>NC_069700.1:4412500-9412500 GCF_023699985.2 Odocoileus virginianus | reverse complement strand
GTCTCCCACTAGGACTCAAGAGTCTCAGCTGCATTTTGGCGGGAGCAGGGGAGGGAGGCTTTGTTTTCCTAATACCTAGAATAGTGCGTGGCTAGCACAAGCTAGGTGTTGCGTACGTGGTCATTGATAAACTGACTAAATGAATGAATGAGTCCCTGCTGTGCACTTGCATCGAATCGTGTTGCGGAGGACTCAAAGAAGTGTAATTGGCGGGAGGGCATTCTTCCAGACTGCTTACACCGAAAGATAAAACATAGACATATTGCAAGCAAATAGCATCCTAATACTTTAATAGGTTGGTAGGCAGGCCCAGTAGTATAATGGAAAGAGCACTGCATGTAAACTCCAGAAATTCAGAGCCCAGTCTTGGCTCCACAAGTTATGTTTTCTACAGCCATGCAATGTAACCTCTCTGACCCTCAGTTTCCTGGTCTGGAAAATGGGCCTGATGGCACTTTTAAAGGATTACTGGGTGGGTAAAAAATTAAAAGGAATGACATATATGAGCTTTGTGAGTGATGAAATGATGTGTAAATATAAGGTATATTGTTGTTATGACACGAGGTGTCATCTAGGTTAGCACCGGTCAGCAGAGAGGTATGGGCAGTAAATGGTCTGAACTTCAAGTAATATAGGGGGAGAGGAATTTGACCTGAGCTTGCTAGACTAAGGCCATCTTGGATGGGCAGGCGGAGGGGAGTGGCTTGAGTAGCAACACTCAGCAAGCCACGGGCAGGGAGCATGTGTGTAAGGGGCCAGGGGCAAGCCCCCCGTAGCCAGAGCAGAGGGCTGATGGATGGTCCCCGAGGTCGCTGTCCCATCACGGAGGAGGAGGAAGGTGCTCAGGGCTTCACTGTCTCCAGATGAGCTAAACTGCTCATCCCTTCCTGCTGTGATTCACGGTGTTGCTGCCTTTGCCTGGAGCTGTAACTCTCCGAGCCCTAGGAAATCACAGGCCGTCCCCCACGCCCATGCACCCTCTTCTGCCGTCACTGTTTAACATGCATGCTCCCCGGTTTGGAAATGCAGTCCTCTCTCTGGTGATTGCTCATCTCTCCAGATTCAGCTAGAGGTCTTGTCCTCTCTGTTTCCGATGGCAGCTTCTGTGACTGCCTGCTTCTGCAGAGACAAGTCTGTCTCTCTGCTCTGAGCACTGCTCCCCTCCACTGCCCTGCAGCAGTGTAGCTGACGGTGTGCCGGGACAGCTTGATTAGCGTGTATCTCCCCCACAGGACTTCAGGCTCCTGGAGGACCGGGAATGTTACTTGTCCACCTGGGACCCTCCAGCGCCTCAGGAGCCAGTATAATCTGACTCCCGTCACTAGTGGTCAAGAATCCGCCTGCCAGTGCTGGAGACGTAAGAAATGTGGGTTCGATCCCTGGGTCAGGAAGATCCCCTGGAGAAGGGAATGGCAACCTGCTCCAGTATCCTTGCCTGGAGAATCCACGGACGGAGGAGCCTGGCAGACTGCAGTCCGTGGGGTCGCACAGAGTTGGGCACGGCTGAGCGAGTGAGCACAGCCCACTGGTAGGTGCTCAGTGATTGGAGGGACAGCGGGAGGCAGGAAATGCATTTCAAGCTCTGTGCTTAATTTTCAATAAAGGCAAGTGCTTTGGCTTGAGATCTTTGCCAATAGGATGAGGAGTATCTGAATTACCACCAGGAATGGCTTCAGTGATGTTAAGCATTGAATGGGATCATGTGACCAGTCAGCTGACTTGTATCCACAACAGCCTTTTAAGCAGCTGCCGTTTACAGTCCTGTGGAATGGCTTCAGCCTTCCTTATTTTGAAAGTGGAAGTGTTAATTGCTTGGTTGTGTCCAACTCTTTGTGACCCCCAGGGACTGTATAGCCCACCAGGCTTCTCTGTCCATGGAATTCTCCAGACAAGAATGCTGGAGTGGGTAGCCATTCCTTTCTCCAGGGGATCTTCCTGACCAAGCAATCAAGCCTGGATCTCCTCCATTGTAGGCTGATTCTTTACTATCTGAGCCAGCAGGGAAGCAGTTGACATGTTTTGGGGCTTTTGGCAGAAATAGTGATCATCTTGCTTTTTTTATTTGCATTTATAAATAGGGTCTGTTTTTATTTTATTTAAATATGTACCTTTTTTTATGGTATAATTCTTGAGGATACTGGAAATAAGTTGATGAAAGCACTTGTGTAAGTGAATGAATGAATGAAACCATTTTGAAACTAGCTGGCTTGGTCCCTAGCCTAGATGTCAGGTATTTCTGTGTATGTTTTCCACCTTTCAGGAAAAACTATTCCTTTTGCACAGTGACTTCTTTGAGTTAGTGTAACTACAGAATGGCAGTGCTTTTAAATTGAACAGTTCCAAAGATGGGTTATTTTGAGACTAAAAATTAGAATTTGGTTCTACTTTGGTCAACATCTGGTTTAGAAAAAGGAGGGAATTTAGAGTTTGCCATTTATTATTCAAGTGGTAGAAAACATAAGGTAAGTGGCATTCTTAAGAAATGCATTTTAAAAAATGTATTTTTGTATCCTTAGTTTTTAAGAAATGAAGGAAAACTGTCTGAAAAGCTGTTGTTTTTTAAATGAAAATGAAAGTAATACACTGGTATGGTTTACTAGTTTACCTTTGAAGAAACTCGGTGTTTGGGGATCTCCCTTCCAGTCCTTCCTCACCTCCTCAGGCCCCACGTTGGTTATCTCCTTCCTGTCATTGCAATGTGTGTGTATGTTTTGTTTTTTTGGAAGGGGGCACTGTGGTCGGTTTAACCTACAGTCTATTCAGATTCATGAAAAAACTGGCTGATCGATAATGAGTTCTGCCAGATGAAGTGAAATCCTGGGTAGACAGGCTAGTCCAAAGACAATCCCCACAGACCCCAAGTGAATATTCCTTTTCATTTCCACTATGCTGTGGGCACGAAGGAAAGATTTAGTCCAAAGTGCCTTGGGGTTTTGTTCAGTCCAGGGTGTAATTTTTTTTTCCCTTTTTTTTTTTTTTTTTTTTGGTCTATAGCCATTTCCTTGACATTACTGGAAGGACTTTTTTTTTTCACCCCCCTAATGAAGCATGAAAATTGATTGTATCTTGCCAGGAGAGTTCTTCCTAAGTCTTAAGATATTAAAGATTTCATGAGAACCACATGAAGAATATCTTCCTGAATCATTTACATTTTCCCCTTTTGTAGGCTTATGTAACCATGCAGAAAATCTAATAATAAGTGTGCTATTAGTGTTCCATGTACCATCCTGCAGGCAGCCTTGCTGTGGGGGTTAGGAACACCCGTGCCCAGGGTTGGTGCAGATATTTAACTCACACAGTGTCTGAAGCAAAACCCTGCTGGAAACTCTATAGCTAATTGGACAGAGAGTCCATTTTTGTCAGGCTTTTTTTTTTTTCTCCTTTTCCTGTTCAGTCTTTTTTTTTTTTTTTTTCTTGTAGCAGAAGGAAACATAGAGGCCATGGAATCTATTCACAAGGGAGTATATTTTCCAAAGCAAGTAGCTTGAACTGTTTGGATTCTCGAATCAGTGTTGACCTAACACGGATGGTGCCCGACCCATATCAGAACAGGGCACAGATGGCTAAATTGGGGTTAGAGAGAGCCCTTAAGTTTTTAACCATCATAGGAGGGCAAGAAACAGGAAAAAAACCAAAGCTACAAACATTATCAGGGGAATTTTCACAGCATTCATTTACAAATCATAAGGCGTTTGTACTGCCAAGCCTTTTCCCAGGACCCAAAATTAAATAGAGGGTTCCATCCATGTTCCCCCAGAAACTGCCGTGATCTTCAGGGTGAGAGAATGAGGATGAAAAAAGAATTTTTAAATTCTCCTATTTTCGTAACCAGACACAGAGGGACATTTGGTGAGCTGGGGGTAGCATCTGTAGTAGATAAAGGAATTGCAGAATCGTTGACAGCTGTGTCCTCAGAGACACTTCCTGCAGATATTTGCTTTGGACCCTAAGCAACAGGGCTGTAGATCTTCAAGTTTAACTATTTGTGCTTGGGGTCGGTGGGGAGAGTAGTCTGTTGAAGATGGCTTAGTCGTGGGAATCAGAGAAGTTGAGTCTGGGCAATAATGTATTATTTCCAAATCCTCCTGCCTTCCTGCTAATCCCAGAGCTTTCCTTAGTACGCCTTTCTCCTTGGAGTTCTTTTGATGTGGTCTTGGGGTCTGGGCACATCTGGTCTCTGTTTGCAGGGAGCAGGGAACCGTCCTGACTTGATCCAACCTTTCTAATCCTCTGTCCTCCGCGGCACTTCTGCCAAGTCACCAGGTTCGTGGGGGAGTGGGCGCCTTCTCTCTGCCCATCTAAGAAGTGTTCTCCGGAAGCAGCGTTAAGCAGGGCTCACTGCTGCCACACAGGCTTTTTGCATTTCTGCAAAAATTGGACATTTTTCCGGGACTCCGGCTAATGCCATGCTCTCCTCTTTGCCTTGGGAAAATAGAAGAAAACATGCAGGTTGCATCAAAGGTATTCTGTGTTGAACAGATGTATTTCTGTTCCTTCAGAGTTTCTCCTTCCATAGTATTCCCATAATACTTATGTGCTGGGGTTTCCTCGTTTTATCCCATGACCCACCTTATGTCCACGTCAGGCAGAGGTGGAAGCGGCTGATCTCTGGGGCACATTTACCCTCTGACCTCACAGCACCCTTGCAACACCGCTAGCCTGGAGCAGTGTGCCACTGTTGATGCATCACCATTTATACCTTTTGAGATGATTTCTCTTTAATTGATGCTCAGTTGGACCAGTGATATTTTATTAAGGTCCAGAGGTGCTCATTAAAACAAGCATTGGAGAACCTGTTAGAGTTGCCTCGTCACTATGAATCCAAGGAAGGGCTCTGCGGAACTTATTAGAGAAGGCATTTATAGATTGTTAAATTAAAGGATTAGTGTTGTGCTAAACCATTTTCAGGTTAATCAGTTGTGGGAAACCAGATTTGATGTGTAAGCCGACTTGCACTATGGCTTTATAGTAAGAAAAGTTGTTAAGCTACTGTTTCTTCTAATAAACCTTCTAGCTTGCTAATTGACTGCACTCTGCAATTTTGCACTTAACTGAATATGATTTTGTCCTCTAATTTTGTTATGGGTGAGCATTATTTTTTTCCAACTGGGTCATAAATTCTTTTTTAGCAGGGACACTGTCTTTTTTTCCTGCTCCCATCCTAACAGGTTCTGATGCCTTTCTAGGTGCTGAGCAGCTGCTTAGGAATTTGTTTATTGAGTGATTGCTATATCGTTTGAATATCACCACAGTGTTATCACATGGTTTATGTCATCGTGATGCACATGAGGGTTGTGTGTGCTTGGAGGAAAACACTGAAAGCGCATGTTGATGTGTACCTAGGTTGTTATCCACAGTAGGGAAAGTGCTACAAAGTTCATAGGGATGTGGAGGGGATAAACAGATCTAACCTGGGTGTGTTGTCACTAACCTGATAAACAAGTGGCTTCCAGACTGCCTCCCAGAATGAGCTGGATTGCTCTACCAGAAATAAGGGGAGAACCCATCAAAAGGTCTATTTGTCATTTACCTTTCTCTAGCTAATAATTGCCTTTCGTTGGTACACATCAACATGCCCATGAGGCAGATAGAAAAAAAATTAACAGTTGTATAAATGGAAAAACTAAGGCACAAATAAGAAATGTTAGGTTCTTTTTTAAGTGGTGGCCGGATCATCTGTAAGTAGAACCATACTGTCAAGCCAGAGTGGAGATATGATTACAAGCAATGGTTGCAGACTTCCAGGACTAGCTGCTGTTCGGTCGCTAAGTCTTGTCCGACTCTTGGCGACCCCACAGACTGTCGCCCACCAGGCTTCTCTGTCCTCCACTGAGTGAGCCTCAAACAGGGGCGGCTCAGGTGGCGAGATCAGGACTTTCACTCAAGCCTCTTGTCCAGCATCATATCACACGCTGCCTTCCTGCCATAGAAGGCCCTCATCTCTACCTTCTCCACTCCACCCTAGCCACAGTTTCAGGGTCTTAGATGTTAAGAAGACTACGAAGGAGTCAGTGAATTGCATAATGGGCCTCCAGCACCTCAGAAATAACCGTTTCCATCACCAGTTGGAGTTCACCCTCTCCAGATGGACAGGCTTGGAGCTACATGTATTGTGGACAAAGAGGAGTTACTGTACCTCTGTGCTGGGGGAATTTCCCTCTTTGTGGCGTCTTCCTGGCTCACCCATCTGTCCCTCCTGTGAGTTTCTCTCCTGTTCTCTCTCAGCTTCTTTCCTTCTCTTCTCTCCATACCCTCTGCTGCTTTTAGTTGCCATTCTCTTCGTTCTCACTGGTCTGGCCCTGGATCTGAGGAGCCCAGGGATGTGGGAGGATTCAGGCTCCATGCCAACCTTTCTTCCAAAGCATAGTCTTCTTCTTAGCATTCACTGAGATGCTCGACTTTCTGTTTTTCTAATATCCCTTCCGGTTTTATAAAAGAGAAGTAGGTCAGATTTGCAAAATGCCTTGACTGGTTGATGTTAAGAAAATGTGATTTAAGGAAATGTGTATCAACAACATAATGTAGAGATAACTGGCTGTTGACTCTAGCCTGCCCTGGGTTTAATCAGTCATTTTATTAAAGAAATTTTGAAAAAATCACTGGGTCCAGTAGAGAAAGGAGTCAAAGAAATGTGTAAATTTCTAGGACATCTTTAGACACCTGAGGTTAAACCAAGTTAAAACATTTCTGTCAATTCAGTTTAAATATTGGTGTTTTGAAGAATAGATCAGCATATTGTATATCTTTTGCTATCATGTTTCCTTTTACTTGCCTTGCTAAAAATGGGACTAGTGTTAATTAGAAATACATCTTCAAAAATCATAAGTTTTCTTGGTACAGTAAATCCCCACTTATTCACACGTGCTTAGAAAAAGTCAAAAACATAAAAAGAATATAACTACATCACTTTTAGTTCCTGTATTAGCTCATATTTAGCATATATAGATGCTTGTGGTGGTAGTTTTGTCGCTAAGTCATGTCTGACTCTTGCAACCGCATGGACTGTAGCCTGCCAGGTTCCCCCGTTCATGGGATTCTCCAGGCGAGAATACTGAAGTGGGTTCCCATTTCCTTCTCCAACAGATGCTTGAATGGTACTCAGTTTTAATTAATAAAATATTTGTATGCAGTTGGATATTTTTTAAGTGATTATGGTTCCTTCTTGTAGGTAAATTAAGTGTTATTCTTAGAGCATGATTTACATCATTAATTTGCTTTGCAAAATCATTCTTTCTAGGGAATGTGAAGGCAAATTGAGCCCAGGTCACTCAAATTTACTGTAATTCTCTGATTTCTGAGACTCTAGAATGTAAGTTCCCACCATCAGGAACTCAGTCTTACCCATCACATCCCCAAGCCTGCCTCCCACAAGGATTCCAGCTACTTAGGACTCAGTCAGTATTTGCTGATTGATTAAGATTTAGCTCCGTTAAATTATATGCCAAAATCACTTACCAAGTGCTTTTGAAAGTTAGTTGCAATCTGTACTGTAAGGTTTTTCCAATTTTATTTTGTCTTTAACTAGTTTTAAAAAATAGTTGATTCCATCCTATAATTTGAATTATAATACAGTATTAAGTGAAGGTAGTATTTAAAACTATATATTCAGATTTATTCTAATTTTTAAAAAATACATGGGTAAATGTGAGCTTTAAATATACATGGAGTATATTTATTACATGTATACTTAATATGTTTTACATATATATACACATGCCAAAAATAATTGGAATGTAAATAATGGATATATCAGATTGGAGTTATGAACAATTTTTTTATTTTTAAAGTTTCTGTATTTCTAAATATGAGCCCATTTTGTTTTTGTATCAGAAAAGCAAAAATATTTTAGTCCTACATTACAAATATTAGTTTTGGTGATAATCTAGGTATATGAAAAAAATTGTTATTTTCTCATGGCTGTCTCGACTTTTCTTAAGACCACCTTTGTATGCTTGTTCTCTTTAGACATTATTCAGTTTTTAATGTTTGCTCTTGAAACTTTATAAAACCAATGGGAAAGCAGTTTGAGTAGCTTCTGTTCTTTCATAGAGCTCTACCTTTCAGAGCTTTGGTTGTTATTAGTGAAGAGAAGAATGGACTCAAATGAGAAACAGTTGCATTTAAAAAGTATGTCTGGCGGGGAGATGGGGGCAGGGGGAATAGTTAATGTGGAAAGAACAGCTCCTCCTGAACTTGACAGCGGAAGCAGAAGCCCTGCTGTTTTCCATCTGGGTTGCCGGGAGCGAATCATTTAACCTTCTGCATCCGTTCTCTCTTCTGGACATGATAGTATTCGTAATACCCATCTCGCGCAGGATTCCTGTGAGGAGCAAGTTAGATAATAATGCAGGTGGAAGTACTCTGCATGACAATCATGACATTATTATCACCACTGGCATTATTTCCCCATCTGAAAAGGTAGAAGAGGTGAGATGCAGAGGTTTTCTTTATCTTGGCATAGAAACTAGGGAAACCCAAGTTTTTTTCTGCTTTGCCCTCCAGCATGACGAGTCAGAAGGTAAATATCAATATTGCTCTTCATAACTAAATAGCCTCCGAGTTCGTGACAGGTGATTTCTTGGTTTCCGTTAGCATTTCAGAGACCATTATACACAGTAGTCATCCTGTACGGAGGTAGGAAAACTCATTTTCCAAGGCAGATAGTCTCCAGTGAAGGAGTCAGTCCTGGTGGAATGAACTAAAGAAAGGCAGTTTATCTTAAAGGTAAGCTAGCATTTAAACAGATGCTGGAGATTATCAGACATGCTTGTGGAAGGCAGGGGGGGATTGTAGACTATGACCTTTTGTACATCTTTAAATGTCTGTAATTGCTCTGAAGCCAGGAGTGAAACAGTAGATACACTCAAGTGTTACAGGTTAACCCCACCTGCAGGCATTCACCAAGTAAGTAAAATTGATCAAACAGTACAAGATTCTGACTCGGCTTCTCCATGGCTCATGCTTCTTATTTGCAAGGATGCACATTGTTAAGGCTACACCTCAGGACAGTAACTAGGGAGCAGAAGAACTCTGCTGGATACCAGGTTTATTTGTCCTTGGGGACTGGGCAGAGATGTTACTGGAGGTGGAGCAGAATGGGGGAACTGCATATTGCCTGTCCCTGTGTTACCATTTTCATTTTGCATATTAAAGAGTTTTAGAAGACTGGGTAGACAGTCTGAAGTTACTGTAATGTAAAGGGGGAAGGCTTCTTTCCATTTGTCATGACCATAGAGTGATTTCTGGAAGTGAAGGTTGTAGGATGAGGCATGGGGGTACCCCAGGTAGAAGCATTTAGCTTATCTTTTCTCACTATCTGAATTTTAGAGAGCTTTGTCAGCTTAGTCATATCCATTACTTTCAGAGGGTTGTTCTGTAAATGCATCTAGGAGTGTGTTTTAAAGCTATGGTGTATTGATTATCTTGCATACATATTGAAATGTACTTTTTAACATTCCAGAGTCTGACTCATCCCCCAAATTTGAAAATCTTCATTTAGCCCTCTCTAAAATATCAGCGCAAATTAATAGAGTTTTTATCAATTTAAGTACTAAGATGCAGATTAAGACATGTGCCAGCTAGTGAATATAACAGGAAAGAAAAATTTCTCAAGTCTATTCATTCCTATGCCTTGTTACATTTTTTATTGTTTAATATCTCATTCCTTGAGTATGTGTGATTTGGGATTAGATGTGCCAATTGGAAAACCTTGGAGGTTCAGAAATTCAAAGATGTGAAATATAAAATGATATTCATTTAACAGATACTGATGGGCATATATAATAGAACCTCCATCATCTATCTTTAGAAGTAGAAGATTAAACAGAAGTGTAATTAATTTGCCGACTCTGCTTCCCTGATTGAGACATTTATCAATGTGGATCTTTAATCATTCATTTACTTATGTGTAAAATGAAGTCTGTTATGACTGTTTAGGTCTGTTTGTAACAGGATTAGGTGCAGTTCCATGCCACCACCACTCCTACACACACACACACACACACACACACACACACAGGCTAAGAAAATTAGACACTTATTTTTCTCTCACAAAAAAAGAGATTGGGAGGTAGGATTCCAGGGCAGATATGGCAGCTCACCAGGAGTGGGGACCCAATCCTATCTTTCTGTTTTACCACCCTTAGTGTGTCTCTTATGTACAAAATGGCTGCGTAAGCTCCAGCCATTACATTTGCATTCCAGGAAGAGGGAAAGGAAAAGAAAGGCCTAGCCACCTTTTCAAAGATCCTTGCAAGAGGTATCATAACATGTTTTTGTTTACTGCATATCAGCCAGAATTTAGTCTCAGTAACCTTAGCTGCAAGTGATGATGAAGATAAGCCTTTCAGGTAAGCGGAAATGTGTGCAGTTCAAAAATCAAGGTTTCTACTTCCTTTTAAAAAACTTTTTATTTTGTATTAGGAGTATAGCCAGTTAACAATGTTGTGATAGTTTAAGGTGAACAGCAAAGAGACTCAGTCATACATATACATGTATCCATTCTCCCCCAAACTCCCCTCCCATCCAGGTTGCCACATAACATTCAGCAGAGTTCCACATGTAGCACAGTGGGCCTCAAGGTTTCTACTTCTGAGAAAAGGGGGGAGAATGGATATTGGGAGAAACGATGATTAACCACAAATTTCAGGCTCAGAATGGTGCAATCTCATATTACTGATCTCATAATCTGACCTGTTCAGTCAAGGTGAATATATACCAAGTGTATACCAATCAGGCAACTTGCACTATTTGCCTTCATTAGCTCTGCCCCTTTTTTAGACTTGAGATTGTATTTTTAGCCCTAGTTCAGAATCCTTTGGTTGACTCTTTGGTTGTGTGTGTGTGTATGAGAGAGAGAGAGAAATGAAATCCTTTTTTTTTTTTAATTCATTCTGTTTTAGATTCTGTTCCCACAGAGGCCATTGCCGAGTACTGAGTCGAGTTCCCTGTGCTACACAGTAGGTTCCCGTTAGATTTTATAATAGTTAGTGTGTACATGCAATCCCAATCTCCCAGTTTATCCCTTCCCTCTTTACCCTTGATAACTGTAATTTTGCTGTCTACATCTGTGACTCTGTTTTGTAAATGGGTTCATTTGTACCATTTTTTTAGATTCCACATGTAAGTGATACCATAGGATATTTGTCTTTCTGTGTCTGACTCACTTCCTTCAATATGACAATCTCTAGGTCCATCCATATTGTTGCAAATGGCATTATTTCATTCATGTTATGGCTGCGTAATATTCCATTGTATATATACACCACATCTTCTCTATCTATTCATCTGTCGGTGGCCATTTAGGTTGCTTCCATGTCTTGGCTGTTGTAGGATAGTGCTACAGTGAACATTGGGGTACATGAATCTTTTCAAATTGTGGTTTTCTCCAGATATATATGCAGGAATGGGATTGCTGGATCATATGGTAGCTCTAATTTTAGTTTTTTTAAGGAACCTCCATACTGTTCTCCATAGTGGCTGTACCAGTTTACACTCCCACCAACAGTGTAGGAGGGAGAAATGAAATCTGTCCTGCAAGGTGTGATGTGTATATGCACCATTACTCAGCAGTCTAGAGCTGTCCTACCTCCCTCTCCAGGTTAGAACACATGATGTTCACCCCACATTGTCAACACTTCACATGATTAATAGTGACTGGGAAATGTATGCTTTCCATGAGAGTTGCACCCATCTGCTAAGATTACTAGTAATTACAGCACTCTTGTCTGTTAAAACAAGCATGGTGGCCAAGGAGGAAGAGAAGATTCCCCTGGGATTACCAAGGGAGAAAGTCAACAAGAGTTACAACTCTGGTTTGGGCTCTATGCACAAGATCATTCTTGCAAATCAAAGAGAAAAAAAGAAATCACACATTTGTACTTTTTATAAAATCTGTCCCCTATTTTAATAGCTAATTAAAACCAGGACTCTTCTATTCTGTGACAGAATCGCCACAGGACATTTGTGAATATGTCATATGTGGGTTGCCTGGAGGTTTGGGTCTGTTTTATTGAATGCATTCATATTTTTAAGTGTCTCAGATTCTTGATCAACCCACAACATCCTGGAGTCTCTTTTGTTATATTCTGTTTTTGTTAAGTCTGTTTCTGCTCCTAATGGTAGCAAAGGGGTAGCTCCATAGGATGCTAGAGCCTGAGTTTAGCTAGGTGGCAGGTTCTGAATTAATGTGGTGTTGCTGTGTGGTATAATGTCGTTTCCTAGGAAACTGCCAGTATCCGGCTAACTTCCAGGAGCACAAGTGGTCAAGTCAGTGGAGGTGGTATTAGAACTGTTTTTATTGTTGTCTTTAACAGACAGACATGTTATGAAAACTCACCACAAAGGTCCCCTTTCCATATATCAACAAGGCTTTATAGGTAATAAAAGGTAGACAGCTGAGTTTTTTTTTAATGCCACTATTGGTCTGACCAAGATTTAGCAATAAAAATAAATTTAATCCCTGATGCTGAGACGAGGTCAGAATAAGTTGAAAGTCAGGGGAACAAATAAGTAAGTAGAAAATTATTTTTTTTTTCCCTTTTGGTGTAGATGGGGATGGTACATATGGGAGACTGAATGGACCCACCAGAGGCAGGTGTATTAGTGGAGATGATTAGTAGCTAGACAAGGACGGAAGGAATTCTACTTCAGTGTGGAGAAATAGCAGGAGGTTTCCACAGCAGGAGGAAGGGAAGGAAAAGAAAAGAGAATACAATATGAGGTCATTACAGGTTGTTTGGACATGGTAGGATTCCCATTGTTTTACCTAAACACTGCTTGTAAACAGTTTGCAAGTTTGAATGTACTCTTTGACTTTAGAATGTACTGTGAATTGATTCGAATTGGAAAAAATGAGAAAATACTTTTTCAAGAGCTCTTCTATTTGATTATGTTGTGATTTTTTTCACTAACAGATCTGGGGAGGTTAAGCCCCTGCAGCGTCATTTGGTCGTCTCTCTAGTGCCAAGCAGAAGGAAGACACAGCACTTTGAAAACCAACAGTTCAGAGTTAGTCCTCCTCGTTCCCACTGTTTTTAAAAAACTCAGTGCTGGTTTACGACACACCTCTGTGTTTTTGATCCACATCGTGCACAGCCCTAGCTTCACACGATCGTCCTGAAAAGATTCAGGTTGTAATTGGCAGTCATGCCCTCTGTCCCCACTTCTGGATGGGAACCTCTTTGAAGGAGTCCTCTTCCACCTCATTTCCCATGACCCTATTCTTCCTGGTCCCTCCCCTGGTGATTGAATAATCTCAGTGAATGGATCACTTTCTAATGCACGGAGGTGGTGGTCTAGTTGCTAAGTCGTATCCGACTCTTTGCAACCCCATGGACTGTAGCCTGCCAGGCTTCTCTGTCCATGGGATTTCCCAGGTAAGAATACTGGAGTGGGTTGCCATTTTCTTCTCCAAGGGATCTTCCTGACCCAGGGATTGAACCCGCATCTCCTGCACTGCAGGCAGTCTCTTGTATTGCAGGTGGATTCTCTACCAACTGAGCCACCGAGGAAGCCCTATGCATAGTGGGGTGTAAGTAGAAGGTTACATTCGTGAACAGTGTGGTTCATGCAGCACCACACTTTCTATTGATTGGGCTGTTGTGGGGGAAACCATGCTTGTGTCTTACAACCTAAAAATATCCAGAACGTTATCATGAAATCAATTTAAAAACAATGCGCCCCCCCACCCCCACCCCCCCATCAAATAAAATAAGTTCAACTTGGGGAGTTATTTTTTGTAAAGAAGGTACTTCTGATAGTATGACTTCAGTTTTATCAGCTGCCCAAGTGCCAGTGTTGAGTGGAATTAAAATGCCAGGAGGTCTTAGGTCATTATTAGAGATCTACCTTTAATAGACTCTATGGTGGATTTAGTAAACTGGACACTCTTCAGCTCTAAGCTTGGAAATTAAAGCTAGCCCCTGCTGCCAGAATGCATTGTCTCATAATCAAAATTATTTCTAGGGCCTACTTGATGGCGGATACACCGAGAAACTCCCACTGACATGGCAGGATCAGGTTGTAACTGTATTTCACAGTCACTTAATAGAAAGATTTCACCAGCTGTCATGACTGCAGTATTTATCCGTTAACTCTTGTTCTGGTGGTTATCTCAGCAGGCCCACAGATTATGTCATGTCCCCTTTACCTGGGGTGAAATGAAAAGCTTACAAACTCAAATCATGCCTTCACTCCCCACATCAATCCAAGAAATAAACTAGAATGGAAAGAGGAGTGGCTAAGGGCAAGGGGAAAATGGGGAAAATTTGAGAATAGTTTTAGGTGGTGGAGGTAGAAACATGTCCCTGCCTCTGGTTTTGTTCCATGTTAAAAAATCTCAGTAGGAACTCAATTCTCTGTGTGGAGGAAAAACTTTGCCTTCTTTTGTGGTTAAACTGACCATCAGGTTCTATCAGAGAGCATCAGGTTTTGCTTATTTAAACCTTGGCTTAAGTCCCACTTCATACCTGATTTAATCTTAGTGGAACCTTGAATTGATCCAAAATTTCTGTATCTTTCAGTGGCACATGGGGCAACAGAAAAGCCCAGTCAGCAAACACTATGAAACACTCAGGATTATTTACAAGACATGACACTTAGCACATCAGGGAACTGATTTGTGTCACAAATATTTAGCATGCATCTATCAAGTATGTTTCAGGCACTATGCCAGGGCCTTCAGGTTGGGAAAAAGAAAAACATTTGCTGGCCCTTGAGGATCTTAGAGTCTAGAGGTTTTCTGTGTCTTTCCGCTTCTAATTCTGAAGCTGAACAGCCAACTGACATCCAGTAAGCATTCATTTTTCCAGAAAAACTCTGTTAGGGATGAAATAATGTAGTAAGAGAGATGAGAAAAAATAGGCAGGGGTGGGCTGGAAATGGGGGAGATATAGTTACAAAGAAACTGTTGTTTAAAGATTTAATTTGGCTGTGCGGGTCTTGATTGCTTTGTGGGCTTTTTTTGTGGTGCACGGGCTTCTCACTGCCGTGACTTGTCTTGGTGCAGAGCACCGGCTCTAGGGCGCGTGGGCTTTGATAGTTGTAGCATATGGGCGTAGTTGCTTCACGGCATGTGGGATCTTCCTGGATCAGGGATTGAACCTGTGTCTCCTTCATTGGCAGGCGGATTCTTTACCACTGAGCCACCAGGGAAGCCCTGTTGTTGCTTAGTCACAAAGTCGTGTTGGACTCTTTGCAGTCCCATGGACTGTAGCCCACCAGACACCTCTCTCCATGGGACTTTCCAGGCAAGAATGCTGGAGTGAATTGCTATTTCCTTCTCTGGGGAATCTTGCCAACCTAGGGATCAAATCTGCATCTCCTGCGTTGGCAGGCAGATTCTGTAACACTGAGCCACCAAGGAAGCCCAATCCTACAAAGGAACTACACATATTTATATGATATAGGTCTGTACTTGTACCCATGAATCATCTCACTTAATCATATATTATAATGGCAACTAGGCAAGTGCTTGCTTAAATGAGACATTCCATATAAAATGCTAGCATGTACTAAGTGCTTTATACATATTAGCTATTATTCCTTCTTGTTAACACATTGTAGACACTCAATAAAACTTGTCAAATGAGTGACTAGGAGATGAAATTAAGCACTGGAATTTAAGCCTGTACATAAACTGAGTATGATATCTATATGAATAGAGAACCTTGTATGGTATGAGTAAGATTTTCACATTCTACCCTGACAAAGATGATCAGAAATCTTCATATAACTGCACAGGCTTCAAACATGTTTCTCTGTCCAATATCAGCTTTCATTTTAAAAAGAAAAAAAAAAATGACAGCATCTCCAAGGTGCTGCTGGCAGGAAGAGGCATGGGAAAGTGTCCTTCTGTTTCACTCTGGAGAGGAAAGGTGATAATGGAAGAGGAAGCAGGCAGGAATGAGTGACGGTGGTGATGGAGGCCGAGGCGGTAAGCGGGAGGGTGTGGACCAGGAGCGGCACGGGAGAGTGTGGACCAGCAGACAGGGCTGACAGGTAGGCACTTGAGTGACTACCTGGAATGCTTCTCAATGCCAGCACCATCCTTGATCCGAAGTGCCCAGACGAGAGCTAGCTTCTTGCTTTAGAAGCCTAATGCTCCAGATGATTACAAACATTGGGTTGGCCAAAAGCTTCATTTGGGTTTTTCCACAACATTGTACAGAAAACCCGTGCTCTTTGGCCAACCCAATAGCTTTGTGAGCCAGCCTCCAATGCTATCTGATCAGGAGATTTAATTGCCCTGTTTCTCTATCATCCTGAGCTGATTAATGTTGGGGGAGTGAGGGGTGAATAGATAAGAATGGCCTCTGTTGTCTCCAATTTGTGCATTGGTCTGAAGCAAGCTTTAGCAGTTTGGGAGGGCATGAGGAACTGGCAGTCTGCAGGTATGACCAGACACTTGGCCAGCTTATTAAAAGAAACTAAGGGCATCCACGGGTCAGATCAGGCAATTCAGGTAAAGGGATCCATGGATTTTCTAGAGTTGCCCAAATTCACCAGGTCATTATGCAATGTTAATACTGCTTTCTTAACACCTGCATGCACACAGCCTCAGTAAGGTGAAACACTTTAAATGAATGATTCCTAGGACTCCAGAAACATCAATCATTTAGGATCAGAAGATCCTCACTCGAGATTGGCCTCACAGGAAAATCTAATATAAGGATTCATGCAGTGAGTTCAAATTGGACAATGGAATTGTGAGTCTGACAATTAAGACAACGGAAGGAATGGAGGAGAAGAACTTTGGGAAGAGAGAGGTCGGTGGAATGTTCAGGGAGTAAAATTTATTATGGAACATTAAAAAAAAAAACCTGCAAATTAACTTTGAGAGTCATTTTGTTTATATCCTAAATGCTGCAATGTCCTTTTAGTTAATTTGTTTATACATGTGTTAGGGGCCAGTTACATGTTTTAGTCTGCAATCCACACTTACTCCCAGAGTGCTGCCCTTGAGACAGTCCATCAGAAATTTCCTCAAGGCTCTGGAAAGGGGGATAAAAGGCATATTTTAAGAGGTGGGTGTGTATGTGCAAACTATGTTTGTTTTAAAGAGATCTTAGATGCTGTAGAAATAATTAGCCATGTGCACGAACCAAAATAATTAATACCAAATGGTACAATATCCTTTCTGAATCCTGTTTCAAAACAGAACTTGAATGAAACATTAAGTTCTCTCTCCTTGTTTTTCTCCCATGTTACTCCAGATTTTATAATCATCGCCAGTACCTTCTAGGCTATGAAGTTAATGTCCCTGTATAGAGCCATCTTCCTCACTTTTCTTGCCTTTTAGAATGCTTTATGGCTTCGGGTATTACACAATTTGCTTTCCAGAGAAATATTAACTATCGAGTATTTTAATTACCCTAAACAAATGCTTGTTATAAATGTACAACAGCATTGAAGAAGCTGCTATCCACATGCATCCTGATCCCTAGGAGTCATTTATTACCTGTGCTGAATAGGTAAAGACATTCTCACTTGTTGGATTCAAACTTCTTACCTTGGCGTGTTGGTCCATCACAGTTTGACAGGGCTATTCTAGAATCCAGTTTTCAACTCTAAGGAAGGACTCTAGTGATGTGTTGAGATGATGGAGATAAGATTTTGTGTGTGTGTGTGTGTGTGGTCTCCACTGTCTCTCTTCAAATGTAAACCTGCGAGATCATGTTACTCATAATTTGCATTACCTCTCACCAAGTTTACCATCAGAGGAATTGAAATTGGCTAAGGGGCTCCCATGATTGAGCCCTAGGCTTAAAACTCGGTTGAAGAGGGAGCAAACCACAAGAACAGTATTTTCCAAGAGGTTTACTTCCCTTGAATTGAAGCATAATCATGTTCTGTAGCTCTTGGGGCACTTGTACAAAGCCCATCTGTTTATTCAAGCACTTGCTTGATGATGTGGGAGGCTCATCCAGAATAATCCCAGGCATGAGGTTTCCAAATGCTGAGTATGTTATTCAAGGACATTATTTCCCATTGACATACCTAAATTTAAACTAAGATAATCAATAATGGCAATGTCGCCATTGAACCTATGGGCCAGAGAACACATTTAAGACGTCACTTAGTACATATATCCATTCCCCTCCTCTTCAGGAGGACTATAAAGTGTTCTCTCTGAAATCATCTGCAATCATACAGTTTAATCCGATGGTCATTAACCCAGATTCTGAGTAGATATCTTTTTGGAAGCTCACCAGTGCTTCTCATGTTCAGCATGGACTCAGCCACTGGGCTAATCAGTGGCCTTCCTTAATTCATGTCTTGCTCAGTTTCTTGGCTCCATTTAATAAAATTGATGTCTTAGTTTTCTTCTACCTCCTTGACCGCTTTTCCTCTCTTGAGCCAAAATTGGATGTTTGCTCTCCTACCTTGCTTTTTTTTTTTTAAACTGTCCTTCTTGGGTATCTCTGTCAGCCTCAACCTCCACCCTGGGATGTTAATGGTTCTGCTTCTGAAATCTCTGCTCCCCTCACCTGCTCTGTCCTCCCAGGCGAGTGACAGATATCTGTCCTGAGGCTGGTGGTGCCTGTGGGCAGCAAAGCAGACTGGATTCTGCTCTCAGACCTGGAGCAAGCCTGGATCAGGCCAAGGGAAAAAAGCTGTGGACCTGCCTTCTCTTTTATGCAGCCCGGAAGAGGCTGTTAGATGCTATACACAACCGAGGTCTTCTCTGAAGGGAGGGAAAGGGAGGAGATGCGCGCACGAAGGGTAACTGGAGACTCAAGGTGCGCTAAAGTCGGACACGTCCCAGCACAGGGGAGCATGCGGCTGGCAAGGCCTGGTGGCTGAGGCCGGCTGTGGCCCTGATCGTAAGATGTGAGCTGAACAGAGTGGCCCTGGCCACACGGAGCTTCCTGGTTATCAGAGAACTGGGGGCCTGATGTCAATGAGGAGTATCTGTGGTCCCTATCACAGCCCAAATGACATCAGGCTCCAGCCAGTCTTTCCTCTTGACCTCGAGGCTGGCCCTTGAGCAACTCGGTGCTTCTTTTGGGGCTCTGCCCCCACAAAGTCACAGAAAATGTTCTATAAACATCTCAAAAAAAAAAAATCTGCAAACAAAAACCTAGGTTTTGTTTTCTGGGAAAAGCATGGTTCAATAAAAGCAAATGCCACATGGGCTGACAAATAAAATTGGAGCTCAGTAGCTTCATAGATTGTTCGGGAACTCAGCATTTCATTTATGTTTTTCTGAAGTTGGGACGTTTGTAGACTTTAGAACAGTGCATGTCTGGCTTTATAGTGGAGGACCTGCTGTATGTCAGCCACTGTCCTAGGTACTGGAGTGGCTGGTACTTAAATGAATGTGAACTTAGTCTCTGAGTGATGGTTCTCAATCTGAGCTGAAATTCCGGATTCCTGGTGCAGGCTTTATGACATGATGTGCTGGGGGTGTAGCCTTACCAGCAGGATTTTTATAAAGCTCCCCAAACATTCCTAACCTGCTGCCAGTGGGTCTGGTGGAGTAAGTTCCCAAACGGAGCTGCTGATCAGAATCACCAGAGTTTTTTAAAATGCAGATTCTTGGGTCATGGCGTGAATCTGCTAAATCTTCGAAAGCTACAGGGAATGTGTATTTTTAGAGTCACCAGTGTTTCTGATAACCAGCTTGGGGAGCCCGCCCCCTTGTGATGGCCTCATGCATGATTGTGATCTAGAAACATAATGCTTGTAACAGTTTTGATTCCTTTATTCTCATAGACAAAGCCATTTTTACTCCTTTGGATAATGGCCAAGCGTTTGTAGTGGTTCTTAATGAGAATTTCACAATTCTAAAGCTACCAGTTCACCAACAGTTCTCCCCGTTCTCTGAGCTCTTTTCTCCGCCATGTGTCTGTCAGGGAACTTGTTTTCAGCCTTGTTAAAATAACCCCTTTTGAGCGCGGTGTTTTCTTGTGTGCGTGCATGCTCAGCTGCTTCAGTTGTGTCCGACTCTCTGTGATCCTACGAGCTATAGCCCACCAGGCTCCTCTGTCCCCATCTAGACGCATCTACAGCCCTCCTCTGTTACTGAATCTGTAACTTTCCTGTCTCACATCTGTGGAACCACAAAGCCGGTCGTCGGGATGTGTCTGGCTATGGTCATTTCCTCTAAAGATCTCCCACCATCCTGAGATTCATTGACCACAAAGCGATCCTGGCAGTCAGTGTGGGGGAGCTGATAAATCCATGCATTTAATTAAATGTCTTCCACACTGACCTTGAGGAGAGTTTCAAGACAGCTCTGAAATAGAAAACAAGACCCACCCATCTGAAGTGTTATTCCTGCCTGGCTGCTTGGGTCTCATGTCAGCCTCCCAAGCCGGTCCTGATCGCCCATTGAGAGCTCTCTGTGAAGTTCTCAGGAGTTAACACTTTGTATGTTTTACTACGTATGTTTAGGATGGGTTCGTTTTTATTTGATTTGGAAACATTATCAATCGACTTGGTCACTGCTTTCCTGTTGGTCTTCACCAGGCTACCCACCACTTCATGAGGTAACCCCAGCAAAATGGAAGCTAACTATATATTTTTCAAACCTACAAAGGGGAGAAAGATCCCAATTTTTGAAATATGCTCTTGGGGGGGTGGGGGAAAGATGTGTCAGACAAGGAGATCATATGTCTCAAAATGGAAGGGGCGCATTTTTCTACTTAACATTGAGACATTTTTCTAATGGAAGGCTCCTTTATTTATATTTTTGTTTATTTTAGGAAAAGCCTAACTTATTTTAAGAAATTATCTCTTAGTGAAATAAAGGCCCTTTCCCCCAAGAGGTCAGGAGAAATAGTGGTCCTCTGCACATACCTGGGACTGTGTGTAGCCCACACCTTGAAGCCAGGGGACACTGATGGATAGGAGCTGAAACCCCTGAAATGAGGCATGGCTTCCCTTCGCTCTGCTGGAATTACATTGTAAGGAAAGCGCATCGGTCCTACATTCTCCAGACTGAAGGCAGAACTTTTTAAAAAAAAAATCAATTGGGAAAAATAGACTTCCTAGAAAAGAACACAGGCAAAACTCAAAATGAAAATCCTTTGTGGCAGATAAGGCAACTACTGACTATGCTGACAGATTTTTCAAGAGTTGTGACCATTTCCATCATCTTCTCATAGAGGAAAAGAAGTTAATGTGGATACTGTTGGTGGTGGTGGTTACTTGCTCAGTCGTTTCCAGCTCTTTGCAACCCCATGGACTGTAGCCCTGCAGGCTGCTCTGTCCATGGGATTTCCCAGGCAAGAACACTGGAGCGGGTTGCCATTTGCTTCTCCAGGGGATCTTCCTGACCCAGGGATCAAACCTGCATCTCCTTCATTGGCAGGCAGGTTCTTTACCACTGAGCCACAAAGGAAGCCCTAATATGCCTGTAGTTCCTATTGAATATAAGGAGCATTTCTTAGCTAACATATTGCATCATACCCTGAATTTGGACATTGCACTGAATGCTTAATATACATGATCTCATTAGTTAATTAATATACATGATCACCCCTGATGGCTCAAATGGTAAAGAATCTACCTGCCAATGCAGGAGACCAGGATTCAATTCCTGGGTCGGGAAAGTGCCCTGGAGGAGGAAATGGCAACTCACTCCAGTATTCGTGCCTGGAGAATCCCATGGACAGAGGAGCCTGGTGGGCTACAGTCCATGGGGTCACAAAGAGTCAGACATGACTGAGCATTTAACACTTTTACTTAATCCTGCAGATAGATATTTTAAGATGCGGAAGCAGAGCCCTGGGTTAAATAACCTGCTGTGACTCAAGGCGCCTACCCTATAGCCATCAGGTATAACATAGATTATCTCCCAGAAGCCTAAGGCAAAGCCTAGTCCATTTAGGGAGGAACAAGACTAAATTCCTTTCTCCGTGGTGAGATGGGAAAAAAGGGATAGATGGGGGCTTTTTTCTCTGATGGTTGAGACGTTTTGAAGAAAGATTGACCCTTCTAGGGGAGTAGCTGGGTATAGGGGTTAAGTGGCAAGAAGGCTTCAAAATCAGTGCTTCTAGACTTAGGGAAAGAGTGCAGAACTGTGTCACCAGCATGGATATAGAGGGCATGCTGGCTTGAGAGGGATGATAAAGGGAAATTGGAGCATTTACATGGAGGTGTCTGTCTTATAGGTAGTTGGAGCTGAAAGCAATGTTCAGCAAACAGAACATATTTGGATTTTTTGTGATAGACATTGCACTTTCTCCCATGAAGGGCTTCCCTTTGGCTCAGACGGTAGAGAATCCTCCTGCAACACAGGAGACCCACGTTCGATCCCTGGGTTGGGAAGATCACCTGGAGAAGGGAATGGCTACCCACTCCAGTATTCTGGCCTGGAGAATTCCATGGACAGAGGAGCCTGGTGGGCTACAGTCCATAGGGTAACAAAGAGTCGGACAGAAAGTTGGAGCATTTACATGAAGGTTCCCAAGAGGCAGTTGGAGCTGAAAGCAACATTCAGGAAAGAAGACATACTTGCATTTCTTGTGATAGATGTTGCACTTTCTCCCATCCGTCATCTTATTTCATCTCATAGCAATCTTTTGGAAACGTTATCATCATCATTCCCATGTTATAGATGAGGGAAATGGAGGTTCAGAGAGGTGAACTGTCTTTCAGTTCAGAGAGATTTCAGTTCAGTTCAGGTTCAGAGAGGTCACAGAGCTAGTGAAGAAAATGAGCTTTGTTGTCAACAGGACGCTGACTTGCTTTTTTGCGTTTCTGCTTTTCCAGTACACATTTTATTGCCTTTTTAGATTATAGTCATTCGATGCCCGCAGCTTCCAGCAGCATCGCTTGTTTTCTTTCATTTGCTATGAGGGTCTTAAATAAAATAGCTGGCCAATTTTTGTGGCCCAGTGGGGCCTGGGTATTCTAAAGAGGTTAAATAGGAAAGGGATTTATTTCATTTGTAATGAGTAATTGTGAGTAAAATAGGTACCGTGCTCCACATTCAAAGAAACCAGAAAGCTTCTGTTGATGACTGTGGGGAGAAAGCAGATAACACAAACAACTCCAAATTTTAAATATGAGCAAATTTGAATTTTATTTTTGAATGCAGATGTGATTGATCATTTGTTCTGCAGGCAAAGCTTTAGTCCAGTTGGGGGGAAAATATCAATGCACTCATATCGATTATTTTCTAGAAGAAGTTTTAGAGGCTTACTAATAGTAAACTTTCTAAGCAGCTAAGACTTGAAATTCCTCATTAGTGGAGGTGAGGCAAGGAATCAGAGATTGTGCACACATCATCTTTGCTGCAGTTCACTGGCACCTGTGTTGCCTGAAGTAATCCAGGAAAGAAGTCAAAGGAAGAAAGTGTGTATTTTTAATAAAGATGAAAATATCACCCCAGTGAAGGAAGTGAGGAGGAGGGCCCTTCTCAAGAGAGAACCATCACTTCAGCCTACAGTCTTTATCGATCGTGTAGCGCGTCAGGCCCTGGTCTGAGTTCTTTGAATGTGTGAACTCCCAACAAGTCTATATGGGCTGATTTATTGTTGTTTATTCGCTAAGTCATGTCCAACTCTTTGCGACCCCATGGGCTGCAGTCCGCCAGGCTCCTCTGTCCAGGGGATTTCCCAGGCAAGAATACTGGAGTGGGAGTGGGTAGCCATTCCCTTCTCCAGGGGATCTTCCCGACCCAGGGATAGAATGCGGGTCTCCTGCATTGGCAGGTAGGTTCTTTACCACTGTGTCCTCTGGGAAGCCCGTGTGGGCTGAGGACTGGTATTAGTCTCACTGTAGAGATGGGGGAATTGAGGCACAGCTGGTGGGTGAAGGAGCCAGGATTCCCACTCCAGCAGCTGGGATCCCAAGCCTGCACCCTCAGCATCCATAAGGGGAGGTCATTTGATGCCTGGAAGCAGTTCATGGCTGGGGATGACCTTCTCTGGCCTGCTTCAGCCTGCTTGCTGGGCACTGCCTGATCCCACACCATTTCCCTAACGGCCCCATGAAATAGAGTTCATTATTACCTCCGTTTTCTTAAAGAGGAAACCAAAGCTTAGAAAGCTGAATATCTTCCTTAAAGTCACCAGTTACCAAATGCCAGAAGTCTCTCCCAGGTCTCTGCAGCATCAAAGTCAATCATCGGTGGGCTGCCCAGCAGTCAAAGCTGTAGTCTAAAGTGCCGGATGGGATGTCTCTAAGAACAGAGAAATAAGCAAAGCCAGTCTTCTCTTCCGTCGTTGACCAGCTTTTTATCAGAGTCTTCCCTTCATGGCATATCCAAGAAGTCCTGCCTGGGGGAGGGGGGGGGGGGTGGGGGGTGGCGGGGGGTGGTGGTTCCCTTCTTTCGAGATTGAATAAAAGAATCTAAAACCCGTCCCTGACATCTCCTGCTGAAAGCTGTCGACTTGACCGTGTGCCTCGTTCGGAGGGTGGCGGCATCCTTCCAGGGCGAGTGTAAACTGTTCTCATTGAATGAATACCTGATTAAGTTAATGGTGCTGAGCCAGGGCGAGGAGGAGCGATTTGGCAGCCGAATTCCTGGCAGCTCATTCAACGTCCTTAATGTTCCACCAGCTTCACGCTGGGCCGCCTGTGAGCCCCCGGGAGGGGCCGCCGGTAATTACTCAGCGTTTTGATGGAAAACAGCTGCAGGTAGCACGTCATCCCATTGTCCGTTTCGCTGGTGATTGGAAATGACTGGGGGCATCTTGGTCTCCACTGCGCAGCCTCACTCCGGGGAGGGGGGGTTGGGGATGCGGGGAACAAGGTAGAGAGTAGGTTTCCCACTTGCTCCGCTTTTCAAAATGAACCATTCATCTTTTGAGGGTCAGAACTCAGCTACCCATTCAGTGAGTGTGAGTCAGAGCCCTCATTTTAAAACAAACGTTTATTTCAGGGAGAATTCTTATTTTGGCTGATCCTTACTAGCTCCTCGCCCTGGTTTTTCTATGCTTGATTTAAGCTGGTTTCAAGAAGATCATTGTCCTTGTAAACACGTATCCCTCCCAGCAAATCCAAAGAGGATCCTCGGCATTCCCCTGGGATAAATGGGGGACAATCTGGACGTAGTTTTGGATCATGGGATGTGGATTTTTAGAGGTTAAAGAGGCTGCAGCCTAGCTCCGGGAAGTATCCGGGGTTCATAATCTCACATGGGAATCTGTGCTTAGAAATGGAATCTCTCAGGCCAGATGCTTTTCGGATACACAGTATTTTACGTCCCTCTGTCATGAGTTTCACTTTCAATCCAACACCGCATGATCACGTCCAGAAATTTAGAAGAAGATCCAGAAGCACTTTGCCTTTTCGAAGCCAGCTTCTAAAGGAGAGCAGACAGACACAGGATGAGAACAGTCAGCTGACGAAGAAAGGACAGCAGCCAGAGCATCCCACCGGGTTATGAAATTCAGTCTGCCTCCAGGGAGCTGACCATCTAGTGAGAAAGATGCGTGGAAGTAGGTAACGAACGCAGTGAACACGTTACATAAGTGATGGAGAGACTCAGAAGAAGGGCTGGGCAACGCTGCAGTGCCTTAAGTGCCTTTGCCAGGATTTTAGGGGATGTGATTCCAGTAGATAGTGGCTCCGATGGTAAAGAATCCACGTGCAGTGCAGGAGATGTGGGTTCAATCCCTGGGTCGGGAAGATCCCCTGGAGAAGGAAATGGCAACCCACTCCAGTATTCTTTTCTGGAGAATCCCATGGACAGAGGAGGAGACTGGTGGACTACAGTCCATGGGGTCACAAAGAGTTGGACTCTACTGAGCAAGCAACACACACCACACACACACAGTAGGTGGTGGAGGTCAGGGGCCAGGAGTGGGGATGGGATTTAGGGAGAGAGAGGGAGAATGGGGACTTAGTGTTTAATGGGGGCAGCGTTTCAGCTTAGGAAAGGGAAAATTCGGGAGATGTCTGACGGCGAGAGCTGCACAACAATGTGAACGTATTTAGTGCCACTGAAATGTACAGTTAAATATGATTAAAATAGTATGTTTTATATTAGGGGACTTGTAGCACAATTTAAAAAAAGATCAACCAAGGACGAGGTATATAGGGCAGAGGTCTGGAGGCTTCCGGGCGTCCTCTCCTCGGGCGGGGCGGGTCGTGGAGGGTGTCCCCTTCTCCCACCCCTTACTTGTGACAGCTCACGTGCGGTACAGTCACCCAGCGAGGCTTCCCCGAGCCCTGGTGTCTGGAGACTCATTGCAGCCCAGTCGCAAACCAAGCACATGGCTGTCTTTACCCCCAGCTCCTCCCGGAGGCTGCGTGAGTACCTTTAGTACCTCCTCCAGAGGTTGGCACTGTTACCGCCTGCGGCCCAAAGCCCCCATCATAAATGATATTTTAGACAGTCCAGTGGTCAAAGCCCCCAGGCAAACATAGTCCCTTAGGCAGGACATTCCAGAGGCCTAAAGGTCACCTCCCAGTAGCCAAAGGCAAAGGTGAGACGTCTCTGTGGCTGAAATTAATCCTGCACTACATACCAGCGGCTCACTGCGTGGTCTGAGCACTGGGACCCCGGTGTTCATATCAGATGAACCAAGATTTTCATCTTATTTCTGTCATTTATGAGCCAAGTAACAGACTCGCACGTGGATGATCTCCGTGGACTGTAGCCCTCCAGGCCCCTTTGTCCATGAGTTTCTCCAGACAAGAATACTGGAGTGCCATTTCCTCCTCCAGAGTACCTTCCCAACCCAGGGATCAAGCCCAGGTCTCCTGCATTGGCAGGCAGTTTCTTTACCAACTGCACCACCCGGGAAGCCCTTCTTGGAACCTTAGGGGAGTCATTTAACATGCTAAGCCTCAGTGTCCTGGTCTTTACAATGGGATGATCACACACTGGTTGTAGCTTGCAGGAAAAAGTGTTGCTCTGTTTTACACACACACACACACACACACACACACACACACACCTCAATGGCTTCTGTCATAACCTGCTTTGCTGGGGGCCGCTGGGTCCCAGGAGGTCTCAGGGCCTTTGTCGCTAAGAAGGATGGCAGAGTGGCATAGCGTCCCAGAGACTAGAAGACAACCACAGAGGGGACGCTGCCGTGGAACTCCCAGGGGGGAGTGACTTGTTAGTTCATGGTTATCTAGAACGTCCCACTGTCCTTTGACTCAGCCACATCCCAGGGCAGCAGATGCCTCAAGACGCTCTCAGAATGCCTTAGTCCCAGAAAGGCATTTTTCTGACCCGATGGGGATTTTCGCTCTCCATTTGCCAGCGTGGGAGCCCCCCGGCACCCTGGTCACTGGTGGGATCTGACCAAGCCTCCTCCAGCTCCCGCGGGCCCTCTGCTGTGTGCTGCGTAGCAGGGCCGCTGAGCGCATGTGTCAGAAGACAGCTGGCAGCCTGCCCTGTGGGGTGGGGAGAGAAGGTTCCGCGTTTCCCCACCAGGCCTTTGGGGAATTACTCATCTACGTGTTGTGGAAAGGCGGACCACGTGGAGCCAGGAAGCATCATGGTTAACCCTCGCGGAGACACGCCAGGCTCCAGCTCGCGGGCTGACCCTGCTGTGGATGCTGTTTGTGTAGGCTGAGCGGCTTTCTTGCTCTGGGGCGGGAGTGGGGGCCTTTGCGCTGGGAGCTGTGATCAGTATAATCTCTTCTGTCAGCTGAAGAAAGAGAATAAATGCTCCATGACTTTTTCTTATGTGAACCACAGGTGTGAGGGGGGAAAAAAAAAAAAGACCCAGATGCTAGAAAGGATTGAGAGTCTGAGGGTATCGTGTTGATTTGATCATGGAACCAGGAGAGATTAGTGACAAATCAGTGTTGGTGAAAATAAGGGATTCCACAGGAAACGTGTGCTGAAGTACAGTTAGGAGGGCGACCGTGTGTTGAGTGTGTACATTATGCCAGGCACCGGGCGTGTTAATTCCTCCCCCTTTTATAGGCAGAGATACTCATTACAAGATCACACGGTATTGAGACACTTTGTAGGGACACATATATAATTTGGAGTAAAATAAGGATGACGTTAAAAGAAGGAAAACGGGCAGTAGCAGAGAAACCAGGGTGTTTTTGCCATTGTTTTTTTCAATTTGGGGGTCTTTTTTTAAAAAAAATTTTTTTTAATAAAAATTTTAAAGGTTACTTTCCATTTAGTTTTTTACAAAATACCGGCTCTATTCCCCATGTTGTACAATAAATCCTTGAGCCTGTCTTTACACCCACCAGGTGTACCTCCCCTTCCACCACCCCTATATTTCCTTTCCTTCCTTCCCACCAGTAACCACCAGTTTGTTCTCTCTAGCTGTGAGTCTGCTTCTTTTATGTTGTATTTATTGGTTGGTTGTATTTTTTAGATTCCACATATAAGAAGTATCATTCTGAATTTCTTTCTTGGCCTGACTTAGTTCATGTAGCATAATGCCCTCCAAGTCCATCCATGTAGCTACAGATGGCAAAATTTCATTCTTTTTTATGGCTGAGTAATATTCCATTATATGTACACACTACATCTTCTTTATCCATCCATCTGTTGAGGGGATACTTAGGTTGCTCCTGCATCTTGGCAATTGTAAATAATACTGGTATGAATATTAGGGTGCATGTACCTTTCCAAATAGTGTTTTTGCTTTTTTGCCCCCAGTACATGCCCAGGGGTGGGACTGCTGGGTCATATGGTAGTCCTATTTTTAGTTTCTTGAGGACCCTCCTTACTGCTTGTCATAACGTGTGTGAATGCTCAGCCCCTATCTGACTCTTCGCGACCCCATGGACTCCAGCCCGCCAGGCCCCTCTGTCCATGGGATTTCCCGGCAAGAATACTGGAGCGGGTTGCTATTTCCTACTCCAGGGGTTTGCCACGGTGGCTGCACCAATTTACATTCCCACCAGTAGTGCACCAGGGTTCCCTTTCTCCGTTTGTTACTTGTGGATGAAGCCAGGCTTTGAACTTGTCCTTTCCCTCCACCCCAGGAGGAGGCTATTCTTCCTGCTACTCTCTGTGTTCTCCTCCTTATTAGTGCTAGTAAGAATATGCGTGTTACCTTCCTATCAGTAATAATATTTTATCCTGGTATTCCAAATGCCAGTGGAAGTGAGTGCGGAATGACTTCCATAGTGAGATTTTCCACTGCCGTGCTAATAAGCACATTCAGTTGAGAGTCAGAAGTAACTTGTCTCCTAACCCCAGTTCTCACCGTGTTACTATGGCTGGTTCTTTGCACCTTGTCGCCACAGTCCCTCTGTCCTTAAAGCGGGTCACTCTGGAGTGGGGTGAGAACTGCTGCAGGGTTGTGGAAAGCACCCAGGGAACGGTTCGCAGCCTTCGGTGGGTAAATGGAGATTCGGGCGTCGCTCCTGGGGTAGCTTACCTGCCACACAGGACACTTGAGAGAAGAAAGGTATTTGCTCATGTATGGAACCAGGGAAGGCATTTCCAGCTTTTCTTAAAAACGTCTTTTGGACAGCTCATTTGGGACCGCTTTCAATCCAGATGGTGATCCCTCCAAGTGATTATTTTTCCATCTTCAGCCTTTCCAGGAATTCCAGCATGGGCAGGCTGCCAGGGGACACTGGCTGCCCAGATGCTGCAGCGACATTCCACGTGAGCCAGGGACAGGCCAGCCCAGCTGCGGGCCTGGCCTCCTGCAGACAGAGACACGGACCATATCCCCATACCGTGCGCCCCACCCACAGGACAGACCTCCCTGTTTTTCCAGAGGTGGCAGAACCCGCTAGAAACACTCCCAGTGTCACACTGTTATCACATGGATGTGATACGGGTATGGCAGAAGCCAGGAGCCAAAGAAAGCTTCGCCTGGGCTTGATGAAGCCTGTCCCTTGTGATGCGGACAGTAGAAGCAGATGACGGAGCCCGACTTGGGGAGGAGGGGGATGGGGGTTAGCTCCACGCCAAGCGGAGGAGTTCAGTGGAAGGAGGAGAGCAGAGCAGCAGTGTGTCTGGAAGCAGTCCCCTCCGCGTCTGCGTCGAGGAGGTGGATTTTTGATCAGAACCAAGACTGTGAGTCCGTTTGTTGCCCTTAGAGCTTCCCTGAGCCTGGGAGCCCCCAAATGCAGCTGTGTTCTTCTGGGTAGACTTAAATTTTTGCATTAACATATGACATTGAGTCATTGTATTCATTGCCCCCAAATTCCCATGGACTGTAGCCCACCAGACTCCTCTGTCCATAGAATTCTCCACCCAAGAATACTGGAGAGGGTTGCCATTTTTCCCTCCAGGGGATCTTCCTGACCCTGGGATCAAATCTGTGTCTCTTGCATTGCAGGCAGATTCTTTACCATCTGAGCCACCCTATAGATGAACAGGCTGCTCCAAAACTATTATTCTTGGTTCTAATAGAAAGAAGGGGACTGTTTTCTCCTGCCAGTCCTCATTCCCCTGAAATCCCAGTGTGGATGGCAGTGGCAGGCCAGGGCTTCCCCGGCCCTGTGTGGCGTGCATCACTGCTCTGACTGAAGGGTCCTGCACCCTGGTACAGACCCTGGTACCAAACTTGCTTTTGGTGACCCTAGAGAGAGAGAGCTTGTTAACCGCATGATGGTATCCGTGGTTCTCCAAGCCTGATCTGTAGGACATTCCTTCTGGGGGAGTTTCAGCACTGCTGTGCCCTGGATCACCACTAGGTGAGAGTGTTGAGCTTGGTGCTGGGTGAGGCTGAGGGTCCCTGGCTCCCTCGCCCGGGAAGGCTAAAGATCCTGCTGTCTTCCTTATTGAACTCAACCTCTAATCTGGAATGCCACACCCGACACCTGCTACAGTCCGTGATTAGAGCTAGGAGGGATGCCGCGGTGCCCTGGACAATCATCTCCCCCTCTGATCCCTTTGCATTCTCTTTTCCACATGGGACCATCGGCAAGTGTCTCCAAACTCTGCCGCAACGCTTAGGATGGCGCGGGGACTTCCTACCTCATGAGGCAGCCCAGCCCATTTGATTAGTTTCTAGTTTCTACTGTATACACTCATCCATCAGTATCTGCAGGGGTTTGGTTCCAGGAGCCCCTGACGCTCAAGTCCCATGGTCAGCCCTCCATATAAGTGGTTCTGTATTCTGGAATTCAGCCAACCGAAGATTAAGTAGTACTGCGATACAGGGGACGTGGGTTCAGATCTCTGGGTCGGGAATATCCCCTGGAGGAGGGCATGGTAACCCACTCCAGTATTCTTGCCTGGACAATGCCAGGGACAGAGGAGCCTGGTGGGCTGCAGTCCATGGTGTCACAAAGAGTCGGACATGACCGAGCACAGCACACGACAGGTCTTTATTGGAAAAAAATCCCCATGTAAACGGACCCAATTCAAACTCGCATTGTTCAAGCGCAAAGTGTATATCAATGTAATTTGGAGCTCAGTTCTGTTCTGCTGTCTTTCACAGACAGCCTTTCGTAGATCTGAGCATCACATCTCTGCTCCGGCTTTTCGTGTCCTTCCCCAGGCCACACATCTTCAGTTGCTGCCGCTGTTACTTACCTGTCTTGGGTCCAGACCTCCTGATGACCCCATCACTCCATCCTGGGCATGCCCGCCAGTATCCCCTTGCCTCAGGACTTTGTGACCTTACCAATGCTGTACACTATCGCACTATTTATTCTGTTACTGGGAATACTGTGCTTTTTAAACGAAGCTATACCAACTTTTAGGCACCAAACCCAACTGTTGGTTCAGATTGAATGGGCAGTCAAACAAAATTCCTGGGTGGTTTGAAATGAACTATTCTTCGACCAGATCTCTCTAACCCTACTATTAATTGAGCTGTTGAAACCAAGGGTAGGGCATTTATTCATTTATTGTTCATTTTAGTATTTTTGACTTTGTGCCATCACTTCCAACTTCCTAGAATATATTTGAATATTAATTTCAGGTAATATATTAAGCCGGCTTCTTGATAGCTCAGTTGGTAAAGAATCCGCCTGCAATGCAAGAGACCCCGGTTCGATTCCTGGGTTGGGAAGATCCACTGGAGAAGGGATAGGCTACCCGCTCCATTATTCCATATAATATAGTAGGCACCCCTTCCAGCCTTCTGTTACCTCTAAATATGATAACCAAAATGCTTAATAAAATGTTGAGCAGAATAGAACTGAAAATAGAATTCTTGCATACATTTGCCCCACACTGACATTGAACAATTAAGGCCCATAGTACATACTGGAAACTAAGTGTTTGATGAATGACTATGTGATACACTTCTTTTGAGGTATACTTGTTCAGCCAGCCATGAAGCTATCTAATTATGCTATCATCTCGCAGACCTTTCTCCATTCAGGAAATTTCGAGCATGTCAGAGTTGGGCCTACTTCTGACATTTAACCTAATAAATAAAGGCATTCTGCCTTTGCACTACACAGACCAACCTGTTTAATAATTCAGTAAAACAAGAGATCTGCACGCCAGGACTTAAAGAATCCTTGCCAAGTCCTAGTGGCCCCTCCCATCCAGTCCAGTTGTCCTGCCTTTTAAATGGCCGCTCACCAGGCTCTATTTCCTCTTCTTTAAATGAAACTATGTTGTGCATGGACATTACATGCCAGTCAGTCAGGGGTTTCACTCAAGCTGAGAATCTTGCAGGATGGAGGGTGCTGGGCCGAGCAGCCCAGTGGATCGCCCTGACCTTGGAATGCATGTTTAGGACTGTATGTATCAGATTCTAGGCGTGTCTTCCTTTCAGAGCAGTTAGCTGTTATTTATGTGACTTGGAATTGGTCGGGATCATCTCATTTTCCTGTCACTTCTGAAACAAGCTGAATCCATGGTAATGGGTAGGGGTTACAGGGATTTTTGAATGATAGCAAAGATAGAAGTGTCTTCCTTTATTAAAGTTTGTTTTTCCTCCCAGAGATGACTGAATCATATGTATAATTTACAATAATAGTCTTTTTAAAGTGTGTTTCCTTAGAGTTTTTGAAGACAGAAAGAACCAGAAGAAAAGAAGCATCTATTATTTAGAACTGTATCAGGTTTAGGTGACCCCAAAGGAAACAGCTGAGTTCTCCCTAAATATTCCTGTATGTACTTAGTCGATGAGTCATTTCCCACTCTCTCGCGACTCCGTGGACTATAGCCCACCAGGCTCCTCTGTCTAAGGGATTTCCCAGGCAAGAATACTGGAGTGGGTTGCCATTCCCTTCACTAGGGGGTCTTTCCGACCCAGGGATCGAACTCAGGTCTCCTGCATTGCAGGTGGATTCTTTACTGTCTGAGCCACCAGGGGAATAACCCTAAATATTAGCTGCTTGTCTCCAAGGCACCATCAGTTCTGTTTGCTCACAGCACCTAGTTTGGTTTCCCAGCACCTACTCCATTAGAAAGAGGCTGAGATGTTTACTTAGGAGCTTAGGTGTACAGGCTGAGTTTCTCACACCTTGCTGTGCATATGAATTATCTGGGGATTTTGTTAAAATGCAGACTCTGAATCAGGAGCTTTGGGTAGGACCTGAGTCTCTGCATTTCTAAAGCTGCTGGGGGAGCTGGTCTGAGGACCACACTTGGAATAGCAAGGCCATATGCCATTGAGCTAAATTTTAAGGTACTGGTGGAGAGAGAGCTATAAATGTAGATGTGAAGATGCTTAAGATGAATCTATTCAGAACAGTGATTAGGGGGGTGGGGACAAAAAAAAAAAGAACAGTGATTAGCAGGCAAATCATATGTAGTAAACCTTATATAAGTTTGTCTTGATCCATCTATTGACTCCCTGTTCACTTCCCCTTTCCTAATAATAATGTTTAAATGTGATCTGCATGTGTGGCTCTTTGGTAACTTTGCAGTGATGTAATCGTGCGCAAGCCCATGTTTCTGTTGCGGCAGGTGCATCCGGAGGCGCACGCCTCCTCTGGGGGACTCAGGTGAATGAACCATTGGTGTGTTTCAGCACTGAAAAGGCAATTAGGGACATGAAAGCCACTTGTCTGCAGCTAGAAGGAAACTCTAAAAGCAGACATCCACTCTCCTTTCTTCATCTCTTCTTCCTAGGCTCTTTCTCTCTCCTTTTTCCCTCCTGTACTTTCCACCTTCATAGTTTATCTCTCCGTTTGTTTTTTTTCATCCCGTGTACCACCATCTGATGTACCAGGGACACAGTGGCATCCTGTGGCGCCCTCTCGTGGTTCTCTGAAAAGATAGCTAGACACAGTCCCTACTCTCACAATGATTTCCCCTGCTGAGAGATACAGACAGCAGAGAGAGCCAGTGAAGCACAGGACAGGGGCACGTGCCCCAGAATTAAGAGACCCAACTCTGTAGCTGCACTGGTAAATAGGAAATATGGTCCTTCTAAATGTAGGAGGGTGAGTTGAAATTTGTATCAGTCTGGCCCCAGGGTTGCTCCAGTTAATCTTTGTATCCTTCACTTATTGTCAGTATTATCTGGAAAAAGATGTTTATCAGTGGACCACTTTTTAGAAGAGTGCATTTGAATTTGTCTGTTAAGGCCAATATGTTTTAGTGGTCCATTAGCAGAAAAACCAGCCATGGAATCTATAATGAGATCTTTAAGGCCAACAAAGCCACCCAGTGTCTCTCAAAACAAACAAACAAAAAAAGTGTAAATAAACCAAGGCACTGCTAAGAACCAAGTCGGCATTGTTTTTTCAAATTCACTAAAGCTGAGTTCTGTTTTAAAAAGTACCTTCAGAGGGGTTTTCTAGTTCTGTGTATGGTGCATTCCATTGTGCAGCAGTTTTACATTTGCATTGCTAATAGCCCTCTTTGCAAACGTGTTTGACATTTTACTTGGCTTTGAAAGGACTTTTATGCTGCTATTTTTTTCTTCCCTAGAGCTGCCTTGGGCTAATTAACCTATTCCCTTACTGGCTGGGCCTACTATATGCAAATACCCTCATTCTGGATTCTGACACACTACTCTTACATGAACATCGCTAATGAAATCCTGTGGGGTTTTATTGGAGCAGCGCTACTGTGGGGCCAGCAGGGGGCGCATGGAGCAGTTCACGTCGAGTCCATCTCCTAAATTACTTTCCTTTGCTAGTCCCAGTGGGAATGCCAGAGCTTATGCAGTTCTCTTAGAGTAAGTTGAAACCTAGAGATAAAAGATCAGTATCAGCACTTTTTAAGCACTCAAAAGGGTCAACTGTTTTCAATTTTGGTAGTTTAATTTTATTCTGTCGTTGGTTTGAAAACAGCACTGGCATCTCAGGAGATTTGTGTATATTGGGTGTAAATTACATGCCACGCACTTCCTAGGAGAAGACTATACAGAATGCAGTTACCTGGGGCTTAATAAAGCCGGAGGTTGGGAGGGTAACGCTGAAAACTGCTGCTTTACTGTGTCTGTTTTAACAGCAGACTATAGAAAGTGAGTCTGGGTAGAAGAAATGCTAAAACCCAGGTCCTAGAATTCCCAGAGCCTGATTGAGCAACTTGCCAGGATCACAGCACAAGACTGCTCACAGCCTGTAGGCAGCCGTCACATCCGCCTCCTGTTAGCCTAACTCCTGTTGGTTCCACTGATGATCTGCCTTTTCTCAGGTGGACATCTGTCTGCCTACACAGTCCTGGTAACAGAGTTCAGTGGTTCCCAAAGACTGAGATAGGTGTCCATGAAAACTGGATCCCTCCTTGTATGTCCAGGTTGAAACACAGAGGCCTGATTGGTCTAGCGGAGGCTTCATCTCTAGGGTTCATGGTGGACTGGCCCTTTCCAAGGAGAAGAGGGTGGAGCGTATGGACGGAAAATTCAAAGAGCACTTGGAAAGGAAGTAAGAGGCAGAGATGAAGCAAGCATGTTGCCCTCATTAAGGACACCCTCAATGCCTGATTATTGCATTTTTAAAAACCAAACCATGTTCCTGTTTTGACTGTCTCCTAGATTCCTTTTGGCTGTTACCATATGAGTAGCTGTACTGGGAGCTGTTTGGAAACGTGTAGAGAACAGAATTATTGGGGGCTCCCCTGCTCAGCTGGCCTGTATATAGTGTCTGTGTTTTTATCTGTGTGTATGTGTTAGGCAAGAGAGAATTGTTGTGTATCCAGTATGGACCCAGAGCCACTAGAATCTTTGAGTAGCGCCGATGGCAGAGCTTCCCTGATAGCTCAGCTGGTAAAGAATCTGCCTGCAATGCAGGAGACCCCGGTTCGATCCCTGGGTTGGGAAGATCCCCTGGAGAAGGGAAAGACCACCCACTCCAGTATTCTGGCCTGGAGAGTTCCAAGGGGTCGCAAAGAGTCCTAGGAGACTGAGCCATTCCCACTCTCACTTTCACTATGGCAGAGGAGGACTCAGGTACCCTGTGAAATCCCCTGGGGACTCCGTTCCTAACCTGGTCCTCTCAGCGCTGGCTCAGAGGACGGCTGACACTCGCTGGTGCCATCCTCCTTGTGGGCTGCATCTGATCCTCCAGAGGCTGGGTAAACATAGAGCTGAGGAGTGGGAGGGCCACTTCTGGGAGGGAAACTGAGAAATGCATTGTTTGCCCTCCGAAAAGAAAGTGAAGTCGCTCAGTCGTGTCCGACTCTTTGCGACCCGTGGACTGTAGCCCGCCTGGCTCCTCCGTCCATGGGATCTTCCAGGCAAGAATACTGGAGTGGGTTGCCATTTCCTTCTCCAGGGGATCTTCCTGACCCAGGAACTGAACCCACGTCTCCCGCATTGCAGGCAGACGCTTTAACCGCTTTAACCAGGGAAGCCCAACAAGAAAAGGGGGGGTGGGGGAAAAGAGGGCATTGAGAGAGAGATCTTAGAAGACTTATTAAATCCATAAAAAAGGTTTGACTTGCTCCATGCCTTAATGATCTTCCCGATGTCCTACCCAACACGGCCAGCGTTTCACCTGCTCTAATAGTGGGGCTGGCGGCAGGATTTTGAGGGATTCACATGAATCTCGCGGGAGGGTGTTCTTTTCCGGTGTTGATGTTCTGACGCCCTGTTCCCCCCACCCCCACCCCTCTCCCCCTTGGTCCCGACCCTCTGCCTTTTCCCAGATTCCAGAGCAGCTGCTGGAGGATCGCACCCACGGGGAGATGATTCCTCATGAAGAGCCTGGATCCCCTACAGAAATCAAATGTGACTTTCCGTTTATCAGACTAAAACCAGAGCCAGTCCGACAGTGAAACGGTCACCGTGGAGGGGGGACGGCGAAAAATGAAATCCAACCAAGAGCGCAGCAACGAATGCCTGCCTCCCAAGAAGCGCGAGATCCCCGCCACCAGCCGGCCTTCCTCGGAGGACAAGGCGGTGCCCAGCGACAACCACCGCGCGGAGAACGCAGCATGGCTCCCCGGCGCCCGGAGCCACGTGGGCGGGCGGCTGGGGCCGGCGGGGCCCCCGGCGGAGCTCGGTTTACAGCAGGGAATAGGTTTACACAAAGCGCTGTCCACGGGGCTGGACTACTCTCCGCCCAGCGCGCCCCGGTCCGTCCCGGCGGTGGCGTCCACCACGACGATGCCGGCTGCATACCCGCCGCCCCCGCCGTCCGGGGCCCCCGTGTCCCCGGTGCAGTACGCCCACCTGCCGCACACGTTACAGTTCATCGGGTCTTCCCAGTACAGCGGGCCCTACGCCGGCTTCATCCCTTCCCAGCTGATCTCGCCCACGGCCAGCCCGGTCACCAGCGCGGTGGCCTCGGCCGTGGGCGCCGCCACGCCCGCCCAGCGCTCCCAGCTGGAGGCCTATAGCAGTCTGCTGGCCGACATGGGCGGGCTGAGCCGAGCCTCCGGACACAAAGCTGAGCCGCCGCCACCGCCACCGCCGCCGCAGCACCTAGGCCGGACCGCGGGGCTCCTCCCCCCGGGGTCCCCACCGCCCCCGCAGCAGAGCCAGTACGTGCGCATCTCCAGCTCGCCACAAAACGCCGCGCGCCCGGCCTCGCCGCCGGCCCTCCCCGTCCACCTGCACACGCACCCGACCATGATCCCGCACACGCTCACCCTGGGGCCCTCCCCGCAGGTGGTCGTGCAGTACACCGACTCCGGCAGCCACTTTGTCACCCGCGAGGCCACCAAGAAGGCGGAGAGCAGCCGGCTCCAGCAGGCCATGCAGGCCAAGGAGATGCTGAACGGGGAGGTGGAGAAGGGCCGCCGGTACGGGGCGCCCCCCGCGGCCGACCTGGGCCTGGTGAAGGCGGCCGGCAAGGCCGTGCCCCACCCGTACGAGTCCAGGCACGTGGTGGTCCACCCCGGCCCCGCCGACTACAGCGTCCGCGACGCGTCGGGGGTGCGGGCCTCGGTGATGGTCCTGCCCAACAGCAGCACCCCCGCCGCCGACCTCGAGGGGCAGCAGGTCACCCACCGGGAGAACTCGCCGTCCGCCCTCAATGACAAGAGCAGCCTGCACTTGGGGAAGCCCGGGCACCGCTCCTACGCGCTGTCCCCGCAGCAGGCGCTGGGCCCCGAAGGCGTGAAGGCCGTCGCCACGCTGTCCCCGCACACGGTCATCCAGACCACACACAGCGCCTCGGAGGCCCTCCCGGTCGGGCTGCCGGCCACGGCCTTCTACGCGGGCACGCAGCCGCCGGTCATCGGCTACCTGAGCGGCCAGCAGCAAGCGATCACCTACGCCGGCGGCCTGCCCCCGCACCTGGTCATCCCAGGCACCCAGCCCCTGCTCATCCCGGTGGGCAGCGCTGACCTGGAGGGGTCGGGCGCCGCCTCGGCCATCGTCACGTCGTCACCCCAGTTTGCTGCAGTGCCTCACACGTTCGTCACCACCGCCCTGCCCAAGAGCGAGAACTTCAGCCCCGAGGCCCTGGTCACTCAGGCTGCCTACCCGGCCATGGTGCAGGCCCAGATCCACTTGCCCGTGGCGCAGTCCGTGGCCTCCCCCGCCGCCGCCGCGCCCCCCACGCTGCCGCCCTACTTCATGAAAGGCTCCATCATCCAGTTGGCCAACGGGGAGCTGAAGAAAGTGGAGGACCTGAAGACGGAGGACTTCATCCAGAGCGCGGAGATCAGCACCGACCTGAAGATCGACTCCAGCACGGTGGAGAGGATCGCGGACAGCCACAGCCCCGGCGTCGCCGTGATCCAGTTTGCCGTCGGGGATCACCGAGCGCAGGTAACATTGCGTCCGCATCACGCAGGTAGGGGTACACCGCGCCATGCCACCTCCCTTACCTCCTGGCACCGTGACTTTCTTCCAAGCGGCAGGCCTGTCTGCAGCTGTGGGGGTGACTGAGGGTTTTCTTTCACTTTCACTTTGTACCTAAAGGTTAGACTTTTCACATTACCCCCAACCACCGTTCTCTTAAGAGAATTAAGCCCTAATGCACCCCAAAGCATTCGCTGTTTGTAATGAATTAATTTCTCTGCTTCTCCAATGGGGGCTGGTCAGGTACCATGCTTGGGACAGTTAAGAAGATCACCACTCAGGTTATTTTGCTGATGATGTTCTGTGGTTTAGATGAGTAACCCTGATTAAGAAAAGCCATTTTCCACCTCCACTCCCCCCCACCCTTTTTTTTTCGGTCAGGAAAAGGCACTGCTGGTTCAGGGGAGAATGTTAGGTGCCCAGAGTTGCGATATCCCATTACAACAGTGTTGTAATAACAAAATAACAGTGTTTTGTTATTGTTTTTATTTATTTATTTAACTTGGCTGTGCCAGGTCTTAGTTGCCGCACTCGGAATTTTTGACCTTTAGTTGTGGCATGTGAACTCTTTGTTGCAGCATGTGGGATCTAGCTCCCCGACCAGGGGTCGAACCCAGGCCCCCTGTATCAGGAGCTTGGAGTCTTAGGCGCTGGACCACCAGGGAAGTCCCAACATCCATGTTGTAACGTGTAGGTTTTGTTATCATTTAGGTGTGGTGAGGCCAACAGAGGAGAATACATCTGCCATTGAAAAGGTGGTGTGTTATATTCAGATCCCAAGAAGAGGGGATATGCCAGGCCAAGTGGGCTGACGTGCGGAAGCAGCCCAGGGTCTGTTACAAGGCACTAGAGGGGAGGAGAAAACGTGGACAAGAGCCCTTATTGTTGTTTCTGTGGGAAGAAGTGGGTGAGGCAGGGCAGCAAGCATAGGTTTGGCTAGTTGGAATCATTTCAACAGGCTCTGGGTACAGGAGCTGATCCTAGGTGTCTGATAGTGACCCAGAGAGTGAAAGTCCCATTCAGTGAGGAGGAAGCTCGGGTGTGGGTGTTTTCTTTGCAGGTGAAGAGCATTATCCCCGGCAGAGGCGCTATTAGCTATGTCTAGGAATTAGCTAACCCAGGGAGGGACAGTCTCTCCAGTTTCAGCAAGACCCCAAGATGTCAAAGCATCAGATACAGAGAATAAAAGGCCTGGTTCATATAATCTGGAAGGTCAAGGCTGTCCCAGGTGATCTGGACTTCTGATAAATAGGAGCCCCAAGGGCCAGATGCAGCCAAGCTGAGTCATGTTAAAACTGGAACCGTGGTCAGCTCTTAATTTCCATGCGTTCCTCCAGTCCACTCTTTTCCAGCTTCTTAAATCACTTGAATGCATTTATTCCGCATTCATGTGTATGGAAATGGCAGTTTCACTGCCCAACTTGCTTGAAGTCAGGTTTGGCCCCCAGGGGGGAGCTTCCCAAGCTATAGAGCCTCAGTGCCTCTGGGAATGGGATATGACAGCACCTCCTTCAGTTTGAAATGAGTTGAAAAATGGTCAGGGCGTAGCTGGTATTTGGGACAGTCAAAGATAAACAAACTAGTTAATGGTTTGAATTGTTTTTAGAATATTTTTAAAAAGATCAAGTGAGGTGGGGGAGTCTGATTTTCCAAAGCGTTTTCCAGGACTGCTTGTGAATGTCCGGATGTGGGATCTTGCACAATATCAGATGGCCTGCGTTGCCAGAAGCTTTTAGCCCCGAAGACTTTTCTTTTTAATGGTGAGATGTCGCTGTGAACTTTGGTGAGGCCGAAGAAAAATTTCTCAGGGTTCTGATGCCAAAAAAAAAAAAAAGAAAAAATCAGGATATTTGGAAAAGGGCATCATTATGTAGAACTCCCTACCCATGTCTGAGTTTCTGCTCCCTATCCGCATCCTACATGGATTATGAGTGGATGGATCCTCATTGAAAAAAGAATGAGCTGACTTACTAGCAAAGTTGTCATTTAACAGACCCCAAGTGAAGCCTGGGAAATAAAAAAGAAGGAAAAATAAATGTTTTTTTTTTTTTTTTTTTTCATGATCCTTGTAATCCTTAAAGCAATACTGTGAACAGAGGTAAGCAGAGGAAGAGGGTTATTTTGAAATGCAACTATCTCCTACCCAGCACCTCTTTTCAGCTTTCAGTAAAGAACAGCTCTGAGCTGCAGGCTCATCTCCAAGGCAGCAGGAGCCCCCACAGACCAGAGCCTTACAGACCTCTAGGTTCCAGATTGACTGGCATTGCGGAGGGAGGTAGCATCTCTGCGTGCTCGTCCTGCCCGATCCTCTGCAAAGTGAATGCTTAAACGATCGGCTTCCATGTGTGAAGTCTCATTTCCTTCCTGTCGCCAGGCCACCGGTCTCTTTACTGACGGCCAAGGTGCAAATTAGAAGGTAGCGGGTTTGTCAGGGCCTGTTCACAGGCCTGTCAGGCCGCCCCTGTGTGGCCCGGCCGCCCCCTGGGAAGTATTCAAAAGGGTGGCTGGAGTTCCAAGCTGCAGAAACACAAGTGCAGGGCCCGGCACGCCAGTGATGTGTCACTTTACCCAGAAGCCTATCAGAAACAGGCTGACATCATCCCAGCTAAAATACTCCACCAGCTGTGTTTGCCACAAGTGACGGGGGAATCAGAGAAAGGGAGCGGGGAGAGGGGCGGGCGAGAGAAGGAAGGTCCGGATTTAATTTACACTCTTAAGGGCTGAGGGCCTCCCTTCCTCCCCAGGGGGTCTCTGAGGGGTTTTCTCCCCTGGCCTGGAGATCCCCTCTCGGTCTTCTCAACCGATTAGAAATCTCTTTAACACTTGCACCCATTAGGGAGGTTGAGAGATGTGCAGAGCGTTTTCACTGAATTAGCCAAATCATGGATTTGACTGGGGAAGTTGTGGGAGGAAGGGGGTAGTTTTCTAAAGGATGGATGGCTTTGTGACCCCTGGCGTAAATCCTGCATAGAAGCAGGACCACAGGGACGCTTGACTTCATAACCTACCCCGGGCGTCCCGGGTGAACGCGGTGTGGCTGGTGGGAGAAGCCCCGAGCCTGGGGTCTGGGCGACGGTAGGAGGAAATGGTCCCACTTCTCTCTGAGCTAGGGTTTTGCTAATAACTAAAATGGGCAAATGATTCCTTATATGAGATCATATCCTCAGCATCCTCTTGGTTTTTGTATTCCTTTGTTTTCCTGCCATGCAGAACAGCCCTTGTAAAATTTACTGGCACCCACTAAGCAAAAATAAAATAATAAAAAGGGGGAGGGGATATACAGGGAAAGTTACCTGACTTCATGCTAATAGCATATAGATCCAGTGAGAAGGAAAGCCACCCTGTATAGAAACGAGGGGATTTTCACTGAGGGATTATTTTTAGGAGCCAAATTCCTAATTATTATTGTGATAAGAGACCTCCAGGGTGGTGGATCTGAAGCTTCGTGTGAGGCAGTGTAGGAGAAAAAACCTTTTGCATATTCGTCCCCATCCCTGTAGTTTCGTCATTCCCAGAGCAGTATTCCTTGGCCCAGGCAAAGTGTCCTTGCATCCCAGTTTTCCCAGGCTGGTTCTCCTCCAGGAGAATTAAAGGGGCATCTCAGGCATTGTCTGTTAGCCTGTGTGCACCACACGAAGCTTCTCAGTAGTCACCCATGGTCTCCTGAGTCTATGGTGAGCCCAGAAGGGATCCTGAGATGATAATAACATCCACATGGGAGCCAGTGTGATTCAACTGGAGGGCAGAGCATCGTCTGCTTGGGTGGGAAGCAGGTTAACTGGTCAGAAAATGCAAGACCTGGAGCTGAAAAGCCCCGAGGCTGAATCTGTCCTCCAGCACCTGAGCTTTGGGACTTGGTGCACACACGCTTCGCGGTGCAGATGACACATGCACCCTCCATCCAGCTCATGTTGTAGTGTGAAGAATGAAAGTGGTTGTAAGAATGAAAGGAAAGTGAAGCCAAAGTGTTAGCCACTCAGTGGTGTTACTCTCTGCAAGCCCGTGGGCTGTAGCCTGCCAGGCTCTGTCCATGGAACTCTCCAGGCAAGCATACTGGAGTGGGTTGCCATTTCCTTCTCCAGGGGATCTTCCCAACCCAGGGGTTGAACCTGGGTCTCCTGCATTGCAGGCGGATTCTTTACTCTCTGAGCCACCAGGGAAGAAAGAAAATTAGCTCAAAAGAACCAGTTCAGTAGGTGGGTAGTAGGTCCTCAGCAGTGTTAGTTTTACTTCCTTGCTTCCGCTTGGGTGGGACTTTGACCCTGAGAAGAGAAAGGTTAGGTCCTGAAAAGTGAATGAGTAAAAGGCCTCAGGCTCTTACAAGAGCTTTTGGAAGGAGGGCCAGTTTAGCAAAGTCTGAAAAGGAGGCTGAACTTCTCCAGTGAGCCTCATAAGCCATTTCACTCTGCCTGTGTTCCTGCGGCATATTCCCTAGGAGAGGTCCAGGAGCATCCCTCGCCATCACTGTTTCTATGAAGGAAGGTCCATGATCTCACGCTGGCCTGTGTGCACGTAACACTGTCTGCCTTTCCTGAGTGTGAGCTGGACTGGAGGGGTCATTTGACGGTTGAGCCCTGCACATCAGTGACCAATGAAGAAATGAGGGCTCATGCACCTCTCCTTTGCAGAAAGGATCCGGGCATCTTGCCCACTGAGGGACCCCCGGCCCGGGACGGCCCCCCTGGGGAGCCCTGGGCTTCCATCTCTGAGCAGCCGCCGCACCCCTCCGTCTCATGCTTCCCAGGCTCGACTTTTCTGAAGAGTGCTCGACATTTTGTCAGTATGATCGCAGGATGTTTTCTCTGTGATGAGGCTGCTTTTTTCCCTTAGCGCTGGGCCCTGTGTCTCGTTAGGGCTGTCTGTCGCCTCCCAGAGTCAGGAGCTGCCTGCCTCCTTTTATCTCCTCGGTGGCAGCTTAATATTCCGTGTCATTTTCTTCTCCCAACTCGTGTGTCTGTGTGTGTGTGCGCGCACGCATGTGCTTGCACGCACACACCCATACAGCATGTTACAATGACGTGCTCACTGCACAGTCCCAGGTTCAAATCCCAAATGAGTCCCCCAAGATGAAAGGTTGTTGCTGAACCACGCAAAGGCACTGGAATTCTTGGCCTCCAGAGGAAAAGAATTCAATTTGGGGCCAGAGATGAGGCTTGATTGCTTAGAGCTTTTGTGTAATAAAGTTGTATTAAAGTATAAAGGAGATAGAGAAAGCTTCTGACATAGGCATCAGAAGGGGGCAGAAAGAGTACCCCCTCGCTACTGTTAGCCATGGAGTTATACACTCTCTAATTAGTTATTACAATGAATCTAAAAGAATGTCTGGAGGTTGTAAAGACCTCACTAGACCTACTCCCATAATTTACATTTTAAGGTAATAGGATTAGCCAGGTTTTTTCCAGAGACTGTCCGCAGGCAGGATACATTATTGTTATATAATCCTAAGGAATTTAGAGGGAAAATGTTTGTCCTTTCTTCCTCCTTGAGAATTCCAGACCCCTCTCTCCTTGGGGACCCCTAGACTTCTTATCAACCTGCCTAGGAAATGACTGTTTCATATTCCACTATTTTTTCATTTGACCTCCGTGTTCTGTGAGCCATCATTGGCTGCATTATGCATTTAATGGGTTAACTGGTGCCTTAAAATAGCCAGAGCCCTCCTGCAGGCAGCACAGACGCCTGTATAGTCCCTAGGCAGCCAAGGCAGACCGATTGCCAAGCATTTTACACTTGGGGCTTGGTGGATGTGAACCCTGATGAATCAGAAAATGGGTTGCGGCCGCCCTCAATGCAAAGCTCATTGCTGGCCCTGGGGTCCAGTGATTGGTGATAATCCTCCCAGCTCTAATGCCAGAAAGGCTCCAGCAGAGAAGCAATATCAAACACATTTTTGTCTGTGTTCCCTCCCCCTCTCCTCAAAAGAAGAAAAATGCTCTGCTCTAGCATGTGTGTGATATAAGTGCCCCCAGCTTGGGGATCTTACATGTGTTATTGAAGCAGATTATCTGGGACCATTGTAGTTTATAGCTTTTTTTTTTTTTAAGTAGACTTTATTGTTGAAAGTAGTTTTAGGTTTATAAAAAATTGAGCAGAAAGTTCAGAGTTCCCAGACACCTAGAGTTTCCCGTTATTAAAATCTTGCATTTTAATGGTACATGTGTGACTTGTAATTGATGAACTAATATTGATACATTATTATTAACTAAAGCCCATACTTTATATTAGGATTTACTCTGCACTCTACATGCTGTAGGTTTTGATAAATGTGTAATATCACATATCCAGCCTTCCGGTGTCCTAGAAGATAGTTCCCCACCCTAAATATCCTTCATGCTTTACCTATAGGTGTTCCCCACCCCACCCCCAACGCTGGCAATCACTGATCTGTTTCCATCTCTGTAATTCTCCCTTTTTTAGAATGTCATGCAGTTGGACTCCTGTAGTGTGTAGCCTTCTCAGACTGACTGCTGTCACTCGGGAACATAAATTTATAGTACCTTCATGTTGTTCTGTGGCTTTGAAAGCTCATTTCCTTATAGAACTGAATAGTACATGTTTGTTCTTTAAGGCACGCATTTTCAGACCCTGGTAGGGAGGGAAGGCAAGTGGGACAGACCCGTGTGCCCCAGAGCCGCCCCGGTCACCTGCCAGTCGGGTCTCTGGGAGCCAAGCGACATTGCGAGAACTCTGCTCATCCGTCATGTGGGGCTTGTGTTTGGAGGCGTCTCTGTGCTGGGATGTGGGTTTAATGAAACAGCTTCCACCAAAGACTGAGTCAGGCTTAGCGTGAACGTGATGAAATGTTTTAAATAGAACACTCACAGACTCTCTTACACTCGACTGAAGAGGTGTGACTGTTTTTATTAATGATTTTTCAACAGTGAAGTAAATGGGGCCTCTGTCAACCCCTCCATCTTTGCTCCAGTGTTTTCAATTTTTTTTTTTTTGACATGGAGAATGTGGTCATGCAAACTAGCCTTCGAGGAGAGCAGGCGGACTTTTCTCTATGGGTGAAACAGGACCCAGAACTTCACTTGCAGACAAAGTTAGGGATTCCCAGTATAAGCATGTCACCAAAAGTGAGAGGTCCTCACTGACGCCCATTTCTGAGTCATATCCTCACTCCTGGATGCAGGCAGAATGTGTACATTTGCAATAGGCTCGAGAAGAAAATGCTTTGTAAAACAGATGCCCTTCACATTTGTGAAAACAGGGATTCTCATGAAGGAAAAGGGAGACAAATTTAAACAACAGACGTTTTGTTTTCTTTATATCTTGCTTTTGGTGATACATACATATGTGTGTGTATAGACAGAGCACTAATCTACTGTTGAAAAATACAACCAAACAGCATAGATGTGTGTATAGGCATGCACGGTTTAGATATGGTGGTCTTTAAGTAGCTAAAGGTACTTTACTGAACTTACACAAGAGCTAAGAATGATCATAAAAGGCGGTCGTTAGCCAGATCAGGAGGCAACACTAAATAATTATCAGCCCAAAGTGAGGATGTTACCTCCCTGTCTTGGTTTCTTCCTCTTGAATAGAAGTTGCAGGCGATCGTTTTAGAGGAGCTGGTTTAGTGGGGATGGAGAGAGGGAGGGGAGGGGAGGGCAGGTTCCTCTTTGGAGCCGTGGGGAGCAGTGGGTGTGTCTGCAGCCACGGGAGGAGGGCGGGAAAGGGCACAGGAGGATGGAAGGTGACCACCCCTAAAAAAAAGAGGTGCTGGATACAAGGCATCCAGGGATGAAAGGCAGAGGGGGCCTCAAGCTGATACCAGGACAAAGGCTTTTCATGCTCCCATTTCATCCTCCAGTTTGCTTCAAGTGTTTGGAAAAGGATGTATTTATGTGATGAAAAAAGAGAAACTGGCTGTGTTGAGCTGCCAGGAGTTATATAACAGGTTTTGGTCTTGTATGGTCCTGCCCTCATGAATATATTTTCATTGGGGTTTAATCAGAGCCCATTTGAGCCTCGACAAGGCCATAAAATGAATTCATGGTTATTAGCGCAGAAAGGAACCTCACGCCTGGGGAGAAAGTAACTCAAGTATGACTCAGTGAGATCAGGGTGAGCGCCACGTCTGATGGGGCTGTGGAGTGAGGCAGCTGTGGTTCTCCTGGAACGGCGCCTGTGAAGGGCTTAGCGGGACCCAGGGAAGGTGCAGCTCCTCTCTGGGCGAGGAGCGTGAGCCCGGTGGAGTCCCAGCTGGGGTCGCAGGCCCAGGCAGTCTCTCTATAGCATCTAAACGTTGGCCTCTGTTGGCCAGTGGTACATTGCGGTGTTTTCACTCGTGGAGGGCAAACACAGAACCAGTCTCAGATTTGTCCTGAGCACCCATTATAGGCAGGGAGGCGTCCTGCACCCTGGGGATAGAACGGTGAGCAAACCAGGCAGTGTCTCAGCACAGCACCCCCACTCCAGAACGTACAATCTCTTGGGAGTTCCTGGGCAGAGGTGAAACAGAGAAATATGGAAGGAAAGAAAATGATGCATCAAAAGATAACACGTGGTGTGGGAAAAAATTAAGCAGGCCAAAGAGGATGGGGAATAGTTAAACAGGGTGTTTGGTGGCACTCTCTCTGAGAGGGGGAGCAGGAGGCGACAGGACACAGAGCAAGAAGGCTTTCAAATGGAGGGAATAGCAGACGCACAGACCCAGAGGCACAAGTGTCTTTTGGAGTGAAAGGACCAAGGAGAAGACCAGCGTTACTGCGGTGCAGGGATGAAGGGGTGGGATGCAGACCACGCCGGGTTTGTTCACAGGGCTTTTTCTCCCAGTGGGAAGCTGGCTTGGCCAGGACTGTGGCTGTGGAGGATGAGAAATAGTCTCATCCTAGCTGCATTTGGAAGAGAGAACCCCTTGGACTTGCTTGTGATTTGGATGCATGTGGTCTGGGAGGAGGAGCCCAGGAAAGTATGCCCAGGCTGTTGACTTGAACGCTGAAACTGTAGGGACGCGGCTCTTGGAGGTGGGGAGGAACCCAGGAGGTGCCAGTGGGCAGGGGCGTATCAGGGGTCTGTTTGGGACACGTTCAGTTAGTTGCCAGTATACAGCCAAGTGGACATCGCCAGGTGACGTGGTTGCCAGTATCCAAACAGGCCCTGGTGAAATTACTGGTTTTGCATGCATGTTCTGGCTCCTCATTGACGGCAGGAACTAGGTCTTAAACAGTAAGTCTCACGGTCTCAGTGTTATATTTTGAACTTGATTCAAACTGCAAAACCTGGAGTGTGAAACACTTAATATTTCTCAGCACCAGAGGGAGCCCCACATGGGCCTCAAGTTCAAGGAATTCAGACTCATTTCTGGTTTAAAGCGACATCATGTCACAAAATCCCACCATGTCCATTTCATATCCACAGTAGTACCTGTTGGCCTTGACAGCATGTTTTGAGGCAGATAATGCTCCTCTGTAAGGGAATTTCAAGCAGGCAGACCCAGCCATATACATTCTCACTGAAAAATCTGTCAGTATGATTTCATTAACTGTTAATGATCAGTTAACCTTTGAGAATGTTTACGTCCTTCTCACAAACCTAATTACAAAATGAAAATACTTTTGCTATGACTACTTCAGTGTGCTTATTTGAGATATGTACAATGAGAGTTTAACTTTCACCCAAGGACAGGCAAAACCTTACTTTAGTTCATGTATATCCAGACCCCCCAAAAAAGTACATTATCTAGATAATTCAGGCTACAGCATTAGGGAGGGAAGAATATTCATGAGGATAAGTATTAGCGAGGATAAATAATTAGGAGAAAAATAACACGGGGCCTGAGCCATGCAGTCAACTGCTTACTGTGATCAGATGACCTGAATCTTTTGCTCCTAGTTTGTATGGACCCAGCTGAAGGGGTGGCATCTTTTCCTGGGATGGCAGAGCTCTCTGGGGAGAAGACAAAGCAAGCTTTTAGGAGGAAGGGACCAAAGGCAAGCCTTTGAAGTGACAGGGAAGATTTCCCCAAAGCTGTCTAGGTTAAAATAAATCCCATTATCATCGCCCTTTTCAGCATACCTCTCAAATATTCTCCTCTCTCCTCCTCACTTTTCTTTCATGCATTTTTAGGTAAGCTGTTCAAGCTATCAACTACCTCACAGAATTTCATTCTAAGACCTGCTCTCGGAGTTTTGAGATGATAGAACAATGAAGGGCTTTTAAAATGCCCCCAAATATGGTGTATATAATGGGGGAGCAGGTACATCTATATCATTTCTCATGGAGTCATCAGTAACATTACTCATCACAAAGGCTTTGAAGCCATTGTCTTAAGTCTGTCGCACTTGGCAACATGTAAAAGTCTTCAGATAGATTTGTACACAGTAGAAGTTATTTTCAGAATGTGAATATTGGCTGCTCTGAGGAATGTGTGTAATATGGCTGACACCGCAAGAACCTCTTGGTTAGTAGTTGTTGGGCTGACTGGCAGCACAGCTCTGCCCAGGAGCAGAGGGTCACCTAGGAAATGCAGCTAGCAGACCCCACTTGAAGCCGGATTTATTCCCTCCACTCTGTGTGTGAGGCTCATGGCTTTCAGCGGTTTGGGACAGGGTTCATGGAGCCAGCTCCGGACTGGTCCTCCCACTCGGAACTCAGTGGGCGTCCCCATCTGATACGTAACTTGTAGGTATGTCTGTATATGTCTGCATGCTGGGATCATCGCTCTGTAATTGAATATCTGCTGGCATATATAGAGAGACACTTGATTCGCCTAGCAGATGTAAGGCTGATGCTATTTCACAATTTTTCGTATCATGGAACAAATCCATAACCTGGGGTCATTGGATTCTATTTATTCCAAGTAACACTCACCACTTTTGGGATAGTGGAAATGTTAAGTTCATCTCTTCTGGTGATACTACAGTATCTTTGTTCACAGGGACAGAGATCAGTAACATAGGAAAAAAGAAAACGGGTTTGGGGGCCACAGAGACTGGGATTAAATCCCAGCTCCATCAGGGTATAGTACTGACATTAGGTCACTGATTCAATCTCTTTGACACTTAGAGTTCCTTTTTTGTAAAATCGGAACAACAGAATTTTTCTCACTAGTTTACTGTGAGTATCAAATAAAATAGTTTTTGTGAAGTATGTACCTAAATGTTCAACAGATAGTTGGAACTCAAAATTTCTTAAATTCTCTTTTCATTATTCAGATAATCCATAACAATGAAATTTTCCCCAGATAATATGAACATTTATATGGGCTCATGCTCACACACTAGAGAAGAAAATGGCATCCCGCTCCAGTATTCTTGCCTGGAGAATCCCATGGACAGAGGAGCCAGGCAGGCTACAGTCCACGGGATCTCAAGAGTCGGTCACAACTTAGTGATTAAACCACCACCATGCCCACACACATACTATAGTAATAGGCTTTCATATAAATTCATTCCAGTTGTTTTTTCTAAAAAACACTTAGTCTTCTATGGAGCAAATAAAATTATATCATTCAAGAAATGCATCTAAAACAAGATAAATCACAGTTATCAAAAAAAATAGGTTAAGTAGAAAAGCCATAGTCCATGTAAATTACATGAAAATTTACTACTTTTAAAGTGAGATATTTTAATTATTTATGTGTTTCTGGATGTGTGTGTGCCTGTGCATGAAATTCAACAGAACATTTTCAATATTATTGTATTTAGTCAATACAGCCATCTTTCCATATCTGTGGGTTCCACACCTGTGGAGTCAACCAATCACAGATTGAAAATATTTATGGGCAAAAAAATTCTACAAAGTTCCAAAAAGCAAAACTTGAGTAGTTTCCAGGCAACAATTTACATAGCATTTACATTATATTACAAGTAATGTAGATGAGTTAATGTGTGCAGACAATGTGTGTAGGTTATATGCAAATACTGTGCCCTTTTATATGGACTTGAGTATCCTTTCAATCATTTCAATTTATTGAAATTTATGGTAGTACATGGCACACGTGTGCGTGCTCTAGTTGTGTCCAACTCTTTGTGACCCATGGACTGCAGCCTGCTAGGCTCCTCTGTCCATGGTATTTTCCAGGCAAGAATACTGGAGTGGGTTGCCATGCTCTCCTCCAAGGGATCTTCCCGACCCCGGGATCGAACCTGGGTATCCTGCAGCTTCTGTGTTGGCAGGTGGTTTCTTTACCAGCAGTACCACCTGGGAAGCCTGCATGGCACATAAGCAGCCTAGAAAAAACAATAGCTACTGAAAGGATGCTGGGCTTCCCCTGCTTTTGATATTTGTCTTCCAGATAAAAGAGAGGCTGACTGGAATACCTGGGGCTTGACCATGTAGCTGGGCCAAGCACGTGAACTGTTGTGTATTCATTGCACCCTCAAACCCCTTGAAGTGTTGCCCAGGTTTCAGGTCCTGGGGAAGCCCTCCCTGTTTTCTCCAGCTCTCTCTGGTTCTCCTCTTCCTAAATTCCTAGAATACGCCTTCATTTGTCCAACAAATGTTTATTTTCAACTACATGCCAGGTATTCTTTTCGGGGCCAGGGACACAGTGATGAACACTTAAGTGCCTGCCTCATGAAGCTAAAATACAGTCTTAACTCTGATGCCTGTTCAGCGCTGTCATCGGTGAGGATAGCATCTGTCCAGTGAGTTAATAAAGCACAGGAACACACTTTGGGTGTGAGTCACATGCAGCGCCCAGCGCCTGAACACTAACCAGGTGTTCCGTCATCCTGGGTGGGGTGGGGGGGGTGGCATTGACTTGTTTTAACAAAGACCAGCTACAGAGCGGATACCCAGTAAAACTATATTTTTGAATACTGAATGGACTTTGACTGGCTTCTCTATATGATAAACACAGGTATAGCAGAAAATTAGGAGGCTTACTTACATGTGTTGGTAGAGGCAGATTGGGGAACTGAGTCTTTTCTTCCGATCAGCTTATGTGCAAATGTATGTTTGTGTACATGTGTATATGCAATAAAACAAGGATAAAACGTCTTCATCTTTCCCTTCTTTCCCTTCTCCCTGTCTCTTACTGTTCCCACAGGTCAGCGTGGAAGTTTTGGTAGAGTATCCTTTTTTTGTGTTCGGACAGGGCTGGTCATCCTGTTGCCCAGAGAGGACCAGCCAGCTCTTTGATTTGCCGTGTTCCAAACTCTCCGTCGGGGACGTTTGTATCTCGCTCACCCTCAAGAACCTGAAGAACGGCTCTGTTAAAAAGGGCCAGCCCGTGGATCCAGCCAGCGTCCTGCTGAAGCACTCAAAGGCCGACGGCCTCGCGGGCAGTAGACACAGGTATGCCGAGCAGGAAAACGGGATCAGTCAGGGAAGCGCCCAGATGCTCTCTGAGAACGGCGAACTGAAGTTTCCTGAAAAAATAGGATTGCCGGCTGCACCCTTGCTCACCAAAATAGAACCCAGCAAGCCCGCGGCCACGAGGAAGAGGAGGTGGTCAGCGCCCGAGACCCGCAAACTGGAGAAGTCGGAAGACGAACCACCTTTGACTCTTCCCAAGCCTTCTCTCATTTCTCAGGAGGTTAAGATTTGCATCGAAGGCCGCTCGAACGTAGGCAAGTAGAAGCCGCGTGGGGAAGGGAAAGCTGGCCCTCCTTTATCATTTGTATCCAGATTACAGATGTACTGTAGGCTAAATAACTCAGTATTTACATGTTATCCTCTTACTTTAGGGTTCTGTTATAACCTTGTCATTAGACTTACAGCGGGCGTTGGGCAGGTGATTTGGTGCATATGCTTTTTCCGGGCATGTCTCTCAGCGGGTGGGTAGGTGGGGTGCCAGGGTAGGTCCAGCCCAGGCTCCAGGCAGGTGGTGGGCATCCTGGTTGAGATGAAGGTGGCCCCATGGCACCCACCTTTTCTGGCATCGTGGATGCACCCCCGGGGGCACCGACTTCCACTGGCTTCAGAGGGCTGGTCTGCGGGAAGGGAGCTGCGTCAGGGGCGTGTGCGCGTGCCTGTGTGCCAGGGCGGGTGCCTGGGTGGCACTTCCGTGAGGGCGTCTCTCTCTCTGCCTCCCTCTGTCTTGCTCTCGGCACCAGACTGGAGGTCTGGGGGAATGTCCTCAGGAGGTTCCCCTGTGCAAAGTCAGCATCGGGGCCTCTTGAGAGAGGTACCAGACAGCAGATGGAAAGTTAACCGTGTGAAAGAACATTTCCCCCCCCCCCCAACTTACTTTACAATAAAAGCAACTTTTAATCGTAGAGATAAATATATATATATTTCCCCCTATGGGGCCTGACTGCACTGATATTTTTTTAAAGAGCAACTGCCACCCATGGGATTTCGTTTCTGCTTTACCAGTGCAGTAAGTGATGTCTCCAGGGCGTCGTGGTGGGCAGGCGGCCCCTGCTGGCTTCGCTCCGCACTGGTTGGGGGGGGGCGCTGGGCAGCAGGGGTGGGGAGAGTGAACATCCCCTCCGGTCTCTGTGCAGTGTTAGGAGAACCAATCAGGTTAATTGCATTGACTTCGCTCCCAAGAGATAAGACACAAACTGCCCTTCAAAAGAGCTGCAGAAGCTCTTTGCTTTGGGTTTGCAAATCTTTTGTCTTTTAACTCTAGTACTGTTTATAGTTCATGACAATGGACAACTCGGGTGCCACTTTTTTCAGATTCCAGTGTGACGTGAGGAATTAAGATTTTGAAGATAAGCATATATATTACTATCTCTAAGTACTTAAAATGCCGTTCACACTTTATTACCAAGCATCTTGGTCTCTCATTCAACAAGTACTGTATCTCACTTTAAACTCTTTGGGAAGAAAAACAGAAAAGAAAAAAAAAAAAAAACTAAGTTGCTTTCTTTCTTTTTTTTTTTTTTTTTTTTAAACACTGTAACTACATTTCAGCTCTGCAGAGTTTCTCACGGAGCAAGATGCTGAAAGTTTCAAAGTGGTTTCAAGGAATGAATGTGAATTATGAACTTGTATGTGACAGTGAATGACCACCAAGTAAACAGCCTGACAGGAGGCACTCTTCACTTTGATGTCTCAGAAAGGATTTAAAAAGCATATGCAGAGCTGGCAGACGAACTGAGAGGGAAGGGATGGGAAAAAAAAAAGAATACTCACTTTTGTCCAGTGTTTTTCTTTTTAAGACGAACTTTTAAAGAACCTTGCGATTTGCACATCTTGAGTTTATAAATTTGTGTGATAATTCCTGCAGTTTTTATTCAATAACATTGTGGGAAAGGCTTGGGGGACTGAACGAGCATAAATAAATGTAGCAAAATTACTTTCTAACCTGCCTAAACTCTAGGCCTTTTATAAGATTATGTTCCTTTCAAGATTCATTTTTGGTCTTCTTACCGTATCTGTCACATAAAACCAGGTCTTAGCAGGACAACTCTGAGAATTTTCTTCAGATTCATTGAGAGAGTTTTCCATGAAGACATTTATATATGTGAGCAAGTTTGTTTTTTTTTTTTTCTAAGAAAACAATTATTATTGTTGTTATTAATGTTATTTTCAAAATGACTTTCTTTTTCCATCTGAAATCAAGATTTAATGTTTGGTACAAACCCAGAAAGGGTCTTTCACAGTTGAGACCTTTTATCCCCAGAGATCTGAAATATTGTTTGTGGGTTTTGATTGTGCATTTTCAAGTGCTTAAAAGTTTTATAAAGAGAGAGTAATTTTTAAATATTCTTACTTGGAATGGCTGCAACGAATCTGAACAAATACCTGATTTTTCTTTTACCATTGAAAATAGTACTTTTTCCATTTCACAGATTTTTAAAAAATTCTCGTCAGCCCACATTCTGGCTTTCCAATATTCTTCACATTTAGCTCTCAGCAGAACTGATGATTTTTAGAAACCATTTCTGGGGTGTACCAAAAACATTGGAATAGGTTTTGAACTGCTAGATCCAGTCCTTGACTTTCTTTGGTTTTCATTACCCTCTCAGCATGCTAGCAGAGAGCTGAGTGAGTCCATTCTTGCAGTCATATTGCTTATTTAGTGCTGTATTTTTTTTAAACGTCTCTGTTCAGAGAACTTGCTTAATCTTCCATATATTCTGCTCAGGGCACTTGCAATTATTAGGTTTTGTTTTTCTTTTTTTGTTTTGACGGTAAGAGGAATACGGGGCTGCCATACAGACTGTCCTCATCAGTACCACTAACGACAGTGATTCACGTGGACTCAGAGAAACACCCACCACCTTTTGGCTTCTTTTGAGTATTGAACTAACCGGATCCACACCTCCAACACTAAAACGAGAAAACATGCGTGGTTTGGAGCAATAGGAACATCATCATTGTTTTTCGTGCTTCTGTTTCAGGTATAGGAATTATCGAAGAATCGGTTCTTTCTAAACATTGTCCCATTTACCTTCTTGCTTCTTTAGCGTGTGCAATACTTTCCGTGCCAATAGAGTCTGATCAGTGTGCGCTCTAGAGAAAGTGTAGGTAGGCCCCTCTTGGCTTTTTCCTTATTCTCTCCATCCTTTTCCTGTGACGGCCAGAGAAGGGCTGGAAGGAAGGAGCCAGGAAGGGGAGAGCCTCCTGCTGGGCGATTGCCCTGCTTCGGGAAGCCAAGGCCCCGGGGCAGGGAGCTCTGGGGGGAGCCCCGCGTTTCCCTCGCCCTGTTGCGGAAAGGAGCAAACAAAAGAGATGGAAGGGAAGAACGCACTCTTCCCCCTCCTCACCGCGAGGAACAGTGGCGCGCAGACAGGAAGGAGGCAGACTCGTTTCTAAGGCGCACTCTGGAGCAATCGAGCCAGGATCAGCCCCTGTTCCACGGTCCTTTCCTCGAGTAGGTGCCCCCCCACCCCCACCCCCAGGTCTGTGTCCTGGAGACTCGGAGCCGCGCCTCCTCCGAGCCTGGGCGGGAAGCGTGGTCCACCGCGTGCGCGCCTTCCGAGCCTCTGGCGCGGGTGGCTGCGGAGGGGCCGGGCCTCCTGCGGACAGTGGCCACCGCTCCTCTGTGGCAGCTCTCGCCTCCAAATAGGAAGGCCATCCGGAGGACAGAGGCCCTCCTGTCGTTGGCAGGCGTGGGCAAGCCCCGAGGCCCCCAGAGCAGCCCAGTCACCGCGCCCGCGTAGCCCACCTAGCAGTGCCGGGCGTAGAAACCCTCCGGAGCCGCGCAGCTTGCGAGGAGCAGCCATGTGCCTCTGTACTGTGTCCACTTTGCAATATTTACCTAACCCATCTTTTGTTCCTACCCATTTTCCATTTTTAAACTAGTAACAGCAGGCCTTTTGCGTTTACAGTGGAACACAATCACCAAATTAGTCAGGGCGAAAAGAAAAAAAAAAAAACACCAACAAACAAGGACCTCTCTTTCTAGGGATTTCTAAATATATAAAATGACTGTTCCTTAGGATGTTTCAACTTCAGAATTATTTCAGTTTGGGCCACATTGGGGGCGGGGCGGGGCGGCTAGAGAGATGGATACCACTTACCTCAAATCTTTTCAAGTGGAAATCCAAAATTGCTTTTTTCATTTGGATGTTCAGGATGATTTTCTATGTCAGTCAATTTTGTGTCTTTTCCAACTCACCCCCGTTTGTTTTGGGAGGAATGTTTTTTTTTTCCCCCCATTGCTGTCCTCAATCCCATTTCTCACCCTGAATCATGACCCTATGTGTGTCCTGTTAGGTGAGCGCGTTGGGTTTTCTCGCCCACCGGGAAATGGCAGCACTCCTCCTCCCCCCAAGGAACTCTGCAGAACCTTTCACACCTCTAACTCAGGGACGGGGCTGGCGTGTGTGTGGTACACTGACGTGTCCAGAAGCAGCACTTTGACTGTTCTGGGAGTAGGGTTGTACAACTTCAAGGAATGTTTGGATTTCCTGCATCTAGTGGATTTCTCCTTAGATACCACATAGATCGCAATATAATGCTGCATGTTCAAGATGAACAGTAGCTCCTAGAAATCATAAAATCCACTCTTTGCACATAGTTCGATCTTTACTGAAATACGTTGCCAAAATTTATTTTTGTTGTATAGCTTTGGAATTTTTTTTTTAAGGAAACAATTGACAATACCCTTTAACATCTGTGACTACTAAGGAAACCTGTTTCTTTCATGGAGAAAAAAAATCTCAAATGCTTTTGAAGACACTAAATGCCATGCTATTTCAGATCTGGGTGAAGAAGCAGAGCTCTGAGGACAGAAGGCCAGGCTTTTGGAGCTGTGTTGGTTGTCATGGCTACTGTTTGATGAACTGTAAGCAGCTCGACAAACCGTGGTCCGTTTCCTCCTAAAACCCTTTGCACGTCCTGTCTCCTAGTCACCCATGATAATCCCAGGTGAAAAAAGGGCCAGCAGTCTCTGTGGTCCAATCGTGCTTCTTCAGGGTGATGTGAAAGCAAGGGGAATTACACTGTGTGGCTTTTCAAGTGAAGCAGAAGTCTTTGCTTCCATCTTTGTTTTCAACCCAGAATTTCTGAAATAGAAAATTTAAGAATACATCCAGTAATAACTATACAGAGAACATACTTTTCTATAAAGCACATGCCTATGCCATTGTGTTACATTGGTTTCCTCTTTTTTTCTCCACGGACAGTGTTGTGTTTCTGTTGATAGGGGAACTCCAAACTGTTTGCACACCTCTACTCCGGAGCTAAGATTTCTTTTACATAGATGACCTCGCTTCAAATAAGTTACCTTAATGATAGGATCTTTTCTTGTAGCACTATACCTTGTGGGAATTTTTTTTTTTTTAATGTACACCTAATTTGAGAAGCTGAAGAAAAAAAAAAAACTTTGAAGCACTCACTTTGAGGAGTACAGGTAATGTTTTAAAAAATTGCACAAAAGAAAAATGAATGTCAAAATGATTCATTCAGTGTTTGAAAGATATGGATCTGTTGAAACAATGAGTTTCATACCTTGTTTGTAAAAAAAAAAAAAGGTTGAAAGTTACATGTTTTTTTGTATATAGAAATATGTCATGTCTAAATGATCAGATTTGTATGGTTATGGCCTGAAAGAATTACTACTTAAAAGGCTCTTCAACTATACCTATGCTTCCTCTAGGTTTTTGTTACATAGAACCCTCTTCTGAGGGAGAGTAATTCTGTATTTTGCAATTAGAGAATACTGTTCATTCCTATGCCAGAAGTACTTCTCTGAGCTCCCTTCTTAGTTTAAACTCTTTAAGCCATTGCAACTCCTTTTTCTCCAGAGATGATGTTTGACATTTTCAGCACTTCCTGTTCCAGTAAACCCAAAGAATATAATTCTGAACAAGAAGTGTTTGTAACAAGGGATCCTGGCTACCAAGAAAATGGGACTCATCACAAGGACACACACACACAAAAATGTTCCGCCTTCTCTCCCCCCCGACACCTCATTTCAGTGGTGGTGGGGGTGGGGGGGATAAGCAAGAATTTCAGTTGAGATGCCTCGTTTCACATTGACTTTTATTTTGACTTTTTTTTTCTTTACCATTAAGAGGCCAAAATTAATGTGGAGCAACTTCTCAGAAGTCATATTCTGTCCAGAAATCAAGCCAGCCAGCAGAAACTGGACAGCTGGCAGGGGAGGGGCAGGATGTTGAGCAGATCCCCCCTCCAATTCTTAAAATTCAGAATCTGAGCCCCTCCCTCACATTACACGCGATGTTTCTGGTAGCTGACATTCACCTGTACGATGGTGGGAGGGAACTGCGGCTTCAGTTTCTCATGTCCTCACGACTTGCATACAAATGGTTCAGCTGTATTAAAATTAAGTGCTTTTGGCCAATAGGTAGTAGCTCTCCAGTAACCTTCTCTTAAGGATTTCCGTCACTTTTCTTACCTGAAAGGACTCCAGTCTTCCACTGCAGATAATTGGAGACTTCACCCAAGTTTTCTTTCCCTTTAGTTTGTTCATTTGCTGTCTGGGATGGCTGATGAGCCAGTCTCCTTTTCCATGGCCAGTCTGAAGGCCCCCTTTGGAAGTGCTGTTTACAGTCATCCTTGCCGAGGTAACAGTAACTGTCCTCTGGAATAAATGGCAAGTCTGAACGGTTACCAAGCTGGGTGTGTAGGTTTTCTCTGGTTCCTAACTCGAACCGCCTACTCTTCAATTAATCCAGTTCAGGAGTGGGGTGAATTTCTTTATTGTCAGTGAACATTAAACTTGATACCTGTGTGCATCAGTTCTGTGAATACTGCCCTTTTGGCCTTTTAGGGGAGGTTTTTTTTTTCCTCCTCAGCCTTCACTGTTCCCTGTATACCCAAATTAGTGTCAGCTGAAAGGCTCTAGCAGCGCCCTGCCAGTATTTTCTGGTGGCCTTTGGTTAAGACAAGAGTCCTAATTTCTAGCCAGTGGGGTCCTGGTCCCGGGGCCATCTCTGAGAGTCACACTGATGTTGTTTTTCTAATATCAGCTCACGACCTACCAACCTTCCAATCGTATGCCTCCCACCGGCCAAGGAAAAAGAGACACCAGAACTTTGAGGGCACTATCAGACTGACATGGCCAGTACAGAGGAGAACTAGGGAAGGGATGATGATTTGCACCTTATTGAAAAGAAAAATTTAAGTGCATACATAGTTAAGAGCTTTTATTGTGACAGGAGAACTTTTTTCCATATGCGTGCATACTCTCTGTAATTCCAGTGTAAAATATTGTACTTGCACTAGCTTTTTTAAAACAAATATTAAAAAAAAAAAATGGAAGAATTCCTATTCTATTTTCTAATCGTGGTGTGTCTATTTGTAGGATACACTCGAGTCTGTTTATTGAATTTTATGGTCCCTTTCTTTGATGGTGCTTGCAGGTTTTCTAGGTAGAAATTATTTCATTATTATAATAAAACAATGTTTGATTCAAAATTTGAACAAAATTGTTTTAAATAAATTGTCTGTAAACCAGTACAAGTTTATTGTTTCAGTATACTCGTACTAATAAAATAACCGTGCCAATTGCAAATGTGTCTGTGCGTGTGTCAGGTCCTCGGAAACCAGGGAGGCTGAGGAAGTGGTGGTCCTTCTTCCTTCTTGATCCACTGTGATCCCTGGGTAGGTTTGTGGTGGCAAGGGTGACATAAGGCTTTGCCTTTCTTACTAATTTTGGGGAGTGGGAAGAAGGTCCATCGTGCTTGAGATGAGAATCAGATAAAAGGCAGGTTTCAACATCTGATGTTTCAGCTTGTTCCATTTGTTTCTCCTCTCTGCACATTGCTGTTTTTACAAGAGATTTTTTTTTTGCTTCTTAGCAGTATTTGGCATCTTTGTGAGCTCGTAGCATTATCGATATGTTTCTGTATGCTTTGCTGCACACTGGTTAATGGTCTGAAGGTGGAAAGTTCATCTGTGTTTCTTGGAGTTCACGCCTGTTTTTGCATGGTGCCCACTCTCAGATGGAGGAGGCTTGGCAGTTGCCCCAGAAGGGAATTCCTCCAGGACCCAGTCAGGTAAGGCCCTCTGCCTGCATCTGCACATGTGGCTGTCCAGTCCTTCCAGCCTTCAGGTTCTGCAGTGCTGGAAGAGAACTCTTGGCGTCCAGTTCAGCGTTGTCGCTTATCCCAGGCAGGGATGGGTATCTCCTTTCCGGTTAGTCATCTTGCTTCGGTGTATGGGGACATCTCACCAGGACTCTGCTGTTAGGCCTGCGGCATCGAGGTCCTGTTGTACTAAGAATGCTAGTGTGAACGAATGTTGGTGTGTAAATTAGTGATGCACTGAGACTTGAAACCCAGACAACAAGGCTGTCCAAGCCCTCGTCCTCCAGAACAGTCTGGGCAGACGTGGGCCGCTCTGGTGCAGCAGTCTGAACCACCGCCTGCTCTACTGTTGTTAATAGTAGCTGCTAATGGTCCTGACAAGTCTGGGTTCCAAGAGCTGCGAGTCGTACCTGAACCAGTCCGGTTGATGAGAAGAAAGTCCTTGCTTTGCAGGTGGTGACGAGGTCAACCTTGAAACCACCAGGAGCCTAGAGTGCACAGGAAGCCGTGTCCACTCAGCAGGTCTGAGGGCGTCCAGGGCAGGCTCCCCCACGCCCACCGCTACTGGAGGCAGGGATGAACCTGCAGAGGGCCAGGGAGCCTTAGAAGTGAAGCCTCTGCTTCAACATGGTCCTGATGAGGTTCTGGCTTCTGCGATCATGTTTTCACTTCCCTAAAAACCAGGTGAGGGAGGAACCTGCCTCACTCCCTTGGTGGAAACAGAGCAGGTAGTCTGGAAAGTCTTTGCACAAGATGGATAAAGCAGGCACACGTCCTCACGGATAGGACTGGACAGCCCCAAGCGAGACAGGAGTATGAAGAATGCTGTTCTGGAAGTTTCCTGACTACCTTACTGGCAGTCCCTTTTTAAGAGCTTTCTAAGACTTCTCCTCTACTTCTTTCCCTTCTTTTGCCATGAAGGATCTCTTAAAACTAATGAACTCAAGGGCTCAAGTGTCACACACATCTACCACAGGTACAGGGGTTCACAACTCAGACAACCAGGCAGAAAAGGTGGGGTACCTCTAGCAGCAACGCACAGCCAGCTAGAGGTTCAGTATCCTTCAGACCCTCATCTCAAGTGTGTGGGCATTCGTGTTCCTATAAGAATTATTCTGGGTGGATTTAGGAGGAAAACGTATTACCACGGAGCTCAAGTTGCTGGATTTTTAAATGTATTCTTCTAAGACTGTGAGACTGGACCATAAAGAAGGCTGAGCGCTGAAGAACTGATGCCTTCAAATCATGATGCTGGAGAAGGCTCCTGAGAGTCCCTTGGACAGCAAGGAGCTCAAACCAGTCAATCCTAAAGGAAAACCACCCTGAATATTCATTGGAAGGACTGATGCTGAAGTTTTCCAATACTTTGGCCACCTTATGCGAAGAGCTGACTCACTGGGAAAGACCCTGATGCTGGGAAAGATTGAGGACAGGAGAAAAGGGCAACAGAGGATAAGATGGTTGGATGGCATCACTGACTCAACAGACATGAATCTGAACAAACTCCGGGACATAGTGAAGGACAGGGAAGCCTGACATGCTGCAGTCCTTAGGGTCACAAAGAGTCGGACACAACTGAGCAACTGCATGAACAACAAAGACTACAAATTCAGGCCTGTAAGTCCCTGGAGTGTGGTGATTTGTTCGGATTCTTCACACATTGTCAGTCACCATGAACATCAGACTGTTAATTCGCTCTCACGCAGCAGGAGTGAGTGGCTCCTCTCTTCTCCAGGGCCGTCACTTGTCTCTTCAAAGAAAAATTAACTCCTGTATCTGCTTCTTTAGCCTCATTTAAAAGGAAATAAACATCCTGGGCTACATACACTTCCCAATCCTAATACTCAATGCTTCAAAAGAAGTGGCCGGTCGTCATTAATGCATGAGGGTTCACTGTTTAGACAAGTGTCACAGTGCACTGGGGTGGGACTCCCACCAAGGCAGTGAGTCTTTTCTCCAAGAAAGTACAAATGTCATCAATGAATGAATGGACCCTTAGACAGCAGTGCCCATGGTCCCTCCTGGAGAGTATGCATCACTGTGATGAGGGGACGCTTCTATCTCCGATTCTAAACCAATGTCAAGGCTTCAGCTGCTTTTCAGCGGATAACCTTGAAAGATCCCTGGAACTTCTTCAAAATAATATGTTATCTCTTTGAGAGAGAGGAGGAGAGGGAAGAGATGGAGGAAAATGAACCAAACGAAAACCCAGGACAAGACTAGAAACAGCATGAGCACAGTGACAGAGGACCCGTCCCCAAAGGCATGTGTAAGAGATGTGGCGGAAGGGTGTCCCCGCACCTTGGGGACACCTGCAGGAAACCAAGTTCACCTGTCCAGTTGATTGCTCTCATTCTTCTGCAGCATCTGTGAGCTGGATGGAGGAGGGGCTGGTTCCTCTGGTTGCGGCCCCCTCCCCCTGCCCCTCTGCCTTTCCCACCCAGGTACCTTGACCACCAAGAGCCAATCGTGGGAAGGAAGCAGAAAACCCCCAGCTCCCCCAACAACTTGGTCCTGTAAATGCAAACTCCAGCACGCAAGCAAGTCTTCGTAGCATTATATTAAAGTGAAACCATTTTCTTTAAAAAAAAAAAAAAAGAAAAAGGCGTGAATATTAGTTTCAACAATGAGGTTACACATTCCGGGCAGGTAAGCTCCAACCGCGAACCCTCTGAGTGCCCAACTTCTGGGCCCCTTGACCTAGGGGAGTCCTGTGGCCTCCAGGTGACAGGAGGAGAAGAGGGGGCAGCCCCCACACCCCAGGACCTGCTGGAACCTCTGCCCTAACACAAGGAGATGGAAAAGCAGGCGTGTGTGGACGCCTCCACTGGCCGGAGGTGGCCTCGTCCTCGTCCTCGGGGTTAGCTGAACACGGTGTTGTGTTGCTGGGTCACTCGGATGAACGTGGCCCTCCGGCTGAGCTCTTTGAGTTTGGCGGCCCCCACGTAGGTGCAGGTAGACCTCAGTCCCCCGAGAATATCCAGAATAGTGTTCTTGACGTCCCCTTTGTAAGGCACTTCCACAGTCTTGCCCTCAGAGGCTCTAGAAGAATAAGGAGGTATTTGTTTCAGTCTGGTTCTTTTCCCTGAAGTACCCAGCCAGGATCCCCAGCTTTGGCACTTGAACCCACCCCAAGGCACTCGGGCGGCTGCATGCCACCCTCTGATCTGACCCACGCTGGGAGGACCTCGGCCTTGCTGCACACGCCACGTGGGTCAGGCCAGCATCTCGGGTGGACACACTCCTCCCACCCAAGACACACAGCCTGGCTGCTGACTGCTCAGAATGCCAGGAACACAAAGTCTCCATCAGCAACTCCTGGAAGAGTCGCAGACCCAGCCAGCATCCCACCACCTCCTGCAGGTACACCAATCTTTCCATCAGAAACCAGCCCCACCTTTCCATCCTCCGCTAATCCGTACACAGGCCTCCACCTGACCCAGAGTCCAGAACACCGGCGGGGTGGGGGAACAGACCTCCTAGCATGGCCTCTCCTGCTGGCCCGACCTAACCAATAACAGAACAAGCCCAGTGTGTCCCCTTCCCCCGCACCCCTGCCAGCCCTCCAATCAGCATCAGACAGAGCATCTTCACAGGAGATGATCGAGAGAGGAAGAAGGGACAGAGAAAATGGACAAGTGGGCACTGCGAGGTTACATGGAAACCTCCACGAGTGAAGTCAGTGTCTCCACTCACACGGCCTTTGTTGAGCACCCCTCCGCTTACCTTCCTGTGTGTCTGCACAAATCCCCATGCCTAGATGTGGTGTGGGGCCTCTGCAAGGTGGACCCAGAGCAGAACTAAGGACCTCCTCAGCACCCAAGGCATTGGTAAGCATCCTTCACGTTTTCTGAGTGACGCTCAGAAATTCAGGTCTGGCTCATGGCACAAACGTTAAACCACATCAAACTGTCCTTCTGAGTCCTTGTCCCACTCTTCCTAAGGCCACCAAGCAACACTGCCAGATTCCGCATCACACCCCCTTACTACAGGTTTTAAAGATACCATCTAGACTTGGGGTTAGAAGGGGCATTACAAGAAGGGAATCTCCAGTCCATGCAAAACTAGCCCCCATCCAAGGGTCAGGAAACCTGGAAATTCTAGTGAAAGTCACTCAGTCGTGTCCGACTCTTTGCCACCCCATGGACTATACAGTCCATGGAATTCTCCAGGCCAGAATACTGGAGTGGGTAGCCGTTCCCTTCGCCAGGGGATCTTCCCAACCCAGGGATTGAACCCAGGTCTCCCACATTGTGGGCAAATTCTTTATCAGCAGACCACCAGGGAAGGCCAGGAATACCAGAGAGGGTAGCCTTCCCTTCGCCAGTGTATCTTCCCGACCCAGGAATCAAACCAGGATCTCTTGCGTTGCAGGCAGATTCTTTACCAACTGAGCTACAAGAGAAGCCCAAACAATTTACTAAATACTGGAACTTTAGCTGGTCTCTTCACATGAAAAACCAGCATCTCTTGATCAAAAAGTCATTACCTAGAATTTCAAAAGTGTATTAACTCTTGTGCATTGAAATCTACACATGGAAGACTACCCTCAGGTAAGATCTAGCAATTTAAACCATTGACCAGAACAAGACAAGGATGTCCACTCTCGCCACTGTCAATCAACATAGTTTTCAAAGTCCTAGCCTCTGCAATCAGAGAAGAAATAAAAGGAATCCAAACTGGAAAAGAAGATGTAAAACTGCAGATGACATGATGCTAACGTAGAAAATCCTAAAGAGGCCACCAGAAAACTACAGATATTAATCAATGAATTTGGCAAAGCTGCAAAATACGAAATGAATGCACAGAAATCTCTTGCATTTCTATACACTAACAATGAAAGATCAGAAAGAGAAATTAAGGAAACGATACCATTTTACCATTGCAACAAAAAGTGAAAATACCTTGGAATAAACCTACCTGAGGCAAAGACCTTTCCTCGGGTAAAGAAGAGCAGTATGGAGGTCCCTTTAAAAGCTAAAAGTAGAGCTACCCTATGACCCAGCAGTCCCACTCCTGGGCATATACCAGAGAAAAGCCTTAATTCAAAAAGAGACATGCACCTCAGTGTTTACTGCAGCACTGTTTACAACAGCCCAGACATGGAAGCAATCTAAATGTCCATCAACAGAGGAGTGGCTACCGATGTGGCACATATACAGAATGGAATATTGCTCAGCCATAAAAAGGAATGAAATTGTACAACATGCAAAAACATGGACAGACCTAGAGACAGCCATACAGAGTGAAGTCAGAGAGAAAAACAAATATGTAATAACATATGTGCAATCTAGAAAAATGGTAGAAAGGAACTTATCTGCAAAGCAGAAACACAACACTGTAAACAAACAACTACAGTCCAATAAAAACTAAGGAAAAAAAAAAAAACAAAAACACAACCCATTGACCAGACCAAGGGCTGGCCTAGTGGCTATTTTACAGCACTGAGTTCATGAAGCCGGTCACTGGTCACATCCAAGATGACTGATACGGCTGTATTCTGTGACCGCAGACCAACATGTGCATGATGCGCCAGAAATGATGACAATTTCATCTTTTAATAAACATTTCCATGGCCTCTCCAGGCTTACACACACCCTCCAGATCTGCAGCATCACTTCTTCTCTAAGTGGCGATGATACCTTTTGCAAGTCATTTATCATTGACACCCAAGTCTTCTCATCTGTAAAATGAAGGGCTTTGATGTTTCTCCCAAGGACAGCGTGAGAACTAAGTGGGTAATGACTGGGAAGGAACTAGCAAAGCATAAATAACTCTGCCTTAATTAAATACAATGTCAAAGTAGGAGAACCAGTCTTAGGAGGAGATCAGATGGTGGGGGGCAGGGGGGTGCAAAGAGACAACACGGGTGCAGCCTAGAGGGCCCACGCTGCCTCTTGATTACGCTTCTCACTCCTTCAGCACTTTCCTTCCGTGTCTAAGATTTGACTGAATCTACTTCCGGAACTGAGTCTTGGTACTCCTGAATCTATTTTCTGTTTTGTCTAAAACCTGCTGGAATCACAGAAGATGGTTTTTTGTTCAGCTCCTTGGTTTCTGTTCATGCTCTAGCCTGGTCCGGCCTTCCCTACCTGCTTTTCTTAGAAACCCAAAACAGATGCAGTGGCTAGAGGGCAAAAAAAGTCCTCCAGGCAAAGCATCTGGCTGTCACACAATCGCAAGGGCTCCTCTCCCAGACCAGCACATGGGAGAAGGCACAGGCCCTTGAACAATGGTCCTAGTAAAGCATTAAGCTGCTTGGCAGAGGTTCAGGTCGAAGGGGAGGTGGTAAACCCCTTTCTGTCTCTCCCCCGACACTGTCTGGCCTCCTCCACCAGTCATCACACAGGAGAAAGAGGCCTTTGGAGGCTGCATGGGACAGGGTGTCCCTCTTGTCCTAAACTGTCTGCAACTTCTAGGATGAAGGTATGAATGTAGCCCCCGGCTCCTCATTTCCACCCCACTGTCCCCATAACTACAACGTCTTTTCCTTATTGAGATTCCCCCCAAAAGAGAAAAAGACTGCAAAGAAAGAGGAGTGGAGTTAGACTACCAGTACCCGAGGAACACAGCTCTGGTGGGGGACCCCACCCCTCCCACCAGCCTGCCCACCTGAAATATCTCAGTGACTGAATTGTGTACCTTGAGCTTGCCTCAGACCTTACATAATGCATCCAAATCCCATATTCTCATGAAAGCTTTTGGGTGTGGAATAAGTGGTAGGAAATGGAGGGTATCAGCCCATGGCAGGTGGCCTGAATTCCCATCCTTCTAAGGATTCAGGAGCTCCTGTCCTGTCCACGTGGCGCGGGCTTTTCATCACTGCCAACTCTGATGAGAAGCAATGGCGGACTCTACGGAGCAGGGTGAGGTGGTGAGTAAATTCAGCCGCAACGTTCTTCAAACACACGTATACACAATTAAAACGGAAGTGGAACAGATAAGTGAGCATCCCTTCCGCAGACTGATATGATTAAATGCCTACACATGCTGCCTGTCAACTGTCCAAGCCTGTAGGCAAGGGCGAGTCCTATGGGCGCTGCTGCAGGTGACGCAGGGCATTCTTCCCCAAAGGTCTGACCCCCGTGAGGGGGTCTCACCCACCCCATCTCACATGCACATCTGACTCATGCCAGGCCCCACAGGTGTTCTCTCAGGACAAGGCTGGGACATTCCGGCCTAACCCCCTGGAAGCCTAGCTGGTCCCCTCCAGGGCTGGCTGAACAAGAGTCATAACTACTCACACATACCCCTAATTCCATTTCCACCTTGACCCCAAACACTGCCAATGCTAGCTGAATAAAAATTATGGCTGTTTTGAAAGAGGCCAAGATGGGTTTTCTAATCAAAGATGACATAAATAGATGGAAAGAAACCACGTTTTTGGACTGCAAGAATCAATATTGTCAAGATGATTATACTACCCAATGCAATCTACACATTCAATGCAATCTCTATCAAATTAGCAATGGCATTTTTCACAGAACAACAAAAAAATTCTTACAATTTGTATGGAGACGCAAAAGATCCCAAATAGCCAAAGTGATCTTGAGAAAGAAAAAGGAAGCTGGAGGAATCAGGCCCCCTGACTTCAGACTATACTATATACAAAGCTACAGTTATCTAAACAATATGGTACCGGCACAAAAACAATTGTAGGTAAATGGAACAGGACAGCAAGCTCAGAAATAAGTCCACACACCTATGGTCAATTAATCTATAACAAAGGAGGCAAGACTCTAAATGGAGAAAAGACAGCCTCTTCAATAGATGGGGCTGGGAAAACGACAGCAAAATGTAAAAAAAACAAAAAAAAACCCCAGAACATTCTTTAACATCATACACAAAAAGAAACTCAAAATGGATATAAGACCTAAATGTAAGACCTGATACTATGAAACTCAGAGGAAAACATAGGTAAAACTCTTTGACATAAATCACAACAGTATCTTTTGATCCATCTCCTAGAGTAACAGGAATAAAAATAAATGAGACCTAATTAAACTCAAAGTTTTTGCACAGCAAAGGAAACCATAAAATGAAAAGACAACCCACAGAATGGGAGAAATTATTTGCAAATGATGGCCACTATCAAGGGATTACAATTCTCCACAATTTACAAATAGCTCTTGTGGCTCAATATTAGAGATCACCTCACACCAGTCATAGTGGCCATGATCAAAAAGTCTACAAAGAGTAAATGCTAGAAGGGGTGTAGAGAAAAGAGAACCCTCCTACACTGTTGGTGGGAACGTAAACTGGTACACCTACTACGGAAACAGTAAGGAGACTCCTTAGGAAACTAAAAATGGAGCTACCCTATGCTCAAGCCCCACTCCTGGACATATATCTGGGGAAAAACATGGTTCTAAAGGATACATGTACCCCTGTGTTCACTGCAGCTCTGTTTATAATAGGCAGGACATGGAAGTATCCTAAATGTCCATTAACAGATAAATGGGTAAAGAATATATGGTACATATATAACATGTACACAATGGAATATTACTCAGCCCTTAAAAATGAAATAATGCCATTTGCAGCAACATGGATAGACCTACTAAGAAGTCAGAGAAAGACAAATATATGATACGGCTTCTATGCACAATCTAAAAAGAATGATACAAATGAATTTATGAATAAACTTATGGTTACCAGGAAGGAAGATGGGGGGACAGACTCAGAGTCTGGCATTGACATGTACACACTGCTATGTTTAGAGCAGATAACCAAGAAGGACCTACTCTATAGCACAGGGAACTCTACTCAATATTTTGCAGTAACCTATAAGGAAAAAGAATCTGAAAAAAAAGTATATGCATGTACAACTGAATCACTTTGCTATACACCTGAAACTAACAATGTTGTAAATCAACTATACCTCAATTTAAAAAAATGTAAGCCATACAGTTCTTTAATTAAATATCTTAATTTTAAAAATGTTTCCCAGGCCTTTCCCATGGTTCCATAATATAAAGAGACTCGTATTCTTTGAGACCTACTTCCATCCCCCAGGTCTCCCACATTGCAGGTGGATTCTTTACCAGCTGAGGCACTAGGGTAGTTTAAGAATCCTATTCCTTCTCCAGGGGATCTTCCCAACCCAAGAATCAAACCAGGGTCTCCTGCATTGCAGGCGGACTCTTTACCAGCTGAGCGACAAGGGAAGCCACAATAATATAAACAAACTTGCACTCTTTGAGACCTACTTCCATCCCACTTCTATAAGAATCAAGGGAATGTAACCTCACCAGTGATGGTGCTGTACCCACTCCCCATCCCACCCCCACATACCTATACTCCGCGACCCCTCCCGAGTGTTTCTTCATTGCCGTCTCTGAGCTCATCCCATAGAACAGCTTGAGCTTCTGTCCGTTCCTCTCGATCACCTCTCCGGCACACTCAGTATGGCCCGAAAACATTCCTCCCAGCATGACAAAATCTGCTCCAGCTCCTGCACCCCAAAGTGGGGACAAAAAGAAGCAGCAGAGAAAAGGGTCAGGGAAAAGTCAGCTCCAGAAAGATGCAAGTACTACCAACTCCCCTTCTCTCCTCCTGGTTATAGCAAGAAAAAGCCCAACTTGCCCACTCAGGAAAAAAAGTTAAAGGCAGACAGGCACCAGACATTCTGAGCAACACAGCCTACTGAAGCTTGGTGACTAATACACTGGGAAATCCTTAACGGTTATTGTTGACTTTCTATGACCAACGTCCACAGGTCTAACTGTGTTAAAATCAGAGGAACATTAGAAGTGAGCAGCACCTCAGCGTGTTTTCCAATCTCATACTTAATGCAATAAGTACTCCGCCATGTCCCCATTGGGCATCTGGTCTACATGAAGGTCTCAGCACACTCACACTCTGTATAGACATAAAGGGACCTCAGAACAGACAGAACTTCCTCCCCGAGAGCTTGGGCTTGAAGGAGAGAAATCTGTGTGTACATATATGTATATGTCTGTGCATTTGTGTGTACACATGTGTATGTCTGTGTACATCAAACACATATACACACATATATCTATAGATATATCCTGTAAAACTCGACTCACACCTCTGTTGGGATAACCATTTGACTTCTAGAGTAAACAACACCCCATATAAGTCACCGAATGACATGAAACTTCCAGGACAGGTACAGAGGAGACTGGGGGTGTTGCAGCTGCCTTTGAAGGTTATGTTGGATCCAAACCAGGAGCAGTAGGACCAGGCCTGGCTCACTGCTCTGTCCTTAGTGTTTATCACAGCACACAGCAGAGGTGGCGTGACTAGTTGTCAAGAAAGTAGAGGCATACATGGAAGAAATAGAAATAGTCACCGTTTGCCACCCTGATCAGTCCTACTGAGGGTTTACATTCAGAATCGGAGGATATCAGAGTACAGAAGTGTTACACAACCAGGATGAAGGATCAGAAGCAGCAAGCACAGACTCCCCTAAAAAGTGGCCTTGACCGCTTCCAGCTGGTCGCTTAAATATCTGCAAGAGGACTTCGAGGTGTGCATCAGGTGTTCCAGGCCCTTCCGTCCAGCATCTCGGAAGGCTGGCTCTGCAAGGCTGGACCCTGGGCCTGGCAATCAGGCAAGCAAGACACAGGGCCTCTCGACTTGGCAGCAAGCGTCGACGGCTTCCCTGCAGGGTCCCCAACACAAATGCCAGCTCCTCGGTCCCCCTGCCAGGATAATAAGGGGGCAGGACAACTGGTGTCCGGTCAGGCCTCCTGATGACCACCACTCAGGCTTCCAATCACGTCCCTTTCTGAACGTTCCTGTGTCCTTTCCCAACCAGCATTCTTTCCCAAAGTGGTTCCTCTCCGTCCGAAGGCATGGCTACATTTCCTGGAATGGGGGTGGGGGGTGCGGGCAAGCCTTCAGAGCCAGAGTCCAGAGACCACTTTGCGCAGGGTGTCCGTGTGCACTGTTAGAGGGGAGCCCAAGACACAACACCCCTCAGTGTTCAGTCCCTGCAGCTGAAAACCCCACAGGAGAAACGTCCTTGGCTGCTGTGATCCTTATTATAAGAGGTGAGTGAACAAACCAGTGGAGCAGGAATCCCGACTGCCCCCGAGTGCAGGACCCTTACTTCGCCTCGGGGGCCTCCGGCCCCTGTTCTCCAGGGTTGCTACAAAACCTAACTGCTAAGAACACTGCCCTGTATTGTCATGAGCAGCGTTCAAAAAAACAATTAAAAAAAAAAACCATTTTAGATAATTTAGAATTATCTAAATATTTAGATGAAATTCTAAATATTTAGAATTATCTTAATATTTAGAAAAAATAATTTTAAAAATGAACTTAAGACGTTCTACAGGCTGAACCGAAACAGCGATAAAGAAGGACAGCAGGGGATGTCACCGCTTACAGGTCAGAGGAGGGGCCGGCGGCATCTCTGAGGGGTGCCCAAGGCAGAAAAGTTCCCTCCAGTGAAAAAGGAAAAATAAACCAGCAGCAAACCATGTCCTGGCATCAGGAAAGGAGGGAGTGGCCGCCTCCGGCTGGTACACCTCACAGCTGTGGACCGCAGTTGGCAAAGGTTCAGTGGCGAGCACAGGGCACAGCCCGCAGAGACTCTGGATGGCCCAGTGCCTTCCCAAGAAAACACCTGGCCAGCCAGGCCTCGTGGTCCAGCCCCACCAGACCACAGCCGGACGCTGCTGCCCCCTAGTGGGAAACAGGCTCCTCAGCATCTGGCTTGTGAAACTGCGGTGGGATTTCAGTCCCTCCCTGGGGATATTAACCCCAGGTTAGGCTCCAAACACCCTCTCGCTGAAGTTTTGGGGGGCATCAGACCTGGTACAGTCCTCTTCCAATGAGTCCCCTGAGCCTTCTCTGCCACCAGCTAGAACCAAACGATGCCAGGATGTGGGCCAATCAGAGGCTGAGATCCAGGGAGAGGAAACTCAGGATTGGCCCCAATCCTCTCCCAATGTGTCTGCCCCCTCCCTCCGGCACCCCCGCAGGGAGCTCCCCGCTCCCTGCATGCTCCCTCCCCTCCACGGCCTCTTACCAAAGGCTTTGGCGACATCTCCTGGACACGTGCAGCCTCCGTCCTTCAAAAAGGGGAAGAGCAAACAGAGGAGGTCAGTGGGAGCTTGTCCAGGCCATTCCCCGCAGTCCCCCATCTCCGCCGGGGAAATGAGATGGTATCTGCTGGCCTAGCCCCGTCCATCCACCTCACCTGCAGACAAGCACGCTATCAGCAGAGCCCAGGCCCAACACTCCCCTTGTAACGAAGCTAGACCGTGCGGGTACCTCTGTCAAGTTTATGATTAACCTCCTTCTCTGAACTTTTATTCCTTTTCTTGTTCAAAAACTTGTTCTCCTCAAGACTGAGGAGTATCAGAAAAAAAGAGAGGAACTGCAACCCAGCAGGACCCCATGGGGCCCTTCCTGGGAGACAGGCCTTCCGGGGTATTGTCTACTCAAGCTCCTCTCTGAAGTACCTAGATAATAGCATTTGATGCACAGTTCCTGAGTTGCTTTGCAGATATGAAAGTGAAAAATGAAAGTGTTAGTTGCTCAGTCGTGTCCAACTCTTTGTGACTCCGGGGACTGTAGCCTGCCAGGCTCCTCTTGGCCATGGACTTCTCCAGGCAAGAATATTGGAGTGGGTTGCCATTCCCTTCTCCAGGGGATCTCCTGACCCAGGGATTGACCCCAGGTCCCTTGCATTGCAGGCAAATTTTTTATCATCTGAGCCACCAGGGAAGCCCCTATTTGATGCACAGTTGTTGAGTTGCTTTGCAGATATGAAAACCCACCACCAAACAGATGTTAACTACTCTATTAATATCTGATGACCATGAGCACACAGCCCCAGGCTTCCTGGAACCTAAGGACTGATAACATGAACCCCTGCGACATCACCCTGTTCCCTCACCATCAACCAATCAGATAATTGTGTACAAGCTGATCACGTGACCCTGCAATCTCCGCCCTCCCCACCCCAAGTTGGCTTTTAAAAGTGCTTTGCCAAAACCCTTCCAGCAGCTTAGGGTTTTTTTCGGGCATGAGCCACTGTCTCTTTGCATGGCCCTGCAATTAACCTTTCTCTGCTCCAAACTCCAATGTTTCAGTTTGTTTGGCCTTTCTGCATCAGGCACTGCAACTTGTGCTAATACCCTCGCCACTGCACCTGCCATTCCCAGGCCCCATCAGTCCTGTTTCAGGCCAGTAGACCCCCGCTCCCCCACCGGGCATCAGTACTCCACTTAGGATGCAGGGGCCACTAAGCAGGCAGGACCGGGGGGCCGGACCTCATCTCCACCAGCCCCTGCACAACATGGCTGGCCAATGGCCATTCCCACGTAACTATCATTCATCACCTCTCCCCGCTGCCCGGCATGAAGTGAGATTTATTTAGCACAAGAGCACAAGTATTTTATGAGCCACAAAGGACAATGAATTTTCTCTTTTATATTTCGAGCCTTGTGTCTCCTGGTCACTTTCTTATAAGGTCCCCAGTTTCCTTCAAGTCAAACCTAGGCTCCCGACACCCACGTGACCCACAGAGCGCCCTGCACTGGTTCAGTGCCCGTCACTGTGGGCTGCCGGCACAGTCTGGCTGTGAGGGTTATGTTTCAACACCAGGGACCCAATACAAAACCACAGGACAAAACCTACTGGGTTTGCTTACAAGCCCGAGGCGCACAAAATAACCAGGCTGCTACCTGCTGTTGGCAATGTGGCCTGTGTGAGGTTCGAGGAGGAAAAGGCCAGCCACGTGGCCTGGGGTAGCCGCCCAACCAACAGAGAAAGGCAGAGAAGCAGCGGCCCTGGGAATCCAGGTCAGTGCTCAGATGCAACATGACAGAGCCCAGGGCCGGTCTTGAAGGGAAGTGCCTGTCCCCAGGAGAGGGGACCCACTTTGGGAAAGATGCAGAAGACCCAGGCCACCCGAGCTACCCACGTGGTGATGGCAGGAAGGTGGAGGGCATCTCCATGGAACAACTTTACAAAACAGCGTCTCTAACTGAGGACGTGGGTCCCTGTGACTCAGCCCTCCTTTTCCGATCTGCTTTTAAGCCTGTCCTTCCAGGAGCTAGACCTCAAACACTCAGTTCAGTTGCTCAGTTGTGTCCAGCTCTTTGCAGCCCCATGGACTGCAGCACACTAGGCCTCCTGTCCATCACCAGCTCCCAGAGCCTACTCAAACTCATGTTCATCGCATTGGTGATGCCACCCAACCATCTCATCCTCTGTCGTCCCCTTCTCCTCCTGCCTTCAATCTTTCCCAGCATCAGGGTCTTTTCAAATGGGTCAGTTATTCGTATCAGATGGCCAAAGTATTGGAGTTTCAGCTTCAGCATCAGTCCTTCCAATGAATATTCAGGACTGATTTCCTTTAGGATGGACTGGTTGAATCTCAAACACTGCTTCATTGCAATTCTGATCAAAAGGCAGGGGTGGGGATTCAATCTCTTGTTTTTATGAATATTTACTGACTGCAGTTACCTCCTCCATCAAGTGCATCACTCATGTCTGGCTTTCCTGACCCCAGAGGACCATGGGGTCACAAGCAAGGATTGATTTCAGAGGCAGGCTCTCCATAAAAGGGATGTGGCCATAGCCCTTCACGTGAATACAGTCACATACACAGCCGTGTGTCCGGCTGGTGCTTCAAATTTCCCACATATTTTTACTTTCTCTTTTATTTTTTTTAAAAAAATTTTTTTTAACTTTCTCTTTCAAAGGTGCAACCCCTCTATGCCCTTCACTTGACTTGCTAATTATTTTTAAATTGCTTTATCTTTTTATCAAAACCAGTTCTCCACAGTAGGGTTTCAAACTTATAACCTCAAAAGAATAAATAGGGACTGGCCCTGGCAGTCTAATGGTTAAGACTCCCAAGCCATGGGTTTGATCCCTGGGTGGGGAACTAATGTCCCATATGCCATGCAGTATGGCCAGAAAAAAAAAGAAGGTTAAATAAACTCATGCTTCCAATAAAAAGGTCCCTAGCAGGGTCTGACTTAAAAGATGTGTACACACCTGCACGCACACACACAAAAGTGTATTCTTAAGTCTTAATTCACTTGTGAATAGTTTGTGACTGCTCATGCAGGCTTCTGCAAATGTCACACCTGTGTGGTCAGTGATGAGGCCTGACTCAGAAAGCCTGCGCTCCAGGGACCCCCAGAGAACAAGCTCTTCTCCTCCCAGGATGTACACAGATGTTAAGATGTCCACAGTTAACAGGACTTCATGATGTGCTTGGGAGAGGAAACCATACATAGCACTTCGTCTACTCACTGTGTCAGGGTGGGATTTATGAAATAGGCAATGCACGGCCAAAAGGCAGGACTACAGTTTAACCCAGTGCAACCCAACGTCACATAACGCCTTAGGGCAAAGGAGTCTGCCCCCAACTACATTTACAGGTAACCTCCAAAGGAGGGTCAAAGCATCCTTCATGTTCTCAGGAGGCAAAGACATCCATTTACTTTCATACATGAACACACACACTTGCAGGGAAAAAAAACAACATGCAAATATTTCAAGGGTTACTTGTTTTCCAAGAGTGTTGAAGTATTTAAGTAGAAAGGGTATCACATGACATGAGTGGTGATTCAATCTGTGAACTGTCAGCATGTCCTCTTCTTAAAAATACCTGCCCAGCCCTAAAAGAAGAGGCAGTGAAAACAAGCATGCAGTGGACAGAGGGAACTAAATCAAGCACCAACTATGAACAAGGGGTTCTTACAAATTCCATTTTTCTATTCAAACACCACAAGTACCAGAGGCTGATATTTTGTAGGTGGGGAAAAACAAAGAGGGAGGCTCAGAACTGCCTGGCAGTCCTATTAAGATAACCAGGCCGAGGAATTTCACCATAGCCATGAGTAAGGCCAGAAAAAAAGAAGTTAAATAAATGCTTCGAATAAAGGCAGCAGGGCTTACTTAAAAATTGTAAGCACCTACCACAGACAAAAGCGATCAAGTCAAACTGTGAAATATTCGCTCATGCTAGGTTTGCAAATGTCACTGTAAGAGGCTGACTGAACCTTCTCAGGTACCCCAGAAACCAAGGCTCTTGTCCTCAGGATAGTACACGATGTTAAGAGCCAAGTTCGAAGTGTGCTGGAGAGAACCTACTGCACCTCGATCTTCACTGTGCATGGGATTTGTGAATGCAACAAGGCTCAAAACAGGATAATTTAGACCCCATAACCATCGCATAGGGGTAACCCTAGCTAGAAGTCTGCAATAACATTTACAACCTGGTAGGCAAGAAACCCTTACATGTCGGGATGGCAAAGACAACCATTTATTTCTACGAATCCAAAGGTGGAGTGACTTGTTCAAGGTCACACAGCTATAATAATGGATGAATGAGATTAGAACCCTAGTTAAGACGAAATTCTAAAAATGTCTAAAAGCATACATATCAAAACATTAGCAGTGGTTATCTTAAGATGGCATTTCTATAGAATCAGAAATAGAGAAGTGGGACCTAATCAAGCTTCTAAGCTTTTGCACAGCAAAGGAAACCATAATCATAACAAAAAGACAACTTATGGACTGGGAGAAAATATTTGCAAATGATACAACTAACAAGAGCTTAATTTTCTAAATATACAAATAGTTCATACAACTCAACAACAAACAAACAATCCCATCAAAAAATGGGCAAAAGGCCTAAATAGACATTTCTCCAAAGAAGACATACTGATGGTCAATAGGGACATGAAAAGATGCTCATCATCTCTAGTTATTACAGAAATGCAATCAAAATTACAATGAGGTACCCCTTGCACCAGGCAGAATGGACATCATTAAAAAGTCTACAAATGACAAATGATAGAGAGGGTGTAAAGAAAAGAACTCTGCTACACTGTTGGTGGGAATGTAAATTGGTGCAGCCACTATGGAAGAATATGGAGCATGGAGGTTCCTCAAAAAACTAAAAATAGAGTTGCCATGTGATCCAGCTGGTCCCACTCCTGGGCATCTATCCAGACTAAACTCTAATCTGAAAAGAAACACACACTTTTATGTTCACAGCAGCACTAGTCACAATACCCAAGACATGGAAACAACCTAAACTGTCCTCTGATATATGAATGGATAAAGCTCTCTCTACACACACGCACACACACAGAGGAATATTACGCAGCCTTAAAAAGAATGCAATCATGCCATTTGCAGCAACATGAATGGACCGACAGATTATCATACCAAATGAAGCAAGTCAAAAAGAGAAAGACAGGGGCTTCGCTGGTGGCTCAGCGGGAAAGAATCCACCTGCCATGGGTACGGGTACAGTCCTGGATCCAGGAAGATCCCACATGCTGTGGAGCAACTAAGCCCGTGCACCACAAGTACTGCGCCTGCGCTCTAGAGTCCGGGCGCCACAGCTACTGAGTCTGCGCACGCTGGAGCCCACGCCCTACAAGAGTAGGCGCCGCAATGAGACGTCTGCACACCGCAGCTAGAGAGGGCCCCTGCTTGCCACAGCTAGAGAAAAGCCCGCGCAGCAACAAAGACCCAGCACAGCCCGAAATAGGTTATTTTTTTAAAAGACAAATACAGTATCCTTTATATATGGAATCTAAAATATGACACAAACGACCTTATCTACAAAACAGAAACAGGCTCACAGACATAGAGAACCAGACGTCTTGTGCTTGCCGAGAGGGAGGGGTCGAAGGGAGGCGAGAATGAAGTTTGGGATTAGCAGATGCTATCTATTATATGTAAAATGGGTAAACAGTGTCCTACTGCATAGCACAGGGAACTATATTCAATATCCTGCAATACATCATAATGGAAAAGTATGTATGTGTGTGTGTGTAACGGAATCACTTTGCAGTGCAGCAGAAATTAACGCACTGTAAATCGACTGTGCTTTAATAAGTTTTTTTTAAAAGATGGCATTTCTCGTAGTCTTTATTTCCTTTATATTTCTAACTTTTATTAGGCTAAACGTATTTGGTTGAGGGATTTTTCAAGCCTCAAAAAGATTAAATTTTTTGAATGACTTTGTTTAGATCTTTTCAAATAATGGTCTGACCATTCCTAAACTAACCATAAGCTAATGCATTAAATCAACAAAATAAGAAATCTGCGGATCAATGGATCCCTCTTTGTGGAGGGTCAGGGAGTGGATGAGAGCCCTATTGACTGGGTGGAGATGAGCCAGGGGTTGGAGGTTATTCTGAATCAGCCCCACCTCTATCATTCTCTCCTCAAACTGGGGAAGCATGCTCTGTAGGTCTTTATCAAATACAGTGGTTAAAATTTTGGCCCTGAGTAGGGAGACAAAAGTGATTCCAGCCAACCTCATCACAGGACTTTTTTTTTTAGGTCCTGGGAAGCACTACAGAGTCCAGACTATTTTGGGTATGGACAGTGAACTCATCTGGTTGGTCCAATCCCTCACCTTCCTCAGGGTTCACCAGGTCCTGACTCTGATCCCTTCACTGGAACACAGGCTTCGGAGCCCTGAGGGGAAAGGCCGAGCTATAAGCACAGATTAAGCTGAAGCTTCCCCCAAAGCACCGGGGTCGGGAAGGGGCGGACCGGGAACGCTGGGCCAACCCTGCATTCTTGTTGACTTCAGCGAGCCCTAATCCTCTGAGTCTCCATGTTTTCTAAATGAGGGTGATCAAGGGAAGGCGTGGAACACAGGAGGTGAACAGGCCTCAGTTTCAGAGCTGGCTCTGCCCTCCACCAGCAGTGTGATGCTGAGCAAATCACTACGGTCTCCAAGCTTCAGTCTCCTCACCAGGTATGATGATGTTATATGTCAACTTGACTGGGCTGTAGATTGGCCAAAAATTGTCCTGGGTGTTTCTGAGAGGGTGTTTTGGGGATAAGAGTGTGTGCATGCTAAGTCGCTTCAGCCATGTCCCAACTCTTGGCAATCCTATGGACTGTAGCCTACCAGGCTCCTCTGTCCATGGGGTTCTCCATGTTAAAAATACTGGAGTGGATTGCCATGCCCTTCTCCAGGGGATCTTCCCAACCCAGGGATTGAACCCATGTCTCTTACACTGGCAGGCAGATTCTTTACCACTGGCACCACCTGGGAAGCCCTTTGTGGATGAGAGTAATATGCAAATCAGTAAAGCAGACTGCTTGCCCGCATGTGGGTGGGCCTCACCTAATCACCTGGAGGCCTGAATGGCACGAAAAGGCTGAGACTTCCCCAGGGGAGAGGATTCTTCCTCAATGACTGCCTTAGAGTTGGGCCACTGACTCCCACTGAAACACAGGCTCTCCATGGTTCTCAGGTCTTGGAACTCAAGACTGGAACCACACAGTCAGCCCTCCGAGGTCTGCAGCTTGCCAATTCGCCCTACAGATCTTGCAATTATTTTCAGTCCTATTGTCATGTGAACCAATTTATTTCCTTATAATAAATCTACTTCTATCTAAACTCACATATGCACACACACACCCCCTACTGGTTCTGTTTCTCTGGAGAACCCTGACTAACACACCTGTCCAAAGAAGATAACAGCTACCTCATACCTAGATGGTTCCAGGGATTAGAGATTATAGGTATACCGTGCCCAGAAGATAGATGTTCAATACCTGACAGCCATCATGACCTCGAAAGCTGTTTCTACCTTTAAAATGCTCTCCGTTGCGTCACGTCCCCAGCAGATGACAAGACAAAATGAATTGGTCACACCTTACTCTTCAGGGGGTGTCTTGGATTTCTTAGCCCTCTGCCTTTCAGAAGCCCACATGAATCACAATAAATAGAAATTCAGTTCAAGTCCAGCCTCTTGGGTGTGGCCAACCCCCTGACAGCTTCCTTCTGAACTGCAGTAGCAAAGATGTGCAAATTCAGCAATGAGAGTATAAAATAAGGCAGCTGGAAGGAAGCCGGACAAAGTGGCAGGATCCAAACAACTGACAGGTTTCCACTGGGTTTAGGTCTCTTGGCAAGTGGGGGAAACCTGTTTGTGAAACTCCATTAGACAAATGGACAGCAAGAAAAACAGCTGCTCTGAACCACAAGATACTTAGCTGATCAGAGGAATGAGCTGAAGTCAGAGATGCAGAACCCATGTAAGTCTGTGAACTTCACGGGGTCTCTGCTGGTTACAAATTGAACTTCTAGCCCTATCTAGGAAAGCTCTGGCCACCCATGGAAAAATAAGAACCTCAGAGCATCCGGACCACCAGCTTGGGCTGTCACTGTCCCTGGCAAACTCAGAGAAACTGTTTTGTGGGTGTCAGATGGCGGCTCTGGCACATGGACCCAGCCTGTGTGTGTTGAGCCTCGACTCTAGAAGCCAGTGTCTCTCAAGCTTGAGAACAGACCCAGATTACTCGGAGGGCTTGTTAATTGCACCTTCAGGGCTTCTCATTCACTAGGTCTGAGATGAGGCCTGAGAACGTCTCACAAGTTCTCAGCTGATACTGGTACTGCTGGTCTGGGCACACACTTAGAGAACAGCTGACATAAGCTATAAATTAGAGAGTGCTGGGTAAGGAGATCCCCAGTTGATTTTCAGAGTGACTTGTGGTGCAAACACAGCCTCCACCCCTGCTCCCCCTGCAAAATCCTGTAAACTAAGCAAGTGTAAAATTTCCAGAAAGACACAAATATGGGATCTCAGAGTAAGTCCATAGTAACACTTCATTAATTTGACCTCTACCAATTTAGAAATGGTGGTCATTGAAGGAATATATATAAGGTCTAAATTGTTATTAAGACTCTTGATAGTGAGTGGAGAATTATGACTAATTACATATAGTGCTCTAGGGGCCAAACTATGAACAGTCTCATTCACCAGGATTGAGGGAATGTAAATTGATACATGCACTATGGAGAACAGTATGGGAATTCCTCAAAAATCTAAAAATAGAGCTACCATATGATCCAGCAATCCCATTCCTGGACACATACCAGAGAAAACCATAACTCAAAAAGATACATGCACCCCAATGTTCATTTCAGCACTATTTACAATACCAGGACATGGAAGCAACCTAAATGTCCATCGACAGATGAATGGACAAAGATGTGGTACATATGCACAATCACACACACAATAGAATATTACTCGGCCATAAAATGAAATGAAATTGTGCCACTTGCAGAGACACAGATGGACCTGTATACAGAATGAAGTAAGTCAGAAGGGAAAATCAAATATCATATCTTAACACATATATGTGGAATCTAGAAAAACGGTACAGACGAACTTATCTGCAAAGCAGAAACAGTCACAGATGTAGAGAACAAATGGAGTGGAGACCAAGGGGGAAAGGAGAGGGTGAAATGGATTGGGAGATTGGGATTGACATTTATACACTATTATGCGTAAAATAGGTAACTAGTGAGAACCTACTGTACGGCACAAGGAATCCTACCCAATGCTCTGTGGTGACCTATGCGGGAGGGAAGAGGAGATATATGTATACCTGTGGCTATGCTGTACAACTGAAACACAACATTATAAAGCAAGTGTACTTCAATAAAAACTTTTTTTTTAATTAAACAGAATGGGGGCCAGGAATGTGTACAGTGAAAAGCTTCCCTGGTGACTGTCATACAACCAGCCCAAGAGGCAGCTATGGTGAGCGTTCAAGAACCACATTGGAGGACTGCACTGTTTGTTAACTCCAATGATGTCAATCAACTCACTCCATAAATGTAGGCTGATGGCTCTCTGTCAGCCTTTTATACACAAGTTGTTCAACAGACGGGTCTTAATTTGCTCACTGCGGCAAAAGCTAAAAGAGAAAGATACTGAGTTGAAGACCTTAGAACTGTCATGCATGCGTGCTAAGTCGTTTCAGTCATGTCTGACTCTCTGTGGCCCTATGGACTATAGCCCACCAGGCAAGAATACTGGAGTGGGTTGCCATGCCCTTCTCCAAGGGATCTTCCCAACCGAGGGATTGAAGCTGCATCTCTTATGCCTCCTGCATTGGCAGGCGGGTTCTTTATCACTAGCACCACCTGGGAAAGAACTCTGTCAGCACCCGATAAATCTTCGGTCATTTATTCCAGCCTCAGCACACAGTAGATGCTCAATGAATATGAACTAACTGAATGGATGGATGGATGGAAAGCCTGGATGAGAAACCAGAAGGAACACAGGAAGTGAGCGTGGGACCACGAATCAAAGACCTAGATCTTAATTTCGGTTTATCAAGTCATGTGGGGGAAGCACTGGCAGCAAGGCTCAGATGCTGTAGTAAAATTTGAAAGAGATTGTGTGCTTATAGGGATTTTTAAAGTATATTATTATACCCTCAATACCGAAATCAGATTGATTATATTCTTTGCAGCCGAAAATGGAGAGGCTCTATACAGTCAGCAAAAACAAGACTGGGAGCTGACTGTGGCTCAGATCACAAATTTTCTATTGCAAAATTCAGACTTAAATTGAAGACAGTAGAGAAAACCACTATTCTGGTATGACCTAAATCAAATCCCTTATGATTATACAGTGGAAGTGACAAAGAGATTCAAGGGATTAGATCTGATAGAGTGCCTGAAGAACTATGGGTGGAGGTTCATAACACTGTATGGGAGGCGGTGATCAAAAACATCCCTAAGAAAAAGAAATGCAAAAAGGCAAAATGGTTGTTTGAAGAGGCCTTACAAATAGCTGAGAAAAGAAGAGAAGGGAAAGGCAAAGGAGAAAAGGAAAGATACACCCATTTGAATGAAGAGTTCCAAAGAATAGCAAGGAGAGATAAGAAAGCTTTAAGTGAACAATGCAAATAGAGGAAAACAATAGAATGGGAAAGACTAGAGATCTCTTCAAGAAAATTAGAGATACAAAAGGAACATTTCATGCAAAGATGGGCACAATAAAGGACAGAAACAGTATGGACCTAACAGAAGCAGCAGATATTAAGAAGAGGTGGCAAGAATACACAGAAGAACTATACAAAAAAGGTCTTCATGACCCAGATAACCATGGTGGTATGATCACTCATCTAGAGCCAGACATCCTGGAGTCTGAAGTCAAGTGGGTCTTTGGAGGTATTACTATGAACAAAGCTAATAGAGATGATGGAATTCCAGCTCAGCTATTTCAAAGCCTAAAAAATGATGCTGTAAAAGTGCTGCACTCAATATGCTAGCAAATTTGGAAAACTCAGCACTGGCCACAGGACTGGAAAAGGTCAGTTTTCATTCTAATCCCAAAGAAAGGGGTGCCAAAGAATGCTCAAACTACCACACAATTGCACTCATTTCACATGCTAGCAAAGTAATGCTCACTATTCTCCAAGCTAGGCTTCAACTGTCCGTGAACCGAGAACTTCCAGATGTGCAAGCTGGATTTAGAAAAGGCAGAGGAAACAAAGATCAAATTGCTAACACCTGCTGGATCATGGAAAAAGCAAGAGAATTATAGAAAAACACCTGCTTCATTGACTGTGCTCAAGTCTTTGTGTGGATCACAACAAACTGTAGAAAATTCTTTAAGAGATGGGAATACCAGGCCACCTTACCTGCCTCCTAAGAAATCTGTATGCAGGTCAAGCAAGTTAGAACCAGACACGGAACAACAGACTATACCAAATGGGGAAAGGAGTACGTCAAGAGTATATATTGTCACCCTGCTTATTTAACTTATATGTAGAGTAAATCATGTGAAATACCAGGTTGGATGAAGCACAAGCTTAAATCAAGACTGCTGGGAGAAATATCAATAACCTCAGATATGCAGATGATACCACCCTTATGGCAGAAATCGAAGAGGAACTCAAGAACCTCTTGTTGAAAGTCAAAGAGGAGAGTAAAAAAGCTGGTTTAAAACTCAACATTCAAAAGACAAAGATTATGGCATCTGGTCCCATCACTTCATGGCAAATAGATGGGGAAACAGTGGAAACAGTGGCTGACTTTATTTTGGGGGGCTCCAAAATCACTGCAGATGGTGACTGCAGCCATGAAATTAAAAGACGCTTACTCCTTGGAAGGAAAGTTATGACCAACCTAGACAGCATATTAAAAAGCAGAGACATTACTTTGCCAAGAAAGGTCCATCTAGTCAAAGCTATGGTTTTTCCAGTAGTCATGTGTGGATGTGAGAGTTGGACCATAAAGAAAGCTGAGCACTGAAGAACTGATGCTTTTGAACTGTGGTGTTGGAGAAGACTCTTGAGAGTCCCTTGGACTCCAAGGAGATCCAACCAGTCCATCCTAAAGGAAATCAGTCCTGAATATTCATTGGAAGGACTGATGCTGAAGCTCCAATACTTTGGCCACCTGATGCAAAGAGCCAACTCACTAGAAAAGTCCCTGATGCTGGGAAAGATTGAGGGCAGGAAGAGAAAGAGGCAACAGAGGATGAGATGGATGGATGGCATCATCGACTCAATGAACGTAAGTTTCAGCAACTCCAGGGGACAGCGAAGGACAGAGAAGCTTGTTGTGCTGTAGTCCATGGGGTAGCAAAGAGTCGGACATGACTGAGTAATTGAACAACAAAAAATTATGTCCTCAAAGCAAGTCCAGAAATAAAATCTCACTAGTTTCAATGCTGAACCAAAACCAATAACAGATCATTCCACCAGAATGTTAATTTACTACATCCATTTTTTTAACCAAAATAGCCTGTCAATTATTTAATGTGACTTAGCAACTGAACAAGTGAAAAGGACTGAAGATTTAATTTACTATATTTGAGTCCATTGTTATAGCACCACTAAAAACATGGCAAAAGTTCGGAATTTAGATATGTATTATTAAATATATATAATTCAAATGTTTATAGGATATACATGGGCTTCCTTTATGGCTCAGCTGGTAAAGAATCTGCCTGCAATGTGGGAGACCTGGGTTCAATCCCTGAGTTGGGAAGATACCCTGGAGAAGGCAAAGGCTACCGACTCCACTATTCTGGCCTGGATAATTCCATGGACTGTTCACACCATGGGGTTGCGAAGAGGAGAACATGACTGAGAGACTTATTATATATATATATATATCACCCACATAAGCTGAAGCCATAGCTCTGTCCAAGTCCATCCAGCTATATCTGACAAGTTCTGCCTGTTCTGGGCATCTCACCTAGAAGGAGACAGATGTGATGACTACTTGAATGATGGTCATGTCGATAAAGGTAGAGAAGAATGACAGACAAACTGAGGGTTAAATTGACACGCATTCAATCTGTAATAGTTAGTTGCTGAGTACTGGGGTGTTGTCCTTCCAGGAGCTCCATAGCAGTGCTGTTAGATCACTGACTCTCTTCACCTCCATCCATATACCCCTCCACCCACATAATCTAACTTCTGCCCCCAGCATCGCACCGAACCCACGCCGACTACAGAAACCGGTGACCGGCCAGAGCACTGAGAGCTTTGCAGATGTGAGTAGCTAAGGTGAGGTCACCTTGGAGAAGGGTGGGCTCTAGTCCCATATGACTGATGTTCTTATAAAAAGGAGAAATCTGGACACAAAGGCAGACGTGCATGCGGGCAGGATGCCCTGTGAAAACTGGAGCTCTGGTGTCCTTAGCGGAGCAACTACCATAAACTCTGGAGGTTGGAACGGCGGTTTCCCTGGAGGCTTCATGGTCCTACTGACACCTTGATCTTGGACCTTTGACCTCCAGAAGAGTGAGACAATATAGTTCTTATTTGTTCAGTTCAGTTACTCAATCCTGTCCAACTCTTTGCGACTCCATGGACTGCAGCACACCAGGCCTCCCTGTCCATCACCAACTCTCAGAGTTTACTCAAACTCATGTCCATTGAGTCGGTGATGCTATCCAACTATCTCATCCTCTGTCTTCCCCTTCTCCTCCTGCCTTCAATCTTTCCCAGCATCAGGGTCTTGTCCAGTGAGTCAGTTCTTTGCATCAGATGGCCAAACTATTGGAGTTTCAGCTTCAGCAACAGTCCTTTCAATGAATATTCAGGACTGATTTCCTTTAGAATGGACTGGCTGGATCTCCTTACTGTCCAAGGGATTTTCAAGAGTCTTCTCCAACACCACAGTTCAAAAGCATCAATTCTTTAGCACTCAGCTTTCTTTATAGTCCAACTCTTACATCCATACATGACTACTGGGAAAACCATTGCCCTGACTAGATGGACGTTTGTTGACAAAGTAATGCCTCTGCTTTTTAATATGCTGTCTAGGTTGGTCATAACTTTCCTTCCAAGGAGTAAGTGTCTTTTAATTTCATGGCTGCAGTCACCATCTGCAGTGATTTTGGAGCCCCCAAAAATAAAGTCAGCCACTGTTTCCACTGTTTCCCTGTCTATTTGCCATGAAGTGATGGGACCAGATGCCATGATCTTAGTTTTCTGAATGTTGAGCTTTCAGCCAGCTTTTTCACTCTCCTCTTTCACTTTCATCAAGAGGCTCTTGAATTCTTCTTCACTTTCTGCCATAAGGGTGGTGTCATCTGTATATCTGAGGTTATTGATATTTCTCCCAGCAATCCTGATTCCAGCTTGTGCATCATCCAGTAAGAGGAACTTTGTTACAGTGAGCCCTAGCAAGAGAACACGTGACCCTCCCATTTTCTCAAAGCTCCCCATGTACCCCGTCATGATATGCACCGCCTCCAGCTATTACTGATTACAGAGTAGCTACTGACCAAGGAGCTGCCCCCTTCTCCGCAGTCCCCAGGAAGCAGGGCCTGTACCTCTGCTGAGTGTCACCGAATGCTGCGAGCATGGTCCCCAGCTGGCTCCCGAGACCACAGGGTCACCAACGAGGTGAAGGGCAGCCAGGGAGCAAGGGCCTCCCGGAAACAGCCCCCCCAGCCCCCCTCGGACACCTACCGAGATGATGTGCCCCTTCAGGCCATGGGCCGAGTCTGCACACTCGATCACGGCGCTCAGCTGGGGGTAGCCCACCCCCGTCTTGGTGCGGGTGGTACACACGGAACCTGAATGGAGGAGGAGGGGGACCCCAGAGAGAGATGGTTAGGACTGAGCAGGACTCGACACAATGAGCCTTCTCTCCCATCACGCAGCCACACCCCCATTTCCTGGGGGTGGGGGAGGGGGGCGGAGGCGGGGCGCGGGGCGGGGTGGCCCCCGAAGCTCAGCGGAGGTGGCTATAACCACCGTCCTGACCACTCATCCTTTCCAGGCCTCATCACCCACATCTGCTCAGGTCCGGGACACTCCCCCCTACACCGGTCACCATCACTCTCCATGACATCAGCTCCCTTGACTTCCCAACCTTCAACTCTACTCCTTCCCACCTTCCCTCACTTCCCACACAACCACAAGGGACCTTCAGACGCCTCCCATGGCCTTGAGCCTCCTTGACCTTCAACTTCTGTCAAATGACTCACTTCTCTAAGCCTCAGTGCCTCGCTTAAAAAGTGGAAATGAAAGCACTGACCTCATGGGGCTGTGATGGAGATGAAATGACATGAGGGGATAAAGACTGCCCGGCCTCCAGTAAGCCACTGAGCAAAGGGGCCGGTGCCCAGGGCATGTTCACAGCCGCCCTCTGCCTCGGCTCTGCCTCTACACACGCCAGCCTCCTGGTCCTCACCCTCTCCTGGTCCATCTCTCACCCTGTCCAGCCCAGCCACTGAGGTCAGCTTCCACTGAAGAACTCAAACCAGCCACCCCGATGCCTTCATTCCCCCCGACCTCTGCCCTCCCCATGGTCAACCCCAGTCCTAGTTCACTGTCTGCAGTGCATCAGCCCAGTTAGGTCCAGGCCGAATCAGACGGGCCTGTCCAGCACGTCTCCGTGCCCAAGCTTCCCCTTCCCTCCCAGCACACCAGCGCCTGCTCCGAGGCCAGCCAGCTCAAGCTCTGGACTGTCTACCCGCCTGTCCCCTCTTCTCTCCGCCCGCCCCACTTGGCACCCCCCAGCCTCACTGACCTTTCCTTTCCTCCCACCTCAGGGAACCCCTGTATGTGACGTTCTGTCTCCCGAGCGCTCCCCTCTGCACCAGCCCCCTGGTCTGGCCAAGCCTTTCTCATCTTCCAGGCTTCATCTTCAATGTCACTGCCTCAGGGACGTTGTTCGTCACAGCGGCTCGTTTCAAAAAGAGCATTTAAGTCATTATTTGTGTAAGAACTGAGGATCTGTTTTCTCCGCTGGAGGGTAAGCTCCATGGATGTTCACTGTTGTCGATCCAGCGCTGAGAACAGACCTTTGTGCATAATAAGGCCGCTATAAATAGTCACTGAAAGAATGCCTGAACTCAAGAATGAATGAGTCACATCTCTGTCTCCACGCTTCACCACTCACTCACTCACTCCGTCGCTCCTGCCTGTCTGGGGGTGTCGCCTATGGGCCAGTGTAAAGGCTGAGCGTGAACTCCTCCACTCCCACCAGACTTGCGCAAAGCCTCTGCCTCCTCTCCTTTTCCCCACCATCACTAGTGGCTTCCCAGCTGCCCACAAACCTCTCCCGACAGGTCGAGAGTCAAGGCTATATATATACTCTGAGGCCTGGCTCCGCAGGGACACCGGGACCAGGGGAGCCGCTTTCTCCCGCATCCAGTTGCAGGGAGGACCCATCTCCTTCTGTCCATCCTCACAACACGGCCACTCGCTCCCTGGGGGCTGTGGAGCTTCCCTCCCAACCAAGGCAGCCCTGCCCCAGACACGCACTGTGCGAGGCACAAGTGGAGCTTTACAACCTCTGGCTCAGAATCGGCCTTCCTCCTTTCCCACTCCACTGCCAGATCCTCGAGGGCGGGCAGGGACTCAGCTGCAGTGGCCCGGAGCTCTGCATGGGTGAGGGATAAGGCGGGGGAGTGGTCCTGATGAACCCCCAAGTTGAAAGGAGAAACTGGGTACCCACTTCCTCCCAGCCCTGGTGGCCATGGGGCACATTTTTAATGCTTTTTTCCCCCAGGTCCCAGGAGTTGTTCCATGACGAACCTTATTTAATGCTGTCATCTAGATGGCCAAAGTCCACTGTTTTTATGCTCAAGAGCTCATGAAATGTAAACATCATCTCCAATCGGTTTATAGAAATGACTCCAATACATCAGGCTCAAAGAAAGCTTCTTACTCCCTTTGGTCACCTCTGTTCTAAACAGACCGCTTGGGAGGCACACATTGACAGCAGAAGGACAATAAATCTTCGGGGGAAAGAGACTGTGTACATAGAGGACATGTGGGAAGGAAGCAAGGGCAGCTGGATACTCAAGATTACATGGAGAACAGCCCTAAGGAACAAGAAGATGGTTTACACAACCTCACACCCTGTACATACAGCACCCACCCAGCTCTATGGCAGCTAGGAGACACTCAATACATTTATGTGGTGAAATAGGTGATCGGTGCATGCTCTACTTTGAAGGGAGAGAAAGAGTCTTCCTGGTCTAACTGTTAGCCTATTTGACTCCATCACAAGCCTGGTCTGTTACAGCCCATTCTAAGTGGAGGACAGTGCCCTGTAAGCAAGAACAGGCCTTAAGCACTGAGTTTCTAATAATGACAGACACTCAGTAAAGACCACAGCTCTCTTTCCTCTTGCTCAGACTATTAGAGACTGTTGGGTGAGTGGCAATATCAAAAGCCCACCCTTGAGAACCTCGCTGTGTGTTAAAAGCTTGGGGCCTGGGCTTCCCTGGTGGAGCTCAGTAGTAAAGAATCCACCTGCCAAGGCAGGAGACACAACTTTGATCCCCGGTCCAGGAAGATCCCACATGTTGTGGAGCAACTCAGCCCATGTGACTCAACTATTGAGCCTGAGCCCTAGAGCCCGGGAGCCCTTAACTACTGTGCCCACGGGCCTGGAATCTGTGCTCCATAAGAAAAGCCAGCACGATGAGAAGCCCCTGCATCACACTAGAGAGTAGCCTCCGTCTACCAAAATGTGAGGAAAGCCTGCACAGCAATGAACACCCAGCACAGCCAAAAATAAATAGATACAATCATTTTTTAAAAAAATGCTTAGGGCCTTTTACAAGCCTACAGGGCTCTCCTTTCCTTAGAGTCTCTTCCTGCCGATCCTAGTCCCTCAAGGCTGACGACTGTGCCGGGTCACAACACAACCATCTTTTCTGCCTCCCTCTCATATTAGATTATGGTTTGCTTCCTTTTTTGGTAGTGTCTTCTGAGAGCATGGTATTTGTTAAAAAAAAAAAAAAAAAAGCTTTGCTGTTTTTCTATTCCCAGATGAAAATGTATATCTCTTTTCCTCCTCTCCCATTTTAGTGTTTGGTTAATCATGGATGTGCAAGGAGGAATTTTTAATATGAAGAAGTTAAAAATATGGAAGCTCATGCACCTGTCTGGCCAAAAGGGAAAGTCAGCATCAAGTGGCCCCGAGAGAAATAGATCTACCCAGAAGAGGGGAGATCTATTCTTCCATTCAGAATGCCACTGGTGGTCCTGGGAGGGAAGGCCTGGGAGGATGCAGCAAAATCTGAGATGGATATGGATCAGCTGAAGAGCCAAAGGTGATAACTGCCTGGGCCATGAATCAGGTTCACACGGAGCCTCAGCTGCATGCTTATTTGCAATGTTTGGGGTCCCTCAAACATTCACATAAAGTGGAGTCATTCACATCCATTAACTGTCCCCATGAGCTCTTCATCCCTCACCTTTCCCTTCAAGGTGAATGGGATCACTCATGAGCTCACCAAGACCTTATTTGAACCGAACCACATTCAAGTTCATTCAGAAATTCCCAGAGGCATCAGAAAGCAGTTCAGTGATATTTCCAATCAGGAGCCTCTTCTGATCAGAAGCTCAACAATACTTCCAAAAGAAATGTGCTTTAAACCTGTGGCCGGATCATTCCTGAGGTCCCTTCTGGGCATCTCTGGTCCCCACAAGTGCTAGACCCCAATCCTCCCCAACAACACACCCTCCGCTGTGCTCCCAGCAAGTCTTACCTGGTCCAACTCCCACTTTAATGATATCTGCTCCAGAAAGAATAAGCTCTTCTACCATCTCTCCCGTCACCACATTCCCTGCCTGGGATAGAAAGAATACAGTTCATGATCAGGAACTACTCCGGGAGGAACAAAGGTGAGTGATGGGGGAGCCCCACACCTGAACACAAGGAGGAGCCGGTTCTGAGGCCATCAGGCAGCCAAGGGGACAAAAGTGAAAAATGGGAGAAGACAAGGGACCAATCCCTGAATCAACTTTCAGCCAACTGGTGGCTTAGGGTTTTCTCCAGGTTTCCTTTCTTCTCAACTGTGATGGTGTGATCACTCACCGAGAGCCAGACGTCCTAGAGTATGACGTCAACTGGGCCTTAGGAAGTATCACCACCAACCAAGTGAGTGGAGGTGATGGAATTCCAGCTGAGCTATTTTAAATCCTAAAAGATGATGCTGTTAAAGTGCTGCACTCAGTGCGCCAGCAAATTTGGAAACAACCCTAAATAACAACAATTAACAAGAACACAGAACTGGACACCCCAGGCTGGGTGAGCTGACAGCATGAGGAATTTACAGCACTACATAACTTTAGAACTCCAAGAGACCTTAAGACTTTCTAGGTCAGGCAAGACAAACTCTTACAGGGAACACAAATATATAAAATAAACACAATGAAAAAAAATAAACACAATGAAACACTCTCTGAGCTGATTAAAATGTTAATTGTGGTTCACAGTGTGTAAAACCCCTGGAGAACTTCTATGGAACCAATAGAGCCCAGAATTAGGGAACTACTGACCACCTCACAGCTGGGGAAATACCTGGGTATCCCATCCTAGAGGAAATCAGTCCTGAATGTTCATTGGAAGGACTGATGCTGAAGCTGGAACTCCAATACTTTGGCCACCTGATGCCAAGAACTGACTCATTCGAAAAGACCCTGATGCTGGGAAAGATTGAAGGCAGGAGGAAAAGGGGACAACAGAGGATGAGATGCCTGGATAGCATCACTGACTTGATGGACATGAGTTTGAGCAAGCTCCAGGACTTGGTGATGGACAGGGAAGCCTGGCACGCTGCAGTCCATGGGGTTGCAAAGAGTCAGACACAACTGAACGACTGGGTTGAACTAAACCCATCCTAGGGTCAAGTGGCTCCCGCTGAGATATGAAAAGGCAGATGAACCCTAGGCACCGTGGGGACTGGAACATACTTCATTTTCAGAGCAACATGAAACTGTGGTCCTAAGAATAAACCCATAAGCCAGGAAGTGGTAGAAACTAAAAACCAGAAGGATGCATCTGGTTTGAAAACAGTGCATGTTCTTTCACTGCAGGAGCCTGAGAACATAAAAACAGCCCTTTTTATTACAACTCACTAGCCTGTGGATTCTTCAGTTGGTACATAGAATACTTGGCAGGATGCCTGTCTGAATTTTCACAACTGTGCAAAGTCCTATTTTGGGCAGTGTATCCCTAACTCATACAACTTCATTTTTGGCATTGAAGCCCCAAGTGTCTTTTCACTGAATTGATTCCAAGGAGAATTTTTCTTTCTCTGCCTAGACAACAATGACTTTTAACTTTGTATAAAAGGATCTTCGAAAGGGGTGATGAGGATGGCTCAAAGTTACTTTAATCCCAACAGCATTTGACAATGGAAAATGATAGCCTAGAGAAAGGATAGGAAGATATGAGAATACAGTACATGATAAAGACAGCATTTCACGTCACAGAGGAAAGGAACAATATTTCAATAGACATAAATATTGAAATTTGGGGGGGAAGGGAGCTTTCAGAAACAGATATGGATTATCACTCATACCTTGCACCAAAATAAGCTTCAGATAAATTAAAAGTTGTCTCCTCCCAGATTTAGAGGAAAGCTTTGAATTACTTATAATACACATACAAGTGAAGAAACATAAAGACAGATGTGTCTACATGAAAGTTAAAAACCTGCATAAACACACACTCATACATACAATCAACAAAACTAATAAACAACCTGGTGGAGAAAAAGATTTAAAATTACGAAGAAGACTAACATTATAAGAGCTTTTCCAAATCTACAAGAAAAATGCTAGCACCGCACAGAATAACTTCCGAAGGATATGAACTAATGAGAGAAATAAAAGTGGCCAATAAACACAGGGAGAGTGTTTAACCTTCACCAGCAATCAAATTTCAATGAAGCTATCAGCAAGGTACCACTTTTCACTTAACAAATTGTCAGTGATTATAAAAACTAAATGCTGGAAACAGACACTCGTTCTCTGCCAGTGGAATGCCTATTCCAGTACAAGTTTTCCTAGAAAATAATTTGCCCGTATACAGAAATGAAAAGTATGTATATCCTTTGATCCAATAACTTTCAGGATTTTCTCTCAAGGCAATAATTATGGATGAGGTCAAGGACTTAACTACAAACATGTATCACTGTTAACAGTGCAAAACTGCAAATATATTCCCCCAAATGGTAATAGTTCGACAAGCTCTGGCCAACCCATGTGATGCTTATAAGGTTGGTTTGATGCCATGGGAAAATGTTTAAATGCTTTCAGTATAATGTTAGGAGAAACAGAAGGAAATAGTAAGATCTCAGTTTTGTTAAACAAGTATATGTGTAGATGAAGACATACACCAAAAAACATGTAAACATAAAAAAAAACATAAAAAACATAAAACATGTCCTGGTGAGGGAATATTCTGACTTTTATCAATAATTCCTTACAATTTCTTGGATTTGACAGTAGAAACTGCATTACTCTTACAATTGAAAGTTATAGTTTCTGTTTTCTTAGGGTTGTTTTTTTTTTCCTCCTAAGCATACAGCTCTGAACCTGGAAAAGAACTTAGTAGGAACCCAAGAAGGCCTTCCCTGGTGGCTCAGCAGTAAAGAACGCCTTCAGTGCAGGAGCTGCAGGAGACACAGGTTCGATCCCTGGGTCGGGAAGATTGCCCTAGAAGAGGGCATGGCAACCCACTGCAGTACTCTCCCCTGGAGAATCCCATGGACAGAGGAGCCTGGCAGATACAACGCACAGGGTCGCAGAGAGTCACACACAACAGAAGTGACTTAGCACGCACACAGGAACCCAAGAAACGGCACGCCAAGCTCTCATTCTTCCTCCCTGGTTGACTTGCTAAAAATTCAAAATAAATTTTACAAATAAAAATTAATTATAAGTTAAAAATAAAACACCTGAAGAAGCTACTCGAAGCTCCTCACAAGGTTTCACTGTCATTGTGGATTTTTCTCTCCATTCTGGTACTGCCTACAGACCAGTTTAAAAGGGTTCACTTTATACCAAATAAGTCAATTCAAGTCACCTCAGATGGACATAGCAAATATAACCATGTGAGGTCAAGGTAAGTTTAAAAGTGTGGAGGGAGCTGACGCCATTGTAAGAGGCCAGGGGCTTCTCAAGGTGTCCCCACGTCCCCTGAGCTGCCGCCGGGGCTCCTGAACCAGAGGCAGGCACCTGAGGGCTGAGCATGGATAAACCCAGAGCGATGACGAAACGCCTCCAGCCCGAGGACCACACAACAAGGCTGCCAATGGCTAGGAGAGGGCGGTGAGTGTCCACTGGCAGGAACAAAAACCTATCCAAGTTTGAAACCAAGACGGGCAAACACAAAAGCTGAAAGGAGAAGTCAAGTTCGGAAACGCAAGAAGCTCCAGGAGTATGGTTAGGTTCTGGGGGAAGCCCAGCCCACAGCGCAGGCAGCCGGCGGGCTCGGGCTGCGGCGTTAGTTGGCCGGGGATGATTAGCGAGCAGTCGGCATATCTTGACCAGAAACAGCTCCTGTGGGGAGTGGATACCACAGGCTCAGAAGTGGCAGCATGTCCGGCTCGGTCACGACCGGGGCAGCCAGGACAAAGAGAAGCTGCAGCCCCCAGCTGGGTCCCAGAGCGCACAGGTGGAGGTTTCTGTTAGGCCCCCCTCTCCCCAGGGAGGCCAGGCGCTGTCCGGGCACCACCTCCTGCTCCTCCGTGTCCAGGGCAGGTGGGAGGGGCCAGAGAACACACAGAAAATGGACAAAACGAACACTTTACGTACTTCTGTATCATTTTAAAAAGGCCTCTCGGGGCCTGTCTGGTGGCTCGGTGATTAAGAATCCCCCTGCCAATGCAGGAGACGTGGCTTCCATCCCTGGTCCAGGAAGATCCCACAGGCTGACAAGTGACTATGCCTCTGCGCCACGAGTATTGAAGCCTGAGCACCCTAGAGCTCATGCTCTGCAACGAGAGAAGCTACCAGAAGGAGACGTCCGCTAGCTGCAACTAGAGGAAAGCCCGTGCAGCAACAAAGACCCGGCACAGCCAAAAATTAAAATTTTTTTTAAAAATTAAAACTTTTAAAAATAAATTTAAAAAGTCCTCTGGGCAAAAACCAGCCCCAATTCTTCCAGTTCTCCTTTGGACCCAGACATCTATGGCAAGATAACTTCAGAAAGCTGGGCCTGACTGACGGCCCTCCCACTTACTGGGTAATTTTAAGAATATCACATCCACTCCGAGTCTCCATTTATCCTGCTATAAAGTGGGGCGGATCAGATCCACCTGTCCTTGTCACTGGAAGGTTTACAAAGGAACTTCACCAATATCCATCTCCAGAACTTTTTCATCATCCCAAACTGAAATTTTGTACCCGTTAAACAGTAAGTTTTCTACCCACTTTTTACTGGCTCTTCAGAAGTCTTTTGCCAAAAAAATTCCTTTCTATAGAATGAGAAAATTTGGAAAACTCAGCAGTGGCCACAGGACTGGAAATGGTCAGTTTTCATTCCAATCCCAAAGAAGGGCAATGCCAAGGAATGTTCAAACTACTGCACAACTGCACTCATCTCACATGCTAGCAAGGTAATGCTTAAAATTCTTCAAGTTAGGCTTCATCAGCATGTGAACTGATAACTTCCAAATATACAAGCTGGATTTAGAAAAGGCAGAGGAACCAGAGATCAAATCGTCAACATCCACTGGATTACACGAAAAAGCAAGAGAATTCGAAAAAAACATCTATTTCTGCTTCATTCACTATGCTTAAGCCTTTGTGTGGATCACAACAAACTGTGGAAAATTCTTAGAAGAGATGGGAATACCAGACCACCTTACCTGTCTCCTGTGAAACCTGCATGCAGGTCAAGAAGTAACATTTAGAATCAGTCATGGAACAACAGACTGGTTCCAAACTGGGAAAGGAGTATGTGAAGGCTGTATGTTGTCACCCCGCTTATTTAACTTACGTGCAGAGTACATCATTGAAATGCAGGGTTGGATGAAGTACAAGCTGGAATCAAGATTGCCGGGAGAAATATCAATAACCTCAGATATACAGATGACACCACCCTTATGGCAGAAAGCAAAGAAGAACTAAAGAGCCTCTTGATAAAAGTGAAAGAGGAGAGTGAAAAAGTTAGCTTAAAGCTCAACATTCAGTAAACTAAGATCAAGGCATCTGGTCCCATCACTTCATGGCAAATGGGGAAACAATGGAAACAGTGACAGACTTTATTTTGGGGGGCTCCAAAATCACTGCAGATGCTGACTGCAGCCTTGCAATTAAAAGACACTCACTCCTGGGAAGAAAAGCTATGACAAACCTAGACAGCATATTAAAAAGCGGAGACATCACTTTGCCTACAAAGGTCCATATAGTCAAAGCTATGGTTTTTCCATTAGTCATGTACAGATGTGAGAGCTGGACCATAAAGAAGAATGAGTGCAGAGGAAATTATGCTTTTGAACTGTGGTGCTGGAGAAGACTCTTGAGAGTCTCTTGGACTGCAAGGAGATCAGACAAGTCAATCCTAAAGGAAATCAACCCTGAATATTCATTGGAAGGACTGATGCTGATGCTGAAGCTTCAATACTTTGGCCACCTGATGCAAACAGCTGACTCATTGGAAAAGACCCTGATGCTGGGAAAGACTGAGGGCAGGAGGAGAAGGGGTCGACAGAGGATGAGATGGTTGGGTGGCATCACCGACTCGATGGACATGAGTTTGAGCTAACTCCGAGAGACAGCAAAGGACAGGGAAGCCTGGTGTGCTGCAGTCCATGAGGTCGCAAAGAGTTGGACACGACTGAGCAAATGAACAACAAGCCAACAGCAGCAGACTGAATCTGGCCTAAGGGCCAACTCCTAACAGAAGGGGCTGGAACATTAATGCCAAAGTCTTCCCCTCATGCACCCGAGGATATCCCTCTATTTACCTGGGCATTCCAGGGAGGAGGAGATGCCACCAAGGCAATAACCACCTTTCACGTGAAAAATACAAGCAACTGAATTTACTGTGTGACTCTCAGAGACACACATCAGCTGCATCTCGGGGGCCCTTCCTAGCTTCTGCCGCAGTTTCAGTTTACACCAGTTCCAGAGAGAGGATGAACCAAAAAATCTAGGCTAACCTGGCCTGAGAGGGTGTCTGCACTTCAGGGAGGTAAATTCGGGTGCCCACGGCCACCACCTTCAAAGAACACCGAAGAGCATCTCCCCACCACCCACCCACCCCACCGCCACCCCAGGAAGAGGCATAGAGCAGGCGGGGCCTCCATGTGACTCAGAACCTCGTCTGACCATGAAATGCTGGAGAAAGGATCCAGACAGGTGCCTGAGCCACTGGCCACACACAGAAAGGCCAAGGACATGCCCACAGCTTCCCAGGGGTCTGCCAACAGTGGCTGACTTGACATTCCCCAGGGGAGCAGAGCTAGTCTCTCTGAACAGATTAGGTGTCACAAGCCTGTGTCCTGAGGGCCAGATCAGAAAGAGCCACCAGCACAAAAGCACTTTCCAGGCCCAACCTGGGTTTCTCAGGTGGCTCTCGTGGTAAAGAATCTGCCTGCCAATGCAGGAGACAGGGGACACCATAGGTTCGATCCCTAGGTTGAGAAGAGCCCCTGGAGGAGAAAATGGCAACCCACTCCAGTATTCTTGCCTGGAAAACTGAATGGACAGAGGAGCCTTGTGGGCTACAGTCCATAGAGTCGGACCCAACTGAACACACACAAGAGACCCAACATAGGAACCTCTCTGCCACAAGGAGCCTGAGCTGGTAGGGGGTCTGGCTGCAGCATGGTGTAATGGGGGGGGGGGGCTGGAATGGAGGATTCCAGACCCTGAGGACACACCATCTAACTCAGTCCCACCTCTCACTGGCTGCGCGAACATCAAAAAGTTTCTTGACCCCTCTAGGCTGAAGCCTCCCACCAACTAAAGTAGGTGCTCTTAGCCTTACTCGAGCACGAGTTACCATAAAAGACAAGTGCCTGGTCCTTGTTAGTGCCTCTTTCCACAGTCCCTGGAATCCACCCAAGAACACACCATTCCCATTCCTCTCGGAAAGCCACCAGGCAGAGGCCCAGAGGACGTGTCCCACTCTAACACCCAGCACCTTCACAAGACCCTTTTCTGCCAGTGACGTTCTCTAAACACCTCACTTCCTCCCTCCTGACCTGCAGCAGTGCTTTCCTTAGGGGAAAGGTAAGAGGCAAAGGGTCCATGCGAATCCAAGATGTGCTGGGCGATGGGAGCAGCAAGCCTGGAACTGGGGCTCTGCCAAGACGCTTCTGAGCCGCCCTTCCATTCACTGCAGAGAAGCCGTCAGGACAGCACTCGGCATCCCGAGTTATATACCTTTCAGTTCCCCATCAGTGGACAAACGCATCCTCACAATGCCTCCAAATGCCACAAGGAAAATTATCTTCCTAAAGACCAAGGGTGTTAAGAGTACTGGAGGTTTCCACGTGAATCTGAGGGGTCAGTGTAGGTAAAGCAGCTGGGGGAGAAAGGCTAGAGCCTCCTGCTCATCACTGGGGAGACCAATCCCAACACTGGGAACACACCCCCTGGGCAGTCAGCAGGAGCTGCCGAGGAACACTGAGAAGCATCACCCCCGCACCCCCCACCCACCCACCCCACCCCTGCCTCCCCGGGGAAAATGCACAGAGCAGGCGGGGCCTCCATGTGGCTCAGCACTCCTGGACGCCCAGGGGGCCTGGGAACTCAGTGTCAATCTCCCCCTCCTCGCCTCACCCCCACCCCAGCAGCCCCCAGGCACTGCTGACGCCCTTCCCCTGCCCTGCCAGCCCACCTCCTTCCTGCACCGCCCGTCTCCCTGGTCCTCTCCCTGGAGCTGGAACCCAGGCTCCACACCAGGCAGCCCGCTCAGCCGTGAGTACACCCAGCTGTGAGCTAAAACTCCCCGGCAACTGTGTGCAGGGTGCACGGCAAACTCTGGGGCGCTGGGGAATTTCTGCTCTCACTGTCCTGTTTCAAAAAGTGGTTCATGTTTTCTCCTTCTTAAAACTCATATAACACCCCCCATCCCACCCCTATTTCTCTTCTCCATCAGCCTTCCGCCTCTGGTTCAGTTCCCAGAGCACGTGCCCTCAGTACTTGCCCACTTGCCACTGGGTGACTAGTGCACCCTTGCCATCAGCCCATTTGATCCCCATGATGATGCTCCAAGCATTTTTATCTCGACCAGCTTTTCACAGGGGAGAAGAATGAGCTTCAGAAGGTAGGTGATGTCCCCAACGTGGTTCAGCCGAACCATGCTGCTCATGCGGCCACACCGACACCAGGCACCCTCAGCGATGTTAATGCTGGTACAACCAGCATCGAAGCAGAGCACGAGGTCAAGGGCAAGGGAGGCATCTGGGAAATGGGGTTAAGATTCATCCCAGGAACAGTATATGACCCCACAGCTTCCACAAAACGATGTGGGCCATCGCAATGGACTACAGAGGCAAAGAAGACCCAGGAGATATGCAGTAGAGTCACCATTTACATGAGGTTCGAAAATGGGCAAAACTGAAGCGGTGTCGTTTATGCATGCATTGGTAGATGGCAAAACCGGGGACACTCGAGGAAGGAAATGAGCATCAGGCAGAGAGGGGCTTTTGTCCGAGGTGGGAGGAGGCGCTGCAGAGGCATGCTGAAGGGCCCCTGCTTTTATGACTGTTTATTAAACACCCGTGTCTTATGCACTTGTTTGTATGTATGTCATATTTCACAACTGAATACGTCAATTATCCAAGACAAAGAAGTAGAGTCACGAGGTTGCTTCATTCAATAAGTGTAATTTCTGGTCCCTAACAACTGGAGGTGAACTGGAATGATCTGGAAAGATCTATATCCCACTACCTCAGATCAGAGGAAACGTCAACAGCAACCCAGAAGTACTCACCAGAAGGAATCGACAAAGGACTCCTCCTGCGCAAATATTTGTCCTGCTCTTCCTACCATCTCAGTCCTCACTGCACAGAGTTTGCGTTTAACACCAAATGTTTGTAGGGCTCCCAGGTCCCAGCTGAGGGGAGGGGGCTTCTGCCCTCCCAGGAGGCCAGCTTTCTCATTCCTCCGTTTCCACAGATGACTGGGGCACAAGAGCCAGCTGGGGCCTCAGGACTAGAGACATATGCCTTGCTGGGTCATGACAGGAGCCTGAGGAAGCTGCCCAGCTCAGGACTGAGAAACAGGAAACTGGTCACGTGTATGGCCCAGTGGATGGAGGCAGCTTCATGACTAAAGTAAACAAGGATGGGGCATGTTTACAGGTCGTCAGGGGCAGAGCCTGGACTCTGGACTCTGACCTCAAACCTCAGCTCGGCCACTCCACAAGGCGTGCCACACTCACAAGGGTGTGACCTTGTGAAAATCCCAAAGTCGAAGGATCAGGAACAAGGATTTCTCATCTGCAATAAACTTGGGACAACAGTTCCTACTCTACAGAGATGTAAAAAGAAAGAACAGACGGAAGCCTCCTGAAACATGGGAGTGAGAGTGTCAGTCACTCAGTCGTGTCTGACTCTTTGCAACCCCATGGACCATAGTCTGCCAGGCTTCTCTGCCCATGGGATTCTCCAGGCGAGAATACTGGAGCTCATTGCCACTCCCTTCTCCAGGGGACGTTCCGAACCCAGGGATTGAACTTAGGTCTCCTGCACTGCAGGTGAATTCTCGACCTTCTGAAAAACATGAGAGGAACTCAATAAATGGTGTTTCTTTATCAAACACAACAATGCTGGTAGCACTATTACTGGGGTGAAATGAATCTTACTGTTTCCCCCCCCCAACTTCAAACATGGCACAGTTGGTTGACTTCGGGAAAATACTTGATGCTTTCTTCTCACTTGATTGGAAAGCATAAAAGTACTTATCTCAAAAATGTTGGGGGGCTTCCCTGTGGCTCAGTGGTAAAGAATCTGCCTGCCAATACAGGAGACACGGGTTCAATTCCCGGTCCAGGAAGACCCACATGCTACGGAGCAACTAAGCCTGAGAGCCACAACTACTGAGCCTGTGCTCTAGACCCCGGGAGCTGCAACTGCTGAGCCCACGTTCCCTAGAGCGCCTGCTCCACAGGAGAAGAAACCACTCAATGAGAAGCCCGTGCAACGCAGCTAGAGAGGAGCTCCCACTGGCCACAACTACAGAAAAGCTCGAGCAGCAACAAAGACCCAGCACGCCCAGAAATAAATAAAAATGCATCTTTTAAATGTTCTGGAAATCCTTCACAGGTGATTTGTCTTTGTCAAAAGAAATACTAACTCCTGTCTTCCAACTTCCTTAAAATGATGAAATATGAAGATAAATTAAAAATTTGTAAAAGGAAGACACAGAGAACGGACTTGTGCTTGTCAGGGTAGAAGAGGGGCTGGGGAAGGATGGTTTGGGAGTTTGGGATTAGCAGATGCAAACTATTATGTACAGAGCGGATAAACAACAAGCTCCTACTGCATAGCACAGGGAATTATATTCAACATATTGTGATATACCATAACAGGAAAGACTATGGAAAAAATGTATATATGCACATATGTCAGAGAAGGCAATGGCACCCCACTCCAGTACTCTTGCCTGGAAAATCCCATGGACGGAAAAGCCTGATAGGCTGCAGTCCATGGGGTCATGAAGAGTCGGACACGACTGAGCGACTTCACTTTCACTTTTATGCATTGGAGAAGGAAATGGCAACCCACTCCAGTGTTCTTGCCTGGAGAATCCCAGGGATGGGGTCGCACAGAGTTGGACACGACTGAAGTGACTTAGCAGTAGCAGTAGCATGCACATATGTATAACTAAAGCACTTTGCTATACAGCAAAAATTAACACAACATTATAAATCAACTATACAATAAAATAAATTCAAAAAAAGAACTGGGTTCAAAAAAACTTAGGAGAGTTAGGTAAATTATCTAGTGATCAATCAATAATCACCATGTTAATTAAGACCAATAAAGATACATAACTACAATATAGATTTTCCAGAAGCCCGAATTTAACCCTAAAGCTTCTAGTTCATTTTTCTATAAATCTATGTTTCCCAAGGATAACACATATACATTCTCACCAGTAAAAGTGTTAAAAATTAGTGAAAATAACCCCCTTAAAAGGTAGGAAAGTTCAAAGATAAAGATCCTAGATAAAACAATACACCAATTGATTTGCAAATAGCTGACTATTGCAAAATGTTCATATTGTGGATTTCAACCCTCACAGCAGACTTTTCTACTAGCAAGGAGAGTGGGGCAGAGATGACAAATATGATAAAGAGAAAGTCAACTGTGTTGTTTTTATTTTTTAAAATAGACTCTGTTAAGCAGTGACATACACCTTGGTATAAAGGTCTCACATGGTATGAAACACTTGATGATATCTAGCAGAGACAAGGAGCCAACACCCTATGACGTTGATCTGGATTTTATTTTTTATAGCTGAGCCAGTTTTCAGATCTTCGCAGCTGCTGCCTGTCCTTTTCCCACTGATTCTCAACTATTCTTCTAGAAAGAAGGCACCAAAAGCTCCCAGGAGAACACAGCTGCCCCAACACACCATGTAATTCTTCTCTTCTTCCCCATCTAGAGGGTCATCCCATCACACTTACCATGATGGTGTGTTCTGGAAATCTGGACCGGACCAGCTTCACAAACTCCACAAAATGCTCCGAGTACCCATTGGCCACATCCAGGCAAATAAACTTGACCTGCGGCACAGCTTCCAGGATGTTGCTCATCTTTTCCAGATCATTCGTCCCACTGCCCGAACTCACAGCTACATGCTGTACCGAATAAAGCAAGAGGTGTAAGACAGGAACGGTAAGTGGCGTTCAGAGGTCAGACCCTGCCTCCATCCACCCGCCAGTTCTGGGGACAGTACCGTGCCCCCCTGAGGTTCACCCTGATCACACACACAGTGGACCAACTCAAGAAACCTGCAGCAGCAGAAGCAAAGGAGAGTCTCACGGTCATTTATCTCAACTGACTGTTGTCTTTTCCAGCACTCAACTGCACATAAACACTAAGCTGGGACCTGAACCTCGGCCACACAATCTCATCCATGGCTTTTAATTTCCTCAAGCTTTTCACACGGCCATCAAACCAGTCAATCTTAAAGGAAATCAACCTTGAATACTCATTGGAAGGACTGATGCTGAAGCTTCAATACTTTGGCCACATGATGTGAAGAGCCAGTCTTGGAAAAGACCCTGATGCTGGGAAAGATTGAAGGCTGAAGGAGAAGGGGATGGCAGAGGATGAGGTAGTTGGTTAGCATCATCCATTCAATGGACATGAGCCAGGGTAAACTCTGGGAGATGGTGAGGGACAGGGAAGGCTGGCGTGCTGTAGTCCATGGGGTCACAAAGAGTCGGACATGACTTGGCAACTGAACAACGCCACGTGGAATGCAGAACCATGGAGCGGCTGGTGCAAATTCTCCTCCTGGAGCAGAGGAGAGGAGAGGAAAACCAGGGTGGCTGGTCTGCTCGAGTTCCTCATGCCAAAGCCGTGGCCGTTACCCCGAGCATCCCACTGAGGTGGGGGTGGGAGAGGACAGAGGGAAAGATGTCTAAAACCTCTCTGATAAAACTCCTTCCTGTTTTCATTTTTACTCCCACTACAACATTATCACAGTATGCAAATTGTGCGACTTCCCTGGTCCAGTGGCTAAGACACTGCACCCTCCCAGTGCAGGAGGTCCAAGTTCGATCGCTGGTCAGGGGAACTAGATCCCACATGACGCAACTAAGACCCAGTGCAGCCAAATAAGTAAATATTAAAAATAAAAGAAAGGAAGATGACATCCAAGTCTTAATGCCTCCAATAAATATCCCGAAGCATAAGAATGAACAAGCTTGAAAGGATCCTTCCTGTCTGCGCTGGGATGTGTTTACATCTGATGCCGCCACCTCCTCCTCCGTGATACCCTCTCCCCTAACCTTCCTCAGCACCGGTGCCTCCAACCCACCCCTCTGCTGCTCTCGAAATCTGCTCTGAGGGTTTTAGCAGTTTATGCCTCATTAAAACTAGCCTGTGGGATTGTGCCCAGAGTTAGCATCTCACCTTCTATGATGTATTTACTTTTTTATAAATTTAAAATGTGTAAATTCAATATTTTAACTCACACCTCTAAACTATAAATGCTGGTGAGCAGCACATCTTACTCTCCTTTGTTACTCCCCCAAACCACAAATCACAACAATGTAGCTACACCCCATAGACTTAGTGTTCAGTTCAGTCACTCAGTCGTGTCCGGCTCTTTGCGACCCCATGAATCGCAGCACGCGAGGCCTCCCTGTCCATCACCAACTCCCGGAGTTTATCAAACTCATGTCTATCGAGTCGGTGATGCCACCCAGCCATCTCATCCTCTGTCATCCCCTTCTTCTCCTGCCCCCAATCCCTCCCAGCATCAGGGTCTTTTCCAATGAGTCAACTCTTCGCATGAGGTGGCCAGAGTATTGGAGTTTCAGCTTCAGCATCAGTCCTTCCAATGAACACCCAGGACTAATCTCCTTTAGGATGGACTGGTTGGATCTCCTTGCAGTCCAAGGGGCTCTCAAGAGTCTTCTCCAACACCACAGTTCAAAAGCATCAATTTTTCAGCACTCAGCTTTCTTCACAGTCCAACTCTCACATCCAGACTTAGTGTAAGCCGACTGATAATGTGATACATACTGACTCCCACCTTCATTCCTGATGACAGTCTGACTGGTTCCCCAAGTCCACAAGCTCTTTCCCTCCCACTCAGCTCTGCTATCTCTTTTACCTTTCCTTTCACTTCTGTTAAAGTTTGGCAGGTGGAACTGGAGACTGGTTAAGTTTCTCTCAGTGCCACTGGGTTTGTCATGCGTTCCCTTTTTAATGAGATTTAACTTCGGTGGCAGTGGGGTAATAAGTGAAATGCCTGCCCTTAGTAATGAAAGCCACGGTTCTGATCCACAGTGCACTGCTGGAAACTCACGCTCCCCACACTTCCTCCAGAGAAGAGGGGGATAAGGTGAAACAGAGATAATCCATTAGAATAAATTATGCTGAAAAGAAAGGACTCAAGTGTGAGCCAGAACTATTTTACCTCTGTAACCACCTCCCTCGCCAATCAAAATCCACACACAGTCATGGCACAGCAAAGAAAAATAGCCAGAAACTAGCATAACTTCAAAAGCAGTACATTAAGATGTCATTTTCCAAATCCAGATGATCTGACCATGGAGGAAATCATCCCCAGCATAGAGATGTCTCTTTAACATGGACACAGGACCACCCAAGGGTGCCAGGATCGAAGACTGGCATGTTCTATTGGGGCCTTTATTATTTTCAAACCACCTTTCTGTTTTTCAGTTACAGCTTTATTAAGATGTAGTTACATATGAGTCATCTATTTAAAGTGCACAATTTAGTGGGTTTTAGTATATTCAGAGTTGTACAACCGTCACCACAATCAATTCTAGAACATTTCATCAGCTCCCAAGAGAAACCTCCACACCTTTTAGCCCTCACTCTCAACTAATCCACTTCTGTCTCTATAGGTTTCCCTTGTCTCAACATTTCATGGAAATAGAATCATATACAGGGCTTTTTGTGTCTGGCTTTTTCACTTAGAAAAATGTTTTTGAAACAGGAGTGAAGCGGGCAGGGCACAACCTTTAAAAGAATGACACAGACCAAGGACACAACGTAAACAGTCATTGCTGTTGTTCCGTCACTAATTGGACTTTGCACGCCACGGCGATGGTGGAGTAAAAGGACGTGTGCTTATCTTCTCCTGCGAGAACATCAAAATCACAACTAGCTGCTGACTAACCATGGACAGAAGGATGTTGGAACCCATCCACATAAACTGATTAGAACCAAATACGTTCAAGTCGGAGGATGAGCAGACTTCAGCTAGAACTTGAGCCTCAGTACATGCTCACTGTAAGACATCAGCAAGCTAAACGACACACCCACAGGCACCATGACAGTTCCAAGGCCGCCCATCAAGGACCCAAGAGTTAGCAGTGGCCCAGTTCCTGGAAATCTCCACCCCCTCACCAAAATAGTTGGAATAATCCTCCCACTCATTATCCTATGAAATTACCCAAGCCATAGAAGCTAGTGAAAGTGAAAAGTTCAAAGTGTTAGGTCACTCAGCTCAGTCGCGTCTGGTTCTTTGCGACCCCATGCACTGCAGCCCACCAGGCTCCTCTGTCCATGGAATTCTCCAGGGAAGAATACGGGAGTGGGTTGCCATGCCGCTCTCCAGGGGATCTTCCCGACCCAGGGATCAAACCTGGGTCTCCCACATGGCAGGCAGATTCTTTACCAACTGAGACACCAGGGAAGTGCCCCATAAAAGCTAACCACACCACATTTCAAACTTCCCAGGTGATGCTAGTGGTAAAAGAAACTGCCTGCCAATGCAGGAGATATAAGAGATGTGGGTTCAATCACTGTGTCGGGAAGATCCCCTTGAGAAAGGCATGACAACCCACTCCCGTATCCTTCCCTGGAGAATCCCCTGGACAGAGGAGACTGTCAGGCTACAGTCCAGAGACTTGCAAAGAGTCAGACAAAACTGAGGGAACTGAGCACTTCGTACCACATTTCAAGGTCACTCTTGCCTTCTGAGATGGCCCACACTCTGTAGTATGTGTTTCTTTCAAATAAACCCGCTTCTTACCTATCTCTTTGGGCTTCCCAGGTGATATGAGTGGTAAAGGACCTGCCTCCCAATGCAGGAGACATAAGAGATGTGGGTTTGATCCCTGGATCAGGAAGATCCCCTCGAGAAGGACATGGCAACTCACTCCAGTATTCTTGCCTGGAAATCCCTATGGACAGAAGAGCCTGGTGGGCTACAGTCCATGGGGTCACAAAGAGTTGGACACAACTGAAGCCACTTAGCATGCAGCACACCTATCACTTTGTCTCTCACTGAATTCTTTCTGCGATAAAACATCAACAACCTGAGCTTAATTAGGTCCTGAAACCCCAGTGTGTGAGATCAGTTGAAAGACCATGGGTTTGGTTGGGCGTGAGTCCCAGCCATGTGGGTCCAAGTCCCAGTTTGAGATGAACAGTTTCATTTCCAAGGTTCATTCATGTTGTAGCATGAATCAGTACTTTATTGCCCTTCTCAGCTGAATATTCCACCCTATGGGTATACTAGGTTTTGTTTGTTCATCAGCCGGACACATGAACCATTTGGCTACCATGAATAGTGCTACTATGAACATCCGTGTGGGCTTCCCTGGTGGTTCAGATGGTAAAGAATCTGCCTGCAATGCGGGAGACATGAGAGACCTGGGTTCAATCCCTGGGTCGGGAAGATCCCCTGGAGGAGTGCACAACAACCCACTCCAGTATTCTTGCCTGGAGAATCCCCTTGGACAGAGGACCCTGGTGGTCTGAAGTCCATGGGGTTGCAAAGAGTCGGACATGACTGAGTGACTAAGCATGCATCAATATCCCTGTATAAGGTTTTGTGTGAACATATATTTTTATACCTGTTGGGTCTACTCTAGAAATAGAATTGTTAGGTGATATGGTAACTCCTATGTTGAACCTTCTGAGAAATTGCCGAACTGTGTTCCAAAGCAGCGGCACCATGTTACATTCCCACCAGCCATGTCAGAGGGTTCCAATTTCTGCACATCTACACCAATACTTTGTATTATCTGCCTTTTTTATTAAAGTCATCCTGGAGAGCATACTCTTTATTCTGCTCCATCATATTCAGCTCCAATTATAACAACTTATTATAATTAGATGTTTTTTCTAGATAAAAGGCATGCTCGGAATGGACTCAATCCCTGGCAGGACTGACCTAGCTGGGACCTCTGCTAGCTCTCATGACAAAACACTTCACTTTCCAAGGGGAAAAAATATGCTCCTTACAGGTAAATCATCATATTTTTAAAAAGGAGTACAGAACAGGTTTCCTTGGCAAATTCCTAGCAACGATCAAGGGCTGTGGGTTCCCTATTGCCTTCCCCAATTTCTCTTTGGGACTGTGTGTCTGTTGTTACTCTTCAGTTGCTAAGTCAACTACAGCACGCCAGGCTTCCCTGTCTTTCACTATCGCCTGGGAGTCTGTGTGTCTATCTGCTGCCAACTCAAATCCTTTTGACTACCCTGGCATTTCCCTTCCGGGGCAACAAAGGTCATTTATAACCAGGATAGAGTCTTACCTGCAGGCATTCTGGGTGATTAGCTGCAAAGAGCTTCCAGTCATCCAGGGTATAATGCTTGTGAATCGCTGTAAACATGGCGTGCTAGGAAACAAAACGGAAAGGCACCATCAGGACAAGAAGTCAAGGGCGCCCCACCCTGCCTTCCTCCACATGGTGAGGTTAAACCACCAACACAAAACCATCCAGTGTTCCAGCCTTTCACGCTTCATTTGCTTTGAAAATGCTCCGAGGGGCCCCAAACAGAGGAAGGTGTAACCGGGGAAATCACAGGACCATTCTAATCTCATTAGCCAACACAGCATTCAAGATTGACAAGGCAATGCCAAGAGGCAGGGGTGGGAGAGGAGGGAGGGTTCTGAGAGCCCTGGTCCAGCCCACATGTGACAGGCCAAGAGCAGCACAGAGGGCTGGTCTCCTGCTGGTCAGCAGCACAGCCCGAAGGCAAAGTGATGCTGCTTCTTCTTGTTCAGTCGCTACGTCATGTCTGCCTCTCCGCGACCCCATGGACTGCACCACGCCAGGCATCCCTGTCCTTCACTCTCTCCCAAAGTTTGCTCAAACTCATGTCCATTGAGTCGGTGATGCCATCCAACCATCTCATCCTCTTCCACTGCCCACTTCTGCCCTCAATCTTTCCCAGCATCGGGGTCTTTTCCAATGAGTCAGCTCTTCGCATCAGGTGGCCAAAGTATCGGTGCTTAGTGATGCTTAGTCAACCCAAAAGAACCTCAGCTTCTACCTGAAAGCTCTTTGTGTTCAGGACCTAAACATTTCCTGCTAAAAGCTAAACCCATCAGGCAGCTGGTATTCTTGAGGGAAGGAAGTACATAAATCCTAATTCTAAAACTACGAACATCAACCCAGCAAGGGTTTACTGAACATTTATTTTGCACAAGAATTTTGCATACATTATTTCATGTACTTAAACCCATCAGGCAGCTGGTATTCTTGAGGGAAGGAAGTACATAAATCCTAATTCTAAAACTACGAACATCAACCCAGCAAGGGTTTACTGAACATTTATTTTGCACAAGAATTTTGCATACATTATTTCATGTACTTCTCAGAACAACTTTGTACAACAGTAACTTCACAGGCAAAGATGGGGCTTGAAAAACTTACATTTAAGAAATTTAACAAATGCTTGGCCAAAAAGCGGGCAAAGGACAGAATCAAACTCAAATCTGAATGCGGAACCCAGGCTCCTCCACCTCCTGTATAGGGGCCTCACTCCTAACTTCTCTCAGTCTATCTCCCCCAATAAAAAGTTCTCTGACTTTACTGATGCATGGAACTAACTCAGCATTCTAGAAATGGAAAATTCATAGGACCCACATATGATTAGCTATTTTCATTTACGGAAAGTCTTTCCTGTGCAAATGGGAAGAGCCTAGCAAGTTCTCTGTTTCTCATGAAACAGTAATCTGATATGTGAATTAATCAGGGCTATTAATCCCTCCCTGATTTCATGCACTTTTACACAAATACATAATTCATGAAGAGCAATGGCTGATCACAGCAGAGTGAGGGAAAGATAGGGAGAAAAAAAAAAAAACACAAATTCCTTTTCCAATTAATTTGCTAGCCTTCGGCCCAAAGCTCAATGGGGGCTGAGTGCGGACAGACGATGCAACTGATCCTGGACTCAGACCTCAGGCAGACCACCCCCTACACCATTTGGTGAGTTCATAATTTGTTTGAAAATCTTCCTTCTAATCACTGGCTAATAATGAATCCCAGCACCTCCTGAGGTTAGACGTGCTGCCCACAGCAAGAAGCTCTTTCAACTAATTGGATTTATCTTTTCACTTGGCAGGCATTGTCTATGGAAATAGATGCACAGACTCTGAGCATCAGAAGCACACATTTCACATCGATGATGAGTTAAGATGCACTGAACCTTGAATCCAAATGCAGACACAGATGCGTGAGATGAAGGTTCTGCCCACAGTAACTTTGCCTTTATTTTCCCAAGCCCAGGATATGACTCCTTTTATAGGCAGAAAGACAGCAGCCGACTCCAGGGACCCTGAGCTTACACTATTATCTGCCAGAGTAAGTTGGGAGGCAGACCCTTTATGCTGGAGTCAGTCTGGGTCTGCATCTCAGCTCTATGTCTATTTGCCCAAATGCCTTGGGCCAAGTGACCTCTCCTCTGTCTCTGCCTTGGTTTCCTCGGAAACCATCTGGTGGAGCTGTGACCTCTTCATCCACATTCCGTCCAGTGCTTGGCACCGAAGTTTCCTATATTGTGATATAATAAATGTTATAGAACAAAGTGATTCTGTCTTTTTAAAGGTGCTGTCACTCTTCTACTAAATACGACACTTCTCTAACATTATAATATGGCATGACGTCCAACTTCGTTTTGTAATCTCTAATTTCCAAAACTATCACAGGAATTTTCAAGGAAGAAATGGATACAGGTCTGAAACTGAGCAGGGTCCTGTGAGGCTCCTGGGCACAGGTTTTCAGTGCCGCCCCCCGCCCCCCATTGCTTTGATTATAGGAAACAGCCTTTACTTAGCCTCCATGACCTTCCCTGAGTTCCAACGGGCAGATTGAAATAGTTATTAATTAGGCAAAGGAGGGGAGACCAGGGAGTAAGAAACAATGAAGAGCAGCCTGGGAGCAAAGTCCTGTTTCCCCATCAAAGGATACACATGACTATATCTTTGAGCTATTTTGCAGATGCTGAAACACCTTCCAGGTGGGAGAAGTTAATGATTAAGGATGGTATGCTGCCCACATTCCTGATGGCTCAGCCAGTGCAGGAGACACCGGTTTGATCTCCGGGTTGGGAAGACCCCTAGAGAAGGGATGGCAACGCACTCCAGTATTCTTGCCTTGAGAACTTTACGGACAGAGAAGCCTGGTGGGCTACCGTCCAGGGGCCGCCAAAGAGCCAGGCATGACTGAGTGACTGACACTACTTTTCATGCTGCCCACAAGCCTGTAGACCATAGACAGTTGGCCCTGAAGGTTGAAAACACTGACTCCTACTTACTTCACCACCAACCCATCAGAAGAATGTCTGCGAGCTGGTCACACCCTCAGAACAATGACTACACAACTTGTCACTGTCTTTCCCAAGTGCAGACACACAGTTCTGAAGACGTTAGCCCATTGTGTGCCCCTTTGTCTGGCAAAGCAATGAGTGAGTTAGTCGCTCAGCCATGTCCAACTCTTGGCGACCCCATGGACTGTAAACCCAGGTTCCTCTATCCATGGAATTCTCCAGGCAAGAATACTGGAGTGGGTTGCCATTTCCCTCTCCAGGGGATCTTTCCGACCCAGGGATTGAACCCAGGTCTCCTGCTTTGCAGGTGGATTCAATGGCAAAGCAATAAAGCTATCCTTTTCTACTTCACCCAAAACTCCCCATCAAGGGATACACACAACAATATCTTTGAGCTATTTTGCAGATACTGAAACACCCTCCAGGTGGGAGAAGTTAATGATTAAGGATGGTCTCCAAGACTTGATTGGCACCAGTGTACAGAGAAGCTGAGCTTTGGGCATCAGATCTAGACCATCTCATTGAATGCCAAGTCCAGACTCCACCTACCTTCTGATGGAAGACAGAAAAAGAAGGGCCTCCAGCAACAATCAGATGCAGAACTAATTAGTTTGGCCACAGTGAATGACCTGAAATATCTCACTTTTCTCCTGTGTATGACAACCTGTCCAGTGTGAGCACCAGAGGGAAACAGCCCACCGTCCTACCTGTGACATCACCACCGCCATCTCAAACGTCCCCACGGTGTCCATGTTGGCCACAATGATGGGAATCCCCGAGTAGGTCTGCTTCGAGTTCCGAAATGTGAAGGTTCGCTCAAGGTCCACCTATTGCAAGAGGGGAAAGAAGTCCTCTTTACGTGATTGGGGCAGAATTTCTAGAGTTTGGAGCGAATGAAAAAGACACAAAGGAAGTGTATGTCCCTGGGTCCTCTTAGGGGTTGGGCCAGGGGTTCCAAACACAAGCGAGTCCCTGAGGAAATGGAAACACGGGTTGTTATCCAGGCGCAAAAACTGAACCTGGATCCTTCTGATCCTCAAGAAACCAGGTCAAGGCACCACGTGTTCTGCCATCAAGCCCAGCCTCCAAATTGGAAGCTCTCTCTTTTAATAGCTTCTCCCATTCCCCCCAGCCACCTTCTGTCCCCAGCCTGCTTCATGCCAGCCCCAAACACCCACACACAAGTCACCGTTCTCCACTTCTGGAGGGATGGTTCCCCTTCTGGGAAAATCCACTCCAGTCTTCCCCGCCACCCAAGGCCCTCCCTTTAATCCCACCTTTTGAGAGAACCAGGCACTCCACCTTCACCCTGCAGTCAGCTGCAACCCCCATTAAGCCCTGTGCCCTTCAGCCTTCTCCACTGTTTCGTGACTACCAGCATCTTTCAAAGATAGCCAGGTCTGTGCACCTGACTACTGGTTTCTGATTTGCAAACACAGCTCCAATTCTACCCTAATTCCAACCTCAGGGTATTTATGACTAACTCAAGAGATTGGGAATCCAGAACAGAGCTAAGCCAGGAAGGCGGGCTCAGCAAAAGCAGTCAGTAGGGCCAGGTGTTCGCCAAGAGCTAGCAGAATCAAAATCATGGCTTTATCCCGGGGCAGATCCCCAGCTGCCAAACAAAGACAGCCATGTATATGCCCAGATGCAGTGCTCACCCTACGCCTGCTCTGCTCTTATCTAAGGACCTACACACACACACCCCACCAGGCTCCACTTCCCAGGCTGGTTTCTGGCTGGGTTTGGCCAATGGGGCCACTGGTGGGACAAGGGAGGAGACGGGCCTGGGTCCAAGCAGAGTAGTTCTGCAGACCCCCTCGGCCACGGCCTGCTGGGTCATGGTCTAGCTCACAGAGTGATCCCAGGCCTTGGGACCCTCTCCTTTGGAAGTGGTTTCTCTGCAGTCAGTCCCTGGGGTCCGTGGTATCCCCTCTGGCATCTCCGCTGAGCCACACTGCCTTGTATTAAATTTCCTGTTTTAAATATTCAGTCTTGTCTGTTTCCTTAGTTGGACCCTGCGGGACATGGCCCCCTCGTGGAAGGGGGCGCTTCCCCAAGGAGAACTGGTAGCACAAACCCAGGTGTGAATCTTAAGCTGCTGCAAGAATCTGGACCCACATTAATCCCGGCTTACTAAGGACCATGGCAATAATCATTTCCTACCAGTGTTTATCTAGAGCCTTTTATTTTTCATTGGAAGTAACTTTCTTTTTTTTATTATTACTTTTTAATAAAAATTGCTTTACACTGTTGTGTGGGCTTCTGCCATACAACATGAATCAGTCATAATTATATCCTCCCTCCCCTCATCCATCCCATCCTTCTAGGTCATCACAGAGCGCCAGGCTTAGCTCCGTGTTATATAGAAATTTCCCACTAGCTATCTGTTTTACACATAACAGTGTGCACATGGCTTCCCTGATAGCTCAGTTGGTAAAGAATCCGCCTGCAATACAGGAGACTGGTTCGATTCCTGGGTCGGGAAAATCCGCCGGAGAAGGGATAGGCTACCCACTCCGGTATTCTTGAGCTTCCCTTGTGGCTCAGCTGGTAGAGAATCTGCCTGCAATGCAGGAGACCTGGGTTCAATCCCTGGGTTGGGAAGATCCCCTGGAGAAGGAAATGGCAACCTGCTCCAGTATTCTTGCCTGGAGAATCCCATGGGCAGAGGAGCCTAGCGGGCTACAATCTATGGGGTCGCAAGAGTTGGACACGACTTAGCAACTAAACCACCATCACCACCACCAGTGTATACATGTCAATGCTACTTTCTCAGTTTGTCCCACCCTCCCCTTCCGCTGCTGTGTCCACAAGCCTCTTCTCTACATCTGTGTCTCCATTCCTATCCTGCAAATAGGTTCCTCAGTACCTGAGTCAGTTGCAGTAAGGTGGATGTACCTAGAGCCTGTTAGAGAGTGAAGTGAGTCAGAAAGAGAAAAACAAATATCACACAGTAACGCGTATACATGAAATCTGGAAAAAAACGGTACCTATGAACTGATTTTTAGGAAGTAACTCTCACTTTGCCATCAGCATGTCAAGACACCAGGGGACACCTAGGTCTTTTGGGCTTTTCTCATCTCCTGCTCTTCTACACACAGAAGGCTTCCTGAGCGAATGAGGTCATCAACACGGTGGCACCGGCCTTAAACAGCATCAGTTGAGGGGAAAAGAGATGCTGTGACCGAGGGGGCACTGGTGGGAGGCAGCACATCCCTTTCCCCCACTTCCTTTATTACCATGCTTGGTTCTACTTCAGTGAAGCAAGTTCGATCTGCATCCTAAAAGATAACTGAGGGGAACTATTAATTGCACCCTTCTGGGCTGCTAATGGCCTTCTAACATTTTGGCTCCGCAGGCTCACAACAATCAGGATTTCTTGGTCTCAAATTACTAATACTGCTTCCAAGATGCATGGGAAGAGCAGCTATACTCTGCACCCAGCTGAGCTCACAATGGTTTTTTTTTTGGGGGGGGGCACTCCAAAAACCTATAGGCAGTAGGCAAAAAACTGTTCTCCATGGAGGAGGTCAGCCTTGACAAGGAACTCTTCCCCTCACGTCTAGTCTCTTCCACATGGCAGAGTCTATGCAATCCTTAATTCTAGGAATGAGAAATAAAATATCTGCTCCGATCTTATGTACACAGAAAGACACACACACAAACACACACCCCAAAACAGACCAGTTGTTTACTGAGAGAAATATTTTAAATATCCTTGTCACCAGCAACTAAACTTGGCATTTAATCTGCCACAGCTGGTCAAGGCACCAAATATAGCACCTCCAAACTCCCTCTCTGCTAAGCCTGATCTGAAAGGGCACAGAAAGTAATAAGCCACCCCTCCTCCGCCTCAAAAATACACGTTTCCACTGCTCTTGCTTCCCTGCTGGCTCAGACGGTAAAGAATCTGCCTGCAAGGCAGGAGACCCAGGTTCAATCCCCAGGTCAGAAACATTCCCTGGAGAAGGGAATGGCAACCCACTCCAGTATTCTTGCCTGGAGAGTCCCATGGACAGAGGAGCCTGATAGGCTATAGCCCATGCAGTCGCAAAGAGTCAGACACGACTGGGCAAACAACACACTTTCACTTTTGTCACAGTCAGTCTATAGCCCAGTGTTTGAGGGCCCCAAAACTACAACCAGAAGCTCATCTGCCACGTTTTTAAATACCTCAATGTCATGAGCAACGTATAAGAAGCTGCTACACAAATTCTGCTCTGTGGTCCTTCCTGGACAAGTTTCATTAAGGGGAGGGAAAGCACTAGAACATGGGGTCATGGGAGCCGGTCCTGGCTATCTCTTCTCACACACATCCTTTTGTGCACACAGCGACACTTCAGCCTACATGCTAACCTCCATGTCCACACGTCTATCCCTCAAACAGCAGTGACCTGGCCACTCTCTGAGATAAAGAGGCAAGCATCTGAGCAGCATGGCTGGCCCTTAGAAAACATACCTGGGGAAGACCCTCCACCCCTACCCCCCTGCCCTGTGCAGACCCTGGAATCAGTTCGAAGCCATCTGGGCAGGAAATCCAGGATTCTGAGTATCTAGAGCAGGCCCAGAGGGAAAGGCCCAGCCTTCAGCTCTGTCCCATGAGGAGGGGACAAAACTGGGGTCTGGGGCAGGGGCCTCGTTTGCCTAAACCTACGGATGGTGCCGATTAAAGCAATTCTGTGATTACGTTACTCGGTACCGGTCTCACGTGTAGACTGTAAGTGCAGGGGCAATGCCTTTCCCCTCTGTGGGTGGCTCAAAAAGGGTGCAAAGAATTAATGTCTGGCTAAGGGTAAGGATGGGATTGTGTTTTGGCTGCCAGCCTTTCAGGGCAATGTGTGGTGGGCCCCAGCCCGGCCCTCTGAACGTGCCTGGTCCCCTGGATGTTTCACCATCAGGTGTCAGGATTCAGGAAAGCACATGCAGTCGCATACCACCACAGAACCACGGTGCTCCACTGCGCAAAGGCTCCAGTGGCCAGCCCCGGCACCTGTGTGCACATCAGAATCACGTACGATGATTTGCAAAATATCACCCCAAAATCCGCCCCAACTTCATAAATCAGAACCTTTGTGATGGAGACAGTGTATTTAGGGGTGTCTTCCTAGGTAATTCTGATGCATTCATGAAAAGCAAGCCTAGTCAAACCCTCCAATGTTACAGAGCAACATTTACAGAGGCTGTTACAGTTGGAACTGTCTCTCCTCCAAAAGGCATTGAAATACCAGCCATCAGTACCTGTGAACACGACCTTTTTGGAGTTAAGGTCTTTGTGGGTAATCAAGGTAAGATGAGATCATTAAGGTACATCCCACTCCAGTATGACCGGTGTTCTTATAAAAAGGGGAAATTTGGACAGAGACACGCAGCAAGGGAGAATGCTGATTGAAGGGGAAGGCAGAGACTGGAACAATGCTTGCAGCCAAGGAACATCCAGGTTGTGTGTCAACAATCTGAAGGTAGGGGAGAGGCACGGAAGATTCTCCCTCAGAGCTCTCAGCAGGAACCCAATCTGTCGACATCTTGACGTAGGGCTTCCAGAACCGAGAGACAATAAACCCCTGTTGCATGAGTCAGCCAGTTTGTGGCACTTGGTTACAGCAGCCCCAGCAAGCACAGGACCCAGGTAATAACACAATTGGCTCAGAGCCTGGAAGAACCCAGGTCTCCTTTCCTCCAGCCAATCTCCTCTCTACTCTGCTCTGGTCTTGTTCCCCTCAGGCCAGCCTGCTGTCCACTGAAGTTGGACCAGAACTCACTGGAGCTGGTCCATTTCTCACTGGACCTCTGGTGAGAAAAAGACTACAGAGTCTTTAGGAGACTCATTGGGTCCTGTCATCTCTGTCCCAGCCCAAGTGACCAGTTTTCCGCTGCAAACTCCGACTTCCAACATTATAGTTGTGCCGTGAGGTTTGTGGTTTTCTTTAAACATCTTACTGGCGTAAGGACAAGGGTGGGTCACTGGAGCAAGGAATGAGTCGCAAGGAATGGGTCCCAAGGAAGAGAATTCTCAGGCAGTCAGGGATGAGGTCACCCCCTCAGCATGTTGGAGGCCCTGCCCAACCCACATGTCACTTCCTCTGAAAATATACCTAAATGCAGCCCCGCGGCCCTCCATTCTGGTGGCCCGAGGACTTGTGAAGACAGGAACACAGACAATGCAGGGACAGTTGACGATGACTGTGGATGTGGTACAGCCACAGAAAGGTCACCTGACCTCCAGTACCCTTAGCCTCCGGGAGTTGATCTCAAGCTCATTTCATGTGACACTTGTGGCAATGCCCTGGCAGGAGCACTAAACCTGAGTGGGAGGGCACCCTGCCTCTCTCTCCATTTCCTGCTCACTCGCCCGGCGGATCCAGCAGCTGGCCCAGCTCTGAGCAAAACTGCTGCAGTGATGAATCTCGTCAACAGTCACCAGGCTCCCTTCCCAGCCAGACTGCTCTCGCGGCGGGTGTTTGCTCTGCAGGCTCCACTCACCTCTGCTCTCAGGCTGGGCTCAAAGTCCGGCCATTTAACATTTAGTTTTGAATTTACATTCAGGTATCTCCGTGCCTGGGGGCATACACTTCAGGATTCTACCTGGTCGTACAATGCAAAGTTTTCATTTGCCTATGGGAAACTTCACAGGCATCCACAGCCAACTGAGCATGCCTTGAGAGGGGGTTAGAGGTCCTCCTAGATCCCTCAATATCAATGAAGCAGGCAGTCAGGGGATGGGGGTGGCCAACAGGCAGCTAAACCATGATGGGATCCAAATGGGCTTTCCTGGTGGCTCAGACGGTAATGACTCTTCCTGCAATGCAGGAAACCCGGGTTTGATCCCTGGGTCAGGAAGATCCCCTGGAGGAGAAAATGGCAACCCACCCCAGTATTCTTGCCTGGAGAATCCCATGGACAGAGGAACCTGGCAGGCTACAGTCCATGGGGTTGCAAAGAGTAGGACACAACTGAGCAACTTCACTTCCTAGATCCCTCAATATCAACGAAACAGGCAGTCAGGTGATGGGGGTGGCCAGTAGGCAGCTAAGCCATGATGGGAACCAAACGGAAAGGCAACGCCAGTTAATTCAGGTTTCCAAGAAGGGAGCTGGTAAACTCCCACAAACGTGGAAATATGAAAACACTTCTCAAGGGCACCGAGATCTCACTGCTGTGTGTGCATGTAGATTGCAATGTATCATGGGAAGCTGGGACCTTAACAGCTTCAGTCAGCCCAAATTATGAAACCAAGTGACCCAAGACAACGTCATACTATTCCCTGGATAAGGGTAATTCATTCTAGCGCAGGAGAAGAAGGGGGTGACGGAGGATGAGATGGTTGGATGGCATCACCGACTCAAGGGACATGAGTTTGAGAAAATTCTGGGAGATAGTGAAGCACAGGGAAGCTTGCAGTCCGTGGGGTTGCAAAGAGTCAGACACAACTAAGTGACTGAACAACAACAACTAACAAATTCTGAATGTTTTACCTTTACAAGAGGTTTCCTGCTTCAGAAAATACACATAATACATCCTTGCTTTGAATATATGATTTTTCTCAAAACAACTTTTTCTTTACTAAGTGAATTGCCACCCAATATTTAGATTATTGCGGCCACCAAATTATTATTCTGCCCCAAATCCCCACATCTCGTCTCAGTGTGGACTCAGGTACCAGCTACTGCTGAGACCTCAGGAGTCTGGGTCTGCCATCCAAGCTGTTCATTGTTCTTCTAAGTGACAAAGTGAAGGGCAGGAACAAACAGAGTTGACCAACCCAGAGTGAAAAGGGTTACTCATTCTCCGCCTCTTCCAGTCTGGGTTCCAGCTGCCAACCCTCCAGCTTGAGAAGGTGAGTTGATTGGTTGTGATTATTGGCTAAAGCAGGAGGCTTCTAGTTAATTCAAACAAGCCCTCAGCTGGCAGCACCAGGCACTGCAGTTAGGAGTCCCAGCCCAGCGCAGGCAGGCAGGCAGGCAGGCAGCCCAGATCCTCACAAGGGGATTTATTTATGGTCCTGGAAGGGCGGGGGGAAGAAACCTATGCTGGCTCAGCCTCCCCCTGTTTACTTCTGCAACCCCTGCCTCCAGACACAGCAGTTTCCTCACCTTCCTCTCCAGCTCCAAGCCACAAGCAAAGCCACCATCACCCATACACAGGTCTCCAGGGGACTCTGCCTATCTGTGCAACTAGTTTATCCTTCAAGACTTGCCCTTCCTCCTGCCCCCAACCTCTAGCTCTTTCCAGTCTGGTCTCCACCTGTTCCTCGGGCTTTGCTCTCATTATTAAGGCAGAATGGGCCAAACTGCCCCCACCCCTGCCCCCCAGAGGTCCCATTAGCCCCCACACCCGCACCCCAGTGTTTCCAGCTTCTGGAAGACTGGGTTGGACTCCAGCTGTCCAGTAAGAGGATGCCGCCAGGCACAAAGGTCCCCAGCCTCACTCCCAGAAGTCACTGAAACGCAGAAAGTAAACCCTGAACTTTTGCCCTGGAGTTTCCCTGTGTTGCAGACCTCCTAAAATAAATTCCATGGCTGGACCTGATACTAAAGCAGTCGGAGTTCTCCGCAGAGAGACGCTGCCAAAAAAAATCCCCGTCCCTGTACACCCGGGCTCCGCCGCGTCCTTTTCACCCTATATGCACCCCTCAAACAGCCCCTGGCCTCGCCGTCACTCTTTCTGAATCAGCTGACCACTTGGCCTTCGCTCCTCTGGGGTTTCGTTCCGCTGTGCGCTTCCCCTCGCCGCCCCAACCGGACGCATGGAGGACTTCAGGCCGGAGTCGGACCTCTTAAGGACGCCTCGGACCTCTTACAGACACCTTCTGTCCTGGCAGCGGACCAGCTGGCTTTCCCTCTCACCAGTGGTGAGAAGAGCAAGAGGGGGTCCGCGTCCCGCTCGCCCCCAGACACACCGAAAAGCAGGCGAGGTGGGCGCACAGTACAGCGCCTCTCACCCACCTCCCCCGCACCACCCCGGAAAAAAAACAAACAATCCCACCCCAATGCGGCTTTCGAAGGCCCTGACCTCGGCTCGACTCTTGAGGCTGCTTCGCTTGGGTCGGAGCAGGACATCCTTGAAGTCCAGCTTGAGGTCCGCATCTATGCGGGGCATGGTGCGGGCTGCGCGCTCGGGCCGGCGCGGCTGGAGCCCGCAGCTCCCTCCTGCAGTACTGGCGGCGCGGGACGCGAGCAGCGGGGTGTGCGGGGAGCCGGGAAGGTTACGGCGGGAGGGGCAGGGCTCCGGAGGGCGGGGGCGGGGCCTCCGGCGGGTGGGCGGGGCCTCCGGCGGGTGGGGCGGGGCTCCGGCTGGCAGGGGCGGTGCAGCGGGAGCGCGAGGGTGGGAGGCTGTGCCGCGGCGGGTGTTCTGCCCGCGCTGACTCGGCCCCGTTAAGGCCTCGGGCCGCCCCCAGCCGCTCTCGGCCCCGCCCCGCGCTCCGGAGGCCCCGCCCCCAACGGCGGCGGCGAGGTGAAGAGCGGAGCCGGGGACTGACGCGGTGGGGACAGATCAGATGGACGCTAAGGAGTCCGCTCGTGTGACACTTCTAGCCGCCGCCCGTCCCTGTTTACGGGCTTGCTTATTGCGGTGACCAAAGGGGGGGGGGAGGAGTGCACACCGTCTCGTCTGTCACCGACGTCCCCTGTAGGGAGGAGACTTGGCCTGTGACCCCCTCACCCACGGAAAAGTCCACTCCTTGAAAGGCTTCCCTTCTCCCTACATTTCAAGTCCCGTGTGCCCGTCAGGTGCTGAGTCACACCTCTCACATGCCAAAATCGAAGAAACCCCTGGGAAGTTGGAGAGAATTGGAAAAAGAGAGTGGGCAGGTGACTCTATTTAGCCGTAGTGGACTTACTGAGGCAATCTTTGCGTTCCCTTTGGATTTCAAGAGTTTGTATTAATATAAAAGCGTGACGTCTGTAGTCGGAGGAGATGCTGAGATTCGAGGGACCTTAGTCCTTCTGAGAATGAGGGATGTCAGTTTATTTTTAGTTGTTGACCACGCTGAGCGGTCATTATACGTTAGGAATGTGCTTAAGTGTCCGCCCTGCACCTGCTCATTCACTTGCACAACAACCCAATGAAGAAGGAGCAGGTTTGCAGATAAGGAACTTGAGGACATATAAAGGAAATAACTTGCCCAAGGTTACAGTAAAGTTAGATATAAATCTCTCAGTCCTTAAAACTTATTACAACCTTAGTTAAAGCTGCTTTTGTCTTGGGACCTCTCTCTGCCTGGGTTCAAAACCTGACCCCACCACATTCTAGCTGGATGACCTTGGTGGAACCACCTAATAATTTATCTAAACCTGTTTTCTCATAAGTTAAAAGATGAAGAAAAACATTAACACTATCCTCTCCCACGTTTGGGAGAGAATTAAATTGTGTGTGGGGGGGGGGGTTTCCCATAATTAATACCTGGGAACTGTTTATTTGGGGTCACATGTTACATCATGTGCTTTTTGCTTTGCATCCTCAAACTGGATTGCTAACTGCGCAAAAGCAACTTTCACTTTCTTTCAGTTGTCTACAGACTTGACCTGTTCTCAGGGAACTCATATTTGGTACAGCCGACCATAAAGAAACATCACAATGTTCATTTAACACAAATGTCTGCAAATGATAAAGTTCTCAGCCAGTTCCACTTGCTCTCAACACCTTTGCACCACAGGAAGTTCCTGAAGTTTCATGAAAGGAAATGAAAGTTATCAGGGAGAGAGTGAAAGTCACCACAATTAGCTGGGCAGGCTAAATATTTATGACCCTTATGGAATCATTTGTTGGGAGCCAGCCAGATGGGCTGCTTATTTTCAAAGTCTTAATTCTGATCTTAAGTTCCTAACTAAAAACAAGGTAAAATGTAATTATCTATGGTATGGTTATTTGAAAACGATACTCCCAACAGGGAAGAGAAACTAAGCTTATGAAGGATCTGCCTGGGGTTACAGTAACAGGGGTGAATGTGGGCTTTATAGTTATTACCTACCACATCTTACTCAGACGGTAAAGCGTCTGCCTACAATGCAGGAGACCTGGGTTCGATCCTGGGTCAGGAAGATCCCCTGGAGAAGGAAATGGCAACCCACTTCAGTATTCTTGCCTGGAAAATCCCATGGACTGAGGAGCCTGGTAGGCTACAGTTCACGGGGTCACAAAGAGTTGGACACAACTGAGCAACTACATTTTCACATCTTAAAGGAAAAGCCTCCTTTTGGTGACCTTGCTCATTAACCAGGAAGGTACCTCTCCTCTTGGTCTCTTGCCCACTCCCTTTTTATAGGATAGAGACAGAAGCCCACTTTGTGCAGTCCATTTCCTTTCCTTCTGGAATGTTCCATCATACCTTTCCTCTTCCCAGGCACAAAATCATGTTCCAGGGGTCTCAGCTAAGAACTCAGAAGGGCAGAGAAACAATTATTTCTTCTCCTCTAAAATGTGTCATTTTAAGTTATAGTCTAACCAAGTCTGTATGCAGAGTTGAAATAGGAGAACATAAGGTTCAACCTATTTATAATTTAAACGTAATAGATTTACAAGTTATTTAAATACAGGGGAAGATTTGACTTAATTGAAGTACTAAAAGGAAAATGAATATATTGAATTTAAATATGCAGTGTAACATGTTTATAGAAATTTAGTTACATTAATGGACAGGGCTAAACACTTTCAAAGTCTTCTTGATGGTAAAATTTACTAACTTTAGAAAAAGATGATTAGGAACCTAACTTGGAAAAGTTAAAGAATTTGAGGTTTTAAAAGCGCAACTTTTTTGGGGGGGTAGGTTTAACAGTTGTCTTCAATTCTATTGCTGTCTAACAAATTATCAAAAAAAATTTAGTTTTAAAAACACGATTTCTATAGGTCAGAAGTCTGCATCTGGCTTAGTCAGTTTCTTTACTTCAAGGTTTTATCAGACTACAATCCAGGTGTTAGCCAGAACTGTGATCTCATAAGAACCTCAACTGGGGAAAGACCTGCTTTCAAACTTTCTCAGATTGTTGTAAGAATACATTTCCTGCAGCTGTGAAACAGGATTTCAATCTTTCAGAGGTCTTTCTCTGTTCCTGCTCATACTCAGTCGCTCAGTCATGTCCATCTCTTTATGACCCCATGGACTGTAGCGTGCCAGGCTCCTGTCCATGAGATTCTCCAGGCCAGAATACTGGAGTGGATTGTCATTTCCTCTTCCATGGGATTTTCCCTACCCAGGGATGGAACCCATGTCTCTTGTATCTCCTGAATTGGCAGATGGATTCTTTACCAGTAGCTCCATTTGAGAAACCCCTCTGCTCCTAACGACTGCTTGCAGATTCTTGCCATATAGATTTCTCCAACATACCCGCGTATTTCCTAAAAGTGTGCTTCTTCAAAACTGGAAATAGAATTTGAGTTTACTAGCCAGATGGAGTCCTGTCTGCATGTGTGCGTGTGTGCTAAGCTGCTTCAGTTGTGTCCGACTCTTTGCAACCCTATGGACTATAACCACCATGCCAGCTCCTCTGTCCATGGGATTTTCCATGTAAGAATACTGGAGTGGGTTGCCTTGCCCTCCTCCAGGGGATCCTCCTGATCCAGGGATTGGACCCGCGTCTCTTATGTCTCCTGCATTGGCAGGCTGGTTCTTTACCGCTGGAGCCACCTGGGAAGCCCAGAGTCCTGTTCAACCAAATGTAATCACTAGAGTAACGTCTCATTAATTTGCTATATTCTGTTAGAAAGAAGCTCAGGTCCTGCCCATACTCAACAAAGGGGATATTAAAAGGGCATGAGGTCCAGGAGGTGGGGGGCATGGAGGGAACTTTAGGGCCTGTCTGTCATAGCTGTTTTTCTACTTTTTCTTTTCCCATTCCAGGATTCAAACCAGAATTTTGAACTGTATTTCACTTAGTTCTCAGCACCAAAAGCATCCTTAGTCTCCTCCAGTCTGTGACAGTTTCTCAGGGTTTCCTTATCATTCATCACCTTGACACGTCTGAAGAGAATTGGTCATGTATTTTCTCCCTCAGTTTGGGTTTACCTGATGTTTTCTTAACATAAGACTTGGGTTAGGATGTGTATGTGTGTGTGAAGAATACCACAGATGTGAAGCACTCGTCTCATTGTATTGTGTCAGGGGTTCATGATATTAATGTGATTTGTTACTGGTGATGTGGAAGTTGATGGCTTGGATAAGGTCATGTCTGCCAGGTTTCTATACTGTAAAGTGATCATTTTCCATTCTTCATGCTCCTTTTGAAGCGAGTTACTAAGCCAGTCTACACTCAGGCAGAGGGGATTTAGCTCCACCTCTTGGAGGGAAGAGTGTCAAAAAATTCATGATGTGTGTTAATGGCCTGTGCTCACTCATGTCCGACTCTTCGCGACCCCATGGACTGGGACCCATCAGGCTCCTCTGTCCATGGGATTTCCCAGGTGAGAATACTGGAGTGAGTTGCCATTTCCTTCTCCAGAGAATCTTCCTGACACAGGGATCAAACTTGTGTCTCCTGCGTCTCCTGGATTTGCAGGTGCATTCTTTACCACTAGCACCACCTGGGAAGTCCTTAATACTGCTCAGTAATTAGTAAATAAATTTGGGGAGATATTTTGAGGCTGTACAACTATCCTATTTCTCACTGAAGCTTCTTCTATTAATTTTAGCATTCATGATTGAAAATTTTTTACTATTTGCTTTTTTTCTCCTCTACTAATATTAAAGTTATATTCTCTGTTTCTGTTATGTTTTTTAAAAGTCTTTATTAAATGTGTTACAGTATTGCTTCTGTTTCATGTTTTGATTTTTTGGCTGTGAAGCATGTAGGATCTCGGCTCCCCAACCAGGGATGGAACCCACATCCCCTGCACTGGAAGTCAAAGTCTTAACCACTGGACCACCAGGAAGTCTCTGTTTCTATTCTTTTATTCAGTTCCTAGAAACTAGAACATGTGTCATATATTTTTGCCTTTTCATACTGGCTTAAAACTCAACATTCAAAAAGCTAAGATCATGGCATCCAGTCCCATCATTTCATGGCAAATAGATGGGGAAACAATGGAAACAGTAACAGGCTTTATTTTCTTGGGCTCCAAAATCACTGCAAATGGTGAATGTAGTCATGAAATTAAAAGACATTTGCTCCTTGGAAGAAAAGCTATGACCAACCTAGACAGCATATTAAAAAGCAGAGACATTACTTTGCTGACAAAGGTCTGTCTAGTCAAAGCTATGGTTTTTCCACTAGTCATGTATGGATGTGAGAGTTGGACTATGAACAGAGCTGAGTGCCAAAGAACTGATGCTTTTGAACTATGGTGCTGGAGAAGACTCTTGAGAGTCCCTTGGACTGCAAGGAGCTCAAACCAGTTAGTCCTAAAGGAAATCACTCCAGAATATTCATTGGAAGGACTGATGCTGAAACTCCAGTACTTTGGCCATCTGTTGCGAAGAACTGATTCATTGAAAAAGACCCTGATGCTGGAAAAGAGGGCAGGAAGAGAAGGGGATGACAGAGGATGAGATGGTTGGATGGCACCACTGACTCGACGGACATGAGTTTGACAAGCTCCAAGAGTTGGTGATGGACAGGGAATCCTGGCGTGCTGCAGTCCATGGGGGTCACAAAAAGTCAGATACGACTGAGTGAACTGAACTGAACTGAATAACATCTGTTTGGCTTATTAAGTTCTTAAATTATTAAAATCTTTACCCCTGTCCCCAAATAGTAAAAGTACTGCAAAACACTCCAAGTCCATTCATCACATTCCTGACTTACATGCTATTTTTAGCACAATATTTTGAGTCTCTTTGTTATTAATATTTATTTATTTTACCCCAGTAGATAATGTCATTGCTATTGCTACTTTTAAATCACTGATTAGTTTCACCCATGTTACCACTTTAGTCGTTTTGATCTCAGGTCTGCTAGCTGGGATGGCTGTCTAATTCTGAAGACTATTCTTTAGGATTCTTTTTTTTAGTGAGGTTTTCCTTGTGATGAACTCTGTTTTTGTTTATCTGAACATGTCTTTATTTTGTCCTCATTTTTGAATAATATTTTTCCCAGGTATGGAATTCTAGATTGCTAGTTACTTTCATCAGCACACTGATAATCTTTCTCTGAGAAGTGCCTTTTGGTGTCCATTATTGCTGTGAAGAAGTCAGTTGTAAATCTACCTGTACATCCTTTAATGGAGGCAGTACTGTATTGAAGCTTTGGGGGACCTTCGGGTGTCCCCATTTTGTGCTGGCAGGGTCTTCTATCAGACCCTCTTCCTTGCATGAGACCTGAGCTCTGACAGTTCACTTTCCCCTGACACAGACACTGACCCAAAGCAGAGGTGAGGGGTGTCAGCAGATGCTCCAATAATGTGTTTATCTCTCCAGATACTGATGTCTGGCCAAGCACTGGCCTGTGAGCTTCCCGGCATGTTCAGTTCTACGATGCTGAATAGGCTTCAAGTTGTGACATCTGATATTTTTCACTGTTTTCAGAGGGAGGGTTGATCTGTATGACCTAGTCCATCATTAACCAGCAATTAGAACTTGACAATGGTCGCTCAGTCACTAAAGTTTAGGGTTTCCCTCATGGCTCATGGTAAAGAATCTGCCTGCCAACACAGGCGACACAGGTTCGATCCCTGGTCTGGGAAGTTCCCACATACGGCCACAACTTCTGAGCTTGTGCTCTAGAGCCTGGGAGCCGCGACTACTGAAGCTGGCATGCCCTGGAGCCTGTGCTCATCAATAAGAGAAGGCACTGCAATGGGAAGCCTGCACACCACAACAAAAAGCAGCCCCCACTGCAACTAGAGAAAGCCCACTGCAGCGACAGACTCAGCACATCCAAAAATAAATAAATAAATAAAATTCTTTTTAAAAAGCACTAAGGTTTATGGATTAACAGTGACTGGGCCAGCTGTCATTTGTCAGACACAAGTTTGAAGGAAAGTCACATTTGGTAAAGTATGGCCATGGGTCCTTTCCGTTTCTCGAGTGATTACTCTCCACCTGCCCCTATGCTAAGCCCTTGAGGTGCATTGTCTCCTTGGATTGTGGAAACAAAGCTATGAAATACAGTCTGTTTTTATTCCCGTTTAACAGTTGAAGAAACGAAGTAAAATAGAGCTGTTCAAACTAGGATCTGCCTGACTTCAGACTTCCCCTAGGCAAACAGTCTTACCTATAGAAAAACAAAAGTCTTTGTTGAATTTGAGAGAGTTCAGTTCAGTCACTAAGTCGTGTGTGACTCTTTGCAACCCCATGAACTGCAGCACACCAGGCCTCCCTTCTATCACCAACTCCTGGAGTTTACCTAAACTCATGTCCATTGAGTCGGTGATGCCATCCAACCATCTCATCCTCTGTTGTCCCCTTCTCCTCCTGCCTTCAATCTTCATCAACATCAGGGTCTTTTCAAATGAGTCAGCTCTTTGCATCAGGTGGCCAAAATATTGGAGTTTCAGCTTTAACATCAGTCCTTCCAATGAACACCTGGAACTGATTTCCTTTAGGATGGACTGGTTGGATCTCCTTGCAGTCCAAGGGACTCTCATGATAGAAATTCTATAGCTTTATTAAAGTAACTTACTACAGTAAACAAATAAACTTCATATATTAAAAATGTAAAAAAAAAAAAAGAGTCTTCTCCAACACCACAGTTCAAAAGCATCAATTCTTTGGCACTCGGCTTTCTTTAGAGTCCAACTCACATCCATACATGACTACTGGAAAAACCATTGCCTTGACTAGATGGAACTTTGTTGACAAAGTAATGTCTCTGCTTTTTAATATGCTGTCTAGGTTGGTCATAACTTTCCTTCCAAGGAGTAAGTGTCTTTTAATTTCATGGCTGCAATCACCACCTGCAGTGATTTTGGAGCCCCCAAAAATAAAGTCAGCCACTATTTCCCCATCTATTTGCCATGAAGTGATGGGACCAGATGCCATGATCTTAGTTTTCTGAATGTTGAGCTTTCAGCCAACTTTTTCACTCTCCTCTTTCACTTTCCTCAAGAGGCTCTTTAGTTCTTCTTCACTTTCTGCCATAAGGGTGGTGTCATCTGTATATCTGAGATTAATGATATTTCTCCCAGCAATCTTGATTTCAGCTTGTGCTTCATCCAGCGTTTCTCATAATGTACTCTGCATCTAAGTTAAATAAGCAGGGTGACAATATACAGCCTTGACGTACTCCTTTTGCTATTTGGAACCAGTCTGTTCTTCCATGTCCAGTTCTAAATGTTGCTTCCTGACCTGCATACAGATTTCTCAAGAGAGACTCCATTAATTAAAACTATATCTTGGAGACATTACTTCCCACCGATAGATATTATTTTAAAAATATAAATTGTTGGCAAAGATGTAGAGAAATTGAAACACTTAGTTCTTGCTGGTGGGAATGCAAAATGGTGAGGTTGCAGTGGAAAACAACTGGGCAGTTCCTCAAAAAGCTAAACACAGAATTACCATATGACCCAGCAATTCCAGCTCTGGGTATATACCCCAAGCACTGAAAGTAGGGACTCAAAGAGCCATTTGAACATCAGTGTTCATAGTAGCATTATTCACAGTAGCCAAAAGATGAAAATACATAACTTGTCCATAGATGAGTGAATAAACAAAATGTGCTATATTCATACAATGAAATAGTATCCAACATTTAAAAAAGAAGGAAATTCTGATACATTCTTTAACATAAATGAACCTTGAATATATTATGCCAAGTGAAATAAGCCCATCTCAAAAGGAAAAATATTGTAAGATTCCACTTACAGGAGGAATCTAGAGTACACAAATTCACAGACACAGAAAGTAGAATAGAGGTTACGAGGGGCTGGGAGGAGGGGAGTTAGGGTTTGATAGGTACATACAGAGTTTCTGCTTGGGTGATAAAAATTTCCTGGAGATAGTAGTGATGGTTGCATGACATTATAAATGTTCATAATGTTGCCAAATTGTACATTTTAACATGGTTAAAATGGTAAATTTTGTGTTATGTGTATTTTGTAAAAAGTCACCAAAATGTAAAAATGCAGTAAATCATGTTTTTTTTAAGTACTTTGTTGATATAAAATATTTCATTCCCCCAACCCCACCATATTTTACCTTAGTTCAGTTCTTCTAAAGCAATGTCATTTGGGGTTATGGAAAAACATGGTCCCAATCCTAAAACCATTTACTGAGGTTTTCTGGTAGATTTTCTATGTAGATTTACCATATTCCAGTTGTAACTCAATTAATGTATACTCAATTCTCAATGGATTTGAAATGGCACACCAAAAAACAAAACAAAACAAAACAAAAACCTCTACTCAAAAGGATATATAGATCAGGGTATTAAGGAGAGAGGAAAATTGTATTAGGAGAATAAAAAAAGCCAGTGTAAATTCATGACATAGAAATGCATTACATGGTCCTAAAGCTAAAAAAAAGGCCTCCAAATATGGCATTCAGATTTCTAGGATCAAAATGTGGCTACAGTATTCAATGTCCATAAATATGAAAACCAAGTCCCAGATTCTTCCTGTTCCTGAACTGAGATTTAAAAGGCATTTTTCTCATGGGTCTCTGCTAAGAGAACATTGTGTGATGGAAATGTGAGAATTTCCCATGGTTTTTTTCTTATGACATTTTGCCTGTATAGGTAAACCCACAGCAATAATTCAAGGGAAGCAATTCTGTAGGTAAAAGTTTATGTTATATAAGTCAACAAATATTTCTTGAATCACTAAGCTGTTTGCATCAATATGACAAATTCGCAACCTATCCTCAAAGATTTCATCCAGGGACCAGGGTAGAAACTAGTGACTAAGAAAGAGCCAGTGCTGTTTAAGGGCTTGCAAACTTGCCCTCTCACCTAAACTTCACCTGTCTGGTTTAACTAGTACTGTGTTTTTGTTTTTTTTTTTTGTTTTGCTTTTATTTATTTTCTTTCTTTCAATCGAAAGTGCATGCTGTTAGCACAGGATGCATTTTCTGACTCAGAGCAGATCCCACCGATTTCCACCATATTACCCCCAGCCTGCTTTATGTATTTATCTTGCTTGCCTGACCTTTGCAGACCTTTACTTGCACTGTTCGAAGACTTCACAGCTGTTAATTATTGCTGTAAAAATAATTCACCCTGGCTTTTACTGTTATTACTCAGTTGATTAGGGTTATTCTGCTTCATCACCTTGAGGATTTCACTGAGGTTTGTGTGATACAAAAGCCAATGCTCAGTGACCTTTCGGCATCACGTTTGGTTTGAGATTGTTTTATTTCAGTGTTGCAGACCTTAGGATCTTCTCATAGGAGATAAGCTTTTCTCTTTCTCATTGACCATTACTATAAGAAGTTGGGCTTAAATAAAAGTGTCCAACATCCCCTCTCTCCCACGGCCTCTGTCCTCATTAGCTACGCGTTTGTGATGATAATGACAATCTCATTCCACATCTACTGATTCATTGAATTCACAGGGCATCATTCTCCAATGCTTCTAAGAAACTTTAAACAAAAGGCCATCTAATTTGATCTCTACTTCTAGAATGTTTCTCTGGGGTTTGTAACAGAACCCAGGAGCACCAGAGAGCTATTTTAGGCAGAAGTGTGCCTTGGAGGAAGAGCAAACAGAATGACAAAGGCTCTAAGTATGTAACATAAGTATGTGACACATCTTTGGTACACCGTGTAAAATATTTTAGGATCTCTTCAAGTGAAAGGTGCTGTTAAATCTCTTGGTGAGGAGGACTTCCAGCTGAGTTGCATGGAGACTGGATGATTGTATTGGCTCAGTTTTTTTCAATGCTGTGTCCTAGGCGAATACCCAGGCTCTCCTCATTTTTAAAAACGTTGTTTAGTGTTCTTGCTAGCTTTAATGAAAGGAGAAAATCACCTAATTTCTAACATCTGCTATCAGCTGGCTACCAAGATGGCTACACTCTTGTCTCCAGGACTAGGTGGCCTGGGACCACCAGTAGGAAGAATTAAGCTTCTCCTACAGCTGAGAAACTGATAATTAATTTGCTTTTTTTTCTCATTTGTTGTTGTTCAGACACTCAGTTGTGTCCAACTCTTTGCACCTCCATGGACTGCATCATGCCAGGCTTCCCTGTCCTTCACCATCTCCCGGAGTTTGCTCAAGTTCATGTCCACTGAGTTGATGATGCCATCCAACCATCTCATCCTCTGTTGCCCCCTCTCCTTCTTTTCTCAATATTTCCCAGCATCAGGGTCTTTTCCAATGAGTCAGTTCTTCGCATTAGGTGGCCAAAATATTGGAGCTTCAACCTCAGCATCAGTCCTTCCGATGACTATTCAGGTTGATTTCCTTTAGGATTGACTGGTTTGATCTCCTTGCTGTCCAAGGGATTTTTTTTATTCCCTTGAAGTTATGAAAATTTGTAGGAAAAAAATGGAGGGAGAGCAAGCACAAGGGAGCATTTCAGCATGCTTTTCTCATAGCACCCCCATCATACTTTTGATTTATTATAATTTTTAACTTTTTTTTTTTTTTGGTCATGCCAAGCGGCACATGGGATCTCAGCTCCCTGACCAGGAACTGAACCTACACCTCCCACATTAGAAGCACTGAGTTTTCACCACTGGACCACCATGGGAGTCCCGTTATACTTTTTAAAGGGAAGGGGTCCTCTTTGAGAACAGAGAGCAGTTAAGAAACCAAGCACTGAGCTATGCTGGGCACCTTAAGCAGCAGAATTTTGTCTCTTCCAGTACCAGAGGGGGCAAACTCAAATCAAATCTATTCTTCTGGCTCTTCCCATAACCCTTTGGGTATCAAAACAATTAGGTTCTCTGGACTTTCCAAAACCAAGAGTTGAATTTCTTCCCTGTTTTTCTTGTCCTTGCAGGACTGCAGTTGTTAAATAGGGTGGCAAGAAAAACAACCCCACACTCAGACCAAAAAAGCTAACTATCCACACAGCATCTGGCTTCTGCAGACGTTTAATGAGACCACGATGTTCCCTCCTCCTGTGTTAATGAATGAAGACCTCGGCTCTCGGCTTCAGGCTGGTTTACGTGCAGAATGTACAAAACAAGGTGACGGCCACTCTTTTCTTCTATTTGGCTGTTGACCCTTAGCCCATTTTCTTCCTGTGCTGAACTGCCTTTATTTTGCTTCTACTGATTTATAAAATCTCTTTTCCCCTACCTATTACTCCTCAAGAGCTAAAAAGATCCCATTTTCAAGAATCAGTAAGATCTCCAAAAAATCAGAATCTCTCTTCTCCTGGACATATTGGATTATTGTGTATTGTTGTGTGTGTTCATATAGCTAATGTAATATTGGACATAATGCAGTTGGCATGGAACAGCCCAGAGCAATGCTAACTCAAGTTTTTCATTCTTCATCCAAAACTGGATTCAATTTATACCAGGGGTCACACACACACATGTGTGGCAGAGGCAGGCAGGAAATATAAATAAGTTACTAATCCTGGTATAAGTTGTCGTTTCTTAGCCATTTCTCTTAAGCCTGGACAAGAATAGAAATAAGGTTGAGGGGATTCTAGGATCGCTGTCAGTGTCTGGGGACAACAGTTGGTAAAGAATCCACCTGCAATGCGGGGGACCTGGGTTCAATCCCTGGGTTGGAAAGATCCCCTGGAGAAGGGAAAGGCTACCCACTTCAGTATTCTGGCCTGAAGATTCACTATACAGTCCATGGGGTCGCAAAGAGTCAGACACTACCGAGCGATTTTCACTTTCACTTTTCAATGCTTTTGAAGAGAGTGGAAATGGAAAGACAGAAGAGCATTTATCCACAGATCAAGTGGTCCTCCTGTGGGAACAGTTTTGCTTTCCCAGTGGGTATTTGGCAATGTCTAGAGATCTCTGTGGTTGCCACAGCTGGGAAGGTGAGATGCTAGTGGCATCTAGTAGGTAGAGGCCCAGGGTGCTGCTTAATAGTCTGCAATGTATAGGACAGCCCCCATCACAAAGAATTACCAGAACTAAAATTTCAGTAGTGCTGAGGTTTAGACACCCTGCCCTAGATAGATACAGATTGTCGCCTTTAATTTTTTCCCCAAGTGTCCCTCCAAAACTATTCTCTTTCGTATGTTTTAAATATTTATCTATTTGGCTGAGCGAGGTCTTATTTGCAGCTCGTGGGATCCTCAATCTTCATTGCAGTACATGGAATCTTTAGTTGTGGCATGTGGTATGTAATCCCCTGATCAGAGATTGATCCTGGGCCCCCTTCTGTATTGGGAACACAGAGTCTTAGCGACTGGACTACCAGGAAGTCCCTCTCTTGCATATTTTTAATTGAAATCTAAAACTTTTCATTGTAAGTTTAGTTGAAAAAGATGTAACTCCTAGCTTATTTCAAGTATAAACATTATATTATTTTAAAACATATCAAATGAAAACAACACTGGGACTACTTAGGGTTTATCATTATTCACTTGCAAAATACATGAAAAAAATTCTGCTTTTAGAGTTGAAAATTCATACTGTTCCTTTTTGTCCTTGACTTCCTATTTCTATTCCATGTTCCCCACAAGAATTTATCCTAGTATAACCCATTTTAAGCTTCATGAAATGAACTGAATTGGGATAAAAGGCTTCTCTCAATCACCCCATTATGCTTCTCCATCAGAAAAATCTATATCTGCCAGCAAAATTTATATTTTATTATTTCCTGTGATTGTAATGATTTAATCACCTATGTTTTCTTATGGGTTGAGTTATAACCTTTATTTGATGCCACTGATCAAAACTACCTAAACAAATTATGTATGTAAGTAATAAGGATCAAAAGTAAAATATCATTAAGATGTACTTTTTATTAAAACCATTGGTCTGGACATTTCTCCAAAGAAGAGATATAGATGGCCAACAGACACAGGAAAAAATGTTCAACATTGCTAATTATTAGAGACATGTAAATCAAAACCACAATGAGATACCACCTCACACCAGTCAGAATAGCTGTCATCAAAAAGTCAGCAAACAAAGGACTTCCCTAGTGGTCCAGTGGTTAAGACTCCGCACTTCCAATTGAGAGGCTTGATCCCTGGGTCGGGAACTAAGATTCTCCCAAAAGATACGTTGAAGTCCCAACTCCCAGAATTTATGACTGTGACCTTTTTTTCCTTGGATATAGGATCATTGCTGATATAATCAGGTTAAGCTGAGGTCATTAATCCAGTGGAGTTGGTGAACTTAAAAAAAGAGAGAGAGAAAAGAAAAGAAAAAGAGAGAGAGACAGGGAAAATGCAGGGTGAGGATGGCTGCAGAGACTTGAGTGATACATCTCCAAGCCCAAGAATGCTGAGCGCTGATGACTGTCCTCAGAAACTCACTCAGACACTGGAGGAGGCCAAGGCAACTCACTCCAGTATTCTTGCCTGGAGAATCCCATGGACAGAGGAGCCTGGAAGGCTATAGTCCAGAGAGTTGCAAGGAGTTGGACGTGACTGAAGCAACTTAGCACCAGCCTCCAGCACTGTGAGAGAATACATTCCTGCCGTGTTTAGCCACCCTGTTTGTGGCACTTTGCTACAGCAACCCTAGCAAGTGAATACAGAGAGTCTTGAAGACAACACACATGGAGAGGAGGGGGGAAGGAGGGTGGGGTCAGCACACGGGACCCTGACCCCAAGAGCCCCCTTCACGTCTGCACTGGAGGTGGCTTGCTGGCCTCACCCTGGCCCCGGGAGCACATTATGAAGTGAAGATGGTAAGAATCCTAACTCCGCCGCCATGAAAAAAAAGAAAAAAAAAAAAAAAAAGAATCCTAACTCACATTAGTTCCTGGCAGGAGTAACTGAGTCGGGACACCCACACCACTCTTTAAAATCCCTGGAGGACAAATGACCTATGGTCATGACCGCAGGGTGTCCTCCAAGTGCTAGAGGAACTGGAGGATACGGCTCCTCTCGTGTTATCTGCGTGCATTTTGAGTCATTTGGGCAGTTGAATTGTGGCTCCCTGTTCAACAGGATCATTGGAAGGGTGATTTAAAACATGTTTACTTAACCTTTGTTTTCAGGTTTCATTTTTTTCCTTTCTCCCTTGCCAGGGCTCTGAGGGTGGTACAGGTTACATGGTTGACATTTGCATGCATGTTGGAAAACCTATTTAGAATGAGAACCGTGGGCTGAGCCTACGTTAAGAGAAATTCCCAGGCAAGGAAATTGCCTAGTGAGACTATTTCTGGAGCAATTTTTTGCTGTAATAATAGCATTGCCTTCCTGCAGGGGAGAGCCTCAGGCCATACAGACTGAAGTGTTGTATTACAACTGCTGCTGCCGCCAAGTCGCTTCAGTCGTGTCCGACTCTGTGCGACCCCATAGACGGCAGCCCACCCGGCTCCCCCGTCCTTGGGATTCTCCAGGTAGGAACACTGGAGTGGGTTGCCATTTCCTTCTCCAATGCATGAAAGTGAAAAGTGAAAGTGAAGCCGCTCAGTCGTGTCCGACTCTTAGCGACCCCATGGACTGCAGCACACCAGGCCCCTCCGTTCATGGGATTTTCCAGGCAAGAGTACTGGAGTGGGGTGCCATTGCCTTCTCGAGTATTACAACTAAGACATGGGAATATCACATTGACCAAGGAAGTTTAATAGAGTTAGTTGTCAGGTTGGGTGGGCAGGTATGATAATGTCACTGTTGGGTGCTTTGCCAGGTGGGACTGGGTTCCTTGGATGACACTGGGCACAAACAGGCCAAAGCAAATGATGAGTTAATAACTGGAAAAATCAGACACAAACAAGTGTCTTTAATCTGCTCCCTTGTCCTCTCTGTCCCCAAACATGCTGCTGAGTGTTATGCATTGTCTCGGACAGGGAGGAGGACATGGGGCCGTGGAAAACCCACCTGGTCATGGTCAGAATTTATGACCGCATGGAGGAAGCAGCCCGCTGAAGCACAGGCACCCTTCTAGGACCTGGAGGCAGGCACTGGACCAGGAAATGACGAAGGTGCCGAGGTGGAGGGCTGATGCTCTGTGGGGGAAGTGCCTTTAGCAACTGCATCAACCCCAGCTTTTCCCTCTTAAGTCATCAGTGACCTGATTTCCAAACACAACGTTCCTGAACACTAAGGAACTGTTATTAACAAAAATCCTTTAACTAAAGTAAACAAAGTTCTCTTACCCAGGAAATCCCATGGACAGAAGGAGCCCGGTGGGCTATAGTCTGCGTATGCCAAAGGTGCATGTGTTAGTCACTCAGTTGTCTCCAACTCTTCCCAACCCCACGGACTGCTGTCTGCCAGGTTCTTCTGTCCATGGAATTCTCCAGGCAAGAATACTGGAGTGGGGGGCCGTTCCCTTCTCCAGGGGATCTTCCCAGGGATCGAACACTTGTACCCTGCATTGCAGGCGATTCTTTACTATCTGAGCCACCCGGGAAGTCTGGGCCACAGTCCCTGGGGCGGCAGAAGAGTCGGACACAACTTAGCAACTGAACAACGACAATGACGCTATCTTAGATGTTTCAATACTGAAAATGACTTTGGAAGATTTCACCTTAAAACTGATTTCTATTGAAATCAGTTGCACAAACACACATTTCAAATTATAGTCAAAAGGCAAAATACCAAATATGCAGACACCTTCTTAACATAAGGGTGTTAACACTAGTGTTCCAGTTCTCTTGCTGCTGCTGATAAGTCACGTCAGTCGTGTCCAACTCTGTGTCCCCATAGACGGCAGCCCACCAGGCTCCCGTCCCTGGGATTCTCCAGGCAAGAATACTGGAGTGGGCTGCAAAAGTGAAAGTGAAGCCGCTCAGTCGTGTCCAACTGTTCGAGACCCCATGGACTGTAGCCTACCAGGCTCCTCCGTCCATTGGATTTTTCCAGGCAAGAGTACTGGGGTGGGGTGCCATTGCCTTCTCCATCCAGTTCTCTTAAGCATTTCTATATTTAACTCTGAATCTCCCCAGGTTGAAAAACACTTATTTGTTCAAGGAAGATGGTTTTGTTACCAGTTAACCCAAGTTCTATACTGCAAGACATACAGCTGAAGCTCCCAGATTCTCATCTGGGACCCTGACGAAATGGGCATGGTTCTTGCTACTTCTATATGATGCCACAGCAACAACAGAGCAGTGGTCACTCACCCCCTTCCTTGGGTTTAAATTATGCACCTGACCTAATTTTTTCAGGAGTAGGCAGGAGACCCCAGTTCCACCTCACTGATAAACTTTTAGATAAGTGAACTTTCTTTCTTTCTTTTTTTTTTCCTGTAACCCTGGAGACCTTGAACATGATGGGACCCTACCAGGTTTAAAGATCTCCAGGCCTCACAGAACCTTCTATTCTTTCACATTTAAAAACGAGATGTTATAACCCTTTCAGACATTGAAACATTATCAATTAAATTTTGTATTTTTAGGTGTTTTTCACTCACTGGAAGTTATTACTTATGAAGCTAACTAACTGATATTCTCTGTCAGCCAGATGATGTTTTTTAATGTTCAATTTTCCACATTCTGTATTCTTCATTGATTTAATAAATGAGCCAATAACAGCAACAAGGCTCAATAAAAATGCATCTATTCACCTGCTTACACAAATTTTTAAAATCCTGTTAATTCTCACTTTTTGCATCTCACTCTGGACCCCATGGCTTTCCAAATTTAATGTATATCAGAGGGCACAGTCATTATTCTCTTTTTGAAGCTTAAATCATGTCGGCTTTGGCTAAGTGAGACCTTTTCAATATATTTTGTTGTCTAACATATGATCTCTATTCTGGCCAACTTTTAAAATCTTTGAACTTGATGGAATCCTGAAATGTTTTTATAAACTTCCTGCCTCTTAAGGTCATGCCGCTCTCACAGATATTACTAATGGTAGCGAGCTGACTTTTGGATTTCTCTCACAACTTTATCTGACTGATGAATCCCAGCTTTCAAGGTCATTCTGCTGACAGGACACACCTAGGTTTGAAACCCAGCATCGCCACTTGTCAACTGTTCCTGGGCAAGTTTTTCATCTGTTCTGAGCCTGTTTGCTCATGTAAACACTCAGATAATACTGATACCCAGTTCAATGAGAGGATTAAGTAAGATAATGTATATATATTCTTCATCACTGTGCTTGGAACATATAATTTAATAAACAGTAGCTGTAATAATATGTTATTTTTAATATCATTTATGTAGAAATGAACTCAGACTAATTAATGAGTAATGTGGACTTGTGTGTACATGTTAAAGACTAAACATATGTTGCAACCTAAGTGTCCATCAACAGATGAAAGGATAAAGAAAATGTAGTATATATATATGTACAATAAAATACTACTCAGCCATTAAAAATAATGAAATAATGCCATTTGCAGCAAAATGGATGGACCAAGAGATCATCAGAGTAAGTAAGCCAGACAAAGACAAATGTGAATTCTAAAAAAAAAAATGACACAAATGGACTTCTTTACAAAACAGAAATAGACTCAAAAACATAGAAAACAAACTTAGGTTTACCAAAGGGTAGGAAGGGAGGGATAAAGTAGGGATTTGGAATTAAAATATACATACTACTCTATATATATAATAGATAACCATCAAAGACCTACTGTGTATGTATAGCACAGGCATTGTACTCAATATCTTATAATAACCTATAATGGAAGAGAATATAAAAAAGAATCCTATATATAGACATACATATATATATATACACACACACATCCTATATATATATTTAGGAATCACTTGGCTGTGTACCTGAAACTAACACAACATTGTCAATCAACTATATTTCAATAACATTTTAAAAAATAAATTGGAATAAAAAAAATGGCTGACCATAGACTTTCACATACATTTCACTCTTCCCCAGTCTTGGATGTTGCCACCCCAGCTCCTGAGAAGTGTTTGCCATCCTTGAAGAAACTCTAGCAGGAGATGTGACTTCACGTTGCAACCCCACAGCCTCTGCAAGAAGTCGAGAGTTTCAGTGGGTCTGGTCCCTTTCTGCGGTGAGGTTTCCCAGGAGGGAAAGCCTGACAGGCCTGTGAGCTGGGAGGGGAGCCGGGCGCTGGGAGCTGGGGAAGGGCACTTTGGGGCATTAAACAGAGAAGCGGCAGAAACTTGAGTCACGGGTCTCTTATTCTCCATTTGGCCCCGCATCTGGTCTGTTTTCTCTCACCTCTCTCTTTGCATTAGTCAAATGCTGTCTCCTTCAAATCCATAACATTTCATCCTCCCTTGTTGCCCTGGAAACAGCTCCTCTTTTCCAGCCAAGAGGGTTTTATTGATCTCTCTGCCTTCTTTCAACCTCTTTTTAAAAATAAAAATGGCATCAAATGCATCCTAAGAAGTCTTCCTTGAAAAACTCAAACACATACAAATATGCCTATTTACTTTAGGAATGAATCAGACTCTTCCTTTTTTATCTTTTTTGTTGGTGCATTGTTTTCTCTGTTTCTAATAAAATTCAAGGCCACCTGTAATTTTTGTTTGTGGTACCTAGTGTATTGATGGAATGTAATTTTTTGGTTGTTATGCTCTTGGTGTTGTTCAGTTGCTAAGTTGTGTCCAACTCCTTACGACCCCATGGGCTGTAGCCCACTAGGTTCCTCTATCCATGGGATTTCCCAGGCAAGAGTACTGGAGGGGGCTGCCATTTCCCTCTCCAGAGGATCGTCCCAACCCAGGGATTGAACCCATGTTTCCCTTATTGGCAGGTGGATTTTTTTGTTTTTTGTTTTGTTTTTATTACCACTGAGCCACCTGGGAAACCCGTTCTTTAGTACATTTACATTAATCTTTAAATTAATTTGGGGCATGTGCTCCATCTCTGACCAACAGCTTCATATAGAAACTTATAATACATAAACCTGACCACATACAACTCTGCCATATGACAGAAAGAATTCCACATTTCAGGTGGTGAGTGACCCATCTTAAGTAATATCTCATATAGTAAAATTCTGGTACGAGTAAGCCTACTTTAAGGCCCAACATATAACAACCTAAGCTTTGAGAAGACCTAGAATACTTCTATTTCACATGTGAAAGTGTTATCAGAGATCACCAAAGCCTTAGTTTCTTGCGGGACAATTCATTCAATTGAGAGGGGAAATCAACTCTATAGCCAAACCTGCTTCCCATTTTAAAAAGGAAATAGAAATTTCCTCTAAAACAGGACAGACTGGTAAAAACTGATGTGCACACATCTCCATGTCCATTACTGGCGTTGCCAAGGACACCTGCGCAAACCTGCGGGCTCTGTCACGGGCTCTGTCGTGGGTCAGTTGCAGTGGACGGGGGTCCCTCTCATGGACATCTGCCCAACTTGCCCTCTTCAGCATTTCTGCAGTTGGGGGAGGGCTGAAGGAAGTGCTCCCTTTATGCCGTGACCCCACATGTAGCGTCCACGCCCCACCTCTGCTCAGGAATGACACCCGAGTCCAGGATGGGGTGGTGAGTCTGTGGGTTCACACACAGGAGGCTGATCCTTCCTGCTGTCCCTTCCTGCTGGGTCCTGACCCTAATGCTGAAAAGTTCCAGCTCTTCTTTTCTATCTCCTGGCTCCACCCATCCTGGCCTTTTGTTCTCACTTGAGTAACTCATCACTGTCTCTCTTCCTTCCCCTTTCCCCAGCCCTTGTGTTTTCTAGGTTCAGGAAGAGGAAAGCTGTCTCTCTAGGCTGGCATCCTACTCTTTGTCTCCCTCTTAGTCAGCTGCTTCTTTGAATCTTGGTTTCTGCTGAGGAGCAGGCTAGGAGAGGATTCCTGAAATCAAGGAAGGAAAAATACACACACGAGACAAACATAATACTTCAAAATGCATTTGTACTTGCTCAGTCATTTCAGTCGCTTCAGTCTTGTCTGTCTTTGCGACTTTGTGGACTGTAGCCTGCCAGGCTCCTCTGTCCATGGAATTCTCCAGGCAAGAATACTGGAGTGGGTTGTCATGCCCTCCTCCAGGGGATCTTCCCAACCCAGGGATTGAACCAGCGTCTCTTGCACTGCACGAAGATTCTTTACCATCTGAGCCACCGGGGAAGTTTTAATGCTTCAAAATATCACCTGCCAAATGAATTTTAGAAATTTTACTATTTTAGAGCTGAAAAAGGTAACCAATTATTAGTCTAGTTCTTGCATTTATTTATGGGAAAACTGAGGCCCTGAGATGTTAAAGAATTTGCTCAAAGTCACCTCGTTAGAGGTAGAGGCAATGCCATGGTCCATATCTCTGTCTTCAGGCCAGTATTGTTTCCAGAAGACTGTGTTGCCCCTTGGTAAGAACTCAGTTACTCTATTAAACCCTAGATTAGGGTTTTTAATCAACCCTAGATGATTTGTACTGGATTTAAGGTTTAATGAAAATGGTACAATCTTGTTACCTGTACCAGAAGAACTTGAATAACTGAAATTAAGCATTCTTCTCAAAGAATTCAGAAAGGAATATTTCTTGGTTATTTGTCACCAAACTGAAGAAATGGCCTAGAGGAGGTACTCCCTCTAAGTCAACGTGTAATGAAGCAGTGCATCATTAACCAATCAAAGAGTGTCGTTCCTGAATGAAAAACTGCTAACCAGAACTCAGTTTTTCTGAACAGACTGCAAGAGACACTGAGAAGGCTTATCCTTAGGGTACAATGAATGTTTTCTGCCGCCTTTCAGTATTCATTATTTCTTCCTGATCGTGGGTACTGGAAGTCTCTTCCAGTTAACTTAAATCTGTGTGTGTCACATCCTGTCTGAACCTCAGGGTTTCTGGAAGAAAATAGGATTCAAGAAGCCAGGCATCCAACCCTCCCGTATCGTTTACAACCTCTTTCCTTTGCTCTGGAGAAAGGGCACTGTGTCAGTGCGCCGTATTTACCACTAGAGGGCACTTTGACACTTGTTTTTGACTACAATTTTTCAGACTCCCCGAATTGCAAACATCTGTACCTGTTGTGTTTACACGTTAGTAATGTTTTGTAGCAGCTCTAGTGAAATGCTCTCCCTCTACAAGATAACACTCTGTGATTCTTAACAAATATTGGTTGATGATGGGGATAGTTGCAAGGGATTCTAGTTTATTAAGAGGAAAGTGATAAGTGTTACCCTCCAGTGGTGGGCAGAATTCTAAATGCAGGAATTAGGGGGAAAAAACTCAGAAGAGATGGTGCCTATGCTTTGGCTGTCTGCCTTAGTAGGAAAGCACTGGAATAATACTATGATTTACCAAACAGCACAGACTAAAGGGTAAGCTCTATCTGACATAGGCATAAAACTGGCAGTCATCAGAGTTCAGTTTTCTCATATTTTAAATGTTTCTCTCAAGGTCTTTTAAGCTCAGTATATTATTCCGTGATATATTAAATCTTCATTTGCCCTTTATTTGTGTTTCCTGGGAGATGTAATCATTATGCCAGAAACATGTTTTCTAGTTCCAACTTTATACTGTATCTACTCACCCCCACATGATTTCTGCTTGGATGGGGAGAAACAAAAGAAAGTTCCTGAGATGGTATCACTGTTCCCTTCAATGGAAAGATCAACCCACTGTACTTTTTATGAGATGGTAATCTTTTGGGGAGGAACAGGCTTTAGAATGTAGAAAGTCCAGGAACTCCCAGATGAAGACAGTCAAAGAACTGAAAACCCCTGATAGAAAGATACCCTTTGGCCAGAAGCACGGGTTTTATTCACTAAAGATGTTTCTTATGACATTAAAATGCAAATTCAAACACTGCCTGTAAAATCTGACACTGGCATATGTTTTCAGAATTCTTCTTCATTCCATTTGCAAGCTCATGTCCCATAAAAGATGGTTTAGTCTTTGAAATTGGCTCCATTGGCATGCATGGCAGTGTTAGAACTTGTTCAAATGTTAATGCAAGCGATTGCTGTTAATTTGCTGTTTACCCTAATACGAAAATGTGAAACTATTTATTCAGCCAGCATTTATTCTCCTTCCAGATTGGTCTCCCACCCAGCTCTCTCATTCCTACAGAAATGCCTTCCATTCCCTTCATTCTCCCATGTTTCTACTATTTTTGTTTAGTTATTTACCACTGGGTTTTAAAAATTAAAACAAATATCAAAAAAATAAAAATAAAACAAATATAATAAAACTTTATATTGATTATCTAACACCAACATTTAGTCTAAACAGAATAATAATTATTCTGTACTTCAACCTGTTTCTTAGTTGCATTTTTATAGGAAAGACTTTTTTTTATTACTTATTTATTTGGCTGTGTTAGGTCTTAGTATAGGAAAGATTTTTTTTAATTACTTATTTTAATTACAGCATGCAGAATCTTTAGTTGTAGCATGTGGGATCTAGCTCCTTGACTAGGGTTCAAACCCCGGCTCCCTGCATCGGCAGCAAGGAGTCTTAGCCACTGTGGCTCCTGCACTGGCAAGTGGATTCTTTACCACTGATCCACCTGGGAAGCCCATAGTCTAACTTTAATATGCCATAAAATGCACCATTTTGAAGTGCACAATTCAATGGTTTTTAGCATACTCACAGGTGACGTGAGGTCCATGAAGGTACTCAGGGGGTTGATGAATGAAGGGCATGCAGGTGGAGTTTGGGAGAGTGGGCAGCCGTATAATGACGTCCTAAAGGATAGAGAAATAAAGGAGAGTGTGCAGAGGTGAAAAGGAAAGTTGTGGGAGTGTGTGATCCCTCCATACTAAGACGGACACGCAGAGAGCAGAAGGTCCAGCAGGTGGAAGAAGTCAGTCAAGGGGTCTTTAGCCTCATAAGAGTTTAAATCCAATTGCAGAGCAAAGCATATTCATGCACAAAGCAACTGGGGGTCCTTCTGTGTAAATGTGTTGGTGAATCTCAGAGTAGAGACAGAGCCCACCACTCAGCTGACCGGATTTACCTTATGTCTACTCACAGTTGGCGCAGTCATGGCCTCGCCTCCTTGGAGCCATGGGTCATACTATCCTTCCATCCTAAATGCTACCCCATAACTCTCCCACCTTTCATTGCTCACCTCCATCCTCTATGAAATATTCCCCAGTGATCCTGCCCACAGTGAGTGCTCTCTTCTTATTGTGTCTTTAAGGAAGTCTCACCATACAGAAGTCATTGCGTATCTGCTGGCAGTCTGATCACCAGCTGCCAGGGTCATCTTGGTCTTGCAGCCTATCTCATAACCCTGCCTCACCTACAACTGTTGCCAGCTTGAATTATCAACATATCTTTCCAAGTGATCATTTAAAGGATCATCACCATGTCTATTGGTCTACTAGTGTTACTAAGACCAAATACTACAGACCGAGAGGCTTAAACAATAGATACGTATTTTTCTCCCAGTTCTGGAGGCTGAATGTCCCAGATCAAGGTGCTGTCAGAGTTGGGTTCTGGTGAGGTCTCCCTTCTGGTCTTGCAGGTGGCTGTCTTATGGCTGTGATCTCACATGGCCTTTCCTCTGAATGTGTGTGGGGAGAGACAGAGAAAGCAGAAAGATCTCTGGTATCTCTTCCTCTTCTTACAGGGACATCAATCCAATCAGGTTAGGATTCCATCCTTGTGACCTCATTTAAGCTTAACTGCCTCCCTAAAAGCCCTGTCTCCAAATACTATCACACTGGGGTGTAGGGCTTCAACATACACATTTGTTGAGGATACAATTCATCCATAACACCAGGAAAAGACTGGGGAGCCCTGACACAGGAAAAGAAAAAGGATCTAGAAAGTAATACTTGACTTCTATGCAGAGTACATCATGTCAAATGTCGGGCTGGATGAAATACAATCTGGAATCAAGATTGCTGGGAGAAATATCAATAATCTCAGATATGCAGATGACACCACCTTTATGGCAGAAAGTGAAGAAGAACTAAACAGCCTCTTGATGAAAGTGAAAGAGGAGAGTGAAAAAGCTGGCTGAAAGCTCAACACTCAGAAAACTAAGATCATGGCATCTGGTCCCATCACTTCATGGCAAATAGATGGGGAAACGGTGGAAACAGTGGCTGACTTTATTTTTTTGGGCTCCAAAATCACTGCAGATGGTGAATGCAGCCATGAAATTAAAAGACGCTTACTCCTTGGAAGGAAAGTTATGACCAACCTAGACAGCATATTAAAAAGCAGAGACATTACTTTGTCATCAAAGGTCCGTCTAGTCAAGGCTAATGGTTTTTCTAGTGGTCATGTATGGATGTGAGAGTTGGACTATGAAGAAAGCTGAGCACTGAAGAATTGATGCTTTTGAACTGTGGTGTTGGAGAAGACTCTTGAGAGTCTCTTGGACTGCAAGGAGATCCAACCAGTCCATCCTGAAGGAGATCAGTCCTGGGTGTTCATTGGAAGGACTGATGTCAAAGCCGAAACCCCAATATTTTGGCCACCTGATGCAAAGAGCTGACTCATTAGAAAAGACCCTGATGTTGGGAAAGATTGAAGGCAGGAGAAAAAGGGGATGACAGAGGATGGAATGGTTGGATGGCATCACTGACTTGATGGACATTAGTTTGAGCAAGCTCTGGGAGTTGGTGATGGACAGGGAGTCCTGGCTTGCTGCAGTCCATGGGGTCACAGAGTCAGACATGGCTGAGCGACTGAACTGAACTGTTATTTCCATGGACAGTGGTAAATAATTGCCTGCAATGCCGGAGACACAAGAGACATAGGTTCAATCCCTGGGTCAGGAAGATCCCCTAGAGGAGGAAGTGGCAACCCACTCCAGTATTCTTGCCTGGAGAATCCCACGGACATAGGAGCCTGGTAGATTACAGTCCATGGCATCACAAAGAGTCAGACATGACTGAAGTGACTGTGAACACAAGGAAGGTAAAAAACTGTCTCAATGAAATAATTACATGCACATGCACACATAGAATAGGTCTTCTTCAAACATTTTCCACACAGACCATAGTAATTTTGATAGTAATAGTAATGCTATCCAATTTCTTGCATTTTTTAGACTGTCATTTAAAAGGTTTTATCATAAGTTTTAAGTTGTTGCCAAAGATTAAATGTCTGGTTTGATGTATTGGGAACACTGAAATTTTAAAATAGAAGTAAGAACATCGCTCATTTGCCATTTAAAAAATACAAGTTCTTTTTTAATGAATATAAATTGTAAATTGCTCCTTTTTCTCCTTGAAATTGTATCTCAATTCCACTTCCCCAAATAATTACATCCTATTGTAATAGTACATTTTATATTTCAGAGTCATTTACTGATCACCCTATTATATTTTTCTTCAACAAAACAATTGAAATTAGTTTTTTTTAAATTTCTGTGGCTAATGGTTAAAGTGTTAAACTGTAATCTGGATTGAGTTATTATTAATTTATTATTCTTACACAACTGATCAAAACAATCTACAAATTTAGTATGTTTTGAAAAGGATAACTACATGTAAAAAGTAAAATTTTACTAGAAATTCATCTATTAATGAGATGTGTGTTTCCTCCACTTAGTCATATATCAACGAATGAATATTACTTTTAGAGCTCTCAGACACAGTTAAACATTAGTTCTATTCCTATTCTTTTATAACTAAATGTAAACACTGAATAACTAGCTCATAAAAATAGTTGAATGAGAATTGGTACACTTCTGTTATAGCAAATTGCATGTTTTTTGAAAATAGAATTATATGCTAAGAATCATATAATGTTCTCTTTCCTTCCCCCTTCTCCTCTCTCTCACTCTTTCTCTGTCTCATATGCTAGGTTCTCTCCAAAGTATGTTACATGAGTTATTTTATGTAGTCTCCTAGCAACTCTATGAAGTAAGGCCTTTTATTATTCCCATTATACAAATGAAGAAATTGAGAAGATTGACTCTCCAAGTCACAAGGTTAATAGATGGCAGAACATAAATTCAAAGCCAGGCAGCATGACCCCGGAGCCTGCCCTCCCAGCCACGACCCATCACACCAGGTGCCACAATGGAGTCCAGTTCTGTCCCAGCACTTGAAGCACATCTTTGCTGTCTGGTTCTCTAATGAAGGCAAAAACCCCAGAAATAGGAAAGCTCCATAAACGTTGTTCAAAAGTTCATTCAACCCATCTTCAATCTCCCGGAGATCTGCTACCCAGCAGCTCCTGAACAAAAGACCTAGCTGCCTGGCCGGTGATCTTTAGACTGCTAGCTAGCTGGAGGGATTGCCGTGAGGTAAGAGTATTTTCAGGGACTGTCAGGCAGTGTTTTTCACCTTCTGTCCCAGCAAAGTACAGACTGGCTCTGACTCTCCATCCTGGATAGCCTTCTTCCTAAATCCAGGGCTTCAAATGCCCAAAGAGTTGGCCTAACGCAGCCTCGTTGCCTCCTACTGAAGTCTCTAGGTTTCAGTTTCTCTGCCAGGCCCCACTGAAATGCTGTCGGTTAAGTCAACCTTGTGTTAGGATCTCGAGGTACTGGATGGAGGTCAGCTGCATGTTTCTCTATTTATTTTCATTGGATTCTTGCAGTTACCCCATAGGCAGTGTGGATGTACTGGGGCTGCAGTTGCCTACTGTTCAAGAAAATGGGGATTGGAGCTGTTGGCAGAGGTCCTGTGGGCCTTAGGTAGGGAGGGGACGAAGCGTGGCCGGAGTCACGTTTGGAAGAAAGAGGAACCAATGGAAAAGCCGTTTTTTGTTTTGGTGTTTTTTACTGTGCCCAACTGGCCAATGGAATGGTCCCAACTGGGTAACAGGCTGTAGGCCTGGAGTCTGGCTAGCAACAGCCCTGGACATCTGGCCACACTGCAGCCTAGTCTCTGGGGCAGCTGATTTTGGGCTTCACGGCTATTACCCAGAGTCAGGAGTAATGTCTTTCATTCTGAGATGCCTAAACCCCCCAACCACAGGCCTGTGTTCCTCCAGGGCAGAGGGCAAATGCAATTACATCTGTGACCAATTTACACAGCTGGGAGCTCAGTCTCCTGACAGAAACATTTATTTGAGATTCAAGTCTCCAGGGAGCTGGGGAACCAGACAGGAAGTGAGGTCCAGCAAGCCTTTGTTGCTTGCTAGTCTGAGCCCTGAAAACAAAACACAACAGAAAACATCAACTTTGGCTTTTACAAGCCAAAAGTGAGACCACTCTCTCTACAAACCAGAAGGATTTTCGAGGCATAGAGGAGAAAAAGAAAAATCAAATAAGGCCTGGCTTCCGTTGAGTAAAGAAGGCTGGTCCACACGAGTATGGGCAGGCATCATTGAATCCATCGAAGGGCCAAACAGAACAAGGAGTCAAAGGAAGGACACATGTTTTTTTTTCTTTCTTCTGGGTTAAGACGACATCCTCTCCTGCCCTTGGACCTCAAACTTTGGGTTCTCAAGCCTTCAGACTCTGGGACTTATGCTGGTGGCCCCCTTGTTCTCAGGGCTTCCTGGCCCCAGGCTGAATTAACTACCAGCTTTCATGGTTCTCCAGTCTGCAGATGGCAGGCTCTAGGACTTTTGGCCTCCATAACTAAGTGAGCCAATTCCTATAATAAATTTCATCTTACATATATACACCTTTATATATTCCATTGTTTCTATTCTCTTCAGAACCTTTCCTAATACATCTAGCAATGGACGTTTGGGTTGTTTTCACTTTTAACTGTTATGAACAATGTAGCTTTGAATATTAGTGTATAATTGTTTATGTGGACATACCTTTTTTTTTTCCCCAAACACTGTGTCTACCTGATATTCTTCTTATCCCTCAAGCTGCTCTTTCTAAGGTCTTAGGAGCGTTGAGCCTCCTGTATTTGGCTATTTTACTTATTTTTAAAAAAATATTTATTTTTATGTATTTATTTGGCTGCACAGGGTCTTAGTTGTGGCATGCAGGCTCTTTAGTTGTGGAATGTGGAATCTAGTTTCCTGACCAGGGATTGAACCTGCACCCCCTGCATTGGGAGCACAGAGTCTTATCCACTGGACCACCAGGGAAGTCCCTGGACATCCGTTCTCATTTCTCCTGAGGATATATATGGGAGTAGAATTGTTGGATCATGTGATAACTCTGTTTAACTATTTGAGGACCTGACAGACTGTTTCCCAAAGCAGTTGTACCATGTTATGTTCCGATGACCAGTAGTATATGAGGGTTCCAATTTTTTCTACATTCTTGACAACATTTGTTATTTTCTGCTTTTTTTTTCCCCTTAAATTGCAGCCATCTTAGTGGGTGCTAATTGGTATCTAACTATAATTTTGATTTGCATTTCCTGATTGCTAATTATGTAAAGCATCATCTGCTTGTTGGATATTTTTATATCTTCTTTGGAGAAATGTCTATTCAGATATTTTGTCCATTTTTCAAATGAGTTGTCATTTTGTTGTTGAGTTGCAATAGTTCTTTGTATATTATAGATACGAGTCCCTTATTGTATATACTATTTGCAAAAACTTTCTCATTCTGTGGGTTTGTTTTCACCTTCTTGATGATATCAGCTGGAATACAAAAGTTTCAAAATTTAATTATATCCAGTTAATCTTTTCTTTAATTGCTTACGCTTTTAGTATCATATCCAAGAATCCACTGCCTACCTCAAGGTCACAAAAATTTATACCTATGTTTTCCTCTAAAAGTTTTAGTTTTAACTATTGCATAGGTTTTGATCCATTCTGGTTTGTATATGGTGTTTGAGAGGGTCCAAATTTTTGTTTTAAATTTATTTTCGCATATGTCTATCCATTGTCTCTGTGCCATATGTTGAAAAATTCTTCTTTCCCCATTGAATGGTCTTGTATCTTGGTTGAAAGTCAACTGACTATAAATGTAAGAGTTATTATTTATTTCTTAAATCTGTTTTATTGATCTATACATTTGTCCTTAAACCAGTGCCACACTGCATTGATTACTGTAGCTTTGTAATAAGTGTTGAAATTGGGAGTATGATTCCTTCAACTTTGTTCTTTTTTTCAGGATGATTATAGTTGTTCTGGATACCTACAATTTATATTTAAATATGAATTTTCTGGTTAGCTTGTCAATTTCTGAAAACAAGTCAGCTGGGATTTTGATAGATTGTGTTGAATTTATAGATCAATTTGGGTAGTATGACCATCTTAACAACAGTAAGGCTTTTGACCCACGAACAAAGGGTATCTTTTTACATCTTATTTGTTTCAACAGTGTTTGTAGTTTTCAGAGTATACTGGTTCTATCTTTTTTGGCAGGTTAAATTTACTCCTAAGTATTTTATTACCTTAATGCTATAAATGAAATTAATTTCTTCATTTTATTTTTGGTTTACTCATTGCTCCTGCATTAAGATACAATTGATTTTTGCATAACCTTGATGTACTCATTTATTAATCCTAATGGTTCTTTAGCAGATTCCTTAGGATTTTCTATCACCAGGATTAGGTCATCTGAAAATATAGTTTAACATCTTCCTCTCCAATCTGGATTTCTTTGTTTCCTTCTTCCCTAATTGCCCTGGCCAAGGTCTTTTGTATCTCAGCTGTCCAAGGAGCTGGATTTCTGTTATCAGCCATCACAGAGGATGAATTAGATGCTCCAGCTCCTTCAACCAGGCAGTTAATGCTTAATATTTAGCCTACCACCCAAATTGATAGATACTTCTCAGGGTATATTTCAGTAGAGCAAAACAAGGCTCTTGCACTAATCAGACACATGCTTGGTCAGTTTACTACCATGTTCCTAGGTGGGATGCTGGGACACCAGAAAAGAAAGAGAAGAGGGACAGCTTTGGACAGGGAGCCCTTTTTGAAGGGCCAGATGGACCGTAAGGAAGGCTGATTGCCAAAGAACTGATGCTTTTAAAATGTGGTGCTGTAGAATAAGACTCTTGAGAGTCCCTTGGGCAGCAAGGAGATCAAACCAGTCAATCCCAAAGGAAATCAACCCTGAATATTCATTGGAAGGACTGATGCTGAAGCTGAAGCTCCAGTACTTTGATCACCTGGGGGAAGAGCTGACTCACTGGAAAAGACCCTGATGCTGGGAAAGATTGAGGGCAGGAGGAGAAGGGGACGACAGATGATGAGATGGTTAGATGGCATCACTGACTCAATGGACATGAGTTTGAGCAACTCCTGGAGATAGTGAAGGACAGGGAATCCTAGCGTGCTGCAGTCCACGGAGTAGCAAAAAGTCTCGGATATGACTGAGTGGCTGAACTATAACATGTGGAGCTCACAGAGGAGGAGACTGGGATTCACACATATACACAGAACTGCAGCCATGGCCTGGACAAACCTCCCAGGTTTCGCCGTCTGCACTGCCCACTGCAGGTCGAAACAGAAAATAAAATCACTGATTTTTCAGGCTACTAACCAAGTAGGCTCTTTTCTTCTCAGACATGGAGTCAACAAACTCTGTAAGCCATCCTAATTAATGAGGAAAGTGCCAAGCCAAGCATGTTTTTCTATTGCTTTCAAGCATTCTGTGCTCCTAACACTTCCCTGATTGGCTGGGCTCAGGAAGATAGCCAAAGAAAGCTAAGATTGTATATCTTTGCCGGGGGGTGGGGGGAGTGTTGCTGTTTGCTGTGAGGTGGTCACAGATCCTTCTCCCTCACTGGAGGCAACATCTTGTCCCCCACAACTTCAGCAACAAGATGAAATCAGCGTTCTGGTTCGTGGGCAAACTGTGCAGAGCCGGCTTTGTGGGGGAGCCTGCAAAGGTGGAAGAGCTATTCAAAGGCTGCCAGAGCTCGGGAATAAACTGGCTTTGATGCAGCTTATGGACACAATCCAGTTTTTAGCAAAATCCATGCCCAACCTCCCTGAAGTGCCCCATTGAGAAAACGGCTTGAAAATAGGTTGAATGACATGGGGAGCAACATCGGTAGAATAGCTTTAATGAGCCAAAAAATGTGGTTCCAAATGCCCCTCTGAGTACCGCTGCCCAGCTTTGCCGGCAGATGTAAAATCTGTGCACTGGGGCAAACTCAGAGAACCACGGCGCGGTGCTTATGCAAACTCTAAGGCAGTCAATTGCATTCCTGTTCAAGTCCAGAAAATTTACTCATGTGGGGAAAGATATGTCTGAGCTGAAGGGGAATTGTTTATGGCCCTGAATGCACTGGAGGGGTGGGGGGCAGGGTGCATGCCGAAGGAAATCTCTTGGATCTCCTGCAGAGAGAGTTTTTGGCTGTGCTTTGATTTGGCTCCCAGAAAAGGGGGCCAGGAGTTGTTTACGGTACAGTCAGATCCTGATTATTCAGGGGCTGATTATCCATTTCATGGATTCACTGGCCTTGGGCTTCTCCTCCTTTTAAAGGGTTTTCTGACTTTTAGGGATGTTGCTGTTCAACTGAGGCCAAAGAGTAGAAAGAATGAAAAAGAGACTAAAAATATTTTTACCATATGTGAGCAATTCCTGTAAGCAATCTGATCAGGAAAAGGGAGCAAATTCTGTGGTTAAAATAGAATCTGGGGCTTGCTGGTGGGGGGCAGGATTTCCTTTTCTGTTCTCTGTATGTGTTGTCTTGGGCCCCTACTGCTGTTGAGACTCCATAGCAGATTTGCTGGGCAAAGCTCTGGAAGGCAGTGCTCATGAAGTGAGGATGGGAGAGAGCAGCCAGCCAGGCTCACAGTAAGGAATGTTGACTGCAGATAGTCAAGCAAGGCAACAGACCCTGAAGAAACATCTGGGCTCTGACTGTGCTTGGCCTACAGCTGCTCATGTGTCTCCAACTGCGTGTGTGCTCAGTCGTGTCTGACTCTTTGCGGTGCTATGGACTGCAGCCCGCCAGGCTCCTCCGTTCGTGAGATTTTCCAGGCACGAATACAGGAGTGGGCTGCCATTCCCTCCTCCAGGGGATCTTCTTGACCCAGGACTGAACGCATGTTTCCTGTATTTCCTGCACTGCTGTGGGATGCAGGCTCCATCCAGTTTATTGACACCAAATTATCAGATACTTGGTAACGATGATTTGAGGGGGGTCAGTAACCAAGGCCAAGAGGCCAGAAGTAGAATTACAGATCGGTGAGGACATCTGGTGAAGCCAAAAACCAAGAAAGTCAAGGAAATGGAAAATGAAGATATTACTCCACAGGAGCCTTAACGACTGGGGAGGAAAGTGGGCTGAACTTTCATAGAATTAATGGCAGAAGAGTCTTATGACTTAAGAAATACCTTCCTTTAATAAAGGTTTCTTAGAAGGAACTTTTATATTAATATACTGAAGGTTTAAGACTGATTAATGTTATTACATTGGACTGTAATATCTCTATTAACCTCTCTCACTTTCCTTTATGAGTGACCGTTTGTATCTTTACTGTATACATGTAATGAAATGATTGCAATTATACTTTAAATTTATAATTAGGATTTTTAAACAATTCAAACTGAGCTTTTCAAAGAGTTCTTCCCTGCTCTGTCACTCTTTTCCCTTCTTCTAAATCTCATCACTTAATTCAAAACACAAGAGTTTTTATTGCAATTGAAACAGAACAGGGATTATCTTTCAGTCTTAAGTCTTTGACATTGCTCTTGTTTTTTACCCGCCCCCTCCCCCTTGTTATCAAATTTAAGAAAGCTCAAGACTTCTGGCTCAAATGTCTATTATTTTTACTGGTGTGGTTGACAGAGGAACCCACCAAAGACAAGGTGTATTGTAAACCAGAATAACTGGTCCTACAAACTTTCTCCACCTCTCACTACTAGGATGCTGCAGGAAAAAGCTAGTTTGACAACAATAATAGTCCTTAAGTTTCTTTAGTTCTAGTTGACTTTGAGATTCTAATAAAATTTATGGACCTTCGTCCCAGAAAATTCTACATGAACACAAAAACACAGATTCCCTAAAGCTATTCTATGGAACTAGAACAGATTGGTTGAAGTCTCCTGATGCAAAACTGTGGTTCTACAGCAGCATCTTTGGAAATGAGCTTTAATTTAAGTGGGTGCATCCTCAGTTGCTCAGTCATGTCCGACTTTTTGTGAACCCATGGACTGAAGCCCACCAGGATCCTCTGTCCATGGGATTGTCCGGGCAAGAATACTGGAGCAGGTTGCCATTTCCTACTCCAGGAGATCTTCCTGACCCAAGGATTGGACCCACATCTTCTGTGTCTCTGGCACTGGCAGGTAGATTCTTGACTGCTGAGCCACCAAGGAAGCTCTGAACTTTTAAGGAGGATTTAGAAGTTTTTTTTCTTTATAATTGAAATAAAGAAATGAAAGCTTGCCCAAAAAATTGGGAAAGGAAGATAGTAGGGGAACTCAAAGGAAGCCGAGGTGCCAAAAATGAAAATAAGCAAACATAGGAAAAACTGCAAAAAGATTATGGGAAACGTCCTGTGGTAACATTACCTGGGAGTTCATTCTGTCCTGACCTCATCAGTACCCGGGAAGGGAGGACCCCAGAATAAAATGATCTGCAAAATTGTTTTTTGGAAGCTGACATTTTGAAGCAAGCATGTGAGAAGACAGCTGGGAGAGGAAAGTCTGAATTCAAAAGACCCCAGCAGGAGATGCCCTGTGACAGAATCAGACTTGACAGGCAGAGGCATTTACTTCTGCTGTCATCTCTAAACAGAAGTCTCAGACGACATATTTAGTATGCTCTTGAGATGCCACCGTGTGTCAAAGGAAGAGAAGGCATATGGTCAAGCCACAAGGGAGAACCTGCTATGAGTGGCTGAGATGACTCAGACTTCTTTGCTATTCCTAATGAAACAAGGGCAGCTCTCTCCTGCCATGGGGTGGCTTGGTTAAATACAGGTTGACTGAAGATGCATTGCGAGTGCCTACTGCCTTCAGACAAACTGTACTTTGGGATCTCTCCAAATGCTAGCCAATGGTCTAGCAATAATATATATTAAAGGGGTTTGGCAAAAACATGTCTAGTCAAGCAGTTTGAAATTGATAGGTTTGTGTTGAGGAGTCTGTTACCGGAAGCTTCCTAAAATAGCAGCAAATGAATCAAGATCTCCTAACAGTTATTCTTTGCTTCAGGTACAGTGTGTTATTATAGCGGTAGAGATAAAATTCACAGTAACAATGTTATGAGTTTTCAATGACAACACCATTTCATATTTCTGTGCAGTTAATACTTGTCTTGATCAGGAATAGAAAATGTTATGCCTGGAATACTCATAGAGATAAGGAAATTATATCCACGAACTAGAACAGGAAATCATATTTCTAAAAATAAGCCAAATATAAACTGGGAAGGTATGAAAGAGAATCAATTAAAAATTTTATAGATAGATATTAATTTAAACAAAAATTATCAGTAAACATTTGCAAATACTGGGAGTTTTTTAAAAAGTGAAATTACTGCATCTTAAGGACTGAGGATGTAATTTAAGTGGCAGACACAAATATACTAAGTAGAAAACAAGAAAGACTGAAAATAAGATTTAACTCTAGAGGGTAGGAAAACAATAATAGAATAAAGCTGAAGTTGGTTACTGCTTTCCTAGTAGAATAAAGAAATAATGAAGGAGAGTACATGAACGGAAATGTTTTTACCACCATGTGATGTCATTTAAACAAAAGGAGTGTATTTCATTCTTTTTTGTTGGCTGGAATATTGAGCTGAACAGTGGACATGGATACAGTATCTGAGAGCCTGGGATAGAAGCCACACATTGAGGATGGTAGAAACCACAGAGTCCATCTTATCCTGACACCATGAAGCTTCCAGGTTTACCTGGAATGCTGAAACTGTTAGGAGAGAGAAAATACATTTCTATCACTGTTAAACCACTGTTCTTTTAGCCTTTGTACATTTCATATGCATAAAGATATATACGAAATAATAAAATATGAAGATTCAATTCAGCAATATATAAATCTTAGGAAGAATGGGTGCACTGTTTTTTTTCTTTTTAAATTTTATTTTTTGGCACTGCAGCATGCTGGATCTTAATTTCCCAACCAGGAATTGAGAGGAATTCCCCGTGCCCTCTGCAGTGGAAGCATGGAATAGTAACCTCTGGACCACCAGGGAAGTCCCCATTTTATTGTTATTCTTTAAACTGTACCATTGATGTGAATTTTTAGTGTCCTCAAGGATGGCTTTTGTATGCCAACAGAATGGTTTTGATAGATACTGAAATGAATATAGAAAAGTAAGAGATCAAGATACAGATGTTCAGTGTGAAAGTGAAAATTGCTCAGTCGTGTCCAACTCTTTGCTACCCCATGGACTGTGTAGTCCATGGAATTCTCCAGAACAGAATAGTGGAGTGGGTAGCCTTTCTCTTCTCCAGGGTAACTTCCCAACCCAGGGATCAAATCCAGGTCTCTCGCATTGCAGGCAGATTCTTTACCAGCTGAGCCACAAGGGAAGCCCAAGAATAGTGGAATGGGTAGCCTATCCCTTCTCCAGGGGATCTTCCCAACCCAGGAATTGAGCCAGTATCTCCTGCATTGCAGGTGGATTCTTTACCAACTGAGCTATCAGGGAAGCCCTGATATTTAATTATGGTTGTGTAACACAGGTATAGGTATACACGAATAGTTTAAAGAAACAGAATAGAAACCGAGAAACAAAAGACAATCCTATGTGGAAAATGTATTTGTCAGAGTTAATGTTACATATCAGTGGGGAAAAGGATTGCCTATTGAATAAATAGCTCCAATACTTTGGCCACCTGATGCAGAGGATAGATGGTTGGATAGCATCACTGACTCGATGGACTTGAGTTTGAGTAAACTCTGGGAGAATCAGTGAAGGACAGGGAAGCTTGGCGTGTGTGCTGCAGTCCAATGTGTCTAGAAGAGTCAGACATGACTTAGCAACTGAACAACAAATTAAATAAATGGTTGTGGAAAAATGGGTAATCCACGTAGAAAAAAACTTGGGACTCCATCCAACTTTAAATATAAAATAGATCCCTGGTACAATAAATATATAATGGTAAACAAGCAAAAGCTTATTTTTATTAAGAAAATAAGGGAATTCCCTGGCAGTCCAGTGGTTAGGACTCCAAGCTTTCATTGCTAGGGTTCAATCCCTGGTTGAGGAGCTAAGATCCTGTAAGCCTTGAGGCACAGTCAAAGGGGAAAAAAAGAAAGAAAAAGAACATCTTTATGTTCTATAAATACAAAATGATTTTTTTAAAGCAATGTATCAGACAAGCACAAACTACAGAGAAAAATATATGTTCAACTACATTAAAATTAAAAATTTCTACATGGTAAAAGACCAAGAGCAAAGGTCAAAACAAACTTTGAGTGGGAGAGGGTATTTGCAATGAATACAAATAAATACCAAGAATTATATAAATAATATATAACTTAAAAATCAACATGAAAAAGAAGAACTATGCAGTGGAAACATAGGCAAATGATACAATTAAGCAGTTCACTGAAGGGGAAATCCAATTGGCTAATACACATACAGAAAGGAATTTCAGCCTCCCTAATAATCAGGGAAATGTAAATTAGAGGAGATGGACAAAAAAATGAAAAATTCTTATAATTCTATGTGATGGCAAGGATATGGTTCCTTCAGCTAATTATCAAGAGTATCTCATAGGAAGAATAGTTTGCCAACTGCAGTTTGCAAACCCAGCTCTAGCTTTCACTACTTTAAGTATGAGGAGGCTTTTGGATCCATCTGACAAACAACGGTGTTTAAAAGGATCCTGTTACTGGCCCCTGTTGTTAACACTGTTCTAGAGTCAGCTTTGCGCTATGGCTGGGCACCTTTCGAGGAGGGCTGTCAGCAGCATGTGAGGCTCAAGCTCCGTAATTCCCATCCATAGCGGGAAAAGGAGGCTCTTTGTCATCATGGAAGAAAGGGTCTTCCTTGAAATCTGATAAAGCCAACATGGATCACTTGCCATCTCTGGACCCCGTAACCATCCCAAACTTGAAGATAGGAAATTGGTTTCCTATAATTAACTTAGATGCCTGGAAAATGAAAGTCATTCAGTCGTGTCTGACTCTATTGCGACCCCCTGGATGTCGTCTGCCAGGCTCCTCTGTCCATGGAATTCTCAAGGCAAGAATACTGGAGTGGGTGGCCATTTCTTTCTTCAGGGGATCTTTCTGACCCTGGGATCGAACTCATGTCTCCTGCATCGTGGGCAGATTCGTTATCATCTAAGTCATCAGGGAAGCCCTAGATGTCTGGAGTTGGGTCAATTCCCAAGATCATTGGTGTGGATGAGGCGTGGATGGGGTACTATGAAGTGCATTGCACCTCCTGTGAGTACATGACTCCCAGACACTAAAGATATAGACCTACAAACCCCAAGAAACAGCAACAAAAGCCGACATCAATTTAAAATACAATCACATGACACTTTACATGAGGTTTCATTAAACTGTTTTAGTCATTCCTGAAGACAGGACAGTGAGGAATCTCTGAGGAGAGTGAGAAGTTGAGCTTTGCAAACATCTCACCTTGAGAGGCAAAACCTTGGAGTGGTCAAAGCTCACAGCACCAAACAGCACTCAGGGCTGCCATTTTTCCTTTCAAAGGTGATTTTCACAGGGGAAAGAAAGCTTGTACTGCACGCTTTGTTCATTTTTATGCACTGCTGGAATTTGAGATCCTTAAATTGCCTAGAGTGGGACCACAACCATAATTGCCAGCACAAATACTGTTGCAGTAATCAGAAGCTCTATAACTATTCTGACTCTAGACCTGACCTCTGTCTTGTGCTCATTCCAGAACGATAGTGCTGAGTCTGCACCTAACAGCTCAACTTCAGATCTCTGAATGACTCCTCATCTATGGTTCAGCCCACCACACTAGAGTTTACTAAAATACGTTGTGTGGGACACAACTCTATAAAAGGATATACAAAACTTACATGGACCAAGTAAAGTTAGGAAATTTTACACATTATATCCTCTTGAAGAATTACATTCACATCTTTAAGATTCTGAGCAGTTAAGAAATCTGTTTAGTTTGGTATTTGCGAATCTAATTGCTCAGATGGTGAAGAATCTGCCTGCAGTGCAGGAGACCCAGGTTCGATCCCTGGGTTGAGAAGATCCCATGGAGTAGGCAAGGGCAACCCACTCCAAAATTCTTGCCTGGTGAATCCCATGGACAGAGGAGCCTGGCAGGCTAGAGTCCACGAGGTCGCAAAGAGTCGGACACGACTGAGTGGCTAACAACACATGCACACAATCTAACAGCAGAATCTATTACATGAAGGGTATTTATTAACATCTTCAGAACTAATGTTACAAAGAATATAGTTTAAGAAACATTGCATTATATCATGCTGGTGGTGTTACTGTTCATTGCTAAGTTGTGTCCAATTCTTTGTGACCCCCTGGACTGCAGCATGCCAGGCTCCTCTGTCTTCCACTACCTCCTGGAGTTTGCTCAAATTTCTGTCCATTAGGTTGGTGATGCCATCCAACCATCTCATCCTCTGCCACCCTTTTCTCCCTCTGCCTTTAGTCTTTCCCAGCATCAGGGTCTTCTTCAGTGAGTCAGCTCTTCGCATCAAGCAGCCAAAGTACTGAAGTTTCAGCTTCAGTATCAGTCCTTCCAGTGAATATTCAGGGTTGATTCTTTTAGAATTGACTGGTTTGATCACCTTGCAGTCCATGGAACTCTCAAGAGTCCTCCAGCACTACAATTTGAGAGCATGAATTCTTCAGCGCTCAGACTTCTTTATGGTCCAACTTCCACACCCGGACATGACTACTGGAAAAACCATAGCTTTGACTATACGGACCTTTGTCAGCAAAGTAATGTCTCTGATTCTTAATACATTGTCTAGGTTTGTCATAACTTTCCTTCCAAGGAGCGACATCTTTTAATGTCATGGCTGCATTTTATCATATAACAAAATAAACAACAAGCTTTCAATTTTAGATGTATGAGGCAACTTAAAAACATGCTTTTGATGTGGAGTAGTCCAACTGTATGCAAAAGCAAAGAGGCTAGTATAATAAATTTCATGTGCATATCACCTAACTCAGCACTTGTAATTAGTTATCCTTCTTCTTCATACCACCACTCATTTCCCCAACCACTCATGATTATTTTGAAGCAAATCCTAGACACATGATTTCATCTGAGAACATTTCAGTATGTATCTCTAAAGACAAGGAATCTCTTTTTTTAAACACAATTTCAATTATTAGCACACCCTGAAAATGACAACACTAATCCTTAATTTCACTGTTCTTATTTTCCTGATTGTCTATAAATGTTCTAACACTTCTGTGTTTAGCATGTTTTGTTGTGTTCTGTTTTACAGTTTGTCTGAAATAAGATACCAAAAGGTCCATATGTTACTATTGGTTAATAATTGTTTAAGTCTATTTTAGTAAAGATTCTCCCTCTTTACACTTTATGTGTGCGTGCTAAGTCACTTCAGTCATGTCCAACTCTTTGTGACCACATGGACTGTAGTCGCCAGGCCCCTCTGTCCATGGGACTCTCCAGATAAGAGTACTGGAGTGGGTTGCCATGCCCTCCTCCAGGCGATCTTCCTGACCCAGGATCGAATCCAAGTCTCTTACATCTCCTGCATTGGGAGACAGGTTCTACACCACTAGTGCCACCTTTATACTTCTGCTTTTGTTATTGTTTAAAAAAACAAAAACAAAACTGGCCCCTTTGTCTTAAGTTTTCCCTAGTCCAGATGACATCCCCATGGTGTCTCTTAGTATATTCCTCTGTCCTCTGTATTTCCTATAAGACACAGCCACTTACACAGATTCTGGTTTGATTTCTTTGGCAACACTCTCATATAGGTAGGTGGAATACTTCCACTGAGAGACATGCAATGTTCCTTTTTTGACGTTATCAGCCACGGTTGATCATTGCCTAAAAACACTAATTCATTAGGTGTTTCAATTCGTGATGTTTCTATCATCCCTTCTTCATTTATTATCTAGATTACTTCTGCAAAAATAAACACCCTCTTTTTAAATACTTGGTTACATTGAGATACAATTTCTATAGACAGGGCAAAGAAAAAAAATCAGATTCTTTCTACTTTTAAATTTTCAAAATATTGTATTGGCTCCCATGAGCCATTAAAGAATTATCAGTATGTTACTGTTTTCTTATTATTATGAACCACTGTATACCCTGGAGAAGGGAATGGCTACCCACTTCAGTATTCTTACCTGGAGAATTCCATGGACAGGGGAGCCTGGTGGGCTAGAGTCTGTGGGATCATAGAGTTGGATACAAATGAGTGACTAACACTTATGTGTTTATAGAAACATATTCTATGTGTTAAAATTTTTTAAAATTATCACACTTACTGATGCTCAAATTTGTCCCTTTTTGCACAAAGTTCCCAAGTCTTTTTCACACAATCCACGTAACCTTTGATCTGTTTCTGGTATTTTGGTACGATATACCAGGTTCTTGTACATTTCCAGCACCAGACCTGGAATGAATCTTTTTTTTCAAGGTGTCCTTGTTTTGTTTTGTTTCTGTTTTTCAACTGGGAAATGTATTTAGAAAACACAGTATAAATATATTTTGGAGCTTAATATAGATAAAATTATATCAATAGTATCAATTTTAAAAAACATTGGGCTTCCCAGGTGGCGCTAGTGGTAAAAACCTACCTGCCAACACAGGAGATGTAAGATACACGGGTTTGATTCCTGGGTGAGGAAGATCCCCTGGAGGAGGGAATGGCAACCCACTCCAGTATTCTTGCCTGGAGAATCCTATAGAGGAACCTGGTGGGCTACAGTCCATAGGGTCGCAAAGAGTCGGAGATAACTGAAGCAACTTAGCACGCAGGCACATAGATCTCTTGGTCCTTCAATGAAATGTTTCCTATGACAAAAGAGAAAAGCATTTATTCTGAACTTGACCAGTGTACTCTCCAAATCTGTTTTTTCATTTGTCAAATGCAGACTATGGTAATCCTTACTCATAGGTTTACAGATTAAACAAGTCAATACACGTGTGGTTGTTAGAGTAGCGCCAGTGATAGTGAGTACTTAATAAACATTAATTATGATCTGACACTTAGCATTAGTTTTGTACTCAGATCTCAACATATGGTGATTTATTTTAAGGTCAAATTATTATTCTTTGACAACTCACAGTTCCCTTTGACTATCCAACACCCCAAACTCCCCTGACCTACTTTGAGGAGTTACATTCCCAGGCAGCAGGGTTCAATTAAGGAAGCTGGGAGAAAAAGCAACCAACTCCAAAGTTATTTTTTGCTTCTTCGAAGGCCATCTGCTGCTATGACCCATTTTGCAACATGGAAATTCATCAGCTGAGTGCAATTTCCCTTCAATCAGTGGCCCACTAAATGGAGTTATGCTGCTATCTCTAAATTTGAAATGATCAGAAATGGGTTAAAAAATAGCCATTCATCAGTCAAGATTCTGCAGCTAATTGTGAAAACAGAGGGTCTACCACATACCAGGATTTTGACAGAGAAGTGGAAAACGGGTTTGTTTTCCTTCACCCCTTGGCCCACAGGCACATAGCAAACAGATAGTTCCAAATCTTTCCCTCTGAATTTTTTACTTATTTATTTTTGCCTTGATGCTTCAGTGAATGGGTAAGCGAATTTATCTTCACAAACCTGGTCCTTTCGAGATTGGACTGATCTCTTTAAGAGGAATTGGTCAATTAATCTTTGAAGAAACTTGATGAAAATCCCACACTAAAAATAAATTCATGACAACAAAATATTTTCAAAATAATATACAGATGTCTTAGCTATCCTAAAAAGTATCAATGTGTTGTTGGACTGGATAATGTACCCAAAATTGCTTTGCAGAATATAAGGACAACGGATGAAATTCACATAATATGGTAGATTAAAGTATTACATCAGTATTAAATTTCCTGAATTTGATAGCTGCCTTGGTCTCAGAAAATACACACTGAACTAGTAAAGGGACATGATGTCTGCAGAGTTCTCTCAAATTGTTCAGAGAAGATTAATGTATGTGTGTGCAGAGAGGGAGGGAGGGGGAGTGTAGGACAGACAGCACTCAAATGTGGCAGACATTGGAAACCGGTTAAAAACTCAAGAACTTGGATGAAAGGTATAGGAAAGTTCTTGATATGATTCTTGACATTCTTCTGTAAATTTAAAATTATTTCAGAATAAAATATTTAAAATTAATTCATTAAAAAATGAGATAATGTATAGCAAGTACATAGCTCAATGTCTACCACACAGTAGTATTAATATTAAATCTGCAGAATTTGGATATGCATCTTTGTGCTGCAAAGTTAACTACAATAGGTTTCAAAATTAAACAAAATGGTGCTTTTCCCATCAAGATGAACTTTAAAACAAAAACTAGAGCTACCATATGATCCAGCAATCCCACTCCTGGGCATATATCTAGAGAAAACCACAGTTCAAAAGGATACATGCACCCAGGTGTTCATTGCAATGCTGTTTACAATAGCCAAGACATGGAAGCAACCTAAATGTCCATTGACAGATGAATGGATAAAGAAAATGTGGTATATATATACACAATGGAATATTACTCAGCCATTAACAAGAATGAAGTAATGCCATTTGCAGCAACATGGATGGACCTGGAGATTTTTCACACTACGTGAAGTAGGCCAGACAGAGAAAGACAAATATCATATATCACTTATATGCAGAATCAAAAAGTGATACAAATGAACAAAACAGAAATAGAGTCAGAAGTGTAGAAAACAAATTTATGTTTACCTAAGGGGAAAGGTAAGAGGCACCTGTATGAGAGTCAAGAAGCCACAGTTAGAACCCGGAATGGAAGAACTGATTGGTTGTTCCATGGAGAACAACCAATGGAGAAAGGAGTACGACAGGCTGTCTGCTGTCACCCTGCTTGTTTAACCTATATGCTGAGCACATCATGAGAAATGCCAGACTGGATGAGTTACAACTCGGAATCAAGATGGGCGGGAGAAACAGCAACAACCTCAGAAATGGGGATGATACCACTCTAATGGCAGAGAGCAAAGAGGAACTAAAGAATGTCTTGATGAGGGTTAAGGAGGAGAGTGAAAGAGCCAGCTTCAAACAAAATATTAAGAAAACTAAGATCATGGCATCTGGCCCCATTACTTCATAGCAAATAGAAGGGGAAAAGGTGGAAGTAGTAACGGATTTCCTCTTCTTGGGCTCCAAAATCACTGGACAGTAACTGCAGACATGAAATCAGAAGACAATTGCTTCTTGGCAGGAAAGCAATGACAAACCCAGACAGTGTGATGAAAAGCAGAGACATTACTCTGCTGACAAAGGCTATGGTCTTCCCAGTGGTCAATAACAGTCGTGAGAACTGGACCGTAAAGAAGGCAGAATGCCAAAGGATTGATGCCTTCGAACTGCAGTGCTGGAGAAGACTCTGGAGAGTCCCTTGGACAGCAAGGAGATCAGACCAGTCAATCTAAATGGAGATCAACCCTGAAAATTCACTGGAAGGACTGATGCTGAAGCTTCAGTATTTTGGTCATCTGGTGTACACAGATGACTCGTTGGAAAAATCTCTGATGCGGGGAGAGATCGAGGGCAGAAGGAGAAGAGGGCGTCAGAGGATGAGATGGCTGGACAGCATCACTGATGCAATGAACACAAACTTGGGCAAACTTTGGGAGATGGTGAAGGGACAGGGAGGCTTGGAGTGCTGGAGTCCATGGGGTTGCAAAGAGTCAGACACGACTGGGTGACTGAACAACAACAACAAGTGGAATGGTGTGTGTATGCTCGGTCGTTCAGTCATGTCTGACTCTTTGTGAGTCTCTTTATGGACTGTAGCCTGCCAGGCACCCCTGTCTATGGAATTTATCAGGCAAGAATACTGGAGTGGGTTGCCATTTCTTACTTCAAGGGGAAAGGTGGGGGAACAAAACAGGAGCTTGGGATTAACAAACTACTGTATATAAAATACATAATCAACAAGGACCTACTATATAGCACAGGGAACTCACTCAATAGTCTGTAAAAACCTAAATGGGAAAAGAATTTGGTAAAGAATACATACATGTACAGCTGAATCTCTTTTCTGTACATCTGAAACTAACACAACATTGTAAATCAACTACAGTCTAATATAAAACAATTTTTAAAAAATCAGGGGTGGAATATGGCAATGGAAGGGTATTTCACGTTCCAAAGGACATCAGCCTTTACAGAGAGCCTTCAGTGTCCCAGCTGGGGAGCTCCTAATTCATACTCCTCAGCTCATCAGTTCCTCACAGCTCCATGAAGGTCTTGTTACAGAATTTTACATGGAAGCTGAATAACATGTTTTAGATCCTACAGCTGGTAAAAACCTGGGACTTCATCCAGACCCAGATCACCCACTTCAGAGGCAAAGAGCATGGGCTAGAGAAGACAAGGCCCGGAAATTTGTTGCTGATCAACAGGATGCAGACGATCAGGAGTACTTGCTCGTGTGTGGTTGGGTTGCTTAATGAAAAGGTAGGTAAAGGGCTCAGACCCGTGGCTGACTCCTGGTCAGTTAGTGCTCCACAAATATTAACTTATTATTAGTCTTGTGAGAAGATATTTAAACACTGACTGGATGGTAACGTGGTCAGATGGTTTTGCACCTTATAGAACATTCATTTCCAAAGAGTTTTGGTTTGTGACTAAATATTGATAGAGAGTTCTCTGTGTGGTTCTCTCTACTGTCACTGAAAATTTCCACCATTTTGCTTTTTCTAGCTTCAGAAATTCCACCATATGCCAGCATTGTGACTCTGGGTGAGTCACTTAATCTTTCTTGCCTCTTTCTTCATCTGTAAATGGGAATAATAACCCTACAATATCGTAGGGTTTTTATGACTCTGTCATACCTGGCTTCCTTTGTGAGATTCACCCACACTGATGTTTGGTGTTATAATGTGTTCATTCTCATTCCTGTACAGTATATCAGTAAATCGATATGACAATTCATTTGCCCATTCTACTCTTCGTGACTGTTTGTGTAGCTTCCAGTATGCACAATACTGTGGTCAACATTCTTCTACACTTGTTCTGGTGAACATATGTAAACATTTCCGGTGGGCATATACCAAGGGTGGTATGAATACATCACAAGACATACATAAGTTCAGATTTAGAAGACAGGGACAAACAGGTTTTCAAGGTGGCTGTATCAGTTTACACTTCTACCAGGAGTATATGATAGTTTTGCTTGTTCCCTGCTTTTGCCAAAAGTTGACATTTTTCTTGTACATAAGTTTTTGTTTTTTAAAATTTCTGTGGGATAGATTGTCAGAAGTGAGATTACCAAGTCAAAGTGTGTATGTGTTTTTAACTTTAACAGATGTGACCAGAAGGTTTTCCAAAAGGTCTGTATAACTGCACATTTTCACTAAGAATATAAAAGAATACTCTTCTCCCTTCATCTCTACCAACAATAAACACTATTGCTCTTTTTAATTTTTGCCATTCTGATGGGTATAAAATAAAATGTTATTTTAACTTATACTCCATACTATTAATGTTTATATATTTGTGGCCCCTGGATTTGATCTCCTACGGATTGTCTTTCTGATAGAGGGAAGGCTATTGGATTTGTGACTGATAAGAAAGACTAAAGGCTTCCCAGGTGGAGCTAGTGGGAAGAACCTGCCTGCCAATGTAGGAGACATAAGAGATGTGGGTTTGATTCTTAAGTGGGGAAGATCCCCTGGAGGAAGGCATGGCAACCCACCCCAGCATTCTTGCCTAGAGAATTCCATGGACAGAGGAGCCTGGAGGGCTACAGTCCATGGGGTTGCACAGAGTTGGACACGGTTGAAGCACTTAGCACGCAAGAAACTAATAGTGTTATCCCATTAAACAAAAACCCACGCACAAAAAAATCCTCTCTGTGAAGTTGTAAATGCTCTATCTCTGCATATGTCCAGGATGAGGCTGCTTGCTTACACATCAGAAATGTGTTGGGTGGATTCTTCTGTTGAGTTGGAGACAGCCTTGGAAATGTGATTCCAAAAGCAGGCCATGAGGAGAAACAAATTAGAAACTTTAAAATACAGATTCCAGAATCCTGCCTTGAAGACTTTGCTGAAGAAGACCTGGGAGAGGCCCAGGAATCTTTATTTTTACAACACTGACCAAGTGATTCTGATTAACCTGTGTACAGACCACTTTTGAGAAATACTGGACTAGAAGATGTCTGTCTTTGAATTTCAAAATGATAGATTTTACCAGCTGCTATTGGCAGCTCAGTGGTAAAGAATCCACCTGCTAATGCAGGAGACACAGCTTTGATCCCTGATCTGGGAAGATCCCTGGAGATGGAAATGGCAACTCACTCCAGCATTCTTGCCCAGAGAGCCCCATGGCGCATAGTAGAGTCTCAATAAATCTATCTCAGGGAGGTAAATGAATGAACAAAAACAGAACTAGGAGCTAAGAATTGGAAAAAAGAAATACTGAAGTGAAAGAGCAAAAAAGAAAAAAAAGCACACAAGACTGACTGATCTGGTTCTAAGAATATGGAAAACCAGAAGACCTCAAATAGGCTCCTTATATCATAGTCCTATACAGTGGCATACCATACAGTTAGGCAATGAATGGAGAGAATATTCTCCAGAATTCTTCATATAAAACCACTGTATAGGTCTGGAAGAAATACATTAATAAGTCCTTTGAGGTAGTAGGTGAGAGCCCCAAGGCCTCTGGGATGGGCACGGTGGTAAGAGGAGGGATTTATTGATAACTCCAGGATGGTCAGGGGAGGAGAAAAGGCAGTGTGGGGCATGTCCAGGAGCCCAGACTTGCCAGAATGCCCCTCTCCTGGGACTGCAGGACGTCTGCAAAACAACCAGGGCTGCTTGCTGTGGTTGAGCTTCTGGCTAAAATGAGAAGAGACAGCTTGGCAAGCTGTTTAGGAGTCAGCAGGCCTGGAGGTGGCTCTAGTGGTAAAGAATCCGCCTACCAATGTAGGAGACACAGAAGACGCGGGTTCCATCCCTGGGTCGGGAAGATACCCTGGAGGAGGGCATGGCAACTCACTCCAGTATTCTTGCCTGGAGAATCCCACGGCCAAGGAAGCCTGGGGGGGCTACGGTCCATGAGGTGGCAGAGAGTCAGACATGACTGAAGTGACTTAGCATGCACACACAGGCCTGGAGGTGGTGAGACTGTTGAGACTGAGATGCAAAAGGAAAGAGGATGCACGTATTTGAAGATATTATGAGGTGGGTTTTGCATTATCTCAGGCCATATAAGTAGGAGTTTGATGAGGTTATCAGACCTGAGGGAGCAGGGAGACTGCTGACATCTTGATTACATGAGTGGGTCCAAGAAATTACATTCTTGGAGGAAAGTTGAATGAGCCTGTCAACAGCTGGTCTTTCCCTGTGCCGGGCGTGGGACTTATTTTATTTTATTTTTTTTTTTAGGGTTTTTTGTTTATCTTTTTCACTTTTTGTTTTCTATTTTTTAAATGAATTTTTAAAATTAGGGTATAATTGCTTTACAATCTTGTGTTAGTTTCTGCTGTATAACAAAGTGAATCAGTTTTGCATATACACATACCCCATCTTTTTGGATTTCCAAGAAAAAGCATGAGTAGAATTTCAACAGGTAGAGGGTTTAAGTGAGGGCATTTCAAGTCCGGGACAGTGAGAGTAGAGATGGGGATGAGAAGTGGCATATGGTCTGAGGAGCAAAGCAGTGCAGATCTGTTGGGTGGAGCAGAAGGACCTTAACTTCCCTCCTCCTTCTGTTTCTTGACTCTGGGAGTCTAACCATCTACTTATCCCTGCTTCTCAGAAAAGCCCAGCCACAATGGTTGCCAAGCTATGGCCAGCACATACCAGTGGCTGTGCTGATTATTCACTTTGTGCCTGACCTAGACCTGTGCCTTTATTTTCAGTTCATTTCACCCGTGTCCTTCAAGCTAAGCTTAAGTTCTTGGATTTGTTACCTCTGGAGCTGGAGGGGGAGAATGGATCAAAACACTCCCTGGAACACCCACTGAGGTCTTATCATAATTGACTGGCTTCTATCACACAAAATTCACCATTCCTTCATTCACCAAATATTTACTGACCTTATTTATTGAGTCTAAATGTTGTTAATTTATATAGAGGGCAGTATTAACTGTGGCTCACAGTTTACATGAAGAGCCAGAGAGATTGCCATACCCTAACTAAATGCCCCAGGCCTTTGGGGCCTCACTGGTTTCTGTTCTTGAGTTTCCTGATATTCTAAGACTATTAGTTCAGGGACACCGTTCCCTCTTCTCATATTGTACAAGTATCTCAAGCCCGCAGACTCTGACATTGCTTCTACCAAGAAAGGGGAAAGCACGTTGTCTTAAGTGCTCTGGAAATTCTACTGGAGTCGATGAGCAGGGTATTAGAGTGGGTCTCCTTTCTGACCTTTGAGCTGTCTTTATGCCATCTGCACTGAATAAGCAGTTGTTCCTTTGGGCTTCTTGATGATGCCAGGATTCAGTAACTGCTGCCAAAGTCCCAAATCAAGCTGGCAGGCTGAGGTCAAAGGAATAGCTCATTCCCCTGCAGGGAGAGGTCACAGCACACTTGGTACTTCAGGCTAGAGAACTCCATTTTCCGATCTCAGATCTCTGAGCACCAATGGCTGTCTTTGGAAAGCCTGAAGTTGGGCCTTGAGCCTCACTTGTTTCCTTTTAAGTTTATGTGAACTGAGTAGTGAAATCTGCTCAAAGTCCATACTGCTGGAAAGCAAGTTTTTGTTTTATGAACTCAGATGGTCCATGTTTCTGGAAATGATTCCACCCAAAAGCAAAATGAATAGCCAGTTCTGGAACACGTACTTTGCTTTCAAAAGCCTCATTATTTTAAAGCATTTCCCCAAGATTCCTCTGATGTAGCTCTTTTTTGAAACTCTTTGGTTGTGTAGAAATACGCATAAATAAAACTGAAAAAATTTTCAAATTGCTAAATTTTAGATGTAATTTTTTATTGTTTCCGACATAGTTCTCTCTCCATTGCTATAATAAGGTAGACTGTCGTTCTTACTTGGAAGATTGGGCTCCTCATTTTTGGATTTTTCAGTGCTTTCTCCATACTCATTGTAACCTTGGGCATATTTTTTGAGAGACATTTGCTTGGCCGTGAGCTTCACAATGGCAGAATTTTGTTGCATGAATAAATGAATGAATACATGTTTTTCCCCTAAGTATGAGTCTGCCATCATTCTAAACATTTCAATTCATTTCCATTCAACTCAATTCCAATTTAATTTTTATAAACCAGTCAAAGAATGGGAAACTGGACAGAGTGACCATACTTTAACTCCACAGGTATCCAGACCTGGTTTGGGAAGATTTTGCCATTAGAACAGCCTAGGGGTCACTATTACTGGTCAAGCACGTAGACTTTGAGGTACAGGAGGAATGGGACAGCCTTCAGGTTGAGAATGTTTGTTGTTGTTCAGGCACTCAGCCGTGTCCAACTTTTTGTGATCCGATGGACTGCAGCATGCCAGTCTTCCCTGTCCTTCACCGTCTCCCAAAACTTGCTCAAACTCATGTCCATTGAGTCGGTGATGTCATCCAACCATCTCACCATCTGTCATCCCCTTCTCCCCCTGCCTTCAATCTTTCCCAGCTTCAGGGTCTTTTCTAATGAGTCGGCTCTTCACATTCAGGTGGCCAAGGTATTGCAGTTTCAGCTTCAGCATCAGTCCTTCCAATGACTATTCAGGATTGATTTCCTTTAGGATTGACTGGTTTGATCTCTTTGCAGTGCAAGGGACTCTCAAGAGTCTTCTCCAACACCACAGTCCAAAAGCATCAATTCTTCCACGCTCAGCCTTCTTTTTGGTCCAACTCTCACATCCATACTTGACTACTGGAAAAACCATAGCTTTGACTGAATGTACAAAAATTGTCCTTTTGTATCAATTTTTAACTTAAAGAATTTATAACTTGTGGTTTCTGTGGTGTGGAAGTGAAAAAACAGACTGGTCTTCTAGAAGGACAGCTAAATGATAAAATGGAAAACCCATCTGCGAATCCAGTTTTTCAGTGATGCAGGAGCGTGTGGACATAGCACATCCAAGCACACCCAAGCACACCCCCTTCCTAGGGACATTAGTCTTTTATATGTTCAAGACCAGGTCATTGCACAAACAGGAGGTTAGCATAGACTCAAACAAGCATGATTAAAATTCCACAGGAGAGTAGATCTCACTGACCCAGAACCATAGGCAGGGAGAGGGCTGAGAGAGAGCTGTATTCTGCAGTGGTTGTAACAGGACAAGAATCAGGAGCAATGTCCACAGTAACAGGACACCATGGATTCCCCTGAATCTCTCCATTAACAATGCACATCTTCGTTTCTGCATGTGTAAACAGTGTTTCTGATTGCATGTTTTCACGGGGTATCTGGGGACTGATGCAGTTTAAAGTACTATGAAAGCAAAAGATGAAAACACCAAACTCCTTAAGCTGGGTGTACCACAGAGCCCATGAATCTGATACTTCAATTCATGCCCAGCAATCCCCCAAAATGGTTATAATTAGCTATAATAATCCTGACTACCAATCACCATCAAGAATATAAGAGCAAACACTCCATTTGAAACCCTAGAGGAAAGTGAGAGCTCCATATAATAAAGTCCCAGGTACTTTTTAAGAGTTCTTATTTCTGCTTCCTCCTACCCCCAAGCCTTCCAAAAAAAAAGAATCAAATTTCTCAGGCATTTATGTTTGGAACCACTTTACTAGACGTAAGCCTCTGTAAGTTTTAGTTCAAGGGCCTCAAGTTTCACAGCGTAATTTAAATAGATTCTGAGTTGTACTTTTCTTAATGAAAAACACAGCCTGGAGAGCTCTTAGAGAGTGAAAAGGAGTTATTCTAATCAGGGTGTATCCACCAGGACAATGGATGCTTTGGGCCCCAACCCTCTCCTAGTTTTCCCCTTCTAACTTCCCGTAAAGGTTGTACAGTTTCCCTTTCAACAAAACAACCTACCTTCGGTCCAGTTCCTTGACTTATCCATGGTTGAAGAGACCTCCCTGAGAATCTCTCTTGTATAACACTGGTCTTTCTGTCATTGCTCTAGTCTGCACTTAAGTGAAGTTGCTCAGTCATGTCCAACTCTTTGCGACCCCATGGACTGTAGCCTACCAGGCTCCTCCATCCATGGGATTTTCCAGGCAATAGTAATGGAATGAGTTGCCATTTCCTTCTCCAGGGGATCTTCCCAACCCAGGGATCAAACCCAGGTCTCCCGCATTGTAGGCAGATGCTTTCCTGTCTGAGCCACCAGGAAAGTTCTACACTTAGAACCACCACATTCTAACTCAAGAGACTCCCACCGTCACAGGATTCCAGCTTAGTCCAATGCCATTCTCACCCAGCCGAGATTTCACTGGACACCATCTGACACCCATGTGACACTTTTTCCCCCTGTTGCCCTGTATTTGTCACAAACATACAACATGCCCAAACTCTTCCCATGGCATTTTCCTTACCATTCCCATTTTGATTACTTTTAAAGAGATGCCTCAAACCTACTGTCTGTTGTTTTTCTAAATTGCTTATTTCTGAAGTACACTAATTGTTTTCATGGCCAACTCTGGTTGCTTTCATCTAAGGAGGTCTGAATGGTTTCCCTGTAAATGAAAGAAGGATGCTGAGCTCCCATCTGAGAATCCTGGGCCCCAAGGCAGTTAATTACTAGCAGAGCATTTCAGGGAACTGTGTTGTTCTTGCGTTTCAAAGGAGCACATTGGGTGGAAGGCAATTTCTTGAGTGGAAAGATGAATGCTTTGCGATCCCTGGAGCCAACTCTGCCTCTGGCATCACTATAAAAGGAGAGTGCTTCTAACCACAGAAGACCACTACATACCCCACTACAGTCCCCAGATGCAAAATTGGGCAAACCTGGCAAAAGCATACACTTTCCAGTTACTTGCAATGAAAACCATCTGCAGGCAGTTCATTTTGACGTCATCCAATTGAGAAGTAAACTTCTTTTTGAAGTCTAACTTATTAATTTTGTTCACTAACCTCAAACACTTTGGATGTCGAGCAGTTATTCATTATACCACACACAGCACCCAGAAGACATGAGGAATTCTGTGTGCTCTCCCCTTCTTCACGCTCTGAGTAGCCCATCCATAGGCATAGCTTCAATCAGTTCCACTTACAGTAGGATGCTCTGGGCAAGAGGCTGGACCACTAGGTGGTACTCTAATGATGTTGGCCTGCTGATGGTCATGTATTTTTATTGTATTTTTAAAATAAAACATCTTATATTAATAAGTCTATTTAAGCTGATAACAATCTAATTTTGAACAAAATTTGACATTTAGACACTAACCCCCATTTTGTGATTTTGATGTCACAATTTACAACTTTTAAAAAATTGTATTTCCATTAACCAATTGTATTATAGTTTTAGTTAATACTTTTGTCCTTTAACTTTCATTCTAGTGTTGTAAATGATCTATTCACCACTATTATGACATTAGCATATTCAGGACTTAACTATATATTTACCTTTACAGATGAGTTATAACTCTGTTTTGTTTTCCTGTTACTAATTAGTGTCTTTGTTTCAGCTTGAAAAAATCCCTTTAACAACTTCTTGAAGGCTAGTCAAAGGGTGATGAACTTGTCTTCAGCTTTTGTCTGGAAAACTCTTTATCTCTCCTTCAGTTATGAAGCAAAACTTTGTCTGATAGTGTATTCTTGATTGGCAAGTTTTTTTTTTTTTTCAAGATTTTGAATATATCATACTCTCTTCTGGCCTGTAAAGTTACTGATGAAAAACCTGCTGATAGTCTTATGAGGATTCCCAGGTATATAATAAGTTGCTTTCTTCTTGCTACTTTTAAAAGTCTTTCCCTGTCTTTAGATTTTGATAATTTAATTATAAAATGTGTAGGTGTGAGTCTAGAAGGAGTCAATTCCAGAACCTCCACCAGAAGGCCTGTTTGGTTGTGTGAAGGGTCTTGGTATGCAATGACTCACAACCAAACTTTCCGCTGGTGTGCCATAGAGAAGAAGTCAAACCAAACCCAGAGCAGGTCTAAGGTGGTTTCAGAGTCACCAGCACCCTGGCTGTGTAGATACAAAATGGACTGAGACCCTTACTGAGAGGCAAAGTCTGAATCATACAAGACGTATTTCTTTTAAAGTAGTATGAGACCCTTCCTTATTCTTTTTCTTTTCCCTTTTCTTTCTCTCAAGTATCAGATGGGAGGTTTTTGATCTGTTCCACAAATATTAAAATAAAAATTTTTTCAAGGAAATAAAATCATGGAATACATATTAAACTTGCTTCTTCTGATCTTGCCTAAATACATCAAGAATGAAGGAGTATATGTAATGTAAAAGTTTGGATTCCCATGTATTCCTTTCTCTTTGCCCCTTACATCATCTTTTCCAGGAAGCAAGATGACGGTATTAATGGCTGCCTCTCTAGAGCACGTGTTGAACATATGCTCTTCAAAATGTAGCTGCTGGTACAGGAAGTGGCAACTTAAACTAAGGCAGGAATATTCTTGGAACAACCTCTTTCTCCAGATGGTCTTCCCCACTCCTTGACCTACTTATGTTCCGGAGGCTGGAAACTATCTCTCTTCTGAGGATCATCTGGTTCTCCCAGGGATCTAATATTATGCCAGTTCAACATGGTAATAGAAAAACCATAACATGCACACGATTTTACAGTCACTTCAGTAACATTTTCCCTTTGTTTTTGCAGTTCAGTCCAATGACCTCTAGGTGGTGGTAAATGTTCCAACCAGTATTTATGACCAGATTGAATGGCTGTCCTCCGATTGCTCTACAGGGTCTTAAAGTGTTAATTGACAGGACTTGGAGGAAGTGGACTGCTCTCCTGTGGTTTAGTATCACCTTTATTCCCCCTGATTCTCAGTAGAATGTGTTTTTACTGCATATTTACATTTACTGCTGCTGCTGCTAAGTCCCTTCAGTCGTGTCTGACTCTGTGCGACCCCATAGACGGCAGCCCACCAGGCTCCCCCGTCCCTGGGATTCTCCAGGCAAGAACACTGGAGTGGGTTGCCATTTCCTCCTCCAGTGCATGAAAGTGAAAAGTGAAAGTGAAGTCGCTCAGTCATGTCCTACTCTTAGCGACCCCATGGACTGCAGCCCACCAGGCTCCCCCGTCCCTGGGATTCTCCAGGCAAGAACACTGGAGTGGGGTGCCATTTCCTCCTCCAGTGCATGAAAGTGAAAAGTGAAAGTGAAGTCGCTCAGTCGTGTCCGACTCTTAGCGACCCCATGGACTGCAGCACATCAGGCTTCTCTGTCCGTGGGATTTTCCAGGAGAGGACTAAATGCCTACTCACAATTTTCCGGTGTGTTGTTCATTTGTGTCACGGCAACAAAACGAGCATGGACTTTGGAACTGGCACACTGGAGCTGGACTCCTGATTCAGCTGCCTACTAACCTACTGACCTCAGGCAAGTTGCTCTCGGACATAGGATTCCTTGGCTGAAAAATGGGATTCTTACCACAATCTAATTCCATACTGTTGTATGAAGAATCGAGTGCTTAAGAGGCATTCAATTTTGTTTTTATTTCCTTTTGCTGATGAGGAAATAGAGGATGTGTTATAGGTTCCATATGTATGTTTTATACAACCAATCTACAGCTCTAATGAGACTACATAAACTAAACGGTAGATTGCAACCATTACAGTAAACTCAATCGCAACATATTTCTACTTTCATGGAAATAAACTTGGGTTAGTTCCCTTCTCCCCTATTTGCTTGAAGGGTGCAACTTTACATATCCTCAGGTTTGGACTGGCTCCTTCTCAAAGATGGGTCCTTTGGAGAGTTAACTTATTTTTTCCCCTGGAGAAAATCAGGTATAGCTATTCCAATTCAAGCCAGAAGATTTTGATATTGCCATTTGTTATATGAAAGATTCATTTGCCTAGGAAAATTAGCTGAAAGCATTAAACATCTATCTTAAGTTGTCTTTATGGCAATATGTCAACTAGAGTATTTTTTTCTTTCTGGCTCATGTATAATTTTTAAAGACTCCAAAAAGTAGGCATGCGGTATGAATTCAACTTTTGAGAGGTAAAGGTGCCCAAAGTAGGAAAGGTCATAAATAGCAGAGGCAGAATTTGATTTCAGGTTTTTAAGATTCCAGATCACATACAGCATTCACCATTGTACGGTGTGAGGCGTTAACACACTACAAAAGTAGTCAGGGCTTTGATCACAAAGGTCTTGGAATCCCCAGCACAAGAGGGCAGGCTAGAGTGGGGATCACACCCCTCATTGAATAATTCCCCTGAACTAGCAGATCTTAGTAGAAACCCATTTCTTTTATCTCCCCTATTCTAATTCAAGAGCTGCTCTCTGTTTTAGAAGAAACACCAGAGGTCAGGTTTCTTGACCAGCTACTATTTTCCTTCAACTAACCAAGAATCTTTCATCCAAAGTGCAGCCCAGTGGGGAGGGAGAGTAGAGACAATGGGTGTTGAGGAAGGTGGGGAGGAAGAGGGCACAGAAGCCCCCAGGTGGGGCTCCTTGGAGAGGATGTAGTTAATCTGCTTTGCAGTGGGCATAACTAAAGGCCATGCCAAGTGCTCTAGAAAAGTTCCTCTTCCAGCCAGACCCTGCTTTAGAAGGAAAAAAAAAAAAAAATCATTCCCTGGAGTTTTAGAGAACTGAATAATAATCAGTCTGTAATGGAACAGGAAACCTCAGGTGCTTGGACAGCAGTCCTAATTTTTTGAGGTCAGTGTTCTGTCAGGTCAGGGAGTGTAGAACAGGTATCTGAATCAAATCTCAAGTTGGGAAAGTGCTCGGCATTTCTTTCTCAACAGTGCTAGTCCACTGCTTTTCCATGAAGCCATTTGGGGATTGAGGGGCAGATGGGACAGGAAGGGAAAGGAAAAGAGAGGCAGGGAGTTTTCTGGAAGGAGCCTGTTGTGCTGTTTTAAGATCAACATTGCAGGTTGTTTGTGTTAAGTTTGTGTGATGTAACTAAAATGGACTCAGGTGGCAACAAACTAAATATTTCAACTTTTTTTTCTCTCCTTTCCCCCCACCCCCCTTGTGGCTGGATGAATGGCAAGCAGGAGAGGGGCGGAGTGAGTTAAAACAGGTTATTTTAAAAAACCAAATGCTGCCATAAAGAAGAGTACACTTTGTATAGACAAATGCTGATTGCTTGAAACTCAGGACCTGAGTGCTTCTATTTAAAACTCTGGAAAATAAATAGATTTGCTTGTGTTCTGGGATTTACTGATCTCCTTTCAACCCTCCAGACAAATTAAGGGGTGACCTGGTAGACCGGTGGGGTCTGTGGGAAAAAAGTGAAACATTTTTTCAAAACTGAAAGTGGCTCACTTGTGTCTCTTTGCGATCCCAAGGACTGTATAGTCCATGGAATTCTCCAAGCCAGAATACTGTAGTGGGTAGCCTTTCCCTTCTCCAGGGGATCTTCCCAACCCAGGAATCGAATTGGGGTCTCCTGCATTGCAGGCAGTTTCTTTACCAGCTGAGCTACCAGGGAAGCCCTGCCTTTTTCAAAAGGAGAACGTATTCAGTGCAATCTGTTGTCCTTGAGTTTAAGCTCAAAAGCTTTACTTCACTGAATCCAAGTTAAAAAAGAAGAAACAGGTATGTGGGGGTGGGGGTGGGAAGTCTGCAAGGGAAAGGAGTAAAACGTTAAACAATGTCAGGATGTAGACAGCAAAATCTAGACTGTAGAAAAATTCCGCTAGTCCAGACTGCGAAGAAATGATCAGGTTTCACTTAGAAAAAAAAAAAGTTGTGCCCAGTGCAAGAGAGGTACAAAGAGAGAATTTTGTACATCAAAGAGACTGGAGACATACCAAACAATTGCAAAGTATAGATCTTATTCTGATCCAGATTAAAATAAATGAGTTAAATAATTCAAAAAATACTTATGAGGCAATGGGCAAAAGTGAGCACTGACAGGATATGTGATCGTATTAAGGAATTACTGTCCATGTGTGAGATGTGATAGCAGAATAGTGGTTATGCTGTGAAAAAGAGCCCTACTCTTTCTAGAAGAGATTACAGTCTTGGATTTGCTTCAGAATACTGGGGCAGGTGGAGAGGGAGGGAGGCTTTCAGGGAGTGATTGAAAGTATATGTTCAATGAGATTGGCCTTAAGAGCATAACTGTTGAGGTTGGGGGTTCTTTATAGGTACAACTTCCAAAAGGACAAGAGAGCTTTATCTCTATGTTGGCCAGGATAACAGCACAATCAAATCATACATATTTTTGTATATATTTGAAATATTCCATAATAAAATGTTAATGGCAAAACCCCGTTATATCATGCTGTGATCTTTTGAACACCAGAGCCATCCTCTCTAAAAGCCTGATGGTATTGGGTAGGTATCCCCAAAGACTAACAGAACGTTCCCCTTCTAACATCATTTTTGTGTTAACTCAAACAAATTCCGTCTCACTCCAGAATCAAACCACAAGCAGTCCTCTTTTTTATTCTATGATAAGAAGGAACTGAATGGAATCTGAATGCAAAGGAAAGGGAACCAAACTACAGTAAGGATATTCTAGGGCCAAGGTTAAGATCCCCAGGGGACTGAAATGTACAGCTGGCCTGGGCAGCCGGCTATGCCCCAGGCCCCGCAGCTGTCTGGACAACAGCCGTCGTGGGTGATGTCTAGACCTGCCTCATGTTTCTATCTTTTCTCTTGTGTACTTCGATATGTCACAAAACTCAGGATAGTTTTGCTTCCTAGTTAAAATAATGAACTCCTTTGCAATGGATTTTGTCCCAGGTTTCCTGAACAAGCACCATATACTTAAATGGCTATTAGAGCAAAAGTGGCTTGCGTGTCTTTGAAATTCATCTGAGGAATTGGGCCTGGTTCCTCTTTATGGATATCTTGAGGAAGACGCAATTACATCTTCTTGGTAGTGACTCCAGCTGCTTCCAAAAGAACAAGAGAGCTTTATCTCTATGTTGGGCAGGATAGAAGGACAATCAAAACTAAGGGTCTTGGAAAATACTAACTCAGAGATCACGGTTAAGGACTGACTGTTTTCTAGGACAGACTGTGGAAAACAAGAGCCAATGATAAACAGGAACGCAGAAAGTGTGTCATGACCTGAAGCCACCAGACTGGCCTCAAGGCAGGCTTCCACATTCTCATGATTATGAGCTAGCAAGTCCTGGAGAGGGGACTGTTTCTGTTTTACTTTGCAGGTTTGACCGAACAAGTCCCCAGAATGAAAAAAGAAAGGAGAAGCAGAAAAGGATCAGAGGAAAGAAAAGAGAGAGGGCTGTTGATCAACAAATTCTTGTAAAAGGAAGGAAACGAGTCTGTCCCTCCTGGGACTCTGATTCTGCATTTTGATTTTCTTCCAAATAAACCACTTCCCCATTTCACTCCACCCACCATTCGTCTTCACCATAACAAGCCTAAATATACTTCTGAGTGAAAAAGCAAACTGCAAATTGAGCTGACACTAGTAAGTAGTTTGAAAAACCTGGTAGAGAACTGGAGAATATGATTCTACATTTTTCCAGGTTTTTTTGAGATATAATGCACATATAAAGTTGTATATGTTTAAGGCATACCACATAATGGTTTGAAACCTGTGCATATTGCAAAGTAGTCACTACAGGAAGGCTAGTTAACATCCATTGCTTCACCTGGTGGCCGATTTTCTTATCTTGTGATGAGAACTTTTAAGATGTATCCTCTCAATAACTTTCAAAAATACAAAACAGTATTATTAATTGTAGTCAACAAACTGTACTTTACATCCCTAGAACTTATTTACTTTATGACCGGAAGTTTGTACCTTGTGACCACCTGCATCCATTTCTCTTACCCCAGTCTCCTGCCTCTCCAATCACTAATCTGTTATCTGTTTTGATTCGTTTTTGTTTTTGTTTTTTTTAAGATTCCATATACAAGCAATGTCATTTATTTTGCCTTTCTCTGTCTGGCTTATTTCACTTAGCACATTGCTCTCAAGGTCCATCCATGTTGTTGCAAATGGTAGGATTTCCTTCTTTGTCATGGCTGAATAATAGTCCATTATACAATGGAATATTGCTGCTATGAATATGGAAGTGCAGATTCCGCTTTGAGATTTTGTTTTAATTTCCTTTGGATATATAACCCGAAGTGGAATTGCTGAATCATATGGTAATTCTGTCTTTAATTTTTGGAGGAACTTCCTACTGTTATCCATAGTAGCTACACTAATTTGCATTCCTTTTCTCTACATCCTCATCAACATTTATCATTTGTCTTTCTAATGATGGCTGTTCTAAGAGGTGTGAGATGATATGGCATTGTGGCTTTGATTTGCATTTCCCTGATGATTAGTGATGAGCGCCTCTGTATGTACCTGTTGGTCTAATTCTGTACTTTTTGGGCAGCAGGAGAAAAGGCACACCTATATTATATTTTAAGCTCCTTTAACCTAAAAAAAAAATACACTTTTAACTTTAGAATAGTTTTAGCTTTACAGAAAAATTGTGACGATGGTACAGAAAGTTGCCTTGTACGTCACACTCATTTTCTTCTATTATTAACATCTTACATTTTTATATCACATTTGTCACAATTAGTGAAGCAATAATATTGTTATTAAGTAGAGCCCATAATTTACATGTTTTCTCAGTTTTTACCTAATGTCTTTTTTCTGTTCCGGTAACCCATCTAGGTCACCTTTAGTCTTCAGTACTCCTTAGGCACCTCCTGGCTGTAAAAGTGTCTCAGACTTTCCATGTTTCTGACGACTTTGACAGTTTTGAGGAGTGTTGGTCAGGAATTTTGTAGACTGTCCCATAATTAGGATTCAACTGATGCTTTACTTATGTTTAGACTGGGGTTATGGGTTTGGGGGAGGCAGCTCTTTAACTTTTTCATCTTAACTTCTGAACATCAGATGTTTGTTTCTTTAACTCTCTTCAACACCAAACTGTTTTACACAGCAAGAAACTTAACCCAGAGCGGCTGCTGATCTGTGCCCTGAACATTTATTATTATTTGCCTTCCAGCACTTTTTGCTGTTTACTCAGCTAAAGAATAAAAGCAGATTTAGAAATTGGAGATGTGCTTGGTGATAGCTGTTAAAAAAAAAAAAAAAGGTGTGTATAGAACTCAGTTCTAATTATAGTTGCTGTGCAGGGAGAGTTAAAAACTTTAAAGTAGCATTGGATTATTTTAGTCACAAACATGAATGGTATATAAATTCTCTTTCCTTGTCAAATATCGGATATGGATTTTTTTCTGAAATAATTTGTGTCATTTTCCATTTTTAATTTTAATTGCTACAGGAATCAGGTTTTATCTTTGACACTGTTTCCCAGTACTGTTTTTGTATCTTCCAGATCTGGAAAGACTATACTAGTAAGTACACTAGATTGCATCAAAAAGAAAACGCCACACCAATATCACTTTCAAATATCATAGGAAAAAATCTTAAATGAAATATTAAAACACACAATATATCAGCTCATTAAAAATATATAACAAGCAACTGGGATTTATTCTGAGAAAGCAGGGGTGATTCATTATTAGAAAATTCAATAATATAATTCTTTATCTTAAGAGACCTAAAAAGAAAGATTATATAAAATCATCTCCACAGAGGTATATAAGGCATCTGATTATGTGAAATTTCACTCCTGTTAAAAGTATTCAATAGAATAGAAATTGATGAATACTTCCTTTTTATGATAGAAAGCCAAAATTTTAGTAATGTGGTAACACTAAAAACTCTTCAATAACATGATTAAGAAGACAAGGATGCATTGTCTTTACTACTATTTTACACTGGGATGGAGGTACTAGCCTATACAATCAGATAAGAAAAAGCAGTCAGAAGGGTAAAAATTGAAAAGGAAGAGGCAAAACTCTCTGCAGGTGATGATTTTACCTATGTGCAAATTCCAAAGATCCAGTGAAAAACTACCCTAAACAATAAAAATAGAGTTTCAGGTTATAAAATTAACATATAAAACCAATAACCACATCATATGCTAATTAAAATCCAATATAAGACACAATGGAAGAGAGAATACTATTTTTGACAGTAAAAAGACAAAAAGAACTAGGTATGAACCTACACTTAGAACTTATGTGAGGTCATCTCTAAACCTCTGCTCAGGATATAAAAGACCTGAAAAAGAAAGGCACACTATGGTCTTGGGTGGGAAGACTCAACAGCATAAACACGCTAATTTCCCTTAAGTTAGTTTATAAATTTAATGTAATCCCAATAAAGTTAACATTAGGGCTTTCCCCTAGAACAAGACAACTTGCTTATAAATTCATCTAGAAGGGGAAAAATACAAAAACAAGAATAGTAGGCAAATCTCATAATGCATAGCATGGGGCTAGCCCTTCCAGAAATAACTATTATGAAGCTTCTGTCTTAAAGCAATGTGATATTGCACAAGAATGGACAGATAGACCAGTGGAAGAAAATAGAAAATATAGACATAGACCTAATTATATACACAAATGTAGGATGTAATGAGGGTGGCCTCTCAAATCAGAGAAGAAAAGTTGGATTTTTTATTGGTGGTACTGGGATAATTGAATGACTACTTAGAAAAAGTTAATGTCTTTTTCACATCACATATCTGGATATATTCCAACTGAATCAAAGATCTAAATGTAAAAAGTGAAACCATACAGGTACTAGAAGCAAAAATGAATAAATATCTTTATAGCTTGGGGGTGGGGAAATTTTCCTTTGCTATGATTCAGAATCCAGAGCATTTAAAAGTATTTTTTACTTCTTAGAAATACAGACTTGCATAGTGAAAAGATGACTTTGGTAAAGTAAAATGGAAAATGACGAACTGGGGAAAATATCACAACTGAAATCACAAAATGTAATCAATACCTTCCAGTCAGAGACCACAGAACACACATCTGCAGATGAATGAGTTAGGATTTAAGCCCCTTGTAACAATGGAGACTGTATGCCAGGGGCCACCACAGTGGGATTCAGGAAGACTGTCTTGAAAGTGACTTTTTGTAGGAGTTGGGCTTTGGTTAGGCACCTTTGGAGAACATTCAAGAAAGTGGAGCTTTGCTCTGCACTGGATCCTGTCAGGAAACAGTAGCAAATCTATTACTGAATATCCTATTAAACTCTTATCTCTAGGGCAGGAGAAATGAATCAAGGCTAAAGCCATAATTGTTAGAGAAGCAGCAGTTACTCGTCTTAGCCAGTATAGGAAGATGTCCATGGGTTTTGGTTTTTGTTTTGTTTCTGTGGTTTACACAGGAATTGTATTTTTGTCTGTGCTTAAACAAGATTCTCAAATGGTGTTTTGTTTTGGTTTGCTTTTTCTGTCGTGGTTGCAAAGTGACTCTATCTGATGCTAATGTTCTTTGTGATTTTTATATCCAATGAGGGGACACCCATCTAGCCATCAGTACCAGGCAAACTCCTGGTAGCTCTGAGGTCCAGCTGTGGCAGGCCACTTCTCAAATGTCAGGGACTGCTCCTCTTTCTTGTAGAACTAATACCCCTAAAGTCTTCTCTGTACTGTTACAATTTTAGTATATGTGCTGCCTAGGCGAGCACGCTTGCTCCTTGGAAGAAAAGCTATGACAAATCTAGACAGCATATTAAAAAGCAGAGATATCACTTTGCTGACAAAGGTCTGTATAGGCAAAGCTATGGTTTTTCTAGTAGTCATGTATGGATGTGAGAGTTGGACCATAAAGACGGCTGAGCACTGAAGAATTGATGCTTTCAAATTGTGGTGTTGGAGAAGACTCTTGAGAGTCCCTTGGACAGCAAGGAGATCAAGCCAGTCAATTCTAAAGGAAATCAACCCTGAATATTTATTGGAAGAACTGATGCTGAAGTTGATGCTCCAATGCCTTGGACATCTGATGCTAACAGCTGACTCATTGGAAAAGACCCTGATGCTGGGAAAGATTGAGGGCAAGGGAAGAAGGGGGCGATAGAAGATGAGATGGTTGGATGGCATCACTGACTCAAATGGATATGAGTTTGAGCAAACTCCGGGAGACAGTAAAGGACAGGGAAGCCTGATTTGGTGCAGTCCAAGGGGTCGCAAACAGTTGGACACAACTGAGCAACTGAACAACAACAATCTCTGGAGAGTCATATCACATGAATTTATGTGGGAGGGTGTAGCAGCATTAAAGAAGGCATATTGTATGTTACTTTCAGTTGTTAATTACTCTTCAATATTCACATGCTTTTGAAATAAACACTTAAAAAAGTGATGACTAAAAGGCCAAATTTCTAAAGGGAAGATAAGTGTGTTTCAGAATCAGACCAAGCACATTTATTAAGCATTCATTAATTTATTCATTAAAAAATATATATATTTAAAGCACCTACTATGTTTCTAATTGTGCCACCAGGTTCTATCCGAAGATCACCCAAAGGACAAGGTAGCCACTGACAAGCAGAGACATTGTGTTAGAATATGCTCAGTTTTGCCTTCATTGAATTAAATTAAAAACCCATTGTTATTTAAACATTTATATAATTACAGGCAGTCATTATCCTGCTTGTTTTCCAAAGGCCAAGTCTGACTCAGTGTGCCTTTGATAACTGACAGAAGGCACTGCAGCAATATGAAACGTCTCTGCAGAACAAAGCACGCTGAAGAAGCTATTACACAGGAGGTTTAGCTCGGGAGAAAGGAACAGAGAAACAGCTCCCCGTACAAAGCTCTTTATCTCGGTTTCCAAAGTGCAGTGGTTTAACATTTAAAAAGGCTGCTTTGGGGAACATCTTCTCCTGAAGGTTTCTTTCACACATTTACAGTCAGGAAGTACAATAGAACCATGAACCTCTTCCACTCTCTGGCGAGGATTTTCCTGCTTTTACTTACGTGTTAGATTAAAATAGCGTTTTACTTCCTTTCAAGCCTGAAGACAGGATTACATTTGAGTCTAGGTCGTCTGATTCAAAATGTGAATTGTTAACCAGGAGATAATGAGACCTGACTTTTAACCAGGCAGTCCTGACTGTTGTTGAGTATTGGCATCTGCTGTCCATAAAGTTCCCCGAGGTAAAATGAGCATCAGAGGTCTGTAAATAGCAACACTGTTCCCTCCTCCCCTGCCCACACTGACCCCTGCACTGACAAACATTTAATGGTGGTTTTTCCTGATCAGAAACAGCTGCCTTAAGAAATTTGAATATTTATCTCTTCACTTATTTTTCTCCTGAGTTTTCTGAACTTTTTATCCCTTAAAATAATAGAGCAAGCGGAAGTAGACAAGATCAGAACCCCTTTAGATAGGTCTCTGGTTTAGTTAGTTGACAATCCAAACCCCAAAGGAAGACATATCCCCAGTATTGGGTATCTTGCCAACATGCCTGAATCCTGTTTTCTATGTCATGAAAATGTTCGGGTAGTACCAACTTGTCATTACACAGTTTACAAAACAAAGTGATCCCAAAGATAAAGTCATTAAAAGAGTATTGGCCACTTAGATTTCTGATACTGAAAAAGTAATGAGATGGATTTCTTGCGTGTGTTCTGTGGGAACAAAGTGTTATTATTTCAGAGCTGCAAACAGGCTCTGGATGATCCAGGCTCCTTATTTTGCTGTCATGGGACCAGAGAATATCACATCACTAGACTTCAGTCTTTCTATTCCTTGCTGCAAGATACTTGTAATAGAAACAAAAGAAGGGATTATCGAAAAAGTGTCCAAAAAACAAGAAATCTCTTAAAATCAGGCCTTAGTTCAAATGGCACCTCTTTAGAGAGGCCATCGCTCCATTCCTTACTCAGCCTCATTTATCCGAAAAGAACAGGGCACTTCATGAGTTTATGGTTGTGTTACATTCTACTGTCTCCAAAACTAGAATGTAAGCTCCAGTGGTGCTGCGGTTCTGTCTATTCTATTCACTGTTATGTACTCAGCACCCAGAACTGTGGTTGGTCCCCCAGGTGATGCACAAAAATAATTGTTGAATGAATGGACAAAAATGAATGAATGAAATGAAATCCAGCTGCCATCAAAGGTAAGAAGGAATAAAAACTAAGAGATGAAAAGGCTATATGATATCATATTGCAATAACAAAATATTATAAACTGAGTCGACATTTTGAGAATCTTCATACAAATTTCATCCTGCCTCCTTCCACATGAAGACTAAGATCCTAGGTATTGCAATTCCAACATTCCCAAATCTTTACTATTAGGGTCAAACTCCTGGCATCTAACTAATTAATTTATACATTCTAGATATTTTATAATAATTTCAAAAAATAATTTTTATTACTTTTTGGCTGTACCACATGGCATGTGGGATCTTCGTTTTCCAACCAGGGATCAAACCTGTGACCCCTGTAGTGGAAGCACGAAGTCTTAACTGGTGGACCACCAGGGAAGTCCAGATGATATTTTAAATATTAGAATAAAATGTGCGAGAGGTGTCAGCAACAGAAGGTGAAGTAACTAGAACTAGATAATTCACATCATAAATATTCAGACCTTGATGGTCCTGAATTGCTTGAATTATATTGGGGTCTCAAGATGCTGCCAGTGTTGAGGTCCTTTTACTATGCATTCCAAAACAGCCAAAATTCACGCGTGTTGTTTGTCATCTAGTAGTGACTATAAACATTCAACTTTGTTTTATTAAAAAAATTTAAGTTATTGAGCATCTACTTAACAAATTATTACACTAGGTATTTTATGGAGAGATATATGAAATAGTTCTTTTTTTTTTTTTTATGAAATAGTTCTGATGAAATACTTCTGAGTTCTGATGAAAAATGCTGGCTGCCTGATATTTCGCTTGCTTGGCACACTGCTTGAAAGATGCCAGCAGCAGATAATTTTTTATCTTGCAATTGTGGAGCTGGAAGGATATGGGAGGAACCCTTTCTGTTGGATTAATACGGCAATCATCAAATCTGAGTTAATTAAGGACAAAGGTGTCAAATCTGAAAGAGTTCAAGGGGAATAAAAAGGCTTCCTGGATGATAAACATTTTCAACCAAGAGAAGAATATGAAAAACAAAAATAATAAGGTGATGAATAAAGTGGTTTTAAAAAAGACATCAAGGATTTAAAGACTGCTTTCTTTACATTATTCTTAAACATTACTTTCAGTGGACAATCTTGATTTTATGTAGGGAAAGGAAGAATATAGAATTTTTAGATGAAAATGAATGCTAAAGAAAGATGAAGCTTTAGACAGAAGACAACAAAAAGTCCTCAGAAAGTCTCATTAAGAGCAGACTCGTCAGACACTGTGCATGTGAAGGGCTGAAAATGCTCTATCCAGCAGGAAAGAGCCTAAAAAAAAGAAGAAAAAGATCATCATAGAAATGAAGACAAATTTCGACAGCTTTAAAGGTGCTTTTGGCTTTAGTTTCTAGCATTTGTCATTGGTTGAATTAGGTTACAAGTGGCTCCTTAGGTAGCAAAAGTCAACTTGTAATCAAGAGACAATTCTGCAACAAAACAAACAAGGCATCTTGGCGATGGTGTAATAGACACCTGACATGGGTTTATTGTTGGATACAACCCACAGGAGAACTACTGACCCATTTCTAGCAGCATGGCACCAGTGTATTAATCATGATGTTTTTGGCTCTAGGTAATAGGAAAACCAAATAAAGCAGCTTTAATAATAAGAAAAAAAAATGTATTACTTTCCATAGTGGTTAAGTCAGGGGGTGGTGGGGTGGGCTGGGTCTTCAGGAGCAGTGAACTCAGCTGCTCAGTGCTTGTCAGGTTGACCTAGATTCTTTCCATCTGTCCGATTTGCCATCCTTTGCCTGTGTGCTAGTTCTCCTCATCTTCGCAAGATTGCAGTAGCAGCTCCAGGCATCACATCCTCACACAACTGAAAGTCACAAAAGAAGAGGGTACAGGAGCACCCTAAACCCCTTTTTAAAGAAAAGGCAGAACTCAAGCAGAAGCTTACAGAGCTTCACATATTAGATTGGTAAGAATTATGTCAAATGCCACAGTAGTTTCCTTTCTCTGTCTGGTTTATTTCACTTAGCATATTGCTCTCAAGGTCCATCCATGTTGTCACAAATAGCAGGATATTCTTCTTTTTTATGGCGGAACTCATCTTCTTCGGCCATTCATCTGTTGCTGGACACTTAGGCTGCTCCCATGTCTTGGCCATCGTAAATAATGCTGCAGTGAATGTGGAGGTGCAGATATCTCTGACATAGTGTTTTCATTCTCAAAGATCATTCTTAAACCAACCAATGACAAGAGGAATTAGATTCCCAGTTGTTTTAGGTTAATCACAATTTATCTCCAAGGGAGGTTGGGAGGGTCCAGCCTCCCCTAAATCCAATAGATACCTGAATACAATCAGGGTATATTAGGAAGGGAAGCCTGGTGTACTGCAGTCCATGCGGCCTCAAAGAGTCAGACACGACTGAGCGACTGAACAACAAAATTAGTAAGGAAGCATGGTGCGGGAGAAAGGTTACTGGGTAGGCAACCATGGTGTCTGTCATCACCTCTCCTCATTTACACACAGTAACAGTCATTCTTTGTGATGTACAGTTCAATGGGTTTTCACAAGTGCATCGAGTTGTGTAACCAGCACCATGACAATCAAGGTATAGAAAAGTGCATTACAAAAGTGGGTTGACCAACCAGCATGGACTTGCTATCATGGTAGCAGCAAGGAGGAGGAGGAGTCATGGTTCTTCCCACCTTTGTCCTTCATGAACACACTTCCAAGAAGATGACCAGGCCATGTACAAGTCTGATAGAAGGAGGTACAAATAGCGTGTCATGGGGGCTTAAAGAAGGGAGAGACTCCTGGTTCTGGAGCTATAGCCTGTCCTGTCCTTGTGACTACTTCTGATTCCCGGGACACCGTGCTCAGGTAGCCACTGAGAAGGCCATCTCTGGTTGCTGCCCTGTGGTTGTCCTGAGGGCTAACTTGGCTTCCCAGAACTCACAACCCTTGTTTAATTTTGCCCATCCTTCTTTTCATTTATGGATGTGAGAGTTGGACTATAAAGAAAGCTGAGTGCAGAAGAATTGATGCTTTTGAATTGTGGTGTTGGAGAAGACTCTTGAGAGTCCCTTGGACTGCAAGGAGATCCAACCAGTCCATCCTAAAGCAGATCAGTCCTGGGTGTTCATTGGAAGGCCTGATGTTGAAGCTGAAACTCCAATACTTTGACTACCTGATGTGAAGAGCTGACTCATTTGAAAAGACCCTAATGCTGGGAAAGATTGAGGGCAGGAAGAGAAGGGGATGACAGAGGATGAGATGGTTGGATGGCATCACCAACTCAATGGACAACTCCAGGAGCTGGTGATGGACAGGGAGGCCTGGCGTGCTGTGGTTCATGGGGTTGCAAAGAGTCGGACATGACTGAGCGACTGAACTGAACTGAACTTGTCATCAACCAGTTAGGCAGCTGGGGGTAGTTCAAGTACTCTGTCCAGACTCAGGACCTGTTTTCAGTTCAAAGAGGGAAGTGGATCTGCAGAGGGTCTGATTCCAGGGAGGAATGACTGGTTTCAGGACAACATGATGCTGACTTGGGTTTGCCTTTTGATCTTCAATATGGCAGGTAGATGATGCTGGCAGACTATTTTAGAAGAGAAGCATGGCCTCTGTGATGAATTTGAACATAATAAATCACACAGTAAGATGCTATGATGATTATAATAAGGACAGCAAACACAGTAGCTAACATTTACAAACCAAATGACTGACCAGCAAGAGCAGCTTTTCAGCTCTTCTCAACAATACTTACAGTGTTTAGAGTCCTGTGAATGAGCCCAACTATGGCTAAAACCAGTCATCTAACCCAGCTTGCTTTCACCCAGGGAGCTGGCGCCACTGCTTGTCTCTACTATCCAGGGCCAGCCCTTGTCCATACAGTGCCTTTGTGCAAAGTAGAAAAAGTCTCCTCTTCCTCACAATACTTCCCCATCTATTAGAAAAGCATTGTAATATGCAGTAAACTTGTAACAGTCAATATACAAATCCTTGGGGTGTGAACTTTGAATGGTGCCCCTTAAGTTACAAGTAGCAGAGCTGTAAAGAGAAGCCTTGGGATCTACTTGGTTTGGGGTATGAGAATAAGTCTTGTTTCAGAAACAAAGCAGGTCTGGATCAGTGGTTTGAAGGATACCTGGAAGTTTATTAATTTATTCATTCAGCTCTAATGGACCGGTTACTATATTCCAGGTGCAGTGCTAAGTGCTATGTGAGTGTCATCTCATTTAATCTTTGCAGAACAACTGTGAACAAGTATTATTTTTATCCCTGCTTTACATATGACAAAATCAGAGTTATTGCTTGCCCTAATTCACACCATTAGTGATAAAGCTTAGCTAGAGTCTTGATGGAGCTGATATTAAGGTTACCATTCTGCTTCTGACTACATATATTTACATAAAATAATTCTGTTGGAATTGATGTTGGTAATTCTTACATTCATCTAATCATATCTCTTTATTTTAATGTATTTCCATTGGATTTCTCAGGAAAAAAGGAATAGATTCCGTGATTCTTAAGGTGCTACAGAAGATGAGGATATAAACACTTTATACTTGCAAATATTAAGGGGGAAAAAAATCTGTCTTTTCAGACCAACGACTGAAGAAGACAAATAACTGTTTCAGCAATAGAGGTGAATTGCATGGGGCTTCTGTGTTGCTTGCTTCAGTGGAGATGGGTGTGATTGTGACCAATTAGGAGGATTAGTTCTTCAAATTGGAAGCATGCTGGCAGAGACTCAAGCATGAGAGCCTTGGCTTTCACAGTGATAATCCTTTCGATCTTAGGAGAGGCGACATGGCAGCTTCCTCCTGAGCACATGCCGAAGAGGAATCTGGTGACCAAAGGCCAGGTTTTCTTTTCTTCTTAGTTTCTGTAGTCATGAGAGTATAGTTTTTGGGCCAATAAAATCCTCTTGCAGAAGTCCTGCTGTCTTGCCATCTTCTCTGAGGAAGCTGATTGAAGTGAACGAGGAATGAAAAATTTTGCCCAACAGCTTATTTGGTTCTCTTACATGAAGGATTCTTAATTTAACTGATTTCCTCTTCCTAATTAGATTTTGCAATTAGGGTTGCCCATTAACCTAGAATTTTCCTATAAAAGACTCGTCCTCCATCGTGTTTGCCTGCCTCACAGCACCACAGCTGTATAATTGCAGTTAAATCCACATCCTCTCTTCAAAGCAGAGGAGATATACATAGCCAGATCCAGGTGGCTGGCTCTTGAATGCAGTTGGATTTGAGAAGCATGTGCAAAGCACTTTGCCAGCCACTCTGAGGTGATGGAAAGATGAGGGCACTCTGGGACCTCTAGGCTCCCATGAGTCATGCCCTTATTAACTTAATAAATGTTTATTGAGCACCTACTACCTGTTAGGCCCTGTTCAGGCAATGAGGACACAGCATTTTAAAAAGCCAATCAAGTCCCAGTACTTTCTGGTGACGCAGACAAAATATAAAGCATGCTAGATAATAAGTACAAAGGAGGAACTATTGTAATCCAGGCATTTATACTGGAAAGCAACCAAAACCCTGATGCTATCTGTTGGTGCACAGTGCTCTCAATTACAATGGAAGAAGAAATTCACTTTGACAGAGGAGGGGAGATTTGTGGAAGATTTTGTGCAAGCAAGGAGATCTAAGCTGGACTCAGAAGAAAGTTTGGATCAGGTGAATATAGCCACAATGCAAATAGGCAAGAAGAAAAAGCTTTCAGACATTATGAAACATTTCAGCAAAGGTCCAGGAGTGAGAAGACAGGGGATGCAAACCACATTCAGAAGAGCTGAATAGTTTAGTCCAGTCTCAGCACCAGTGGGATAACAGGTAGGACAGGAACACAGTCTGGAAAGGTATGTAGAGGCCAAGTGATGAAGCATTTTGACTTTCAGGGAGTATAGGTTGAGCTCGGCTGGCAGCGGAGAGTACCCTGAGCTAATATGTTTACAGATAGCAATGTGTCACACAGTGATACATCAGCTAGATGCACTGACCAGGTGCAGGAGATACCTGGGCTGGTGCCTGCTGGGTGGCTGATACCCAGTAACATTGAGATAAGCAGTCTTTGTTGTTTAGTTGCTAAGTCATGTCTGATTCTTTGCAACTCCATGGACTGTAGACCACCAGGATCTTCTGATGGGATTCCCAGGCAAGCATACTGGAGTGGGTTGCCATTTTCTTCTCCAGGGAATCTTCCCCACCCAGGAATCGAAACCATATCTCCTGCATTGGCAAGCAGATTCTTTACCACTGAACCACCAGGAAGCACAAGCAGTCTTTGGTTTTCCTTAAAAAACAGATGACATTATCTTGTGACTCAGATGGTTCAGGATAACAAGTTAGACATTTACATTCAAACATGATCTTTCCTTCATTCCTAAGCCACGGATATCCAAGTTTAAGGGCAGTACACACTGAGGCCCTGACAGACTCACAGCTTCTTCTTTTAAAGGGCAGTTGAGCAACTAGGGAGCTGAAAAGCTGAGATCTACTGATAGCCTACTGATTTCTTACACCAAGCCTCTGAGGTGGCCTGTAATAAAAGGTGCGGCTTCTCTTGACAAACTGCATATACAGTCAGTTCTCCGTATCTGTGGGTTCCATATTCGTAAGATTCAACCAACTGTGAATCAAAAATATTTGCTATGTGGCAGTCTGGATGGGAAGGGAGTTTGGGGGGAAATATATATACGTATATGTATGGCTGAGTCCCTTTGCTGTCCACCTGAAACTATCACATTATTAATTGGCTATACTCCCAATAATAAATAAAACATTTAAAAATTTTGAAAAAAAAAAATTCCAGAAAACTCCAAAGAGTAAAACTGAAATTTGTTGTATGCTGACAACTATTTAGATGACATTTACATCATTAGTTATTATAAGTATCTAGAGAGGATTTAAAGCACACAGGAAGGTGTGCTTAAAAGTGAAGGTGGCTCAGTTGCACCCAACTCTTTGCAACCCCATGGACTGTAGCCTGCCAGGCTCCTCTGACCATGGAATTCTCCAGGCAAGAATACTGGAGTGGGTAGCCATTCCCTTCTCCAGGGGATCTTCCCAAACCCAGGGATCAAACCCGGGTCTCCTGCATTGCAGGCAGATTCTTTACCACCTGAGATACCATAACAAACATGAGTATGTGCAGACTTTGGAATCTGTGGAGGGTCCTGGGACCAATTCCTGTGGATACTGAGGGATGGCTGTCGATGGTCAGAGACATATGATAAGCAATGAATTCTACCATCTTTCCTCTCCTGACATTGGACTTGACCGTCATGGTTCATAAGTAATAAGGAGCCCTAAAGAGAAGAGAGGGCTTCCCAGGTGGTGCTGGTGGTAAAGGACCTGCCTGCCAACGCAGGAGCCATGAGACTCGGAGTCGGACATGACTGAAGCGACTTAGCACGCGCGCGAACAGAAGGAACCAGTACTTCCATTTCATAAGCTTATGTCACGATCACCCGCCCCGCAGCTGACTCTCCTTTGCTAACTCAGACAAACAAATATATTTGGTTCACCTGAGTAAAGAAAAATATTTTTCATTTCTTTGTTCTTTCTTCTTCCACAGTTTCCTTCCCTAAATTTATGAGGCTCATTTTCTTGCTTCCTCTCTTTGTTGCTGTTTATGGTATAACGATCGGATGAGGGTTTGTAGACGTTTTTGCCACACTGTATATGTGATGAGAGTCTTTTTCCATTTTTCCTCGGTCTTGAGGGACGTATCCATGTCTCAGGAATGCTTTGTGGAGTTGGCTCTAGTATGCTGGCTTTCTTCCTGGTGGGTGTGGATTTGGAGTAGGGGCGACCCTCCGGGGGTCCACTGTGCTAGTTCCAGAAAGAGGATGCAAGGTACACATTCTCCCCTCCAACTGGAAGGCCTAACACGCCCAGGCTCTTGTTCTTTCCTCGGGATTAGTGGTGGTAACATGAAGCCAGTAGAGGAGGGCTAGCAAAGAAATGGGTATTAACACTGATATTTTGAAAGGGAAAAAGCCAGCCAAGATTTAAGTCCTTCAGTTGTTTTCAACAATCCTTTCTGTTGGTCAAAAAACACAGTGCTAGAAATCCCAGACTCCTAATCCCATTTGATTCTACCTGTATACTTTCTAAAATTTTTTTATTTCCTAGAAAACACAGGAGTGTTAAAAAAAAAAAAATTGTGGGCACCCGCCCGGTGCGTGGTGAGCGTTCCTACGGAGCACAGTGGGGCAGGCATGACCGCTGCGGGATCAGCAAATGAAGCTCCCGAAATTCCAGACAACGTGGGGACTGGCTTAGGGGCGTCTACCGCTTCGCCACTGACAGGAGTGACTTCTGGAGGAACTTGATTCTCAATTTGGAACTCTTTGCTGCTGGAGTTTGGTTGGCCAGAAATTTGAGTGACATTGACCTAATGGCACCTCGGCCTGGGGTCTAGCCTGTGAAGACACGTGGAACTCCTATGCTGTACTCGACCCCTTCAAAATCAGCCTCCAATCTGTGACCATCACGAGACTTGCCCTGCTGGCGGCTGAAGTTTGATCCAGAGGGCACCTTCCCTTCCCTGCCTGCCTGCCTTCTCTCTGCTGAGTCCACTCAGAACACCCTTCTCTGGTCAGCAGGCAGCCTTCAGCTAAAGTGTTGTCTTCTGTTCTGTAAAATGCTGTACATAGTTCCTAAGTTTCTGCAGGGGATTATCTTTGCTCTTGTCCTGAGGAATAATCTAATGGTATTTTAACAAATAAAGCGTGTACACACACACACACACACAAAATTGTTTCTGTTACCTGGCAGCCTAGATGGGAGTGGGGTTTGGGGAGAATGGATACATGTATATGTATGGCTGAGTCCCTTCGCTATTCACCTCAAAGCATTACAACATTGCTAATTGGCTATACCCCAATACAAAATAAGTTCAAAAGAAAAAAAAATTGCTTCATGGTGTGGAACTAGGCTGCTTCAAAGCATAAGAATCATTAACAGTGAGGATTCTTGTAATCAACAGCTGTACCCTCAAACTTAAGGGGGCGGAGAGAATTTGGACTGTTAGTCATGCTCATTAAAAAACAAAAACAGAGACACAAAACCATTTATTTGCCCATTAAGTCCCTTCAGATGTTCTGGGAGAGAGCATCTGAGGCCTTATGTGCCTTTGCAGCAGTGTTGGGTGGGGCTTCAGAACTCCCCTGGCCTGCATCTGTGCACCAATTCCAAGGTGGGTGTTGGGGATGGAGGAAAGTTTCCCACACCACATCAAGAAATTCTCAGATACCAGCAGAGTGTCCAAGAATCCAACTCAGTTCTCACACTATCTACCCCGAGACAGCGTCAGATCCCCCAAGGTAAGGCTTCAGTCCCACAAGACTGCTCTCCCCAACTTGAGATGCAAGTTGAAAGCCCAGGTTGTTTCCTGTGCTTCTAACTGGCTACAAACTAGAGGCTCCCATAACCCTCTCCTCAGGTTTGGTTAATTTGCTAGAGAAGCTCATACAACTCTGAGAGACATTTCACTTACCAGATCACTGGTTTATTATAAAAAAAGAATACATAGCTCAGGAACAAGACGATGGAAGAGGTGCATAGGGCCAGGTGTGTGGGAAGGGGTGCCAAGCTTCCATGCCCTCTCTAGGCACTGTGAATCTCCCTTATTTCCACGTTCACCACCAGAAGCTCTCCTTTTGGCATTATATCAGCAAGATTGACCAATTCATTGGCTATTGGTAATTGATACCAGCTCCAGTCTCTCTCCCCTCCCCAGAGGCTGGAGGATGGGACTGAAAGTTCTGACCCTCTAATCTCAAGGTTGGGGCCCCTGGCAAGGTGTGGTTCCAACATTACCTCATTAACAAAACCGAAGACATCTTCATTGCTCTCATCACTGAAGAAATCCCAAGGGCTTTGGGGGCTCCGTGCCAGAAATGGTGACAAAGACCAAATATATACTTTTATTATGAATCACAACATCACACTTTGACTCCTGGCTCTCCGTCTTTCTAGCTGTGTGAACTTGAGAAGTCACTTCCTTTTTCTGGGCCTCAGGTTCTCATCTATAAATTAGGCCAAAAAGAGTACCTACTCACAGGCACGTTGTGAGGATGAAACGAGTTGATTCCCCTAAAAGCCGTTAGTACCGTCTAGCATCAGACACTGGACCGCTGCTGACACCTGTGCTAAGACCCTCCGAAGAGTCTTAGGTGATACTGTATATAAACTGAGGTTAAATACCAGCGGGGAGATGGGAAGCTTGGTGGGAAGCTTATCCAAAGGATAAACACCTTTCAAATATTGGGGTGATATGAAGAGGGAAAAGCTTTCCAGAATCAGTGACTGAAATGAGGGTGGGGCTCACAGCTCCCACAAACTGGAGTGTAGGGTGTACCTTACACTTTCCCCTGCAAAGATGCAGAGGGCAGAAGAGGGGGGCACTGAGAAACATTTGTAATGCTGCTTTAAGTTTCCTTTTCCAGCATAATGGGTTATTTGTATACACCTACTCTTGGCAGAACTTACATAATATCTAAACCCAGGAAGGGCTTCCCCAGTGGCTCAGACGGTAAAGCGTCTGCCTACAATGCAGGAGACCTGGGTTTGATCCCTGGGTTGGGAAGATCCTCTGGAGAAGGAAATGGCAACCCACTCCAGTATTCTTGCCTGGAAAATCCCATGGAGGAGCATGGTAGGCTACAGTCCATGGGGTCGCAGAGAGTCGGACACGACTGAGCAACTTCAGTTTCAGTTTCAAACCCAGGAAAGTCATGGTTATACACTAGTAGAGATTTGGGGTTGAACAGATAACCTGAGGGTCATTCAGAAGACAATGCCTGACCCTAGAGGTGTCATACATGCCCCCCTATAAGCATCAGGCTGTATGGGCAAGAATGGTCTTTGGAGAATCTTAGAAATGGTGGCTCCCCTAACTATAACTAGATAGTACCCCTAACTCTCTACCACATACTCCCTCCTGGCCCGTATCAGCAGCAGCCTCTGGTTTTGAACACAAAGGACATTTGTTCCATGCAATCACTGTATAAAGGTGGTCTCTTTCTATTATGAATAATCATGAAATTGAGGGTGAAGGAGAAAGATAACTCCACATTTGAAGCTACAAAAAGGCTATGATTCGTTTTTAGTCTCTTTATTAAGCAGCCTAGTCTCAGTTAGATAATTTGCAGCAAGGTTTCTACCCTGGAGCAAGTTTCCTCAGTCATGTTAAATTCATGGGGAAAATCCTCCCAGGATTTAGAACTGAAATATAGACAGCTTTAATAACAGGAACGTTGATGTAAAGAGCAGGGAAAGGCAGTATGTTCTAACCATTTAGGGAAAAAATGGGTAAGATGTTACTAATAAGCTCTGCTATATTTTTATCCTACCATTTTCTTCATCTGAAGGAATATTGAGAGGAGCTTTTAAATTCTGAATGATTATCTGACAGATTCCATCTTTAGGGCAAATTACTAGCAAGGGTTTTATTTCTCTATTACTTTTACTCAAAACTCAGAGGACACATGCTTACCGGAGCCCAGATGAGGAAATAAAATCTACAGACAAGAGTGTCGTGAAGAGAACTGTGGAACCCAGCACCTTCTAGCTTACCTTACGTGACCTTGGTGGACACTGGAGAAGAGAGGCATAGGGCCTGGAGCACCCTCCTGGATGTAGCCCCAACCTAACTGCCCAGCCCCATCACTCACCATCACCTCCAACTACACACCTTGTATTCCAGTTACGCCACACCAGCCACTGGTCCCAAATGTGCCACATGTTTGAATACTCTCCTTCCACCCACGCTTCCTATCTTCCAAACTTCCTGGTAAGTTTCAACTTATCTTTTAAGCCACTGATCTCCAATGTGGCTTTCTTCCAAAAATCATTTCAACCCCGAGCACAGTCAGTGACATCTTCTTCTGTTCTGCCATAGCACCCAGCACCCACTTCATTGTGGCGCTTAGGACAGCGGGATTATCATGAATATTTCACAGTGTCAGCTCTCCCTGTGATCCTGAAAGGGCAAGGACCTTCCCTGGGATATCTGAACTCTCCAGCCCAGTGTTTCCCAACAGCAGCGATAATGACATTTCGGGCCAGAAAACGCCTTGGTGTGGGGGCTGTCCTGTGCACTGTAGGATGTTTAGCATCATCCCTGATCTCCACCCACTAAATACCAGTAGCACATGATCCTCAATGTGATGACAAAAAACTATCTCCAGAGACTGCTCAACGCCTCCTGGGGGAGAAAGTTAGTTCGGATGAGAACCACAGCTCTGGCCCTAACTGAGAGCCTGATATGTACCAAGTGCTTAATACATATTTGTCGAGTTAATAAATCAACGTCCAAATTAATGAATAGAAACCGAGCGAACCACAGATAAGGAAGGCTTTTTCGGTATCTTTGACACACTCACCAAATCAAACTTAAGATCTTTGTTCCAGAAGTCTCTGCGTGAACTGGTTCTACTTTCTTCCTATTTCATCTCACATCCTCTGTCCCTCATCTGCAGGCACTTCCAGATCTTCATGCTTTGCTTTCCTTCCTGCCAATCCAAATTCTGTACTGACTGCAAGACAGAGAACAACTTGTCTACTTCAAAAAGCCTCCCCAAGTGTACCCAATCCACAGTGACTCTATTTCACTGATGAAAAATTATATGCATATGCGTATATATGCTTACATATACATACATACATATATATACATACTTCTATGTGCAGTATTTTTGGTCTTAGAGCTATTATCATCTTTTTGTTTCACACACATGTACAGGAAATTTCCTCTCAACTAGAAGAATGACTCGCCTGCTTCTGCCTTTGAGATTTTCCTTCCCCTTAGCATTAGCCCAAGTTTATGAGCAACAGATGTTTAGCTTATGTTTGAAGTGAATTTTTTTCCATAAATCTCTGGCAGGTGTGCTAACTCTGTATAATTGGTGTGGTCTTGACATAGTTTTGCTTTTAAAAGGCATAGGGCTCCATCTTTAACATCTTGTAGTTCTGTGTTTTTTTTTCATCTTGTAGTTTTAAAACTCATTTCAAGGAGATTCTGCAAATGTGAATAAAAGTAGTTTGCAGTGCTGTAGGATTTCTGTCAGAAGGCACTAAATACGATAAAGGCAACAATGGCTGCATTTTGTCTTAAATTCTGACTGTGCTCAGACTCCATCTAGGCTTCGTTTCCCACTGCTTGAAAAACCTCCCTTAAAAATGTTGACTTCCTGGTTTATTCTGGGCTCTCTCAACCTGAGTACCCTCTGCGCCTCCCTGATTTAGGCAAACTTGCAGCAGCTTATACACACACCTTCCCCGTGCTTGAGTTTGGAAACTGCGCAAACTTCCTGTCTATGGGGCATTTCTTTCTCACGTTTTTCTTGAAATATAGTTCATGCCTTGCCCAGCAGGAGGAACCTGTGGGGCTTCCAATACTTAGTGTTCACTGGCAGGGTACCCCAGAATGTACCCGCTTTGCATCTGAGCTCCACATCTGCAACAGGATCTGTGCAGACCTACCGGAATGGGTTCAAGTGGGGTCTAGCCTCTCCGCTAATTTTTGTGGCCCTTAATAAAAAGATGAAAGAATGCTATTTTTTCAACACCTCATAAACCGTGACTTTTGGCAGAACAGCCACAGCTTCTCCAGAGTTCCAAAGTTGATTCCTCTCTGTTGTACCTTCTGACTCACCCTCTCTAGGGCCCCCTCCTCTATGCCTTCCACACCCTCCCATTTAAAATGCAAAACCCAAATGCTTCTCTGGAGCCTGCCTCCTCCTATGGTAACATTTTTTTTTTTTTTTTTAATGTCCAGAACTGCACAGTTCATTATTTTGGGAAAACTGTTTCAGACATAAATATTTAAAATTTTCTAAGCAAGATGCTTTAACAATAAACTTAAAAGTTGGAAAGAGGCAGTAACTTGGCTCTTAGCTCACACCGATTTCCAAATTAAAGTGGACCCTTCCTAGATTTTGTAAAAAGTGCTTTCTATAATGCTTTATAACACTAAAGGAAATAGCATGGTGCAACTTTTTTCAAAGCACACAACCCAGTGAAGCAAGAATGGTATACTGCTTTTGCATTACTGGGAGTGTCAAATAGCAGTGACAGGAGAGAAACCTATGGAACAACCATCCTTTCATGTGGCATCGCTGATTCATACTCCCTTGTAAAGTTTTATGTCCTATGGTACCACCTTGACTGACTCTACCTCTCCATCAGTGCATGTCGGCCCCACTGTATTGCTGCCATGTCTCTTTCATTTGTACTCAGCTCACCACAACTTAGCAACCTTGGAGTATCCCCTCAGTCTCACAATGCACCAATTCTTTCTTGGGACCTGGGACCACCTAATACTGCCACATCTGTATGGACCTTTCTCGGTTCCCCAGCTCCTTGACTCTGCTGGCCTGTTTGGATGCAGCAGACCTGACTGAAGTTGTCTCCAGGCAAAGCTTTCAATCTCTTGATTTTTCCTCATCCCTTTGTCTTTCTCAGACTCCTTCCTAGTCTCACTGTTCACCTTAGATCTGGGTAATTTCAGGGTCCTCTCCAGCGTTATTCTTTCCTCCCTTTAAGGCTCTCCTGTGCATGACTTCTAAAATTGTCATGTCTTCAAATAGCAATTAAATGTAATGGTCATCAAATGCTTCTCTTTACCATTTTCATCCTCTGGAAGTTCCAACCCAGGTTTTTATACAAATTAGAATTGGTGTATGACTCATCTATCTCACTAAATACTGATCATACTTCTGAAGTTTCTTATCTGTCTCATTTCCATATTAACTGTTGTTTAGCCGCTCAGTCATGTCCAACTCTTTTTGACCCCATGGACTGCACCATGCCAGGCTTCCCTGTCTTTTACCATCTCCTGGAGCTTGTTTAAACTCATGTCCATCAAATCGGCGATGCCATCCAACCATCTCATCCTCTGTCGTCCCCTTCTCCTCCTGCCTTTAATCTTTCTAATGAGTCGGCTCTTAGCATCAGGTGGCCAAAGTATTGGAGCTTCAGCTTCAGCATCAGTCCTTCCAATGAATATTCAGGACTGATTTCCTTTAGGATTGACCGGTTGGATCTCCTTGCAGTCCAAGGGACTCTCAAGAGTCTTCTCCAACACCACAGTTCAAAAACATCAATTCTTTGATGCTCAGTCTTCTATATAGACCAACTCTCACATTCATACATGACTACTGAAAAAAACCTTAGCTTTGACTATACTGATTTTTGTTGGCAAAGTAATTGTCGTCAGATAATCAAAACTGAGTTTTCTGTTCTCTTCCTGCTCTTGTGCATCCTTTCCTCTGAGGTGGGAGTTCCCTGTACAAGAACAAGATCTGACTGCCACCCTCTCATCCCCAAAAGTTCTTGGTTCTGAACACAGTGGAGAAGCAAGTCCAAATGAAGCCTAAAATTCAATGTCGTCCACTACTGTAACTCTAACCACGTTCCGTTCTGAGCTTCTTTTCTTACCACATCATTGACAACAGCGGATGGTCCAGACGCCCAAACTGCACTCTAACCCCATGTGCACCATATACTTTACCACCTAGTAAAATTCCACTATAATGTTGAGGCTTAGCTTAAAGGGTTTCTGGCTCCTAAGGAGAATTAACCATCAACTTCTGTGCCTCCATGGCACTTTCCTTATAGCTCTATTAAGTCACCTTGTAATAACAGTGGTTTCCATGTTAGTCATTAAACTTTAGGAGTCCATGGTCTAGAGGAGGTCTCATCCATTTTTTGGCCTGTCATCCATCCATCCATCCATCCATCCATTATTCTGGCCACCATTTTGAGACTACCACCCTTAGGATTCCCTCCAGTGTTAATAGTCTATGATTCTGAATATTAAATTTCTATATATAGAGAAAACAGTGTAAATTATAAGTCCTATATCATTCATGTCGTGATCATTATTAAATTTCCAGTGATGCATAATAACCTAGCAGGTGCTCAATAAATATATTGATTGAACAAATGAGTTAATTCTTAGAAATTGATGGGGGGCTGACTTGTGGAAAACAAATCTTGCTTTTCTTGACTTTTAGAAAATTATTTACTTGAAGTCACTGCACTTGTACTGAACTTCTGCAGCAGCTGAAATTACTCAACTGCCACAGATAGTTCTGAGTTCTTTATATCACATGTGCTGTTCTCTGCTCCACAATGTACTTCGTGAGCACACACTGGCACACGTAGGGCAGCGAGGTGCTGGCAGAAGCAGGCAAGCTGTCCTACGGAAGGCAGCCATTGGGTCTGCAGTCTGGGGCTGTCTCTGCTGGGACTCAAGAAGACACCTGTCCTGACTAGGCCACACACTAGTGGTACCACCCGGGTTTACATTTTTAACTTCTGACTTTGCCACTCCCTTCCTTCTCCAATACTTTAAAGTCCTTTTTCCAACTTCTTTTCTGCTTGTGCATATGACCCCACTGTCACCTACATTCCAATCCTATAAACCAGAAAACAGATGAATGAGTAACTGGTAAACAGTCTCGTCAGTTAGAGCCAATACCCTGAACATTTTCAAACTTTCCATGAAAGACCACAGTAGATACCAACCAGGATGTTATCCATGTTCTTTTTAAATGATTAAAAACTGGCTTAAATGACAATCACTATGATGATACAAGCACCCATGTTTGCTTTAAAGTCTTTATTATCCTGAATATAAAAGACAGACGTCCTCTAGGATATAACAGAGTTCTTTATGTGGAAACATTATTTTTTTACAAGTGAAAAAATAAATACCTCTTGGAATAAAGGCTTATATGCTAATATGTGCCATAAAAAAGTAGAGTTTTAATATTGACAAAATGTCTGTGCAAAGAAACAAATGCATAAACACATTACTGCTACATTAAGGCAATATGGAAAGTATACTCAGAAATCTCAGTAAAGTGACAGTGTAGGTTTCTAGCTTTAACGAAGCTAGTATTGCACCCGATAAGGTCATCTAGGTTTCCCAACATCCTAGAAAACCCACAAGCTGACCAGCGTCCAAAATTCCCAAGTGGGAGTGGAAAAACATGATTAAGAATACAGAAACAAACAAAAACCCCGAAATCCCTCTATAAGATAGAGGGTCAACAAAAAGTTAATACTTAAGCATTTACTACCAAAAAAGAAAAAAGCACACAATATCTAGGACATCTACAATAAGGCTGTAAAAGGCTTGATGGCTCAAGCAAAAGCAACCCCACTGGGTGAAGCTGGAGCAGGGTGCACGGGAGAAGTCACAAACCACCCCTAGTTTGTATGCCACGAAGCTTTGTCTTGGTGAGCAATGCTCTCCCTTCCAAGGAACATGGGCTCCCTTTTCAATCTTAAAATAAAATGTTCCCCCAACTCAAGAGGTCCAAGGAGTGCCAACTACTACACAGAAATTGTCTAACTAAACTGGTAGCATTTTATCACTGAAAGGCTTGGGGACGTGGTAAGAAGAAGGGAGGGAGAAGGGATAGGAAACCATCCATGTGGAGTGATCTGTTTTCCACTGGCCAGACTGGTTTAAATCTGACAACTATGTTGCCCACTTTAAAAAAAAGTCCCCAAATCGATTTTCAAATCTGTTTGCCTCCCAATCATTCTTGAACAAGTTAGAAAAAACAGAAATGACATTAAAACGATGACTATCTCTTAAGAAAAATTTTCCTATTAAAAACGTCCGGAGCTCCATGACCCGTATAAAAAGAACCAAGTAAATCCTTAAAACAAATTCATACAAAATTGGCTGCAGGTAGGAAACTTACCTTGGGATACGTTAAGGAGACTTAAAACATCATTTTCTAAAAGGTACCCACTTTAGGGTTAGGCTGCCACTTAACTGATGTCAAAGATTTTTCCTGATTCCTTACTTGATCATAAAAAGTAGGAAAGTCCAAGGAATGTGTCTGGGTCCCAGAGCTCCTCCTGGTCGCCACCCAACAGGTGCTGATTCTACACATGGTACATTTTGGCGGTGAGTAGTAGTTATATTCTTTCTATTCTTCCTTTTTTTTCCCCCTATACGTTGCATGGCAGATGGGTGTTGGAGTAGTTTTTCTCTCCACAATCTATCATTTTTATAGCTTATACTAGTGCAGTTCATGCAGACATGGCATGTCCGGTAAGTGCACAGTAGATCAGATCACAGTCAGGTTGAGAAGACTGGTGTGCGTTGGCAGGTAGATGTGCTGGATGTGGTCCACCCGTGATCTGCAGACGGGACACGACTGGAAAAGAAGCCGGTACTACAGGTTAGGACCCCCTCACGGATCTGGGTCTTCAGTGTTTACCTGTGGTACCTGTTACAGTGCATTTTCTGAATACGCTGTGGTCACAATTATTTCTAGCTTTTCATTGGGAGAGATCTTTGCTTTCTGACCAGTTTGTAAGTTTGCACTTGACAAAGGACTGAAAATAAAGATTATGGTACACATATACAATGGAATATTACCCAGCCATTAAAAAGAATGAAATAATGCCATATGCAGCAACATGGATGGGCCTAGAGATTGTCATACACACTAAGTCAGGCAAAGAAATATCATATGACATTCCTTATGAAAGTGAAAGTGTGATTGCTCAGTGGTGTCCGACTCTTTTCGACCCACGGACTGTAGCTCACCAGGGTTCCTCTGTCCATGGAATTCTCTAGGCAAGAATACTGGAGTGGGCTGCCATTCCCTTCTCCAGGGGAATCTTCCTGGCTCACAGATCGAACCTGGGTCTCCTGCATTGCAAGCGGATTCTTTACCATCTGAGCCACAAGGGAAGTCTGACATCCTTTATAGGTAAAAAGTTAAAAGAAATGATAACAAATGAACTTACTTATAAAACAGAAAGAGACAGACTTAGACAATGAACTTATGATTGCCAGGGGGGAAAATGGGGAGAAGGGATAGTCAGGGAGTTTGAGATGGACATGTACACACTGTTATGTTTAAAATGGATAGCCAACAAGGACCTACTGTATGGCATAGGGAATGCTGTTCAACGTTATGTGGCAGCCTGGATGAGAGGTGAGTTTGGGGGAGAAAGAATACATATCTATGTATGGCTGAGTTCCTTCACTGTTCACCTGAAACTATCACAACATTATTAACTGGCTAAACCCCAACACAAAATAAAAAGTTTAAAAAGTAAATAAAACTAAAGATTATGAAAAAGTATAAACTGAAGGAAATTAATCAGGTTTTCAGTCAGACCCTTCCAGAGACTGTCCTTGGCTAGTTGGCTTGGGCAACATCACTGGGCAGATGCCACGTGGCCAGGGAGCATGGCTGCTCCAGTCACAGGACAGTCACACACCACCCCACCCCCACCGCCACCCCCACCCCAAGGCTGGCCTCTCAGCAAGCAGATCCCCTTCTCAACCACAGGGGGAGCCTTAGGTGTGAGGGTCAGACTATGTGGACAGAAAAAGGCAAATTCATGACCACTTCTGGGAAGAGTGTGTTGCATAGTTTAAGGAAGGACGCAGGCATACTCTTGGCTCATGTGTAGCCCTAAAAATAGTTCTGAAATTAGCAGCTTCTTAAGGACTAGAAGTTATTTAGGACTAATTTTACATAAAACTACAGCGACATGTAGCTAACATTTCTGGGGGATGAAAACAAACTGAAAAAATTATTGTAAAAGGAAACACAAGGTGCAAGAAAGGAAAACCTACTATGTAAGAGGTACTTTTATTTTGTGTACAAATTTTAAAAGTAGTTTGACTTGCTAACTGAGAGCCAATCTAAGGGGACCTGAGAGGCACAGTTGGTAATAAAAGGAAATGAATCATAAATAATCAGGCAACAACCTACTGAGAGTTAACCATCACCCAAAACTCTTAAGAATTCTTACCCAAATAATAAGTAAAAGACACCATCCTCCTAAATGTCAGGAAGCAGAGAAAACATGAAACAGAAAAGAAGTTGACCAGCCCAACAGGCCTGGAACCCAGTACCCAGCTCAGCCAACCAACTAGATGTCTTACTGTGTGAATCTGAGTCTTGTTTCCAGGACTGGAAAGAAGCCTGTGGTTTAGTAATTACATTGTCGAGAAGAGTGTGCTAACCTATACGGTTTCCTAAGGGCCACACCCTCCTAGTCACCAAATACAAAGACCTTCCCTGGGTGGACATGGACATTCTCCATCAGTGCCTCCACACAGGTCAGCCCCTGGCCCGTGGCAGCCAGCTAAGCAGCAGCCCCTCACCTGGAGCCATGTGGACCCTCACCTGGAGCCAGGTGGCCCCCTTACCTAGAGCTGGGTGGACCCTCCCTGGAGCCAGGCGGCGCCCTCACCTATAACCAGGTAGACTCCCTCACCTGGAGCCAGATGGACCCTCACCTGGAGCCAGGCAGCCCCCCTCACCTGGAGCCGGTGGACCCTCACCTGGAGCCGGGCGGCCCTCTCACTTGGAGCCGGGCAGCCCCCCTCACCTGGAGCCAGGCGGCCCCCTCCCTTGGAGCCGGCGGACCCTCACCTGGAGCCGGGCGGCCCTCTCACTTGGAGCCGGGCAGCCCCCCTCACCTGGAGCCAGGCGGCCCCCTCCCTTGCAGCCAGCGGACCCTCACCTGGAGCTGGGCGGCGCAGCTCTCGCAGCACACGGTGTGGCCGCAGGGGCAGAAGGCCGAGTTGATCTCGCCCTCGCAGCACAGCACGCACAGCATGGCCTCCTTGAGCCTGCGCAGCTTCTCCTGGAGGGCGCGGGTCTGCTGGCAGCCGAGGCCCTCGCAGCTGCTGCAGCTGGTGCTGCTCTCCGAGGACTTCAGGGGAGAGCTCGGGGGGCTGGGGTCGCTTCTGGGCAGGAGGTCCACCACACCCGCGTTATACAGGGCCCGCCTGGCGTGGTCATATGCCTCCTTGGAGGTTCTTTTAATATCGAAGACATACTTCTTGCCCAGGTTGATGTTTTCGTTCAGAAAGAGAGAAGCCAGGTGGCCCTTCAGGTCTCGGCTGTACTGCATCATGACGGCACTGGTCACCGTGTCACACCTACAGAGACGCAACACCCAACTCAGTGCTGACAGGCCTGGGGGTCCCCACAAGCCGGAACTTAAATGCTGCAGTGAACAGGGCGGCTCACGTCCTCGGACATTTAACACACTTGTCTGCATGCTTGAAAATAAATCCCTCCAGTCTCATATGTGTTAAGCATCTCAATGATGCCACCTCTGTCTCCTCAAATGTCTCCTGAGGAAGGACCTCTGGTCTGGCAGTGGTGGACACAGAGGGCACCTCCCCCTCCAGGGACAGCAGCTACAGTCCAAAGCAGCTTATGGCAAGAAAAGGGACGTTTTTCTTTGTAACCCTGGATTTATGCTAAAAATTTCTACAAATTTTCCATTCTGCTTCACAATGTGTCTATTTTAACATAAAAAAGTTCGGTTGCCTGCCAATTACATTTTGTAGCTTTTGACTTTCCAAATATTTGAGTCAAATCACAACGCTAAAGCACCCTCAGAAATGAGGGAATCAATATGGTTATCGAGGGATCCTCACCACACACCGAGGACTCATGGCAGCTACCCTCCCAGGGAGGAAAAACAACTTGGGTCTTCCTGCAGGGAAAGGGCAAAAAGAGCGGCTGAACAAGCCCTCACTCAGGGTTACCTCGGCGGGGCAGGCGCGAGGTGAGGAAAAGGGCTGAGAGCTGAGCAGTGGAGCGAGTCCGTGCAGCTCACACTCATACCCTCCACGCCACATGCACACGTCCTGAAGGAAAGCAGGATGATGCTGAGAAGGACCCCTGCTAGGGCAGAAACAAAGGGCTCACAAATAGCCGATTTCTTAAACTCTGTACACAGTTCACTGACACAATGATCCCAGGAACTGTAGGAGGCTTGCTGTCACCTGGAAACCTCAGCCCCGAGGCAGACACTGGGGTCATGGAGCACAGAGGTGTACGTGCCTGTAAAACGCGTGCGTCTCTGTGATGGCTCGGTAGAGCCCACTGGCCGCCCTGGTGCTGATCATCTTGAACAAGAGCACGATGCTGTTCCCAGATTCCTTGGTGACGGTCAGGTACACGTTCTTCCCTGACTGGGTGGCCATCTGCACCACGGGGTAAGCGATCCTGAAAGGGGGTAAGAGAAAAGTGAGCGAGCTCAGGGGAGGTCCGCCACTGCACAGACACCTAGTGAGGTTCCCATGTGCTGTGGCCCAGCCATAAAACCAGATGTTCAGATAAGACCGTCAGATAAGCACTCTGCTCGCAAGTTATAAAGGATCATTGAAAAGCACTTGGGGTAAGTGAAGAGGAGCGTTGGAGTGAGTTTGGGGGGACTGTGTGTAGGTGAAATGAGATTTTTATAGCCGTGAATGACATTTGAGAAATATTAACTCTGCCACATCAGTACACTTAGGCCTGCATTAAAAAAAAAATAATGGAATGGTTATCAAGGCCTGAATAAAATGAATGCACCTACCCCAAATGAAACATGTTATCCCTAAAGGATGACTGTCTAATAAATTCCTCTCCATTTCCTACTTTCACGATCAGAGCTACAAGAGTATATACACACCTGGGTCTAAACAAATGTTAAGACTTGGGATACCTGTTAATTGGGCTGAAGTCATCTTTACAAATGGAGATTCCTTCAGGTCCAACACCGATGAGGAGCTTCTGCCCCTCGCTGTCCCTCACAGAATGCCATTCAATGCCGTAGTTGTCCATTGCTGACACAATCTGCAAAACTTGGTATTCGGCCGAAGCCTGGCTGGTCCCCTCCAGCTCCTTATGCTTTGCCACAATGCTGTAAGACACCAAAAAGCCAGAGAGTACCGAGAGGTTAACTGATGCAGTCTTCAGAGAGAAATCTATTATTTTCATTAGTGAATTAGACTGACACTGTCATTTATGAATCATAAAAACTTAAAAGCTATATATTATTGATGTTTCATCTATTTAGCAAACTTATTGTAAAATACTTTTAAGGCACCGTTCAAGATCTCAACTACTAAATATTTAGTAGAAAAAACTATTGGGGATGCCATATGAGGATGAATTTAAAGAACTATGGAAAATCTCTAAAAATATATGTAAGAAATTTATACGTAGGAATGTCTCATGCATTTGTCTAGGTTTACTTTCTAAGTTTCATTATAATATAGCATTATACGGCATTGATTAGGTTATTTGCAACTGAACTACGCAGGACTTATTTTATTTATTGGGGTGAACAGCCTCCAATATAGTCCTTAAAGATCCCCACCCCCTGGTATCCACGCCCCTGTGTAACTTCCTTGAGTATAGGCTGGATTAATGACCTGCTTCTAATGAACAGATTATGGCAGAAGGGATGGGCTGTCACTCAATTCTGAGATTAATTTATAGACTCCATCTTGGGTGTTCGCTCTTGCTCTGACCCGATTGCCTGTCCTGGGGGAAGCAAGTCACCATGCTATCAAACAGCCCCTGGAAAGAGGCCCATGTGGTGAGGGCACAGGCCAGGCAACAACAAACCACCTGAGCCCAACTGGAAGCAGATCCTTCCCTCAGATGAGGCTGAAACCCACAGTCAGCTTGACTGCAGCCTCCTGAGAGATCTGAAGCCAGGGAACCCAGGCAGGCCACGGCCGGACTCCTGACCCAGGGAACTGTGAGATGATGTTTCTTGTTTGAAAACACTAACTTTTGGAGGGCAACTCATTACCCAGGAAGAGATAATTAAAACACCTATGTTAGTCTCTTGGTTTAGTCCTTTCTGGGATGAAGAAAAGGTCAACATACCTGATAGACTTTTAATTTAAGAGACTTACATTCTTAAAAGGCCAGAGACTTTATAATTTCTGTTATACAGCATTTTGTATAAGGGCATTTATTTTTGTGGATTATATTTTGTGTTTATTAGTTTCTCAAAGAAAAGGATAAGAATCTTTAGAAAACAGTTGGTTAGAATGGGCAATGGTCTAGTCTCAACCTTACAAAATACCTGTATCTATCATAGTTTGATGTTTCTCCTGGAGATACTTATAAATCTGCTAGATCCATGACAACAAACAGGAGCCTGAAGTGGGGCCTCACCTGTTCAAGGTGGCACTGGAGAGCTCCTTGGCACACAGCTCCTCATAGCTGTACTTGGCTGTGTTCTGGTTGTAGTCCCCAAACTTGGTCTGGGCCAGGAGGGCGCTGAGCTCCACTGCCTGCTCTGGGGAACACTGGAGGTGGCCTGCCAGGAGGGCTTCCTTGATATGCAAGAAAAAGATATGCCTACAAAGTAATATGAGAATGAGGTTATGCTGGGGGACTAACATGGTTATCAGACCCACTGCTTGGCAATTCCATAATCCCTTTTAAGTAAGGAAAACAGCAGGGGAGAAAGCTACCTGGGAAATGCTTACACTTACAGACCTTTTATTAAAATCATGAGTAGTGAGGCAAAATAAGTCTAAAGATTACATTCACATATAATAACTATATACACGTCTCTGCATTATACATTTCAAAAGAAATGATCTTAATCAGAAAAACTTTTTCTTGATGTGTAACTGATATCTTATTCAAATAACACTCAAATCTCTCATTTTCACCCTAACTTCTCTCCTAAGGATCATACTCAAATGTGCAAGAGCTTATAGACTTCTCCCCTAGATGTTCTTCAGCATCCCAATTTCACCTTGTTCGAAGCCAAACACTATCTTCCTCCCCAAATCCACTTTTTCTCCCAGTGGAAACCAGAGACTGATTTGCTATTTCTACGACAGACTCAATTTTAATTCTTCATTTTCTTTCTGCCTAATTTCTGTCTCTGAAAATTCTTTAAATCCAGTTCCATTTTCCCCGTTTTTACTTCCTCTGTCCTATTGTAGCTCTCAACTGTCAGAGAATTTACAATATCCCCTAAGCTGATCTCTCTTCTAGATTCTGCATGAATCCATCTTCCAAGCTGCTTGCTTCTGATATAGACTTGCCACTCCTCTGCTCAGAATCCTTCAAGACATCCCCATTGTTTGCCAAGGAAGCACACTGTCAGCATGAACCCAGAGTTCTCAACGTCTTGCCCCAGATTTGCAGCCACCTCATGTGGCACTAGTGATAAAAGAACATGCTTGCCAATGCAGGAGACATCAGAGACGCGAGTTCGATTCCTGGGTCAGGAAGATCCCATGGAGGAGGGCATGGCAATCCACTCCTGTATTCTTGCCTGGAGAGTCCATGGACAGAGGAGCCTGGCAGGCTACAGTCAGTAGGGTCGCAGAGAGTCAGACAGAATTGAAGCAACTGAGCAAACACATGTGCACTCCTGTCATTCCCTCCAGCCACTATGCCCCAGGAAAGGGACAACTCTTTTTTTCTGGAAAAACCAAACTTATTCACACTCCTACGTCTCTGGTCTTGCTGTTTCCTCTGTCCTGAAGGCCACTCTTCCTATCCCCTCATCTGGATACCTGTTTGTCTAATTCACACACAAACCATTTAGCTGCATGTAAACTGACTTTCTAAGTGCGTCTAACATCAGAGAGTGCTATAAATGTACATAAAACTACACACTGTCTGCAATTAGTTTATATTCCCATCCTAGTTTCATTCCATCTGACCCTGTCCTAATTGTACAACACTGCATTCCACATTTACCAAAAAGTAAGTGAAACTTAGAATCCTTGAAAACTTCAGATGTTGTTACCTGACAGTTTGTATTGCCTAAGACTCTGAACAGAGTGTTTAAACTGTCATAGACAGATTGGCCAGGGTTATGAAATTTGTCTCTGGCAAATGTAGAAGTATAACTTTCCCTGATGACTCAATACATTCCTCTCAAACATGCTGAAATGCCACACTACTCCCTCCATTAACAAATGAATTATGATCATCATTGTAAAGCTCTGAACAGGGTTCCTACACTCAGCTTCCCCCTTCAGTTGGATATCCTTATTCTAGCCCTCAAGTCACTTTTATTTATGTTAGTTTTGTGTCTGACATCCAGGTAGAAGGGATAATGAGAACAATGCAAGAAAAGGAGGTAGGAGAACCTGAGGCTAGAAAAGACAAGCAGGGGGTCTGTTGAGTGTCTCAAAACTTTGGGCTGACAAGAGCCATTAATCCTCTTTTAAAAAATGCTTAAATTCAACGTTTTGTCCCTTCTACAACGATAAGGAAATGTTTAAAATTATCAGACTCTGCCAAACACTGCAGTTTTTTTTTTTCATCCAAAGCCCCCTATGAAGAAATCACAGTAAGAGAGCATAATAGCACTGAGAGAAGATAAGCATGGTTTTTATTAAACCAAACATGTGCTTGTCTTTAAAGTATTTCTGACATACTGCTAAACTGAGAAGGGGGTCCCTACTGGGGGTAAGAAATGACTACAAAAATAACTCGTTTTGAAATATCCAAAGACAGATCTAGCAGTCCCACAAAATCTTGGTGCTGCAACACTTCTTCAGTCCCCAGAAGGCTTTTTAGACAATCATTCAGTAAACTTCATCTTGGTTTATGTACTTCTGTCTCTGCAGTCATCAGAGGACATGCTAGCAGTGAAGAAAAACCTCAGTATATGCTTACATTAAACAAGAAAGTATGTGCTGAAAGATTTTTAAGGGTATCACCCAAACTAAGTCTTCTCGATTTAATCACTGCTTATGTGAAAGTGTCTTTTAACTGATTCCCTAGGTATTAAGTTAGAGACTAGTATAGCCAGCAAAAGAAGAGGTTCAAAATCAATCCAATTTCTTTTTCTAAACTATCCATGCCAACTTCTAGACAGACAGCTGCCAAAATCAAAGGCAGAGAAGCAATAACAAAATACTAACAGGTGGTCAGCGGCCTGAGAGTAACACTGATCCTTCCTCGGCATGTGAGCTGGAATTTTTAAAAAGGGGGTGGAGGGCAATAGCCTTCTCTACATACTCCACGTTTTAGGTTGTACTGCAACTGCTACCCTCTTAAGTACAAAAACCCCCCTCTGTACAGAAACATTCTGGCAGGGCGCTTCCTGCATTTTGCCATTTCACGGCTATCAAGCAACTTTTCAAGTCAACAAGTCTGTCATGCATCGTCTCTGTGCCAAGTCCTATGCTGGAGTTCTGGGGTTCCAGGGTGAATATATCTGATAGTTCCTTTTTCGATGGAACTTACAGCCTTTTGGTGTGAAGGAAAGTATCCTATCACAATAACTCTGGCTGCAAACTGGCACTCAGGTGACAAGTTTATGCTCTCCAGGAGTGGAGCAGCAACAGCAAAGGTCACAGTGGCGGCAGGCCGGCGGCAGACTTTATTTAATGTGCTCTTCCCAAGAAGGAGGATGACAGAGCATGCAGAACCATTGCCAGCAGCAAATCCAGGGATGGCTCAATAGTTAGGTGTGGTTCTAAATCAAGTATTTTCTTCTATTATTTTTCCTTGAATCATCTGGCCTGTAACTGACTGGTTCATGGATTTCACCCTCTCCTTTTCTGTAGGCTGGCTTAAAGATTACCAATAGTATCAAAATAAGTAGATGTGTTCAAAGGAGTCAGACCTGCAGTGAATTGCTTTTTTTTTAAACTAAAGATCAAACGTGATTGGCATATCTGATTCAATTTAGGCTACATGCTAGAAGCATAAACAGAAAGAAAGCCTTTGAAAAAATAATTTGTCTTAATGTCTATGACTACATCCTAACAGACATAAGCTCATTTTCTAAACATTCCTTTAGCTGAACCTTGAAATTCATGATTCTTCCAGTTTTACTCAGTTACTAAGAAATTGGATACTTTCAGCACAGGATGGGGCTTGGAAGCCCAAAGTGAAAAGTTCTAGCTAATTCATGTCTTTGCATTCATGAATTCACACTTACTGCAGCATTAGGGAAGATTAAAAAAAAGAAAATACGAATAAATATGAGGATATATCATATTTTAATTTAAAAGAAAGAGCCACACATCCTTTATATGTTTGGTTTTGAAGTACATACTTAGAATTTCCTCTATGTTTAAAATGAATTCCTTTCCACAATTTTAAGCCATAACATCAGGTCTTTTATCTTTTAAGAACTGTAATCAGAGTATTCTCCTCTAAACTCTGGCTTGTCTCACAAAGAAATCATCTAATAATCAAAGCAGAATCTTCTGCAAACCAATCGGGAGTTGTGGATCTGCTCATCACAGACAGCTACTCTCTATTACTGCCCTCCAGTTATCTTGCCGGTTATGTAATTTTGAAAAGTTTTTCATGACACAAATATAAGACAACTATATCCACACTCACTATTACACTCCAGATGAAGTAACCAACTAAAACATCTCTAAAATGACTGAAAGTGAAAGTGTTAGTTGCTCAGTTGCATCCGACTCTCTGCGGATATGGACTGTAGCCCACCAGGCTCCTCTGTCCATGGAATTCTCCAGGCAAGAATACTAGAGTGGGTTGCCATTTCCTTCTCCAGTGGATATTCCAGACCCAGAGATTGAACCCACGTCGCCTGCATTGCAGGCAAATTGCTAAATTGTTATTTTTTTAAACTCTCCAGTCCCAATAACTGAAGTGAATCTCTCCTCAAGAGACTGACTGAACCTGGCTCTCCATTTTAACAGCTGATTAGTTCCTCACAGAGTGAGACACCCACTGTGGTCACCTGAATGCCTGCCTCAGTTCAATGAGTCATTAAACCACAAGCTCTAACTGCAAGGTTATATTTAAAAATTATCAAACCAGAACAGAATTGCTATACGTTTGTTTTGTATCTTAAACTCCAGTGCAACAAAAATCAGTTCAAGATGGATCCAGGCCTAAATATGAAAGCTAAAATGGCAATGCTTTTAGAACAAAACACAGGAGAGTTATCTTTATGACTTGGGAGTCAGGCAAAGGTTTCTCAGGACGCAGTCAGCAAAAATCATAAAAGAAAAAAGTGCATAAGTGAAACTTCACCAAAATTAAAAACTTCTTCCAGTCAAAAGGCATAAAAGAAAAAAAGACCATGCAAATCACGGAAAAAAGTACACTTTATAAAACAAATATCTGACAAAAAACTGGTATATACAAAGAATGTGTGCAGCTCAAAAATAAAGGCAACAACTCAATAAATATGGGCAAATGACCCAAACAGGTATTTCACAAAAGATGTTTGAAAGGCCAATAAGCAGATGAAAAAGTGTTATTAATCAATAGAGAAATAGAAATTAAAACCACAATGTGCTAGCACTGCAAACCCAGCAGAAGGCTGGCAGGAATGTGGAGGAACTGGCCCCCCATACACTGCTGACAGGAGCACAGAATGGGACAACTGCTTCTGGAAAAGGTCTGGCAGTTACTTATAAGTTAAACAATTACCTCCTCTATGACCCAGCTTTTCAATCTTATTTACTCAAGAGAAATGAAAACACATGTCTACAAAAAAAGACTTGTGCGTGAATGTTTATAGCAGCTTTCTTCATGACAGCTGGAAAACAGGTGTTCATCAATGGACTATGGATAAATAGCAGTACATACAATGGGATACTATTCAGCAATAAACAGCAATAAGTCACTGATGTATAAAACAAGATGATGGGTCTCAAAAAATTTATGATGAACAAAAGGAGCCAGACACAAAAGAATACCTACTGTGTGATTCCACTGACAAGAGCTAGAACAGGCATAACTAATCTTCGCTGGAAAAACATACAACCTGGTTGTGGAGTGAGGTGGGTGGAGGTAGGGAAGGAGAGTGGGGAAGGACTGCAGAAGGTCGTGAGGGAACTTTCTGGAGTGATGGTAATATTCTAAATCTTAATAATAAGGGTTTTGTTTAAACAGGTACATCTATTTGCCAAAACTCATTAAGTGGAATATTACGATTTATGCATTTCATCATATATACATTTTATATCAAAAGAAAAAAAGAACTGGAGGCAAAGACTGAGTTCTAGTTAATGGTATGCATAGTGATGTATTTAGGGGGATATGTACTTACAATTTATTTTGAAAGGCATCAAAAATAAATAGACTGGTAGATGGGTAGAGGGACCAATAAGTGGATAAATATGCACTAAAACAAGTATATTAAACTGTTAATAGCAGAATCTAGGTGTTTTTGGTGTTCAATGTAAAAATCTTCAACTGATCTGTACATCTGAAAATCTTTATGGTAAGAGGTTGAGAACATAATACTAGTAAAAATCCCTTAGGGTCAAGGTTCAGAATTCAAATGAGGAGCCATAACTAAAATGAACCAGCAAATCTAACACACTTCACGGAAAGCTAGCAACTGAGAAACCTGTCACAGCCAATAATTACCAAGTCAGGTTTCTATTCAGGCTTAAGGAAATCTTTCTCAAAGCCCAAAATGTAAAATGGGAATCACTGATAAATTTGCTTCCTTCTCAGTCTCCAAAGCAGTTAAATGGTAAGGAGGGTACAGGTAAAAGAAATTCCGAGCTTCAAATTGATTACAACTCACTCCAGAAAAATACCTGGAAGCATAAAACTTCATTTCTAAAAGGTATGATTATTCACTCACTGGAGATAGCTGTCCCTGGGCAAATAACAATCCAGGCAATCGCAGAGTTTCATAGTGTCAACTATGATCTCTTTCTCAGCAATCTAGATTAGAGGCCTGGAATCAGGGACACGACTCAGAGAATAAACATACCTGGAACCTAATCCTACTGGTCACCCTGGGTCTGACCCCCTAGTGCCCTCTAAATAATCAGATTTTATTTATAATGACATTCAAAATGAAAAGTTCATTTTGGCTACATAAAAATCAATTTCTCAATGTTCTCTGATCTTTTATATGTATATATAAGTATCAGAAGTTCAAAAAGAGACTGAAGGTGCCCAGGTGGGCATCCTGTGGCTAAAATAAACATAAAACCACATAAACATCCCATATACTGAGCAGAAAGACGTAATAAATTAGAATTCAGAAATGTAATTAATACTTTCTTTGAAAATAATATACATGTCTGTTTTTAACCTTTTTTACTTTCCTGGGGCCTATGTTATATTTGTGCATTAAAAAAAAAAAAAAAAAGAATGTGTTGTTCCACTCTCAGACATGCAGTTGATATGAAGAACATATTCCTACAATGCATCTTATGGAATTTACCCATCCTGAATCACACAAAGGTAAGTTTACATTATACATAAGAATCAACATTTACCCTCGTGACAATGTTTTATAAGATTCTGAACATGATTACAGGCATGGGCTAGGGTCAATGTGATTTAGCTGTGGACCGATTTGAGATTATTACCTCATCTCTGCCTATAGTTTACATGTGGTATTTGCTTTGTGGGTTTCAGTGATGCCATCATTCCTGATCTTTCACATGTCTAAGTGATTTCTGTTGGGTGACAGGGAAAAACTGAATTTAATAAGTACCAAGGACCTACAAATTGGCTGAAATTAGATAAAGCTAGCCTGCAGCTTGAAAACTATCTGAACTTCCTAAAAGGTCCAAGTGGGTGGTAGTTCATCCTTGATAAGAACAAATAGCCACAAAGAACAAATGGCTTTGAATGGAGTAGAGGGGGCAAACGAAGGAAGCAAGCAAACAGAAGAATGCCAAGCACTGAGCAAATTATTAACTGAGAAGAAACACTAGAAAATGTTTAATGGTGAGATTTCTTTTAGATCGTCTCAGACTTCTCAGGTTATAGAAGCGAACTGGCAAAACCTGTCAATATCTACAAGAATATCTATATTATCAGTATCAGTTAACCCCATTTTTACTGACTTATAAGTTCTTAATTCATTGATTCAACAAATATTTATACACCAGGTACTTGCCAGACTCTGGGAATACAAGGTATAATTAGGTTTCTTAATGGAATTCAGATTATTAGAGTGGCTGACAATAAGCAAACGATCACAAAAGTAAATGAGTGCTACACATTTGTTAAATGTAAAGGAAAGCGGCACGATATATTCAGAGTTCAGTCTCCTAAGTGGGCCTAGAGCAGGCTTTTCCAAGGAGTGATGAGTGAGCTGGGGTCTGCAGTCACACTCATCACTGCTCACAGCTTTAAGACCCTAATGGGATGCGACGTTCAGGATTATGGCATTTCCTTAAACATGTACTTCAGCACTCATGAAGCACTTGTATTAGGACTGTTCTCTGGGATAAAGGATTCAGGTGTTGGTGAATCTTAACTAAAAAGGGTGCCCCCTAGCAAAGAACACAGAGTTCTGCTAAAACGCGGCAAAGTCAGGAGAAACAGAAAGATTTTATTGGCAGTGGATGGTATAAATACCATCCATGAAGATGAAGCATATAATTCTCTAATCTCTGGTTTTGAAAATTTTGAAAAAATCTGGTCTGAATTGCTGTGAATAACCAAGAGCCTCTAAAAGGTAAGAATTTCAAAGATCACTGTGATTTCAGATCCACTTTCAGAATATATTAGTCTCATGTTTCGTTCTAATCCACAGCATGGCAAACATCTGCTGAAAATACCTGCTGTCCTCCTCTCTGAAATGTTCCAGCTGAGTCTAAACAAAACTCTCGGGTTACTTTCCAGAATTCCTCATTCAAGAGCAAACAAAATAGTCTGGGTAAAGAATCAAATCTAAAATTAGGTCACATCAGAGGCCAGACTAACTCTATCTACCAATCTAAGCAGACACTGGAAATGTTTTTTCTGTCTTCAGAGAAAAGTTATCTAGAAAAAGCATTAGGAAAGTGATATAAAGAGAAGTAGAAGCTAAGAAAAAAAAATCTGCTAGAAGGGATCTTAAAGAAACTCTTTCAGGGTTTTCAGCCGGGCTCAAGTTTTAGAAGGCTGTTTACGTTGGTGGTTGGTGGCTGAGTTGAACCTAGAATGCAGGGCTTCCGTGTGGCCCCTGGGACTCTCCTATTACAGACAGGCCCTCCCGTCTGTCATTCTTTAGCAGCCTCCCTAATCTGATGCAAACTAATGTATGAACTGCCCCCAGTTAGGCCAGCTCTACTGTAAGCAGGCTGCTTTAATTGTCCACAGAGGACAACTTGGCCAGGATATTTCAGCACCATTATAAACTGTCCAGACACTTTCAGTATACTAAGTGTACCCTCACGACTCAACTGAGAGATGCTAAAATATCACCTCTCATAACTGGACTGGGAAAGCTGAGCTTACTCACTATGTAAATAGATCTATTTTACTTCCATGCCATTTTATATCAGTATTTTATAACAAATGATTAAACATCAAAAACATTAAACAACCAGCTTTATCTTGTTAACATAACATTAGGAAAAATAAGTGTTCCTGTTCTGTAGTATCTGGTACATAAACACAATGCTAACTGTAGCAAAACTGGGCCCAGTACAACTTATGTTCCTAATGAAAAGGTACAAAGCTAATTATAAATCACTTTATCTATTTATTAAAGCTGAATGCTATATAAACTTTAGGTGGCATTTTCTTAAAATTCTGTTACTTCAGACAACCCCACAGAAAAGTAAAATACACCAATATTTTAAAATCAAAAGTTTAGATCACCTGAATTTTTTGGTATGATTTCAAATCAATTAAAATTACCCAGTCTAACCAGGTATGTGCACTCTTTGAGTGCTATTAGGCTTGAATTTCAAGAGTCAAAGTCAATTGAGTCAATAAAGTAGGAAATTTGATTCCAATCCTAATTCATAAAATGTCTGTATTTCTTGCATGAATAAAATGGATTTGATAATAGTTATTAAATCTATTAAAAAGAAAGCACAGGTAAATAATGTCTAGTAGCAAACTGTAAAATCTGTAAGCATTTATAATACAAATGCATGTTATGTTATGACTGCTGCCACTTAATGATGTATTTAGTCCTCCAAGCTTCTGCAAATTTAAAAAATAAATTTGTGTCATCAAAACATATTTGTAAATGGATGCCCTGAAATAACTGCAAAATCAGGATAAAACTAAACAATGAAAATTCCAAGATGCTGTGTTTTATATATATATACAAATAATTTTTTCTTACTAAATTGCAAGGTATCAAACTGAACTGTAAAGTAGAAGCATTTACAAATCAGCTTTAAAAAACAAAAAGTGCAATCTATCCTGATGTCATACAGACAGCTAAGACATTCTTAAACATGGAATTACTTGAATATTTTGCAAGACATTTTTAGAAGCACTAAGAATTCAATATACAAGCTTCTCTCAGATACAAAATTGAACGTTTCCCTCACCCTTTAAAGCTCCATGACAAGGCAAAGCAGAGATTTCAAATTCAAATAAACAGTATTTCAAAAATGTGTTTAGCCATCCTCTGGTAAACAACCAAAAAAATAAAATGACATGCTAAAAAATGTTAAAGAATATGGCTCACTCATCATTACTCATAACTGTCACACTCACATTTTTATGGGCATGGCAAATTTCCAAGCCAAAGTAGGAAAACATTAAAACTAAGATCCAAAGTTTGCTGTGTTTAAAAGTAGTCATTTTCCCTTTTTTTTTTAAAATAAATATGCCACTCTAAGATTTAGTTCTCCTGCATTTCAGCAATAAATATTAAACACCAGTTTCCTAGCTTAGCTCATCCTTGAGAAAAGCATTACGTCTAGTCCAGGGGAGAATCCATTTTCTGTTTGAAAAAGGAAACCACACACTCCAATTGTCTTGCACTACTGGTAGCTTTCTAGAAGTAGAGAGAGAAATTTAACAATCTAAACTCAACAATCATGTGTAATGTATTTGTGGGGTAGCATGTTACTACTGGCATTAGATGAGTTTTCTTAACTGAATTTGCAAGAAACTGAAAAACTTAAAAAATTCGGAAAGACCTCTTTGCTACACACTGTAATCTGACACTAGGCTGAAGAAGTTGACCAAGTTTAAGTAACCCAAGAGGAACTGTTTCCTGCTTTCTGTTAGAACAGTCTGCAATGACCTACAGTAACACTGCCGAGGCAGAGGTTACTATCGGGCAATAGCCGCTGTTATCAGGAAGTCAGCTGGGTTTTTTTTCTTTCTTTTTAAAATTTTTTTGAATTGTGGCGCTGATCTCAAATGTTTTTAAGAATTCATCCTTGCTCTCCCATTGTTTATAAAGACAAGAAAAATACCGCAAGAGCTGGAAAATGTACCCCTGGCCAACTATGCTGCTCTCTTTTCACCTTCAACAAAAGAACTGTGCTATGGAAAACTTCTAAGTTATGAACCACCTCTGTATCAAAACAAACGTATGGGTGAGCATCTCTGGGAAGGCGCAATGGCTCTCTGTAAAGGGAATCAAAGGTATATTTGACATTGGTTTATTTTAGCATCATTTTACCTAGTCTGCTCCTGTAAGATGAGATGAGGCTCCACGAAGAACTTGACTCTCAGTTTAAGCCGGTAAGGGGCTAGCCCATCCATCTGCTGGGAGATCCGGTTTCTCAGATTTAGCCATAAACTTTCACCTTTGCTACCCGTAAACTGCAGTCCAAAATAATCAACTTCTATAATTCCCAATCTCCTGCACACCTAAAACAAAAATGAATGCAGCATAGATAAGCAAGTGGTCCATGTGGTCAAAGCAAACTAAGACTCCATCTAAGATTCTTGCATATGTTTTGTTTTTAAAAAAAAAAAAAAAACAAAACACAACACGAAGTTCAACAACGGTGTTACAATTCCTGTTGTAGGCTATAAGAACAAAGTTCTAAGGCTCCAGTGATGCTAAACCACTAGATGTGGTATAGAGACAGGCACAAAAGGAGTTCTCAAAATGTAGCCTTCCAGAAAGCCTGAGGAAGGGAATCCACGGGGTATTTTCCTTCTTATTCCATCCAATCACTGGAATTCCCTCCACCAGCACAATCTGCACAGCTGATTTGGCAGCTTATTATTTGGGCAATTTTAACCATCTGGGTTCCAAAAAAATAAACACACTGAGGAAACACGCCACAAGTGTCTGCTAAGCTTTACAGAAGGCTTTCCAAACACCTCAGGTCGAGGGGGGTGAGGGCACACTCGAGAGCAAATCCTGCCGTCTGCCACACCACTAGGCGCTGTTGGAACGGTTTTTTACTCCTAAGGAAACGCGCGTGCTGACAGACAACCAAGGAGTTTATGACCCAAACCCACGTCCCCAGCAAATCGGGAGAGGCAGGGCGGTGAACTGTCCGCTTGAGAAGCAGCAAGAGGCAAGGGGCCCGGCTTGTCTACCCAGCAACCCGAGGGACCTGCGACCGCCTCTGGCCACCACATCCCGGGACGCGGGTGGCGCCGCCGGGCCCCGCGGGGACGACAGGCGGCCTCGTGCACACACCACCTGCAGCAGGTGTGCCGGGCCGCTTTCTTCGGGCAAAGTGCCGGGCTGGGGGACCGGGTGGCAGGCCCCGCGGCCCGTCTTCCGCGCCCCCGCCCCACCCCCACCAATGGGCCACCCCCGCGCGCGCCAGGAAGGGGGCCGCGCGCCCCTACGGTCTCGGGAAGGAGGGGGCGCAGGCCCGGCGCCTGAGGCGCACTCCCCACCGCCGCCGTCTCCCGGCTCCACCGCGAGGCGCCCCCCACCCCGGCCTCAGGGGACCGGCAGGGGGCCCCGGTCCTCACCTGGTTGAGACAGTCCTCGCCGTTGGCTTTCGCCTCCACCTCCACCTCCATCAGCACTGCGTCCGGCCTCGTCACATAGCACAGCATGGCTGGGGCCGCCGCTGCTGCCACAGCCGCCTCGTCTTTGGTGTGCGCGGGGCTCAGACCCAGCTCCGGGATCAGCGAGGCTGGCCCCCGGGAGACGGCAGCCCTGCAGACCCCTGCCCTACGCCCCGCAGCCGCCGCGCCCCGCGCACCAACCCCCTCTGCCTTGCCAGCCCGCGCGTCAGCCGGCTTCCCGGGTCCCCCGGCGGCGCCGCACTCCAGCAGCCCGACTGCCTGCGCCGCGACGGGGACTCCTTAGATATAACGGCCCCGCCCCCCTCGGCTGGGGCCCCCGCCAATCACGGCGGCCCCGCCCCTCCGCCACCGCCCGGCCAGCCAATAGCGGCGCCCGCTCGGCCGCCGCCCGCCCTCCCATCGCCGGCAGAGTGTCCCCCCGCCCCCACACCGGCCGCCGGGGAGGGGGCAGCTCGCGGGAGCCGTAACGCTGAGGAGAGGAGGGAGGCCCCGCAGCGCCGCCGCTGTGTCTGCCCGCTGGGCGACGCTGCTTCGAGCCCGCGACCGCCCGGAGCTCGCAAGCGTTTTTGACAGGCTTGAATTTACAGTGATTTAACTGTCTGCAAGCTGCTGCTATTCTTTAGAAGCCTTGGGTCGCTCCAGTAGCACGTTTCGGGGGGTGAAGGCAGAGCAGCTCCAAAGCTTGAAAAAACTCTTGTCTCTGGGGTTTGCCACAGTGACTGGTTGGAAGGCGGAACTCTTGTTCATTATTTTAGATCTCGTCGTTGGAAAAAAAAATCTGAGTGTAAAAGTTTGTGCAGTTGTTTTTCAGTAAGGCAGGGAGTTTCTCCTCTAGTGCTTTCTCTGTGAACCCTCCCCAAAGGCTTCTGTTTACCCGTTGTGCTGAATCAAAACACTGTTCAGGGCACTAAGGCCCGCTCTCAGGTTGTCTCTCATCGTTGTCTTGCCCTGTCTCATTTGTTCATTAGACATTAATTGAGCACCTGCCCCGGTTCCAGCCCTTTCTCTCAGACAACCAGGTGTTATCCTCAACTTCAGGGTAAGGGACTCCTCTCAGAACCGCTATTGAAGCTATAAATAATTAAAGGTCTCCAACTCTTTCCTCATTTACCACTTGTTTCTCTTAGCCAACGCATTACTCAGCCTACATCTTTGGTTTCTTTATAGGAGAAGCCAGAGATGTGGCTTTCAGCCTTGGACCCTTGAAAGCTGACTTCTCTCTGCAGCTCAGTGTTTCATCAGGCAGATGGAAACTATAGTGTCTGTCCTGCCTTGGAAAGAGCAGCAGAGGTAGTTTTCAAGAAAGCATTTAAATGACCTGGTTTATGGTATATGTAAGGAGATCTATATCACCAGCTCTGTCACCACCTGCGGATGACTTCCGTCATTATCCCTTTGTCGGAGTTCCAATTCTTTCTGTCCCACTGACATTTATTTACAAAGAAGTAAGAATATCAGAGGAGAAGACTACTGGTTAGGATCCTACCACAGTCTTTCACTGAAGCCCATGATGGGCTAAAACAACCACGTCCCAACCTCCAGTGCTGCAGAAGGGCATGCACACGCATATCTTTCCTTGTGTCTTTTAAGAATACACCTCACAAGACTTCCCTGGTGGTCCAATGGTTAAGAATCTGTTTTGCAATACAGGGGACATGGGTTCTATCCCTGGTGGGGGAACTAAGATCCCACATGCTGGGGAGCTAAGAAGCCAGTGCACCTCAAATGCCTAGCCCTGTAAGTACTGAGCCCCAGCGCTAAGACTAGAGAGTCCCTGCTCCACAAGGAAAGATCCCACGTGATGCAAGGAAGATTCCCCTGTGCCGCAACTAAGACCAAACACAGCCAGGTATGTATATATATAATACATCTCAAGATAAGCTGCTGAAATAGTCCTGTCTTGTATCAACTCTTGTTCCTGATTCACTTAATTTCAGTTTAGTGATCTGGGAAATTTATCTAGGAGATAATATTTGGGTAATTGTCATCTAATCTGTGCTTAATCTATAGAAATTTTAGAACTGGGAGAAGAGGTGAGGGGCAAGACAGAGGCCAGGTGTATTGCTTATTTTTGCTTATTGAGTGACCACGGTGGCTAAACCAATGCCAGTGAACCAACAGTTGTCTAATTAAAGCAAAAGAGAATTTAGTGCAAAAATTTGGGGGAGCTCACAGAATCAGTGTGGACGAGGCTTGAAAATGAATGGAAAGGGAGACGCATCAATTGGCCAAGAACAAAAATCAAAGACCAAAACCTAAACACAAAACAACCAAACACTGAAACCAAATACTCATGCTGTGGAGAAACTACTTTAAAAATAGCATATTTTTGGTTTGCCAGGGATATTTCTTAATATAAACCAAGACCATGCTTTGACTGTGGGATGGTTGGTAAAGATGTCAGTGAGTTTTGAAATTGAATCATCAGATAAGACTGAAGAAAAGGATTTCTTAAAACAAAACAAAGCTAAAAATAGGAAAAACAGCACTTGGGGTGGGGGTAGAAATCATGATGACCAAGAAGAAAAAGAAAACTGGCTTCTATTAGCATGTCCAGGAAATAGGAGACCTTAATCGTTTCCTCTCTTCCTCTCTCTCCCCCTGGTTTTTCTCTTTCCTCATTTCTTCGTTGAGTAGAGATATAGAGACCAGATTAGTTAGGAATGAGAAGGCTGAGTTTGCTGGTGCCTGGGTGAGAAAGCAGATTATGTTCAAAGACCTGGTTAGGGAGTAAAAAGCCCACAGTAGAACTGCTTCCTAGAGGATCCCACCATCTGGCAGTGCTATGAAACGTCTGGAGCCGGTTTCAAGCCCCAGCTGGGTCTAACTCCAAAATAAGCCTGCACACCCGGGCCTGGGGGTGGTAACTGTATTGGACTGAGCTGTGACTGGCAGTTCCGGATTAGCCAGAGAAGTGCTACATTTTACTTGTGTCTGGTCTCTTATGCTCTCCATTAGCTATCACCTCTTAAAGATGGTGTTAAAATTAACCAGCAAAGTAAAAGGATTGGTTGCAGGAAGGTAGATTTTAAAAATACTAATAGAAACCATAGCTTAAATGGCTGTTCAGATACACCCAGCATCCACACCTTTTCTTTCTGTCACTGGTACGAAGGCTAAAGACAGAGCACTAGATAAGATTCGTAAGATGCGATACCATGGTCATCTGGCTTCAAAATGTTTCTTCTGGCTGAGCACAAGGTTTGATCTGGCTGGCTGGGTACCTCTCTGTATGCATTCCTTTCTAAACACTGCACACACTGCTGCAGAGATCCTGTGCTAGGTCAAAGGAAAGGCTCTTCTCCCTCTTTACCTCTCGAATGTTCGTTTGTAAGGGCACAGAGCGACTGCCTGAAAATCTGTCTTTATCCTCTCACACATTATTCAAGCTAATTTTTCTATCAGCAATGCTTTATCGAGCACAAGCATGTTAAACTGTGTGGAGTGAGCTGAAATCTCTCATTTGAAATGTTAGACTTGTGAAATTCAGGAGTAGTTTAATTTGATGTTTGCCTGCCATCAATGTAGAGCGTCTCATTTCCAAACCTGGCTGTCTGAAGATTGGAAGAAGGAGAGGAGAAGCAACGCCCATATTACAGACTCTGGAACATATAAAATGGCATTGTCTTAACTAGCAGGTGGTTTAAATGGTTTTTTCCCCTAGTTGTGAGAGTAGTTTATGTTTATGGTGGTCTCCTTAGAAAAGACTGAAAAGTACAAGGGAAGAACGAAGTAGCTGTGTTTTATCAGGCATTTCCAGTTAGTGTTGATGTTTTACTTTTGTACTTTGCATGCACTGTGCTCTAAATTTTGATTGTTGCATAATCACATACTGCATATGAAGTTCTGGAGAAAGATCAAGAGACACTTATGGTGGGAAGTTTCAAATCTAAACCTAGTGTTATGAATATTAGGAAAATTATAAATAATTATAAGTGGCTCAAATGGTAAAGAATCTGCCTGAAATGTGGGAGACTTGGGTTTGATCCCTGGGTGGGGAAGATCCCCTGGAGAAGGGCATGGCTACCCACTCCAGTATTCTTGCCTGGGAAATTCCATGGACAGAGGAGCCTGGTAGACTCCTGGTGGGTCCATGGAGTGGCAAAGAGTTAGATACAATTGAGCGACTGACACTTTCACTTTCATAAACAAAAAGAATAACCTCCACAAAAAATTCCAATTATTACTCTTTCTCAGCTTCTTTTAAAAAATTTTTTCTGAAATATTACCCTTTCTTCTGTTTTCCTTCTTACTCCTAGTATACCTGGAAATGCATGTATCATTTTGTTGAGAGATGCTTAGAACTGGGAGATAATTTCCAATTTGGCAAGTTTTGTGTAACAACAAAAATAGTTTGTTCATTCTTTGGATACCTGTCTTTTATTTATGGAGATGATCGATGATTAGGCAACTGCTTCTCAAGTCTGGTGATATGCAAGGACTGATCCACCCACAATAAGGTATATAGTCGTTCTGATCTTGATTGAGTGCGTAAGTAGATGCCGGGGATGTAGTTGGGAGCCGTGGAACAGAGAACAGATCCAGTGTGCCTGAGGCTCATACTCACAAACCTGCCCTAACTGGTAGGTGATCCAACCAGCTGATCTGTAATGACACCCCTCTTCCTGGCCCTTCACACCATGTCTGGACACGCCAGTTCTGTGAGAAAAAAAAGGCGGGGAGCTAACATGATACATTGTGTGGATGGGTTTGACATAGAACTTGGTGGGGGTGAAAGTGAAAGTGTAAGTCGCTCAGTTGTGCCCAACTCTTTGCGACCCAATGGACTATAGCCCACCAGGCTTCTCTGTCCATGGGGATTTTCCAGGCAAGAATACTGGAGAGGGTCGCCATGCCCTCCTCCAGGAGATTTTCCCACCCCAGGGATCGAACCCAGGTCTCCCACTTTGCAATCGGATTCTTTACTGTCTGAGCCACCAGGGAAGCCCATTCTTTTCATGATTAAAAATTATTTATCATAGACAGACTGCCCAGGGCAAGTGCTAGATTTCAGCATTGTGATATAGACTGAGAATAAGCAACGTCAAATTTCCAGGTGTTTTGAGAATAATAAAATCCCCTTCTTCCTTTTCTAGCTCCAGTCAATAAGAGGCCTTTCTCAGATTATAGTTGTTCTTAACCAGCTTCAAATATACATAGATTTTTTAAAAATCCCATCTAGCTGTGAAAATGGCCACTTGAAAAATGGCAAGTTTTAAATATAAGGCAGGGTATACAATGAGATAATATGGGCAAAAATACTTAGAAAAAAAGTGATATTCAAATATACAGTGGTAAAAATGATAGTATTCCTTTAAATTGCTCACCAGTGTTCTGTGTCTTTATCATCTATTTGATGTCCTGCTGTGTAAATCAGCTCTCTTAGGGGACAATTCTTGCTGTTGGATGACTGGCAGGATTTGCTGCTCCTGGTGATATATATATAATAGTAAGACTAGTTAGCTCATTTCTTACTATAAATGCAAAATCATCTTTCACCATTAGGATTTTAGTGTATGTCATGAAAAGGAAAACACATATTATCAGTAATTAAATGAACTTATTTACAAAACAGAAACAGGATGACAGACTTAGAGAGTGAACTTCTGGTTGCTGAGGGGGTGGTGGTGGTGGGGAAGATGGAGGGAAGGGATAGTTAGGGAGTTTGGGATGGACATGTACACACTGTTGTATTTGAAATGGATAACCACCAGGGGCCTACTGTATAGCACAGGGAACTCTGCTCAATGTTAGATGGCAGCCTGGATGGGAGGGGAGTTTGAGGGAGAATGGAGACATGACTGACTGTGTATGCTAAGTCCCTTCATTGTTCACCTGAATCTATGACAACATTGTTAATTAGATTTACCCCAATACAAAATAAAAAGCTTTGGAAAAAACACTATCCTAAGTGTTTATGGTGGTGCCTTGCAATATTTATATAATGTTAATAAGACCATGTTAAACATGTTTTAAGATTTAAAAGCTATCTTTCATTACTTAAATTTTTTACTTGACATAATTTTCAACTTATAGGAAAGAATAATACAATGATTTCCAAACAGTTTCACACCATATCCTCAAATATTAATCACACTGCTTTATTCTTCTCTTTGTGTACGTAATCTTTTCCTGAACTATTGGAGGGCAAGTTGCATACATGATGCTACCTTTAACCCTAAATACTTCAAGGATAAATATTAATTGAAATGAATATCCACATAGTCCCAAATTAGGATATTATCTTACAGAATCACACACAATTATCATAATTGGCAAATTAATATTGATGTGATACTATTATCTAATACCCAAGCCTTATTCATATCTCACCACTTTTTCCATTAGTGTCTTTTATAGCAAAAGAAAAACCTGGGGTTGTTTTTTGCATTCATTTGTCACTCTACCCATTTTTGATCTGAAACACTTCTTCAGCTTTTATTTGTCTTTTATGACATTGATATTTTGAAGAGCACAGATCTTGTAGATGATGCCTCAAGTTGAGAATAATCATTTTAAAAGTAAAAGCAAAGATAACACAATGTAACACACTTATTCCAAAGAAGGGTAAAAGGATTACTGAAGGCCAGACCTTTTTAATGCCCCTCACACACTTTTCGGTTTTCTAAATCAATTGTTGTCATAGACAGGGCTTTCAGACGTAAATCTTATTTGAAGGTCATAAAAAGAAAAGACTGACATGTGCCTTTAATTGTCATGATCAAATTCCAATTAGATGGGTTAATAGCTTTGTGAGGGGTTGGCCATCCCTTGCCAGACTAACCTTCATTTCGAGGTTTTTCAGAACTATAAAGCCTTCACTGGATGGTGTTATCAAAAGAAATCAAACTATGAAAAAGGGTTCAGTGTTCACCAGTGCCTCCCTCATCATTGGGTCTATTCAGTTCCCGTGGCCTGCCTACCAGTTTCAGTAACCGTTTCACATTTCCTAATAACGAGACTCCGGTCACTTGACATTGCGTCCTGCCCTGCAGCTCTCCTGCCGGCACTCCTGTTTTCAGCTCTCCTTCCCGTCATTGTGGCAATAGAAAATGAGTGTCACATCCACCTGGGAGAAGGAAAAGTATGCAAGCGTCAAGTGGCACATAGCAGGCAAGTCCTGTGTGAATGGTTTATCACACACCTCAGTCCAGTCTAGCCCTTAGGTGCTTAAACTTCAAGGTACTCTCAACTTCTGTCTGCATGTTTCACCCCAGGGGAAGATTCTCCTGCAGGCCTCTGAGGGTGACCAACAATTAGGGGCTCAGCATCCACCATACCCAGCAAAAATTAATAGAAGAACAAAGGGCAGACAGAATCTGTCCGGGTAGCAGAGCCTTTAGGATCACCTCTCCCTCCTTACTTCACTGCTGAGTAAAGTGTAAGATGCACTGGGGAGGGACTTCCCTGGTGGTCCAGTGGTTAAGAATCTGCCTGCCAATGCAGGGAACATGGGTTCAATCCCTGGTCCAGGAGGATTCCACGTGCCTCAAGGCAACTAAGCCCATAAGTCACAACCACTGAAGCCTGAATGCTCCAGAGCCCATTCCCCACAAGAGAAGCCTCCACGATGAGGAGCCACTGCTCTCTGCAACTAGAGAAAAGCGCCTCCCCCCCCCCCCCCCCGGCCATGCAGCCATGAAGACCTAGCCCTGCCAAAAACATACATACATAAATAAGGAACCCATGGGGTAATATAACTAGAACGTAAAATACACACCCAGTCTACAAACTGAAATAACCTGGGAGGAAATATACCAAAGTGTTGGCTGCAATTGTTTCAGTTAGCAAGAATTTATAAAAAGAAATGTGAAAGAACCACCTAGTTTTCTTTAGTTTAGAACTTTATATAAATGAGTTGCCACTGTTTTTGTTATCTAAAAATAGTATTAGAAATAGTCTTGTAGTTCCTCAGCATTACTCAAAATATTAATGAGGTATTTTAAACTAACCAAAGGAATGGAACTTTGATATGGAGCTCCGCTATGAATACACTGAAGCTCCATTAGTTACACTTCAAAGGATAAATATTTATATTATTCTACCCACTCTGTCAATTCAAGGTACTCATTAACTATTCAGGTTATTTCCCCAAATACTGTTTAGCAGGTATTTATGCTTGGACAAGTAGGTTACTGGAAAAGTAGTAGGGAGTTTTTGTAGTCTTTAAATTCTATTAAGCCCATGTTTCTTATTTTTTAAAACATTGTACATTCTCATTACCTGGAAGTCCTCTGAACCTTGTTAATTATAATAATATTATCTCATTGCTCCAGGACAACTATTAAGGCAGACCTTTTTGATGGTGCTCCTGTAACACCAACATGTAGTTTCAGATACAAAGGAAGCAGCCAATTTAACTTGAGAAACAAGCTGTACCACACCAAAGAGATTTTCATATGGAAGGAGGTATCTTTATATGTATATATATACACCAAGTACATATTTTAATATGATAATGTCTGAGATACTTCCAGAGAGAAATAAAGCGGTGCTTTCTCTAAAAGCTTATGAGCTAAGTTAAGCAGTAGGTCATTTGTTACCAACTTCTAATATTTCCTCTTCCTCCCTGTAAGTTCATTCTGCTATAAGTTCTCATTCAGAGTCCTTTATGCAACATCCACACAGGCAAAATGGAAACATGGTCAATGAAGATCACCAGCCTTCAGACTGATAGGCTAGAAAATGATATTAATGTGAATTTTAATGCTGACCTTGAAAATCACATCAAAGCCATATCCCAAGGATGTGTTCAGAGCTGTAAAGTTGGGGTAGGACCTGTCATTGGGTACAGTGGGTTGTTATACAATTTAAATGAGATCAATTACATAAAAGCACTATCAAAATATGAAGTAAGATATATTTTCCTTTATGCACAATGGGAGATATACTTAATTTTCTGTTTCTTAAAGTTCAAAGGATTAAAGTACATAACATAATGGAAATAAAATTATATAAACAATGTGCTTTGCAATGATATCACAAGCCACATGTGTTTTCTTTTAAGAGTCATGTAGAATATGGGATCCTTGCTGCCGGATCTCCGTGTGATGACCATTGAAGCATCAGTGGATTTTGAAGGAAGCTCTGCCATCTCCCTCGCTGGTCTGCACAAGAGAGAAATGAAATTTTCCTTTTGGAGGAGAGAATTACATCTCTGATTCTACATCTGCCAAACCTGCTCCTTCTTCAGTTTTCCCATCTCAATACACAGTAACTTCACCAACTGAAGCCCAAGAATCATGGGTTCCTCTCTTTTTTACACACTCTGCATCTAAGTCATCCACAAATTCTGGGCTATTGCAGTAATCTACAGTGTATCCTCCAGAAAGAGCCACAATGATGCTTTAAAATCAAATCATTCCTCTGCTCATAACCCTCTGATGGTTTCCTATCTGACTCAGAATAAAAGCCAGAAAGTTGGTAATGGCCCACCTGGTCTGGCCTCCACATTCCCCACCCCATCTCCTGCCACTCCTGGGGGTTGCTCACTGCCCTGCAGCTACACCGCCCTCCTTGCTATTCCTGAACTGAACATGCTCGTGCCTCAGGGCCTTTGCACCAGCAGTTCCCTCTACTTAGAAAGCTCTGTCCCTGGATGTTGCCATGACTCACTCCATACCTCCTTCCATTCTTAACTCAAAGCCTTCCATGACTAAACTCCATACCTTCTTTCGTGTTTGCTTCATTTATTAAACTTGTTTTTGGCTGCATTGGGTCTTCCTTGCTGCTTAGGGGTTTTCTCTAGTTGCAGTGAGCTGGGGCTACTCTGTATTTCCAGTTTGCAGACTTCCCATTATGGTGGGTTTTCTCGTTGAAGAACACAGACTCTAGGGCGTGTGGGCTTCAGTGGTTTTGGCACTCAGGCTTAGTTGCCTTGTGGTGGGTGGGATCCTCCTGAACCAAGGAGTGAACTCGTGTACCCTGCATTGGCAGGCAGATTCTGTGTCACTGGACCCCCAGGGAAGCCCTTTCTTGCTTTCTTGTTTGGCATAGCACCTCTTGCCATCAAGCATATTTTCTTAATATAATTTGCTTGTTTGTTTTTTTAGTTGCCTGACTCCTTCCTCCTCTCCCTGTCTTCCCTCTAACTGTTCCAAATAGAATGTAAGCTCCCTGGAGCAGGTGCTTTTGTTTTGCTCACTGAAATATCCTCAGCTGTTAGAAAGTACTTGGCGGACAGAAGAAACTCATTAATTACATGTGTGTTGGGGGCCCTCAAGACCACTCCCAGGTCTGTGATTTTCTAGAAGGACTGGCAGCAGTCACTCACAACTAAGACTGCTTACAGAGAAAGGCTACCTGGTACATTCAGTAAGAGAAAAAACACAGGGGGTGAAGTTTAGGGAAACCAGATATGAGCTTCCCAGGGTTTGTTCCTAGTGGAGTCACACAGAACACAATTCAACCAGCAGTGAGTCGTGACAGCACATGCACAGTGCTGTCTACCAGGAAACTTCATTAGATACTTGGGGCCCAGGGTTTTTACTGTAAGTTGGTCACATAAGCAGAGGCTATCCTGGTGGCGCAGTAATAAAGAATCCGCCTGACAATCGAGGAGACTCAGGTTCGATCCCTGAGTTGGGAAGATCCCCTGGAGAAAGAGATGGCAGTCCATGCCAGTATTCTTGCCTGGGAAATTCCATTGAGAGAGGAGCCTGGCAGGCTATAATTTGTAGGATCACAGAAGACTTGGACATGACTTAGTGACTAAACAACAGCAACACATAAGCACTCTCTGCCTGGCAGGTGCCAAAGACTCAGAACTTCCATCGTGGTCCGTTGGTTAAGACTCTGTCCTTCCCATGTAGGGGAGTGGGTTTGATCCCTGGTTGAAGAATTAAGATCCCACATGCTGTGTGGCATGGCAAAAAAATTTAAAATCTCAGACTCCCCAAAGCAAAGCAGGTGTGCAGCGTAAGTCATGTTTTACCCGGATAGCCTGGGTACCATGAATTATTCCTGTCAGTTCTACTACTGGTGAGCTGTTGTTTAGTCACTGTTGTGTCCAACTCTTTGTGGCCCTGTGGACTATAGCCCACCAGGGTCCTCTGTCCATGGGATTTCCCAGGCAAGAATACTGGAGTGGGTTGCCATTTCCTTCTCCAGGAGATCTTCCCCACCCAGGGATCGAACCTGCGTCTCCTGCATTGGCAGGGAGATTCTTTACCACTGAGCCACCGGGGAAGCCCAGGACTGGTGAGAACCCTCCCGAAATCCAAATTCCCAGACCCCAGGCAAGGGCTAGCCTTGCAAACTATCCTTTCTAAAGAGCAGTCTCAGGCCTGCTACATTAACTCTTCCTGAACAGTATGTTACAATGATCTGTCACTTTTTAATTGACCAAACATGGAGCACTTTTGAGCTCAAGAGCAAGATAAGATCCGTTAAAGAAAATAAAGTTTCTAGTTTTGCAAATTGGAATCCCATTGAATAGATTGTGAGCTTATTTATATTTCTCAACATAGTTCACCTATTTTTAAAGTAGCCTGGCATGGAAAGAAGATATGGTTAGAACTTCAAGCGTTGCTTGGATTCTATACACTTAAAGATCTGTTTCTGAAGAGGATGAGAAGCAAGCTCTAGATGAAGTGAGCATCTATGAGATGATGCTTTAGTGTGTGTGTGCTTAGTCACTCAGTCGTGTCTGACTGTTTGTGACCCCACGGACTATAGCCCGCCAGGCTCCTCTGTCCATGGGATTCTCCAGGCAAGAATGCTGGAGTGGGTAGCCATTCCCTTCTCCAGAGGATCTTCCTGAGCCAGGGATCCAGGGTCAGGAAGTGTAACATCTTTAGTGTATTATCTTTATTTTATTTTATTTTTGTTTTTTGAGTGCTCAATGCTTAGCAAAGTACCTAGCATAAATGAAGAGCTACATAAATATTTGCCTAGTGCATAAGTATACTACCATAAATATTTTAAATGGTTCTGTTTTATGGGCATGTAAATAAAATTCGACTCCTATTTGAGATAATTTGTGACAGATGCTAAATACAACTTGAAGACTGGTTATTATAGCTATTGTGATTAAACAGGTTAAAATATTTTTATTGAATCTTATTTAGGTATGTTGGAATTGTAAATAAATAGTTGGCATGTATTGCTTTTGTTTCCTCGAGCTAAAAGGAGAGGGGGAAACACATGTGTGCGTACACACACACCCTTAAAAACTGTCTGGAGTTGTGTAAGGTTGGGGTAAGGAGACTTGTTTGCAGCAACCTTCTATAATGTGAGACTTTCACAGTAATGGTGAGACCGTGGAGAGATTTCTCAGGACAGAATCCCCAAGGAAACTTAAGCCAAATAATTTTGCAAGTTGTAAAGACCAGTGAGAGTAAGGCTGGTTTACTGTGATCTGAAATGAGACAAGTAGAGATTTAAATGTACTTCTAGTCTTTATTTGAATATTGTATTTTGTGGTTTATGACCTTTGTCCAATAAAACTTCTTTTCATAAAAATTATATGTTTTGCCTGATAGATATTTCTAAAGCATTATTTAAATGAAATCTGGTAATTAACTTTTAAATTCTGATGAAAATTAGCATGGTTTTATACATACATAGGCATATTGGTTTGGCCAAAACATTAATTTAGGTTTTTCTGTAAGATGTTACTGAAAAACTTGAGCAACAGTTTCAGCCAACCCAATATATACTTATGTGCCTATATACATACATGTGCATGTATGTGGGTGTGAATTTTAATGTCCCATGATGGTTAAAAATGTTTACTTAATCCTACCTTCTCGAAAAATCCAAATATTATGACTGCAGAGAGTAAAACACTCTCTCCTGAGGGGTAACATTAACCCTTTCTCATGCAGGTAAACTCCACTCTGGTTCACAGTTGTGGCCTTGTGGCTGACACAGTTATTAATATTTAATCTTCAAGAGTGAAAAGAAGACACAGTCTTGCGAAAAACGTAATGCAAACACACAAAAATGTAATGTGAAGAAACACTTAAGAGTTCTGCAGTTTTTCATAGAGTGACTATCTCTGAAATATTATTGTGGAAGTTCTCCTATGCAAATATTGATTCAACAAGTAAAGGAAACTTGGAAAGTGTATTTCTAGATATAAGACTTGAAAATGAATGCTGAACAGTTTTTCTAGGCTATAGCACAACTAGACATTCCTAGTTTTAGCACTGAGTCTGATCTTAGAGACCCAGACATAATTTTCACCGTGCAGACTGGGTCCAGAGATTTAAAGCCGTTTGCCTAAGATCACACAACAAATTTGGGGGCCAGCAGAACTCTTGGCTTCCACTCCTAGAATTTTCTCCAGGATATTCTACTGCTTCCTTTAGTCTCTATGGAAAGGAATTCAAACATTAATTATCTACTATGTATACAATAGCATAGGAAGTTCTAAATTAGTGTAGCTTTCATCAGAAGGTGAACTTATGCCTCTTACATAAGTGGGTTAGGCTTTCCTATGTGCTGCCATTTTTAGGTTGTACTCAGAGAGTAAGCAGTTGGGGAAACTATATATTCCTTGGATTTACCATGGAAACTGGTACTCTCCAAATGTCCACTGAAACTCAGACGACGTGGATGTAAAGGCTGCCTTTGGCAGAAGAATCCTGGAACTCTGGTGGGGGAATCTGTATTTTTCTCAAACAAATACCACTTTGTAACAGACTTCCTTCCCTCCTTACTTGGCTGACTTTCCTGAGTTAGCTGAAGCTGGTGACCCTAACATAAACAGCTGGTCCAGGCAACTTTAATTTAGAATGGTAGTTTTAATTTACTTGCAAATGATATACTAAAGCCTAAAGGACGTTAGCGGCATATTGCAATATATTCTTAAAAACTGGTTGCTTGTGCTTGGGGATTCTCAATGACTCCATAAACAGAAACTGGTGACCCCCTCTCTCTGAAGCAGACCAATGTGATGCAGCAGTTACCCAGTCAGAGCCACTGCTAGGGCCTGTTGCAGGAGTGCTGTGTGTCCCCTGAGATATGCCTACAGTGATATTTCCCTCTCTCACCCCCTTGCATGTTCAGTGCCCCCCTACAGAGCAGTGAAAAACAGAATCTCTAGTCCACTCCTTGCTGGGGACCTAATGGCTGGTGGCATTCAAAGTTTGCTTGTGTTTCCCTTGTACCTGGTGAGTATAAGCCCACTCTTTGAGCACAACCTTAGCAGCGTAGCAGAATGTGAACCTATTCCTAGCTTCAACTGTAAATGAGAAAATGAGTCTCCTTTTAAAAAATATCTATTTATTTATGTATTTGACTGTGCTGGGTCTTAGCTGTGGCTTGCAGGATCCTCTCTCTTCGCTGAGGCATGTGGGATCTTCGGTTGCAGCATGCGGGATCCAGTTCCTTGACCAGAGATTGAACCTGTGCCCCTGCATTGGGAGTGCAGTGTGTTAGCCACTGGTTCACCAGGGAAATCCCAGAAAATGACCCTTTCTTTAAAAAGGTTCAGTGCGTTTCGGAACAAACCTCTGGTTTCATGTTAGGATCAATCCCATTCCTCCTCCTACCCCATCAGCTCAGATTAGTACCTTTCCAACAAAAAATTGTTATAATCCAATCATGGAGAAGGAAATGACAACCCACTCCAGTATTCTTGCCTGGAAAACCCCATGGACAGAGGAGCCTGGCAGGCTACAGTCCATGGGGTCGCAAAGAGTTGGACACGACTAAGCAACTCAGCAACAATAAACAATACTTCATCAACTTGGTGTTCATGTAGGAGCAGCAATAAAGCAGAAATTAGCATGAATTTTTTTTTTGCTTCTTTAGGAAGAACGAGCACTGATTAAGGACACAATAGGAGTTTTCGCTCATTGAATTTCCTTACCAGGATCCAAAGGAGTCAACAAAGTTCTATCATTGCTGCTGCCACCCATAACCAGTGATTCCCAGTCTGCTGAAGGAAACGAATGCTTACAGATGCTGGAATAAACAGTGGTTGGAATGAGGAGGAAGCTCCTTGTCAGTGATTATCGCATCGATCTGTTTTCAGTTTGCCAGCAGTAAACTCAATCCTTGCTGGGGAAGACTGAACCATGTACCGTCTGCTATGGCAAATCACAAAACCTCTAGTTTGGGACACTCCCAGCATCCACCAGTTGAAATAGGATCACAGTGTCATCAGATTCAGAGACCTAGGGCCACAAACAAAGGGAAATACTGAACACCAGAAAGATGCTAACCCCTAGGTAACATATTTGATGCTTTCAAATTGTGGTGCTGGGGAAGACTCTTGAGAGTCCCTTGGACAGCAAGGAGATCAAGCCAGTCAATCCTAAACAAAACCAACCCTGAATATTCACTGGAAGGACTGTTGCTGAAACTGAAGCTCCAATACTTTATTTAGCCACCTGATGTGAAGAGCCGACTCACTGGAAAAGCCTCTGATGCTGGAAAAGATTGAAGGTGAAAGGAGAAGGTGACGGAAGGATGAAATGGTTAGATAGTAACACCAACTCAATGGTCATGAATCTGAGCAAACTCCAGGAAACAGTGGAGGACAGAGGAACCAGGCATGCTGCGGTCCTTGGGATCACAGAGTCAGAGATGACTTAGTGACCGAACAACAACATAGGTAGCAAATCTACCGTGTGTTTCTCAGACATCTATGGCAGAGCATCTGTGGGGGTAAAGGCCAGACCGTCTAGTCTGTTATTTTCCGTTTACAACACAAAATAAAAATAGAAGAGACCACACACTGTGTGTCTATGATCTGTATACTTGTACCACAACAAGTTTTGACTGTAGATACTATTTGGCATTTTAGGCCTGCCAAAAAAAGATGTTCTTCCACCCTTCCCTGGACTATAATGGAAAATATTCTCATGATGAAAACAAGTGAATGGAAAATATTTGTCCTTATACATCACATGTTTGCTTAAAACCAGTGAGGAAATAAGATATCACCTAGAACTTACCTTGGAATGTTTTCCCCTCATTGCCTACTGTTTAACTCCCTAGCCATAGTGAAATATCTGACTCAGAAACTTCTAAGCGCCTAGATTTTTAAATGCTTAGTTTAAAAATCTTTTTCTACATGTTAAATTTTAATCAGTCCTACTTTAGGATAAAGCTGTACATTTCAATAATATGTTAGACTAAAAGAAGGAGCAGTTCAGTTTTGACAAAACAGCATCAAGTCTCCTAACTTAGAAGGATGTTTATAAAAGGCAAGAGAGTCTGTGCTTTTAGTGCATGCGTGCTAAGTTGTTTTAGTCGTGTTCGACTCTTTGCAACCCCATGGACTATAGCCTGACAGGCTCCTCTGTCTACAGTTTCTCCAGGCAAGACTACTGGAGTGGGTTGCCATGCCATCCTCCATTGGATCTTCCCAACCCAGGGATCTAACCTGCATCTCCTGCATTGCAGGCAGATTTTTTACCGCTGAGCCATGGCGGAGGTCCTGTGCTTTTATATGTTGTATTATTTGTTCTTGTCAAAGTCCTGCTTTCATTGTTTGAGTAAATTTTATTATACAAAACAACAGCATGTTCTCCAGTGTATTATTCCTGATATGAAAATGCCCTTTCTTGATCTAATCTACATAGACAAGTCCCTTTATGTGTCAGCCATACTGATATTCTCTTAAAGATCTCTGAGCATTAGAAAAAATAAAGTGACTTCTTAAAATATGCTTGGGACATGTTATGGACTGAATGTTTATGTGCCTTCAAAACTCTTATTTTGAGATCTTAATCCCCATGGTATTAGGAGATGGGGCCTTTGGAAGGTGCTTAGATCATGAGGTTGGAACCCTTATGAATGGGATTAGTGTCTGTAAGAGAGATGCCAGAGATGTTCCTGTGCCTTCTGCCATGTGAGGTTGCAGCGAAAAGATGCCTATGAACCAGGATGTGAGCCTTCCTCACCAAACACTGGATCTGCCAGCACTTTGGTTTTTAGTTTTGGACTTCCCACCCTTCAGAATTGGGAGAAATTAAATTTCTGAGCTTACAAGTTACCTAGTCTATGGAATTAATATTTTTGTTTTAGTACCCTGAAAAGACTAAGACAGTACAACAACATCAAAAATCAACTCTTACTTCTTATTGTCTTAATTAACAAGTCTGAGCCACAGCTTTGGCTATGACTTTTTCAATACTATATTCACTGTAAGATCTTTAACCTACCAGCCTTTAAAAACCTGTTGGTCTTTTGTTGGACATGGTCTTATGTGTGAGGCAAGAATGTGCATTGGCTTTAATCCTTTGTAGGCCGACCTCATACTCATACTTTAGATCAGATATTATTGTCAAACTGGGCTGAAAGATTAGTATTCATTATACTTTCATTTGGTCAAACTGATTTTTTTTTTTTGGTCAAACTGACTTGATGTGGATGTTGCCCCTCTTAGGACTCCCCTGGTGGTAAAGAATCTACCTGCAATGCAGGAGACCTGGGTTCCATCCCTGTGCTGGGAAGATCCCCTGGAGAAGGGAATGACTACCCACACCAGCATTCTTGCCTGGAGAATTCCATGGACAGAGGAGCCTGGCCGGCTACAGTCCATGGGGTCGCAGTCAGACATGACTGAGGGATTTTCACTTTCACTTTGCGCCTCTTGAGGGTTCTGAGCAGTTTAAAAGAATCCAATAAGCTACATGGGCTTCCCTGGTGGCTCTGTCAGCAAAGAATTCACCTGCAATAATGCAGGAGACTGCCTGCAATGTGGGAGACCTGGGTTTGATCCCTGTCTTGGGAAGATTCCCAGGAGAAGGAAATGGCAACCCACTCCAGTATTCTTGCCTGGGAAATCCTATGGACAGAGGAGCCTGGTGGGCTACAGTTCATGGGGGAGCAAGAGTCAGACACTAATAAGATACATATGGGAAATAGAAGCGACTAAACCACCACCAATAGGATACAATAGAAGTGCACTGCTGCTTCCAGAGAATTCTGTGCTGTATGCCTTTCATTCTTCTTTCATAATTACAAAGAACAGTCGGACAATTACATGCAACAAGCCAGTAATGCAGACCCCATGGTCTACTTTCTTCGATTATCTGTAATGTAAGATCAGCTTAACCTCAATTAAAATAGTGCCCAAGATGAATTTGGGGAGGTAAGTTCCCTTAAATGTCATACATTTTAAGACATGTCAGCAAGGGTTACTACCACAGGCTTTGGGGTCATTGCTGATCACAACAAAATTCAGACAGCTGCTACAGGCACTGGTCTTCATCCCTAGGGCTGCTGAGGATTACCAGCCACTTCCAGAAGGTAGGAGTGAAGCATGAAACAGATTGTTTCTCAGAGGCTCTGGTAGGAAGCAACCTGTCAATACCTCAGACTCAGACTTGTAGCTTCCAGAATAGCAGAGAAATAAATTCTTATTTTAAGCCACCCAGTATGTGGTGTTTTGTTACAACACAGTTGTTGTTTAGTTGCTCAGTTGTGTCCAACTCTTTGCGACCCCAGGCTCCTCTGTCCATGGATTTCCCAGGCAAGAATACTGGAGTGGGTTGCCATTTCTTCCTCCAGGGTCTCTTCCTGACCCAGGGATCGAAACTGCATCTCCTGTGTTGCAGGCAATTTCTTTACCACTGAGTGTAGCTGCAGGAAATGAATATTCCCTGCCACACAGCAAGGGAGTAACCACATTCAGCTTGCTCCCTTTCTTTCACAGGAGCAGCCATATTGCTTTGTTATTTAAGGACTGCAGAGTGGGGCTTGGGTTGTCAAATCTATGTTGGCATATATTCCTACCCCAAGGCTACAGCCACAGTGCTTGCTCCATGCCTGGCTCTGTCTGAGGGTTCTATGTATTATTTAAGACAACAACCCTGTGAGACTGCCCGGATCTCACAGAACAGGAAACTGGGGTTCAGATTGAGTAACTTACTCTGGTCACAGAGCTCACAGATGGAGAAGCTTGGGACAGGCACTCTGACTCAGCACTTCTGAAGAAGACTGCCATCACCTTAGCAATACTACTGGAATATTTGATGGTGTGTCACACAGAGACACAGGGAGGTGGTTTCTGAGGGTAGCAGGTGGCAACGTTTTCCTTGCATGTTTGAATTTAAACCAATGACCCTTAAAAACATTTTCTTTGACTTCATTTTTTAGGGAATTGCAGAGAAAATGGAAAGGTAATAAAGGAAACTAGTTGTTAAATTCAGTAAAAAAAAAAAAAAAAAGAATAAAGAGGAGACAGAAAGTAGTGGTGATATTTTTGCATATCTTTTTTCTGGTGACATTTTAAATGACACATTACATTTTCTGTGAAATGTAAATGATTTAGCTGGAGCACTTAAAAGTAATGAGCCAAGAGGCTCCCTTGTCACTGAATGCATGTAAAACAAGTAAGTCTAAAACTACATTGAACATTTTGGGGGGCTCTGTGCTTTTGCTGTAGTGAAATGGTCTGGTACTTCTCAGGGAACTCCTTGTTTGGCCTTAAAGAGCCATCAACTTGACTCATGCTAAAACATAGGCTTTTGACCCTTGCAGGATGGCCAGTGAAGCCAAGAAGTAGAAGCCACGTGTATAGATATAAAGATTGTACACCTGTGGGCTTGTCTAAGAAGCAGCCAGCCCTGAACAGTGAGAAGCAGAACAGTGTGTCTCTGAGTGGCCCTGCACGTGCTGGAAGACCCCCTGCATATTTAATCAGGCATGCACTTATGCATGGGTGTGCATAAGTAGATCCTCCACGTAGGGAAAAGCAAACCACAGCTGTAAGCAAGACTTGTGCGCCCACCACTGGTATCAGCTTGGTGATTTTCCTGTTCATGCTAATAGCCCTGAGATCATGCCTTCTGCCTTCTTACCCAGTTCTTCAAAGTTTGGTTGTGGTCTTTATTCAGTCACTTTGCCTCTTATCTGTAGCTGTCACAAGGCTGTGGAAGATCCTCTGGGACTTTTCTGAAGACTTAAATGACCTCCAAAATTTGTATGAATCAGCCTCATCTTTTTTCCCTACAGGAATAATGAAAAAAGCCTTAACAAAATTATTTCTCATCTATTTCAAAATCAATAGTTGATGTGCAGGACATTCTAGATCCAGTTGGTATGGACCTCACAGATTACTGAGAAATGTCCTAAGCACATATTACAAATTTAGGAGGGTTTGTCAACCCCTTCTTGGTATCACATGTGTCAGTTTATCTTCTCAACTGAAATAAAATAAATAAGCCTATTTATACCAAAGGCCAGATTGTTCATTTTTTTTTGAATATTTTGTGATACTAGCCTCATCTAGTTTTGATGGTAAATTGGATGTGGTTGGGGCTTATCATTCAAGTGTCTCTGAAAGTGGCATAGAAACAGCTCACAATGACATGTTTGTGTCTTTGAGGATGGTCAAGATAATTTCACAGGTCTCAGTTCACTGAGACCAAGACAATCTTTCCCCAGAATCTTTGTAGTCATATCTTCTGGCTGGTTGGTGGGCTTCCCAGGTGGCTCAGTGGTAAAGAATCTGACTGCCAAAGCAGGAGACGAAGGTTCAATTCCTGGCTCAGGAAGATCCCCTGGAGTAGGAAATGGGAACCTGCTCCAGTACTCTTGCCTGGAAAATTGCATGGACAGAAGAGCCTGGCAGATTAGTTGGGCTAGTCCATGGGGTTGCAAAGAGCTGGAGAAGACAGCACACACGCACTCCTGGCCCATAAGGCTGTGTTGGTGAGAGTCCACTCTTGGCCTGGCAGTCCACACTTTTGCATAGAAAAGAGTTGGAATAGAAGTGATGCTGATGATAATAGCATGTGCCCTGCAGGTGTTGGAAGGCATCAGCTGAAAAAGAATCGAAACCTCCTGGGCTGAGCTCCAGAGTTCTTTGAAAGGTAGCCCTCTTGATCATCATACATGAAAGGGCCTCAGGCTGCTAACAGCTGGTTTTGTTGCAACTGATGATATCTGCTAATAGAGATTTAGGTGGAAGGCTGACTGGATTCTCTTGTGACACCAAGGTAAGGTGCCTAAACCTATTTACAGTTGTTTTCTCAATAGTACCTTAAATTTAAGGGGGGGGGGTGTGATCACCTGCCCCTCCCCTGGATTTGTTAAGCACACGAACTGTTCTTCTGCCAACCCTAAGAGCCTTCAGCTCCCACTCAAGTTGGTAACTCCTTAAGACAAATAAGGGTCATTCTCCTTCTAACTCTACACCTTAAACTTAATGCGATCACAAGAAATGTCATTTTAAAGATCTTGGAAATTGATGAAGTCTTTCTGTCTTTTACGTTTTAGGACCATACGACATTGTATTTGACTGAACAGATTCTTTGTATGGCTTTGTCTGACTTTAAAATTACAACTTATAAGGTCATTCTACTAATTCCCTTGAGTCAGAGACATCCTCTAACTCAGTGGTCCACAACCTCTGGGATCTAGTGCCTGGTGATCTGAGGTGGAGCTGACATAATAAAAATAGAAATAAAGTACACAATAAATGTAGTGAGCTTGAATTATCCTGAAAACATCCCTACCACACCACTCCATGAAAAAATTGTCTTTCTGGAGACTGGTTCCTGGTGTCCAAAAGGTTGGGGACCATTACATCTGATGTGTTTACATTTACTAGTTTCTGTTTCTTTCATTGACACAGTAAGTAATACCAATATGATTAAACAACACTCAATAGGAATACTGACTTTCCTGTTGGCTCAGATGGTAAAGAAATTACCTGCATTGCAGCAGACCTGGTTTCGATCCCTGGGTCAGAAAGATCCCCTAGAGGAGGAAATGGCAACCCACTCCAGTATTCTTGACTGGAGAATCTCATGGACAGAGGAGCCTGGCGGGCTTCAGTCCATAGGGTCTCAAAGAGTCAAACACGACTGAGTGACTAAACATGATGACGAATAGGAATATTAGTTTGAGTAATATGAATCTGTTAAGGTCACAGATGATAATTTCACATGGTTTAATCAAGTTCATTTATTCTACAAGGTGAAAAAAAAATTTTTAATTGTATGATTGAAGTCAGTTTTTTCCCCAGCCTCAGAATACATATAAAGGTGTCTACCTTTGCCTGAAAGCAAAGGAAATGCAATTTTTTTTTTTTTTAGGGCCATCCACACCCAGACCCTTTAGATCCAAGGTCAAATTGTGAAATGGACAAAAATGATCCTTCCTGACGGCCAGGGTCACTTAAAGTCCAGCACTCCTCTGACCTTGTGTTGAGCGCTTGACCTCAGCCTTGCCCGGACACACAGACCTTTGGCCTACCTTGGACTGGCGTTATCGATATCCACTAGACAGTGCTGTGGGTGATTTTCCATTCACATCAGCTGCTTCTCATATCTGCCCTGTTGAGGGACTTTGCTCTCTGTCCATGAAATTGATTGAGACACAAATTCAGAAAATCCTGGAGGGAAAACCTTATTTCTATTGAACAAAGTTCTGGTCCCAGGTTCTAGTCAGCCATATAAAGAGAACAATTCCTATACTAATCTGGACAATTGCTTCTGTTTGCCCAACGTATCTGGCCAGCGTTCATCTGGTGCCTGTGAATTGCCTCACTGTGGAAGCCTCTGCGCGAGCCTGAAGCCACAGAAGTCAGTTAAAATGGCCACAGAAGGTTCTGCTAAGTCCGCACAGGCCTCTCTATGACAGGTCCTGGCTCACTCTTCCGGTTCCTCCTCCTGGGCTGTGGTCCCTCAAAAGGCTCTGGTAGGGGCCGGGGAGGCGGCCTCCCTGATCAGTCATGGCTTCTAGGCTTCTGCTCATGACATTGCCGCCATGGTTGCAGGTGACCTTGGATCCTAGTGACCAAGCCAGCAGACGCAGAACTGGCCTCTGCCTATTCCCAGGGTGCCAAGATCTGATATGGTTACAAAGTTGTGACATCTCTGTCACACTACTCTCACTCAGATTCCTTCATGAGTGGCTCGCTCCTCAGTCCCTGCTGCAAATGTAGAAAGAAACTTGAGGTAGGTATCAGTGTGCGGGATAGGAATACAGTATAGTAAGTACTTCAGAAATAACAACGACACAAGGAGCAGTAACCCTCCCCTTCCCCCATCACAAAGGGACTGAATAGTTTCCAAAATCAATGGACCTAGTTTATTCATGAGAACTACACTCCCCCTCCCCCAACACGCCAGAATTGCTTTTGTTTCTTTAGTTTAGGGAAGAATTTTAAATAAAGGAAAACTTTATTGTAATAGTCTACACTTGCCCCTGGAACTTTCCATTTCTTATTTTAGAAAATTTGCCATTTCCAAAAGCAAGTGCAACGGAGACTAACATTAATTTCATAATCACTTTCCATTTAAGGGAATTTTGAGCTCTCTACCAGCAACAAGTTATTATGTATAATAAGAAGACACACTGTTTATAATGTATTTTCCACTGAAAAGCTCAAAACAGTGTACAGACATGATCTCATTTGGTTTTGTAACAGTCTACAAGATAAGACTGAAACAGACTCTATTTCTTTTTGAGATATTTAGGTAACAGATAATGAAGTAATCAAATTGACACCCCCACACCGAATCACTCTATTGCCTACATAATGGAAACAAGAATCTTCATTTTGACTCCAAACTTCTTAGTTTACATTGGCTAACCAAATTTGCAAGTGGCTGAACATCAAACTACCACGGCAGCCAACTTAAATTACAATAATTCAGTGTAAATAAAGGGGCCATGAGTAATACGTGTGGAGCAGCAAACATTTGTACTCGGTTTGAAAACATCACCATATTATGTTGAGTACAGGATATATAGATAAGCGACATTGACATTATAAATTAATTCTTTATCATGTAACAGGGAGGTCTATGAGCCACTGCCACGAGGGTTGGAGCTCTCTCCCTTTTGTATCTAATAATTGCTTTGTGTTTCGCTAAGTACTTTCTGAGCACCTACTACAGACTATGGGGCTTCCCTGGTCGCTCAGCAGTAAAGAATCTGCCTGCAATGCAGAAGATGCAGGAGACTCAGGTTCAATCCTTGGGTTGGGAAGATCCCCTGGAGAAGGAAATGACAATCCACTACAGTATACTTGCCTGAAAAATCCCATAGACAGAGGAGCCTCATGGGCTACAGTCTGTGGGGTCGCAAAAAGTTGGCTGCGACTGAGCACTCACCATCAGAGGTCTGCTACAGACTACAGACCTATCTGGGGCTGTACCTGAATACAGTGCTGATACTAAGCATCACGGTTGTACAACAGAAGCGAGGACTCCCTCTAGGTTTACAGATTAACTAGATGATACCCCAGAGTCACGGGAGTGTTCAAAGGGCTTCTCCACGTGCATATGCGGCCCCTGTCTGTGTATAGATTAAGCTCTGAATGTAGCTGACCTGCAGTGATCGTTGAACCCTCTGATGGTAGAGTCCCGTGGGTATGGGCGCCGATTCTGCTAGGCTGCCTGGCTTCAGAGTCCAGCTCCACCGCCTCCCAGATATAGGGCTTTGAGCGAGTTACTTCATTTCAGGTTTCTCGTCTGCAAAATGGGGAGAGTAATGCCTACCTGAGAGGATGAATGTGAGTTATTGAGTACAAAGCAGTTAGAATGACGCCCTGTGCAGAGTAAGTGCTCTGTACGTGTTAGCCATACTCTTGTGATTGGTATTATTACTACTACTATTTATCGTTTGGGACAAAGGGCAGTTTCAATAGCAAGTTAAGTTATTCTCTCAGATGATGCAATGCAAGGACAGTCTGGAGTGAACAAGTTGAGAGAGACTGGGCAAGATTGAAAAGCAGACAGTAAAGGTATGTGGCAAACAGAGCAATGAAAATAGCAGAGGAGTGTTCTGAGTTCCCCAAGGCAAAGAAAATGAAGGACGAATATTTTAAAACTGAAAATTTCAACTAAAGCTGACTGGGGTTTCTACATGAGAGGGTCCTGGTTTAAAAAAATAAAAGGTACACATATAGATGAAAAGTGAAAGTGAAGTCGCTCAGTCGTGTCCGACTCTTTGCGACCCCATGGACTGTAGCCTACCAGGCTCCTCTGTCCACGGAATTTTCCAGGCAAGTTCCAGGAGTGGGTTGCCATTTCCTTCTCCAGGGGATCTTCCCGACCCAGGGATCGAACCTGGGTCTCCCGCGTTGCAGGCTGATGCTTTACCATCTGAGCCACCAGAGAAGCTTTAGAGGTGGCTCAGTGGTAAAGAACCCGCCTGCCAATGCAGGAGACGCAGAAGACCTGGGTTCAATCCCCGGATCGGGAAGATCCCCTGAAGGAGACATGGCATCCCACTCCAGTATTCTTACTGGAATAATCTCATGGACAGAGGAGCCTGACGGGCTACAGTCCATGGGGTCACAGAGTCAGACGCGACTGAAGCATACACACACACACAGTATAGATAGTTGTGTTTTGCAGTAAGAAGGCCTTCAAATAGCTGAATTACCTTAGATGAGTCATTAAAATGCTATGTTTATTTTTCCTCATGGGCACAATGGAAGGTTTCTATATACTTGAAGCATTACAGCTGATAAGAGAAGCTTGGAGATATTTCACACAAAAAACACTTAATACAATTTGAGGCATGTATGAATACATAAATTCGTCTATACTTAGATTTGAGGAGAAACAACCTTCTGGAGGATTCTATGTCTACTTTATATTTCATTTTAGCATACCCATGTGAAACAACTACATGTTGTTAAGATGGTGGCCATACAAAGATGACACTGACAAAATCCATACCTTAAGGAATTCACAGTCAAGAGGGATAGAGAAAGGGTGTCTGTCAAACAAATAGCTCACTTCTATTTGATTCTCCTTGAGGCAAGGTGTGGAGGGCTGGTTGGAATAGAAGGAACAGGATATAGATAAGCCCTATCACGTTAGCACTTGATTGTGCACCTTAGGTAAATAAATACTCTGATTTGACTCAGTCTATCAACTCAGCTCACAACAAACTGTGGAAAATTCTTAAAGAGATGGGAATACCAGACCACCTTACCTGCTTCCTGAGAAATCTGTATGCATGTCAAGAAGCAACAGTTAGAACTGGACATGCAACAATAGACTGGTTCCAAATTGGGAAAGGAGTACATCAAGGCTGTGTATTGTCACCCTGCTTATTTAACTTATATGCAGAGTAAGTACATCATGCGAAATGCTGGGCTAGATGAAGCACAAGCTGGAATCAAGATTGCTGGGAGAAATATCAATAACCTCAAATATGTAGATGACATTACCCTAATGGCAGAAAGTGAAGAAGAATTAAAGAGCCTCTTGATAAAAGTGAAAGGAGAGTGTGAAAAAGCTGGTTTAAAACTCAACATTCAGAAAACTAAGATCATGGCATCCGGTCCCATTGCTTCATGGCAAATAGATGGGGAAACAATGGAAACAGTGACAGGTTTTATTTTTTTGGGCTCCAAAATCACTGCAGATGGTGACTGCAGCCATGAAATTAAAAGACGCTTGCTCCTTGGAAGTAAAGCTATGACCAACCTAGACAGCATATTAAAAAGCAGAGACATTACTTTACCAACAAAGTTCCATCTAGTCAAAGCTATGGTTTTTCTAGTAGTTATGTATGGATGTAAGAGTTGGACTATAAAGAAAGCCAAGCACCAAAGAATTGATGCTTTTGAACTGTGGTGTTGGAGGAGACTCTTGAGAATCCCTTGGACTGCAAGGAGATCCAACCAATCAATCCTGAAGGAATTCAGTCCACAATATTCATTGGAAGGACTGATGCTGAAATTCCAATACTTTGGCCACCTGATGTGAAGAACTGACTCCTTGGAAAAGACCCTGATGCTGGGAAAGGTTGAAGGCAGGAGGAGAAGGGGATGACAGAGGATGAGATTGTTGGATGGCATCACCGAGTCAATGGACTTGAGTTTGAGCAAGCTCCGGGAGTTGGCGATGGACAGGGAAGCCTGGCACACTGCAGTCCATAGGGTTGCAAAGAGTCGGACACGACTGAAGGGCTAAACTGAACTGAACTGATCAACTTGGCAATCACTGGGCTTATCACTGACTAGGACACTGGCAGTTCAGAAAAGGTAGCTCTGTTGGCCTTGATCAGGTAGCTAGCAATGGGCAAACCATTGTGACTCCTTTCTGTTCTACCCAGAGCCCTTTGGCATCCTCCCCTCCTTCCCCCCACTGTCATATCAATGCTTCCAGGATATAATCCTTCCCAGCTATGCCAGGTCATCTGGATAGCCTAGATTCAATACACTTGCGCTAAGAAAACCACAAAACCATCACCTGACCAGTAATTCAGAAAATGTTTTGGGGTGGGAGTAAGGAAAAGATGGGACTTCCCAGGTAGCTCAATGATAAAGAATCTGTCTGTCAAGGCAGGAGCCTCAAGAGATGCGGGTTTGATCCCTAGGTCGAGAAAACCCCCTGGAGTAGGGAATGGCAACCCACTCCAGTATTCTTGCCAGGATAATCCCATGGACAGAGGAGCCTAGAGGGTTACAGTCCATGGGGTGGTGAAGAGTTGGATATGCATGAGAATGCATGCAAGGAAAGACAAAGACTGGGGATTGACTATTGTGTCCCAATGAATGCTCATTTGTACTCAATGGTTTTCATAAACACATGTGAACAAATAGGTAAAACCCAGCCACCTATTTTGGTAATACAAAATTCTTGGTAAAAAAGTAGATAGGATGTTTTGAGTATGCAAATATCAAGGTGATGCTTTATAATTTTTGTCTTTGATACTCAGAAATAATCCTTGAAGTAAATATAACATTCACATTTTTAAATAGGAGGAGATGAAATCAATGAATTAGTAGGCAGTTTTTCCTACCAAAAAATAGCCTAGTCAGTCTAAACAGAAGAAGAGAATTCCTATTTTCTGGAGCAGGCACACTCTCAATACCAGGATGATGTAATGTCCTTAACCCTCCTCTAGCTCTAGTTTTTAAGTTACATCCATCTGATTCTCTGTTTTATTGCATGCACACATATGTGTGTGTGATCAGTCGTGTCCGACTCTTTGTGACCCCACGGACTGCAGCCCGCCAGGCTCCTCTGTCCATGGAATTCTCCAGGCAAGAATACTGGAGTGGGTTGCCATTCCCTGCTCCAGGGAATCTTCCTGACCCAGGGATCGAAGCTGCATCTCCTTCACTGGCAGGTGGCTTTTTTATGCCTTGTGTCACTTGGGAAGTAAGTATCAAGCAATTAAGAAAGTCAACCATCCTAACACAGCCTACGGCTGCTGCTCAGTCGTGTCTGACTCCTTATGACCCTATGGACTGTAGCCCACCAGGCTCCTCTGTCCATGGGATTCTCCAGGCAAGAATACTGGAGTGGGTTGCCATTTCCTCTTCTAACATAGTCTGAAGTGTAAGTAAAGAGATTTAATAAAAAAAGAAATTTATTTTTTTAGAATAGATATTTATTTATAATAAAACTTATATAAAGTCAGGCCATGAAGGAGATACAGAAGAAAGGGAGCCTACATCTATGCAAAATTCGCATTTGTGTCTACATAGCACTAAAATCTCATAAGCTAAGTGAAACCGGTAATTTGATAATGATCACTATACAGTTAATTGATGTATCGGGCTGTTAAGGTAGATTATTCAGGTAAGAAATCCTTTCCAGAGTTAGAATAATTTTGACTGGCTCTCCTCATTGACTCAAGAAACCGATTAATCAACCAGACCTTTATTTCACATGGGGTTGTTGAAACATAAATGTAAACTCTCCAAAGGCATGCCTTCCAGTCTCCATCCTAGTTGGCAGAATAGGCCTGCTGTAAAGCTATTTTCCGATGCATCATCCAGTCTGGGAGGAATTGAGAAGAGGTACTTCTATCTGCACCACACCATTACTATGCTGCCTGAAACAAAGGAGCAAGAGAAGGCCAATATTGACTCAGATTTCTCTACCCCCCCTTTTTCTTAGGAGTGCAAACCAATGTATGTTAATTAAACTAGAGATTATCCCAGTATTTAAGCCATGCTTTTAGAGTACTACAAGGCACATTCACCTTTTAAAATACCCAGCAACCAATACAGTGTCAGACACACAGCTGGCACTGGGTAAATAGTAACTGAACAAACAGTTAAATGAATGAATGAATGTACAAATATTTAAACTCACAGTTTTAAACATTTCATTAGAAACACCTTGTGTGCTAAATCACTAGAGTTGTGTCCAATTCTTTGCAACCCTGGACTGTAGACCTCCAGGTTCCTCTATCCACGGGACTTTCCGGGCAAGAATACTGGAGTGGGTTGCCGTTTCCTCTTCAAACACCTTAGAATATTTTACTTTCTAGAGCTTTTGTACAAAATGAGTCCATTATGTCTGCTATCTTTTTGTTCAGATGGTAAACAATCTGCCTGCAATGCAACAGATCCAGATTCAATCCCTGGGTTGGGAAGATCTGCTGGAGAAGGGAATGGCTGCCCACTCCAATATTCTTGCCTGGAGAATTCCATGGACAGAGGAGCCTGGTGGGCTATAGTCCATGGGGTTGTGAAGTCAGACACAACTGAGCAGCCAATAATTTTTTCAAAAATGCAATACACAGAAAATAAATATAACTATTCTTTTCATTTTTTTAAAAACTTTCTACAATGAAGTGAAGTGCCTGGTCAGAGTAAATCCAGAGTAAACAGTCTGAAATAGAACCTGTATCTTAGGTTAGTATTTCACAATTCACTTCTCCATGGCTCATTAACTTGCAGTTTGCTAAACTAGCAATATAAAAGCCTAAAGAAAAGGCAGAAAGAAAATGCAGGATTTATTTGACCTAACTCTGTGTTCTCTACTGCAGGAATATCATTGATTCTTGATTAGCTGAGTTTAATTAGGCAAGAAATAAATAAATCTCAGGTAATAGTATTTTCATTGTAGTCAACTAATGAAGCTCTTCGTCAATATTTGACCAGAGCTGATAATTGTTAAATTGTCTTCTTTGCACCTCATCTCCTAACTCCTAGGGCAGAAAAAAGAGAAATGGAGAAGAAAAGCAAAAGCCCAAATAATCTACACACTAGATAATCACCCCATTAATATTTATAATATAGGGTCTCTGGGGTTGGTCATAAGAACCTCTCCATGATAGGCTGAAAAGTGGTCCATAGAAGATATCCATGTCTTAATCAATGGGACCTGTGAACATTATCCTATATGGAAAAAATATTTTGCAAATATGATTAAATTAAGCATCTCTAGATTAGGAAACTATCCTGGATTATCCAGATAAGCCCTAAATGCAGTCACACATACCCTTATAAGAGGGAGACAGAAGGAGTTTTAACACACAGAGGAGAAGGTGATGTGAAGACAAAGCAGAGAGATTTGAGGATGTTGACCCTGAGGACTGGAGTGAGGCAGCCACAAGCCAAGGAATGTCAGAGCCACTAAAACCGAAAGAGGCCAGGAAGGCGTCTTAGCACCCAGAGCCTCGGGGAGGAGTGAGCCCTGTTGAGCCTTGATTCTAGCCCAGCGATAGTCATCTCAGACTTCTGGCCTCCAAAAGCATGAGAGAATACAGTTCTATTTTTACAGGCCACCAAGTTTGTAGAAATTTGCTATAGCAGCCCTAGGAAGCTCATAAAGCCTCTATTTAGTGTTCTAGTCAGCTTCCTAACCTCTTCCCCAGATCCCAAACATTTTTAAAGGTGTGGCTAGAATCCCATCTCCTCTTGGAACCCTTTCTAGACATTCCCAGTCCTAATCAACCTCTCCTTTGTATACACATTTTATATCTCTATTTTGCATTTAACCCTACTTGCCTGATAGGGTGTGAATGTCCAACAAGTGTCTGTCCGCAGACCGTGAATTCTTGAGGACCAGGTCGGTGGACTGCAGGCTCTACCCTTGAGCCCTCTCTCCATCTCAGATCTCACCACCCTCACCCCCTACCACGGCACCCAACAAAGTGACCTTTTCCCTAGAAGGTTATCAGTAATTGTTGAACTGAATCTAATGGCAGGCTCTAGTCATTCTGAGGCAGAGAGATAACTGAGATGAAGTTATCCCAGGAGGTTTTTGGAGGAGATAGACCTTAATCTGGCCGCCCCAAGAGAGGCGAGTTTGTTTTTCTGAACACCCACCTCCTTGATAACACTTTGCACACAGGGTAGCCCCCTGGACTCCTGGAAATGGTAGAGGAGTTCCTGATACGCTTCCATACTCACAGGGAACTCTTCACCCTTGTAAACAAGTTCTTTCCATGCATGGAAAAAAAAAACCAAAACCCATCTCTTATTAACCTGAACTTCAGCAATCCAGATTTTGAAATAGTGATAATACCCAACATTTGAATAGTGCTTTTCTGTATAAAGAGCAATTTCACAAGCCTATTTCATTCCAACACAATCTCTGGAGGTATGGATCGGTCCCAAACAGATGAACACATACAGTCAGAGAGGGTTCGTAATTTGTTTCCCACCCAAATCTTTTAATTTTTTCCTCTACTAAATCACACTTGGCTGAAGGGCACCATCAAAGTAGAGTCAAAGATTATTTAGCTGCAGATCCCTCTTATGCATAGATTCCCTCTGAACCAGGGATCCCCAAGTTTCAGGATCTGATGCCTGATGATCTGAGTTGGAACTGATGTAGCAAAAGTAGAACTAAAGTACACACTAAATGTAATGTGCTTGAATCATCCTGAAACCATCCCCACCCCATCTGGAAAAATTGTCTTCCATGAAACTGGTCCCTGGTGCCACAAAGGTTGAGGACCCCTGCTCTAAACCTTGACTATAAAGTGGTAAAGTTGAAATCATGCTTTGTTAAGCAAATTAACAGTGTAAAAAAGAATTATATAGAGACTAGTTCAATTACTTAAGTAAATAAACTTGAGAAGTTTTCTCCTACACAAGCAGGATGGTTGTGAAATAAAAATAAACCAGGGGTATTGAAGAATAGTAATTAGTCAATGAATTGTGATAGTTGCACTTCATCCTTGTTTGTCTGCTAAAGCAAGTCCTCAAAGAACCTTTATCAGACACCATTTGATTAACCTAACATGAGTTTATATGTGCTTGAAAGCAAGTAAAATTGTATTTAAGTGGAGTCAATAACTCAAACTTTTTATTTAGTTTGCTTTCTTATCTAGTTAGGTTTAAAAACTGTGACAGTGGATTATATTTTTTTGGTTAGACTTTGCTCTGAAACAGCAGCATATCGGTACCTTATTTTATCAGGAAAAGTCTAAATTCTTAGGTTTCATGGAAAAATAAAGACTCTGCTCCAATAGAACTGAACTGTATAATCACTTTCCTTGTCTAAAGAAAATTCAAGGGCCAAAAACATCACATGCCATGAATTATAAGAGAATGAAATCTTGGTTTTATAAGATTTCAGGACAAAGCAAAGAAGGGCACAGAGTATTGTAAAAGCTGAAATAAAAGCTTTGCTTATGTGAAAGAGGTTTTTTTTTTTTTTTAATGAAAGAAGAGTTTTTGGTTTTTTAGAAATCTGTCTTTTCTGGAAGTTTTTGTGAAGCATAAAAATGAAACATAATTCATTGTGTGAATTCACAAAAGGTAGGTGAGCAGAAATGATAGCTTCTCTAGCCTTTGGTTCTCTGCTGTATAGCAGCCCCTCCCGGACCACAGATTGCTCTGCCAGCATTACAACAGGGCAATGATTAAAATCCAGTTTTCTTCAAAGACTTCATTTCCACGGTGAGCATTAAGCATAGCACACTTTGCATGCCGGGTTAACTTTTGTTTTCTTGGAAAGAGACATAAATGTATTCATCTTGCTTTGGGAAATGGTGAAGCCAGGTCTTAATTGTTATCATTTCTGTGGAAGGAAATACTCTTGCTTCTCCTTTTACATAGAGATGAAAGAGAAAATGGAAAAAAATCTCCTTAGCAGTTACTTGGAGTTTGCCCTTGCAGTTTGCAAAAGTTTTTCCAATCACAGTAATAGGCTTTGCATGAGCAAAGGTGCAAACTGGGGTCATTCAGAGCAAGTGACAAGCCGTTCTTGCACCAACAAAAAGATGTCAAGAGCCATCTCCCATGGATGCTTTGTTAGTCTAGACAACGCAAAAGTGTCCTGGATACTGAGGGGTGTGTGTGTGTGTGTGTTAGTCACTCAGTCATGTGTGACTCTTTGCGACCACATGGACTGTAGCCCACCAGGCTCCTCTGTCTGTGGAATTCTCCAGAGCATACGGACATAGAGATAGATGAATTCTGAGCTCATATTTTAGCAGAATAGACCAAAGAGTAAATAGGTAATTGCCATCCACTGAGGTAAATATAAGCATGTCAGCTCTGGTTGAACTATTGTGACTGGGCATGTATGCATGCTAAGTCACTGCAGTTGTGTCTGACTCTTTTCAATCCTGTGGACTGTAGCCTTCCAGGCTCCTCTGTCCATGGGATTCTCCAGGCAAGAATCCTGGAGTGGGTGACCTTGCCCTCCTCTAGGGGGAATCTTCCCGATCTAGAGATTGAACCCACGTCTCTAATGTCTCCTGCAGTTGGCAGGCAGGTTCTTTACCACTAGCACCACCTGGGAAGCTTGAGCAGATGGGCCTTAATTGAGGGTGGGTGTCTGGGGCTTCAGAGATATCAGATGAGGAATAATTGATTTAGTACTGCCTAGGGAAGGTTTGCTCACTGTAACACCAATCAATCCCCATTTCCCTCCAAGTGATTGCAATGAGGGGACGAGGCAGAGGCCAGTGGAAAATCTGTTGGACTCTAATATATGTAGTCAGTCCCCCAGCCCTGTGCTGTCCCATTGCGCTCTCCTGAGTCATATTTCAGTCCTAAATTCTGCAATAGGATCCAAGTACCTATCACTTCTCATGGTCTCATATGCATGTGTGCATGTGTGCTCGGTCGCTCAGTTCTGTCCGACTCTTTGAACCCATAGACTGTTAACCACCCGGCTCTTTCATCCATGGGATTTCCCAGGCAAGAGTGCTGGAGTGGGTTGCCATTTCCTCTTCCAGGGGATCTTCCAGACCCAGGGATTGAAACTTGGCAGGCAGATTCTTTACCACTGAGCCACATCATTTCCCACTGAAGTTCTTTAATTCCTTCTCAGGAAACATCTTAAGCGGGAAATATATATATATATATATATATATATATATATACACACACACACATGTATATGTTATATATGTGTATATATATATATGTGTGTGTGTGTATATATATGTATATAACACATATATATGTTATATATATAGCCATGTGCAGACAGAAGAAACAAGCTTTGAACTCCTAAAAAGTTTCATAAACATAAAGAATGTTTCTTTTCACTAGCACTTATTAATAGTGTTATCTTATTAAAAATTCTTGATCATGCCACACATGAGAGATATTAGAAATCAAACTACTGGAAAAACGTAGACTTAGGCACCTGGATACATGTACAGTGATTACAAGGAGAACATTAGTCACATTGAATGTTTTTTAAAAAATACTTAATATGTTGTAATAAGGAGAGGCTTATGACCAAATTATTTGGAAAATGATTTCTAGCTCTCTGTTCCTCTTTAGGAATCCAGAGGACTTCAATAATTAATTCCTTGGTTGCTCTCAATGCGTGAGTCCTTAGGTGACAAGAGCTTTATTATCTGATTGCTTATCACCCTACTCCCCTTAACCTCTCACAGCTTTGGGGCAAGAAGTAAGTAGAACAAAGCTTCTTGCAATAAATACTTTTGGTACTGAAAAGAGAAGACTTGTTCCAGAAACGCTATTTTTACTGACTTGAATTCTGACTTCTGAGAGATTTCATAATGATGTGAATTTTATCTGCTTCAAAATATTTTCATGTTACAACTTTCCAAATACTCAGGAATCATGGAAGATGTAGAAAAAATTTTAAAAGCCCAGTTTTCCGAGTCATAACGGATTGCTTAGCCTAAAACATTTGCCTTGTGTAGACACAGCTGAAATTATCTACCATCATTCTTTGCCTCAAGTAAACCATAATATATATAAGAATGTGAATTGTAAAAATATCTTTGATTCACAGCTGAATTCACATCATTGTTGATTAGAGCCTGACAATCTGAGATAACTGTCAAAGGAACAAGAATCTGTAACATTACTTTTAATGTGACTACATAGCTTTATCCCCTCTATCTTTATTAATATATCCACATTTTATGTCATATTTTTCACACAGAGCATCAGGAACACTTACTGTCAGAACGGAGGTTTTAACAGAGGTTCTGTTTTAAGAGTTGAGCTTTTGTCATTAGGTCAAGATTAACTTATGAATCTTTTGACAACATGGTTAAATTCTTTTCTTCTTTTAGTTCACTGTATACACAACTAGAAGATTCTGGTGAGTAATGCTTTTTGTGCTCCTCATATACTTACGGGTTGTTTAAGGTGAAAAGGAAGCAAGACAGAATGTTTTTTCCCGTCTGGCCGTTGAGTTCATTTTCTTCTCCAGCTACAGACTTCAGAAGCCCTTTGAGCTACACATGGAGTTTCTGTGTGGTTTAAAGGTACCAGATGTTCAGTCACTTAGGAAACACAGGGCCCGGTGACAGGGAGGCTGGTGTGACAGCTCTGGATGTGCTGGTGTCGAGTGTCAGCTGCCTGGTTCCTGTGCGTCCTGGGCTAAGTTACACACGTTCTCTGTATCTTTGTACCAACTTCTTTGCTTTTAAGTTTAAAAGGGATCTTAATACTGGAACAAAGCAGACAACAAAGTGGCTGTGAACTTAAATAGCTTATACTCCCTCCTAGAGATAAGGACCCTCTCTCTCAGCTGAAGGGGAGGCGAGCATTGGAGGAGAAATCAAGACAGCTTAGACGGGTCTCCATGTCCTACCAAGAGAAAGTCTGAGAGCACAGGAAAAGAGCTCCTATTTGAAGTTTGGGGGATGTGAGAGCAGAAAAACCCCCTCCCGAGTCCCCCAGAAGCCCCAGAGACCTTTGGCTGAAGGGCAGTGAGGGACAGGATGAGCAATTACTGACCATCCCAAGGTGCCAGCGTCTTCCAGATGAGCGGTGGGGCTGCAGCTCATCCCAAAGGTCCCAGGGTCCCCAAGTGGGAGGAAAACATTATTTGGTGCCAGAGTGAGAGCAAACAGCAATGAGGGGCTGCTTTAGAATGGGAACAAGGATGAGGTGGGGCAGGTGGCCGCTGTCTGAGCAGACCCTCAGCACCGGCGCCTGGGGAACAGTCAGCATCAGTAGGTTGCTAGAGTTCTCTGGAGAAACAAACCAGGATGTGTATTTATATGTAGAAAGAGATTTATTATAAGATGTTGGCTCATGTGATTATGGAGGCTGAGGGCCCCATGGTCTACCATCTGCAAGCTGGAGACCCAAGGAGGTTGGTGGTGTAGTTCAAAAGCCAGAGAACCGGAGAGCCAATGGCATAGGCTCCAGCCAGAGATGGAAGCCCTGAGAACCAGGAGTGGGTGGGCAGGAGACAGTTGATGCCCCAGCTGCATAGTCAGGCAGAGGGCGAGCCCATCCTCCCGTCCTCCCAGTTTTTGTTCTATACAAGCCCCCAAAGGTTTGGAAGAGGCCCACACACACTGAGGGGAGTGGGTCATTGTGCTTTATTCATTCTAGCAATTCAAATGCTAATCTCTTCTGAAACATCCCCACGGGCACATTCAGAACCGTTTAACCAGATATCTGGGCATCCTGTGATCCAGCTAATTTAACACAAAATTTACCATCACCCTAGGTTATTATTGGGCTTTCCTGGTGGCTCAGCTGGGAAAGAACCCGCCCGCAATGCGGGAGACCTGGATTCAATCCCAGCATTGGGAATATCCCCTGGAGAAGGGAACAGGCTACACATGCCAGTATTCTGGCCTGGAGAATTCCATGGATATCACAAAAAGTCGGACACGGCTGAACGATTTTCATTTCACATAGGTCATTATTCGGGGCTTGCCAGGTGGCACTTGGAAAAGGGCATGGCAACCCATTCCAATATTCTTGCCTGGAGAATCCCCATAGACAGAGGAGCCTGGCTGGCTACAGTCTGTGGGGTTGCAAAAAGTCAAACACGACTGAGCGACTAAACACAGAAGTAAGCAGGGCACAGCAGGTGTCACTAGTGATAAAGAACCCGCCCGCCAATGCGGGAGATACAGGAGACACAGGTTCGAACCCTGGGAACACTCCCTGGAGAAGGAAACGGCAACCCACTCTTGCCTGGAGAACCCCATGGACAGAGGAGCCTGGTGGGCTACAGTCCACAGGGTCTCAAAGAATCAGACACAACTGAAGATGACCTAGCATGTGCACTCTCAATCTTGGGGTCTTCTAAACTTCTCAATGCCTGGACCACATCCCAGTACAATTAATCACAATCTTGAACACATAATGATATCCAGGCATGACTAGGTTTTAAAGTTTCCTGTGTAATTTCCACATGGACTCAAGGTTGAGAAGCATTGATTCAGTTTGTTCTGTACACTCTTGCTACTTACTCTAAGTGGGGTCCACAGACCAGCCGCATCAACATCACCTGGGTGTGTGTTAGAAATGTGGAGTCTCAGGCCCCAGACCTTCTGTACTGGAATCTACAACTAAAAAAACAATCTCAGGGATCACATATACACATTAAATTTAGAGAAGGCTGCTGAGAACCAGATGAGATGAGGCTGATCTGCAGTAGAGAATCCCCACAGGACTTCGATTAGTGACTTCTAGCCGTGTGGATGACAGACTTGGGCTTTGCCATATTTCAAAAGCATATTGGTAGATGGTAATGAGCAACCAGAGTTGAGAACTGCTGACTTCGATCAAGAAGCTGACAGCTCCCACCCTACACACAGATTCCTCCAGGAGAGCAAGGGCAGGGGAACAGTGAGAAGAGGATTTCAACAAGTCACTTCAACAGAGTGAGTTCACGGAGAAGCCACTGGATTAAATGTCTGCATCACACAGAATAGGGCTTAGAGATGGAACACAGCATCGAGTTTTACAAAGATAAAGATACATTTTTGGAAGCCTCAGTCTGTGACTGTAAAATTACCCCGCATATAAAATGCTATTACAGTGCTTACATTCAATGGTAATTATTTTAAAGAAGCTAATATATGACCACTATACCTCCTTTGGATCTCTGAATATGAAGATTGGTATCTTGCAACAATTGTAGAAACTCTCCTTGACTAACCCCTCTGCCTCATTCTCTTTTATAAATAAACTGCCAGTCAATGTATATCTGATCTCATTATGTTCTTTATCTTATTAATCTTTCATATGATCCCTCTTTTTGTCTCTCAATGCTGCATTTTGAGCAATTTCTTAAAATCCATTTTCTTCTTCACTTTTTCTTGAATTGGGTCTCTTCTGCCATCAGTAAGTCCTTTAAGCTTTCCTTTTTAACTATTATATTTTTACTAATAAAGTGAATAGTTTTTCTTTCCCTAACTCTATTATTTTTCTCATCTCTTATTTATACTTTTGCTGTTTCTTTTATAGTTTCAAACAATTAAATCATGTTGAATTTTTAGCCTCTGTCCAATATCTAAAATTTTTGCAGCTTTAATTTTGCTGTGTGGTATTTCTGATGATTCGTGCATGTGGTGACTTACAATCTGCCTGTGCGTGTGTGTGTGTGTGTGTGTGTGTGTGTGTGTGTGTATTTGTGCACATGTATGTGACTGACCGTAGGCTCATACTTCATTTGTATAAATTCTTTGAGGGTTGATATATAATTCCTTTTGGCTTATCCTACGAGGATTTGTATTGGCTTTATCTAGGCTACTGCAGGCATTAATGACCCATGACGCTTTAAATTAACTTACTTAACTGAGGTTTGTAGGACAAGGTGTGTGCATGCTCAGTTGCTTCAGTCGTGTCCGACTCTGCGACCCTATGAACTGTAGTCCACCAGCCTCTTCAGTCCATGGGATTCTCCAGGCAAGGATACTAGAGTGGGTTACCATGCCCTCCTCCAGGGGATCTTCCCAACCCAAGGACTGAACCCATGTCTCCTGCATCTCCTGCATTGCAGGCGGATTCTTCACCATTGAGCTACCCGGGAAGCCCACAGGACAACATAAGTAGGGAGAATTTGGACAGGAAGTCTTCAGAAGAGACAGTTGTTGGCTGTGAACATCTGGAATTGAATTGTTCTCCTTTCCACCTAGAGCCATGCTGGAAGCTGCCTTTTCCCTTGCTGTCTCCATTTGTGAGGCGGGTGTATTTCTGGTAGACCTTTACAATGAGCATTATCCTTTAGTGTCCCAGCTTTCTGCAGGGTCTCTTAGTTTAGATGTCCACCTTGGGTGGGCTCTTCTCTTTGTCTTTCTGTCCCAGCACCCCCCACAGCTGTCAAAGCAGAAACTTCAAGGGGCCAGAGTCAATCCCTGCCCCCAGGGTGAAAGCTGGTTTCCGAGACTCCTTCCCTTCTCCATGTTCCTGCTCTCACTGATGTCTGCTCTCTGTGGAAGCCTTTCTTTATCGCCAGTTCAGTGATGCATTGTCAATGATTTTTAAAAACCTTATCCAGCATGTTCAGTCATTTCAGAGGGAAGGTTGCCTGGAGTAACTTAGCTGCAATATTGCCAGAAACAGAAGAAACTCTTAGTAATTTCTATCCTAGCAGATTTTTTGCAGGTTTTCAAGGCTCAAAAAGGGAAGCTGCAAAATGAATGCATCTTTCAGAACGGGGGACTCTGTTCAGAGAACTGACATTTAAACTTACATTCCTTGTCACCATTATTGAAAGTGTTGGAGAGACTGAAATAGACAAAATTTTGTGACATTCTTGGCTTTTTGAGGAGTGTGGGTCATTTAAATTTCTACAAAACTGCAAATATCTCCATGAGCCAGAGGGCCAGATGAAAGTAGAAACAGTTATCCTATCTCAATGCTGATTTAGATGCTGACAGAAAGCTGAGTGCATATCACAGGGATGAGAAATCACCTAACTTTGCTGAGGCCTATAATGAAAATTTGAAAAGCCATCTAATAGAGGACAGTCATCTCATGCACCCAAAATAATTGCTTCAGTAGGGATCATCTTGTGAGACTACTGTCATGCAAATGAGTCTCTTTTTCTTTTGGCCATGCCTCACGGAATATTGGACCTTGGCTCCTCGACGAGGGACTGAACCTGCACCCCTTTCATTGGAAGTGTGGAGTCTACTGGATGGACAGTAGACAATCCAGGGAAGTCCACACAATTGTATTCTCTCAGTCTCTTCATTTCTTGGGCCTAAAGATGACAGGTTATAGACTTTCCAGCTCAATTACTCAAATAGCCACAGGGAGGTCTGTGGCAATGCGTGAAACAGTCATCTAGCTGGATCAAGAGATGATAACGATAGGTTCCTCAAACCAGGTAAAACACTCTCTAGACCTGCGTTAGGTAAGAAGCTACAGGTCTGCATAAAATAAGTCATCCTGCTTGAAAGCATTCACTTTTTGATTCACACAACTGTGGAGATTTTCAGGGACTGAAGTTTTTAACAAGAGTTGTTACCCAGGTTTAACATTTTTTCCCCCATTTTAAAAGTTGTTCATTATATTTAGGAAATAAGGGTAAGGGATACATTTGCTTTAAACCTGATTTGACAAACACCACTTGGACTAGCCTCTTCAAAGCAAGCAGAAGGCAAAGAAGCAGGAAGCAACTGGTTAGAAATAACAAACCCATTCCTGGGGTGTTGTCCTGACAAGTCTGGACCATGGCCCAGGTACACACTAACCCTGCCCTGGCTCTCTTCCACTCACTTGCTCTTGGCATCCTTGATGGTGAGCTCGATGCTGGTGCATCCTCCGTGCAGTGCCTCTAGCGGTGGCTCTACCCCACTTGGCATATGATGGGGTTCCCTTCCCAAGCGTTCCATTACTGCACTGTCCTCAGGGGAGACAGTTGCTGTGGGCGCTGCCAATAAAACAAGCAAAAAAATTTATCTAGATTAGCTGTGAAATTATATCACTTCCTTTGATGTTCTGAATTCCTGAACATTCTTATCTGATTTTATGATAAGATTTGATACCACAAATACTTTCTTTGAAGACTTTTCAGCCAGTAGAAACAAAGGACAAGCTAAGTTTTGACTTAAGGAACAGCAAAAACAATTTTCAGTGTAATTTTCCTCTTTGTGAAAGGAATGAATCTTACTGAAGCCCACTCTGCTTCTTGGCTCACATTTGCTCTTTTAAAAAAAAATTGCAGTAAAATATGCACAACATAACATGTCTGATTTTAACCATTTTTAAGAGCACAATTCGCTGCAAGAAGTACGTTAACATGGTTGCGCAATCATTGTATAGACACAGCTTCAGAGCCCTTCCACCCTCCCAAACTGAAGCTCTGTTCCCATTAAACCATAGCCTCCCATTACCGCTTCCCAGCCTTTGGCAACCATCACTGTGCTTTCTGTCTCTGTGAGCTTGACTATTCCAGGTACCTCATGTAAATGGAATCATATAATGTTTGTCATTTACTACTTGGCTTCTTTCCCTGAAGAATGTTTTCAGTGTTCATCCATATTGCAACATGTGTCTGAATTTTACTTCTTTTTAAGACTGAATAATATTCCATTGTATATATGTACTGCATTTGTTTATCCATTCATCTGCTGATGCATGTTGGGTTGTTTCTACATTTGGGCTAATGAGACTAACACTGTTAAAAACACTGATCCAAATATCTGAGTCCCTCCTTTCAGTTCTTTTGGGTAAATGCCCAGAGGTGGCATTGGGTCATAAAGTAGTTTCATTTTCTGAGAAAACTGTATTGTTTTCCACAACACCTGCATCATTTTATATTCCCACCAGCAATGCATAAGGGTTCCAGTTTCTCCACATCCTCACCATACTTAGGATTCTCTCTTTTTTATACAATAGTCACTGTAATGAGTGTAAAGTGATATTTCATTATGGCTTAGATTTGCATTTTCCTGATGATTAGTGATATCGTGGCCCTGTATGTTTTTGTTAATGATGTGTCTCTCTGTATCTGTTTGTCTTTTTTTTTTTTTAGAGCTCCTTCTACAATGATTTTGTTATAAGTATGTTCTTTTGGAATAAACAAATACCGTGTTCAAGACTATCGGCAAACTTGTTCTAAAGTATCAAGAGAGTATAAAACAGACAACTAACGAGAACCTACTGCATGGCACAGGGAGCCCCACTCAGTGATCTGTGATGGCCTAAATGGGACGGAAATCCACGAAAGAGGGGACATAGGCATATGTACAGCTGATTCATTTTGTTGTACAGTAGAAACTAACAGAACACTGTAAAGCAATTATACTCCAATAAAATTAATTTTTTAAAAAAAATTTGAAAAAAATAAACTATAACAGAGGAAAAGATGGACCAGAGAACCACTTAGAGGTAGAGATAAATAGCAAAGACTCCTGCATGTCACGCTGAGTGCCTTTCACCTAAAAAAGGGGAAGCGTTAACAGAAGGTTAACAGTGAATATGATATTTCTCATTAGCCTATTAATTAAGTTTTGATTATTGCTAATTTGCACTCGTTCTGTAAACTGAACTGCTCCTGTCCTCAGTACTAAGAAGGAGAAGACACTCAGTCCCAGCATGGTCCCAGCATGAACAAGAAAGATCTTGACTCCTAACTTTCTATTCTAGGACAAGACCGTTCACCACTCTCAGTGTAGTCCACTCACCAGGGGGTGTTTTTGACTTGGTGGGCAGGTAAAGCTCAATGCTCTCCTGTTTCTTTCCAGGAGGATTTCATGAGCCTCAGTTATTTTTTGACAGTTTTGAGGAGGCAACTCAGCTATAGGCACATCATTCCATCCCTGTATTTATTTATTTAAATTTAATTTTCATTTTATATTGGGGTATAGTTGGTTTATAGGGGCTTACCAGGTGGCTCAGTGGTAAAGAATCTGCCTGCCAAGCAGGAGATGCAGATTCCATTCCTGGGTTGGGAAGATCCCCTGGAGGAGGGCATGGCAACCCTCTCCAGTATTCTTGTCTGGAGAATCCCACGGACAGAGGAGCCTGGCAGTTTATAGTTCATGGGGTCTAAAAGAGTTGGACATAACTTAGCGACTAAGGGATGACGATGAGCTGGCTTACGATGTGTTAATTTCAGGCTACAGCAAAGTGATTCAGTTATAAATAATCATATATCCACTCTTTTTCAGATTCTTTTCCTATGTAGGTTACAACAGAATATTGAATAGAGTTCCCTATGCTATACAGTAATTCCCAAGGAAAACACGTACCAGCCATTTCCTGCCCTTTGCTCCTTCTCTTTAAATATGATCATTAGGGTGGGCCTCCACCTGGTTCAACCAGCAGGAAAGACGGTGAGGAGGACTGACCAGCTTCTGACAGGTAGACAATTAACTCCCAAGCTCAGCTCCAAGATACACCTGTGTATCACTGTTAAGCGAAGAAGCTCAAATGTGTGTCTGGGCAACATCGAACACAGCAGACCGAACCACACGGCAGATTTATGACAAGGACAAATGCCTGCATTTAGGCTGTGCTCGGGAAAAATGATGAGTTGCAGTATGACGGTGGAGCTGGAGAAATCACTTATTAGTGAAGAGGGCAGAGTTGGTTAAAAATAGTTTCAGATGTCCAGGGAGCCAGAATTCGGGTGGGAGCTTGACAGTTGCCACATGTCAGCTCTTTAGAAGTTGCTTTCAAAGCTGTGTTGCAGAACAGAGACTTCTTTCCTATGGCAAGTTAGCTCAAGGAGAAATTTCTAGACAGAACTGTGATTTGTATTAACCCGAAGACAACCCTTACTAACAATTAGATTCTCTTTTGTGGGAGCCTCAGCCAGAACTAGAATCTGCCTGACACAATGTACAGTTCATTCTTTTAAAATAAAGTATGATCTGAATTACTCAACATTGTGTTTTGAAATAAGTGAAGTTTCTAAACGGATTAAAAACCTAAATGTAAGACTGGATACTGGATATATAAAACTCTTAGAGGAAAACATAGGCAGAACACTCTTTGAAATAAACTGCAGTAATATCTTTTTGGATCTACCTCCTAAAGTAATGAAAATAAAAATAAACAAATGGGGCCTAATTAAACTTCAAGCTTTTGCACAAAAAAGGAAGCCATAAACAGAATGAAAAGAACTCACAGAAAGGGAGAAAATATTCACAAACAATGCAACTGACAAGGGATTAATTTTCAAAATATACAAACAACTCATGCAGTTCAATATCAAAGAAAACAAACAACTCTATCAAAAAACTGGGCAGATGATCTAAATAGATGTTTCTCCAAAGAAGGCAAACAGATAACCAAAAAGTTCATGGAAAATGCTCAACACTGTTAACTATTATAGAACTGCAAATCAAAACTACAACGAGGTATCACCTCACACAAGTAAGAATGACTATCATCAAAAAGTCTATAAATAATAAATACTGGAGAGTATTATTAACTCCAGTTAATAATAATAATAATATTAATTATTATTAAAAGGGAACCTTCCCACACTGTTGGTGGGCATGTAAATTGGTGCAGCTACTATGGAGAACAGTATGGAGGTTTCTTTAAAATCTAAAAATAGAGCTACCATGTGATCCAGCAATCCCACTCCTGGGTATATATCTGGAAAAAAACATAATTCAAAAAGATACATGCACCTCAGTGTTCACTGTAGCACTATTTACAAGACATGAAAGCAACCTAAATGTCTACCAACAAAGGAATGGATAAAGATGTGGTACATACATACAATGGAATATTAGTCAGCCATAAAAGACACAAAATAATGTTGTTTTGCAACAACATGTGTGGACCTGCGGATTATCATACTACCTGAAGTCAGAGAAAAACAAATATCATATGGTATCACTTATATGTGGAATCTAAAAAAAAAATGAAACAAATGAACTTATTTACAAAACAGAAACAGACTCACAGACTTAGAAAACAAATTTAAGGTTGCCAAAGTGAAAAGGTTAGGGGGAGGGATAAATTAGGAGGTTGGGATTAACATATACATACCACTATAAATAAAACATAATTAACAAGGATCTGCTATATAGCACAGGGAACTCGAATATTCTGTAAAAATCCATATGGGAAAAGAATAGATACATGTAAATGTATAACTGAATCACTTTGCTGCACATCTGAAACTAACACAACATTGTAAATCAGCTATGAATCTTTGTGTTAGTTGCTCAGTCCTGTCAGACTCTTTAGATCCCACAGACTGTAGCCCGCCAGGCTCCTCTGTCCATGGAATTTTCAGGCAAGAATGCTGGAGTGGGTTGCCATTGCCTTGTCCAGGAGATCTTTCCAACCCAGGGATCAAACCTGGGTCTCCTGCATTGCAGGCAGATTCTTTACACTCTGAGCCACCAGGGAAGACCTATACTCTAATATAAAATAAAATTAAAAAAAAATAGGTGAAGTTTAAGCCAGTAATATACACTAACACAATTTTTAATTTTTACTGTAATTAGTACATTGAAGGCAAATAGTGCTGCTAAAGAGTGTTTTGCTGTCTTGATAAATTAAATAGCCCATCTAAATCCTTATTCATATTTAATTTGGCTAAGCAATCTGTTTCCTCACAGACGGTACCAAGGTAAAGTTCAGCTCAGTTCTTGTGTGCATTAGCAGGATTTAAATTACTGAGATTTTACTGTGGAGACTGAATCAGCATGCTGGGTTGAAATTTCTGTTGTGAACATCTAATTATCCCAGTTACAAGGATATTGCCTTTAGAATGTTAAATAACATTCACTTCAAGGTTTCTTTTACTTTTGTTCAGCAAAAGATTCAAAATTGACTCCATTATATTGGGGATTTGAAGTTATATTTTAAACAATTCATGATTGACAATTTGCCCACGGGCATCTCTTTTATCTTAAAGATAGAGGTTTCCCTGAGGCCACACAAAAGCGTCAAGGGGTGTAAACAGTATTTCATCACTGTATGTGTCTCTTTCTTTTTTTCTCTCCCCTTCATTTCTCCCTCCCTCCTCTCCTCTTTTCTTTCTTTCTTGCCACTTGGCCTTCTTGAATAGGAATTATAGCTTGTTTTGGATACATTCTATAAATGTCACTTTATAGAACATCCAGCCTAGATACCAGAATTGGGGTGGTAATTGCCAGTTTGGGTTTTTTGGTTCAGATCTTAATTATACCTTGATCAGAGCAAATTCCCACTCTAAATAAAGTCACAGAAATTCCTGAATTGTTTACAATGCAAAACCCACCATATACCACACAGGATAGACACAGAGCGGCCCTGATCCTTATGAACCACCCTCCACCAACAACAAGGTAAAAGCCTTTCCCAGGTCTGGCTGAGAAGAACACCTCAGTCCAGGTTCTGATCTTAGTCCTCTCTCCTCGGCTGCTCTTCCACAATCCATCCTGGCTCAATTAATTGTATACTTTGATTCACAAGAAACTGTTCTCTTGGTTATCTGAATAATATCTGTAAGAATTTTTCTGTCTCTGTCTTTATGCCTCAAAGTGAAACTTCAAGAAAATGAGAGATTTCACTAACTGGGTGCTATCAGATAAATTCATGCAAATACTTGAGTTGCAACCCACAACCATGTAAAAATGTTTTAGCAATCGCAGATTACACAGTATTTCCTCACTGCTGTGGAGGAGTACTGCTGGTAGACGGTTCTGGACGTCTCTTGTCTTTTGCTGGGATGGACCTAACTTTAGCAGAGGCTCTGCCTTTAAGGCCAATACTTTGGCCACCTGGTGGGAAGAGCCAATTCATTGAAAAAGACCCCGATGCTGGGAAAGACTGAAAGCAGGAAGAGAAGGGGACGAAAGAGAATGAGATGGTTGGATGGCATCACTGATTCAATGGACATGAGTGTGAGCAAGCTTCACGACATGGTGAAGGACAGGGAAGCCTGGCGGGCTACAGTCCATGGGGTCACAACGAGTTGGACATGACTAAGCAACTGAACAACTGCCTTTAAGCATGTCCCCTCCCCCCATTTTTTGGGAAACACCTCCTAGAATATTTTCCCCTAGATATCTATCTTGGAGAGGGCATTGGCAACCCACTCCAGTACTCTTGCCTGGAGAATCCCATGGACAGAGAAGCCTGGTGGGCTGCAGTCCATGGGGTCGCGAAGAGTCGGACATGACTGAGCAGCTTCACTTTCACTTTTCACTTTCATGCATTGGAGAAGGAAATGGCAACCCGCCCCAATATTCTTGCCTGGAGAATCCCGGGGACAGAGGAGCCTGGGGGGCTGCTGTCTATGGGATTGCACAGAGTCTGACATGACTGATGCAACTTGGCAACAGCAGCAGCAGATAGCCATTTAGTGCACTCTTTTAGCTCCTTCAAGTCTGTTCAAATCTTGTCTTTTCACTGGAACTCCCCACTAGATGCTACAACCCTCCCTATCTCCCCTGCCCTGTTTATCCTGCTGTGTTTTTTCTTTTATCCATAGCTCTTCTCTCCTTCTAACCTACTATGTGTACACATGGGCCCACTCAGTTGTGTCTGACTCGAGGCCCCATGGACTGTAGCCCCCTAGATGCCTCTGTCCATGGGATTTTTCTGAGCAAGAATACTGGAGTTGGTAGCTATTCCCTTCTCCAGGGGATCGTCCCCACCCAGGGATCAAACCTAGGTCTCCGGTGTCTCCTGCATTGGCAGGCGGGTTCTTTACCACTGAACCACTGGAAGCCTCTAACTTACTATAGCATCAGTTATATTCATTGTGCTCATTGTCAAACTCCTCTCTTACCCTGAAAAACAAGTTCTAGGAAGATGAGACTCTTTTTCTATTTTATTCTCAGGCATAGCTCAAGTGCCCAGGATAGTCTGGGACATAGTAGGTAGTCAATAAATATTTTGTTGAATGAATTTAACAAATGAAACCTAGCAAATCATAATTGCTAATATTTGTGTATATTTCCTGGTATTTTGTGTTGCACTAAGTCTTTTTTAATGCATTACTTTATTGGATTCTTCCAACTACTCTGAGATGTTGGTATCACTTTTTGCTGTTGTTTAGTCACTCAGTCGTGTCCAACTCTTTTGCGACCCCATGGACTGTGGCCTGCCAGGCTCCTCTGTCCATGGAACTTTCCAGTCAAGAATACTGGAGCAGTTTGCCATTTCCTCCTCCAGAGGATCTTCCTGACTGAGGGATGGAACCTGCATCTCCTGCACTGGCAGGTGGATATATATATATATATATATATATATTATTTTTTTTTTTTTTTTTTTTACTGCTGAGTCACCTGAGAAGCCCTTGGTATCACTTTACCTGAGGTAAAACTGAAGTTTAGAGATAGAATCATGTATGAAAAATGACTCAGCTAGTCAACAATAGACCAGGGATTGGGGCCAGACATGCCTACACTGCATCTGGGTCCTTTATTACTCTTTTATAACAACCTATAGCAGGACCAGCTGTGTAGTTGGTGGGGCTCAATGCAAAAGGAAAATTCAGGGCCCCTTGTTCAAAAGCTGTTAGGATTTCAAGACTGCAGCAGTGGAGCATTGAGCCAAATGTGGGGCCCGGTGTGGCTGCAGACGCTCTATGTTCCTGAAGCTAGCAGCAGTCTAACACGTGTACACACCCTAGCAGCAAGGGGCAGGCACTGCCTTTTTAACCCTTCTGGGCCCATTTCAGGGTGGGTGACATTCATTCTGTTACTGACCCTTTCCAGTCGGGTCCCAGCTAGGGTCCTCCTGCCCACTGTCATTTGCGACAATAGAATGAGACGGGGTTTGGTTCAGAAGCAAAGGTCTTTGATCTTTATCCTTTCATCAGAGATCGGAGCCGGGCGAGCTCAGAGCAAATGCTCTTCACATAGGCGGTGGGCGGGGCTGTTTTATCGGGATCTCATTAGTGGGGAGGGGCTGCAGCACTGCCCCTGCTCGAGGTCCAGGTCAGGGTGCGGGGCGTCTCTGCAAACGGCCTGCGGCCACCGTCTCGGACTGAGGCGTCGTGTGCGGCGTCTCTGCACACGGCCTGCGGCCACCGTCTCGGACTGAGGCGTCGTGTGCGGCGTCTCTGCACACGGCCTGCGGCCACCGTCTCGGACTGAGGCGTCGTGTGCGGCGTCTCTGCACACGGCCTGCGGCCACCGTCTCGGACTGAGGCGTCGTGTGCGGCGTCTCTGCACACGGCCTGCGGCCACCGTCTCGGACTGAGGCGTCGTGTGCGGCGTCTCTGCACACGGCCTGCGGCCACCGTCTCGGACTGAGGCGTCGTGTGCGGCGTCTCTGCACACGGCCTGCGGCCACCGTCTCGGACTGAGGCGTCGTGTGCGGCGTCTCTGCACACGGCCTGCGGCCACCGTCTCGGACTGAGGCGTCGTGTGCGGCGTCTCTGCACACGGCCTGCGGCCACCGTCTCAGACTGAGGCGTCGTGTGCGGCGTCTCTGCACACGGCCTGCGGCCACCGTCTCGGACTGAGGTGTCGTGGGCGGCGTCTCTGCACACGGCTCGCTGCCACCATCTTGAGTCCCAGAGTCGAGCGCGGCTCTTGAGGTGAGGTTTCCGTTGCTGACAGGCGGCTCTAGGAACTCGGGTCTGAAGTGCCGGGTGTGGGACCTCTGCCCGTGGCACCCTGTGAGCCAGTGAAACTCACTAAGCACAAGGGAAATGAAAAGAAAAAAAAAAATTAGACTCTATTACCCAGGTTCTATTTTAATTTCCTAGGGATTGTTAATGGGCTTTGCCGTGACAATTCCAGTTTTCAATTTCGAACCGGAAGGAACATCAGAGCTTGGTTCACTGCTATCATTTGACAGGTGAGGAAACAGTCTCACAGAAGTGCTGTTTATAAAGGCAAAAACTTTATGAGACTTTAAAGGTAAAGCAGGTGCCGCAAGCAGCCCACGTGGTATTTAAAGAGACCAGAGCAACCGAAAGGCTTTTTAAATTTTTTTACTGTAATCAACAGAGGATCATTGGTAAGATTTCAATGACTGATATTTGTCAGTGACTTATTTTTTTAAAAAAACTAAAGAGAATTTGATGGTATCCTTATGATGATGTTGCTCTCAATTTTCTGAAGGAAAAAAGTGGAGTGCCTCACATTTATAAATATTATTTGTCTGGTGTATTTGGTGGGACAAAAAATTGAGCATACAGATTCAGATGGTTGTCCCAGGTTGAAATATCTGCCCCTCCCCCCCCCCCCCATATGCTTCCCTACCCAGTTCTTCTCAGGTTTCAGGATCTGCTTGAAATCAGACCTCCTCTATCAAACCTTCTGGAGAAGGCAATGGCACCCCACTCCAGTACTCTCGCCTGGAAAAATCCCATGGATGGAAGAGCCTGGTGGGCTGCAGTCCATGGGGTCGCTAAGAGTTGGACATGACTGAGCGACTTCACTTTCACTTTTCACTTTCATGCATTGGAGAAGGCAATGGCAACTCACTCCAGTGTTCTTGCCTGGAGAATCCCAGGGACGGGGGAGCCTGGTGGGCTGCCGTCTATGGGGTCGCACAGAGTCAGACACGACTGAAGCGACTTAGCAGCAGCAGCAGCATCAGACCTTCATTTCAACTCAATCTTCATTAAATGGTACTTTGCCCAAGGCACAATCTACAGATGTGATGCTTAAACTTTTGGGTCTCAGGACCTTAAAAATTATAGAGGAGCCTTAAAAGCCTTCATTGCGGCACCCAGCATCTTTAGCTGGGGCTTGCAGGATCTAGTTCCCTGACTGTTACCTAAAGGAGTGTGGGGTCCAGCTGGTTGCTGTTCAAAGGCCAATAAACAAGCCAGTTTGGTGGAAAGGAAAGTTTACTTTATTTCAGATGCTGGCAACTGTGGGGGGAGGGTGCGGACATATGTCCAAAGGCTGACCCCTCCCCCCCAACCCCGCCCCTGACAACCAGTGGGGCAAGAGTTTTTATAGACAGAAGGACAGGGTTACCTGCAGAAACAGCATAGTTAGCTCTGACAGTCATCTTCAAATTGGTCAATGGTGGTTTGACCAGAGTCATCTTGGTTGTTTCAGGTACAGTTAATCTTCAGTTCCAGGGTCCATTTATCCTCATTTCTTTGAGGCCAGTTCTTGGAATTATAGCAGCTTATGTCATGGTACAGTCTGGTCATCATGTAGTTAACTACTCCCACCTGAAGAAAGTGAACATGTTTATTAGTCGCTCAGTCGTGTCTGACTCTTTGCAACCCCACGGACTATAGCCTGCCAGGCTCCTACATCCATGGGGTTCTCCAGGCAAGAATACTGGAGTGCTAGCCATTCCCTTCTCCAGGGGAACTTTCCTGATCTAGGGAGTGAACCCAGGTCGCCCACATTGCAGGCAGATTCACAGATTCTTTACCGTCTGAGGCATTAGGGAATTTTAGGATCTGTAAGACAGCTCACAGTATATGCCTCAGATTATTATCTATAGTTCTTGAGAAGGAGCTAAAGAACTATGCTTAATGACAACATTGTTATCATCTGGTCTCCTTTGTCTGTTTTCCTTTGTTTTTGTCTGTTCTCATTTCCCCGATTAAACTTATTCTTTGACTCAGGTTTTCCACAGGCAAAGGCAGGCAGAGGACATGGTGCTGGGGTGTGGGGTAGTATCAAGGACTTGTTTCATGGCCAAGGATCAAACCCAGCCCCCCTGCCCCCATTGGAGCAGCAGCCCCTGGACCACCAGGGAAGTCCCAAACTTATACATTTTTTCTTTTCTTTATAAAAAAATCTCTTGGCTGTGCCGCTTGTGGGGTCATAGTTCTCTGACCAGTGATCGATTGAACCCATGCCTCCTGCAGTGGAAGCACAATTTTAACCACTGGCCCACCAGGGAAGTCCCTTATTGTGGTTTTGATTTGCATTTCCCTAGAGACAATGGTGTCGAACATCTTTTCATGTGGAAAATAGTTTTGACCTTGCAGTTTCCTACTGTAGATAGTGTCAAGTCTTAGGGTATCCCTGACCTTTCCGGAGCTTCCCATAGTGTTTATACAGTAAGTAATGTGATTGTCTTAACCTCTGTTTGGTGCAACACCTTGTATATCTTGATTAATTACTTGCTTGTCCAAATTCATTCCTTCTTTTCTACAAAGAGAAGTGCAAATTTATTTAAGAGGATGATGTGTCTCTTTAAAAATAGTCACCTCCTTAGGGGGTCTCTTCAGCTAAGAGTGACCATGTGACCCAGGCTTGGTGGCATAATCAAAGTCTACATGGAAGGACCTCAAGGAAAGTTTTTGTTTATCTGATAAGAAGGGATAGTTTCAGCTGGGCTATGCCCTTTCCCTTCTTCTCTTCCATTTTCTTCCAGCTTGGGATGTAGACACATTTCTGTATGTGGGGTATGCATCCTGCAACCCTTGGGATGAGAACCCACAGTAAGGACAGAGGAGCAAGAAACCAGAAGGAGCCTGGGCCCTTGATAACTTCCTCAAGTATCTGCCCTAGTCTGCTGATACTTAGACTTTCGGTTCAGCTTATAAAGCCTGATGTGGTTAAGCTGATATAGTTGGCTTTTGTTATATATGACCCAGAAGGATACTAACTGACATGTTATAGAAGTGTAAAAAGCCCTGACAGATGAGATTCTAGAACCAAGTCAACCTAAGGAGAGAAAAGGATACAGAGAAGAAAAGAAACTGGGTCTGTCACAGACCCTCCAGCATGGGGAAACATCTCTAGATAAACTCGGGGCAGAGGCTAAGCTGCCTTTCACTTCTCATCTCATTTACTGCCTGTTCCTGCTTGTGCAGCCTCCTCCTGCGCCAGTGGGCACCTCTTCTCTTAGGGGCCCATTAGCTATGAGGAACTTCCCTCATAGCTCAGTTGGTAAAGAATTGGCCTGCAATGCTGGAGACCCTGGTTTGATTCCTGAGTCGGGAAGATCTGCTGGAGAAGGGGTAGGCTACCCACTCAAGTTTTCTTGGGCTTGCCTTGTGGCTCAGCTGGTAAAGAATCTGCCTGCAATGCGGGAGACCTGGGTTCAATCCCTGGATCCCTGGGTTCAATCCCTGGATCGGGAAGATCCCCTGGAGAAGAAAATGGCGACCCACTCCAGTACTCTTGCCTGGAAAATTCCATCAATGGAGGAGTCTGGTGGGCTTCAGTCCAAGGGGTCACAAAGAGTCAGACATGACTGGGCGACTTCATTTCTTCTCTTAGAAGTTTGGGGCATGGTGCTTGGATAGTCAGTCTTCCTTGAGGAATTGTTTTAAACATCGTGAATTTGAGGCTAATTGACAAAACACAGTCCCCGAATCATTAGCCTAAGCATCTGTCCTTGCAGAATGGCTGCCCTAGCAGTGAGAAATGACCTTGACTGTCCTTAAAGGGTAAGGGCAGAATATTGGGAATAAAATGTTTTTGATACTTTTTTGAATAATGAGGTTCTGAAAATATCTAGCTCCTTTAAATTTCTTGATTTATTGTGTAATAAGACAAATAGGAAACAAAAGGAATTTACTTTCATGAAAAATCTAATCATATAAATACTTAGGTCCATGTAGCAAACTTGGGCTGCTTTGTTCATTAATTCTATGCTGTGGATGAATGTTGCCATGTATTTGCTTTCTTTTCAGGTCATTTAAGCTTATTGATTCTTCCTTCTGTACTGTAGAACTCAACTCTCTAAGGACTGGTTAGAAAAACATTTCCCACTCACACAGTGCCATTTAAAAATGATTATGCTCATTGTCTTCAGCTTAAAGTTTCCCTTCTTGGTTTCCATATGCTAGCAGTTTGTACACCTCTCTTTTATGCTTTATTTTTTTAGGGCCCATTCCAAGATGTTCAGCCCTTTCGGTAACACTCCTTCTGCCTTCTCCTGGTGCAAAACAGCGAGAGAGACAAGGGTTATACCAGAGGAGCTGCAGAGAGGTTTTTTCCAGCAACTGAAAGTTTCTGGGGGACATATATTCAACTGTAAGTAATCATGTGTTGTCTTTTGGCTCAAAAGTAAAATGCTAAGTTACGCATTAGTTGTTGCATAAATTTGCATATTGATCTATACAATCCTGACGACTTTAATAGCATCACAGATTAGCAGACACAGATGCTCACACACACACACACACACACACACACACAGGCTGACATTCAGAGACTCCCACCCAGAGACAAACCAAGCCTGGGAATGAGCTGGGGATGTTTCCATGAGATCAAGGAGGATTGGAAGGGCTCTAAAGGAAAAACAGAAGGCCTGGGAGGACAGAACTTGCACACTGGTTCTCTCTCCTTGGCCAACAGATCACTGTAAGTTACCAGCCCTAGTTTCCAACTTTCTTGTCATCTCCTTTGACCTTTAGGGGAGTGTGGAGAGGGCAGAAGAGATGGCTTATAAAGGCTTGGCATGAATCAGAAGGCCCAAAAGTAGTCTGAGATTCAAAGGAGCATTTGAACTTGTAATAGGTGGGCTCTTACAGGATGTTTCTTGGTTTGCTTTTGTTCTTCTAAGGCCTTGAGTAGGGCATCCAAAGACAGGACCAAACCTTAGCTGCTTGGACATCTAGAGCCCTTTGCCACTTCACCAGCAATGATCTGGCCTTGAATTAAGATCCCACACTGCATTAATTTGTAAACAGAAGCACTGACTTATTAATTTTCTATGGAAAATGTATGTCATGAAGATCTAGGTGTTTGCCACTGAATAGTCTATTCTCTCCTAGGAACCCGGACACTGAAAAACCTCATTACATATTAGGACAGAGGGCAAAGAATTCCTTAAGGAGTATCTTCCATGTGCTTCAAGAGGCTGCATGGTGCCGCCTCCACAATAATTATACACTTGCCAAATGGCCTCTGTTCAGTGATGGAAATATATTTTCAAATTTTTAGTCTCAGTTTCTCATGGTTAGTTATTCCAATCATCTCTTTTTGTGTGTGTGTTTATATTGGTCATTGCAAAATCAACTTTCGATTGCAATGCATGTCTTTTATTTCATAAACATTTAGCTCTCAATATAGGCTAGACGCTACCAAAGACATTAGGTACTGCAGTGGAGACAAAGTAAGACATGGGCCAGGCCCTGAACAAGCTCACAATGACAAAAGGAGGCTTACACATGACTGTGCCCCAGGAGGGAAGGGGGATTACTTTAGAGAAATATTCAGAGAGTGCTACAAGGATTCAAGGATGAGCCATTAAATCTGTTTGCTGAGATGGAAGGAGGCTGGTTCATTGATGAGGTGGCATTTAAGATCAGACATCAAGATTGGGTGTGATTTTAACAAGCAGAGACATTGAGATGGGGTGGGAGGGAGTAGGGGAGAGAGAAGAGGAAGGACAGCTGAGATGTAGCCCACACTGAACACAGGTGAGCATTTTGTTCAGATGTGTGCCTCATGCTTAGGTTTGCTGTATAGTGGGGAAACCTGCTGGGGGCCATGGGCTGCACAGTCTTAGCGCCTGGAGCTTCATTCTGTGGGCACAGGGCACACCCAGCTGTTTGCACAATAGAGACCTGTGATCCATGGTTCTGACGGTTACTTTGGTCTCAGTGTACACAAGGGACCAGAGAGAAAGTTGAGGGTGAGGAGGTCAATGTGGAGGTTTACTGCAGGATTTCAGATCAGAGATAATGAGGTCCTGCCTGAACAGGAAGGCAGCAGTGGAAATAAAAAAGGTAGAGGCAATGCAAGAGGTATTGTAAACATAAAATCTGTAAGTCTTGGTAATGAACTGGATGCAGTAGGTAGAAGGATGAGCTAGCATTTATTGAAAGCTGTGCTAAGCCCTTTGGCACATGTATTAACATGTGTTAACTTATTTGATCCTTCTAATAACTCCATGAAGTAGATACTATTAGTATCACCATTTAACAGATAAGAAAATTGAGGCATTTCTGGAGATTATATATCTTCTCCAGAATTCCAACCCATGTCTCACCAGCGGTCATTCATCCTGCCTTCTGTGGTGCTCTGCTCATTCCTACCCCACGTGTGTGCATGCTATGTGGCTTCAGTCGTGTTTGACTGTGCATTGGCAGGAAGGATCTTCTTTACCACTAGCACCACCTGGGAAGCACTCCAACCCCACACCTTTCACCATGTATTTCCCAGCTGGATGGTTTCTCCTCTGCCCGTTCAATAAACACATGCCAATTGAATCCCCTCTTGTCCTGACTCACAGAAGCAAAGGGAAAGTAACCACAGTCCCTGGAAACAACTTTGTTATTGTCACTGAAACAAAATAGGTAGTGGTTTTAAAAAGCAACACAAAACTCTGCCATTGTATTCAATTAAAAAAAATTCCATAACAGCAGTTGGTATCATGATTAAGGTTTCCATTTTATTTATTACTTTGTTATGGTAAAATAAAACAAAACAAATCCTGCCTGAATTATCTTCCATGTGTCAGTAGAAAGGCATTTTTCATATCAGTATTCTTCCTGCAATGTGGATAGTTTTTTAATCAATCTGATCTTAATTCATTGGCTTTGGTCTCTTGGACTTTGGGTTCAGTTCAAGCTGTTCTAGGATAATTAAAGATCATCTTCCTTTCTCTAGAATGGCTTATGGGCTCTTTCTAGCTCTATTCGGTTCTCAGGATTAGACTTTTGCTTCAACTGTTCTTTCTGTTTTCTTTTTCATGCTGGAACTACAGCACTGAAAATTCTTGATTAGAATTCAGGTACTCTGAGGGTAATCATAGTGTCACGTTTTTAAACACATGGTATGCCAGCAGCTTTCGGAGTGACAAAATGCAGATTTATCGTGTAATTACAGTTTGTCCTCTATAACTAAGGAACTAATTTTGCCAAAAAACAAAACGTTGGCCTTGTTTTTGAAAATTGAAGAGTCTTTATGACTTACAGGAAACCTATTTCATTGTCCTAATAATTGCAGTAGTCACTGTGGTTATCAGTTAACTGCTTCCATATATTACAAACAAGAACAGAAATTGCAGAATCAGCTAAACCATGTGAGTGCATGTGTGCACACGTGTGTGAGCGTGCTTATGCATGTGTCTAAGATATCATGTGTATATGTGTATAAATCTGTATGTGCTGTGCTTAGTTGCTCAGTCATGTCTGACTCTTCTGTGACCCCATGGACTGTAGCCCACCAGGCTCCTCTGTCCATAGGATTCTCCAGGCAAGAATACTGGAGTGGGTTGCCATGCCCTCCTCTAGGGGATTTTCCCAACACAGGGATCAACCCAGGTCTCCCTCATTGCAGGTGGATTCTCTACCATCTGAGCCACCAGGGAAGCCAAGAATACTGGAGTAGGTAGCCTATCCCTTCTCCAGGGGATCTTCCCGACCCAGGAATCAAACCAGGGTCTCCTGCATTGCAGGTGGATTCCTAACCAGTTGAGCTGCCAGGGAAGATTTACACAGTAAATCTGTGTAATTCTGTATAAATCTGAGCTCCAAATACCTATATTGTGATAGTGGTAAATGCCCCCTGCTACTGTGTGGTGAATTATTTGGAAGCTATTTTGCTGCGAAACAAAAGCCTTCATGATATTACGAGGTACCAGTGTGGAAAGGCCTCAGCTCTTCTAAAGGTGCTCTTCTTTTTATTTTACCCCATATCACTGTAAACCAGAGTTTCCGTCATTTGCTTACCACCTGGAATTCTTTTTTAATAAGAAGCCAATCTTAAAGGGCTAATTATTTAAACAAAACAGGGTTTGTGTTGGATGTTTTCTTTCAGTCCAAACATCTTACTCTTTTTTCATCCAGAGGATAGTTTCAGTGTTGGTTAGGTTCTTACTATTTTTTTTTTTCACTTATTTGGCATAGAAATAAAATGTTGATAGTTTTTGAGGATGAGACACCAAGGACAGGGATCTAGTTGCATGCTCAGTTGCTCAGTCATATCTGACTCTTTGTGACCCCATGGACTGTGGCCACCAGTTTCCTCTATCCGTAGGATTCTATCTCTATCCATAGGGTTCTATCATGGGGCTGCCATTTCCTCCTCCAGGGGATCTTCCCCATGCGAGGATCAAACCCTCATCTCCTGTGTTAGCAGGCACATTCTTTGCTATTGTGCCACCTGGGAAGCCAGGGAACTAGTTATTTAGTTAGTGCCAATAATAAGCAGTATGTATGGCTTCTTAATGGATTCATCTTGCCTAAATCCTGCCTAAATAGATTCATTTAGGCTCTAGTATATAATTTTCTTCTATAGCCAGTGGCTCTGCAGCTTCATGTTGCATCAGAATTGCCTGGAAATTAAAAGTGTAATGCCCAGAGAGTCAGACTTAATGGGTGTGAGGGGGCCCAGTGCATCCATATTGCTTAAAAGCTCACCAGATAATTCTGATGATTGGAATATTGAAAACCACAATTCCAGACCCTAGACTACTGGTTTCAAAATCACATTAGATCACCTTGAGACCTTTTAAAATGCTGATGCTGAGGCCCCATTTTGAGACCAAATATATCAGACTATCTGGGATGGGGCTAACACTCTGGGTATTTATTAGAAGTTCTTCAGGCAATTAGAATGTATTCTCAAGATTGAAAACTGTTTGTTTACACTGGATTATGCCAATCTTCATGATGTAGATTTTACTAAAGCATCAGTAAGAAAGTACTATAAAGCCTTCTGTTGCATGCCGTGCAATGTCGCTTCTAAAATATTCCTTTTTATTTACACCTTTGCTTTTCTCCAAAGTTCGTTTTGCTAAAGATTCATCTCTCTCTTCTTTCTCCCTCTCCCAGAGGTCCTTTTCCCCCAGTAGCATTTCAAGACACTCTCTCCCATAGCCATGCCTTTTTTTCTCTAAACTGCTTCTCAAATCAAACTCAAGAAAACATCTTGTATTCCTCACTTACACATCAGGAGCCTCAAGTTATCCTCCCAAAATTAGGACTAAATTATTTATGTATTGCATTTCAGAAAGCTATAAGGCTAGAAGGAAAATAGAACCCTTACACCAGGAGAGATAACTTGTAGATAAAGCTAAAAATACCTGAGGATGGAAGAGGATCCCTCATCCATGAAAACCCATCCAGGAAAAAGCACAGGAGGGTGGGACTGACTGTCTAAAAGATGTCTTTTGCATTCACTCTTGCCTTTCTGTTTTCACCATCATCCTCAGATCAGGCCCTCTTAATGCTTCCTTCAACAACTGTTAATATCTTTTTAGCTATATTCCTATTCCTGCACACCTTTGGGCGCTATTCCTGTCATTGCATTAAGTAAGTACAAATCCAGTGGGTTTTCCAGATGCAATTAAACTTGAATAGTAATTCTTAAATGTTTGTGGTCATTAATCTCTTTGAGGGTTTCAAAACTGCAATCTCTTCTTGAATGCATATTCATATAATTTTGCATAGACTTCCAGAGACTCTTCACAGGCCCATTGATGGACCTGTGATCCATGGACTCCACACTAAGGGTCTCTGCAATAAAGGCCAGTTGGGTCAATTGATTTGAAATCAACTTTGTGTTCAAAAACTTGTATTAAAAAATTCATAGAAAAGGAAAGGTAGGTTATATCAGTATCACATTGTGATACAAATGTGATATACTCTCTGTGACTGTCTATACTTTAGTTCATAAATGTCTGCAAATGTTAAAAAATCAAAGTGGTTGACATAGTTATTTGAGCTATCTATATTTGGATTGATAGATTTTCCACTTTCTTCTTGATTGTCATAATAGTAATATGACAATATTATTGTCATATAATGAACAATAATGACTGATATAAAATTTGACATTGCAATTCACTTACCAGTTTACAAAGCACACATACATACATATTCCATTTGATTTACATAAGAAAAGTGAGTATCAAAGAAATTAACTGACTTTGCTAGAGGTGACACAGTGAGGAGGTGGTTGAACAGGGGCTGGAACTCTGGAATCCTGGCACCTAGACCAGCGCTGATCATTCTCATCCTGTTGTTTAGTACGTTCTCGCTTCACATAACTGAAGCGAGAAGTCTGAAGTTTATTCTTTCTGATTCAATCAAACTTTCACCACTATTATTTGTTCATTTATCCATTCAATAATCTTTATATAAGTGACTTGCACAGGGCAAGGAGTGTACATCATGACAGATATCAGTGTAAGGAACTAAGTTAAAGTGTGATAATGAGGTGCCACAGGGCTTTAAGGCAGGCCTGATCACACCCAGTAAAAAGTCTCAGGAGAAACTTTATGGAGGTGGTGACATTTGGTCTTAGATGCAAATAGTGGAGGGATGTTGACAAATCTAGGAGGAATGCAGCAATCCAGACAATGGGGAAACCATGGGAAAGGCTCAGAGGTGGCAATCCCAGGGGAAGAGATCACATTTGTTGTGACAGAAGTGGTCTTTGGGAACCCTAGGCAATAAGGTAGGAGAGTAGACTAGATCCTGCAGGGCATGCTGAGCAGTGTGCCCTCAATTCAAGGGCACTGGGGGCCGCAGAGGGTCGGAACTGGAAGAAGTGTATCCTGCCTTTGCTGTAAGACTTGTTTTGTGATCGTCTAAAATATGGTTTAAGTGGAGGAAGATTCTTTTTTATAGTCTTGTTTTATATTCATTCATTATCTTGTTTACATTTTCATTCTTAAGGGTGGAATCTGAAAGTTAACATTTAGTCCAGGGTTTAAAAAAACTGGAGCCTGTGCCCCTTTACAAAGTCCATTGACAGGCTTCAGGAGGAAGCCTGAAGAATCTTCTAAAATCTTAATGAATTTAGATTTGAATAATGAATCTTCTAAAATCATATGTAATATGTTGTATATTTGTGTATAGATTCCTCTTTTTTTTTCCCAAATTGAGATGTTTCATATCTACCAGCTTCTCAAAGGATCTGTGATCCCCAAAAGGACCACTTAATGGAAGTAGAAAAGCAATATTGAATTTGTCCAACATAAGAATAGCACAGAGGCCTGAAGGTGAATGAGTTATTCACTGAAACAGACTGTGTTGCTAGTCCTACTGAAAAAATTTTTTTTCGTCAAAAGGGTCAGAAAGCAATGGAGAGATCTAAATGGAGTAATTCCTTCATTTGACAAACATTAAAACCAGGGACCCTACTGGATAGTATGTTCCTCAGTACACTGAGATAGTCCTGGAGCTAAGGAAAATCCTTACAGAAATATTTAAGCCATGTCTTCTCTTGTATTGACATCATCAATACATCATATCAGTAAAACTTTGTAACTGGTTCATTCCCTGTTAAAATGGCCATGCAGTCCACTAGCCTTATCTCTCTCTACTCATAGCTAGATGATTGTTGAATGACTGTTTAAAAGCTTTTTTCCTTTAGAAATAAGCATGCCTATCCAGTCTGTTTCCAGGTGACACAAGTCTCTGTTCTGCAACTGGTACATCCAGTTTTGGCACATGTAAAGTCTTACATTTTGAATTCAAAGACTGAAAACATAATTTCTTCAGGGCTACCTTCAATAGAAAGTGCTAATTATTGTCAAGGACAAGCAGAGCCTGTTGCCTTGTCTAAGAGATTTAACAAGAAACCAACCTAATTTTACCAAGAAACATCTAGGGCACCAGGGGCTACTAACTATTATCATAAAAATCCACTAACCAGAACTCTCAGCGACATATGGGTTCTGGTTCCAATTTTTTAAAAAATATATTTTAGGGTTAATGAGAAAAATATCTTCCCACTCCCTCCTTTTTCTCCCCACTACACTGGCCTTCTTGTAATAAACAACCTGCATTGGCAAGGTTGCTAGCAGGAGGGAGGAGAAAGATTGCCGCCTGGGACCAGCACAAAGCTAACTAGTACTCAGGAGGATTTAACCCCAGGCCAGCCTCATTAACACCTGATTGCAACTGACAGCTGCCCTCGCAAGAGGAAGGGAGTAAAAAATACCACTGTGGTCAGACTGTGGTTAATATTAAAGCAATTTCACTAGAGCTAAGTAATGATATGGCACAGGGAGAGAAAAATCATTGGTTTAAGAGCTAGTAGCAGAATTTTTTTCTTGAAGGAGAAACATCTCTGTATTTAAAATCCACTGATGGTTCATTCTAGCTTGGATGGGGTAGGGGGTGGTGGCATGGCTGGGAGAGTGTTGCTCTCCAAGTGTGGTTGGGATGAGCTTGACTGAGATAAAGGAACAGCTCCAGTGCTTTGCAGAAACAATGCCCACGAAGTGGAAGTCTCAGATGGTGAACAGGGAGGAGAGGGAAGAAAGCTCAAACAAAGTCGGATCCACATGGAGGGAGGTGTGGCCTGAATAGAAGAAAGGGAGGTGGGGAGAGGGTTGACTGAAGGGTTTTTTAGAATAAAGCTACTCAATATTTAGCTTTAAGAAATCAGTTATATAATCACCTTGCTCACTGTTCTTACTCATGTCCCTCAATTGACTACCTAATTGCTTTTTATACATAGTGTTTTGAGGAATTCACATAGGCATGAATAGTAAAAGTGTCAGTCAGTCACGTCCAACTCTTCATGACCTCATGGACTGTAGGCCAAAGGCTCCTCTGTCTGTGGAATTCTCCAAGAGAGAATATTGGAGTGAGTTGCCATTCTCTTCAACAGGGGATCTTCCTGACCCAGGGATGGAACCCAGGTCTCCTGCACTGCAGGCAGGTTCTTCACCGTCTGAACCACCATATTCATATATCAATAAATAGTCATGTATTTAGTCTCACATGTTCTCCTTCCCTCCATTGAAGCGGGTAGCAGCCTTTGCAGTGACTGGACTCAGAGGTGTGGGGACAGTAGATGACTGTAAGGCCTCCTGGTGGCTCGGACAGTAAGGAATCTGCCTGAAATGCACAGTCAGTGGCTCTTCCTATCTTTAGGTGAGCTAAAGCCATTAGAAATGAGTGAGAGAGGAGACCAGAGGCCAGCCGTGGACTCATAGTTAGAGAGGACCTGGGCCCAGCTGGCGGCAGGACCACAGTGGGCGTGTAGGAAAATACACAGTAGATTTGGGAGTGAGTAGATAAGAGCATGATGATTTTAAGGTGACAGAATTTGTCCAAATTAATCAGGCAGTTGATACTTCAGGCCTTAAACCCTAGAAAAAGATCTGGGCTGGAGACTGAGACTCATGACCATATTGTTCAGTGTTTTTCAAGTTGTGATTCAAGAGCCATCTGAGTACAGTTGTAACTCCCTTCCCCAAGTCCTCTGGGATTGGGACCTCAAATCCCATTTTAATCCTGCTTCTCAGATAATTATCAAGCACACTGAAGTTTGATCATCACGGGGTGGTGGTTCAGTCACTAAGCCATGTCTGACTCTTTGCTATGGACTGTAGACTGCCAGGCTCCTGTGTCCATGGGATTTCCAAGGCAAGAATACCAGAGTGGGTTGCCATTTCCTTCTCCAGGGGATCTTCCCGACCCAGAAATCGAACCCGGGTCTTCTGCATTGCAGGCGGATTCTTTACCAACTGAGCTACAAAATCATCACATAATAAGATGCTAATTGATGCAATGGGATAGGGCAGTAGAATTCCGAGAAGATGGCCTAAGGAACGGGCTAAAAAGAAACCAAGTAGGAAAATGAATGATGTTTTCCATTAGATTGGCAATAAGCTTGTCTCTGAGGACCTGGGTAAATGCTGTTCAAGTAAGGTGAATATGGGAGCTATCAAGTTTATGTGGATTACTTATTGGTAGGGGTGTGTGTGTGTGTGTGTGTGTGTGTATTAGCCAGGCCATCCTGCTGAGTTGAGATACCTGGTTTTTAAGTCCCAAGGGTCATGTAATCATCAGCAAGCTATTGCTTGTCTGCCCCTTTCTGACTCTTTAAACCAACCTACAATAATTCTTTAAGCCATCACTGAAGCCTCAGAAAAGCAGCTGCTGATCTTTGCATTCTCTCCCTGCCTTCTGACCACTCAAAGTGCCAGTATGGTTTTGACTCTTGGCTTTGCCCTCTCACAGTCCTTTGGGACATGTTTTCCTTTTGTACCTTTGACTTCATACCTTGAATAGTGATAAGAGGCCCCTGGCCACAGACTCCTGAGTGTGTCATGGGTACCTTCTCTTATCTGACCTTTGGTTATAAGCAATCAGCCCCTCCCCTCTGCAGATCTCTTCATCTGGAAAATGATGGTTTTCAAGTAGATTTCCATAAAGTTAAGCATCTTGCTGGAGAGTTAGTTTTCAAATGAAGCATGTTTCTCCTGGATATTAGGAGTTCATCTATGTTTTCATTTAAAAACATTGGAAGGATTTATTGCTGCAGTCAAACATGAAATCAGGCTAAATGTCCAGAATTTAGCTTTTACTTCCAGGATTCTGAGATCAAGCCCACACTAAGGATTTTACAAAACATATTTTTCTCCCCCAATCCAGGGCTTAGTTCTTAAAGTATTCTTTTTTTATACTATGTTAGAAAACAAATTCTAGGGTTGTAGAATAATGACACTAGACTATTTTAGACTTGTTTGGAACGTATTTAGACAAAACACATTCATTAGCTATTCCATTTTCTTGTATAATATTTTTATAAAGTAATACTGTTAAAATGACATAGTCCAATTTTTGGAAAAATAAAAGGAAAAATATTGTCATTTGTAGTTCTAATTGACTTTTAGCAGTTTGATATGCTTCCTTTCAGTATATGAGTGTGTACACATATGTGTGCACATGTGTGCCTATACCTACACACTAGTTAAAAATGCATATATGCTCTTGTATAACCCCCTTTTCACTCAGTGTAATAGTCAGCACATCCTCACACCATTCAGTATCCTTTGCAAACACTATTTTTATTGACTGCAAAGGTTTGTGTTTGGCAGTCTTTGTGGGATGATATGTGTCCTCTTACACTTATTTTTGAGGAGATTGAAAGGCCATTTTTACAAAAGGACATGTTTCCTACCCCTTCAGACTCAAAAGCTTCTTTGTACACCCCATGTACATTCCTAATCCATTCACCTATTTTATACATGAGCATAAGCTCAGTCTTTTCTCCAGATTCACAGAAAACGTTCTTTCCTCTCGTAAGGTTCTCACCTATTGGACTTGGCGTCCATTCCAACCTCTTCCTGTTATCACAGGACATAGAAAACTAAACATGACATTTCTCAGATTCCCTTGCAGCTAGTGTTCTAGATAGGAAACTGGCTTTGACAGTGAGCCTGAGGTGAAGGTGGAAGGTCCTGCTGTTGGAATGGGATTCCCGAATGTAGTGAGGATGGTTAGATCCCAGAGCAACAGAGGCCAAGTTAACCACAAGAGCAATAGGCTTGTGGTCACGGCAATAGGAAGCAGAGCCAGGGAGGTGATCAAAATGGTTTTCCCTTCAGAGATCTTTTGTAGTAGATAACAGATCATTTATCTCTAGTATTGAAATATATGGGCAACTTTCTAAGGCCTGATTTGTATACTTGATGAAACTTTAGGCCTGGTGACTGTTCATCAGAGGATGCTCAAATCCCCACCAAAGTTTTCCCTATCTGAGCCACTTCACAGTCTCTAAACCCCTAACTGCAGGAGAGACTGCATTCCTTTAAAAAAGCTCCTACATGGGAATTCCCTGGTTGTCCAGTAGTTTTAGGGCTTCACACTTCCATTGCCTGGGTCTGGGTTAGATCCCTGGTTGGGGAACTAAGATCCCACAGGCTGCACAGCATGGCTGAAAATAAATAAATATATATTTAAAAAATAATCTCCCACAACATTACCACCTATATGTATCATAAATTTTCTTAGCCACCCTTAAAGAGTTCTGCCGTGACCTACCAAGGTGCTTGTGCGACAGGGAAAGAAGGATACCGGATTTGAAAGTAATTCTAGATATTGTCTTTGAGTAGAATCCCATGAGTGTGAGCTCATTACTTTTCTTCTTGCAGTAAGAGGAGTTTCTTGGTTGGAAGCAATGTTGTACGGCACCACAAGCATCTCAGTGTACAGAGTTTCCTGGGGACCCTGGCAACAGGCCCACTGGTCAGACTGGGAGATGTGGGATTTTAGTGACGTAAGAGAGTTTTCATTAGAGATTCTGAGTTTATTTTTCTAGTTCCTGAATGCATAATCTGGCAGTTGAAAACAATCCCACATTTATTCTCTGACTTCTGGGATGAGGGCTACTAGGGAAAGAAGGTCTACATGGGAGCCCCACTCCAAAGCAGTACCACATCCTAGGAGGAGTTACAGAATTAATGACCCTATCAAGGACCTGGGAAATAAGTGGGAATTGATTGCAATCATTTCCTTATTTAGCCTCTTCTATTTTGCCTGAGCAGAAGTGCTAGAGGTTGAGGAGGAGAGTTGGATTTTAGGAAACTTAACTGGTAGTGGCTCTAACTGCAGTTGCTGTTACGGATGTGATCTGTTTTTATGGAGCAAATCTACATAGTCCCTGGAGCTTCATCTGTAGATGTCAATCTGGCAAACACTTTTTTCCTAACTAATAAGCAGACACAACTCAACACAGTTTGCTTTAATCCAGCAGCTATATACCCTTATAACATCCTGTTGGCTGCCTTAATCTAATATGTAGAGATCTTGATAACTGCCTCATCCAATAGGACACTCTGTACCACTATACTGATACGGCCAAAAGTACCAAGTACCCCAAATATCTTGACAAAACACATATGTGCCAGAGAATGAGTGATAAATCTCATGAAAATTCAGAGACCTCAGTGAATATCAGTGAAGATTCTAAGGATTTGTGAGACATTCAAGATATCTCCTTCAAGGTGAAAAATAATCTGTAGCATGTTACATTCTCTGACATTAAGAAAGAGGCACAATGCTCCAACCTCCTGCCAAGTAACCCTTAAAGCTTCTGGTCTTGAGTGTGACTCAAAGCCAGAGAGGTCCTGTAACTGGCACTGGTTCAAGTTGGAATTCAAGCAGCTCTTCTATCTGGACATCATGGCCTAATGGTCCAAAGGTGGTCTTGCTTCTGAACAGGGAAATCATTTTGCTGCAGAAGATAGGAAATAAGCACATACATGTGGGGTTCACTGGTCTTACTGTGAACCCTTTCACCCAGGAAAAGCTGACCTTAAAAATGGTAGAATGGTCTTTAGAAAATCCAGCTATGGTGGAAGCTGCAAACCAATACTTTTACAGTTTGGAGGGCTGTCTTCGGAGATGTTCCATATACTTTGAATGAGCAATTAATATTTGGTGCTGTCCACTCATAACCAGACTTCATGAGTGCAGAGCCAAGGCAAGGAAGTAGGAGAGTTCTCACTATTCACCTAACGAATGACACACACAACATTGAAAATTTTTTTCAATTGAAGGATCTTTGAAGGATCTATGTTTAGTTGAGGGATCATTGCTTTACAATATTGTGTTGGTTTCTGCCATACGTCAACATGAATGAGCCATAGGTATACATATGTCGCCGCCCTCTTGAACCTCCCTCCCACCTCCCACCCCAGCCCAGCCCTCCAGGTTGTTCCAGAGCCATGGGTTGAGTTCCCTGAGTCAGACAGCAAATTCCCACTGGCCACCCATTTTACATATGGTAGTGTGTATGTTTCCATGCCACTCTCTCCACTCGTCCCACACTCCCCTTCCTCCTGCCATACACAGAGATAAGCTCAAAATGGATTTGAGACCTAAATGTAAGACCAGAATCTATAAAACTCTTAGAGGAAAACATAGGCAGAACACTGTATGACATAAATCACAACAAGATCCTCTATGACCCACCTCCTAGAATAATGGAAATAAAAACACACAGACAACATTATTTATTTCCCATATTTTTTCAGACACCATTGGTGCCCTCACATCCCCTTGGCCTGCTGTGGATGTTGCTGGCAATAACCACAAGTGCCAGAAATTAATGCCCCAGGAGCTCTGGATAAATAATTTGGCCTCCTCACTCCTTGGTGGGATAATTCTGAGATATGTTCCACAGTCCCTCCACTGGCTTGCAGTGGGATTTCGGTTTTATGTCAAACCTAAGAAATCTTTTTTCACTTTGCATATATTTAAAACATATTCTTGTGTTTTGTTCACATGCTATTACTGTTTCATTTCACTTTTACATCTTAGATAGGTGTGAAATTTTTATAGTATAAAATGTTGGAGATATATAATAAAATTTTCAGATGACTATCCAGTTACCACAGCACCATTTATCAAGTAACCCATCATTCCCTCACTGATCTGAATCACTACCTTTATCATAGTCTCAATTCCTGTGTGGGTTCTGGCCTGTTTCTGTGCTTTCTGGTCTGTCTGATTTGTCTGTCAATTCATGCGATAGTACTTTAAAAAATTATTGTTACTTTTAAATATGTTGCAATATCTATAAAGACAAATGACTTTCCAGTGCTCTCACTTTTCAAAATGTTCTTGGCTATTGTTATTTATTAGTTTTCCATATGTTTTTTTTTTTTTTCTTTTTGAGTCATTTTGATTGATTGCCTCCCAAAAATCTAGTTGGTGTTCTCTTTGGGTGTCAATTAACTCAGTAAGATTCTTTTTCTTTTCTTTTGTATTCTATTTGGATATAACTTACATATACTAAATCCATTCCTTTTGGAAAGGATTCATGAGAATGAATTGGAAAGGATTCATTCATGAGAATGGAATAAGGCAACTAGGTTCTTTGGTTTGTAATTTTGCCAAATCGCTCTCTGCCATAATTTTCATATTTTTGGTAAATAATAAAGGTTCAAGAAACTTAGAAATGTGTGGAGCCAGAAGATCACATATTAGAACAGAAGAAGTTAGTAGCTGTGTCAATTTCCAGCTAGTTAGTCTTTTCCTCTCTTGTTGTTGTTTAGTCGTTAAGTCATGTCCAACTCTTTGTGACCCCATGGACTGTAGCCCACCAGGCTCCTCTGTCCATGGGATTTTCCAGGTAAGAATACTGGAGTGTGTTGCCAGTTCCTTCTCCAGGGGATCGACACAACTCAGGGGTAAAACCTGTGTCTCCTTCATTGTCCGGTGGATTCTGTACCACTAAGCCACGGGGGAAGCCCCTCTTATCCTTCGTATTCACATTTATTAAATGGGGATAATAGTAATAAACTTCTTAGAGTTATTATGAAGTTAAATGAGATGAAGTCAATTAAATTAGTACAGGGTCTCTGGGGAGACAGCATTTATGGCTCCAGTTCTTTATTTCTTCACATATTCAGATTCTTTCCTTTGAGTGCCTCTCTCCTGCTCTGCACCTGGATTCAGCCATACAGCTTACTTTGGCCAATAGGATGTTAGCAGACATGATGAAAGCAGAGGCTTGTAAAGCACCTGGACATTGGGACTTGCTCCTGACACACAGGAGGTGCTTAAAAGTTGTTTACATAGTAGCCCTTTGGTTATCAAAATTCATTTTTATTTAAATCACAGAGGTAATTTTCCATCTGTCTACTCTTCCCTGCCTTTATAGCTTACTTTTTAAAGTGCCTGTCAAATGTAATGTGCTTATTTAGCAATTTAACATATTTCAAATTGCTTCTATACTGTATCTTGTCCTTTTCATGGCATAGAATTTTAGTTATATTTAGTATACAGGTTCTTTGCATTTCATTTGGGCTTCTGGTGGAGGGTGTAGAAGAGAAACAAGGCACAGAGCCCTCCCTTCAGTAACACAAATTCAAAGGATAAGAACAAATTTAATGATATATGGTATATATAGAGGTGTTGAGAGGAAACTGGGGATTCAAGGAGTTGGAGTCAAGTAGGTTAAGTCCGTGATATTTTAAGCATGCTATTAAGACTTTCCTATGGAAAAGGATAGGATAGGAAAAAATAAGTAATAATCTATTTGCTTCACTTTTAAAGTGGCCTCACAATATGGTGTTTGGGTTGTGAAATGAATATTGTATCTTGACCTCTTTATTTGCCTCTTTGGCAAACAGTTTCATGGTTTCTTACCTTGTGATGCAGTGATGTCAGAGATGAGTTGCGCCGTTTTTGTTGTGTGTCTTGAAATAATGGGTTGGGTGGAGCAGTAGAGAAACATCTGCTCTAACTTTGCTCTGATTCCATTTAGAACTCTCTAGCAGTTCTCAATTTTGTTTTTTCACCTGAGTCAAAGAAAAGGCCACCCAATTGTCAAATTTTACCCAGCTTACAGAATGAATGAAGCCGACCCTGAACACAGGCCCTGTTTCATGGGCATTGAGAGTGAAAATCAGGCCCTGACTCCTCCAGCAGCTGCTGTGCTGGTTTCTGGTTTGACCTTTAACTGGGAAGCCTGAATTACAACTCCCTGATGAATACATTCTCAGGGCTCTCTACCAACTATTATTTCTGAACAGAGTATGTTCATAAGCAAAAGCAAAACCATCATGCTGGGAGCAACACCAACTGACCTGGTGGCCGTTTGAAGAAAGAGGGGAGGAAGAATCCTGCTTTCTGCCAGCCATCCACGTTGCCCGTTGTTTCCTGACACGCACGTGTTGGTCTTTCTCATTCACCTCCATCACAGCCTGTACAGTTCAACTTTATGTTCTGGAAAAAAATAAAGAAGGTCTGTGTTTCTGGCCTGATGTCCAGGGAGAGAGGCAGCTCCAGGCTGAGATAATTGAAGGATTGACTAAAAGGTCTGCATTCCTGACCAGAGCCTTCATTTCGTAGATTCAAGAAGTCTTTGTTCTGGAAGGAGCCTCTTCTGGATATTTTCAATTGACTTTTGCTCAGAAATCAGACCAAATCTTAGGTAAATAAACAAAGTATTAAAACAAAGAGAAACAGAATTGCTTTAGTTGAAAAGCAGAGTGGTGGACTGTAGATGAGTGTAGAGAAGAGCCACGGGTCAGCAGGAAGCAGAGTTAGAAAACAACAAATGGTGCCCAGATTTTGTTTTTCAGAGAAAGACAGAGGTGAATGACTGGTCTGCAAAGAGATAACATATTTCCCCACCATCTGAAAGTTGGGCACCCCCGTTAAACCTTTTATTAATAGCAACCGAAGTGGTGTAAAGTGAAGAAGCGGTTACCTTTGGATATGTCTTGCTAACAGATGCCAAAAGTAAGAGGAGATAAAGCACAGATGCCCACAGACACAGTTCAAAGCTCTCGTGGCTTGATGCTGAGGTGCTGAGCCTGGAGAAGGAGATTGGCGGGTGTTGTTCCTGCTTGGGAGGTGGAGGGTGGGGTGCACACTGCCTCTGTAACGGCTGCTGCAAAACCAAAGCTGAAACTATTTTCACTTTTCATCTGTTTGCCTGAAAGTGAAAATTCTCTTTGGATTTCTTTCCCGTAGCAAAAGCAGGTGCTAATGTAGGCCTTTTGTAAAAGTAAAGTGGTGTATAGTGAACTTTGAAAAGCAGGGGTTACCTGTATTGAGGAGGGAGTGACAGAACAGAAACTAGAACTTGAATATCCTGACTTTCAGTGCAGTGCACTTTGAAGAAGTCTAAAGAATCAGTGAGAAATTTGGTGCCCAGCGTTATCAAAACGAGCATTATCAATGGGAGCGTGTAAAGAGATAATATGTGAATTCTGGAATGTAACAGCACTATAGTGGGATCTGAGTCATTTGGCACACTATTTTATAAGAAAATTCTAGAGCTTTTCTTTGGTGTGTTAATAATATAAGTAAATTTTAAATACAACTTAGAAATTAAATTAAAAAAAAAATCCTTTGCCCCAGTCCCAAGCTCCTCACTGGAGATCACTGCCAACAGTTGGATCATCCAGGCATTTTTTTAATGACCACACGTCCACATTTATACTCACATATATGACTATGGTGTTTGTTGTTATTTACATAGAAATAGTGCATATATTGCTATGGAACTTTAGAAAATAAAGCAGCTAACACCCTTACAGGTGAGTACACTCTCACTTATGTTTCAGCTGCTTTGTTTGTGTGGTGTGACTATTGTTGTTTAGTTGCTCAGTCATGTCTCTTTGCTACCCGTGAACTGTAACCCACCACCTCTTCTGTCCATGGGATTTCCCAGGCAAGAATACTGGAGAGAGTTGCCATTTCCTTCCCCAGGGGATCTTCCCTAGCCAGGGATGGAACTCCAGCTTGTCAGGCAGGTTCTTTACCACTGAACCATCTGGGAAGCCCCATGGTGTGGCTGTACCCTGATGCATTTATCCATTCTTCTGCTGGTGAACATTGAGATTGTTTCTAAGACTTTATCATTAGAATGCTACAATTAAGATTTTTGAACATAACAGGCTTTCCACTTTTGTACATTTTTGTGCCAGATAGATCCTTGGGAGAATTGTTATATTCAAAAGACACTTAAATTTTTGATAAGTGTTGCCAAATAACTCTACAGGGAACTGAGGCCAGTTGACTCTCCCAATTTATACTGACAACTGGCAGTACCCTTTGCCAGCAATAACACTAAATATTAATCTTATTAACCTTGCCAATCTGATAAAGAGAATGTCCGCACATCTTTGGTTTGTAAGGTTAAGCTTCCCCTGTGCTTATTTGTCATTTGTGCTTTTCTCTGAGGGATTTTTTTTCCCCCCGTATAAATTAGGTTATTTGCCATTTGCTTATTCAGTGCCACGAGCTCCTCATGCAGTCCTAATATTAACTCTTTGATTATGTATGTTGCAAGTATTTTCTCCAGGTCTGCTGTTTGTCACATAATTGCATTTAGGCAGTTTCTTGTCATACAGAGGTTTTAAAATATGAAGTCAAGGGTGCCAATCTTTTCCTTTATAGGGAAGCTCACATTTCTAATAGTCTTTCAATATAAATTATTTGTCCCTTAGTCACTCCTAGAATAACTGCAGCAGTGATACACTTTTCATTGGAAATAAATCATTCTAAATTTAAAATGCAAATTTAAACTTGCTGCTGATGTCTTTGACTAACAAAATCAATCTTTACAGCAGAAAATAAAATTCTCCTCTTAAATTATATACAGATCAGAGAAATCTCTAGAAGCCTCAGATAAATGGCGAGTATTTCAAATTGGAAACTGTGACATGATTGGAAATCTCCTGTTAAAAAGCCCAAGCAGACAGTTATAAAAATTTCATCCTCTTAACAGGATGTTCATGTCTCTCAGTACCTATTGTTTTTGTCAGCTCAAGTCTTGCTCCTAGGATTCAAGATATTATAGGTGATTGCTAACATATAAATGATTGTTAAGACTTAATAAGCAATTAACACCTTTGGATGAGCCTATCAGTCATTTGAGGAAGTAGGACTCAGGAAGATTAAATTTTGTTATATGTGATAAAGCTGGTACAGGTTTATCTTTGCTGCTGTGGAAAAATTGAGGTCTTCATGGGATTTCCTATGCCCTGAAAGCCAGCATTGACTCTAAAGATTCAGGGCACACAAAGGAGATGTATGTGTGGAGGAGGAAGGGGGTAGTAGGTGGTGGGGGAAAGAGAAGGGAAAAAGAGATGAAGACTGAGAAAAAAACCTTGAGAAATTATTTTGCACTTGTAGATGATGTTGCATGGTTACTTTCTTATTTCTCTGCGGCACTGTGAGGGTCAGTATCCCATCTCTAATGGCACGTGATAAGTATTCAGTGATTATTTGCTGCTTATTTTCACATAAATTTTGCTTCTGTATTCCCTGTATTACCAGTAATAATGGTGAACTTGGTTCTTTGAGGGTGAAACAATGATACTCACTAGGGTGATCAACATTAACAATTATCTTTGAATTTGGGCATTACTGTGCTCAGTTACTATACAACGGTTTGGCCTAAAAATGGAAGGAAGTTTTGCTATTTGTGCTTGGACCCCAATGCCCTTTTTAAAACTTAATTCAGAGATTTTGAGAACAGTGAGGGCTTTCTGTCCCCGTGGAGCTTATCAGTTATGACAGGGATCAGCAGGGACTCTCTCTCCATCTTGTTGCCTCAAGAAAGATGGAAATGAAGACTGTATCAGGACTATAAGTGTTGTCTAAAATCAGGTGGAATAAATTGGCAGACAAATAAGTAGCATGTTGTCACCTTTCCTTTGCAGTGTATCCTAGAAGGATGCAAGGATGCATACATAAAGATACAAATATATATAATTAGCAAGCCTGGGCATTTAGAGTTTTTATGTGAAAAGGATCCAGAAAGCTGAAAAGGGATTCAGTAGGAAATAACAGCTCAATGCTATGCTGAAATTGATGTGGTAACTCCAGTGAGGTCATAATATTTCAGAGTATTTACTTGGGAGCCAGACCCCCTCGCTAACTCTGCCTCTTGCCAGCTTTGACTGTGGCCATGTGTTGGTATCACTTTTAGCTGTTGTTTAGTCACTCAATTGTGTCTGACTCATTGCAACCCCATGGACTGTAGCCCACCAGGCTCCTCCTTCCGTGAGACTTTCCAGGCAAGAATACTGGGGTGGGTTGCCATTTTCTTCTGATTATAGATGGGTGCTTTAGAGCCAAAAAATGTCTTGAGTGTCAAAGAATCCCTTCTCTCCAATAGAGCTCCCAGTGAAGAAACATTCTTGGTCCCTAACTTGCAGCTCTGAAGTAGACACCTCAAAAGTCAGATGTCAGGGACTTCCCTGGAAGTCTAGTGGTTAAGACTCCAAGTTTCCAGTTCAGTAGTTGCAGGTTTGATCCCTTGTCTGGGGAACTAAGATCCCACATGCTGCACAAGGCCGGAAACAAAGGTCGGGTGTCTACAGGACACAGGAGAAGACAAACCAATGGTTTGTGCTCAGATGGTTTTTGTTTGTGCCTGCTCATTGCATCGGGCACTGCTGTGGTGTAATTGTGCCCCATACTGTTAGCTGTGCTGTGCTCAGTTGTATTTGACTCTCTGCGACCCCATGGATTGTAGCCTGTCAGGCTCCTCTGTCCATAGGATTTTGGGGGCAAGAATATTGGAGTGGTTGCCACTTCCTACTCCAAGGGATCTTCCCAACCCAGGGACAGAACTCACATCTCTTGCCTCTCTCCCATTGGCAGGCAAATTCTTTACGACTGCATCACCTGGGTTGCACCCTCTCCCACACTATTAGAGCTAAGTATAAGAAAAACATTCCCTTATTTGCAGTTATTCAGGTCTGCCATCGTGGCTTAAATACCCAAGAGAAGCAAGAATAAGGGGCAATAACCACAAGCCAAAATTTAGTGTCTTTTATCTAACAGTAATCAACTCCTTGGTATATACAACTTTCAGGAAAATCAAAATTGTAAAACAATTTAGAATGCAGAGAGACCTACAGGAGATTTTCTTGTATTACAAAAATACTCATTACAGAATTCCTTTAAGTAGCAAGTTATCCTAGCCCATCAAAAAGTGTTAACTTACCCAAATTTATTATTATAGCTTTCTTTAATATTCCTGAGCTTATGTGAAATTTTTCTTCATTTTTATTACTAAAGAATAACTCAAATTTCAGATCTTTTAATCTAGAATAAATAATGGCAATGTTCATATATAGTATATATTTACAGTGCTTTATATCCTCCTTTCCATTACTGTGGATCAATTTCCAAATAAATATGTGACATAAAGACAAGGCTTCTGGTTACCTCTGACCCAGCCCATTTGTGCTCTCTGCATGACTGACAGATTCATTGCCAAGTATCTGCAGCCCCTCACAGACATGTCTGTAGAAATGGCTGTGATCACCTAATTAGAGTAGGATCAAGGTGGGGAAGCCCATGCTGGTCACCCAGGAGTCCTGTGATCAGCTATTATCAAAGTCCCCAGGCTTTCTCTTCTGATGAAAACGTCAACCTCAGTAAGAAGTGTCTGCTATAGCTTCTCAAAACACAGAGGACAGAGAAATTTAGAGGAAGGCTTTTTAAAAATTTAAACAAGGATGATCCATTATGAGCATCACTAAGGATCTTGCATGGGTCTATGAACTTTTATATCTATTCCTCTTCACTTCTCTCACCTCTTTACTCCCAGAGGTCATCCAATGAGACAATTACCAGTTCTATTACCACTACTGCCACATCTCCCCTATCAAAAGTGTGAACAGAATCCAGAAAATAGTTGCATAGATTTCAGAGTATGGCTACCTTTTCCTACTAGCCTTCCTCAATAGGTACTATTAAACTCATTTCTATTCTTCCTTATCTAAACCATTCTCCATTGGTACATGCAGTCAGATAAACCTCATGTTGGCATATAAATGACTCACATTATGATGGAGGATGCATCATGAAACTGCAGAATCCTATTTTCCTGGGAAGGAAAGTGTTCTGGATATACCACAGCAGGTAAGAAGAAGAGGCAGTAGGGAAGTCTGACTGCTTGACAAACAATTTGATGAGAAAATTTGTCTTGAAGTGTCTCTTTGGAACTAATAAGAAAAGAGGTATCCAAGATTTGAAAGGGATTTACTAAATTTTATTATATCTGATCATATATGTTCAATATTTTCCCAAGCAGAGTTCATCTTAGGCTTTACAGTTTACAGTAAACACATCTCAATACAGATTCATTCATTCTGCACTGAAAAATAGACATCATATGTGTTGGAAGGCCATTTCACTTCATTGTTTATTGCATTCATATCATTCACCTATTCGTTCATTCAAAGAATGTTCTATCCATGGATCAGGTTTATTATAGCAATAATACAGAGCAAAAGCAGCAGGAGAAAGGTTTTGCATCATTGGTGTCTAGAAAGCTCAGGTACAAGCTTTTGTGTCATTTCCCTTCTGGGGCTACACTGGCATACTCTCTCTAGCAGTGAAACCTAGGGACACATGTGTGGTAGCCCAAGGTCACGGTCAAGGCACTGGCCAATTTGGTGTCTGGTGAGAATTTCCTGGTTCAGCAACAACCATCTTCTTTCTGTGTCCTCACATGGCAGAGGGGCAAGAGAGCTCTCTTGGGTCTCCTTTTTAAGGGCACTAATCCAGATCATTAGGGCTCCACCCATCTGACCTAATCACCTCCCAAAGGCTCTACTCTTTATTACCATTCCATTAGTGGTTAGGATTTCAGCATATGGATTTATGGTGGGTGACACAAACATTCAGTCCACAGCCCTGATTCAAGTGTCTGGCCATTAGTATTGAAAAATTCTCTCCAAGTGACTGTAACATGCAGTTAGAGCTAAAAACCACTGTACAGAAACTGAGGGGCCATTGGCAGTTTTTGCGCAGTGGAGAAACATTAGAACTGATGCTCCAGGGAACCGATGCCCAGGAGCCTGGGTGGCCTGGAAGGAGGAGTCTGTTGGGAGTCTCTCTCAATAGTACAGTCATGAGGATGTGATGAAGGTCTCCACTGACATCTGTGTTCAATTTGAGCCTAAACTGTGGTGAAGAACACAGTTCTCTGTGTTTGTGCTCACCATGTGCCCCAGGGGACATCCTGCACCCTGCTTCCTGAACAGTCACCTGCTCCCTAACCTAAATAGCACAAAAAACCAGGAGTGGGGAAACAACAAGCCTTGAAAAATGATCCTTTCTCTACTTAGCAATGCTGATGTTATTTTTAACAACTACTAGTGTTCATTTGGGAAGAATAACTCAACCAATGCCCCGAACTTTTCCAGTTCAGATCCAACCTAATCATTAGTTTCCTCCTTCCAAATTCACTCTCAACCTGAGTGCACAAAAGGAAAATTCCCAGTCAAGTGAAACAGAGTTAATTCCAAAGCCACGTCAGCCACTACCCACTCGTTCTTTGTGCTGTTCATCAGCTCAGAGGGTGCCCCTTCATCAAGCAACTTTCCAATGACAGCCCCAGAGATCTCCTGTGGGATGGACATGGAACAGTCACCAACTCACAGAACTCATCCTGTGATTCTGTGTTCTGTTCCTCTGAAGCCAGCTCTGGTATTAGAACTGTACATGCCAAAAAACTACCAGTGTTTTTCTACCTATTACACAGATAAACCCAAAGTCTTTATCTCAGCTTTGTTGTTGCTTAGTCACTAAGTCTTGTCTGACTCTTACGTGACCTCATGGACTGTAACCCACCAGGCTTCTCTGTCCTTGGGAATTCCCAGGCAAGAATACCAGAGCACATTGCCATTTCCTTCTGCAAGAGATCTTCCTAACCCAGGGATTGAATCCACATCTCCTGCATTGGTAGGTGGAGTCTTTACCAGTGATCCACTAGGGAAGCCCTTTATTTCAGCATACAAGGTCCTTAAAAAAACTGCCCCTCCAACTCCTGCATTCTCTCTGGCCTCATCTTGGCACACAGCCCTCACCTCCAATCCACACTCCCCTGGAATCCACACTCCAAGTGAAGTAACTAATATTCTCCTTTGGGTTTATTTTTTGCCTTCCTGATTTTTATTCATTGTTTATGTCTCTGTTTAGCTATCATTTCTTTCAGGCAGTCTTCTCTGATTCCTTAAAATTTGATCAAGTAACCCACCAACATTATCTTGTGCTTTTGTAACACTTGGGACATGAACTTTTCTGGGTTGACATGAGCTTGTGTCTCCTATGAGGGCAGGGTGTCTTTTCCATATTGTATCCTTGGTCCCTAGCCTGGTGCCTGGCTAATGGTGTGCTGTGCTTAGTTGCTCAGTCGTGTCTGACTCTTTGCAATTCCATAGACTGTAGCCCGCCAGGCTCCTCTGTCCTTGGGGATTCTCCAGGCGAGAATACTGGAGTGGGCTGCCATGTCCTCCTCCAGGGGATCTTCCCAGCCCAGGGACTGAACCCAGGTCTCCCACATTGCAGGCAGATTCTTTACCATCTGAGCCACCAGGGAAGCCTGGCTACTGGTAGAAAATGACAAATATTTGTAGAATAAATTAATACAATATACTCTTACTAGTTTTCTTACAGCATTCCTACATACTCTGTAGGGATCACTATCTGAATTTAGGAAAACAATACCTAAGTGGCACTATACAAATTCACCTCAAAACTATTCTTCATTCCAGTGGAAATGGATTGTAGAAATGGTGAAATTGTTGCTTACCAGTGAAATTACTGTTCTCCAAAATAAATGGGTTGGCTTGGTATTGGGGAGACCTTTTTCTTTTTCATGATTAAGGCCTGTGGTGGTCATCATTAGAGATGTAGGCAGTATAGAGCTCCTCATTTAAAAATTCAAAAGCAAAAGAACATTCAGCAAAATTTCATTATTTTTGTGATAGCAGTAGCCTAGAAATCTTGAGGGGGCAAAAAGTCACACACAGTAACATGAAAAGGCAATCTGCTGGGTTTTTTAAAGAAATGACAGAAAAATAATAGTGATGAAAAATGACCACACTGTATCAAATCCTTGGAGAATGACTTTTTATCATTCATTACAATTGCTATGGGGCTTGTAATTATACTTTTTAAACCTAACTAAAATATTTAGCTTTCCAAGGAGAAACAGTCTCTCATTTTCTTCCCTGTACTATACGTTTTCTTCCCTTACTATACCAAAAGAGTATGTGTCAACGGAAAACTGGATTAAAATGAAACATCAAGCAGTGAGTTATACTTGCCTATAACACTGTGGTCGTTTATTAAACCAGGGACATTAACTATTTTGGAATTTTTAAATTCCTGTTATGAAATGTCTTTCTTGCCATGCAGAGGGAGTACATTTTGATATGGAAAAATAAAAGAATACCTTTTTTATTTATAGGAAAATGCAAAGATTTCTAATAAAATGAACTAAAAACTGATATGCAGTATTTAAGATGATTTATATAGACTTTTATTATAGCACACACATTTTCAGATAAAGTAATTGCTTATGCTACATTTTCTTGACTCTTTCAGAATATGAATAACAATATCAGACTATATACATAATAATGACTAAATCATGCATTCAGCTAATAGAAATGAGAATCAATTTCTAAAATGTTCCAGTGACTTGATTGTGTGTACTTTCCTTAAGTAAAATATTTTGCTTCTTTTTTTTGTAACTTCATGAGCTAATAGCTTTAAAGGACACCTAGTCAAGATCAAGATATCTAACCCATTAGACCAGAATACTTGCATCCTATGTATGATTCATATGTCATATTAGGACCTGCACATAAAGCATCTTTGTGGTTGCATAGTTTCAATTACACTGGACAGAACTTCTGCACCTCTCTTTGGTGGGTGGTGTAAACATTCCCATCTGATCATAATGTCCTCCAAGTCATCTATGTTTTCACAAATGGCTGGATTTCCTTCTGTTTTTAAGGCCAAGCAGTATTCCATTGTATGTATATACCACATTTTCTTTATCCAGTCATAAAACTAGACTTTATTAATACATTTGCTTTTTTTTTTTTTGCCTATTCTTTTAAAGCTTTACATAAATGGAAATCTTCATTGTGCTTTATTTTGTGTCTGGCTTTTGGATTGTTTTTTTCAATGTTTTGTTTCTTAATTTTATGTTTAATTATATATTTGTTTCTTAATAATATATTTTGGATGAGTTAGTTGTCAGTATTTCAGATACTTTTCTCACTCTATAGCTTGTTTTTTACTCTGTTAATAGTCACTTTTGGAAAGCACATATTCTAATTTTAAAGTATTGAAATTTATTTGTATTCTTTTATGTCTCATTTTAAAACTTGGAGGGATGTTGATTTGATTTTGTAATACACAGTTTAAAAAGAAGAATTCCATGGACAGAGGAGCATGGCGGGCTACAGACCATGGGGTTGCAAAAAGTCGGACACAACTGAGTGACTAACACACATGTACACACACAATATATTTACAATAATTGTCTTTCAATCCTTCAACAAAATATACCCTTCTGCTTATCTATATCTTTAATATCTCCCAATAACATTTTATAGTTTTTTGAGTAGAAGTCATACACACCTTTTGAGTCCAAGACATCAGAATATGAGAGGATTTGACACCTGAATAGGCATCTATAACACTTTGGAAGCAGTTAACATAATTATCAGTATTATCCTGATTTATTCTTAGTTTTAAAATAAACACAATTAAAAATAGGAAACTTAAATTTTAAAAATATTATTCAAATGCTATAAAATATTTCATGCATGAGGTAAAACTTTTCAACGCCAAACAAAATTACACCTTGCAGTCTGCACTGTTTCATTGTTTTTTAAATTTTAAAAACAGATTAAAAACTCTGAAAGGTTACATGAAATAACAGATTCAAAGCAACTCAAGTTCTATTTCTCTGTCTTTACTATCACGGGGCTCTCATAGTCTTTATTTTGAATCTACTGCTTAAATCAAGGAGTGGGTGGTTTCCTAAGGGTAGCAAACTCTATGCCCAAAGAGAGCTCAATAGACTCTGAGAAGGAACGGACTTATTCCCAAAATGAAATATGTCTAGCTGAATATTCATGTAGAGTTCTTATCTTTTTCTCATTCAGTTGTAGAAATTCTGTTTATATGCTGAATATAGCACAGATCTTCTACTTTTTCAGCTGCCTTTAACTCTTTTAATTGTATCTTTCAAAGAACATATGCTCCTATTTTTTATGAAGCCCAACTTAGTCCCCTTTTTACGGTTATACTATTGGCATTTAGTTTAAGAAATCTCTGTATCTAGCATCTTCTAGAAACTTTATTGTTGTACTTTTACCTTAAGTTTAGTTCAGTCACTCAGTCATGTCCGACTCTTTGTGGCACACCAGGCCTCCCTGTCCATCACCAACTCCTGGAGCTTGCTCAGACTCATGTCTGTCGAGTCAGTGATGCCATCCAACCATCATTCTCTGTTGTCCCCTTCTCCTCCTGCCTTCAGTCTTTCCCAGCTTCAGGGTCTTTTCTAATGAGTCAGTTCTTTGCACCAGGTGGCCAGTGTTGGAGTTTCAGCTTTAGCTGAGGGAAAAAAAAAAACAACACCTTTTACTTTTACTTTAGTTAACAATCTATCTGGAATGGGTTTTTGTTTGCGACATGAGATAGAGGTCACATTTTTTTTCTGTGTGGACCTCAACTGACTCAGCATTATTTATTGAAAAGATCATCCTTTTTCCACTCTTCTGTGGTGTCAGCATTGTGAAAAATCAAGTGACCATATACACATGAACTGTTCAGGACTCTCTTCTGTTCCATTGGGTTGCCTACCACTGTAACAATTCCACACCATCTCTCATCATTTTACATTAAGTTTTGATGTCTGGTAGAGCCAGTTATTCTATTTTGTACTTCTTTAGGCTTTCCTTGACTGCTTGTGGCCCTCAACATTCGTGAGTGATAGTTGCTCTGTCATGCCTGACTCTTTGCAACCCCATGGACTGTAGCCTGCCAGGCTCCTCTGTCCTTGGAATTTTCCAGGCAAGATTACTGGAGTGGGTTGCCATTTCCTTCTCCATCAACATTCATAAATAAACTTTAGAATCAGTGGGTTAGTTTTTTCTTTTAATAAAAACAAAAGGAAATGAAACAAGCCTTGTAAGGCTTTTGATTGGAATTGCTTTGAATCTTCTTTCTTTTCATGAATTTTCTTTCATGAAAAGAACAAGTGAATTTTACCTCTAGGTTTGGGAAGAAAGACGTTTATTTTATTTTTCCAAAATCCTGAGAGCTGTACAGCGATGATAAATAGTAATCCAATGATCTCTTATTTTAAATATTTATTTTTTTAAGCAAAACAGTTTATTCACACAGATAATATCTCAGGTTTGAAAGGTTTCTGGTAAACTTCTTAAATGAATTGTTTTCCTAAAACAAATAAGAGGCTTTATTATCTAAACAGCTGGGTACTTCCTATTGCTTTGAATGTGAAGGGAAACCAACCACTCAGGATCTGTTAGAACAAGTCTGATTCCTGGGGAGAGGAAAGATTTGTGTAATAATATGTTTTGAAGTGTATATCCTTGATGACGATTATAAGACAAATCATGTAATTTTATAAGTATTAATTATAATGTTTATTTAAATGTTTTAAAAATAATGTTTATATAATCAATTAAGTGATATAATGACAGTTCATGAGAATTACTGAATTATCAAGAGAACTAGATGTGATTTTGACGAGTCATGAACACTCTCCAGGCTTCAGTTTCTGACCTGTAAAATAGGAGGGTTGAGATGATCTCTGAGGTTCCTTCTTGAACCAACACCCTATTTTTCTACCTATCTTAAATCTCCCTTCATAGTGCTAAAAACCACAGCCTTGTTATTATATTATGGATATATTTTATGATTTGACTTCCAGCCTTTTATTATTTCAAGAAAACCTTAATGTTTTATATTTTAAAATGTCTCTAAGGGAATCACCAAAAAGATCTTCACCAGTATTGAAAAATTCATATGCTATTTAAAAAAAATTGCACAAAATGTAGCATAGTACAAAATTCCAGTTACAAGAATTAATAAGATCTCATGATGAAAAGTACAGCATGATGACCATAATTAACAGTACTGTATCATATATTTGAAATTTACTAAAAGAATAGGTCTTAAAACTTCTCATCACAAAAAAAGTTAACTTGGTGAGGTGATGGATGCGTTAACTAACCTAATTGTGCATATCATTGAAATTATATCTATATCTACAACAAATCAAATCATCACATTGTACACCTTAAATTTACATAATGGTGTATGTTAATTATATCTCAGTAAAGCTGGCAGAGGAATAAGGTAACATGATGTTGAAACTGAACAGATGACTTTTCTATAGTAAGACATACATATACATAGTCTTGGGCATCACTAGAGTAGAAACAAAGATGTGTGAAAATAAGAGGCATCCATGCTTAGACACTCAAGGAATTAAGTGCACATCAGTGAGACAGAAGTATCCCTAAAACCTTGACCTTCAACTCATTTTTCCCAGCAGCTATTTTCTTCCAACTGGGAAACATCACATATATTTAATATGACCCAGTCCACCTCCCCAAATTATTTTTATTTCTATCCTTCTCTAGGTACCTGGACATGGATCCTGTATTCTTTTAACTTCTCATGTCTAAGTCTGCTAATATATTAGTTGTAAATATGACAAAAATCTATACTCCCAACTAAATTAACCACCCCCCATTATTTAGGTTTCTGAGTACAAGGTCAAGAGCAAGATCTCATTCAACTGAAATGAAAATATTAGCTGATTTACAGTTTTGCACTTGGCATAGAAAGATAGAATAAGGCCAATCAACCACTGTTAATGTAGGTTAAACCAGGTTTTTATTACAACCAAACCCATGGAAATGGCAGCTTACTGATTAAAAGACCCACCCACCACCGAATATGTGACCTAGAAAAAAGTCACAGTAGTGAGGCTCATCTCTTAACTGGCCAGGGACCTGGTGGTGTTTTGCTCCTAGGAAAGCCATGAAGACTCCAACCAAACAGGGGGGAACAGCAAGAGGGAGCCACAGAACATAGTTTTCTTCCCCCAGATTTTAAAACCAAATCACCAATTCTGAGTTGAGATGTTTCCTTCTGGAAGTCTAATTAAATATTTATAATTGACTTCTGGCTATTAGGGTTCAATATTTTTGGAACTGAGAAAAGAAATGTATGCCTTGTCTATCAGATTATAGCATAAAACCAGAGGTGGCAGAAGGGGTAAACTTTATATCACTTTGATTTCACTTCCATGGGATACTCAAGAAGAAGAAATAAAAACAAAAGGAAATAGATGTTTGTGCTCACACTTAAACTTGGGAGGAAAAACTACTTATGATTAAATGAAATTCAACTAATAATCTGATTATCAATACCAAGACAGGAGGTGTGTTGATCTTTTTACACATTTTATTTATTCAGATTTCCTCTATTTTAATATAATCTGGTAGTTGACATGATTAGAAAAGCTTTTAGAAGCAGGAATTACTTTTAATTGTACATTTTTTCTAGTTGCATTACTTAATTTTTTTTCTTTAAAGAAGGGTTTTATTACATATAAGAATTGAGTGGTCCTAGCGGCATATCCCCAAATCTCTCATTTCAAGGCCATTTAGTTTTCAGTTATGAACAGCAAAATTTTAGTTGAAACAAAATGCTGTTATTTATTTTTTGCCTTACAATATGAGCAATTATGAGACTGTGGATTTAGAGCCTTATAGAAATCAGGGTGTGTAAAAAAGTGAGTCATGTATTATATCAAACTCGTTTCATATGTATTATAGTTATAATATTAAAACTAATTTATACAACTAATATGTATAAAAGTGAAAGTGTTAGTTGCTCAGTTGTTTCTGACTCTTTGTGACACTATGGACTGTAGCCTGCGAGGCTCCTCTGTCCATGCATGGAATTCTCCAGGCAAGAATACTGGAGTGGTAGCCATTCCCTTCTGCAGGGGATCTTCCCCTGCCAAGGGACTGAACCTGCATTGAAGGTGGATTCTTTACCATCTGAGCCACCAGGGAAGCCCAATATGTATAAAACTAATTTTAAAAACTATATAGTGGCTTAGAGATGACAAAAGACTTTCACATAAATAATATGTTATCTGTGTCAGGCAGCGTTCAAGAACTTCAAGTACCTTTATAAGTATTTCACTTTTTTCCTCTACAAAAACCCTGTCAATAGGCATTTTTATCCCCTTCTGCTGGATGGGTAACCTGAGGCTCAGAGAGATGAAGCAAAATTTCCAAGTCTCCCAGCTGGTGCATAGCAGATCTGGATCTCAAACCAAGGCTTCAAACTCCAGGGGCATAACTTAAACTCTGCATTTTCTTCCTCATTTTTTTCTGCCTTTCTTTAGGGGATATGATGGAAGAACTTGAAACAAATTTTCTATGGACAGATAATTGTTTTCTCTGCCCTAAGAGCAAAATGGAAGGCAGAGTGTAGGTGAAGAGAAACTTCTCTGGTGGTCAGTGGTTAAGACTGTGCTTCCATTGCATGGTGCAGGAATTTGATTCCTGGTTGGGGAACTAAGGTCCTGCAAGCCACGTGGCATGACCAAAAAAAAAAAAGAGAGAGAGAGAATGTGAGGAAGTAGGGAGAGTAGAGAAGGAAATGTAGAAGGAAAATACTCTGTGGTGTAATATTATTCTGGATGCACTCAGATCTTTTATAGCTTCAAGCTTGTTTTTTTCAGTAAACACATTTGTTTTATATTTGATCACGAGATTGGTTTTCTTTAAAGTTCTGATGTGAAATTTGGAAATTAGCATTTGAAACCAGGAGAAAATGACATTAGTGTTATTTACAAGCTTTCTGAAACATTACGTTCAAATTTCTACTGATTAGTTGGTAAGAATAAAAGAGAGGTCAACTGCACTGATGGAAGGCAATTCTGTGTGTGCATGTGTTCATGTGTGTGTATTGTGTGTGTGAGTGTGATGCATGCATGTATGTGATGTGTGTATGTGAGAAGGTATGTGTAGTATGTACATAAGCATATCTGGTGTGTTGGGGTTACTTGGGTCAGAAGGAAGAAAGGAGGTGGTCAGTTAACGCCTATAGGAAGTGGATAGTGGTGACACCAGATTGCAAAAGCTGGCCATTAAGTTGAGGAGGACAGAAGACATGCAGGGGAGAGAACCCAGCAAAGTCAGGAGTGGGCAGCCTGGGTGCCTCCTCTTCCCAGGGAGGAATGGTCTCACACAGGCCTAGAGGGGAGCCAACTGGAGGAACCCCACTGGTCTGGTGATCACCAGGGGAGACAGAGGTCACAGCTTATGTCCACTAGCCTCTCAGAAATTCACCTGCAGCCCTGGGGCTGCGTCTTAGAGTCTAGTCAAGTACAAGCTATTTGTAGTAGAAAGCACGGCCACAGGAGCCATTCTGTGCCAGTCCTTCGGTTATCCATTCCGTATATGCACTCTGCAAGGTAGGTTCACTATTCTTTATGATAAATGAGAAAGCAAGTCTCAAAGAAGCTGAATGACGTGGACATGGCCATGGAGCTGTTCTTAGGGCAGGAGTGAGAGGGCCCCCAACTCATTTTCTTTCTCTCCCCGCTCACTCAGAACTCTCTGCAGAAGTTTGTGAATGAGAATTCTATCCAAATCGGGCCTCCCCCAAAGCACAGTTTGTGAGAGCACCTGTCTGTAAACAGAAGCGACTTAAATATCCCATTTCTGGAACGGCATTTTGCTGGATCGGAGCTGAGTGCTCTGCCTGGCTCTTCTATGACCTGCGTGAGACAGCAGCAAGCAGGTGGGGAAGGAATGGGGGAGAGTGGAGAGAGAGATTAAGTGAGGGCTCTTGCAGCTCCTCAAATTAAATTGTGCTGGTGGTTGGTTCTGAAGGGAAGTACATCAAAAAGGATGCTGGTTCTCAGGAGGGCTCTGGCTACTCACAGGAGGGTAAGACAGGGTTGCATATGCTGAGGACTCCAGCCTGGGGTAGCCCATCCAAGCTGGACTACAGGAGCCAATTTATAAGGGAGGCCACTGAGCCAGTAGCCCTCTTTAAGGCTCACACTGAAAATGTTGGCCACAGCTCTATCTGACCTCCCACGTATGTTTTTTAAGGTATCTCTTCTAAATGGTCACTGGGGTATAGTGGAGAATTATCCAGAGGGAATAGTGAGGAACAGTAGTGAACCTTGAAGATGCCAAATGCTCCTTTGAGACAAAGAGAACATCTGTAATTCTGACTCAGTTGTATCTCCTGTTGAGGTTCTATAATATAAACCTTCTGCAGGCATGTCTTCCATGACCAGCCCTGACCAAACTATATTCTAGGCCCTTACCATTCAAAGTGTGGTCCTCAGACTAGCGGCTTCATCTTCACCTGGGAGCTTGTCAAAGTGCAGTATTGCAGCCCCATCCCAGAACCTTCATTTTGACTGAATCAGAATCTTCATTTTAACAAACTCCCAGGTCTCATGTCTGCATCTTTAAGTTTGAGACGTGCTCTTGGTTTGATGTGTTCAGTTGTGTCCGACTCATGAGACTATGAGCCCATAGACTGTAGCCCACCAGATTCCTGTGTCCATGGGATTTTCCCAGCAAGAATATTGGACAGGAATTGCCATTCCTGTCTCCAGGGGATCTTCCCAACCCAGGGATCAAACCCTGGTCTCCTGCATTGCAGGCAGATTATTTACCACCTCAGCTACCAGGGAAGTTCCTAAAGTTTGAGAAGCATGGGTTTATTTGTCACTGGTGTTAGTTAGGATTCAGGAAAGAAAAAAAATGTTTTTGGTGAATATATACATATACATATATGTATATACCTATGTTGTCTCAGAAAAGTAATCTCTCAAATTTTGTCTAACCTATACAGTGCTTTCCAAATGTATTTAACACAGAACTCTTGTTTTTATGTGGCATCTTTGTCTGGTTTTGGAATTAGGGTGATGGTGGCCTCATAAAGAACTCTTGTTTTTAAATGAAAGAGGTATCAACATCTCATAAGACACCACTGTTGGTTCCTAATAGAGATCCCTGACTAGCTGTTGATGGGGGTGGGAGCACCTTATTAAATAAGGTGAACCTTATTGAATACAACTCTGTTAAAGTTTATTGGAGCTTCTAGATGCCATTTCAGAAATGAACTAAAAGATAGAATATAGAAAAGAATTATACGATGAAGGTGAAAAACATGACTGTGAATCTGCCACTGACCAGCTGTGTGATGTTACCTAAGGGTTATAATTTCTGTGAATGTCAGTTTCTCCTCTCTGAAACAGGGATAATCATAGAGCCTACTTCAACTGTGATGTTTGGAAAATGCTCATGAGAGATTAGCACACAGCAATTGCCCAATAAATCTTGGTTATTTTTGTTGTTAACTATTCTTAATATCCAGAGAGTAAAATGAAAAGAACATTGTAAGATTGTATAATTTAGAACTTCGCTATGTTTTTAGTTTCTGTTTTCCCAGCTCTGCTTCCTAAAGGGATTAGCAACGAAACAAAATGTACAGGGTTTGTGTCTTAGTCTTCAGGTATAGCAAGAACATGGGATATTTGTGGAAACTACTCCCCTGTAGGCAGTCAGTCTTGGGAGAAACAGAACACAAAGGGACAGAGAGGCTGCTTGTCACACCAGGAGGAGAGGAAAGCAGGCCAAGGCCCTGGATCCACTGCAGGGAAGAGAGAGGGGCCACAAAGAGAAGACTTGAGTGTGAGAGGTGGCCCTGGTACAGTAGCACTGGAAAACTCTTTGAAATACCCTGATGCCTTAAAAAAAACAAACAAAAAAACTGCATCTTAAAAATACTTCAGTAAAGAGAACAGAAGCATAATGAGGCATGAATTCTTCTCTAATATAGTTTATAGGTAAACTATAAACTTCAGTGGGAATCCCAGCTTCAGCTTCAACTTTTTAGAATCTCTTGGATGAAGAAGTAGCTGAGCATGTAAGATAAATTGGTGGGAGGCCCCATGAGAAGTCTATTAGCATGTAGGGATAAGGAAAGAACTCAATCCAACTCAATAAATTTGATGGAGGAGGACAAATTAAGGGTAGGGGGTTAACAGATATGAACTACTATACATAAAATAGATAAGCAATGAATACTTACTGTAAACCCAATATACACCCAGTTGTAATAAACTAACGGAATATAATCTGCCAAAAAAAAAAAAAAAAAAAAGCCACCCTGAGTCGCTAGGTTGTACACATGAAACTAACAAAATATTGCAAATCAACTAAACCTCAATAGAAAAAGAATCTCAGGGTAAGAGGGACCTCCACAGGCCAGGTCTAACGGAGGTTTCAGAGAAATTTGGGGTAAAAAACTGAAAATTCTGTATCAGGGTGAGAGTTTTTGGTACCTCTCCAAGTGTGTGCCCTCTTCACGTTGCTGCCCACCCTTGGGGCTTCAGCTCTCTAGCAATGGTGGTAGAAGGGTCCAGTCAGCACGGACCAAGGCCCTCCAAACCCAGCAGAACCCAACAGAAGTCGTACCCATGTTCAGCATTAGCAACTCTCCCTAGTAAAGGCGGATCCACCTAGAAAAAGCCAGGGAGTCCTACAGATGCCACATGATAACAGCTTGGGAGTGTTAGTTGCTCAGTTGTGTCCAACTCTTTGTGACCCCTTGGGCCATAGACTGCCAGGCTCCTCTGTCCATGGGGTTCTCCAGGCAAGAACACTGGAGTGGGTTGCCATTTTCTCCTCCAGGGGATCTTCCTGACCCAGGGATCAAATCTGGGTCTTCTGCATTGCAGGCAAATTTTTTTTTTACCATCTGAGCCTCCAGTCCAGCTCAACAGCTTGGGAGCACGCGTGCAGTTCCTTTGGGAAAGTTTCCCAAATAGTTGTGGGGAAAACACTGTGGAGAGCTTTGGTTTCCCTGGTGGCTCAGACGATAAAGAATCTGCCTCCAGTGCAGGAGACATGAGTTCGATCCCTGGGTTGGGAAGATCCCCTGGAGAAGGGAATGGCAACCCACTCCAGTATTCTTGCCTGGAGAATTCCATGGACAAAAGAGCCTAGTGGACTACAGTCCAGGAGATCATAAAGAGTCAGACACAACTGAGTGGCTAACACTACTACTATTATTACTTGGTCCTGCAACAGCAGGGAGCAGTGAAAGCCAGCAACGTGTGTGTTCTAACTAACATTTTTAAGCAAAGTTCCCCTTAGAAAAGGGCTTTCCTGGTAGCTCAGTGGTAAAGAATCTGCCTGCCAATGCAGGAGACATGGGTTTGACCCCTGGATTAGGAAGATCCCCTGGAGAAGGAAATGACAACCCACTCTAGTATTCTTGCCTGGGAAATCCCATGGACAGAGAAGTCTGGTGGGTTACAGTCCATGGGGTTGCAAAAGAATCGGACACAACTTAGCAGCTAAACAATAACAACAACACACCCTTAGAAAACTCAAAAGATGTCTTCATGCCTTATAATAACATAAAATAGCACACACGTAGGCAACACATTTCTACAAGAGGCTGACTCCAAATAAAACAGAGCCTAGAGGAATAGAACAAAACATTACTTAGCCTGCTGAGTCACCTCCCAGTTCATTCAGAGTCTGCCTCAGTATGCTCCTAGGAGGCCCTAACATTCCTCTCCCTTCATTTTCCCCTTTCTACTCCACTCTTCCCAGTGACCTGGACCCATCTAACAGGTGACCCTTGTCATGAACATTGTGAAGATTGCATTCCTGGCTCTGTTCTGCTGGATGATGGTGGCTTCTTAGAGTCCCATAGGGTGCTTCAGATTCCTTAGGGTGGCTCATCCACAGTGTTGAAACCACGTGGCTTCTTGTTAAAATACAGATTCTGATTCAGTAGGTCTGGGGTATAGGGCCCAAGATTCTGCATTTCTAACTGATACCCAAGTGATACTAGTAATGTTGGTCTGTAGTTCATACTTTGAGCAGAAATGATCAAAAAGGGAAGAAAATTTGTTTCTTGCTGACACTGATTATCATTCACAGCATAACTTCAGATCATCAGGGATGGAAGGCCCTCCTTCCTCATGGGTAGGTCAATAATGGAACCTGTAACTAAGAGTGGTGGGAGAAAGGCTATCCTGGTTTTGGCCTGGGCCCTGGCTTCTGTGATTCTTCTGGGGCTAGATCATCTGAAGCTTGTCTCATTGTAGCTTCCATCAGCCTAATCAAGTTCGTTTTAGTCAATATGCAAATTACAAAGATTTATCTTTCTGTGCTTGCAGTTTTTGAGATGGCAATCTTTGAAGTAAAGCCTTTGCCAACTGTATTTCCATTGATTTATTGTTTTTGTTCATAATTGTTATAAGCTGAACAATTTATTCCATTGTGAAAGGTACAACTCCCCTTAATGTAAAAACACTCACAAAAAGAGAAGAGAAAGCCTGATATAAAATGACAGCAACCAAAACCCTTTTAATGACCACATAAGCCCTCTTGTTTTCACAAATCCAGATAATCTCTGGCCTTTCCTTAGAAGCCTTTTACTCTGTGGTTCTTTTGATGTCTCACCATAAAAATGTAGAGGTTTTCCTGGTGGCTCAGATAGGGGTTCAATCCCTGGGTCAAGAAGATCCCCTGGAGGAGGGCATGGCAGTCCACTGCAGTATTCTTGCCTGGAGAATTCCATGAACAGAGGAGCCTAGTGGGCTACAGTCCATGGGTCACAAACAGTTGGACATGACTGAGTGACAAAGCACATGCGCTTGCATAAAAATTCTCCTCCCCAAAGTAATTAGTGTTTCAAAATCTACTTGCTGCCTTATTAGGCTCCTGCTGTTTAACTACACAATAATACACTTGTTTGATTTATTCACACAGAAATTATTTCAACATGGAAGCATGTGAAGTGATGGGAAGAACCCCAGATCCTGGGAAATAATATATAGGATTTTTGTCTTTTGTATGTAATCTGCCAGTGAGCTGTGAGCTGAGGAACAGTTAATGACATTTCACTGATAATAGATGTTTAGAAGCTAACAGAGTGAAAAAAGAAAATTGGCTTAACTCTGTAAAAGCACTATTGGTGATAGTTATTTAAGCTCAGTTTCTGTGCAGCTCAGTAGTAAATAGGCCTACACTTATATACACGTGAGCATGTCATTAAACATTAGTTTTTAGTGTGTATTTTATTTGACTCACGCAGTCAGCCATGTAATACAAGTGCAAGTTACAAGTCTAAAGTAGTGGGTTTCATGCCACAGACCTCATGAGACATATTTCATGTGTCTAATGTCCTAGTTCTTTTCGCAATCTTTTCAATTATTGATACCACTTGGATTAATGATTATTGTCCTGTTGCCCTTAGGATTATGGCCTGAGTGCCCACATCAACATCTTATTTCACCATGTGACTCCACCATTGTTTTTGTTTCTTCCTGTCTACAGCCAGTATCTCAGGGCCTTTGTTTAATGGTGGTCTTTCCCTCTCCCTGGAATGTTCCTGTCCCTGCTTCTGGTTCCCTGCTAAGTCATTCTTCAGGACTTTGCTTTAGATGCCCTCCTTGTCTCTCCCTTTCCTCCCTAAAACTAGGTTTGATGCTACCCTTTAGGTTCCTTACAGTTGATCATTCCCCCATTAAGATTTTTTTCACACTCTATAGACATTAATTGTTTATGTATTTGTGTTCCTTTCTAGACATGAGCTCCTTGGGAGGAAGGAATTAGTTTTAGTCATTGTTGTATCCTCTGTGCTTAGCACAGCCCATGGCACTTAATAAAAGTCAACAAAAATTTATTAAATAAATAAATGAATGAGCAAGCCCTTCTCTCCTGTTCAGCCCCCAGAACTCTGCTTCTTCCTGTTTCAGAGGAGAATGGCAGACTGGTTGGAATAAATTATTTTCAAGACTACTGTGATTAATGTCCAAAGCCATGTTAAAATTTGGCCCATCAATTTTTTTTTCTTTATAAATCAACATCAGTCTGGCTATATCCACAGCCTACATTTCATTGACATAATGAATCCTTCATTATTGTTTCATCGTGAGTTTTCTAGTATAAGAGCAAACTAAAATGCTTTGCTTTATTTTAAAATGCTCAGGTATATTGGAATACTATGAAGACACATTAGAAATTAATTTCATAATTAAGGAACAGAGTTAGTTCAAAGCTAATAGGTTCAGAGTTTCATTTTATTCCCCCAGTGCCCTGGTAAGTCATCATCATAATATTTGGCCTATAGTAAGTTCCCTATAAATGTGAGATATTTTCTTTATAACCTCTTCCTTTATCTTCTTCTGCTACCCACTTAGCTTCTCCTTTAAGCATTGACCTTAGGAAAATAGATTTCAAACTCTAAAGAGGATAATAGGACACTGAAATTTAATTCATTTCTGAAAAAGGGTTAGATGCTCCTCCCCTCTTACATGCACTAAGCCTCAGTCCTTCTTAAGCTTCAGCTCAATTCAACAAGTGGTTACTGTACATCTTTTATGTGCCCAGAACTATATTAGGCTTATCTAGTACAGCTACTAGGGTGATTATACAAATCTATGATGCTGCCAGTTTTTAAGCAGCTTCAAAGTCTATCTGTAATTACTCCCTTAGGGACTGGTACAAGTATTTCCATAAGCTCATTCATACTACTGGTCTCTGTGCCTTTAAATCTGCTCTAACACCCCATTCCTGATCAGCTCATTCTTTGTATCCAGGACAGAAAGACATTTACAGCCTATACAGTAATTTCCACAATGGAGTAAAAAAGATCACATAAAAAAGCTATGTGTAATTTATATATTACACATAGCTTTTTTATGTGTATATTTATATATATGTATACATATATAAATATACACATATTTATATATGTGTATATTTATATATGTATACATATATATTAATATATACATATACATAATATATACACATATATTACATATACATACACATATACATACATGTACATACATATATACACATATGTATATATATAAATACACGCATGTGTATAAACACTAACTAATGACAATTTGCAAAATATAACCCAACCTTCCCTCATGGCTCAGACAGTAAAGAATCTACCTGAAATGCAGAAGACCTAGCTTCTATCCCTGAGTCAGGAAGATCCCCTGGAGAAGAGAATGGCAACCCACTCCAGTATTCTTGCCTGGAGAATCCCATGGACAGAGGATCCTGGTGGGCTACAGTCCATGGGGTTGCAAATATTTAGACATGACTGAGCAACTAACACTTGTACTATGAATCAATAAAAACCAGAGCAGACTCCAAGAAGCCTGAGATGGTGTGTCACACCTCAGTGGAACAGTACATTCACTTTTATTCTTCTGAAGCCTATTTTGAAAATCAAATATATATTGAAAGTTAAGGCTTTCGCTTAAACTCACACAGCAAATAAATCATCAAGCATGCCTGCAATTCATTTCTCTAAGTTCTCCTGCTGCAGTTAGCTATTGTGGAGGTGGCCAGATGGGAATTAAGTTCAGCAAATATTTTGCAATACTTTTGCACAGTGAGGTGAACTAAGGATACGGTTTTAATATGGATAACAGATTCCTTTGTGGACTTTATAAGCCCTTTAAAGTTATGTAAATACCAGTATCCATTTCCATGGATACAAAATGGGATCAGCTGTAGAAGGGAAAAGAACTTAAGGTTTCTACTTGGAAGACTTCTCCAAGCATTTGCTGAATTTACACGTTTCAGTTCCTAGTTTAAATATGTACTAAAATAGGTGATGGGGAGTGGGGGGGATGGTGAACATACAAATTGGCCGTTTGTATGAGGTGTTTGTACATCTGGGACTTCCTCTTTTGTGTTTGTAGACACATAGGTTATCTTTTGCATGTTGACGCAAATGTGAGCTTGATGGATGTTCCTTTCGAATAATAGATGATGATTGGCAAAAACTGAGCAGCAGGGATTATGGGTCTCAGGACAGGAGTTGACTGATGGGGGAAGCAGGAAATGTGAACCTAAGAAAAGAAGGTATAAGAGGAAATGATAAATTCAACCAAAAGCAAAACCATAGTGGTAAAACAACAAGAGATATTAAACTCATCTGTAGACTGTTATTTGGTTAAAGATAAAGGAGAGAAGTGTCTTCTGGAACTTGACCCTGGTAAGGAGAATGGAGATCAGTTCAGTTCAGTTCAGTCACTCAGTTGTGTCCGACTCTTTGCGACCCCATGGACTGCAGCATGCCAGGCCTCTCTATCCATCACTGAATCCCAGAGTTTACTCAAACTCATGTCCATTGAGTCGGTGATGCCATCCAACCATCTCATCCTCTGTCATCCCCTTCTCCTCCTGCCTTCAATCTTTCCAAGCATCAGGGTCTTTTCAAATGAGTCATTTCTTCACATCAGGTGACCAAAGTATTGGAGTTTCAGCTTCAACATCAGTCCTTGCAATGAATATTCAGGACTAATTTCCTTTAGGATGGACTGGTTGGATCTTCTTGCAGTCCAAGGGATTCTCAAGAGTCTTCTCCAACACCACAGTTCAAAAGCATCAATTCTTTGGTGCTCAGCTTTCTTTATAGTCCAACTCTCACATCCATATATGTCCACTGGAAAAACCATAGCTTTGTTGGCAAAGTAATATCTCTGCTTTTTAACATGCTGTCTAATGGAGATGCTATAACTAAAAATGCAGGAGAAAAGCAATAGCTTGGGTTTAAGGGGCAGGTGTATGTGTGGTTATTAGATTTGGATAAATTCACTCAAAAAAGATGCTGTCAAGAACTGGGACCAAGACTAGGTACCCAAGCAGCCTGGGGATGGAATCATTTAGACCAGAATCAGCCAGACTTCTTTGGGATGCATGACTGAACTGAGTGTGTCTCATCATGGTTCCCCACAAGATGGGCACATGGGAAGCTTGGGAAGACAGGTAATAACTGTCTGCTCCTTGCTACAGACACAATGAATTATAGTCTCTTCACCATAATGGGCACAGAGAGCGGAAGCTCATCACTCCAAAATCACTGCAGATGGCAACCGCAGCCATGAAATTAAAGGACACTTGTTCCTCGAAAGAAAATCTATGACACACCTACACAGTGTATTAAAAAGTAGAGACATCACTATGCTGACAAAGGTCTGTATGGTCAAAGCTATGTTTTTTCCAAGTCATTTGTGGATGTGAGAGTTAGACCATAAAGAAAGCTGAGCACCAAAGAAATGATGTTTTTGAACTGTGGTGTTAGAGAAGACCCTTAAGAGTCCCTTGGACTGCTAGGAGATCAGACCAGTCAATCCTAAAAGAAATCAACCCTAAATACTAATTGGAAGGACTGATACTGAAGCTGAAGCTTCAATACTTTGGCCACCTGATGCGAAGAACTGAGTCATTTGAAAAGACCCTGATGTCGGGAAAGATTGAAGGCAGGAGGAGAAGGGGATGACAGAGGATGAGATAGCTGGATGGCATCACTGACTCAACAGACGTGAGTTCAAGCAAGCTCTGGGAGATGGCGAAGGGCAGGGAAGCCTGGAGTGCTGCAGTCCATGGGGTCGCAAAGAGTCAGACACAACTGAGCAACTGAACAACAACATCCAACTCCTGTATTTTCCAGTTACATTCGTATTTTGTGCTTTTCATTTGAATTTGTGGATTAAAAGCCTTGGGACATGTGAAAAGGTTTTAACCACCTTCAGATAAGTAGGAAAGGCTGCAGGAAGTAAAAGAGTATCAGGTGCATGCTCAGATGTGTCTGACGATTTTGCAACCCTGTGGACTATAGCCCACCAGACTCCTCTGTCCGTGGGATTTCCCAGGCAAGAATGCTAGAGTAGGTTCCTTTTCCTACTCCAGGGGATCTTCCAGACCCAGGAATCGAACCCGTGTCTCTTGCATTGGCAGGAAGGTTCTTTACCACTGGTTCTACCTAGTATCAGTTAGGCCTTCATGATATCTCTAGACTCCTAATGTCAGTTGTCAGGTAACTTTCCATCCACCTGCTTCCTTGTTGGCAGAGCTCAAAATTTGGCTTAGGATCTATTTCTCCCTCAGGTGACGTGCGGGAGGTTGATCCCAGCCCTAGCCCAGCTCCAGGGGCAAATCCTGACTCATTTAAGCTAACCTCAGTGCTCCTACTTCTCTTGCCCATGGATCATTTAGGACTGAGCTGTGGTCCATTGTGGCCAATCAGTTGAGAGAGAAGATGTTCTGGGGGGCTTCTGGGAAAGGTTTCCTCACTCTGAAGAGAGGATTTAGGAATACGCAATCTCTTCTTTTTGATGTGGCTGTGTCTGACCAAAGAGGCAGCAGTCATCTTAATCCATGGGGAGAGTGAGCCCAAGCATGATGATACACCCAGGGTGGCAGAATCGAATCTGCATCTTTGATGACCTTTTTTCAAAACGCTGAATTTAGTGATCTTGGACATTTTCTTTTGTGGAACACTAAATTTCCTGGTAGTTTAAGCCACTTCCAGTTGGTTTTGTTTCTCTTTCTTGCAAGCAAAAGCATTTTGACTGAGACACACACTGTTGTCTAGAAATGCCTGTGAAGATTGCATTAGTAACGTGGGTGCCTGGCAAGGTTAAGTAGGAAGCATGGCTGTTTCCTCCTCTTCCCATTCTAGGTCATTCCTCCAGCCTCTGGAAGTAGTCAGGGGCTTATTTGTACAGCTCCTGATCCATGCCAAAGATTGTTGCCCAGGTTTTTGCTGATGGATCCTGGAAACAAGAACCAGCTTGTATGAGCTCTGTCTTTTCATTTGCCTATTTCTCATGAAGACCAACCCTTCACCTTCCAACCATCTGGATTCAGATCTAAAGCTCCAGGGTCTCCTCAGTTAGTGATCCCTGACAGAAGGTCAGTCCCAGTAAGAAGTTACCAACAAGGTAACATGGTAACAAGGTTGTGGCCCCCTCCCCAGTCAGAGGCCACGCAGCCTCTGGAACACTCGGGAAAAGGAGATATGCTTTAAAGCCCCATGGGAATGTGAGCTCCATGGAAAAGTGAGCTCCATAGATGGGAGCAGTTGGGAGAGACCTGCAGGGTGAAAATGAGTGGAATTCAAAATCAGGAAGTTTGTAAATGACGGAAGCCCACACTACATGGGATACAATTCAGGGCCCTCATCCTTGAACACAGTTGGTTGTGATGACTCAACCCTGTTAGGATAAACAGCCAATATCTTCCTAGTTTTGGATCCTGCGGGACTAACAGTGTGAGAAGAGCAATACTATTATTTGGTTGTATTATGTAAAAGTAATACAAATTATAGTAGTTCATACAATCAGAATATTATTTGTGCTTAATTACTATGCCCCCATAAAAACTCTGCACACACTACATACAGTTTATTGACTATGCCAAAGCCTTTGACTGTGTGGATCACAATAAACTGTGGAAAATTCTTCAAGAGATGGGAATACCAGACCACCTGACCTGCCTCTTGAGAAACCTGTATGCAGGTCAGGAAGCAACAGTTAGAACTGGACATGGAACAACAGACTGGTTCCAAATAGGAAAAGGAGTACATCAAGGCTATATATTGTCTCCCTGCTTATTTAACTGATATGCAGAGTACATCATGAGAAACACTGGACTGGAGGAAGCACAAGCTGGAATCAAGATCGCCGGGAGAAATATCAATAACCTCAGATATGCATATGACACCACCCTTAGGGCAGAAAGTGAAGAAGAACTAAAGAGCCTCTTGATGAAAGTGAAAGAGGAGAGTGAAAAAATTGGCTTAAAGCTCAACATTCAGAAAACTAAGATCATGGCATCTGGTCCCATCATTTCATGGCAGATAGATGGGAAAACAGTGGAAACAGTGGCTGATTTTATTTTTCTGGGCTCCAAAATCACTGCAGATGGCTACTTCGGCCATGAAATTAAAACACGCTTATTCCTTGGAAGGAAAGTTATGACCAACCTAGACAGCATATTGAAAAGCAGAGACATTACTTTATCAACAAAAGTCCATCTAGTCAAGGCTATGGTTTTTCCAGTGGTCATTTATGGATGTGAGAGTTGGACTATAAAGAAAACTGAGCGCTGAAGAATTGATGCTTTTGAACTGTGGTGTTGGAGAAGACTCTTGAGAGTCCCTTGGACTGCAAGAAGATCCAACCAGTCCATCCTAAAGGAGATCAGTCCTGGGTGTTCATTGGTAGGACTGATGTTGAAGCTGAAACTCCAAAATTTTGGCCTCCTGATGCGAAGAGCTGACTCATTGGAAAAGACCCTGATGCTTGGAAAGATTGAAGGCAGGAGGAAAAGGGGATGACAGAGGATGAGATGATTGGATGGCATCACCGACTCAATGAACATGGGTTTGAGTGAACTCCAGGAGTTGGTGATGGACAGGGAGGCCTGGCGTGCTGCAGTTCATGGGGTCACAAAGAGTTGGACACAACTGAGCTACTGAACTGAACTGAACTGAAGCTTTATCTGATAGCCTGTGTCCTCAGCTTTCCTAGAGTTACTCTACATCACTGCCATCAGCTAATGCAGTTCTTAGTGCTAACTCACAGCCTTATCAAATGGGAGCGGCCACTGCCTATAATTTGCCTACATGCTTCCCAACATTTTTGTTCATCATGGATTTTATTTTTGCATCAATTATTTATTTTTTGATCACATCTATGGCATGTGAGACCCTAGTTCCCCAACCAGGGATTGAATCCATACTCCTTGCCGTGGAAGCACTGGACTCCCTGGGAAGTCCCTCGGGCACTTTTCTAAAGTGCTTTACAAATATTATTTCACAGTAATATTTCATAAATATCATCTTTATCATAACCCCATGACATAGCGTAGAGAAGGGAATGGCTGCCCACTCCAATATTCTTGCCTAGAGGATTCCATGGACAGAGGAGCCTGGCAGGCTACAGTCCATGGTGTCACAGAGAGGTGGACACGACTGAAGCAACTAACACCTTCACAGCAGTGTGGCAGAGACTCTTGCCCTGCTCATCTGCCCCCATTCCAATCCGGTTACTCCTGCAGTACCAGTGGGCAGTCCCGTGAGGATGGACAGTGAGGACTGCTTGTCCGTTGTAAACATCCCGGTCATCCTACCCCACACAGAACCTCCAAAGGTCCCAGCATGATTATGCCCCATTGCCCTCAGGGATGACCCCCTCTTTGATGTCTCTTCATGACTTTCTCTCCATTTCATTTGCCTTCCTCCTTCACTTGTACCTCCTGGGATCTCATCTGAAATTATCACCTGCACCCTTGTTCTTTCCCCAGGATCTGCTATAGGGCCACCCAAGCTGCAACACTGAGTTCTAGTGTTATGTTTAGTCGCTAAAATGTGTCCGACTCTCTTGTGACCCCAAGGACTGTAGCCTGCCAGGCTCCTCTGTCCATGGAATTCTCCAGGCAAGAATAACTGGAGTGGGTTGCTATTTCCTTCTCCAGGGGATCTTCCCAACCCAGGGATCAAATCCATGTCTTTTGCATCTCCTGCATTGCAGGCTGATTCTTTACCATTGTACCACCCGGGAAGCCCTGAGTTCTATTATTATCCTCATTTTATAGATGGATAAACTGAGGCACAGAGTGGTTTAGTAATTTGCTCAATCAAGGTCATCCAGCAAGGAAGTGCTGGAGCTGGCATCTAAATTCAGGCTTTAGAGTCCATGTTCATAATCACCATGCTAGTCTGCCTCTATAAATCATGCTTTGTAACTGGTGAACATGCCCACCTTTCACTCATCCATACTAAAATGTCTACTATCCGGTCCTTTATCCAAAGGTTGCCAACTCATTGTTTCTCCTTAAGGCATGATCTTGCCCAGCTGGAATATGTTTAGCAGCTATCACTGGGACTCCCAGAACATGGCTTTACTTTGGGTTGGGTAGCTTCAGGGAATCTGAATGTCTGGTCAATGAGCATGTTTCTTGCCAGGATCTTCTGAATGAGCCCAGAGGTCAGTGACAGACTCAACTACTGAGCCTGTGGCTTACTTTTCTCCCAACTGCCAATTGAATGACTTGTGACTGTTTCTCCTTTTCCCAACCTTGTCGTATTTTTTAAGAGGTACATGATATTCCTTCCCCATTAACCAGTACACAACATTGGCCATGCTTAAAGAAGTGGGTTAGGCCCCAAGGAGCTTCTGTCAGAGATGTAACCATGCAGAAGGGAAGCATGACTAGTTCTGTGCAGACAGAAGAGATCTCCTCCCGTTTCAGAGGAGTCAGTGGGAACAGTGTGATTCGTTTGGTAGGGTGGTTACGCTAAATGTTTGTTTGGGAATTTTTTGTGTCTATAGCAATTTCTGCTGAGCCTGGCATCACAATATTTGCTTTGTACATTTGCACACAGGTGTCAAAAGCACGTTTACACACATTCACATCAAAGGCACCCATTTGCTAAGCTAGGCAATCAAAGGATATCTCATTATGCATCATTTATGCCAGTTTGCCAATTTGGAACTTTATCCCCCTTTCTTTAGGAAACCATAGTAACTCTGTGAATCACTGAAGGTGTTGATATCTGTTTAACCACACTTCGATAATAGTATCTGCCTTTCCAGTCAATGCTTTTAGAACATTCTAGAATATACCTGTCTTAGTTCCGGCTGCTATAACAAAGTCAATAGACTGGTTGGCTTATAAACAACAAATAAATTTCTCACAGACCTGGAGCTTTGTAGTCTGTGATCAGGGTGCCAGACTGCCTGGACTCAGGTGAGGCTCCTCTTCTGGAGTGCTGACTTGTTTCATCTTCACATGGCAGAGAGCAGAGAGAGGAAGCCAGTTCTCTCATGACCCCTCTAAGGATGCTAATCCCTTTCATGACAGTTAACCTCAGGACTGCCTCTAATCCTAACTGCCTCCCAAAGGCCCCACTTCCTAACACCATCCCATTTGGGGGCAAGGTTTCAACATATGCATCTGTGGGGATGTGAACATTCAAGGCCATAGCAATAGCACATTACACAGCAGAGAAAGATGCCACTTGACACTGAATGAAAATATACCAAGGAGGTAAGCAAATCTTCCATGTAGACTTTTCCTTTTCAGCCAGATTCATGTAGTAACTGTTCACATGTTCTAGACTTAGAGACAAGGGATAACTCTATATATTTTAGACTTGGGGACAAGGTCTTCTGCTAGCATAATGAGTACTTCTTAATCTAAACTCTATCTTCTCAAGAAGGTTTTCTGCAGGTCACAGAGGTTGACGTAGGGAACCACACACAATGCACGTTAACTCTTGCAATGCCTGAGAACAACGCTGATCCAAATATGCAAATTGTCTTGCCCCAGCTCAACAATTTCATCAAGGTCCTTTACAAAACTCAGTGACTTTCAATTGTCCCCAAATACCTGGCAATTGCATGCGTCATCTCAACTTTCAACCATAATTAATTGCTGATGAATCACCAATCCAGACAAGTGACTCTTACATTGGGAAACCCTCTCTTCTTTGCACTTTGGCTAAGAGAGAAAGGATTATCCTGAAACCATAAAGCAAATAAATGACTACCATTTCATAAAAATACCTGGAGTTCACGAAACTCTACAGCCTGAGCTTGCTGGGAATCCGTCAGAAGCAAATCTGCTCAGAGAATTTATTGTTTGTTGATCAAAGCACAGTGACTAATGTTCCTCCCTTTGGGAGGCTTTGTTGGAGCCGTGCCGGGGACTAAACGTCGTTTCTTGAGTGACAGTGACTTGAGGTCATTGTCTGCCACCCCTACCGGCTTGGCCATCCAGGGAGCCACCTGGAAAGTGCAAACAAGGCGCTAATCACAAAGCTCCTGAATGTGTGGGGCCTCCAGGGGAGCCTTTTGGGGACAGTGATCCTCAGTGGAGGGGCAGAGGAGAGAAGAGCAGGAGGGGGAGGAGTGTGTCAAATCACCGAGCTCTTCAAGCTGTCAAGGCCCCTGCCCCTCTTCCTCCCCCAAGGATTCTGATACACTTCGCCCAGCGGAACCTCTGAGCTGAGCAAAGGCTGAAGCTAGTGTCACTGTGTTTCCACTGCTCTTTACAGCTCCCTGCTTGTCAATCATCTGTAAGGGCTGAGCTCCCTCAGGTTTCCAGGGTGCTCATGGCTCCGAAGTTTCAAAAGGCAGGACCCGCTCACCAGCTTTCCTCCTTCCATTGGTATTCAGACCCACAGAGCTTCCCCGAGTGACCTCTCCCTATTATCTTTTCTTGGCTTTGCTTCCTGCCCTAGTTCTTCCAGCTCTTCTCTTTCTTACATTATTCATGGCTTTTATTTCTCACTTAGTAATTTATTTCAAATTTCATTCCTGCTTTTACACCCACTTAACCCAGGTTTTTATCTTGAAAAACGACTGCTCTGAATTGACCAGAAAACGAAAAAGGAGCAAATTATCAGTTTGTTGTTGTTGTTTTTTTTAGAGAGTTCCTAAATTATTGCATTTTTAATTTTAAGAGCTGTCTCTGAATTTGCCATTAGACGGTGCTTCTCAACCTTGTCAATGCATGGGCGCCATCTGGGATGCTTTAAAAAGTACTGATGGCTGGACTCAGCCCCAGAGGTTCTGTTTTAAGTGACCTGGGGGTAAGACTTGGGCACCGGGAGTTTTAAAAGCTCCCCTGGTAATCCTTCTGGGCAGTCAGGGTGAAAGTCTCCACCATGGGCTGCACTGTCTTTGGATGTTTAAGATCCTTCTACCTCTTCTTTCAGTTTAACTCTCTTCCCTTAAGATTCCCTTGCATATCAGGAAAGCTCTGCTCAAGGTTTTGTGCAACTACTGCGTAACTGGGCAAGTCCCTCCCTCAGCCTGAGCCTCGGTTCTTCGTCTGTGAAAGCTCCAGGCTCCACCCCATGAAGCCGTGACATGGCACCAGGCACCAGCGCTGCAGACCAGGCTCCCGGATTAGAACTCCTGGTCTGCACCGCAGTGCGTAGTCAGGGCTCGGGGGAAACCCAATGAAACCGAACCCGCTAACGGCGCCTGTAGGCATGAAGGGATTCCCCTGCCTGTCACCAGTATGCCCCTGCTGTGTGCACTGAGAAGTCACTCTTGGGACCCCAGATTGACTATTTCCAGCTCTTAGCTCTCACATTTCTGTGCCTCTCCCTGGGTACCAGTCAACTGTCCAGTTGTCCTTTGCTGATCACTACCATGTACATTAGCAAAGCCTTCGACTCTGTGGCACAGGCCTTGAGGCAGTCCAACAGAATTCTCCCCTCTGTGGTCACTACACGTGGCCAGGGAACTGGAGAGGACCCAGAAGGTGTGGGGGAAGCCAGCAGGGCAGGGCGCAGAAAGCTCCCTTCCTTCCCTCTTAAGAACATTCACTGGTGCCTCTTTTATTAGAAAGGGTGGAAGCATGTGAACAAGAGACTGGAACACATGGACTCCAACCCTGATTGTGCAGATGAGAAAACAAAGGCAGGAAAACCCCACACAAAGGCAGGGTTACTAGCTAAACCCCAGTGTTTTTCCCCCCGGATGTCACACTGTCTCCTCACTGGTAGTAAGAGGATGCCCTGATTTATGCACGTCTTTACTGAGAAGTGGGGCTTCCCTGGTGGCTCAGAAGGTAAAGAATCTGCCTACAATGCAGCAGACCCAGGTTTGATCCCTGGGTCAGGAAGATCCCCTGGAAAAGAGAATGGCTATCCATTCCAGTCTTCTTGCCTGGAGAATTCCATAGACAGAGGAGTTACTGTCCATGGGGTCTCAAAGAGTCAGGCATGACTTGCGACTAACACTTAAGGAGAAGTAGAGTGTATTTAAAAGAGGAGGAAAAGAAGCCAAGGGGAGATGAGAAAAAATGTCACAACCGTGAGCTTACTTCCATGACACTCAAAACTCAGCCTGTCCTGAGCCTCTGCCCTTGCTTGCCTCTCCTCTGGAATAGTTTTCACCCTTCAGTGCATGGGTCATCCTTTCTCTGTTAGCCATCTCCTCACTACCCGCATCACTTTTTACCCCATTGCTCTGCTATTTTTCTCATCACACTAATCGACACTTACAATTATATTATTTCTTTATCTGGACCATGAGCTCCTGAAGGGATGGATTTTGCTTGTCTTTTATATAGCTCTGCTTCAGTGCCTAGAGCAATATCTGGCAAAAAAAAAAAAAAAAAAAAAAGCAGCACAGGGAATGAGTAAATGATGAATGAATGAATGAGTCAGTGAATCCTTGGGAAGGAGACGTCTGCTTTTCCAGGCGTGAGATACCGTGGTCCCCATGCCACTGACTGTACCCGACACCTCAGGCCCTGGCCTCGCTCTCTTCTGCTCTGTAGTTCTTACCTTCTGACTTACTCTGTTATTTGTTTACTATTTATGTTTCCCACTAGAATGCGGACTTCATGGAGAAAGGGACTTTTGTTATTTTCTCTAACAACCCTTGCTTTCTCCCCAAAGCTAGAACAGTACCTGGCAACGTATTGGGAATTCAACAAGTATCAGTTGGTAAATACATGATTACCTCACTCAGAAGATGTAAAACCCACAAATCTTTGGCAAAGGCAATAGTTTTCAAGCATGTCTCCTTTTTTCACTCAGCCTCTATTTTTTCACTCTTTTCCTTCCTGAAATCCCTCTGTCCCTCCATGGTGGGCAGGGGCCTCTGGACATCTTCCTCTCCTCCCATCCAAACACAGCAGATCTCCACATCAACATCTAGCCCTTACATGCTTTCTGTCGCTTCTTCCTCTGTATCTCTGCTCTTGCTGTTTTAGCCCCCCTCTCCCAATGCCTTTCTATCTACCAAAGGTCTGTGTGTCCCTCAGAGCCAGCTCTTTCCTGAAGCCTTTCTGGCCCACAACCAGAAGTGCACTTTTCTTTCTCTGGAGCTCTGTGGTACCTGCTGCCCCTTAAGTGGTGCTTAGGGCATATTAGAAGAGATGACAACTCTTTGAAGATTATGTTGGTGAGATTTTAATCCAAAAATGTGTTCCCAAGACCTGGGGATGGGTCTCAGTGGCAGGGAGTCAGTTTCCTGCTTACTCTTAGGTTGACACAAGAACCTTTAAGCATCACCAACATCTTTCTCTCTACACAATTGAAGCCACTTTCAGCTCTGGGCCACTATTCTTATGCCCTGGAGAATTTCAGTAGCTTTGCCACGAATGGGTTTAGGAGCACAGATTGCAGAACGTTCCCATCTGCAGCTCTTGTCTGTTCCCTCTAACCCCCTACCTGCACTCCAGCCTCTGAGTCTCTGGATGGGGAGGGTCTCAGGACCAGAGGACTTTGTTTTCCCCTTTCTAACTCTTCCAGTCTTTTCTCCCTCTTCCAGAAACCCCTATTCTCTCACAGCCTGCAGGCAACTCTGGTCTGCTCATAATAAATATCCTCCTTCCTCTATCCATCAAATTAGCATTTTATGTGTTTACTTCATTTCCTAGTAGACAACAGTTAACTATGTCAGCTGTAGCTTTCTACAGATTCAAAAGCCTAAGGTAGGAATTTCTACCTTAAACAGACCATGGAATTAGGGGGTCTTAAAGGAGGCTTTTTCAGAGAAGGCAATGGCACCCCACTCCAGTACTCTTGCCTGGAAAATCCCATGGACGGAGGAGCCTGGTGGGCTGCAGTCCATGGGGTCGCTAAGAGTAGGACATGACTGAACGACTTCACTTTCACTTTTCACTTTCATGCATTGGAGAGGGCAATGGCAACCCACTCCAGTGTTCTTGCCTGGAGAATCCCAGGGACGGGGGAGCCTGGTGGGCTGCTGTCTATGGGGTCGCACAGAGTCGGACACGACTGAAGTGACTTAGCAGCAGCAGCAAAGAAAGCTTTTTAAGACCTCGTCAATGCACTCTCTCTCCTGCTTGTCCACCCTGTTTTACCGGAAGCATGAAGCAATCAGGAACGTGGGTGGACAGTTCTATTTTCTCAGGAGAAGTTGTATCAGGAGTGGGAAACAGTGATGAGTGATGAGATTTTGATAGATGGAATATTTTCAGATCTGCTTAGAGATTATTCAAGGCAAACAGTCATTCCTTATACTTCTTCAGAGGCAAATTTAATATCTCCATAGTGTTATTCTTACTTTCTATGCCCTAAAAAGTACATTTTCACCCTTATACATAATCTATCGATTACTTACAAGTTGCATGCTTGGTGCAGGCATCTTTCAGAGAAACAAAAATATAAATGTAGGATGGCTTATGTGATGTTTCATAATTCCCCATCTTGTTAAAATAGCTAAATTCAATGTTATTCATTTACTTACTGATTAATTTACTCATTCATCCATTCTTTCATTCACTCAATATACATGAAGTAATGACTGTGGGCTTCCTGGTGGCTCAGCGGTAGAGAATCTGCCAGCCAATGCAGGAGATGCAAGTTTGATACCTGTGTCAGGAAGATCCTCTGGAGAAGGAAATGGCAACCCACTCCAGTATTCTTACCTAGAGAATCCTATGGACAGAGGAGCCTGGTGGGTTACAGTTCATGGGGTCGCAAAGGGTCGGACACAACTGAGCAACTAAATAGCAACAAACAATGACTGTGCTGAGCATTACTGGGCAGTGAGGATACAGTCGTGAACGTGACCCAGGCCCTGTTGTCATGGATCTTATGTAGAGATGAAAGGAGTCAGATGGTAAACGAGTAAACATACAGGATAATTAAAGATTAGAATAAATGCCTTCACTTGGCCTTAGATAAGGGAATCAAGGAAAGCATCTTGATTTTTGAGCTAAGACCTAGAGAATGATAATAATCAGGCTTTAAAAGAGCTGGGGTACCTTCTTCTAGGTGGAAAGGGCAGCAGGTACAAAGGCCCTGGGGCATGAGAAGGCTCAGTGTATGATCTGAAGGAGGCTGGTGGGACTGGAGCCCAGTGAGCTGGCTGCCCTGGGAGGAGGAAAGGCGGAGCCGAGCAATTGCTTTCTGGTCTCCAGGCCCCTGAGGAGACTTCCTGTTTTCAACACAACACTTTAATTACTTGAATTTGGAATATTCATTAACCCAGGAGTGCCTGTACTTCAGATGTTCCAGACATCTGAAACTTTACTGGCAAACAGGAACCTTTACTGGAAAAAAAATCACAAAATTCTGCTTGGGATGTCTACAAATCTTTGCCTCAAGAAACCTCCTCACAGCCAGAGTATCCCCATTTTTCTCAATATGGGGATTCATTGCTGGTACATTATAGAGTTCTGTAAAGTACAAAGAAGGAATTCAAATTTATAACAAACACAGCTTCTGTCCTTGGATCACATGAACTCTTCAAAATACACCTGGTCTTGAAGGAATGACGATCATGTTCGCACAAGTAATTCTTGAGCTTCAGATAATCACCAAGACAACAGAGTTGCCACACATGTATTAAGAGATAGCCCATTTTTCTTTCTCTCGTATCCCTTGAATTTTTTATCATGCAATAAAATGTTTGTGAGAAACACTAAAGCAATATAAAGTGTGACTCACTGAAAAATGTCCTATATTGCAGATTAACAAGAAATAATTCTTATAAACTATTGGCATAGTCCCCAGCAAATAATTAATTACCATTAGTTGTCCTTATTATTGGACAGAAAGGATAAACCCCAGCTTCAATCAAAAGAGTTTAGGTATTCACAGGAACAAAGCCCTCAGGTTTTAACCGGACAAAATCTCAAATCATTTTGTTTAAGAATGAAAACTCCAACCTTTGAATTGTACGTAAACATACTTTTATTTTTGAAGCTGAAAATATTCCTGGATTTGTAAAGTGAGGCACTGAGAATGCCATCATTGGACTGACTTTGTTTACTTATTTGGTTTCCTACTATTCTTGTAGGTCAAAATTTATTATCCTAATGGTTGACTAAGATTATTTTTTCAAGTTTAGTTGGATCATACTGTCCCACTCCAAATTGTTCTCAACATCAAAAAAATCTCAGCTTAATTCAGAATGCAGTTTTCAGACTTAACAAACTCTTTGTGATGGTGTTTGGCTCAGAGGAAAACTGCTGTGCTGTGCCCTGCTTCCTCCCTGACTTCACGACTGCCACTGTGGTGTGGCAGGAAGCAACCTTAAACCTGCTCTCCTGCTCTGTGGTCCATTATGTTGGATGCCCTGGGGGCCATCAGAGACTACCTGGCCTGCAGGTAGTCTGGCCAGACTAGCAACTTCAGGAACCCGTAATTCTTCAGTGGCGTAATAAGCGGTTACGTGCTTGTCATGTGCTTAATTGCTCAGTTGTGTCCAACTCTTTGCGACCCCATGGACTATAGCTGGGCAGGCTCCTCTGTCCATGGGATTCTCCAGGCAAGAATACACAGTAGCCATTCCCTTCTCCAGGGGAACTTCCTGACCCAGGGATCAAAGCTGGGTCTCCTGCATTACAGGTAGATTCTTTAACCACCAGGAAAGTCCCAATGAGCAGTTATACAACCCAGGAATTCAAACCTGCCATGGGATGTTGTTGCTGTCATCTCCTGTTTGGGTTGGGAGATGAAGGAAGGACAGGTGACCTCTTATGAAGGTCAGAACTGTCGTAGGCTTTCCTTCATCATGTTACCACACACCTGTCTCCCTCTCAGGTTCACTGGGGTAGGAGACCTATGCCCCCCACCGTTGTGTCTCCAGAGCTTATCACGGCATCTGTAGTCAATAAATACATGTTGAATGAATGAACTTCATTTTAAACAATTCCCACATTTTCAGACCAGCTTCGTTGTCTCACAGAGGGCTGGGTCAGTGAGTTAGTGACAGTGTCCTCTTGGATCACCCAATTACATTGATGTCCCCATTACTGTGACAAGAACAAAGCATTGCCAGGAGATAGCAGGTTGGGGAAAGCATGAGCCATCCATACCCGTGAACCTGGCCCCTTGAAATCTAGCATAGCTACCTAACACCAGCCCTGCTTGAGACTTTTTTTTTCACACCAGGACACACAGAAAAAGGGATAATATTTGTATAGTAAACTGATATAAACCCTAAGTCTGCTCGAGGTAAAAGAGGCTGACAGAGCTCTCCTTGGCAGCACATCTCACCCATCTGGCAGGACCAGTAACCCTGACTGGGACAGGCTGATAGCCGAATGCCCTGATGTGCTTGTTGCACAAGTAATCATCAGTCAGCTAGAGGCCCCAAGTATAAGATCCGCTCCCAGTGCCATCTCTCTGTGTTTGCTCAGTCACATCATAATAACTTGACCACCAGTACACAGACAAGCATGATCAGTTCAGGGTCTTAAAGGACTGGGCATGGCTATGGGCCAGGTTGTACAAAAGACTCTAAAGATATCCACACTATCTTCTGTTTGTACGGTACTTTATAGTTTATAAAAAGTTTTAGTGTATCACACATCAACTAATAACCAGATATAGTTGAGGACCAGCAAAGTATAAATGGAGTTCCCTGATAGCTCAATTGGTAAAGAATCAGCCCGCAATGCAGGAGACCTGGGTTAGATCCCTGGGTTGGGAAGATCCCCTGGAGAAGGGAAAGGCTACTCACTACAGTATTTTGGCCTGGAGAATTCCATTAACTGTATAGTCCATGGGGTCACAAAGAGTCGGACATGACTGAGCAACTTTCACTTTCATAAAATATAAATAACTCTCTGAATAAAATATCTTTTTTTGGTGGTTGTTGTTTTGGGTCTTCTTGCTGTGCAGGCTTTCTCTAGTTGCAGGGAGTGGGGGCTACTATCTAGCTGTGGTGCTCAGGCTTCTCATTGCCTGTGTTGCAGAAGACATGCTCTAGGTGCTCAGGCTCAGTAGGCATGGCACACAGGCTTAGTTGCTGCACAGCATGTGAAATCTTCCCAGACCAGAATTGAACCCATGTCCCCTGCATTGGCAGGCAGGTTCTTATTATCCACTGTACCACCAGGAAAGTCCCTAAAATGTATCCATGAAGTTCAATCACTAAGGCTCATATCTTTTCCTCTCAAACCCTCAAATGTTCATTCAGTATCATTTTACTCCTAGTTTACAAATAGCTTTAACAAACTTGAATTGGATTTACCAGTCACTGAAAGCAATAATGAGGAAAGAAGTGTCATGTCCACTTAAGATGGACATAGGACAGCAGTGAGAAGTGACAGCAGATAGTGAGATAAAATATTGACAAACACAGAAATCTGGGACTAATATAGATGTAAACAGTCCCATGTGTCTAAGCTGATTTTGAGGGCATCATAGGCTTCCCAGGTGGAGCTAGTGGTGAAGAACCCGCCTGCCAATGCAGGAGATGTAAGAGACGTGGGTTTGATCCCTGGATCGGGAAGATTCCTTGGAGGAGAGCATGGCAACCTACTCCAGTATTCTTGCCTGGAGAAGCCCTTGGACTCAGGAACCTGGTGGGCTGCAGTCTGTAGGGCCACAGAGTTGGACACAACTAAAGCAACTTAGCATGCACGCATGCATTGTCTTAACACAGGACCAAATAATAGTTAATATTAAAAACACTTAATTGAAATCCCAAGTCAGGAAGAACAATACGTTCTTCACACTCTGTTTAAGAATGCACAAAACAGTGTGATTTATTTTAGAGAGATTTCCATTTAAAGTCTTAAAAATTCATTGCTTGAAAATACAAATCCCAAGCTATATAGAAAAGTCAGCCATCAGCTGCTTTCTAAAGGGCTCCAGATAATCAAAATCTTACAGTATATGGTTTTATATTTTGCTGTATTTCTTCACTAGAGTTTTATGTTCAGTGTCTTTCATTTTAATAGCCAATATAGAAAGTAATTTTTATTTTTTCTTTCGTTGTATAAACCCACTACATTTAGCTGCTATTTATTGAATTAGACCTTGATTGATTTTGAGTGGCCCTCAGCTCAATTATTTTTTCAGTCTCCTCACCCCTGCTCCACATACTGAAACCACAGTATCCTAGCTATTTTTAGCATCCATTGGGAAGTTATAAGCAGCATTCTGATCTTTGTCTAACATAATTCAGTACTTATCATTGAAACAATGGACTCTTGTATGTCAATTAGCTTGAACACAGTTATCTGACAGACAAATCACTTTCCCCTTTGAGAAACATTAAGGCTTTCCAGTATTCCTACTAAAGAGAAGTCAAATATTTAGGTCACTTAAAAACAAAAATTGATGCTTGAATAGACAGGTTTGTGAATGGCCTCAAAGTGGTTATAGCAGAACTTCAGCAAATTCTATCAAAAAATTCCAATAGGATTTGTGGGCAGAAGAAACTCTCAGTCATTCTTCTTCACTCTAGAAGAGATGTCAAGAAAGGGAGGAAACTTAATGAACACCTACTATGTGCTGGGTGTTGAGGTGTATGTTCATTCCCACATTCCCATGCAGAATATGTGTATATCCCAAGAAAATTGAAGTTAAGAGAGGGGAATAACAAGTTCAAATGTCATAGTCTGTGGATAGAGAGAATCATCCCAGAGTCGGAGCCCACAGGCCCAGGAAGACCCTCCACTATGACATTTATGGATAGCTTATTTTTCCCATGATGAGAAAATGAAAAAATGCAATGAGAGTGGGAGGTGCCATAACACAAGTAAGCGAACCTCTAAGACTGCGCATTGGGTACCATGCCCATAATTATCCAGAGCCCTGGTATCAACTTTTCCTGAGGATACTGTGAAGAGGAGGCAGAATGAGATTGTGTGAGGCTGCAGGAGCCACTAAACAGTGTCAGGCCTTTCTTGGAGATTAACCAGTAAGATTTTGGGGATAATTGGAAGATTGTAAACATCCAGAGAAGGGTCTCCTTGATAAGCTGATTACAGAAGATTTTTTTTTATTAGGTTTCTATCCAATTGCTTATCCACAAATAGGAATAATGCCTGATTAAATAGTATTTGATTAAATGCATTGACTAGCAAAAAAAATATTTATAAGGAATTGTAAGAAAACCTCCCAGTAACTATTTAATCACATGAGGCCCTCCCAAAAATAATATCTTTCTCTTACTGTTTCATTCAGGTGATATGAAATGAAGTCCAATTTTTTAAATAAGCTGGTTGGTATACAGTTTTGTGTCAAGTTCAAATTTCTCAGGCCGCAGACTCAGAACTGCCAGATATGGAGAGTTCTTTTATTTTATTTTATTTTTTGGTCATAACTGTACTTAGTTTTTGTCTTGAGCCGATGTCTTCTGACAGCAGAAGTGAGTTGACGTGGCAAGTCAGAGCAGTCATTGCAGAACTTGCCCCTCCCTTTCTGCAGGGTTCCATCTAGTTCCTGGGAAGGTTATGGAAACATGAGGCATGGAGGGGGTCAAATGACCCCTCGGCTACCCTGGGTACACACGGCATGTATCCTCCCAGTGCACTACCCCCAAGGCCTCTGTCACGCACATCTTTACTCCGGGACCCTTGCGAGAACATGGCCTCTCCTGGGCGCCACAGGTCTCAGGGGCTTATCTGAACACACCTTAGGCCCCGCTCCCCGGGTGTCCCGTGCTGTCATCTCTCCTCTCCTCCGTCACAGTGAAACAGGAAACAACAGGGGCGCTTACCGCCACTCAGAACCCAAAGGGAAATTCAGGTCACCAAATGCCCAGACTGATGCAGGGATCCAAGGCGCCCTGCCTTCCAGACTGGGCCAAAGGCAGGAGGGAGCAGACCCAACACCCACCGTTGCTTCTCTATTATTCTCCTCCCTGATGTGCTTTGTCTCCTTGACCCCCGGACAGAACCAGAGCTAAAGAGCTGAGCACACTGATTCTTTTGTCATAGGATCAAGCACTTTTTCCAAATCTGTTGTTTATGACAGAAACATTTCAATACCCAGGAGCCAAACACTGAGACACAAAAGTGCTTTCTGACAACGTATTATATCTGCTGGGAGTTTGAAACTCTATTTTATATCTCAAAGGCTAAAAAGTCTTATTCCAAATTGTTCTGTTGTAGCACTTCCTCCTTGAAGCTATCAACCCTGAACACATGACCCTCTCTAATTCTGGAGAGAGGCGTGCAGGATTATCCCATAATCACCCAGCAAAAGATGCTATACCTGAATCCAGTGTCCACACACCTGAGCCTCCAGCCCGAGCATGTTGCTGAGGGAACAGGGGAACACAACCACCTGGGGACACGTCTGCCCACAAATTCTAGTCGTGCATGAAGACTCCCAGACCCCCTTGCCTGGTAACTTCATTACATCACTGCTTCTACACTAAGAGGGAAACCCTCCAACCAGCATCATCACCTGACGATCACTAGCCCATAATTAGGTAAAGACCCTTTTAGCCACTGAGCTTGTGAACCAGAGCCAGGAACCAGTTTGTCCTGAAAGGCGTTAAAGGACTTAGGTGACGCTTCAAAGGACCTGATTACTCGTCATGCCTCCCTCCTGTCCTTTAAATAGAGCCTTTGCCTTCTAGACATCAGGACTCGAGCCCCACCTCCAGTGCACCCAGCTCTAACCATATAATTAAGTGCTTGTCAACAAGATGTTAGGGCTTCCCCGGTGGCTCAACAGGTAAGAATCTGCCTGCCGATTCCAGAGGATCGGATCGAACCGGTTCGATCCCTGGTTCGGGAAGATTCCCTGGAGAAGGAAATGGCAACCCATTCCAGTATTCTTGCCTGGGAAATCCCATGGACAGAGGAGCCAGGCAGTCTATTAATACAAAAGCTTTTCAGCAATTGCAGTAGAACCTCCTAGAAAGATAGCTGGCCCACATACATTACATCATTCTTTCCTTCATCTGCCAACACAATGAAGTTTGATGGATTTGCACCACGAGGAAGAGAGGTGCACCATCCTAGTGGAGGATGGTGGAGTGGTTTACTGGAGGGAGCCTTGTTACCATAAAGCCTTTGCTGAGTAGCTGTGGATGCATCAGGTTGTTTATCTCCAGACTTTTAAAGTTAAAGTGAAAGAGTATTTGTGTGTTTAAGCCACTGCTCATTTGGGTGGTCTGTCATGCAGTCAAACCAATTTCTGATAGATCTAAATTATAACTAGGTTGAATTCTGTTTGCGCTTGGGGTCAGGGTGGTGGAGGAGAGTGTCAGAGAGCCATCTGAAATTGTCAACTTACAAGTAGTAATAGTCATGAATGACTCTTGAACTTGGCAACATTTTCAAGAATCAGGCTAGTGCAGAGAGGTTTTTATTCTGCAGCTGTGGAATGTGTGTTTGATGGTGTCTCCTTCCCTTCTAGCAATGAGAGGGATGGCTATAATATAAAGGGTCTGTCTATTGTGCTTCGAGATGTCAAGTGCCCTTTTCCGGTGACTTGTGGGAATTCACTGTGGTTGCCATAGAGACCAAGTGAATCCGAGTTCAACCAGGATAACTAGGCCTTTCAAAGCGATGTATTCTGAAGAGGAAGCCAATATGTAAGATAGTAAGGTGACTCATTTTTCATTAGTGCAGCAAATCACGCTGAAGCCTTCCTTCAGGATCTTAATGGATGTTATCCCAAGAAGCCCATATTTGTGAGTGAATCTTGAAATGATTAATTAAATGCATTTTCCCTACCCACCCAGCACCTGTCTTCAAGGAATTCTCTTCCTCTAGAATTTTAAGGAGGAAAATTAAGCCATCAACTTCTTCACCATATCAAATAAATACATATTTTCTAACCTTCTTTTGTTTTCTCTTTCTCTCCAACATACCTGAGAATTATCCTCTGGACCAGTAAGTGGTGATGGAAATAGCACTGGACTTGAGTTAAGAAAGCCAAGCCTGTTCTTGGCTCTGCCCTTAATCAGCTATATGGCTTTGGGTAGGACTACTCTGAGCCTCAGTTGCTAGACCTGATCTTGAGGAGTAATGTGAGATGATGTTTAAGATTCCTTTCAAACCTAAGAACCTGAAATCCCTCCTGAACTTAATTCTCCTCTCATGACAAATACCTTAATCAGATTTCTCTGCTTTTACCTTCTCCAACTAGCATGCAGGCTAGTGTAATAAGTACTCAATACATATTTATTTGATGAGTAAAATGAATGGATGAATTAATGATCAGTCAATCTACCTTCAAGACTGATTTACCTAAACATTATAATTTTGGGGTTCTTTTTTCTTCTTCCTTAAATCAGCCAGACTCAGAAAGTGATTGCCATTGCTGGAATCAGTATATACTGAAAGTGACTAGGCTTTGGAGTCAAGACTAGGGGCTCCTTGATTTCTTTTGGCATCCCCAGCCATTCTTGGTCCCTCAGTGGCACAAACCTTGACAGTCCCAGGAACTGGAAGGTACATTGTGTCTCTGTCCTTTTCTGAGGCAAAATTATATGAGTAAAAATATAATCCAAGGTATGGTCCTTAGTTACAGCCAAACTGAGTTCAAAGATTTTGAAATCTCCTGCAGGCACTTTTCAAAGTTCATTTCTTGCCCTGTAGCAGACTTTGAATCACTTTTCTTAGTCAAAGGTCAAAAGAGTAGAGAGGAATCTAAATTCCTTCACAGTAGTTTCTGGAGAATTCCAAAGAGGAGTGGAAACCACGCTGCAGGGGGAGAAGGAAGCGGAAGTGATTGGGTTTAAATTCTAGGTCCCTGGACAAGTATTCTCAGTGCCCTGCCCTCCAGGAGATCTTCCTGTTTCCTGCGTTTGCAGGATCTGGGAGACCAGCACCTAGCTGCCAGGTGTGCATAAAGTAAAGTGTGCTTCTTCTGGATTTCCCCTCTTCCCTAGGCTATGGGGCTCCTGACCTCATGGTTGTTGCTGAAATTCGGCCTCTGCACACTGGTGCCTGATTCAATTTCAGAGACACAGTTTTGGGTGAAATATTGATAGAAATATTAATATCTTTATTGCTTTCCCAGGCAAAGGGGGCCCCAGTGGGCTAATGCCCTCAAAACTGTGCATCCCTTCCTGGAGAGGGGTAGTAAGGAGTCTATATAGTGTCCAAGGAGCAGGCTGTGATCAGCTCATGGACATTCTTCTGAGTGGTTGGTGGTGAGCTAAGTGGGAGTCAGCATCATCCACCTTCTGGTTACAACCAGTCTGGGGTCTACGTGCTTGTGGGCAGCATATAGTTCACTTCTTCCTCCCGGTGGGGGTTTCAGTATCTGCAAAACAGCTCAAAGGATTTGGTTCAGGTTATCTCTGGTCCTTGAGGGAGATCTAAAGGTCCTTGACTTTGTTTACTGGCTGAAGTATTATTATTTTGTCTTGTTTGACTGTTTTCCTTTCTGCATTTTCTCACTTCTCTGATTAAATTTACTCTGTGACTAAAGTTTTTCTATGGACAAAAGGCACACAAAGGACATGGGTGGGGGTGGTCCTACTCAGTTACATGGTTGCCTCTTGTTCCTGGCATTTGTAGACCTTCCATAATGAGTGGGGATGGGCTAGTTTTGTGTGAGGCAGGAGCAGTGTTGCGCAATATTTCTCTTAATCCATGTGATGCCCATGTGAAAGCTATTACTGAGCTCCTTTACAGAAGAAGAAACAGGCTCAGAGATTAAGATTCAAGGTACACTGTGCTGATTTGATAAATTTACATATTGCAACATATAGCAGTAGCATCACCTTGCCCTTCTATTATGTCACGTAATTATCATTTCTTCTCTGCGGTGAAACAATTAAGATCTTAGCAACCTAGCTGTTTGGAAGTTTAAAACATAGTATGTGATAAGTTTCTTCAGTTGTGTCCAACTCTTTGCAACCCCATGGACTATAGCCCACCAGGCTCGTCTCTCCATGGGATTTTCCAGGCAAGAACATTGGAGTGGGTTGCTATGCCCTTGGTGAGCTGTTGCTAAACTCCTTTCCATAGAGGTTGTACCATTTTGCACTCCCACCTACAATATGTGAAATGCCAGATGCTCTAAGCCCAGCTAACAGAATGTATTGTTCAACTCTTGGAGTTTTCACCAATCTGATAGGTGAGAAATATCTCAGTATAATTTTAATATAAATTTATCTTATTATAAGTCTATTTGAATATCTTGTTTTATATTTTTAAAGGTCGTGTCCTTTTCTCATTGGGTTATAGGTGCATTTGCCCATTTTTCTATTAATTTTTCTTTTGTTGTTGACACTTTATTTAAAGAGTAACTTTAACTATTTGAGATTTTAGTCCCTTAATGATGTAAGTTGCAAATATTCCTCCCAGTTTGTCATCTGTCTTTTGACTTTTGCCACACAAAAGATTGTATTAATGCTTGGACAAGTTTATTAACCTACTTCTTTATTTCTTCTGAATAGTGAGTCACAGTAAGCCTTGTCAATTGCAAGGTTGGAAATTTATCCATGTTTCCTTAGAAAACTGAACGGGTTCACTTTTTATGTTGAGATCTCTAATCCTTTTGGAGTTTTTCCTGATATTCTGTGTACTGTATGGATGCAAATTCATATTTTTCCAAATGGCTTTTCAGTTGTCCCAACATCTTTTTCCAAAAAAATGCAACTTTCCCCATTTATTTGAGATACCACTGTTTTCATACCATAAGTGTATTCTTCTATCTCTTTTTATAATTTTAATTTTGTTCTATTTGTCTTTGTATTCATTCTTATTACATGCTTAATGAGAGGACAATAGTTATCTACATTTGTAGGTGAAATGCCGCCCTTTGCTGATTTGTTTCTTTGTTGTTGCCTTGTGTGCACAGCCTGTTTTATTTTTATTGAAATCAGGTTTTGAGTATTTGACAAGTAATGAGGACCTACCCCACCTCAAATACCAGTGGTTGGGGAGCAGAGGGTGGGAGCAAAGACTTCTTGTCCTAGGTGGGGAAACATATGTCTGTCTCAGTCTTGTTTCTGCATATTGATTGCAGGACCTTCCTCCAAAGCCTGTGGTTGTTCTGAAAGCTCTTATGATGTGTCTTCAGGGAGCTAAGGTTCTTTGTTCATCAGAGATTTTTAACCAGGACAGGACACATGTGCCCACAGTTACTCAGGATAATTCAGCTAAGTTCTTTTTATGGACACCCTGGCAATAAGGCATCTTTCCATTAGGACTGGTTTTGTAACTTGGCCTCTGGGTTCAGGTTGAACTAATATCTAATTATGCCATCAGATATGATAGCAGATATGGTGTGTTACTCTTACTCCAAGTGACAGCTAACTTCTTTCAATTATTCTCCTGCTGCACATTGAGTTGTATAGCCTTTCAGATTCTTCCCGTTTTGCTGGGCCATATCTCACGAGGATTGATGTGACGTTGGATTGGAGTCTGCATATTGCCTCCATCATGCTCTGTGGTCACAAGGACACACTAATGACACTCGTGAGTACTGTCAAACAAGTTCTCTTAGCCACAAGTACTCTTAGCCTCCTCCTCTCTTCCCTCCCCTCTCTCCTTCTCCCAGCCTCCCTCTGTGCTTCACTCTCTGCTTCCAGCTCCAGAGATTTCTGAGGGAAGCACTCTTTTAGTTTCACCTGAAATCATTTTCTTCAAGGAGCAAAACAGAGGTCCATGAGGGATGGTGGCTTCCAGAAGGCCAGTCTCTGAGGCAGATACTAACAGATCCTCAGCATTTGCCCCCTCCTCTTCAGCCAAATCCCCCCTCTCACAGGTCCACAGTTGTCTTGCTCATCTCTGTTGTGTGTTGACTTTTGTCCCCCCGAAAGATATGTAGGAGCCCTAACCCCATGGGCACAAGAATGTGACCTTATTTGGAAACAGAGTCACTGCAGAGGTAGGTAGTTAAGATGAGGTCATTCTAGAGTCAAGGGTGGGGGGTTTTATTCCACTATGACTGTTGTCCTTAAAAGAAGGGAACAGAAACACCCAGGGGGAAGACAGTCACGTGATAACAGAGGCCGAGATTACAGTGCTGTAGCTGAAAAACCAAGGAATGCCTACAAACACCTCCAGATACTTGGAAGAGGGAGGAAGGATTCTCCCCTATAGGTTTCCTCGGGAGCATGGCCCTGCCAATACTCTGATTTCAGACTTCTGGCCTCCATAACAGTGAGAGGGCAAATTTATATTGTTTTAAGCCATCCTGCATGGTACTTTGTTGTTGTTGGTTTTTTTTTTGGCAGCCTTAGGAAATGAATGCAATGCCCAAATTTTGTTGAGCCTGCCACAAAGAAAAACATTGTATGTGCAATGTACCCTTTACTCTTTCTTTTGTGAAACACAAGTTTTTATTTCTCCAGAGACTCAAGATCAATGAGGTGCTATTTCTGGGCCTCCATTCCCATAGTGAATAGAGCCAGCAGAAAGCACCCTCACTCTTGCCAATAGGCAGCGGTACTGGCTGACACAAACCCTCTTCTCCAGCCAGTTGGTCCTGTTGGTTGTCTGTTTCCCACCTGAGATTATCCTCACCTCCCCTCTCCTCTTACTAAAGGCCCCACTGATCCTGGAGGCTCAGTTCAAGCTCATTTTTCTGCAGGAAACCTGTCTTGACTGGACCAGGGCACTCCTCCTCTGCGTTCCTATCTCTTATCATAATCTCTGTGCCTAATGCCGTGTGTGTTCCTTGGTATCTCACACAGGTACGGCTCCCTCACTCCAACCTGACAGTGAGTGCCTCAAGGCCAGGGATTATGCCCCTGGGCACTTGGTGCACTGCCTTGCCCATTAAGAGAGCCCAAAAAATTCAGCAAATTCAGTAAAGAATAGAATAGGTCTAAAAGTAGATCATCCACCATACATGATCATCAGCCCAATGGCAACGAGCCTAAAAGTAAGTAGTGAGGGTTTCAACTGAAAAAGAGGAAAACATCAAAAATTTCATTTCTCACTGCAAGAAGTTTAGGAAGAGCAATGGCGAGAGTAAGCTGGCCAACCAGTTAAAATTGGCTTCTCTATCTCCACTCAAATGTTCTATTTAATTTATACTTATCGCTCCTTCTCTGACTGGGTTTTGGCTCAGGGTTTATTGTTTTGATCAATGTTTTGTATTGTGCTCATTAAAGGTATCTTGAAATTATGAAATTTTACTGCTAGCATGGAACTTTAGATTTCTTTGCTCATTTGGAGGTGGAAGGAAGAATTTGGAGTTGGTCATGAGTAAAAAGTCAAATCCTCTGCTTATTAGCTGTGGGATGTTGTATAAGTTGCTCACCTCTTAGACTTTGATTTTCTTAGTTTAATAATGGGAGAGTAAATATCTTCCAGGACTGGTTATTGGGAGGTTAAAACTATTGTGGATACTGGGTGGGCACAACAAGAAGGCACTAAAAAACAGTAGTTTTTTCATAGAAACTGGAAAACTTGTCCTTGGAATAAGTGAGATGAGTAGTTTCTTAGAATCCTAAAAGTATGAAGATGAGATACTGCAGCCTCCATGCTGGCAGCAGCTGAAGACGAAGGGACTGCCCAGTGAGCAGAGCTCAAGCCCCCAAACCCTCTTCAACCAGAGAGCTCTACTTGGCTCTATTGTATATATTAGAGCTCTGTGTAGGACTGACTCATTGAAGAATAAAAGAGTTCAAAAAGTTTAAACTCCTAGAGTAGCACAATGCTTTTATTCTGTTTACCAAGGCATGCCTGTCTTAATTCTTAAAACTAGATATTGCTATAATTTAGAACAAAGGCCCCAGTATCAAGAGAAATATGTTTGATATCAATGAGTCTTTTCAAAATCCCCTGTTATTCTACAACAAACATCCAGAAAGTTAACTTGCTAAAAAAATATATATATATATATATACACATGATAAATGTCCAGTAAATACCTAAACTACTTACATCAAAATATTTTGAAAGAATAAATTAGGTAAATGGTAGAAAATTTTGCTATAAAAACATGCTGTTCCATCATCTGTATTTAATTTTTACTCCCTTATCTTAGCCATGCTCCCTGTGATTGGGAGATTAAACCAGAGGTAGTGATTGAAGGTTAGCCAAACAAAACTCAGACTCACAAAGGGTTCATAACTGATTGATTAGAACAACAGTGTCTAGGAGAAGATATAATAACAGGGAGGATGGCTCACGACTGGGATGATGGTGATATTATGGCAGCTGCTGCTACTGGTTACCACTAATAGATTACCACACTCCAGGCACTTTGCTGAATACTCAGATTGTCACAATACCCACAAAAAGGTATGATTATCCCCATTTTACAGATAGGAAAACTGAAGTCCAGAGAGTTCAAGTAATTGCACATTGTTACCTAGCTAGTAAGTAGATTCTGCCCCAGGTTGTCTGACTCAAAGATTAGACTTTTAATAACTATGCTACTCTAATTGTTAGGAAGGTGATAATGGACAAGATGATTCTTCTGACTTTTTTTTTTTTAATGGTCATTTTTAATATTTTTTAAATTTTACCTTCTTTATTTATTTATTTTTTTGCTGTGTGGCTCTTAGTTCCCTGACCAGAGATTGAACTCACACCCTGGGCAGTGAAAGCTCAAAGTCATAACCTCTGGACTGCCAGGAAATTCCCTCTTCTGACTTTTTGGACCTGCAGTTTTTCCATTAGAAAATTTAATTATACCCTCTCTTTTAGTTTTAGGGAAATGTATAAATGCTTTATTGACTGAATAAAATATTTTAGGTCCAGTCCAAGATGACAGATAGCACATGTGTATTTGCTTACACTTTCTCCCAAGATCCTATTGAAATGTCAATAAAGACATAAAGAATAAGTCAATTAAAATGCTGAAAACAAATAGAATGCCATCAGCAGAAATTTCAATGACTTGGATAAATTTCTGGGAGTCAGAGAGCAGATGGGACCATATTGATGTACAAAAGCAGAGTAATGCACAAGCTGAAACATGTGAGTGTGGAGTCTTCAGCCAGTATCCTCATCCTGGGAGGCTCCGAGCTTGGAGCCCATCGGTAGAGAGAAAAAACAAGGGCCTGGGCAGTGATCAGGAGAGTTAACCACAGAACAGACAAAACCATGGAACAGCTGGGCCACTCAGGCCTGCCCGCCACACTCCCCGTACAGAGAAGCTCTTTATCCTCAGGTAGACCACCAAAGACTGCATTCTGAAGAGAGTACAATCTTCCCGAAGGGGTTGGGGGCTGGGATGGAGGCAGAAAGAAGTATTGCCTAGCCTCCGGGCACTAGAGCCTCCACAGTGGACATAAATCCAGCTCCACTCTGAAGTGGAATTCTACCCCTGGATAAAGCTATTCCCTGTTGTTCAGTTGTGATGGTCCTAGACTTGCTAGTGAATTGCAAGCTTGACTGGCAAATCTATCCACTTTTACACAGGCTGTAACCAGCTTTCCCATTCAAAAAATCACCTTCTGAGTAAACACACCTATTAGTGAAATCCACTCAATCAACCTATATTTATCAATATAGTTCTTAGTGTATATGAATAGTCAACAAAGGATCACCAAACATTTGAGGAAAATCAACAAAAGGCAAGATAAAGACTGAAGTGAAGATAGACTGGCTTCTGAGGAAACAGAAAAAATAATGGGAGATAACTTATAAAATATCTAATTATATTAACAGAGATTCAAGAGGCATCCTTAAAAAAAAGTACTGGCTACTATGGGGACAAAGTGGATCAGTTAGAGAGCAAGAAAGTTATTTGGAAATTTGAATTGATTATCAGAGGTTTTGAGAACTTAGTGAAAGAGCTAAATAGTGAAATGGAAATGATTGAAGACCCAGTTAGGGACATGATTTTTAAAGTTGAAGTCATGTCCCAGAAAGCTAGATAAAATAGAAAATGATATGGATAATATGAGAAAAATTGTCAGTAGAAATAGATTTTTTAAAAGATTCAGTGTTCATTTAAAAGCGGGTCTAGAAACAAAGGAAGGATGTGATCAAAGACAATATAGAAAAGTGCTTTGATCTGAAAAGACTTGGGTCTGAAAAACTGAACAAATAAATAGCACAGGACTTTGAATAAAGTAACCCTCAGTTGTACATAGGCACATCTGAAAAAATTGTGGAACAGGTGGACTAAAGAGAGAATCTGAAAGTTTTCTAGAGAAAAGTGGATGACTGCCATATAGAACAAGTATGAGATGGATAGCACATCTCTAGCAACACAGAAAGCTAGAAAACAACGCTATAATGCCTGAAACACAGCAAAAGCAATTTGGAGCCTAGACAATCAAGTGTGAGGGCAAAATTGAGAAGACTACAGATATACAGTGATGCAGAAATTGTATGTTTCACGCATTCTTAAGGAACCCGAGAGAAAGGACAGCATGAGATTCAAAGCATAAGACACAAATCCAGAGATTACCGAAATGAAATCCCAGTTCAATGATTGTGCAGAAAATCTAGGGAGCAGGGGGTCCCAAAACTCAGAGGACTCTGTGAAGAATGCCTTCAAGAAGAAACTCAATTTCAATATGAAATATAAAGCAATCATCTTTTGTGCTAATAAGAAAAAAATGCCCGATAAGGACTCTGAAAAAAAATATTAAATCTGTACAAAAAATCTTTTCTCAGATATGAAGCAAACTAAAATATGCATCATTCAAGTACTGTAGAGAAGAAAAAGAGAGCATTGATTTGATTTTAGTGTTTGGAATATTTTTTCTTTGAGTAAGAAATTTTAATGAAATACAACTATCTTCATTTTTCCTATGGGTCCAGTCGCCCTCACTGATTTTACAATAAGTGATTATTCTGGCTCTTATTGCTGCATAACAATTCACCCCAGAAATTATGGCTTAAAACAGCAGCAGTCATTATCACTCATCATTTCTAGGGGAAAGGAATTTGAGGGTGACTCAGCTAGGAGACGTTTGAGGACAAGCAAACTGAAGTATGGGTGATCTGGGCCCCAGTATTCTTCACTTAAAATAGAGCCTCCATCCCACGAGGAGAGACTGGACTTAAGAACTGACTCCTGACTGAATTTCCCTGGAACATAATGTCTGGAACAGATGCAGCCTCTAGGAGAAGGAAATGGCAGCCCACTCCAGTGTTGTTGCCTAGACAATCCCATGGACAGAGAAGCCTGGTAGGCTGCTGTTCATGGGGTCACACAGAGTCGGGCACGACTGAAGCGACTCAGCAGTGGCAGCCGCAGCCCAGCACTAGGAGATTTGGCTCGAGGCATCTTGTGAGATTGCAGTCAGATGGTGGTCATCCTGACGGCTCCATCACTCACGAGTCTTGTCCCTAAGCTGGAAAGACTAGAGGGTCGGATGATGAGGACTGGGAAATCTTTGGCATCTCTCTCTATATCCAGGTAGGCTACCCAGGTGGTTTCTCCAGCATGGCAGCTTCAAGGTGGCCAGATTCCTTTCAGATTGGTTCACGGTTCCAAAGGCGTGTGTTCTAGGAAAGAACCAGGCAGACACTCTGTTGCTACTGTGACCTGGACTAAGATTTGAGAAACGGTTGTATCCTTTAAAAAAGTACTGGCTTCTAAGTACTGGCTGCTAGAGCGCATCACTTCCCCTGGACTCTATTAGGCAATGTAGTCAACAGAAGCCACTGAGTTTCCAGGGAACTGGAGATAGATTCCACCTCTTGATGGGAGAACAGCAAAGTTCTAGAAGAGCCTGTCAGACTGGAAAATATTGTTGCGGTCATTTTGGCGAAATGCAGTCTATCACAGTGAAGGCTGCATGGTTTCAATACTTATTAGTTTTGAATTTTTAAAAGTAACCTATGAATAAAATGAGGAAGACAACCATAATATAAAGCACCATGTGAGTACAATAAGCCTTGAAAATGTAACAAAATGATATTACTGGCAGAGGTGAATGTAATGTAATGAAGGTAATGATCCCTTCTAGCCTCTAAATCCTTTCCACCTCCCTTCCTTACTTCAGTAAGACTTCGCTGAACATCTGCTGTACACCCAAGGCTTTTCTAAGCATCTTATTTTATAAAGGGATGAATCGGTAGAGTCTAAACTTGATCACAAGATGGAAGTGTTAAGTACATTTAAAATTTTAAGGCAAAAACTAGAACAATTAAAACTAAGACAAATTGTGAGGTAGAGGAAGAACATTTTGGAGATAGTATAGGTGGGCTAAAATTTTCATCTTTCATAAGGAGGAATCAAAATACTACCTCTAATAAATGAACATTTACTTTGGGAAGCTATTGGCCAGTATCTAATAAAGGTGAACATATGTTTTACCTTTCAACTGAGTGATTACCCTCCTAGATATGTAACTAAGAGAAATACATGCACATGTATAATAAAAGACATGTTCAAAAATGTTCTGTGATATTATAATTTTAAAGTTTTTTTTTTTATGTGGGACATTTTTAAAGTCTCTATTGAATTTTTTACAATATTGCTTCTGCTTTATGTTTTGGTTTTTTGGCCTTGAGGTATGTGGGATCTTAGTGCCCCAACCAGCGATCAAATCCACACCCCCTACATTGGAAGGCAAAGTCTTAACCACTGGACTGCCAGGGAAGTTCCCAATGATATTATTAGTAAGAGTCCTGTATTAATCAGGGTTCACCAGAGAACCAATAGGCAATATACATATATATTTACACACATATGTATGTGTATACATATATATATAGAGAGAGGTCAATCAATGATATATATAAAAAGAGATTTTACTATGAAGAATTGGCTCATGCCAAGTTGGGGTTTGGCAAGTCCCAGGATCTGCAGGATAAGTTAGCAGCTTGGTGACCTAGGTGAGTCAATGGTATAATTGGAATCCAAAGGCTGACAGGCTTGAGATCCAGGAAAAGCTGGCATTTCAGTTTGAGTCTGAAGGCAGGAAACAGTTGATGTCTCAGTTTCAAGGGAGTCAGGCAGGAGGAATTCTCCCCTACTTAGGGGAGGGTCAGCCTTTTTGTTCTGTTCAGGCTTTCAACTGTTCAGATGGGACCCACACACAATACGAAGGTGGTCTATTTTACTCAATCTACAGATTTAAATGTTAATCTCATCCAAAAACACCCCTGCAGAAACATGCAGAATGTCTGATCAACTATCTGGGCATCCCCTGGTCTACTAAGTGTTAGTCTCTCAGTCTTGTCCAACTTTTTGCTACCCCATAGACTATAGCCTGCCAGGATCATCTGTCCATGGGATTCACCAGGCAAGAATTTTGGAGTGGGTTGCCATTCCCTTCTCCAGTAAAATGACCTAATAAAATGACAAATAAAATTAACCATCCCAACCCTGAACTAAAAGCAACCAAGCTCTGTAGGTAGTAGGAGAGCTTACTTGTGGTAGGGTCACACAAGGAAATGAAAGCAGTGATAGTGGATGTCATTAGTTACACATGATGGTACAAGTGCATCTTACAAACATGCTGAGTGAAGAAGTCAGAAAGGAATTCACATAGTGTGATTCCATTTATATCAAGTACAACACAGAAAAAAATCATCTCTAGTGTTAGAAGTCAAGATACGGCTGTGTTTGAGGAGCGGAAGGGGTAGTGATTGGGAGAGGGCTCTTCTGAGGTCCTTGTAATGATTTTACGTTGATCTTCATGGTTGTCCATAGGGGTGTTTGCTATAAATCAATGAATTGTACACTTACAATTTGTAAATTTTTCTGTATGGTTTATACTTCAAAAAATTTTTTTAGCTTTAATAAAAGAGAGTGACTGGGGAACTGTTTAAACCTTCTAAAAAACATGAGCAGATATTACTTTCCTAATTTAAAAAATAATCAGAAAAGCAAAATTTTCATCAAGTCAGTATCATGGCAATTTTGTAACATGCAACTCCAAATAAGCAAAGCTATTCTTCAGTTGAATTTGTTGTCAGTAAAGTACTTATTTAAACAATTCATTATGATAAAAGGCACAAAAATTTTCTGGTGAATAATGAATCATTTACGAAAGTATTACTGCTTTGCATAAACTCATTAACAAGTGATAGTAAAAAGATTATATGTGAATTGTTGAAACATTTATTATAAAATAAAGTAGTATATACATAAGCTTTACTAAACTAGTTTTTCATTGTCGTTCTAGCTACAGCAAATGTTCTTTCTCCAAATTAAACCAAATTAGAAACAAACGAAAAATTTTGGGAAAACAACATTTAACAGAATCAACTTTAGTCAGCAGATACATTCAGACTGCAAAAATATTGGAAAATGCAGTTAAAATACTTAGGTAGATCACAATGAAAACCACAAAGTATGATGTGTTTATTTGAAATAAACATTGCATTTGTTTATTGTGCTATCATATTTTGTTTTGGCCTTTTAACTTTTAAAGATATTTAGTGCTGGAAACTTGTTTTTAGTTTATCAAAACAGTTTTTAAAGACTGAAAGACAAAAGAAAATGAGCCAAACAAGCCTGTGCACGTATATGGTTCTATTTGTTTTTAAGATTTTTGGGGGGGACCATTTTTAAAGTCTTTATTGAATTTGTTACAACATTGCTTCTGTTTTATGTTTTTTATTTTGGCCGAGAGGCATGTGGGATATTAGCTTCCTGATCAGGGATAGAACCCTCAACCCCTGCATTGGAAGGCAAAGTCCTAACCACTGGATCACCAAGTAATCCCTGTGATTCATTTTTTAAAAATTATTTGAAATCATGAGGAAAGGCACTATGTCTAAAAAATTAAGTTTTTTATTGTAAATATTTTATAGCAAAATTAATGGACATTCTTAAGTACGTAGGGAAAAACTGAAAAAGAGGAATAGGGAGTAGGGTTTAGAAACTTCTTTCTAAAAGAAAGAATATCTTTTCTCCACTCATAGCTTGTAAAAGTGGTAAAGTGGAATGAGCCTTGTGGAAGCATAATGTTGACATTTCCTACAAATACTCTTTGAACAACAGACAGTAAACAAAAACAAATTTCTTTTTCTTTTAACAACTTAGTTTCTGATGGAATGGATTTTGCAATAATGTCAGGAGACCCAAAAGGTTAAATCAACATTTGTCCCACAGGGCAAACCTAGAGCTGCCCCTTGGACTCTTGGCCAGATGCAAGGTCAAAGGTCAAAACAATTGACCAGCAATGGAGGAAGATAAACCTGGGCAGGTTTGTCCTTTGGCTCTCAGGATCCAGGTTTAAAAAAAATGAAAGACCTGGACTCTGGACCCCTTTATTCTAATGTCATGCTGGAGACAGTAATAGATTAAATTTGTGGATTCAGCCTTGATTCTGTTACAGAGTAAAGGGAAGCCTCAGACTTGTTTCCCAGAAGCTACAACTTCCTGAAAGCATCAGAGGGGCACAGATTATAATCTAAGTGGATAAAAGTTGGAGCAAATTAATTCAAGGTGGAGTAACTCCCATCTCACTTTCTTCTCAAAGTTCTGGGGTCACACCTGTTGTTCCCCTCTGCTGAGGGGGCCAAACAGCTGCTAGAACCTCAGGTTTTGTCTCCTGGGGTCCTTAGTCCTCCCATTACTCAAAGCACGCCAAGAATACGTAAGAATCACATTTGTGTCTTTTCCGGCCATAGCCTTTCCTTTTAGTTCTCTGGTTAAGTAGAGGTGAGGGTGGAATAAACAGAGATAATATTTGACCAATGAGTCCTGATTGATTATTCACCTCCACCAATGGTCTGATTGGTCAGTGCTACTGCTTGTTTTTAAATATCTCTCCTGAGAATGAAACAACCTTTTACCTGCTTTCTGTTTTCGAGTAACTGTGAGACAAAACTGTTTACTAGGAAAAAAGAAGAAAAAGTTTATTAATGTTTTTGAAATGCAAATTATCTAGTTTTTAAGGTAGTTGTTTAGTCGCTAAGTCATATCCGACTCTTTTGTGACCCTATGGACTGGGGTCCTCCAGGCTTCTCTGTCCATGGGATTTCCCAGGCAACAACACTAGAGTGAGTTACCATGCCTTCCTCCAGGGGATCTTCCTGACCCAGGGATGAACCTGAGTGTCCTACATTGGCAGGTGGGTTCTTTACCACTGAGTCTCCAGGGAAGCCCTCCATCATCACTTACAGATACAATAAAAAAGAAAAAGATAATTTTTTTCCCTGTGATGAAAACTCAGGATTTACTTTTTTAACAATTTTCATATAGAAAGGACAGCAGTAATTAACTGTAGTCATTATGTTAGAACTATATTCCTAGAACTTATTTATCTTCTAACTAGAAGTTTAGGATGGCTCTTTTTTTTCTTTCATTTATTTTTATTAGTTGGAGGCTAATTACTTTACAATATTGTAGTGGTTTTTGCCATACATTGACATGAATCAGCCATGGATTTACATGTGTTCCCCATCCTGAACCCCCCTCCCACTTCCCTCCCCATCCCATCCCTCTGGGTCATCCCAGTGTATCCAACCTGGACTGGCGATCTGTTTCACACTTGATAATATACATGTTTCGATGCTGTTCTCTCAGATCATCCCACCCTTGCCTTCTCCCATAGAGTGCAAAAGTCTGTTCTATACATCTGTGTCTCTTTTTCTGTCTTGCATATAGGGTTATCGTTACCATCTTTCTAAATTCCATATATATGCATTAGTATACTTTATTGGTGTTTATCTTTCTGGCTTACTTCACTCTGTATAATGGGCTCCAGTTTTATCCATCTCATTAAAACTGATTCAAATGTATTCTTTTTAATGGCTGAGTAATATTCCATTGTGTATATGCACCATAGCTTTCTTATCCGTTCATCTGCTGATGGGCATCTAGGTTGCTTCCATGTCCTCGCTATTATAAACAGTGCTGCAATGAACATTGGGGTACATGTCTCTTTCAGTTTTGGTTTCCTCAGTGTGTATGCCCAGGAGTGGGATTGCGGCAGTTCTATTTCCAGTTTTTTAAGGAATCTCCACACTGTTCTCCATAGTGGCTATACTAGTTTGCATTCCCACCAACAGTGTAAGAGGGTTCCCTTTTCTCCACACCCTCTCCAGCATTTATTGCTTGTAGACTTTTGGATAGCAGCCATTCTGACTGGCTTGTAATGGTACCTCATTGTGGTTTTGATTTGCATTTCTCTAATAATGAGTGATGTTGAGCATCTTTTCATGTGTTTGTTAGAGGATGGCACTTTTTAAATTCACTTTCAAGAAAGTTTTTATTTTAGAAGATTAAGAAGTTTTATTTAGAAGTTTCACATAAAAAATGTGAAAATAAGAGTTTGCATATATCCCTTATCCAGTTTTGCATGAACCCCTTACATTAACATGGTACATTTGTTGTCATTAATGAATCAATAGTGATACATTAATAGTAACTGAAGTCCATAATTCACTCACATTTCCTTAGTTTTTACCTAATCCCTTTTATCTGTTCCACGATCCCATCCAGGACACCTAATCATCTTCTCACCTTCGGCTTCTCTTGGCTGTGAGTTTCTCAAACTTTTCCTATTTTATATTATCTTGATTTTTGAGGAGTACTGGTCATGTATCCTGTAGCTTTGTCCCCCAGTTGGGGTACTCTAATGCCTTTCTTGTTATGAGACTGTGGCTTGTGTTTTGGGGAGAAAGATCACAGAGGTGAAGTTCCATTTTCATCATGTCATGTCCTGGTACTTAGGAGCGACATCCCTTAGCACTGCTGATGTTGACGTGGATCACCTTGCTGGGGTGGTGCTTGTCAGGTTTCGCTACTGAAAAGTTACTCTTTTTCTTCATTCCACACAGTGCACATTAGAAGGAAATCAGTATGTGCAGCTGACCCTTAAGGAGTAAGGAGTTATACTCCTTTACTTGAGGGTGAAGTAACTGCATCAGTTAAAGGATGGGGTATCATTTTTTTTAAACATTTTAAGTTTTAATTTTGTATTGGGGTGTAGCTGATTAAAAATGTGATAGTTTCAGGTGAGTGGATCATTCACCTGAAACTATCACATTTTTAATCAGCTACTGACTGTTCACCTGAAACTATCACGTTTTTACTCAGCTATACCCAAATACAAAATATATATACACACACACACACATGTATCCATTCTCCCGCAAAATCCCTCCCATCCAGGCTTTCACATAACCTTGAACAGAGCTCCCTGTGCTATCCAGTATGTCCTTGTTGGTTATCTGTTTTAAATATAGCAGTCTGTACAGGCAACCATAAGTTTGTTCTCTAAGTCTCTTTCTCTTTTGTAAGTAAGTTCATTTGCCTTATTTTCTTTTAGAGTCTACATATAAGGGGTGCCATATGATATTTTTCCTTATCTGTCTGACTTACTTCACTCAGAACAACAATATCTAGGTTGGATGGTGCATCTTTTACGTTGTTTGCATCCCCCAATCAACTGCACGAAATCTGTTCCCAACCCAGCCAGACCTCAGGCCTCGGGGACTTTTCAATATTCCACTCCTCTGCTAGCTAGAACCTGACTCCCCCTGGCTCAGACCCCACAGCTACAGGTCACACTTTCTTTCCTGTAGCCCCTCTGCAGCCCCAGTGCTTCTAACACAGGGCATGTTGGAAATTCTGGAATCCCAAAATAAAAAATAGAACCTCCAAGAAATGATTGAATTATCTCCCTTTCCAAATTCATATGCTGAAGTCCTAAGGCCCAGGACCTCAGAATTTGACCTTATTTGAAAATAAGGCCATTGAAGATATAATCAGTTAAGATGAGGTTGTACTGGGGTAAGGATAAGATAGACCCTTAGTTCAATATCTGGTGTCCTTATAAGTGGGAAATTTGGACATATTGGAGGAACACTACAGGCAGAGATTAGGGTTATGTGTCTATAGGTCAAGGAATACCAATGATTGCCAGCAAAATGACCAGAACCTAGAGGAGAGGTATGGAACGCACCCTGTCCCAAGTCCTTCAGAGGAATCAGAGCTCTGCTGACATCCTGATTTCAGACTTCAGGCGTGCAGAACTGTAAAACAATACATTTCCATTGTTTAAGCCACTCAGACTTGTTCCTGTTACAACAGGCCTAGGGAACTAATACACCCTCCAAAGATGACTCTTCTCATCACAAAGAGAGGAAAACTCTGTGCAAGACCTATTTAGCTCATCCCAGGACCAAGCTGAATTCCATGAACACTCATCCATTGCCTATTCCATGAACACATGCCAAGCACCTGCACTGTGCTTAGAACTCATAAGCCTCTGGGGAGCAGTGGAACCTTCATGACCCAGCCTTTAGGCTGAGGACAGAGACAATACAGAGACACGCTAGCATTCTATTTTCCTGCCAATGGCTATACGCATTCCAGATTCCAAATTGATACCTGTAAGCCTGGTCAATGTATTTCTCTTCTAAGTTGAAATATCTTAGATCAGGTTCCCTGGAAAACACACCGAGATTGGTGTGCCACGGGTATTCAGTGGAGAGTACTCTCAGGAACAAGACCTATATGAGATGAGGGCAGCAGACCTGGACAGAAGAAGAAGCCAAACAGTGAGGCAGCTGCATTGAAAGCCTTCACCAATCCTATGGGGAGCCCCGAAGCTGGGATGACCTTCAGAGATGTGCTGACTGGAGGTGAGCCTTTGTACTCCTGCGCAAACCACTCAGTAAATAACTGAGCAAGGCAGCCTGCTTCAGGCAGAGGCAGTCCCTGGAGAGGGGTTCTCCAGTTAGCTTTCAGCAGCTGGAAGAACTGCCCGATTCCTGATGGGAATTCTGGAGAAGGTACCCCTTCTCCAGAAGCATTCACTTCAAAGGACATCTGTTTCTGGATGAAAAATAAAAACCTCTTAACCAACATTTATTGAGCACCTAGTAAAATTAGTAGACAAACGTTATCTAAGTTGGCTTCCTGAATCGTGTCTCTGACAGGTCATAAACACAAAGATAGGTAGCATTGGAGATGGAAGATCAGAATGGAGAACATAAGTTCTTCTTAAGATCAAATAGGCAAGGCTCAGGCACTGGGATGGTTAACTCCAAGATTTTGCAAAAAGAAGAAACAGCCTGCTCTGTCTCCTGTTAGGGAAATGACCCCAGGCTCAGTTTTGCAATAGATAAAGTTGAGCCATCTCGTCTTTCTTCAGGCACCTGTCCAAGCACCTGATCCTTTGTAAACTGTGTGGCTCTGCTCAGGAATCTCAGACTCCTCCTGAGCATGATGTCCAGAGGCTTAGCAGAACTCTGTTGGCTTGCAGGAATGTCTACCTGGAGGAATGAATCCCAGGCCTGAAAATTTACGCGCAAAGAGCTGTTGATGGCTCCTTCCTCTGATCCATAGCCATCAAGGGAGAGGGTGCCCTGCTTTCTGGTCCCACAGAAACTCACTGCCCCTACATCAAGGCAGGCCTCTCCTTCCTGCTTGTGCTTGCTTCCTAGGATTACCTTAAATAACTACAACCTGGTGGGCTCACACAACAGAAATGGACTCTTTCACAGTTCTGGAGGCCAGAAGTCGGAAAATAAAGTATTGGCAGGGCCATACACTCCGAAATTTCTAGGGGAGGATCTGCTCCATGCTTTTCTCTCAGTTTCTGGTGCTGCTAGCAGCCCATGGCATACCTTGGCTTAGAGACACATCACTGTGGTCTCTGCCTCTGTCCTCACATGGTGTTGCTTCCTGTATGTCTGTGTCTCCTCTCCTCTTCTTACAGGACACCAGTCACATTAGATTGGGTAGCTCAAAAGAATCCATCTGCTAAGTAGGAGACTCAGATTTGATCCCTGGGTGGGGAAGATCATCTGGAGAAGGAAATGGCAGCCCACTCCAGTATTCTTGCCTGGGGAATCCCACAGACAGAGGAGACTACTGGGCTACAGTCCACGGGGTCCCAAAAGAGTCAGACACGACTTAGTGACTAAACAAAAATAACAGATTAGATTAGGACCCATCTACTCCAGTGTGACCTCTTCTTATCTTAATTACATCCACAATAACCCTATTCCCAAATAAGGTCATAGTCACAGGTACCAGGGATTACGACTTCAATCTATTTTCCATGGAGGAGGTGGGGGAGGGGAACAGAATTCAAATCATAACACTGTCTAAGGTTATGACGCCTGTTAGTATTTCTTCTAAATACTAATAGAAGAAACCTTGACAATTCCCTTAAGACCTCTCAATATAACATGTGCATCTTTATATTTTGGAGAAAAAAGTGAAATCCTGTGGCTGAAACTCTGAGATCTATCATAAAAATAGGTAATTGGAATAATTTCAGCCCAGAGATGATGGGCAAGATGAGCCAAAGCGATACAAAATGAAAGGTATTTTGAGGCCTCTGGGGCTTTAGTGGGGTCTATTAAATAGTAAGTACCAACTTCACCTACTCTTACCTAATTATCTCTACTGATGGAACAGATAGTATCACTGATGAGGCTAAAATTTGATTTTAATTCAGAACAACTTGATCCAGCCTACAAGTCTAACCCTCAGCCACTTTGTCACAGAGGTAGCAAGAACAATGGTCCAGGGAAGACCTGTCAGAGAGGCCAGTGAGAAACCCATCCCACCCACTGGATAAACCCAGCCAAGAATCTTTCAGTGAACTGGGTCACAGAGGCCTCCATAGTGATAAAAGATCCCATCCTATTTTAATCTGTGTAACTTTAAGACAGCTGCACTTTCATTGTGTTCTTAAATAGAAATGATGATGAGATACTATAGAACAGGGATCCCCAACCTCTGGGATCTAATGCCTCATGATCTGAGTTGGAGTTGATACAATAATAAGAGAAATAAGGAGCTTCTCTGGTGGCTCAGAGGGTAAAGAGTCTGCCTGCAAAGCAGGAGACTGGAGTTCAATCCCTGGGTCAGGAAGATCCCCTGGAAAAGGAAATAGCAACCCACTCCAGTATTCTTACCTGGAGAATCTCCATGGACAGAGGAGCCTGGCAGACTACAGTCCATAAGGTCGCAGTCGGACATGTCTGAGCGACTTCACTTTCTGAGTTGGAGTTGATATAATAATAATAGACATAAAGTGCACAATAAATGTAATGCACTCGAATCATCCCAAAACCATCTCCACCATATACCCCTTTCCTTGGAAAATTTGTCTTCCATGAATCTGGTCCCTGGTGCCAGAAAGCTTGGGGACCGCTGCTGTTGAATTCTAACCATCCATGTGTTAAGATGAATCTCTGTGAAGCTGTCACCAGAGGTTAATGAGAAGGTGCAGTAAACTGCAGGAAAGGGAAAAGGACTGGCATTTATACTTTGCTGCTAAAAGAGAGAGGTGGGGGGAATTCCCTGGAGGTCCAGTGGTTAGGGCTCTGCACTTCCACTATAGGGGGCCTGGGTTTGACCCCTAGTCAGGGGAAAAAGACCCTGCAAGTTGTGCATGGCACTGCCAAGAAAATGTAAAAATAAAAGAGAGAGAGATAAAAAATACAGCTTAAAAATTTTTTTTAAGTCTTCTGATTTCACATGTAATTTCAGCCTTGCTTAGCTGCTTCCTAAAAAGATCTTTGAAGGAATAAAAGAAAAGTCTCTATCTTAGAGCCCAATAATGACTAAAAATTCCAGTAACCAACCCATCAGCCCTATCGGATCCCATAAACGATGAGATACTTTCCAGCAATGATGAGGCTCATGACTGTCTTGGAGAAAAAAAAAAAAAGACAGTGGAAAGATGTATGGCAGCTGAGCAATCTATAAGCTTCCTGTTTGGAAACCTCCCGCAGCTTAACTAGACTCAGAGTGTAGTTCCTTCCCCCATAAAATGGAGATGATCAGACTTCCTGGGAGTAGTGGAATGTAATGCCCAGACCATAAATTCCATTTCAAATACTGCCAGTACCTTGGGCAAAGAAACTACTGAATGTCTTAGAACCTCAGTTCCCTCATCTATAAAATGAAATTGTAATAATGTCTACTCTCATAGGGTTGCTGTAAGAATTAAGAGATACAATGTGTTTAATGTTTTCTCTGTATCTGATATAGGATATGCAATGTTCTTTCCCACCACATACAAGATAAAGCACCTCTAAATTAGAGACGTTTGCCTCCGTTAAGTCTTTGATCCAACTCCTAGACACGCCTACTACCTAGATGTACTGCTTCATCCAGCACAGTAAACACAGGAGTGATGCCTCTGAGATTGTCAAGTAGGAACAGTTAGATCCACAAGTAGATGGGGACTGAATCACCAGTGGGTGATTCACCATCCATAACCTGAATCATCCATCCTTAGGTTATGGATGAAAATGCAACCCAGCCAAAGAGCAGTTAACTTCATTCCAGAAATCAGTGAAGTGCAGTGTGATACAGTAGAAGCAATATAACTCAACACTGGTAAACGTAAACACAAACTAAATGAACAAATGAAGGAAGAAGAGATATATCATTTGTTCCTGTTTTCCCTTTAGTGTCTCAGTTCAAAATTGCTCTTGGAGGGCTGTCTGACTGTGGTGACTCAGGATAGGAGAGGGAACTCAGAGAGCTCCAAGGAGAAGTAGAATAGAAGTCTTAGCCCTTGCGAGACCCTGTCTACTGAAATAGCTTAAGTACAGCTTTGCACTTTTAGGGGACATTGAAGCTTATGCCAGAAGAAAGCAGAAGAGGAGATTTGTGTTGATCAGGAGGCTGGCACTGACATCTGGGGAGCCTTCTTGAAGGAACAGGGTTTGAAATTACCCAGCAGGGCTTCACTTCTCACTGAACTGAAATTCAGTTCATTCCACAGACTGGTTCTGAAGATTCTTTAACCTTTCATCATAGAGGGGGTAGGACCCCTGCAGCAGATCAAAACTTTTGCAGGAAATTAACTTGACCATTTCCTGTTCCTTTTGCAACTCTGGAGTGACGCTTCTATTCCTGTGCTCTCTCCTGCTGTTGCCAACCCCTTCACATACCCACACCCACATAGAGAGAGCTTTACTCCTTTCCCCTAGAGCTGAGGCTGATATCAACCCCTTTCTTGGACCTAAAGTGTTTACTTGAAACAGTGGCTCTCGATCTCAGAATGAATCTGTTGAGGAGCTTTAAAAAATCCTGATGCCCAGGCCACACTCCAGGCCAATTAAAGTGGCATCCTGGGTGGGTGAGGCTCAGGCATGGCTAGTGTTTTAATGCTCTCAGATTATACCCACATGGAGCTAAGGTTGATATACACTGACTAATGAAATTGTGAATTGAAGCATCAGAGTGTAGAAAAGTATAGTAGAGGGAGCATCCAGGTTGTCTGGGTTTAGAGATTGTCCCTTGTGAATTCCTAGAGCTTTCCTGGTGGCTCAGACGGTAAAAAATATGCCTGCAATGCAAGAAACCTGGGTTTGATCCCTGGGTTGGGAAGATCCCCCTGGAGGAGGGCATGGCAACCAACTCCAGTATTCTTGCCTGGAGAATCCCCAAGGACAGAGGAGCCTGGCGGGCTACAGTCCATGGGGTCACAAAGAGTCAGACACGACTGAGCAACTAAACATAGCAAATCCTAGGGCACAAGAGTATCTGGTTCTCCTGAACTCCTGAATGTCTGGAGCAGACACCATAGCGGCTGTATTCATCCACTCCAATCACTGTAACAACATACTACAGACTGAGGGGCTGAGACAATACACATTTATTTCCTCACAGCTCTAGAGGCGGAGAGTTCAAGGTCAGGGCCCTGGCATGGTCAGTTTCTGGTGAGAGTGCTCTTACTCATTTGTCAATGTCGTGTTCTCACATGGCCTTTCCTCTGGAGTTGAGTGCCGGGCAGGGGAGGACATGGGAGGGAGAGAGAAGAGAAGAGGAAGAAAGAGAGAGGGGGAGAACACTAATCTCTTCACAAAAGGAAACCAATCCTATTGGATCAGGGCCCCTTATGATTCATTTCATCTTTTTTTTTTTTTAATTTTCATTTTATATTGGAGTAGAGTTGATTTATAATATTGTGTTAGTTTCAGGTATACAGAAGAATGATTCATTTATTCATTTCATCTTAGTTACTTCCCTAGTGGCCCCATCTGCAGCCACATCTGCAGTTAGATGTATGAATTTGGTGAGGGGGACACAAACATTTAGTCCATAATAATGGCCATGGCCCTCACAGTGGCTTCAGCAATCATAGCTTATTCAGATATGATACACCCTTGCAACTAATAGTGTGGTTCATGGACCAGCAGTGCCACGTCCCCTGGAAGCTTGCTAGAAATGCAAAATGTTGGGTCTGAACCCAACAAAAGGGACTGAACCAGAGTCTACATTTTAACAAGATCCCAGGTGATTAGTAAATATGTGCATTAATGCATGTGAAGTGCTGTAATAGACTTTCCTTAATTCTAACAACTCTTCTAATCCTTAGAAATTTTAGCAGATTAGTTTGCAAACAGCTAGCCACACACCCCCCTACACACATACCCCATTCCTAGATTTCAGAAGGGCCCAGACTTTCTCACCCTGTGGGTGATGGGGAGGGAACTTCCTGGCTGTTGAGTTGGAGGAGTCACGATGAAAAAGTCCAGGGTAACTGTATCCCCACTGCCTCACCCCTCTTCTTCCTTTAGCGTGCTCACCCTCCTCCCCTTTGTCTTTGCCTTTGCCTCCAAGGATTTTTCCTAAGAAAAACAATCAAGATCCATATTGAGCCAGCAGCAATGAGCTCACGTGGGAAATCTTACTTAACTGTCCAGCCCAGTCCCACTGGTTGAGCAAGAGTCTGGTGCTCATGGGTTCCCCCGGGCCCCAAGAGGATCTGAAAAGGATGGAGCTGAGAGGAGGGTGAGGCTGGTGTAATCACAGCCCTGCCAGCTCCGGTGACTGAACTCTGCTCCTGGGAGAGCGGGAGGCTTGTAAGGTCAGGGTGTGATGGAGAAATAGAACCAGGCTAAAGAGATCTTTGCTAAGCCAGCATCCTTCTGGGATAGAAAAGGTCACAAGATGTATAGAAACACTGTACAGAGTTGCCCTCAATAATGTCCACCTGTAAGAGTGAAGCTCTGGGCTCATCTTTTTGTTTGCAGTTGAATGAAGACCTGTCAGCTGGGGGCACAGCTCTAGGCTCCAATTAATATCCTTCGGGACCAAGGAAGCAAACAAAGGTCTTAGGGTTGGACAGACCTGGATTAGAATCTTGGCTCTATCATTTAATGACGAGGTTACTTGCTTAGGGTCTCTCTCAGTTTTCTAATTTGGAAAAATGAGCCAACGATATTCACATAAGTGTTGTTTTGAGCCTTAAAATACATAATAGATGGGCTTCCCAGGTGGTGCTAGTGGTAAAGAACCTGCCTACCAATGCAGTAGAATATAAGAGACCTGGGTTCGATCCCTGGGTCGGGAAGGTCCCCTGGAGGAGGGCACAGCAACCCACCCCAGTGCTCTTGCCTGGAGAGTCCCAGGGACGGAGGAGCCTGGTGGGCTGTGGTCCATGAGGTCACAGAGAGTCGGACACCACTGAGTGACTAACACTTTCACTTTTCTCATACGTAATAGATATAATTGTCTGGGTAAGTATCAGCTCATCACCTAGTAGTCTTTGATTTTTACTGCAAAGAAAAACATAACATTCTGGATATCCAAACTGTAGGAACTTATAAATGCTGATTCTATGGTTTAGTTCTATAAATGAGAGTGGATGAGTCAGGAGTAAGAGAAGGTCTTTGAACTTCCCCAATTCAAAATCACTCATTTGTGCCCTTCATTAACTCTTGAGGCAGAAGGTCTCAGATCCTGAAATTTCAGTAACTCTCAAGATTGGAGAACAAGTCATCTTTGCTTTCATAACTCTTGAGTCAAATTACTACTGATCGCCCCCTTCTCTCCTCCTTCCCTCTACTCCCTCCTCTGGTGGCTGCCTCAACTGGGCTCTCTCAGAGTGATTTTAAGCTCTCTGCACTGCACCACAAACACATCTTCCTACAATATCATAGATTTCCCTAGGGAACTCCAACCACATATCTCTCTAATTGAACCTGTTTGGGGCATAATTTTTGCTGGCTGCACCAAGCTTGATAGATAAACAATAAGTAAAGACTAGAAACCTGCTCCTTATAAAACAATACTAAAACAGATGCCTTAATTATAGGAGAACAAAGAATTTGTCTCCATGTGTAAGATTATTTTGCTTTGTTAGTTCCAATCCAGAAATAACAGTCGGGCCTCAGGTGTATCTTTTGTGTTTTTTCATTCCAGATGAGCGAAGATGAGAATCATCAGAAAGAGGGAATTGGGTTTTGCTGCAGACAAGGAAATTAGAGGCAACAGTTAACAGCTTAAGTATCTCAGTGGATTTTGCAAAAATACTACCTTATCATCTAAACTGGTTCTCAAACTGTACCATGCAGAGAATCACCTAGTTCAGTTCAGTTCAGTTGTGTCTGATGCTTTGCGACCCCATGGACTGCAGCACACCAGACCTCACTGTCCTTCACCAACTCTCGGAGTTTACTCAAACTCATGTCCATTGAGTCAGTGATGCCATCCAACCATCTCATCCTCTGTCATCCCTTTCTCCTCCTGCCTTCAACCTTTCCCAGCATCAGGGTCTTTTCAAATAAGTGAGCTCTTTTTTCACATCAGGTGGCCAAAGTATTGGAGTTTCAGCTTCAGCATCAGTCCTTCCAGTGAATATTCAGGACTGATTTCCTATAGGATGGACACCTAGAAGGCTCATTAAAACTGATTGCTGGGACCCATCTTCACAGTTTCTGATTCAGTAGGCTCACGGTGGGGCCTGGGAATCTGCATTTCTAATTAAGTTCTCCAGTGATGCTAATGCAGTTGGTTTGGGGCCCACACTTTGAGAATCAAAGCAGTGATTCTTACCTCTGGCTTCACATTACAATCACTTGAGGGGGCTTTCAGAAAGTACTGCCTACTTCCCAAGTCCCTGAGATTCTGACTTAAGTGGTCTGGGGATGGGCCTGGGCATCTGGATTTAAGGGGGTAATAGAGGATGAGATGGTTGGATGGCATCACTGGCTCAATGGACACGAGTTTGAGCAAACTCAGGGAGATAGTGATGGACAGGGAAGCCTGGCGTGCTGCAGTTCATGAGATCGCAAAGAGTCAGACACGACTGAAGCGGCTTAGCACACGTATGCGTGTGTGTGTGTGTGTGTGTGTGTGTGTGTGTGTACACACTGGGAGGTTTACAAAGTGGAGGAGAAATGGACTTCTTCTCAGTACCTGTGATTTCAGGGTCATTTTCTCAGGACTGTTTAAAAAATTGTGACATTAGAGAAGCTGTGTCTTTAGCAACCACATCATGTATGATCATCTGAAAATGCTTAGCATTTGTGGAGTATGGCACCAAGGGGTTACTGTGGCCTAACTTACTAAGCCCTGAAAAGCTCTGAGAAGTGACTGTGGCCCGCTGTTTCAGTTCTGTTTGCAGGGACAGTGAAGGTCACCTTTGGTGATGCTGACAGTCTCTTATAAGGCAAAGCCTTTTTCCACTTCTAGGCACGTTTTAAAACTGGTGAGAAGCTGCGACTAAAAAAAAATGAATAACAAAGAACATATAAAGCTAAAGAGAGGCAGGCAGGCAAGATGAAAGATGTAGCCCATAAGATGGTGAGTGATGCTCTTTCAGGGGTGATTTCAGGAATGTTGTGCTTTTACAAGCAACTAATTCCATGTCCAGGGGTGCCAGCCAGGAGTTCTCGGGCTGAGCAACATTTTCAGTGTGAGAACTGTCTCATGCTCTGCTGGTAAAGGGAAAACACTCACCCCGTTGTATGCACTGCACGTGTGATGGTGCGTCTCATTCCATTGTCCCGAATAAAAGGGGCCCTGCCCTTGCTGATGAATGATCCGGGTAGTAAGGAGGGCCCCCCGGTGAAGGCCTAGGAGCAGGTGCCTGACCTCAATTCTGGGTCCACCCACACCCCAAACCAGCTCCCCAGGAAGCTCAAGCAGGTGGGGCTATAGGCACGTGGTGGAGTAGAGCGTGGAAAAGAGGGCCTTGCCCCCAGGAGTCAGGACACTCACATAAAAGGACAGCTGGCTGACAGGTAGGGCAGGAGGGCCGAGCAGATTACAACTTCTTGTGGTTTCTTCCTTTCTAGATCAGAGAAATATGCATTTCTTTGGAGGAAAGTGGAAAAAAAAAAAAAAAGTTTTAATTGGTGGCCATCCAAATTGCAAAAGCCTAATTTAAAACAAAACCAAAAACCTCTTGCCCCCTGCCTCTTGCAATGAATGCATTTTGGTGTTCCAGTTTGTCTGAGACGTGTGACAACATGATCCAGCAAGAACAGCAATGGACTTGGACATTGAAGACTGAGAAGTAGCTTCCTCAGGCAGTCACCTGACCTCTGCTAAGGGCAAATAAGTTTCGTCTTGGCTCAGCAAGCCCTGTTCCTCAAGTTGGGGCCAAGCTTGACTGAAAGGAACACACTGGTCCATCAACCGTGTGGTCAGTGTGGGGACCAAGAGTGTGGGTGCTGCAGCCAGATCACCCAGTTTCAGTTTCCCGGCCTGCCGCTCTCTGAGTGACCTAGGGCGTGACAGGTAACCTCTTGATGCCTCGGTTGTCTAATCTGAAAACAAGGCTAGTCATTCTACCCACCCCATGGGGTACTTATGAGGATGAGATAAAAGGATGCCTGGAAACTGCTTACATCAGAGCCCAGCACAGAGATGTGTCCCGTAAGTGTTAGTTCTTCTTATTCATTAGAGTGAGTTGACTCGTTCAGAATAATATGGAGAAGGACCTATGTCATGGACCATCTTCAAAGCTATGGAAATAATGATGAGGAATATTGAAATTAGTTGTAGGAAGCAAGGTTTTTCCTAGCAAGGAACTGTGTGAAAATGCATGCCACCCTCGGGTCCCCTGGCTAACATCTAAAATGTCATCTATGAACAACAAAGTCAGTCTTTTTTCCTTCTTTGGCTTCCCTATTGCCACTGACCATGCAGCTTGTAATGCATGTAAAACAGTGCCTGGTACTTAGAAAACTGTCCAGAAAAGCTAGCAGCTATTGTGGTGGTGGTGGAGGATAATATTAATACCATCTCTACTCTAGATAAGAAATAACACTCGACAGCAAAGAGGGAATTAGATAATAGGAGTGAAAAGTGCTTTGCAAACTAGAAAGTATTTTTCAGAACCAAGGTATTATTATCCCTGTGCCCCAGTGAAAGTATTTAATTACACAAACATTTGTGAAGTGCGAACCACAGGCTCTATTTTGTGGAGAAGGAACTGATGGTGTTACCTTATCTGAACTTTGATGCTAACAAGACTCTCCTGCCAGCTAGTGAAAAATGGCTGGCAGCAGCCTTCCTCACAGCTGAGAGAGTGTAACCTGCATGGGGTTCCCAACAACAATTGAGGTCTCAACAATTGACCATTGTAATGTTCACTGAATCAGGCAGCTGACACGGCCCTGTGCTTTACAGCCTGTTTCAATATTTGAAAAAGAGAACAAGGAAGCCTGAGCAATGTAAGGATCTCCTTGTTCCCGATCAGTGCAACCTGGTGTGGGGTGCCGTAGCAGGCGAGCTCGCAGCCCATGCCCTCCCCCAGGGCCGGGCCACCTCCAGCTCAGCACTGTGCCGAGCCGACACTTGACACCATGTCAGATGCTCTCTAGGCAGCTCCTTAAGCTGAGTAATGAGACTTGGTTTATTAGAAGCCTTTAATTACCAGCCTAATGTACAAACACATTTCTCTCCAGAGATGTTCATGCAAGCTCAGCCTTTGTTCACCAAGAAAAGCAAGCGGCTTTCTTCTCCTGGCAGACAAGACGTAACTCCAGGGTGAGATTTCACTCCGGTGAAATCCATCCTGCTCCAGCTGTGATCCACCCACATTCCTGCTCCCCTACCCAACAACCCATTTAGCAGAGCGTCTGACCCTGTCTGCTGGGTGACTCTCCCCTCGCTTCCCCCTGATTCTGTCTGTATCATGAATAGAAGGACTGTATTTAGAACCGATCTTGCTTAGATGGATTGATTCATCAGCTCCTTGTTATTAAACCCAAGCAGTCTCCTGACAGTGATGGAAAGCTAGTGAGCTTGCTCTTTCATTCTACAGGATGACCATTAAGGCCTTATTGACTCTCTAGAAATCTCCAGTCCTCAGCACCCCATAAATCCCCCCAAAGAGAACGTTGTCTATTATTGCACAAAGGGAGTAAATGCCATCAACGCAAGTCCTGGGCTTCCTGCTCACAAGAGCTAATTCCTGATGTACCTCCTCCCTCTGTTCCTTCTTTCCTGTCTGAGGCCCTCCCCCCATCTGCACCCCTTTCTCTGCTTAAAACCATCCCAGCATCAGGATGGTGTGCATGCGTGCTAAGTCACTATGTCGTGTCCGACTCTTTGCGACCCTTTGGACTGTGGCCCACCAGGCTCCTCTGTCCATGGGATTCTCCAGGCAAGATGCCCTCCTCCAGGGGTTCTTCCCGACCTAGGGATTGAACCTGTGCCTCTTGTGTCTCCTGCATTGGCAGTCAGGTTCTTTACCACTAGTGCCTCCTGGGAAGCCTACCCACTCCTATATTTGCACAGCTATTAAAGTACATGTGTATCTTCTCTTCTTTGTGTATGTGTGCATGTATGCCAAGTTGCATTCAGTTGTGTCCGACTCTTGGCAACCCTATGGACTGTAGCCTGCCAGGCCCTTCTGTCCACAGGGGTTATCCAGGCAAGAATACTGGGATGGGTTGCCAAGCCCTCCTCCAGGGTATCTTCCCGGCCCAGGGATTGAACCTGAGCCTCTTCTGTCTCCTGCATTGGCAGGCGGGTTCTTTATCACTAGCACCACCTGGGAAGCCCCTCCTCTTCTTTTGTTGTTGTTGTTGTTGAGTCACCCGATCGTATCTGAATCTTTGCAGCCCCATGGACTGCAGCATGCCAGGCCTCCCTGTCCCTCACCATCTCCCAGAGTTTGCCCAAGTTCATGTCCATTGCATCGGTAATGCCATCCAGGTATCTCATCCTCTGATGCCCTCTTCTTCTCTGCCCTCAATCTTTCCCGGCTTCAGGGACTTTTCTAATGAGTCGTCTGTTCACATCAGATGTCCAAAATACTGGAGCTTCAACTTCAGCATCAGTCCTTCCAATGAGTGTTCAGGGTTGATCTCCCTTATGATTGACTGGTTTGGTTTCCTTGCTGCCCAAGGGGCTTTCAGGAGTCTTCTCCAGTACCACAGTTCGAAGGCATTCTCTTCTTTATTCTTCACTAATTCTGTCCTAACTTCATCTCATCACCATCAAACATGTGCTTCTTTCTCCAACATGAAAGACCCATTGCTTAGATGAAATATGAGTCACAATTTCACAAAACTCATTGATGCTTCATCATGGAAAGGTGACTTAGTTTGACTAAAGATTAAAAAAAAAAACTCCCTCCCTTGATCCCACATCACCCCTAGGGAAAGTCAGCCCATCAACCCTCTTTTAAAAGATTGCCTATTCCAACTATCAATTTCCTTCTCTGCCCCACATCCCCAAGTCCTTTTAATTTGAACCCTATTCCCAACACTGTAATCAAATTGTTGCCAAGGTTACCAAGAACCAGATTCAGTAGACATCCCAGCCCTCACCTTGCCTGACCTCCAGCATCTGCCATTCTGTAGATCCACTTTCCACCCCTGGCTTCTGAGATACTAACACCTCCTGGTCTTCCTGCCTTTTGGACATCTCCCTCCCATGACCAACTTACATTTCTAACCATCTCTTTAAAACTGGTATTTCCAAAGGTTCTGTCCTAGACCCTCCTTTCTTCTCATCTTTCAAATCCTTTCTTGGCAATACTTCTCCAGGTGATCTCACCCATTACAATCTGTATGCCAACAACACACAATTACCAGACTAGTTTTCTCTCCTAAACTCCAGACTTATGTCCACGTGTGCATGCTTAGTTGATCAGTCATGTCCAACTTTTTTGTGACCCCGTGGACTGTAGGCCTCCAGGCTTCTCTGTCCATGGAATTCTCCAGGCAAGAGTACTGGAGTGGGTAGTCATTCTCTACTCCAGGGAATCTTCCCAGCCCAGGGATGGAACCCATGTCTCCTGCATTGCAGGCAGGTTCTTTACTGTCTGAGCCACACGGAAGCCCCCAGACCCATGTATCTGCGTGTTATCCATGTATTTACACCTACATAACTTGCAGGTTCTACATGCTCACTGCTTCTGTATCTGTTAAATTTTAGTTGCTGCTAGCAGAAGCATTCCACACATTTTAAGCAGAAAGGGGTTTCTACAGGAAATTGCATGCTTTAAAATTGTTGGAAAGACTAGCAAAGGCTCCAGGAGATCCTCCAGGAGAGGTGTCCGGGAATGACACCAGAATAATACTGCAGATTTAACCCTCTAGGAGAAGTGCTATCTTTGCTGCAGCAAGAAGCTGAGGAGTTAGAAGCCTGCTGTCCCAAATACGAGCTTACTTCTGCTGCATCTGTCAGGCAGCTGTGGCCAAAATCACTTGCTTCAGAGGCTCTTACAGCTGCTGAATTCGCATTAGCCAGATAGATGCTTTGGGTTTTGCAGCCTCTGCTCTGGATTCACAACTCACGAGTGGGTGTAACCAATTGATGGACCTGAACCATGGAGCTTTTGGCTGTCTAGACTCTGGAGTACAGGCTGGGCCACTATAAAGAGTGTAGAATAGAGGTCACCTGATTCAATCCACCGTGTCCCTCACGACAAAGAGTTCCTTGTTTCCCAACAGACTGCTGCTCTCCTGAGGTCCCATATTTCTGTAAATTTACTCCCTGGTCAAGCCTGAAACTGGCAGTAATACCCCTGCCCCACTGTCCTCTGATCCATACCCAATATATTCCATTCTACCCCAAATATCTTTTAGCTCCACTTACTACTGTCTCTCCCAGGCCTCCATCATCTGTCACCTGACCTACTGTAACAGCTTCCTAACTCCCTAACCAGTCTCTCTGCATCCAACTCTGCCTTTTTCTAACGCATTCTCCACAACATAGCCAGAGAAATCTTAGTAAAATATACACATGAACAGGAGACTTTGCTCTTTAAAAACTGCAGTGACTCATTTAACATGTGTCATCTGCTCCAGCTGGTAATCACCATGAAGGCAAGTGCTGGGTCTCACTCACGGCCATCTGCATCCCCAGAACTTTGCACAGTGCCCAGCACACAGGGCATATTATTTTCTCTACGGCAAAAGATGTTGCTCTTCCTCCAGGCACACAATCCCATCCTCATGGGGTAATTAACAAGGTTTCTTTCTGCCTGGTCATAAGCAGTAACTCAATAAGAGAAGCACAGTGTTGAACAATATAATGTGTTAGTCAGTTAGCTGTGTTAGCAACCTGAGTATCCTTGCTGTTTGAAATCAGTCTCTCAAGAAAAAGTTGCCTCTTAAAGATGCATCTACTGTGATTTAAAAAAAGTTTGAGGAAGGTGGAGGATCAAATATTCCTTCTTGCCACTCTATTTTCTCATGCTCTATCACTCATTCTCTTCTATCCTTCTCTTCTTACTCTTTTTGTTTGGTTGTTTTCATTCCACTTGGCCTCTCTTCTCTCTCCCATCCCTTTCTTCTCATTTAACATCCACTTTCTTGCAGCCTAATGGAAACCTACAGGGCCTTCCTATGGGCCCTGATCCCCTATAAACACAGACTTCCAGGTCAAAACTTGCACTGCGTGAGTGAGAATTTATTTAGTGCTTCCTCTGTAAAACACTCTCCTCCCAGAGTGGTTTTCCTCTGGAATCTTTGTCTCACGACCCAAGATTTCACTTCGAGCCAGGATTCTACCGGTCCCATACAGTTGTGTGCTATTGCGGCAGTTTCTCTCTGCCAGTGTTTTTTGGGAAGTCTTTTATTAACTTTCCAAAGTTATTCTTGGAATCAGGCTCAGCGTGTCTCTGGAGGAATGAACAGGCCGCAAACAGACTTCAGAAGAAAACAGCAACTTTATTCAAGGTGGTCTTATTTTTACATCCATCAAAACAATACCAACACAGTACCAAGACAGGAAGCACACACATGCAGACCCCACAGGACGCTGGAGGGGCAGCAGAGTGAGGGGGCGGTCCTGAGATGCCCTCCACTCTGGAAATTGTGTTTTCATCAGTCTCCTAGGTGGGATCACTGCCTGTCGCTTCTCAATGTTGCATCTCGGGCTTTGGGTTGGATGTCACTCCAGGAAGAGGTGAGAGCCGGAACAGAAGCTGAGGAATGCCACATGCGGAAGCTGAGCTGTTTCCCTGAACGGCTGGAATGAGATCTTCAGTCTTATCTTTCAGGCTCCCTCCTGCAGGTCCCTGTCCTTCCCTTTGTCCTCACCCTCCTCAGGCCTTGAGTCATTACTGGGCGTCTAAGCAGTGTCAGGCCAGATTCTTAAATGCTGCTGAGTTTTACCCACGTTCATCTAGAGGAAGAGAATTTACATCTGTGTCTGATAGCAACCTCGTTTTCTCCATTTCTCTGAATTGTTTTTCTAGAGAATAATAGCTCACATCTACCCGGGCTCCCTAGAAGTCTCAGTGTCTAAGCTGCTCACAGTGCTTTCTAGTGCTTTCTATGAATTAATTTGTGTAAGCCTCCCACCTGTGAGGGAGGGGGCTCTGATCTGTCCTGTTTTACAGATGAGAGAACTGAGTAGGAAGAAAAACTCATCTGCTCACAGCTGCACAGCCGGAAAGGTCAGAGCTCAGATCCAAACGTGGGTGGTCTTGTGCCAGAGCCCTACCAGCATTCCCTACCCCCAACACCCTCGATTCCCCCGTTTCCCCTGCTTATCAATTCACTCCTCCCTTTTCCTCTGGCAGGGGCCCTGGGAAACCACCTCCTGTCTGAAAAGAAGCCTTCTCTCTCCAACCAGACCACAGACCCATTTCCCATGCATTCTGTTGGGGCTTTTAAGTGGATTAGTCAATAACACCCCTCTCTTCGGTACCCCAATTCAGAATCAGTTGAGAACTACATAGCATCAGATGGATGGAGATCAAAATGAGAGCTTTCTCCTGCTGAAGTCCCAGTTGGAGTTTGTGGCTATGTTCAGTGACAGAGGGGCCTCTGAATGCTTTCAGTCATGCCACTACCTATCCTACGTCCCCGTCTAGACCCTGGGACAGCCCACATGAAAGAAAAGGCTGGTCTGCAGAGCAGACACAATTACCCAGAATTGCTGCCTCACCCCAGACAGGGGCAGAGAGAGAAGAAATCAAGACGATAAATAACCAAGACTAGCCTCTTAACTCCAGCAGGATCCAAGCTGCTAAATCAGCCAAGAACCATTTTGAGCCTGCTACTTGGCATTGCACCATTGATAGTAAATAGACAAGGTCCCCAGTCTGTGGACAGCCAGCAGGCAAAGACAGAAAGTATTGACCTGAACATGCAAAGTGAGAACAGGGCAACAGCTGTCATGCGTGAACAAAGGCGGTGACATCCATACACAGATTCAGTGAAACTAGCATGAAGCAGGTTGCTGGGAAGTTCATATGGAGGGAGTTTCTTTCTGGAGTTGAGACTGAAACCGGGGGTGGAATTGATTGTGATTTCTGCCCCAACACTTAGTATCCTTTCTTTCACACCTTCTTCTAAAACAGCCTCTACAAGACAGTTGGGAATTCTTTAGTTCTTGGAGAGTGGAGTAAACTATTTTTCAGCATCTGTCTTGATCAAAGCTCTATGCAAGCTAGAAAGTCCCTGAGTCTGTGTCCTTGGGGTCAGGAGCCCATCCAATTACCATGCAGCCGACACCAGAGATGACAAGCCAGGTACCCCAGCCTCCGGCACACAGTGTAATATTTTATCTCTGTTGTCTCCGATGAACTAGGTGCCATCACTCCCAACTTAAAAGATGAGACTGAAATTCGGAATGATCAGCATGAACCACAAACATTTCTTGAGCATTTACATGCTAAGCAGCTTAGGCTCATCAGGACGACGTGTGGTAACAGAGCAATTGTGGGAACAGGCCCAGCGAGCCTGACTGCCCGGTTCAAATGCCAGCTGTGCCCCTTGGCAAGGTGTGATGGTGGGTGGATTACCTACTCTGTGCTTCAGTTGCACCACTGATAAATGGGTGAAACAGCACCTGGTCCTTTGGGCTGTGCTGGGGGAAAGGAGTGAATACGTGTGACATACTTGGTACAGTGCTTATCTCGTGGAGGCCACGCCGGGGAGGCCGGTAAGCTCAGAAAGCAGGTGTTTTACAGACAAGGCAACGGAGCTTCACCAAGCTCACGACTGCCCAAAGTCAAAGGCAACAGAGGAGGAGCCAGGACGCAAACCCAGGGAGTCTGGCTTTAGGGACTGGACACGGCCCAGTACACCAGCTGCCTCTCTCTCAGCCGACACGTGGAGAGGCAAGGGTCACCCTGCAGTTCCACCATGCCGCCTAGAAATGCCTCTCCAGGGCCCTCGGGTTGTCAGTCCCAGAACCAGGATTAGGACCCAGACCAGCTCTACGTTTCACTCCCCACAGCCCCCTCTCCCATCTCCTTACCTCCTCTTTGCAGCTGGTGTCCTTCCCGAAGTGAGACTTTCCTGAGCATGGGGAGCCCGTGAGGCAGAGAAGCCCTGCCTTCCAGAGTCCTTGGGGGCCTGGTCTTAACTTTCCAAAGCTCAGCTTTGATGTTTTTAAACTGCCAACCATTTTGAGTATTATCATATGCAAAACATGGTCTTAAACATTTTCTGATAGAGAAACGAGAAGCATGAGTTCCCAGAGGAGTTTGTTAGCTAGCGGAGGAGACAGGCAGGGACACAAAGGGCGCAGAGGCCTGATCACGGTGAGGACGACAGGAGGGGCCAGTGCTGCGGCCCGAGCCCCCCGCCTTCCCCGCACTGGGTCTCTCGTGCTGCAGAGCCCCCAGCTGGGGCACGGGGTGGCGCCCACGGGCAGCTCCTCAGTCCACCCGCGTGTACTGAGGAGCCCCAGCGTTCTCGGATCAAAGGGGCCCCCCCTCTAAGGCCGCCGAGCCACTTCAAGGACACCAGGGTCGCAGAACAATGCCATTTGGCAGATGGCAGAAGCTGCCTGGGGGAAGGAGAAAGGTTGGCTCTGCTGCCGAGCCAGAGAGAAAACATTTTCTCTGAGTTAGAGAAAGGGAGGAGTGTCCTTTTCTGTTTAGAAGCAGCAGATGGACCCAATATTCCTGTACTTCCTGATCGTTTTGTAGGTCATACACCCTCTCGAGCACAGAGCGTGCGCTGTGGACCCATGCCTCAGAAAAAATGCAACTGAGCTCATGCAATACGTTGCATAGCTTCTGTGGTTTTTCAGACCCTTTGGAAGCCATCTGAGGATTCCCACTGGGTCCCTAAATCCTAGATTAAAAACCATTCCTAGTAGTGGGTTTTAAAAATGTCTTCAGATTCCTTGCTGCTCCTCTCATCTGGAGGCGAACTCTCAGCCCTCCTCTTGAATCTAGGAAAGCTTTGACTGTACCTTCCAATAAAATATGGCTTCCAAAGTCAGTTCATAAAAGGCTATGCACCTTCTACCTCTGCTTGGGGGTACTCCTTCTCAGAACTCAGCTCCAGGCCTTGTGGTCAGGCCATGTGTAGGTGCTGTGAACAGTCCCTACTGAGCTCAGCTATAATGGGTTGAACTGCATACTTCAAAGGATGTTGCAATTCTAACAGTACTGGTGAGTGTGGCCTTGCTTGGAAATAGAGTCTTTGTGAATGATTCAGTTAAAATGAAGTCAGTAGGGTGGAGCCTAATCCAATACGCCCCATGTTCATATAAACAGAGGGACTTTGGACACAAAGACAGGTGTGTGAGAGAACTCCATGCAAATGTGAATGCAGAGATCACTGTGATGCACCAAGGAGTGCCAAAGATGCCAGGGAACTACCAGAAATGAGGAGAGAGGCATGAAACAGATTCTGCCTCGTAACTTCGGAAGGAACCAGCCCTGCCGACACCCTGACCTTAGACTTCCAGCCTCCAGGACTGTGAGACAATACGTTTCTATTGTCAAAACCATTCTATTAGTGGAACTTTAAACAGCAGCCTCAGAAGACTAGCTCAGCATCCTTGGAGTCGGTCCTCCCTCTGGTCCAGGTGGGGAGTAAAGGGACCACTCAGATGTGGATCCTCCAGCCCCCAGACATCCAAGTCACCTGCAGCCATTCTGGTCTTTCCAGCTGAAGCCACAGACTACGGACATCAGGGGTAGAGACATGCCATTGCTACTGTGTCCTCACTGAGTTTCTGACCCACAGGATCCGTGAGCACAATAAGCAGTCATTGTTTTAGGCCACTAAGGGTGGGGCTCTTTGTAATGAAGCGGTGATTAACTGGAATGCTGTTGAAACCTCTCCTGACCTCAAACCACTCTAAATTATGTCCTCTTCCTTCTTTGTCTGCAAAGAGAACTTGCTTGATGAACTAATGTGAGCTAAATGTCCATGCTAATGATATCACAGAACCTGAGAATTGGAAGAAAGCTTGATACTCAAATGTAGGGCAAAACAAATTACCCATAGTCCCAGCTTCATACAAACCAAACATCCTTCATTTTCCCTTTCAATCCTTGTGCATACATAATTTGCAGATAGCTTATTCAAGATTGATTCATTCAACACAGTTATAATCAGACATAATTTCTGAGTTTGCCTTATTCAACTTGTAATTTATCATAGCATTTTCCATGTTGCTACATAGTCTTTATTCTTTTAATTGGCTGCAAAGAATTTCATAAGTGATTGTACTATAATTTACTCAATCATTATCCTTTTGACCAACATAAAAACCTTGATGTGAGTCTTCTTTAATTGCAATGTTTTAATTATTGTTCTAAATCAAGGTCAACAAACTGTGGCCCAAGAGCCAGATCCACCCACCCTGCTTTTATACTGCCTGAAGGCTAATGATAGCCTTTAAAGATTTAAATGGCTGGAGAAAAATTTTTTTAAAGGATAGTATTTTGTGACACTTGAAAATTATATCAAGTTCAAAATTCAGGGTCCATAAATAAAGTTCATTGGAACAAACAACACCCATTCATTGACACATTGCCTGTGGCTGCTTTGATGGCAGAGCTGAATAATTGAGACAGACTGTATGACCCACAAAGGCTGAAATATTTATTATTTGGCCCTTTACAGAAGTCGTCTGGGGAGCTCTGTTTTAAATATACATCGTCATCCCTCTCACCTCGCTCAGCATTCATACCTATGGTCATTCTTTTACTGTCAAGAATCTCTTTTGCTATCTTTCTAACTATTATTATTAATTTATTCAACAATAATTTGTTAAAAATCTGCTCTTTGCTAAGTACCTGTTCTTGCCAGATGTTGTGGCAAAATATAAATAAGGCAAAATCCTTTCTTTCAAGGAGTTTATAGTCTAAGGAGACATTTAAGACAGAGACACACATCAGAGTATTTCAGATTTGAAAGTCCTATGAGGCACAAAGAAATGCTATAGGGTCCAGATGTGGGATAATTCCTAACAGCCGGGAATGTGACATTTGAGCTTCAGGGAAGCAAAGGCAATGGCAACCTGGGTGAAAAAACAACTACAGCCTGGGTGACCCATTAGCACGCAAGTGTGTGTGTGTGTGTGTGTGTGTTTAAGACAGTGTGACTGCAGTAGAGATGATTTAAGGAGCCACAGTGGAGAATCAGATGGAAGGAGGGAGATTGTAGAGGAGGGGGGGGGGAGGGGGGAAGGGGAAGTAAGAGGTTGGGGTCAAACTAAGACAGGATATAATCTGACAAAGAAGAAGACCTCTCTAAACCTTCAAGTTTATAATCACTAATGCTTTTATTTCCCTTTGGCCAAAGGCAGATAAGACAGATAAAAACTTTAAGTTCTTCTACCAGGCTCTATAAAACTTCAGGAGTTAGAGATGCCAGTTAGTTACCCAGGAGAGGTACTTCTTATGCAAGTATTTGAGATGAACTGTTACATCCAGTAAGAAATAAAACTAAATGTGAGAAGTCTGGATGTTTCCAAGAGGGCTTACTATACACATTGATGCAAGAATACTTTGGAGGTTACCAAATGCAGAGCAGGATGGTTACAAATATAGATTTTTTTCACAAGGGTCTACACTCAACAGAGCAAGTAGGATTTCATTCCTGTACTTTCCATCTTCATAGGTAGCTAATTTCTTGTTCCAAACGACCTTACTCTTTGCACTTCTATCTTCTTTCTGTGTGAATATCCCCTTCCCCCCTTTATCCCAACTTCCTTTTACTAATAAAAAGGGCTTTTGATATCAACACTACAGAGAGGATTCCTTATATGAAGCCCTAAAGAAATCAGACACAGATAAATTTGTTAAACTTCTACAAATCTTATCCATTCTTTAAGGCTCAGCTCATGAATCAACTCTTCCAGAGCTATGCTTCTGAACCTTTAAGGTAGACTGAAGATCTTGTTAACATGTACCCCACATCTGGTGGATCAAGTTTGGAATAGTGCCCGAGACTGCATTTCTAACAATTTCTGGTCATACTGATGCTGTTGGTTCAGGGATACTAGGCAAGGGTCTGGATTATTCCAGCCCTCAGTTCATCACCATCTTCTAAATTCCAGTGGAAATTTACACTCTGTTCTCTAGCATTTCAGTCTTGTCTTGTTTGCATTTCATGAAGATTAGTTTTAACTCCCCAGATTGTGAACTCCTGAAGGAAAGAATCATATCTGACATGCATCTGTCCCCTCAACATGCTGCACCTGTTGCTTAGCAGAACAGGCGCTCTAGAGCATTTTGAGAGTTGTTGAACAAGTCATTTGAGACAGCTCAGAGCAATCTCCAGTAAGAGCACAGCCTCGGGCAAAAGTGCCAATTCAAGGCGTCATCCTCACCACCACCCCGTTCGTGGTACCTGTGAGAAGTGGGCATTGTTTCAGTACACAGAGCAGGCACAAACTGTCAAGGCTTATACTTGGATGAGCAAGAAATGGAGCCTGTTTTTCATTCTCATAACTGAATTTAATCATGTGCAAGCATGCGTGTGTGCTAAGTCGCTTCAGTAGTGTCCGACTCTTTGCAACCCTGTGGACTGTAGCCCACCAGGTTCCTCTGTCCATGAGATTTTCCAGGCAAGAATACTGGAGTGGGTTGCCATGCCCTTCTCCAGGGGATCTTCCCGATCCAGGGATGGAACCTGCATCTCTTAAATCTCCTGCATTGGCAGGCAGTTTTTTTTTTACTGCTAGTGCCACCTGAATTTAATTATAATGTCCATCTTTGCCTTCTGCCTGATTGAATAAAATATTTTCTTGACCAAATTTAGGTAAATCCAATTACTTCTGGGTTTCCGTGACACTTTAGGATTTTCCCTCTGCCTCTGTCTCCCCTTGTCAACTTTTCTCATTGGCTTTCACTGCCTCTGTCACCACTGCCATTCGTCGTCTTCATTCCTCCTTTTGACCCCCACTATGCCCAGGGATCCTTTTGTGATTTCATAGCGCCTTTGTAAGGGCCAAGTACTTTCAAGGTCTGAAAGCCTGCACCAAGGTCCGGATTCAAGCACGGAAGTCTGGGGGTGATTAGAACAAAATATTAGCCATGAACCTGAAATATAGCACAGGCGGCGGCCTTCTTGCTTTACAGGAACTTCTCATTAAGAGAAAAACAGAGTTTCCAAATAATGTGAGCCTAGGTGAGTGAACATATTTAGCAGTTGACATGGTATTTAAAGGCAGATTGAACAGAATAAATAAGAAACTCAAGCTTTGGAGCTTCTCGCTCGCACCAGCCCCCTTTCAAGACCCTGTTCCTAATCTGCTTTAGTTATCAAATCGGGGGTCCCACTGTTCACCCCTTACAAAATCAATACACACAAATGTTGGTAGCAAAAGAAAGGTGCCTTTAGTCAAAATGCTGGCAATCTGGGGAGATGGTGGACTCGGTGTCCCACAAAAACCACATCTGAAGATTCTGCTTGGCCGTGGAAGCTTTAAAGGGAAACAGGGAAGTCATCTCAGCTAATCACTAAGATGGGGGGGCGCCGGTCAGAGTCGTCACCACCCCCTACTGTGTGTAGGCTTGTCAACTCCTCTTGATCATCCTCCAGTTGTTATCTTGTCCACAGTTTGGTCACACAGTTTGTTTAGGAGATTATGAAGGGGAAACTAGGGCAGAGATCTGGTTATCTATTAATTACTTATTCTTCATTTATTTGATCTGCGGGAGGAACTGACAAGTTAGGCAAGGTATTGTGTGATTAAAAGATTTGAAAGGTGTGCTTGGGCCAGAGATGAGTAGAGCGTGGGGAGGTCTGGTTGAAAAGTCAGGGTACAACATAGCTTTGCTAAAGTGACAAGAAATGAATGGGGTTTCCTGCTGAGGGTGGTTTCCTGCAAGGAACTGCAGACAGGTTCTTTTTCTCGAAAAAGGCCCCTCAGGTTGTATAAGCTTCAATTTGCACAGATCTGCCCATCGTGTATTATGGAAGACCTGAGTGTGATGGTTGGTAGTGATGATATTGGTGAAGAAAGAGGCTCAGTGTGACATACCAGGTGGACACAGTTCAGAATGCACTGTGTTCCCCTCAGAACCAGGTATTTCTCTTCTCCATCGTGCAGGTCTGTGACCAGCCCCAGTCTTCATCACTCAGTCTGGCCTCACACCCCACTCCCCCTGCCCCCAGTCACACGGGCTCCTCCCCTAGTCACCAGTGGAGTACATTCCATTCAGGCGTGTGTTCAGCCCAGGCCTCCTCCTTTTCAGTCCCACCACCATCCTTATAGCTCAGGCTGTGTCACACCTAATCCCAAACCATAGACTGCCAACGGGTTCCCTCCAGCCCCGCCCCTGATCTCCTCCTGGTCTGTTTCTCTGGAGAACCCTGACCAATGCAGCATCTAATACACATTTGTAAGATGAATAAAGCTGCAGTGAAAAAGAGTGATCCTGTACATTCAGGAATGTCGCTGGGCCTCTGACATGCTACACCTACAGCAAAGAGCATGACCTTGAAGACTGATTCGGTGAGCAATTCTCTGTTTATAAGGAAGGCAAATCCACTCAATCCAGGCAGAATGAAGGGGACTTGTGAGAAGGATACAGAGACCCTCCCTGAATCCAAGGGCAGGAAGCAGAGCATAGCCTCCGGAAAACAGACATCACAGGGTAGTGTTTATCGTTCATCTCCCTGGTCTGGAAAGACCAGGCACCCTCTCTTCCTGCCTATCTTTTCTGCTGTCCCATGGATGGCCAAGTTGCTCTGCAAACTGCACCTCCAAATACAGGCATGCCTGAAAGGCACTGGGGGTTAAAGCTACAACGTATGAATTGGGGGGGAACACAGATCAGTGCATAACATACCCCTTCTGACAGGGAATCCAAGTGATCTGCTTAATCTGAGGTTCCTCTTCAAGAAAATGGGACAACATTGCCTCACAGGATTCATATGGAGACTGAACGAGGGGATGGACATGGACCACGAATGACAGCTGTTCTCCCTACTATCTTCCCCCAAATGGGCAGGCAGGGTACCCACATCCTGAGCTTCAGAACTGTCCTTGTTACCCACCAGATGCTTTGCTCCTGCCCTCCTCTTCTGTCTTGGGTTAATCACAGTCATTGCATATTCTCACCTTACACGAAATAAGTAGGGTTATTTTAAACATCAATTTTATTATCCAGTTATGTTAATGGTGCGTGAAATAACATGTGAAGAGCCCATTAAACATTGTGAAAGAGTTTCCATTTCTTAAAAATGAGGGGATAATAAGAGAGGCCCACATAATTCACTGCTGAGGGGGAGAGAGAGGCTGACTTTAATCTTCAGATGTCCTTCTATGAGGCACAACTTTCAGAACTCGAAACTCAGCATTTCAAAAGAATTTGGGGAATAGCTGACCCTCCTAGGTACATCCCAGAAGCATGTTTCAACCAAGAAATAATTAACAGTGTGGATAAAAGAGCACAGGAATAAAAATTAGTACCTTGTATTGGAGATGAATTTTGATCCAAAAGGAATTTTTTTTTCTTTCATCAAATTCTGTTCTGCTGCCTGACTCATACATACCTCATGGTAAGACCACAATCTGTCAGTCCCAGGTATCAATATAACCTGTTTAGGAAAGGCTGAAGGATCAACCCATCAACAACTTCTACCCAGATCCTCAAGTCCCCACCCACTGCAGACTAATACCAGCACGGCCCTGGGCTCTCAGGAACTCCAGGGAACAATGGATTCTAATTGCCTGTGCATGAACCTATGATGGCCATTGACTCGTTTCTTCAGAAGGTTTTATGTCCTAAAATTATAGATTCCTACTTTGTGTACCTGACTTCTAAGAGGACACCACCACTCTCCTGAATTTCCTTCTACCACATGGGTCACCACTGCTCCGGACTTTTGCTGGTTTCTCATCTTCCTGACCCTTTATCATCAGATACCGAAGGACCTGGAATTCAGCTTCTTTCCTTCTCTGTTGACAATCATTCCCTTGGTGCTTCCATCCAGTCTCACAGTCATAAATATCAGCTATAAACTGACAATTTCAAGATTTAGTGCTGTCTCTCCAGGACTCCAGACTCATATGTCAAGCTGCTTACTGAGGTGCTCAACAGGCATCTGAAATGTAACTTTCCCAAAATCAGACTACTGCTGATCTTCTCCCACAAACTTGCTCCATCCACAGTATTCCCCATCTCACTCAGTGTCAACTAAATCCTTCCTGTTGCTCAGGCCAAGGCCAAGAACTCGTGATCCATTCTATTTTAAAAACCTTTTATTTAATTTTGGCTGCTCTGTGTCTTTGTTGCTGTGGGCAGCCTTTCTCTAGTTGAGGTGAGTGGGAGCTACTCTTCGTTGTGGTGCGTGGGCTTCTCACTGCTGTGGCTTCTCTTGTTGCGGAGCTCAGGATCTAGAGTTCAGGCTTCAGTAGTTGCCTCACGTGGGCTCAGTAGTTGTGGCTCAAGGTGGATGGGCTTCTAAGCACATGGGCTTCTAAGCACATGGCACATGGAATCTTCCCAGGCCAGGGATCAAACCGGTGCCGCCTGCATTGGTAGGGTAGGCAGATTCCTATCCACTGTACCAGCAGGGAAGTCTTTGATCCATTATTGACTCATTTTTTTGTTTTACACTCAACTCCCAATCCAACAGCCAATCCCATCAACTCCACCTTTAGAATATAGTCCTGGGGCTTATTCCTTCTCACCACAGCCCCGTCCCTGGCCCAAGCCACCATGTCTCATCTTGACTTTTGCTCTGTCTTTGTTCCCCTAGAGACTACTCTCCACATAGTGGCCAGAGAGATTCTTCTAGAACATTAGCCAGCCCACATCACTCCTCTGCTCTGCCCATCAGTGGCTACCATTTCACTGAGAACAAAGGCCGGAATCTGTAGAATGACCTCAAGACACTATGATCTGGGGCCCCCACCATCACTTCTCCAACTTCCTCTCCTCTCCTCCTCCTTCACTGTGCTCCAGTGACACTAACCTTCTCTCTATTCTTTAACCCCTGCCAGGGGCACAACAGCTTCCTGTTCTTTACCTGCAACAGGGCTGGAATTTACCTGGAACATGAATAAATACATGGCTGGATTCCTTTCAGTCTCTTAAGGACTTGATGAAGTGTCCTCTTCTCTGTGAGGTCTTCACTATTCAATATAATAGTCAACTCCCCAACCTGCACTAGACTTTCTCCCGTTCTAGCTGTGTTTTCTCCTCTGCCTTTATCACCATTTGACATACTAGATGTTTCCTTAAATGTTGTATTTACCTGCTGTCTGTTCCACTGAAATGTAACCTCCGTGGGGTCAGGGCTTTGTCTATTTTGTTCACTTTTGTCCACCCAGATAAACCTATTGTTTGGATCTATGAATAATTGTTGCTGCTGGAAAATTCTCTAGAGAATATCTAGTCCAGCTACCTCTATGATAGCTGAGAAAGCTGAAGCAGATCCAATAACAACTTGCTCAATATTACATAATTTGTTAATGGTAGAGCTGAGATTACAACAGGTTTCCTGACTCCAAGTCCAGCCTTTCATCAAGTAAAGTGTCATCTATTTTCTGTCCAAATGGATTATAATGTTTGGGGACAGAGATTATGGCCTCAAATTTCTCTCTAGTGATAGAAACCAACACAGTTGAAAATAATGATGGACTTCAGAAGCAAACTGAAATCATTAAGAGTATTAGAAGAGACATTTTCCCATGAGCTTTAGAGTACACATACTTGATTTATTAGTCAGTTTCTAACAGAGAGATGATAATACCAATAAGAGTCACCACTACCCAGTACCCAACAAATAGCAGGTCTATAAACATTGCCTCATTTAATTTTTGTAACAACCTCTAAGAAAAGTATTATTTCATTTCCACTTTACAGATGAGTAAATTGAGGCACAAGGAGGTTAAGCAATTTGTCCAACTCCATACAATTAATAAGCAGAGTTGGGGTTCAAGGCCAAATCTGGCCCTCCATCTATTTTTGTAAATAAAGTTTTATTGAAACATAGCCCTGTCCGTTTGTTTACATATCCTCTCTGGCTGCTTTTGCACAATACCAATAGAGCTGAGTATTTGCAGTAAAGACCCGGTGACCCACAAACCCTAAAACATTTACTATGTGATCCTTTACAGAAGAGGTTTGCCAACATCTGGGCTAGCACAAGGTGGCACTCAGAAAAACAGCTGGAAAAGGAAAAGGAAAATTCTGAGAAAGTAACACAGCACAGCTACTAGAAATTATTCAAGGCCTGGAGAACAGTGTAAAAGCTTATGAGAAGTTCGCCAGCTTTGGGCTATCTCCTCAAGCAGGCTGAACAAACTCCTAAAAGGCAGCCATGGGGAACAAGTGTCCCAGCAGCAAAACTGTTCTCTCTGTCTCTCCAAAGATAGGTCAACAGTCTACCTTCCCCCAAGACAAGATCAGCAACAAACCTTTTCACTCATGGGATTTAGTGTCTAATAACAAATCACCTCAGGGGAAAGAGTAATCCGGCCCTTTTGTCTTGGTTTCTTCCTTGAAATTTTAACTCCCAAGTGCTCTAGGGCAGTAGTTCCCAATCACTGGGGCTTGTCTCTGAAGAGCTTTCTCCAGTCCCTCATGAAACAGGGAAAATAAAGCAGGTCTTTCATAGCTTTCACAATGTGTCCTTTATTCTGGACTCTGTGCTCCCTCTTTGGGGTTTGAAGATGTCCCCATCCTGTATGAACTGATGGTGAAAGTGGTTGGTAGCTGTCTTATTTATTTATTCTCTCGGGCCCTCATTTGACCAAAGAAAAAGTTGGCAGCCCAACTTACTTTTAAAAAATTTTCCTGAAAATGTACAAGCCCTAAAGAGTCTTCGACTGTGTGGATGACAATAAACTGTGGAAAATCCTGAAGGAGATGGGAATACCAGACCACCTGACCTGCCTTTTGAGAAACCTGTATGCAGGTCAGGAAGCAACAGTTAGAACTGGACATGGAACAACAGACTGGTTCCAAATAGGAAAAGGAGTACGTTAAGGCTGTATATTGTCACCCTGCTTAACTTATATGCAGAGTACATCATGAGAAACGCTGGGCTGGATGAAGCGCAAGCTGGAATTAAGATTGCTGGGAGAAATATCAATAACCTCACATATGCAGCTGAACTGAAAGAGTCAGCACCTGGGAAGCATTGCTCCGAGAAGGGCTTGTGATAGCTCAGCTCTCCTGCACAAGGCAGCTGCCATCGAGAGCCGGTGCTCTCAGGTGACTTACCTCCGGCAAATGCTGATGGTACCCCGGCACTCCGCTCCAGGATGGCCACTTGGCTGCCTTCCCTGTGGTCACACTGTTTGCTCATAGCCACAGAAGCCAGACTGGAGTTAGCCTAAGCCAAAGAAGGGAAACATTGGCTCCCAAATTCTAGCTGTTGAAGGGACCGGAAGGGGCTGGCCTCGGGGTTCATGCGAGAGAGGGCCTCCAACCCTGTGGGATTACCTTCTCCGTTTCTTGCCCCACTTTCTCTGTATTCCGTCATTATTTCCTCATGAACTCGAGGGCTTTTGGCAGCTCCAGGCTTCCCTCTCTACAGCTTTGGAAGTAGAGCAAAAATGGTAGGTTTTGGTCAGCTCTGGTCAAAGAGCCGCAGAGGGACACTGTGCTCAGCTTACTGTGGATTACATGCCTGCCTCAGTAAAGATGCTTGAGTGAGTGCCAGAGAGCCTCATGGCTGCCCCCCTGCCTCCCTAAGCTCTCTACTCAAAAGCTACTTTGTTGGTGAGGCCATACCTGGCTACTCCATCTAAGATTGTGCTCCTCATCGCCCAGTTCAGTTCTGTTCAGTTGCTCGGTTATGTCCGACTCTGCGACCCCATGGACTGCAGAACGCCAGGCTTCCCTGTCCATCACCAGCTCCCAGCGCTTGCTCAAACTCATGTCCATTGAATCGGTGATGCCATCCAACCATCTCATCCTCTGTCATCCCCTTCTCCTCCTGCCTTCAGTGTTTCCCAGCATCAGGGTCTTTTCCAATGAGCCAGTTCTTCACATCAGGTGGCCAAAGTATTGGAGCTTAAGCTTCAGCATCACTCTTTTCAATGGATATTTAGAACTGATTTCCTTTAGGATGGACTGGTTTGATATCCTTGCTGTTCAAACGACTCTCAAGAGTCTTCTCCAGCACCACAGTTCAAAAGCATCAATTCTTTGGGACTCAGCCTTCTTTCTGGTCCAACTCACATCCACACATGACTACTGGAAAGACCATAGCTTTGACTAGATGGACCTTTGTCAGCAAAGTAACGTCTCTGCTTTTTAATATGCTGTCTAGGTTGGTCATAGCTTTTCTTCCAAGGAGCAAGCGTCTTTTAATTTAATGGCTGCAGTCATCATCTGCAGTGATTTTGGAGCCCAATAAAAAGTCGGTCACTGTTTCCATTGTTTCCCCATCTATTTGCCATGAAGTGATGGGACTTGATGCCATGATCTTCATTTCTTGAATGCTGAGTTTTAAGTCAGCTTTTTCATTCTCCTTTTTCACTTTCGTCAAGAAGCTCTTTAGTTCCTCTTTGCTTCCTGACATAAGGTGGTGTCATCTGCATATCTGAGGTTATTGATACTTGTGCCTGCAATTTTTATTCCAGTTTGTGTTGCATCTAGTCCAGCATTTTGCATGATATACTCTGCATGTAAGTTAATAAGCTAGGTGACAATATACAGCCTTGACGTACTCCTTTCCCAATTTGGAACCAGTCCGTTGTTCCATGTTCGGTTCTAACTGTTGCTTCTTGACTGGCATACAGATTTCTCAGGAGGCAGGTATTCTGGTATTCCCATCTCTTTAAGAATTTTCCAGTTTGTAGTGATCCACACAATCAAAGGCTTTAGCGTAGTCAGTGAAGCAGAAGTAAATGTTTTTCTGGAATTCTCTTGCTTTTTCTATGATCCAACAGATGTTGGCAATTTGATCTCTGGTTCCCCTGCCTTTTCTCTAAATCCAGCTTGAACATCTGGTCACCCAAACTTCCCCAAATTTCTCTTTCCCCCTTATCCTGCTCTATAATTTCCCTTAGTGTGTATCATCTCCTAATATATAATTTACTAATTTGTTTATTGTCTGGCTCCTACCGCTATAATGCAAGTTCCTTGAAACAAGGATCATTGTCTGTTTTGTTTATAACCATGTCCCATTGTCTGCAGTAGTGCCTGGCACACAAGGACTCAATGAATATTTGCTTTTGTTTGTTGATTGTTAATCTTCCTTTTATGTTTAATCGCTAAGTCATGTCCAACTCTTTTGTGACCCTATGGACTATAGCCCACCAGGCTTCTCTGTGCATGGGGTATCCCAGGCAAGAATACTGGAGTGGGTTGCTGTGCCCTCCTGCAGGGGATCTCACTGACCCAGGGATTGAACCCATGTCTCCTACATTGCAGGCAGATTCGTTTACCACTGCACCACATGGGAAGCCCAATCTCCCCTTACTAGACTATAATCTTCTCATAGGGTGGGAATCTTGAAATCTGTTTTGTTTTAATCGACAAGTCCCAGTGCCTAGAATAGTGCCTGATACCTAGAGGACCCTCACTGAATATTTGTTGACTTGAATCAGTGAGTCACTGTGTCCGTGGAGATGGCCAGTCATGATTTTCTGTCTCCACTGGCTACGCAGCTCCACTGATTCACTTCTGACAAGTGGAGTTCCATTGTACTCAATAAATATCCACTGCGCTTTCCTAACTTGGAGTGAGGTGAACTTGAATTTGGCACTCTAATGCTGCAGAAGGTTATAGCTGGGTACAGAGCAGTAAAATATGGCTGTCCATATGAATCATAGTACAGTGAGGATGGATACAATTGAGCCAGAGTTGACAAGTGAACTTGACATGAAACACCGGGCTTTAAAGCAGTTCTTCAATCTTTCAGGCACTTCCTATAACTTCCTGCTTCCTGGCACTTCCTGCCAGGATCCTTCTGCACTTGTCTCAACCTTGTATTTTAAGAAAAGTGCAGGTTTCAATTGATAAGCACTATTAGAGCAATGCTAATACTACTCTGGATATGTGTTAGCTGTCATCCTTTACGTTATAGACATTACAATTTTGTTCAATTCTTTAATATCTCCATATTGCAAACCTTCTATTAATCCAAACCTTTGATCTCCCCCTACTCTGAATGTCTTCCAATGACCTGTTGCCATGGAGATGATCACATATGCCTCATTTAATTATGTAAACAGCAGATAGTTCTGTCCATTTTAATCTCACATATAGGCAGTTTCATTTTTCCCTTTTCTGCTGGTAAGTTTTCATCTTAGCTTAGGTGAATTTAGAGCACCATGCTTAAGGACTCAGGTGTTTTAAGTCAACAACAAAATTAAATTTCTCTTGATGAATTAACTAGACTCCTCCTAATTCAATATTCAATTAATTTGAAAGTGGAAGAGACCATCTTTAACAAGCTGGAGCCCAAATTCACAAAGAGATCAGAGTTTCTATTTCAGTTCAATTATCTGAAACTTAAAACTGCCTTATTAGAGTTAAGATGATAAATACATATTTTAAAAATAACAGTTATTCCCTGGAAATAGAATCTGGAGAATATCAGATGGCTGCTGTAATAGATCTTATGTGTGTGTGTTAGTCAGTCAGTCGAGTCCGACTCTGTGACCCCATGGACTGTAGCCCACAGGCTCCCCTGTCCACAGAATTCTCCAGGAAAGAATACTGGAGCAGGTTGCCATTCCCTTCTCCAGGGGATCTTCCCGACCCAGGGATCCAACTTGGATCCCCTGCCTTGCACGCAGATTCTTCACCATTTGAGCCACCATAGAAGCCTCTTAAACATAGCCAAACAACTCAAAATACCTGTCCTTCTTACTCTTTATGAGTAGGGTTTCCAGGTAAAATACAATACTCAGAACGTACTCTTACTTAAAAATTAATTTTAGTTTATCTGAAATTCAAATTTAACTGAGCATTCTGTATCTTTATTTGCTAAATATGGCAACTGTATTTATGAGACACAGTTGGCCATCAAGTACTCCACACGCCATCCAAATTTCTCCTAGTTACCAGGAATCTATGGGTCTGCGGGGGCATCAAAGACCCTGCTCAGATTATGGGTGTTTGTTCAACACAACCCAGAACCGCTGACACTCGGTGTAGCAACTAAAGACCCTCTATCCAGTTTCATGCAGAATGGGAGTGAGGAAAATAGCTATAAATAAGGTTTAGTGGACAGGTGGTCCTTTCATGATATGAGGCTGTTTTCTAATGCACATTGTAACTCTTTCAATATTGATAAAGGAAATGCTGCAACATTCTCTTGGGTTTGTGCTTCTGATTAGCTCTGGAGTAGAGTCCAGAGAACAGAGTTCTAGCCCCTACACTCTTAACTCACTGGGTAGACTTGGGGACATGACTGGCATTTTGTGGCTCTCTTTGAGCCTCCTTTTACAGTTTTTCCTATGAAATGGGAAAGATACTGGCCGAGTCAAACTTCTGTTGCTGTTGTTCTCAAACAAGATTATCAGCTGCTGGTATAATTTATATGACAATTACAAAGAGTGTGCAAACATCACACAAGGTCTTACCATTATTATTGCCCCTTTATGAGGCTTCTCCAGTGGCTCAGCTGTAAAAATCCACCTGCAATGCCGGAAAGTTGGGTTCAATTCCTGGGTCAGGAAGATCCCCTGGAGGAGGGCATGGCAACTCAATCCAGCAATTTTGCCTGGAAAATCCCATAGACTGAGGAGCCTGGTGGGCTAGAGTCCACCAGGGGTTGCAAAGAGTTGGACATGACTGAGTGACTGGACATGCACATATGCCCCTTTGTGATTCCAGAGGTTGTTGAGTCCTGCGTGTAACAGGAAAGACCAGTTAGGACGGGAGTGGGGTGGGCCACCTCTTGGAACTGAAAGGCCCCATCGATTTAACATTCAACTCTTCTCAGTGGGAGCTGGGACATGTTGGTCTTGAGCAAGACATACATATTATATTTGTAACAAGACAATTATAATGTCACAGGAACAACAAACAGGTGCTATCCTCCCCAGAAAAGCCCATTTAGGAAGTCACTGAATTGCACCTCGGCAGGGCCTATTGAAGTAATCACAGTCCTTGCTGTGAAACCAGATCCCTTTTCGCGGATGAGGTCGCTGATTCTCTTTCTGAAGCCAGGAAACAATAGGTTAGAGCCCTTCACATAACCAACAGCCTGACCATTACCCTGGCTCAGAGGTCCCCAACCTCCAGGATTTAATGCCTGATGATCTGAGGTGGAGCTGATGTAATAATAATTGAAATAAAGTGCACAATAAATGCAATGTGCTTGAGTCATCCCGAAACCATCACCCTCCTCAGTCTGTGGAAAAGTTGTCTTCCATGAAACCAGTCCCTGATGCCAAAAACATTGGGGACCGCTGCCCTGGTTGATAGCTCCTCAAACAGGAGGTGGGGCAGGGGAGAGAAATGGTCTGTTTCAAGGTTTTATAAGGTAATTGCTCTGTGTGCACAAAGGACTTGAAAGGAGACCAAGAAAGAGAAGGCATCCCAACTGAAACTCGGGAGTCTTTGTGGCCTTTGTCATCTGGGGCTAGGGTACTGGCTAGGATCCTCGTAAAACTCTGAATGTTGGTAGGAGACATGAAAAACAGCTCAGCCAGCCCCTCAGAACCCACTGCTTCCATGCCATCTGCCTTCAACAGTGTTTCCCTGCTTTCCTTCCTAATTTCTCTTTCTTTATCCACCTTTAGTCACAATGGGAAGCTGGAAAAATATATAATCATGTTATCACACTTTGTGTGAAATCTTGTTCCTTCACTTCAAAATAAGATACAACATTTACTAACTCTCCTTTAAAAAGAGCAAAAAAACAAAACCTCTACCTAAGAGAATTAGGTTGTTTTTATTTCTGCATGGTCTTTTATCTATTTTGATTTTCCCCTATGAATCTGTAGCTGTCCAAAAAATGATTCCCTACCTTCGCCCTAAATAGTGTATTGTATAATTCAAATTCAAAATAAGCACATTTCCCTCTCAATTATAATTATTTTTAAAATTCCACTTTGGTGGTCACTAGCAATCTATAAAATAACCTTTTCTATAAAATGCTGCTTTAAATATGAGTGTACAAATATCTGATTGACGCTGTGTTTTCAATTCTTTTGGGTATATACCCAAAAGTAGAATTGCTGAATTATATGGCAATTCTACTCTTAAAATTTTGAGAAAATGCCATACTGTTTTCCACAGGGGCTACATCATTTTACAGCCCCACTAACAGAGCACAAGGGTGCCAATTTCTCCACATCCCCGCCAACACTTGCTATTTCTTGTTGTGACTTGTGGCCATCCTAATGGATATGAGGCAGTATCTCATTTTGGCTTTGACTTGAATCTCCTTTATGATCAAAGATACCGAGCATCTTTTACGGTATTTGTTAGCCATTTGTATGTCTTCTTTGAAGATATGTTAGTCAAGTCCTTTGCCATTTTTTAAGTCAGGTGTTTTGTTGTTGCTGTTGAGATACAGTTCTTTATATATTCTGGATATTAGCCTCTTATCAGAAATATAATTTACATTTACTCCCATTTTAAAGGTTGCCTTTTCGCTCTGTTGATTGTGTCTTTCATGTACAGAAGTTATCAGTTTTGATGTATGTGCATCTGACATAAGAAACTTCAGGTTTAGTCCTTCTAAGTATGCAGAGTACATCATGAGAAACGCTGGGCTGGAAGAAGCACAAGCTGGAATCAAGATTGCTGGGAGAAATATCAATAACCTCACATATGCAGATGACACCACACTTATGGCAGAAAGTAAAGACCTAAAAAGCCTCTTGATGAAAGTGAAAGAGGAGAGTGAAAAAGTTGACTTAAAGCTCAACATTCAGCAAACTAAGATTATGGCATCTGGTCCCATCACCTCATGGGAAATAGATGGGGAGATAGTGTCAGGCTTTATTTTTCTGGGCTCCAAAATCACTGCAGATGGTGATTGCAGCCGTGAAATTAAAAGACGTGTACTCCTTGGAAGGAAAGTTATGACTAACTTAGATAGCATATTAAAAAGCAGAGGCATTACTTTGCCAACAAAGGTCCGTCTGGTCAAGGCTATGGTTTTTCCAGTGGTTATGTCTGGATGTGAGAGTTGGACTGTGAAGAAAGCTGAGCGCCGAAGAATTGATGCTTTTGAACTGTGGTGTTGGAGAAGATTCTTGAGAGTCCCTTGGACTGCAAGGAGATCCAACCAGTCCATCCTAAAGGAGATCAGTCCTGGGTGTTCATTGGAAGGACTGATACTGAAGCAGAAACTCCAATACTTTGGCCACCTGATGCGAAGAGTTGACTCATTGGAAAAGACCCTGATGCTAGGAGGGATTGAGGGCAGGAGGAGAAGGGGATGACAGAGGATATTGTCACCGACTTGATGGCATCACCGACTTGATGGACATGGGTTTGAGGGGACTCCGGGAGTTAGTGATGGACAGGGAGGCCTAGTGTGCTGCGATTCATGGGGTCGCAAAGAGTTGGACACGATTGAGTGACTGAACTGAACTGAAGTGAAGATATTTCTGAAATATCTTTTAACCATAAATGATCAATTCCTAGGGCTATATTCACCATAGGATGTATAATCAATATATATGTTTTCAAAGAGGAAATTCCTGGAAACTAGGAAAAGTCCAACCATTTTTCCAAAGTTCTTCCCATATACACAGTTGGCAGCTACACCCTTGGGCTCAAGACATTATTCCCAGTTAATCTGAAAACTTACCCTAAAGGTATAATACTTAAACGTTGTTATCAGTCAGCGTAAATAAGGCACTGTAGTGTGCATTTTATTCGCAAGGGAGAAGGAAGGAAGCATGGCATGAACAACCAAGAAGCTGAGGAAGAGCTAAAATAGAAGACCATCAGGATGGAAACTGATAGGAAGAGCTCCCACTTAACACAGTTCTGACAACATGCCAGGCGCTGTTCTAGGTGCCTTGCATGTGTTAACTTGAGATGTGTGCAAGTGTTTCTCTTTTATAAATGAGAAAAAGGAGACGTAATACACGATTGAGCCAGGCTTCAAACGGATCTAGCGGGAGCTAGTGTAGTCATTACACCCGCAAGGGAACACGGCCCTCTGGTCGCAGCCCTTGTGCCCACCTTCACCACTGCTCACTGCAGACCACTATGGTGCCTCTAGGGCTGAGGTTATTTCTCTCTTGGAAATGATCTTCTACACGCAAATGGAAAGTATTCAAACCAAGATACTTAGGCCCTCGTTTAGGTAACAATTAATTCACCTCCTGTCTTCGTTTCCTAGGGCCAGGCTTCCTCTGTCTCATTCTACTTCTCTTTGATTCTCTCAGAGAGGTCAACACACCATGGCTCTGACTGAAGTGCTTGGAGAAAGCTGACTGTGCTGAGGGCCCACAGGCAACAGACACGTGAATTATTACTTGTGTCATTCTCCCCACCTCCCTGCAAGGCCTGCCTTCCCCTTCACAGTGGAGGGGAGTGAGGCCCAGAAATGTGAGACGACTGCCCCAGATCTCACAGGCAGTGGATGGAGGGAGCAGGATATGAACTGAGAGCTTCCATCACCTGCCTCCTGCCTCCTCCTGGGGGCCCTGAGGCTCTCTGTCCTTCTGAGGGTACCTGTCTGCTGAAGGGCAGCCCAGCATGCTCTTCCAAAGGCCAGACACCTCTCACTGTCTTACCCCCTCTCACTCAGCTCTTTATTCATCTTCAGAGCTCACACTATGGACTTCTTCCCTGCAGGCGCTCAGGGCTCTCGCTGTCAGAGATGAAAAGTAACCTTCTCTACCTCATGAATGTGTGTCTCACATGAAAGCCGGCATCACAGCACAGTTTGCTTCCCTGTGGTCCAGCCCTGCTGGCAACCTCCACCCTTGCTTCTCCTCACTCCCACAGGCAAGTCTGCTGATAGACATCCCCCACTGCTGTGCACACACCCACACATACACACACACACACACACACACACACACACACATGTAAACACACACTGCTCACGTAATACACATACATACTCCCCCACATACACCTCACACCACACATAAACGCACAGCTCATTTACACCTTTAGGCCTCAGAGATACACAGACCTCATACACTACACACACATCCCTCATCACACACCCACATCTGATACCACACGTACTTCATAACTACAAACACACATCCAAGTATACTTAACACACACACCCCACATCAGACCTTAAAACACACATATAAGCATATACGTATATACCTCACTTGCTATAAACACACACACACACACACACACACACTCACACTCCCCTCATACAGCCACCCCACATAAAGGTAGGAAAGGAAAAAATTTTTTCTATATACTCATAGGTTCTGGGGCTGACATCTATGAATTAAACTGAAAAAAGTACAAGTTAGCAAGAAAAATGATTTATTACATATGTATACAGAGGCCTTCACAGAAAAATGGTGAAGCAGTGAGACTCAAGGGCTTTATATATCACTTTAACAAAGAGCAATAAATTTGTGTAGAAGCGACAAGACAGAGAGGTGTTTAGACTTTAGGGGCAGTAAATTGTGGGAAGGTAAATAAAAAGGGAAAACTAATGGGAGATGAGGGTTAGTCAGCAAGGCTCTGTTTTTGAGATTCATCTCAGTGCTGCTTCATGATAAGATTCACTCTCGCCTTCCTGGGGTGGGAGCGGGGTGGGGAGCCACCTTCATGAAGGGAATTTTATGCTCTGCTTTCTGGCAGAGAGGTTTTCTTGTGACTTCTGCTCTCAGTTGCCTTTAGCTCAAAATAATCCTTACGCCACAATGGCATATTTTAGGGTAATATAGGCTGCTCCTCTCTACACATCTCGAAGACATACACATAAACACACACACACACCTCACATATTGCATCATATACAGTAGTTCTCCATATCTCTGGGTTCCACGTGCATGGATTCAACCAGCCACAGATCAAAAATTTTGGGGGAAAAAAAAGAATTCTAGGAAGTTCCAAAATGGAAAACTTAAATTTGTTGCACACTAGCAACTATTTACATGGTATTTGCATTGTATTTACAACTATTTAAATAACATTTACATTGTGTTAGATATTATAAGTAATCTGGAGGTGATTTAAAGTATATGGGAGGATGTGTGTAGGATATATTCAAATGCTATGACATCTTATATAAGAGATCTGAACATCCTTGGATTTGGGTACCCATGGTGGGAGTGTCCTAGAATTAATCCCCTGATGATACCAAGGGATAACTGTACATACCTACCTCATACACTGACATGCTTCACACCACACACACCTCACACCACACTCAAGCACACACACCCCACATGTTGTACACACATCCACATACACACCTCAGTGAAAAAGTGAAAGTGTTAGTCACTCAGTTGTGTTCGACTCTTTGCGACCTATGGACTGTAGTCTACCAGGCTCCTCTGTCCATGGAATTCTCCAGGCAAGAATACTGGAGTGGATTGCCATCCCTTTCTCCGAGGGAATCTTCCTGACCCAGGGATTGAACCTGGGTCTCTTACACTGCTGGCAGGTTCTTTACTGCCTGAGGCATCAGGGAAGACCCACACGCCTCAGAAACACACACAAAAAACCATATGCTGCACACAGGAAACACACACGCACACACCTCATACACGTGTACCGCCCTTGCTGCACACCCCACACACACCATGTGCATGCTCTGCCCGCAGACTCGCCTTCATCCTTTGCAATCCACCTCCCTTAGAAGCCAGTCCAGTTCCACCAGCACGAGGCTGGATCCGGAGACCCTCTGGGGGTCCCCTGCCTGACCCGTCATCTCTCCATTGTCGGTGTCTGTCTTCTCCAGCAGAAGATGGGCTTCTGAAGGCTCGGCGGGTGTTTATTCACATTTCTACCCTCTTCCCCCACCCCTGCACCAGCATAGCACTGAGAACCTCGGCAAATACTTCTGGAACGAAAATTTGCTCTTCCTCTGATAAGAGCCCAGTGGATTAGTAAGCCAGCATGGCCTACTAATTCCAGACTGTCTGTCTGGGTCCAAATATTAATCACTATAAGCTGATGCTTAACCTTGGGACGGTTTGCTAACCAGTGTCGTGGAGATGTCAACAGCAGTTAACTCCCACTCACCGGGAAGATTCAGGGAGGTTTTAGTACTAGAAGACGTAGATAGTACGGCATATATTAGCTCTAAACAAATAACATTGTCAATCAATACACCAGGGATGGAAAGCCACACAGCTCTGCAAGAAAAAGCCAACCCCGATATCTGGTCTAACCAGGCAAGATGCTGATTCTGCCACCTTGCTGGACCCCTTCTCTTATCTCAAGCAGACAGGTGTTCCCAGGCACAATGGATTCAAGAAAAGCGGCTCTCAATCCAGTCTAACCAGGCTGGGCATCTCTGCTTCCAGGTGCATTAATAAACAGACCTGCCGTCTAGCTCAGATCCCCCAAAACATGTGTGTTCCTGTTTGTAACTATAGTCTTTGTTCTAAATCCACGCCAATGCCCGCTTAATGTTTCTGACAGATTGGTTCTTTCTGTTAGGTGACTTTCTGAATAAATGAAAAACATTTCCCTGTGGCCTGCCTGTCACAGTTTTCTTTCTTTTTTTTTCCCTGTCCTTTAATTGGGAACACTTTCCGACCTCACCAAGGCCTGTCTGCCTCCTAGTGAGGTAAAGATTTGATTTCTTCCCTATTAAAATTTCCTTCTGAGTCAACATGGGTATACTGGGGGGAAAAAATCTAGCTAAGGGGAGGGGTAAGAGCAGAAAAACATACAATTCTGTGAGTTAAAAGAAGGCGAGTGGTTCAGGTCCATTAGGATGCTGGCAGGAGCCGGGCTGGGTAGGAGATGCTGACAGCCCTCCCAATGGGTCTGCACGGGCTCTTCAGAGCCCAGTGTCCAAGATCCCTGCGTGGCAATTTCATCCCCTGCAAATGCTGCACATTACAGTGCATTAGAGAAACGGAGAACTGTCGTGATTTTCTTGCTGAGGACAGTGGGAAAGGGGGTGGGGTGGCCTGCATGAGTGCGGTTCCACTTGAACTTGCTAGAAATAGATTTCACACCTGCTTCCTGCTTCTGAATGTGCTGCTTTCTGCATTTCAGGCCACCACAGGCACAACCCATCATCCCTGATTCAATGACATTGCTTGCTAGTTCATAGAAACTGAAAGATTGGGGTTGGGCGGGATCATTTCTGGGGGTCACTCACATTCCACTGAGGGTCACAAAGCTACCAGGGGAAGGTGCCTGGGGCTCAGGGCCCCCTGGTTAATGCTTCCAGAGGTGCTCTGTGCACATCAAACACTTGGATTGCTGTGCTTTGTGAAATGCTTTAACACAACAAGGTATGCTGAGCACCGCGGATGACAAAAGTGTCACTCTATTGGCTTCTCATATCAGCTGACATCATCCAGATCTTTCTGATGGGGGAGCTGAGTTGTGGGCTGGTTCAGGTCACTGCTCTCAGGTCAGTTAGTTAACCTAGTTGGCTAACTAGGTCCTATGTGACCTAGGTAGTCTGCAAGGGCTGCTGTAACAAGCTGCCACAAACTGGGTGGCTTGAAACAACAGACATTTATTGTCTTGGAGTCCCGGGAACCAGAGGCATCAGCTGGGTCAATTCCTGCGGAGGCTCTGAGCGAAGATGTGGCCAGCTCTCTCCTGTGAAATGAAAACTGTTGCTGCTGCATCAAAAACCAAAGGCTGTTGTAGCCGTCAGTCACTACCATCACCCTGGAAGGTGAGCCCTGCGGAGACACAGGGTGGAGAAAAGCAGGGTACCGACCCTACATAGCTACGGTGCACTTGCAAGGAGTGATTTTGAAGAGCCCAAAATCCTGCATCTTCCCATACATATTAAAGTGTTTAAATTCATTAACTTGAGATATCTAGTTTTCTTTAATTAACAGTAATATTTTGAAGTTTTACTACCTGGTCTTTGTTGCAAAAACTATGCTGGCACCTCCCTTACCTCTTCAGAGCAGTCTCTTAGAGCTATCTGAGAGGCTGTGTTCTGCACTTCTATCCTCAGTTTTGTCCACCAAATAAAACATAATTCTCAGCTTTTAGGTTGTGCATTTTTTTCCAGTTGGCGCTTCCTGTGGTTGCCAGTAGTCCCTGGCATTGCTCAGCTTTGGCAGCAGAGTTTCAGTCTGTTTCCATCTTCACATGGCGTGTCTTCCCTGAGTGTATCCCCTGGGCGTGTGCAAATTTCCCTCCTTTTGTAAGGACAGCAACCACTGCATTTAAGGCTCACATTAAAATTTTTCTTGGTCACCTTCCCATAACCAGCCTCCTCCACAACTCCTCTCTCATCCTCGGTCACAGGTGGTGCTGCCTGCATGCTAAGTTGCTTCAGTCATGTCCAACTCTGTGCAAACCCATGGGTCAGGTTCCTCTGTCCGTGGGATCCTCCAGGCAAGAACACTGGTGTGAGTTGCCATGCCCTCCTCCAGAGGATCTTCCTGACCTTATTTATTTAGCCCTAAATTCTAAACCCCCTATGAGAGTTAATCTCTTTTCTGTGGGTATCTCCCATGTATACAGAAGGTATGCATGATAATAAGCTTCTGTTGATTGATTCTCTTGTGAATCTGCCTTTGATTCCAGGAACCCTAGCTGAGAACTTAGGAGGGTCGACGGAAAGCCATGTTTTCCTCCCCTACAACCTCATCTCAACTGAATTAATGGATTCTACAAAGACCTTATTTCCAAATAAGGTCATATTCACAGATTCCAGATGGGCATGAATTTTGGAGGACATTATGCAACCCAGGACAGTAACCGTAACCCCATTTATCCTTTTCCAGCCTCAGTTTCTTCATCCGTACCTCAAAGGGTTCCCAGGAAGATGAAGTGAGAAGACTCATGACAAGGGCTTTGCTCTGGCTTCGGCAGTCCGTGGATGTTGGTTACCCTTGCTCCTAGCACGTCCTCATCAACACTATTGTTACTGAACCAGGATCACTTACATCCTGATGTGCAGCAAGCCAAAACCCTGAGACCCTGAGGTTTGAGTCAAAGAGAAAATGTATATGCGAAGCATTCCAGCAAAGAGAGGAGAGAACAAACCTCAAATCCACCTCCCCGAAGGCACGGGGCAAGGGGCCTCATGGGATAAAGAATGAAAAAGCATGAGGTCCCAACAGAGACCTGGAGACAAGAGGAGCATGGGGAAGGGGATTGAAAAAAGGTGCAGTAACTGTTGTTCTGCACAGATGTAATAAGCTACAGGGCTCGCCATGTTCACAAGATCTCTGACTGGGCACTCACACATGCCCAGCTGAAGGGGCATGGTCCTCTCCAGCCTTAACCAGCTCGGATCTAACTAGACACAACTGACTCTCAAGTTCCTGGAAACCACCTTGGATGAACACCTCACTGTTAAAGCTATGTGCTGCTCGGAGGACATGCAAGCCTTCTGTGGCAACAATTAAAGCAGTCTTCACTAGTGAATGCAAGTTATAGGTGAAATGGTTTTAACTAGTGATTACCCACGGTTTCACCATCCTCAGCATCATTGTCTTCACCTTTGTCAGCCACTGGGGGTTACAGGAGCTGTGAGACACAAAGAGGAACAGCACACAGCCTTAGCTCTCAAGGGGTCCGTGGTTCTAGCCATGGGTGCTGCCCTGACATAGCTTACATACCAAAGTGCTAAGCAAGATGGTGTCCAGCAGGATGGCCCAGGAAGAGGAGTGCAGAGTGGAAGCAGTCTGAAGAGACAGCACAGGAGACACCCATGAGAGTGAGCTTTTCAAGGGGTCTTGGGGCAAACTGGGCCCCTCAGAGCCTCAGCCCACTGCTGAGAAGGGGCACCTCTTCATTCCTGCACCGTGGAACCAGGTCGCAAGGTTGTCACCCACATGCCTTATTACCAGCGGAGCATGGACTGACTCTGAGAGGTACTCACTTCTCCCTTGGAAAAGCACATCTCTGACTGAAATGATGTCATCAGCATTTTGGTGAGAAGTCTTTGAGATCTGGGATTCAAGGGGGCTCCCAGGGCACCTCCTTTATGTACCTTACAGGTTCAAAGAACATCAATCCCGCAATGAGTGGGACTCATCTCTCCTTTGTCTGAAAAACACACACAGCATAAAAATTGAGAATTACATTTTATTCAGTGGCCCTTCTGAGAACTTGCGCCCAGGAGGTAGCCTCTCAGATAGTTCCAAGGGACTACTCCAAAGAGGTAAGGGAGAAGTTTTGCAGCAAAAACCAGGTAGTCAGAACATCAGAAGATTACTGTTAAAGAAATCAGATATCTCAAGATGATAAATAGGAAGATGCAACAGTCTGAGCACATGGATAATTCCTTTGTTAGGCACCTTCACTATTTAGGGCCAGTTTCCTGGTGTTTTTCCATCCTGAATGCCCTCAGGGTGTGCAGTCGGGAGCTGCAGTGACTGGTGGCTTGATGGCCACAGCCTCCTTTGTTTACTGGTATGGCAGGAGGCATGTTTGGTCCAGACTTTCTGAATTCACAGTACCTGTGCTACGCTGGCTGTGATGGGAAGCCTGTGAAGCTTGTTATCAGAATGCTTCTCCCACCCTTGGAAAGCATGAGCTGTTGATGCAGATCTCAGCAATGCAAAAGTCCAAGGGCCGAGCATGTGTGTGGCTAAAACCACACTTTGGAGCACTCAGCGGTTCTTGAATTAACGGTGCAATTGGCCCCTCCTCTACTCCAGCACTTCCATCCAGAGAAACCTTGAAAAACCAGCCCCATTTTCAGCTCATGAGAGTGTGATTCTGAAGTGTTCTGCTGAGGCAGTTGGCTTTCTTTCATCTGCTGAGGGTCTTGCCTTTCATGTGAGTATTAAAAATAAGATGAATCTTGCTCATCAGTGAGCAAGGGCAAGAAGGCAAAATTATTCCTCTAATAATAGATTCCCTGGGCTGAAATAATCTGATTGGTTTTCTTTGAAACGAAAGATGAAATTGATTCATGTAAATGTATTTCCCTTTGAAGAGCACTCCAAGGCACTGACTTGGGGCAAAACATGATCTATTTGGTGATTTGGTAGCAGCTGTTATATCCTAAATCTCAAATGTGATTTGGGTGCTGGGAGATTATAGTACAAAAGGGGGCCGTGTTCATAGAGCAGGCCACCAAAACTTTCATATATCCAATATATCTTTACTGAACCTAATAATCTTAGCTCCAATTCTTGGTCCTCTAAGAAGAGGTCAAATGTATAATAATAATAATATAGCCAGAATTTTCTAGAAGTGTTTGGATATTAACTCCTTGCCACTGAATGGAAGATCATAGATCCTGATGTTTATGTTAAAAACATGACTGTAATCTTTTGTGTTGATGAGTTGGATGGAGATGCAGAAGAGGGAGAGTGTGTCTTTAAAATCCAAGGTGCAGAGGAAACCCTTGACAGTTCTTTAGAAAGATAAAGGACCTCCTCCTACCTTACCTTATCTTCTGTGCCTTTCTTCTACTTCCTGGTAAAAATAATCATTGCAACAATCATTGTGGTGATAGCACTACGGATAATAACATTGAGGGTGACAATGAACTTTTACAGAGAGTTCTGCATGTGTCACAAATGGTGCGAATGGCTTTACAGATATCTTGTCATTGAACCCTGCCAGCGATGTAGTGAAGTTATACAACACTGTTATCGGCCCCATTTTACAGATGAAGAACTGAGGCCCAAGGTCACACAGCTGGAATTCAACCTCAGCAGTCAGTTCAGGGGTTCACCCCCTGCTTCAGAAGTATCACCTGCCTTTTGCATTCTTTTTTATGCTGGTGAATCTCTTAAAACATCTGGACAGAAAAGGGTTAAATGCAGTCTGTGGGAGAAACTGGATGAAACCAGGACAAGGACTCGCAGTAGAGGGGTTGCTCCTGCAGGTAGAGGTGGGCGTCATGCTACAGAAGTCGGTGACAGGCAAGAGGTCACCTTCTGGGCGGGCAGGTGATGTCAGCGTACAGACACAGAAAAGCGGAATAACCAGAACAAGCTCTTTAAGACGTTCGGAAAGGCAGGAAGCCACAGAGATCTCTGTCTGCTCACCGGAAAGGTCAGCCTCTGAACAAAGGATTCAGAGACAGTCCCTGATCTTTGTGAGCGCAAAGTCTTCTGGAAACCTAGATGCTCGCAGTGGGCTACAGTCTAAGTCAGACCACAGAACTCAGGCATCACTGCTGAGTCTCCTGGTTATTGGACCAGAAGTCCTTGAATCGCCCGTGAATTTGGGCTACCCAGGGCTTGTCTGCCAGACTTCTCCCCTGGATTCTCGGTGAACTCACATATTTCCAAGGCCTACCTCAAGCGAGCACAGCCTGGGAATCTGTGTTTTCATAAGCATCCAGGTGATCCTTGTGACCAAAGAAATCTAGAGAACAATGAAGGAGATTATTTAGAGCCTGGGGCCACACCTGCAAGTAGAAGTGAGGAGGACTTATCTATGGGGAGAGGAGAGCGTGGGATCAGATGGCTAGGCAGGAAATCATGTTTTAGGGTCACCAATGTGTCCCAGTTTGCCGAGGACTGAGAGGATTGCTGCGACATGGGACTTTCAGTTTTAAAACCGGGACAGTTCCAGGAAAACCCTGTTTTTATTGTAAAGCCACATCCCCTGCTTGCCATAAGCCTCACATGACCCCAGAATTCCAAAACTGTCTATTCTCCTTTCCCAGTAGAATCTAGCTTCCCTGGGCTTTAGAAGGAAAGCCTTGCTGCATAAAGTATCGCACACTGAATTATGTATGGCTGATAGCTCCACTGGCCTCCCACAGGTATTTGCATTTTTTAAAAAGGGGGACTATATTTTATTTTGCTTCCTGCATTTCTGTTGCACTTGAAATTACCAAGTATTTTCAAAAATCAACAGTAAAACTTGTAGTTGCATTTCAGAAAAATGATATAAGTATCTACTCTGCAATTTCTTTTAAGTTTCCTAGAGAACAGATAAATTTACACCTCTCTCTCAAAAGCAGTGTGCATTCCACTCATCAAAGTTAAATATGAATTCTTACTGTCTTGTCAAAGCAATTTTCATCTCTTTCCTTTCCCTAAATTTAGTACTATGACTTTAAGAAAAAAAATCTTTCCACACATGTCTGAAGTCATTTGCTTGGAGCTTGCTAAGAGAAATTAGAAAAGCCAGGTGAATAACTAAACCAAATATTGTATGGTGAATTAATGCAAATACCAGAGCAGAAAAATATTTACTTTACAGAAAAATAATTATAATATTAATAAAATACAAATGGGGCCCACACCTCTGAGTTGACACTTGCTGGGTGCGTGCCTCTGAGGCCACTGAGACATGACATTTCCCCAGAGCCACAAGTCCCCAAAACAGAAAGAATAAGTTGACTGGGAAGGGAAGACCTTGAACCCTGAGTCCAGATAGAAGAGAGAGAATAAGAGTCTTTCTCTCTCCTTCTATCACTGTTGCTGAAGCTTAGTTCCAGGTGAAAAGAGGGCAGTAGCCCCAGAAGGGAGGCAGGGATAGTACAGTAGTTTTCCTGCACAGACACCATGCCACCTTCATGCTGCCTACATTCAAATTCCAGCTGTGCCACATGTTAGCTGTGTGACCTTGGGCAAGCTGCTTACCCTCTCTTAGCCTAAGGTCAATAGGTGATTGTGAGAATTCATAAACTAATATACATAGAGAACTTAGAACAAGAACTGCCACTGATCAGTGCTCTGTTAGGAGTCTGCTTATATTAAGAAGGATAATGATAACAAGTAGTAAATAAGCCATAGAGATCTAACTCATAGGGTAATGAATAGAGACAATAGTATAGTACTAAAATTATGTAACATGACAGATATCAAGATGCTGGCAATCATATTACAACCTGTAAGTGTATTAATGTAACAGCCTGTATACCTTACACTTATACGATGTTACATGTCAAACTTATTCAATTAAAAAAGACAAAAAGGACAATGGTAGAAATATCCACATCTGTTATCTTTAGCATATCGGTTAATTTTAAAAATTGCTCTGAGCACAAGCTGCGTGACGTTGCCAGATGCAGTCTGCCAAGTGGTTCCACTGGGTTCCCAAGGTGGTGGTTGTCTGAATGAATTGCCACATTTAAAAAAATTGGAAACTCTCACATAAAAATACACATTTCCAGCTGTTTTGAAAATGCAGAAGGATCTGGCCATGCTGCATGCACATCTGTGTGACCACCCTCAGCCAGGGCTGAGTGGAAAATGTGCCTACTAATTGTGGGGTCGGGCACCCCACAACCGGATTTACTGTAGGCAATGGAATTTGCAAAGCTTATTCCAAGGCAGGGATCAACAAACCATCAGCCAAACCCAGCCCACCAACTGATTTTGTAAATAAAGTTCTATTGGGAGACTTCCCTGGTGGTCCAGTGGTGAAGACTCCAATGCAGGGTCCCAGGTTCAATCCCTGGTCAGGAAACTAGATCCTACATGCTGCAACTAAACATCCTGCATAGCCAAATAAATAAGGAAATAAATATCTTTAAAGTTTTATTGAAATATAGCTACAATCATTAATTTATATATTGCCTATTGCTGCTTTCACATTATAATGGCAGAGTCGAGTAGTTGGAACAGAAAGTACATGGCTCACAAAGTCTAAAAATATTACTCTCTAGCCCCTTATGGAAAAATGTTTGCTAAACCCCATTTCTCAGGTATTATCTTTCTGTAGAGAGTTTGCTTAAAGATGGCTTATTTTTATATTTTTGAAAATAGTGTATTCAGATTTTTTAAAAGTATTGCTGTTGTTTAGAGGGAGAGTGAGTTAATCAGAGCCATTATGTTGAGTCACAGAAAAGCTGAAACACCTGGAAGCTTGATCTAAGTGACTGTAGCTCCTGCACTTCCTCGGTGCCTCTTCCCCCATCATGCCTAAATTGCAGGAACAGTTCTTAAACTACATGATAAAGATGAGACAGTATAGCTTATGTGACACCATATTTAAAAGCAGCACTTCAATTTTGTTATCAGTCATAGAAATCTTTTCTTCAATTCAGTTCAGTTCAGTCGTTCAGTCGTGTCCGACTCTTTGCAGCCCCAGCACATCCGCAGCCCCAGGACTGCAGCACGCCAGGCCTCCCTGTCCATCACCAACTCCCGGAGTTTACTCAAACTCATGCCCATCGAGTCGGTGATGCCATCCAGCCATCTCATCCTCTGTCGTCCCCTTCTCCTCCTGCCCCCAATCCCTCCAAGCATCAGGGTCTTTTCCAATGAGTCAACTCTTCGCATGAGGTGGCCAAAGTATTGGAGTTTCCGCTTCAGCATCAGTCCTTCCAATGAACACCCAGGACTGATCTCCTTTAGGATGGACTGGTTGGATCTCCTTGCAGTCCAAGGGACTCTCAAGAGTCTTCTCCAACACCACAATTCAAAAGCATCCATTTTTCGGCTCTCAGCTTTCTTCACAGTCCAACTCTCACATCCGTACATGACCACTGGAAAAACCATGGCCTTGACTAGATGGACCTTTGTTGGCAAAGTAATGTCTCTGCTTTTTAATATGCTGTCTAGGTTGGTCAGAGCTTTCCTTCCAAATCTTTTCTTAGATCAAGTGAAATGTCCATTTCCTCTGGCTTCACCTGAATTCCTGGAATCAAAGGAAGGCCCCAAATATTGAACTCCCCTCCTGTTACAGTTCCATGTGTAGTTTCTTTTTAAGAAACAAAATGAGTCCCACTAGTGGTCTCTAAAGCCTCTTCCAACTCTAACATTCTGTGATTCGACCATCCAAAAATTAGGAGCTATCACTATTAGGTGTTTGTCGTGTGCCAGCTACGGTGCCGAGCACCTGGTAAGCATCAACTCTTTCAGTCTGCACAGGTTCCTCATCAGGAAAAGGACAGGACTTCCCTAGTAAGCGAGGATTAAATGGAGAAACACCTTACGTGTGTTCAGTACAAACTGACCTGTAGGAAAGTCTATCTACTATTATTTTTATTTTACTCCTGACCACTCAAGACATACTATATGACCTCACTAACGTCTACTGTTTCTTGAGAGTTCTATGCTCTAAAAGTTTCTTGACCCCCATCCCATCTTAAGTGTCTCCTCTTTCCTCACGGCTCTCTGGAATGATCAAAATAACCTGTTTTAGCTCTCAACCACTATTAGAGTGCATTCATGGTCTATGTATTTAGGCAAGTAGTTTTTGAAGGGAGGTATTTCCCACAGAGCATTCAGTATTCTGAATTCAATAGTGGGTTCAGAAGCCAATTGTGTTGCGCAACCCCCAAATATCTTTCCGAGCATACTCTTCAGTGTCTTTCCTTACAACCTGTATTTGTCCATCTTGAACTAAATTGCCATATGATGTGATAATTAAAACTTCACATCTGCAGCTTTCTGCAATATAAAATAAGCCACACTTATTTGTGTATAATTAAACCAATCAGACGTATTAGGAACACATGTTTACTGATTCAAACTGTAACATGATAAGCCAGGACTGTAGCACTTGTCTTATTCTTTCCGGGAGAGGAGACATTTCATAAACTCATGGACAGTTTTCAAGTGGCCCATGTAAGTGCCCAGAAGGTCTTGTCAGCCCCATATCTGGTCTTTGCTTTAGGATAATCATTTCTTCCTCTGGTTCCCAACTTTGTCTGTACACTGAAATCACCCAGAGCACTTTGTAGATACTAGTGTCTTGGTTACACCCCTACAGCTTCTGACTTAATGGGTCTGAGTAGAGCCTCATCAGCTTCTCTGGTGGCTCAGCAGTAAAGAAGCCTCCTGCCAATGCAGGAGGCGCAGTTTGATCCCCGTGTTGGGAAGATCCCCTGGAGAAGGAAATGGCAACCCACTCCAGTATTTTTGCCTGGGAAATCCCGTGGACAGGTGAGCCTGGCGGGCTACAGTCCATGGGGTCACAAAGAGTCAGACACGACTGAACTACTAAACAACAACAGCCTGTTCATCAAAACTTCTAAGGTTCCTCTGGTGAGTCTAATTGCAACAAAATGTGAGAACCATTGATCTATAACATTATCAAATGAGCAGGTTGTTTAATTGATCATAGTTTCATTCTTTTATATGCGTAGTGCACCTTGACCTCTACAGATGTACAAAATGCCTCAAAATTTTCAGCAATTGTAAGCTGCATACCGAGTTGTATACAGGGAGCTCTGCATCTCCAGAACATTCTGTGCTCTGGTATGTATTGGAGTGTTGCATAATTACACAACTCAGTAATGGGTAAAGAAATACTCCACTAGACATTAATAGGGGTTAGAAGAAAGAAAAGAGGTTCAGAACCACAGAAATAAAGAAAAATTAAGTAGTTCTTTACTGTGGGATTTCCCAGAAACTTTAATATAACTAACATGCATGTAAATGTTCAGGAGCATTTCCCAGGCTCATTTGATCACAGAATGCTTCCATCACCCCCTCCACATCTCAGATGTGCCTCATAACATCTTTCAGAACATCCTGATGAATACTTTGACAAGCTTAGGTTCAAAGGGTTTTATGTTCTGGCAACAGGCAAGAAGGGGGTTGCTGAAGGAAGCCCAGGACACAGAGCTGACACCTAACTCTGCACGGGGAACAAGGGCCCAGCTTCTGGGAAGCCAACCTTTGTAGTCCACGGGTCCTTTTTCACTCCAGCTTACTGAGGCTGGAGGCCAGGTCCTTGGCTGCTCAGCTCTCCCTCTACCTGGGCGAGTCACGTCTTTGTCTTCCAGTCTCCGTGGGTCGTAAGGAGGTTCTGACGCGTGGGAACGATAAGTTAGTGGCGCTCTGTATGGAGAGAGAATGAGGATCAATGCCAGGGCTCAGTGCCCTTTCCTACGGGCAGAGGAAGACAGAGGAGGATGAAAGATATAGCACGTACCTAACAGTTCTGTTCTTCTGACCTCTACCTGTCTACTAATTCTGGCAGCGTGAACCTGGGCCAACGTTCTCATCTATAAAACAGGGATACACACTAGCTGAGTGTTCTCATGGAGATTAAATATGACCATGTAAGTGAAAGTGGTATATGAACCATAATGGCCTATGCAGATAATGGAAATTACTTTTATTATCATGGTCATTATCATCAGTAAGATTCTCTCCCTGAGTCTATCTGAATAATAACCCAGGGGGAATTTGACTGGAAAATCTATAGCCATACAAAATTGTCTTACTAGTTTTTTTTAACTTTTTTATTTCATATTGGAGTATAGCCAATTAAGAAAGTTGTGATAGTTTCAGGTGTAGAGCAAAGGGACTCAGCATAAATACACATGTCTCCATTCTCCCCCAAACTCACCTCCCATCCAGCTGCCACATAACACCGAGGCTATACAGTAGGTCCTTGTTGGTTATCCATTTTAAATATAGCATGTTTCACTAGATTTGATAAATATTGCAAAGCAGGAGAGAGAGGTACTGCTAAAGTCTTTAGAGGAATTCTGTTTTGCTTATTCTCCTGAAACCTTGAAAGTGAGCTTAAAATCCAGTTTATTCCACTATTTAATAGTCTGTTGTCTCCTCCCATCGCTTAAAATGCATCTTGTTAGCAGATGGTTCCTTTGCGAGAGCACTTGAGTGACTGATAGAGTGATAAACACCTGCATCTTTCTACAAGCTGGTGGCGTTCCACAGGGTGGAGTTGAACTGAAGCAGCACATAATGAGTGGACAGAATACGAGCGGTGGTTTATCTCCCTTCAGGTTTTTTCCATCACCCCAATTCTATTTTTGCAGACATGACTGTGAACATAGCTGGGAGGTAGTTTTCATCCACCTTAACCAAACCTGGAGAATCCCAGAAACCCTGAAGCTGGAGTCTAGCTACACTGTAAGTCATGGTTTTTTCACTAACAGTCCTTCCTGATGGACTGTTTCTCATCCAATTTATTCCATGTGCCAATTTGCCAGGGTGCACACTTTATTTGTCTTCTAACTGGCACAGTAGATCCTCTGCTCTTCCTTTTATTGTGCAAATTTGTACTGGATCTGTTTGTTTTGTTTCCCACCAAGCGGCGCCCCTCCCTTCCCCTCCACCCATCCTGTGTGGAAATCCTCCCTTTCTTTCTAAGGTGCCTCCTTCAGGCCACTTGATGCCAAGCCCTGGACAACCCTCGTCTTTAAGGAGTTACGCTCCCACCCCCGCCACCACCACCACAGAGACAGCTCCTTTGAGTTGTTCTTTCTGCTTAAACCACCCCACATAGTGTTTGGTCCAACATGTCCCTGCTTGCTGCAAGGGATAGAAATACACATATGCTTCGAATGGCTTGACTCCTAATACACAAGAGAATTACATCTTTCTACCTAATAAAACCTGAGTACCCCTGACTTCTTCCAAGCTTATCACAATAATGAAAGCAGCAGTAAACTTCTATGCAAGTACATGTACTGGGCTTTCTTAGGTGCCATCTCATTAGACCGCCCTCCCCCTCGTCTCTGTGGAAGCTCACTAAGGGGGAAGTAGGTGGCTGAACAATCTTCTTATTCAAAATCAACAGGAAGCAGGCAAGGGTGAAGCTACATTTTTAGTGAAGGGGCTAGGAGCTTTTTTTCTTTTTGCTCTTTGTGTTTTATTATTTTTGTTGGTCTCCATCACAGATGAATTTTTCACTGGTAATTCTGGTAATTCCTTAGAACTGAATCCATTCCTATGGGATTCAGAGCAGTGAAAATAAATTTCAAGCCATGGAGCTAGGAAATGATAACAACAACAATAAAAGGAGCAGGAGGGACCTGGGGACAGTCAACAGGACCAGTTCAGTTCTCAGCTGCTGTTGGGTTTTGCAAAGCTTGGCTCATTATAACCTGTACAACACAGGCCTTCGGGAACTTCAGTTCTTCCGAATTCATTTTGTCAGTGAGAGGTTTGCCAGAAAAGAACCGCCGCTGACTACCTGGTTCCACTCCTCTGAATGTAGCTGCCTCTTCACACGGTACTTTCTCTTGGAGTAAAGAGAAACTTGTTTTAGGGACTTATGGTAATAAGCTCTACTATTAAATAAGCTTTAGATAAGATAAGAGATAAGATATTAGATATCTTATAGATATCTATAGATAGTTATTCTCTATAATTATAGATCATTATATATATCTATATTTAGATATAGATATCTAAATATCTATATCTATATATATCTAGATATCTATATTTAGATATAGATAAAATATTAAATAAGATAAGCTCTAATAGTAGAACTTATTACAAGCTCTGTTCTCTATCAAATGTAAGAGAATCTATTATAAAATGTAAACAGCAGCATTATAGCTTGGAATATTCTAGAAAGTAGGCATGACTGTGTCCACACAGCTGAGTGTGACCTGCCCAGGGAACCCTCTCTGCTCAGCCTCCACCCCCAACACCACCACGGAGTCTCTCCTCCCTTCATGGATGTCTCTGATGGGAGACCCCAGCAAAGCTCCTCTTTTAAAGAAACATCCAGACTTGTCCCTTCTCATCCTCTTTTCCTGCTTTACTTTCCCTTTTATTACTGCCTATCTTTGCCAGTGTCCTCTTATTAGAATGTACGTTCCACAAGAGCAGTGATTTTTTTTTTCTGCTTTAAACACATACGTCTGTGCATGGCATCTATAGGCACTCAAATATCTGTCAAATGAACAAATCAATGAATGGCCACATAGAACCAACAATTACTAAGAGCAGTGATTTTTCTCTTTTTTTCTACTTCTTTTAGTAAACCTTCAATACCTATAAAGAGTAGTAAAGATTGTAATTCAAAAACATTAACAAAAATTCTTTAAATCATAGATCAGGGCAAGTTTAAAGAATAAGGGCAATAAAGTCATTTGCTTTGCAATGACAACATTAAGGTGAACTGCTGGTAAGTCAAGAACTCTTCAACCTTGATGATAAACAATTTGAAAATGTAAATGAGCAACAGCAAAGCAAAAAGAAAGAAAAAATATGTCCCAGCAGTCTAGCCTCACTGAAGAAGCCAGAGAAGGAAGCTTAAGCTGTACAAACTAATACCCAACTTTAGAAAAATGACCTAGAGTGTATAGAATGAACTGACAGTAGGTTTTTAGTAACTAACCTGCTCTCTGGGAGCCTGTTTATGTTTTATTTTTTTTAAATAGTCCTCTTTCTGGATATTGTTGTTGTTGTTCAATTGCTAAGTCATGTCTGACTCTTTGCGACCCCGTGGACTGCAGCATGCCAGGCTTCCCTGTCCTTCACCATCTCCCGGAGTTTGCTCAAACTCATGTCCATTGAGTGGGTGATACCATCCAACTATCTCATCCTCTGGATATTATTGAATTCAATTTTTAAATATTATTAAGGCCTGCAATAAAACTTGTCAGGCTCTGTGCTCGGCCCTGGGATATCACTTTGCCCAAGTCAGACCCAGACCCATGGGGCCTAGAACTGAGACTGTGGTGCAAAATAGAGATAAGTATGGAGACCATTACCACCCAGTGCGGTAAGGAAAGCAGCACGTGTTACAGTGTTGGCAGCTATCTGGTTCTTAAGGTGGTTGGTAGGTGCGTATGTATTCATTTTTATGACTATGTTTCATAACTTACATTTATGTACACATATGTATTTGTTATTTTGCATGTACCAAATTTTACGTAATTTAAAAGGTGATGTTTAAAGGATGTGGAGGCAGCCAGGGTGCACCCCATCATAACCTAGTGGGCGCCATATGAAAGGTGTAACCAGAATAATGAGTAAGAATGAGCCAGAGAAAGGGAGACAGGCCAAGGAGAGAGTCCTCAGACAGGAGGAGCATGGAGGAGAGGCCTGGATGAGGTGAGGGAGGGCAGGACCTGTCTGAGGAAGGCAGAGTAGTCTAGCGTGGCTGAGTGATGGTGGCCCCGAGCACCAGCCCAGATGCTAAGGACTTTGTGAGCCAGTTCAAGAAACAGAACTTTATCCCAAAGACAATGAGGAGTCATGGAAGGGTTTTGTCCTGAGCTGAGTTACAGGATTAGACCCATGTTTGAGAAACATCACGCAAATTGCAGGGTGTTCAGTGGACTGAAGGGAACAAGACTGGAAGCAGGAAAACCACTTGAGACACGTTTGTTTACTTACAAGTTTTACAAAGATCAGAAAGTTTGACAATGTGCAACACTGGTAAGAGTGCAGAGAGGCAGAGAATGTAAGTCAATATGGCCTCCTTAGAGGGCAATTTGTCAATATCTGTGATAATAAATGATTCGTATACCTTTGACCTAACAGTCTATTGCTACAAATAAATCTGGCAGATAAATTTGCACACTTGATAAGAGATGTATGTATGAGATGTTCACTGAAGTACCCATAGTATAAAGAGGACAGCTCATTCTAAAAATGAGTTAGGTGGTTCTGTGTAGGCATGAAAAGATCTCTTACATATGTAAATGAATAAAGCAAGATCTCAAATATTGGGTATGATATTCTTCCATGCACATAAAATAACATATATGTATACACTGATGCATCTCTGATTTTGTTGATGCATAGAAAAATATTTGGCAGGATAAATTGGTTGCCTCTGAAGAGAAAGCCTGAAGATCTGGTAGAGGAGAAATTTACTTTTTATTAAATGTATTTTTAATTTTGTTTTTGTATGGTAAGGACAGTTAACATGATATCTACTCTCTCAATAAATATTTAAGTGTACCAAACATTATTATTGACTACAGGTACTTTCCTTCTTTTTAATTGCTAAGTAGTATTCCTTTGTGTTATAAATATATATATATATCCACACACACATATATATAAATCTTACATCTTCTTAATCTGTTCATCTGTTAATGGACAGTTAGTTTGCTTTCATATCTTGGCAGTTATCTATGATGCTGCTGTGAACATGGGGATACATATATTTTTTCAAATAATGTAGTGCTTTTGACTTTTTTGAATATATACCCAGTAGTGAAATTGCTTGGTCATGTGGTAGTGGTTTTTAGTTTTTTGAGAAACCTCCATTGTTTTCCATAGTGGCTGCACCAATTTATATTCCCACCAACAGTGTCCAAGGGTTCCCTTTTCTCTACATCCTCATCAGCATTTTTTGTGTTCTTTTTGATGACAGTCATTCTGTACAGCAGATCTTTAGAACTTACCTTCCTTAACTGAAACTTTGTGCCCACTGATTAATGTTTAATTAAAACATAACACACATGGTGAAAAGATCATGCTATGTAAAACTGTATAGGCATATGTGTACATATTTTGTTTTAATTAAACATTATGGGATTTTATGCAATAGTGTTTAAGATGGATTTTCTAGTACCTGGTAAAAGATTACGTAACCTGTCATTCCTCAGCCAAGACCTGGTCAATCCTTGCTACTCCCAGAGGTTCAGTGAGAAGATGTTTTCAAGGTGGCTTCTACACCTAACTGTTTTCCAAGGAGAGAACAAAAATGGTCCATGGCCCCTAGAAGGCCATTTGGAGGCCTGATCCATAGGAGATGCCTGACCTGCTTTGAAAACAGAGTGATGAGGAATCTAACCATAACGTTATATATCTTTTCATTCCCCAAACAATCTTAGGTCAAGCTTTCATCCCATCAGACCATCTCCTGCTCTCTGCTTGTCTAAGACTTCCTCCAGGCAGCAGCTAAGGCCCTCTGCCCTGGACGGGCCATGGGAGGGCTGGAAATCAGGTCTTGGGAAGGCAGCCTGGAGGGGGCCTCCTGTTAGACAGAGGTCACCCAGCCCACCTTTCCCTCCTACTCTGGCCCGCCCTCCCCTCTGTGCAACCTCAGTAGAGGTGGCATGTCTTCGTTCCTGGCCGATGATGCTCAGAGGGAGAAACCAGGCCTGGAGAAGAGGATTCTTTCCCAACACACACATGCAGCATGCATCAGAGACCCTTTTCACTTGACTGAAAGGCAAGGGCATCACCCTCAAGGATTCCCAAGCACTTTCCCAGCAGGTGTGCTTAGGTTCATGCTGGTGAAAAAAGTTTTCCTGGAGGTTAGGCGGGGGTTGGAATCTAGCCCGTCCACTTATATTTCTATTCCCCATCCCTTTGGCCTATTTATAAAGAGCTCTTCATTTATAATGTGATGTTTACTTCAGAATACTCCAGGGAACCTCTGTTCCGTCTTCCAGCCTCCAAGACCCTGAATAATTGATTTTAAAAGTAGCTCACGGCATATTTGCTCCACAAAAGGGAAAGAGAGTGCAATGTATAAAGGCAGTTTAAATGGGCAGAAAGACTGGTGAACAATCTTTTTTGTGTTCTAAAAACCTCAAGCAAGTGTATATGTACATGTAATGGCTAACGATGAGCCAGCAAATTTGACTCCGCATCACATGAGATCCCGCTCATATCAGAACAGGCAAATGGTAAGGTCGAAGAGTGCAATTACTGCTCTCAGCCAGCTTCCTCTCTGACCACTCCTTTTATTTGTTAAGATTGAGAAATAAATAGGCTCTTCTTAAAGGAAAACAAAAAGTGCCTTGCAAAGTTCATAATGTTCTCTCACCAAAGATAAACGTAACTATATAACATATATTAACTATATAGCATATATTAACTATATATTAACTATATAGCATATATTAATTTTATAACATACATTAATTAGCTTGGTCGTGGCAATCATTTCACAGTGTATCAATTTTCAAAACATCACAAAGTTTATCTCAAATATATGCAATTATTTATCAATTAGACCTCAGTAAAGTTGGAAAAATAAGTTTAAAAAAATAATGTCTTCTGTAGTAATTGCATTCAATTATGATAACCATAGCAACACAGAAGTTTTGATCTTAAACATGGAAAATTGATACTTTTTTTGGATTGTCTTATAAATCCAAGCACAGGATATAAAATGCTCAGAGAGAACTCACGCTTCAGTTTGAGACATGTCAGTGTAAGGTTTTCTTCCTAAGAAACCTCTGGGAAATGTTACATGCAACCTGTGCCATTAAAGCGCCTTCCTGCCTTACTGCACATTGGTTCCTAGGTAATCACTTCATTTTTACTTAAATCATTGCAGAGGCCAAGGCCATGGAGAAGTGGGACCTAAGATGGACGAGTTTTGGTAGCTGGAGGGCACAGGCAGGAAGCATTTCCAGTTGGGATGCTGCCAGAGTGGTATATGATGATGGAGGACCCTGGCCTCTAAGGCAGTTGTTTCAAGTGCTGGGAAGGGAGGAGTTTTAATTTCCTAAGGCTGCTCTAACAAGGTACCAAAAACTGGTTGGCTTAACCAAATAGAAGTGTGTTGTCTCAGTTCTGGAGGCTTAACGTCCAAAAGCAAGGTTGTGCTTTCTCTGTCTCTGGAGGAGACTCCGTCCCAGCCTCCTCTGGCTTCCAGTGTTTAGGGCGATTCTTGGTTTTTCTCCACCTGTAGCTGCATTGCCCCAGTCACATGGCCTTCTTTCCCCTGAACATCTCTGTCTCTGTGTCCAACTTTCCCCTTTTTATAAGGACACCAGTCATCTTGGATTACAGCCCACCCCAGTGACCTCATTTTAAGTTGATTACCTCCGTAAACACCCTGTCCCCAAAGAAGGTCAGATTCTGAGATACTGGAGATTAGGACATTAGCACATCTTCTTCCAAGGGACACAGTTCAATTTATAGCAAGAGGGGCTTGGAAGACCCCTGGGTGGATGGGGAGAAGGGCTGGTACAAGACAGAAGTGGGGCTGGGAGGCTGTCAGCTCTAGCCTGAATCCACTTCTCAGTGATACAGAGTTGCCTGGATCCCTTCTATCAGGAAAGAAAAAGAAAACAAAAACAAGGCTTTCTGAGCCACACAGACCACCACAGAGCCCCATTCTCTGCCTCTAGACTATTGTACAGAGGTGTCTCCAGCACACGGGGCAGACAGTTTAAAGCACAAAGCAAAACAGATTTCTTTCTGTCATTAAGAGAGCTCTCTGGAAAGAGATACCTTTTCTGTGATAAACTCACAGAGGTGAACACATGCCCTCAGGAGCAATGGCTCAGTGGCTGGCTGGCGGTCGGCCAGGATAAGCACACATCTGCTCACACTCCACGCGGCACCCTGGGTGGGTGATATTTAAAGTAAAATACAGCAACTCTAATGAAGTTTCCACAGCGGTCACTTGATAAATTGGTGATTTGATAAACTGGTGATTTTGTTGAGGTGGAGAGAAAAACAAAGGCGAGGGGAGGGTGAAATTGAGAAAAAGAACATTTTAATCAATGTAAAAAGTGGAAGTTGTGAGCTTGCCAGTCAGAGCAGTCGTGATTTAAGTCTGGAAAACCATTTTAAGTTGGACTCCAATTTTTAGGGCATGGGAAGACCTGACCTTATAATCCCATAAATTTGAAAGTGGTTATAGACATTCACTTCTCAGATAGCTTAAAAGCATAGCCTCTTCTTTTAAGGGGCAGATGATGTTTTAAAGGAAGTTACATGGGTCTAAAACTGACAAGGGACTTTTAGGACACATTCATTTTTTATCGACAGTCCAGCCAAATATGTAGTTGTGACAGGATGTTAAAAACCATCAACTGACCATGTGTCCCTTCCCTTATAGGTGGATTTTCCCATTCGGGTTGGGGGATATGTTTGGGTAAAACCACAAAGATGCCACACCCAAGGTTCCATTGCTAAAGGGTTGATGGTTTCCAGTTTGCTCATACAAGTAGCAGTAAAACAGCTGACTCTTCAGAGTTCAGAAGAGTCACCTAACAGTCTGTAGGATATTTGAGGGGAAAAGCCTGATTCTAATGTTCAGTTACTCTAAGGGACACACTTCTCCTCTGTGAGAGGGATCCCATTGGCAGGAATCAGTCACATGGCCTCATACAGGTGCTATAGGATGGAAATCAGTCTAATTGTGTGCCCCAGAGGGGAAAACTCAGATTGGTAGTCTCCCATGGTAGGCAAGGTTGGACAAAAATAAAAAGAAGGCAAGGGCTTTGATAGAAACACAACCTCAAGCTCTAGGTTTCATCTCTCCTTTCCTTCCAAGAGATGGACATCAATGTCATAGGTCCTTATTTGTAGAGAGAACCCCGCCCCCGCCCCCACCCCCCGTGAAGTGTATGGGGTAGACACATGGAAGAGAGGAAATATCCCTTTTTTCTTCAGAATAGTCTTTGCCTTGTGACTAATTAGACATACTGTGTGTGTGTGTGTGTGTGTGTGTCAGTCACTCAGTCATGTCTGACTCTTTGTGACACCATGGACTATAGCCCACCAGAGCTCCTCAGTCTGGAATTCTCCAGGCAAGAATACTGGAGTGGGTAGCCATGCCCTTCTCCAGGAGATCTTCCCTACCTAGGGATCAAACCCAGATCTCCTGCACTGAAGGCAGATTCTTTACCATCTGAGCCACCAGGGGACATAAGACACAAGGGGAAATGAAACAATCAGTGGAGAAAGTTATTTGGACCATGTAAATATCTCTATGTATATCTCATCTGAACTGCTACGTGAAAATAACTAGGCACTTTTTCTTCCGTGTCCTCAAAGACTTGGTTGGTGATGTGGGCTTCCCTAGAAGTATGAAGACAGCTCATGCAAGCCCTGAGGAGAAAAATCTGTTTAACTATCTCTTCGGGTTTTTTTTTTTTTGACTGTTCTGCAAATATTCTGATCATGAGCTGACAAGCTATAAGGCCAGGAGCATCTGAGGCCACCTGGGGAGAGCGGAGACAGGAATACCCTGTTCAACTTAGAATGACAGTCACCAAGAGGTCTCAGGCAAATTCAATTTTAAAGAGCACTTGAAAGGGGCAGAAAAGAGGTGACAGTGGGAGGAAGCAGAATATGATGAGGCAGTAATTGGAGAGAATAACTGAGGACTCTCGGCTGTTTTATTTAACCCTCTCTAAACCTGTACGTATCAAAGTTTCTCGTATAAGTCCCAGAAGCTTGGTCTGTCCAAAAGATGCCAGTAAAGGAGGAGAAATTCATAGACACGCCCCACTTCCCTTTTTTACATCTTTTTGTCTCCCAGACTTCCTCCTCTGACTCCCAGATGCCTGGGGTCCTCCTGTTGTCTACTGATTCCTCCAGCAGTCACCCCATTTCCCCCTATGCTTACATAGTAAACTGGAATTTTGCTCCTTGATTTAACTTGAAAATGATTGAGAGTTCTATTAACTGTTAATATATTAACCTTCCCACTATGTTTTGCACTTTATAAAGAAAAATGAATCAGGTCTTAGTAATAGGCTTCAAGGGTCAGTGAAAGTGTTAGTCGCTCAGTTGTGTCCAACGTTTTTGAGACCTCATGGACTGTAGCCCACCAGGTCTCCTCAGTCTACGGAATTCTCCAGGCAAGAATACTGGAGTGGGTTGCCATTGCTTTCTCCAAGGGATCTTCCTGACCCAGGGATTGAACCCAAGTCTCCTGCATTGCAGGCAGATTCTTTACCGTCTGAGCCACCGGAGAAGCCCCTCAAGGGTCAGAAGTGGGAAGATATTCTTGTTCTGCCTATTATATTATGGGGTGGTTCTATATCAGGTCTATAACATTCCTCTGAAATAACTGATCTAGTAACTATCTGATCTAGTTAAAGGCCTAGACTTTTCTTAATACCATAAATCTGGGTTTAAAGCAATCATGGGATTATGTGTTGAATTTTTCCTGTGCAGGGTGTCACATTTTAATTTCCTCACAATTTGATCCTAGAATAATAGAGCCATAGGGCTTTGTTTAATTTTGCTTTGTTTTTCTCCTTTGTTACAGTTTTGAACCATGACCTATTATGTGAACAGTTTCTTTCCAAAGCACCACATGACTCAAGGGCTGAGAGCAGGCCAGATATGTAGGACTAGTGGGTATGTTTGGGGAAAAATTAAGTATAAATGAAAAGCTCTTTGATGGGCTGTATTTGTGGCTGTTTGTCACTGTGCTGATTATGACATTATTGCTACTCTCTGCTGCTTATGACATAAAATAACAATTTCAACTTGCTCACAGTGTTTTCCAGTCAGGAATTTGGGAAGGCCCTGCTGAGACAGAGCATTTCTGCTCCACGTGCATCAGCTGGGGTGGCTCGGCGGGCTGAAGGGTCCACTCCAGGGTGACTTCTTCACCTGACTGGCAGCTTGGTGCTGGCTCTAGCCTGGGACCTCAGCGGCAGCTCTCAGCCAGAGACCTTAGCTCCCCTGCATGTTGGCCTCTCCACGGAGCTGCTTAGGCTTCCTGACAGCATGGTGGCTGGGTTCCAAGACTGAGCATTCCCAAGGCCAAGGAGGAAGCCAATGGGCTCCTGCTGACCGAGACATGGAAATCACGTGGCATAACTTCCACTGCATTCAATTGCTCAAATCACTGCCAATCACTAAGTCCAACCCAGATTCAAGAGGAAGGAAATGGGACTCCAATGCTGAATGATACAGGAGCAAAGAACATGTGGCCATCTTTAAATACCCACAGACCTTCTCAGAAAGGAACTATCCTAAAAGGCTATAAAATAGTGTTAACTGTGTTATTAAACCTAACATCATATTTCCTCCCCCTCCCTAAATACAATCTGTTATCCACTGGCCACTCTACCACCAGAAACATTAATATTACTTAGTCTCCAGGTTCAAGGTCTTTTTGGGTGCTCACCCAGGCCTGTGTTCTTATAGCTGGACCGGACTGTCTATTCACTTTTCCCATAATCCAGCTCAGAAGTGACAGATGGGTTTTAGTGTTTTTAACTCTTATGAGCAGTTTAACCTTAAAGAAAAGAACGGGAAAACTTCTCTAAACTTCTCTGTTTATTTCTTTAACAAATACTTATGAAATGCCTGTTATGTCCAGAGCACTGTACCATGTTCTGGAATGTGAAAGAGGAAAAGGAAAGATTTGCTGTCCTCACAGTTGCTTCCCATCTCATGGGGAGATGGGTGTGTTTAGAATTAACAGAAAGGAGAAGAAGAAAGCAAGTCTTGGAAATGCTGAATGTGGGTTGAGAATGGAAACAGACAGCTCTGTGTTTTTGACTCACAAAACCAGTTTTTCTGTGTAGAGGAGTGGCACTCCAGGGTAATGGACATGGTCCCCGTCAGCAGAAAGTAGACACAGGAACATAAAACCTGGACTCAAGTGCTGTACCAAGAGAGCAGCACTGGGGTGAAGTTAAAGCTCAGGCTCTCCACCAGACTTCCTGACTCTGCCAGCTGTGTGACTTTGGGCAAGTTACTTGACCTCTCTGTGCCTCAGAATCCTTACTTGTTCAGTTCAGTCACTCAGTCGTGTCCAACTCTTTGCGACCCCATTGGACTGCAGCATGCTGGGCCTCCCTGTCTATCACCAACTCCTGGTGTTTACTCAAACTCATGTCCATTGAGTTGGTGATACCATCCAACCATCTCATCCTCTGTTGTCCCCTTCTCCTCCTTCCTTCAATCTTTCCCAGCATTAGGGTCTTTTCCAATGAGTCAGTTCTTCACATCAGTGAAAGAAACATCACTGGCCGAAGTATTGGAGTTTCAGCTTCAGCATCAGTCCTACCAATATTCAGGGCTGATTTCCTTTAGGATGGACTGGTTGGGTCTCCTTGCAGTCCAAGGGACTCTCAAGAGTCTTCTCCAACACCACAGTTCAAAAGCATCAATTCTTCGGTGTTCAGCTTTCTTGATAGTCCAACTCTCACATCCATACATGACTACTGGAAAAACCATAGCTTTGACTAGATGGACCTTTGTTGGCAAAGTAATGTCTCTGCTTTTTAATATGCTGTCTAGGTTGGTCATAGCTTTTCTTCCAAGGAGCAAGTGTCTTTCAATTTCATGGCTGCAGTCACCATCTGCAGTGATTTTGGAGCCCAAGAAAATAAAGTCTGACACTGTTTCCATTGTTTCCCCATCTATTTGCCATGAAGTGATAGGACCTGATGCCATGATCTTAGTTTTCTAAATGTTGAGTTTTAAGACAACTTTTTCACTCTCCTCTTTCACTTTCATCAAGAGACTCTTTAATTCTTCTTCGATTTCTGCCATTAGTGTGGTGTTATTTGCATATCTGAGGTTATTGATATTTCTCCCAGCAATCTTGATTCCAGCTTGTGCTTCATCCAGCCCAGCATTTCTCGTGATGAGAAACATATAAGTTTCTACATATAAGTTTAATAAGCAGGGTGACAATATACAGCCTTGATGTACTTCTTTCCCGATTTGGAACCAGTCTGTTGTTCCATGTCCAGTTCTAACTGTTGCTTTCTGACCTGCATACAGATTTCTCAGGAGGCAGTAAGGTGGTCTGGTATTCCCATCTCTTTAAGAATTTTCCACAGTTTGTTGTGATCCACACAGTCAAAGGCTTTGGCATAGTCAATAAAGCAAAAGTAGGTGTTTTTCTGGAACTCTCTTGCTTTTTCAATGATCCAACAGATATTGGCAATTTGATCTCTGGTTCCTCTGCCTTTTCTAAATCCAGCTTGAACATCTGGAAGTTTACATACTGTTGAAGCCTGGCTTGGAGAATTTTGAGCATTACTTTACAAGAGTGTGACAGGAATAATGACTGTACCTAATGCATAGGATGCTTAAGGGAATTTAGTGAGTTAAGATTTATAAAGCCCTGAGAATGGTGCCCAGCATGCAATAAGTACTACATGAGTGTTTGTTACACAAGTGTACTAAGCCCCCAGTAGGCTTTCCCGGTGGCTCAGTGGTAATGAATCTGCCTGCCAATGCAGGAGACATGGGTTCGATCCCTGGGTGGGGAAGATCCCCTGGAGCCAGGAATGGCAACCCACTCCAGTATACTTGCCTGGGAAATCCCATGGACAGAAGAGCCTGGAGGACTCCATTGCATGGGGTCGCAAAAGAGTCAGACACGACTTGTTATGTTACTGAGACCCAATATTTTTTACTCACCAACAACTGCAGAAAGCTCATTCTTAATGCAAAGGAAACCTATAATTCGGAAGAGAGAACAACTGAATATACCTGTAAATGCAAATATAGAAGTACAATATTGGCTATGTTGTAGAAACCCATGTAATTGAGTTGAATGAAAGGTTATGCTGTTCCTTCTCTGGAGAAGGGCTTTGAGGTTTGGGTAGAATTTGAATATCAATTATTAAATATCACTTAACCAGTCCATGTGGAGTTCTGGGCATATGGTATGAGTGACATGGCTGAGACACACACAGTGACACAGTTGTGAGTGAAAATGACAAGGTCCATGCTTGTAGATGCCTGGCGTTTACATCCTGGTGGCGAGATAAAGATGCAGGCTGTGACAGAGCACGCGCAAAGCGCACACAGAGGAACAAGCAAGATTCGAGTGTCGGGGAACAGAGGAGACAGGACAGACTAGAGCAGGTGGCCTGGTCAGTGTAGCACGGGACAGACAAGTAGAAATCATCTGGGCCCCCAGAGAAGAGGTCAGATGGAAATGGCCTGAGCCGGGGTGTTCAGCCCCCGGAGCTCCCTGCAGTTTCAGTTAGCACGGGTGCTCGCCGACATCTCAGATCCCAGCTGAGACGAGGAGTTAGGTCAGGCAGAGACTATGGCAAGAGTCTTGGTTTCACACAACTTCTTGATTTCAACAGCTGTCAAGCATTAAAACAAGGCCAGTTTCAGAATGTAAAATACAAAAATCAATTGTATTTCTCTATACTAACAAAGAATAATATGATAATTGTGTTAAGACAACCGTTCTATTTGAAATAAAATCAAAAGGAATAATATACTTGGGAATAAATTTAACAAAAGAAGTACAAAGCTTCTACTTTGAAAACTACAAAACGTTGTTGAAAGAAATTCAAAAAGACTAAATTAAATAGAAAGATACCCCCATGTTCATGGATTAGAAGAATTAATATTGTTAAGAATGACAGTATTCCCCCAAATGGATCTACACATTAACATAGCTTCTGTCAAAATCCCCACTGTCTTCTTTGCAGAAATTGATGAGCTGACCTTAAAATTCATATAGAAATTTAATGGACCCAGAACAGCCAAAACAATTTTGAAAAAGAAGCACAAAGTTGGAGAACTCACTTCCTCCTTTCGAACTTATTGTAGTGCTATAGTAATCAAAACTGTGTGATACCATTAAAAGGATAGACAGATAGATCAATAGAACAGAACTGAAAGTCCAGAAGTAAATTCTCAGATTGTCAGTTGACTTTCATCAAGAGTGCCAAGGCAATTCAAAGGGAACAGAATAGTTTTTCAACAAACAGTGCTTAGATAACTGGATATCCATTTGCAAAAGAGTGAATTTCGACTGCTTCCTCACAGATGACAATCAGTAACTCGAAATGGATTATAGACCCAATTTAAGACTAAAATAAAAAGACTCTTAGAAGGAAATAGAAAAAATTTAATGGCCTTCTGTGAGGCAAAGCATGAACAAAAGAAAAAAAACTAGGCTATCGAAATTAAATACCTTTATACTTCATGGACTAACACAATGTTTTTGCCAGACAGAAGGAGGGGAAGAGGCTGATAGACAACTTTAAACAAATCTCATGAGGTGACTTATTGTGTTTTCTTAGGGAAGAGTTAAAAGGAATTAGATGAAGACTTGTTTTATTTGTGTCAGAACTGAATGCAGTTACTGTACAAAGCGTGTAAAACTTCAGATGCTTTGTCTAGAACTGCTTTTTAGCTTTTAGGTATTTAACTAGTATTTCCCTAAGCTGCTCACCTGAGCTTGCAGAAGACTTAAGAGTTGCGTTAAAAAAAAACGGAAATCATAGCGATCTCACACACCTTTTCATTAGGGCACTACACCTGAGCCATAATAGGGTGACAGCAAAAGTTGAAGGGACTTTTTTGTGAGGCTATAATCCAGTTTATCGCCTATGCTTCTGCTTTTAGATTTCCACAAATCATTTTTATAGTTCCTCAGGTTTATGGCATTTTTATATAACTTATTTCACCTAATTACCGTAATAACTATAGAAGATAGGTATTATTAACCCTCACTTTATAGCTATGAAGAAGCTGAAGCTCAGAGAGTTTATAAGTTATGCAGAGAGAAAAAGCAATCTCTGGCCAGTCTTTCGAAATACAATAAAAAAAAAGAAAGAAATTGCGATAATAGTGGTGGTATGATTGTTGCTGTTCAGTTGCTCCATCATTCTGACTCTTTGTGATCCCATGGACTACAGAATGCCAGGCTTCCCTGTCTTTCACCATCTCCTGGAGTTTGCTCAAATTCATGTCTCTTGAGTGAGTGATGCCATCCAGATTTTCAAATGTTGCATGTGTAATAATAATATGTGATTAGACCATTGGCTAACATTAATAATGCTTTATAACCATATCATTGTATTGGTTACAATATGGGAAAGAAGGCAGAAATTCAAAATGGGACAAAAATAACCACATCAGTGAACTTGAAACTACTGCCAATACTAGTGATGTGGCTGAGAAGACAAGATATTAGAGAGTTTAAATTCAAAAGCAAATCACTATTTTCAAGTTAAATGATCAAGTGAAAGATAATTTTCCTAAATGTTCTCTAAACACCTACAGTTTGACTATGATACAAGGAAGTACATTAACACTTGTATTTATGATCAATCTGTGGATTCATGCATTCTGGAACATTTTGATTAATTGTTTGGTGGATTGGTTACTAAACCTTGTATGTTGACACATCCTATCTATAAGCATACAGATTATGTAAAAAGTACTAATTACACATTCTGAGACTGTACACCAACTTCAAATCTAGCTCAAGAGTTTCCATGATATTCAAGGTTAAGTTCAAGGATAGCCATTTCTAAGATTTCTTCATCTTGATATTATGTATTATTGTGTCAATGTTTTTGAATCCCTCCTTTTTAAAATTACACTCAGCTAATGTTACATATGTGAACTTACAATAAATTCACTGGCACCAGAAATCCTTCCTTCTAACTGTCCTCTACTCTCAACCAGACACTTCTGAAATGTCCTTTTGATCAGCTGTTCTCAGGAGGGGCTGAAGGGTTTGAGATTCCAGAAGAGACTAAGCATCTTCCCTAATCTAGTCATTAATCATTAATTGCTTTAAGAGTTTAAAATTTATGCAAAGTCAGTTCATCCATAATTATGCAATTATTATACCTTTGGGCATACGAAATGTAAGACAATTTTCTATAATTTTTAAGGGCAAGGTAACAGATGACTTTTCAGACTTTTTCCAGAGGCTGTTCACAAGTAGGTTTTTTTTTTTTTTCTTCAAGAAAATAATTTTAAACTTATTTCCCTTAGGAGGTACCCCACAGGCCTCAGAGGGTGTTAAAGGTGGTGAAAGCAGGTATTATGTTTAATCCTTCAACTCACTTCACACAGAGTATTGAATTGTTTATAATAGTGATATTCTTCACAAAGTTTGGGGTTTACCACGAGCAAAACACGGATGGAAAACTATTGCTTTAAGACAACCTATCGGGTGTCTGTCTCAAGATATATAGGAAGGTATGTTGAAATTCTCAGAAGCCATGTCAAGACAAGTTTAAGTCATTTCCACTTTTAAAAAAATTATGCAATTCTACTATTTTAGGATGAATATGGTGATTCCAAAAATAAAAAGCAGTAAGAGTTCATGTAAGTTGAGCATGGTTATTACAAGGAACTCACTTTAGACACCTTTGTTTCTATATGTTTGTGACTATATATGTTTGGCCGCCTGAGTCCCCATAACTAATCCTTCCTTGTCCTCAAGTGAAGTTACAGGAATGCTAATAATATTTCATACCTTCCCTTATGTTACTTCAAAGAATTTCTCCACTCTACTTCTTTGCCAGTTTGAACCGGTTGACTTGGTTTGCCTGACTTCATGGCAGTTCACTGACTTGTGGGAGCATCCCAACCTCTCTGCCTGTCTGCTCTGAACTTGCTATTTCAGACTGTGATTATTAGATTCCCAGGTTGCCCTCACTCAAGACTACATCCATATCTCTTTTACCAAACTCTTCTCACAACCAGCCTCGATTCTCAAAACCTTATCCTATATGAGGTTATCAAGAAAAGAGCTCAGAGTAGACTTACTACACCAAAATGGAAGCACCTTTTACTCTAGATTTTAATCCTGAGCAAAACATTATGAGTCAAAGAACAACATGTCTTTAAAGGAACATAGAAGAGATGGTGGTTCAGTCCCATGATTTTCCCTACCCTCTCCCCAAATCTTGGCTTTTTTAAAGAAATGACCTCTAGAAAAGAATTTACCACCTTCCTAAGATTCAATAATCATTCTTCTGCTCCCTGGTAGGAAATTCATCAAATTCATTTATATTTTAAAATTAGCTTTTAAAGTAGAAAACACATCTTTTTGCCACATCCTTGGAGACTAGTTGTTAAGACTATGAAATTTAAAAAATTGAATCAACTATAAAGTCACAGGTCAGTTTATATCAGAAAATGAAATCATAGGCCAGTTCTAAGACTCAACCTGTATAGAATGGGGCAAATGCTATTAACTCCCCTCTGGGGTTGGTCCGGAGTCTTAAATGGGTTCCTCTGTGTAAAGTGATTGGAACAATCTGATATATAGGAAACAGTAAAGTACTTTGTTCTGTGTGGTTATTGCCCGGAAGCGTTACTAGGACCAGGGCTTTGAGTTTTCTGCTCACCCAATGTGACCATACACTTTCAACCAGGTTGCTGAAAAATCACTAGCTAGTAAAGTGATGGATCATTTCCAATTACTATCCGAATCAGCAATTTCCTTTGTACCCAGGGCTTTGTTCCCTAGCACCACCCTCAAAGCTGCCAGCTTCTGTTTCTTTGCAAGAAAGAAGCTAAAAAGAATTTTAAAATGCTTTTCTATTTCACCATTCTTGGTCCACCCCACGAGAGCCCAAACAAAGTAAATCACATGTACATGACATGGAAATTTTATTTTCCAGGAACAATTTGGTTACATTTTGACATAGCACTTAGACTTACTAGAGTAAGACAAAGTCTGTCTTATTTACTTAACAAGTCCTTAGGAATACTTCCAAACCTTATTTAGCTATGAGGCCTGATCAAATGCCCTCCTTACTAAGATTTAATCTATTTCATTTAACTCCAATTTACAAAGAATTCTTCAGGCATTTTTATTAAACATTTTCATGGTAATATTTAGAGTCTATTACTATTATTTAGCAACAAAGGAAGACATTTATCCTTAGAAAATGAAGTACACCACCCATTCACTGTTAATTCCCTTGCATTTATCTCATGGATTTTTTTAAAAATTAGAACTTGAGAAGGAACTCGGTGGATATGAGTCAGTGTAATGAAGTAGAAAGAATACAACATTTGTAGTTAGAAGACTGGGTTTTCAATCCCAGTTCTGTTACACATCAGTTGTGTGGCCCTAGGCATATAAATCCTTTGACTTTTCTGAGTTTTTCCTTATCCATTAAATGGAAATGACAATTCCTGCTTTTCACTCTCTCTCACAGGTATTTTAAGTCATGAAGGTGGCCTGCTATGTAGAACTGTGACAATTCAAACTTGCCCCACCAACCTTGCTCTCAAGTCTCCTGACTCCTCCAGCTGGGTCTCCACTGGCCCCCCGCACGCTCAGAGGGTCCATAGCACACTTACCTACGTATCGCCCTCTTGATTCAGGAGAGAAATATGCAGAATAAATTACCATTTATTCTTATTCACTGATGATTCCAGACAAGTAATTCTGAGAGATCCCACTGGGCTTAATAAAATTTGAAGACAGAAAAGTTTTCCAAACATGATTATCTTCTAACCATAATTCACTTAGGAAAAACTCCCATGTCCCCATTGAGTCCTGTTATCAGTCAGGTCACTCTGTCATTCAACAGAATGTCACTGCAAAAGTCATTTTTAAAGATCTCTCTCTCTCTCATGCACACACACACACACACACTATCTATATCCTGTTGGTAACTGTTAATGGTTGGATAATGAAGTTCTTTTAAAATTCTCAACCATTCCTTGTAAATAAGCTCTGGTAAAACCAAATTTTAATAACATTTTTATTCATTCAGATCATACCTGCTTCAGGTTGTAAGGCTTTATGAAGAGTCAGAAATTATTTGGGTAGTCAGATATGCAAGATATATAGCTATAGATATGTACACACATATAATTTAGAAATTTGAAATTATTTACCTAAAGTTGATTATACTAAGCAAATAATGATCACATCTCTGTGCCATTACTTTATAGACCCAAACCAAGTCACTGAGACCAAACACACTTTTAAAAATTTTGGATGAATTTTTCTATCTGTAAAACTGAAAAGACCTATGAGATGTGCTATTTTTTCAACAAATTATTTGTAGCCTCTTGTGATCAATGAAAAACGTATTTGGCTGTTTCTCTGCTCCTAACCAAGGGCAGTCACACAGCTGCCTAAGCAAATGCATTTTCCCACATGTTCTCAGGATTGGCCCCCATGGTGGCCTTTTCTATTTATTTTAATTTTAAAAAGTTAAAAATTAAATTTAAATTAGTAATAAATAAATTAATTAAGATTTTAATTTAAAATTGAAAATGCATTTCTACTTAGAACACATCTTATTGGCACAGTAAATGTGAAGCTCCGAGTGCTCCTGGGGAGCAGAGAGAGCCTCTGGGGACCTGGAGCCTGAATCCACACAAAAGTGGGGAGGGGGTCCTGAAATTCTCAGGAAATGTGAGGACCGGGTATAAGCCCCACCCTTGCCCACTCCCTCCTCCTGGAGCATTGCCATCTAGGTTGCAAATGGGTTAAGGCAAATGTCAAGGAAACTCTACAAATGGGCTACATGTAGAGCGGTCCCATGTTGCCATGGTAATGGGGAGACAAGGAGGGGTGTTAAAAGCTGCTATTTTTGAGTCTTAGACTGTTCCAGTACAGTTGTCAGAGTCCTCTCTGTGTCCCCTTCCACCTCCCCTACAGCCCTCCCAAAGTGCTGGGGCCTATTCACCAGTTGCCAAAGGTCAGCCGGTCGATTCTCCGTCAACTGTCTGAAAACTGAAAGATCAACTCATTGTTCCTTCTACCCGACCCCTAGCTACCAATCTGATTTCTTCCCTGACTTAGCTGATGTGACTGATTGATTCCTTTATTGTTGTTTTTTTGCAATGGCCAGACACAGTGTGGAACCTACTCACTTATGCTATCAGGAATAAAATTAATTATTTGGTAAGCAAAGAATTAAATGTATGGCTTGGTGGCACCGTTTTGCTGAAGCATCATTGTTGTCTATCCTATCATATCCATACACACCAGGTTCTACAAACCTCAGCATTTGGTGGGTGGGACTGCTGGCTCAACTCCCCCTTCCTACTTTCTCACTGCTTCTGTAAGTAGCTCTGTATCACCATAAATGAACTGGTTATCAGTGTATTCCCTTCGCTACAAACGGACTCTTCAGTACCTCAGTTCAGTTCAGTTCAGTCGCTCAGTCGTGTCCGACTCTTTGCGACCCCATGCATCGCAGCTCGCCAGTACCTACTCTGCCATAATTTGGCCACCTGATGCGAAGAGCTGACTCATTGGAAAAGACCTTGATGCTGGGAAAGATTGAAGGCGGAAGGAGAAGGGGACGACAGAGGATGAGATGGTTGGATGGCATCACCGACTCGATGGACATGAGTTTGAGCGAGCTCTGGGAGTTGGCGATGGACAGGGAGGCCTGGCGTGCTGCACTCCCTGGGGTCGCAAAGAGCACGACTCGACTGAGCGACTGAACTGAACTGCCATAATGGACTGGACCCCAAGCTTTTCTTCTTTACATTGAATGTGATATGTTTTGTCAGTAGAGGGCGCTACAGGGACACCGCTGAAGAAAGGCGGGTTCTCTTCCCGGATTTGGCTACTGCCCTTTGTCTTTTCAGGGACTTCCCTGGTGGTTCAGATGGTAAAGACTCTGCCTGTAACACGAGACGGGGTTTCATCCCTGGGTCGGGAAGATCTCCTGGAAAAAGGGCATGGCAACCCACTCCAGTGGGTTTTCTCTTGCCTGGAAAATTCCATGGATGGAGGAGCCTGGAAGGCTCCAGTCCCTGGGGTCGCAAAGAGTCAGACACTACTGAGTAACACTTTGTTTCCTGGGTTTTGTTTTTAAACATTTCTTTTTTCTTGTCCAGTTTTATTGAGATATAATTGCTGTGGAGCACTTTACAAGGTGTACAGCATAATGCCTTGACTTATGGACATCATGAAATAATTAGCAGAGTAAGTTTAGTGAACATCCATCTCATAGATATATAAAATGAAGAAATCCCCAGCATTCTCTTATGACGAGAACTCTTAGGTTCATTCTCTTAAAAGCTTTCATATATAACATACATCAGTGTTAACTGTATTTATCATAGTATATATATTATATCCCCTGGAGTAGGAAATGGCAACCTTCTCCAGCATGCCTACCCAAGAAAATCCCGTGGTCAGAGGCGCCTGGCAGGCCACAGTCCATGGGGGTCAGAGAGAGTCAGACACGGGTGACTAAGCACACACACATGCACATTTATTTATCTCACAACTGCAATTTTGTACTTTTCGCTGCCTTCATCCAATTTCCCCCACACCCTAATTATGATCTCTTTTTCTGTGAGTTGTTTATTCATCTGTAATGGAAGGATCATTGCTTTACAATATTGGGTTGGTTTCTGCCATACGTCAACATGAATCAGCCGTAGGTATACATATGTCGCTGCCCTCTTGAACCCTCCCACCTCCCACCCCAGCCCAGCCCTCCAGCTTGTTCCAGAGCCATGGGTTGAGTTCCCTGAGTCAGACAGCAAATTCCCACTGGCCACCCATTTTACATATGGTAGTGTATATGTTTCCATGCTACTCTTTCCGTTCATCCCCTCCTCTCCTTCCCCTGCCCATGTCTGCAAATCTGTTCTCTATGTCTGCATCTCCATTGCTGTCCTGCCATCGTTCATCACTACCATCTTTCTAGATTAAATATATGTGTTATATATGATATTTGTTTTTCTCTTTCTGATTTACTTCACTCTGTATAATAGGCTCTAGGTTCATCCACCTCATTAGAACTTACTCAAATGAGCTTCTTTTAATGGCTGAGTAATATTCCATTGTATATATGTACCACAGTTTCTTTATCCATTCATTTGTTGATGGACATCTAGGTTGCTTCCATGTCCTAGCTACTGTAAATAGTGCTGCAATGAACATTGGGGTACATGTGTCCTTTCCAATTACGGTTTTCTCAGGGTATATGCCCAGTAGTGGGACTGTTGGGTAATATGGTAGTTTTATTCCTAGTTTTAAGGAATCTCCATATTGTCTTCCATAGTGGCTGTATCAATTTACATTCCCACCAACAGTGTAAGAGAATTCCTTTTTCTCCACACCCTCTCCAGCATTTATTGTTTGTAGATTTTTTTGATGATGGCCGTTCTGATCAGTGTGAAGTGACACCTCATTCTAGTTTTGATTTGCATTGCTCTAATAATGAGCAGTGTTGAACATCTTTTCTTGTGTTTATTAGCCATCTGTGTGTCTTCTTTGAAGAAATGTCTGTGTAGATCTCCTGCCCACTTCTGTTTGTTTTTCTGGTATCGAGTTGTACGCGTTTCACTCGCCGTGCTCCGATTGCCCGGCCTGTTAGCGGGACGTGTGTGGGGGCGACTGGCGATGTCTGCCACAGCTGCTTGTCTGCAGGCCCTTAAGGGCTTAGCCCTTCCTGGGCCTGGTGACCACCTTCCCACCGCCTTCCCAGTGCGGACACCCAGCAGTGCAGGCCTCACACACAGTGGCACCACAACTCTCTCTGCCTCTGCCCACCTTGGTGCACACCTGCCCAAACTACCTGCACCCCAGAAGGATGTTTCCTACTTGCCTGATGCCTCAGGATGAGCTCTAGAACTGGCAACCCAGCAAAATGCTTCTCTGGGTTTCAACTATACCTTCTGAGCCCCAGGCTTAGGGAGGGCACCCGCCCAAGTGTAAGCTTCCCTGGATACACTCTCTAAGCCCTATGATACCCTTTACAGTTATCTACATCTTTACGGTTATGATATCACAGCTTAATAATTCTTTACATTCAATCTCCCCTGCTTACATTACTGTGTGATTTCTGTCTCCTGATTAGAACCCAACTGATACACCCTTTCCCCAAATGACCATCAGTTTGATCACCAGCCTCAACCTCACTCCTTTCCTGGATTCATTCTGCACCCACCAAGCCTCCAGGGAACTGGCCAGAAAGAGTTCGATTGATCTCTAAGTGGATGTTTCTGCTTAATTGTTTTGCAACTTTTCAAAATGTGATGCTCATCTTCTCTTTGTGAATAATGACTTCTTCAGATAAAATGGACAAAAACAAATTTGTTAAAAACAACACTCCTCCTTGAAAGAGATGCTGTTTCAGCCCCCAAGAAACTCTTCTTTAATCAACTATACTTTCATTTCAAAGAAAGAAAAGAAGGAAGGAACTCTTTTTTTTTTCTAGAAGGATGTGTGTGTGTGTGTGTGTGTGTGTGTGCGCGCACGTACGCGCGCGTGCATGCTCAGTTGTGTCTGATTCTCTCCCATATCCATGGAATTTTCCAGGCAAGAATACTGGAGTGGGCTGCCATTTCTTCCTCCAGGGGATCCTCCCAGCCCAGGGATCCAACCTGACTCTCTTGAGCCTCCTGCTTTGGCAGGTGGATTCTTTACCTGTAGGTCACCTGGGAAGCCCAGAATGATATATAGAGCCAATTTATGGTATATTTTTTTGCCACTGTTCATGTTGAGGAACTCCAGCTAAATATATAGACTCTATTAGTCTAAACTAACTAAATAATTGTGGGTTTTTTTTTTTAATGAGAAGGGTTTGTTGAGTGCCAGGTGAGTAACTGTGTCTTCCATTATCTGAAGACCTTGTGAGTGTAGAGGCTAAAATAAGTCATCTTGCTTACTGTGCCCCTTTCCATACTCAGCCTCCACTTCTGACTGATTATTATACATTCGTGAATTGATACACAGAAAGTATTGATCAACTTTCCAGGTAGCAAGCTCTTTCCAAAGCAATTCCAAATTTGAGGAATTCATTTTCTTTGTGTGACCCTGAAAGCTATTTGATTTTCAGAGAATTTTCCTACCTAATGGCATAAAGATTAAAACTGAATTTTTTAGTAATGAGATTTAATTAGAAGAAACTTTTAAATAAAATGGATGATAAGAGCTTTTTACAGAAAGAAAAATCATTTTGAAAATAAATTGTTCCCATCAGATCTTGCTGTGAATGGCATGTGGCTCTTGGGAACAGAGTAAGATGATTCAGAGCAAAATCACCCTGGAATCATTAAGGACGTGTTAGGAACCAGCTTCCTAATGGAAGCAACCATTGTCTTGGAAGATGCAGTCAATGAAAGTTTTTGCCTTGTAAAATGGAGAGCTTTTAAAAAAAAATTGGAAGAAAAAATGTTCATTAGATTTAGGCTTTGAATCTCTGCTTAAGGAAGTAGTTTATATAATGAAGTCATGATCACTTATATAGATAACACAATGCCAGGAAAAAAATACCTCCTCATACCCCTCCTTTCATTGTGAACAAAAGCACTCCCATTAAGACCCATTCCTTTGGAACTTTAGGGGTTTAGGATGTCAGAATTGCTTATTAAAATGCAGATATTTCTAACAGGAGTGACCCTTTAAGTTTCTATGAGCCAACTTTATCAGCGAGAAGTCTATGGAGTTGCTTTGTAATCATGATGGGTCCACAAGTATGGACACGAGCTAGACACGAGCTGGTGAGTGTTAGAGGTACCCAACTATACATTGTTCTACAGCACTTTGTTGTTTGTATGCTCACTGACATACATTGTCTTGTTCAGGAAGAACTGCTCGAAACATACACATCCATCCATTCTCCCAGGCAGGCAAGCCAGATCTTCAAAGTGGAAGACACTTAAAGACACATTCTATGCAATCTCTACATGTTTTGTTTTTCTGATTGTATTTGTGTTGTATATTTAGTCACTCAGTCGTGCCCAATTCTTTTAGACTCTTTCGACTGTAACCCACCAGGCTCTTCTGTACATGGGACTTTTCAGGTAAGAATACTGGAGTGGGTTGCCATTTCCTTTTTCGGGGTATCTTCCCGACCCAGGGATCGAACCTGAGTTTCCTGTGTCTCTGCGTTGCAGGTGAATTCTTCACCTGCTGAGCCACCAGGGAAGCCTTCTGATAGTATTTACTTAAGTTCAGTGCCATCAAAAATCAATACAACAAACAGTCCTATGAAGCTCATCATTGGATTTACTGTAAGATCATTGTCAAAGATTTTGGCATTATCATATCCACTGTCTTTTTTACATGGAAAAATTTCCTGACTGGTCTTGGAACAAATGATATTTGGCAGTTCTCTTGGACAACTGCTTCCTTTTTTATATTATGGACACTGTGAAGCATTTCATAGACAAGATTTCCTTTTTTAAAAAATTCCACTCATTTTATTTTTCATTTGTCTTCAATGTGTTTCCACCTTTGTTTTCCTTTCATTCTTTATCTGTGCTTTTAATTTATGCTACAGTTGTGAATGGTATATGTGTAAGTATGTGCATCTGTGTATGACATGTATGGTTATGTGTATGTATGTGTTAAATAGAGCCTTATTATAAACTACTTTAAATAATTTCCAGAGCAGTTCAGTTCAGTTCAGCTGCTCAGTCATGTCCAACTCTTTGCGACCCCATGAACCGCAGTACACCAGGCCTCCCTGTCCATCACCAACTGCCAGAGTCTGCCCAAACCCATGTCCATTGAGTCGGTGATGCCATCGAACCATCTCATCCTCTGTCGTCCCCTTCTCCTCCTGCCCTCAATCTTTCCCAGCATCAGGGTCTTAGCAAATGAGTCAGCTCTTTGCATCAAGGTATATTCAAAATGCATACATAACTGGTTTCATTTAACTGTTGCACAACCCTATAAGATGAATTATGCTTCTCATTTTTAAAATGAATAAACCTCAAAGCTGTAAAATATCAATACCTCATCAATGTCATGGGGTTTCCCTGGTGGCTCAGATGGTAAAGAATCTGCCTGCAATGTAGGAGACCTAGGTTCTACCCCTAGGTCAGGAAGATCCCCTGAAGTAGTAAATGGCAACCCACTTCAATATTCTTGCCTGGAGAATTCCATGGACAGAGGAGCCTGGTGGGTTACGTCCATGGGGCTGCGAAGAGGCAGACACAACTGAGCAACTAACACCATATCAATGTCATGAAACAGAGCTAGTCTGAAACACACTTTCTTTTTTGTTTTTAATTCAAAATCCCATGCTTCCTTCCCATACTTAGTATGTTGAAGGAGCAAAAGATACTGGAAAAGATAGTAGAAATACACAGTTTTCCCTAGAGTCACTTCCCATAGCCACTGTACATAGAGAATGCTTAAATAAATGCAACTAAACTATTCTGACTCTTAGAGTAAAATATTCCAAAATCGATCATTCTATTGGACCTATTATGGGCCAGTAAGCCCCCATAGTGGGGCTACTTGGGTGATCAGCCTGTGTTCAGCAGAACCCAACTTTACCAGACAGTCAAGGAATCTCCCTCAGTACTTGTTAATAAGTTGGTTTTGTAATCTCTCCTTTAAACCCTGCACACAGAGGCTTGGGAATTGCATTTATGTATGTTGAAGTTGATTAGTTGACATGACCTCTTTCTTTTCAACAAATAAAACATGAAACTTCAATCTCCAAAGCTCTTTGCACATTTATTTTTAATGAGTAATGTGCCCTGATCAGACAAGCAAATCACAAGTTCATCCAGAGAAGCCTGGAATCCAAACAAGATGCTAGATAGAGCTTATGTACAAAAAATTATCTGAGTGAATAGTTCTCTAGCTACTAAGATCGGTTAAAGGTACTTGTTATCTTAAGAAATATATGGAAACTTGAAGGATACCAACCATATTTTCATTTCATCTTTATCTCTGTGGATATGGGATTTGGTTACAGGGAAGGGGGAAAGCTTAATAGAAATGTTTCTGGCCTTATGATTATTTGGTTCTTATTTTCAAGGCCCAAATTCTCATATGCTAGATATCTAATTAGTGTTGTATATTTCTAAGTTAACAGGACAGGCTATTAACTTATGACAAAATTGCTCCTAGAGGGTAGGGGGATGGGTAGAGTTTAAAATGCAGTTCAGTTAAATAAAGGGTGCTCTGCCCGCATTGCCCTCTGGAAGAGGGTTGAACTTGGACGCATAGCGTGAGGTAGAAAGTATCCTAAAGGTCATCTAGCTCAACTCTTCTCAGTCGCTTTCCCCAAATGCCCTCGTAATTCTGTTATTGGAAAACTCCCCATTTCTTCCACTTTTAAGACATTCCCACCGTCCAAGACTTCCAATCACAACACAGGCAGGTCTGTTATCTAGAATTAAACACTTGGCAGCAGGGTACTTTCCCATAAAAATCTCTAAAAGATCTTTCCATCGTTGTTGTGAACTAACCGGGAATAATCAAATCAATCAAATATCTCCATCAGAAAGATGGCTAAAATGTCATTCAGGCAGGTCATTTACTGTAGGACAATAGACTAACCTGAAGAATGGATGGGCATGGACTCTGAGTTGTCTTTGGGGCCCCGGGGTCTTCACATGGGGAAGGGAATGACAATACAGTTCAGCAAGCAGTCCGTTATGTTTCTGTATATTTTTTATAGGAAATAACGAGCACCACACCCCCAACAAACAGCACCTCTGGCCTCTCCATGAGCCACTCTAACAACGGCAGCTCTCTTTCCCTCCTGTTTCTTCTGTTCCACTTCCTTTTTTGGAACCTCAGATGCACAATTTGAATTCATCATAATCCCTGGTTCTTGATACACTCTCATCACTAGTTCAAACATGGCTTCCTCTGAAATTTTAAAATTTATTTATTCAATTATTTATTTATTCAACTTATTAATAATATAATGAACATTCATAAACCTAGTATTGACATTAGTTGGTAATACATGTTACCTATATGTTCCTCTTTCTGCCCATCCCCTAGCCTTCCTTCACCCAAGAATAACCACTATATTGTTGATCATTCATTTGTTTTTACATATCTATAGTCCATTACATACATATGTGTTCCCAACATATATCGCTTAGTTTTACCTTTTAACTCTTTAAAAAGGATACCATACTGTAGTTAATATTCTAGACTTACTTTTTTCAGTGAATATTGAATTTCTCAGGCTTATCCATACAGCTGCTTATAGTTCATTTGGTTTTGCTTCTATATAATAGTCCACTGTGTACATATACCTTACTTTTTATTCTCTTGTCAGTGGACATTTAAGTTGTTTCTAGGATTTTGCTCTCACAAATAGTGCTTCTCTGTCTTTATTATATATGTGCAGAATCCAGCAGAATTACTGGATTATATGTTATTTTTCAATTTTCTGAGGCAATACCAAGCTGTTTTCCAAAGCTGTCATAACAATTTACACTCCTGCCAACAATGTATAAGAAATTTTGTTGGCCCACATGCCCTCCAATAGTTGTATCATCAGAATTCTTAATTTTTACCAATCAAATGTGTATAAAATTATATCTCATTGTATATTTGACTTGCAATCCTCTAATCATTAGTAAAATTAAATAGCTACATGTCTTTATTGGCAACACATGTTTTTTTCTTACATAAAATGCCTGTTTACCTCTTTTGTCTATCTTCTTACAGGATTACTAATTTAATGATATGTAGACATTCTTTACATAGTCTTGACATTAATACTTTCTCAATTGTATGTGTTAAAATCTTCTCACAGATTTTAAGTATTTTCTTTATGAAATATTTTGACAAATAGATATTCTGATTTTTAATATAGTCAAATCAATCTTTTCATTTCTATTCATAGCCTTTTTTGTCTTGTTTAAAACTCCTACCCTCTCCCAAGTCATAATGACTACTGTAGAGAGCCATCCAGATCCCTGTTCAAACATGAAGGACTTTACTGAAGGGAATTCTCTCCCAAAGCCATGTCACCTTCCTGGGGCAACCTGGGTGCCCTGGCTGGAGCAGAGGTCTTATACAGGCTGAGCCCTTTCACTCAAACACAGAGTGGCTCTCCTAGACCATCCTATGTCTGAGTCTCTCTGTAGGATCAGTTGAGACTTCTGGTGAGACTGCATGCCTGCTCTCCCCTCTTTGCACAATCCTATTTCCTTCCCTTCCACAATTATTTATCCCAAGAACACTCCCTAGTAACCTCCTGCAGTTAATCTCTGAGTCTGCCTCCCAGGAAGTCCACTTGCAACAAGGGATCAAAAGATAAACACCTAGTTTTTACTCATCCTCACAAATCCTCAGGTTAGCTATTGTGCCTATTAGAATTGTCTTATTTGGAAACACAACCAACTCCCGAGTAGCCTTGGGTCCTCACTTCTCCTCTTTGAAGCCAAACAGAACAAATCTATTCCCTCTTCCTCTCAGCATCTTAAATTAGAAGAGGATTGCCTGTGCCCACTAAAAGTTTTTTCCTCTGGGCAAAAAAGCCCGGTTTCCTTCCACTGGCCCTCACAGGCCAGGGTCTCCAGCCTTGCCTCCATCCCTGTTGACCCCTCCAGTTCACTCATATCTCTTTGCTTACTACTTGATATATTGAAAGAGTTCTTTGATGTACATCATAGGCAGTGCCAGAAACCCAGGATCAGTCAAACCCCAGTACTGACTTTGTACATGACCTTCGTATAGAAGGGATTTGGAGCACTGAGAAGTTGAAGCCCAAGAAAGAGAATCATCCCAGGACTGAAAAGGATCCCGTCAGGTCCACTCATCCACTCCACTTGCTGGCACCTCAATCTGCTCTATCAGGGGCAAGGAATCACCTCTTCTATTGGTTCCATTTTTGTACCCAAACAAGATGGTTTATTGTCCCTTCTCCTCGTTATCCCCAATTCCTAATAAATCTTTTCCAAAAATTAAGGGAAAGGAAAAGGCACATTTCCTCTTAAGTAGTAGCCCAAGGTAAAACCTCTTCTTTATGGATACCTTTGTAAGGAGAGCTAAACATTACCTGTCTCCCCAATGGGCATTGGGAAGACACTGAGGTTTTGAACGGTGCACTTAGAGGGTAAAGCATTGGTCCTCACTGCAGATGATGTTATCTTTGCTGTTTCCCAAGAGCTTGCCTGTATCTCTCTCCTACCTGTGGGTCTTTCTCCCTCTTGTCACCTTATAGCCAAGGTCTCCAGGAGCTTCCGCTCTGCTTCTTCCCAAATGTTCCAAGTTGCAGGACAGCTTATTTTCTTCCCTCTTTTTCTAGAGTTTCAAGCAGTTTCCACTGAGGGTTCAACAAAATGCTAGCCAGGCAAGCTAGTACAAGTGGCCATGAAAGTAACTTTCCACCTGAATATCTGCATGGAAGTTTTCATGTTTTTTTTTAAAAAAAGAAGAAGGGGCTTTTTCTCTGATTATTAAAGAAATACATGTCCATGGGGAACTTCCTGGGGGTCCAGTGGTTAGAATGCTGTGCTTCCACTGCAAGGGGCATGGGTTCCATGCCTAGTAAGGGAAATAAGATCCTGCAAACCATGCAGTGCAGCCAAAAAATTTAATTTACTAAAAATTTTTAAAAGAGAAATACATGTCTTCTATTGGAAACACTGAAAAATGCATAAAATCATAATACAAACAGAAAAAAACCCCATCACACTAAAACAGCTACTAACACCTTGGTGTGTATCCTTTCATTCTGTTTTCTATGTAAATATATTTTTTTCTTTTAAATTTTCTAAATTGGGATAGTATTGTTTTGCAACTCACTATTTTCACTGAATATGTCAGCAATATTTTTTTCATATATCATTAAGTGCTCTAGACTGTCAGTTTTAACAGCTACATTGCTTTCTATCACATGAATGCTACATAATTTATTTTACCAAGTCCCCATTGTTAGATTTTTGGTTGTTTTCCAATATGATTATTTTAAGTAATTCTGCAATAAATATCCTTTAAATAAATCTTGACATGCATTCATATTTATTTCCTTAGAATAAATTCTTAAAAGTGAAATTTAAGACCTCAGGCAAACATTTCCAAATAGTCCTCCAATTTACTCTGCTCCAGGGCCAGCAATATTTTAAAAATGCCTACTTCCCCACACCCTCAGTATCACTAGGTGTTACTATAAAGAATAAAATACTTTCCAATTTGGTTGAAGGCAAGGGGCTATTTCTCTTCATGGTGTTTATATTGTATCTCATTTATCTTCTTTACTTACTGGTAAAGTTAATCTGTTTAATAAAAGATAGTCATTGACCATTGGTATTTCATATTTTCATGTCCTTCTTTCCAGTCAGTCCATTTTTCTCTCTCCTTGATCTGAATATTCTCTGTATGCATTGCAGGTGGACCCTTTGTCTTCCACCTGTGTTGTAGCTTTTCCCATTTCTGAGGAGGAGATTACTTGGTCTTCTTCATCTAAATGTCTCTCTAATGGATAAAATTGGAAGCAGTGTAAAACAGTGATACGAAATTTGTCATCAAGTATAAGGGAGAGGGGTGTTTCCCAGAACTCCTGAAGATCCCCATGCAGGTAATAAGGACACGTAAAAGAAGATAGCTCTTTGCTTGAGCACGTAAATGACCAGAGCCTTGGGGAACCACGCACCCCAGGGACGCTGGGAAATGAGGGTAGCCTGTTTTCAGGCCCGCTGTGACAGGTCCTGTAATGGTTCTCACGGCAACTGTCAATGTGACAAAGGCCTGGGGGCTTTCCTGTCTCCTAAAAATCAGTTTCATATCAATTAGTATGTTTAGAGTGTCACCAGGGACAAGATAAAGAAACAGTACTTCCCCCTGAGATAAACACTTCCATTTAGAGCTCATTAACAAACCGGAGCTCAGAAAGCTGTAATCATAATTTAAGCAACAAAGACACACTTCCAGGTCAATGCCTGGGGGAGAGGGTCCATTTCTGTTGCTTGTTAAGGACCTTATTAGGGCTTTAAGACACATTTAAAATCTTTGCCTCAGCGAGACTTCCGAGCTCATTTAAACTCCCAGCATGCCATCAAGGCTGGTATGAACTTTTCCATGTTTAGGATTTATTTCTGACAAGAGAGAAATAAATGCATCATACTTTGTGAATGGGTTCTTTGAGAATTAACAAAGAACAGTAACAGGAATGGGGAGGAAGATCCCCAGGGGGCTGGCTGTGAATGGCTGTCCTGAAGCCTGGAAGAAACTATGTTGTTGGTGTCATATTTTTAGATTCTTCGATGTAAATATTTTTATATTCTGACCTCTGCGCTCGGTTGGGGTACGTCTTTTGAACAAGGACATTCAATGACTCACAGTGCATCCTAGCATCTCCTCCCTCCCTCCACTGTGCTGTGCTGTGCTTAGTCACTCAGTCGTGTCCGACTCGTTGTGACCCCGTGGACCGTGGCCCACCAGCCTCCTCTGTCCATGAGATTTCCCAGGCAAGAATACTGGAGTGGGTAGCCTCTCCCTTCTCTAGTGGATCTTCCCGACCCAGAAATCAAACCAGGGTCTCATTCATTGCAGGTGGATTCTTTACCATCTGAGCTACCAGGGAAGCCCCTCTCTCTATTACCCAACTTCAACCAAAAAGCTCTGAGGCCAATCAATGACACGTGTGACATTTCCTGACACCAGTGAAGTGATGTCATATTAAACTTAGCTGTTGAACCTGAAGTAAGAGAAAAATGGTATGGTAAAGTCTCCGTTTTCATTTCTTTGGCCTTTTATCATAGTCAGGGCAGTCAATGCAGTAGGTATAACAAACAATCCCCAAATCTCTCCTGCATCACAGTCCAAAGCAGGCCAGGCAGCACTCCTGGGAGGCTGTCCTGCGAGCAGTCAACATAAGAAACCCAAGTCCCTTCCATCCTGTGGTGCTGCCATTAAAACATAGAGGGTACCAGTCATGGAAGGTAGTTCTGGAGCAGGGAGAGAGGATATGGAAGAGGTGGAAGGAGGCACAGGGGGTCTTATGTATACTGTCTAAAACCAAGTCGCGTGACCCTGTGACTATAAAAGAGGCTGGGCAGATAAACTCCTATGTGCTCAGGAAGAAGAAAATGGAGTGAGTTGAGGTAACCATAACATTGTCTCTCCCACATCTCTGGTGGCTTTCCTGTATGAGTGATACAAACAGCTCAAAGACCCCTCTAGCCTAAAACATTCTGCACCTTCAGTCTTGTTGGATATATGAAATCTCCACGTCAATATACCTTTCTTTAAGACTTCAAAGAGTAGATAGAAGGAGTCTAAGTACATGCCATGGACAGAGTCATCTTTTATTTCTTTTTGGCTGTGCTGGGTCTGGGCTGCTGCTCGGGCTTTCCTCTAATTGCAGCGAGTGGGGGCAGTGCATGGTCTCCTCATTACGGTGGCTTCTTTTGTCTTGGGGCATGGGCTGTAGGTCGTGCAGGTTTCAGTAGTCACGGAGTGTGGGCTCTGTAGTCGCAATTCCCAGGTTCTAGAGCACAGGCTCAATAGTTGTGGCATACCAGCTTAGTTGCTCCATGGCATTTGGGATCTTCCTGGATCAGGGATCAAACCCATGTCTCCTACATTGGCAAGCAGATTCTTTACCACTAAGTTAACAGGAAAGCCCCAGAGTCACCTTTTATGGCAGGGATCCCCAATCTCTGGATCTAATGCCTGATGATCTGAGGTGGAGCTGATGAAATAAAAATAGAAATAAAGTGCACAATAAATGTAATGGGCTTGAATAATCCCCAAACCATCACTCTGCTCCTTGCCACACACCCTGTCACATCCCCCCCCCCCCCCCCCCCGATCTGTGGAAAAATTGTCTTCCACAGAACCAGTCCCTGGTACCAAAAAGGTCAGCTGTTTGAAGGATTATAACTCAACATTCCTTCCTGTGGGCAGGATGTTCTCAGCATAAGGGAAGCGCAGTCAGCTACTTCTCACTTACCCGTGGAGATTAGACCAGCGGGCTATGTGGAGGTGATCCATACAGACTGGCATGAGCAACTCAGACACCTCAGAGCTGGCTGGTGCAAACAATTCAAAGAGTGATGATTCACACCAAAGTGCTCCAAAACAGCCTGATCTAACATTCCCTTTTGTGAATCATATATCTGAGGCGAACAAAGAGGAATCAGGCCTTCAGCTCCGGGTTGCTGCCTTGAAATGCACCGGACAATTTTCCCTATTGCTACACAAGGAAAATGTGGACCCTTGGTAACCATATGTCACTGAAATAAACCTCATTTCATAGTCTATCATTTGGCTCATAAGAGGTCCCTGGGAAAATCCCAAATGGGGCCTGAACATTTCTGGCACAAAATGTAAAACAACTAAAGCCACATCTCTTAAGCCAGGCGGGTTAAGGAAGGATAACAGTGGTCAAGGGCACCTGAAACTCTGCAGTTCTGAAGTCCTGTCAGGCCTCCCGACCCTAAGGGGTAGGATATGGTCCCTAATTAAGCCTTGGTTCTGCTCCCTGGGAACGGGTGCCAAGCCCACTGTTCTCCAGGACTCTTGACTCTACTGTCTGGAACTCCTTCATTTTTACTATGTTTCTCAGCTACATAAAAGACAGCATTATAGAATATGCCCTCCTTGAAAGGTGACCAACCATCCTAGTTTGACCAGGACTGAAGGTTTTTCTGGACTGCAGGAATTTCAATAGCAAAACCAAAGAAGTCTCAGTCAAACCTGGATGAGTTGGTGACCCCACCTTCTTAGCAGCTAGGTAGCTTTCTCAAGCCTGCTTCCTGCCCGTACAAAATTGGAGACCCAAAGATCTTTTTACATCTTGAAAAATCAGCCTGTTTTAAACCAATCTATGGTGCTTTGGACAAGATATTCACTCAAAGCTTTGTTGGCTTTTTGTATTTGATTTTAGACAATCTTTGTGACAAAAGTCATATTCACAATTTTTTAGAGTTATCCAATTTACTTATTAATAGTTACTTTGATATATCAGGCTTCTGTGGGTCCATTGTGTTCTACTGCAGGAGGAAAAAAAAAATCTATTGGGCACCTCTTTAATCTTTTCAATGATTTTTAAAAGCTTGATTTGGTCTTTCCCTGGAGGCTGAATCTTAGTAGGTTTTTCATACTCAAAGAACTTTTCAGTGTTCTCTTTTACTGATTGGAGATGAAATGGTTTTGCTCTTCAGCCCTGAAATTTCCAAAATTCTTGAGCTCTGTATATTTCCTTTCTGTTTTGCTTGCAAATCAGTTGGTTCTTTTCAGATCTCATCTCTTCTTGTATTATTTTATGACATATAAGTTGTATAATTACAAACAGCTCACACCATCAATATTCTGTCTCAGAACCTCTTTGCCCCTCTTCACAAGCTCTTTTGGGACATTTTTTGTCTTTCAGATTTTTATAGGTGAGAGTTTTGCCAAATATTTTGCCACTGCATAACACGGGTCATCCTTTTTCCAACTTCTGTTATTGTTTCCTTGTGTGTGCTTAGTCACCTAGTCGTGTTCCACTCTTTGTGACCCCATGGACTGTAGCCCAGCAGGCTTTGCTGTCCATGGAATTTTCCAGGCAAGAATACTGGAGGGGTTTTGCTATTTCCTGCTTGTTTCCTTGCCATGTGCTAATGAAACTCAAAGTCACTGCCACATATATTTTAGGCAATACTCTACTTCTGGTACTGATTTCTATCCTAGAGCAGTTTCACTATAATATTTCTTCATATCAAATGATTCCAAGATCTCAGTGGCCAAAGTAATAAACACTGAATTCCACACTCACATGTTTGTAGGTAACCTGCGGTTGAACAGATGTCATCTGGACTAAACTAAGCAAGGCTGGACTCCAGCTGTAGAGTCACCTTTCCATCATTTCTGGGTTCATCTTTGATCTGAACATCCTGAATATCAAATCTTGCCACCGTTCCTAATGAGCTTCAAGGTAATAGATCACATTGGGATGTGGGCCTTGACTTACAGCTCCCCTCAGCTTGGAGAGTCATCTTAGTAAAAGATTGAAAACAATTTCTCTCTCTCACTGAAAAAAAAAAACAGTTATCAATTTCATAATATGTTTTATTTTTATTATTGTAAAAATTATTATTATTCTAAAAATTTGCTTTAAAGGTCTGTAAGGTGTTTGTGGTGCAGTACTATTTAGGACAAATACTACTTTAATCTGTTGAGACTTGTAATGAGAAAACTGATAAGACTGAATCCAATACACATTTACTGAGTGCTTATTATGTATATGAGAGCTGTGGTGAGTAGAAAACTTGTCACTGTTTCAACAATAATTATACTAATGTAGCACCTACCACACAGTGTTCTAAGTACTTTCTAAGTATAATAGTAATGCTATCTACCTGACGGTCCTCTCACACAGGAGCTGTGTTAGTCCCATTTTACAGAGAAGAAATTGTTGCCCAGAAAGATGAAGTACTTTGCAAAAGCTTGCACTTCTAGTAAGGGGCAGAGCAAGGATTTGAACCAAGGCAGCTTGCCATCAAAGCCCATACTCTTCATACTGCACCAGACTAGCTGCTGTTGCCCGTAACCCAGTGAGGGAGGCTGAAAAATCATGCAAAAAGTAACACGTGATCAAGGAGAAAGTGACTCTCCTGTAAAGCCCAGAGACGACCATCATCAGAACTAGTGACTCACGTAGTGAAGCCACAAGGTAATGGGACACAGGAAAAGTAAAATTCAAAGGCAGGGATGCACCTGGAAATGGTCAGAGCATAGGCTAACTAGAAGAGGGCTTAAAAGAAAACGGAAATGATTAGGGTTGGGCAACTGCAGTGTAATGATTGGGAATGCTCTGTGAAACCCAGGAGGGAAGGTACAAAGATGGGAAGTGATTTTTAAATCCCAATATTTAATAAACATGGCCTTCCAGCTTAGCATGATCTGTGATGACCTAGAGGGGTAGGATGGGCGGAAGGGAGGAAGACTCAAGAGGGAGGTGATATGATTATGATTATGGCTGACTTGCTTTGTTGTATGGCAGAAACCAACGCAACATTGTAAATCAACTTTCCTCTAATAAATAAAGGTAATCAATAAAAACTGAAAAAATAAATAAATATGGCTCTACTCAGCCCTGCCATATTTAACTCCTCTCATTTTTTTTTTCCCCACTCATAACTAGACGATCTCAGTGAGGTCTAACTCTGCCAACTCAAAATTAGCCTTACTAATTCAGATAAATGTTCCCTGGGGTCGTTACTGACACAGGCAAATTCATAGCACGTGGTCTCTCTGGTCTGATTTTAACTGCAGGTGAAAAGCTATTAAGTAACCCTATGAGCTAATGTGAATGACTGCTCCAGTCTCATCTTGTCTCCTGAAGGGGTTTGAAATGGTGGGGTTTTGTTTTTGTTTTTTTGACCACTGCTAATGAGACAATGTCGGAGAAGGCAATGGCACCCCACTCCAGTACTCTTGCCTGGAAAATCCCGTGGACGGAGGAGCCTGGTAGGCTGCAGTCCATGGGGTTGCAAGGAGTCAGACACGACTGAGCAACTTCACTGTCACTTTTCACTTTCATGCATTGGAGAAGGAAATGGTAGCCCACTCCAGTGTTCTTGCCTGGAGAATCCCAGGGACGGTGGAGCCTGGTGGGCTGCCGTCTATGAGGTCGCACAGAGTCGGACACGACTGAAGCGACTTAGCAGCAGCAGCAGCAATGAGACAATGTGCATGAAAAGCACTATAGATATGATACATCATCAAGTTAATGTTAGTTGTCATTGTTAGATTTCAGGCAGATGATAGCTTTAGTTTCAAACATTACTATGGCTGAAGCTGATGTTGAAATAGCTCAGAAAGTGTTAACTACTCCCGTTCCTGAATAATACCAAGGGTCTGAGGATCAGACAGATAAAGGGGGCGTACACAGGACAAGGTCAGGGACATCCAGTGTCAGGGTCTCCATGGAAACATTGAAATCAGTCAGTCATTTGACAAATATTTACTGAGTGCCTGCCTGAGCCAGGCAGCACTCTATGTGACGGGCATTCAGGGTCACACCCAATGGACAAGACCCTCACCCAGGAGCAAGGACTCCCAAACCAAACTGCTTAAATTCAAGTCTTGATTTTGCCACTTGCGAGCTGGATGACCTTGAGGAAGTTTCTGTGCCTCCATTTTCTCATAAGAAAAGTGAATAAAGGTCATCATGAGGGTTAAATGAGTTAATATTGCTAAAACACTTAGCACAAAAGCAGGCTCATAGTAATTAATATAATGGCTGTTACATAGGTGGGACTATTCATATTCAGTGACTCAGGATAGAGAATAAGTCAATGAAGTAGGTGCTATGATGACGTACAAAGGGTGACATGACAAAGGGTGGCAGGGTCTGAACGCTTCAGGTGGTGAAACAGGAGTGAGCCTAGTGTGTTCTACCAGAGGAAGCGGGGCTGGCTCCCATGAAGCAGACGGGAGCTGGGAAAGATAGCGATGGAAGAAAAGATGAGAGATGGGGGTGGCGGGACGTCAGAGACAGGCAGAGATCAGGTCGTGTGGGGCTGTGTGTGTGAGCAGCCAGGGTGAAGACTTTAGAGTTTATTCAAAGAGAAATTAAAAGTGTTTCAGCAGAGAAGGAATAGAATGTGATGTGTGTGTTTAGGAAAGCCCTCCGGCTGCTGTGTGGAGAACAGACCATGGGATGCAGAAGTGGAAGCAGAAGCCAGGTAGACAGCCGTCGCCCTCGTCCAGGTGAGTTATGATGCTGACACGGACAGGGATGCACATGGTGGAGATGGAGAGAACAGAACAGATCTGCGATATGTTTTGGAAGTAGAATGGGCAGGCTGTGCTGTGCCTAGCTGCTCAGTGGTGTCTGACTCTTTGTGACCCCATGGACTGTAGCCCGCCAGGCTCGTGTATCCCTGGAATTCTCCAGGCAAGAAGACTGGAGTGGGTTGCCATGCCCTCCTCCAGGGGATCTTCCTGACCCCAGGGATTGAACACTGGTCTTCCGCATTGCAGGCAGATCCTTCACCATCTGAGCCCCCAGGGAAGCCAGAAAGGTCAGGACATGATGGTAAACAGGATGTGAAAGGTGATTTTTTTTTAAAAAAAAGAAAACAGTCTGTTGAACAATTGGGTGGACGGAAGTACCAGATGGAAAGTTGAGAGGATGCAGTTTGTGGGACGGGAGCACTCAGTGCCCAGGATCATGGGGCAGATGGTGAGAAATCCATTGTCCTGGCTCTAGGTCTTCCGATCACTGTGACTTTGAGCACAAGTTCAACTCCCATTCTCACTCCCTTGATCAATGACATGACGATGTTAATATCTTCCCTGGTCACCTCTCAGGGAGTTTGTAAAGATCAGATTAGATAATAAAAGTAAAAGGCTTTGAGTGAAAGTCACTCAGTCATGTCCAACTCTTTGTGACCCCATGGAATTATACAGTTCATGGAATTAAAGGCTCTGAAACCCATAGCTAATGAAGTGAAATTTGCTCAGTTAGGTGAGACTGCGATCCCATGGACTATACAGTCCATGGAATTCTGCAGGCCTGAATACTGGAGTGGGTAGCCTTTCTCTTCTCCAGGGGATCTTCCCAACCCAGGGATCGAACCCAGGTCTCCCACATTGCAGGCAGATTCTTTATCAGCTGAGCCACAGGGAAGCCCAAGAATACTGGAGTGGGTAGCCAATCCCTTCTCCAGGGGATCTTCTTGACCCAGGAATTGAACCGGGGTCTCCTGCATTGCAGGCAGATTCTTTACCAACAGAGCTATCAGGGAAGCCCTCAAAACCCATAAGTCACCATATAAATGTTGGACGTTATTATTATCACTGTCAAAACCTCTGGGGCTGAGCATCTGAGTCACTGAATATACTAAGTGTTTGACAGAGTTCTACTAAAACTTTAAATGATAAATTTTGAAAGGCCTGGCCAATCCGCTTGCTTCCCCTTAACACAGTCATAAAGAAGCTGAATACCCAGCCATGTCCCACCTCTATCATCGCTTCTGTCTCCTCATTATAACCCAGTGGCACTGGCAGAATTCTGATAATGAACTCAATTGCTGTATTCTGGATCTAATGCACTCTGACACTGTTGGAAGGAATTTCGTTTTAGATTTTTAAGTGGGAGAAAATTCACAACGTCTAGATGTCACTTCCAAGGTTAGTGAGGATAGTCAGAAAGAGCTCTGAAGCAGGGAAAAATCAATCCTTTCTGGTGTTCATGGATGGAGTAATAATCCGTAACTGACATTAAGCTCAGAGCCTCCTTACAGTTTAGCAAATTTGCAGAGAAACCAGACCCTTGAATTTCATTATGTCCATTTCATTATGTACAACAATGGTATCTTTGTCCAAATCTATTTTTTCATTGTAGAAAAATTTATTATACTAAAAGAATATAAATGGATCTTAAAATACAAGAAGAGAATCTTGGTTAAATTATGATATCTACCTACAATGAACTGCATATACTTTGAGAACGATTATATGTATTTCACATATTAATATAGTTATGTTAATAACAAACTATTAAGTGAAAAGTCGGGTTATAGGTTTCGTATATGGTATATAACCTCATTATGTTTTTAGAACATGTATTTATACATGTATATACACGATTCTTTTTAAGTTTTGGAATAATTTCAAATGTACAGAAAAATTACCAATATAATACAAAAACTTTTTCCTGAGCCATTTCATACATTGCTGGTATGAGAGGCCTTCAAGTGAACCACTCTGAGAGCTTGTTTCAGTCCCTGGAATTGGATAAAAGTGTTGTGGGGGTGTCTAATACTTGACGCCTGACTGGGAGATGAGGTGGCTGGTGTGTAAATGGCTTGCATTTCCAAACTGGAGAGCTCAGGACAGCTGAGATCTTATGGGCTGAGATGACCCCTGCAGAGGAAGCCAGACTGGATCACCTGGAGAGGACCTCCCTCCCAGGAGGGTGCCTGGAGACGCCCACTAGAGACAACAGGCCTGCAGAAAGTGGGGACTAGGGCAGCTCATCAGCTACCAGCAGAGGAGGCAAAGGTAAGAGATTCCTGGAGATAGAAGAACCCCGAAAGGAACAGCTCAGGTACCCTCAGGAGGGAACTCAGCATTCGGAGTCTAAGCCACCCCGGACCCAACATCACACTGCCATCGTACGAGGCAAGTTGAGCCCTCGTGCCGCTTATCTCTTCTTCCCCAGCCTGCAGCCCAGGAGCCAGATGCTGCAGGGGAGACGGGGAATGAGGGGAGGGTGTGGAAATGGAGCAGCTGGTCACGCCCCTGCCCCCATCCCCATTGTCTTCTAACCCTGGGCAGGTCCTGGATGGAAGAGGAGCTTAATTCTACCCGACTTTGCAGAAACTGGACTTCTTTCCTAAATGTGAGCAGCACTCATATGGTTATGAAAAATGGGTGCAGAAGTTCTAGGACCCACCCAAGATTGTATTCAGGAGCAGGGAAGAGTCAGTTGAGGAAATCCACTGAAAGAGGCAGCAGTGGAAAAATAATATGGCAGTTTCTTACTTGTACTCTGTTGAGCTTGTCCGATAAACTGGATACTTAATAGAAAATAGTTTGAGCATGAAGTACAACTCTAAATATTATATGACATTCTCATTTTAATAAGTAATAAGTACTTTTTTCCAGTTTTATTGAGATATAATTACATGCAACACTGTGTAAGTTTAAAGTGTACAGTGTGGTGACTGGACACTACATTTTTTTGCCTGTTAAAACTCTATTGATAACTTAGTAGTTTTCAAAACCTAGCTCTGTAACCCTCTACTATATATCCCATTTAATTATTGTGTTTATGTGTTTTAAGAATCCTGCTTGCAAAATAACTTCTCTAAGAAGTAAAAATGAATAATACTTCTCTCATAAAATGCCCCAGCAAAGACATTTTAAGTGTTATTCCCATGGTAATTAACATGCATGCATACTCATTTGCTTCACTCATGTCCAACTCTTTGTGATCCTGTGGACTGTAACCCACCAGGCTTCTCTGTCCCTGGGATTCTCCAGGCAAGAATACTGGAGTGGGTTGCTATGCCCTCCTCCAGGGATCTTCCCGACCCAGGAATCAAACCCGTGTCTCCTATATTGCAGGCAGATTCTCTACCGCTGAGACACTGGGGAAGCCCAGTTCTCTAACATACTTCCAGAGAAAGAGTAGATTATACATAAATTCTGACACAACCCATTATCTCACTGAATTAAGCTTGGAAAAAGAGGATATGACATTCTGTTTCTGTAGCATTCCATTTTATGCTTTCAGGACACCTTATCAATGTTGAACTGGAAACAAATAAGTGCCCGAGGCACTTATTTGAATATTACCTGAATTATTGAGGTCTCAAATCCCAAATATCAATTTCTTAACTTGTAATTTAAAAAATTACTTTCTCTTTCTAGAATTATAGAAATTCCATTTCCCCAGCTCCTGCTTTATCATTTTATTTTATCCTTCTGGTTGTCCTAGAAACAGTACTAGAATTATTCATTTTCAGAAAACATTTTTTATTGCTTGCATGGCAAGTTTCTCCCGTTATTTTAGAAAATAAATAAATTGAATGTTCTTTGAAAATAAATACCTTGAAGAACTTGGGGAAAATTACAAGAAAATTATGAAACCTAAGTTCAAAAAAGAAACCAGAGGTTTGTGAGAGTTGGCTAAACTCTATGCCGACCTGGGTTTCTGACATTGTCCTCTGTTGGACTGTGGGACTTGCAGAGCTGGTTTGCTCTCTGTAGTCAGTACTTAGCTATGGAGGTCACAAAAGCACCCCCCCACCCCTGCCCCATTGGCATATGTGCCAGTGCGTCATCCAGGAGGGCCACAGCGCACCTGGAGGGAGGGGGCAGTGGCTGGACAGGCATAGGCGACTGCGGGGAGGTGATAGCTCCCCTGAGGTCCTCAGGTAAGAGAGGACGAGACATCCTGAAGTGTAGAGACCAGGAGGAGAGGCAGTTTCAAGCTTCTGCTGTGTTCTACAACTGTCCCTCCTACAAAATGCGAAGCCCACTCCCCTCCTCATGTCTCCTATCCAAGGAAGAGCAAGGAATGAAATCATCAATTTGATAACATTCTCTTGATGCCATCAAAATGCCTCCAGGATGGGAGCCAATTAGCAGGTGTTAGTTTTATTCAATCTCTTCTACTTCAGGTTTCAGTGCTATTTCAGGGAATTCCATTAGCTGCAGGAGCACCTCTCACCTTGTCTGCAAACACTCCTTTACTTCTTTTTTTCTGGCCGTAGTGCATGTTATACACGGTCTTAGTTCCCCAGCCAGGGATCTAGTCTATGCCCCCTTCAGTGGAAGCTAAGATTCTTAACCATTGCACTAATAGGGAAGTTTCTCCTTTATTTTAAAGATAATAATAATTTAGCTATTTTATCTCATTTTATATAGCCCTTAGATATCAGAAGGTCATGATTTGGTCTTCAATATACCCAATTAGGTCCTATGTTCCTTTAAGGCAGGAAGCTCTATTTTACTTGCAGTGCTCTGTATCAGGGGGAACAAACCAGTGGCAACATCAGCAAGAACGCCTGGGGCTCTCTGCAAGAAATGTTCCAAGATTTCAGATTTCTGAGATTGAAGAGTGTGAAATGTATCTTGGAAACAAGGCAATAAATGATATGTTTGGACATAAATCTCTAGGATAAAAAATAAGAGGAAACTGCTGGCTTGATTTTGCAATAAAATTACCAGCAGACTGGAGAGCAAAAGGGCATATGTTCCCAGAAAATATCATGATTGTCACAAAACTGACCAATGTTTGTTTTGGATATTAGGGGACCCAATGTTCTAAGTCATCTAGGCAAAACAAAAGCCAGTCAGACAGGAGCAAGGGAATGCGAAATGTTAGGTAAAGAAGGATGGAGGGAGAAACTCCAATAAACCACTGCCAGATGTTCTCACCTAGGGCCCCAGATGCTGTCCTCAGGACCCACAGGAGAGATCCTTGCCATGACAGTTAATTTTATGTGTCAACTCGCCTGGACCACAGGTGCCCAAATATTTGGTCAAATATTATTGAGTATTTCTGTGAGGGTATTTCTGGATGAGATTAACATTTGAATAGGCAGACTGGGTGGAGTTGATTGCCCCCCCGCCCCCGTAGGTGGGCCTCATCTAATCAGTTGAAGGCTTTGTTGTTGTTCAGTCAATAAGTCGTGTCTGACTCTCTGCTACCCCATGGGCTGTAGCATGCCAGGCTTCTCTGTCCTTCACTGTCTCCCAGAACTTGCTCAAACTCATGTCCATTGAATCAGTGATACCATCCAACTATCCAACAACAGAGGATGCCCTGTTGTCCCCTTCTCCTCCTGCCTTCAATCTTTCCCAACACCAGGGTCTTTTTTAATGAGTCAGCTCTCCGCATCAGGTGGCCAAAGTGTTGGAGCTTCAGCTTCAGCATCAGTCCTTCCAATGAACATTCAGGACTGATTTCCTTTAGGATTTCCTTTAGGATTGACTGGTTTGATCTCCAGTTAAGACTTAAATAGACCAAAAGATTAGGAGAGAACTCCTGCCTTAAGCCAGGATGTCAGTTTTTCCTGCCTTCAGACTTGAACTGAAACATTGGCTCTTCCTGAATCTTGAACCTACCAGCCTTCAGACCAAAAATATGCCATAGATACTCCTAGTTCTCAAGCCTTCAGACTCAGACTGTAACTTGCATCATCAGTTCTTCTGGGTCTCCTGCTTGCCAGCTACAGATCTTGGGGCTTAGCCGCCTCCATAATCACAGAAGCCAGTTCTTTACAATAAACATGTGTGTGTGTGTGTATGTGTGTGTGTACACTATTGGTTCTGTTTTCCTGGAGATATTCTAGTGAATATAGTATTTTGACATTTTTAAAATTTTATGTGTAAAGGGCTTATGTTTCTCAAGAATTTCATATCAGAACAGGAAAAAGAGTCAATGTAAAGCTTTGTTCTAGGAAGGCAATCTGATAGGGTTGGGAACTACTTGGCTGCCGGATGGCCATAGTATACATCCTTCAGGGCAAAGCACATAGGCATGATTTTTCTCAGCTAAGCTTTTGACAAGTTGAGTGGCAGCCCCATAAAGGGCACATCCACCAGGGACCTGCCTGACAGTCAGCAAAGGAGCTGGACCCCAACAGTGAACCTGGCCTTGGCATAAACTAGAAGCTTCACCCCCTTATGTTTGTGGTTGCAAATAGAAAAGTTGCAAAGAGACAGAAATGTGAGATTCCAGAAAGTTTCATTTGAGGGTTTGTTTCTAGTCTTTGTGGGAAGAAATTTCACTGAAGTGCCTTTCTTCTTTTTTATAGCATTTCAGGAAGTGTGTGATAGCTCTGATAATAAGCACAGGAATTACCTTTTTCTGAACCAAAATTGAGACATAGCTTGACAAAGAAACATCTATGGTTTCAGTAGCTATTATAAAGTTTTACAGAGGTACAAAATGAATCATATTCAGTTAGACAGTTAATGGGTCTTCTTTACTGAAAAGAAGAAAATTTCACTACTAATCGGTCCAGAAAATACAGGACATATGTTACCTTAAAATGCTGAACAAAAGATACAACCGGAAACAACTTTCATTCATTCACTCAGCTACCATTTACTGAATGTATTACATCTGTGAGGATAAAAATATAAAAAGGCAATATTCACCCTTGAGGTTATAGTTTAATGGGAAAGCAATTAGCATGCAGTTTACCATTAAAATAGTCGACATGCATGCTGTGTGGTGTGCATGTTGGGGTGAGGGAAGGAGTGGGCCAGGGGACAGAAGTACTTGTTAAGAACCAGGCATGAGGGGATCCATTACTAGAAAAACTGCTCTTGTGGCGACAAATACAATCAAAACCCTCCATGGAGCAAGGTCATTATAAAAGAAGGCGAAAGATATCGTCTTACCTGGTAATACAATAGCAGAGCTAGAGAACAGCTCATGAATAGGCAGAAAGTGCTGCCTAAGTACATTCTGCTTGAAAGAAGCTATTTTTTCTGTAGAGTAACAATATCAAGTCAGAGCACAGGTTGTCCAGACCTTGGGATTCTAAGCAGGGCAGAGGACACTGCAGAAACTGAAATTTCTTTCATTGGAGGGGACCCTCCTTTGTATAGCCTCAGCAGCCACGTCTCCCACCTTCCTTCCCACCTTGGCAGTGAGGGTGTGGACACCTGACCTGGAGCAGCTCATCCGATGCGCTAGCCCTGGATCTGACCCTCAGCACAGCGCCAGCCTGCGTTCTGCTCTCAGGGACACTGTTCAGTGACCGCTTTCGCCACTGCTCCAGTGGCATCGTCCTAACTAACCTGTTTCCATGGCCTGAATTTCAAGCTGTTCAGCTTCTGTTGCTGCCTAACTGCAGTCTGACCTTGTTCTTTGCTTTCTAACCTTGTTCTTCGGTTTTCCCATCGATTTGAGCATGTCTCCATGTTCTTGCAAAGTGTGTGTGGAGATGAGTAATTTTTTAGACAGGAGGAGAACAGGTGAAGGGAAGCCAAGTAATTAATGAACAGAAAGTCCTTCTCAGCCTTCGCGATGGGCACGATTGATGGGCAATTGTAGGAAAAAAGACATGAAGGAGGCAGTGAGAAGTAGAATCAATGGGAGCCAATTTAAAAGACAAAACCGGGATGAAGAACCAATTAGAAGCCCACAGAACGTATTGACAGAGGAATGTCGGGGAGGGAAAAGTGTAGTGACAACATGAGGCCACTGTGTATAAAGAAAACTAGCTGGGGGGAATGGCAGGAGAAAACTTTCTTAGAAAAACACAAAAGCACATCAACTAATGCAGAAGAGGTAATAACAAGCTCAATCTTGGATAAATCTAGACAGACCATCAAAAGAAAGGTAGAAGACTATGTTCATAGGACTCAGATATGTTCATAGAAAAAGAATAAGGAAGAAGGAAATATTAGAGAGTTATCCAGCTAAACTTTATAGGTTTATGTTAAAAAAAAATTATTCCACTATAAATGTAATATCAGAATACAGAGAAATGAGCAAAAATTATCCATCATCCCCCCCCGAAAATTATCCATCATCCTATTATGCCTAACACAACCCTATCAGTATGTTGGCATGGGTTTGTTTTTTTTTTTCTAGTTACATAGAATTTTTTTTAATTGGTAGCCATTCTGTATACTGATTTTATATTTTCTCTTATTATATAAGCAAATTTCTCTGCTGGCTCAAAGGCTTAGAAAATATAAATTTTAATAGCTGCCTAAGTCTATAAAGGAGATAACCTTGATTTCCTTGGCTTTAGATGGGGTGTGTGTATATGTATCCACCAGTTATTCTGTGGCTACTATGAAATAGGACTGTATATGCATTTTCTTTAAACCCCAAACAATCCCATATATCAAATATATGATCACCATCACAAGTTTGATGAAGTTCAATGAAGTTCAGTGATCTGCCAACAAGTCATGATAAAGTGAGGTCTACACTCAATTTTGCCCAATTCCAGGTCAATGCTTTTCCACTATACCATGGCACCTCCCAGTCAGTTACTGCCAATTTTTTTAACTCTGAATAATGTTGTAATTAATATATTTGTGTTGATAGTTTTCCCCTTAGTTTGGATTGATGTGTTATAGAAGAGCTACCCAGAATCAGAATTACTAGGTCACAAGAATATTTTTACATCTCCATACATATTGCCAAATGGATTTCCAAAAGGTTGAATGTCCTTTACTGTGTTGTAAATTAGGAGTAAGAATATTTTAATAGACTTTTGCAAGCACTGACCTTTTTCTTAACTTAATAGTGTAACTTTGTTTATTTTCTGGCAGAGGCTTTTTTATAAAACTGGGTAAAGAAAAATGACAAATTATTGATGCAAGGATATGTGCCTTTTTAGTTTAAAATTATTTCAGTATGATAGATAACATGTCAAGAGGCCAGGTCAGTAACATTTTCCCATTCTTTCCTGCCACCAAAACTCCAGTGTTCATCAAGGATTCACATTCCTCTATAAAACCTCTGGGAAGGCTGGCCCCATCTCATCTCTACAGGGATAGAGCTTAATTAGTCTAAACCAATCATGATAATTTTATTCCCTTATTGGGGATAGTCTTAGGAAATGACATATGACCCTATTCTGGCCGGTAAGCAGGGGTTGATTCCTGGGGACAGTTTCTTTACCATTGTCCCCATTTCTGCCTCTGGACATAGGCCCAAGTGAGGATAGGATGCATGGAACTGCTATGGTTATTTGAAACCATGAAGGGACCCAGGTGACTTACTGAAACTGGCAAGTGGAAAGAACATGGATCCTGTCCTGATGCCCCTTAACTGACCATCATCATGATACCCCTCCATCCAGACCACTTGATTTTTTTGATAATAAATCCTATTTAAGTCCACTGGGTCTGAGTTTTCTGATTCTTTGCTGTTCTGTGAAGCAGACAATATTCTGTTTGATACAAAGATCAGATACAAAGAGTCAAAGACCTTGATATATATCTCCAGTGTCAGTTTGGTCCCATCCATGAAGACTGTAGCGGAAACCAGCAGTGATCCAAGAGGTCTGATAGGGCAGTATAAGGAGACAGCATGCAATGAATTTATTCTCTTTAGGAAGCTGTAACTTGCAAAAGTGGATGGAAGTCACCCTAGCTGGTGAACCTGGGTCAAAAAAAAAAAATAAGGCCAGGTCTGATTTCCTTCTTCAAAACCATGTGAGTCTATGGTCTCCTTCCAAGGTTTGAAATCCATGATGCCCAAAAGATTTACACAATAAATGACAAGAGGCCAGGAAATGGGGCTCACATACAGTCAAGGTCCTTTGCAGTTCAGGCCCCCAGCTCTGCAATTGACTGTCAGCTTAGGAGAGGCACTTCCTTTCTTGGTGCTTCAGTTTCTAAGTGATGATTTATATTCATTTTAGCTCCAAAGTTAAATGACCAGTTCTACAAGTTTTGAGAGGGACAAAGTAGATGATCATGCAGAATTTACATATATATATATATTACTCTTTCAAAATTTATTTATTTGTAATTGAAGGATAATTGCTTTATGATATTATGTTGGTTTCTGCACTATATCAACATGAATCAGTCATAGGTATACCTATGTCCCCTCCCTCTTGAAACCCTATTCTTACTATAATTATCACTAATACTAGAAAAAATGTTGAGTTACGATGGTACAGATTAGATGCTCTGTGATCACAGAGATCTGGGTTCAGATACCGTTTAGTGGTGTGATGTTGGGGATCACTTAAATTATTTCTTTTATAAAAATTTATTTATTTATTTGGCTGCACCCTGCATAGAGAACACAGAGTCTTAGCCACTGACAGCAGGCAAGTTCTGGGTGTCACTTAACCTTTCTAAACCTTGGTTTCCTCTCCTGTTATATGAGGGTAATAATAATAACTCCCTTAAAGGGCTGCTGTGATGATTAAATGAGCTAATGCATGTAAAAAAACCTTAACCTATGGTAGACGCTCAGTAAACTGCTACCTATTGTCATTAGTAGTAACAATAATAACTAACATTTATGTGGTAGACTACAATTCATGAGCCAGGATTAGTAGTTGGGTCTCCTACTTTGATTTTTGTATTCTCTCTAACACAGCTCACAACTTTCCTGGATAAAACTGGGTCTCAGATACCTAGAACACAGAGAAAATGAGAAGAAAATATGTACAAAGAGAGTTATGTTGTCTAACTATGCATAAAACTGTAATAATAGATACACTATTATAGCACCAAACCATACCCTCTTCCATAAAGCTGCCTGTATTTGCTACTCTGCTATCTCAGACTATCCTCAGCCCTGTAGAACTAGTGTGTGTGTGTTAGTTGTTCAGTGGTGTCTGACTCTTTGCGACCCCACGGACTGTAGCCCACCAGGCTTCTCTGTCCGTGGGATTCTCCAGGCAAGATTACTGGAGTGGATTGCTGTCCCCTTCTCCAGAGGATCTTCCTGACCCAGGGATCAAACTCTGGTCTCCTGCATTGTAGACAGATTCTTTACCATTTGAGCCACAGGGAACTAGGAGGAAGTTAATAGCTTCCTATTCTCTGCCCAAGCCAAAATATTGATATTTTCCTCCTGTGAAATGTTGACGGTGAGCCTTGAAAGGACCAAGGACAGTTCACAGGCTAGGTGGTGAGGTGACGGAGTCAGCTCACTTCTCTCTAGGAAGAGAAACAAAGGGGGAAATCTATATCCAAGCAGAGCCCTCTCTCAAATTCAAAGTCAGTTTTCAAATGTGCAGTCTTCTCAGGGTAAAGAAGAGTACACAAAAGTTATCTGAAAATAGAAAAGGAAGCCATTAAAAATCCAGCAGCATATTTAGTGTTGAAGGATAACCAAACAAGAAAGAAAGGAGCAAATAGAAAGACAGACTTAAAGCGCCAGGAGCAGGGTAATGCTGGTCTCTATGGAACAGATAACAGACTCTGCCTCACCATAGAATTTCTACTGCCTTAGGAAAGAAATACCTGTTATATCTGTGGCTCAGATGGTAAAGAATCCGCCTGCAGTGTGGGAGACCTGAGTTCAATCCCTGGGTTGGGAAGATCCCCTGGAGAAGGGAACAGCTACCCACTCCAGTATTCTAGTCTGGAGAATGCCATGGACTGTATAGTCCATGGGGTCACAAAGAGTCGGACACGACTGAGTGACTTTCACTTTCTCAGACAAGTACAGTCAGACCATCTCTATTGTTGTTCAGTTGCTAAGTCATGTCCGACTCTTTGTGACCCCATGGACTGCAGCACTCCAGGCTTCCCTGTCCTTCACTGTCTCCTGGAGTTTGCTGAAACGCATGTCCATTGAGTCAGTGAAGCTTTCCAGCCATTTCTATTGAGTTTGAGTTTTTTGTTGTTGTTGTTTATTGTTACAGAACAGTGATCAGTATAGCATATCAATATATTCTGGCTACTGTTCCAATAAAGAAATATTGAGAACAGTAGTGACTGTATATTTGATTCCACTTCAAGTTGTTATAAAAGTCATATAACTTGAAGTTGTTATAAAGGTCATAATAATCTTTAAGATGGGTAAGAACAAAAAGCTTAAGAGACAAAGACATAATCAAAAGGAACATAGTGAGCGGACTCTTTCCTCTGCTTCTTTTCAGAAAACTTAAGCTCTCCACACGTAAAGGGGCGTGTGCGAAGTCGCTCAGAAGAGGCTTTAAGATGAAAACTGGGGCTTGGAGAAGCAAAGTTCCCAAATCAGAAACTAACACAATTAAAGGGAAATCTGAAATAACAAACTCTGCTCTCAAAACTCATAAACATAAGAGGAAAAATTTCCTAGACACTCCTACCCCTACTTGAGATCGGAAAGTGAGGTCGCTCAGTCGTGTCTGATTCTTTGCGACCCCATGGACTGTAGCCTACCAGGCTCCTCTGTCCATGGGATTTTCTAGGCAAGAATTCTGGAGTGGGTTGCCATTTCCTTCTGCAGGAGATCTTCCTGACCCAGGGATTGAACATGGGTCTCCCGCATTGTAGGCAGATGCTTTACCGTCTGGGCCACCAGGGAAGTCAGAAGTTGAGATCAAAAGGGGAGGTTTAATAAGCAGAGTCTCAAACATCCCCCGAGTAAGATCTAGAAATTCCAGCATCCCAGAAGGATACAGATCATGTCAAAGAGGACGGGCAGAGGGGGTCAGGGTCATGAGATAGTAACAATAATAATGAAGACCTCTTAGAGTTTATGTTCAAAATTTTAAAGACAAACAACTTTTAACTAACGGGAAATTTAGATATATAGTATTAAGGAAAAAGAGATCACTTTTACCAGGAAGAGGAGGAAATGAAATATTGTTTAGGTGAACATAAGAAGGAAACAAAGAGCTCTCTTTAAAAAAAAAAAAAAGTCAACATGTATTTTCAATTTTAGAAATCTTTTTGAATTAAGTTTGACCTAAGACCCTGATGCTGGGAAAGACTGAAGGCAGGAGGAGAAGTGGGTGACGGAGTATGAGATGGTTGGATGGCATCACCGACTCAATGGACATGAGTTTGAACAAGCTCCGGGAGTTGGTGAAAGGCAGGGAAGCCTGGCATGCAGCAGTCCATGGGGTTGCGAAGAGTCGGACGTGACAGAGCGACTGAACAACAACAAAGTGAGCAGTGGCTGACTGGCCAGAATGGAAATATGTTGTAACTGGAAAATAAGGGCAGTAAGCAAAAGTTGATGGAGAAGTTATTAGAAGGTTCTTGGTTTCCAAAGAGACCGTGTTCCAAATCCACTTCCTAGACCACAAGATCTAGGGTGTGTCAACAGCTTGGTTCTTCTTCCCACACAGCACTAAGAATGTAAAAACACCCCTCACTGGTTGAGATTTTGAAATGATGAAAAAACAGGAATGGGGGTGGGATGGAGATTTAGGCCAGAATGGAAGCGAATGCCTGTGCCAATCAATGGCAGCCCACTCCAGTATTCTTGCCTGGAGAATCCTGTGGACAGAGAAGCCTGGTGGGCTGCTGTCCATGGGGTCGCACAGAGTCGGACTCGACTGAAGCGACTTAGCAACAGCAGCAGCTAATCCAGGATGCAAGCACAGGGGTGTTGCCGGAATCAGTGGATGGTTTAAGCATCCCACGTCAAAACAGAAACTGCCAAGCCAAGGGTGGTCTGAAGCTATGAATGGAGATTTGGGGGATTTTCTGAATTCTGGAAAAAGAAAGGTTTGAAGCCAAAGACCATAAGCATGTCTCTAAAAGAATGTTATTGTCAGAACTTCAAGAAGCTGTTGTACATCCTAGTCACTACTAAAAAAAAAATGTTTTTTTTTTCTTTTTTAAAAATTAATCTATTTTTTACTGAAGGATAATTGCTTTGCAGAATTTTGTTGTTTTCTGTCAAACCTCAACATGAATCAGACATAGATATATATATCTATCCCCCGCTTTTGAACCTCCCACCCATCTCCCCACCCTTCCCACCCCTCCCGGCTGATACAGAGCTCCTACTTGAGTTTCCTTTTACAGGAAGAAATGCCTTCTAAGCTCCAGCTGGATGGAGGGTGTTGGTAACCAAATCAGGAGCTGTGGTAAACCATGATGAAACATACAGTGGCCTTGGAAATACTCTGTCCGACTCCAGTGTGTTAAAGGAGAGAAAATTAGTAGAGGTATGGAATTATTCTGGTGGCTCAGATGGTAAAGAATCTGCCTGTGATACAGGAAACCTGGGTTCGATCCCTGGGTGGGGAAGATCCCTTAGAGAAGGGAATGGCAACCCGCTCCAGTGTTCATGCTTGGGAAATCCCACGGACAAACGAGCCTGGGGGCTACAGTCCATGGGGTTGCAAAGAGTAGGACAGGACTGAGCAACTAACACGTGTGCGCGTATGCACGCACGCGCACACACACACGCCCTCCCAGGTGGCGCAGTTGGTAAAGAATCCCCCTGCCAGTGCAGGAGACACAAGAGATATGGGTTTGATCCCTGGGTCAGGAACATCCCCTGGGGTAGGAAATGGCAACCTGCTTCAGTCTGCCTGGGAAATCCCATGGACAGAGGAGCCTGGTGGGCTACAGTCCACGAGATCACAAAGAGCTGGACACGACTGAGCACATGGATGCACACAGCTAGTGACTAGAATGCAGGGCTCGATGAGAGACCAGTTCAGCAAATTCATCAGAGGAAGTCCTCTCCAACCTCCCCTGCCCCCTACGCAGGGAGAGTTACCTGCTTGCCCCCTCCTCCCTCTTGTCCACGACAGCATGTGCCAAGCTGCAGCCCGGTAAACCACCGCCACACCTTCCTTTCTCTCTCAGCCACACTCCCCACCGGCCTTCAGGATGACGCCTGTGTTTCATTTGTCCCATTTACCCTGAACATAAAAGACAGCATTGAGCCTCATAGTTAAGATTCAGTAAGTGTTTATGGAATGTGGGCTAATGAGCTCCAAAAAAGTAGATGGCAGGGTGGATATACACATCAGAGGAGGTGCCTCGGGTGCCTTCAGGATTCCAGGTCAGAGAAGGTGATAGTTGGGGATGTCTGTCCTTGTTAGACCACTCAGAGTCTCCGAGCACACACGGACAAAACACAGCTCACCTTGGGAAAGGTAGCCGGGTTAATGAAGGTTCTGGAAGCTTGTAAATATATTGAGAAGTCATGGAGGGAATTAGAGGTATTTAGCCTAAAAAAGGAGATGTTTCAGCAAGTGGTTTTCAAGCTACGCTGGTATTTTTACAGAGATGCCCGAGGAGCTGCCAAGAATTGGGAGCGGAGAGGGAGCGGGTAGAACAGGCGTGAGCCCAGCTTCAGAAGGAGGAGTCTTGCTTTCATCTGCTTTACCTACCTGGCGGGAGCATGAGATTCACAGCTGGGGTGATGGACAGTGGGGAGGCTCACTGCCCAGGGTACCGTGACGGGGTGGGGTAGGGGCGGGGGGTCGTTAAATATAAGGAAGAAGACGTGGACTCGCTCTTCGTATCCCTGGCACTGGGAACTAGGAACCCAACGATCACAGTCACACAATGAAAGTAACACCCAGGGATCAGACCTGATTGTAAGCACCTGCCTGTTCTGTGGCCCTATATTGTCCATTGGCACAGGTGAGTCTATAGGCCTGGCGGGCTTATTTCCCAGTCCTGCCTGCTCCAAGCTCTGGAGAAGGGATTAAGAGAGCCTGTGGTCAGCAGCCCACTGACCTCTACCCTTTCCCTCTCAGGGGTTTGGCTGCTGAGTGGATCTTGCTGCCAGCTCCTCTCTGACCCTTAAGCTGGACTCTTCTTGTTAGGTCTGATTCTTCACAAGCCAAGCACCCAAATCATAGACTAGCTTCTGCATTGTTCCCACATACCCAAGCTTTATGAAGTTTCCAGAGCTACAACCACTTCTCAGAAAACAAACAGTTTGTTTCTGAATGTTTTTTAAAAATATTTTTTATTTATTTGGCTGCGCTGGGTCTTAGTTGCAGCACTCAGGATGTTCAGTCTTCATTGTGGCAGGCGGGATCTAGTTCCCTGATCAGGAGGGATGGAACCCAGGCCTCCTGCAATGGGAGTCTAAGTTCCTGGACCGTGAGGGAAGTCCCTTGTTTTCCGAATCTTAATTGTCCCCACCAGGTCTCTTTCACCATAGCCCTCCAGCCAGCTCTGTCCCCTCCTTACTGCCTGTGATGTGATGCCCTCTGGATGGTGCTCCACCACCCCCTGGCACCCCCACCTGCAGACCCTAGCACCAGTTCTCCTTGACACCCCTGACATCCTTGCCCGACCTGGAGCCCTGCCCACCAGCTGCTGTTTAGCAACTCTGACCCTCCATGTTCTCATCTGGATTTCCTCCTAGTGCCCAGGACTGGATGCTGAGCACACAGCTATCTTCTCCCAGGAGACTGTGGTTACCGTTATGGCTTCTTCTCCTTAGAACGTCAGCTCCATGAGGGAGATGCTTTGTTCACAAGTGTAACCCAAGTGCCTAAAACAGTGCCTGGCATGTGACAAGTTCTTAACAGATAATAGAGGCTGGTTTTCTTTTATCCCTTGGGCCCTAATCCTTCCTCATTTTATGCCATTGACCTAACTCTACCACTAGCCTTATCTTACTATGTACCTGCCTTGTAAAACCCCAACTTCCTGGGGATAGAAAATTGATATTCATTCTTGCTTGAAGTGTTTCAAAAAGGAGTAGGGGAAGGTGGCCAACATCGATGGTTTCCAAGGTTCCTTAGAGTTTATCAGGAAGAGATTCCATATGACAGTGTGATTCTACACTCGATTCAGAAAGAAAATCAGCTTCCCAGGTCATTATTTGTGCCCTAAATTGGCTGCAATAGACATCAGCCCTCCTTCCCCCGACTCATCCCACCGCTGCCTGCTGTCCCTTCTAGGACGTCATGCCCCAGTGGGTATCGCCCTCAGGCAGCCATGTCTCTCACCCCACACTCTGAAGTCTGGCCACAGAGGACGGGACTGGGGGTGGTACGTGACCCGGAGACAGGGCATTTGTAGGCCGACCAGCAACCCAGACGTGGTCCAGCATGGTAACTCAATGGACGTGAGTTTGAGCAAACTCCAGGAGACAGGGAAGAACAGGGAAGCCTGATGCACTGCAGTCCGTGGGGTCCCAAAGAGTCAGACACAACTTGGTGACTAAACAACAACGATGGTAACTAGGCCGCGTTAGTCAGGCTCTTCCTGGGGAGCATGAGCTGAAAGAACAGGGCAGATAACAGAATCTGAGGCTGAGGGAATATTCTGGGGTAGGGTTCATGATGCATCATTCCCAGGGCTAAGTTTTGAGGAAGCAAGAACTGAAAAGGGTCAGGAATAGAACATAGAAAGCAGAGAACCGGGCAGGGGGGTGGGGGTGGGGACAAACAGACTCTCCAAGGGGCTGAGTCAGGCCCAGAGCCACCAGGTGTCCTGCTGGGTTCCCTGCCCCTTGGGCCCTGCACATTCTGGTGGGTGGGTTTCTGAGCACAGGTCTCCCTGGGATAAACATCCTCTTGTCTGAGATGCACGGAAGCCTTACCACTAAAAGACCCTAATGAAAGCACCCTCTGGTTGGGGGAATGCTTTTGTTTGCTCTTGCTGTTGTTTAAATTACCCTCAACTTAGTGACCTAAAGCAAAACACACAAACTCATGACCCTGAATCGGCTTTCACTGGGCTAAAATCAAGATGTTGGAAGGTCTGCGGTCTCTTGGGGCCTGTAGGGTAGGCTTTACTTTCTGGCCTCCAATTCCTAACGGCCGTCTGTATCCCTTCCTTGTGACCCCAACCAGCAACTGCATCACCCAACCTCTCCTTCCATCCTCACTTCTTTCTCTGACTCTCCTATCTCCCTCTCCCCCTATGAGGACCCTGACCATTTCCTTAGACCTTCCTTGGGTGGTCCAAGATAATCTCCCCACTTCAAGGTCCTCAACCTGAATTATATTTGCAAAATCCCCTTTGCCATGTAAGGTAATGGAGTCACAGGTCCTGGGGAGTAGGACATGGACTCCCAAAGGGGGAGTCATGATTCTGCCCACTGCAGGGAACAGGGGGTAATTTCCTTAGGACTGCAATGTGGACCAAGCCCTCAAAATACCCACAAAGTCATAAGTCAGCTCCAGAGGGCTGCTTACATTCTAAACGCGTGAAAACAGGAAGGAATGTACCTGGCAAACAGGAAAAGTTCCCTCGCATAAGCATCTGACGGGGAGGAGAGCACCCTTCATATTCTCAATGCTGGTTTCCCTATCTTACACAAACACAGGGCTTCCGGGGAGTGTGGGCTTAATCTGAAAAGGAGGCGAGAGTCTCACCCTCATTGGAAGCATGTCTGATTAGCATTGCAGGGAACAATCCAGCAGTCTGGGGAGAATGAGGCCGGCAGAACAGTAGAAGATACTGGTGTAGACCCACCTTGGATGATGGCCCTTCCTCATTACAGACTTTATTTAGCTACATTTCATTCACAAGGGCCTGTTGACAGCCCAGATGCACACGGCTGGGTAATTATAGGGCTCTAAGAAATGACGTGATGGGAAGAGAGGAGAATAAATGATAAGAAAATAATGCCTGGTAGCAGCTTTGACTGACAGCACAGAGCTGTCCCGTCACGCCTGAGTGTGACAAGGGAAGAAAGCGAAAAGAAAGAGGCTCAGCCTGCACTGTTCTGGCTGTTTCTTTTCAGTTCCTTGTTCCTTCTTCTTGTCTGTTATGAAAAAAAAAACAAAAACGAAAACCTCAAGTGCCTTCTTTAGTGTTTAGCTGGAAAGGAGCCTTCAAGACCTGAGGGTTCATGGAAACCACGTGTTTAGTTTAAAATGAAGAGATGATTGGGAAAAAAAAAAAAAAAAAACCTTTGTTGAATTCAGTTTCTCAAAAAATACACAGGCCCTCAGCAGTCAAACGTAGTATCTTCGGAAGCCAGCACACCAAAGGTGGTGCATACCCATCCCCATTCCTAGGTGGTAGACCCAAATAGATAATGATGCAAGGATTCTACTCCAGTTTGTAAAGAAAATTAAATCAGCACCATTCAAAGATGTTTGTTCTTATCAATTTGATACCAAGTCAAGTTTCAGATGTGGCCTGAGGATTATGGGGCTTCCTCTAAGGCTTCCGGCTTCAAAGATCTACAGTTGGGGAAATACAGATCTCTTGCTGCTGCTGCTGCTGCTGCCTTTTAATCTAAGTCATGTCGGACGCCTTGCAACCCCATGGACTGTAGCCTGCTAGGCTCCTCTGTTCATGGAATTCTCCAGGCAAGAATACTGGAGTGGGTTGCCATTTCCTCCTCCAGGGGATCTTCCCGACCCAGGGGTCAAACCCACGTCTCCTGCACTGGCAGGTGCATTCTTTACCGCTGAGCCCCCTGGGAAGCCCGCAGATCTCTTAAGGATACACAATTTTTAGTCTGAGTTCTGAGGTCAGAGTTCAGTAAGCTTTCTACTTGGACATTTTTCTGTTACTGGGATCCAAACACTAACACAGAACTAGCCAAAAATAGGGAAATAACTCATATCTTTAGTTTTTCCCAGATCACCAATAATCTGCAGAGGCTAGGGGCAAAGTGTTAAGTGCCAGGCAGACGATATACATATTCCTTTGTTTTCCTTTTTTATGAGCTCTCTGCTGTCCCAAGGCACCGTCTGTGAGTGCTGTTTTCCCCGATTAATTTGGATTACGAAATGATGAGAAAACATGATGTGTAACAAATGAGATTAGGAAGAAGAGGGAAGAAAGAGTGAAAGGATGTTACACCTTACCTGTTGAAATAACCTAAGACAATTTCTCAAATAAAGAACAGCTTGCTTGACCCATCAGAGCCTAGAGCTGGGTTTCTCCTTGGTAGTGTGTGTGTCCCACAGACTCATGTAGGAGGAAGCCAGAAGGGAGTAAGCACACCCTATGCTCCGAGACGGATTTACTCCCACAAGGAGGCCATACGAGCGAGAGGAATGACTATACACAGCACAGCCCTAAATAGGAGTGTGGTGGGATGGAGATTCTATAAATGCAACTGGATAGAAATATCGATTCCTAGGATCAGGGAGGCTCACAAAGCCTGGAAGAGGAGATATTTCTGCTCTTCAATATGATTTCAAATTTTGTGTCTTCAGCAAAAAGCCAGAGGCACAGCCCTTATGGGCCCAGAGGGAGATAAATGTCCTTCAGAAAACCAAAGCTGGACTATTTTGAGGCCAGAAGTATCTTAACTACCATGCTCTGAGAACTACAAAACCATGACAGCAATAAAAACTATAGAGGAGGAAGGAAAGGGAGCCAGAGCAATGATTCCCCCCAAAGATTTCCAAACCCTACTCCCCGTAATCTAAGAATGCACTCGGTTACCTGGCAAAGGGGAATTAGGGTTGCAGATGGAATTAAGACTGCTAATCAGGGGACCTTGAGATGGGAAGATTGCCTTGGATTTTCTGGGTGGGCCCAATGTAATTGCAGAGGTCTTAGAGTGGAAGAGGAAGACAGAAAAGAGCCTGATATCATGTGAGAAGGACTTGACCTACCAATGCTGGTTCGTAGGGTGATGAAGGGGCCATGAGCTGAGGAGCGCAGGCAGACTCTAGAAGTTGGAGAAGGCAAGGAAGCAATTCTTCCTGGAGCCTCCAGACAAGATGCAGTCATGTGGACACCTTGATCTTAACCCAGTGAGACCAATTCAGGCGGACTTCTGACCTCCATAACTGTAAAATGATACATCTGTGTTTTCTTAAGCCCATAAGTGTATGTCCATCAGAGACCTATATACCAGCCAAGCAAGTAGGGGAACATTATGGATGTCTGTACTGGTCTTGATGAGGATTAGATATTCAGTATATACTTCATGCTCCCCTTAGGGAAATGAAGTACTTGGGGACTCCAAGCAGTTGCTAGGAGAAAAGGAGATATTAATATTTTCAGACTTCTTGATCTTAACATTTCATCCTTTTAAGCTGGGGAAGTCTGAGCTATGCAGAGGGATCACTGTAGTGGAGTTAAGGAATCAATCTTCCGGCCCTCAATGAGATACAGGCACCTCCAAGGATTGCTTGCTAGCATCAAAAAGGGTTTCCTCGCATCATGGCCTCTGCTCTGAGAAAGATCTCAGGTGTGCTCCTAGTTTTGTTTCAAAGTTAGAATCTTCATTTGAAAGTTGTGGTGTGGCAGATACTATTTAAAGCAAATCCAGAGGTCTTCTATTCTTCCTTGCCGAAAGACCCCTGTTTTGTTTAGATATCCATCCACTCCTCCCTCAGGAGATTCAGAGTCCAGTGGTGACTGGGCTAAGCCAATCACCATGCTCTCCTTTGCCAGTGATCGTGTTACCGTGGACATGAGGTACAGTTCCAGCCAATGGGCTGTGAAGACAGGTCTGTGTGAAGGCTTCTGGGAACAGTTTTCCTCAAACTTGAAAAGAGACATCATGAAAGAGAAGAGCTTCTTTCTGTCTCTGGATGTTGTTGTGATGAGGAGTTGATTTTTGGACAGGCAAGCCAATGTATCCAACCCAGGAAGACGTGAGGCTGAGAGCAAAGCCATATGTCAAAGTTAGCAAGGCAGAAGGACAGAGAGAACCAGGGTCCCTGATAATGCCAAGGAGCACCTGGATTAACCAGTTTCAGAGCTGCTATAAATCCCTTCGAGTTTCTGTTAGTTGCAACTGAAAGTATCCCACCTGATGAACAGATGGCTAATTAACATCCTTAAACATGAAAGTTAATGAGAAAAAGATGTTGACTTCAAGCTTTTTAAAAAATTAAGCAAAAGAAAAGAACAGATAATTGCCAAATGAAGAAAAACAAATAGGCAGTAAACATTTGAAGACGCATTCAGATTTACTAATAACTAACTAATTGGCAGTGAAAAGAACCAGATACTGGTTTTTTTGCCTCTAAATTGGCAAAATCCTTTTTTCAATGATGGTATATAATATTGCTGACGGCTTAGGGATGTACACACTTCCCTTGGAACTTTTGGTCACTTGGCACACAGGATCTTAGTTCCCCAACCAGGGATCAGCAGATTGCCAAGGTCCCTTTAGCCGGACAGTCTATGAGTAAGTTGTTCAGACACAAAGCACCTTCACTCCCTTCTCTTTCCTGGATGTCAAGACCTCACATGGGTTCCTGATGGTCCCTAATGAACTGGGCCCTCTTGGAATCAGAAGCCTGTTGAGAAACATGAGAACTTTGCGGGCCAACCAACAGGTCCTTGGACCTTGCACTGAATTCTTACCCTGTCTCGTCTCTTGTCTCAGCCCATAGTCACTGTCTCTCCATCTGTCTCTTTCCTCACCATGTTACCAGCGTCCTCCTCCTGCTCGGCCTTCCGTGTAGTCCCGTGGACAAGACCTACTTCATCTCCCCCTTTCTCTCATCCGCCCTCCCTCCCCCTCTCCCATTACACACAAGGACACACAAGCACACATGAACGCACCACATGTACACATGTATACACATATAGATACATGCATACACACACACACATACATACACCAGTGTTTTAGGTGCTCATTATCAATTAATGAAAATGGCTTGCTTTTTGATCTATTTGTTTGTCTCAATTTTTGCCTTCCCATTCTGGTTCTCCTCTTTTTAAGGACAAAATTCTTTTGTTTCAAATATGAGTAAAATGTCCACAGCTGTGTGTTGCAGAGCCACTGGCTAGAACACACACATACACAGAGGGATTCCCAGAATCTTTGCAAAACTCCCAAGACCCCACCACCAGGGCACAGGTCAGGACCTCTGGTGTCAACCAGAGCAGGATCATTCTGTCCCTACTCTGCACGGAGCCATGCAAGGCACAAGAACTATTTTGTGGGGGTGATTTGATCAGCTGCCAAGGGTGTCCGAGGCTGTAATCGTGGTATTACATCACCAGCTCAGTCCCTGAGGACCCTGGGGCTGGTGTTCGTCTGCACTGCTCGATCATCCTTTCTGTTCAATAGTAATTCCTTTAAAGCAGCCTCTGTAAATTGGGAGAGAGGATTGGATGATCACAGGGCCATTGTATCTCTGCTTAGGGGACACACCCCTCTATGGCCATCTCACATTCCTGAAATGCCCTCCTGCAGCCCAGTTCCTTCACACCCCAGAGACCCACTCTTTCCAGCTGTGCTTCTGACCTCCTGCCTCCTTCTGTCTGGCGCCCTCCCTTTTAAAATGGTCACATCTAGCCCCCTAAACCCCAATCTGTGGAGTTCATTGTTGTGCTGCAAAAGGGCTCAGTGCCCAGAAACTTACTTAACTAATATCCAACTTCGAGTGTCATCGGTCGCCTCCAGACGCTGGCCCCAGGCCGAACCCAGTGAATTCGGACTCTGGGATCATGACAGCCTCTGGAATCTGGCCCGGCTTTGACAGGGGCTGGAGACACTGCTTCTCAAGAAAGGAAGTCCTACGCCAGGTTGATCTGTCCAACCTCTTCCCACCCCCACCACTACCCCCACCATCCCCAGCTCAATTATAAGAAGAGACTCTGGAGTCAGAAACACGCAGATTCCAATGCAAGCATTTGCTACTTACCAGCAGTACAAGGTCAGGCAAATACTCAACCTCTATTGCCTCACCTGCCTCATCTAAGAAAGGCAAATAACAAACCAGTTTTGCAAGGTTGTCAGGAGGATTTAAAGAAACAGACACAAATGTGACATTTGATACACAGCAGACCATCAAAAATTTAATATAATATGTGAAAGTGTTAATCGCTCAGTCATATATGACTCTTTGCGACCCCATAGACTGTAGCCCACCAGGATCTTCTGTCCATGGAATTCTCCAGGCAAGAATACTGGAGTGGGTTGCCATTCCCTTCTCCAGGGGATCTTGCTGACCCAGGAGTTGAACCTGGATCTCCCGCAATGCAGGCAGAATCTTTTACCGTCTGTGCCACCAGGGAAGCCCATATAGTATAAAGGAGTTCCCTAGTGGCCTAGTAGTTAGGACTCCATTCTTCCACTGCCATGGCTGGGATTCAATCCCTGATCACGGAACTGAGACTCTACAAGCTGCAAGGTAGAGCCAAAAGAATAAAAATAAAAAATAAATAAAATGTCACCATTATTTTATCCAGTCCTCTCCTGGTTTTTCCCAGGTCTGTAGACACTAGCCATATTTCCACTCACCTACCAGATACAAAAACTGGCAACAACCACAGCACTTTCCTATAGGCCATTGCAAGACTGGTAAGTCGTGGGTCAATTGGGGCTTCTCAGGTGGTGCAGTGGTAGAGAATCCCCCTGCCAGTGCAGGAGATGCAAGAGATGTGAGCTCAGTCGCAGGGTCAGGAAGATTCCCTGAAGTAGGAAATGGCAACCCGCTCCAGTATTCTTGCCTGGAAAATTCTGTGGACAGAGGAGCCCGGTGGGCTATAGTCCATGGGGTCGCAAAGAGTTGGACACAACTGAACAATTGAGCAGACACATATCCACACACACAGTTTTCAGACACACCGAGTCTCCCTCCTCCCCTGGATTGAGCTTGGACTTTAGACCTGCCTGCGGTCTATTCCTATAATTTCTCAGTTTGAGCTTCTGTCTGTCAAGTATTCTTTCTGACGTCTGCCTTTGCAAGCCATACCCATCCAGTGGTATGCTGGAGCTGGTTGGTACTGGCTAACAAGAGTTCGTTATTTAACTCTTCAAGAATTTTGCTAGTTAATTGAAACCAGGATGGCAAGAAGGAGATCAGTCCTGGGTGTTCATTGGGAAGGACTGATGCTGAAGCTGAAACTCCAATACTGTGGCCACCTCATGGGAAGAGTTGACTCAATGGAAAAGCCCCTGATGCTGGGAGGGATTGGGGGTAGGAGGAGAAGGGGACGACAGAGGATGAGATGGCTGACTCAATGAATTTGAGTTTGAGTTTGAGTAAACTCCAGGAGCTGGTGATGGACAGGGAGGTCTGGTGTGCTGCGATTCATGGGGTTGTAAAGAGTCGGACACAACTGAGCAACTGAACTGAACTGAATGGCAAGAATATTTATACCCTGGAAGTTGGCAAACATTACAAATAAATCCATGTGGCACCTCCCCACCCAGAGCTGGTTTGTGAGCCCACCCTGTACCCACCACTCATCCTGGTCATAATTTGTCTGTGCCAACTCCGCTTAACTATGCCCCTCCCAGCAGCCCATTTTCTGTAACTGAGACCTCACCCAAGGGAGTGTGTATAGTCTCCAGATCTTTATGACCCCAGTAGGTCATGAACTGAACCCCAGATGTGGTACCATCTAGTAGAACTGCACAAACTCTGGGCATCCCAGGGGACTCACTGCTTTGTTTACCATCAAGTTCTCACATATCTGAGACAGCTTCTGTCAAAATAGAGGCAATAGACCATTTCACACATTAATTATCTCAGATGCAAACCTAATGGGAAGATTTCAGAGGTTCTCCTATTGAATAAACAAGCCCTGTCAATGTTCTATAAAAAAAGATTCTGGAAAGAGTCTAATTGACAGTCCCCTGGTAGTGTTTTAATTGAGATGATGCCATGTGACAGAATGAATTCCATCCATGACTTCCCGTTGGCTCTCGTGTGACCTTTTCCCCTGTTTCTTGACAGATTCATCTTTCTGAGCATCTTGTGGAGAATGTGAAAAACATCCCCTTTCTTCTCTGTCATGCTGAAATCTGAATCTCATGAATTTATTTTCCTTAAAATAACAGGTGTTGCATATTCTGATCACTTCTTCAATTATATTTGGTTTAACACTCCTCTTCGAAATATCTCTGCACGTTTTTCCTCTCCTCCTACTCTTTCTAGTCTTGATCCTTCCATGGAAGATTATTACTTTAAACATTAAGTTGACCATAGCCAGGCAAATATCAAAGAGATCACAGATGTGTCATTTCTGTGGATGTACATTCAGTGTATAGTTTCTTTCCTTAATTTATTCTCGACACCATCTTTAATGCTTTTAAGCCAATAGTCACAGACTTAAGATGGTTCAGAAGAGTAACAAATACACATCTATCCGTCCACATGTTAATCTGGTCACCCACATGTGCGTAGCCTATTCTGTTCTCAGTCCTCTTGAGGTTCCTCCTCTCAAGGGGTTTGGTGGTTCATCTAGCAGGAGAGATAGACAAGTAAGAACACACTACAGGAAAAAAAAAAGACCTAATAGGATCTGATACTATCTAAGCAGTAATATAGGTATGAACAAAGTGAACAGGTAAGATGAAGCGATGACTAAGTCAGTTGGAGAGTATTAGTTTCCTGTGGTTGCTGTGACAAATTATCACAAATTTAGTGGCTTAAAATAAGACAGATTTATTCTCTTATTGCTCCAGAGATCACAAGTCTGAAATGAGACTTACACAGCTAAAAGCGAAGTGTTGGCAGGGCTGTTTCCTGTTGAGTGTCCAGGGGAAGAACCCCTTCCTTTGCGTCTTCCAACTTCTAGAGGCTGTATATATTCTTGCCTCCAGTCTCTGGTTCCATCTCCACTCTGCCTTCTCCTCCTCTGATCTCTGCTTCCTTTTATAAGTGTGATTACATTGCCCCCAACCCCAGATAATTCAAGATAATCTTTTCATCTCAAGATCCTTATTTTAACCACAACTGCAAGTCCCTTTTATATGTAAGATAATGAACTCTTGAGTTCTGGAATGCCAATACCAACATTCAGCCTACCCCAGGTAGGGTGAGTGCCAAAGAATTGATGCTTTTGAACTGTGGTGCTGGAGAAGACTCTTGAGAGTCCCTTGGACTGCAAGGAGATCCAACCAGTCCATCCTAAAGGAGATCAGTCCTGAATATTCATTGGAAGGAGTGACGCTAAAGCTGAAACTCCAATACTTTGGCCACCTGATGCGAAGAACTGACTCATTGGAAAAGACCCTGATCCTGGAAAAGGTTGAAGGCAGGAGGAGAAGGGGATGAGAGAGGATGAGATGGTTGGATGGCATCACCGACTCGATGGACATGAGTTTGAGCAAGCTCCGGGAGTTGGTGATGGACAGGGAAGCCTGGTGTGCTGTAGTCCATGGCGTCGCAAAGAGTCGGACACGACTGAGCGACTGAACTGAACTGAGGTAGGGTGAGGGGAGAGGAGTCCAGTGAAATGTCTCCCCAGATGTCAAGCAAAAGATGGTGGAGCCATTTGCTGTGTCTTGACCAGGTCATACCTCTCTGCATCCTCCAAATCTGACCCACCCTTCAGCTCCTGATGCTCCCATTGCTGCCCTCCTTACCTTTGGAGGTGACTTCAGCCTCTATTCAGCTCCTCCAAGGTCATAGGGGCCTGTGAGGCAGCCAACCCAATGCTGTATAGCTTGGCTAACAATCCACCTTAGCAGTGGGCCACCCACCACCACCATCCTCAGGTTCTACAAAGGGTTACAAAGGATTTCCCAATTTTACTTCAGAAAAAAATAACTTTTTAAAAAGCTATGTGTTATTGTTGAAGTGAAAGTCACTCAGTCATGTCCGACTCTTTGCAACCCCATGGACTATACAGTCCGTGGAATTCTCCAGGCCAGAATACTGAAGTGGGTGGCCTTTCCCTTCTCCAGGGGATCTTCCCAATCCAGGGATTGAACCCAGGTCTCCCGCATTGCAGGCAGATTCTTTACCAACTGACCTATCAGGGAATTGTGTGTAACAAATGATACTAAGTGATGTACATGTATTGGTGGTTTAGTTGTTAAGTCATGTCCAACTCTTGGTACCCTATCGACTGTAGCCCGCCCTGCTCCTCTGTCCATGGGATTCTCCAGGCAACAAACTGCAGTGGCTTGCCATTTCCTTCTCCAGGGGATCGTCCCAACCCAGGAATCGAACCCGGGTCTCTTGTATTGCAGGGCTATTCTTTACTGACTGAGCTACAATGTACATATTATCTCCTTTAATCCTAACTAACCACTATGGCAAATACTAGCTAGTACTAGCAAATACTAGCAAGTACACCAGGCTCAAGGTGAGGAAACTAAGGCTTAGTGAGAGGCCATTTGTCCATGGCCACTCTTACCATGTAGCTAGAACTACATTTCAAAAATAAATCCAGCTCCCTCTGGTTCTAAAGCACCTGTTCTAACCACAACTCTGTTCTATGCCGAAGGCCTCCCAGGTGGCACAGTGATAAAGAATTCACCTGCCAGTGCAGGAGATGCAAGAGACATGGGTTTGACCTCTGGGTCAGGAAGGTCCCCTGGCAACCCACTCCAGTGTTTTTGCTTGGGAAATCCCATGGACAGAGGAGCCTGGTGGGCTACAGTCCATGGAGTTGCAGCGTCAGACACAACTGAGCAAATACACATACACACACATACGTTCTATGCCAAGGTCAGCTGAGTCCCCATTTAGAGATTTTTTTCACTAAGGGATTAGATGCAATAAAGTGGAAGAGATACGAGCGGGGGTCCTAGAACTTAGACACATATAAATTTATAAAATTAGACCAGTTGGTTCATTTCTATAAGCCTCAGTTTCTCATCCATAAATTGGGGATTAGAAATATTGCCCGTTTAGGAGTGGGTTTTTTTTTTTTTTTTTTTTTTTTCAGTTTATCTGGTGTGGAGCCTTAGATTCTACCGTCTGAACAAGGCTTCCAGATGATTCTTGAGAATCACTTTTTGAACAGCTCTGAGCTACATGTCCTCTCTTCAGGTAGGTCTTATAGTTGAATTGGGGTCAACCAATAACCACCAGAATAATAAGTCTTCAAGAACAAAGAAAAGCATTATTAGTTAAAAATTGCTCTAGTAGGATTCTGAATGATGGTACAGCTTATTTCCTTTTATTAACATTTTTACTGAGATATAATTGACATATAACACTATATAAGTTTCACATGTATAACATATGATTTGATATTTGTATGTATTGTGAAATACTAACCAAAATAAGGCTAGTTAATCACACAGTAGTGTATATTTGAAAGCTGCTAAGAGAGCAGATCTTAAGAGTTCTCACAAGTAAAGGAAATGTAGCTATGTGTGCTGAGATAGTTTAATGATTATATTAGATAATATTAGTGAAAGTTATATACCTGGAAGATGGTGGATCAACACAGCTGCATTATTTAACTGAGAGTTCTATTATTGAGAGTAGAGTTTAGATAGACACTTCTTCATGAGGACTGGAGCAGAGGAAGGTATTCTTTGATGTAGAACAATCACGGGAGGTTGATATAAGCATCTTGGTGCACAATCTATTGTTGCTTTTTCACTCAGTCATGTCTGACTCTTTTTCGACCCTTTGGACCATCCCCCACCAGGCTCCTCTGTCCATGGGATTTCCCACCAAGAATACTGGAATGAGTTACCATTTCTTTCTCCAGGGGATTTTCCCCACCCAGGGATCAAACCCACATCTCCTGCATTGGCAGGTGGGTTCTTTACCACTAAGCGCGCAATCTAAGTTCCACTGAAAGTTAACTCTCCTGAAAAAGGCTTGCCGTGGTGAAGGAACTTTGTTATTGAGTGTCCTCTCTCAGCTCTTAACTCCCTTCTACAGTTGGCTCAGCCATGCTGGGATGACACTGTTCATCCTTTGCCAGTTGCCTCCCTGTTCGGTGTCAGCAGTTAGGGTGCTGGATAAAGCCTAGAAGTGGGAGAAGGCAGAGAGGCCTGCTGCAGTTCCCCTGTGCACCCCGCCCCCCATCACAGCACTCACAGGTCGGTTCTGGTCACAGGTGATTCCAATTGCCAGCTTCTTTTCACTCTCCCAGGATCTGGCTGGTAGAGCCCATACCCCTTCCAGCTCACAGCTCCAGGGTTTCCTCCTCCACCCCCTGGGGTACCAGCAGCCATCAGACAGTGCCCTCCTCAGAGGTCGGTCATCCATGTGGACCCCTACAAAGCTTCTCGGTTTTGGAGACCCCAGCCTCTCCGCTTTGATCTTGCAGTCCTGGAGATTCCACTGCTTCCTGCAATGACCGCCTCTGTGCTAATTCTGTCACATTGCTGTTCCTTTTCTGTCTGTGTTTCCTGTCCTTCAACAGCTGTTTAATCAATTCCCTGGAGGAATCTCTCTCTGGTAGAGTAAGTCATGTGGATTTTGTTTCTTGACTAGACCCTGCATGATAGTACACACAGACACACACACCCAAAACACACACTTGTGCACCAACACTGTTTATGAGGATTTGTGTATACATGTATACACACAAAGAGAAGGGGATGACAGAGGACAAGATGGTTGGATGGCATCACCGACTCAATGGACAAGAATATGAGCAAGCTCCATGAGATGGTGAAGGACAGGGAAGCCTGGTGTACTGCAGTCCATGGTCTCGCAGAGTGGGACACGACTGAGCAACTAAACGACAATACACACGTTTGCACGTGTTTTACCTCTGCAAATGTGTGCACTTTCCTCAATTTATCCCAGCTGCAGCTGCTCCCTGAGCCCTCATTAATGCTCTGTCCTGTCTAGATTCTAAAAAGTATTAGAAAGAACAAAGCGACAGAGTTCTAGATGATGGAAAATCTTTTCCTTCTTATAAACACAAGCATCTGTTCGATACTTCTATAGTCAAAAACGCACGGGCCAACTCTTTTTTAACAGCAGGCATTCACACTAGCAGGCTTCCCTGGTTGCTCAGAGAGTAAAGAATCTGCCTGCAATGCAGGAGACCTGGGTTTGATCCCTGGGTTGGGAAGATCCCTTGGAGGAGGGCATGGCAACCCACTTCAGTATTCTTGCCTGGAGGGCTGCAGTCGATGGGGTTGCAAGGAGTCAGACGCGACTGAGCGACTAAGCACAGCACATTCGTGGTAGCAACATGTGTTAAAGACTTACTGGCTCCAACAGGAAATTTTAAACAGCTTGATGATAGAAAAATTCCCTATTGAAATGTTCACTGCTTCCTTCATTTATTCAACCTCTATCACTTTCCTCTCAGTACCTGGTACTCTCCTAGACACTTCAATTACAGGAAAGGATGGGACAAAGTCAGAGCCCTCACGGGGGAGGGGCGGGGAATGAGGGATGGGAAGACTGTGTGTGCTCAGACCAGCGGCAGGGGACACCAATGACGGCAGTAGATAGAACAGAGGCTACGAGTGAGGGCTCTGGGCTCCAACTGCCTGGTTTCAAATCCTGCCTCCACCGCTTTACTGGCCAGATGACCTTGGATGACCTTTCCTTCTTTCACAAAATAGGGATAATAATAAATACTTCTTCAAAGGGTTACTAGGAGGATTAGACAGGAAAACGACTGGCGCTTGTTCACCTGAAACTATCACAACATCGTTTGTTAACTGGCTATACTCCAATAAAAAATTAAAAATTAAAAAGAAAAGAATCCTTCAACCTAAGTATGTGTTATTAATATTCTATCCTTTTTTTGGATATCTTATAAGAAAAAATGCTTGAAACAATTGTTAAGAACATATATTCCGATAATAACTTTCATTAAGACTGAAATATAATTGCTAATACAATGAAAGCCTTATTTATATGGAATAAGGTCCACATGAAGTAAAAAAAATAAATAAACAGCATTTGACACAGGGCAGGCACGTGGTAAGTACCAGTTGCTATTCCTATCAATACCACCATTAGAGATTTGCTTGGAGGGCTCCTTTGCCTTGAAAATCTGACTTGTTAAATTGCCAGGGGACCCCAGAGGGGCTGAAAGGCAGGTCCCAATTGCCCATTCGCCAGTGACATCATCCTGGAAAAATCACATGGCCTCTCTGATCTTCCGTTTCTTCACGTGCAAAATGGTGACAATAGTGCCTGCCTTGCAGAGTGTGGCTCACACCGATGAACCAAGGCAAACACACCCACAAGTCCTGCTACCAGGCGCCTAATAAATAGCACACACTCCTCTGACAAATACTATGGGGGACCTACTACGTGCCGGACATTATGGGCCACAGCCACGAACAAAACATAGTTGCTGTCCTCCAAGAGCTTACCTTCTAAGGAGACAGATGGGAAATACACCAGCAGGTCCCTGAACATGATTCCAGGAAGAAAAACAGAGGAGGGAAGGGGCAGAGAGTTCAGGGCTACTGGTGAGTGAGGTGGTCTCTGGAGAGGGGACGTCGGGCAGAGGCAGGAGGGAAATGCGGGAGTAGACTGTACAGAGATTTGGGAAGGAAGAATCCCGTTTAGGGGCAAAAACAAGGACAAAGTCTCGGAGTGGAAATAGGGGTGTTTGAGGAGCAGGGAGAGACGGTATCACCAGAGCATGGTGAGTGAGAGAAGCACCGGGCAGGGGCCAGCCCAGGCAGGGCCTCAGAGGTATAAGAATGCTGGATTTCAGGCTAGTTTTTAGGGGAAGGTATTGGAGGCTTCCCTGGTGGCTCAGATGGTAAAGAAACTGCCTGCCATGCAGGAGACCTGGGTTTGATCCCTGGGTCAGGAAGATCCCCTGGAGAAGGAAATGGCAACCCACTCCAGTCTTCTTGCCTGGAGAATCCCATGGACAGAGAGCCTGGTGGGCTACAGTCCATGGGGTCTTGAAGAGTTGGACATGACTGAATGACTGACACACACACATTGAAGGGTTGAGGTCAGAGGAAGCACCGTGATCTGGGTTTTCTTTTTCTCAAAAATCACCCCAGCCACCCTGTTCACAGCTGCAGGTGGGGAGAGATAGCAGACGCAGGGAGTCCAGTGGGGAAGCTGTGGTGTTTGGAACGAGGGATGCTGGTGGCCTGGGCTAGGGTGGGAGCACAGAGGTGAGAGGTGATTGAATTGAGGATGTATCTGAATCCTTAAAAGGATTTGCCAATAGATTGCAACGGAGAAGAGTAGGAGCAGAGCATGTCAGGGTGAGGGACTGGGCAAAATTAGCTCAGATTGAGCCATACAAACAGGGTGCCTATTGCACGTTCATGTGGAAGGATTGTGTGGGCAGTCGGATATACATGGCTGGCCCTACCTTCTGCCCCTCTCTGCTTCCCTTCCACCATTATGGGGTTATTTATTAGAGTTAAGCCCATGACCGAAATAGATGCATTAAATCACCATTTTGTCATTTGATATAAATCTAGTTAATTTATTGTTTAGCAGTTTGCTGAAGGAATGAGAATTTTTCTGGCACATAGGAGCCTCTACCTGGCCCTCAAGAGAGGTCGGGGTGTCCAGAAAAACAGAAGGAGTGCAGAAGAGGGAGGCAGAGCAGTGCTGGAAGTGATTTTCTCCTGGCCGGCAGGGCTGGCCCTGTGTATATAACCTGTGCTGCCTTGGAATTTCACGCAAGAATTATGAACACGCTGAGTACCTCTGTCGGGTCATTTACTTCCCTCTATCAATTATGAGCCAAGGCAGACACAGTCTGAATTTCAACCAAATCACCATCACTTTTTCCGCCCAACACCCATTGAAATTTTCATCATCATTGTTATCAGTGTCTGCTGGAGCTTCTATCTTTCCAGGAAGGGAGACAAAGAAGCAGCCACGTCTTGAAAATAACCTTTCCAAATACCTTTCTCCTCTCTCCCGATGAGCCTGGCAGACTCATGGACCCCATCTCTGTCTCTCAGAAGCAGTCTCCGCAGAGCAAGAGACAGACAGTAACTCTCCTCCCTGTCACCTTAGCGTCCCCGGCTTGCTGCTCAGCACGGCTTCTTGGGGTTCTTTATCATCTTAATTGCATCTTGCATGCCCACCTTTCCGTTCGAGGAACTGTGGGTATTAATCACTTCCGAGTCACTGTGGGCAATGCTGAGCACTTCATCTTTTTCTCTGTCACCAGCAGAGGGACATAGGAGGTCACAGGCAGGCAAATGGCTTCCTTCTTGATCACAACCTTCTTAAAATCCTCACTACTCACCATATTGGCAGAAAAAAACGTCAAGCCTTTTCCTCTGGGTAGGCATTCTTCACTCTAGCGAGTTGCCTCCAACCTCAAATTCATCAATGTCCATTGCAAAATTATCAGCCATGTGTTGTGTTGTTAACCCTTTACAAGCAGCATCCACTGAGGAGAATGAAAACCTGCTACAGAGTGGTGGTTTCAAAATTCCTAGCAGCGTTAGCATCCCCAGGACCTCATTATAAATGCACATTCTCAGACCCCACCCAGACTGTCTAAACAATCAGACCGATGGGGCTGGGACCCAGCAGTATGTTTTATCCAGCACTCCACGTGGTGGTGCTAGTGGTAAAGAGCCCAGTTGCCAATGCGGAGGATGCAGGTTCGTTAAGCCTCTATTTTTTCTGGTGGGCGGGGGGAGATGGGGATGGGCAAGAATACCATTCCCTTCTCCAGGAGATCTTCCTGAGCCAGGGATCGAACCCAGATCTCCCGCACTGTAGGGGGAAAGCTTTACCGCCTGAGCTCCCAGGGAAGTCTCGAGGATGCAGCTTCGATCCCTGGATGGGGAAGATCCCCTGGAAGAGGAAATGGCAGCCTGCTCCAGTATTCTTGCCTAGAAAATCCCATGGACAGAGGAGCCTGGCGGACTGCTGTTCATGAGGTCGCAAAGAGCCCAACATGACTTAGCGACACAGTTTCTAAGCGAAACAAGTCACGAGTCCATTTTCACTGAAACATTCCTGTATTTCTCTTCCTCCAAAAGCAGCAGCTCTTCTCCCTCACTAATGGTCCCACAGAAAATGGCCTGGAAAGTTCAGCCTTAGGTTTCCTTAATGCGTTCAGGTTAACTTTTCCATAGCTGTGCACAAAACAAATATACACTGTATGAAGATTTTTGCCAATTCTGACAGATGATGAGATGGTTGGATGGCATCACTGTCTTGATGCACATGAGTTTGAGTAGGCTCCAGGAGTTGGTGATGGACAGGGAAGCCTGGCTTGCTGCAGTCCATGGGGTTGCAAAGAGTTGAACATGACTGAGTGACTTAACTGAGCTGAACTGAAGACCATCTCCAGAGACCAAGCATTGTAGTGTCCACGGGTCACGGAGAAGGAAGCCTTAGGGGTGCAGATGTGCTCAGGAACGGCCTAGCTACTGCATCCATACACTGCTCATGCTCACTAGCATGCTTTCAGAACTTGACCTAGGATTCTGTCAGCAGCACTCTAAGACTGCTTAGGGCTTCCCTCATAGCTCAGTTGGTAAAGAATCTGCCTGCAGTGCAGGATACCGGGGTTCTTTCCCTGGGTTGGGAAGATTTCCTGGAGAAGGAAATGTCAACCTCCTCCAGTATTCTTGCCTGGAAAACTCCATGGACATAGGAGTCTGGTGGGCTGCAGTCCATGGGATCACAAAGATTCAGGCATGACTGAGCAACTGACATTTCACTAAGACTGCTTAGTGTGGCCTAGTGTACATACCCCTTCTCCAGTTATTTGATCAACCACTGATCTAAGTGCTGCTGTGAAGGGATTTTTAAAAAATATTTAGTTATTAATTTGGCTCTGCTGGGTCTTAGTTGCAACATGTGGGATCTAATTCCCTGACCAGGGATCAAACCTGTCCCCCTCCCCCTGCATTGGGAGCTTGATGTCTTAGCCACTGGACCACCAGGAAAGGCCCCTGTGAAGGAATTTTGTAGATGTATTTAGATCCCAAGACAGTTGACCCTAGGAAAAGGAGATTACCTTCAGTGGGCCTGACCTTATCACATGATCCCTTCAGTGTCCTGGAACTATTCTTGGCAAAAGAGGTTTCCATCATGAAGGATGTTCTCCATGCCTAGCTTTGGAAATGGAGACTACAGGACAAAGACTTCTCAGGTGGCTCAGTGGAAAAGAATTTGCCTGCCAATTAAGGAGATGTGGATTTGATCCCTGGGTCAGGAAGACCCCCTGGAGAAGGAAATGAAACCCACTCCAGTATTCTTGCTGGGACAATCCCATGGACAGAGGAGCCTGGCAGACTACACTCCATGGGGTTTCAAAGAGTCAGACACAACTAAGTCAGCATGAGCACAAGACAAGGAATGCATTTGGCCACTGGCTGAGGGCTAGCAAGGAAATGGAATTTCAATCCTACAACTATAAGGAACTGAATTCTGCAACAACCTGAATGAGCTCTGAAACCAGAGTCTTCCTTAGACAAGCCTCCTAATGAGATCACAGCCTAGCCAACAGCATGATTTCAGTCTTATAAAACCCTGAAGAGAGAACCCAGGCCTTCCATGCCCAAACTTCTGACAACAGAACTGTGAGTAAATGAATGGGTGTTGCTTTAAATTGCTAAATGTGTGGTAATTTCATACACAGCACTAGGAAATGAACACAGATGCTAATAGGTTGTAGCCCCATCCTTTCCCCTAAAAGATTGTTATTGTTGTTGTTTAGTCACTACGTCGTGTCCGACTCTGTGAGTCCTACCCTAATAGGTATTTCTGCCCTGTCACGTAGAGACGCCATATACCCCATGCTCTATTTTCTGGGGCTCCAAAATCACTGCAGATGGTGGCTGCAGCCATGAAATTAAGAGACGCTTGCTCCTTGGAAGAAAAGTTATGCCCAATCGAGACAGCACATTAAAAAGCAGAAACATTACTTTGCCAACAAAGGTCCATCTAGTCAAAGCTATGGTTTTTCCAGTAGTCATGTATGGATGTGAGAGTTGGACTATAAAGAAAGCTGAGCACTGAAGAACTGATGCTTTTGAACTGTGATGTTGGAGAAGACTCTTGGGAGTCCCCTTGGACTGCAAGGAGATCCAACCAGTCCATCCTAAAGGAAATCAGTTCTGAAAGTTCATTGGAAGGACTGATGCTAAAGCTGAAGCTCCAATTCTTTGACCTCCTGATGCGAAGAGTTGACTCATTGGGAAAGACCCTGATGCTGGGAAAGATTGAAGGCAGGAGGAGAAGGGGACGACAGAGGATGAGATGGATGGATGGCATCATCGACTCAATGGACATGAGTTTGGGTAGACTCTGGGAGTTGGTGATGGACAGGGAGGCCTGGAGTGCTGCAGTCCACTGGGTCGCGAAGAGTCGTACACGACTAAGCACCTGAACTGATACCCCAAGCCTGCTAGAGAAGGTTCTGGAAATATGAAATATAACAGCTCTCCCTTTAGAGTAGAAGGCAAGTACATGTGAGGCTAGGAAGAGGCTAGCCAGTCTGCCCCGTGACAGACAAGATCACCCTGCAGTCCCTGCCTTGCCACTGAGTGTAGCTATCACGTGCTTTCTGCAAACAATCCATTATTTTTATGCTCTCAATCATCTAGCTCATAACCTCTTACCCTCACTCCAAAACTGGCTGGTACTCAGTGCCCTGAAATATCACAGATGGTGCCGACTGTCTCCTGGCTCATTTCATTGGCTGTAATAGACAGCCTGGCCTTGCTGCACCACAACATCCAGACAGGCTCTATCCTTCAAATTCCTCCCCATGTGCACTGTGGGAAAGGGAGAGTCATTTATGGTCTCTCCTGCCAGACTCTGTAGATGACAAGACTGCATCGACAGGCTAAATGTGCAGCAGGAATATCCAGCTCAAGGCTGAGGAATTTCCCTGCAGGGGAGATTACAGGGAAAGTGTGGGTGTCTTTTTTTTTTTTAACTTTCTGATCTTGGCAATTAACATTTAATGTAATTCATCACCATGAATCACTGGGGGAGGCTCTCCTACAGTTATTCATTAGCTTATTAAAATGAGCACAACTGTTCTGGCTGATCTAAATTATAGAATGATGACCAAACTAGCAATAATAATACATCTGATATCCATTTCGTCCTGTCTTCTGTAATATTTCAGCTTGCCCTCCTCTGAGTCTATGCGGTAGGGATAAGAGCTTAAAACTAAAAGGGAAACCTGCCATGCCAGCCTCAGGAACGCCTTCCTCTCAGTATGCCTCCCACGTGGGATGCTCTGCTCTGTGCTGGAGGAAGCAGGAAGGGGTGAGCGTTCTCCCCTACAAACCCTGGCCCAGCACTTGGCCACTTCAACCTACTAATACTTCTGAGAGTCATTAAAGCCTAGTAAGTCACTCCCAAATCTTGCCGCATACCAGAAAGAGTTGAGGATGTTTAAACACCACTGATGTCTGGCTCTCATCCCAGACACTCTAATTTCCTCAGTCTGGGGTGTCACCCAGGAGTCTGGAGTGTTTTCAAAGCTCCCCAGGTGATCCCAAGGTGCAGCCAAATGTGGGAACCGCTGGCCTCTTAGTCAAGGCACACTTCTTGTCAAGACTTTACCACCAACAGCAGGACAACTCTGAGCAGTCACATCTTCTTTCTATACCTCAGTTTTCTAATTTGTAAAATGAACATAAACACAGCACCTACCTCCAAGTATTATGAAAGCATGCATACTGATGGTTTTACTCCAGTGCCTGGCACGTAGTAAGAAGGCAGGGTATGTTGACTATTGACATTTTAATTGTTGAACTCATTATTATTTCTCTTGGCCTCTCTGGAGATCAGAGAACCAAAGATTCTCATGTTGGCAAGGACTTGAGGAGTCATCTACGTTCAGGAATTGCTCTTCAAAAGTCCTACGCAGGTGACCATCCAGTTTGGCTTACTAGCACTTTCTCCACCCAATGGGACTCACCCTGATACTTCAATTCCCACAATTTGAGGGCATGGTGGATGGAAACTGGGAGTTCAAGCTGGAAAAAGAGGTCATAGCATAAATTTTCATTCATTCAGCAAGCATTTGTTGAACATCTACAGCAAGCACTGTGCTGGGACCACTGAAGGAAAGACATAAACTCAGGGTCCACTCAGCACCAATCGCCAGCTCTTGGTCACCCCAGAGCCAGTTACAGCTGAGAAGCCCAGATGATCCACTGGGAAATTAACTCTTTTGCTGTGGCTTTTCTCTTTGCTTGGAATCCCTCAGAGCCACAGAGGGGGTTCAGCTCTTCACCATCCTGCCTTACTCCTCCCATCCCCTCACTGCTACCTTTGATCACTGTCTTCCCACTCCTCCCACCCTGTGGCTCCGTTTTGCGTTCTCAGATGAGCTGTGCCATTCAAATACCTCAACTTTTGTGCCTCTCTGTGTACCACTTCTCTGCTCCCTCCTATCAGCACAACTATACATCAGTTCTTTCAAAACAACCCTTATGGATGCTTGTCTAGGATCTTATCCCCTTATAAGCCAATAATCAATATTTAAGAGGAGTTTGTTTGTTGTTTAGTCTCTAAGTGGTGTCCAACTGACTCTTTTGCAACCCTGTGGACTGTAGCCCACCAGGCTCCCCAGTCCATGGGATTTTCCAGGCAAGATTACTGGAGAGGCTTGCCGTTTCCTTCTTCAGGGGATCTTCCTGACCCAGGGATCGAACCCACATCTCCTGCATTGCAGGCAGATTCTTTACCATTGAGCCACCAGGAAACAATTCTATCATTCCATTTTTCTGTTCCCCTTCCCAACAAAATGTTCCAACACTGTCTATACTTCTGTCTTCACTTATTTCTTGATATTTTCTTCTAAACCCTCTATTCTCAAGCTTCCACCCCCAGCACACCGTTGAACTCCCACTCATCCATGCTGCTGGTGGGTGCCTGCCATTCTGCGGGGCAGTTCTGACCCTGCCCACCTGGAGTTAGTGCAGACCCACAGGTTAAGGGCTCAGTCCTTCAAAAGACTGCTGCAGGTCCAGAGCTTCCCAGGCCACCTGCACCGCTGACCGATCAGCTACACGTTCGAGGGTTCCTACAACCCGCACATTTGATAATTCACTAGAAGGACTCATAGAACTCTGGAAAGTACTACACTTATGATTATCGTTTTATGTAAAGGATACAAATCAGAACAAACCAAATGAAGGCGTGCGTAGAGTGAGGTCTGGGAGAGTCCTGAACACGAGCTTGTGTACCCCTCCCTGTGGAATTAGAGCATGTCACCTTCCCAATACATTGATGTGTCCACCAACCAGAGTTCCAGCCAGCTCCAGTAATAGGCATGACTGATTGGATCATTGGCTTCATGATTAAATGCAACCTCCAGCCTCTCTCCACTCCCCCAAGGTTTGAAAATTAGGCTGATATCACAGGGCTCAAAGCCCCAACTCTCTAATCACAGGTTTCATTTTTCTGGCTTGGGTGACCCCCATCCTGAGCCATCTCATTAGCATAAGCTTTCTAGGAGTTGCCTCTTCAGCATAAATTATCTAGGTGTACTGGGAATAATCAGATGGCATCACTGACTCAATGGACATGAGTTTGAAGAAACTCTGAGAGACGGTGAAGGACAGGGAAGCCTCGCTTGCTGCAGTCCACGGGGTCGCAAAGAGTCGGACACGACTGAGCGACTGAACAACAATTGTGAATAACGGAGACACCTGTCTCAGTTGGATAAGGAACCCAGGACAAAAGCAAGCCAAATTTCATTATATGGAGACCTCCATGTTGCAGATCCAAGAGCAGTGGTGTGCTTCTTAGCAGCGTTGGACGGTTGATCACTTCTTCTTTCTTGAGAGTTTTCTCAATGAGCTCCTCCTGCCTCCCGCCTCCCCCTACCTGGCTGGCCATGCCTTCTCCTTCGCTGGAGGCTACTTCCCTTCTTGGCCTCTAAGTCTAGAGGGTCCAGACGTCTTCCCTAGCTGTCCCTTCTTTCACCCAGTCCCAGGCCCGTAATGAGCAAAGGTACACTGAGCCACAGCTGCAGCTTGTCTCCCGGGGCCTGTGTTACTTCAGCCAGCCCCAGAAACCTGGAGGCCTGTTCCACCGGAGATCTGCACAGACCAGCATCTCACACACAGGCACCACTCCTGGAGCAAGTGCTCCTGGGCCCCGGGCCCCGGGTGCTGAGCCAGTTCTGTGGGCACGTCTGTCTCAGCATGCTGACTCCATGGCTGCTTGGAGAATCAGCGTGCCTGACCTTGGCTAAGCCTCATTTCCACAGACAAAAAGGAGAGAACAGGCAGATCCCAGCGTCGTTGTCTCCAAGATTCCTAGAAACCCTAGCGATCAGCGTCACCTGCAGGACCTTCACAGACTTGGCTGCAGAAGATGGGGTACACCTGGCTGATGTTGATTTCGGCAGGCACAGCCGCGTGGAGTCTCCACCACTGCGCCCTCCCAGGAGTCCCTGACGCTGTCCCCGCCCAGCCTGTCCCCTCATAGCCACCGTCAAGGGAGATTCTTTCTGAGAAGAAAACATGTCTGAGAAGACTGGGAGAGGTGACAGCTCCTTTACCTTACTACTCTGGTTAGTAGTAAACCTCAGAGGCAAGAGGCCGTGCTCAGTAAGTCAGCCCCTGTTTTTACCCTAGATAATCAAAGCTGAACCAGACCCAGAACTGTATCAGCAGCTACTCGACAGGCCCCCTCACTTCATCTGCTGTTGTTGTTGGTTTAGTCACTAAATCGTGTCCAACTCTTTGCAACGCTATGGGCTGTAGCCCCGTCATGCTCCTCTGTCCTTGGGATTCTCCAGGCAAGAATACTGGAGTAGGGTGCCTTGCATCTGTACCTCTTTTCAACTCCTTTCAAATAAGTGTACAACTGCAGATTTCTAGCAGGCCCAGGGAAAACTGAGAGGCCACTCAGAGCCCAGATCAAAAGAGAATCCAACGTGACTTGTTTAAAAACAGTGCAACAGCAAACAACTTGTGACTTTCATTCCTGTGACATCTCCAAATTGTTTTGGAATTGATCAAAAACACTTGGAAGATGTAAACACTGGGAAAGTAAAAGCTATGGATTTGCCCAACTGGCCAGTCTCCTGTAGACCCAACTAAGCTGTTTAAATGCTTGTGCCTGGCTGCAATTTGGGGCTTCTGTTCCTCTGACTGGGGGGCTGAATCAGAACTTAAAGTATGCCTTGACCTTGACTCAAAGGTGTGCATTCCTAGTTCATTGCCTTCGTCCTTGAACTTATCCAGATGGTGAGAGTTTTCAGATCTGGGAGCTTGTCCTCACCATCTTTGACCCTCTTGCAGTTCTTACTGCTCAGCCTCATTTATAATTGGAGCCCCATAAACATGGACTGGTTCACTGCCACACTTACTGAAATGTGATTGGGCTTCTGGGAGCTTGACTCATCATCAAATGGAAGTAGTATTTTTAATGACTAGCTTATAGGTTAGGGAAAGGGAGTCCATAGCAAGCAAATGGAATGTTCTGGAAGAAATTTTATTTCATAGCACCAAGGAAGAGAAGTGACACAGACAATTTCAAATAGGAAGAAAAGCCAGGTGTCTTGCTATTGTTAGCAGAGTTGTTCTGACTGATACCAACATCGGTCTCTTTCACTTGGCTCAGGAGAGAGTCCAGCCACGGAAGAATCATGCACAAATCCCTAGGGACTCAGCAGGCAGGCCAGTGACCCAAAAGACTGTCCAGGCTGCAGGAGATGCCAGCAGATACTCTGCATGCTGGAAATGAAGCATGTGTGCGTGCTAAGTCACTTCAGTCGTGTCCAACTCTTTGCAATCCTATGGACTGTAGCCCACCAGGCTTCTCTGTCCATGGGATTTCCCAGGCAAGAATACTGGAGTGGGTTGCCATTTCCTCCTCCAGGTGATCTTCCTGACCCAGGAATCAAACCTGTGCCTTCTGAAGCTCCTGCATTGCAGGCAGATTCTTTACCACTGAGCCACCAGGGAAGCCTGCTGGAAGTGATATTGCTATAAACTCTGCTGTGAGCCACACACAGAAGCAATTTGTAAATGGTTGCTTACAAAGTCTGGGGACACTGAGGGCAAGCCTGAACCAACAGGAAGGATGGAAACCCACATCATCCTCTCAATGCCTCCATCTGATGATGGAGTGTCCTGCAGGACAGAAGCTAGACCCTTTGTCACAGAGCTAAACCACCACCTGACCCAGGGTTGTTTTTTGGTTTTTTTTTTTTTTTTTTGAGAAGCTCAGGGAAGGTGGGGGAGCTGCAGGTCAGCCTCTGTCCTACACCAACACGTGCGGGTAGACAAGTGATAATGTGCTTGAGCTGCTAAGCACAAAGGCAGAGTGGATGCCTCCAGTCTTGCGTATAATGTCTCTGTGGGCCACCTAACCTGGAAATATGCAGGGAGGGGGAATGTGGGAGGCACAGAGCAGATGAGCCATGATGACACACGACAAAGCCTCACACTTTCTGAGAGCAGCCCCTCCTGCAGGGCTGCGAGCGTCTTTGGCAGAAGCAACCTGCCCCTGCCCATCTGCTTCTTCCATAGTCCCCTTCCCACCCAGTTCCCTCCTTGCTTCTTTCCAAAGCCCATAAAGCTCGAAGTGCTCGATGATTGGATGTTTCAGAAACTGTTAGGATCAAGAAGGGTCCAGCCAGGCTGTGGGGACCCCTGCTCTTCAGTGGGCTGGAAACCTGGGGTGTAGACCCCTGACTCAGTGTTCCTGACACCCTCTACATAGACTGAAATAGGTCTGGACTGGTTTCTGGTTCTATCCTTTGGAGCCCTCAAAATTAGAGCCAGGCAGATGATAACAATCGTTTTACCTTCTCATATTTGGAGCCATGTCTACCCAACATTGAAGAATCTTCTGGATATGTGGAGATTTTTTTTCCTCTTCTTTCCAGAAGAGGATAAGTGTCTTATTATCACAAATGAAGCCTTACCAGATTCAGAAAAAGGGCTGAACCACCCCTTGGAATCTAAATCCAGATTCTTTACACATTTTCCATGGATACAAATCTCGGTTGTTCACCATCACTCATTGATGATAATCAAAAGATAGATGAGACAAATTTTCAGGGGGAGGATTGGTCCTTAAGTAGAAATACCTGTTTCCATGGTGACATCCTATTAAGTTACAGTTTGGAACAGGGAACTGAAAAAAGGAGTTGACTAGAGATTCTGCATTTTAAATCCATAACATCAGTGAGAGTGTTGAGGGATTTGAACGCCTCCAGAATAATTTCACATGTTGGGAAGGATGAGTCACTTGTCATTTCACCAGGACCATTCCCTGCTCAGGCAGGCAGCTTTGTATCCAGCCTACCAGGAACAGCCAAGGAGCTAGACATGAGTTTAGTTACTGCCCCTGAACTGGGAAAGCAGACTTGTCTTTGTCCATAGAACTTAAGCTTCTCTGAAGCATGCCTTAAGAATTAGTTACTCAACATGTAGATTTTCCTCTCCTGGGGTCAATTAAACACTCTTTAGAAAAATGGTTCACAGCCTTGGCTGTAAGTTAGAATAACCTGGACAGCTTCTTAAATAATACTGATGCCAAAGTCCCACCTCTAGAGATTCTGATTGAGTCCAGTTGGACTTGGGCCCAGGTAATGGTATGTTTTCAAAGCTCCACAATAAGTTTAAAGTGCATCAAAGGTCTAGCGTCTCCTGGTTAAATAGTTTCCACGGTGGCTAGAGAGGAGGCAGGTCTCCACTGCTCAGACTTCCATTTAATGAGTGTTTGTAATGGAGCAGACTGAGATATGAATTAAATTACCTGACTTAACCTGTCAGCAACCCCTGGGGTAGATGTTATTATGATCTCCATTTTGGAAATGAGAAAGCTGAAGTGTAGAAAGGTTAAATCGTTGCCCTAATCTGCAAAGCTATAAAGCATAGAGCTGGCTTCAAACTCCAGCCTGGTGTCCACCAAGCCCATGCTGTTAGTCACCATCATAATACCCTCCCCATCACTGGGCAGCCCACTGGCCACTAAGAAAATGCCCAGTTGTCCAATTGTCACCACTTTACAGAAGAGGCAGAAGCAAGGAGTGGAAATCAAGAGCATCTCATGGGCTGTGTGTTTAGAGCTCTGACAATCGGTCCATAGAGTCTCAGTCCTGGTAGAGAAAGTCACGGACAGCAGGTGCAATAACTTTCTTTTCTAGATGAGGAAACATAAGTCCAGAAAGAATGATTTCCAAGGTTCATAAGCAGGTTGACTTCAGAGTCCCATTTCCTCATTCTAAGTGAAGTCGCTTTCTCCTGCACCCCCTGGTTTCCTATTCCCCAGGGAGCAGAGAAGAGAGCACAACTCCCCAGGTGGTACACTGCTAAAGAACCCGCCTGCCAATGCAGGAGACACAAGAGAAGCAAGTTTGATCCCTGGGTCAGGAAGACCCCCTGGAGAAGGGAACGGCAGCCCACTCGAGTACTCTTGCCTGGAGAATCCCACGGACAGAGGAGCCTGGAGGGTGGCAGGGGGTCCAGGGGCTGGCAAAGAGTCAGACACGACTGATCACACAGAGGAGAGGGCACAGGGGACCGGCAGACTCAGCTCACAGACTGAACACGAGCTAATGTGCTCGCAGAGGCTACTGTGAGTGTCATAGGCGGGGAGCAAGCGGGGCAGGAGCTTGCCTGTGGCTGGTGAGATGGGGGGACACCTCACAGAGGAAGTGGCTTTTAACTTGAAGCAAAGTCAGGTAGGCTCCCATCTTGCTGAGCTGAAAGAAAGAACATCCCGTAGGGAGGAAAGAGCGTATGCAAAGGCAGGAAGAGGGGAGATGTGTTGACCATCAGGTGCCCTGAATTGTCCTAAGTAGAGGAAGCCTGTGAGAAAGAGAAGAGACAGGGAAGTGGGACCCAGGGCCGAGTCCGAGGGGGCTGGATCCTAATCCGAAGACAGTGGGACCATGGCTACTGTGTCCAGCGGGGGGCTGGAGGGGCTGTGCTTCCAAAGGACACAGCCCAGACTTAAGGGGACGGTCAGAGACAGGTCACAGAATCCATCCTCTCACAAGACAGTAGGCCTGACCCACTGCCAAGGTCGTGGGAAAGGAGAGCTAATGGAGATGGGGCAGGGCGGGGTGGGGCTGCGCAGAGAGCTCCAGCAGAGAGGCGAAGGAGAGCAGGGACAATGAGGGCTGTGGGAGCCGGAAATCCACCTCCTCCACGAACAGGTGGGATGGTGCTTACACGGCTCCACCCCGAAAAACAAAAACTGGAGAAAAAGAAAAGATGGGATGATAAAGTCCTTCTGGTCATTTTACAAAAAAATCCTGCAGGAGAGGAAAACCGTGTAGGAAAGGAGACTGGGGCTGGGGCTGGGCTTTGAGCTGGGCTGCAGGCCAGGAGGAGAGGAGGGGTTGGAGGTCGAGGGGAGGGGGTGGGTGAGGGGGAGCAGGATGGCCTCGGAGGAAAGCCTCCAGAGTCTGCCCCTTGGCCTGGTGGGACTGGTGACCAGAGTGGTCTCGATGGGGCAGTACGTGGTGAGGAGCAACGTCGGGGGGGATGTTAGGAGCTCAACTGCACTGAATCAGATCCTCCCGAATGCAGCACAGTCCGCGGCATCGGATGAGATCGTGAAAAGAGAATTCCATTCAAGTGGTTCAACTGCAGAGACTTGAAAGAGGGTGTGGGCAGAACCAAAGAGAAAACCTCCCAGAGACCAGCCACAGCCATAGCCACCCACCCCTGGGCCTGAGCAGAGGGCAGTGAAGGCGGGGCTGCGGCCCCAGAGAGGGCGGCCACGTGGTCATCAATGCGGGGCCAGCACGGGGATGGACAGAGAAGAAACACCCCAACTTCTCTCCCACAGTGGGCTCCTGGGTAGTTCTCCCTGCCTGATCACAGCAGGGAGTGGAGCACGAGGCAGTCCAGGTGATGTGATTGTTCGGGACTGCAGCCCTCCCAGGTGCAGAGCAAGGCAGAGAAGGCATTTGAGGGCAGAGCAACTGGAGATGCACTAACACACACGGCTTGCAAATAGCTTTGCCCGCAAATCCATCAGAACACGCTGGTATGTGATGGACACTGCTCTTCTCTCTGTGCAGGTGACTGACGGGTGAGCTTTGGGGGGGGCTGGGGCGAGGGGCTCCAGGCTCTGCACAGCTTTGCTACTACACCTCACCAGCTTCTTTGAAAACCAGCATCTTTGGAGTCCCGTCTGAGTGCTGAGCACGAACTTTCCTTGGTGGCAGACTTTGCCCTCGTGTGCCCGTATTTTCCATAAACTAAAATCTGCCCTAGTATTTTTGTCATGAGTGGAAGCTTGGGAGATGCGGTTTGGCAGGTGAGTTGTGGAAATTCCCAGATATTTGGTACCTGAAGATAAGAGGGAAATTACTGGATCACTCATAAAGCCTTTTGCTGCACCCGGTACCAGAAAATTTTAAATGCACAGTTTTGGGAGCAGGAGAAAGGAGATGCAGAGAAGGACTAGTGGTAAATGTAAAGTCATACAGGACTAGGAGAGGTACTGGCAGATGAGATGACTTGTTGCAAACCTGGGGGAGGTATGAATTTTTATTACTTATTTTTAGTTGCACTTCCTTGCTGTGCGTGGGTTTTCTCTGGTTGCGGCGAATGGGGGCTACTCTCTAGATGTGGGGGCATGGGCTTCTCATCAAGGTGACTTCTCTTGTTGCGGAGCACGGACTCTCGGGCACTCGGGCTTCACTAGTTGAAGCAAGTAGGCTCAGCAGTTGGGGTTCCCGGGCTCTAGAGCACAGGCTCAGTGGTTGTGGCACGCAGGTTTAGCTTCTCCTAGGCATGCAGGATCTTCCCAGACCAGGAACTGAACCGGTGTCTCCTGCATTGACTGCCGGGTGGATTCTTTATCACTGAGCCACCAACGAGGCCGGTGAGAGTTATTTGCATGATAACAGAAGGCGTCGCCCTGCACTGCCCCAGGTGCCAGCTCCTGGAGATCAGTGCCCTCCTGACAGCCTCGATCCTCTGCAGGCCTGACCCAACACCCACGGGCCTGCAGCCCTTCATCCTAGTTTGACAGAGTGCTAAGTCAAAGTCGCTCGGTCGTGTCCGACTCTTTGTGACCCCCTGGACTATATAGTCCATGGGATTCTCCAGGCCAGAATACTGGAGTGGGCTGCCTTTCCCTTCTCCAGGGGATCTTCCCCACCCAGGGACCAAACCCATGTCTCCCACATTGCAGGCAGATTATTTACCAGCTGAGCCACAATCCTAGTTTGACAGGGTGCTAAGATTCCATCAAATCAAAATTGCATCATCAATTCAAAAGCAGCTTATTTTGAAGAGAAAAAGACATTACCCAATCATACGTTCACATCAATTTTCAGAAACATAAAATTAGAAAAAAAAAAAAACCTTCCATCAGACTTCAAATCTTCCAGCTTCCAGGGTGCCAGCTAGAAGTTGTTTCCTTGATGACAGTAATTCTCATGAAAGTACCAATGAGTCTGAAGCCACTTAAGGAGAATTTTTCTCTTCCGGAGAGTATCCTGCTAACCTAAATGACTCTCTCATTTGTGCAACAGGGAAAAGGAGATAGTTTTGACCCAGAAAAAAATATCTTCAGACGTTTGGTATCTTATTTCCAAATACTGCCACTGGACTTTTCAGCTCAAGAACTCAAAAGATCTTTTCTGAGTCACCAGTTGTTTTTCAAGAGTGTCAGCTAAGGAAACAGTAGAAAGGAATAGGGATTGATCCCCGTTTCCAACCCAAGATCAGCGAGGCCTCTCAAAGTCAGCTCCTTACAGGAAGCACCTGTGGTTTTTGGCCAAGTGACCCTGAGGACAGGAGGTATAAGTTCTCTTCAACATAAAATATCCCACCACCTGGAAACTAAGACAAAGGCTCACATGTGACCAATGCTAAGGAGAGGGGTATACAATGCAGGACAGAAGATTAGGAGATTTGCCTTGTGAAGAAGGCCAGGGAAGTCTTGTTTTTTTTCTCTTCTCTCTTTTTAACTGAGGTAGAGGTAATCTACAATGTCGTGTTAATCTGCGCTGTACAGGAAAGTGAGTAAGTTATATACGTGGGAACCCCATTCCATCACTGTCTGTGGGGTGGGTGGGGGCTCTTGTTGGCTGTTTCCTCACTGAGTTTGGGAAAACCCTGTAATGGCTTAAAATAGTTTTCACACGAAAAAAGATTCTTTATGGGCTTCATGACTCAAGAACTGTATCTCCTTTCCAAGCTGATCAAGAACAAAAAGTGGCCCTTTGTTAAAGTGCTGCAGTAAATGGTGTTTTTAATAATAATAGGTGGAGTTCCTCTCCTCCCAAGAGTCCCTGTACCCTGTTATGCATTTAACTTATCTTCACAAGAGTTCAGAAACGTAATTTCAGATACCACTTCATGGTGCATTTGGGGAAACTGAGGCACGGGGTTGATAAAGGACTGCTGGACTGTGTTTTGGCCACCCAGGAGGCAATTGATCCCTTCTCACCATCACAAAAAAACTCTTTAAGAGACCCATTCTCACCATCACAAAAGACTCCACTGACAGAGTCTTAAGGTGAGTCTGTAGCTTGAGTGTTTCTTACCTTGTAAATCAGTGGTTCCCAAATCAGGTAGTGGTTAAATCCACTGAGTTCCCCTTTCTGTCCTGCCTCAGACCCACTGCATCCGCATCACCAGAGGGTGAGAACAGGATGCCATTAACTGTATCCCTCCCCATCCCTCACAATTGGGTCCCCCAGCTAGGGGTGTCCTGGGGGAGCTTCACTTGGATGTCTCTAGGCACTCTGCTTCCTGGTACCACGTGCTGTCTGGACACATTTGGTCTTTGGTTGGGCTTCCCTGATGGTTCAGTGGTAAAGAATCTGCCCACAATGCAGGAGATGTGGGTTTAATCCCTGGGTCAGGAAGAAACCCTGGAGAAGGAAATGGCAACCCACTCCAACATTCTTTCCTGGGAAATCCCATGGACCGGGGAGCCTGGCAGGCTATCATCCATAGGGTCACAAAAGAGTCGGACACAACTGAGCAACTAAACAACAACCATCATGTCCGGGCCCAAGTTGTCTCCCGGAGGATGAAGCTGTGCTAAAGAACTGCTGAGCTCACTTTCTGTGAGCTTCCCTGCTCACAAAGATTAGCAGTCATTTCCTTGCACCAGGGTGTGTTCCCTGTGTCCTAGCCTCCGATCAGCATAGAGAATGAAGCATGGAGTCAGATGGCCGTGTGAACTGGGGTGAGCCTCTGATTTCTCCCAGGGCTTGAGCCTCGGCTATTTCATCTGTATAAAGAGTGGGGTTGGGGGTGGGCAGTGGGATGGCAACGTAAAAGGAGAGTTACTAAAGGAGTCAAATGGTATCTGATATATACCTGACATGGTTTTCAACAAATGACAATCCTCTTTTCCTCCATTTCTGTCATGTGGATTCTGGGAATCTCTGCTGCTCCTTTTCGTTAGAACAAAGGTGTGGCAAATCATTCTGTGTACATTTAAGTTTTTTACCTTTTTACAATTTTTAGCTTTTTAAGTTAAAAGTTTAGTTTAACTGTTGCATTTTACAATTTAACTATCTGGAACTTCCCCAGAGATCCAGTGGTTAAGACTCCACACTTCTAATGCAGGGGAATGGGTTTAATCCCTGGTCAGGGACTAAGATCCCACATGGCACGAGGCATGGCCAAAAAAATTTCTTTTAATTAAAAAAAAAAAAAAAATGAACTATCTGACTCTCCCATGTTGGTGGAGGAGAATCTTTAACTGTAGTTCCTGGTTAAACAGCTCTCTACAGCTTCTCATGTGATTCTTACCCAGCAGAGTTACCCAGGTGGGAAGTAGTTTGACTGCAAATCTACTACAGTTTGGAGCATCAGTTTCGAGATTGTCTGAGACCGTTGTCCACTGCTTTTGTTCATGAGGCTGTATCTGTGTCATTCCTTTATTATTTACTAATTATCATGAAGTTTCTGACTATATCTAGGTCTGGGCTCTTTTGAGAGTCTTTCTGCAGGACTCCACAGACATCTCTGCTTTGTAGCCAACTATCTCAAACACAACCTCCAAATTTGATGAGGTAACATCTCAACAGGCAGAGATGTGATTTTATTTATATTGTGTATGAGACAGAAGGCTTGTCTTCCCAGATACCAGATACAGAAATTCAGAGCTTGGGAGACTGTAGTGTGACCAGCCATCCCTGTTTGCCTGGGAATGTAGTGTTCACTGGACCTGGGCAAAAAAAGTTTCAGTTTTAAAACCAAGAATGTCCTGGGCAAATTGGGACAACTTGGCCTCCCTGACAGGGAAGGGATGGGCACAAGAGAGGTCCTTCCCGTCCTCTCTTAACAACTGGAAGAAGGTGGAGGTCCCTTTGACTGGTCGTCCACCCCCACCGATGAGTAAAGCAACCCAGGTAAGATGTGATCCTCAGCAGTCTTGGGTACAACTGCACACCTCACGCTAGACTCCAGCCTCTCGAGAAATCCTGGCTCTTTGAAATCTAAAACTTGTTGAGGGGATAGCAAACAGAGCAGCTGGGACTTCCCACTTATGGAATCCTGAGAATTTGCTCAGAATTATCTTTCCCTCAGATATCATGCTGAGGGCCAGTCTTGCGGCAGACAGAGTGGGAAAGTCGATAAGACTGCCGCCTGCTAGCAGTGTAGCCTCGACAAGTCCTCTCTAAATGTCTGTTTCCTCATCTACACTTTGGTGATGACAGCATCTTCAGAGAGCCTTCATGAGAGTCCTGCAGGTAACACACAGGATTGAAAGGCACTGAATTCACGCCCATTTATCTCCCCATCTCTGTGCCCTTCATGAGACATGTACTTAGGGATGGTGTGATAACACCCTCCAAACATTCCTCCATGAGTTTAAGATTCTAATGCTCACTGTTAGAATTGCAGAACATCCAGTTGGAAAAAATTTTTTCAATGTTCTGTTCTTCTTTTCTCCAAAATGAGTACTATTAATGATCTATGAGCCTGTGAGTTATAAAAATCCAGATTCTCCAATCTAGCCATTTGACAGATAAAGAAACCAAGGCCCAGAGTGCATGGGTGGGTGATAGACCTGCTACACAGCAGATCTAGAATCCGGCCCTCTAACTTTCAATCTCTTGATCCATTGGCTCCTCCATCACACTCTCTCTCTTTTCTCAAGGATTTGGTCTCTGGCAATGGAAAGAGCTGGGAGAACAATAAGAGCTTTGGGAAGTTATTACCAAGATATTAACCTTGTACATTTGTGTCTGACTCTTTGTGACCCCATGGACTATAGCCCACCAGGCCCCTCTGTCCATGGAATTCTCCAGGCAAGAATACTGTAGTTGGTTGCCATTCCTTTCTCCAGGGGATCTTCCTGACCTAGGGATGGAACCTGTATCTCCTGCATTGACAGGCAGATTCTTTACCACTAGTGCCACCTGGAAGGCCCATTACTGAATTTTGATTCAAGGGGGCAAGAGCTGGTTTTACTGGAAGGAAGTGGGAAGACCAGTGGGGGAGAGACAAGAAGACAGGGTTTAGAAACACTATCTCAAAAGAACACAGCAAACATTACCCAACTAGTCGGCATCAGGGTGACCCCAATCAAGATCTAAATGTAAGACCAGAAACTATAAAACTCCTAGAGGAGAACATAGGCAAAACACTCTCTGACATAAATCACAGCAGGATCCTCTATGACCCACCTCCCAGAAAATTGGAGATAAAAGCAAAAATAAACAAATGGGACCTAATTAAACTTAAAAGCTTTTGCACAATAAAGGAAACTATAAGCAAGGTGAAAAGACAGCCCTCAGAATGGGGGAAAATAATAGCAGATGAAGCAACAGACAAAGGATTAATCTCAAAAATATACAAGCAGCTCCTGCAGCTCAATCCCAGAAAAATAAATGACCCAATCAAAAAATGGGCCAAAGAACTAAACAGACATTTCTCCAAAGAAGACATACAGATGGCTAACAAACACATGAAAAGATGCTCAACATCACTCATTATCAGAGAAATGCAAATCAAAACCACAATGAGCTACCATTACACGCCAGTCAGGATGGCTGCTATCCAAAAGTCTACAAGTAATAAATGCTGGAGAGGGTGTGGAGAAAAGGGAACCCTCTTACACTGTTGGTGGGAATGCAAACTAGTACAGCCACTATGGAGAAGAGTGTGGAGATTCCTTAAAAAGCTGGAAATAGAACTGCCATATGACCCAGCAATACCACTCCTGGGCATACACACCGAGGAAACTAGATCTGCAAGAGACATGTGCACCCCAGTGTTCATCACAGCACTGTTTATAATAGCCAGGACATGGAAGCAACCTAGATGCCCATCAGCAGACGAATGGATAAGGAAGCTGTGGTACATATACACCATGGAATATTACTCAGCCATTAAAAAGAATTCATTTGAATCAGTTCTAATGAGATGGATGAAACTGGAGCTCATCATACAGAGTAAAGTAAGCCAGAAAGATAAAGACCAATACAGTATACTAACGCATATATATGGAATTTAAAAAGATGGTAATGATAACTCAATATGCAAAACAGAAAAAGAGACACAGATGTACAGAACAGACTTTGGGACTCTGTGGGAGAAGGTGAGGGTGGGATGTTCTGAGAGAACAGCATCGAAACATGTATATTATCTAGGGTGAAACAGATCACCAGCCCAGGTTGGATGCATGAGACAAGTGCTCAGGCCTGGTGCACTGGGAAAACCCAGAGGGATGGGATGGGGAGGGAGGTGGGAGGGGGGATCGGGATGGGGAACACATGTAACTCTGTGGCTGGTTCACATCAATGTATGGCAAAAACCACTACAATATTGTAAAGTAATTGGCCTCCAACTAATAAAAATAAATGAAAAAAGAGACTATGCTTGACTGCTCGATGATAGTGACCCAAACTTGGCTACTTTTTTTTAAGGGTCCAATTCTAGCTGCTGTGACAATTACTAAGACATAGAGTTCCCTGATGTGGAATTGTGGAAACAGCAGCCCCATCATAAAACAGGGGCTGGCACCAGCTTGCCCAGTCTGTCAGATGAGTCTCTCTTGTATCTAGGGCACAGGTAATAGCAGGTTCACCCCGTTTCACTATATCTGTGGTTCTGCAGTCCTTTTGCTTAGACCTTGGGGCTGCTCTGTATTCAGGCTTGTGTCTTAGGGTGGCTTGCCCCTTGATAAATCGTGCTGGTGATGTGAAATCACTTTGTAAAGTAGGAAGGAAAGAAATGCGTAATCGAAAAATGTACCCAATTTGCTCAGCCTAAGAATCTGACAGTGCGAAAGGTAGGAAGTGCTTCTGGCCGAGCATGGACAGTGAAATGAATTAGAAAATAGAGGAACTTTTTTACAGCCACCCTATTTGCAGCTCGAGAGTAACGCTGAGGGCTGCTGAGTAACCCCATCATTTTGCCCAAAAGGGCACAATAACTACAATTTCAAGTTACTTAAACTGTAGATTTTTTTTGTCCTAAACTATAGATAAGAATTGGGATTGAGACTTAATTCTCCATTCCTTACAAACCTGTGAAGAAAAATGAGCCTGTTTATCAGGTCCTCAGAAAGTTGAAGATTTAGCTAGATTTAGTAATACCCCATGACAAAGACTACGTCTTTCTCAGAATAACAGAAGCAGTGTAGAGACTGTATTCTAAAAAGTGTGTTCAACTATGGTAAAATGGAAAGTAAATTATAGGTGAAATTGCACATAACAAAGATTTCTGAGCTCTGTCCCTGACCCATTTATTAAGAACCATATTTGGCAGGTCAGGATTTCATTAAGCTAAAAGAAGTTAATGATCTCTTGAATTTGTCAAAATGGGTTTGACATTTAGTAAAATAATAATAATAGTAAAAGCCTGAAGTGAAGTGTTAGTTCAGTCGTGTCCGACTCTTTGTGACCCCATGGACTGTAGCCTGCCAGGCTCCTCTGTCTATGGAATTCTCCAGGCAAGAATACTGCAGTGGGTAGCCATTCCCTTCTCCAGGGGAATCTTCCTGACCTTGGGATCAAAACTGGGTCTCCGGCATTGCAGGCAGTTTCTCTACTGCTGAGCCAGCAGGGAAGCTGTAAATATTTATCTTGAGTCAAGGGAGAAACCAATCACTTCCCATGTATTTTATAGCTGACACAAAAATCAGCATTCAACAAATGTTTGGTATTGTCATAGTTATCACATTTAACCATTACGATCTTGTGAGTTATGTGCCCTTGTTGTTCCCATTTTGTATATAAGCAAACTGAGATCCCAAGACATAAAGTAATTTGTCCAAGCTCCCATAGCTGTTAGACATGAGTATTAGTCCATTGCCATTTAACTGGAAGGCTGTGCTTTGACTGCTATGCTCTAGTACCCCATTGCTGTCCACACTGCTCTTATTTAAGGTCTTTGTCCATGCAGCAAAATCAATTATGCAACTAAGAGTAAGAATAATGTAGATGACATATGTGAATTCTTAGCATTTTATATGGGTTAGAGTGTAGAATTTGGACCCAGTCCTACTACTTACCAGCTATGCGGTCTTCCACAAGTTACTAACCTTTCTGTGTCTTGTGTTCCTTGTCTATAAAGTGAGGATAATAATACCTCACACGTAGGTTTGTTGGAGGAAAAGATTAACACCAGAAAATACCTCTGTAAATACTGTGCATGCGCGTTCAGTTGCATCCAACTCTTTGCAACCCCGTGGACTGTGTAGCTCACCAGGTTCTTCTGTCCATGGAATTTTCCAGGCAAGAATACTGGAGTGGTTTGTCATTTTCTACCCCAAGAAACCATCCCAACCCAGGGATTGAACCTTTGTCTCTTGTGTCTCCTGCATTTCTTTACCACTGTACTACCTGGGAAGCCCTTCTGTAAATGTTGCCTATTATTATTACTAAATGAATCTATCTTAAATGTAAATAGCCTCTCAATGAGTACTTGCCCACTCAGTTTCTTTTACACAATTTTAACTCAGTATTTTGTAAAAAGTGTAATAAAGTCTTGAGCTGTTTTTCCACCTTAGGAAGATGCCATCATCCTAACAGCTGTAAACTCTAGGAGACTGAGCTTGCCCCAGCCATGTGAGTGATGGTTCCAGAGTGCCTTAAAACAGGGGTCCCCATCTCCGGGTCCCCATCCTGTCAGATCAGGGGCAGCAATAGTTTAGAAATAAAGTGCACAATAAATATAATGTGAACCATCTCAAAATCATGGCCCACCTGGTCTGTGGAAAAATTGTCCTCCAGGAAAGCAGTCCCTGGTGCCAAAAATGCTGGGCACTGCTGCACAAGGAATGGAGGGTTGATTGTATCAAGTACTTTTTTCCCTTTGGGATTTGCAGACACTGATGATTGTGTGGAGATGACTATAATGATCAGAATCCTTCTCACATGGAGCAGGTGTGAACCTGTCAATTCAGGCATGGTCACATGCCTACTGTTCACACATCAATCAGCTTCCGGTTAGACAGGAGGCTCCTGCCTTCACTGGTGAAACCCGAGACTCCCCAGGCAGGCTTTCCTGCCAGGAAGTATGAACTCCACATCTGTCATTCCACCATTATAGCTTCATCTCTAGCTCTCAAAGGCCTTTCTTCTGAAAAGAATCCACTAATAGGATTTAAATATGCCTGGAAGAGTCCAAGCTTTAGTGGAACCTGCTCAGAGTGCCGAATCAGCTGACACCTTCTGCAAGTGTCCAGATGAAAAGTAAAACACTTCCAAGAACTGGACCTGGGAGGGTGAGGGAGCGGGCAGTGAAGCCACACCAAGAGTCTCTGCTCTGGTGTGGGTCCCCAGGCCCCTCAAGGCAGGAACAGTATATCTTGCCTATTAAAAGACAATCAGTAATTGAATTAGCTGTTTGTGCCTTTGTCTGCAAGATTGTATGGAAAATCTTCTGAGATTAGTAAATTATCAATCTTTAAGTATTTGTCTTCATTGAGGATCCCAGGAATTGTCTAAGGCTTTCCAGAACAAATGAAGGGCTTGATTATTAACATTCAAAAGACAAAGATCATGGCATCTGCTCCCATCACTTCATGGCAAATAGATGGGGAAAAAATGGAAACAGTGAGAGACTATTTTCTTGTGCTCCAAAATCACTGCAGATGGTGACTGCAGCTATGAAATTAAAAGACACTTGCTGCTAGGAAGAAAAGCTATGACCAATCTAGACAGCATATTAAAAAGCAGAGACATTACTTTGCCAACAAAGGTCCATCTAGTCAGAGCTATGGTTTTTCCAGTAGTCATGTATGGATGTGAGAGCTGAACCATAAAGAAAGCTGAGTGCCAGAGAATTGATGCTTTTGAACTGTGGTGTTGGAGAAGACTCTTGAGAGTCCCTTGGACTGCAAGGAGATCAAACCAGTCAATCCTAAAGGAAATCAGTCATGGATATTCACTGGAAGGACTGATGCTGAAGCTGAAACTCCAATACTTTGGCCACCTGATGGGAAGAACTGACTCATTGGAAAAGACCCTGATGCTGGGAAAGATTGAAGGTAGGAGGAGAAGGGGACAACAGAAGATGAGATGGTTGGATGGCATCACCAACTTGATAGACGTGAGTTTGAGCAAGCTTTGGGAGTTGGTGATGGACAGGGAAGCCTGGCGTGCTGCAGTCCATGGGGTTGCAGAGAGTCATACAGGACTGAGCAACTCAACTAAAACTGATTATTAAATTCTTTATCATTAAACAATTAGTGATTCACATACATAAGTCTAATTAAAAGTGAACTACTCTGTTTAATGATTGTTGCAAAGGAGATAAAACTGCTCAATAATTCTAAACATTTAACCTCCATCTAGGGGGAAATGCAGCTTTTACCAGGGATTGGACCATCAGGATCTTTCTCAGTGAATGCAGGTCTCTCTCAGGCAGATTAAGGACATTGCCTTTAGATGCTCTTCAATTATCTTTAAGAGAGGAAATGAAGTTGGTACCCAGGACCACAGAGGACTTGTTCTCTCCATTTCTTTGTCATTCAGATGAAAAAGTGTCTTTATTCAACAAAGAAGTATTTAAGATTCATATCTAAATGTTAATTTTGAAAATCACAATTGTTTTATCATCTCTTATACTGTATTTGCTTTCCCCTCCCCCAAAAATATATTTACTCATTTTAAAATCCATAGTGTCATAATTAGCTTTCACAAAAAAACTTAGTCTTTTGGGCTTTGGGGTTTTTGTTTTGTTTTAAATTGAAGAAAAAACTGATTACAAAATTGTTGTGCTGATACCTTCAAACACCCTTGTTCGGTGTCCTGCCCTGGAAAGCCACATTTCGATTTTTCAGGTCTGACCTGCCTATTCAGTTCTCTGGTTGTGAAGAGATGATGATAGTGATAATGCATAAAGGTGAGGGCAGAGAAGACCTCTTTCAGACGTATTTCTTTCCTCTCCTGTCCTAATACAGAATCCAGGAATTATTAGCTAAGACCAAGGACTCAGCTTTTGCCAAATTCCTGAGTTCTATGCCCTCTTCTCCCCACTGGGGACCCCAGCAGAGGGAGGACGTGAGCATGTGCTGATTCCGAGGCCCCCAAGTGCACCCAGAGATCCCCTCTCCTGCTGGAGAAGCAGCACTCCTGGTGAGAAGAGTCAGAGTTTGGCCTCAAATCTCATCTAAGCCCTTAGTTTTATTATGGGACTTGGGAATGTATCGTTTCTTGAACCTCTGTTTCCCTACTTACAAAAGCATGGCTCAAAATAGATTTGTAATGAATATTGAAAGAGACCACATTTCAAAGCAAATGGTGGAAGATATTTAGCCAATGTTAATTTCCTTTCTCTGCTCTAACTATTGATTATGAGTTTCTAACTCCCTCTATAAACCATCCTCCTCTTCAGAATTTTAATCTAGTCTTGTCTTCAGCAGCTGTCCCTAAAGAAGTTATGCTTTGTGAAGTCTCAGGACAGAATGCTAATTTTAAAATCTTTGTAGCCACTAGCAAGTCTGACTTAAGGCACACACAGAAAACAATAAATATCTGAATAGTGGCCCTCCATGAAGATAGGTGTTTGCCTTTATCTCAAAAACCTGTGAATGAAACCCTGGGCAAGGGGGCGGAGGGGGAGGGGGTGAAGATGCAATGAAGTTAAGGATCTTGAGATGAGTTCTCCCCCATTATACAGATAAGTGTTCTTATAAAGGTGAGACTTAGGGGGAGAACACGATGAAGGGGGAAGCGAACACGAAGAGGGGGAGGCGATGTGACCACAGAGGCAGAGGGTGGAGTGTTGTGGCCACAAATTGAGGGATGCTGACAGTCACCAGAAACCGGAAGAGACAGAGAGTGGATTCTCCTCTAGAGTTCCCAGAGGGAGCGGAGCCCTGCCGCGTTTAGAACTTCTAGCCTTCAAAGTAGAAGTAAGAGAGTGAAGTTCTGTTATTTTAAATCACCAGAATTTGTGGTGCCTTGTTACAGTAGCCATGGGAACCTAATACAAGGTGCTGCTATTATTAATAAATACAGACTTCCTTCCTCTCAGTTTTGTTGTAAACCTAAAATTGCTCTAAAAAGTAAAGCCTGAAATATATATATATGTATGTATGTGTGTGTTGTGCATACACATGTATTTTTTATTTTAAACCATTGCCTTTTTTGCTTTGATACAGAGAAGTTAGAAACGTCCCTTCTCTTGACATTTTTCTAACAGCAACGTTTATTAAAACAGTGGCAGTCAAGAGTAGAAGGAAGAGCTTCTCAGGACATTGAAGTCATTCTGCTTGTAATCACCAAAAATGTTCCATGAGTACTGTGGGAAAAAAAGAGGAACCACTTTTTAAAAAGCATTTGCCTTCATGTGGACTTCCCTGGTGGTTCAGATGGTAAAACGTCCACCTGCAATGCGGGAAACCCGCGTTCAGTCCCTGGGTCGGGAGGATCCCCTGGAGAAGGAAATGGCAACCCACTCCAGTACTCTCGCCTGGAAAATCCCATGGACGGAGGATCCTGGTAGGCTACAGTCCGTGGGGTCGCAAAGAGTCGGACACGACTGAGCGACTTCACTTCACTGCACTTTGCCTTTATACTTGTGCATGTCAACACTGATGCTACTGGTAGCCAAGAACACCAATACACTTGGCATTATTCCACTGGGAGACTTTCAGTCCCTACGCGCAACCACCCCAAATCCAGTAAACAGATATCAAAGACGCGTGGTGACTCTCACTCTTCCTGAAGCACTCTCAATGCTGATGATCTTCAACACTTCATTGACAAAAGGGAAATGTTGGCTCAGTTCCTTAAAAAGTCTGTGTATCACCATTTGGCATCTCCAGGTTTGACTCACTCAGGATATTGTGTTCTTTTCACGAGTACACAATGAGCCAAGGTCCTCTCAAGGGTATAGGTGTGTGTTCAGGAAGAAAAGTATATACAAGATTTTTCGTCTTAACTCTAATCATTGAAAATTAGCTTTCTCATAAAAAAAACATTTCCCTTTTTCCTAGGGGTGTAGTACAACTGGAGGATCAGAGCACATCATGAACAAAATATCAAATTGAATGTAAAAGTGGATTAAAGGTGATTTAGAACTTTGAGGAGCAGCAGGGAAGCTATGGTTACCTGCGATATTAAGACTGGAGTTTAGGTGATTATGTTTACATCTCAGTTCAAATGAAGTTAATGGGCTTTCAGATTATCACTGGGGGAGGGAAGACAGAACCAACATCTTTCATGTGATGAGGCTGAGTTCCTTGGATTGTTTTGCAAATCCTTTAGTAAGTATGTGACCTTTTACTTAAACCAGTACTCCATTTTTGCCCGCATTTATTTCGCTTGTTTGGTACATGCTATTGCTCCCTTCCACAAGAGTAAAGAAAGCATTGAATGGAATCGAATTTTGACGGCTCATTTTGACTTTGTTCAGGAAGATATTATATAGGCATTTCCTACTTTTAAATACAAGCCTAATAGGATTTGCTAATTTTTTTGCACATGCTGTATTAGAAAAAGAGAGGTACCTCCAAGATTTGGGGACAAAGAAACTGGAAAGTGACATTACCATTTACTAAGATGGGAAGATGCAAAATAGGCTTGAAGAGACGGGTGTCAAGGGTTGGCTTCTGAACATGTTAAGTTTGAGATGTCTATTATATACTCAAGAGGTGCTATTGATTACACTATGGCGTAGATAGACTAGACCAGGCCAGAAATGAGAACTGGTATCATAGGTGAGAGAGCTCCTCAATGAAGGAGGGATGCTGGGCTAGGGGTAATGGGTTACTTTATTCTAGTACCTTTTAGTTTTTAACCCAAATGTACTTTGTGAACATCCAAGAGAAGGATTTAAAGTTTACCAAACTTATTTAACTTATTTATTAAAATTTATCACACATTTTAGGGAGCTTCCAGTCACACTACTATTCTGTAGAATGCCCTTTGCAGAATACTTTTGAAGACAGCAAATATTAGTTTTATTATAGAACTATCTCTACCTTGCAGCAAGATGGCATGCAAAGCCGTAAGAGTTTGAAATGGATATCCTTTAGTGAAAGATGGTTTCAGGATGACTCAAGTGCACTACATTTATTGTGCACTTAATTTCTATTATTATTATGTCAGCTCCACCTCAGATCATCAGGCATTAAATCCTGGAGGCTGGGGACCCCTACTATAATCAATATCTGATTAATTTTATGCTTCTTTGCATTCTCCCTTGTGAATTGCTAGAACCCCATTCTTACCTGGAAAGCAGATTCTTTGGGGCTTGTTTATATGAATTGATCATCTTACCTAGATCTTGATCAGCTTACCCCTTGGGTGAACTAATAAAGTTCAGTTTCTAAACCTTTAAGGCAAAGGACTCAACCTCACAGAGTCCAGGCTGAAATAGTTCAACTTGCCTTTATCCTTTGCTTTTCTTCAACTCTGTGGATCCTATAGATTCAGACCACCTCTCATACTCCTCTTGATCACTGCCTAGTTCCTCTTGTCCTATGCCTATCACAGTTCTCTCCGCTGATGATCCTGTGTTTTCCTGTAACGTAAAGCACATACTAACCAATAACCGAATCTATGTCTCCTGCTTCCACCTTTCTCCTGAATCCTAGGATGGCATTTTTGCACTGGCAGGTGAGTTTTTTTTTACCACTAACACCACCTGGAAGTGCCTAGGATGGCATTTCAGACTTCTATTAGCATCTCTATGGTAGTATCCTAGAAGCATCTCCAACTCAGTGTTTCTCCAGCTGAGATCAGCCTTCCCCTCATGTAAAACCTGGTAGACCACAAAAAGGAGTTTCTAGTGACACTTCTTATGATTTGAGTCTTTTCCTTTAACTTGCTTGTTTGCTTCCTGAGAGCTCACCCATTCCCAAGGCACCTGAAAAACACAGAAGGTGAGACCAGAAGACTGTTTGACCACTACCCTCTAAAGCATTCTTCTGGGACTTCTGGTGGTCCAGTGGTTAAGACTCCACAGTTTCAATGCAGGGGGTACTGGTTCAATCCTTGGTCAGGGAACTAAGATCCCACAAGCTGTGTGGTGTAATCAGAAAAAAAATGCATTCTTCCTCTCTAGTGCCTTGCCAGTATCTCAACCAGATTGTACATTTTGACTCCTTCCTCAGGGTGAGTTCCTTCTTTTTAAAGGGCAACACCCAGCAAATAAATCACTTATAAATCTTAGTGTGAAGCCAAAGAATCATCCAGTTTCTCCATGGAGTCATTGTCTGTCTGAAGAGGCTCATCAAACTCACATAACCCATGACATTAGCACCCTATGGCCCAGGAAACTCCCATGGCCCATGATATCAGTGCCCTATGTCTCGCCTACCCCACCGCCACCTTCACTGTGCCCCTGCGTAGGTGGGAGCTCAGAGTCCAAGTCCTCTCTTTTGCTCCAAGAGTATACAATTCTGATTATCCTAACACAGGTTATATTGTAATTATCAGAAACAGAAGGAAACCAATATTTACTGATCCAAATTTTGTAGCAGATGATTTACATTCATGATACTATTTAATCTTCACATCCACCCTTTGAGAAGGGGATAATTATCTGTATCTTACACCTAGGAAATAACTCGGAGAAGTGACGTGTCTATTGCAAGATCTCACGGCTAACAAGGGCCTCCCCGTCTCCTGCCCCCATCTACTATGAGCTCCTCCTCGGCAGTGACCATCTGTGATCCACCTCAGTGTCTCCACTGCATCCGTCGCACTCTAGTAGGGGCCCAGAGAATATTTTTCCAAAGGGAGGAGGGAAGGAGAAAGAGAAAGGAAAAGGAAAGGCCCTAGATTTCACCTTACACTTCGTAAGCATTTAATAAACGTTTATGAATGAATACCGAGGTTTGAGAGAAGCCCTCCAAGCTATCCCCTGAGGCAGTCAAGTCATCTGATTGGCAGGACTCAATTTATCAGCCTCCCCCAGGCAAGCTTGTGAAACAGAGCAAGAATGATGAGGCTGGAGCTAATGTAACTTCAGATGGATCCATTAGAGTCCCTGTGCTTCTAGAAACTGGGACGTAGAATTAAAGAGCCCTTTATAATTTATACTCAAACACAAATGGGATGTGGAAAGTGGAGCCTTTGCTTTATGTTCTGACGCCTTTTCCTATGGCCCTGGAAGCAGTTATCAAATGAAGAGAGTTTCAATAAGGGTAGAACGCTGAGTTGATTTAGGAATGATCCCACCCCAACCTGAGAGCTAGATGAGTTGACCTACTGAGCTGTCTTCCAGTCTTTCAATTTTATGACTCTATTATTTGGGTACCAGGAGGCAGGAGAGAGGAGAAAGCCAGACTGGGGGAGCGCCTGTCTGATGACAAGCTGTCAGTTCCGAGGGAGCGGAGAGAGAGGCTGAAATAGTGGAGTCTGTTTCATCGTGGCCCTGCACCTTGTCCCTGAGATGATGCAATAAACAAACTGCCGGTTATGAATGTGTCAATATTTCCATGGCCTCTGTACGAAAGAGGGGTCAGCTGGAAAAGTATGAACTCTGTCCATAGAGTTCGGCTTATTTATCATTTACAAAAAGATAAAGAGGATAGTCCAGGGATTTCTTCTTGGAGAGGAAATGGAGAGAGAGTGAGAGGGCATTTATCTCATCTCTAGGAAGAAATCAGGGAGAACAAAAATTTAAAGACTGCCAGGCAATTCTCCATCTCTCCAAACCTCAGGGGTTTTAGGACCATAGGGTTTTAGAGCCAGAAGAGATCTTCCAGGCAGCTGATTATTCTGGGGAGCGGGGAGCTGGGGGCTACCAGGTGGAAGCTGGCATCAGTGAAATGTCACAGGTCACACTCAGGCCACCTAGGGCCGGCCTGGTCCTGCCCTGCCCCCTCAGACAAGAAATCCTGTCTGTTAGGCAGTTTTCAGTTCATCCTATCCTGTCTCAGTTCTACCCACATCTCAGATTCAGTGCCCTCCACAAAATAAGCATAGCGATACCTACTCTTTGCATACTTGTTTTAACTTATCCAATGAGATAATGCATGTGGAATGAAAATGTTTTGCAAACTTTAAGAATCAAATGAGATAGCAGATGTCAGATGAGAATGTTTTACAAATGGTAACCCCTGGATGGTACTATTAATCTCAGTGGAAATACAAGCATCATTAATAGTGTTGACATTAAAAAGTATCTACCCCATTATACAGCATCAGTGTAAATAATAGTGACAGATTACCAGTCTTTGTACATGACTTTTCAATTGACATCCTTTTTAACCTTCTAATAACAATTCCTCTACCTTTTTTATAAGTTCTTTCATTAGACAAAGTAATATGTGTTCATTATAGACTATTTTAAAATACCAAAAGACTTAAAAAATGTTACCCATAGTCCCCAAACCCAAGGATGGTCACCATTAATCTTTTGATATATTTTCTTCCAGTTTTTTACCATGCATATTTTAGTTATCATCATATTGATTTGAATATTTTCTTCCCCCCTTTTTTCATTTAACATTATAAGTTAGATATTTTTCCATGTTACTAAAAAGCATTTACATGTTTTGATGGTTGTATAATATTTTATCCTATGAATATAAAGTAGTCTATTTAATCATTCCTTATGAACTATTAGGTTTCCTTTGGAAAAATATTATACAGAATGCCACAATTAACTGTATGAATAAATCTTTTATGGATCTTAATCTATAGAAAGTACCTTAGGATAGTTTAGTATAAATAGGAATCTTGACAAGAGGAATCTTTAAAGTTTTAATACATTTGTTGAATTACTTTCAAGAAAATTTTATCAATTTACCTCTGCCCTTCAGGGATTTAGTAATAAATTACCACAAGTTGGGTGGCTTAAAATACCAGAAATTTAGTCTCTCACAGTTCTGGGAGCCAGAGTTGGAAATCAAGGTTTGGGCAGCACCATCTTTCCTCTGGAGGTTCCAAGGAAGCACATTGCTTTGCCTCTCCTAGTTTCTGGTGAGTGCCAGCAATTCTTGGTGTTCCTTGGTTTATGGCAGCATAATTTCAGTCTCAGCCTCCATCATCACATGGCCTGCCTCCCTGTGTATCTCTGTGTCTCCAAATCTCTCTTTCCCGGTAAGGACACCAGTCTTTGATGTAGGATCACTTTAATTCAGTGCAACCTCCTCTTAACGTGATTGCATCTACAAAGACCCTGATCCCTCACAGGTTCTTGGCTATCAGGACCTCAACATGTCTTTTGATTTTAGGAGGATTTTTGTTTGCTTGTATTTTTTTTTTTTTACTGCATTGGGTCTTCCTTGCTGTCCTTGGGCAGGGCTACTCTCTGCTCGGACTTCTCCTCGCGGCAGCTTCTCTTGTTGGAGCACGGGCTCTAGGGCGCCTGGGCTTCTAAGCAGTTGTAGCACATGGGCTCAGTAGTTGTAGAACACAGGTTTAGTTGCATCTGGAATCTTCCTGGACCAGGGATTGAACTTGTTTCCTCTATATTGGCAGGCAGATTCCCAATCACTAGACACCAGGGAAGTCCTTAGTATATCTTTTGAGAGGACACAATTCAATCTACAGCAAGTGTATATGAGAGTTCCCCATTTCCGTCTGTGGTCCCCAGCAATATCACTTCACATTTTAATTGTGTCATGTACAGCCTCAAAAAGCCAACTCATTGGAAAAGACCCTGATGCTGAGAAAGATTGAAGGCAGGAGAAGGGGCCGATAGAGGCTGAGGTGGTTGGATGGCATCATCGACTCAGTGAACATGAGTTTGAGCAAACTCTGGGAGATGGTGAAGGACAGGGAAGCCTGGCATGCTGCAGTCCATGGGGTCACAAAGAGTTGGACATGACTTAGCAACAGAACAATAGCGACAACAGTCCCAGAGCAGAAAAAGATTTCCATAAATATCTTCACTAGTGTTGAGCATGGTAGAGTGATTACTTTTCAGGGTTTTTTTAGGCTCTTCTTTTTTACATAACCAAGCTTGATATTTATTTATGTAAATTTTGGGAGCCGCACAGATCTGCCTCAGATGTCAAGTTTAGCCGTCTTTGCTGTGGGCCCAGGCCTCCCCCGCAGAATCTCAGGAAGGGAGTTTTTGTCAGGAACTGCCCTGAAGAGGGGGAAGCTTATGAGCTTGGGATTAGACAAATCTGGGTTCAAATTCCAGCTCTGACACTTAGCCCTGCATCATCTTGAACGTGTACTTTATCTCTCTACTTTCTCTTCTGTTAAATAAAGATAGACGACATGGAAGGGTCAAGCACTTAGCCCAGTACATGGTAACTACTCAGTACATGTTATCTATGGTTATTCATGTTGATTATGGTTGTTGTCATTGATACTATTATCATCACCCTGCTGTTGATCCTTCTTAGTTTTTATATAATAGTGTTTTGGGTGTCTGTCTGGGCACTATTCCTGGAGCTCAAGCATTTTTGGTCTGACTCTGACTCTCCGCTACCCAATCGTTTATAGTCTGGGTTCCTAAAATGCTCCTTGCTTGCCTGGACCCTACTCCGATGTCCTTAATTCCTTTGTAGGTCCTTGCTTTCCACCACCAGATCATCCTGTTGTGTCAGAGGACAGGTTCTAGTCCAGAAAGTTTGGTTTCCCCCTGGTGCCCCATCATATTTCAGCCCTTTAGACCTGACCTGACATCCAGAACTTGCTCTGTATATGAGTCCTCTTGCCCAGTCTAACAACAGATATGGCATGGCATCTCCCTTTAGCCAGCCTTCTCTTCCATCCGTATGGTATATTGTGACTTTTCAACATGTGGACGACCTTATCTGGACCACCACAGGCCCAGCTCCTTTCTCTGAGCCCATCCAATCTCTTCTGTTCAAAGTCCTGGTTTCAAGAATTAAACTTATTAGAATTATCCACATTCTCCACTTCAAAAGGAGTCTTCATTACCCTATACAATGATCCTTAGACTAAAAACCATATGACATTTCTCCCAAATTTATTAGCTTTCTGTTCCTCAAGTATTTTATATTTAACAGGATCAATCATGGGGGATGGAATGGGAAGAAAGGGGACAGTCGATGCTAAAGTGGTCTGGGGCCACACAATATTGCACACATCTTCTCCCACTTCTAATTGGGTGGCAAATTACTTATCCCACTTAATAAGGTAAGGGAATTGTAAAACCCATCTATGCCTATTTTATCTTGTCTATTTATGTTACTTTGGGGCACCTGCTTACAGTAACCACAGTCAAATCCGTTAAAGATGACTTTTATCTCTTAATGTCAGAGACATCTGCTTGATCTCCCTTGGTGGATTTTCATGGTGTTATTAACAGTTAAGCCATGCCCTTCAAGATAGAGCAATGGGTCCTCCATGACCTGGAATTGCATAGTAAAATACCAAACTTTAAATGATGTTGCATACAAGCAAGACTTAGTCCTATGAGTCAGAAATAGCCTCTTTGCCCTATGGCAATAGGAAAGAAGTTCTCCTAAATATTACAGAACATCTTCAAGCTGGCAGACACAAGTGATTCTTTGTCTTCTCTGGTGTCTCATAGGAATCAAATCTCTTAATTCAAGAAAACAGAGAGGGATTTCCCTGGCAGTCAGTAGTTAAGATTTCATGCTTCAAATGCAAGGGGCTCAGGTTCAATCCCTGGTCAGGAACTAAGATCCTTCATGCTATGCAGTGCGGTCAAAAAAAAAAAAAAAAAAAGACAGTGTCAGTAAATGGTAAAAATGCCAACACTTTGGTTCTGATCAAGGCAAATCTCTAGAGGCAAGAGAAAAGATCTACACAGGGTCTGATCCAGTTTCTCTAGTTGTACTGCTCATTTCCATGATTTGCAACTCATAGCTCTCTATGTTATATTACCTGCCTACATATCAACCCACTGCAGTTTTCTTGCCTGAAAATTCCATGGACAGAGGAGCCTGGTGGGCTACAGTCCATCGGATCTCAAGAATCAGTCACAACTTAGTCACAAGGCAGTATAACATATATTGGCCTACATACATGTGTATGCCTACTGAAAACCTCTAGTGTGACATCCCCCTGCTCAGATTCACAAACTGCCAATGGTGCTGTTCAAGGATTTGACCTTACATTTTATCAGGTAGAGTGGTGACACAACTCTAGGAATGAGAGAACCTTTGCTCTGGGCCCTTGGAATCACTCAGCCTTTTTAATTATGAGAGAGCCCTGGGAACTTCTTGGGGGTAGCAACCACTATCTAAGGGGCTGCATCCAACGTGGTGCTGAGTTCAAGCTCAGGTTAAGAAAGTGACTCCAGGGTGGAATTCTAGAAAACTGGGAGCTTGGCTGTCATCATGATTGTTGCTTAATTCTTAAAGAATAGCACTTCTTGGGAAATCAGATGCCATGGAGTCTCACATGACTGAAAAAAAACCATAGGCAGATAAAGGAATGTAAGGTGGTAGAGAATGAAGTTAGAATCTCCTTAGATCTGACTGAGGTTAAGTTAGGATTTGATCATTTAAAGAATATTTACTTTTATTGCCCTAAAGAAAATGGATCTGTGCTGAATAACAAGCAGTTAAGAGAAGTCTTATTCACAGCACCTACCATGCTGCTTGACATAAATGAATTAATTGCTCCAATCAGGGAAGAACAGGAGAGATGGGTGATAAAGTGAAAGATACTGAGCTCTTTACTGTCTTCAAAGAATGAGGACCTTGGAGCTGAGCTCCATGGCAAAGTCCAGCTATGATTCCATTTTAAAGAAGTCCTGAGGCTCAGAATTAGGTCTCTGATTTAGGGTTGCAGCCCTTATAACAAAGGAAATTTGTTATGTGCTGATGGCCTCATAAGTCAGCCACCCTTCATGCCACTCTCTTGGTGCTGTCTGGACTAGACCCCAGGGATCTCACTGGCCTCTTGGCTCCATCAAATGCTGGAATGTTGCACTTCTCAACACCAGGAGACAACTTACTGTCGTTTTCTAGAAAGTGGAAAAAACTATTTTTTCATGCTCCTGGGTCTCTCAGCAAGGGTGACAAAATGAAACATGAGTTTTACTCTGCTTCTAAATAAGTAAAAGCTTATTGGCCTGCAATCATAACTAAATTTTTTTGGCCTCATATTCACCCTCCTGGGAATCAAGGCCTATTTTATTCTCCCCTTTCCTTGAAACCCATATCCTTCATTCTTGAGGATGTTCTTTATGTCAGAGAGCTATTGTCAGGGTTTATCTTTATCTTCATATTGTTCAATAGGTATTGGGCATTGACTTATCTACCCTGTGTGTGAGACTTTGAAAACTGTTCAGCCTGTCCTAACATTTCGCCCCCACTCATTCGTTTGGTCTTTTAGCCAACATTTCTTCAGCTCCCCCTCATGGTTCTATGGATTACAGACTCAGTGCTACAGATATACAACTGACACCCTCAAAAAGCTCAGATTTGTTCAGAGAGAGTGAGGATAGGAAAGTTTAAAATAAATCAGACACATTAACTACCAGATATGCAATATAATTTCAGGAGTCTCAAAAATCATATGAGAGCCTTAATTAAAGCCCCCAAATTGCTGTATGTTCTCAAAAACACTTAATATTATGAAAATAAAGAAAGTTCCCTATAATCATTCAGAAGGAAAAAAAGAAAAGATTGCCCAAAGAGAAACAACAATCAGACTCCACAGTAACAGAAGATAATGGTGCCTCATTCATAGAGGGTTTTCTTTTTTTCGGTCTTGCTCAATATAATGTTTTATTTAGAATATTCAAAATAAAATTTGTGACAGGAACAGCCTATAACCCAAGAATTCTATACAGAGTAAAAAAAAAAAAAAAAAAAAGAATTACCAGATTTAACAGGTAAAAACACAGGGCACTCAAATATGATTTGAGTTTCAGATAAACAATATGTTTTTAGTATAAGTATTTTGGGACACATTCATACTAAAATATATTTATTGTTTACCTGAAATTCAAATTTAATTGGGTGTCCTGTATTTTATCTGTCAACCCCAATATAAAAAATCCTTTATGCTTCAGATATTTCAGACATTAATGAGCTAGAAGATTTAGTACACTATATTTTCTAAAACAATTACTTGAGATATTCACAGAATTTTAAAATTTGAATAAGAAAGTCATGATTTAAGGGGGCTACTGCTACTGCTAAGTCACTTCAGTTGTGTCTGACTCTGTGCGACCCCATCCCTGGGATTCTCCAGGCAAGAACACTGGGGTGGTTTGCCATTTCCTTCTCCAATGCATAAAAGTGAAAAGTGAAAGTGAAGTCGCTCAGTCATGTCTGACTCTTCGCGACCCCATGGACTGCAGCCTACCAGGCTCCTCCATCCATGGGAATTTCCAGGCAAGAGTACTGTAGTGGGGTGCAATTGCCTTCTCCGAAGGGGACTAAGGACTATACATAAAATAGATAACTGATGAGAACATACTGGATAGCACAGGGAACTTTACTTAATGCACTGTGATGGTATGAATGGGAAGGAAGTCCAAAGGAGAGGGGATATATATATATTTGGCCGATTCATTTTGCTGTACAATAGAAACAACATTGTAAAGCAACTATTTTTCTATAAAAATTAATTTAAAAAATAATAAGGGGGCTAAGGACTAGCAGTGAGCACCAGTTGTTAAAAATTTAAAAATTGGGTATAAATATGGTTGAAATTCTAGGAGAAGCTACATACTGTTAAAAAGTAATGATTTAAAACTAATACAGTACTAGTCATTTGAAGTCTATAATCTTAGTGTTACCAAGAACATGGATTGAGTCAATGGCCAGGAACAAATTCTAAGCATATTTAAGAGCAAGTTCACACAGGGTAGCAAGGTTAGAAAGACGAATGGCAACGTGCCTCTTGATTTTACAGAGTGCCGCTGTTTGCATGATGTCATTCAAACATGATCTCATTTGGGTCTCACACGACCCTGGGAGAGTTGGCATAATTAATAAGGTCAGCGTGCACATGTTTCTCATCTATGCCACTGGGAAAAGCAAGGCTGGGGGAGCTTTAACAGATCACTCCATACTTAGCCACTAGCAAGTAACAGGATCTTATCTCCAATTTCAGAGGGTGATTCCAGACCAAAATGAGGTGTTCAACTGGGTTTGTCCAACTCTCAAATCCAGTTTATAAGCCAATCCCACTCTATAAATATTTATTGATATTTTTCTGTCAATTCAGCTATTTATTGAGTTTGTGTGCTCATTCATATTCTTTGAGGTATGTAGGAATGGTCTGAAATATGATCTTTGTTTTCTAGATTTAAAACCTACTTAGAGAGGAAACCAACATACATGAGACAGCCTTCAGGAGAGGACTAAGTTTCCAAATCAGAATATTATGAAATAGTACTAACAGAATGCTTTTAATTTTTAAAATCTGTAAAGTTATGCTTAGGGGAAAAAGTCTGGAATGTTGTAATACTGGGAAGCTTTATTTTCTTCTCTGTAATTTTCTGTATTTACTGTAGACATCAAGAAAAGGCATCTCATTTTGTTGAGTTCAAATTAGATATTTTACAGAAGAACAGAACTTGGAAATCTAGTCTCCAAAAAAAGTTGTAGTTCTAGACCTACATCATCTGATATTGACTGTTGAATACCTGAAATTCGCTTAGTCCAAGTTTCCATATGGCATGGATATAACTTACACTTCATATTTTGAAGACAGTGCAAGCAACCAACAATGATGTCTCAATAATTTTTATACTGATTATATGTTGAGATGATAGTATTGAATATTTTGGATATACTGAGTTAAGCAAAATACAGTATTGGGTCAAATAAAATTAATTTCACTTGTTTCTTTTACTTTTTAAAATACAGTCGCTTTAAACATTTTAAAACGAGTGGCTTGCATTTGCTGCTCAGAGTGTGTTTCCATTAAGCAGACAGTACTGCTCTAGATGGATAGAACACCTACATGCAGGCTACATGGCAATCAGATTTTCTAGGTAATGTCATCAGGGTACCTACATAGCCCAGGGAATTTCTAACAGGATACATTACCCAGAAGAAGTGTAAATTAATTTTATTTAAAATCAGGGAGAAATCTCAGTAAAAAGAGCCAGTGCCTCCTGAGGGTCAGGCATCATTGAGTAGGGTATTTTGGGTTTGTGTTTTGCTTTTAAATCTTGCTCTACACAGAATGTTCTTTCCCAGGAAGTTTTGAATTTTCAAAACTACAAAGCAGAATCCAATTTCTACAGTTTGTGAAACAGATTCGGCCTACAATTCACAGGGAATTCAGAGGCAGGTGACAGATGGGTATTCAGGAGAAGTTCGTGGAGAAAGGGGTTCACACATGAAGTCTGGAAGGAGGGTGAGTTTTACACAAGCAGATGGGAGAACAAGGCTCTCAGATCATCCTGCTAGTGTCCCAGCAGGGGGACACGCCCTGAGACTAACGCCTGGGGCTGAGGCCAGAAACGGGCTGCTCGCACAGGCCTCGATTTCCTCATCTGGAAAGTAAGGATAATACTACCCACTCAGGGTGGTGGTTCAGGATGAAACGTGAGACTCTCTGTAAGGGCCCTCAGCACAACAAAGCACTCAGCTGAGTGGTCACTATCACTACTATGATTATTACTAACAGAAACTATTGCGGCGCTGGTTGGAGGGAGGACCAGACTATAGTCTGGTCCTTCAAATCTTTCAAAAAGATTTGAAACCCATGCAGAGGAGTTACGGAAAATTAAGTGTGCAGGGTGGACTAGAGAGGCAAGAACTGGATTCCCAAGAGGTCAGTTGTGAGGCTGATGTGATGCAGGTAAGAAATGGGGTCTTTCATTTCCTGGAGCTGATGTAACAAGTTACCATAAACTGTGTGGCTAAGAAGGTAGGTAAGGCACTGCCTCATAGTTCTGGAGGCTGAAATCAAGGTGTCGGCAGGGCCAGACTCCCTCCAGAGGCTTTAGGGGAGGATGGTTCCTGGCCTCTTTCAGCCACTGGTACCTCCAGCATCTTTTAGCTTGTGGCTACATCATTTCAAACGTCAAGGCAACACCTTCAACTCTCCCTCTGTTGTCTTCACATTGTCTCCTCTTCTCTGTGCATGCGTGCATGCTAAGTCACTTCAGTCATGTCCAACTCTTTGCGAGTCCATGGACTCTAGCCCGCCAGGCTCCTCTGTCCATGGGATGCTCCAGGCAAGAATACTGGAGTGGGTTGCCATGCCCTCCTCCAGGGGAGCTTCCCAACCCAAGGATCAAACCCTCATCTCTTACGTCTCCTGCATTGTCAGGCGGGTTCTTTACCACCAGCGCCACCTGGGAAGCCTCTCTATTCTGTCTCATCTCTCAGATTTCCCTCTGCCTCCCTTTCACAGGGATGCATGTCATTGCATTGAGTGCCCACCTAGATAATCCAACACCATCTCCTCATCTCAAGGGCCTTGCCTGGATCACATCCTTTGCCATTTAAGGTAGTATTTACAGGTGTCTTTGAAAGTCAGCTACCTATCACGGAAGGGAGTACTCAACTATAGCTATTTGGCAAGGATAATAATGTCCACCTCAGTGTGGTTGTTGTAGGGTGAAATGTAATACTCTCTATAAAGTGCTCAGCACAACAAAGCACTCAGTTGAGTGACCATTATCACTACCATGATTGTTACTAACGGAAACTAAAGTTGTGCTGGGTGGAGAGAGGACTAGACTATAGAAAGTTTTGATACCCGTGCAAAGGAGTTAAGGAAAATTAAGTGTGAGGGTGGACTAGAGAGGCAGGAACTGGACTCCAAGAAGTCAGTTTGTGAGGCTGATGTGGCTTTACTGGTACGGATTTGGCTTTAGTGGTACAACCTAGCAGAATGTAAGCCCTGAGTGTGGGACAGAAAAGGAGAGAGAGAAACTATGAGAAACTTTTTACAGGCAAAATGGATGGGCCTGTTTATGAAAGTTGAAGCTCAGTAGGACACCGTGTAAAGAGAGACACCACCAACATTAGGAAAGACACACGGGCTTACTTTCCAGGTGATCCAAGGTTGAAGCTCTTTTCCAGTGTGTTCTGCATCCCAGGCCCTGATGCCACTGGACTAGCATGGGTCCCTGCCTGGGAGATGTTAGTGAATTCCCTTGTCAGGCTTTAGACCCGGTGAGGGTCCTAGAGGGAGGCAGCCACCAGCTGCAGTGTGTCAGAACAGACTGTTTACCAAACTCCTGCAAACATCACTGAACCCAGGGGACTGCTGTAAATTAGGAGAAAACAGGTTCTTTGAAGACAGTTACTGCCCTCACCAGAAACTGCTAATAGAGGGTTGCCCTTGAGTGCCTCCGCGAGCCCAATCAGGAGGTTGATGGGTCCTGATTATCGTGTGAGGCCTATTCAGCTGTGATCATGTAAAACGAATGCACTCTAGGGAATCTGAACCTGCAACAATGGTTGGTGTACCCCATTGCCCTGGTTTAACAAGAAATGAAGGCAGTATGGATCTGTGTTTCTCCTGTCGGGCAGGAAGACTGGAAAGGAGATTATTTCTTGATGACCTTTTCCCAATATTTATTAGACGTCAGTACTAGGGTTCTATACTGATTTAGCAAATCAACTTCTGGTATTTTCAATGAGAAAATGACCCAAATGCTCATTAAAAGTACACAATTTGACCAGAAAGGCCAGAAAACTGAGAACTAAGGTCAGCAGAGGAATTTAGACTCCCATTCTTTGCATAGATGAGTAAACATGATGAGGACCCTATGCTTAACCAGAAACTTCTCTGGTGAGCATCATGGAAAAAGAACAGCGTAAGTGCAGGTTATACTTATTGCAAAAGTGGAGCTTGTCTGCTATAAACATGAGGTTAGTAATAACAGGTTGTGGTGAGGTCGTGCCTCATTCCCCTCACCCCTGCCCCCACGTGATCAATGTGAATTTGCTTATTTTTGCTGTTACGCCACCATAGAAGAGAGCTCAAAATTCAGTGGACTCACCACCAAAGAGCTATCAAGTCCTGTTCTATACATCACCTACTGAAACGTCATACAGCTTCAGAAAAACAACTCCTTTCCTTCCAGGAGTTAACAATTTAACAATCCTCAATTTCTCATTGCCTTGGCAAAACTTATTTCCATTTCATTACATTCATTTGTTACAGATGCTTACATTTGATTTCTCCAGAGACTAGGAATGAAAGACTTCAGAAAACGCTTCGACCTATATTTTCTGAATCCCTATCTTTAGCAAATCCCAGACTTCCCCCTTTATGGCCAAACACTTCATTAGTTTTGCTTTTCTCTTCTTAAGAAATGTGTAATAAATCCCAGGAATCAGGACTAATACTTGGCCAAACATTTTCATGAAATGCCCTCAGATTAGCCCACTTGTCTAGGCAAACAGCAACTCTACCTGCCTGCCTTTAGACACCCTGGAACTGGCCTTCACTCTAAGCATATCCACCATCTACTCCCAATAAAGCTCGTCCTGACTAACAGAAACCCGGCAATGGACAGAAGTTGTTGTTCAGTTGCTCTGTTGTGTCCAACTCTTTGCGACCCCATGGACTGCAGCACACCAAGTTTCCCTGTCCTTCACCATCTCCTGGAGCTTGCTCAAACTCATGTCCATTGAGTCAGTGATGCCATCCAACCGTCTCATCCTCTATTGTCCCCTTCGCCTCCTGCCTTTAATACTTCCCAGCATCAGGGTTTTTCCAGTGAGTCTGCTCTTCACATCAAGTGGCCAAAGAATTGGAGCTTCAGCTCCGGCATCAGTCCTTCCAATGAATATTCAGGACTGATTTCCTTTAGGATGGACTGGTTTGATCTCTTTGTAGTCCAGGGGACTGTCAAGAGTCTTCTCCAACACCACAATTCATAATTATTTGGCACTCAGCCTTCTTTATGGTCCAACTCTCACATCCATACATGACTACTGGAAAAACCATAGCTTTGACTAGACAGACCTTTGTCGGCAAAGTACCGTCTGCTTTTTAATAATTCTAACCTAGATAGAACACACTATCTAGGTTTGTCATAGCTCTTCTTCCAAGAAGCAAGCATCTTTTAATTTCATGGCTGCAGTTACCATCCATAGTGATTTTGGAGAAAATTAATTCTGTCACTGTTTCCATTGCTTCCCCATCTATTTGCCATGAAGAGATGGGACCAGATACCATGATCTTCATTTTTTGAATATTGAGTTTTAAGTCAGCTTCTTCAGTCTCCTCTTTGACCCTCATCAAGAGACTCTTTAGTTCCTCTTCACTTTCTGCCATAGGGTGGAGTCATCTGCATATCTGAGGTTATTGATATTTCTCCCTGCAATCTTGATTCCAGCTTGTCCTTCATCTAGTCCAGCATTTCACATGATGTACTCTGAATATAAGTTTAATAAGCAGGATGACAACATACAGCCTTGATGTTCTTTCCCAATTTGGAACCAATCTGTTTTTCCATGTCTGGTTCTAACTATGCATTATGTACAATCACTTTTCCTATGTTGCAAGTAAGAATTATGAGGCACGGAGGGATTAAGTAATTTGCCAAAGTCATACAGTTAGCAGAATCACCCAGTCTGTTTTGAGAGGCTGGAGGCAACCATGATGACAACAGACTTCATCTCTCCCTACCTCCACGTCCCAAAAGACAGTACAGTCCTTTGGACGTAGTAGGCATTTCAGAAGTTATTTGTTAAAGGATTACATTTAGAGATTTATTTTTGTTCTTTTCTTTGAAGCTAAACTGTTCTTAAGAGTTTAAAATGCTAAAACTTGTCTGTCACTTCTGAGCTGAATTGTAGGGAAAGTAAATAGACAGTCCAGTCCGGCTGGACTGGGCATCTTACAGGCCTGGGTGAGCACCCAGAGAGCCCTTGAATTTGGAGACTAAGCAATCTTATCATTTTCCTAATTGTGTGCGCCAACGCCTAGCAATCCTTATATATCTTTTCAGTCATATACACATGTAAATATTTGCCATGTTTAAACTCTGAGTGATGTACTTATTAAGGGCCCTCTCCCCAGCTTATTCCACAGCAGTGGTGCAGAGTAGGAGCTCGAGGAGGTGCTGAGGCTCCAAACACCTTGCAGGGCCAGCCTCCTGCAGCTTTGGGTCAGGGCCGGACATCTACGACGTGACGGAAGGTGAAATTGCATCGTGCGGGCAGCTGTGCATTCCCAGCCCACCTGGCAGAGGGGGATGATGGCTGACGAGGTTTGGTTTTTTAAAACTATATCCAGCTTTGTGGCCCCCACCTCCCTACCTGGAAACCATCCAGAAACAGTTGCTATTGGGACACCTTCTGTCACTATTACCGGCCCATTGTATGGAACAGGAATCCCGAAGCTCTCAGAAATGGGACAAGGTCTGGCCCTTACTCTGAAGTGGTTGCTACCCCTTCTCTTCACCTGATTTCCTACTGTCAGCATTGAACTTGTCTTCTGTGGAGCATAACTATCACAGGGAAGCCTCTCTACATTCTGGTTTGCCTCAGCCTATGTAAAGAGTCTCCAAAGTCAGGAAATCCAGGTGAGTTCCAAGGAGCCGTGTACGGCATCACCGGAGGTCCTGACATCTTGAGTGCAGGGGGCTGGTACTGTCTCCTCCACTCACCTTCCATCCTCTAAGTCTCAGAGAACCCAGTTCTCCCAGCCCAGCTACTTCTCTACTCTTTACCTCCTGCACGTTTCAAACTGACAGGCTATTTACTTCCCCCTGGGTTTAGAAAAACTATTCAAACTAACAGTCTGTTTATTCCCCCCTGGGTTTAGAGAAACCCTCAAGGGCATGTTACCTTATACTTCTCTCATGATAAGTCTGTAAATATTTCTTTTTAATTTTTTATCTGTGGGATTAAGAATCAGGATAACTTTGGGAAGAAAGATAGAGAAATTGAAGGAGTCACAAGGTGGAGTTTTGGAGTGCAGACAATGTTATTTCTTGATCCAGGTGATAATTATACAAATGAGTTCATTGTTATGATCATTTATTGAGCTGTACTTTTGTGATTTGTGTGCTTATCTCTGTTATACTTCAGCCTTTAAACATTTAAGACAGTCCAAATACTATCAAAGTGGTGAACAGTGAAAAAAAAAAATCCTGTTTCCCACACTTACCTCCTGCCCCACCACGTTCCCTCCTCAGGTGAATAACGCCATTTAGGAAAGGGCTCTGGTAGTCGTTAGCACTGTTCTACATCTCCTCCTTCAGGGCACCTGGCCTGTTGCCTTCCTGGCATTTCCTGGCCCCCCTGTGGTTGGACAGGATTGTGTGACTAGGTCTGGCCAGTGAGTTGTAAGCGGAAGTGATGTGTGTCACTTCCGGACCAGGGCATTCAGTCTCCAGTATAGGGTCCTCTGGACATCTCCTTTCCTCCTATCCCAGTGACATGCTGTTTTTTGATTAGTGTTCTCCTTCAGCTTTGTTCTCAGATGGATTATGACAAAAAGCCGATTCACAATGGATGCAGGCAAGAGGCATGAGCAAGGAATGTGTGTGATGTTGAAGCCACTGAGATTGGGGGATAGTCTGGCACTGTGCTGATTCGTAGTGAGACCGCCTCTGTGTGTGCACGTGTGTGTGTGCACACGCATGTGCGCCCTGCGTGTGTGTATCTCTGAAGGGGACACCAGGAAAAAAAAGCTGAAGTAAAAATATGTGGGGAAGTATGACTATAGTTCATGTATCTGTTAAGATATTCTCAGATCCAGGTATAGAAATCCAAAGTGAAAGTTGCCTGCTCAATAAGACTATAGCTGATAAAATAGAGGTGTGGTGATTCCAGGATTGATTTAGCTCAGCTGCTCAACTGTGTCATCAAAACTTTCTTTGATGATTCTTTCCCCTCTGCTTCCCTCAGTGTTTTAGCCGCCGCCTCTATTGGTGCAAGATGGATGTGACTACAGCAGATTCTGGTCTCACTTTTTCTCAATCTCTCATAATCTCTCTCTCTCTCACCCACAAATACACACAAATATCCAGATGCAAATAAGAGACGATGCAACAAAATGTTCAGATTGAAAAAGGAGATAAGCCTTCAGCATATTATGATTGTTTTCGTACCTCTCTGACGGTAATTTCAAAGCTCTTTTAGTAGTTTGATATATTTATTATTGGGCTTCCCCGGTGACTCAGATGGTAAAGGATCTGCCTGCATTGCAGGAGACCTATGTTTGATCCCTGAGTCGGGAAGATCCAGGGCTAGAGCTTTTAACACAACACAAAGTGTTCTTTTGTTAGTAGACCACAAAATCAGGTAGGACCTGTGACAGCCAAGAATAAAGAAAGTGATAGAACAATATCTGATGTTTCCTGGTACCTTGATTTTGCCTGATGCTGAGCTTTGTAGTCTTGAGCAAGTTTAACTTCTCTCAAGCTCACTTTCCTTCTCCTCCCTGTAAAGGGGTTAACAACTGTACCTTTACCACAGATCTGTCGTGACTCTTGCATGAATTAATACTTATAAGGTGCTTAACTACTTTCTGACACATACTAAATGCTAAGGAACCAGTAGCTGTTGCCACCGTCTTAGGGTTTGGGGAGCGTTAAACAAGTGAGTGGGTATAAAGGCTCTACAATAACACCTGACATGTAGTAAGCACTCCATATGTCTTTGCTACCCAGACTACTACTACTATTAAAGCTTCAAGTAAGAAGATTGAAGAAGTTCAGTTTAGTTCAGTTGCTCAATCGTGTCTGACTCCCTGCGACCCCATGGACTGCAGCACACCAGGCCTCCCTGTCCATCACCAACTCCCGGAGTCTACTCAAACTCATGTCCATTGAGTTGGTGATGCCATCCAACCATCTCATCCTCTGCTGTCCCCTTTTCCTCCTGCCTTCAATCTTTCCCAGCATCTGGGTCTTTTCAAATGAATCAGTTCTTCACATCAGGTGGTCAAAGAATTGGAGCTTCAGCTTCAGCATCAGTCCTTCCAGTGAACTTCCAGGACTGATTTCCTTTAGGATGGACTGGTTGGTCTCCTTAATTTGGACTGGTCTCCTTAACTTGAAGAAGTTAAGGAGAGTAAAACATGCAGTAATCCTTTTAAACTTAATTTATCAGTTTGAAATACCTTTATCATCTTCTTAATTACTATGACCAATAGTAAAGTTTCAATGACTAGCTACAGAGTAACTGATCAATAAGAAAAGAAGTCATCATCCTAAATATTCACTAACAAGTTTCTAAGAGACCTGAATTGTGCAAACTGTCTCTTTAAAAACATCCTGTAAAAGAAAACTACAACTGCCCAGGAAATATTTAATTGATGCTTATTGCCATTAGCACATTTCCTACTGATTAGATATATAAAACTGGATTTTTTCAGAGCTTCAACTTCATTAGGGTACTTTATATAATTTTATTTTTTTAAGAAAATAGATCTTAGAACAGTACCATGTAGGTTGAACATCTAGTTTGTAGCCTTGGGGTTACACAAGCGTCGTTTAGTGTGAATCCCCAGTACCTGTTGTTAATGGGTTAAGGAGGCTCTGTGTCCCACAGGACGCTGAAAGAAACAAGGACACGAGCATTTATTAAGTGCTTCTATAAGCGTTTGTGTCATCGTTATTTATACATTATTTTATCCAACCCTGCTTTGTTGTGTTGTCATCTCCATCTTTGCAGTTGAGGGAACTGAGACATAGAAGTTTTGTGACTTAAAATATGTGGGTGCCAGGAACTGGACAACGAAGACCAGAGAGCGGACAAGGGCGTCCAGGGGACCACGGGACTGATGTTGTACACAGCTGCCTCTCAGGGGCTCACAACTCTCTGCTGCGCTTGAAAGCCTTGACATTTAGAAAATAGGTTTTCCATAAATCCACCCTTTATAAGGCAGTGTCTAAAAATGCACCTACAGGAACAAATGGCATTTCCCGTTTGCGGAGTGGGTATCTAATAAATGCTAACTGGCATTGCTTACAGGAGTGAAATTAATAACAGCCTTGGATCTGATTAGGAAAATAAAATCAGAGCTTCTGTGTCCTGTGGCTATAGCCTGAGCAGCCCAGCCTGGGAGCCCCACACTGACTTAGGCCAGCTTGAGAAAAGATGCTCTGCCCTTCTGTCACCAAAAAAGCATTCATTAACCAAGTAAAGTAACTTCACATAGTACATTGTCGTCTAGTGGATAAATGAGTACAGTAACCAGCAAAAGCATTTCCTGAGTGTGTCAGCCATTGTACTAGGCACCCATACTTCTAAGGCTAAGATTTCTTGTCTCACGGAGCAGACATGAACTGTGGCTATTTGTTGTCCTTCCTTGTCCAACTCCTGGTACCTACACTTCTTAAGTTACATAATTTCTGTGTCTCAGTTCCCTCACCTGGAAAAATGGAGATGACCACACTGCAAAGCAGGGTTACATAAAATAATGTATAAATAACCATGACACAAGCACATACCGTAACACTTAATGTTACAGACAGAGGTAACGACTATGAAATGGCCTCTTACAGTGGGGAAGGCTGTGACTTTTTTTCTTGCTGTTTTAGCTTTTTATTTTGAAATAATTTGAGACAAAGAAAAGTCTTGCAAAAATGGTAGAGATAGCCTTGACCTTGCTTGCTCTTGACCCTGCTTCCTTTAATGTTAACAAATTTCAAAGCTATCATATACTATCAAAACCAGGAAGCTGACATGAGTGCAATATTCTTTTGGTGAGGGGCTATTTTTTTTTTTTCTTTTGGCTGTCCTACATGCCATGTGGGATCTTAGTTCCCTGATTCACAACCCCCCAACCCCTCTACCCCTCCACCCCCCCAAATCCCCCCAGACCCCTACCTCCCCATCCCCCCACCTCCCTGCATTAAACGATTTCATAAGGTATTAATGCAGCTGTGACATACCCACCTCAGTCAGTCCTCATGTGGAGGAAGGGCTAGGAAAGGGTAAGATGTGGGTGAATGCGTGGGGTCCCAGGTTAAGCATGGGACCTGGGAGTGCAGGGGGAGAAGCAGATGCCCTCAGTATCAAAATCGAGGTAAAGAGACCTCCGGTACCACCCCTACCTGCCCCCTACCCCCACCTCCACCTCCCACGTTGGCCTTAAAGTGAATAAAATTGTGGGCCCATTTGTATCCCAATAAAACTGGAAACATGCCTAGCCAGGCCAGTGCCAATTTTCTGTTACTGCCTCTGGGGCCAAGCTGTCTTCCAAGCGGACTACTCGAGATCTATTTCCAGTGAGCTTGCCGTGGTGCCTAGTTCCTATATAAAATTTCTGGAATCCAAAGCAGTCATTTAGGAAACACCATAAAAAGCATCCCGAGGCTTTAACCAATAAAAGTCCTGTAATGTGACAGTGCTGCTGTACATGGGAAATGTGGGCTGCTGCCATTCTTAAAGCGGCTCCCCGCCAGCGTCCAGCGTCTCTATGCTCTGGCCAAGAAGGGTCTCTTCCCCCCTACCTCCGCTGGGCCCCTGCCCAGCCCCCCACCACACTCCATCCACCCTGGATGAGAGGCACATGGCAAATGCAGACATTCACTAGGGGGCCCTTGAAGGCCCTTTATTTATCATGTAGAAGTCCTCTAGCACCTGAGGGCTGCCCATCACCGGGCAACCGTCTCCCTTCAGGCTATTTTTCATTTCCAATTAAAAATCTCCTCACTGTGCTGAAGGTTTTCATTTCTCTATGTAAATTCTGTTTTTGCTCCCGCTTCTCTCCGAAGCCCTACCTTTTAAATGATTTGCTCCCACAACATATGAACATGTGTTGACTTCTAACCCTCAGAATAGTCCTTGAAAATTATTTCTGTCACTTAGAGGATCCCAGAGGCATTGTGGATAGTAGAATCAACCCAGGATCTTGAGAAAGAAAACCTGGTTCACGTCCTCACTTTTCCCTTCACTGCCTTCATGCCCGTGGACAACTCACTCAAGCTCTTCGGAATTCTCGTCAAAGTGGATACAGTTCCTCCTGTTTAGCTCATAGCTTGGTTATATGGAAAAAATGGAAGGAAGTGAGTTTATAAGCTATAAACCTGCTATGCTAATAATAGCAAGCCTTTCTCAGTGTTTATTATATGCTAGGCATGGAGTTTTTGGCGCTAATCTCATTGAATTCTCACAGTAACTTCATAGGATAAATATTAATGCCATTTTACAGATGGCTATACTGAGGCACAACACTTAAATATTTTCCCAGGCATCATATTGGTAGTAAATGGTGGCCTTGGAGTTTGAAACCAGGCCATCTGGCCACAAAGCCCACCCCTTTACTGCAGTGCTGAGTTACTTCCCAGTTCAGTTACTATATTAACATCATGATTAGAAAGTGAGGCTAAAGATGCTTCTATCCTCACTGGGGTAAAAGGCAGTGCTATCACCATGGGCTCTCCCGTAACGCTTTCCTTTGGAACCCTTCACTGCAGAGCCCTTTGTGAAGTTCACTTGGAGGAATCAAAACTACTGGCTGCTTCAAAGGTCTTTTCTGTGCCTCCCTGAGATGTTTCAGGGGATATATCCGGCTAACAGTATATCCCGAATTGCATGCTAGTGAGGCGTGCCATAACAGAGTTCTGCTTTTCTAGAACAGATAAGATGGCAGAAACAAATTTACAGCTGTGAAACTTCAGACATTCTGCTGGTAACTAGGTGTAGCATGGGATTCCTTGGATGTCAATCGAGTACAGACACGTTTTTAAGGAAAACTATTCTCCTGGATCATGAAGACCAGCTCCACAGATTCCTAGTTTGAGACATGTCGACGTATGGGAAATGGCAACCCACTCCAGTATTCTTGCTTGGAGAACCCCATGGACAGACCAGCCTGTTGGGCTACAGTCCCTGGGGTCACAAAGAGTCAGACACAACTGAGCAACTAAAGCACTGCCAGTAGAAAGAACACCGCCAAACCTGCACTTGGGAGACCCAGGTCCTCCTGCCATCACCTCTACCAATCCAGGTCGTTGTTGTTAACGCAACTGTAAGACGAGATCAGCCAGATCTGCGCCCACAGAGGCCACAAAAACCAAATGGCTGGACAAGCGACCAGATGGGTGAGTGCCCAGGGCAGGTGAGGGGTCACAGTCTTCCACTCGCTGTGGCCGTGAAGGACTGCGAGCGCCCTCTCCCCAGCTCCTGAGTTTTGAAGAGGAGCCTGATGTTCATGGTGGTGGTTTAGTCGCTGAGTGGTGTCTGACTCTTGTGACCCCACAGACTGTAGCTCGCCAGGTTTCTCTGTCCATGGGATTCTCCAGGCAAGAATACTAGAGTGGGTTACCATTTCCTTCTCCAGGGGATCGTCCCAGCCCAGGGATCAAACCCGGATCTCCTGGATTGCATGTGGATTCTTTACCAACTGAGCTACCAAGGAAACCATGCCTTTATGCAAAAATCTATTGACACTAAGTGTTGAAAATGAATACAACAATGCTTAAGGCACCAGAATAACCAGACAGAAAAACAGCTCTGGGGGCCAGAGCCATGGCTAGAAAAGCACCAGATTGAGACCCTGGTCAAGGTCAAGAGTTTTCCAGCGTTGTCCCACAAAGAGTTCCATCGAGCCTTCATGAGGCTCCGTGGAATTCGGGGGTTCAGGGCAGGGTCAGCTCTTCCCCCATTTCAACCAGAACAGCTCTGTCTGCTTTTCTAGTGACATCCCACCGACTTGTTTTAAGAAATGCTCTCACCACTAATGACTGGCAGAGTGGATATTTAAGGCACTTCCTGCTCTAACATCCACATGTCTGCAGCTCTAGTGGTCAGTGTAGATATAAAAAAGTCTTTATGATGTGTTTTTTAAGGAAGAAATTATCCAGTGGGTCCAGAGGGCTGGAGTGAGGAGGTATCAACGCTCTTGAGGCAGCAACTCACGGCTCCTGCTTCTGGACTTGCAATTTTGATGGTTTCAGTTTTGGCAGGCACCCTGCCTGCATCTTTGCATTTCATCAAGACGAGCACAAAATAGCGGTTCTGTAAAGAAAGAAAAGCCTCGCTCAAAAGAAATAGCAAGTTCCGCCGGCCAGCCTGTTTCGGTCCCATTTAAGTCCTTTGAGCTTATTTAGCAGCAAACGGTACTGCTGTTACTTTTCCAGAAACAGCGCTCTAAGAGGCAGCTCGTCTTGCAGGGCAGTCTCTCCGTAGTAAGGCTCATCTTAGAGCCTGTGTGTTTTTCTTGTGGAGAAACAGGCCGTCGTCTTCAGGAGCGCACACAGAGGAGCCAGAAGTGACACAATGACAGAGTTTGGGGGCCTCCCCGGAAAGCATGTGAGCGAGTTCTTGCTGAATCCAACAGCTGAAAGAATGTAGGGTGTTGACAGTCCTGGCAGACCCAACAGATAAAAGCTGCTGCTTGGATGTGGCAGGGAACCAGCGTGTGTGGTTGGGGGGGTGGTTACAGATTTGTCTACCTTCATTCTCTCAGGGATAATTTAAGAGGTTCAATGTTATTTTTATCATGTTATCAAACCCCTAATCTAAGTGTGGGGGAGGGGATGGCAATGCAGAGGACCTAGGTTCGATCCCTGGGTTGGGAAGATCCCCTGGAGAAGGAAACGGCAACCCACTCCGGTATTCTTGCCTGGAGAATCCCATGGACAGAGGAGCCGGGCAGGCTCCAGTCCATGGGGTCACACAACATTTTTTAGCAACTAAACAACAGCAACAAGGAAACCAAAAGGAATCTAAGAGAATAAAAATAAAGGAAAGATAAGTGAAGGTAAAAGGAGAAAACCTCTTGATCACTGACACGTGATTTAGCTTAGTAAGTTTCTCAAAGGGAAAGAGCTGGAAGGTTCCTCACAGTGAGTGGTGCACAGCTGAGAGCCGACTATCCCCTGGCGCTTCGTGTGAACAGGGCTTTACGTGGGGAGAGGGGGAGGAGGAAGGAGAGGGTGTGTGACGTTTTCCACGCCTGCCTGTGCCTCTAATCCTCAGCCCTGCAAACCTGGAAACGCCAGTCGGTGCGGTTTCCAGGGGTCCCCTCACTTCCACAGCAGCCTCTCTGAGAGGGAAGGCGTGCTGACTGCCCGCATCATCTTTCAGTTTGGTCTGGCGCGAGGTGGGCGCCACTCCGGCACCGGGCTGGGCTTCTCTCACATTCCAGTGTCTGTGGGGGCACAGGCATCTCCAGCTGCCCTGGAGGTCAGACTCCATGGTGGTGTTTTTTTCCAGAGGCACGCATACGGATCTGGTAATAGAGACATTTACAGTCACGTGCTTGATAATTTTCTGTACGGAAATCCTCTCCCACAATGTGGCATGCTTTCCATCCTCAAAGCCTTTGAGACTCCGTTGTGCTGCTAAATGAGATCAGCGGCTTAACCCTTCTTTGCTTTCGATGCAAACTCATAATTACGGGCAGTCTGCAGAGCGGGAGGTTCGCCTCCCCTTTTCTGTCCTCACTGGGATGACACGAAGGCAGCTCTTGTGATGAGCATGCTATTAGGGTGTCAGCACTGAAGCGCACATGTGAGAAACATTTAGTAGCAGCTCTAACTCAACCCTCATCTCTTCTGAGTTCCTAGACATATGTATTTTAAATGGAAACCTGAGCACAGAAGGTGCTGAGAAAAGCACCGTTATTTAGATGTTCGTTGACAGGCCCCATATATTAGATGTTCTCCTGCCATTTCACACAAATTGATGTTTTGACAGGTGCCTTTTTACTTAGTTGGCAGGACTTACTTTACTGTTTTTCTCTTCAGCCCTCTCTGAACTTCCTCTAGCAGATACAAATACCAGGCTGGTGTCGGCCAGAAGTGATCATCAAAAGACAAAAGGAACAAGCTCTAGAAAAGACCCTAGCCATTCTTGTATAAGCTATTCTGTGGTATTTCATTTTGTAACACGGTTTAAATTTACTTTCTTCTTTCCTCTGGTGAATTATTGATTCCTAACCTTGAGGAGACTCAAATAAGTATTTGGCAAGGAGTTGATGAAGCTTCCCAGGTGGCACTAGTCAGAAAGAACCTGCCCAGCAATGCAGAAGACATAAGAGACGCAGGTTTGATCCTTGGGTCAGGAAGATCCCCCTGAAGGAGGGCATGGCAACCCACTCCAGAATTCTTGCCAGGAGCATCCCAAGGACAGAGGAGCCTGGTGGGCTACAGTCCGTATAGTCGCAGAGTTGGACATAACTAAAGTGACTTAACATGCATGCAAAGAGTTGGTGACTGTCCATTTCAGTAGAGGAGGGACATCCATCCTTTCTCTAATAGCTCTATGGGCTTCATGACGTATTATCTAGCAGGCCTTTCCAGAGAATCACAGCATTCACTCTCTCTGGGATGTAATACCCTGAGGAGCACTCTGTTTCTTTTTTTCTTTTCATATAAGGAGATGAATGTCATGGAAGAATAGTTATTTTGTCAATTCTTGGCCTCCTCAGTTTGTTTAAGACAAAGAGAATAGGTTCATTCCATTAGTAGTACCTCTGGGGACTGAGTTGTCTAAGTTTCGTTTTTAGGGGAGAATTTAAAGAATCTAGTGCCCCCAACCCCCATTTTTCTAAGCTTTTCTTTTGCAAGAAGAAGCTTTTCTTTTGCAAGAAGAAGCTTTTCTTTTGCTGTCCTTTGCATTCTGCCACTTAGAGACTTAATTTCTCTTTTTGAAGCTGGACCCTGAATTCCTAATTTAGAAGGCCCCACCTCTGCCCTCATTTGCTCCCGTCATCTTGACGATGTTGGGACACGGTCATGCCTGTGGAACTTGACAGGCTTCAAAGCTCTCAGAGGTTGTGCTTTCCACATGTTTTCCCCTATTGGTCGACCTCAGCCTTTGCTCAGATTCTTATGACAGGGTGGTAGGGGCTTTGTCTGTGTTTGGTCCTTCTCCCCTGGTTAGTTCACTCAGAAGCGGGAGATGCTCTTCAGTTGAGAACATAGATAACTCCTCCCTTGGAAGCCATTATACACTGTCCTTACAAATGTCTGTCACTCTCCTCTGGGGACTGCTAATAGAAGAGTTAGAAGGAACCTGATAATGTGACGTTTTCTGTGTCTGGAATGGGAGGAAAGCAACCAGAGGCAGAGCTCATCCTCATAGGTTGCGGTGCACAGACCGTTCTGTGTGGCCCAGACCCCTGTCTGGAAGGAAGGAAGGAAGTCATGGCCTCCTCAGCTGTGAAGACCCCCTTGGCTAAGGTCCCTCCGCTTCCCATGTGCCTTGACTGAGGGACCTGGGACTGTAAAGGCCAGACCGTCTCAGCCCAACTTGGGATGACTCCGAAGGGCCTTCTAGCTCCTGGACTCTCAGTAAGCCAAGCCTGCCGTGAGGCCTGCACCACAGTCTGCTTCTCCCTCAGCCCACAGCTGCGTCCTTCCAAGGACAGCTCCTGCGGTACATCCGACTCCCTAAACTCTGGGGAGCCCAGTCTGTGACAGAGTGATGTCACTAATTGGACAGGGGAAGGCCCATCGTTGTGAAATTTCGTCTTCTCTGTCGTCATCAGATGCTAGTCTGTCACAACTAACAATTCTACCGACTCTGCTGAGATAACATGGAGATGAAATTGGACTAAGAATAAGCTAATTGTAAGGAAGAAAATCTGTAGTTTTTACTCCATTAACAGTAGTGCCAATGGTATTAAATCACCAGGCATTAAATTTCATTTGCTATTTAATCCTCACAAAAATTCTGTGAAGTGGAAATTATCCTCATTTCACTTTGTGAATAAAGAAATGTGCTTGGAGATGTGAAATAATTTGAAAATATCAGAAGGCCAAAATAATTCTAGAATTCCAGTCTATCTGACTTCAAAACAAATTCTCATCCTTAGCTGGAATGTCCCTCCATCATCCTCTCTTTCTCCTTTGCTGCCCATCGAAAATACTGATGTTCTCACCTTTTAGTTAACTCAAATAATGCCTTTAACGTGTAAATTTTGAAAACTGCCTAAGAAAGATTTTGCTCTCAAACAAAGCTATATTCTACTATACTCGTGTGAGTTTATTTCATAGTTTAGGACAACATCTAATTAAGGTACTAAATGAATCTCTCTGTATAACATGAAGGTCTAATCCAGTTGAATCCTGTAAAATACATTGAACAGACAGGATGAAACTCCTCCAGCCTTTGTTCTGTCTCTGTACCACTGCTGTTGCCTGGTACTAACCAGCAAGCTATATATAAGGGTCAAGCAGCATACTTGTTCTCAGAACTGTTTTATAAACACAGAGCTCAGTTTTTGGACCCCTTCCATCTGACTCCCTCTTTGTCCCTTCTTTGTTGACTTTCCTTCATTATTTAAGTGTTTGCTTCACCTTTTAATATGCTGTGTATGTTCCTCTCAGCTGTTTTAAATCCTTTCTAGAAAGTCAGTTCCATCTTCTTTATTATTTCACTTCATCTTTTCCCTGGTCTCTTCTCCTGTGATAATGGTACCAGAGTCATAACTTCTTAATCTTCTAGAAACTGTACAGATACCTAAGTCAACATGGTAGAGAAATAATTATGTGCTTTTACTGCACATTTCCTAATATTAAGGAGGCAATGTTACACAGAAGAACAAGTGTAGCACTTCAAATCAAAGATACATATAAGTGATAATCCAATATATGATAAAAAAGCCATTTCATTTAAGTGGAAAAGAGTGAGTTATTTGATAATCGATGATGATATAAATAGTTATCCAACAGAAATAAAGTAAAATTGGACTGCTATCTTATGTAGTATATAAAAATTGTCAGATGACTAGAAGACTTAAATGTAGAATTTTTTTTTAAATTCCACAAAAAATCTGAGAAGCATGATGTAAACAAGGCTGGAAAAATAGACATACAAAATAAAAAATTGATATTTTATTACATATAAATTTAAAGCTATTTTATAGCTAAAAAACATAAGGTCGGTAACAAATGATAAGCTTAGGAGACTACTTGCAATGCACAAAATGTGTGGGAGTTAATTATACTCTGCAAAAATCTCTTTAAAATTGGAAGAAAGAGACAACAGCAATAAACTAAAATAAAAGGATTCAAAGAGATCATTCATAGAGGGCAAGTTCAAATAGTCAACAACATATGGAAAAGTCAAATTCACTAACCATTGAGAAGAAGCAAATGAAAGTAATAATAAGGTACATTTTACCCTCAACAGAATGGCAGATGTTTTTAAGTATTATAACACTTATTGCTGGCAAAAATTCTGATAGAAGAGTGAATTGTTTCAGCTTTTGGGGAAATCAATCTGACAGCATCTATTATGTTTCAATATACACAAGCACCTGTTTTGTATATTTATGGGGAAAAAATAGAAAACCTCATATTTAATGAAGAAACATTGAAAGCACTCCCTTTGAAATTAAAAAGGGACAAACAAGGATTTTTTATAATACTTCTCTAGTTGAACATTATAATAGGTCCTAGCCAGAATAGTAAGACAGGTAAAATAAGAGAAAGTTTTAAGAATTGTTGGAGAAGACTGTCATTATTTGTGGATAAAAAATTGTATGTCTAAAAAATTTGAAAGAATCCTCAGAGAAATTACAAGAATTAGAGTTTAGCAAGTTTTCTTGATACAAAATTAATATGTACAATCATATTTCTGAACATTAGCTACCAAATAGTTTAAGAATAAATAATTTTTTAAATTGTAATAATGTCAAAGATACTAGATGTTGAGGAAATATCTATCAGAAAATATGCAGCCTATTACGGAGAAAACTAAATTTTTTGAACAAATTTAAAAACTGCGTATGTAGAGGGGCATGCTATTTTCACAGTATATAATACTCATGCCATTTCTTCCCAGTTTACTAGTTGTGGTGTGATCTTAGTCAAAATTCCAACAAATCTTTTTTCATAGAACTTGGCAAGTTGATTCTAAAATTTATATAAAAAGTACAAAAGGCCAAGAATAGTTAAAACCCTCTTGAAGAATAACAAGGTGAGTGGCTAGTTTTTCCAGATGTACAAATTTTTATAAACCTATATTAACCAAGAGAGTATAGATAGTGTTGACATGCTGTTGTTTAGTTGCTCAGTCGTATTTTTGCAGACTGTAGCCTGCCAGTGTCCTTATCCATGGGATTTCTTAGGCAAGAACACTGAAGTGGGTTGCCATTCCCTTCTCCAGAGGATCTTCCTGACCCAGGGATTGAATTCGTGTCCTTGAATCACTTGCGTTGGCAAGCAGATTATCTACCACTGTGCCACAGGGAAAGTTTCAATATGGGCGTGTGTGTGTGCACACGCATGCACGCTCATTTGCTGAGTTGTGTCCAACTCTTTGTAATCCCATGGACAGTAGCCTTCCAGGCTCCTCTGTTCATGGGATTTTCCAGGCAAGAATACTGGAATAGGTATAGAGATAAACAAACAGACTAATGAAATAGAATAGAGTCCAGAAATAGACGCATGCTCTCAAATTCATTATCAAGTTACAATTTCTCTCAAAAGAAGAATTATTACTTGCCCAGAGAGATGTGGCTTTGTTTAAAACTCAAGGGTCCTCCGCTGAAGTTCTCCTAACAGATATTCCAAAGAATCCATACAATGTATTTTCCGGCACTAGCATTTTGAGCACCTTGGATCTTCTGGAAATAAGGCCCAAAGGGGAAACTGCTGCTGCTGCTGCTGCTAAGTCGCTTCAGTCGTGTCCGACTCTGTGCGACCCCGTAGACGGCAGCCCACCAGGCTCCCCCGTCCCTGGGATTCTCCAGGCAAGAACACTGGAGTGGGTTGCCATTTCCTTCTCCAACGCATGAAAGTGTAAAGTGAAAGTGAAGACGCTCAGTTGTGTCCAACTCAGCGACCCCATGGACTGCAGCCCGCCAGGCTCCTCCGTCCGTGGGATTTTCCAGGCAAGAGTGCTGGAGTGGGGTGCCATTGCCTTCTCCGAAAGGGGAAACTACGTGGACCGATTCCTTGACAAGGTGGAAAGATTTGTTGTGGGCCCCAGTTCAAAGCTAGCAGCTTTTCTAGCCACCCAATAAGTGAGCAGCACACATTTGTATCAGCTAGGAATTGTATTAGGGACAATTAGGTATGTTCCATCATAACAGTTTAACCACATGGGGCGGTTAATTTTGTCAGAGTAAGAAGTATGCAGGTAGACAGCCCAGGGCTGGTGCGGCAACTCCCCAGAAGCGGTAGTGTCTCAGGGTCCTTCTGTCTTTTGGCTCCACTGTCCTCCGCTTGCAATATGCTCCTGCGTACGGCCTCCGGCTCATGGTCACAGGTGGGCTACCATGACTCTGGATAAGAAGAGGGAGGGAAGCAGAGGCGGCACATTTCCTGGAAACCTACCAGCCAGTTAGCTGTACTCTGATACTTAGTGACTCTTAGCTACAAGGGAATATGAATATTTTTCAGTGGACACATTGCTACTCAAACAGAATTAGAGTTCCCTCAAAAAAAAAGAAATCCATATTTGTAGAGCATTAGTAATGTATGCCATAGAATCCGAATGTGATACATGTGACTTCTAAAATTTTAAGAAGGCCTATGCTGGACACAACTGAATGACTCAGTAATTAAAGCCTTAAAGCCTGCCTCTCTTTCTTTTTTTTTTTCTCAATTATTTTTATTAGTTGGAGGCTAATGACTTTACAATATTGTAGTGGGTTTTGCCATACATTGACATGAATCAGCCATGGATTTACATGTGTTCCCCATCCTGAACCCCCCTCCTGCCTCCCTCCCCATCCCATCCGTCTGAGTCTTCCCAGTGCACCAGCCCCAAGCACTTGTCTCATGCATCCAACTTGGACTGGTGATCTGTTTCACACTTGATAATATACATGTTTCGATGCTGTTCTCTCAGATCATCCCACCCTCACCTTCTCCCACAGAGTCCAAAAGTCTGTTCTATACATCTGTGTCTCTTTTTCTGTCTTGCATATAGGGTTATCATTACCATCTTTCTAAATTCCATATATATGTGTTAGTATACTGTAATGGTCTTTATCTTTCTGGCTTACTTCACTCTGTGTAATGGGCTCCAGTTTCATCCACCTCATTAGAACTGATTCAAATGAATTCTTTTTAATGGCTGAGTAATATTCCATGGTGTATATGTACCACAGCTTCCTTATCCATTCATCTGCTGATGGGCATCTAGGTTGCTTCCATGTCCTGGCTATTATAAACAGTGCTGTGATGAACATTGGGGTACACGTGTCTCTTTCAGATCTGGTTTCCTCGGTGTGTATGCCCAGGAGTGGGATTGCTGGGTCATATGGCAGTTCTATTTCCAGCTTTTTAAGGAATCTCCACACTGTTCTCCATAGCGGCTGTACTAGTTTGCATTCCCACCAACACTGTAAGAGGGTTCCCTTTTCTCCACACCCTCTCCAGCATTTATTGCTTGTAGACTTTTGGATAGCAGTCATTCTGACTGGCGTGTAATGGTACCTCATTGAGGTTTTGATTTGCATTTCTCTGATAATGAGTGATGTTGAGCATCTTTTCATGTGTTTGTTAGCCATCTGTATGTCTTCTTTGGAGAATATGCCTCTCTTTCTTAGTGATAAAAAGCGCAATGGACAGTTGCTTGTCTTTTGTTTTGTAGGAAAATATCCCAGCATTCCCCAGTTCCGCAATGTGCTCATTCACTCATGCTCGCTTGCTTGCTCTCTCTACCCGCCTCTCCCTGCCCTCCAGCACACCCGCAAACTCATGGAACTTTAACAGGATAACAAGCCCCATAACTCCATGTGATTTAGTCTATCCCCTTGACACACAGAACATACCAAGGCACCTAGGCTACATGTTACTTCCTGTTTCCAAGTTTATCCATATGATGTAAGCAAATCCCTTATTCTGTCCCTTACTATAGGAAGAGAGGGAAGAAGCAAAGGGTACTCAGTAGGGATTTGAGGGGAATCTGAGCAAGCCAGTTTACACTGCAAAGGCTGGCCTAAGTTAAAAACTAGTGAGAATGACTGTTCAGGTTTGGATGAAATTATCTTAACTTGGCTTTATTATTTTGCAGGAATACAAAAAAGAATGAAATTTAAAAGTTTGCAAAAAGTTTGATAGTCTCAGTAGACTCCGTGGATAAGGATTTTGATAAACCATGTGTGCTGTTTTGCTCTGGTAGAGGCATGGAAGAACACATTAGTATTCAAGGGTCCATTTCTTCACGACGTAAGGAGATTCTTATGGTTCACAGTTACACACTCCTGCATGCTGCTTTTGCATTAGGTAATTGGGTCTTCTCATGAGTTCAGTCCAGCATCCCCTGCATGGCCTACATGAATCTTCTAAGTCTTCCCCCTGAAACTGTCCTTACTTCCCCAATCAGTGCTCCAACTTTCACTTAAGAGACTAGCTGAGGATGTGGCTTTAGTTATTTTTCATGCAGAAAGCTTCAGGATCAAACCATGCATTTGATATTTGGCTCTCTGCACACTTCAGTAGCTAGTAATAAATTCTTCTGACAAAGCCATGGAAGCCTCTGGTTTTCAGCATGTGCTTTGAACTGAGAATTTGGAAATTTGAGCATGTCTTTCTTTTTATTTAACCTGTCAATTATCATTAGAAGGTGCCACCACCTCACCCCATAGTCCTTGAGTTCTCTGTAACTTTCATATTCAGTAGCATTGACCTCTCAGTTCCCTTGAAACTTTGCCTTCGGTGGAAATTCAGTGTAGGCGTACCTAGGTGATGATTTGATTAAACACTTCACTAGATCATGACCAGAATTTTTAAGAATATGAGCTGGATTTCTGTTGCCTTCAATTTCAAAGCCAGATAACACTTCCATATTTCTGCATACATCCCATATTTCTCTGGAACATTCATAGCTCTTAGTTGCAGAGACTAGAATCCAGCTCCATCTGACTGAAGCAGAAAATTAATTTACTGAATGATAGTGGGTGGCTCACAGAATCTCTAGAAAGGTAAGAGAGTCAGATTTGCAGTGAGGCAGCCAGGAAATGCACTGTTGAGCAGGGACCTGATCACTTGCATAGTCAATAAACTAACTGGGCTGTGGGGTCTACTAACGCTCTAGCACCACTGCCCAAGGACTTGGTCTTTCCGTCACCTCTGACCCTGAGAGACAATGCAGAGTCTCTTAGGGCTCCCTCAACTTCCTGACTTCATCTCAGAAGTGGATGCTGTGGCTCATACTTGATTCTCGCAGAGGAGACTGGGAAAGCAAGTATCTGATGTTTCGATTTCTATAGAGAAAGGTGTGTTCTGTCTTTCACTGACCCAAGATAAGACAATCCAAGCATGAGACAGGGTTTCAGATATTGAACAGATGAAAGACTGATGTTCCCATTACCTTTTAATAAACCAGAAGAAGGAGAAATAGACTTCTTTCCCTCGTCTGTCTCCAGTAGGGAGACAAGGTCACATAGAGCAAGAAGACAAATATGGCACAGATGCTGGAGGTCACTGAGACACTTTGATGACGCCTATTTCCTGGGTCTCATGTTGAATTACAACATTTTGACATCTCCCCCGTTAGTGTCAACTGCCAAGTCACCCCTTCTCCTCACTTGGGTTAGGATTTGTCCTAACCCAAGAGCGTACTTGGCTGCTTTCAGACCTTTGGGTACCATCTATTAACTATTAGTGCTTGGTCATCATTTAAAATGATTTTTTTCCAGTAGAAAGAAAGTCCTTGCCTGCTAAGTAAATCTCACCAGAAGGGCAGGTAAATTGGGAAGGCCCCATTCTGGACTTTTCTAGGTGGTCAGATATGGCAGCATATGCCCTCTTATCTGGTGGAGTGGAAGCAACAACAGTGTCCTCAATCTCATTAAATTTCAGGCCTAACAGCAAATAGCAGTCCAGGCTCCAAACAGGCTGCTTAATCTTGTCAGCATAGCGGGAGCCTTGGCAACTTTCTTTTTAATCTCAGCACTCTAAAGCTATTTATATACTGGCATAGGAAAACATATTATTTGCAGAAATGCCTCCGGATCCTATGTGATTTATACGGGGACAGAAGATGTTTTCAAAGAACCATATTTCTCTAGTATTTTTTGCGACAAAGACTGTACGGCCATGATCTGCCAGGTTGTGTGGGTGTAAAAACAGCCTCCATTAGCTAATCTTTAGTTCTACTTGGGCTGTTTAAATATCTATTCAAGTTTTCCAGTCTGTCCATATTTAGATTTTGGAATTTAGTCATGATTAATTTGCAAGCTTTATAGAATACAATAGCGTGCCGAGGGGTTCCTTTCTCAATCCTCTCCTTTGGGTTTTACTGGAATCATGCCAGTGTCGGTGCACTTTGGAATGCTTACTTTAGCTAATCTGGAAATATAGCAATTATAGGGATAATAATGCAAGTCTCTTGCTTCTCTTCCACAGGTTTCTGTGTTAGTTCAGGTCCTTCTAGAAGCAGATGCAAAGACAAGATTAGACATGCAAGAAATTTGTCAAGGGAAATGCCAATGAGAGAAAATTTAGGTGCGGGGAAGCTGAAGGAGGTGACAGGAGCTGGGGATGATGAGAGGAAAGTAGGAAGAAGGAGGCCGATAGGCAATCTTAGCTAACCCCACAGGTTTGAGAACGTTCCAGCCAGGCTGATGAAACGCCTTTGAGCTGAAGCTCCCATCAGAGGCGTCCGCCCCACTCCCCCAACCCGCTCTCGCATAAGCAGCCCCTGCACACTCAGTCCGTTGACCAGGAGCTGCCTGCCCGGTGCTGGGAGCTGGGGGTTCCCATGTCACATGCTCCCGGCGGCAGACCTGGGCGGTGCGTCTTCCTAGCTGTGATAGCTGCCGCCCAGTTTTCTTAACAGTAAAAGGTGGTAGCTTTTAAATTATTCTTTGTAAAGCTCCGGGGTCCTAAAGTGGGTCATCAGTCTACACAGTGAGGGAGCAGATGTCAGGAACCACTTAGAGCCCCCAGGCCTTCTCCGCCCAGGAGGCTGTTTACTCCTGTATGCGTTGACAAGACTTCCTTAGGAGAACAATGACCCCACTGCTTCCCGAGCTCTGTGTGGGCTCAGTCACTCGTCTTGTCTAACTGTTCGCACCCCATGGACTCCGGGAGTAGCCCGCCAGGCTCCTCTGTCCGTGGGATTTTCCGGGCAAGAACACTGGAGAGGGTTACCCTTCCCTGCTCCAGGGATCAAACCTGAGTCTCCCGCGTCTCCTGCACGGCAGGCATTCTTTACCACTAGCGCACCTGGAAGCCCGCACTGCTTTCCGTGCTGTAGGCTGAGTTGCTCAGTCATGACTGACTCTGCGACCCCATGGACTGTAGCCCGCCAGGCTTCTCTGTCCACAGAGACTTTAGGCGGGAGTACTGGAGTGGGTAGCCTTTCCCGCCTCCAGCGGATCTTCCCAACCCAGGGATCGAACCCAGGTCTCCCTCACTGCAGGAGGATTCTTCACCATCAGAGCCACCAGGGAATTCTAAATAGTTTCAGAACAGTTCAGGGAATGCTGCTGGTGGGGAGGTTCCCCCTTGAGCCAAACGCTTGATCTGTGGATCATTGAAGGAAAGAAAAAAGATCCTCTCTCTTTAATACGTAATTCCCCAGACCGTGTTCTTCTGCACATTGGACTTTCTGTCTGCTGTTCCTTGTGCCTTTAATACCTTTCTCTCTCTTTTCTACTTAGCAAATCCTTCATCTTTCATGACCCGTATCAATGGCCATCTCCTCTCTGAAGTTTTCCCCGACTTCCTGAGGCAGAGCAAGCGCTTCCTACCACTGTGTTCCCATGGTGCTTTGTCTCGGTTACAGTATTTGTTACATTTTATAATAATTTATTTGTATGATTGTGTCCTCCACATGGTAAAATTTTTATATTTTATTCTTTCACTCTTTCACGAAAGATGGAAACATTGGCTTTCTCCATAAATATCCTGGTAAATTCTCTTGTTTAACAACCATGACAAATACCTTTAGCTGCTTAAGAGAAAGCCATCTACCTTCTAAATACTTTTGAATTTCCACTTCTTGTTTTTAAAAGGAATAAAACCCTGACCAAAGCAAAAAACAAAAAACAAAGAACTTGGCATTATGGACTTCCCTGGTGGTCCAGTGGCTAAGATTCCACGCTCCCAGTGCAGGGGGCCTGGGTTCAATCCCTGGTCAGGGAACTAGATACCACGTTCTGCAACAAACATCCCATGTGCCACAACTAAGACCTGGTGCAGCCAAATTAAAAAAATGTTTAAAAACTTGGCAACCGAAGGGTGGCTCTAAACAGATCATCAATATTAGATCATTTGTATCACAACTTTGTGGAACTATAAAAAGCAAACATGAAAAGAAAAACTTATCTATGATTAATTTATGCACTTATTCCACAAATACTTATTGAGAACCTACTGTGTGCCAAACAGTGTTGCAGGTACTAGCACAGCTAAAGACTATGATGTAAATAAACAGAGTGAAGTAGTGGGAGTGACTCAGAGGCTACACCAGGTGGGTGATCAGGAGAGGGGACCTAGAGGGACACGGACAACTTCAGGGGGATGACATGCCCTGAGGAGACAACAGCGGGTGCGAAGGGCCCAAGACAGAAACCCACCAAAGCCAGGGTGACGAGATCGTGGTGAACCAGGCAATTTGTGACGGGAGAGAAGTGGTCAGAGAGGCCAGCTGGAGGCAGGTAGGCAGGGCTTTGAGGAACCATGTATGTATTTTGAATTTTTCCTTATGTGGGACAGGATGTCACTAGAGGATTGTAAGCAGGCAAACGATATAATCTGATTTATATCTTTAAAAGATCACTATGGATATAGTGTATGAAATGGATTGTAAGAGGTCAGTCTTAATGGGTCAAGACTAGCGATCAGTCATTGGAGAAGTCGAGAAGAGCTAACAGAGATTTGGACGAGGGAGCGGCCGAGAAAAGCAGGGTTAAAATGTGGATTCGAGCACATGTGTGTGCCCTTGCCTAGACACAGAAATATACACATTGTAATGAAAGCAAGAAAAAAATTAATTCCGTGACCTCGGACCGCTACAATAGCATCCCAGCTATGCTCATTCGGGAAACAATTAATTGTGGCTTGTAAACCCACTTCTACCCCTGCCCTTTGCTTTCCCTTCCCTAGTTTACAGGAAGTGATTAAACTAAACAGAGACAGTGGGAATTTCTGGAAGGGCCTGGAAGGACACAGCTCATAGAAACAGCAAGTCTGCTCTGTAAGGCTGCTTTTCTTCTTTATTGTCAAGTCCACATCCACGAATTAGAGGGGATATATAGTCGTGTCTCCTGAGCAAACGCACTCATTAGAATGTTCTGACTGAATTAATGAGGAGGTGGGGGGTTGAGTGTTTAATTAGTTGACCATCTGTTCTGCTAAACCATCTCTTACCTTGACGGCGCCCAGGTTCTTAAGCGAGCTCCCTCTCTCCAGCGTAGACCTCCCACATCCTTTCACCACAGTGCTGCCGGAGCGCGGGAGCTGACAGATGACCCTAACTGTGCCTCGCCTGCTAGAAGACCGCCAGGAGCGCTCCACCAGCTGAAAATGGGGTCAGCTCTCACGCAGGCCAGCCCCTCTGCGTCTCTTGCACCTTAGCTCAGGCCCCTGCCCTTTGCTTGACCAAGACTGAGGGGAGGAGACCTGCTCTTCCCACCTTGTGCCTTTGCTCCCGATGTCCCCTTGGTCTGTGCGACACGCCTCTCCTTACACGGGAATCCGTGGAGCCTGAGCACAGGCCTCACCCTCAGCAAAGCCTCCCGGCACATCCGTCCTTGTTGCCCTTTTGTGCCCTTAACGGTCCTTAATGGTCCAAGGAACCGTGGGAGAGAGAGAGTTGCCTAAATTATCATGGGGAGTCCACAAGGTCAAAACTACTTTTTTTTTTTTCATAAAAATACTGGAATGTTAATTGCCTTTTTCACCATGTTGATATTGGTGACAAAAGCAACAGTAAGTAAAACCCCTGGTATCTTAACATAAAGCAGCGACGCCAAGTTACACTGGGCATCGTTGTAATTCTCCATCTTCGCCACCACACACTGCCAACAACAACATAGTAAGTTGCGCTTACTGTCCTTGATGAGGCAGTAAAATATACTGATTTTATTCAATCTCAGCCATTGCATACACAGCTTTTTACTATTCTACATGATGAAATGAGAAGTACAAGTAAAACACTTCAGCTGGAGATCAGCTTACAAGGGTTGTCACAAGAAAAAGCACCTTTGTTTGAGTCGCAAGCTGAGCTAGCCAGTTTTTTAGTTTAGGTTTTTTTGTTTTTTTGTTTTTTCATAGAACACCACTTTTATTTGAAAGAATGACTGACAGACTAGGATTATCACACTCGGGTATCTGACAGGTATTTTCTAATGTCTAACAAGGGAGCCTGTTACTTCAGGGAAAACAACTGCAAGCGCTTGTTGCCAGTGATAAAATTCATGCTTTCCAGCAAAATTTTGAAGTTTTGGAAAGCATGTATCGGCCAGTGATAAGAGCTTGACAGCTTCCTGGTACTTACAGACTTTTCTGGCGAAATTGGTGGAATTATTAAAGAATTATGTTTTATGAATATATTGTATTAAAAAAATGTGCTAGCATTTGGAAGATCTGCATGACCAAGTGAACCAATATTTTTCAAATGACCAATGCAAGATGTTTACAAAGTCATGTGTGGGTGAAATCTATTCACAGTTCAAGGTAACCAATGCATTTTAATATAACAAACTAAGAATGTCTTTTGCCATCACCCAAATGGATCTGTAGAATAAATGCAATATCAGTCAAAATCCCACTAGGCTTTATTTTTGTAAAACTTGACTAACTCTAAAATTTACATGGAAATGCAAGGCAACTATAGTAGCCAAAGCAATTTAAAAAACAAAAAGTTAAAGAACTTTCTACTTGATTTCAAGACTTATGATTAAGCTATAGTAATCAAGATAGTGTGGTATAAAGAGAGACAAAAGATCAGTGGAACAGAACAGAAGCTCTAGGAATAATTCTACACATCTGCGGCCAAAATATTTTTTAACAAAGATTCCAAGGTAATGTAGTGGGAGTAAAGATAATCTTTTCAGCAAATGATTTTGGAGCAATTGGATAATCATTAAAAAAAAGAAAAAGAACCTCAATCTTTATCTCATAATGTATATAAAAATTAACTCAAACAATTTGAATATATATCCTTGTCTTAAATGTAAGAATCAACATTACAAAACTTCTAAAGGAATACATAGAAGAATTTAACAACTCTGGGCTTGGCAAAGATTTTTTAAATAAGATATAGAAAAAGCACAAACTGTTAAAGTCAATAATCCAAAGTTAAAGTTTTTGCTTTTCAAAATGCCATGAAAATGAAAGAGCAAGCCATAGATTGGAGGGAAACATCTGCAAAACATATTTGAAAAGACTGATATCTAGAATGTATAAATATATAAATAGATCTTACAGCAATAAGAAGACAAGTTACCTAATAAAAAATTGACAAACAGTTTGTACAGACATTACTGAAAAAGATCTATGAAAGACAAATAATAAATGAAAAGGTGCTCAACATAATTGTTATGGAAATGAAAATTGAAATCACAATGCTATCATTGTACATCCAGTAGAATGACTAAAGTTAAAAAGACTGCCAGTACCAAATATTAGAGGATATATAAAACATTGAAACTTCGTAAATCGCTAATGGGAATGGTAAATGGTATAGCCACTGTGGAAAACAGTTTGACAATTTTATAAAAAGCTGTACATATACTGTATGAACCAGGCATCTTAATCCTAAGTAAATTCACTAGAGAAATGAAAATATATGTTCACACAAAGAATTGAACAATAAGATTCATAGCAGAGTTATTTATAATAGCCAAAACCTTGGAGGGGGAGAAATAAATGTCCATCAGCAGGGGAAAGGATAAATGATTTGTGTCATTTTCAAACAATGGAATATTACATAGCAATGAAAAGGAACAAATGACTGATACATACTAAAGCATGGATACATTTCAACATAATTATGCTGAGTGAAAGAAGCTAGACAAAAAAGACTATGTACTTTCTAGTCCAACTTAGATAACAAATCTGTGCTGTCAAATGTCATAGCCACTAGCCATATATATCTGCTGAGCACTTGAAGTATTACTAGTTAAAACTGAGAGGCTCTCTATATATGAAATACATACCAGATTTTGAAGACTTCACATGAAAAAAAATATGAAGTATCTGTCTTAGTCTGTTTGTGCTACTGTAAGAAAAATACAATAGCCTAGGTGACTTATAAACAACAGGAACTTATTTCTCACAGTTCTGGAGACTGGGAAGTCCAGGATGAAGGTGCCGGCAGGTTCATTGTCTGGTAAAGGCCTGCTTCCTGCTTCATAGATAGCCATCTCCTTCCTGAGTCCTCACGTGGTGAAAAGGACAATGAGCTCTCTGGGGTCTGTTTTAAAGGGCCTTAATGCTGTTCACGAGGGCTCCACTCTCATGCCGTAAGACCTCCCAAAGGTGCCACCTTCAGATACCATCACACTGGGGATTAGGTTTCACCGTTTGAGTTTTGGAAGGAACACAAACACTCAGTCTTTGACAAGATCTCGGTAATTTTATGTTGATTACATGACAAGATGGTAATATTTTGATATACTATGTTTGAAATATGCTACTAGAAAATATTCAATTGTATATGTGGCTCGCATTTTTCTGTTCAGTTTTTATTCATGAAGTTGTTTCCAACTCTTTGAGACCCCATGAACTATAGCTTGTCAGGCTGCTCTGTCCATTGGATTTTGCAGGCAAGAATACTCGAGTAAGTTGCCATTCCCTTCTCCAGGAGATCTTCCTGACCCAGGGATTGATCCCTGTCTCCTTCATTGCAGGCGGATTCTATGAATCTGGGAGCATCCACCTGGGGATGCTAGTGGTAGAGTCCCCTTGCCAATACAGGAGACACAAGAGACGTGGGTTTGATCCCTGGGTTGGGAAGATCTCCTGAAGAAGGAAATGGCAACCTACTCAGTATTTCTTGCCTAGAACATTCTAAGGAGAGAGGAGCCTGGTGGGCTACAGTTCACGGGGTCACAAAGAATCAGACATGACTGAGCACATACAGCAAGTTTTTAAAATCAGATAGAAAGCAGATTAAATATGTGTATTTCTAAATTCATTTTTATGTAGCCCAATCAGCTGAGCATTAGGAAAAGTCTCTGAGCTAGAAACGAAGAAGTAATTTTTTTATCTGCAGGAAGTAATCAGCAACCAGCCTTGTGTGTTTCATGAGGATAACATTGACTCCACTCTTCCTATTTTAAAAAGTTGTATATCCTTAGGATCCAGAAAGAAGACAGAAATCACACCAGTTATTTTAACAGAGAAAATGCAATGGAAAGAATTATTAGCCAGATACTGGAGAACCAAAAAGCAAAAAGAGTCAGGTATCATGGTGATGGTATCCACAGGGCGCAGCTCCTAACCCTGGTACTGACTGAGGAGTTAAAGAAAAAGGTCAGAATGATTTAAACTCAGAAGGTTGCAGAGTGGGTCCCTCAGACTAGAATTCATACCTTAGAAGGGAGAGTAGCTATTGAGATAACACAGAACTTTGGGAGAGGGTCCACGGGAAGCTGTGACCCAGACCCGTGAGGGAAGGAGGGGGATTCCCTGTTGACGGAGGTCATGTCTCCAAAAGCACATGATAAGGCTGGTTCTCCAAGGTTTAGAAACCAGTAAACTAGAATCATCTGGACTCAATTGCGGCTTCTGGAAGGAGCTTCTGCTGCGGGGGTGAAGTAGTGTTGCTACGGTGACCCTGACAGAAGCGGGAACCAAACAGAAGGGGAACGTCTCCTCTTCCTCCCCAGCCGCGTCCTCTCCCTCCATTGCCCACTGGCAGAGTCGAAAGGAGCCAGTCCTTCAAGGACAAAGCGGTTTGTAGATCACAGCATCACAAAGCAGAAACAGCTACTAGATTCAGAGAGTAAACTGGTGGTGGCCAGAGGAGTGGAGGTGGGCGTGGGAGGTTGGGCGAAAGAGCTAGAGGGGATTAAGAGATGCGAACTCCCGGTTATAAAATAGATAAGCTGTATATTACATGGGGTATAATATATAGCATAAGGAACATAGTCAATAATACTACAATGATTCTGTATAGTGACAGATTGCTACTGGACTTGTCATGGTGAGCATTTTATAATGTATTCAATTGTGGGGTCACTGTCATACTTTGTTGTACATCTGAAACTAATATAATAGTATACATCAAGTACACTTCAATAAAAGAATGGAAGCATGGGTTTAAAGCTAAGACAGTAGGTTAATAACACAATAGTAGCTCCAGTATTCTTGCCTGGAGAATCCCAGGGACAGAGGAGCCTGGTGGGCTGACATATTAGGGTCACATAGAGTGGGACACGACTGACGAGACTTAGCAGCAGCAGCAATTAAATTCTGTTTTTCTGACAATAATTCCTACTCGAGTGGAATTCATAAATATGCATATATATGAGATATAGTCACATATATTTCTTGGCTGTGTTCCTCCCTCCTGTCATGCAGTGCTGCTTGCTGCTGCTAAGTCGCTTCAGTCATGTCCGACTCTGTGCGACCCCATAGACAGCAGCCCACCAGGCTCCTCTGTCCCTGGGATTCTCCAGGCAAGAACACTGGAGTGGGTTGCCATTTCCTTCTCCACCTGTCATACGTATCCCCATAAAAATGACCCTTTTTATGTTTATCCTCAAATCATTTGGAATGTCACTCATGAAACATATTTGTCAAATTAGCTATTAATTAAACAAAAACAGCAGAGTTGCATACTGTTGGATTCAAATTTTTAAGCTTCGCAGGGTGAAATCTTGTCTAGGGAACTGACAGAGGGATGGTTTACTTATTTCAGAAGTAACTTTAAGATATTCAGTCTTTGGGTCCAAATTTAATGGTAGCTAGAAATGATGAGTGTTGTGGGCCATGATGTAAGATATAATCGATTAATTCCAAAATGATTTTGTATTAATATATGAGAAGAGACGCCACTATAGATGCCACTAATTCCACTATTCCATATGAATTCTATGGAGGAGGGCATAGCCACTCACTCCAGTATTCTTGCCTGGAGAATGCTATGGACAGAGGAGCATAGCGGGCTATAGTCCCCAGGGTCATAAAGAGTCAGACACTACTGAAGCGACTTAGCACACACACACTTGATTTCTATGTAAAGGAATAAGGGATAAGAAACTCACAGGGTCTACACATTGTTGATTTGATTGATTTCAAAATAAAAAGCTCCAAAGGTTTAAGAATACAAGATAGGGCCTTTTCCTTTTCTTAATGAGAACATTAGACTGTATTTCAAATAGAAATGCATAAATAGCAAAACTCTATAAAGTAATCATTTACTTAATGTGAGGGAGTCACACCCAGCAAAAAGCTTCCTAAAAGTCCAACAGAGCCCCACCAGTAGGGGGTTTCTCTGTAGGGAGACCCAGTTTAGGGGTCCCCAGACCTCAGCCCTCAGCCCTTTAAGTCCAACCTGACATCTTTATTTTAGGATACGGATTCCTGCTTTACCCCATTCCCACTCAAAATTCCGAACAGTAGGGGATGGCAAGGAAGGAGGGAGAGAGAAAGGAAGCAAGACAAAGGGAGATCCAAACTCAGAAATGTAAAGCTCTTAAGCAATATAAGCTCATCAATTAATGTTCTGTAAACATTCCTTTCTCAGTAAAATTACTTTAAACAACAGTGCTGTAGTCAATGGCCATCACCAGAAAATGTCAGAGGGTTTGAAACACTTGGCTTCTCCTCCGTTATAATCAGCCAACTTCATTATGCTTTCTGCTTAGTAATTATAGATCTTATTAACAGAGATGGGTTTAATAACATAAAAATAATAGGCATTACAAATTGCATGCTCTCCCAAGAGACTAGAGATTTATGTCACTTTATATACCAATATGAAAACATGACTTTTGTTTAACCCATGTAGTGACATTCTCTAAATACAGTGAAATGATACAATGTAATAGGAATGTAGGTTGCACAAATCCTTTCTGAGAAAATGCTGTTTTATCCCTGCTTTGAGGAACTGAAAATGGTGTATCATATGCATTTTATATTTCTTTCTCCCTACACAAGAGTCAATTCATGTATAACCAACATAGAAATATGCTATCATCTTGGATTTTTTAAAATACCTTTTTGGTTTTTGTCATAATGGTAATAATAGTCATTGTAGAAAAACTGGAACCACAGAGAAAAGCATTAAGAATCCCACAACCTAAAAATTACCACTTGATAGTATTTTGGTTTATTTAATTCCTATAGCTTTATTCATATATACTTTGCAAAGCTGAGATAATTTTGTACCCCTTGTATACTGCTTTTTTCATTTAATGTAACCTTGTGAGCATTTTCTTTTCATAGAGATCTTGGTAAACATACTTTTAATGAGTTTGTCTTCCATAATAACTGCATAGTAAGTTACTTCATCATTTCTCTGTTGAGGAATGTGTAGATGATTTACTTTTTCACTGTTATCAGAAATACTTGATAAATAATCAGGCACATTTATTCTGTGAACTGGGACCCAGACTTTTGAGGAGGGAAGGGTGTTTCCTGTTGACCGAGGCCATTTCTCTGAGAGTTTTTAAGGAAATAGTCCTGGCAAAATTATAAGGTCAAAGACTATAAAATTTGGAGGACTTAGTATATACTAACAAATTGCTTTCCAGAAATATTCCCAAGTTACACTCTACTAGCAAAGTTCAAGAAGGCCCACTTCATATATCTTTGGCAACACTGAGTATTAATATTTTTTAAGGTGAAATGACTTCTCAGCATCATCTGTATTTGAACATTTTACTCCCAAAGCATTTTAACTCAATGCAAGATGCACAAACATAAATTTTTTGTAGAATACCTCCTGCTAAATTGGCAAATCCTCCTATTCTGAATACTTATAGGAAAAATGCATCATTTATCATTTTAAACTTGAAGGTTTTCTTTCTCTGATTGAAAGAATAAAGCACTGTTTGGGAGTTCCCTGGTGGTCCATTGGTTAAGATTCCAAGCTTTCACCTGCGTGGCCCAGACTCCGTCCTTGGTCGGGTAACTGAGGTCACGCGAGACACACAGCATGGCCAAAAAAAAAAAAAAAAAAAAAAATTCTTTTTTAAAGGAACTGTTTATTTAACATTAAATCATAACTTGAAAAAATCTTTGGATAAGGACAGTTGGTCCTTTTTATAAGTCAAAAAGACTTCAGTATATTAGTAAATATAGAAAGAAAATCATGACTCATAGTTTTGCAGAAATGTATTTACCCACTGGGAGGAATAATTTTAATATCAGAGGAAAGACTTCTGTGAAGATACAATTCAGGAAAATAACTTGCTTTTTGCATGTCCATGGCAACGATTGCCTCTTTCCATCAGGCTTTTTCCTCATCGATTTCTCCTACATGTCTCCTGTGCTTTGAAGCTACACCTTAACATTAGCAGAGAATTGACTTTTCTTCTTAACTCTCTAGTTACAAACATCATCTCATTAGATCACAAGTCTGCTTCTTCCTGGGCTGAAGTTTATTTTTAAGAAGTATTTCAACATTAAAATGACGTCAAGTTTCAAGAATTTAAATACACCCTAGTGAAAGAGCTTGGATAAGAAGGCAATGGCCAACAGAAGCTAAGACAAATTTCTGGCCAAAGTTTACCCAGTGGGATGCAGAAGTCCTGGCACAGTGCTCCACTTTACCCTACGTGGACTTGATTGGTCATGTCGATGTGTGTATACTCTGTGCTGCTCTCTACATTATTTCTAAACCATATTGTCAATTAGGTATTAAATATTATCATTCCATTTTGTAGATGAAGAAACTAAAGCTCAGAGAGGCTACGAATCTAAGCCTGAGATGAGAGCCTAAGTCTGTCTCATTTTAGAGTCTGAACATGCTGTTATTTTCTTTGTAGTTTTAATAAAACATGTGTGTCTGTGTGTGCCCAGTCATGTCTGATTCTGCGACCCCATGGACTGTAACCAGGCTCCTCTGCCCATGGGATTTTCCCGGCAAGAATACCGGAGTGGGTTGCCATTTCCTTCTACGGAGGATCCTCTCAACCCAGGGAAGGAACCTGCATCTCCTGCATTGGCAGGCAGATTCTTTACCACTTGCACCAACTGGGAAGCCTACAAACAGTGCATAGAAATACGTACCATCAGAAAATAAGCACTATTGCCCTGTCAGTTTATCTATATCTTGGAAGCCCCCTCTGTACTACTCCTTCAGGCATCTCCCCCACTTCCCAGAAAGCCACTCTCCTGAATTTTGTCACTAATTTGCTTTCTTTTCTTTTAATAATTGTATTTTATATGTCCCTAAAAACTATATTTTTGGTTTGCTTTATATTTTACCTATTTGGAAACCATGAATAATATCAGTCTCAGAAAAATTTCTTTGTCATGGATTAATCATAGACCTCTTACTATATCTATAGTTCTAGAGTTTTAAAATCAGAGTAAGTAGAAGGCCTGGATTCATAGTTTTAAGGTAGGATCACCAGATTTACCAAATAAAAGTATAAACAATTCAGCATGCATAACACATGCAATATCTGTGACATACTCAGCTTCCCTGACGGCTCAGACAGTAAAGAATCTGTCTGCATTACGGGAGACCTGGGTTCGATCCCTGGGTCTGGAAGATCCCCTGGAGAAGGGAATGGCTACCCACTCCAGTATTCTTGCCTAGAGAATTCCATGGACAGAGAAGTCTGGTGGGCTACAGTCCACGGGGTTGCAGAGAGTTGGACATGACTGAGCGACTAACACTTTCACTTTCATATTTTAAAAGTATTTATTTCTTATCTGAAACTCATTTAACTGGGCATCTTGTATTTCATCTTGCAACTCCATTTTAAGAGGACTTTTTATATCACTCTCAGCCTCTGAATACCAAGTGCTCGCAAACCTGGTTGGTGGGGGTGAGGTAATCAGCATTGTTCTATTGGCTCCCACAGCATGGTGGTGGACATTACATGGATTCTTAACTTAGAAGACACAGGTCCTAATTTCTACTCTATTGGTTCTAATGGTGTGTGAGTTGTTCTATTGGTATGTGAATTTGAATAAGTCCCTTAAACTTCCTGAGCTTTGATTTTTTCATTGCATGAGAGGCTTCCTTTAAAAAGTTAAATTCTCATCTATTATAAGAGAAATTCAGATTCTAACACTTAGACATAATAAACCAAGAACCAATAGCATAAGCATGTTCCTTAGAGATATGTGGGGGACCTGGTCATTTAGAATTCCAAACAACCACCTCCGGGTTGCAGAACCAGAGATGAGTGTTGGGAGGGGTAGAGAGGGAAAGCTGCTGCTTATGATCAGATCAAACATTTCGTGTTTTTAACATCAACCTTCCTTTGGAAAATTTATAATTGTTAAAATTAGAAATCAAATGGGGAAAAAAACTGAGGCTGAGTTGTAAGATAATGAAATTGTGATGATCATAAGGCCTCTGTCATAGAACTGAGGACACAATGAGAATAAATGTGTAAGAAGTCTAATCCCAAAGCTGATATCATGCCCGTCTCTCTAGAGAAAGGAAAGGAATGCTGACACCCTGCTGTCCCTGAAAAAATTGACTAATAGCCAGAGAATTTCCCCAGCATCCCTTGATAGATCAGTCAACCTTGACTGGCCAGCGTCTCCTGGTTAATCTTTCTGGTTCAATGCTCAGAAGAATACAGCACCCTGAAGGATTTTTAAAGGATTTTTTATGCCAGTGATGATTTCAAGTTACAGAATTTTATTCCAGAGGAAAAAAAAAACTTCTCCTGGGTTTCTGATGCAGGGCAGTGTCTTGAAGAAGACAAGGTGCCCCTCCCAACTTCGTCTCTAAAATAATGTAGACTTTGGCTGCAGCTCAAAGGAGGAACTAACTGCAGGGAGCTGTGGGACTGGTTACAGAAATGACCAGGTGGTAAGCAGCTTAAGAGAGCAGCAGCGCCTTCTGGGGACACACAGGGGAGATGCAGTGAAATGACGGGTACTGCATCCTGGGAAAGGACCTCCTCAGGCTGAGGTCTGCCCTCTAGTGGCTGCAGATGCTAACTTCTCTCCGCTTGTTTCTCTCCCACAGGAGGGAGAACTTTGAGCGCCAAGTAACTCAAGAAGTTATCTAGGGAAGCAGAAACAAGAAACAGTTCAGACAGCACGGGTCGTTGAGATGTGGGTGAGAGACTGGGTTTCCACTTCTGTGGATGCCTCTCCTCTGAGCAAGTGCTCCTCTAGAAATTAGGAAAATAAGGCTAATAACAGAAAGCAAACATGCATTTGAGTAAAGGATTGCCTTTCGTTCTAATATTTTCATTCTGCTGAGTTTGGAGCACTTCATGAAATGATGATAGTAAATGGTAATCTAGTGTCCCCTGTCATCTCCCAAATGGTTTCAAAATTTTTACTCATTTGTTACATCTCTCCTTCCAGGAACCATTGTTCCAACCCACCTTTCAAATTCATAATCACAGAATGATTTTCAGTTGGAATAGATATGCATGATCCTCATTTACCAGGAAAATCAGGTATTCTCTCCATGATACAGATTTAAGACCTAAGCAGGATCTGTTCCCGTAATCCAGTGCTTTGCACATAACAGGAATCCAGTAGAGAATGCTGAAAAGAATGAGGGTCTTAGGGGATAAGCTGGGCCTGGAACCCAGATATTCTGCCACCTAATACGGTGTCCCTTTCACTACACCAGGATCATACGGTTTCTGGTGAAATGTAGGCAATCCACTTGACTGAAACACTGGTAGGTTTTCATAACAGGAAGGGGTTGGTCAGGGCCAGGAATAGCTGGAGAGACAGACCTTAAATAATTACCTAAATAATGATCTTCTTACAGTTAACTGTGTTAGGAAGAGAAAGTACAAGGCATTGTTAGAGTAAATGACTGGTGACTGGACCAATAGGAAAGGCCTCTCTAAGAGGTGACCCTTGAGCTGAGCCTGAAGGATGAGTGTGTGTGTGTGTGTGTGTGTGTGTGTAGTCGCTCAGTCATGTCCGACTCTTTGTGACCCCGTGGACTGCAGGCCGCCAGGCTCCTCTGTCTCTGGGGATCTACCAGGCAAGAATACTGGAGTGGGTTGCCATGCCTTCCTCCAGGGCATCTTCCCAACCCAGGGATCGAACCCAGGTTTCCCACATTGCAGGCGGATTCTTTGCCATCTGAGCCAGCAGCAAAGCCCGAAGGATGATAAGAACTCAACAGACAGAGACGTGTGTGCTGTGGATTTAGAGCCAGGAAAGAAGGGGATCGGTTAAAGTGGTGCTCCAGCCAGAGGTACCATCCCAGCAAGGTCCTGGGCACTTTGCCCCCCACCCTCAGGCCCTTCTTTTTTCTGAGTGTGGACTTTGTCCTTGCTGAAATTCCCCACCTGGAGGCCATCTGCTCATCTCTCAGGATTCAGTTCAAGCCTCTTCCCCTCTGAAGCTTTCACAGACTCTGGGAAACGTTCAACACTCTGGCCACCCTGTGCCTTGCTCATTCCTGGCATGTCATAGGAACTTGTGAAATCTTCACTGAGTATCTAGTAAATAAATATAACAGCACATTATTCAGTAACTTTTGGTAAATGGTTAGCCCATCTGCAGATTCTGAGCCTGCTGGAAGCATCCATCCAGTGCTGGATCTGCAGTCCTTTTTAATGTTTGTTAAATGAATGTATGAGGTTAAGGCACTGGGGCTGTGATAACAGAAACCTTGGAATTGAAGTTTCAGCGTCAAGTGAGGTGAAATCATGGAAGGCCTTAACTGTTGTTTGAAGGAGACTGGACATTGTATAGGATGTGGGGAGACACTGAGAGTGTCTGAGCAAGACCCTGGCTGTTTGGACTTATGCTTTATGAAGCTAACTGTCAGCAGACCGCACGCAGGCAAAAGTAGGGAGAAATTGGAGAGATGGAAGCCAGGTGGGAAGTCCCCTAGATGAGTGGGAGTAGAAAGGGACAGGAGGGAGGAGACCCGGGAAGGGAGAAACGGCCACATCAGGACCTGAGAACTGATTTCCTGTGGGAGAGTCACTCTGGGGCCTCCACCACAGGAGGCTTTCTATAAGGTCTCCCAGGAATTCCCCAGAGGAACACGAATTTTCTAGTTAGGTAATTAAGAAATAGTATGTTCTCTAGAGAATAGTTGAATGCCGTAAGTAATTTCTCCAATTTCGATTTAGCAAAAGGGTGAAGTAGTTATGCCATATGTATATATAATATATACACATATATTTATATGTGTATATAATATATATACATATATTTTTATATATATATATATATATATTGGCTACTGCCCACTAGATAACCATGTAATAACATCCCAGCAACATCAGTAGCCTAAATGACTTCTGGAAGCTTCATCATACCATCTCCTAGCTTCTGGCTTCCCTTTGATCACTAGAGTTAATGTTTCATTTTTATTGCTCCATCCCCCTGCAGCTTTAATTACCAGTATGGTTGAAAATGCTGTGGGTTTATTTGTTCATTGAAAGTAAATAAAAGGAAAGGAAAACGGAGCATACAGAAAACTTACACAGTTTATTACAAATTTTACACCAGAAGTCAGGAAATAGAAAATTTAAGATTCTCAAGGCATGCCATTAATTTATCTGCTCTGCATATGTTTTAAAAGATGTTTCACATCTAATCCTGAATCCAAACTATCATCCATAATGTGGGTAGGTTAACATTAGCAGAACTTATCTTTTAATTTACTGAACAATCTTTATGAGTGACTAGGTGGCTCAGATGGTAAAGAACCTGCCCACAATGCGGGACACCCCGGTTCAATCCCTGGGTCAGAAAGATCCCCTGGAGAAGGGAATGGCAACCCACCCCAGTTCTCTTGCCTGGGAAATCCCACGCACAGAGGAGCCTGGCAGGCTACAGTCCATGGGGTCTCAAAGAGTCGGCACAATTGAGCAACTTTACTTTCTAGTCTGTATACCCCTAAACATTTATGAGGACCCACTATATGTCAGGTGCTGTATTTTACTTCTTTATGTATCTAAAACTTTAATTTTGCAAAACTCCTGCAAGATGCTGTACTATTACCTCCATTTTGCAGTTGACGAAACAGGCTCAGAGTGGCTCAGTGACTTGCCTGAGACCACACAGCTCTGGACACTGTTGGAAATTCAAATCTGCTTGACTCCAAGCCTCCCCACCCTGCTGCCTCTAAGACTGAACCACAGCAGACTGGCAACACAACACTATGAAAATGCTGATATGAGATGACATATTAGTCGCTCAGTCGTGTCTGACTCTTTTTAACCCCTTGGACTATAGCCCGCCAGGCTCCTCTGTCCACGGGATTTCTGAGGCAAGAATACTGGAGTGGGTAAACATTCCGTTCTCCAGGGATCTTCCCATCCCAGGAATCAAACCGGTTCTCCAGCATTCCAGGTGGATTCTTTACCGTCTGAACCACCAGGGAAGTCCTGAAAATGCGAAAAATTGTCCTAAGTGGGCAATAAGAATTAAAGCTGTCTTTTATGCTATCCTGTGGTCAAAGCAGAGAACAAGCTTCAGTAAGCGTAGTAGTTTCAATGAGCACAGTAAAACCACCACCAAGGCCACCCTGGCTCTGGAATCATTTCCTCTTTCTAATAGAACTGTTTCTCAGAAGGTTATGGCCCTGTATCACTGGACATTATGTTGCAGGAAAATGGGGCATGGCACGAGAGAGTGGGCATGTCCCAGGTCTCAGGTGTGTGCCTGGGAGAGGCTGCCGGGTGAGGGTTCTCAGCTTTGCGCAGGAAGGACTTTAAGCGTCAGCCGTAGTAAAGTGAGTGCAAGGTTACGCAGATTACACATCCCGTAGACAGAGGGTGGGCCGTCCCAGAAGGTGAGAGAGGTCCTGAAACATAGGGTGGTTAGTTTTCCCGGGCTGGTTGCTTCACAGGCTACCAAGTGGGTGGATTATTCCAACTATTTTGGGGAAAGGGCAAGGATTTCCAGGGATTGGGCCACCGTCTACCTTTGGCCTTTTAACAGCTGGCCTTCAAACTGTCCTGGCGCCTCTGGGTGTGTCATTTAGCTAATGCATTATAATGAGTGTATAATGAGGTTCAGCTTTCTACTGGAAGTTGAATCTTATGCCATCTTGGGCCAAATGGTTCTAACCAGTTTATGTCACAGCCTCAATAGCTCTGTCTTTCTTTTAAAGGTCATGCCCTTCCCCCTTCCCTCCTGTCTCAATATGATGGTGACAGTATTTCAAGCTTCAGTGAAATGTTTCTTAAGAAACGTCGCACTTTACAAATAAACCTTTTCCTCTGTGTTCATGATGATACACTTGTGCAGAACAATTCTCCAAAGCATTTAAAGGTAATTGATTACTTGTTAATACTTACAACCACCCTACAAGTGGTTTGGAGCTGAATGCTGCTATTTGTATTTTCTTTTCCTGTGATGACTAACATTTCAAAAAGTTAAGAAGTCCTAACTGCACCCTGAAATTGAACGCTGGTCTCTGGCTCCAAGCCCAGTGTAGTTTTGTGGCCTTGAAGATGATCATTTACTAATAAATCTAAGAAAATAATAAGTATAGATATGTCCCTTAAGGCTTCAGGCTAAAATTGCTACCCTATCTTCCCTTCTACCTCTGAAGTTCTGAGGAAGGGGACTCGTGGCTTCTTGTCCTCCTGTGCATGTCTCGGGGCCAGACACAGACTCTCACCCATTGTGTCATCTGGGCCCTCACGACGGCACCTGTGGTTGATGTTCTTACCTCCATTTTACAGGCAGGGAAACAGAATCTCAGAGACATTAAGGAAATTTCCCAGCCTTACTCCCCCGAAAAATGACAGCTCCAGGGTTTAAACCCAGGTCAGGCCAAGCCTGTGCTTATCCCACCCTTTCTGTCCCACCTCTCTTACTCCTTAAAAAAAAAAAAAAAAAAATCTGACATCTATCAGGAAATTTTAGAAACAGGCATGAGAAAATATGAATAGTTAAAAATTCACAGATTACTGCCAATTCTTATTTTAGCATTCCTGCCAGATCTTTAATTAGAAAAGCAAGACTGTTACATCGTCAGATTGGCTTGTTTGAGATTCCCCATCTCCCCAGGCCTCCGCTCTGCTAGAGGTGAGCACTGCCAAAAGGAGGCTGTCACGACACACCCAGCAGTGTGTTCATGTGTGATCAGGATTTGCTTTCATATATGTGCTCCTGTTTGAAGAGGACGTTCCAAACATCATAATTTTACATTTTAAATAGGAAATCCATAATACCACCAAGAAGCAACATCATCTTTTCTTTTTTTGGTCATGAAAGTTCAGGATGAATGTTTTGATTCATCTAACAGGCTAACATCTCTCATTTCTTTCCCCAGAGCATACCTGCATTATGACAGACACAAATGTGCCGGGAGAATGCTAAATGGCTTTGCTCCTTTTTAAAGGAACATAGATACCAAGCTGATCAGGAAAGGTTAGCAGGCAACTACCGGCATCAAAAAGAGAGAGAAAGAATCAGAATCCAATCTCCTTCTCTTGACAAGTATTCTTGACAAGTATTTCTTGTCAAGTATTTTGTATCCAACTTTGTAACACACAGAAGCAGCCTTTATTGTTAAAAGGTATCTTTCCAAGGTAGCCTTAGGATGTTATCTTCCATGTACCTTGTAGATTCTGTCAAATTAGTTGCTTTAAAACTCAATAGATCACAACAGAATTGAAATGATAAAGGACACACAACCAAGTTTTAAGCAATTACATTATCTGACACTCACATGTGCCATTTTTTTAAAAAAAACCTGCTATTAGAAACTGTAAATAAACTCAGGCTATGGTACATTAACAAAATACAGGGAAGTATAGACTGCCTCTGATTTTTAAAATAGGTAACTTACATGTAAAATTCACATAAGTATTTACTGTGTCATCTTCTCCACTTTCATATCCCTCTCGGGATCCCCAATGACAATGCTGTGATATACAATAAAGTGGGTTCTGGAGCAGAAGAAAGGAAACAGTATTGTGAAGAGAAGCTATAGTTTTAGGGAGCTGACTGCAGGATGGTGAGCTGGAAAATCATGGCCTCGGGAGTCAGAGGGGCTGGATTTAAAAATCAGCCTTATTGCTTAACACCATATCACCTTAAACAAGTCATGTAATCCAGTTTGTAAATATGGATATCGTGAATAAAGGGCAGTTTACTGGCAAGTGAATTTATGGACAAATGAAACTTGCACTTGTTTGGATTTTTTTTTTTTTTTTTGGTTGTGCCACGTCTTAATTGAGGCACGAGGGAATCTTCATTGCTGCATGCAGGATCTAGTTCCCTGACCAGGGATCAAACCTGGGTCCCCCGCATTGGGAGCACGGAGTCTTAGCCACCAGACCACCAGGGGAGTCCCACACTTACTTGGACTCGTGGCATCTCCAATCTTTTTGTCTTTGGCTTCACTGAGAAATGAATGCAAAACAGCACCCAACTTGCCCTTAACTTTTTCAATTCACTTTATTATATTAGTAGGAATTCAACCAATAACATATTCTTTTGAGTGCACAAATACAACCAAAGCTTTGCAGACAAATGCAATAAAATCTGCTAAGTAATTCTGGGAGGCAAGGTTGGCTAGAAGTGAACAGAATCTGGGGAAACTGGTTTCTGAAATGCCTGAGAGGCAATGGAAGACCCTCCTTACCAAACGTCAACAGGGAGGAGGCAGACAGGTTTCACTAGTCTTTCATCAGACATTTAGGAATCAAATGACAGAAACATCAAAGAGACCCAGAGACTTCCTAGGTTTGGCCACCGGTGGAGTAGTAGGGGGCTTCCCTTGTGGCTCAGCTGGTAAAGAATTTGCCCGCAAGGCAGGAGACCTGGGTTCGATCCCTGGGTCGGGAAGATCTCCTGGAGGAGGGCGTGGCAACCCCCTCCAGTATACTTGCCTGGAGAATCCCCATGGACAGAGGAGGCTGGCGGGCCGTGATCCATGGGGTCACACAGAGTCGAACACGACTAGGCGTGTACACCCGCCCAGGTTCATGATACAGCTAGAGCATGAGTCAGGGAAGAAAGCTGTGTCAGTCAGGGTTCTGTGTGTCAAGCATTGAAATCAACTCTGGCTAACTTGAACAAAATGGATCTTTCAGCGGGATACAGGGCTGATTCCGAACAGACAGGCCCAGACAGAAGGCCTGGGTAGCAGAGATTACTAAATGGTCTTGTCTGAACATCCTCACGAGAAAGGATGAACCAGTCCGACCATTTTCAGTCTTTTCACCCCTAAGGAGAAACTCCAACAATCCTGGAGTGGGTTAGTTTACTCGGCAACTGGCCAGAGAAAAGATGACCACTATTTAAACATATCCCATTTGAACATGCCCAGTGGGAGAGAGGTGATTCTTCCAAATGACTGGTTTTGCCCCAGGAAAGTAAAAGGGCTGCGGACTGCCAAAAGCAGCACATATCTATTACAAAAGTCAACATTGACTCGCTGGAAGAATAATACCTGTAGTGAAATGAGGGGTCTTTTCTCAGAATAATCAGGCAGGTGGTTGGAGGGCAGAGTGTGGGCTGGGCAGTAGTGTGCTGCTGTGCTGCCAGAAGTGGCTTGTTTTGCCCCAAGAGGCTAAAAGGCAGTTGAGAAAGAGGAATAATTATAGTCTGAGACAACCTTTGAGAATAACCTATTATTATTTTGTACCCTGTTTGATCCTGCAGACTCCTACAGCCAGGTGAAATTCCAGACCCAGAGCATCCTTTTCCAAAGACCTAAGCACTCTTAGAAAGGAAAGGGCCGCTAGAAAATCCAATGTTAGTTTGAACGAATTAATTCTGCTTGCTTTCCTATTCATCTCAGTGAGGGTTTGAGTAAAGAGGTGGAGAAGGGGGTTGGTGATTTGGGTGCACTAGCTAAGTCAGGCTGACCCAGGTCAAGTGCAAGGGCTTGGCGCAAATGAAGGTTCAGAGACCTGGGGAAGAGGAGCCCTGAGGTGGAGAAGGGCCATTAGCATCCAGCCTCCTCAACACACGTATCACGGTTTCCCACTCCCCACCCGGAACTCGGGCTCCGATTGTCATTCGGCCTCCCCTAGGGTCAAACCAGAAACCCATAGAAGAGGCCTTGAGACTAAATGACCGTTTGTAACTTTGCGGTTGGGGGAAGATGCATCTTGGGTTCTAAACACTGACATAAACCTTAGGAGCATGGCTTTTTCAGCCGGGGTGTTGTCTATAATGCATCATTTAGACTCTGTGATTTTTTTGTTGGTGGGATTTATTCTGAGCGACGTGGCCTGGGGAGTTCCATCATCAAGCAAACAATCACTTCTCGCGCATGTAATTTGGTTAAGCCCTTAATGAGGCACAGTGGCTTTTATCATGTCTGCCTCACATCTTTATTTAGTCTGACTGATTAACTAACTGGCTCAAACCCCCTGCCTCTGTGGAGTACAGATAAACAATTGTTTAACTGACTCAAGGGGTACCTTACAGTCTCCCACGGGGCCGTGAGAGACGTGGGGAGTTCCTCTGAGGTGGCCCCATCAGAGGGCTGTCTGCTGGGAAGCTGGGGGCTAAGGGGGAAAGAGGGGAGTCGGACTGCCTAGGTCAGGCACTGCTGGAGACAGAGGGCGGACGGGGGACCTCTGGGCCTCCGCAGACGATCCTGCCTGTGCCCTGTTAAATAGAGCATCCTTCCCTTTTCCTTTAGTTTGTCTGCCAGCTCCCTGCCCCACCCCCCAGGAGAACCTAAAAGCAGAAGAGGGCAGAGGAGCAAAAGTGAAAGCCCAGCCCAAGTCCACTTGTCCATCTTTCTCTCCTTGGAGGGTCCAGAGAGCCTGGGCCAGGCCTGTGCCTCTGGGGGGAGGACTGAAGGATGGAGATTTAAGCTGGACTGGACCGTGTGTGTGTTTGTGCATGTCTGTGTGTGTCATAAAAGTTTCAAGGAAGCCACACCCATGACACCTTTATAATGTAAAAAAATGAGACTATATGTCTCCTTAATTTCTTATTGCTTTATTCATTTTTTTTAAAAACTCTAAAAGGCGAGAATCCAGCCTGATATGTTTTGACCTTAAATCATCCACATGACTAATTATGAGGTTCGCTAAGAACAGTCAGAACATTGATATTAAAAAAAAGAAAAAGAGGAACAGTGATATGGTACTTGGAAATTCAGCCAAAAATGACTCCAGTTTTGCAGAGTGAGAATTTTAAAAGGTCCAGTTTATGACAATCTTTGTGTACCCTCAGTGTTTTTGTATTGGCAAACACTATAGATTTCTAAAATAAGCATGAAGAGCTGTTTTTGGAAGCTGGCGTCTATGCACCTAGCAGTATCAGCTCATCTGTACACGTCATCCTAGCTCAGAACCCCAGAACTGTACTGCTGTGAAGAAGCTTGGTAGCTTCCAGACTGCCAGCCTCCAGGCCAGGAGAGCAAGGGTGCTGTGGGCTCACCATCTGGCATTACAGTGACTTAGATCAAGAGAACAGTAGACAGTTTAGATTGTTTGTCATCGACGCTAAACAAATTGGCTACTAGTAGGTGAGTTCTCCAGAGTCATCTGTCAGATGAACACTAGGCTACAGTCATGACCTAGAACTGTGCCTCTAATGTACCATCTAGAAATGAACCAGTTAATTTTACTGCTCAGCAAAACAGAAGACAGAACTGAAGTATCCGTGGGCAGTAAGTCTAAAATCCAGACTTTCCCCCTTGACCCCATAAGACCACAATTTAAAACCTACCGAATGCCAGTGCAGGAAACTGTACTGCAACCCACTCGTTCCTCTGTGTCTTTAAACAGTGTGTGTGTGTGTGTGTGTGTGTGTGTGTGTGTAGTTTAAGAATGCTGGAAATTTCAGTTTTGTGAAAAATGAACAAAAAACACTTTGATATGCTATTTTAATAGTTGGAACTTAAGTTTTCAACACTATTTATATATATATATATATATACACACACACACACTTTGGCCACCTGATGCGAAGAACTGACTCATTAGAAAAGACCCCGATGCTGGGAAAGATTGAAGGTGCAAGAGAAGGGGATGACAGACAATGAGATGGTTGGATGGCATCACCGACTCAATGGACATGAGTTTGAGTAAACTCTGGGAGTTGGTGATGGACAGGGAAGCCTGGTGTGCTGCAGTCCATGGGGTCGCCAAGAGTTGGACATGACTGAGCGACTGGACTGAACTGATACATATATACATACATATATAAATATGTATATGTAAGTATGTTATCATCTTATTTACTTTTGGCTGCGCTGGGTCTCCATTGCTGAGCGGACTTTTCTCTAGCTGCGGCCGCAGGGGGCTCCTCTCTAGTTCTGGTGCACAGGCTTCTCCCCGCGGTGGCTCCTCTTGTTGCGGATCACGGGCCCTCGGGCACGGGGACTGCAAGGATTGTGGCTCCTGGGCTTTGTAGCGCAGGCTCAGCAATCATGCTGCACAGGCTTCCTTGCATTCAGATCTTCCCGAACCCGCGTCTTCTGCTTTGGGAGGTGAATTCTTTACCACTGAATCACCAGGGAAGCCCTCGAAAGGATATATTTAACATCAACTGTTGTCCTTTAGCATTTTTACTAAAAGTAGTTGATAAAGCACTTTATGTATAGAGTTTATTGACAAGAAGCCTATCATAAATATTTGTTTTCTTCTCCACCCCCCCCCCCAAAAAAATAACTATAAGGTTGAAATTCCGAAGGAAGATTGGCCAGTTTTCCAAAACGTTTGAGAGAGTGAGTAGCGCCCGCCCCCGCCACCGCCAGCCCATGCTCTTCGGTGTTCACTGAAGTGGGTGACTTCTGGTTGGGAAGAGCAGTGATGTGTCTGGACCCCCAGAGGGTGGAGGTGAAGGCCAAGCAAGGGCAGGACAAAGGGAGTTTATTGACCTTTAACATCCGTGGGGTTCTGAGGACACCACAGCTGACACTGATCCTCACTTCTGCTCCCATTTCAGCCCCAAGCTATTTTTAGGGCAAAGAACTTGAGACTTTCTATCGAAGGCTAAATTTAGTGATGGTGAAACAGGGAGTTAATGGGAACTCTCTCCCCACTCAAAACACATCATCAGGTTTGGGTAAAATGCTAATAGCACTTAAGGACGTGACAGTGAAGAGGGGAAAAAAAAAAGAGGACTGGTTTGAAGGCTGGATCTGATCCCTGGCTGATTTCCATTTGGCCTGGGGGAGAAGCTCCCAGACCTGATTTGATTTAGGGCTGCGTGAATGAAGATGCAATAAGGTATTGCAAACATTTAGTGGCGATGCCCTGGATTAAAAGATGAAGACAGGATGGTTTGTGGTTCCCCAAGGTTAGACAAGGCACTTCAGAAAATCATCCTCGGGACCCACATCTCCCAGACTGTACCTCACAGGAGTACGAGCAAGGGGTGGGGCCCCTAACCCATTTCTGACTTACTGCCTCCTTCAAGATGCCAGAATATTCTGCTTCACCAGCTTGGGATAAAATTATTGCTCAAATTAGCCTCCAATTTGCCTGTCACTTGAACGGTTTTTCTTCTCTCAGTCGGGGCCCTCCCCCATAATAAATCCCAAACCTCAGAGATTGTCTTAATTCAAAGAGCCAGATTAGCGTTATCTCGGCTAGAGTCAAAATTCAGCTTCACCCCCAGGAGGTTAGAGGATAACTCCTAATTATCAGGTATTGGTCATTCCTTGCTAAAGGCAGCTGGGCTCCCAACGAGATCAGCTTTGTGACTCAGACCTCTGTTCACACACAGATGCACACACACACGCATGCATGCATGCATGCATGCAACCTCCACTTCGCTAAAAGTAGCCCTTCGGTAGAATTCAAGCTGCGCTGGGGGCCCAGGTGACCAGCAAAAACCTGTCTGCCCCAACCTCCCCCACTCCTGTTTCCCCCAAGGTGATCTCCCCAAGGTCCTTCTAGTCTGAAGTTTTCCTGTCATCTGACCTCAGTGAGACAGTTCATCCTCCCTGCGATGTTTTATATGTTGGGTGACTTCAAAGAGGAAGGGGTTAGACACTTTACTGCGTCTACCCTTTCAGAGACTCCAGAGATTTTGTGCAAATTTGTGAACCTCTTCCCCACAATCTTTAAGATCCACCCACCAAAGCGTATTACACCCTTCCTCTGTAAACAAGTGATGCCTGTTTGCATTGACCTGCATAAAATAAAGGGTCATGCAAATGATTCTTCCAGAAGACCTGCTCCAAGATGACTTGCTGTCTCCACCATTAAGACCCTGCCATGTGCTTCTCCCAGTAAAATGATACAGACCCTTGTGAAGTGTGACCCGCCCCTCCTGAAAATCCTTTCTCAGAGAGTGTGAAGTGAGTAAAAGTCCAGTGGGGCTTTGGAAAGGCTGTTTTGGGGGATTTCCCTGGTGATCCGGTGGTTAAGAATCTGCCTCCCAACACAGGGGTCGCGGATTCCATCCCAGGTTGGGGAACTAAGATCCCACGTGCTGCGGGGCAACCAAGCCCGCCCACTAGCAACTGCTGAGCCGTCGCCCTGAAACAAAAGATCCCGCGTGTCACAGGGGCGATCTCACGTGCTGCAGCTAGGACCCCACGAAAGGCTGTTTCTACTGGCAAACCCTGGTGGGCTCTCTGTGCCCTGCTCAGACCCGCACGCCGTGGAGCGGACTCGGAGTGCTGGCTGTCCTGCAGTTCCGCAGGCAGTGCCTTCGTCCTCTGCGTTTGAGGAAATGAGGCTGGTAATGACCTGGGGTGACTCACTGTGACTCAACGCAGAAGCAGAGCATGTCGGCTTGGCCAGTGCGGAGGACGGATTCCCCAGCCTGAACCTTCCTCCCCTCCTTCAGGCCCGCCTGGAGTCCTCCCAGGCCTCTGTTCACATTTACCCTGGGAAGCCTCTAGTTCCCAGGAAAGGGAGTGTCTATGTGGATCCCAGGCAGGGGCTGTGTAACCCTCTCCTGTTCCTCTCCAGAGGGCAGAGGGCAAGGGGGCCTGGCCTGGGCAGGCCCCCCCGCTCCCTTACTCTGCTCCTGACCCAGGCGGGCTCTCTGTCTCCTCTGTCCCTCCCTCTCGGGTCTTGCCAGTCTGTGAAGCCAGGCCAGCCGGGCTCAGCCCCCGTCGGGAGAGCTGTAGGCATCACGGAGCCAGATGCCAAACTTCCCCAACCAGTCACGTGCACCTCCCAGGAGTTTGCCAACATGCCCAGATTGAAATTTCTCAGGGAGGGGGGCCCTCAACAATAGGCTCCGTCTTGGGACTCTTTCTTTCAAAGCAAAGTCAAGGTGAGCGACCCTTCATCTGGGCTGTCATCACCACATGTAAACGCTGACCGCGTCTCCTCTAGACTAGACACTCTTCACGGGTTGGGAGGTGCCTTACTGTCCTTCATTTCCTCATCTAACACAGGTAGCATGCTTAGAATCCTGCCTCAGTGAGGTCTCAGTGGGTAACAGTCATCCTTGTCACAGTAAAGTGCACCCAGCATCTCATAGCGTGCCAGGCATGGGCAGGGCCTCAGCAGTCACTTGCTGAGTAGAAGATGTTACAGAAAACCCTGAGGACTCAGCCTCGCAGGACTGAGGGAGGCATGTTAGGAAGCAGTGGGCAATCAGGAGAAGGACCCCCAAAACCCATCGAATGGTCAGCCTAAGAGCCCAGCATTTCTTTCTTCACTGTTGGCCAAGGACCAGTCACAGCCCCATCTACTGTGACCCAACTTGCAGGGTCAGCCAGTATCAAACAAGGGCAAGAATTGCTTTTGTTCTTTTTTTTTTCCTCCCTAGAAGGAGATTATGAGGGGCTGTTTCTTAGACCTATAAGAGGGGGAAATAAGCCTATAATAGCTAAATTAGAGACAAAGTACCCAGTGTACCTGATAATGAAGCTTGTGTTGCTTCAATTCAGAGATTTTGAATGAGGCTCTTGTTTGGAGTACTTTTCCTCCTGTGACATTTCCACTATTTAAAAAAGTTGAGGTTTCATGAGAAGTTCTCCATCCATGAGCTCACTGTCTCTTGGAGCTGTGTTCCCTGGCTGGGTACCACCAGGTGATGAGCAGTGGCTGATTAGGATTGCGTAAAGCACAGCGATCAGACTCACTTCAGGAACAGAAGTCCAATCACGGAGGAACAAACCATTGAGTGTACGCCACAGGCTTTCATTGGCATTACGACGGTTTATTAAGACAACAAATACATCTGTTCACTTGCATTTCTGTGTATAAATGGAGACTATACACTCGTTACAGCAGAGAAGCCCCGTGTTTTTGTCCATGAGAACTTTGAAGAAGAAAGAACTTCGGAGAAAGAAACTACTTTCTTTCTTCCCCTCCCCTCACTGAGATTCTCAGCACATCATAAAGGCAGTGTTTGCAAACTTACCACTTATAATGCGTAAGCCTCTGAACTGAAGCAATACCAGCTTCACTGGGGCTTCCCAGGTGGCGCTAGTGGTAAAGAACCTGCCTGCCAATGCAGGAGACAACGTAAGAGGCTCGGGTTCGATCCCTGGGTCAGGAAGATCTCCGGGAGGAGAGGATGGCAACCCACTCCAGTCTGGAGAATCCCATGGGCAGAGGAGCCTGGCAGGCTACAGTTCATGGGGTCGTAAAGAGTCGGACAGGACTGAAGCGACTTAGTATGCATGCATGCACTCAAGTTTCATTACCAGGTACTCTGGATACTTTGTCCCTAATTTAGCTATTATAGGCTTGTTTTCGCCTTTCCTAGGTCTAAGAAACAGTCCTCTTTTAGGTGGGAAAAAAAGGCTGAAAGCAACCCTTGCCCATGTTCTGTACTGGTTGACCCTGCAGCCTGGATCACAGTAGACTGGGCTATGACTGGTTCTTGGGCTACAGGCAGACATGGAAAGCATGAGTTCTGTTAAAAACAGAACTGGAGAAATGATCCTGAGCGTTCCTCTGCTCACCCGGGGAGTGGGGGGGCCCAGTTGGCAGCTATGCCAGAAAGGGAGAGGCATAGAGACAGGGCACTAAGCTGAAGTCATCAGGCGGCAGGTGTCCTGTGGTAGAGCAAGGCGGAGAAAGAGTGAAAAATGAGAGCGGAGGGGTCAGAGACAGAGAAATAAATGGGGCTGGAAGAGTTGCCAGGAGAGGGGACAGGGGCCATTTTTTCTCTGAAATGACAGCTACTAAGAGCTGCTCAGGACACTAGAACATTTGTGGTTTCTCAAAGACAACAGGAACCTTCCAGTTCCAGGAGCCAAGTCTCAGAACACGGGCAGTTCCTGGGGTTCTCCTCCTTTGCTTTGTAGCGTTCTTATCGAAGGGCTGAGGGGCAGTCCTATGCCCCGGGGTAGCTCCAGCACACCCGTTCTCCATCCCTCTGGGCAGAGCCTCAGCCTCCCCCATGAAGCGCCTGGATTCACTCTCTCCTTCACACAGCGCTCCGCGGTCAGCCAGTGCCCTGTGGCTGCAGGGGGTCAGGCTTGCACCCCAAATGTTGCAAACGAAGTGATGTGGCAGGTGCCTGTTTGAAGGAGTGGCAGAGTGAGGATGGAATTCAACCTGGAATCCTGGAGTCAGGGAGGTCGGGGGACTCTGAGGTCACAGCTGCTGTTCCAGCCAGAGCTCCTGCTGCCGTTCCCTGCAGACAGCTCAGGTCTCAGTGCTCAGCCCGGTTGTTCTCAAAGTTAGAGCTCACTGGGAAGTCTTAACAGTGTGGTTGAGGAGCTGTGGCCTCAGACCAGCTAAACCAGCATCTCCAGAGATTGGGCCGGCACTGGTATTTTTTAAATGCTCCCCAAGTGATTCTCACAGAGAAGGCAATGGCACCCCACTCCAGTACTCTCGCCTGGACAATCCCATGGACGGAGGAGCCTGGTGGGCTGCAGTCCATGGGGTTGCAGAGTCAGACACGACTGAGCAACTTCACTTTCACTTTTCACTTTCATGCATTGGAGAAGGAAGTGGCAACCCACTCCAGTGTTCTTGCCTGGAGAATCTCAGGGACAGGGGAGCCTGGTGGGCTGCCGTCTGTGGGGTCACACAGAGTCGGACACGACTGAAGCGACTTAGCAGCAGCAGCAGCAAGTGATTCTCAAAAGCAGCCAGGGTTGAGAACCCTCCACTCACCTGCATTTAAATGACTCTCTCATTTCCTGCTAGAATCAGTTTCACCGTATCAGTTTCCACTGACATGGGCAACTCCTGTGGACAGAGGAACTCCTAGGAGACTGGGGCCTCCTGTTTGCCCTTCTACTCAATCCTTTTCAATTACTGAGATTCTCCTCTCCCCCCACCTATAGCAAGCTGATACTTAACTATAGATAATAACTGTCTCAATCATTTTTTTTAAGTAGTTCTTATTTAAAAGTTTCAGTTTGAATTAAATTCTCCCACTCAAAGAGATTTCTGTTCAATAGTGGTTCAGAAGATGTATTTCTAAGATATTTTCTCCAGGGAAAACCATTTATTTGTCGACTGTTATGCCCGATGTCCGAATCCCCGAGCGGGAAGAGAGAAGGCCTCCAAGACAATGCAACTCGCAAAAAGGGAAGCTTACTGCTGACTCGAGTCAGGGCTCCTGCCACATCCAACGCGGTGGTGCGGGGTCAGAGAGCCCCGAGCCCAAGCTGTTACACAAATTTATAGGGTGAGCACACACCGTTGGTAGTTGGTTTAAGCGGATTGGTTACAAGTTTGCAAAGCAATTTCATTGGTCAAACACACTCAAAACTTTAGCCTGCGCAGGACTTTCCCCGGGGGTTTCCGCCCCATTCCTAACTGGCAAACAGCGGTCAGTGTTAAGCTGATTGGTTGTATCCAGGTGGCCTGATAATCTTAGCACCCAGAAGTAGGAAGGCCTACTCCTGATCTAAGCTGCCTGCCATGGCGTTACTTCTGCTCGCCTCACAGTGACATTATAGAACGTGTTCTCCTCTAGTCATGTATGTCCCTCCCTACACTTGGATGAACGGAGTTACTTGGTTATTAATGAGAATTTCATATCATATAGCTCCTACATAGACAAAAAATAAAAGAAGTTTCCTCCTCTAACGTACTGTGTAGTACCTTTCTCTCATCTGAGCAGGAAAGATGAGGTTAGGTGCCTGATGACATTTTATTACAGTGAGATTTCAAAGCGAACAGAGGCAGCTGAGCTGTCCCTCACTTTTCTTTCAATGTGGCTCACGGTGAAAACACTCGTGCCCTGCTTTGCTGGGAGTCTTGTAAGACCAACACTTGTCTTGTTGGTTGCCGGGGTCCAGCCCCAGCAGGATCCAGCGGGTACCCTCAGGATGAACGGCATCGGCAAGAGAGAGAGAGAAGACATGTGAGACCAGCCTTGATAGGGCCAAGTCTGCGACGGAGAGAGAAAGAGAGAAAGAGTGACCAGACGGGGGGTGCAGAGTCTGGCAGAGTCTGGCAATGCTTTATTTTTTACCATAGCTTTTATACCCTAAGTTAGTACATTTCTAAGGGGAAGATAGTTTAACATTACGTCACCTTGTTCTTCACGAAACCAGGGTGTTTTCTGCATACTTCTTTGTTTATGAGGGTCTTGTACATTATCTTCTGGCCTTGGGGCCTATTAACATTTTATGCAGGTCAGGTGAATGTAAACCTACTTTCTGTTTCTATGGTGACCTTAACTGAAAGGTAGCAGTCTCATAAGGCAACAGTACAGAGTAGAAGTATAAACTTGTTAACACAAAAATTAATCCTTCTGCAGAAGTTGTCAGTTGTGTTTATCTGAGAAGTTTACCCCACGCAGACTCTGCAGCTTCAGTGAGGCAGCCTCTGCCTAGCACTCCTGGCTGACAATTGGCAACCAGCCATCTCATTGTTACCACACTAGAGCTAAGTTCTTATTTTTCCAGATCTATAACTATATTAACAATGGTTTCTATAACACAACCTCAGCACATTAAGAGCAAAAACACAGCAAGCAAATGTTAACCCAATAGCTACTTTTAGAATAATTTTTCTTGTGTTTTCTAATAGGACTTCCTCACCCCCCCCCACCAAGGGTTCTATGTCTATTAGGGCCTTTATATGATCAGGTTCTTTATATTATTTTATGATTAGGGTATTATAAGCAAACATGCATATTAGTACCAAGGGCATAAACGCATTTGCCAAACTAAAATACCAGCAAAGGAGTTTAAATTAAAACACTCCTTTCACCCTGGATAATCTCATAAAATACCACCACCCAGGAAACTTATTGATTAAAGTTCTAAATTGATTCTTATTTGGAAAGAGATCAGGGAAGGCCTTCTGCCTGTGTCACAGAAATTAGGGAGTAGTCTATTGAAGCAAGCATCAGAAAGACAGATACCATCTTTAAGGTGAGCGCCGGGGGCAGCTTTTCGGAATCCCTGAAAACCTGATCCGCCTTGCCTGTCAGGTTTTCTCCCTCATGACCTTGTCATGGGTAGGGTCTCGTGTGTTGGCTCCCAGCAGTTGGTTTGTGAGCTTTCTTCTTCAGACTTTGATTCCCTCCCCACCATTCCTTCTTCTTTTACGTTCTTCACCTGGGCTGTAATCGTTGCTCTGCTGTTGGAACTCCCCTCCTCCACCTCTCTGGTTCCTGTTTTCTTTTTCGACACGCCATGCTAATGTTACCTTCTAGCTTTACTTAGCTTACTTTACTCTTGGAACGACTAATTGTTTCACAAGAAAATTTACTGTTTTCGTTTTCTTTTGGCATCTTTAAATTCTTAAAAATTAAAGATGTCAAAAATCTTTTTTATTATAAGTTAATAACAGCACATTATAGATATCTTTACAAGCCTATGTTAGATACCTTTGCAAATCTAAGATTCTTGTGCTCAAATGGCAATAGTTCCCTTCCCATTACTCTGAAAGATCTCTGCCAATAAAGTGGTATGAAGTCCGCTGGGTTCTTTTATAGCATCTTTTCTTTACTTCTGGTTCCACCAAATCTTCATTTATCACTTTGTCTACAGTAAGAATCCATTGAGACTAGGAAGCCCCTTTCCTGAGCCGTGCTTCTCATATTTAAATAAATATGGATCATGTGGGGATGTTGTTAAACCTCAGATTCTGATTCAGTAGGTCTGGGTGGGGCCTGCTATTCCGAGTTGGCTAGGAGCTCCCAGGGGTTGCTACTGCTGCTGGCCCAGGGAAGCCCTGCCACAGGGGGCTACTTAAGCAGCTTTGGTGCTAGCCCCAAACGTCTCACCACCACGACTTTCTCCATGCTTAGCTATCATCTTCTCAAGTCAACTCTCAACCAATTGCTGAATTAAGATTAAGCCAATAGTCCCCCGGGCTTCTCTGTTGGCTCAGTGGTAAAGAATCTGCCTACAATGCAGGGGACCCTGGTTTGATCCTAGGGTCGGGAGAAGCCCATGAAGAAGGGAATGGCAACCCACTCCAGTATTCTTGCTTGAAGAATTCCATGGACAGAGGAGCCTGGTGGGCTACAGTCCACGGGGTCACAAAGAGTTGGACACAACTGAGCGACTAACACACAATAGCCTCCAATATTGATGTTGGTTCTCTGTACTTAAAAATTTTGTTTTTTTCATTTTGCCAATCAGCTTTCCTTGTTTCTGACCACTATTACTTAAACTGACACAACTTATCACATGCTTCAGCTCAGGTCCTTAATCAAAAAAACAACTCATGTGTCACAGTTGTCATTTTCTACTTTTATTATTTTTTCATTTACTTTTGTTTCCTTATACTTATTTCTTTTTAGCACTTTAAAAACTTCTGTTTTGAGGTTTATCAGATGTGATGGGATTAAGAATGTCCATAAAACATCTCAAAATGAAGGACCAACATGCTATAGACTAACAATGCAGTGGTCAAGACAAAAATGACTGGGCACAGATAAAGCTATTTTCTAGTGACAGGCAGACTCTTTTTGATCTGATTTGGTGCCTTACTGAAATCTGTAAAACTTAGTAAATTGAAAGCTTATGAGCAAAGGAGTTTATTTAAATTGAATAAAATGAAAACTATTTATTGTTCCTCAGTACCTGTGGTTTCCACATCTACTAGATACTGAGGAATCTGTCTCTATAGATCGGATCATTCAATCACTTACTCTGTACCAGGTATTATTTCCGGGTGGTGGGAGACTCAGTAAATAGCACCCCTCTCTATTACTTGTCTCAACTAAGAAAGAAGAAAGTCAGCATAAAGCACCCATCACTTTCATTTCTGGCAAGGCTGATGAAGCACATGACTTATGCTCATGGACAAGCAGAACTCCTCTTACAGAACCTCAGGATAAGACTTGTCCACCCAGTCACAGAAAGTACAGGTCACCATAGTCTCCTCACCTGGCAGCCTGTCCTTATGGAGAAGAATGGCTGTTCTTTACTGGATGTTTGCACCCAAGAAAAAGAAGAGAAGATTGGGCCAGGACCCTAATTCCCTAAACCACTAATCAGAACAGTCACCTCGGCTCTGCCAGGAAAGGCCTATCCTCACACAGCCCCTCTCATTTGCCTCATTCAATCTCAGCCCCTAGTAGATCCTGTCTTTAAAATGTTGATATTTTGTTCATCACAATATTTTTTTGTTAATTTAAAACTTTTTGAATATTGCATTAAAATATTATTTATCTTGATTTATTAAGGTTTTTAGTTCCCCCTTAAGTTTTACACCTGCCTTACCCACCTCACCCTAGTCTCAGACCCCGTTTTAAAATACATGTGTGAGCAAATGAACAACTTCTTCCTTTTTAAATATCTATTTTTGGCTGTGCTGGGTCTTCATTGCTGGGCGAGCGGGAGCTGTCTCTAGTAGTGGCGAGCAAGGGCTACTTTCTAGTGGTGGTGCATGGACTTTGCATTGCAGTGGCTCCTTGTGGAGCACGGGATCTAGGCTCGAGGGCTTCGTAGTTGTGGCACACAGGCTCGGTTTCCCAGCAGCACGTGGGATCTTCTGGGACCAGGGCTTGAACTAGTGTCGCTTACATTGCAAGGCAGATTCTTAACCACTGGGCCACCAGGGAAGCCCCAGATAACTTTTTCTTAATTAAGCAATTACTAAATAAATTGTCAGAGAATGTCATGTACTAAGTTGAGAAACAGAAGTATGGGAAGTGACTGGGCCAGTAACTGGAATGATCAGAAAAGATCTACGTTAGAGGATGATATTTAAGCTGAGCTCAAATGCCAAAAAGGAGCCAGTGGTGGGATAATTTGGAGAAAAAGTTGTGAAAAGGCCCAGGAAATGAACCTGGGATTTTCAGGGAACACACAACACACCAAAGGTTGCTGCTGCTAAGTCGCGTCAGTCGTGTCCGACTCTGTGTGACCCCATAGATGGCAGCCCACCAGGCTCCTCCGTCCCTGGGATTCTCCAGGCAAGAACACTGGAGTGGGCTGCCATTTCCTTCTCCAGCACCAAAGGTTAGTGTGGCTTAACTGTCAAGGAATGATAGTGAGTAGTACTCACTTTAGGTAGAAGGTCAGGAAGGGCTCAAACTTTGAGACTTGTAAGCCCAGTGAGAAGTTCGACTTTTCCCCAAGTGCACAGAAGGATTTAAAGCAGGAAAGCGACGTGATCTGATTGCTCTTTTTAAATAATTCTCTTTGACTGTTGTGTCAAGGATGCGTTATGGGGGTGTGTGTGGTGAAAGAGGAGAATCAGATCCGTCAGTATCCTGGTGAAAGACGGTGGTGTCTTGGACCAGGGTGATTTTAGTGAAGATGGAGAAAGAGGAGCACGTTCTAGCAATGCTTTAGAAGTAGAGTTGATTGGACTTGATGAATTAATACTCAGCCCCTGGGGAAAAGAATAACTGGGTAATTTCGGGTGGCTTAACTTGAGCAACCAGGTGGATGGTGGTGCCGCTTAATGAAATGGAAGAGGCTGGGATTAGGTTCGAAAGTGAGCTTGCAATCACATTTTCAATTTTTGGTGTTTTGGGTTTGGAGATGCCTGCTGGATACAGGTGGAGTTAATAATCGGTGTAAACTGAAGGAGAGGGAGGGAGGACCGGGCTGAAGATGGAGATCTCGGGCGTCACCCGTGCCTTGATAGAATTTACCGCGTTGTAATGGATAGAAAAACCCAGGCAGAGAGCATACAAGGAGAAGGGCGGGAGGCTGCAAATGCAGCCTCTGGAGAAGCAGTTAAAACAGGAGGAGGAGGAGGAGGAATGGACCGAGAGCGTTCAAGTATGGAGTCTTAAGACTGGGATAAGGAATGGCATGAGAACCAGCTAGAGGTCGAGGAAAAAAATCAGAGAAGTAACAAATGGAAGCCACTGGTGATTCGACAAAGGCCTCCACCTTCGGTGCGAAGGCCCGAAAGCCTGCTGGAACAGGCTGAGGAGAAGAATGGAAAGTCAGGATGTCCGAACAGTCGCCACTTTCTCATCGAAGAAACCGAAGCTGAGTGGTTAACTGTCATCATCCAAGGCCAGAGCCAGAGGGCTCAGATCCTGGAACCAGAGCCCAGGAGAGTGTCCGCGACAGGTCCACTCACTCAAGGAAGAGCTGAATGTAAAGCATTCATTGACGCGGCCGCTTCTATTTTAAAGAAGAAAGGCAGCCGGCCCGGCTTGGACGAGAACAGGGCGTCAGAGCGGCAGGCTGTCTCCGCGGGCGGGGAAGGACCGCCCCCTTTTCCCGCAACCCGAGCCGGCGCGCCCTACGGCGGCTGCGCAGGCCGGCGCGGGGCGGGGCAGGGCGGGAACGCGGAAAGGGCCGCGCCGCGGGGACGAGCAAGGGCGGGGGCGGAGCGGGGCCGGGCGCTGGGGCGAGCAAGGGCGGGGCGGGGCGGGGACGCGGAAGGGCCGCGCCGCGGGGCCGAGCAAGGGCGGGGGGCGGGGCCGGCCGCGGGGCCGAGCAAGGGCGGGGGCGGGGCCGGCCGCGGGGTGCGGGGCGGGGACGCGGAAGGGCCGCGCCGCGGGGACGAGCAAAGGCGGGGGGCGGGGCTGGCCGCGGGGCGCGGGGCGTGAGGTGACAGGTGCGGGGGGGCGGCAGCGGCCTGAGCAGCGGAGACGAGCGATGCTGGAGACCCTGCGCGAGCGGCTGTTGAGCGTGCAGCAGGATTTCACCTCCGGGTGGGTACACGGTTGGGGACGAAAAGGGGCCAGCACGGCCGGGCTGGGGAGCCGGGACGCCGCCTCCGCGCACCCGGGGTCTCATCTGGCGCCCGCCACTCCCCTCACCCAACCCCGGGCCTCCCATCCGCGCCCGGGCGGGGACAGTAGCCAACTTCCCGGCGTCGGCCCGGCCGCACGAAGTAACTTAGGTCCCGCCGGGCAGGCTCAGACCCGCGCGCCGGGGCCGGGAGCGGGTCCGGAAGGCTGCGGGCGGCCGGGGGTCGGGTGACTTTTCCCCGGCAGATCCGGCCGGCCCGAGAGGGGTCGGGTGAGAGGCGAGCGCGCCCCACTCCCGCGGCCCCACGAGGTACGGTGCCTCGGCGTCCCCTCCCACGCCGCCAAGACCCCTGCCGGCCCGGGCCGTCGCCCCCTCCAGACCGCCGGGGCCCGCGCGGAGGCTGAGCGCCTCTTCTTCCCCTTTTACTTTCTCTCTCTACGTCGGGTTCAGCGCCTCAGTGAAGAAACTCTCGGGCCACAGAAACGCCACAACTGGCGATCCTGTTCATGCCCTAGTGGTGACGCTCACGCGGACCTAGCGGTTCCCGAACTTTGCTTGGAATCTCCTGGCAACCATCCTGGTGCGTGCCGGGTCGCAAAGGATACCAGCTACACCAGGCTGAGGATGGGGATTCGAAAGGAACGCCCCGCCCGCTCCCAGGTGATTCCAGTTTGACACAGACTAACGCCAGGGGCCCTGGGATCTTATCTCTACCACTTAAGCAACGCGTTTCTGCAAGTTTCTCTGCCTCTGCGACTGTTACAACAACGGGGATGATGAAGATGGTTCTCATCTCACAGGGTTATATGTGAGGATGAATGAACTAACGTGTAAAACAGCGCACTCACGTTGTGTCACTGTTATTAGTGCTTAATTCATTTTAATTTTTCCATTTCTTCCAAAAGGGTGTCACTTTGATAAAGGATGTGTCTGTCACCTTTAGATTACGGATCCGTTGGCGAAAGCTCTGCCTATGAGGGCCTCTCCATCATGTTTTACGTTTCTGATGAGAAAGATGTTAGCTACAACTGTATCTTAGTGGACAAAAGTGTTTATATTATTTGCCTCTTAGGTGCTGAGTAGTAACAGGCAGATACTTGAGCATTTACACGTAAAGCATTTTTGGTAGTCTTGGTTTGATGTCCTTATGAATGTTAATTGTAGATGTCCTAGGAGTAATTGATTGACGCTGTGCTTGATTGTTTGCATTCCCCGCGCCCCCTTTAAATTTAAAAACTAACTTATTTTCAGAATGTAAATTATTGAAACGTTGGGGTAAGATGCTGCAATGGTAGCATGAGAAAAGTAGGTCGCAGATAAGCCCATCTGGTACAGCCCTCCTGTCGTTACCTCAAGAAATTCCTTGATGGAGTAACAGTCTATCTTCTGGGAGTTACAACTACTGAAACTTGACAGGTCAGGTGGTTGCCTCCGAACCCATTCATTCTTTGAACTTTGCTCAAGCAGGTTCAACTCACCTAGGAATATGGATTCTCCCAGACCATCCTGGGAGATCTGGAAAACCTGAGTTGAGGGTTGAGTAACGGAGAAGGGTGGAGGGGATCTGGTTAGAATGCCTTCTTGAAAACGGAATTTACCTGAAGCATGCCAGAAACTGGGGCCAGTTTGGGATTGGACGTCCTGAGAGGGCTTCCATTCCGTGAAGGCCCTTCATGGGCTTCCTTGAACAGGTCACTCTGAGAGGACAAGCCACTGGACCGGCTGTGTGTGCCATTAGCCTGTCACCTGGTGGAGAAATCACTCCTCCGCAAGGTGAAATTAAACACAGCTGTACGTGGATATTACATGAAGGCACTGGGGGATTCAGAGCTGAAAGCAACATGGCCCTTGCCTCTCAAAACCACCAGACTGGACCTGGCATTCCTTTAGAACACTTCCTGTTGGTGCCCATAGAAGCCAGAGCAGCTGGCTTACAAAATAACTGGGAACGTCTACCCTTGGGGTTACCCTCGGAACTCAGTAGGGGAAAGGTTGGGTGTCTTCCTGAGCTCTTTCACTGTGGAGCTTCACAGTAGCTCAGAGCAACAGCCTGTCTTCAGAGACTTCTGCTCATTTTCAGTTTCTGGAAGTTCATATAACTGGAGCTGAAACGTAGGCAGTTTACTGTTTTTTAAGTATAATAGGAATATTCTTTATCAGGCTCACAAGAGAATGCCACATTAGTGGTTAAAGCATGTGTGAACACTGAATTTCAACCTTCCCTTCTAACTTAGAGAAAAGTCAGCTTCAAAGGACTGTAGGTTGTCCATGGACTCATGATCTTTTTTCATCAAGTTTCAGTCATCATAATAGTTGTGTCAAAATCAAGGTAAGCCTAGAAATTACGTTGCTTTCTTTCTGGGCTAACTGGGCGGTTATCTGGTGCAGGGGCTGAGGGACAGAGGGGACTGGCTCCCAGCTTCACTCTTTGCTCCTTACCTACGTGCGTCCTCACCTGGGTTTATGTCCCCCAGAGCTCTGGGCGCCTTTTGGAGAGTTCACAGAGAACCTCTGCTCTTTAAGGACTGGCTTGAGCTCTGAGGGGAACTTTTGGACACACTGAGGCACTTTCTTCAAATCCACTCTGGTCTTTTATTTTTTATTTTTTTTAAACCTTCAGAGCAGCTATGACCCACGGCCTCAGGATTGATGTATTCAGGCGTGCAAACCCCTTCAGGAAACTGACAATCAGATTTCCCAAGGGTTTACAGCTGCGTGGCCCTGGCTGGCATTTCCTGTCGGTAATGCTCTGGGTGCTCTTGGATAGGGAGGGATGGAAGTTCACAGTGGTTACTTGTTGCAGCTAGACAGTGGGTGTTCCCTTCTCAGGGGTCAGAGCCGCCTCTGCCCCTGTGCTCACTTTTCTTCTCCCCTCTCGGAGTATCGTAACCTCAAAGGAGAGCATCTAAGAGCCCAGTTCACAGTTCACATTGAGGCTTTGCCTCAAATGCTGGCTCTTCCTTGATTACTTACCTTTTAATATAAACAGGGGAAAAAAACCTTAATATTCAACTTGACATATTGCTGAGTTCCTACCAAGTGTCAGACACCAGTCTAGGAAGTTTTCATAGAAGTTACCATAGAAGATTTTTTCATTTTATTTAAAAAAAGATATGAGGCTACACGCCCAGTTTTGCCTGCTCTTTACTAGTGTCTGTGTGTGGGGCCAGATCCTGGGGCTACAAGCTTGACAAAAACAGTGTCTTCCCTCCAAATGCCCTAGCCTGGCGGTAGCATAAAGCAAAGCAGAAGGAAGTGAACGTGGAAGATACAGGTGATGTGGATTGTGAGCTCAGAGGAGTCATGAGATAAGATGCTTCAAAGAAGAGCTGACTTCTAGACTGGCCTAGAAGAATGAGAAGAGACGAGGCTAGATTTGGCTGACAGATTTCAGAGACAAAACTCTTGTGGGAGAAGAACCTGGAAAGGAAGTTTATAGTGTCTGATAATAGAGGGTTGTCAGTGCTTTGCAAATTAATTCATTTAGAAAATATTTATTGAGCATTTATCTATTGATGGGGCTTCCCTAGTAGCTCACATGCTACTGCAGTCAGCCTGCAATGCAGGAGACCCAGGTTCAATCCCTGAGCTGGGAAGATCTGTTGTGGAAGGGAATGGCTACCCCCTCCAGCATTCTTGCCTGGAGAATTCCATGGACAGAAGAACCTGGTGGGCTGGAGTCCATGGGGGCGCAGAGTCAGACGCAACTGAGCGACTAACACTTAACACCTGTTGACAGGTACTAGGGTGGCAGCAGAGAATGCACACCAGACAGCAAATAATGGCCCTGCCCTCACTCAGCTGGCAGGCAGCGGAATACCTAGGAGGTCAGAAGTACTGTCACTGAAAACAAAGCAGGTTCAGGGGTTGGGTAGGGGGTGGGAGGATTGCTGTCTTATATAGGATGGTCTTGGCTTATTTTTAGGTTGACTAATCTTCCGAAGGTTTTTGGGAAGGGCAGCAGCCTGAGCCTGCCTGTATTTTGGAAGAATAATTTGAGAGGCAGGGTGACGGGAGGACTAGAGAAGGGGAGCAGGGAGATTATTTAGGAGGCTGTAATTATGGAGCAGATGAGAGATGATGAAAAGGCAGTGCTGGTGGAAATTTGACAGAGGGAATAATGACAGGCACTGGTTGATTTCATAAAAAAGGAGACTAGCAAGTGAAAAAGGTGGAGAAATTGAGGATGTTAATTTTGGAGTATCTTAGATAGTGATGTCATTTACCAACAGAGAAGTTGAGCAGTTTTGAGAGAGAAGGAGCTGCTGCTAAGTCACTTCAGTTGTGTCTGACTCTGTGCGACCCCATAGACGGCAGCCCACCAGGCTCCACCGTCCCTGGGATTCTCCAGGCAAGAACGCTGGAGTGGGTTGCCATTTCCTTCTCCAATGCATGAAAGTGAAGTCGCTCAGTCATGTCTGACTCTTCACGACCCCATGGACTGCAGCCTACCAGGCTCCTCCGTCCATGGGATTTTCCAGGCAAGAGTACTGGAGTGGGGTGCCATTGCCTTCTCCAGAGAGAGAAGGAGCAGTTGACAGTAAATGTGTTGCGAAGTCCAAGAAGCAGTGGGAAATTCAGGAAACAGAGGAAAGAGGTCAGGACTGACTGGGTGCATTTGGGAGTGATTTGGATAGAGACTCTCCAGTTCCTGAGTCTGTGACTTTTGTGTGAGTCTCTCAGCTGTCAGAGCTTTGGGGTCTGTGCACTTTTAGGTGTGATTGATACTTTTGTGTTTCCTGATTTTGACTTTAAAGAAGAAAAAAAAAGTTAGTGGGAAAATAGATTGGATTTGTATTCATAAACAATTTAAAGTCAATAACAGAGGTGTGAAAACATAGGGCAAAATATGCTAATTAATACATTCTGTGGTGTTTTAATGCAGCCACCCTGGCCTTTCATAATAGCTGATGGGCTTAGATGAGTAGGACATTGAAGTCCAGATACGTGGAATGCCATCGAGGTCCCCCATGCCATCAGGTCAGGCCTAGAAGCCCATTTCCTGCTCAGCAGTCCTTTCCAAACTCCACCTTTCATTCTATGAAACTACTTTTTAAACTTTTTGTCCAAGAGGTTTTGCTGGTTATCTCCATTTCTTAAGAAGATGCCTCTATCTTAATATTTGCTGTAAAGATTAAAAAAAATAAATATGCTATGGTCAAACTAAGGTCAGTCTTTGAAACAATCTCAAAATATTGTAGTGTGATGATGAATTTGAAAGCAAGTACTTCGGACTCTGAGGCATGCATTGGTTGCTTTGAGTAGGAAACAGTGAAGAGGTGGCTCACTTCGAAGTCTGTATGAATACACCCATGCAGTGACTCTCCTGTCTCCCTGGGGGTGTGCTGTGTTGTGAAGAAGGCTAGGAACGGAGGAGAAGCCTTTTACGGGAGCTGGTGCATTGGGGGACCTCTGTTTTATTTTACCTTGGCCCTGTAATGTACATTGCTTCTTTCTTGATGGCAATCATTTTTATTATCCTTGCTGATCATTTTTATTATACTTTTTGTTTGAATTGCCTCTATAATTTACAGTTACTGCCTGCTGCCAGAGTCATATTCGGAATTTCCTTTAATTCTTGTGGCAAATCATTACGGTCAGTATAATACCCCTATTTTATGGTTTAGGAAACCGGGGAATTGCACTCAGACCAGTATTTCCTTCTCAGCGTGGCAAGACACTGTGTGACTTAATTAATGGGTTTCCAGTGCAGAATCACTGTGAGAAACTTAAAGAGTTATCCTCAGATAAAAATGGTAAGCTCCTGTCAGTTGAATTCGAGGTTTGGAGTATGTACTTCAGAAAGGACCTTTTTGCTTTTGGGAGGATTACTTGTTAAATTTTCAACTTAAAAAGTGTTACATTGACTATTTTTGTCCTTCCCTTAACTTTTTCACTGTTTCCAACTTTCTTCTTGCTATTTTGTTTTTTTCCAGCGGTTTCTATTTTGAATTTGGCATATTGATGATTTACATGGAAAAGGTATGATGAGAAAAGATAAATGTCTAAAGACTGTTTTTTTGTTATTAAAACTTTCAAAAAAATTTTGAATCTATTTATTTATTTGGCTGTGCTGGGTGTTGCTATGCGAGCTCTTCTCTAGCCGCGGCAAGGAGAGGCTACTCTCAAGTTGCACGGGCTTCTTGTTGAGATGGCTTCTCTCGTGGAGCAGAGACTCCAGAGCACACGGTTCAGTAGTTGTGGTGCGTGTTAGTCACTGAGTCGCGCCCGGCTCTTTGTGACCCCGCCAGGCTCCTCTGTCCATGGGATTCTCCAGGCAAGAATACTGGAGTGGATTGCCATTTCCTTCTCCAGGGGACCTTCCCGACCCAGGGATGAACCCGGGTCTCCTGCACTGCAGGCAGATGCTTTGCCGCCTGAGCCTCCAGGGCGGCCCCAGCAGTTGCGGTCCGTGGACTCAGTTGTTGCAGCTCCCAGGCTCTAGAGCGTAGGCTCAGTAGTTGTGGCACATGGGTGTAGGTGTCCTGTAGCATGTGGGATCTTCCCAGACCAGAAATCAAACTCATGTCTCCTGCATTGGCGGCTGGATTCTTTACCACTGAGTCACCAGGGAAACCCCAAAACTTTTTTTTAAACAAAGTTTTAAACATATACAAAAATATATACAGTGAGCCCCATAGATGCATTATTCAGATACAACAGTTAATTATTGTCACATTTACTCAGTCTCTCCCTTATAGAGTATGAGCTTTCCTGATGGCTCAGATAGTAAACAATGCACTTGCAATTCAGGAGACATGGGTTCGATCCCTGGGTCGGGAAGATCCCGTGGAGGAGGGCATGGCAACCCACTCCAGTATTCTTGCCTGGAAAATCCCATGGACAGAGGAGCCTGGTGGGCTACAGTCCATGGGATCTCAAAGACTCAGACATGACTGAGTGACTAGCACTACTTATAGAGTAAACCTCAGACTTAGTTCTCACCTCTCTCAGAAATCAATTTTCATCTTTAAAAAAAAAAAACACATTATATAAATGCAATGCCGATGTCATACCTAACAAAATTAATGCTAATTCTATGATGTTATGAATTATCCAGTCCATAATCAAATTTCCTGGTTCTTAAAAGTATCTTTTTACAGCTGATTTGTTCAAATCCAGATCAAATAAGTTCCACACATTATAGTTAGTTAAAAACCAATTTTTAAAGCAGATGGTTGTTAAGAAGCCACCTGGAGAAGCTTACTCATTCTTTGAATAATTTTAGTTTCAGCTCTCTGTAAGCTTCCTCTTTTCTGTTTCATTCCAAACGAATTTTTTGTTTCTTTTGGGGAAGTATGGAGGAGAAACCCAAATTTGATATATTACAATTGAGGATTTACAGTTTTTTTTCAGAAATAAATATTTGAAATACTAACCTAGAGATTTGCTCAGTTGTATAATGAGTGGTCCAAAGATGATCTTAGCAGTTTGCTTCAATATCCTTGTTACCATATGAATTATCCCAAATCACTGAAAAATACTAGAATCATTTTGACTATAATGCACTGCCGTGTCCATTTGTTCTAGTACAATTCTACCTGGGATGTCAACCAAGTGCCTTTCTCAGATTTTGGAGTGGAAAATGGTTGAATGACTGTCAAAATAACTTTCTTGAGCTGTTGCTTAATCTTAGTTTAAACTGGATTTACTGGTTTCCAAGCTAAGCTCAAAATTTTTTATTGTTTTTCTAGGACAGGTAAGACTTTCTAAATTCAGCTCATCTGGAGAGATGTCTATAAATAGTTTTGTATTAAAGAGATTGCTAAGTCTTTTTTTTTTAACATTGTAGAGGAATTGATCTTATCAATATTTTAGTTTTTGAAAAAGAACATAAAATAATATTAAAAAAACAGTCTTGGTGTGAAATTGATACTGCAACTTGTTGAAAAATGCATTTGATATTGGAAGTCCCTTTCTGGTTTTGAGCTAGGCATCATCGACTGAAAAGTTGGGGTCCTTCGCCAGCGTGTGCACGTGCAGCTGCGCACAGCAGAGGGCTGGGGCATTCTGGGAGAGTCAGCTGGTGTGCTAGGACACGGCAGCTCCGCTGGTACGCTGGGACAGCTTCTGGCAGGATGCAGGAAAGCATCTCGAGGAGGCAGCACCTGTGTCTGCTTTACAAAAGCTTTGTGGGGCTAGCTGGGGTACTGTGGCCTGTGCTTCAGACTCTGTTCAGAAGTGAATATTTGTGGAAGTAATCAGATTAAGAAGAACACGTTCAGATGTTTTCATTGTATGTGGGATTATCTCATAATTGAGCTCTCACATTTTGGCAGTCTGTCATATGATACAGAGTCCACTGTCAAAAGTAGGTAAAAATGGGCTGGTGAAGTAAAAAAATATATATATGTGTATATATATATGTGTGTGTGTGTGTGTATAATCAAAGTTTATGAACTTCATATTTTACATATAGAAAAGCCTGTTTAATTTTTTTATGTATGCATTTCTAGCCCATTTATGTTTTCCAGCCCAATAATTAAAAAAAAAGCAAATAGAAGGGGAGTAGACTTCCCGGGGGAGAAGGCAATGGCAACCCACTCCAGTACTCTTGCCTGGAAAATCCCATGGATGGAGGAGCCTGGTAGGCTGCAGTCCATGAGGTCGCGAAGAGTCAGATACGACTGAGCGACTTCACTTTCACTTTTCACTTTCATGCATTGGTGAAGGAAATGGCAACCCACTCCTGTGTTCTTGCCTGGAGAATCCCAGGGATGGCAGAGCCTGGTGGGCTGCCATCTATGGGGTTGCACAGAGTTGGACATGACTGAAGTGACTTAGCAGCAGCAGGCTTCCCAGGTGGTGCTAGTGGTAAAAAAAAAAAAAAAAAGAAAAAAAATCTGCCTGCCAATGCAGGAGGCGTTCAAGATGTGGGTTCTGTCCTTGGGTTGGGAAGATTCTCTGGAGGAGGACACAGCAACACATTCTTGTCCAGAGAATCCCATGGACAGAGGAGCCTGGCAGGTTACGGTCCATAGAAGTCACAGTGAGTCACTGAAATGACTTAGCACTCACGCAGGCTGCTAGAGTTAAATAGCTAGCAGAAGCAGTAAGTAGTAGCTGATATGAAGACCAGTGGTAGAGATTGAAAAGTTAAATTTTTTAAAATAGCTATAGGATCCTGAACAGCCTCCCAAAACTACTGTTTACTGGTTTCAGGTTGGCAAATTATGAGGCATTCCTAGCTCAGAAACATCTAAGGAATGTACTGTTCTCCCCTAAATTATCAGAAAATGTACCAACTCCTCTTTAATGAAAGAGGTTTGTAATGTATTTTAGAAACTTTTTATCAATAGCTGAAATTTCTCAGAATGTTGGCACTTAGAGAGTGCTTAGTATAGTATCACTTTAAAATGTGTTGGTTAGACAAAGACTTATGGGCATGGAGGGGGCTGGGGTGGGGAGTTGGGGGAGAAGAGGGTGGGACAAATGGAGAGAGTAGCGTGGAAACATATACACTAGGGGACGGCAGAGGATGAGATGGTTGGATGGCATCACTGACTCAGTGGACATGAGTTTGGGTAGGCTCTGGGAGTTGATGATGGACAGGGAGGCCTGGCGTGCTGCGGTTCATGGGGTCGCAAAGAGTCAGACACGACTGAGTGACTGGACTGACTGACTGACTGACCATATGTAAAATGGCTAGCCAGGGGGAATTTGCTGTATGATTCTCAAACCACGACTCTGGAACAACCAAGAGGGCTGGGGTGGGGGGGTAGGTAGGAGGGAGGTTCAAGAGGGAGGGGGCATATGTATACTTACGGCTGATTCACGTTGAGGGATGGCAGAAACCAGCAAAATGTTGTAAAGCAATTATCCTTCAATTAAAAATAAATTTTGTAAAATGTGCTGCTTAGACATTTTTTATTACTGATCAAGTTCACCTATGGGGACCACTGTCTTTTTTTCTGATGTTTCCAGAGTAGTGAGGCTTCTTTAGTCCGGTCATATTTAGGAAATGTTTCTAGAAAAGGGATTTGGGGCAAGAAAAATATAAAAATATTTGCTGTAAATTTTCCACTTGTGGTGTCTTATATATAGTATACAAATATTTGTTGCTGTAGAGGTGCTTAATTCTTTCCAAAAAAAGTATTAACTTTTCCAACCAGAAATTTTATCAGATATGAAATTTGCATTTGAAAATTTCTTAAACTGTAAAAATGTGATATTTTATACTTGTTGAATTATAGGCTGAAGACTTTAAGTGACAAGTCAAGAGAAGCTAAAGTAAAAAACAAACCCAGGTAAGCATGTGCTGTTTTAATTTACTATGACTTAAATTTCATACAATTTTTGGTTATAGTTATAATAGTATAATTAATGTATTTTACATCTGTTGAGTGCATCTGACTAAACAGTTTATTGATTCTTTCTAAATTTTCTAACACTGGAAATTTTTCTGATAAAATTGTAAAATGGTTTAAAAAGTGACGGGTAATTGTTTTACTCTGACAGTCAATGGTTATTTGATCATAATTAATTTTTATTTGTATATTAAGAACAAAGTAAAAGTTCTCCATTGAGAAGCAAATTAATAATGAAACAGTACTTGGCAAGTGAGCCTCTTCAGCTGTGTTATCTGTTTTATATGAAAACGCTAGTATTGTGCAGTTTTTTTTTTCATTTTTTTGAATAAAGTAACGCACATTACTAAATTTCACTTTAAGGCTAGCAATGGGGACTTCCCTGGTGATCCAGTGATTAAGACTCCACACTGACAATGCAGGGAGCACAGGTTGGATCGCTGGTGAAGGAACTAAGATCCTGCATGCCTTTTGGCACAGCCAAAAAATTTTTTAAAAGCCTATAGATGAGGAGCTTTTAAAAAATTTGCTTCGCCAGTTCAGGTTGAATGCATGAGATAAGTGCTCAGGGCTGGTGCATTGGGAAGACCCAGAGGGATGGGATGAGAAGGGAGGTGGGAGGGGCAATCGGGATGGGGAACACATGTAAATTCATGGCTGATTCATGTCAATGTATGGCAAAAACCACTACAATATTGTAATTAGCCTCCAACTAATAAAAATAAATGAAAAAAAAAAAAAAAGAGGCAGGTCAGGTGGTCTGGTATTCCCATCTCTTTCAGAACTTTCCACAGTTTATTGTGATCCACACAGTCATAGGCTTTTGGCATAGTCAATAAAGCAGAAATAGATGTTTTTCTGGGAAAAAAAATTTTTTTCTTCTTAGCTAGAATTCTGTTCAAGTGTTTATTGTATTATAGTGGGTTAAAAATCTGCAGGGCAAAGTGATGGCTAATAGTATGTTGCAATATATTAACTTGGGAATAGGGGCTTCCCTGGTGGCTCAGTGGTAACCTGCTTGCCAAAGCAGGAGGAGGCACAGGTTTGATCCCTGGCTCAGGAAGATCCCTGGAGAAGAATATGGCAACCCATTCCAGTATTCTTGTCTGGGAAATCCCATGGACAGAGGAGCCTGGTGGGCTACAGTCCATGGGGTTGCAAGAGAGTCGGACACAACTTAGTGACTAAACAACAACAACTTTGGAATAATAGTACGTTTTTCTAAAAGTTTAGATCAGTTGTCATTAGTGATTTAAAAATATTCCACATTATGATTGACAACATCAAAATTGTGTGCAACTTTTTTTAGGTTGGCCTAAAGCAGCATCAATTTTTAATAAAATAAGTGTTTCTTTTGGCAGGACTGCTCCATGTTTGCCAAAGTACTCTGCTGGACTAGAATTACTTAGCAGGTAAGTGTTTTCATTTAAATAAAAAGTTTGTGCTTCTGTTATCTAAAAGTATTTTCGAATTCTAGAGATAGACACCTTAAAACAACTAAGTTTTTACCTTCACATAGATTTGTGTCGCTCAGGGGCTTTTACATCTCACTGATAAATACAAAGGCCATTCAGATTTTGAGCGTATTGATCACTATTATATTTACTAATCGATAACTTTGTTGTGTGCATGTATTATGTTCGTGGTTTCTTTGTTGCAAGAAAATTGATTCTGGATTTGAGTCCTCAATAATTTCCTTGCTTTGATTCTTAATTTTATACCATTTCTTCTCCAATCCATTTCTCTTGATGTGCAAGTTAATATTAGAGACATGATTTTCTTAGATGATGTCAAAAGCTTAAGTGACAAAGGGAAAAAGGATGAATTGGACTTTATCAAAATTATAAACTTGCTCTTTAAAGAATACTGTCAAGAAAGTGAAAGAACAGTCCATAGAAGGGGAGAAAATATTTGCAAATTATACATCTTTTCATGTACTTGTATCTAGACTATAAATAACTTTTATAACTCAACAGTAAGAAGACAAACAACCCATTGAAGAAATAGGCAAATGATTTGAATAGACATTTCCGTAAAAAAGATGGGCAAATGGCGGATAAGCACATGAAAAAATTCTCAACATCTCTTTCTATAAATTTGACTAGGTACGTTTTGTAAGTGGAATCATGCAGTACTTGTCTTTTTGTGATTGGCTTATCTCACTTAATATATTTTCAAGTTTCATCCATATAGAATGTAAAAATTTCCTAATTTTTTCCACTTTTATTGAGATTTAATCAGGATACACCACTATGTAAGCTTAAGGTATTGCTGCATACTGATTTGACTTACACACGAGATGATTGCCACAGTGAATTTAGTGAGCATTCACCATCTCATATGGATAAAAAATAAAAGAAAAAGAAAAGAAGAAAGTGTTTTCCTTGTGATGAGAACTCAGAATTTATTCCAGCAACTTTCATATATCAGTTCAGTTCAGTTGCTCAGTCGTGCCCGACTCTTTGTGACCCCATGAACCGCAGCACGCCAGGCCTCCCTGTCTATCACCAACTCCCGGAGTTTGCTCAAAACTCATGTCCATCGAGTTGATGATGCCATCCAACCATCTCATCCTCTGTCGTCCCCTTCTCCTCCTGCCCTCAATCTTTCCCAGCATCAGGGTCTTTTCCAGTGAGTCAGCTCTTCACATCAGGTGGCCAAAGTGTTGGAGTTTCAGCTTCAACATCAGTCCTACCAATGAACACCCAGGACTGATCTCCTTTAGGATGGACTGGTAATGTCCAGTATTGTTAATTATGTTAATAATATACACTACATCCCTGGTACACTTTTATCTTACAGACTAGAAGTTTGTACCTTTTCACTGCCTTCATTCAATTCCCTGTCCCTCCACCTTGGGTAGCCACAAATCTAACCTCTTTTTCTACTTGTTTGCTTGCTTGTGTTTGAAGTAAAATTGACTTAAAATACTTTGTTAGTTCCTGGTACACAACATAGTTATTAGATGTTTCTGTGCATTACACTGTGATCACCACCATCCTCACCACTAATTCAAAGGAAGTTCCTTTCTTTTTAAGGCTGAATAATATCCTGTTGTATGAATATACCATATTTTGCTTATACCTTCATCCATTAATGGACACAAGTTGCTTTGATTTTTTGGCTATTGTGAATAATACTGCTATGAACATGGGTGTGCAAATATCTCTTTATGACCCAGCTTTCAGTTTTTGGTGGTATATCCTCAAAAGAGGAAATGCTGAATCAGATGGTAATTGTACTTTAATTTTTTGAAGAACCAATATGCTGTTGACCAGCTGCACTATTTTATATTCCTCCCTGTGTGTTAGTCGCTCAGTCGTGTCCGACTCTTTGCCACCCCATGGGCTGCAGCCCACCAGGCTCCTCTGTCCATGGGAGTCTCAGGCAAGAATACTGGAGTGGGTTGCCGTTTCCTTCTCCAGGGGATCTTCCCAACCCAGGGGTAGAACCCAGGTCTCCTGCGTGGCAGGCAGACTCTTTACCATCTGAGCCACCAGGGCAGTGCACATGTGTCCAGTTGCCATTTCTCGACATCCTCACCAAAACTTTTGGGGTTTTTTGTTTGCTTGAGGTTTTTTTTTTCTTGCCATTCTCATTGGTGTGAAGTGGTGTCTCACTGTGGTTTTGATTTTCATTTCCCTAACAATGATGATGGTGATCTTCTCATGTGCTTATTGGCCATTTATATATCTTCTTTAGAGAAATAGCTATTCAAGTCCTTTGCTTATTTTTGGATAGGGTTGTATTTGTTTTTGTCGAGTGTTGGGCATTTTATATATATTCTGGATATTAATCATTTGTCAAATATGTGATTTGTAAATTTTTTTTCCATTTTATTGGTTGCCTTTTATCTGTTGATTATATTCTTTGATGCACAAAAGTGTCTAATTTTTATTAAGTCCAGTTTGTCTATTTTCTTTGTTGCCTGTGCCTTTAGTATTATATCTAAGAAATCATTACCAAATATAATGGCATGAAGCTCATGTTTTCTTCTAAAAATTTTATAGTTTTGGATCTTATGTTTGGATTTTTTGATCCATTTTTATTTAATTTTTGTTTATGGTGTTAAGAGTCCAGCTTCAGTCTTTTGCCTGTGGATATGCAGTTTTCCTAGCACCAGCATATTTGTTAAAAAGACTATCCTTTCCCCATTTAATGATCTTGGCACACTTGTCAAAAGTTATTTGACCATACATGTAAGGGTTTATTTCTGGGCTCTATTTCATTGGCCTATATGTCTCCCATTATGCCAGTACCATACTTTTGATTATTATAGCTTTCTAGTAAGTTTTGAAATTAAGAAGTGTGTGTCTTCCAACTTTGTTCTTCTTTTCAAGATTGTTTTGGCTTTTTTACGATCCCTTGATATTTCCTATGAATTTTATGATGAATTTATGAAAACATCTTGTTTCTCTTCATATTTTCACCCACTAATTTTAGCATCTATTACAGTTCTTGCTTGAAATAATTCATTGTGTTTACCAAATGGTGATTTTCTATTTTTCTCATTTTTTTTCCTATCATTATTTATTGGAATTCTACTGTAAGGAAGAGGTTTTCACTTCTGCCCATTTGTTTATTTGATTGTTTATTTAAATCACTGTAAGCTCATGGCTGTTGGTTTTCATCTATGAGCTCTAACCTGTTTCTACCATTATTTTTTCTACCAAATCCGGTGTCCTGGATTTGGCAACTAGAAGCCCCTTCAAGCCGATGTCTGTGTGTTTGCAGAATGTCTCCATTACTTTTTGAGCTTTTCCTTTCTGAGACCACAGGTCATATTTTAGATAGGAGTTTTTAATGTGTGGCTTTTATTTTGAATATTTTTTTTGTTTTGCTTTTCTTAGGTATGAAGATACATGGGCTGCACTCCACAGAAGGGCCAAGGAATGTGCAAGTGCTGGAGAGGTAAAGAATTGGCTCATCTTATGGGGAAAATATACTTTTGCAGTCTTAAATGCTTGTTTTTAAGAAATTAAACTTATAATTGTGTTATAATGTTTGACAGGATATCTTAAAGTGAATTTTATAGTTGATTATGAAACACCCTAAATAAAGCACTTTTTTGTAATTTTTAAGTCAAGTAATTTAGTTAGCTTAGAGAGTTTATAACTTTTATTCTAGAGTTGCAAGTGACTGTTCAGTTCATCGAGGTATAATGCTTTAAATTTGAAGTCTGGTACCTTTGCAGTTTATATAAATTATGTCATTTCTTTCTACTCACTATTTAAGAATTCCTTTGGCGGGGACAAAAGTTTAATTTTGCTCAGTCTACTTAAAATCATTAATTTGCTTATTAGCAAATAAATATAAAAATCTCAGGAGTAAACCTCAATAACTTAGAGAAACAACCTATTTTCTATCTCTATAGAGTGTGTAATGAATAAAAGTGACTTATAATTAAAATTATCTGGTATATGTACCTAAAGCTTTTTTAGCCAAGATCAAATACTCTGCTACTGATGTCAAACTTTCTTTCTAAAATCATGTCTGTGATTCTGACTTTTTAATTAATTTAAACTGACTTTATCATTTACCTGAATTAGTGAAGCTGTAATAGTTACATAGAACATGGTGATATGCATGATAAAATTTAGACGTTAGTGTTTCTCTTACAAATTACTGAAAAAGGAAGAATATAGGCTTCTGTCAGTAAGGCGGACTAAATACTTTGAAAAGTCCTGTAAGCGTAAATCCCCTAAATGCTGGATAGATTTAAAAAACAATTTTTTTTTTTAAATGCAGTAAGCTTACAAAAATTAAGGAAGTCCTAAAGGGCCAAAACAAGCAAACAAAAACAGCAGGGAACTGAAATGAGAGTGGCTGAAAAAAAACAAAACATGGAAGCAAGATTCAAATAGGAAAACAAATGTCTTAGAGATTTATTCAGATAGGAGATTTTTGTCTACGGAGAACTGAGTCTGTGACTCCTGCATAAAGCTCTAGATACTCTTGGTGAAAGGTTAATTTAGGACATTTTTAAAAAGAAAGAAAAGAAAAGCTACCTGTTGGCAAAAGGAAGCAACAAATTCTTCAAAGCACATCTAGAACACGTAAAGGTTGACCATGTGCTGGGCCACAAAGCCGTTCTCAACAAGCTGCAGGTAAATCAAGTCATTCAGAATATCCTGTGATCCTGGTGCAGATGACCCTGAAAGTTGGAATAGGAAAAGAATTTTGCAAAATCCATATGTTTGCAAATTAAACATGTATATTATGCATCATTTATGGTTCAATAATTACTACATGCATATTGTGTAAGTTGTCAAAAACTACTTGGGAAATTTTATAGACAAAAAATAGACTGAAAGTCAATGAGTTAATCTAACTTAAGAATTAGAGAACAGAATAAATTATTAAGGAAGAATGAAAGAGATGATAAAAATGAGAGAAATAAATAGAATGTAAAAATACAATAGATGCTAGACAAAGTCACAAGTTCTTAGAAGACTAATAAAATATGGTAGCTATCTGATTATATTGATTAAGAAAAAAGGAGGAATAGTTTTAAGGATTAAAGAATATAACTAGCTATAGCAGAGAGTGAAAAGATAAAGAGTTTGTGAACAACTCTAGGACACATTTGAAAACAGGGAAAAATGGCAAAATACTAGAAATTTTTACTAAAGTTTTAGTTGCTCAGTTGTGTCCACCTCTGTGACCCCATGAACTGTAGACCACCCTCCAGGCTCCTCTGTCCATGGAATTCTCCAGGCAAGAATACTAGAGTGGGTAGCCATTCCCTTCTCCAGGGGATCTTCCCAACCCAGGAATTGAACCCAGGTCTCCTGCCTTGCAGACAGATTCTTTATTTTGTGACTCATGGGGGAAGCCCAGAAATTTTTACTAAAACTAATTCTAAAAGCAGTACAAATCCTGAATAATCTTATAGCCACTAAAGAAACAGTGTTAGTAATTAATCTTTTTACTAGGAAAGCAACAGGCCCACCAAGTTATATAGGAGTTCTATGAGACTTTCAGAGAATCCACCATCTCAATGTTAGACAGACTCCTGCAGCAAGTGAAACAAGAGGAAGCTGCCCTGCCCATTGCATGAGGCTAGAATAACTGATCCTGAACCCAACAAGTGAAGTACAAGAAAGTGAAATTGGAGTCCACTCCCGTTCATGAATACAGATACAAAAACTATAAACAGAATAGAGGTATGAGCTCTCACTTAACTTCAGCAGCCTGTTTCTGGAAATCAGATGTTCTGTGCATTCTATCCAGGAACCTACTTGACACACTCTAAATTGGAAAAGTCATAATGTGTTACTATCAACCCCAAGCCCTCCACCAGCTTTCTTAAATATTTCTGTTTAAAAAATTCTGTAGATGGTAGCAGTTTGTTAAGACATCAAGTGCTTCATCCACAGCTTTCCGCCTCCAAACCTGTAATGTGCACTGGTTGACACCCAGCTGCCTCATGTGCAGTGATGTGACCCCTCAATACCTGCAGTGTGCAGGGCCTGCCTCTCCTTTTTGATGGGCTCCTCATACTGTCTTGTGATTCTTGTATTCTGACAATATTGTTTGAAATTTAATTTGAAAATCTTCTCACACATTGTTTTAAAATCTATTATCAAGCTTAAATGTAAAGTTTTCCTATATAAATATGAGCCAGAACTTTGTGTTTGCTCTGTGAATGTTGGATGATAACAAATAGTGTTCTGTCTGGGAAACAACCTGCTATATATGGCTGTGTTGACAAACTAAATCCAGTCTTGCATAAAAAAAAAAAAAACCAAACCGGTTTATTCCAGGATCGAAAGGTTGGCTTGACATTAGAAAATCTTTTATATGCAGTTGACCATGTTAACAAATTAAGAGAAAAATATATGACCATCAGATGCAGAAAATATATTCAATGAAATTAATTCAGAGTAAAACATTTTAGCAAGTTTTTAATAGATGGTAACTTTTGTCCTAATAGCTACCAAAACCTGCAGTATTTGACTTGCAGTACTTTGATTTCATAGTCAATCATCTTACTAAATCATCTTATTCTGATAATTTGCATCTGGGATGGGAGTTTTGTGAAGATGGGAGGGAAGAAACAAAAACCTACCAGTCTTTTCATTTCTTCATCTCTTTTTATAGTGGGTAGAACTTCCAATATAGTGTTGAATAAAAGCTGAAGATCTTGGTTCAGATTTTGGCTCCAGCAGATTTAAATGTGAAAGGGAAAACTACATCTTTTAGAAAATGGTGGAAAAGCTAAGATCTCAGGACAGAGAAAGGTTTCTTTAACAAGGCACAATAAACACCAACCATAAAGTAAAATATTGATAAGTTTTATCATATCTTCTATTCATCAAGCAGTACCATGAAAAAGTTAGGCAGTTCACAAGACAGAGGACTAGTGTTCAGAAAACATGAAAAACCTCTGCACACCAATAAAAAAAGAGAACAGTAACCCATTAAAAAGTGCGCGAGAGGTATGACCAGGCATCACCCTGAACAAAAAGCGTGAGTGGCCAGTAAATGTGAAAACATGTTTAAAATCAACTAGAAGGCAAGGAAATACAAATTAAAACCTCAGATTTACACTCATTAGATTATCAGGCATTTAAGAAGCCTTGAATTTTCTGTGCAGACAGTCATTACTCACTGATGACAGTTTTCCCTTCCCCAGCAGCGTGATGGGGAACAGCTAGAACTAGGGAATGTAAATCGATTGGCACAGTGACTTTAGAAAAATGAGCTGGCATGAAGTAAAAATTGAAATTGCACAGAGCTTTTGAAACAACAGTTCTACCCCTAGGGAGATTTCTGTAGCATTATGTCTCCAGCTTTGCCCTGTGATGTTGCATGCCTCACATCTCCTTGGGTAACATTGGTATGTTATCGTCTGTTCATTATGTGTGACAAATAGATGAGAGACCTTGAAGTCAGAGGTAGCTAGGCTGGGGGAGGTCTAGCCCAGTTGAGCCACTGGGTGGTGGGGGAAGAGGGTGCAGTGAGGAGCTCGGTACCTGGAACGCGTTGGAACCTAATTTGTGAAAATTGCCTCTGTGCACCAGTTTTGTTCCAGAATGTTTATAGCAGGTTTTGTTGAAACTTTAGACAGTCCCAAAGTCTCCCTATGGAGTAAATTATTATTTATAGGATCAGGGACTTCCCTGGTGGTCCAGTGGCTGACTCCATGCTCCCAGTGCAGGGGGCCCGGGTTCCATCCCTGTTCATGGAAGTGCTGCAAAAAGATCAAATGCTATGCAGCAATGAAAATTAGTGAATCACCACACCTCCATGTATCAATATGGATGAATCCCACAATGTTCAGTGAAGACTATATCCTGAAGAGGAGCTTTAACAAAAGTTGTTCTTTTGATTATAAGAAGCATTTCATAATAAAATATGTTGGAGATATAATTTCCTGGAAGTTCTGTTTCTGAATTTATTATATGCGGGGTAAATATATAGTTGTGTACTTTTTTATTGTAAGACCCTTATCTTATCAAAAGTGCCACTATTGGTTTCCAGAAATATAGTTCTCAGATTAAAAAATGAAAATTTATTTTAAATCTCTCTGATGTATTATCGAGACATATGTAAAATTTTGAAATGTGTATCTTTAATAAACTGTTTTATTGTGTATTTTGTCAGGCCATGCTCGTGTGTCTTTAGTGGCCTTTAGTCAATGTCAGTCTGCCAGGGCAAATATACTTAAGGATAATTCAGTCTTCTTTGACAAGTTATTTTATACTTAACTGCTTTAAAGCTAATTCTTATTTATAGTCTTAAAATTCAGAGCCATGTTGCTTTAGCAAACAGTTTGTTCAATGTAGCTTTGCTGTCTAGACTTTTTCTACAAGATTTTTTTTTAATAAGTTCTTTGATTTGTTTTTCCCTCTCTCAGTATGTAAATAAACACATAAATTGATAGTGACTTAGGGGTTAGATTCTGAGGGTAACTTTCTAAAGTTAGACTGTCCAGTGCCTTATTTGCTTATGCTTTTTATTATTGTGAAATACTTGCCTGCCTTCAGATTGAACTCTTTCAAGACTCAAGCTTTGACATCTTGGTGTGTAAGCTGGTTAGATCAGGCATGCTTCATTCTCTTTGGATTCCAGCTTGAATCTCTTCTGCTTGTGGTGGGGAGTGGACTGAACTGGGTGTGGGAATGCCTGGTTTCTGCAGTAATGCATTTTGACCTTGGGCAGATAAACGGAGTCTCTCTGTTTCTGATTGACTCACATAAAATGGTATAACACCATTTACCCTGCTTAGCAAACAGTTGTTTGAAAATCACATGACCTAAGTGAAAGTGAAAGTCGCTCCGTTGTGTCCAGCTCTTTGCAACCGCATGGACTCTTCCATGGACTTCTCCAGGCCAGATTACTGGAGCGGGTAGCCTTTCCCTTAGCCAGGGGATCCTCCCAGCCCAGGGATCGAACCCAGGTCTCCCTCATTGCAGGCGGATTCTTTACCAACTGAGCTATCAGGGAAGCATTCCCCCAAAATGCTGAACTGTTGTTTACAAATATAAAAGTTTTTATGTTGTTTTATTACCCAAATATTACCCATTTTGAAAATCATTTGGGTCCCAGCCTTTTCTTCGTTTTCCTAACTTCAGTGTCCACCAGAAGGACTTCTGGGATGATTTGTAACTGTGGGAACAAGCCCAAACTGTGGGTTTGTCTTGCTACTTAAACTTGATTTCCTGGTGTTAAATCTGGATTTATTCAAAATTGTTTACTTGGAGGAGAAAAATTGGCCTTCTGAAGATGGCTCCTTCCTTATTAAGTAAAGCTAAAGTACAGTTTCTCAGAACCTTTTCTTTCGCTACTTTTCACTTTTCTTCCTTTTGTGTCCCTGCATACACAGTCCCTAGAAGATTGATTAAGGACGTGGGCTTAAGTGTCAGATTCCTGGGATTGAATCTAGGTCCTATGTGGCCCTTGAGCAAGTGACCTGTCTTCCTTGCACCTCAGTTTCTTCTTCTGTAAAATGAATGTAGTAATATTGCTCTGTTTACAGGGTTGCTATGTGTTTAATGTAAATTGCTTAACACGGGGCCTGGCACATAGAAAATGCTCAAAATGCTTTACTCATATTACATAATTGTTGATAATGATTTCAGAGAATCCATTCAACATCCCATTCTTTTAAATTAAAATAATATTTGTATTTTGATAGTTTCTTTTTATGTACACTTCTTATATTCTATATATAGAATATGATTTTGAATTTCATGGAAGGCATGAACTATACTGTACTTAAGTTTTAATATTTATGTTTCATTTTACTTTTCAGTAATATTTGTATCTAAAAATTGTTTATTCTAGAGCTTTCAAATTATTAACACAATTAACCACTGCAATTAAGATTTAACAAACTTTTTAAAAGATATGCCATGTACCAGGAAAAATACCTTTTATCATCGCCAGCCCTGTGATACAGGAAATTATTTTTTCTTTTATTAGTGTTTAAAAGCTGAGGCCTAGAGAATTTGTGAGACCTACTCCAGAGTAAAGCACAATTTTTTTTTCTTTTTTGTTCACCACAGTATCTTCAGTGCCTGAAACAGAGCCAGGCAAAGAGCAGGTGTTCAGTAGAAGCTTGTTGGATATTACAGATGAATCCTATGGGCAGGGGTTCTTATTTCAAGCCCTAATTTTCTTATTATTGCATCACAGAGAAGCTGTATTAGCCACATTAATCTGTTAGCAATGCTCAGTATTTTTTAAACTGCTCACTGGGATCTTTATATTGGCTGGCACAGGCGTCTTTAAGCATGCAGAATTGATGCTCATGCCCCGGCATCGCCTCTCCAGCTCAGCTGAGGCTGCTGTGTGAGCCAGTGTGTGTTACCCCTCCAACGTGGACTGCCTGACGACGGGGAGAGGTGTGAGGTGGAGATGAAATGAGGAAACAGGGCAGCTGGCTGATCTCTTTCTTGTTTTTATTTCAATGTTGTGAATTCCTGGAATATTAAAATGTAGAAGCTAAAACAATCTAGCACCACATGCAAATAATTTTGTATCTTATTTTGGTATTTTTATTCCTCTGAAAGGTCTTTCTTTAGTGAAATTCAGTAAAAATCAGTTGTATTTGTGTTTCACCTCTTGAAGAATCTTCATCATGGGCTGTATAAATTGCCCCTTTTTTATATAACTTAACTGTGAACTCTTTTATATTAAAACTTTATATTTTACAGATAAAGTTCAGATATACTTCCTTTTGTTATATAATGAATTTTGCAGTCTTTATTGTACAACATGCAGGAATCTTCCACAGTTCTTACTCATCACTAGTGATGTTTTCAAAAGATACCCTCTCTGTGCCCCTTCTAAATCTTACTGTAGGCCTTTCCCCTCTCACCATGTTAGGGCCAAAACAAAACCGTCTGGGAGAAACTGCTGTCTGTCATTTTCTTTAAGTCTTCTGGAAAAGAAGTCAAAATCATTTCAGGCTAGCCTAGCATCTCACATCCCTGCTATTAGGAAGCTTTCACGTCTGAATTTGTTAGTGTAAATCCTTTTCTCCTTTTTTTATGAAGTTGTTCATTTGCCTCCATGATTCCTTCATATACAAGTACCATTTATCTTACTTTATTCAGTGAACGTTCCTGATTAAATGGAAACTGAATCATGGTATATTCTAAATGCATTAGGGGACTTTTCTTTCAAATAAGTCCTTTTGTAAGGCAAATAATTACCCATTCATTATGTCTCGGCTTTGTTTTTGTTTGTTTTCTTTTCAGTTGTTAGTGGTTGTTTTCTGTTTTATTTTTTCTAGATTTGAATTGTGCAAATACATGGTTTACTTAGAAACAGGGTGTAGTTAGAAGTGACTTCTAAGGTCATGGCTGAACTTTCTCTTTCCCGGGTTAAGATGCACCAGTACAACCTGTAATTTGAGGTCTTTCTGCACTGGTTATTAAGGTGGTTCTTTTCTAAGAAAGAAAACAACGCCAGTCTCCTCAGAGTGTCGTGTTGTCTGGACCCAGTAGAAGGGCTTTTGCAGATAACACGGCTGGCTCTCACCACGCCGGCCTGACCTCTGTGCCTGCAGTCCCTGGGCCTGACCCTCCCCTTCCGTGTTGCAGCGCGTGGACGGCGAGGTGGTCATGCTCTCCGCGCACTGGGAGAAGAAGCAGGCGAGCCTCCGGGACCTGCAGCAGCAGCTTCAGCAGCTTCCAGGCCTCATCGCAGACTTAGAATCCCTGACGGCAAGTCTGAGTAAGTTCCCCATTCGCCTCCAAATGGTGCTTCTAGGAAGGAAAATAATTTGGCGTGATTCCAGAGCTTTCTAAGAATACATTAATCTTATTGCTTAACAGGATTTGGAGGAAAATAGTTCTAATTAATTTCATATTTTGATTAACTGATGATTTGACCAAAAAATGATGATTTAAAATGTGGAAATGATTTTTAAAATACACCACGACCTTTTTCTGCCTCCGTTCTGCTCAGAAAATGTACTTTTGTTGATTCTTAAAGTGACTCAGGGTTGTCTTTGTGACTTTAGGTCTCTGTTTAATAGTGTAAATATAGGAAATGAAAGAGGTTACGGTGGCTTTGCTATGACTAAAGGCTGTACTCTGGAAGTTGTTGCTTTTAATTGGGTTTGCACAGAGTTTCATGTCTTGAAATATGCTTTTTTTCCCTCCTTAAACTGATAAAAGATCATCAAACAGATACAATTAAGTGAGGGTACCTGTTTGGCTAACTTTATACCTTGTGGAAGATTATGTATTTATTTTTTGCTTTTATTGGGATGAATCATGCTGATATTTGTTTCTTGGGCTGATATTCAGAAAATTGACTTTTATGCTTGACAGCACCACATCATAATATAACATTGTGGCTTATCTTCTAACCAAACTTAAGATCTTAGTGAAGTAAGAGGTAGGGGCTACCTACATAGGAGATGAATTTCTTGAGCTAATAACCTGTCTGAGTCTTAATAGCTAAGAAGGTGTAAAGATACCCCATCATCTCTTCTGATTTTCAATACCACATTTTTAAAAGCAAAACAGAACTGATTTACAAAGCAAGTAATTAGCAAAGCATCAAACTTGTGTGTGTGAATAAAATGAACCCGACTGGTGTTTGGAATGCCGCTGCTGATAATAATAGCTAACATTTGTAGCGCCTACTATATATCGGAGATGGTTAGGTGCTTTACAGACATTATTTACAATCCTCACAAGATCCCTGCAGAAGTAGCTTTTATTATCCTACTTTACAGCTTAGGCAAGTTAGGCTTGGAGGGGTAGAGACTTGCTCAGGGCCACACACAGTAAGGTGTGCGTCCAGGATCCCAGCCGCAGTGATGACGTACTCAATGGAGGATGAGGCATTTGGAGTGGCGCCTGTCAGCAGACCCCATGAGCCACATTCTTGAAGCCCTAGAATCAGTGTTCTGTTATTTCTGAAGGCAGGGTGGGGGAAAAGAGACTCTGGGTTTAGGAGGAAGGCCCTCTGGCCTTATTACCCTCTTGTAGTGTAGGAATGGTCCTTCTCAAGCCTTTGATAACTGACAGAAAAAGCCTCCTAGACACTGGGGGAATATTCCATTTAGCCACTTTCTGTTCAGCATCTCTTTGTGTATCTCTTTGAGTCTTTGTTTTTCACTGGTTGTGTATTTCTTTGCAGAGACATCCACCTATGATACTATCCCCCTTTCCTTTCCAGCCAAGAGTAAATTCTGTTTATAAATGTTATTTGTTTGATGTCACTCTGCTGATTAAATGCATTTGGCCTCAGTTCTAATTATTCTCATAGTTGATTCTACTGATAGAGTATAGTGTATTTTCCTTCTCGATTAGGATTCTACTATCCTAATTGAAGAAGTGATGTTTAGTGATGTGATACCATCTTCAGAAACTGCATTTTGACTTTTTAAATGAATGTGATGGGTTTCCCAAATGCTCACTTGAATTCTGTCTTTACTAATCCGAGAACATCGACCACCAAAGGCAAATTAAAGCTAAATTAAAGCAAATTAAATGAAAGCTGAAGTATCATATCTATATTATTAATGCATTTTATGAATTCATTTTAATGAGATTATGCACCATTCTTAGAAATTCGAATCATTTGGTTTTAATGCTTACCCATAAACTGTGGATTTCTTTATTTTGGGGGTGAAGTGAAAGTCGCTCAGTTGTGTCGGACTCTCTGTGACCCCATGGACTATACAGTTCATGGAATTCTCCAGGCCAGAATACAGGAGTGGGTAGCCTTTCCCTTCTCCAGGGGATCTTCCCAACCCAGGGATGGAACCCAGGTCTCCCACGTTGCGGGTGGATTCCTTACCAGCTGAGCCACCAGGGAAGCCCAGGAACACTGGAGTGGGCAGCCTGTCCCTTCTCCAGGGATCTTCCCGACCCAGGAATCGAACCAGGGTCTCCCGCATGGCAGGCGGATTCTTTACCAGCTGAGCCACCAGGGAAGCCCCGATCGCTTCCCCTTCAGGGGGTAGCCGCAGCATGCTCTTTGTCATTACCTAATTACTTTGATAGAGTATTACAAGGCTTAGTCAAGCAATAATGCAAAATAAAAATTACTTAGGAGAAAACAGTAACTAATCTATATGTAGTCACAGAATTCTCTTAACTTCTCTGAACTTTTAGCCCTTTCACTGTCAAATCTAATACTATATCCATTCAGTCCCTATATTTCCTAGGCCACTTAACTCTTTTAGTCTTGCCTTGCTCTCTAGAGAGTCTGCCCTTATTAAAGAATAAGAGATTAATATGATGTGAGCAATTTGGACCTTTGATGATGCTTTTAGCTGTGTTATCCTGTGGCTTAATAAATATGGCTCCTGATTACATGCTCCCTCAGGAATTAAGTAAGAACAGATAATCCACTCATGTTGTTTTTTTAATGGGATGTGATCCATCTAGCTTACAAAGACTGTGTAATAGATAATCACTGGTAAGGCTTGTCATTAAAAAAAAAAAAAAAAAAAAGGTAATAAATAAAGGTATGCTGGGAATTGGGAAAGAAGGGCTATGAACTGACTTTCAAATCTGGGTTTGGACCGCAGTTTCCCAGCTTTTTAACTGTGAGACTCCGTGGAGGTTTCCTGACTTCTCTATGCTTTAGTTTCTTTGCTTTTAGGATTGAAGAAAAGAGAACCTGCTTCACAGGGTAGCACAGGGTGCCTGCTATGTGTTAGGCATCTGTGAGTCCCGTGCGCCATTTGCGGGCTCAGGGCACACAGCAGTGGACAAGGCCAGGCAGCTGTCACCAGGATGCTCACTTTCTCCTGGGAGCCCCTCCGGCCTTTGCAGATTTACAAAACCACTGTTTTGGGGGGAGGATTGGATGGGTGTTACACAATTTAGCTTGTCCTACACAATAGTTAAGAGTGCAAAACCCTGGTGTGAAATGTGAGAACAGTGTAGTATTGTGTATGTTGAAAAATAGTATGTAAGGATAGAATGGAGTATTGTCCTCCAGATTCTGCACACTTTCTTGGTTTAGCGCTAAGTCGTGTCTGACTCTTGTGACCCCATGGACTGTAGCCCACCACTCTCCTCTGTCCATGGAATTTCCCAGGCAAGAATACTGGAGTGGGTTGCTATTTCCTTCTCCAGGGGACCTTCCTGACCCAGGGATCAAACCTGGCTCTCCTGCACTGCAGACGCTCTCTTGCGTTGCAGGTGGATCCTTTACCAGCTGAGCCACCAGCCCTTTCTTATTGTTTTCAGTTACGCAGTGTACTCTGCATATAAGTTAAACAAGCAGGGTGACAATATACAGCCTTGACGTACTCCTTTCCCAGTTTTGAACCAGTCCATTGTTCCATACTGGGTTCTAACTGTTGTTTCTTGACCTGCATACAGGTTTCTCAGGAGGCAGGTAAGGTGGTCTGGTATTCCCATCTCTTTAAGAATTTTCCAGTTTGTTGTGATCCGCACAAAGACTTTAGCGCTTCAATGAAGGAGAGGTCAATGAAGTAGAGGTAGATGTTTTTCTGGAATTCTCTTACTTTTTCTGTGATCCAGTTGATGTTGGCAATTTGATCTCTGGCTCCTCTGCCTTTTTAAAAATCCAGCTTGTACATCTGGAAGTTCTTGGTTCACGTACTGTTGAAGCCTAGGCTGAAGGATTTTGAGCATTCCTTTGCTGGTGTGTGAAATGAGTGCAGCTGTACAGTAGTTTGACATCCTTTGTCATTGTGCTTCTTTGGGATTAGAATGAAAACTGACCTTTTCTAGTCCTTGGGCAACTGCTGAGTTTTCCAAATTTGCTGGGATCTTGAGTGCAGCACTTTACAGCATCATCTTTTAGGATATGAAATAGCTCATCTGGAATTCCATCACATGCACTAGCTTTGTTCGTAGAAATGCTTCCTAACGCCTACTTGACTTCACACTCCAGGATGTCTGGCTCCAGGTGAGTGACCACACCGTTGTGGTTATCCAGGTCACTAATGCGGCTGACTGTGACTCAGATCATGAGCTCCTTATTGCAAAATTCAGACTTAAATTGAAGAAAGTATGACCTAGTGGTTTTTCCTACAACACTTATTCTGTGCATTTTACTGTGAAACTGTAAGATATTTGGAACATATTTATTGAATTCTCCTGAACCGCCACTAGAGGGTAGTCTAATCCTATTCCTATTTTAAAAGTCTAAAATGTCAAGAGATTTTCTGAATTCTCTCTGTTGCTTAGTTTATTTCGTATGACCTACTTAAAAAGACACCTTCATCTAGAACAGAAGATTCTGTTAATTCTTAGATAACAGTTCTGTAAGAGAATGACAGCCTTGTACTGAGCTTGCTTGCCTCTCTCTTTCAATCTGACCTGACCGGATACATTACTGTTCTGCTTTCTCTGTACAGAATTTGAGAGTGCATGTAACTAGGAGACTGTCACAGTTTGTACAGTTTCATGAAACAGATTATCTTATGGTCCAGGGTACGTTCTGAGATTAGACCCTTCAAGGGACATATTAGCTCTCTTTCGACACAGTTTAATATATACTGCACAGATCTCATTTGTCCCATGATGGCTTTCTAATGCCTGCCTCAAAGTTCCTTGTTACCACTCTATTATTACCTTATCACACCAAGAGTGACAAAAGCATTGGAAGACTCTTGCGGTCCTTTAATACCTGGCCTCCTGTGACCTATGGGTTTGCAGAGATTTCTTTGTTCCCTGAGGCTATTTATTTTTGCTAGAAAATACTCATTAAGTGTGAAGTTATGAATTTTAATGTGCTGCTCCACTCTTCATATGCCAGTGGTTACACTACACATAGTATGTATCTGAAACGAATGGCACAAAGGAAAATTCCAAACAGCACGGCTCTTCCTCTGGGACGGTCTCCACACGAAGGTTTGTGACGCTCTTTCCTGCACAGGTGTCAGGCTCTCCCAGATGGCCCTCCCCAATAAGATTCCACCCATCTTCCCCACTGATCACTAACTGAGACATATACTGTTGTTATGCTGAGCAAAACAGTGAGGCTGGAACTTCTTGTGAAGGTCCTTTTGTGTCCGTGGAGGCCTGCTAGTGTTTTATGAACGTGCATTCTAAGTCTAGTTACCAGATTTACTCAAATCTGTGACTGTTTCCTAGCAGGAGATGAGCAGGGTGTGACAGAGAGATTAAATCTCTGCCTGTTTAAATTCAAAATAAAATATTCAGAGTACATACCATATATATGCTTATTATTTAAAGAGATTTTTGTAAAGTTTTTCATATAAAAAGTGAAGAAAATTCATGTCCATCAGTACAGTTCTTATATATTTTATTACTGACCTCAAGCCTGATAAGAGTTAAAATGGAAAAGTTCCGTTGCTGCTTCTGCTTTAACTCATTGGGGCCTAACTTGATATACTGATAACAGTGTTTTCAAAGTCCTCTGCCCATGTTTAATTCGCTCATTGACAAAATTTAGCATAACCTCCTAATATGTAAATTAGATGAATATGAATCATAGATTTGCTTTCTTGATTATTATTTTTTGTTTTAGAGTGACAGAATCATTGTATCTCCAGAAATCCTTCTTAATTGAATTCAGCAGATCAGATGTTTTGTTGTTCAGGCACTAATTTGTGTCTGATTCTTTGTGACCCCATGGACTGCAGGACATCAGGCTTCCCTGTCCTTCACCTGTCCATTGAGTTGATGCTGCCATCCAACCATCTCATCTTCTATTGCCCCGTTCTCCTGCTGCCCACAATTTTCCCAGCATCAGAGTCTTTTCCAGTGAGTCGGCTCTTTGCATTAGGTGACCAAAGTATGGAGCTTCAGCTTCAGCATCAGTCCTTCCAGTGAATATTCAGTATTGATTTCCATTAGGGTTGACTGATTGGATCTCCCTGCAGCCAAGGGACAATCAAGAGTCTTCTCCAACACCTCAGTTCAAAAGCATCAATCCTGCGGTGCTCAGCCTTTCTAGTCCAACTCTCACATCCGTACATGACTACTGGAAAGACCATAGCCTTAGCTAGATGGACCTTTTTTTGGCAAAGTAATGTCTCTGCTTTAATATACTGTTAGGTTTGTCATAGCTTTTCTTCCAAGGAGCAAGCATCTTTTAATTTCGTGGCTGCAGTCACCGTCTGCAGTGACTTTGGAGCCCAAGAAAATGAAATCTGTCACTGCTTCCACTTTGTCCACATCTACTTGCCATGAAGTGATGGGACCGGATGTTGCAAAGATATAGGCTTTACCCTTAAGATGTTTACAGAATGCTGAGAAAGGTGAGAGTACAGGATAGTGGCATGCTGTCAGTGTGTGAGTCCTGGCAGGGTTCATGGGTCAGTGGAAGCACAGATGAGGGAGAGAGCTCTGGCCTGAACCTGCCAGGGAGATACGGGGTTGGGGCGGGAAGCAAAGACCCCTCAGGACAGGCAGGCACACATGGGACCCTCCTTGGAGTGATAAGGGGTCGTGAAGGAGGGTGGCGGTGAGGCTGGAAAAGTAGTCTCTGGGCAGGGAGTGAGAGGTCCCTGAATGCTTGGGTAGGGAGTTAAACTGTAAGTCCTCAGGAGCCTTTGAAACTTCTAAAGGGAGTTTGGCAGGAGCCATAATGTGACCCCAGACTCTCCCGGGCACTTTAAGTCTCAGGTTGCCGTCCAGCACCAGGACGACGTCAAAGCCTCTCTGTTACCCAGCCCCCTGTATGCTGAGGATAACATGCGTGATGCTAAAGGAACCAAGTAGCTTAGAGCTAAATGGATTCCGTATTGAATGTAATTATTCTAGTTCTTATCACTAATCAAAGTGAAATATCCTTTAAATAATCCTGTTAGCTATGATCATCTTGTAAGACCCTGTCAAACTAGTTCTAATAGAGTGAACTGAACACTCCTTCTTCAGGGCCAGTAGCACGAGCTCCCGGGCTGAGGCTGCCACTCGTTTTGCCATTTAATATAATAACAAAGAATAATCTGTACAGCAACTAATACATTAACATCATTTTTCCTGTTTTCCTTTCCATATATATACTCCTCAGGTACTACTGATGACATTTCTGAAAATCTTAGATGTAATTTTTCATTGATTAAAACTTAGATTTTGGCTAATTGTTTCAGGTTAGGCTTTCCATAGGCTATAGGTAATAGCTGTTGTATGTGACCCTTAAAGATAGATTCAAAACTGTTATGAACTGCATTATCAGACTTTTCCAGACTTAAACTGATCTACAGTGAAAAATCAATTATGATAAAAGTCATTACCTAAAATGTTCTTGAAGAGGAGTGCTAAACTACTTGCCACATTTTAACTTTTCAGTAAAATTTAATTTTTCCTCCTAAATCCATGTCTTTTTAAGCCATGAAGTGAAGTTGCTCAGTCGTGTCCAACTCTTTGCAACCCCATGGACTGTAGCCTGCCAGGCTTCTCGGTCCATGGGATTCTCCAGGCAAGAATACTGGAGTGGGTTGCCATTTCCTTCTCCAGGGGATCTTCCCAACCCAGGGATCGAACCCGGGTCTCCCGCATTGCAGGCAGATGCTTTATCCTCTGAGCTACCAGGGAAGCCCAAGCCATAGACCCTCCCAAGTACAAAAACACAGATATTTAGTAGAGTTAAAATTTAGGATATTAAAAAATGTGGGGACTTCCTTGATAGTCCAGTGATTAAGACTCTGCCTTCCAATGCAGGGGGTGCGGGTTTGATCTTTGTTTGGGGAAACGGGCGGAGGGAGCTTCACTTTCCACCAAAGTTTAAGGGCTTCCCTTGTGGCTCAGCTCGTAAAGAATCCACCTGCAATGCAGGAGACCTGGCTTCGCCCCCAGGGTTGGGAAGATCCCCTGAAGAAGGGAAAGGCTCCCCACTCCAGTATCCTGGCCTGGAGAATCCCATGGACTGTTTAGTCCATGGGGTCGCAGAGTCGGACATGACTGAGTGACTCTCACTGGGGAACTAAGGTCCCACGTGCCATACCATGTGGCTAAAAAAAATTTTTTTAATGTGTATGTTTCTGGATTTAATATCTGTGGGTCAAACATTCATTTAAAACGGGCAAAATTTTCATCTTAGTAAACCTAGAACTGCAAGTTGAAATTCCGGAAAAGAAAAAGTGAAAGTATTGGTCGCTCGGTCATGTCCGACTCTCTGCGATCCCATGGACCGTAGCCCACCAGGCTCCTCTGTCCATGGAATTCGAAACTTGCTCCTTATGTTGGTGTCACAGAAACTACTTAGAAAGTCACATGGCAATCTAGTGGCTAAGGGAAGGATTAGACTCAGTGCCCTTGAATCTTAGCTGTTTGAGTGAAACTGTGGCTGGGAAGCAGCACAGCCGGCTTGCCTTCCCTGCCCCGACCCCCATGACACTCTTTCTTGCCGAGTCTCATGCTCACCTGTCTATGTCAGATGCCTCTCCTTTGATTTTTCACAGGCCCTCACCCTCTGTCATGCTGTGGTGTCTCTGAAACATGCCTCCCCTCCACTTTGAGCTCTCTGAGCACACGGTTTCTCTTTTTCATCTCTGTGTCCCAGTGCCTGGGGCATGTGGTGAGTGCCTGGTAGACGGCCATGGTGCTGTCTAAGGTCTAAAACCTTTGACCTCTAAAACTTTTCTGTTGTCTAAGAAAACAACCGGTCCTCACCCCTACAGCCGTGAAATCTTGGTTTATTTAAGCACCTATCAACTGGAAATCGTTGTGTGAAAGAGAGACTCAGTTTTGATCCCTGACTACTCATCACTAGCTAGGTGACCTTGGACAGGGCACTGAAATGATTTCTGCAGGCTGTGGCTTCACTGTTTTAAATGAAGGATTTGACAGAGAGGATCTCCATCTGCTGAGTTCTGTGGCCTAGAGGCAATGTAGAGTGGTTGAAAGAGCAGTGGACAGTGAGCAATGCTTCCTGTGTGTTCAGTGCCTTGGAGATTTATATATGTCATGTTCAAGGCAAAACAATGCTAAAGTCACTTGAAATCTCAAATATTAAATTATGTTTGGTGTAATTTGTGTTAATTATATTTTGATATATTCTCATTGTTTGAAAATTGATCATTCATATGTGGTATATGCGATCATTAGGATATCAACATTAGATTAATCAAGATACTCTGTTTCCCTATCCTGGTTAATGAAGTATAAAGTATTTTGGGAAGTTGTGTCTTAAAAATGTTCGAGATATAAAAATATACTCAAAAAAGATAGCTTGAAATATATTTTAATGTTGGTACATTTTATTTTGCTTCAAGAAGGGTTAATGAAAATTTTAAATAAATGCAAAATAATCTCAACAGTTCAAACTTAGCTTTTAGACACTCTTCCTTTTCTCCATGATCAAGGATTCTGATTTCTGACGTTTGTTTCTTCTTTTGACTTTGTATACTTTCAGCTCATTTAGAGGCTAGTTTTGAGGAGGTAGAAAACCACCTGCTGAATCTGGAGGATTTATGTGGACAGTGTGAATTAGAGAGATACAAACATATGCAGTCCCAACAACTGGAAAATTACAAGAAAAATAAGAGGTGAGTTTGGAAAATTGGCCCTGATATTCATTTGCAATCTCAAAGTTTCCCACAGTACTTTATATGCTACTCTTCGTAAGTTTAGAGTGATAAAACACAGGGATTTCAGGTAAAACTCTTTAATAAGCTATACAAAACATGTTTTGTTTTGTTGGTATCACTATCTGTTGCCGTTTTATGGAGATGAGGTCTGAAAAGCTGAGCATGGGATAAACGGTGGAGGGAACAGTGCAACAGATAGAACTTCCCAAGAGAGGAGAACCCCTGACCTCATGTTCTCCAAGCAGTAGATCCTGGGTGGCTTTTTCCCTTTGCTTCCTTTCCTTGTCTTTCCTTTAGAGCAGGAGGAAAAGGAACCTGAGTGCTGGCTGTGGAAAGTGGCTCAGCTTTGTCACATACTGTCTATGAGACCTTCAGGAAGTTATTTAATCTCTTAGCTTCAACATGTGTAGCTTGCAGTGACGATGACAATGTCCCCACCTCCTGGAGTCGTGGTGAGGATTCAGTGAGACGGTCATCACCAGATGCAATGCCCTGTCATAGTAGTTATCATGGTGACTGTTTTCATTGGGCGAACTAGAACTGGAGGTGGGTAGTAAGATTTGGAACTATGAAATTTTATATGTCGCTCTTTTCTTCACTGTCACCTAGTGACTTAGATATATTAGATATATAATTAGTACATTATAGTTTATATGTTACAAAATGAGAAGTAAGTGTTTGGAGAACAGCCTCATCTGTAATTTAAGTAAAAGCCAGAGTGTACTGGACAAGTCTTAACATGTGTCACGTAACTGAAATATCATTTTAGATCTGGGGTGGTGTCATAGAAAGAGGGCACAATAGAGTCAGAAGACCCCAGTCCTGGCTTCATCCGCTACTGATTCTGTGCTCTTGGGCAAGCCATTCACTTTCCTCTATCCTGTTGTAAAACTTTCATTGACTAGCATTTGAAAGACTTCTTAAAAGATTACATTGTTAGGCCTCTTTCTGGTGACTCCCAGAACCCTGGCAGTCAATCTTGTCTCCCCTGGGCAGAGAATTGGAGAGGTCATCTGAGAAACTGACCAGCCTGCGAGAAAGGACCTGCAGGGATGGAGACTGGGGCATCCTCTGATGAAACAGTTGGGTCTGCATCCTTGTGCCCCCTGACGACGAGCCCCGCACCTCTGTAAGTGCTCTCATCAGCCTGGTGGTGCCTCACTCTTAAGTATGAACGCATAGCTAAGGAGTAATATCCAATTGAAGAAAGGTTCCAAAATGAGCAGGGCCAAAATAAATTAAAAATAAACTAGTAATTATTTTTAAAGACCCACGGAGGAATGAGACACTATGATGGGAGCAGAAGAAAACTTAAGAACAAAAACTAATTAATAACCTCAGGTGTATATTACAGGAGACCATTTTGCATTTATGAGACACAAATAGGATGCTCTAGAGAAGGGATAGTTAGCAAGAAAGCTCTTGGGCATCAAATACGTGATTGCAGAAGTAGAAGGCTTTAAGTGAAGCATTAAAAGATGATGTTAGGACTTCCCTGGTAGTACAATGGATAAGAACGCACCTGTAAATGCAGGGGACATGGGTTCAATCCCTGGTACAGGAAGATTCCACATGCCATGGAGCAACTAAGCCCATGCCACGACTCCTGAGCCTGCACTCTAGAACTGGTGAGTCACAACTCATGAAGCCAACGAGAGAAGCCCACACACTGAGACGAAGAGTAGTCCCCTTCTTGCTGCAACCAGAGAAACCCTGCACACAGCCATGAAGACCCAGTGCAGTCAAAAATAAATAATTTAAGAAATAAAGTTGTTTTAGAAGAACAAAAGATAATGTTAAATTTTTACATGAGAGAACAAAAAGACTGAGAAAAGCTGAGAATGTTTAGCAAATTAGAGCATTAATTTTTAAGTCCTATATACTAGGAGCTTCAGAAAGAAAGGGAAGAGAAAAAGAGGAGACATTCACTGAAGAATTAATACAAGAAACTTGTTCAGAGCTGAAGGCTATGACTGAATTGGAAAGGGTCCCCCAAGGACATGATGAGGGAGAGAGCCAGAAGTGTGCACAGTCAGGGTAAAAAGTCATGAAAACCTTCGTAAAGGTCCTAAGGACTGCAGCGTCTCAGCAGCAACCCTGTAAGTAGGAAATGATTTTTACTGTGTATTTACTTAACCTGGTTCAATTCCTGGGTCAGGAAGAGCCGCTGGAGAAGGGATAGGCTACCCACTCCGGTATTCTTGGGCTTCCCTTGTGGCTCAGCAGGTGAACGATCCGCCTGTAAGAGGGGAGACCTGGGTTTGATTCCTGGGTTGGGAAGATCCTCTGGAGAAGGGAATGGCTACCCACTCCAGTATTCTGGCCTGGAGAATTCCATGGACTGTATAGTCCATGGGGTCGCAAGGAGTCGGATATGACTGAGCGACTTTCACTTTATTTACTTAGCCAAATTTTCAGCCAGTGTGAAGAAATAGTAACTTCCAGCCATACAAGGGCTCCAGTTTAGCTCATGTGCAGACTTTATCAGAAAGTGGCTGGAGGATATGCTCTACAAACAAGGGAGTAAACCAGTAAGAAGGAAGATGGAGCGTGGAAGAGATGAGTTGCTCTTAGCAGATCTGTCCAGTTCGGGAGAGAAACAGAATTCCTAGGATGATGGTGAAAGAAGCTTCAGAGGGTCTGGAGAGCAGCCCAGATGGAAGCAGGAAGAGCCCCCAGAGGATTCCAGGAGCAGTGTTTTCCAGGGCAGACTGTCTGGTGCGCTTGAGCATGTGAGCTGGGTTTTATAAGCTCTGATGGAGAGTTTGACTATATATTAGTGATAGGAATGTTTTCTAAAAAACTAAGCAAATAAGGTGACTATTGACAGTAAGAAAATGTAGTTTTACAAGAAAATAAATAATATAATTCATGGCTCAGTTATAGATAATAATTTTATATATATATATATACACATAAACATTCTGATGATAATTAAATGTGGCATATGGATTCAAGTCAGAATTATAGGTTATTGGGAAGATGCAGTGAAGTGTGTTTGTGTGGAGGGATGGGAGGGGTTTAAGGAAGCTAATCCTCAGCTTTGACAGCAGGAAATCAGGAAGCAATATTTAAAATGGGAAAAAAATGAATAAATGTCAGTGTTGACATGTTATTTAGAAAAAATGAAGATAAATACTGGAAGGACTGACTGTAGCTGCTTTCAAAGAAGCAGGACAAGGACTTCCCTTATGGTCCAGTGGTTAAGAGTCTGCTCTTCTAGTGCAGGGGGCATGAGTTTGATCCCTGGTCTAGGAACTAAGACCTTGCATGCTGCCCGATGTGGTTTAAAAAAAGGACAGAAAGATGGGGAGCACTGAGTGAGGCACTAATCAGCTTCATCATAAATCCTTGAGGGTACTCTTCAACTTAAGAAATATACATGTACTATTTTGATAAACATAAAAATTGAATTTAGAATTTTTTGTTAGCTGCAGCACTTCCTGATGTATTTTATAGGAATAGAGGACTGAGAAGATAGCCACTGATAAAAGAGTCCATGATCAAATAAGTTTCAGAAACACTTTACCCTGTATTTGCCTCATGGAACTTTGTAGTACATGTACACATAGTAATGTATTACACGTAGTACGTGTCAGTGTATTAAAGGTTCTAAGAAATTTGTTCAACTCACCACTTCACAACTTACTTGCTTACAGAACCAGTTTGTGTGTAATATATATTAAAATTCTGTGAGTTGGTATCCTATAGTATACCATTGAAAAAAATTTACAAAACACCAAATTAAACATATGTGGTCCACAAGGGAAGAGTCTCTTGGAAATAAACCTCCTTCCTCTTTAACAAGCAGCCCTACAAACTAAACTAGTGAATTTTCTTTTCTGGCTCTGGAGGAGATAACATGTAATATAAGGATTGGCTATATGATGTGAGGGTATTACAGTGTTTGCCCACTACATAGCTTTCCAGAAAATCTGGGTCAGACAACTTGATGAGGATGGAGAGAGCAGGGGACTGAAAGATAATGTCTCCTTCACCTCCAGCACTAATCATGTCTATAGTGCCCTGTCTCATTCCACTCCCATCAGGGACTGGGACTGGGCGGGCAGCAACTGTGGGAGTTGGGACAGGGACTGAGTTATTAGTACATGAAGTCATGTAACAGCCTAGGGGCCAAGGTTAAGGCCAGGTCCGTTTCTGATTGTTGCGTTGAAGCAAACGGAATCCACCCCAGGTGTTAGTGCATCTGTAGTTGGGAGTGGATATATGATATTTCATCATGTATTTGATAAGCATTCCCAGCACAGAGGATAAATTCCTGCCTCCTGTGAAAGGAGGAATGTGACCCATCCCAATAGTTATGTGGCAGATTCTCAGTGTGGGCAGAAGGAAAGAGCTTTAGAACACTCCTGGGGGTGCATCCACCCCTGAGAAACATTTGTATAGGTGGTTTACCCCAAGTGGACTTCCCTGGTGGCTCGGTGGTAGAGAATCTGCCCGCAGTGCAGGAGACACAGCAGGAAATGTGGGTTCAATCCTGGGCTGGGAAGATCCCCTGGAGAAGGAAATGGCTACCACTCCAGTATTCTGTGAGTCAGAGAATTCCATGGACAGAGGAGCCTGGTGGGCTACAGTCCATGGGGTCGCAAAAGAGTTGGACACGACTGAGCGCGAGCGTGCATTGCCCTGAGTGTTTCTGCATGGAAGGAGGGCATTCTACTTTAGCTGGTTGCCTGATGAAAGTGACATGTAAGCGACTGTATAGTTGTGGGGGGAAAATACCCATAAATAGCTTTTGTAATAACTCTTCTGCATATAAAGTGATATTAGAATGGCTGATTGCTTTTATGGGCAGGAATAGACACCCCCTATTCAGTAGTAAAACATCAGAGAGTGGACAAACCATGGCTGTAGGCAGAGACAAGTACTGTACCAGTAGTTGGGTTGTCAGGTGGTTCAGAAGCCAAGTTAGCCATGACAAGTGTAACTGCTGGATGCCTGTGTAGGTTTTCATAACCAATAGGAAATTTATTTTTCATCAAATAAGAAGCATTAATATTGACTATCTGAGCCAAAATAAAGAACATAAGACCATTTCCATGGGTTTGTCTAAGCTAGCAGTGAGAGAAATGGACTTGAGAGGTGGAAGTCAGCTTGCATTTGACTTCCCAGGTGGCTCAGATGGTAAAGAATCTGCCTGTAATGCAGGAGACCTGGGTTCGATCTCCCGAAGAAGAGAATGGCTACCCACTCCAGTATTCTTGCCTGGAGAATTCTGTGGACAGAGGAGCCTAGTGAGTTACAGTCCATGGAGTCGCAAAGAGTCGGACACGACTGAGCGAGTAACATTTGCATCTGTAGTCACAGATGTGGGGAGAAATAGATGGTAAATGTGTACATGGTTTTTAAAAAGGATAATTTCAGACAGTTGTATTGAAGAAAATAACCCAGGGTAATGTGAGTGGTGGGAAGGGAGGGCCCTTCCTGGAGGACACGTGAGAACTGAGACCTGAGTAAGGAGGCACACACACGGGGATGGCGTGTGATGCCCTCCCCTGCAGAGGGGGAGCAGGTACGTTTAGGAGAATGAAGTGGAGCTAAAAGGAGATGTAGAATTTAGACCTCCCTGAGTCTGTCATCTTTTCAGTACCACCATAATATTCCTTAGAATGATTATTGAGATTCTTTTATAATAATTACATTAAAATCATACATAAGCTAGTGATCTAATTAAAATATTTTTTAGTTCCAGAGTTCTAGATCCTTTGTTTTCCCCTTCAGGTTGTAGCATACCATCAAAATTTCTCTGAAAATAGCTGCATCTTAAAGAACAGTGTGATTTTAGTAAGTTAGCCTAATTATAAATGACTCATAATTTTAACACAGTCTTCCATTGGACTTGAAATCTGCTTTGGGGCATACTGAACTCTAGAAGCATTTTTCACTAATTCATTTAGGCTTTGAAACTTAATTGTCATCCTCTATAAACTGTCTCTTGTGAGTGGGGGGCATGGCTTCGGTTGATAAGATTAGCGCCCAGGAAGGTTCTGAGGAAGTCATCGTCCCTTTTGCTCTATGTGTTGCAGCTAATGCTGAGGACTGTGTGCTTCTTTGTGCTCGTGCTGCTGTTGATGTGGACTGTAGACTAAGTTCTGCTGTTGTTGTTCAGTTCCTCAGTCCTGTCTGACTCTCTGCAACCCCATGGACTGCAGCACGCCAGGCTTTCCTGTCCTTCACCATCACCCGGAGCTTGCTCAAACTCATGTTCATTGAGTCGGTGATGCCATCCAGCCTTCTCATCCTCTGTCGTCCCCTTCTCCTCCTGCTTTCAATCTTCCCCAGCATCAGGGTTTTTTCTAATGAGTTGGCTTTTTGCATCAGGTGGCTAAAGAATGGAAGCTTCAGCATCAGTCCTTTCAATGAATATTTAGGGTTTATTTCCTTTAGGATTGACTGGTTTGGTCTCCTCAGTCCCGGGAACTCTCAACACCACAGTTCAAATGCATCAGTTTTTCAGCGCTCAGCCTTCTTTATGATCCAGCTCTTGCATTCATACCTGATTACTGGGAAAACTATAGCTTTGACTAGCTGGGCCTTTGTCGGCAAAGTAATGTCTCTGCTCTTTAATACACTGTATAGGTTTGTCTTCCAAGGAACAAGCATCTTTTAATTTCATGGCTGCAGTCACCATCTGCAGAGATTTTGGAGCCCAAGAAAATACAGTCTGTCACTGTTTCCATTGTTTCCCCATCTATTTGCCATGGCAAATAGATGCACTGGATGCCATGATCTTAGTTTTTTGAATTTGAGTTTTAAGCTAGCTTTTTCACTTTCCTCTTTCACTTTCATCAAGAGGCTCTTTAGTTCCTTTTCACTTTTCTGCCATAAGGGTGGTGTCATCTGCATATATGAGGTTATGCAGACTAAGTTTAGAAAAGAAGCTCTTTAGTTCCTCTTTACTTTTCTGCCATAAGAGTGGTGTCATCTGCACATCTGAAATTATGCAGACTAAATTTAAGTTTAGAAAAATCTTTAAAGCAAAGAATGACAGATTTGAGATGTTATGGCATGTCTTTAGTAGTATTTGACCAGCTTACATTCTAGAGAATAACCCACCGAACTCCTGAGCTTCAAGAAATGACTGTCCACTGGACAGGTCATGGTCACAGGTATGCCTGTTCTTCCATTTCAGAGAGTTGAGGGGATTGTGCTGGGCAGACTTGCCACAGGCCTGGCTTTGCTGAGAACAGGACAGGAGAAACCAGTGGCATTCTCCAAGGTGAAGGTGACTCTGGAACCAGAAGAGGAGGTCTGGTGGAGACGGGCAGGAAGGCAGTAACTAGCCCCTAGGTTCTGTGTGGAGGTGGTTTGGATGCTGAATGGGAAATAGATGAGCAGAGTGTCCCCTCAGGCAGTGCTTTTTATGTGAAGGGTCCTCCCCAGGTGGAGGAACATGGAACCAGACTGACTTTCCCCCGATCCAGCCAGAAACCAGACACAATAAATGAAATAACACTCGTTAGGACACTGTACATTGGGTAGAGAGGAGAAGTGATCCTTGATCAGTAGGAGACAAGCCCTGTGGCGGCCCCAGCATTCTGCCTGGAGAGTTTCCAGGCTGCATGCAGGAAGGAAACCCAGGTAGAGTCTGGCAGACTCTGAGTTGAAGAGTGGAGCTAAGTGTCTGGAAACCCAAGATAGCTGGAGTTTACAGGGCACAGAACCAGAAAGCAGGAATACCGAGAGTCTGCAGAGGAAGTTCAGCAGGGGACCGGTCATTCACGTGAGCAAACGACCCAGGGAGGAGGAGGAGGATTAGTTAGCAGTGCCCATCAGCCAGAGACTGAGAATCCTGGGGAAATTCCTCGGGAAAGCTTCCCTCAACAGTTAGCCCTTGCCTGAGCCCCATTCCAGTCTTGCTTAACTAATCATAGAAGCAAGCATCAAAGAGATCACGCTGTTTGCAAATAAATTAACTGTGTCCAAGCGAGAATGTTTAGAAATACAAAAATAGCTAGTAGTCAACAAGGTAGATCATTCTAACAGGTTGCTTATGAATGGACAAGATGCATGACACACCAAAGTTCAACTGAGTTTGCCAGAGAAAGATGGTCTACAGGTTGTGTTGTATTAAGACATCAATGGAGACTAAATCCATGATGCACTTTAAATATTTAACCTGTATTTTTATTATTAACTCTTTGGGTAACTTAAGCCTGTTGACAGATCAGTCCTTATTTACCTGGCCTCTTGAAGCTGTCTCTAATACTTGCACCCTAAGTTTTCTTCTCTCCTGCCATTGTGGATGCTGTAGTTCTGTTATTCTCTTGGGTTTTGTTATTAGCTATTGCTTCCTCTCATTCTGTGTAATAAAGATGTCTTATTCTGTAACATACCCCCTCTGCAGGATCTGTGTCAGGAGCAAATGACAACAGGGCTTCTAAGAGTTTTGAGAAAATTACCTCAAGTAGGTGGGCCAGTTCTTCTCGTCCCTGAGAGTGAAAGTCTCTCTGTTGTGTCTGACTCTTTGCGACCCCATGGACTATAGAGTCCATGGAATTCTCCAGGCCAGAATACTGGAGTAGGTAGCCTTTCCCTTCTCCAGGGGATCTTCCCAACCCAGGGATTGAACCCAGGTCTCCTGCATTATGGGCAGATTCTTTACCATCTGAACCACAAGGGAAGCCCAAGAACTTTATCCAACTTCTACCCTCTCAGCCACAAACTCACCAAGCCAGTAAGGGTACACATCTTCAGAACTGCAGAATGCTTAAAAGATTACAAAAGATTAGATAAGAGTGAATAGTAGCTGGTCTTTCATGAGAGAGATCTTGTAAGATCTTTCCTATCCATCAGTCATAACAAAGGGACACCCTTCTACTGTGTTCAATACAAAAAGTATTGCTGGTCAATACAAAAAAAATGCCCCTAAATATTTTCAAATGTGAAAAAAAAATGTTAGAGTTGGTCTACCTTACATTTTTAATGTGGTATTTTGCCATCTAGAATCATTGTGTTAGATTTTTATCATGGGTTTGTCCTGGGGAAGCAGTTTAGTGTTTAAAGAAAGTATCCTTTCATCTCTGAGATGATTGTGTTTATGGAGACGTTTATCCAGGGCTCCAGTCTTTTTAAGTTTGTTTCTGTTGGTCTGATTTAGTTGACTTCTATACATGCACAGATTTAATATTCTTCTTGCAACATTCCTTGGATCTATTTGTTAATGTGATGCTTTTTTTGTTTTTATTCTGCCCTCATAACTCAACCCCTGTGGAGAAAATGATGAAATAGCAGCTTCACCCTTTGGAAATATTATTAGATTTTGAGTCTAGTGTTATTTGTTGAGTGTTTTAGTTTCAAGGTTTGTTGTGCTAAATTTTGTGATAGCATTTGCTGAACTGAGGAAAATTTAAAATATAGTAAAAACCTAAAGGGAGGCATTTCAATTCTTCCTACTTAATTGATCTTCTGAAAATATTATTAAAATTTGGAAATGAAGAGACTCAGAGTTTTGAAATTGCAAGAGTCAAGCAAGTTGTTATCATATCAGATGAGATACTACGTGACCAAGCTTTTTTTTTAAAATAAAGAATAAAATCCTTCCTAGTTAGAACAAGGGCTTCTTTTAAGAAGCAGGTGTGTTTAGTCCTTCTGCAGCCAGAGTTCTTGGTAACCTGACTTGCTGAGTGTGTGTTGTGTGTGACTCTGTGCACACGTGTGATCAGGGCAGATGACACATCATCTTTGCACTTCAGGATCTTGGCAGTGTGATTGTAGAGATGACGTGTGTGCTAAGTCACTTCAGTTGTGTCTGACTCTCTGCGACCCTATGGTTTATAACCTTGCCAGGCTCCTCTGTCCATGGGACTCTCCAGGCAAGAATACTGGAGTCAGTCGCCATGCCCTCCTCCAGGGGATCTTCCTGACCCAGGGATGGAACCCACATCTCTTATGTCTCCTGCATTGGCAAGTGGGTTCTTTACCACTAGTGCCACCTGGGAAGCCCCATTGGGATGACACCTGTATGGAAATCATGGCATTACCAGGCAGTGTACCAGGTGTTATAGCACTGATGGACCTGAGTCCTGAAGGAGGTGAGATAAGAGGCGATAGCCATGTGGATGTGATGGATGTCTTCATGGAAAAGACGAACTTGGATACTGTTTTACCTTGATTATTACCATTAACCATTTCTGGTAGAGTTTGGAGAGTGACCACACGTAAAACTCCTGCTCACCTGTGCCTTTTCACCTGGTGAGCTGAGAGGGCGACATTAATGGCCAAGAGGAAAGTGTACGCGGCGTTCTCAATCAGTGTTACCTGTCCTCTTCACTTACACTTTCCCTCGAGACTCAGTTCAGTCCTGGCCTCTCCAGGAAGCCTTTCCTGTTGGCCCACGGTGTGAGTCACCTCTCTTCTGTTTTCCTGGAGACTCCTCAGCGTGGCTGGCGTCAGCAGAGCGCTAATCTATGACGCCAACTTCTGACTGTCGCTTCACTTCTGTATCCCTCACTGAATTTCCTTGAGGTTGTGGAGCGTATATAACTCAACCCTAGCATTATTCCTACTGCTATTCCTAACATTATTGCTAGTGTCTAAGGCTCAATACATTTTTTTTGTTGAATGAATGATCAAATTCAGAGGTTACATTCAGTATAAGAAAATGAGTATTTATCCAAGGCGTGATATTTATCCTATCATGACAGTAGTGGTGATGGACAGAAATGGATGGATTCGGGACATGTTTTGAGATAGAGTTAACAGGTTTTACTGATGGATTGGATGTGGCGCAGAAGGGAGATGGGTCAGCCAAAGCTTGAGGAGCACGATGGTGGCCTGAGTGGAGGTGCGGGAGACCGTAGGAAGAACAGGCTCTTTTGCAGGTGTTGCTGGGACGCCTGCTTCACTTCCGAGCAGTGGTCTCAGATAGGCAGAGCTCCAAGAAGAGATCACGACAGAAAGTATAAATCAAGAGCCTCTGGATGGTATTTAAGGCCACGGAGCTGGGTGAATTGCCCTGTGAGAGCAAGTAAGTTAAGAAGGGGGCTGGGACCAAGATGGCAGAGCTCCAGCGTCTTGTGGTCTGAAAGGGGCGGAGAAGGAGCAAAAGGAACTGGGAGAGGAGGAGGAAAACGGGAGAAAACGCCCTCACGGAATCGCCAGGGGAGTCCATTGCTGCTGAGGGATTCGGATGAAAAGTGAGAGCGAACATTGCCCTCGGCAGCGGGGTGGTTGTAGGTGGTCTCGCTGTGCAGAGCTGGGGTCTGGAAGCCAAGCTGGAGTGGGTTCAGGACAGCGGGAAGTGGAGGAGCTAAGTCCTTGAGTGGGTTGCAAGGGTTGGGAGTCATGGCTCAGCATCGCCAGCCTTAGGTTTCCAGCCTCCCAGGTTATTTCATTACGTTCCAAATGGAACTCACGCACTGCCCTCCAAAATCTGTTCCTCTTCCTGTTTTCTGCTGATGAATTCGCCTTCCTTCCAGTGATGCAGACAAGAGCCCTCATGGTTATATGCTTTTCCCCGTGGGTCAGTTGCCATGGTCTGTTGACTCTTCTCCCCAGCTTTCAGATTGGACCGCCTCCCTTCATTGCCCCTGGAGGAGGAAATGGCAGCCCACTCTGGTATTCTTGCGTGGAGAATCCCAGGGACAGAGGAGCCTGGGGGGCCACGTTCAGTGGGTCGGGAAAGGGCTGAATGTGGCTGGGCGACTGACCGTGCTTGGTTGCTGCTGCCACTGCACTTATCTCTCCAGGCACTAATTCGCTCTTCTTCAGACCCCTCTAATAGTTTCTTACATGCGCCCTGCTTCGTTCTCCCCTCTGTCAGTGCATCTATCCGTCCCAACTAGAACATTCTTCCTGCAGCATGGCTTTGCTCGGGATATTCTCCTGCTAAAAATAAAAGCAGATCCTTTTAGCCTGGCACTCAGAAGCCTTTGCCTCTTCAACCTCATCTCCCACTATCTGTTCAGTCAGCCTGCTGTCCTAACGGGCTTGCTCTTTCCTGAAGATGACCTGCACCATTCAGCGTCCACGCCTTCACTTTGACCCTGACCCTGACCGCTGGTCCCTCCCTTCTCTTATGCCTTCTGTATTCCGGGATGCTGTTGCCTCTGGCAGTGTCCACACTGAAAATTAGGACACTTCAAGGCTTTCAGTGCTATCTTCTGTCATAGTGATCTTTACCTTAAACCACAGTCATCTGTACCACCCCAACCTCCACCGTCTTCTTGATTAAGGCACTGGGTACAGGACTGATTGACTTCCTGAAAGAAAGTCTCTTGGAAGTTTCTTGAATTGCCACGGGTCAGGATATTCTGTAAATAAGGGCCTAGAAAGAGGCACCCTGCTCACCTTTACTCTTTCCTAGGAGCAACTTCCCATTGTTTTGATGAGGCAGCCAGCAGGTTGGAAGGTGGGCACAGTAACTCCAATGAAAGCTCTTAATCGGGCAATGACTCATTACTTCCCTTGTGGCTCAGCTGTTAAAGAGTCCGCCTGTGATGCGGGAGACTTGGGTTCGATCCCTGGGTTGCGAAGATCCCCTGGCGAAGGGAAAGGCTACCCACTCCAGTATTCTGGCCTGGAGAATTCCGTGGACTGTATAGTCCGTGGGGTCGCAAAGAGTCGGACACGCCTAAGCGACTTTCTCTTCACTGACTCATTACTAACGCAGACCCTGGATTCTTGGCTCCATGGTTGTCTTTTGGGGTAGCAGTAAGGGAAGAGCAGTGTCTGTGAAATCATTCCTCCCAGTTTCACCTTTTTTTAAAACAGGACGTGCCTTTTTGAAATTTCACTGCTTTGTGTTCCACAAGAAGGAAAACAGAGGCTCTCTGAAGACTGTAATCAGAGAAAAGAGAATTATTGATTAGAATACTGAAACTGAGGGACTTCCCTGGTGGTCCAGTGGCTAAGACTCGGCATTCCTAATGCAGGGAGCCCAGGTTCGATCCCAGGTCAGGAAACTAGATTCCGCAGGCTGCATCTAAGAGTTCCCATGCTGCAACTAAGACGGGCACAGGCGAACAAATATTAAAAAAAAAAGAAAAAAAAAGAATACTGAACCAAGTGTTCTGTCATCCTGTTCACCCTCGGTGGCCACGGGGGATTGCTCACATGAGGGCATCTGGAGGAATACGTGCAAGGTTCCCCCTCAGGATGCTGTCTTCGGCACATGCTGCCTTTCTCTTAGGCCTTTTCAGCTTTCATCCCATTTGTTATTCAGTCGCTAAGTCATGTTTGACTCTTTTGCGACCCCATAGACCGTAGCCCGCCAAACTCCTCTGTCCGTGAGGTTTCCCAGGCAAGAATACTGGAGTGGGTTGCCACTTCTTCTCCAGGCATGTTCACCCCATTACTGGAATGTAAAATAGGTTTCAGGCAGGTTAACTTTCTACCTAATCTTTTAAGAATGAATCTGGGCTATTGGCCAAAGGGAAATGATTGCACCCTTTTTTAAGATAGGATTGAAAGTAACTTTTTTATTCCTTAGTTAATGAACTCTGGTGCTGGAGTAATGTTATCATGAGTTAGTATTTTTAGAAAAAAAGAAAAGGAGTGATATGACCATGTGATTTAAGAACCTCCACTTGGCTGTTTCAAGAACACTGGCTTTTCAATGGGCAGCTTGCCAGTCCTCCCGGCCAGCTGTTCATGGTAGTCAACTGTTTTGGAACATGAGCGGTGTTGTAATTAGCAATGAGGAATTCTGATTTGAGAATCCAGAATAGCTCTAGATTTTTAGTTAAACCCCTCATGCAAATAAAAGACAAACATCTCATATTTTAAGTGGGATAAGCCTTTACAAATAAATTTGCCTTCTCAAAATTACTTTTAATTAGTACTGGTAGTGAGAAAAATATAATCATAAAATTATTAAGGAAAACCTGAAAAAAACTTGCTTTTGACTTCTTTGTCAAAAATGTTTTGCAACTGTTCATCTGTCTTCCCTGGCTGTACGTTTCCCCAGGAGATTTTGTGTTTGAGCATTCCTAACTGACACGAAATTATACACCAGAGGGTTTCCCGGAGGCTTGGCCCTTTTGTGACAGGATGGTCTGTGGACTTCAACCCTTTGATATATGATTTCCCCTTTCATTTAGAAAGGGAAATAACTGCTCCTCTTTTGAATGATTTTTAATTAAAGATTTTTTAAAAATCGATTATTATTTATCCATGAAGGGAAAAGTAAGTTGCTTTTATAAACTAGTTCTTAAATATATTAGATGGTTCATGGCTGGCATTAAAATGATTTATGTTTTTTTGTTTAAGTGTTTTGATAGTTTAAATTTTGGTAGAACTTTTTAAACCATTAGAAGAGTAATAGCAGAAAAACTGAGAATAGTAGCTTTAGGCTAACTGTATTGGTAATTTCAAAGAGTAATTGTTTCTATGTGAGCATCCAGAAATACCACTCTCAGCAATTAAAGCACTTAATATTTTATTGTAATCTAAGAGCAGTTTCCGTTGGGAGTAAATTAATAAATGTGTGTTTTCTTTGTTTTTTCTACAGGAAGGAACTTGAAACCTTCAAAGGTAATTTTGTGTTTAATTCTTCACTTTAAAGTAGATGAGAGTTAATTGTTTCTCTTGATGATGATAATGAATGCATTCCTTTTTCTTTAAATCAGACAGTTTACATCAGAAAATGCAAGTTTGCTTAATACTGTTTTTGTCAATTTATTTAATCACGGTGGTTTTGGTATTCTTTTTCAGCTGTAACACATGTACCAAGTGAGAGTTTCTGCTAGTGGCATCATAAATAGTATGTTAGGATGACATAATGCTGACTTAGAGGTTGTTGAGAATCATAGTTGGAGAAGATTCTGATTTCCGTTGTGTAGAGAGAGTCTGGGCCGCGTGGAGAGGTGATGGTGATAAAGAGAGGTGGCCCTGCAGGCAACCCAGAGTCGCCTGAACCGCCTGTGAGGTTTTCATTACTGGTCCTGCTCAGCCACCATCTTGTAAATTTGGATAAGTTTCTTTACCTTTTTCAAGCTTATCTGTAAAATCGTAAGCTTTGCTGAGCTATATTCTGAGATACTAAAAGTGCTTAGCATTGCTTTTTAATTTTAGGGAACTTTTGCAAGCGAGCATGAGAAATAATTCTTGGTCGTGCTGACTCTTGGAAACACTCATGAAAAATAGGGAAAACCACAGACTTTCAGAAGCTCAAAGCCCTTCCAGCTTGCCACTTTTCAATTACGCTTTAGAGGTTGAGTAGTGAAATTTCTGTTCTCAGAGAATTTCAGTAACTGAGAAGACTCTGAATTATTGTTTATTATGTTTCATTTGTAAACTAGTATTGACTTTTTGGTAAAGATTTTCCAGAACATTATTTACAGTTGAATTGTTTATCTGTGTGATCTGTTTGGATGTTTTAGAGAAAACAACTAATACTTGAGATAAAAGGTATAAAGGCTTATTCCTGCTACATCTGTTATTAAACTGATTTGATTTGGCTGGGTTTCTGTTTGGCTGCAGTTATAGTGAATGATTTAGTTCACCAGTTTGTTGAGGGCCATGTTAAATGATCATGATCTGATGTATTATCATGGTTATCATTATTCTTAATCAATTTGTGAACAACTCATGTACCTTATTTTTCATCACTGGTTTAAAAGAAGATTTGAAATCCCTATAAAGTGTTATTTTCCCTCTCCTCCTTTTAGTCTACTAGTGTTGTCTTATACTGTGTTGGGGGAAGAAAAAAATCAAGTTAATATTAAAAGACAAGGCAGAGACCCAGATTATGCAAAATGTCAACTTTGCTTTCATCTCAGTACTGAGGCTTTTTTTTTTTTCTTTTTGTATGACAATATTCCAGAAAAACAGGAGACCAGCAGTTTGCAGGCGGATAGACAGTGTTATGTATTACCTGACAGAATAATTCAATTTATGCTGAAATACCTTGTTTTTACATATACTCCTAATTATGCACAACATTTAACAGCACATCCAATCTACCCCACAGGCCAATTAAAGCTCTCAATTACAACAAACCCTGAATGGATTATTGTATCATATCTAGTTTTTTAAAGAACTGATATTCATTAAAAATTATTTCCTCTTGAGTGTTTTGCTAATACTTCAAAAGCGTGTGTAGCTTGTAATAATAAAATATAGTTGTTCTTCCAAGACATTACTGGAGAAGAGAATTCATTCAAAGATATAATAATTTGTTATTTTTTGAACATTGCTTTTGCCTTTGTTTTTCCTTTATACATTTCAGGAAAACAAAAAAGTATTACTTCCTCCAATTGTTTTATTCAAGTTGTAGATATATTTAGAAGCTTTTTGCTAAGTTAGGTAAGAACTAACTTTTCAGGGCAAAATTAGTAACCCTCAAGATTAGTAACACAGATCAGTGTGATCCATTGAGTTCTGGACTCTTCCTTCTGTACTCCATTGAGATTAATGAGTTCATCTTAACCTTGCACTTGAGAAATATCTAGCAAATCTCTATAGTATTATTGAAACAGTTCATTATTTGTTGTTGTTTTTTTTAATATTGGCAACAGGAAGGTTTTCTCTCCCAAATATTGCATTTCTTTAAACTCTTTAGTGGTAGCCACTTGAATATTATACAATATAAAGAGGGTAAGATCTTAAAAGTCTCAATTATTTTATTTTCAGTGAGAAGGAACCCCATTATTGTAACTACATGTAGAGTAAATAAATTGGGGTGCATGTATCTTTTTAGATTAGTTTTCTCCAGATATATGCCCAGGAATGGGATTGCTGGATCATATGGTTTTTTTTTGTTTTTTTTTTAAGGAATCTTCATACTATATTTTCCATAGTGGTTGTACCAATTTACACTCTCACCAACAGTGGGGATCTTTTCTCCACACCCTCTCCAGGATTTAATATGCAGTTTAATTAAATATCAACATTTAATATGCAGTTTAATTAAATACCAGATAAAATGATAAAATCTCAGTTTTAAGGAGAACTGTTTTTAAGAAAATTAAGTTGAATGCTTTGGAAGACCTAATATAGGTAAATAGCTTTTTAAAAAATTACTGTAAAATGTTTAATTCAAAATTAGAAAAGACTTGGGGGAAAATAATAAAAATTCTGAAAGAGTTATACACAAATTGTTTCTCACATCTTAAATTCCTGTTCTGCTTTTAAAAATAGGCTGGAAATTTTATCCAGTGCTGAATAGCTGGCTTATACAAGGATTTTTTTCAATCAGTGGACTTATACTCAAAGAACTCAGGAAAAAAGTATGGTTAGATTTTAAGTTAAAGTGTCTGTATATGTGTTTTTAAAAAACGTTTATTTTGGCTACTCTGGGTCGTCACTTCCGTGCCCAGGCTCTCTGCAGCTGCAGCGAGGCTGCCCTCCAGGCGTGCTGTGCAGGCTTCTCATCGCGGTGGTTTCTCTGGTTGCAGAGCTCGGGCTCTAGGATGCTTGGGCTCAGCAGTTGCCCCACAGCCTGGAGGGTTTTCCCAGACCAGGGACCGAACCGATGTCCCCTGGCCTACCAGGGAAGCCCTTGTATATGTGTTTTTTAATGATTTCCTATGTTAACTGCTTTATTAAAAATTAAATGAGCAGCATGGGATCCAGTTGTGTTATATAAGAGGGCATCTACTGTAATCTCCTCTTTACTATAGCATTACCCAACCATGTCAGAAATGTGACTGGCTGACAGTGTGAAAACATGCCAGGATTTACCGGTTATCACTGTCACACTGAGTTGGTCACCAGAGAATATGGGGAGAGGCGGCTACAACCAGCCTGAGGGAGTGTGATCCCACTTAAGGCTTTGTTCTGGGAAGCAGAGCCAAGGAAGGATACGGGGCCAGAGCGCTCATCAAAACTGGAGAAAGTCCAAGACAGCTCTGTGACAGGAAGGTCCAGAGAGGAGAAGGCTTAAAGGAGAGGTGGTCATCAGTGCTAGAAGTAATCAGAAAGGTTGAGCAGAATGGGGAAATCCCATCAGATTTGACAGTGAATAGATAAGTGTGACCTGACAGAACTACCTGTAAAGGGAGACTCCAGATTGTAAATCAGAAGCATGTGAGACATTTAGGAAAGAAATGAAAAGGTCACTTGAGATAGAATCAGGATCAAGGTCAGGCAAGAAGGTGAAGTTGAAGATGTTAAGGAGTTGATTAAGATCAAGAGAAGATGGAGAAAAAATACCCGGATAGGTTATCCTTGGAGAGGATCCAGGGACATCTCTTTTCTGAGACTTTAGAGAAGGAAAAGATGGCAGGTCATAGGGGAAAAAGAATCTGTGTAAGGAAAGATTATCTGAACTTGCAAGGCTAGGCTCAGAAGTAGAAATATAAACCGGAACAAATAATGCCTTGGTTAACACAAAGCTGGGAATTAAAGAACATATACAATGGGTCAGCAGAGCATGGTAATCTTGGGTGCTAATGAGATCATGATTAAAATGATGAATTCAGGGAATTCAGGCCAGAAAGGAGAGGCCTGAAGAGACCAGTAAAATAAGAAAGATACGAGGTACTGGGGTTGGTGTTCCCCTTAAAGATGGAAAACACCTGGGTGGTTGAGGGTGTGGTTGACCACACTTCTTGTGGTCAAAGAAGGAATTTAAGTTTGACATTGTTGAGATAGAGTAGTTCCCAGTGATGATCACAGCTAAATTTGAGTGAAAAAGAAGGCATCAAATGACAATGTCGTCTGAATTGGGGAATTCTGAGACCATTAGGAGTCACACTTATTTGGATGACTCAGATATGAATTATCCGTACCAGTGGCTCAGTAGCTGCAGCAGGTCATGAATTTAGATGTGATAGATAGATGGAGAACTTGGGTAGAACGTGTTGGGTCAATTCAAGAGTTAGATTAACACGTAAGGCAAAACTCTTCCACTGCCATTTGGCAATATTTAGGCAATGGAGGCCGAGGTTGGGTAGTACCACTGTCCTCTGTCCTCAAGGGGCTAAAGCACCGTGGCAAAGTTTCTAGGATAGAAAGGCAAATATATAATGTGAATACAATGACAAAAATACTAAAATAGAAATAAGCACACTGTGGTGGGAGTAATCAGTCTTTTAGAGAGAGGCACTTGAACGCTGACCTGGCGGAAAAAGGTAATAAGGACATTCCAGGATAGAGGAAAGAACTACTGCAAAGATGCAGGGACGTTTATCTTATTTCAAGAGCACAAGTTAAAATTTAACTTCTTGTTCAATGAGGAGACTACAATTAGTTAGTGCTGAAGCATCTGGTGTGTGGGTACAGTAGTGCGGGGTGAAGTTGAGATGTGGGCAGGGCACACATGCCACACAGCTTGTATGGCACGCAGAGGAGCTTTGGCTTTTTCCTTTGGACTAGTGGTCTCCAAAGAGCCCCATGAGCATGCAGAGTCATGTCAGTAGTGGTGGAGAAGAAAACTGGAACCTCTGTTTGTTTCCTTTTTAATGTCATCCTTTTATAATTCAATTTTTGTGCATATTCTATAATAAACTAGGACAGGTATTGATGTATATGTTATATAAATTACACATTTGGGGGTGCATGTTAAACACTTTTGTTCATGGCAAGACTGCTCAGCAGTCACTGTTGTAGCTGAGAGAGATGAGGTAGGGATGGGAGAACCAGAAGGTTTAATTTAGGGTAGCAGGAGGCAGTCTGCACTATAGAGCAGGGGGTATAGCTCAGGGGTAGAGCATTTGACTGCATTATAGAGCAGGTTTTCTGGGGTCATCTTGAAGACAGATTGGAAGAGAGCAGGTCTAGAGCAAGAAGGGTTAGTTGAGAAACTACTACGTATACTTGAATGAAGGCAGTGGTAGAATGGAGAGAAAGGCCCGGATTCAAGAATCAAGAATTTCATCATTCTTGTGAGAAGTCTAGGATGACTAGCATTCTGGCTAGGACGTGTGGGTGGATTTTTCTTATACCAGGAAGCGTAATTCGGGCAGAAGAGCAGATTCGGGAGGGAACCACCGTGGATCCTGTTGGCTTGGGAGGAGGAGGTACAGCGTCAGGTGATTAATGATAATAGTTAATCAGCTTATTAATGCAGGCCAGTTCCCAGAAACCCCGCAAAAGTGCAGCACTTTTTGATATCTGATAGAGAAATGCTTTTTATAATGTTTTATTGAGACTTGACTTTCATATCACAAATTTCATTCATTTTTAAGTGTATGATTCAGTAATCTTTAGTAAATTATAGAATTGTGCAGCCATCATCAGAATACAGTTTTAGAACATTTTCATCACCCGTAACCATTCCTTTCTGCCTCTCTGCATTCGGCACCCTTTTGTATTCCCAGCCCCAGGCAGTCATTAATCAGTCTGTCTCCATAGACTTTCCTTTTCTGGAGCTTTCATACGAATGCAGTCATGCGATGTGTTGTATTTTTGCTTCTGAATTCTTTCAGTCATGTTAAATTTTTGGAGTTCATCCATGTTTTAGCATCTATCAGTAGACAGTTCTTTTTTATTGCTGAATTAATATCCCATTGTATGAATTTATTGCATTTAGTTTATCCATTCACTGGTTTATGGACATTTGGATTGTCTCCAGTTTGGAGCTGTTGTGAATAATGCCGCTATAGACTTTCATATGCAAGTCTGTGTGTAGATGTACCTTTTCATTTTTCTTGGGTATATAACTAAGACTGGAATTTCTGGATCATATGATATGGTTGAGTTGTGTGTGTTAGTTGCTCATTTGTGTCAGATTCTTTGTCACTCCACGGTCTGTAGCCCTCCAGGCTCCTCTGTCCATGAGGATTTTCCAGGCAAGAATACTGGAGTGGGTTGCCATTCCCTTCTCCAGGGGATCTTCCCGATCCAAGGATGGAACCCAGGTCTCTTGCATTGCAAGCAGATTCTTCACTGTCAGACCCATCAGAGAAGCCCTGTGATAAGGTTATACTTCGCTTTTCAAGAAACTGCCACGCGGTTCTCTGCAGCAGTCGTCCTGGTTACATCCGTGTCAGCCGTCTGGGGTTGTGGCTGCCCTTCACCCTTCTCAGCGCTTGGTACCTCTGACTCTCCTGTCCAGATCTGATCCATTTTGAGTCAGTTTTGTATCTGTGTGATGTAAAAGTCTAGTTTTTCTGCTCTTGTTTTTCACATATGTCCAATTGTCTGTGAACTATTTTTTGAAAAGATTTTTTCCCCCATTGAACTGCTTTGGGACTGTCGCAGGAAACCAGTGGCCATAAATGTAAAGAAAAGTATATTTCTGGACTCTCAGTTTTGTTCCTTATTGTCTGTACCACACTGCCTGGATTATTGTAGCTTTTGTAATAAGTTTTGAAATTGGGAAGTATAAATCTTCCAACTTTGTTCTTTTACAAAATCATTTTGGCTATTTTAGGTCCTTTGCATTTCTGTATAAATTTTAGGATCATTTTGTCTGTTTCTACAAAAAAAAAAGCCTGCTGGGATTTTGATAGGTATTGTTTTGAATTTCTAGTTCAGTTTGGGGAGAATTACTATCTTAATAATATTGTGTCTTCCAATCCATGAACATGGATGCATCTTTGTGTGTTTGTGGCTTTGATTTTCCTGATCTATGTTCTGTTCTTTTCAATGTGCAAAGTCTCACTTCTTTTGTTAAATTTACTCATAAATATCTTGCTGAGTGAATTCGGTCTTGAGCATATTAAATCTGAGATAGCGATACAGATAGACGTGTCCAGTGGATCGCTGGACATCAGGAGAGAGACGTGAGCTGGAATTGGGAGCAGGCTGACCGGGTGGGGGTGGGGGCACTGAGGCCCGGAGAGGAAACAAAGGTGTCGGGGTAGAAGTCTCGGAAGCGCTAGAATTCACCCGACGGCATAAGAAGAGAGCTGGCTCCTTTCGGCAGGGGTTGAGTACAGTCAGCTGCAGAGGTGGGGGTGCATGTCTCGGTGCGTGTCTCAGGGAACGCCAAGCAGTGTCATGTTGCTGTGGAGGGGACAGAAGGGAAGATGGTCTGAGAAGGGGCATGTGGTTTGTCAATTAAAGTTCACTGGTGACGGTCCTGGGAGCGACTTCAGCAGCACGGGGGGTCCCGTGTGGGCTGGGAGGGGAACCCAACTGGCGGAGGGCGGGGGCCAGCGGGAGGTTCTGTCGCGTTCCCCGTGTGACCCGGGTGCCTGGCACATTGATACTGACTAAACATTTGAGTGAATGGGGAGCAGAGCGGGGCTTTCGAAATCACAGGCTTAGAGGAGGAAAGAAGAAAGGCTGGAGGGAGAAGTGTTTATTGATTTCTGAGAAACTTGAGTGCCTTTGTATGAAGGGGGGAGGGGGGGGAGAGGCTGCAGACAGGGAGGGGCTGAGGACACTGAGAGTGGCTGACGGTGAACCTGTGATGCAGAGAAGACCACGGCGAGTGGGTTCAGAGCACATGACTTCGAAACAGGAAAAGACTGTCGACAAGGATCTGTAACTATTGGAATTGTGAGGATTTAAGATACTTATTAAAAATACATAGCACATTCCAAGCTACCAGCTAGTGTGGCTGAATTTGAAGGAATCTTTAGGCTAAAGCACTGCTGAAAGTGAATTGGGGGGAATTTAAAGATACCTTTGTGTTGGGAGGCAAGCTGTATTCGTCATCTTTATCTTACTGCTTGCTGAGCGAAAGGTTTCTTCTCTCGCTGTAGTTGTTACTAAGGCGTCTTTGTGCCTCTGTGACGGACTCAGGCGGGTTTAGTGTGTTTGCAGCCTCTCCCCTGCCTTTTGAGCAGCACTTGGTATGGCCCCAGATCCGTGCACACGTCTCTGCACACCAAGAGTCCTCAGAGCTTGCATTTGGCTTTTACAGAGGCAGTAGATTCTGATACATGTCTGCCGAAGTCAGCAGCAGAAAACTAACAGGCTTAATAGAATTTCTTTGGAAAAACCTGCTCCTGGCTCCAGCCTCACCTTCTTTGCTCTACTCCCAGAGGATGCACAGCAGGGGAGCTGCCTGGTAAACTGGAGGTTTCACTTGACCAGCCTGAGCTTCTGCTCAGTGCCCACATCCATGTCATCTCCAGGATTCACCGAAAATAGTCAGAGGAATCCCTGTAGGTGGAACTTTACTTTGTTTTTTCCTTCACTGCTTTCCTGTAAAATTTTTACTGCCATGCCTGGGTACATTGCAGTGTTTGCATGGTACGCAGGTGATACATCACTAAAAAGCAGAAATAAATTTCAACTCGATTTGAATCTCTAACCAGTAACATGTTAATGAAAGCATTATTTGTTTCTTTATATGACAAAGAAGTGATAGTCACTATAAATTAATACCTAAAACAAGTGAAAAATGTTTCTTGGCAATCTGGGACTTTGCTCTTATAATTTTGTGTCTTATCCCCATTGGGTGAAATTCACCAGTCGTCTTTATGAGGCAGCACCTTTATAATTGAAAGATAAATATAAAATGCCAGGGGAACAATGCCAGTCATTTCTGATGTTCAGCTCTGTAAGACCAACTCAACAGCTCTTGCTGCTGGCACGTCCATTTCCCAAGAAGTATTACTGTAGTTAGACGTGTGAGCCGTAGCCAGTGACGGTGCGGAGTTAGGCTTCCTTCCTGGCTGCTGTGTTGGGGTCAGCTAAAATGGCTGATTTTCCAAATGGGTTTTGAAAAGGTAATAATGCTTCATACAGATTAAAACCTCTATGTTATTTTCCTAATTTTACAGAACTTTGGTGTTTCCTGTCATGTGTGGGTAATGGTTTTGTGATATTTTAACAAATAGCACATGCAAGGATATTAAACTTGTGGAACTTACTGCAAAAATTATACCTTAAAAATTAACTGGTGGCTTTTTTTTTTTCCAGTTGAGTAATTTGTTATTCTACCCATGGAGATTACTGAGGAATAATTTTTAATAATTATTGCATTGTTTAAAACTCCATATTATGCCTTTAAGATGGCACATGTTATGACATGTTATATATCATGCCCTGTCACATGGATCCCACTTGTTTCTAAAGGGAAAAAATGAAAGAAATACACATCGTCTGAGCTTTTCTTTATTGTGATTTTTCTGTTTCTGAGAATGCATGTTAAAGTTGAACTTGAATTAAAAGGTAACTTCTCCCTTTCTTAAGTCTATCTTGCATATAGTGTGGCAGACTGTTTAAGCTCAGGGTAGACACATTAATCAAAGCAAAATCATAGCTCAGGAATTCATTCTAATGCTGGAGCATTCACAAAACTCTAACCCGAGGTGTTACCGCATTCTTGGTCATTATTTGTTAAGTATTCAGGAATAAACTGGTAAGAATAGAGTGAGAACCTTAGGGCTTATTTTTTAAAGTATTTATCAGTAATACATGATAAATGACACTTTCTCCTCTTCTCACACTGTCTTAACATGGTGGTTGTGAGTAAATAATTGAATGTAGATATAATCTGGTATTAAATTTATTTTTTTTAATTCTTTAAAAAATTACTCCCTGAAAATCTTGACTTCTTGGTAAATATTGGCTAGATTTTTTTTTTAATCTGCTTCCTTTTTTTTTACCTGTCAATATGTGTTAGTATATTAAAAAGATGGTTTATATTATGTAGCTTAGTATTTAAGTAAAGTTAGTATCTGTGTCCTAGGGTACAGACATACTCATATCCCGCCTGTTGATTTTGTCTCTAAGTCAGTTTATTTTTAAGATCTAGTTGATTCTTTATTCTAGTAACTGTCATAAGATGTTATGTGGCATGACCTAGAACTCTCAAAGATGACATTTTATATTGAAGAGGATTGTAATTCTAACAGCTTGGGTGCACAAAAGTAGAGCCTTGATCAGGGTTGTGGTGCTTAAATGTTACCTTTCTGCGCTTTCTTATAATGAGTATATAGCACTCTTCTGTAAACAATAATTATAGCAATAGAGTCTTTTTAGAAATGTATCAGGACAACTTTCCATGGTATATCATGTGTGTTTGGTATCATGAATAAATACAGCTGTTCTGTTTCATTACCTTTTTGCTGGAACACTGTATAAACTTGACAGCAAAAATTATACCTTTCAGAAAAACTAGATTCCAGTAAAAACTAAACTCCAGCATCACGAAAGAAGAGGTAAGTGTCAGGCTCAAAAAGAGAGTTTATCTGTTGAATTCATAAGAAGCCTCATAATTTTCTGTTAGTTTTTTGAAGGTTCGTGCTGGAAAATAACCTATAGGGTCTTGTAGCTCTGCTGTTTAAACTGTTTGGGCAGGTGATGGAGTTAGCACTTTGTCAGAAGACTGGTCCATAGCTAATGATTTTTATGGATTTTCAGGGCCAGCCAAGTGGCTGGCTGAGCCCTACAGGAGAGCCATGTAGTCACCAAGGAAAGTCAGCCTTGGCTTTCCTTGGAGGAATGTGCTCATGCCATAAACAGAAATAGATGCCGGTGAATTGTTCTGTTCATGCTTCTGGCCACTTTCAGGTGGGATTTTAGGGTACTTAATGATCTTGAGTGAGGATGTTACATACTCAGGATATCAAATTGTTGACATATGTATTAAAGATATTTAAAATCTCAGCTTGGTCATTTGCCTTTAATTTTGTTTGCTTTTTTCTTACACATGGAAGTTTCATATTTTTATATCTTCAGACAAGTATTTAAAAATGACACCCTCCATTGTTTTAATGCCTCAAAAGTTCTCTTCCAATCCAAAGAAATAAATGTTAACTTGTAATCTCTTCTGGTTTTTATTCTAGCATAATTATTATTTGCTGATTTTACTCTAACAAAGCTGGAACTTATATTGATGTATAGTGTGAAGTAAGCATCAGTTTTTTGCCATAGAAGTAATTAATTTTTCTGGTACTATGAAATCATCCTTTGCAGTCCTCGACCTCTTATTGCCACATTTTGTTGGCTACATCTTAGTTATTGATTTTTGGCTGTGTTGGGTCTTCATTGCTGCCCGGATTTCTCTCTCATTGCGGTGAACAGGGGCTACTCTCTAGGTGCGGTGAGCAGGCGTCTCTTCGCGGTGGCTTTTCTTGTTGCTGAGCACAGGCTGCAGGGCACGCAGGCTCAGCAGTCGCGGCTCTCAGGTTCAGTAGATGCGGTGCATGAGCTTAGTTGCTCTCTGGCATGTGGCATCTTCCCGGACCAGGGGTCGAACCTGTGTCTCCTGCATTGGCAGGCAGATTCTTAACCACTGAGCCAGCGGACCTTTCTCTGGTACTTTCTCCATCTTTGTTCCTACATCATCTGCTGAATCATTCCAGCACTTTCTTCGAACTGTAAACTTCTTATTTGATATTGGAGTATATAGCAAATTAACAATGTCGTGGTGGCTTCAGGTGAACAACAAAGGGACTCAGCCATAAGTATACGTGTATTCATTCTCTCCCAAACCCCTCTCCCATGCAGGCTGGCACATAACATTGAGCAGAGTTCAGTGTGTGCTGTACAGATAAAGAGGTCCTTGTTGCTTATCCATTTTAAATATAGCAGTACATATGTGACGTTCCCAAAGTCCCTAACTATCCCTTCACCCAGGCAACCATAAGTTTATTTTCTAAGTCTGTGAGTCTCTTTCTGTTTTGTAAGTTCATTTGTATCATTTCTTTTTAGATGCTACATATAAGGGCTGTCATACAATGTTTCCTCTTCTCTGTCTGACTTAACTTCACTCAGGATGACACTCTCCAGGTCCATCCATGTTGCTGCAAATGGCATTACCTCATTCTTTTTAATGGCTGAGTGATATTCCCTTATGTATATGTACCACATTTTCTTTATCCACTCCTCTGTCTATGGATATTTAGGTTGCTTCCGTGTCTTGGCTGCTGTAAACGGTCCAGCACTTACTCTGATGTTCCCCATGCTTCACTCTTATTTTTCTCAGTCTCCTTTGCCTCATTGTCCTTCCTACTCCACCCATCCCAGGTGGGTAGAATCTCTGGGCTACCTCCTTGGGCCTTTTCACTCACTGTTCTGTGGTCTTATCAGTCCCAAGGCTTTAAATACCATCTGATGCTCATGACTCCCTAATGAGATGGCTCCTGACCTGCCTCTCCCCTAAATTCTAGACTGGAATAGCCAGTCTAGATCTACCAGCTCAGATCTCTACAGCTGTGCCTACAGGAACCCTCAACCCAGCACGGCAAAGCCTGGTCTCCACACCCACCTTCCCTCCTTCCTGGCCGCTCCATCATCCCAGTGACACCACCATTCATTCATCCTGGGGCTCTGGCCGCAACACACACACAACCGAAAAATAAGGTGCTGCTTGATCCCTCTCTTGCGGTCACACCTCATGTCCGATTCTTCAGTAAATCCAATCAGTCCAAATTGGATCCCAGATCTGACCGGATTGTCCTGTCTCTCCCAGCACCGTGTGGTCCAGGCTGCCTCAGTCCTGTGTGTAGAAGCTCCAGTGGCATCCTCGCCCAGTCCCTGCCACTCCTGTCTCCCTCCCTCCACACCCAGTATCGCCTTCTTGCCCCAGCTGGCCTGCGGCTTCTCAGCCAGCTGAGAACAGCGCCCTTCTCTCTGCTCGCTCGGCCGCGTCAGCCCGGTGTTCGCCCCCACCCCTGACCTCACCTCCGGCCGCTCTCCCGGCTCCTCCGTCCAGCCCCGCTGGCCACCCGCTCTTCCTCCCGGGGCCCAGCTCGGCCCCCTTGCCTGGGACTTCTTCTGAGCCCTCCGCCTGCTCTGCTCCTGCTCCAGACAGTGGCCTGGCTCCTTCCTTTCCGCCACCTTCTCAGAGGTATCTTGTTTTCAGTTGTGCACTCTCTCTCTCCCTTTGCCTGTCTGTGTTTTGTGACATACCTTCTTTTTTCTCTTCCGTGGAAACCTGACATGCACTCACCTGGCTCTTCCCTGCTGCGCCCCGTGCGCCTCGGCAGGGACTGACCCAGGACTCGGGGAGTGTTCACTGGATGGATGGAGTCCCAGGGCAGCGTCCTGGCCCCTTGCCTTCTCGCTTGGATTCCTTTTAGCTCTGTCTTCCAAACACTGCGGAGCCATCTAGCTAGCTGTCTAAAAATTCAGATACTCAGATAGAATTCCAGTCAGTCACATCCTGAGACCTAGAAGTGGCTCCTGATTCTTCCAGCGCCGCTTCCTAGCTTTAGTCACGAGGACGTCACAGTCACAGACTCTGTCACATCCACATATCGGCTGTGCTGCTTGTGACTTTCTTTCTCTAAGTCAACTCATTTTAAAGAGGTATTTTAAAATACACTTCTTAGGGAATTCCCTGGCAGTCCAGGGTTTAGGATTTGGCACTTTCACTGCCGGGGCGCAAGTTTGATCCCTGATCGAGGAACTAAGATCCCACAAGTCATGTGACTCAGCCAAAAACAAAAAAAAAAGAAAAGAAAAAAGTTTTTAGTAAAATATTCTTCTTATAAATGGAAAATGAGTATCACTTGACAGAAATAGAAACTGCACAAGTAAATACATGACTATTAAAAGACTTCTTCTGCCACCACAAATTATTTTGCATGCAGTATTTTGGAAAACTGAGCCTCAGGATTAAGTGCAACCTCTTTAACAGAGTTGATAAAATTCTTCCCAAAAGCCCATGCTTGCCTCTTTGGCTTCATCACAGTTGTTTTTTTTTTTTTTTTTGCCCCATACTGAAAACTTTGAGGATGTATTTACTTGCTGGTTTATCTTGAACCAGACAGTTTTTTGAAAAGTGTTTTTCTCACTGATCTGTTAAGAAAAACAAAAAGAAAACAACACTTCAAAAAGAAAGGATGTCACACTAAAAGCAATTTTGCCGAGAGGCAAACTTTGATGGCCGAGTGTTCCCCTCCTTCCTGCCCCGGGTCCTCTGAGCAGGAGCATTTCTTCACCGCTACTTTTGCAAGTTCCACAATTTGCACTTTTGGTGAGACAAACATGAAAATGCCAGTCCCAGCTGGAAAATGGCAACATGAAATCCAGGAGGAGCTCTTCTGTGGTCTCTTGTCTCATGCGTGACATGGTCTCTTGCCCACATGTGTGACTTTGGAGAGTGGTGGCTACTTGGTAAGGCTGAGCAGACTCTTTGGGTTTCTTTTTCACTTTTTCGTTCCTCTCGTATTCGCTCTTTTCTCACATTGCCCCATGCAGCATCAGTAATTACCATGAGGGGATTCTGTATTCTATCTAAAGAGCATGTGCATTTTCTCAGAACTGGGGTAAGAAAGTTTGTATTACAGTGTCTGCCTCCTTTTCTTTTCTCTCTCTTTCTTTTCTTTTCTTTCTTTTTTTTTTTTTTTTTTACAAATTTAACACAGGAAAAGCCCAAAGAGTCCATGAAAGTCAGGTGGAGCTGTGCCTTTAAATTGCTAATTTGGTTGGTGTAGAGTCAAGGGTGAAGATATTACTGTTTTCTGGAGTAAGGCGGTTGTGTTAGGTTTTGTACTTTGTATTAGGGGAGAACATATAGCGGAAAACTGTGTTTGTAGAATAAGCCAGTTTTAAATGATGTGTTCAGAAAAATGAGGACTTAGAGACTCATGGTGGAGAGCCCTCAGCTGAGATAGAAATCCCCTTCCTCTTTCTGGGCTGCACTGAATAATACCAGAAAACCTGGTGACACACCGCTTGGATTAGTAGAGAAATATTAGAAGGTCTCACCACTAACTGATAAACAGACTTGCATGTTTTCATGACCAAGTAACTCCTCAGAGTGGCTGCTCTCCTCCCCGACACACATCTTTTGGGCATTTGGGAGGAATGCTTGCCGAGGGCTGTTCTCCCTGTGCCAGAGGATGCTTATTTCCATGCTCATTGGAGAGCGCAACAGGGCTTCCCCTATAGTGCAGGGGTAAAGAACCCGCCTAGTGCAAGAGACACAGGTTCCATCCCTGGGTCAGGAAGATCCCCTGAAGAAGACAATGGCAGCCCACTCCAGTATTCTTGCCTGGAGAATCCCATGGACAGAGGAGCCTGGAGGGCTGCAGTCCAGCGGTTTGCATGGATATGTTGGAGAGCATGACAGTGGATTCACTTATAATTTTTGGTGAGAGCACTATGCTCCGAGCAGAGTGAGATCCACAGTACGAGACACCCCACGTTGGACAAGTGATGTATCTGCATCTTCCCTTGGGTCTCGGGACCTGGACACCTGCCTCCCCTCACTTAATTTCCTCTGTCTCAGGGAGCCTGGGTTCCCCCCCACAACCCCCTCAGGGCTTGCAGCGCTGCTGGTTCCCGTAGTGAACACCCGTGCCTGTTGTTCTTGCCGTCTGCTCTTTGCACACCTGGGGTGTGGTGCCCACCAAGGAAGAGCCCGCTGGTGCGGGCGTCCCCCGCAGCCGATGCACCGCCTGGCGCCCCCCAGGCTCTTGGTGTCTGCTCGCAGGAGGGAGGGAGGAGGACAGTTACCCATTTATGAAACATCTCTGTCTTCTCCTTTAACTTTCTGTTTTTGTGATGAGGCTGTCTCCGTGGGTTCTGCTTCGGTGTGTGCACTCAGATTCTGGAGAAGGGCGGGCTTCTCCAGAGACAAGCTCTCTTTGAAGTGCTTAACCACGTGGGTTTGTCGTCTTTCTGTCGAAGACATTTTTAGCAATAGTGACAGACTCTCTTTTATGCTTTAAAATAATGCTGAGAACTTGTATTAACTGCGTAGAGAAGAAGGAAATGTTTACGGAGTGACCACTTTGTTTTTCACTTTTAAGAATTTTGCAAAGTTGACTTTTTTTGGATGAGTGTTTTTGTGATTGCTGTTTCCATTTATTTTGGGTTAACTATCTTGGATGGTGATTGCTTGCTCATGGTCAGTATATGTTTACTTTTTAAAAAACTGCCATGCTCTTTTGAAAGTGGCTCTTCTGTTTTTCAATCCCACCATCAAATATATGAGAGTTTCCATTGCTCCACATCCTTATCATACTTATTTTTATCCACTTTAAAAATTTTAGCAACTTTAGTGAGTGTGTAATATGGCAGGGTTTTGGGGGGCAGTTTTAATTTGTACTTTGTTATTACTAATAATATTCAGCATCTTTTAACATGCTTATTTGCCATTAGGATGTCTTCTTTGATAAAGTGACTCTTCAAATCTTATGCCCTCTTTTAATTTCAATAGTTATTTATTTGGTTGGGGTTTGGATTTTTTATTGAAATATAGCTGACTTACAGTGTTGTCTTAGTTTCAAGTATACAGCAAAGTTATTCAGTTGTGTGTATCTACATATTGTCCCTAAGTCGTGTCCGACTCTGCGACCTCATAGAGTGTATCCTGTCAGGATCCTCTGTCCTGCACTATCTCCTGGAGTTTGCTCAGATTCATGTCCGTTGACTTGGTGTTGCTATATTACCATCTCATCCTCTGTCGCCCCCTTCTTCTTTTGCCTCCAATCTTTCCCCGCGTCAGGGTCTTTTCCAACGAGTGGGCTCTTTGCCTCAGGTGACCAAAGTATTAGAGCTTCACCTTCAGCCTCAGTCCTTCCAATGAGTATTCAGGATTGATTTCCCTTAGGATTGACTGGTTTGATCTACTTGCAGTCCATGGGACTCTCAAGAGTCTTCTCCAACACCACAATTCTACATAAATATATATATATATATTTTACATTCTCTTCCATTATAGATTATTACAAGATAGTGAACATCATTTCCTCCAAAGTTGACTCTTTATAATTACTTATATTAAAAGCTCATTAGCATTGACTTGCTCAGACATGTTATTGATTTGATAAGTTTATAAAAACCTTTGCTTTAGTTTTCTTTTATTCTGTACCATGTATCAGACATTTCCTATATGGTAGCAGGATGGAAACTTTGGGTATTGAAAGTAGACTATATACCTGGGAAAAAATAGTCTAAGTTAAAAACAAACAAATAGAAACTGGTAACTTTGCTCCAGAGAGGATGTACAAAGCTTAATCCTTAAAGCACACATACTAGTTTAGCCTAGGTTCTGTGTGCCTCCTGGGCACTGGAGCCAGTGATTAAGAGCACGGAATCTGGAGCCTCTCGGCGTGCACCCTGGGCATGTTATGTAGGCCTCCGTTTCCTCTTTGAAAGATGAAGATGAGAACAGGACCTACATCCTTGAATTGCTGTAAGGACTAACTGAGGTGGTACGTTTACAGGGCTTTCAGCAGTGCCTGGCGTTTACATAAGAGTTAGCTGCCATGACTACAGAGATGAGGCAGATAGAGTAAGTGACCTGCTTTCCATTATTCACTCTCTCTGTGTTATACTTGAAAGGCTCAGTGATACAGAAAAAGGGAAGAGTCAAGTCCAGACCTCTCTGGGTTACAGAGCTGAGTTTCTGTACCTCGTAAATACTGGTGGGATTGTCAGCAGTTCAGCACATGGGCTGGGTTTGCATCCTTTTATCACTTACAGTTGCATATCCTTGGCTAAGGGACTTAACCTCTGAGTCTGTTTGCTTACCTGTAAAATGGGAATAATAGCGGTACCTATCTCATAGGGCTTTTATGAGAATAAGTGAAATAATAATAGTACCAGCCATATAATAGATTTGGAATAAATGTTAAGCTCTTTCTAATTATGGGTTCATACTAATCATAATTCTTATTGATGGGCCTCCTGCTGCTGCTAAGTCACTTCAGTCGTGTCCGACTCTATGTGACCCCATAGACGGCAGCCCACCAGGCTCCCCCATCCCTGGGATTCTCCAGGCAAGAACACTGGAGTGGGTTGCCATTTCCTTCTCCAATGCATGAAAGTGAAAAGTGAAAGTGAAGTAGCTCAGTCGTGTCTGACTCTTCGCGACCCCATGGACTGCAGTCCACCAGACTCCTCCATCCATGGGATTTTCCAGGGAAGAGGACTGGAGTGGGGTGCCATTGCCTTCTCCATGATGGGCCTCCTAGCTCTCCATTTTTGATTAGCCATGGGCTGTCTCTCTAAATGAAAACAGTGGTGAAGCTCTGTAAATTAATGTAATTGTTCACAACAAATATGAGTTGGCTATTTCTGTCATGAGTATATCTTCAGGACTCAAACTTTGGTTTCAGAAACAGCTTAACAAATGTGTGTTAGTAAGATTAAACTTGAGTATTAAAATAGTTTTTAGGAAAATGTCTTGAAATTACAATATGAAAACTAACAAAGTATTTTGAGTTCTAGAATGAGCTACTGACTTTTGAGATTTATAGATTTATTCTCTCATCCCTCATTTATTCGGCTCCTGTTGAGTCCAAGTGCAGGATGTCTGCTCTCATCAGGAAGTTCACAGCGTCGTTGGGAGACAGTGGCTGCAGGACCAGGAATGAACTGTGGAGTCAGCGTGGGCTGGTGCAGGGTTCTGGGGGCGCCTGCCAGAAAGGGAAGGGCACCCAGAGGAAGGTCGTCAGACTTCCTTGCAGTCACGTGGCACTAAGCTTGTGGAATTCTGGGCACCTGTCTTGTGAGTACGCACTGATCTTGAAAAAGGTCCCACGTGGCTGCTGAAACCCCAGGAGCAGTACTTGCAGTGAAACTAGGGGAGAGGCAGTGGAGGGAAACTTCTTCACGCGGTTTAGTGTGACAGGTAATAGACCTTATCAGTCTCTTAATTTAGATTGACAGTTCTTTGAATAAATTTGAACTGTGACTAGCTGAAATCCTTTGTTTGATCAAGTAGACAGTTAAAGAATTATAAAGTTTCCCCCACCCCCTTTTTGTTATGGAAGTTATCAAACACGTCCAGAATAGAGTATGGTGAAAGTCCACGTCCCCAGCACCCTGCTTCAGTGTCAACGCATAGCCCGTCCTTTGAAAACAAATTCTCTTATGTGGTATAATTTCTTTCATTACTATCTCGGTGTATACCTCTAAAAAAGAAGACTTAACCCCAACACCATTATCATACCTAAAGTAATTATAACTCCTTACTACCATTAAGATAGAAAGATGTTGTAATGTTAGTTTTTTAGGTTAATAAGTGAAATAGAAGTTTCACTTATTAATAGAATAGTTTAAGTCATATATCTCTGTATGTACATATATCTCTGTAATACCTAGTTTACTAATTTCTAGTTTACTAAGAGTATGCTTTTGAATTATTCTTTATTTGCATATTGTCTCTTATTCAGTTCACAAACTGCCTTAGTTCACATTAAAATGTTGTTATTTTATCCAGAAACTTTAACCCTCTTTAAGTGGAAATTTACAAAAGTCTGTGAGCATAGTCTGTGAGCTTATGTAAAGTACTCTGACAAAGAACAGAGTAATCACTTTATGGAGTGTTTGCTCCACAAACAGAATCAGCATGTCTCAGGGATCTGTTGGAAGGGGAAAGAATTTGTAAACTTTTTTATCTGCCAGTGAGCTCCCTGGTCTAGAGGGTGGAGTTTGTGGTGCTTGCCCAGAGAGGAAGCAGTGGGCAGGTGCAAAAATAGGGCATTGTTACGGTAGTGAGTTCATTGTCCTTACAGCTGATGAAATAACACATGTGCAGGTTCCTCCACTTCATCCTCCTTTTGTTCTCTTGAGCAATGAGATTAGGCTTATGAGCAGAACTCCTTCTGCTGTTTTTATAATAATTTTTAAAAGTTGGCCGTAAATGTCACACAGAAACTCCAGCCGTGCCGCCCGTCTGGTATTTCGGGTTGCTGCGTGCGCTACCCTGTGAGATGCAGCTGAACACCTGTGTGTCCTGGTTTAGCAGGAAAGGAGTAGCAGCTCTTCCCACCTTAAAAACTTTGTTATTAACTCTATTGCTGCAAATATGTAGAATTGATTTTTTAATGAAGAGAAAAGGATATTTTGGTTGTTAATACTCTATTCAGTACATCAAATAAAAATGTGAGACAGCCAAAGAAAGCATTCTGTACATCACAGTGCATTTTTTAATAGAGCTGGTTTTTGCAGAAAAGTGACTTAAATCATTGTTTCAATAAGCCTTTGTTTGAGAATAGGAAGTTCACTTTCATGGGAGTGTCTCTTGGCAGGCTGTGAGGTGTGCTTTTCTTTTGGCTCTGCATCAACTTCAAATTTCAGTTTATTCCCATGAGATTATTGTTAGTAAACAATAGGAATAAGGAATTGATTTAGTCAATCTCTAAGTCAGAGTAGGTCACAATACCAAAATATGATTTGATGAAGGTAGCCCCGCCTTGTAGCTCAGACGGTAAAGAATCTGCCCGCAATGCAGGAGACCTGGGTTCGATCCCTGGGTCAGGAAGATCCTCTGGAGAAGGGAATGGCAACCCACTCCAGTATTCTCGCCTGGAGAATCACATGGACAGAAGAGCCTGGCTAGCCACAGTCCATGGGGTCGCAAAGAGCCGGACACAACTGAGCGACTAACACCATATACACTATACTATGCAATGTAGGAGACCTGGGTTCCATCTCTGGTCAGGAAGATCCTCTGGAGAAGAGAATCTTACCTTGGAGAAGGCTTACCAACACCAGAATTCTTGCCTAGAGAATTCCATGGACAGAGGAGCATGGCCAGCTACAGTCCATGTGGTCACAAAGAGCCACTAACACTTTCACTTTTGGGCTTCCCAGGTGGTGCTAGTGGTAAAGAACCTGCCTGCCAGTGCACATTAGACATAAGAGATGTGAGTTCGATCCCTGGGTCGGGAAGATCCCCTGGAGTAGGGCATGGCAATCCACTCCAGTATTCTTACCTGGAGAATCCCATGGACAGAGGAGCCTGGAAGGCATTAAATGTGCATTAATTTTTTTAAACACCCTCCTTGTAGAAAAGGGGTACAAAAAGAAGCAAATATAGAAAAATATGGGAAACCTATTGAAAATGTGTTCATTTCCCCAGTACACCTCGACTCCCCCATCCTACAACAGAAAATTAGTCCATAGGGCCACACGGAATTGGACACGACGGAGGTAATTTAGCATGCATGCATGGAAAGAGTATAGTCCATGTGTTTTACTTTTGGATTTTTTAATTAAAAAATTAATTATTTGAATTTAAATTACCTTTGTGTTCAAGTATATCTTATGGAAAGTGAAATCAGGCTCTTTGGAGATGATATAGCTGGTTTGGCTTTCTGTTTCTGGTTAACTGACTATTTAAAGCATCAAAGTAAAACCAAATCAATCATTTCCATATTGGTATCTATGAAGGTTATCCAAATAAAAATAAGGTTTTTAAAAGATAAATTTCTGCTATAATCAGTGTTTGCTGATTCAACAAAGACTCATGCCTGTTTCTTTGCTAAGCATGGGGAAGTTGAAGTTGAAAAGATTCTTACTTTCAAAGAGCCAGTAGTCTAGTAGGAAGAGAGAGAAAAATAGTAAGACAGGATGTACAAATGTATTTGGAACAGAAGGGAATTCCTAAGTTGTCTCAAGGCTGTTGGGAAAAGTACTTGGAAGCTTAGGTTAATGGTCATTTTATTCTGTAAACCTCAACACAAATACTAGGATTCACTTGTTGATTGCCCACTATGTGCTTGGCACTCTGCTTGTCAGTAACTTCACATGTATCAATATGTACATGTTCATATAATAGGTGTATGCACGTATGTGTACATACACAATATACATGCATGTGTACAGACAGACACGTGAGAGACGGGAGAGACGCCCTCATGAAGGGTGGTCCAGCAGGAAGAGACAGGCAGTTTATAAGCAATGACCATTATTATCACAGGGACACAGTTTAGCCTGGTGAGGCAGGTGGAAAGGATGACTATCGTCTGAGCCAGAAGAATGAGAAGGAGGAAACCAATATGAATAAAGGAGGGGGAAGGAATTTCTAGCAGCAGGAACCATGTGTTTAGCGGTTACAAGGAAGTAAAGAACTTGTCAGGTGTGAAGACTCCCGGAGGCTGGAGCCACCGCAGAATCCAGACCCCAGAACATCTTACAGAGAATTCAGAAGAGTTTGGATTTCATTCGTACTGCTGGCGAAAGCCGACAGAGTAAGTAGCGGGTATGTGTATCCAGGGAAAAGAGTAACATCGGATTCATAACTTAAAAAGATGACTCAGTGAATATGTGGGGAAATGACTTGTTTTCTGGTTAGGTGCGTGGAAAGGGTTAAGTTAAGAAGCAGAGGCCAGATAGAAGGATGAGGGATGGGACTAGGATGAAGACTGTGGGGATGGAGACAAAAGTGGATTCCTGGGATATTTTGGAAGCAGCATTAACAGAATTTGGGGTAAGTAGATAATGGAGAAAGTGGGCAGCTTTGTCATCTTCTCAGAAATAGGAAGACTGAAATAAGTCCTTTGGAACTGGCAACACGCGGACCATTGGTCCCCACGAGGAGAGCCACTTCAGTGGCATGAGGGGGACGTGAACCATGTTGGACTCGTCTTGTTAATTCTCAAAGCAGCCTTAGCGTCCTTGTCCCTGTTTTATGAATTTGAACGGTTTGAAAGTAACTTTCCAGAATTACCCAGCTAGTAAGTGGTGAAGCAGGTGCTTGAACACTGTTCTCTTGAGCGCAGAGGCTGTGCTCTGCCCACTGTTAGGCTGCCTCGTAGAGGACTTGGAGGTTCCCTGTCCGGTCATTTTGATGTGAACATGTCCACTGACTACCGATGTTGAGCAGCTTCTCATGTGTTTATTAGCTATTCATGTTTCTTTGATTAAATGACTACTGAAATATTTTGCCCATTTCTTAACTAGGTTATTTTACTGAGTTGAAAGAGTTCTGTATTTTGGATATAAGCTCTTCATCAGATATGTGGTTTGCCAATATTTTCTTCCAGTTTGTGGTGGTTCATTCCTTATTTATTTATTTTGAAGCACTAAAGTTTTTAATTTTGGTGAAGTCTCTCATCGAAAAAAAACTAATGAATTGTGTTTTTGTTGTCATAACTAAGAATTCTTTACCAAACTCAAGGCCATGAGACTTTATTCTCTTCTAGAAGTGTTATCATAGGCTGGGTTTCACTTAGTTGTGGAGCTCATGGAATCCTTCTGTGAGGAAGTGGTACTTAGTCTGAGGTCTGGAAGCTGAGTAGGAACTAAAAGGGGAGGAGAGAGATTCCGGCAAGAGGAAATAGCATGTGCAAAGCTGAAGTCTGGTGAGGTTGTGTCAAGTTTGAGGAGGTAGAGGAAGGAGACCGTTTGGGCTGGGGTGGTGCGTAGGAGACTGGAGAGGTGATGCGGTCGTTCAGGCCATGTGAAGCAGGGGTGTCCAGAGGCTTTCATTAGGCAGGGAGTGACGTGACCATGTTTGCTCTGCAGAATAATCTCTCTGGCTACTGTGCAGGAAAGGGTTGGAGGAGGGCTGTTGAAGATGTGACTGACCAGCTAGTGGGAAACGGTGGTAGCTTGGACCAGGGGGAGTGGGCAAATTAGGACTATTAGAGACACTCGTGGGCTTACCTGCCTTGAGTTCTGCATGGCCGAGCTTCCCAACCAGGAGGTTATAATAAAGCACAAGTAAGCTGGTGTCTGTGGCTTCTGCTCTGTTCCCTAGCAGACACCTGTTCTGGGTTCCGTTTGTTGGATTTTCTTTGCCAGAAGGAGACAGCCCTAATAGCCCACACATGGCAATTTAGTTTGAACATTTTCACTGCTTTCCTGCTACTTCACAAGGCTTTGGAAAAAAATGAAAAGCAGGTTACTTATTCATTCCTATGTCCATTTCATTAAAAAAAAAAAAAGTAAGTACTTATTAAATGCTGCACACACATAAGATCAAGTCCCTTTGTTGTAGAAAAGTGACTTATAATCTAGAGTTGAGTAGTCTCAGATGGACCCTCCTGTACTGTTAATTCAGGAAGTTATCAGGGGAAATGTGACTGAGTCTGATAAATATGAGAGAACAATCACAGTGCCACAAACTGTGAGCTCTAACCCACTGATTCAACAAAAGATGATTGTGAGATGTTTTTAGAATTCCGAGCTTTTATTTTAAAATGTTCTAATATATGAAATGTGGAAGAATCTTTTCTTTGAGTTTTCCAGTGTCCTTTAATTGACTCAATGAATTAATAGAAGCAAATTACTATTTCTCAAAGGGATTACCAAAAAATCAAATTCATTTTATTTTTCAAAATACAACAGAAAGCACTGGGATTTCTAGCCTGATGGTAAGAAGTATCTTACTCAGAAAACTAAAACGTATAATTTTTTCTACGTGCTTTCCATTCTGTCTGTGAAACTGATACCTGTGAACATACTTTCTCTTCTACAATTTCCTGAAGTGTACAGAGAATTCAAGATTTCTCTTGACTTCAGTTATAGAGAAAGAGAGGTAATGAAATGCTGCTATAAAGAAAGAAAATGTGATGTTGAAATTCCTTTGCCAGGTCATTTTAGCTTCTTAAGGGCATACATGGTAAATGGTAAATGTAGGACCCTCTCAGTTCAGTCCAGTCGCTTAGTCATGTCCGACTGTTTGTGACCCCATGAATCGCAACGCAGTACACCAGGCCTCCCTGTCCATCACCAACTCCCGGAGTTTACTCAAACTCATGTCCATCGGGTCGGTGATGCCATCCAGCCATCTCATCCTCTGTCGTCCCCTTCTCCTTCTGTCTCCAATCCCTCCCAGCATCAGGGTCTTTTCCAATGAGTCAATTCTTCGCATGAGGTGGCCAAAGTATTGAAGTTTCAGCTTCAGCATCAGTCCTTCCAATGAACACTCAGGACTGATCTCGAGTCCTAAAGATGGACTGGTTGGATCTCCTTGCAGTCCACGGGACTCTCAAGAGTCTTCTCCAACACCACAGTTCAAAAGCATCAATTCTTCAGTGCTCAGCTTTCTTCACAGTCCAACTCTCACATCCATATATGACCATTGGAAAAACCATAGCCTTGACCAGACAGACCTTTGTTGGCAAAGTAATGTCTCTGCTTTTTAATATGCTATCTAGGTTGGTCATAAATTTCCTTCCAAGGAGTAAGGGTCTTTTAATTTCTTGGCTGCCGTCACCATCTGTAGGACCTTTTAGACCCTCAAAATTAAGTGATTTTAGGAAATTTGAAAATATTTCATCTCATGTGCATATTCATGATGGTAAATGGGAGAGAATTAGGATTAAGAAGGGGCTTAAAAAAGAAAAAGTCATAAGAAATGAACTGTCAGATTCAGGGACACATAGGTTTTTATAAGCAAATTTAAGTACTGGCAAAGCTGTCTGAGCCGAAAAGGCAGAGCTACCTGTTGCCAGGAGCATCGTCATTAATTGCCTTGACCATGGAGGATCAAAGTTCCCCTGCGTACAGTGGAAGGCAGATATAGGACAGAGAAAGGCCTGGACAGTTTGTGCCAGAGTGCTAATCGGATCACTCTTCTGTCTCTCTGGAGAGCTCTGTGGTTCTGTCTTACCCAAACTGAGAACAGAATGTGTATGTATCTGTATGGTGCCATCACACATAATATGAAGTTTGTGTTTTTAAGGGTTTAAAAATCTTATATCTCTATCCAAGACCTTAGTTTATATGCTAATGTATTCAAAGAAGATGGAAACACAGGGCTGACTATTTCATATAGTCAACTCAACTTGTGTTACTATACCTTCAGGCAGACTTTTTCATAAGATTGCAAGCTTTGGGGGCTTTTTTGGTGTGTTTGTTTTTCTCCTCTGCTCATGAAAAAATAAAGTGATAACCTGAAATTAGTTCTGTTTTGGTTTAAACTGCTTTCTTGAGTGGGTGTTTCCTGAATGCTGTGCCTTCTTACTCCTATCTTGTAATTAGTTATCCATTTGCTATTTTCACAATCACCCTTAAGTTCCTACTTTGCACCTAGAACAGGGGAAGTTCCCTAAGAAAGCAGTATTTCTGTGCAGTGGATTGGTGGGCAAGGCTTCATTCTAAGGAATATTGACGTCACGTGGAAAGTTCACTGAGCGGACACTGTCGTGTCACATGCCAGTTTCAGAACGCTCCGGGTCTTGTTTTAGGAGTTGTAGCTCAGCTTATGGATTTTTCTTGAAGAAGAATAGGCTTCTTGTATATCTTGCTACTGTGTTAAGTACATATCATTGAAAACATGTAAGGGAATTCCCATAATCTCATGTATATGTTGAGCTCTGCATCAAAAGGATAAATGTCCTTACGGTTGCATGCTTCTGAATAAACTCAATTCTCTTTCCATTTCTCAGCCCACTTGCAGTTGTCAGCCCCAAGGAAAAGTTCACTGCATCATTTTGTAAATACGAATTTTGAGGAGTGACTCAGAGGCTGTATTTTATTGATCATTTGGGGTGGCATTATTGGAGTGCCATTTTTAAAAAATGTTTGCACTGAGTCTTAGTAGCGGCCCATGGGATCTAGTTCCATAACCAGGGGTCGAACCCAGGCCCGCTGTGTTGGGAGTGTGGAGCCCTAGCCATTAAACCACCAGGGAAATCCCTGGAACGCCATTTTTACTGGTTTACGGGATTCTCGGCCAACTTTTCCGTAGGCCTTGGGTAATGGCCTTTTTGTATTAAAGTGAATCTTGTTGAGCTCGGGTGTTTTTGAACGTGTGCTGCACTGGTTTTATGGGCCGATCTGACGTCACTGTCCACTGCCAGCCCCCGAGAGCTGGCTGCAGGCACTCCCAGCTCGCACTCTTGGCCTTGGTGGCGCTGCATGTCTCTTCTCAGCACACGTGATGGGGCGCCAGTGTTCCCCTTCAGCCGCGCCGCTCTTCCCTGGGCCGCGGTGTCTGTCTCCTGCACGACTGCCTTGGACACCCGGCCCGCTGCGACTGCCTTCCGCACCTCTGCCGGCCAGCAGCCCGTGCGCGTGGCCCTTTCTCCCAGGTCATCAGCACTCAGCCAGGCTCTGAAGGCGCCGGGCTCAACAGGAGGGGAGGGAAACGCTCTCCTCCATCTCTTAGGTGTGGTACCTACACCCTGAGCATCAGCTGGGCAAAAGACAGAATTTTTTAAAATTTGACGGTAGTATTTTATTTGTATGTGTGCATGGAGGCCTCCGTAGAAAAGCAGTGAAGACCCGGAGCAGCAGTTATACCCAGGGGTTTATATACCATTTTAACAAAGGGTGTGGTAAGCTGTGAAGGCGTTAACTAGACAAGGAGGGAGAGTTCAGGCTTGCAGCGGTGGCGAGCTGTGGGAACGTGAGTGTGAGGGCCTCGTGGGAGACAGGGACCGCTGAGCTGAGGTTTGCCGCGCAGGCTCCGGTGGCTGTGCCTTCGCTGTCGACACCTGGTAGGGAAAGGCGCGGCCTGCTTTACAAACGGAGATACTTCCTTTACGGAGGGAAATTTACACCCTGCTTTCAGAGGAGTGAAGTGAAGTCGCTCAGTCATGTCCAACTCTTTGCGAGTCCATGACCCTGCCGGGCTCCTCCGTCCATGGGATTTAACAGGCAAGAATACTGCAGTAGGTTGCCATTTCTTTCTTCAGCGGATCTTCCCAACCCAGGGATTGAACGCAGGTCTCCTGCATTGCAGACAGACGCTTTTACCGTCTGAGCCACAGGGGAAGTCACAGAGGGGAAGGCCAAAGAGCTTCTCCCACTTCTGCTGTTTCTGTGTCGCCTTTAGCTGTAGCTGGAAATAACCCCTGCCAAGGTGGCGTATTTGGGGGTGGCATACCTACATCCTTTTAAAAGACGTTGTGTCTGCCCTCGCGGAACCTGGTGTCTGGTGGGGGACAGGAGGGTGCCTTACAGCGGGAGGAGCAGGAGGGAGCGCCTGAGACTCCCTGCATTTGTCCGAGGGGCTGCAGTTGAGCTGAGACCCGGAGGTTGGCTGGTGGGCACCTCTGAGCCAGCAGCCCTGCAGTCACAGGCAGGGCAGGGGGAGCGCATGGCTTGTTTGGAGCCCCAGGATGTTGACCACAGGTCCTGTGTAACTGGGGAAGCAGTTTCTCAGCCATACCTCCTCGGTAGGGGTCTAGCTTCCAGGCTGTTCTGACGGAAGTCCTCACTGTCCATAGTGTAGTTGAAGAGAAAACAGGAAGAGCAGAGCGTAAGCTAACCTCTGAACACAGTTTTGAATCAAGACAGTGTGTGTCTGGCGCTTGGTACTTGCCTGTCTCACTCTCCGGTCCCTCTCCCTGCTGGGCGTGTATTACCCTCGTGGCCTCCCTCCTGAGGCCACCATCACGCTGCCCTGCCCCCCTTTCTTCACAGTCATCTGTCTTTCCGCCCATTCCCCGCCGCCGTCTGCGTGCGCCGTTAATCTGAGCGAAGCATTAGGAAGAGAACCAGCTTAAGACACTAATTCACATTGAATTCTGAACGTTGGAATTTTCTAAAAGCTCCTAAACATAGTATTCTCAACTTTATAGAAGAGAAATGTTAAATGTGTGAGTCTCTAATTGTGAAATTTCAGGAAATAGTTCGAAGGGAAGTGAGGAATTTGGTCTACTCAGCAGGCTGCCCCATGTGTTGAGCCCTTCCTGCAACCTCTTCCTCCCCTTCTGGACTCTGGGGTCTCCTCGAGGCCCATCTCCCGCCACTGCTGGCCGTGCCACCAGCCTGTCTGGGAAGCAGGGGATCCACGTCTCATCCCCGCCCTGTCGGCTGGCCGTGCCACCAGCCTGTCTGGGAAGCAGGGGATCCACGTCTCATCCCCGCCCTGTCGGCTGGCCGTGCCACCAGCCTGCCTGGGAAGCAGGGGATCCACGTCTCATCCCCGCCCTGTCGGCTGGCCGTGCCACCAGCCTGCCTGGGAAGCAGGGGATCCACGTCTCATCCCCGCCCTGTCGGCTGGCCGTGCCACCAGCCTGCCTGGGAAGCAGGGGATCCACGTCTCATCCCCGCCCTGTCGGCTGGCCGTGCCACCAGCCTGCCTGGGAAGCAGGGGATCCATGTCTCATCCCCGCCCTGTCGGCTGGCCGTGCTGCGCTTCGTCACTCAGGCATGTCCGACTCTGCGACCCCACGGACTGTAACCGCCCAGGCTCCTCTGTCCCTGCAGTTCTCCAGGGAAGAATACTGGAGTGGGTTGCCATGCTCTTCTGCAGGGAATCTTCCCAACCCAGGGGTCAAACCCAGGTCTCCTGCACTGCAGGCAGATTCTTTACCAGCTGAGCCACCAGGCATTGCGGGACTTACAGTGAAAGGAGGTAGGGGACCAAGGCAGCCATTCCTAGTACAAATTTATTCGTAAGTCATTCATAAGCCTCCAACAGCTCATAATTGAAAGTGATAAATCCCCATTTCTAAAGTATTTTCTGGAAATAATGAGGTATGATGGGCTTTCAAGCATGCTGAGATTTGTCACTGACCCTTCTAGGGGCAGACTGTTTCCAACTTGGGGCATAGGAACATTTATAAGAGGCTGGTATCCAAAGCATGTTGAGCTTTGGGTCTTGTGTTATTAAATATTTATAATTGAAATTATGCACTCTTCTGTTGTAAATATTGTGGGAAATAAAATTCAGAGTCCTTTTAAAAGTGTTCCTGAACTCATAATAGATTTTGTTGTCATGTATTCTCTCAGTAAACTGTCAATAAAAGTACACCCACTCTTAAACTTGAAAAGGGTTGAAACCATGATTATAGATTACAATTTTTGGACTACTTAGTTTGAAACGAAGGCAGCGTAAATAAAAACATGTCTGAAGGTCAATGTTTTGACTATCACTGAGTGTTCTTCAGTGATATTTAGCCTAAAGAAGTCTAACATCTGAATTATTCTATCAGTGTAGAGAACCCTTATGCTAATGTGTACTATTCCACTGAACCTGATTTCGATCTCCCAGCATCGCACCAGTGGAGTGTATGGAGAAGCCTGTCCCTCCAGTGGGTCCCCTCCCCGTGGACAGGACAGTTCTTAAGGTGGAGGCAGAGCCGGCCCCATGGTCTGACCTGGGCTGTCGGGGGGCAGGAGATGCAGAGCCGCTCCTCAGCTGCGCTTTATTCCTCGAGTCCTGTTAAAATGCAGATGTCCTGTGAGCTAGCTGAACAACACTGGCGCTCAGCCTGGCGCTCTGTGATGCCCAAGGGGCGGGAGGGAGCTCCAAGAGGGAGGGGACATGTGTGTACTTACGGCTGACTCATCCTGTTGTGTGGCAGAAACCAACACAGTATTGTAAAGCAGTTATCCTCCAATCAAAAGTGAAGTTTAAAAACGCTGGTGGGAAAGGCAACACAAGCTATTGAGGGTGGAAATGAGCTTCGTTGTGTAGATAACTCTTTTATTCTTTAAAAAAATATGTATTTATTTACTGTGTCTTAGTTGTGGCACATGGGATCTAGTTCCCTGACCAGTAATCAAACCCAGACCCCTCACATTGGGAGTGCAGAGTCTTAGCCACTGGACCACCAAGGAAGGTCTTTTGGGTTATGTCCTCTCATTCTTTTGGGTTACTGTGCATCTTCAGATACCCGTAGGTGAAAGCATAGATTTTTAAAATCAGATTGCTTTCTAAGAGTCTTTTTAACAATTCATTTCATGCAAACACTGGTAATGAAAGTGTCTCACCTCACTCTTGTCAGAATTGTTTTTATATTGGCCAGTATGCAATTGGATAAAAACAGTATTTCATCTTTGATAAAATATTGTGCTGAACAGTTTTTTTTCTGTGAATTGTCTTTTTTCTACTGAAAAGATTTTATTGAGGTCTGAATTTTCTTCTAATAGATTTTTGTTTTTGTTGTTTACTAGGGTAAAAATAATGGTCTTTTGCCCTTTGTAGCAGCTTTTTCCTCAGTCTGTTGTTTCCCTTTTCATTGTATTTTTTTTAAACATCCAAGGATGTTTACTGTTCATGTGACTCGGGATCTGTGGATTTCTTCAATACTGTGTAAGTTCCCTTACTTGTAACTTTAAAGATTTAATTTGGTTTTCTTTTTGTTTTTCCATATGTCATTTTTGGTATTCAGTGATTTAATTCATCTCGTATGCCCTTAAGTTGACTTTATAGATGACCGGCTGATTCTCACAACGCCACGTTTACAAAATGCTTTACTTTCTCACTGGTTCCAAATATATCCTGAATCATATTTGTTCAGCATATGATCAACTCTCTCTTGGGGGTTTTCCATTCCAATAATCAGCCCATCTCTTTTTTTCATAATGTTTAAATTGTTGTTTTGTGAAGTGTTTTAAAATCTGGTGGGGCCCACCTAGGCTTCCCCTCACCCCCTCCTTTTAAAAAATACATGATAATGTTTTGATACCAGAATTTCTATGAAAAATCCATCAACTAGCTTTTGATTCTTCTCCATACCCATGACCTTTGAAAACTTGAAATAATTTGTTTCTCCATTAGATTTTGATATTTAACAGTTTCACTTCTTGTGCTAATTTCTGTAACCTGTATTATTTTTAAATCAGATTATTCATTTCATTGATGCTTCAAAATGTGTTAGCATGTATTTGGGCGTGATAGATAGTATGAGGAGGAAAAAAGTTTTCCCCGTATCCTGTTAGGGTCCTTGGCTGAATCTGAAACTTAAAATGGCAACATCAGCAGGAGAAAAGTATAGAGATTAATGTTAAATTTGACATGACTTGGGGGCCTTCAATAAGGAAATGAAGACCTGAAGAAACAGTCAGACGTGAGTGTTTTGAGCCAGGTTTGATGAAGCATGGGCGTCCGTGGAGAAGCGTCATTAGGATGGAGGCTCTGAGTGACCCAGGAGACGGCGTGCATGCTGGAGTCTTCTCTGTGTCTTGGGGGTAAGGAGGCTCCTCTCCCGGAGGTACGGGGAAGGAGCCCCTCCCCACGAGGATCGTGTGACCTGCCTCAAGGGGCCGAGCAGGGGGACGTCAGAGTGAGCGCCCTGCTTCTGTGTCCTCAGACTCCATGCGCCAAGTCCTGAGCCCCAGCCTCAGTCACAGACTTTCCCCTCTCCTGCCATGCCCTTGTCATAGCTCACTCTGAGCACATGTTCTTCTTCTTCTTCTTTTAATCTCTCAATTTTTAAAGATTTATAAACAAAGTTTTATAATTTTATCCATTAAAGTATTGTGTATTTTTGTTAGATTTATTCTTTTTTTCCCCATTTATTTTTATTAGTTGGAGGCTAATTACTTTACAGTATTTAGTGGGTTTTGTCATACATTGACATGAATCAGCCATGGATTTACATGTATTCCCTATCCCGATCCCCCCCTCCCACCTCCCTCTCCACCCAGTCCCTCTGGGTCTTCCCAATGTACCAGGCCCGAGCACTTGTCTCACGCATCCAGCCTGGGCTGGTGATCTGTTTCACCCTAGATAATATACATGTTCGATGCTGTTCTCTTGAAACATCCCACCCTCGCCTTCTCCCACAGAGTCCAAAATTCTGTTCTGTACATCTGAGTCTCTTTTTCTGTCTTGCATATAGGGTTATCATTACCATCTTTCTAAATTCCATATATATGCGTTAGTATACTGTATTGGTCTTCATCTTTCTGGCTTACTTCACTCTGTATAGTGGGCTCCAGTTTCATCCACCTCATTAGAACTGATTCAAATGAATTCTTTTTAATGGCTGAGTAATATTCCATGGTGTCTGTGTACCACAGCTTCCTTATCCATTCGTCTGCTGATGGGCATCTAGGTTGTTTCCATGTCCTGGCTATTATAAACAGTGCTGTGATGAACATTGGGGTGCACATGTCTCTTTCAGATCTGGTTTCCTCAGTGTGTATGCCCAGGAGTGGGATTGCTGGGTCATACGGCAGTTCTATTTCCAGTTTTTTAAGAAATCTCCACACTGTTATCCATAGTGGCTGTACTAGTTTGCATTCCCACCAACAGTGTAAGAGGGTTCCCTTTTCTCCACACCCTCTCCAGCATTTATTGCTTGTAGACTTTTGGATAGCAGCCATCCAGACTGGCGTGTAATGGTAGCTCATTGTGGTTTTGATTTGGATTTCTCTGATAATGAGTGATGTTGAGCATCTTTTCATGTGTTTGTTAGCCATCTGTATGTCTTCTTTGGAGAAATGTCTGTTTAGTTCTTTGGCCCATTTTTTGATTGGGTCATTTATTTTTCTGGAATTGAGCTTCAGGAGTTGCTTGTATATTTTTGAGATTAATCCTTTGTCTGTTGCTTTGTTTGCTATTATTTTCTCCCAATCTGAGGGCTCCTAGAATATTGGAAATAAAAGCAGAAATAAATGGGACCTAATTAAACTTAAAAGCTTTTGCACAACAAAGGAAACTATAAGCAACATGTTCTTCTTAATTTTTATTTGTCAGAGTTCGTCTATCCGTTTTAAACACAGATATAGTGTGACACTGTGTACGTGAGTGTCTGATAGAGGTGATGTCTCTGCAAATGGAGAGGACGAGGACCCACTGCCCCAGGTCAGATCTGGGTTCAGGACAGAGAGCAGAGGGTCACATTTTTTGTCTCCTGCTGTATGAAGCCCCGAGCCCCTGAGCCAGGGCCTGGTAAGGGATTCCACAGAGCGGGAGAAAAGCATTTTCTGATTCTGAAGGTACTTGTGTCTCATCAGTGAAGAGGACTGATGAGAAGTCATGGTTGTTTATATGTTTTGGCTGCTGCTAGAGACTTTCCTTTTTAGATGACTTTGTAAATATTTTAGAGTTTAGGAGAGGACATTTCTGTCATTTCCATGAATTGTGGCAGCTTCCGCATCTTATATTTACTCTTCTCCGTTATATAAATATTTGTACAGAGTACAAAATCTGAATAAAGTGGATGCACAGAAATAGTTCATCAAGAGCTGTGGTTCTCTGAGTCTGGTCCTTGGACCAGCAGCAGCAGCATTGCCCTGGAATTGGTTAGAAATGTAAATTCTCTGACCCGACCAGGTACTGAGTCAGAGAATCGGTGACTCTGTCACCAGCCCTCAAGTTGATTTTGATGACACTACAGGCCTATCTCCATCACGCCTTTGAATGAACTCTGTAATAGTTGATTTTATACTTAGGCACAAGCAGCTGGTTTGTACTCTGTGTAGAGTGTTTAATTGTACTAAAAACAACAACAAACTGTGGAGTTTGGAAGGATTCCTATAGCAATATAAACCTTTCCCACCACCTCACCCCCCAATAATTATTGTTAAGTAGGTCACATCTCTGAAGTAAAAGGAAGGAATCTGTCAGATATGACTTTAAAATTCTAGAAAATTGTTAATAGTTGAATCTGATTTCTTGAAATGTCACTGTCTTTTTTTTTTTGTCACTGTCTTAAAAGGTCCTAAATTCCTACTGCTAATCTGATTTTCATAAAATTTTGCAAAAAAAAAAAAAGATAGGATTTGGGAGACTTCTTCCTGCCCCAATCAAAAGTAAGTAAAAATAGAATTATACTATTTAAGAGCTGAAAGTGACTTTCTTATGGATATCATCCAGCCCTATCCCCTTTCTGACGAATGGGAAATTGGAGGCCTGGAAGGGTGACCAGCAGAGAGCAGTAGCCAGGCCAGGGTCTTCTAAGCTGCCTTGTCCCCGCACTCAAAGATAAGGTACAGTTGAGCATTTCTAGCTTCCTGCTTTGAGCAGACCTGGAACATGCTGTGTTTCTGCAGTGTCCATTTTTCTAATACTCTAGACAGTGGTCATTTCCTTCAGGGTAATTGATAGGAATTTTTTTTAAGCGTTCAGAGGTTTAGATACTAGAATAGTGTTTGTTTCCTGTGACATGGGTTTAGGAAACAGCTGCTGCAGTAGCTTGCTCTGAAGGACTGAACTTTGCGAAGTCTCCTTACGAACTGCCGTGACTTGTCTGAGTTACTTACTCTGTCTGCAAAACCAGTCATTATTCTAAATTACTACATTTGAGGTAAGAGTTATCCTTTATTAGTTGCATGTAAAAGAATTATGTGCCATCTGGTTCTTGATGAATGTGTATGCATACATGCGCATACATGGGTGTGTTGGAGGGAGGGGGAAGAAAAGTTCTGTAAAGAGTCATATCACTTTATTTTTAAAAATATGTTGACTTTAACATGCACAGAATTTTTTTCCCCCAAAGACTTACTTTGAGGAATAAGGGAAGAGCTCTTATAATACTTTTGAATACTCATAGAAATAATATATGGTATATCTGTCTTGGAAACTAATTGTTGATGAAGGCTAGACAGAAAACTCTTAAAAACTATAGAAACATAGGACAGAGAAGTTGGTATTTTAAAAGAATGTTTAAAACCTACCATTCTAGGACAGTATTAGTTAAAGCTCTTTTTGTCCAATCTGAGACAATTTGCATTCATTTTTTAAAGGTGAGGCAGAAGGTTGGGGTGACTTTAAAAATGGTTGAGTGTGCCTTATTGTGAAAACTCATTTGAGATAGAAATAAAAGTTAACTGTTAAATGGTAAAAATACAGAAGAGGTGGGGGTTTAAAACTGGAAGGAAATCATGTATATTTTTGTCTTCATTTAACAAGTCCCCAGTTCCTGTGTAGAATTTTTCTAAAACTAAATGTTTTTCTATTTAAATAATAGCAATTATTGAAAGTAATTAAGAGGAAGTCGAGCCTTGTTTCTGACAGACACCTCCTCTGGGGAAAAGGAGAAGGGAAGGAAACGATTCCCTGAGCACACAGTCTGTGGGTCTCAGCAAATGCTGGTGAGGATGTCGAGGCAAGAGGTCACCCGGACATTGGGGACGGGAGCCGCTCTGCAAAAGTCTGGCAGTTCCTCTCAAAACCAAAAGGTGCACTCACTCACCGTATGACCCAAGAATTACAGTCCTGGGTGTTTGTCTCAAATGACTGATTTTCATCCATAAGCTGGTACACAAACATTCCTCACAACTTCACTCATAATATCCAGGTGTCCTTCGGTGGGTGACTAGTCAAACTTAACTGTGGTCCCCCCTCCCCCCCAACCAGCTCAGCAGCAAAAAGGAACAAGTTATCAACATGAGCAGCTGCTGAGAGGAACCTCGGGAAATTCCGACTGAAACAAGCCAACCTCAGAAGACTGAGCACCACATGATTTCATTTATGTAACCTTTGTGAGATGACATGATCATAGATTTGGACTGGGGAGGGGGGGAGGCAGGAGAGAGAGGAGGGTGTGATTACCAGAGGGCAGCGGGAGAAGCCTTGTGGTAATATAACATCCTGAGTGTGGTTATTGGTGAGCCTGCATAGAGCTCCCCCACCCCGTACACTCACACGCGTGCGTACGTAACTGGTGAGATCTGAACAAGCTCTGTGGGGTGTCCCAGTGCTGCAGTGAACACGGGGGTGCATATATCCCTCTGAATTACGATTTTCTCTGGGTTATGTGCCCAGGGGGGAGTTGCTGGGTCATACGGTAGTTCTGTTTTTGGTTTTCTTAAGGGACCTCTGTACAGTTTTCCTTAGTGCCTGCATCAATTCCCATTCCTTTTCTTCGACACCCTCTCCAGCATTTGTTGTTTGTAGATTTCTTGATGAGGGCCATTCTGACTGGTGTCAGGTAGTTCTGATTTGCATTGCTCATTGTAGTTTTGATTTGCCTTGCTCTAATAATGAGCGATGTTGAACATCTTTTTTATGTGCCTCTTGGCCATCTGTATGTCTTCTTTGGAGAAATGTCTATTCGGGTCTTCTCATTTTTTTCATTGGGCTGTTAGTTTGATATTGAGCTGTATGAGCTGTTCATATATTTTGAAAATTAATCTCTTGTCAGTTGCTTCCAGGGGTTAAAACTGCACTACTTCTAATGCAGGGGCACAGGTTTGATTTCTGGAAGGGGAAATAAGATCCTGCACGCCTGCCATGCAGTGCAATGAGGGGGAAAAAAAGGCTTTTAAATTTATTCTTAGTCTTAATTATTTATCTTGAATGAAAAATGCTCTCAATCTTAAAAATAAGTAGAAATTGCCAGAATTTTTTGTAACTCATGTTAAATTTTATCATTTTCTCTTTTAACATTCTTGTATTAAAGAGACTCTCCCTTTTACCAGAGAGGTTTGTCCTGGTTTTCCTCATATCATCCATTTCCTTCTTCCCAGCAGCCCCAGGGTTTTTCAGTCATTAACACCTGTCTTTTATTACTTATCAGCTCTGTTAAATGGACTTAGTTGTGGAATACATTGAAATTGTTCCTGAAATGAACCTGATGGATTTTTTATATTTGATGTATTTTGTGCTACCCTTATGCCCCATTAAAACATATAATTGAGAATTGATTATACCATCTTTGCTGGTAATGGGATTTTTTTTTCTTGTTTTGAGAAACTATCCATTTGAAATTGATAGTGGAGGCTAGAATGGAAGTTGCAGTCAGATAAAGCTTGAGCAGTGACCTGGAGTTGAAATCAAAGGAGACACGGGCCTGGGCTGATAATGGAATTAAATGATTACTCCTGACTCCTGGTAGAAAAATGGGAGCATCTTTAAATATTTTGTTTTTTGTTTTCTTTTTAAACTTTAGGCTAGCTGTTGAAGTTCTTTAAATCTTTGTCAGGTTTTCCCCCATATAATAAATGACATCTTAGATGTGAACAGGCAGTCATTTTTCCTTGTATAAAATGTTCTATAATTTATGTCTTCCCATAGTCATTCTCCCAAATCCAGGTGATGTTAAACCTCCAGATCTGAAATACTCCCTCAGTGTCCTTCCATCATTCCTCCACTCCCAAATGTAGTTGTTTCTTGGCAAAAGCTGAACTGATGATTCTAGAATAAACAGCACAATCAGAACACATTTGCTCAGGCACCTAGCTGGGGGCGAATCCTCAGCTGCTGAGCAGGACAGTTACTTTAATACCTGCTTTCATCATGACTGCCCTGAGCGCAGAGCTGGTGTAGAGTAAATGTCCTCAGTTCTCAGTGAATCTGGCTGAGAATTCAGCCCTGAGATACAAGAGGGGCTCTGAAATAAAGTGGGAAATGACAAAGGGAGCTTGGGGATGTTTCAAATAACTAGGGAACATGTCTTAAAACAGTGATTATTTTCCTTTAAGTCATTTTAAGTTTGCTAATCCAACCATCCCCTACCTTTTGAGAGGGCTGGAACATGATTAGATTTCATTCCAACATAGAAGACTTACGATAAAAACTACAGGACTCAATCATTCAGAAACATGAGAGAACTGGACTTTTGAGGCACAAGTCTTGAGAAGAAAGTTTTCAAGTTACGTTAATTATATATCTATAGAAAATCTTAAGATAAAAAAGATACTCTTTAATGAAAACCCTTTGATGATTTCTGCATTGATCTTTGTTTCTGAGCTGCCTATTCTGGAAATTTCTTTTTAAGTTATTGAACTTCATTTGAAGTGTTTGAAGCATACTTAATCTATTCGAGTGTTGACTTATTCCAATGCACTTGGCAGTCCATCAAGCATTTGACCAGATAGGGTGACGGCTGAAGTGAAATAAATGAAAAGACGTCCTCTTGAATTCCCTTGTCCCTCTTGCAAGTAGACTCTCACTGCCTTGCACATTAAATTAGGGGCACTGATAGGTGATTTGTTCTGAAGAGTCTGCATGGGCCTGAGAGAGCTGGGGCGACTCCGTGAGGACAGGACGCCATACTCATCCTGGTCCTGGTAACATTTCCTATCATGTCCTTTTCCTAATAGTAACGCTGGTCATAATATTAGCCGTCAGCTGTTGGTCAATACTGTGTGCCTGGTGGTTCTCATGTTACCTCCTATTTAATCCCACCAACACCCATATGGAATAAGTTTCTCTCTTGTACAGAGGAGGAAGGTGAAGCCCAGTGAGGCTGTTAGTTGTAGCTGGTACTAGACATCTTTGCTTGGGTTTCTCGGGAAGCAGAGCCTGAGATGAGGATTTTGCTCCAAGTGATTTGTTTGGGAGGTGATCCAGGGACGCAGGGGTGAGGGGGCAAGGAGGAAATGTTGACAGAGGGATGCGGGGTTGGCCACCACTGCAGCCCCTCCAAGATCCCTGAGAAGTGTTCAGAATACCCCCGGAGTTGTCCACCCAGTGGCTGGGAGGCGGGACACGGATGCCCTGACTGCTGTCACCAACTGGTCAAGAGCCGCCTCCGTCCCCGGGAACTCCTGGGCTGGGCTGGTTTATGGGTCCCTGGGCTTGAGAGAACTCTCTGACTGGAACACGTGAGATGAACCTTGAGTGAAGACTCATGGGTGTATGTATGAGCTCATAAAGAAACCAGATGTGGGCTAAAGGGGGGTGATGTGACGTGCAGAAGCATCTGCTAAAAGGGGACAGGCCCGAGCCCAGCCCCATGCACTTTTCACACTACGTCCCTGTGGGGAGAGAGATTTGGGGGGTGCACGTCAGGGTGACAGGTAAAATCTGGGAGTGCGCACTGACTGTCAGTGAGGAGACTGCACATTGTTGCCTTTCCCTGTGAGTGCAGGCGTTGGGAAGATTTACCTTCCCGTTAGTACTGGTTTGCATTCCTTGCGTGTATGATCAGGATACAAGAATATCCAGAGTATTCTGAATGTTGATGACAGTAACTGATTAGGGATTAAAAATATACACCATTATCAAGTTTTCACCATCTCTGCAGAGGATCACCTTGTACCCGGGAGCTGTGACACATGGTGTTGAGTATTTATGGAGGGAATGATTAAGGTCCATCCTGTGGGGCCTCAGAGACCACTGTTCACTGCAAATTCTGGTCTTGCTTTTTGGTTAAAATCACTTGGTAACACCATTAAGACTTTTTCTTAAAGAGTTTTAATTTTTTTATATAACTGACATATAACATTGTGTGAGATGAAAGTGTACATCATGCTGATTTGACACATTTGTGTTGCACCATGGGGACCAGTGTGGAGTCCGCTCACACCTCCATCCTGCTCAGACGGGTTAGCACAAGGCTCCGCAGGCTTAACCCACTCAGCCAAGTGGCTGGTTCATGGCCAGGCACTCTTCTCGCAGACCCCGGTGGCCACGTGCCTGCTGGGTGTCTCCTGGGTGCCGGGCCGAGCCGGGTGAGGTCAAGGTGGATGCACGGGTGTGGGAGGCCACGTCAACAAGATTGACCCTGTGAGTGGGTCTTTATGCTCGTTCCTGTCTCAGTCCCTTTGCAAACCCTGACCCAGATCTCTCTGCCTCCTCAGCTGAACTCGATGCGGAGCACTCCCAAAAGGTCCTGGAGATGGAGCAGACCCAGCAGCTGAAGCTGAAGGAGCGGCAGAAGTTTTTTGAGGAAGCCTTCCAGCAGGACATGGAGCAGTACCTCTCCACAGGCTACCTGCAGATAGCGGAGAGGCGAGGCAAGTCGGGGAGCTACCCAGAGGGGGTGCACGTGGGGTGCTGTCCCCGGAGTGGGGCTGGGATGAGATCTTTATTACACCAGAACTCCAAAGTGGATGCGACCTGCCATTTTTGTTTTGCCATGGTTTTTGCCTCTCCAGATAGTTCTAGGCTTTCATTGAAGATAAAACTTGGAATACATTTTTTTTAAAAGCAAAAAAAGACAAACAGTAGCCATAAATCTGTAGCACAGACTAATTCCTATTACCATTTGAGGGTGATGTTTTCATGTGTGTCTATTTATGGACTGTACATATATCCGACTTCACATCTAATCTTCCTTCATGCTGTGTGGAGATCCTTCCCCGACACTATCAAAAATCCTTTGCAAGAGTTTGTTTTAAAAGTGGCATCTCCATGGTCAGGATGTAGCCTAACAGTTTCCTAATTGGACATTTAAGATCCTTGGCCTCTGTAAGGGCCATGCAGGAGACCCTGGTTTGATTCCTGGGTCGGGAAGATCCGCTGGAGATGGGACAGGCTGCCCACTCCAGTATTCTTGGGCTTCCCTGCTGGCTCAGCTGGTAACAATCCACCTGCAATGCAGGAGACCGGGGTTCGGTCCCTGGGTTGGAAAGATCCCCTGGAGAAGGGATCGGCTTTAAAAAAAAAAAAAGTGGCGCTGTGCTGTACATCTAGATGTGCGAATGCTCGTGTCTGTGGGCGCCGGCTCTGGAGCAGCGGGCAGTGTGGATGGTGTCCTGGGCTTCCTGGCCCTCCAGCCCCCTGGCAACCCCTGTACATGCGTGTGTGCCAAGCTCCTTCGCTCGTGTCCACTCTTTGCGACCCTGTGGACTGTAGCCCACCAGGCTCCTCTGGGTCCATGAACTCTCCAGGCGATCTTCCCAATCCAGGCATCACACCCATGTCTCATGTCTCCTGCACTGGCGGGCGATTCTTTGCCCCTGGCGCCACCGGGGGAGCCCCTTAGAAAGTCCTGCCCCCTCCCAGATCCCTCTGCGCTCAGCCTTCCTCTTCTGGCCTGGCCCTGTTCTCATACCCTGCCCCCTCACAGAACCCCCCCAATCTACCTGTTACCCTCACTCCTTGTCATTCAACTCTCTGTGCCCCTGCAGGAGAGGTTGAGGGAATCAAAGAAGGAGGAAGGAAAAGAATGTAGAGAAAACACTCGGGTATGGCTGTATCGGAATGTCCTGAAGGAGGTGGTGTGTACACAGCACTTGTTAAATTGAGGTGAACAGTACAGTTTGAGTGTTGAGGGGTTAATTTAGCTGTGCCAGGTCTTTCTTAGTTGCAGCATGGGGGATCTAGTTCCTTGACCAGGGATCAAACCCAGGCCCCCTGCATTGGGAATGTGGTCTTAAGCCACTAGATCACCAGGGAAGTCCCAACAATACAGATGAAGTGTATCCTCTTCATCTCCACTGTCCGCCTGCCGTGTGTCCCACCGTCACCTTCCTCTCTTCCCCGTGGAACGTCTTCAGGGTCGGGCATGGGCTCGGGGCGCCACCCTGGTCTGCTTGGGCTGCTGTAACTCCACCTCAGACTGGTACCTTATGCACAACAGTTTCTCTCGCACAGGCCTGGACTTTACTCTGGGGCTTGTCCTTACTTGCGGGGAGAGCTTTCAGGTCTGGGGTCTCTTCTCAGGAGGGCAGTGATCCCCTCCCGAGGGCCCGACCCTCAGGACTTCACCTCAAATAATCGCCTCCTCGAAAGGTGTGGGTGCGGAAGTCACTCAGGTGTCTGAATCTTTGTGACCCCCATGGACTTTAGCCCACCAGGCTCCTCTGTCCATGGAACTCTCCAGGCCGGAGTACTGGAGTTGGTAGCCGTTCCTCTCTCCAGGGGATCTTCCCAACCCCGGGATTGAACCCAGGTCTCCTGCATTGCAGGAGGATTCTTTACCAGCTGAGCCACCTCACAAGGAGCTATCTCCAAAAACTGTCACATTGGGAGTTGGGGTTCAACATGAGAATCTGGGAGGGAGGCACACCTCCAGGCCACAAGGGACAAACACTGCAGCTGTGAGCAGGACGGGACAGGGAGCGCCTCCGCCTCGCTGAGCTCAGCACTTTCAGGGCACCCGCAGCAGAGGCGGAGAGAAGGCAGAAGGGCCCGTTAGGAGCGCGGGTCCGCATCTGCAACCAGGTCACTAGGAAAGCGACTACCAAGACCTACGGCGAGCATACATCTGACCGCAGCGCACGCTGTCACAGTGCTTGCCCGAATACCCACGTCAGTGTCCGCTCTCCCAGATACTTCAACTTTCGCCAGTCTATATATATGAAATACTTTATTTTGGTTTTTTATTTGCATTTTCTTGACTGTCCGTCTTTCTGGTTGTCTCCCTTTATTACCATACTTGTCCGATCATGTCCTGGGCAGACACTCAATCTGTGGCCATCCTAGTGTGGCCTTTGCAAAATGCGTTTCTTCTTAATGTGACCAGCTGAGCCCACTTTTATTTAGGAAGTCCTTCCCTCCATGTTATAAGAACATTATCCTGTTTCATTCCAAAAGTTTTACTATTTTCCATTTTATATCTGGTACCTAAAGCCACCACCAGTTGGTTTGTGTCCGTCGGGAAGAAAGGACCCAAGTGCAGGTCTTCACAGCAGTCACTGTCTCTCGGCGCCGTTCTCTCCTCCACTCACACGCGGCCTCAGCGTTTCTGAGGCTCCTTTCTGTTCCATTCCTCCACCTGTCTGGCCTGTGTTGGGTGTAACTTACTTCTGGCACTGTCAGGGACCCATGCTTTCCTGGGGGAAGAGCTCAACTATTTTTCTTACGGTTCTAGAGGTTTCCTTTCCTTTTGCGAGTTTCCAATGGATCTGTTTAGATTCTTTCTCATCTTCAGATCCACTAGCATACGACTGTCCACATACCTTTCAGTCTTTGCAGTCCTTGGGGCTCAGGTTTGTTTTTTGCATCCCTCAGGTTGTTAACTTGTGCCTTTAATCTTCTTGGTAAACCTTACACAGGATATTCTCTAAGTTTTGATAAGTAATAGTTCCTGGGTTTTTAAAATTTTTTTCTGGCTGGAAAATGGGGTTTCTTCTTTGATTCAAGACTGACACTATGGCCTTTTAGAGAATTTTCCTACATGTTTTGTGTGTAGTTAAGAACAAAATTCTAGATGACAGGCATTAGGATCTGTAAGTGTACGTTTCAGACAACTTGTAAATTGGCCTGTTCAGATGTTTTGTATTAATATCCATTTTGGATTGCTTAATTATCAAAGGTACATTAAACCTTCCTTTCTCCCTCAATTATGGACTCCTTACATTTTCCTTGTCATGCTTCCATCCTTTAAAAATTATAACCACTAAATATATAGTCACACAGAAATTTTGAATTACCTTCCTGGTGAATTGAATTTAAATAAAGTATTAAATGCTATGCTTTACTCTAATAATGCTTTCCTTTCCCCTTCAAATCTATTTTGATAGTACAAAATACAGCCATATCAGCTTTCTTCTTTAATTATTTGCTTGCCGACTTTCTATTTTTCCTTACATTTTAAGTGTTTCTGTTTTAATGTTTTAGGAATGTCTCCTATAAACAATGTAACTAGACCTTTATCACTAATAAGAAAATTTCCATTTTCAGGAAAAGGGAAAGCATCAAATGAGATGGTAATAAAACCAGGCAGGCAGTGATCACAGCAAATGTTAAATGGCAACAGATTATAAAATTGGCTTCATCACTACCTTATTTGGTGCTTTCTACTTTCCTGAAAATGTTTCCTCTGCTTTTCAGTTCAGTTCATTTTTTCCCCTTCCCTTTGTGAGAGGATGGCCAGAGAGAGGAAAAAGGGAGACTGCTTTCAAAGCTGAACAATAAAAGCCCGAAGTCACGAAGGCCTCCCCAGCCCCAGAGGAGCCCCGTGTGCCCCTTCCCCTCCCAGCAGTGCCCCCGCCCGGCTCCAGGAAGGCAGCCCCAAGGGGAGCGGGCTTGACCTATGCGGGCAGGGTGACACCGCCTTGGTGTGCCTGTGAAGTAGCTGCGACTTGCATTTCCTCCTCTTTCCTAACCTGCCTTTTCTTTCTGAACCTGCAGTTCAGGTGAGGGTTTCTTTTATCTGCCTTGCTTGGAATGTATTTTGTTCTTAAGTCTGGGATGTCAGATCGTGCAGCAAGTCTGGAAGATAATCAGCCTCTCTGAATACTGCTCATCCCGTGTCCACTCACATTTTCAACTGTGAAACTGCTGTACTTTCTCTTTTTCATACTTCTACTTGTTTCTTTGCTATGTGGTAGAGAACTTATTCAGCCTTCTGGTTTACTAGTTTTTTCTATTTGGCACTCAGCAACCTTGTGTCATAGTTTTAAATTTCTGTGACTTTTCCTATTTGGATGTTATCTGGCTCTTTTCAAATGCCTGTCTTCATTTCTGACCCTGTGTTGCTTATCTGATTCTAATCTTTAAGATATTTAAAGCAGTTTAAATTCTTGGGGAAAGGTGCTAATAATCTTTGTTTCTGCTGACCCTCACTCAGGCATGTGTGTGTTCCAAGTTCTAGACTGGACTGGATTTTGTGTCGAGTTTATATTCCTGTTGAGACCTAGGTTAAAGTTGTGTCCACATCCAGAAATCTGTATCTACTTGTGACAGGCACCATCTGTTTCGGCTACCTGGCTTGTAGTTTTCTGGATCGCAGAACTCCAGACCCTGGACACACCCTCCCCAGGCTCAGACTGCTCGTCCTGTAGCTCTTTATGCTGGCAGGCTGCTTCTCCTGGTCTGTGCTTTCATTGCAGGGAGCTCTTTAAGTTCCAACTTGCCAGCTTGCAGCAGACCCAACCTTGATCTGTTGCTAAGATGGAAGACCTGAGAAATGTCACAAGGGCAGGGAAGATGCCAAGTGGAATTGAAATAGTTGAGGCGACCACCGTCAGAGGTGTCTGGCAGGAATGTCAAGCTCTTTCAGTCACAAGTGTTTAATGCAGAAAGGGTCGCCTTCAGCACGTGCAACCACAGGGCTGGGGATGAAAAGAGGATCTGCTGTGGAAGGTCTAAGAGGTTACAGTAACCACGGTTAAGCTAGCATGGATTTAAAGAACACCAAACTGGGACATGTCAATAACACATTACTCCAAAATCAATGTTGAAATAGTAGAAGGTATTTTACACCCAGAAAACACAAGGTGCTAAGCCTAATGCTCACCTGGGGCAGAGCCTAACCTCCTCTTGTGCCGGCCCCACAGAGCCCATGGGCAGCATGTCGTCCATGGAGGTGAACGTGGACATGCTGGAGCAGATGGACCTGATGGACATCTCTGACCAGGAGGCCCTGGACGTCTTCCTGAACTCTGGTGGCGAGGAGCACACCGTGCTGTCCCCCGTCTCAGGTAGGGCTGAAAAGCCTGCGTGGACATCATCATTCTCACCACCACGATTTCCCTCTGGTTCGGTCAGACACTGTGTGCTAAGTGGTCCCACTGTTTCCCACACAGTCTGGCCTCACAGGCGTGGACAAATGACACCATGGCGGTTACAGTCATGAACTTCTCAACGATTCTCAGTGCTTTTCCCAAATACCTTCAGCAAACAGGGAGTTTTTCTTAAAATTGCATTTTATCTTCTCCTCTGTCTCCAAAGTTAATCTGAGTTGGGTTTGCGTAGTTAAGCACTAGAGTTGGGGAGGTGGAGGTCTCCTGTGTGGCTCCCCCCGTCCCCTTTCAGTGGATGGTATCCGATGCTGGGGGGCAAGGCCAAGGCGTGTGTTCAGCGTCAGCTTACATTTAAAAAAGTAGTGGCAATCCTGCAGGCACATTCTCTTCATTTAATAACTTACCATAATCCCACATTCATTTAGATCTTTACTGACGCTCCGGCTCTATACCTGGCCTCACTGTAAATCTCAGACCATTCCTCTGGGGTGGGTGGGCTTCGAGACTGTCATCATGGAGAACATGGCTGTCTTAAGATGGAAAGGCCAGCCCATGTCACAGCCTACCACCTGCTGGTCCCACACCACGGGCTCCACGTCCTGTCAGGCCTGGGGGCTTCCCCTTGACCTGGATTTCCAACAGAGCAGCTCCTTCCTCCCCTCCTGGCATATGCATGAGCCCTCAAGGCCTGCACTCTGCTCCCCCTCCCCAGCATCAGGAAAGGACTCCCATCATCCGGGTGAGGTTTTGGTTCCTGGAAGAGGCTCCACAAGTGTTTTTCCCTTAAGGTCCATTTCCTTGAAATCAGTTCAGAAGCTACAGAGGGGTGAACCCGGCTTGTCGAGGTTATGGGGAATGCGAGTCACACCTGCAGAGCTTGCCATTGGGCCCTGAGCGTGGCGTGTCAGCGGGGGCTGTGGGAAGGGTGTGGGGTCTCTGCTTCTGTCCCAGGTGGCAGAAGGGTCAGCTGGAGCCCCAGGCTGCCTCTGGGGCCACTGAGCTCGGCACCTTCTACAGGTGGTCCCTGCACGTCAGGGGGCAGAGAACTTACGCCCCCTTGATTCTCTGCAAGTTCAAACGCTCGTCACCAGCACTGCTGAGATGCAGGCCTTCCACAACAGGCTGTCCTCTGCTCTTTCCTTCAGGGCCTGAGGCAAGTCCCGGTCAGGATGCAGTCACTCTCCAGGTGCCCACTCCCTCCCAGCCCCCAGCCACACCACCTTCCTCATCCTCACCTGGTACCGACCTGGCCTCCCAGGACTCCAGCGAAGGCGGGGAGTCGCCCGTGGTCCAGTCTGACGAGGAGGGCGTGGAGGTGGACACCGCCCTTGCCACCTTGCACACGGACGACAGTGACTCCTAACCTGGCGCCCACGTGCTGCCCACCTCAGCCCTGTGCCGAGGCCCGCAGTGAAGGCAGGTGGGCTGCGGGGGGCTCCTGGTTTTTTTACACAATTGACAATGATGTGTGAGGCAAGTGGTTTCAAGAACAGCTAACAATAAAGTCTGAGAACTTTAAACGTAGCCAGTTTGTACAGAAAGGCGCTAAATACACACGTCCTGCAGGTGGGCCAGGGAGCTTGGTGTCCACATTCAGCTTGGTGTCAGCTTGGCGCTGACGAGCCAAGCCCCTTACAGGTAGGAAATCGTGCCTCCTCTCAGCTCTAACAAAGTTCGGGTTTTCATCTTATCGTTACAAAATGGTAAAGTCCAACAACAGTCCCTAGCTTATTTAATAGCAGAGCACACACCTGGGCATGGAGGGAGGGAGGGAAAACATACCCAGTCCACATGCCGCTTCACTCCTGACCAGGCCCTGGTCCCAGAGGGATGTGTCCCCCCCCGTCCCCCCCCCCACACTCACCACTGTCAGAAAATCCCGCCCCCCCCCCCCCTCACCACTGTCAGAAAAGGAGATTAAAACTCCGTGTTCATTCCACTCCCTGGCCAAGGGAATGGACCCTTAGCCCCTTGATCAGAAAAGAGCTGATTTCATTCACTCATCTTCCACAAGACAAACAGGTGTCCAAAAAACTTTGTTTTATTATTAAACCTTGTAGTACAAACCTGAAAAGTAAACAAAAAACTGGCAATAAACAACATGAAAAGTCTTCCCTCCCAAGGGAGGGGTGCAGAGCAGCGCTAATAAATTAAAACGTCAGACCGTAAGCCGTAGGCAGAAGTTCACTGTCCAAAAAAGGGCCAGTACACAGCAAGGCCATAGAAACCGGACAAGCACACTGGAAAACACGACTCTGCTCATGTCACTGTTAAATACGCCAACACAGTTCAGTCTTCGGCAACGACAACCGACAGAGTGTACCACAGGACGCTGCTGACAGCCCCACCGGCCAGCTCAGTGCAAGACGGGCAGCTGCGGGATCGGTGGATCCAATTATGAAACAAAGAACAGCTTGTGAAAACAGTTTCCCTTTTTTATTCCACACATACTGTACACACAACCGGAGAAGGGCAACAGCTACTCCATTATTATTTTTTTTGTTGTTGTTCAGTGATGTAAGCAGCACTTATAAATGTTACAAGAAAAACCCTGTAAGCATCCAGTCCACCCGATGAAGAAACGGAAGTGTAAGGCTTTTCTTCATCTGTCCTCGCGCCCTCCCCTCCCCCACCCAGAAAAAGGCTCAAGTATTTGAAACAATTTACAGGCGTATGTACAAAAGGGACGGTTTTTTTTTCTTTTTTTTTTCTTTTTGTTACAACATGAAGAGAAAAAATAGACCAGATGAGCGCAGATGCATTTTCACATTCAAAAAGAACCGCAGACCTCCAAGTGGCTCTAGATGTGATCACCAACGAAATGAATTTAAAAAGAAAAATTAATGCTGACCTGTGAAGGTGTAAAACAACAAACAGGTGAGATGAAGATGGAATGTTAGAAAGATTGCACATCCATGACAAAGAAGCACTTCCGGCTTCAATCACTTTTTTTTTTCCTTTTTTTTTTTCCTTAAGGATGCTATTGAAGGGTTTTTTGATAAAGTAGCCAACAGCACCAAAAAAGAACAGAATGGATTTCCTAATGAAATCAGGCACAGGTTTCCCTCACGTGACCCCTCCAAGGCAGGCAGTCTTTTTCTTCTCTTCCTCTTTCTCCTTCAACAGATGCATAGTGAAGTGCTGGTAAAGAGAACCCAGTGGCTCCGACCTCCTCATTTTGCCTATGGTTAGGAAACAACGTCCGCCTTCAGCTGCCATAACCGCCCAAAGAAACAAAATGGGGACTCTCCGGTTTTTAACACTTACAAACTCATCCTGCACATGACAGAAGAAAAGATGGCCCAAGTAAAGCCATTTCTTTCAAGTTTTTTTTTGTGTGTGTATGTGTCTTCTATCCCTTTTTCTCTCTAGAAAAAAGTCTGCTCACATGACTGATGGTTTTAAAATTTGTTCTCCAAACTTCACCCTCTTCAAAAATGGGTTAAAAAGCCTTTTTTCCCCCAACAATACAAAAAAAAAAAACAAAAACAAAAAACAAACACAAACAAAAAAATCAAACAAAAAGGCTTTTGTCAGCCACAAGGGGCGATACAAATTAATACAGCCCCTCAAGGGTTTTAAAACAGTGAATATACGGCAGTTTCAAAAATCTGACTGCAGTATCTAGGTATTCTAAGTACAAAAAAAAGTTCAACAGTTTAATGCTAAAACAAAATTAGTTCTCTAAAACCAGAAGAAAGTCTTCTTTAGAGCTAGTGCAAAGACAGCTTGTATCCTACGGCAAGTACTCCAAACTAGAATATAGTAATTACAGAAAGGCGTCCATCCGCGCCCGCGGCGCCGGCGTCTTCAGGAGGAAGCGAGCCTCGAGGGCGGCACGTCCACCGTGGCTCTCTTGCGGGGCCCTCTTTTTGGTGTGGGTTTACTGAGACAGTTCTCAATGCTGCCGTTTTTACCAGATACCTTGCCACAGATCTGATTGACCAGGCTGATAATCTGTTCCTGTTTCGGGTTGAAAAGGAAGACAGAGAATTAGCAAACGGAACAGTGCCATCCCCAGGCTGTCACCTTTACCAAACAGAGCAGCAGCGTCGGCGCCCGGGGCTGGGGAGGGCCAGGGTGGCCGGGGCACTGGTTGGGCCCACACTTCCTGAGATGGAGGCCCCCAACCAGGCGCCGAAGTTAAACTCTCCTTCTCTGGGGAAACCTGCCTTTTCTCCCGTGGAATCCAGAGAGGCGCACAGGGCCTCCCACCCCTTCCTTCCCCCTTCAGGGAGCCCAGGAGCGCCCCCCTGTGGCGGTGAAGTGGAATGTCTGCAGCCCCATAACCCACACACAGCGTGGGACAGGCTGCTGAAGGCCGCATTCCTGTCGAGGCCCTCACCACCTAAACAACAGAGCAGAGGGCTTCTGGCGGCCGCCCCGTGCACCTCCTGGGGCCCAGAGGCCTCCGGGGCTGGCGGCCACGCGGGGTGGGGGGCGGCTGGGAAGTGAGGAAAGGCTTGCGCACCCGGGAGGGGGCGGGTCTGGGCTGTTTGTTTCTCTGGCTACACTGAAACCTACTTGACCGACTCATGCACATAAACGCTTGTCCATAAATGCTTGTTATTCCCTCCTCAACGAAGGGGAAAGAGCACAACAGGACAAGAGAACCATCTTATCTGCTGGGCATCAAAAACCCATCTATAACTGTAACACAACTCAACTTACAACCACCCAGGGTTACAAGGAACCACAGGGAAGACTAACCAAGTGGCATGTGTCCTGACAGACACTGCAGACCACCCGCTGGAGTCAAGGATGGACCGACAGAACAGGAAGCCACGGGCACAGGAGGCCACTCCTTCGGCAAGCTTGAGGGTCGGCCTAGTCCTGGCCCAGGCTGGGCGCTGCACACCACTTAAATCACTTACAATACACGCGCTAGTAAAGAATGGACACTGATAATATACATTCTAATAAAGAACGAACAGACGTGCTTCTTTCAAGACCAGCCACCTTGGCAGCAGGGCTGTGTGGTCAGAGGTCACACCTTTGACCAAAAGGCTGGACAGCGGGGACCTGACTGCTGGGGCTCAGAATAAGGGCTCTGGTCTCTCAAGCCATTTTTGGAATCCAACCCAGAGCTGGAAATTCCCCAGTTGAAACAATAATAATATAGTTCAGCTCAATAGGGAACTGATTTGTGATTTTCATTTACTAAAATAAATTTAGGCTGCTGGCAAAATGGTAGGCTTATAAAAACCCTTCTCTTCCCTACTCATGAGAACCAATGATTAAGCTTCAGACCGACAGACCCTACATATGTGATTCTTTTCCAGGATTCTGGTCACATCAAAACACCAAACTCCAAAATGGGCCGGAGGTGGAAACTAACCCACGTCTTGTTGAGCTTCAGAATCATCTCAGAAGCCCCAGCGCCACTGGCTGTGCCCTGTGAGCTTCCAGAGATGCTCTGACTCAGACATGAGGGTTTATTTTTAACCATGTTCTGACATTTGCTGTTCAAGTGAAGAAGCAGGGAGGGCTAAGTGGTTACTGCTTTCACTGAACATGCTCTTTAAAGACAAAGAAGATGCAGAGAGATCTATTTCCAGCTTTCCAATCTTGTAATTTAGCCAAAGGCTTCTATGACCCCAGCCTGAGCCCCCGAGGGTGCCCCCAGAGCCTCCTGAATCAGGCCTGGGCACCCGGCCTGGCTCAGCCTGGGGCTCTGACGTGTGATGGCAGGACAAGGCCACCTTCTATGGGACGTGCCTCCCTGGGGCGGGGGGCAGCGGGGCTGAGACAGCTAGCAGGTTCTGCCCTCAAGGCGGGGCTCACAGCTGGACAGGAGGGTGGGCCACCAGGGGCAATGGGGGTCCTGGCAGCAGTCTTCCAAGGTGACCCCAAGAAGGGCTCCGGGTCAGGGCACAGTAAATGCTGCAGGGCCTTGTGTCCCTGGAGCTACACACTTGTACAGTATCTGCAAGGAGGATCGCAGGGCAGCCTGGAAGCACGTGGAACACGTGAGTCGACAGGGCTACGTGCCAGCTGCCCTGGGGGCAGAGCTCCAGGTGCTCTCCTGCGGCTGAAGGCAGCACCTGGCCCTTACCCACTGGACGGTAGACCAGCCACACGGACGGCACTTTGCACCTGCCTCTGGGGACGACTAGGGTTTTTAGAAAGGGTGCAACTGGGACTTACTCAGAAGGTGAAAGCCTTAGGAGCAGAAAGACTCGAGCTCTGCCAAGGCCCCCAGGTGAAGACAAGGGCCTGGGTGCTCCAGGACCACCCCCTCGGGCTTTGCCTGCAGCTCAGTGAGCGGCCGTGGGCTCGGGGCCCTGCGGGTGGGTGCACCGGGATGTGAGGGGCGTGGACGAGGATTCCAGTCCCCCAGCCTCAGCTGGCGGAGCCCTGGCTGACCCTGGTCGCCCCGTCTCGGCTATCAGGCCAGAGGTGCCCAGAAGCAGGCTGGGTGTGGGGCCTCGCGGGCAGGCGCTCACCCCACAGGCACACTGACCTCGTCGTAGCGGTACATGAGCTTCAGGCCGCGGCAGGACTTCTGCTTTTCCACGTGGCGCAGGGCACACTCGAGGCAGAAGACCACGTTCTCGTTCTCCTGCACAACCTGAGGGACGAGAGGCAGCGCAGCTGAGGCGTGCGGCGGAGGTGGGGGCACCCAAGGAGGGCGGCGGGCTCTCAGGAGCAGAGTAGGGGAGCCCAGCACCCGGGCCAGAGGCATCTGTGGCCCAGAAACACAGGACACTGATGCGAAAGCAAGTGAACGTCACGGCATCACCGAGCAGGAGCTGCGCCCCGGCAGCCTCGGGGCCCCCTGGCTTCTCCACACTTTCCTGCCTGAGTCGGAGCGTGGTGGCTGGGGCTGCGGGGCCTGAGGTCTCCTGAGACTGTTGGTTCAAAACCTCCCGTGGGATAAAAGATGCCAGGATGGTTGGTTACACCCTGCACATTCGTGATAGTGTCTCCTGCTCTGGCCCACCTGGTTGCGCCTCCCGGGGAGCCGGCCTCTGTCCACACTCCAGCAGGCATGGCTCCAGATGCCAGAGACCCAGCTGCATCTGGCCTGAGCTGCCCCGAGGACGCGCCGACGTCCAGGGCTGTGTGCGCGGCATCCGCGCCCCCACCGACCTGGCCCGGTCTCCCCCTGTGTGAACAACGGGGAGACGCTGCCTTAACACGCCAGAGGCAAGAGCATCACAGGCTTTTTCATAGGGACTCTGGGAAAGACCTAAGTTTCCTGTCTTTGATGTTTCTAAGCAAAGATAAGAAACCAAGCTGCAGGTATATGGAAATGACGCTTACTGGCAGAAGCAGCACTCAAAGCTGAGGGTGGAAGCACATAGAAACACACAACCGTGAACAGAAACGCACAAACCCCTTAGTAAGTGACCTAAGTAATGAGAAACATGTATAAATAAAACCAATTTTTACCCATGAATTCAGGATATGTGCTTTTTAAATAACAGGCTAAGAAATCCTGGTGACCACTCTGAAGATCAGCTTTCTGAGGGACAATGCCAACCTCAGATCCCACGGGAAGGGACAAGGGCCACACAGGGTCACAGAAGTCACCCAGGCTCATGGGAAACCTACAATGATGGTTTCACATGAGCATAACCCCATTCCAACGTAAGATGAACAAACCCAGAACTATGCAGCTCTCATGAGTGATGTTCACATAACATTTTTAAGATCTGGGGAAATTCTTATGACTTGTTTTAAAGACAGCATGGTTGTTAATTATATTTTTTAAAAAGCCTCCGGGAAAACAAAGCTATTAGAAGATATACATAAAATGGGACACGTGGTTGTCACGGACTGAATTATTATCCCCTCCCATTTAGAGCAGGAGAGTCAGAAAGATAATGGGTTCTGGTCCCATATGACTTACATCCTTTCAAAGACAAGAAGAGATTAAGACAGAAGCACGCACAGGAAAGGCCCTGTGAGGACCATGGGGAAGTGGATGTCTACATGCCAAGGAGACACCTCGGGGAGAAGCAACCTCGGGGACACCTTGACCCAGCACTCCCAGCCTCCACAGCCATGAGAAAGCAGGCAGCGGTGCCGATTCGGCAGCCCTAGCTAACTCCAGCTACAGACCTGTGTCGGGGGGCCACTGCCTGAGGGAGGCGGGAGGTGTGGCTGCGCCGTCCGGCTGGGCCCGGCTGGGTGTAGGAGCGTGGAGCGTGCACCTCAGCCCCAGGCTGGGCTGGACAAGCCCCTCATGGAAGCTGCAGAGCAGCCGAGAGAGAAGGCAGACGCTGGACTGCGCTGGCTTCCAACCGCGACCAGAGACTAAAAGCTGGGAAGGGGAAGTGCTGCTTTAACCAGACAGACTTCACAGTCCTTGGGGCGATCAGAGCAATCACGGGGCTGAACAGCAGGTTCAACAGACCAGGAAAGAGTCTGGGGGACCCGCCGTCTCCTCTGAGTCAGCCCCAGAGGGAGGCTGGGCAGGGGCGGGGCGGGGTGGGGTGGGGCTCACCATGGACAGGTAGCACAGGTGCTGGCACACCTGGCACCTCCGCTCCGAGGTCTCCAGCTGCAGCCACTTCCGGGGCTTCTTCTTGCCGTCGGGCGCAGCGCTGCTGCCGTCGTGGCTACCGTAGCGGGCGGACGAGTGGAGGCCGGCCTCGAACAGCTGCCGCCGCTGCCGCAGCTCCGTATCCCTACCAGGACACCCGGGGTCAGCGGGCCCAGAGGGGCTGGGGTCCCCAGGAGGGCACCCAAGTCAAAAGGCTAGACCTGCCCCAAGGCCTCTCGGCCGCCCGCACTCTGCCTGCAGCGACGAGCGCAGAAGAGCCACCGGCCAAGCCCCAGAATGGGGGGGGCCACCAATCCCCACGGGGACGGGCCGCACCCCCACCCCGCCCGGCTGAGCCTGACGGGCCCGCCAAAGCTGTCTCATGTTACCTGAGCTCGTCCAGGAGGGCTGAGATCGTACTGAGCGTGGGGCCGTTTTCCTTTTTCGCTTCTGCTTGTGCGATCTGGTAGAGTAACTTCTCCATCGAGAATGGCTTAGCTATATGGCGACGCTTCATCTCCTGAAAGAGGCAGTGACATCCCTTCAGGGCAGGTTTTCATTTCTAGGAGGCGGTGCTATCAGAATTTTCAAATTCTGAATTCCATTTGGATGAAAAGCAATGCAAAAAGCATACAATAATCTTGTCTCCCCAGAGGAAGACCGCAGTACCCAGGCACTCCTCCGGCCAAAGGCAGGGTTCACCTTTCACGCCTCTGCAGTAACGGCCCAGGACTGAGTCAGAGAACTCAGCAACTTACAGGAGGCTAACAGGCCTTGAACCACTCTCCCTCCCCAGAAAAACTTCTCAGCCGCCTTAGGGGTCTGAAATCAAAGCAGTATCTACAAACAAGACTCCCACCAGGGAACACAAGGACGCATGCAGAGCGGCCACCTGCCTACCTTGGCCGTCTCGAAGCCCATGCTCGTCCACTGGGTGGTGGCGAAGTGCACGGTCTCAGAGACGCTGTAGCCACAGCAGACTTTGGACACGAAGGACCCCGGGAAGCAGACGACGAACTGGCCGCTCTGCTGCAGCGTCCTGTGCACCTTGATCCCCTCCCGGCACAGCACCTCCGGGGAGATCTGCGGAGACGCAGGGTGAGCCGCCCGCCCGCCCGCCTCCCGCCCACTTTCCGTGAGCACCGCCTGCAGCCGTGGCCCAACACACCAGCCCCCGGACAGGCATCGGGGCTTGAGCCTGCTCCCCACACGGAGTATGTCCTGTGTTACAGATTCTGTTTCTCTTTTAGAAAACATGAGACATGATTCCTAAGTGGAGGAAGAGGAAGTTCTAAACTGACACAGACCCAGAAGCGATGCCTCAGTCGCAGTGATCGCGGGGCAAGCAGAGCCCTGGGTCCCCAGCGCACGGCCAGGGTGGACAGGCATCAGTGCACCCGGCACAGGGGCTGCGGGCTTAGGAGTGAGAGGAGACCCCGACAGGGGCCACAGAAGCCAGCGAAGACCTGAGATCAGGCTGTCAACGCAACTTTGAGAGATCCCCCAGGACTCAAGAGGCTCTGAGAGCTGGGCCAGCCGCCCCTGCGCTTAGCTGTCTGGGCGCCCGGCCCGGCCCCAGTCGCCATTTAGAAAACCACCAGGCTTCGAAACAGACTCAAAGGGCCCCACGCGCAGCGGCCCCACGTCCTGGGCAATGAGAGGAGCTGGGTTTCCATAGGAGAGGACGCTTTGTTTATGACGGCCCCCTGGATGTGTTGCTCATGGTCCTCTGGCTCTGCGGGGCAGGCCAGCCCAGGGGGTGAGGAGATAAAGCCACCGCGGGGGCCCCTACCATGACGTTGCTCTCGAGCATCTGCAGGCCAGGGGTGCCGTTGGCTTGCAGCAGGGTGTGCACCACGTCCTCCAGCTTGTGCTCCTCCTCAGCAGGAATGCAATACCTGGCGGTTTGGAGCCAAGCAGAGGCTGTGACGAGGTCCCTCCCCAGGGAGCCTGTCCTCCCCCAGAGAAAGGGGCCCACAGCAGCCTGGAAACTGGCCTCGGTTGCAGGAGGGGAGGTGGGCACACGCCCAGTGGCCCCGGGTCTCTCTGGGCAGCTCTGCCACTTGCGCCCCGTGGCCAAGCTGCAGCCGCTGCAGGCGACGAGCATGCCCACCTGTATGTGGATCCGACCTACGCCTGAGCCAAGCAGCCTTCAGACCAAACTCAGACGTTTGAAAGCCCTTATAAATCAGATCCAGACATGTCTGCAGACTCAACAGCCACTCGTGAGCCTCCCAAGCGGAGACTTACTGCTAGGCTGGCACCTGACAGGTCTCTCCAGCAGACGGAGAACGGGGCGCGACCAGGGCTCAGCCTGGAATCCCCACCGCAAGTGTCTGTGTCGGGCGAAGGGAGCAGCCACACAGGTGGGGCTTGGACGGCACAGCCCCGCTGACTGGGGCCAAGGAGCCCAGGGGAGGCGGTAGGAGGAGATGCAGCCTGAACTCACCCGAAGAGCCAGGACCCTCAGTGCGAGCCAGGGGCGGGCGCAGGGCGTGACCACGCGGGTCCCAGGAGGACCCACCGGGACACACCCATCGCCTACGCTCTCGGGACGCTGGTGGCAGCGCTCAGCACACAGGCAGGCTCCTCCTGACCCCCCGCTCTGGGACTCCAAGCCCTGCCGTCCATGGGCTAGAGTGGACACCTGACCACCCCCTGCCCTCCCTGCAGCTACGTGGGGGGCTTCAGGCTGACCCGTCCCCACCTCCCCCAGGCCAGGCGCGGAGAACACCCATGATGAGCAGTCCACGGGGTGGGGGTCCTGACTACTAGCTGTTGAGAGATCAGGACAGCTGCTGAGAACCTAGTCAAGGTTCTTTGAGAGGGTTGTCTCATGTGACAACACAGTCTATTGCTGATTTGTGATTTAAGTCCAGAGTTTCTAACCTCACTCACATGTTTTAAGAAAAACCACACCGTGAAGTCATCTGATTCTTTCTGGCAACCTCTCCCTGCAGCAGAGAGGTTCCAGGGTCCAGTCTCCCAGCAGCCCAGAGCCTTGCATTCCCATGCCTCTCACTCAGCAGTCTCTTACCCCATCACCCTTCGGGGCCAAGGCCACGTGACTCCACTTTCCAATGAGGGGCCAGGGTCTGGTTCTCCATGGGGAACGTGGCGGTGGGCTCAGCAGGGGACCGCACACCCCCCCCCCCCCGAGTCCATGCGGCCGGCTCCCAGCCCTCCGCGCTGCCTGAGACCCTGGCCCCACCATGGGAAACCAAGCAGAGGGCCTGCCTGCTCTGACACCGATGGCCCGTTGCCCCGAGGCAGCCCCAAGGCAGGCGGAACTGTGATGGGACTGGGACCGACACCAGCTCCTTGGAGTGAGAAAGTTGGCTCCAGGACTTTATTTTAATAAAGGAGCTAATCACCCCATTAAGTCAGTAAACTGAGTAAGTGTGGGATGGATGCGATGCCGGTAGCCCTTCAGACGACAAGACATCTGATCATTTGCAGTAATTTCCCATCTGCTACCATCAACAAAGGAGCTGAAAGGCCAGCTAGGAGAGGGACTGGGGAGCCTGACAGTGAAGGATCACGCTTGGGAACCAGGCCAACTCCTACATCCTCAACGGCAGAACGCCACTGGGAGACCACTCTCCATGCAGAGGGTGGGCTGGGAGACACTGAAAACGCCCACTCATGTGAGGCCATGCAGAGCATGATTCACACAAGGCTGAGGAGGTGGCTGATGATATGGCCACCACTCCTGATCAGCTTCCTGCTCTACTGTTCCTTGTTTCTGATGCTAGTATGGCCGCCAACAACCCCAAGGGGAAAATGTCGAGAGGAAAAGCCCCGTGTTAGCAGGCAACTGGAAAGGAATAGATGCTTGACTTTGCTTATCACTGGAGCAAATTAAAACATTCTCCACCAGCTTGACTCCCAGTTGCACTCCTGACTCTGACAGGGAACACGGGACAAACTCGCACAAGTCCATCTGCCATCAGTGAGTGCAAGGCGGCGGCGCAGGGCCGGCATACTCACCAAATGCAGTCAGCACCCGTGTGTAAGTAGTCAATGTAAGGGAGGTGGTTTTGGTCTCGAGACCAGCATGAGGTAGAAAAGACCATGCCGATATTCAGCCAGGGAATTGTCACTCCTGGAACAAAGGGGTTAGGGAGCCATGTGTCAGGGCGACAGCAACAGACATCACATCGTCCTCCCCAACAAGAAAAAGAAGAAATGGGATTCAAGACCAGAGAAAACTCAACGAGAAGGTACTCGCTCTTTTCTGCTTCTTACATTGGAACCAAGATCGCAGACAGTTACAAACAGTGAGAAAACACTGTAACTAGTGACTGAAGGCAGGAAGGAACACGCCCACGACAGTGGCCGGTGGGGCCTTCAGGCGGAGGACACAGGTGCTGCCCGGACACCTGCTGTTGGGACACAGGGAGCGGGGCCCGGCCCTCAGCGCGCCAGCACCCAGGACGCCTGGTTTCCCTCCTACTGTGTAAGGCAGGAGCCCAGGGAGTCAGGTCAGCTCTGAAAATTCCCAGGTGGAAAGTGGACCACACGGAGTGTCTCCCCAGCCTCCAGATCTGTGATCTGGTTTACCTTTCCACGTTTTTCCTGACTCCAACTACGATCCTGACTCCTCTCCCTTCTCGAATAATCCCCGTGCTCTCTACACACCCCGTGCACCACGGTCCCCGGCCCTCCAACCCACGGCGGGCTTACCAGGCACAGCACCGAGGTGACGCAGGATGGAGCCTGTGTTATTGGGGAGGACGGTGAGGTTCCATCCGTGTCTGCGGGGGAAGCACAGGGCCGTCACGGATGGGCGCGGGCAGACGCCGTCCGGCCCACAGGACCCGGGCGGGAGCGCCCGACGTTACCTTGAAAACGGCTCCGACTTTCCCACCGGGAAGCCGCTGCCGTGGGTGTTGGTATCCACCTTGCCGCAGTGCACGGCCACGTGGCAGTCCTTCTCCTCCACGAGCCTCCAGTACTCTTGCTGCGGGGAGAGGGGGCCGTCAGCGCCGCGCTGCCTGGGCCACGGGGCCAGGTCCACGACCGACAGACGGGTCAACGCAAGGTACAGTGTCTGCCGACGACGACTCGGCCTCAGAGAGGGAAATTCTGTATGCTACAACACACGAATCCTAAGGACATGACGCTAAGTGGAGAAGCCAGTCTCAGAAGGACAAGTACTGATTCCATTCTCATGGAGGCACTCGGAACAAAGTCAGACAGAAAAAGAGAACGGAGGGGCTGCGGGGGCTCAGTGATTCACAGGAGCCGACTTCCAGTCTGGGAGGACGGACAAGTTCTGCAAATGGGTGGTGGGGTTGGCCACACAATGACGTGCAAAGGACTCTGGTGCCACTGAACTGCACCTGAAAATGGCTCAAGTGGCAAATGTCACACAGACGTCACCACAATGAAGGATCACTTCTGTGAAAGGGAGGGAGAAAGCGACCCAGGAAGGAGGTGAAGACGCCCCCAATTTACTGCAGGTGCGCTCACAGTGCCCCAGACAGGGGTCTGGGCAGACATGCCACTCACCCCCGAACAAGGGAAGTGACCACCCTGCCCCCCAGGTGGTGACCCCAGCCACTGAAACGGACGGGGAAGGGCGGGCACGACCTGAACAACTGCAGGGTGCACGTGGGTCAGGACAGGCTTTGCCAACAGCTAAGAGGGTTCCGTCCTCAGTCATCAGTGCAGAAGCTCAGCATGCCCTCCCCCGCCTCCTGGAGCCCCTCTAGGGAGCATCCGGGGTCAGCCTCCACCCCGCTGCCTGTGCGGCTGCCACAGCGAGGGGCCAGCCTGGGGGCAGCCGGAGGCCCAGCTCAAGAAGAAACTGGACAGCATTAAATGCTCAGGATCCCCAAGGGCCAGAGACGGGTCCAGGCCAGTCAGGTCAGCCATCTGCCGGGATTCACAGCGACTTGCGCCGAGTGAAAAAGACAGCGGGGGAGGAAGGGGACTGTGCACTATGTGGGGGCCCCTTCCGCTGGTGACCACTGGCCAAGCAGAAGGCTCCAGCCCCCTTCGCAGGATCCAGAAGTTAGCCAAACAAGAAGTTCAAATTTTAGCAAATCTTCCTTTTGTGCTTAAATATTATACGACTATTAATATTAAAGCAAAACCAAGACTCTCAGGGAGGGAGGTCCAAGAGCGAGGGGACATCCGTGTACCTGTGGTGATTCATGTTGATGTACGGCAGAAAACAACAACACTGTAAGGCAAGTATCCTTCAATTAAACACAAACCAACCCAGGATCCTCAGAATTGACTTCCCAGCAGGAGATGACGGACAGTAACAACCTTCCACCTTCGGGGACTCCAAGAAGCACCTATGTTGTAAAGCAAAGGCCTCTTTCTCTATCTCAGATGTCCACCCCCAGGAGTCATGTTCTCCTTTCCCTCTGATGCTTCTCCTAAAACTAGCACGAGCCCTCCAGAAGCCACTTGACGGCCACATGTGTCACAGAGTCAGGACCCTGGCACTGTGGTGATGAAACGTGGCTCTGGTGGGGCCAAAGGTAGGGGCCGAGTGTCAGGCCACTGTGTGGTCTTCACAGATACAGCCCAGAGTACGAAACTGGGACCTAGACGGAATGACAACGATGCCAAAATCAGGTACTGAATTCATCAAGTACTGAACCCAGGCCCAAACACCAGGCCAGGGCCTCATGGACTTCCAACGGCCACCACCAGAGGCTGTGCAGCACGTGGCATGGACAGACTGTCCTAGAGTTCCACTCCCAGGACACCTGGTCACATCAGGGCCGGGGCCCGCTGCCGTCAGCATGGTTATGCTGAAAAGAGGCAGCCTATGACCATGAAGGAAAAGAAGCGGTCTGAAACCCGCTGTCAGCCAAAAGCCAAGGCTGTGGCCCACGCCACTGCCTGCTCATCCAGCACGCCCTGAACCCGGTGAGGAGCTGGGGCTCACCCCTGGACAGGCCCACCTGCGTCAGCACCTGGAGCCGCCTCCTCCCCAGGGCCCCTGCCGCCGACTGGCCAGGGGGCAACCCCGCCTGCCTGCCCAGCCTCTCACACCTCAGCACAGAGTTGGCAGAAGCACAAAAATGGCAGCCTGCCAATCCCATTAAATGAAAAATAGGAGAGAGGAAAAAGCACAACTGTGGTTTCAAGGGATTCCAAACATTCTCTTGCATAACAGGCACCCGGAGGACGGGGGTGAGAAGGGTTGAGAGGCAGATGCTGGACGGGGGCCTGCCTGGGGCACATCCCCGGCTGCAGGCGTGGCTCCAGGGCAGTCGGGGGGACCTGGGAGACACGCTCTCTCCACTGCATCCCTTCTGACCCGGAACAAGTTTGGGTCAACCTGAGTTGAAACTTCTGGCCGCAAATGGGACCCAAAGGATGGACTTGGGACCCTCTGCCCGCCTCCAGGAGGCCGAGGCCTGGGGCTCCACCCCAGCTCCAGGCAGAGAGAGGACGGCCCAGCTCACACACCTCGATTTCAGCTGGTGCGGGCTCCTTGCTGAAGCACATGTTCATGATATTTCTTGCTGTTCGGTAAAAAGTTGTTAAAGAAACAGACCTTCCCTGGAAAGAAAACAAAAGCAAGAGTCAATCAAGCTGGAGAAACAAAGCGGTACCAGGACCCCGAAGCAGGGTCACCCCGTCAGGAGCCCCCAAGCGGCATGTCCCTGTGACCAGGGGCCAGGCCATGGCCCTAGCTGCCAAGAACAGAGAAGCTGGGACCGCATTCCCTGAGAAGGACCCTCTGTGTGGACAGAGGAGGAGGCGCACCCCTGCCCACCGCAGCCCTGGCCAGACCCACCGCAATCCAGCAGGACAAGCTGCCCAGGCGCCCCAGTGAAGAGCCCCTTCTCTGGAGCAACGGGGACAGTGCGGAGATGGGAGGAGAAAGGCTCTGGTCAGGGGCCAAGCCAACAACATCAAGACAGACACTGGCTGGAACTCGGGACCGGAGACCCTGGCAGAGAAACCTGGGGCAACTCTGACACCCACCCTGAGGGTCCTCCCTTGAGAGCCGGGCAGACGAGCAGCCGGGCCTCGGGGACCTGTAGGGCCAGAGAGATCCAGTCTTCCTCCCATCAGGGGAGCCCCCTGCCCCCCCCACCCCCCTGGCGGGGGATCCCGCAGGGTCTTCAGATTGCCTAACCCGCCTACTTCTGCCACCCTGCCCCTGGCACGTTCCTGACGACGCGCTCGCTGGGATGAATGGTGGCACGTCCTACAGGCAAGCCCTCCACTCCTCCCTGACCAGGCATGCTCACCCCTTGACCGCAGAGTACTTATTGAGCACCTACTGTGTGCCAGGCCTAGCTCAAGGGGCTGTAGATGGAGCAGTGCTCACACACACAGCATCTCTGCCCTCAGGTGCTTTCAGGCTGCCCGGGGGATGTGGCCTCGCACAAATGGAGCCAGAACATGGCACCCAGTGTGACAAGCCAGAGGCGGCACGGCCCCTAACGAGGCGAGCTGCCTCTGGAGGGACAGTGGGCACAGTCAGCTCGCAGACCCTGCTCATCTCGTCGTCAGCTCTGTAACTGAGGCTCCTAACCAACAGAGAAGTCACCACACAATCCAAATTTCTCCTGATCTGCCTGCCGTTCCTCACATGATAAAATCAGAACCACTAGGAAGAGCCTGATTTTGTATCAGCTAAAGCAGGGTAACTGTAATCTAACATGATGACACCCAGCACCCAACAGTCAACCTCCAGATGCTGTGCGGGCTCAGAACCCGGAGCCGTGAGCGCCTGACCGGCCCTCGGTGCACACAGCTGCTACGGCCACCACCTGCGCCCACGTCTACGCAGACCCAACATTCCCCAGATCCAGTCACAGGGAAAGCTCCGGGCAAGCAGGCATCTCTCCCCAGAAAGGAGGTGGGACTCCAACCAAGTCAAGGACGGAGAGGCAGAGGGAGGTCGGGGGGGGGGACCTCTGAGCACAGACTCAGAGGGAAGAGGCCCAGCTCAGGGCAGAAATACAGGCACCCACTGCGTTTCTGCACCGCGGCCAGGCATACATGGGTGGGCACGGCCACCAAGACCTCCACAGGGGCCCTGCCCTCCTGAAACCTGCGGAACCGATCAAGGTTGGGGATCCTGTGCCCCCTCCCGGCCTGGGGCCCAATCACCCTGGAGAGCCAGGGAGGGGGAGCCCAGCCTCTGTGGGCAGAGCCAGTCTGCCAAGAAGGGAGACAATGAGATGCCACCTCGCTCCCTGGAGGGAGTCTTGCAATGGCTGGGTGGGAACACGGTGTGGACAGATGCAGGGGCCCACCCCTGCCCTCTCCCCAGGAGACCCGTGATGACAGACAGGCAGCAGCAGAGCCATGCGGAGTGGCGTGGGGTATGATTGGGAGTGGCAGAGGGCATGGTCCCTCTGGGTGAAAAGCCCCAGCCCCAGCCTCTGGAAAGAGGAGTTGTGCCTCCCGGCTGCGTCCCTGGCATGCGGGCACATGTGTACAAAAACACACAGTTAATGAACCCTGATTCCCAGATGGCACAGTGGTAAAGAAGCCGCCTATCAATGCAGGAGATGTAAGAGACCCAGGTTTGGTCCCTGGGTCAGGAAGATCCCCTGGAGGAGAGAAAGGCAACCCACTCCAATATTCCTGCCTGGAGAATCCCAAGGACAGAGGAGCCTGGCGGGCTACCACCCATGGGGCTGCACGAAGTCAGGCAGGACTGAAGCAACTTAGCACCACGCCAAGGCCAGAGCTAGGTGCCCAGGGGCCTGGTCCAGACGCTTATTCCGCCCCAGACTACAGATGACTCTCTCCAGGGCACTTGACCAAGGCTGGCCGTCAGGGATCTCGGGGGTCCCACAGCCCACAGCGTGCACACGAGGCCGCACGGCAGGCCCTACCTTGTATATACACTTGTGGAAGTCACTGAGGATGCCCTTCTCCTCCTCCTCCTCCTTCACCACCTCCTTTTCCTGAGCAAAGAGTCGCCGCCGGCCCGTCTTGAGCTGCGCGGGGCCCACCTCCTTCAGCTTGCTGCGGAAGCCGTTTCTGTGGGCCACGCCGTTGATGAGCCCGTTCTTGGGCTCGAAGCGGGGCAGCGGGTGGAAGCGGTGGTAGTCCTGCTCCGTGTGGCCCTCCAGGGGCCCCTTGCGCCGCTCCAGGCTCTCCTTCTCCATCAGCACCTCCTTCTCCAGCCGCCGGTGTTCCTCGGGGGACAGGGAGTCATAGGAGAGCAGGTACTGGCAATAGGCCTCCTGGAGCTTGGCCAGCCGGTCCTGGGCGGTCCTGGGGATGCGCAGCATGTCTGCGAGTTTGTTCCACTTTTTGAGGTCCGTCACCTGCTGCATGCCGCCCATCTCGTTAATCAGCCGGAAAAAGCAGGCCAGGTCGAGCTCACAGCCTCCTGGGACGGTGAGGGGAGGAAACACAGCGACAGTGGGTGAAAAGGGCTGTGAACAAGACCGCCTTCCACCCCCTGGAGTCCACAGGCACCCAGTGCCCACCATGTGCCAGGAGGCACCCGGCTGGGGTCAGAGCGGCAAACTGGGCCATCCAGTCTGTGGGGACGAGGCCGAGACCATCTCAGCACTAGGGTGATGACAGACAGACCAGGACAGGCTGAGGGGCGACCGCCACAGGAGGGTGGTCTGGGCAGGGAGCCCGAGGAGGAGGCACTTAGGCAGAGGCCTGAGTGGAAGGAGAGTCGGCCCCCAGGGAGGGAGAGCCCAGCATGGCTGGGGCAGGGGCAAGGTGCACGCCCCTCACGCCCCCGGAGGCGGGGGGTACAGCTCAAGGAGCAGGGCTTCCCTGCAGGGCTGGCAGGGCCTGGGTTGTGCCCTTGGGCCACCTCTGTAGCCCAGCAGCGCCTGGAGCGGCTGTGGGATCAGAGATTGTACACATCCAGAGCGGGCCGTCAGTTCTCATTCCACTCCCAACCCTCCCCCACCGCGTGCACACGCACGCACACATGCGTGGTAACCTCCCTTCAGCCCCCGCGATGTCCAGGCAGTGGGCAAGGCCCCCCTGAGGGTAGACGGGAGTCTGTCCGCCCCTCAGCTCCTCCCACTGCTGCTCACACAGAGCCCTGCTCATCTCCGAAGGTGTGTGGGCTGGTTCTCACTGGTCTCTCGATCAAACTGCAGAAACCATGAGACACGAGACTGCACAAAATTCAGAGACATGTGAGTGCCGCCCAGTGACTGTCCCGATGGGAACTGGAAAAGCAAAAACCCTTTGACCAATAAAAAGGAAAAATCTTCCAGAATAATCGTCCACCAGCTGTTAGGAGATAAACACCCCACAGAATGCTAGTTGAGCAAAGTAAACATTAAGACTGTTTCTTTAGAGGGTGGGGACACATTTATATAAAATAAAGGAAAGGAAAAGCAATAGGACTCCTGAGAACAGCATCAGGAACAGGGGTCCAGCCTGGCCAGCACAGCCAGGGACGGGCGAGTGGCACCCCAAGTCCATCTGCTGTGCCAGGCGGGACGCTGGTTGGTTGCTTGGTTGAAGCCCTAGGGCAGCAGGGGCCACGTCAAGGAGGAGACCTGTCCTGACCTTGGCCGGCAGGGGCCTAAGGCCCAAGATTCCAACATGTGCAGCAGGCCTTGCTCTCATTCGGGGCACCTCCCGGACCTGCCGAGGTGGATGGGGAGGTGGGTCAGATCAGAGACTGACCAGAAAGGAGGCCACCGTTGTAAGCCAACAGCACAGAAAGCCTCACCAGTACTCACAAAGGCACCATGTCACTCCTCTCCTGGTTTCATCAACCCAGTCTCAGGGCCACAAGGATGCTTTGGGACAAAGCACCACCTTCCCAGAGAAGGAGCAGACCTTCTGTGGATTCTGGGAAACTTCCTTCAAAACTAAGTCCCTCACGCTGTAAGGAGGATGAGCTCAGAGCCAAGACCCAAGGTGGGCGACAGGCCAGCCAGCTCCCCTCCCACGTGGACGGGACTTCACACCTGGGCCAACAGCAATGGTGTGAACACACCCCAAGGTCACATCCTCGTGGCTTCTGGTGCCATGGGGTTGAGGTTCAGGAAACCTACTCTGAACGGAAAATCGGTGCCCCCTTGACATCACCTGATGCCGTGACTGTAATTGAGGAGACCCGCTGCCCCCACTGTAGTTCCGGGTCTCCCATGCAGCCCACACTGTACTCCCAAGATGCCGACACCTCAGCCTGTTCCCAAGCCTGTATCACCTCCAATCACATCTGTGACAGAGGACCACAAACCAAGCATTTTTTCAATTTAGTGATTCTCATCTGCTGAGAGTAATAGCGAAACCTCCATTGTGCAAGGAAACCTATCTTACAGCCCACCCCAACACCTAAATGATGGACATCGGCCCCTCTGCTCCTGGCCTTCAAAAGGCTGCTCCAATCTGGAGGCAGGCCCTGTGCTGCTCCTGTCCAGGGTCCTGAGCTGGAAGGGAAGCATGTAAGCTCACCACTCCACAGAACCAGCTTACCCCGACGGAGGGGGCTTAATCCTGGAGGTGCTAGAACCCACAGAGGAAGAGGGAGATGGGGATTCCAGGAGGGCCATGCGTGCACTCTGCCTGGGGCCCGGCCCTCACCACGCCAGCTGGCCTGTTCACAAAAGCAGTGACTGAGGCAAGCACGGCTTCAGCGCAGAGCTATGCCTGCGCTCGGGTCCACAGTGTTCCGGGACTTACGGGGCTCCACCGGGACCCGGTTATCACTGGGAAAACTGAGAGGCAAGGAAGGAAGAGGGGAGAGAGAGAAAAGGCTGAAGCGCCCCCCCCACCCATAGTCAGTCACACCGAGAGGCCCTAAGTGTGGCCATGTTTAGGGACAGTCCTTAAAGCGGTTAATTAAAGTAAAATGAGGTCACTGGGGTGGGCCCTGACCCCATGTGACCAGGGTCCTTTTAACAAGAGGAAGGGACGCCAGGAATCTGTGTGCGGAGGAGAAGAACAGGTGGGGACACGGGAGAAGGAAGCTGTCCACAAGGCAGAGAGGGGCCTTGGGAGAAATGAACCCCGCCAGCACCTTGCTCTCAGGCTTGCAGGCTCCAGACCGAGAGAACTGACTCCCTGCAGGTCAAGCCCACAGCTGCAGTACTTGGTTAACGCAGCCTGAGCAGATGAAGGGGCGGGGCAGGGGTTCTGCCCCTCTCTTCTGAGGCCAGGCGGCCAACAGGTGTGGCTGAATGTGTGTGTGTGGGGGGTGGGTGGGGGGGTGGGGGTGGGGGTGGGGTGGTGTCACAGGATCACCCTGACCTGCAGAAAGCGGGGCTCTGACTCCCCTGGGCTCAGACGCGCCCCGAGGAGCTGGCCTGGGGCCGGCCGCCACGGGCCTTACCTATGAGTGGGAGCTCGTCCATGGTGATGCCCTGAGATCTGAGGTGCTTCTTGATGCAGGCCAGCCGCTGCACGTTGGGGCCCCAGCGCCGGCCCAGCTTGTGGATGTGCTGGATCTGCGTGACGAAGCGCATCTCGTCGTTGAGCTTGCACTCCGGCCGCCAGTCCGGGGGCGGGATCACCCTGCACATGCCGTACTTCTCCACCTGAGGGCGCACCGACTCGATGTAGACGAGCGGGTCGTGGAACTCCTTGGCCGACGGCCGCAGCACGGGGATCTCGTCCATGGCCGCCCACCCGGCCCTGCTGGCCCCCTTCTCGGCCTTGGCCGCCCCCTCGTGCGGCCGGGGCAGGGGCTCCGATTGCGAGGTAGAACGATTTTCACAGGGGGCGCCGCCGTCAGGCTTGCCATGTGCTTGTCTGCCCGGCGGGCCCTTGCCGGCAGCGGCCCGCTTGGGCCGGTTCCTCTCCAGGCTCCGCTCGGGCGCCTCCTTCTTCCCGGGGCCCCCGAGCGGCGCCTTCTCGGCGGGGCCCGGGGCCGCCTTCCTGCCGGGGCCCTCGGCGGCACTGCCCGCGGCCCCCTTCATCTTCTTGGGGGGCGACTGCGGCTTGTCGGCTGGGGGTGCCTCCTCCAGCCTCCGCTTGGAGTTCCGGAGCCCCTCCCGCAGCTGCCGCCCCCCCACCTCCTTAGTGCACGACTTTGGGTTCAACCTGCCACTGACCTTGAGGCCATTGACGGCGGGCCCGGTGGACTTGGACGCCCCCCCGAGGGATAGCACCTGTTTGCGGGTTTTTGCATTGCTACTTTCAGTTTTCCCTGAGATTGTGTGGTTGACAGCGGAACTGGGCTTGTGGTGATGGGGTTTGGTTTCCTTGACCAGTTCTCTCTTGGCTTTGGTGTATGTGACAGTCCCCTTCGTCACCGTTGCAGTGTACTTCACAGTTTTGGACGGTGAAGGTCTGACTTCGCGCATCTTTTTGGCACTGGTTGCACTTGTACCCAGAGATGACATTCGGGTGACTCCATTGACCTTAGAAACCTGGAGGCATCAGGAGGAGCAGAGAGCAATCAGTGTCTGTGCACAGGGGACCCCGGCCCCAGGCCCACACTCAACAGCCGGGCCTGCTGGTGAGAGGAGGGGGCACGGGAGTCCCAGCAAAGGCATGCAAGCCACACAGTCTATTTCCCAGTGAGGGCCCTCCACATTATCTGCCAATCACCCAACACAAGTCAATAACAGCAACACCATCACAAGGCTGTGCTGATGAGGGGACAGGTGCACACGCGTGCATGCACACACACCCCTGTTCCAAGAAAAGACATGGTTACACACACACACCCACGCACATCCCTGTTTCAAAAAAAGATGGTTGTTCTTTTTCTTTGCTCCATATATTTCAGCATGATCTGCCCACAGGACTGTAAAAATCCACGCTAAATAAGAGTGAAATAAAAAATGCCATAGGAAGAAAAGAACAAGCACGCTCGTGGGGCTCAGACGCCCACACCCAGAAGGGCAGCTGCCAGCAGCGGGCATCTGTGTGTCACCCTCGACTCGTCTGTCACCTGGCGCCTCACTGGACGCCCCTCACTTCTCTGACGCCCCAGCCTCTTCTGCACAGGAGGCTGCCACCTCCTGCCTCTGTCAACGTCCAGTCAGCTCTGGGACCTGGGCAAACGGTCAGTCGCTCTTCACCATCTTACAGCCCGGACAGCACGCTGATTCTGTGACACACAGAAGCCTCCCTCATTTATAAAGAGGAGCCGGGGGGTGACAGGGGAGACACCCGAAAAGCAGTAATTTCCAAAGAATGGCGACAGGCCCACAAGAGGAGCCGCCGCTGGGCTAGACTGGGGGGCGCGGAATGACGCCTCGTCACCCAGCTCTGCAGGAAGTGGGGTGCTGGCCCACTGCTACCCCCGGCACTGTAGCTCAGGCGACCCCAGGTGCACAGACTCACAGAAGTCCTCGGTTCAACCAGAATTCAACTGCCACGCTCCCATCTCCCACTAGAGGGAGCCATTGAGTCGAGTGGCTCTGCGAGCAGCAAAGGAGCCCGAGAGGAACACTGCGGCCTGGGGACGTGCATGGACCTCAAAATTCAACTTAAAAAGCACCTGAGCCTAAACGAACAGAATCCGCTGGACGGGCAGCAGAGCTACGGGCGGAAGGGCAGGCCTGCTGGCGTGGCGGGCCCCTAGCAATCAGTGAGCAGAGGGACGAGGCTGACACATCCCCATCAGGCCCCGAAGCCTCCACAGCACCAGCGCCCTCCTAGGGGCCCCCAGCTGAGTCACGCATCCCGGGGGACAGAGAGCAACGGGGACTTCCCGCAGAACCTGACGAAGACCTTAAACACTCTTCCAGCCAAGGTGAGCCTCTCACATCTCTCTCTGGACGCTTGTTTATCATTTTCCAGAATATTAAAGAATACTCATTCTCTGAATGAGAATCTGAAAAGCTCAACTTTCTCACTCCACCTTACTTGGTTAAGATTGTTTGCAACCGCCATACACGTGACCATGAGCACCTTTCCTAGAGGCACCACAGCTCCGCAGTCCCTCCGCCCTGCCCTGGTGAGAGCAGGTTCCCTCCTGCCTGTGACGGCCCACCTCAGCGCCCAGATGAGAACAGGGGGCGACACGCCGGGCACAGCTCACCAACCACAGCGGCTGCATCCTGGCTCCCTACCCACACCCCACCAGATGCAAAACCCTCCTCACCACACCTGGAAACCATTTCCAAACCCCATCCAGGTTTAAGAACCGTTGTTTCTTCAGCCTAAATTCGTTCCTGTCTCGCTGCACACCACCTACGCACTACTCTGAAGAGATGCTCCCTCCTCAAACACCTACCACACGTCCAAGTCTCAGCCGGGAGCAGCTCCAGGGTCATCAGCAGGGGAGCAGTCCCAGGGCTGTTACACACGCCTGCGTCACCTGGGCCGCCTGGCACCTCTGGGAGGACAGGAGCCAGAAGACAGACGAGGCCCCGCACCCCGAGTTCTCGTGCTCCGAGCCCCGGGGAGGACTCTCAGGAAGGCAGGCACCCACCCAGCACCCCACGCCGGGGTCCCCCACATTTCATACAACCCCTGATCTTTTCTTTAAGGCCGACGGAAAAAATTAACCATATCTGAGATTACAGATACGAGTATTCTCTGGGCCTCTGTGTTTTATGCAGTTGAAAAGATGAAAGGTCAGATTCTAATCACTTGCGTCAGGCTGTTACAAAGGAATCTACAATTGGCTTCTAGTTACCCTTTTTTCCCTCCCCCCAGAGTACTTAACTAATGGGATTTGATGGTATCAAAATCACCCTTTCATGTCCCACAATGTCCCTGGGAGGAACTGGCATCACTGGCTCCAAATGAACAATAGGGCCCAGGCAGGTTAACTATCACAGCCTAAGTCTCAGTGAAGGTCACGCTCAGAGCCCAGCTAGAACTGGGAGTCCTGGGTCATCCCATCCCATCCCAGGGGAGGGAGGGCAGGAGACGCCCTTCCTACAAGACCTGGACCCCCAAACCAGCCAGGCTCCTGCAGTCACGCAGATGACGGCATCTGCCCTGCCTAGGTCTCTCACCTGCTTCCAGGTGGACAGCCTGCTGTGGAGCAGGGGCTGAGGCCACCCCAAGGCAGGGGGTGCCTTCTGCTCCCTCAATTCTCACCTCCAACTGCAGGACCCCCTCTTGTTCATTGATAAAGGGAAACCCTGAACTTAGGGGCAGGCGCTGGGGGTTGAGGATGAGTCTGGACCAACTGAGATGGGGTGGGGGTGGGGGGGTGGTGGTAACTCAACCTAGCCTCATGAGTCTTAAAATAAGAGAGAGATATTCAATCCACCCTGAGATTTCTGCTCCCTAGATGGGTCCCTGTCCACTCCGGACCCCTTCAGAATCGTTCTCTTTCATAAGCAAAGATCTAGAGGAAGTTCTGCACAAGGACCAGTCTGGACAACAGCTTTGGAAAGGGAATGAGGACTCAAGACACCAAATGGACAGTGTGTCCTGCACTTTACATCCTGAGGAACTGGGAATCCAGCTTGGGAAGGCCAATTCCATGCTCAAGTGTTCTCATGAGGAAAACTGAAGTTTATGTTGCAGGAACTTCAGTGGGCAATATGCAAAGCCCACTTGCTTAATCTCAAGGTAACATGTCAAATCATGAAGTGGCGATCTCAGGACTGTGGAAACATAAACACGAGGATGCCTGCCTCGTCCACCCCAACTGACAACTGAGTAATGTTTGACAGCTCGTGGTGAAGACTAATAATACTCGCGCATGCACACAGTCCTTTGTATGTGCATGAACAGCCACACGTTTGGAGACAACAGTTCCTGACACTGTCAAGAATGAGAAAGACCACAGGGAAGGAACAATTCAGCAGGAGGAGGAATTCCAACCCTCACACAACAAGGAGCATCTTTTAGTCACTCCACGCACTGCCTGCCAGGGAATCTCCAGTCCACCCGTATCACTAAGGGCAACTGTAACTGTATGTGATACAATTCCCGGGGAGGCGAGCTCACCGATGCGGTGACAACAGGAGCAGAGGGGTTAACGAGATGCCACCGGATCCAGGTGCCTGTCTCGCTGCGCCGCCAGGCCCCTCTCATCCCTACTGCCGCCCTCCCGGGTCCTGAGAAATCTCATCCGAGGGCGGGAACAGGTGCCCCCACTGGATCGGGGGTCTGGATCTCACCCTGGAATCTGCTGAGGGGTGGGGGTGAGGGGCAGGGAGGGCAGAGTATGTGCGGCCTCGGGGCGAAGGATGGGGAGAATGTCCCCCGCGGCCACACCCCATCTCATCACTGTCTGCAGGCCACTCAGAAGTCCTGCCACAAGCTGCCAACATGCCACCAGCGACAGTTCACATCCAGGCCGGCTGCAGACCTGTTGCAAGGCAACATGTGGCTCCCAGTCTCACCTGAGGACCCCTGGGCTCCCCTGGTGCGGGGCAGGGTTAATGGGGGGACGTCCTCTCGCTGCCCTTCCAGGACACCCCAGCACACAAGGGTGGCAGCCCCGGCAGCACCCTCTGGGGAGACACGACACCAGCAACACCCCCCTCCTTCGTCTTCATCCAAGGAAAGGCGCGGGCACTGGCCGCCCGTCCAGGTCACAGTCCTCTCACCTCTGAGCATCCCTTCCTGCTTCCTGAGCCCTGGAAACATGCCGTGCTTCGGGCTACTCCTCACATTCCCCTTCAGTGAGTTTGGTGAAACGGGGATGTGGCCTCGGGCGGGAGGGCTGACACCTCTGGGCCAGGCCTTGGTCTCCGGACGGCAGGGCCGGTCCTCACCTGTTTCCGTAAGTCCTGAGCCGACCGATGCAGAGGGGGGTGGTGGTGGTGAGCGGTGAGCCCCTTGGCCGAGGAGCCCGCGAGGGGGGCGGCGGGGGGGTGGCTCGCGGACGCCTGCTCCCTCCGGGCGTCAGCCCGCGCATCGCTGTGCTTCTCCTTCGCCGGAGTGGCCTCTTTGCTTTTGTGTTTCTGAACAGGGTCCTTCTCCCGGGACGACCTGCTGGAACCATTGAAAACTGGAAAGGAAGGAGGGAAGAAGAACAGAGTCAGGATGCAGCCTGCTGCCAGGTACCCCAAACCCCTGCAGACAGGAGGAGAGCGAAAAGGAAGACACGCTGGACAAATATCACATCTCACAGGCTCTCAAGACCCAACCTCCAGACAAAATGACCACAAATGAGAGGAATAATCCTAAACACAGAGAAACCCAAAGAAAAGTTATCAATGCAGCTTAGGAATTAGGAGCTTTGGTTGAAACAACTGGAAAATCCATTAAAAAAAAAAAACACACTACAAAAAAGTAAGCATATGCACAAATATACAGTAGCCCTTAGAGTATCAACATCACGCCTTAAACAAAAAGAGAAGAATTAAAATGAAAAAACCAACTGTGGTCACATTCCAAGAGCATGACCACCTCACACATGAAGACAGAAGAGCCAGAGTTTAAAGTAAGGCATGTGAGGCTGCAGATCTGGCTGGCAGACACGGGTCAGGATGCAGCTGCTTCGCTGACCCCTTGGTGACCAGAGAAGAGGGGGAGCAGGGCTCGGGAGCCCTTTCTACTCCAGGGGTCACAACACCTACGAGTGTGAAGTGCTTGCTCTCAGCCCAGGGGCCGCAGAGAAGCCGAGCAGTCACTCAGCCTCTGAACGCAAAGGGACCAGACCTGCCCTCAAGCCCATTTCACAGCGGACGCCATCAGAAGGTCTGGCTGCGAAGCCCGCCTCCCTGACAGCCAGGTGGCGCTCAGAGCCAGCTCCCCACGTGCCCGCTGCACCCCCCACCCTCAGGGAGCGGAGACAAGCTCGGGGTCTTTACAGGCAACGCCATGGTGACACTGCCCTGAGTCTTCTCCTCTGCTCACAGCTGGGACTCCACTCCTGGACAGACTTGTGGGTGGCCTGCCAGGCCCCATGGGCTCCAGGCAAACAGCTGGGGAAGCCAGTGGGCCCTACTGGCTCCCATTTTAAAAAGGCTCCTGGAGCACTTCCCGACAGAAGCAGCCTGGGAAGGTCACTGTGTCCCCCTGCCCATCAAGCACCTGCACGTCAAGGCTGCCTTGCTGCATTCCACCAGAAAGCACCACAGGACCAGGCAACTGTAAAGAGAAAACCCCTTCTCCTCTGAGCTGAAACTTTTTTCTGAAGCTTAAAGACATGGAAGTTCAACATGCAGGGCCACGAGATAACGTCTGTCTTCTGAGATGCCCTTCTCAGGGCCTTGAATGCTTTCTTTGTCACCCCCATTTGTATAAGCATCCTTTACACTTATGACTCAGATTGCAGATAGTTTCCTCTTATTTGCTTTTTCCATCTGTTATGTTGCTAAATTGGCTAACTGACTTTTTAAACTTTGCTTAGAAAGTCCTTCCTATATTTTCAGTTTGTAAGATAATCCTTGAGTTTTCTAATTGTTTTCTGATTCGATTTAGATTTGCATCTTTAGTGCATGTGTTATTACATTGTATATGGCATAATTAAAAGATTCACGTTTTCTGTACCTGGACTGGATGTAAACCCTGATCTCCCCCACCCCCAGCGACCACACACTATAACTAGACTTTCAATCCAAAAGCCCATGTGACACATCAAAACAGGGTATATGACCCATGTTGTGCAAGGCTCTGTCCGATACTCTCAGTTTCAGAAAAATGGAGAGCTTCGAAATGGCTGGCATTTATTCTAAGTGAAAGTAACTACATGTGTCGGAATCCATCCATCAGACCCACGCTGGCAGTATCTGCACTTGCTTTCCAGACAAATTAGAAGCAACACCCATAAGCCGCCATGCATCAACGTGAGTAAAAAGCAAGCCAAGGAGCATGAATCCAGGCAATTCTTGACCGTTCACCAATTTTCTAAGGCAGTGAGCACATTCTTTATTGAAAAACAGTATAGAAGTTTCATCTTTCTTTTTAATCTTAAATATTTCATATTTTTCTGAGCTTTGTTATTGCCACAAAGATGAGCAGTCTGCTATTACAGAAGTACCAGTTCTAGAATTGACTTCTCCAGTTATAAAAATTTTGGTTACAAAAATTTATTCTGGGGGTCGGTTCCTTTTCACAAGGCTATATGAGCCGTTCAATTCCCAGCCCTACCATGTGGGCAAACTGTGTGGATCCTTGGTTTCCTCACAGAGGCTGGGGACCACATGCTCCTGAATGGAAGCTGTCTGGGAAGACCTACCCGCTGCTTCTGTAAAACGTCCATCCTGGGTTACTACACTCAGATTGGGACAAGACCTCTTCCTGCCTCCCCGACGACGTAGAAAAATGGGCTTCAACACAGCCCAACAGCAAGCCTGAGCAGACCTCCCGCAACCTTCAACTGGACGCTGGCTGCCTCCCACTGCCTCCCAATAACCATTTCATGGGCAAACGGAGGTGGTGCCAATGTCCTGTCCATGCAAGGAGAAATAAAACGCTGAAACCATAGCCCACATTTTCTACCAGCTTAATGAATGGCTTGACCCTTTCATGGGATCTCCTAGGTCAAAAATATTTTCATAATTATACTGAAAGTATTTACCTTTTTCACCGTATTGGTATTATTTCAATGATAGTGATAGCTAATGAGAGATCAGCCATCAGGGAAATGGAAATCAAAATGACCATGAACCACCACTTCACATCCCCTAGGAGGGCTGTGCTCACAAAGACTTTAGAGCTGGTAAGGACGAAGAGTGAACCCTCAATTCCCTGCAGGTAGGGATGCAGACTGCTGCAGCCACTCTGGAAAATGGTCTGGAAGTTCCTCAAATCAGGGTTACCACATGACCCAGCAACTCCACTCCCAGATATGAACGTGAGAGGAATGAAAATTAAGTCCACATACAAACGTGCAAACAAATGGTCAGAGCAAAAATATTAATAATGAACACTGGGAAAAAAAATCTGAAGGGTCATCAACTGGTATTTAGCTAAACAAAACAAGGTGTTATACATCTGTAAAAACGAACTGTGTACTGACACATGTTCCAGCACGGGCGAAATCTTGGGAGACATTATGGGAGGTGAAAGAAAGGCCACCTACTGCAGGATTCCATTCATACGAAATGACCAAACCTGAGAGACAGAAAGTAGGGGCTTCCCTGGTGGTCCAGTGGTAAAGAATCAGCCTGTAGAAGACACGGGTTCGATCCCCGCTCAGGAATGATCCCACGTGCCTAGGAACAACTAAGCCTGTGAGCCACACCTACTGAGCCTGGGCTCCGCCACGAGAAGGCCCTGCAATGGGACGTCCACACACCATGACGAGAGTACCTGCCCTGAGCACAAGAGAGAAGCCTGTACAGCAACGAAGACCTAGCACAGTCAAATAAATGAACAAACAGAATTATTTTAGAAAAACAAGAGACAGAGTATGTTCACACCTGCCAGGAGCTGGGGAGGGTTCAGGGAAATGGGAATGACTCCTAATGGGTACAAATTTTTCAGGATGAAAGCAATGAAAATGTTCGAGTTGACTGTGGTGATGGCCACACAACTCGTGAAAATGTTAAAAACTACTAAACTGTTCACTGTGGTTCAATTTTATGATACGTAAATTACATCTCTATAAAACTTTAAAAAATATAAACAGCAGCACCAAGTGGCAACATTTAACACAAATCAATGCAGTGGCACCAAAGTATATGAATAAATACTGTATTCTTCATTACCAGTTACTAGCAGTTAAAAAAAAAGTTCAGTTCAGAAAGTGATAATAGAATTGTTCACAGCATTAAATCTCAACTCCTGAGTACACACACACTGTGTGTGACAAAACGGAGCCACACACAGAGGCACTTCTCCTTAACGTCAGTGTGACGACTATTTCTAGGGAAAAGCACTTCTGAGAGTAAGCTGCAAGCTAGCTGTGTTTTCTCATGGCATGCTGTTTTTATTTGAAAGGACAACCGAGATAGTTATTTGTCAGCTATTTTCTCAAAAACGAATAAAGTGAGCCTGTCAAGGATAAAGTAACTAACAGTTTTTGCTGCCAATGATAGAATTCATGACTTCAGGCAAAAATGACAATTTTGGAAAACCTGTGTCTGCCACCATGAGTCTGAAAGCCTCTCAAAACTTAAAGACTTTCCCAATGACTTTAGTACAGAGAGGAGATTCTTCGATACAGCATACCAGAAGGTGCCGACAACTGGAAGGGGTGGCTAACCCAGTGAACTGTTAGTTTCAAATGATCGATATAAGACATTATAAAACTGTGTGGGTAAGACAGCCATTCAAGGTGGAAGGAAAACCAATGGATGTTAACCTAACAGTGCACAAAAAATTCACCAATATGGGTTCAGATTACAACTGACCTTGAAGAAACTACCATTGGTTGGGTCTGGGTGTGAAATCAAAGAATAAGACTATCACAAAGGCGCCTCCCTCTTCGAACCACCTCTTTGTCTGAAACTGATTTTCTTGTATACACTGAATGCAGAAGCAGAGTTAAGAATGTTATCTGTCATCATCTAAGTCAGACATTAAACAGATTTGCAAAAAAAGTCAAACGAGGTAACTCCCCTCACCTACAACTTTCAGGTGTGGAATGTAGTCCCTTTCCTTACATGAAAATGTTGTTTGTATCAACATGGAATGCATGTGTGTTATTTTTAAAGAGGTAAATATTTCTAAATCACCTCAGTTTTAGTTTTAATATGGTAAGTATCAATAAATACAATCCACAACATAAAAGCCTTCTGCGGTCCCCACAATGGTTGTTAAGAGTAGAAACAGGTCCTGAGACCAAGAGGCCTGAAACCGGAAAGACTGGATCATCTTTCCCCTGGTTATCAGCTACACTGTGGTTTTCTGAAGCTCTGATGGCCCTTGAACTCACATGTACAGCCACGCATCCCCCCAAAAGCTCAGACTCCAAAACCGTGTGTTAGTCACACAGTCGTGTCCAACTCTTTGCAAGCCCACGAGGCTCCTCTGTCTGTGGAATTTTCTGGGCAAAAAAAACTGCAATGGGCAGCAGATCCCCTTCTCCAGGGGATCTTCCCGACCCAGGGATGGAATCTGGGTCTCAAGCACTAGAGATTCTTTACTGTCTGAACCACCAGAGAAGCCCCCGGGATCCAAAATGATGCTACCTAAATTTGAATCCAGAGAAATCATTTGCTAACTACCTGACCTTGGACTGGTTTCCTGTCTAAGCCTCAGTTTCCCAACTGACTATTTATCTCATAGGGTTGCTTGGAGGATTCAGTGAGAAAATATTCATCTAGAGAGGATCTCAGAGGGAGCAGTGGGCAGGCATTAGTTTGCAGGGATGACCACACCACGATGGAGTCAATGGCCAGGGGGCAGCGGAGCCCCAGTGCACACGCAGAGCTGGTCACTCCACTCCAAGTGAACCACGGGGCGAGGCCAGTTCCTAGACAGAGACTTCAAGAACTCAAAATGGCACTATGGTTAGCCAGCACCCTCTCTCTGAGATTCATGGGTGAGGGGCACAGACTGCTCACTGGCCTTACCTGGATCTGAAACAGAAGGCACGGCTCTGCTTCTGTTCCAATGCCCGCCGGGAGCTCTGACACCGCTGACACCAAAACTGCCTCCCCAGGCATGGGGAAAGGGGCCTCTGATCACAGCAGAAGGGAGAGACGCACGTGCCTTAAACATCGCCAACTGAACCGGCTGCAGTGTGCACCGCAGCACGGGCTTCTGCTAAAGACCATTTTGACCAGATGATTGGGAAAAGGGAACGTGTTCAAAAATCTCGAAAACAAAAAATTCAGCAACATTAACTTTGATCTGCAACAAAGGGAGAGTTTTTGAAGAAACCCACTTTCTGTAACCACCGTGCTATTTTAGAGCAACTGTCCACCCAAACGGCAAACACAGCCAAAAAGTCAACTGAAGTATTACTGGGGGGTAGTGGGGGATTGTTGCTGGATGGTGGTGCCGCAGACAAGGTGTATTTTGTCATTGGCAGCTCATTAATTTTAAGTGTCATGGGAACCTGCAGTTTTACTCCTCAAAGTAATTATCTTTTGTCTTAACTTGTAAGATTCTCCAGAAGAGGAAAGGAAAAAATATCCACTCTCACAGGAAAAGCTTAAACCCTGTGAACATGAGACAGAAAGTTCAATGTACAGAGGACCCATGCACACTGCCTTCAATTAAAAGGAATAATTGGAATCATTACTTTAAGGAGAGGAAAAAAATGTTTATTACCAGGAACGGTATTAGGAAATTATGTTGTATACTCAGATACAAACAGCTCTGCATTAATGAACAAATATATTGATTTGTATACACACTCTCTGAAAGTTAAATAGCCTGTAGCAAGGGTTTCCGTACCACGGCAAGCAAAACCTTTAAACCCAAAGGCTGGTATTCTGACTGAGGGTCACTTCAGGTCCGAGGAGGTAAAATTTGCTCCCAATGGGGAATGAAAAAGAAATGGGCAAGAGAAGTCACTACAGAAACAGTTTCAGTAGCAAACTTTAATCGTGTGAAAGGCGGAAAGCCATCCTTTCCAAGGAGGACCTCACATCTGAGGAGGACCTCGGACCTCCAGAAGGTTTGTACTAAACCATATTCCCCCATCTGACTCTGTCCACATAGTCAGATCCTGACAAGATTCCCAGGGGATCCTCCAGGCCTTTAAAACCCTCACTCCATACACAAGCTGGACCACACCAGCTGGTTGTGACTTCCAGCTGCCAGATGCACAAACACATCTGTGCCTCCATTCTCAGAAGGACAAACCAGTGCCTCTGTTATCTGCCCTTCAGGAATCACTAAAGTACTTAAAAGTCCATGAAACACTACCCATTCTTCAGAGAAAGGAGCTGTGCAAATATAACAAAGTTTATCTTTTTAAAAGCTCCTGTTGTAAGAGCAAAGACAAGGCTCCCACTTGAATAGAGTCCTTCCTTGTAAGCAGAGCGCAGCCCCAATCATCGTAATTACTGGCACCAGCAAAGGCACTCCATCTGAAAACCAGCAAGTTTTTTCTTCTACTAGGTGAGCAGGATAAAGGACCCCTTGAATGGCATCTGGCCAAAGTTCTATGACACCCTGCGATGACCCAGTGTCTAACCTTCACCCTGAAGAAGAAACAGACAAAAAGCCACTACTGAAAGCTGGGCAGGAAGGTCTGCCAGCAGACACATGACACATATGAGGAAAGAAACAGCAGAAGGTCGAAGATGGGACTAACCCCCAAATTACGTAAAATAAGACTTGTTCCCTGTGTCAACCCCAAAACAAGCCGAAGGGACAAAAGAGAGAAAGAAAAAAGAACTGTTATAAATAGAGAAGACTGTGTTATGGAAAGGAAAAGAGGAACATGCCAAGTTTCTGACCAGGAGCCAGATATTTAAATGTAAGCTTCATGTCATTACAAGGCGTCCGGACTCAGGGAAGGCAGGCCCCATCAATCGGCTGGCATCGGATTCTTGTTACTGTACAAAAGCCGCACTTGCTCCCTGGAGCCAGTTCAACTTTGAGTCACTATTGTCTGAAAACAATGGAATGTGTCTGCCAACCTGTGCCAACAGTTCAAAAGGATTTTAATGCTGGCTGTGTGAGTGCTGCAACCCGGTTTGCCCTGGGCCAAAACAGCTCCACTGACTTAGCTGGAGCAGTCACGTGTCAAGCTGGAGAGCACGAATGCGTAGGTCGGCTCCGGCTCCATCAGGATCTCGCTGGGGCTAGGAGCCCCCAGCAACAGCTGGGACCTACAGCAGTCCACGTGCACCCCGATCTGGTATCACAAGCAAGTTCTCCTGGTTGACCTGGTGTTCTGAAAGCCCTCTGGAATTTCCACCCAGTGAAATTCTACCACTTTGGCTACACTGTATAACAGGAAAAAGAAACCTGTTGAAAAGACTCTTTAAAGCCAACTGGATTTTCTTCTCTCTATAAGAACTTGAAGTCATGGAATGTTTTTTCAATCAAAACTTGGCTACCAGGGTACCAAGATCTAGAAATGTGACTACACTGTGGGCAATAATGTAATTCACCCAATAGAGTTGGATAGATTTGCCAATTAAACATGTTCCTTACACAGGATCCTAATAACTGCAGAAACCAAAGTCTGAAAAGAGCAGATGACCTTCATCATAATATAAAGGTCAAGGCATCAGAAAGACCAATCATCAGGGTGAATGGCTTCTGCCACTGAAAAATGGTTCACTGGCCCACTTGGCCCCCAAGGGAGCCGAGCGAAGGCCAAGATGGATGGCCGGATGGTAACTGATCCTGCCTGTCCCCGCAACAGCTGGCTCAAGGCGCCTGAGTTTTCCAACATGCCGCAGGGGGGCCAGAGGACACCCGGGCGGAGGACCCATTGAGAGGAGGGGCAGTGGGCCGAGACGGGTCTCACGCTTTCTCACCCTCAGGAACCAAGACATGGCACAGAGCCATGGGATATACTCTAGCAGGGGACAAGCAGTAACTCTGAAGAGCAAATGAATCAAGTGCTTTTTGCAGCCTGGGGTTTCCTAAAGCCAGGAGATGAATTCAAGGAGATACATTCAAGGAGATGAATTCTGAAAGGTCAACCACTTCTGAAGTCAATGGCAAGACCTCTGGCCCACCTCTGGACCTGAACAAGGAATCTCAAGGTTTTGCTGTGAATGGAAAGTAAATGTGCACAAAAGTCAAATTGGAAAGCATTCCATACACATGATCAACTCTACAAGTTATAAAAGAATGGATAAAAATGCAAAATAAAAAATTAGTACAGAAAACCAAATACAGCAGTATCTCTATCATAGTAAGGACTGTTTTCAATTTCTCCAAATAAAGTCTGTGGATCTGCCATTGTCCCACACACACTTCCACTCACCCCTCAGCCAGGAAAGGAATGGGAGGAAAGAAAAGGACATCCTATATGTGCACTTTAAAATCTCTGGGAACAGCATAATTCCCACGTGACTGAAGCATGCCCTTGAGACAGGCCAGATGAATGCAGCTGGAAAAATTAAATACTGAGCAGTTGGATGAACAGCTCAGCAACTCAATGTACAATGCGTGTGATATAAACACATCCCAGCCGAGTATGAACAACCAAACTGATTAAAGATTCTGAAAATCTAATACGTTACCTTAGTTTCTTCAACACTGCAGAGTTCTTTGGAAGAGTCATGGGGCCTGAAGCCAGGAATAAAATGGTAGCCAGACCCCGTTTCTGAAAACCTACCAAGAGCCGGGCGCTATGCTAAATGCATCCGTCACTCACTCAGTCCTAACACACACTTGTTTCTCTTTAGTGAGCCACTCTCCACATAGCATGAGATCCATTCATTCAACATGCACCATCCAGTGGGTTCTGGCATATTCACACTTGTGCAACCACCATCACAGTTTAAGTTTAAAGTCCCCATCACCCCCAAAATGAAACCCCACCCCTGCCTGTCCTGAACCCGAATAGAAAAAGTCAGGTGCTCTCCGCATTTTACAAACGGGGAAACTGGGGCCTAAAGAGATTAAACCACTGGATCATGACACCTGGTCTGGAAGGTGGACTCGAGCCAGAAGCTTCTCTTCTACCACCGGACCCATCCCCCCAGCCATCCATCTCTGAAATCTGCCGGAGCCTCTCACCACAGAGCAGGGGCCCTGCCATCCCCAGGAAGAGACATCTGCATGATAAATAAATAGGAGGCACAAGAGTGCCCCCAAGGGTCTGCATGGACCCACAGGGCAAACGCTTAAGGAAAACAAGAAACGAGGGAGAGCTGATCACCCTGGTTCAGCAGGGTCTGGCTATCACACATGGAGCAGCTCCTGGTGCTGAGGTTGGGCATGACTCACACTCAGCGCTCACAGCCCCTCTGGGGTGACTCAATGTTGACAGTCCCCTTGGGGCAGCCCTCACCGTGTGCCAGGTACCTGAAACATACTAACTTCCTGGGATTCTCTTATCAACTACAAGGCTATTTCTAGACTTCCAGATCTTACAATCACATGAGGCATTAACAGCCAATATGGTGCTCTCTACCAGAGAGAAATACACTACACTACACTCTCTACAGAGAGAAATACACCTACACTGACTCATTTACCCTTCACAAAAACCTATGAAAAAGCATGCCTACTACCTCTTTAAAGATAAGAAAACTAGAACTGCCTCAAGTAGCGACCACATCTGGGCCAACAAGCATCAGCATCCTGCTCTCAGCCACTAGGCCAAGTGGCCCCAGATGAGAGAGGAGCGGAGGGTTAACAACACACTTCCCACTCTGCACATTCTCCTGCTCTTAAAGAACAGGCTTCCAATCCATACTCCAACTCAAGAGATTCACTTGCCCCAACTGGGAGGGGGGAAAGAAAAAATCAAGCTGCAGGAGGTTTAAAAAAAGGTGAAGAGGATATTCCACAAAAGCATCAGTTAAAGAAAAAAAGCTCTTCTCAGCTGGACAGCATCACCTGTGGCACAGGGAAGGACCCTGGTCCTGCACACAGGACCACCCCTCCACCACCCAGAGGGCCGAATGCATCTCTAAGGTGATCCCAGGGCAGAAACAGATGAAGTCGGCCAAACGACCTATTTTGGGTCCTTAAATAATGCACCCTGCCCCGCCCACCGGAACCCACCCAATGTCAATTCAAAAGCAATGAAATCATTCCAGCTGGGAGTCTAATGACATGCTGTTTAAAAAGGTTTGTGAGAAATGTCTTTCTTCAGAAAGAGAGGCGCACCAAAAGAAAGAGTGAAAGTGAAGTTGCTCAGTCATGTCCGACTCTTAGCGACCCCATGGACTGCAGCCTACCAGGCTCCTCAGTCCACAGAATTTTCCAGGTAAGAGTACTGGAGTGGGTTGCCATTTCCTTCTCCAGGGGATCTTCCCAAACCAGGGGTCAAACCTGGGTCTCCCGCATTCCAGGCAGACGCTTTACCATCTGAGCCACCAGGAAAGCCCAAGAGAGAGAGAGATCTCTGCTATTCCTTCCATTTTCCTTAAGTGGAGTGAAAAAAAAAGGCATGAGAAGAATACACAATATGCGGATGATCTGAGCAACCCACTCTCACTGAGTTCTCCTGTGAAAGGCTAAGAAAAACCAAAGCCAGACTCTTTCTAGACAGACGCATTAATTCCTCTACTCTACCTCACTTACCCTGCTGAAGAACAATTACCAATGACAAGAACTTCTCAAACAGTCACTTCAAATATTAACTTCCAACACAAATACTCAGAGGCCCGTTTTGACTGTGTTGTTTGGTGGCCAAATACAGAGATTACCTAAGTGCTCTCCTGTGAGGATCATCTCAGGCTCTGTAGATGGAGGGGTATTTTGGAAACTCAAGAAGAGAGTCCTCAAAATAGAAGTTGTTGGAGGCATTGCTATTGTGACTCCTGAGTATGAAGCCAAGGTTATGAGCATACATGATGCTGTCTGTGTCACTTCAGACCATGTGTTTTAATAAACCACAATCCATTTCCACTAGGATGCCCACTGGATTATAAATGAGAACATCAGGGTCCTCGGTAACGTCTGCACAACTAAACAGCTGCTAGGGACACCAGGCTCTTACAGGGGACTGCTGGGGTCAGGGGTCAGACCCCCAGGGAGCTGGGTCTGCCCCAGGCCGGGCCATTAGACACGGAGGGGGAGGGGAGGGGAGGGGGCAGGGGTGTACCTTCTCTCCTGCATTGGCTTCCAGGAGCCCTGCTGCTGCCCACACAGGTTCAAGTTCAGGGGAGAAACGAGATAAAGCAGAACACCGTTGGCATCTTCGGTTCCCCTCCCTTCAAACCTGCACAGCCTAAATAAAACCGTTTTTCTGGATCTGCAGGCAGATCAGGGTTTGGGGCCAAAGCTATCCCCATGATAAAGTGTTCCCCATGTTTTCTGTGCATTTACTTCCGCTTCTGGGAGGAGGATATAGATGCCGGATCTCCCAACACACTTCACATCTCCAGCTCACAAAGCAGGGGGAAGCACCACCAGACAAGAGAACCCCAGCGTCACGGACAACGAAAAAGCAGCCTACTCTTGTGCGAAAAAGTTCGCAATCCTGAGAACCTGCCTGACTCCCCGGTGATGATGGCCTCAGCCAGGTTTTCCTGTTTAGAAAATCTGCTCTAACACGTGCACATTTTTCACCTGAGTCACAAATCAAAAGGAAATGGAGATGATCAGTCTGTAGATTTTTCTTTTGGGAAAACGAAGGGGTTAACATAAGGCAAGTATCAAAAATCAATCAAAAAGGAAGGAGGGGGAAAAGGGACACCCTCATCTCACTCACAGGCTGCACCCCATATCTCTTTCCATACACTCTGAGAACCAACTTTAACCTTGAGAATGAGTCTTCGCTCACGCTCCCCAAGCACCCTCCACAGCCAGCGAGCGGGGGCTGAGGGGTGGAGCGCGCCACGGCCTCCTGAACAACTGCCACGCCCAGGGCCTCACCTGCTCTGCAGAGGGGCAAGTCCATGTGGCCCGGCCCCCGGCTCGGCAACTCACACCAGCCTGCTGCTCGGCGGAGCGCGACCAGGCCTTGGTGCCTTACACACCGAGGCAAGGTACCCTAAGAACCTAAACCAGAAAAGTTCATCTCTGAATTTGAAGACCTCCTCTGGACCCCAGAAGAAACAAGTGGGCTGGCACTGGTCCTGGGTAAGCCTGAGCCGCTGTCTCATCGATACCACCTCCCATCCAACTGCTTTCTTTACCGATACAACCACTGGCCCACGGCCGTGCCAACAGATCAGGGAAACACCACCTGTACTCCCACCACTTTCCATCCCAAGTGAACCTTCTTAGGAATATCTGGGTCATTCTGTAGTCTTACGGTGCATTGAAACATTCACTTTTGCAACTGATGGGTACCCATAATTAAATCCCATTACAAGGAATTCTGCTCAATAGTTACAGAAGAGTCTCAATTAAAAAAAAAACAAACCACAGAGCAGGAAAGACAAGTTTAAACTGCTATAGGAATCTTGCCATGTTTGATCTGTATGTATTAATCATGGAAACAGAGTTCTCGGGGATCCGGGCCTGACTGCTTGTGAAAACCACGAGTCCCGGAGTCCCAGGCACCGGCTCTTCGCCGCTGTCAACCGGACGGAGTGCAACTCCACCAGCACACCACAGACTGTCCACGTGCTCACCCTCACAAGAGGATGGCGCTCTCTGGGGCAGGGAGCATGTCAGAACTCTTGACTCTCATCTGCAATCGGCCACTGTTAGTGATGGGTACAGGACATTAGCTCTTCCCTTTCTTCAACTGTAAAGCAAGAAATGCCTCCTGTCCCGAGCACCTCCCAGTGACTCTGCTGGAGAGAGAGCAGATGGGATCAAAGGATAATGTAGATGGACACACCCTAAAATCTATTATTTCTCCTGTCATTCATGGAAAACAGCTCTCTGGTCTGCCCTCTCACCAAGGAGATTTCTGAGACCACGCACTAGTTAAAGAAGCCACCCCTTAACATGAACAGGTCTACACACAGCTAACAGAGGCTATTCAAACACTTCACTCAGTGCCTTCCTTATAGGTAAGGAAGCTGAGAAATACTGAGATCACTAACCTCATCTCCTCAACAAACTCTAGGGTCTTTAAGTCACATCTCCGCCATCTCTCTATGCCACCTAAACATAGCCCTAAACAGGAAGCAGGACAAATAAAAAATCATGCAACTGTCAAGGCAGAAATGTCAACACCAGTGCAGGTGGCCAGATTCCCATCACATCCAAGTGATGCTGGTGCTACGGGTCAACTTCCCATCGAGTCCAGAAAGGCTAGGGGTGGCTAAGGCTCAGCCGTGAAGGACAAGAATGAGAAGAACTTTCCTCTGCCTTAATCACTTACTGGCAGCGCTGATTTTCTGTCGTTTGTAGAAGTGGACGCTCTACGTTCCAGGCGCTCTGTGAGTTCCAAGGGAAATACGCTCTTGAGCAGAGAAGCTGGGTAAGAGCTCACAGAAAGCAGGCATTACCTCTGCGGGCATCATGCTCTTTCCTCTCACTTCCTTTCCCACCCCCCGCCACACCCCAAGCTAATCCAGTTACTCATCAAGTTCTCTCAACCCCACCCCTGCAGTATTTCTCTGCCCCCAAATTTTTGTACTTATATCCTCCCATCTATATTGCCACCTTTTAGTCCCCTGTTGCCTTGAGCCAGGTAATTGCCTACAATTACAGCCTTTTAATGTGTTTCCTCTTCTTGAAATCATTTCCCTTTATGAAATCCTCTTAATTGATGCCAGCTTAATCTTTTCAGAATATAACTCTGATTAAGTCAGCTCCCTGTTGAAAAACCACTGGGCACTTTCCACGGTCAACTCATTTATACTTTTTTTTTCTCACAGTCAACCCTTCGTTCTTATTTTTTGGGGCTATGTGTCCTGCCCCTGAAATGTTAACAGTCAGGGGGAAAAAATGAGTCTACACATGCATGCCCCTGATTTCACATGCTGGATAACTGCTGGAATCAGAACTGTTAAGTGAAATGACAACAGCATCTTCATGAAATCACCTCGACCACGCCTGTTCAGATGAGATATCTTCGTCCTCCAATTCCTACATCTGTGTTCTTCTGGAATTTACCATCGTCTTCACAAACTTAAGAATATGTATCCAACAATCTATTTATCTCAAACACAATTGTTTCGATTGTTTTATACCGGCCGATCTCGCCGTTAAATGTGTGTTACTTAAAGAAGTACGCAAAACATCACTAACCCAACTTGGCCACCTTGATCATCTTCTCAATATATGATCTATTCCACTTTTCACTCAAAGCTTTGGATTTTATCTGTTAAATCCAAATTCAACAGTGAACCTACCATGTCCGTTGTGAACATGCTTGTGGGTTTTTCCTTTCCTGGGGGTTGACTGGCATGAAGATGAAGCATTATTGGTGGCTGCTTTGACGTCTTCTGTCTCATCATCTTCCTCCTCAACGTCCTCCTCATCCTGAGAGCTTCCAAAATACACCATGCTGTTGGGCAGCGCAGGAGAACCTGGCGGGGTCAAAAGGAGGGGCATAAACACCGGCCTGAGTCTCCACCCCTTCCAGAGCCCACTTCAAGTGGCAAGTGAAAGTCGCTTAGTTGGGTCCCACTCTTTGTAACCTCATGCACTGTACAGTCCGTGGAATTCTCCAGGCCAGAATACTGGATTGGGTAGCCTTTCCCTTCTCCAGAGGATCTTCCCAACCCAGGGATGGAACCCAGGTTTCCCGTATTGCAGGCGGATTCGTTACCAGCTGAGCCCCAGGGAAGCCCAAGAAAACTGGAGTGGGTAGCCTATCCCTTTCTCCAGTGGATCTCCCCGATCCAGGAATTGAACTGGGGTCTCCTGCATTGCAGGTGGATTCTTTACCAACTAAGCTATCAGGGAAGCCCAAGCAGACCCATGTATTAAATTACAAACTTACATCCTCATGACCAAGCAGATAAAGCAATTCATCTTTACTGCCATTTTTATTTTTCAAACATCCCCCAGGAAACAGAACTCTGTGTCCCTTTAACAGATTTCAAGCAAAATACCCCAGCAGGGAGGAGGGACGATGCCATTCACCAAACATAACAAATCAAAAATTTTAAAACCTCATTTGACTATTCTTGAGAAGGGAGGGAGGAAAAAAAGATTTAATTGAGCCAAAAAAACAAAACAAAACAAAAAAACCCCTATCCATAGTATCAAAGACATGAGACTATTCTGGGTTACATCGTCTAGACTTAAAAAGTATGAACTTAAGCAAATGAAAGTAAAATGAAAAAAAAAAAAGAGACAAGTGATAAAAACGAAATATGACATATCCTTATAAAAGGAATCTGTCTCATATTCATAGGGGGTGAGTGACAGGTATGGATTCCAAAATCACAATATATTTGGAAGCTACTTTGATATTATGATCAGGTTAAAAGCATGTAAAATTATTAAAATAAATTCCTGCATAACACTAACTAGAAGACTGGCTTAAATAAATTTAAAAATCAAAGAAACCTCTTCACAGAACCCAATCCCTTACTCCTTTTACACCTTAACCTCATCTCCAAATGTTTTTGCTTCTGAACCTAAGACAGAACAGTAACACCAGAAAACAAGCTCAATATTACAAAGAAACACAATACAGTTCTTCTTTATCAAATCATGAATTTTCAGAAGGAGATCTGTCCATTCACTGGTATACTGTTTGGGACCAAAGGCTGTTAATTTTTTTAATAATTAATTAGTTAATTGGTTTATTGATTAATCGATCAATTTGTGAAACCCCTGAGTTAATTTCTGGCAATAACTTTCATTTTCTTTCCCATTAAGTATCCGGAGGAGAGCTGCTATCAAGAAACAGAAGAATAAGTGTGAAGTTCACTTCTTCTCTTGCCAGCTTCCTGTGAATGAGCCAACACTTCAGGAGTATCAGTCAAGATTCAAGTAACTGAATGTGCTCTCCTTCCCAAACTGGATCTCAAACTGAACCACAATGGCTAATTTAACCATTCTAGCATCAGGGCTACCTGTTCTAACGAGATGGACATGAACGAGCAGCGTCGAAGCACTGAAGTGGCAAACCACAACTGCCCAGCTCCCGAAATGCAAAGACAAAGACAGCACCTTCCACTATTGTCAGCATGACTTACTGATATTCAAACACCCCAGCCCACAAGTTATTTGGGTCACAGCACTGAATGGAAACGAAACTCCAAAGGGATATGTGTGACAAACACTCTGTATAACATAACTGGAGACACTCTGACCAAAGCCATTTCCTTTGTTTTCCCCCCTTTGATCATTTCCAATTAGAAGCAGGTTCTCAACAGAAGGAAGGTCTGTCAGAGGCTTTGGGGAAAACCATCTGATCAAGTAGAAGTTAGAAGATGAAGCTTTAAAAAAAAAAGAAAGAGGAGGAGGAAATATCTGGCCTTTTCCCCACTTGAACAATATATTTACCCTTGTACTAAGTGGTTTTACAACTAGTACAAGACTGAATAGAAAAAGAAGTGACACCATCCTTCCCAGCTTCGTACTTAAAAAAGTTTCCAGTCAGAGCATATCATTCACAGAGACACACAAAGTATGTACCTCCAAGGCCAAATGTACCTACACCAATGGGCCATTTCCTAAATCTATCCTTAAAAAAAAAAAAAATCTTTATTGAATTTATTACACAACTGCTTCTGTTTTATGTTTTGTATTTGGCCACAAGGCATGTGGGATCTTAGCTGCTCCACCGGGGATAAACCCAAACCCCCTGCACTGGAAGGTGAAGTCTTAAACCTCTGGACCAATATGGAAGTCCCATAAATCTAAGTATTTAAGGAAAAAAACCAAGAAACCTTATTTCAGTGCTCAAAGAGGTTCAGAGTTAAAAAAAAAATAATAAAGAAAGGAGAGGAAATTTCCCATAAACTCCAACTCATTCCAGCATGTGACATGACATCAAGTAACACATTACATGCTGTCAGACAAAGCTGGGGACTCAACACTTGGAAGTGACAGACTCAGCCATTAAATTTTCCTCTTCGGTAAAATAAGAAAGAGGTTAAACACATTTCTTCAAGTTCCTTCAAGATCAAAATAGCCACACCTAACTTCTCTTAAAGAAAAGCCTCCCTGCACACTATGTCAGATGCACTGACCAGCGGCTGAAATCAGAAAGCGGATCATTACCGTCCCACGCAGGGCAGGTGTGTGTAGACCCTGCAGTAACGTCCACAGCTCACTCTGCCCTCTATTGGAGGGAAGCAGGATTGCAGGATGGAATTTCAGGAAGTAAGCCTTGCTCCATCCCACCAGGATCAGGAGAGAAGGGAATAAACTCTGCAACTGAGGCCATTTGGGAGCAAAGCAAGTCTGCTTCCAAGAGAATTGGGCAAAATCCACATGAACCACATGAGAAATTAAGAGGTAACTGACACCTACAGAGTCTGTTGAGGATATTTTGAAATTCAAACCCAATACATGAAGCATCACATTCCTTACGTTCAAGACTGAGAAAGCAGTGAGCACTATATTTATGTCAAAGAAGTAAAATGGAGGAAATGTTGAGGAGTTCAATTCAGAACCCAAGTTTCATTAATATCCTAAAGAAAGCATATAGAGTAATTTTAACAAAAGAAGAAAGCAACCAACCTTATGAATCCATTTCTTTAAACAGCTTCTCAGCCAAGTATACACAAAGTGATGTAACCCGATTTATGTTCTAGAAGACAGATATTCTGGAAGAGAAATATGAAGTAGGAAACAGAAGACGAGGGAAGCGGGTGGGGAGAGTTTTCCCTGAGGAATTCACTCCTAAAGCGAAGCTTAGAATAATACGAGACTTTTTCTGATGGGACTGGCTTTGCAGTCAGAGGTGGGAAGGACACAAGTGTGGGGGCACAAGGGATAAAAGCGATCGCTTTCACCCTGTAAAGTAATGTGCGCTCTCCTAAGGAGGGTTTTCTCCTAAATGCCTTGCTGGTTGGACCTAAAGACAGCATCAACAAAATAAAAGACAATATAGATGCTCAAATAAGAAGAGGAATGGAGAGACTCCTGTGATGAAAAGAGAAGGGTTTAGAGGAGGAAAAAGCCCAGTGCTTGATATTATTATCAAGCCTTGGGCAGAAAGGTCAGGATGCCCTTGGCTCAAACAATAAGCTGGTGCCAATTCTCCCTTCCACATCACGGCCTGGGTAGAGCCTTACCACCTTCCACGTTTCATTTAAAAAGCCACTGCCAATCTCAGGAGTGGCCTCATCAACTATAGCTTCTCACCAAGAAGGAACATACCTTCAGAATTTTTCTGGGTACCTGCACACCGGTACCTCTTGTCAACCCTGTGGTCAAGTTAAACCATGCAGAAAAGACTAAATCCAGCAACACTGCATACTGCAGACCTCGGTCACCAGGCAGCTACTGGTAATCCCTCTAAGACCTGCTGACATGTCCACTTAGAAGTGATGGAGAGGGTCATGCCAACATTCCAGATCAGGGGGAACCACAGCACCCAGGAAAAAGCAGCAGAAGCAGCTTTCCCTTCTTTCTTCTTGACACAAAACCAGGAAGATCATCCCACATGTCATAACCAAGGTGACAGAGAAACACAGACTGCTAAATACCTAGAAAATAACTGCAGAAGAACCTCAAATACATAAAAGAGAGCCAAAAGCACTTGAGAAACCAAACTAATCAAGACATTCACATAGAGCATTTCTTTCTTCTTAGCCAAGATACAAGCTCAATTAGCTAATTTACAAATAAGCTTAGAGGAGGAGGAATCTGTTAGACACAAAACAGATGAAGGAAAGGGTATTTCAAAGCCTTGAAAACAGCCAGTAGTCTGGACTATTTATCACTGGTGAAATCACCCCACCTTCCTTCTTATAAAATGGGTGAATGGGCCCATTTGCTAATCCAATTGAAGCTGTGTGAATGGAAAGTTAACATTTAGCATCTGAAAACAGAAGACTGCATTTTTTTAGAATTTTTGATTAAAAATGGTCTGCAACTCATAGATTCTCACACCTAAGCAGCAAACTTCCTCTCTAGAAAATTTATTAGGGAAACTTTTTGCCTCCAAACATCAGGTGAGGTAAACTTTTGAAAAGCTCATTGTGGGCCTAGCATTCAGGAAAACAGGCATGGATCTAGAGATGAAAATAGGATGAGAGAGCTGGAAAATACAAGGAAAAGCTTCCGGAAGAGAAACCATCCCCTCCCACAGAGGACAAGGGGTCTTAGAAAGGGCTGAGCATACCCTACCCGGTTCCTGGGGTGGGCTCTCTCCCCTCCGTAGGTACCAGCCCCTCTTGTGGTGTTAATCAACAAGTCAGAGAGGCTGCCTCATCACACAGAATAACTCCATCTATCTCCTCCACGGGCTTCCCTGCAGACTCAGAAGGTAAAGAATCTGCCTGCAATGCAGGAGACTTGGGTTCGATCCCTGGGTCCGGAAGACCCCCTGGAGGAGGGCTTGGTAACCTGCTCCAGTATTCTGCCTGGAGAATCCCATGGACAGAGGAGCCTGGCGGGCTACAGTCCACAGGACTCGCAGAGAGTCAGACATGACTGAGTGACTAAGCACATCTCCTCTACAAACTCTGTAGTTTTAAAGCAGTCATCAATGAAAGGTGAATGCTTTTAATATTTTAAGAGGGTTATGAATGGCATAGGGAATGGGGGGAGGGGATATACACGTGTACTTACAGTTTTCTATTAAAATCACAGGCAGATTTTTCTCTCCTGATTATTCAAGTGCATTAGCAAACATAAAAAAAAAAAAAAAAATCTGAACTTGGATCAGTCGGTGGAATCGGGAGTGCAGAACGCATCTGTGCTTTGCCAAAGCCGTATTTCATTACTTTTCAGAATTAGTTGGCAATGTCTCCACAATATTTACTGAAGTGAAAACCAAATGTTTTCATCTGGACAAAAATCAAACTGTGGTATGTTACAACCACAACAGAAATCATTTTAATCCAAAAGCTTGCTTTCTCTAATTTGGGCTGCGGTTTCTGTAAAATTGGATTCTTCTCTGTGAATCATGTACACACAAGCCCTCTTTCTCATTATCTTCCCTCCCCCGACCAGTTCTTTATCTTAACAAGCTAAACATAGCTCTTTCTGCTAGATTTTGGAAAAGACCCTAAAGGGATTCCCCGCCCGCTGTCATTTAGCTGGGGAGTCAAATTCTGGAGCTTGAGCTCACACACTCCGGGCCGTGCCTGGGATCTGGCATGTTTGTGATGGATCTTCAGGATACACACAGAGAATGGAAGCAATTGGGCCCTATATGCCACGTGTTCAGACTCTCAGTCGCGTCCAACTCTTTGCAAACCCCATGGACTGCAGCCTACCAGGCTCCCGTTTCCATGGAATTCTCCAGGCAAGAGTACAGGAGTGGGTTGCCATTTCCTACTCCAGGGGATCTTCCCGAGTCAGGGATGTCCTGTCTCCTGCACTGGCAGGTAAGTTCTTTATCACTAGTCCCACCTAGGAAGCCCATTATCATATTAAAAAAAAACAAAACTTCAAAGGGAGCAGGCAGGGTCTGGGCAGGGGGCGGGGAGATAGTTCTTCACTGATTTTCTGAGCTCTAGCAGAGGAGAGCTCCATTCTTTGAAACTGGACAGTCATCGGAGAAAGTGGGTGCGACCTTGGCCCTTTAATCCCACCGCTCATGTACCCAGCACTGACCCAAGCACCTGCGACCCACACTCCCCCTGCACACTCAGGCAACCACACACCTAATACAAGTGCCCTGAGAGACCAGGACGACTGTGACACACGGAGCGATGGTCTATCTCTTCCACGTCAGCCTTTACAATTTACCAGGGAATAAGAATTTCCACCAGGGTTTCCAAAGCCCCGCCCAGCCCCATATACTCTTAACATCGGGTACTATATCCATCTGCTATTTTCTTTAGAGTGACTTACATTCATGATTTAAATGACTTTTCTCTATTGTATCAGTATAAATTTAATATCATGTGCCCTAAAAAGAAAAGGTAATTAATATTATGATAAAAGATTTCAACATTCACCCTACTTCATTTCTGGCACCACCAAGCAGCAGGACTTGGAGAACAGCCCTCCAGTCAAAGTCCAAATGCAAAGGGAGCCCCTAGTTCCTTATTATACAGGCAGAAGTCTGGGTAATGAAGCCTCTACTGAAACTGATCTTCCTTTTAATACACACATATCGAAAACAAGGGCGCCAGTCATTGGACTGCATGGAGTCTAAAAGTCCAGGATGACGTGCCAGCTTGGCAGTCATGTACCCACTTGTTGGGAGACTCAAGTTTACTTGCCTGTACAACGGGCTTAGTATCTTCAGACATAACAACTATGATGACCCCGAAGGCTGTGAGGTAACACAGGAAAAAGCACTGTCAGCAACCCATGTGGCAGTGGCACCTTTAGGGAACAAAACAACTCACAACTATGAAAGCAGGCTGCCCCCTTCCACAGGTGAGAGCAAAGGTGAGTTATTTCCTACCTGCTCTCCTGAATGGGAGAGTCTGCAGACTGCCACTGGGAGAGGATGGGGTGGGGCCCAGAGAGAGGACAGGAAATACAAAATGAACTCAGTAGTTGGTCTGGAATTTGGGAACAGGTGGCAGAGCAACGCCTTGTAAGGGCTGGAAAACTTCAGCCCTTGGGAACCTTTTTCAGGAAGAACAGGGAGGAAGGGTTGATGTGACTGTCCTCTCAGAGGCCGCCTCTTTAGTTACGTGCTCCCAGGTGTGGCTGCCTGACCCACGTTTAGGCGATGCCTCCCAGCAGAGCAGAGCCTGGGAAATCCCATGGACAGTGGAGCCGGGTGGGCTACAGTCCATGGGGTCCTGAGGGTCGGACACGGCTGAGCCGCCGCCGCACCACCAGAGCGGGGCGCACGTTCTCTTTGCAAGAGCCCTGACGTGAGGGACTCGACAACGACAACCACCTTCCCTCCGGAAACATCAGCTCACAGGGAGACCCAGCCGAACACAGGGACGGGAGAAAGCACGTTTAATTAGCAGCTGGAACAATCGACTTACTATCTCCCCCCCTTGTCATCTATACCCGTGGCTTGAAACATACATGAACAAACACACATCCAGTCAAATGGAACAAGGTCTCTGGATCTCTCTGCTGCAAATGAACGCAACGCACAGGTCATACCACACAGAGAGCGCAGTGGGCACAACCTACTAACTTCCACCTATCACGTGCAGAACAGGAAACAAGTCAGAAATTCACTTCACTGCAGCCACACAGAGGCCATCTCAACACCGAAGTCCGTGCTTTCTCCATGGGGAAAGCGCCCAGGGACCTTAACAGAGATGTAAATACGGGGAAAGGGGCACCATATCTCTAGGACATGGATACTGGCCACTTCAGTGCTGTCAGCTGTCGGCCACATGCTCCACAAACAGAACAGGACTAACCTGACTTCCAGATTTCTGCCCCCATCTACCTTCTCTACATAGGATTTCAGAAAGGATGAGAAATACTGAGGGAATCACCAGGAAGTAGGGAAGAGGCTGGAGACAACCCGAGAGGCACACTGACTCGGTGCCGGCAGCCACAGGCAGGGAGCAGGGACTGGCTTCATCTCCAGGGAGGGCATAGCCTGGTCAGGGGCCAGCTGGCCTGGAGCACGGCCAACCCTCTGAGCAAAACGTCTTGTAGTCTGAACGACCGATCGAGGTCACAGAGCAATTAGAGGGGCCCCATCCCTCCCCTCCTGGGCGCTTCAGGAGCCGATGGTTTCATATTTCTTCATAATGAGCCTGATAAACTCTTCTGGCAAATAAACTGCTTGCTCAGCACAACTCAGCCAAGTGTACAGACTGTTGGAAAACCAAGAGTATGAGGAACATAAGGCTGGTCTGGTTTGGAGAAACGTGAGGACAGCCACTGGAATCCTCACGGTGGCGAGATCATCACTTCATGTGTTACCCCTCCCCAAAATTAAGATGCAACACCTCTCAAAAAGGATTCATCCAGAAAAGAGTCAGTTGTGTACCACTGTGACAGAGGGCCCTCGTCCCCAAAGACTTCACATACTGTGAAGCACTCCCAGTTTGCTCAAGAAGTTCATTATCAGAGCCATGGTGCTCCTGCAATCGGAGGATTACTTAATTGCTTTCTAGCAGGTTAATCCCCTTTCATTTTGTGACCTCTAAATCACCCCAGGCTTTTGCATTTGCCCTACTTACAATTTATCGACCTCAATACCCAAAGCCAGTATTCTATCGAAATACATGTGCCTTGCCAAGAAAGCCAGCGACTGTCTTTAGAGAAAGTTCCATGGGCGGCCTGTGTCTTCGGGTATCTGCATTCTCCTTGGCTGGCCTTTTAGATTGTCCCTCCTCCGTGTCACTTGGAGGAACCTGTTCCCCCTTCCCTGTTCATCTCCTACATTTACCAGGAAATACTAAGGGGCTGGATGGTACCACAGGCCCCATCTGGCCCACTTCGCACCCGTAATTTAGTCTAACTCCACAGCACCTACGTGCTGACTGCACATCCATTTCACAAAAGAGGACACTGAGGCTGAGAGTTCTAAGTCACCTGCCCAAGATCCACTAGCATCCATCGGCCTCCTGCCTATCTTCCTACAATAGCCCACTGCTTAGCCTTCTGTAGCTTCTATCCATTTTTCCAATGCTGCCATGATCAACTTACTCAACAAAGGTCTAGACCCGTGAGGTCTCCCCCTCAGCCAAAGAACCGCGGTGACGATCCAGCCTGGGCGAAAGCACCTGACACATCAGACTCCCTGCTTTAACAAGGGGCCAGCTCTCCAAGCACCGAAGTCACCTGCGCCCAGCCATGGGCAGGGCTTCTGCAGACCTTTCTCTGTCTCGAAAGCCAGCTCCCCCTAGAGCCTGTGCAGGGCGCCCTTCCCTCCACTCCACCTGTGTCCCCTCTGCCCAGCATGGCCCACTCTGGCACCAGCGTGCGGGTCCAGTCGACTGCACCCATCATGCCTCCTGTTGTAATCTGTTTTCTAGTTTCTGGCACTGAAAGACAGTTCAATAGAGGCTTGCTGAATTAATTAGCAATTGAATGATAGGTGATCGCTGAAGATTCTCTAGGACTTGGGAAACAAAAGGCAAGTGGTCCCCAAACAGAAAGGACTGACCACCAGGGCTGACAGTGGGGGGTGGGGTGGGGGTCTTTCATACTAACTCCTCCTGGAAAATAGCTCTCTCCATCCCTTTGGGGCTGGCCTGTGACGCCCAGGGTCTGAAGAAGGAAGCATGCAGGTGTGTATTTTCAGGGATCCTCCATGGGAATCTCATTTGCACTGCCCCCCAAAGAGAAAAACATAAATAAGAGACTCATTTAGCCTGCCACTGCTCCACTGTTAAGCTTTTCAAATCTGCAAATAGTCATAGTCAGAACAAAGAGAAGACAACAGAACTCATCAAGAACAACGGGTGACAAAAAATGCAGCAACGGTATACCCCCCCCCTTCTCTGCAGATCTACACCCCAAGAAAGAGACTAATTATGCCTCTGGCAGGACCCGTGCAGACCCTCTCCAAAGCAGCCATTTAAAGATAGCAAACACATCGGCTGGCTTGCTCCATCACGCTCGCTTTCCTTTGGAAGTTTCAGGTCACCACGTTAAGCAGTCAAGGAGAGTCCTACCAAACTCGGCTGAAAGATCCCTCCCTACCTGCCTTAAGACAGTTTTTTTTTAAATCTCTAAAGCTTCTTATCTCTGAACAACAGGCTGGTGTGTTGACAGGTACACACTCTTCAGAATTACTAATGGCATAGTTTTCCCCTCACCTCAGTTTTCAATGAAGTTGTGGAGAGAGGGGAGCAGGTCTTGGGTTTGCTGGGGGTCACTGATGGGTAATAAACACCGAGACTTAAAGAACTCCATGAGCCAGCTTTCTTTCTGTCCCAAGACCCATTCTCTTCCATATTTCAAGTCAGTGCCGAGACTGTTCTGGATAATAACTGAGGACCAGATGATGTGCAATCCTTGGCAACGCATCGTTTCCAGATCTCTGGTTCCGGCATGATTTTTGCAGCTGGGCTTTCTCTCCTATCAATGCTGAGCTTATCAGGGCTGCCTCCTCTACTGGATCTGCGCTTGCTTCCACCCAAGGGTGATGGAGTGGCTCAGTTCTTGAGACTGAACATGAAGTCTGGGGCTCAGACAAGCTATGTCTGGCTTGCAACTCCCGCCAGAAAAGCAGTAGCAGAATTAGATTGCAGGTGTAAAAAAATGTGAATCAAATTCTCAACTATCAACTTTGTCTGTAAAGATTTCTGGTGAGGACGAGTGTCACCAGCAGTTGATATCTAAAAGTTAGAAATACATCTACATGTAAATTGAGAATCAGGTAAATGATGAGACAGCCACACGATGGAATGGGTATTTTTGTGATTCTGAAACAGGAAACCAGATTGCCAAAATAAAATGCAATTTCATTTGGGGTGTGGGACCTGTATACGCACATAGAAGGCTCATCAGGATTTCACTGAGGTGGTAAACAGTGCTTGTCTCTAGGAGACTGGAAAGAAGGGTATTTTGATTTTTTTATTTTTGGTCTATTTCTCCCTCTTTTCCACTGACCTTCCCTAGTGGAACATGAAATACTTTCAAGACTAAAAAAAGTTTAACACTTGATTTTGCATTTGAAACTGAAAGAAAATTACTAAAGTGCCACTACAACAGACATTGTCTATTTAACCCTTGTATACTTCAACATATGAGCAATTCCATGTTAAAATATGCTAATACCACCGAAAGCATCACATTTCCAGGATCGTGAGGTACTCAGCGTGTCACCTATTGTTTGAGGCTTTCAGGAAAACCATATCAGATAAACACACTCGACCTCACAAATTCATGGCTTTTAAAATAAAATACCTTAAATCTAAAAAGTTCAGGAGGAAGAGAGAGAGTACAACATTCTGTGTCAGAACGTTATTGTGTATCAACTAAAAAAGAACAACACAACCTGTTTTATTGTCTGGCTCATCAATGTAGGAATAATTTTCCAGCCTCAGAGCATTTCTCCAAAATTATTTTAAAAAACATCTTAGGTTTCACTTCCTGAAAGGTTTGTTCCATCTGACAAGTGAAAGAAGTAAACTCTATCTATGAAACACATGATTCTCCTATATCTATGAAAGACATGATTCTCCTATTTCTAGAGTCTTGTCAGTGTCAAAGACTCCAGATGTGATGTTTTCCCTAGATGCCAAGTACTTGAGTAATAAGCATGGCTCTCCAAGCAAGGTCCTCCACCAATCGCCAAAACCACAGAAAATATGATTTTACAAAATTGTGCACAAATAGGTGCACATTGCCCACACAAATTCCTCTCCAAACACAAGTCACACTCATTCCATAGGTAAAAACGTTCAGGACTAAAACCTATAATCGGCAAAGCAGTTTTCTGACATCCTAATAGAACAAGAACTGATGTTGAAGCTAAAACTCCAATACTTTGGCCACATGATGCAAAGAACTGACTCACTGGAAAAGACCCTGATGCTGGGAAAGATTGAAGGCGGGAGGAGAAGGGGATGACAGAGGATGATGGTTGGATGGCATCGTCGACTCAATGGACATGAGTTTGGGCAAGCTCCAGGAGTTGGTGATGGACAGGGAGGCCTGGTGTGCTGCAGTCCATGGGGTCACAAAGAGTCAGGCACGATGGAGTGACTGAACTGAATAGAACAAGAACAGTGAATCTTCCTGTAGGGAAGTAAAGAGTTCAGGCATGGCTCCAGGGTAAATTTGACTCCAATGGCATTAAAGACACAGCAGAAGAGTCCTACCAACACAGAGCTTTAATTAGTGACCTGAGCCACCTGGTTGCTGATGGCACTGCTGACCCTTTAAAGATCCCTTCTTTAAAGGAGGCTCAAACTCCTCCTTCTAAGCACCTGGTCCCACTCCCCCTCCGTCATCAATGACACCACCCCACAGCAGCCTCACCACCTGCCGGTCACCTCACCGCCCCTCTTCCTTTCACCCTTCACAGCCAATCTTGCACCTCTTTCCTGCTGGACTTTCACACCATCTTTTCCATCTCCACTCTCAACACTCAGGACCACTAGGCTCCGTGCGCAAGCAGCCACGTCAAACCCAAGGGAGATGTTGGCAGGAGGCCCCGCCACCCCACCTCCCCTTTGTGAGGGCCAAGTGGTCCACACCGGAACACGATTACCCTCCTCCTATATGTCCTGAGAGTCTCCAGGACTATCAATAGACTGTAATGTCAAACAAAAAACTCAGCCCTTTATCTTCCTTTGGCCAACAGTTCAGTCCGAGAACTAACTGGTGTGAGAGGGTGGGGATGAAGAACAAACAGAGAAGCCTGTCTGGGTTGTGAGAGCCACAACAGGGTGAAAACGTGTTCACACATAGGGCAGCACACTCATGGGGTTGGAGCCAAGTGAAAACAGGAGGGCCCCGTGGGAAGGGTGGCGGCAGAGATGGGCGTGGGGCACTCTGGGAAAAAATGGGTTAATAAGTAATTTGTGGATATACAGGAGCCAGCTTTCTCCAAGTTTAGTATGGAACAAAGAAAACCAGAAATGAACCGTTTGGTTCTAAACTAAAACCAGAGGTACTGGTGCTCACTTGTGGATTTTAACAGACCTAGAGACACAAATACACATACTTCATGAGCATGTGTGTACATGTGCACAAACATGCCCTTGCACACATGCATGAGTACTTAGTCACTCAGTCGTGTCCAACTCTGCAACCCCATGGCCTGCAGCCCGCCAGGCTCCTCTGTCCATGGGGATTCTCCAGGCCAGAATACTGAAGTGGGTTGCCAGGCCCTCCTCCAGGGGATCTTCCCAACCCAGGGATCAAACCCAGGTCTCCTGCATCGCAGGTGGATTGTTTACCAGCTGAGCCACCAGGGACGCGTGCACACACAGACACAGATGATGTGTTTCCCTCCAACAGCTATGAGCACACCTCAGGCCCAGATCCCAACTTGAGAAGAGGAGATGTTCCTTAAAGTAAACAGGGCTCCTTGGAGAAACGGCCCATGCAGGCCCAAGGGAGGGTTTATGTGAGATGCACCCAGGGCCCTCTGCTGTGCCAGGGAGCCAGGATGGAAGCATCTCAGGCAAACGTCAAAATAAAGGAGAGTAACAGATTACAACCTTCTGAACAAAACAGGAAACGAGTCCACACAGACACCAAAAAATGAGTATATCAAGTCTGGTAAGAAATGAAAGAGAGTTTCAAACAGTCTCCCAATGAAGTACATATAAACTGCAAAGGCTGCCAAGGGTCCACTTATAGTGGAAAAGCCTGACAGACTCCCTCTCAATCAGTGACCAACCTGAGCATCATCAAATGACAGACTGAAATGCTGTGCCCCCAGCAGGACAGAGAGAAGAATTCCCTCCTGTGATGCTCTTGCCCGAAGCAGACTCCGCAACCTCCTTCCCCATCCTGTGTTCTCCCCTCACTTTGCTCCTGGAGTAAACACGTTCCCAAAACGAGGCCATGCAGACCCAAGCCCGTCCTTCATTACCAAATCGCATCCTCACCGTGCTCTCTTGCCCATTGGTCCCCTTCGTGTGTATCTGTATTTCCATTCTTTCCTACACCTAGAAGGTTCTGCTGCTACTTCTCCCCAAGCCCTCCCATAGCGTGGCTTTTCCCAGACCTCAGGACATAAATGGAAAAGGGACTTCACACCCATCCACAACCAGCCCACCAATAATAATAATAATAAAAAAAATTACACGACAGAAAGCCACGTTAGCAAAAGCACGTGTGTGATGGTGGGGTGACAGAGGTACCGAACGAATGTCAGGGAGAAACCAATTACAAAAATGTGAACCCACACGCTGTGACACTGTGTGCCAAGAAGCCAAAAAAAAGCGATTCAGGAGTCAAAGGAGGGACTTCCCTGATGGTCCAGTGGCTAAGACCGGACACTCCCAATGCAAGGGGCCAGGGTTCAGTCCCTGTTCAGGAAGGGAGATCCCATATGCTACAACTAAGACCCACTGCAGCCAAATAAATAAATACAATTTAAAAACAAAGAATCAGAGGAAAAGAGAAGACTCAAGCGCCTTCTGGGCGCGACCCTCATTTGACACTTCAACCAGCCTGGGAAACCGCGGGTGTGCGGCACAGAGACCACGGCCAACGGCAACACCTGGGGGTGGCCGTGACCCTTTTCATTTCAACCAGGCTGCCCCCTTCAAACTGGCAACACAATCTTACCTCGAAGGCAGAGAAAGGTAAGAAAATCTTCTGTCTTAGGCTTCCTTTTAGAGAGGTCAGAAATTTGAGTAGCTGGAGGGGGTAGCAATGGCTCCACTATCTTGACTGGAGTTGTGCTGGGACTATTCGGCTGGGATTGAGCAAACTTCCTTTGTGCTTGCAGCCTGGGCCTGGAAGAACAAGAGAAAATTAAAAAGAAATTAAGCAGAGATAGGAAGATCTACGTGCAGCAATAAAATCATGACACAAAAGCGAAGAAAGACTCTTTGTTTCAAGCAAATTCTTTGTTTCTAATTAAGGTTCTGTATATCTCTCACATTCTCATAAACCACAAGCCTGCCTTAAAGGGCAATAAATTTGCTTAAAAGGCTGTTCTCTAAACTGATATGTAATATACACCATGATCATGTGTGTATGTGTGCACACAAGCGCATGCCTGTGCAAACCACATGTGCGCCTGGGTATTTCAAAACCAGCACGCCGTATGAGATGATATGGGATTAACAGCTTTGGTGCTTTCTGTATACCACCTGCCACACTTACTTAGCAGTCTGAGCTCTAACAGGATACTGTCACAAACACACGCACAATGCCCTTCATGTGAGGACACTCCGCCCACCCTGGTCTGTCAGGTGGGCTCTGACAGAGGCGGGCTCTCCCCACCTCTAGGCTCTTGTGACTCCAATCCAGCCACATAAATTCCCTACACTAATTAAATAAAGCACATAATACGGGGTGGGGTGGGGAAGTGGCACAGAATCTACTTTCCTAGTCTATTCAAAACCCATCATTCACGGCCAAATCATGGGTTACCTTCTACCTGCACAGAAAGCCTGAAGTCCCGAGGGATTCAGAAAACTGGCTTTAACCCACCTTCAGGCCTCGTCCCTATTACCATCCTACATAGACACCGACTTCGTACTTCATCCACTTGGTGTCTACAAATCACAGCTTTGATCTTGTTCATTTACACAATTTATGAGTCAGCATGCATGGGTGTGTGCATACTAAGTTGCTTCAGTCATGTCCGACTCTTTGTGATCCTGTAGACTGTAGCCCACTAGGATCCTCTGTCCATGGAGAGCCTCCAGGCAAGAATATGGGAATGGGTTGCCATGATCTCCTCCAGGGGATCTTCCTAAGTCAGGGACTGAATCCACATCTCTTACGTCTCCTGCAGTGACAGGCGGGTTCTCTGACGACTGCCGCCACGGTTAGCCCCTTACATGCCAGACAATCCATTAATGTGAATCCTAATGAACCTTGCAAAGGTTTCTTTACTTCTTTCTTAAATGCTATAGAGCCAACAGTTAATTTTCCTTTCTCTACCTGAGGACTTTAACTCTCTGCAGAACTGATTTGACCTTTATCATAAATTGCCTATTAGCTTTTCCTTGAATTTTCAAGATCTCAATGCCTAATGGAAAAGTAAGCACCTCCAAGGGTGTGAACTTGTATGTGTCTTGCTTTAAACCACCCCTCTGGCCCTGCTCGTGAAGATGCTCAAGAAATAATCTTTGAGAGCAGGGGAAACCAACAAGAACCCAAGGCAGACCCGTGGCACGGGGCTTTAAGGAGATCTGCTCAGACCCAAACTGCAATCACTCACTGTGCGGGACTGGTAAAGCCACCTCAACTCAAGGCTGCTCTGAGTACAACATGTGTTTATAATTCTAAAGCATACATGACTTTCCTTAACTACTGCTGGACTTAAAAATAGTAAGCCGAGTATCTTCAACTGCTGATGTGCAAAATACCCTACCATTTTAAGTTAGCACTCTAGTATTCAACAAAGCCACACATACACACACACACACACACACACACACACACTTTCTACTAAGTAAAAATTATCCTTTAAGCTTAACCTCCGGTGTCCTGCCCAGAATCAACCCTTCCCTCTCTTACAACACACTAAAAACACCCCTGAATAGGTCATCTTCCCAACACAAAGTGACATTTGATCAGAAGGAAGACAGCATGACTGCTGCTCACTAACTGGGCAACAAGCCTCTGCCTTTAAAATCTACAAACATCACAGCTAACCAAAAGCACTTCAGAACCTAGGAATAACCAGAGGGAAACAGCTACCGAACACAGTATTAGAACACAGTATTCATGGAAAGGTAAATGCCTTTAACAGAAATTCCAAATGTTATAAACAGTTGAGGGAATAAAACAATGCCCCTGTTTCTCCTGTGTGATCGGGAACAAAGAGGAAAATTTGGGGGGCAGCAGACTATCCAGAAGGTAAGTGAACAGAAGTGAGTTCTGGGAAAGTCACCAAGCCAGGGGACTGACCTTCCAGAAAGATCAGATGGGGCAGGGGTGACTGATTCAGAGACTTAAGAGCTGTTTCTTCTGGGGGTGGACATTGGGGGTGGGGAATACATTTATTGGATATGTGACAAAATAAAGGAACTGTGGGGGGTTCTGTTCCTAGTATAATGTTGCAGTTATGCAGAAAATGGGGAAACCCTTTTAGAAACAAAAAAGGAAATATCAGTATTTATAAATAAAATGATACTATGTCTGGAGTTCACTTCAAAATCAGAGAAGAGCTGTGTTTCTCAAAGTGAGATGAGGATCCAATTTGCATTTGGTTCTCCCTCACTTTAGATTTTCTGTCTCTTACAAATGGATATTTTTATCAGATAATTACTATAAAGGAAAAATGAAAGACATAAACTACAAGCTCAAATTTACTCAACAGACATCACTCTGTTCAACCACTTGAATGTGCTCACCACTCAGTTGCTACATTCAACTCCCTGGCACCAGGCAGCACGCAGCCCGTGCCTTCAGCAGCATCACTTTGGAGAAAGGAGAGGATACAGGAAACTAGACAGCGGTCCAACAAGCCACACCCTCTCCACGTCCCGGCATCCTAGGGGACTGAGCCTTAAGAGAACTACCTCCTCTTCCGACAAGCTCCTCCTCTCCTCCAACCTTCCTGTCATGTGAAAAGAAAACCCCTGTCATGCTTTTCTGCCATTTTACGATGTGTACATCTTCATTTAAATGGACACAAACTCACGCTCGGCTGATTAAAGGGGCTTTACAGAAACACCGCCTGCACGTGAACAGGATGTTCAGTGTTTATTGCTTTTTCCAAAGTCAGCAACGACAAATACCACACATTATTATGAGAAGCCAGCCCAGCCTGAATGAAAAACAAACATGCAAACAGAGACAACAGAGTGGGACATGGCAGAACATTCTACAATTTCAGAACCTCAAAGATAAATGTGCCGACTGCTGTTCAAATAAAAAGCACTTTTTGCCTGATGACTTTCTCAGGGAGGTTATGAAAAATAAGGGCATGAGATATTAAAAAACAGCAGTAAAATAAATTACCCTTCAGAGGAATAAGCCAAGCTCCCAAGTGATTAAGCATTTGTGAGACTCAGATGAAAGCAGGAACTAAAGAACAAGACAAACCAGTATCTTGTTTAAAGAGGCCGGAATCAGTGCTTCCCAGAAAGGGCAGGTCTGTGGTTTGGCTTTGTGTGCAGAGTCCCAGGGGATTAACAAAGGTGCGACTTTGCTTTGCGGGCTCCACGGGCCAAGAGAGACAAACCCATGGAGGAAGCACTCTTAGCCGCGTGGCCACGTTTGCAGAATCGATGATTCATTCCAGAATGTCTGATACAAGGAAAATGAGTGGGTGTTACTAAAACACAGAAAGTGGGGTGGGGAGGTACAGATGTGCTGAAGAATGACATTATCTGCCTCCAGGGGTGTTGAGGAAAGGAGGAGGCTGGGGTGCAGGATAGGGCACGCAGGACGAGACCCCCACCAAGGGCAGTGGGGCTCCAGGAGGGCCGGCACTCAGCGGCTGAGCATGACCGCAAGGTGGAACCCACTCACTCCTCCACCAGGGGACATTTTGACCAAGAACACCTTCCATTTGATTACTAAGGTGAAAACACATTAAAATGGAAATTTAGGTTGGGGTGTCCCTGCTGGTCCAGTGGTTAAGAGTCCTGCCAATGCAGGGGACACATGTTCAATCTCTGGTCTGGGAAGATTCCACATGCCGTGGGGCAACCCAGCCCATGTGACACAACTGCCAACCAGAGCCTGTGTGCCTAGAGCCCGTGCTCCAGAACAAGAGCAACCACAAGGAAAAGCCTGCATACCCCAACGAGAGGGTAGCCCCACTTGCTGCAACTAGAGAAAGCCTGCACCCAGCAACGAAGACCCAGTGCAGCCATAAAAATAGGGGAAAAAAATTATAGGTTGAACTAAGGGAGTTCAGAGCCATCCAGGGGGTAGGCTGGAGACAGAATAGGGTTCCCGGGGCCCCAGGGAAGAAAACAACAGAATGTGGGGCCTCCAGCGGCTTTCGGGCTGAGGTTTAGCTAGGATGGTCCTTACCGTCCACTGATAATGCACAAAGAGCCAGAACGCAGAAGATACAGAGGGCGTCTGTCCCCCACACAACCCACAGGCGTGTCACGTGGAACAAGACTCACTTCAGTGTTGATATTTTATTAACTCATCAAGGACGGAATTTTCCTTACAGAAAAACTCCTCTATGCCAGGAAGGTCAAACCCGCCAGCAAGCCAAAGCAGCAAAGCAACTGAGGAAGAAACATGTCGATACATGCATATATGGATAAACACGTTGAGGGGAATCTTTTATTTACAGTGTGTTAAAATCCAGAGTCGATGGGCAGTGAGGGTGAGAGAACAGAAGTGGTTTTGGATCAAATCATCGCTATTCCTCACCTTCATGGCGTAAATGTGGGTAAGTGAAATAAAGGACTAAACAATTCAGACAGCAAGCTCAGAAAACACACAACTTGCTATCTGAACCGCCTGTCCCCCACCCACCCCCGTCATGGTTAAGGCCATCTGGGGTGTCCCTTCTCTAGGAGCTCCTTGGTACAGGGGCCCCCATGGCAACCCAGTTTTGACAAAGTTCAGCTCTGCTCCTAAGAATCCCATTTAAGCAAACAGGCCTCAAAAGGGAGGGGGAAAATGTGTTGAAGTGAAAGTCGCTTTACTGATCAGATCCCCCAGAGTGTCGCTCCATGCAGAAATAAACCTCCCAGGTTCCCAGGGGCCCTTGTTTCCTCCAGCTGGAATGTTCTTCCCTTTTATCTCACCAGGGCTGGCTTCTTCCCATAATCCGGCGAGGGGAACATTCCCGTCTGCTGCATTTTACCAAGTCACGTTTCCCACGTCTCTGTTCAAAAGTCACCTCCTCGGAGGGACTGAGCCACTCTCAAGTGTCACGTCGCCCACCACCAATGGCTCATCCCTCTGCCCTTGGAGGGCCTGCAGAGCGGGCTCGCCTACAGTCGCCCCCTTATGGCCTTTTCTGCACGCGCAGGGCTGCTGTGTGCTGAGGGCGAGCTTTCCGAAGGTGCTGAGAGGGAGGGGAGGGACACCGCCCAACTCTGCGTTCATTCTCCAGCAATTACACTCATTTCTGATGGTCAGACTGCAGGGCAGTTCGGAGGGGCGGGGAGACAGCTGGATGGACGTGAAACAGACCCAAGAGCTATAGGAGAGGCCTGTGGTGCTGCCCTCAGTAAAGTTACTGGTCATCCAAGGACACAGCTACCAAAGTCAAACTCGCTCAGTCATGTCTCTCTGAGACGCCATGTATTGTGTAGTCCATGGAGTTCTCCAGGTGAGAATACTGGAGTGGGTAGCCTCTCCCTTTTCCAGAGGATCTTCCCAACCCAGGGATCAAACCCAGGTCTCCTGCATTGCAGGCGGATCCTTTTCCAGCTGAGCCAGCAGGGAAGCCCAAGAACACCAGAGCTGAGTATTCAGGGAACACCAACTGAGCATCAGGGAAGCCACCAAAGTCCAGTGGAGTTCAGTCTCGCTATTCCAGTTTCGTAATGTGCTAAGGCAGTCACAAATTCAATCACAACCACCGCCACTGCTTACTAAGAACTTACGCAGCAACTTGCCCATTAGGAGCATCGTCTACAAAAGCGGGTGAAGATCAGGTCCTGGCTGCCAACCTGTACCTGTGTTACAAGGTACCATTCTACCCCAAGGCGTGTCACTGCACTCCATGCATCCACACACAGCACAACTGACCTCAGGTCACAATCTGCTGGCCCAGGTGGAAGGTCCTGCCATACACCCCTGCACACGGGACCACCACTCATCACAGGCTGTTTGTACTTTTTGATGAGCTGTGGGAGGGAGTAAAAGGTCCCTCTTCTTTCTCTTTTCTCTTCCATGCCCCAAGCAACACAGAAGAATCTTTCTCTGATGTGGGATTAGCTGGCATGGGGCTCAAGGGCCCAAAGAATGTTTTGCTTGGTCACTTAAAATTTGACCCAAATAAATCAACAAGTAGATTTCATGTTTAGGTGAAAAAAAGTATAGCACCTTTATGAGAATAAAGCAGCAGACCAAAATAAACACTATCATTATTTTCAAAGTTCACAAATACATTGCAAGGGGAAGCTTATAAAGAAAACCCACTGGTAGCTGACAAAGACCTGTGCCAAACATTGTTTTATTTTCTAACACTCTGCCGGTGCCTCCTTCTGCTGCTGCTGCTAAGTCGCTTCAGTCGTGTCCGACTCTGTGCGACCCCATAGACGGCAGCCCACCAGGCCCCTCCGTCCATAGGGTTTTCCAGGCAAGAACACTGGAGTGGGCTGCCATTGCCTTCTCCGTGGTGCCTCCTTCTGCCCCCTCCCAAATCCCTGAGAAGCTTCCAGGGCAGCCTGCCATCCGTGGCCCTGGGGAGGGGGCTGGGGGAAGGAACGGGGACATATCGTCTCCAAGTCTCCTCTGGGGTTATCCGCAGCATAGAGTTAACCAGCTTACTGCTATCTGCACTCAATCTCTAGCGCAGCCCTAAATATGGCACAACAGCCATTTCTAGGTTAATTAAATTCCATTTCTGTCCAGGATTTCTGATGGTTTACAAACCCAAGGAGAATGCAGGTATGTGCACAACTCAGCTGGACAAGGCAGACAGCAGGGGGACTAGGTCCAGAGCAATGCCCAGCTGGCCCTCTCGGACGGTCGTGTATGCCAAAGACCGGCGTATTAACTTAATTTTCCAATATTAAAAATGTAAGCTGGTAAATCCAATTATTTAGATGACATCCCAATTCTAAACAAAGAGCCAGGCCTGGGTGGGAGGGGAGGCTGTGTGTTCATTCAAAAAAGACGCCATGCTATGTCTGGCAAATGCAGAGTGACCAGCATAGCCGGGCTCTTTGTGGCAGTGTGGGAGCTGGTCCTGAAGCCTTGCCAACTTGCTGAAAGGCCTATTCAAAAAAAAAAAAAAAAAAATTCCCATGTTTCTGTCCCCAAAATAAGTACCCACTCTATTCTACCCCCAGAGACACACACACACACACTACAGAGACCTGGCAGCCAGTCAAAGAAACAAATGTGTGTGTGTGTGTGTGTGTGGGGGGGGGCCCGCGCTGAGTGTGTATGTGTGGTGGAGACTGTGGGGGGTCGGGCAGGAGATATCCCCTTGCCCAGGGCAAGCTGCCCACCAAATTCAAATCTGAGTGCAGTTGTGGGCATACCACACAGGATGGCTGTAAACATCCTGTATAGTAAAGAGAAAATAAACACATCCTCAAGTGAACCCGGAGGCTAGCACAGAGCAAGTCAGAGAAAACTCAAGAGACAAAAAGCCCCAGCTCCATCCCCCTGTGCTCACACCAACAATAGTAGCCACCGTGCCGGGTGGGCAGCCTCTGTCTCAGGGGCAAAAAAGGGAGGTCGGTGGCTCCCAGACAAGGTTTGCCACCTGGAATGCCTGCTTCCTGGTGCTTCTGGAGATTGTGTTATACTGGTTCAGGGCCCTGCTTCACACAGAAACAGATGAAATCGTTTGTTTACACTAAAAACCGCAGGATGTTAAATATTTGCAGCACTTGTCTTAATTAAATTACACAAGCAGCTATTTAGAGTAAAAAGTTGCTATGAACCTGATTTACCTTGTTTTTGGTTGAATCTCCTTCGAGATGAATCTTTAAAAGGTCTGTTTGGTCAGAGTGGTCCAAGAGAAAGAACCATGGTATCAGAAAACCTGGGCTGCTTTGGTGCGGGTCAACTCATGACCTTGAGCAAGGTAAGCCTCTATTTCCTTACTGGGGAAAGTGGGGCAGGGGAGGGGGAGGACAGACCTAGGAAAAGGAGCCAACTAAGGGTCTTTGTAGCTCCTGTCTTCTCTGACCTCATCTCTAAAACGTGAATATGGTAATTCCTGTAATAAATCCTCTTGCATCTGTGATTTCATAATTCTAGGTGACAAGTTCTGATCTTCTGCCTGTGCCAAGTGGGAAATACAAAGCTGTATTTCCAAAAATGCCTGTGCTGCTAAAGACTGTTAGCACCTACTTCCTAACTAGGTTGTCAGGCAAAACAGCAAACATGGTAACTTTCAGATATGTATACCGGCTTGCACTTTAGAAGGCAGTATAAAATTTTACATATAGATGTGCCCCCTACACAAAAAAAGATGGCACAATGCCAAAAGTTGTTCCATAATTCCCTTAAACTAGTAACAACAAAACTATCTACACTCTGCTTTCCTAAGACCCAGTCCTCCCAATTAGGAGTAAATAACTCATTCAGGAAAACACATGAACTTCCTTCAGAACTCTGAGACACCCTCAGAAGGTGAACCTAACTACTCATAAGTCTATTCATCACCTCCACCCGAAAGGCCAGACCAAGGAGAAGGCACATACTGCAAACCCAAACCACTACCACACAGGAAGACTCTCCAGATGCTCACAAACACTGCACCCTCTCAAACATCAGGCATCAGAGAGAAAAGGGAGCCTTCGTTCTCTTCAGTTCAGGGGGAAAGGGTCAGAGGAGGGAAAGGAGAATAAATAATTACAAGATACAGTGTCTTCCCAAGCAAAACATTACTTGGGCACATAAATCTCACGCTGGGAGCCCACACAAATGGTATGAAAAGTAATATGCAGGCTCGCATTTGATCCCATTAATAAAATGATGCAATTACGGGTTTGGGTTTTTTTTTTAAGTCTGATGCGGCATCCTCAAATGTCAAAGAACCAAGGCTGCCTGGAAATCCTGACTCTGTCATGATCAAGAAAATATTTGACACTGACTTCTTTTGTGCTCTCAAAAGCAACCATGTCAAATTTGAGAGGGCTCAACATTAATCAACAATTAAAGCGGCAACGAAGCCCTTTTGTTCTGTCAGTCACAACTGTCACACGGGCTACACCTGACCACCAATGGGAAGCCTCGGGTTGCACCACCCTCAGGCAGCGCGAGCCCAGCCTCCTCAGGGACCCAACTCCTGACCTGGGCTCCAGGCGCTGCGAATGCTACCCCCACAGTCCCGCTCAGGGCAGTCCCGAGCAAAGCTGTGTCCTTACAGCAAAGTAAGAAAAAGATAGACACTAGTCAGAAGACCAACACAAGGATGTCAAAAGTCTTAATCCAGCCAGGATCTGGCCAAAGAAATTCCTAATACACTACTGTATTATAGTTACAGGGTGCAAACGAATTATCTGAAGGGTGGTCAGTTGTAAAAGCCTCAAAGAGCCAACTGAAACACAGATCTGCCTTTCTATTCTCTTTCGAGGGGGGACTGCCAACTGTTTTTAAAAGTACTATTTCAACAACAACAAAAAAAGCCCAGCAGTTTCTCAATTTTAGGTTACTCAGTACCCAGCTGCAAACTACCAGAACACTCCTTGGTCCCAGCAGAGACGACAGCTGGGGAGAGGAGGCTGAGCGACTCTGTGAGGCAGGAATCATGTTTTACTTCTTGTTTGAAGGAGAAAGCAAAGCTACCCTCAGAAATTCATCCTGCAATGCTACACAGTTCATTCGTTATAACAACAGAATCCAGCGGAATCCTGGCAGTATAACTGAAAAGTCAATCCTGAGGAAACCTCCCCCCAGGAATATTCTCCATGGAGCTGCGAAGGGGGTGAGACTGGAAACTCAATCAGCACATAATAAACCAGAGCACAGAAGCAGTGCTCAGAGCTCTAACTAGTCCCTGAAAGACACAGAGTAGGCTTCCTTCAGCTTCACATATCCTCTGCCTCTTGGACAGGGGTCTGCTTTATTTAAAGGATGGACAACTTCCCCGCCCACTGGAAATCCCATGCAGCATCTCACAGGCACCAATAGATGGCAGTAGAGAGTCTTCAGACACCAGGTCTGGGCTCAACTCTGAAAAGGGAATTCAGACTTTCGCAGATTTATGACGAGCCTGGCATTAACCAACGTTTAGTACCTGCACTAAAATCTAACAGCAGGCTAAGAAACCAGCCACTGTTTATAGAAAGTAAGAGAAGAACAATGTTAGCAATACCCTTTCACCCAACAACTCAAGCTCCTTGCTTGTATATAGAAAATACATAGCAACTCACAATCCAACATTTTATATACTGAATATACCCCTAGGGCTAAAGTCCAGGGGACTGTTTTCTGAAATACGTTCTCTCCTCTAAAAGTGACTTTTACCACTCAGAAAAGTAAGAAAAGGCAAAACTAAAGTAATGTATCGTGGTTCTCATAGGCTTCATTCTGGGGTTCTGATAGAAAATTATTTAGCAAGATGAAACACAATCATATGTAATTTTCCAAGTATGAGTGTTACTTAAGCTTTTTCACCAACCAGAGTGCCGAGGAACGTTTGTTCTGTGATGAAGCGATACACTACAACCCATACACAGTCTCTTTCTGAATGTTTGTAAGAGAAGTCCAGGATTTAGACAGCAGCCTAAACATAGAAAATACGACCATAATGAAAGAATCTGTTAGCCACTAATGAATGTAAGAGCCACTATCCTCCCCACCTCCACCCCCAGCGCTTTGTGACCCTGCAGTTTCGGTGTGTTCTCCCAATGAGAAACAGGAGTTGACAGCATCCCAGACTCGGCCCAGGCTCTGAGACTGAGGGACACACAGACACAAGAGTGGCACAGAGCTTAAACAACAACCCAGGAAACTGTATCAACTCAAAGGAGCTAAAATGGAGCCATGGCACAGAACTCACTTTCCCTTCTAACAAGGCTTAGAATACCCTGAACAAACGCTGAACTTCTACCAGCATTCAGGGCCACACAAGGTAACCGCAGCAGGTCAGGAAGCAGCATTTCTGAACGGCATTGCTGTATCAAACCAAACGAGTAACCTTTTAAGCCAGACAGGCCGGGGGAATGGAGGCCGACTCACAATTTCCAACCCAGACACGAGCCTCTCTCATCCATACTCCTAACACCCAACCTGGGGCCTAAGACGCCCCTTTACAGAATAAAAGCCGACCTCAATTCTTCCTTGCCAACCATCTGGAGTCCCAGACTGACTCTGCAGGATAGAAGCCCACTGGCGCTGCACCTGAGGTCAGGGGGCACTAGGTGGTAAGGGTCATGTCTGTGCATGGCAACAGATGACAAGCAGACACTCAAACGTCTGCAGGACACATAGGCCCACCATAAATGTGTGTGGCTCACACGTACCCTCACAGGAGTCTACCGACAGTGTCTTATGACTAGATTGTACTTCCATCACAAAATTTCTCCAAGAGGGGAAAAGTCAGTCTGACTCACAGGAGCCTTGTCATCAAGTTCGTCATCTTATATCCATTCAACAAACACAACCTGCTGTTAATAAGATGAATGACTTATCGTGCCTTTCCAGAGATGTTATGTTTGTATTTGCTAAGATGCTATAAAAGCAGCTCAAAGGGCTTTCAAAGGATTTGAGCAAATCCAGCAGCAGAAACCCCAAGAGGTGAGATCGGGGGTACGCAGAAATCCAAACAAGCCCTTCTCTTCACTGGGTGCTGTCGATGACTAGTTATCCGCTTTCAATCGGGGACATTCAAATACCCTGACAAATTCCGATTCCCACTGAGCTCCAGGAAACAACCAGAGGAAAGTCCAACCCCTTAGGTAGAATTCAAGATAAACCCCCAAGCTGTATGCATCATCACTTCAGCAACTCCAAAGGACTGAAAGACTTCCTGTTCAATTAAGCCCTTCATTAATCTTTCCTGCTCGAGCCCATTTTCCTGTCTGTAAACAGGAAACAATGAAGCCACAGGGCAGCTGCCTTCAGTGCAGCTCATCGCCTCCAAGGAAGGCACAGGTGTGCCTGCTGTCCCAGGCGCTGTAAGGAGGCCTCCATGAGGCCAGGTTCCACTCTTCTCCCTATGGTGCTACAAAAGAGAAGGGTGATGAACAGAAAGGAGAGAAAGAAATGGAGAGAATCCAAAGTTGCTACATGATCCTAATTAATTGTGAAAATTGAGGGTAGGGGGCGTGCCTGAGTAGAGATAATTTAACAGATAGAAACCAGAAACCTCCAATAGTAAATAAATGGAACCGTCAACATTTATGAGCTTTAAAAAAAAAAAAAAAAAGTGACATACACGCACAAAAAAAGACAAAGTGACTAACCCTTGAGATTTTCTTTTTTAACGCCCAACTCAAACCTAGCTTCCAAGGGTCCTCCCACACCAGGAATAATCCGCTTTCGTGATGTTTCCCATCAGGAGATGTGTTGTTTTCCTTTGTTCTCTCCCATCCCATTGCGCAGACAGGAGAAGAAAAAACCTCTTCAACTGACTGATGAGACTCAGCCAAGGGAACTTCCTTTCTGCTGCTTTTCACTGTGCATCACCACCACAGGTGAGCCACCTCTGGAGAGAAACAGAGCCCAAAGGCTCAGGTCAAGGTCAGCCTTGGTGGCTCAGTAGAAGAACCCGCCTGCCAATGCAGGAGACGCAAGTTCGATCCTGGGGTTAGGAAGATCCCTAGAGAAGGGCACAGCAACCCACTCCAGTATCCTTGCCCGAGAATCCCATGGACAGAAGAGCCTGGCGGGCTACAGTCCATGGGGTTGCAAAGAGTTGGACGCGACTGAGCACGCACTAGGCGCAGTTTAAGGGAGGGTGCTGTGGGGGTGACAGGAAGGAGGGGCAGAGAAGAGAACAGCTGTCACATTTTCCCAAACGGTCAGAACCCGTGATGTGCTGCGGCATCATGGAAACCAATGACATCCTTCCCGTCTCTGCAACCAGATGATTAACTCAAAGAAACAGAAGCTACTAACACCAAGCACCTCCCCCCACTGCCCCCATAGCTGGCTTTAGCAAAATGCCAGGGATGTGAGCTGGACGGACCTGAATCCTGTTCATCAAGATGTGGGTGGCGGGCCGTGGAGGCCAGGAGGTGCAGAACTAATCACTTCAGAAGGAGTCTCTCCAGTTCCACCAGCCTAAACACGCTCTTTGATCAAAGAGCCATTGGTCTTCCACTGTGTCAATACGATGCCAAACACCACCCTCCCAGCCATCCATCAGCCCTGGGAAGGGCTGCAAGGCCCCACCTCCACCAACCTGTAAATGAGCCTGCAGGAGAACATTTCCAGCCTCTCCCCTCCCACTCCAAAATACCCTCAGAGACCAGTGATAACAACCTCACACTCAAAGATGGCCAGCAGCTAACCCTGGGAACCCACTGGTTTGCAGAAAGATGGTTAATTCACTTCCCCAGTTTAGTCCCTCACCTGTGCCCCTCCCCAGGTTTATCTTGGTCTGTCTCCTATTGCACACAATTCCAGATATCCCAGACTTTACCCAGGGCTTTCTGAAATGAATTAGTTCACTTGAGATGCAGACAAGAGCAATCTAACGTCACAGGGGTTGTGGCTGTTCAGTCACTAGGTCACGCCAAACTCTTTGTGACCCCACAGACTGCAGCCTGCCAGGCTTCCCTGTCCTTCACCATCTCCCAGAGTGTGCTCAAACTCATGTCCACTGGGTTAGTGATGCCATCCAACCAACTATCCTCTGTCACCCCCTTCTCCTCCTGCCCTCTATCTTTCCCAGCATCAGGGTCTTTCATAGATGTTCCCCTCACAAATTAGTTTTCTCTTTTTATGTTACATAATTTTAAGCACAGAAACTGTTACATGAATTAGCACTACAGGCAGAAACTGAATGCACTGCTGAAGCTGTTGATGCCACCAGGTAAGTGAGACCTCCGTGTTCTAGATTTCCAGGGAACTGGCAAACGCCTCGCCTTCCACATCTGACCTTGAACTGTAGCGCTATGGAGCAGGACAACAGAAAACAGGACCTGGGCCACACCAGGCAGTCAGCCCCTACAATAACTTCCCTCTGGAACAGAAACAGGCTTGGGAACCACTCACTCACCAGAAGAGAACTTTCCAGAAAGAAAGGTACAGTTTATTCCTTCCTGACCTCCCTGCTCAAAGCAAACAATTACAAAGACAACCTCACATCCCCAGGCTTTTGGGCTGATTAGCTCCACAATGAAACAATAAAACCACCAGGTTAGAGCGCAGAAGTGTGGGGAGCAGCCAGGCTCCTGGGGACCTGAGAGCTGAGTGGGGGCCCTTCAGAGCTTCCCACAACCCCAAATAGATGGGGAAACAGTGACACTTTATTTTGGGGGCTCCAAAAATCAATGCAGATGGTGACTACAGCCACGAAACTAAAAGACACTTTCTCCTTGGAAGAAAAGTTATGACCAACCTAGACATATTGCATATTAAAAAGCAGAGACATTACTTTGCCAACAAAGGTCTATCTAGTCAGAGCTATGGTTTTGCAGTAGTCATGTATGGATGTAAGAAAGTTAGACTATAAAGAAAGCTGAGCGCCAAAGAATTGATGTTTTTGAACTGTGGTGTTGGAGAAGACTCTTGAGAGTCCCTTGGACTGCAAGGAGATCCAACCAGTCCATCCTAAAGGAGGTCAGTCCTGGGTGTTCATTGGAAGGACTGATGCTGAAGCTGAAACTTCAGTACTTTGGCCACCTGATGTGAAGAACTGACTCATTTGAAAAACCCCTGATACTGGAAAAGATTGAGGGTGGGAGAAGGGGACGATAGAGGATGAGATGGTTGGATGGCATCACCAATTCAATGGACATGAGTTTGAGTAGGCTCCAGGAGTTGGCAATGGATAGGGAGGCCTGGCGTGCTGAAGTCCATGGGGTTGCAAAGAGTCGGACAGAACTGAGTGACTGAACTGAACTAAACAGTCCCAAAGCCTGAAGCCAGACCTTTGTGGAACTTACAGAAACAGAAACAGAAGGTGAAGACTCTCAGGGCAGGACAGCCCTCCACACTCTCAACCTTCCAGGAACCTAAAAGTGACTGAAAACAAAGTACAAACACTTGACAGGGAGAAATGCCCTGAGAAAGACACGCGGCAAGGTTGGGGAGAAAAGAGGTCCCTCGCACACCGTTACTGGGAGAGGGAATTGGTGCACCTAACTTTGCAAAACAACATGGAGGTTCCTCAAAAAATTAACAGAACTACTAGGCGATCTAGCACTCCCACTTATGGGTATTTATCCAAAGGAAACGAAGTCACTATCTCAAAGAGATGCCTGCGACCCCATATTCACTGCAGCATTATTTACAGTAACAGCCAAGATGCAAAAACAAAGAGTCTGTTGCAGGACGAATGGATAAAGAACACACACGCTACCAGTATACTGCAGTATTATTCTGCCATAAAAAAGGAAGCTCTGCCACTTGTGACAACATGGATGGTCACCCAGGGCATCACACTAAATCGGAGAGAGAAAGAGAAACAGAAACACTGTGTGATCCTTAGTGTAGAATCTAAAAAACCAAACTCAAAGAAACAAGAGTAGATTGGTGATTGTGTGTGTGTGTGTGTGTGTGTGTGTGTGGCCAAGATAAAAACTTCCAGTTATAAGATGAGTAAGTTCTGGTGATCTAACGTGCACCATGGTGACTACAATTAATACTATATCATATTCTTGAAAGATTAAAAAATTAAAGTGCATTAAAAAATGAGGCAACAGATTCACTAACTAACCTCACTGTGGTAATCGTTCCATAATATATACATACAGCAAATCAGGCTGTACACCTTGAACTCTGCACAATGTTATATGTCAATTATATCTCAATAAAGTTGGGGGTGGTGGGGGTTGGGAGAGAGAGACAGGACAGGACCCAATGACTAACATTCAAATGTAACCTAACATCCCAGAAATTCAAAATAACTAGCCAGAATGAAAGATTTAACTTGGTATTAAATCAAGCATTTTTCTGTTAAATCCAAATCTATTTATGGAGCAGAAGGAAAAAATTTCAGACAGACCACAAAACGTCAAAGAAATGTCCCAGATACAGAAAGCTGAGGAACCCTGTTCTATTGTTTGACCGTCTATCTTCTCATGACCCCCAGAGAGATGAGGAAACAGTGGTTCAAGACAAGTATTTGATGACCTGAACAGGATTAAGCCACTACTGAATACTCTTAAAGAACGCACAATAACATTCTGTCAAAATACTTGAACTAACAGCCCACGGAATGCACATAATGGAATTTTGAGGCACTTGGGTAAATGAATGGGTTCATTGCCTGTTGAGGGGCAGGGAGCGGGAAGGAGCCTCTGTTGTCATGGTGACTGTAAACCAATGCATTCCTTTCCACACTTGACAGTGGTTAAAATAAACACAGATGAGAACTGACCCTATTTGCCCTTGCAACAATTCTGTGACATTCCCTCTCCCCAGTCATCTCCTCCGGGGAACTGCTCCAGCCCACTCTTGCTTGCAGCCACCACCACTCCCAAAAAGAAACTCTCAAGCCGAAAACACAGCAATATCATTTTAAAAGATAAAGCCACTGAGAAAATGGAAATGAGAATATCAGTATATAGAACTGCCTTTCACGGCAAACATGAGTAGAAGCATGAATTCTGTGCTCCAAGGGACAGCAACAGGGTTAGTTAGTGTCATCTTTCCTCCTCTGATCTAAAACACAACATGTTTTGTAAGACAGAGAAACTGTTGGGCACACAGTGAACGGTGGAGACAGACTTATGGAGGTGTGTGTGTTTTATAGACAGATTCCCCCGCTGGGTATAAATTAAATTAATCCTGTGCAAGCTGGAGCACGTGGAATCAGGGCGAGGACGAGAGGTGCGCTGGCAGCTCCGTGTGTGCATGTTCTCACCCCCACTCCATCGCTGTCGTGCACACACATTCCACACACAAGCTCTGGAAGGGCTGCGGGGAAAAGGCTTGCTAGAATCAAGAGAACAGGGATGGGATGGATATCACATTGACTGGCAGCCAGACGCCATACGTGAATACTAAGTAGGGAACAAAAGAAGAAACCAGCTGCAGGAACACAGGGTGGTGGTAGTTTTGGGGCTCAGTCATGTCCAACTCTGCGACCCCATGGGCTTCGAAGCCCGCGAGGTTCCTCTGTCTGTGGGATGTTCCAGGCAAGAATACTGGAGTGGGCTGCCATTTCCTCCTCCAGGGGATCTTCTCGGCCCAGGGGTTGAACCTGGATCTCCCACAACATGAGCAGATTCTTTGCCACCTAAGCCCCCAGGGAAGCCCACTGTCCAGTTTGGTGAGTGTTTTGGTAGCAGGAAAACAGTGTTCCATTCAGTATGCCCTCAAGTAGGGCATACATACTGCATAGAAACAACTACCTAAAGTCAAATTGCACCAGAAAAGAAAGGAAAAAAAAAAAAAAAAAAAAAAGAGGTTGTTGGGGGGGGGGGGGGGGGGGGGCGGCGCAGGGAGGTAGCGTGCAGCCTGAGACCTGTCTATAAATAATTTCAAATAAACCACAAGGGAAGGAACGACATCACGGTTGTGTTTCTGCACAAGGCAGATGAACGAAGTGAGAAAGGAACTGTCTGGAGACATCTCAAGACAAAGACCTCAACAGGCGTCATCTTAAGCAGGCATGGCAAGAGCGGCTACGGCCCCAGCTTTTTCTATAAAGGGAAAAAGAGGGCAGAAAGGCGAATTTGGGCCACGCTGCACCCAAGGGGCTGAGTAAAGGTTTGTTCAAAGGCAAACCCAAAGCAGAAAACAACAAGATGATCACAGCTCACCAAAGGAAAGAAAAATCCAATTCACTGAAATTCTTACCTAAAGAAGTCACACAAACTATCAAGTGGCGACCAGGGAAGAATACAGCTGAGATCAAGTCTTTTAGGAGCAAAGGCTGAATCTACCTAATGACAGTTATCGGCTCCCAGATTTCTGAACCGTGGGCATCAAACTCTGACCTTTCACACAGCGACTCTACAGAGAGCAGTTACTTAGTATTTGGTGAAGGACAGTAATATGCCAGGAGTTTTAAACTATGGACAGCATTTAGCCAAGTGGCTATCAGACTGATCCTCTGGACGGCCTGATCAGCAGCAGGAGAATTGCCTGTGAACTCATTAGAAATGTAAAACCTCAGGCCAACGGAATCAGAAACTGGTGGGGGAGGAGTGAGACACTCAACAAGTCCTCCAGGTGGTTTCCTACACACTCAGGTGGGTTAGAGCCAGCCCTGTAAGGTGCTGTGGTCACCACTGATCAGATGATGGAAGGGAGGTGCTGTCAGCAGCACAGCAGCAAGTATCTCCATTATCCCAACGCTTCAGCTCTCTCCACTGCATCCTGCTACAGGGGAATCCTGTCGGTGATATTGGACACGGAGGCCCGTTTAAATGGTGAGGCAGCTGGCATCAGAGATCTCCTTCCTATTTTAAATGAACAGACGAGACTGACTCCAAAGTGATTTGAATTCTAGACGTGTCTTCTCACTCTTTGATAAACTCTACGTTCAAAGGTAGCACCATAAATGGGCACTGCTCCCAGCAGGGTTAGTCTGCCTACTTAGGCAAGCATGCCTGGGAACAGGCTTCTGACTGCTTTTATTTGCTAAGAGAAGTGTGTCCCTTCCCACTGCCATGTGTGGCTACTGGCTCAAGGGGCTTTCAACAAAAGCAGTTTCTAGGTTCCTAGATTAAGGATCAACAATGGAGACAGAACCTCTCTGGGAAACCCATGGGTGTCACTCTCCAGACTGACATCTGTTAAGTCCCTTCACTTCTCACATTGCTTCAGTGAAAAAGAAAATTATACTGGCTGTCTTCAATACCTCCTTTGGGCACAAATTTCATTGTTTTAAGTATGAATTTTAAAGTATTTGTCTGGACAGACACAGAAGAGTGATGAAGATGGGCAAGAGCAAGTATCTATCCTCAAACTGCCGACATACTGAAGTGTGTCCTGTTCATCTGAGAGGGCTTCCCCAATAGCTCAGCAGGTAAAGAATCTGCCTGCAATGCAGGTGGGTTCAATCCCTGGGTCAGGAAGATCCCCTGGAGAAGGAAATGGCAATCCACTTCAGTCTTCTTCCCTGAAAAATTCCATGGACAGAGGAGACTGGCAGGCTATAGTCCATGCGGTTGCAAAGAGTGGGACATGACTGAGCAACTAAGCATGCATGCCCATCTAAGGCTTGAGCAAAGAAATCTGAACAACATGGGAAAGCATTTGTTTGCACCACAGGCAGTAGGCGTAGAGGCGGCGGCAGTGATGGAAAGGGCTCCAGAGAAGGCAGGTATGAGCATGCCTTCCCCGTGCTCGCTGGCATCACTTGCCACGACCTTCAGAACACACAGGCCTCCAGCACTGAGAGAAAGCTGCACGGCCTCACCCTCCTCTCGCTTCAACAACAGCCCGAACTCAGGGCAGGAGGGCACCTTTCAGGAGACACACAGAATCCGGCTGTACGGACACAATCAATGGACTAAAAGATCATGATTCTGAATCAATGCAAACAATACTAGACATTCTCACCGTGAGGATTCCCAGTGCCTAGTCCTTCCTAAGCCTTAGATTTCTCATCTATGGCCCAGGATGATCTGACACTCAGATGATCCAGAAGGGCTCTGTTTACCCCGGCCTTGTTCCATGAGACCGGACAGCAGGAGGCCTGAAAAAGGAAGAATCAGGGGAGACATTACAGTCAAAGAGCTCCAACCCCTCCAAAGGGGAGTAACTACAAGCTCCAAAAAGGCCAAGTGCCAGTCCGCGATACACAACGGCATTTGCAGAAGAGCAAGTCAACCACAGTGCAGACGGCCTGCAGGTTGTCACCGTGGATGCCAATGCGGTTCTGGGGGCAGCGGAGCAGGCTGAACAAACTTACAATTATGTTCTAGATAAAGGCCGGAAAACAGCATACATCTTACAACTGCTGGATTCCCATCGTGCACAGTTCCAAGATAACAGGGGGAAAAACAATGTGTGAATTAATGAATACAGCATAGGGTAATCATAAAGTACGTTCCTCCCCACAAGACTGGCCTGAATTGTGCCCATGGTTACCTGAAGCACCCTCTACAGACCATTCCTTTCCCAAGAGGCAACAAGCAGCCACAGTGGCCTCTGGCTTGGAAAGAAGGCCCAGGAATCCCATCACTGCCAGATAAGCAGGCAATGACAAAAACGGCCTTCCCACGAGATAACCACCAATAACCACTAAATGGATTTACATCAGAGCCAATGCCTGCTTCATGTTATTTTTTAGTTATATTATCAGAGAACAATTTACTTGACTCAGTAAAGCAGCTGCCTATTATACTGTTATATACTCCACAAATAATATGCTATGAGAAAGTACTTCCTATGAAAGAAGCAAAAAAAAAAAAAAAAGAAGCAGCAGCAGCAACATCTCAAAGTTCTCCATTCATCTCCAAATATGTCTGAAACCAAGTATGAACAATAGGACAAAGACTCATTTTTAAGACCTAGCTCTTGTTTTCCTTTTCTTTGTTTTCAGTCTCTCTACATTGTATAAATGGTAAACACCAGGAAATAACATTAATGCCAATTCCATGTAATTGAAGCTTTCTATAAAGTGATTATATGCACTATTCAATCTTTACGGAGTAAATTATCTTCAAAAACTACACTTCAAGAACACAAATAGACAGAAAGGTAAGTCTTCGACCTCTGGGAAAGCCAAGACTGGGGAGGATAACAGGGTCAGGAAAAGCCAGGTTATTTATCACCATCATTGAGAGAAAGTTAACTATCATGGAATTCAATGATCCAGTTAAGTGTCTCAAAATACTAAAGGTACTAGGAAACAGTAGTCAACACTAAGCTAGAACCACAGGGCCTTCAGACAAGAAGGCATTTTTGCCCCCTCACTTGGCATCACCAATTAACAACTGCTGGCAGAAATGCAGTCACCACAATACTGTAGTAATCTGAGAACCTGCCATGAAAACAGAAGTTAAGGCACTTGCTTATATCCTCCTCAGAGGTCACAAGATAGGCCCCGAGGAGTCATTTTTACAAGTTGTAGCTCAGTTTCTGTATTGACGGGTGTAGAATTTTGGACCCAAGAGATGTTATGGAACCAGAGGAGTAATAAGAAGGGGTGAGATACAAGTTGGGAGGGGACAGAAGAATAGCATACTACCACCACAAACCAGCGTCGTGTGCTCCAGTCTTCCCTGACCCTTTAGAACAAATACACACGGGCAACACTTCAGACACACAAGTACACACACCCACCTTCCAATATGCTTAGAGGACATGAAAGGTCTGCATAGTTCAAAAAGGAAAATACACTTCCCAAACAGAATGATTCCTTTAGGAAGATTCCCTTTCCATACACTTTTGGCTACTCTTAAGAATGTGTTTACCTCCGCAAAAACAGACAAACATACCAGACACTCTGCCAGCCATTGGGGATACATAGGGGATACAAAGATAAACAAGGACGGGCCCATCTGTGAGGGAGCCGAGGGCCAAACCCTCTGAAAGCCTGAACGTGGAGTGAGTGCGGGAAGACAGCAATGATCGCTCAGTGCCCACCCCGAATCCCACCCAAACACCACCTTGGATGGATGCTGCTGGGCCCACACTCATCCTCCGGGATGGGATCTGAGCTAGTAGGAGAAGCTCTCAAGTCATTTGAGGAGGATTACACTCTGGAAAGATTCTGTTTCCAGATCAACGCAACTGAGCCTAATTTCTTGCCCCATATTTACCTAATTCCAGGGGATAAAGCCCCATCTATTATGATCTCTTCTTTAAATTTCTGAATTTCTCATAGCAGAAATGAACCAAAAGCTTGCTGCTGACAAGTCACTGACATTGCTGTCTTCCCTCCTCGGTCTGTATTTGAGAATCCCTCCAGCCAAGCATCCCTCTACCCAGTCAATTCCACCCTCCAAATGAAGGGGAGGGAAGCGTAGGGTGGGGCTGACAAGAACACGCTATTCTCTATTCTCATCTCAGTCACAACAATGTGCACTGCTTTTAATTGAGCTGCTAAGCAGCCAATAAGGTGCTGACATCAAGGAAGGTTCTGCATAAAAAGCCGTGTCTGACAACCCCTGCACAAGCACTCACGTGTGAACCACAAGTGACACTAATGGCTGTCACCCCCTTTGCAAACGAGGTGGCTCCAAAACCAGCACCTAGTGCCTTTCATGTGAGACGTCTGGAACCAGCGTCTCCGTGCTTGCTCTCAACTTCATCAAGGACGACTTAGGAACTGGTGAGACATTTCTGGGAGGGTCAGATACAACAGAAAAGATCAGGGGCGTGTTTATATTTGCCCTTTGGGGGTAATGTAAGGAATGGAGGACAAAAACACGTGACAGAGATGTTCCTATTGAAAACAGGTGGAAAAGCGTCCCTATAAGAGGAAGGAAAGAAACTGGTACCCAGTTTCCATGGCAACCACAAAGCATGCAAGACCATCATTTGCATGGGAGGTGGAAGTGATAGCTAAGCAATCAGATTTCCGAGGTAACAGATAAAGGAAATGGCCACAGCCGTAATAAAACTGCCTCAAATGAAGTTCTACCATTTTTTTTAAAACAAATAAATGTGGCAGAAACCTGTGTGCTTACCAGAATCCTCAAGCAAATTCTGGGAGCAGCTGCCTGTTCCCACAAGTACCTAATGATCTGTCCTGGGCAACAACTAATGACCAATTAAATCAAAGGGGTCCTGCCCGTCTCTCACCCTGCAGAGAACACACAGGCTCTGGGGCAGCCTCCGTGTTCCCATTCCTTCCTTGACACTGAAGCCCACATGAACTGACCTCTCAGGAGAGAGGAACGCGGTTCTGCACAAGAACTAAGCATCTACGAAGACGCCTCTACACTGAATGCCTCTCTAGCAGGAAAAACAATGAGTTAAGGAAAGAGGGGCTCAGTTTCACTAATGAAAAAGCTTAACACACAGTACCAGGAAGGTAGTTAGCATTTGCATGTGTGCTAAGTCATGTCTGAGTCTTTTTGTGACCCCATGGATGGTAGCCCTCCACGCTCCTCTGGTTCATGGGATTTTCTAGGCAAGGATACTGGAGTTGGTCGCCACTCGCTTCTCCCCCGGAAGGTAAGAATTAACAGGAATTTGAAAATAAACTGCACATGGCCAGAGAGATGCACCTCTCCCTGCGTCACATCTCCACACTGTGTTCCTTACCCCACCCCAAGTTACCCAGGCCAGATATATGGTGCTTTAACATACGCTCTAAAGTGGAAACTCCATCATCAGTTTAAAAGTTAAGAAAGGATGGAGACAACATGAATTTGCTCTAAAAGTTTCCTAATCAAAACCAGAAAAAACAGCAATATCTTTCCAATACCTCCAAATCCCTTTCTGATCAGCCAAGATCCTCTTAGGTTTAAGTCAATTCTTCCTTTGGTTCAAAAAAAGGAAGTGACTGCCATTGGGGTTTGTTTTACCTTTACTAGGGCTTCCCTGACGGCTCAGTGGTAAACAACCCACCCGCAATGCAGGAGACCTGGTTTCCACCCCTGGGTTGGCAAGATGCCCTGGAGGCAACGAGGACAGGGAGGCCATGGGCTCGGCTCCCTCCTCTCATTGAAAGGAGCCAACACTGTCATTCAACTTGCACCCAGCTAACATGCATTCCCCGTCTCTCAGCACATCCTGGCTTAGAGGGATGAAGAGACCAGAGCTAAGGCTTAGCAGGTGCCCACCCACACTACCGTGATACATCACCGTGTATCACGAGTATCACGTGTATCAAAGAACCCCCTGAGTTGTTGCAAGGGCAAGGCTGCCTCCCTGGGCTGGTCCAAGGAGAAGCCCACACACCCTCAGCCCACTGCATCCTCTCTGGGGGCCTGGGAAAGGTGGGGTGGGGTGTGCACCCCACTCTCAGTACAGATGACTGCTTAGGTCAACTACAACAGTGTCAATCCTGAGGCATCTGTAAGACAGAAAAACTGGAATGGGGCCTAATATTTTACCCCCACAACCAGAGGGGCCCCTTCAAAATACCAACTAACGTCTTCTCTCAAACGTGTTGGTGTAGAAAAGTCAGTCAGTGTTCGCACAGAAGAGTTAGTAAATACATCCTGCCCCCTCCAGCCCTCTGGTCATGTCAGGCCTTCCAGAAGCAGCCTGCTACAGAGCACAAAGACCACAGAAGGCCTCAAGGCTCAGGACGCAGCCCTCCACCCAGCGTGCTTCTCACTTGAACGCCTTGCCACCACATCAGCTGGGGAGTTGACTGCCCTCGGGGCACTGGGACTCTCTCCCTGTTATCTCGGCCAAGAAGCTGGCTCCCTCTGTCTGGAAGTTACAGGACTGCCCCATGAGGTCTACCTACAGCCCAACAAGAGAGAAGAGCATACAGAAGGAAAAACTAAGTGCTCGTGTCACCTGGCTGTAGGGTGGCCCAACTCTCCTAGACACCCCGTAGTGTCCCACAGACATCACATCTTCCACAGCCCTCCACACGCTGCATTTGAAATGACCTGCTGCTTCTCTCTGGAGTGGAGATTTCCTGCAGCAGAAAATAAGGCTGAATCTACCATCTCAGAGATCCACCTGGGACCTGGCAACTACTGGAACCTTGAAGAAATGAGTGCTCCTGGACCCTGCTTCCCTGAGATTCCCATTCCTCTGCGGGTTAAAAAGTGTCACTTTGCCCAGCCCTCAGAATCCTTCCCGGGTGGCTCAGAATCTGCCTGCACTGCAAGAGACCTGGATTCAATCCCTGAGTCGGGAAGATCCCTGCAGAAGGAAACGGCAACCCACTCCAGTATTCTTGCCTGGAGAATCCCATGGACAGAGGCGCCTGGAAGGGTACAGCCCACAGGGTCGCAGAGTCGGACAGAGTGATTCACACACACAGCACCCTCGGCCTCTCCGAAGAGTTTGAAAACAGAGCTCGTCTACATCTCTTAATCACCAGCAGTCCAAGTGGGCTCTTCACCACTCCCCACAAGGAACAGACACCATCGACTGAATCCTGAAATAACCTGGGCGCTTCATCTCCTAGCAGAGTACACCCAAGCCCTTCTCTGTACCTCAGTTTCCTCATTCATAATATGGGAATGATGGTCAAAGACCCATCAAAAGGAACTGCTGTGAGAATCAAATGGACTAATACATGGAAACAATTTAGAATATTTAGAATAGTGGCCAGCACACCGTAAGTGCCACATATACACCTGTCACTGTTGCCCTGCTAAGGGCCAATTCTTTCGGAAGACCGTCTCTCCCATGGAGAGTTAAGGAAAAAAGTTGGGGTAAGTAACAGAAAGGCTCTCCAAGGGGACTGAGCTGACAGTCTATTCAATTCTAGAAAATTCTTCTCCCTATTTCTAATCAAAGGTCTAGTTAAAAGACCATGCCAGAAAAACACACATCTCACCTTAAACCATCTAAACTCAGAGGATCAATTAGTGATGTCTCCCGCCCAGCTGTCACTTGGTAAGATCAAGAGGTGTCACTTGCCATCAGATATGCATACACAACAGTTCCATACATTTAAGTGCTACCCAGGGACTTTGTATCACTCCAAGAGTTTAGAAAATCTCACAGACACCAAGGCCTGGGGAGGCTGTCTTCCTGTCCTGGGAACGGTGGCCTCGTGGAACGTGAGAGTCCTGGTGCTGGGATACACCTAGGAACAGTGCTGGGCCAGAGGTGAAGTCAGGAGTCGGGGTCAGGAGACTAAAGCCACGTGTCCACAGGGTCAGAAAGCAGAAAACAGAAAGAAGTGGCAGAAAGGTTCTCCAAGGAGAGGACGGTCTGGAGAAAGCAGGTAAGGAGACTCCATCCGAGGACAGGGAACCCAGAAAAGGATGGCAGTACCGTGCTGTGCAAACACAGCTGCCAGGAGCCCTGGGACACCTTCTTCCCCTCCTGACTTCCCAGGCTTCCCGACCACGGCCCTAAGAAGACCAGGCCAGTGAGAGTCAGCCTAGGGATCAGAAATGACACGTTCCTCCGGCGCCTGCCTCCCCGCTCTCCGACCCAGGATAACACACGGGGGCTCAGGCCAGGGGGCAGTGAGGCACACAGGGCACCTTCAGCCCTGCTCATCCTGGTCTGGGGACCAAGAACGTGCCTGTGCTAGAAGCACAGGGGAGACAGTGCGAATAACACATTCCAAAGGGAGCCTGCAACCCGTCCTGCCGTTTAGGCCAAAGAAATCCACACACATTCCACAGAGGGTCCTGGACAACCCCAGCCTGAGGCTGCTCAGTCACCAAGGGGCCTCAATCCCCACCAGCTCCAGACTCCTCCAAGCTCCACCTGCTGCCTCCTCCAACAACTGCGCTCTACCCCGCCTCCCCAGCCACCCAGATCCTCCTGCTGACCTGGGCTGCATCTCCATAAAGGGTGTGGCGAGGGACTTCCCTGATAGCTCACTTTGGCAGCACATACACTAAAACGGGAACGGAGAAGATTAGCATGGCCCCTGCGCAAGGATAACAAACAAATCGTGAAGCATTCCATGTTTTTTGGCCTTCCCTTGTGGCTCCACTGGTAAAGAATCCATCTGCAATGTAGGAGACCTTGGTTCGATCCCTGAGTTGGGAAGATCCCCTGAAGAAGGGAATAGCTACCCACTCCAGTATTCTGGCCTGGAGAATTTCATGGACTATATACACTTTTCTTGGACACTAGTCATGTGCACAGTCAAGAGGGCCTAACATGGGACAAGCAACACATGGGTGGACTCCACAAGATGCTTCGTTAAATGAGAAAAGGGTCTGCTTCTTGTAAACCAAAAAAATGCAAAACATTGTTCGGAAACCCCCAAATCACACCATACAGGCAACAACCTGCCAGTTAAAATTCCGAGAGAGCAACAGGCAACAGGGAATCCCATAAACTTCCATAAATGATGTCATGTGCAAACCCAGCTAGATGTCATGCTGATTATTAGAACAGCTTCCACGGTTCCTCAGACACCAGGGTCAGGCCCATGTCACCAAGGGGACACAGGAGAGCACTCCTCAACAGCCTGCCAGTGTCCTGAGTGGGACCGGAGAGGTCTGCACAAAGCCTGGGGATGCTGCTATAGGGAAGAACGAACCTAATCATGACCTGGGGGGTGGGGGGGGGGGGGTGTTGACGACACATGCCCCCCTGCAGTGGACAGTGAGAACCCTGGCTCCCACAGCTCTCCACTATTCAACTGGAGTCACCCGACCTTCAGGTTCACCTTGGTGGCCACTTAATCAGGGTATGCAGAGCTGAGAGATGCAAACTCCCATCCAAGCAGGAAAGGAGAAGGGATGCCCTGAGTAGGCACCACCCCCTTTGCCTCTGAAAGCCAACAACCAGGTGAAAAGCGTAACCTTCAGAGAGATGGAGGAAGGGCCCACTATCATCACAAAGTCATCATGGATTTATCAGGAACAGTCACTTGAAACAGAAGCAACTTAGGACCTTAGATGGATGTCTACTACCAACATGCTCTGGATGGAGTGAGATTTTCTATTTATAAGTCAACTGCTTCTTTATTTTGAAAACTTCCTTTTGATTGCATCAGGGCCTACTTATGCAATTCACTTTTTTCTTTTCTGATGACTAATTAAACAGAAGGTTATGACTGTGACTAAGACAAAGCGCAAACATGGTAGTTATATTTCCTGTGCTGTGTTTCTCTCAGTCAACACTCAAAGAACAGGTAGGAACTTCTGCTTCTGGCTAAGACAGAGAGATAGGGACAGGAATCCCCCTCCAGCCTGAAAGAACTGAAAATCCACACGAGACAACGGGCATCACACAACAAAACCCTGTGGTTCCTGAGACACAAATGACTGCCCAGACTACTGCCCTGACACAATTTTCAGGCCAGAGCACATGGAGGGGAATGCAAGAAGAATCCAGAGGAACCCCTGAGTTGAGGAGAAGGAACTGAGATTTTGGGGAGGAACAAAATGTATAGCGTGGAGTACTAAAGAGGCAAAAGTCAGACAGAAAACTCTGTAATCTGTGGAGGATCCTCCTCAAGTACTTGCTGAGTACTAGTGAACACATGTGTGAGGGAAGTACCCAAGGAAAAGTACCACAAGAAAGGACTACGGGGAACGCTCTCCAAACCCAACACAGGGCTGAGAACCATGCTTTGCCAAAATGGTACGCATAACTCACAGGGTTCTCCCTGAGCAGCTGGGAAAACTTATCCCTATACCAAATGCTGCTCTCTGGCCTTACCTAACAAAGCATAAAAGGCTCAAAGTTTCCTGGTAACCTAATCATGCTGCTAAGTCGTTTCAGTCGTGTCCGACTCTGCACGAACCTGTAGACAGCAGCCCACCAGGCTCCCCCGTCCCTGGGATTCTCCAGGCAAGAACACTGGAGTGGGTTGCCATTTCCTCCTCCAGTGCATGAAAGTGAAAAGTGAAAGTGAAGTCACTCAGTTGTGTCTGACTCTTCGCGACCCCGTGGACTGCAGCCCACCAGGCTCCTCCGTCCATGGGATTTTCCAGGCAAGAGTACTGGAGTGGGTTGCCATTGCCTTCTCCAAATCATACCCTAGAGCAATGCTCGAGGAGAGTCAGAGAGACACAAACATACCCAGAACCCAAAAGAAGAAAACTCATGATATGCCTGGCATCCAACAAGGAGCCACGGGGCAAGCAAAACAGCAGGAGGACATGACCCGCGTCGAGTGGAGGGACATCAGTTAAGCCAAACTGACCCCCAAGTGACACAGAAGATAGATCAGCAGACAGAGACACTAATAACATCTATTATAACTCCATTCCCTATGTTTAAGAAGGTAGAGAAGATTAACCTCTATTAGGAGAGGCAATGCTGCTGCTAAGTCGCTTCAGTCGTGTCCGACTCTGCAACCCCATAGATGGCAGCCCACCAGGCTCCGCCGTCCCTGGGATTCTCCAGGCAAGAACACTGGAGTGGGCTGCCATTTCCTTCTCCAAGGAGAGACAATAAAAACAATTAAAAAGACAACAATGTCTGCAGTGAAAAATACATGTCCACAGATTCTAGACTGAAATTATCTAAAATGAAATACACAGAGAAAAAAAAAGACTGGAATAAAATGAACGGAGCATCCATGAGCTGTGAAAAAAACTTGGAGCACCTGGATGCACATGCACCTGAAATCCCAGCAGGGGAACACACATAAAAACTGTACTTACTGAAATCTTTTCCAAAACTGATAAGTCTACAGAACTGAGAAGCTCTATAAACCCCAAATACAAGAATCAAAGAAAACTATATGAAAAGCATATTGCATGATGCTGTACGTGCTTAGTTGTGTCTGACTCTTTGTAATCCCATAGACTGTAACCCACCAGGCTCCTCTGTCCATGGGATTTTCCAGGCAAGAATACTAGAGTGGGTTGCCATTTCCTTCTCCAATTACATGATAGACTTTAAAAAAAAAAAAACACAACCTTTAGAAGTAGGCTTGTTGCCGGACACTCACTATAAGCCAGGAGATGGTGGAGCTGTACCTTCAACAAATTCCACAGGGGAGGGGAGGAGGAGGAACTACTGACCTACAATTTTATACCCAGCAAAAATACCTTCCAAAAATGAATGAGAATTTCTTACAACTGCATGTGATTCTACAATCCCAGTAGAAAGTTTTTTTAAAAAGTGAGGGTGAAACAAAGACCATATCAGACATAAAAAACCTGAGATTCATTCAACACCAGCAGAAATGAGGTGTGTTAAAGCCCTACAGCCAGAACCCAACGGAAAATGATAACAGAAAGCCATTCAGATCAAAAGGAAGGAAAGAAGAACACCAGAAATGAGCACTGTGCGGGTAAACTGTGCAGGCAAGCAGGCTGGACCCAGCTCCATTTACATTATTTACATTTATTTAAATCCACAGATCATTTTCTACAGTTATTAAAGGTGCCAAATAATATTCAGTTCCTCAATTTTGCCCCTTTCTACTTCCTGTAAATGGAAAATATGTTTCAGTCAAGATAGCTCTGAATTCAGTAGTGCATTTGACATTAAACTATACCACTAGTGCATTCTGCTCAACAAATATGTAAAAACTATCAAGGCTTTGAAAATTCTAATTCTTATGGGAGGGTCACATTGAGTAACTCCTATTTCTAACACTGAGTGCTGCCAAGCAAGTCCTTCTTCCTTCTAAACTTGGAGGTAGCAAATTATCTTATGTTAACACAGTAATTCAGAACAGAAATAAGGAAAACTTATATTTGACAATTCAGCTATAAAAGTAATACCCATTAAAAGCCTAGGAGAATTCGCATCATCCTGAACATATATTCATCTCCAGAACTTAAACATCACCATGTCTTCAACCTTAAAAGAATGCTCCACATTCAAAATCCAATCTCCTAGAGCAGGGCTGTCTTTGAACTCTGTACCTCTTACACTACCAAAGGCCCAAATAACTAAAACACAGCAGCTCTTTAACAAAAGAAAACATTTCTGTCCCTGCAGAGGCATGGTCCACACTTATTTTATTTTTTTTTAACTACGTAAGACTCATGTAGTTTGCTTTTTGAAGTGTGTCAGGGCGTCTTGGTATTAAGTACTATTAAAAATAGGGGCCACCCCCAAGGGCTTGTGTGTGACCTACATGTGAAGAGTCCAGACAGCACCTGCACAAACTACAGCCTGGCCCCTCATGCCTGCTCTGTGCAGGCAAACACCTGGTCACACCAAGCTTTGTGGGAGAAATTCACACCCTACCATTACAGTCCTTCCTGTGACTCAGTAACTTCAAAAAAAAAAAAAGAGGGACACATGCCTACACTTTTCCATCAACCCACAGATGGTGTTGATGGTGGTGCCACGGAGAAAAGACATGAATCACGATTTGCATAAATCAAACTAAGACACATCTGAGAAGTCTTCAATGAGTCTGCATGTCCCCATACAGCAATTCATGTGTCACAGGTGCTGATGACAGCTTGTATCTCATACACAGTCCTTACTATATACCTGGGAGCTTTTCATGAATCAACTTGTTCAGGACACAAAACCCCTCATGAGGTGGTTACTACTGTCACAGATATCTCACAGATGAGGAAACCGAGGCCCAGTGACATTGCAGAACCTGCCCAAGAGCATGTAACAAAGAGATGACGGAACCAGAAGAAGTCACGTGGTACGGCTCCAGCGCATGCTCCTAGGCACTGAGCCACATACAAGGTCCCCCATGACACGTCCCTGAGAACAACCATTTAGAGGTGTACCCTGACCAACTTCTTTGTACACCTTTCCACCACAAAGACAACCCCTATCCTGACCATAACCACCATCCCAAGTTTCTCACAGGCCATCCACACCTGACTGACAAAACCTGTCCATTCTGGTTTCTAAAAGATATTCAGATACTTCTTGCAGGAAACACAAATGTTATGATAATCAAGTGTAATGGAAGAAGCTTTAAGGTGGTGGAGGTAAGGAGCCAGGTAATACGGCCACCAACAAATTCAAAAGGGGTTGATTAGATGCTGAAAGTCTCTCTAATGTTTCCATTCTAAACAGTAAGAACTAATTACTATTCATTTTTAAACATAGTTTATCAAATTCACCTACCACGATGATCAAAAGAAACAGAAAACCAACACCCAGGAATCCCACCAGTGCCGAGTCCTCCAGACCTTCAATGGCTGGGCTGCTCTGCCTGTCGACAGGCAAAGACCTTCTAGAGAGGCTGGTTTTTCCTTTCATAAAGAGTAACTTCAGAGGATGACTTTTTAAAATAACTAAGAGATTCCTTTTATTTTTGCCTCAATTCAGGAAAATAAGTCCTTTGGAACTCTCGATTCTCCTGCTGTCTATGTGCCAAAAAACCCCCAACTTCAGTAAACCCAATGGCAGCAACCACACAGAAGCAAACATAGCTTAGGGGCTTCCGGTAGAAAAGTAACAGTGCAAACACATGAGATGTTTTGACTAAAGACTTAAGAAATGTGTTACAAGCATCAATCAGAAAATGGAATTGCTTCAACTTGCAGGCTGGAAATTTAGGGCAAGGTCTAAACTGAAGTTGGCATAGTCTACACTTAAGATTTCAATTTTTCTTAAGCAAGTCAAACACATAAATTCCCTTTCTAACCAAGACGAAAGGCATTATTAACTGGTGACCCTAAAAACATGTACCTAAAAAGAGCAATTAATTGCACAAAAAGAGCAAGCTCCATATCATTCTAAAGAGAGAGGTAACACTTTTTCCAAAACAAACACATAAACCATGACTCTGATTAGAATTCAGTGTTCTCTCCCAGAAAGTCTAAATGTCAACCGAGAATACAAGTGGTCCATCACAGAATATGCTCTCTGCATGTGTACTTTTGGGAATTTTAGACACGAGGCAAAAAGCAGAATCTAGTCAACAATCTGCCCAATGCTTGAAGCAACATTTCAAAATTACCGTTTAGGTAGTTACTCTGGGCTTGGGATCAGCAGACACAATATAACTTTAAAAAGGTATGTTACGTGTAAGAAGGTTGGCACTGAAATCTGACAGTAACTGACAAAGCTCCAGGAACTCGGATTCCAGTTTCTATGATCTGCCTAACAAGGTAGGGCATGTACCATATAGTTTATACTAAATGTTCATGCTAAATACCAACAAGAAATCAAAAGAGCTCTTTTAAAGCCAAGTAGTAGTAAAAGTTATTTTTTATTTGCTGTGTACCCTGCAACACAACAAGACATTTATGCCCTAACTACACTATCCCTTCGTAAACAACAAAGCTCCCTTCTGCCATGCAGGCCACCCCAGACCAGCTCTGAATGTAGCTTAACCTGTCAAACCTGAATCTATACTATATCCCTGGGTAGATTTCACTAGTAGAGTGTGATCGTAACTCCCCAAAATGCTGTCACGAATCCTTAACTCAGTAAAACAAGGCACTCAGCATGCTAATAATTAAACAGATTAGCAATGGGTTAAGTTTTCCCTAAGTTCCCCTGAACAAAGTTTCTCTTTTCTGGTGCCCTGGAGAATTAAAGCTAATTGACTGATTTGCACACAGCTGCCACACAAGCACTACAGTCGAGTGCAAAGAGGAAGCCGTGCAAAGAGGAAGCCGGCAGCACTACCATCTGAGAAAGGCACCGGGAGCCAGGGACAAAGGGCTCCCCACCCCCACCCCCACCCCAAGAGAATGAAGCCTGATGACCTTCTTAATACCCCCTTGCTGACCAATCCCAGCAGAGGTGAAGGTGATGGCCAGCCACAAAGCTAAAATACTGGTCACTGTCACTTCCAACCACAATCACAGAATTCTGTTGTCCAAATACAGATGAAAAATGATGCCAGCTATACAACTGCCCCCCCCCCACCGCCCCACCCATGTTTGGAAACATGGATAGTATTATTACACATTCCAATACGTTTACGAATGTGATTTAAAAAAAAAAAAAAAAAATATCCTTTAACCCCCTGCTCTTGTGATGATGCACTTTTCAAATTGGGACAGAGCAAGCGTCTGTCACAGAGCATCTGAAACATAAAAGGTTTCCAGTGAGACACTCAGCCAAGTGTCTTTAAAAAGAGTAGCATACAAGGTCCAGTACACTGGCGAGACAGTTCTTACACATGCTTGCTAACTGTACTAAAAACAAATCCAAGGAGGAGCAAGAGATAAAGGTGGTAGAAATTAATACAGACTCCATACCATGAGTTTTCTAAAGCAAGACACTACACAACAGGAAAACAAAGGCTTGCAGCTAATGGCTCTCCAATTTCAGATCTAAAATGCAGATCTATTACAGATACTTAAGTATCCACACATGGCTACCCTTGTCCTTTCCTCCTTATTTGCTGCCAAATTCAGTTCTTCATTAGATACACACATCAAGATGGTTTCTGAAAAGTAACTGTAACTGTATACAGAAAGGGTACACAAAGTCCAGACGGGATTATTTTCCTCCCCTTTTCCCATCCTCTCCAACAAACAGATTCTAAGAACAAGTAAGTAATCTTGTCATCCAGGAAAACACTGAGTATGAGAAGAGAAATGGAGTGAAATGAAATATAAATTCTCAATGGGGGCAGGGGGGGAAATCACATCATACATGAGACATGAAATAAGGAAGATAACTAAAAAAGGGTTTTTAAAAACACTCAATTAAAAGTGTTATTATATAATGTCACTATCACTGTCTGACCATGAAGCCACAGCTCTTGTCAAAGTACCATAGCCAACTTCCTGATCAAGCTATCTTAAGCTTATTTTAGAAAGTCATTAAAAAAAAATTAAAAACCTGCTGGTAAATAAATTCTATGAACTGATTTCACACCTACTTATTTGGTTAACACCAAATGGATTTTGCTTTCCTAACAAGGGGAGAATTTTTCTTAAAAACACCACATTTAAATCTTCGTATTTACACCTCTGTAGTAATGGCAAAATACCATCTAATATACTCAAGAATACAACTGATGAAAATCAATTAAAATGAACAGCAAAGGCAGGAATTACAAACTGGCAACTCTCTGGCCAAAATTTTTATAGCAGGAACTTGTTTTGTTTGGCTCATACCATTTTTTGTGTGTGTTTTACTCATCTTTAATGATAATTAGTGGACAATATTTAGGAACCAGGATATTTGATACAAAAATCCAGAATTCTGGCTCCTCTGTGAAAAAAATCAAGAGACTGGGTGAGTGGGCCCAAGTTTGTTCCCACTTGTACAAAACTGGCACCTAGTTTGAAGTCCCTGGTTTAAGGCACGAATATGTTCAGCCTTGGGTACTAACCTTTTCCTCGACGGCCCTTCTTCAAAATCTGAAGAACTAACATCGTTGCTAGTCGAGGACACTTGGGATGCATCGTCCTTCTCATTCTCTGACTGTTCTGATGCTGGTCCTAATCCCTTAGACTGGCCATTACCAAGGAGCCCTACAGGTGAAAAAAGGGGACAAACACTTAAATACATGACATAAGGAAGCAGCACTTTACCACAGTTAACCCTACACAGTGGCCGATGAGGGCAGACAAGAAACTCGACAGGAGAGAACCAGAAGGTATGGATCCCCTGAGAATGGAGGGGAGAAGTCCCACCTCATCCTACTTTCGACCTTACAGAAGAGTGGAACAACTGCCAAAGAAATGACACCAACAGTAAGCAATACAAGCAGAAATGTGTTATCGTAATAATATACTACAGGGTTCTTTCTAAAGTACATCAACTGGGCTTCCCAGGTGGCGCTAGTGGTAAAGAATCCACCTGCCAAGGCAGGAGACGTAAGTACATCAGCATCTTTCAGGACTGGGGGAAGAAAAGTACTTCACATACTACCAATTCAAACTAGTTATCCTTCCAGGACCACATATTTACTGCAGAAAACACTAAAACCCTTTTGGGAATTGCCTTCAGGAAACAGTAACTACCACCCAAGAAAAAGCATCAATCATTGCTTTGTAGCCATCTATCGGTTCTTAACGAGAAATCTGACTGGACAACTTTCTCTTCATAGCAATCCTTCCCATCAGAGCCACCACGTTTGAAGCTGACCATCTCAAAGGATAAAGATTCTCCGTGACAGCATACATGGTGCCATGCTGAAGAGGGGTCTCAGGGCCCCAGGGTGTGCTTCTAGTAACCCAAGCTGGAGAAGGGCCTGCACTGAGAGATATGGAAGTTGTTTAGCAGCCAGGTCACACTAATGGGTAACAGCTGAATAAAAGCCTCGTCCTTCCAGAGCTCAGACATCCTTCCATCCAATCCAGGGTTCTGGATACAATTTAGTTTCTACCAATGGGGGGCTTGAACCCGCACAAGTGTCCACAGCCACTGGCCCCCAGTTTCACTGCCTAGTCAACCAGCCTCTGGGCATCGGCAGAAATGCTAACACAGTGCCTACATTCTCACAGCCACAGGGTTTGGCTTTTATATAAAGCCAAAAGGGCAGGAGTCTTTTGTTCTCTCAACACTTTCAGCAAGTTTGTGAGCATTTATGTCCCTGTATTAAATCCCGTTTTAGCTGAAGCATTGAGAGAGTGGTTCCTATTAGTCGCCATAAACACTATATTCCACACACTGAGTAGCATTTTCAGGAAGAAAACAGTATACTGCAACGAAACCCTGGGACTTGGCCTGCTTATCCATTTCCCCAGTTATCTGTTTTTACATCATTTCAGAGTATGAATAACAACATAAGGCTGGAAACCTAATACAATGCAGTAAATGAAATCCCGTGGCTGTCACTTAGGCTTGGGGCTCTGGGAGTCATGACTACAATATGGAAATGAAAACACAGACAACTTCCCAGAGAAAGAGAAAAATGTGGGGAGTGTGCACCGTACGACAAACAGGAGACATAACTGGAGGGAAATCTATGGGTCTGAGGGTTGAAGTGTGGCCAACATTTCAAAGATGAGAGCAGTGCTATTCATTAGAGTAACCACCAGTCACACGGTGCTGCCGAGCATTTGAAATATAGCTAGTGTGAGTAAGAGGATGAATGATTATTTTTATTTAACCACATTTAAAACTCACTGTAACTACCATTTCTAAAATAATTTCATATTAATTCTAAAAATATTGTGGACAAATTATTAGGTTACATCAAACATATTTAAATTAGTCTTACCTGCTTCTTTCAGATTTTCTAATGCAGCTCTAGAAGCTAACACTACATACGTGGCTGAAATAACCTCTCCCCTGCTCAGCACTAGATGAGGGCCCTGCAGTAAGGCAATGGGTGGCGGCTGGTCCCCACCCCCAACCAGACGTGTTAACACAACCACACAACAGTCCCCTAGACAGCAGGAGGATGCACAGCACACTTACAAACGCAGATTAGGAGAGTAGCCCAGAGACAGAATATAAGTCAATGGATGAACAACCACACTTGAAAAGGATAATGAATATGAAATAAAAATTCTCATTATGGAACCATATATGAAACTAACATTTAAGGGGGCATATATCTGTAAAATCAAAGTGTATTCCCGGTGGAATTCACATTTTTCAATAGTACAAAAGGACTTTAAGGAGAATAAAGCGGGAAAGGAGGAAGGAAATATAACTATTTTCTGCACACCTGCCATATGCCAGGGCACTGGGGACAGAGGCATAATCCAGCAAATCTAAATTTTAGTAGTGACAGGACATATACCTGTGTGTGTGAGCTAGCCGTATGGAGCCCTGAACTTGCAGGGCAAGCCAGAGTGGAAGGCAGTGAAGATGAATCGCTAGAACAAGCAAAGCTGCCAACAGCAAGGCAAAGAGCACGAAGCTGGCATCTGCAACCACCTAAAACCAAAGGCTGAGGCGGTGGCGGTGGCGCAGGAGCAAGCAGCAGTGGCCGTGCTGAAGCTGAGTTTGGGACAAGGAGCAAACAGGAAGGAGGTGCCGCTGGGCGAAATCGGGGGCAAGTCCTTGCTCTCCCCTGTGGGGCACAGCAAGGCCTCAAGGGCCTGCTGAGGGAGCAGGCAGCCCGTGAGTGCATGCGTGAAGGAATGAGTGGAGCAGAGACAAGCTCAGCTGTCCAGTGACAGAGAACCTCGGCAGACTGTGAAGAGCGCTGACCCTCAAGCTGGAGCACCAGTTAGAATCACCTGGAGGCTCAAGCACTGGGCCTCCTCCTAACAGGCTCTTTTAACACAGATGCTGGCTCTGCTTTGGCTGCTCTGGGGACCACACTCTGAGACCCACTACTGCAGGGGGAGCAAGAGATCGAGTTGCTCTAAGACACTGTAAAGCTCTGGGGGAAGCCTGCACTAGATCCCAGGAAACTGACTATGTTTGTACTGTCGTAACAACTCACAGTAAGGCACCCAAACCCAAAGTTCCGCTGGGGGGTTCATTCTTCCACCTTGGATCATCAATTTTGTGAAGGGGAAGAGGGCTGCTTACAATACTTGACCACAAAGCTATGGTAAGTCTGCTAATAGTTCAGTTCAGTCGCTCAGGCGTATCCGACTCTTTGCGACCCCATGGACTGCAGCACGCCAGGCCTCCCTGTCCATCACCAACTCCCGGAGTTTACTCAAACTCATGTCCATCGAGTCGGTGAAGCCATCCAACCATCTCATCCTGTTGTTCCCTTCTCCTCCTGCCTCCAACCCCTCGCAGCATCGGGGTCTTTTCCAATGAGTCAACTCTTCACATCAGGTGGCCAAAGTATTGGAGTTTCAGCTTCAGTCCTTCCAGTGAACACCCAGGACTGATCTCCTTTAGGATGGACTGGCTGGATCTCCTTGCAGTCCAAAGGACTCTCAAGAGTCTTCTCCAACACCACAAAAAAGCATCAATTCCAACACCACTGGTTGGATCTCCTTGCAGTCCAAGGGACTCTCAAGAGTCTTCTCCAACACCACAAAAAAGCATCAATTCTTTGGCACTCAGCCTTCTTCACAGTCCAACTCTCACACCCATACATGACCACTGGAAAAACCATAGCCTTGACTAGATGGACCTTTGTTGGCAAAGTAATGTCTCTGCTTTTTAATATGCTATCTAGGTTGCTCATAACTTTCCTTCCAAGGAGTACACGTCTTTTAATTTCATGGCTGCAGTCACCATCTGCAGTGATTTTGGAGCCCAAAAAATAAAGTCTGACACTGTTTCCACCGTCTCCCCATCTACTTCCCATGAAGTGATGGGACCAGATGCCATGATCTTAGTTTTCTGAATGTTGAGCTTTAAGCCAACTTTTTCACTCTCCTCTTTCACTTTCATCAAGAGGCTTTTTAGTTCTTCTTCACTTTCTGCCATAAGGGTGGTATTATCTGCATATCTGAGGTTATTAATATTTCTCCCGGCAATCTTGATTCCAGCCTGTGCTTCTTCCAATTCAGCGTTTTTCATGATGTACTCTGCATATAAGTTAAATAAGCAGGGTGACAATACACAACCTTGACGTACTCCTTTTCCTATTTAGAACCAGTCTGTTGTTCCATGTCCAGTTCTAACTGATGCTTCCTGACCTGCATATAGGTTTCTCAAGAGGCAGGTCAGGTGGTCTGGTACGCCCATCTCTTTCAGAATTTTCCACAGTTTATTGTGATTCACACAGTCGAAGGCTTTGGCGTAGTCAATAAAGCAGAAATAGATGTTTTCCTGGAACTCTCTCGCCTTTTTGATGATCCAGCGGATGTTGGCAATTTGATCTCTAGTTCCTCTGCCTTTTCTAAAACCAGCTTGAACATCTGGAAGTTCGCGGTTCACATATTGCTGAAGCCTGGCCTGGAGAATTTTGAGCATTACTTTACTAGCACGTGAGATGAGTGCAATTGTGCGGTAGTTTGAGCATTCTCTGGCATTGCCTTTCTTTGGGAGAGGCAGCTGCGCGGGCGCAGGAGGGCTGAGAGGAGCTACTCCACGTTCAAGGTCAGGAGGGGCGGCCCTGAGGAGATGCCCCACGTCCAAGCTAAGGAGCAGCGGCTGCGCTTTGCTGGAGCAGCCGCAGAGAGATACCCCACCATCCAAGCTAAGGAGCAGCGGCTGCACTTTGCTGGAGCGGCCGCAGAGAGATACCCCGCGTCCAAGGTAAAAGAAACCCAAGTACCCAAGTGAGACGGTAGTCGTTTCGAGAGGGCATCAGAGGGCACACACACTGAAACCATCATCACAGAAACCAGCCAATCTGCTCCCAGTAAACAGGGTTAAAAAGTAACAAATAATGGGGAGGGGAGAGAAGTGTTCCTATGACTCACTGAAAAAGACCCCAATGCTGGGGAAAATTTGAAAGCAAAAGGAGAAGGGGGCAGCAGAGGATGAGATGTTCAGATAGCATCACCAACCCAATGCACATGAGTCTGAGCAAACTCCGGGAGACAGGGAAGGACAGAGAAGCCTGGCGTGCTGCAGTCCATGGGGTCACAGTCAGACACGACTGAGCGATTGAACAACCACCATCTCAGAGACATCACCTAGATAGAGGATTTAATGTTTCTTTTCTCAGGAAAAAAAAAAAAAAAAAAACCTGCCCCCCAAGCACAAATTCAGGGAAACTGAATTATGAAATTTTACATGAAAAGGGGGAATTTTAATTGACTGTATGGGAGCTCAATGTCAGGCTGAGGAAGAGAATGCTCTGAAATGCTGTGGCAAGACAGCTCCATTAAAAAAAAATCAAAGTACCGAGTCCATTGTCCCACGCCCTCATCAGACTGATATCCTGAAAAAACACCAAAGTTTCCCAGGAGAGATGCGTTGTCATTCACTTTCCAGATCAGGAAAACGGGGACCACACAAAGGTGCCGTTTGCCCATCCTGTGAACTGTGGGATGTCAGCTGTTTCCAGCCTTTTCAGGGGTCAAGACTGAGTTGTTCTGCATAGGACTGACTGTTTCAATTTGAGTACCCCCAGCACCGAAAAAGTGTTCATTTATTTCAGTGAGACAGTCTATATGGTTGCATAAACTTGGGCTTTTTCTTTTCTGCACACCCCCACCCAACCCTTCATATCTCTACTGTGCCGGCTACCCTATTTCGTTTTGAAGGTTTTCATCCAACTCATACCACCTGCCAATCCAGGAAGAGCCAGGTCAGCAAGGCGGATCATACCACCACCGGGCAGATGAGCCATTACTAGAACATTATGCAAGCCAGTGCGGGCTGCCTCTCCTCTCCCCAACGGAACAAAGCCCCACCACCAATTTTTATAATGATTTTTAGTCCATGAGAAAGAATCAAACAGCATCTCCTCCTTCAAACACACAAACTGGCTTTATTTTTCCAAACCCCTCCCCCCATCAACACAAACCTCTGTGGGGAGAGTAGGTTAAACAGAGGAGAAGCAGAAAGGCCCACACATTCTGTGCTCACCCCCAACTCGGGCATTCGTTCTCCTCTATTAATATTCAGTAGGTTGAACTTAAATTAAACCACATCTATTGTCTTTCACAAAAGCAATAAATATGAGCTGAAAATTCCAAGTCGCTGCGGTAAAGGCGGGTTGGGCACTGCCTCCAACCTTGGCAAGTCACCATCAGCTGACAGGGCGGCGAGGCACAGGCCACCCCGAGGGCAGTGCCTGTGCCCAGGAGCGGAGAGTCGGGAGGAAACAGAACTCAACAGCGCTGCACCCCACCTCCCATGTGAGCCGGCAATGCCCCCAGACGGGTCCTGACTAAGCCCGGAACAGCAGCAGCAAAGAGGAAGGCCGTTTCCTTGCTGGGGGCTGCCCGTGTGTGCGCGGGAACTTCTGCCCCTGGCTGTAATATAAAAGGTGCTGGGACATTTGAAACACAAATGAGGCCAAAGATTCCCTCAGCTAAGCAGTGATGAGAGCTACAGATTTCAGAACAGAAATGTACGCAGAGAAGGAAAATCTGTCCCAACCTCTGAAAGGGGGGATGAGCATGGGCAGTGCTTCTAATGTGATGATGTTTTAGACACAAAGAAGTTTTCCCAGTCCTCCTATTAGCTACCCATACAGGACAAAATACACAATGGAAGAAAACTCTAAGGCTTCTTGTTTCACAAAAGCAAGGCCTAGAGAAGGGTTAAAGAGAAAGAAAAACAAGGAGACCTTTGAAGCTGTTCCCGAGCTTCCAAAACATCTGGAGCACACCAAACGTATTAGCATATTAGGGAGAGTCAGTGTATTCGGCTTTGTTGTAGAAGAGATGCACAAAAGGTAATTCTGTATTATGGAGCCAATGCCCGTCTGTCACCCTGTCACTGCGAGACAAGGTATCACATTACATATTAAACAGTCAAGCATCCAAAGAGAGCTTTCATTTGCAGCAGCAGCAGTGCAAGTGTGTGTGTGTGTGTGTGTGTGTGTGTGTGTTGAGGGAGGGGGGTGGCAAGACATAAAAGCAGTCCCCTTGGCCGAGGTAGGACCCTCTCTGAGGCACTTAGACTGTTTTGCTGCCATTTAGTGGAAAATAAAGCCTATTTTCACTCAAATTTTGAAAGAAAAATTGGATTGTTTGCGTTGTACATGCGGATGCTGGGGAAAACTTGGCTGGGGCCAGCTTCACGGAGTCAACATGAAAATGTAGTTTAAACCCAACTGTACACACTCGGGTCAGCAGCTGAGCTTTTGGATCGATCCTTGGGTCCAGGGAAGTGGGTGAGCAGGGCAGGGGGGTCTGCAAGGCGAAGCCCAGGCCGGTCCACTGACACCCTCTCCGCCACAAAACACCAAGGTGGCTGAGAACAAACCACAGTCGTGAGGCACGGTGTCACTGCCACACTCATGGGCAACGAAGCACAGATGAGCAGGCTTTACCACTTCAGCTCCTGGAGGACCTGTGGCCCGCTCCCTCAGGAGGAAGGCCCCTGACAGACCAGGGCGCCCCTTTGTCTGCTTTCAAGTCAGCGATGGCGATTTCCCACTCCAGCCAGGAAAACACAGCCCCAACAGCCCCTCAAAAGAGCCCCCAAGATGTACGTGCACCCAGAACGTAGAGAGAGGGAGGTATGGGTGGAAGGATAGATAAATACAACAGATAGAGAGATGGACAAATTAAGATAAGATAGATGGATAGATAGGCAGGCAAGCACATAGATCGACAGAGAGGCAGGCAGATTACAGAATGCCCCAGGAACCCTTCACAGCCAGACTTTTTCTCCAGAAAACCTTCTTGGACATCTTTTCAGAAAGGATGTTCATTCAAAACCTGACAGTGATAATGTCACAGAAAAGTTGGGCCACCGGGCAGGTAAGGAGAATATCTGACCCTCATCCTTTTCTCCTCTTTACAGAATCAAGCATATGACTCAATTTGAGAGATGTGAACAGGAAGGGAGACAAACAGAAACCCTAGCCCAGGAGGCAGCTCCTCACACCTCGAGGCACAAAGGGAACAAGCACACAGACAGGTCATAAGTACACCCAAGCAGGGGACCAGACCGTTGCTCTGACGAAACCCCAAACCGGTCAGCACCACCAGGAGACAAAAGACCTCTCCTCCCCACGTCCCGACAGGAGTCACAGGAGAGGAGGCTCCAACAAGGACCAAAATGCCACAGCGGAACTTCACACAAGTGCCTCCACCAGAAGGGTCCGGGATCTCTAGGAAAGACGTCTGAATGGGCCCAGAAGCTACTGAGGCTCTAATGGTGATGCCAGTAAGCAGTGCACTGTGTGCGTGAGCACAACCCCTCTGCTTCTTTAGGGCGAAGGCTCTTCTCCCTCACTCCCCACCCTTCACCCTTCAGTGGTTCCTACAACAATCAGAACAGGGACAGTGTCTTTTGAGTACAAATGGTTACTGAAACACAAGCATTCACATTGCTCTACGATGAAAAGCTCTGCCTGCACCCAGTCGCCCTCAGTCTCCCACCTTCTCTCGGTCCCTGCCCCCATCCCGGGTCCTCGCTGTGTTTACACTGGCAAACCAGTCAACCTACTTGTAACTGTCCATCAAAAGCACAAATCCTTGGAATCCCCTAAAACATGAAACTCAGGTCTCTTGTCAGCTAAGTAAAAGGGTGTGCTGGACAACTGGCCCAGTGCCAAGTGTCGGAGAGGCCAAAGATTGCCTTCCACATTCAAAAGAAGTGATTAAAGACAGTGTTGGGCTTACGCTGGTGTGGAAAACGAGCTGCAGAACAATGGACGACTGCAGAGCCTGGGAACTCAGAGGCAGACACAGCGGAAGGGAACCCCGCGCGTTTTTGTCAAAATTCTTTTAGATAAACAAGACCAGCATGTCCAAAGTCTTCTGTTCCAATTAGGTGACATGCCAAAATCTGGTTTTATAAATCCTGTAACTTATGCTTCTCAAAGGGAGATTTTCCACAAGCAGAGCACGTTCCCGGATAGTGACATTCTACCTATAATTAAAACGTGTGTGTGTGTGTGTGTGTGTATTTGGAGAGAGAGAATAGGAAAGCTTCATATAGTCATTACGTTTACCCCATAAAATACAGTCACCAAAAGAAACCAGTTCTCCAATATTAAAAAGTCTCTACAAAGTTAAACAAAGCTGGCTTTAACACAAATCAACAAATCCCATAAAGTCATTAGCTTACAGGCACAACTCCAAACACTTAAGTGTCCTGACAACTTAATTCAGAAAGGTAAACAGTCACATCCTCACCCCCAAACATCCCTGGCAGTCTTTTATTCCCTAAGCCCATAAAACAGACCCCACCAAAGTCCTGAACTCTTTGGTATAAGCTTTCCCGTGCACTCACACCTCGCTACATGCAGAGAAGTCAACTGCACACCCACTTCTCAGATGAATATAACAAAGGATAAAGTGGGATATTCAAAATCCAAAAGAAAAAACAAAAATCTGCTGACAGCAAGCTAGCTCAGAGAGGCCTACTGCCTCCTGGAGCTACCTTCTTTCCACGGCTGAAATGTAATGGAAACAGTACAGAAAGCAGAACTCCAGTAACAAGGCAAAGATTTGAGGCACCTAAAATTGATGGCCGCTAAAATTCACCTGTGTTTATACTTAGGCAAACATGTATGAATGCACGAAATATGGGAGCAGAACTGAGAGCACTCAAAGTTTAACCTTTAGGTCTAACCTAGAAGCACTGAGTCTCTGTTTACATGCCTCAGTTTCCTCCATTTTTCAAGGAAAGAGGACAAGAGGCGGAGAAATAAAGTATGAAGGGAAATGAAAACCATGCATACTGTTTATAAAGGAGACCAAAGCTATGGCAGAGGATGAACTAATTTATAATCAAACATCTATCTTTAAATGCTGGGAAATGATCACAGAAACTAGCAACAAAATAAAGGGGCCCAGCCATCACTGGATGGCAATTCAGTCCCCAGAGAAAGGTCGAGATCCATACAAGCCTGACTAAAACTGCAGATTTGGCCAAAATGGTCAACAGAGCTCAATGCTTTAAGAGCGACATGAATTCTCTCTTGTAAATTTCCACAGTGCCTTTGCAGGAGCCACCACTGCCCCCAGGGAGGATACCAAAGCCGAAAGAATAGTAATATTAAGCAAATCACAACACTTTTTCTAAACATACTCTCATATATATATATATACAGCACCTTGCCATCCATAATGGATTTAATCAGGACCCCAGCAGGGAAACCCACAAAAGGCCTATTTCTCCAACAAAAGCCACAGCAGCCTGAAACAAATCTAGAGCTATTTGGTTTTTTATTTTATTCATAGGAACAGACCTTCTATCCCAGGTTCCTCAAGATAAGCCACCAAAAACTGCACCTGACAGGCCCGTGGAGCAGCCATCCTCAGAGCCGGATCATTGCAGAGAGACAGAGAGGAAGGAGGACAGAGGACGGGCGGGAGGAGGGGAGGGCGCGCGCGAGGCAGGCTCGGAGCGCTTGTCAACAATCCTCCCCTGCACGTAACGCGGGCGCCTGCGGATTCCGCCAGTGCAGATTCCGCGCGGCGGGGGGAGGGGAGGCGCCGGGAGGGAAGGTTATTTATGTGGCTGTGAGACTCTAACACCAGAGAGGAGGGGTCTGGGGCTTTTTTCCCCTCTTCCTGATGAATTAGAATGAGAAAAAGGAAAGGCTCAAATAGCCTTTCACCCTGCAATTTCCTCAACCTGCAATGCAGACAAATCCTTATTTTTAGGATCTCTGACACGGTGTGGGGTGGGATGGGGGGCCCCCTTGGATGGGGGCAATTTAATTGTCCACCCTTCTCTGTGCCCAGGGTCAGACTGCTCTCCCCTCCTCGCCCCCGCCCCACCCCCCTCGCTCACACACTTCCCCCTCCCCAGCCCAGCCGCGGGGTCCTAGCATATTTTCAATGGCATCCTTTTTTTAATATCATAATCTGTGTCACTCAGCACTTGCCTTTTTATTTATTTTTATTTGTTTTTTTGGCTGGGAAACCTGGGCAGCTCTCCAGACAGACTGCAGAAATCTCTTTCCACAAGCTCCGCCTCCTCCATCCCGCACCCGCTGCCCCCCTCCCACCCGGGTGCTCCATCACTTCAGTGATGACCGCATGGGCCACGGCTGCCCTCCCCGCCCCCAGCGCCTGGACACCCCGCCCCCAGGCACATAAATTCATCTAATCTAATAAAACAGAAGCTGTTTTCCCTCATTGTTCCTTGCGAATCTTTCACAAAACGGGCTCTGTGGCCTGGCAGCTGCCGAGAGGGGTGAAAAAGGCAGGATTCCAGCAGGGCTGGCCAGCTCCCTGGCCTCAGATAACTGGAGCTCGGATCTCCTTCCCTATGTCATAAGCTGTTTGATTGTTAAAGTCAAAGCTTTTGATGCTTTTGAACTTCAGCTGGCAATTATCAGGTCCAAAGCACATGCTCTGAACACCAGCCCACATTCTCCTCTTTATGCCTCTCCAGAGGGGAAGAAGATGGTGGACACCCTCAGAGAACCCACAAGGCATTGAAAGCTTCACCAGCAGGCTCATCCAAGGGAGCTGGGGAAGGAATGCCCCTTACTCCTACTTTCAGCTTGTAGCTGTTGTTATTTAACTATTGACTGAGCCCCTTCTGGGCTCTACATACATAGATCAAGTTATCCAGACTTCAAAAAAACCCTAGAAGCAGACCTGTCCTGGTTGCAGGGCCAGTGACTATGCATTTTGTCCGCTCTGTTTCACAGCATCTCTACCTGCCTCACTTTCAAACAAAAAACATCAGGAGGCAGATGATGGTCTGCCCAAACCTCTCCTCAATTTCCACCACTTTAAAACCAAAATTACAGGCGAGGCCTTTAAAGATAATCTAGTACAATCCCCCACTTGACAGATGAGTCAACCGAAGCCTCTGTAGTTCTGGTTCTTAACCAAGAGCACGGTGAGTAAATCCTCAACATGCAGAAGGCCATCCAAGAACCTGGGGTCTCTGGGGCCAGGGGCAAGCTAACACACCAGAACAACCTCATGACAAACTCCCTGTAGGATAAAGGGCTGGAAGAGCCTCTGCAACCATTACGCGCCCAGTGTGAGCCCAGAACAGACCCTCATTCAGTTCTCTCCAGTGCAATCTATTCCTATTATACTCAACAACTGTTTGGCGTGTATCCCACTGCAGCATAAGTCATACACAGTCCATTAAAGGACATTTAAGGGGTGACTTTTGGCTCGTCCCTCTTCTTTGTACTGGGACTTGTCTTAGTGGCCTTCCCTGATCAAAAGCACCCAAAAGGGAGAAATGCGAAGGAGATATGAGGCAGGTATTGATTTGGATGTATGGAAATTTTGAAAAAGGGTTAGTAAGAAAATACAAACCACAAGACATAACCAATGAGTCAGAAACGAAGCTTGAGGGTCATGAATTGATAATGGTTATGTTTAATACCCCCACTCCGACCCTCAGACACAGCCCCGGCAGGTAAGTAAGGGCTCTCTGCTCTTTCCCTATCTCTAGTCTCCCAGGCTTCCTCTTCCAATCAACTGAAAAAGTAACAAGGTATTTAAAGTAAAAAAGATAAGGCAACCCACTTCTTGCCTGGAGAATCCCATGGACAGAGGAGTCTGGTGGGCTACAGTCCATGGGGTTGCAAAGAGTGGGCCATGACTGAGAGACTAACACTTTCACACCTTAACAGGATGCTGGGCCCTAGACTGCTCTTACTTCTAAAAGCATAGCAGCATCCGACGACGCACTTTTTGTAGTTCAGTTGCCAGGTTGTGTCTGACTCTTTGTGACCCCACAGACTGCAGCATGACAGACTCCTCTGTCTTCCATTCTCTCCCAGAATTTGCTCAAATTCATCAGACTATGCACTAGGGATTTATTCGCTAAAAGCCCTGTGTGTCCACTCTGGTCTGTGCTCTGCTGCTGGGTCGGGAACAGGAACTGGGAAAACTCCTGGCTGTAATCTTCAGTAGGTTTTGGACTGTCCGGCTAGAACACTGTTTTACCAAAGAGGAAAGCGATCTTCCGCACCAGACTAGAGGGACCAGCATCCTCCAGGAGACACACAAGAACACTGAGAGCCAAGTTCAGCTTCACAATTTCAGTACTGAAATTCTGTTAAGAGGGGAGGGTAGAAAGGGAGACTGGCAATGACTGTTTCTTTATTCAAACAAAGTATGATTGACAGCATCACCAGCTAAACTGCAACATTCAAAGCTCAGAGGAAGTCTCAACTCTTAAATGATTTAAGACAAGACTCCCCCCAATAATGGCAACTTTGTTGAGCCCCCCTTTCTGTAACTTGGGTAAAATACAGAAAGTCTGTGAACTCAATCACTAAAACACTCTCTATTGTGCTTCCTCCTAACTCATTAGTTTTTAAGTTACAGCACAAATATGCATGCCTAAATAGTACATTATTTTACTGTGCACAATTACTAGCTTCACGAAAAGGCTATCACACCATGTTAAGCCTTAGAAGATTTTTCTTCCAGTTCAACATTAGGTTACTAAGATCCCACCATGATTTTGTTTATACTCTGTCCCGTCACTTTCACTATGATTTATCAGACTCTACTGTATGGTGTATGTGTGTGTGCTCACTCAGTCATGTCCAACTCTTTGCGACCCCATGGAACCTGTAGCCCATGAGGTTCCTCTGTCTGTGAGATTTCCCAGGCAAGAATACTGGAGCGGGTTGCCATTTCCTCCTCCAGGGATCAAACCTGCATCTCTTGCATTGGCAGGCAGGTTCTTTACCACCATGCCACCTGGGAAGCCCCATTGTATGGATATTCCACAATTCATTTTGATTCTCTTGTTCATTTAAAGTGTTGCTGATCTGTTGCTATCATGAACCATGTTGCAAACATCCTTCTGCTTGTCCCCTGCAAAGCAAGTGCTACGGTTCCTCTGAGATACACACCTAGGAGTAAAAATTACTAGAAATTCTTGGATACGCAAATATTCAAATTTATAAGTTAACAGCACACTGGTTTCCAAAGTCAGTTTTTTTCTTGTGTACCAGCAATGTATCACTGAACCTCCAAATGTTTAAATATGAAGACCTCTTACTACTCAAGACTCCAGAGTACTAGTCACTTCAACTGATACTTTAGAAGAGATCAGAATTTCAGAAAGGACGTCCTATCCCAAGAAATGCTCTGCAGCCGGCCAGGTACAAGGCTGCCCTCCACCTGATTATCACCTCAATGCCAGGACTGAGGTCTCAAAATTAAGGACCCACCTATGTGCACAACCAAAATGAGCTGGGCCAACTCCAGCAGCTCGCCAGCTGCACTCAGCATTTTAAAAAATACACAGCTGAAGCAAACCCCAAATCTTGGAGGTGGACAAAACTGGAAAAAACAATTCATTTGCTTGCCTTAATCAAATCTGGATATCTAATAATACCCTGTGCTAATTAAGAGAACCTGCTGCCTCAGAAGCATTAAGACCTTATTTTATTCATGTATCCGATCAAGAAGTCAGCCGATATTGAGGGCTGGGATCCACCTCAAAAAGGAAAGACAAGCCTGTCACAGAGCAAACCCTGGGGTACTCCCTACTACCCATGATGAACCTCCAATTCCCTACCTATACAAGCTACTGCACATGACGGGGGCACCTTACTGCCCGAGTTACGTGCTATTAACAGCAATTTACCAAAAATACTTAAATAGGAAGGCAGGGTAGAGTGGGTTTCCCTGTGAGAGGAAGGCATAATAAAGGTGGCGGTGTCCAGGAAGTCTAGGAAATAAGAGGGTTTTAATGAGCGCATTGCATTAGCCATGTGTCCAAAGATATTTCTCTGTTAGCTGAGCTGTTACACAGTATGGATCATATCACCTAAATTATAATAATTTTTAAAAAGCCAATACAGAAAAATGATCCACTGTGCCAATATATGACTTTCAAAAATACTATTGAAGTGTGGGCACTTTGCAGCAGTCATTATGTTAATAATAAACATTACTTGTTAAAATTGTTTTTAAATCAAAGTTAAGACACTGGCAGTATACCAACCAGAATTAAGTACATACGGAGTCTGACTTGGACCCCTTCCAAGAGGGCTTGCTAATTCCTGAAGCACCAACAGCGCTCAGCTGTGTAATGCATGTGGCTGGCCCTACAGCCAACGTGACTTCAAGGCCACAATGCACAATTATAAAATAATACCAATAATTATAAGAACACAGAAGGGAGAAATGGGTTGGATGACTGTATATTAACTAGTGAAACAAACTTGGTTGTGATGGATTTAGTCACTAATACCACTGAAATGCGACAATTAAACCAGGAGGTTCAAACTGATAAGGTATCAGAAAAAATTGATAAGGTATTAATTTAAAAATCAGACTTTTTAAATTAAAAAAGGGGGGGGGGGGTTATTCGGGCATCTAAGCCACTAAAAAACCTTAGTGATTCACACCACATATATCATAATTTGGACAAGGTCGCTTGGTTCTAATCTTCGTTTTACTTCCCGTGAACTGTTAAGAACCACCGAAAGCTCTCTGTGCCTCACTCTGCTTATCTGCTAAATGGTCATAAGGACAACAGTGGTCTAAGATGTTAAGTACCCATGGAACACGATGAGTGCTCTGTGAAGGGCTACCTACAACGCCTCTCCATGGTTCCATGGGGGCTCAGATGGTAAAGAACCTGCCTGCAATGCAGCAGACCCGAGTTCAGTCTGAAGGGAGTGGCTGTCCACTCCAGGATTCCTGCCTGGAGAATCCCATGGACAGAGGAGCCTGCTGGGCTACAGTCCATGGGGTCACAAAGAGTCAGATGTGACAGAGTGACTTTCACTTTTTCATGCCTTACTTAATAAAACTTTGGTGCTAGTGAAATACAATTTTTTTGGCTAATATTTACTTTTAATTATTTGATTGTAAAAAGAAACAGAAGGTACATTTTAATATTTTTAAACTTATTCTGCTTCATTGCGTCACGCAGGATGTTTAACTGCGCAGAAGAAACTTAGTTGCGATGCAGTGTGTAGGATCTTCGTTCTCCATCAGGGGGGTCAAACCAGCGTCCCCCGCACTGCAAGGCGGATCCCTAACCTCTGGGCAACCAGGGGAGTCCCTAATGTGTTTTTAAATGATTCAGATAATGGATTTGAAAAGGTGGACAGAGAAATGATGCAGAGTTAAAGATTATCAAAACCATGATTTTGAAAATTAATCATAATAGTATTAAGTAGAATTCAATGAGAATCACAACATGGCCACTTTACCTACTTAAGAATAGAGAGCAACAGCACTGTTTGAAAAGCACTGAAACCAAGAACAGAGGCAGGTCACAACTGAAGAGCAACTGATCACCTTTTCAGAGCTACTGACAAAGCCTACAGTCTCACACGCTGAAGCACGGTAGCATACTGATAAGTGGATGACAATTTTTATATTAGCAATTTCACTTCTAGGAAGTAGTACTAAGAAATTAAACAGAAGAAAGAATTTTTATGCAAGGATTTCAATATAGTTTGTCTTTATTATTTTGTTGTTTCTTTTACTGGTTTAAATTCCTTTTTTTTTTTTTTAAGAAACAAAGAGTTTTCCTGTATCAGCTTTCTGGGCCATGCAATAGACAGACCGGCTATCAGAGCTTTGGTTTTCAAACCTGGCAACATGGACAACCCATGATAGTCCACGAAAGGCGCTGGAGTAGCTGGCTTGGGGCGGGGGAGGGGGGTCACGCATGGCAAATGACATGTTCTCATCATTCCCTGCACTCTCAACCCTCAGGGCCTCTGCACACACCACTCCACCTCCCGTGGGGGTCTCGTCACTCCTCCTCCCCTGGGGGTCTCGCCACTCCTCCTCCCCTGGGGGTCTCCCCACTCCTCCTCCCGTGGGGGTCTCCCCACTCCTCCTCCCGTGGGGGTCTCGCCACTCCTCCTCCCCTGGGGGTCTCCCCACTCCTCCTCCCGTGGGGGTCTCGCCACTCCTCCTCCCGTGGGGGTCTCCCCACTCCTCCTCCCCTGGGGGTCTCGCCACTCCTCCTCCCCTGGGGGTCTCGCCACTCCTCCTCCCGTGGGGGTCTCCCCACTCCTCCTCCCGTGGGGGTCTCGCCACTCCTCCTCCGTGGGGGTCTCGCCACTCCTCCTCCCGTGGGGGTCTCGCCACTCCACCTCCCGTGGGGGTCTCGCCACTCCTCCTCCCGTGGGGGTCTCGCCACTCCTCCTCCCGTGGGGGTCTCGCCACTCCACCTCCCGTGGGGGTCTCGCCACTCCTCCTCCCGTGGGGGTCTCGCCACTCCACCTCCCGTGGGGGTCTCGCCACTCCTCCTCCCGTGGGGGTCTCCCCACTCCTCCTCCCCTGGGGGTCTCGCCACTCCACCTCCCGTGGGGGTCTCGCCACTCCACCTCCCGTGGGGGGTCTCTCCTCCGTCTGCCCAGGAAGGGCCTGCCACCCCCCCTGCTGCATGCGCTACTCAACGTCATACCTGGCCGTCAGGGTCCTGACCAAGAGGATTCAGTCCTGCTCATCGTAGTAACCCTCAAAATCTAGCATACGCCTCGAGAAGTGGCTCAGGACTAATGGATCCTGTCGAAAACATAAGGTGCTTCTTTTGAGGCCATCTCAAGGTCTTAAATAAGCCTGAAACACTCTTATTACCTCAGGGGGCCTCATTCTACAACTTACCAAGCTTTCAAAGGCAACCCTCTGCTTTTCTTCCCAGAGAGGAAAATATGTCAAATACTTATCTCTCTGTGTTTAAAAAGTATTTTGCTAGGAATGCCTCATGAAATTTATAATTCACCTGATTTGTCGGCATTCATGAATCAAAATTCAAGAATTCTTGAGAATTATCTTCAAGGTTTCAGGTGAAATTAAATTGGAGCTTTCATAAATTGAACATTAACCTTCACATTATGTTTTATACATATATAACCCTTAATGATTTTTTAAAAGAAATGGAGACAATAATTTATTTACTCTACACCTATAGAGTTGTTCTGTGTATTCCTCAAAGTATTTATCTTTTATACAAATTTTGATAAACTCGGTTTGTGACTAACAATTTTAAGTAAAAACCACAACTGCAATCCTTCTCTTTTTTATAACGTGAAATTACATCTATCACTATTAACAGTTTTGTTATATTCTTCATGGTATTTTCCCTAAAGGTATCATGTATCATACTAAAGACTAATAATGCTCAATATGGAACACAATTGTATTAAATATTACACAAGATTTTTAAAAGTCACATTTTCAAACACTTAGGAACATGAGGAAAGAAAATGTAACTTAAACTGTAGAGATTCCACTGCATACTTAAAACAATTTTAAACAAATTGTGTTTAAAAAATATAAATGTCCAGAAAGCAGACCAGAGAAACATAAAATAAACTAGTAACAAAAAGCAGTATTCTCCCCAGAGGTAATCTTCATAATTTTCTGAAATTTCCAAATTTTCCAGTTAAAATCAATTTGTTTCAAACACAAAAGCAAAAGGAAATCTTAAAAGTTATTTAAATGGTATCACAAGAAAGATATGAGTGCTGCCATCATAGACGCAGTACACCCAACCACAAAAGAAGTTGATTAATGAAAAAAGGAGCTATTTTAAACATTACTTATGCGATGCTAACAGAAACCCTGGATAAGAGGCACATGTGACCAAGAGGGCTTTTGGAGCCAGTGACAGAGACTGCTGTACTGAGGTCAGGGACAATATGAATTTTGTGACATTAATACTATGGGCAAGGGTCTTCTGAAGCTGCCCAAAACACTAAGAGGCATCTGAAACAAATATTACTATCATTTCACTTTGCTGGCAGTGTTTCTGAAATTGATGACACCGGGTATGTAAAAAGACTTCCAGCCAAAAAAAAAAAAAAAACAACAACAACAAGAGCAGGAAGATAGAAGAAATTCACTACTGTGCTCGCCCTCTCTCCTCTCTACATGCATGGTCTAATTTGTAGACTCTGGTCACAAGCAGCTATTAAAAAAAGTAAACACACACACACACACACACACACGTGGCTTTTAAAATTAACTAAAACTAGCCAGACCAGCTGGGGCTAGGTCTCAAGGACTCGAGTCACAACTGGCTAGTGGCTGCCATGCAGACATGAAACATCTCCATCATCACAGAAAGCTCCCCTGGCTCGTGCTGATCTATAGAATTTCCATGCATTTAGTCTCAGGACACAGCAGCAGCCCCTGCATCTCTGCGCTGTTCTCTGCTAGGAGCACAGTACACAGGCCCAGCACAACCAGGGCACGACAGACAGACTCCTTTTCAGGCATCCAGAAGGGGAGGGGCAGACAGAGCAGGAGCCGACAAACCCCTGCAAGGCAGCACAGATGGTTCTTGCAGGAGGGGAGAAGGGAAAACGGAGGTTGGAACTATTCAAAAGCCGCAAGCTTATTCAGAAAACTAAAAACTGTAGAAAAACTTTCTCTGTGCGAAGCAATTACACCAAAGTGGGATTGTTTTTTCATCACAAATGGTTTTAGGAGATCCTGTTGTAGCTTGAGGGTGAAAGGTCAGTAAGCATCAACTAAGACTCAGGAACAAAGTGTCACATGAAACGGTTCTGAGTTAGACTCTTGCTACCCTCCAGGCTCCGGGCACCGAGAGGTGTGAACCCACAGGGGACTCTGGGCTCCCCGCCTCGGCTCTACCCACACAGGAGACCTCCAGAGAGAAACCACCACCCTGCATTCTTGTGGGCCGGGAGAGGTGTGGGTGGGGAAGAACGCACACCTCACCCACCAGCACATTTCCTCCACATTACTGTCTCCGATCCTCACCCCTCCCAAATTCTGCAAAGACCTCCAAATGTCTCATGACCCAACAGCACAGGGCATCGAGTGAGCTGGAAGAACATGAGCCTGCCACAAACACATCTTGTCATCACCCATCGCTGAAACAGAACCAAGACAGACAACGGGTGGCAAGGATTTTCTTTTACTGAAGGAGGAAACCAGCGAAAGGATGACTGCTCACAGTGATACTCAGTTCCCGGCAGGACCAGAACGACAGGACCATGACAGTGCATATTACAACCAATCAACTTTCTGCCGCATCCAACACTGCTTTCAATGGCCGGAGTCCAGGCATTTGGGGCATCTGACAGACTGCAGTGTAACATAACCTCTATCACTTCTAAAAGGCTGCTGAAAATACAGAGCCCTAAGTGTTTTCTTCCTTGACTCTGCCCCAAGTTTAGCCGCCATCCTGGAACACTCCAGTCATCTTCCCTCCGCCTGCCTCAGGTCTCTGTCTCCCAGCGCAGCTGGCACAGGTCGATTCTCTTCTGCCTATCAAGGGCCAGCTCAGAAACCGCCCTCTCAGGCTCCTCAGAGACTACAGATTCCAGCATTCTGGGCCCAGGGAGGGGCATTCCCACCCATATAAACTCTCGCTATTCCTACTGGGCAGGCTTCCCAATGGGGTTCCCAGGTGACTCACTGGTAAAGAATCCACCAACCAAAGCAGGAGATGCAGGTTCGATTCCAGCGTCGGAGAAGATCCCCTGGAGAAGGAAAGGGCACCCCCCCCCCTCCAGTATTCTTGCCTGGAAAATCCCATGGACAGAGGAGTTTGGTGGGCCCCAGTCCATGGGGTCACAGAGAGTCAGACACGGCTGAGCGCACACACACAGGTTTCCCACCAGTGAGGAATGGCCTGCTGGGGAAAACTAAACAGGGATCACTTCCTTCAAGCTTGGTCAGGGTTTCTCCTCTCCAAGTTCGAGGGAGAGGTCTAATTACAGGATGCTGGCACCCAGGGAACAAAGCAAGCTGATTTGAACGCAGTCCCTTAAGTGTGCTGTTTTATGGCCCAGCTACAGCTTTTATGAGAAGTGGTTAGGTAATGTACATCTAGAACCTCAATAACAACTGCCCTTTGAATGCTTCCTTCCTGCCAGGGACTAAGGACTTTAAATAAATCATCCTATTACGCCTGAGAATATTGCCTCTGAGAAAAAAATTATTCCTCCACTTAACAGAGCAGGGAAACAACCGAGCAGGAGCCAAAAAAGAATGACTGAATCAGGTTTGTTAGTTCTTCTCACCCTTGCTGGGACTGTGAGCCATCCGTCCACAGATGACAGCATGGTCCTCTTCTGCCAATTTCCACGAGAAAAGCTGGAGGGCTGTGGCCTTTGGCCCGGGACTGGTGGGAGAATGAATGCCCAACAGTTCTCTCCAGGAAGTCTCTGGAGCGTGTGCATTCGAAGCTCCAGGCCCTGAGCTGAAACCAAGGCCTGCTCCAGCCTCAGCGTCTACCTGGACCGGCTGATGTGTGATTCTCATTGGGGGCATACCAGCTGCAGATGCACCGAGCTCACCCTGCCCACCACCCGCCAAGAAAACCAGTCAGTTCCTCAGCCAGAAAGCACTCTTGACTGTGAATCTGCTTCACAAAAGGGCTAAGAAACCGGAGACTGTCTGACAAGTCAGCCAGTGGCGGTGGCCGGTACAGCCTCCCATCACTACCAAGAGTAGCCACTTGATGGCAATCTTAACCTATTCCCTTGGAATTCTTCCATAAAGGGGAGACCCCAGGAGGGAGGAGAGTGTGCTGGCTGACCCCGCGGACAGGGCTGGAGACAGTGTCCTTGCAGGACCTTGTCTGCAGCGGTAGGAATGTCCAAGGCTGGATAAAGAAACCAAGCCAACGATCTCACTAGTGTTACTCGCCACATCACAGGCTCCTGCGGGGGCCTGGCTAGAAGTGATTACACAGGCTCTGCCGTCAGACAGAGAACTTGGGAAGATTGAAATCTCTCCGGCCCCATGGCACGTTCGCATTGGGCTTTCCATCAACAGACTGAAGTGCGAGGCAGACAGATGGTAACAAACAGGCTAATAAATCAACGGCGAGCTCCTGCCTCTTATCTCAGCACCTTGTCCCCTGAAACCACAGGAAAAAAAGCCAAAAATGAAAAAAAGGAAACTTTCCTTAAAAGGTGTAACACTTGTTGAATAAGCAGCCTACCACCTTCCTTCTTATTTAAATTGTAAAAGAGAAGGAAAAAACAAAGCAAAAACGCTACTTGCATCTTCGGCAGAAAAGGCTCTCCAGACAAAAAAAAAAAAAAACACTGTAAATTGCGTTCACTAGACACTTCTATTTTCAGTGGCAGGAAAATTAACATCAAAATATGGGGAGAAGGAGGAAGTACACGGGACTGTTATCAGGAACCAGCCGGCTTTCTCAGCTTGGATGACAACATGGTACCTCCCCCTCCCCGCAAACACATACACACTTCGACCTGGCCCTGTGCTTCCTAACTCTTGGCTTCTCAATTTATAAGGAGGGTTCAGGCAGAGAGTGGAGTGTGTGCCAATATTTCCCTCTGAGGAATTCAGAAAGTGCCAGCTGAGAAGCTTCCAGCTCACCCTTCACAACTGCAGCACTTTCCAACCGAGTCGACTGGAAAGGCCCTTTTCAAACAGCCTGGGGTGTCTGCAGTCAGGTCAAGGACTGAGTGAGACGGGGAAAGCCTCTAGGGTACAGGCTGGGCAATCTGCAGCGCAGATTCTGCTAGAGACCAGCAGGCCCCCCTGCATGCCAAGATGGAATGTTCTGGAATATGTCCACTGGCATGTCACCCACCCAGATGATGTCTGAAGAGGATTCCTCAGCCCTCTAGAAGATAGGAAGCAAACTGGATTCAGTGAGTCCCTTCACAAACACCCAATCCTTTGGGAAAGGAGAAGAGTGTCAGAAACAATAGTTCAGCGTTTCCAACGTGGAGACCCTGGGCTGCCTTCACGCATCAGAAGGCAGAGCCCTGGAAAACGGGAAGGAAGCTGCCACTTCAGACACCGCCACAAGCTGGCCTGGAGTCTCAAGCCCAGATGGCATCCCCTGTCATCAAGACCAGGTGCCAAGTGTGACCAGGATGCCCACCTACCTGCCAAAGGGAGGAGCAGACCTAGTTAAGAAATAACCCAGAAGACAAGGGCAAGGCAGGGCAGCTGGGAAGAGGCCCTGTCCATGTCTCCAAGGAGCTGATTTGTTACCTCCAAGGTGTGACTGAGCCACGGGCACCAGTGACAGGTCAGGGGATGGTGCAGAGAGGGGGTACCCAGGTCCCAGGAGGTCCAGCACGAGGAGCCCTAAAATGCTCCTTGGCACAAGACAGGAACAGCCTGGCTGGCAGGCCGAGCTGATGCTGCTGACGTGTCGCCTGCAGAGGCAAGACGAAGGTCACAGAACAGCCCCGTTTCCCTCACTGTCCCCAGACCCCTAACAAGAGACTGCACGGCTTTACCGTTTTCTGGAGAGAAATTGTGAGGAAGCCAAATCTGGGACTCTGCAGAAGGACCTTAAAGACCATGGAGAAAGCCAGAAGGATATATGAGATTTGGCAGCAGGTGAGATTAAGTAACAAATTCTAAATTAAGGGATTTGTGGCCTGTAGGGTAATTTCCCTCAAAGCATATCCAGTTATCACTCTCCTGGCTTTAAATATATGCTGGACAGGACTCTAAACATTTTATGTGGCTCAAGTAATAATAGGTTATTTTCAAAAACCAAGTTAAAAGGTCCTCTAAATCTGGGGAAAATGGGATCTAAGAAATTCACAAGCAAAGCAAAACTGCAAGAGTCCACTGTGGTCGATCTGATAGCAATTATAAACTCCATACACACACATCTCATACATAAGATTCGAATCATGAAACGCGTAAGATTTAGAAAACACACTAGGCCTTTCTCCAAGCAGTAAGAGGTAGGTGCTATCACTGACTGACAAGAATGGACACAGGAAAACTGCTCACACAAGCACATGTCCTCTGGCTGAGTGCAGCCCTATGTGGCGACCCTACAGGGCCCTCCTTTCTATACTTGCTGAGAATTTAACATAACTGGAAAGCACTGCCCTAAATTACATTTAGGGCGTAACAGTCAGACATATAGGATGGATAAATGTACTACAAATAGGATTCCCTCAACTTCAAATTACCCCATGAATTTTTTTAAAACTCAAGGATAGACGTGTCCTTCCTCGGCCCTCCCAGCGCTCAGAGCCTAAGAACACTGTGCTTGGCCTCCGTTAAGGGCCCCTGGTCACAGAAGGCAGCGCCTGGTGCAGGCGAACCATGTTTCAACCCCAGTGAAGTAGAGGACTTGGGCCGATGCAAGTGGTCTCACAGGAGCAGCCACTCAGTAAGTCAATGTCCAAGAATTCCACCCAACTGAGAGGAGCAGTGTCTTCTGAGGCCAAGCAGCCCTCAGAGTTTCCTGCCGTGCCAGGAAACTGTTACAGTCTCACAAAGAGAAAGATGGTGCAGATTAACATGGAAATTAACTTAATCTAAAATTAAAGAACTGTCACCATCACAAATCCCTACCGAATAGGGTGCTGTTACAAAACTAATGTGATTACCCCCTAAATTCCTATTGAAACCCTAACACCCAATGTGACTACATGTGAAGACTGAGCCTGTAAAGAGGTGACAGAGGTTAAACAAGGTTATAAGGGTGGGGCCCTAATCTGATTGGGCTGTGATGTCCCTATAAAATGGGGAAGAGAAGAAACCAAAGCACTCTCTCAACCAGGAAGCAAGGCCTCACCAAGAACTGAAGCGACTGGGACGCTGGATCTTGGACTTCCAGCCTCCAGAACCTTATGAATTAAAGTTTTGTTTCTTAAAGTCACCCAGTCTGTGATATTTTCTTCAGGCAGCACAAGATGACTAATACACAGACTTACACCACAGCCGCACGAAGAGTCAGAAATTGGCCATCTCACCATGCTGCTGCTGTATGTTTCTGCATCCTCAAGGCCACCAGGTAGATCATGGGGTCCTTGCAAGAAATCTAACTGAAAATACATTGTATGAGCAAGGAAGGAACACGACTTACAGACGCCCCTTTAGCTTGCTTCTGGGGAAAAGCCAGGTCTTGAATGCAAGTTCCAGAATGTTCTGAACTATTAATATCAAGGCTGAGTATTCTTAATACTCAGACTAAGAACGGTGCCACAAACGGGGCCGGTGGGGGTGACCCAAGAGAAAGGTGACATGGAAGACGACGAGAAGGAAGCATCTCAAAGCCCACTTGGTCTGGGCATGCATAGCAGTTCAGACAAAAACTGTAATGCTGGTTTAGGGTGGAGAATCTGATTCCACGAGTACCACCATGAGATAGTGAGTGTCGGCCATGAGCCCGTCCAACCATGGGGTCCCTATTCAAGCTCAAGACCTCCAAGAGCTGCTCACTGGACACACATGTGCCTCTGCTTTGAGGCACCTTCAAGTCTCCAAAGACACTGTCCAGCAGCTGGCACATTCTGGGTGAAGGTCACAAACTCATATAAACTATGACTTTATGAAGCTTTTATGAAAGCTTCTAAAAACAGAGACAGGCTGACAAACTGCCGAATGTGTACACGCTAAAGGAGTCAAATGAACTGGAAGGGCCATTCTCTGGGGTGCCTGGAAAAGTCCTGGATCAGCAATGGAGCACTGAACACACGGGTGTGTGTACATTTGGCAACTCACTGAACTTTACACCCAAGAGAGGTGATTTCACAGAGTGTAAAGACTGCCTCAGGTTTTTTGTTTTCTTTTTTTTTTAAGGTGGGGGCAAGATCTGGATTCAGTAGTCCTGGGTTCAGATCCTGACTTGACCACTTCTCAGCTACATAGCTTTGCACATGTTGCTTTCCATATGAGGCCCACTAAACAAACCCACAAAGTTATGATAGTAAAACAGTTATGAAAATTAAAAGCAGTAACTTATTTCCTAAGAAAGCTCAATTTTAACTTAAAATTCCCAATCAATGTATCTTGTATCTAGGCAAGCATTCAACAACTGTGGTTCAGAAAGAAAGGGTAAAGAGGTGACCTGATTCCAAGAATTATGATGATAAGACTTATAAACACATCACAATTATGAATAAACATGCGTTTTGGTAACAGGAAACGACATGGCTTGTGATCTGGGATAAGGGGGTTAGAGGTCAAGGTCCATGCCATTTCAGAAATGAAGTCTGGAGAACTGGAGACCCCTGAACAGAAAGGAGCATGTCCACAGTGGGGCTGAGGGGTGAAGGGCAGGGGTCGGGGACACAGGCAGTGTGTAGGTGAGCACACGCTCTACACAGCACTCAGGAGTTGTGCACACAGCAGCAGTCAAGATGGATGAAGATGCTCCCTTCTGGAACTCACCATCTACTACAGGGAGAGAGCTTGTAATAAAAAATACAATGCCAGGCAGGGAGAGAGTCGAGGCAGAAAAAACATTACAAGGTGAGGAGCCAAAGGGCAACAGGCGAAGGCACAATTTTTGTATAATGCTTATAGAAATCTTCAGTTAAGGGCATATTTAACCAAGACCCTGAACCTAGAAGTACTTAAAGTCACATAGGTATTCTAAATAGAAGCATCAGCAAGCAGAAAATTCTGGGGCGAGAGTACACTACTACATGCAGCAGGAAGGTTGGACTAGTTGAGATAGGGGTGAGGGAGAGACAGGCAGACAGGACCAGAAAGATGCTGGAGGACCACATCTGGTGTCCAGGGTAAGGATGTCTGCCTTCCACACTGAGAGATGGGGGACATCGCAGGACATGGCACGTGCCGATTCCTGCTTGCAAAGAACTGGCTGCTGCCTAGAGAGGGGGAAAGGCAGAAGAGCTTCATAAAGAGAGCTTTAGGAGTCTCAGCCCAAACCAGAGGTGGTGGACCGGTGGCAGTGGTACAAAATCAATTTCAGAAGATACTGTGAGCTTAGAATGAACAGTTTTTGTGAAATCTGGAGGAAAGAAGAGAGAAGTACCAGGTCACTCCAAGGTTTTGATCAAAGCAACTAGAAGAATGGAATTTGCATTTACTGACTAGCAAGGCAAGAGCACGTAAGAGTGAACAGATACACAGAGTTGGCTTGGTGCACCCCAGGCTCAGGAGACCTATCAAGGAGACAAAGTCTGGAAGGTGAGCAGGCAATCAGAGTTCAGGTGAGATGCGTCATGTCAAACGCAGCCAAATGGGCGGCTGAAGTCACACTGGCTGATAAGTGGATTTGGGCATCGGCCTTGCTAAGTGACCTGACTAAGGGTTCAAAGAGAAGGGGAGAGAAGATATTAACATGAATGTAAGTAACAGGGAAAGAGACTTGGAACACTTTCTTTGGAGGAATTCTATAAAGTAATGAATAAACAGAAATGAATAGAGGGAAGAAGATAAGATTATCTGAGGATTTATTTTTAATGGGAGAAACTATTAATGCAACATGCTATGTCTACTGATGGGAAGATCTAGTAAAGAAATAAATAAAGGACATAGAAAGGAGGACTCCTTTCCAGAGTGCTGTCGTTGGGGCAATGAGAAAAGGGGACTCTGGTGCGCAGACAGAGGCGCTGACCAGAGAGACTCTTAGTGGGAGGAAGAGCCTTAAAGAACATCCCAGATGGGAACAGCAGGTTGCCATCCTCCGGCCTTCCACACCCCTCAAAAGGTGGCTGCTCTAAGGACAGGGACAGGCAGGAAAACACCGCGGGACTCTCTCCAACTCAGACCTCGCACGCCTGCGGCCCCCTGGGTGGCACCTGTGAGGCGTGCTCCTCCTCCCACCAGCGGGTCCAAGCCCAGAGGACGGGGGAGGTAATGGGAGGAGCATGGTGCTTGCAGAACTGCCGGAGGCGGCAGGCTGAGGAGGCCGCACAGGCAGTGGGCCTCACGCACCAGTGACAGGAAAGAGGAGCAGACACAATCTCCACAGGCACCGCCATTCTTCCCTCTCTTCACACACAGCCCTGCCTACTGGGAAGCCTAGTGTCCCGCCATCATTTAAATTGGATTTCTGGTTTCAGCCTTTAGCATGATCCATTTCTTCCAGTTAAGCTCATCAGCAAGGTTCAAAATCTCTCCTCTGTAAAATGAGGCGGCTGACCTCTATACCTCCAGAAGTCCCTTCCGGTTCTCAGCACCCCTAACTGCAGCCAGGCAGGCTCACTGCTGCCTTGGGGCTAGAGCAGTCAAGCAGGCCGGCCACTGCAATCTGCCACATGCCCTGCTGGACCAACATCAACCCTCCTGGCTGAGTCTGTTGGCTGGTCCTCTACCCTGTCCCGCCCCGCAGCCCTCAGTTTTAAGGTTCATCAGAATGCAACTTCTTTACAGAAGCTTTTCCCAGGAGCTCAACACTGGGTCTTTTACATCACCTGCCTCCCTGCTAGCTTGACACCAAATTGGTCACAAGCACCTCTGATTTTTTAAAGCATTTTGTTGTATTTTGCTGTGCTTCACTGATACCAAGTCTCACACATTTTTCTGTTGAAAGCACCTCACAATTATGATGACTTACACTTATAACTGGAAGCATTTTTTCCTTTCTTTCATAAAATAATGCATCACTCAATGATGCATCTTAGACGAGATAAAATAAGCTCTTCTGACTCCTCCAAAATAAGCAACTTCAGTTCCACTTTATTACTCACAATACCTCCTATATACTAAGAACCCTATCAAGTGTTGATCAAATTGGAGCTCTATCCAGAAATATCCCATCTGCATTACTCAGGGTCATGAACAGACTGACGACAGAACACCTACAAGAAAGAAATCACGCCTTCTCAACTGTCCTATTTTTCAAGACAGATGTAGCTTTGTTTTTAAACAAAGAATAAATGTGGGCTGTTTTCAAGACGTGTATCTGCCCTCGTCGCACGCAGCTCTCATTTCCAAGGAGTACTGTCAGGGGACCCAGGTGAGAAATGTCTCAGACACTGGCCTGTTAGGAGAAAGCTTAACTCACTGCCCAAGAGCACTGCTGCCCACAGGAGTTCACCTGGAAAAGCAGAAGGATCCGTGCAGTCAAAGCTGTGGTTTTTCCAGTAGTCATGTACAGATGTGTGAGTTGGACCATAAAGAAAGCTAAGCGCCGAAGAATTGGTACTTTCAAACTGTGGTGTTGGAGAAGACTCTTCAGAGTCCCTTGACAGCAAGGAGATCAAACCAGTCAATCCCAAAGGAAATCAACCCTGAATATTCACTGGAAGCACTGATGCTGAAGCTGAAACTCCAACCCTTTGGTCACCTGATGTGAAGAACTGACTCATTTGAAAAGACCCGGATGCTAGGAAAGATTGAGGGCAGGAGGAGAAGGGGAAGACTGAGGAAGAGATGGATGGAATCATCAACTCAATGGACATGAACCTGAACATGAATGGGCAAACTCCAGGAGATAGTGCAGGACAGGGAAGCCCAGCATGCTGCAGCCCATGGGGTCACAAAGAGTCGGACACCTGGTGACTGAATACCGAAACCACAACCACCAGGGAGGGAAAAATTGCTTTTCCTGTTAAAACAGGGACTATCTTGAGAAGCGCAAGATCTGAGAGCTTCAGGACAGGGGAAGGTAGATGTACAACCACGGCACTCACTTTAAATGTGCCCGAAAAGAAACTTTCATTCATCAGACAAGGTGCCCGGGCTTTGATTTTGACTCAAGTCACTTTTTCATCTCATCCTGTAAACAGTGAATTTGCAGGAGCTGTGCCCATGTCTCATTGCATAGACATCAGTAATCTCATAGAGATTCTGAAGAAAGTCTAATGAAAACTCTATTCTTTTAAAAAAGAAGTAAGGGTGGCGCGGCTGTAGACGGGGTCCCAATCTGCCCTTCTAGCTTTGGTCCTCGGCTACAAATGGGCAGCTGTCGCAAGCAAGGCCAACGCCCCTGTCTCACCACACCCTCGACATGACTGGCAGCCCTATGCCAGCTGGCCTGTTCAACAACAATATTAAAGTTACAAATCTTTATCCCTAGGTGAAGAAACACAAAGTAATAATGAATGTATCTGCATGTAAGGAGGGTGACCAGGAGGAATGCAGTTTTTTTTTTTTCTCACTATCAATTCACTAACAAGTGCTAGTAAAGCCCAGAACCACCCTCAGGTGAATAAATACTTGAACTGCCCCCTCTTCTGACTTCTCCTTGCTCATGAAAGACTTCACAGTATCTCCTTTGAAACAAAATGCTACTTGAAAAAAAGTACTCCTACGATCTCATATTTTTGGAATCCTATCTTTATAGGTCTCAAAGTGACCTCTATTTATTTCAACGGTGATTGTAAGCAGGGGAGCTCAATGCAGAAACCCAGGGTTTAAATCCTGGCTCTGCCTGGAACTAGTCGGGGAAGCAAATTGCTAATCCACCCTAATGCAGTTCCCTCAACTTCTATAAAATGGTGAGTCCTGAAGATTAAATGAGCAAAATACAGGTAAAATGCTAGAACAATAAACAACTGGCAAAGAGCAAGCATGCAATACAAGTTCCAGCTATCACAACTATTGTCAGATTCTAAGAAAAAAGACCCAGTTTCCCTTAAATCTAGTCAAGATGCTTTAGCTGGCCAGAGGGTTTGCTGGATTTCAGATGAAATTTATAGAAAGTAAATGAAATTCAAATACAGCTAATAGCTCCCCTCCCTGACTGTGCAATTATGTGTACTCATTATGTGTGTAGCATGTTATTATTTAAATGTCCCCAATTTCAGCCCCAGAGGGCCAAGGGCCCTCAAAGAGTGGCCAAGGCCGAGGCCTCTGCCAGCTTCTCTGAAGCTTTTGTCAGTTTATTACCACCGGGAAAAGTGGCACCATCTCCAGCACCAAGGAGACAGAGGGCTCGCATCCAGCAGAAATCTGACCGCTGCCTCCGAGCAGCCTGGCTACAGTCAACAAGCTGTAACCTCAGGTGCAATTCCTACACAGACAACCCACCGGGCTGTCCCAGACTCACATTCACCACCTCCAGGAAGACAAAAAAAAAAAAAAAAATCATCCCTTGTCACTTTATAGACTACAAAAGCAAGACTGACGGCAAACATAGATTTTATGACATAAAATATGAAGTCTCTCTACTACCTTAGAGGGAAGTGATGCTTTTGAACTGTGGTGTCAGGGAAGACTCTTGAGAATCCCTTGGACCGCAAGATCAAACCAGTCCATCCCAAAGGAAATCAGTCCTGAATATTCATTGGAAGGACTGATGCTGAAGCTGAAACTCTAATACTTTGGCCACCTCATGTGAAGAACCAACTCACTGGAAAAGACCCTGATGCTGGGAAAGACTGAGGGTGAGAGGAGAAGGGGACAACAGAGAATGAGATGGTTGGATGGCATCACTGAACTCGATGGACATGAGTTTGAGTAAGCTCCAGGAGTCGGTGATGCAGCCTGGCGTGCTGCAGGCCATGGGGTTGCAGATAGTCAGACACGACTGAGCTGAACTGCTATCTTAGTCTGCTGGGCTTCCTGCCCTACTGGACCTGCAGAAGTGGGACAGCTGAGCCCAGTCACTCAGACAAGCTGCTGTGTGTACCCTCTAAGCAGACATCAGCCCCCCACCTTCCTCATACAAGGGGCCAGGGCAGGGGGCTGCTTGTTTATCATCCTGGCATGCCCGTGATTTCACGGCAGTGATGTCAATTCATTTCCAAATTAGATAAAAATTATGTCAAGCCCATTCTGTGAACTCAAAATAATCGTTTTAAAATTGTATTTTCCCAGGAAACTCTGGCAAGACCAATAATTCTGAAACATCTTTGCTTAAATATAGGGGTAAAACAAAACACCATCTTTCTCATACCACTGTTGCAAGGATAAGGTGTCATTTTCCTCCATTCAGGATTCAAAAATCAGTACTGGATTCAAAGTAACATGGCTTGAGCTGTAATTGCAATTCTGCTACTGCATTATAAGGAACTGTGTGCCATCAGTGAGTCACGACCACAGAGAATTCTCAAACAGCCCCCACGAGAATGTCTTCTTGCCCTTACAGGTGAAAATGCCACGGGTCTCAGAGGTGAACCCCACTACCCATGACTCCCACGCCATAAAGCATGAGAAAGGGAGCACAAGGGACAGAAGCCCCCCCTACCATCCCCCAAAATGGGGTACAGGCACCTGCTCTCCCCTCTGCCCCATCCCGTTTCCTACCACACCTCCCAGTGGGGGCTCCAGACTAGACTGCTTCAAACTCTACCAGCAGGTAACTTTCTGTCACAGCTAACACTAAACTATTTCAACTTTTGAAAGAGATCGCCACTCATGGATTATTAGGACAGGGATAGCCGAAGGTTCACTCTGCTTTAAACACTGAAACCTCTGAGCCCGCTCATCCTTGACCCTCCCTAGGCCATTGACCTGCTACTTCTACCCCTGCCAGCCTGCTGCTTAATTATAAATACCTCTGTTTTTTTAAAAAAGACTTTTAAGATACAGAATCTTAAGAAGTAAACCCCTCAGCTAGAGATAAAAAGCATCAAATGAAACCAAGAAAAAAAAAAAAGAAAGGGAATCTTGAGAAGATAGGAGACAATAAAAGAAAAAAGAGAAAAGAAAAATGAAAAAGCATGACTCTTAAAACCACTTTTCCCCACAACCAGGACCCCATCTTCACCAGCCCACAATGAGGAATCCCGGAGAGTGCTGTGAGGCGTAGTGAGGCCCAGCTCCAGATAAGGTCACTGCACTGCACACGAATGCTGATTACACAGCACCCACTCAAGGGCATGGCAACCCACCCGTGTTCCTGCCTGGAGACCCACAGACAGAGGAGCCTGGCGGGTCCATGGGGTGTCAAAGAGTCGGACACAGCTGAGCGACTGACACTTGACGACGTGCACACAGAAGCACACATGTATACACATTCAAAGGTAACACTGCTTACAATCCTTATTACTCCCAAAGAGTCTTGGAGGCTGCCTGCTATTTCAGCTTTCTCTGCATCACACCCCTTAGAAAGAGCACCCTGAGACTCTGGGACCTACACAGAAGAACTTATTCCCATGGTAACAAGTCTAGTTTCCGTGCTTTCCATTTCCATGCGTGCATGCAAAGTCACTTCAGTCGTGTCCAACTCTTTGCAACCCTATGGACTATGGCCCACCAGGCTCCTCTGTCCATGGGATTTCCCAGGCAAGAACAGTGGAGTGGGTTGCTGTGTCCTTCTCCAGGGGATCTTCCCGACCCAGGGATCGAACCCAGCATCTTTTACATCCCCTGCGTTGGCAAGCAGGTTCTTTACAACTAGCGCCATCTGGGACACTGATGCTTTCCAGCAGTCCCTAAATAAGAAAGCACATTTTGTTTAACATACTAACTGCCTTTAAGAAAATGATTCTTGAAACATACACAGGTTCTAAAACAGGGTGATGTGTTATTTAGAACTGCTATCGAAACAGTATGAGGAATAGCAAAAAGGTGGCCCTGCAATGCAGCCTGCACAAACAGCAACACGAACCAGAAAAGGGCATGCTCATGCAACCTCACAACAGAAAGACGGAAGCCTCGATGTCTGAGTGTTTAAAAGAAAAAAAAAGAAAAAAGATAAGTCAGGCTTTATCAGAGTGAAAGGCAACCTATCAAGACAAACAACAAAAACCACCTTTCTTAAGGAGGTGGTAACAGAATTAAGTTTTCAATGATCCCAATAGAGATGTATAGGCCAGCTTTTCTTAAAATTCCTTCCTCACTATCGTTAAGCCCTGACTATGCCGATGAAAACAAGAGTTACGATTGGTTGACTAGCTGGCAGGGCTAGTCTCTTCCTGAATACGTAATTGTAGTTTTTGTTCTTTTACCCTAATTTCACCACCATTCAATCCCTGACACCTGGCTACCTTTCTGTACTAAAAGCTGATTTTTCCCAGTTAGTTTGACTTTTATTTCTTAAAAAATTCAAAAGTACCAAAGCATCACCACCCCTGAAGAGCAGGATGAGAGCACGCCTGTCACAGCAGTGAGTCCAGCGCCACCGTAGCCATCACTCTGCTGTGACCGCAGTCCCAGTAAAACGCCACCCCAATCATCCTCTCCCCCAAAACTTCACAGCAAAACAGTATGTTCAGTGTGGAGCAATGAAGGCAAGACTGGTCACACGTGCTCTTTAAAATGATGTGGGGTTGAGCATTCACTCTATTCCCAGCAGTCAAGGAATGAGTGGGGTTCCTCCACTGGAGGAGACCCATGACCACACAGGGCTCTGAGCAGTACACTGTGGCAAGAGAGTACTCAAATTATTTTGATTACACACACACGCAAGATTCAATAAGGGCCTTTCCCCATCACACTGGCTTGGCCTTCAGTCACACAAGACCAGGAGAGAGTGACAGAATACGAGTGGCGGCAGGGCAGACCCAGGGGCACTCAGGAAAGCCATCTCAGGAAACCCTGCCATCGCCTTACAGAAAGAGTCCACCAACAGGTCTTGTCTGGAAGCACTGGTTCCAACAAGAGGCTCCCAGACAACTCACCTCACAACTAAGCAGGATGGAAAAACCTCCACGCCCTGTCAACCTGTCAGTCAGCAGCCTGGCAAGCTGCCAGGTTCCCATGTGCCATGATTTTACCACTCCACCATTACAGAAAAGACGCAAAAAGAATAATAGGTTCTCCTCTTCCTTATCTCCTTACTTCAAACAAATACAAGCAGAATAAGGTCAATTCACTCATGTTTAATCCAAGAAATTAACAAGAGAGGCCGTGGAATGCTGCTGCCACAGCCACAACCCTCGAGATAAAATATAAACGGTAACCAAATGCTTGTTCCGAAACGGTCTTCACTGGCTGATGCCATCTGAGTCACACTAACCCTGTCAAAAAGAGACATCAGACTGGGACAGGGGCAACTTTCCCGCCAGGCCTCAGGGATCCACTTGACAAGCACCCAGGAGGAGAACACGGGACGCACAGCAAACACCTGTGCCATCCACCTGCCACCACGCAGGCACCGGCCTGGACCTTGGGAGGCTCAGAGCCAGAGAGACAGCGCGGCAGGCAGCAGGCACACAAACTCAGGCTGCCTCCTCTGGAAACAGGGGCCACAATCAGCAAGGTCATCCAAGGCAGCTTCTGCTCCCCTACGTGGATAGAAAGACAGATGTTCCCAGAAAAACCTGTATATCCAGCTCTCCACACAACCCAGGAAATAGCAGAAACCAGATCGCAGCCCAGGTCTTGTCTACAGGGCACACACAAATGAAGGCACCTTGCCAATTATGTCATGCAGCACATAAAGGAGCATGAAAATGAATCCATAAACCCAACCAGGGTAACTGCTGTTAGGGGCCCAGCCTGAGAAGCACGAGCCGCCCCAAGCAAACACACCCATCTCAGAAACAAGGCCGGGGCCAGCACGGCATCCAACCCGACACAACAGGCAACTCACCGCTCACAGCCTTCAGGCTCCCAGGAATGCCTTCCCCGTGCTGCCTCTTCTGGGCGTTCTTGAACTCCTTCAGAGACAAATAAAGGACTTTACGTACCACCCTTTCTTCTGACCACGGAATCCCATCACTGTCATCCTGGGGAAACAAGGAAGAATGGGGAGAGGCGTGTTACTTCAAAGAAAGGAAGCAAATGTTCAAGAGTCAGAATAAACTTCAAAAAAAAAAAAAAAAAAAATCCCAAGCAAGTACTGCATGACTGAGAGCCAGTTCCAGAGATGAGAACTACATCCTGAGAGAGGGCACTGGTCCGTCCTGGAGGGCCACCCCTCAGGCTGTAACGGGACCAGAGGAGCATCTCCCTTCACACGCCCCGTGCCCAAATCGTGTCATTAACTGGTAATACTGAAGTTTTATATTCTTGGCAAAGTTTAGAAAAGAGCGGGGCGGCAGCCATAACAAGAAGGGTAACGCATCATTGTACTGGAGCTCTTTGGAGTGAGCAGTTCCAGAGCGCAGGCACCTCACAAACATGTGCCCCACTCTTTGGGAAATGTTGTTGTTGGGAATCGGCGCTGCTTTCAAGGAATTTACCGTTTAGTCAAAAGAAATGAAACTGGATCTGCACTGGCCTTTTAAGGGAATGAATCACACACAAAAAAAGTGAGAGAGGGAGAGAGACCACTGCAGAAAAAGGGCAATGGATCTTGGTGGAATAGCGAATGGGGTGGTGGGGGGTGGTTTTTCAAAGAATACACACAGTAACAGGTCTCGAAGGTTTCATTTAAGAGTGGCTACCCTGGTCTGTTGTATCAGATCTAGTGTAAGCTCTTGAGAGAGCACTGACCAAAACAAGGGCAGGCTGGGAGGACAGGGGAACCAAAGCAGCAGCAGCCCACCCAGGGACCACTCTGGCAATTCCAGGAGCTAAGATAGACTGCAGACCAGCGGGGATGGGGCAGGACCGGGGCCCAGTCTGCGAAGACAGGGGTGCCTGGAGATGGCGAATACGGTGCGCCAACCAAGTTAACTCTTTCATGGAACCAGCAAGAAGGCTCTCAAGGTTTAAAAAGCTGCTTCCCACAGCCTGAGACCCTCACAGGTTCTATCCTGTTTACATCTGCCTACAGTGGACATCTGATTGCTGTGGACATCTGCTCATCTGAGAAGTCCTTACAGTCACACACCTACTTCAAGACTTCATTTTTCTAAGAGCTCAATTTGGAGATAGAAGGATTATGTGCTTCTTGGGTACTTGGGGTCTTAAGCGAGTAAGTAACTTCGGGAGGTGGTGACGGACAGGGAAGTCTGGCGTGCTGCAGTCCGTGGCTGCAGTCAGAAATGACAGAAAAGCGGGGTTCTGGTTCTTCAGGTTCCTTTTGTTCAAACAGGAGGCCAAGTATGTCCAGGTCAGGCTGCTGCTGCTGCTGCTCTCCGCACCCTACAGAACTGGTTTTCACTCCCTGCCACTACCGGGTCACTAAAGCCTCCTCCTAAAGCCTCCGGCGGAGATAAGGGAGGTAGATTATCCAAGCTCTTCTCCAGCTTGTAAATTCCTAAAACTCTGCATAAACACACACTGCATCTTAGAAATCCAACCACACAGTCTCTAAGCCCCACATAACGGAAGCTGTGCTCCTGTTAATCTTCCAGGATTTCCTAGAATGACAGTGATTCTCCATCTTCTGTAAGAAGGGGAAGAGAAGGCCTAGGAGCAAAGAGCCAGGATTCCCACCTTTCCGGGGCTGTCCCTGGTGCCTCACACCTGCTTCCAGCACCTCCAGGAGGAGAAGACACACCCTCTCCCTGCAGTGGCTCTCCGGAAAGCACCAAGGCATCTACAGACCAGGGTGGTGGTCAAGTTCACACATGAAGACTGAGCTCAACCCCAGCAGACTCCACCGCACACAGCCTCTCTGTACCACTGTGTACCACCACTCTGTACCAGCCACCAGAGGCCAGGCAACTCCACGGCTGAAAACCAGGAAAACCAAGAGCTCCGACCAGACCCCACTTGAGGAGCCCAAGGAACCAACTGCCTAAAAGGCCAATGATTCAGCTACCCAAGAGGTGAAAAGCACAAAGAATTCACTCCTGGCAGCGAGCAAGCCCCGCGAGTGTGCATGAGCGTGCCTCCAGCAGACTGGTTCCCCCGAGTGACAGTCTCAGCCTTGGGAAGAGTCCACGCTCATGGGCTGAAATCTACCCTCCAGGACCCAGGGAAGCCTCCCGACAGAATGGTCCCCACCACTCCAGGTTCCTATCCTCAGCAATTAGGTCTCCACCACAAACCAGGCCATGACTATGAATGATTAATGTCCTACATACACACACAGTTTATAAACTGTAAAGCCCCAAAAATAGCTTTCAATGTAAAATTCCTATGACAATTTACTGCTTCCTGTTCAGACTGCAGCCTTTATTCTGACTCCAGGTCTTCCAAAGAGAGAATTAAACACCCTGAAGACTGATATCTAATTAAAACAGACAAACCTTGTGAGAGGATAACTTCTGCAAAGGAAGACCCATTTAACGCTCACTTAATAATATCAGCAGCTTCATGACACCTATCTGGATAGTGTGTTAGTTGTTCAGTCGTGTCCAACTTTCTACAGCCCCATGGACTTGTAAGTCCGCCAGGTTCCTTTGTCCATGGCATTCTCCAGGCAAGAATACTGGAGTGGGGTGCCATCCCCTTCTCCAGGGGATCTTCCCAAACCAGGGACTGAACCCAGGTCTCCTGCATTGCAGGCAGATTCTTTACTGTCTGAGCCAGCAGGGAAGCCCAATAAGATAAGATAAATACAGGAGAAGGAAATCTAGGACTCAGAATACAGGGTTTCAAGTTCTAGACATTAAAAATAAAAATAAACCACCACACACGAGTTCTTTAATAATCTAGACTGCTGGTCAAGACTTGTCACCTCCCTCATTGTTGATGCAAGACACAAACCTAACAGGTAAGAAGTCGACTCTACCCTGTTTCCAAAAGCCCAGCAGGTTAAGTGATGATTTAGAAATGAGAAATCAAACTGCCGTTCACAGCTGTAGAGTCACAATGAATCCCCACATTCGGTGCACACCCCTCTCAAGTGGGAGGCTGGCAAGGTGGGCTTGCAGCCAGCCACGAGGCACACAGGCCCTGCAAGCCGGGTGTCCTGGAAAGCTGGAAAAGAAGAAGGTACTCAGGGGCCTAACACTTGCCTTCTCATAGTTCTGAACAACCCAAGTTCTATTGAGCACTCTAGAACATAGCCCAGGCCTAACCCTCTCATTAGAAGTCAGGAACTCCAAAGGCAAACCTCACCCCTGCCCCAAGAGCTTCCATGACCTTTTAAGTCCAGCCCTTCCGTTTTCTCCTCCCTTTTTCAGTAGCTGTCTTATTTAACCAGCCAAAGAAATAACGTCTCCATGGAGTCGTTTCTCCTGCTCCTCACAGTGTTCTCCCAGCACCCGTCACTGCGTGAGAGCTCAGGATGCTGAAAACTGGACCAACTCAACCTCATGCCTCCCACGTTACCACCCACAGCCGGCCTGCCAGTGCCACATTTCCAGGATGGGTGAAGTGCAGGGCCTAAAATCACTCCAATTTCCTTGACTAAAAACACACTATCTCCGTAAAAAGGGCCCCACAGTGACGACTCCAACAGGGCCGGGCAACCCCTCGCATTCTCAGTGGCAAGCCTGTCAACAACCTAACACCCGCACACCACCCCACTGCCACCACCGAGCTCCCTGTGAAGACAGCGCCCATCTCCAAGTCCACGTGGCCTTACAGAGCCCAAATCTACTGCCCCACAATCCCTTCACCTCGGTTAAACGCTACCCAGATTCCTTCACTAAACAGCCTGTTCCTGTTCTCAGTTCCTCTCCCTGCCACCCACCTCGCGAGCTCCTCCTCCCGTTTCTCCCAGGAGCCCCTCCTTCTATCTTCTCCCAGCTCTGTATTCACTTAGTCAGCCCCAAATCACTATCTTCAAATCGACTGATAGGCCAATGGTGCCTCAGTGTTCAAAATCCTCACAATCTCCTGTTGACCTTCATGGGCCTGGTGGCTCTGTTGCTCCTCAGAGGGAATCACCCTAGATCTGCACCGCAGCGCTGGAAGCAGAGAGCAAGCTCTTCTCCATGAAAGCAAGCTTCCTCTACCACACCCAGCCCCCCGTCCATTTGCTTTACTGGTCAGCTTAATCAAGGCAGATAGAGTCACACCACTGATCCAACGTCCAGCAGTCTCATTCGGATGCAAATGCGGCCGCTCAGAGTGTGTGGCCAGTTGTGGTGAGTGGCATTAATGATTTAAAAATAGCTCCTGTCATTTGGGGTTTCCATGATAAGATCAGGGTTAACTGATCACCTAAATCTTAAGAAGAATGAACTCTCAGATGACACACCACCCTTTCTCATTCCTACCCCACGATCTCGGATTTCTCCCCATGCCCCTCAAAATGCTCTGCAAACACTGAAATTAACAACAACAACAACAAAATTAGATCTGCTGGCAGACAGAAGGAGGGAGGGGGGGAGTCATCACATAGATTTGCTTTGCAACTAACTTCGAGAAATCACTTTTGCAAATGGAAGTCTAAATAATAAGATCTTTGAAAGTACAAGTGACAGTTTTGTTTTCATTTGCAAAACATCTACCATTTTTTGAAAAAAGTTTGAAAATGGCAAGGGCTCAGGCATTAAAGTAGAATGTATCTCATCATAATCTTCTTATTGAAGAAGCTGCTCTAAGCTTTGTAACAGACATATAAGAAAAGGGGGCACAGAAAGTAACCATGTGAAGACACCACACACCACGTGCACACCACGTGGCACATAGCACCACCGAAGGATTCTCCAAAGCCCACAGAGCAGCTTAGAGATACAACAGTGCTCCGAAGACCACCAGTGCCTTAACTACTCAGCAACTTGTAGAAATGCAGGCTCATTTTAAGACTCCCTGGTGATGCCCGCACAAGTGAAAGTTTCAGAAGCTCTGCTGTACAGACGAGCCCCATCCTGCCCATCTCACATCACTTTCTACCTTCCACTGGAAAACAGGCAAAGATGAAGATGAGATGAAACCCTAGATGAATGCTTCTAACCACCATCTAACTGTTGAAGTCTGTATTAATATACTGAGCAATCTTTCCTTTGACTTCTCTTAACTGAGCAAAAAACAAGTGACCAAATAGCAAGAATGAAATCAACAAAAAAGTTAAGACACTGAGAAATGGTTAGTTCCTTGAATCAGTGCAGTGTGACATGATCTGTCAAGCTCTCATTCCCTGATTACCCAAGTTGGGATGACTTCCCTTTAAAGGTGACACAAAGTTAAACACAAATGTGAATAATATCCCAGAAGAGGACCAGCATATGCAATGAGATCATTTCTATTTCTTTGCACAATGTGAAAGTTGGCATACATTTCAGCAGCCACATCACCCAGTAGGATCTCATTAAGCTTGCAGTTAACCATATCCTCCCCCAAGGTGACTTTATTTGTTGGGTGAAGGGGTGTACCCCCCCATTACCATGCCACAAAACCCAAAGGAAGGCCCCAAACCGACAAAACTCACGGCTCCCAGTTGCGAATTATTTTTCTATGATTTTTCTCCCAACTTCTACGGTCAAAAACCAAAACCAACACAGAGAGACATATAAGGACATATGAGATGCTTTCTTCCTTAACCAGGTTTATCAGCAAAACAATGAAGAAGGTACATGATCTGTTGGGCGCAGACTGCCACGTCTCCTACAAACTCAGCCTCATGGAGAAGGGCTAGAGCTGCGGACATGGGCATGCATGACTATTTTAAATGTACTCAAGTGCCTACCCCAACTTCCACTGATGGTGTAAATTCTCATCAATGTTAGTTTCAATAAAGCCCCAAAAGGGCCTTAATATAAAAAGAATTTGCTGACAATTCCAATTTTCTCTCTATGGCCCTCACTTCAAAACCCTGGATTATTGAATTAACATGTTCTAACTGCACCAAGAGTTCTTCTAATTGATTGGCTCAAAACTGATCAGGCTGTTGATACAGAAAAGCCATGCCATCCACTCAGCCACAGGCCTGGGGAGAGTCTTCCAGCCCTCAAATACTGGAGTGCAAGCAATAGGGGTTTCCAGGTCAGTCAGTCCTGGTTAGTTTCCGGTGCCAGGTTCTATGGAAGCCCATTTCTGATCAATTTAAACAAGACACACACACACACACAGACACACATTTTCTAACAATTACAACTATATAAAAATGAAACAAGTCTCCATAGAAGAGACTTAACTTCCCACTACTTGTGGACAAACTGCGTTAAGAGCCTCATCCATTATGAGTGACCAAGTAATTTATCATCGCAGCCAAGGGCACTGTTAATACTGATGCCAGGACAACTGGCAGAAACTGGAACAAAGGTCAACCAGGGACTAGGTTCCTTCCAGCAAAGGTCTTCACTACCATGCAGATCATTTTTAACATCACCACCACATAAAATAAAACCAGTATCCAAGACACATACGTTTTACATTGAAGTCCAGAACCTCCCACCAACATTTTAAATGTCAACTGGCTTGGGGGGGTTGGAGGGGGGGGGGGGTGCAGACATGTGCACACACTACCATGTTCCACAGAAAACACTTCTGCTTTCACGGGAAGGGAGCAGCCAGTCAAATGCTCCCGTCAGAGCTTCTGGTAAGTAAACCAAGCAGACAGGGGCATGCAGGATGGGAGAGAAGAGAACATGCATGTTCACAGGCAGAAAGACCTGCTCCTGACATGACATCCCCTCATTCAAACTGATACAGGAGTTAAGACAGTGAAGTGTCTGGATTACAGCAGCCACTGGATGAGCTGCCAACGCCACCACATGCGTATGTTCCATCTCCGTTCGTTTTGCCAAGGCTCTGGGAGCTGAGCAACTTGTGACTTTCCACCTCCTTTTAAAAAAGAAAGAGAGACGCGATGCCCAGTCTCAGTGCTCAGTCCCACGCTGGGCTGGAGTAACCGGAAATGCCACATGGGGCTGGGGGGTGGGGGACTGATTGCTGAGAAGATATTTCTAATAAGAAAACTGTGAAAGACTGGCTCCAGGAGGGAGGTGGAAAGAAAATTCATAGCCCTTTCCTCCTTCCAGGGAAGAATGTCTGGAAACCTTTACATAAATGCCTTTTATTTTCAAGAGCCCAAGTTTTGTATATACCTGCTGTTAAATCACCCTACTTAATGCAATTTGTTGCTGTCTGAAATATCAGCCTCTTCCATCGACAGTTTGAGAGAACAATGAAAGCATCCAAAATAATAACAGCAATAATTTGTTAGGGATGTTGATTCTTGGCACTGATTCCACACAAACAAGGATTTAAAGAGCCAGAGAGAGAGAAAATATTAAAGGAATGATAAAGAGGTTAAAACTACCGTTTCTTCTACTTTTAACAAAATATTTTCTCCACTGGAAATCAACTCAATGTCTCAAATCAACTCGATCTTCATTTTTAATTTCATAAACTGTTTCATCTGTCAATATTCAAACATCAAAGAAAAACAGGGGAACATTCACACCTAGAAATCAGATAAATGGCCAGGAAGGCACTGACTTACTGAATTTGTGAATGACGTTCCTTTGCCTTGGTTTTAAATTAGAAGCACTTCAAGCAGCAATTTTCCTCCAAAAGACAAGCTTCCAGGGATAAAGTAAACGGACTGAAAATGCTTATGCAAGGAGAGTTTTACTTCTTCCAAACTCCCATTAAATAATGTGTACTTATCTTTGATTACTGCCTATTTTAAAAAAATAAAATAAAAAGCTACAGCCGAAATTGGATTAAGAACTTCTGCTGAAAACGATTTATTGCATAACACAACTCTGACAGCCTGAATCTCCGGCCACCAACTGAGCCTTTATAAAAATCTGCTGGGCAGCTGCCAAGTCAGCTTTTTTGCATCTGAGCATGTCAGACCCCGCCGTTGTCAAGGCAGCGGCAGCGACAGCGCACGTTCCCGGTTAAATGGTGCAGGCAGGGACCAGCAGTGAGGGCCACGCTACACAACATTCAACCCCCTGCAATTCCTGGTCTGACAGTTTGTTGTTTCAACATAATCAAAAAGGACTCGTGATCCGGAGGGCATTATCTCCAAGAAACTGGCAGAAATCGGATTGGCGATCTCCCTTCGGTGGAGGAAACGGGGGAGAAATTAAGTCAAATTACAAATAAATACTTGACATGGGTCTTGGAAAGAGAAACGAGAATGAGAAGACGATTCTGTGTTGGCAATGCCAAGGAGCAACTCCCAACAGCCTCATTTGGGAATAAATCATTAAATAAGTAGGTTCCCAAGGGCATCCTGACTGATTGGGATCTTTTCATCCTTACAGCCTTTTTATGTTAATAAGAATACCCCCAAACCCCCCAAATGGTATATTCTAAGCTGCACTATCCAACAGAGTAGTCACCAGCCACATGTGGCTATTTACGACTGACTTAATTAAGTTCCTTAAGTTGTACTGGACACATTTCAAGAACTCGTCAGCCATGTGCTTCTCAAAATGGACAGCCCAGTTAAAGAATGTTTCCAACATCCCTGTTCTAGACCAGCACTGATAATGAATTGGATGGAGTTTTTCAATTGGCTAACTCATTTTATTATGGCCCTAAGACTCTTCAAAACAGGCACGAGAAAATTCTGGAACATAAAAATACCCCGCACAGGAAAACCAGAGTCTAAAGTAGGTAAGAACTGATATTTACCCATATAACTCTCAGGAAGTGGTTCCAATTTGTTCTGCCACATCTCACCTTTCAAATTTGCAGGGAATGTACATGAAATTCAGAGGATGAAATACAAGATTCTTCAGTCTACGAGGAAGCCCTAAAGACACGCACTGCTTTAATATGCCTTCAAATCATATTCTAAGTTATTTCCCTGCAAGGTAACTCCTCTGGGTTTAAGAGAAGACAAAAGCCAGCACCCACCAGTCAGTCTCCCAGTGCCAACGGGTGGCCCAGACTTTGGAGACTGACTACTGCCCCGCCTCTTCCAGGACCAGTCAGTCTCCCAGTGCCAACGGGTGGCCCAGACTTCTGAGGCTGACTACTGCCCCGCCTCTTCCAGGACCAGTCAAGGTTATGGGCCTCTGAGCCGGGCCAAGGGCTAGGGTGATTTTTATACTTCTGTTTCTCCCCCCAGGCCCTGGGACACTGCTGGGTGACTTGATGAGCTCTGTCAATACCTGACTGACTTAACTTGCTGGCTTTTTCTGGCTCAGAAAGAACCTCCACCCAGGAAACAGCATGAGTGTCCACACCTTCCCAAAGGACTGGATGTCTGGTCATGCTACACTGTAAAACCTGTTAAGGAGTTTGGGGGGCCATTTTATGAAAATTTTCAAGTTACAGTGAAGTACACAAATAAACTTTGTCCTTGGATTTAATATCAATGAACACCCAATCATGCTTGTTCTTTCCCCCCTTTTCTCATATCCTTCAGTGGTCCCGAGTTAAGGACCATCAGTTTGTACCTTGTCATTACAAGAATGGACCTCCAGAAATCATTTTAATGCCTGTCGCCCCTACAAACAGTGCTTCCCACTAATGGAAATGCAGATCAGCGTGTGGCGGGTCACATACTACTGTTTCTCGGGCCTCTGTCCTCCAGGTTTGATAACTAGGAGCACCACTCAAACATTCCTGAATGATGCACAGGAGGTTAAGACAGACAAGTCTGTGCGACTCTAGAAGCTTTGCCATTGTCCATTTCATCTTCATGTTTCCAGCCTTTAGGGCTGAGTCCAGTACACAACAGAAATATTCAAAAATACTTCTTCAATAGAGTGAACACATATTAAGAGCTGTCAGGAGGTAAGAGACCTGGATTTCAGTTACGGAATTCTGTTTCCTTGTGTACAAACAAATGACCGAGGAGCGGCCACCAACCCAAGAATCTATGAGCAAAAACACTGGAGCACAAACCACACACGTGGGTTCCGCCCATCAAGTTTCTCCCAGGTGATGCTGCTGGTCAGACACACACCGAGAATCACAGGTATACAGCCTGCAAGGGACCCGACTCCCACCTCGCCTGCGTGAAGACTGTTCTCACTGCCAGAAAAGACACTGTAATTGCCAAACCTAAGGCAAATAATTAGAAACCTGACTCTTGGCTGGTTTTCCTGTTTCCTCTCCCACAAAACCTTCACTTTGTGGCAAACAGATGGAGAAACAATGGAAACAGTGACAGACTTTATTTGGGGGGGGCACGCGCTTCAAAACCGCAGCTGGTGACTGCAACCATGAAATTAAAAGACTCTTGCTCCTTGGAAGAAAAGCTATGACCAACCTAGACATAGGTTGGTATGACAAAGACATTACCTTGCCAACAAAGGTCCGTCTAGTCAAGGCTATGATTTTTCCAGTGGTTACGTATGGATGTGAGAGTTGGACTGTAAAGAAAGCTGAGATGAAGAATTGATGCTTTTGAACTGTGATGTTGGAGAAGATTCTTGAGAGTCCCTTGGACTGCAAGGAGATCCAACCACTCAATCCTAAAGGAAATCAGTCCTGAATATTCATTGGAAGGGCTGATGCTGGCCACCTGATATGAAGAACTGACCCTCTGGAAAAGACCCTGATGCTAGGAAAGATTGAAGGCGGGAGGAGAAGGGGATGACAGAGGATGAGATGGTTGAATGGCATCACCGACTCAATGGACATGAGTTTGAGCAAGCTCCGGGAGTTGGTGATGGACAGGGAAGACTGGTGTCCTGCAGGCCATGGGTCACAAAGAGTCAAACAAACATGACTGAGCAACTGAACTGAAAACTTTCAACTCTGATTCCTCTGCCCTTCCCAATCTCTGATTATGATGGAAATAATAACTGCATCAACTTACATTTTAAAACCTTCAATCCTTGGGGCTCCTCTCAAAGTTCAAAAGCCTCTGAGGTTCCCAGTGGCTACTACAGGGGGCATTTCCAAATTTCCTAGTATGACCTACAAAATGATCATCAACCCAACTTAGCATAGAGTTCTTAAGTCCTTGTCCCTCTAGTGCTCCCAACACCTGCCCCCACAACTGACAAGAGATGAGCATCTCACACAGAGGCAACAGGTCTCATTTTGTAGCCCCATCTCAAAACAGACACCAGAAAACAGAAGTACTGTTGTTTATTAACTAAATATCGATCATGATTTCAACAATAATTCACCAGTAAATAAAGAACAGACGGTATACACACAGATAAAAGTACAACCTCAAACCTCTAATACCAAGAAATACATAAAACAATTAGGCTCAATTTACCAACTCTGTCTGTTTTAGTATTCCCCCCCCAGCTCTTGGTCTTTATAATGCAAAGAATGCATGATCTATGTGACCAGGACCCTTAGTACGAGATGTCAATTTCATTCAAACTGAGATATTTACTACCAGTGAATTCAGTACCTAATCCAATGACAAGATTTAACCATATCACTATTTCACAATGGTTTTCAAAGATCACAACTATTTCTGCCACCTAAACAAAACCAGAAACCTTCATTGGCTCCCTCATTTCTTTCATGCAAAATGAGATTTCCAGCAGTAGTAGCTCCATAAAATAGCCTGAAAGACCAATGAATGATTCAGTGAAAAGATTCATGCTTACCTACAGACTGACAGAGCTCCTCCAAAGTCATGAGGGTTGACCCCCTAAAAGGCGATATAAGCAGTTTCATTTTCAAGCACAGCTGTTAAGAATAGCAAATACGGCCTTCTAGAAGTGACGTCACAGTCCTTCCTATGTTGGCATGTCACAGTGATAAGAGAAAACCCACATTATGAGAACAGTGGATGTCAACTAAAAGTTTACCATTTACACTTCATGTGATGTGTGTGAAAGAATAAAGCAGAAGAGGGAAGATGACAATTGTACTCCAAATGGGAACCCCCCAGAAAGTTTTGAGCAAAGAAGTAACAGAATTTGATTTATAGTTTTAAAAGCTCACACAGATTGCTGGGTTGAGATTAAAACAGGGGGTGCGCAGAGATAAAGGAAGGTGTGACAACTGCCCACAAGAAGTGAGGACCAAGGAGGCAGCAAGAGGCTGTGAGGACTAAACTAGCTGAGAGAAACATGTGAGAAACCAGGAATAAAAGGTGAACTCCCAAGTTTTCATCTCAGGGCATTTCCTTTCCTTTCTGGAGGGAAAAAAAGGGGCACTTCTGAAAATAGCAGAAAAGTAGGGAGGAAGGAACCAAGAGCTTCATTCTTACACTCAGCTGGATTTGTCCACATCGATCCTGGGGGAGAGGTCAAAGTTCAGGCCACGTGTCAAAGTTAGAGATCTGAATACATCTGGTAGTTAAACATCAAACTTAGACTCCAGTTTTATCAAAAGGACAGAAAAGCATAGTTCACCTCTTCGTTGAAAGTAAGGGGTGAAGTCAGGTAAAGGCTGCCAGACCTGGACTAGTAGTCATTTTACGGCGAAAAGGGTTTTCAGACTTAGGAAAAATGATGCTTCCAAATAAACAGTGAATGAAGGCAGAGAACATAGGAGGAAGAAAAGGAATGTTTCACATACTCCAGAGGCTTTCTAGAAACATCTGCATTGGATGACGCCCTGTGTTAACTTCAATAATCTGGCAGAGGAGACCTCAGAAACCCACTGCTCAGCATGAGCCATACCGCAGGCCCAGGGCTGCTGCTGCTGAGAAAGTTCTATGTAGCCACACGAAGTCGTAACTCATTCACACACACGTGCAGAAGCCCCTTTTTATATTTAGCTTCACATGCAAATGAGAAAATGATGACATCCAGCCCTAAGCAGCGGCAGGCCTGAGGCCCACTCTCCCAGGTAAGTGCTACCACTCTCCCAGGTAACTCCCAAGAATCAGAAAGGCTTGCACAGGGTGAGACGAACCACCACCCGTTTGCTCTCAGGTGAATCATGGAAGGATCGAGAGAAGCTCCTTTGGGATGCCCCGAAGACTGGGAGGAAGACTACAGAGAATAATTCCCTCTATGTGGTCAACTCTATTTTCTATCAGACACACCACCTGTGAGTCACAGCCCACTGCCAGACCCACGCAGTGCTTTTCCTCTTGGAATTCCTGGTTTCTCTCCTGAAACGCACTCTGAATGGGGGTTCCGGGAAACCCCCGTTCCCATCCTCCCAACCAGCCCTCCACCTCTACTGCTGGCGACTGCCGTTCCAGTTCCGGCAGCACAGGGCTCAGCTGCCCTGGGAAGCCCGGGGAAGCTTTACCAAGGACAGGCCTCGCCATCAAGCTCCGAGTCGATGGTCCAGGGTAGGGCTGGGGCCCAGAGATTTTGGTAAACTCAGTGTGGGCACCACCCATCCACTGACACTCCCATCTTTGATGGACTCGGTCTCACTGCATTAAAATCACCCATTTCCTAACAACTCCCTAACAGTAAGGCTGGCATATTAGGAGCTTACTAAGCAACTATTGAGGAAATGAAGCTTCAAAAAAGGAAGAAACCATGTAACTAAGGAAACCAGGTTAACTGTTTAAAAAGAACACACAGCATGTTTGAATACACTTATTTTCTTGACATTAATCCTCTACATTGAGGATTCAGTATTCTCTAAAATCGAGGAAAAGTTTCAGCTGATACTAAAGCTTTCTTTGCATGTAAACACAAACCAAACCCATACTACCTTCAAGGAACTGAATCACTGAATAAATCACTCAAAGCTTCCCTACCTCCAACTGAAGAGGAAAACCAACCCTGCATGTCTATGAGTCAGAGACAAGTTCTGATTTGCCAATAAAACACTCAAAATATTATCTCAGTAAAAGTATTGGGAAACTAGGTTATGGTTGCTCGCTAATTTAATCACATCAGGAGGGAGAGTCTGGAGAGGCAGATCATCTTTTACCCAATACCCCATCATTGGGAGGTGAGTGAAAGTCGCTCGGTCAGGTCTGGCTCTTTAAGACCCCATGGACTGTACAGTCCACGGTATTCTCCAGGCCAGAATACTGGAGTGGGTAGTTGTTTGCTTCTCCAGGGGATCTTCCCAACACAAGGATCGAACCCAGGCTCTCCCGCATTGCAGGTAGCTGAGCTGCCAGGGAAGCCTAAAAACTAAATTGAAAGGGAAAAGCTTTTTTATGTTCAATATCTTCTTAACCCCAAACTCAAACTGCTGCAGAACAATTCCAGCACCTAAGTCACCTGTAGGAGACAAATGAAGCTTTTATTCTTCTTGTGCTGTCAGAACAAGGCCTGTCAAGCTCTACTCTGTCAGATCTCCTGTCCATATTAATACATAATTCAATTTCTGCTTCCAGGTAAGAGGTCTCTAGAAGGTCGGCTGCGTTCTTGTTCCCAACACTGTCCATCATGCAGTAGTTCAGGAAGATCTGTCCATCCCACACCCTCCAACATGACAGCCAGGGACTGCTTCTAGCCCAAGAGTCGGTGACGAAACGCTTAAAAGGCAAAGCAGAAGACAGGAAAAAGGAAGGGGTGCGGGAGGAGAGGTTATCCTATACAGAACAATTCTCCTTTTTTAGGGCCAGTTAGGGTTTGGCAGACTTTTCAGACCATTGTACAAAAGTCCTGACCTCAAAGAAAACACTTTTCAATTTTAACATACATACCCACACAAAGAAACACAGCAGGCACTCCCCACGGGCCAAAATAAAATGCTCTCTAGTAATTACCATAAATAGAGAAGGAGATGGGCTTCCTAAGTCAGAGTACAGAGGATGAGAAAAACCACCAGCAACAAAAACATCATAAACAAAATTACAGAGTCAACAATAAACTGGGAGGAAAGTGGAATTGCTTCTCAATGAGATGCAAAGAAACACATCCCTGAGATGCTCAAACAAGGGGAGCGAACACATTGATCAGCCAGCCGAGGCAAAGAGGGTGGAGCCCTTAAATACAAAGAGAACCTGGCGACAACTCATTTTCTGTGGAACAAACTAAAGTTTCTGGAAAATCCCACACAATATTATTAACGAAAATACTTGAGAATGGATTTACTTCTCATCACTTTCACTTCTTTTCCATACATTTGGCATAAAATTTCCCAATCAGCTCCAGGGTTTTAGATGATTTTAAGAATCACTAAATAAAGTTGCTTTGAGAGATTCTCCCTTAAAAACAGCCCGAGAGGACTTCCCTGGTGGTCTAGCAGTTGAGAGACCACCTGCCAATGCAGGGATTCGATCACTGGTCTGGGAAGACCTCGCAGGTCACGGGACAGCTGAGGCCATGCTCCGCATCAAGAGAAGCCCCCGCAATGAGAGGGGCCCACGGGCCACAGCTAGAGAGTAGCCCTCGCTCACAGCAACTAGAGAAAGCCCGTGAGCAGCAACGAAGACCCGGCGCAGCCAAAAATATTAAAAAAAAAAAAAACAAAAAAACCCTCTCAAACAAACTAGAAGGCATTTGTCCATCAGTCTAACCACAGCTCCCACTGTGATAAGATGTGATCAGTTTGCAGTGATAATTTGAGTTCACTGTTAAAATGATATCCACAACGATAGGCAGTACAGAAAACGCAAATAATGAAGGAAGAAGATAAAAATAAGCCAACACACCTGCCTTATAACCCTCTCCAGTAAACTGTACGAGTATAGTCTAGAAGTGTTCTGCTAGGAAAAAATGGTACGTTCATTACTGCAAAATCATATGCTATCTCCTTGGGAGAAGGGAATGGCAACCCACTCCAGTATTCTTGCCTGGAAAACCTCATGGACAGAGGAGACTGGCAGGCTACAGCCCACAGGGTAGCAAACAGTAGGACAGGTCTTAGTGCGAACAGCAGCGCATGTGGTCTACATTCAGGGTTGCTCTTTGAGCTCAACCATATTCTAGGCAACCTTCTAAGAGATCCTGGTGAAGTAACAAGACTGATGGGGAAGCAGGCGGCTTGCTTCAGACAGACAGCAAGAGGGAGGGCCTGTCAGTGGCTCCAGCACCACTGTCTCAGGACACTGAGCAGTCAGCAGTCTGGAGCCTCCCCTCTCATCTTCACCTGTTCAAAGAAATCTCTGAATCTCTGGAACCATCATTTTAAAATAATTAAAATGATGAGTTTTGTAATATGTGAATTTGACCGCAACAAACAAAACTTATTAAATTTGCTAATCTCAAAACAAATTCTACTTAAAATATAAGTAAGTTTTAGAGTTTTCTTTGAGGTCAGGGCTTTTGTAAAATGGTCTGAAAAGTCTGCCAAACCCTAACTGGCCCTAAAAAAGAACTGTTCTGTATAGGATAACCTCTCCTCCCGCACCCCTCCCTTTTTCCTGTCTTCTGCTTTGCCTTTTGGGCATTTCGTCACCGACTCTTGGGCTAGAAGCAGTCCCTGGCTGTCATGTTGGAGGGTGTGGGATGGACAGATCTTCCTGAACTGCTGCATGATGGACAGTGTTAGGAGCAAGGATACTCAAAGTGTCTCCACTTTACTGAGATACGGAGAACAATGAAATTATTAATACTGCGTTCCCATGTGAAAGTTCTAGAAATACTTTTACTGGCAAACTGGGTTTGAGTGTTACAAGGCTAGTAAAAACCATCCACTGCTACATGAAACAACTCCATAACCACTTTTTACCAAGTAAAAAGTTCAACAATTCCCAAATACAAAATATATCATATTGCAGCCTAAGCAAAGCATATTATCAGCTTGCTTATTTTGATGCTCTTGTGTTCATTAGAAACTGCTAATCATGCATCATTGAAATTGAAAATCAGTAAAATGTGCAGCGAGACAATTCCTTTGTATTACCTCGAGACCCACGAACGTCTTAATCGTAAGGGCAGGATGGGTGCATGTGGGGTCTGCTCCCTCTATACTCAGAGGCTTGTCCCAACAAAAGTAGAGGCCACACACACAGAACGGGTCACAGTGAAGTACTGGTATCATAACCTCAACATGCGCCCTGGTTTTCAGTACTTTTTTCCTATGCATTCTTGCTGTGGTCTGCAATGGTTTGAACCCATATTCCAAATAACTCTTTCAAGCTCACTTGCCCCTGCCATTCTCTCTCTGGCTCTTCCCTTATCGCAACACTCATGTCTCAGTCGAATGTCACCTTCTCCAAGAAGCTTTCTCCAACCATCCTACCACACAACCTGCTTTAACTTTCTTCAGAGAATTTATCACCCGTAAAATTTGTATTTGATAGGAACACATATTATATGGTTTCCTAACTAAATTACTGGCAACTCAAAGATGATATATGAGGCATTCCATATATTCAACACTTTGATTTTTGACAGTGATACAGTTAATTATTTTTATCATAAAAAAAAACAATAAATGAGGAGGAGGAAAGGGGTAATTTAACTCATATAAGCTAACAAATTCAAGTCCACCCCTCTGTTAATGAAGACAAAGAAACAAGGTTAACACAGCCTCATTCCGTACGGCCGGTGCTAACAATTACCAAAAACTAGGGTCTTAAGACACAAATTTATTCTCTTACCAGTTTGGGCAACCTCCAGGAGACAGTGAAGGACAAGGGAGCCTGGCATGCTGCAGTCTACGGGTTCACAAAGAGTGAGAGAGGACTTAGCACCTGAACAACAGATTCTGAAGGCCAGAAGGTCAAAACCAGTTTCACTGGGTTAAAGCAGAGGTGTTTGGTAAGGCTGTTTTCTTCTCGAAGTTCTGAAGGGAAAATCCAATGCCTTGCCTTTTCAGCTTCCCTGGCTTGTGGCCCCTTCATCTGTCTTCAAAGATTATCACTTCAACCTCTAAGGTTCTGTTTTCCCCTCTCCTTTTCTCTCTCTGCCTCTGAAGCCTACCTCTCTTATGTAAGGACGCTTGTGATTAAAAGCGGGCACACCTGGACCAGCCCAGCCCAGCTCCCTGCCGAAGGCTTCACTTAAGCACGCCCCCGTTTACCACTTAAAGTAACAGGCTGGGGGGACCTGAATACATTCAGGTGCCATTACTCAGCCTCCATTATCTTACGCTGGAGGTGAGGAGGCTGAGAGTGGTCTCGGCGATTTTTTTTTCTTTTTTTTTTTTAAAGTGTAAAGACAGACTCAAATAGGTCCTTGGATCTTTTGCTAGTGAAAGAAGAAAACCTGAGTGGATCCAGAACAGTGGGTGGAACTACCATCTCCAAGTTTCCAAGAAACAGCAAAGTAACTGAGTCCTTTGGTTGAAAACTTTCTGTACTAAAACCACAGGTGGCAAGTGAGTGGCAAGCCGGTCCTAAGGGTTTTCTGGTTTCCCAACAAAGAGGAGCGTGGGGTGCACAGCAGAAGGAGGACCGTTTCAGGGGACAGGAGCTTCCTCTTCTGCTAGGATTTCAACTGTTAATTTACCTTATCAAATAGCACGAGATTTGGGACTAAAATTTTTCACTTTAAAAATAATTTTATTACTCAAAAAGAGCCCTTCTTAGATAGTATTGTTTCTGAAAGAGATGGGTGTTTTGTTTTTGAAATCTCCAGACTGCTATGTTCAAAAGTAAAACTAAGCTAGAAATTTAAATAAGTTAACATATGAATCTGTTGAAACTTTCTTAGAAGGAGATGATATGCATTAACCTCAAGATTTCTACTCAAGATACACAAACGGACAGATAATAAACACATGAAAATATGCTTGACAGCATCATTCATGAGGGAATTGCAGATCAAAACCACAATGAGACACCACTTCATACCCACTAGGGTGGCTATAATCAAGAAAGACAAGAGTTTAGGTGCTGACAGTAGTAAGTGCTGGAGAAATTGGATCACACATTGTGGTAGGAATGAAAAACGGGGCAATGGTTTTGAAAACCAGTCTGGCTGTTCCTGAAAAGGTTCAACAGAGTTATCACAGGACCCAGCAATTTCACTCCAAGGTATACACACCCAACACAAGTGAAACCGCACATCCACACAAAAACTCACACATACATGTTCCCAGCAGCGTCATGTATAATGGCTAAATGTGCAAACTCAACTGTCCAACAAATCATGAGTGGATAAAAGTGTGTTATATCCACAAATGGAACTGCTCAGCAATGAAAACAAAGTATTGCTTTACCTCAATACAGGTGCCCCATGCCAATTAATAACCTCTGCTGCGCTACACTTCACCTGCTTGCAAAGCTGCCATACTCTGCACATTGATGGGTTGTTGTTGTTTAGTCCGACTCTGTGCAACCCAGCGGACTGTGGCCCACCAGGCTCCTCTGTCCGTGGAATTTTCCAGGCATGAATTCTGGAGTGGGTTGCCATTCCTTCTCCAGGGGATCTTCTCAGCCCAGGGATGGAACCCGACTCTCCTGCACTGGCAGGTGGCTTCTTTACCACTGAGCCCCCTGGGAAGTGCTCCATTTGATGGGTATTTTACAGAAAATTCAGACCTTGCAATGGAAACAATGGAAAAACCCTTCTACTGCTCCATCGGCTGGAAGCACTCTATCCAACAGTCTGTTCCCTACGTGACAGGGCCCCTGTCCCACTCAACAGACTTTCAGACATCAGGCGTACTGCAGGTCAGGGGAGCCAAGCAAGAGAACTCAGCAGGGGAAGGGAAGAAAACCCCAAGACGCGGCAGCATCCCGTCCCAGACACTGGCCTCCCGCTTGGCGCGGTGAGCCGTGACTCTGCAGAGCAGGTGGGTCCCTCCTCGAGGCCGCTGCTTCCGGAGTCCAAGCTGGGACAGCGGCAGGGCGCGTGTTCCTAGGAAACAACTCGCAGACAGAGGACAATGCGACCAGAAGGCTGGGGGGAGGGGAATCAGAGCTTCAGTGGTTCAGACCTGGAGCCTCACGGGGTCTCGGCTAAGCACGATCACGCAGATTTACAGCGGCCTTTAATGCGTTCTGTTACAAAGAACTACATGTCAATAAATTAATTTGAGTGTAAGAAAACAAATAGCATTTCAGGGAGGAGGGGAGCTGGGAAAGATAAGCGGGCAGTAAAGACTGGGTTTATGGGACTCCTGCCTGTCTGTCCAGTGAGAGGGGCCGGCAGGCAGACTGAGCCCCATGGCCCCCTGTGAGAGCATCCAGGGAGACTGTTCATGGGGGGGGCGCTAAACGAAAAATCAACATGGACTTGAAATACACCCTGGCTTCAAGATTCAGCACAGTGACTTTCCTTTTTAAAAAGCTTATCTACAGGACTATCTGTCTTTTTTTTTTTTTTAAACCAACTCTCCAGCCAAACCCAGATGAGTCTGTAGAGAGTCTCCTGGGAGGAGATGGGCAGAGCGAAGCGAGGAGCCCGGGGAGTCTGGAAGCCGCGGCAGGAGCATGATTCAGGCCGCCTCTCTCCCTGCCAAATGAAGCTGCCACCGATGCCAAAACATCCCATTTATAACGCCGCACAAAAGCGTGTGTACAGACGGACCACACAGCAACTTTTCAGGAGGCTAGAATAACTTCCAAGTTTAACCCATTAAATGGTCACTCCTTTAAAAAAAAAAAATCAGCAAATATGAAACTGGCGGTCAACAGCATGCCCCCAGCAATAGCAGCTTGTCAGAGGTCGCAGTATAAGCAGGCTTCAGTGATACCAACGTACCTTCTTCCTACTGACAGAACACGACACACCTACACCAAAACGTAGGTATGAGGCCAGCAGAGAAAGCCAGAAGCAGTCTTACATACATAAGACATAACCCTACATAATGGTCAGAAAGGCTTGTCTGGATCCCACCAGGAAAGAAAGGCATGAGAACCCAGACCACTGGCTTTCAGGAGGCCAGTGCCTTCCCAGGCCCCCAGGCCACCCTGCGCTGGGAGAAGGGCTGCCTGGTCTGTGGGACCATCAGTACCACCATGGCACCATCCATGCCGGCAAAACAGCTCCACCCGCGTTCCCCCTAGTCCCCACAGTCACCTTTCCCATATTGGCTGAAGATGTCTTTCCTCACCTCAAAAAGAAAAGTTTTCTTCCAAATCAGAGTATCAGCACATGGTATTCCCCTATCAGAACCACACACCTACTCAGAGATTCCAACCAATGCTCAGCTCCCCGACCACACGAGGTAAGCTCATGTCTCCTCATCATCCATATTTAGCAGCATCCTCTTCCTTCACCAAAAAGTAAAGAATTCCCATTACGTTCTACAGCGCTAGGACAGAACACACACCACTGTCAATTCAGAATCCCCTAATCAGGCCTCAAGATACCAGACTTTTTTGTCTGAATGTTAAGTCTAGTTGTTCACCCCATCTCCGGATGCCCTGGAACAGGCAAACCTTTTGGACCTAACAGAACTTCATCCACTGGAGGGCCCCCTTTCTTTTTTTTTTTTTAGGTGCCACAGGTTTTGGCCACAACAACTATTTCTTTCACTAATATCCGATTTCCAGTCTGCTGCTTCATTTTAGTGCCTTGCTTATTCAAAGTAACTTAATGATGTGATCTAGCACTGAAATGAAGTTGTTCTGAGTCATGTTTCAATAGGAATTAATTCCAACACCCAATAGAGCCTAGAAACAGATTGAAGGTATGATGTAAGATAAAGCACCATGCCCAAACCCGCTCCTTCTCAGGCTCCAGGACACCATGTCACAGATGCCACCGGGTTATCTCCTGTCCTACACATGAAAACCACATACATCTCAGGATCTAAGGAAAATGGTAATTACAGAAACCACCCCAAGAGCTGCCTGGTCTGCATGCTTACAGTGAAGGGGTATCTGATGGGCAGACACTAGATTTGATACATGTTTTTATAAAAGTCTCCAGAGAGAGAGAAACCAGGTGAACTAGAGCACAAAGACATATAGCAAACCAGCAAGGTCAGCTCAGGTGCCTGGTCACTGGGAAGCACAGAAGAACAGAAAAGCAACCCTGCTGCTGGCGGCGATTGAGGTGATCCCTCTCCCCCCCATTCTCAGTTATCAGAACAGAAGCTATCCATCACAGAACTGAATACAATCCAAAAGACTTGAGCAGCATTTAGTTCTCAGATGCAGTGGCCCGTCACCACCTCTGAACCCACAGCTAGAACCTGCACCATCCAAAGGACAATCAGCCTGTGAACAGCCGGCCACATGGTGTAGTGTCTCGTCTCCAAAAGCACAGCCGTCTAGGATTCGAGGGAGAAAAGCTGAAGGCCAGAAGATAACTGCTGTGTTTGATCCACCGTATCTTCAACTTTCCCTCAGTCTCACTGATAACAAACCAAACTGCAGCCTAAGGAGGCGGAGTGGGGGCTTTATGACATTCCTTCCTTTCTCTCTTCAGCATTTCCTCAGGAGCTGAGCCAAACCCATCAATGATCTTTTGCCAAAACTGCAGCTACCAAGTTGCCAGTGCCAAAACCCAATCCCACTTCTAAAACTGTGCTCTTTAATTTGCCCTCTACCTCCAGACTGAACAACCCTGGAAATAGAAATGGGAATTTTCCAAGCTGGAAATAGTTCTGACTGAAAACTCCCTAGTCACTCTCTCTGGATAACCCAGGCAGACCCACTTCACTCACACACGCATAATTAGGGCACATGATGTGGTTGTGGCTGTGGATGGAGACACTAAAATTTTACCCGCCCACAAAATTCCATTCCTTAGACGGAACATTTTCACATTTTTTTTTTTTGCTCAGTATCTTCCATCACCCAAAGGAAGTCGTTGTATCTTGCATTAGAGAATAAAAACTAAAATAACAACTAGATCCTTCAGAACGAACTGGTACTAATCTATCTCATCACTCATGGGTGGCCTCCTAGATAGGTTATTTAAAAAAAAAAATGACAAGCAGAGCGACCTCAACTGCAAGGTCGAAGGGGAAGTTCATGTTACCAGATGGTCTAAGCGATCTCACTGAAAATGCTTTCCATTCCTAATGTACGACTATCAACATGGAAAAACCTTCTCAACTGTGGCCCTTAAGTCTTCAATTTTCACCTCATGTGCTTCAGATGGTATACTATGACCTGCTTTTTTGCCAAAATAAGTAATTTTGTGTGTTATTACTTGGCTTAACTCCCCTCAACCACCCACCCGCCCAGAGAGGCAGCCCAGAGTACACACCACGCATCAGCCGCGCCAGGGGCCCGGTGGGCCCTTCCGGCCCTCTCCTCCTGGTGCAGCTGCTTCTCATCGAGGTGGACGACGCTCCTGTCTGCAAGGCCTGGCTGTGGGCTTTACCCTCTAATGGTTTCAATGAAGGATAAAGGATAATGTGAAGTTTGACATTTTTATACTTGAGAAGAAAGCAAGAGCAAATCTCCCTGCCCTTTCAAGTGTAACTCAAAAGGAAAAGAAAATCTGCTAGTTAACATCTGGAACAAAATATTAAATCAAATTAAAACTTTAACCAATTCTGTGAGCTTATGGAAAGTTTGAGCCAGGGAATGGAAGTTTCCAAAATACATTTTAGAAAGCACTGACCTAGCCCCACACACGCGCACACACACACACACACACACACACACACACACACACACACACACACACACACACACACAGAATAACCTGCTAAAATGTAGACTCAGAGAGAAAATAGCATGCCTGAGGCACAATTAAATTCCCTTGTCCTGTAAAATGGATTTTCAAGCCCCTACCACCGACATATACAACTTGTTTTTAAACCAAAATAAAATTATGATATATCTTTAAAAAAGACATTAGTGTAATAATCAGGGAAGGTAAAATGGATTCTGCAGGCTTAAAAGGTTAAACTACTTAGCAGACTGCTTCCTTGCTTAAATAACCATTTCTCTCATGAGAAGCATGCAGCTCTCCTCTTTATTCTCCACATCCCCCACATACATTTCCCTGAAATCTTGCATTAAATCAACACAGTCGACTCCTGAGCCCCAAATCCTTGAACAGAGTAGCTTCTGGATGTTAACTGCCTAACATGTGTCCCTGTGTACTCAGCTTACTTAATCACCTAACGGCTTGGGTAACAAATACAGCTTTAGGAAATTCTTCTACCTGGCTTTATTCTGATATAAAATGGTTCAATTACATAAATATGACAACTATATTTAAAACCTATCTGGAATTACAAACGCCCAAATGCTTACATCCATTGCAGCATATTCAGGACAAATGATACCAAGCGATGCTCATGGAGGTAGCCAGGGAGGCTTCTTTAGGTGAAGACTCTACATCCCCTCTCCCAGATAAAGGTAGGGAAAATCTTTAAGGAGAGTTATGTACACAGGTGCACCAACCAAATGCAGAAAAGCAGGAAGGAAGAAGGAAAAAAGCCACACCAAAGTCAACTATTTTGCCCCACAAACCAGAAAACCATCAGCACGTTAAACTGAAACCAGAATCTGGGAAAGCTGAGCAAAGTTAAAAGGGGTGCAGACATTCATAACAAGAGGAGGAGAATCATGGATTGAATTACTTCCACCATATATGACAATTAAGAATAAATGGTGGAAAACCACAAGACAGCAGACAGTGAAGGAAAAAAGTTCAGTGCTGACTGCCATTAGTGTTAATGACAGGAGTTTCTAACACCTGCTATAAGCTACTGTGTAATAAAAAATGAATTATTCTCCTAGTGAATAAATGAATATATTAATGTGAGTCAGGATCTCTGGGAAATGCATTTAAACTCCTTTGAGCCACCAAAGTAACATTCACCAAACAGATGCTTCAATGCACATTAAACAGGATGGAAAGACTGCGATCCTCTTCAAAGATTCCCAGCTACATCTGACAAAAACACAGAATGTAGCATTACCAGACAGGAAATTCAGTTCCTAAGAGTTCATTATTTCAAATACAAACAGCTGAATAACAATAACAACAATAAACATTTATTGAATACATTTTACATGTATGACCACAACTATTTCTCAGAACCACCCCATGAAGAAAAAGGCTAACTTGATCCAGACTGCACAGGGAAGCAGTGGGAGGGGTGAGGTTCAACCCCACACAGATCTCCCAGCAATCCACAAAGCAAGTCCCAGGGCATGATGGGACCCAACCGGAACACGGCCACTCTCGAGCACTGTATTAAACCGGAACCTTACCCCATGCAACTATAGGAAAACACAAGAAAAAGGAAATCCTCTTCAGAAAATTGTTTCTAAACAGAATAAAGCAGTTATAAGGGAGCGTAAGTTTACAAAAGCTACAAAATGCACAGATGGTCTTACACCATTCCCAACAAGATGTGAATAAAACACCAGCTATATTTAATCATAAACTGAATTTCAGTTGAATCCTATCCCTCACCCAGACGCGAACTACTTTTCCAAACAATCTCAAATTTCCACCAAAAGCTCTTTCTCAATTGCACAGGCAAAAAAAACAGGACTATAATGACCAGACCAACATAAATTGATAAGCTCAACCTTGAGGCTTTTGATCCAAAGACAAACCAGTCCCAAATTGGGGTGCAGTTCCAATCATGACAGCGGGGCTCCACTCTGGTTATTCCAAACCAAACCAGAGTGCCTGGTGATAGAGCTCAGAGTGCTGAACTTCTCTAGTTCCCCAAAGGATTCAGATACACAGCCACAGTTATCATACTCCATTTCTGAATCTATTCTAGGCCTTCTTGAAAAGACCTTCAAAGAAACATGTCTACACAGATAAGCACTGTCTAAGTCTCTACTCCGAAGCACAGAGATACAAGAACATACACCAGAAACTTCTGATGAGCATAGCAAGAAAGTAGTAGGAACACTCATCGACTAGCATCCCTGAGCCTAGAAGACAACTGAACCTCCAAAAAAAATAAAATAAAAAAATCCAAATTACCAACACTGCCACACAGAGAGAAATCACATTTGACATGCATTTTATGATTTCTACAGTAACAGCAAACTCACCTTTCTATCAAAAATTAAATTAGGCATTGCCCCCCCCCAAAATTAACAGATCCACAACTAACACTGAAGATCGAAGATAGCACATAATCCAAGTCTTCGAAACTCTGATATAAGGAGCAGCTTACAGATTAAGTTATTAATGAAAGTAAAGAGAGATGTCCAAAGCATCAAGCAGGGAGTTACAACTTCTGTAGCTAACTGACAGCTGAGTGTTACAGAAAGCTTCAGACCGAGAAGACACGGGCGACCTGAGATTAAAACTTTTCAGTTGAGAACATATAAAGATAGACACACGCTAAATAGGATAGAACCTATCACAGTTAACACCAATCAGCGCTGAATAATCTATCTTCATGGAAAGTTTACTTCTAAAATCAGATCTTCTGAGGGCTAGGAGTGCTCTGGATTTATAGTGATGAATGCAGAGCCTTCAGAACTTATAAAAACCACTGAACTGCACACTTTAAATGGGTAGACTGTATGGTATGTAACATATTTCAATAGAGCTGTTAAAGAAAACAGCAGTTCATCAGACTGTCACATAAACTTTATTCAAAAAAACTCTTTCCAAAAAATTCTATTTTTCAATTACAACTGCTGAGTCAGCCAGAGCTACACATACTCCAGGCTAACTACTAACTCCCAACGTAACCAGGGAAATCTCCATATGTCAAAGTGCATTTCATCTTTGTTACATGGAACATGTGACAGAATGGAAGAGAGGAAACTAACTAATCAAGCACCACCCACTGAATTTAAGAAAAACAAACAAACCCACACAGAAGTAGTGAGTGCCACCTCTTTCTTCTACTTTCCAAAAGTGCTTTAGGTTTGACTACTACTTTCTATAATCAAAGCAAGTTTCACAGCTACCATTGGAAACTATAAAATCACCACTTACTCCCAAAGTGTGACAGAATTTCATTTACTTCCCCTAAAACTTAAACTTTGCACTCAATTATGTATACTTATGCATTAAGTTAGTATTAGGGTAAACAGGGTGGTGGGGCTTCCCAGGTGCCTGCCAACGCAGGAGACACGGGTCCAATCTCTGGTTAAGGAAGATGCCCTGGAGGAGGAAATGGCAACCAGCCCCAGTATCCTTGCCTGGAGAATCCCAAGGACAGAGGAGCCTGGTGGGCTACAGTCCATGGGGTCGCAGAGAGTCAGATAAGACTGAGCACGCAGGCATGCAAACAGTATATGAAAATGAAGCTCCAGGACAAACGCTAAACAGGGCGGTGTTTCACAGCCACAAAACCCACTAGACAACCCCCTGGCTAGTTGTCTCAGGGATCTCCCTGGAGAGTTGAAAGGAGGGCTGGCAGGAACTCTGATGCCCAGTTCAGCAAGGTCAGCAGCATGTGGCTTAATACTCTGAAGCTGTTTAAAAGGTCCTCCCAGGTAAATCTAAAAGCAGCATGCATCAGGAGGAACGACTCGAAAATGAGTCAAGGACACAAAAGCCATTCCACAATTATTAACTGCTTTGCCTTTTTTTTTTTCTCTTTTCAAAATTACAAAATCCATTATTCAACTGAAGAGATGTGATTCCTAAAAAATGGTTAAACAGCAACTCTAGCTATTGGGGCAAAGTATGCAGGTAGGTGATAAAAGACAGCGGCAATTGTTTCATCTGCTATGCTCCGAACTGCATTTCAGGAGAACATAAAACTTCAAATCCTGCATTTACAAAAAATTAAATGTTTACCCTTTTTTTTTTTTTAACTGCGGTGGTGGTTGTTTAGTCATTCAGTCATGTCCAACTCTTTGTGACCCCATGTAGCCCGCCAGGCTCCTATGTCCTTGCCTGGGATTTCCCAGGCAAGAATACTGGAGTGAACTGCTTTGCCCTTTAATCACCAGTGGCTTTTCCTGGTCTAGCTGGCTCACAGTCTCTCCCGATTACTATGCCAAGATCAACGTGCCTTAGTCTAAACAATCTGATCTTAACCAGACCCTGCTTCAGTCAGAGATAATGGAAGGGCCACAGTAACTCACAGAACATCTGCTAACTGGTGCAGGGCACAGTGACAGCCAGCCGCCCACCCCGCTCCAAGACACTCACAGGACCACAGGCCTCTTTGACGTAACACTCCCAGTGTCACACGGAGATGATCATTCTCTCCAGCTTACAACCAGCTGTTCAATCTAATCTCAACCCAGCATTGGGAGGGCTTTTTAAAACATAATATTCACCATCTCTGAACCCCACCAGTAGTAAGTATTCCCACCAAAATTGCAGCAGGACTGATCTGGTCACATCTAAGGAGAACTTAACCACACCAATCCTTTGAAACTCAGTAGAGTGAAAAATCAGAAAATCAAATTTGAAAAGCGTGCACAATAGCATTTCTTAAATCCTAACTAGGACTGCATAACTGAAGTAGCTATTCACAAGAAACCTCATCATTTTACTTGCCTAGACTCGGTTAACACATCTTAGAATGCAGGCATAAACATTCTCTAAAATCAAAGCATATAAATAATGACTAATTTAGTACTAAATACCTAAGTCATGGGCAAATAGGGATACAAATCAAATATTCGGATGGAAAAAGGTCACATTACATAGAAATGTTCACTCTGAAGTATGAGAGTTTATTTGAATGATGCTAACACTTGGTCAATAAAAACCATCTATAATTTTAACCAACTAGGAAACTTCGCAGGGTATCTCTGTGAATAACAGCTATACAGAGAGACTCATCTAAAGACTTTTTTTCAAAGGTCTTTTTTGACCAAGTAGTTCACTCCTCTTTAACTTGAGGAGATAACTGTGAAGATGCACTAAACTCTGAGGAGGTTCACTACTTTATTCCAAAGCCAGGTGTTAATAAATTCTAACAGACAACACAGCAGAGCGGCTGTGCTGCGCCAGCTGAAGATCTGTCAGACCACTCCAAGTCCCCACATCCCACTGGGTCAAGTAGGCACTGTTAAGGAAAGGAGAGATGGGGGAAAACCCACTGCACAAAGCCTGGGAGAGAGGGGACTCCATTCCCCCATGCTCTGGAATACTATGCAGTTGGTTACAAAGAAACATGCAGGAAATTATGTTAAAACAAGACTTGTATAAGTCTTGTGTGCAATATGTTTGGAGGCTGTTTCTGTTTTATTTCTTCATGTTTCAGCCCACTAACTAAAAAAGAAAGAAAAACTGATAAACACAAAATGTTAATAATTATCAGAGTGGTACACATGCTGCTATTCTTCTTTCTTTTTTTTTTTAGTAACCAGCGTTTCTAAATGTTCTAAAATAAAAAATACTGGTGTGATATAAAAAGCTACTTTAAATAAATCAAACACAAAATAGGATGTCCAACTGTTACCAAATTACACACTTCCTCTTTCTGCAATTCCTAACTTTAGACCTTCTCAGCACTGCACACCCTCCTGATAATATTTAATTACATAACTGTGTTAGTTGAAAACATTTATTGACTATCTATCAGGGAAGGTACTATAAGGAGACTGTGATTCTGCCCAGGCCTGGGCACTGTTCCAAACCCAGCCTTTCATCAATGTGATTTCTCATCTCTATTTACTGAAGAATAATGACTAATTCAGTGATCTCGTGGCAAAATTAATTGGCACCCCTTCAATAATTCCTAGAATACAGTATTACCCAAAGAAGATATTTTATATGTAAATATAAACTTTTCTAAACACAAAATAGATAGCCCAGTCAGTGATGTGTGGTTAAGCCGTGTTTATTGAGCACCTGTAACTCGAAGGGCCCGGGAAGAGCAGCGTTTCTGGTGAATGCCTATGTGAGGTTTGGGGCTGGGGCTTGCCCCAGACTGTGACCACTTCCCTATCTGCTGTACAGAAAATAAAAGCCCGTCTGCTTAAAGGAAGCCTTTGTTGATTTTATATCCACTGTATCAAAGAAAATTCGTGACTATATTTAAAAGGAGTTAAATTTTCCCACACGCAGAATGTGGGTGAGCTGGAAAGAGCACACGGGAGGGAGAATCCTTCGTGTAAAATTAATAGGTACACTCAGCAGAAGACAAATGGGTGAGAGAGGGGTACTAGCTCTGCTTGAATATTTCACACCTTTCCATTGAATAGGAAACATCTCACAACTAGACAGAAGAAACCATCAAGAACTTTTACATAACAGTGAAAATAACACTTTTCTAACATCACACAGGCAGGAAGAATAGCGTGGGTATAGGACACTTCCTTTTGCAAACAGCCTCTTTTGTTCCCTTTTTCTTAAGAGCTAAAGGTCATGGGGTGTATGTGACGTATACCAGCACTGTGAGCCTGCTCAAGGTGACCTGGACTTTGAGAGTTTAAATTATCAGATAGACAGACATGCTCCAACACATGGCCTGGAAGCAAACTTCAGTTAAGATCCCACAGGTAACTTCAGGACTAGACAGTCACAAGATCATCTGAGATCTGGCAGTGTTACCTAAAACTATTCAACATTCACACATTCACACTCACAGGAAACACATTTCTGACCTGGAAGGAACTAAGAAGGACTGGAATAAAGGTCATGGCATCAACACCGTAAATCTACCTTCCCTATCACAGTTGGAACTGCAATAAACATACCAGGACACCACCAAGTCATATGAATGGAAGTCGAGATAAATCAGATGTTTCCTACATAATCAATCAATCACTCTCCAACACTCACTCACTAAAATGACCATTCAAAGCAAGATGGGGGGTAACCTCACAGTCTAGGGACTGGCACATCCTCACAAGGAAATAAAACTCCTCCTCCTGCATGCTAGGTACAGTACACACCCCAACTAATGAAAAGCGAAGAATCCAAAGTTCCATTCGGCTTCCCTGGTGGCTCAGTGGTAAAGAATCCACCAGCCAATGGAGGAGACTTGAGTTCTATCCCTGGTCCAGGAAGATGCCACATGCCTTGGAGCACCCAAGCTGGGGCACCACAACTATGGAGCCGGGAGCCACCACAACTGAGCCCAAGAGCCCTATAGCCTGTGCTCCGCCATCGCAATCAGAGAAAAGCCTATACAGCAATGAAGACCCAGTACAGCAATAACGAAGCCCTAGTTCTTGTCACCTAAGTTACAGAGTCAGAATCAGGCTCAGAAACCAGTCCCTGGTTTCTATCTGCTATGATCTCAGTGGTCATCAGCTTCCTTCCTTCCTCTGCGAAGGAAGAACTACAGAAGACAGACACAGAGGAAACAGCGGGCCAGGCACTCCACAGGCACAGGGGATTAGTCAGTCCTGAGTCTAACAACTTCACAGCCACCGCATCAGAACACAGCATCTGCATTGAGAGAGATAACTCTATTATTTGGAATGCATAGAAGAGGAGTGATTAAAAGTAACTAATTTGGTTTTTACATGAATTACAATCAATACAGAAAATCAGTTCACCCTTGCCTGGCAAAAGTCCCCAATCCTGACTGCACATGACAGCCTAGACAGCATAAAAAAGCAGTTCTGTGTTGAAAATGCAGAAAACTCAAACCTAAAATTTTAACTTCACCATTAAAAAAAAAAAAACAACAACCATAACCCTGTATTTTATTAGTAAACCAATGCTGAAACAGAACACAGAGTGGGGCAGGGCGGGAGGTGTTTTTAATAAGCTCCAGAAAGCAGTTTTCAACATTTGGGAATTAGTACAACATTCTTCCCCCAGGCAAAATGGTTCCCTTACAAAAGCCTTAGCATTTATCATTGTCGACAGGAATCAACAAATGTTGTTTTAAATGTATGCTTAAAAAGTACACACTACAGCTGTAACTAAATGTTAGCAATTACTAAATTCTGAGGCTGACAGTAACAGTTCATTCCAAAACTGGAAAAGCCAAAGTGTTTAATCCTCAGGTTCCTATTTTTAACAACAAACTGAAACTGTAGAGACACTGTCATAAAATACACAACTCGAGAAGTCAAAGTTGACATACTTCTCCCCCACCCCCACCCAGAGGCTACCTACCCACTGCTCCCCCCCCGCCCAGCCAATTATTGTGATTACTATTACAGTTTCAGAGAGAGAAGCCCAGTCACCTTGGGGGTGTCCTCCAGGACAGTGGAGGGGCCACGCCTGGGACAAGCACTTCCCCCAGGAGGAGGGGGTGCTGTGCTCACTGCCGTTCACAGGGACAGAGGGCAGTCAAGGAGTCACGGTTGCGGCCAGGACAACTGACTGGGGATGGAGCGCTGGGGGGGACCTTACAAGAACAGGGGACACCACGGGACGAGAGAGGCGCTGGGGCCCCTGCACAGCAAGGGGCGAGCAGAGACAGGAGGAGAACAAAGGAAGAGGAAAACGGTGCCCAGGATGCAAAGGCACAAACAGTAGGAAGAACAGTCAAACATCTCCAGTGACTGTCCTGACAGCAGGGTCCGCCATAAAGCAAGGTGACCCAGATGTCTCTGATGTCTCGTGTACAGCACAAGGGGCGTGGACAGAGCTCTCCCCGGGGGCCCCTTCTGGTTGCACAGAGCTAAGATGCACTGACTTCCAACTACCATTTACAAAATTAAGAGAGAGAAAAAGGTTGGTGAGTGCTTAATAGTCTGCATCAAGGAGAAATTAAATATACCCCACTGGTTTAATATAATTAACTTTTGAAAATTAAACCAATGAAAATAAATTAATAGCAGCCCTCATGAGCCTAGGTGGTGTCGTATGCTATTATGGTCCAGGTCTTGAATGGGCAGTAGGAGTCTATTTTTCACAGGAAATAGAATTTTCCCAGTCTTAGATTTGCCTTTATTTTATCATTACTTCAGAGTTTCAAACAGGCCTTCTGCTTCCACATTCTACACTACCCCAGGTATTTCACTATTAAGAATCTAAGAAAGAGACATACAGAGCACGACATAATGTCTGCCAGATGATCAACTGGTAAAAATAGCCAATACCTGCTTGATCCATCTGGCTGTCAATGGGCTCCAAATGCTGGCTGAAGGAGGGAAAGAGAAACAAGCATTCGGTTGAATGAGCCTGTAGAAACTGCTGTGGAACTTAAGTCAAGCCAAGCCCAGACCAGCTTGAAAATTAAGAGGGGGTCAGAAAATAAATGGCTGTGAAAACAGAGAATGAAAACTCTATTCCCTTCAATAGGAAACAGTCCTTACATTTCAAGTGTGTATCCTACATAAAAAGCATCGGCATATGGAGAACAGAACTGTCAGGACGCACTCTCTAAGACCTGAGTTACTCCAAGTAACTCCAGTGGGGCCCACAGCCCCCTGGGCAACAAGACTCACCGCCTCCAAAGAACCCCTGCAACGGCAAGGTCAAGTCCGCTCCATCATGCAGCACACTGACAATGCCTCTTCAGAGACATAGTCTGTTATATATGATTTATTGTAATGAAGCAACACAGCTTAATGTCATCAAGAGGCTTTAATTAGAGGAGGCTGCCATGTCTTCACGCTGTCAGATCAATTCCTGTTTGCATATCGTATAGACTTACACATGGTCTGAGAAACACCTCTGCTTGCCTTCCTTTGGGGCTATGGTCTTCCAAGCTGTAAACTGTCATACTTTAAAGGTCTGCCCACTTAATGGGTTTTGTGTGTCCTTCCATACCGATAACCACAACAGAAAAGCTCCTCTCATCTCCACAAAGTCCTGCAGGATAACGGATTCCTCTGTACAACCACCTCAGTGGTTTGTCTCCCTTGGCCCAAGATTCCCTGATCACTTCTAAGTTATGGCATCAACTCTGAATCTCATTTCTGGTGACACATAACCCTGTTTCCTTTCTTTTTCACCTACACATTCCTGATCAAGTCTGGATGCTAAATTAGCTATAATCTTTTCTGCTAACACCATTCACAGGGAATTGAGAAAATAAGGGACATCCAATATATCCACATTTCCACAACAGTAGAAGGAATTATTGGTAAGTCATTCATCATATAAGGGACCTGTATCCAGGATATGTAAAGAATTCTTACAACTCAACAATAAAAACCACCCAATCCAAAAATGGGCAAAGGAATACACATTCCTCCAATAACGACATATAAAAGGCGGGGAGTTACCATATGACCAATCAATTCCACTCCTAACTAAAAAAACCCTGAAAACCTTTGTCCAGACACAATCCTGTATACAAAAGCTTGTAGCAGTTATTATTTCTAATGGGCAATAAATGAAAACAACCAAAGGTCATTTATGGATAAATAAAATGTGGTCTACTCATAATACAATATTACTGGCAATAAAGAATTCTGGAAAATCAATAGTGGTGATGGCTTCACAATACTATGACTGCTGTCCATACCACTGAATTTTATTCCTAAAAATGACTAAAATAGGAAAATTTGCTAGGTACATCTTATAAAAATTTTTAAAAAGTAAAGGGGGGGGGCAAGGGAAATACAGACAATATCTGTAATAACTATGAATGGAGTACTGGATTTAAAAATTACAAATCACTATATTGCACACCAGTAACTTACCAGTTTCATCAACTACACATCAATAAAAAATAATAATAATAAAAGGGGGATGAAGTGCTGATTCAGGGAACAATGTGGATGAACCTCAAAAACATAGATGGGTAAAAATGAGGAAAAAAAAAAATCACCAGACAATAAGGCCGTGTGTTGTACAATTCCATTTTGATGAAATGTCCAGAACAGTCTTATCCATTGCAGCAGAATAGACTGCCGGGCTGGAGGGACGTCGGGGAGAGGCAGTGATTGCTAATGGGAATGAAGTCTATCTTTTGGGGTGACAAAAATGTTCTGAAATTAGATACTGGTGATGGTTGCATTACTCTGAACATACTAAAAATCACAGAATTTTCTGCCTTAAAAGGGTATGTTTTATGGTACATGGATTATATGTCAACAAAGCTGTTCTGGAAAAAAAAAAAAAAGATGACGACGACAGTGGGAAGAAGCTTAGGAAATGTGCTTGCAAGTGAGCACTCAATGTAAAATACAAGAACACATGTTTATTTCCTCAGTTTGGATTTGTCTGTGTTTCAGGGCAAATACACACAAAGAATTGTTCTGTGTCTCAACTCTGCTGGGTCTCATCCCTCAGAAAGTCTTCTCTAAACTCAGAAGGCCTACCAGACTGACAGATGATCAAGGCATTCACCACATGTCTAACACTCTGGTCTTTTCTCCTGGAGCTCAACTCAGGTATGCTCACTACCACACATATTCCTTTACAAGTTATGGGTACTTTAGAAGAGGGGTTTTACATGTTGCTCTTTCCAGATAATAAAACTGTTTCTCCACAGTGCTGCTATAAAAGACCATCAATTTAATTCAAGAAAAATAAAGATTCAGATTTAACTGTGAGCCTCTTACATTGACACTATTACACCACGTATTTTGATTCATTAGTAGAAGAACCATGTGACAAGTTTGAGTTCCAATTACTACTCAGCTGTATCTTTAAAAATTAAACTCATGAGGCAAATGGCCAATTTGTTTTTCTCAAATAACCATTTAATCCCCTCCCATAAAATACCAATAAATTATCAGTGAAGTAACTTCACATGAATATTCTCGTCCTTCTTGGCAGGTCTTTTTTTTTTCCTACCGATCTTAACCCTCCCACCTTCTTCCTCCTTCTACACTCTGATGTAAGACTTAAGTTAAAGTTACTGGGTTTTAGTTTGGCAGTACGTCTGCTTACCAGTCTTTCCAAATTTTTACCCGACTCTGGCTCTGATGGCAGAACATGTATCTGTAACCGGTGACCTTAGCAGGCACACTCCCAAATCACAGGGTGTTTGATAAATTCTTCCCCGAACGGACAACTTTGGGCACTTCTGTAGGAGCTTCTGCTCTCCGTTCCCTGTACTAGACTGCATGCTTGCCGTGCTTTTTAAATGGGGGAGGGACAGAGGACAGAGCCACTCCTGACTTCTCAAGACAGTGAACATGTACCCTTCATAACCTACAAACAGGATTTCACAGATTTCTGAATAAAGCCTCCTTCTAAAAACACTGACGCTTTGAACTGTACAGTCTTCCCAAGCAGGAAAGTGCAGTATATTTTAATGTTTTTAAGAGATCTTTTGATGTCACCTTCCTAGTATTAAACAATACCTCTTTGCAATATTAGAATCTTTTGGCTGATTCATCAAAAATAGTGACTGAATGGAGAAGCTTCTGCTTACCTAGTTCCATTATTCATGCCATGGAGTGTTCAAAATGTAAGTGCTTTGAATACTTTATTATACAATTTTTTGAGATGCACAAGCTATTCCTATAGCACCACCAGGCACTAATCTAAGACCGCCAACCTAAGCCATTTATAATCGTATTTCTGTTGGAAGAAAAATGTACTTAATTAACATTATTGGAGATTTAAAAAAGAGAGAGGGAGGGAGGGAAAGAAAAAAAGAAAACCCACACACTGACACCACATTTCCTCCGGTAATTTTAAGTCGTGACCACTGTGTTGTATCAAGCGCTGGCCACACAAGTGGATCAACTTAACCATTCTGATGCTGGGCAGGATGTGGATGCGGTGGTATTAATGAGAGCGTGAGCTTATAGTGTAACCTCGCCAGACCAAATAACCTCCTGGCCACACAAGTAGAAAATAATTAAAACAAGCACGATTCCAATTTAGCTTTGCAACCAGATGGTGAATGAAAAAGCAGACAAAGACTCATTTTGTGAATAACCTGGGGAACAGTTCCTACAGTTTCTCTTAAAGTTACAGTCTGACTCATGAAATTAAAAAAAAAAAAAAAAAAAAGGAGGCAAAGGACAAAGGTTCTCAACCAGAATTCACTCCCAGAGCACAGACTTGTCATTTTCTCCAGATCATGGCCAAAGAAATCACAAATTATTCCTTAAACAAATGCCAAGTTTAATTACAGTAAAGCTCAAAAAAAAAAAAAAGATGAAAAAAAAACTCAGGAAAAATAAAGTATAGAAGACAAGATGCTACTAACTATCTATTGCACTGAGATGTACATCAACAACAACATGAATGCTTCAAATCATCAGGAGTACGAAATGAAACAAGCCTCCACCAGTATTCTACAAAAATGTTTTCCAAAAAAATAAGATAAACACTTGCAACCTAACACAATGTTATTTGCCACACTCAAGAAAAATAAAGGTACTCCGAGGGTAAGAGAAAGGAAGAAACATCTTAAAATTCAGAAACTTTGCTAACAACTCTGGGAAACCGAAACACAAAGGGACACTCCATGGAGCTGTCTGACCTTCACAAGGTAGACAGTGTGTGCTTTAACCTACATATTAAAGATGGAGACTCTCATTCATGAAAGGGAGGCTCGCACACACCACCAAATGAGGATGGAAACAACAGTAAAAGAGGCCATCATCACATACACTTTCCTGGTGGACTGCGAGCCTCCCATGAGTGAAGAGGCAGCACCCTAAAGAATACATTTCAACATATCACTTCCCTCGTGCTCAAACCCTTGTTACATCAAGGCAGGCTGTCAACTCTCCCTCTCAGCCCTGCAGACCTGGTGGCAGCTGGCTTCTCCAGACTCATCCCTCCCCAGTCCCACCCACACCCACCCCCTTCAATCCCCTCCCCTGGGAGGATCACCCACAATCACGGAGCAGAAGAATCCCAGACCAGAGTCCTAAGGGACAGTAAGAAGACAGTCAAGAAATGAGCTGCAGGACTAAGGGATCCCAAAATAATGCAAACAAATGCATCAAAAGGACACTTGTTTCTGCCTCATTAAATTCAAGCACCATTACACAGTCTGTTTCTCTGGGCTCCTAAACTATTTCTGATCTACTTGCTTCCTTGAGTCCAATGGATTTACAAAGGGTGCAGAGATGCTTCCCTTGTCCCAAGGGAAAGGTGAGAGCCTACTGAGAACCCCACTTGGATTGAGGGCATCGCACCTGGAGCCTGCGGTAACCCTCCTTGCTGGCTGCGCTGCCCGTGGGCCCCCAGCCCATCCTCACCGGGCGAGGGCCTCTCAAGCTACAGCTGTGACGGACACTCTACACGCTACATGCCCGACGGGTAACCGTCCTACAGCAGCACCCCCCTCCATAAAACCCACGCTGCTGTCGGTGTGAAATGGGGGGACGGGGTGGCTTGACAATTTGAATTTCGTGCTTTGAGGTCACAAGGCACACAGTCTCGTTATGACTGTGTGCTGCGTTCTCACAGTCCTGGCTTTGGGGTGATGTTAATACTTCACTCGGCAACTTGGATGAACAGCCTCACGCTTCGACTCCTTTTTCTGCAAAAACAGTCAGCATTCAGTGGATTTTAGCTATTTTCTAAGCACTGTACACGTATGACCATTTAATCCTTCCAACGACACCAAATAATGAGGCCAAAACACTGCACAGTTCGTGGACATCTTGGTCAGGACCTACGGGCCCGCATCATGAGGCAAGGCCCTCCCCGCAGGAGGCTGACCCTTACACCTCCTGGAATTTCCCCTGTGTGAACTCTCATTCAGGGCGAGTCTTTTCTTCCGCCAACATTCACTGAGCAGTCAAGCCTGTGGTAAATAAATACTCACCAGCAATCCCCTAACAGGATGGACCAACAGGGGCCAGGGCAGGAGAGAGGGAAAGGCTCCTCTGAAAACAATTAAGGGCTTGTGAGATGGAAACAAGAACGAGGTAACCCCAGTTCTGAGGACACATCTAATCGGGAGGACAGAGAAGGCTTCACGAAGGAGATGACACTGCATCCTGAAGGGTAAGAAAGTAAAACTACAGGTGAGAAGACTCTGTGAGGCCCTGTTCCTCTCCAGGTGCGTTACTCCAATATTTTTTAAAAACTGCCCTAGAACCAAATTTCTACCATCGTACGGGGGCTGTTTCTACAAGCTCCTCCAAGTGCTGGGCCCTCCCCTCCTCCCAGTGCAGCCTCCCAAGCTCTGAGGGTCTCTTGCATCAGGATGGAAGGGGCAGCCACGGCCCTCAGCCTCACACCCACTTGCACCACCTAAGACCCCAGGGTCCGATCCCACCCTCCAGGTGGGCAGTCAGGCTTAGACAGTCCACTCGCTAAGTCACACTCCACACCCACATGTCGGTATTCACAGACCCCGGGAGGTAAGGACCTCACAGAAGTTTCCAGATACCAACTGAACAGTACATATGCCACAGATATGCACCCCCATCCACCCGAAAAAAAAAGTACAGCTGAGAGACTGTGATGTGAAAATGCACAGAGGATAAAGTGGCGATGGGAAGTGAACCCAAGGTTGGGTCTCTCCTCGAAGCAAACCCCCATCCACCCCAGCAGATCCCTCCCAAAGGCTACTGGCAGATGAGGCCACACACCCACCCACCCACCAGCTGTGGCCTGAGGACAGAGGACCCCATCCCTCAACAAATTACAGAGGCGGCAGTAGGGGTATTAGATTATTTATAATGAAGTTTTATCAAGCAATCTCAGTGCACAGACTTTACTTTAAACCAACCTTTCACAAAAAAAAAAGAGAGATCGTAGAGGAAACTTGAACACTGACGAGTTATTTCATATTAAAACCTCTTATTTCTATGATCGGTATGCTGGGTATGTCTTCTGTAAACAAAATCCTCATCTTTTAGGTTTAATAATGGAATGTTTACACAATAAATGATGTTTGAAATGTGCTTTTACTACAACCCAAGGGGTGGAAGTAGACACTATAAATGGAACAACACTGACTACACAGTGGGTACTGCTGGAGCCAGGAGATGCGTGTGTGCTAGTGCATGTGATGATTTTCACTACTTTTGCAGAGGCTGGCAATTTCCTATAATCAAATGTTCTTTAAAGAAGGGAAGGTGCTGGCTCCTCTAGAAAAAAAGGTTTTCAACCACACGAGACTGTAGGTAGAACAACCGAATTCTCACACTGCTAGATTTCAGATCTCCCGGATCTCTGAAAAATTGAGGACCCAGAGAGTTGTTTTCCACATGGAACAGATATTTACAAATTGATACTCAAAACTGAAAAAAAAAAAAATTGAATATACATTAATTCACCTAGAACGTAAACTGCTACACATTAACATAAATAACATTCCTATAAAAGTTATATTTTCCAAAATAAAAAAAATTTACTGAAAAATGTGGCACTGTTTTGCACTTTGGCCAAGTCTCCTTAATGTCTGATGTAACAGAAGTCACCTGGATTCTCATAGAAGAATTCAATTCACTGCCTCATCTCACCTCATGTAGTATCCGGGAAGCCCCCCTACCCATCTGAGAGAAACAAGAGTGAAAAAGGAACGCAATGTCATGGTGTTACTCCAGTAATACTTTTCACCTTGCAGATTCCCCAGGAAGGGACTCTCAGAACCCCTGAGATGGAGAGAGAAGACGGTGACAAAAGGCAGAGCTTCCCTTTGCGACTAGGCACAGCAAAGACCCTCTATTCCTGTCAAGTGAAAAGAGGCATGAAGTTGTCCGGAAAGGACACTGTGTCCCGCTAAACCACCCCCCCCACCCCCACCCCTGCCCCGGCAAACAGCACTGTCAGGAGGAGGGGCCTCTGTACAGCAGGGACAGGGAGAAAGAGACTTAAACCTTTACACACATAAATCCAGCACAAGCGGTGAACAACCAGGACACACTGCCTTCTAGACTGTTGATCCCTAAGAGGAAATCAATACACGGGGTCTCCTGACAAACATTTTTCTTTCAAATGAAACAGGAAAAAAACTGGACAGATCCAAATACATTCACAGATGGTAATGAACACAAGGCTAAGTTTCACGAAACGTGTTTTGAGTTACATGCTAGTGCACAGGGATACTGGGTGTCATTCAAAATTTCTTAGCACAGAAATTTCTTTGACTTTTTTAAAGTCAAAGTTTAAAAAAAGCTCAGGTACAAGGTATAAGTTCTAAAGTTTTCATAAAAGAGGGATAGGAAGAAAAACAGCATTTGAAGAGGAAGCAAAGCGGGGGCGGGGCCGCTGTTGAGTAAATAGGAAACAAGTCAACCTCTCAGGGGATGAAACAGGATGAAGGGACCAGAGGGACAGAACCCAGAGGAGACTGGTGATGGAGGCAGGCGCCCCCACAACTCCCCTGGAAGCATCTACCCTATGGAGCCATTTACTTGAAAGACACAAGATAGATTTACACAAATAGATCCATGAGGATGTTCAAGGCCTGAAAATGGGAAGCCCGGCAGTTAATGGGGTGGGGGGTGGTTAGGTTAAGCTATTGAAAAAAAGATGAAAGTTGAGCCATGCCCTATATATGAGGTCTCCATGACTCATAAGCTCCTCTCCTTACAGACTTCCAACAGGAATTTCCCTTCTGTCCTTCCCTCTCAACCTTTGGGAAAGTAACCCAACAGACTCAGAGGTCTTCTGTGATTAAGTGAAAAAAGCAAGTTTCAAAACTATAGGAGGAGGAAGATGAAATTATACACCCATATAAACAGAGAAAAAGTGTGAAGGTATTTCCTCTAGAAAGAGGTTGGACAAGGTGGAGAATTTATAACTTTATTTCCTTCTGTGTTGTTGAAATGCTTGGACAAGGGCATGGATTAGTTTGCCAAAGGCTCGGAGTTTTAAATCAAAATAAAAGAATAAAAGGAGACTCATTAAAAAAAAAAAAATCACCTTTGACTCACACTTTGCACCAAACAAAACTTCAAAAGTGGTCAGAGTTCAAATGTAAAAAATATTATTAACTCCTAGAAGAAACACAGCAGATGATCCTGGCCATGAGATTTCTCAGGATACAAAAAGAATTGGTCAAGGTAAGCTGAACTTCACTGAAATAATAATGGTTCTCTTCTACTGATGACAATGCATGTTAAAAAATGTCAAGCCACGAGTTGTGATCCCTCTCTAAACTTCCATTATCCTAACCCGAAGTACCTCTGAGTGTGACTGCATTTAAAGAGGAGACTGAGCTACCAGGTCATTAGGGCGGGGCTTGCTCCTCATGACCGGTGTCCCTGTAAAAAGACAAGAGTCTGGACTTGTGCAGGGGGACGAGCGTGTGAAAATACAGGGAGACAGCGGCCAGAAGCCAAGGAGGAAGGCCTCAGGAGAAAGAAGCCTCATCTCAGATTCCTGGTCTCCATAATTTTGAGAAAATTTTTATTATTTAAGCCACTCAGTCTGTGGTACTTTGTTACAGAAGCCAAAAGCAAACTCATACAGAATAAAAATGTAGGTACAAAACATACTTAATAATAGATCCATATCCACAACATATTTTTTAGAATTCTCAATACCTGATTAATAAGAAAACAACCCAATTTTAAATGTGCAAACACACACATGAAAAGATGCTGAACATCTATTAGTTACTAGGGAAATGCAAATTAAAACCATGGTGAAATTCTACTACCTATCTATTAAAATGGCTAGAACTGAAAAGCTGACAGGACCAAATACAAATGAACCCTCCAGGGCAAAAACTGAACCTTCACACACCGCTTGTGGAATACAAAAAGAATACAGTCACTCTGGAAAAGATTGGCATCTTCTTATAAAGTTAAACATACACTAGCAATAAACACCTAGCAATAAACGCTATAACCTCACAAAAACATGTGCTGTGTGTGTGTCTCAGTTCCATTCACAATGATCAAATACTGCAAACAACCAAATGCCCATGAACTGATGAACAAACTGTGGTATAGTCAACAACAAAATACCACTCAGCAAAAAAACAGAAATGAACTTCTAGTATGAACAACAAGGACGAAATCTCCAATATGTGAAGATACTATACTAGACTCAACGGCTATATGCTGTGTGATTCCGCATGAGACATTCCAGAAAAACCACAAAAAATCCAGAAAAGAACTCAATGTTTAGAGAGGGGGGCACTTGCTGTGATGAGTTACCTGACTCAGTGCATTTATCAAACTTTGCAGAACTGAATTCTTAATATAGATGAATTTTACTGCAAGCTAATTGTACCTCAGTACATGTTCCACTTTACTCAGGGCCCAAGAATCTTCTACACAATAGACCAGTGCTGTTTATACAGAAATAAAACATGAGCCACACAATAATTTTAAGTTACCAAATCGTCACGTTAAAATTGCTAAACAGGTGAGGTTTTAAAAATATTTTACTTAAATATACCCAAAATATTATCATTTAAACATGTAGTCAACATAAAAATCAACTGACTTTTAAGATCTAGAGAACTAATAGTTGCCTGTGGGGAGGCAAAGGGGGTGCCACATAGGGGTAGGGGGGAGAAGGGGGGCTTACGGGACTATACTGGAGAACGCAATGGCGCCCCACTCCAGTACTGTTGCCTGGAGAATCCCAAGGACAGAGGAGCCTGGTGGGGGCTTCAGTCCATGGGGTCGCTAGGAGTCGGACACAACTCAGCGACTTCACTTTTACTTCTCACTTTCATGCATTGGAGAAGGAAATGGCACCACACTCCAGTACTCTTGCCTGGAGAATCCCAGGGATGGGGGAGCCTGGTGGGCTGCCGTCTATGGGGTCACACAGAGTCGGACACGACTGAAGCGACTTAGCAGCAGCAGCAGCATGGGACTATATGAAATCATGTGTGTAAAACTCTTGAATAAAGACTCAGTGAAAAAAACAAAAAAAACTCAAGTGATTTAGCTTTATTTTCATGTTACTAAGTCTTAGAAATCCAGGGTGTATTTCACATCGATGGTGCATGTCAATACAGACCAGACATGCTTCAATTGCTCACAGGAGGCTAGAGGATAGGGTCACATCTGAAGTCTTGAGTTTTAGAGAGCAGGACAAAGCATGATCCAAAGGAAAAGGCACAAAAGGAAGAAAGGCAAGGTGCTGGAAAACCTCCCCGATTGGACTCTTTGCGGGTGGCAGAGAGTCGCCCCAGATCTATGAAAGCTGCTGAGTCTGGGACTGGGTTTCTCTGGTGCTGCAGCCAGTGAGTCACTCACGCGCACACGTGCATACAGGCACGCACACACACCCCAGCTCATTCGTCAAGAGTGTAAGAAAGGAAAGGCAAAGAACACGAAATAGCTGCTCCTACACAATTCAGGGACGCCTAATGGATGCAGAAAGGAAGGGAGGAGAAATCCAACTGGAAAACCAGGCTCTGCCTGCCTGCCCAACAAGCAGGCAAAAGCCCACTGCCTGCTCTGATCTAAGAGGTTCCTTACCACAGCCCAGGGGAGCAGAAAAGGAAAAAACAAGAATGAATCTGCTGGGAAACATACAACCACCATGCGGTGGGGAAAAGCAAACTACAGTCCTGGTGCATACTACCTTAGCATGTAACCCAGTTATCGGCACTGCTTTCCTAGAACGAGCCTGCCACGACCAAATCACACAGTCCAATCTCAAATGAACCAGATAATTCACAACAGCTTGGAATTCTTCTCTTTGGTTTAAGAGTATGCTGTTATGCTTATATTATGGTTATGTCTGATATTCTGGAATTCAGGGGGAGGAGAGTTTTTGTTTTGTTTCAGGGCATAATCTGGAAATAAGAAATCATCTATACTTCTCTACCCTGAAGTCTCCTCCCGCCACCAACCCCCAATGTTGCAGATACCTCAGACAAAGTTACCTTTTCAGCTAAATGATAACCAGGTGGCTCAATGGTAAAGAATTCGCCTGCCAATGCAGGAGACACCAGTTCGCTCCTGGGTTGGGAAGGTCTCCGGGAGAAGTAAATGGCAAACCTACTCCAGTATTCTTGACTGGAGAGTTTCAGGGACAGAGAAGTCTGGTGGGCTACAGTTCATGAGGTCGCACAGAGTTGGACACGACTGACCAAACACACATACAGAAAGTTTGGTTCAGCCTGTGGCTTGATGCAGATGCTCCCTGACCACTGGCTGAAAATACTGCCCAGAGTTTCAGTTTAGAAACAGTCCTTGAATATTTTCAACATATGCCAGGGGCTATCTAAACATTTCTTGGGTGATTCAAACACAATCCTTACATGGTAGGTGCTGTTTTATCTGCCATTCTGCAGAAAAGGCAAGGACTCAACAGAGTGAGAGTGTTAGTCACTCAGTCGCGTCCAGTGTCCGACTCTTTACAACCCCACGGACTGTATCCCGCCAGGCTCCTCTGTCCATGGGATTTCCCAGGCAAGAGTACTGGAGTGGGTTGCCGTTCCCTTCTCCAGGGGATCTTCCCAACCCAGATATCGAACCCAGGTCTCCCGCACTGCGGACAGATTCTTTACTGTCTGAGCCACAGGGACTTGAGCCCATAAGGACTCCGGAGAAGGATATTATTCAGAGCACCCACCGCAGCATCTCTGCAGACCTCCTTGGGCACCAGGAAGCGCACTGAGGTGGGCCACTGCGAGGCAATGCTCGGTTAGTCCACACAGCAACGAGCGCAGCTCTTACCCTGAGCATCCTGGCTGTAAGCAAGTGGGAGATCACAACCACGGGTCCCGCCGCACCTTCCCCTCGGCCTTACTGCTTCTTGAAAACTCAGGTCCCACAAGCGGCCATTATATTATACACTTCTTGGTATGTCTCAAATTACAATTGCACGTTTTTCACTCCACCAGTCAGGCTTGAAGATTTCCCACCTCCCATCAACTCCTGGACACCAATTTTAATAATCAAGAATGTTCCAATTATAAAATCTGAGTTCAAACTCATGCTTTATTATTACTGACTAACTTCTCCCATCAAGGAAAGTATTTTGGCTGTTGTTAATTTGCTTAGCCATTGACCCAAAGAAGAATGCAGCAATTAACCTGTAAAGAGAAGAACTATTCCTAAGATGTTGAAGAAATGTGTCTTCTGCAGACAGATTATGAAATAGTTAAGTCTGCTGTTGCTCACAGTCTTTGGTTCTGGACGGACAGCCTGGTTTCACTGCCTCCAATACTTGAATGTGAAGAGAAAGCAGAATAAAAAGCTACATCCAAGTGTCTTGTGAGCCAACCAAAAAGATTTTCAAACCTGATTTTCCTTGTTAAACATCATTTGAAGTGACTTAATCCATGGGTAAGCGTGCATTTTTTGAGGAATGAAATATGTTCTGAAGCTAATATTCTGAACACTCGTGTGGGCACAGCCTCAGTTAACACACAGAGTAGACAACTCACAAATAACTATTAAGAATTATTTTTATGACTTCCTTTCTCTTGAGGTACAAGATGGCACTGCCCTTTGTCCCTACAATAAGGTGGGTGATTATAACAATGATATTAAAACTCAATATTAGTATGAATTGGCATAGGGCCAGGTCTTCTGTAATTGACAAGTTTCAGAAATCAAACTCAAATGAAATCTAGTTATCTTTTAAGAAAGTTTCTGGCATTTTCCATGTGCTCACCACAGGCAAACCAGTTCCCATCACACTACCCTGTACAACCAATATACATTTTCTTGAGTTAATGTTACTCATTATGACACACCACCTCTCCTCCCCAAGTTTCACATACTGCAATTTCATAAAACTCCACAAGCAAGATGGGCAAATGCACCAAAACCATAAAGTAATTCCAAATCACATATCATATTTCATATGCCGTTTTTTAAAAAAAACACAAACAGTATCATATTCTTTTATGCCACTGACTAAAAGTATCAGAGACTGCTCTTCACTGGCTTTCTCTCCATAAGCACTATATGTAAGTTAGAGGCCATATGGTTAATTCCACAAATGAAATACAGTGAGTAATTATTTCCTATATTATCCATTCTGAATAACATCTAATCTAGCTGCTCAAGAAAGATTCCTGATTAGATAAGGAGGAAACATGTTATGTCATTAGCTATACAGTTTCGTCTTGTTGAAGAACTGCATTGTAATGAATACCAGATGAGTTTAAAGTACAGCAGGGCTCCAAACCACCTCCAAGTCACATCTGTGTAGCCTGCTGATGATGAACAGTCGACACTCAACCTTCCACCTGTGACCCACTTACACAGTAAGACTTGCCCAACTCCCCAGATGCCAATCCACTCTAAATTAATACTCAGAGCACAATCACGGAGCTTCTTAAACTACAGTTTTCCTATTTTCACCCATACATCCTATGAGCTGACTAATTAAAAGCAAGGTTTTCCTTTTCTTTCTAAGTCAGTTCTGGTGGAAACAACAGGGTTAGCCTAGCCTGGACTCCTGCTACAGAACCAAGACTTGACCTGTGCCTTGATTAAATATTAAGTCACTGGGGTTGTGGGGGAAATTAACATAGCAATGCATTTTCCATTCTCTTCACAAGACTCCCCAAGCACAGCCCAAGCTGTGCACAGATCCCAGCATCTTTCTCCTTATATATCCACACATGCACAGGATCATAAGTGAACCATGCTGATAAGGGGACAGCTACAAAGCTCTAATCTTTTTGAAACATACTGAAAAACATACTGTGAGGATGGAAGAATCTGGGGAGCTCAAATTAACCAGACTCTAACAATATAGCTATGCCTACTTGAAATTATTACCCCAACTTCTATTTCCATAGACACGCTGCCTACCTGGGGTGTGACTGAAATATCTCAGTGCTGACCTCCAGTTCACAAAAGACAAGAGTCACGGGGCTGAACTTCTCTGAAATCAAAACGTAGACGAGGCAAGAGAGCCATAAGCTTGATTATTGAATTAAATTTACCTAATTTGCAACTGTTGACTAGGTTTACCCTCACAGAAAGTTGTAGGGCCATCTGCAGGTTCTATTTCCCCTGCTACCTCCAGTACAGACCCCATTTCTAAGTTTTGTTGCATAAACTGACGCCACGTAAATCCATCTCACTCACACACATGATAATAACAAAGTCTGGAACCGAGTAGAGGAAAAAATTACACACAATGACTGTCAGAGGTGTCCTTTGAAAATCAAGCTTGAGGCAGCAGCCCCTCCTTGACCCCAGGTTTCCCAAAGATGGAAAAGGCTCTTTCTGTCTCATGAATCTCTTTGATGATTTGTAACATTCCATATATATCGCTCCTCCCCCAAGAAAGGGAATAAGCCCTAAAGCCAGTCCGTCATCCTTTCTGACATCACCAAAGGCCTGATTTCGTTCTCCCCACTGTTAGCTCAGAAAACTGATTAGAACTGAATGTCTAGGCTGCTTCCTTATGCCCTTTTAATAAAGCCAACCACAGCAAAGAAAACAGAAATTAGTGGCAAGCACAGAGCTCCTTGCCACTGGGACTCACGGCAGCCTTTGGACAGGCCATTATGGTTGTCTGGCTCCAGCTCTCTTCTCAGTAACCACCACCCCCTCTTCTTGCCTGCCCCACACCACCCTCCAAGATCAAAGACAGCACTTATGTTTATAACATCCTGAGCAATCCGGGAATCCCAAGAGGTTTTTGTTACCTTTCCCATCCCTCACTGTCTCTGCTCCCCAAAATACTCTCTTAACGATGCTGGCCAACCCTGGCACAGGCACATTTGGGAATCAGACCTGCTCTGAGACGCCTTATGGTTAAAAGCAGGGTGCGGGTGGCTCTGGGGAATGAGGGTACAGGACTCCTGGCCTCTACTCCCCAGCAACTGTGCAGCCAGCACACAGCAAGCTTCTTTTATTGTTGACAAGGAAAAACAAAAAGTTATTGCTGAATATGTAAAAGGTCCCGGGTACCCTACAATAGACATCTAGAAGGATGCACAGTCAAAGGACACGTGAACAGCGAGCCAGGGCACAGCTCCGTCTAATCTGTTCCATTCTCTTTTCTCCCTCTCCAAATGCTGCTACAGCCACTGGTCCTCAGGTCCAGCTTTCCCTTTTCGGTTAAGACACGAAGGCAGAGCAAGCTCTATCTGAATAATCGTTCTCATTCTCCACACCCAGGATTGCCAGGGAACTTCGGTGGAGCCAGGAGAGCAGAAGTCTTCTGCCTACCTCTGCGTGCCCACCTCTTGTGCTGGGGAGAGAGGCCCAGAACACACAAGTCCTGGGGGAGCAGGCTGGTCCTGAAAAGAATGCCCCGACAAGGGTCAACGCCTTCCCACCCCAAGACACCCCCCCACACCCCAGCTTTGTGTGCTCCTTGAAGGTAAGTCATCCCCTGCCAGCGACACACCTACCCTGAAGTACAGGGGCCCAGAACAAATGCCCAGGCAATCACAGCCAAATCAACAAGAGAAATTAATTCAAACAAAAATCCAAAAGAAACATGCCAAGCCAAAAGCTCAGGGATTCAGAGGAAACGATCCAGTAAGAATTCTGGGCCCACTGGTTAACTACGGAAAAAACTCAACTACACTGATCTTGCAAGCAGGGCAGAATCAAGAGGCAAACCTCTAGGTTTCCTAAAGTAAAGGTAAAAATTTCCTGGGGAGTTTTGGGGGAAATGACTTTCAGGGCAGTGTTTGCTGAATATCTCAGATTTCAAACTAAAGCATATCTTTACTATGAATCCATTCATCACCCTTAAATGACTCCCCAAGTCACACCAAACCACAACCACCTCAGAAGCCAAACTATTGTTATTATCCTAAGAGAGATTTGCATTTTCAAGTAAAAGGGAAAAAAACTGACATGTGCTATTGTTTCACAGACTGATTTATTTCTGAACTGGTTCTGAGTTGTTTTTTCCCCCTTTCTGAAGGGGGTTTCTTAAGGGGGACAGGAAGAAATTATTTCTGACTTTGAAAATTTTATTGCTAAATTGATAGAAACAAGTTGAATGCTGAGCAACGTGCCATTTCTAATTATAAATAACTGGTGGGGAAAGGATGTATAAAAATCACAACTGCTAATACTTAGTGTCCACAGGGATTCATTCTAGACCAGACACACTCATCTAAAGCCCCCAGCTACTCTAAGCTACTATTATCCTCTTTTTATTAACACAAGTGAGGAAACTGAGGTGCAGGCAGGCTAAATGACTTGCCCACAGTCATTCCACTAGAGGCAGAGCTGAGATTTGAACTCAAGGCTTATAACTGATCACACAGCTTCAAAGGTTTGTTCAAAACTGAACAAGAGCTGGGCTCTTTTAAAGAGACCGATGATAACATTCCAAAAGATAAGATAGACAATTTGCAATGAGGGGAATTCATTTTCCACGTCTCCAACAAGGACTCTCACGGACTTCAAGTGCCTCACGTAAGAGCAGTGACACCACTGGGGCCTCTGGGTTCACCCCAAAATTCACCTGAGGTGCTGGTCTAGAGAGAAAGGCCCCAGGCACAGCTCATTCAGCATCCTCTTCCTTTGTTACCTCGCCCACAGGTACAGCAAACTCTGAAGTAAGTGCCGCTTCTCTGGGAGTGTTGTTCACAGTCCTCCAGTACTCAAAAAGGGGAAAGAAATCAAGGTGGCTCTTCACTTTCCCCGTGATACCGATTACTGCCAACGACAGTCCAAGACATCTTGGCTTTCAAGCAGTACCAAGCATCCGTTCTACCATCCTCAGCAACAAACCTTAAAATTATTACAGATGCAATCTTTCTTATAAAAGATTCCTAACTGGGAACCTTGGCTAAGTAACAACAGAATGTTCATTTCATAGAGCTTCTCAAGCAAGCAGCTCCATTTTTAGACTCAAAATGTGCAGAGGTCACCGTTTTAGTTGTATTTGTGGCATTAGTTGAGAAAACACTAAACATTTACAGAAAAGACCCAAACGAAAGCAGGGCCCTTGGGATGACCTCCAGCTCTAGCTTTCTAAGTCTTCCATCACTAGGAAACCAATCTAAAGAGAAGATTCACTTTTAAAGCATCACTTTCTTCTTTCATAGATTTGGGAGCCATAAGAAATCTGATTCCAAGTCAGTACCAGCAGGTGCTGGTGTAGGGACAGGATACCAGGCCCAGCTGGCACACACCCCCATAAGGACTTGCTTTTCCCACTTCCGATTTCAGTACTGGACCCAGAACTCAACTGAATAAAGACGTGAAGGAACTGGGTACAAACTCCACTCGTTTCTTCAAAGACTCGGGACTAGCATGACTCACAGGGGCGCTGGAGCAGCAGAAGCCACTTTATCCGTCTTGGACGAACCCCATCCTAAGTGTGAAGGTATTCCAGCTGCAAGCGCTAGGGGTCAAACTCTGGATTCCACACCACACTCTAGGGTTTGCTGACTCTGCTATGCTTCCCCTACTAAGATCCAAGTTACATTTGAAAATGTAATGCTTTAAGATGTAACTATACACAGTCCCTCTCATTACCCTGGGAAGCCAGCTGCTATCAGGCAGCCAGGGGGAGGATAGTAAGGCATCAGCTTTGCTAAGCCACCACAATGGAGTGAATCAAATAAAAATTCTAAGGGACCAGCCCGCCATTCCTGACCCTCTGTAGTCCTCCAGACTGTCCACTAGCTGGCGTCTTAAGGAAGCAAGGACTGTAACAAAAACAAGCCTAAGCTCTTCTTTCTGACAGAATCTACCTAGGACAGTACAGTGACGGTTTCTGGACGAGCATGCCACTCGTGTTTCCCGTGAAAGGCTTTGGCGGGGGCAGCCAGGACTAAACAAAGCGGGCCGGCTGTGCAGATGTTCTGCTTTACCAACACGCTACAGAAACCAAGAGGAACAGTTGACAAATCCTTTCTGCCCATTTGTTTCACAGCCCCCCCAACTTTTCCTCTGACATCTGTGCGCTCCCCTCTGCCATTCTGCGAATTCAAGCTTCCTCTTTCCTCCCTAATCCAAGAGGCCTCCACTGCCTTTCCGGGGTCTATAAGCTCAACACACGAGAGCCAACTAAAGCCCTGCCTAGGAGGGCATGGCGACACACTCCAGGATTTCTGCCTGGAGAATCCCACGGACAGAGGAGACTGGCGGGCCGCCGTCCTTGGGATCGTCAAGAGTCAGACACGACTGAAGCGAGCAAGCACACGGGAAACCTTACACCAGAAGCCACAAAGGGAACGACAGCAAAGTTCCAAGTGCTATTTACTCCTTTGCTCCTTCAACAAATACTTAAGAAGCACCGCTTTAGGTGCCTGAGGAGGATCTGTGAGCAAGAATAAAGAGCTTCCTGCTCTCATGGAGTTCATACTCTGAACCAGCAAGGCAGTAACAAGGGTAGTGTCTGAGCTCGTGGTACACGCTAGCAATAAGAGGGTGACGTAACACAGCAGCTGGCCGCAGAGCCGCTCCGTGAGGCGGGCACAGCGCGGGCCAGCCAGGGACCGCGGGCCCCAGGTTCCAGCCCAGCCAGCACACTCGCGGTCCGGGGACCTTCAGCCAGGCCTTGAGTTCAGGAGGCCCCACAGCCGTCCGTGCCTGTGAACCCCAGCACCTGAATAGCTGCTGTCCAGAATTAGTCACCTCTATTGGCTATACCTTGGACCCAAACACAGTATTATTTCCCCCAAACAAGGTAATGAAGAGGGCCACCTCCCTGGGGGCTCCAGGAGCAGCGGGCCTAAGGCTGTTTGGGGAGAGAAAGACAAAGGTAATTGCCTGCCCAATGCCTGCCAGGCTCAGCGGCCTTTAGGGGAAAAAGGCTTAGGTGACAAATGCACTGCAGGTACAGATTTGAAAAATCCCAAGTGGGAAGGAATGAACTTCTAACGACAGGCTCTTGAAATGCAGCGAAGTTTCTCTGAATCAGCAGGGACTGCTCCCACCAAGTCCACTTACTTTCAGTCCACTTACTTTCCCCACCAGATTTGCAAGTCAAAAGACCAGTGCCACGGAGAAGACACAGCATTTCTGCAAGGCCGTGCAGCACCCCACACACTAAACAGACGCTGACGGTCAGCACTGCCCCAGACACGCAGCCTCCTGCCAAAGCACCGAGGACCTGCCCACTCTGACTTGAGCAGCACCCTGGTGCCACTTCGGTGGGGACGGCAGGTTTCTCAGGAAAGCTGGCTCTCTTGAAAATGTGAGGCCACAGTGAAGAGGCCCAAAGGCCAGCTCTGTGAGTGAGAACTGTGCCCCTGTTTCCAGGATTGACACAGGGCCTCTGGGCCGAGGTGGAGCTGGCACACTCCCAGATTCCCAACCCGGCCACCACCCTGCCCACACCCCAGGCAGGACACCTGCTCTAAACCCAGCACTTTCTTCATACAGGAAAAGAGAGAAGTTACACTGTACACCAAACCAGGCACACAGATCCACTCGGATGGGAGAATGGGACCTCCCCATTGATGAAACCTAGGTCAGCAGAGATCAGGAGACAGTCTCCTACACCTCAGTGTCCATGATTCCTCCCTACCTGGAGTCACTCTGGCCTACTTTCCCACTCTGACCCAAAGAAGGAAGGCGGAGCACTTCCCTGGTGGTCCAGTGGTTAGGACTCCATGTTCCCAATGCAGGGGGCATGGGTTCAATCCCCGGTTGGGGAACTAAGATCCCACAGGTGCAGCCAAAAACAAAAAAGAAGCAATGTAAAGAGGTTACCAAGGAAGGAGACAGCTGCCCAAGCTGAGCTCTGTGATATTCAGCACTGAATTATCTTTCCCCCAAATGAAGTTTCAAAACACGTAACACAAACACAAATGTCTGTATTTTGTGCAATTGGAGGCTGCAGCCTGTTTTAAGGGAAAGACACTGAAGAGAAGAGTGGGAAGTCCAGGGCTTCCTCTCAGCTCTGACGCCAAGGAATAAGGCCTGGGTCTGCTGAATTGTCTGCTCGTTTCTTCCCCTACTGGAGGGGTGAGCGTGGAATCTGGCTGGATCAGCTCCCCAGGTACCTAGCTTCCTCAGTCTGTGTGAGTGCTGACACTTGTCTTAATGCCCACTTGTCTTAATGGGCTCTCTGAACAATAATAGAACCGCCAGACCCTCTGAGAAGGAAAGACAAGAGAAAGAAAAACAGAAAGAAAAAGAAAACCAGAACGAGAAAAAGACTATTCAGCCATAAAAGGGTAGAACTTATTGGTACAAACAGCACGTATGAACCTCAAAAGCATTCCAACGAAGAGACCTAGACACAGGATTGCTTCCATTCACATGAACCTTTACAACACTGCTGGAAATCGGGGCAGTGCTGGCCCAGACCTGGTGGGGGGATCTGTCAGTAGGACCTCTCTGAGGGGACACAAGTGTTACATGTAACACCCAGGTGTGTGCAGTCACCAAAACTTACCAAAACGTGTGCTTGCAAGGGTTGCAATTATAAACTGAACTTCGGGAAATTTTTTTTAAGACATCTGAACTGATTTACAACTGTTTTCAAAAAGAAGAGGGAAGGTGCAGTTGTGACAACTCACTGGATTAAACTGATTTTTCTGGAAAGCAGCCACCCGTGTTAAACACAAGTCAATGCCAGAAGCCACACCTTGGGTGACACAATTCAGGGACTGGGTCCAAATGTGGGGAAATTTCCCCAAGTTTGATGCTATGAAAAGTGCCTTAGTTAAGAAATATTTATGATACAAACTCCCCTTGGGCCTTGGGATATTTAAAGAAAAAGCAGATTTTATCTTTTTAAAAAGAGAGAGAGAAAAAGTCACCTTTGTACAAGCTGAATCAGATATGATTTGTGGTTTGTGTTAAGGGGTTTGCTTCTATGCTGGGCAGAAAAGCAAACCCAATACTGACCTGTGCTGAGAAAAAGATTCGCTCAGACGTTTTCATCCCTTTTCAAGCCCAGCGAGGTTTCAAACTGAGGGAGGATCCCCACAAGGTGGGCAGGAAACGGGAGACCAGCACCCTCCTTCCTGGGGGAGGCTGGCCACTGGGGGTGGGGGGTATGAACCCCTGCCCCGGTTCACGCTCCATGGGCAAAGGCCTGAGAGAAATTACTCCCCCAGAGTTCCAGGAAGTGCTGTGGCAAACCTCGGCATCCCACAGGAGCCCAGTCCTGGCACTCCCATGTCAAGAACTCCACAAGGAGTCTCACAAGGGGACTCGGGGCAGGCAGCCCCACCGAGACACAGAGCATCAGAACCCGTGCCCAGCAGCCCACAAGCCAAAATCAGCTCAGTTTCTGGCACAAAATGATTTACAAGCCATCCTGGCAGGCATCATGTCCAAGAGCTATTTTTAAGACAATAATTGTGGTCTAAATCTGGTCAGAGGGTCCTGGGTGTTTGAGGCTAAATCCCACCTCCTAGGAAGGATCAGTCAGGAGACTCAGGCCCATTTCCATCCCCAGCTCTCCAGAACCACCTGGCAAAAAATGCAGAAAGAGCAAGCAGCATGGCTCAAGCCATCCTGAGAACCCCTTCACCTGAGTTCAGAGATCTGAACCACTCTGTTCCACTCACCTTGCATTTTGCTATGTAAATCACCATTTCAGTTTTGGTTGGGGTAAGATGGGGGGATGAGGGGGTGCACTTATTAATGCTATCTGTAAATGGTAAGTTCAGCAGACAGTATTTTCCACTGTGACTAGTCATTTGTAAAGAATACTGATTTTGTTACTTTTATTCTGTAAACCGGCTACAGCAGGAAGCATTAGCTTTTACACTATTCTGCAGGGTTCTGATAAAAACTCATATTCATGTATTTTTGCATAAATCACATGCTCGTTTTGCTCTAACCAGTAGTAGGGGGCAAAGGCATTTAAGCAGCACTTTTAGAAATTAAATTAACTATCTGGTATTCATCCATTTCACCAGAGATGCCCAGCCCAGCCCCACCAGTCCATCTGTGGAAACCCTCCCTTGTCTCAATCCACAGCTGGATAAGCGACTTCTCTTAAGAAGACACGGCGACTGTTTCCCCAAGATTTTAGATGCCATTTTCTAAAAATTACACTGCAATGCATATTTCTTGGAAAAAATACAAAACTGTCTTATCTTGAGCATTGCTCCCTCTTCCCAAACTCCTGCATGATTTTTCACATTGAGACCTTCCATTTCACTCTTGAAGACACTGCTCTCTCACTCCCATCTTCATCAGCTAAATTCCTATCCTCCAAGTGTCTACACTGTGACATCCAGGAGTCTACGCTGTCCTTCCAAAGTGTGCCCAGAGCATCCTGGACACCTTGTCTATCAAAGCACTTGTCCCCTCCCTCTAGAATAACGTCACAGCCACTGTTCACTACTGACTGCCTGGCAGATGGTAGATCAATAAATATTCCTCAGATAAACAAACAAAAATTAAACTTATTTTGATCACTCAGACAAAATATTGTTGGTTTTGGTGTGTATTTGTTTCCTCCTACAGTACTTTTCCTAAACAAATACACTCTTTATTTGAATTATTATAACCAGAAAAGATTAAACTCTACACACTATTTTGTCACTTGCTTTTTTCACTTACTACATTATGTCATTAAATATTCTTGCTACCAGAGCATTTTAATGATCACATAGAACAGATGTTCATTAATTTAACCAATCCCCTACTGGTTACAATTTTTCACTGTGATACACAGTGAAATACACTTGATACACAACCCTGTGGCCAAGTCTAAATAAATTCCTAGAAGCAGAGAGGCTGAGTCAAAACGGTATGCAAAATATTGCGCGTTCTAGTACACACAGAAAGCTGAAAATGCAGGGTATCGATTTTGGAAGGATACAGACAGAATGGCCACAAGAAGGAGCATTTAACTGGTGGCGGAAAAACAGGTTGTTTAGCCCAGAGAAGATGAACACTAAGTCTGTTAGATGGGAATCATGTTTATTTAGCGCCTTCTGAGGATAAGAAGGCAACCTGAGAAAGAGACGGAAAGAGCAGGGACTCTTCCCAGAGAGCCACCCAACACAACCCTGCAGTGGCTCTAAGCATTGAGGCTGCGGCAGGCAGGGCTCCTGGCAGGGGAAAGACTGGGTCAGCGTCACGGGAGAGGCAGTCAGCCAAAAAGGTCACTCGTGTTCAACTACTGCTGTGTCAACCCTCCGAGGGCTCCTCGCCGCCCTCGTCAAGTGAGACTGGAGAAAAGCCACGACGAAACTTTTCCTGTGTTGCCCTAACAACTAGCAGAGAACACAGCATACTGACTGCACACAAAATGCTCCTGAGAGAACCAATTTCCCCAACAAGCAAAAAAGTCCTGGTTGACCAAGTGATGGGTTCAGTCACTGACGACAGCAGTGACATGTTTTATGTCTTCGTGAAATGGTGAGGGTCTCGCTTAGCCTCACAGCTTAAGGCCCTCACTGTAATATATGTAATGAGAGCAAGTGACTCTAATGATAACATTTGCTGTAACTGCCCGATCTCTGCTTTTTACAGAAGGAAGGTATTCAACAGATCAACCGTCACTATTTAACCACAGGGGGACAGGATTATCTCTTCCTCAATTTTTACCAACGTTCATATGTAAATGAAGTAAGTTTCTAAAAGATACCTTTTTTTTTTTTTAAAGGAAAGTCAAGGAAGGAGGAAAATAACGATTTGTTTCTATTTAAACAAGAGTTTCTTTAGAAAGGCAGGGGGATGAGTGAAATGACAAGCTGAGTGTCAGCATCAAGTTTTGGGTGACAATAAAAAAGGCTCAAGAGTCTGTGACTTTGGCCCCTTCTGACTTCTGTTTCCACATTCCGCATTCCTATCACGGAGTTAACAGCACCATACTGACACAGATGCTACAAGAATCATATGGGTTAACACATGTAAAACGCTGAGCAGAGTGCCCAGCACACAGGAAGTGCCATTTGACTGTCAGGCGCTTCACACCATCAGTGTCATTTCCACGTGTACTTAAAGAGAGGGACAAAACCCATGAGAATAATGCAGGACCTCAAGGAAACAAAAAGGCTGGTGAAGAGGTGACTTTAAAAACACAAGCAGTCCACCTTCTGATAGTTCATTTATAACTGACTGTTTAAAACTCAGGATGCATTTCATCATAACAAGGGTATTTCAAATGGTGGTTCAAATCAACACAAAAGAGTTCAACAAGACTCACTAAGATTTCAGGGAAATGACTGGAAACGGCCAAGGGACATTATGGAGGAAAAAACAGAACACAAAACCACTTCCCTGTGCCAATTCAAAAGACTGGAAAAACCTCAAGGAGGAAGCACTGTCACAACACACTGGGGCAGGGACACTGGGTGGAAACTGCTCTGAGTGAGAAAAACTATGACAGGGTCTACAGTGTGGCGAGTGCTGGCTTTAGCTGTCACTCTGCTGGCTCCAGAGAAAATAATCAAGTTTTAAACCACAATGGCTGGGAGTCTGGATTTCTTGGACCTTATGAATTATGCACTATAATGAACTGTGCATATTAACTAAAACCAGGCTCTGTTCTCCTAGGATATCTGGGCAATGGATGTATTTCTCATTGGCCACGCTAGTGCTAAGTCTGAAAGTCAACTAATCACAGAATCAAAGTGAGAGAGGAGCTAATGTACAGAAATACACAAAATCTACCCCCCTCGCCCATAAACAAAGGAGTTCTGGATTCAGAGCAGGCCACTGTCAGAGAAGGAGAAACACCCAGAGCAACCTCCAGCCTCAAATAAATGCTACACAATGAAATTCCAGAATGGACAGGTCCAATTTCCTGGTGGGTGAGACACAAGTGTTTTGTAGAAACCATAAGCCCTTCATCCAAGCAGAGCTTCAAGGAATTTTAAAGTTTGAATGTAAAAGTTAACTGCAATCGACTAGAAACAGAACAAAGAAAACAGACATTTAAAATTCAAAGCTGAAGGATGAGGTAAGGAGAAAGGATGGTGTCCACCTTCCCCGTCTTCATCCTGTTCTCCGTCCCCCTCTGTCCCTCGAGCTTTTGCTTCTATATTCCTTTACACTGTCGCGCTGTCTGTCCCCTTGTGAAAGGTCTTCCTCGGCCCAGGTCTGTTTAAAAGTCCAAACAATTCAAAACTGAACTACGGGTAACTTTTCTTGGAAGGGGCTGATAAGATTCTGTTTCTTGATCTAGGTACTTCAACTTGAAAGTTCAAAGTTTCTTTAAAAAGCATTTGAAAACTAGTTTAAAGAAGGTAGCATTCTGTTCAGTTTCTCAAAATTTGGATTAAATGGAATGATCCTTAAGGTAAAATTGCCAACCCAACAGCTCCTGCCTCATTTTTTTTTTAAATATTTATTTGTTTTTATTTATTTATTTGGGTGTACTGGGTCTTAGTCACGACCTGCAGGATCTAGTTCCCTGACCAGGCATCGAACCTCTGGTCCCCTGCATTCGGAGCTTGGAATATTAGCCACTGAACCACCAGGGAAGGCCCTGCCTCACTGTTAATTTAATTTTGTGGTTGCTGCTGCTGGAGTTGAGCACATCAGCTCAGAAAACTCTCAGGACACAGCATACAAATACACACCAAATACAGCAACCTGACTGCAAAGCACCCAGAGTGTCTGCCATGTGTGAATCTCCAAGTGCGAAAACTGAAGTTAGCTGCCAGCAGAAACTCTGAACACTGAATGCCTTGAGAAACTGCTGCTAACTGCTACAGCTTTGAAAAACCTGACACTTAGAAAAGAAATCTATTTGGTCCCACAAGTGGGCCTCGAGAAATGTAAACTGAGTTCTTTGCATTTTAAAAAATGTTGCCAACAGACTGGTGAATACGAGGAAATTCTTAACCTGAAAATGTTCAAACTGCCGTGTATGTGTATATATGTATATCCTGTGCACAGCACAGTACCCGAGAGAGACAGTGAGGCCTCTTTGTAAACATTCATACCCTGCCCAAGTAACTCCTGAGACTCCATCTGAAATGTAAGCACCTCTCTTACAGACAGAATGTTAGGTACTGAAGGAATAATCCACAGAGATCAGCGAGAAAACCAAGGCCAGGAACCCGCGAGACCCCCTTGAACTCTGTTTACTCTCAGTCAACAAGGACATCTGCTTCTGGCCTGCTAGCCAACAGCGAGGTCATGGTCCAGGGGGAAATAAGCTGCTTTACTCACCCCTCCCCATCCCGGCCTCAACCTAACCTCCACCCAAGATGGAAACACCACCAGAGAAGGAGACCAGCCTTAACTCTTAAGCTGAGCCACGCTGCAGGGAAAGACGGAGGTGATAAGAAGGGGCTGGAACGCGGTGAAACGGAGAAACTACCCGAGGCACCATGAGGCCTCTCCAGCTCCAGGGTTGAACAATGTCACCAGCCTGCAACCGGCTTCCCCAGCCAGGTCCCTGAGGTGGAATCTGCAGGAAGGCACCCAAATTCAACCATGAGAGGAAGCCCCATCACAGTGACCTCACAGAGGGGGGTGTGTTCAAGAGGACTAGCCAACCTAAGTAAACAGTTTTTAAGTAGTTCCTCAAAACTATTATAAGCAATATGCTAGCAGTATGGCTACTGTTCCAAAGACAGAAGGCCTCATCCCTGGACGGGCTTATTTTCCAGGTGGAAATTACAGGCAAGAAACCCTGGACCACTAACCCCCAGGCTTCTGCTCACTCCCAAGGGGCACCCAAGAGGCTGCAATGACCCCAGGACAGATTTCTGATGTTCCAGCCAAAGTGGTCTGAAAAAGCCTTCGGCTAAGAGAAAAGAGCCAATTGAGGGGATGAAATACAGCGTAAAAACTGCTGGCCCACGCTCTCCACAGCACCAGGAACACCTGGAACCAGGCTGTCGCCACCAGCACGTGCTCTGTACACACACAACTCAAGGAGACCGCTGAGCCTGCTCGGCCGCCATCCGTAATCTAGGAACACAGACACCCAAGAAACTGTCCAGGGCCACCTTGGAGGATAAGGACCCTTATCCTTATATGGGTAAGAGCAGGATTCGGGGCAGAAATCCAGGGAGAAGCCTGTGGACTGACAAGGAAAACATTCAATAAAATATCCGCTGATTGATTTTTTAAGAGAAGATTAAAGGGTTAGAGGGGGCAAGGCCAGGGAAAAGGTCGAAAGTAAAGCATTCGTCATCCAGGAATGGGCATCTCCGTTAAGGGCCATCTGATGATGGTCTGACTACTGCAGAGAGGGCTGTACCCCCACCAGCTGGTTTCTTCCAGGGTCTGCAACCTGCCGGCCTGGGAAAGGCTATAGCAGACTGGGAATCCTCCAGCTTCATGTCATTCCTCTAAAGAATGAGTGAATGGTCAGCTCTCCGGGAGGCTACCAAGAAGTACAGGCTCATCTCCCTCAAACTCTAGTGAGGATCACAAACCATGTCTACCCTCCACCAATGACTTCAGGAGGCAGGAAAAAGGAGGCACGGAGGGCAAGGGCCAGACATGAAATAAGAGCCAGGCTGGCTGGTTACCCAGGGAAGTAGGCACTGCCTCCTGCTTACCTAGCAATGGTTACAAGCACTTGACACTGACTGCCTCCACAGCAACCCCGTTGGGGAAGTACTATGATCATCTCATCTGAAGAAAATGAGGCACCGAGAACTTAGGCAACTTGCTAGAGGTCACCCAGCCTGACATAAGAGGCACAGCTGGGATTCAGACCCAGTGCTCCGAACCAAAAACTATACCCCGGGGGGTTCAGTGCCAGGTTCAAGGTTACCTATCACTAAACCTACAGTTGGGATTCACCCCAGGTAAACCAAAAAGAAGGCACTTAACATGAACAACACATAGCAGTGTCTGCACCTGAAACAGCAGTGTCCAAAATCAGAAACATCTATTCCCTTCAGTAAGTGCCCGTCCAATGAGATTACCTTGTTTAATGGTGACGGGATTGGGGACTTTCTTGGGGGCAGGATGTTGAGGCTGGTACCAAAATAATACTAAAGATTTTAGTCACTATTATTTAGGGGGTAACTTTCTCTCAATAGATCTTATTTGACTGGGCAAAGAGGGAGAGAAACATTTTAAATGGGTCCTTCCAATAAATTAATAAAGCAAGCAAAAGGGCTGAATTTGATAACAGTCAAGCCCTAAGGATAAATAAACAGCCAAAGCCAGCAGCTGCTGGGCCTCAGACCCAGCACCGCCCCCCCAAAACGCCCCCTGCTCAGGACAGTCTGGGAGCCGCTTGGAGCATTCTCAGGCCCCAAACCATCACAGGGATGGCAAACAAGGTCCCCAGGCAATTCCCACGCAGGTTGGAGAAGTGCTGCCCTATATAAGGACGTCTGTATGCCTCAGGACAGCATCACACTTTCTACCAGAAAGCAAGTGTAGGCAGGGAAGTGAAGGAATCATCAAATGCTACAAGGCTGTCAAAAATCAGCCCCAGATTCCTATAAATTTTCATTTATAAATTAAAATTAACCTTTTTATTCTAATTCTGCCAAGTGTGAGTAAGAGGAAATTTATTGAAAATTCTTTGTGGCTCACAACTGTCACCAATTTTGAAAATTAACCACCAGAAATCCTGTGATCACAATGTGTATATTACTATTTGATGTTCTCTTATTCTTTGCATTACAATTGTCCCCATCCTGAGCAATGAGCAGGAAGCCACATTTCAGTCATGTAAGATATTCTACTTGAATTTAAAAAGTGAATCACTAAAAAATGAATGAAGCTAACAAAATTTTAAAAATATAGAGAGTACAGAAACAGGGACCAGCTCTGAATCACCCTAAATAAAGCATACACACATACCCCGTTGAATATCATCAAGGCAAAAGCAGAATTTGTGGCATTAGGTTTTCAAGCTAATAAAACTGCAATGAACAGCTTTCTTCATCACTCTTAAAGTAACACATTTGTAATTATTATAAAATGAAGCAGTTGGATGTCATGAATTGTTACCTTATGTATGAGAAATTATAAGCATTTTCCCCCATTTCAGATACATTTTCCCCTACGTTACTAGTTAACTCAAAAGAACACATCAACATACAACTCACCAACACTGACAATCTATGTTAATCAAATTTTTACTACTCCAGAAAAATAAGGAACTCTCCTTATTCAACCTAAGTCACCAAACCAGACATTTCCTTCAAAGGCTAATAATAAAACGTGTCCATCAACACACCAAGGGGGCAGCCTCATTTCCTGATCTGAATTTCATATTCAAGTATCCATGTAATTTCCCCTACCTTGAAAACGTACAGGACAACTATAGCTCTGCATTCTTTCTTCCTATAAAACCATGATGGGAAAGAAAACAGAATCATCCCACACAAACCACTCTAAAGAGCTTACAAGCTGCAGTTAAATCTATACAAAAAATAAAATTTGGCCAACATCCTCCATTTAATGTGATCCTCTCACAATGGGAGATGGATTGCAATTATCCATTAATGTAACCTACCCTCCATTGTCAATAAATAAATGTCACTTCCTGTCACTCAGATGAATCCTGAGTGAAAAGGCTAGAAAGAAATAAAGATATAAATGAGATTTGGTATATATCTAAGGAACACACTGATGACTGATTTCAAGCCAAAATGTCTAGAACTTGTGACATAAAGTGAAATGCCTGTGATTAATATGGCCTTACTTTTAAATGCCTTAGTTATGCTAACATTCTCACTCCTCTCTGAAGAGAAAAAAATTTAAGTGAAAAAAAGGGCTCAGGTTCCAATTTGCTAACTTAAGTCACACCCTATCATTTTGTAAGCTTTCCTCCTTACACCACCCTGCTGTGCCTTTGGACTTTTTAAAGACCTGGGATTTGAGTAATTATAGCCATTTCAGAAATGGTTACTGAAAACCTACCTACCTATACACGGCTTTAAATGCCTCCCTTTAAGTCCTCAGTTTACAGGGAGACTATGTAGGGAGTAATTCTATTCTTTTACACCCAGAATCTTTCCACCCCAATACGGTCTGCTTCCTGTCTTACCAAAATTCACTCACTGCAGAGTTACCTACTGACTGGCATCCCTGATGGGGTCTGGGTAACCCTAAGCCTTCTGCAGAAACTCTTTCAAATTAAGAATGCAAGACGTGGGGAAACACCAGGGGACTGCCTGCTCCCTTTCTCTACCTGTCCCCGTCTCTCCTCCTCTCTCCCTCACACACAAGCGGCAGCAGTGACGACACAGGGGCGCCTGGTCTTTGCAAACAGGCTCCACCATCCAGTAATTGGTTCATAAATTTTATTCATAACTTGAAACAGAAAGGGCCGAAAATGAGCAATCTGTAATTTTAAAGGTTGTCATTACTCTCTGGCTGCAAGCGGTTGAAGAAGGCCTTGCAAGCTGGTGAATTACAGGCCCAGTTTATGACTCTCAATGAGCTCAGAAGCAGCAAGCGTCTCAGGAAGCACGAGCCAGGAGGGGAAGGAGGTCAGCTGCAAGTCTAGATGGACTGGAGCTTCAATGTCACTTATCCCATCCCAGTGTAACCGTCCTTCCTGTTCCCAAGCTCTCCAGCCTCCCTCACTGCATAGAGCACAGCTTTAAGATGGAGATATTTTTACCCATATATTAGGCGTCTTCCCCTAAAATATATTTTGCATCAGACCTTGCTGACTGATCTTAAACGAAGGTTTTTACATGTTCATGAGATAATCAGGAAAACACACATCCAACCTTCACCATTGACAAGTTTTCCAACAGGTTTTAGTCCTCATAGAACAGTTCCACACTATCCAAACCTCACATGGAGGTTTATATGTATATAAACATATACACTCTGGACTCAGTGGTTTATCCACACATATGCTGGACTAATTAGACATCACATCTCAGGACAATCTGGGGTTCTGTGTATGGACACCTCAGAAGCCACAGTTGGGGGCAGTGATGGGGGTGGTGTGGACAGCCACCCTAGGGAGTTACTGGGAAGCCCACGCCCACAGGACCTGAGATACGGGCAGAACCGAGCTCCAGTCTCTTAAGGGGCAGCAAGCCAAGTGGTGATCAAGAGAAGCCTCAGTGATCAGCCTCAAGGCAAGCGAGTCAGACCAACAGAAAATATGATTCAACACAAAACGCCTTATCTCATTCCCGCACGCCCACGCCCACCTCTCTGAAGTGAGGAAACTGGCAGAGGTTGCCTCAGTCACTTCCGGCCCAATGAGGACTGCTCTGGAAACTGCAGCGGGGACGTCCATATGGCTCCCAAGCTTCAGTGCAGTGGGAAAACAAAAAAAAGGAAACAGACACCCAGTATTCCCCCTCGAAGACAAACTGAGCAAGGAGCCACGCTTCTGAACGCTGCTCCATCCCTTCTCCAAGCAGAATATTCCCTGCTACAGCAAAGGGGAGAATGCCAACTTCAGAGCGCTGATGGCAGGCTTAGGGGGTGTGGCAAAAAGCTGGGCCTCAACAAATTGTTCCCTCTAAAACCACTGCCGAACCCCTTCCCAAAGAAGGGATTCTGACCCCCTAACCCCACATCCTCATGACTCCACCAGAGACAGATCAATACCATTTGAGGTCACACACACCTGGACCTCTCGTAGAGAAATCTGAAATCTAATTTATCCTACTGACACCCTCGTTTTCACAAATGAGTTTCTGGCAGCAGAGGGGTGATCAGAACACAGTTGATGCACTTTACACACTACTCTGGTCTTTCCCAAAGAGCATTCCAGAGAACTCTAGGTCCATGGATATTATGCAAAATCGGGCTTCACTGACCAATTAGGTTTGAAACGTGTCAGCTTTGCACAGGTTTCTGTCCTTTAGCTTTGTTCATGTGCACTGTGATTCTCTTTAAGAATTCTGACCACAGGAGCCTCCTTCCCCTGCTCCCTTCAAAAGCATAACAGATTTCTCAGAACACAAGTGGGCTACACCGTGATGCTGTGTCTCACTCGATTTTGTTGGTGGTTTGAGTCAGGTCTTCATTTGGGGAGGAAGGTGTTTTTCTAAGTAATATGTGAATGAAAGTTCACTGTAAAAGTACTGAGTGCATCGGGTAAAAATAGGCGTCTGCTCAGGGAAACTGAAAAAAAGCAATTGTCCTTATTATCTTTGGAGGTTTCAAGTGTTCTAATTAAGTTATTAACAGAACACAACTAGAGAAATCCATGGGATGTCAAGTTCTTGCTGGCGTAGTGAATTCTTCGACCCTTAACAGAAATATGGCTCCATTACAGACTGTCTAACAAAAACTAGCAGTTACTTTTTAAGAAAATATTTCAACTACTGTGAAAATAGATGGGAGCCCAGACAGGCTATTCAATAAAGCACATTAACGAAATGAAAAAAATGATTTGAGCTACAATTCAAATACAATTTTATCTTTTATTACACTGTGATCACATCACTTCCTGTTGTCATATATGAGAGAAAAGTTTGATAAAGTCCCCCAAAACATCTTGGTTACTAAGTTTCTGCAAAGGGTTCCTGAGCAGAGTTCTAAAAAGAAAAAAAGTCTTATACTGTAAACATGATTTAACTGTCATAGATCTATCTGTGCACAGGTCTAATAACCGTAAGAGAGTACTAATATTGCAGTACTTACACTTTTTTCACTTACACTTTTCCAACTTTCTGAATTTCCTGTAATACATATATCCTTTCAAAAGGGAAAAACATTAACATGTTACATTCACTGAGAAAATACAGGGTTCACTAAATAACCTAACACCTGATTTTTTTTCAACGCCCCCGACAATTCTTACACATCAGCAGGGCTACCACTAGTACTTGTGGAAAGGCTTCTGAAAAGAAATCAAAGAGGTCTAGGACTTGCCACAACTGCGCAATCCAGAGGAAAGAATAGGGATGCAGTGTATTTACTGACCCTGGTGAGTAGAGGCCAAATATCCTCCAACAAGACTTGTGTGCCATATGTGGAAGGAGAGTCCAAGGAAGGGCGGAACATATAAAAGCATAAGCAGATCAACAGGAGGTGAAGACAGCTGACAAGAACTATCAGGCTGAAATTCCTCTGAAGATGCCTTAGTTTAACACAGGTTAGGAATTTTGAGACTTGCTGCAATCAACCCAAACCGGGAGGAGACACTTCAAAAATTGAGGTGGTCAGAGGATGTAAGCAGCGGCCACAGTATGGAGACAACCCAAACGTGGGATGCTATGAACACTGCAGTATAAAGAGAAATGGAAAAAAAAATTTTAAACTTAACAGCATGAAAATCATAAAACCGTCAACATACATAAAGCACTAGGAGGAGTGCTGGAGGACCTCAGTGTATCAGAAAGTAAGAAAGCGCTTGGTTGGGTCGCTTTGATGTCACCTGAAACTATCGCATTGTGAACAGGCTATACTCTAGTAAAAAGTTTAAATATAATTTTTTAAAAAGAAAGAAAGTGTTTAAGAAATTATGGGGACGTGTTATAGGGATGCAGGAATAGGAAATTACAAGGCTCTGAAGCTGAATCTCTAATACTTTGGTCACCTGATGTGAAGAGCCAACTCATTGGTAAAGGCCCTAATGCTGGGAAAGACTGAAGGCAAAAGAAGGGGGAAACAGGATGAGATGACTGGATAGCATCCACGGGTGGCTGGATGACTCAATGGACATGAGTTTGAGCAAACTCCGGGAGATGGTGGAGGACAGGTAAGGGTGGTGTGCTGCAGTACATGGGGTCACAAAGAGTTGGACACGACTGAGCAACTGAGTAACAAGAACAAAATTAAATTTCCTCATTGATGACTGTACTAAGGCTTTATAAGAGAACATTCTTATTTTTAGGAAATATATTCTAAGTACTTGAGGATAAAGGGTTATTATACCTGCAACTTACTCCCAAATAGTTCAGAATGGGGGCCGGGGACGGGGACATAGGAGAGAAAATACAATCAAACATGACCAAACAGTAAATGACAGACATACTTTGTACTATTTTTACAACTTTTCAGTTAAAAAATAATTTTTAAGACCTACCACAAAGTGAGTGAGAGGCACCAGGAGTTCTGAGATGGGAGGATATCAGAATCCCCCACCTTTAGAAAGATACACTGCTGCTGTCATCTTTGGCAAAATCTGTAAGCTCAAATAATCCAAAAATGACACCATTAGAACACACACTAAAAATGCCCAACTGCACTGATACCAAGAATAATAAAAGACAGCATTCACTTCAACCTAGTGAAATGTTACTGACAAAAAGCCTTTCTTTTTATAGGTGACTTCAAAGACAAAAGGAAACTTCTCTTTATGGACCGAAAAGAAGCAAGATTAGAAAAGCAGACTGGGGGGGGGGGGGGGGGGGGGGCGGCCGCCAGGGGGAAATGGGACGACAGACACCCTTTTCTGACCCTGCTCATCTAACTGCTCAAGCCCCAGCCTTTTACCCAACTTCTGCTTATCCTTCGTAAGACACTGCCTTCCTCCAGGAGGGCCTCCCTGACTCACCCTCTCACTCCCACAGGTCAGGCACCTCCTTCCTGAAAGCTTCCAATATGGCCTGTGTGACTCCCAAGTTCCCGGAGGTATTATATACAGCCAGCTTGTGTACCTGTCTCCCCTGCTTCCCTGGCAGCTCAGTCGTATAAAGAATCGCTTGTCAAAGCAGCAGATGCGAGTTCAATCCCTGGGACAGGAAGATGGCCTGGAGAAGGAAATGGCAACGCACTCCAGTATCCTTGCCTGGGAAATCCCATGGACAGAGGAGCCTGGTGGGCTACAGTCCACGGGGTCACAAAGAGTTGAACACGACTGAGCACGTGTGCACATACATACACACACACATACAAAATGAGGTCTGCCATTATTACAGATCACTGCAATATCCGTAGGAGAAAAAAGGCAAGTGACCTAAATCCAAACACAGATCAGCAATCACAAAGTTTGATGACACTTTGGGACACTCCAGTCCAGGGACCCCTAGTGAACGAACTAGGGCAGGTTCAAAAGCAGCATTAAACACACTTCAGGCCTAGGAAGGGGAAGGCATGGCTCTGTATTTTCAATGATTTCAAAATCCTGTGCATTTGGGCAGTAGAAATAAGAAATCGATAAGCCTAGAAGTAGCTAGGTAACCTTCTTTTAACCAGTTTCTTAGACTGTTTTAGGGATACACAGGTTTCAAACACAAACTATTTTCAAGACTTGATAAACAAATGACAGTCCTGAATGCATTCACCAGAATATTGTTGATACTTGCACATGAAAGTACTCCTAAAATGATGTCCTACCTTGAGTTAACATTACAACCCAACTTCCAAGTGACTCTGGATTTCACAGTGTTAATGTAAGTATTCCAGGGGGCTCTGGGGTGCTGTTTGGAACAACACTTGCTGGGGAGCAGCAGTATCACATTTCTGGGAAGTCATTTGGCAAAACACAACAGAGATATTTTTAAGATGTCCATTTCCATTAATCTAGTAATTGTGTCCTTGGTCATATATCCTAAAATAGTAATAAAATTCGGAAAATTGTAGCCATACATACATTCAATTGTTGCCTTCCCATTAAACTGTTATTATGGAAGAACGAACAAACACAAAAAGCCTCGTCTCACAGGACTGGCAAACCTGGGGAAGACCTCAGACTCACTCATTATGAAAACCTAAACTGAAGGGGTTGGTTCAGAAGAGTTGGCACTGAAGTGGCACAAAAAAATTGTTATTATGGAAAATATATAATCACATGAGGAAATGCTTATGATGACATCTAGCAGAGAAACAAAATCGTATATGCCACAGAATTACCAAAACATGTTCACAGAGGGAAAGAACAGCTGTTGGGGGGAGAAAAAAAAAACAGCAAAACATTTATACCAGCAGTGTGGGGCAGTGGAGCTACGGGTAACCTTTCTGCCTTTCCATGGTTTGCTTCTGTGTTGCTTATAAAGTTTTTAAAAAATACACACGTGTGTGCAGTAAGGTAGCAGCCCAACCCCAAGACAGGAGGCTGCCTGCCCACCCAATGCACTGCCCCAGGCCACTGTGATTTGGGGTGTTTCAGGATGTCAGCTACACCTCTTCATCTGAGGGTCAGTACTTCTTCCTCCAGTCCAAGAAATTCCTGCTTGACTGCTACTTGACATTTGATACAGGCTGATAAAGCAGACCGTTTCAGTCCCTGAGAACTGCACTTGTAACAGCTCCTCTGCCTCCCCCATAGAAAAGAGGGGTTTGGTAACAGAGTCAAAACTTCCAGAAGATGAAGGAGCATTTCTAACCTAAGAAAAGAAGATGAACACTCTAGCCAAGATGCTACTTAGTACAAGCTCAACCCAATGTGAATTGATTTTAAACTCTTCTTAAAACCAAACTTACGGTAACTTACAAACTTGATTCTGGCCAGATACTATAGCAGTACTCACCACTGAAAGAAAACAGAAAGACTGACAATGGACCAAGAGCCACAGGGCTGCTCAGGATGGCAAGGTAGTGCATGCGTTTTTGGAAGAACTGTGTGGCAGTTTCTTATGAAACTAAATATATACTTAATTTATAACCCGATTACATACCTAAGGATTGACTGACTCTGGAGAAGTGAAATCCTACTGGGTACATCCAAGTCTTGAACTGAAGCGTTCACAGATACTCAGCCAAAAACTGGAAACAACTCAAAAGTCCATCAATCAGTAAGAAACAATGGAGTATTATTCAGCAATAAAAAAGGAGTGAACTACTGATAAATGCAACAACACAAATCAATCCGAAAAGGATTGTGCTGTATCAAACAGGCAAGGCTTGCAGGGGGTTGGGAGACTCAAGAGGAAAGGGAAAGGATATACACACACACACAGTTTATTCCTCTGTTGTACAGCAGAAACTAACAACACTGTAAAGCAATTATACCTCAATTAAAAAAAATAAAAACAGGCAATGCTTATCTTAGAGAAGACAACTACAAATGGCAGGAGGGACTACTTATAGTGATGAAAATGAAAATCTATTTTAACTGGGTAGTAGTTACATGGGAATATGAATTTGTCAAAATTCAAAAAACTATATACTTGGAATAGGTGGTTTGATGATGTAAATTATGTATCAATAGACATTTGCTAACTTGAAATCGTCGTAAACACACCATCATGTGTGCACGCCTGCTCAGTCCCACCTGACTCAGCAGCCCCATGGACTGTACAGCCTCTCAGGCCCTGTCCTCGCCATTTCCCAGGCAAGAATACTGGAATGGACTGCCATTTCACGGGCTGTCCTTTTGTTCATAGACCAAAAAAACGACACTCTACTTCTCACAGGGGCGCAGTCCCTTAATCGGACTTTTTAGCTTTACTTCACACAGCAATAGGCTAGTTAACTACTTTCCCATATTATAATTACCAACATGATAAAAACAGATTGAAAGACATATCCACTGTACCAATAGTAAGTAGCAAGTGTCAAAAGAAATCAGAAAAAAATATGGGAGAAAATACAAGGCTAAATAAAGTAGTGCTTGTAAAAAGCTCTTAAAGCAGTTCTGTTCTTTAAAAGAAACCTTTTGGGTGGCAAATACATACAACCGTGAAGGCAAGCACCTCACAGCAACTCTTACCAGTGCAAATCTGACCGCAGAGAAAGTGGTTTCATTTAGCGGCAGGACTCCTAGTTTTATCAGTTTTCTACCTTGCATATATATAACATAATGGTACGATAACTGTTACCCTCTATTTCATCCTCTTTTTAAAAAAAAAAACTAAAAAACTCAGAATTTTCATGTATTTAAAGGGATTTAGAATCCAGAAACTGATGCATAGGCCAAAGCGGTCTTCCTATACCTCCATGGGAACATTAAAATATTATTTAATACAAGATAATGAGAGTCATGACAATAATTAAGTACCAACACTTTAAAACGTGCATTCTAAGCCTCTGGGTATGTAAGTAGGGATAAACCCTAACATATCTATAACATGTGGCTGTCAGAAAAAGTCATTACTGGAAGATTCCAGAGAACTGAGGTTTCATACCATTTTAGTGGCTGACGTGAGAGTACAGAGAAGATTAGAAAATTGGAGGGTAATATTTAACTAGATGGGAGGTAATAAAAGAAGGAGGATTTCTTACAGAATACTTTCATATTCTTGAGGTCAGAAAAGCATTCCTAAGCAAGACACAAAACCCGTAAAGGAAAACCAAACTGGACTACAGGAAAGTTTAAAACTTCCATGAGAAAAGATGCCATTAAAGGATAAAGGGCACAATTAAACACATTAAAGGCTAAAGGACATACTTAGGGAAAATACTTATAATATGTTTAGAAAGTAAAGAACAAAAAGAGCTCTGACAAAAAGCAGTAAGAAAAAATACGTAAAAGTGGGCAGGTCATGAACAAAAGAAATGTGGACACTCAGCAGGCCAATGAAGAATGCTCAATACAAAGAAATGTAAATCCAACAACAGTGATGAGTCATATGTGATTCATAAGCAAAAACTAAATCAGCCTTATAATACAAGTATTGGCAAGAAGGAAGGAAAATAAAGATTCTCTATACACTGTTGGTGAAAATATAAATTAGTTAAGCCTTTTCCGAAGGGGGGAAAAAAAAATCTCTTCCAACTATAAAAACTGAGCGCATACCCTTGCAATCTGATGCCAGTATGCCCACGTTTGAGAGATGTGCCAAGTAAACAAAACAGAGTTAACAACCTAAACGTCTACTGAGTGCTTCCTAAACGCCAGGCACTCTTCTCGGACGGGAATCATAAGCAAGCAGCTATATACACTCCAATACAGAGATCCTGTCAGGAAGTACACAGCATTAGAGAACCACATGGAAACACTGACAAGACACAGATGAGAAGAGGCCAGAGCACACAACAGGACCCGCGATTCCACCACTAAAAACGAGCCAAAAAGAAAAGGGTGGGGGGAATCCTGCATACACGTCTACGTAAGTAAGAGCGTAAACGGGGAGCAAATGGCCCGAGTAGGAAGGCATAAGGGGCATATGTTGCACTTAACACTTCTGAATTTGACCTTGAAGTAAAAATTAAATTCAAAATTAATTTGAATTTTGCATACCATGATGTATTCGTATCATTTTTCTTTGGTCATCATGTGAGTCACAATTCAGTCAAGAGTGAAAAGACAGACAATCTGGGCCAAACACAAAATGTCCTGGACAGGTCACCTGGCAAACCAGTCACTTACTGCAAGTTATCTGTGCAGAGTGCCTGGGAGCCACCTCACGTGCAGATTTTATACATATAATTTTTTTTTTAATTGGGCTACAGGGCATATAGGATCTTAGTTCCCTGACAAGGGACTGAACTCATATTCCCTGCATTGGAAGCCTGGAGTCTTAACCACTGAACCACCAGGGAAGGCCCCCACATGCAAATTATATTCAGCTCCCTTGCACTTAGAAAAACCAAACACTGTCACACTTAAAACTCTAACCTATATCCAAACCAGTCATTCAAATACCAGCTAATGCATGATGAAGCTGAGTTATCACTCACCTGGTGGCATGACTTCAAAGCACTTGGATTTCCAGGCTAATGATAACACATATGTGGCAGAAAAGCAAAGATCACAAGTTAAAACCAAAGGGTTGGGAATTCCCTGGCAGTCCAATGGTGGGGACTCTGCACTCTCACTACCGTGGGCCTGGGTTCAATCCCTGGTCAGGGAACTAGGATCCCACAAGCTTCTTGGCACGGCAGAAAAAGACAAAAACCCAAAGGGTTCTGGCCCTTTACATCCCACTTCAATGGCTTAGAAGAAATTGTACTAAATGAACTACCTGCAATACAGGTTCAAACACCATATTGGAAGACTGTCACCAAGAATCTCCTAGGAATCTGGCTCGTTATTTCTCCCAATGACAACCAATTCTTTGTGATTTTTTTTTTTAACGGAGAAGGGGAGAACCAAGAAGAAGATTATAGGAACAAGAGAATCCAAAATCCAATTTTTTTCTAAATTGGAAGGAAAAAAACTGAGAAACTAATTTCTCAACTTGGCCCTGCTGTAGTTTAAACTCGAACACATCTGAGAGGAGCTACATTACTGCAGCTGAATTAGAGCCAACATTTACTTTGGCAGAAAAAAGCCAAAGTCACTGAAGTTTTTTTTTTTCTTTAATACTTCTAAAAGTGCTACACTACTGAAGTCCTTTTTTAATGGATAAGCAAGAGCACCCTTCAAATTTTCCAAAGTCAAAGACTTGAGAGGAAGAAAGCAGACACTGAGCAATACACAGACATGTCACAGCACATTCACCCTGCAGTCGGGTGAAGAGAGTCCTGGTGTTCACCACCCATGTTCCTTCAACTTTTCTACTGTGAAATCTCTCATAATGTAAAGTCCAGGAAAGAGATTTAATCAGATTTATATGGAGGATCCTTGAGATAAAGTTAAAAATGAGAATGACAACAAAGACTGACCAACCGCCTGCCAGTAGACCTGAAAACATACCCATTCAGACCAGTACACCGGAAGACGCACCACAGAGCTATCTGCTGTCAACAACACTGCCTTTGCCCATGAGGTTCTCCCAGAAGAAGGTCAAGGGCCCAGCACCTAGTCATGCTCATTAGCAGTATCAACACACAGTGGGAGCTCCGCCTTCTCCAAACTGAGTCTTTCAAGGACGCAGAAGCTCACCGGTGTCAAGGTGAGAAAGAGTAAGAGAGAAAGGTAAGAAAGAGGCAATACAATCATAGCCGTAAAGGACCATGACCTTGACAGGAAAAGGGACAGAAAATGAACAGGAATGTATGCTGCAGAAGATGAGACCGGGCCAAGACTGCTCTAACAAGGGTTTCAGGTAATACTTGAAGAGCTAAGATTTTCTCCCATAAGCAGTGGAGAGCTATGGAAGATTTGAGCAGGAAAGTAACTTTTTCTTTTCTCCATGAAAGATGACTGTGACAACAGGGAAGTTAGAGGAGACAGTAAGTATCTCACCCTTCCGAAGGAAAAAGGGAGAGGCAGAGGATGAGATGGTTAGCTAGACTCAGTGGTTCCAGGAGACAGTGAAGGACAGGGGAGTCGCAAAGAGTCAGACACAACTAAGTGAATGAACAACCTCAAACACACAAAAGTGCAGATAAATATGGTATAGTTTACGTCCAAGAAAGCTGTGCTGGGGGAGAAGAGACAAGACAGCAGAATTTTAACGCCAAGTGGAGTCAACAAAGGCTTTTATAAATTAGTAGGAAGGAAGCTAAAGAAACATTCATGACCCCAAACTACCACTGAGAATAGTGAAGTTCATGTGCCATGAACTTCAACTATGAATCCATATAAATGACAAGTCAGACTTGGGACACTTTAAAAAACAAAACACCTCTAACAATTTCAAACCTCAGCAAGGACGCAGATGTTGCTGGTAGGAGGGTAGTGCATCAATCATTTCAGAGAACATGTTAGTTCTTACTAACACTGAAAATCACACACCCTCTGACCAGACAACTGAAACCTTAGCTCTGTGCAGGAAGAGAACTTCTGATAGATGTGAGTCAGGAGATACAAAAATGAGAGTCAGTCACAGTTAGTAGCAAAAAACAAAGAAGGAAGCAGCTTACTATCCATCAGCAACAGGCGTGTAATAATTAAATAGGCTTTCTCAGGGGAAAAATATTCAAAGCATTTCCTCCCCGGGTCCCATTCCAAATGTAGACTATTTTCACTTTCTCAGGTAGACAGCCCTCAGCCCTACAGCTTCTCTTTTCTTTGCCTGGACACTTGCCACTTTCCCTCTTCTGCATCCTCCTTCACTGGCACCCACCCAACACATACCCAACAAGGCCTCCTGTATCCCTGCTGTGAGAAGGCAAAGGAAAACCTTTTTTGAAGTTAAGTGACCCCAAGGCTAGGTTCTAATCCCAGCTGTGACCTACTCCTTTAGTGCAGGGTGGGACCAGCATCTCAGGGCATCAACAAGGAAAGATTCAATTCTTCCCTAAATTTTGAAAACTTAGTTCTCAACACTTTTTTATCCTCTAAGTAGAATGCCTTCTTTATACCCTGGTGGTTCAGATAGTCAAGAATCCACTGGCGATGCAGGAGACTTGGGTTCAATCCCTGGGTTGGGAAGATCCCCTGGAGAAGGAAATGGCTACCCAACTCCAGTATTCTTTCCTGGAGAATTCCATGGATAGAAGCTACAGTCCATGGCGTCCCAAAGAGTTGGACATGACTGAGAACACTTTTCTTTATAGTCTGAGAATCTCCCTTTCGTACTTCTTGCAGAAGTATTCAATTGCAGAAATATTCAATCCCTCCCCCTCCCTTCTCTTTCTTAAAAATCCTTCTCCCTCCTCTCTGCCAATGTGGGTTCAGTCCCATCAGGGGAAAACCTCACACAAAATGAGAAACTCAGGCCTGGGGTGCTGCTACCAACTCCAGGAGTCCCCAGCACCCAGCAATCCAGGCTCCGCAGTGAGTTTCTACAACAGTTGGTTAACCTCTGCCCCATCCACTCCTCCGCACCAATTCCTTCCTGCAGCAGGCTGGCAGGTTTGCCAGATGAGACCGTGGGGGTGGACCCTTTCATTCCTGAACCGCACCTCGCTTAACTACCGATCACCAGCCACACTGACTGGTCTGTCCAAGTTCATGCTTCTTGCTGGGGTTAATTGTATCCTTGCATCTTCTACAGCATGCTCCAACAGTACTCTGCCCCCCAAAAAAATGGTTTATGGTCTCTCTCCATTTATCCATATTGTTGTTGCCAAGTTTCTCCTGAAATTTCCCCAAGCATTTCTAAGTAGATGGAATCCTTGTTTATCTATTAGTAAGCTATATAATATACATTCTTCCTCTTTTTCTTCTTGAAACAGATATGTGTGATGCTTCAGTAATAGCTACTTAATTTGTAACAATCACTATTTTACCTTATTAAGTTATTGTGTTCAGCAGATACCTTAAAATGCAAAATGAGGTCTGCTTGGACCTTGATTAGAAACTTCAGTTGAAGTACTGGTTCCTCTTTTCATCTGAGTACCCTGAAAGGGGCTGGCCGGCAACCCTGAAGACCTTTACCCAGGAGAGAAATGGGCCAAAGCTCCACGCCCAGACATCCTGGGGAACAGAAGCATCATCTCAGTATTAAAAACATGCACAGTGGGGAGAAACGGGCTCAACTCTAGCTCGGCCTATATCCCACACAGCTTCAGACACTTCTCTCAAAAGTTAAGAGTGGTAATAAAAATAAAAGGTTAAATTGCGCTTTGCAGATATGTGAGAATATATATTGTTTATATTCTTTAATACTTAAATCTGTTGTTTAGCAGGCCAGGCAATTCAAAGTGTGGTGCTTTCTACCGTGAACAGAATTCCACAAAGACCTCTTACTAACGGACATTTGAAGGGACTGTGGTCTTCTAATGAAATACATGGTATTAAGATTTTTGCTTTGTCAAATGTGTTCCCTCTTCCTTAAAAGTATACCTAGGGCTTGCCTGCTGATGGCCTTTTAAGTCGGGGGAAAGTCCAAAAAACAGTCAAATTGTGTCAAGCCTATTACCAAGAAACTAGCAGAGCAACTTCGTGTTGCTTAGTCACCAGCGATGCCAGGTGGCATGGATGAAACACAAGGACTGCCCCTGAAAGGGACAGCCCAGCACATCTGTTCCTGCCCCAGACCATGTACAGGGGCCAACAAAAGCCCTGCCCGGTGCAGGGCAGGCATAGAGGAAAATGATAGCACATGTGGGGCCTCTAGTCAATGGGCTGAAACTAGGTGGACATCCTCAGGCCAACTCTACAAAGACAGGGGAAGGGAAGGATCCTTTCATTGTTCTAGGAATGGCCTTCTACCTCCAAAGAGCCAGCCCACCCTAGCCAGCAGGCCTCCTCCTCCAGCTCTCCCAGTGCTTGGTATGTGCATGACCTCGCCAAGTCCTAGAGAACACACTGATTTACAGTTCTTAAAGGTATCGACAAATGCACGCTCTCTGTCTCCAGGGACACTCTTGGACTCCTTCTGGACAGCGATTGCATCTCTTACGCCCTTTAAAGGTCCCTGACCACACAGAATGCCTAAGGATTTTAACAGGTATGCAAAATCGAATGGGTCTGCACTGTTCTGGTTTTTCTGCAAGTCAGCTAAAATTGGACATTCAAGGGGAGGCGAGGGACCGACACAAAATTAAATTAACTAGGACATTTATCAAGTCAAACGTTAAGTCACTGAAACAGAAATGAAGACAACATCCATCCACCTCCTCTCCCGCCCCTCTTCCTCATCAGCACTGATGCTAAGAGAAATGCAACTTTTCTTTTGTCTCAAAATTAAGGCAGTCGTTTTTTACTCCCCTACAAGCGGCTTGTTGAACATTTTATATCTGCACAGAAGCACTGAACAGCCTCACCACAGTACTCATTAACTTTTCTCCTTTAAAAAAATATCCCCACTGCCCCAAAGCCCCACTATTCATGGCTTGATTTGCAAACCCCACTGGACCGAAGTACCAGAAAACTGATCGTCCCATTTCATGCGGTACCTTCCCCACAGCAGTGACACAAGCAATTAAGCTAACATGTCAGTGCTCCAAGGAGGGGAAGGGACAAAAGTCTCAACTTTCCTAAACGGAATGGGATCTCCCCACTAGAGAAACAGGGAATTGCAGAGCAGTTAAATTCACTACTTAATAATACAAGACCATAATCAACTGCAAGTCCTTGAACTTACATTATACCTTTCTACTGGGATGCACTTGTAATTTCAAATGTGTTACTGTAAAAGCCTGGCCATTGGAGAGACGGGGGGGGGGGGGGGGGGGGGGGGGGGTGGTTAAAAATGGACTTTAATTAAAATATGAATAATCCAACTCCAGCTAATTCAAAGCATCTGACTCAAACACCTAGTCAGCTGGGAAACAGCAGCTGCTTCCAATTACAAGTAATTCTGAATTAACTGGTATCAGCATCTCATGAAGAAGCTGGGGATGTAGGACACTTTCCCAATTCAGCTGCGCAACAGACCTTCTGAAAGAAGGAAATGCCAAAGATCCAAAGGCCCGTCTCCAGAAGCTCTTTCGAGGTCAGGACAGTTTTCCAGCTTGTTCTCGTCTTTGCCTCTGACCCCCAGGGCTCACGTCTGTGCCAGCCCTTGCACCTTGCACCCCGCTCTTGAACCCTTGCCCAGACTCATCTCCGAAAGGCAGACCCAATAGCTCTTCTTGCTCTCTGCACACTTCCTGCCGCTCCTGCGGCCCAGAGGTTGTGACCCCAAGTCACAGAGATCCAGGCGACCCTGCAAAACCCACTTTTAACCCTATCACACAAACTGGGAAGTCTGCCAGGCTTCTGCAGTCTGGTGGCCTCTCCCGAGATCACAAATCAAAGGCCTATCCAAAACCTCCTTTTGGCCCAGAGACTAGGACCAGCAGCCTGCTGTGGAAAGAACATTCCAGAAGGACAACCAGCTTCTAACTGCAGGTGGAGCTTTAGACCATCATATTGTCAATAGCTTTCTCAGGGTCCCACTTTCAAGATTAAGGAATGGAGAGGAAAGAAAAAAAAAAAGACAAGAAAAGGAGGAGTGGAAACTTCTAAAATCTCCTTCTTAGACCCTAAGACCCTACAAAGACTAAAGATGCCAAGGATCACCAAGAAGAGAAAAAAATTCAGACTCAAGAGTCGACCAACAGAATCACTGGCTCTGGTCTACTAATCACCCCTTCACATACAAAGATACAAGTTCTAAAACTCTCCCTCTCCCATCCTGAGCTCTGCATTAATAAACCACTCTGGAACAATCAGTTACTAGGCTGTGTTAAATTATCTGAATGAAGAAAAATTAATTTGTATCTCAGACCCCAACTCACTGCTGAATTGCCCTTTCTCCACACACTTCCTGCTTTACAAATAGCACACGTTTCTTCAAAACGAAATACTAGACAATACATAGAAACCTTTAGGCTTTTCTGTGAACATGAAATAGAATCACAACATTCTCTAGTTGACAAACCAAAAAAAAGAAAAATAGTTTCTTCATTCACCTAAGGACACCCCTTTAAACACTTAAAATACAAGAAACATATTGCATGTCTAAAAATATTTTTTAAAGATAGGAAAAGGAAAAGATAAGACTATTCTGAAGGGGATACAAAAAACAGTGAGTTCCTTGGTGAGTAGTCCCACAAGAATGAAGCTGATCTTCAGAAATTCAAAACAGGGTCCTACTAATTTACATTATTTCCTTAAAAAAAAAATCATGCTTCAAATAAAAAGTCCTTAAAAACAATTTTTTAAAGAACGCAATCATTACTTGAAAAATCACTTCCTTACTTTTCTAAATAAGAGCTGGTCCCAGGGGAGACATGGGGAGGGAGGTGGGGGGGGGGGCAGACAATAGTAGAAGAAAAGATTATAAACCCGTCCCTTTTAAAAGCTTTAATCCTTTTACTATTCAATTCAGCAGGCATAATTAATTTACAGAGAACCCACTATGTGTATTCAATATTATTAGCAAATTAAAATATTTTTTAAAGTCAAAATGATTTTTGAACATGAGTGTGGTAGAGAAGAGACCAGTAAATACAATTAAACACTTAATACGAGGAAGCTGCAATGTTTCCAAACAGAAGGAATCCACCCCCAACCACACATCCACCCATCCACCAAAATGGCTCAAGTACAATAAAGAATGAGGAACCATAAAATCTAGTAAGCAACTCTGAATCATCTTCTCTGTAAATAGCCACTTACTAGGTATTGCTTCATACACTGTTAACAATACATAACATAATGATAATCTAGTATCACATCTTGTATCCTGAGGGTAAAAAAAAAATCACTTAAAAAAAATCATTAAAATTCTGTTTTTAACACTTGAGAGAACACTTTTTACAGAACCACAGGGAGCTGGGTTTATAAATTCAGTGAGTGTGGTAATAATAATTCGTTGTTGTTTAGTTGCTCAGTCATGTCTGACTCCTCTGTGACCCCATGGACTGTAGCCCACCAGGTTCCTCCGTCCATGGGATTTCCCAGGCAACAATACTGGAGTTGGCTGCCATTTCCTTCTCCAGAGGATCTTCCTGGACCAGGAATCAAACCTGCATCTCCTGCACTGCAGATGGATTCTTTATTGCTGAGCTACTAGGGAAGCAGTAATAATAATTACATTGCAGTAAAAAAATAAAATAAAATGTGTATCTCAGCCAGACATTCAAAATTACATGACATACATACTACACTACTTATGACTCCCATTTTACAGATTTAAAAAACTGAGACACAGACAAGATTACATAAATGACACGAGTCAGAGTTGAAACCCAGGGCTGCAGAACACCCAGGCAGCAGTGCCCACCTGGATGAAGACAAGCACACAAGACTCAAACCTCCCCTGGGCGTCGGGGAGGCCGACCACGGCCCTTTCCTCTGCCTTGCTTCCTCCCTCAACTGCAGTTTGGGGGGAAAACAGCCACTTCACAGGGCAGTAAGGTGTGAATGGATGAGACACCGCTACGGTAAACATCTAAGTGGGTATGAATCCACAGTACCTTCCAATAGAAAACTTCTCTTTAAAAAAAAAATTTACATACATGTATAGATATAGATATATATATAACATATATATATAAGCTTTCAAGATGAACTCTGGACAGAAACCAGCAAAACCTCAAGGGCCCTACACAGAAATCCCTGAGCCTGCTCTGCGTTTACCAAATGAGACCTGACAGAGTTTAGGGAAACACATGACATGATACAGACAGTGCACTGTAACTAGTTGTTTGTAAGGAAACACCAGGCTTCCTTCCAGGACGAAAATTTTAAAGAACCGGCCTCAGGAAGGAGAGCGTATAGGACACTGGGCCAAAAGAGGCTGTTTGATGAAATGATGATGAGGCTTTACAATCCCATCACTGTTTGAAAACATCTTTCGATTGGGGCAGAATGACTACGGTGGTCTTCAGTCCCTGCTATGTTCCCTAAGGTGAGTTTTCAAACTTTTTTATGGTAGAGGAGATCTTATGAGAGCTCCCCAGTTGCTCTGGTTGAGTCATAGACACGGAGAAAAAAAAAAAGAGAGAACCACTGCACAAACTACCCACAAAATCAAAACCCTTGCGAGGGCCATCCGCTGAGAGCCTGCAAGCCAGGCAGCATCTCCGGCCCCACCACACCCCCACTGGATGAGAAGCTGCCTTGTAACTAGATCCCTGTGTGATGGGCGTGCAATGGCCGAAAACCTCCTGGAACCTTATGTGGTCTCAATCCTGGATTGACTCCCACATCCATCTCTGCCACAAGAGTATAAAAGACACAACTGGACAAATAACACAAAGTAGATAATAAATATTTGCAAAATTAAAGCTGAATAAGGTGAAAGGGAAGTCGGACTACAAGTGTGTAGGAAGATCTGAAGTTACAATGTTCCACCATGCACTACGACTTCTCAGCTAAGGAAGACTTAACTGGACAAAGTCCCACCGCTTTTCCAGGCAGAGCGAAACCCCAAACCAGAGCCCAGCACCTCTACAACACAGTCACTGTCAAGTCCTCAGCCTTGCAGGCAACAATTCTACACCGATAAAACAAGAGAAGACTGTCAGAATGCCTAAGAAATGGTTAGGATCAAATGCACGAAAACACCCGAGAGAGCCTGAGTACGTCATTCCCTCAGCTGGAAGAAAAGTGCTAGAATCTACAGAAAAACACAAGTATGTTCCTTTTGTATGTGATTCCTTGTACTTTTTAAGATACAATCCCTTGTGTCTTTAATAAAGTCTCATGCTCTGACAGAGCTAGCCAGTGCCAACTCCTTATCTTCAAAAAATTTTTAATAAAAAGTTTTAAAATATTAATTTTCAATAAAAATTTTAAAAGTAAAAATATTTTTAAATAAAAATACCCTGGTGGTCTAGTAATTAGTAAGACTATGCCTTCCAATGCAGAGGGTGTTGTAGGTCAGATTCCCAGTCAGAGAGCTAAGATTCCACATGCCTCATAGCCCAAAACAAACAAAAAGCAGCACTATTGTAACAAATTCAATAAAGACTTTAAAAATTGATCCACATCAAAAAAAAAAATCTTTAAAAAAATAAAACACACAATTACAGAACTTCTAGGTAACTACTCAGAAATAGAGCACAACAGTTTCCAGGCAAACTCAAGTTAAAGCCCTGTCACCAAATACTAAATGTGCCTCTTCAATCTGTGAGGCTGGTTCTCAGTTTCCTTCCCGCTGACAAGCCAGGTGTGACTTGGCCACAGCTGGCTTCTGGACCCTGCCTGGGCTCCATCCCATCTCTACAGTCAGCACTGCAGACAGCAGGGAGGGTTTCCTCGCAAACGCCCTGGTCAGTATGTGCAAAACCTCCAAGACCAAGTACATGACCCATCACCCAAGAAAGTGCTGAGGGGTGCCTCCAAAGGACACCGAAAGTAAAAAGCCAATGTGAGAAGGCCGCTATCAGGTCAGAAACTCTTGCTCTTGAGAAGTTCTGGGCCCAGAGGCTTGGTCCAGGCCTGGGGGTGAAGCAGGAGATTCAGACCGCGTGAGGAGAACGAAGCCCCCTGAAGGGTTTTCTTCCCCCGAGGAGGCAGCGGCAGGCACCTAATAAAGGGGCCACCAAGAGGTGGCGGGTCACACATCTTGTGATAAACCCTGCTCTATGAGGTTCCCCAAGCAAGGGTCAGACAAGGAGGCCTTCCACTTCCCAACTGGGAGCAGCCACTGGGCACTTTCCACCTTGGCTGCCTGGGGCACAGGCCTGATTGAAGAGACTTCACAAAAAAGTTACAGAGCCCCAACTTCCTTGACTTTAATTAAACTTGGCTTCCACTTCTGAAAACCTCTCTGGTTTTTGTTTTCTAGTCCCATGACTACTTTTCAATGTGAGATGCTGTGAAAAGGAGAAGCAAATTCTTTGCAGCTGCGTTGTGAGCATCCTGCCAACTAGAGCCAGGAAGAAGAGCTCCCATGTTAAAAATGTCTGACTGGGAGATTCCCAAACCAGCGGGGGGACGGGCGGAGGAGAGGAAGATGTGTGTGTGTGCTGTGTGCATACAATCAGCAGAAAGCTCCCTTTTCTTGTTGGAAGTCCCGGGGCCTCTGGAGGCGTGTCATGCTTCAGTGACTGTCACCCCCTCCCACGTTACCCCCTTTCTAAAGCCAGGGGCCTTTCCAGACACATCCTGCACAACCACTGCTCAGCGGTGCTTTCTCTCACCCCCTCCTCGCCCGGCCTCCCCCCAGCAGTCCCGCCACTGCTGGATGACAGCAAGAAGTGGAACGGGGAGGTAGCAACAGTTTTCCTCCGACCACAGAAGCCCAGAGAGAGGCTGCATTCCTGGGACAGTCACTTTGGCAAGTGAACTTTTTCGTTTCTATTAGTGGCAGCAAGATAACCCTGGTCAGCAGCAGAGTTCAAAGCTGATGAGCCTTTTGGTTGTGCTGCTATAAGCCCTCATGTATGAAACCCTAGCTGTGCCCTTTCAAAAAGCTAATTCAGGTCACCTGAGCGTGTCTGGAGGTTTTGGATGAAATCTCTGCTTCAGGGGATGGGTCTGGGCTTTCCAGAGGGTAAAGTGGCGGCACCACCCCTCAGCACAGGGGCCAGGGAGCAGTTAAACAGTTTCACAAGCAAGGCTTTCACTTCCACCCACCCTCGGGGGCAGGGAGGGGTCCAACTTCCCCCCATTTATACTGAAGAGAATATAGGACTAACCTCCCCTCCTCTAGGGCTCTGGGGCCAGGAGGGAGGAGCTCTGAACTGGCAAAATTCTGGGAGGCCGTGTGAATGCACTCACGCAACCGCTTTCCTCACGTGACCCCTCGGATAAACAGGACTTATTTCCAGGGCCCCAAGTAACACGGCCACACCCTCGGAATGCAGGTAAAACACAGACCCCTGGGGATCCGCCTGCACGCAGCCCAGCAACCTCCAGGCCCATCCAGGTGGCAGACAGGAACAAAGAACCGTCAGACGAACAGCCGCGAGGCCTTGTACTGTTCTCAAGTGATGAAACCACAGAGAAATCTCACTCCTGTATCACAGTGGACTTCTGAAGGCAGGAGAGCCAGTGAAACATGGCTCCCCAAAAGACTCTCAACAGCAGGAGCTGAAACAACCAACCAGAAAACTCACCAGACTTGGCTCACCCCGTGCTGAGTATTCCGAGTCCCTCTGCATCTTATCATTTGAAGCCTGAGTCCAAGAACGACATTCTACCTGGACAATTTCACAGCTGACGCCCACCAGGGCACAGACAGCGTTCCCTCCTCGGCACCTACAGCCAGCTGGTTAGGAATCAGACGCTCCATTCCCAACGGCTGGCATCCTCGGGTCTTGTGCTTCCCCTCAAACAGATCTCTGAACCTTTACATGAGAAAAGAAAGGCACTGGATTCTGTATCTCGTGCTAGTAAGCTGCTCGCCTAAAGTGGGTGGGTGGGTGGGTGGGTGGGTGTGTGTGTGAGTGTGTAAGGCTGGGCGGTGCCGAGTTTGTGTGTGTGTGTGTGTGTGTGTGTGTGTAAAGCTGGGCGGTGCCGAGTTTGTGTGTGTGTGTGTGTGTAAAGCTGGGCGGTGCCAAGTTTGTGTGTGTAAGGCTGGGGTGGTGTGTGTTTGTGTGTGTGTAAGGCTGGGCGGTGCCAAGTGTGTGTGTGTAAGGCTGGGGTGGGGTGTGTGTGTGTAAGGCTGGGCGGTGCCGAGTGTGTGTGTGTAAGGCTGGGGTGGGGTGTGTGTGTGTAAGGCTGGGCGGTGCCGAGTGTGTGTGTGTAAGGCTGGGGTGGGGTGTGTGTGTGTAAGGCTGGGCGGTGCCGAGTGTGTGTGTGTGTGTGTGTGTGTGTGTGTGTGTGTGTAAAGCTGGGCGGTGCCGAGTTTGTGTGTGTAAGGCTGGGGTGGTGTGTGTGTGTGTGTGTGTGTGTGTGTGTGTGTGTGAGGCTGAGGTGGGGTGTGTGTGTAAGGCTGGGCGGTGCCGAGGTCAGGAGAATGACACTGCAGAAAGCTCAGGCTGTGTGTTGACCTCACCACCACTCCCCCAAAGTCAAAGGAGAACAATTGATCTATCTCCCATCCAGCAGGTTGTAGCGTGTCAGCATTAGAGAGAAACACTGGTGTGCAGGCAGAAGGGAGGCAGTCACACCTTGTCTTCCTGCAGGGAGGCACCTGCAACCTATCTCACAGCGCGGAACACCGAGGCCCGGTGATCTCCCAGGAGACTCAGCTGGTATGAAGCAGGGTGGCATTTAGAGCAGTTTACCTGAGGTCTCCAGGAATGGTGAGATGACTAAATGTTCACTAAAGACATGCATACACACACATACACACACACACTTAGTCAGATACATATTCACAAAACTTTTCAGAGAGAATGCAGTATAAAACAAACCAACACAAGGACACGTTTCTGCCTCACAAAGATAATAAAAGCAGAAGGGGCTTTGATAAGAGACTCCTAAAGCCAAAACACACACCACCTGCCCTAGCCAGGAGAAACAGGTGGGCCAGTGCGGTCCCTGAAGGGCAGCCAAGCAGGAACAAGGCCCAGGACGCCCCTCGGGGTGGTTTTCTCCCCCAGGGGCAGGGGAGTGGAACTCACTGTTGACTATTTTCCTTCTCACCACTCCTGTTACAGGGTGAGTGTCACGGTCAGTGAGAGGGGCTTTAAAAGAAAGTTTAAAAAAAAAAAAATCTAGACAGAGACTTCCCTGGTGGTTTACTTGTTGAGAATTCGCCTTGCAATCCAAGAGACATGGGTTTGATCCCTAGTCGGGGAACTAAGATCCCCCATGCCATGAAGCAACTAAGCCTATGCAATTACTGAAGTCCATGAGCTCCAACTGAGACCTGATGCAGCCAAATAAATATTAAAAAAAACTCTAGACGGATGTTTTACGTGTTCTCTTACGGAAGTTCACTCTAAGAGTTAAAACGTGCTTGTCTGAGACCACCCTCTCCCCCTCGAGAGCGCTCCCTTCAACAGAGGACAAACCAGGATCCTCAAACTGCTTCACCAGCACAAACGCCACATGGAACTCCTCCAACCCATTTGTCCTCCCGGCTCCAGACGCCCCGCGGGGAAAAACGGAGAGACTTAAAGGAGTGAGGGAGAACACAAGTGACAGTTACTTGAGATAAAGCTGAGCAGTACCGACCTTTAATTTGAAGGCCCTGAGCCTCACGCCATCTTTTTATGAATGCGGGAGGGCACTCTGGGACCTTTCCAGCTGGGAGGAGGGAGCACCACTAGTCATCCCCGCTGGCTCGGAGGCCTGACAAGCTCCACTTTGAAAACCTGTACAGACTGGCCACCATCAGTGCTGCCTTCCAACTTCACGAGGCATGACTTTCAGACAGACCCCTGAACCGAGAAGGGAACCAAAAATCAATCAGATAAAAATGAAAGGGACGATTCTACACTATCCTGTGAAATACCACGGGCACGGGTCCCAAAAGCGACTGGCGGTATTGCCGTGGCTATGCCAGCTCCCTGGGGAAGGGGGTCAGCATCCACTGAGGATACCCCCCAGTTGGCTGCAAAGTGACCTGTCCGGTAGCTCCTTCTGCAGCCAAGACGTAGCCTTCACTGCGGAATCCACGGAGAGATGAGAGTAACTCCCAAAGCAGTATCATTTCACAAAAGGAGTCCCACAGAGCTGGACGGAACATTACTGCAGGGATACCTGAGGTCCCAGCAGACGGTCCAACACCTCTCTGGAGCTAGGAGGATTACTAAGTATTTAAAATTCAATTACGACTATGGACGGTGACAGGTGGGCGTCCCTGCTGACTCAGACGGTAAAGAACAGGCTGCAATGCAGGAGGAGACCTGAGTTCAATCCATGAGTGGAGAAGATCCCCTGGAGAAGGGAAACGGCAACCCACTCCAGCATTCTTGCTTGGGAAATCCCAAGGACAGAGGAGCCTGGTGGGCTACAGTCCATGGGGACATAAAGAGTCAGACACGACTGCACTAAAATAACAAGAAAAAAAAAAACACTAAAATAATGAGGGGAAAAAAAACTAGAATAGAAACCTAAGTTTGAGAGGCAGAATTAAATGGACGTGTATTCAGCCACCCCCACCTTGTGCAAAAGACGGTCAATCCCACAGCACAGCCCGGAGCAAGCAACTGTCCAAGATAGGGGCTGGGCTGGATCCGGCCAACATTACAAGGACAACCAACTGGTCCTGTCCTTAGTCTTGTGCTTTTAAAGGACAGTCGAGGTGCCAACTATTTTAAAGCTCCAACACACTAATTCTGTAAACAATAATGGCTACAGCCTGCACACTGCGCACTGGAATGGATTCCTCAACTTGGCCTCATCACTTATGCAGCTGATGAAACAAACACTGACAGCTTTTTTGCATTTGTAAAGGCCCCACAGCAGCTGTGGTGATCCCACCATAGAGCAATGAATTAAGCCTGAAACCCAGCTGGGTCTGAACAGAAGCCTTTTTTGCACAATACAGCAAGACGATCATTGTTAACCTAGGCATTATTGGGAAATATTCTGCATTATATTATAGGGCAGTTCTAACTCAATTCGTAAAATTAGCTCTAATAAGCAATTTTAGGAGGAGGGAGGTGGCATTTGCTTTAGAAATGGCACAAGTGGTTATAGGTACATAGGTTATAGGTACAACGCACAAAGGCAGGCTGGCAGAACAGAACACAGATTTCCAGTTCAACAATGCAAAGTTTAAAAAAAAAACTCCTTTTTAGATATCCATGCACATACACACACTCACACCTACTTTCTAAAGTGAGGTGGGTGAGTGTCTTACCTGGCAAATTCTTCGTTATTGAGCCACTACAGAGAAAACAGTGAATACAGCCTTCTGCCCTTTAGGTAACATCGATGACCGGAGCACAAGAGTCAATCTGGAACTGAGAGTTGTACCAGAAAAACCAGGGAGTGTGAAAAAGCATGATTAATGCCGTTATTAAGGAATTTTTTTGACACTGAACTTGAGGAGTATGTGATAAATAAGATCCCCAAACTAACATGCTGGTCTTCCTCTTACCAGGAACCTCCAGGAAAGACACAGACACCCACCCCAAATCGCCATCACTTCCAGAGAACTAGAATCCTCCAAGTCCACCAAAGGCGTCCAGCACCCTTGGGTCATGGGGTTCTCAGTCCCCACCATTCTCTCTATCGCCTCATCCTTTTGATGAGCACTTGAATGTGAGTAAAAATTGCCTGACTCAAGTAGGAAGCTGATCTCATCTTTATTTCACAGCAATGTGGGAAAAATAAATCTGGGGGGGGCGGGCGGTGGGAAATCAGAATTATCAAAACATGGCACCACCCATCTTCCTTAAAAGAACTCCCAGTTCTTAAACAACTTTGCTGAGAGACTTTTCTGATTTTTTAAGCATTTTTTTGTTTAGGGAAAACTAAGCTTGGAAGGAGCATGAAAATCAGGGGAACTTCTAGGCAGATAGTAGCTCTCTTTTCTGTACCTTTCAGCAAAGAATGTCGACATCAGCAACCACAACAAAGTAAAAAACCAAAGGTGATGCAGGAAAACAACCCCTCAGTCCTTCCTGGCTCCCAGGGAGGAGCCAAGGTTTTTAAGTCCTGGCGCCTCCCAAAACCACGTGGTAAATGCCATGCAGAAATTCACCTGAAGGCCAAAACAACAACCCCAAACAGCTGAGCACCCACAGAAAGCCAATCAACCTATGATGAAATTCCAAGCCCCACCACTTTCTCATGCCTAAGGGAGCTTGCAAAGGGGGAGAGGTAGTGAGACTCCCGTTGGGCACCCACACACAGTGAAGAGTGGCAATCAGGCAGGGAGGAAAGTGAGAACCACATCCCAAAAAGGCAAGGCACCCACGCAGCCCTCTGCTGAACAGAACACAAGAGGTGCATGGACGCAGGCTGAGATGAACAGCTTCGTAGGTCAAAGAGCAGTAAATAAATGAAGTATTATTCAGCCATAAAAAAAGGAATTGAGTCCTTTTTATGGATACACACTACAATGTGAAGGAACCTCGAAAACATCATGCCAAGTCAAAGAAGCCAGTCACAAAAGGCTATATCCTGTTTGATTCCATTTACATAAAGTGTCAAGAATAGGCAAATTTACTGAGACAGAAAGTGGATTAGTAGTTGCCAGAGACTGGAAAAACTGGGATGAGATATGGAGCGCCTGCCAGTGGGTATGGAGTTTCTCTTTGAGGGTGATGAAAAGGTTCTAAAACTGATCGCAGTGATGGCTGCACAACTCTGAATATACTAAAAACTACTGAACTGTTTAAGAGGGGGAGGAAAAAAAAAAAATCACATTCACATCCAAGATCACTCAGGGAAGACTGAGATGCCTCGGATGCCTTTCGTCTTGAACCACCAGTGGAACGCCAAAAGAAACACAGCTGAAGAACTGCCAAAAGAACTGGAATAAGTTGGGGATATGAGAGTTTCTAAAAAGAAAGGCTAAAAGGGGCTGACACTTTGCTAAAGATGCGGCAGCCAAGGACAGCAATGTATGCCAAGCATATATATACACTCTGTAGTTAAGACTGAAAAGTGTGATGAGGGGTAACTTTAATCTCCCCGAAAATAAAAAGTGCAACTGCAGTCTTCCTATTTCCCTGCAGCTATGTTGTGGGCTTTAATTAAGAGCATGACAGCCTACCATTTAAGTATATTTATCCGATGTCAGTGCCTACTTAGACTAGTCCCGTTCGTTTTAAAACCATCTTTGGATTCGGAAATGGGGAAGGAAGCAGTTAGAGGAGAGACTCTAAAAGCACATTCAGAATCACTTTGTCAGCCTTAGAAATCTTTTCACACTCAGCAGGGAGGGCTCTGCGCGGTGGACAGGAGGAAAAAGGCAGCCACGAAGTGCCATCCAGGCTTCCCTGGACAGTCAACAACGCCAATCTGGACAAACAGGCAGTTAGGACTGAGCGAGAGGTTCTGCTCTTTATTGAGATGACCTCCGTGTACAAATACAGTAAAAGAACTCCTCTTACAATAGGTACCATTAAGGTCTTCATTTGTATTAAACAACTGTAAGCAAACAATGTTCAGCTGTAAAAGCTTTTGCAAGTCAAAGATAAAGGCCTTCCTTGGTAAACTGACTGTTCTTTACAATCATCATTATTTATACTCCCAAGAGGCTTTGCCTAGTGCTCCAATAAATTCTGGAAGGAAATAACATGACAACTTCAGCAAGTCTCATGTTAGACGGAAAGGAAAAAAAAAGTAGCAAGTCTGTTTCATTTGGGGCTATGTTAGTGTCTGGGTAGCAAGCACTTCATATAATTGGAGCAGGAAGTGGAGTTAGGAAAAAAAAAACCACATACACACTTTTCAGCTTCAGATTTCCAAGTCAGACCTGTCCTTCCCACCTCCCAGTGCTTCCAAGCTTACCAGATTCAAAAGAAAACCCATTTTTATGGCAATATTAGTTTTTATTTATCACAAGTAGAAAAGAGTGCACTTCTCCGTGTGCTTCTCTGGGCTTTGCAAGTCCATATTTGTATTAGGAGTTTCTGCAGGACTAAATGATGGTGTTTATACTGAGCTGGGGCGGGGGGAAACCGTCCAGGAGAAAGAAACAAGTAAGTATCCCCCACCTTCTTCCACCAGGAGACATGGCCTGTGGCTAAGATACACCCAGAGTCTGGGACAAACAGGCAAGTCTAAAGTGTTCTTCACTTAGAGGAGGTTTCCTTTCACTCCGTCCGCCACCTTTCAGATTCCAGCAAAGTTTAAACCACAATGGTTTGGAATCCTAACAGCAGTTTTGAGGATTATGATACAGAATGAGACTCTTCAAACATTGTTAAAGACACAGAACAGAATCATGTAGTCACTCACATCTACCAACTGCTACCCCAAGAAAAGTTCATTTATTAGATCCAGACTCTCCCTGGCACCATGTACGGTGGGAAAAGGTGATACTGAACTGCATTGGCATTTAAAACGGAAATCTGATCTCGGCTATTCAAGGATGTGCTCACCACTGGGGATTACTTCAAAATTCTTTTTTAAACTTTAAACTTCTTTAAAGAACTTTAAAATTCCTCCACATCAAAAATTCTGTCAGGGTGTCAATACCGGTATTACTTAACAAACCTCACCTTTACCTAAACTTTTAGGTCAAGTTTACAGAGCTAAAACAAAAAGCCACTCAGTCCAAACACTGCTGGGCTGCAGACTAGTGCTCGCTGCCCATTATTTTAATCTGGCTGTCACTCTGGGCATTCAGAAAGTGAATACACTCGGGTCAAAGAAAAAACTGTTCGCTCCTGGGATGACTGCTCACTATGGCCTTGAATCCTTTTCGGAACGAGGTGCAGCATACAGAAGTAACTATATCAAAAAAACACCCCTCTCAAAAAATTGTCACCAACTCAAGTCCTAGTGAAAAGGCTGCAGAGTGAATGGAATCAAATGTCAAAGACAAAAGCCACGTAATAATCAGGAATGAGGTCTTTACTGAGCAACACCAAGTGTCTTATCATTTTTACACACTAATATGCCAAATGAAAATATAAATAAAAACTTAAAAAAAAGAAACCAGGGTGACTGCCCATTTGGCACCTATCAGACCCCTTCGCCACTTAGGGTGATCAGGCTGGAAAGGAGTAAGGTGGTATGAGTGGAGGACCAGCATGGGGAGTCGGTCCCCACAGCAGGTAGGAGTCACGTGCTACACTCACCTGGGACTCCAGGCCACGGCTCAGCCCCATCACGCTGCCTCTTACCCCCTCCAACACCAAGACACTATTAACAAGCTGAAAATAAACACACAGTGCATTCGTGCTCTGTGCAGAAGGACGGAAGAGGCAATTGAGGTAAAAACAATAAACATCTAAGTCCTAACTAATCTCTAAAGGGACGTCTTTACTGAAGAATGATAAAGAAGGCAAAGAAGTCCACCCAAAAGTACTCTTAAATGCTACTTCTTAGCAGTTCTGGGATACCACCTCATTCTCACATGGGGGGGAGGGAGATCGATAAAAAGCCAGCATCAGAACAATCAACAACTGCATCTGCCATAAAAATCATCACACTGTATTTTATCGTAAATTGAAAGGAAAAGCACCTATGTTATTTTCATTTCTATCTTCTTTCTCAGACAACCCGGACAAGCTGAAATCAGCAAGGATGACCCAGAAACATGGTGTTCCCTCTTCAACCTTGAGGCTAGAGAATTACAGCCACAAAGACCTGTGGGACCTAAAATAAGAATAATCTGATCTAGATAGCTACAGTTTATAACACTTCACATCCGACTGTTAACATCCCTCCCCCAAAATGACCTTGAGAGGCCAATAAATGAAGGTGTGAGCCTCCCCATTTTACGCAGGAAGGAACTGAGACTGAGGGGGAGCGACTAACCCAGACCCACCAGTTCTCCTTCCGGAGTCTGGCACCCCTGGCATGGATGCAGGATGCCATCCCTGCTGAACCGTAAATCCTCTAAGGATGAGGAATGTCCTATTCTCTAACCCTAGGAGAGCCAGGGGCTTCCCTGGTGGCTCAGTGATAAAGAAGCCATCGGCAATGCGGGAGGCGCAAGAGCCACACACAGGTTCCTGGGATGGGGAGATCCCCTGGAGAAGGCAATGGCTAGCTGCTCCAGTCTTCTTGCCTGGAGAACCCATGGACAGAGGAGCCTGGGGGGCTACAGTCCATGGGTTCACAAAGACAACGACTACAGGCTGAGAGCCTGGTAAGCAGCCGGAATATACCGGCTGTAGTTAACTAAATATTCTTTCAAGCCAGAGCCCAATGGGACCTTTGTAACCATACAAAGCCCACCTCCCAAACAAGGCTGAAATCACTTGTAAAAATAATGGGATTCCAGGTCATTTTAAAGTTACATCACGCTCTCACAAAAGAACCATTTCATAAATGAGAAATATGTAATTGAACAATCCTACAGACCCTTCTCCCTTCACAGCTACAGTCATCCTAACTAATAACATGTTGTGTTCTCGGAGCAATTTTGTTTTACAAAGTGCTTCCCCATATCTCATCTCATTTAGTTCTAATGCCCTGAGAGAGGACAAGGAAAGAAAACAGAAACTTAAATAAAACCCAACTGACATCTTTACTACTTGTTACAAGTGCCTGTATTGGTTTTTAAAAGCAGACAACAAACAAACAAACCCACTGGCACTACCTGAGGGGCCGTAAATTAGAGCAGCCTTTCTCTCAGAAAACAGCCCTTAAGAGGGACCTGAACATACACACTGGTAACACAAAGTGGCCATTTCACTTTGAGGAAGTTGGAATCAAGGTGCAAAAAGATACAGGCAAAGCACCCTGCACACAGCACTGTGGACAGCGGCCCCCAGACTGTGTGCAAAAGCCCTCAAGAACAGGCGGGACAAGAAAACTGTGGTACAGACCGACCAGGTGCCCAGCAGCTACTGGAAAGCAGGGCAGGGGACTTTCCTGGTGGTGCCGTGGATAAGAATCCACGTGCCAACATAGGGGACACGGGTCCCATCCCTGGGTCCACGAAGACCCCACATGCCTCAAGGCAACTAAGTCCATGGGCCACAACTATTAGCCAGCGTGTGGCAACTACTGAAACCCATGCACCCTAGAGCCCGCGCTCTGCAACAAGTAGCCCTGCTCACCCCCAACAAGAGAAAGCCCAAGCACAGTAACAACGACCCAGCGCAACCAAAAGCAAGCAATTTTAAAACAGTGATGATGCAGAGTCCTCTTTCGGTAACTGAAATGATATATAAATGTAAAGAGCCTAGAAGAGACTATCATTTAAGAGTAAGAGCCCACATATGTAAAACGACATCTGTACAAGTGCAGGAACACCCCGTAGGTGACTGCAACAGATTTTACCTTTGTGTTGTTTGCAATGAATGACTTCTAGGACAATATAATCATTTTCAAACAGGGGCAAACATTAAAGGCCCAAGTACGTATGGGGATTACATCTAGATTTTGTTTTCCCATGAAAATGAATCAATGACTGCAGTTATCATGGATAATTGAGGATACACCTGGCAGGAGAACGTATCTCGGAAAAATGGGTCCAAAGGCAGTATCCCCAGATGGCCTTCCACTGTTAGCAGGGGCTGGGTTTCATGCCCTGGCGGTGTCACTGGTAAAATGTGCAACCTTTGTTCCTAGACACCTGTTTTTCCCTCAGCTGTGAAATTCTGATTAGTGCAAGCTCACCTTTTTCCACTCGATCCTTACCAATTCCCTCCCACTACTGGATAGGACTTTAAATACTCAGCAAATATTTCCTAAACTGTGTGATGACAGAAAATTCAGCCTCTACTCATGTGGGATTAACAGGGTGAGATACATACAAACACTAATTTCAGAGAGGTAGTTGTGAGGAGGCAGGCTCACAGGAAGGAGGCTTGGCTCTGCCTGATGGGAGGAAGACAGTGGCAGGCTGTCCCATCAGGTCACAGAGAGGTCAGGGGAGGCTCGGCGGGACCGGGTAGACAATCGGCCCCAAAGCAAGCTGAGGAACCAGGATGTGCAAAGATCAGGAGGCTGGGTCAGCTGCGGTGGAAAGGGGAGCCCAAGCGCAAGGCAGAGCAAGGGCTTTGTATGCTGCGCCGAGGACAAACTTAGCTGAGACTTGATGCACTGAAGGAGTCAATGTTCACGTTCAAGGAACACTGAACACCTCTGTGGGAAGCTTCAGTGCTGCTCTAATCTGAGTCCTCAACCTGTCACTCTAAGGCCACCACCAGTCAGGTTCAGAAATCAGGTGCTGGACAACACAGAAGAGGTCCGCCCAGCAGAGAGGGGGCGGGAGGAGATCACACCACCGTCTGCTTGTACGGCGTGAGTCTCACGTGCACAGCAGCACTGTGCTATCTCAGGTGGGCAGCAGTGACTATGTTACACATCTTTTACATGTTTTTATTCAGATTCCTTTTCATTACAGGTTTATTACAAGATACTGAATATAATCACCTCCTAATCTTTAAAGCTTTGTTCTATATTCCAAAATGGACTTTAGAGTATCTGTTGCTCTTCATTTGGCTTGTTAAGAGGCAGAGAATTCATCTGATTTATTCATTTCTGAGTCAGCCTGGAAGGCTGCTGACAGGCCTCCTATCTCTAGGTTGGTGATTTCCAACTGTGTAATCATACCTTCTTGAGCATTTGTGCATTGTATGCAGTTTACAAAGTGCTTTCACATCAAAAATCTCACTGACCCTCCCAGCCACAAGTCTGTGAGGCGCATGGAACACGTTTTCCGGGGGAGGAAGCAGCTCAGCGAGGTTCTGTGGCTTGTCCCAGGTCACACAGCCAGCGCAACACAGGGCTCAACCCTGGGCTCAGCTCCTACTCCCAATCTTGTCCACTACCACAGAGGTGCCCTACACATTCAGAACAAGCCCCTCACAATCTGAGGCGCTGAGCTCCCTAAGCCCACATACAAGCCATGAGGCATGGACACAAAGCAGAGAAGACGCCGAGTCCAAAGAAGGTCGACGGCCAACTGCTGCTGAACAGAGGAAGCATTCACGCGGCGCCCCTCCTGCAAACCAGGAGGGGAGTAAACGCAAGAAACACATGCGCAGCCCTAATCCCTTCTCATTTCCTCCTGGCACCTGTTTCTGCCCCCACAGGCGCCGAACACTTCTAACAGCTGGTAGAAATGAGAACCGAGAGATAGCACACACAACCACTGTAGATCAAGCTCTAACCCAAATTCTGGTTGGGGGGAAAATGGAGAAAGAACACCCAGATTCAAGAAGAGAGCCACAAAAACAGGGTGCCAGAAAGTCTCCCAACATTCCCCTTGGGGGACTCAGTCACATCAACCAGAGGGTCTCTTGGTGGAAAAGTCCCACCCCACACCCTACCCAAAAATACTACTCGTTGTACCGGCGAAAATACGTGACAAGAGCCATGGAGGGAATACAAAGGGGCAAAATGTGTGGCTATAAATATGATGACCTTCTAGGACTCCTGGTAACGAAACACTGCTGCCAGTATTTCAATGCTCACTGCCTACCTCTTCATGGGTGGTGGAGCTTGACAGACTTACAAAATTAGAACTTAAAATCCAATTTAGGCCTTCTAGGCTGCACCAGCTCTCAGAATCAGCTCCCAAGACTGTCAGTAGGGTTCCCCTTTCTAAGGCCTTCATACATCCTATGAATATGTGAGTAATTACATGTAATGTTCTCATTACGCACGCAGCCTCATTAACACATCTGGGCAGCCTTTGTTGACTGCCCAGCCCAGACCCTGGTGAGGGCAAATGATTTCCCCCAGCAACCCGTGGTCCCCTAAGCAGCAAAAGTCAGGGGCAACAATAAAGTTGCCAGAAAAAGCATCGAAGCCTATTTGTCACAGCCCCTGCAAAACCAAATGAATTCAGAAGCCTGGAGAGCAAGCAAACACAGCCCAGGTCAGCTTTCAGGTGCACCGGACAGGATGGGGTGGGGGCACTTATAAAACAAGGAGCAAGCACCAGACGGGCCCCAGGGCAACTGGGACGTCATGGCTTTTTCCAATCAGGACTAAGGAGACAGGCAGCTGGGGAGAAGAGGGTAGCTCCACCAACTGGTGTTTAAAAAAACAACAAACACTCACTTGGAACAGATCCACTCCTACTAGAGGCTGAAAAACTGCCTCAACTTCCCCCCAACTTTCTCAAGTAAAAAAACCTCTCCAAAGGCTGCCAAGAGCCTCTCTTACGGCCTTTTCTCCACCTCCTGGGGCTACTCTGATCATTCCTTTTACCTCCAGTTCATCTGGACTAAAATATGGGGAGGAGATCCGCCTTTCACTCTCTGGCCAGGGTCTGCTGACCTCAGTTTTCCCTCTGTAAAATGGACTCAACAGTCTCTTCCTCTCCTGTGAGCGGTCATTCAGAACTCACTGGGTCTTCTCCTCACGATGCTAGTGTTTTCCTACAGTCCAAGCTCTTCTGGTACAATTCTTCAAATGGCAGAAAAAGTCCTAAGAGGCGTGGGCAAGCCCCCTCACAAGAGTAGTCAAATCTGTGGCCAGACAGACAAGGCGAAGTAGAAAGCAAGCCCAACAGAAGCACAGAGCCCAGGGCTGGAACCCAGCTGCCCATTCAGGTGGGCCCAAGACCTGGCCCTTAGGAACGGGATCCACCTCTTCAAAATGTGGGCCCCTCCCCACCCCACACATCCTGACAAAGAGAACGAGAGAACGAAAACAGACAAAAGCCACCTGCAAGAGATGGAGGACAGGACGGGCCAGGAGCAGGCAGATCAATCAACCGGGACCCGGTTCAGCTCTACTTTTGACAATTTTATTCCGAATCAAAAATGAATGAAAAACCCTTATTGCAAAATGTGAGACTGTCAGAAGGCCACAGGGTTGTTAGAAGTCAAGAAAAATTACACTCTAAAAGGATAAGGAAAAATTGCACTCAAATTGTCTTCTTAAAAACAGGAGACCAAAGTCATCCAAGTTCCCACCTCCTGGAATGCAAGTGGTCTGAGATGAAGGAGCAAGTGTGGAGAAGGCTTTATGGACACGCAAGGGACCCAAAACACCAAGTCTAGGGCCTGGAAAAGGAACCAAGGTTTGCAGAGCAAGGGCGGGCAGTCAGAGGAGCAAAGAGATCAGATACATGGGAGACAGAGAGAAGCAAGAGAAATGGACTCAGACAGCAACAACTGAAGTTCAACAGGTCTCCTTTCCATTAACAGGTAGGCTTAAGGATCTGAAATGGAACAGACCTTTACCATATCTCCTAAGGAAGACAAAGTAATTAAAGTTGCTGGATTACAAGATATAAGCTTCTGAACTCCACATAAATGAAGTGTAAAATCACTCATCTTTCTGCCCCCACCATCCTGGGAATGACACAAACTCTGAAAGTATTACAAATTACCTCAGCAGAGCCATTCTAACAGACCCACATTTTATCTGCGCTACCTGGCATGAACTAGATAAGGAAGTCTAGTTTAATATTTAGGGATTAAGGCTAAATATAATGGAAGCACTCTTACAGCTGATAGGGACCATAAGTTGGTTAGCTAACGTAAAGTTTGTTAAGCAGTAAATCTTTAATATATATGTGTATAGGTTGAGCATATACATATATACATACAAGTGAATGTAATGAACACATAAATATGCTTTTAGTTACAGATTTTCTTTAATTATTTATTTGACTATGCAAGGTCTCAGCTGCATCACAGAGGCTTCTACTGTGGTGTCCCAACTTAGCTGCCTCGAGGCATGCCGGATCTTAGTTCCTAAAACAGAGATCGAACCAGTGTCCTCTGCATTAGAAGAGGGATTCTTAACCGCTGGACCACCAGGGAAGTTCTTGTTACAGATAATTTTGAGAATTCGTGGTACTCCATGTCAAGCTTTTTTGTTTGTTGGGAAGGGAGTTCAGCCATAAATGAAGCTTGGTTCTTAAAATGGAACCACCTGCAAAGCAGAATGGGTGCGAAATCTTACAGATTTCTCCCAAGTCTTTTAAATAGCAGGCCCACATCTAATTTAACAATCTCGTTTTTACAGTAATTCACTTTTATCAAGGGTTCCCATTCAGCTTCAAGTTTTCATAGAAACCAACTCTTTTGTCACACTCGTTCAAAGGTTTATATAATATTTAACTGAAATTGCAGTAGGTCTAACTGGAATAACCAGATTTGGGAACAAACAACTGGCACCTGGCAAGCCTTCTATATGGGTAAGCGCCAAAGGGGACAGAGGCACACACTCCCCGGGCCTGCCCATTGGCAGGGAGCTTCATGCAGGGATGTCACAGCCAGGATGTCCTTCAGCCAGAACTGGGTAGGCTAGGTAGGTGGAAGGTGGTTAGTACAAGAGCTGTTGCTACGATCCTGGGAAAGATTTAGACACAGACCAGTAAAAGGAAGATCAGAACCACACAAGCAGAATTCCAAAAATGAAACTTCTTAGACTGAAAAACATATGGCTGAGTATTAAAAAGTCAGGTCCTCAGACCAGCATGACCAAGGGCAAACCTTAAAAATAAACCTAAAAACCCTAAAATAAACCTAAAGACCTTAAAAATAAACCTAAAGAATCTCTTCAGCATGCATTTACAATTAAAAAAAAAACTTGCAGCGAACTAGAAAAGTGTGCATCAACCAAAAAACTCAAAGTTCATCTTCACACACACACAAAAACCCCATAAGGCAAAAAAAAAAAAAAACAAAAACCAACAATGCCTACCTACAGCTAACAGAATCCTTCCATCCATACTGCCCTGGCAACATGAGTTGTACTCTATAAAAATACTGCCAGTGTAACACCTCTTAATTTTTACAATTCACTATGGAGTCTGAGCTGCCTACCTGAGCACTTCATGTCATTTTTCCAGATCCAGATTACTAACTCATTATGGTTCGCTTTACCAAAGTTGCCTATGTTTTGAGTGACATGTTTCATCCTTATTTTTCCATTAACCCTGTAATTTTTACTGTTCGATTTTGTAGGACTTGATGTTTTTCACCAACGCAGACACCATGCTACGTGAAATACAGCTCTGGTTACACAGATCTGGACTGTTCAGTAGGACAGCTTCATATGTTCAGTCACACGAAGCAATGACTTGTCCAAATTGAGCTGTCCTGTAAGGATCAAAAAAACATACTAGGTTTCAAAGACACAAGATGAAAAAACAGGTAGATTAGTATAGATTTCTATTTGTATTGATTATATGTTAAAATGATCATGTGTTCAGTATACTAGGTTAAATAAAACTCTCATTAAACTAAAAAAAAAAGTTCAGCTTAGCCTTTATTGAGTATTTCAATGTTAGGCTTAACATGACTTTCCCATATGTCTGAAAAGAAAAGGGTTCTATTTAAAATCTGAAAGACACTGGTTACATACTCCAAAAAATTTTTTTCTTTCTGAAGGAGGACATTTTAAATAACCTTTGGAGCAGGATATATATTAAGATTAACACTGGAGTTCTTTCCAAGGCATCTGGAAGTGAGTCAACAGCCCTCAGCCAAGCAACAAGAACTGGTCTGACCTCTTAGGACAGGAAACAGCCATGAAACCATCTAAGCACCAAGTAATTCTAGTTGGCCCTCTGGGCCAACGGCTGTGGGGGACACACAAGTCAGATACTTGTCTACAGTAAAGTAATAACCCAGGTAATCATAAATTGGATTATTTTTAAAGATGATTTTTTTTTTTTAAATTTCAGCAACACACTTCGGACTCTTAACAGTATTCCTTCCATAATCTCTCCAGACAGTGATTGTTGCTAAACTGTTTCTGCCCAGAGACTTATGTGAAAAAGAGAATGGGTTTTCTCCACTACTAGAAAGAGGAAGAAAGCAAGCCACCTCAACAGCTCAAAAAAGAAAAAAAATACAGCAATTAAATAAGGTATGCACGTTCCCCCCACACCAGAACCATAAATCAGTTAGGTGTAAAATGGTGGGGGGGGGGGGGGGTGGGGACCAACTTATAAATCCTACATTTTGGTGTAGTTCTACTTTTTCTCTCCACAATTTTATGCAATTAGAGTACACTTTGCTTTTGAATCTTGTAACACAAACTTTTCCCACAGTTTTCAATCACACTGCACTTTTAAATCAGAAAATTAAATAACTAAAATTTACAGTCTAGTGTTACAAATTCTTGAGCTGTCCTAGAAATCAAACTGGTAATTTGTTTTCCTGCTAACTGCATGAATCATATCTTTATGTGGCAAAAGATTTCTATTTCAAACTCACACCTTCTATAAAGCATCAAATATCAAATAGTTTTGAAGTCTAGGTATCTTATCTGTTACACTCGACAGCAATAACCAACCAGTGGAGTGACAGGAATGGCATAAAATACCCATAGAGCAAAACATGTAACTTTTTACTGTCCAAGTGGACTGGGGCTTTGAAAGGCAAATGTTTTCAGTTATTTAAGGTACTGTAGTGGGAATCGTGCCCAGCAATTAAGACAGGATTACACTGCAATTTATGAGTTTTTCAAAAACGTCATTTAATATGAAATATAACAATCATTTTTCCCAAAGCTTGCCATCTACAATCCCACCCCCAAACTCTGTTTTGCTAAAGCAATAAACTAAACGGCAACGCGGCAGGCATCTAAGGCTTTGGAGACCAATTGTAGGGAATGTGCTGCCTTCCACCAGCTCAATAATTTCATCTTACAAAGAAACAGAACAGTTTTACATCTTCCACGCACATCATCTCACGGACGCGATCTCTGATAAAGTGAAAAGGCAAAAGCATGTATTACTTTTTCTATTTTACATAAGAGTAAATAAACCTAGATTTCCTGCCTCTCATGTACTCGTTCTGAAGAACTGAGCCCAGGACACCTTAGACTTGCAGTCCAGGGCTCTTCAAAGGACACCTACCAATGACTGGTGGTCTTCCGTCTGCACCAACCCATGAACTACTCCATAGGCCTAGAGCTGGCATAGCGAATAAGTGCCACTCTGGTGTTTCAAGGCTTCCAGAAAAACCAGCAGCTGATGCCGTGCAGCATCGCCCCGCCACATCCTGCCGTGACATCCCCAACACGACTTAAAGTTGACAAGGTGGCCAAACCCATCACGCTGTTCTCCTGCAAAGCCAAGCTGCCCCACTTAAGTTTCCCTGCTTTTGCAAAAGCATTGACTTTGAGAAAGCACGACCACCACCGCAATAATGACACAGCCGTCAGCAGACCTGGAAACAGAGGAAGCGAAAACGTTTTCGCAGACAGGAGGCGTCTTCGGCCTGCTGCCCACCCCCGAAACGGAACCAGAGCAGGGTCAGGGGCGCTCGCCAGGGGACCACAGGCTCCCAGCGGCTCCCTGCGCTCACCTGGAGGACAGCGCGGCGCTTCGCGGCGGAAGGCCGAGGCCGATCGCATCCTCCTCCTCCTCCTCCCGCGCGGCAGCCCCCGCCTTCGCACCACCGCTCCCTCCGCCCCCGCAGCCCCGCCGCGCTGGAACCTCCCGCCCGACTTTTGACGTCACGGAGGAGGAGAAGGTTCCACCCGGGCCCGTCCCTTTGTGACGTCACAATGACAACAGAACCCGGCCTGAGCGTCCGGGAACCCGGAGCCGCGGGGAGCGGAGGAAGGGGGCGGAGGCCGGCGCGAGGCGGGGGAGGAACCCGGGGGCGGGGAGGGGGCGCGCTGACGTCTAGCCGGCTTAACCTGTTGCTCCCGGGCCCGCAGTGGAGCCGGCGGGCCAGGCCGCGGGGAGCCGACCGCGCCGCCGCCGCCATGCTCGGCCGTGCGCGCGCTGGGGGGCGCCCGCCACAGCCGAGCGCTGCCCGCCCCCTCCCCGCCACGCCCCCGCCGCGCTCCCGCCCCTCTCGCCGAGCCGCGCCGCCCCCTCCCCAGGCCGACCGGGCGCACCGCCCCCGCGCCCCACCCACCCATCCGTTCTCCCGCCCGCCCACCCGCCCCGAGCCCGCAGCCCGTAGCCCGCCCCCTACAGGCCGCCCGCGGCCTCCCAGACCCGGCCCACCCCGCCGCGACCCCCACGCCCCCCCCCCGCTGCCGCACCGGCTCGAGCACGTCAGGAACACAGGCTCCGCTCCCCGAGCGTTAACTCGTGCTCTGCCTCCTGCGGCCGCCGCCAGCCGCAGGCAGGCGGCCGGACGCCCGGAATCGACACAATCCGCTGACCACCAGGAACAAAAAATCCCACCCCACGTCGCTCCCCAACTTAGCGAGGGCTGGGATGGGAGCGGGGGTGGCTCTGGTCCAAGTTCTACCCCCCTTTTTGCTTTGTGGCTGCACCCGGATCGGACGTGCCCCGGGAAGGCGTCCACGCTCGCAGGCAAGCTTGTCTCCCTGCAGTTTCTACAGCCCGAGTTTAAACTAGTCCTTTGCATTCTCCTCAGCCCTCTGCAATGCGGATGTATTTTAATTCTTATATTCTTTAGGGAACAGCGTTTTAAGTTGGGCTTGATTATTTAACCTTGCATTTCTTTCATAGTTGAAGTTTATGTGTCTAGGTTAGGATCAGCCCTCAAGAAGAGGTATTCAGCTTTTCCATTAAATCTATTTTTTACAAAACCAGTGCCCCGAAGGTCATCTCCCATTACACATATCATAGTGCTCAAAAAGGGAAAATATTAACACCAATTTGTCCACCCGAGTTAAATCAAACTTTCTTATAACACTGCTTTATTCCTAATGTGTGTTCATTCGGCCTTTTTTTTTTTAATGGGTTCTTTGATTTAAAGCATGCAGCTAATCACCGATCACTAGAGTGCATATTTGGTTAATCCTCGGTCCCCCCTCTCCTCTCCCTCCCCCCAAACTTAAAAAAAAAAAAGCCACCACACACAAAACAAAAACACTCCCCATGCCAATCAAAACGTAGCTGTACTATGCACAAAACAAATTTAACTATTCCAAACCATTTAAATCTCGGAATAATCACCAAATTTCAGAAGCCCAGTTAACTGGGAGAAATTAATTGTAGTCACTTACATTTACATTCACATGCCTACTTAAAAACGTTAACTATATTCTATGTCTTTTTCCCCTAAAACTGGAAACCATGAATTTTTAAACAAAACCAGTCCCATTATTAAAGTCAATCCCAACAAATGCATTCCCTGTAACATGATTCCCAACTGGTTTATGTCGCGAACCAAATAAGCCAAAACGACCACATACATTAAATTTGATGTGCCAGTGCAAGGAACAAGATCGCCATAATCGGACCCTCGATTACAACTTAAAGGGCTTCCAACACACACGCGTTACACGATTTCCCAAATAACATTAATAATAATAACACAGACTCATTTGCATGCAAAGTGCAATATGGGGACAAATCCGCCCGAGAATGCAGTTTAGTTATATTACCGCAGCCCCCACCTCCCCGAGTAGGCTCCACCAAAATCCCCTGCCTTTCATCTAAAACTAGATTATGGTTGTGTCATTCGAGGTCAATTTATTCACTGGAGGTATCGCTACACCAATCTGTTTTTTCATCCAAACTAGGCAGACACGACTTTGCCTGAAAAGCCTTCTTTCAGAAAAGAAAGAAACAGCCTTATCGGACGCTGTATTTCAAACCCTTCAGCTGCAGAATTATCTATAAACTTGACATTCACAGCCATTGCTTAAAACTACAAGTCAAAGGATGTGTTGTTAGGAGCACTTACGTATTTCTTCTGGATGATATTCCTCTTGGGTCTTTCCTTGCTCATTCTGAGATCCAAATGCTGATTGCAAAAGGGGACAATTGCTTCATGAATTTAAAGCCGTCAGAAATTTGCAAAAAAATATCTTGGTGGTTTTTATTGTTGTTGGTGGTGGCTGATCTTGTAATCCGACTTTTCTTCCTCTTTCCCCAAAGCCTGATTCGCCTTGAAATAAATCCGAAATTGGGAAGGGAAAAAAAAAAAAGCCAAAGACGAAGCAAACAAAAAAAAAATTCACTTTAGTAAAACACTCATAATGGAAAATTTCCCCCGAAACACACACACACAAAAAAAAACCGACGCCCTTCACTCCCCCCCCTTTTTCCTCCAAAAACTACATCAGCGAAACGTGAAGGTCCTTAGTGTCTGAGCTGTAGTTACATCTTGGAAAAGAAAAGGGAAAGATAAATAAAAAATGTTGGAAGTCACGTTTGTGCTGCAGCAGCAGTGCGAGCAGAAGAGTCAACTCCAGCGGCGGCGGCGGCGGCGGCGGCGGCAGCACCACAGCGAGGGCTCGCCGAGTCTCTTTTTTCCAAGCCCCCTAACCAATGAGAGAGAGGCTATCCAGCCCAACTTTAAATGGACTCTGCTTTTATACAAGTTAGGGCTCCTCGGATAATTCCCCACCGGACGTCAGCCGAAAACTCCCACAGCTGGGCCACCAGGCGCCCGCCTACTCCAGTGCCGACCGCCCCTGGCCCAGCCCACAGGACCCCCATGGCCCCGTCGACGAGACACCCGAGAGGCCTCCACGAACCCTTCCCGGGCTACCCTGCAGGCATCGCTCCCACGCCGAGCCTAAGACTGGAATTGAGAGAGGCTCCCTAGCTCAATGCATGGCACGCTCGGTCGCTCCACCTCACCCCCTTTCCCCAGCTTGCCGCTCACCCCTCGGCAGCCACAACGCTAGCCCCCGCCACGCAGCGTGTCTACCTGCAGCCGGGCTGCTGGGTGCCAGTGCCCCAGGACGCCTGGCCCCGGGGAGAGCCGCCTATTCCCGGGGCACCTTAGAATGGTCCCCTTGATCTTCTGGAAGTTGTAGTCCCTCGACTACAAAATGGCTATGGCCATGGGCGCTGGGAACTACAGTTCCCAGCCTGCCCCGCAAGCCTGTCGCTCAACTCCCCACCCCACCTCCCCGCCCCCGCCCCCCTCGCCGGCCCTGCCAACAAACGCTTGGACGTGTCCCGCGTGTGACACTGAGCGAGGCCGGCTCGGGATTGGCCCGCAGAGCGTGTGGTCCGCGAGCGAGGAACTCCCCACGCCGGCCCGCCCCCGCCCCCGGCCGCGGCCCCCCTCCCCCGGCGGCGGCCGGCCCCCTCCCCGCGCGCCCCGCCCCCACCCGCGGCGCGAACCGCCTGTGGAATCGAGGAATCGCGCGCGCGCGCGCGCCGGCCCGCGCCGAGCGACGGGGGAGGGACGCGCCGCGTCCCGGGGGAAGGCCTCGGAGCGTGGCGGCGCGGGGGGCGGTGTCGGCTAGGGGTTGGAGCCCGTCCTGAGGAAAACTGGGCCACGCACCAAGAGGAATCCTCGGTGCGAACTAGTTGATCGGCGGCGCCTGCTGCCTCGGCGGCACAGCCGGTGTCACCTCAGGACACCGCCTCGCGTCTCCACACGGAGCGTGCTGCGGTCGGGCTCGGGGGGAGCCCGAGGTCACCTCGCGGAAAGGCCACCTCCCGGCGCGGCACGCGGCCTGGCGGCCGAGGATGTAGTCGGGGGTGGGGGGACCCCAAAAGGGAAGCCCCGGCCGCCACCTCCTACCAAAAAAAAAAAACAAAAAAAAATCATCACCGTCTTTTAAGATATCGCGCTGGATCTTGGCTGGTCCCGGCGTCTCGCGTCTGGAGTGCCTGTTAGCGAGGCTACAACGTTGAGGGGAAACGAGTGGAATATGGAGTCCAAGCCACACAGACCCGCACACCGTGAGGAAGCGTCTGGAACGCCGAGTGCCGGGAATACCACCCGCGGTAGCCACGCGAGAATCCGCGTTCTACCTGCCTCTGCCCCCTGTTGTGCTCATTTAATCGTTGATCTAAATGAAGGAGGCAGCCCCGGTGTCTCTCTTCGGCCTTCGCCTTATTAGCTACTTCAAGTCTCTCTTAGCCAGTCTGCATTGTTAATTTCCTTATTCGCACCGTAAATGTAGAGTAGTGATGTTTTAAAGAATCTCCTCTCGGGCAGTTCTTTTAAGAAACGGGAAGTGGAATTTAGTACGCCTTCATATTCATTCCTATACGTTCAATTCTCCTTCCCATCCCCTAGATTCTCCTTATGTAGGAAGTATCATAATCGTTAGGTTTTATCTACAGCAGCGTTTGAAGAGTCAGTGTTTGAAGTGTTTGAGGAATGTCTAGAAAGGTCTCAAACTGGAGGTGAGAGACCTGTCATACCACCCTGGGCCCTTTCCTAAAAGGTACGGGATGGCTCCTCTGAGCTGGTCAATTTCCTCATCAACAAATTAGTGATCATCACATCCTATGGAGTGTTTTATGTAATAATGTTAGCCCAGCTAAGAAACAGACACGTTATTAAAAGATTTCTGTAAATCAAAGTTTTGGTTTTGCTGCGCAGCATGGTATGCTGGATCTTAGTTCCCTAATCAGGGATGGAACCTGTGGCCCTGAAGTGGAATCCAGAGTCCTAACGTTGGGTCACAAGGGAATTCTCAATAAAGTGCTATTTTAAAATGCTTTTTAATTATGACTTTACCTTTTTTTAAAAGATCTGCTTTCTAAATTGAAATAATGTGTCATATGTTGATTTCAGTCATAAAAATAAATGACCTTCTGTGCCTTCATATGGCACATATCCTGAAGGACCCAATAGAACAGATTTCATTTTTCCATACTGGCCACCCAAGTGACTTTATACAAGTGACTTTTTACAATGAGGTGGTTTCAAGAGACTTTCTGATTATTATGACCTGAATACTGGCAGTCTCCACTTCTCCACACTCAGGGTTTTAGCCAGCTCTCAGGAGGTTTAATGTCAGATCTGCCCTTCCCCAGGCAAAATTCTTAAGAACAAAGGTGGGTTTCTTCTAGGTTCTCTCAGCTAGCCTCTGAGGCTAAGCTTCTCTGTCCCCAGGCAGAGAACTCCCCTGCTGAGCTACCAACTCCAGGTCACCACATAAAAACCATTCTAGTTGAGGCTGGAGGGCAGGCGAAAGGAAGGAATTTGCTCATTTCCAAAAGATTTGGATAACATTCATGTTGTTTTCCCTGAAAAGGAAAATAGACTGGTCTTTTTAGGGGTTGAAAGCCTTTCGTGTTGTGGAAGTAACTATCTCCTGATGAACTTCCTTTTACCTTCCTGTCTTTTTCCTCCTCTTTTTCGTTTTCTATCAGTGAATTATCACTCTTTCTCCTGATGATTTTAACCCTTCCAGCACTTTTCGTGACCTATTCAAGTCGTGGTGTGAGGAATGCGAGGGTAGGGGAAGACCTCACTAGGTACAGTGTTGCTACAGGACCTGTATGCCAGCACTGATCTCATCTGAAGACAGCACTCAAAAGTCCTTTGTTAAGAAGCACACAGCTCAGTAGAAAAGGCAGACTCATGACTGATTACGATACCTCTGAAAAGTACTGTATTTGCACTATGAAAAGGTGGCAAAGGGAATGCATTACTGAGGTGACCAGGAATGAAGGAGTTTTGAAGGATGAGTAGGAGTTCAGCAGTTTGAAGTATGCTGAGCAACTTTACTGCATAAAAAAAAAATCCTTGAGACCTAAAAAAAAAAAAAAAAAAAACAGCCACACTCATGAATGGGATTCTGTTTTGTTTAGAAGTAACCAAAGATAAAACTGAGAGGTGAACAGGAGCCAGAACCAGAAAGGCTCTGAATGCCACTTTGGACTTTGCCTGTAAGCTAAAAAGAAGCTCAGAAGGATTTTCACTAGAGGGATAAAGCGGCTTTGCGTATTTGAAAAGTGATTCTGATTGTGAGAGATGAAGTTAAGGATTGAAGGAAAGAGAGGTAGAATCCAGTTGCAATGTACTTGCATAAATAAGATGAGAAATGGTTATGATCTGAATCGAGCAGCAGAGGAAAGAGCAGAGAGAGCAGAGAACAGGTTGAGAAATATTTAGAATGTCAAAAGTCAACAGGACTTGGGAACTGGTTAGCTGGAGGGAATGGTGACTAATCGGGCAGAGTCTTAAAATCATTCCTTTAATCTTACCTTTTATGCTCTTAATTAGGTCAATTATCCATCATAGGAAGACTGGGAACATGATGGATGTGAAAGAGGAAGAGGTAACAAACAGGAATAAAAGCAGGCCCTTACTATTCGGGGTACACATCTGTATGGGCAACCATACTGAATCAAGCAGTCTAGTCCTCCACTTGATATCCTATAAGAAATGACAAGGAAAGAATTAAAAAGTAAATAAAGACCAAGGACAGAAGAATAACACACAGTCCTACATTATATGCATATTGAAACTTCCCTCTTAATGCAAGGAATGACACGAATTATCCTAGGTGTTTTCAAACATGAATCAACTACAAGTTTCTCCTAAGAAACAACTCGGGGTTCATCTTCTGCAGAAATCCTGCCTTAACAGCCCATCTTCCCCTACTACCCTTTGTATAAGATACTTACATCCTTACATTCTCCAATTTTGTCTTATGTTCCCATCTCCTCTCCAAATAAAGAAATAAGCTTTCTAAAATCAGAGACAATGTTGTCTACTTCTCATATTCTCTCTGAAGCTCCAGAAACTTCTCAGAATTTGAAAGGGTCCAGTAATGCTTACTGATGAATATTTCACCCAAACTATAATGCCTGACTATTTAGAGTATTGCCAGCCGCTTAGTCTGTTGACTTATCATCTCCAATTCTGTTTTGGAGCACCACTGTTTTTCCTCTTACAGTATCCAAATTCAACATAGTGCTGTATACTCCTTAAGGCCCCATCTCCAGTCTTACCTCCAGTTGAGCCTGGCTACTGGGCTTCCTCACTCCTGAATTCTCATTGCCCCTGTTACTTCAGCCACATTTTTAAAAAATAAAACTTACAGGGACTTTGCTGGTGGTCCAGTGGGTAAGACTCTGAACTCTCAATGCAGGGGGCCTGGGTTCCATCCCTGGCCAGGGAACTAGATCCCACATGCATGCCACAACTACAAAGTCCACAGGCCTCACAAAAGATCCTGAGTGCCACAACTAAGACCCAGCACGGCCAAAATAAATTATTTTTAAAATAATAATTATATAAGTTTTGAGACGATGTTTGGATATGCATACTCATTTTGATATAGCTGTTACAGTCAAGCTAATTATCATATCCCTCATCTCGAATGGTTACCTTCAGCCCCATTTTTGAGCTTTTAAACTTTGCTCCATGTCGTCTTGTTTTCTGATTATATCATTTGTATGTCTCACCTCATTAGACTGAAAATTTCATAGGGCCATGTTTTGTCTCACACTGAGGCAGCCGTTGGGCAATAAAGTCCATCACTGGGTGGGAATCAGATATTCCTAACATTAATCCTGAGTGACCTTAAGCCATTCATTTGACCCCTGTGGGCCTTCACTTTATCATACATAAAATGAAAGGGTCAAATTCAATTATCACCAAAGAAACTTCTGGATCAAACATGCTCTAATCCTACCTTGACCTTGTTCCCCCAAGTAGACTTAAATACCTAATTGTTAGGTAAGAATTACTAGGGCAAATATCTTTATATGCTTATACATAATTCATTGCCTAATACAACCTTATATATCTCTGTGATATCTGATGACATCTTTTACCCAGACCTCCTGCCTCCATATCCCGTGTGCAGGCCACCTCCCTCATTTTCAAAAATGTGATTCAAGACACATTATTCCATGAAATGTTACCAGGTACTGAAAGAAAAGGATTCTTTGAGGAAATAGATTTACAATTTCTAACTTCTCTGAAGGTACTTTATTGTAGAGTTTAAAATCCCTAAGAGGCATATAGTTTTCCAAACCAGCTTGGCCACAGAAGCCTTCTTTTTTTTAAGGAGCTGGTATCTATGAAACAGTCTCAGAGACATGCTTTAACCAATATGATAAATTTATGCTTCAGAAATGATTGCTGACAATAATTCTTATCTAAGTGACTGAATATTTTTATGTGAAGTTTCTAATTTTATATAGGTCTATCTTGGTATGTAGGGAGAAGAGAGTTAGGAGGAGGGATACACAAAATAATCTTTGACTGACATGAGGTTTATAAATAACTATAAGCCAGTGTACTTAGAAGGTGGGGGCTTCTATTGAGAGAAGGTAGAACAGCTATTTCAAGCTGAGATTTGCGAGAGTATTTTAAAACACACTGGGAGGTAAACTGAGAAGTAAACAGCCTTCTTAAGAGTGAGTGATGTCAAGGAGACATTAGTTCTTTTTGTTATTCACTGCTTCCTGTCCCTGAATTTACAGTCTTATTTGTTAAGCTTCAGTTAAATGCCAGAGCACAAACCAGACACAATAAAATGATACTTTATCCTGGTTGACAATAGACCTTGTTTAGACAAATCACTGAAAGTCCTTGGTTCTTTGGATTTTCTAAAAAATTCTGGACTATCATTACTATTCTGCTTAGATTATGTCTTGTGTTATTGAAAGAGAGCTGGCCCTGATTCAGAAACTCTCTGGTAAGGCAGCCAAGATGGGAAACCTGCAATTCCTAAAAATAGAAGTTACTGTTTATAATAATACTGCACTCTGTGTTTGGGGGGAAGAAATCATATTGGTGATCAAGTAAACCACAGGTTTTATGATGAGGAAACTGAGGCAGAGAGAATTATGAGTAGGCCGGGAAAGAGGGAAGGAATTGCATTAATCAAGACACCTTCTGTTGCAATTAAATGAAGCCCAAATGAAAATGCTAAGGGAATAGAGGGGGCAGAGGGGTTTGCTTCATCTGACCGGGGAGTCCGGAGTCCTAGTTTCGGGGCTACTAATGATGCCCTCGTCTCCCCCACCTGCTTCCTGCTCCTTCTCTCTTTATTCATCTCAGCAGTTCTTTCTTCTATCAGCAGCTGGTGAAGATGGCTCCAAAGAAAACTTGTTTCTCACCATGGACATGGGGGTGGAGCACGATGTATTATCAGGAGGGGTGGGAGAAAAACATTCTAGGCGGCAGAAAAGCGGTAGCAATCACAGCCTACCAAAGGAATCATCAGTTCTTTGCTTTGTCAGGGCTGCAGAAGGGAGGGAGATAGGAGAAAAAAGTATCAGTTCCCCATCAGAAACCTAGAGGTGTGTTTGATTCAAGACCAGCCCAGCTCAGCCCCTGGGCTACATCCTCTCCTTCACCCCAACTTCCACAGTTTGAGGTTTTCACGGACACATAGCCGAAATGCTAGTTAATATCCATATCAGACGCTCTGCCCAGGGCTCCATGTGCTGCTAAACAAAAACAGATCCTATCTCCTGCAAAATTGTAACATCTGCAGAGATTATGTTCTTTTCTGAAATCTTAATGTTTCCAAAATCCCAGATTCATCCGTATTTTTACAGAAACCCAGGACCATTTTTCTTTCTGATCGAACACACATACACAGAGTAAAACAGAAGAGAATCGGACATCAGCAGTTATACTGCGACTAGAAATTAGTAGGTTATTAATTTCCAGATGTCTGTCTTTCAGTTGTCAAGTATTCATGAAAAAAAAAAATTATTTGTTGAACAAAGGATATAAAATTGAATAAAACGAACCCTGTCCTCAAAACACACATACTAAGCACCAAGAGTCTTCCCTCGTGAAGGGAATGTCAGGGAAGACATTTGAAGAAAGTAGGGGGCCTCTGGGCTCTACTCAACTGAGAGCTGGCCATGAGCTACTTAGGTCCTGAGCCCCCCCCACCCAGCAGGCTACAGAAGAGACCCCATTCCTTAACTCCATTCCATCCTCAGCCTCAAGAATCCAGAAGGTCGGCCTCCTCTCCCTTTTTTTCCCCTTTCCTTTTCGCTTTCACTTGTTCATTGATTGATTCATTCAATCGTTCATTCATTCATCCAAAGAGTGAGTACCCAGTGCCTTCTTAGAATGCTCCTCTGACTCTGCACTGTCCCCCCTGATTCCTTGCAGTCCTCCTGAGGGAGCCAAGTAAAGCCCAACAGTCCTCAGACGTGAAAGCACCTGGGGTGAGAAAAAGGGAGGAGGCAGTGAACCCAGGTGAAGTCCAGGAAAACTGGGACAAGGCCAAGGGACCCTCGTTGTCAGAATCTGGCCTTTATTACTACAAAATGCCAATGCCTTTTTGTGCCCATGTGTACATGTGCGTGAGATAAGGGAAGTGAGGGGCTTTCAAACAGTGTGCAGTATCTTGGAGGGTTGTAGGCATTTATAATTGTAGAGAAAGAGGAAAAACTACAGCATCGAGGTGATTATTTAATATAGTAGAGCTGACAGGTGAGATTGGAATCTGAAGGCTTGGGGCTCAGTCTCAGTTCTTTTGTGACCTTGGACAAGTCACTTTGCTAGGCCTTACTTTCTTGTGAAGAAGGAGACTGTGACTTAAATGCCCTCCCAAATCTACTATTCTATGATTCTATACAAATCAATACTAATCTGGGTAATTTAAAATCAGACTAATTTTACACACGGTTAATGTTGAAAATTTTAAGTACAGCAGTAAATTCTTACATAGACACACACTGCAAAAATTGTGAGCAACAGGTCATGCTGTGTTCCTGATATATGAAAAGCCATGCTTATCAAAAACCTATGAAAAGATAGGCAGACAGACAGGTAGGTAGATAGTCACAGGTCATGCTGAAGGCACTCTGTTTGGGTCAGTATGTTTGAAGAGGAGATTAGGGTCCCAACTGATAGGAGAATCCTTATCACCCAAGCAACTTGGAACCCAGAATAGGTCCCAAGAAATTCTCTCAACCTAGAGGGCAGGAGGTAACAGGAGGAAAGAGGCTAGATTTTCTGAAATTACTACAGCACAGATCCTTGGAAATTTCTCAGCCACGTTTATTAATTACATTTTTGGCTGTGTGGGTTCTTTACTGCCATGTGGGCTTTCCTCTAGGTGTGGTGAGCAGGGACTACCCTCTAGGTGGGGTGTGCGGGCTTTTCATTGTTGTGGCTTCTCTTGTTGAGGAACACAGGCTCTAAGGTGCGAAGACTTCAGCAGGTGCAGCACGTGGACTCAGTAGTTGCAGCTCCCAGGCTCTAGAACACAGGCTCAATTGTTGTGGCACACAGGCTTAGTTGCTCTGAGGCATGTGAAATCTTCCTGGATCAGGGATCAAACCTGTGTCTCCAGCATTGGCAGGCAGATTCTTTACTTTTGAGCCACCAGGAAAGCCTTCAGCCATGTTAATATGCCTGCAGCTGTCCCAGACTTCTCCAGGTCTCAGACATGATCAGAATCTCCTTCCTTACACTCTCCATTCACCCACTTACAAGGTACCTAGCCCTTACCTAGCAAAGTACCTCCATATGGTACATAAATGCTTCTGAAATAAATGAATGGAATTTGACACTGTGCCAGCGATCGCTTTGTTCACAAATAATTCTTTGCATCTGGAGTGCTCTTTCAAAGAGGTCAGCTCCCACCAAGGAGTTGCAATTATTGAGGAAGTGAAACTGATTGACAAGTGCCACTTAAGAGATCTCCATTTTACTTCGCAGCCAGCACTTCTCTTGTGAAATGGCCAAAGAGGAGAGGACGAAATGAAACATTTCATGTTCCTTCAGTAACATAACACGCCCAGGCATTTTCATAAAGCGAGTCTAAAACTCAAGATCGGTGTGGATATATTCATCTGACAAATGATACTTGTCTGCTGTTGTTATGGACTGAATTGTGTCCTCGACAAAAATTACAATGTTGAAGTTCTAATCATCAGTATTTCAGAATGTGACTGTATTTGGAGATAGAAACTTGGAGAGGTAATTAGGTTAAAATGAGGTCATTACAGTGGTCCCCGATCCAGCAAAACAGATGTCCTTATCAGAAGAGGAAATTAGAACACAGACACAAAGAGGGGAGACCATGTGAACACAAAGGGAGAAGACAGTCATCTACACGCCAAGGAGAGAGCTTCGGAAGAAGATATGTTGGGGACTTCCCTAGTGGTCCAGTGGTTAAGACTCTCTTCTCCTAATGCAGGGAGCCCAGGTTCAACCCCTGGTTAGGGAACTAGATTCCACTTGTCACAACTAAGAGTTGTGACATGTCACAGCTGAAAAAGATCCCCTGCAATGAAGACCTGGCGCAGCCAAAAACAAACATAGTAAGTAAATACTTTAAAAAAGAAGACGGAGAATATGTGGGCAGACGCCTTGGTCTGAGACTTTTAGTTTCCAGAGACGTTGTTCTGTCTCCCAGTTGAATCGCACTCTTTGTGACCCCATGGACTGCAGCACACCAAGCTTCCCTGGCCTTCGCTATCTCCCAGAGTTTGCTCAGTCTCATGTCCATTGAATTGATGATGCCATCCAACCATCTCATCCTCTGTTGTCCCCTTCTCCAGAGACACAAGGACATACGTTTCTATTGTTAAGCCAGCCAGTCTTTGGTACTCTGTTGTGGCAGCCCCAGCAAATTAATATAGTTACCTTGTAAATTTTACCTTTCAAATGAAAATGACCAATGCCCAAAGGGCCTGAGGTTGAGCTGTTCTTCTTGCAGTGGGAATAGGCCATAAGGCTCTCTAGTGGCATCCGCTTCCCCTGTGACATGCGTTTACAAGATGAGTATGTGAGATTAGGATATTCTGTAGATGGCACTCCTAGCACCCGCTCTCTTAGCCACGGCCCACTGGATCCAAAGATTTACAACTTCTGGGGTACGTGAGTGTGGGGCTTAGGGCAGAGAGCAGCGATGAGGCGTCTCAGTTTTCCAGGACCGTTGCCGAAGGATGGGTGTGATATCCACAGCTGAGACAAGAGCCTCCCTTCTAAGAAAACTGCATGTCCCCTCCAGGTTTCATGCTAGTTTCCTGCTTTTCTCTAGGATCTAGCACTTGCAACTGGCAGGGAGTTTTTTCTCCTAAAGAATGGGGAAAGAAGAGTTTCAAAAAAACACTGAATGTCTTTTTCTGCCTAAAAATTTTTCTTCTCTTCCCCCAATTTTTTAAATAAAGAAGCCGCCAAAGAATTTGACTTTGCTGCTTTCATAGATGGGCTTATACTGTAGTAGGATTTTTTAAGCTCAACTTCAATTTTTATAACAGTCATCAATAATTTTGAGGGATTTCCCTGGTGGCCCAGTGGTTAGGATTCTGTGCTTCCACCGTAGGGGGCACAGGTTCAGGCCCTGGTTGGAGAACTAAGATCCTGCAAGCTGAGGGGTACAGATAAAAAAATTAAATAAAAAATGTTTTAAAATATATAGTTTAGAAAAAAATAATCATTTTGAAAGCCCAAGTAAATGCTTTACAAAGGTAACTGGCTTGTTATTTATCCAGGGCCCAAATCATTATCTAGGTGAAGAGAGGCACTTAAAACATCTCCCTTCTTAAATCTAAGGTCAAGGTTGACCACAGATCATTTGCTGCCCTTTTTAGGTAGTGAATTGACCCATGTACTTTAGAGTACTACCATTAGAATATATATTTTTTTTAAATATTTATTTATTTGGCTGAGCTAGGCCTTAGTTAAATCATATGAACTCTTAGTTGTAGGATGTAGGATCTATTTCCCTGACCTGGGATCAAACCTGGGCCCCCTGCACTGGGAACAAAGAGTTTAGTCACTGGACCGTTAGGAAAGTCACTGAAATATCATTCTTGAAAAGAAAAGAAAATTTCTCCCTTTGGGATAAGGCACTCTAAGATCTAAGGATCTAATATTTTTAAATGAAAGTTCTATGAGAGAATCATCACACTATTTTGTCAGTCATTAATATGTTATCATGAATTAAGTATCAGAGATTAGCAAACCAGACTTCCAGCAAGGTCTAAGGAAACAAAATAAAGAAATGTTGATATGTAGGATACTTTCAATTAAGTATCTTTTATAACACATCATTCTTATCAACAAAATGAAGCAAATTGTCATATGCCCTATTATGGATTTTGAGAGGGGAAAACGTTAGAAATACAAAAGTCAACTGAAAGGAAAAACCATATAGAAACGCGGGTATCATTGTAGAACTCCTGTAGTATGTGACACAGGAAGAAGAGTCCTTTGTATTAGGAAGAAGAGTCATTTATCAGGGATTCTTTTTTTAAAATATATTCCCCGTAGCTCAAACGGTAAAGAATCTGCCTGCAGTGCAGGAGACCAGGGTTCAATCCCTGGGTCAGGAAAATCCTCTGGAGAAGGGAATGGCAATCCACTCCAGTATTCTTGCCTGGAGAATCCCATGGACAGAGGAGCCTGGTGGGCTGCATTCTGTGGGTTTCCGAAGGCTCGGACACAACTGAGCGACGAACACACACAACAGGTCTACTTATTTATCTTTTGGCAGCACTGGGTATTCATTGCTTTTGCTCGGCTTCCTCTAGTTGCAGTGAGTGGGAGCTACTCTTTGTTGCGATCCGTAGGCTTCTCATGGCAGTGACTTATCTGGTTGCGGAGCATAAGCTCTAGGTGCGAGAGCTCCATAGTTGCAGCATGTGGGCACACAGGCTCAGTAGTTGGGCTCTCAGGGCCTAGAGCGCAGGCTCGGTAGTTGGGGCACATGGGCTGAGTTGCTCCGCAGCATGTGGGATCTTCCTGGACCAGATTGAGCTCATGTGCCCTGCACTGGCAGGCAGAATCATATACCTATGCCACCAGGGAAGTTCTGTTGTGGATTATTGGGCCTAAGTTCATGAGTGACAGCCCTGACCAGGGAACAGTTGGATCCAGGGAAGAGTCTACCTTTTGGGTTGGTTTATCTAAAACTTTCCCAGTATTGTCACTGAAAGTGCTGGGGTCACCATCAAGGGTGGGTGACCCCAGCTTAGAAAGGGACATTCAAGACCGTAAACTCCAAGAGGGCAGAAGTTTTGTTCCCCTCTTGACTGTACATGCAAATGAAGGGTGGAACAGTTCCTCAATCAAAATTTTCATCATGATGGAATCAGTGGATTTCCCTGAACAAAGACCATTCCCACTGTACGCATTTCTCTGAAGACTTCGGGGAAAAGCATGAGATAAATCCCAGATACCAGGGAGCATCATTCCTTTGGCCTCTCTAGTCCACAAAGGAGTCTTTCTTCAACTGTATTACCTTTCCAGGACCCCCAGGAAACTCTTGCAATTCTTGTCCATCTTAGCCAAACACAAAAGTCTCGGGACTGACCTGGAGGTGACTCTTTCACAGCTGGGACTTTAAAACCAGCTGCCGAGGGGAATCATGGGAGTGGCAGACCTTTCCCAAATCCAAGGTTAATAGGCTGTGAATTGCACTCTCTTCGTTTCAGAAATTGTTTTAACCTGCTTGAGGAGGAGAAGAAAGTGGGACAGCACCAGGGGCTAGAGGACAGCTGACAACAACGCTCTCTGCTCTCCTCACCCCTGCCTCTCCCAACTCACTTGCCCCCCTCCTTCCTGAAAGCACCAAGCATTCAGATGTATATTAATAGTAGATATTTACAGCCTACCCAATGTGAATTCAAATTTATTTCCAAGTCATTAGGGCCAATTACTCACCTTTGGGCCCTGTAATATCATTTGTTCCCCGCCAAATGGATTGTTTTTCCTGTCGCAAATGTGATAAATCCTGCAGAGTGCTGCTCAGTCATGTTTAAACTGATTCAGCTTGGTTCAGGGTTGGGGTGAATGAATGAGTGGATGAGTCATGAGGTGTAGAGCTCACACGTGATCCTTTTAATTCGAGAATTCCTTGCTATTGAGGAGAATGGACTGACTTGGAAGGCACTAGTCTGAATTCTGGTACTATTTATTTCCTTTAATTTGACCAAGGCCTGAAAGAATGCAAATATTTTCTTTTGCCTTTATTTTGGCTGTGAAGGATCCAATTTTCTTTCTTCTCTAGCTTTCACAGATGTATTAAATTACATTCTGTGTCTAACTGCACTAGGATTTGAAGATTTGAGGAGGCAAGAAAAACAGTGATAAAATAGTCCCTGTCTTGTGGCTGTGCAGTCTATCTGAAAGAAAAGATAGGCACACAAGAAAAAAAAAAAAAACCAACTATCAACAATAAACTTAATTGTCTCCATGATTTTAGAAAATGGTCTTGTAATGGCAGCCCACTCCAGTATTCTTGCCTGGGAAATCCCATGGACAGAGTGGTTGCAAGAGTCAGACGGGACTTAGTGACTAAACAGCCACAGCAGTGATACACTGTGTATGCTGCCCCAGACCAGCCCTAAGAGAATCACTTGAGACTTATAGGAATTCCAGATTCTTGGGTTCTCTACCCTACCCCAGGGAATGAAAATGTTAGGGGCAGGGCACACAATCTGTGTCTTAACAAGCCCTTTGGTGGGTGTGATACTTATCTAGGCTTGAGAACTTCTTGGGTAGATGTTTTACTTCCCAGAAGTTTGGGAGAGTAATGTGGAAAATGGAAAAGGATATGAACTGTCAATTCCTCTCTTGACTTCAGTTTCCTAAATTACCTAGTAAATCTCTGTATGAATAACTCTCTAAAACTGTAGTGTTTTTGTTTGTTTTTTGTGTGTGTGTTGTTTGCTTTTGGCAAGATCTCAAAACATGATTTATTGTTGTTGACCTCATTACTTTTTTTTTTAATTTTTTTAAAATTGGAGTATAATTGCTTTACAATGTTATATTAGTTTCTGCTGTACAACAATGTGAGTCAGCTCTATATGTATACATATACCCCTTCCCTCTTGAGTCTCCCTCCCACCCCATAACTGTAGTTTAAAAAAAAAGAAAAATGAGATCACTGTGTTAATAGGCAATTATTTGGGCTTCCCTGGTGGCTCAGGGGTAAAGAATCTGCCTGCTAACGCATGAGACACAGGTTCCATCCTGATCTGGGAAGATCCCACATGCCAAGGAGCAACCAAGCCTGTGTGCCACAGCTATTGAGCCTGTGCTCTAGAGCCCGGGGGGCCACAACGCCTGAGCCCGTGTGTCGCAACTACTGAAGCGCGGTTGCCCTAGAGCCTGTGCTCTGCAACGAGAGAAGTCTACACGCCACAACTCGAGAAAGCCCACGGAGCAACGAAGACCAAGCACAGCCAAAAATAAATAAATAAATATTTTTTTAAAAAGGCATTTATTTGTGAATGTCTTAACTCTCTTCATTAAGCCCTTCATTAAACTCCATGAAGGCAGTTTCTTCTTTGCTAGTTTCTGCCCAACCCTTGACTGTATGCAGAAGATAAAAGTTTAATATATTTCTTGGTGGATTGTATATTTCCATGATGTTATACTCCCCCATGATTTGCTAAATATATACTGTGCCGCTGTGCTTTTTCGCTCAGTCATGTCCAACTCTTTGCAACCCCGTGGACTGCAGCCCGCCAGGCTCCTCTGTCCATGGGGGTTCTTCAGGCGAGAATGCTGGAGTGGGTAGCCTTGCCCTCCTTCCAGGGATCTTCCTAACCCGGGGATCGAACCCAGGTCTCCCTTGTTGCAGGCAGATTCTTTACCATCTGAGCCACCAGGGAAGCCCTAATATTTGCTAAGGGCCTGTAATGTGCCTGATAATGGATAGTGACAGAAGTAAAAAGTCCCGTAAGAAATGACCCTTGCCCCAGTATCTAGTTGAAACAAAAATATACCCTCTAGAAAGATTAAAGAACAGCACAAGGCAACAGACGGCTAAGTACAAATAAAGATTTAGATTAGATTATTAAAGGCCATAGGATTCAGAAAAGAAGGAAAGAGTGATCCAGTGGGTGGAGAGGGGGTAGAGCTTGAGCAGGGTTTCAAAACCCCCGCAGAGAGGGTTGGGCTGCCGGGAACAATGGGGAAAGGGAGAGGAGGGCTGGAACAAAGGGGACTGGATGGCCTAGAGCAAGATGTGGACAGATTCTAGGAGCACCTGCTCCACAGGTGCTTATGGAGTTGGGAGAGGGTTGGAGTTTAAGGTCCTTACTATAGAGCCAGGAATGGCAGCTCGGCTAAGAAGTTTTCCCTTCTGTGTATGATTTCTTTTATTTTGTTTTGCAGGCAGGGCAGATAGGGGTAGACCGCGAGCCTTGTGTGGAAGTAATTGGAGGTTGGGAAGGAGAGAAGGAAAGCATACTCGGTCCCATTTATGGGCCTGAGATGGAAGAGCGCAGTTCCTCCCTGAAGGAGCTCAGAGATGCAAGGCTGAATACCATACCTCATGCAGTGCCAGCAACACTACCGAAGCAGAGGTGGGGATTTCTAGTCTGGGCTGTCAGGGGGTGCTTCCTGCAGGAAGGTCCCTCAGTGGCTAACTGAGTGGAGTTAGCCAAGTGCAAAAGTGTACAGAGGAACAGCAGACATAGAGGCACCAAAGCAAGACGGAGCAGGAGGCAGTGCAGGAATTACAAGCCAGTTGGTTCTCTTTGGCAAAGGTGAATATGAGCAAGTGACCAGAGGTGAGTCTTGGAAAGATGGGCAGACAGACGTGAGGTCATGATGGGGTGATGGGTGGGCGTGGCCAGGGCAGCTGTTGGAAGGGAACACTCAGATGGGAGTCTGAACTGAGATGACAGGCTAGCAGGGCGTTTAGAGGGGTGAAGGGTGAAAGGCCAGACCTTGGACAAGAAGAGGACTGTGGCAATGTCACAGAGCTTTTGAGTGGAAGAACCAGCAAGACTTAAGGGTTATGTCGCTGGAGGAACAGAAAAGGGCCAACATTTAAAATACATAGTTTTGGGGCATCCCTGGTGGTCCAACAGTTAAGAGTCCACCTTGCAATGCAGCGGATACCAGTTCGATTCCTGGTCTGGGGAGATCCCACTTACCTCAAGGCAACTAAAGCCGTGCATCACAACTCCTGAGCCCACGTGCACCAACTACTGAAGCCTACGCACCCTAGAGCCTGTGCTCTGTGGCAAGAGAGCCCACTGCAATGAGAAGCCCATGCACCGCAACTAGAGGAAGTCTGAGAGCAGCTCTGAAGACCCCGCTCAACCAAAAATAAATAAATAAATATGAAAAACAACAACGACAAAATAAAACATGTAGTCTTTTGAGCAGGGCAGCTCAGAGAATGCTGTTACTGTTGAGAGAAATAGGGAAGTTCAGAGGGGAAACTGGTTTTTGCGGAGGAAACCGGGGGTGGGGGAAAGATGATTATTTCAGTTTTGGACACGTTGTTTGTTCTCTTGAGCTGCTTTGTTTGGTTTCTATAGTTGTTTCTTCTTCCCTTAAAACCTAGTTTCAGTGCTTAGAGGGGGGAAAAAAAGAGCCCAGTTTTGTATTTTGCGCAAGACCGAGGTAAATCTATTTATACAACCTGAAATGACCCAAGGGCCGAAGGGATCAATGAACAACCCAGTGATGCCAGATTTTCAGTGCCAGGTGCCAAGGTGAGGAGGTGCACGGACGGAGGAAGTGCTACCTGATGTTTCTGTCTTATCATCCCAGCCACTGGGGAAGGGAGGCTTGGGCCCTTCACCTGGTTGTCTGGCTTTTGTTTTTCTCAAGAGTCCTTATTCAAAGAATCAGGACTTCCCGATGGAGCTGTCAGAGGAGAGTTGTGGGTCTGTCATCCCAGGCCATCCTGGCTCAACTTCCTAGTGTATATGTGCTCAGTCCTGTCCAACTTTTTTGTGGCCCCATGGACTGGAGCCCTGGAATCAAGATTGCTGGGAGAAATATCAACCTCAGGTACCCAGAAGACACCACTCTTATTGCAGAAAGTGAAGAACAACTAAAGAACCTCTTGATGAAAGTGAAAGAGGAGAGTGAAAAAGTTGGCTTAAAGCTTAACATTCAAAAAACTAAGATCATGGCATCCGGGCCCATCACTTCATGGCAAATAGATGGGGTAACAATGGAAACTGTCACAGACTTTATTTTGGGGGGCTCCCAAATCACTGCAGATGGTGACTGCAGCCATGAAATTAAAAGACGCTTGCTCCTTGGAAGAAAAGCTGTGACCAGCCTAAACAGCATACTAAAAACCAGAGATGTTACTTTGCCAACAAAGATCTGTCTAGTCAAAGCTATGGTTTTTCCAGTAGTTATGTATGGATGTGAGAGTTGGACTACAAAGAAAGCTGAGCGCTGAAGAATTGATGTTCTTGAACTGTGGTATTAGAGAAGACTCTTAAGAGTCCCTTGGACTGCAAGGAGATCAAACCAGTCAATCATAAAGGAAATTAGTCCTGAGTATTCATTGGAAGGACTGATGCTGAAGCTGAAGCTCCAATACTTTGGCCACCTGATGCGAAGACCTGACTCATTGGAAAAGACCCTGATGCTGGGAAGGATTGAAGGCAGGGGGAGAAGGGGGTGACAGAGGATGAGGTGGCTGGATGGCATCACCGACTCAATAGACATGAGTCTGAGCAAGCTCCAGGAGTTGGTGATGGACAGGGAAGACTGGCGTGCTGCAGTCCATGGGATCGCAAAGAGTCGGACACTACTGAAAGACTAAACTGACTGGACTGTAGCCCACCAGGCTTCTCTGTCTGTGCAATCCTCCAGGCAAAACTACTGGAGTGGGTTGCCATTTCCTTCTCCAGGGGATCTTCCTGACCCAGGGATGGAACCCGTGTCTCCTGCACTGCAGGATGATTCTTTATGCTGAAAAGCATTCTAAACTGATTCTGGCTCTCTGGGAACAGCAATTAAAGTCTCCATAGACACTCGCTGATCTCAGGTATTTTCATGTTCTGCTCTGGCTGGTGTCTGGCGCTACCTGACTCTCCTGCTCACTGAAGTGGAGAAAGCCCCACGGTGTGGGGTCAAGGAGGGACAGATAGCTTGACCCTGACTCCTCTCCACAGAGGAAAGAGAAGAAGCAGGTTGCAGTGGGGCCAGCTGACCCTGCTCTGTCTCCTGCAGATTCTTTCAGGTCACCAGCCAGGCTTGCCCATACGGAGAGCAGCCCTACTGGACCTCTTCAACCACAATGTGTTGCCCTTGATTTTGTGGAGTCAGGCTAACCCTACCTGCATGACCTCCTTAGCAGGACCAAAGCTCTTTTGAAAGATAAAATTCCTTTAGGAATAAGAATAACTTTCTTGGGCTTCCCTGGTGGTCTAGTGGTTGAGAATCTGACTTGCAAAGCAAGGGACACTGCTTCGATCCCAGGTCCGGGAAGATGCCACAGGGTGAATGAGCCCATGTGCCTCAAATCCTGAACCCTGCATGCCCTAGAGCCCATGTTCTAGAACAAGAGAAGCCGCTGCAATGAGAAGACTGCGCACTGCCACTATGGTAGCCCCCACTCATTGCAACTAGAGAAAGCCCAACTACAGCAACATGAAGACCCAGAACAGTCAAAAATAAAGTTAATTAATAAAAATAAAGAAAGAATAACTTTCTTAAGTTGGGATGCCAAGGAACTTGGGCCAGCTGCTGTAAAACCGAGGAGAAACTCTGGTGTCCTTCCTGACTCCAATCTCTATGTTTCTCCTGGCCCCAACTGCCAGTCACCTGCCTCTTCCGCTTTAAAGTATCCTTCAAACTCATCCACATCTCTCCATCCTCGCCATTAACCTAGACCTTCGACTCTTGCCTGTTCCATGGTCAGTCAGTTCAGTTCAGTCGCTCAGTCGTGTCCGACTCTGCCTTCCATGGTAATTCCCTCCAAACTGGCCTTTCTGCCCACACACTGCCCAGCTACCATCCAGTAAAGAGAGTCTGGTCTTTCCACAACCCAAATCTGGTTCTGTCGTGTGGAGGATTGTCTGCAGGGGTGGCCGCCAGCAGTTCCTCCCATCCCTGTATGTGTGCTTTTCCCATGAAAAGGTGGATTCTATTTCTCCTTGTCTCGAGTCTGGGTCTTATGACTTGCTTCTATGGGCAGAATGATGTTAGTCGTGGAAGTGACCTTCTGGGACTTCTAAACCCAGAAGTTAAGAGCTTAGCTTCTGTTTTTCCTCACTTGGGAGTCAGCTGCCATGGAAAGAAATTTGGGCCAGATAACCAGATGATAACAGACCAGCTGGAGAGACAGAGGATCAGCCAGCCCCGTAGGCTGTAGCCCAGAGGAGTGAGCGAGGCCGAGGCCGTAAGCACATTCTGAACCTTGGGAATCTCAGATTCTCCCATTCCAGTAAACCACCACAGCCACCCCAGGGAGTAAAGAAGAGCTCCATTTGCAGAATCATGAATAAATTAGATTGTGTCAGTTGCTCAGTCATGTCCGACTCTTTGTGATTCCATGGACTATAGCCTGCCAGATTCCTCTGTCCATGGATTTCTCCAGGCAAGAATACCAGAGTGGGTTGCCATTTCCTTCTACAGGGGATCTTTCAAACCCAGGGACTGAACCTGTGTCTCCTGCCTTGCAGGCAGATTTTTTATCATCTGAGCCACCAGGGATGCCAAGATAAACGGTTACTATTGTTTAAAGCCTTTTAAACCACAAAGTTTTGGTGTGGCTTGTTACATAGCAATGATGACTGCAATATATCCTAATCAACTTCCCTTAAGATGGTTCTGACCCAGCCTCTAGATCTTCAACCTCATCTCTCGCCGTTCCACCTCGTCTTCTACACCAGACTTTTGCATACATAGATTTTATCCCTCACATTCTCCGTAGTCCTACATGGTTGTCATCCCTCGGCTTCCTTCTAGGGAGCATCACTTCTTCTCGGAAGTCTTTGATTCCATGAGGATACATTACGGGATATAGGTTTCAGGGGGACAAATAATGATCCACAAAGTTTTTTCTTTTTGGCTATACTGTGTAGCTTGTAGGATCTCAGTTCCCTGATCAGGGATTGAACCCAGGCTAGGGCCGTGAAAGCCTGGCACCCTAATCACTAGGCCATTAGGGAACTCCCATGAATCACAAATTTTAAAGATCAAATTCCATTTATAGTTAGTTTAAAATATTGGCTATAGTTTCTGTGTTGTACAATCTACCACTATACTTTTTTTCCACTGTACAACACAGTCTAAGTTCCCCAAGCAGGGATCGAACCCGAGCCTTTTACATTGGGAGTGTGGAGTCTTAACCAATGGACCATCAGGGAAGTCCCATATTCCTTTTTTTTTCCTGGAGCATTCAAAAATAAACCCCAGACATTGTTCCATTTTACCTGTAAATACCTCATTATATATGTGTGTATATATGTATATGTATATGTAGATAGTAGATAAGGTGCCTTTATTGCTCCATCTAAAACATAACCATCATACCATTTCATACCTACCAAAATCAGCAATAATGCTTTAACATCAGCTAGTATGCTGTCTATATTCAAACTTCCTGGGATTTTCTTTCTTAAACTGGTTCATTCAGATCAGATTCTAAACACCTGCCACATATACCTTTTATGTTATGTCTCTTTTAATCTCTTTATTTCCCCACCATTTATTTGTTGGAGAAATCAAATTGCTCATCCTATAGAACTCCCCGGTATACCTGCATCCTTATGAACATAAAAAAGTATGTTTCTATATAATGCACTACATACAATTTATTTATGCAAATTAAATGTATTAGAACACTCTGTGAACACGCTATTACAAATATTAAACACTTTCACGTTCAGCAATTTTTTATTGAGCATCTACCCTGTAGAGGCTTCTCCTTCTAACTTCTCAGTTAATGGGAAACATCTGCCACACAAGTAGCTGTGGTAGATCTTTGCCTTCTTGTCTCCTCTATTTCCACATCATAGGTCTGGACATGAATCCTGCTAATGAGCTCAGACTCATCACTTATTCCTGTTACTTTCCACCATCAGTACTCCAAGGGCTTCTCAACTCAGTCTGAATTTCCACAGTGGACTCCAGCTAGGTTGTAAGCTCTGTGTAAGCTTTAGGGTGCCTCGTCTGTTTACTGAATGGTTAAATAAAGGTATTCTTAATACATAGCATATTCTCCTACATATAGGAGGTACTCAATAATTATTTGATTAAGAGTAAATAAATGAACTTCTTCCTCCAATCTTTATTTCTCATCAAAGAAGCGCACTTCAGACTAGGTTTGTCTTCCTAAAAAGTCATCATTCCCGTCTTTACTGAGCACGCTAGATGACCAGTGATGAGCTAGAACCTGCTCATGCTGCTTTACAAGAGTCAATTGTTAAATTTTCAGGAATTTTGTGAACTGTTTTTTTTTTTTTCCCCTGCACTGTGCAGTATGCAGGCAGTCATTTCCCTGACCAGGGATCAAACCCATGCCCCTTGCACTGGAAGTTCAAATTCTTAACCACTGAACAGCAGGGAAGGGCTTTGTGAGTGGGTTGACATCATATTGACAGATTGAAACTGGCCACAATAAGAACATTAATAGCACAGAAATTTGCAAATGCTGTAAATCAGGTCACAGTGTTAAATACACTTTCAGCACGTTTGGTTGTTGTGCCCCAGAAACACTGCATTGGCTCCCACCATTTATTGTAAATGCAGAAAATGCTCTGCTTGGTCTTGGACTCTGCAATTTGGATTCCTCTTATATATAAAAAATGTTTTTCTGGGGATTTCCCTGGTGGTCCAGTGGCTAAGACTCCATGCCCCCAATGCAGGGGGCCCAGGTTCCATTGCTGATCAGGGAACTAGATCCCACAGGCTGCAAATAAAGATCCAGCACAGTCAAATAAATAAATAAACATTTTAAAAATTAAAAAATTTTTTTTTAATCTTTTTCTGTACCTTCTGTAGGAACCATCCAGAAGAAATTGACTGCCCTCACTGCTTCATTCTCCAAACATTTAACATCTTTTATTGAACTCTAAGCTTCATCAAAGCAGATATCTACCTTGGAGAACCAGTTCCCAGCACGATGCTTGCCACAGAACAATGACAACTAAGGTTAATTGAGCACATACCGTGACCCTTTTTCTTTTAATGAATCCTCAAGTATATGAGGTAAGTATTATTGTCTCCTTTTTTCAAATGAGAAAACCAAGCACAGAAACTTTTCATCCCCTCACCTCCATCTCTATAAATGTCTCCATCTTCTACACAGTTGCTCAAGATATTAACCTATGAGTCATCTTTGATTCTTCTTTCTTCTGAATACCCCAGCAGCCAATCTCATCAGATCCTGTTGTGTCTACCACCAGAATATACCCTGAATCAGAGACTGTCCACTCCTTTCAATTGCTAGTAACCTAGTTAATTGACCTTTTACCTGGATTACTGGTTTCTAAGTTGGTACTATTCCCTTGACTCTATTCTTCAAATGATGGTCAAAGTGGTCTTTTATTTTTTTGGCTCAGTCAGGGATTGAACCAAGGCCATGGCTGTGAAAGTGTCAAATTCTAACCATTAGACCACCAGGGAATTCCTAAAGAGGTCTTTGAAAAATTTAAGTCTGATGATGTAATTCATCTGAGTAAAAATGAATTCCCACAGCACTTGTTTAAAGTAACCAAACTGGGCCCAAGACGGAATCGCTCATGCCCAGCCCAGAATCAGCAAACCAAAATTCACTGTTTCTAGGCTTGTCTTTCTCAGAAAAGGAATCCTTGGGTCAATCATCGAACACCTGTTTGCTCAACACAAGTCACATCACTGGAAAAAAAAAAAAAAGTCACATCACTGGCTACAAGACTCCCCTTTGCTCCTTATGAGTAAAGTACCTTTCTTTATGTGCTCAGATGCTCAGTCGTGTTTAATTCTTTGCAAGTCCATTGGCTGTACCCCACCAGGTTCCTCTCTCTATGGAGTTTTTCAGGCAAGAATAATGGAGTGGCTTGCCATTTCCTACTCCAGGGGATCTTCTTAACCCAGGGACTGAACCTTTGTCTTTTGTGTCTCCTGCACTGGCAGCTGTATTCTTTATCACAGTGCCACCTGGGAAGCCTCCATACTGTACTTGATCTTAGCCAAAAGACCTTGCTAACCAATCAGCAAACACCTCGTTCCTGCTCATTTTGGTCTATAAGCCCTGAGCATTTTCACCTTCCTGGGAAGGACTGTTCAGATTCCCCCCATATGAGACTTTCCCACAGGTCTTAGCATAAAAATCACTTTCTTGGCAGGACCGTCTCTGACCTCTACCCCAATTCTCATACATTACTTTGTGTAAGATGTTCTTCATTACAACTACACACACACACACACACACACACACACACACACACACACACACACGTGTGTGTGTGTGTGTGTATTTGGTATTACTGTTGGTCTCCTTCAGCAGAATGTAAGTTCTACAAGTGCAAGATGCCTTGTGCCTGGCAGATTGTAGGTGCCTAGACCAATTAAGAAAAAAATTTTTAAATTAACCAATAAACGAGGGAAAGAAACGATCCAAGACGCCAATCCAGGCTCCAAAGCTGAGCTCTCTGGTTAAGTAGATAACCTTTGAATTGGACACAGGGGTAAGACAGACTACCTCATCTGTCACTCTGGAGCCACGTTTTGGGTCACCCGAAGGTTTTTTTTGTTTAACCTTTCTCGAGTTTGACATCCCCCCTCACTTTCACCTGAACGTTGGAGGAAAAGCAAGAGGTACAAAGCGATACCCACTAACAGTAGACAAGTTACAGAGGACACACCTTGAAAAGTTCTAGGGAGAATTAAAAATACAGCAGGACTAAAAGAAAGTGCGTGATGGTGGGACTGGGAGGGAGGGGCATTATTTGTCTTTAGGAGCCTTTAGGATGAGAGGAATAGTTTAGAATTTAGAGAATAACCATTGTTTTCTGAAAGACGCCCCAGAGGCTCTACCTGTGGGCCAAAAGGAGTTGATGTTTTTGAGTTGCTAAGTCCTCTTGCGACACCAATGACTGCAGCCCACCAAGCTTCTTTGTCCTCTGATATCAGGAGAAAGCCTAACAAAAGAAGCCGAGGAGGAAGACAATTTGGGATGGTTTCCCTTTTTTTCCCCTCATTATGTCCTGCTGATCCTGGAATTTTTTTGTCATTTATTTCATTTTGTTTTGTTTATCATTACCTTCGCTAATCTTGGAGACTTCCTCTTCTCTTGTGTTTATATTGTCAGAATATTTAGGGAAAGCTTTTAAGAATTTCCCCTTCCCAGCCCCAATTCTTTGAATTTTTCCTTCAAATGCAAATAAAATCATTTACCATTTGGATATACTGTAATTAAAGAGAGGAATGGGCAGTTCTGTGAATCTAAAACGGACTTCCTTTTGTCTGTGTGTGGGTTCAGAGTCATTTAAAAGCACTAGAAAGACCCATCGAGGGGGGCTGGGTAATGGGGGTTGGCGGTGAAGATGGGGGTGGGGGTGCTGAAATCAACAATAGAACACATTTGAAGCTGGACAAAATGATAAGACCTGAAATCCCACACAATTTGACATTAGACAGCTCTTTATGGTAAAATGTTAAGCACTTAATATTTTATTTTCATTGCAGGTCATCTTACATTGTACCCCAAAGCTATTTGTTCCTAGAACAAATGTGCATATGCTTATTAAATTTAACAATCCACTGCTTCCAGTTAGTAAAGAGGTCAGGCTCAACCGGGCTCTCCTGAATGAATGAGCCTCATTTGCACTGTGGTGACAACAACAGTAGCTCTCAAACCAGAAGGAAGAGTTGGGGCTGAAGACATAACATGTCAGGAATGCTGATTCAATCATTTTTCTTTTTTCCTTGTATTTGATTTTCCTGCACCCCCGTGCATATAGATGACTTACTGGTTTACTACCTAAGAAGTAATCAAGGCAGTGAAACCAAGATGAAAAGAACCAGCCACTCAGCCTCCCTCCGTCCAACTCTCTCTATAAGTGGCTTTTATTGATTATTCGATTGGGTAAACGCCCAGAAGGGGAAATAACTTAGTTGAAAATTAGTGTTTATTTTATCCATTATGGTTTTCATCTGAGAAATTTTGATCCAGAGTACCAACTTTTGGATTTTCTCTTGCTCAAAAAAAAGAGAAAGAGAAAGAAAGAAAAAAGAGGATGGTTTGGGGGGAGCTGAGAGCTGAATCATGAGTTAAGTAGGAGGGGGAAGGACCGACACAGTTGAGTAACTGGACTCCTCTTCCCCTGACCTCCCAAACACCTAGTAACCGCCCTTCTCTGGGGACATGAGAGTGAAATTCTGGGGTTGATGCTCGTTTCCAGTTGATGAAATGCTTCGTCATTGGCTGGGGTAAAGAGGCATCTTCAGTAATAAGGCATGACTGTAATTCCTTACCCTCTGGCTATTATTAATCATGATTCATTTCATGAAAGAGAGAATAAAAGCTTCCGTGGGCCCAAAACACATCTAAACTGGAAGGATTTCAGGTTTGGGTGTGTGAGGTTTTCCCTTTATGGAGGGGGAAATGAGTGTGTTCTCCTAAGAGAGAGAGGCCTGGCTCTCAAAAAGACAACCGTCGGATCAGCCTCTAGTGCGGGAAAGGCCTTATTCATGATCATGAGAAAACAAACTCAGCCTGTTCTGATTCTCTATTAACAACCTGCATTGATGCAACTCTGCTGTGATATTTGCCCTTTTTTCTCCTTAGAAAATGATATATGTCCAAGTGCCTTGGGCGATGTACTTAGTCCTTACTTCTGGAATTCTTTGGGAGTTATTCCCCCTTGATAATGAATAACTCCCAGGACTGCATCGCTGGAAGGAATCTTAGAGATCATTTCATGTGTTTGACTTCATGTCAATTCTAAGATAAAGGGAGAAAAAACAAGGTTGATAAGATTTATTGAGACCAGCTCAGAGCACTATTTCTTGATCCAGAGTTGAATTAGCACCCAGGGCTTTTGGCTTGCTTGTGCTCTTTCTATTGTAACAGAACCTCAGCTGAGAAACCAGGTCTCCTGCATTGCAGGCACATTCTTTACCATCTGAGCCACCAGGGAAACCCCAGTAGTTTCCTTACTGGAGGTTCAAATGAGATTAGAGGGTAAAGGATGTGTGTATTTCTCCAAACCCTGTCTCTTGTCTCTTTCCTTCTCAGTAAGATGGCTTTCTTTGCCAAGGAGTCCCTGCTTTCCCAGACTCTCCCATCCCCAGTCCAGCAATGGTGAGGATGTACATGGTGACACTTCAGCTGCTTTTGGGAGACCGAGAGTCGTGCAAGTCTTTAAGGCTCATCGCTCCCCTGAAGCCAGATTACGTCTACTTCTTAAAGCCTGGGAATCAGAGAAGCCTGGTGACCGTGGCTCCTCTCCCCGCCCCTCCCATTTTACTCTTCCACCCTGCTCTGTCTCCGCCACCTTCCTTTCTTCTTCCTCCCTCCTGCCTTCTCCATCAGTTGCAATCAGTGGTCCAGCCCTAGGAATGCTAGGAAATCCTCCGATGTCTTTTTCTTAGTGTTTTTTACATTTGATCTTAGTCAAAAGGCTAAGAAACGATTTTCTAGTGTTTCTTTTAAAAATGAATTTTCTAGTGTGTGTTAGAAATAAGCTTTGTTTTCAGATGCATGACAGGCCAGAGATGCGCCTTTCAGGAGGGATAGTCTACAGGGCTGAGGGTCCCTTGCTGTCACTCCTAGGACTCATCTCAGCTGGCGGCCAGCTTCTCCGGGAAGTCCATGGCCATTGACAGAGCCTGCTGTGCTACAGGGCTGGGCGGTTTCTGCCCCATGGGGGCTCCTCTAGCAGGCGTTCTCTGCTCCACAGCCCACTTGGCACAGGCTTCGTCACACATCTTCATTCTGGTCTAAAGATTCCTGCTGCCCAGTCCTGCTCCTGCTTCTTTTCTCTCACAGGTTCCCTGAGAAACCCCATTCCAGCATCGTCTTCCCAGAGAGCACAAGAAACCTCACTCCTGGGCACTCCATCCCTAAGACCGTATGTGTGGGGCACATGTGTATCGGGCTTCCCAGGTGGTTTAGTGGTAAAGAATCCACCTGCCAATACAGGAGACCTGGTTTCAATTCATGGGTCCGGAAGATCCCCTGGGGAGGGAAATGGCAACTCACTCCAGTGTTCTTGCCTGGGAAATCCCATGGACAGAGGAGCCTGGTGGGCTACAGTCCACAGGGTCACAAAAGGATTGGACAGGACTTAGTGACTAAGCAACAACAACATATGTGTCAGAAACGGGAGCAGACGACATACACTGGGGCAAAAGGGCTCAAGGGCAAGAAATGTCTGAGCACCAATTACGTGCTGGACACTGAACCAGGCCCTCTGTCTAGGAGGCTTCCTCTAGTCTTCATAATGAAACTGATGCTGGTTTTACTACTGCATTTACTGTTAAAGACACTAAAGTTCAGAAAGGTTAAGAAACTTGCCCTAGATGGTTTGAGCCCACCCAGGGATACCAACAAAAACAAACAAAAAAGAAAGTTAACTGAAGGTGCCTGGTTACTAAGGGGTGGAGCCAGGATTTGAACCTAGGCTGCTGGACTCCACACAAGAGAAGACTCTACACATGGACATCACCAGATGGTCAGAACACAAATCAGATAGATTATATTCTTTGCAGCCAAAGATGAAGAAGCTCTATATAGTCAGCAAAAACAAGACTGGGAGCTGACTGTGGCTCAGATCATGAATTCCTTATTGCCAAATTCAGACTTAAATTGAAGAAAGTAGGGAAAACCACTAGATCATTCAGGTATGACCTAAATCAAATCCCTTATGATTATACAGTGAAAGTGACAAATAGATTCAAGGGATTAGATCTGGTAGACAGAGTGCCTGAAGAACTATGGACAGAGGTTTGTGACATTGAACAGGAGGCAGGGATCAAGACCATCCCCAAGAAAAAGAAATGCAAAAAGGCAAAATGGTTGTCTGAGGAGGCCTTACAGATAAATGAGAAGAAAGGAGAAAGGGAAAGATATACCCATTTGAATGCAGAGTTCCAAAGAATAGCAAGAAGAGATAAGAAAGCCTTCCTCAGTGATCAGTGCAAAGAAATAGTGGAAAACAATGGAATGGGAAAGATTAAAGATCTCTTCAAGAAAATCAGAGATACCAAGGGAATATTTCATGCAAAGATGGGCACAATAAAGGATAGAAATGGCATGGACCTAATAGAAGTAGAAGATACTAAAGAGAAGTGGCAAGAACACACAGAAGATCGATGCAGAAAAGATCTTCATGACCTAGATAACCATGATGGTGTGATCACTCACCTAGAGCCAAATGTCCTGGAATGTGAAGTCAAATGGGCTTTAGGAAGCATCACTACAAACAGAGCTGGTGGAGGTGATGGAATTCCAGTTGAGCTATTTCAAATCCTAAAAGACAATGCTGTGAAAGTGCTGCACTCAATATGCCAGCAAGTCTGGAAAACTCAGCAGTGGCCACGGGACTGGAAAAGGTCAGTTTTCATTCCAATCCCAAAGAAGGGCAGTGCCAAAAAATGTTCAAACTACTGCACGATTGCACTTATCTCACATGCTAGCAAAGTAACGTTCAAAATTCTTCAAGTCAGGCTTCAATTGTACGTGAACTGTGAACTTCCAGATGTTCAAGCTGGATTTAGAAAAGGCAGAGGAGCCAGAGATCAAATTGCCAACATCTGTTGGATCATAGAAAAAGCAAGAGAGTTCAGAAAAATATCTACTTCTGCTTTATAGATTACTCCAAAGCCTTTGACTGTGTCGATCACAAGAAACTGTGGAAAATTCTTCAAGAGATGGAAATACCAGACCACCTGACTTGCCTCCTGAAAAATCTGTATGCAGGTCAAGAAGCGACAGTTAGAACTGGACATGGAAGAACAGACTGGTTCCAAATTGGGAAAGGAGTACATCAAGGCTGTATATTGCTGTCACCCTGCTGATTTAACTTGTATGTAAAGTACATCATGAGAAATAGCGGGCTGGTGAAGCACAAGTTGGAATCAGGATTGCTGGGAGAAATATCAATAACCTCAGATACGCAGATGACACCACCCTTATGGTAGAAAGTGAAGAGGAACTAAAGAGCCTCTTGATGAAAGTGAAAGAGGAGAGTGAAAAAGTTGGCTCAACATTAAAAAAACTAAGATCATGGCATCCGGTCCCATCACTCTATGGCAAATACATGGAGAAACAATGGAAACAATTTATTTTCTTGGGCTCCAAAATCACTGCAGATGGTGACTGCAGCCATGAAATTAACAGACGCTTGCTCCTTGGAAGAAAAGCTATGACCAGCCTAGACAGCATATTAAAAAGTAGAGACATTACTTGGTTGACAAAGGTCCATCTAGTCAAGGCTATGGTTTTTCCAGTAGTCATGTATGGATGTGAGAGTTGGACTGTAAAGAAAGCTGAACACCTAAGAATTGATGCTTTTGAACTTTGGTATTGGAGTAGACTCTTGAGAGTCCCTTGGACTGCAAGGAGATCAAACCAGTCAGTCCTAAAGGAAATTAGTGCTGAGTATTTATTGGAAGGACTGATGCTGAAGCTGAAGCTCCAATACTTTGGCCACCTGATGCGAAGAACTGACTCACTGGAAAAGACCCTGATGCTAGGAAAGATTGAAGGCAGGAGGAGAAGGGGACGACAGAGGATGAGACAGTGGGATGGCATCACTGACTAGATGGACTTGAGTTTGAGCAAGCTCCGGGAGTTGGTGATGGACAGGGAGGCCAGGCATGCAGCAGTTCATGGGGTTGCAAGGAGCTGGACATGACTCAATGACTGAACTGAACTGAACTGCTGGATTCCAGTGTTTGGGCTCTTGGGGCTGCCTGGAGGAGGAAAAGGCAGCACAGTGGGCCCTGTTTCCTGCCAGAAGCCCTGGAAACCAAAGCATCTTCATCAATCCTCAGTAATTCTATCAGAGCCCCGAGAGTCATTCCGGGTGGTGTGCAGGAGAGAGACATAAGAATCCTTCATTTCGCTCTACAAATGCCTTCCGAATTTCCTTCTGGGACCCACCCCTTTCCCCTGCAGCTTCCCACAAAGAGCTAAGGCGAATAAAGGTAAACAGCATCCTAATGATGATCAAGTCATAATAATATGAAGTTAGCTCACACGTTGAGAGTTCTCATGACACATACTTTTTCATCCGTATGCATCCACATGTCTTCTTGCTTAGTATTTGTTCTTCCATCTGCCTTGCACAGAACCCTCTCCCCTTGCAAATGTTCTTGCGGGTCTGTCCTCCTGCTGACCCTGAATTTCAAGGAGGAGGCAGATGCTCAGCTGCTGTTCAGCCCTCTGGCTATACTTTGAGCCTCAGAGAGACAAGCAGGTACATGATTTTCTGCCGAGTTACAAATGGGGAAACATAAAGGAGTGAGTTGGGTTGTATGCATTAAGGAGTGTGGCTTTATGGGGCCTGGTTGTCTTCCTGTGCTTTGGCTCAAAGGAAATTACAAAACGTTATTAAGCGTCTGTTATTTCTGTCTCATGGGAATTTCATTTAGCCCCTTGATATATAAATGCTGGATCTGGCCTTCAAGAAGAATATGAATGCCCCTTACTCATGATTTACTCTGTGCCAGGCACTGTGACGTGTACTTTGCAGGCTTCTATCCTCTCATTTCCCTGTGGCTCAGATGGGAAAGAATCTGCCGGCAATGCAGGAGACCCAGGTTCGATCCCTGGTTGGGAAGATCCTGTGGAGATGGGAATGACAACCCACTCCAGTATTCTTGCCTGGAGGAGCCCATGGACAGAGGAGCCTGGGGGACTACAGTCCATGGGATTGCAAGGAGTCAGACACGACTGAGCAACTAACACTACCGCTACATCCTTTCGTGGCTTTCGAGGCATGATTGTTCCTTTTTACATAGGCGCAAACAGATTCAGAGAGGTCAAGCAACTGGCTTAAGATCACACAGCTAGGCAGAATTAGGTTTCAAACCTAACTCTCTCTGCCTCCAAAGCCTATTCTGTGTACCATGCTGTATGGTTTTGGGAAGAAATGGGCTTAGGAGGCCCTGAAACTTAGTGTTTTAAAACTATTTAATATCTGCTGTATCCTCAAGGCCATTTAGTGAGATAGATGGCAATATTTTCCATCTTAACACATCCTTCCCTTTTTACACGTTTCTCCTCCCAACTACCCCTTTCAAGGCCAAATTGTAACTGAGCAGGACTCTGTGGGGCCTTCGGGGGACAGGCCTTCCCCCATAGCCTCTGCTTTAGCTCCTCCCTGAAGTATCCTGTAGCTGTTGTTTAGTTGCTCCGTCATCTCCAACTCTCTGTGACCCCACGGACTGTAGCCGGCCAGACTCCTCTGTCCATGGGATTTCCAGGCAAGAATGCTAGAGTGGATTGCCATTTCCTTCTCCAGGGGACCTTCCCAAGCTAGGGACCAAACCAGTGTCTCCTGCGGTGGCAGGTGGCTCCCTTACCACTGAGCCACCTGGGAAGCCTGGAGTACCTAGATGATACTATTCGATGCACATTTCCTGAGTTGTTTTGCAGATGTGAAAACCCCCACCAAATGGAAGATGCTAAGTACTTGAAGACCATGAGCACAGTCCCAGGTCTTCTGGAACCCAAGGACTGCTAATGCTAACCCCTGTGCCTCCACCCTGTTCCCTCACCATCAGCCAATCAGAGAATTGTGCACAAGCCAATCACAGACCCTGCAAACCCCCCTCCCTCACCTGCCTTTAAAAATGCTCGGCTGAAACCTTTTGGGGAACTCGGGGCTTTTTAGGGCATGAGCCACCTGTCTCCTTGCATGGCCCTGCAATCAACCTTTCCCTGCTCCACAAACTCTGATGTTTCAGTTTGTTTGACCTTGTTGAGCGTCGGGCACACGAACTTGCATTAACAAAACTTCTAAAATAAAATTAACCTCCACTTCCTCACATCCCATCTTCTCTGTATACTTTCCTCTGGGCTCCATGTCATTGCAGTACTAGCTCTTGTCACTGTCCCCAGTGACCTCCATGTTCCCCAATCCCCTGTACTCTCCCCCTCCCCATCTTTTTCAGATTCTTTAGGAGTAACTGACCCCCTTTATCCCTCCCTGAAAGAACATCCTCCTTTGGTTTGTGGAACATCATAGACTGTCAGTGTCTTCCTTTCCCTTCTCTCACCACCCCTCAGCCGCCTTCCTGGGTTCTTCATTTATTCTTGTTTGCACTGGGTCTTCTTTGCTGCTTGGGGGCCTTCTCTGCTGCATGCGGGTCTTCTCCAGGCGTGATGCATGAGGGCTACTCTTTAGCTGTGGTACGCAGACTTCTCACTGCAGTGGCTTCTCTTGCCAAGGAAGATGGGCCCTAGGGCTCCTGGGCTCTAGAGCCTCGTCTCAGTGGTTGCAGCACACGGGTTTAGTTGCCCTGCAGCATGTGGGATTTTTGCAGGCCAGGGATTGAACACATGTCCCCTGCATTGGCAGGCAGATTCTCAACCACTAGCCACCAGGGAAGCCCGGCGGTTCTCATTACCTGCCAGTGGCAGACAGTACCAGCTGTTTACACAGTACTCGATCCTTCTTTCTTCCTGACGAATACACCGTCAGTGTTGTTCAGGTCAGCACGGTGCCCAGATGTAAAGACTTCCCTTTCTGGACTCACTTGGAGTTGGGAGGACATGCGCTCTGGACAGTGAAGAAGCTGGCTGAGTAAAGGTTTCCTGGACAGTTTTCATTTCTTGACTCAAAGGCGGTGGGCTTGCCCTGGGCCCCTCCTGCTTACTATCTGTCTGCATGGTGGTTGTGTGCCCAAAGATACAGCTGCCATCTTGTGACCACAAAGCCACAAGCTTGAGGACAGAAATCTACGTTCTAAAGAGGGACCATGAAAGAACTTGGGTCCCCAAAGTATAAATGGAGCAGCTGCCTCATTCTTGGGCTGTTTAGCTCCAGTCTTCATGTTATGTGACAAGAATACACCCGCATCTAACTCACAGTCAACTAGAGTTTCCTGTTATTTGCCATTAAATAAATACATTTAGAATGGATACTTCCTTCTTACTACTGTGCCTCTGAATCTTAGAAACACCAGATTTTCGTCCTTGGACCGCTTTCTTTTATCTTTCTAATGACATACACACTCTGGGAGAAGGCAGCCCTCACTAGGTGACTTTCAGCTCTCCCTTAGCTTTAAGTAATAATTGCGTGCTGAGTGCCGGAGAATTGATGCTTTTGAACTGTGGTGTTGGAGTAGACTCTTGAGAGTCCCTTGGACTGCAAGGAGATTCAACCAGTCCATCCTAAAGGAAATCAATCCTGAATATTCATCGGAAGGACTGATGCTGAAGCTGAAGCTTCAATACTTTGGCCACCTGATGCGAAGAACTGACTCATTGGAAAAGACCCAGATGCTACGAAGGCAGGAGGAGAAGGGGATGACAGAAGATGAGTTGGTTAGACGGCACCACCGACTAGATAGACTTGAGTTTGAGCAAGCTCCGGGAGTTGCTAATGGACAGGGAAGCCTGGCATGCTGCAGTCCATAGGGTGGCAAAGAGTCGGACATGACTGAGTGACTGAACTGATATACAAATTTATGCCTCTAGCCCAAGCTTACTTAGCACCTTCATTGCAGTGTCTTAAGGAGATTTCTAGGTGGTGTGGTTTCTTCTTCATGTCACAATCTTGTCCAACAGGAAGTTCTGTGTTTTCTGCCTCTTAAATATGCTGCGAATTCATTGACTTCTCTCCATCCTCGGGGCTCCCTCTTTAGAATAAGGCACAAGGAAGGGAAGCCATTTACCCTCCACTCAGAGCCAGGACTCAGAGAACGGAAAGAACCTTCCTCTCCCAGAATTGTCCACCTTATTCCTTTGTCTTCATTAGCATGACTTTACTTTTCCAGAAGATATTTGCTCCAGGCAAAGAATTTGATTGTTCCTTATAGGAACCTCCTGGAAGATCCATTGCATTTTGGCTATAAAACATCAACAGGAAAAAACAAAACAAAACAAAACATCAACAGGGCTTCCCTGGTAGCTTAGTGGTTAAGAATCTGCTTGCTAATGCAGGAGACATGGGTTTGAGCCCTGATCCAGGAAGATCCCACATGCCACGGAGCACAACTACTGAGCCCGTGCTCTGGAGCCACAATTACTGGAGCGCGTGTGCCCTAGAGTCCGTGCTCTGCAACAAGAGATGGCAGGACAACTAGAACTGCCCCCCCACCCCGCTGCAGGAAATAGAGAGTAGCCCCCACTCGCTGCGACAAGAGAAAAAGCTCACACAGAAACAGAGACTCTGCACAGCCAAAAATAAATAAATAAACAATAAAATTAAAAATAAAAAATCAAACACATTTTATGCCCCCAAATTCTTTGAACCCCTTGCTTTAAAATTCTCACTTTGCTATTTTTCAACAATCCTAAATGGTTATATCATGATTCTAATTGAGCTTCCATACTTGAAAGACATACCTTAAGTGACAATCCAAATTCTCCATAAAGTTCGACCTTGCTTTTTCCTTTCCAAGACACGGCTCAAATCCCATTCTGCTTCACCACAGAAAGCAATAAACCTGGTTCTGTCTCATCAACAGATTGTGTTGGAAAGTCGGTATTTGACCACAGCATCACCGGTTCCATTTCCCCTGGGCTGTCCTCAAATCTATTCTCCAAGTAGCAGCCAGCGTGATCGTTTTAAAAAACACAAATTGGCCCTTGTGATTTTTCTTCTTAAAACCCTCTATATCAAATGCTTCCTTCCCACTCAGTCACTTCTGCTTTCAGCTGTGGCCACTCCAGGTGGGTTTCAAGTCAATTCATGGGACAGTGGCTACTTGCTGTGCACACCTTGGGGGGGACATTGCTTCCTGCCTGGGGGTTTCTCCAAACGTGAGGCCACTAAGAAGCCTGAAGCAAAAGATAAAACAGTCCCAGCTCTAATTTTATCAGCACAACCATTCTGGGAGTCTCAGTTTATTCTTTTCAGGAGGTCCAGGGAAGACACAGGAGAAGGCAATGACACCCCACTCCAGTACTCTCGCCTGGAAGATCCCATGGACGCAGGAGCCTGGTGGGCTGCAGTCCATGGGGTCGCTAGGAGTCGGACACGACTGAGCGACTTCACTTTCACTTTTTGCTTTCATGCATTGGAGAAGGAAATGGCAACCCACTCCAGTGTTCTTGCCTGGAGAATCCCAGGGACAGGGGAGTCTGGTGGGCTGCCATCTATGGGGTCGCACAGAGTCGGACACGACTGAAGTGACTTAGCAGCAGCAGCAGCAGCAGTAAAGACACTATTCCCTGGTAGCTTGGCAGGTAATGAATCCTCCTGCAATGCAGGAGATGCAAGAGATGCAGGTTTGATTCCTTGGTGGGGAAGATCCCTTGGAGAAAGAAATGGCAACCCACTCCAGTATTCTTGCCTGGAGAACCCCATGGACAGAGGAGATTGAAGGGCTGCATTCCATGGGGTCACAAAGCGCAGGGACATGACTGAGCCCACACACACACAGGGAAGACACTCCAGTGATTTGGTGGAAGTGGCAATGTGACACTTGGGTTTTCCTCCTTCTTTGTCTTAATCGCTTGGTCTTGCCTCCTTCCTGAGATCGTTTCTTATAAACCACTTCCACAGAAGTTTTCATTTCAGGATCTGCTTTCTCAGGAAACACAAGCCAAGGGTCCCTCCAAGAACTTTCCCTTTTACTGGAATAACCTTCATTGTGCACCGAGCCGCTTCTCCCCTCTTCCCTCTCTTCTCATTCTGGGCTCCCTCCTTGAACCTCCCTGGAAGCACACTGGCTCCCTCTGAGTTTCCTGTGTACATACAAAGATAAAAACGGCACTGAAGAGAAGTAGAACATGCCACCCAAACGTGAGTCCTTGGCATGAACTGATCACTTTTAAGAAAAGAAACAGGCACAAGAGAAGCTCTAAAAATGGTAGAAGTCTGTAAAGTAATTAGCCTCCAACTAATAAAAATAAATGGAAAAAAAATACATATATATGGAATCTAAAAATAAATAAATAAATAAATAAATAAATAAAAATGGTAGAAGTTCACATATATATTTACATTTTTATTTATAAGGGGAAATCTCCATTTGTAGGGTATCTCCTTCTCTGTACCAGGAAGAGAAAGAGGACTCTCAATCACCAAAAACTTTCATCAGTGAAGAGGGTGCCAGATTTAAGTCTGTGCAACAATATTCTGTACTTTTCCTGGTTATCTTCCATAACTGGCCTCCCCAATCCCCCAGCTTCCTTTTGTCTTTAGTTGGAGATGGTATTTAAGATGATGGCTTGGCCCATTTCAGGGAGCAGTTTGGTTTTCCTGGGTATCTCCGATGTATAAAGGAGGGATTCATGTGTGTGCTCAGTCGCTTCAGTCAGCTGCGTCTGACTCTTTGTGACCCCGTGGACTGCAGCCCACCATGCTCCTCTGTCCATGGGATTCTCCAGGCAAGAGTGCTGGAGAGGTTTGCCATGCCCTCCTGCAGGAGATCTTCCCGATGCAGGGATCAAACCCATGTCTTCTGCACCTCCTGCATTGCAGGTGGACTCTCTACTACTGAGCCACTGGGGAGGCCCATACAGGAGGGATGCAGGGTATTACAGCTGTGTTTTTCTCTTGTTAATTTGTCTTTTATTACGGGAGGGGTCTCAACCTCCAAACCTAGAAGATTAGAAGGAAAATTATTTTTCTTCCCCACACCAGTTTGCAGATTTCAGCTGGAATTTATCCTGGCTAGAGAACCAGGGTTGTCCACCTTCAGAAGAAGTAGATGCAGGGAGGAGGCCAAGGGTTCTGGAGAGAGCTGGGAGGCAGGGAAGGAGAGCAAAGAGAGGAAGGAGCACACGGATCCCTGGAGGGCACAGGTCCTACCCCTTCTTCCCTCCAGGGACCTTTCTCTGCAGATCCAGTCACATGAAGCCCATTGGAACTGTGACTCTCCCTGGAACAGCGGGCTGACTTGAGACACAAGGGTGTTCCTGGCATGGCTTTCCAGTGGAAACTTCACAAAACCACCTTTCCCAGAACTGAGGGGTGCCCTCCTCCCCACTTCCATCATGTCAGGACAATTCTGTCTTTGATGTGTTACAATTAGTCACATTATAGACTGGAAGTGACACTTGTATTTTCCTATGTTTCACGTGGTTTGACACATATTCTAGATGCCCCGATGGAAACTGTACATTTCCTGGTTTCATCAGTGTCGGGGTGAAAAAGTCTCCCATCTATCCTTCTAGGTCCTTTGGTTGGTCTAATACGTAAAGTGATGTAAGACTGGTTAACAGGAGAAAAATATTTAAATTCATATGTATGGGAGCCCCAAAAGAACGTGAGACTCAAAGGTAGTCAGGCAATTGAGGTTCCTAGGCCATCCTGAGCTCAGAAATGGGAGAGGAAACTGGGGCTCTGAAGTGGGGGAGGGTAATTTACAGGAAGATAAGATGGTAATCAGATGTTTACCCTAGCATGCTGGTAAGTCTTTCAGATAAAGAGTTATCTCTGGTAATAGCTCTCTTTCTGGGCCAGGGCCCGTATCTAAATTCTTTTAGGCAGTTAAGGGAAAACCGAGAGTTGTTCTTGATTCTGCTGGGTCTTGATTGCCTTCAGCTCAAAATAATCCACATGCCAAAGTGGCATATTTTGGGAGGCAGTGTAGAGTCTACTTCCCTTCCTCAGGAACACAGTTTCTTTTTCTAATTAGTTTCTGTCACTTTAATCCCTTATTGTCAGATTAATACCGCTCCTTGTGGAATGTTTGAGAAAATGCCAAAAGGTGTGAAGAAGCAAACAAACATACCATAACTCCACTAGAAATAAAGCCGTTTGGTACATGTCCGTAGACTCTTTTGCTATGTGTGATTTCCCTGTGCATGAAACCACCTAGAGGTTTGAAAACTCTCCTTCCACAAGACTTTCCCTGCAGCTCAGTGATAAAGGATCCGCCTGCCAATGCAGGAGCTATGGTTCGATTCCTGGGCCGGGAAGACCCCACATGCTGCAGAAGGGCTCCTGGAAACAAGAGAAGCCGCTGCAGTGAGAAACCCTCGCTCTATAACTAGAGAGTAGCCCCCTGTCACCACAACTAAAAAAGGCCTGCACAGCAACGAAGACCCACACAGCCAAAAATAAACAAACAAATGAAAGTATAAACAAACAAGCTCTCCCTCCACAGAGGACTGCTTTCATCCTGCCCCCTGCCCTTTGCCAGACACTCACACTGCCAATCACTCTGGCAATGTGGGTGGGTACATGCCCCAAGCAGGTCCTATCAGAGTCCTTCCCAGGAAATAATAGAAAGACTCCAGAGCTTCTTTTTGAACTTGAACTGCTGGATAGGGCTGTGAAATTCTGGCAGTAGTGATAGATAGACGTTTTTCTTACAATAGAAGAAGTCTACTCTGGAGAGAGAATGAAATACAATACACAAAGGCCAGCCAAGAAGGGGAGAGAGCAGACCAAGTGTGAAACTTGTTCACATGTAAGCACCTGTATCTTCTCAAGCCAGTCATATCCCAGTCATATCCTCCCAGTTGACAGGAGCCAATCAATTCCATTAAAAAAAAAAAAGCTTTGGGAGCTCCCTGCTCATCTAGTGGTTAGGATTTGGTGCTTTCACTGACATCAGTTCAGTTCAGTTGCTCAGTCGTGTCCAACTCTTTGCGACCCCATGGACTGCAGCACGCCAGGCTTCCCTGTCCATCAGCAACTCCTGAAGCTTGCTCAAACTCATGTCCATTGAGTTGGTGATGCCATCCAACCATCTCATCCTCTGTCGTCCCCTTCTCCTCCTGCCTTCAACCTTTCTCAGCATCAGGGTCTTTCCCAACGAGTCAGTTCTTCACATCAGGTGGCCAAAGTATTGGAACTTCAGCTTCAGCATCAGTCCTTCCAATGAATATTCAAGACTGATTTCCTTTAGGATGGACTGATTTGATCTCCCTGCAGTCCAAGGGATTCTCAAGAGTCTTCTCCAACACCACAGTTATAAAACATCAATTCTTTGGCGCTCAGCCTTATTTATGGTCCAACTCTCACATCCATACATGACTACTGGAAGTACCATAGCTTCGACTAGATGGATTTTTGTCGGCAATGTCTCTGCTTTTTAATATGCTGTCTAGGTTTGTCATAGCTTTTCTTCCAAGAGCAAGTGTCTTTTAGTTTCACAGCTGCAGTCACTATCCACAGTGATTTTGGAGCCCAAGAAAATAAAATATATCCCTGTTCTCACTTTTCCCCCCATCTATTTGCCATGAAGTGATGGTACTGGATGCCATGATCTTAGTTTCCTGAATGCTGAGTTTTAAGCCAACTTTTTCACTCTCCTCTTTCACTTTCCTCAAGAGGCTCTTAAGTTCTTCACTTTCTGCCATAAGGGTGGTGTCATCTGCATATCTGAGGTTATTGATATTTCTCCCAGCAATCTTATTCCAGCTTGTGCTTCATTCAGCCTGGCATTTCGCATGATGTACTCTGCATGTAAGTTAAATAAGCAGGGTGACAACATACAGCCTTGACATACTCCTTTTCATATTTGGAACCAGTCTGTTGGTCCATGTCCAGTTCTAACTGTTGCTTCCTGACCTGCATACAGGTTTCTCAAGAGGCAGGTCAGGTGGTCTGGTATTCCCATCTCTTTCAGAATTTTCCACAGTTTGTTGTGATCCACACAGTCAAAGGCTTTGGCGTAGTTAATAAAGCAGAAGTAAGTGTTTTTCTGGAACTCAGCCACTGCCTTGGCTGGGGTTCAATTCCTGGTCAGGGAGCTGAGATCCTGCAAGTTGTGCCATGCAGTCAAAATTAAAAAATAGCTTTAACTGGGCTTCTAATAGTTGAACCAAGTGAGTCATGATCAGTATAGTACTTTTAGACATCATGTCATTTCATCCTTCAACAATTCTGTGAACTGGATTTTAACCACGTGTTACAGACAAGGAGACTGAAATTTAGAGAGGTTAATTATCATGCTTATAATCACTTGGGCAGGGAGGTTACCTAACTCTAAACCTGAATTCTTATTCTTGTTTTGTTACAGTTCCACTTTTATTGTATTAAAATAATTGCTAGAGAAGTCTCTGTTTCTATTGTTTTATTTGCTGCTGCTTAATTTAGGGTGTTAACCAGTCTCTAGCGTCATGAGGCCTCCTTTTTACTTTATTATGGATGCCAGGGTGGATCCCCAGGAGAAGGGAATGGCAACCCATTCCAGTATTCTTGCCTGGAGAATTCCATGGATAGGGGAGGCTGATGGGTTACAATCCATGGGGTCGGAAAGATTCAGACACAACTGAGCAACAAACACCACACTAACAGGGTGGGTGAAGACAGGCATCCTTTCCAGGCCGGAAACAACTGGCCCCAGAACCCAGGGTGGGCCTGGGGGAGCTGCCCTCCGGTGAGCGGGGCCTGCCCTGATATCCTGCACTCCGTCCTCCAGCCCGACCACAGCCCCCACGCAGTGACACGCAGCAGGCGGAGCACTGCAGGCCTATGTCTCTCCACCACGGATGGTGTTCTCAGGGCGAGGTGAGCACGTCAATGATCCATTCTCATCCCAGTCAGCGGCTTGTGACCACCCTGGTATGGAGTGGGTGAGAATGCGTCTTTCCCAGATCGGGTGACGACTGGCTTATGCACCTTGAAGAAACTTCAAGTATGATCCAGAAACACACATTCTACTCTCCCCCAATCCTGAGAATTCCCTGACATCGCTCACTTCAGAGTTCCCTCCTCTCAGAAAGATAATGTTATAGCACAGAGGTGGTGTGAGTTTCCTAGGGTGCCCTAACAAAGTGCCACTGGCTGAATGGCTTAAAATAAGAGCAATTCCTTCTCTCACATCTCTGGAGGGTACATATCTGAAATTGAGGTGACCTCGGCGTCATGCTTCCTCTGAAGACTCTAGAAAAGAACGCTTCCTTGTTTCTTCCAGTTTGTTGGGACTGCCACATGTGTTCCTTGGCTTGTGGTAACATAACTCTAATTTTTGCCTCCATTTTCACATGGTCTTCTTCCCCTACGTCTCTATCACAATTCCACTGTTACTATTAAGATATTTAGGAACTTCCCTGGTGGTCCAGTGATTAAGAATTCATCTTAGGCTGACGGTTGCCAGAGGGAAGGATGAGGGGAAGGGATAGTTAGGGGGTTTGAGATGCTATATTTAAAATGGATACACATTGCTATATTTAAAATGGATAACCAACAAGGACCTATATAGCACAGGGAACTCTGTTCAATGTTATGCGGCAGCCTGGATGGGAGGGGAGTTTGGTGGAGAAAGGATACATGTCTATGTATGGCTGAGTTCCTTCACTGCTCACCTGAAACTATCACCACATTATTAATTGGCCATACACTAATGCAAAATAAAAAGTTAAAAAAACAAAAAAGAATCTGTCTTGCAATGCAGGGGATGGGGGTTGGTCCCTGGTTGGGGAACTAAGATCCCATATGCAGCAGGTCAAGTAAGCCCATGTGTTAGAACTACTGGGCCTTCACTGAAATGAAAGATTTTGCATGAGGCAACTAAGACACCAAATAAAATAATACTAATAAAAAAAAGATACCTACCCCCCCCACCCCACCCCGCCCCACCTGAGGCCTGGTTTAAATGTAGGAACTTTTGGATAGGAAAAAACTTCTCTACACTTTTAGGCCCAGTACTTGGAGCCTGCAAATTAAACTGACAAACAACAGATTAACAGAAGAAAAAATGCACTGTTTATGCATGCAACATGCATACATGGGGGAATACTCAGCGATGAGTAGCTCAAAGGGTGATTAAAATATGGGGCTTATATACCCTCTTAACAAAGGGTGATAAATCTATGGAGAAGTAAGACAAAGGAAAAAGGTTTGGGATCCTGTTGTTGTTCAGTGGCTCAGTCATGTCCGCCTCTCTGCGATCCCATAGACTGCAGCATGCCAGGTTTCCCTGTCCTTCACCATTTCCCAGATCATGCTCAAACTCAAGTCCATCGAGTCAGGATGCCATCTAACCATCTCATCCTCTGTCGTCCCCTTCTCCTCCTGCCTTCAATCTTTCCTAGTATCAGGGTCTTTTCTAATAAGTCAGTTCTTCGCATCAAGTGGCCTAAGTATTGGAGCTTCAGCTCCAGCATCAGTCCTTCTCATGAGTATTCAGGACTGATTTCCTTTAGGATTGACTGGTTTGATCTCCCTGCAGTCCAAGGGACTCTCAAGAGTCTTCTCCAACACCACATTTCAAAAGCATCAATTCTTCGGAGCTCAGCTTTCCTTATAGTCCAACTCTCACATCCATACATGACTACTGGAAAAAACAAGGCTTTGACTACACAAACCGTTGGGCTCCCAGGGCTGGGAAATTGTGGAAAGGTGCTGGTCAAGGGTGGAGAAGCAGTAGAAGACAAGGTTGTTTTAATAAGGTGTGTTTACACAGACCCCATTCAGTGCTGACTTTGTCTTCAGTGATAATGGTTGTTTTCCTCCTCCTTCTGCAGGAAAGGGGAGGTGGGACACCTTCACAAGGGGAAATTTATGACCTGCTTTTAGGCAGATGGGGGAGGGCAAAGGGTTCTGTGCTTGCCACTGTTTAATTGCTTTCAGCTCAAAACAACCCTTGTGTCAAACCAGCATGTTTGGGGTGGCATATTCTGGTCCCTTCAAAACAAATCAATTGATAAGGCACATCAATTGTTTCTTGTTATAGAATCACAGGCCTCTAAGTACGAGAGGACTTAATGATTCCTACACAAGTTATTCCTGACGAGGGACACCTGGGGCCCAGGGCATCCAGAAACCTGCTCATTCTTGTCCCTTGCCTCCTGGCTCCTCCTCAGTACATAAAGAATAACTTCTAAAGATGCAGTGCGGTTTCTTCAGGTTCTATCCACTCTCCAGACTGACTTCTCACCTACTCGCTTCTCTCTTCTGTTGCTCTTGCAATAGCGGCGTTCTTGTAAATACCTCTGTGAACTCCATGGTTTATGTCTTGGTGGCTTTGTCTATGCAGGTTTCTCCTGACTAACTCTTACTCAGCCATCAGCTCCTCCCAGAAGACTTCTTGAATGTTCACCTGCAGAGAACATTGTGCATCTATCTGCATCAAAACTAAAGGAAACTTCCAGACTGTAAGTCCCTTTAGGTCAGGGTCATGCTACATTTATTTTTATCACCCTAGACCTAGCCCAGTATCTAGTGCATGACAGACACTCCACTGATGTTTTTATATTAAGCTGAATTGCTCTTACTCACAGGTTAATGGAATAATCAGGATAGTTATTGTGCTTTATTCTGTCATATTCAGTTTTTAAAATGTTTTTTTCTTCCAGTTTTATTGAGGGATAATGACATACAGCACTATATAAGTTTAAGGTATACAGCATAATAATTTGGTTTACATACATCATGAAATGATTACCAGAAATTTAGTAAACATCCATCATCTCACAGATACAAAATAAAGGAAAAAGTTTTTTTTTTTTTTCCTGTGGTGAGAACTGTTAGAATTTACTCTCTTAGCAATTTTCATATATCCTCCCCCCTAAATCAATTAAGATTGCTAAAATTTGTGGATGGATATTTTCATTGTTTTTCATTTACAAAGTTGTCTCTTATTTAAGAAAATGCAATTTCCTTCTTAAGTCTACAGACCACCTCATTAAGTTTCTCTTTCATGCATGTATGTGTCAGTGAAGTTGTCCTCATGTTTCTGGGCATTTCTAATTTATCTATAACATGATTCAGTTTTACACAGCTCACGCCCAGATGAGGAACATCAGAAATTAGTAAGGAGGTTCCACCTCTTTTATCATTATTTTGAGGGTACTGTTTCTTCTAATATTTCTTGGAAAGTTGCAGTTGAGAGCAAGGAAATCTTGTTACACCCCACCCTTTTGTTCTCTCTACTCTATCAATAACTAACAGAAGCTAAAAAGCACCTAAAATTCCTTCTTCTCTAAACCTCATCTTGCTATCAATTTCTAGAAAATGCTTACCATTTTGAGACTTCAAAAGCTATGGCAGCAAGAACACAAAATGAGCACACAGTCTGAATGCCAAAAAATTATTAAAATCTTAGTTTAAATAATTAGACTCTTATTCGTCTTTTAAGATAACTGATTGCTATTGGAATGCAATCAAAACTGAAAATAAGGGTAAGGTATTTCTAATTCCACTAAAAATGGAGAAAACACAATAAATTGGAATCTAGAAATTACAGTGCTTGCTTTTGCTGTATATCTCGGGGATCCAGGGGCCTCCTGCCAACGTAAAACACTCAGAAATTAATTCAAAATGAACGACTTATCACTATCTCACTTTTTATCATCACTATTAATTCAAATGGGTGAAAAATAGATGTTAAAAATAAAATATGAAGTACTATAAAATATGGATGGTTGAAAAATAATTTAGGGAACAGAGAAGAAGTTTTTCTAAATATGCCACACGATGTTTAAGCAAATTTGGACAATTTTTGGCAAAATATGTGACAAACATAAGGTTAATATCAATAATACACAATGAGCCCTTTACCCATCAACAAGAGAAAGCAGAAAAGAAAAAGTTGGCAAGGGATATAAACAGGCAATTTCATTAAAGAATTAAAACAAAATCACCAATAATCATCACATTTATATAATTATTACTGAGAGAAGTAGCTTTAATAGTCTAAGAATGTAAATGAAATGTCATATTTTTATCGTATTGTCAGGGATGAAAAATTGATGAAAGGCGGAGAAATGCCTCTTACCATGGATTTATTGATTGTAGCTGAAATTTATCTAACCCTTCTGGTTCCTGGCTGTAGGTCTGTGCTCAGTTGCTCAGTCCTGACTCTTTGGGACTCCATGGACTGTAGCCCGCCAGGTTCCTGTCTATGGGATTCTCCAAACAGGAATATTGGAGTGGGTTGCCATTTCCCTCTCCACCTGGTTGTATAATATGCACCAAAATTTAAAATACACATTTTCATTGACCTCCAAATCTCAGTTTTTATAAACTATTTTATCATAAGTGCAAAAACATGCACATGAATGTGTACTGTTATTTTAATTTTTCTTCAGTTTTTATTTTAATTAAAATTATCCATGCACAAAGTTTCAAGAGTGAAATAGTTCTACAAGGTTTGTTATTAAAAACAACTCTACCAATCCCCTGCTCCTCAGATACTTCTCTGGTAGCTCAGAAGGTAAAGATTCGGCCTGCAATGCAGGAGACCTGGGTTCGATCCCTGGGTTGAGAAGATCCCCTGGAGAAGGAAATGGCAACCCACTCCAGTGTTCTTGCCTGGTGAAATCCATGGACAGAGGAGCCTGGCGGGCTACAGTCCATGGGGTCACAAAAAGTCGGACACGACTGAGCGACTAACAGATACTTCCAACAATTTTAGTTGATTATTTCGACATTCATCTTCATCATTTTTAATAAGTTTTTCCATATGTTTGCTTCTTGAGTTTTCAGTTTCAGGAATTATCTGTTGACTTAATAGGGGAGTGAGATCACAGGTCTCTCCCTCAGCCCAGTGGAGGATACACGAACTTTCTCCAAATATGGTTTTTAACTGTCATTTAGTTTGGATCAATACTAAGTATGTACAGTATTATTACTATGTAAATGTTAATCATAACTTAGCCATATGGTATAATGTGATAGGTTTTCATTCCTGTACAAAGTTTGCTTTTTCTCTTAATAATTGTCCCTGCTCCTGTTCATTTTCTGTGTACTTATACTGCTTCATATCAAAATTGCTTTCAGTTGTATATTGTAGCAGCTCGAGGGAAACCCATCACACGAACGCTTTAGGGGAACTATTGGGGTGTTCTAAACATTCTGAGCTTCCCTAGTTGCTCAGTTGGTAAGGAATCCACTTGCAAGGCAGGAGACATGGGTTCGATCCCTGGGTTGGGAAGATCCCCTGGAGGAGGAAGTGGCAACCCACTCCAGTATTCTTGCCTGGGAAATTCCATGGACAGAGGAGCCTGGCGGGCTACAGTCCATGGGGTTGCAAGACTTGGACACAACTGAGTGACTAAATCACCACCACCACCACCTAAACATTCTGCTACAGATCTTGATCACACTGCAAGTTCTCTTAGGAGAGAGCAGTTGTCCAGATTAGGGGCTTGAGTCCCAGTTCTTTCAATTTCCATCTGGTAAATTATTTCACCTCTGTGAGGCCCAGTGTCTACATCTCAAAGGTGGTGATAACACCAGTACTTACGTTGTAGCTTTATTCTAAAGAATAATGATTAAATGAGTAGCAGTGTTCAGCACTAAGCAAATACTTATTAATAGTTGTTTTTAAATTACTCTATGAGTAAAAGTAGTAGGAATTTAGAAGGCTAATTTCTATCCAGAAATTATTACTAAATTTTCCTTAATTTTTTCCTGATTAAGCAACACATTTTCATCAACAGAAAATTTGATACTAAAGTGTGGAGAAGCACAAAAGAAAAACCTCTCATAATCCCACTATACAGAGGCAGTTGTGGTTAACCTTTTGGCATACTTTGTACCAGGTTGGTTTTTTTTTTTTTTTGGTAATTTACATGCTTATGATTTTACTGCTGTATAGCATTTTGAATTCTGCTTTTCTTTGTGACATTATATTAAATATTATATTATTATATTATTTTATATTATATACATAATATATAGTATATAATACATCTTAATATAATATTATATATAATACATCTTAATATAATATAATATATAATATAATATATTTATATATCATATATTTTATATATGAATAAATATATAAATAATATATAATATACAATAAATATACATAATACTATATATAATATATCATTATATTATATATTATTATATATGTGATATCACATATATTTTCTTCTTGACATATTAAAAATATTTCTGATCTCATTTAAAGTCCTTATTAGCATTTTAAAAAATGAAAATTGCATAGTATTTTACTATATTGCCATAGGATGACCAACCACCTCCATTTACCTTGGTCTAGAGAGGGTTCTCAGGACATAGAACTTTAATTAGAAAGTCCAGGGCAAACCAGGGTTGAGCTGGTCATCCTACCTTTATAGACCCTTTTAATTGGCTAATTAGTCTTTTTGTATTTTTTAACTTTGTAAACAGCACTGATATAAACTTTATTTTTTTTTTTAGCATTTAATGGTCTTTCAATTTGTTTTTATAATAATTGCTCTTTTCCAAATCCTTGCGAGGAAAAAAAATCTTTTGGCCTGTGTTTTTCTTTTTAACTAAGTTATGTAGATGCTCAATAAATATGCTGGGGATGGCAATGGGGAGACGTGTTGAAGTTCTAACCCCTGGTGCCTGTGAATAGGGAAATAGGATCTCTGCAGATGCAATTAAGATGTATGTTAAGATCTTGATCACATTGTAAGTTCTCTTAGAGGAGAGAGCAGTCGTCCAGAGTGGATTAGTTTAGTTGCTTAGTTGTATCTGACTCTTGGTGAGCCCAGGGATTGTAGCCCTCCAGGCTCCTCTGTCCACAGAATTTTCCAGGCAAGAATACTGGAGTGAGTAGCCATTCCCTTCTCCAGAGGCTCTTCCTGACCTGGGGATCAGACCTGGATCTCCCGCATTGCAGGCAGATTCTTTACCATCTGAGCCATCAGTGAAGCCGCTAGAGTGGATTAAGGTGGGTCCTAACCGCAATATGTCTTGTGTCTGTATTAGAAGAGGAAAGACACAGAGACAGAGAACACAGAGGCGAACCCTATGTGAAGAAGCACAAAAGAGAACCTCTCATAATCCCACCATACAGAGGCAGTTGTGGCCAACCTTTTGGCACATTTTGTACCTTCTGTGTGTACAGAAGGAAGATGGTCACGTGACTGGAGGCAGAGTTTGGGTGATGCAGCTGCAAACCTGTGGAGAAGGCAAAGGCACCCCACTCCAGTCCTCTTGCCTGGACAATCCCATGGACGGAGGAGCCTGGTAGGCTGTAGTCCATGGGGTTGCTAAGAGTCGGACACGACTGAGCGACTTCACTTTCACTTTTCACTTTCATGCACTGGAGAAGGAAATGGCAACCCACTCCACTGTTCTTGCCTGGAGAATCCCAGAGACCGGGGAGCCTGGTGGGCTTCTGTCTGTGGGGTCGCACAGAGTCGGACACGACCAAAGTGACATAGCAGCAGCAGCAGCTGCAAGCCTGGCGGCTTAGTTGACTTGGACTGCTATCAGAAAACACCATAGACTGGGTTAGTGTAGACAACAGAAATTCATTTCTCACATTTCTGGAGGCTGGTTGGTTGTAGACTTTTCTCTGGGTCTCAGAATCCTATATATTCTCACATGGTAGAAGGGGTAGGGATCTCTCTGGGGTCTCTCTTGGAATGACAGTTCCATGCTCAGGATGGAGGAACCTCCCAAGGGCCCCACCTTCAATATCATTGTCTTTGGGGGTTAGGGTTTCAGTGTATATGGACTTTGAGGGGGACATACAAATTCAGACCATAGCATCAAGGAGCACCAGGGATTGCTGGCAGTTCCCAGAAGCTAGGAGAGTGAGCATGGTCCTACTGACAATGCAATCGCAAACTTCTAGGTTGCAGAGCTCTGGGAGAATACTTTTCTGTGGTTTTAAGCCACCCAGTTTGTGGCAGTTTGTTATGGCAGCCTTAGGAAACTAATCCGGGTGGCTTGGGTGAAAATGGAGGAGAGTAATGCCAGCAGCCCAGCCGTATGCAGGTGATTGTATGTAAGGAGAATGCTTCCAAATTAGTTGGTATTTTAGCCCGTTTGAGAACCTATAAGACAATTAGCATAGGCTGGGTGGCTTATAAACAATAGAAACTTATTTCTCACAGTTCTAGGGGCTGAGAAGTCTAAGATCAATGCACCAGCAGATTTGGTGTCTGGTGAGGGCCTGATTTAGAGATCAACAATCATCTTGCAGCTATGTCCTAACATGGCAGAAGAGAAGGGCAGCTCTTTTTTTTAATAAAAGAAACTTTTAATTTTGTATTGGAGTACAGCTGATTAACAATGTTGTGAGTGGACAACAAAGGAACTCAGCTATACATACAGATGTGTCTATTCTCCCCCAAACTCCCCTCCCATCCAGCTGCCACATAATATCAAGCAGAGTTCCCTATGCTCTGCAGTCGGTTCTTATTGGTTATCCATTTTAAATATAAGTCTGTGCATGTCCATCTCAAACTCCCTAACTATCCCTTCTCCCCATCAGAAGGGAAGCTTTTAGAGGTCTCAACCTGATAACCTTCCAAGGCCACACCTCCTAACAATATCACACTGGGGGAAATAGGTTTCAACGTCTGCATTTGAGGAGGAACAAACAATCTAGAGCAGCTGATAGTTTCCATTCCCTCCTTTGCTCCCAGCTGTTGCTGCAAAACATGCCTCGCGTCTGCCCTCATTCATGGTGTGGCTCTCCCTGACATGAGGACAAGAACTAATTGACTTCCCGTATTGGATTTTTTAATATTCTAAAATGATTTGTGGCTTTTTCCTCTGGATGTTCCCTGATATTAATTATATTAGACTCCCTAAATATCGCTAATCTTAAGGTTTTGTGCTGCATGAGTGGCCATGAATCGATGGGTCCAGTTGGTATTGGTCATATTCTGGAAGCTTTTCTCAAGCACCAGTGGATATTTCCATTCAGATAAATTCTACCAGCATCCTCTCACTTTCTCTGGGAACATTTGAAGTTCCTCATGCTCACATCTTGATTAAGGGGCTTTATTAAATAAAAGGTAATATGGTGGGCCCATCTTGAAGACGTTGATGAAAACACATTAGGTAAGTAGACAGTAGGGGCTACTTTGCTTCATGCTTATTCCCCGATTAATCAACAGTAAACGTTCTACCCTTTCCCCACTTCACTTTCATGGTTGGAGACGACCTAGGGTCACCCACTTTGATATTTGAATCTGGCTCCTTCTGATTGTTATATACACAGAAATTCCACGAACACAATTTGACCTCACTTTTGTGGTCTGCTTTAATTTTTTAACAGAATATTAATGCTAGAAGGTATTTCAAGACGTGTGGTCAAGACCTTTGCCCCAGAACATCTGAAACATAAGTCATTTAAGGCATGTGGTGGTCCAGTCTATTTCAGGGCTCTCTAGGGAAGGAGATTGTAGACCTTCCCTTAGTTGCCTATACTAGTGTTAAACATTAGCATTAGTTTGAGTCTTCTTACCATCTTTGTAGAACCTAACAGTTTTTTTTTTCCCCTTTAATAATGTTTTATTTTAAAAATTATAGTTTTATAACTTTGGAATAACAGATTTGGTGATTGAAGTTTGAGGAGAAGGCAGGAAAAACAAAAACACATGGGAGGCATATTAGTTACTTTGGGATTCCCCGGTGGCTCAGTGGTAAAGAATCTGCCTGCTAAGGCAGGAGATGTGAGTTCGATCCCTGGGTTGGGAAGATATCCTGGAGGAGGAAATGGTAACCCACTCCAGTACTCTTGCCTGGAGAATTCCATGGATAGAGGAGCCTGGCAGGGCTACAGTCCATAGGGTCGCAGAAGAGTCGGACACAACTTAGTGACTAAACAGCAGCAACAACCAATTCTTAGTTTAGAATATTGTGATTTGAATTTCTGTTTCTAGAGGACAATCATAGATGAGAGCTTTGGTTGTTTAGGAGTTTCTGCTGTTCTTTAAAACAGCACGTGTTAACCATAAATGATTCTCAGAGACAACAGAAACAGACTGTAACTGCATGCCAAGAGTACATGGCCTTCTTTGGTGAGATCCGTTATGTTTTAAAAGCAACAGAATATTTTGTAACATATGTTCTTTTTAAAAAAAAAATTAATTAACTTTTTTGGTTATGCTGGGTCTCTGTTGCTGCACATGGGCGTTCTCTAGTTGCGGAGAGCAGGGGCTAATCTCTAGCTGCTGTACGCGGGAAGGCTTCTCGTTGCGGTGGCCTCTCTTGTCGTGGAGCACAGGCTCTACGGTGCCTGGGCTTCAGTAGTTGCGGTACATGGGCTCCATAGTCGGGGCTCACAGGCTCCAGAGCACAGGCTCAATAACTGTGGTGCACAGGCCCAGCTGCTCCACAGCATCTGGGATCTTCCTGGCTTAGGGATCGAACCCATGTCTTCTACATCAGCAGGCAGATTCTTTACTACTGAGCCACCAAGGAAACCCTGTAATGTATGTTCTTGTAATGTGCTCCCTGACAGAGCCAACCCAGGATGTGTAAAGAAGAATTCTTAAAAAGGAGTTGTATTATCATGTCATTAAATGGATTAGGTGAAGTCTTTTATCCAATCAGAACTGTGGGGAAAAATGTCTTAGTCTCTGCTGATCAAAATGATAACTTATGATCAATCAATAGTAACTTATGTGATGGTCAAGATGCCCATTCTTCCCCAGGAGGAATAGATAACCACCTCCCCGATACTGTCTTCCAGGTTGAACTCAGAGGTAGGATCGTCCCTTATGATATAGACATCAGAACACTTCTTGCTCAATCCCATGCCATACTGTAATCTGCATCTTCTAAGAAAAGAGATATTCTTCTACTCAACCACATCCAAGTACACTGGCATGTGTTTAACACTTGTCCTCTAGTATATAATCTATATCTACATTTCTCCAATTGTTCCCAAAACACCTTTTATAGGCTTTATTCCCACTCCCCCCACCATCTAGAATCGCATCAAGGTTCACATGTTACATATGATTATTCTGACCTACTTTTAAACTCAAATGAGTTTAAGCAAATTGTTTATGCCCATGAAGGAGAATCTATCTGTGAATACCCTGAGTCTTTCTGAGATAGGAGCTCCATGGGTTTGGAAATAAAAGCATTATTATATTTTGGTGGAAAGAGAAGTGGGCTAAGCCTTAAGCATCCTTGATTCCAGGCTCTGTCCTGCCACTCATTACCTGTACAAGTTCAAGTAAGTGACCTTGTCCTTCTGGTCCTCATTTTGTTACCTGGAAAAGTTGTGTGGCATGATAAGAACGAGTTTAAAGACCCAATTTCATCCTTGGTTCTGCACTAATTGTGTGACCTTGAGCACAACCCCCTACCTTCCCATTTATTTATGAACTGATTTGAGAAAATTCACTTTGAGTGCTTACCAAGGGTCCGTGTGACCATGACAGATTCAGTCCTTGTCATCACAGAGCTCAGAGAACCATTCTGGAGGCAGACGTGACACACACAGTCACATCGGTGAGTCATTAATTTCAGCTCTGGTAAGTTGAAACGCTCGGAGAGGAGAGCTGTTGACAGAATGTAACAGGGACACCTCCTTTAGATGGGGGCCACCGGGGGTGAAGGAAAGGAAGGGGAAAACCCCAGGCAGGCTTCTCGGAGGAAGTGACTTTTAAGTTGACACAAGAGGGATGAGTAGGTGTTGGCCAGGTAAATTTAGGGGAGTTTTCCCTCTTTGTGAATCAGTTTTCCATTTTCAAATTAGAAAAAAGAAAACAGATGTGACAGAGATTGCTGGGGGTCCCCCTACAGATGTCCCATCCTTCTTCCTCGTTGTGGAGCCCCAGTGTTACTCGTGGCGATGACAGTGCCTGCAACCTTTGCACCTTCTAGTGGCCTTGTGATGAATTCTGGCCATTCCTGGGTTGCATTCTTAAAGGGAGGTGATCCACCCCCTCATCCCACCTTCCTCTGCCCTGGGGCTTGTAACAGGGACTTGGTAGTGAGCCTCTTTGGCCATGTGGGCAGGGCAACATCTAGAGGTCCTGGAGCGGTGATGAGCCATTTACTATTCCTAACTGCCTGTAGTCGTGTTTATATCTAAGGGAGAATTTTTTTTTTTTTGTCCTTGCCACGGGGTTTGTAAGATCTCAGTTCCCTGACCCGTTATTGAACCAGGTCTCTTGGCAGTGAAAAGCTCAGAGTCCTAACCACTGGACTACCAGAGAATTCCCAAAGGGGGAAATTAACTACTGTCTTGGTTAAGCCATTTTGGACTAGTTGAGATGGAGCTCTGTAATATGAAGTTGAATTTAAATCCCAAGTGATAGAGTGTGTCTATCAGAACATTCACATTGAATAAAAGAATATAATGAAAAATAATGCTTATTGCCTACATGCCTCACAATTTTTGGTCTTTTTTAAAAATATATCATTGAATTTTTTTATTTAAAATTTTTTTCTTATTTGGCTGCGCTGGGTCTTAGTTGCCTCATACTGGATCTTAGTTGTGGCATGTGGGATCTGGTTGCTTGACCAGGGATCGAACCCAGGCTCCCTGCATTGGGAACACGGTGTCTTAATCACTGGACCACCAGGGAAGTTCCCAGAGTTGCTTTTAAGCATCATGATGAGCATCAGAGCTGAACACCAGACTTCATGTGAATTGACCAGTTCTAAAAGATTAGAATTGGACTCTCCTTTGCTACAATTGCACCTTCGTCAGTGTATTGGGCGCATTCCTCACTGGAGAAAGGGTGTATTGCTCTATATACCTAAGGGCACTGTGAAACCCACCTCCTTCTTCTGAGCCATGTTGCAGGATTTCTGGTCCAGAGCTCTGGTTCAATAACACAGTGGGGTCTGTGAGCCATCTTACAGTGGGACAAATGAAGTGACCTCAGCTGTACACCTCCCCCTTGCAGGACATCCCCCTGCTCCTCCACCACACACATAGACCAAAACTTCACTGGAGGAATGGCTTTTGCTGAGAAATCATTCTAGTTATTCTTGATTTTTACTATAGCTCACATTATGACTCAAAGCATAAATATGAACACCAGAAAAGTTAAACATGTGGAAGAATATACGGGCACAATTCATGGGTCCTCTTGGGAGAAGAGCTTGTTCTTCATGGTGTTCATTCATGGTGTTAGTGTTTATGAGTATTGTGAGAAACATCCAAATATCATCCAAGTGTTAATCACACACACATCATGCCATCTATTTCTCTAGAGGGTAACTGAGTTCACAGGGGATTGTGTGTGTGTGTGTGTGTGTGTGTGTGTGTGTGTGTGTGTTGGCTGCCCAGTCATGCCTAACTCTTTGCAACCCCATGGACTGTAGCCCACCAGGCTCTTCTGTCCATGGGATTCTCCAGGCAAGAAGAATGGAGTGGGTTGCCATGCCCTTCTCCAGGGGATCTTCCTGATCCAGGGATTGAACCCAGGTCTCCCACATTGCAGGTGGGTTCTTTACCATCTGACCAACCAGGGAAGCCCTCACAGGGGATTACGGCTCTTCATAGAAATAAATAGATTAGGTGCTGCATTGTCATGAAATCATTCATAGCTGGGTGGGGCCTCAAGCTTACCTGGCACCATTTTTATCACTGTGAAGGGATTCAGCCTGTGTTAGAGAGAGGAAGCTGGAGAGTTGAATGCAGAATCTCATAAATAGATTTGTGCTCTGGCTTAGTTGATTCTGAAGAGAATTCAGACAAATAAAAGCAATGCATTAAAGACTATTATTTTGAGCAAAAGATTTTATGAAATAGCATCAATCCATTGGCCATAAATAACTGGTCTATTGAGCATTCCATTACTATTTATTGAACACCTATAGAGTAAGGAGGCCTATTGTCAGAGAAACAGACAATTGGGGTCAAACACAATGCACGAACATCTAGTGGTCATTTCCAGTAGGGGCCAAAGTCTTTTCTATAAAGACATTGTTTTCTGAATATTTGCTAGCTCAGTCAGTAAAGAATCTGCCTGCAGTGCAGGAGACCCGGGTTGGATCCCTGGGTCAGGAAGATCCCCTGGAGAAGGAAATGGCAGCCCATGCTAGTATTCTTGCCTGGAAAATCCTATGGCCAGAGGAGCCTGGTGGGCCACAGTCCTTGGGGGTCACAAGAGTCGGACACGACTTAGTGACTAAACCATCAGACACTTCAGGGGCTTCCTTGGTGGCTCAGCAGTAAAGAATCCCCTGCAATGCAGGAGATGCACGAGACACAGGTTCAATCCCTGAGTCGGGAAGATCCCCTGGAGAAGGGCATGGCAACTCACTCCAGTCCTCCTGCCTGGAGAATCCATGGACAGAGGAGCCTGGCGGGCTACAGTCAGCAGGGTTATAAAGAATCAGACACGATTGAAGCCACAGAGCGCACACGCAGACCCTTGAAGGACAGCAGAAAAGGAGGGACTTGATCTCAGTTCCGCTTGGAGCCTCCACTGTCCGTTCCCTTCCGTGGGCGAGCCCCTTCCCATCTAGTCTCTGCCTCTCTTAGGCCTCGTATCTCACCCCCCTGCCCCCACTCTTCAGCTGAATTGAATGATCGCTCTTGGCGCTTTTGCACAAGTCACTCACTCTTTGTGGAATGCCCCTCTTCCCCTTTTTGCCTTAACTCCTTCTTTTTCTTCAGAATTTAACATAGTACATACTCCAAAGAATTGAAAGCAGGGTCTTGAAGAGGCATTTATCTTGAAGAGTCAGGACCCCCACAGATACCAAAACCCTCCGATGCTCAAGTTCCTTAAAAAAAGTGGCAAAGTATTTGCATATAACCTATGCACACCCTCTCATATACTTTTAAAATCATCTCTGGATTACTTATAATTTCTAATACGACATAAATACTATGTAAATAGTTGTCATTGTACGACAAATTCAAGTTTTGCTTTTTGGACCTTTTTGGAAATTAAAAATATATATATATTTTGATCCCCCATTGAAAGAATCTGCAGATGCAGAATTCATGGATACGGAGGGCTGACTGTACAAATAATGGAAAGTTATTTCACCTTAAACAGGAAGGACATTTTAACACATACTATAACATGGGTGAAACTTAAGGACATTATTTTAAGTGAAATTAGCCAGTCACAAAAGGGCAAATACTCCATGAATCCACTCATATAAAGTGGTTAGAGTAGTCACATCTATAGAGGTACAAAGGGGAATGGTGGTTGTCATGGGCTGGGGAGAGGGAGAATGGGGAGTTAGTGTTTAATGGATACCAAGTTTCAGTTTGGGAAGATGGAAAAAGTTCTGGAGACTGACGGTGGCAATGGTGGCCCAGCAATGTGAACACACATCATGCCGCTGAACCGAACACTGAAAATGGCTCAAATGGTAAATTTTATGTTGTTTTTATTTTGCTACAATTAAATTAATTCAAAAAGATGACATAGATGTCTCTGACCCCTTCAGCCTGGGATGGGTGTTCCTCTTACCTGACCTAGGAGTACATGATAGTATTTTTATTATTAAACCATCTCACTTTTTAAAATATATATTGTAGGGATATATCAAGTAAAACATTTAGCATCTTACCCATGTAGTTATTGTTCAATAAACAACAGCTATTGTAACATTACCCATAACAATTGCCAGTTGGATTATAACCTTTCCTACTAGTCTGTCTTTTCAAATCATAAAATCCTTGAAGACAGGAGCTATCTCTTCTCCAAAGTCAATAGCAAGGTATCTGCCACATGGGTTCATCAAAAAACTAAATGAAAGTGAAACAGATCATTGGTGGACCCTAGAGCCACAAAGAAACTTTGGAGACAATGAAGAACGTGGCATCCATCCATCCGAAAATTGAGTACACTGCCCAATTCCTGTACATAGTAGGCACTTAATAAATGTTATTTCCTGTGTCCTTTCCTCTCATTTTACAGAGACAGGATTGAGGTCCACAGAGGTGAAGTAATTGGCTCAGAGTTAAAGAGCTTAGTCACAGGAGAGACAAACGCCACATCTTCTGGGCCAGCGAATCTTTTCATATAACATGGGAAACATGGGATGTGGGAATGACCCTTGACCCCAACAGTAATAGGTTTACAAATAACTTCTTATTATGGGAAGATTCAAACATACACGCAAGTAGGGAGGATAGCATCATGAACCTTAAGGACCCATCACGCAGCTCCAACAACTGTCAACTCTTGGTGAGTCTTTTGTCATCAGTAGCCCTCTATCTGTCTCCCATCTTCCCTCCAGAATATTTGAGGCTAATCCTCAACATCTTATCAAATTCTAACTGCATTTCTCATGAAACTCTTTTTCTTGGGTTTCATCTCTAGAAAGGATCAACTCAGTTGGAAAAGATTTGGATAAGGGGAAACCTCAATTCTTCTCCTAAAAGATATTGGAAATCAGATTCTCAAAACACCATGACACTTGCACACCTTGAGAATCTTGCCAAAGTAAGCACGCCAAACCTCTGATTTGCCTTAATCTCTAGAGATCAGTAGATTTCTTCCCACTCATGTCTCTGCTGATTTTTCCTGTCTTTCTGCTCTCATTCCCAACCTGTGTGATTCATCCTCTGTAGTCATTCCCCCCACCCCCAAAAGGCAACCTCTCTGCTTTTCTTTGTATAGGTTTACTTCCTGAAATACCTGCTTTCTTCCGAAATCTATCAGTCCTTCAAGACCAATTTCAGGAACTTTATCTGACCTACAGCCTGGTTTTCAGCTGATCTCACCATTTGAATGAAATGCATTTCACAATCATAGCACGGTTTTTAACTTATTTGTTTCAGTTTTACCAGTTTTGCCTCCTTAACAAGGTTGCAGTTTCCTTGATGGCAAGGATTCTGTTAAAACATCTTTCTGGTATTTCCTCTTATTTCTTCTGTCCCCATCCCAAGGCCAGTTGCAGTGGAGAGCTCATACTAAACTGGTTAAGACCGTGTGTTGATTAATCTTTGTGCACTCACATTTTGGTAGTATACTCAAATCTATTCATAGATCTTGCCCCAAACATCAAATTTGAATCTGATCTGCTCTCTTGATCCAACTTCCAATTTTCAAGAAAATGAAACGGAGGACATCATAGGGATGCAAACTGGAAAATCTGCATTGTGGGAAACTTTATAGGAAAAGTTTCTTCTATATATAAATTACAGGGAGGGAAAAAAGAAAAAATAAATGGCAGGAGAACAGATAAGAACTGACAACCACAGTCTGTGAAACTTGTGTGGATTCTGATCCAAGTAAACAAACTGAACAAAATGTATGACGGAGATAATTAAATACTTAGTGAATATTTTATGATGTGAAGGGCTTTACTTTTAATTTAGCATTTGAAAAAAAATTGTGGTAAAATACAAACACCAATATAAAATTTACTATTTCAATCATTTTTCAGTTCAGCGTACAGTTCAGTGATGTGGAGTATATTCACATTGTACTACCTTTACCATCATCCAGCCACAGAACTCTATTAATTCTGCAAAACTGCAACTGCACTCATTAAACAATAACCCCCATTTCTGCCTCCCCCAGCCCCTGGCCACCACCATTTCACTTTTTGTATCTATAAATTTACTTCTCTAAGAAACTTATGTAAGTAGAATTATACAATATTTGTCCTTTTGTGACTATCTTATTTCACTTGGCATAGTGTCCTCAAGGTTCATCTAAAAGGGGTATTTTTTTTAGAGTAGAAATTGTTTTGTGCTTTGTTAAAAAAAAAAGAGCCCTTATCTTTTAGAGATATGCACTGAAATATTTATGGATAAAATGATAGAAAGTCTGGGATCCGCTCCAAGATAACCTAGTGGGGGAGTGGCTGAGGGTACAGCTGAAATAAAATTAGCTGTAAGTTATTAATTGTCACAGCTGGGTCATAGGTACATAGGGGGCCAGTATAATATGTCTATTTTGATCTATGTTTGACATTTTTCATAATAAATTGGTTTTTAAAAAAGTATCTGGAAGGGAACGTGTGAATCATTGAACACTTCTGTGTCCTCTGTGGCTCTCTGCTCTTTTGCAAGGAGGACGTTTGTGGTCTGGGAGGATGATGGCCTGCCTTGTCCATCAGGTCAGGCTGGGAGCCTGGGCAGAACTGCTTACATGGGCACTCTGTGCCCACTGATACACTGCGAAGAGTGCATATAAATCAGCCAGCCCGTAGCTGACCCTCGTTGATAGATTGATCCGGTCGTACTGTGAGGTTCTGGATTGAGGTTTAGAATCCAGACACACAAAGTCAAGGGATTTGTCCCTGTGGCTGTTCCTTGTGTGTGTGGATTTACTCAGCCTTACCCAGCCTGTCTGAGGCCTAGAAAGGCCCATACTGGGGAAGGAGAGGTGACCCTCCCAGGGTGCCCATCTCGGGCTGTCAGCTGTCAGAGGGCCTTCAGCCCGGAGAGGAGGGGAGGCTGGGGGCAGGCGGTGGTGAAGACAGCCTCAGTGTGTTAAGCTGGGAGCCAGGCCAGCTCATCCTAGGGAATAGGAAGTACTCTGCTTCCCTTGAGGAGCTGCATAAACTCTTTCAGGCTCATAGAACTGGTTCAGTAATGACAACCCCTGGTGGCCTGAGGATTTCCCCAATGGGGTCTTTAATGAGCCAAGTCCACCCTGTGTTCCCCATGCCACAATTTAACGGAACTGGCTGGTAAACTCAGCCAACAGCTAGATTGACTAAAGTCTTTTTCTTGGAATAGCCCAGGTGTTCTTGTGAAGGGATCGGTCGGGGCCTTCGGAACTGAGAAGGGGCAACCTCATTAGAGGCGGCGGGTAGACGAGCCCTCTAATCCTCATTCATTTCCAGAGAAGGGGCTGAGTTTCTTGTAGCCCAGCCCATCCGCCGGTCTTTTGTGTTCCTATCAGTCTTAGTTCCTTGTTTCTAATTTGCTACGTAATTTCTCTTCAGGCTTGTAGCTTCAGAGAAAAGGGGTAACAGTAAGCAAGTTTTAACTGACAGGTTTTGAAACCTGAAAGTTAAACATCTAGACAGGTTAGCAGTTGCATTGAAAACCCTTTAAAGAAGATTGCAGTTGAACTGATTTCTAGCTTTGCAGGTGGCAGTGTTTATAATTGAGCAGCTCTGAAATGCAAAGAAAAGGTTTACTTTTATTTGCAAAATATCTCATCCCCACCCCTCACCCCACCCCGCAGCAGCACAGAAGGTTGGAGAAATAGGAAAAATAAGGATTTGTCTTTTGTGATTAGTTAATTAAATATCTATAATTAAATAATCAATTTTTAAATTAAATACCACCTTGGGAGGTGTCAAGGATTTTGCCCCACTTTCTTTAAAGAAGAGATGTAGTGATGTATCCTGCATCTGGACTTTTAAAGAAAAAGGACTTCCCTGGTGGTCCAGTGGTTAAGAATCTGAGTGCTAATGCAGGGGACAGGGTTCGATCCCTGGTCCAGGAAGTTCCCACATGCCGTGGGGCAACTAAGCTTATGCAACACAGCTACTGAGCCCTGGGGCCATGAGCCCGTTCTCCGCAATGAGAGAAGCCGCTGCAACGAGAAGCCTGTGTGTCCCAACTAGAGAGTAGCCCAGCCCTCCACTGTAACTAGAGAAAGCCTGCAAGCAACAACAAGGACACAGCACAGCCAAAAATAAATAAATAAAATTAAAAGAGAAAAGACAGGAGAATTGACACCTAAGTGGGTTGGTCAGCGGCTCCCACTCGAGAGATGAATTTGCTCCTTCGGACTGTCGGAGCGCCTTCAGTACCCTCGAAGTGATAATTAAGCCGAATATTATCCTGGCATCTTGAAAGGGCTAACTTACCTCTCAAGGCCACCCGGCTTAGGCTTACGTCTAGAGAACAGACTCCCCTCTCCCCTTCCCCTTTCCACAACACCCCACCACCACCGCCACCTCTCCCCACCCCAGGGTGGAATCTTTTGTCCCCTGGTCCTCTGCTGAGCTGGGGTTATGCAGCTCTGAACTTCCCAAAGGATTAAGGGCCTTCATTTTAAATTTTATTGTTTTATTCTTTGGCCTCACCATGAGGCATGTAGGATCTCAATTCCCCAACCAGCAAGTGAACCTGCACCCCCTGCATTGAAAGCATGGAGTCTTAACCACTGGGTCCCCAGGGTAGTCACCCCCTCAAGTGCCGTCAGAGTCAGTCTGTCCTTGCAATTACCCCAGGGAGATGACAGGCTGATGGACGTTAGCACACAGATTTGTCCTTTGTGGCTGCTGTGCTGTTGTGAATAGTTAACTCTTACTAAAATGATCTACCCATAAAGCCAGGAAGGCACCTGCTATTCCTTGGAGCCTTGACTTTGGAGTCAAGCACACGGAGGGGTTGGATCCTGACCCTAACCTTAACTAGCTGTTTGATGCTATTTCGAACCCCAGACTTTGGTTCTTTCTCTGCAAAATGGGTTTGACAGGGAGCTAGGGCTTCCCATGGAGGAAGACTCAGTGAGAGCTGTGGCTCAGAGCCTGGCTCTGGGTGAGTTTCAAACCCTGTTAGCTTTTGTTATTACTGGGAGGTCCTCACTCTCTGGCCCCTGGCTCCTTCTCCCCGCTCCCCCAGGAAACCCCCAGGGCTTCTCTGTGAGGTCTCTACAGGTTCTTCTCCTCCTCTGTTTCCAGCAGTTCTGTGGGTGCGTTTATTACAGCCCTTTACCACATTGTATTGAAGCTGCTTGTTTATCCCACCCTGCTGGTGGGTGTGGGCTTCCCAGGTGGCACTGGTAGACTGACAGATGAAGGTTCGATCCCTGGGTCGGAAAGATCCCCTGGAGGAGGGCAAAGTGACCCTCTCCAGTATTCTTGCCTGGTGAATCCTGTGGACAGAGGAGCCTGGTGGGCTACAGTGCGTTAAAATAGGGAGGCAATCCATTTTACTTCTTAAGTGTCTGCTAGTAGGCACAATTTTATCTAACAAATGCTCACTGAATGTCAACTGTAAGCAATGATCTCAAGGAATACTTACAACAACCCCAGGAGGGGTTGTTACTATGACCTCCGCTCTTTCACAGGAGAGGAGGAGGTGGCTTGGAGTGGTCAAGTCAGTTGCCCAAAGTCAACAACAAGTAAGGGAGTAGGACTGGGATTCGACCTGAAGACGATAAGAGCTGGGACCACATCCTCTCTCTCTTCGCATTCTTAGAAGCAAGCGCAACTCCTGACACTTGATCAACGGGCTGTTACACTAGAGTCGCAGTCACTCTTTGCCCTACCAAGCTAAAGAGGATGCTGGTGAGTCTTAAGTCAGCCCTCTGTGCTGGGCTCTCTTTGTTCTCAGATCCAGGCCCCATATGCTTCCTGATCTGTCTGGCCCATAAACGACAGGCTGATCTGCAGAGGCATTTCCAAGACTCCCTTGCTGACGGCCTTCCAGCTTGGTTCTGCCAACGGGAGGCTGCCCTGGGGGAGCCGCAGCCACAGAGGACGTGCAGCCATGGCCAAAGATGCTGCCTGAAACACAAGTGAAGGGGAAAAATTCGGGCTTCTTTCCTCCAGATCCCCAACCTCCAGCCGGTGCCCCTATTGACTGAATGTATCTGGATGCCAGTGGCAAAGGGCCCTGAGAGATGGCGTCTGTGCAGTTCAGTTCGCCTGTGATGTGGAGCAGAGAACACGTGTTCAGTTGCTCAATCATGTCTGACTCTATGTGACCCCATGGACCATAGCCCACCAGGTTCCTCTGCCCATGGAATTTCCCAGGCAAGAATGCAGGAGTGGGCCATTTCCTCCTCCAGAGGATCTTTCCAACCCAGGGATCGAGCCTGCATCCCCTGCGGCTCCTATGTTGGATTCTTTACCACTGAGCCACCTAGGAAGCCTGCGAAGCAGGGCCGACCACAACCAGGAAAAGTGTCCCTCCTCTCTATGTTAGAATTCTAATCAGCAGCTTGGCTTAGATATACATAGAACATCCTTAATTGGGAAAGGCTTTCTGGAAATGAGAGGGTGGGGAGTTAGGGGGTGGGGGGTAAGGGGCAGGGTGGGAAGCACAGATATTTATTCGGATGTTCTATTATTGGCATACATTTTTTTATTTACTGGTTGATTGGGGCTTGTGAAACAAACAAGTCAAAGGAATATGTGTTGTTAACTTGCACAATTAAAAAAAAATGTCCATTTACCTTGTGAAAAATGGCCACTTAGCCTGAAGATGTTGTATTCACTTAAGACTCCCACTAGGGTGGTCATGGGAACATCGTTCATGAATTTGTGGCAGAATGAGACTCGTCAATAGCTCGCTTAATAAATATAGATTAAAAGGATATCCAATATCTGCCTTAAACGCACAAAGGAATATAAATTTGCAGCAAGAGATCAAGACTCTAATGAAGGCAGCAGGAGATGGCTTTAAAGACAATTCCCTGTTGCAACTTGATGATGAAAATCAGTCTTAACTGTGCATTTAATTTCTTTTGTGGGTTCAGAGCACATCCCTGAAGTTTCATCCAGAGAAGGTTAATCATGACAGTCTTTGGAGCCTACAAAGCTTCCACAATAATATTGGGTAGAGTTCGTAAAAGATATTTGTGTGAATTAAAATGTTTTGCTTATTTTAAGTGAGGTGGTATTTAAAAAAAGGAAAAAAGAACTAGAAAAAGTACCATCTTTGTAGAAATCCTTGAAGCAACTAACATGGGAAAAGATAGGGGATTACTAAGTACAAAACATTCATTTGTAAAAGAAAAAACCTTTCTCAACCTCCACAAAACCCATGCTCCCACAGCAAAATTCTATGCATTGAGTAATGAAAGGAAATAAAAAAGGAAGAGCGACAACAAAACTTCCCTGATGAGGTGGCTGAGACCTAGTTAGAGCAGGACAACATTTCAGAGGCCCGTGGCAGGTCCATAAAACTTGTGCCCTCTTTCTTTCCTTTTTCCTCATTGATTTTCCTTTCTGGCCCTCTCTGTCCCTTCCAAGACTGGCTTAAATTGTCAAATAGGCCATACTTGATGATGTTTACCTTTGGTTCCATGTACAACCCTGGTCCCACATCTCCTGGTCTTGCTTCCTCTTTATTTCTGAGGTGCTCACATGTTACTGTGCATAAGGATCAAATGAGAATTTGGGTTAAAAATTCAAATTCCTGGGCCCTGGTGCTCATGATTCTCTTTCAGTAATTCTGTGTTGAGGTCCAGGGATCTGCAGTTTCATCCAACCCCTTAAAGATTTCTGTTGTATAAGGTCTTGAGATAAAACTGTCAGGTTACTGGGTAAGATGTGACTTTTTCCAGGATATTTTCATTGTATTGATGGAGGAAGGGATTTTCAATTGTACCTACATGCACTGGGGGCTTCCCAGGCGTCACTAGTGGTAAAGAACCTGTCTGCCAATGCAGGTAGACATAAGAGACGCAGGTTCAATTTCTGGGTAGGGAAGATCCTCTGGAGGAGGGCATGGGAACCCACTCCAGAATTCTTGCCTGGAGAATCCCATGGGCGGAGGAGCTTGGCTGATCTGGTCCATAGGGTCACAAAGAGTCAGACACGACTGAAGTGACTTAGCACGCTCGCGTCCACGCACAGGCATCAGCCATCCACCTGTCTAGAGAGATTCTAGGTAGAGCAGAATTTCCTGGAAGATCCTGTGGTCGGGCCTGTAGCTTTTCTTTTTTTGCTTTTTTTGCCCCTCCCCTTTCCCCTGTAGCAGTCGGGGTGAAGAGGGCCCCCAGAGGTCAAAGGGGGTTGTCTGTCTCTGGTTTGAAATTCAAGGACTCGGAGAGTCTGTTACCCTCATTCTTTGGTAGGCTACTTTCCAGCTTTGATAGGTTTCTAAACTTTAAGACAAGCTAAAAATTAATCAAAACCTGTGCTCAGAACTTGCCTTACACATAACAAATTTCTTCAGTAACATGAATGAAGGGAAATCGACTCTGGTTTCAAAAATGGCTCCCCTACCATCTGTCAACATACCTGAAATCCTACCATTACAAATGATGGCCTTTGGACCCTGGAAAATCGCTGGACCTCAAAAGTCTCACTGTGACAATGCACACACTTCTGGGTCAATATTACCTGAAACCGGAGTCAGTGAGCATTTTGGTGAGAGTCTAAGATGATTGGAATTGGGACCAAAAAGAATGGGGAGAAGAAGATAGAAGAAATGAGAGTTTTGCTGGATGCTGGTTTTGCTCTCAGGTGAGAAAAATGTCACCTTTCCCCCCTTAATCATTTGTACTGTTAGCAAATAAAAAAATTTAAGTTGAATAAAAAACAATAACAACAAAAAACCAAACTAAGTAGGAGTGACTCTTTGGATAAGTTCCAGGCAACAAAAATAATTCCTACAACTCTGCAAATCAATTCTCCAAACTCTGAATAGTAGTAGAAACATCTTTTTACTGTATATGTATATATATTTTGATATCAATATATAAGAAAGTAACAGTATATTTATGTTCAAATGGCATAATACATATTGAAATCAATTTAAAATGTTACTTTAAAATACTGAAGGCAACTACAGTAAGTTTGAAACACTGGGTGAAAGTATTCAATATAACAACTAGAAAGGGGAAATTGGAGTGGAGGGTAAACTAGGAAATATGGGATTTACAGATATAAACTACTGTACATAAAATAGATAGGAAGCAGATTACTGTATAGTGCAGGTAACTATATTCAATGTTTTGTAATAAGCTATAATGAAAAAATCTGAAAAAATGGTGTATAACGGAATCACTCTTCTGTATACCTGAAACTAACAATATTATAAATCAACTATGTGTCAATGAAAAAAAAAGAAACAGGAAACTTTTAGAAATGTGTATTTGAGTCATGCGAGTTGTATTAAATTATGTCAAAGATTTGTAAGAGTGAAACATGGCCTTTCTCTTTTTTAAAATTGAAGTAAAATTGATTTGTCTCCTTTTGAACAGTTGTAGAAGTAACGTTTTTTGAGGAGTCACTGATCAGACTTCATTTTTCTCTTTATTCTTTTCCTGTCTTATTTCAGCACTTCCTTCAGCGAGTACATTGTTTGCAAAAGTTACTCCCGGCAGTGTGCATACCAAGTTGATATCTGAACAGCACACACACTATTAAGGCTTCTCTTTTCTGAAGTTATCTTTGGATGCCTTGAATGCCCCACTGATAAAGTGGAGATAACCAGGCCCATTATTCAAAAAGGATTCATAAGATACCATCTACAAACTTTCCTAAAATCAGGAAAACAGCATCTTACAAGTGTCCTCCCTTCTCTTCTCATTAGCATGGCTGCAGTTACACCGGGGGGCTTTAGTTTGCCTTCAATTCAGTTCAGTCCGCTTAGTTGTGTCTGACTCTTTGCAACCCCATGGACTGCAGCACACCAGGCCTCCCTGTGCATCACCAACTCCCGGAGTTAATTTGCCTTAACAAATTATAATTTGTTAGTTTTATAAGAAGTGCTTGGTTTTGTCTTTTACTCTAAGACAAAGGGAAGGAAAGTCCCTCCAGCCCCCCTAAATAATCACAAGAGCTATCTTCTAACAGGTTGAAACTTCCTGAAAATGTAGTTTGTTTTTCAACTGTAGTAAAAGTCAATTTCTGAATAGAAATCTCCTGTTTTGGTAGTCTAAAATTTTGTGTGTCATTCTAACCTTCATTTTTAAGCACTCGTTTTACCTTGAATCACAAGTTGCCAGATTGTGAAGGGTTCTAGTAAGATGTGTTGCAACCACTGCTAACCAGCAATTCTGATTCCAGGCATTAAGCCTGCAACAGTCTGAGCCACGTGTGTTCTGCCTAATCAGATGGGTGTCTCCCCCCCCCACTCCCGCCCCTACTGCCACCACCAAGATGGTTTAGGGAATTTCCTTTCTCATTGTCTAGGCTCTAAGCAATGGCAACAAGAAATGCAAACGAGTGTTCAACCGTGAATCTGGTTTTGATACTCTTTCCAAGTCCCCAAGTGTGTGCATTTGCTTGGAGAACTGCACACTCTGCAGCGGGCCCTTGCACATTTATACCCGTGCACGGCCTTAATGGGAAACATTTGAGTCTGGCTGCAAAGACTTGCTCAGTGTGAAATCTGTTCCTCACACAATGGTCAGATTGAAAGGAGTTTCATTACATGGCTGGACGTTTCTCCTTTCTTTGGGGAATATAAAAGGTGAATGCAATACTTTCCAGTTTAACGTTACCACCAAACGTCATAATCTTAACCTCAAAATCAACTCCGAAATTTATACAGAGAACCAAAGGCCTTGAGCTGGCTGCAACTGCCTGTCTGATCTTGGTTAAGTTCCAAAAAGCCAGGGAGAGTTCAAAGCAGGGCCAGGAGCAACTCCACACTTTAATCCACGCTCCCTTTTCCTTCTCCATCTTTAGTTTCCCTCTGTCCTCTGGTATGAACTACAGTATATATCCATTTCAATAGCCCTAGACGCCGTAGATTCTAGAACAATGAGGAACGCGTCTTTCCTTATTGATACTGACAGGCCCTTTGGTCAGAAAACATCGCTCAACAGATGTTAGAGAACGTGGTCATAAAGCAGAAGGGTATCTGTTACAACTTTGAAGGCCGTTTTATTTCCAGCTCTCTGAATTCCACTGGATAAGGTTTGATTTTCTTCGCTCCCCCTCCCCCTTTCTTCAGAAACCCCTCTTGAGGCTTTGAAAGTGAAAGTGAAAGTCGCTCAGTGGTGTCTGACTCTTTGCAACCCCGTTGGCTGCAGCCTGCCAGGCTCCTCCGTCCATGGGATTCTCCAGGCAAGAATACTGGAGTGAGCAGCCATTCCCTTCCCCAGGAGATCTTCCCAACCCAGGGACTGAACTCAGGTTCCCCTCATTGCATGGGGAATTCTTTACCCTCTGAGCCACCAGGGAAACTTGAGGCTTTAGGATACAGGAAGGCAGTTATGGCTTAAGATAAGCTGGTGCTTTTCATTAGTTACCCCTCCCCCATCTTCTCACCAAGAAATAAAGAAAACAGAAAGGACAATTATGAAGCCACACCGACAATAAAGCAAGAACGAATTCTTTAAATTATTCGAGGTACTGTGCTTGGAAATTGAATAATGCCTTTTTTTTTTTCCAGTCTAAGCATTCTGGATTTTATTTCAGTCCACTCAGAGTGTTGGAAGACAGTTTTCACTTCTCTTTAGATTATTTTAACTCTGGCTAAAGAACACATCCATTGAAATAAAAAAGAATTGATTTGCACCCTGACTTTGAGGTGAACGACTGCCTGAGTACTGACTTAGCCTGAAATTCACTTCCTGTCAAATGGGCCACTTGGTGTAAGTGAATTTAGCTTAAAATTTCTAATGATGCCACAAACTTTGGCATAAATAAATGAAAGTGGAGATTTAATGCTGTACGGGTAATGTCTTCTTTCCCAAGAATATTTAGTCCCTATGACATTAACCAAACATGTTTGACAAATAAATGATGAGAAACAGGAATGAAACGGACAGAAATGACACCCTGACACAAGTGGTGGTGATGACAGTGTGTGTGGCCTTGCTCCCACGTCACCCAGAGCCCAAGTGAGTCCTCTACTTGCTGAGATAAACATTCCCAATTTGCCATTTTTGCATCCCCCACCCCGCCAGGTCCTGAGTTTGGGCAGGAATGGAAAGGAGAGCCGATATGCTCATATTTTCTTTGCAGAGCTCCTGAGCATTTCAAGAAGAATGTACAGGGTAGAGTCAGGAATGTCTGATAACGCAAATGCAAGGGAGGTCTTGTATTTGCATTATTAGAGTGTTGCGGCATATGTTCAGATGTCCTTTGGAAAATGTAGTCTGCCATATTCATATCACGTTTCGTTTTTGTTTTCTGCAATGCGATGTTGACATTTCCCCATTGAGAGGGCACGTTCCCTACTTTGAACCTGAGGAAATCTTTGTAACCGGGGTGGAATGCAGTGGAAGTGATAGGGTTTGACCTCTGAGACGAGGTCATGAAGGGTCATGTGGCTTCTGTCTGGCTCCCTCTCTCTCAGGATGCTCATCTCGGGAACCCTGGCCACTTGGAGAAGCCACTCACAGGTGTTCCAATCCACAGTCTGAGCTCAGAGGTGGTCCTAGGAAGGGCGAGGAGGGGAGAAAGGAGGCTGGGGGTTGGGGGGAGATAGAGGAGGCTGGAAATCACCCTAGTATGCTCACTAGCCAACTGGAAATGTCTCTACTGTGCTCACTAACTGACATAGGAAGAATGAGCTTTCAGTAGCTTTGCTCCATGGTCCCTTGGATCCGTCTCCTGCTTCAACAGTGTTTGGACAGAACGGACCCAGGGATGCCCCATCCTGCAGCCTCTGACCACCCTCCAAGCTCTTTTCACAACCTTGGGAATCAGCCACTCAACTGTCCTCAGCCACTGGGACCAGCCAACACCACTTTTTGAGTTTGACTCCTTATTAACAACCAAACATGAGCTCCCAGATTCATCAGAATTATTTCACCAAGGTGGAGACTGCCGTCTACTGTTCAATCAACATGCATCTGTGGGCCTCCTTCACCTACCTCTCCCCGGGGTTCTACATTGACCATGACAATGTAGCCCCAGGGGGTGTGGGCCCCTTTTCCCATGAATTGGCCAAGGAGAAGTACCCAGTGTCTCTTGAATAGTGCAAACCCAGCGCAGTGACCGCACCCTCTTCCAGGACATGCAGAAGCCTCTCCAGACAAGCACTGAAAATCCAGGATGCCATGGAAGCCACCCTTCTCACAGAGAAGAACTTGAACCAGGCTGTTTTGGACCTATGGGCCCTGGGTTCTGCCCGAGCAGACCCCCACCTCTGTGGCTCCAGGAAAGCTGCGTCCTGGATGAGCAGGTGAAACTCACAGAGAAGATGGGCGACCACGTGACCAACCTGCACAGGCTGGCTGATCCCCAGGCTGAGATGGGTGAGTATCTCATGGAAAGGCTTACCCTTCAACATGACTAGGAGGCTTTGGAGCCCGGCTGCCTTTGAGGAGGCTTTCTGGGGCCAGGGCTTCTATCTGAAGCCCTTCTCTGCAGCCCCTAGACAGCATTTTAATCATCTTGGAGCCCTTTCCCAAGCTTTGGACCAAACAGAAACAATAAAGCTTTTTGCAGAGGAAAAAAAAATGGAAGAGGGGGCATATAGAGTTTCCCATTTGTTCTAGAAGCTGGGATACCCCTATGAACAGACAGGCTCTCCTCTTCATTCAAGTGGATGCCCACACCCTTTCTCTCTGGGTATGCATTGCTACCTTGCTTTTATCTCATCTCAACAAGCCATTTCTCTATGGGCTGTCCCACTTATTGTTGTGCTATGTCTCTAATAATAAATTTTGCATCTGCATTAAAAAAAAAAAAAAAGACAAAACAGCCCCCTTCTCAGTTCCTGCTGGAGACTCTAAATTTAACTGACTGAGCCTTCCACAACTGGGAGAACCAAGCTCAGATTTTCTATAATCCTGACCAAGTTTTGTAATTACGGTGAACACATGTCGTGGGAATTAACTTGTTCTTTGAATTAGAGTTCCCCTTTGTTACAGATGAATAAACAAAGCCTAGGGAAGCTGATGGTGATTCTCCTTCATATGACTCCTGGGGATGACGGCTAAGTCATCTTTGCCCCTTATGTTTGACTATTTCTATAAGATCACCAGGGTCTGCTTCCCCATGCTTGCTAAGTCGCTTCAGTCGTGTCTGACTTGTTGCAACCCCATGGACTGTAGACCTGCCAGGTTCCTCTGTCCATGGGATTCTCCAGACAAGAATACTGGAGTGGGTTGCCATTTCCTGCTCCCCGGTAGACAGACACTTATGCTTAAGCGGTCACTCCTGACCAGAAAGCACTTGGGTGGAAACTTAAGAAGATTCCTGCTCTCTTTCCCCACTCTGGTTGGGTGAGGTGCCCCTCTTCTGTCCCACCCCTTACCCCCTGGTGCTGTGCCTTCTGCTCTTAGAGGACTCACTTCGTGGCTGCCTTCCCTTGCTGGAGGGATATCCTTCAAGGGTAGGGAGAATGTGAGCCTCTTTTCTGGATCTAAAGTACCTAGTAGGGTTCTAGGCTCAGAATAAGTCCACAGTGAAAGTCTGGGGAATGTTGAATGAATGATATGTGCCTGGGTGACACCACCCCTGACTCCATCCCCCGTTAGCATACTGTGCTGTGTTTTCTTGGCTGTCCCTGCTCTGGGAAATAGGGAAGGTGCAGGAGGGGCTCCTCCTTTTAGGATGGATTCGCTGTCCAGCTGCACACTGTGGTCAGAAGAAAGTCCTCAACTGCCAGCTCCTCCAGGGTCTGCTTTATCTCCAGAAAGCCACCTTGCCCAATTTCTTATTGTTCAGTTGCCAACTTATGTCCAACTCTTTGTGACCCCATGGACTGCAGCATGCCAGGCCTCCCTGTCCCTCACCATCTCCCAGAGTTTGCCCAAGTTCATATCTGTTGAATTGGTGATGCCATCCAATCATCTCATCTTCTGTCACCCTCTTCTCCTTCTGCCTTTAATCTTTCCCAGAAGCATGGTCTTTTCCAATGAGTTGTCTCTGTATCAGGTAGCCAAAGAATTGGAGCTTCAGCTTCAGCATCAGTCCTTCCAGCAAGTATTCCAGGTTGATTTCCTTTAGGATTGACTGGTTTGATCTCCTTACAGTCTCAAGAGTCCTTTGGCTCTCTGCCTTCTTTATGGTCCAGCTCTCACATCCATATGTGACTTCCTCACTCAAGGCCATGCCATATTCTGAATCTCGTGACTTAATACAAGAGGAGGTAAAAGTGGCTCTTGGTCCAATGGGGACCAAGTCACATGGTACTCTTTTACTCTAAAACTCCCTGACTGGTAAACTGAAATTTTTCTGAGCCTACATCACACTTCAACTCCCCATTTGCCCATTTTCATCGTCCCATCTTCTTTTCACAGGTGCTGGTTCTCAATAAAAATTTTATACTGCAAATTCCATCTCAGTATCTGCCTCTGGGGAACCCAACCCGCAATGACTTTTTCTTGTCTTTGATTCATTCATAAGGCTCTTTACCTTTGGTCAACTTAACTGTTTACCGAGTTAACTTAACAATGTTTATTTTGTGAAGATTTAAAAATATTCAATTCTGATTATGGCTTAGGAGACAAATGATAACTCCAAATGAAGGCTGGGCATAATATCCATGGAGAGCTCACTTGGAAAGGTTGGTAATGCCTTTTTCTTTGACGCTTAGGAAGATACATTCAGCTGAAATTAGACATTTTTGTGAGATCCCTGCATTGACTGATAATACCCAGATTGCTGGTTTTCTTTTTTCTTGATCACTATTCTGCTGATCTGGATTATCAAATGCCCTACAGGGAAAAACTGCTTCAGCTGACAGATACCAAGTTCAAACCAATGAGTCTCACTTCTCTGGAATTTTGCCCCCTCAGGTCCTAGGTGCCTTGGTACCAACTCTGATGCCCTCAAACAGCCTCTTCTTCCCCATCTTCATGTTTTAAATTGTGCTTAGTGGGGATGTTACTCTGTTACAAATTAATCTGCCACAGCTGGAGGCAGAATTGTTTAGGGTCACCTTCTCTCCAACTCACTAATCTTAACCAACAGAAGTGATGTGAAAGAATAGATGTTATCTTTTGTAAAGAAGAAGGGGAACTCAGATCAAAAGGTTATTAGAGGAAAAAATATAATATTGAGCAGGTTCTGGAGAAATTTGTGTAATTTTTCAATCAGAATTTTCTTAGATTCATCCTTAGTTAGGAAAATATGACTTTCATTTACCCATTGTTGCAGTTGTTTAGTTGTTAAGCCATGTCCGACTCTTCGTGACACCATGGACTATAGCACATCAGGCTTCCCTGTCCTTCACTAGCACCCTGAGTTAGCTCAGACTCATGTCCATTGAGTTGATGATGCCATCCAACCATCTCATCCTCTGTCACCCCCTTCTCCTCTTTCCCTCAATCTTTTTCAGCATCAGTCATTTCCAATCATTTACCCATGAATGCATTCAAATTTTATTTCTTCCTGTTATTAGTTTTTATTTCTTTATGTTAATTTTCCTAATTCCATCACTTTGTACCACAGAAAGTTTTCAAAAGTTAAATTTTTGAGTTAAACTCCTTTATTTTGAAAAAATTTTAACTCTCCAGTTAACTCTCAATTATTTACAGTGAAATATAGGGGGAATTTGTATTCATAATTTAAATCAATGAATAATTTAAAAATTTTATCTTTGGTTTTGAATGCAGGTCATATTTTGCTTGTTAAAAGATTTATCTTCCTGATAATATTTTCCTTAAATATGTTGACTTTTAAATCTATCTTTCTTGGCCAAACAACATTTCTTTTTTGTCCTGTGTGTCAAAGTTAACATGTACTTTTTAGATTTTATGCATCCTTCATGAGTTGTATGGCATTCCACTGTCTTCTATAAGATACTCCACAATTATTAGAGTAATTGGCATCTTTTGTAAATATTGATGTTTTTGGCTGTGCATACATTTGTTCCTTCTTTTGGTCTATAAGAAGATAATAACAATACTGTGAGTCTCCATTGTGTTTGTTTCATATTCAAGGAATATCAAAGATTTCACAGTCAGTGTCAAACCCCTGGTGAGTAGTTGGTGAAGATCTCTACTATCTAGATGGAGATGAGGCAATCCTCAGAGGGGAGAGAAAGCCAAACAAAGGAAGAGAAAGCCTCTCTGAGCAGATTAGGGCAAAATTCAGGTCTATTGATTTATGCTGGCTAGAAGAATGACCTTCCCCCAACCCCTTGCTGGGATTCTGCACCTCTGAGAAGGAACTGGAACAAAAGCAATTCAGCTAGGTGTTTCTCTTATGGCGCGTCCCACTGCTATTGCGACATGAGAACCGCTTACCTGGTCAAACAGGCTGTCTTGCTCAACTGGCTCTGATTCTTGCCAGGAAGTTTATTTTCTTACTCTGAAGAACAGTGACTATGGTTTTCTGATTTGTACTCAATCTTTGTCTAGTTGGTTGGTCATTCTTCCATTCATTTATTCATTCAAGGATCTATTTCAGACCTGCTCTGTGGAGGAGCCACTCATTTACCAGTGCTCCAGCATATACAGTGTGCAGCATGTTCCCTTTTAAAACTCACCACTCCCCTGCCCTCTTCCTCCCTTCCTTGACCTGTCACACATTTTCTCACTGGCACCCCATCAGACGCTAGGGGAAAAGCCTAATGATGACTCAAGAAAGGAAAGGGGGATTCCCTCATAGTCCAGTGGTTAAGAACCTGCCCGCCAGTGCGGATGACAGGGGTTCGATCCCTGCTCTGGGAAGATTCCACCCGCCGCGGGACATCTAAGCCTGTACGCCATGACTACTGAGCCAGCAATCTTGAGCTCACAAGCCACAACTACTGAGCCCGCTGGCCTAGAGCCCGTGTTCCACAACAAGAGAAGCCACCGCAACGAGAAGTCCACGGACCACGACTAGAGACGAGCCACTGGCCACAACTAGAGAAAGCCCGCACACAGCAATGAAGACCCAGCGCAGCCAAAAGTAAACAAACAAATAAATAAATCTTTAAAAAAAGAGAGAGAGAGGAAATAGAAGCTCATTCCTGAAGCTGCTCTGTTCTGGGTTCTCCAGTCTCTGCACTGATTTGTGATCTAGTTCCCAGGCCCTGCTCCCCTGACTTGCCTGCTGAAGAACCCATGATACAGCAACTAATTTTTCTTTGCCAAGAATTTCACTTTGAATTTCACTTTGAGTCTCGATGCTCACCTTTAGTACCTGAACTGTATTTGGCCTTGTCAGTCCATACAGAGACGAAGTGAACCCAGAGAAAGGAGCTGGAGGAGAGAATGTTTTCGTTCTTCATTTCTCATTGCTCTAAACAGTGAAGAGCTTTAGAAAACTTCTGAGGGATTCTACACTTCAGAGACAGGACATCCGGGAGAAGTTATTGGACCGTGTCGTGTTTTTTAGCTGATGAGGGAGAAGAGAGACTTTGGTCATAGGGAACAGATGGTGATGATGGGACAGGAGGGCTCGGGCTAAGCCTGGGACCATCAGAAGAAAAGAAAAGGCTTATGGAGTACCATCTGTACCAGCTCACACATGCACGATCTAATTTAGTGTTTCCAAATGTCTTCCTTGGAACACTAGTCCCAGGAGATGTTCTACAAGAAAAGGGGCCTGGATTTAAATATGTTTGGGAAAAGCTGCAGATCACATTCCTGTCTGAAGAAGTTCTGCAATAAGAAATCAATTGAATCTCTCCCTCGCATCTCATTAACAGGACTGCTGTGTCAAGAAGTCTGTGCATTTGCAATGCTGCTAGATGCTGCAAATTTGCTTTCATTCCTCTGTCCACACAAGGACATATGAGACCTCCTTGTGACCCAGCATTGTCCCACTTTGGTAACACTTATTAGGCTTCCCAGGCGGCTCAGTGGTAAAGAATCTGCCTGCCAAAGCAGGAGACACCAGTATGATCCTGGGTTAGGAAGATCCCCTGGAGTAGGAAATAGCAACCCCCTCCAGTATTCTTGCCTGGAGAACCCTATGGACAGAGGAGCCTGGTGGGCTACACTCCATGGGGTCGCAGAGTCAGACTCGACAGAGGGACTGAGCACACACATGCACACATTAATATCCCATAGAGCTTACGTTCCAGAAAACACAGGCTTGGTATACTGGTCGATTTTTAATCTTCCAACTTGTATACAGTGCAGTGTACATTACTGTCCTTTTCTAAAGATGAGGAACTGAGGCTTAGAAACTTGACCACTGCTTACAAGGTTGACTTTCTCTACTCCCAACCTGCTGGATACCCAGCCTCTCCACCCCACCTCCAGGGCAGATTCTAGTAGAGGCTGTTCTTGGAGAAGCACTGACTGCTACTGCTGGTGGTTAAATTCTGTACACCCCCCACAAAAGCATTGTGAAGTACACAATGGTTGGATTTCTATGGTCTTTTTAGGACAGTGCTTTTTATATCTGGTAGATTGCAGGTTATTGCTGCTGCTGCTGCTGCTAAGTCGCTTCAGTCATGTCCGACTCTGTGCGACCCCACCAGGCTCCGCCATCCCTGGGATCTCCAGGCAAGAACACTGGAGTGGGTTGCCATTTCCTTCTCCAATGCATGAAAGTGAAAAGTGAAAGTGAAGTAGCTCAGTCGTGTCCAACTCTTCGCGATCCCGTGGACTGCAGCCTACCAGGCTCCTCCATCCATGGGATTGTCCAGGCTAGAGTACTGGAGTGGGGTGCCAGTGCCTTCTCCGTGCAGGTTATTAGTTATTGCAATTTTCCCTTGTGATTCTATACCATAGAGCAGAGTTTTAATGATAGTAATAATAATAACAACCACAACTGATTGAGCATCCACTGTATTCAGGGCACTTGACACAAATCATCATTTGCCACAACAATCCTGCAATAGAAATATACTTCTAGGAAGGTACGCTCATCTTTATTTGAAGCTCTGAAAGGTTATGGCTTGACCAAGGTTACACTGAACTAGGATTCACCCAGTTTTTTTCTGACTTCTCTGCATCATACTGCCTTTTTTTGAAAATGTATTTTGAGTCTCCACCAATAACCAATGTTTAGAGCACACCTGCTTGCATAATTCAAGGTTGCCCAAATCCCAAATTTTAGAGACAAAGACTGGCTGCCTTTGTCTCCAGATAGGACTGTTTTTATCCCTGTTTGCTTATCTATTGATGAAGGTCTGCTTTGGTTTAAATAGAGTTAAGCTATGAGATTACCCATATTTATTCTTTCCCCCTTGTTATCTCCTGCCACTTCCTCTTTTTTCCTTTTCTCTCTATTCTTCTCTATTCTTATCTCTCTATTCTTCTCTTTCTGCTTTTATTTTTTTACAAGGCTGGTGAAGTTTGGTCTTCTCCCAGAATATAACACCTGTGCCTTCTGCCCTGCGGGCACCAAACAGAAGACCTTGTGAAGTACATCAACATGGCAGGAGTGGGATATCCTTGGTGGTCCAGTGGTTAAGACTCCATGCTTCTACTATAGGGGGCTTGGGATCAATGCCTGGTTGGGGAACTAAGATCCCACATGCTGTGCCTTGTGACCCACCCCCTGCAAAAAAAGAAAAAAGGAAGGAGAAAGTTGGCGATTCTAATGTTTTCATCCTGCTACCCTTCTTCCCCCAAATTTCTCCTCCTTATCCCATCACCCAATGTTTCCTACATTTTCCTTCACCTTCTTCCCTTCCCCCCGGATAGGGAGGTATTCCTTCTAAGGGGTGGGGGATGGGGAAGGATGGTCAAGGCAGACGGCAGACCAGGTGGAGGACACTGAGGCCAGGACAGGAGTGAGAGGGAAGGTCGTTACACGGCAGAGAAGGCCGAGGACGTGCAGCTGAAATCCCCAGAACGGACGGTGAAGAAGCAGAAGAAAGAGCAATGGAAAGAGAAGGAGACAGAGATCAGAAGACTGGCAGGGAGCCCGCAGGAGAGTGAGACCAAGGCGCAAACAGGACCAGGTGCGGGCAGGTGACAACACAGACATTTTGGAGAACAGAAGGGCATTCAGGGAGGAGAGCCAAGGCCACATAGGGTTGACTGTGTGTGTGTGTATTTTTTTTTTTAAGGATTAAGGATGAATCACTGTTTTCATCAGCATCAGTGCACATGCCATATGTTAGGTGTAGCTGGAGTGGAAAACACGTTGTGCTGACTTAGAACAGGCTCGACAGCCTCCCACTCTGCCCTGTTGGAGGCCTGGGACAGCGCCCTGTGGGTGTAGATTCCCCCGGAGGTGAGGTAACACTTCCCAGGCGTCTCTTGGTGCATGACCCTCACCGCTCCCTCCTCTAAAGTGAAGACCAAACCAATATAAATGCTGTAAACCACCCTCGACTACTCAAAGGTTAGAAGAGAAGTGGGGGTCACTGTACCACTAATGACAGATTCCACAGTAAAGACTCAATAAACACTTGGTAATTAATTACAGAGAAAAGGAACAAGATAGCAATTTAGGTCAGAGACTCCTTTGAAAATCTGATGAAAGCTATGGACCCTTTCCCCAGAAAAAAAGTATGTCAATTGCCAAGGCAGGAGACATAAGAGATGTGGGTTCGATCCCTGGGTCAGAAAGATCCCCTGGAGGAGGACATGGCAGCCCACTCCAGTGTTCTTGCCTGGAGGATCCCAAGGACAGAGGAGGCTGGCAGGTTACAGACCATAGGCTTGCAAAGAGTTGGACACGACTGAAGCAACTTAACATAGCACAGCACATACCTATTTAATTTATAACATCAGGATGCTCACTAAAGCCCTAAAACCAGAGCCAGTGGGACCCCTGGACCCCTGGGTGAGAAGTCCTAACTTAGAGCATACAAAATACCTTCGCATCCGTGAACCATGGATCCAACCAAAACCCCAGAAGTTGGGCAGGTGCTGCCAGCATCGGACAGGGGAGGAGGCTGGGTGAGTTGGGCGACTTGTTTCCACATCACCTACAAGGCAGCAGGGAGGGGAATCTAAAACTCACAGTTCTGAGGCCAGGCTTGTTCTATTGCCCTTTGAAAATCTTCAACTTACTGTTAGAAAGACAGATTTTAGTTTTAACTTTTTGATAGTCGTCATGGCTGTTAGAAAAGGGAGATGTTAGATTATACTTCTTCACCTTTGACTGAACCAATGGCTCATCTTCCAGTTCAACTAAACTTATTACAGTTGTTGCATCTCTCCCCTCATCAGGAAAAAACCTGTCATGGGGTCCACGAATGATTAGAGGACAAATGCTGTGGGTCGCAGTTAACAGGAGCCCCAAAATGTAACCTGGATATGCTGACGTCTGCTGCAGCCTTCTAAACCAGCGTACAGGCCAGACAACATTCCAGCCACTTGCCAGTCTGAAAACTCTTCTTGTCAAGCAAGACATCCATCTCCTGCAGGGTTTAACGATAGAACAGTGTATGCTGGTAACTGGTGAGCTCTGGAAAAAGAGTATGATAGTGCATGAGAGTTTGCTTTCATCAGACGATAAGCTAGTGTGAGTTTACACACTGTTTTGTTGGGATTTTAACACGTTTTGTTTGTTTGTTTTGGCTTTGGAATATCCGTATTATAACACTCGGTGTGCTCAAATCTCAAGAATTTATAACTAGAACTGTAGCTCTCGATTTATGATGTGTATGAAATTCCCACTCAGGGGCTTCTTAGAAACTCTTGGACTCCAAGCACTAGGCTAAATGCTTGATTTTATAGGTCAGGCGTGGGTTGGAGGTCTGCAGTGTAAGAAGAGCCAGGAGTGAGTTTTTGCAGAAAGTCGGAGGATGTGCTTTGAGACTCTGACTTAGAGGATTAGAGAGGCACTTAGTCTATATCTCTGGAGTATTGATTCTCATCCTGGGATTCCTGATTTATTATTTTTCTACTCTGGACTTATCAAGGCTGATGAGCTCCTTGAGAGCAGAGACAAATATGATGCTCATATTTCTGTTCTGAATCCTGACACAATTACTGGTAGTCGACTACATGAGAGAATAGAAATGATAGTTAAAATGTCAGAGGATGAATATTAATATGTTGAGATATTTCAATTTCACACTACAATCATGAAAAAGAAATCTTTACTTAGCCGGTAGAAGTCCCACTTGCCATTAAATCTTAAAAGGAAGAAGTTTAAGCATTCAGGGTAATTCACAACTTCCTGTCCTTCACCCTACTTCCTGGATGTTCGTCTGCTTGAAGTAAGACATTTTCCGCTGTTTTGGAAAACATGATTTGGAAAACAGCAACTCTGTGTAAGTATGTATTTTGTATAGGTGTTGTGAAGGATGAAAAGAAAACAACAAGATTTGGTTCCCACCTTACAGTAGATTACAGTCTGGTAGCGGGAAGGGGATGTCCAAGCACATGGGTATCTACACACCAAGGCAGATGCAGTGCTGGAAATGGAGGGGAGGTGGGATCCAGAATATTAGTTAGAATTGTCTGGAAGCTGAAGAGATTATTCCAGGAGTGATCAAAAAAGCAGGAATGTGAAAAAATAAAAAAAATGCAGGATTATGGGTTTGTAAACATCTGGCAGTTTTTGTCAGTCTAGCACTGTTTTTCTTTTTTCTGGATTCAACACCTCCTTATATAATACTTTGGAGGACTCCCCATCTCTGATGCACATGGTCTTGGTGGTGCTGGCTTTTCTCTGGACAAGGAGTGACATCCAGTTAGACTAAGCAGGTTCTGTTCCCCTGGAATGTGGAACTTGAAGCTACTGCAGCCATGAAATTAAAAGACACTTGCTCCTTGGAAGAAACGTTATGGCAAACCTAGATAACATGTTAAAAAGCAGAGACATTACTTTACCAACAAGGTCTGTACAGTCAAAGCTGTGGTTTTTCCAGTGGTCATGTATGGTTGTGAGAGTTGGACCGTAAAGAAAGCTGAGAACTGAAGAACTGATGCTTTTGAAATGCAGTGTTGAAGAAGACTCTTGAGAGTCCTTTGGACTGCAAGGAGATCAAACCAGTCAATCCTAAAAGAAATTAGTCCTTAATATTCATTGGAAAGACTGATGTTGAAGTTGAAGCTCTAATATTTTGGCTACCTGATGTGAAGAGATGACTCATTGGAAAAGACCTTGATACTGGGAAAGATTGAAGGCAGGAGGAGAAGGGCTCAACAGAGGATGAGATGGTTGGATGGCATCACTGATTCAATGGACATGAGTTTGAGCAAACTTCAGGAGATGTTGAAGGACAGGGAAGCCTGGCGTGCTGCAGTTCATGGGTTCATAAAGAGTTCGACACGACTGAGCGACTGAGCAACAAGTTTTGAAGATAGGAAACCACTGGACCTGAATTCTCCTGATGGTGGGATCCTAAAGATGCTGTTTTTGTGCTCCTGCACAGGAAAGATGAAGTGTGAACAAGTGGAGACAAGACTTAAGGGACTTAAGAGTTTTGGGAGGTAGTGGATTCCCAGTTACTGGAGGTTTTCTTGTCTTGGCTGGATGGCCACTTGGTAGGGATGTTACCTGAGATCCAAGCATTAGTTGAAATGACCTTGAAGTTCATCTTCAACCTAAAATTCTAAAACTCTGGTTAGTTGTGTACTGTAAGTGACTGACCCCCAGAACATACATCCTGGGAATCCAGGATTATCACAGCACACGTGACAAGGAAGGCACATATGTAAGTTCTCCTGGGCTTGTTTGTGGTGCCTTTAACAGCACCTCTGCTGTTAAAGGATCTCAACACTAAACATGTAAACCATGCCATAGGATTTGGGTGAGTGTACATCTACTTGAAGAAAGAGAATTTTGCTTTTCCTACATGAGGCAATAATTTGTAAGCCATATGTGTTATGACTGGCTTTTAAAGCAGCAGTCGCCGTAATAAAAAACTCAACTTATGGGAAATTTCAACCATCTCTCTGCTTAGTTCTTTCATTTCCAGTGGGGTTTGGCTGGGGCCTTGAGAAAGGGGAAGATTTTCATAGTAGCAGTCGTTGAAAACCAAGCTGTTATAGTCATGAATGAGGTTGAAGTAAGAAGCAGGAAAATAATGAGATGAATTTACAGTTTATTTCAATGCCTTCCAAAGTGTGTTTTCAATTTTTTTTTCCCCCCTGAATATCAACTTACCTACCCACAAATCTTGTTGTTGTGTGCTCCTGGATTGGCAAAGAAAAACATTGTGAGGTTCTGTTTAGGACCATTAAGGCTCCTACTGATAGGTTATAAATCAGCCTTTACATTTATTCTCTGCAATTTATAATTATCTGCCAAAGACGACCCAGAGCAGACCATCCTTCTATCTTAGCTACCTATCTATCTATCACATCAGTGAGGGCATACATAAAATACAATAGTATATATAATCTCAAGTTTTTGTGTCAAGGTGGGTCGCCATTCAGCAAGCCCACGGGCATTTGTAGGATGCTAATCATGGCACAAGTTAAAATTTGGTGGGATGCCTCATGAGCCACATGGCTTCTTCTGGAATCTATAAGATGTGAAAAGGACAGAGAGGATAGATAGGGTTAGTGTCAATGTGGATTCAATGAACATTTACTGAGCACATGCCATATGCTGGGTGGTAAATCAGCATGGTCCCCACTGTTGAACTCAATCCTCCTGGAAAGACCAACACATATAAACAACCAATTGCAAGTCAAGGTGGTTAGGAATGCATATGTGTAGTCTGATCAGCAAGCTCTTTGCCAAGTACTGAGATGGGTGCTCTGATGATTTCTACATCAGAGATGAAATTGTCTAGAATTCTGGGAGCGAAGCTGGGGAAGGGTATCCTAAGCAGAAAGAATAAAAGCAGCCAAGGCCTGGAGGTTATGAGCACGTGGGGCTTGTTCAGAGGATGATGGGTAATCTAGAACTGTGCTACTTGCAGTATGTATAGCCCCTGGACAAGCAGTGTTTTCGTCATCTGGGGATTTTGTTAAAGGCAGATCCTTACTTAGTACATCTGGGGAGGGCCCAAGATCATGCAATCATTTCTTACAATTTCCTGGGTGATGCTGCGGCTGATGGTTCAAACATAGAGTCTAAGAAGCAAGAACTAGAGCGTCTGAGAGTAAGGTGTGTGATGGTCAATGCCAGGACACAGACTGAAGGTCATCTGTGCAGTTCGGAGGGGTGGGTAGCTGACCCTGTAGGCAATACTTTTGGGGTAAAGATACCTGAGTCCTCTTTTTCCTTTGCAATTCTCTGCCCTTCCACACAGATACCATTTCATAGGACGGTTCATTATAGTCACTCATCTTGAACTACTTTGAATCCCCTGGCTAAGAGGTGTTACTGAATGACCCAAGTACCCTGGTGCTTGCGAGGCTGGAGGGACCTAAAAGAAACGACTAAACAAACACCACGTGGTGTTAAGACACAAAGCAGATGGCCTGAGTCCCAGCACACTTGACATGGTGCCCAAACCTGCTGGAACAATTGTTCATTATTCACTCAATCATTCAGCCCCTCGCCTCGCTCTGTATGCTCAGTCCTGGGGGCCTTGGGTGGGGTGTGGCAGTGGGATAGTGAGGAGGGGAAAAGGGACCATTTTGACCTGGGTTTGAACCCAGACTTGGAAAGCAATTTTCTTTAGCCAGGTAACTCTGAGACAGAGTGAAAGAAAAAACAAAACAAAACAGGGTCTGGGTTGCATGTAGAATTTGGACAGGTATAGGATAGGGGTTCAATATAGAGGACTGATGAGGTGTTACTGAGAGGTGGAGGGTTGATGTACACAGCTGTGGGCAAAGCACAGCCTGGGTTTCTTAGCTGTTTTGGAAGCACAATAAGAGGTCATCTAGATAAGATCTAATGTAATCAAGACATGGCCCAACACATCATCCCAGAAGAATGACAAAATTTTATCTTGACCCATATTTGGCCTAACTTATAATCTTAGAAGAATTAATGATACCTAGATGGATAAGGTTTCTTTTTCTTCTTAAAAAATTATTATTATTTGGCTTTAAGTCTGACTAAGATGGAAAGGACCTGACTGTTTGCCAGAAAATGGATTGCTAGCTGATGGGAAGAGAAATACAACAGTGATTGGGATTCCCCCTACCCATCAGTCCACTCAGACAAAATAAAGAGTGTGAAAGGAATAAAATCTGAAATCTTCTTCCTTGTGAGAGGGCTCCCATTCATTTCATTGATTAGCAGCTTTGGGCTAGGTACTTTTCATAGGCTATTCCACTTAATCCTCAAACAGCCTTATGATCAACTTCATAATTAGTATTTTTTTATTCTTGCTCATGACTAATATTTTACAGTTAATAAGTTGAGACTCAGAAAAAATAAAGTAGCTGCCTAAGGTATCACAGCTGGTAAGCTGCAGAGTCTAATTTGAATCTAGCTTTCCCTGGCTACCCGCTACCTGCCTTCTGGTGCAATGCCAATCTGTGCCATGCATACTTCCACTTGACTTAAAAGACATGGAATACAAAACTAATGATTTTAGGAGCAAGTCACAGTCCCTGTACTAGTGGACCTACTGACATCAACCGTCTCAGGGATATGGGAAATTCTCAGAGAATTCCTGAAAAAGTGAGAAGGGGGAGTGTCATCTTGAACCCCTGTAGAGGCTTTTATCCTTCTAGGAAAGGTTAAGACTTGCTAATGTCCATACTGTCTTAAACCCTAAGGAAGCTGCATTCAGCTCTCCAGGCAGAGTGAATTTGTTAGTGAAGCTTTTCCAAAAGGATTGCAGATAGCTCGTGAAACTCTCATTAGACACCTGAAAAATTAAGATGAATCCAAGATCAGGCATATTCTTGAGCCTTTAGACACTGCAGTCTTTCCTTTAAAGGAAGGCTACAAATGGGTGTTAAGAGAAGGGTGGATATAGTCCCTGGCACAGAATATTTTCCTATTTTATTTGGAAAAGTTATGATGGCCCACTGGGGAGCAGAACCTGTAGTAAGTGGAAGATCTTGAGACTATTTGGTGACCAGAGAGAAGGCTCAGAGATAGTGTGGTCTGTTAGAGATAAACAAAAAACAGCTCACTTAGAGCTGGTCCTTGCTGACTGGTCTACTTTGGTGGATAACAGCTGTTTGAAAGCTTTAAAAATTACTAATGGGCTAGCATATATCACAAGACATGAATATGCATCTTCTCCACAACACATGGATATAGGAAATCTCAGTTATTTAATTTTTCTAAATCAAATTGAATTTGTTTCTTTAAGAGCCACCTCACAGGGCTGGTAATTTTGACCATCATTACTTGTCCATGGCAGGCTTCTCTACTTTCCTAGGTTTGCCTTAAGACCTTTCTATCTGTTATGACTAAATGTCTTTTGCCTTCCCCCAAATTCATAGGTTGAAATCAACTCCCAAGGTGATGGTATTGGGAGGTGGGGCTTTTGGGAGGAGATTAGGTCATAAGGGTAGAGCCCTCATGAATGAAATTAGTGTTCTTTTATTTTTTTGGCCACACCACTTGGCATTTGAGATCTTAGTTCCCTGATCAGGGATTGAACCTCTGCCCCCTGCAGTGGAAGTGTGGAATTTTAACCATGAGACTGCCAGAAAGTGCCAGGGATTAGTGTGCTTATAAAGAGACCCAGAGAGCTCCCTCCTGCCTTCTCCCATGTGAGGACACAGCAAGAAAAACCAGGAAGCAGGACCTCATCAGACAATGAATCTGCTGGCCCCCCGATCTTGGACATTCCAGCCTCCAAAACTGCAAGAAATAAATTTCTGTTGTTTAGTTGCCAGAATGACTAAGACACTACTCAAAGTGTGATCATCAGAAGCTTATTAGTAACACAGAATCGTGGGTCCCACCCCAGACCTACTGAATCAGAATTTGCATTTTAACAAGAGATGAAGGCTATTTGTGTGCACATTACAGTTTGGGAAGCACTGATGTGAGAGTCTTGGAGGCCTGTCAGTCCTGACTGTTTCTGGAAGGGTCACTGGTCTTTAGGTCTTCATGATTATTGCTGAATTACTAAGTGTCCAGTCTTTTGCGGTTGATTAGAAGGCAGGCATTTCTACTTTCTCTGAGCTTCTAATGCTCCATCAGAGATCTTGCCATCACTGGGGTCCTGGGTGGGTGGGTCCCTGCCACTCCCAAAGCACCAGCATCCTTTTCTCCACCCCCTGAGAACCATCACACCCCAGACCCTTGGGGCCAACAATCTTCTCTTGCATCACAACTGCTGTTCCTGAGGAGGGAGGGAGATGGCACCCAGGAGAGGCTACCTGTCAGCCACCCTTTCTTTCCTGTGAGACTCTGTGAAATGGGTCTCAGGTGTGGTTGGCCACCCACCCCATACCCCATTCTAGCAGTGAACCAGAGAGAACCAGCGATCCACAGCTAATCCACAACATAGGGAAACATGAAAGGAAGCCAGTCCCAATTCAGCTTCAGGCTGGACCCATGAAACTGGGGCCCCTATGAAATAATCCATAGGTTTTATGAGTGGGCCACTAAAACTTTCTCACAGTTTGGACCATGAGTACATTTTCTGGATCAGTATCAAGATATGCCAGCTAACACAGGGTTTCAATGCCATTTATAAGCTTCCCTCCTTCCAGTACAAACAAACAACTAAGAAATCTCCAGGACATTTTAATTACTTTTTGGGAAATGGCAACAGAAAATCTGAAATTAAGGCTGACTCAGGAAATTCAAAATCTGAGTCTTTTGGGGTGTAGGTAATTGATGTTTTGGGAAAAATAATTTGATTAGAACCTCTCATCCACTTTTATTGCCATTGAAAAGAACAAAACAGATGCTGTCACTGTAGCGTTTAACTGACTAAGCTTTTGAGAATTCATTCATTGTCACAAGGTAGCACATCTTAAAGGAAAAGCAAAAACGTTGCTACAAACACTTAGCATGAAATAAATTTCAGGATAAATATTCATTCGGTTCCAGATCTTAAAAATTTTTAATTAATTAGTAGATATATTTTTGGCAAGCAAAGTGAGATTTTAAAAATCAGCGTGAGCCGAATCTCAGGTGAATTGTGCCCTATTTCCTGGGTCTAATCCCTACCGACCTTTTGTTCTCGTAATTGGAATCACTGCCTACATCACTATTAGTTAAGGAGACTTTAGAGTTGTTTTAAAATTGCTATTAAATTGGGTGCAATCAGATTCTCTGTGAGCTCACAAAGTCTTCAGACCCAGGGTGAAGGCTGTTTCTCATTTAAACATTGTCAGGCTAAGAAGACCGATTCGATTGCTCCTGAATTTTGCATATGTCAGCATAGTAGAAGCTTAGTCATGCAAATCCCTATTACTTAGCATGTCTGTAGGCCAGAAATACAGAGCTGTGTTGCCATATTTTATCTGTGTTTGTAGTTGAAAGCATGCCTTCTATTGTGTTTTTAAAGAACAGATGTCGGGACAATGTTTAAAGCACATAACCCGAGTATTGAAAAATGCTTTTTCTACTTTAAAAGAAAAAAAAAAAAGAATCCACAATAATGAATTCAGTCTGCCAGTTTGTATTTTCAAGGAATATTTTAACTGTTGAGGGACTTTCCATGTCCCGTCCTTTAAACGTGGCCTTCAGATGCCAAGGAAGGCCAAAGCCATCTTGAGTCAGTCATTTCTTTTACTGACTCGGCAGGACAGCAACATATAAGTCAGTCTTTGAGGGGCTGAGAGAGTCTTTGGAACTTCAGGGGTCTGTGTTCCATTCTCATTTATTGAGCAGAACAATGCAATAGAAGCACTTACTTTGAAGACCTAGGTGAGGATGAACCAGAGGCAAGCGAGTGCTCAGGATAAATCGGGTGGAGGGTCAGTGAAAGCTGGAAGACAGCGGAAGGCTGAGGATGCGACATCTCTCTGGGGGACACGGTGGGTGGATTGGCAGGAACTGCAGGGGTTGTGGGTGGAACAGATGGTCCAGGGTCAGGAAGCAAGTTCTATTCTGTGTAGGGTGGTGATAAAGGGTATTCAAACAGGGAAATGAAGCAGGAGGCCAAGCATACCCGATAGGAGGGTGTGTAAAGGTCAGGAGCCTGTTTGCCTACACCTGGCAGCAATTTGCAGCGATTGTCTGAATGCCACGCACGGAAAGATTGGAAGAGTTCCCAGCAAGGACAGGTGATGTTCCTTACCTTATCTGAGATATAGTTTCTGGCCAGGAAGAAGGTTACAGGCAGGGCAAATGCAGTCAAAATCATGGAGCTGCAGTAGACTTTTGAGATGGACTGGAAGAGTTCTCTCTTTTTGGAGCTGAGGGACCTTTAAATGAGGCAAAATGTAGGTTATTTAAGGTCCCAAAGCCTCAGCTTGTCTGTAAATTAAAAGATTCTGTTGCAGGAAGGGGGACCCCTTCCAGGGCCCGAAACTGGGCTCTTGTCTAACACTCAGAAGTGAATTGTCCGAGGAGACACGTGTGCTGACAAAGCAAGAGATTTTGTTGGGAAGGGCACCCGGGTGGAGAGCAGGAGGGTCAGGGAACCCAGGAGGACTGCTCTGCCGCGTGGCTTGGGTTTTATGGTGATGGAATTAGTTTCCGGGTGGTCTTTGGCCAATCTAATTCATAGTGTTTCCTGGTGGCGCACGCATCGCTCAGCCAAGATGGATGCTAGCGAGAGGGATTCTGGGAAGTGGACGGACACGCGGTGTCTCCTTTTGACCTTTCCTGAACTCTTCTGGTTGGCGGCGGCTTATTAGTTCCGTATTCCTTCCCAGGATCTCCTGTCATAAAATAACTCATGCAAATGGTTACTAAAGGGCCTGGCCAGGGTGGGCGGCTTCAGTCAGTGTGCTTCCCCTAACAGTTCCATTAGAAGGACCCGGCCAGGGGCTTCCCTGGTGGCTCAGTGGTAAAGAATCTGCCTGCCAATGCAGGAGACACGGCTTCCATCCCTGATGCAGGAATATCCCAGATGCCACGGAGCAACTAAGCCCATGAGCCACAACTACTGAGCGTGTGCTCTAGAGCCTGGGAGCTGCAGTGAGAAGCCCTCGCACCGCAGTTAGAGAAAAGCCCGTGAAACAACGAAGACCCAGCACAGACAAAATTAAAAAAAAAGAAAGGAAACTGCCACAATGCTGACATGGCGGCAAGACCCAAGTCAAACACAGATCTTATAACTAAGTAGGACCCCATGGGGCCTTCCCAGAACAGGTCTTCCCTCCTATCGTCTGCTTCAGCTCCTCTCTGAAGTACCCAGATAATAGTATTTGATGCACATTTCCTGGACTGTTTGGCAGAAGTGAAAAAACCTCCCGCTCTCCAACAAATGGAAGATGTTAACTACTTGAGGACCAAGAGCACACAGCCCCTGGCCTCCTAGAGCCTAAGGACTGATAATGTTATCCCCTGTGACACCATTCCACTACCTTTCCATCAGGCTGTCAGAGAACTGTGCACAACTGGATTACAGACCCTGTGACACCTCCCCCACCAAAACCTGGCTTTTCAAAGTGCTTTGCTAAAACCCTTCGGGGAGCTCTCGGGGCTTTGAAGGGCAGGAGCAACAGTCTCCTTGCATGGCCCTGCAGTAAATCTTTCTCTGCTCCAAAATCTGGTGTTTCAGTTTGTTTGGCCTCACTGTGTGTCCGGCGTACGGATTGATGTTCATCTCTCCACTGCACTGTATCCACATCTAACCTCTCTTAGACTTGCTTTGCAAATTAGCGCTTTTCCATATCAGGCGTCTGGAAGACAGACAAGATGTGGTCTAAAAGCCATGATGCTATGAAGAAGCAACAAGCTAACAATTTTAGAGAAAGACTCTCCAATTTATCTGGATAGTGAGTGGCTGTCAGGTTTGGGAGAGGAGTTATGCAGAGGAGCAAACACAAGCCTGGTGCTGGAACCAGACGGTTGTGCCCTTCATTCTTTGAGTAGCAGCACCTGTAGGATGCACACGAGAGTGTGGCCATGGGATCCCTTGATCCAGAAAAGCAAAGCAGCAAGGGCTTCATGAAGAACCTTTTTTGTACCTGTTGACAGCGGAGTCAAGTGAGTGATTTCAGGGTGTCTAAATGAATCTCTGACTGTGTAGAGACTTGTTTAAAGACCAAGCTTCACAGGGGCAAGAGGGGGAGCAAGGCGTGTGAATGAATGGGCAGCAGGCACTGTGCCCGCTGGACCACAGAGCCATCTTTTTTCTTGTGCGATTTCTTCAGTCATTCAGCACAAAGGTTACAACGTCTGCAGCATCTTCCGCGCCTGGAGGGACAGGGGGCATTCAAGGTAGGTCCCTGCCCTTAAGAAACTTATGCTCTATAGGGAATCCCAAGATGTAGATTTGAAGCACTCGGGAAATAATTACAAGGTAGCTCACAGTTCCTCCTCCTCTGAGGTAAAAGATCAAAAGGACTGTGTTACAATGGGTCATCGTGTTGGTGCCTGTCTGAGTTGCCCAAGGACTCCAGAGGCATTTGGACTGGAGGGGAAGGGGGGCCAGGACTCGGTCCTGGTGGCTCTTGGCTTTCCCACTCTCACCCCAGGCTCTGTCTCCTCACCTGGAGCCTGGGAACTAGAGCCCTGGCTCTGACTCACCAGGATGTCATAAAGATTGGCGAGACAAGACGCGGTCCGTCCAGCACCTTCCACCCTTTAACAGAAAGGCACCTCTAGAGATGAATACAGGGCGGTATTGCTGATGATAGCAGTTTCCCTTTGCATTTCCATATGCTGGACAGCCTAATCTACCCTGTCTAAACATGGAAATCCCATAACTCTGCCCAACTCATCACTCCATTAATCCACTTAACCCCTGGCCAATACATGATCTAAATATTTAATCTTGTCTGTTTGTTATCTGTGTTTATTCCATGTGAATTCATGGTCTGAATCTCCGCTCTGTTTATCCATTTCGGTGGAATCTAACTTCAACTAGGAGAACCCCAAGGAGAGGAGGGAGAGTGTCTTGTCCATTTCTTTTTTTTCCCCTGGCATCCAGTATTGAACTTGGCACATAGTAGGAGCTTACCAGTTGTTTGATGTTGAAGGGCAAGAAATTCTTAGAGTAATTGTTCTTTTTTTTGGCATCTGCAAAGAGATGCTTTATTGCTGCCATGGAAGACTCTTATTGCTTCAATTGCCTGCAGCAGTTTCTGGCACATAGTGAGAATTAAATGAGAAGTTGGATGAATGATCTTAGATCCTGCCATGACAGGTGTGTGCGTGATAAGTTGCTTCAGTCATGTATGACTCTTTGCAACCCCATGGACCATAGCCCCCAGGCTCTTCTGTTCATGGGATTTTCCACACAAGAATACTGGAGTGGGTTGCCATGCCCTTCTCCAGGGAATCTTCTCGACCGAGGGATCAAACCCGAATCTCCTGCATTGCAGGCAGATTTTTTACCTGCTGAGCCATCAGGGATATGAGTCGAGTATAAGAAAAGAGGATTGCTCTAGAAGGCAGGAGACCTGGAAATTGTTTTTGGTTTTTGTAATAAGCTGGTCTATGAGGTTGGTCAAGTCCTTTAAAGGCCCCAGGCCTCAGTATTCTCATCTGTCACATGGACAGATCAGACTAGGTGACCTCTAAAGTGCCTTGACTCTTATGCTCTGTCTGGGTCTGGGAGTCGCTCTTGGGTGAGGCATGGGGGTGGGGGGTCACCACCTGTTGGAATGAGCATTTCTTCCCACCATTGGCACTCAGGGACCAGGGGCATGGGCAGGGAAACGGGGTACCTGCTCCCCTCTGAGCCTCCTCCTGGCTCTCTTGGTCTGTCCCTTGCAGCCTGGGCTCGGGACGGGATGCCAGACATCTGCTCATTCCATCTGCATCAGCTCATGTTTATACAGCGCCCCTGGATGCCTGGGCCTGGAGTCACCTGGGGGAGGGCCTGTGCTGGGGGTTGGGGGTGTCTTGATTATGCCAAAGCCTCCATATGGACTGTGTTGTTTCCCCGCAAAACCCAAGCACGTGGGAGGTAGAAGGAGGGTGAAGGAGATCCCAATTTATTGCTCCATCATGTTTATTTTCACTCTTGGCTGGTTTAGGGCATTTTTCTTAATGTATTAGGGTCACAGTTTTATCGACTTCAAGGCTGCTTGAAAGCTGTGTGTATGTGGAGAGAGAGAGAGAGAAGGAGGGAGGGAGACAGACAGAGTCTGTATTAAGACTTTCTTTTTTCCTCATCAGTTTTTTTCCAGTAACATTTTGATTTTTAGCCTAAATAATTAGCCATCCTAGCTAAATGTGATTCCCTTCTCACAGCTCACTACACCTGTCACCATTCTGGTATGATTAGTTTAATTTGCCTAGATAAAAAATTAGGATGTCATTTAACTACTTTTAAAGAGGGTCCCTCTAAATTATAATGGAAAAGAATAAAAAGAATATAGATATGCACTTATGTATAAATATAACTGAATCACTTTTGAAACTAACACAATAAGTCAGCTATGACAGTGAAAGTGTCAGTCGCTCACTAGTGTCCAACTCTTTGAGACCCCATGGACTGGCCCACCAGGGCCAGGGATTTTGCAAGAATCCTGGAGTGGGTTGCCATTTCCTTCTCCAGGGGATGTTCCTGACTCAGGGATAAAACCCGGATCTCCTGCATTGTAGGCAGATTCTTTACATCTGAGCCCTGAGGGAAGCCCCAAATCAACTATACTTTAATTAAAAAGAAAAGGTCTCCCTCACCTTCTACTTCTCTCATGAATCTACATTGTTGGATTCCTCTGTCTTTTGTAATAAAAGTACCAAATCCCATTTGTTAAGCACTGTGCCAGGTCCCACATTGAGTAGTTAACATAATGATGTAGGAAATCTCTCCATTTTACAGACGAGATTAATGTTCAGAAGTTAATTGGGATTGAAACACAGATTTGTTGGACTTGTTCTTTTCCTGCAAACTGACTCCTAAGAAAATAGGATTTTAAGCATGTTTTGAAGAGCCACCAGCAGGGTGAAAATGTAGATGAGTTGAGAGTAGCAAGGTGGGCGGGTGGATTTAGGGTTCTTAGGTGTGAAGGTGGCAAAAAGGAAGAGAAGACTACATTTAGAGGGGTTTTAATGTTCCCTTGTTTTCTCCTGGGCTATCTCCTGTGGTTGCAGTGTCAACTTTATGTCTGGGAAAATGACGGTTACCACTGTTGCTGCCCTGATACACGTTTCAACACTGCAAATCTTCCCCTCTGGAGGTGCAACTTCTGAGGGTGTTTTAGTTCACTCATCCACGGTGTTAGGCCCTGGGCTAGTGTCAGTGGTTGCAAAGGTAAGACCCACTCTCCCCTCCAGGCCCTCACAGTTGAGCTCCTCAAGGTTCCTCAGTGCCCAGCTGGGCTGAGAACACGGTGCCCGGTCATGGGTATGTGGTCCTACCTCAATCTTGGGCCACACAAGAGCCGTAACCTAGTTCTCCTTCTAAGCTCAGGGTCCTGCAATGACCCATTGCTGCTAAGTGAGTGATTGCAAGTTTAGCCAGATTTGAGCATTGACAGTGTCAACAGCAGAGCAATTCAATGGCTATTCAGTAGTATAGTGACTTGTTCTACAGCCCCTGACAATGTTTTCTGTATTAAGTTATGCTTTGGGGGCAGAGAACAGTGTCAAGGGATGGCCAGGTACTTTTTAAAAAAATTTTTTTGATGGCTGTGGAAAAGATGTCAAAAAAATTTCCTAAATCTTGAACTGTTTTCCTGATTTTTTTTTTTTTTTTAGCTACTGACATTTTCCCTCTGACCTCTTGGAAATAGCAGGAAGGGAAATGTTAGAATAGCAATTTGAGGGTGATAGAGGTGTGACTACACGTACAGCTGGGGAACACAATGGGCACTGAAATTAGAAATAATTCTGAGGGGATTTCCCTGGCAGTCCTGTGGCTCCCAATGCAGGGGCCTGGGTTTGACCCTGGTCAGGGAACTAGATCCCACATGCTGCCACCAAGACCCAGTGCAGCCAAAGAAAATAAAAAGAGAAAAAAAAATAATTCTGAAACATTGGCAAAAATTTTTCCTAACTTGTAAGAGTCTGTTTTGTTTTTTTTTAACAGTTGAATTTCTTCAAGAAAGGTAAGACTGACTGAAGTTTTTTTAAAAAGATTTTTTGTTGTAGACAATTTTTAAAGTCTTTATTGAAATTATTACAATATTGCTTCTGTTTTCTATAATTTGATTTTTTGGCCATGAGTCATGTGGGATCATAGCTCCCACATTGAAATCCCTGATTGAACTTTTGGTTAAAGAGTAAGGAAAATTGTTGCATCATTCCTATATATAAGCATGTGGAGAATGGTTCCCTATGATTGTATCAAAAACTGCTTCTAAGACATTGGGTGGGAAATTTATCTGAACTCTATTTAGATGTTTGTTTTGGTTTTCTATGTGGATAGTTCTGGGGACAAGTTGGTCAAAGGAAACTGACCATCTTTATTCCTATACAGAGGATGCTAAGAGACCATGCAGAAGTTCCTCTAAAGCAGGAATGGGGCACATGGCCTAATGAGAGCAGAGACTGGGGGTTCACTTAAGACACATAGATTAAGTAGCTGCTCTGTGCCAGACACAGTAGGTTCTTGAAAAACTGTTAAATAATTGTTTGGTCAAATGACACATTTCCCACCTCAGTGCTTCCAATCTGTTCATCAATGGGAGGTGATTTTATTTATCCTAAAAAATTAGTTGTCAGTTCAGTTCAGTTGCTCAGTCGTGTCTGACTCTTTGGACCCCATGGATTGCAGCACGTCAGGCTTCCCTGTCCATCACCAACTCCGTGGGTATGCCCAAAGCTTTAGCTGCAAGGATGTCTAGCTCAGCATTGTTTACAGAAATGAAAATTGGAAGCTACTTAAATGCCCAGCAATATGGGGTTGGTTCAATAATGCATGATAAATCCACATTGTGGGGTGCTATAGGATCATTTAAAGTGGTGCTGAAGAAGCTTGTGTGACATGGAATAACGTAGACTGTAAGAAGAGAACGATTGTAGAAATGATATGCATATGATTGTTTGTCATGAAGAAATTTACTCATAGAAGAAAAGACCATAAATTATGTGGCAAAATGTTAATGATTGTCTTTGGTTAGTGAGATTATGAGTGAAATTCTCTTATTTTTGAATGTTTATAATGATCACACTTCTTTTGCAGAAAAACAAACTACTTGAAAAAATTGCATAGAAATTCATTCAATGAGAATCTCCTTGTAGATGAAAGCTCAGAGTTGTGGTTCTGTTAATATATTAACCTCTCAGTTTAGTTCCGTTCAGTTGCTCAGTCATGTCTGCCTCCGCGACCCCATGGACTGCAGCACGCCAGGCTTCCCTGTCCATCACCAATTCCTGGAGCTTGCTCAAACTCATGTCCATTGAGTTGGTTCAATTTGATTATAACTCCAATGGTGATAACATATGTGGAGGGAAGATATTTGACCTCAAGTCTCTTTATTTTCTAAAATCCAGAGTTTAGTGTTGATTTTTTAAAAAAATCAGCTATAAACAAGTTTTTTTTCCCCATCCCTTACAATGTGAAGAGCACCCAGGAATTAACTCAGCTCCAATCAGGGAGTAAATGGTCCTGCATGCAGCTTTCATGATTATAACTGGTACAAAGATGGGGCTGGTAATATGACAGATGCTAACAGGGATGGATAGAAGAAACTTTTGTTGTATCAAATGTGCTATTTAAAATTTTTTAATTTTTGAAATTTAAGTATGATTGACTTAAAATATTATATTAGTTTCAAGTATACAATATAGTAATTTGATATTTTTGTATTGGGTTGACCAAAAAGTTCATTTGGAGTTTTCAGCTGATATTATAGAAAAACCCAAACAAACTTTTTGGCTAACCCAATACATTATGAAATGGTCGAATGCACTATTTTATTTTCAAGATGTGAAATGGCAATTCTCACAAGAACTTCTAAACAGAAAGCCATTTTTGAATCTACTATATGATTCTGATGTTGAGTTTTTATGAAAAAATGTTTTAACAGGTATCAACTACAAAGTCAGATGTATTACAGTGAGGACCCTCTTTTGATAGGAGAGCTTCTTTATGTTTCTTTCAGAGGGTGTTGTGGGATGGTCAGAGAGTTGTGCAAAGGCTGACAGATGTTTTTAGTAGGGTTGGAGGTTTATACCCCACTGCTCACACCTCACTTTAGTTAAGAGTAGTTGTGGTTCACTATTTACGGAAGCCAAGACAGGGCGCAAACTAAATGTCCATTGACTGATGAATGGATAAATAAGATATATGTAAATACAATGGAATACTACTCAGTCATGAAAAAGAATGAAATAATACCATTCACAGCAACAGGGATGGATGGGCCTAGAGATGATCACATTGAGTGAAGTAAGTCAGACAGAGGAAGACAAATATATGATACCACTTATATGTGGAATCTAAAAAAAATGATACAAATGAACTTATTTATGAAACAGAAATAGACTCACAGATATAGAAGACAATCTTATGGTTAGCAAAGGAGATATTGAAGGAGCAGGGGAAGGATAAATCAGGAGTTTGGCATTAACATACACACACTACTATATATAAAAGAGACGAACAACAAGGACCTGCTACAGAGCACAGGAAACTATATTCAATGTGTTATAATAACCTATAGTGGAAAAGAATCTGGAAAAGTTTATATATGTATGTATATATACACAACAGAATCACTTTGCCCTACCCTTGAAACTAATACAACATTGTGAATTAACTATACTTCAATAAAAAAAAAAGTTGTGGATATTGACAAGCTAGCTAGACTTGAAGAATAACACATTGTATGCTTACATAACAGCTGGTGTTTCCACGGCAATTTTGCTTCCATGTACATTATGACATTCAATCCTTTTCACAATGTTGTGAATATTATTCTTTAGAAATTAGGAAAGTGACTTGACTCAATAGGAATCTGCAAGGGACATAGCTGATATTTAAAATTAAGTCTCTGATACCAGATCCTACTCTTTTCCACAATTTTCTGTTGGTTGGGGTTTATATACGACATAATATTTGGCCAGCAATTTCCTGGGTTAAGTTGACATGGTTAGCTTTTATCGGTTGCAAAGTAATATAATATTTCTTTCACATGGTATGTTTTAAGTAAATATTTTAGATCTTTTTCATATACTTATTTTATATTATCTTTCTAGGTAAATATTAATGTAATAGTACCTTATAACTTGAACAAAGCTTTTAATTTATAGTATCCCTAAAATCAGTTGTAAACATACTCAATGGAGTGAATTTTTAATGCATTTTGCAACTTGAGAATCTGTGATTGAATATTAGATAACACTCCGAAGGTGAAGAGTGGAAATAGAAAACATGAATCTTGAGTACCTAATTCCACGTGAGAAAATGTCCATTTGAATACCATGTGAGTAGGCTTACAATAGATTTTCTGTGGTTGAACTTCAATTTGAATACAGATTTAGCAAGTGATGGGTTAGGGGTTATAGTTGGAGTTCTTGAGAAAACTTGACATCATTGTAGTAACACCCTTCTTGGATATAGATGTCTCCAGGGAACTGATACATATTATCTCACCTCTCCCCAGGTCATCTTTGAGGGCTGGATATTCTCTTTGTGTCACTTATTACCATCATTATGACGATGACAGTGTTAAGGAGAAACTGAGGCCCTGAACTAAGAGGTGAGGCGCTGGGGCCGCACAGGTAGAGAAGGCTCCTGGCGCATCCTCTGGGTGGGGAAGTTTAAGGCTTAGATGGGAGATAACGTAAGCACTGAAGTCTTAAGAGTCGAAGATAGCCTAGAGTAATGGCCCCTCAGACTTTTATGAGGGTGAGGACCCCTTGTTAATACCAAGAAATTTAATGAGCCTCATGTGACAGTCATTATACTTTTAATTATCTTATTGCTGCAAACTACTTGGTATTGCAAACCTCCTTGCAATTATCCCTTTGGCCTATAGTGTAGGAGTCGCTGGAGAAGAACAGGGGACCCTGGCTCTTTGGTGTCCCAATAAGTGCTAATACTCCAAAGATTCTTGCTTTCAACTGCCTCTCTCTGCTTCTCCTACCTTCTTTGCTCTGAGAGTCTGGAATGAAGACCGCGAGAGTGAGTTCTCTAAGCAAGGCTCCTACTATAAGGGTTTTTCTGGCTCAGTGATAAAGAAGCTGCTTGCAATGTAAGAGACCCAGGTTCAACCCCTAAGTGGAGAAGATCCCCTGGAGGAAGAAATGGTAATCCACTCCAGGATTCTTGCCAGGAAAATCCCAAGGTCGAGGGATCCTGGCGGGCTACAGTCCATGGGGTCACAAAGAATCAGACACGACAGGGTACCTAACACTTATTATGTAGATCTGGACTCATCTCCAAGAAAACTCCAGTGGGTCCGTCACACCAGATACCCATTTACTCTTCAGGAAAGTTCCTGGTGAGAGATTTCTGACTGATGGGTTTGTTCTCTGTATTACTGAACTTTGAAGCAATCATCGGGAAGCTCTATCTCGCCAATTTACCTTTTGAAATAAATCATGCAGAAAGATAAATGAGTTTCCGGACCAGGGAACAAATTCTCTTCCTCCCTCTTACCTGTATTTTCTAAATTTCCCATAATCGTATGTATTATTTTGTATAATAAAAGTGAATGTGAAAGCATGCCCACTTTGATTTCCTTACTCGGGACTCCATTTTTCTTTCTTCCTGCCCTTCTTACTCTTCTTTGCTGATGCTAATAGAAACAAACATGCTACTAATTACGATGTTTATGTAAGACCACTGTGGCCTGGAGAAGGCTTGTGTGCCCTTAGGGTGCGCTTGCATCTCACGGGGCGAGACTGTAGAATATGTTTGTGGGTTGGTGGATGTTTTGGAAACTGTCTACCAAACGGATGTGTATTGTATATAACAACAATAATTTTCCAGGCAGGGCTTTTCGTTGTTGTTATTGTTGTTGTCTGTCAAGCTCAGTAGTGGCCCAGCGTGGGCTCTGCGGTGATCAGAGTGGTTGACAATTGGTACAGAATAGGGAACGGCTCACCTCTGAGGTACCGACTCTGTGGGAGGCTGGGGGTTTGTGTGGCACTAACCTGATCATCGGAAGTGAAATTTCCCCCATAGATTCTCTACGGAGCAAGGCTGGTTTCTTCTCTTTGAAGGAGAAATTATGCTGTTTATTCTTGCACTGTTTATCAGCCCTGCCTGACCTGATTTCCATCACCCAGAATATGGACACTTCGTGTCTTAAGTTCTCTGGCTGAGGAGTCACCCAGTCCCGAAATAAACACTATTTCACACGAGTGTTATTTTCTTTGATTTATGCCGCCTCCGAGCAGATCACAGAGGGAGAGAGAAGGAAAGGCTGGTGAAAGGACTGCAGAGGCTAAGTTTCATCTCTTGTGGGATTTTTGAGACAGGTCTTGGAGTTCACTGCATTGTCTGGTTTCTTTATGAGGAAGACTTCTAATCTCAAGAGAGGCTAGAGCCAGAGAACGCTTCCAGGTGTCGGACACTCGTATCTAACCTGTCATAATCGTGATCCCTTCACTATCTGACCTGGGTCTCGCTGACTTGAGGGTTGAGGGTAAATCTCGCTGCTTCAGTTGTCTTGCTCACCTCCCAGTGGTACCTCCCGGCCAGTCTCCATCCCCCTGTATCTTAGTGGGCGCCTCACCTGTCATCTCTGGTGGTGCCTGCTTTCTGAGCATCACTGCCTCCAGGGTTGCTGTCTTGCTGTGACTGCCAGGGTCAGGTCAGGCCACCTCGGGCTGGTCCTCTGGGACCTCAGCGTTCTCTTGCTACAGCTGCTCTCCCGCGCCACCGTGTTAAACCATCCCCTAGAATCTTTGGTGCTTTGTCCATTGTCTGGTTCTCTCTCTTCCCATGGATGTCTGTTCATTCTCAAGTTTGCCACTTCACCTGCATGGACCAGGGGGCTGCAGCTCGAAGTTTCCTAGGGTCATTGCCATGCTCAATGCACCCCAGCCTCTGGATGTGTCCCTGGAATGTGGCCCACTCTCGGAAGGTGAGAGGGTGCAATAGTTAAGGCACAGGCCCTGAGGTCACTGACCGGGTTCCAGTCCCAGCTTTGTTCCCCACTAGCTATGTGACTTCGAGAAGTATAATCTCTCCCTGTGTGCATTTCCTCAGCTATAAAGTGACAGTGGCACTTCTTATTCAGCCTCCCAGGGCTGTAGGGAGGATTAAATGGCTACACAGAGGTCCATCACTTAGAATAGTGCTCAGCTCACGGTATAAAGGGGCTTCCCAAGTGATGCTAGTGGTAAAGGATTTGTCTCCAATGCAGGATACAAAGGAGACAAAGGTTCAGTCCCTGGGTCGGAAAGATCCCTTGGAGGAAGGCCTGGCAACCCGCTGCAGTGTTCCTGCCTGGGAAATCCCACGGACAGAGAAGCCTGATGGGCTACGGTCCATAGGGTCTCAAAGAGTCGGGCAGGATTGAAGTGACTGAGCGTGCACGCGTGGTAGAAATATGGGAGGCGTGTACAGTGGTTACTGTTCTGCCCTGTCTGTTTCATCGAATGCTGTCTCCTCCAGGTCCAGGTTTGCAGTGATTCTTCCTGTCCCCCCAGTACAGAAACCACCTTCCTTTTCTTTCTTTTCTGCGCTCTCACTGCAGTGGGGCCAGGGCTCTGACGGCACAGCACTTCTAAGCCTTTCCTCCCCAGGTCAGCCTGTCCAGCCACGTGTGGCCACGAGCACCTGAAACGTGGCCGCTCTGATGTGAGCTGGGTTGTGAGTGTAAAATGGGCCTGGGAATGTCAAAGGGAGGTCTGAGACACAGGATGTACAGTTTTCTATTGGTAATTATGTTGATTCTATATTGAAATGATAAGTTTTAAATATACTGGGTCCAAAGAAATATATTATTAAAATTAATTTCCCCTGTTCTTTTATTTTTAATTTTTACTTACTTCTTTATTTTGGCTTGTGGGATCTTAGTTCCCTGACCAGGGGTTGAACCTTGGCCCTTGACAGTGAGACAGCAGAGTCCTCACCACTGGTCTGTCGAGGAATTTCCTCCCCTGTTTCTTTTAAAATATTTTAAATTGGCTACTAGAAATAGGGGTTCCCCTGGTGGTGCAGTGGTAAAGAATCCACCTGCCAATGCAGGAAGGACTTGGGTTTGATTCCTGGGTCAGGAAGATCCCCTAGAGAAGGAGATGGCAACCCCCTCCAGTATTCTTGCCTGGGAAATCCTGTGGACAGAGGAACCTGGTGGGCTGCAGTTCTTGGGGTCGCAGAGAGTTAAGCATGACCGAGCACGCGCGCGCGCACGCACACATACACACACACACACACACGAAATAAGTTTCTGCTGTGATGAAATATGCACAGGATACCATTTATCATTTTAATCATTTTTCGGGCTAAGTTCAGTGGCCTTCAGTTCACTGCTAGGGCACCACCATTTCCACCTCCAGCACTTTTTCATCTTTCCAAACTGAAACGCTGTACCCATTACACACTCACGCCCCCTTTCCCCTTCCTTCCAGCTCCTGTCCCCACTGTTCTACTTTCTGTCTCCAATAAGTTGGTATTCTTGGTACCTCAGGTGAGTGGACTCTTACAATATATTTTCCTTTTATGATTGAAATATTTTACTTAGCATAGTGTCTTCAGGGTTCAGTTATGTCTTAGCATGCATCAGGATTTCTTTTTTTAAGGCTGAATAGTATTCGACTCTGTCTATGCGTGAGATCACATTTTGTTTTTCCGTGGATATTGGATTGTTTCCACTTTTCGACAACTGTGATGGATGTAGAGGAGTGTAAATCTTACACACGGCGTACACTGCATTTCTCCCCAGCAGCACTTGCTAGGGTCTTTATAAGTTGCCGAGGTGTGGCACGGAGTGGCTTCCAGTATAGGCTCGGAAACACTGCCCTGGGCTGCCCCTCCGGCCCCTGCCTTCCTCCCTGCCTCCCCAGGGCGCCTGCCTTTCTCTGCTCTCAGACCTTTTCCTTCTGTCTGCCTTTGGCTGCCCCTGACTTTGGTTACTGTGGAAATTCTTCTCAAGAAGCCCTTCGCTGTTTTTAGTCACTAAGTTGTGTCCAACTCTTTTGTGACCCCATGGATCCCTGGATCTCTACAAAAGTTCTTGTAAGGCACTGGGTTGGGATAGAGGGTGGGCAAGAAGGATTTGATCTTCTTTTCAGAGTTGGAGACCCTGGCCTTGAATCTGACCTGGCTGGGACAGGGCAGTATTTGGGTGTGAGGTAGGGCTAAGGAGACAGCCAGAGGATGGAAGACTTTCTCCGGGTGTGTGGCTGGGACACAAAGCTGGGTCCCCAACCCCAGAATTAAGACTTTTTCAGTGCACTATTTGCCCCAAGAAATTTTCCATTTTATTTTTTTTTACGTAAAGCGGCGTTACTCGGGCTAAGGTTCTTTGGTTTCTGAAAACGCTTCATAACCCACTTCAGTCACAATTAAATGTGGTCCAGAGCTATGTGGAGCACACAATCATTTCTGTCTGATGTGTGGATGAGGACTGACACAGCCTCTCAGATCGGCAAGCCCTCTTTGGTTTTAGCCCAGTCTTCTTATACACGTATGCCTTGTCCTCTCGTTTTTAACATGGATGAAGAACATTTCTAATATGGGTGAAGAGGTGGAGTCTGACTCAGCACACTTCTCTTTCACTATGTATGCCTCTTTGGTTCTTCAACTCTTCAAATATTTGGGTGTTCACCCTTCATATCCGTATATCTATGTGTTCTATCTTCAAACTGAGTAACACATTAGTAAAATTAATTTCACTGTTTTTACAAAGAAAATAGAATAAAGTGGAAATTCCCTGGCTGTCTCGTGTTTAGGGTTCTGCACTTCCAAGTCGGGGTGGGAGGTGGGGAGGGGGGCATGGGTTCTATCCCTGGTCAGGGAACTAAGATCCTACATGCTGCATGTCCAAAAAAGGAAAAGAAAACAGAATGAAGTAAAGCAAATGATTTCTGCTTTTCTCCTGGACCTCACGGAGAAGGCAATGACACCCCACTCCTGTACTCTTGCCTGGAGAATCCCAGGGACGGGGGAGCCTGATGGGCTGCCATCTATGTAGTTGCACAGAGTCAGACACAACTGAAGCGACTTAGCAGCAGCAGCAGCTTGGACCTCATAGGTCACTTTGTGGGTTGCAGGTACCTTGCTTTGGAGTCATAATATACTTTTAAAAGTGTAAGATGCCATATCCTAAGAGTGTAAGTAATTTGTTCTGCTCTTATTAGTGGCAGGTCAAAATAATGACTACAGCTGGAACTATCCATTTACCAGAACAAAACCTACAACAAAGTATTAGAAATACTGTAAAAATTGTATGTTATCCAAAGCAATTTTTTTCCCCCTAGACGAGTATTACCCTGGCAAAGTGACAAGATATTGATTATATACATTGCTTTCATTGTATTTCCCCAGGTAGACCACTCATTTACTATCAACAATCATCACCCCTGGGAATTCCCTGGTAGACCAGTGGTTAGGACCCCAGGCTTTCACTGCTGACAGCACAGGTTCAATCCCTGACTGGGGAGCGAAGATCCCTCCCATAAGCCCTGCCGTGCAGCCTAAATAAATAAATAATATAAACTTTAAGCATCTTTTTTTTTTTCTTTAATTGTCATCCCTGTGTAAAACTTTCAGGCTGGCAGTGTTACCTACAATAAGACATAGAGGATATTCTTGCAGACTCTGATGGCAAACACAGAAAGTGTGGACCAAGATGGTGAGATCAAGGCAGGTTGATTACTTGCAAGAGATTGGTTACATCATCCCCACACAGAAGAAAAATATTCAGACCTCAGTATGTGTGTCTATCTGACATTAATTATTTGTGCTTTTAGAAAAATGGTATGACTCACTTATGAACTTTTTTTGGATTTTGGAAGTTTCTAGATGCAGCCCTCAGCAGGGAGTCCATCCCAGACCTGGCCAGGGATCTGCTTAGATGGCGAGTTACACGAGTGGAAGTGGTCTTTCTCTGCAGCTCCCCACATCCCCCTCCTTGATGCTGGGAGGATTAGCGTAATTAGAGCCTGCGCTTGTGCCGCACTTTGACATTCCTAGATGAAAAGTGCTAGATGAGCATAAAATTTTATAACTGTAATGGAATCCAAGCAAATAGCATTGTAATAAATGGGTCTTGCTGCTGATACTGCATTTAAGAGTCTCCTCTTTATTATCTCATGTTTACTATATGTGATGAACCGAGGTGATTAATAACAATGATAATAATTACTCCTACCGCATTTTATGCTTTCAAAGGGCTTTGCAACCGGCTCATTATGTAATCTTTAATCTCCACGGGGGCCCTGTGCTCTGTCAGTTGTGCTTGTTTGTTTAAACGTTTTCATAGAAAGGGAGACATTGGAGGAACAGAGAGGGGGGCTGAAGTTTTCAAGTTCCTGGAGCATGGAGTGTGGAAGGTGAGGATGGATAACGGGTTGGAAACGAGGATGAGGTGGGAGGTGGGAGAAGAAAGGTCCGGGTGACGGCGGTCATCACGCAGGGCTGGGTGGCAGATGGCGATGCCTGAGGCGTGAGGAGCTGAAGCAGGAGTATTTGAGAAGCTAAATTGAAGGAACACTTGATCCAGAATTTGGAGATTGGGGTTTCCACCCCAAGGGCCCCTCTGTCAGGGCCTGGGTGCTCCAGTAGAATTTCTGTGGTTGCCTGTGTTCACGCAGCTGGTCCTTAACACCTGGTCAAGGTTGCTCAAGGGGAGGAGGGCTTTATGTGGCAGCTAATTGGGTGCTATGAGGAACGGACCCCCAAACTGTAGTGTCAGCAACTGAGCAAGGCCTAATCAGCTGCTTGGAATGCCCACTTGGGGATCAGCCGTGGCAAGCCGGCGTTCCAGGTATTTGCAAGATGAGCAGTGTGTCAATTACTCCGCGGATGGCCAGATTTATGTGCTTTTTGGCACTGCTGCTGAGCTATTAATCATGTCTCAGGAACAGGCCCCATGTAAACCACAAGCAAATGGCACGTCTCGTGGACCATCCTGGCAAAACAATGTCACATTTCCCCCTGTATCTTCTGCTGACGTCGAAGGGGCTGACAGTGAGGATGGATACACAGCAGTGGAGAGCAATAATCCACTACCATCTACATTTTCCCTCTCTTTTCAAAAATAAAGTCCAAGCCATGTTCTCTGAGCCAAGGAGACCAGATTCCTTCTCAGCCTGTGGAAATGGCATATTTCACATAGAAGTGCACCCATTACACCATTTTCTTTTAATAAGTGAGAGTTTCGTGGCTTTCCTTTATTTTTAGTACATTGCCGTTTAGATCGGCCATACATGTAGATTTCTTATTCCTTGCTAAGCTACACATATCTCAATACATCTAATGTCATAATTAAATGTCATCAGGCTAATGTGTATGAGTGTTTTGAGCTTTATCGCTAATTGCTGTGTTAGCATGAATTAGACAGAGAAGTAATTAGAAGCCCCGATGTAGCTGTGTCATGTGGTGCGGTTTCTGGGACAGCCTGTGTGTGTGTGCGTGCACGTGCGTGCACATGTGTGTCAACTGTTCTCCCCTCTTCCCCCCAATTCCTGAGCCCCTCAATGCTAGTCTTGCCCGTCGGTGCAGAAGTCTCTGAAACCAGAATGGAAGCCATTGTCTCCAGGAGGGGTTCCACATTTCTTGAAATAAGCAATTTTCTGTAATCAGTCACCAGGGAAAGCTTCACTCTGAGAAGCAGAATTAATGGGAGACAGGTTTTAGGGTTTTAAGAAAGCACGTTTGTCTTCAGGACAGATGAGTTGGGTGTGTGTGTGTATGTGTGTGTGTGTGATGAGTTGGGAACAGGTGTGTGTGTGTGTGTGTGTGTGTGTGTGTGTGTATCATGAGAGGGGCCGGGTTTGTGCAAAGGAGAAAATAGGACGACACTTGTTTGCAGTCTGAGACCATCCCCAGTCTTCCTACGTTCATCCAGCCCTTAAGGACGCATCCTGCTGACATGTGACAGATGAACATTTCTTTTGCCTCTTTCCCTCTGCCCCTCATTCCTTCTTGGTTTGGTACTGAACAGGAGTAATCGCATTCCGGCTTCAGGCTTCTCTGGCTCTGGGTGGGGTGAGGGGTGAGGAGGGGGCGGTGGGGGAGGGGGAGGGGGGAGGAGGAGGCGGTGGGGGAGGGGGAGGGGGGTGGAAGAGGTGTGAGGGTGGGGGGTGGGCGGTGTGGGGAGTAAGGGGTGAAGAACAGGAGAGGGGGGTGCGGGGGGAAGGGATGCTAAGGACGCAGGGCCAGGCCTCTATCACTAAGGCCCTGGGGTCCAGGAGAGCCCCCGGCCCTCTGGCCCCCTCCCGCCCACGGCTCCTCTGGAGCACCTCTCCACCCCTGGACCCCTTCCTTGGCAGGGTGTGAATGTCCACTGTGGAGGTGAGCAAGACAGTGTCAGAGCCTCGGGGAAAAGTCCATCCTTGGGTAACCTTTATCTGCCAGAGAGCCCCTTACCACCTGCCTGATAGTCAGGCAATTTTAATTCACTGCTGCTGGGGTGATAGGGAATCTCAGAGAGAGACAGAAAGCAAGCGAGTCCTTCACTGTACGGAGTTCCCCAGAGGCTATTCCCACAGCCCCGAGATACACTGTGCACTTGGCCTGTACCTGTTTTCTTCATCCAGATATTTTCTTATACAGTGGATTTAAGCGCCTGCCCTGCTCATGTCTGAGCAGCTTTTCGCTGTGGTTTCGGCTCTTGTCCTCGAAGTAGCCTACAGAGCTGTTCCTCTCCCAGGGCAGGAACGGGAGAATGAGACAGCCTGACAGCTCTGACAAGCCTTGTCAAATCCCCATCCCCAGAGGGGCCTGCTGTCCATTAGGAGGCTGATTGGTGACGGAGGGGGCTGGGGTTGGGGGGCCGCCTGGATTCCGGCAGAGACAAGATCAAGGCCTCCTCGCACACTGCCGGAGCACCGGGCCTCCCTCCCCTTGACCAACACGTTTTGACAGAAGGGCTTGTCAACAAATAGGCCTGGGGTCAGAAGATAAAGAGTCGTCATTTAGAAATAAATGCCGTGATTTCTCTTCACCGTTTGTAACCTCTTTTCCAGCTCTTCCCCTCTCCCTCTCCCCCTCCCCACGCTTTTGCACACCAGCAAAGTGCACATACAAACCTCCTGATGGACACTTGTGCCCTGATGCTCACTCTTCCTGGGGGCTTCTAGCTCCTTACTTCCCTAAACAGCTCCTTCCTCGCTTAAAAAAAAAAAAAAACACAAAAAACCTTAAGGCAGTGTGAAAGCATGTCAGAAGCAAATTGAAAAGCCCAATGCATGTAAGTTATTAGGTGGAAGGACAAATGAGATCCAAATTCATAAACGCTGATACTAAATTTCAGAGTAAGAGAATAGCCACAAAATACAGCAAAACAAACTTCTATGGTGGAGGAAAGGCAAGAGGGGGTCAGGAAAAGTTCGTGGAGGATGCAGAGATTAGGTCGGGGCTTGAAGGATGGGTGGCATTTTGACAGACCAAAATTAAGCAGAATGAAGGCTTGGGGGAGAAGTAGAATGTCATGGGTATTTGTTACATGTGAGCACCCTGATCCATTCACCCTGCGTTTTGGTAATAGTGCTTGGCTTTCTTTTGGATGTCCACCCCTGATGCCTTTCACTGGGTCCAGTTGGGCTGATGCCCTGGGGGTGGTAGGGGACCAGGCCTGGCCAGTGGGACTCAAGAGTAAAGAAGAGAGAAGAGAGCATAGACACTTCACAAAAGAAGGGTCAGCAATGGCAAATAAGGACATGAAAATATGCCTGACATTGTTAGTCATCAGGGAAAGAGAAATTGAAGTCAGTGAGAAATTAAAGCATCTACCAGATGCATCTACCAGAATGGAAAAAAATTAAAAGACAATAATAGTAAATGCTGGAGAATTTGTGAAACAATTGGAACCTTCATACTTTGCTGATGGGAATACAAAATGGTACAACTGGTCTGGAAAACTGTTGGCGGTTTCTATTTATATACAGAACCAAGCAATTTTTTCTCTTCCTCTTTTAGAGATTTACTCAAAAGAAATAAAAGCATAAATCGACAAAAATGTTCACTGCAGCTTAGTTCCTAACAGCAAAAAATTGGAAAAGACCCAAATGTCAACCAACAGAGAAAAGGAAAAACAAAATGTGATATATCCATTAATTGGAATACTATGCAGTGAATAAAAAGGAATCCAACAACTTGGAGGAATCTGAAAAAGGCCATTTGGAGTCAAAGAAGACATTTGCAAGAGATGACACAGTTGATCTCATTTATATAAAGTTCAAAAACAGGCAAAGCTAGTTTAAGGAGATAGAAATCAGAAGAGTGGTGGTTACTAGGCAGAGAAATAGATTAATAAGAAAGGGGCTCATGTTGATGCATGGCAGAAACCAACACAATATTGTAAAACAATGATCCTCCAATTAAAAATAAATAAATTTTAAAAAGTGTATATATTTGTATCTATAAAATATTTATAATATAAATATTATATTTTAATATATTTGCATAAGTAAAATATTGTATATATTTGTCAAAACTCATTGATTACACTCTTAAAATCTGTGCACTTTCCTTAGGTAAATAATATTGCAATTTAAAAGAGTTCAGCAAAAGTTGAAAGAAGAGAAGTATTTTAAAAAGTTCTACCACCCAAAGAAAATCAGTATTGACATTTGGCATAGTTCCTTCTAATATTTTTATTTTTTTACGTGTGCTTATTTTAAAAAGAGTTGTAACAAGATTCATATTTAGCATTTGGTCCCTTTTTCATTTAACGCTATGTTGTAGGCATTTCTTATGATATGAATTTCAGAAAAAAACACGAGTGGCTAGACCGAGGTTCACTGTATCTCTATTTCTTGTCTATAGCAGTGTTCTAAACCAGTGATGTTCAGGTTTCTAGTGTGAGCCATTGAATAATTGCCTTGTGACAAATTCCCAGAGATAGACTAGATTGAAGAGAAGGACCGTCTTTGTCCTCCTTGACACATATGTAGTTTAAGCATTAGTTTTAGTGCCTTAGGGAGACTCAAGCACATATGGACAGAGCTAAAATGGCTCATGTCAGCGCATTTTGCAGTTTTTATGTATTCTCTATTCTTTGTTGTCTACACTGGAGTCCTAGGGACATATATCCACCATGAAGTGAATTATTTATTGGCATGCGTGGGGCTAGCTCAAATGCTGTTGATCTCATTTTAATTTATGAAATTAAAAAATATATATGTCAAGGCCATTAGACTAGCATTCATGAGTCCCCATTGCCTAAGAGCTGAAGGCTTAGTTGCTCAATGTGTAGCTTCACTCCTCTCTTGCTGAAGTGTCTTATCTCTGCTCCTAATCCCATTTTGGGAAAAGCTTGTGACCTTGGCTGGACCCTTCACCTGCTGGTCTTCGGGCATCTGGGAACTCCTCACGCCATATCACCTGTGGAGAAGACTCTGGCCAAAGCCTGAAGGGAAGGAGCTGACTGACCTGTGATTCTGTGTCAAACGTGACACTGAGGTTTTCTCATTTAATTGGCACAACTGCCCTCTGAGGTGGATGTCGTTTCTATTTTAGCACAGAGGAAACGGAAGTCCAGAGAGTTGGGTAAGCTGCTTATGGTAGAAATGGTCATTCAAATGAGATATTTGTGGTTTGAAGACAAAATAGCAAGTCATATCTTGTTCTTATTCCCACTGTAGCAACCCTTCTCTGGGAAGGCCCGGGAGTCTGCACAGAAGGAGATAAGATGTTGCAGCTTCCAGTGGACCTGTGTTAGCCAGAGCAACGTCAAGCACACCACGTCTGGTGGTGGTGGTGGGGGGAGTGTTGGAAAATAAAATATGTGTGGGGCAGGCTGAGACTCAGGCCGAATCCAACGCCAGACACTCTTCGTGGCAACTGTGGGTCCAGCTGTGGTTCCATGAAGGTGGCTGGCTTCCCACTGAGTGACTTACAGATGAAAACAGCTGACTCTTTGTGCTGCCAGCGCTGTGTGCTCTCTCCTTGAGCTGCCCCTTTACCATGAAGGGGTGTTTTCAGCAGGAAATCAGGGTAACGGAGGACGTTAGAAAGTGTCAGGTCCAAGGACTTCCCTGGTGGTCCAGTGACTGAGACTCCCCACTCCCAATGCAGGGTGCCTGGGTTTTATCTCTGGTTGGGACGCTGGATCCCACATACCGCAGGCTTCTCAGGTGGCGCTAGTGGTAAAGAACCTGCCTGCCAATGATGGAGACATAAGACACTCAGGTTCGATCCCTGGGTCGGGAAGATGCCCTGGAACAGGAAATGGCACCCCACTGCAGCATTCTTGCCTGGAGAATCCCCATGGACAGAGGAGCCTGGTGGCGAGCTATACAGTCCATGGTGTTGCACAGAGTCGGACACCATGATTGAAGCGACTTATCGCACAAAATTTCCCATGTGCGTCAATGGAGAGCAAGAATACTGTGTGCCACAACTAAAGATCCGGCAGAGCCAAATGAATAAAAAACAAATCCCACAGAAAGCTGAGCAGTAACATTAATAGCCTCCCCCCGCCCCGTGACCTTTTTTTGTTTTTAAGGAAAGTGTTAGGTCCAACTCAGAATGGGGAGGTACACAGAGAGAGTTTAGTGACATTTCAGGTCTCGATTTTGGACTCTTCTTCTATCCCATATTTTTCCCAGAAGATTAAGCATCAGTGACCTCTATGGACATCTTAGATTTTGGGGAGAGTGTTTCAGATTCCTCTATCAAATGATTTTTCTGCCTGGGGTTTCTCTCCTCTCTTAAGACCCATAGAGATTCCCAAGCTTTCTCATTTGGAGGGACTCAGTCAGAAGTGATAGCTTTGGTAAGGGCCATGGCTGGAGGTGACACAGCTCATGACTCTGGCTTCATGGCTCCGCCTGCCTGTCCTGAGGTCTGAGGGCATCGCTAATCCCCACCATGACCCAGGCTTTCAGCACTGGCTGGGGAACAGGCTAAAAGTGCCAGCAGGAACACTGAGAATATGATCGTGGCCTTAGGATAAATGGCTTTTGATATAGATTCCATGGTAAACAGAAGTTAAAGGATATGTCTTTGTAATCTCTCTCTCACTCTCATTCTCTCACACAAACTCTCTCTCTTTCTCATACAGTCAATAGAAAAGAAAAAAACAACTGTTTGGATTAACATCTTGGGTTTATAATTTTATCTTTATATCGATGAGAATACTATCAAGTGAGGGGGAGGGGAGAGGCATAGAAAGAGACAGAACCAGAAAGAGGAAGACAGATGGAGGAAGAAATTGCCTTTCGCCAGTAATATTCAGAATCACTCATCCATGGGTCATAAACCGTTGAAAAACTTCCTTGGAATTGTCCAGCCTTAAATAATGTTCTGGGTACTATTAATACAAATCTAGGATCTGAGTTGATTACAGAAATAGGTAGCAACATGAAGTGGTGCATAAAGAAGGGATTTTGGCATCAGTAAGATCTGGATATGAATCTCATTTATGCCACTTGTTAGTTCTGTGACGATGGGGTGTTGTCGAAACTTCCTGTAAAGTGGGGTTAATAATGCCAACCTTATGACGCTATTCTATTAACGAAGTGAGATAAGACATGTGAAAGTTTTCAGGGCATACGTTTAATTGGATGCCTAACTCATCAATTCTCTGCCTGGTAGATTTATCCTAACATGGTCTCACACTGCAGCCTCAGTCTTAACTGCGAGTTTCTCTTGGCACTTTGGTAATTGCCATTAGTCTCTAAAATGGTGTCCATAGTCAATTTATCTTGCCATGAATTTTATGGTTCAATAAAGTCGAGGTGGCACTCGTGGTAAAGAATCCACCTGCCAATGCAGGAAGCTCAAGAAACACAGTTTCAGTCCCTGGGTCAGGAAGATTCCCTGGAGTAGGAAATGGCAACTGCTCCAGTATTCTTGCCTCAAGAATCCCATGGACAGAGGAGCCTGGTGGGCTACAGTCAATGGGATTGCAGAGTCAGACACGACTAAGCACAAAGTCTAGCTTGACAATGTGAGAGGGTAGGAGATGAAGATGCTCTATTTGTAAAGGTAGGCAAAAAGGTTGCTCTCGTGAACGCATCTGTTCATTTAGTATATTCTTTCCCTAAATGCGAAGAACTAACTCATTTGAAAAGACCCTGATGTTGGGAAAGACTGAAGGCGGGAAGAGAAGGGGACGACAGAGGATGAGATGATTGGATGGCATCACCGACTTGATGGACATGAGTTTGAGTGAGCTCCAAGAGTTGATGATGGACAGGGAAGCCAGGAGTGCTGCAGTCCATGGGGTCTCAAAGAGTTGGACATGACTGAGTGACTAAACTGAACTTAACTGAAATGAAAAGGGCTCTCCATGAAGGACTGACTCTCATTACCATCCCACAAGTAGGTCATATGAGTCCCATGTTACAGATGAAGAATCTAAAGCTGGAAGGTTAAGTGTCCTGGGTGACTCTGCTAGTAAGTGGCAGAGCTAGGATTCTAAGCTGGTCCCTCCTGGTCCAAAGCCTCCCCATCGTCCACACTTACGGACACAGAGTTTGAACACAACAGAATAACATGCTTGATCCCAGTGACATTGCATGGGAGTCGAATGTTGTCTTTCCTTCCACAGACTCTTTGGGTACAAGCTTGCCTAAAAGTTGAGTACCCAATCCACCTCTTTGATATAAGTTAAAATGGAGCCTTAGAGCAAAAAGGGAGAAGAAGGAGGTTAATAAGATCGCTCAAGTGTCATCGCCGTTAACAGTTTCACTCACACACATTTTCATTAAAAAAAAAGATTGTTTTGTTTTAGAGGTTATTAGCAAGAAAGACTAGGACAATTTAGATGTCAGAATCTTCTTAAAAGGTTCTTACTTCTTGATCCATGGCTGGTTTTCTGACTCCACTTCAGAAAATCTTCCCGGTGCTCACTTTTTTTCCTCAGGGGCGAGGCTGTCCCTGGTTCACACCCTGCTTCCCCTCCTCATCAGGAGGTCACCCTCTTGGCTCATAGTAATATCCCTTCCTTGGCATCTCTGAGAGACCTAATGCCTGGAATCCCTGCCAGGCTAGGAATCATTTCTTTTTGTACATTCCCTAGGAATTTTCTCTTTTGTAAGCCACGGGACATACAATTAGAAAAATTCTCTTTCAAACGATTTAAAAACTTAAAAAGAGTTGTTGTCTCTAAAGGGATAGGTTTTGGATATCTGAAAAGTTTACTTATGCAAGCCACCTCATTCCTAGGAAAAGGGAGTTCATCCAGGAGAATGAGAAACATCCCAAGCTTTGTGTTCCAGGAGGGTTCTGGAACTCTAGAGACCAGGGTGTGAAGCCTTGTTACAGGCTGAGACCTCAGAGGCGTGTCCCTTAACTGCTCTGTCTCTGCATCTTCAAAATGGGATGGTACAGTTCACACAGAGGTGTCGCAAGGACTGAGATGGTGTATGCAGAGGTCCTAGGACGTCAGGCCCCCAAACCGCTCAAAGGACAATCCCTTATAGTCAGAGCAAGTAATTCAGAGGGTGAGACTGGCCATTCTCTCTTCCAGGAAACATTTGGGTCTGTCTGAAATGATCATGGTTCCTTCTTTGGCTGTGTGAGTTTTAAATTTGCTCTGTAGAAAGGACACGGAGGGGTTAAACAGGAATACAGTTTTTAGCCGTCTTGGAGTTTTCCCTCTTTGTTTAACATCAAAGTGGCCTGCAGTCCATTTTGCCAGTTTATACATATTGTTGTACTCAGAGAAAGGCTGGAGGAGCGGAGCTGGCTGCCTGATTAGCTGTGACTCCCTTGCAGGCTGGCTTAAGAGCCCAAATGGATTCTACCCCTCCAAGGTTTTAATGATAAGGGAGTGGGGGAAGGGGTGGGGGGGGACGCTCCTTCCCTTTTGGAAGGAGACTTTGTGGAGGCCCCGCTAATAAATCATTTGTTCCTTCTAAATGCACGCTCGCATTCACATAAGCACAGACTCAGATGGTTCCCACTTGAAATTTCTCATCAAGTGCAAATAGCTCCCAGCCCGGATGGCTGAGCTGTTTTCCAGCCCCTCTTTGTGCGGAGGTTCAGCTTGGGAGCAGCCCTGGGGACTCACTTGGGGGTGGATCAAGGCCAGGAAACAAAGTCAGAGGCTCACTTGGTCCCCTCCCTACCCCACCCCAGACCTCATCCCCCCACCCTCCTCCTGTCCTTTCTGCCTCCACTTTGAATTTCAAGACAGGAGAAAACCGGGCCACAGCAAGGATTTAGGAACTGACCTTCTGTCTCCCAATGCTTGAGACTCACCCTGAAGCCTGCCTGCTCCCAGGCAAGGTTTGCCAAACTCTGGAGGAAGTTGTGCCGAGAAACGGGAGCAGTGGGAGGGAAAATGGCAAGAGAGCTGGGAACTGTGCTCACCTGCCTGAACCCAGTTCTGCTCTTGCGCCTCCTTCCGCCTGGCCCAGGGAGAGCTGGTGGGGTGGTGGGGGGTGGGGGGGCATGTTTGGGGGGAACGGCAGCCACATGCTCACTCCGGATCAGGCTCACCTAGATCTACCTCCCCGCCCCTCCGGTCCATCCAGCCTGGTCCAGCCCAGGGCAGCTGCCTGCCTGCTCCGTCGGCCGGAGTATTTGGAGCTGCCAGGTTTGCCTTCCCGTACAGGTGTGCAGCCTGGATAACCGGTGATTAATGCCTGTGTCTGGCCAGGCCCTGAGGGTAATTTGATTTGCTTGATATCTAGAGTTATCACCCCCTTTTCCCTGCCTCCTCCCTTTCTTTGTCAGAGTTTGTGGCAGTGTTTACCTTCTCCGGTGTTTTAAGGTGATGAATGACACTTGTTTCTGGTGTGCGTTTCCGCCCAAGTTTTAATTAAATTTTGCACGAGGCTTCTGTAATTATGGCCCTGGGTCTCTCTCCTTCATCTTCCCTCCCTGAAGTTACTCAGCGCTCAGAATGCTCCCCAGGTCTCCTTTCTCTCCCCCTCACCATCTAACCCCAGTGCTGGGGGGCCAGCAGAAGGCCCCCATCCCTGCTTTGGATTTTGTGGTCTGTGATGAAACAGTTCATGTCTGGCCCTGTTGGCTTCCTCTGGACTGGGGCAGGGGACGGACTCTCAGGAAGAAGAGCTGCGGGAAGAGAGCTGGCCTTGTCCGAGGTGATGGGACGTCTGCAAAACCACCCCCTAAGTGGATGCTGCCGGGCCCGCCAGGAGGCTTCTGTCTCTGTTATGAGTGGGGTGAAGCTGTGTTTTCCCGTTCTTTTTCTTTTTCCTTTCTAAGAGCTGTATGGAGCTTCTGTATGTTCCAACTGAGAGAACGCCCACATGGCTGAGACAGCAAGAGCAATGGGGTAATGGTCTAGGAAATAAATGAAGTGAACCAACCCAGGGATGCTGTCTGCCTGCAAAGTGGAGATAAAATTAGAGCAAGTCTGTCTGGTTCAACTTACGGTGGGTCCACAATTCAGGCCAAGAAGTAACCTGAATTGTCTATCTGAGGCTGCAAAAACTGGCTAAGTTTCTTCAACTGTGTTATCCACCTGCTTTTGTTTTGGTTTGTCTAACTCACTCCCAGAGAACTCATAAGGAAGGTATTCCAAACTGGAAGAGGAAAAAAAGATCGCATTCTTAAGAAACCGTTAAGAGGACTTTTAGGCCAGAGCAGTTAAGGGGCTGACCTAGAAACACCTTTTTGGTTTCAACATGAACTTATTATTAAGACTGTGCTGGGTGTTGTGAGGATGCCAACGGCATGGGGTGTGGTCCTTGCCTGCCTGGATGCAGCTTCAAAACCCTGTTGGGGACAATAAGGCTGACACATTTAAAAGAGTTCTGAGAGGCCGAGTGGTGCTATGGAGGAGACAGGATGGAGTCGGTAAGAGGGCAGGAATTCTCCACCCTCCCCTGCTGCTAATGAGTGCTGAGGCCCCTGGCAAGTCATTGCTCAGGCTTGGTGCTCCTGCTACCTATTAAGGGAGTCGAATGAAATAATCTCTTAAAGTTCCTTAGAGCTTAATCTTAGAATCTAATCACCAGCATCGGTAGATCTGTTGTATAACTAAGCAATGAAGAGAAGTACGCCGACAAAGAATACCGCGAGCCCTGAGTTGGGGAAGGGCTTGTGTCTCAGTGAAGAGGACCAGCTTTGAGGGGGGACCCCTGAGGCGCTGGGCTCAGGGTGGACTTTGAAGGCAGGCAGCAGATACAGCAGCGCTAATTGCAAGGTGTGTTTAGAGATGGGGAATAGGCCAAACGGTCGGAGTAGTTCGTAGAGGTTGCGGGTGAGGGGGACGTTGGAAAGTTGGGCTGGGGCCAGATGGGAGGGTGTTGAACTCTGGCCTAAGGAGTTAGAGCTTGAGTTTGCAGGTGAAAGGTGGTTATGGAAGGGGTGATGTAACAGAGCGGAGGCTGCCCAGGTATGTTACTGGGGCAGTGTGGAAACAGCCCGGCCTTTGTTTTTGGCTTAAGAACTGGCTTGTCCATGGGGTCAAAAGCTTCACCTAACCAGACTCCTCTTGCTCCGGGACATGACTCTTCTCCGCTTGGCATTGCTCAATCAATCAACATAAAGCGCTGGGTCAAAGATACAACAGAAGACATGTGAGAGCCTGGGAATAGTGGTCATTGCTTAACATTTAAAAAAAAATTTTTGGTAGGATATACATAGCCTAAAATTTAAATTTTAGCCACTTTTAGGTATACAAATATGGTGAAGGACCGGAAGCCTGGCGGGCTGCAGTCATGGGGTTGCAGAGTCAGACATGACTTGGTGACTGAACAAAAGGTATACAATTCGGTGGTATTAAATACAGTCATTCACATGGCTGTACAACCACCACAGTCCATTTCCTGAACTTTTTCATCATTCTAAACAGAAACGCTATTCCCATTAAATGATGACTACCCATTCCTCCCTCCCCCAGCCCCCAGTAACCACATTCTGCTGTAGAATGCTTCCATAAATTTGCCTGTTTTAGGCACCTCATAGAAGTAAAATCATATAATTTTTGTCTTTTTGTGTCTGGCTGGTTTTACTCAGAATAAGGTCTTTGAAGTTCGTGTTGTGACCTGTGTCAGAACTTCGTTCCTTTTCAAGACTGAATCATATTCCACTGTGTGTTTATTTTGTTTATCCAGTCATCCGTTGATGGACACAGGTGGTTTTTACCTCTTTGCTAGTGTGAATGATATTGCATTGAAAATCTGAAATTTGGCTGAGAAAAATTGTACCCTCAATGTATGAAAAAACCATTTTTCTGCAGAAAACTTTGAGCAAGGACCAGACACCTCAGGTGGGTTGGATGACTTGGAGAAAGGGATCTGGGGGCTGTAGGGGATGTGAACAGAATGGCTTTTCTGACAGTTACTCAGCATTCTGAAAAAGATGAGGAAATGAGGTCTTGGCAGAAGGAAGGAAGCCTCCTGGGGAAGGAGACATAGAATCCCTGCTCCGCTCTCCATACATGCCCCCCTCCAAGTTTCATACCTGCCCCCCCAAGTTTCTTCTCTGCTTCTGCCTCTCTATCAAATCTGCTCACAAAGAAGGGCTGTTTGTTGGAATAAGCACCGACTGACCTTAAACCAACTTACTGTTTCTCTCAGGAATATTAGCATTGTACATCTCATCTCTCCTTAGATAAAATTAGATTTTGTTAATTGTCAGAAGGATTCCAGCATCTGACATGCAGGTGGAAGAGATGTGGGCATCTTTCCTGACCTCCTCACTTGCTGTAAACCTCACAAAAATACCCTTCCTTTCCTGTACTGCGTGGGCTTGAGGGGGCAGGTACCGGACATTTTGGGATACCCTTGCCCTCATAGGAGGAATGGGAGAAGGTACTGCAAACCTAGAGGATGGAGGAGCATTTCCCTGCTTTTGAGCTTTCTTGTTGCTATCTTTGTTAGAGACAAAGCTGTCCCGGATTTCTCCACTTTCCTAGGATGAGGGCAGTTGGGAGCATGACTCTGTTTCTTTGGGGACCACCTGGAGAAATTTCCCTAAATTAGAGTGGGACTGAGCTGCCTGGATGAGGGATACTCCAGTTGTTTGCATATACAGCTGCAGGTGACTCAGAGACCAGCTTCTCCCAGCGCCCTGCCTGCCAGGGCGGCCTTCCGGTGATGAGACTCGCCTCAAGGGTTCCCACTCTGGCTCCACACCTGTCCCACCCCTGAGACTCACAGGAGGCTGGTTCTATCCCAGGAAGCCTGACAGAGCAGAGGTAAGGGGAGCTGGCTGTTTTGGGCGTGTGCTTCAGCATGGCGGAGCAGAGACCAGGCTGAGAGTTCATGCCCTGTGGCCGGCTGTGTTCAAGGTATGTGCAGAGCCCTTTCTCACTGGATGCTAAATAAGGAGGACAAAGGTGGTGTATGGCTGTCAAAAATTCCATCAGCTAGTCTGTCAACCAGAGAAGGAAATGGCAACCCACTCCAGTGTTCTTGCCTAGAGAATCCCAGGGACGGGGGAGCCTGGTGGGCTGCCGTATATGGGGACACACAGAGTCGGACACGACTGAAGCGACTTAGCAGCAGCAGTCTGTCAACAAACATCCTATGTACTGGGCACAGGGGATAAGGAGATTAAAAAAAAAAAAAAAGGTTAGAAAAGATCTGTTTTTTTGTGTGCACAAAGTCAGGATAAGAAAGGCAAGTTCATAATCAAGTAGAATACAGAGTGTGGAAGATTGTAATTCCCCCAAATGGCCACAGTATTTTCCTAAAATATGATGTATTAATGGGTTTCCCTGGTGGCTCAGATGGTAAAGAATCTGTCTGTAATATGGGAGACCCGGGTTCAATCCCTGGGTTGGGAAGGATGCCCTGGAGGAGGGCATGGCAACCCACTCCAGTATTCTTGGCTGGAGAATTCCCATGGCCAGAGGAGCCTGGCGGGCTACAGTCCACGGGGTTGCAAAGAGTTGGACATGACTGAATGACTAAACACAACACACACGGCATATGAATAGAAAATTTGAGTTGTAGTAAGGCCAAGAAATCAGGAGACTTTTACCATGGAAAGGATAGCTTGTTATCCTCACAGATTTTAAGATGAGGAGGCAGGTGCTGCCACAAGGGGACACGTGTGAAAACACCAAGGTCATCAGGAAGCAGAGGGAGGGAGAAAATGTGGGTGAGAGCCTTTCTAGTGGCTTCTCTGGGAAGGAACCACACGGAAGGAAAAACAGGCCCAGGACTGGCTAGCTGGAAATAGTTCCATCAGGCACTGGGGCCCAGGGACTGTCCCTCATTGTCTGGTACTGGGTGCTGGGGTGATTAGGGCAGGTACAGAGTGGCCCAAAGCGTGAGAGCTGATAAGGGGGATGGTTGGGGTGTGGGCTCTGGATCGGCTGGTTTGTATTTGAAAGGTGCACTTGTGGGTAAGTTGTTGACTATCTCGAGGAGTTGGTTAACCCTGGGAGGGCAGTATCTCCAAAGGCAGCAAGGCCCCAGATATATCAAAGCATCGGAATACAGAAAATAAAAGACTTGGCTAGCACAGTATTACGTCTGGTTCCACATGCTTTCCAGGAGGCTTCCCTAGTGGCTCAGTGGTAAAGAATCCACCTGCCAATGCAGGAGACACGTGTTCGATCCCTGGGTTGAGAAGATCTCCTTGATCCCTGACTTGAGAAGATCTCCAGGAGAAGGAAAATGGCAACCCACTCCAGTATTCTTGCCTGGAGCACTATTCATGTTCCAGAGGAGCCTGGCAGGCTACAGTCCATGGGGTCGCAAAGAGTTGGATACAACTTAGAGACTAAACAACAGAATGCTCTTCTAGAATCTGATACTGGTCCATTGAAAGGGGAGTCTGTTTCCTCTGACCTGGAGCTTGGAGGAACTTTGTGACTGCCTCAGTGAATAGGCCAGAGGAAACAACAGTATGTCTTCCAAGGCTAGGTCACTCAGGATGATACGGTTCCTACTTGGCTCTTTTCCTGTTGGGACACTTGCCCTTGGAACTCAGCCTCCATGAGGAAGCCCAAGGCACCTGCAGAGGCCACGGGTCCGTGTTCTGATCCAGAGCCCCAGCAAAGGCCCCAGCTGTTTGCCTGCACCTAGCACAGGGCCTGTGAGTGGATGTGGCTGAAGATCCCAGTCTCCAGGCCACCTCAGCTGATGCCAACAGGAGCCAAGAAAAACCACCCTTGCCAAGCCCGTCTAAATGCAGAATTCTTGAGCAAAATAAATGGTGTCATTACTTTCAGCCCCTGGTCTTGGGGTGGTTTGTTGTACAGTAGAAGGTAACCAGGACACAGGATGGTAAGATGATGCTGGGGCTGGGGGGTGCGGGAGGTGTGGAGTACAGATTGTTCTGAGTGCACGTGGGGAAGGTGGAGGATGGGAATAGGGATGCAGTCCTGTCAGAAAAGGCAGCATAGAGTTAATAATAGTAACCAAGGGATTTCTCTGGCAGTCCAGTGGTTAGGACTCCAAGCTTGCACTGCAGGGGGTATGGGTTTGATCTCTGATCTGGGAAATTAGATGCCCTGAGGTGCAGCCAAAAAATAAAAAAAAATTAAAAAAAATAAAAAATAAAAGTGGGGATTGAAATTGAATGGGACCCCAGAGGACCTTCCTGGGGACAAAAGGATCTCTGCGTTCGACCCCTTCACCCCAGCACACATTCTGGTGTGTGACATTCCCTGAGTTCCAAAGAGTGGACTCAAGCAGTTACTAATTAGGGAAGTGAGAGAATGCAGGAAAGAAAAGTGGTCAAGAAACAACAGTGCTGTGATAAAACAGAGTCCTAGTTCCCCTTCAAGGGAAATACATAGTAATCTGATGCATCTCTTTGAGATATTCTGCAGGCACTAAGGCCCCCAACTGGGAGGAGAATGATGACTCCATGCTGAAACCCCAGACTTCTATTAGAACCTAAGAGTGGACTTTAAGAGCTGAGAGGGGAGAGAGAGGATGTGGAGAGTAGGTGGCAAGGGGTGGATGTGGGAGGGGAAGGGGGGCAGGCGATGACCACCCTGACCTATGACCCTACTGAAACAGGAGGGTAGGGGGTGGGGCACAACCTTTAAAGAATGACGTAATGATGAAAAGTGAAAAGGGAAAGTGTTAGTTGCTCAATCATATCTGACTGACATCATGGACTGTAGCCCACCAGCTCTGTCCATGGAATTTTCCAGGGAAGAATAGTGGAATCGGTTGCCATTCCCTTCTCCAGGGTATCTTCCCAACCTGGAGATCAAACCCAGATATCCTGCACTGCAGGTGAATTCTTAACCATCTGATCCAACAGGGAACCCGAAACTTGCATGTTGCATGACAAACTGGTTCAGTTCAGTTCAGTTGCTCAGTCATGTCCAACTCTTTGTGATCCCATGGACTGCAGCACACCAGGCCTCCCTGTCCATCATCAACTCCTGGAGTTTACTCAAACTCATGTCCGTTGAGTCGGTGATGCCATTCAACCATCTCATCCTCCGTCATCCCCTTCTCCTCCTGCCCTCAATCTTTCCCAGCATCAAGGCCTCTTCTAATGAGCTGGCTCTTTGCATCAGGTGGCCAAAGTATTGGAGCTTCAGCTTCGGCATCAGTCTTTCCAATGAATATTCAGGACTGAGTTCATTTACGATTGACTAGTTTGATCTCCTTGCAGTCCAAGGGACTCTTAAGAGTCTTCTCCAACATCACAGTTCAAAAGCACCAATTCTTCAGCGCTCAGCTTTCTTTATAGTCCAACTCTCACATCCATATATGACTACTGGAAAAACCATAGCTTTGACTATACAGACCTTTGTTGGCAGAGTAATGTCTCTGCTTTTTAATATGCTGTCTAGGTTTGTCATAGCTTTTCTTCCAAGGAGCAAGTATCTTTTAATTTCATGGCTGCAGTCACCATTTTCAGTGATTTTGGAGCACAAGAAAATGAAGTCTCTTACTTTTTCCATTGTTTCCCCATCTATTTGCCATGAAGCGACGGGACTGGATGTCATAATCTTCGTTTTTTGAATGTTGAGTTTTAAGCCAGCAAACTGGTTAGAACCAGCTAGGTCCAAGATGTGAAGATTTGACTTCCAGTGGACCTTGAACGTCATTATATACTCCTTGTAATGCATTTGCATAAGCTAAGTGACACACCCACCAGTGCTGTGATAGTTCCCAGGCCGACTATCAAAGATCAAAGAATGGGCAGTGGTTCAATTTCTGGAAATCTCTGCACCTTCCCCCGAAGTCCTTGAAATAATCCTACTGTTCTTTAGCCTTTGAAATTACCCAACCCCCTAAAACTAACCGTGCCATATTTTGGGGTTTGTCACCACTCTCTGTCTGTGGAGTGTGTTTCTCTCTAAATAAATCCCCCCCCCCTTTTTAAAAAGATCTTTTTGATATGGACCATTTTTAATAAGTCTTTATTGAATTTCTTGCATTATCACTTCTGTTTCATGTTTTGATTTTTTTACCATGAGGCACCTGGGATCTTAACTTCATGACCAGGAATCAAGTCCCAGTCTGGGTTTGACTGGTTTGAGTCCTAGAACATGGGTTCAAATCCCATTGTGAGCTGCACAGTTTCACTGTGACCTATGACTCTGGGCCAGTCTTCCTCCACCTCCCGTTGGTCACTGCCTCCTGCGCCACCCTCTGATTTTTGGCCTCCCAGTTTGGCAAGATTGAAGGCAGGGGGAGAAGGGGATGACAGAGCATGAGATGGTTGCATGGCATCACCAACTCAATGGACAAGAAGTTGAGTAAACTCCAGGAGTTGGTGATGAACAGGGAGGCCTGGCATGCTGCAGTCCATGGGGTTGCAGAGAGTTGGACACAACTGAGCGATTGAACAACTCAGCAACAGCTTTGTTCCTTTCTTCCCTCTTCCCACCCTCTGCTCCATCTGACTCTGGAAATAATTGCAAAGGATTATTGTGTTGGGACTTACACAATATGGAGTGAAGTGCAGAACACACCTTACAGTTTGTCTCATTTTCCTCCCGTCACTGAAGCAAAGTGTTGAGAAGAGGAAGTCATTTTACAGTTGCTGCAGCTGCTACTGAATTTAGATTGGAAAAGTGATTTGCTTGAGCAAAGTGGTGATCAGATAAATTCCATGAATTTATTGCTTAAAAAAATGTATCTGTTAGAGAGAGGGGATGGCTGCCCCGATGTTGTGAGGGGGCAGGGCTGGGGGAAGGGGCGTTGTTAGCCTCTGTGCACCAACCTCAGAGAAGCCTTAGGCAAATAGGAATGATGAAGGCCTTTCAGCCCTTCGGCATCTGATAAAATCCTTTCCTTTTTCACGATCTCATTTAATCTTCACAGTGAGATGGGGAAGGTAGCCTAGGGGTGGCGTTACCTCCCCTTTCTAAACAAGGAGAATGAGAAATGCTCAGCCAACAAGCAAGAGGGTCCATCTCCAGCCTTTGAATCTACATAAGTGCCTCTGCTCTTTGGATGATCCACTTGAGTGTTTGCGGTCCCACTGATTTTCAGATGAGATTCACTCTTGGAAGAGAAGCAGGGAAAGACACTTGACATTTATCTTGTGATCATTTCTTGCCGGGGACAGGGAGGCGGGTGCTTATGTTAGCTTTCTGTAGGGCTGGTTTACGATAAGATGGGAAATGATCACAGTTGCTTTTGGTGGCCTGGGCTTCCATTGGATGAAGTCTTTCTCCTCTTTCTGAGCTGTATCCAGCCCACTCCTAGGAGACAGAAGTTCCATTCCTGCTGCTGTTTATTAGATCAGGGCTGGGCCTTGCCCCCTTGGGTCCGTGCCTCCATGGGCTTCTGCAGCTCCTGGTAGGCGTGGGGTCCCTGTGACTTACTGCAGCCACTCCCCCATGGTGGGCCCTTCTCGCGCGGGCTCACTAGGACCTCCAGCCCCTGTGGAATCACTTCTAGATGTGTCTGAGAATGCTCAGGAGTGTCCCATCTGGGCCTGCTGGGCCTTGTCTCCTGGGGCGTGAGTCCCGGGTGTCCTTCAGCCCTGGGGCGTCCATGCTAAGCAGTTGTCTGGGGTGGGGGGTGCTGCCTGTTCTGGGCAGCCTGTGCCCCATTGTTTTTCAGAATTTCAGCAACAGGGCATCTCAGCTTCTTCCAGAATTCCTGGTCACCTCACGCATGGTGACAAGGGCTGAGTCCTTGTGAGGATGATCTGTGATACCTGATGTGTTGGCGCACCCCCCGAGGGACCCTAGGTATCACTTGGGACTCGGGGTCAGTCTGCCTCTCTGCAGATGGTCGTGGCTGGGTTACTGAGTCAGGCTCAGGGGCCTGGTTTCTTCTCCGCTCTGGGTGAGGTCTCTCTGTCCTATAATAACTGATAGGAGAGTGTCAGTTACTTACATCCCTCCCCCAATACCACACTGTGAGTCACTGATAAAAAGCAGTGGGCCATTATTGATTATCCACACTATGCCAGCCCGGGCACTGGGAACTTTGTGCATGTTATCTTTTTAATTCCCAGAACCACCTGAGACCACATAACTTTACTGCCCAGGGGTTCAGAGGTCAGGGTGTGTTGGCCGAGAGGGTTGTCTAGAGAAGTGACTGCACATTTCAGTGCCTTTATCCTTCATCTACAAAACGAGCCATTAGACCATATGCTGTTTAAAATCCTGACTCAAAAACTCACTTTTGTTAACTTTCTAAGGAACATCTCTGACCTCACAAAAGTCAAACTTAAGCCCTCAAAAGACACAGAGCTGACCGTATAATAGAAACCTGCCTGATTCCTCTGTCTATGGCTTTCTCCAGGCAAGAATACTGGGGTGGGTTGCCATTCCCTTCTCTAGCGGATCTTCCTGACCCAGGGATTGAACCTGGGTCTCCTGCATTGCAGGCAGATTCTCTACTCTCTGAGCCACCAGGGAAGCTCCAACACCTAATATCTAGATACCGTATTTGTTGTTCAGTAGCTAAGTTTTGTCCGACTCTTTGCGACCCCATGGACTACAGCACGCCAGGCTTCCCTGTCCATCGTTACATCAATGGGTTGTTATTCTGAGGAGGGAGTTGTTTGAAACTGTTATGATTGTTTTTTAATTTCAAGTAACAGAAAGCTCACGTCAAGGCTATAGTTCTACAGTCATAACAGGATTTGGGAGGTGGCTGTGATCCACTTGGAAAGAGCACCAACTTAGCAGCGAGCATCCAGGGCTGGAGTGTAATTTAAATTTACCAGCTCTGTGTCTCTAGGCAAGGAATCTTTGAGCATCAGTTTTCTCAACTGTAAAAATAAGAATTGCAGGATTCATCATGTGGGGGCTTTATGCGGTCCAATGAATGTGACAGTACATCACACATTTGTAACTGCTCTGTGCTACGTAAGAGTTATTATAACTCTTCTTTGACTGCTTCTATTTACTTAAAACCTTAACATCAATGCTTGTCAGTTCTGGAATGAGCTTAGGGAAGGCAATTGCTGACTCTGCCTAAGGACCTCTGTTCACCACTCTGACCCTGCTCTACTCTCCCCAAATGTAGTCTAATTTTCCAAATAGTCTCCAAGGGGAAAATGTCCCTCTCTCTCCTTTGAGCTTTCATTTCACACCATGGAAGTGGTCTGTTTCCTCATAGATGATAAGTAGTTTTAGTTCTATAGGGCTTCCCTGATAACTCAGTTAGTAAAGAATCTGCCTGCAATGCAGGAGACCCTGGTTTGATTCCTGGGTCAGGGAGATCTGCTGGAGAAAGGATAGGCTACCCACTCCAGTATTCTTGGGCTTCCTTGGTGGCTCAGCTGGTAAAGAATCTGCCTGTAATGTGGGACACCTGGGTTCAATCCCTGGGTTGGGAAGATCCCCTGGAGTAAGGGAAAGGCTACCCACTCCAGTGTTCTGGCCTGGAGAATTTCTTTTCCATGGGATTGCAAAGAGTTGGACATGACTGAGCGACTTTCACTTCACTTTAGGTTTCGGTAATGTGAGTGTTCTGAGATCTCCAAGAGGGACAGGTGGGGTGGGATGTGGTAGGAAGGCAAAATTCCTTCCTGGAAATGTGAGGATCTGGGTTCCGTCCAGGATTTTGCTATCTGTGAGCTGTTGGACCCCAGGAAATTCCCCCAGTCAATTTAGCCTCATTTTGATAACTTGTGCAGAGAAAAATTTCAGCCCCATCTTCCACAGAGGATTTTTGAGAGGATAAAAGCATTAGCATTCCCATTATGTATCACCAAATATGTAAAGAATACTTTCAAGGTGGGAGCGAGGTGCTGAGCCAGGTGCCAAGGGTAAATCAGCTAATTGGATGTGCAGGAAGCCAGCGTATGTTCGAGGTCCATCTGGGTCTCAGGAGGGAGGCTGGGGGGCCTCACCTGGTGGGCCTTGAACACTCTGGCTATGGTGGGTACTTTCCATATGGAGGCAGTATGTCAGGTGGGAAGATGGGGAGGCTTCCGGGGAAGATGGGCACCCCCCAGGGATCATACTGACTGCTCCTCTCTGATTTCCCCTCCCACTTTGGGTGGCCCCATCAAGAGAAGCTGCAAGTGGATCAGCCTGTCACAGCTGCTCCCTGTAGAGCTCCTGGACAAGTGTGTAGGATCAGGAATTCACATTTTGATGAAGACTGATAGGGAGATTGTTGGCACCCTACTGGAATTAGATGACTTTGTCAGTATGGTACTGGAAGATATCCCTGAATTTGAAGTGAGACCAGAAGGAAGAAGAATTACTAAATTAGACCAAATTTTGTGAAATGGAAACAGTACAACAACGCCGGTTCCTGGCGGAGAAGGACCTGAATTTCCTTGACTTACCCTAGATCCTGTTTTATGATGACAACAAAACAGAAATTTTTTTAACCTTTCAATATTTGTATTCTGTGAAGCCAAGTTTCCTACTAAAGGGAAATGCTCTGAGGATGCCCAGTTCATGCCAATTTTTGTAAGTTAATCATGATTATTTTGGAAAAAGAACAGTTTTTTAAGACAAAAAATAAAGGTGTTTTTGTTAAATAAGTAATAAGTGTTAGTCGCTCAGTTATGCCCAACTCTTTGTGACCCCATGGACTGCAGCCCACCAGGCTCCACTGTCCATGACATTTTCCAGGCAAAGATACTATAGTGGGTTGCCATTTCCTTCTCCAGGGGATCTTCCCAACCCAGGGATCGAGCCCGGGTCTCCTGCACTGTAGGCAGATTTTTACCGACTGAACTACAAGGGAAGCCCATTTTTGTTAAAGAAAAAAAGAAAAAGAAGCTGAAAGGAGGTGATAGAAGGGGGTTGGGGTGGGCACCCAGTGATGGGACAGTTAGAGTGAACATGTGACAGGGGTATTCAGCTTGAGGGCCCTGACTGGCATACGGCAGTGTTCCCAGGGCTGCTGACTTACCTGTACAGGTGTACAGGTAGTTAAGGAATTCCCTTGTGGGGTCTTGCAAATCATTCTTTTAATCCAGTTTCCCAGGAGCAAGTGAGGTATTTTAGAACAATCTCACTGGAAGTGGTGTCACCCCACCTCCTGGGTAAGGCCTGTACGTTTAGATTTCACCAGCAGTCCCAAGGAGGTCTCCATCCCTCTGCAGCTCTGAATCAGCCCCTGTTCCCCTGAAGGCTTTGCTGGAGCAGGGCTTTGGGTGAGGGCTAATTAGATAATGCCTGTGAAGCACTTGGAGTTCCTTGGAGACGGTGCCTCTCGATGTATTATTAATAGTGGTGAGCACAGTGTTTCCAAACAAAGACATGCCTACTTAAATACCCGGGGCAGGGGGAGAGAGGGCAGAGGGGAGGCTTGGAGAGCAGACCCAGCAGAGAGAGCCGGTCCTTGGGGAAGGCCTCCAGCCCCATCATGTGATCTTCAAGGTGGGGATGGAGGGCAGGGACTGTGAGTATGAGATGGAAAGTTGTAGGGCAGTACTTGTGTAGACAGTGTGAGCAGGGCCCTGGTCTGTGATGGGGCGTGAGGAGGGAAATCGGCAAGCCTGGCCAGGCTGTGCCCCCCGGGGGGTGGTTTCCTACTGGGGAGATGTACCCATGTGGGAGACCCAGGTTCGATCCCTGGGTCAGGAAGATCCCCTGGAGAAGGAAATGGCAACCCAGTTCAGTATTTTTGCCTGGGAAATCCCACGGATGGAGGAGCCTGGCTGGTTACAAACGTCCACGGGGTCACAAAGAGTCGACGAATACGACTGAGCGACTTCAGTTTCAGTTTCAGGGCTTCCCCGGTGGCTCAGACTGTAAAGAAAGAAAGAAAGAAAGTGAAGTTGCTCAGTCATGTGCAAAGACTCTGCTTTGATCCCTGGGTCAGGAAGATACCCTCGAGAAGGGAATGGCAAACTATTCCAGTATTGCCTGGAAAATTCCATGAACAGAGGAGCCTGGTGGGCTGCAGTCCATGGGGTCACAGAGTCGGGCACAACTGAGCAGCTAGCACACACCAGCTTCCAGGAGCACTCCCTGGGCTGGCATTGCCCTGAGAGAGCTCCCTTGGTTTAGCTGGCTCTGTTTCCTAAGAGATTAACCTGGATTAACCCCTGCTCCTCCCAAAGATTGGAGTGCGCCCCATGCAGATTTCACTATCGAATGGCTGGATCATTAAAGGGCTAATTTGAGGAGGCCAAATTCTATGTTAGGGGTTGGGACTCCCATCCCACTGGAGGATCTAGCTCAGAGAACTCATGCCTCTGTCACTGGTGACCCCTGTAGTTGCTCTCATGGGTAAATATCTAGGGTACTCCCAAAAGACATATTGAAGTCTGTTATGGGCTAGGGGTTTGCATCCCCTGAAAATTCTTATGCTGAAGACTTAATGAAACCATTTACTTCAGATTGGGACTTGAACCCACGTGCTGGGACTTGAACCCAGCCAAAACCCAGGATAGCTGGTTTCAGTACCTAATGAGGATCAGGTTTCTTGATGTCTCATCGCAGAAAGGATGTGGTGAGAGACAAAATGATAGGTAAGAAGTGGATTTATCCAGGTTCAGAGAGAAGCACACGGCAGAGTATGGGCCATGTGGTGTGGATAGTTTTTATAGCCTGGGTAATTTCATATGCCAATGAGTGGGAGGATTATCCCATCTATTTTGGGGGAAGGGGTGGAGATTTCCAGGAGTTGGACCACCACTCAGTCCTAGGTCTTTAGACAGTGTCTTGGAAAAGTCATGGCACCTCTGGGTGTGTCATTTAGCTTGCTGATTGAGGATCAAGGTCTAGTCTTGTCTGCAATCTTGATCCCATTTGATTCTAATTGGTTTATGTTGCGTCCTTGTGTGTGTTGCTCAGTCGTGCCCAACTCTTGTGACCCCATAGACTGTAGCCCGCCAGGCTCCTCTGTCCATGGGATTCTCCAGGCAAGAATACTGGAGTGGGTAGCTGTTTTCTGCTCCAGGTGATCTTCCCGACCCAGGAATCGAACCAGGGTCTCCTGCACTGCAGGCAGACTCTTTACTGACTGAGCTACGAGGGAAGCCCGTCCTTGGACTATGTCATTCTTTCAGAAGTTGTGCCCTGTCCCCTTCCCTCCTGTTTCACTAACTCTCCCAATGGGATGGTGTTTGGAGATGAGGTCTTTCTTTGAGAGGTGGTTAGGATTAGGTGAGGCATGAAGGTGGGGCGTTTGTTACCAAGCAGAAATGCCTATGACTGATGCACAACAAGGCCAAATAAACCAAGATGTTGGAGTTTGGAGCAGAGAAAGGTGTATTGCAGGGCCAAGCAAGGACAACAGGTGGCTGGTACTCAAAACCCTCAAACTCTCCAGTGGCTTTTGGGGAAAAGATTTGTAGGTAAAATTTGGAGTGAGGGCTGCAGGGTGTGTGACTCTGTTCTGATTGGTTGGTGGTGAGTAACAGGGCAGTGCTCCAGGAACCTTGCCCTCAGCCTGAAGTCACCATCCTTTACTTGGGTGGAGACCTCAGTTCCTTAAGAAGAACTCAAAGATATCATTATGTATATTTCTTAGGAGGAACCAGGACCCTGCCCCAAGGCTGCACTATTGTTTCTTGAGTGTTCCTCCCTTGTTTCTGCATCTCCTCCCTTCCCTGATTAGCAGTTGTTTGAATCTGCCCTTTGTCACTCTGGGAAGGTCAAGGAAGCTGAGAGAAGCCTATTTCCTTACAAAGTTAGAAAGAGGGAACACAGAAAGAATGTGTATTTGGGAGAGCCACACAAGGTCCTGCTCCCTTTCAACCTTACTTGGAAACCAGATTATTGCAGATTAATTAGTTAGGATGAAGTCATGCTAAAGTGGGGTGGGCTCCTAGTCCAATGTAACTAGTATCCCTATAACAAAAGAGGAGACATAGACACACACAGAGGGAAGATAACTCGAAGACCCTCAGGGAAAATACCAGTGAAAAGAGAGGAAGGGATGGAATGATGCATTTCCAGTAAGGAAATGGCAACTCACTCCAGTATTTTTGCCTGGACAGAGGAGCCTGGCGGGCTACAGTCTATGGGGTGGCAAAGAGTCAGACATGACTGAGCAACTAAATAACAACAGTCACAGCAACAAGGGATGCTGAAGATCACTGGCCACACCATAGAAGCTAGGAGAAAGACATAGAACCCATTCTCCCCTCCAGCGTTCAGACAGACTAAGGCCCTGCCCACATACTAACTTCAGACTTTTCCTCTTCAGAACTTTGAGAGACTGAAAATCTGCTGCTTTGGGACTCTCCTGGTGGTCCAGTGGTTAAGACTCCACACTCCCAACCCGGGGGGTTCAGGTTCAACCCCTGGTTAGGGACCTTGAGCTCACATACTGCAACTGAAGATTCTGCATGCCACCACAAAGACCAAGGATCCTCCTGCTGCAACTAAGACCCAGTGCAGCCAAAATAAAAAATAGATAAGTAACAATTTTAAATTTCTGTTTTTAAGCACCTGCTGTAGGGACTTTTTCACAGCAGCCCCAGGAAATTAATACTTTAGGGTCCAGGGGTGTTCAGATGCTCTTTCAAACTGACCACAAACACCTCGGTTGGCTTAGAAAGCCAGCCAAGCCCAGGAGGCCTCCGCTTTCTTTGTGTCTCTATTTTGGGAAGTCTGTACGCATGAGCTCCTAGGTTCACTCATTGAGGACAGGCCTTCTGCTGCCAAGTTCTCACACAAAATGTTCCAAGACACAAAAGGGCTTAGAAACCCAGAGACTGGAGCCAGTAGAAAAAAGCAAAGCTATCTTCCTGTTTAGCCAAAGGACAGACGTCTCTGAATACCAAAAATCACACATCATTATTTATCCTCATGAATCATCAGGTGACATTATATTAGCAGACACCCCACCCCATCATAGGTCAGTCCCATTAGTTACCAGGGGGAAATGGGCAGGTTTAGAATAGGTTAGTAAAACCCCAAGGCATCAGATGATCTGGTACGTTCTGGCACTGAAACTTCTTTGCTGTGCCTGTCAGGTACCCTCTGGCCTCAAGGGATGGACAGCAGACAACTGCCAGGGTTCCCTTTCTCCCTCACGCCTCCGGCCCCACAGTTGTAGACCACAGGGCTTTTCAACAGCTGCCTAACCACCAGCGCCGTGTTCCTGCTCCTGGGAGGGGATGGCACATGGGGTAAGCTGGGCCGCAGACACCTGGCCCTATCTTGTGTTAGATCATCTTTCAGAAGATGTGTAAACCTCCAGCAACCTCAAGACCAGAATTTACCTCTAGGATGCTCCTTGAGAACAGCACCCTGAGGTTTTGCCTTCGGGGAAATCCCCCCCTCACCACCCCCCCCATGCCCCCCTTACCCCACCCCTACCCCCTACGCAACTCCCGCCCAATCCTTGCCTCCCTGGGAGGGGCTGATACCATTTGTTGTTGTTTGGTCACTAACTCGTGTCCGACTCTTTGTGACCCCATGGACTGCAGCACGCCAGGCCTCCCTGTCCTGCACCATCTCCCTGAGTTTGCTCACACTCATGTCCATCGAGTCAGTGATGCTATCCAACCATCTCATCCTCTGTCACCCTCTTCTCCTCCTACCCTCAAACTTTCCCAGCATCAGAATCTTTTCCAATGAGTTGGCTCTTCGCAGCAGGTGGCCAAAGTATTGGAGCTTCAGCATCAGTGCTTTCAATGAAAGCACTCAGGGTTGATTTCCTTTAGGATTGACCGGTTTGATCTCCTTACTGTCCAAGGGAGTCTCAAGAGTCTTTTCCAGCACCACAATTCAAAAGCATTATTTCTTCAGCCTTCTTTATGGTCCAAGTCTCACATCCATACATTGCTACTGGAAAAAACATAGCTTTGACTAGACGGACCTTTGTCGGCAAAGTAATGTCTCTGCATTTTACTATTCTGTCTAGGTTTGTCCTAGCTTTTCTTCCAGGGAAGCAGTGTCTTTTAATTTCATGGCTACAGTCACTATCCGAAGTGATTTGGAGCCCAGGAAATAAAGTCTGTCTCTGTTTCCGCCATTAACCCAAGAAATAAAGCCTTCTTCACTTGTCTCAGTTAAGCTGCCCAACTGACTCAAACCAAAGTTTTTCTGCCTCAAATGTTGAAGAGCCAATATAATTTAGGTGGGGAGGAGATACAGAAACTTGTGTGGGAATGATTCATTTTTAAGTTTGGGCTGCTGAAGGCAGAATGGTCCCAGCTTATGGCTCCTGGTTATTAAAAAAATGTTCTCAAGGCCTGTGGGTGCTAGTATTAACCAGTCCCTATGTTAAAAACACAACATAATTATTAATTAGTGCAGATAGATTAGAATTTTATTTAGAACAGGCAGCCTGCATAGGTTTTTGCATTTAGAGTGTTGATTAGAGGCACAAGCAGGGTGGAGAAATTTAAGGGTAGGCTAATTAATTGGGCAAAATAATGCATGTGGCCTGGAGGAGGGCATGGCAACTGTTCCGGTATTGTTGCCTGGAGCAGCTGAGCACGGCATGGCAGCACCATGGGTGAGGCCTTGTGTTAGGCACTGAGATGAATAAGAAACGGTTCTTAGGATAAGGGAAAAATAATGACTTTTGTGGGTATGTCACTTAAGCATGACTTAAGCTGAAGCTCCAATGCTTTGGCGGCCTGATGCAAAGAGCTGACTTGCTGAAAAAGACCCTGATTCTGGGAAAGAGTGAAGGCAAGAGGAGAAGAGGGAGGCAGAGGACGAGATGGTTAGATAACATCATTGACTCAATGGACACGAGTGTGAGTAAACTCTGGAAGATAATGGAGGACAGAGGAGTCTGGCATGTCCATGGGGTCGCAAAGAGCAACCCAGCAACTGAACAACAAATGGAGTGATGAACTTGGCTCTAGGCTATCAGCCTGGGGACGTTCTGGCTCCTCTTTCCTTGCATTATTATTTCGATTAATCCCTACAATAACTCTATCACTCGGGATCTATTTTGTATGGTTTGTAAGGTATGAGCTGAGTCAACTTAGTGGGTAAGGCTTCTAAGGAGACTTCCTGTCACCAGCATGAGTGGGAAGCTGAAAATGCCACCCAGAGTTTCAGATGAGTTTTACTGGTAGAAATTAAGACACCTTAATCTGCCAGCGCAGATTCGGCTTCCCTCATAGCTCAGTTGGTAAATCATCTGCCTGCAATGCAGGAGACCCGGGTTCAATTCCTGGGTTGGGAAGATCCCTTAGAGAAGGAAATGGCAATCCATTTCAGTATTCCTGCTTGGAGAATCCCATGGACAGAGGAGCCTGGTGGGCTACAGTCCATGGGGTCGCAAAGAGTTAGACATGACTGAGCGCTCAGGCAGTATGGCATGATTTCCATCATAATCCTGTACTGTGACTGGTGACTGGGTTGACCTGCAGTTTCCCCAGAGACATATAAGAAACAATGGAAACAAGGGAAGGACTTCCCTGGTGTTTTCAGCGGTTGGGACTTTGTGCATTCACTGTCTAGAGTGTGGGTTCAATCCCTGGTCCAGGAACTAAGATCCCATCATCCATGCAGGGTGGCTGGGGGAATAAAAAAAGAAACAATGGATGAGGCTGTGGAGGTGTCCTGAGTGGTCCTTTCCTAGAGCAGGTATGAGAAGAGAGAGTTGGGGAGATGGGGAGATGCCCAGCGCTAGGGCGTGTGGGGCGAGTGGGGAGGTAGGAACCCATCTCATCTGTCAAGGACCAGGGCTGAGAACAGGGAGAAAAGCTGACCCGCTTTCTGCCATCAGCTTCGTGACCAGGGCTGGCCTGTGTGGCTGTAACGTCAGTGAGCTAAGGGCACCCTTCAAGGGCTCAGCTGATGGAGGTGGCTGTGCCCCGGGAACAGCACCTGTGTGCCCGAGGCTTCTCTGCAGGGGCAGCGGGATCAGCCTTCCTGCTCCATGTCCTTGGGTAGCTCAGAACACTGCATGGGCTGCCTCTTTGCACAATTTTCCTGGACTAATGGAGTTCTTCAGGAGGGTGGGGGAGAGAATTCTGAAGTGGGAACCTTGGGAGGGCCCGTTACACCCAAGGGGGCCAGGTTGGGAATGCTGGCTGGGCTTTAGGCTGGGCATGTAAAGAAGGCGTAGCTCTCCATTCATCAATCACTCATCCTAATGCGAAGGGGTGGGGGCAGGGACTGCTGAATGCTTATTAAACAAACAAACCAGTTTCCTGGTTGCATAAAAAGAAACTTTGGCACGCTGTGTAAATACTTCAGTCTTTATAGGAATATGCAGTGTTGACGTAACGACCCAGTTTATCTCCCCCCACCCCAGGATAACCACAAACTTATTTTGAAGTGGGAAGTGGGCACTTGGCATCTTGAGCTCCATAGCTTGAAGTCACTTAGGAGGCTTCTTGTGAATGTAATAGAAATGGATGCCCGTGGCCTGGAATTGAATGTTACAATGCGGTGGAAAGGGCAGAAGAATATCTTGGTGCTTAACTAGATTCTGCCACTAACAAGCTGTCTCAAAGGACCTTCCATTTAAGACCCAGGTAGAGGTTTAGCTGCTGGGAGGGATTGGGGGCAGGAGGAGGAGGGGACGACAGAGGATGAGATGGCTGGATAGCATCACAGACTCGATGGGCACGAGTTTGAGTAAACTCTGGGAGTTGGTGATGGACAGGGAGGCCTGGCGTGCTGCAATTCATGGGGTCACAAAGAGTTGGACACGACTGAGTGACTAAACTGAACTGAACTGTGGGGTTTAGCTGAGTGGTAAAAAATCTTCTTGCCACTGCAGGAGACATAAGTGACTCAAGTTTGATCCCTAGGTCAGGAAGATCCCCCGCAGGAGGGCATGGCTATCCACTTCAGTATTCTTGCCTGGAGAAGCCCATGGACAGAAGAGCCTAGTGTGCTACAGCCTATGAGATCACACAGAATTGGACATGACTGAGCATGCATGCGTGTTATGCCTCAGGAAGGGAATTGCTCCTAGAAATTCTTTTAGAGGAACTGTTCTGTAAAATCTGGGCAAATTCCCTTGTATTTTGTTGGCCTGATCTGTGTCATGTATCGTGAGTTGAGGAGGAGGGTAAAACCCTTGTGACTGGTTTAGATACATCAAGACCCACTTCCAAAGCTACATAAGTAGTTATCTTTCCTCAAGTCACATTGGCTACATGATGAAGAACAAAATCAGGGCTCTACCAGCAAAGAGGAAGGGGGGACATGGATGTTGGGTGGGCCACCAACAGTATCCACTAAAATGAGGCTAACTAACTTGCTTGAGATTGATTTTGGGCAAATTAGCCTTGTTCTTAACCACTGTACCATGTTCACTTCATCTCAAACATTCCACACGTCTAAATCAATTAGAAACATTTCAGCCAGCATAAGAAGAGACTGGAAATAAATGCTCTTCTAATCCCCAGACACATTTAACTTCTTTAGATAGCCATTTTGCTAAGTACCAGTGAATGCTGAAGAATAGTTTGGCATAAGATATTTGATTGTCAGTTTATGAGTGGGATATTTCAGTTTCAAAGTTCCAGATCTCTTTCTGGGTCCAAAATATGCAAGTGTACAGGATTTCCTTCCAAACAAGTCATAAAATCAAATAGTTTATCCATAATAAAAGCTGGGGAAATGAGACATTTATCTTCCCCTGGGCTCTTTTTTTTTAAAGACAAACTCTCCGAGTTGACCTTAAATTGGGAAAGAGAATCAGAACCTATATATGAGTTTGGTAGTTACCACTTTCAACAACAGCACAAACTGACTAAAATAATAAATGGAATATGCTGACTTGCATTTACTGAAAAACCCAGAGCTAGGCCAGCTTCCTCTAGCTCAGTCATGTCACCAAAGATCCTGTTTATTTCTTCATCTCCTATCTGTCTTCTGTGGCTATGCCCATCTCAAAGGGAGCTCACCTCGGGATCACAGGATGGCTGCCCATAACTCGTGGATGACATGCTTCCCTCTTCCCATCCGGGGACAACTGGTACCACTGAAAGAACCTACGTCATTCTCACAAATTCCCAGCAATGTCTCCTTGAAGCTCGTTGACCTGAGCCAATCTGTATGGCCAGGGGAAAGGAATGGGCCGATTCCTTTCCCCCACATCATCTACCTCACCTCTAGAGCTGATTCCAGTGGCCAACCCAGACCTGGGGCCTCTAGGAAAGGGAAGGAGAAATGGTGTTGGGAATGTCACCCACAAAGGTCAATGGCACTAGCTTACAGGAAAAAATGTTTGCCTCCATTGATCAGCTATTCCCTACAGACTTCCCAGAAACTATGCACACGATGGCAAAAGGAGGAGGCAGTCAGAGATGGGGGAGAAAGAGAACAATCATCAAATTGTAGGCACAGTTTGTTGGAATTTAGCAAGAGTTCTCTGGCCAACCCAAAGTGTCCGTGGGTGAAAAGTTAAAACTTGTGTCCTGACAAGGCTTGCTGAGTCATCCCCACCCCCAAGCCTCCTCTCTCCTCCCCACTAGTTGGGCATTCTCTGTAGCCTGCCAGGCTGTTATGTCATGGAATTCTCCAGGCCAGAATACTGGAGAGGGTAGCCGTTCCCTTCTCCAGGGGATCTTCCCAACCCAGGGATCGAACCCAGGTCTCCTGCACTGCAAGCAGGTTCTTCACCAGCTGAGCCTCAAGGGAAGCCCTCTGAGGCCTCAGACTCAGTTTAATCTTTCCTGTGTTTATCTGAAGCTCTAGTCACTGGCTCGTCCCTCCCCACACAGTGAGGGGTGGCTCTTCCCTAAAACACTGTCTTTGGAAGAGCCCCACCTGAGGAGACTCGGTCCTCAGCAGTGAGGGGCCTGGCCTGCAGACAGATGAATCCCTGAGGGTCCACTGCTGTTTTGTTCTCGAGTTCTTCATTCAGCTTCATCCATCCATTCATTTTGTTGCGGTTCAACCACTAAGTCATGTCCGACTCTCACCCCATGGACTGCAGCACGCCAGTGTTCCCTGTCCTTCACCATCTCCTGGAGTTTGCTCAAGCTCGTGTCCATTGTCATGCTATCTAACCATCTTAGCCTCTATTGCTCTTTTCTTCTTTGGCCTTCAATCTTTCCCACCATCAGTGCCTTTTGCAATGAGTCGGCCACTCATCTTACAAGTACTTATTGAGTGCCTAACACGTACCAGGCATTATTCTATGACTGGGTTTACAGAATTAAATAAAACTCTTAACGTCTCTTTCACATGAAGTTTTCCATGTGGAGCAGATTGGAATTAAGAAAAAAAATTATTTGACAAAATTAGAAAATGATAAACATGATGTAGAAAAATAAAGTAGGAGAAAGGTAAAGAATGTGTGTGGGGGGTTGTTACTTTGATCAGGTGGTGAGAGAGGCTCTCTTTGAGGAAGGACCAACACATAGTACCTAGTGGTGTTCAGGACCCTGGGAATCCTTTAATGGTTAATTAGTTAACTGGTTCTCTCAACCCAGAATTATGCATGTGCATGCTTAGTCACTTCTCCTCTGTCCATGGGATTCTCCAGGCAAGAATACAGGAGTGGATTGTCATGCCCTTCTCCAGGGGATCTTCCTGACCCAGGGATTGAACCTGCATCTCTTATGTCTTCTGCATTGGCAGGTGGGTTCTTTACCACAAGACCACCTGGGATCTTAATTCTTTCCCCAGAATTAGGACTGTTCAGTTCAATCCAGATTGAGCACAAACTCTGGCCTCCAGCAGAGGGATTAAACAAGCCATTCTACCTTAAAACTGAAAAGGCAAAACTGCAGAGGAGAAGGTATATAAATACTAATGTGCTTTGAAGTCTTTGTATATTTACAGTTGGCTTTATGACTGGAGAGGTGGTCCTTAGGGTTGACCTGACTGTTTGCCATGGGCATTTCCCCCAAATGGGACCTTGTGGATTCTTGTCCCCTCCCCGTGTGCTAGTTAGTGGCATCTGTGTGGATCCAGGGAATGAAAGCACCAGTTTGACCCAAGCATTCTTTGACCTACATGTTTATGTGGGGATTAAGTGTAGAATGAGTTGTCACTGAAAATATGCGCTTTGTGTATTTAGAAGATAAGTATTTTTTTATTGCTAATTAGTGTTGGACTCATACACATTTGTCATGTTGGGATGTCAGATTCATTTGTCCTTTCAAACCCACTGCCTTGATTAATCTTTTTCTAGCCAGTCTGCGTTGCAGCCTGGCCGTAACTCAGACTGCTAGGCTCTGTGGGAATGGGGCTTCTACTTAGAAACTGTTGAAATTTAAAGCAAAATCCAGAGTTTGAACCTTGTTGAAAAACACATCCTTTGGTAAATTCGAGCGCTAATCTCCCCATGATGAACCCACACGAGGAGGCTGTGGATGAATATTGTACTGGTCAACCTTTTCTAAGTCTTGGCCTGGGTGTCATTTTTTCTGTGATGCATTTCCTGAATCCACCCTCTCTCCCCAAGAACTGGACAACACTCCCTCCTTTGTGCCCAGGTAAGATTTTACACTCAGGTATCAGGGTGCCTCTGATTTTAAAAATTTTATTTTTGGCAGTGCCCTGCGGATTGTGGGATTTTTTTAAATGCCTATTTTATTTGTTTATTTTTGGCCGCACTATGTCTTTCTTGCTGTGCATAGGCTTTCTCTAGGTGCGGCAAGCGGAGGCTGCACTCTAGTTGCGGGGCTTGGCTTCTCATCCCCGCGTTTTCTCTTATTGCACAGCATGGGCTCCCGGGAGTGTGAGCTTCAGGAGCTGTGGCATGTGGGATCTTCCTGGACCAGGGACCAAACCTGTGTCCTCTGCATGGGCAGGCAGATTTTTAACTACTGGACTACCAGGGAATTCCCTGATTTTATTTTGATTTTAATGCAAAAGCTTATTCATCTGTCTACCCTCATACCACCTTTCTTCCCCAGCTCAGATTCTTGAAAACAGGAATGGCAACCCATTCGTATGTGTGCCCTCACTATCTTGCCTGGCAAGATGCTCTTTGTAAAATGGCACAGAAGACTAATTCTTTAAGCACAAGTTATTCTTTAAGCAGAATAATCTCATCTGACTTGTATAACTGTTAAGTAGAACTGGATCCCATTGTTTAGGAAAAACCTAATTGATGGTAAATTTAATTTACCATTAATTTACCATGAGAAAATTCTGTCATTAATTGAGATTTTTCTTTTATTTTCTTTCTAGATAGCGAGAAAGACTGTCATTGTTCAATTTTAGTAGCAGAATGTCTTTTGGAACATTGATATTATCAGTGCCCCCTGATAATACATTTGAGAGGTATTGCCTTAACGAATAAGTATTCCAGTATAAACAATATTCTAACCTTAAAAATAATAATGAAAACAATGATGACATTTGTATATCGTTTCACTACTTATAGGAGCTATCGTGTCTAGTCTGCTATTCGACCCTGAAGAGTCAGAGGCAATTATTATAGTTGTCGTTGTTTTTAGTTGCTCAGTCATGTCCAACTATTTTGTTGGACATGGACTGTATTTTGTTGGATATGGACTGTAGCCTGCCAGGCTCCTCTGTTCATGGGATTTCCCAGGCTAAGACACTGGAGTGGGTTGCCATTTCCTTCTCTAGGGGATCTTCCTGACCCAGGGATTGAACCTACGTCTCCTGCCTTGCGGGTGAATCCTTTACCATTGTGCCACTGGGGAAGCCCTATTATAACCACTTAGATAATACAGCAGGTGGGAATGAGTTAAATTGTTCCAATTCACAAATCTGACTGGTAGAAGAATTGGGACACAGGCCCACGTGCCTATGCTAAAAAATCCTTCATGTGTGTGTGCGGATTCATGCGTGCACTTGTATGTGAAGGGTGGCCCTGATGGATGGAAAAGCTGACTGTCAAAGTCTGGAGGGTCTTCTCAAGTGGCTGACCTTCAGAGAGTTTCAGTCATTCTAATGAAGCCGTGAGCATATCTGCCGACCCAAGATATTCGGGGCTGTGACGTGAGGCTGGGGCAGGAATTGGAGGTTCCAAGTCTTTCCACATCAAGCAGTGTATATTCAATCCACACTGGTCACAACCACTTGCTGAGCGGCCCACGGTGATAAGACAGACCTGGGGAAGGAAGGGGTAGGGTTAGGCTATGTGGGGCTCTCCTCTGCAGCTGACTGGGTTGTTTTACTTGCCCGAGGATGGCTATGTTCCCTGCCCCTGACAAAGATTTGTCAGTGACCCCAAGCAGGCCATCCCTCAAGTGAACTCTAGCTAAGAATAAGTACATCCCCAGGGAACACAGTCATTAAAAACACCTGCAGCAGGATCGTAGCAACCACAGGCCCACAGTCTCACAACCAAAATCCCTGGGGCCAAATGAGATTCAGGACACAGAATATTACCTAACACCCCTGGTGGAGATCCGGCAGCATTGTGTAAGCCAGCATCTTATTAACTGCAGCCAAAGGCAGGGACCGCACTGGGGAACAGACAGGCTATTAATAGGCTCCCATCAGTTCAGGCCAGCCCTGGACACCCAGGGAGTTAGCTAACTCCTGGTTTGGGGAGGACCTTGAATGTCAGAATTGTGGATACAGAATAACAGACCCTTCTCCTCTTTGTACCAGACACCACCCCATTTTCTCTTTCATGTTCATCTCAAAGACAAAACATATTCTTTGGCTTGCTGGGGCTGACAATGGCCAACATTTGTTTCCTTAGAAAGATGCTGTGTCATCAACCCTCTGGAGGCATCTCCATACATGAAGGCCAATTTTTCTGAGCCTGAAGAATTGCCCTCAGATGTTACTAATGAAAGCTGCTTTGTATGCAAGTTTGGCCAACGGGTACATTCTCCAAGAAGGGTTGGAATTTTGTAGAGTGGGGACTTGGGGGGTGTCCCTCATGTGTTGATTCCAGCAGGAACCTAGGAGGGAACCTAGGAGCCTCTGGGCAGGACTGGTCACTCCACGTGAGGGAGAGACTGGGGACAGGAAGGCTGTAGCATGGACTTCATGCGGGGAAGAAGGGATTTGGGCTGGGTTATTGAGGGTCAGGATTCTAGAATGAAGGATTTGGATTGTATGTCTTAAATGATATAGAGTCAAGAAAGGTGTGCAGCGGAGGCTGACGGATGAAAATGGGGCTTGATGATGAACAGCTCACTGTATGTTGAATGTGTCAGTCTCTTCCAGCGCCTGCAGCTCGCCTCCTGCAGTTTGCCTCCTGGTCAGTCCTTCGCCTGAAATGCCCTCCCTGGGCTCCTTCCCGCCTGGGCATACTCCCATTCATTTTTTTAGGACACGGCTCAGATGTCACCTGCTCTGTGGAAGCCTTGCCCTCACCCGGGGATGCTAGCACCTCCCTTCGCTGTGACCCCACAAGCCTTTCTTTGCACCTGACGCCACTTCTCTGGTTGTCCTTCAGTTGTCCTTGAGTCCTGTTCTCCCCCCAGGTTGAACCACAGGCTCCGCTAGGGAGGGTGCCCCGTCTCTTTTTCTTTTTCTGGACTGGCATCTGGCTCAGCGCTTGACCCGGAGTTCGAGACAGTTGTTAGTTGAATAAATGCTTTTATATCTTTTATCATTTCTAAATACTCTTCTCTTTTTTCCTGTTTCTCTTTTTTAAATTTGTCACATCAATGTAATTGGAGTGATAAGTCCTAAGTTTTGGGACATAGGAGTTACCACCATCCTTCAATGAAGAACTGCAAGATTATGTGAAAATAAGACTCATGAAAAGGTGGAGGTGAAGGCTGTTGAATGTGTTGAGGTTGTCCCCCTAAAAGTATGTCCAAGGCCCAAACACTGCTACCTTATTTGGCAAAAATCCCTCATGGTGGACTTCTGTGGGGGTCCAGTGGTTAAGAATCTGCCTGCCGATGCAGAGGACACGGGTTCAATCCCTGGTTTGGGAAGATCCTCCATGGCTCGGAGCAAGTAAGCCTGTATGCTCCAACTGCTGAGCTCTGGTACCCCAGAGCCTGCGTTCCATGACAAGAGGAGCCACGGCAGTGAGAAGCCTGCACGCCACAGTTAGAGTAGCCTCTGCTCGCTGCAACTACAGAAAGCCCGTGTGCAGCCGAAAATAAATAAATTTAATTAAAGGAAAAAAAACCTTGTTGTCTGTGATCTTGTACAGTACCAGTTCTTACGTTCACGTCCAGGTGGATTCACTCTGTGTTCCTTCCTACTCTGGCGTCTGAGGCAGGGGCTGTCATATTTGGAGCCATACGCAGCTGTACATCACATGAATGAAAAATGAACTTGAATACTGATGCTTTCTGTTATCCAGAGCCCTACAAGCAACTCATGAGGTTTCAAAGTGCCCCTCTCTCTGGCCCACCGCTACTCCTCTCACTTTTCTTTACACCATATTTTATGTGATAATCTCTGGAGCGTTCAACACTTTTTTTTTTTAAGCCTGAAGAAAAACACATTTGATTCTCCTCTTCACTGTGAGTTATCAAAGCACTGAAGCATTTGATTCAAAGGCAAAACAAAAAGCAAACACAGGAGGCCAAATTATGCCCTCTGTGGAAAGGAACTGTGTGAGTGTGGATTAAAGAAATGAGTCGAATCACAAGGAGAAAATGACATGGATTTTTTAGAACAGACAGAAGAGAAAAGTAGGTCAAATTTTTCAACCTCTCGACTGTGTCATTGTCCCTTTAAAGCTCTTACTGTCAGTGTTTGGTGAAGTCGAAGCAAAGCCATGGATACTGAAGTCACAATCCGGTAAAATAAGGAGCTTAGTGTTTGGGAAAGTGTGGGGAATCTTGGGTCTCCATGAGGATGCTGTAAGGGAGAGTCAATTATTTTTATTGCCACATTTCAAGACTACAGGATCTCCAAGTAACACCTGCCATTTTGTTTCCTTTATAATACATGCTGGGCTGCCCAGGAGGTGCTAGTGGTGAAGAAACCGCCTGCCAATGCAGGAGACACAAGAGATGTGGGTTTGATCCCTGGGTCGGGAAGATCCCCTAGAGGAGGGCATGGCATCCCACGCTAGTGTTCTTACCTGGAGAATCCCATGGATAGAGGAGACTGGTAGGTTACAGTAATGGGGTCACAAAAAGTTGGATACGACTCAGTGAGGAACACTTTCACTATAATACATGGTGGGAGGGAGAATTCAAGTTTGATCAGAAGAAACGGGGGTTTAGGAAAGTATTCTAATAAGATTTTCTTTCTTTCTGAATCAAAGCTATTAGAACCCAGGACAAAGCCCTTTAAGCGATTCCTTTGTTTTCCTCCTACAAATGTGGAAATATTGTCTACTCTGTGTACCTTAGTTTCCTATGTGGGCTGTAACAATCACCCAACACTCATAAACAACAGAAACTTATTAATTTATTAAATTATAAAAGTTTATTCTCTTGCCTTTCTGGAGGGCATGTGTGTGTGCTCAGTCACTTCAGTCGTGGCCAAATATTTGTGACCCCATCGGCTCTAGCCCACCAGGCTCCTCTGTCCTTGGGATTCTCCAGGCAAGAGTACTGGAGTGGGTTGCCATGCCCTCCTCCAGGGGAATCTTCCCGACCCAGGGATCGAACCCGAGTCTCTTATGTTTCCCGCATTGGCAGGTGGGCTCTTTACCATTAGCACTACCTGGGAGGGCAGAAGTCCAAAATCAAAGTGTTATGGGTCTGTGCTTCCTCTGAAACCTCTGCGGGAACATCCTTGCTCGCCTCTCTGGGAGCTTCTCATGGCTCCAGGGGTCTCTTGGCTACAGCTGCCCGCGTCCAGTGTCCGTCTCCATCTATATGTGCCCTTTCCTCCTGCATCTGTGTTGTCTCCTCTCCTGTCTCTTATAAGGACATTTCTTCTTGGATTTAGGGCCCACCCAGATAATCCAGGATGATCTCGTATCACTATCCTTAACTTAATTACGTGTGCACAGACCCTTTTCCCAAGCAAGCTCACAGTCACAGATCCCAGGACGTGGACATATAACCTACTATCCCGTGTGCAACCCCGCGTCCGGTTCTGCAGAGGGGAAGCAGCTGTGCTTTATTGGGTCTTTTCCGTCTCGCAGTGAGAGCAAGGAGACATGAGTGTGAGTGTACGCTTCCTGTGAAGACAGATATAAACACGTGCACACTCAGGAGAAGGGGGATGACATTTCTGGATGGGCTCCTCTCAGCAGAATTTATTGGAGGGATGTCACCTGATCAGGACCTTAGCCTGGATTTTTGTTTGTTTTTATTGCACTGTGTATTAGTCACTCAGTCATGTCTGACTCTTTGTGGCCCCATGGGCTGTAGCTGCCAGGCTCCTCTGTCCATAGAATTCCCCAGTCAAGAATACAAGAGTGAGTAGCCTTTCTCTTCTCCAGGGGATCTTCCCCACCCAGGGATGGAACCTGGGTCTCCTGCATTTCAGGCAATTCTTTACCGTCTGAGCCGCCAGGGAAGCCCCATTTCATTAGAAATGTATCTTCAGTGAAGAAATTTATATGTTACACATAAGCAAAGAAGCAACTGTCAAGTTGCGTACATTCCTGCTCGTAAAGATAAACTCTATAAAATCATTTCACATTTTTTTTTGTTTCTGTAAACATATTTAGAATATATTTTCCAATCAATGAAATCAGAACATAACAGCCCATTTTGTGACTCAGTAATAATGCAAGAACATGCTTCTATGTTAAGATATTTTGGGTCCATCTTCTAATTTTCGGTCACCAGTGTTCCACTGAATGGCTATGTAATAAATTACGTAACCAGTCTCTTATTGTTATGCGTGTAAGTAGTTTTCAAACTTTTGCTGTTTCGAAGCATGCTGCAGTGAATATTCCATCATATTTTTGTGTGCTTGTCCCATGTATTTTCCACACCCAGAGTTACTAGAAGAGGAATTGCTGGCTGCAAAGGTATATTTTATGTGGCGTATGATAGTTCTTTTCTTTCTGGCCATGCCTCGCGGCTTATAAGATCTTAGTTTCCTGATCAGAGTTCGAACCTGGGCTCTTGGCAGTGAGCATGTTGAGTCCTAACTACTGGACCATCAGGGAATTTCCAGATAGTTATTTTCAGAAAAGTAATCTGAACAGTCATAACAGAGGCGAGCCAATCAAGGCGCGTTTTTTTTTGAGAGGTGAGAGGAATGACATCGATAAGGTCTGTTTTAGCTTTTAAAATTCTGGGATTCTGGGATTCTCAGATTTGCAAAGTACTAAGGCAGTGCTGGAAGGAAAAACAGACTTTAAAGAGAAAGTCATTGGATTTGGAAAACTCTAAGCCCTGAAGGCCTCAAAGGTCCACGTGGACCTTGACATTGCCCTAGATAATTCTGGGAGCAGGACTGGAGAAGAGAACTATGAACAAAGTGTGAAAGTTCCTAGTTAGAGATTCAGGAAGAATTAAAGAGGAGAGGTGGTGAATGCTTTCTGATGGCTTCTCCTGCCTCAGAAGTTCTGCTCCCCGCCTCCTCTCTGTGTTATTTTGTGTCTGTTTCTGCATCCAATTCTCTAAATTGAAAAGTATCTTTGCACAAGTCAACCACAGGCTAGTATAGAGACCTCTGTTGTGCAGGTAGCTTCATTGGCTGCTCACTAGCCTACCAACAGTTGCCTTTGTATGAGACGCTCACCTGGTTCAATCAGTGGTGGTCACCATGGGACCCATTATATTAACTTGCAAGAAGAAACTCCAGGAAGGGCTGGGATGTGGCAGACACTTGGAAACTTAGTGGGAGAATTCCTGGTGTGTTCTATGAATTCCCTGCCCAGGACAGGAGACTAGTTAGGAAGAACTAACATAAACCAGCCAAGTGGTACCATGGACCTGAAATAGGGTGAGGAGGTGGGAATAGAGACAAGGGAGGTGATAATAACGCTAGTGAACATTTATTGAGTGCTTTTGATGTGCCAGGGCCTGTTCTCAGCACTTGACATGTATAGTAAAACCAAGTGATAAATCAATATCCCATAAAAAGCAATTGGCTATTGGTAATTATCTCCTGTTCTCTGTCTGCCCCCAGTCTCCTATGGAAGCTGAATGAAATTTTATTCTTTTGGGGAGGGGAGCCCTTTACAGGCCACAGTCCTGAAGTTAACCTTGACCTTAGTCCCTCCCTTTTCCTGGATCCTCCCTTTCTCCTATTTCTGCTGATTTTGAAATTCAAATTTCCTTTCCTCCTGTCCACTTTTGATGGCTAGCACTGTGTCACTTCCTCCTCTTACCCTGTCTCACTACCTGAGGCACCATTTCTGTTTAGTTACATACAGTACATATTTTATTAGCTTTACTTCTGTGCTTTTCGTGACCGCACAGACCCACTAAAAACACTGATTTTTGCTAACTTTGCCATAACAGGAACCTACGTTTTGCACCACTGAATTTTGGAGTCATGCTTGTCACTTGTGTGGAAAGGAGGGTCTATTAATTCATTTGATCCTTACAAAAGCATATAAGGTGGGAACTACTATTTCCTTCCCATTTTATACACAAATCAACTCGAAGAGATTTTTTAATTTAATTAATTTATTTTTGGCCACAGGTGACTTGTGGGATCTAAGTTCCCTGACCAGGATTGAACCTGGGCCCTTGGCAGTGAAAGTGCTGAGTCCTAACATCTGGATGGCCAGAGCATTCCCGCAAAAAGATCTTAATTGTTAGGCCAAGGTCCCAGAGTACATAGCAGCCTAACCAGGATTCAACCCAAGCAGGCTGACTCTAGAGTTTGTAGGGTCATCTACGGCACCATAGAGCGTACAAACTACCTCTTGTCACAACTCCCAGGGCTAACCCCTAACTACACTCGTGCCCTTATGCCTTCTCTGTACTTTTTCTTTCTTCCTAGCACATTTATTCTTTGACCAGGAGTGACTTCTATTTCTAGGCCCACTTACTTTTTTCCCAACCAGTTAGCATCTTTCTTCTTCTATTTCCTTTTCCTACACTGTCTAGATCTCAAGTTTCATCATTTTTACCCTTTCTCAGGAATTAGTGTTCAAGCTAAAATTTTAAAGCCCACCATCATCTTTCCCCATATCCACATACCACCCACATTATTTGCCTGCTACCATCACCCCAACCTTCCCCACCCCACTTTCCCCATCCCCCTACTTTTCCCATCCCTACCTTCCTCATCCCCTCATGTTCCCCTCATCACCCCACTTTCCTTCATAACCACATGCATATATATTAGCTGTGGGTATGTGTTTGCGAAATCGCTTCAGTCGTGTCTGACTCTTCGCGATCCTATGAGCTGTATCCTGCCAGCCTCCTCTGTCCATGGGATTCTCCAGGCAAGAATACTGGAGTGGGTTGCCATGCCCTCCTCCAGGGAATCTCCACTACCCAGGGATTGAACTGGCATCGCTTGTCGACTGCATTGTCAGGAAGGTTCTTTACCACTAGCGCTGCCTGGGAATATAGGCATAGCTATATATGCCTATATTATTATTTACTATTATTTGTCTATTTTTTCTTTAAATCATCTTGCATTTCTTTTTAATAATTTTTAAATTTTGGCTGGACTGGGTCTTTGTTGTTGTGCACCACAGGGTTTAGGGAGTGAGGACTCAGTAGTTGTGGCTCATGGGCTTAGTTGCATGCAGCTTGTGGAATCTTTCCGGAGCAGGGATCGAACCTGTGTCATTGGCAGGCAAATTCTTAACCACTGCACTGCCAGGGAAGCCCTTATTTCACATTTTAAAAGTGAACTTATTTAACAAAAAAGCAGTTCCGCATTGAAAATGGGCTAGACAACTTGGAGGGAATTATTAATTTTGTTTTGTGTGACAATGAGTATACTTTTATAGAAGAATATTGTTTTCTGGAATTGCATGCTGAAGTATTTTAAGAGGTGAAGTGCCTCAAAGTCTGTAGTTTACTTTTACATTGTTAAACAAAAAAAACATTATAGATGAAGGAAATCTGGAAAATGTCAATAGTAGTAGAATCCTCATAGTGGGGATATGGGTGTTCATTGTGGTATTCTTTCTTTATATATATATATATGTGTGTGTGTGTGTGTGTGTGTGTGTATTTTGAAAGATTTCAAAGTAAAATATAGAAATTTAGAATACACTTTTCTCACTTATATAAATAGAAAAATTCTTTAAAAAAGAAACTATTTATTTGGCTGCACCAGGTCTGGGATGCATGTGGGATCTAGTTCCCTGACCAGGGATCAAACTTGGGCCCCCTGCTTTGGGAGCATGGAGTCTTAGCCACTGTACCACCAAAGAAGTCCCCAAAACTTCTATTGCTTACCATACTCAGAAGATAGCTCTGGAAATAAATATATTGAAAATAAAACAGAGTCTTTCTATTCTAGCTAAGGACCGTCGCTTGATCAAAGGCTCTGTGCCTATTCTCTTTGCAAGTAAAGGGGATTAGTAGGTATTAGAGAGGTGTTAAAGAAATCAAGTCCCAACCTAAGAATTCTCCCTAAATGATTAAAAGAGATTTGAAAAGGGAATAACTCTTTCATTACATGTTTCAATGTTATTTAATGCCATGTCCTTGTACCTCTTAAATCACTGAAGCTATTCATGGCATAGTTTGGGAAATGCTGTCTAAATCACATCTCCCAACCCCCACTTCCCTTCCACTAAACTTGCCCTGCCAAGTACTAATCTTAGATCAGTCCAACTATTCAACCTCACGATCTTTGGCTGTTTTGGCCCTAAAAGAAGCACACATATTAATCAGGGTGTGTTGTAGGCAGTGGAAGACATTCTAGAGATTTCCAGCAGGAGCGGATTTAATGCAAGGAGTTGGGCACTCATAAAACTGTGTAGATGTGAAGGAGACGAGCTTGGGACACCACTGAGCACCACCGGACTTTTGAATTCGCAATCATACTTGGGATTTGGTTGGAAGAAGTTGCTACCTTGTTTGCCACGTGCATCACCACCTCACACTCAGCAAGCTGGTGGCCAGACAGTGGAGACACCCGCATCTACCGAGCTTGCTCATCCCCTGTGCCCTCGGAGGACGGCCTCTGCCTGCCCCCCCTTCCCAGCTCCACACAGGGGCATCTCACTGGCAGAGCCTCAGCCACATCTAGAGTCTTGATTACACGGGAGTCTGAGAAATAGGGCTGTTATTCTTCAGCCTCGTTTGGTGGGGGAGATGGAAGGAGGTGAGCATGGTGGCTGAGTGCAAACAACACATAACCCTGGGCCTCGATACTCAAATGCACAGTCTCCCACCTTCATCTGGGTCCTCGGTGCTGTTAGGCCATTTCCATCATGATTACACTCTACTCACTGTTCTCTCAAAGGTCCTGCACTAGATTTTGTGTGCTGGGAGAGTTTTTTGTTTTGTTTTAAATCCAGTCTTTTTTTTTTTTTTAGCTATGATTTGTCATTTTTAGCATCTAATCCTGCATCCAAATTCAGCCATGAAAACTTGAGGATATTAAATAATAGATACAATATAAGCCATCATTGCTTTATTCCCCAAAGCTAACATACAGCATGGATATGTAAAGATAGATTGCTGAAGAAAATTGGCAAATCCATTCAGTAAAATACCCATGGAGGACTCCTAGTTTTCCCAATGCAAGGGAAATAACAGATATTTTTCTTGTTGTTATTGAAGAATAGTTGATTTAAAATGTTGTGTTAGTTTATGGCATACCAAATCTGATATACAGCTGTGCTGGCATGTAGCAAAGTGATTCATTCACACACTCACACACACACACACACATATATTCTTTTTCAAAATATTTTCCATTATGGTTACAGGATACTGAATACAGTTACCTGTGCTGTGCAGTAGGACCTTGTTCTTTACTCCATAAATGGTAGTTTGTATTTGCTAATCCCAAAGTCCTAATTTATCCTTCTCCTATTCCTTTCCCCCTTTGGTAACCATAAGTTTATTTTCTATGTCTGTGAGTCTGTTTCTATAAGACTCACAGATATAGGCTTTGAGCTTATACAAATAAGTTCATTTGTATCATATTTAATATTCCATATAAAGTGATTACATATATTTGTCTTTTTCTGTCTGCCTTACTTCACTTCGTATGATGATCTCTAAGTCCATCTCTGTTGCTGCTAATGGCATTATTTCATTTTTTTATGGATGAGTAATATTCCATTGTATGTGTGTGTATATATATGTGTGTGTGTATATATATATATATGTATATATATATACCACATTTCTATCCATTTATCTAAGGAACCACTAAGGAACCACTTAGGTTCCTTCCGTATCTTGGCTATTGTAAATCGTGCTGCTGTGAATATTGGAGTGCATGTGTCTTTCTGAATTAGAGTTTTTCCCCTGGATCTATGCCCAGAAATGGGACTGCAGGATCACCTAGCAACTCCATCTTTCATTTTGTGAGGAACCTCTCTTCTGTTCTCCACAGGGGTTGTGCCAGTTTACATTCCCACCAGCAGTATAGGAGGGCTGCCTTTCTCCACACCCTCTCTAGCATTTAACAAACCTTCTTTACGTGTGAAGAATAGAATGGTGACTTCTATATAGTCAACTGCAAAAGGGCTTAAACTGGGGGTCAGTAGAGGTGCAGCAGAAATGAGACCACAGGGCTGAAAAGATGATTTTACTGAAGACCCTCCCCCAGGGACAATAGCTGTTTGCCCTACCAAGAGATTTAACATAGCGATTCTTTTTAACTCATCCCTTTAAATAATCTCAACGTGCCCATTCCTTTGCTTTGTTCTTTTTTCTTTTTTCCTTTATGGTTTGCTATGTACTATAAGGGGGTGGATTTCCTGAGGAAGTGAGTTAAGTCCCATCTCCTTTCCTTCCTTCCATTCCTGAATCTTGCCACCTGGCAGTGAAGGGAAGTCAAATTGACAGTGTTTTAAGGGCCTTATCCACGCCTCATGTGCTCTATTTGAAGTTTTTTTTTTTTTTTTTGACTCATCAGGGGTAGGATATAAAATGTGGGTGAGTTATTACATTCTGTAAAAACACATTCTTTTCCCTTGACATGTATTAACCCTTGATGATTGTATAGTAATATTACCTAGAATTCTCTCTTTGGTATCTCTTTATATAAGCTAACTAATCCTTGTAATTAAAATTAAGAACAATAAGAAGAAAAATTTCCCGGCAGTTCGATGACTCATTTCTTACTAAAGGTTTTGCTCTGCGAATGACAATTTTACACCATCAAGTTCTGCCTGTAGTTCCTCTCATAGCAGTAGTAGTGTGTTAGTCCGTCAGTCGTATCTGACTCTTTGTGACACCATGGACTGTAGCCCACCAGGCTCCTCTGTTTATGGGATTCTCCAGTCAAGAATACTGCAGTGGGTAGCCATTCCCTTCTCCAGGGGATCTTCCCCACCCAGGGACTGAATCTGAATCTCCTGCATTGTAGGCAGATTCTTTATTATCTGAGCCACGAGTGAAGCCCCAGTTCCTCTCATGCTGAACTCCAGAAAAAGAAAACAAAATAATCGAGGTAAAGAACACCATCCTTACTTACTGTGGTTAATTGACAGAACTAAGGTTAAGGTTAATAATTTAATAAGTTAAGCTAAAGAACCAATAGATTGTACACCCGGGAATGCAGGGGATGAAAATGTTAGCCCAGGGAAGAAAATGTTAGCTTCTGGAACGAGGCTTAGAGAATGGTTGGAAGTGGCTGTAACTCATCCTCCTCTGCGATTTGGAGATAGCTTACTTATGAAATTAAAGTGCCAGGAAGCAACAACCCTAAAATGTAACTCATGTCAGATAAGATGTAATCTAGGAAATTGTAATATGCCCATCACGAGGTAATGTTGTAATGGCAGTCGCTTTTGGTGGCTGATAAGAAATATTGAAAAAGGTGCCACCGTGAGGGAACGACAGCGTCTCGTTTCTGCCGCGGTGACCCGAGGGGCCGACACCCTGACTGCTGACTTTGGTGGTGGTCTTTTCTGGTGGGTGTACAACTGCATCGTGGAGAAAGCTCAGCCGGGATATGGCAGTCAGAAACGGTTCCCGAAGACCACCCCACTCCTCTTAAGCTGCACCTGGGCTCCTTCTGCAATCGAATCCTCTTAACCGGATTTCCCAGTTAGGTTAATTTTTCTACTAGGAAAGAAGGGGTGTGGGCATCCAGGAAGACAGAGGCAGGGCTGAGAAGAGTGTGGTCAGAATTGGGGGGCGGGGCGGCTCTGTCAGCAGCGCTCCCAACTCCTTTCTTCTCCTGCAAAATGAAGGTGATATTCTTTTCAGTAACTTTGGGCTTTTGCGAAATGTCACCAGGTAATTGCATTCAGCAGCTCCTGCCTGCCCCAGCTCCGCACACCTGAGTGTTTCGGGTGTGTGGGCACTGTTGCTTCTCTGTCGAAATGAAAGCGCCTCCTCTCTGCTTTCGTTCACTCATTCTTTTCCTCTTCCCTCAGGCCTTCAAGTCACAGATGTTTGTTAAGTGAACCTGATGGGAGTTTCGGTGATGTGAATTGAACCCTCGGGGTCAACTCCTGGCAGGGCAAACTCAACCCTGTTACAACATGAAGGCCTTTTGTCTCTTTGCTGGACGTCAGAGGGCATGAGGCTTCCTGGGTTGACTTTCTGCTGGAGGACTTTTCTGAGCATCTTGGCTCATCCTGTGTGGGTTCTGGGCCTGGGCTGCCTGCTTGAATCCTTGACACTTCCCAGCAACCACTTAGGCCTCTCTATAAAGCCGGGATACTGATAACACCTACCTCGTGAGGCTGCTATGAGGATGAAGCGAGTCTCTGTGTGAAAAGCTTGGAGCCTTGCCTTGGAGGTGCTATGTAAGAGTTAGCTAGATGTTATGACATTAGGTTGAACCACATGAAATTTCTGTTTTTTTAAAAATTTAATTTAAATATTTTTAAATATTCATTTTTATATAATTTGAAAGGTTATACTTCATTTATATTTATTAAAAATATTGTCTATATTCCCTGTGCTGTACAATATGTCCTTGTAGCCTATCATACACCCAAGATTTTCCCGGCAAGAATACTGGAGTGGGTTGCCATTTCCTCCTCTAGAGTATCTTCCCGCTCCAGGGATCAAACCTGAGTCTCCTGCATCTCCTGCATTGCAGGCAGATGCTTTACCACTGAGCGACCAGGGCAGCCCTTGTCTCCCATGACCTCTGGTTTAATTGCCTTCTCCCGTGGCCTGGGTCCTGGCAATGCTTGGGTACATGGCCCAGGGAACCAAAGGGTGGTTGGGTTTTACTTCATCCCAACTGATGTGTTGACATTCTCAGAGCATGCAGCGCTCAGAGAAGTGACTTCGGGTATCGCGTCTTCTCTCCTCAGGACATGGTGGCTGCTCCTGTTACAGGGCTCTCTTCTTCAACTTACAGAGAGGCAGGGAGAGCAAGAGAAGCTTCCCCCTCAACCTGCCTCCACCCCCTCAGGCCCTTCTCATGAATTTCCTCCTTGCAACCCCATGTCTACAAGCCAAAGAGCCATGCATACTTGCAACAAGCATTTGTGAAGCTCCTGGTATGTGCCAGACTCTTTGGGGAGCTGAAAAGAAATGCCTTCTGTCCACAGCAGGCTCATAGCCTAGCATGAATGAACTTCGGATGTTGAGAAGTTAAAGGAGTCAGTGTGAAACAATAGGGGAGAAAAGCAAAGTCAAGCAATCATTATCACCGACAACTTACAGAGTAGCAACATATGTATTAAACTCATTCTTTGTCACTCTCAACTTTAGTGCTTGTGACATATATCTATAGATTTTAGCTTCAGAAGACATTTAGATAAGCAATAGTTTTATTTGAAAATACTTGGGAGCATGTTAGGGGTTGAACTGTGTTCCCCTTCATCCTCCACCCACTCTCCACAAAATTTGTATGTTGAATGTCTAATGCCTATGCTAAGTCGCTTCACTCGTTTGGACAGTTTTACACAATTCAAGTTCTGCCTGTAATTCCTCTCATAGAAGTAGTAGTAGTGTGTTAGTCCCTCAGTTGTGTCTGACTCTTTGTGACCCCGTGGAAGACTACCAGGCTCCTCTGTCCGTGGTATTCTCCAGGCAAGAATACTGGAGCGGGTAGTCATTCCCTTCTCCAGGGGATCTTCCTGACCGAGGGATCGAACCTGAGTCTCTTGCATCTCCTGCATTGGCAGGTGGATTCTTTACCACTGAGTCACCTGGGAAGCCCCTCTAATGCCCAGTTTGACTGTATTTGAAGGTAGGGCCAATGGGGAAGTAATTAAGGTCAAACGGGGTCATAAGGATGGGTCATTAATCCAATAGGACTGGTGACCTTATAACAAGAGGAGGAGAGACCAGAAATTTCTCTTTCTCCGTGGGCACATAGAACAAATACCATGTGAGGAAATAGTGTGAAGGTGGCCATCTGCAAACCAGAAAGAGCGTCTCACTGAAAACGAACTCAGCAGACACCTTGATTTTGGACTTCGGGGCTATTGGACTGTGAGAAAATAAATTTCTGTGACTTTAGCCACCCTGTCTGTGGTCCTCTGTTCTGGCAGCTTGAGCAGGCTAGTACAGAGCAGTTTTTAATTTTTCCTTCAGTGTAGATTCAGAAAAAAATACATTCCCAGCATGTCATTTTCTCTGCCCAAGTCTTTGAGCTTAGCGAAGTATCTGCTAATATCTGAAAAGTCACTCACTCAACCTAAACGTTCACAGAACAGATGCACCTCAAGACCTTTTCTTCCTTCGTCAAAAATGCTAACCTTTCCTTCTGGTCCCCCCAGCCTCTCTAAGACACTTTCACAACAAATGTGTTTGGAAATAAAGCTGCGATTCCTGCATCTCGTGAGTATTTTCTGTGGTGTGTGAGGCATGTTGATTTAATGCATGAGAACAGATAGAATTTAACCCCCGCACTGTGGGATCAGGGCGGGCACGGGGAGTGCTGGGTGAATAAGCCCCCGGCAAGTACTACAGGAACGTCTGTACCCCAGAGTCAGAGGCACAGTCCCAAGGCAGGAATTGAGGGGGGCTGTCGTCGGCACCCCGCCCTCACACCCACGCTGCCTGATCCTGACCAGCTTCTCTTCATCTGGTTCTTGTATGTATTGATACATATTTATATAATACTATGTATATTCAATCAGCATTTGTTGAATTGAATTATGTAAATACACGCTCGCCCATGGGATAAGAAGCTACAGCCCGCCAATCACGCGGCGGGTCTTATTTACGCACCTCATGAAGGATGCTAAGCTGAGAGGGATCTGTAGAATCACAGCTTTCATTTATTGCTGGGGTAAAATATTTACAAGCAGGGATGTGGAATTTCATTTGTTTTGACACATCGTGGGAGGTGTTCTCAGAAAGGTGTTTGGAGAACGCGCCCTGTCATCCGCCGTTGATCTTGCTTGGGATCCACCAACACGAGCTGGGAAAGCCACGGGCTGTGTGAAAGGCCCCCTCTCCGCCTGGCCCCAGACTCTGTCCAGCCACACAGAACAGGCCCGGGTCTGGTCCCTCCTCTCTCATTTTCCCTCACCTGCTTTCTTTTATTGCTTCTTCTCATTCTCATTCTTCTTCTCCTCCATACCCTTTTCTACTTAAAAAAAAAAAAATTTATTTTATTTATTTGACTGTGCTGGATCTTAGCTGGGGCATGTGAACACTTAGTTGCAGCATGTGGGATCGTTTCCCAACCAAGGATTGAACCTGGGCCCCCTGCATGGGAGCTCAAAGTCTTAGCCAGTGGACCACCAGGGAAGTCCTTCCTTCTCTTCTTAAAATCTTTCTTTTTAAGGATTTTTTTTTAAATGTGGACTATTTTTTTTTAAGTCTTTATTGAATTTGTTACAACATTATTTCAGTTTTATGTTTTGGGTTTTTGGCCTCAAGGGATGCGGGATCTTGGCTCCCTGACCAGGGATTGAACCTGCACTCCCTGCATTGGGAGGTGAAGTCTTAGCCACTATACAGTCAGGGAAACCCCTGAAAATCTTTATTTTCCTCTTGTAAAACAACACCAACAACAATTGTTCAGTTGTTGCTCAAGTTCAAGGGTGAATATATAGTCATGTCAGTGAGAGACAAGATGTGCTTAACGATAACTGGTTGGAAAACTGTTTAACCTAATACGTGGGACAGACAAGCACAATTAAAGCAGGAACATACACAGCTCTGCAGGTGTGTTTCCTCTGAACTTTGGGGGAAGATTCTGTTTCTTTCTGCCAGCTTCATAGTCCGCATCCAGGTTGATGAGTAGAGGGAACCTTGACAGATTCATTGTAGAAAGAGCTACTCAAGGGGGAGAAAAAGAGTAGCTCAAAAGACAAACCCTGGGAGAGGAGGGCAAAGAGGATTTAAATAGGTTTTACTGTATTTCCCTTTAGTGTTTACCTTTTTAAAAAAAGAAGCCTAACAACAAATTGCTTTTCAATTATTCAAATTGCTTTTCAATTATTTTGGGAGGTCAGATTGGTATTTGTCCTGCTGAGGATTCTGTTCAGACACTTGGCATGACTGAAGCTGTGAGAAGTGGGAAAGTTCTCTTCCCCCTCCTGCTGCCCCCCACCCCCTAGGTCAGCTGTTCCCCCCGAAAGGTCAGCTGTTGTGCCTTATGCTGGGCAACATGAGTGTAAATGGATGTGGCAGGCTGCCTCTCCATCCACAAAGCAGCATGAGGTTTCTTGAAACCTCGGTGACTGGAGGAGGAGGATGACAGTCATTGATGCTGCAATGGTCTATTTCTGGTGCAGGGAGCCCAGGGGTCCCTGGTGGACTGATTCCCTTGATATTGGGCCTCTTGGTCCTGCCCAAGTAAAGTAGAGCGTACCTGGGCGTGGGGAGCTGGAGGCATGCATGCGACTCAACAGCTCTGCCCAGAAGGAAGAGGACTGTTTTCTTGGTGGGCCTGGCTGCATCTCTGAGGCTAAGTGTCTGTTTGAAACGAAACAAGACAGACTTTGCTGGTGGTTCAATGGTTAAGAATCTGCCTGCTAATGCCGGGGACATGGGTTTGTTAGGTAGTTAGAATAGGGAAAAGGAGTCCAGAATGGCGTTGGCTAAAAGAACTGGAAGGGAAAAGCCCTCGAAAATAGAACAGAGGAAGGTCAAAGGAAGGTCCGAGGACCAGAGTGAGGACTTCAGGTGGAACAGCGCTCCTGTCTAAGCCCAATTTGCACAGGACAGGCCCAGGGGGAAGAAAAAAACATATAAAAAGAAGAGCCAAAACTCTCTTTCTCTCCCGCGCGATGGGGCGCTCTTCTCTAAGCGTCTTTGGATCGATCGACGTGCCCTCACGCCTCGAAGATGGATTTTCCTGCTATCATCTAAATAAAATAGAGCTGTAACACTGATTTATTTAAGAGCTATAACACAGTCTGTCCAAGACCCGAGAGCTGTGACCCTCCGAGGGGGCTTTAATGTCCGTTACTCCAAATTTTTGTTGTGATGAGACAAAGAACCGAGGAGCATACACTCGCCTGACAGGTTCAACTCCTGGCCCGGGAAGATTCCACATGCCGTGGGGAAACTGAGCTTGGGCATCACAGCTACTGAGCCCATACTGAGCCCAGGCTCTGCAACAAGGGAAGACACGGCAAGCAGAAGCTGAGCACCGCATCTGGAGAGCAGCCCAGGCTTCCTGCAAGTAGAGAAAGCCTGCACCCAGCAATGAAGACCCAGAGCAGCCAAACAAAAGAAACAAAACTGAAGAACCGGCCCTCCGCCCTTCTCCTGGGGCCTGGAGATGGCATGGTTTTTTAAAAGTGGAACAGAGGCAGCCTTTGAAACTTAGTGGTAAGCTCAGATTCTAAGAGTTGGGCTCAGGACCCTTTGGTTACCTCCATGACTTCTGAAGGTCAAATCATAAATGCGAAGGCCCTAGAAGCACTGTGGCGAATGAGAGCAGGTCATGCCTCATTTTGGGAAGGAGGAGAAACAGCACGGTGGCAGGAAGAGGAGTCTTGTGAGTGCCTAAAAGAGCAACCCTTTGAGTCAATTGCTGTTTGGTGGCAAGTGACAGCCAAGGCAGATTCACTGAACCTCTCCGCATTCCCTGGTGTTCCCAGATGCCTGGAAATAATTGGACCTTGGGTGGCCAGGCAAGTTAAGCGGGCAGTAGACGGGAGTGTAGTCTCAACCCAATTGAAAATTATTACTGTGAGAATGATTGCAGAGTCATAATAACCCCATTTAATGAAGGCTTACTATGTCTCTGTTGCTATGTGTTGTCCGGATTAACTCATTTAATCCTCACAACGTCTTGGGAAATCTCCTGCCTGATTTATAGGCGAGGAAACTGAGGGTCAGGGTGGTTACATAACTTGCTCATGATCACACACACTGAAAATGTTGGCACCAGAAATCCAGTTCCATTGGTTTGGTTCTGAAGCCCACATTCTTAGCCATAATGGCAACTGCTGGCTCTGCTGTGACAGGACCGCCAGGAAATTAGTCATCACTGGGGCACAAATCATATCTCAGCTGCATTTTGCTTTTGATCCTTGCGCAGGTCCAAGCACATAGCAGGTGCTTAATAAACGGTTGTTGACTCAGTCCCTTTGTTCCAGGGGGTTGTATTTTTGTTGGAGGAAAAATACTATCATGCCTGAGAGAGAAAACAGTTTGGAACAAAATACCCAGTGCCAAAAATCCATGGGAGAGTCACAGGGGAAGAAAACACATAATCATTTAACAGATTGGATTCCATTAGCTCCTTCTCTTCTAGTAAGGAAACCATCAAAAATCAAATTAAGATCAGAAGATTGCTTGATGAATATAGAACCCAAGCAAGGGAAATTGGATTTCCTAGAGGGTGTATTTTCATCACATGGTGACTGCCCCAAGTGAAAAATTCGCCTTCAGCCAGGAGTATGTTTGCCCAGTGGACTGGATGTTTGTGTTGGCCAGCTGTATTCTGTCCTGGTCAGTGCTGGAAAAACACCTCGTGTCTCACCCTCTAGTTCTTCCTAGACTCCGTGGTGACTGTTTGCACTAGTCATTACGACACCCCTTCCTCGCTTTCCACACTCTTCTCACATTGCAATTTCTCTGTCGACAGTTTATTTTACGTGGAGTATAGGTGCCTGCTCTTCAGGAGAGTGGGTGATTTGTCTCCTGGTCACATTTTAGGGGTGTCTTCTCTAGTGAATGGGTACTTTTTAACCTTAATCAAGAAACTGGCCTCTTCTGGGCTTGTATTGTTCATACTTTTTCCTAAAGCCCATATTTAAGCATATCTTTCTTTCAAACTGTGGCTTTCTGAAAAGCTCAGAGTGAATTCCATATAGATATCCAGTTATTTAGATAGATGTAATATAATATAGTTTATAATTATGATATAGTTTGTTATAATATAATAATATAATTCAAATATAGTTTTTAATGAATTTTCTATTTTGAGATCATTATGTTTTCATATGTAGTTGTAAGAAATAATACAGAGGCATTTCCTATACCTTTTACCTACTTTCCCCTGCATCCTAAGACCTCATACAACCAAGATGTGGACATTGAAAGTTAAGATAGAGTCCATTTCCATCACAAAAATCCCTCAGATTGCCCTTTTATAGCCAAACCTGTTTCTTTCCTGCCCCGAACCCTTCTTTAACCACTGGCAACCCCTCACCTTTTCTTCATTTCTATAATTTTTTCATTTCAAGAATGTTATATAAATGGAATCACATAGTTTGTAACCTTTGGGATTGGCTTTTGTCATTTAGCATAACTTTCTGGTTATTCATCCAGATTGTTGACTGTATCAATAGTTTGTTGTTTTTATTGTTGAACCATAGCCATGGTATAGATGTATCACAATTTGTTTAACCATTTGCCCATTGAAGGACACTTGGGTTGTTTCCAGGTTTGGGCTATTGCAAATAAGGCTGTTACACACATTTTTTTGGAGTGGTGGTGGCCAAGTCGCTTCAGTTGTGTCCGACTCTGTGCGACCCCATAGATGGCAGCCCATCAGGCTCTGCCATCCCTGGGATTCTCCAGGCAAGAATACTGGAGTGGATTGCCATTTCCTTCTCCTTTTTTTGGAGTAGGAAGTGGCAAACCACTCCAGTATTCTTGCCTAGAAATTCCCATGGACAAAGGAGCCTGGCCATTGACAGTGCACGGAGTTGAAAAGAGGTGGATAGGAATGAGTAATACATATTTGTATATTACATGCACATTTGTGTACAGGTTTTTTGTGACCATAAGTCTTCATTTCTTTGGGATGAATGAGTAGGAGTGTAATGCTAGGTCAGAGGATAAGTCTGTGTTTAGTTTTTTAAGATACTGCCACACTGTCTTCTCGAGTGGCTGTACTGGTTTACATTCCCACCAACATCGTATGAGTGATCGAATTTCTCTGTATCCTGAGCAGAATTTACTCTTGTTACTATCTTTTATTTTAGCCATTTTAATGGGTGGGCTATCTCATGGTTGTTTTAATCTGTATTTCCCTGGTGGCAAAGGGTCAGACATGACTTAGCAACTAAACAAGTCCTCTGGAGACGCGTGCTTTGTGGTTGGTTTCTTACACTCTATAGCTAGTCTTTTCATTTATTTAAGAGGGTCTTTCACAGAGCAGAAGTTTTCAAATCTGCCTGCGATGCAGGAGACCCTGCTTCGATTCCTTGGTGGGGAAGATCCCCTGGAGAAGGGATAGGCTACCCACTCCAGTATTCTCGGGATTCCCTGGTGGCTTAGATGGTAAAGAATCTGCCTGCAGTGTGGGAGACCTGGGCTTGATCCCTAGGCGGGGAAGATCCCCTGGAGGAGGGCTTTGGCAACCCACTCCAGTATTCTTGCCTGGAGAATCCCATGTACAGAGGAGCCTGGCAGGCTACACTCCATGGGGTCACAAAGAGTAGGATATGACTGACAGACTAAGCACAGCACAGAATCTTTACTATATTGAGCCTTTCAATTCATGAATATGTCTTTCCATTGATTTAGATCTTTTTAAGTTTTATTTAAAAAATAGCATTGTTTAATCTTCAGCATACAAGTGCCTGTAAAATAGATTTACACCGATTTTTTTTGTGACTGTAAGTGGCATTATATTTAAAAATTTTGTTTTCACATGTTCATTGCTAATTTATAGGAATACAATTGAGTTTTGTATACTTATTTGATAACCTGCCGCCTTACTGAATTAATTTTTTTCTTTTTCTTTTAAATAGATTCCTTGGGATTTTCCCACACAGAAAATTATTATATGTCATCTGCAAATAGATATAGTTTTTATTTGTAACTTTCTGATATGTATGCCTTTTATTTCCTTTTCTTGCCTTTTTGCACAGGCTAGAACTTCCAACACTGCATTAAATAAGAGTGATGAGAGCAGATATCCTTGCCTTGTTTTTGATTGTAGGGAGAAAACATTCAGTCTTTTATCAATAAGCAAAATATTAATTGTAGGACTTTTGTGTGTGTGTGTGGTTACATTTAAAAATCAAGTTGAGGAAGTTTCCCTCTGTTCTTACTTTTCTGTTCTTCCTTATCACAAATGGATATTGAATTTTGCCAAATGCATGTTTTTGGATTGAAGGATCTAATCATTTTTAAATTAAATTTATTGACTTTCAAAATGAACGAGCTTTGTATCTCTGAAGTAAAGCCCACTTGGTCATAATAAAGAATTCTTATATATTGCTGAATTCTATTTGCTAGTATTTTGCTAAGGACTTTTTACATCTATATTCATGAGGGATATTTGTCTGTAGCTCTCCTTTTGTTGTACTATCTTTGTCTAGTATTGGTATTAGAATTAATACTAGCTTCATAAAATGAACTGGGCAGTGTTCCCTCCTCTTCTATTTTTTCTGGAAGAGATTGTGCAGAACTGATGCTAATTCTTCTTTAAACACTTGGTAGTTCTCCAGTGAAGCCATCTGGCCTGCCTCCCCTTCTCTCACTATATTTAAAAACGCACATTTCAAAGTATTAAGAAAAATACATACATACACACACATATATTTAGTGTACTGATAACATGGTTCATTAATCTTAAAGACCAAAAATCAAGCCTCTTGAATGAAAAACACACTTTTGAAGTTCTATTCACAAAACACAAAATTGCCATTCACAATTTTGGGATGAAATTTAGTGGCCAAAACTTCATGTCTCCTTTAACACATTCTCTGTTTGCTCAGCGGTGGGGTAGAAATGTAGGAAATATCTGTGTGTGGCAAGTCTAGGACCAAAGTGTGAGTGTTAGCACCATTTCCTCCTAGCCTGACACTTCTCTGTCTCAAGTCATCCTGCGTCTATCACACTGTGTTGTGTGACCTTGGTGGATTATTTACCCCTCCTGGCCTCAGTTTGGTTCCCTCATTCTTAGAAAGGGGATGATAACCGAACAGCTACTTGCCTTATAGTGTTTTTAGGGTATATGCTTGCATGTTCAGCTGCTTCAGTCATGTCTGCCTCTTTGTGACCTGACCATCGCCCGCCAGGCTCCTCTGTCCATGGGATTCTCCAGGCAAGAATAGTGGAGTGGGTTGTCATTCTCTTTTCTAAGGGATCTTCCCAACCCGAGGACTGAACCTGTGTCTCCTTTGTCTCCTGCATTGCAGGCAGATTCTGTACCGCTGAGCCACTGGGGTTAGGAGCACATTCTCCCATCCAGGTTCTAACCAGGCCCCACCCTGAGTAGCTTCAGGAGGTCAGGTACAGTCAGGCTCGTAAGGCTGGAGAGTAAATTATCAGTGATTTGTAGCTGTTATTATTCTGCCAACATAAACGGAATGATCTCTCCTTTAACTGATCCTACTTTAAACAGAGAAGAGTCACTCTGTTTCTCTTTTTAGGTGCTCCTCTGTCCATGGAGACGAGGGTTCGATCCCTGGGTCAGGAAGATCCCCTGGAGGAGGAAATGGCAACCTGCTCCAGTATTCTTGCCTGGAGAATCCCATGGACAGAGGAGCCTGGCAGGCTACAGACAGTCCATAGAGTCGGAGATGACTGAAGTGACTTAGCACGCACTGTCCATGGAATCTCCGGCCAAGAATATTGGAGTGGGTAGCCATTCTCTTCTCCAGGGGATCTTCCCAACCCAGGGATCGAACTTGTGTCTCCTGCTTTGCAAGCAGAATCTTTACTGTCTGAGCCACTGGAGAAGCCTATATGTCCCCTAGGGCTGCAAAACTGTCCCCAGTTGAGACCCCCTTGTCTATATGTGGCCTCTCCCTTAAAAAAGTTTTGAAATTAGTACATGCTTGTCAGGAAAGTTTGGAAAAGACTTGCAGTAAAGAGGAAAATGTGACTTTCGGCCAAAGCGCAGTGGCGGCGGCTTATGCCCCCGAGACAGTGACAGAACTCCTCTCTGGAACAGGTGTCTTTGGTTGGTAAAATACCTTGACCAGACACTTCAAGGGTGAAGTGCATGAATGAGGGTTGGTCACTCAAGGGTAGCTGGAGGCAGGAAGGCGTTTACCCGCCTGGGCAGGAGGACAAGGAAGAGTTCCGGTGGGCTGGGGGTGGGGGAAGCGGAGCGGAGGGAGGGTGTGAAGGGGGCGGGCGGGTTGAGCTGTGGTGTGACAGGTGGTGGCCGTGCAGATGCGGGGGAGAGACACTCACCAGGGTAGGGTGGCTGGAGGAAGTTTTCGCGCTGTGATGAGCTGGGCACCCTTCTCCATGTGTACACCGCCCCGCCCCCGTTCCCCACACCTCCAGCTAAGGCTGTTACACCCAAAGCAGTGCGGGGAAAGGGGGGCCAGGGTAAGAGCTGAGGGTGGTGGGACATCCGTGGGACTAAGGGTGAAGGGGGACAGGAAACAGGAGCTGCAGATCTTAGCAGCTGAGCCCTCTGGAATTCAAGAGACCCGGGGGAGGATCCCAGACTTCCTTCTGGATCTGGGAGAGCGGGCTTGAGTGGGATTTATGTAAATCTCAGAGGATGCAATTATTTAGGATGCTGTCTATATAGGAAGAAAACCATTTGCTCTATTTCCTTCCAGTATTTTTTTCTTTGAGTTTTTAAAATGAAGTTAATCTTGTTGTATACAGTATAGGGGAGGAAAAGAATTTTCCCTTTGCCCTTCTAGGTTCTTGGCTAGATCCCCCTCTAATAAGAGAGAGATTAATGGGACAAAAACAAACAAGTGTAATCACACATACCCTTCCTGAAGACCTGTGAGAGACCCAGGAAAACTGAGTAACTGCCGGAAATGGCCCAAGTCACCACCCCAAATACCATCTCCAACTAAAGACAAAAGAAGACTTTGGGTGGTGTGGGGAGACTGGCTCTGGGAGGTTCCCAGGAAAAGCAAAGTAAACAAGGGAAAGTTTGTTATGCAGATTTAAGTTGTCATCTTCCCCATTGATAAGAGTTTCTAGACAGCTGGCCTCCTTCTCTTCCTGGTTCAGAGGGGAGACACCCTCACACATGGAGATTTTCCTTATAAATGTAAGCAATGTCTCTTAGGTGCCAAAGAGGCATGTTTGGAGTGGGGCATCCTGCCCTTCTTCTATGATCATTTTTCCTGATGGCTGCGTCAGCCCCCAGAGGAGGTGGAAATCCGCCAAGGCCTCTACCTACTGCCACAAAGAGTTGGACTTGACTTAGCGAGTGAACAACAACAATGCCAGGCAGAGAGCAAGTTTTTGGAAATTCAACTGTCCAGTGCCTCTCAGGCTGCCCTGTTCCTGGAGGGTGGGGCTGTCCCGAATTATTCAAGTTATAGAGGAGGAAAAATAAATTTCCTTCTTCTCCTCTAGGTTCTGTGGCTGAGACCCCCTTTAATAAAAGAAAGGTTAACAGAGACCTCCCTGAAAGTCTGGTGAGTGGTTAGGATTTTGTACTTCCATGGCAGGGGGCCTGGGTCAGATCCCTGGTTGTGAACTAAGGTTCTGAAAGCCAGGTGGCACAGCCAAAAAAAAAAAAAAGAGAGAGAGAACAATGAACAGAGATTTAGAAGCAAGTATTACATTAGGAGAGACGGAGAGACCCAGGAAAACTGCATAAAACTCCCCCAGATGGTATCACCTTAAATACCATCTTCAGCTAAAGACTAAAGATGTTGGTGGTCAGGGGACCAGCTAGGGAAGTTGAACCCAGTAAACAGGAGTGGGTTGTTATGCAGAATTAAGTTGGGGCATTCCCCACTGATAAAAGTTTCTTGTGAATTAGAGCCACCTTTCTCTTCCTGGTAGAAGGAGGGAGACACTGACAAAAAGAGGATTCCTTTGTAAATGTAAGTATCTCCCACAAAAGGGTGAAGTCTACTCTGCTTTCAGAGATGCTTAAAGAAGTGATAGTCAGTTGGCAAGACACCAGGTGAGTATGGTGGATGAGGAAAAACTTTGTAGCCCAGTTCCTTCAGCTTTTGAAGCGTTGGTTGTGAGACATGAGGTCGGGCGTTGTTGTGGGAGAAGAACTGGGCCCTTTCTGTTGACCAATGCTGACTGCAGGTGTTGCGGTTTTTGGTGCATTTCACTCATCTGCTGAGCATACTTTTCAGATGTAATGGTTTCGCTGGGGTTTGCTGTAGTGGATCAGACTGGCAGCAGGCCACCAAAAAGTGACCATGACTTTTTTGGGGTGCAAATTTGGCTTTGGGAAGTGCTTTGGAGCTTCTTCTCAGTCTAATCACTGAGCTGGTCATCGTGGTTTGTTGTATAAAATCCACTTTTTGTTGCATGTCAAAATCCTATCAGAAATTCTCAGATTCAGAGATTCTCCTGTGTCTGTAGTTCCTCAAGATCAGGTCAAAACCTTTATGCCAAAGAGGCATATTTTGGGGTGGCATACTCTACTCTCCTTCAAAGTCGGGATGAATCTTCCTCAACCTCCCCTACCACCCACTAACTCACACAGGTCAACACATGTGTCATACCCATTGTGAAAGTATTAGTTGCTCAGTCATGTCTGACTCTTTGCGACCCTAGGGACTGTAGCCCGCTAGGGCTCTTCCGTTCCCGTGGAATTTTCCAGCCGAGAATACTGGAGTGGGTAGCCATTCTCTTTTCCAGGGGATCTTCCTGACCCAGGGATCAAACCTGAGTCTCCTGCATTGCAGGTGGATTCTTTACTATCTGAGTCACCAGGGAAGCCATACTCATTAGCCAGTAGAAAAGACAGTCCTTTTAAGACAAAAATGCAAAGCTAATAAGGCTGAAGGTAGTGGAGACCCCAGGTATAACCGAGGGAGGAGGGCAGGCATATGCCATCTAGGTCAGAATTCGTTACCTTACTCCCCTCTCCTCATGGACACAGCTCTTGCCCTTGCTGGCTGTTTTTGTACTTCAGAGATATGCATGAGGGTTTTGATTTGCTGAGGAAGCCTGAAGACTGCTATGGACTGAATTGTGTCCTCCATGACCCACAACCCAGATTCATAAGTTGAAGCCTGTAGGGAAAATATTTTTCTCTACCCTCTTAAGTTCTGAAAACTGGAGGCCTGTGAATTAAACTAACAAAAGACAGATTAACAGGGGAAAAAGATTATTCTTACGCACAGGGGAGTTAACAAAAGAGGTAGCTGGCTGGTTAAATGGTAAAAGCTAGAGGCTTATATACCTAACTTAGTAGGGGAAAGGGGTGGGGGAGAAAAGGCTTTTATGGCAGAATGAATAGTTTCTTTAGGAAAGACAAATGGGTTTTTAGGAGAACAAAGGACAGATAAGAAAGTTTGTGATCATGTTTGTCTATACAGGTCTGAGTGATAGTTCTGTCTCCTTCAAGGCAGTTAAACTCCCATGGAGGAGGGATTTAGGGGAGGTTTTATTTCCCTTCTGGGAGTAGATTCACCCTGGAGAGGGAATTATAGCAGCCTTATTTCCCAGAACTTGCTGCTTTTAGTCTGATAAGGGAAGGCTTCTTTCTGCATCTGTTGATTCCCAGTTACTTTCAGCTCAAAATAATCCTCCTACCAAAGTGGTATATTTTGGAGTGGCATATTCTGAGCACTTTTAGGCTCTAACCCCAATGGGGCTGTATTTGGAGATAGGGTCCTTGAGAAAATTAAAGTTAAATGAGGTCACATGGGTGGGGCCCTAATCCAATAGTATTATTGTCCTTCTAAAAAGCAGGAAGAGATACCAGAGACCACCCCCTCCGCCGCATGGACTCAGTGAAGAGGTCCCGTGAACTGCAGCAAGATGGTGGCCACCTGCAATCCAAAGAGGGAGTTCTCATCAGACACCAGTCCTGCCAACACCTCTGAAACTGTGAAAAAATAGATTCTGTTGTTTAAACCACCAGGTCTGTGGTATTTTGTTATGGCAGCCCAAGCAGACCAGGACAAAGGCTAAAATATTGCCTTTAAGAGCCAGAGAGATAGGATTTCCCTGGTAGTACACTGTATAGGACTTCGCTTGCCAGTGCAGGGGACACGGATTCAATCCCTGGTCTGGGAAGATCCCACATGCCTTGGAGCACCTAAGCCTGTGCACCACCACTACTGATCTGGAGCTTTAGGGCCTGTGAGCTACAGTTGAGCCTGCAAACCTACAGCCTTTGCTCTGCAACAAGAGAAGCCATCTCAGTGAGAAGCCTGTGCACCCCAACAAAGAGTAGCCTGCTCTCATGGTAACTAAAGAAAGCCTGAGTAGCAACCAAAAATAAAAAAAACCAAGGGCTTCCCAGGTGGCTCAGAGGTAAAGAATCCACCTGCTGATGCAGGAGTTGAGAGTTCAGTCCCCGGGTCCAGATGATCCCCTGGAGGAGGAAATAGCAACCCACTCCTGTATTCTTGCCTGGAAAATCCCATGGACAAAGAAGCCTGGCAGGCTATAGTTCATGGGTTCACAAAAGAGTTGGATGGGACTGAGCGACTAAAACAGCAAATAGGAGCCAAGGAGATAAAGTTTAAAAAATGGTAGAATTGTAGATTGAAACCGAGCAGGAGCCTCCCAGGTACAAATCATTTCTGTCCTCCCTTTCCTCCTCTTGTTTGTAGGAATCAATCTTAGGCCTCCTAGACTTTCCCTGAACTCCAGAGGGCAGGTTCAAACGGTTGCTCATCAAGGACATAAGGGAATGCATAAACAAAAGAGGAGCAATCAAGAAACTGTAGTGAGGTGATTAAGACAGAGTCCTGGCTCCTCCTCAAAGGATATACATAACAGCATCTTTGGGTTCTTCTGCAGGAAGTAAAGCCCCACTCAGGTGGAGGAGGTTGATTTCAGGCTCATCACCAGTCCCTTACTCTCACAGCCAGGGGCTTCCCTGGTGGCTCAGATGGTAAAGAATCCGCCTGCAATGCAGGAGGCCCGGGTTCGGACCCTGGGTTGGGAAATCCCCTGGAGAAGGGAATGGCAACCCACTCCAGTATTCTTGCCTGGAATATCCCATGGATGAAGGAGCCTGGTGGGCTACAGTCCATGGGGTCGCAAAGAGTCGGACGTGACTGAGCAGCTGTCCATCACTCACTCACCAGACCCTTGAAGCACCACGCTGTTACCTCACCACCAACCAATGAGAAGAAAGTCACACACTTTGCAGCTCTCACACCGAAAGCCACTGGGGATTTCAGGGGGTTTTGAACACGAGCCACTCGTTCTCCTTGCTTGGCCCTGCAATAAGCCTTTCTCTGCTCCATACTACAACATTGTGGTTGTTGGCTTCATAAACAGAGCCTGGACCACAAAATAAGATGATGGGGGAAAGGATGTACTTTGTGGACTTCTAGGGCCAATCCTGGTGAGGTATCTCAGTATTTATTGGGAGTTGAAATAACTTCCAACAAATCTTATATGTGTTTCTAAAAAGTAGGAGTTGCATTCTTTGATGTCCTACCCTCTGTTGGACTTTCTGCCAGAAACCACGTCAACCTGGTTCAAGGTAGAGTGTAACCAGCTGATGAGCCCAAACCTTGGACTCCAGCCTCGGAACCTCCTGTTCATTCTTTTCACCGAGCCCTGATGGAGAAGTGAGCTGCCAGAGGACCCTAATCAGATGCATGCTCTCATCTGGAAGTGATTAAAGTCCTAAGGAGAGATAGAAGCCATGTTGATAGCATTAATTGGTTCCTTATTTCTGAGTTGGGCCTGCTTCATTGTTTAAGATTCCACTCTAATTTGTTGGGATTTTCTCTTCGGCATTGTAAAAAGCAAACTTATTTTGCTGGATGAGAACAGACCCTTTTAAACCGGGCTTTGAAGTTTGCAGCTTTGTAACGTGTCAGCCTTCTGAAAGCTTCTGCTCTCTTGCCAGCTCGAACCGACCCACAGCCACAATTAGCATATCAAAGAGTCTGGGGGGGGTTCCTGAAGGGGGCTGCGGAGGTGGGGGCGCCTGGGCCCACGTTTGGGACGTAAGGAGACTCAGGGCCTCGCTAACACGTGCCCGGCTGCCAGGGTGGTTATTTCACCTTTAATTCCATTTCCTCTCCTCTTCTGGCTGTGCGCTTTTGACAATTACACACACACACTCCTCCCTGAAGGACAAAAAGGAATCAGAAATGAAAAAAAAAAAAAAAGAAGATAGAAAGAAAAGCAAAAGGAGGCATTTAAAGGGAGATAAACCCTATTCTCATCCCTTTCTAAAATCCAACAACTCCCACAGATAAACATGTTAAGTATTCAATAGTTATTTTAGTGCCTATGTTTTGACTAATTGCTGGGTTTAAAAAATAAAAACCCTTCAGGAAGGAGGGGGAAGCACTTCAGACTACATTTTACCATTGCTCTGAGGTGTTAATCCAAAATCACTGCAACCCTTGCTGGTCAAGCTGAGCCGTGGATGGTTCCTACTCTTACCTCAGAAGGGATGCTAGAACTGCCTAGGAAATCGTCCCCAGGAGAGGACAGCCTCTGCGGTTTGAACAGAGAGGTTCCCAAACAGACATGCAGATGTGGGTGATCTTGCAGACAGATGATGAGAGAGAAGAGAAAACTGATGGAAACTAAAGACTCCCAAGACAAGGGGTCATGGAAATAAAAGGCTGTACAGAAATGACACAAGCTGATCAAAGCGAGATCCCTCTAGTGATCAAAGTTCCTCCTCTAATGAACTGATTTTGAAAGAAAATGATTTGGATTCTTCCCATATTAAAAATATACACAAACGAGTGAAATGGGTGAAGAAGGTCATAAGGTAGAAACTTCCAGTTATAAGATAAATAAACCCTAGGGGTATAAGGTAGAGAGTGATGATTATAATGAATAAATTTGTACTGTATATTTATAAGTTGCTAAGAGAGGAGATCTTAAAAATTCCCATCACAAGAAAAAAAATTTTGTAAGTATGTGTAGTGATGGATGTTAAAGTATTGTGGGGATCATTTTGCCATATATGCATATATATCATGCTGTGTATCTGAAACATACAATACTAGCTGTCCCTTACATCTCTGTAAGAAAAGAAAAAAAAGAAACAGAGAGGGGGAAATGGATATACAAGGTAAATTTGTTTTCTTGGAAACTAAATTACATGACTTAAAAAAAAATACCTAAGGAAGAGTATTGCAATATATTAATTGCTTCCCAAAGTTTCAACCTTGTTTCTTGTGTTTAAAAAAAGGAATCATCAGGAAAATTTATCAAAATATTAATAATAGATATGCTTGGAGATTATAGATTTTTATACTTAAAAAAATTTTCCATAGTAGGCTTGTATTAATTTTACACTAAAATGTTGTATATTATTAGTAAATGACATGACTACATTTGGAATTTGGGAATGACTGTCTTTCCATTGCAATGTCTTTCCATTCCATGCAGCCATGAAATTAAGAGACACTTGCTCATTGGAAGAAAAGCTATGCCCAACCTAGACAATATATTAAAAAGAAGAGACTTTACTTTGCCAATAAAGGTCTGTCTAGTCAAAGCTATGGTTTTTCCAGTAGTCATGTATGGATGTGAGAGTTGGACTATAAAGAAGGCTGAGTGCTGAAGAATTGATGCTTTTGAACTCTGGTGTTGAAGAAGACTCTTGAGAGTCCCTTGGACTGCAAGGAGATCCAACTAGTCCATCCTCAAGGAAATCAGTCCTGAATATTCATTGGAAGGGCTGATGCTGAAGCTGAAACTCCAATACTTTGGCCACCTGATGGGAAGAACTGACTCATTTGCAAAAGACCCTGATGCTGGGAAAGATTGAGGCGGAAGGAGAAGGGGACGACAGAGCATGAGATGGTTGAATGGCATCACTGACTCAATGGACATGAGTTTGGGTAAACTCCGGGAGTTGGTGATGGACAGGGAAGCCTGGCATGCTGCAGTTCATGGGCTCGAAAAGAGTCAGACACGACTGAGTGACTGAACTGAACTGTCTTTCCATTAGTATACAAGTTATAGACACAATGGAATTTAAACTAGAAAATAGTTTTGGGGGGTCTTCCCTGGTGGCTCGGTGGTAAAGAACCTTTCTGCCAATGCAGGAGACACAGGTTCAGTCCCTGATCCTGGAGGAGGGCAACTAAGCCTGTGCACCACAGCTACTGAGCTCTCGAGTCACAAGTAACTGAAGCCCGTGCTGCTAGAGCCTGGCTTCACAACAAGAGATGCCACCGCAATAAGAAGCCTGTGCACGGCAGTTAGATAGCCGCCCCCCTCCCGCAATTATAGAAAGCCTTCACAGCAACAAAGACCCAGCACAGCCAAAATAGATAAATAAAGAAGAAGTCTGGGTGGCATTTGTTTCTCCCTCTCAATTTGAAAATGAGGTTACTTAGCAGCAGGGAGGTTACATCCAAGGTCATGCAGCCAAGGCATCAGAGTCTAGAGTAGAGCTGTCCAGTCCCATAGCCACCAGACACGTGCTGGTGATGAGCACTGGATATCCGGTTAAACTGAGGTGTGTTGTAAGTGTAAAACAGAGATTGGATTTTATTTACTTAATTTTGGTGGTGCTGGGTCTTTGCTGCTACACACGGGCTTCCTCTAGTTGTGGTGAGCAGGGGCTACTCTTGTGATGGAGCACGAACGCTAGGTGCTTGGGCTTGAGTCCTTGCTGCTCACCCGCTGTAGTGCACGAACTCAGTCGTTGTGGCATGGGCTTAGGTGCTCTGTGGCACGTGGAATCTTCTTGGACCGGGGATCAAACCCGTGTCTCCTGCACTGGCAGGTGCATTCTTACCTACTCTGCCACCAGGGAAGTCCCAGGTGTTGGATTTGAGAGAATCTTTCTCCAGGTGTGAAAAAATGTAAAAGATCTCAATAATTATATTGCTGATATGTGGAAATAATGAATCTTAGATATATTGGGCTAAAGTTCACTTAGTCTGCTTCTTCCTGTTCATTTTAGTGTGGCTGTTGGAGAATTTAAAATGACGTCTATGGCTCCCTTAATGTTCCTGCTGGACAGCACTTGATGTGGAATACAAGTCTTGATTCTCAATCTTGTGTTCTCTCTTTGTTCTCCATTTCAAAGCATTACTGTACAGAGAGAACACTGCATTGAGAATCTAGCATTATTATCCATTTGATAATTCTGTGTTTTATTGAAGACATGTAGTTTGTGTCTTCCATAGCTAACTGAGGATTGGTTATTGCATAATCACACACAGATATTTATGTCTGCAGTGTTTCCTTGGAGTTCCTTTTTTGCTCTTATGCATCATGACCACTATGGGTCATGCTGTCCTTCTTACCTCCTCCTCAAAAAGACCCACAACAACAGCGACACAAAAATTCCACTTCTAAACTCAAAGAATTGAGGGAAGTTGGTTGTAAATAATGCTTTACAACTCTCCATGCAGTTTTCAACTATTTCCTAAATCTTCTGACAATCCTGTTGTCTTGCTTAACGTTTCCTCTTCTCACTGCCAGGCCACCACCTCACTGGCTGTTTATGCGAGAAGGGAATTAAAGCATGCCTACCCCACAATATGGGACCTCCCTTGTAGCTCAGTCGGTAAAGAATCTGTCTGCAATGCAGGAGACCTGGGTTTGACTTCTGGGTCAGGAAGATCCCATGGAGAAGGAAATGGCAACCCTCTCCAGTATTCTTGCCTGGGAAATCCCATGGACAGAGGAGCCCGGCAGGCTATAGTTCATGGGGTCACAAGAGCCACCACCCCACAATATGCCACTTTGACATAGGATTATTTTGAGTTGAAGGCAATAAACAACTCTCTGCCCTCTCTCTTTCTGTCCAAAAGCAGGACATAAATTTCCTTTTGAAAAAGGTAACATAAATTTCATTTATAAAGATGTTTCCTTTTTCCATATATGAAAGAGGATAAGAACACTTGATCAAGATGACTCTCATCAATGGAGAAGGTACTAAACTGAGTCTGCACAACAAACCTTCCTAAACAACATTTATCTTTAATTATTTTCCTCTATATATTTATCTTCCTACAATTTACAACCCCTAGAAATCCCAGCCACCCCCCTTCCTTTGCCTAGCTATTTTTCCACAATTTATCGCCCTATGTTAAAGTGGTATATAAGCCACCAAGTCTATTTCTTGGGGATTTTCACTTCTTTTCTGTGAGACCTCTCAAACACATACAAAGTAAATATTTTCTCCTGTTAATCTGTCCTCCATCAGTTTAATTTTCAGGCCCTAGTAGTGGAACCTAAGAGTGTAGAGGAAAGTTTTTCTCCCCTGCACACAGTGCTAGGCATATGAAAGCTTTTTTTTTTTTTTTTTATTTTTAAAATCAGTTTACAGTGTGACTGATTTAAGTGTAAAAAAATGTATTGGGTTTTTTTTGAAAATCAATTCAGATGTTCCTCTAAACATATATATTTAACCCTATCCTATAAATTATACTTCTGATAGTATGTATTTGAACATATTGAGTTAGATATAATTTAAGGCAGGAAGGGATTTATAGACACAGCTGCAGAAAACAGATTGCTGTGCCAAACTGGCACCAGGAAGAAATATCCCACATCACACCCAGAGATTCAAGAAGTTAAGAACTGTGACACTCTCTTGGCAAACATTATGTGCTATATCTTCTTGGCGGTGGGGCAAGGGGACAAATGAAGATGACCTTGACTATCAGAGGGCCATACTCTAGTTAGGAAACCAGATCAAATCCCAGGCCATGTTGAGAGAGCAGTTTGACCCAGTACTGAATGATGTGGGGGTAGGATCTAAGTACAAAAACTGTTGGGGAAAGAGGAATGCAGAGTCAAGATCAGATGAAGTTGAAGGATTGTAAGGAGGATTTTGGACTTGAGCTGGACTCTAAAAAGACAAGTTATTTGCATGAATGGAAAAGAGAAACAGGGAAGGAATTCCAGGCAGTATCAGCAGAGTCACAGAAGTGGGAATTGACAAATTGTATTAGCCCCCCAAAGAAGCTGATAGAAAATTAGCACTGTGAAAGCAAACAGTTTGTCTTGTTTAATCGCACACTCCAGTGCCTAGAACAGTGCTTGGCACGTTGGAGGGGTCTACTGTTAGCTGCATGAATGAAGAAATATTACTGCTACTTTTTAAAAATTATAAGCAGAACACAGAAGGAATTGTCCCAGGACCGTGCTCTTTCATGCTGCTATGAATGTAAGCACAAATATCTCACTGAAACCCTGCTTTGGTTATAGGTTCAGAAGTGGAACGGCTGGATTAGATAGGCATTTTTATCCCCGATTTATGAATGAGAAAACTGAGGCCCAGAGAACTCCTGTAACTTGCCCGAAGTTGCTCGTGCAGGAGGCTGCCCAGCCTGTGTCCATTTCCACCTCATTCTGAGGGTCTGCCTTATCTGCATCATTCCCAGCTTTAACTTGGAAAATTGGGGATTAATTTATGCACACTTAGGGCAGCAGCTGATCTTGTAACTTACAGAACTGGAAATGGGGAAGACTTAGAGTTCTATTTCATCCCAGGCTCAAGTTACGCAAGTGCCAGCTGGCTGAATTCTTTTCTGGACACCAGATTCCAACATCATTCTGCCTTTGTTGCAGTTTTGTGTTAATTAAATGCTAACAGAAGTCCAGGGTGGATTATTTTAGAATTAACTGGCCGGGGAACCTATTTATAGTTCCTTAACCTTGGGCATGTCAATATTCAAAAACAATTTTAACCTGGGTTGTTTTAACTACAAAGTTGTAATTTATGCCAACCATCACATTGCCAAATTGTTGTAAATCAATATTAATATTTTAAATGGAATTTTCCTGAGTCTGGTTTCATAGTGGTTCTGAGTCTATGAGGTGTGAAAAGGAAAGCATGATTTCTTTGTTTACTTTGTAACCTTGTTTTCCCCTATTCTTCATCAGCTGACAGCGGAATTTGTGTGGTATGGGTTGGGGAGGGGACAGGTACCATGTCCGTGGAAAGGAAGAGAGGTAGGAAGAGGAAGCAGAGGAAGAAGGGCAGGGAAGTAAACGAGATCTGTAGGACCATCATATGGCTAAATGGGATTTTAGGGACCATCTGAGCCCTTCATTTCATCGAGAAGTTCAAGAGGCAGGGAAGCTGGCGTCCAGTCCTACCATGCAGTGTGTGAGTGCTGGCATGCTGCTGAAATGTCAAGATCCCTGCACTAGACCTCTCTGGACTTCCACATCCCTTTTGCACAGGCTCAAAAGTTATTGACCGAACAACAACAACAGCCAAAGTTATTCTGTTGCCTATGCAGGGAAAGAAAAGTACACTCCAACCTGGTTGTAGGAGGAGAGTTTGTAAAGTAATTGCAGGGCGGGGGGAGGGATGTAGGGAACCCAAGGGAGAATGCAGTATACCAGGTAGATAACCTGTAGGGGATCACTGTGACCCCTAGTGTGGAAGGAGCAAGGTTAGGAAGAGGTTATAGAAACCTGGCGGGAGAAGGCTCTCGGGAGAGGACCGTCTCATAGGAGACATGAACTTTGGCTGAGAGGCTCAACCAGCTCACAGTGGCCTGCTAGGATGACTGATATGTTCTGAATTGTGCTTCTTCCAAATTCTTATGTTCAAGCCGAATCCCCCAATGTGATTATATTTGGGATAGGACCTATAAGGAGCTAATTAAGGTTAAATGATGTCACCAGAGAGGGCCCTGATCTGATGGGATTGATGTCCTTATAAGAAGATACAGCAGAGAGCTGGGTTTTTCTCTTTCTGCCAAGTGAGAACACAGCAAGGAAGGTACCCTTCTTCAAGCCAGATGTCACCAGGAACTGAATTGGCTGGCACCTTGATCTTGAATTTCTAGCCTCGAGAACTATGAGAAATATGTTTCTGTTGGTTAAGCCTCTGGGCCTGGTGTTTTGTTATGGCAGCCTGAGCTGACTGAGACCCTGGCTTCCTCCCTTCATCATCTGCTGGTGCTCCCCCCTGGCCAAACCAACCAGAAGTCAGAGTTTGATGTTGTCCTTACAGGCCAGCATTTTGGGTAGAAAAGGGTGGGTCCAGAGGGATAAAACATATACAAGAGTCCATCTGTTTTGGATGCTAGGAGTCTTTTTAAGGTTTTAGTGTCCCCTCGTTACAGCCACTGTGACTCTGCCCTCACTAATACACTTGATGCGGCTCTAAGGTGAAGTAGCCCATCTCCCTTTAAATTCCAAGTTACGATTCTCCAAGGTCAGTTGTGCTCTGGCTCAGGTTTTCAACTTAGATGTGAGACTTCCCTGGTGACCAACTGGCTAAGACTCTGTGCTCCCAATGCTGGGGACCCGGGTTCAATCCCTGGTCAGGGAACTAGATCCCACATGCCGGAACTAAGAGTTCGCATGCTCCAGTTGAAAGCTGAAGATTCCACGTGCCACAACTAAGACCCAGCACAGCCAAATAACCACCCCCATCCCCAAACCGCAAAATACTTAGACGCTAGTTTTATATCAACTCAAGAACATTCTTGCTACCAGGGAAACTTATTCACTAGATAGATCATTGACCTCAGGGGTTTGGCCCATGGTTCTAACATTAGCTTGTCAGGTTATTAGTTCTAACATTAGCTCTGACACTTTCAGAATGCCTCCATGGCTGTCCGCTTCCTTAGTTATGGAATGGAGATTATGCTGTTCATTTATCACCCAGGGTATTATGAGTAATACTTCATAAAAAATAGTTGTAAAGCATCTGGCAAATGCAGGCCTTCTGCCTCGAAGGCTGAGTTAATACAGTAGCTCTCTTGGCACCCTGAATCTCTAATGATTTGTAGATGGGCCTTTTTACTGAAGGGGGCTTGACTTTGGCATGATCTGCCTGAGCTGATGTCTCCCTCTATCTTGATCTTGAGAACTCAGTGCAGGTTTATCCCTTCCCTTCCGTCTGTGCTGAACATCCTCCTGATGAAGAAAACATCCGACCTGTGAGGTAGGGGAGGAGCAGAGGCTCCTCCCACCCACCTCGACATTTCTATTCTTTTTCCAGAAGAGGTGCTTCTATCCATGCTCTGGTGGTCGCTGGAGCCTAGAAATGTTAACAAGGAGACTTGTTCTCATGTGACCAACATCATGTTTGCAAAAAAACAAAAAAAACACCAGCAAGCTGGAATCATGCACTGATATTAAAAAAAAAAAAAAGACTCATGACAGTTCCTGTGTTAAGTCCATGTCACACACATATATTAGTACTTGCTCATTTTGATGCCCGACATCCCGCCTGGGAGACCATTATTTAAGCACACGACTCTTGACCCTTTTATTTCAGCACTTTCAGAAGTTTGCCAGAAAGTGCTTGCCTGTGCCAGGCAGTCCTTAACATTTCCCTCTGGGCAGCCTCAGCTCTTCCGTTCAGTCTCTTTTGACCATTAATCCTTCTTTTAGCCTAAGCAACTTGATAAGGGAGAGATCTGGAACACTTTCAAGACCAGACCTCTTTTCCTAAGGAGCATAAATCTGTTAAGAGTGTAGTAATAGTATGAGAACACAGTTCAAGCACATTTTTTAAAGTTAAGTTAAAAAATGGGTGTCAGGACGATGAGAGAGTCAGTGCTGTCACCTGAGTCATTTCACATGCAGTAAATTGGCTGGTATCAAAACCCACTTACTATGCTGGCATTCAAATGGAATGTTTGAATAAAATTGCAAGGCAGTTATCTCTTAATGTGGCCACCACCGCTTCACCAGCTTTAGACGTCCTTTGAGATGCTGGTGGAAAGAAGATAAAGAAGAAAAGGAGAAAGTAAGGGAAGTAATGATGTGAGATAGAAGATGGGAGGGAGAGGAAAGGGCTGGAATCCACACCTGCTCCATGCTATGTGTATTGTATCATTTAACTCTCAAGAATATGAGGTCATTGAATTCTCATGACAGCCCTGTGTGGTAGGTTTTATCCTAAGTGTACAGAGGAGGAAGTGGGTATGTGGAGAAGCTAAGTAACGAAGTTGTTGCTATTCAGCCGCTATGTCATGTTTGATTCTTTGTGACTCCATGGACTGCAGCATGCCAGGCTTCCCTACCCTTCACTGTCTCCCGGAGTTTGCTCAAACTTATATCCATTGTGTCGATGATGCCATCCAACTATCTCACCCTCTGTCGCCCCCTTCTCCTCCCGCTTTCAATCTTTTCCAGCATCAAGGTCTTCTCCAATGAGCTGGTTCTTCATATCAGGTGGCCAACTAATTGGAGCTTCAGCATCAGTCTTCCAATGAATATTCAAGGTTGATTTCCTTTAGGATTGACTGGTTCAATCTCCTTGCTGTCCAGAGGACTCCCGAGTCTTCTCCAGCACCACAGTTTGAAAGCATCAATTCTTTGATGCTCAGCCTTCTTTATGGTCTAGCTCTCATATCTGTACATGACTACTGGAGTAACAAAGTAACATTCAGTTAAAAAATGTGCTTGGGGAGAAAATCTGAATCTGTATTGACTTGACTCCAGAGTCCACTCTTGCCACGAGACCATGCTACTTTTTCTGGTGAGTGGAAAACGTGCCAGGGGAAGGAAAAGAATCCAGAGAGAAAGCCTGTTATCTGAGCCAGTTTAAACAGATGCAGACAGAAGAACATCACTTGGAATACAGTCAATTTAGACAGAGAAGAGAGTGAGAAGGTACCTTGCAACCTCCCTGGAGTAAACCAGATGTAAGAATAAAGTAGCACAGCAAGAATGCTTGAGTTGGAGAAAGGAGTCAAGTGTGTAGAATATGTGATGTCAACTTGGAAAATGCAGGAGAGCCTTAGTGGAATACTTAGATCCACAAAGTAACAAGATTTATGCTTACTAAAAAAACAAACCGAATGCTTTAATGAGATGAGGCTGTTGGGAGAGAGTGAACCTATTTTGTGTTTGGGAAGGATGTGAATTACTGGGGCCAAAGAACAGAATTCTAAGTTGGCCTGCCAGCATTCTGGCCCTTGGTGTATATACATCATCTCCTAGTTATTCCATCAAACACAAATCTAGGTGCTCCAGAAGAGGGATTTTGTGGGTCTAATTAAGGTGTCCAATCAGTTGACCTTAACATAGGTAGGTTTTCAGTCTTAACAGTATAGGTCCTTTCAAAAGGCAAGGTTTTCTCTGGTTGGTTGTGAAGGAGGATATCAGAGAGACGTGTTCTGGCTGGCTTGGAGGAAACAAACAAGCATGTTGTGAAATGTCTATGAGGGCTGATGCCGGCTGATGGGGGCTACATGAAAAAAAAAATTGTGGACAGCACCTGACAGAGGTCCCCTCCTGCCAGCTAGGATGAAAATAGGGACTTCAGTTCTCTATTCACAAGGAGATGGATTCTGCCAAAACCTGTAAGCTTGAAAGAAGATTGAACCCCAAGTGAGAATTTAGCCCTGGTTGACATCTTGATTTCAGCCCAATGAGACCCTGAGCAGAGAATCTAGTTACTCTGTGCCCAGACTTCTGAATTACAGAAACTCTAACGTTAAAGTGGTGGTTGTTTTAAGCCACTGAGTTGTGGTGACTTGTTACATAGCAACAGAAAATAATACATGTATATTTCATTTCTCTGGTTTTCTCTGCAATCCCTTTTCAGGTGTGGCAAGTATTTTTATTTCCTTTTGATATTGAGGTAACTGATGCACAAATACATTGAATAACTAGCTCCCGTTTATTTAACTCATTAATCAGAGCTGAGAGTAGATTGGTTCTTTTGATGCTTATAGCAATATACTTTTGGCTCTGCCATAACCTGCATATCCTAATTTGCTCATGCATGCTCTCCTTACCAGGACAATGCATTCCATCATGTTTGGTTCAATGGAGGAAGTGTGACTAAGGGGGAGAAGGTTACAGGGAAAGAAGTCAGGAGAGGGGCATATGACAGGGGGCTCCCCATCATTAGAGATGGTTCGTTTCTGCCTTGTATCCATTTCCCTTTCTTCTGTGGCATATTCATCAATGGCTGTCTTCATGGCTGTCCTGAACAACGACTATGCTTTCAGTTTCCTTTTGGCCAAGCCTGGCCACGTGACCAAGTTCTGGCCCATAGTGTCTGGAGAAGGGATGTGGGTAGCACTGTTAAAGAAGAAAGTTACATCCTCCCCTTTGTCCTTCCGCCTTCTCTCCAGCTGGACTTGAGATGTGAAGGGACCAAATGGTCTGAATACAGCATCCTAAAGTTGGTGGGACCATGAATCAGAGGAACAGTTGCCATCAAGCTGGTAGCTGCCAGACGGTTTTGATTGCTCCCTAGCCTGGATTGTTCTGTGAGAAAGAACAAACTTCTACCTGCCTACGCCGCTCTCATTTCAGATCTGTTACATCAGCCTTACCTAAGTCCTGGCTAATGCACATGCTTACCGGAGCATCTGGGAACAGTCTGTGCATTGTCCAATTGTGACGATGTGTGTGGGAGCCGTGCACGTGGAGCTTGACCTGTTCTTGCTCGTGATTTGGGTGAAACTTGCAGCTTTGCTCTTTTTCAGTTTCTCTGACTTACCCTCTACTCTTCCTTTTTAAGAACCCAGCTCAGCGTTGTTCACTCTGGTCCCTCTGGGTCCCCCAGTGTCCTCTTGTATGTGGTCTTCGGACCCCTCGTGTGTGTCTCCACAGTGGAACAGCACCCTGGTTAGAGGCTTTTTTCCCATCGTGGCCCTTACCACCTGGGATTGAAGTGGTCCCATTCCTGGGGTCCCTCCCTGCAGGGCTGTGAACTCCCTCTGGGCAGAGCTATCTCCTGCTGTACCAGAGAGCCTGTTCCATATTAAGTCCACAAAGCATACTTGTGAAGTGCTCATACATGTGAATGAAAGAAGGAATGGAGGAATGCATGAAAACATTGTAAAGTGGGGTGTTTATAATGATGGCCTCTCGTTACGGCTGAAAACTCACTTCCCTATGTGTTTGATGTTGGCCCATGTGGGACTTTGCAATATGGATGTCTGATGTAATAATGAGGTTTTATTTGGGAGGGACACGCTGCACATTTAAAGTTAAATGCCCTTTATTCTTTATACAATTGGAGCTTTCAAATCAAGTCCTAATCACAGAACTTTCCATCCTACTTTTCTGTCATTCTCCTTGTCCGTTGCCTTCTACCCTCAGGAAATCCCCTGTATCTGTAGCCCTTTATTTTCAAGAAGTAATCATGTAGTAAATCCCATCCCACTGAGTCAAATTTAGGTCATCTTTTATTTGGTCAAAATACAGTCTTACTGGCAAGTGGTATCACTATTATTCAGGAACACACATATTGTTTTACTTACAGCTATGTAGTATTTTATGTTCTCATATAAATGTTATGCCTGGATTATAGCTGAGGCAAACTGGACTCCATTTATTTGAAAAAATAATGGGAAATCAGGTTCATTCTATTCACCTTCCTGACAGTTTTCTATTTCTCAAAGGGGCCCTTCTTTGGACTACAGGGGGGCTGCTTTGCAAATAGTCTCTCCACTGACTCTCTGGGACAGCTTACTTACTGGTCTGCAGGAAGCCCTCAGCTAGGGGAGGGGGAGAGGCCAAAAAAATCTGTAACACGGAGGAAGAGCAGGAAAGTTGCTCAGCTCAGCTGGTTGGAGGAAGCATTAGTCATTCAGTCGTGTCTGACTCTTTGTGACCCCACAGAATGTAGCCCGCCAGGCTCCTCTGTCCATGGGATTCTCCAGGCAAGAATGCTGGATTGGGTTGCCATTCCCTTCTCCAGGAGATCTTCCTGACCCAGGGATCGAACCTGGGTCTCCTGCATTACAGACAGATTCTTTACCCTCTGAGGTAAAGAAGAGGAAGAGTGGACAAAACTGTAAAGTTCTCTTGGGCTAGAGAAGGTAGGTGATTAGAAAAGGGAGGTAGTTAGAAAAATGAGGACACTTCCTTTGGGCCAAGTGTTCTGAAAAGATGGAAGAATGCAATTCCAGTAGTGGACATGTGTATCATCGTTACCATGGTCCCGTGGTCAGAGAAAGGCTGTTTAGGGTTTTGTGTGTCTGTATCGGCGAGTTATCACTTTGCCTACGCTCCCATCACTAGCAAATGGTGAAGCCGGAATAGAAGTCTGGCTAAACACGTGCTTGCCTATTCCATGGCTATATTTATGCTTGTTACCTTCTACTTACCCATGTATATACATATGTATGTATACACATCGCTATTTTTGTGGCGATGCCTGCAGGAACATAGTCCTGGAACTTCTTTCGCAGAATTACACCAACAGGAATGGCATTCTGGAACCTTGTTTTTAGCAGAACTCAGTTGTCTGTATAATGAAACACATGCTACATACAGATGCAGTTGAATGTTCAAATCTGAAAATATGCTCATTTATGCGCACTTCCCTTCTCCTTCTGAAGGAGCAGGAGCCACGATTTTGTTAGAAGTCTTTCTTGAAGGAGTGTGCCTTCTCCAGAGTCTGAAATAAGGCCCGTACACCCCACAGGCAAGCCTGCAGGGGAGCTGCCCGCAGACGAGGAGGAGCTTTGTCATTGGACAGCCACGTCCCTTTTCTGCCTCCCCAGCACCTGGTAACCGTCTTTCTGCTTCCTGTTCCTACGAGTATGAGGCTAATTTGGACACTTCACATAAATGAAATCCCAGAGTTTTTGTCCTTTTGTGGCTGGCACATTTCACTTAGCATCATGCCCTCAAGATTCATCCACATTGTAGCCTGTGACAGGAGTTCCTTTTTTTTTTTTCTTTTTTTATAAGACTGAATAATATTCCATTATGTGCATATAAGAGGAGGCCATGGCAACCCATTCCAGTATTCTTCCAGTGGTGACATGTATTGGCTTCACCTGGACTTAAGTTCCCCCTTACGCCAGTATTCTTGCCTGGAGAATCCCAAGGATAGCAGCAGAATCCCATGGACAGAGGATGCCTCCTCCCAACCCACTACCCTGGGGGGCTACAGTCCATGAGGTCACAAAGAGTCAGACATGGCTGAGCGACTAAACACACACAGCACATATGCATGTAACACGTTTTCTTTATCCTCTCATTTGTCTGTAGACATTAGGGCTGCTTCTACCTTCTGGCTATTGTGAATAATGTTGCAATGAATATAGGTGTGCAAATAGCTTTTCGAGAAGCTTCTTTCAATTTTCCTGGACATATCCAGAAGTGGGATTGTTGGACCATATGGTAATTCTGTTTTCAGATTTTCAAAGAACCTTCACACTGTTTGCCACAGTGGCTGCATTTTACACGGGTGACATTTCCACCAACAGTGCACAAGAATTCCAATTTCTCTGTATCTTTGCTTATTTTATTATAATTTCTATTCTTTGAAAGTGCCCTAACCAAAGGATGTGAGATAATATCTTATTGTGGTTTTGATTTATAATTTTCTAATGATTGGTAATGTTGACCATCTTTTATATTCTTGCTATTCATTAGTATATCTTCTTTGTAGAAAAGTCGGCTCAAGTCTTTTGCCCATCTTTACATGGAGTTGATTTTTTTGTTGTTGTTGTTATTGAGTTGTAAGAATTTTTATATATTCTGGTTATTAACCTGATATCAGATAATCAGATAAACGATCTGCACTTGTTTTTTCCCATTTTGTAGGTTACCTTTCCCCTTGTGGATTGTTTCTTACACTGTGCAGAAATTTTAAAGTCTGATGTAGTCCTGTTTATTTTTGCTTTTGTTGCTTGTGCTTCTTGTGTCATATCCAAGAAATCATTGCCAAATCCAATGTCATAAAGCTCTCCGCCTTGTTCTAGTACAGAAGTTTTATAGTTTTAGTTTAATGTGTAAAGTCTTTAATTCATTTTGAGTTAATTAAACCCAACTTCATTCTTTTGCACGTGACTATCAGGTTTTCCCAACACCATTTGTTGAAGAAACTCTGCCTGTTATCACAGGACTGTTTTCTCCCTGTGTGTTCCTTTCCACTTCTTATAAGGACACCAGTCATATTGGATTAAAGGCTCACCATGCTCCAGTATGACCTCATCTTAACCTAACTAATTATATCTGCAGTGACCCGATTTCCAAATAAGGTCACATTCTGAGGTTCTGGGGACTGGGACTTCAACATATGTGTTTTGGGAGCACACAGTTCAACCCATAATAGTCTGTGTCAGGCACTGAGCTAGAATTTCAGCATCTCATTACTCCTTACAGCAACCTTATGAGATTGATGATTATTAAATTCAAGGGACTTCTCTGCCATTCCAGTGGTTAAGAATCCACTCTCCCAAAGAAGGAGCCATGGGTTTGATCCCTGGTTGAGCATCTAAGATTCTGCATGCCACACAGGGTGACACCCCCCCCCCCAAAAAAAAAAAAGTTTCTTCATTAGGTGGATAAGAATGCTGAGCTTTAGAAGGACTCAGCAACTTGCTCGGGTTTTCGAACTGGGGAGATGTTCTCCAACAACTTGACTTTGCAAATAACTTTGAGTTTGACAATTAGAGGGGAACTTTACTTCTGGTGGCTCAGACTGTTAGGAGTCTGCCTTGCAATTCAGGAGACCCAAATTCAATCCCTGGGTCGGGACGATCCCCTGGAGAAGGCCATAGTAACCCATTCCAGTATTCTTGCCTAGAGAATTCCATGGACAGAGAAGCCTGGCAGGCTGTAGTCCATGGGATCACAAAGAGTTGGACAAGACTGAGTGACTAACACTTTCACTTTTACTTAAAGAAAAAAGATTCTTGGCATCTCTTGCACATTAGTGTTTTAGTGATGGTTTTTGATTCAGAGATTTTTAAGAGGGTCAGTTCGCCCCGGTCAGAAAGAATATTTCCCATAGGTTGGAGCAGGCCTGTTTGGTGAGATTTGTTCCCATTCCTTGCAAGTACGAGTACAGTGTTGACCATTCAAAGGGATTTGAGTTTGGACCCAGCAGAAGAGAAAGTTTGGGAATCTAGGACTTAGAGAAAACCCAGGGAAGATTCAGGGGCATGTAAGTTGTGATTTTCCTGTTGTACAGATGATGCATAGAAACATACACACAGAAATATATAAGACCCGAGATGAACACAGGGCTATAGTCCTTCATGGAGGAGGGAGAAAGTGGCCAGGGAATCTGTATGCTTCCAGCCCTGTCCTTTCCCAGTCCTTTCTGTCTCTGGCCTTCTAAAGACTGATCATATTGGGGAAATCGAGGCAATTCAGTATTTCCCTCCACTTCTGTCTTAAAATTGTTTTCAGGAAAAAAAAAAAATATATATATGCATATTTATAAGCCAATGAAGCCTGAGACTGCCTATCTGACTCTGTTCAAAAGTATTTAGATCTTAGCAGAATGCAAAGACAACAGAACTGAGCTAGATTAGTTCTTCTCACTCCCTTTCTAAAAGTAACACACAAAAATGTTTTTAATTAGAGTTTATATGGGGGCTTCTCTGGTGGCTCACTGGTAAAGAATCTTCCTGCCAATGCAGGAATCAATCAAGCCCTTGGTCCCAGAAGATCCCGTGCACTGCAGAGCAGCTCAGCTACTGATCCTGTGCGCTAGAGGCTGGGAGCCACAACCACTGAAGCCTGCATGCTCTGGAGCCTGCGTTTCTCAGCAAGAGAAGCAACTGCAATGAGAAGTCCGTTTGCTGCAACTAGAGAGTAGCCCCCAGTTTGCTGCGACTAGGGGCTCCCCTGGTAGCTCAGCTGGTAAAGAATCCGCCGGCAATGCAGGAGACCCCAGTTCAATTCCTGGGTCAGGAAGATCCGCTGGAGAAGGGATAGGCTCCCCACTCCAGTATTCTTGGGCTTTCCTGGTGGCTCAGCTGGTAATGAATCCACCTATAACGCAGGAGACCCCAGTTCAATTCCTGAGTCAGGAAGATCCGCTGGAGAAGGGATAGGCTACCCACTCCAGTATTCTTGGGCTTTCCTGGTGGCTCAGCTGGTAAAGAATCCACCTGTAATTCGGGAGACCTGGGTTCGGTCTTCTGGGTTGGGAAGATCCCCTGGAGGAGTGAAAGGTTACTCACTCCAGTACTCTGGCCTGGAGAATTCTATGGACTGTATAGTCCATGGTGTCGCAAACAGTTGGACACAACTGAACAATTTTCACTTCACTTGCTGCAGCTAGAGAAAAGCCTGAGCGGCAAAGAAGATTTAGCACAGCCAAAGAAAATGAAAAAAAAAAAATTATATGGAAATCAACAAAGTCAAGAAGATTCAATGGGAGGCCTCCTGGCTGGAGTAGGGTCGGGAGCCTGGAGCTGTTTGGCTTGCTACTCCTTGGGGCATCCTGTGAGGACCCCTTACAGGATCCCAAGGGCCCTGGGGAGCCCAATGACAAACCATTGGCTAAGGTCACCTTTGAAATTCCTTGAGTGAGGAAAGATTTCCAAGACACATTAAGAGCAAAAAGTGAGACAGAAAAGCATGGGTGGTTAAGGTCCCCAATTCTTGCCATGTTTCTGCTGCTTCACCTGTATGTAAACATCCAGAGAAAGGATTAGAGGAATCCACATACCTGGGAGAACAGGCACTTTTGCAGAGGAATTAAAGAGAAGAAATCAGGAGGGTTTTCAACTTAAACTGTTGGAATTTTTTTTTCTTTGCAGTGTTCATACATTTAGATGTTATTGAATAAATTGCAGTAAATAAATAAGCATAAAATATGTAGAAAATAAAGTAAAATAAATGGTAAAGAAGATGCTAGAGAAGACTCTTGAGAGTCCCCTGGACTGCAACGGGATCAAATCAGTCAATCCTAAAGGAAATCAACCCTGAATATTCATTGGAAGGACTGATGCTGAAGCTGAGGCTCCAATACTTTAGCCACCTGATGCGAACAGCTGACTCACTGGAAAAGACCCTGATGCTGGGAAAGATTGAAGACAGGTGGAGAAGGGGACAACAGAGAATGAGATAGTTGGATGGTATCACCAACTCAATGGACATGAGTCTGAGTAAGCTCCGGGAGATGGTGAAGGACAGGGAAGCCTGGAGTGCTGCTGTCCATGGGGGGTCACAAAAAATTGGACAAAACTAAGTGATTGAACTACAACAAAGAAGGAGTTAAAAAAAAAAAAAAAAGCACAACCCTCTGAAAGCCTGTACTATGTCTATAATGAGAAAATTTCAGTTATCAGTTCAGAGCTTGTTGGGAGAGTATATTTGTTTGGATCAAACAAGAAGTTATTTCTTAAATATAAGCAACCACATAGTGTACCGTTAGTAGCTTTGAGACGATCCATACAGTTCTAATTTATCTGTATGTATTGACCTCGTGTGATTCCTTCAAGGATGAGATGATATAAGATTGAAAGTACCTTGAACAAAAACGCCCTTCCTCCCTCCTTCCTCTTCCCTTAATCAGTAAGAAGCCATATTTGACCACAGGGAGACCCTGGCCCAGTGAGGTTTGAGACTATAGTGAAAAGCATTCATCTCTCTTCTTCACTCATATAGCTGGACAGGTCCCAAGAATGGGGACCTGACCCTAAAGCCCAGAGGGAAACTGAGTGGACTATTTTTTAAAAGAAGAGTCTCTAGCTTGCCATAGATCTCACCACCTGCAGCCTAAAGGTTTCTATTTCAAAGAAGGCATGGAGGTGTGCAGGGCAAATGCTCTCACTTCCTGTGGGTTCCCAGTCTCTCCGTGTATTTGCAGTTAAAACCCGCCATCGTTCAAGTTTGTTGCAGTTCCAATAAGACCTTGTCTCTGCTGAGTCAGGACCAAGGTCTGGTCCCTTTTTCTGTGGCATCTTATTAAACTACAGCCAAACTGGCAAAGGGAACTTATATCTGCAAACTGGAGCCTGCCCTGAGGAGCCAGAAAAAGCATTCACTCGCTCATTCACACTGTCGTTCACCGAGTTCGTACTATGCACCAGCCGCAGTACAGTTACTAAAGATGAAAAGATGACTGTGACAGGATCCACAAGCTTAACCTGAAGGAGCCCACACTCTAAACACGGTGGTATTTCTGAGGAATCACAGACTACGAATTTAGAGTCAAAAAGAAATCTACTGATACCACTTGTCCACTTCTTAGAAAGCTGGTCTTGTTAGAGAGTAGACAGGTATAGATCTAGTTCTGTTAAAAATGAATGCATTAGCATGCATATCTTGAGAAATTATAAATAAGCCTTAAAAAATTCTTGTTTCTTTTTCCTCAATTCTAGTGGGAGTGCATTTATTTTTCTCTTATCAAATGAATTAATTGACAGGAGGACATTTATTTGAGTGTGTAGAAAACTGCAAAAAGTCAACAAACAAACAAACAAACAAAAAAACTCCAGCAGGAATGTCCTCTCATTTCAACAGCACTGGTCCAGCTAGAAAGGCCATTCTTGGGACCACTGGAGAAACTGGATATTATGTAGTCATGTTCTGTTTGTGTTAACATTCCTAATGTGATTGCTGCACTCTGGCTTTGTGGCAGGAGGGCCTTGTTCTTGGAAGTGCTGAAGTTTTTATGAGTGATGTGTCCTGACATCAGCAAGAAACTCTTAAATGACTCCGCTGAAAATAAATTTAAAGTAAATAGAAATAATTAAAATAATGTGATGCAAAGAGCCAATTCATTAGAAAAAAAACCCTGATGCTGGGAAAGGAGGAAGGCAGGAGGAGAAGGGGACGACAGAGGATGAGATTGTTGGATGGCATCACTGACTCAGTGGACTGGAGTCTGAGCAAACCCCAGGAGATGGTGAAGGACAGGGAAGTCTGGTGTGTTGCAGTCCATAGGGTCACAAACAGTCAGACATGACTGAGTAACTGAACAACAAAATAGTGTGTGTGTTATATATATATCTATATATAGAGAGAGGTGTGTGTGTGTGTGTGTGTGTGTGTATAGAGAGAGAGAGAGAGAGAAGGAAGTAAATATGCAAACTGGTAACAATTGGTGAATCTGAATGAGGAACACGTGGGTGTTTGTTATACTCTCTTTGGAACTGTAGGTTCAAAAGTTTTTACATTTAGACTCAAGAGTGAGTAGAATAAAACCTGAGGTCTCTGGCATGGTGATATCTCCCATCAATGGAACTTTTCCAAGTTTCTGTCACCACATAGACCTTTCACTGTTGGGCGTACTATGTGTCACCTCTAGAAAAAACGGGGGATTTCATAGATTCTGGATCCAGCACCTTTTTTATTCATTCTGATGTGCTCTGCTGATCCTGTTCATTAAAACAATCAATGCCTAGGTCACAGTGGGAACTCTGAGGATACCAGTTGGTTGTGGTTTATTGTGAATCATTATACTTGTCATGCCTAAGCACCATGGATTCTAGAATCACTTTTTAACAAATTTAAAAAAAATGCAACTACAAAAGAAAAGAGTCTATCAATTATAAAATGCCATCAACTCTTAAGATTCATGGCAATATGAGAGATGCAAACATTTGAAAAAAATTCCACTTTTTAGTTTGCTGCAGCTTCATGTATCACCCAAATTATAGGCAGAAGCAGGGCACAAAGTGTGGGTGAAGAGAGGCAGATCCCTGAGCATCGTTGGCGTAGGTGTCAGGGAGCCGGGACGCCCAGGGACAGGGCCTGGGAATACCCACCGTTAAAACCTAAGCACACAGAATGTGTTCCTAAGGAGAGCTACAGCTCATGAAGCTGAGTTTGACCACTCCTGTTCCTGCTAGCGTACTAAAAGCCAGGCACTTTGCATACACAGTCTCATTTTATCTTCACAGCAAACTTGTGGGGGATTTATTATTAGCCCCTCTTTGCAGACAGAGAAACCCCAGGGCTAGAGAGATGGAACGCCCAGTGCCCAGTGTCACACAGGAAGGAGGAGGTGGGGCTGTACCTCACAAGCAAGTAGACAACTGGTGTGAAAATCCACAGTCTCACCACCGTTCTGCTCACGCTTGGCTCCAAATGCTAAAAAGAAAAGCACCAAAGAAAAGGGCTGTCATTATATAAAATTAAAAAAATAAGAACATGCATAGAATAAAGTCTGAAAATCTGGGTCATCTCGAAGCCTTCCCAGATCCTCCTCCATTAAAAATCCACCCCCTTCCTACCCCCACACTCCCAACTTTGCTTTGCTTAAGCTTTCTCTATAGCGCTTGCCACCATCCACACTGGTGTATATGTCTTTGCTTAGTGTCTGTTGCTCCCACCAGAGTATAAACCCCAGAAGAGTTCTGCCTTTCTTTTGGTCATGGCTGGGCTTTTAGCACCTACATCGGTGTCTAACACATAGCAGAGAATCCATTGTTATTTGCTATATGAAAAAGTGAATGGGTTCTAGTCCTGCCTTTATCATGTAGTAGACGGTCAGTCTAATTTCAGAGCTCTTGGCCTTACCCCGTCCTTTAAACTGCCTGAGACCCTCTTGTTGGTAGCAGCCCTTCTCCTCCTGAGTCTCTCCTGTAGCTCTTTGCAGTGGAAGACTGCGGATCTTTGCCATGTCAGTCCTTCTCTCTGTTCTTATCATGTCAAAATTAAAGCTAGGGTTCCTTTGTTGTTGGCACTAGCAGTTCCCTTCCCGGCCCTCCTTTTTGGAAGTGTTGTCCAGATGGATAACTCCCAGGGGTTCCTTGGCTCAAGGGTGGACGAAGCAAAGGAAGAGAGGGGAGGCTCGGAGCCAACCCCCTGGGGGGACCACCAGGCTGTCTCTGCAAGGGGCCCTCAGTGCCAAGCAGGACTCCCTTCCCAGGCTTTCTCCCAAGTTACTTATCCTTCATTCTCCAAAGATGCCCTGCCTCCTACTTCCCAGAGCAAGTAAGGGTCCCCCAAACCTAGCCACCCAACTGAAGCCCTCCTCCCTGTGTATGCCTCCCTGCCCCTCACTGTCCTGCCCAGCAGAGCAGGAGCCCCAACTCCTTCTGCTGCTCTTCTGCCCCTTCCCTGAGGCTTTGGTCTGGCAGTTGTCCCCTCTTGTCTGTAGCTCCTATGTGTGGCTTTCTAGCGTGTTCTTCCCATCAGAATTTAAACTTTGGCTTAGGTTTCTCCTATTTGAAAGGAAAAAAAGGAAAAAGCGTCAATATCACCTTCCAGTAGCCTGCTGGGCTCCTCTGCCCATGAAGTTCTCCAGGCAAGCGTACTGCAGTGGGGTGCCATGCCCCCCTCGAGGGGATCTTCCCCACCCAGGCATCAAACTTGCGCCTCTTGCTTCTCCTGCAGTAGCAGGTGGGTTCTTTACCACCAGCACCACTTGGGAAGCCCTACATGCATATGTATGTGAAAGTGAAAGTCCCTCAGTCGTGTCTGACTCTTTGTGACCCTGTGGACTATACATTCCATGGAATTCTCCCGGCCAGAATACCGGAGTGGGTAGCCTTTCCCTTCTCCAGGGGATCTTCTCAACCCAGGGATTGAACCCAGGTCTCTTGCATTGCAGGCGGATTCTTTATCACTTGAGCCTCAAGGAAAGCCCGCATATGTACACACACACACACACACACACACACACACACACACACATACACATTATATGTGTGTGTACACACACACACACACACATATAATTTCCCACTAATACACATATATTATCACATCATCACACAGGGCCTGAACATTCCATTTTGTAAAGGGACTGCTCTCTGAGCTAGTAATAAATGGAGGCCCCTAATTTGTTCCTTATGTCATGTTTCTTGACCTTGAATTTCTGAGATGGGGCTTTGAGGTTTATCACCTTCAGGGAGGGAAGAGCTGGCCCTTCGCTGCTTTAGCAAGACAGTTGGTTTGGCGGAGAAGACCAACCTCACTGGTTTCCTGAGGCCTCCTCCCAACCCGCTCTCATGCTGCTGACACAGGGAGCTTTCTAAAGAGCCAATGTGCTCACCTTGCTTAAAACTCTTCCGTGAATCATCGCTGTCCTCAGGAGAAATCCTGAGCATCCTGATGTCATTTATAAGGCGCACCTTCACTGGCTCCTCCCCCGCCTTCTACTCTCAGGGCCGACCGTGTGATTGTTAACCATCAGCTGTCCCTTCCTGTGGGGGTGGGGAGAGGATTCCACCTTCTCTGCCACTTTACTGTCAAGCTTGGCCACACGACTCGATTTGGCCAATGAAATGTGAGCAGCAATGGCCCTTCCAGGCAGAAGTTTAATGTACAGCTCACTTTCCCTCCCTCAGGAGACCAGTAATGTTCCACGTAGAGGTTATTTCTACCATCTACCAGCTCCTGGAGTGAATACGAAATAAGCTGGCCACCCGCTAGTTCTCATTGGACAAGTCACGTTAGGGAGAACTGGACCCTTGTTCTAAGTCCCTGAAATTTGGGGGTCACTGTGAGGTCACTTGTCCTCTGTTCTGGCTGACGTACCTTTGCAGCCTTATTTCTCACATATATTCTCTAGCGTATACTCTAATCCAGGAGCTTGCAAGGGGTTTTTTAATCCACCCACAGTAAGCAATGTATTTTACATCATAACTTGTTACTCACCTCATAGATATACATAGATACTCAGATAAATTAAACAGAAGCTCTACAAAAAGATCCTCTTGGCATGCAATTCACGCTGATACATGCTGTTCTAGTCCATTTAAGTGAAAATGCTGGTCAGGACCCCCATGTTGATTCTGTGACTCATTTATGAGTCATGGCTATGTTTGGAAGACATGGCACCACCTGCTTGGAAACCTTACTTGCCTTCACAGGCTCTTAGGGCACAGTTAGGAAGACACCTCTTCCAGGAAAACTTTTACTACGTGGTCCAATAGTACCCAGTAGCTTACTATTTTGTACTTGGCTCTCTCTGTTGTTCAAAAATGCAGCTATGCTTTATTTAAGGCTTCCCTGCTGGCTCAGATAGTAAAGAATCTGCCTGCAATGCAGAACACCCAGGTTCCATCCCTGGGTTGGGAAGATCCCCTGGAGAAGGAAATGTCAACCTATTGCAGTATTCTTGCCTGGGAAATCCCATGGACAGAGGAGCCTGGTGGGCTACAGTCCATGGGGTTGCAAAGAGTTAGACATGGCTAACTAACTATGCTTTTTTTATTTTGAGATGTGCTGGGTCTTTGCAGCTGTGCGCAGGCTTTCTCTAGTGGCTGCGCTTGGGCTTCTCGTTGTGGTGGCTTCTCTTGTTTCCGATGGAGCACAGGCTCTAGGGCTTGATGGCTCAGTGGTTGTGGCCCCCAAGTCCAGCTGCCCCGAGGCATATGGAATCTTCCCAGACCAGGGCTCGAACCTGAGTCCCTCATACTCTCAACCACTAGACCAGAAGGACAGCTCTGTACTTGTTTTTTTTTTTTTTCCTGTTTCTTTCTTTCTTTTTTTTTAAATTTAGTACAAAACACATAATACAAAATTTATGATCTTAACCATTTTCAAATGTACAGTTCAGTGGTAAGCATATTCACATTGTTGTGATGTAGAGCTCCTGAACTCTTTCTTCTTGCAAATCTGAAATTCTAGACCCACTGAACAAAAGCTCCCCTTTCCTTCCTCCCCCCAGCCCCTGGCAACCACCATTCACTTACTGTTTCTATGAATTTGACTACCTCAGATGCTCATACAAAATCTTTTCCTGATTCGCTTATTTCATTCAGCATAGTGTCCTCAAGGTTCATCCATGTTGTAGCATTTAACAGAATTCCCTTCTTTTTAAAGGCTGAGTAATATTTTGTTGTAAATAATATTGTTTGGCTATTGATTCATCGATGAACATTTGGGCTGCTTCTATCTCTTCATTATCTTGAGTAGTGCTGTGATGAAAATGAATACGTGTGCAAGGATCTTTGACATCCTGCTTTCAATTTTTTTGGATATACATCCAGAAGTGGGATGGTTAAATCATAGGATAATTCTTTAATTTTTTGAGGAACCTCCATACTGTTTTCCATAGCAATTATACCATTTTATATTCCCACCAGCAGTGCACAGGGTTCTGATTTTTCTCACATCCTTGCCAGCACTTGTTATTTCTAGATTTTTTTTTATAGTAGCATCCTATTCAGTGTGAAGGGTTTAACGCTTGTATGTATTCTTCAAGTGCCCTATGAAGTCCCTGAGGACAGGAATAATTCTTATCATTGGTGGCAAATCCAGCATTAATATGGTATTTACCATACAGTGTGTGCACAGTAAATACATGTAGTGTGAAGGAAAGTGCTTGGGCTGATGCTAAAATATGTCCACAAATTCTTTGTCACTGTTCCCTTCAAATCATGGTGCCTGATTTCCCTCCTTTTCAGGGTGGGTCAGGCTTACTACTCTCTCCTGGCAAATGGATGTGGTGGAAGTTTTGCAATGTGATTTCTGAGGCTGGGCCATAAAGCGGCTCCGGCTTCTGTGTGGCTCTCTGTCTTGAATCACCCACTCTGGGAGAAGCCAGTGGCCACGTGAGGACACTCAACAGGCTGATGAAGCAGCCACATGTAGAGGAGCTGAGGCCCCCTGTGAACAGCCCAGGTGAGGCCTCTGAGATGTGGGTCCTTAATCCTCTAGCTCCATTCAGGCCTTCAGATCACTGAAAAGTGAGAGTGTTAGTTGCTCAGCTGTGACCCCGTGGACTGCAGCCCGCCAGGCTCCTCTGTCCGTGGAATTCTCCAGGCTGGAATACTGGAGTCGGCAGCCATTTCCTTCTCCAGGGGATCTTCCTGACCCAGGGATCAAACCCGAGTCTCTTGCATTGCAAGCAGCTTCTTTTACCACGTGTGCCACCAGCCCCACGAACCATCTTGAACCAGAACTGCTCAGCTCTCCAGTTTCTGACCCAGAGTGAGGCTGAGAGATAACAAATATCTAGTGTTGTTCCAAGCTGCTCAGTTTTGGGGTGATTTGTTACACAGCGATGGATAACTAGTACACTCTCAGATAGTCAAGTTGATGCTTGTAGAAATGAGGTAAACTGCTCTGGATTACATGGCTAGTGAGTGGAAGAACTGAGTCTGAAACACACAGCTCTAAACTCCTAGACTGCATGACCTTAGCGAAACACAGGGCTTGGGGGGGACCGTGTTCTGGCCCCTCACTGTAAGGGTCCCTCTGGATTGGTACCACGCCACAGTCCCACAGCATCGCTACTCTGGGATTCACATCTTGGGCTGCATCTTGGGCACTCTCCTCATTATTAACCTCCAAACAGTACTTTGGAAAAAAGAGCAATTGGTCCATTTTATCTAATTAAAAAAAAAAAAAGTTTCCTTTTTTTGGCCTGATCTCCTTGACCCTTATTTTGTTTTCTTGCTTCTCTGGAGTTTTCTTTACCCTAGTCAATCATCTGATAACAAAGCTCTCTTGCTCCTGGCTAGAACATGTCAATGGTTCTGTTAGAACAATTACGCTTCATTTCAGGGTGAGCTGATTTCATGACAGCTTTCTGCATCACTCGTGTGGAATCAGAGCACTCAGGCTGCCCAGCTGAGGCCTGGAAGCCTCCCCGACGAGCACTCCCTTTGTCTCCAGGCCCTGCATTAGCTCTCCTTGCCCTCTCTGTCTCACTGAGGTTGGGTCACAGAGTTTACACCCCTTCTCTCTCCCTTCAAATTGCTTTCCTCCTTGCTCCTGGGCTTCTCTGACAGGTTCCTATTTTAGGCTACATTGTGTTCCTGGGAACTCAGCCTTTTCTCCTCCAAAGATGGATTTACTTATCCATCTAATGGGTATAAGGGTACCTATCCAGCAAGGCTGTTCTGAAAGCTAAATGATAGAGCATAGTAGCAGCCCCAGTATGGTGTCAATATTCATAAATGAGAGCACTTTTAAAAAAAGTCTTTAATTTGTTACAATATTGCTTCTTCTTCTTCTTTTTTTTATGTTTTGGTTTTTTGGCTGCAAGACATGTGGGATCTTAACTCCTGCACGAGGAGTCAAACCTGCAGCTTCCAGCATTGGAAGGTGAAGTCTAACCACTGGACTGCCAGGGAAGTCCTAAGTGAGAACCTTAATCAGGACAGTGTTGTTTCCCCATTCACTAGGAACTCTGTTGATAATGGGATAGTTCTCTTAGCCCATTATAGAGATCCTGCTCTATTTGTCATTTGGTCTCTGAAACTGCGGCTTCTTCCTTTTTTTCCTTTGGCACTGTAGCAGCTGTTGCCTTTTCCCATCTGCCATTTGGGATTCATCTTCCTCTTCTGCTCCTTTCCCCAGCCACTCAGCACCACGCTACTCCTTCCCACCTTTTGGTTTTGTCTGTCCTCTTGTCTAGGTTTTCATTGCCCTCCCCAAGGGCCACAGACCCCTCTGCCATCTGTCCTTACCTGGCCCAGCTGTTTCCAGGTCACCTAATCCTTTTACTTTATTCCCTTCCCAGGTAGCCAACAAATGGCCATATTTTCCAAGGAACACTCACAGATGCCTCCTCCGTCTCTTAAAAATACGTGACACTGATGATTTAAAATGACTCTGGCTCCTTCAGATGCCTCCTCCAAACCCTTCACCCCTAGTTCCCATGGAGGGAAAGGGTCTCTCACCAGGTCACCAAGGAGAACATTCTCCTGAAGGCACACTGACCACAGTCCTGTGTGATGACAGAATTCTCCAAGTTCTAATCTATCCGGGCTTTGCATTATAGTGGCCAGAGCTGTCTGAAGTCCTCAGGGGCAATCTGAAGGGCCCATCTGACCCCTTCTGAAGTTTATCAGTTGTTGCTAATTACCTGGGAACATGGTATTTTCTAGCCAATTAATAGGAGGAGCTCATTGGAGGTTAGATAACCTGCTAACATTTTAGACTGACTTCAGGAATATATGGGGCTTCCCTGGTAGTTTAGTCAATAAAGAATCCACCTGCAATGCAAGAGACTGCCTGTGATGCAGAAGACCTGGGTTTGATCCCTGGGTTGGGAAGATCCCCTGTAGGAGGGCATGGCAACCCACTCCAGTATTCTTACCTGGAGAATCCCATGGACAGAGGAGCCTGGTGGGCCACAGTCCATAGGGTCACCAGAGTCAGATATGACTTTTTCCTTTTTCAATACATTCTCCACAGGGTTAGAAGTTAAGGATGATATCACAGAGCAAAAAATATATATCTACTCCCCTTCCCTAAATTCTAGTCCAGAGACTTTCAAGCAAATCAGGAAGTTCCATAAGAAGCTGTGGAAATAAAAGAAATTGATGCTCTCTTTTGTTTTGTCAGGAGTCTGCTCCAAGTGCTGCAGTAACCCAGCGATCATAGGCCGCACTAGTGTTTTCAGGGGACCAGAGTGGATTAGAGGGATAGGATGGGAGGCAGAGACACAAGGTTGTCATTGGCACAGAAAGGCAGGCCACAAGGCAGACCTCCTTCATCTCCTGCCTCTGCACTTAATGCGTTGTGTGATGTTAGGCAAGTTATTTAACTGGACTAAGCGTTGAGTCGGCCTCTGAAAGGGTAATGTTGACGCCCCCTTCACTGGGCTGTTTACGTGGAGTGATGTCACACACAGCAGCACCCGGGACCGCGTGGGTGACGATGTGGGAGACCGTGTGGGATGAGGGACCCCGGTGGGAGTGAATGGATGAGGGACCCCGGTTGGAGTGAGGGTAGGTTAGCGCTGGGGCAGGCAGAGTTCTCCTCTTGAGTGGCCTGGGCTTTTCTGGTCTGATCTGTGTCTGATCACTCTCGAACTGGGATTAACAGTGAATTTCAGGCAAGGTTATACGATTCTGCAGGGCAAAGCTGAACAAAGCCCACTTTACTGCCTACTTTATAGCCTGTGACTTTTAATGGCTCCTGCAGTTGACAGTACTTCTCCCTGAAGCCAAAGTGAACTTGTTATCCTGCAGTTTATTTTGCATTTAAATAGCACTTTGGTTTCCAAGGTGCTTAACAATCATTAATTCATTCCTTCTCCCGCTAGGTTCGACTCTTTTCTTTCTTTCTTTATTTACTTATTTTTGCAGAGTGGGGAGGTGGCTAAAACCCGGAGATTTGCCCAAGGTCATACAGCCCTGGTGGGGGAACTGCAATCCTGTTCTTTTTCACATCCTGGTGCTGTGTTAAGTTTGCAGTAGCCTGTTACTTCTCATTGCTCAGGGGGCATCAGGCAAGATCAAAAGATGTTTGGGAGGGCTTCCCTGGTGGCTCAGTGGTGAAGACTCCGCCTGTCAATGCAGGAGGTGTGAGTTCGATCCCTGATTCGGGAAGGTTCCACATGCCGTGGAGCAATGAAGCCCACGTGCTACAGCTCTTTAGCTTGTGCTCTAGAGTCGGGGAACTGCAACTACTGAGCCCGCGCCCTAGAGCCCGTGCTCCACTATGAGAAGCCACCGCACTAAATCAATACACCACCACGAGAGAGTAGCCCCTGCTTGCCGCAAATACAGAAAAGCCTGTGCAGCGTCAAAGACCCAGGACAGCCAACAACAAACAAACAAATAAAAGATGTTTGGGGAAGGATTCCCAAAGTGTCTACTAGAACGGCTCTTCCTCATTTGGGGAAATTATGGGAGAAATTTTCATATTCCTACCCTAAAACCTAAAACCTTAGGATTTTGAAAGTCCATATTGATCCTAAGGAAAGTTATCCCAAGGAGTTAAGGTCCTTTGTTTGAGGTCACTTGGAGTCAGTTTGGCCATGGCTCAGACGTTGACCCAGTTATTTGGGCAAAATAACTAGATCAGATTTCCCCCTTCTTTCATAGAACTGATTCGTTTTATAAGAAAATCACTATGTCTCTCTGAAGTGAGAAATGATCCACCCATTACTCCCCAAATATCGGTCCATTCTAGCACCCACCCCTCCTCCTCCCTTCCTCCGGGTCTGCAGCCCTGCCAGCTCCCATCTCTCGGAAGCTTACACAAGTCTGCACGTGGACTTCGCACCCTTTTTCTCTGCCCCTTCCCACCTACCTGATGTCAAGGTATTGGTTTTTTCTACCTAAAAAAATTGTTAATGTTCATATCACTCTCAAATTATTTGCTGGTAACAGTTCAGAGGCTAACGTGTAGATTTATCCACATGCCATTAATAGAGATTTTTAAATCTCTCTCTGTAGTTTCTGCTAGTCAGTTCTGTTGAGTAGTGAAGTTTTTCCTTTGTTGCCATTTGCTCTTCTTACTCATTTTTCCTTTTTCTCTCGACCTAAAAAGCTTAGTTTAGAGACTTGCTACTTTCCTTTGCATGGTGAGTCTTCTGTGAGTACCATATCTTAGTTTCTATGGCCGTCTGGTGCTGGGAGAGTGTGCGTGCGTGCATGCCAAGTCATTTCAGTCGTGTCTGACTCTGTGCGACCCCATGGTCTTTAGCCCGCCAGGCTTCTCTGTCCACAGGATTCTCCAGGCAAGAATACTGGAGTGAGTTACCGTGCCCTCCTCCAGGGGATCTTCCTGACCCAGGGATCAAAGCCGCATCTCCTATGTCTACTTGGATTGGCAGGTGGATTCTTTACCATTAGCGCCCCCTGGGAGGGGGACAGAAAGAATATAAGTCAGTCCTTGTGCTCCAGGCAAACCTAAGAGCCTGTAGACCTAAAACACCGGAATGAAGAACTCTGGCCCCTCCTTGACGTAACCTTTCCTCTGTCACTGCCATATTCCCATGGTGCCTTGCAGTATCTATTTTTCCATTGATGTTTCCATTTTCTGGAGATTATCCAGCTTCGGTTAGGGGAGTTGATCAATATCTTTCACCAAGAATGTCTGGGTCTTTTGGATTGTTTTGGTCTTATTTATTTTTCCCTCTGAAGAGTGATTTCCTTTAAGCTACTCAAGAGCAAACTCCAAGGACAAAGGTGAACATTCAGAGAATGACAGGTGACTGGTTTGTAGCAAGATGGGGAGGAGAGATAAATGCAGGTCTTGCTTTCTGCAGGAGCTCAGGGACACAGTCCTGTCGCGTCTGAACTGGGGATTAAATGCGAGGTTACTACCTCTAGAATACCCAGGATTGCTGTGAGATTTTAAAAGAATTTGGCCTTACAAACTTGAAAATTCCCTGAGCTCTGTTTAAAAATAACTTCCAAGCAGACAAAATGAACATCAAGAAAGTGGTGGGGGGAAACAGTCAAATGAATGACTCATTATAATGATAAACATTTATCAAGAAGTTACTATGAATCCAGCACTGGGAACATGGAGATAAATAAAACAGAACTTCTGCCCTCAAGTTCTCAAGTAAGTGGATTATAGAACCTGATGAAAATTATGATAGAAATATGAATAAAGCACAGAGTAACTTGAGCCAGAGACGGTGGACTATGTAATTAAAGTTCCTAGGGGGATAATAATTCTGAACTAAGTCTCAAAGAATAAATAGGAGGTCACCAGTTGGGCAAAGCTGGACATTATTGGTACGGAGTTTCATGTGATCCTTAGTGGACTCCAAGAGTGGACTGCCCCTTGGGAGACGACAGTAGGTCTACACTAAGAATGTTGCACTTGATTCCTTTAGGTGAAGGAGAATTAAGGAAGGGTTTTAAGGGATTTGAACAAAACTGCTTTGCTTTAGTTTAGATAGCAGCTCTATACTAAAAAGACATAGAACTTATTCACAGTTCTTTTTTTTGGTAACTCCTCATTGTGCTCTGTATGATGATGGTTCCATTGTTATTAGCATAATTGAGTTTTTCTGTGTGCACACACACGGATGGCTGTTGCTGCTTAGTCACTAAGTCATATCTGACTCTTTTGAGATCCCATGGGCTGTAGCCTGCCAGGCTCCTCTCTCCCATGGGATTTCTCAGGCAAGAACACCGGAATGGGTTGTCATTTCCTTTTCCAGGGGATCTTCCCGACCTGGGGATCAAACCCGGGTCTCCTACGCTGGCAGGCAGATTCTTTATCACAGAGCTATCAGGGAAGTAAACGTCCATAATACCTTTGTTATTGATTGAAGGCAGGAGAAGGAGATGACAGAGGATGAGAAGGTTGCATGGCATCACCGATTCAATGGACATGGATTTGAGCAAACTCCAGGAGAGAGTGAAGGACAGGGAAGACTGGAGTGCTGCAGTTCATGGGATTGCAAAGAGCTGGACTTGACTTAGTGACTGGACAACAACAACCTTTATTATTCATGGACTGATAATAAAGACTTTGGGAATTGCCTCAAGGTTGCTGAGACATTTGGCTAATTCCTAGAATCAGATAAAAGTGAAGTAAATTATAGAATTTAGTAGGAGTTTAAGCTATGCATTAGGTAATAAAGGAAGGGAGAAAGGAAATAATATTTATTTATAATACTACTAACAAGTGCGTTCCATGGTAACTCTGAGTATGTTATACAACCAAGAGGGGGGCTTATTCACTATTTTGGATCTCTGAAATTAAAATTTTCGCCACTGCACCCTGTTCAAGGTCTTCCCAATAGCATTCACAAGAAGGAGGGTGCTGCTGAGAAAATAGTTTCTTCTTAAAAAAAATTTCATTTCAGTTTATTACAGACCTCATAATCTGAAGAATTAAACATTACTTTGAGCATGTTACAAAGGCAAAAAATCAGAGGAATAATGTCACCTGGCCATCAACTGAGGAATACATAAAGACTAAAGTTATGAAGCAAATTCTTAACCTGGGGTTACTTAATGCTGGGTTGAATAGCATCCCTCCAAAATCCGTGTCTACTCAAACCTCAGAATGTGACAGTATTTGGAAATAGGATCTTTCCAGATGTAATTTGTTCAGTTAAAATGAGGTCGTACTCTATATTAATAGTAATAATGACTGGAAAATAATATGTTGACCAGGATGTGGAGAAATTAAAACCGTTGTGTATTGCTGGTAGGAAAGTAAAATGGTGCAGCTGCTGTGACAAAACGGTACAGTGGCTCCTCAGAAAGTTAAACATAGAATTACCATTTGTCCCAGCAATTTCACTCTTATACCCTGAAGAACTGAAAAAAAGAAACAGAAACTTGTACTCCAGTGTTCATAATAGAATTATTCACAACAGCCGAAAGGTAGAAACAAACCCAGTATACATCAACATATGGAGGCACAACATGTCCTTATCCAAGGAACATGAAACCACGGAACACTATTCTACAACAAAAAGGAATGTGTTTCTGATACACGTGGCAATATGGATGAATCTTGAAAGCATTTTGCTAAGTGATATAAGCTAGACACAAAGGGGATGAGTATTGCATGATTCCTGTTACATGAGGGACCTAGGATAGGCAAAGTCGTTGAGACTGAAAGCAGAATAGAGCTTGCCAGGGGCTAGGAGGAGAGGGACATGAATTATTGCTTCATGAATACAAAGTTTCTGTTTCGGGGTGATGAAAGGGTAGTGATGGTCAATGTAATTAATGCTGTTGAATTGTACTCTTAAAAATGACTAAAATGGCAAGTTTTCTTATATATATATATTTTACCACAATTAAAAAAAAATAAAGTTATATTGCATGAGGGTGGCCTTAAGTCTAATCAGCGGTGTCAGAGAGACACCTGGAGAGATCGCCAAGTGAAGGCAGAGAATGAAACTGGGGTGACACGTTGACCTGTTAAGGGACACGACATCCCGGCCGTCCCCATAAGCCAGGAGAGAGGCACGGGGTTCATCCTCCTCAGGCTTCCACAAGGGAACAACTATGCCAACGTCTTTTTTAAAAAAACGCTTTATTTTATATCAACAATGTTGGGATAGTTTCAGGTGGACGGCAGAGGTGTGCAGCCATACATCTACAAGTAGCCGTTCTTCCCCAGACTCCACCTCCCATCCAGGCTGCACATAACTCTGAGCAGAGTTCCCGTGCCTCGTCGGTCCATTTTACATATAGCAGTGTGTCCCTGTCCATCCCAGGCTCCCTACTATCCCTTCCCCTCATCCTTCCCCTCTCTGTGTCAACATCTTGATTTCAGATTTCTTGCTTCCAGCACTGTGAGAGATTAAACATTTGTTTTTATTTTTATTTATTTATTTATTTTTAAACATTTGTTTTTAAAGCCGCCTAGTTTGTAATAATTTGTTGTGGTAGCCACTGGAAACGAGTACAATGACCTAAGTTTAAATCCTAGCTCTGCCACATCTTATTTATGTGAACTTGGGTAAATAACAGCTTATCTGAGCCTGTTTCCTAATTGTAAGATGGAGATTAGGATGTACCTTATTGAGTCCTTAGGATGATCAAAATGAGATGCAAACATAAACTCTTAACATAGTGCCTGGTGTGTAATAATCACTCAATAAATGTGAGTTATTAATGCCAATTAGGATAACAATTAGCAACACAGAAAAATGAGAATCAACTCCCAGGAGAGGCTGGCTTGGCAAGCCCCAATGCCAACAGGATTGTTGGAATATCAGAAGGATTTACTTCAAAAGAAGCTTGATATTGCCATTCTCATTACAGAAAAACATGGGGGAAATGGGTGTTATCCGGGCTGGCATCATTGAAATGGATCTGGAAGTTGAATGATTTGTGTCTCAGGCTCTGAGAGGCTTAGAGAAATTGACAAGTGTGTCGTCTTCCTTCTAACAGCCCCCCTCCTCCTCGGTACACTTCACTTGACACCCGCGCACATTGTCGCATTCAGAGGAGAGCTGTGTTCTAACATTACACGTGTGTTCTCTCTGCTGGGCGGCACCTGATGCTTGATGGCACAGGTGTGAGCTGGCCGTCCAGGGGCTCCACACAAATTGGACCCTTCTGCCAGGTGCAGCAAAGCCAGGATTGCTTGCTGTCAAACTAAAAAGAGAGGGATGTTTGATTTCCTTTGGTGATAAATGAGAAAAAAAAATCAATTTTTCAGAGAGCAGTCTAACACCCTTGATGTGTGTACTATAAAACAGCTAAATGCATAGGCGAGTGGGAGGCTTTGGGAAGAGATGGGTGGGCAGGGTGAGAATAACCGTTGCCTATGGCCTCTGGGTAGATTGTCTGTGACCTCCACCAGCACGTGATCTCTGCCAGCACCTTCACTGTTAACCTCCATCAGTGTTGACACGCCCACCTCTTAAAGGCGCTGTGTTGGCCTGGTTCAGTGCGCATGCTTCCTGTCGCTTGCAACAACTGATAGAGTTGAATCCACAGGTCTGGCCAGGTCAAGTTTATATTCTTAGCTCTTGTTTATATTCTTGTTGTTTAGTCGCTAAGTCATGTCCAACTCTTTTGCGACTGCATGGACTATAGCCTGCCAGGTTCCTCTGTCCATAGGATTTCCCAGGCACAAACACTGCAGCGGGTTGCCGTTTCCTTCTGCAGAGAATTTTCCTGACCCAGGGATTGAACCCATGTCTCCTGTATCTCCTGTATTGGCGGGTAGATTCTTTACCACTGAGCCACCGGGGAAGACCATTCAACCCACTGCAAAGTGTAAAAACCATTCCTAGCTCTTTACTGTACAAAAAGTAGATGGCAGAATTTGCTGACCCCTGATCTAGCTCGCCGTCTTTTTTTTAAAAAATTTATTTATTTTTATGTTTTTAGCCACACCTTGGGGCATGTGAGATCTTAATTCCCTGATCAGGGATTGAACCCATGTCCTCTGCAATGGAAGGCAGAATTAACTACTGGATTGCCAGGCAAGTCCATAGCTCACTGCTTTGAACATAGAAAGTACTCTAAATCCTTGATGAAGGCATGAAGATACCTCAAACAGCGTCAGTGACATAGTGGGGCCTTATCAAAGACATCTAAAACCTTTGACAGACTCCATCCATACAAAATTACCTGAGCATTATACATAACTCCATAACTCTTTGCAACATTATCTGATCTGTTCCTGATGTCCATTCTATGAGACGGGTATTCCTATTCCCACTTGTAAGCTGAAATTTAACGACTTTACATGATTTGCACAAGATCGGTGGATAAGGGAGGACCTGAGCCAAAGCTGCAAGGACTGTGGTGAGTTTGGGGAGGATGAAGCTGTCATCAAGCAAGTTAGATGAGTCTTGATGGAGGGGAGGGGAAAGAGAGGGTCGGGACTGGAGACTTCACCTTATAACTCATCAAGTTAAGAAAAACTCTGTGTGGTTACTGGACATGCAACAGATCACAAGACAGAGAAGGCGCTGGCTGAACTGGGGGAGGCTGTTGAAGGCTCAGGTGCATTGTGGGAGAAAGTCAAGGCTTGGAGCAGGGTGACTGGACAGATTGATTCTGTCTGGGAGTGAAAGAGGGAGTTCAGTCGCCCTCACCACCTGGGTAATGGCTTGAGGGTTTTGAATTTGAGTTATATGGTACAGAGAAGATTTTAATGACTGAAGGGGATTAGAATATGTCACCCCTTTCAAATACGTCACCGGGGCAGGAGGATTATTTTGAGCTGAAGGCAATTGAGAAACAACAGACACAGGAAAAGCTCTTTGCCCTCCCCCATCTTCCTAAAAGCAAGACATAAATTTCCTGTGAGAAAGGTGCCCTTCTTGTTCCAGAAGGAGGAGAGCAACCTAGCACTGGAGAAGGAGTGTCAAGGCTGAGGTGAAACTACATAAACAGACCTTACTAAAATAACCCTTATCTTCCATTAGTTCCCCCCATATTTTTCCTAGTCACCTCCCCACAATTTATCACCACTAGAAGCTGAAACCCCCTTTCCTATTTTTAGTCTGTTCTCCACAATTTATCATCCTTCATTAAAATGGGGTTTGTCACTTCTTTTCTGTGAAGCTCCTGTGTGCATAAAAGTATCAATATCAATAAAAATGGTGTGCCTTTTCTTCTGTTAATCTGTCAGTTGTCAATTTAATTCACAGGCCCTAGACACTGAACTTAAGAAGGTAGAGGAAACGTTTTTCCCCTCCTTTGAATGACTTTTTCTTAATTTAAAAGGTCCCAATTAATTGCCTTAAAAACTCCGTGTGTGAAATTTTTCTTAAAGGAGGACTGGTTATTTGATGAACTCTTATGACTAAAATGGAGCCTACAGACTGCACAATGTTGGCTGGCAGGTAGAGACTGTAATTTTCAAAGACTTTATCAATGGGAGTCAAGTAGACAGTAACCTAGGCTGGCTCTTGTACATTTTATCTTCTTCATTGTTTTTGAACATTCCAGTACTGACCAAGATCTTGCCCTTCCAAAGCTTGCGCTGATAACAGCAACCAAGGGCACCATGCCAGAAGTTTGAGACTCTGCCGGGGGCCGGGGGTGGTTTCCTCAATCAGCTCTGGAGGCCAACTTGCTGGGCCTCCAACCCTGCCGGGAGAGGACTGTCTCTTGCTCATGGGAGCATCCCCAGGCCTTTGTCTGGTGCTTGTAGACAGCCAGCTTGTGTTGCTTATATTTGTATTGTTGCAACCGGGCAAGTGTGAATTTGACTCTCTTCTGCCCAGCAGTCCGCTCACACCTGTTGGTCTTTCTCCTGTGGAAGCAAAAGACCCTCTGTTCCTCTGTTTTTCTGCGAGGAGCTCGGGGCAGATCCCATTCAGGCCCCCTTTCAATGATTTCCTCCCCTTTCATTGACTCAGTGGGTAAAGAATCTGCCTGCAATGCAGGAGACACAGGAGACACGGGTTCAGTACCTGGGTCAGGAAGATCCCCTGGAGAAGGAAATGGCAACCCACTCCTGGTTCTTGCCTGAAAAATTCCATGGACTAAAGAGCTTGGTGGGCTACAGTCCAAAGGGCCGAAAAGAGCCGGACAGGACTAAGCACATATACAGACATCTCTGATTAAAACTTCCTCTCTCTGGGTGGGCCTGAGTTCAGCCTGGCAATCTGATTAAAATAAGTCACACAGAAAAGCTGCTGGGGGCATGTTTGCATTTTAAAAGGGAGTTTGATGGTCTGAAATACTCTGCGTGGTAGGCTGTGGGTAGGGGGGGCTGTGAATTTGAGGGACTTTCTGGAGCATTTGTTCCAATCCAGGCTCCTGGGATTATAGAGAAATCTTCCAGCTGTACTCAAAGCGCTGGTGCTGGCAGCAGCTCCTGAGAGTGTATTAGCATTACAGAATCTCCATCTCTCCTCAGGCCACAGGAACAGAACCAGCTAAATCAGAACCTGAATTTCCATTCCAGTTTGAGAGGCAGTCTGCATCCTTCCCATGGGTAGCGGAGGCTGGACTCGCACAGGTGAAAACAATAAAAGTCTTGATTCCTCCTTGCGAGATCTCTGTGACACTTACCACAGAGTGAGATGCTTTTCATATCAATAGTTTTCCATTTTTATTATGTACTAGACTCCTCTGAGGGTACCAATTAAAAATGCAGAGGTAGGCTTCCCTGGAGGCTCAGTGGTAAAGAATCTGCCTACCAAGCCAGAGACTCGAATTTGATCTCTGAGTCAGGAAGATCCCCTGGAGAAGGAAATGGCAACACACTCCAGTATTCTTGCCTGGGAAATCCCAAGAACAGAGGAGCCTGGTGGGCTACAGTCCCTGGGGTTGCAAAGAGTCAGACATGACTTAGAAACTGAACAACAAAAACAAAACTGAGAATTTGAGGGGTGGTTCAGGATTCTGCATTTTTTACAAGTTGCTCAGGTGGTTTCAAAAGAGGTGGTCCTAGCTTCACATTTTGCGAACCGCAGTCCTTATTGCATTCTAGCCTGGACCCATGTTTTCTGGGAAGGGCTGCTGAGCATTCCAGATCAGAGCCTGCTTGTTCCATGACAAACAGGAAATGCTAGGGGGTACTTTCTTGGTGGTCCAGTGGTTAAGACTCAGTGCTCCCAATGTGGGGCCCAGGTTCGATCCCTGGTCAGGGAGCTGGATCCCACATGCCACAACTAAGAGCTGACATGCTGCAACTACCAAATAAATAAACCACCAAATAAATAAATTTCTTAAAAAAGAGAGAGAGAGGGAGGGAATGCTGGGCTCAAGGTAGAAATTCACGTGAAAATCTCAAATTTGAAAGCATAAAGTCCCTGTTACTGATAGACTGGATCTTCTGCCTGTTTGTCTGTTGAGGGCTGGTTTAAGGCAAGTAATTGGAAGTTATGTTTACCACCTGGGCACCTGTTTCACTCTTTGCAAGAGAAACAGGATTTTTTACTTCCTTCACCACCCTAGCTCCCTCCCTCCGTTGCTCTCCTTCCTGCCCTCGGGACCTACCTGAGGGCGTCTCACAGTTTCTGGAGCCTGGGGAACGGCTGTCGAGTGCAGCAGCTGAAAGATTTGCCCGTGGTTGATACAGAAGGTGGTGGGATTGCATCACTTCCTTGGTCTCTTCAGGGTTATTACAGAAAGTGAAGTCGTTGGCCGTAGGGAATTAATTGAATATGATAAGCCCAGAGCAGTTAAGAAAATACCTGTCCTGAGACTTTGTGGAAAAGAACACTATGCATTGCTTTTCCAGCTGGCTCTTCTTTCTCTAGAGTTTTCGGTCTGTGGGCTGCTGAGACAGCACGTGGAAATGTGGACATGCACCAGACTACACCTGCATCCATAGGCACGCAGGGTACAGAGAGGTAAAGAGATTCCTACAACCTGTCAGATCAGTGAATTTCACCAAAGAATCAACGTGTCAGGATTGTTCCCCACCCCCCAACTCTGATAGAGTGTTAGCGCTCAGTCATGTCCAACTCTTTGCGACTCCATGGACTGTAGCCCTCCAGGCTCCTCCGTCCATGGGATTCTCCAGGCAAGAGCACTGAGATGGGTTGCCATTCCCTCCCTTCTCCGGGGGATCTTCCCGACCAGAGATTGAACCTGGGTCTCCTACATTGCAGAAGGTGTGTTTTATTAGGAACAGGGTGATGGCAACGATGTGGGATGTGGTGACTCTTTTACCTGATGAGAAGATCTCGGAGGACAAAGACCTGAAGAAGGACATATGCATTTGTAGCTCAGACTAATTAAACAAATTCCCAGTCTCTGTCAGGGCCCTGCGCTGGGCTCAAATGCAGTCATTCTGTGTTTCCTGACGTCCCCCCAGGATGTCTTTTCCCCAGTGAGACAGGCAGTTACTCTCTTGTGAAAATGCCTGAAACGTTCACCTTTTGAGATGGTCTCATACAGCAGAGGTTCTGTCTCCCAATCTCATTTGTTTGGACCTCTCTGCCTGGATTTTCCCCGTGAGTCCCAAATGGTTGCTTGGCCTTCCCCTCGATGGATTCATTGTTCGATTTAAGCCCACTGTGGCTGAAAATCTGATGTCATTTGCAGCTGCTGCACTGAGATTCAAAGCAGCAGTCATTAACCCTTTCGGAGATCCATATGAAGGCGCTGGGGCCTTTCCCATCCTCTGTGCCACTAACAGTGGTGTGAGTCAGGTTTCCAAATTGTATTTGACATTTGTTGGGCAAAGGAGTTTTTTGGTCTTTCACACATTCAATAAATGCACATTTGCTATTGTTGTTGACTCGTTAAGTCAACCCCACAGACTGTAGCCCATCAGACTCCTCTGTCCTCGGATTCTCTAGGCAGGAATATTGGAGTGGGTTGCCGTTTCTTCCTCCAGGACATCTTCCCGACCTAGAGATCGAACTCAAGTCTCTTGTGTCTCCTGCATTGGCAGGTGGATTCTTTACCACCGAGCCACCTGGGAAGCCCCTCAAAAATACAAATCGATTAGATCCTTTCCAGGCGAAGGGCATTAGGATATACCACCTCAAACATGCCACTTTGGCACAAGGATTATTTTGAGCTGCCTGCAACTGAGAATCAGGAGAGGCAGGAAGAGTTCTCTTCCCTCCCCCTTTCTGCCTAAAAGCAGCATAAATTTTCCTTTGTGAAGGTGTCCCCCTCTCTCACGCCAGGAAGAGGAGAGTGACTTATCACTGGAGATGGAGAGTTGGCGCTAAGATGAAGTCTGTATACACAGACCTTACTAAAATAATCCTTATCTCCAACTGGTTCCCCGTTATACTTCCTAGTCACCTTCCCACAGTTTATCATCCCTTGAAGCCCAAACCACTTTTCCTTTGTTAAAATGGTATGTAAGCCCCCAAGTCTCCTCACTGCTTTGAGTTTCACTTCTATTTTCTGAACTTCTGTGCACATAAAATATTAATAAAATGTGTATTCCTTCCCTCCTGTGAACCTGTCTTTTGTAAGTTAATTTGCAGGCCTCCAGGTTATGAACTTAAGAGGTAGAGAAAAAGTTTTTCCTTCCTGACACAGGCAGGTACATAAGCCTGCTTATCTTCTTTCTCTCTTTAATCGCTAGGTGCCTTAAGGATCCCCCAGCCTTTAGGAAAACCTTTTTTTTCTTGATTCATGAGCACTGGAGGAGTGCTCCTTCCAGGAGGGTGTTGGGAACTTGCAATGTTGCTACTCAAGCCTCTGAGAGCTTTTTTGCATGAAGACTTGTTCTCAGATGCATTGTCGAGACAGCCCTCAGAGGGTGGAAGAGGGAGGATTTGGGGGTGAATATTGATGCCAGGAGGTGGTCCCTATGGAAACAGAGGAGTCTCATGCTGTTGGAATAGTACCTGGTGAATCCTTAGGATCCATCTCGGATGTCAGGAGCAGGGTCCCAAATATTGATCTTCCACATTTAAGTTTTGGGATATCTTCAGGGGCTATTTATTTTGTGTATGAAAGATAATTCCACAGTTTATCTCAGTTTTATGGATTAACATTTTATTTACTCAAGTTACAAATTCAGAAACCTAGATCCTTCTTAAGTTTTTAAGAGTCTTATTATTCTAGTTATCCTAGAATGTCTTAACAGTCATTTTAAAATGGCCTTTGAATTATGTTTTTCTATGTCATAAACTCAATTAATTGAACTCATTTATGTATTTTAAACTGCATATATAAATTTAACATTACATTTCTTTATCAAGTACTTAAATTATCTGACTGAAAAAAAATTTCAAACATTTAAGTAATTTTTGTTAGTCTAATAAATGTATATAGTGGAACTTGAATACCCTTAAATGTTCCAGTATTATATAAACAGTAAGATTTCAAGTTAAAATCATAAACCCAAGTCAGTCATTCAACTACACATCCTTAAATGCAGTTACAAAGCTGCACTGTCACCCTAATTGGCCATGTTATCTTAAGCTTACAAAATTTTAGAAGATTACTTAAGTGTTTTATGAGCTTCCCTGGTGCCTCAGACGGTAAAGAATCCTCCTGCAATGCAGGATTGGGGTTCAATCCCTGGGTCAGGAAGATCCCCTGGAGAAGGAAATGGCAACCCACTCCAGTATCCTTGCCTGGAGAATTCCATGGACAGAGGAGCCTGGTGGGCTACAGTCTACGGGATCACCAAGAGTCGGACAAGACTTAGCGATTAACACACTTTCAAGATGTTTTATGTGAACGTTTGTGTCCCCTAAAATCTACAAGCTGAAGCCCAACACCAATATGATAGGATTAGGAGGTGGGGCTTGGAGAGGTGATTGGGTCATGAGGGTGAAGCCCTCACCAGTGGGATCAGTGTTCTTATAAAAGAGACCCACAGAGCTTGCTCGCATCTTCTACCTGTGGAGACACAGCTGTAAGATAGCTGAACCTTAAGAAGCAGGTTCTCACCAGACACCAAATCTGCCAGAGCCTTGATCTGGGACATCCCGGCTCTCAGAACTGAGGAGGAAGTTTCTGTTGTTGACATGCCACTCTGTCTGTGGTAATCTTTTAGAGTAAGCTGGATAGAGTAAGACAAACACCAAAAATGCCTGTAACTTAATCCCTAACAGAAAAACATTAGCAGTTTCTATACTAAATTCTAAATATTTCTGAGACAACTTAAAAGGCGCTAACCCATTAAAGAAACAATTATGCACCTTCAAGCCATTTTGGGGAAACATTCTCAGACCTTTGATTTATGGAGTTCAGCTGGAACACGGAGAACTTTCTTGTTTGTGACCCTGATGGAACATGTGGAGGCGAATTTACAGTCCGTGGACCCCATCATGGTGTTCAATAGATCAGATTTTGTATATCTTTAGCTCTTAGACTAACAGAAATGTCTTGTCCATCCAATTTCAAAGGACCTTTGAACTGAAAATAAACCTGTGTTCTTTTTCACAAAATGTTTATCTCTTAGGAACATGTAATTCTTTCAAGTATTAAAATAATATGACTTCTTTCTGCATATCTCTTGGCCGTGCCTCATTATTTGATAATTGCCTGATATTTGGCCACAGCTTCCATTCTGCTGACATTTTAATTCTATGATTCAAAATGGAATATTTTCAGGCACATAAGAGCATGTTCCTGATCTAGTACCTGGCACCCAATACATGCTCAGCCAATCGTAATTATTATTTATTTGAAATTTACAGCCAGGATCTCCAAACTATTAAGAGGACTCAACGGTTGCACTAAGTCTTCAACAAACACTGAAAACTAGACAAGTTATAAAAAAAGAAGAGACAGCTCCTAGATGGTAGGTGTAAGAGCTGGGCATGAGGAAGGGAATGAATAAGAGGGAGAAAATGGGCAGAAAATAACCTACAACCATATAGCGATATTTATATTTAGTGAAATATTTTCAGCTTCAGCTTACACAAAAAAACCAGTGAAGCATCCAGTTGATACACGAATGTGTCACTGCAGGGAGATGGCGATTCACAGAGATTTTCTTCATAAAGAAATAGAGCCTAGCCTATTCAAAAGCACTTCCATTTAATGCAACACTGCATCGAACAGGGCTCTTTTCAAGGGGCTACTATTAAAGGCAAGATTATTATCTTCAGCATTTAGATGGCGTGCTGACTGGGGCCATAACACCAGGGCACTTAGACGCTCCCATTATCAATGTACGGTATGGTCTTTGGAAGTTTAAAAATAGCTTTCTCAACCTTTTATGGCTTCTCTTGCATGGACTGTGGCTGTGTGCTCTGGAGAAGGCTTGGCACCCTGCTGGGGAGGCTGTTGAGTTGGATCCTTGCTAGCATGTTGACCTTAAGGTGTTCACCCCCCTGGATGGGTGACCCGCTCGCAACAATGTCCTTTGAGACCACAGGTAAAGCTAGAGCTTAGAGAAAAGCAATGTTTCAGGGGCACAATTCTTGTTCTAACCATGACATTTGGGACATTTATTCTCTCTAGGTTAGATACCTGGTGAGGGACATTTTGTGAGTCAGAATTCTCTCTATTTTCAAAAAGAATTCTCTCTTATTTTCTCAGGTTTAACGAATATATCATGAGCACTTACTATGTCCAAGATTTTACTCTAGGTGTTGGGAAGGTAAAGAGGTAAAAGGTTTCCTCTGTCCTCAGGTGGGCCAGGGATGGGAGAAATCCTTTCAATGTGATTCCTCAATTCTTCCTCTCCGGCGGAGGTCTCAAATGCAAATGCTTCTGGGGACCAGGCCCATCTTGTGAATGAGTGGGCAGGCCTGTGGGGGACCATGACACATGGAGACCAAGTGCTCTGTGATTCCTGGGGGCAGTGACTCAGTTCCAGAGGCTGCTGAGCAGGAAGGGCAGCCATAGGGAGAATCTAGTTTCAGAGTTACAGTTCTCTGTGGTCATGCCCTGACCTCTGATAAAGTCTCAAATGTTACGGTCCATTATTAAGTGACATTGAGGGGGATTAAGAGAAGGGTTTCTAACCAGGTTTGGGGTGAAGTTAACGCAAAAACAGTAGCTGCTTGGAGAGTAAGTTTTGGGGCAGCAAGAAGGGTAGAGAGGTTGCCTGGGGCACTGATAGAGCCAGATGGTGGTTGGGTGGCAAGTGACAGGTAGGACAGATTTGTGGCGCCAATGGGCAGTCCCTGGGGATTTCCAGAGAGATATGGGGAAGGGAACTTGGTGAAAGGTTTGCTTTCCTTCAGGGAAGCACAGTGAGGCTCCTGCTGGGATGGTTTGGGTAGAAGAAGGAAGTATAGTCATTTTTCCGTATCTTTGGCATATTGGTGGATAACAAAAGCCTTGGATACTCAAGTCTCTTTATGAAATGGGGTGGTATTTGCATGTACTTTATGGACATCATCAAATCATCTTCAAGTCATCTCTAGGTTACTTATAGTACCCAATACAGCATCAAGGTGTTGTAAAGAGATGCTGGTGTGTGGCAAATTCAAGTTTTGCTTTTTGGAGCTTTCTGAAATTGTTTTCTCTGTAAATAGTTTTGATCTGCGGTTGGTTGAGTCCACAGATGTGGAACATGCAGCTGCTCAGGGCTGACTTTGTGGTCACAGCTGCTTAGGTTTGAGTCACGGGTTCCATGTCTCTCCTGTGGTCACCGCTTGGTCACTCGAATGGTCATACCACGCTCTGTGGCACTCTTCCCAATTGCTCTTCCCCTCTGTGAGACCTCTTTGTGGCTTGGGCACCCTAGTGATTCATCAGAGACAGCTCCCAATGGTGGGAGTGGCAGTCACTCGGCTGGCTCTGAAACTGACCCACTGGTTGTGTGTGGACACACATTCTGTGAGGTCTCTCAAGAGAAAGAGCAGGGAGGGATAGGCAAGTCTATAAAGAAACAGAGAAGTTAAAAAAGGAGAGGTTATAAAGAGGTTTCAGGGTTTCACTCATTTCTTTGTTGGTATTAAAAATGCTTTGTTGCTGTTGTTCAGTTGCTAAGTCGTGTCTGACTCTGCAACCGCATGGACTGCAGCACACCAGGCTTCCCTGTCCTTCACTATCTCCTGGAGTTTGCTCGAACTCATATCCATCGAGTCAGTGATGTTATCTAATCACCTCATCCTTTGCTGCCTTCCCCCTTCTCCTTTTTAAGAAGGTTAAATTCATTTCCACATCTTCATTTTTGGTCTGAGCGTGGGCTCTCTCACCTTCAAAAGAGAGGGTTAAAGCACATCAGTTATTTTCAGTCTGTCCTCTCTAGGTGTGGGGTTATGAAGACTTCCCTGGGGGCCTCGAAGGAGGAAGATGAGCAAGTTTTTAACCAAAGGAACTTCACTCTCCTGACTTTTATGAAAGGTTTCATTTTAACCAAGGGCTCTGCAGCTAAGAAAGTTGCTCAGTTGTGTCCGACTCTTTGCGACCCCATGGACTGCACCATGCCAGGCCTCCCTGTCCATTACCAACTCCCGGAGCTTGCTTAAACTTATATTGGTGATGGCATCCAATCATATCATCCTCTGTCATCCCCTTCTCCTCCTGCCTTCAATCTTTCCCAGCATCAGGGTCTTTTCCAAGGAGTCAGTTCTTCATATCAGGTGGGCCAAAGTATTGGAGTTTCAACTTCAGCCTCAGTCTTTCCAATGAATATTCAGGACTGATTTCCTTTAGGATGGACTGGTTGGATCTCCTTGCAGTCCAAGGGACTCTCAAGAGTCTTCTCCAACACCACAGTTCAAAAGCATCAGTTCTTCGGCGCACAACTCTTATATCCATACTTGACTTCTGGAAAAACCATAGCTTTGACTTGATGGACCTTTGTTGGCAAGGTAATGTCTCTGCTTAGGAGCAAGTGTCTTTTAATTTCATGGCTGCAGTCACCACCTGCAGTGATTTTGGAGCCCCCCCAAAATAAAGTCTCTATTTCCATTGTTTCCCCAACTATTTGCACATGAAGTGATGGGACTATATGCCATGATCTTAGTTTTCTGAATGTTGTGTTTTAAGCCAACTTTTTCACTCTCCTCTTTCACTTTCATCAAGAGGTTCTTTAGTTCTTCTTTGCTTTCATAACGGTGAAGTCATATGCGTATGTGTGTGTTTTATACATATACACATATTTATATATGTGATATGTTTAAGTGTGTTCACATATTTATATATGTGAATGCATGTGTATGTTTTATAAATGTTATAATTACCACATGAATAACAAAATTATTTTGTGTTTATGATCTATGAATTGATTTGCAAAGTGATATTTAAAAAACATCAACAAACATTCAAAGATATAACCCACAAGGTGGCTTCTCTTTTTTAGTATTACTTTTCTTCTTCTTTTCCATGCTGGGGGTACCCACAGCCACTCCAGGTTCAGTGATTCCCCGGGAGAACTCACAGGACTCTGCATTTAATCTGATGGTATTCAGGAATGTGATTTATTCCAATGAGAGGATGCAAGGCAAACTCAGCAAAAGGGAAATGCTAGGAGTGAAGTCTGGGGTACACTAGGCAGCAGCTTCTCAGAGTCCCGTCCCAGTGAAGTTATAATGGACATGCTAATTCCTCTAGTCAAAAGCCAGAACAACAAATGTGAAAGGATGTCCATCAGGAAAGCTTGTTAGAGACCCAGTGTCCAGAGTTTTCTCTGGCTCGTCATGTAGGCACCTTTGACTGATATGTGCCCAAATTCCAGACCCCCAGAAGGAAAGCATAAGCCACATTATCTGTATAACTGATGCAGGTATAATGAGCCACCCTTCTCAGGGAATGGGGGGAACTCTCCAGAAATCCAAGTTCCTAGATGCCAGCCAGGCACCAACCCTGTAAGTGGGCTTTTTCTAAAGACAGCAGTAGCTTGCTTTGTTAACTCTTTTCTGTACATTCTCTCCCTTTTCTTTCTTATCTCCTCCTTCTTGATCTTCTGCCTCTTTTAAATGGTATATTGGAAGCTGCAAAGGATGAAAAGCACCCAGGCTTCTCTCCATCCCTGGGCGGCCCTGTTACTGGATTCATACAGTCCTACTCCTCCTGCAGAGGATGGTTGTGAACAGGGATGTGGCAGGAAGACTGTGTCAGAAGGTTATGCTGGGGTCCAGGGGGGAGGCAGTGGGCACACACCATGGGGATGGTGAAGGAGTAGAGAGCGGACAGTTTGGAGAGCTACCAGCAAAGAAGGATGGATGGATATATCTCAGAGGATGGTTCGGGGCTGACTTTTCCCCAAATCCAGTGTGCTTCTGGGCTGTCTTCTTTGGCCTTAGTAATCAGTGTTCATAAAAGGTCAGTTCTTCCCTCTTTCCCACATAATAGCACATACAAATAAATATTACTTTTCCATTATATTTTATTATCTATGTCACAGTTTAATCTCTTCATATAGATACTTTAATCATGGTTATGAATTTGTGTGTACTTAGGAATTAGGAACTAGTGTCTTATTGGATGCAGAAGAGCTTGTTTCATTTATGAGAAAAAATTTAATTTTAATACAACCTTTATATTCAAGAGCTGACATAAAGGACAGTAGGGAAAAGGTACTGCTTTCTTTCTATTCTTCATACATTTTTTTGACCAGTTGAATTTTTCCTGACTAGAAATTACATGTATATATGTAATTATACACATTGGAAGAGGGCATGGCAACCCACTCCAGTATTCTTGCTTGGAGAATCCCCATGGACAGAGGAGCCTGGCAGACTACAGTCCATAGGGTTGCAAGAGTCAGACACGACTGAAGTGACTTAGCATGCACATGTAATTATACATGTATTTTGGAGCTCAAACTGGAGCCAACTCAAGGCACATTAAGCAGAGAAGCCTCAGTTATAGACTGGATGAGCTCCTTATTTTGAATTGGGTAACTATACTGAGGTCTTAGGTTTGATTGGGGTGGGGTGGGGGCTGCTGATAAGATGTTGGAGAAGCCCAAGTGTGTGCCTATGGGCACACAGTAAGTGGTCTTACTGGTTAGATAACAGATCTTCAACATGAGGATCCTCAGACAAGGTAGAAGCTAGGTGGGAGAGCTGGTGACACCTGGTTTCGTTCGCTAAATCTTGTCTTGGTGGCTGCTTGCAGGAGGTGCTTTCCACAAAAGGCACAGCAAGGAGGAGGAAAGGGGAAATGAGAGGGGGAAACAGCATTCAATGTCTAAATCAAGGGACCCAGTTTAACGAATTATTCAGAAATTAGAAGCCTAAAAATGAAAACTTCTTTTACATTTACCTCATCTTGATCCTTTAAGCTACTTGGTTAGTACAATCACTCCTACTTATTTGGGGGGATTTTATTTGCATTCAGTAAAGTAACATTACTTTGAGAATTTGAGACACTGATCAATGCTCATTTAGATCATGGTTCTTAACCTTTTGTAAAAAATTTCATGGACCCTTTGTTAGGTGATTGAAATGTGTGCACCCCTTCTCAGAATATATCTTTAAGTGCATAAAATAAAAATACCAAATTACAAAGGAAACCAATTATATTAAAGTACATTTATAAAATTATTTTTAAAAACCAAATTTGCCATGCAGTAATATATATACTCTGCTATTAGTGCATCAAACAAGACCTAGTGGCGTATCTAATAACCACCGTGATTCCAAAATAGTAATGTGTAAACAATATTTTGCAATGTCTACAAAAACTGTGTGTGATATGCGATTCTTATTGGTGAAAAATCATACTTACTGCTCATACTACTGTGGGTTATTGCTTACATTCAGAATAGAGGAAGATGCTAAATTGCAGTTAGACGCAAGTGAAAATAATGAAAAATACACCCCCACCCCACCATTTTTAAATGCCCTGAATTCTGTCTATGGGCTCCTTGAGGGTTCAAGGATTGCAGGTTAAGATCCCTTACTTTAGAAAATTGTAGATTTTAGGGACTTCTCTGGTGGGCCAGTGGCTAAGACTCCAAGCTCCTAATGTAGGGGCCCCAGGGTTTGATCCTTGGTCAGGGAATTAGATCCCACATGCCACAACTAGGATCCAATGCAGCCAAATAAATTAATTAAATAAATAAACATTTTAAAAAATGTAGATGTAAAATCCGTTTTTTGATTAAAATATCTGCTTCTTCTCTTGGTATTTCTCTCATTGAGATTCTAAGCAGAGTCTTAAATAAACATTGTTCAGTTGAGTTCAGTTCAGTCGCTCAGTTGTGTCCGACTCTTTGCGACTCTGTGGACAACAGCAACTATCACCAACTCCCAGAGTTTACCCAAACTCATGTCCATTGAGTCAGTGATGCCATCTAAACAACTCATCCTCTGTCATCCCCTTCTCCTCCCACCTTCAATCTTTCCCAGCATCAGGGTCTTTCCAAATGAGTCAGTTCTTTGCATCAGGTGGCGGAAGTATTGGAGTTTCAGCTTCAACATCAGTCCTTCCAATGAACACTCAGAACTGATCTCCTTTAGGATGGATTGGTTGGATCTCCCTGCAGTCCAAGGGACTCTCAAAAATCTTCTCCAACACCACAGTTCAAAATCATAAATTCTTCGGCGCTCAGTTTTCTTGATAGTCCAACTCTCACTGTACTTAATATTTATTTATTTTACTTTTACTAGTTAAAAAAAAGACATCTTTTATTATGTGTCAGGTACTCTTTCAAATACCTTGTGTCTAACAATTAATTGTTTACAACTATTTACTGGTAAAACTGAATTAATATCTACAAAGAATCACTCAGCATGTTACTCAGTTGGTTGTGACACCCTTTTCTTGGGGGCTCTTCTCCTTGCCTCTTTTTCATCTTTTGGAGTTAGCAAACAATCCCTACACTTTCTGGCTTTTTCACCAGTCTGTCTGTGTAATTAGGACATGACAAAACTTTATATCTACTTGTATAAACTTTTCACTATTTTCTTTGTATTTATTCTGCTTGGGATTCATAGTTTTTTTTTAAAGATTGTTTTTAATTAAATGATTTTTTAAATTCTATAATACTTCACAGTTTTCAAAAGTTTCACACCATGATTGCCTATAATTCTGTAATAACCCTTTTCTCCCTCTCCCCTCCCCTTCCCTTCCCCTTCCATCTCTCTTTTCCTCTTCCCTCTTCCCTTCTTCCCCCTCCCCTCCTCCCTCTCCCCTCCACCCTCCTCTCTTCTTCCCTTCTTCCCACCTTCCCTCCTCCCCCTATCCCCAATTCCCTCCCTCCTCTCTCTCTTCCCTCCTCCCTTTTCTCCCCCTTTCCCCCCTTCCCTGTCCCCATTGGTAACCAATAGTTTTTTCTTTATGAGTCTGCTCTTATTTGTTTTATCACTAATTTGTTATAATTTTTAGATTCTACATATAAGTGCTATCATACAGTATTTCTCTTTCTCAGTCTTACTTCACTCTGCATAATGTTCTTCAAGTCCACTCATGTTGCTGGAAATGGCAAAATTTCATTTTCTTTTTTTTAATGCCTGAGCAGTAGTCCATTGTATATATATATATATATATATGTATATATATATATATATATATATACCACAGTCTCTTTATCCCTTGATCCTTTGATGGACAGTTAGGTTGTTTGCATATGTTGGCATTTGTAAGTAATACTGCTCTGAATATTGGGGTGCATGTATCTTTTCAAATTAATGTTTTTGGTTTTTTTAAGATATATACCCAGGAGTGGAATTGCTAAGTCATATGGTAGATCTATTTGCAGTTTTTTTTTTTTCTTGAGAAGGCTTCATACTGTTTTCCACAGTGGCTGCACCAATTTACATTCCAACCAACAGTGTACATGGGTTCCCCTTTCTCCACATCCTTGTCAGGATTTGTAGAGTTTTTATTTTTTGGATTCTGTGATTTAATGTTTATTGGTAGTTTTGGACAATTATTTGCCATTATCTCTTTCACTATTGTTTCTACCCCTTTATCCTCCTTTTCAGGACTCCAATTACACTGACCTTAACAACCTCACACTGGTGGTTAAATCTTTAAAGAGGACATATCGCCATATATACTTGGGCATTTCCAACATCTTATCAATCCTCCCCATTCCAACCCTCACCCCAACCAAACCTAAGTTGCTGTTGTTATAGGCGCTCAGTTGTGCCTGACTCTTTGGCAACTCTGTGGACTATAACCCACTCCAGGCTCCTCTGTCCATGGGATTTCCCAGGTAAGAATACTGGAGTGGGTTGCCATTCCCTTCTTCAGTGGATCCTCCAAACCCAGGGATCCAAACCAACTGTCCTGCTTGGCAGGTGGATTCTGGCTCAGTGGTAAACAATCCACCTACAATGCAGGAGACACAGGTTCGATCCCTGTTTTGGGAAGACCCCCTGGAGAAGCCCATGGACAGAGGAGCCTGGCAGGCTACAGTCCTTGGGGGTCACAGAGAGTCAGACATGACTGAATCACTAAACAACGTCTCATATACTCCTTTTCTGAGATTCCATCCATTCTGCCCCCTAAACTTGAGGCTAGTTGTTTTCTACTGACATATTCCTGTTCACTAGTCCTCTCTACAGTTAGGTATAATCTGCTGTTAAACTTATCTGTTAGGTTCCCGGTTTCTGTCGTAGGAAACTTCCTTTTTACAGTTCTTTGACAAAATTGTTTTTAAAAATTATTAACGTGCAGTTGACTTACATTTGTCTTTTCTTGACTATATTACCACAGTTCGTTAAAAGTTTGTGTCCGGTTCACACATAGATTATCAAGGTCATAAACGAACCTCCTGTGGGACTGCTTCTATTGTGTGTTTTTTTCTTTTGGTCCGAATTTTTGTCATGACTATGTTACTCAACCAGGATGTTTATGAACCAGGCTCTTTTTGCCCCATGCGCAAGCAGCAAGTCAAAATGCTGAGGCACCAAGGTTTGCAGCAAAGAATGGGTTTATTCACAGGGCAGCCAAGCAAGATGAGAGAAGTCTCAGATACGCCTCCGGCAAGGAAAGCGATGCCTAGCATTTTGGGATAAAGAATAAAGAAACAGCTGGGTCTGAGGTAGGGCAACCGCTATTAGCGTGAGGAGAGATGACTGGAGAACGGTGTGCGCCCCACGTTCTGCGCAGGCGCAGTAAAGCTACCGCTGCCCCACCTTCCAATATGAAGGTGTTTAGCCGGATCAGAGGGCGGAGTCTTAGGCCTGGGACGTCAGAAGGTCACCGGGCGGACAGTCGCGCATGCCCAGTTGGAGGGGCAGTGGTAACTGGTTTCAACCAGCTCAGCTGGAACCCAACACAGCAGATTCCAGGCTCTGGGAAAACATCTCAGGCAAACATCTCACTTGTTTAGGCCATGTGCTACCCGGGACATGTGCAAGCCTTCAAACGACCTTGTTTAGTAAAGGCAGGTGAAATGGATATGAATAATAATTTACCCACAGTTTCACCTGGTCATCTTTGATTGCCAGGCATTATGTTTAAAATATTGTAGAGATTCTGATTGATATTCCCTTCTTCCAAAGAAGATTCACGCATACTTCTCTGAGGCAGCTAGAAGCGAGTCACGTTATTTCCATCATTCAGTATCCAAAACGATCTCAGGCAGGGTGGGTTCTTTGCAAGCTGCCTCCTGCCTCTGGGACCTCCCAGCACCCACAGATCCTGCTGACAGCCTGGGGTTTTGCCACTGTCTCTGTCTCGGTGGATCCCAAATGCGAATTTTTGTTTTCCAGCACCCTGGAGACTTGAAGGTGCCACTGAGCGTTCCAGCTACTTTTCCCTGTGTCTCTGAGCTTCTTGCCTTCATAGTTTAAGAATTATCAAACGACTGGAGGGCAAGACCAGGAAAGAGCCTGGGGCTCACTGCTCTGCGCCTCTCCTCTCTCTGGCATTTTGGCCCCAACTCCACTTTGTGTTTCCCTAGTCCTGAGGGATTGCCGAAAGCTCTACATTGATTCTCAGCCTCTAGCTCAAAACTGCTTCGAAACCAGCAAATGAGCTGTTGGTTCACGTCTACAGGCTTCTCTTCTCTGTGGATCCTGGCACTTCTGGAGAATTCAGCAACCTTCCAGTGTCTGCAGACAGATCATTATTTTTCGGATTTTTTAATCATTCACAGCCAGAGCTGAGAAATTTGCAATTTAGAAACCACTTTCTCAGAAGTTCCCATTTTTTAAATTTTCTTGAAAAACCCATGTGGGGGAAAGGCCACAGGTCACTATTCCTGTTCCACAGGGTGTTGACAAACTGAGGAGGGTCTGGAGAGTCTAGGGGAAGAACCTAAAGGCAGGGCTGACCCCAGAGCCCACATTTCTCAGTTCCTAGTATAATATATGCTTTCATGCCATCCTGTCTCTTGTGTGTTTTCTAGGGCTGCCATAAGAAAATACTGCAAACTGGGAGGGAGGGAGCTTCAACAACAGATATGTGTCCCCCCTACAGTTTTGGAGACTAGAAGTCTAAGACCATAATCTTGGCAGGGTTCGATTCTTCTGAAGCCTCTCTCCTTGACTTGTAGATGCTGCTTATTTGCTGGGTCCTCACATGTTCTTGTGTGTGTCTGGGTCCCAATTCTCTCTTCTTGTGGTGGTGGTTGTTCAGTCTCTGAGTCGTATCGGATGCTTTTGTGACCCCCATGGCCTGTGACCCACCAGGCTCCTCTGTCCATGGGATTTTCCAGGCAAGAATACTGGAGTCAGCTGTCATTTCCTTCTCCAGGGGATCCTCCCGACCCAGGGATCAAACCTGCATCTCCTGCGTTGCAGGTGGATATGTTACTGCTGAGCCACCAGGGAAGCCCCATATCAGATTGGGGCCCACCTAATGGCCACATTTTAACTTATTTTCTTCTATGTAGGATCTGTCTCCAAATAGAGACCCATTCTGAGGTGCTGGGGGTTAGGACTTCAGCACATGTAATTTTTTGGGTGGGGTGCAGGTGGGGGACACATTTCAGTTCCTAGCACTGTATAAAAGACTGATGAATGTAATGCCCAGTTCTCTTTAAGTTTCTATAAATGACATATGTAGGGGCCTTCTTTATCTTAGCACAGAGTTCTCAAACTATGGCACCAGCTCTCCAGCTGGTTAGAAATGCAAATTCTTGCTCCCAGTAAACCCTCCAGGTCAGGAGTCCCCAACCTCTGGGATCTAATGCCTCATGATCAGAGGTGGAACTGATATTGTAATAATAGAAATAAAGTGCACAATAAGTGTAATGCACTTGAATCATCCCCAAACCAACCTTAGTCAGTGGGAAAATTGTTTTTGGTGAAACTGGTCCCTGGTGCCGAAAAGGTTGGGGACCGCTGCTTGCTCCTGGCAATTTGGATGCAGGCTCTGGTTTGAGACCCAGGATCTTAGCAGTTGCAGAAAGGATGGCTGTGATGCAGAGGTGGTTCAGCTACAAATTCTGGTCATGTTATCCCCAAGTCCTGAAAGGATGACTCTCCTGAGATGTCAGGTTATGATTGATGGCCTGATCTGTCAGATAGCATCATTTAAATCAATGCTCGTCTGCCTTGCAGTATCATTTGGCATTCAAATATCACCTACTCATTTGACGATTTATAAAGGAGGCAATTTTCAGGAGAAAGTGTTCTTATTTGAGGAATGAGAGTATTTACTAATCTGGGCCTCAGTTTTATTATCTCTGAAATGAGAACTCTCACAGTCTATGTTTCTCTGTGATTGACTCAGGGCAACTAGTACCCCAGTTGAGGCGAGTGACATGCTTTTCTGGGATTCCCTGAGTGGTCAGACTAAACACCTCAAACTGCAGCAGGCAGAGTGCTTCATATTAGAATGTCTAGAGATTTTCCAGCTGAGGTCCTGCAAATGAGGCTGGCCAAAGACAGATTAACAAGAGAAAAACAAACCGAGGTTTATTAGCGTGCAGTGCGTGTGTACACATGGGAGCATCTGGTGATGAATAACTCGAAGGGGAGGTTAGAACTTGGGTTTCTATGCTAGAACAGAGAAAAAGTGGTTTTGAGCTTCTGGGTAGGAGAGACAAGTTATGAGAAAGTGCCCAGGAGAAGTAAGGTAAATAAGGTTGTGTAGTGAGCTTTGGGGTGCCTTCTTCTGCAGTTGGTTTTCTCCATCACAAGAGTTGTTCAGAGTCCTCTTTCTGGTATGGGAGAGAAAGGCATCTTTACAAAAGGAAATTTCCTTTATAAATGTAAATTTCCTTTACCAAAGGAAGACTGTGCCCAAATGTTAATGCTTTTCCTGAGTCTGTTAGTTCTCAGAGGTCTTTAGCTGAAAATAACCCATATGCCAAAGAGACATGTTCGGGCATATTTTGGGGTGGCATATTCTGGGACCTCTCTGTTTGCATACAGTCCTTGCTGTGTTCCCCCAGTCCTGGGTGAGGGCAGGCAGTGAGTGCTTGAGAAACGTGGGAGGATTTAGGTCAGAATCACCATATTGCCTCCCAAACCAAAACTTTCTCAAACCCAGGAAGCAGCCTCACCCTCGGGGTGCCCTCACTAAAACTCTGGGCTCTGGTGCTATGTCACCAGCAGTTGTCCTACTGTGTTTGATATTTGCAGAGAGCAGCTCCACTTCTGTCTCATATGTTAGCTCTTTTGATCCCGTCATCAAAACTTCACAAAGTAGGCAAGGAAGGTTTTATTAGACACATTCTACTGCCTTGCAGGATCCTCGTGCTTAGTAACTCAGTTGTGTCTGACTCGTGATCCTTTGGACTTTAGCCCACCAGGCTCCTCTGTCCATGTGATTTTTCAGGCAAGAATATTGGAGTGGGTTGCCATTTCCTTTGCCAGGGAATTTTCCTGGCCCTGGGAACCAACCTCAATTTCCTGTTTGTGTCCTTCATTGCAGGTGGATTCTTTACCCACTCAGCCATCGGGGAAACCTGCAGAATCCTCAGGAAAGTCAAATCTTTGCCCCAATTCACAAACTGGCCAGTGAAGGAATTAGGAAGCAAGCCCAGTTGGCTAGTGCCAAGCTTACTCCCTGCTACCCCCAGTTTTCGTTTTGGGGCTGGGAATAAAGAGAAATAATACACACAAGAACCAGACTCCTGAAAAATGAGGCAGTGCCTTGGAGTTTCTGCTTTGAGTGACCATGGAACCCTGGGCAGCTTCTCTTTCCTGATATAATGGGGTTTATTTGTTTTTTTGTTTTTTAATTTATTTTTATTGAAAGATAATTGCTTTACAGAATTTTGTTGTTTTCTGTCAAAACCTGTAAATAAGTTCTTTAGTACCATTTTTCTAGATGCCGTATATGTATATGTTAGAATTAGATATTTATCTTTCTTTTTTCTGACTCACTTCAGTCTGTATAATAGGTTCTAGGTTCATCCACCTCATAACCGACTCGAATGCGTTCTTTTTTATGGCTGATATTATTCCATTGTGTATATGTACCACAACTTTATCCATTCATCTGTCGATGGACATCTAGTTTGCTTCTATGTTCTCACTATTGTAAATAGTGCTGCAGTGAACAATGGGATATATATGTCTTTTTCAATTTTGGTTTCCTCAGCTTATATGCCTAGGAGTGGGATTGCTGAGTCATACAGTGGTTTTATTCCTAGTTTTTTAAGGAATCTGCATACTGTCTTCCATAGTGGCTATATCAATTTACATTCCCACCAGCAGTGCAAGAGCATTCACTTTTTTCCACACCCTCTCCAGCATTTATTGTTTATAGACCTTTTTTTTCCCTTTTTTAGTTCTACCGGTTTATTGCTATCAACCCATCTCCCTTCACCCTCATGCATGCATGCTCAGTTATGTAGCCCCATGGACTGCAGCCTGCAAGTCTCCTCTGTCCATGGACTTTTCCAGGCAAGAATACTCGAGCGGGTTGCCGTTTCCTTCTCCATGTTTGCTGACTTATTGATGATGGCCATTCTAACTGGTGTGAGGTGATATCTCATTATGGTTTTGATTTGCATTTCTCTAATAATGATCAGTGTTGAGCATCTTTTCATGTGTTTGTTAGTCATCTGTATGTCTTCTTTGGAGAAATATCTGTTTAGGTCTCTTTTCGACTTTTTGTTTGGGTTGTTTGGTTTTCTGGTATTGCGTTGTATGCGCTGCTTGTATATTTTGGAAATTAATCTTTTGTCAGTTGTTTCATTTGCTATTATTTTCTCCCATTCTGAGGGTTGTTTTTTCACCTTGCTTATAGTTTCCTTTGCTGTGCAAAAGCTTTTAAGTTTAATCAGGTACCACTTGTTTACTTTTATTTTTATTTCTGTTACTCTAGGAGGTGGGTCATAGAGAATCTTGCTTTGGTTTATGTCATCGAGTGTTCTGCCTATATTTTCCTCTAAGAATATAAAGTTTCTGGTCTTACATTTAGGTCTTTAATCCACTTTGAGTTTGTCTTTGTGTATGGTGTTAGGAAGTATTCTAATTTCATTCTTTTCCATGTAGTTGTCCAGTTTTCCCAGCACCATTTATTGAAGAGGCTGTCTTTGCCCCATTGTATATTCTTGCCTCCTTTGTTGAAAATAAGGTACCCATAGGTGCATGGGTTTATTTCTGGGCTTTCTATCTTGTTCCATTGGTCTATATTTCTGTTTTTGTACCAGTATCATACTGTCTTGATGACCGTAGCTTTGTAGTATAGTCTGAAGTCAGAAAGGTTGATTCCTCCAGCTCCATTCCTCTTTCTCAAGACTGCTTTGGCTATTTGGGGTCTTTTGAGTTTCCATATGAATTGTGAAATTTTTTTTGTTCTAGTTCTGTTAAAAATGCCACTGGTAATTTGATAGGAATCTCATTGAATCTGTAGATTGCATTTGGTAGTATAGTCATTTTCAAAATATTGATTTTTCCTACCCAGGAACATGGACTATCTCTCCATCTGTTTATGTCATCTTTGATTTCTTTCATTAGTGTCTTATAATTTTCTGTGTACAGTTCTTTTGTTTCTTTAGGTAAGTTTATTCCTAGTATTTAATTCTTTTTGTTGCAATGGTGAATGGGATTGATTCCTTAATTTCCCTTTCTGCTTTTTCATTGTTAGTATATAGAAAAGCAAGTGATTTCTGTGTATTGATTTTGTATCCTGCAACTTTGCTAAATTCACTGATTAGCTCTAGTAATTTTCTGATACTATCTTTAGGGTTTTCTATATGCAGTATCATGTTATCTGCAAACAGTGAGAGCTTTACTTCTTCTTTTCTGATCTAGATTCCTTTTATTTCTTTTTTCTTCTCTGAATGCTGTAGCTAGGACTTCCAGAGCTATTTTGAATAATAGTGGTGAGAGTGGACACCTTGTATTGTTCCTGATCTTAGGGGGAATGCTTTCAGTTTTTCACCATTGAGAATAATGTTTGCTGTAGACTTTTCATGTATGGCCTTTACTATGTTGAGGTAGGTTCCTTCTATGCCCACTTTTTTTGAAGAGTTTTAATTACAAATAGATGCTGAATTTTGTCAAAGGCTTTTTCTGCGTCTATTGAGATGATCATATGATTTTTATCTTTCAGTTTGTTAATATGGTGTATCACATTGATTTGCATATATTGAAGAATCCTTGTATTCCTGGCATAAACCCAACTTGATCATGGTGTATGAGCTTTTTGGTATGTTGCTGAATTCTGTTTGCTAAAATTTTGTTGAGGATTTTTGCATCTATGTTCGTCAGTGATATTGGCCTGTAGTTTTCTTTTTTGTGTTGCCTTTGTCTGGTTTTGGTATCAGGGTGACGGTGGCCTTGTAGAATGAGTTTGAAAGTGTTCCCTCCTCTGCAATTTTTTGAAAGAGTTTTAGCAGGAAGGTTTATTTTTAAACAGGTTGAGTTGATTAAAGTGTCAGGTCGGGATGAAGTGGGTGAGAAGGCAGAATGAGACCTGTTTGGCTCCTATATTAATTTCTTCCTTGTAGCTGTGAAAAATCTAACTGGTCATGTTTCTGGGGAAATTTAGAAGGCTACTGGTTATTGTTATCAAGGGGAGTGGGGGCTTGGTCTGTGTGGAAGGAAATCAAAAGGGGGCTGAGAACTGCTGTGGGCAAAGCTGACTCCGAATGGGAGATTCATCTAAGAAAGTCTTCAGCATCATTATGTGCCTGCTTACAGGACAGTAATGTATTTGCATACTGTAATGATGTATTGCCTATGCATTACTGCTAATTATTTTAAAATGACCATAACTACTATTAACATGTGACAGTGCCTCATTAGAATGTGTAATTGTGTCTGTCAGTAATGATATTATTATGTGTCTTTTAACAGAATGTGGGACATTAATTCTCATCCCTTAGACTCTTCAGTACCAGTTCTCCAGGTAGAGTTCAAAGCCCCAAGCAGTCAATTCAGCTGTTCTCTAACGTCTGAGTGGGGCTGTACTTAAACTGTTTTAGGAAGATGATTATCTTATTAAAGAGTGATTATCTTATTAAAGATATATACGGACACACACACACCCTCATAACACCAAAAAAATCTATGGTCTTTCTTTGGCAATTTGCTATAGTATTTTACAACTGACTCCCAAGGAGGTTTCTGCCCAAGTCACATCTGAATTTTTTTGATGGGTGTAAATCTGTTCCCATTCTTTCTCCCAGAGCACAGCTATTCTCAAACTAGAGAGTCGCCCTATGGCATCTGGTTCTAGCTTCCTCCAGGGCTGGTACCTGCCACAGGAGGGCCTTTAGAAACACGTGGCAGGTGACTGTGATTTGTTGCTGTTGTCATGATGTCTGGGCACTGTGGGCATTTCTTGGGCTATGGCCGATGCTGCCAACACTATGTGGTCCTTTCGCAGCCCACGACTGCCCTGCAGGCCAGGAACATTTCCCTGTGCTGCTCTGTCTCTGGGCTGTGGGACCTTTGAGTCTTTTCAGTTCCCCAGAGCCATTGGGTCTCTTACCCAGAAGTGCTCTCAGCTTTGTGGGTACCCTTAGGAGACAGCTAAGCATGAAAAATTGATGCTTTTGAACTGTGGTGCTAGAGAAGACTCTTGAGAGTCCCTTGGACTGCAAGGAGATCCAACCAGTCCATCCTAAAGGAGATCAGTCCTGGGTGTTCATTGGAAGGACTGATGCTGAAGCTGAAACTCCAATACTTTGGCTAACTCATGCGAAGAGTTGACTCATTGGAAAAGACCGTGATGCTGGGAGGGATGGGGTCAAGAGGAGAAGGGAACGACAGAGGATGAGATGGCTGGATGGCATCACCAACTCGATGGACATGGGTTTGGGTGGACTCCAGGAGCTGGTGATGGACAGGGAGACCTGGCATGCTGTGGTTCATGGGGTCGCAAAGAGTCAGACACAACTGAGAAACTGAACTGAACTAGGAGACCAGGGTGGGGGTTCTCACTCTTGCAGAAATTGTTCCCGATTTTTGCCAGGCATGTGCAGGGCTGTGGTCTCAGGTTTATATCCCAGACCTTGAAATTACAAAGGATCACTTTCATAAATCCAAGCCAACTCTCTGTCCTGTAGTCCTGTTGTCTTGTTATGGGGTTTGTAACTAGTGACAAGATGGCATCACATAGGTTATATACATATGAACATGGCCAAGTAAAGAAAAACCAAGGCACTTGCTCAGTGTAATCTCTTTCCTCCTGTCACATCTGTGTCTTTTATTATTATTATTAATTAAGTTTTGGCTGTGCTGGGTCTTTGTTGCTCTGCAGGTTTTTCTCTAGTTGCGGAGAGTGGGGACTACTCTCTGGGTACTTGGGCTTCTTATTGAGGAAGCTTTTCTTATTGCAGAGCCCTGGGCTCTAGAGCGTGGGCTCAGTGTCGTGGCGCTCAGGCTTAGTTGCCCCTTAGCATGTGGGATCTTCCCAGACCTGGGATCAAACCCGTGTCCCCTGTGTCAGCCGGTGGATTCTTAACCACTGGACCACCAGGGAAGTCCTCCTGTCTTCTGAGGATGCCTTCACTACCACTTGACTGGAAAAGGCCACAGCTGATTGGATCCAGGGAGGACCCCTGGCTGGGGCCTCCCCCTGTGACTTTCATGGCTTGATTCAAACAAGTGAACTAAGCCATCGTCATCTCCTGGAAATTTGTACTGAGGTGTTCCCGTTGGCTATGGGGCCTAGGACTGAATTCTAGAGACACAGGCCAGGCATTGACTTTCTGGATTAGGATTCAGATGAGCGAGCAGAAGAAACTTGTTGGAAGAGATCAGAGCATAAATGCAGAGAGAGAGAGAAACAGAAAGAGACGGAGACCAACTGAGGGACTGGAAGTATGACTCTGTTCTCCAGTTCCAGTTTGGGCCCCTCTGAGGTCTGCCAGGACCTTAGTTAAATCATATGAGGGGCTGTGATTCACTAGTGAATTCTCACCACACCCTTTCCTCCTTTCTTTGAAGAATCTCAGTTTGCAGCCTCAAACAGGTCAATTGGAGACATTGCTCCAAAAAGAGAAGGGGCTTTTTATTTAATTCTGAGGTCTGTCTTCTGAAATATGTTGTCTATGTTCCTGAGGACATTTTTTTGGGCTCTTTTTTTTTTTTTTTGGTGGAAGAGAGAAGCCTGAGAGGATATAATCAGGGGAAGATTATTTTTAGTGCTTTCTAAGTTTCTAGTTTTATGTTTGCCTGGGGTTACCTCTGAGCATTCATATCTCCCACAATTTAAGACTTCCAGTTGCCTCCCTGAAGCAACATCTCCTGTCATCAGTATTTTCTTTCCTTTAAAACAAATAAACAAAGAACCGCCCCCCCCCCCCAAAAAAAAAGCACCAGTGTTACTCTCAAGGCTGGGGGAACTATTTTTAAAAAGGATCTTGGTTCCTCGTCTCCTTGATGCCATCACAGTATAAATGCAGAACAGACACCTACTTGGAGAAGAAAGAAAAAAAAAGAAATATGCTTGCGATGTGTTTAAACCCAGATGCACTTCAGATGTTGTTGTTGTTATTATTTTTCTCCATTGATGGTCTTGCCAGCCATTATGGTAGGAAGTTAAAACACCTGGTTTGCATTATCCTGACTTGCCTTTAAGGCTAGTGTGCAGGCAGTTGGGCAGGGGGGTTGTGAGCATGCTCAGGAAAGCACTATCTGATCCTTCCTGGGGATTTTGTGATTTATGTTTCCCCTTTTTTCTTTCCTGTTGTAGTTCCTTGAAGTCGGCTTCTCTCTTCACAGCTGCTGTTGCTGCTGGCCCGGGCTGGCGTGGTCCTCCCTTGCCAAAAGGACTCTCAAAGCCTGCAGCTTAGATCCTCCTGGGTATCCAGTGTCTGCTGTCTTCTCTCGGCCTTTCCTCCCTCCCCCGTGCCATTTCATTTACTCTCTCAAAAGTAATTAGTAATTTAGACGGGACAGGATGCGTGTGTGCAGGTGGGGAGATTCCGGCTCTGATCTCTGTCCCTGCCTTTGTGCTTTGATGTTCTTGTCTGCGTGCAGACCTAGAGAAGCAGACTCCTGGATTCTGCAGTGACTTCTGGGGACGGAGCGACCACTTTGGGGAACGAGAACATTCCTTTCGCTGCTGGTGATGCCAGTGCGGGAAGGGGCTTGAATGCTAAATTGAAATGATTGATTTAGCATCCGTTAGAGAACTGCTGTAGGTGACTTGCTCTGAAGGAGATGGGGAAGTTTAATGAGAACAAGAGTGGAGGGGAGGGATGTAAAAGTTTTGAACGGGGTGTTATGGAGGCCAGTTCCTGTCTTCTACCAGCCTTGTGGGTCAGCCTGCCAAGGTCACAGTTGAGGAGTGTGAGTGAGTGTGGCATCTGTTGACAAGCCTTTAGATGCCTGGAGTCTTTCGGGGGATGATGAAGAAGACTGTGCCGAGGATGGGAATGCCATTGGGTTTTTCTGCCAATTCCCCAGCTGGATGAGTTTGGAAACTGTGTTTCATGACTTCCCCGGTGGTGATCATCCTCTGAGAGGCTGATGCAGTCTAAGCTCACTCCCACCGGGGTGGAGGGATAATGGGTAATGCCAGGCAGTCTAACCTCACTCCCACCGGGGTGGAGGGATAATGGGTAATGCCAGAGAGAGCTGAGCTGCCACCTTACCATGGGGCCGCATTTATGACAATGACCCAGGATCTCCCTGCCCCAGGATTTCTCCTGGGGAAATAGACGTCTTGGCTTCCCTTCTGTTCTAGATTAAACGGCTCTACATGCAGTCTCTGCATGCAGGGTTTAGAACCTCTTCAGGTTTCTTCAAAAGAGCGGCAAAGACTTTAGTGAATTCTCTATAAGGGAGATGGAGGAGGAGACTTAAACCATATGCTCAACAGCAAACCACTTAAAATTCCCATTAAATATTCTGTTCTTGCCAAAGTCCCTTGAATCCACCCACTACTCAAGCTCTTTGGCAGGTCTCCCCACCTCTCACCCAGGTATTTCTGTAATTTTCAAAGTCTTCACATTTTTTTCCCTGTATTTTTTGGCAGCACCTCGTGGCATATGGGATCTTAGTTCCCTGATCAGGGATCAAACCTGTTCCCTGCCACAGTGGAAGTGTGGTATCTTAGCCACTGACCTGCCAGGGAAGTCCCAAATTCTTCACATTTTTATCAAGCAGAGAAATTCTTTTGTAATCAAACTCATAGTCAAGTTTATACACCCAAAACCATTGGCATGCTCACAAAATAAAGGACTTTATGGTATTAAGATCCAATTTCTTCAGAAGGCAGATCAACACTATTATTACTGCTTGGGACCTCATTCCTCAACCCATGTGCTTAATCAATGGATTTCTTCCTGATAAATATAGGACTGTCCCCAACAGGAAGCCTTATTATAAATATAGGACTGTCCCTAAGAGGAAGACTTATTCCAGCTACTAAAGAAGGAAGAGTTCCTCCATCTCATTACCCCAGAAGCTGGAAAGCAAAACCCGTCATTAGAACATTGCTCAACCAGCATTCAGAGAATCAGAATGAAGTCAGTGGACGGCTCCGGGGGAGATTTCAGTCTTAAGTGGAGGGCAGGCCTGGCACTTTCTCTGCTATGTGGGAGAGTGTCATTCTAATGATGGTGTGACTCTGGCCAGATTCACGGATGGGTAAACCCTAACCATCTCTTCCTTCCCACCTCTCCTTCTGGGTTCCACTCAGACCTTGCCCTCTCTTGGATCAGTCACCACAACACTCTTTGTTACTTCAATACTTTCCTGATAGAGTCCTTTTTTTCATCATGTGTGGTAGTTGGTTGCCTTAAAATTTTTTTTTCTTTTGAACATTTTATTTTATATTGCAATATAGCCTATTAACAACGTTATGATAGTTTCAGGTAAACAGCAAAGGGACTCAGCCTTATATATACAGATATCCATTCTCCCCCAAACCCCGCTCCCATCCAGGCTGCCATATGGAGCAGAGGTCAATGTGCTACACAGTGAGTCCTTGTTAGTTGCCCATTTAGAATATAGCAGTGTATACTTGACCATCCCTAACTCCCTAACTATCCCTTCTGCCCAGCAAGTCTGGTTGCTTCTTGATGCCAAAGAGAGAGGCACCTTCATCTCAGACTAGGGTTTGCTATACCTTTCAAAGGATGAACTCCTTCAGAAAACATTCTTGGGGATTGCCGATCTGCTCATAGACTCACTATAGCTATTAGAACCAGGCACCTTTAGACTCACTATAGCTATTAGAACCAGGCACCTTTATACTATCCTCTTCCTTTGATGGAGGATGAAACTGAAGCTCAGAAGAATAAAATGACGTATTTAGGTTCACACAGTTGAGGTTGTAACCAGGACTACATTTTAATCTTCAGAAGTCTCCATGTTTCCGCTGTATCTCATTGTCTACCTGTCAGTCATTTGCGGTGGTTCTTTTTTCTAGAGTTTCTGCAAATCATACCAGAAGCTCCTTGAAAACAGGAACTGTATCTTCTCTAGGCTGTGGTTAGTTTCCCAGGGGCCACCCAGGATATGTTGTTCATGCATTTCAACAGACATTTTTAGAGCACTCATTATATTTGAGTGTTATATTTTATATATATATATATGTGAATATGGTGCTATATATACATTTAAATATATATACATTTATATATTAATGCTGTGGATATAGAAGATGAAAAAGACACACTTTTTTTTCTTAAGAAGTCCACCACACTTGAGAACTGCTGTAATAGAACTACTGAGAAAAGTAGATATAAATGGAAGGGAAAGAGAGAGAAATCCAGGGGCTCTGGAAGCTTTGTGGACAAGATAGGATTGGGGCTGGGCCTTAAATAAGAATTTCACTAGTAGGTGAGGGAGAGGCTTGTTAGCTGCAGCCGGAAGAGCACAAGGATGTGATGAAGAATGGCTCACAGGCCACTGCAGCTGAAATGTGGAAACTGCAGATGGCGGCTGAGGGTTGAAAAGGAAGGTAGAGAACCTGGATCACTTTGATGCATTTCTCTATCATCCAAGAGAGAACCTGGCTGTGAATAGGCACTCTGCAAACAGGCATGCTTGTGAAATAAACCTGTGACTGCTATGGGTCTACTGACTGCAGAGATAGTGGTGTCCAGAGGCAGTATATTGTTAAAGATTTGGTGTAAGTCCTAACTTTGCCACATACACGCTGTATGAACTGGGAAGGTTTTTAACTTCTCTGGACCTCAATTTTTTTTTTTTTAATGGGAGTATAGTTGCATATACTGCTGTCAGTTTCTGCTATATAATAAAGTGGGCCAGCTTTCTGCATACATATATTCCTTCTTTTCAAGATTTCCTTCCCATTTAGGTCTCCACAGAGCAGTCAGTAGAGTTCCCTGTGCATACAGTAGGCTCTCATTAATTGTCTGTTTTATACATGGTAGTGTATACACGTCAATCCCAATCTCCCAGTTCATTGACCCTCAATGTTCTTATCTGTGAAATGTAGATGACAATAGTACCTATCTCATAGATTTGTTATGATGATTAAATTAAGTTAGCACGTGCAAGACATGAATAATTTAGAGTAGTGCCTGTTTTGTAGTCAGCACTATATTTCTTATTTGTATTATTAGAATAATTTTACTCTCCTTGTATCCCCTCAAAATAGGGAGAAACCTGTCTTTCTGAAAATGTCTCATTACATGCCCTACTATCTGAAATTCTTCCATAAAGCTTTCTTTAACAATTCAAAGTCCTTTATTAAAACACATGTGTAATTAGAAGCCCATTGTAGGATATCAGTCATTAATACTTTAGCAAGAATTCAGTTCTCTAATAGGGCCTGAGGAAATGGGTTATTTCCTGCCAAATAAGGAGAAATACTGTGGGCTTCCCTTGTGGCTCAGTAGTAAAGCATCTGCCTGCCAATGCAGGTTTGATCCCTGGATAGGAAAGATGCCCTGGAGAAGAAAATGGCAACCCACTTCAATGTTTTTTGTGTGGGCAGCACCAGGCAGCCCAAAGGAGGATGCCCTGCGGACCCATCACCCAGCTTTCATCAGCCTCTCCGTTCAGCTTTGTTCTCTGCTGGTCTTGTCCGCACTCTTAACTCTTTTGAATTGTGACGGGAACTCAATTTCTTTATGAAAAATGGCCCTGGAGCTCCTCCAAGCAATGGCTGGTCCTAGGGTTGGAACAGAAAATATACAAGGCAAAGCAGGAGCATCTGGTAGTGCCTGTTAAGTAAGGAAATGCTAGACAAAGCAAAGCAAAACTCATAGGAAAACCCCAAACCCCACACAGTAATGGGGATGAGTTTAAGGAACAAGGGAGCCAATTGGGAAAGAGCTCCCAGTGGCCAAAGCTGGAACAGTTTGAGCCACAAAATGCATAAAGTAGTATTGGATTCTAACCTAAAGTATAACGTAATTATCTGAGTCCATACGGATGTGAATACATGATTGAATCAATAAATGGGGGGCAGGGGACAAATCTGTGCAGAAAAATGCCCAATAATTCATGTGAGTTCCGTGCCTTCAGGGAAGAGGATCTTAACTCCTCACTCTGTAAGTGTATGCTGGATGTGCTTTCCTCCTTCCAAAGAGTATCCTTTGTCTGGAAAAGGGGAAGAAACGAGTAACTTGACAAAAGAGAAATCTGACAAACACCACCTCAGACAGGTGATCAAGGTCAGCATCGACAGTGCCAAGTGATGCTGATCGTATGTGTGTACTATGACATGACGTGATGAAAATGGCACGTCACCTCTGTGATCTTCCACAAAACTCGTAACTCTAGTCATCTTGAGAAAAAAATTACCAACAAATTCCAACAAAAGGATGTCTTACAAAATACTTGACTGGCACTCTTCAAAACTATCAAGGTCATCACAAACAAGGTAAATGTGGGAAATTGTAACAGCTAAGAGAAACCTAAGGAAACATGACAACTAAATGTGATGCAGTTTCTTGGATGGAATCCTGGCACAGAAAAAGGACGCTTGGTAAAAACTAAGGAAATTTGAGTCAACTATAGACTTTAATTAGCATTAAGGTATCAGTCTTGGTTCACCAATTGTAGCAAGTGTACCATACTAGTGCAAGATGTTAATAATAGGGGAAATGGTGTGAGTGTGCCACGTGCTAAGTCGCTTCAGTTGTGTCCAACTCTTTATGGCCTTACTGACTGCAGCCTGCCAGGCTCCTCTGTGGGATTCTCCAAGCGAGAATACTGGAGTGGGTTGCCATGCCCTCCTCCAGGGAATCTTCCCAACCCAGGGATTGAACCCGAGTCTCTCGCATGTCCTGCATTGGCAGGTGGGTTCTTTACCATTAGCACCACCTGGGAAGCCCAGTTGTATGCGGGTGAGGGACAAATGGAATCCTTTGTATCATTTGCTCAGTTTTTCTGTAAATCTAAACTGTTCTTAAAAAAAAAAGTGTATTAGTTAAAAGAAAAGCCTCTGGAAATAATGCAATTGCTAGAGCTACCAACAAGGTGAAGAGGTCTAAGGAATATGGTTCTTAAGCAGACAGTAGAAGTTTCATGGGAGAAATTATATCTGGGTCATGAAGGTCTGGGAATATATATCCCTTTTGAATGTCAAACGTTTTCTGTTTTCAGTAACAGTTCAGCAACTTTGACTTCAGTGAGTTGATATGTACTAGTATCTTACCAATTTTCATCATAGATAGTGATTTTTTCTGCATATATCCTTTCTCTGATTTGTCATGTCAGGAAAAACATTTCCTCTACCCTCTTATGTTCAGTACTTGGAGGTCTGCAAATTAAATTGACAAAAGACAGACTAGGAAGAGAAAAGACAGATTTTTATTCACATAAGAGGGCCTTTACAGAAAAATGTGACTCAAAATGGCAGTTATAATTTGGGACTTACATACCATCTTAATAGGACTTCCCTGATAGCTCAGTTGGTAAAGAATCCACCTGCAATGCAGGAGACCCTGGTTTGATCCCTGAGTTGGGAAGATCTCCTGAAGAAGGGAAAGGCTACCCACTCCAGTATTCTGGCCTGGAAATTCCATGGACTGTATAGTCCATGGGGTTGCAAAGAGTCAGACACAACTGAGTGACTCTTGCCTTACCATCTTAATAGGAGAAGGGGAGGGAGAAAGGCTTTTGTGAGAAAACAAGTGAATTTTAGAAAAGAGAAATGGGTCCTTAGGAGAACAGATGGGAGATGTGATAGTTTTGTGATGATGTCTTTTTAGGTAATTTCTTTTCCCGGCACTGGGCTTCTTGTCTCCAGTGATATGAGTCAGTTTTCACTGGTTTTGAAACTCTCAACAAGGGCTTTAAAGACAGTTGAATTCTTTGGGGAGTCTCTGCTTTTTAGGGAGATAAGGGGTAATAAGAGTGGGTGGGGTGGGACAGCACAGACTCCAAACCCTCTTCTCAGTGCTGGATTCTGGATTCCTTCAGTTGAATGCAGGCTTCCTAAAGGTCACCAACACATCCTGTGTTTCCCGTGATGAGGGAAACACCTTTTAGCGTTTTGGCAGTGCCTCCAGAGGGAATGGCAAGCTTGAAATGGAGACAGGATTGGACATTTAGTTTTAAGCAAGTCTTTGAGGCCTGAGGCTTGGCTAGGTTTGGGTAAAGATTATGATCCTACAGTCCAGGACTGGTGGAAACAGCAAAGGGAGAATTTTGAGGTGAGAGGTGCAAAACTTTAGGGCTCGTAGTGTCTGTTTTCCAGTGAAGAGTTAATGAGTTTTTCAGGAAGTTCCTGACTAGAGTCTACAGGAATCCTGACACTATGCTAAAGGAGACGATGGAAAGCAAGTTAATGAAGAGTGTTTTGTGGGGATTAGTGGGTGTGTGTCCTCAATGTCCAAAGCCTGTGTGCAGCGGGAAATGGTCCTGGGTCTCAAAAATGTAATGCAAGATTAAAACAAATATAATTGAGTAGTAAAGACCCACCTGCCAATGCAGGAGATATAAGAAATGCGGGTTCAATGCCTGGTTAGGGAAGATCCCCTGGAGGAGGGCATGACAACCCACTTCAGTATTGTTGCCTGGAGAATTCCATGGGCCAGGGAACCTGGTGGGCTACAGTCCATGGGGTCAGACATGGCTCAAGTGACTTAACACGATGTGCTCACCATACATTTGCTGCTTTCTTTTTAACTTAATTATCTGTCATGTCTGCTCTTCCAAGCTCTATATTCAGATCTATGTCATTCCTTTTTTTGGTCATGTTTTTAAAAATTTTTATTTTTAATTGGAGGATTATTACAATATTGGATGGTTTCTGCCATACATCAACATGAATCAGCCATAGGTATACAAATGTCCCCTCCCTCTTAAACTATCCTCTCACCTCCATGCCCATTCCACCCCTCTAGGTTGTCACAGAGGTCCAGCTTTGGATTCCCTGCATTCCATTATTTCTTTTAATGGCCGAATTATTGCAAGGCTTTGAGGCCCAACTGGCCCTGTGGCCTGTGACTGTCTTCTGATCACTTGCTTGGGACAATGGGACAGATCCTTCTGTCATAATCTCCACTTGTTCATTCAGTCATTAAGTCTTGTCCTACTCTTTGCTACCTGATGAACTGCAGCATGCCAGTGGTGCCATCCAACCATCTCATCCTCTGTTGCCCCCTTTTCCTCCTTCCTTCAATCTTTCCCAGCATCAGGGTCTTTTCCAATGAGTCAGCTTTTCACACCAGGTGGCCAAAGCATTGGAGCTTCAGCTTCAGCATCAGTCCTTCCAATGAATATTGAGTGTTGATTTCCTTTCTGTCCAAGAGACTCTCAATTTCTTCTCTAGCATCACAGTACAAAAGCATCATTTCTTAGGCACTCAGCCTTCTTTATGGTCCAGTTCTCACATCCATACATGACCACTGGAAAAACCATAGCTTAGACTATATGGACCTTTGTCGGCAAAGTGATGTCTCTGTGTTTTAATGTGCTGTCTAGGTTTGTCATAGCGTTTCTTCCAAGGAGCAATTGTCTTTTAATTTCATAGCTGCAGTCACTATCTGCAGTGATTTTGAAGCCCAAGAAAATAAAATCTGTCACTGTTCCCACTTTTTCCCCCATCTATTTGACGTGAAGTGATGGGACCGGACACCCTGATCTTAGCTTTTTGAATGTTGAGTTTTAAGCCAACTTTTTCATTCTCCTCTTTCACCCTCATCAAGAGGTTCTTTAGTTCCTCTTCACTTTCTGCCATTAGATATCATCTGCCTATCTTCGGTTGTTATTTCTCCCGGTAATCTTGATTCTAGCTTATGAATCATCCAGCCCAGCATTTTGCATGATATACTCTGCATATAAGTTAAATAAACAGGGTGACAATATACAGCCTTGATGAACTCCTTTCCCAATGTTGAGCCAGTCTGTTTTTCCATGTCCAGTTCTAACTGTTGCTTCTTGACTTGCATGTAGGTTTCTCAGGAGATGGGTAAGGTGGTCTGGTCTTCCTATCTCTTTAAGAATTTTCCACAGTTTGTTGTGATCTACACAGTCAAAGGCTTTAGCGTAGTCATTGAAGCAGAAGTAAATGTTTTTCTGGTATTTCCTTGCTTTTTCTATGATTCAATGGATGTTGGCTATTTGATCTGTATTTCCTCTGCTTTTTCTAAATCCAGTTTGTACATCTGGAAGTTCTCAGTTTATGTACTATTGAAGCCTCGCTTGGAGAATTTTGAGAATTACTTTACAAGTGTGTGAAATGAATGCAGTTGTACAGAAGTTTGAACATTTTTTGGCATTGCTTTTCTTTGGGATTGGAATGAAAACCCACCTTTTCCAGTCCTGTGGCCACTGCTGAGTTTTCCAAATTTGTTGACATAATAAGTGCAATACGTTCACAGCATCGTCTTTTAGGGTTTGAAACAGCACAGCTGGAATTCCATCACCTCTACTAGCTTTATTTGTAGGAATGCTTCCTAAGGCCCACTCTATTTTTAAGTAAAACAAATAATCCTCCCAGATGATAATGACGACTTTCCCATAGGAAGAAATTTCAGTTTATCCAGATCTTTCAGATCTTAGGTAGATCAAGACTTGGCTTGAGGGAGAGCTGCCCCCTCTTTCTGGGGGCAAGCCCTGGAAGCTGACTGGAGCCCTTGTATAGCCTTGGGAGCACAGGATGAGAAAGCTACAGGACATGGATGCTGGAGGTCTCTTGGCCAGTACTATGAAGGCAACTCTCTAATTTATAAGTAATTTCTTGCCTGAAGAGTTGGTTGAGGAGTATAGCTTTGAAGACATATTCCCTCCGAAGGGGTGACTAAGTCAGCTATCTGCTGTACCAGGCAGTTGCTGAGCAATATTTTAAATTTAATTTTATTTAATATACGTTCCCTTTTCCAGGGGAGTCTTCTGAACCCAGGGATCGAACCCAGATCTCCTGCATTGCAGGCAGATTCCTTACCATCTGAGCCACAAGGGCCCTTATTAATGTCTGTAAGATATAATGATATTCTTTGTATATAATCTATATGCATTGCTCTCTGGTCACCCTGATATTTGCTTTAACCAACCTGGGTGTCATTTTTTTCTCTCCATCCTGCCGAGGGGGCCTGGGATCTGCTGCCAGAGTTTTCCAGGAAGTTCAGGACAGACTTACATTCAGCCTCAGTCCCCATTGCCTTTCCTAAATTGCCTGGGAACACGAAGCCCTCCCCCATCCCCAACACTCCTCTCCCCCTCTCTTAGCTCTTGGCAATCTTTCTCCTGCCCCTGTTTTTTTTTTTTTTTTTTTTAAAGAGGGACACAATATCTGCCTCCTAAGCAGGCTTTGCATGGCCTGTAGGAGCAGCTGACAAAGGGAACAAGTAATTTCTTAGCCTTTCAGCTCCACACTGCCTCTGGTTTTTGTGAGTGGCCGGTGCACCTGTTGTGATAAGCAATGCTCGCTTCACAAGCAATTTGAAAAGAGGGCAAGCTCGCCACCCCACTCCCGCCCCCTTTCTTTTAAGTGGATGTTAATAATTTTCAGAAGGAGTGGTGGGGGGGGGGTTGGCAAAAAGAGACAAGTTCTCAGGATTTATTCTTCGCCTGACACTTGCCGTGAGGATGGGGAGCTGGTCGAGGTGGGGGCCGTCCTTGCGGCTTCATTAGGGACTGAGCTGGGCTGGGAGGATGAGCCGGGGGATGCTGGCTTCATTTGGGATGAGGGGCTTTCCTGTTCCTTGTTCTCTGTGGGCTGTTTTGGTTTATTTGTTCCATGGTTCTCTAAGCTTCTTTGTTTGACCCTGGCTGGTGAAGAGCCTGGAGGATTGGTGAAAAGAAGTTTCTTCCAGCAAAACACATTTTGGCCTAAGGGAAATAAAGGACTCCCACTTTTCCTAGGCCAGGTGGGAGGGCACGCATGTGGCCCCTTCCATTTTTCTTTTCTTTTTAAAAGTCTATTAAACTCATGTTGGCAGCAAGTATTGCCCCGACAGACTGGAGAGCAGAAGTTCTCCGTTTATAGCCCTGGACATGTGGCCCATTGGGCTGGCTGGTTGTGTGTGCCCCAGGAGGGTAGGCTTCTCCGATGTGCTGTCTGTTGAGTTCAGGTGGAGCCCTTTTCTTCCTTCCCTGCCTGTGTTTAGCTGAGCTTGTGGGTCTTGGAGGCCCCGGTGCTGCTGCTGATGCTGCTGCTAAGTCGCTTCAGTCGTGTCTGACTCTGTGCGACCCCATAGACGGCAGCCCACCAGGCTCCCCCATCCCTGGGATTCTCCAGGCAAGAACACTGGAGTGGGTTGCCATTTCCTTCTCCAATGCATGAAAGTGAAAAGTGAAAGTGAAGTCGCTCAGTCGTGTCTGACTCCTAGTGACCCCATGGACTGCAGCCTACCAGGCTCCTCCGTCCATGAGATTTTCCAGGCAAGAGGACTGGAGTGGGGTACCATTGCCTTCTCCGGAGGCCCCCATGAGTCTGCAGTTTCTCTCCGGTGCTGTGACCTGCAGGGCTCTCCTGCATGCAGTACCTGGGGAGGTGTTTGTGAGAAGGCTGAAGGTGGCTAGTTTCTAGCCTTTCCTGTACCAACTGCCCTGTGTCGCTATTGCTTGTGTTGAGGAGGAAAACCTTTTCTTCTACCCTATCATATTTGGGGTCGGGGATCTGCAAATTAAACTGACAAAAAGACAGATTAGCAAGAGGGGAAATAAAACATTTAATTTTATAATATATATGATGATGTGTTAGTCGCTCAGTCGTGTCCAACTCTGCCACCCCGTGGACTGTAGCCCACCAGGATCCTCTGTCCATGGTGGACACTGGATACTGGAGTGGGTTACCATTCCCTTCTCTAGGGATCTTCCTGACCCAGGGATCAAACCCTGGTCTTCTGCATTGCAGGCAGTTTCTTGACCATCTGAGCCACAAGGGCCCTTATGAGAGCTCACAAAGAAATGAGACTCAATGAGGAGGTTAGGATGGGGACTTACATGCCGTCTTAATAGAGGATGGGGAGGGACAGAGGAGGACTTCTGGAGGATTTCTCAGAAGGGAGAGGGGAGAAAGGTCACTATGGGAAAGCAAACGACTTTCTGGAAAGGTAAACAAGCCCTCAGCAGAGTAGGTGGAGCGGTATTGTAGTTTGTGACAATGTCTGTCTAGGTGTGATACAGAATTGTCTGGAGGACAGAAGATTAGGTTTGCTCTGGGGAGGGGATTTATGACAACTGAATTCTTTGGGAGGCTCTGCTTTTAGGTAGATAAGGGATTTCAGGAACTCAAATGCCTTCAGCTCAAAGTAATTTTTTTTAATGCTACAGTGGCTTATTCTAGACCCCTCACCTTACCAAGACCTCTCTGTAGTTTGGAAAGTCTTTGAGGATTCAGGCAGCACCAGACATAGCCCCTAGCTCCCATTAGGCCTGCCAAAAATGTCTGGTAAATGAAAACAGAGTATGTTACTCTGAGTAACAGCATTTAAATAGATACAAAGGGTCCTAACCAATATGTGTCTTAGTCACACAGTGCTTCAGCTGAGCGCTGCAGAGGGTGCTGGTGGGGTTTTGAGGAGAGTGAGGCGCAGTTTGGAGGAAGAGGGTGGATCGCTGTGCAGGTCCTGAGTTATGGGTTGGAGATGGGGTGTCGGGTCAGGTTTGTCCCTATTCAGTATGTTAGCAGCTTATCTGAGGCACACCTCACTTCGTAATTCTAGGTGTGTTTCCTCTAACCTCGCGTTTCTTGGCCCAGCACTCTGGGCTTACCAGAGAGAGGGCAGACCACCTTTTCCTTCTCTGTTCTGGGCACAAATGAATTGTAAGATTTCAAAGCCAAGGGCTAAGTTTCCAGTGTTTGGGCATCCAGTTACCTCTGGGAGGCTCTGATTTGAGTCTTACCTCTGATCTGCTATTGACTCTGCCACTGGCCTTGCCCAGAAGGTAGGATTTTGTCCTCATTCTGCCAACTCTTCCCCAGGGGTTTGTCCTGCTTAACTAACTGTCTGCCAGTGTCAACTTCTTGAGAATGCCTGCTTTCAGGTATTTTGAAAAATAAGACTTTCATGGGGGATTCTCCTGTCCTGCCTCAACTGATACATAATCAACTTTTTATATTAATACTATCAAAGAGTTTATAGCTACAAGGGAGATTTCCAGCGTTAAGAGTTGACTTTGTACTTATTTTAAAGAATAAATGTCATACCTAAATAAGGCTTCCCTGATGGTTCAGACAGTAAAGAATCTGCCTGCATGCAGGAGACCAGCATTTGATCCCTGGGTTTGGAAGATGCCCTGAAGAAGAAAATGGCAACCCACTCCAGTATTCTTGCCTGGAGAATCCCATGGACAGAGGAGCCTGGTGGGCTACAGTCCATGAGGTTGCAAAAAGTCGGACATGACTGAGCAAGTGACTAAGTGACTAACACTCAAATAGGCTTTACATTTCATAAGAAAACAAAGTTGGATAGCGGTTATTGTGGGTAATGATGCATCTTCTTTTTTCGAGTGGTGGGATTGGATTGTCTTTCCTCTGAGGACAGTTCTAGATCATTCTGCCTGACAGCACTGGGGGGACAAGAGTAGGAGGTGGCTGTAGGTGGTACCCACACTTGGTATTAGATAATGTATTGAATTGCACAGTGAGAAAACATTGTCTTTTCATATCTGTTTAATGTCCAGGGCTTCCCCCGTGGCTCGGTGGTAAAGAATCTGCCTGCCAATGTAGGAGACACAGGAGATGTGGGTTCGATCCCTGGGTCAGGAAGATCCTCTGGAGCAGGACATGGCAATCTACTCCAGTATTCTTGCCTAGAAAATCCCATGAACTAAGGAGCCTGGTGGGCTGTAGTCCATGGGGGTCGCAAAAGAGTTGGATACAACTGAAGTGACTTAGCATGATGAAGTAAAAGAGTTTCAGCTTGGTCCTAAAAGGGGACTCTCTACCTCCAGTTCTCCTCCTTCTGGGTTTTATTCCTCTTCCTCATTATTACTGTCAAACAAAGAGGGAGCAAGCCCCAGGCTCCCAGCCTTCTGTATCTTCAGCCGGAATTCATAACATTGCATTCATTGTGTTTATTTTCATGATTCTTTTCTATTCATGGCAAGTAATATTAGTTTTCAATTCACGGTTGGTGTCAAAATTTTATTTAACATGAAAGTACTTGAAGATAAAATGCAATCTGGTTTTAAAGAAAGATACTACACAGCAGGCCATACTTGGATGTGACATAAATTCTGGAAGTGGTGTGCGAGGGACCGTAGGTGGGAAACAGTTTCTTTTCTTTCCTGGTGGTCTCTGAGCCCCTCCTGTTCGCGAGCGGATATTATCTACTGCTCTCATCTTCTCCGCCACCACCAGTCTCTGCTGCCAGGAGGTTTTCCTTCCTCAGAGGATGAATCCTGACTTCATGAGAAAGTCGCTCTTGCTTCCTTTTGCAGGCTGTCTCTGTTCTACCCAGAGGTTGCTGTGGAGTGCTGGACAGGCACTGGGGCTGGGAATGTTGGTGGGGGCAGAGGTGTCCTCTCCTGTGTCTGAACATTTTTAGCATTTATTTGCTCCTCCCTTGGGCACTGGTCACCTGTGTGTCTTATCCTTTCTCCTGGGGAGCCAGGCCATGAAGATTCAGGCTTGTCCTACTCTTCTCTGCCTCTTGGACAGAGTCTGAGCCATGGTTAGCAGCCAGGAGGTCCCCTCACAGTAGAGGCAAGCTGGTCGGTGTTCAGCCATTGTCAGATTCACTTGGGATATTGGCAGCCTCTGGAATTACGGACAAGAAAGTCACTGATGCTGGGAAAGACTGAGGGCAGAGGGAGAAGTGGGCATCAGGATGAGGTGGCTGGATGGCATCACCGATGCACTGGACATGAGCTTGGGGAAACTTCGGGAGATGGTGAGGGGCACGGAGGCCTGGTGTGCTGGTCCGTGGGGTCAGGAAGAATTGGACGCGACTAGGTGGGTCAACAACAACAACAAGGGGTTGGACAATCCTAAAGGAAATCAACCCTGAATATTCAATGGGAGGACTGATGCTGAAGCTGAAGCTCCAATCCTTCAGTCACCTGATGCGAAGGGCTGACTCATTAGAAAAGACCCTGATGCTGGGAAAGACTGAAGGCAGGAGGAGAAGGGGACGACAGAGGATGAGATGGCTGGATGGCATCACCGACTCACTGGACATGAGTTTGAGCAAGTTCCAGGAGATGGTGAAGGACAGGGAAGCCTGGCATGCTGCAGTATGGTGTCATAAAGAGTCGGACACGATTTAGTGATTGAACAATCACGACAAGGGTTTAGACATCTTGGCTCCCACGACCTCATTGCCAGCTTGAAAGCCAAGTGAAGTATGAGACTGGACACTTGGTAGCAAGTTCCCGTGGGTGGGTGAAGTGGTTCCCTCTGTCCTCAGGCACATGGACAAGCACCTCACATCACAGGCTCACTCTGAAGTCACACAGTTGTCCTGATTTGGAGTCAAGTGATAGTATTCCCAGTGAACAGATGAACGCAGGCCAAAGCAGAGTTGAAGACTCACTATGCTCCTTCTAAAATATTAAAGTTAGGCCGTACACAGCTTTTATGGCTTATTCATACTGGGTGGTATTGTCTGAGCAGTTTTTCTTTCAGCCAATATTTTTGTTGTTTAGTTACTAAGTCGTGTCCGACTCTTTGTGACCCCATGGACTGAGGAGCCTACTAGTCCCTACTAATCCCTACTGTCCATGGGATTCTCCAGGCAAGAATACTGGAGCTGGTTGCCTATCCCCTTCTCCAGGGGATCTTCCCGACCCAGGGATCAAACCCTCGTCTCCAGCATTGGCAGGCATGTTCTTTACCACTAGCTCCACCCAGGGAACCCTTCGGCCAGTATATTGCACGGTAAATGTTTCACCAAAAGAAAGACAAAAGTTATTCTTTTGTGCTAACCCTGAACCCTCTGGTGTACATTTTCATTAGATTTTTTGATGCACACTTGTAGCAGCTTTGGTGGATTGCTGATCATTCTGCTGCTCACCTATGATGAACGTGCATATGCAAATATCACACTGTTGACTCTGAAGTGTTTTAGAGTTAATCACCACACAGGCAGTGTAATGTTTTTGGAATTGAAGAACATCACCAGTGGCAGATGTCTGAGTTTTAGCTGCTGTTCCACGTCCCTGGCACCCAGAGGGAGACCCTCTGAGCAGCACCTTCCTGGTGGCTTGGTGTCCTCACAGTATTGCTGTGATGACATGTGCTGGCCTGTCACACGTGGGCTTGTCTCATTAATTTCCGGGGTTGTCTCCTTACCTGTAAAATGGGGCTAATAAACTCACTTAAATTGTGGATTTTCTTCTCCTCTTGAGGAGCCCGTGAAAGCACGTGCGTTAAATTGCCGTGTAAGCTGTAAAAAAGCTATACAAATGCCAGCTGCTTTTGTTGTTATTAGCATGGAAGCCCAGACAGAAGCAGAGGCTGTTGGGAACTGGCTCTTCCATGGGATGGATGACTGAATCTTGGGGACCTGCTACAATCACGGAGCATATTTAGTCCTGTGTTTCCCTCAGCAGCATTGAGCAAGGGCTAGGAAAACAGTCAGAAATAGAATGTTTTCTGCTTCGCGTGAAGATGTCTGTTCTGCTCTGAGTTTTCCGTGTAGTTCCAAGGTTTCATGGCCAGAATTAGAAAGCACAGAGAAAAGATTATTTATTCACGCTGACATTGAGGATATGGTGGTTGGTTTGTCAAAAGGAAGGTTATAACTTTGTAATCTGTCTTAGTCTGAAATTCACACTGATCCTGTTTGGCTTCCCTGGTTCCAGTGGGCTGACCTCTTTCTGTCTACAGATATTTCTGCCCCTGACGCTGGGTTTAAGAAACCCTGCATTTGCCTGTCATGCATGAACTGGGGACTCTCCTAATGAATGAATTTCTTATAGGAAGCAGAAAAGGGAGTGGAGGGAAGAGAGGTGGAACACGTTATATTTCTTTTCGGCGAATGCTTATTTTCTCGGCCGATGAACGCTTCCTTCCCCCACCCCCCAACCTTTTGACATGATCCTATTGGTCCTGTTACAATACATTCTGCCATCTCTCTTAGTCCCATCTGCCAGCACCCTGTGTCATTTGGTGAATGGCAGGCAGGTTTTAAGTTCTGAAAAGCAGAGAACAGGCAAAGTACTGGAACAGGATCATATGTCTCCCATTTTTATTTTCAAAAATATACCGCACCCCCCACGCCCTGCCCCGCATTTTATTGCTGAGTGTTGAGTTGCAGCTGGACCCTGAGGCTGGGACAGCAGAAAGACAGCCTTGCCTTTGAGTGTCACATGATGCTGGGGTGGGTTTTCCCAAAAGATGAAGGAATCTCTTTTTTCAGGAATCTTCTGGAGCCAAATATTCCAACTGTGTTATTTTTGGAAGTTCCCATTTAGCCTTGTGTAGATGACTCTCCACATTCCTTCTGCTTCGTTGAGGGGGTGATTTTTGTGGCTGTATCTCGGGTTCACGTTCATAAATAAATGTGAGTGTGCTCCGGCCTCATATTTGCAAGCAGAAAGATCTGCAGAGAGCGGGGTGGTTGCACATTAGCAGCAAGTACAGCTCACAAACAGGGAAAAGGAGCTGGATTCCCTCAGTCCCTTTGGGTTGCAACGCTTTGCCTATCTGTGGGCCGCGGCAGCTGGGGTAGTGAGCAATACTGCGCCAGTCACCGCGAGTGACACACGGTCTCTTCCAGGGAGCAGCGTGAGCCCACCATGGCTGGCCCCCGGAGCTTTCTCTTCTGGTCTGGAGGGTTGGGCTGTGGTTTCAGCAGCCCGGGCTGCAGCAGCCTGTGGAACGTTCTGCATGTTGCCAGGCAAAGCCGGTGGGAGGAGAGGGTCCATGGCCCGTCCTTTGCAGGGAAATTTTGAGAGCTTGGGAATCGAGTCCAGTTTGTCACTTGCGGGTTTGGTCTGCAGATTGGGAGTCATCAGAAAATGCTCATTTTAGGCTACCAAGCAGAAATGGAGGAGGGACTTTCTGAGAGGTGGCTGGTCCTGGCCAGGGGGTAGGAGGGTACTTCTAGATCAGAGGCCGGCTGTGGTGACCAGAGACTGCGGATCTGACCACCTGGGACACAGGGTGCTGACCTCTGCGCTTTGTGGCATATAGAGCTGTATGCTCAATGCACTTGCTTACCTGCACAGCTAAGGCTCTGGGCCTCCAGTGATCCTGTGTGTGTGCAAGCTCAGTCGCTCAGTCATGTCTGACTCTTTGCAAACCCACGGACTGTAGCCCACCAGGCTCCTCTGTCCATGGGATTTCCCAGGCAAGAATACTGGAGTGGGTTGCCATTCCCTTCTCTAGGGGATCTTCCTGACCCACTCCTGCTTTGGTAGATGGATGCTTTACCACTGAGCGACCTGGGAAGCCTCCAGTGACACTTCGTATCATAGTTTCTCAACCTTGGTAAGTGCTGTTGACAACTGGGCAGGATCTTTCTTTTTGGGGTGGGGGTGGAGGGCTTCTTAATGTTTGAGAGGCTGCATAGCAGCTTCCCAGGCCTCTCTCTGCCTCTCAGAAGTCAGTAACGCTCCCCCACCACCGTCATTACAACCAAAACTGTCTCCATGCCTTGCGAAACATCCCCTGGCTAGGCAACATCACCCCGTCGAGAACCTTCCGCAGAGAACAATAAACAGTGCCCCTCCCTCACCCACCTCCAAAGTTGTGTGTGCTGTTCAGAAAGAGAGCAGGTGGGAAGTCAGACGATACGTGTTTAATATTTGAATACCAGTCTGCTTTATTAGATTGAAGCTCATGGAATTATCATTCTCTTTGGATATCAACATGGTTGAATAATGTCAGTTTCATATGGTTCAACCTAATATTAGGCCCTGAAATCAGATTTGTGTGACACTTGGTCACCAGGGGCCCTAGGACAGGGTCATGGATCCATATTGTTTATTAAACACCCTGAAGTGTCCCCAGCAAGGAGCCGCATTATTGGAGGTCGGTGAAACACTACAGAGGAAGCTCACTAAGGCTCACCAGGCCCTGGACCTTGGCTGGTTGGTATCAGAGGAGACTGCCTGTCCGGTTCGGCCTAAGTTATCATCATCTGGGCACTTCCTCTTACCCCTGGCACTGGCCTCTGCAAAGGGCGTTGGCCTTTGCCTTTTTTTTTTTTTTCATACAGTAGCCATCATGGCACCAACAGGACACGTTCCTCAAAAGAGGAGAAAGAAGAGGACACTTTGTCTTTTTTTTTCTCACCTGTTCCCTCGTCCCTGCATCTCTATCAATGTCTCCATTAAACCCTTTTGCAGGTTGATGCTCTGTTTTCCCATTTCCATACAAACTTATTTGTTTGCAGTTTGATCAGAAGTCTTGTTTAAGGCAGGAGAGGGGATAAGGCAGTGGGAGCCTGGGAAGCTGGGACAACTGAGGTACAGGCCTCGGCGACCATATGAGGAATATGATGGTTCATATAAATAGAGCAAATGCCAAGACGGAAATCCTGGGGATACACAGGATGAGAGGGGACCTCAGGCAAACTCACTCCTGCCGCTTCATATGTGAAGCAGGGAAGGCCCAGAGCACACGGTTCTGACTTACTCACATCACACAGTTCTAACACCAGGCACTTAAGTCTTCTGTGACCGCTGCCCATTCAGCTATGCTAAATTAGCCCAGCATGACACAGCGTGACCAGGTGTCGCCGGGTTCCCTGATCCCTGGGCCAAGAGTTTTAGCGCCCACGTGGAGGAAAGGGCTAACTAGTATTTCCACTTTTACTGTGCTTTATAGCTCCTCGCGGGGTGCGGTGCATGCAGGAAGCCCTGATACGTGCTTGTCCAAGGCCTATCTGGGCTGGTGACTCAGTGTTGGCCTACCTGCTCTAGCCAGGAACTCCTCAGGAGGCTGGGTTCATCAGCCAACCTGTCAAGGTGGACCCGCCGCAGTTTCTCCTAGGAGGGCCATCGCTGGCTTGGACTCAGCACATCTCTGCGTCCATCTGTGTAGCTCTTAAGTGGGAGGGAGGAAGGAAAATAAAGAAGAAAGATATGCAGAGGGCGGTTCTTCCTGACTCCTGCGAGTGGTTCCCTAATACCCACTTGGGATTTGGCCCCTTCTCAGGACGCTGAAACTCGGGAGAAGAGTGTTTATGTACTTATGTCTACCCAGCTGCAGATTTAACCAGAAAGCTAAGGAGCCTGGTGAGCTGCAGTCTATGGGTCGCAAAGAGTCAGATACGACTTAGCGACTGACCAAAACTTATGCCTTGGAGCCCATCACTTGCATAAGCCTCTTTCAAGGCCCCTCACCTAATATGTATCTATAATTTTTTATACCTTTTGCATTTTAAAAATTGTACCAGCTTCGGGAACTTCCCTGGGGTCCAGTGGCTAAGACTCTAAGCTCCCAATGCAGGGGGTCCAGGTTTGATCCCTGATCAGGGAACTAGATCACATATGCTGCAACAAAGACTGGAGGTCTGTGTGCTGCAACTAAGACCCAGTGCAGTCAAATACATAAATATTAAAAAAAATAAAATTGTACCAGCTTCAGGTCTTGCAAAACGTGGACCCGCCTCCATTCACCCCTGCAGCAGGAAACCACAGCCCTTGGTAGAACAGTGTCTCTTAGGTTTCAATTAAACTTGGTGGGGAAAAGGCACAAGGCTCTGGGGGCACCTCAAGCTTTGTGGCTGGATGAAGAGGGAGCAGAAAATATGCACCAATAGGAGAAGTTCTACCTGGAACTTTCCTGCTGCCCACCACACTTGAACAAACATCAACAGTATCAGAGAAGGCAATGAGAGTCCGCTGAAATTGAGTGTCCTTTTTTCTTTCTTTCATTCTTTTTTTTTTTTCTTTTTTTGGTATGTGTGTGTTTTATGTTTATTTTAATTTATTTATTTTTTGTTGAGGCATAGTTGATGGACAATATTGTATGTTTCAGGTGTACAATAAAGTGATTCACAGTTTTTAAAGATTATATTCCATTTATAGTTATTAAAAATGTTGGCTATATTCTCTTTGTTATATAATACATCCCTATTTATTTTATGCATGATAGTTTATATATCTCTTAACCCCCTACCCCTGTCTTCCTCTCCCCTCTTTCCTCTTCCCAGTAGCAATCACTAGTTTGTTCTCTATATCTGTGAGTCTTTCTTTTTTCATTCACTAGCTTGTTATATTTTTTGTATTCCACATGTAAGTGACATCATACAGTATTTGTCCTTCTTTGTCTGACTTATATCACTTAGCATAATGCCCTCCATGTCCATCTGTGTTATTGTAAATGGAAAATTTTCTTTCTATCTGATGGCTGAGTAATATTCCACTTGATAGATCTATGTATATCTCTGTCTAACTAACCTATCTATGTCTTTATCCATATCTGTATCACATCTTCTTTATCCTTTCATCTGTTGGGGGACACTTGGGTTGCTTCTGTATCTTGGCAACGGTAAATAGGGCTGCTATGAAGATTGGGGTGCAAGTATCTTTTCAAATTAGTGTTCTTTCTTCCTTTTTTCCTTCTTTCAAGGATGACATCTGGGAAGGAGGGGGAGAAACCAGTGAGTGGGACATAGTAGGGGGATGCGGAGAAGGCCCAGGAAGAGCCTCCAGGCTGTGGAGGCCTCTGTGGACTATGAAGATACCTAACAGGATAGTTCCCCAATAGAGGGACAAGTGAAGGAGCCGTGAGGAAGAGCCAGAGACTGGCTGGGACGGGGATGTTGTCACATGTGTCACGGGTGGAGGTTCAGTGCTCCCCATCTGGGGCAGCTCATGGGGCCGCGGGCTCCCGTGTCTTCTCGGGGAATGAGAGCCCAGCTAGGATGTCTCGGGAGCAATTTTGAGCCCTTCTCCCTCCCTTCCCAGCTCTCCCCCTCCCCTGTTTGCGTGTGTGTGTAATTAGAGCGCCCGGCTGCTGGCCACTTACAAGGGGAGGAAGTCCCTCCTCCCAGTGCCTTTGTGGTCGTGTTAAGTGGATACTCTATTCTTCTGCGCTTCCTGCCTTGCAAGTCCTGACCAGGGTCACTTGCAGGGCTGTTAAACAGCTGCTGCACCTCACCCGGGCGGCAAACAAGGCCATTCCAGGCCCATCCATCAGCTCGGCCAGACAAGTGTTTTGGGACCTGCCTGGATGAAAGATGGGAAGTGAGCGGAGGCGTGGCCCGCACTCGTCCAACCTGCAGACCTAATTTGTCCTAGGCCCCCAGGCCTGGGTGCTGGAGCCACAGAACCTGAGTGAGGAGGCTCGGACAGCTGTGCTGTCCTTTAGGTCTGGTGGCCAGAGCTACTCTTTTCTTCTTCGTGCAGTCATGAAATATTAATTGATTGCCTGCTCGGGACGGGACCAGAGACTGCATCACCAACCTTGTTGTCTTTGTTTCAATGGCCAAGATTTGTGTTGACAGATGTCAGAAAGAACACTTCTTCTGGAGAAAAGGGACCTTTTTTGTCTTTCTTTACCTTTGGGGTAGCAAGCATCCAGCTTCAGGCTTTGACTTTTTCAATTTTGTTGTTGTTCAGTTGCTCAGTTGTGTCCAACTCTTTGCGACCCCATGGACTGCAACACACTAGGCTTCTATCCTTCACTGTCTCCTGGAGTTTGTTCACACTCACATTCATTGAATTGATGATGCCATCCAACCATCTCATCCTCTGTTGCCCCCTTCTCCTGCCCTCAGTCTTTCCCAGCATCAGAGTCTTTTCCAATGAGTCAGCTATTTGCATTAGGTGGCCAAAGTATTAGAGCTTCAGCATCAGTTCTTCCAATGAATATTCAGGGTTGATTTCCTTTAGCATTGACTGATTTGATGTCTTTGCTCTCCAAGGGACTCTCAAGAGTCCTCTCCACAGTTCTAAAGCATTTTCGGTAGATGATGCCATCTATTCTTAGTTTTATAAATCTTGGATTTCGCTCTCTTCTTGAGAAACCAATGTTGAAAATTCAACGCTTTTGTCTCCTAGGCCTTTTAGCCATTGCTTCCTTCATGGGTGCTAGGAAACCCTGGGTATTTGGGACTGACCGCCTCAGTTGTGGTATCTCTGGTGTCTGCTATATTTCTGGTCTCTGCTGTTAAGAAGAGGAGAGGAGATGAGTTATGGGTAAAATAATATTCTCCTCCCCTAAATCTCTGCCCTGAGAACTAGTTCAGTGGGAATTTGTGAGCTCTGGCCCTAGAACAACCTGTGAGGTTAATCCTTGAAGAGGGTACAAGGGAACAGAGAGGTGGCATTGGCAGGGTGGAAACTGGGGGTGGTGAATGAATAATGTCTTTTACATAAGTTTTGCAAATGTCTGTAGAGGCTATTGTGCTATTATACATATTTATAGAGTTACATAACCTATAATAGCCTTTTGTCATTGAATTTTCTCCATCAAAGGAAATTAAAATGCAATTACTAGCACGTGGTAGTCCAGGATGTTATTTGGCCTAAAAGGCGTTCTTATGGTTGACAAGTTCACTCATCTTTAGGAAATAAAATATGAACATGCATTCTGTTTAAAAAAAATTTTTTTTAATTAAAAAAATTTTGGGGGAGGTAAAACAGGAACCACGGAAGCTGGCTGTGCTATAAGAACTGCCTAGTCTGTCTTTTATGTTCAGATCATTTGCCTTTCAACAGTGTACACAAGCTCTGAGCTCTGCACAGACCCTGTATTATCAGCACAACAGCCTTCAGGAGATCCCTGTGAGCGAAGGAGGAAAGACAGCAAGGGAAAGTTAATCCCCCAACAGCTACTGGAGTGGAGAAAGCCCCTCGGATCCCTCAGCACATCTCAGCTGTTTGCCTTCTGGTCCAGTTGCCCTGGTCTGGCTGTTGGTTAAATATTTTCCTTGCTTTCCCTTTGGCATGATGGATTGTGGACGTCTAAACACGGGCCTTTCCCACCTGGGCCGGCCCTGCCATTTTCCTGGGGACATAAGGGGCTTGTTTGAAGGGCCTGACCTGGCATGGATGCTGGGCAAACAGAAGCAGGGGCAAAAGCATGTCTATGTGCAAAGCGCTTGGGTTAAGTAGGTCTTTCATTGCAGTGGTCAACACCTTTTGTTGCTGCCAGATCTTTCAGGATGGATCCAGTGTTAGCCATAATTTGAGGTGGGCTGGGCAGGGGTAAATACTCTCAGAGCAGCTTCCAAAAGGGACATGCGGAACACTGCTTCCTTTGGTTCCTTCCTTCAGGAAGTCTGCTAAGAAAAACAGAAGCTTGTTAGTCTCAATTTTGGCGATAAGTAGAATATATAGCCAGAGACAGTAAAAACCCTTTAGGAAGTTTCCACTTAACACATTTGCGTCTATGATTGTTCACATTTTTACATCCTGCCCTCGATTTTCTATTTCCTTTCTATGAAATTTTCATGAGTTGGTTCCTTTTGAAAAAAGAAATCTTAAATCACACATAATTATATTTACTCAGACTCCACTTAATGTACAAACTCGCTGGAATGGAGAGTGGACTTCTCTACTTGGAAATCCCAGATTCAATCTGATGTTCCAAATGGGGTATGTCAGAAGCAGAAGTCCACTCACTGAGTCCAGGGTGTGGTTTCCCGGTTGTGAGGTTGTGCTTGTGAGCTGTTTGGGGGATGACTGGACTAAGAAAAGCACATCTGGTTACTGTTGCAGGAGATGAAGCTGAAATATAGTAAAACAAACTATAAGGGAGAATTCTTAGCCTATTTTTTCTCTCCTTAAACTCTCTTCCTAACACTACTAATACACTACCAACAGACTAAATCCAAATGAAATATGACAAACTCCAAGTACTTTTTCCTCCAAAACTCTATCTTGATTCCATGCCTCTCCCTTTCTATTATTCACTTCATGGGAGTTTTGTTTTTCAGAATAGAGGATGGAAAGGGTACAAGGAAGAATTTTGCCCAAATAAATTCTCAAACCCCTTTTTAAAAATTGAGATATGATTGACATATAATGTTATACGTTTCAGATGTGCAATGTTTTAATATTTGAATATACTATGAAATGATCATGACAAGGTCTAGTTCACATCCGGCAAACCTTCCAACTCATGAACTTCCATTCAAACTCTAAAGTGCTTTTGTTATTATATCCACTTTGCCATTGAATTTACAGTGAGAACCAATGAATTCCCTATGTTGGATCTGGTACCATCTCCTGTGTGGAAGCTTGGAAAGATATGCATGGCGTCATCCTTAAGAAACTTACCCTCTAGCGGTCCAGGCAAGATTTATGAATGACTCGACTGGAGAGCAGCGGTTGGTAGACCTAATCTCTAGTGCTCTGCGTGTGGAAAGAACTTGATGGCTGTCAGATGAATAAAGTGCTAAACCATGGAGTTCAGATGATAGTATGGTTGGACCTCAGGAAAAGGGGAGAGAGATGTGGGTCGCCAACAGTAGGTGTAGTCTTTGTGCAGGAGGTGGGAGCATGAGCCTGAATCTGTAGATTTCCTTTGAGTAGTATTGACACCTTAACAATATGAAGTCTTCAAATTCATGAACGCAGGATGTCTTCCTTTTTGTGTCTTCTTTAATTTCTTTCAGCGACGTTTTGTGGTTTTCACTATACGAGTCATTCACCTCCTTGGTTGATTGTTTTCCTAGATATTTTATTCTTTTTGATGCAGTTGTATATAGAATTGGTTTTTTTTTTTTCTTTTTAAAAAATATTTCTTTGACTGCATCAGGTCTTGCTTATGGTGCTTGGGCTTAGTTGCCCTGCTGCTCTTAGTTCCCCACTGGGGATCGAACCTGCGTCCCCTGCATCGGAAGGTGGGTTCGTAACCGCTGGAACCACCAAGAAAGTCCCCAGAATTGTTTTCTTAATCAGAGCAGAGTTTTTGCCATCCGCAACGTTTGCTATGCCTCCACTAACTTTCCCCAAAGGCCGGCTGATACCAATTAGGATGAGAGTGCAGGCCACCCAGAGGGTCACCTTTGCCCTAAGAAGTGGCTACAGTTCTGAATTTGCAGAAGGAGGAAGTCAAGGCTGATTTACTATAGGCTGAGGTGGTTCAAGGTCTGAGCCTTACAGACATATAATCTAATATGCTTTCTTCAGAGCTCAAGTATGAATAACTCTCTTCCAAATGCTACTTCCAGCAAAGGGAAGAGAAATGCAGCAGCTATTGGGAGGCTAATCAATTTTTAAAGTTTGACTCCAGCAAAAATTGCACGAGGTAAACAGTATGTCCTTAGCTCTGCCACCTTTTCCCACTAACTTGGCTTTGATCTTTCTCTTCTTTTATCCTGTTTCTGTTACCCATTTATCTCCCTGTCTCACTCTCTCTTTTTTTTCCCCTCAAAGTTCCCTTTCCTCAGCCTCCTTAACATAATGTACCTGGTCCTGCCGAGATTCCCTCAGATCTTTCCTGGGCGTCGGCAAGCTCTTCCTGAAAAGTTAACTCTTGCAAAGCAAGAACAGTTGATGTCCAACAGGGGTTTCCCTGGTGGCTCAAATGGTAAAGAATTTGCTGGCAATGCGGGAGACCTGGGTTCAATCCCTGGGTCAGGAAGGTCCCCTGGAGAAGGGCATGGCAACTCATTCCAGTATTTTTGCCTGGAGAATCCCATGGACAGAGGACTTTGGCAGGCTACATTCTCTGGGATCACAAAAAGTCAGACACGACTGAGCGACTAACACTTTTAATCTGAGCAAGGTGACACGCATGCCTGCTTGCTAAGTCACTTCAGTCCAACTGTTTGCGACCCAATGGCCTGTAGCCTGCCAGGCAAGATGATAAGAACTAGTCTAATCCTTGGTAACTACAGGAGCTCAAGACCTGAGGAAGGGGGAGGACAGGGGAGAGGGATGTTTGGGTTTGTGTCTGGACCTGGACCCGATCTGACAGAGGACAGAGGAGCCTGGGTCAGATGGCTCGGAGGCAAGCTGACATGCCAGCCTTTGTGGCTGAGCAGCTGTTCTCCTAGAGGTGCCTGAGGTCGACCTCAGCCCTGCCTGTGAGCGGGCTGTCACAAGGGCTCGGGGGGCTGGGAGCTGGAATTGCTCTTGGTCTCTCCATGACCCATTTCTGACCTTAGTACTCGCTTCAAGCTTGAGCTTGGGAGGGTCTTAACCTTGAACTATGTGCTTGCGAGACCCTCAGGGTGCTCCAGCAGGAGTCTGTTAGCTGGACCCAGAAATGGGGAAGATGTGTAAACAAGTCACTGCCGACTGGAAACAGGAGGGTCCCTGACCTGCTTCAAGTGACCAGTTCCCACAGGGTGGGCTGGTGGAGAGCCCGGGGCCCGGCCGGCAGCCCCTCAGGCAGCAGTGGACCTCCGTCAGGGTCACCGGTGTAACCACTGTGGGTGATAACATCCCCCCGCCCATCCCCAGTCTGGCCTCTCCCTCTTTCTCTGTAGACCCCTGGAGGCACAATTCCTCGCCTTCACAGTGGAAGGCCAGCTTTGGCAGCAAGCAGGACTCAGGATGCTGCTTTGTGTCCGGCCGTCTGTGACGTGAATTCGATACGAAGTCCGCAAGCATTTCACTGCAAAAGGCACATTTTATCTGCCTTTCCAGAACCTCTGAGAGAGCCAAGCTTGGTGACTGGCCAAGTAGGCTCTCCTCCTTACGTCTGATGTAGTGTAAGTGCTGGGGGTTGCCACGCACCTATTGAACCCCACGTCCAGAGCTCTGGATGCCAAAGGAAGGTGAGTGTGTGTGTGTGTGTGTGTGTGTGTGTGTGTGTGTGTCAGGGTGGGAGAAGCCAGAGGAGGTGGAGGAGGTGCCAACAGTTCCTCGGGCAATGGGTGCTGGGCTGAGCTTGCAAACAGATGTAGGTAAGCCAGAAGGAAACAAAACACAGAAATCAAAAACAAAGGCAAACTCTTCTTCCCTACTTCCTTCTTCTAATGCACCAAGTCTGTGTTGCTGGAGGCTGAAGATTGATTACTGTTTTGGGGCCTCTGATTATAAACCCATATGTGTAGCGAGTCAGCTAGAAGATTAGGACCTTCTTTGTGGAACCAATGCAATCTCAGGTTATTAAACCTTCTCCCTTAACTTTGCCACCTGTTTGTCTCCTTCCCGGGCCCTAAGACCCTGAGACCCCTGCTCCTTTTATCTCTGTTGCTTGTTAATTCCTGTTTCATCAGGTGGAAGACTTGTTCTGGAAATAAATGAAAGTTTTGAAGGCAGGGTTCCTCAGCTTCCTCTCTTTGGGTAGAGCAGGGCGTCCTGAAGATTTCCATAATCACTCTTTCCTCTTGCTTTCCTGCACTTTATCCCCAGCACGCATCTGACGTCTCTAATGTGTAGCCTTGAGCTGTAAGGGATCTTTGTCAATGTGCGTATTTTGTCTCTAACCAGATCATCAGATTGGATGAAATGAGCTCTACGGCTACTAGAATCCTCTGAGTCCGCATATTTGAAGCACGCTGGCAGAATCTTGGTGACTTCATCTTAAAGCGCACCCGAGCCCCTAATGGCATAGTCAGCATTCACTACACATTTACAAGGACCACCCTCGGGGGGCTTTCAGAGACTGCCTTAGAAGTGTTCTGGTCAAGCATGGAGGTGGGCAGGGGCAGTCCTCTCCACCAACGTTGAGAGACAGACACCGCAGAAACCAAGGCCTCCCCCACATGGCCTGGTAATTGGAGATCCCAACTGCTACTTCCTAACAACTGTGAAGCCATGATAATAGGCCCTAATAAATTTTCCTTGCAGTTTCAAGAGGATGTGGTATCTTTCACTTCCTGTCCCAAACTGCCCTGCATTGTTGCGCCATGGACAGCTGCTTCACATCAAGGCGTGGCCGCGGTCCAGCCGGGGGAGGGGGGAGTCTGGCGTGCCACCCTGCTGCAGGGGCAGCTATCGTGGGTGGGGTAGACACTGGGTCTCCAACTCTCAAGCTGTCTGGATGCTGATGTCTAAAGCAGGATGTTAGAATGTTTGGTTGGACATATATATGGAATTTAGAAAGATGGTAATGATAACCCTATATGCAAAACAGAAAAAGAGACTCAGATGTATAGAACAGACTTGTGGACTCTGTGGGAGAAGGTGAGGGTGGGATGTTTCAAGAGAACAGCATCGAAACATGTATATTATCTAGGGTGAAACAGATCACCAGCCCAGGTTGGATGCATGAGACAAGTGCTCGGGCCTGGTGCACTGGGAAGACCCAGAGGGATCGGGTGGAGAGGGAGGTGGGAGGGGGGACCGGGATGGGGAATACATGTAAATCCATGGCTAATTCATTTCAATGTATGACAAAAACCACTGCAATGTTGTAAAGTAATTAGCCTCCAACTAATAAAAATAAATGGGAAAAAAAAGAAGAATGTTTGGTTGGGAAGAGATCAGAACCATCGTTCAAGTTTCACAGATGAAACACAGATGCCCCGTGGGGCGAAAAGACTTCCTCGCTGTGTGTTAACCAACTGTCATATATTACGCTCACATCCTTGTCACGTTGCTTCTTTCATAAATAGAGGACCGGGATGAACAGGTGAAGGTCTGTGAAGGAGAAGGGGAGGAAAGATCAAAAGTCACCATGCTCCCGGGGTACTGGGTATGAACCTGCTTTATCACACTTGCTTGCGTGGTGGGGAACTTAACCATAGAGATGTTGAACAGACCTCCCCGTGAAATGATGGGCTGTTAATGAAGTGGCTGAGGGGCTTGACGATGGTCCTTGAAATGTTGGTGCTCACCTTCCCCTGAACGCACTTTTCCCCTTCCTTCCATTTTTCTTTTTAGCAGTGCCAAAAAGAGGTGCCTAGTTTGCGTCACATCTATTCACATCCGTGAATGGGTTCTGTTGATGGATTTTCTAAGCTTTTGAGTTTTGAAGTGATTTTAGATTTTAGAAAAGTTGTAGGCATGGTAGGTAGCATTCCTGTATACCCTCTATTTAGATTTCCTGAATACTGAAATTTCACCCCATTTGCTTCATGGCTCTTTCACAGTGGTGTCCCAGGGCCAGTTGGTTCTGTCTTAAAAGACTCTGTTGATAAAATTTCTGGACCTTTGTGAGCTAATTGTTTAACATGGGTGGGTGCATGCTGTGTGCTAAGTTGCTTCAGTCGTGTCTGACTCTGGGCAACCCTAAGGAACATAGCCTGCCAGGCTTCTCTGTCCACGGGGTTCTCCAGGCATGAATACTGGAGTGGGTTGCCATGCCCTCCTCCAGGGGGTCTTCCCCCCAAGGATGGAACCCACATCTCCTGAGTGTCTTGCATTGGCGGTGGGTTCTTTACAACTAGCACCACCTGGGAAGCCCTGGTCGTTTAACATGATCATTGTTAAACATTAAATTATTTCAGCTTACAATTCAATATTAAAAGTGAAAGTGAAAAGGCAGATGTTGCAGTGACCAAGGCCTCCTGCAAGTTCCAAACAAATAAATACACAATAAATCAATACTCAAATTGTCAATGCTCCTGATTACTTTACTAGCCTCTATACTTTGGAGGTGATATTCTTCTATTTATGGTGGAAATATGATATCATGGGGCTTCCCTGGTAGCTCAGACAGTAAAGCATCTGCCTACAATACGGGAGACCCGGGTTCGATCCCTGGGTCGGAAAGATCCCCTGGAGAAGGAAATGGCAACCCACTTCAGTATTCTTGCCTGGAAAATCCCATGGACGGAGGAGCCTGGTAGGCTACAGTCCATGGTGTCACAGAGTCGGACCCAACTGAGCGACTTCACTTCACTTCACTTCATGTTATCATGGAGTTACTCTTCATCTCTTCCCAACTCTGTATCTAGTGAGCACTCACAGAGACAAATCAGGACTTGAGTTACTTGGTTTTTTTTGTTTATCTATTTTTTTTTTTTTGCCACATGGCACATGAAACCTTAGTTCCCTGACCAGGCATCAAACTTGAGTCCCCTGAATTGAAAGCCAGAGTCTTAATTACTGGATCACCAAGGGAGTCCCTTGTTTATCTAAATTTAAGAAAGTAATGAGACACTGATGATAATGCAGATTAGTGTGTGTTGTGTCTATAGTTGATTGTGAATAGCAACCTCGAGTTGTCTACAGGTATAAAAGATTGGCAAAAATCATCAAAAGCATTTTGTGAGAATCAATTGGCTATACAGACTCTACAACAGAGTATAGTGTATATTTGATTTTTTTTGGTAAATTGTACTTTACACTTTTTTATCAGTAAAACTTATACTAAACTTTTGTGTATACATATATATGCACGTATTTTGGAAGCCTGGTTATTAAATACCAACATACTACTGCATACACATGTTTTTATTATTTTCTGAGAATAAAGTGCAAATATATTGCCCCAGTATCACTTAATACTTCAGAACGAATTTAATAAAATATAAGGACATGGCCGTATGCAGCTGCAGTAAGTCATTAAAACTGGAAAATTAACATTAATAACACTGCTATGTAACCTACTGATCTTATTCAAGATTTACTAATTGTCCCAATAATGTTCTTTTTTGCTCAGGAAGTAATCCAGAATCATTCATTGCATTAAGTTCTCATTTCATTTTATATCCTTTAATCCGGAATAGTTTTTCTTTAAAAAAAAAATTTTTTTTTTTTTTTAATATTCTGACATCTTCAAAGAACACAGGCCAATTATTTCATAGAATGTTCTTAATTTTTATTTGATGTTTTCTAGTGCTTCCATTTGGATTTTGCATATCTGGTAGGAAAACCACAGGAGTGAGATTATGTCCTTTTTAGTATTTTACATTGGCACTGTATCAGAGAAGGAAATGGCAACCCACTAAAGTATACTCGCCTGGATAATTCTGTGGACAGAAGAGCCTGGTGAGGCTACAGTCCTTGGGGTCATAAAGAGGTGGACATGACTGAGTGAACTGACTTGGCAGTATATGATGATATATAAATAAATGAGCATGGCTGTGTTCCAACAAAACTTTATTTACCCAAACAGAGGGATGAATGTGGTTCATGGACTTTCATTTCCACCCTTGGCTTAGGCCTCAGTGTATAGCATTTGATAGGGTGGACTGAAACTGAATGACTTCTGGGAGATGCAAGATTAAGGATACAGAGTAAAAGCTCATTAACTATAACTATCTGGGGACAATGCCCAGGCCACTTTGTTTAGGTTAGAATTGTAGAATATATAGAGAGAATTTCTACAAGTATATCAGGTTCAAGTTTCCTAAGTTATTTTTAGTATCTGGGAGTCAGTATTTCCAAGGATACCCTTTCATATGAAAAAGGCCACCAGAGGACCATGTCCTTTCTTGTTAGTTATCCCTATACTTGGGTGTAGGGATAACATCACTCATTGTGAAGATTCCCTGTGTGTCTTCTTGGGCTCTTCTGCTTCAGCAGAATCTCAGGGGTGGATTGAGTTCTACTTTTAAAGCATTTTCCAGGTGTTCCAGATGAAGGACTAGCATAAAGTGAAGAACTGAGATTCTTAGGGACTTATCTTAATGAAAAGATGAGAATAATCTCTAATTACTGCATTGATTTTATGTAAACAGATTCTTGTAAAGGGTTTGCAATATTTTAAAAGTTAATAAGTAGTTAAAATACTCTTTCCTAAGCCTGCTCTCTAAATTGATTGCCACTGCTGAGCTTCTTATCAAACTATTTTTTCATGCATAGTGAAAAACAAACTTCAGAACAGCCTCTGCTGAAGTTTCAAAAAAAAAAAATTTTAGCAATTATTGGACTCTAAAGAATCGAAAAACTGTAATGGAAATTCAAGCCCATTACCGTTTATTCATGAGGACAAGTGACTCAATCAAAACAGTATCTTTGATGGATTAAATGTGTTTAAACAAATAGTTAACTGTAATACTGGAGGATTAGTATTTTTGGAGGGCTTTAGTTTTGATAGAGCTTTAGCTGATATTCTTTTGATAATCCCTGTTTTTCCCTGGCAGTTGATGCCTCTGTTTGCTCTGGCAATAGTTTTTTAATATGCTGCATTTTGACATTATTCCTGCAATACAGAATATGAAATTCTGTTTGCTATGCAAAAGCATATCAGGTAAGCTTGGGAAATAACAAAATAGTTGTTTGCAAATTGCTTTAGACCTTAGATAGAGACTCTGAAGATATCAATCTAATTGTGATTTGTTGACGTGAAACTGTAAGCTACGTTTATGTTAAAAATTATATCAGTTACTAAGAAAAATTACCTAAAACTTTCAATGTCATCCTGGGACATTGTCCAACAAGCCCATCCAAGTGTTATTTAATTCACTAGAGAATGTACTTTTGCTTGAATTATTATTTACTCTTGCTTAAGACTCAAGATACTGTGAAGTTACATGTTAACCTAGAGACTTTTGTTCATTAGAGTACAAAAGGCTTCTGAACAGTAGAGAAAATAACCCTGACACTTACAGTTTTATTGTCCTGTAGGTCATTAACCAGTTTGGCCTCTAACTCAGAAAAGTAATTTTGGCAGACTTTATGAAACTGACCATATAAACCTCTGTTCCTTGAATTCTCTGAATTAGTTCTCCTATCCTTATGATCCCTCATTGGTGGATTACATAAGTTTTTGATACATGTTTTACATGTGTCAATATTTGATGTCTTTCACTTTTTAAAAATTATCTTTTTTTTTTTTCTTTAATGACCCTAAGTTAGCCATGTGGTTTTTGTATATTTATGACTTTTGGTCCTAAGTATTGTTGTTTTCTAATTGCAATTGTCAATATGAATTAAATATTCTGCCTTTAACCTGTGAAGATAGTTTTTCAAAGTGATGATTGGGAAGACATTTAGTTTAGCTAGAAAATAATTGGGATTTCCCTGGTGGTCCAGTGGTTAACAATCTGCCTTGCAATGCAGGCGACATGGGGTTTGATCCCTGCTTGGGAAACTAAGATCCCACTTGCCTAGGAGCAACTAAGCCCTTAGGCCACAGCTAGAGACTCTGTGCACTGCAATAAAAGACTCAAATGATGCAATGAAGATCTCATGTGCTGCAACTAAGGCTCAATGCAGCCAAATAAATATAAATGAATTCTTTTTAAAAAAAGGAAATAATTGTGTTCATAGTACACGTGCCAAGGATAGGGGACACAGGCAAGTGACTCACGCCACAGCCTTCTTCTGGAGCCCCCACAGTTTGATGGGAGGGACAGATAAGCAAGGCCATGTGCCGAGTGCTAGGACAGAGATCTGTTCCAGGTGGACAGTCCAGGCCTGTGGAACCCAGCCTGGCTTGAAGTTCTTTCTTCACTGGAACAGAGAGCTCAGAATTACTCACAAGCTTTATTTAGTTCCTCTTGAGACCAGTAGACATGAACACGGCCGCAGTGGAATAAAGCACATGAGTGTGGGCTCTGAAGCCAGACACACTTGGCATGTAACCCTGGCTCCTCTGTTTACTAGTGGGTGACCTTGCCATTTGGTTCAACCGTCTAAGCCTCAGTTTTCTCATCTGTCAAGCAAGGATAATAGCACTGATATATAGGATTACCGTGAAAATGAAGTGATGCTTGTAGTAAAGGGTTGACTCAGCAGGTTTGGAGTGTTCAAACCTTGTTCCAGAGAAACTGGCCCTTGACCGGCTCCTGGGAGATGACCCCTAAACACTTGGAATATCCTATCAATTGAGAGTGTCTGTTTATTTGGGGCCTCAGGCCACGCCAGATAGTTCAGGCTAACAATGTGATTTATGATGGAGGCCTTGGGTCACACTGTTCCAGTCTGAATGCTGGCGGGGCTGAAGACTGATAAGTTAGGTTGAGGCATGCTGGCTCTTCGGGCCTGCGCGATCAACCACCAGTAAAACCCTGGACACCAAGGCTTGGTGACATCCCTGGTTGCTGACACTCTGTAGGAGTCATACCTTGTTGCTGGGATAATTAAGCGTTGCCTGTGCAGCTTCCATGGGGGAAGACAATTAAGGCTCAAGCCTGGTCTTTCCTGCACTCTGCCCTACATGTGTTTACTGTTGCTGCTTTTAGTTTGTATCTGTTTTCTAGAATAAATGGTAACTGAGAACAAAACAGCGTTTCCAAATTGTATGAGTCCTTCTGGCAAATCAGTGCATCTTAGGAGATTCAGTGATTTGTGGGGACCCCCAAAGCAGGGATAAGGAATGTGTAGTGCTTTGCTCAGGGCCTGGCACGGAGTAACGTTGGTTCTGTCTTTACCCTACTTCTGATTTTTGGCTTGTCCATCCTTTCCAGCCCTGTTATGACCCTTGGACCCACTGGCTGCAGTTGCTTTGTCTGCTTGATCTAAATAGTGTTCTCTGGGACTTTGTTCTGGCGAAGAAAATATCCAGCCTCGGATGGTTGACTGCTAACAGAATTCCTAAGGGTTCCTGTTTCTTTGGGCCTAACAATCTGTGGCCTGTACTGACTCTTAACTTCTTTTACTTCTTTTTGGCTGTGCTGGGTCTTCGTTGCTGCGGTGGCTTTTCTCTAGTTGCAGCAGGCGGGCTACTCTCTAGTTGGGTGCTTGGGCTTCTCATTGCAGCGGCTTCTCTTGCTGTGGAGGCCGGGCTCTAGGGTGCAGGCTCAATACTTACGGCTCACGGGCTTAGTAGTTCCCTGGTATGTGGGGTCTTTCCGGACCAGGGATTGAACCCATGTCCCTGGTATTGGCAAGAGTATTCTTGACCACTGAGCCACCAGGATAGCCCCGATGTTAACTTCTGATGTGGGTCTATATCTTACTTCCCCTGCTAGATTATTTCATGTGAAGTCAATAGTGCTTCTTATGTGCTTGCTATGCATACATAGTATCAGCCTGGTGCCCGAGGTGACAGCGTGGCCTAATTGGAAGGCTGGGTTTTAAAATTTTACATTTTTATTGATAATTATTTTGACCAAGCCCCACGCCAGGGATTGAACTGGAGCCCTCTGCCTTGGAAGCATGGAGTCTTAACCACTGGACCACTAGGGAAGTCCCAGGAAGGCTGGGTTTTAGAGTCAAAAAAAGCTGGGCTTGAATGCAGCTCAGCTCTTTACCTTCCATGTTGGCTCAGGTAAATTGCTTAACTTCCCTGAGCTCCATACATTTGCACAATAGGATCACATTACTTATCTCAGAGAGTTCCTGGGAGTTTGATGGTGTCCTGGCAGGCTCAGACCTAAGACACAGCAATGCTAGCATGTAGAGTTAGGTGGCCCACTCAGGAAGGTTGTTTGCGTACTTTGTGTAGATAAAACATCTCTAACTGGCATGGAATGTCAGGGGACACTTACATAGAGGTTCAGCTCTACCCTCAGGTTGCATAGGTCCCTGAAGTTTCTTTTTTTAAAAAATAATTATATATATATATACATATAGAATTATTTTTATATATAATCCATCCAACCAATTTGACAGAGGGCGAGATGGTTGGATGGCATCACCGAGTTGATGAATATGAGTTTGAGCGAGCTCCAGGAGATGGTGAAGGACAGGGAAGCCTGGCGTGCTGCAGTCCATGGGTTGCAAAGAGTCAGACAGGACTGAGTGACTGAACAACAAAATTACTTTTGGTTGTGCTGGGTCTGCATTGCTTTCTCTGGTTGTAGTGATCAGGGGCTACTCATCGCTGTGGTGCACGGGCTTCTCATTGTGGTGGCTTCTCTTTTTGCAGAGCATGGGCTCTGGGCACGTGGCCTTCAGTTAGTTGTAGCATGTGAGTTGCAGCTCACGAGCTTGGGGTCAGTAGTTGCCACACACAGGCTTAGTTGCTCCATGACATGTGGAATCTTCCCATCCCTGGGATTGAACCCATGTCCCCTGCATTGGCAGGTGGATTCTTATCCATTCTGCCACCAGGGAAGTCCCCTGGGAGTTTTTTATGGAAGAACATGAATGTCACCTGTAATCAGGGTTCAAAAGTAAACAGACACTGCTGATGTAATACAGGGCAGAAGGAGCAATAAAAGCCAGGTTGCAGGTAGGGATAAATGGTAACTTATTGCTAAGATTGAAGTCCTCTTACTATATGCCAGATTCCATTCTAGGCAACTAACAGGTAGGGGCTCTTTTAATTAATCTTCCTAAACCTGATGAAGGAGGCCAGTTTTTGAATTTGAAGACTGAGGCACAGAGAATTTAAGTAACTTGTCCAAGGCGACCCAGCTGGTAAGTGGCCAAGCTGGGCTTGAGGACAAAGCTTTACACCCTGTGGCTCTCATTGAATTGGCTCCTTGCCACAGTGCCAGCACACCGGGGGCGGGAGAAATGGTGGTGGAAACAGAGCTCTTTATTACTGGAAACACAATCAACTCTCCTGGGGAAAGCTTTCTTAGAGAACTGGGTGATCAAACAAAAGTCATTGTGGCATGAGAGGTGTCCTGCCCCTGAATCACAAGAGTTAGACATCAGAGAGGAAGTTGCTGCTTACCAGATGGAGAAAGAGGTAAATTCTGGAGACTGGCAGGCAGGGAATGGAAGGCACTGCTTTCAGAAAGCAGCGACTGGAGAGGGACCAGGCATAGGAACCAGGACCTCTGTGGTCTGGGGTAGGCCAGATGACCCAAATGCAGTGTTGGCTCCTTATTAAAGCTAAGTAGCAAATGGTGAGGAATCAGGATGCTGGAAGCCCAGATTTATAGTCAGACACCAGAACAACTCATTCCCTTTTCTTATTTTTAAAACTTTTTATTGAAGTATATCAAAGGTACAGGAAATATACATGCCATGTGTCTAGTTCAGTGAACATTTATAGACTTACCCAACCTATGACCAGGATCAAGAATCAAAATGTAACCAGCACCCAAAAGTACCACTTTTGTCCCCTGTCAGTCCTCCTCAGGGATGCCACATCCTGACTTTTAAAGCCTTTGTTTCATTTTGCCTGATTTTTATCCTCCCCCACCTCCATTATTCTAATTGCTTTATTGAGTTAAAAATTTTGTAAACTGATGAAATATATGTAAGAAAAGAGAGAGATGTAGTTTTTTAAAAATGAAATTTAAACCAAATGCTTTGGTAAGGGCTAAACAAAGGCAGTTGCAAAAAAAAAAAATTACTGTTAAAGTTAGTGTGGGAAAAAGTAAAAAGTAAAAGTGAAAGTTGTTTGGTCGTGTCCGACTCTTTGCGACCCCATGAACTATATGGAATTCTCCATGGACTTCTCCAGGCTAGAATAATGGAGTAGGTAGCCATTCCCTTCTCCAAGGGATCTTCCCAACCCAGGGTTCAAACCCAAGTCTCCCACATTGCAGGTGGATTCTTTACCAGCTGAGCCATCAGGGGATGAGACAAGCATAAAAGATTGGGGAAAAGAATAAAAATCTTAGGGGATACCATGGTGAGATTGCTTTGCAAGTAGCCTTAAACTTGTTTGGCTTTCAAGAAGTCAAATCAGGAAATTATAACTAGTGTGTTATGCTTACGATTGAAGCAAAAAAAAAAAAAAAAAAAAAATCCAACTTAAAACACCAATGAGTGGATCTACACTTAAAAAAAAAAAAAAAGTTCACTTCAGTTCAGTCGTTCAGTCATGTCCGACTCTTTGTGACCCCATGGACTGCAGCATGCCAGGCTTCCCTGTCTATCACCAACTCCCAGAGCTTGCTCAAATTCATGTCTATCAAGTCGGGGATGCCATCCAACCATCTCATCCTCTGTTGTCCCCTTCTCCTGCTTTCAATCTTTCCCAGCATTAGGATCTTTTCCAGTGAGTCAGTTTTTAGCATCAGGTGGCCAAAGTATGTCCTTTGTAACATAAGAACATAATAAGTAACTCCTTATTGGAGTTTCAGCATCAGCATCAGTCTATCTAATGAATATTCAGGACTGATTTCCTTTAGGATTGACTGGTTGGATCTCCTTGCAGTCCAAGGGACTCTTCTTCAACACCAGAGTTCAAAATCATCAATTCTTCAGTGCTCAGCTTTCCTTATAGTCTAACTCTCACATCCAAACATGACTACTGGAAAAACCATAGTTTTGACTAGATGGACCTTTGTTGGCAAAGTAATGTCTCTGCCGTTTAATATGCTGTCTAGATTGGTCATAGCTTTTCTTCCAAGGAGCAAGTGTCTTTTGATTTCATGGGTGCAGTCACCATCAGCAGTGATTTTGGAGCCCCCCAAAATAAAGTCTCTCACTGTTTCCACTCCTTCCCCATCTATTTGCCATGAAATGATGGGACCAGATGCCATGATCTTAGTTTTTTTAATGTTGCATTTTAAGTCATCTTTTTCACTCTCCTCTTTCACCCTCATCAAGAGATTTTTCAATTCCTCTTCACTTTCTACCATAAGGGTGGTGTCATCTGTGTATCTGAGGTTATTGATATTTCTCCCAGCAATCTTGATTCCAACTTGTGTTTCATCCAGCCCAGCATTTCACATGATGTATTCTGCATATAAGTTAAATAAGTAGGGTGGCAATATACAGCCTTGATATACTTCTTTCCCAATTTGGAACCAGTCTGTTGTTCCATGTCCAGTTCTAACTGTCGCTTCTTGACCTGCATACAGACTTCTCAGGAGGCAAGTAAGCTGGTCTGGTATTTCCATCTCTTGAAGAATTTCCCACAGTTTGTTGTGAGCTACACAACCAAAGGCTTTGGCATAATCAATAAAGCATAAGTAGATGTTTTTCTGGAACTCTCTTGCTTTTTCTATGATCCAGCAGATGTTGGCAATTTGATCTCTGGTTCCTCTGCCTTTTCTAAATCCAGCTTGAACATCTGGAAGTTCACAGTTCATGTATTATTGAATCTTGGTGTGGAGAATTTTGAGCGTTACTTTGCTAGCATTGGAAATGAGTGCAATTGTGCAGTAGTTTGAACTTTATTTGACATTGGCCTTCTTTGGGATTGGAATGAAAACTGACTTTTACTAGTCCCGTGGTCACTGCTGAGTTTTCCAAATTTGCTGGCATATTGAGTGCAGCACTTTCACAGCATCATCTTTTAGAATTTGAAAAAGCTCAACTGGAGTTCTATCACTTCCACTAGCTTTGTTTGTAGTGATGCTTCCTAAAGCCCACTTGACTGGCACCATGCAGCTGTGGCTGCTGCCCCTCGTGGTGGTCCCTGGCTTGCTGCAGCTGGCATTGTCCACCAAAAACAGATACCCCATGTCCAAGGACAAAGGAGAAGCCCCAGGAAGATGGTAGGAGGAGCGAAATCATGTTTAGAATCAAACCCCATACCCACCAGAGATGCTCGGAGGGCTCAGACAAAACCTTGTGTGTGTCAGGACCAAGAGACCCCACAGAGACTGAGCCAGACCTGTGTTTGAGTCTCCTGTGGAGGGAAGAGTCAGCAGTGGCCTGCCGCAGGGGCAGGGGTCTGGGTGCAGCTACCTGGTCACAGAGCCTGTGGCAGAAGCCCTCTTGGAGGAGGTTGCCATTAACCCCACCATAGAGCTGCTGAGCAGATGACCCACAAACTGCAGAACAATTATACCAAAGACATTCTCACACTGTCAAGAAAGTTCTGGGACCCACAACAGATTCCCCAACCTGGGGATCTGGCAAAGGAGACTGCGAACTCCCAGAGAATTTGACTTTGGAGGCCAGTGGGATTTGATTACAGAACTTACACAGGACTGGGGAAACAGACTCTTGGAGGGCACAAACAAAACCTTGTGTGCACCAGGACCCAGGAGAAAGGAGCAGTGACCCCACAAGAGACTGACCCAGACTTACCTGTGAGTCACCAGGAGTCTCTGGCAGAGGCGTGGGTTGGAGGTGGGCTGCCTCAGGGTCGGGGCACTGAGTGCAGCAGTGTATGCATGGGACCCTTTGAAGGAGGTCGCCGTTATCTTCATTACCTCCACCATAGTTTGGCCTCAGGTTAAACAACAGAGAGGGAACACAGCCCTGCCCATCACCAGAAAGTTGGATTAAAGATTTACTGAGCATGGCCCCGCCCATCAGAATAAAATAAACCCTTAGCCCAACATCAAAATACTGGTGTATGTATGTATGTACATTTTAAAATTTTAATGTAAAATGATGTGTATATAATTTTTAATATTCTCCACTTCAATGGACTTTTTTCCCCGTCTCAAGCTTTGAGATATTATGTAAATTTAAGGTGTACAAGGGGCTTCCTAGGTGGCTCAGTGGTAAAGAATCCTCCTGCCAATGCAGGAGATGCAGGAGATGGGTGTTCTATCCCTGGGTTGGGAAGATACCCTGGAGAAGGAAATGGCAAGCCACTCCAATAGTCTTTTTTTTTTTTTTAATTTTAACAGCTAAACTTTATTTCTCATGATTCTGGAGGTTGCAAGTCCAAGATCAAGGTCCCACAACAATATTCTTGCCTGAACAACCTCATGGACAGAGGAACCTGTCCATCTTCAATCTGGCCATCTTCATCTTCCTTGGAGGCCACAGTGGCCTACAGCAACCAGGAGGGCTTCAGGCAGAGAATGCAGCCAGGGGAACTCTAGAAAGTTCCATCCAACCCCTTTATTTAGCGCTCAGAAGGCCTAGAGAGTTCTATGAATTGTCCCTGGGAGTCTCTGAGTGACAGCTTCAGTGGTCAGAACCAGGAGTCCTGGTCAAAGGCGAGAAGATGCACCCCTCACCCAAAGATGCTCGGACGAAGGCAGGGGAATTCACTGGTCTACAAAGTCTATTTGTTGAAGGTTAGGTGGTGGATGGCCTCAGTATCATTTGGAAACAGTGTCTAGAATGTTCCAAGACTCTCCACTCATCTCTTAGTTGAGTTTTTCCTCTCGGAAGACTTTCTTCCCAAAGCTGGAACTACGCATCTCAGCATCACTACCAGAGAGGGGCCATCTCTCTTGGTTCTGATTGGTCTGAGTGGGGCTTACACTTCCTCTTGTAGCTGGGGGAGGAGTGCTGTGGTATGCCTGAATCATCAAACTCCTTTAGAAATATGTGGTTTTCTGGGGAGGGACAGTTTCCCCAGAGAAAGAGAGTGGTATTTCCAGAAGAAGCAAGGGGTTCAGGCAGTAGAAACACTAGGTATCCATGGTTTCAGGTAAGATGCTTTGGGTTGCAAGTAATAAATCCTAACAGTAAGGGCAATTGTTGGTTCACATGACTTAAAAAGATAGATCCTAGCTTCAGGAACATTTTGATTAGATTCAAGGTCCTTTTCTCTGTTATTTCATTTTGTTGGCTATTTCCTATGGTGAGTGTTAGCTGCATCCTCCGGCTAGCTTCCAGGACAAAAAATATTCATTTTACCTACTGAAATCCTGAGATTCATTCTGACTGGACTGGGTTAGGTCATCACCAGTCTAGCCCTGACTCATTTCATTGATGGAACACACTAGCTGGTTTTTCCTAGGTCCTTGGTCCATCTCTGGAGCTATGTTAGAACTGTCTTCCCTAGCAGGGAGAAGCGTGGATGGTAGGGTAGGGGAGCAAGGAACAGGGGCCCAGTTTATTACTTAAAAAAGTGAAGATAGGTTAAAGAAATTACCCCAAATCACACATCTAGTAAATGTTAGTTATAAGATTTGAGCTGAAGTCCATGTAATCCCCTGAGACCGTATGTGTTTGATTGGGATTCCTCTCACAGGATGCTGTTTCTGTTGTCTGTTGCCTCATTACACACTGCCTCAACTAGTAGCTTAAAATAGTGACAAGGTAGGATTTCTCATTCTATTCTGCAGTCTGAGCTGAGCTCATCTGGGCATTGATTTTGTTCCAGGAGGTGTGATCATCCAGGTCTGGTGCCTCCTCTGGGTTGGCTGGAAGTGCTGGGTTCTGTTAGACATTTCTCTCTCCATCGGGGCCTCAACAGTAGGCTAAACAGATTCCTTCACATGGTAGCCCAGGTCTCCAAGAATAAGCATTTCTTCCCCAAAGCATAAGCCTCTGCTTATACCGTCCTTGCCAGTTTTCACAGGACAAAACAAGTCACCTGGCCCAACCCAGCATCAATGTGGGAGGAATCTACCCAAGGCTGTGAATGTCCGAAGGCTTAGTTTATTGGAGGCCACCCAGTGTAAGGACCACAGTGGGGTCCTTTTGTCTTTTCTACAGAGGCAGAGACTATTCTGTCCCAAGATAAGGAGCAGACGCCTCTTTTTTAAAGTCTCTGTTCTTTGAAGGCAATTACCATCCTCAATCAATCCAATCAAGAAGGCAGCATCTCCTTGGAGGCCTCGTCAGTGGGTTGTCAGAGGACCCTTGCGAGGTGCAGCTGTGCCGCTGTCCTGTGGTAGGGTCTGCTGGCAGCTCCGAAGCGAACGGCATTTGCAGTTTCTGTCGCATCCTGGCTTTCACAGCATAAATTGTCCCAGATGTGCACTTTGGAGCATGGAGTTTTATTTTTATTTGGTTTCATTTTTTAAACATTGGCTGAACTTTGAGTTGTTGGACTTTTTTTTTTTTTTTTCTTCCCCTGCCCCCTTAGGTTTTGTTTTGAGAGCTTCATATGTCTAAAGCCACGGTAGGATGCCATAGCGTTCATCATCTTTTCCAGACACCCAAAACATATGTTTTACTTTTGGCATTCCGCTGGGACAAAAAGCAGAGAAAGGGAGGCCATTTGTCACCCACACAGTGGCCTCCTATAAGGCTCTTGTATGTATTTCAGCTAATAAATGTCTAATCTCTGTTTTCCCAAGGACCTGAGTCTGTCTGCTTTGTACTGGTTGTGGGCATTCCATTTCTTCTGTTGTTGAGTAAAGCAGCTTTAAAATTGGTATCTTTTTCCTATAAGGGTTTCCCTGTGGCTCAGACAGTAAAGAATCTGTCTGCAATGTGGGAGGCCTGGGTTCAGTCCTGGGTCCAGAAGATCCCCTGGAGAAGGGAATGGCAATCCACTCCAGTATTCTTGCCTGGAGAATCCCATGGACAGAGGAGCCTGGCTTTAAAATTGACATGTTTTTCCTATAAAGCTTATCTTCCTGATTCTATTTCTTTCCTTCTCCCATTCTAATGCAAAACCAGTTTGAATATATTCAGGTTGCTAAATTGCAGGGTTAGGATTTGTCAAGTCCCATATTCTTATCAAATCCATTTTTTGAGGGTGTGTGAGAATGTTTACTTTCTATTTTCCCTCAAGGGACATGGCACAACAGTTTTCTTAATTCAACTCCACTTCTTTCCACATATGGATGCTGTTTAAAGCTTAGTATTTTATTATCTCCTCTCATTTCAAATATCTGAATTTTTCTCTTTTATCTCCTAGATTGGCATTTTTTTGAGGAACTTATTCTATTGATGTGTCCACCCCACTTTAGCTGTTTTTCTAACTCTGGTTTCACGGCTCATAAAGAAGAAACAATTTGAGAGTGTCACATTCCTGGGGACTCTCAGTGGTAAAATGTTTTGAAGTCAGATGATGGCTCCGTCCAGTGAATTTCCAGACCATTTGCAAATAGTGAGTCGAATTTCCATCCTAGTCTAGAAAATCAAAACTGGGTATCAGTTTCCCTTTTGGAGATGCTGAGGCTTAGAGAATGCCGTTAGAATACCTATAGCTTTTGGAATCTCTGGGTGTACAGATGAATTACTTGAGCATTCATTAAAGCCTGAGCCTGTATACTGCTGCCAGCCTCAATTGGTTGTTGGTGTCTGGCTCAGTGCAACTGAGAACCATCAGAAGGGAGAAGATCACTTGACTTAGGGTGTTCGTGCCACTTCTCTTAAACTTAAGGGTGTTCGGTCACATGGGAGGTCAGATATGGGTTCTCCCAGGGCTGAAAGAAATCTGAGATATCATCTATTGTCATTTATTAAATGATCCTTTCCAGCTAAATAAGGCTGTTTCCTGGCTTAGGACAATTTTCATGGATGATTTCTGACTTTCGTTCCCTTTTTGAAATGTAAGCCAAATCCTGTTTATCAGAGTTGATTAAGCCTCCATCTTGGTTCTTCCCTGTTAGGGCTTGTGGGAGGCCCTGGGCAGGCCCATTTTCACGGAAAATTTTATACCAGGCCCTCGACGATCTATATGCCCCTCCTACAGTGTAGAGTTTTTGTCTTCCCAGCCCATATAGATCTAGGTGGAATCGTCAGATTGACCATTCAGATTCTGGCCAATGGACTATATGGGCAGAAGTGATGAAACCACTTCCAGATCTGGCCCCCAGCCCCTCCTGCGTGACCCTGTATGTGCATTCCCTCCCGGGGTGCACGCTGATGTCAGCTCCCAGGGCCAAGGGGATGGGAGCTATGTGTGCAAGAGCCTCTGCCAACTGGGTCCACGATGGCTGTGTGAACCGAGGACTGACTGCTCGGTTCCCTGCCACATCCCCCGCCCCCACCACTAGCCTACCACTTGGCTTTTGCAAGAAAAATTAAACAACGCTTTTTGTTAAGCCTCTGAGAATTTGTAGCACATTGGTTATGACAGAATGAATTAGCTGAACTCATACTCAGGGAATTTCTTATCTTTCGTGGGCTGCTGGCCACCACTTCCACGTTGGGCACACCCATGATGAAAAGTCAGGAGACCTCTCCCTGGTCTCAGCTGTTAATTTCTTCTCAAGCTTGCCGAAGCTTCTGGACAGAAATGCTTGATTATCCTTGCGTTTCACTTCTGCTTCCCCGGAACCAAGGGCTGGTTCCTTCCGATCCGGGCCTGAGAAGAAACTGATTTGTGATGATTTGCTATTCTCTGTGTTATTGACAAACATTCAGTAAGCCCCTGTTATCTGTCTAGAGAAATACTCAGACAGTAAAGAATCTGCCTACAGTCCATGGAGTCACAAAGAGTTGGACACGACTGAGCAACCAACATACATAACGTATATCTGTCTAGCCCTGGGCTGGGACTGAGAGAAATAGTAAAGAATATAGTTTTTCTTCTCATATTGTATCGGTTAAGTAGAGAAGCAAGATATTCATTTAGAAATCAACCAGAGGATAACACGCTGCCATATGTAAACAGATTCTATAGGAATTCAGCAAAGGGAAAGCTTCATGTGGACTGTGCTTGGTTGGAGAAGCGACCCACAGAGCTAAGGATTCTACTTGGTCTAGAAGAGAGTCTGGGCACCAGAGTATAACGAGTGAGAATGGGCCCTGACATGAAGTCACATGCACCCTGCTGAACACAAGGGGAACCCATTCTCATCTCTGTGGAGGAAGAGAGAGCAAAGCTGAGGATCTGAGGTGACTGGAGAAGGCTGGAGGGGTGGGGAAAATGACTAGTGTTTACACTCAGTTCTTACTGGGTTCCTCCTGGTAGAGGAACACAAGATAGAGTCGGAAGAGCCTTGGGTTGTTTTACCTTGTTCTAGGCCTCGGAGCGGGGACATCACTGCTCTGAGGGGGCCCTGTCCACAGGCCACACTCCTCTCATCCAGTGTGTGCTGAAGTCCACTCGAATTGGTTTGAGAGGGTCGACGGACACCTTTCCAAGAATTTTGCTTGCTAGTTGCTTAACACATCTATTATGATTATGAATTAAACAGTGTAAGTCTTACATAAATTTACAATTTAACAAATTAAAGTTAAAGCTGAAATGCATCAATTCCCTAGTATTGGCTATGTGTTTCTATTATCTATGCTCTAGAGGTTCTTACAACTATTATAACTGTTCGGTGATCTCATGGGTTGAATTGACTCCCCACGTTCATATGTGAAGTGCTAATCCACCAGTCTCAGAATGTGACCTTATATGGAAATAGGGTTTTTTCAGATGTAAATAGTGAAGATGAGGTCATTAGAGTGGTCCATTCATCCATATGCCTGATGTCCTTATAAAAAATGGAAGTTTGGACACAGATGTACATACGGAGAGAACACCATGTGAACATGGAGAGAGAGATTAGGGCGATGCTGCAGAAGCCAAGGAATGCCAGAGATGGCCAGGCAATCCCCGGAAGGTGGGAGACAGGGCTGGAACTGGTTACCCATCACAGCCCTGGAAAAGAATCACTCTGCTGACACCTTGATCTGAGGCTTCCAAGTCCCCACAACTCTGTGGTTGAATGCACTCCATCTCTGGTGTTCTGGGAGGCAGCCCCAAGAAGTGAATCCAGGTGGAAACATTATATTCTGTAATGATGTGCTGCTGTTCATTGTTGTCCCCCCCCCCCAGTTCCGCCCAACCCTCCCCCCTACCCCACCCCCCTACCCCACCCCCTGACACCCCCGCCCCCGGCCGACTCCCAAAGCTTCTCTTTCTTTGACTTCATGTTGAGAGCTGAAATCCACCAGAGTGTGCTGATTTGTAAACAAACACCACAAATGAGGGTTTGATTCATCATTTCCGTGTTTGTTTAGACAGGGGTCTGGCAAACTGCAGCCTGTGGGCCAAACCCGGGCCCCCTCCTGTTTTTGTAAAAGTTTTACTGGAACAGGGTTGTGCTCACTTGTTGACCTATTGTGCATGGCTGCTATCACACTGGAAGGCCAGGGGTGGCTCACAAGGCTGGCAAAATTTATCATCTGTCCCTTTAGAGGAGATGTCTGTTGACCTTTGGCCTGCACTTGAGAAAACGATGCGGGCAATGTTAAAAACATAGATAAAACTTTAAAGCGTGCCCGTGGGTAGCCATGATATTGTGATAGCACCAAAAATTGAGAAAATGTACTTGCTCTATTTGAAAACTATGATCTGATTCCACAGAGTGGCTGCTCTTGTTTATCAGGGACAATTGAGTAAAGATCTGACAAAGATCTTGGTAGTTTTGTTGTTCTCTCATGTATGTAAATAAAAATGTGTCATACGTATCAGAGCATGTGTTCAGAAGTATCCTTGTTTGTCAGTTACCACCATAGGCTTGGCAATAGACATGAGCATTTGTGGAAAACCAGTGGAAGCATCTGTGAGAATCAGTTGACTATAGGGCATTTATTTTTGTGTATTTATAATAAACCAATGCATGTATGAAGTAAAAGTCGCTCAGTCGTGTCCGACTCTTTGCGACCCCATGGACTGCAGTCCATGAAATTTTCCAGCCCAGAATACTGGAGCCAGTAGCCTTTTCCTTCTCCAGGGAATCTCCCCAACCCAGGAATTGAACTGAGGTTTCCTGCATTGCAGGAAGATTCCTTACCAGCTGAGCCACAAGGGAAACCCAAGAATATGGAGTGGGTAGCCTATCCCTTCTCCAGTGGATCTTCCCAACCCAGGGATCGAACCGGGGTCTCCTGCATTGCCGGCGGATTCTTTGCCAACTTGTATGTATACACAATGCGTGCATACATGAGCACATGCCTGTGTCCCCTGGAGAGCCTGTGGTTGAACATCCTCCAGCTCATCATGCCCCTCATCTCCAGGCAGTGCTCACAGTTGGGCAGAGGCCACCCAGCTCGTGGGTCTGTTGCCATATGGCTTTTCTTTGGCCTGGTTTCACTCCTGTGTAGGTTTGGCTTGTTGAGGAGGGCACTGCTGGTGGGAACAATTGTGGTAGAAGAGCTCGGGGCACCAAGGAGCTCAGCTTGGCTAAGATCTGCTCTGGGAGAGGGAACAGCAAGCACCGAGAGTTCTGGGGTGAAGTGGGCCTGCTGACGGAGGGCCTCAGGAGCATATCCAAGTTCGGGCGCACCCCCAGCAGCAGAAGTCCTTCTGCAAGGGAAAGACAGGGTGAAAGTGCGGACTCAACAAGACAGATCAGGGGACAGTGTGAGGGACGCACAGAACAGAAGACCAGCCAGAGACCACTGCAATCTTCGCCTGAGAAAAAGCCTCGGGGCGTGATGGCTCCGCTCGAGGTCTGTGTTCTGGCCTTTGGAAAGAAGACTTGCAGAATGTTAAGAAACGGGATCCTTGTTTGATTATGGAAGTCTCAGTGGACCCCCAGAGCTTGCAAAACAGAAAAATAGAAAAGCAGTCTGAAAACCTTTGCCAAATGACCAGCACATGGCTTCCTCCCGTCTCTCTGTTGCTTTCTGGATATTTAGTAGAAAGGAAGAAGTAGTTTTTCAGTAACATATTTTTCCACCACAGACATGCATGGAGGATCTCATTTTAAAACAGAGACTGTGCCTTTGCAGGAAGTTGGGAAGACTGGGCAGCTCCATGGAGACTATCCGGGGGAGTTCCCGTCGCACCTGGGGTTCACCCCTCTCAGAGTCCTGCACCCCCTGCCCTGCACTCCCTGACCTGCGAGGTCAGATGCAGAGGTTGTCCCCACAGCATAGCAGAGACCCAGTAGCTGTCTGTGCCTTTGGGAATCTGTCACCACCCCCTCATCCTGACAGTGACTTCAACCAGCATCTTCTCAGAGCCCCCTTCCCATCCAGAGCACCTGTCCCCGGCCTCTTCCTTCTGGGCCTGGGTTGACGGAAGGCAGGAAGGATTTAAGGAGACCCGGAGTGATGCTCTGGCATGAAGCCCCCAGACCCGTTTGCTTCCTGCCTGCTGAGTGGGGTCCAGTCCTGGCTACTGGGCTTGTGCCTCTCTCCTGATGCAAGATGGGGTCAGTCTCTCCCCCATGGCCCTGCCCAGTGCTCCTGACCCCTAAGAACTAGGGTTCGGGTTTGTTCTCACCAGTCTCCCTGTGCCTGCAGAAATGGATTCCTGTCCTAGCTAGCCCACTGGCCTCGGTCACCTGCAGACAGATGGTCAGACAGTGGCCTAGCTGCATGCCTTCCCACATCTCCCAGTGTGTCCTGTTGCTAGATTGCCCCTCTTTCCCCTCTGAATTGGACTTCAAGTAGGCAGTGGGCCTTCCAGGTGGCTCAGTGGTCAAAGAACCTGCCTGCCGATGCAGGAGATGCAAGAGATGAGGGTTCAACCCCTGAGTTGGGAAGATCCCCTGGAGAAGGAAATGGCAACCCACTCCAGTATTCTTGCCTGGAACATTCTGTGGACAGAGGAGCCTGGCGGGCTATAGTCCATGAGGTCGCAGAGAGTGGGACATGACTGAGCACCCATGCAGCAACAAAAACAATGCAGTGGAAAAGACAACTTTGAAATCCACCAGACTGAGGCTCAGACGATTTGTCCCAAAGTAGCCGTGTGGTCTTGGGCAAATTATTTAACCTCTCTGAGCCACAGTTTCTTAATCTGTACAAAGGAGATAAGACACCAATTTGTTCTTAGGAATAACAGAGAGAATGGAGGTGGAGAGTCTGTCATTTAATGGACATAAACTTGGGCAAACTCTGAGAGTTGATGAGGGACAGGAAAGACAGTTGTGCTGCAGTCCGTGAGGTTGCAAAGAGTTGGACCTAACTGAGCACCCGAACAACAACAACAATTTCAGATCCACCCATCCAGAGGTCATTCCAATGCAGATTCTTGTTCAGTCTCTCTGGGGCTGGGTCTGAGCTTCTCCCAGCTGATGCTGACACGGCTGGGCCCTAGACCACCCTTTGGATTGCCGGACATGACATTGACTCTCTTCTGAGCACTTGCAGCCTCTAACACCTTCCGTATCCCAGAAGGAGGCCCTCACTTCAGGCCAGAGACCCCTGGTCTGCCCTCCCACCTCTCCATCCTGTCCTGACAGATCTGTTTCCGCCTTTCATAGCCCAGGGGACTGGTAACAGGGAGGAACTCTTTGCAGAGAAAGAAAAGAAATGTGGTTGTGTGGCGGTGAACTTAAAAGAGGGGAATTGGGGCTTCTCTGGTGGCTCAGTGCAAGGGATGGTCCTCCTGGACTCCCAGGTAAAGAATCGGCCTGCAGGAGACAAGGGTTCGATGCCTGGTCCAGGAAGATCCCACGTGCCGCAGAGCAACTAAGCCCGTGCCCCACAACTACTGAGCCTGTGCTCTAGGGCCCGGGAACCTCAACTACTGAACCCACATGCCACAACTACTGAAGCCCTCCCTCCCGAGAGCCTGTGTTCCCCAGCAAGAGAAAATGAAGAATGTGAAAGGGTTAGTCGCTCAGTCATGTCCGACTTTTTGCGGCCCCATCGACTATAGCCAGCCAGTCTCCTCTGTCCATGGGAATTCTCCAGGCAAGAATCCTGGACCGAGTTGCCAGGCCCTCCTCTGGGGGATCGTCCCGACCCAGGAATCAAACCCAGGTCTCCAGCATTGCAGGCAGATTCTTTACTGTCTGAGCCCAGGCAAGAGAAGTCACTGCAATGAGAAGCTCGCACACCACATTCTAGAGAGTAGCCCTGCTCACTGCAGCTCGAGAAAGCCCTCTGGCAGCAACAAAGACCAAGGACAGCCAAAAATAACTGACTAAATAAAATTATAAAAATAAATGAAATGGGGGCAATGAAGGGGACAGACGCGGAAACAGGTATTCTGCAAAAGTAGATGTGTAAGGGCCACCACATCTATTTAGAATGTCTTATAACAGTTTTTTAAATTTATGTTGAATGAGCCCTAGAGAGCTGAGAGGTGGGAAAAAAAAATTGCAGGGAGGTCAAGGCTCTGTCCCTGAGCTGATATAAAGTAAGGAAACTTGCAGGAAGGAAGGCAAAAGACAATGAGGCTGCGTGTGTGGATTTGTGATCTAATTGGTTTTTATTCCGAGAAATGCCCCCTTTCTTCTCCTCCTTTATTTTTTCCCCCTCGCTGAGCACTTTTGTGTGAGACATTTGGACACGTGCGTCTCCTCGATCCAGACAAAAATCCCCCTCCTTCCCCAAGGCCCAGCTCACATCGCACATCCTCCACGTAGGCTGGAGTTAACCCGCTGCTCTCCGGGTCCCCAGGGCTTCTCTCCGCCGTCCAGCCGGGGTGTGAGGCCCCGTCCCGGGGGAGGGCCGGCAGTGGCTGCCTGGCTCAGCCACCAGCTCACAGCTGGGACTCCAGCGCTGCCAGGCTCTTCCGGGTGGATCGGTGGGGACCCGGGGGCGCTGCTCGGTGTTTGCAAGCGGCTGTGACAGTGACTCGGCTGCCAAAACCCGCACACCTCCACGGCTGACCTGGTCACCCTGGGTGGGTCCTGTCTCCTTCAAGGAGGCCTCACGAATGAGGAGCCTCTCTGATTTCCTCTCCATTCAGTCTCCCTGAGGCTCTGGCTTAGAGGGGGCGGGCGAGAGGATGGGGAATTAGGCGTCTCCATCTCCCCACACTTCCCTGGTGGCTCAGATGGTAAAGAATCTACCTGCAGTGTAGGAGACCCGGATTCAACTCCTGGGTCGGGAAGATCCCCTGGAGTAGGGCATGGCAACCCACTCCAGTATTCTTACCTGGAGAATTGCAAGGACGGAGGAGCCTGGCAGGCTAGAGTCCATGGGGTCGCAAAGAGTCGGACACAACTGAGCAACTAACATTTTCCCTTTTATCCCCCCACTCCAGGGTCACACCTTGCCAGGACAGTAACAGAGATTTTTTTAATTAATTAATTTTTTAAATTGAAGGACAATTGCTTTACAGAGTTTTGTTGTTTTCTGTCAAACCTCAGCATGAATCAGCCATAGGTATACATACATCCCCTCCCCTTTGGAACCTCCCTCCCATCTGCCTCCCCATCCCACTCCTCATGGGAGGGTGATTGGCGTCCATAAGGACAGTTTTTCCTTCTCCTGAGGCATCTCAGATGCTCTTATCGACCAGGTGGCTCTCCTGCCCTCAGCCTAGCTCTGCCTGTTGGAAACTCCCTCAGTCACAGCAGCTTCCTCCCGCTCCACATCCTGAAGCACGTGTCTCATCTCCTGAGTGCCGGTCACCACCGGTCCCTCTGCTTTCTAGCCTAGTGCTGCTTGCTGTTGTTCAGTCATTCAGTCGTGTCTGACTCTTTGTGACCCCATGGACTGCAGCACGCCAGGCCTCCCTGTCCATCACCATCTCTTGGAATTCTCTCAAATTCAGGTCTATTGGATTGGTAATGTCATCCAACCATCTCATCCTCTGATACCCTCTTTTCCTCCTGCCTTCAATCTTTCCCAGCATTAGAGTCTTTTCCAATGAGTCGGCTCTCACATCAGGTGGCCAAAGTATTAGAGCTTCAGCTTCAGCATCAGTTCTTCCAATGAATAGTCAGGGTTGATTTCCTTTAGGGCTGACTGGTTTGATCTTGCTGTCCAAGGGACTCTCAAGAGTCTTTTCCAGCGCCGCAGTTCGAAAATATCAATTCTTCGGTGTCCTGCCTTCTTTATAGTCCAACTCTCACATTTGTACATGAATACTAGAAAAACCATAGCCTCGACTATAGGGACCTTTGTCAGCAAAGTGATGTCTTTGCTTTTTAACACACTCATATACATGTATGATTTTTGAAGACTAGGATGGATTGTCCACGGGGTCAAGAGCCATGGCTGACTTATCTTTCTATCATTTTCATCAATGGTGTTTGAAAATACTAACTCAGTGGGTGACTGGAAAATTGGTAGTGGTAAAGAATCCACCGCCAATGCAGGAGAAGCAGGAAACATGGGTTCGATCCTTGGGTACGGAAGATTCCCTGGAGGAGGAAATGGCAACCCATGTCCTCCAGTATTCTTGCCTGGAGAATCCCATGGACAGAGGAGACTGGTGGGCCACATACAGTCCATGGGGTCACAAAGAGTCGGACATGACTGAGCAACCGAGCACACATGAGTCTCTTACGCCCATCTCACTTGGATCTGGAATTGATACTCTTGTGCTTCTGTGTCCTGTCTCAGCTACTATGGGCTCTTGAGTCTTTTTCCGCAGTTGTGATGAGCAGATACACCCCACTTGCTCTACCACATAAATCTTAAGAAGAACATCACCAGGCCATTTTAAAGTTGAAAGCCAAACAGTATCATATTTGGAAGCACATGGTTTTTTTGGCAAATGCCGAGACTAGAAAAGTAAGCTGAAATGCCAAACACTTGCGTTAAAATCCTTTAAATGTTATAATGAATATTTTTTTATTTTTCTGACTTTGGAAACAATCCTCTGCAGCGCTAAGCACCTCCTCTGATCCTGGCAGTGGACTCAGGCTCCCGTGGCCTTTGAATGTGGTGAGTCTGGGAGCTGCCTGGATCTGGGAGCTGCTCTGGCCTTGGTCGTTGGCAGCAGGGGAAGTGGAGGCCAGCAGCTGGAAGTAAGGGCCTCTTTCAGGGCAGTGAGAAAAGACATCAATGATTGGCAGAAAACTAAAGGGGATTGGGGAGGGAGAAGAGTATGGATCAGAAATGTAGCATCTCTTTAGTTCACTGCTTCCGCCTCCATCTCTGCACCCCCCAACCCCCGCCCCTGAGGCCAGCTCCCACACAGCATCATCACCAGGGTTGAGTCGGAATTTGCTTTAACTGCTGAGACCCCAGCTCCGATGTGACCATAAGTCATGGGTCTGAGGGTGCAGCCCTGGAATGCAACGAGATTACCCCGCGATGTGACCCTGCCAGGCAGACTAACTGGGGAGCCGTCCCTGCAACCTCTGCTGGGGACGCTGACGTTGTCCTGAGATCTGTCAGCTGCAAAGGATTCATATCACGTCACAGCTTCCGTGTTGTCTTGGTGACACCCGGAGCCCCTAACTCAGGGCAGTTGGCCGAGGGAAAGAGTGACTTCTCCGGGCTGCCAGGTCCTCCGTGTCCTGGCCAGCTTTGCTTCTCTGGGTGGGGTTTAGGCAGCAGACTGACTTGGTGGCTGTTTGCTTCCACGTGGCCTTTCCGTCACACCGCTTCCTTCCCTCCCTCAGTGTCTCTTGGGCCCTCATTTTCTTTTTTTTAAATAGATAATAATAGTGAAATTAAAAAAAATTAATTTAGTTCGGCTGTGCTGGGTCTTCGTTGCTCACACGGGCTTTCTCTAGTTGCGGCGAGTTAGGGCGCCTCTGCAGTCGCAGCGCACAGGCTTCTGGTTGCCGTGGCGTCTCTTGTTGAGGAGCAGGGACTCTAGGGCACGGGGACTTCAGTAGCTGTGGTGCACGGACTCAATTGCTCCACAGTGTGTGGGATCTTCCCGGACCAGGGATTGAACCTGTGTGCCCTGCATTTCAGGGTGGACTCCCATCCACTGGACTGCCAGGGAAGCTCCCAGACCCTCACTGTAAATGAGTCTCTAGTCCTCTGCCCGTGACTCTGGGTAGAGCTATTACCTCTTGGATCAACTGAACCAGTTGCCACATCTTCCCAGTGTGGGTTGTCACTAGATTTTCCTTTTTTGGGATGGATATGTCTTGATCTTCCCTGTAGCTCACATGGTAATCAATCTGCCTGCAAGGCAGAAGACCTGGGTTTGATCCCTGGAGAAGGGAATAGCAACCTACTCTAGTATTCTTGCCTGGAGAATCCCATGGATAAAGGAGTCTGGCCGACTACAGTTCGTGGGCTTGCAAAGAGTTGGACACAACTGAGTGACTAACACTGCTACTAGGGTGGATATATGTGTAAGCGTGGTTGTTGTTTAAATTTTTGGACTCCAGAATAGTTAATTAACACGCTCTCTACACTCCTTACCAAAAGGAAAAGAATTTTCTTCTTTGAGTTTGCCACCTCTTCTTGGCCATTTATCCAAGTTTCAACGTGCCTGTTTTGTAAGGAATAGAGACGTGGAGGTAGTTTGCTGGTAGTAACTAAAGAGATCGGCTCCTTTCGTGGGCTCCCCCAGTGTCATCCTGGGATCCTCGGTTCCCACTGCTGACATGTGGATTTTTATTTCTCATCTGTAGTTTTGTAGTCATGCTGGTTTCAGATCAGGGGACCGGGTTCCACGGTTATATGACAAGGGCCTTCTTGGTGTTTCAGCTGGTTTATAGGCTAACGTAGATCAAGCGCCTACTATGCTCAGTGCTCTATACTGAGAACGGCAAAGATGAATGGCATCCTATGTTGAGAGACTCGCAGGGAGGGAGAAAGTTATGTAGACTGGGATTGTCCTGTAAGGTGATAGGGGCGGGCGGGCCTGTGTCTATTTGTAACGTGAATGTTTCTAGGCTTTGCTGGCCTGTGGATACAGATGAGGTCAAATTCACTGTCAGAACTCGAATATCACTGGCCTCTGCCCCCTCTCCCAGAGCCCTGACCCTCAGCCAGTTGTTTCCGTGAATCCCTGGCGTCTCTCTCAGGCTCTGTGGCTCGGCCCCTGGGATGGTCTCTGCTCCCACCCTGCTTTTGAACCTGGCCTTTTCTGCTGCCAGCATTCTGCCGAAGGGTCTGCCTGCCAACCCTCCCTGGGCTCTGGAGGATGGGCGCTGCCTTTCCTGCCACTTGGCGTCCTGGGTTCGGGAGCAGCGAGCATCACTCTCTATTTTGGGGTTACATTTTGTCACCTGGGCAGGAAGCAGCATGATTGTGCTTCTGTGCCTCACACAGTCCTTTGGCTTCTGCCCCCCACATCTCTTCCTGCAGAACTTGGGTATAAATCCATGGGGCCTGGTCCACGGCCAGAGCCTCTGATAAAGACAAGAAGCACCTCCTTGCTGACATCATCACCATTGCATAACTGCAGAAATTAACTCCCCTGTCTGTAAGAATCACCTCTTTAAGCAGACGGGCCACTGGGCCTCAGTTCCCAGACATGTCCAGACCAAATTCCTCTTGAGTATGTCCTTTCCTCCTCTTTATTTGGGTCCCTTGTGACCTCCCAGAGGTCACTGAAACTCTGAAACAGCTGTCAGAGATTCCTACCTGACTTCAGTGCTTCCAGTCTCTACCCTCCCCATCCTGAACCCAGAGTTACTTTGATAAATGGCCCTGCTTGGATGGGGTCCTGACAGAATCAGCATTCTTCTACAAGACTCCTCTTGCCGGTGCTAGCAAGGTCCCAGGGTATCATTAAAATCACATTGCTGGTTATTGGTCTATTAAATATTTTCACAAATACAGTTTTTATTTTACGCATTTTCAAACAGAATTTGAAAAGTTCCACTCACCTTTCTAGTTAGTTCCAGCCCATCCGTATCGAGGGGAATGGCCATTTAGAATCAGCATCTTTATTTATTCCACCTGGACATCTGTGAACCTGGCAAGGATTAGGACTCTTATGGAGAAGTTGAGCCTTACCAAAGTTCAAAAAGAAAGACTGGACTTAGGGCAACCATAACTTTATTCACGGTAGGCTTTGAGGCCTCTATCTGAAATGGCTTTTCTAGAGAATGCTACCCTGCTCTGAAGCATCATGTATACATATTGGTGAAAACCATTGGATGAACAGAGTGGTGAAAACAGAACATCAGGGTATTAATTAGGCATCATATGAATCAGACCGTGATATGAGAAATCAGGACACTGAGACTTCCTCAAAGAGCTGGCTCTTAACATTGACCAGAGCAAAAAACTACAATCGGAACATTTTAAAAATGTTTTGGTAAGACTAGAAAAGAGCCATAAGGACTGCTTATGCATTAAATTATCACTTAGGAAGATTCTATCACAATGCCTACAGTTTAGATTTTTCTTGCTGTGTTCATTTTGAAGGGAAGAACGAACTTCAGGAAGCTCTTTTTCAGTATGCTTTCCGCAAGATGGCTTTCCAGGTGGCGCTAGTGGTAAAGAACCCACCAGGCAATGCAGAAGACACAAGAGACACGGGTTTGATCCCTGGGTTGGGAAGATCCCCTAGAATAGAAAATGGCACCCCACTCTAGTGTTTCTGCTTGGAGAATCTCATGGACAGAGGAGCCTGGTGGGCTACGGTCCACGGGGTCAGAATCAGACGTAACTGAAGGGGCTTAGCATGCGCACATGACCTGAACTCCATCACTGAGGGGATTACTCAAAGAAGTAAGTCAGGACCTGGGTGAGGGAGGCAGGCACCCCCATCTTAATCATCAGATAAAGAAAATGTCATCATTTTACCCCTACAGTATTTGTTATAAGGTCAAGACTGATTGTAGCAAGAGACTCAGGCAGGCTGGGTTTGACAGGGAAATCTCCGCCAGGGGAAAACACTTTGCCCTTGTGTCTGAAGGATGGGCAGGTGTTAGACAGCAAGTAGTTCTTGGTGGGAATGAGTGAAGGGGGGTGGACATGAGATGGTGGAGTCCAGGGCCTCTGTCTTAGAGAAGGGATGTGTTGGGAATAGGAGACATTTCTAGGAGGGCAGGACTTTATTACTAAGGATGTGAGAGCCAGGGAATGAAGCTTAGATTTAACCCTGCAAGAAGATGGAAACAATAATGAGATAGAGTTGGAGAGGAAAAAAAAAAGCAGAGACATTTCTTTGTCAACAAAAGTCCATCTAGTCAAGGGTATGGTTTTCCCAGTGGTCATGTATGAATGTGAGAGTTGGACTATAAAGACAGCTGAGCACCAAAGAATTGATGCTTTTGAACTGTGGTGATGGAGAAGGCTCTTGAGAGTCCCTTGGACTGCAAGGAAATCCAATCAGTCCATCCTAAAGGAAATCAGTCCTGGGTGTTCATTGGAAGGATTGATATTGAAGCTGAAACATCAATACTTTGGCCACCTGATGTGAAGAGCTGACTCATTTGAAAAGACCTTGATGCTGGGGAAGATTGAGGGCAGGAGGAGAAGGGGACGACAGAGGATGAGATGGTTGGATGGCATCACCAACTCAATGGACATGAGTTTGGGTGAACTCCAGGAGTTGGTGATGGACAGGGAGGCCTGGCATGCTGCAGTTCATGGGGTCGCAAAGGGTTGGACACGACTAAGCGACTGAACTGAACTGGAGAGGAAACCCCAGGTTGGGGGTGTTGTAATTTGAGGGTTAGGTGAATGTGGTCTCGGTGGGAAGGACCAGGTGCAAAGGACAGTTTACAGAGAAAAAGTGCTGAGACTTGGAGACGGACGGTTACGGGAAGGGAAGGGAAGTGGTGGTAAACATCATAGCAGGGCCCATGGAACCCTGGGTACCAAAAATACGAGGAGATGGGTCGGAGGGAAGTGTATGAGCTTTGCTTTGGCTGTTTGAGTTTAAGAAAATGATGAGAAACCCAAGTGGAACTTAGCATCGGGCTGCTGCCTGAAGTCCTGGAGACAGGTCTTCATGGAAGTGATGACTGAACCTGTGAGCTTGGAAATATGTCCTGTTAGAGAGAGTAAGGGAAAAAGAGCAGGAGTCCAAGTCAGGGCCAGAGCCTGGACATGGAAGAGGAGCCTACAAAGGAAACAAATGTTTCCAACCAACACTTCTCCTGCGTGATGGCTTGCTGCCTGCTGCCCGGTAGAAGGGTGGGGTGGTGGGGGTGAGGGGCTTAGGGAGGGGAGAGAAACATGGTATCCCACCTACAGCACAGTGGCGACCCCAGCTTGCCGTGGAGACAGGTAATGCAGGACTGGAAGCCAAAGAGATGAAGGTGGTTTGCTGCATTATTTGATCCATCCATTTTGGTGTCTAGTTCAAGGCCTGATTGTATATAAGTTGCCCTCAGTCAGGTTCGTTGTCCATATTATCAATTGCCTAAGCCAGTGATTAGAAGAGGACTCTGTATTTAGGGCTGCCAGATCTAGCAAATAAAAAATATGGGATGTCCAATTATGTTTGAATTTCAGATAAACAATGGAAAAAGTGCTAAAAACCAGTGCTGTAAAGAACCAGTTTTTAGCAGCTGAAGAGCTCAGTTAGTTCAGGGTCATGGGGATGCATTTAGAAGAACTGGATATTACCTCATCGTGGAAGGCTCTGTACAGGATGCTGACCTTTAGAAAACCCCAAGTCCAGCATAACACAATGATTTTATTTATAGACCTACAAGGATCTCAGACAAAAGTGATGCAAAGTAGGAAGAAATGCAAAGAAGGAAGGGGCAAGCCATAGAAAGCTGAGACTGAACTGAAAAGGAAACCCCCGGCCAAATTTGAGACACATGAAGCTTTTGTCAGTTCCTGTGATTAGCAGGAAGTCACGATGACTCACTGCGTCCAGTCACCCTTGCTCTGTGCTCCCATTTATCCTTCCCAGAGTTCTACCGCTCTGATTTATGTAGAGAATCACACGATTGGTCAAAGAATGACTGTGGCCTGTTTTTTATATTAATAGTTTTCAGAAGCCCTAAGTGGTTTAATATCTCAATATCTAAAGTGGATGGGGTCACCCCAGAGTGGTCTTGCCTTGGAGGCTGGTGCCATGTGGTGGAAAGGCACCCAGGGTGACTTAGATCTTTGAAAGGCTTCTTCATGTCTCCCTGGGAAAACCTGGATGGGATGGGAGGTGGCTAGTCTTGACCTCCAAGTCTTGCATGCATCACTTATTGAAAGAAAGTGTCCCCAGCTGAGGGCTTCCCAGGTGGTGCTAGTGATAAAGAACCCGCCTGCCAGTGCAGGAGACATAAGAGACGTGGGTTTGATCCCTGGGTCGGGAAGAAACCCTGGAGGAGGGCATGGCATCCCACTCCAGTATTCTTGCCTGGAAAATACCATGGACAGAAGAGCCTGGCCGGCTACAGTCCATGGGGTCGCAAAGAGTTGGACACGACTGAAGCAACTTAGCACGCACATCCACAGCTGAATATTCAAGAGCAGGTTAAGTTTCTTTAGTTTTTCCATCTAGCAGCCTTGTTAGATCTTAACAAGGCAGGGTGGAGAGAGAGACAGAGAGATATCGCCCAACAAAGTAGGGATAAGACAAGCAAGGGTAATTCTACTTTGCTTTCTTTTTTTGCTCTCCTAACTGCCACTTACTGGGGTTATTCCTTTCTTAGACGGGCCTGTGCTTCACTCTTACCACAAACTATTATGATTTAAAAATTAAAGTGAGATATCCTGGCTTATCCATTTCCTTTTAACAGGATGATCTATGTTAATCAATAAAGGAAGTGCGGGGAAGTTAACGAATGTATGGTCCTGTTTGAGAGTATTGAATTAAGTGATATGTGTGCTAGGTTGAAAGATGAGATCATTTAGAAATGAGTTCTTTTTTTAAAAAAAGTCTTCAGTCATTATCACTTGCATTTAGAAAACCAATTTAAAAAAAAATCAATCTGAGCTGGATCTTTTTTCCCCGCTTAAATCTTTATCACTCCTTAGGTGACAGGATGCTATGGAGATAAAACTTGGAATTGACTTTTAAAAGGAAAACAAAAGGAAAGTATAATCTGTTGGTTAAATTTATCGAAAAAAAAAAAAAAAAACCCACAAAAAATCCCGTTATTCACCTGGCCTGGCATGTATGTTTATATATTTTCTCTTTTCTTTGCACCTGACATTTGTCTAATGGTTAGAAATGTTTAATGATGACAAGTTCTGGTGAAATACCACAGTTGAATACAGAGAGAATCTTGCCTGTGTTTAAGGGGCTTTCCTGGGAGATGATGTGTTTTGTGGTCCAACACTTCATTACTTAGGCTGCAGATCCGATTTCTTTTGAAAACAAGCCCTAAGTCTGGAACTTTCCATGTTTAGAGCCCATAGCACTTTCAAGAAAGCCTAGAAGATATAGCTGAGTGAAAACAATACTCATTGTGAATGGTTACTGCTGTTCTTTCTCACTGGGAAGACTGGGGACGTAAAGGATCATATGACTTTTTGATGCAGTGGTTATGTTTCTCTGTGTCTCAGCCTTTTCATCAAAAGGACTGTGACTGAACAAGCTTTTGTGGAAAACATTGGCAGCGTCATAATTGGCATCCAGTCATCTCAGAAGTCTCTATGTAACTTCCCACAGTCACTCCAGAGGGCGTGGGGATGGACATGCAGCTAACTTTGGACAGGGCAAGGAGTTTGAGTTCATATCCCTGAGTATGGTACCTGCGTCTCGTTTCTCCATCGTTTACCACATCCTCCCAAAGAAAGTGCCTGCTGTGTCACATTAGAACTAACTCTCAGATATGCACACGGAATGATGCAGAGATGTCACTGCCAATCTCAGAGATGGATGCTTCAGAGACGAGCACGTGATCACTTCCTTCAAGCATCCATCTGTCCCCAAAGTGTTCTAGGCCTTGCAGTACCAGAAGTCCTTTGTTTTTCTAATTCAAGTGTGCTAAGTGGTGGCAAAAAGGAAGAGCTTCTCCCCTTATTCATTTTCCTAGGTGGATTTATCTGTGAGACTCCCCAGGGTTTTACATCAGTGCTTGGTTCAATCCTAAAAGAAGTTGCGTCAGGCATGACAATTTTGTCTGCTTTGTTCCTATTCTCTCTGGTGAATTAAGTATTAATAAGTGCCTCCCTGGAGGAAGTTTGGGCAACCCATACTAAAAAACAAATTGAAATGTAAAATCCTTGGAATGGTGTAGGTACAATATCATAGTCATTGGTGGTATACCAACAATTTCAGAAGAAAATCAAGAAAAATGTGTGGGGGAAATCCCCATTTTTCCTTCACTGTGAACTCTTTGCTTTAAAACAGCAACCCAAACCACAGTTTCATTAGTGAGTAGATTATGATCTTTTCAGGGGACACAAAAAATTAAAAGGATGCAGAAAGGAAAGAATGGTTGTTACTCTGACCACTGCCTCTGGTCCTAGGCAGCTACCTTTCACCCACCACTGTCACCTCTGAGCTGGAAATCAAGAGCAGTTGACCTTCATGGACACCTCAACAGACACAGGGCCGTTTGGCTAGTTTGATTTGGGATGGTAACATTTGTCTAGTTCACCTAATTGGGCTAAAAGTCTGTGAGAGACTAAAGTGAAACTTAAAAAGTTTAGCAACATCTGGGACTTCCTTGGCAGTTCAGTGGTGAAGTCTCTGAGCTTCCATTGCAGACGGCATGGGTTGGAACTAAGATCCTGCAAGCCATGAGTCCAGATAAATAAATAAATCTGGATAATAAAGTCTATTCTTTATATTAACGTAAATAAATAAGTAAAATAAAAGTTTAGAAACAACTAAGGGTATCAGATTTTGTTTTTGCCTTCATATTTTTCTCCCAAACACGTGCCATCTCTATAGAATTTTACCTGAAAATTTTCAGCTTGCAGGGAAGGAAAAAAACAAAAAACCTCCAAGATCTACCGTATTTTATTGATTTGTACCTGGTCTTGTTCCAAAATTGTTGTTAGATGCACATTTGATTAACTGTGCAACTGACTGCCGTGTTACTGACTCTAAATCTTTTTTTTTACTGCAATTTCACTGATGACCTTAGCTAGCAAAGATGAGTGAAAATGAATCCAAGTCCTTACTACTAAGCAAAGAGCCTCCAAGCAAGGGCAGTGCACTGGAATGTTATCTTCATAACCATAGGAAGTCCTTTACGAGCTGATGTCAAATGAGGCAGGTGTGTGCTAGATCGAGCAGATCACTAGTGCTGTCCAAAGGGGTTAGACTTCCTTGCTGTGTGATTTATTGATGAATACTGGGGACATAGACATGACAAGAGAAAAAAATGGATGTGAAGCCAACCACACGGCTGGTGTGAGTGAGTGATCGTTGCTCAGTCATGTCCAATTCTTTGGGACCCCATGGACTGTAGCCTACCAGGCTCCTCTGTTCATAGATTTTTCCAAGCAAGAATACTGGAGTGGATTGCCATTTCCTTCTCCACACGTGGCCAGTGCATTTGGCCAGTTGGAGCCAGCCCACCTCCAGCTACCCCAGGACTCAAGAATGATATAAGGAATGGGCAATTCCACAACTGCACTCATTCACTGGGGCCCTGCTGGTTGGGTCTTTGGGGATAACCCTAACTGCAGATCACACCAAAATGTTCTAGTCTTGATGGCCCATTTTCTAGATGGTGTCCACAAAGATGGCTGCAATCCACGACTACAAAGGCTATGTATCAGGGAAGTTTAAGGCTGGGTGGTGCTTTTTTAAAAAGATACTATGACTCAACCTCCCTTTTCCATACTTACTTCTTTTTCCTTTCACATCCAATCTCTCTCACAACATTGCTTTGGTTTGCAGGAGAGGACTATTTTGTAATTTTCCTGCTCTGCCTTATATTTCTGTTTAGTCATTTGTGCCTAAAAGATTTTTTAGGTAATTTTTTCTTTGAAGAATACATAGTGAAGAAGCAATAACTGGTCAAGAAGAAATATCACTGAAACATACAGATCCCCAGTAGTTTGTTCTTTTTAAAAACTACTTTTAAAAAACAAATTGTTTTTATTTATTTGGTTTTTTTGGCTGCACTGGATCTTCATTGCTGCGCACAGGCTTTCTCTAGCTGCAGTGAGGGGGCTACTCTCTGGTTGTGGTACCTGGGCTTCTCTTGTTGCGGAGCACAAGCTCTAGGCCCGAGGGCTTCAGTACTTGTGGCACAGGGGCTTAGTTGCTCCGAGGCATGTAGGATCTTCCCGGACTACGGATTGAACCCATGTCCCCTGCATTGGCAGGCAGACTCTTAACTACAGGGGAAGTCCTGCGTGTTCTAAGAATTTCCCCACAGAGCTACCGTATCATAAATCGACAGAGAGCACATAAAGTGTCCTTAGTGGTTTCTGTCATTGGCCAACCTTGGTGGTCATTGTATTTCTTTCTCCAAAATACTTGACTCATGTGCCAGTCTCATTGCTGGTGACATGTGTGCTAGAAAAAGCGGGCAAGTGTTAGTCCCAGTTGGGGTGGTGGGCCAGCTCCCCTCGGGCGGCGGTTATTCACAGTATAGGGGACACCACCGAACTAACGTGAACAAGGTCCATGGAAGCATCCCAGGAAGGGGCCAGTTGACAGATGGTAAAATAAACTCAGGGCCCCACTTTCCACAGGGATCTCCAAGTAGCCCGAAGCGCCGTGCCCAGGGCATCGCACACACGTCACCTTGTGTTAACCTTCACGTCTGTCTGCCTGGTGGTAACCTTTAACTGTGACTTTCTTTCCCCCTGGCTTTTGCAGGAAGCAGCTTAGTTTTTAGAAAAAAAACAGGAAAAGCACCATCACACTGGGCTTCAACTAGCCTTTTGCTTTTTCTCAATTCTCTCTGTTCTTGCCCACAAGCCACATGTCTCGGGTCTGAATCCAGGGTGGTGAATGTATTTTACAGGAGTTTCTGTGTATCTAGGGTACAGCTCTTCTTTCATCATTCTTCACCTTTCCTTTCATCATTATTCGCTTTCTCTTTGGTTTGCTTTCACATCTGTAAGAGTGTCTTAGCTGACAAGTTTGGACTCCTGAAGTAAGAAGTTGCATTTCTCCCTTCTCCTCCTAGATGTGTGGAAGTCTGGACAAATTAGATCACAGTACGTCCCCTACATATGCATGAGTCCTGTTTTGAGAGTGTGTTCATTAAGTTCAATTTGTTCAAAAGTCCAGTAAAGTTATATTGGGTACCCAACTAACACAATTGGCTCTACAGTACTGTACGGTAATAGGTTTACAATACTTTTCACACAAATAATACATAACAAACCCAAAAGATAAAGAAAGCATGTTAAATCTTATAGTACAGGGCCTTGAAAAGTACAGTAGTACAGTATGATAGCTGGCATACAGGGACATGTTTACACCTTTGAAATTTTGCAAATGAAAAGTTCATATGTGGGAGACTGACTGTATTGAGGAAGTGAAGAGTGAAAGTCTCCCACATCTTTCTTCCTGGAGAGGTATCTTTAGAGAAGGCAGGTCTGTTGTGTTTTAATTGGTATCTTTATATATGTGTAAGAAAACATATTTTGCTGACTATTTTTCACCATATGAACAGGTGGTCTTGCTGTGCAGGCACTTCCTCAAATCTTTAGTTGTTGATTACACATGAAAATGTCTTCGTTTTCAGGCGTAATAGAGGCAGACAGAGTGGCAGTATTTGTAAGAAGGGATGGCAAGAGAAAGCTGAGACGTTCTGGGATGAAAAAATGGTTGGTGTGCTGAGCACCTGGGGGAAGGGAGAAGAGAGTGAAGGCTCAGAAGTGGTTCTGAGCCGGATCTGGAAGAGCTTCAAGCCAGCCAAGAGCGTGGGCTTTTTCTTGAAGGATAAAGGAGAACCCCCCAGTAGATTTTCAGCAGGGACTGGATTCACATTTAGGAAGGGGAGTTGTGGCAGTGGTGTGAAGGGTGGCTGTAAGGGGCACAGGTGGCAGGCAAAGAGTCTAATTAGGAGGCTATTGAAGAGATTTACAGGAGAAGTTCTGAGGGTCTGAACCCAGATATTAGGAGATGAACTTGAAATATGTTAAGAAGTTAGAATGGGTAGCAGGGATTTCTGTCTTGCCTTACGAACAGTCACTCTACCCTTTTCTTTATGGCTAATGAAACATGAACCAAATGAGGTGCCTTAATTCTCTTCTTTCTTTCCATTTGCCTGGAACTTGGGGATAACCATCTTATAACCCCAACATGCTCTTAAAGATGGAAACCTTGCAAAAAGCATGGCAGAGAAGAAAGACAGGAGTCCAGAGTCCTGAGGATGTGGTGGACCCAATGGACCAGCCTTGGCTGGCCACAATCTCATGTTGTATGAGAAAGATGAATCTTTCCTTGTTGAAATCACTGTGATTTCCATCTATTTCCATCCGGCAGCTGAAAGCAATTCCTAACTGAGACAAATATTGACAAACTGGGTGTAAGGGGTGTGCAGAAGGACTGGAGGATGAACTCGAATTTGTTCCTGGCTGATGGGGTAAATGATGGTGCTAGTTGCAAAGATAAAAAATGGAAGGGGAATTTGGGACCCAGTGTGTCTTTCTTTGTGCATGTTGAGTTTGAGGAATCCCTACAATGGCCACTCTTTAAGTCCAGGAATAATGGGATGTAGACTTTGGCTAGAGACAAATATGTGAAAGTCATCACTTTACAGATAATTGTTGACATCACGGGAGTGTTTGAGGTCACCCAGAGAGAGCATAAGAGAAAAGGGACAAGGAGTCCAGCTCTTGAGATTTAAGTGCCCATGAGCTAGACAGTGAGAAGCATCCAGAAAGTTAGGGGGTCAGGGACACCTGAAGAGAGTGGTACCATAGAAATCAAGAATGTTCAGAGGACAGAGTGGTTACTAAAAACACAGATAGTCCTTAGACAAATAGAGAGAGGGAATTCCCTGGTGATCCAGTGGTTAGAACTCTCAGCTTTCACTGCCTAGGATCCAAGTTCAATATCTGATTGGGTAACTAAGATCCTGTAAGCCATGTGGTGGCAAAAAAAGAAAGAAAACAGAAGAGGGTTCAGAAAGGAAAGTGGCCAGAAGATTCTTTCCTTCTCCAAAAAGCCTTCTCAGAATGATCTTTCCACAGAAAGTGGTCACAGGGACCATGTTTATCATGACACCACAGCATTTGTAATTCTTTTGAAGTCTTGCAATACCTTGTCTGTTTCATTAAAACAAATAAACAAAAATATCAAAACACCATTCCTTCCTTCACCAACTGATCTGTCTCCCCAGATGTGTCAAATGATGTATTTTATTTAAGATCAAAGTGAATCCCAAATATTCATTTGAGTTATTTCTTCCTAAAAGGTTTTGGGGGATCCCCTGTAGCAACCTGAAGTGAAATACAGCTGAGATTGGATCCTATGCTCTGTCAGTGTATCACCAGGAAGTCTCTAGGAAGTGCTTTGCTATAAGAGGAGAAAAGCGTTTAAAGGTTAGGACTTCCCTGGTGGCACAGTGGATAGGAGTCCGCCTGCCAACGCAGGGGACACGGGTTCAGTCCCTGGTCTGGGAAGATCCCACCTGCCATGGAGCAGCTAAAGCCTGTGCGCCACAACTACTGAGCCTGTGCTCCTAGAGCCTGTCCTCTGCAACAAGAAGTCACCTCAGTGAGAAGCCTGAGCAGAGAGCAGACCCCACTCACTGCAACCAGAGAAAGCCTGCACGCAGCAACAAAGACCCAGTGCAACAAAAATTAAAAAGTGAAAAAAGAAAGACAAGGCAGAGTGCAGGAAGGCTTTGCTTTGCCCTGCCCGTGTGGCCATGGCACCCACAGAACGTATCTACCCTCCACTGGTGGCATCCAGACTCTTGTGGGCTCCATGGCCTTTAGGGGATGTTGAGCTGAGCTATCATGGGCTAGAGCTGTCTTTCATCTCTGAAGTCAATTAGTGTAATGTATAGGGTTGTTTTTTGGAACTTTTAATTAATTTTCTTGAACTGAGAAGTGAGGAGGATGTCTTCGGGGGAATGTCCTCAGATTGCATCAGCCAGGAGCTCTGAGGATTGGCTCTCTCCACGATCCAGGTCTCTCAAGATTGCTCAGAGAACCTGTGCTATCGTTCTGTTCAGAATGATCAAAATAATTGTTTTTACCTTTAAAGGGCAGTTGAGAGGTGAACTCATTGCCTTTAGCTTTCTTAATAGTGACATTCCTAAGGAACAAGTAATAGTGTTCATCTGGAATCTTTTAGCTGGATAGAGATCTTACTTGATTCCCCCAAGAAGGACCCCAGACGCCACTTCAGAAAGGAGTGCCTTGTCACTTAAGAGCTCTGGCTCTTCCTTGGCCCGTTAGTGAGCTCTGGGAGAGTCAGCCGCAACAGGAGTGTTAAAGGCCACTCTGAACATTTGCTGGGAACTTCTTGGGTGTAAAGTTTCTCTTCAAAATGCGCATGATGATGCAATAGCCATATGATACCTGCCCTCAAATTGCCTAAACAATCAGGGAAGGCACTGTAGTTTGAACTCATCAATTTTAGGCTAAATAGCTATAAGCATATGCATATATGGGCTTTCCTGGGGGCTCAGATGGTAAAGAATCTGCCTGCAATGCAGGAGATCTGGGGTGGGGGGTCTGGATCGATCCTGGGTTGGGAAGATTTCCTGGAGAAGGGAATGGCTACTCACTTGAGTATACTTGCCTGAGAATTCTAGGGACAGAGGAGCCTGGTAGGCTACAGTACATGGGGTCCCTAAGAGCCAGACATGACTGGAGGACTAACACTTATATGCATGTATAAACACATAATCCATCACTCTTAAAAGGATACCTAAAACTTCGCTTATCTGGTGGCCGCTTCTTCAGCCAGCTCAGCTCTCCTGAGTTTCTCTGAGTAGAAACACTGACACTGAAAAGGTTACCATTCTACAGTCCATGCATGTTATTGCAGCGTTCCAAATTCATTTCTCCTTATCTTAGATATATTCTAGATAGCATTTCTAGAACATTCAGGATTAGAGTTATGGAGATGGGCAGCCCCAAGTCATGACTATAGACCACCACCAAGGAGAAGTAATTTTCTAGAAGCTGATGTTAAAACTGTAGTTCTCAAACTTGTCTGACACACATCAGCATCACCTGGGCATCTTCAGTAATTTCTAAACCCATGCCACACCTACAGTGGATAAATCACAGTCTTCAGAGGTGGGTGCACAGGCATTGATGGTTTTGGAAACGTAGGTGATTCCAGTGTGCAGACAAGGTTAGCAGTCCCTGCCTTGATGGTTAAGGAGGAGTAATGCAAGTTTAATGGTGTGCCATTCTGGGGCCGTTTCGTGTAGGAGCAGTTATCCTTCAATTCTCTAAGCGGTCTGTGTCTTCCTTGGGGTGCATGAAGATGAGACAATGTCCTGAACAGGGAGCACGGGTATGCTTTTGCTTCCCGGTCAGTGCTAGTCCTGGGAAATGTCACTGTATTGCAGATATAATCCACTTGAAAGGTGCCTTTTATTGTCTTGCAAAATTTGTCCTCAAAGATGGTCTGGAAGTAGAAAAAATGGCAACTTGTGGGTCTTCAAGACATATCGTCGTCATCACTTGGGTGATGACCTTCAGAGATGGTCCCTCTCAGCTAGGGCAGCCTAGTCTCCAGGAGGCTATCGTCACTTTCCACCAATGACCCTGGAGGACAGTGGACCCCGGCACTAGTCAAGGGCACCCCACGTGGACACTCCCCATCTTCTTTGGACATCTTTTCCCACCTTCTGCAACATCTCCCTTTTATTTCTTTCTGCCTCAGTGTCTAGGACTTCCTGGTGTCAAACCCTACTCTCTGGGACTTGGAATTCTTCTCTATGGAAGTGAGGAGGACTGTGTCTCATTTTTCATTCTTGGGTCCTAGATATTTCACACCTTTGGGCATTTGTTAAGTGTCTACCACTTCTCCACTTTTTAAAGCTTCTGCTGTTATAGCAGAGGGTGGAGTGAGCTCTGTCCTCTACACTGGGTGGGAAGATGCAGAGAAGTTGGGAAACTGTGAGGGCTGATATTTCTCACCTGGGGGCCGGACTGTGTGGGAAGGATGAAGAAGGCTAAAGGTCGAGGGGGGGGGGGAGGTCTCAGTTTACTCTGCCACAAGACACTGCTCAACAAAGGATCTTACTGTCTACACTGTAATGTGAACTTGTAAGATAGCAAGCTATGAACTTCTTAAAGTCTTTCTTGAATTTGTTACAATATTGTTTCTGTTTTATGTTTTGGTTTTTTGGCTGAGAGTCATGTGAGATCTTAGCTTCCCAACCAGGGATTGAACCTTCACCCCCTGCATTGGAAGACGAAGTCTTAACTATTTGATGGCTAGAGAAGTCCCCAAGCTGTGAACTTTTATGTTCCTTGTACTGTATTGTTATCAAGGCAAAACTCCCTAAAAATGGGTTGGACAGTAGCCTAGAAGGAGATATACAAAAATGTTAGCAGTAGTTGCTTTTTGGAGGTTTAACCACGGGTGATTGGAAAAATCTTTTTCAACTTTCACAAGGAACACATTGTTTTTCTAATGAAAAAAGAAAAGCTATTAAAACAGGATGTCCAATGTGATGCACCAGAAACAACAGAAATATTTCAGATTTTATTCATTCCTTTCTGTGTAAAAAGGCAGGCAAGAGGATCATCAACTTCAGCAAGATCTACCAAAAAAGGCAATGGGGGTAGTTAAGATATAAATTTTCCACCACCTAAACAAGGCCCAGGTTTGTTTCTTAGCTTGTGAAATGATTACTTTTTCTTTGCTTACTTTTCTTTATTTAAAATCTCTGTCATAGAACACAGGGCTTGGCACATAAAAGGTGGGAGATCAGTAAATATTGGTTCAGTTGAATGAATGGAATAAAATATTGACACTGAGGCAGAGCTTTTGTTGTCTAGAAAAGTCTGTTTATTTCCCCTAAATAATGATGACAAATGAAATGATTTCTGTAACAACAACAGCAACAAAATTAACAGGCCAAGTTTCTAGCCAAAGGATGTATGTTGAGTTCACACTCAGAATAGGAAGGGAAGCTTCACAGGCTGGGTAGGATTGAACATGGTTTTGAAGAAATCAGCGGAAGTTTTATAGAAAGAACAAGGATATTCCAGGCGTGTGGATGGGCCTGTGCCCAGATCTGATGGCTGGAGAAAGGTGAGCATAGAGGAGCCAGGTTGTTGACTGGAGCAGATGGCGTGGGCAGGAAGGAGGCTGGCAGGGATCACCGTGAGATCGAACGGGCTTAGCTGGTGAGAAATTGTAAACAAGGATATTCGATTTCCTTCTGACATTTGTAAACACAGAGCTTCTGCAAGCTTTTGTCCGAGGGTGTTCCTGCAGACACACCCTGCTCTCTGGTCCTTCGTTCTAGGGCAGAGGAGGCGATGCTTCAGCAGAGAGGGCTGCAGGAGGAGGAAGCTGGTCCTCTCTGTGGAGCCGTCACCCTCACCTTCTCTTTCTCATCCAGTTTTCCAGGCAGCCTGAGAATAGTGCATGTTATAGGACAAGCGTGGATGAGAATCTGTCCCTTCTAAAGCAGCAGTGTGGCCTTGAGCCTCTAGAATGAGGAGGAATGTGATCCCCTTCATGACTCACTAAAAGGGTCTCCCTTTTCCACCTCTCCCGACCCCCTCACTCCCCCTGACATGTCCTCCATTGACCTCTTCTCTGTTTCAGATGCCTGTTGCCTGTTTGGATCTCCTATACCATCCCTTTTCTCTCGTATGTCTCACTGCTTTTTCTGCTGACTACTCTTACTAAGTATCCTCACAGCTTCCTCTCTAGCCCTCGTACCGATAGACTTGGCAGCCTTGCCTTCTCTCCTGAGCTCAGGCCTTTATTTCCAGGGCATTTGCTGGACACATTCTGAGCTATCTTTCAGGCAACTCTAGCAAAATGTATCCCAAACAACTCATTTCCTTCTCCCTCCAAAGATGTTCCTCTTTGGCTTCCAGTCTCAGTTATGGTGTCACCATTCAAACAGGACACCTATTTGCCCTGGACTCCCTCCCACCCACCTCCCCTGTCTGGTCAATTACCATGTCTTGATCATTCTACCTGTGAAATGTCTGCTGGATCTCTTTAAATTGTCTTTATCACCCACATGCTAATTCTGTTCCTTAACCTCTTTCAAGAGTTTGTATACTCTTAACTGACCCTCTTGCCTTCAGTCTCTTGTACACTCTTGCTCTCTCCTTCCAATCTATCCTCATTTTTGGCCAGAGTGATCTTTCTGAAACAAACTAGATCATGTCTGTTTTGCTCAAAAAGCACTGAAGGCTTTCCATGGCCTAAGATTTGAGCAAGAGCTCCTTACTGTGTCTGGCAAAAAGATTTCAGTCTGGCCCAGGGTACCTTCTCAGCCTTTTCGTACAACATCTATGACCCTGTCTTCCCACCTTGCCTAGATCGCCATTCTCACAGAAATATTTTCCAGGCCTCAAACACAACCTGATTCCATTCTCTGCTTTTTTTCTGCTGGTTTTTTTTGTTTTTGTTTTTTCTTTCTGATACATCCTTCCCTTGTGCTGACCCACAGACACCTGATGCAGAATACCATTCCATACAGGACCCTATACTCATCCTTCCTGGCACAGCTCAAGGGAACTTCTCTGCGAAACCTTGCCTGGTCCTTTTTCCACGTTTCCATTAGCTTTTGCATATGGATGATTTATTTATGTGGTTATCTCTCTTGTACAATATCAGTTCTATAGAAAGTAGGATCTGAGTGGTATTCACCTTCATAGGCCCAGATTCTAGCACAGATCCTGGTGCTAGATGGTAAATTCTCAATGTGTGTTGAATGAAGTAATGAATGCCTTATTCATTTTTCTCACATTCAAAGACTTTTTCCCCCAGAAAGATTCCATTTTCTTTTAATTGCATCTCTGAAGTTTAAATAGTTGGTGGAGAATTCTTATCCCCCTTTCTTTCATTTGCATGGGTGTGAGAAGTTTCTTGTCTCTGGAGGAGAGAGAAGGGGAGGGACACTTCTGTGTCTATAGGTAACCTGTGTGGCTGCTCTGGTTGGACGGCCCACGTAACCCAGCCTTCCCAGGCTGTCCTCAGAAACCCGCTGTCCTCCAAGGCCCTGGAATAAGTGGCCGCTACTGCACAAGAGCCTGCCCTTGTCCAGGCCTGCCTGTGACTGGATGTATGGGTTTAATTATTATTATTATTTTTGGTTCAGGGAAGATATTAGAAAACCCATCTGTTTCAGGGTCTAAGCTTTAGACTCCAATCGGCTTTATCAGACATAAAGCAGATATTTTCATCTCCATCTGTCAGACTACATCGACTGTCTCTTGATTGGTCCCAGCTTGAAGCTGGGTGGGATGGGGAGGGGGAGAGAATTGGGGCAGGAATATAATTTATTTGCTCCTCCAAAATCCCAGTAATCATTCTACTCTTCTATGTTTAAGATACCAGGAGTCACTTAGATCCCAGCCATCTGGAAGGATCGTAAGCCATGTATGATTTTGGAGAAAGATTCTGGTTCATAGGGCAAAGGGATGACTAGAATAGAGCCTTCTATCAATATGCAGTAAATACCTTATACTGTTATATTTAAATGAATGAATAAAGTGGTTTGTGGGCAGAAAGTTACAGTTTAAAGTCAGGTAACCTAAGGCAAGAGAAGGAATGGATTTTCCATTTTCGCCTATCAGATGGGCAAAGACCAAAAGGTTTAATAATCCACTGTGTTGGAGACGGCAAGGGAACATGAACAACCTCACACATGGCTGGTAGGCATGTAGTTTTTAAAAAATAAATCTATGTAGGGAATTGGGGAATATCTATTAAAAATACATATGCACATGGTTTTTGACCCAATGATTCTGTTTCTGGGAATTTGTACTATGGCTGTACCACCATGCAAAATGACATGTAGAGGCGTACTCATTATCACATCATTTACAATAGTACACGTTTAGAAACACTCTAATGTTCAACCGTGAGAACTGTTAAACAAATGATGGTGCATCCTAACAGATTATTATTACCTGTAAAGAAAAATGAGGACACTCTTTCTAGACCAATATGGAATTATCTCCAAAATATATTGATAAATAGAAACAAAGTACCCAACACTGAATATGTTGTGGTATCATTTTAAAAAGAGAGACAGAAGTGTATTTGTTTGTAATGCTTTTATCTGGAAATAGACAGTAGAAGCTGACAGTATTGTTTGCCTCTGGAAAGGGGAACCAGATGGCCGGGGAACAAGGTTAGAAGGGAGACTTTGTGTTATCTCATTTGTACCTTTTGAATTTTAAACAATCTGAATATATAATTAAATAAAAGGCACACACACACATGCCCACATACTGACTTTTGTTTTTAATTGAAAGGAAACACGTACTGGGAAGAAACCTGGAATTAGTTTTCTTTGACAGCAGTCTCAGGAGGACAACTGAGGAAGCATGAATTAATGAATGCTAAAAGGGATAATTAATTAGTTAGTGTAGCACAGTGGTCAGTGTGAAGACTCTGAGGTCAAACTATGTAGGTTCAAATTCAATCTCTGGTGTGACTGTGGGTGAATTAGCTCTTTACACTTTGGTTTTCTCTTCAAATAAGAAATAATGATAGTATCCACCTCAGACTTGCTATGATGATAAAATGAAAAGTGTGTGTATAACTTGCATAAAGATGGCTTCTCAAGTGGCTCTGTCTTTGCATAGAATCACATTTAAAAAACAAGTTAGCAGAGAAGCTTAATCAAAAGCAATTCAAGTGTATACTGCAGTTTCTCAAGAAAATTCCAAGAGGGTAGTATATGCCTAAGAAATAGCTAAACTTAAAAAAAAAAAAAATCTCTGCTTTCAACTTGTCCACTTCTCACTTTCAACAGAGAGTAGCTGTACTTGAAAATCTCTCTTTATTCCACTCTCAACTGCCAACGAAAATTTCTCCTGTTTTCCCTGCCATGTTTTCTGAGAGCTAGTCTTTTTTTTTTTTTTTGCCAGCATTTCTCTTCATTTCAAATATAAATCTCCTTGCCTTTCAGGCTTACAGTATTTCCCCCAGTCTGTGGATTAAAGCCCACAAGCTGAGGATATGGGGAAGTGCCAAGTGAACCAAATGAGAATTTTACTAGTGGAAATGGGGGTGGACAGACGTTGGAAGGGACGGAAAAAGACATTTAAAAATATTCTTAGAATAATAATATTTTAGCCCCTGTTACACATGTGTGGAATTTATAACATTGCCTGGCATATTATAAGCACTCAATAAATTTCAGCTATTAACATTGTTCATAATAACCATTTTCTCACAATCTGATACTTTGCCACGACGAGCATTTACTGAGAATCCATTATGTGTCAATGCTGTTCTAGTGTTTTACTTACTTTACCTCCTGTAAGCTTCACGACAGCTCCAGATGAGGAAACTGATACAGACTGAGTAACTTGCTTGGAGTGACGAAGAAAGCCAAGCAGTTTGACTCTAGTTCCCACATTGCCCACCATCTTGTATTGCCTCTAAGTCAGATTTTCTGTCTTAATGTCATGGTCAAGGATCCAGTCAATCTGATCCTTCTGCACTGCTAGTCTTTTTTTTTTTCCCCAAAAATATTGTTAAACACTTTATTTATAATATAACTTTTATAACCCTATACATTCATTTCCCCCTATTGAGTTTTTTAATTTTTTGTGCTATTTTGTCATATACTGTATATCTAAATATGATAAATCCCTTAACATTGTTATTTTGTATTTAATTTCATTCTTTAAGTATTTGGCTAGCCTTAAAAATATTATATTTATTTTTTTATGTTTACTGAAATGTTTACCACTTCTAGAACTCTGCCTCACTTCAAGTAGATCCAAGTTTTCACTTGTCCATCATTTCATTTCAAATTTAAGAACTTCCTTTAAGATTTTCTTTGGTGAGTTCTGATGACTAAAAATTCTCTCAGGTTTTTTTTTTCTAAAAGTGTTCTTATTATATACCTTTTTATTTTATTGAAAAATATTCTTAATATATTTTTATTTTACAGTTGATGTACAATATTATATAAGTTGCAGATGAACAATATAGTGATTCACAATTTTTAAATGTTATAATCCATTTATTGTTATTGTTGTTCATTTGCTAAGTCGTGTCTGACTCTTTGTGACTCCATAGACTGCAGCACGCCAGGCTTTCCTGTCCTTCCCTATCTCCTGGAGTTCGCTCAAACTCATGTCCATTGAGTCAGTGACACCATCCAACCATCTCATCCTCTGTTGCCCCCTTCTCCTCCTGCCCTCAATCTTTCCCATCATCAGGGTCTTTTCCAGTGAGTGGGTTCTTCCCATCAGTAGCCAAAGTATTGGAGCTTCGAGGTTCAGCATCAGTCCTTCCAAAAAATATTCAGGGATGATTTCCTTTAGGATTGACTGGCCTGATCTCCTTGGGCAGCAAGGAGATCAAGCCAGTCAGTCCATGTGTAGTTATAAAATAATGGCCATATTCCCTGTGTTTGTACTGGAAGTTTTCTGAGGCTTTTCTTCTGCCAGTTTCCATGGCCCTTAGTAGTCCCAAACGAATTGAGAATAAACAGGAAGGATACGGTCACCTTCATGCTCCTAGGAAGACAAATGCTATAACTGTTGTTGCTCTAGCTCTTTGGATGCCAAAGTTTTCTGGCAATGGACCAGAGAAAGCCCCAGCTGATGAATTCTTAAAAAACAAATCCTACGGTTCTTTGCGTTACCTCCCTAGTTGCCTCTGTGCTAAAGAAAATAATGCCTGTGCTTGCCAGATCGATAGATGCCCTGAACAAATCAGCTTATTCTGGGCTTTATACTAGGATATTTGAGGAGAGCATGGCAACGCACTCCAGTATTCTTGCCTGGAGAATCCCACAGACGCAGGCGCCTGGCGGGCTACAGCCCATGGGGGTCACAGAGTCGGACATGACCGAAGCGACTTAGCATGCACGCATGCATTAGAATGTTTGTTTCACAGCTGCTAATGCCACAGAAACCATACTCCCAACATTATCAATGTATTTTCCTTCCCGGCTATTGGCATGTCCTGGGGGGTGAATCTCTCAATTCAGGGGAAAGTAGGGGGCAGACCACCCAGAATAAACAGTCTCTGCTCTGCTTTGGGTTTCTTGTTAGAACTGTTACGTGAAAAGTGAGAGAGTCTTAAATCCATGCTTTGCTGAGTGAGAGAGGAGTGTTTTCCAAATTCTAAAAAGTTTCCATCTGTATGTCAAGAGTGAACCTAGGAGGTCTGAGATAGAGTGTTATTATTTTGAACAATGATGTTGAGAAGCTAGGTTGTGACATAAAGAAACTTCCTGTTCGGCTGGAAATGGAAAGTTCTTGCAGTTTGGCAGTGGGGGGGTTGGTGGGAGGGGCAGGGGCAGGGGCGAGCTGAGGAGAGAGGGGGCCAGAAAGGGAGTAATATTAGGGGTGTTCTGTTTCTTCCTTCAAGTTCTTGCCTCTTGGTGGGGGGGTCTACGTCAGGTGAGGAGGGGCAGATAGTAAACACATCTCAGAGAAGCTGAGAGGAGTCGGCAGGGGAGGGCCTGGACTCCCACTCCACACTCAGAGCTTGCAAGAGCCCCTCCAACGGCGCCGCCAGGCAGAGAAGAAAAGGGCTGCGGAGAGTTACTCCAGGGGGCCTGGCCCCCGGACCCGGGCTGCTGTCACGGGGCATGTTGGCAGGAGGTGTGGACGATGGCCGCAGGGCTAGCTCCGTGAGCTTCCTGAGTGCTGCGCCACGGGCAGGAGAGGGCTGGGGAAACGACCCACAGAGCTGAGCTCCTGACGGGAACTGGGGCCGGACCTCGGTGGGGGGAGAGCTGAGCCGGGCCTGGTCAACAGAGGGGCAAGGCCGAGGGTCCTGGGGGCAGTGGCCGGGTGGCACCCCAGCTGGGAGAACGGACATCGAGTCCCGCTGGCCTGGGGCACTTTAGCAGCAGCAGTGGTGATGACTGGCCCAACCAGAGGAGAGCGGGACCCCAGGCCCCCCTTTCCATCGCCCCATGGAGGGGACACCAGGCTTCCCTCCAGGCTTGGGAAAGGGGGCGGGCGAGTCCACGAAGAAGGGGAGACACCGGAGAGCTGAACAGTTACTGAAAGAGACTGGTCTACTCCAGGGAGACTGCACTGAGCCACAAGAAACTGAATTCTTCCCTACTCCTCCAGCTCCCACATACTGTTGGAATAGGAACTTGTGAGCAAGATACAGAAATAGGTAGAGTGTGTGTGTGTGCGTGCTCAGTCATGTCCGACTCTTTGTGACGCCATGGACTGTAGCCCACCAGGTTCCCCTGTCCATGGAATTCTTCAGGCAAGAATACTGGAGTGGGTTGCCATTTCCTACTCCAGGGACCTTCCCGACCCAGGGATGGAACCCACATCTCCTGTGTCTTCTACATTGGCAGGCGGATTCTTTACCACTGAGCCATCTAGGAAGCTCAGGTGTGTATATGCGTCAGTTCAGTTCAGTTGCTCATTCGTGTCCAACTCTTTGTGACCCCATGGACTGCAGCACGCCAGGCTTCCCTGTCTATCACCAAATCCTGGAGATTACTCAAACTCATGTCTATCACGTCGGTGATGCCATCCAACCATCTCATCCTCTGTCGTCCCTTCTCTTCCTGCCCTCAGTCTTTCCCAGCATCAGGGTCTTTTCAATTGAGTCAGTTCTTTGCATCAGGTGGCCAAAATATTGGATTTTCAGCTTCAGCATCAGTCCTTCCAATGAATATTCAGGGCTGATTTCCCTTAGGATTGACTTGTTGGATCTCCTTGCAGTCCAAGTGATGATCAAGAGTCTTCTCCAACACCACAGTTCAAAAGCATCCCTTCTTCGGTGCTCAGTTTTCTTTGTAGTCCAGCTCTCACATCCATACATGACTACTGGAAAAACCATAGCTTTGACAAGATGGATCTTTGTTGGCAAAGTAATGTCTCTGCTTTTTAATATTCTGTCTAGGTTGGTCATAGCTTTTCTTCCAAGGAGCAAGCATCTTTTAATTTCATGGCTGCAGTCACCATCTGCAGTGATTTTGGAGTCCCCCAAAATAAAGTCTCTCACTGTTTCCATTGTTTCCCCATCTATTTGCCATGAAGTGATGGGGCCAGATGCCATGATCTTAGTTTTCTGAATGTTGAGTTTTAAGCCAGCTTTTTCACTCTCCTCTTTCACTTTCATCAAGAGGCTCTTTAGTTCCTCTTCGCTTTCTGCCATAAGGGTGGTGTCATCTGCATATCTGAGGTTATTGATAGTTCTATCAGCAATCTTGATTCCAGCTTGTGCTTCCTCCAGCCCAGTGTTTCTCATGATGTTCTCTGCATCTAAGTTAAATAAGCAGAGTGACAATATACAGCCTTGACATACTCCTTTTCTTTGGAACCAGTCTGTTGTTTCTTGTCCAGTTCTAACTGTTGCTTCCTGACCTGCATACAGATTTCTCAAGAGGCAGATCAGGTGGTCTGGTATGCCCATCTCTTTAAGAATTTTCCATAGTTTGTTGTGATCCACACAGTCAAAAGCTTTGGCATAGTCAATAAAGCAGAAGTAGATGTTTTTCTGGAACTCTCTTGGGTATACACAGGTAAATGCTGGCCTCGGTGGTGCTGGGGGAAAAACAAGTGTTATGTGCTGCATTGTGTCCACCCCCAAATTTATATGTTGAAGTGTTACCTCTCCGGTTCCTCAGAGTGTGAGTTTTCTTGGAAACAGGGTCTTTAAAGAAGTGATTAAGATAAAATGAAGTCATGTGCATAGACCCTTATCCAATACAACTGGAGCCCTTATAAGAAGAGATGAGGTCAGAGATGACACACCCCAGGGGTGACACAGGAAGAAGACAGTTGTCTGCAAGCCAAGGAGAAAGGATTCAGAAGGAACCAACTCTGCCGATATTGTGGCTTTGGACTTCCAGCCTCCAGAGCTGGAAATAAAATAATAAGACAATAATTTCTATTGTGTAAACTACCCAGTCAGTGATGTTTTGTCATGGCATGCTAGCAAACAGAGTGAACAAACCTTGTCTGGATTATTACACATTAGGAGGAAGTCAACAGTTGCAGCGGCCCAAAAGTGAGTTCTTGGTGTGATGTAGATCAGAAACAAAGGGAGCAACACGGTAGGAGAGAGAGGCTTGGCTGCTGAATAATGGTCCACGTAGGGCTCTGAGGTAGCTCAAATACATCTACTTGATTAGCGTCGTGAACTTGGACTTTCTTCTCCACGAGTTCCCCAAACCAGCACAGGGCCAGCAGGCAATATAAATCAGTCCTCCTTTCACAACTTTTCCTGCTGTCTTTGGAGAGGAATAATTCAAGCTAGCCTAAAGCAGAGAGGTGTTGATTTTATAAGCAGTGCTATCTGTGTCCCTATCGAGGGAGGCTGTGATGAGTGGTGCTGGTGCTTGGTTGGGGAGGGTGCCTCAGAAGATGGTGGAGGAAGACCAGTAACAGCCCCTGCCCACACCCCAGTGAAAAAGGGAATGTTGAAAGACTTTTGTGGCTCGGATCATTTCCTCCAGCCCCCAGTCCAAAATATCTTTATAAACAGTCTTGTTTTTATCTCTTCCAAAGATGCCAGGTGCTCTGGTCTCCTGGAGCTGTGGCAGACACCACTAGACTGAAAACACAACATGATTTATGATATCCATCAGTCCCAGAGCCAAGCGTGGTGATTATTTCTCGTATTTACGACTAGGAAGTCAAAAGGAGTTGGTAATCATCTTTAATGTAGGATTGTGATTCCTGTGTCAAAAGCACACAATTTTGCACAACCTGAGCCCAACATGAATGTGTCAGTAAAACTGCCATGCCTATGTATCATCCAGCAAGGCTCCACCTGAGCTCTATGTCTCTGGGCCTGCAGAGATGGTGTGTGACGAAGCTCAGATAATGTTCCTGTCGCCTGAGCACTTTCCCCGACTTTTCCCCTTCAAGTGGGGAAGCACCTGGATAAAAAATGTACTGCAGTTGTGCAGTGAATGTGGCATTGGATCAGTTACCTGTCAAGGGGTCATTCTTTGTTCCAGAAGAAGTGACATCTCAAAGCACTGCTAATGAAAACTTCTCCTGCTTTCTGATAATCCCTCTCTTCTATTTTCTTCCCGATTCCTGTCATATCAGCATTAGTTAAAACTATGCTACAACAGTGATGCTGCCACTAATTGACTTTTCTTCACATTGAAGGAGACCTTTGGCCAGTGGAGCAGATTCAAGATGAAAAAGGCTCCAACACAAGCAAGCATCCCATCTGTCTCTGATGCGCTGGGATTTCCTTCAGCCACATTTTCTTTTCAGTCTTCATTGGAAGATGAGCTGACAGGCTTGTAAAATGACATCTTTTCTCTTTGAATAGATAGAACACGTGGGTTTTTTTTTTTTTTTTTCTTTAATAATGGAATCTCAGTTTGGTTCCTGAGGGTCATGCTCTACTCTGCCCTAATTTCTGATCTGTGTGTCTCTCTGGTTGGGTTTAGTCTGTCAGTTGATGGACAGTGGCCGGCAGGAGCCCAAAGACACTGCATTAGATGCTCGTGAGGAAGGGACCAAATTGACACCCACAACTGACTTTTCCCCCTAAGGGATAAGGTCAGATGGGCAGTCTTTATCAAGTGGTGCTGAGCTATGCTGGTGCTAGGCTTGGTCGAAATGGGGGTACAAAGAGAGGAGCCAGGAGGAGGGGGTCCCTGTTTTCTAAGAACCCTGGAAATTATTACTTGAAATAGGGTGTTAAGTAATTTTGGATTGGTTTGTCCGATAGATTATGTGAACAATGAAGATACAGAAAAAGGAAACCTTCTTGGAACTCACGTTAGCCATGAAGGCGTATGGATAATTAACAGTGAACCTGGTAACTGCATCATAAAATCCATGCATTTGAATTCACTCATGAGAATGGATATTCTGACTTATTTTTTCACCCTAGGTCTGAACTATTTTGTAAGGTTCATGTTTTCTTAAGGAATAAGGCAAATGAATTAGGCATATCTTTTGACTAAATGGCAGGGAGAGAGTATTTAATCTCTTACATACACAATTGAATTTCCAGTTCTCAGGAAGCATCATAATGTTTTGTGTTTTATGAGCATATTTTCTCCCCCAATGCAAATGCCTTTAAATGAACTTTTATACTTTTTGTTTAGCTCACTTCTTATAGAAGAGGAGCAAGTAATATTATTCCCATTTTACAGATGGAGCTGAGACTTTGAAGGAATTTGCTAGATGAGGGAAAAGAAAAATTTGTTTTCTGAAGGCAAGAAAATACGGGCGAGCCTGAGTAATACTGAAGCATAAAACTTTTTTTCTCCTTGTAGTTAATGTGTTCTTTGTAGAAAATCTGAAAAATTCAAATATGTTTAAAGGAGAAAATCAGAACCATCTATAATTTCACAACCCAGGTCCCTGTTTTATTATAAGAATTTTCTTCACTTACACATACAAATATGAAAGTATCATAAATATTTCTCTAAAATTAGATTGTGCTAAATATGCAGTTTTGTATTCCATTTTTCTTACTATTAATCCTAAGTATAATAATAGAAACTTTCAGTGCTGCCTCATAGCTGGCTCACTTCTCCTGGGCACATAGTAGGATTACATTTTTTTTTTTCCAACCTACTTTGCAGGAAGATGGGATGTCAGCAAACACGAGGGTGTGGCTTCTGGACTGAACATATATGGCCTGTGCAGGACCAAGCCGGGTCTCCTTCCTTGCGGAGAGGGCTGGCTGACCATACTGAGAACAAATCCTGCCCCCACCCTGACCTGCCTAATCTCATTTGGATGTGAAGTGTGAGCAAGAAGAACATTTCCCCTTGTGTTTAGCTACTGAGAATTTGAAGTTGTTACTGCAGCATAATCTGGCCTATTCCAATTAACGCAATGCTTTCTGATGTCAGGAACATGCTTGAGAACTTGCTTTCTAATGATGACAGTAATTTTTCATTATAAGTATATTCTAGGTTGTATTTGGTGCTCTCCTTATTGTTAGGCATTTATTTATTTCACACTTTTTTCTTTTTTTCCTTTTTAAATGGCACAGCTGTGATAGCTCTCAAGTGCTTATCTGATATGTTCTCATGGGAAGTTTTTTTTTTATAAATGGAGTTCGGTCAGAAAATAGGAATACTTTCAAAACTCTGGATACCAATGGACAAACTTCTCTTCCAAGACGTTTTTCAAGTTTCCATCTCCTCTGGCCGCACACGAGAGTGCTCCTTCAGTGCACTCTTGCCGAACTCACGTCTTAAACATTGCAATAATTTTTTTCATCTATTTTAAAGGCAAAATAATTACTATTTATTTGAGTCATGAGTTTGAACCTCTTTAAAATGCCCTTTGGCCTCTTTCTACGTCCTGTGAATGATACGAAGCATGGCCTGACCTACTGGAGATCTTTTGTCTTTTTCTTATTGACTTGTGACTTGCACTCCAACTTCTGAACTCTTAGGATTCTTGTTAATTTAAATAGTTTGGTTTTCGATCCCATTTCAGGAAGAAAAATGAGACAGATCTGTACAGGACAGATGTTTCTGGATGAGAGTTAAAAGATCCTTCTGAATGCGGGGAAGGCGGGCAGCTCCGTGGTGTTCACTTTGCTCAGCAATTCTTTGGAAAGCCATCCTTCTTGGGACAGAGACAGTGGGAGGAGGTCCCCTGGGCTCCCAGTGACTCCTGACACTGAGGGGGAGAGGCTCGTGTAGCAGCGGGCATGGGGCCCATGCACGGACCTCACCCCGGCTTGCCGTGAACCCCAGCATGTGAGGAAGGTGGAGGCTTCAGCAGGCAAGGCTCAGATACCTCAGGGGACCAAAGTGCGATGCCAGGCACCCTGCTAGGACAGGGTCTGTCAGTGAAGAGCTGTTTTCTAGCAGAGCAGGTGAGACGTGGACAGGAGGGTCGGTTCTGTGCTGTGGGATAGATAAGTACAACTAATTGCAATGGGTGCTCGGAGTAGCAGGTGATGGCTTCCACCTGTGGTAGGGGGTGAATGGGGATGAGCGGGGATAAGGGCCTCTGGCTCAGCTAATCAGGTCCGTGCAAATCCACTATTCTGAGACCTGCAGATACTAAGTACCAGCCACTATTAAAAAGGATTCCCTGCTTATCTGAAATTTAACTGGGCATCCTGTGTGCACTGCCTCTGGCCACCATGCGGGAGACAGATGCGGGTAAGGGCTCTGGGCGGCACCTTGCTTTGGTCTCTGGCCCTACAGGAAGGGCGTGGCTAGAGGGGAGTGGGAAGTGGGTGCCCAGGGTTTGGGGTCCAGAACAGGGACCCCAGTTGCCAGGTCTAAGGACTATAATCCTTAGAGGTGTTAGGGGGATTAAGCTGGGTAACTTAAAAGGACTTGATGAAGGTTGACTATTATTATTGTGACTCTCTCCTGGGTATGGGAAATGGTATATTTAACTTCAAACGTGGAAAACAATCAACTGGCCCAGAAAAAAGATTTTTTAAAGTGTGTTTTTTCTTGAATAGGCATTTGGATACACAAATATTAGAATTCTTTCCTCTCTTGTTAGCTTGATCTTTTTTTTTTTTTTTTTTTTCTGTTTTTGGTCACATAATATATGGTCTTACTTGGAAATCTGGGCCTCGGATTCCCTATTCCATTGTCTGCATTTGTGTCATACAGTGGAGGAAGGAGCAGATTTCTGCAGCATCCTACATTCAAACTCTGTGTCCCCCGAGGGGCCTCTGTCTGCCAGTTTTTGTTTTATGGAACTCCGCACACTTACTCTTTCTTGAATTGTTTCTTGGCTGTCTATAGAGTTGGCATTATTCACTCCAGAAGGGCAGGAACCTTGCTTTGTTCCACATTCCCCCAGCATTCAGCTCTGAGGCTGGCAAGTTGCTGGTGTTTGTCATTCAACAAATACTTGATTGATTAAGTGGATCACCAAAGGAGCTGGGTGTTCTCCTTGGGTTTCTCCTTCTATTATCAGTGCAGGTTCTATACGTGGCATCTGTATAATAGAGATCTGAAGTTTTACGTGTGCCAAGGCCTCTCCCAACATCGTGTATTCACCTAATTAACAAACTGTTATTGAGCATGTCTCAGGTACCAGCCATTGGGTAAAACCCTGGGATAATGGAGATAGTCCCTGTCTTCAAGAAGCTTGTTATCAAAAGGGAAAATAGAAGTCCAGATGATTAAGTTGTAATGAAATCATGCAATGATGGATGAATGGATAAAGTAAGAGGCAGCCAGAAAGCTGGACTGGCCGAAAACATGTGGCTGTCCCAGACATGCTAATAATTTGACATTCTTCACACTGACATTTCTTTAATGTACATTCAACCAGTAATCAGTGTGGATGTGGAGAGGAGGATTCTCTAGTAATAAAAACCATTTACGTTTTTGTTCTTGTTCAAAATATGGGATTTAAGACGGACTCTGAATGTGCCAGAAGAGTTAACCTTTTTGGTACTACAGTTTTTGAAACCAGGCAGCTTTGGGGGAGGCCTATTAAAGTGTTGAAGATTTCTATAATGATATGATCCACCTATTCCCAGTAAATGCTGCCATACCTTGCCTTGTTTTGTTTCAGAGTCTTTGCAAGTTCCAATTATTACTTCTGGCACGTGTCTCAGAAATGGCCTGTGTTTGCGTAGGGTGATGTCTCAAGTCCAGGGCAAGGACTCTGAGGAGAGGCAGGCCAACGCGGAGCCAGAGGGATTCCACTTTGGATCACTGGGGCTTCAGTAGTCGTGACTGATGTATATTTCACCCGTTCTGTAAAGGGTTGCCTGTGGAAACCCAACTTCACTGGCATTACTCGTCTGACTTACTCCAGTGATGCTTTAACCGACCACGTTTGTGAGCATCTTGGGCTGGTGCCCAGCTGCTCTGCTGTGTTTAGTGTGACTCTGGGAGAAGAAAGAAACCCCGAAGTCATTCTTCCCTGGGGAGGGAAGCTCCGAGAGGAGGAAGGACTGGAGCCAACATTCAGAGGCTAAGTTAAATTTTTCCTGGAGCAGGAGGAGGCATGGAAGGGGAGAAAACTGCATTCTGGCTAAGGGAGCCACATGTGAAAAAAATGTGTGAGGACATGAAGGAATGTGGTATATAGCTGACTCCCAAGTTGTCCAGGGTTTGAGAGTCATCAGGTGGCCGGATGGTCAGAGGATGTGATGAGGCCAGACAGGGAGCCCTGAGCCGGAGCACAGCAGGCCAGGGGGAGTCGCCTCACCCTTCAGTTTTGGCAATGGAAAGTGAGTTAACAATTGTATTTTATTTTTTTACACACACACACACAAAACTCCCCCCAATATTTTATTATAATTTTTTTTTTTTTTTTAGAAAAGAGAAATGTGGCTGCCCCTATCATCTATGTTTCATAATTAGTCTCTTGCTATATTTGCTTCAGCAGTTTGCAAATATTGCCCACAGACCAGGAGGGGCCACTTTCAGGGCATGCAGGCAGTCAAAAAACAATTTTTATAATGATACTAAAATGTGATTTGTCTTTTCCTTTTTGTTTTTTTTCCCTGTGTTGATTTTGCACTGATCAGGCAAAAATGAGAGCAGGTAAAACTCTGGTGCCTTGGCGTGAACTAAGGCAGTAATGCCCATTATACCTACAATCAGTGTATTCTCCACTGCCACACACTTGTAATATTTAAAAATGCCAGCTTCAGCTAAGAGCATCCTTGATGAAGCATTACAAAATGCTAGTTTTGTTAAATCCCATTTCTTTTTAATATTCAGAGTGGCGAAATGAGAAGCATCCAGAAAGTACACTTGTCCGTGATGAAGCATCATGATCGTCTGGAGGAAAGGCAGTTGTATGATTGTTTAAGTTGCCATCTGAACTAGCAGTCTTGTTCATGGAACACCAGGTTTTACTTGCAAGAATGACTGTAATAGTGTGCTAGGGTTGCCGAAACAAAGTACCGTAGCCTCTGCAGCTTAAAAATGACAGAAATGTATTCTTTTTATTTATTTATTTCATGTTGGCTGTGCTGGGTCTTTGTTGCTGTGTGTGGGCTTTCTCTAGTTGCGGCGAGAGGGGGTTACTCTTCATTGCAGTGTGCAGTCTTTTCACTGCGGTGCGTCTCTTGCTGTGGAGCATGGGCTCTGGGCATGTGGGCTCAGTAGTTGCAGCTCCCGGGCTCTAGAGCAGAGCTTGGGCTCAGTAGTTGCGGGCATGGGCTTAGTTGCTGCACAGCATGTGGGATCTTCCTGGACCAGGGATCGAACTTGTGTCCTCTGCGTTGGCAAGCTGATTCTTATCCACTCTGCCAGTGGGAAAGCCCCAGAAATGTATTCTTTCATGGTTCTGGAGTCCAGAAGTCCAAAGATGTGTTGGCAGGGTCAAGTTCTTTCTGGAGACTCCGGAGGAGAATCTGTTCCCCATCTCTTCTAGCTTCTGGTGACATGCCTTGATCGATGTCTTGATATTCCTTGGCTGGTGGCAGCATCACTCCAAACCCTGCCACCATCTTCACTCTGCCCTCTCCTCTTTGTGTCTCTATGCCTTCTTCTCTTCTCATCTCTCTCTCTCTCTCCCCAGATAACCCAGGATGAGCCCCTCTTCCCGAAGAAACTTAACTTATTCCCATCCTTTGCTTGTAGCAGGTGATAATCACAGGTTCTGGAGACTGGCAGATGAATGTACCTCTGGTGCATAGAGGGCAATTTTCCTGCCTATGGCAACGCATAAGCAGTTGCTCAGTCGTGTCTGATTCTGTGACCCCCCTTGGACTGTAGCCTGCCAGACTCCTCTGTCCAAGGGATTCTTCAGGCAGGAATACTGGAGTGGGTTGCCGTTTCCTCCTCCAGGGGATCTTCCCGACCCAGGGATCGAACCCATGTCCCTTGTGTCTCTGCATTGACAGATGGGTTCTTTACCACTGAGCCACCTGGGAAGTCCTACAGCAATGACCATGGTTTTCAGATTTGGATGTTTACCGGACATTTTCTTAGAAATGAACAGCATGAACGTATGGTATCAAGGAAAGCAAATGACAGTTTTGTTACCAACTAGAAAAGCTGAGCTTTCAAGCAAAAAGTAGAATTCTGGAAACCTTGTATTCACCATCATGAGTTTGACAGCTTCTAAATACTTGAGGCTTTTCTGATGAGATCAGTGATGATGTGACTGCATGGGATTTTAAAAATATTATATTCTTTAATAACATATTAAAGAATATGTCAATATTTGGAAGGTCTGCATAACTACCAGAACCAATATTTTCCAAATGGTAAATGTTTGATACTATTAATTATGAGTAGATAAAAGATCCATTCAAACTGTAAGATAAACAAATACATTTTAATATAAAAGAGTAAAAAAACTTTACTGATAAGATTTCAGACTCTACACTGTAAGTTGGTTTTTAAGAAACTATGACTTTTCCATTTTTGATTAGTATGAAAAAAGAATATCCACAACTATCTGAAAAGGCTACTAAAATTCCCCTCCCTTAATCTCTGTGAGGCTGGATTTTCTTCACATGCTTCAGCCAAAACAACATATCATAAAAAAATTGAATGGGAAAGCAAATATGAGAAGCTAGTTGTCTTCTTTCCAGTAAAGCCTGACATTGAAGAGATTTACAAACATATAAAGCATCAACATCATTCTCACTTTTTTTTTCACTTGAGAAGATAGTTATTTTTCATAAAATTTTTTTTATGATAATATGTAATGGCTTTTTAGAAACTATTGCTAAATATAAACATTCTCAGTTTAATTTATGTAGTGATAAATTGATAATCCATAAAGTAAAAACTCTTTGAGGGCCTTCATACTTTTTAAATGTGTAAAAGTCTCCTGAAACCAGCAAGTCTGAGAGCTGCCATTCTGGGAGTTTGGACAGAGTGGTGGGAGGTTAAGGATATGGGGCTTGATGGGCTTTTGGAATGGGGTGGAAATTCCAAACATGTCAAATGGCGGGAACAAGGAATGAGGGATGGAAAGAGCAGAGTATATTTGGGGAAGGTCAAGGCAGTTTAGGGTGGCAGTAGCAGAGAATTACAGTTGTGATGCAGTGGGAAATCCAAGTTTCAGGACTGTGAGATTCATCCTGATGCTGTGGGAAAGCACTGATGATTCTGGGAGTGGAGTGTCCCACCTGGTGGTGATGCTCAGGATGGGGGAGGGGAGGCAGACTGTCTGCCCTGAAGCTGTTATGTGATTCAGGCCTGAGATGATGAGGATCACACCCAAGTCATGGGGGAGACCCGTGAGAATACAGAGGACTGAACACATGGGTTATGTTACAGAAAAAAAAATCAAATGTACATGATATATAATGATTATGGGGATGAATAAGAGCAACAAGACAAAATAATAGTTATGTCCTACATCAAACCAATAATAACCAGGGGCTCTCTTTTCAATTCTCAGACTAGAAAAAAGTTTCCATTTATTCCTCACACTTCTGTCTTCTTTAATTCTACAGATTGATTTTCATAAATGAACACTGATTTGCAAAATTCTCAGATAGGATGAGAATCCTACTCTTCGAAATGGCCAGCAAAATATTATCCTTGCTCAATAAGCTGCATGTACACCAGAATTCAAAATTTGTGCTCTCGTCCAGATGGATAGAAAAGACAGATGTATTTATTGAGGGAGTTTCTTAAGAAAGAATGCACACCAAGGGAAGAAAAGAGGGTCCCATTGCTTTCAGAATAGTGGAGGTCATGGGCTTGGGTGAGGGTCATGGTTATGTGTCTGAGGGGTACCACTGGGTGTGCACTATTCCACGTTCTCCAATTCTCCATCAGTGATTTGTGCCAAAGACTTCTTGGTTGCCAATCACCTAATTATATTTCCTCTTGAAGACTGGACGTTTCTTGAAACTCTTCTCTCTCAGTTTCTGTGTCATCACTTTTTCTTGGTTCCTTTGCGGACCTCTCAGAATTTTTTTGATCTTCCCTTAGGGTTTCTCTTCTCTTTACCCTTTAATCTTTGAATGTTTCTTGGAATTCTACTCTTGATTTGCCTTCTTTCTTGCTCTGTATTCTCTTCTTAAGTGATTTTACCCACTTTCCTTTTAATTACTGTAACATAAAGTCCATGTGGGTTGGAATTTATCTCTATCACAGTTTTATTCCACTAGAAGAGTAGCTGGCGTATCATGGGTGCTTCGTAAATAGTTAACAAGTAAATGAATCTATTGCCAGTCATAGGCAAAATGTAAATGTAACTCTAATAAAACCTGGCTGGGAATTCCTTGGGAGTCTCATGGTTAGGACTCTGGTTTCACTGCTGAGGATGTGGGTTCAATCCCTGGTCAGGGACCTAAAATCCCACAAACCACATGTCAAAGCCAAAAAAAGAGAAAAAGGGGGTTTCCCTAGTGGCTCAGTGATAAGGAATCCGCCTGCCAATGCAGGTGACATGGGTTCGATCTCTGGTCTGAGAAGATCCCACATGCCATGGAGCAGCTAAGCCTGTGCTCAACAACTCCCGAGCCTGTGGTCTGGAGTCCATGAGCCGTAACTACTGGAGCCCACACGCCCTAGAGCCCCTGTTCATTGTTAAACATAATGAACATTCACAAGAAATGTAAATTTGACTCTAGAAAAAAGTATTTGTACGTGCAGATTGGTGGAGCCATTCTGGGAGGCAATTTGGCAACTTTTAGTTAAACTAGGAATTTATATGTATTGTGGTAAATCTGGACGTCCTTCACTGGGGAATGTTAAACAAAGTGTGCAGATGCACAAAGAGGATGCTCTGAAATAGTTGGAAGCAAATATGTAAACAGAAGCATACATCAACCTTGAGAATGTTGTGCTGTGGAATGAGGTACGAAACACAATGATATCTGTTAGACGATGTCACTTATGAAAATGAAAAATACATGCACAGAGCTGGAGAAAATATTCTGTCTTGATCTGGGTGCTGGTTATGTAGGTGTGTACATGTGTGTCAATTCAACAAGCTGTATAATTAAGGTTATTTCACTCTGCTATATGCAGTTATACCTCAATTTAAAAAAATGTACACAAAATGAGATACATTATATGAGAAGACTTATCAAGATGAAAGGTTACACATCAGACATATTAGAACACTGCTTTTGGGGGGGGGGATGGGGATAAAGGGAATAAATGAATGAAATAATTAAAAGATCAAATGAAAACAGGGCTTTTCATGAGCCAATGATGACAGTGTGCTATGAACCGGGAAGTTTGAGGTCCTTCCACATTTCATCTGTTTATCAGTCTATCTGTCTATGGAATCATCATGGCACCAATTGACATGGATGGTTCTCAGAACATCATCCACTGACCTACTGTCTTCCTGGGCTCCAATTCTACATGTCCAGTGGCCTTCAAGTTACCTCTACCTGGATGCTTTAAGTTTTGTATCTTGAACATGTAAGAAAACCTTTTATCATCCTTCAGAGATAGTCTTTTCCAACATGTTGAATTCCTAAAAGAATCTAGGTACCTCTCCAAATGTCCAGACTGGAGCAGGGATTTTTTCAAGTGGCATCAGTGTCACCTGGGCACTTATTGAAAATGTGGAATCTCAGGCCCAACCTTTGACTTCCTGCATCACATCTTATTCATTTTAATAAGATTCCAGGTGATCTGTTTGTCCATTAAGGCTTGAGAAGCACTACTCAATTTCTTGTTTATTTTGTTGACCTTGCCCAGGCTGTTGGTAGATATAAGTAGCCACCCCTCCTGGGAATTACCTAAGTGGGGTTAAAAATATCCTCCATTCAGGCTTTTGCGCTAACATCTGTTAGATGAAGAGTGAGGCATCCAGAGTTCTAACTGCTTCTTCACTGCCTGACCTTGAAGGGGCCACTCCTCATTATGCATCTCAATAGCACTCCATATTAACAAAGCACTTCACCATCAATTTATTAGTGATTCTCTCTCAAACTCTCCTGCACCATCTTTCTAAGCAATACATGGTGGTGAATTTTCTTTGAAGCCAATAAGTGGTTGATAAATTGTAAACAAACGGTTTGAAAAGGTAACATAGCAGAAAAGTATTTCAATTTTCCCTCATCCATCGTCCCTGCCTCACTTAGGGAGAAACCAAGTGCTCACAGGCTTGACTATGTATTGCAAATACCATTATAAACAGAGGGAAGGAGTGAGGAATTTCACATTATAGGACATAAACCACTAGTTCAATAACTGGATCGGTTCAATGAGGTGGTCTGTCTATCCAGTGACACCGGCTGAAGTCCAACATCAACAAAAGTAAGTTGCTGCCTTGTATTCCGTGTATGTAGGGATATGGAGCCACTGAGGTCCTATAGATATTAAGCATATTCTGCATTAGCTGATGGGCTGCCTCCATTTGAGTTGGACAGAAAACAAAGCAATGAATCTGTGGTCCAATTTTTCTCCTGTATAAATTGATTCTATATATATTTAACCTAAAAAAATGCAATATATATATATAAATATACAAACAGATAATATATATATGTGTATATATATATATATATATATATATATATAATATCTATTTGACTGTCGGGTCTTAGCTGTAGCACACAGGCTTAGTTGCTCCAAGGCATATGGGATCTTAGTTCCCCCAGCAGGGATTGAACCTCTGTCCCTTGCATTGGCAGTGGATTCTTAACTGGACCACCAGGGAAGTCCCTAAATTGCTTCTTGTAGCAAGTTCCTCCTTGCCCAGAGTAAGGGCAAAGGGCGAGTATAAAATGCCCCCTCCACCTGCATGCATTTATCTCCATTGAATCCCCACCTTTCTCTGTCCTGCCTCGCCTCAGTTCTCTGCCACACACCTGTGGCTTGACATTTTAGACCTGGTTCTAGAGCCTTCCTTTTTCAGAGACATAGGCTTCAGTTCCCTAATGCTTCCTATCAGCAGTCTCATGCCAGCCTCACCCATGCCGATCCACAAGCCACACTCCCGTCCTCTCGCTGCCCCAGAAGAACAGTCCAGGTAGGGCAGGCCTGTCCTGACTCCAGCTCCTTGCCAGCAAGGGCGGGATGCTCCCTGCTCACAGCAGGTAACCCCACGCTTCTTAGGTTCAGCCAAGATAAGCATCAGAATATGGAGACCTATGATTTCATGGCCAACCCATCGATTTCTGGGATGGTGATGCTCTCAAAATCAATGTTTGTTTGCCTCCCAGAATAAAACGCTTTCCGTGAAGACAACATAAAGCAGCCGTAGTGTTGGCTCATTGAGAAGCCTACATGTTTACCATAAAAAAAAAAAAAAAGAATGGGCTGAGATACAAGTACAAAAACAAGTTGCAATAGTGAAATAAAACTGGGGTGAGTGTGGATGAAAAAGAAAAGAAAGGGGGTCAGAAAGAGACAGTCTTCTCGTGGGCAGCATCAAAGAACCTGCTGACCCTGTCAGAATTTCACTAGCACCATGCCAGCACTCAATGGGGGAAAGCAATTATTTGAAGAAAAACTATTTGAGGGTAACATTGTCATTATCCTTTTAATGGTGCTGCTCCAACAATCCAGCGAAAGTAGGCTTTAAAACATAAGAGATGCTCTTTCGCCAATACAATTAAGGCATTTGGGAGAGGCAGATGCTATTAGTTTAGCTTGTGGAGGCTTCTTCTAAAAAAGGATGTTTTTGCAAGTGCCGTACAGTTCAGTAACCAAGTCCAGTACAGCTGTGCACGGCCGAAAGAGTGTCGCGGTCTTCCAGGAAGAAAGACACACACAAACACACACACACACATGCAGGAGTGCAAAATAGAGCTTCCTCTAAGAGTCAAACAGATCTGTTTTACATCAGTAGAGAATAAGTGGAAAATTACTGTGCTTTCCAAATAACAAGAGAAAAGATAACTTTTGGGAAGCTAACAAGAGTTTCTCTGCATGTCGTAAATCAATTCCCCTGAAAGTGGGTTACCTCATACTTCTCTTTCTCTGCACAGGGCAGCTACATTTGCCTGACATTAGGTGATTCTGAAAGGCTTAAAGTTGAGCTAATTAAAGGAAGTTGAAGAGGGAGTTAGAGAAGCAGGAGTAGAAAATTGAAAAGGTGAAAAGGTTTGGCCCATATCCATTTATCACTTGAAATCCGAAATGCACCCGTGGAACACTCTTGCTGGAAGTATGTGAGGTTCTAAAGGCAAGTGTTCTTTCGACAGCTCTGCTCTCTGCCCGCTACTCACAGGCCAGGAAAATCAGAAGTTGTCTTCCCCTAGCAATGTGAAATACTCCCATGGGCAGATGCGAGCAAAGCTGAGAGGTGACAGGAATTGAAAAATCACATTGCCTGGGAATCTTATACTAACAAATCAATTCCAACTTGGAGGCAGTGGTGAAAATTGGCTTGTTGTACCCAGCTCGAGATGACCACGTGAAAGAAATCCATGTGATCAGGGTTATCCCTTTGAGATGGCTCCTAGACTGGAATTTTCACACAACTGTGCTGGCAAACAAAACCTTTCTTCTTACTGCAAAACACCACGTGAAGGGCCTGGGTGGTTCCCTATTCAGTGCCTGACCTTCCGTGACTCACTGTCTTCTGGTCTCAGAGTCTTCAACCATGGATCAGGGGCTGGAGTAAATAATCCTGGCGTGTTCAAACTTTTACGTTTCACTAGACTACAGTGCATGGTCCGCTTGTTCACGCAAGTCTGACTGACCAAGATGGTAATGTGTCTGCACAATAAAGGTTGTCAACACAAGGTCACATATTTTAAGTGTCAACTAAATACTTTTGTTGTTATTGTTTAGTCGCTCAGTCGTGTCCAACTCTTTTGCGACTCCAGGGACTGTAGCCCGCCAGGCTCCTCTGTCCATGGGATTTTCCAGGCAAGAATACTAGAGTGGGTTGCCATTTCTTTCTCTAGGGGATCTTCCTGACCCAGGAATGGAACCCACGTCTCCTGCATTGGCAGGCGAATTCTTTACCACTGAGCCACCAGGGAAGCCTCCAGCTAAATTCTACCGGCATTCATAGTTACGTGTGGTCCAAGGTGCGCTGTGTGTAAGGCCGACCTCCCCGTGACCCTCATCCTGTCCTGTAAAGGTGTGTGCCTTACCGCTTTCCTTCCTCTCATGGCCAAATATCCAGAAGAGTGAGTCTTCATGTACTTTGATTCCATTCTCCACCCGTTTGGCTTCCATTTCCCATTTCATGAAAACTCTTTTCTACAAGATCACTATCAACTACTAAATCCACCAGACTCTGCAATGCCCTCATCTTTCTTGACTTTCAGACTCTATGCCATTGACAAGTTCATCTCCTTGAAACTCTTTCCTTCCCTTATTTTCAAGACCTCATTCTCACTGGTTCTTCTCTTTCCTCTCCAGCTAAGTCTTCTCCATTTCTTTTATGGGCATCCCCCCCCTGCCTGTCCATTAAATCCACACGTTACTTTAAGGTCTGTTCTTGGCCCTGGCTGCATAGTCTCCTTTTCATACCACACAGACACTACTGCCTCTCCAATCTGTCTCTCTAACTGAGACCTCTATCCTGTCCACCAGCAGATTTATCTGGGTGTCTCATAAGTATTTTGGTGAAGGAAATGACAACCCACTCCAGTATTCTTGCCTAGAGAATCCCATGGACAGAGAAGCCTGGTGGGCTACAGTTCATGGGGTTGCAAAGAGTCAGGAAAAACTGAGTGACTGAGCACACACAGGTGTTTAAAAATTATCGCCTGGGATTTCCCTGGCAGTCCAGTGGTTAGGGAGCCTGGGTTCCATCCTTGGTTGGGGAACTAAGATCCCACAAGTCGAAAGACATGTTAGGGAGGGAGATGGGAGGGGGGATCGGGATGGGGAACACATGTAAATCCATGGCTGATTCATGTCAATGTATGGCAAAAACCACCACAATATTGTAATTAGCCTTCAACTAATAAAAATAAATGAAAAAAAAAAAAAAAAGAAAGACATGACAAACAAAACAAAACAAATTACATCCGAAATTCAACCTACAAGTTTCCCCACCTCAGATATATTTCAGACACTTAAAGGCAGTTCCTAACTGTGGCTCAAGGTAGAAATTTGGGAGGAAACTCCTCCCGTTTCCTTGTCATTCCCCCACCCCCGCCAAGTCTAACCAGTTGTCAAGACCTGCCAATTCTACTGTCTCCTCTCTGCTCCTTCCATCCCTGCCCTGGTTCAAGCCTTCGCTCATCACCTCTCTCAGGAAATTTGGCAATGGCTCTCCTGACTGTCCCCAGCCTCTGAATGTTTTTCTTGGGTGTCAGACTTCACACTGACACCAGTGAGTCTTTCTCACCCCCAAATTTGATCATTTTTTGTGGTATTGAACTCTAGCTGATGCTCTACATGCTGATGTGTTTAGGGATAAGTCTGAAACTTGCATTGAAATCCATTGGAAAAAATAAGATGAATTGATAAATGGATCAAGAGACTGATAGATGGATAGACATGTGATAAACTAGAGTACTTGTCTTTTTTTTGGCCTGCATTGTTAATAATCACTAAGCAAATGCATATGTCATCTTATAAGATATTTAAGCTTCTGGAGGATTGGACCATTGTAATGCTTATCTCTATCTCTTATTGCTCCTACTACAAGTATAAAGAACTTCTCTGCCAATATTTTGGCAGGAACAAAGGGAGGATATTTCTATTTGGGCTTTTGTCTAAGTTTCAAATAATGGCACAGATTACTAGCAAATGAATTGGAATATAGAAACTGAACATATCAGTAGCTTTATTTATGCATATTTGTAAAAATCATTAATCGAAATATGCTTTCTGAGGCATTGAGTTCATTTATAGACAAGAAAGTAGGTATCCCCTCTCTCTTGTTTTTATATATGAGGTTAAAACAGGACTAACCTTGAGACGATTTTCATTTGGGCAGAGAGTAAAATGACAGATTATTTTGTCAGTAGTAAGCTGTTAACATTGAATTCAGTAGATATTTAAAAGGAATTCACTAGACTCTCTATGAAACACTATCTGAGTTTCACAGAATCAACCCAGAGATCATTTCATAATAAGCCCTTTTTGCAACATCAGTAAGTAAACACCTTTGGATGATGTGCAAGATACCCTCTTACAGAAAATCCTGCCCTTTCAGGAACAGTAGTATAGTGAAGATTGAGTAAAGTTAAGAATTTCTCTTGCAAATAACACAATTCTAGGGATATTTATAATGTCCAAAAATAAGAAAAGATTTATTCCACATTGTATGCTTTGGTTGTAATCTGGAACTCTTGTCACAAGAAATCAGAACCAAGCATATTCTTAGTTCCAAACATAATTTGGCATTATTTTATTATATGTGGTTCCAATTTCTTGGACTGAAATAAGCCCATCTTGTTTCCCATAAATCCATTCAGAGTTATCTTTCCAAAGGAGTTTGGCATTAGGGAGAAGGCTGAGGAACACATGAGGCTGGGGGTATGTAAAGGGGGGATCATCGGTCATTAGTACTGACTTCATGACAGTGGATATAGAGGAATTGCAAGTTATTTTCATTACAACCAGGTTGAAGGTTTTTTTTTAACTTTGTGAAAACTACTTGTTTAGGTGTCTAAAAGGTATAAATCTAAAAGCAAGACCTAAAATAACTACCCCCCCTCATTTTTTGATGTCAGCATAAAATATGAATGGTAGGAACATTTGGGAAAACTCCTATTAAGCAGAGTCTTCTTATGAGGACTAGACAAAGATGCACTTTTACCAAATGTCAAAATTACATGGTCAGATTTGATATGCAATGCCACAAAATGAATCTATTGCATAGATTTCCATGGTAGCGGTTCTCTGTGGGAAGGAGTATATATTTGGTTAGGGAAATAGTTTGAAATCCAAGTATTATTGCTTTGGGGGCAAGGAAGATGTCATTCAGAATAATACAGCAGCAAAGCATGCTGATAAATTTTTAGATACTTACCTCACTGTTAATAGAAATTTATGTGTGTTAGAGTATCAACCGTGGTTAGCATCCTGTTAGAAACTTCAGCTTTAGACTCATGGAACTGGCAGGAAATCTAAGAATTGAGCAGGACCAAAGCAAAGCCATAGATTCATGGATTTTCTGTAAAATTAGCATTACCCACAGTGTGTCTGAGTTTTAGTTACCAGAGATGAACCAGCAACAATGAGAACTACTTTTCCACTCTGGTTAAAACCTCTGATATTTTAGTCTTAGGGTTAGGCATCCTTTATCAGATTATCAAAGCTAGGGTAACCCAAATCCCACCACCAACCTCTGGTTAGCACTTCTATTTGCTTCCCATAACTTTGTGCCAATATCATGGACTCTGAACTGAACAGAGCCGGGTTTAAACCCTAGCTTTTCCCCTTACTACCTGGATTGTTTTGGATAAGCTCCTTGATCTTTTCAAGCCTCAGTTTTTTCATCTGTAGAAGAGGGATACTCACTCTTACCTTTTATAATTTTTATAATATTTATTATTTATTTATTTGGCTGCTCCAGATCTTAGTTGCGGCATGTGGCCTCTTGGATGTGGCATGTGGGATCTAGTTACCTGGTCAGGGATTGAACCCAGGCCCCCTGCATTGGAAGCTCAGAGTTTTAGCCACTAAACCACAAGGAAGTCCCACTTTTTACATGCTATTATTGAAAAGTTTCATGACACATTGTTCAGCAGGTTCTCAATGAATAGGAGTTGTTGTTATGATGATAGCTATTTGCTTTTCCTCTTAGGGTGATGCTGGCCATTTTTCGCAAATAGCCTGGGAGTGAGTATGAACTGGGGGGACTGAGTTTTGTCATGAAGACCAGATGTTTTGACATTCCATCTTCCACTGCTCCTAGAAACTGCTCCTAGAGCCCCTATGGGGCTGCCCCCATTTCTTTCTGCTTTCCTCACCAGCAACCCTTGTGAGGTTGCATGTCCAGAACCAGGAGAAAAAGTTGTAGCTACAACTACAAAGGGGTGAGGAGCTTTTATAGAAGCTTCATTTAGAGAGGACGCCAGAGTCTCTGTTTAAAACAGTAAAATACTCTTCCGTGGGGCAGTGAAGAGCAGCCCCCTCAAATCCCCTCAATGACCCGCTTTCCTGCTGCCTCCATGCCCGCTGGCTAGTCTCATATGTCACCTTGGTTAGCCTGTGGTTAGTTTCAGTTACTCAAACACTCATCTGGGTGTTGCTGTGGGGCGTTCTATAGGCTCACATCTACTCTCAGTTGACTTTAGGGAAAGGAGATTTCCCTTGATAATGTGAGCGGGTTCATCTAATCAGCTGACAGCCTTAAGAGTGAAAACAGGCTTTCCAGAGAAAAAAATTCTGCCTCAAGGCTGCAGCCTCAAATCCCGCCTGGCCTGCTGGCCCTTCCTACAGACTTCAGACAAATCAGCTGCTTGAAACTGCAGTCTCTCTGTCTCCATCTCATTGTCTCTTCCCTTTCTCTCTGTCTCTCTGGGTCTTTGTCTGTCTGCCTGTCTCTCTCCATATGTACACAGGCATACCTTGGAGATAGTCTGGGTTTTGTTTCAGACCATCACACCAGAGCAAGTATGGCAATAAAGCAAGTTGCACAAATTTTTTGGTGTCCCAGTGCATATAAAAGTTACATTCACATTGCACTGTAGTCTGTTAAGTGTCAATAGCATTATATCTAAAAACATACATATCTTAATTAAAAAATACTTTATTGCCAATCATCATCTATGTAAAGCTGCCTTCATTTTGTTAAAAAAATACATTATCTGCAAAGTGCAGTAAAGTGAAGCATAATAAAATGTGGTATGCCTGTATATGCTTGTGTATGCCTGTATATACCTATATATGTGTATATCCTGTTAGTTCTGTTTTTCTGGAGAACCCTGTGTAACACACCACCTGCTATGCCTTCCTAAAATTCCTCTCTCCTCCATCCAGAAGTGAAAGAGTTAAAGCCTGCCCAACAGCAATGCAGCCAGGGACTCCTTCTGTTCTGATTGGTCAGTGTCTGGCTGCAGTGGTTGTTATACATTTTGAAAGTGCTCTTGGCTAGACTCAGAGCACTTTGCCCAGTGAGGCTCATGGAGCTCAGAGCCTCTAGAAAGTTTCTCTTCTCTTTCCCTTAAGCTTTTTTGGTGTCTGTCTATCATCCCAGCCCTGGTGTTCTTTTCCTTTCTGTGTCAAGGGGGTTTCAATTTCTTGCAAAAGAAATTGCACTGCTGATAAACATTAGTTATGGAAAGGTTTTCTTTCAAACCCGAGGGAAGGAACAAGGTAATTTCCCCTGGTTCAGGAAAGTCAGAGTAGAATAAAAGCTTCTTGAAATATGAGCTTGATAAAAATAATATTGTCAGTATGAAATAAAAATGAGGACTTGGAGACAGTTTCATTCAAACTCACTTGATCATATATAATAAAGCCAAGAGAAATTGGGTATTGAGTAGGGGAGGGATTTTTAACATGGTGAATTGAATCAAGCTGAGCTCTTAGCTTGTAAATTTAGCTTTCCCTGGCAGAATGTTGGAAGGGTCACTTGGGCAAGCCCTGTTTTGTTGATCTCAGGGGTCCGGGTGGACAAAGGAAACTGTTGAGTTCCCCAGTTGGAAATACTTCTCTGAGTTCAGCTTAACTTTGCTCACTCCAATCCCCCCAAACAAAACATTTCTAATCTGTTTTAGTAGAGTTGGTCCCTGCAACATAGGACATTTGTACAGATAAAGTCTGTAATAGCCAGAATGGCCTACTTAACTAGTTTAGAGAAGAAAATAAGGTCATATTTCTTGTAATGCTCTATCCAGTCACTGTGAAAACTCTATTACATCCATAAGCAAGAAGTTCAATGACTCTTGCAGAGTTCCTCTTATAGACTGTGGGTATCCCCGGTGACTGCCAGCTCATTCCACAAATTCTCCTGGTGGGATCTTGTCACTTAGACCTGACACATGAATCAACCCTTGTTGGTTCTGCTGCTCTGCTCTGTGGCTCTCTCTCTCTCCCTATCATAAAGTTTTCCATACCTGTGGAGGTGTCTTGGGCCCTTTTAGGGGGCCTTCTACCCTGGGGAGCAGAGATGGTCCTCCCCTTGGCAAGGACCCCACCACCTTGACCAAACTCTAGTCAGACTCATTTGAACACGTTTCTGGACTAAGCTGTGTCCTTGGCCTGCTGAGCCCAGTTTAGTGAGAATCCCCCTACCCTTGACATCTCATCACGTTCCTCTTAGTGATTTTCTAACCACTGACTCCCACTCTGCCCGCTGGCTATAAATCCCCAGCTGTCTTTGCTGTATTCAGAGCTGAGCTGACTTCTATACTGAAATCTCTTTCCTCGACTGCAATAGCTCAAATAAAATCTGTCTTGCCACTTTAAATGGATGTTGGGTGAAGTTTCTCTTTATACCTTCCCCAAGTCCAAAACCTCTCATTTTCTCTTTATGGCCCAACGTGGCTGATGCCAAATGAATGACAACATTCATTTGCTTAAGAAGAAAGTGCCACTTTCACCCACAAGATGAGTCTGCCTTCCAAGGTCAAGAAGCCAACTTAGTGATGACATTTGGATCCCCAGCAACTCAGTCAAGTCGTTCTTCAGAACCCAATGGGAGGGACTATGTGATCCGCCCCTGTAGTGTCTAGTCCAGCACCTGGCACACACCATCTCCACTCCCCTCCCCCTTTCCTTTATACTATAGGGGCCAGTTCAGGCTCTCATCAGCCTTTGTCTGTCCTGTTCCAACGGCACCCAGGCTTGTTGTCCTCAGCCTACCCTCTGCAGCGTCATCTCTCTGAACTGAAAGACTCAGGACTCCCTTCCTGATACTCCATAATGACTCTCCATTTCTTTTTCTTTGGCTGTGCCGAGTCTTCGTTGCTTTAGGGGCTTTCTATAGTTGTGGTGAGCAGGGGTTTCTCTTCCTTGCGTTGTGTGGGCTTCTCTTTGCGGTGGCTTCTTGTTGCAGAGCACAGGCCCTAGGGAGCTTGGGCTTCAGTAATTGCAGCATGTAAGCTCAGTAGTTGTGTTACAGGAGCTTAGTTGCTCCAAGGCATATGGGATCTTCCCCGATTAGGAATCAAACCCATGTTTCCTGCATTGGCAGACAGATCCTTAACCACTGAAATGCCAGGGAAGTCCAGACTCCCCACTGCTTACAGAGTTAAGCCTCTTAAGTGACCTGTATGGCTCCTCTCCAACCAGCTCCTCCTGGCTTTACACTCAGAATAACAATCCTGAACTGCCTGCCTCCCCCTCCATCCTCATAGTGCCTTGAATACCTACTATGAGCCTACCTTTTAGTAAAAAGTAAGGAAGTTTGCAAGACAATAAGAGACCTTCTTTCCTTACCCTGGAGGTTCAAAACGTGTGTATTTTTGTGTGGATGGAATGACAGTTGAATAAAGAGGAAGATGGCCTTTTGGCCACTGGGTCTATGCTGGAAATCCCCAAAGCAGCCCAAGGTAGGTCTTTCTAGGAGAAGTAAGATTGGCCAGTATGCAGCTTGGAATTTAGCCCCTTGCATTTATAGTTTATTACTCTGAATTCTGATGTCACTTCAGAAGAGCTCATTTCGATTGTGGATATTACCTGAACACTCTGCAAACTATCTTCTTTAGAGAGGAAAAGATGAGCTAGTCAGTATTTTTCTTCCAATTACTTCAGGTTTCTTCATAAGGTGGATTTGATGAGAAATCAACTGGTGAACAGTTAGTTACAATTTTAGACGTCTTGGTGCTAGGGCCAAAGCATTTGGGGCTAGACGAGGCTGTGAACGTTTACATGATTTCTGATTCCTGAAAGTCTTATGAGTCTCTATTTCCTGATGTTAGGAAACTTTGATGTTATAAGAAGAGATAGGCATTTTGTCTTTTTATTTCAATTTCTTCTCTTTACTCACTCCCCAGTCCAGTGCTCATGGACTCAGGCTCCTAGTTTTGCTAGAATATTTCTGGAGGTCTTGCCCATTACCATGATCCTCTTTCCTTCTGAGCTTGCAGCTTTAGGATATGTGCATTTCATTTCCCCCCGAGTCCTCCTCCTTTTCTGGTTCGTCCCCATTTCTGGCTGTTGTTGTTCAGGCACTTAAGTCGTGCCCGACTCTGTGACTGCATGGACTGTAGCACGCCAGGCTTCCCTGTCCTTCACTATCTCAGTTAGTTACCACGGTTAGAAACTCCTTCTGCCTTTTTAGTCCTTTACTTGCGGACAATTTTATTAAGCTTTCATTATGCTGTGTGGTGGAGATAAAGATAAATGAGATGAAGTTCTCATTCCTGAATCAAACAATGGCAAAAAAAAAAAAAAAAAAAAATCCAGAAAATGAGATAATAGAAATTTGAACAAAAGGCAGAAAGGAAGAAGCATTTCCCTCCAGCTGGGCTTTAGGAGAGCCCTCTCAGAGGAGGCAACTCTTGGCCTGTTTTATGATTTAGGATCATCCTAATGGAGCCATCAAGAGGCCAGTCCACCCTCACCCTCGTCCCAAGCCAGATTCTGGCAGTATGCGTGGGGTTGGGGTTTTCTTTCTTGCACATGATCTCAGGGCAGAGCAGGGGATTCAGGTTCAAGTTTCAAGCATGTCAATCCTCTGGGCCTCCTGGCCTCTCCTTCCCCCAGGACTTCTCCTGGACTGACCCTGGACCGTGCTCTTTGGATGGGACCGTTCCCCTTTCCTTGACTCTTGGCAATCATGTCCCTTTGTGCTTCTTGGCATGGAGACCCCATGTCTGTCTCTTTGGCCTGAAGGGATTGGTCAGGAAAAGTTTCCAAGGAGCGTTTCCATTCTGCCCAGACCATGACCTATAAAATGCAACCAATGCCTCGTTAATTTTAAATGAAGCTCCCTATGTAACCACTCATCTCTGACGGCCACAATTAACCTCTCCTCCACACGCCTCTCCTTTTATTTTGGCTGGCTGGTTCCTTGCCCATTTGCCTTTTCTTAACTTGAACCCTGGGAGGTTGCTGTCCTTTCTGTAAAACTCCAGGAGGTACTCTCAAGTTTATGGCCCATTCTCTTTCTGCAGCCCTTCAGACCACCCTCCCCACCGCCTTCATTCTGCTCCTATTCCTTCCAGACCATGTAAGAAGTCTTTAAACATGTCAGGTCATCAGACTTCCCCAGGTGGTCACTTTGACCTTGCAATTTCCTCCCATACCTTCCTCCTCTGACTCTCAGGCTGGTGTCTTCCGCTCTGTGATGTGTGTGGGTTGTGGGTGATGGAATGGGATTCATTAATGATGCATTCCCACAGCAGGAAGGAGGAAATTCAAGAGTTGGTCTTTTCTTCACAGCTAACAAACAACCGTGTTGTTTGCTGCTGGGACCCCTGGGTTTCTTTGTTCTGTGCTACTCCTGGGTGCAGCTTCCCAGGACTGTGTTGATTGAAGCGGGGAGGTCTGAACATGCCACAAAGAGAGTGGGACATTTCTCTGTGGCCTAGAGAACTGAAGGCTGGGGTTTTTCAAATCAACTTTGTCTACAGTGTATTCATTTGTACTTTGCTCTCGCAAGGGTCCAAGGCCTTCTCCTGTTTGTCCATCAGCCTGGTACTATGGACCCTCAAGAGAAGGCCTCATTGCTCCGATATTATTTTCTTCGCCTTCCATACCCTCCTCAGCTTAGCTTGCACACCAGGCTTGGGCAGAGAGGAACTGATGCTGACAAATTGCAGATGTGGTATGTACCTTGGATGATGGGAGGACCAGCCCAGGACCTGATGAGGTTGTGGTGGTAGTGTGTGTGTATGTGTTTGTGTATGTGTTACTTATATCCTCAGGTGGGAAGAGACGTAGCAATTAGGGTAAATGCAATAAGGTGTCTTGAGAAAAGCAATCATCTGAGTGCGGAAACCCCAGCTTCTTGCTATGGAACCTGAGCTGCATCCCGGTTCCCTGGGAGGCTTAGTGATGCTGCAATGATGATGAAACCTGGTCCTTAACTCCTTGCCTGCTGGAAAGGACTCATGGAAGACAGACTCTCCACTCCTTAGGCATTGGATTCTGCCTGGGAATGGTGGTGGTGGTGGGGGGGGGGGGGTGGGGGGGGCACAGCATTCTGGGGTCCATGTGTGCAAAGTGGATGGGGGAGCTTCTTGAACTTCTCTTTTTCTGACTTTCCAAACAATTTTTCCAAACAATTTTTTGGATCTCTTTCCAAATTGTTTTGGTGGACTGGATGATCAGGGTTGCCGGATTTAGCAAATAAAGATGCAGGATGCCTAGGGCTAGTTGAATTTCACATAAACAGCAAATACATTTTTCACATAAATACATTAGGGATATGGGCTTTCCCAGTAGCTCAGCAGTAAAGAATCTGCCAGCCAATGCAGGAGACACAGGTTTGATTCCTGCGTTGGGAAAATTCCCTGGAGAAGGAAATGGCAACCCACTCCAGTATTCTTGCCTGGGAAATCTCACGGACAGAGGAGCCTGGCAGGCTACAGTCCTTGGGGTTGCAAAAGTGTCAGGTACAACTTAGCGACTAAACAACAACAAATATGTGGCATATACTTATACTAAAAAACTATTCCTTGTTTACCTGTAATTCAAAGGTATCCAGGCATCCTGTACTTTGGCGACTCCCTGCATAGTCAGGACCCACGGCTGGTGTGCCAGTGGGCTGTCAGCGGTCACCCCCTCTCATTATATCATCTAGCCTTCTTAGCCAGGGACAATCTACTTCTTTTTCTTAGGTATTTTATTTTCTTCTCATTCTTAGCTTTAGCACAGTCAGTATAGCCAGTGGAACCTCAGCCCTATTGACCCCACATGTCAGGGTTTGGGGGGATCAACTCAGGCCATGCAATACAGGAGCGGCCCGCATGCATTGAGTTCCAACTCAATGGCGGCCTCGTGCCAGGCACTTTGGATAAAGGGCCTCCTGTCAGGTCCACACCAAGCCCTGGATATAGTTATTCCTACCCTATTTATCCTTCTTTTTTTGGCACACTGTGAGTTATGTGGGATCTTGATTCCCTGACCAGGGATTGAACCGGCATCCCCTGCATTGGAAGGCGGAATCTTAACCCCTGGACCACCTGGGACATCCTCCAACCCCATTTAACAGATCAGACACAGAGTTTAAGTTACTTGCTTAAAGACAGACTGCATTTGAACCCTACGTTTCATTATTTTTTACAGACTCCACACCTCTTCACCCTGTGGTTATATACACTCATGTCTGCTAAAAAAACGCTGTAAAGAAAACCGTTATCTACACTTTTGCATGCGTGCTAAGCAGCTTCAGTCATGTCCGACCCTTTGTGACCTTATGGACTGTGGCCCACCAGGCTCCTCTGTCCATGGGATTTCCCAGGCAAGAATCCTGGAGTGGGTTGTCGTTTCCTTCTCCAGGGGATTTTCCTGACTCAAGGATCAAACCCACATCTCTTATGTCTCCTGCGTTGACAGGCAGATTTTTTTTTTTACCACTCGTACCACTTGGGAAGCCCACCTACACTCATTTCTTTTTTTTTGTCCCCCATTTATTTTTATTAGTTGGAGGCTAATTACTTTACAACATTGCAGTGGTTTTTGTCATACATTGAAATGAATTAGCCATGGATTTACATGTATTCCCCATCCCGGTCCCCCCTCCCACCTCCCTCTCCACCCCATCCCTCTGGGTCTTCCCAGTGCACCAGGCCCGAGCACTTGTCTCATGCACCCAACCTGGGCTGGTGATCTGTTTCACCCTAGATAATATACATGTTTCGATGCTGTTCTCTTGAAACATCCCACCCTCGCCTTCTCCCACAGAGTCCACAAGTCTGTTCTATACATCTGAGTCTCTTTTTCTGTTTTGCATATAGGGTTATCATTACCATCTTTCTAAATTCCATATATATGTGTTAGTATACTGTAATGGTCTTTATCTTTCTGGCTTACTTCACTCTGTATAATGGGCTCCAGTTTCATCCATCTCATTAGAACTGATTCAAATGAATTCTTTTTAATGGCTGAGTAATATTCCATGGTGTATATGTCCCACAGCTTCCTCATCCATTCGTCTGCTGATGGGCATCTAGGTTGCTTCCATGTCCTGGCTATTATAAACAGTGCTGCGATGAACATTGGGGTGCACGTGTCTCTTTCAGATTTGGTTTCCTCGGTGTGTATGCCCAGAAGTGGGATTGCTGGGTCATATGGCAGTTCTATTTCCAGCTTTTTAAGAAATCTCCACGCTGTTTTCCATAGTGGCTGTACTAATTTGCATTCCCACCAACAGTGTAAGAGGGTTCCCTTTTCTCCACACCCTCTCCAGCATTTATTGCTTGCAGACTTTTGGATAGCACCTACACTCATTTCTCTCTTAATATCCAGCCATGTCCCAGGACATGGCTAACTCCCAAAAGATTAATCCTGTTTGGAGACCATGTCTGTCTTAGGAGGAAAAGGAGTCCTGTGCCCCTGTATCGGGGGTATCTGTTTTGGTTGGAAGAACTAAGACAAACCTGTTAGAAACTCTCCAGGTTTAGGGAGTAGACTCAGTGGGTTCTCGGAGAATCTCTCCTGGGGTGGAGACTGTGGGGAGGAAGCATAGAGTTCCTTTATAGGCAGTTCCTCTGAAAGTTTGCTCACCAGGCAAGTTTCTCTCTCTTCCAGATGCCTTTTCTATCTTTCTATCCTTTTATTTCCCAGATCCTTCCGCAATCTCTTTAAACTAGCCTCTCACCCGGTAATGTCAGGAAAAGTGTCCTCTTAGACGCCGGCTTATCTTACAGTGTTGTTTTAGCTGTAATGCTCGACATCTCCCCCAGATAGAAGAACTTAATACTATTTTACATCTTCTGTCTCCAGCAAGGTTAGGTCATGTCTTTCTGTGACTCAAAATTGTATTAGCATTTTCCTCTTTTGTGCCAGGGGTATCTTCCTGTAAGCCGTAAATGCCGGGCTCAAGATCTCAATGGATATGAAACTACTTAAGAGAAAAAAAGAAAGTGTTCAGTCTTTGTCCTTATCATGGTGCAAGTTTGTTTTCCTAATGGGGAGTTTTCCAAGAGCTCTCAGTGCTGTGACTTTATGGAATCAATGTGGTGGAAAAGGGCACACTTCTGCCGAATATCCTTTTTACTCTCTTCTGCTCCTCTGAGCTTTGCTTCTGAATACACAAAACCGGTATTTGTGGCTGCCAGGAGGCCTTCTACTGTGAGAGAGAATGCATTGTAAATCACTCTTTCACAGCCAGTTAACAGGCAGTGTCTTTCTCACCAATAATTATGGTTCTGCTTTGAGTTGAGAAGGTTGTTTTTGGGGCAATAAATTGTGATGTCAGTTATCCTTCACTCTCTTTGCATGTGATTCCTTGGTCGGAAATTGGTGTTCTTAACAGTTGAACCTCTGGGGTCTCCAAGGCTTTGCAGCTGAAAATCTTGGAGTCCTCTGCTTTGGAAAGAAGAGGGAAAGAGAGAGAGAAAGGCTTTTTGTCTTTGAGAGGAGATTTGAAAGCAGGGCAAGGGGACTTGGTTCCTTTTATTAAAACTATCTCATGTTAGAGAATTTTAACAAGGCTTTAAATTAATAAGAAAAGTTGTTTTGTTTTTTTTTTAATTTAAAAACTGACTATGTCAAGGTCATGACCACCTGATAACTTCCAGTGATGTGCTCTTCTGTGTCAGGGCTTTTGTAGAGACAAATTTCTTCTAAGGAGCACCCACACAAATACATTTGGATCATCACTGGATCACAATGTAAATGCTGATGAGCCAGAAAATTCCAAGTCAAGTAAGAGAACCAAACCTCTCCAACTCATGGAAATTTTTAGTGGAAACCTTCCTTTCCAACCTCACATTTTAATTTACTGAGTGTCAGGTAATGATAAAATTATTTGCACATGTAAAAATAAACAGTCTCCTCTAGGACTGTTTTATGATGTTGTCATTCTGATCTCTGTAAGTCATCAGCTGTGAGGAAATGTTTTGTTGCCTCCTCAAGAGAGAAGAACCATTCACCTATAGAGTTTAGGCAATCTTGGGGACTAGGTTATGCTTGCTGTGGCTGAGGCCAAGAGCTTGTCCATGGCTATGAGTCTTTTTCACATAAAGGGCACTGTGCTCCTTCAACAACCTGCTGAACAGATGTGGCATTTGGCTATTTCTATTTTATCTGTGGATAGGGCAGGTTAGAGTTGGGACAGTTTGACCCATGAAATTCCTGAGTTACAAAACTCAGAGGTTTTTTTGGTAATTTTTAATAATTTTTAAATTTTTTGGCCATACTGCTCAGCATGTGGGATCTTAGTTCCCTCACCAGGAATCAAACCTGCACTCTCTTCACTGGAAGGGCAGAGCCTTAACAACTGTACCACCAGGGAAGTCCCAGCTCAGAGGTTTTATCAGGCAGTAGGTCAGCGTACTCAGTAGACGCTGAAGCTGAAGCTGAAGCTCCAACACTTTGGGTACCTGATGCGAAGAACTGACTCATTGGAAAAGATCCTGATGCTGGGAAAGATTGAAGGCAGGAGGAGAAGGGGATGACAGAGGATGAGACGGTTGGATGGCATCACTGACTTGATGGACGTGAGTTTGAGCAAGGTTTGGGGGTTGTGATGAACAGGGAAGACTGGCATGCTGCAGTCCACAGGGTTGCAAAGAGTCAGACACGACTAAGCAACTGAAGTGAACTGAGGCCAGCGTGGTGAAGAGGATGAGCTCTTGAAGTCAAACCCTGCATTGAATTCTGACTCCAGGTGTACAAGCCGTATCATCTTGGGCAGGTTATTCTACCTTTGGTCTCCTCATTTGTGAAACAGGCATAATCATGCTAACAGTAATAAGTCTCTCTCTGCTTTCCAGATATTTCTGGAAGCTTTCTGTTTCTTACCGTGTCCTCAGATGCCACCTTGGTCCAAGTCACCATCTATTATTATTATTTCCTTAGTTTCCTAACTAGTCCCTCCTTACCCCACCACATGGTAGACAGAGTGAGTCTTGAAAGAGATGAGCTCAAAACTCTTCCTGCCTTCCCAGCTGAGGAAGCCAATGTCTTTGTCATGGACTAGAAGTTCCTACTTGATTTGGCTTCCCAGGTGGTTCAGTGGTAAAGAATCCGCTTGCCAATTCAGGAGACACAAGAGATCCAGGTTCAATCCCTGGGTTGGGAAGGTCCCCTGGAGTAGGAAATGCCAACCCACAGAAGAAGGTCTCCCATCGCTCAGTAAGTAGTCTAGCCTCAGCTTCTTTACTTGATGGCTGGCTTCCAAGGGAGCAAATAGAGCCGCAGTGGCTCTTAAGGTCTAGACCTGTCATTCACCAAATGCTACTTTGTTGCATTTTATTGGTTAAAGCAAGTCACAAGGGGAGGGAAACGCTGTCCACCTCTTGCTGTGAGGAGTAGGGTGCACATGTGTGGATGGAGTTGAGACGGTGGTTTGCTGCCATCTTTGTAGATGACCCACTGTCCCTTTAAACTTACATCAAGTGATGCCTCTTGTTTTGGCTCCCCATCAATCTTTACTACCTCTAGGGGAGCTGAACTTCACAGCCCTAAAGCTGCAAGGTCAATGGCCTCAGCATCCAGACCTATATAGAAGATCCTTACACTTGTTGTGGGGGGCACTGTTTTTCTCTCTGCTTAAAAAAGGAAATTGTTAATTATTGATTAAAAGTCAGTGGCTTGGGAGTTGTTTGCCCTGTGGTTGAGATTTAGTTTTTAGATTTCACAAGCATTTATCAAGCCCCATCCAACGTATCAGACACTGGTCAGACACTTTAATGTATTTATAGCATTAAATTCTCACAGCAACCCCAGTGGGGATTTTGAATGATTCAAATGGAAATAATTCACCCCACTTTTTTGAACACAGAATGTCATTTATTCAGGACCATGTGACTAAAAAAGGGCAGAGATGAGAGGTAACTTCTCATATAGCACATTGCACACACATTCCATGACACACTCTGCCTCTCTTTTATTTGGGTAAAGAAAGTCACAAAAGAACAAGGATGGGGAAAGACAATAATAAATACTTTTGTGGTTTATTTTATTGACATGAGCCATGGATGCATTTAGTATACAAAAAAAGGTGGGGGAGTGGTATGTACACGGACTTTGGAAGGAAAGCTGTGTACATGTATATTTGGCATAATTTTGTTCTGGAAATTCTGGATTGAGTTATAAGTTTTGATTCTCAAGTTGGTATATCAGTTAGAAGCATAACAGAAAACCTCAAATAAAAATGACTTAAATAGGTATCTGTGCTCTCTTATGAAATGAACTCTGGAGACAGGTATTGCAAGATTAGTGTGTCTGTTCTGTAAAAATCAAGAACCAGTTTCCCCATCCTCACGCGTGCTTCCACTCATGGGCCAGCAGGTTTCTAGGGTCCAAGTTATTCATCTATATTTAATTATCAGGAAGAAAGAGAAAGAAAGGAGCACTCCTTCCCTTTGGATACTTCCCAGATAATGCACATGACATTTCTGTTTAGATCCTATTGGGCAGGCATGGTCATGGCTATATCTAGCTGAAAGACAGACTGGGCAATGGCCAGTTAAAAATTGGGGGTTCACCTGTTAAAGAAGGGAATGGACACTGAGGGATCATTAGCTGTTTCTGATATGGCAGATGTAGTGTGCAGAGTGATACTTCAATCAATATGTGAAATAATAAAAATTTGGATTAAGATGAATAAAAAAGATTCTGCTTTCATAGGTGCTTGTTTTCTCTAATAGTAAACTACACCAGCCCTGTCTTCTTTTTTTTTTTTTTGTAATTCCTTTATTTATTTTTGGCTGTGCTGGGTCTTCGTTGTTGCTTGGGCTTTTATCTGGTTGCAGCCACCGGGGGCTATTCTTCATTGTGATGCCTGGGCTTCTCACTGTGATAACCTCTCTTCTGGCAGAGCACAGGCTCTAGGGCCTACGGGCTTTAGTAGTTGTGGCACATGGACTCAGTCGTTGCAGTCCTGGGCTCTGAAGCAAAGGCTCAATAGTTATGGCACAGAGGCTAAGTTACTCAGAGGCATGTGGGATCTTCCCGGACCAGGAATCAAACCTGTGTCCCCTACACTGGCAGGTGGATTCTTATCCACTGTGCCACCAGGGAAGTTCCCAGGGTTGTCTTTTAAACATAGTGTTTGATGTAATGTTACTAGATATTTGTAATTAGATGCTTTAACAAAGAGCTCTATTTTGTAAAATGGAAAAAGTCTGCTTATCATTATTTCAGATAAACTATGTTGATGGCAAAGCCATCCACTTAAGCCACATAGTCAAGTGCAACACACTGCCACTAGGTAATGACTGCTTACCCTAATCTCAAGAAGTAGGGGAAACAAATAGGTCTATTTAGCACTGAATTTGTCAACCTAAACTTATGAAATGAAAACTGTGATGTATAATGATAAAGTTTATGATCACTAATGCCTGCACAGTAAGCAATATTTGGAGAAAATCTATGTCCTTCATTTTGCTGTTGCTCTGATAATCAAGACAAAAGGATGCATAAATTAGGTATATTTATTAAATGTGTCGATTTAAGTATATTTATTAAATAAGTTGTTTACTGCCATTTCTTGGTTTGGCTTTGGCTTCTGTATGTCTGCCTTAGATTTGAGGGGGTTTATAAGAATAAAGATACTTTCCTGGTTTTCTGTGCATTAATACTAGTGATGCAAGTGAGACAACATGAGAGTTTAGCTAGACTTTGAAATGGGAATAAAATTTTGATAGAAGAGATGTGGTCCACGTAGGAGACCAACAGCCTGGTTGGAGATAGATGGGTTGTGTAGGGTCACATGGAAGACCTCAAAGGCTAGGATAATGAATTGGTACTTTGTCCTATTACCAGTGAGGATCAATGGGTTACTTCAGAGAAGGCGAATGATGAGAAAAGTACAAGGTTGAGGAAGAATACGAGGCTTGGGGATGGATGATCCTCCTGTTCCCACCTTTGGAAGAGGACTGTAAAGGAGTCATAAGAGAAACCCCCAAAGGGTTAAACCCAGAAGGTGTCATAGAAATCAAAATGGGGGGCACCTGAGAAGTACTGTGGAGGTGGTTGTTACCAAATTGTCAATGTTTCAGAGAATTAAAGGTGAATGAGAAACGAGAAAAGGTTGTTGTTAGATGTGGTCTAGGATTACTGCTGACATTTGAGAGCTCATGGTTTCAGGGGTGCCTTGTGGTGTGAACCAGACTGCCTAGGGTAAGGAAGAAATGAGTGCTAAAGAAATGTAAGGAAGGAGAGATTACTTGAGCTGAACTTTGGCTGAAGAGGGAGGTGAAACAGTTCAAAGGGAACTCCCCATGCCCATACCCTGGGAGGGGAAGAATGATACCTTTCAGGGCAAAAAGGCAACAGCTGTAGAAAAGGCCAGAATAAAGGTATGGAGAAAGAACGGTCATGGATGTGATGTCCATTGGGTGTTAGAGGGCTAAAGCATAAGAGGACGGGTTGCTGTCTTAGAGTGGAAGAAATCTGTACTTCTTGGGCCAGAGAGACACAAGACAAGATCGGTATGTTCAGCAGACAGAAAAACAGGCTGGAGCAGGAGGCAAGGGTAAAAGGTGTGGAAGGAGCTTTGGAGCCCTCGGGGGATGTGTGGGTGGGGGGTGGTGGGAGAAGTGGACAGAAATCAAGGATTGTAAGGCAGAAAAGAGCTGGTTTTTTTTTTTTTTTCTGTTGGGTGTGAATTTTGCATTGGGAGCAGAGCTGCGCGTGACTATTTCTGCCTCAAGGCCCTCTGACTTCTTTTGGAGCTGAGCAGATAAGCCCTGGTGATGGGCTTCCAGTCGTGACTGGAAGCTGGACTTGGCAGTAACCTGGAGGCAAAAAGGTCTCTTGGAGATGTGGAGGTTCCCACCTCCATCTCTTCTTTAGAAAGAATCGCATGATGCATTTTTAGCCATCTTTTAGTAGATGTTTCCAGGTGACCATTTTATTTCCGAAGAACAGATGGTGAAAGAAAGGTTTCCTTTGGTCACTGGACTCTTGCGTTTTATGATACATGTTAAGAACTAAAGTTCCAAAGTACTAAATGAGGAGGTGGGGGGGGGGCGATAAATTGCTTGCGCTAACTGTAATAAAGTCCCTTATGATCTGTGTGTTTGAGGGATAACTGGTCGAGGTGTTACTGGCTTCAGGCAAAAACAATGCTCACAGATACAGGAGCCGCCATTTAAAAGCAGCACGGTTCTTAGCACTTCCGGTCCTGACCGGAAGGAGCGAGGCATCAACAGCGTTGGGGGCGGGGCTCCGGGTACCAGGCCTCTTGTTGACTATGAGGAACCTCTACACAGAGCCGGCTCGGAGAAAACGCTCACCCTCCAGGTGAGTCCAGATACTTGCTATCACCCCGACCCTTCCTGCTCTCTCTCAGCTGTTCTCTTGACAGGAGAGAATCCGAATGTTTGTGGTCCCTTACTATATAGTTACTGGGCAGCCACCTAGGGCAAACCTCTCAGGGCTAGGCGGGCAAGTAGGTTAGAGTTCATAGGCTAAGTCAGAATTCAAGGTCAGGTCAGAGTTCATGGGCAGGTCAAAAATTCACAGGACTGGTAAGTTAGAGTTCAAGGGCAGGTCAGTCAGAGTTCACAGCTTGCCTGGGAAGGTTCCTCCTGCCTCCCCACTGGGTAGCCGTCTGGCCGTCTCCCTTTCCTTGACAGAGCCATCCTTCTCTGGGCAGAAGCTTCACTTGGGTTTTTGCAGGGCACCCTGGTCATAAACAGAGCGGGGAGTGCTGGAGGGGGGTCCCTCCTAACCTTCCCAGTAAGCCCCCAGGGTGCCAAGGGGCCTTTTGGAGCAAAGCACAGATGCCCTTCTCTGGAGACTTACTCCGTGAGATCTGGAGTTACCCTAAAGCCGAGTGTTGATGGCATCTCAGACTCCTTAGAAGCGTGTAGTTCTCTGGTTTCTGTATCGTGTTCAATTCATATTGTCTCTGGAAATCCAGAGTTAGTTTATTCCATGCAGCTAGAAGGTGGGATGTTAGAAACTTAAGTGATTAGGTTTGGAAAATATGATCTTTCCCCCTTAAACCCCGTGTTAGGTCCTCTGAGACCTCTGGGTTGGTCCCACAAAAGATGACTTTGAACGCTCTTGGAAAAGAGCTCTTTTTGTGCTATTTCCCTGGAAGCGGCAGGTTGAGATGAAGAATGCCGTGACAGATAAGACACAAGGTTAGGGGTGAGTATTACCTAAGGCTTGACCTCCATCTGCTGGGTGACCTTGAGTAAATCCTTCTCCCACTCACCCTGGTGTTGGAATGTGGGCTGCTAATACAGTCTGGCTGCCGGCTGGTGGGGCTCACTGAGGTATGGGGGAGGCTGATGGAGGTCACTTCTGGAAAGGGCTGTGGGCTCCCTGGGCAGGAAAGCATAATAAATGATGTCCAGTGGTAAATACAGAGTGGTGCAATTGTTCTTTTCGTCTTATGCCTCACAGCACCTGAGCTCCTGTCGCGGTACCGAGCTGCACACCAGACGGCCCCCTCCCCACGCCCACAGAGGCTATATAGTCGCTCCCAGGATCACACAGGCTCTGGGTTTTGTGTCAGGGGACATTTAATTTGATTTATCTTGGTCTGGCATAGGCCGGATGAAGTCAACTAGCCAACAAATCTGCGATTGTTTCTGAGGAGCAGAGGCTCAATGGCGGCTCTCTAACCACTTAATTACCCTCAGTTGCAGGAAAAGTGAAGCTGGGTTTGAATAGGGTATTTGCATATCTGCACAGCTTTCCTTCTGTTCACTTTCTCCCCACACTCTGTGACGGCTCCCACCGCACAGCTCATTGGATTTCAGGAGCCTCCCCCAACCCTGCACCCCCCACCCCACGCTTTGGCTCTAAAAGGATGGTTATTAAGAAACCCAAACTTCCTCTATTTTTGTTTTCATTCTGTTCTGTGTTTAGTAATTGTTGGTTCTGTGCTGCTATTTTCTTGAATTTTGTTTCTGTCTCTCATATACACATTCTTTTTTTTTTTTTTAAGCATCTGATGTCTCAGATATCAACTACTATTAATAGTATTCAATGTTGACTCAGAAAAAGATTAGCTTAAATAACTTTTATTGCACTGAGGCCTCTCACATCCGTGCAAGTAAAGGTGTATCTGGAATAGGTATCTGGGAGACTCTTTATCTTCTCCATAGAGGAGGAGAATTCTTTTTATGGTCCTTTCTATAATCAGCTGTCCATGAAGAGTGGAAATCATGGGCTAACTCCACAGTCAGCCCATTATCTGTTTTATTCCAAACAGTGATAGTTATTTTTTCAGAAGGAAAGAATCCCCTGGCATTGACTTGCCTCTTTTCCCCTGCAATTCTGCCTCTGAGGCTGTGCAGATCTTCACGATCTGCCTACACTAGTAAAAAAACAGTGCTAATAACTCTGTGTCCTAATTTACTGCCCTTTGTTCATGTTGTGGGGACTATTCCCACAGTGATTTAGCCTCATTCCTAACATTGCTTTTTGGGTCACAAGGAGAGGGCATGTCCCATTTCTATTTACCCTGGACATTTCTTCTCCTTCATGCTACTCCAAACCTTTTCATTCTTTTGGCTACAGAAACATCTGGGAAGAGGAGCCTATAACCATACCCTCCCTCTTCTTTGTTCATTTGGTTGTCACTTAATTTTCAGTCTGGCTTTTACCCCCTCACTTGCCTGAAACTGCTAAGGCGAAGGTCAGCTAGGACCTCACTCCAATTCAGTGACTTGGTTGCAGTCTTATCAGTTTTGGTTAGGGAAATACTAACCATTAGCTGAAATTTAGCCTTTCTTTCAACAATGGGTTGAAAGGCAACAAACCACAGAAGTACTAATACTGTCCCTAGGTATTTCGGTCTCACATTACAGTTGTGGTAGATAGCATGAAGTACTGTTGTTTTTCATTGAGAAGTTGCAATGGTTGTTGGACCTACTGCTGGATCTTGTTACTTAATGCGTTAATAAAGAAGCATATATGTGACCATGGGGTAATGTTTAATATTTCAATAACTGTATTCCAATATAAGTAATTTATCATATGTATTGTATTTTATATATCTAACAGTATTATTTTGAGAAGAGGCCCATAGGTTTTACCATACTGCCAAGGAGGTCCATGGGACATAGAAAGGGCAAAGAACCTAGTTTTAATCATGAGTTACCTGATTTCACTAGAGTGTTTCTCATATAATGAGAAGAGTCAGGGACTGCCTGGTGGTCCATGGGTAAGACTTTGCACTTTTAGTGCAGAGGACCCGGTTCTGTCCCTGGTTGGGCAACTATATCTCACATGCTACAGTGAAGATGCCTGGATCTTCAGGAGATCCTGCAACTAAGACACAGTGCAGCCAAAGTAAGTAAATATTAAAAAAAAAAAAAAAAAAAAGAGCCTCCTACTGAAAGTTCTCTTCTCCTTTAGTTCCATGATATCAGTCTTTCCACCCATCTTTCTTAATATTTTTCCTCAACTCTTAGTTCTTCTTTAGTTTACATCTTACATTTGAAATTTCTGTAGGGTCCTATCTCTCTTTCCTCTCACCCTCCCTCCTTTCTCCCTTCTACAAATATTTATTGAGTGTTTACCTTCAAGTAGGGGCTTCCCAGGTAACTCAGTGGTAAAAAAAACCCACCTGCCAAAGTAGGAGATGCACGAGGCACAGGTTTGATCCCTGGGTTGGGAAGATCCCCTGGAGGAGGAAATGACAACCCACTCCAGTATTCATGCCTGGAAGATCCCATGGACAAAGGGGCCTGGTGGACTACAATCCAGAGGTTCACAGAGAGTCGGACATAACTGAGTGACTGAGTACACAGGTACCCTTAGCAGCTGACAGTCCTATGTTTGTGTGTGTGGGTGGGGGGATGCAAACAGTCCAGCATAGCAGTCTGATGTGTGCTGCAGGACAGTCAGGGACACTTGAGAAAAAGCTAAACCAGCCTTGGGAGTGGAGAAAGACGTCTTACTGGGGGTACCGTTTAGAGTGAAGAATGGGTCTGAGGGGGGAAGTCTAGGGTTGGGCAGTAGGAGGCTGAGAAACGCTAAGCTGGCTTTTACTTGAAGGCATCGCATGCATCCATCTCCTGGGCACACTTCCCTCCTTTAGGAGATGCTCTTCCACGATACTCAGTGCTCCTGGAGAAGCATGTGTGCTCCTCCTTTCCTTAGAGCTCTCCTCTCCTTAGAGCTCCTTGACTCCCTTGCCCCATTCTGGGAGGACCTTCAGAGTTATTTTTTAATGTATTTTTCCTTCCTCTTCTTTGAGTTATGTGAGGACAAGAACTGGGCCTTGCTCATGTTTGTATCTCTAGCACTTAACATTGCTGGGCCTCTAGTAGATTTCTAAATTGAGCCAAATTAAGGAATAGAAGTTTAGAGAATTTGTCCACATTATATAGCAAAAAGAATCTATGAAATCCTTCAGAACAACCCATAGAATCATGAAATTTCAGAGTGAGAAGGTCATCTAGCTGTCCTTTAGCTTTTTAAATGTAAGCACTTTTTTTTCCAGAGGAGGAAACTGGATTATACCTCCTCTGACACTCTCTGCCACCACTAGTCCATCAATGGGTGTTGCCAAAATTCAGAAGTGCTGTAACAGGACTTGAGTGTTTTTTTCTTTCTTTTTTTTTTTTTTACTTTTGGTAAAATGGATTTAATGATCTTCCTTTGTTTTCAATGTAAAAGAGAGGTTTTCCTCCAGGATGACACAGTAGCAAGTCCCTAAATAAAGTGGGCTAATCTCAACCAAGGGAAATTGTAAATTGAAAGCCAGAATATCCAAAAACCTGACCTTGTGGTAAAAGGTATTTGTGTGTGGCCCACTCTCTTGGGTGAGGGTGGAATGCAACAGCAGCTTTAATTGTAGAAATTTCCCCATGAAATTGGAGAAAGCCCTTAGCTGCCTCAATAGTTGGCAGAGCTGATCCCTCACATAGCTTGCACTTTGGATTTCAGGTTCTTGATGGAAGTTCTAGGGACAAACAGGGCACAGACTGTATGTATTTTTTTTGTTCCTGCAGGCACTTGCTCTGTATCCCAGTTTTCCCCATGATCAAAATGGAAAAAATGTTAATGGTTTAGGTTTATTGCTCTTTATGCAGGCAGCAGCCAGACACCAGGGAAACCCAGTTAGTTGGAAAGAACATCATAAAGATTTCAGGTCACTTTTTAAACTTACTGTGTCTGCAGGTCAAGTGGAGAAAGAGCTGCTCATTGGCGGGGAGGATCTTGTAATGGGCTGTTATTCCTTGGCAGGGAGAATGTTGATCAGTATCAGATCAGGCTTCTCTCCATTCCTTCCAAAAGCAGGAATAAATTGAAGTTAACCACTGAAGAGACAAAATAAGAACTTCTCCTAAAGGCTCTAAAAATAAAACAGATATTCCTGATGATGAATTAGGGAACCCCAGTTTACATTTGACAAATACTTCAATAAGGTTTTTGTATAAACCTTAGGCAATATCTTGCCTTAGTGAGATTCTGGCAGGGAAAATTCATCCAGTTCTTATTGGGACCCATTGGTATTGGGAGTTTTGTCAAGTAAGTTGCTGAACTTTGTGAATCAGAAAAATTGAAAGATACCTTAACATTTTGAGGTAGAGAGAAAGAAAGGGATAAAATAAATTGTGCTTTAAGAAAATCTTGGAATCAGATTGGGCACCTGCAATGGACTGAATGTTTATGTCCTATCTCCCCCTCTCTACCCAAATTTGTATGTTGAAACCCTAATCCCTAGTGGGATGGTATTTGGAGGTAGGCCTTTGGGAGATAATTAGGTCATGAGGGTGGAGACCTCATCAGGGGGATTAGTGCCCCTGTAAGAAAAGACTGTAGAGAGTTCTCTCACTCCACCACATGAAGACAATATGAGAAGTGAGCCATCTGCAACCTGAAAGAGAGCTCTCAGCACCCGTGCTAGCACTCTGATTTTGAACTTCCAGCCTCTTAAACTGTGAGAATTACATTTTTGTTGTTTATAAGTCACCCCGGCTATGGGACTTTGTTATAGCAGCCTGAGTGGACTAAGGCAGTACTGCATTCCTTTCTTATAATAGCTGTTGAAAACCCAGCTTTGCAAAGATATGACTTCATTGAGAGGAATGTGGCTCTATCTAATGATGCTGCTGCAAGCTAGTTGTTGTGTGTAAACTATTGGATAGATGTTGAGCTAGTATTCATTTGTGTTGCTATAGGTAGACAAATGTTAAATATGATGCGGTTCTTCAAATTTAAAATATTCTGTAGTATTCCTTGAGTTTATTAGGGCACCTTGGCTTATCTCTCTGCCCATTTTGGAATTTAGCACTGGAATGGGTATGGCAGACTAAAGACATGGTAGAAACTAGAGAAGAGAAAGTCAGTGCAGGCCAAGGTAATCAGTGAGGGCAAAATCTTCAACACCTGTCCACATCTGGCAGCTTCATGAAACAGAAGTTCTTGAAGGCAATGACCTGAGGAACCAAAAAGTATTAGGGCTTGAAGAAGTGAAGGAAAGGTCTGAAGCTGTGTGTAGCTGCTAGCCATGTGTGCCCATTTAAATTAATTGAAATGAAGTAAGACTAACAATCCAATTCTCCTGTCACCCTAGCCACATTGCAAGTGTTCCATAGCCACAGTGCAGATAGAAAATGTCTCTGTCATCACAGAAAGTTCTGCTGGGTGGCACTGATCTGATCTAAAGAAGGGTCAGCACACTGCACCCCAATGGCCAAATCCAGTCTCTGCCTGTTTTTGTACAGCCTGTGAACTAAGACTGGTTTTTACATTTTCAAATGGTTGAAAAAAACTGTGGACATTAATTTTCTTTCATGTTGTAACAAGTACCTACAAATATCCTTGGTTTTGCCTCTTGACTCATTAAGACTAAGATATTTACAATCTGGATCTTTCTAGAAATATCTGCCAACCTCTGGCCTAAAACATCTTCTAACTCCTGTTGAGAAAACTGAAGCCTGGAGACAGAACGTGACTTGGGGCAGATCACACAGCCTAGAAGGACAGTCTGAATTGTGGCCTTGGTTTAACCTGCTTCTTTACTGTGTCTGGGCCTCTTTCCTTCCTAGGGCCTCTGTTGCTCTTCATCCAGAAGATAAAACAATAGTTTTCTTTAACTGCATTGTGGACTAGAGAGGGAGTGATGGACTCCTTGAAGAGACCCTGGTCATATTCAATTATGAGCCAACCACGGGGAGCATTGGGAAAATCATGTGCTGGAGCCACATGTTCACCAAGAAGTTCAAACATAGACATTGGACTCTCTCCAGATGAGGTTATAGACACAGAAATATCCAGATGAAGTAAAAGATGACTGACATAGAACTCTAAAAACTTGCATTTCTCCTCCAAATCATACTACCTGTGATGATCTATGAATTGATATTAAAAAATTATCTTATGGTTAATGCCAGTGCATTGCATTATAACCATGTTGTGAGTTAAAAGGCTTTAATTTGTCAAACATAACCATTTAAAATAGACTACATTAAAAAAATAACCCTGTTGATCATTTCTTCCTTTTTATTTTTGTTTTAAAGAATATTTTAATACTGAAATCCCCTCCCCCAAGTGAAAGTGGCTTGAATGACCCTGAAGATTGAACTTAAGTGGTGATACGTTTAAACATCTAGCCAGGATTCCCTGTAGAATAGCTGGGTTACTGGAAAGGGTTACAGTACAACCTACAGTTGATCCTTATTGTTCACAGATCTGTATCTGTGAATTCACCTACTGGCTAAAATTTGTAACTGCCAAATCAGTAATTACAGTACTTTCACAGTCATTTGTGGACATGTACCGAGTGGTGAAAAATTTGAGTTGCCCAATGTACAGATTTCCAGCTGAGATCACGCTCTGCCTCCTGGGCTTGGCTCTCATGTTGTGAACAGGTGTCCTTCTCGTGGTTCAGTGCCACATTCCCCACAGTTTGGTGCTTTTTCTTGTTGGTGATTTCACTATTTAAAATGCTCCCCCCTCCATGTAGTGTTGATGTTATATCAAGTGTTCTAAGTGCAAGAAGGCTGTGATTGTGACTTACATATGTCTGTTAGAGAACCTCACTCAGGCATGAGCAATAGGGCTGTTGATTAAGAGTTCAGAGTTAACAAATCAGCAATATATGTTAAGGGCTTCCCTTGTAGCTCAGCTGGTAAAGAATCCACCTGCAATGTGGGAGCCCTGGGTTTGATCTCTGGGTTGGGAAGATACCCTGGAGAAGGGAATGGCTACCTACTCTAGTATTCTGACCTGGAGACTTCCATGGACTATTCCATGGGGTCACAAAGAGTTGGACACTACTGAGTGACTTTCACTCAATATATATTTAATGAGGTGTCTTTGAGCAGAAACTCACATGAAACAAAGTTCTATGTTGACTGGTTGAAGACTGGTTGATGTTGGGACCAGAGGCTCTCTGGAACCTAACTTTACATTTCTGCTGGGAGCAGTGGTTCAGTAACTTTATAGAATATTACTACCACCAATAATGAAGATCGAGTAATATTTGTAACATACAGGATCTTGTAAACCCTTCACCGTCCCACTTTCTGGGCATCTCACCTGGTCTGGCATTAGGGTCCAGTAATACCTGTATAGACTGCTCTCTTCACAGGATGGCTAGAACTCACTTCTCAAAATAACAAGCAACCCTGGCCATGATAATTGGGAATTCTTATCTCACAACAAATTTGCTGTACCATTTTGTGGAACTTGCTTATTCTCCTTGAGCCCCAGCCAGATACTAAAATGACTCTAATAGGATGGACTTAATTTGTAGGCAGATCTGGTGAAAGATCAAGGTAATCATGAAGATTCTTTTGGCGATGCTACAACCATATAGGTTTGGATCTTTTCCTGGGTTTTACTCTCCACCTGGCAATTCTGGTGTGCTCCAGATAAGAGTGGATTCATCAAACCCAGATTAACTGATGTGAAGGTTTAGTAAGAATTGCTTGGTTCTTGGGAAAGCCAGGGTTATAAGAAAATTATCTGAAGCAGAGGAGATCATAAGGCAGTCCATCTTTTGATTGTTCAGGATTTCTTTAGAGTTCAACAGGTAGATATCTGGTTGGATCATCACTGTTTGTTTTAGACTGATTGAGCAACCGAGCAGAGACTAAGACTTTGATGATGTGTGCTAAGGAGGTTTCTTTTTTTAAAAATCATTATTTCTTTTCTTCTTTAAAGGGAGAAAGGGTTCCTTAAGGTTACTGAGAGCACTGAGTTTTCTTTCTGAGCTGTTTGGAACACATAGGAGACATGGAACTTGAACATTTCTCCCTATTTGGAAGTCTCGCTGGAATCTGCTTTGTCATAACTAGCTCATCAGTGTCATAACCACTTTGTAATTGTGCACCGCTCTCTGTAGCACCTTCTGCATTAGTATTAGGTTTTCCTCAAACATGGAAATGTTCTTATCAGGGTGTATATGTGTGTGTCTGTATTTGTGTGCGGCTGTGGAAGAAAATCCCATGCCATCTCATATTAGTAGAGGTCCAGCTCTCCAGGACAGATCTCCTGCCTGCGTGAGCGTTATAACTCTAGGACCCACTCTGGATCACGCCATTGCACCATCTGTCATGGCAAAAGCAACATTCACCCTGTGAAATTCATCATTTCCTTGCCCCAGCCTGGAGTCCTTTGTGTTCTATCATCTTTGTAGAACGACCATCTCCCCAGTTACCTGAACCAGAATGATGGAAGTTATTTTAAACTTTTGTTCTCTCATCTTTCACATTGAGCACTCTCTTCAATTTTGTCTGAAGGTAACCTACCTCCCAAATATCCCCATTACTCATGCGCCCCCTCTAACTCTCTGCCACTGCCTTCGTCCCAACCCCTCACATCTTCCTACTTGTCCATCTCCAAACTCTGAACTTGTTTTCCCCAGATCCCAGCAGGCCTGGGTTTGATCTGTGGTCAGAGAATTAGATCCCGCATGCTGTAACCTAGAGTCCACGTGCTGCAGTTAAAGATCATGCATGCTGCAACTGAGGCTTGGCACAGCCAGGTAAATACACATTGTTTTTTTAAACAGCCTTTCTGTGCGTGGGTTGCTTATAGTCCAGTCATACAACAATTTTTTTTTCTTAAATTTGACTGGATTCCCTGGTGGCTCAGATGTTAAAGAGTCTGCCTGCAGTGCAGGAGACCTGAGTTCAATCCCTGGGTGGGGAAGATCCCCTGGAGAAGGAAATGGCACCCCACTCCAGTATTCTTGCCTGGAAAATCCCATGGACGGAGGAGCGTGGTGGGCTACAGTCCATGGGGTCGCAGAGTCAGGCACGACTGAGTGACTTCACTTTCACTTTCTGTAAGACTATGAGCTCCTTGGATGGTGGGACCAGCCCTTTCATCTCAGCATCTCTGGTACCTGCCTGGCACTGGGGACATAGCATGCTCCAGCAGTCTTTTTTTGAATGAGGATGTCTGGCAGGGATCCCCAGTGTCTGGACTCAAGGATCAGAATGTCAAGGTATTAAAATGGTTCAAGGGACTGATTTTCACGGGGGGAAGGGTTTCCAGCAAGAGGTGTTAGGTAACAATGTTTATTTGTAACAGAAAAACCCAGAGAAACAGTTCATTTGTCTTCTCTGTACCTCCTAAATCAGCTCCCCCCACCATTCTTATAGTTCTTTTTTGAATGGAATAATGTCACCCACTTATTGGCTTTATATAGCTCCTATTGAATAGAACCCAACAGAAATAGTGCCTATTAATGAAAAACACAGAATGTGGGCAGTTTTTGAACTGCTGAATAAGACTCGTACCAGTCAGGTTACTTTAGCTGTCTTAAACCATTTTTCTTTTCCTAAACCTAGAGTTTTGCTTGCCAGAGAAAATGACTTTAAGAAATACAGTAGCCAAGAATGATAGTGTCTTGTCCCCAGCACGGTTTCCTGACTCTCCAGTGAAATCATACGGTTGGGTATTTTCCTAGTGCTTTGGAAGCTTTGAGCGGGTCAAAGTCGTGAGGGGCCAGAGAGGACACAAGTGGCCTCCCAGGCCACTGCCTGCTGCCCTCCAGTGATGGCTGTAGCCTCGGGTCTGTAGATAGCACTGCTGGTAGGGAAGGGCCTGAAAACACTTTCCTCCTTGGGCTGGTCAAGAAGAAAAATATCAATTTCTAGGAGCTGCTGGGCAGCCCTGGCCTCTGAGGTTCAGCGCCTCCACTGCTGAGCACCATAGCAGCCTGCGGTGAACTGAATTAATTCCAGGAGGGCAGAAGGCAGAAGACTCATGAGACTCAGGAAGCGCTCCCCGGTCTGCCTCCTTTCAGGGACTGGAATTCTCTGCCATGCCCAGCAGTGCTGGTCCCAGCAGAAGAGGTGTCTCCCCGGGCGTGGTGCCGAGGAGCTCACACAGGACTCCCTGCTCAGCCCCAGGCTGCATCCTGTGCTGGCGCTGGGCAGGGGGTCGCCCAGCAGGTCTGCCCTTGAGGCTGGACTTTGAGGTCACACGGGCTCCCTCGAGGTGGGGGTGGCGAGGGGCACGTGGCTGCTCCCACAAGTGGCCCCATTGTATCCTGAGTTGGGAGACTGCAGAGAGGGGCCCTGTGATGGCTGTTGAGAGGCAGGGGGACCCCGGGCGTGTCTGCAGGGTTTGATTCCACTGAACCAGGGGGGGCAGCCATGTGGTGAGCATGTGCTTGGGGCCACATTGGGGTCCAAGGGCTGGCAATGTGCTTTGAGTTTGGGCTTCCTTTCTTTTTCAGAAGGTAGTTGATTCATGCAAAATGCTTAACCATGCCTGCAACGCACGGAGCAGGGATCAGATCCTCCTTTGATGTGCAGGGTCTTTTTGGAGGTTCCAAAAAAATAGTTCAAAGGTTTACTTTGGACACCACACCTCCAGCACATGTCAAAGTCAAGGCCTGGCTCCCCAGGCAGCGGGCTGGAGCAAGCATCTTGTGCTGGCTTCTTCCTCCCTCTGTTTTGTCTTGCACTGAGCACAGATTTCCAGACTTCACACTGTCCTGGTGGCAAAAAGGGGAGCTGGAGCAAAGGCAAATAAACAGCTCTGAGGTTTTCGAGAGTCCAGAGAGGCAGGGGTGCAGCGGGGTCTCCCAGCTCTGCTGGAACTGGGTGTGAGAGTGAGGCTGGGGTTCTCGGTGCCTCGGAGCCCGGGGCTCTCTGAGGGAACTGTGTTCCCAGGCAGAAAGAGAGCCATCTGGCCGCCCCACGGGGGTCAGAGCGTGGTTCGCCTGCGTTTGTTTTAGCTTGCTTGCTGTGGTGCTGTCTTACCTCATCTCTTCTCCACGGGTGTGGGGTTTAAGGACAGACTCCAGGGGGATGAGGGGCGAGATGCTGGGTGGGGGCAGGACTGGAGGCACATGAAAGGGAAGGATGGGTTGTGTCCACCTGGAGATCGTCTGGTGGAGAAACCACGCATCACATCAATGTGCTGAGAATTGCCTTGTGTCCTGAGGGCCTGGGTATGGGGAAGGGGTCCCCAGCTTTGTTCACAAGCTGGACACTGCTGGGGTGAACGGGAGAGGATTCCCACCCCCCCCCCCCCCCCCAGCCCAGAGAAAGCAAAGTAGAACCACCCTTATGGTGGGTGTGGCCATGACCTTGAACTCAGGGTTTCCAGGAAGGATTTTCTTCCTCTCTAGTTATCGGGAACTCTTGAGTCCCTTGATGGAGCCACTTCTCTGTTCTGTGGGCTATTTACCCATCAGCCAGAGGTGGGTGTTTTCACTATGATCTACTGCTGGGTATGGCTGTCCCAGTCCTTCACTGTGTTCAAAAACAGGGTTTAAAATGCACAAATCAAATGACATCTTGCAGGATCAGGGTATGCCTGGAGACCAGAATCTGGAGCATCACTGGAGAAGGGTGAGACCTGTAGGGGCTCCCAGGGCCTCACCCTTGTGCCCTTGGAATTAGTGTTTCTTTCTCTCCTCATACAATACAAGTTAAGGCCTCAGCAGCCCCACCCCCTCATCTAAGCTGGTACCTCTGAAATACCACACACATTCAGTCAGTGTCCAGAGTGATTTACCACACCATATGGAAATCTCCTGGGGTCTACAGCAGTTTGGCAAATTGCAGGAATATAGAATCTTATATTATTTTTAATGTAATTAATGCAGGCTTTTATCTCTCTCTCCAAATTCCCTTTATAGGGTTTCCTTTTAGTTCTTTTCAACCTTGGTCGCTGGGGAAATTCCACAAGGCCCCTCCCTCATTTGTGGTTGGAAATAACAGTTTCTGTTGGGGTCAGACTGCTCTGATCTCCTGCTCATAGAAAACTTCAGTGAATTATTCTTTTTCTTCCTTGGGTTCATGTCCTTGGAGATCCCCTCTGGTTTCAGAGCATTCCTACACATTTCTCTGTCACTTCATGCTGTGTCTTTGCCATTTGCCTCATGTTTTCTGAAGTCTTTCCATTTCAGAGGATCTTGCTTTCCTCCCACAAATCAGTTTTTTAGTTTTTACATATCATCTCCTGGCAGCCCTTCCTTCCATGTCATTCTAGGTTCTTGCTTTCATTTTAGGACAAATGTTAGCATTTTTTGAATGTCCATTTCTGCTTGAGCTAAACCTTATAATTAGTTCTTCTGGGTCAGACTGTGTGTTAGGTTTTTTCATTTATCAATAACTTTAATAGAAACTGCATTGCCATCCCATTTCACACATGACATACACTTGATAAGCTAGACTTGTATTAAGTGTTCAAGCAGCTCTTCTAACACAAAATAAATTCTCTGTGTTTCAAATGGTTTCCCTCAAAGCTAGGTGGAGATGCTCTCAAATTCACCTAACATTGAGAAACTTGTCTGGTTCCCCAACATAACTAGCTTGTAGATGTAATTAATCATACATCATAGATGAAACTTCATTTCACATGTATATTTTAATGTTGGTCAATATTGTGAACAGATGTTAATCTTGCCTTTAGTGAACAATCAAAGTGTTTGACTAATTAAAAAAAAACAGTTCTAGACTCACTTATCAATAGCATATAATGAAAGTCAATCTATATTCCTCCTCATTTCATTAGTCTGTCTCCTGATTTTGTTCAGACCCAGTTATTTTTTTCTTTTCTAGTTTTGGTGCCCAAGCACCCAGGCCAGTCTGCACAGCCACTTTTCTCCAGCGGCTGGGAAGCTGTCATTTGGTGAGGGGCGACTCGTTGGCCAATACTCTTCAGGTGGCAGGCAGAGAGGTGCCAGCAATTATCCTCAACGTTAACCGTGCGTGGCCTGAAAACAAAGCATGCGGTCGCCTGGGCTCACTTCCTTGTGCCTTTGGACAGAGAGGAAAAGGCATACTGCAGCAGTTGGGAAACCTCGAGTTGTAGAGGGGTGAGGATATGGATAGTTATACTGGGGATTGTTTTAAAATTGGAAAATTTGAGGTGGTGGAAAATTAAGTGATCTGTAAAAGGGAAAATGGATTAGGACACCACACTCTTACTTCAAATGGGGAGATCTCTTAGGCTGAGTAGAACAGAGCGGTACTAGTGGAGGTGGAAGAAGTGTGGCTCTATGCTCACCATTGGTGCCACTTGTGTGGAGGTTAACAGTGTACAGTGATCCTTTGTAGTATTTTTGTGTCTGTCTAGTCTTGGTGGCTAGATGATGAACTTCTTAAGGGCCAGATAATGTCATATCTCTGGTGCCAAGCAGAACACTTTGAATGGAGCACATACTCAGAGAATATTAACTGATTAGTAAGTTGATTAGCATAAAATTGAAAACTCACTTGAACAAGAGACCCCAGTAAGTCACAATTTAGACATATGCCCTGCTAGGTACTGTAAAATGAAGGTTCTGAGCCCCTGTAATTAATAATGTTAGAGCGCAGGGTGACATATTAAAACAGAAAGATCCCAAAATGTAGTGACATAAATAGGATTGAAATTTCTTTTTCTATAACAGTCCACAGGTCAGTGGGCTGGGGCTGGAGGCAAGGCAGCAGCTACAGCTACAGTCAGCAGGAGGGAAGAAAAGAGCCAGGAGAGTGTCCAGGAAGTGGCGTCTATCCTTCTGCTCATGCCCTTTGGCTACAGCATGATCACATGGCCATATCGAGCTGCAAGGGAGGCTGGGAAATGTGGTCTCCAGCTGAGGGGCTCTGCCTAGGTACAACTTAGGAATTGCATTATTAAAATGGAGAGAGGGCTTCCCTGGTGGTCCGGGGGTTAGGAATCTGCTTTGCAATGCAAGGGATACTGGTTCCATCCCTAGTCCAGGAAGATCCCACATGCCGAGGGGCAGCTGAACTTGTGTCACACAACTAATGAGCCTGTGAGCTACAACTACTGAGCCCACATGCCAGAACTCCTAAAGCCCATGCACCCTAGAACCTGTGCTCTGCAACAAGAGAAACCACTGCAGTGGGAAGCCCTCACACCACAAGCAGAGTTGCCCTTGCTCACTGCAACTAGAAAAAGCCCACATAGCAATGAAGACCCAGCACAGCCAAAAATAAATAAACTTTAAAAAATGTTGTTGTTTTGTTTTGTTGTTGTTGTTTAGTCGCGAAGTCATGTCCAACTCTTTGCAACCCCATGGACTATAGCCCACCAGACTCCTCTGTCAATGGGATTTCCAGGCAACAATACTGGAGTAGGTTACCATGTCCTTCAGAATAAAACAGAGAGAGTGAATATCGATGGACAAGTAGCCTCTGGTATAGTACCTAAGCTAGATTTTCCCTAAGAGGCTTCCTTTCCCTTCTCTTTTCCAAAGAGGTTAGAGAAACAGAAGCAGCAGTTGCCAAATCCTATTTGCCAACCACCTGTAATCCTACAGATGTTGACACTATAGAGCTTTCCCTAGAATCTGACATCTCCTCCTCTGGAGGCACATTAGAGACAGAGATGGAGTGAGATGATGAAACCCCCTACGGGGTGCAGACACAAACTGTTGGGAGAGTCAAGAGATTTTTGCCCCAGAGAACAAAAGTAATTTTGGTTGGTCATTGGGAAAACATTACAAATGGGTATGGCATTGTGCAGAGTGTTAAAGCTTAGGGAGAATGGCTGAACCTATTATGTTTAGGACTTCATCCTCTTGTTTTTTATGTTGCTGTTTTACCCATTTAAAAATTACTACAAGTACAATTTCAGAAATATAGAATTACTCTTTATTCAACTTATGATTTCCTGATATGTGTTGTAATTGACCTGGTACTACTGAGATTTATGTGGTAAAACAAAAGGAACTTTAGATTTTGATTCAGAAGACTCGAGTATGAGTCCTACTTTTCAGCTCTTTTGGCCAGGTTGTTAATTTATGAAAGGGAGATAATAGTGGCCAATTTAGAGAGGCGGTGAGATGAAATATGGTAGGTGTGAAAGCTCTAGATTCACTCTCAAGCATGGTATAGATGCTAGATTGTACTATGGCTATTATTGTTACAAATTGTCAGTTTACTTTTAAATAACTTTGACTGGCCTGATATCAATCCAGGCATTGTGAAGCTCAACTACTAATTGTATAAAACTAAAAAATTATTGTAATGGTTGAATTGAGGCTCGAAAAATCTCTACCTAGTCTCCTTTTGAGATAGCACAAGTTTTCTAAGGTGTTTGAAATCATTCTTTAGATATTTCTGTGGTTCAATTTCTTTCTTAAGATATAAGACTTAAATAATTGATTGGTAATAAAATAAATTTTATAACTGAAATGAAAAAAAAAAAAAAATCTCTTCCCAGTGATGGTGAAAGTACCAGGGAAGATTCCTGGCTAGCAGACAGTACCTGTGTGTGACTTTTTCCTTCTCCCTCCACAAGAAGCCACCTTGAAGTCTAGTATCTGAATAACAGTGTTTCAAATAAGATTATCATGTTATCTAGGTTTACTTACTTGAAGGAGGTGCCCAGAGCACCATTATGTTATCTACAGAATGATTCTAAGATGAAAGGAAATCCATGATCTGTGCAAAAGGCTGTTCCTTTGAACTGTTCTTAGTGCTATCACCCAGAGCTGGTAATGCAGAGCGAAAAGTCTGAAAGTCAGAAGTATGTCTCTGGACACATGTGATCTGGACAAATGGCCTGTCTCTTCTCTGTGGTAGGGTCTTTATTTGTTGAATGGAAAGCCTGCTGCTGGACTCCTACCTCACAAGGCTGCTCTGTGGGTGTGCTACAAGGCATTTGAGGGTAGAAATTGTTTAAAACTACTTGGTCTTGGTTTAGTACACTCTGTTGACTGAAAGAGACATATTCAAATACTGGAATGTATAAGAGAGTTGTTTGCAAAAGAGTTCCTTTGCAGCCCACACCTGCTAGGAAGTAATATGGACGGAGAATCAGTGATCCATATCCTGCTAGGTAGAAGGCCATGTCCTGGGAGCCAGATGAGGACTCTTTATTAAAGTACTGTTTCTTACCTTACAGAATACCAAGTTTTTTTTCCAGAGATCTGACCCATTAAGTAAAATAAAACAAAATCAGCTCTATTGTCTTTAAATGAGTCTGTTCTGATGACAACAGACAGTGACAGAGAGTAATTGCTATGAGCTATAGACGTTCTAGTTATTGTAGACACAGGACTATGGTTTTCATGGAACTGCTCAATGAAGGCGTCCTTCTCTTTGTAGAGTCTGTCAGTCCTACTTCTACTGAATGCTGCACATTACAGTTTAAACAGTTGGGACCCTGAATACTCTGCTAGTAGACTGCCAGAGAAGACCTGCTGTGTTCTGAACTGCAACATGGGGGAGAAAGCAGAGGATGCCAGAGACAGGACTGAGGACGTGACCCATTCCCACTTGTGGCACCAGCCCTCCTGGTAGAAAGTGGAGGCTATATGACTGGAGTCAGCTTAGCGTCAGGCCAAGCTGTGACTGTAGGTCTACAGGTGACTGTGACTACAGATCAGCTATTTGGTTTCTGATCTGCTTGTTGAAACAGACCATTTGCTGTTAGTTCCAAGAAAACCAACCACTGAACCGGGAACCAGCTGCAGGTGAGACCGCCCGGGAGCTGCACAGAGGCTGGGGGACTGGCCTCTTTCTGCCTCTTTACTTCCTGCCTCGCTTCTTGGGCTTCTCTCTCTCACTGTGCTACAAAGACAAACACTCTCCTCTGGCTTTGAGGTCACCCCACCCATGGTTTGACACAGTCATATCTAGTACTTGAAAATGCAAAGCACTTGTGAAAAACCATGGCAGATGGGCACTGGTACCATCAACCCAAGGCTCACCAAGCATGGTTCTTAGTGCCTGTTTGCCAATAACTGTTCACCTCTGCCACCTCCACCCAGAGGCTGCTTGTGGAATGTCAACTCTGAAGGGGACTTAGGGCAATTTTCTAGGTCACCTTCTTCACTTTTAAAGATGGGAAGAGAGAGGCCCAAGAGTTGAAGTGACTTGCTGAGGTCTTGGCTGGTCAGTGGCTGAGTCGTTAGAGGAGCTCAACAGAGTGCACTGTGCGTTGTCCCCCCAGAGTCCTGTTACGACTCCTAGTCTACTGCCCTTTCAAGGCTATGTTTCTGGAGTTGGAGTCTTGGTCCCCCCCCCTTTTTTTTGCCGGGGGTGGGGGGGAGTGGGAATCGTCACCTAATGTCATAGAGCCTGTTTCCTCAAACCCTCAAAATAAGAATCCCTCACAAATGTATGAGGTTGGTTCTTGTTCATATGAACTAAAGAATGGAAAAATGTTTGTAATTCGAAAGCAATCTGTTGACATAAGATGTGATTATATAACTATCTGCTGTATAACATCATTCAGCCACTCCCCCCCCCCCCCCACTTTTTTTTTTTTAGCTTGGAGCACCTTAATCCCTTGGTTGGCCTTAATTATTTTCAGGTGTATGATTAATATGTTAATGAACCCCCATTCAACTTATATGCAGAGTATATCACGAGAAACGCTGGGCTGGAAGAAGCACAAGCTAGAACCAAGATTGCTGGGAGAAATATCAATAACCTCAGATACGCAGATGACACCACCCTTATAGTAGAAAGTGAAGAAGAACTAAACAGCCTCTTGATGAAAGTGAAAGAGGAGAGTGAAAAAGTTGGCTTAAAACTCAACATTCAGAAAACTAAGATCACGGCATCTGGTCCCGTCACTTCATGGCAAATAGATGGGAAAACAATGGAAAGAGTGAGAGACTTTATTTTGGGGGACTCCAAAATCACTGCAGATGGTGACTGCAGCCATGAAATTAAAAGATGCTTACTCCCTGGAAGGCAAGTTATGACCAACCTAGACAGCATATTAGAAAGCAGAGACATACTTTGTCAACAAAGGTCCATCTAGTCAAGGCTATGGTTTTTCCAGTAGTCATGTATAGATGTGAGAGTTGGACTATAAAGAAAGCTGAGCACCAAAGAATTGATGCTTTTGAACTGTGGTATTGGAGAAGACTCTTTTTTTTTAAAAAAAAAATCCTTTTTTATTTTTTTCCATTTATTTTTATTAATTGGAGGCTAATTACTTTACAATATTGTAGTGGTTTTTGCCATACATTGACATGAATCAGCCATGGATTTACATGTGTTCCCCATCCCAATCCCCCCTCCCGCCTCCCTCCCCATCCCATCTCACTGGTCTTCCCAGTGCACCAGCCCTGAGCACTTGTCTCATACATCCAACCTGGGCTGGTGATCTGTTTCACCCTTGATAGCATACTTGTTTCAATGCTGTTCTCTCAGAACATCCCACCCTTGCCTTCTCCCACAGAGTCTAAAAGTCTGTTCTGTACATCTGTGTCTCTTTTTCTGTTTTGCATATAGGGTTATCGTTACCATCTTTTTAAATTCCATATATATGCGTTAGTATACTGTATTGGTCTTTATCTTTCTGGCTTACTTCACTCTGTATAATGGGCTCCAGTTTCATCCATCTCATTAGAACTGATTCAAATGAATTCTTTTTAGTGGCCGAGTAATATTCCATAGTGTATATGTACCATAGCTTCCTTATCCATTCGTCTGCTGATGGGCATCTAGGTTGCTTCCATGTCCTGTCTATTATAAACAGTGCTACGATGAACATTGGGGTACACGTGTCTCTTTCAGATCTGGTTTCCTCAGTGTGTATGCCCAGCAGTAGGATTGCTGGGTCATATGGCAGTTCTATTTCCAGTTTTTTAAGGAATCTCCACACTGTTTGGAGAAGACTCTTGAGAGTCCCTTAGACTGCAAGGAGATCCAACCAGTCCATCCTAAAGGAAATCGGTCCTGAATATTCATTGGAAGGACTGATGTGAAGCTGAAACTCCAATACTTTGGCCACCTGATGTAAAGAGCGGGCTCATTTGAAAAGACCCTGATGCTGGGAAAGATTGAGGGCAGGAGGAGAAGGGGACGACAGAGGATAAGATTGTTGGATGGCATCACCGACTCAATGGACATGGGTTTGGGTGAATTCCGGGAGTTGGTGATGGACGGGGAGGTCTGGCATGCTGCAGTTCATGGGGTCGCAAAGAATCGTACACTACTGAGTGAACTGAACTGATTCAGCCTTCAGCACTTAATTGTTCTACAATTTCTCTGACTCCAGTTGTCCTCTATCCTCTCAAACTCTGCAGGCCTTTTGTTGAGGGGGTGGTATCTTTGAGACAGTTTGAAAATTCCCTTTCCAGTGAAAGATCAACCAAAGGTTTGATCCTTACTGTTGTAAAGCATTTCCAGAGAACTATTAATAGAGAGCTCTGCTACACAGACCTATATAAAGAATGGATCCAATTATAAAAATTCAGACAAACATGCAACTTCCTAGCGTTCCAACTGTTGTTTGAAATCAAAAGAAGCATGATTTTAGCCTCATATCATGGGGAATCTTAGGAATTAATGAGGGTGGGCAGTGGTCCTTGACCTGGGTAGGGGAAGCAGTCACAGTGGCCTTAGATAAGGGCAAGGACCAAGTGTAGTGTTTGGCAAACAGAACATTTTCTTGTTTTATGTCCCCGGATGTGTTCCAGTGTCTCCTAGTTTTCAGTCTATGGGAACTTGAATAGAATTTGTATCCTACTGTTGTGTGAAAATTGTATAAATCTGAATTATGTTGAATTGGTTCACAGTGCTTTTCAGGTCTGCTATATCTTTCTACCTCTCTGTATGTACATTCTATTAATTTTTGAGAGTTTGGTATTGAAACACCAACTAAAAATCAGATCGGGTAATTGGGCTTCCATTGCCTAGTCCAGTCTCTTCCTTTCCTTCACGTCTCTTCCTGTCAACTCCAGGCTGAGTGGAGTGGCGTGCTGTGTCTGCAGCGATCTGCCAGGGCATCTACAGGCAAAAGCAAATAAGGACATAAATAAAAGTTCTTGTTTCAAGAGCTTCTTTCAGAATGTAGTCCCAAATGTCTGCTGTTGTCTTCTTTGTTTTGCTGGGTGGATTTTCTGTCTCTGCATGTCTGACTTGATGGATAATCTTTCCAGTGTGGAAGAATAGTTCAGACTGGAAACAACAGGATCATAAGCATTAGAAAAGCTTGAAGAATTTATTTTTCATACCTGCTGCAATGTGTTAATGACCAAAGGTTACACAAAACCCCCAGTACGTGAATCTCCTGATACGGAAAGTTAGAAAAAATGCTTCATGCCATTTTCCATTGCTATTCCAAGACCACATCTGTTTGGAGCTGAACCGTAGCATGTGTGCTGGGGAACCTGTATGAAATTAACTTTTATAGCTGCCTTTACAAGCAGGATCTTTTATTGTCTACAACTTGGCTGGGATTCAGGAAGTTCCCAAAATGATTTATTGTCATGTGTGCCTATTCTATGGCGGCTGATGAAACTGATATATTATTGAACATATGCAGTCATTCTGGCTAGAGACAACAGATCATCTAAGCCTTTTATCCAAAAAGATTGAAGAATTCACATTGTGGAAGAGAAAAAAAAAGTTAAGTATTTTGTTTTAAGTGAAATAATTACTTGCAGGAGCAAAACATTTGTTACTAATCCTATAGTTCTGTTTGTCAATATAGTGAAAACATTATAATCTAGAATACTTTAATTAACTAAATATTAAGGTAATATTTCCCCAATAAATGTTGGATCACATTCTTACAATATCTGGGATAGTTAGTTCTGTTTATTCGACCATGATATTAAGAACAAAAGATCATGAATTTAAACCTCTTTAATGTTACTTAATGAAGAAAAAACACTCAAACCCTCTCTTCTAGTTTAACAGAGGGGCCTCTCTGTCCAACCAGTGATCTTTTATATGGTTGCAAGAGGAATTTGATGGAATGGTGGATAACAACAGAATCTCTCTTTTCTAGTTGAAAACCTCAAGAGCATGTTTTTCTGTTGATGAATCAAAACTTATATACATGAAAGACAGAACCATTAGCTAATCAACAGCAAGAACAACATTGCACTTGATTACATTCGAATACAGGAAAGAAAAAGATTGAGTATAATTCTAGGATCTGCATTTATAGCATGTAAAATATTTAATCCTGTGGCAAAATCTGGAGTTTCTGGATTCAGTATGTATTCCCTCAGCCAGATATCTAACTGACACATTCATATTTCAATTGGAAATGGATAGTCAAAGATCTGGGAGTTTCAGATGGATTTGGAAATGAAGCCACAAGACTGTGGATTATATAAGGCTGTGTTAACCAGTGAGAAGATTTAGATGCAGTTTTCTAGTTACAGTGTCAGTTGGAAACATTTGATTTACAGTGTCAGTGGAAAACAAACAAATCCCTAGGTATTATATAAACACTGTCTACAGAGTCATTTATAAGACAAAGGTGGGGGTAGTTACTCCAGATGGAATGAGAGGCAGATGTTTCTTTTCCTCTTGACAATGTGGATGCCCACTTTTTTGGAATGGAATTTGGATGCTGGTTTTGGGACTTTGTCTGGTCAACCAGCATTAATCCTCTTTCTTCCCAGAGCATTTATTTTTCCTTTTAAATGGAAGTGATTCATGTAGTTACCACCTTACTCATCATCATAAAAAATATAGCTATCAACAGATGTCATTAACTTTCTACAAGTAGAAAAATAGACACTGAATTTAAGGGACCTAGCAGCACGGATTACAAAACTAATCCCTAAAATTCTGACATGATGTTTCTGTCTATGAGCTGACCGTGGAACCAGAATGAGTGCTAGTTGAGTTTAAGCACCTTGGTTATATTCAGTTTGCTTTCCCTCCCTTTAATCTGTTAGGCTTGATAGTTTGACAGAGTTGCACGTTAAAAAATTTATTTCCAAGACAGGTTAGTTAGCTTCACATAGTGGAATGATCTTTCATAATTGTGGACAGTTGCTGAGTGTCAGAACAATAGGATCCTTTACCAAAATGGGCCATACACTGCATACTCTTGAGGCTGGGAGCAAACAGCATAGTGCTCATCTTATTTTCGGGCACATCGTCTTGCTTGTGAAGAAGGACAGCACATTTTCAAGGGACGTGGAAACAGTTGAATGTGGGTAATGTTAATTTGGTGTAAAACTTCAAGTGGCATATTACTAATGCCAAAGAACAAAGCAATTGAGGATCTGGTAACTAATTACTAACAGCACTGTCACTACTTTATGTAAGTGTGAACAAGAATCATATGTTTCTGATAGTTCATCCTTGTTGATGTACTCAGTGTTGCTGGTAAAAGTGTGATAATGAGCAGCTAGTTGATTGCTGAGAATTGCAATAGACTCCTGATAGCAGTATTTTGTACCCATGCCCAAAGGCCCCGGGGGCAGTGGACATTCTTTAAATAAGCAGAACAATTTAGTAGTTGTTGTGATTTAAAGGCACTATGACAGACTTGAATTAGGAGACCTTGCCATAATCATCTGTAGCTAATGACACTGATTTGGTGTTGCAGGAAGCTGCGGAGACTACCAAATGGAGTTGTCTAGACTCCACAATGTGGCTTTGCTTTCCCTGGGAGCTCTAGGTCCTGCAGTAGAAAGAGAAGGAATAGATATTGGTAAGTGAGGGCAACTGCATTAATTCAGGGGTTCCAGGAAGAGCCGGGTATGTTAATACTTATTCAAGATCTATCAGCAGCTGTGGATACTTGGTTTGCTTGCTTATTTGTTTAAATGGCTTTTATTAGAGAATCTTGAGATGATTTATCTAATACTCATGTTGGGACAAAAAGGACCCACTCCCCAAACTGAATGATTATGGATTGAAAGACACTCAGATCAGGGGCTAGGGTTAACATATAAGGGATGCTGAAGATATAAAGGCAAAGTAACTGGAAGGAAAGAACTTAGACTCAGAATCTTAAAGAGTGGAGCTAGAAGGGATCTAAAGGTTTTATCTCCTCTTTTAGTGAATGATGAAACTGAAGCCCAATGACAGTAAGATCTCCTGGTGGGAGAGTTAAGACTTAGAATCAGCCTCCTAGCTCCCAGTTCAGTATTCTCTCTAGTACATCATTCCTGAAGAAAATCTAACTCTTCATCCTCTAAGCCCACTCTCATCTAGGAAGCATCCAACTACAATTTAATCATTGGGTAGATTTCTCTCTGGGGCTTCTCAGGTGGCTCAGTGGTAAAGAATCCACGTGCCAATGAAGGAGATGGGGGTTTATCCCTCGGTCAAGAAGATCCCCTGGAGAAGGAAATGGCAACCCACTCCAGTATCTTGCCTGGGAAATCCCATGGTCAGAGGAGCCTGGCGGGCTACAGTCCGTGGGCTTGCAAAAGGGTTGGACATGACTTAGTGACTAAAACAACAACACAGATCTCTCTCTGGATAACTGGTCTTGTGCCAGACACATGTCACTCCATGTCACTAATTGTAAATTAGTAAACTTACACTCTGGTCGGAATCTGTTTCATGCGCCTCTGGGAAGCTTGACGCCTGTCACTTCCTAGGGACAGTGGACTGGGGATCAAGAAATCTTGGCTCCTGTGTTATTTCTCTCAAGTCAGTTAGCCTCTCAGGTCCTTTCTCTTATTTGTAAAGTTAAGAGAATGATTGAGGCATCTCTAAAGCTGCCTCAGCTCCAAATTGCTAAGACTCTGTTTAAACATCGTCTTTATTGAAGAAGAGACAATGAGGACTATTTCCCGGACAGGACGATGGCTGTCTTTTTATATGCAAATACGCATTGTGAGTTCCTAAAGGGAGGGTGGATGTGAACTGCCGGTGGAAGAGTGTGGGCCCAGGTGGCCTGACAACGCCAGCAAGCAAGGTTGGGAAAGACCGAAGACGTTTAATATGAAAGGAATGACCAGTGAAACTGGAAAACAGGATTGAGGAACTGCTGACTGTAGAAACCAGCTCTTTGAGCTTCTCTAAGTGTTGTTTTCCAATAATGCCATAGGAACAACATTATTCTATGACCCACCCAAGTTTTTAAAATATTGGGGCAGCAAAATTAATTTGGTTTCTTTATGGAGACCTCTCAGTGCTTTTCACATGGCACAGTTCAGTTCAGTTCAGTTGCTCAGTTGATTCTGACTCTTTGCGACCCCATGGACTGCAGCACGCCAGGCCTCCCTGTTCATCACCAACTCCCGGAGTTTACTCAAACGCACGTCCAACGAGTCGGTGATGCCATCCAACCATCTCATTCTCTGTTGTCCCCTTCTCCTCTGGCCCTCGCTCTTTCCCAGCATCAGGGTCTTTTCAAATGAGTCCGCTCTTTGCATCAAGTGGCCAAAGTATTAGAGTTTCACCTTCAACATCAGTCTTTCCAGTGAATATTCATGACTGATTTACTTTAGGATGGACTGGTGGGATCTCCTTGCAGTCCAAGGGACTCTCAAGAGTCTTCTCCAACACCACAGTTCAAAATCATCAATTCTTCGGCATTCAGCTTTCTTTATAGTCCAACTCTCACATCCATACATGACGACTGGAAAAACCATAGCCTTGACTAGACGGACATTTGTTGGCAAAGTAATGTCTCTGCTTTTTAACGTGCTGTCTAGGTTGGTCATAGCTTTTCTTGCAAGGAGCAAGCATGTTTGAATTTCATGACTACAGTCATCATCTGCAGTGATTTTGGAGCCGAAGAAAATAATCTCTGTCACTGTTTCCATTGTTTTCCCATCTATTTGCCATGAAGTGATGGGACTGGATGACATGATCTTAGTTTTCTGAATGCTGAGTTTTAAGCCAGCTTTTTCACTCTCCTCTTTCACTTTCATCAAGAGGCTCTTTAGTTCTTCTTCTCTTTCTGCCATAAGGGTGGTGTCATCTGCATATCTGAGGATATTGATATTTCTCCCGGCAATCTTGATTCCAGCTTGTGCTTCATCCAGCCCAGCATTTCTCATAATGTACTCTGCATATAAGTTAAATAAGCAGGGTAACAACATATAGCTTTGATGTACTCCTTTCCCTATTTGGAACCAGTCTGTTGTTCCATGTCCAGTTTTAACTGTTGCTTCCTGACCTGCATACAGATTTCTCATGAGGTAGGTCAGGTGATCTGGTATTCCCATCTCTTTAAGAATTTTCCACAGTTTGTGGTGATCCACACAGTCAAAGGTTTTGGCATAGTCAATAAAGCAGAAAGAGATGTTTTTCTGGAACTCTCTTGCTTTTTTGATGATCCAGTGGATGTTGGCAATTTGATCTCTGGTTCCTCTGCCTTTTGTAAAATCAGCTTGAACATCTGGAAGTTCATGGTTCATGTACTGTTGAAGCCTGGCTTGGAGAATTTTGAGCATTACTTTGCTAGCACGTGAGATGAGTGCAATTGTGTGGTGGTTTGAGCATTCTTTGGGATTGCCTTTCTTTGGGATTGGAATGAAAACTGACCTTTTCCAGTCCTGTGGCCACTGCTGAGTTTTCCAGATTTGTTGGCATATTGAGTGCAGCACATTCACAGCATCATCTTTTAGGATTTGAAATAGCTCAACTGGAATTCTATCACCTCCACTAATTTTGTTCTTGGTGATGCTTCCTAAGGCCCACTTGACTTCACATTCCAGGATGTCTGGCTCTATGTGAGTGATCACACCATTGTGATTATCTGGGTCATGAAGATCTTTTTTGTAGAGTTCTTCTGTGTATTCTTGCCACCTCTTCTTAATATTCTGCTTCTTTTAAGTCCATACCATTTCTGCCCTTTATTGACACAATGCTTTGCGAATGTCCAGGGTACAGAATTTCCCAGATTCATTTGGCCACAGAATACACATTTCCAGGGGAAGTGCTGTCCTAGAACACACCTGGAGAGAAGGGAGAAGACAGTTCAGGGTGTGCTTTAGACCCTCTTGAGGGATGTGGGGGAGAGTTGGCAGGTGAGCACCCAGCACACAAGCAGCACCACAGCTGGCGGAGAGTAGGTGTGAGACTGCAGCTGCAAACTGTAGGGTGCTGGGGATCTGCCAGGGAAAGCAGGACCTCGAAGGGAAGGCCCGGGATAAAGTCCATGCCTTCTAAATGGAGGGAGTGCGCACAGATGATCTCCCAGGCAATCTGATGCTTTCAACCAGACCAGACCACAAACCAGCTGTAATACCTGGGCTACCCTGGGGGCTCAGACCGGAAAGAATCTGCCTGCAATGCAGACTGACGAGACTCGGGTTCAATGCCCAGGTGGCAAAGAGAAGGGAATGACTACCCCCTGGAGAAGGGAATGACTGCCCACTCCAGGATTCTTGCCTGGAGAAGTCCATGGACTGGAATTCTGGCGGGCTACAGTCCATGGGGTCACAAAGAGTTGGACATGACTGAGCAACTAACACTTTCACTTCACTTTCAGTTGTGATACTTACATAGCTTCTAGTCATATACAGGCTTATGAATGGTATACTCAACCGAATACTCTCATTCTGAAGCAAAGATTAATTTAGAAAAAAAATTTAATTAAATTAATTTATTTATTTTTGGCTGTACTGGGTCTTCGTTGCTCTGCATGGGCTTTCTCTAGCTTTGGAGAGCAGGAGCTACTCTCTAGCTGCGGTGCTCAGGCTTCTCATTGTGGTGGCTTCTCTTGTTGCAGAGCATGGCCTCTAGGGAGGGCTTCAGTAGTTGTAGCACATGGACTCGGTAATTACAGCACACGGGCTTAGTTGCCCTAAGGCAAGTGGAATCTTCCTGGACCAGGGATTGAACCTGTGTCCCTTGCATTGCAAGGCAGATTCTTAACCACTGGAGCACCAGGGAATCCCAAAGATTATTTTTTATACAATTTTGGGGGGGGGCAAAGATTAATTTTGCAGTGAACAGTAAGAAAAAGAGCAGGTTATATCCCAGAACAGGTCTTGGATAAAGAATGTAGAATCTCACTGCTGTAAAGATCTGGAGTTTTTTCACTGAAAGTCCACGGACAGGTATCAGAGGATCAGTGGATGCTTGTGCAGTTTTGTGGGGATGTGTACACCTGCTATTTTGGGAACAGTGTGAATGGCGTGCATACTTAGTAGTATCGATTCTTTGCAATCCCATGGACACTGTGGGATTTTCCCAGCAAAAATACTGGAGTGGGTTGCCATTTCCTCCTCCAGGGGATTTTCCTGACCCGGGGTTCCAACCTGAGTCTCCTAGATCTCCTGCATTGCAGGTGGATTCTTTACCACTGAGCCACCTGGAAAGCCTCAGTGGGAATGGCTCTCATCAAATTCTCAAATCAGTCTCTAATCTCAAAAGCAGTTAGCAGTGCCTCCCTGAGGCCCATTTTACAGGAGAGGAAATTGAGGCTTAGAGAGGTGAAATAGTTTGCTGGGTATCAGCATATTGTTTTTATCTTTGGTTCTGGCAGTGAGTTTCCCTGAGAGCTGGTAAGTTGTAGGTGGAAGGGAAAATCCACTGGGGGAACCTTAACCACTAGCGTAGGGGTTGCCATGGCCTGTAGACCAAAGGAGGCTTTGAAATGCATGTTACATTTCCCATTTTACAGGCAGAACACAGACAATACAAATTGTTAAGAGTGACCTACAACTTGAACATTTGCATTAGAAACCCTGAGTCTTGACTCCCATAAGAAGTTGCTCATAATTAATTTGTTACATCTAAAAATCACCCCCCAAAACAAAAATGAATTTTGGTTTTAAACATGCGATAATCTTGAAAGGTTTTCTCTGTGTTCAGTATCACACTGTGTTTTTGCCTTGAATATCACAAAGATTTTGAAATCAAAAGGGTTTTAATTTTACCTTTTAGAAACATGGTACAATTTATCTGCATGATTGCATTTTAATTAGCAGTCCCATTGCCTATTTAAACATGCAAAGATATAAAAACGAGCCAACCAAATAGGAAGACATATAGCCAAGGTGTTTGCTACAGTCTGTTATGAGCACTGCCTTGGGATAAACCCCGTACCAGACTCAAGTTTAATAGTGTGAACTGGCTCAAAATAAACCCATTTGTATGCATCATATTTTACATAAGGGTTAAGCTGCCTTAGCAATTGTTAATAATTATGGATCCTTGCATAGCTCTGAGAATCGCCAAACATTCTTTGGGAGTAAATCAGCCAGTCCCACAATTTCAAAACAAATGTGTAAAGGATTTTATAGAGGGCATTTTTTACACAAGTCTTGGGTGGTCAGGTGATGACCCTTGAAAACCTAAAACCACATCAGAGTTCTGTCTGTGTGCACGATGCTGTGGGCCGGAAGGGCAGGGTGAAGGATGCAAACCGCAGGAATGGGCTTAATTTTGGAGGGAGGTTTTTAATTCTCTTTATAAAATAATACGGGACTTCCCTGGTGGCTCAGCAGTGAAGAATCTGCCTGCCAATGCAGGAGACGCAGTTTTTATCCCTGGGTTGGGAGGTTTTCCTGGAGGAGAAAATGGCAACCCACTCCAGTGTTCTTGCCTTGGAAATCCCATGGAGAGAGGACCCTGGCAGGCTGCAGTCCCTGGGGTTGCAAAAGAGTCGGACACAATATAGAGACTAGAACAACACCAGCATAGCACAATAGGAGTCTGGTTGATTGTGGTGTCTGCTGCTGTCTGGGAGCCTCAATGTTCCAAATTCTGAACTAGGATGTTAAAATCAGAAATTAAGGTGAAGTAAAGAGAGTTTCACTTTCTGGAGCGAACCTTGGAATCCCTAGCTTCCAACATGTACGACCTTTTTATGTTGAGCAAATTGGTCCTTATTCCTTCACCCTTTTCAGCAGTGGCCATAGGAGGCCAGGTGAACTGTAGTTCAGGCTAGTGGTCATATCCCCATAATTATCCACTAGCAATCAGCTTTCAAAATTAGATTGACTACTGGTTTTGCTTTATAAAATGAAATATTTATTGTTGCATGGCTTGCTCAGCTTCTAGCTAGTCAGCTAAAACTAGAATCCGTTTGCAATGAAATACTTAAATCCTCCTCTTAAGCCACACTGTGACTAGAAACCTCTGAAGAAAAATTTGGTATCTATACAGCTTTGAAAGAAAACCAAAAGCAAACTTAGAACTTGTAGCTTTAAAGTAACACCAGTTCTTCAGCAGCGCTGGGATCATTCTCTCTGACATTTCATTGAATAGAACCGTTCAAGGGACAGAACTATTGTTTTTAGTGGAATTCAAAATTGTGCTTCTCGCAGAACATGTTTCCATCTTTGTAATAATAATTTTATGAGTTTATAGTAATTTTATGAGTTCCACTGGAAATAATCTGGTAATGATATTTCAGTTAAGGGTTTTAGATATCCCGAGCATTCTGGGCTAGAGGTGTAATAAACAGAAAGACTTGACCTCTGAACTCCTAATGCCTAAACAATGCACCTCCAACTCAATAACTGACATCGCTGATGGCGAGGGCCCCCAGTGATGACTTACTTTCCTGTCCCATCAAGTCCTCATAAGATGAAGGAGGGTCCCTGGACAACAAAACCAGGGTGACAAACCAGAATCTTTATCCGTCTGGACTCTTCACCATGAGGCTGACAAATGAGAGTGAAGACAGACTTCCTGCCCTTTCTCTCTAAGCCCATTAAGCCTTCTCTGGTCAACAGGCCTGCAGTAGCTCTTTTTGTATAGCTCTGCCGCCTCCATCCCCCACCACACACACTCACACCGTTTGCTGAGCTCGGCAAACCCTACAACTGCTCTGGCCATCATTCTCCCGAAAGTGCCTGCACAATGGCGGGGGCACAATGGGAAGGGAGGCTGGCGCTGATTCCTTTGTGCCTCGAAGGGCTTCAGAGACATGGGAGGCCGTCCTCTCTAGGCACTGGAGGCCGACAGGAGGAGCAGACTCTTCTGAGCTCATCTGCAGGAACGCATTTTCATCTTGTCCCAGTGTCACCCAGTGTGGGTTTTAGGAGGCCCCAGCAGAGTCCTCCCCAGTTCCCACAGTTCTGACTTGCCCACAGTGCAGGAGTGCTTGGAGACAGAGTGCCAAGTATGGCCTGCAATCTGACCTGTGGGGACCCCTAGGACTTTGTCGATGCTCAGTCTCTGCCTCCCCTTTGTTTCTTGCTGGTGAACCCCCAGGGGCCCAAAGGTTGGTGGTGCTTCTTGGATGAAGGGTGAAGAAAGTAGTTTGTAAGACCCAGACAAGATGTCTCATACATACCTGTGCGCCACTAATCGAGATGGCCTTCATTTAAAAATCTTTGTAGTTCTTTTTGTTGTTCAGTTGCTCAGTCATATCTGACTCTTTGCAACCCCATGGACTATAGCACGCCAGGCTCCCCCTTCCTTCACTATCTCCTGGAGTTTGCTCAAACTCATGTCCATTGAGGCGATGATACCATCCAACCATCCCATCCTCTGTTGCCCCCTTCTCCTTCTGCCCTCAGTCTTTCCCAGCATCAGAGTCTTTTCCAGTGAGTCAACTCTTTGCATTAGATGGCCAAAGTATTGAAGCCTCAGCATCAGTCCTTCCAGTGACTATTCAAGGTTGATTTCCTTTAGGATTGACTGGTTTGATCTTTCCTTTATAATTTTTGCTTCCCATTTACTATATTCTCCTAAAATCTGGGCTGGGTCAACAAGAATTTGTGTGATCTTACTTAAGATGCTTGCTGTGAGATAATAGAAAAAATACATATATTAGTCTCTGCCCCCAGTTCCTAGTACAGAGTTTCTAAAACACTCTTGTCGTTTCCTGAGTAATAAGAGAACTGGGAGCATCTTCTGTTCTTATATTTGGTCTTTGACTCTGGTTCCTGGCACAGAGTTCCTAAGTCTCTTGGAGTTTCCTGGGTGTTCACAGTACTTTTTTGTTTTAATGGAGGACTCCTGGTGGTCTGCTGAATAGGGACTAGTGACCAGAAAGACAAAGCCTTGATTAGAAGCTGCAGATTTTCAGCCCCATGCCCTCATTCTCCAGAGAGGGGAGAGGAGCTGGAAATGGACCTAATGATTGATCATGCCTATATGAGGAAGTCTCCATAAAATTCCTCAGAGTGTGGGGTTCAGAGAACTTCCAGCTTGGTGAACATGTGAAGATATTGTGTGTGTGTGTGTGTGTGTTTGTGATGCTCAAGGAAGAGGATGGAAACTTGGTGCCCATTCCCGAACATTTTGCTCTATGCATCTCTTTCATCTGGATGTTCATTCCTGTCCTTTATCATCCTTTTATCATAAACTGGTAAAGTAGGCTCTTGAATTCTGGGGGCTGCACTAGTCAGTTAATCAATCTGAAGAGGGGATTGTGGGAACCTCTGATTTATAGCTAGTGGGTCAGAAGCACAAGTGACATTGCTGTTGGCACCTGAAGTGGGGTAGGGAGAGCCAGTTGTGTGGGACTGAGCCCTTCACCTGTGGCATCTGATAGTGTGAGAGTGTCAGAATTGAGTCAAGTTGCAGGACACCCAGCTGGTGTTGCAGAGTTGCTTGGTGTGGGAAAAAAAACTCCACACATCTGGTGTCAGAGTGTTGTGAGCGTGGTAGTCGTGTGAGAGTAAAGGAGAAGCACAGGAGGAGAAGTATGTTTGCTTTCCCCCTACATTCTCTGAGTTTCAGTTTCTTCAGTAAAATTAGAATAGTTCAGTGGTTCTCAAATGCGGTCGCCAGACCAGCAGCATCAGCTTGTCTGGGAACGCATTAGAAATGCAAATTCTCAAACCCCAACTGAGACTGAACCAGTCCCCTGGGTGGGGCCCAGGCGTCTGCATGGTTTCAACGAGGCCTGCAAGAGACGCTGGTGCACGTTCAACTCTTGGATGGTGTTTCTAGCATGGGCATTTGTATGCGTCTTCAATTCAGCTCATCAAGCCAGTACAAACCCAAAGCCCTACAGACACATGATAACATTTCCAGAGTGAGACTTGTCAAGTGTATCAGCTGCCAGCATCCTTGCTGATATATAAATGAAGAATTATAATCATGCGATGAGAGGAAAACTCTAGAAAGGTGAACGAGCTTGGCAGGTTAAAAGTGTTTCTGTTCAGAATTCTCTCTCTCGCTTCAGTGGAATTGAGATGGTTTCACAGGATAGTGATAAGCATTCATCTCCTGGTGGACAGCTCTGGGCAAAATCAACTTGGGTGTGCACATTTGCTTGCTCCAAAAAAGGGAACAGAAAGTTTATTTTTTTTTTTCTTAGCCAAGCATCAGTTCTTTGTTTGATAAAGAGGCCTTGAGAACACTAATAAATGCTGTGCGGCTTTGTTTAAACAACTGCGATGTTATGTCTTAAGGCTGGGAAGACGGGCCCTTCTGCAGTGAAGTTCTGACTCCAGGCGCCCACGCGTATGTGATTTCTGCTGTCTCTTATGTGCCCCCTCCCTCCCTCCTCTTGCTTGTATAACTCTGACTTATCTTCTGGGACTCAGTGCAGTCTCTTCCGGGGCGTCTTCCTGAACGTCCACGATTGTGTTAGGAGCCCCTCTTCACTGACCCCAGGCCTGATCTTTATCGTAGCCGTCAGCACAGCGTCATCACTGCTACTGACCCATCCATTTCCCCAGCTCAACAATGCTGCAGGAGGACAGGGACTGTCTCCCTGCTTATTCATTTCGTTCCCAGGATCTAGCATGGTGCCTGGCATGTCAAGAGCATCAGTCATCTTTATTTATGGAGAGTGGCTCCATGTCTCCTGGCCACCCTCCATTAGATTGTCTGTATCTTTTATTCCCCCATTTGTTTATACATCTATCAGTCAAATATCTATTGTCCAAAGAGCAGACATGGCCCAAAGATAAGACACGGGGCTGGTTGCTGTCAGGGATTAGGAAGGGAGCCTAATGCACATTGTCTTCAAGAGTCTGAGACCCTGGTGGCATCCCTGCCCCCTTTTTATTTGTTTCTGCAGCTCAGGTGCTGAGGTGCGGTCATAGCACACTACAGTCTCTTCTAGAAAGCCCATCTCTTGATTGATGGGATGTTTTCATTTTTCTCATTCTCCACCCCCATTTTTGTCCTCTCCATAGGCCATCAGTTTAATGTGTTTATATGTCTTTGCTTTATTTGTGTGTATTCTTGTAAAACATGTATTTCTGTTTTGTGAACATGTGTTCTGTGTTTACATAAATGGCACATAAGAAACCTCACTCTGCTTCTTATGTTTTCTGTTTGGCATGTTAACAGGCAACCTCCTTGCTCTGGTCATCATCCCTGTTTCACTCATCTGTTCCCCCCGTGACTGCCTCCCACTCCCCAGTACCACCAACACCCTGGTGAACCCCCTCAAATACATCCCCTTGTTGACTAAGAGGAGAATGCCCGAGAATCTGTGGCACAGGTGCCATAGGGCTCAGGGGCAGGTTTGCTGGGTCACAGTGTATATACACATCCTTGCATTGTCTGAGTACTGCCAGATGCTCTCCAGAATAACTACCTGGATCTGCAGGTTGGCTGGAGTTAATGATATATATATTCTAGATCATAGTCTCTTATTGGTTTTAACACTGCAAGTATCTTCTTTCTAAAGGTCATTTGTTACCTTTGTCCATAGCATCCTTTGCTTTAAAAAAAAAAAAATCACCTTTTTCTTCTCCAAGATGTATTACAAAGATGAGTTTTGAATAGTCCTAAGTGATCTTTTAATTATGAACAAGTGTGGGTAGCTTTTCACCCTAACATAAACTTTGCTATGTTTTCAGACGTAGCCATGGATAGCATCACCCAGATGTGGACCTTAGCATGCCTGAAAGAGGTACTCGGTTGAGGTTTAATGCAGAGAAGTCCCAAAGTATTACCCATAAAATTACCTAAATGTTAGCTCCACATATTTTGCCTTGGCTGGCAGGTAGCTCATTAGAGTTAGTAATGATTCTGGGGGGAGGTGGTGGTGTATATTTAATAAAAAATCAGAATTCCTTTGTACATGTTAAGAGCCTTTGTGATATACCTCCAATAGTTGCAATCTCATCCGCTCCTTCTAAACTCTTCCCACTTCTGTTTGATGGTAAAGCACATCAAACCCGTGCTGCCGGTCTCCGAAGCATGCTACCTGTGTGCACAGGCTGGTGTCCTGATGGACTTCTACCTGTCCCCAAGCCGTGTCTCATCCTTGAAACTCCATCCTAACCCCAGCTGGTCCCAGGTGCTTTTATTGGATCAAGTGTGCACCTTAATTATTGCTTGTATAGCGATGTCTCGTACTTGTTACGTGTCTGCCTGCTCTGGCTTCTTAAGGAAAGAATAGGCCACATTCATTATGTATCAGCAATAGAATCTCAGACATATGGTGGAGACTCAATAATTCTCTCCAAGATGAGGGGTCTGCTTTCTCGCCCATTATAGATTACCATCTAATAGCTTGGATCCTCAAGCTTTTAAAAGATCAAGCAACTAATCTGAAGAGTAAATCCATATTACTGTGTTACTGGTTTAGTGTGTAAAACCTTCCACACACTACTTACACCTTATGAGATGATTCCTGGAAACAGAGGACTCGTAATATACAGGAATAATGATGATGATGGAATTTGCTGGTAGCAACATGGTGGCTAGGAAGGGTGGGGGATATTTGGGGTCAGCTAGTCCTTTCAGTGTCACTCAAATGACTGCATTTCTATAAATATCAGTATTTAGGGATATGTTTGGTATGTTCACCAAAAAGTTGGCTTTTTCTTCTACACTTTATATTTGTAGGTTTCTCAGTAAAAGTGCATTAAGTATATTGCATGTAGAACTTCCGGGTCGTTATGCTGATATGGGTTAAATTTCATCATGTCAGTGATACACTGATACTTTCACTCACAGTAAGATATACTTGATGATATGTTTTTGTTGCCATAAGTTCAGTGTTAAAGAAGGTGGAAATAATAGAGGATGCAAAGGAATGTTTCTCCCAGGATGATACCCTTCTTGAGATCCTCAGTGGGATTTCCTTTCCTGACCTCTCTTCCTTGTCATGAACGTTAGTGAATGGATGCTCACTCCAGATTCAGAAATCACCTGGGCAGGCTGGCCCCAGAGGCAAGATGGCTATGGGCCACTGGGCATTCAGGCAGCAATTTTCCTCCATCTTGCTTTTCCATCTTTTTGTGTGTGCTTGCTTTATTTTTCTTCTTCTTTCAGTAGGATGATTTCACTATTGCCTCAGTCCACATGGTGGAGAACACAGACACACCCTGATGTCCACCACTTAATTCCTATCCGGAGTCCTGGGATCTGTAATTCAAGAGTCTCACTGTTCTGGAATGAGTCTGGTTCTTTCTGTTGTCCCAGTCAGCTTGACTTGGGCTAAAGGACCATATTGAACAGACATGGCGATTGGGAACTCCCTGTGACCAGGGCAGGAGATTGGAGGGCAGTTCCAGAAAGGAGATTGGCACATACATTCTAATAGGTGTTTTTGATCACAGCCATCTCTATATGAGGAGAGGTTTCCTAGGCAGAGTTGGTAAAGAACCCACCTGCCAGTGCAGAAGATGCAGGAGACGTGGGTTCCATCCCTGGGTCGGGGAGATTTCCAGGAGAAGAGAATGGCTGCCCACTTTAGTATTCCTGCCTGGAAAATTCCCTGGACAGAGGAGCCTGCTGGGCTACAGTCCATGAGGTCTCAAAGAGTCGGACACGACTGAGCACACACTATACTACTTCTGAGGCTCTAACCTAAGACCCACTTTTAAGAAATAGACAATTCTTTTTCATCCCAACAGCAAGAAAGAAAAAAAGAAAAGAAAGAAAAAAAAAGGACAGTACGTGGTATGTGTTATGAATTCTGGTACTGTTATATCACACACACACACACGTCTGTCACACATGGTATGTACATATGTGTGCCCATATACAGAAATGCATATCGTCAGACATACTATAATGCAAACATATGCTCTTTTGAGGATCCAGCATATGAGCTTTTCAACACACACCCCTCACACAAAACTGTCCCAATAAAAGCAAATAATTTCAGGTTCTAGGACAGAGTGGAGATCTGTCATGAGAATAGAGTGCAACAAGAGTAGCGTTCTGCCCCCCAAGCATCACCTTGTGGGGAAAAGGTACTAAAGTGGCTTGATTGGGATTTTATTGAAAAGTGTCCTCCCCTTCTCCATCCTCCGCCCACCCCACCTTATTTGGCTATTTTCTCCAGCAGTTCTGTTGGAGCCCTGTGCACGGTGGAGAGAATGTTAACAATTCAACTCTCTCAGTTAATTGCCAGTGCTTTCTCCATCCGGCCCAGCAGGGCCTCTTCCTCACAGGCTGCTGAAGACATAACAATGCGCCTCTCATGTGAATGTGGAATGGTTTGTTCATCAGGGGGCTTAAAAATCCTCCAGGCTACGATATCCCTCCTTGGGCACCAGTAATAGAGGCTGGAGCCTGTCTCCCCTTCACACTTGGATGTGAGTAAATCCTTATGTGACAGTAGAACATATTAATAGGACTCCCTTCTTCAAAGAGAGAAGGTGAAACCCGGGGGATTCAGGAAACATATAGTGCACTGACTTAAATACATGAACAAACACTCCCTCTGTCACTAAGTTTTCCCTGCCCGTGAATGAAGCAGCTCACCCAAGAAACTGGGTTTGAACGGAAGGGTTACCGCCACACCCTGGATGCACATGGAAGCTTTAGAAATCGACTCAGCCTGTTAGTCAGACATGTTTTGAGAACTCCTGAGGCTGGACCTCTGTGTGGGGAGTGAGTGAGGTTGCTCAGTCGTGTCTGACTCTTTGAGACCCCATGGACTGTGGCCCACCAGTTTCCTCCATCCATGGAATTTTCTAGGCAAGAGTACTGGAGTGGGTTGCCATTTCCTTCTCCAGGGGATCTTCCTGACCCAGGGACTGAACCCAGGCCTCCCTCATTACAGGTAGAGGTTTTACCATCTGAGCTATCAGGGAATGTGTGGGGTGAGACCAGAAACAATCTAACAGATATGCATCCTCTGCGTGGAGCTCACTGTGGAGTTGTAGAACTAAGTGCAGAGGTGACTCCAGGTGATGTGATTGGTAAAGAATCCATGTGCCAGTGCAAGGGACACAAGAGACATGGTTTCAGTCCCTGAATCTGGAAGATCTCCTGGAGGAGAAAATGGCAACACACTCCCATATTCTTGCCTGGAAAATTCCATGGATCGAGGAGCCTGGAGGGCTACAGTCCATGGGGTCACAGAGTTGGACACAACTGAGCAGCAGAGGTGAAGTGTGAGCAGGTTTAAGGGAAGCTGTGAGGCTGAGGATATTTAAGCACCAAAATGCTGTGTTCAGCCACAGTTCAGCGTAAGAGAGGAAAGAAGGAGAAGAGAATGGGGTTCCTTGAGATTCCTGGCTTTGCCTAATTTGGTGTGATGTGTGTGTTTGCCCAAGGGCAGCACCGAATGATTTAGGACAGGAAGTGGTGAATTCTGTTGTGAAAACAGAGGCATATAAAGGGCCCTGAAAGGGTTGGCTTTTAAAATCCTGTTGAATTTCACTGTAAACTTTACAATTTGAAGTTTTGTCTCTTATTCAGTGGTTCTCAAACCAGGGGTGATTTCGAAGGCTGATAAGAGCCTGATTCAAGAAAGGGAATGGTCTGATTGAAGGCGCAAGGGCACTGTCCAGCTATGGAAATGAATGGAGCTAACGTCTTCAGCAAGGGGCATGTTCTTCAGATTTAGAATGATTGATGGCATCATCGACTCAATGGACATGAGTTTGAGCAAACTCCGGGAGACAGTGAAGGACAGGGAAGCCTGGTATGTCGCAGCCCATGGGGCTTGCAAAGAGTTGGACACGACTGCGTGACTGAACAACAACAACCTGGGAATTTGGTAAAACTGTAAACGATCAAGTTCCCTTGCAACTGAGCTTCATTAATGTCCCCTTGAAGCCTGTAGAAATTTATCTATAGGATGTAGTCTTTTCTAGGTTGATCTTGGAATGGCAGGGGGAAAGGAAGTTTTGGATCCCATTGTGTCCATAGCATTGCTAGGGTCAGGAGATTCTGGAGGGTTAACCTCTCCCTGCTCCTTAACACTCACCCCACCTAGCAGAGGGCTCTTGAGCATCAAAACAAAACAAACCAGAAAACTTACTTAGAGCTAGTGCTGTCCATTGAGGATGATGGAAAGAGACATTTATAGTTGCTGTAATGACTGTTGCAGTACATGTGGACCCAGGAAAGAGGAAGAGGTGCCCCCGCCCCCCCCCCCCTCATTGTTTTGCAAGGGGCAAGGTCAAAGTCACATTACTGTGAGAATGCCCTTTCTTCACATCAAATAGCACTGTGATGTCTCCAGTGTTGTCTTGTCTAGGTGTTTTTCTTTTTGCAATTACTAAGGAAACCAGCTGGGGGTTAGCCAGAGTGCTGCTTGGTGGTGATTAAGGTATTAAACCGGAACTGGGCACCCAGTTTTTTCCCCTCCCAGAACTGGAGCGATCCCTTGCCACACTCATGCCCTCCTAAGGCCCTCATACTCTGCTTGTATCAGCTGAAGTTGAGCATCTGCAAGAAGCAAGAGTAAAGGGCACTTTGTCAGAGTCCTCGGCTGGTTGAGAGGGATGGACTTACCAGAAGGAGCGAATGTTCCTTTTGGGAGACTTGAAGAAGAGGACTATGGAAAAGAAGGGGAATTGAAGAGAGAGTGAGAAATGAGTGAGGTGGAGCTTCAAGATGGGATATTCCCTTGCTTCAGCATGACCTCCTCCCCTTCTCAGCAAGAAGGAATAACTCAGACAAAGAAGTTCCCATTTCAGTTCCTGCTATGGCTATCCTGGTCTTTTCACGGTTAACTCATCCAGAAAATTTGTTTAAAAAGTAAGATGCCATTCCAATAGTAACAAAAACAACATAATATTTAGGAATTGATTTAACCAAGATTACATCAGACCTCCATGGGGAAAAGCTTTAATACTCTAATAAAAGACAGAGAAAATTATATCAATAAATATCATGTTCTTGGATGAACAATTTAATATTATAAAGGTTGTAATTCCCCCCAAATTAATTTATAATCTCAATGCACTTTCAGTCAGCAGTCTAGCTGGAATTTTTGGGAGGGATCTTAATAAATTTATAAAAGAAGAAAGATTCACAGATAGCTAAGGGAATAATAAAAAAGAAATACAAAAGTAAAAAGGAGTACTTATATATTCAGATATTGAAACATTCAACAAAGCCGTAGTAAGACAAATAGTATTTACAAGCGGACATATAGACCAAATGGAACAGAAGACTCGAAGGTGAACACAGACTCAAGTGGAAGAAGATATCTGCAATGTTTCAAAATGACAAAGGATGTAGTGTAAGCAATGTAGGTCTGCAAATCAACTCCAACAGAAAAACAAACAAAAGTTACTAACAGGCATTTTAGGAAGGAGAAAAACCTAAAAGGAAATAAACATAGAGAAACACTCACATATATTAATAAGCAGAGAAATGCAAATAAGAACAATGAGATTTTTGCTTTCATGAACTTAGACTGGAAAACATTAGGAAATCAATGGCTGATGTTAGCTGATGATGGAGAATGAGAGTTCGGTTATCTAGGATTTCTCATGCACCTCTGATTGAGTATAGATTGACTGGTAGCCATTTTAATGAGTAATCTGGCACTGCTTAGGTAAATTAAACATCTACATAAACTGTAACCCAGATATTCTGTGGCTAGGTATATACCTCCAGACTTCCCAGGGGTGCTAGTGGTAAAGAACCTGCCTGTCAATACAGGAGATGTAAGATTTGATCCCTGGGTCGGGAAGATGGCCTGGAGGAGGGCATAGCAACCCACTTCAGTGTTCTTGACTGGAGACTCCCATGGACAGGGGAGCCTGGCAGGCAACAGTTCATAGGGTTGCAAAGAGTCGGACACGACTGAAACAACTTAGCAGGTATGCACCCAGGTATATATCCCAGATATGTTTCCCCACTGCTCTGGACAGGGAAACTGAGAGTTAGAGACTGTCTGTCTATCCCCAGGAGAATTATCAGGTAAAACATGGTAGACCTACATCATCTAAAAATATGCAGTGATTAGAAGCAAATCTTTACCAGCTGAGCTACCAGGGAAGCCCCAATATAAACACGGATCCTCTTAAAAACATTATTGTTGGTTGAACAAAGTAAGAAACAGATAAAAGGCTCAGTACAAATCATTTCTGTAAGTTACGAATACACGTACACCAAAGAGCAATAGACACTGTGCTAGAGAGCACGTGGACAAAAAGATGGATGTTAAACACATGGGAACAATCACCTGTGGGGAGGAGTTAGTGGGGATAATGGTGACAAAGACGATAGACAAAACAAAAAACAGACAGATAAGAGAAGGGCCCCATATGGACCAAAGATGAAATTGTGCCCAGAACTCTCAAGCATGATGATATCCATCAGCATTCCATGTCTAAGGTTAAAAAAGGTTTCCCTGACCCACCAGTCAGGAATCCCTTTGCAAGCATCCATCAGAGTTGGGTGACAATGACCCTGGGGACAGATGACCACCATGACAGTCGTCTTCAGAGGCAAAGAGAAACAGGTCTGGAGACCACTCAGGTTATCTTGGGGGCAGAAACAAGGCCACTCTTGCATACTAAAAAAATGAGAATATAGAGGAAAGAAGAGGGAAATGGGGGGCAGGGGGGCCCACAGAGAAAAAAGAATTGAGAGCACTGAAGAACCATAGGCTTATGAAGGCTGGACATAGTGCTGCAGATACAGGACAGGCAGGGCATGGTCCCTGCCCTGGAGTTCTGCCCTCCTTTTACTTTTCTGTCACACAGACGTGAGCAGTTCCCCGTAGATCTGACCTGATGAAACCATCCTGACTGGATGTTCTTGAGTCCTGTGTAGACAGCAGGACAGAGCCTGTGGGGGCCCATGTCCCAAGACAGAACCATCTAGAAGATGCAGCAAATGTTCCCCTGTCTGTGGAATTAGGTCTTCTTCACACCCTCCTGTGAACACTTCGGAAACTTCTGAGGGCCTAGTCCCTTAGGGTTGTATTTAATCTTCCCTTAGGCTCTCCATCTGTCTACACAGCAAGTCTTCTCTTTTCTTTCCCTGGAGGTCTGGGGCCTACACACATCTCACATTCTTCAGCACTTTGCTCTTCTCTAAAATTCTCTTCTCTCAACATTTTTCTCCAGACCACACCTCCTCCTCCTCATACCTCCACGTTCTACTGCGGCATGTGGGGGCCGTGGCAACTGTGGTTTCCTTGTAACAGCATCCTTCATGATGCTTTTGACCTTGGGAAAGCTTGAGAAAACCAAGGCTTAGTACCTAGTGTAGCCTAGAGATACAACTCCAGGTAGTGTGGAAATGGGCCTTATTTAGGGACAGGTAGGGGGAAAGTAGTATGGAGACTGCATCTCAGTTTGGACCCTGACCTTCTGCTCTCCACCCTGCCAGCTCTCAACTGAACTATTGAGATGCAACTGCATTGTCAAGTGCAAGACTTCTGTGTTTCCTGGATATACCCAGACTTTGTGTATTTTCTGTGGCTCCATGTTCCAAAAACATCTCACTTCAGTAACAAAGAAGCTTGTTGTGGCTGGGAGGTTTCAAAAGTAGAACACTGGTGGAGACAAGCCCAACCAAATGCCCTCTTGTCTTTGCTGATGTGAATCAGGATGACCTTTTCACCCTCTTCAAGAGGATATTTATAAGAACCAGACTCGGCACACATGTTAGAAAGATAACTGGAGAGGAGGCCAAGCACATAGAGCCTATGTACCTCTGTCTGGAGTGATGTTCAGGGCAACAGCCTGTGGCTGTTCTGTTCTAGCTGGTTGTTGAAAGAGAGGGTGTTCTTTGCCTCATGTACACACACACACACACACACACACAGTTTTTGAAAGAGAGGGTGTTCTTTGCCTCGTGTACACACACACACATACACACACACACAGAGTTTTTGAAAGAGAGGGTGTTCTTTGCCTCGTGTACATACACACACACACACACACAGTTTTTGAAAGAGAGGGTGTTCTTTGCCTCGTGTACACACACACACACACACACACACACACACAGTTTTTGAAAGAGAGGGTGTTCTTTGCCTCATGTACACACACACACACACACAGTTTTTGAAGAGGGTGTTCTTTGCCTCATGTACATACACACATACACACACACAGTTTTTGAAAGAGAGGGTGTTCTTTGCCTCATGTACACACACACACACACACACACACACAGAGTTTTTGAAGAGGGTGTTCTTTGCCTCATGTACACACACACACACACACACACACACAGTTTTTGAAGAGGGTGTTCTTTGCCTCATGTACATACACACATACACACACAGTTTTTGAAAGGGGGGGTTCTTTGCTTCATGTCCACACACACGTGCGCACACACACACACACACACACACACACACACACTTTCTGTATTTCCCTCCCAGAAGCCAGCAGCTCAATCCCATGGTCTTTAGCGGGAAGGGAGTAGAGGTCGGTTGGGCGTGATTGAGGCATGGGTTATTTCCAGCAGCGGAGGAAAGGGACCTCCTGCGGCAGCTGAATGGCCGTGGTGGGAGGGACATGTTTAACTCAGGCTGCAGCAGCAGTCCCACCGATGGGGGCTTAAGCAGCAGATGTTTCTCTCTCATGGTTCTGGAGGCTGAAAGTCCGGAGTCACGATGTTGGCAGATCTGGGTTCTGGTGACTTTGTAGACAGCCACCTTCTAACTGTGTCCTCACGTGGCCTTTTCTCGGTGGTTAAGGGGTGAGGGCAGGGAGGGAGGGAGACAGACAGAATCTTTCTTCCTTTTCTGATGAAACCACGAATCCCACCCTCATTGCCTCCCAAATGCCCCACCTCCAAATACCATCTCTCCGGGGGTTAGGGTTTCAACGGATGAGCCCCAGGGTGCACACACTCAGCTCACACCGCGCTGGTAGAACGGCGAGTTCTCTGTGCCCAGCTTGCCCCCTCTGGGTCGGCTCCAGCCTCCAGAAATCTGGGGCCTCGTGGGGTCCCCTTCCTGCTGAGGCCAGCACCCTGTGGAGGGGGACTGGAGCCAACTGGAGATGGAAGCTGCAGTACTTCATGAGCAGTCTGTCTCTACTGTTCTAAAACAACGTAGTGGCCTTTACCTTGGAACCGGACAGCAGGAATTGGAGTGTTCCAGTTGACCAACTGCCCCCTCCCCCACAAAAAACAAACAAATCCCTGCACTTAAGCATTTTAAAAATGAAACTTTAAAAAATTTTATTAACTTAAAAGATTTTATATCTCGTTATGATGTAATGTGATATGGACTTAAAACTTTCAAGTTTCAGAATGTAACGTTCTGATTTCAAGGTGTTTCCCTTGACACCATCTGGGAAACTTCCCTGTCCATTTAAGCAATGCCTCTGTCTCTTTTGTTTCTTCCCCTTCTCTGTTAGCTGGGGGTACAACACCGTCATTGTATGGGACTGGTGTTCCTTTCACAAGGGCCATTTTATTGCAGGAGATTTCATTTCTAGTTTCTCTTTAGAACTATATTTGGAAACAAAAAACTGGACTGTGCTTGCAGCAGGTGTTGCTTCGCTTACCTTTGAGCTTTGGCAGTGAGGAGGAGCGGGAGGGGGGTCTTCTGCTGGGGATTAGCCAGGGAGCCCGGGAGGTGGTGATGAAGGTGGTATGGCTCTTTTGGTGACTGGGCCCCGTGGCAGTGGCACATCTTTAGCTTGATTACCTCTCCACTCAGGAAGCTCACCTCGCTGATGCTGGCTAATGTGAGAGGGACGCCAGAAGCAGAGCCAGGTCATATTTTAGCAGCTGGAGAAAAAAAAAAGCTCTTTGCTTTTTTCTTCCTTTTGTTTGGATTCATACAAAAGTTTCAAGTTGTTTGTGACTGAGTGTCACTTTAACCTCTTTCCATGTCCCAGTAGCTTGAATTTGAAGACCAAACCTCACCGTTTCAGAAGATCCCATAGCCATGTGAGAGAGGCCACCCACTCTCCTTCCACTTGGGGCCATTCTGTACCTCAGGCCCAAACCTCGTTGGCTTTAAGCAGAGACAGGGACACTAGCAGTTTTTGAAAACACATTCAGTTCACACCCTTTTCTTTGAGAGGAGATGTCCTTTCAGTCCCCTTCAAAAGTTGTTCACCCCCTTTCTATTTATAACATGTTCTTATGTACAGTCTGCTGGGGAGTGCTCCCCCAGCCCTGTCCACACTGAGAGAGGTTATACAAATAAGCCCTTTTCTCTTCACATGTTCAACTTTACAGGAGGAAAGTGCTAAATCGTTTTCCAGAATGTTGTAAGACCCGATTTGACCGCAAATTGTACTGTGAGAAGAAACAGATGGGGAAGTAAAAGATGTCCTTTTTCAAAGGATTCCTCTCTTCTCTCCAGAGGTTTCTACAGTAGACTGTCCCCTCGTTCCCAGGAATGAGGGGTGTCCAGGAAAGCCCCCCCCCAGCTAGTTGGTGTAAGCAGTCCAGAGGAGGGCCGGGGGTGCTGCCCGTGCCCTGGGCTGTAATTGGTTTTGAAAACACCTCCGCACAGTGGCAGTGAGCCCAGCACCCCCTTCCTGGGTGACTTTCCATTTCAGAGGGCTTATTCCTTATTTAAAGTAGTTTTCCTCTCTGTGTCCCCCCAGACGTCTTGTGAAGAGACAAAATACCCTCAGGTGTTTAGAACTGGGCCCTGGCCACAGTCAACCTGCGCATTAAGAAAAGAAGACGTCAAGCTCAGGTTCGCTGATTTTTATAGCAGGATGGAACTCACTTAACAATTTACTTGCGTTGCCTGGAGCCAGCTCGGATATGAAACAGATTAGAACTGCTTCAGACTTTCAGTGTTGCAGTGGTGGATTCAAAGTTTAAAAAAAAAAAACAGAGCAAAGTGAAGTTTGAAGGTGCAGGAAACCTATGCGGGCATGAGTGTGCGTGTTTGTGTGTGTGTGTCTCCTGTTACGGAGTCACTGCAGAGAGTGAAGTGGTACATCTTGTTTCCATCCTGAAGCTTTCTTTTCCCCCCCGAGTATTTCTAATTCAGAAGCCAAGCTTAACGTCTCCATGTGACAAGGGGGAATCCAACGTGGGAGAGAGATTCGCTTTCAGTCTTGGTGGCTGAAGCTGTTGTGCTAGTTCAGACGTGGCACCATGTGTGGGCACAGGAGAGTTTTAGTATGGCGGTGTGTGTGTGTATGTGTGTGTGTGTGTGTGTGTTAGAAAGAAGGGAAAGCAACAGAATTCAGATTCTCCGGAGTAGAAGTTTTGTCCTTGGTTGTAGATTTTGTGTTATGAAGAGTTGCACGCAGCTATAAATATGAACATGATTGGCAAAGTCTGCAGATTAAATAAAATCTGTGAAGGGCGTAGAATACTTTATACACATTGCACATTGGGAGTATATTCGTAGGATGCACATTCTAGAATTTGTTCTCTTTCTCTCCCTCTCTCTTTGAAGCTTACTCATTCTACTTTTATGTATATTTTTTCTTCTCATCTGTCATATTTCAGAAATCTTATTTTGAGCAGCCTAACTGGAGATGTGTAAGCAAGGTAACTCTCACGATCATATCTATTTAGATCAAAGGGCGAGGCTATTTTATTCTCAAATGTTGGCAAAGGGACTATTTAACAAGAATTCCTTGTCAGTTTCAACGTGACACATGGGATGACATCACACTTGGGAAAAAGAAAGATGTAAGTCAGTATTCTCTCACAAGCTTCAAAGTTGGAAATGCTTTCACATAAGATGCTTCTTATTTCTTATCTGTTGCTTCCTGATGGGAAGTGACACCTGAAATTTTTCTCCTGTTAATTTTTTATTGCTTTTGCAACAAGGCTGCTCATTGGAAAACTTTGGCTGCAAGGTTGCCTCCTCTAAGCAGTGGAAGCATCTACTTCTTCCCACGTGGTACCACCCGAGTCCTCCCTTTTCTGCAAGGTTTGGAAAGAGATTTGTTTTGCCACAGAATTTGGCAAGTTCAAACAATATTTGAATCCTGCCTGCAGTTTATACTTTTTTGGTTCAGGAGTGGCTGGAAATATTGGAAGTCTGCATTCCCTTTGGATTCTGTAAAACCCAACCTGTCATAGGAATTCTTGAGAGCTGATCATAGAAGACAACCAGCCTGAGGAGAAAGGGTCAAACCACAAGTGCCATGGGGTGAACTATGGAGAAATGAACGTAGCCATTCTTGAGCAGGTCTCAGGATGGACGTTACCATTTAAAAGACTAAATCTGGGCTTCCCTGGGGGCCCAGTGGTAAAGAATCCTCCTGCCAATACAGGAGACGCAGGTTCCATCCCTGGTCCGGGGAGATCCCATGTGTCGCAGAGCAGCTCAGCCTGTGAGCCACGACTGCTGAGCCTGTGCTCGCGAGCCTGGGAGCCGCAGCTACTGACGCCCACGTGCCCGAGAGCCCGTGCTCCACAGCAAGAGGAACCGCTGCGATGAGACGCCCGCAGCTAGAGGGAAGCGCGCCCCGCAGACCCTCCACAACTAGAGAAAAGCCCAGGCAGCAACGAAGACCCAGCGCGGCCATAAAGAAGCAAATACAAATTTTAAAGAAGACGGTAAATCTGTCTTTCCCATCTTCCTCCCTGGGCCTGGAAGGAAGTTTGTGACTGAAGGAGGCAGACTTATGAGGAAGTAGTTCCAGTGTTTTCCATGTCATCGCTTCTCAAACTTGGAAGTCCCCATGCATCACTTGAGCATCTTAAAATGTAGATTCTCAGCCCGTCGGTTCAGCGTGGGACAGCAGATGCTACAGTTTTGCCAATTTCAGGGGGTGCCCATGAAGCCACAGCAGGAGGCCTACGGGATTGGACCTCCTTCCTCACGGGCAGTGGAGGGGCAGTCGGGGTGGGCGTGGAGCCACCGTGGTACAGAAGTCCCGGGAATTTGTTCTGAAGGCTCCCAGCCCTGCCAGCAGCTGCCCTTGTGCAGGGCTTCTTCAGAAGGATGTTTAAAAGGAATGGAATAACACTGTGCCCTTCCAGGAGCCAGCGTGTGGGAGACAGAATAGAGACAGGTTATAGCAGAGAATGGGATCAGGCAGATACAGAGAAAGATAGAGATGCATGGGGCGGAAGGAGAGTCCTGTAATTTCTGTCACTCTCTATCTTCTTCATCCTTTTCTCTGTTTCAATTTCTTTTTTTCCCCCATCTTGTTTCCCTCATTGCTCTTCTGTCTGTTCTAAGATAACAGAATCATTTCACTCAAGTTCCGAGGTACACAGAGGCTTGTGAGAACAGTGGACTGGCTGGGAGCCAGGATGGCAACATGTGAGCCCAGCTCTGCCGCCGGAGGCAGCGGGGCCACTAACTTGGGGTTTCTGGGCCTCAGTTTACTTTTCCGTAACAGGAGTAAGTTTGGTTAGATCAGGGCTTCCCAACCTCCGGGATCTAATGCTCCACGGTCTGAGGTGGAGCTGTTGTAGTAAAAACAGAAATGAAGTGCATAATAAACGTAACACGCTTGCATCATCCTCAAACCGTTCCTTACCACCCTGGTCCATAGAAAAATTGTCTTCCGCAAAATCGGTCCCTGGAGCCAAAAGGTTTGGAGGCCCCTGGAGATGATCTCTAGACCCTTCCCAGCTCTCCAGCCCTGTGATTTACAGTCCAAGTTAATACGTTTGTCTGTTACTTGGGGCACATGTGTTCAACTTTCAATGTAAATGAGTCAACTGTATGTCACCAGGGTTACTAGTGTGTGTAATTCCCATTTCCACCAGGCGTGTAAATGTGTGCTCGAGAAAACTCTTGTGTGAAAATTGCCCCCCCGACCACCACCCCAAGCATCATTAGAGCATGCCTGTGTGAGGCTGCTTCAATCAACCACCCTCTGAATTTCTCAGAATTAAATATATGTTCTTCTCTAGGGCTTTAACAGCCTTTGTCATTCTGGCAAATTTTAAAAGATTACCATTATTATTATTCATATCATTGGAGGGGCAGATTTTTATCTTACATCCCTCGGCCCCCACCCCCGCCCCAAGAGCTAAAAAAAAAACCTCACTTGAAAGGCTTTAAAGCTTGGCACAGTGGAAGCTGTTTTGTAAATAAGGCCAGTGTTATTTCTTGGAAAGGAGGAGGGAAGAAGAGAAGGGGGTCTGTTGGTAAAGGAGATGGAGCTGGTGGACATGGTGGACGGAAGTTAATGGGTCGACCCATTAACTTGTTTTTGTTTTGCCTTGAGGTTGTTTGATTTATAAGCGTAATAACCAGCAAGTAACCAGATACCGAAAACCAAGCAGGAGAGAAAACAAAGAGAAGCCATTCAGCATTGCAGAGGATACGGCCTGTCCTCAGCTCAGTGAGGGGTTGTGCTGGACGCACCAGGGTGTAAAAACAAGTCTGTCACCTCCAGGAATAGCGTTCATTGGCTTCTGCTCAGTTAAGAGAAAAGTTGGAGTTATTCTGAACCATTTAATAATGATGCAGAGAACAGGGTACCCCTAAGCTGGGTAAATTGCTTGTTATCTTTTGATAACAGGATTATCAATTATTTCTTAGGGAAGGGTAGCCAACACTTGGCATCTTCATGGACCCGGTATTGTCAGACTCACAGGCTGGCACTGACCAACTCCCTTAGCCAGCGAGGGCCCCTCGACCAGACGGCTCGTTGTGAAGAACATGTGAGAGATGGAGCAGCTTAAACTGGAAAGGCCTGAAGGTTGTTGCCTTCTGATGGCCTGACCACTGCCCGATGAAGAAGACAGTCCTCTACTAACTTTGCAGAGCATTCCTGTGAGAACAGACATCAGAATCATCACGTGCCTTTGCTGGACTCTAACCTCGACCTTTGTATCTCAGATTGCACCCACAAGTGAGCGGCTGGCCAAAGTAAACATGCCAGTTGGGAAATCAGTTTCCCAGAATTGGTGCTTCAGAGAATTTTCAGTACGTTCGTGGAGGTGGGAGATACAAGTAAGGGGAGAAAACTGGTCTGGGAGGGTGGGCGCCATTGTTTGGGTGTAGTTTTGTGGTGATTTTCTCTTATTTATTTTTCCAGGAGATAAGAGGGTTTTCTGTGAGCTCCTCTGAGTGAGCTGGCCTTGCTGATAACGACTCTAATGGTTTCCAAATCCTTATCCAGATGGAGTCTATGTTTATTCATCTGATAACATGGTTTCTAGTGGGAAGGCTTGGAGATCTATTGGTTAAAGGCACTCTCCTGATTTATTTTCTTGTCCATCTGCCTTTCCTACCATCCATTTAATGCAGTGTTGAGTCGCTGTTTCTTTACTTTAAATGTGGAAGGAGACAGCAAGTCAGTTTGAGCAAAGGAATGACTCAGTCCGTCTCTGCCACCATCTCTCTACTCAGAGTGCAGTCTTGATAGCTTTTTGCAGTGGCTTCTTGCCTGGTCTGCCTGTTTCCACTTTTGCCCTGTTCCCAGGAAGCCTCCTCAGTGAATCCAGAGAGATTGTTTGAATTGCAAATCTGACCATGTCATCCTCTCTTATAAATTGTTTTAATGGCTTCTCATTGCAATTACATTTTTAAAAAATATTATAAATACCTATGAATCCATTGCTCACAGAAAACTGGAACATTAACAAGAACTTATATCTACTTAGGCATTGAGCTCCATCCGATAATGCTGCTAACTCACTCTTCTGAGCTTTGTATTTAATTATTCCCCTGCTTTATTTAACTACGGTTTTATTACCTAAATGTATTCCTGTTCAATTTTAGTTACCTTAAATGTTATGAAAAGTTTATCATTCTATGTGTTATTTTCTGGGACTTGCTTTTCCATTTAATAATACATTGCTAAGATTCACCTACAGTGTTGCACATAGGTGTAGTAGATTTAACTCCTTTATGATATAATATTTCATCTTATGAATATGCCATAATTTATCTGATTTACAAGAGATGAGTCTTTTGGTTGCTTCTAGAGTTTTGTTAGCAGGAACAGTGCTACTGCGAATAGTCTTGTATAATTTCCCATTGTTCTTAGGGTAAAGAACACTGTTCTTAGGGTAAAATGTTCTTTAGGTAAGGGATCCTAAAGGAAATCAGTCCTGAATATTCACTGGAAGGACTGATGCTGAAGCTGAAACTCCAGTTTTGGCCACCTGATGCGAAGAACTGACTCCTTGGAGAAGACTGTGGTGCTGGGAAAGATTGTAGGCAGGAGGAGAAGGGGATGACAGAGGATGGGATGGTTGGATGGCATCACTGACTTGATGGACATGAATTTGAGCAAGCTCCGGGAGATGGTGATGGACAGGGAATCCTGGTGTGCTGCAGTCCATGGGATTGCAACGGACACAACTGAGCCAATGAACTGAACCAAACTGTACTAAACTTAGGGTAAAGATGGAATCCTTCAGAGGGCCTATCTCACCTGGGCTTTCCCATCTCTGCATCCTCTCCCTTCCTCACTCCCCTGGATTTCTGTGTTCCACCCCAGGCAGAGGTACTGTAAAGGGCTGAGGAGAGTTAAAAGGGTGGTATGTTCAGGAGATGGAAGTAGGGGATTGTTCTCTTTCCCGTCTCATTGTTACTGTCAACATTTCCTCCAAATCCCAAATCAATCATTAATCTATACTTAGCTGTGTCTGTCTTGCTGTCTCAGAACAGGAGGCCAGTTCACCTATTTTCTATAAAAGCTTCACTCACTTCCTGTCTAGAACATCTTCAGGCCATTGCATTGACACCTGCCCTCTACTGGACTCTGAGCTCTGAGAGCACAAACTGTCTGCCATTGTTCCCAGTTGTACCCCCTGGACCTAGCTCAGTGCCCGGCACATAGTAGGTGCTCAATATGTATTTTCAAATGAAAAAAACCCAAAAAAACAAACAGTAATTCACACAGAGTTAGGAGAGTGACTGAAAATACAGGGTGACCACATACTAGGATTCAGTGGGTATCTTCCTCAAACCTCTGGAGGAGTTGGCAAACCTTTTCTATAAAAGGCCAGACAGTCAGCATTTTTTACTTCATAGGCTGTGTGGCTTCTGACAAAGCTACTCAGCTCTGCTGTTGTATCATAGACGTAGCCCTGGAGGTCCAGTGGCTAAGAATGTGCTCCCTGCCCCCCCAAAAAAGAATGTGCTCCCAACGCAGGGGTTGATCTCAGCTTGGGGAACTAGATTTTACATGCTGCAACTAAGACCTGGCATAGCCAAATACGTAATTTATTTTTCTAAAACAGCCATAGTTAATAAGGAAGCGAAAGAGCATGACTGTGTTTCAGTAAAACTTTACCTATGGACTTTGAAACTTGAATTTCATAGAATGTTAATTTTCATGTGACATGCAATATGATTCATGTGTTACATTTGTCTTATGATTTTTGGCAACCATTAAAAACAGGAGAACCATTCTTAGCTCAGGCTGTACAGAAGCAGGCAGGGGCCGGAATTGCCCTGTAAGGCCATGGTTGGCTGATCTCCCTTTAGAGTATTTCTGTCCCCTTGCCTGTCCAGTGACATTGAATCAAGGTTAGCCAGTTGATCCCTCTTTGTAAATAGGCAGCCACTGGCAGTGGAGAGTGAGAAAAGGCCCAGAGTTAGTGCCTTAGTTAAAGAATTAAATGATACCTCATTTATTTATTTACTTTTAAACTTTTCATGAAAAGTTGCCAAATCGCTCTCCTAGCCCTCAGCCCTTCCATTGACACCTTCCTCCTTTGATACTGAAATTTAAATTCAGGCACTTAAAAGTGGATCTTATGGCAGGTTAGATTGCCATCCTAAAATAGCTGTGTCATCACCTCAAAATGCATAAAATAAAGAAACTACACACCTCCTCACCTGGCTGTGCTCTCTGGGCTGATTCCTTTGGCCTGAGCGAGGCACTGATTGCTGACCTTTGCTGACACTTGCAGTGATCTGTCCAAGTCCTTATCTGGTCTCTGCATGGAGGACGATGGTCCTTGGGTTCTAGTTTACCGGGGTGGACTTGTCCTCACTGAACGGAGGTTCTCCAGATGGTCAGGAGTCCCTGTCTGCTGCCATTCCCTTAGAAGCCACACCTGGCTAAATGCTGGGATCAGGACCCCTCTCTTAAGCCAGCATCATCTCTGACCTGGATTTCTGTGCTAACCAGTGTCCCTGCTTCTTCTCTTATTCCATATAAATCACTCTCCATGTATAAACTCAAGTGATCTTTTGAAAGCAGAAATCAGATCACATCACTCACTTGCTTAAAAATCCTCCAAGGGGTTACATTTAGAGTAAAATCCAAATTCACTACCCTGTGTTATGAGTTGAACTGTGTCCTTCCCAAAAGGTGCCCCAGCCAGGCTGACATAACATAGTTCATCTGCCTTTGTATGGATACAGGGGTGGGTTCACCAATATTACCGTGAAACTATGAAAACAAAGCCAAACGAAACAAAGGTTTCTGTCTTGCAGCATTTGTTAACACAAAGCCATGTTGACACACTTTTTAATCTGTCAGCAGACAAACCTTGGAAGGTAGCCCACACTGTCCGTGAGTTAACTTGCTTTTGTTCACTGAAGTGGAACTATTAATTCATTGGAAGGGATGTGTATCAGCACAGCTTTGAAAAGACAGTGGCGGTGTGCGGCCTTGGCAGGTACCATTGTGGACCTGAGAGTGGAATGGGGGAACAAGGAGACAGGGGTGCCATTGCCTGCTCACGGCCTGGATTGCTGAAGGTGGCACATGTGGGTCCTTGACTTGTAATGTAGAAATTGCTAGTACTGTGAACAGTTGGAAGAAAGCGCAAATTACCTTTGAATTTTGCCCTTTGCACTCAGAAACCTGTCCAAGCCATTTTCTCGTCTCTACATGGGGGTTGATGGTCTTCAGATTCCAGTTGACCTCTTGGGGTGGACTGTCCCCAGAGAGCTTTCCCTCAGCAAGCAGAGGTTCTCCAGATAGAAGTGTCCATTGCCTGGTCAATTCACTGAGAGGCCACACCTGGCTAAACACCGTAGAGACCTGACCAACTGCAGGAACTGAGACACCTCTTCCGAGCCAGCATCATCTCTGGCCAGGATTTCTGTGCTAACTTGTGTTCCTCTTCCCCTTCTGTCCAGGATAAGCCTCTCTCTGCTTATAAACCCGTGTGATCTTTTGAAAGCAGAACTCAGATCTCATCACTCATGTGTTTAAAACCCTCCAAAGGGTTGCATTTAGAATAAAATCTGGAATCTTTACCATGTGTTATGGGTCAAACTATGCCCTCCCCAGAAGATAGTGAAGTCCTGAGTTTCTGTGAATATGAACTTATTGAAAATAGCATCTTTGCAGATGATCCAGTTAAAATGGGATAACAAAAAGGGTCCTGATCCAATGAGACTGGTGTCCTTATAAAAAGGGGAAATCAGATACAGAAACAGGCATGCGTAGAGGGAAGGTTACATAAAGATGTAAGGCAAAAGCCAGCAGTGAGCTCAGGAATGCCTGAGGCCCTAGAAGCAGGAGAGAGGCCTGGAAGAGATTCCCCCTCATGGCCTCAGGAGGAACCAGCTATGAGACACTTGAGCTTGGATTTCCAGCCTCTAGAGCTGTGAGACAGTGTCTCTTCTCTAAGCCACCTAGTTTGCAATGTGTTACGGCAGTCTCCAGAAATTAATACGCCTGCTTATAAAGCTTGTGCGGTCTGCACTCCCCTTCCTCTAGGGCCGCCCTTTGAATTATGTTCATTGCTAAGTCACTCTGCTTCTTGACTGGGCAGCACTGTGGCTGCCCAAATGGCAATGGGAAAAGTGGGTGGGAGTGGTGGTGGTTAGAATCAGGGGCTTTATTGACATTTAATGGAAGGGGAGGCCAGGAATATTAGAAATTTCCAAATGCATAGAAACCACCCCCCCCCACACACACACACACAATATAGCCACTGATGGCCACATCACCAAAATTCCTGCACCACACTAGCCTTGAGTCCATTCTGTGAAACTGCCCCCATTCCCCCTAGCTCACCTGGGGCCTCTGCCTAGAATGTTCCCCACTGCTCTTTATGTGGGTTAAATCAGAACTCAAATGTAATCTTCTCAGAGAGGCTTTCTAGTAAAGAATCCACGTGTTCACTTACTGTCACATCAGTCTTTAAAAAATACCCCTGCACAAATAGCATTACTACTATTTGATTTTTAAAAACCTGTTAGTTTATCTGTTTGTCTCCTCCCATTAGAACATGAGTTTGATGGAAGCAGGACTGTGTGGTAAGCCCGGGATCTACAGCAGAACCTGTATCAGGGCTTCCCTGATAGCTCAGTTGGTAAAGAATCTGCCTGCAAGAGGGGAGACCTGGGTTTGATCCCTGGGTTAGGAAGATCCCCTAGAGAAGGGAAAGGCTACCCACTGCAGTATTCTGGCCTGGAGAATTCCATGGACTATATAGTCCATGGAGTTGCAAAGAGTTGGACATGACTGAGCAACTTTCACTTTCATTTTCACAGCAGAGCCTGGCACAGAATAGGTTGGATAAATGAATCCTAACCCCAAAACTGGAAACTGTGAAAAGCCTGGGGTCAGAGAGAGAAGGAAGGCAGGGAGACAGGGCAGGGAGAAGGCAGAGCAGATGAAATGTGGTGGGAGAGGTGACAAGGCACTGGTCAGGGCCATGGCTTTAACAGCAGCTGGACTTTCCAGATTGTTCTCAGCCCACGAAACAGGAGAGGACAGGATTCCTGAAGTGTCTTTGGGGGAGCCCCCTTTCTTCATACAGTGAGGAGAAGGGTGTGGAATCCTTTAAACCCAGATCGGTAGAAACTCGAAAAAGAGAACTAGCTTTCCCATGGTTTAAGAGGAGTTTGTGCTTGACGGATGACAGACTGACTTTTATTGAACTATTGGATAATGGGGAGCCGAGCAGGGAAAACGCAGCTGTAAAGTTGATATTAAGAAGGACAAGCCCATCTTCCATGAAATGCCCTTTGTGTCCCCACGAGAGCCAGCTATTGGGCTGGATGGGATGTGGACTTCTCCTTTCCTTGCTTTTTTACAGGGCTATCTTTTCCTTTAAAAGATACAGAACAAACATTATGCAAGCTTCTACATGGACCCTGAAGCTGACTCATTTCAAAAGACACACAAGTATTAAAAACAGAATTTGTTGCTGTTAGTCACTCAGTCATGTCCGATTCTTTGCTACCCCATGGACTGCAGCATGTCGGGCTTCCCTGTCCTTCACCATCTCCCGGAGCTTGCTCAAACCCATGTCCATTGAGTCGGTGATGCAATCCAACCATCTCATCCTCTGTCGTCCCCTTCTCCTCCTGCCTTCAGTCTTTCCCAGCATCAGAGTCTTTTCTAGTGAGTCAGCTCTTCACATCAAAGAAGTGACCAAAGTACTGGAACTTCAGCTTCAGCATCAGTCCTTCTAATGAATATTCAAAAAAGCAGAGTTAGGTTTTTCAAAGCAATTGCAGCCTTTATTTTTTCTTTAGACATTCTCTGTTTTACTTAGCTTGCTTGATATAAAGTTTCATTTTCCATCGTGGTGCAAACTTGGAACTCTGGAGGCGAGAGGCACTGTTCTCCCCTGGCTGAGAGATGGCCTTTGCTGTGATTCCACCTCTGCTGCTAATTTGCGGGATGACCTTTCGTGTTTTACTTAACCTCGTAAGGCCTTCAATTATTCTACAGAAAATTCAACGGGAATACATTACACCACAGGGGACTGACTATAGTGAAAGAATGAAACAATATACTGGAAAGCACATCGAGGAACTTTCTGTCTGCCTTTCTTTACCTCGTTTTGTTATTTCAGCTCTTTGCCTGAGGCCCCTCCCTCCAGGCAGACCCTCATCTTTCTTGTCTTTTTCCGTCCTACAGGTTTCCCAAACTTTAGTCATTCATGTACCAAATTAGCAATTTGTGCTGTGTTTGAATACCAATCGCACTATTATTTGGTTAATATTTTCTTTATTGACTCACTTTTTAAATTTAAATTGGTTTACTTGAAAAGGAAAATTGTGCATCACTATATGCGACAATGAGGTCATAAGTTGGTCAAACATATTTCCTCCAATATACATTTTGTTACTATACGATCATTAAAATTAAAAAAATTAAAACATGGCATCCGGACGTAAGCGCCTGTTTCTTCATGACACAGTCCCTAGCACCACAGACTAAGTCTGTCCCTCTGTGTATTGCCTGGCTTTCTCTTTTGTAACACTCACAATAATCATACCCCATTTGTCATTATCCCCTCATATCTACCTCTTCCACAAGAATATAATCTCTATAAGGGCAAGAGCAGTGCTTATATATTGAGGGGATCGCTTCATACTTAGAACATAAAAGGTATTCAAAAAGTTTTTGTGGGATTAGATAAAAAATTCATCTGTGTACAGACCTCAGATTATCTCGAGACCACCAGTGGAAAATTTCAGTGTCTGACACCCTCTCTTTCTTTTCCTTCTATCCCAGGGCTGTCCAATGTGGGGACAGTTGGAGTCCTGTGAGCAGTCAGGTTGAAATTGACTCGTAGGAAACTGGGGGTTACATAGATAGGAGTCTAGGCGCTTCATTGTCTATTGATCCAAATTTTAAGAATTGATATGTGCAGGGAGTTAAGAGCTGAAGGCTACGGAGTTTTCACAGCTATGAATTCTTGGGATGTATAATTAATGGCAACTCATTCTTCTATCCCAACAGACTTCTTCCCACATGAGATATATTGATTTACTCCCCCCGGGAGTGTTGTGTTGTTGCGGATGCCTGGGCAATACTTAAATCGCCGTGGAGTCCTCAAAGGAGGCCCTGAACCTTATTTGTACTTGTGTTTGTTTGACCTCTTACCTCTGCTTCTAAGTTTCCATAAGTTTCTGAGCATCTGAGAAAGCGACCGTGTAGACATGGTAGATGTCTTGGCAGGTGTCTGGTCCTGCCTGGGTACTGAGTCCTTGACAGTGGTTTTCTAGAAAAATGATGTGCTCCTTATCTATTTGCTAATTTCTTCCACATATCACAAGACTTTTCTGTAAATTCCCATCAGTCTTGACAAAGTTATCTTGTAGACTTATGTAGTGATTTTGATGGCTGCACAGAGCTGTTTGTCTTGTTCAGAACTAAATTAATAACACCATGATGGCACCTACTTTAGCACCAAACTTCTTAAACTCTCCTAATATACTAATCAGCATGTCAGTGAATTATTTTTTTTTTCTGGATAAAGACAAGCCTGGTGAAATGGATTAGACATTCACATGGCATTGCATAATTCAGCATGCCAGTACGGTGCATATGATTTGCATTAATAGCCTGCACTGAAGCTGCTGCTCATAGGTTTCTCTCATTAGGTCAAATATGGAAGATTCCAGACTGTCAATCAATTACAGTTATTTCCTTTTCCATATTTATTCCATCACCATCATTGACAGCTACCATTAAGTGACATTAATACAGTACAATATCATCTTGCATTTCTACTGAGCATCTTAGGATGCCTAACACTTCCTCTCCAGCCAAGAAATCACATTACCAAAAAAAAAATGTCCTCATCCTCTAGGTAGAAAATAGGCTACCCACTCTCTGGGATGCTGTGGGAGTTGCCCAGAATCTCTGGAGATGGTCTTGACTTCTGGTCACGGGCGTTCACTTTTCTGTTGTCTAAAAATACCTGAGGCTATGACTCTAGGTAGTGGGGTGTGTTAGTGGATGGTGATGACTTTCCAGGGAGCCCACTGGACCACACCGGTCACCTTGACTCCACATTGATTTAGGACATGTTTACAAGGCAGAGACAGCAGGGAATTCTTATGGAAGAAATCACTTACTTCGTGATTGTAGTGGTTCTCCAGAACTGCCCTGCTGTAGAAGGGCAGCGGCTGCTGAATGTCACTTTTCCGCAGTCATCTGTGCCTCCACGCCTCCCTGCCCAACCCATCTCGCACCATCGCATAAAATACCATTGGTCACCTCGACTCAGTAGAGCGGGACAAAGCGCCCCTTTGCAGACAGATTATTCCTGTATGCCAAGTTCCCAGACAACTCTGGCATATCCTCTCTTCTCCTCCTGTCTTTCCTGGAGTCAGGGATTGTGAGTCTTGCTATACAAGCCATCCTGTTGTCCAGCTGTCACCGATTATGTATAGACTGCTCCCTTGCTCAGTTTGGGGTGACACACTAGTAGGGTTTCCAAACCAAATATAGAATGCCCAGTTCAGTTTGAATTTCAGATGCACAATGAACTGTTTGGTATAAATATGTTCCAAATACTGCATGGAACATGTAAAAATTTCCATTGTGTATCTGAAATCCAAATTAAGCTGGGCATTCTGTATTTTTATTTGCCAAGCCTGGCACCTGTACCCATCAAGTGCATCAAAAGCCTAAGAACCAAACCAGTCAAGTTGAGATCCTAGGAGAAACCAAATCAAGACACTGTGCCTACAGGTATTTGCAAGGCAACATGCTCACAGCTGTGGGGGATGCAAAATAGCATCAGACCTGGTGGAAAAAACAGGACAGGAAGGGAATGGCCACAGGCCAGTGAGAGGCTCTGATGCTAGAGCGAAAAGCTTGGCTCCAGAACTACAGAAAAGCAGAAGAGTATTAGAAAACTGCCTCTTGTGGTTTTCTTTATCGATAGCCTTTTATGACGGCTTCTTGCAGTCAGGACTCCTCCTGCACACTGGGGAGAAGTCTGGAGAGACTGGAAAAGGGAGCTTTCTGACAGGCATGGAGGGTTGTGGGCATAGCACTTGCCTTGATCTTTTATCGTTGGGGTAAAGCCAGCATCATCTTGACTGATGGTTGAGGGAGAGCCTGGGAAAATCAATAGGTATTTGTGGAGTTGGATTACTAACAAATTTTTGAGCAGAGAGTGCGTGATGAAAGATACTTTACCAAGAGGATATTGGAGGTGTTGTGTGGCAGAACAAGGCGAATAAGGCGACTTCAGTAACTGGAAAATAGCCAACTCTCTGTTCTGATGGGATCACCCCTGCCTCAGTATTCACACTGGGTAACTCCTGACCCTGCCATCCCTCTCACTCAGCAGTCAAGCATCCCCTAACTCAGGGCATCTCCAGCACTCGTGATGATTGTATTACTATCAAGTGATTGTTGCTCTGTTTCTTCTGAGAACGGGGAGAATAATTATATCCCGGAGGAGGGAAATGCAGAGAAATCAAGATGCAGAATTGTGGCAGAGAGAAGACAACAGAAAAAAAAGAGGGACTTAGAGAAATCGTAGATGAGCTGGGAGAGCAGAGTGTCATAGATTGCTTTTCTTGTCAATTAATATTTGTGTGGTTGGCGATAAGGAACATCGTGCCTTGCATTTTTGTTTCAGATTGTAATCAGATGATAACCCATAGGCAGAAGCAGCAACAGAACAACACGAGTATGTGTGATCTCTTTAAAGACACCTAGATTTGGTTCTGAGGAGGCTGACAAGGCTTTCAAGATGCTGGTAGGGGAAAGGATAATAGAGCCAACAAGGATCTTTGTCATACCTGAAGCTGCTTAAGGGTTTGGAGAGAATGAATGAGAACCTTGGGCGACCACATCTTTCCCATAGAGCCTGATTGGAAACCGAGTGCCTCAAGAATTAAAAAGTTAGGAAAAGAAGAAAGTGCTCAACAACAATCTCTTCTTTTTCCTTCCCCCTGCTTTGCTGCCTCTGGTCTTTCATATCTTAAATAATGTGCTGCGCTTAGTCACTCAGTCGTGTCCGACTCTCTGTGACCCCATGGACTGTAGCCCGCCAGGCTCCTCTGTCCATGGGGGTTCTCCAGGCAAGAATCCTGGAGTGGGTTGCCATGCCCTTCTGCAGAGGATCTTCCCAACTCAGGGATGGAAACCAGGTCTCCCACATTGCAGGCGGATTCTTTACCATCTGAGCCACAAGGGAAGCCCCATATTAAAAATAGTTAATAAGTAACTGCTACGGACTATGTTTTTGCCCTTGCGCCAACCTTGAAGTAGTTTTCTATTCTTCACGTTCCCCTCAATGAAAATCCACTACTCAAGGCTAAGAATACAGATTTTACTAAAGATTTTATAAGGAAGACAATGAGGGGGCTTTACATCTCACAGTGCTCAAACTTCATGCCCCAAACTGCCGTTAGGTATCTCCCCCCAAGTCTTTTCTCTGCTGTTGGCCTTTGTGTCTTTTAAACCTCCTACCAAATAGCTTCTCAAATTCTCCAGTTGAGAGAATTCTTCCCCTCCATTGAGCCTTGACACTGCAGAAACATTTAGCCATTCCTCACTTCTCTGAGTCGTTGGCACCAGCCACCCACAGGCCCTGGGCACCTAGCCTTCAATCAGGTTTATCAAAGCATTCCTCCTAAAAGTACGTGTCTCTGCTTCTTGCAAGGAATTAATGTAAAACTGCTAAGAAGAGTGAGATTTTCATTGTATTGCCACAGGAACATAATTTATCAGGGAATAACATCTGGCAACATTTACCATATGCTTTAGGTTCTTAATTTTTATATTATTTGCTGACCTCTTATCTGGGGCCTTCCCTGGTGGCTCAGATGATAAAGCTGTCTGCCTACAATGTGGGAGACCCAGGTTTGATCCCTGGGTTGGGAAGAGTCTCTGGAGAAGGAAATGGCAACCCACTCCAGTACTCTTGCCTAGAAAATCCCATGGATGGAGGATCGTGGTAGGCTGCAGTCCATGGGGTCGCAAAGAGTCAGACACGACTGAGCGACTTCACTATCTGGGGCCAGAGGCTGGGCTTGTAGGCAGTGGAGAGACATGGATTCCTGTCCAACTGCATTTTCAGGATGACATCAATTCTTTGCCCACTGTTGAGTGAGTGAGTCCAAAGAATTCTGAGTTGACATTTCCCCAAAGCTGGGAGAGAAACCAGCATTTTGTTTTTTAGCTTCTCCATCCATGGATAGTGGCCAGCCATCTTTCTTCCTTCTCTCTCCGTAGGGGCTGCCCCCCTTGGAATTCCCCTCTGTTTTTTGCAGCAATCAGAAACTTCACTGTTCCCCATGTGCTACAAACTCCTTTATGACCACAGTAAGTCTCAAAGATCTAAGAATTACTATATCAATTTCTTGATTTTAATGTTATCTTGCTTATGCTCTTGGGGACACTGAGGTTTAGTGATGCTCATTCATGGCCTTGGGAGACTCCAAGAGTTTGCCCAAGAGATGGCTTGTAAACTCTTTTCTCCAGTACAGAATTCACCCTCCTGCAGTTTTGTGTTGCTTTTGCATGAACTGCACTCATTAAGGTCATGTTTGCTGAAATGAAAATCAGGCTTGATATATACTTGATATGAACTAGGCTGCTGAAGAAAGAGATTTGTTAAATAAATCTGGAAAAATCAAGGTGTGTTGTTGTTGGCTTTGAAACCCATGTAGGAAACACCTTTGTGGAGGTCACTGTGTTTTGTTGTTCATCATTTGTCTTCCTCTTTTCTGTCATTTTCCCAGGACAGAGTGTGTTCTTTTCTCCTTCTGTTTCACCTACCTGTTACATTCTTGGATCACCTCCTCATTATTTGATCAGTAATTCTGCTTGAGCCCATTAATGTTGCCTCTTCTTTCTCAATTTACTGGTTTCTATGATGCATCTTCCTTCTCAGTATTTCTTTCTAGATCAGACGTCGTCCTCAGTCATCCTTTTTTCTCTCCTTTGAGATATGTCATATCCTAAGGAATATCAGCCGCCACACCCCCACCCAGCCTCCCCCCTCCTTGCTTCCCCCTGGACCCTCCTGTGGCTTCTGCTGCCGCAGTCACTCCATGTCTCCTTGCTCACCATGCTTCATTTCTGTCCTTGTCATTCAAGGGGAACAGTTCAGCGATCTTTCCCTGCTCTGCCCACTGAGTTCATTTACAATTTACAATCCTAACAGTTTCTGGTTGTCAGCTTGCCTGACTGTAACTTCTAATGTTTACTCTTACTGTCCTCTCCTTCAAGTCTTCCTGTCACCTTTCATCTCTGAAGTTGTCAGTATTCACCCCCAGTTTCTTTTCCTTTTTCTCTCCTACTTCTTTCCTTGTTCCTTTTGACGCTCTGTTTACTCTTGTATGCTGAATAAGTATGGATTTGTAAAAAGTTGTGATGAGAGCAAAGGAAGTGCAGAGTGTTCCTGTATACGTCTTACCCGATGTCGCCTAAGGTGGCCTCTTAGGTAACGTAGTACTATGTCAACACCGGGAAACTGATGTTGGCGCAGCGTGTGCAGAGTTCTGTGCCTTTCTGTCACTCCCGTGTAGACTCCTGTAGTCATCAAGAAACAGAATGATTTCATCACCATGGAGATCTCCCTCAGGCTTCCTGTTTATAACCATACTCACCATCTTTAATCTATGATAACCATTAAGATTTTTTCAATTCTATAATTTTAAAAATACTATACAAAGGACATAGTACAGCATGCAACCTATTGAGACTGGCTTTTTTATTTTTCACTGAACTTAATGCCCTTGAAGTCCATCCAAGTTGTTGTGTGTATTGATAGTCAGTTTCTATTTATTGCCGAGTAGTATTCCGAACATTTACCTGTTGAAGGACATTTGGTTGCTTCCCGGTTTTTGGCTTGCAAAGAATCTTTGCTCTGTTTTCCTCTTTTTACTTCCACGTTGCTACTTTCTAGCACATGTTTGCAGGTAAAGAAAACCTTTTGGAAGAGGAATCGTGCATCGGTTCTTTTACCTAGTCAAGGCTTAGGTTCATCCCAGAGGGACTGACACGGTAGATAAGCCTCTCTTTTCAGAAACAGTCTTGTGTTTTTGGCATCTGAATTTAAACCTCCTCTTCCAATTCTTGTTTGTCAGTAAATGCCTTGCCTGGGGTGAATGCACTAGATTTCACCTCCATGGAGATGTTCCAATATAAATTTTGGTCACACACAAAAATCAGGTTTAGTTATTTTAAGTTAAGCTGTTAATTTAAAATGACTATATCATTACAAGGGCTTTAGTGCCTGTTCAGAAGTGCCTTCAAGTTATTTCTGGCACAATGCATTGAAACTAGTGGCCTTTACAACTCAGTACTCAAGGGAAACAAGACAAGCTGAGTTACAGCTGTTTGACTTGAAGGCAGGGTCAGCTAGTGGCATTTGCTAAAGAAAAAAATTCACAAGCTCATTTTCCAAATGAGTTTAAGGTTCAATATTTTGTTAGCAGTGCACGTGTTTGAGAGGGAACTCCTGAGTGCTGGTGGGCTGGTTTTGTCTTGGTTTTAGTAAACTAGTGCATTTGCCTAACATTTTTGGCATGTGGTAATGAAAGCTGACACAGGGTTTCCCTTCAGTGAGTAACTTGGTTTCTCCTTGTGTTTGAAATATCACATATTTGCATTGAGTCCAAGTTGATATGATTATATGGCAAAGAAATAAACATGTGAATATTAAAATATTGCTGGATACTTGAGTCTTTCAGGAAGAAAGGAATTGAACATATATGACAGAGACATTTGGACTAGCTCCTCGAGATTTCTTAAAGTTTGCAGGAAATTTAGAAATTTGATACTTAAACCAATTATGAGAATCTTCTCCATTTTATGAAGTTTCAGGGTCTTGGCTTTGTCTGGGCCTTTGGTTCAGTTAGCACTTTTGTGAAAGAAAGATCCTACTTGCTATCCTCCGTGCCCTCCTTCCGTAAGTCCTCAGAGATGACAAGCGGAGGTGCAGTGGGTCTTGGTGTGACAAGTACGGGTCAGCAGTGTGTCATTGGTGAGATGGGGAAGCCGCTTTCCACCTAGGCTGGTGTCCCGGGATCAGCATTTTCAGCTCCTGTTTCCACAGTACCCCAAGGACTCTTCAAGTGTTGTGTGAGAGAACTGTAAGGTCCCATGTCAAATTCAAGTGAATTTTAACCAAAAAACCAGAAGGACAAAAACCTTCCCATTTTGTGAAGGTTTCTTAGGATGCATTATCATACATAGTATGGGCTATTCTAGAGCAGTGTAGCTCAGGGAAGGTTTGAGACATCCTTCTAAATGAGGATTTATTCAACTTTTGATGGGCCAAAATCCCAGAACTAAGACATTCAGGGTGAAGGGAGGGGAAATTCAGAGGACTCTTTTTCAAAAGAGATTACTGGCTAGAGTCTCAACCTTCTCCTTTAGTGATACTGCAAACATTACAGTCATCAGAATTTTTTGTTAATCAGTCTTTCTGCACATCTGCAATACGAGGATTGATACTGGCAATGATGACTCAGGTGTGAACATCTTGAACTAGCTGTGAATGACCAGAAATCAAGTTTTCTGAGCTTCTAATGGTGGTATTCATGCTGTCCCACCATATCTGAGTGCCTTAAAGAGCAGGCTCTCCTTACGTGCACAGGGGGATTGCCAATAGCATTAGTGCCAGTGTTCCCTTATTGTGACCAGAGAGTGTGAGTCAGAGGGAGCTAGTTTCTAGTACTTCCCGCAGAAAAGCCACGAACCTCCTTTCCCAGGAAGCTTTTAGCTCTCCCATCTTGTTAGCCAGAATTGAGTCGCATGGCCAATCTTCAACTTTAACAAGGATGGAATTATGTTTAGAGGTTTAGACTAATGAGGATGGGGACAAGTTGGATTCAAAGGAAAACTTGCTTTTGGTAAGGAGAAGCAAGTCTTGGACTATATAGAAGGGAAACTAGATTCTGTTTGATTTATAAATGAATGGCATTTAGAGATGTGTACGTGTGCATGCATAGTTGCTCAGTCTGACTTTTGTGACCCCCTGGACTGTTGTCTGCCAGGCTCCTCTGTCCATGGGATTCTCCAGGCAAGAACACTGGAGTGGGCTGCCATTCCCTCCTCCAGAGGATCTTCCCGACCCAGGGGTCAAACCCTCATCTCCTAAGTCTCCCTCATTGGCAGGTGGGTTCTTTACCATTGAGCCACTTTAGAAAGAGATACATCTAAAAAAAAAGGACATTTTTTACTTTTATAGGGGAAAACAGTTTTCCTAAACGTTCTCTTGAAGTTCACTCTTAAGCTCAGACATATATAATAGCTTACGCTGTTGTGTTGGTTTCTGCTGTATGATGAAGTGAAGCAGCTCTACATATGTCTGCTTCTTCACCCCCCTCCAACTCCTGCCCCCTTCCCTGGAGGTTGCCAAACACTGGCTGCATCCCTCGACTGATACTCACAACTCCTCTCAGCTGGCCTTCTCCACACAACTCTCTCCTCCAAGTTTGCATTTCTGCCCTCACCCTTCAGGCCTAAGGGTGGCAACAAGACCCCACGTGGTTTCCCTACACCCCACCCACACCTTGGAACATAATCCCTTTGTAAATGCTTCTTAAATTACTGAATTCAGCGTGCCAGATGTTTCTTGCCTGGACCACAACTTATATAACCATGCTCATCAAAGGCTCTGTCCTGCCCAGAAAACAAGTCTTCAGCCTTGCCATTTCCCAACACACTCGTGCTCTCTCACCCTGGTGGACTTTCTGTTTCCTGGACATGTTGTGTCCTTTTGCTTCTTGGGGGTTTTGTGAGTAATGCTTCCTTTTCTGAGTTATCTTTCTGGACATTGTCTTTTACATCTTTCAAGACTCTGCTCAAGCATCACCTGTTGACTTTTGCTGACCTTCCCCGAGCAGGCTCGTTGCCCACTCCTCTGCACCCCCACATCCTGCTACACACAGTAAAGTCTTCTCATGGCCAGAGGCTCCATTTTCCAACTCCTTGCTGAACCCCTTGACTGTCTGAGCTGTATTCTGCTTTTCTTGGTTCGCCAAGTGTCTGCTGTTATCCCTGGTGGGCTTAATAAATTTTTTGAGTGAATATATTTTCTTTATGGACTGTATTATCTCTTGCACTGTTCATATAAATGAGATTACTGCAATAAAATATAGTCAGCCCTCTGTATTTGCAGATGTGGAACCGTGAATATGGAGAGTTGACTGGACACCCCATTTCATATAATGGACTTGAACATCCTCAGAGTTCGGTATCCGCAGGGAGTCCAGGAACCAACTGTACCGACTTCATCAAGGCAAGCGTGTGTGTTGTTTTCTATTTTGATGAGTATTACTTGGTTTTACACCTCATGACAATTCTTAGAGACTGGTGGATGGGAGGCAGATTCCTCTGTCACTTGGATTGTCAGTGGCAGAACTTGGCCAAGACTCTAGACCTCTTGATACAAGTTTGGTGCTTTTTCAATTAGAGCACTCTTCCTCCTGAGATGCCAGATTAAAAAACCACAAAGCCAGGGGCAGACTGGATGATTGCACGCTACCCTAAGGGCCACTTCAGATGGAAGGCAACTCAAGTGCCATAGAGATAACTCCAAGTGATTATAAACACATGTTAGAAAGGCTGTTTAGAGAAAGCTTGTTGTCAGAAGGGTTCTAACGAACGGAACTGGTCACATTACTGGAACCCAACCTCCATTGCCCAAGAATTATGTCTGATGTAAGCTCCAGGGACCATCAACAAAACATGACAGTGGGATTACAATTAGGATATGAACATCACAAAGAAGCATTCTGTAACCCTGGGGAAGGGATGGATGGTTTCTGTAATTCAAACCATACCCCACAAGAAAGTAATTTATAGGCAGCAGCACACAAATAAAGACAAATTTGAGAGCATTTGGGAAATTTCTGTTATGTCAATAGAAGGCTTAAATGTTTTCCTTCTGTCTGCCTTTGGAGAAGGATCATCATGTTAAAAGCACTGCTAATAATGTAGCTCACTTTTAAGGAACATTCACAGAGATACAATCAGAGAATTTCAGCAGGAAAAGGAACCTTAAAGGTCATCCAATGGGGGGCTTTGGACCTTCAGATTTTTTTCCAACAGGAAGGAAAACATGAACTCTGAATACTCCAGTTGATTGAGGGTCAGGACAGATTAAATTTTAGATCCCATGAGATCTCTGCAACCTGAAGAGTGTCAGAGCATGAATGTGATCTCTATGGGTTCCTGTCATAACCTCATAATCATGATGAACCTTCCATTAACTGAAACACACGTTAGTGGCTTAGATCTCTCTCCTTATCTTTCACTGAAGACAGGTAAGTGAGTTAACAGAACATAAAGGAAATAAACAATATAAATTTCTATGCATCCATCTTTATCTTTTAAACTTGCTATATTGGTGCTCTTAATCTTAAAATGTTCATATCTTTTAACCCGATGATTTCCTTTTTGGGGAAAATTTATCTTAGGGATATCATAAGAGTTGTAGATAAAGATCTGGAAAGAAACCAAACTGTCTGACGATAAGGAAAGCATTAGTTAAATCCAATTAATAGAATTCTGTGTCATTATTTAGATCACATGTTTGGAAAAAATTTCAGTGATGTGAAGGTGTTTATGGTATAAATCATAAGAGCAAGATATAGAACTATAGCTATAGTATAATTTGTCTGATGTTTTGAAAACCTTTTTCTCTTTGCCTAGATACATATAGCTATAAATAGTAAAAAATACCAGAAGGAAACCATCAAAATATTAATTATGGTTATTTCTGGGTGGTGGGATTACGGGTGTATTTTTATTTTATCCTTTGTACTTAGCTCTTTTTCCAAACTTTGTGAGTATGAATCTGAAAACAACTTTGTAAGCTGTATTGAAAACCCTTTGCTGCCTCCTCCCTATTTTCAAGGCAAAATCCAGACTCTGCAGTGTGGCCCGTGGGCTCCTTATGGCCTGGCTACACACCCTCCCGGCTCACGTCTCCCCACTCGTCTCTGTGTCTGTGTCTTGGAGAGCCCTGGGGATGAGCCCTCCAGTGGTCCCTTCCCTGGCCTCTGAGGTTCGAGCCCCTCCTCTGGTCCCTGGCTGCCCATCGTTTGTGTCTCCGGCGGCATTCATCCCATCGTACGGTGACAGAACACGGCTCTCGTCCCCCTCGACCTGACCCGAATCCCCCTGTGGGGAGCAGGGGCCATCCTTTTCCTGTGTACACAGCACCCATCACAGCATCTGGTGCCTAGTCATGCTGAATGAAAGCACGTGAGAGGGAAGCGGAGGGCAGAGAGAAGAGCAGGTGGAGAAACTGAATGAGTCCGTTATTGGCAAAAGGAAATAATGCATGTCCTTCTATACCCATCCAGCTCAAGCTGCATTTCCTACTGAGCCTTCCTGTGTATCTACCAATGAACGAAGTTCTGACTTCGAGGTCCCTGTAGCACCTTTCAGGGGAACCTTGGCAAATGCCAATTCTGCCCCCCCTTTTTTTCTTCCTGTCTTGTATTTGCAAGACTAACCCTTCTTTCCTCCCTCCTTCCTCAGCCCTACTTCCTTCTTCATTTTTCCATTCATTTCTCCCTAGGCTATTCCACATTTATCCCATATTTCAAGAAAAAAATGTCTATTTTCTCTTAACATGGGCCCATCTCAGTGCCTCTAGGAAATAGAACTGAGTTATGTGGGGACTCTCTCATTGTATCTCCCATCTCTCACAGGTAGCAAGGCATAATTAGGGACAGAGCCACTAAATGCCAGGACTAGACATCTGACTTCGGGGTCTGCACTTAACACCCGTCCATGCTGAGGGCAGTCCCTTACTTGGGAGATTTTCTCTATTAACACATTTGTTCCCCTTAGAGTTAAAAAAAGTGTCATAAATTCTAAAACTAAAAAATACGACCACAGCTTTGGTAGCCATGTATGCACACGTGTGTGTGTGTGCATACAAGTGCATGTGTGTGCATGTGTGAGAGAGAGACTTCAGCCCTGCAGTGACTTAGTCCTGCTTGTTGTAGGTGTGACATGGGAATGTTTACTCTCCACTCCTTTTGTTTCCAAGGGAATAACCCGCCCGGGCCTCTCTCCATCCTCTCCTTTACCTCATTGAAGGGAGAGAGGAAAATGATTAGTCTGGGAGGATCAGTTGAAGATGTGTGTCTCACTGTCTCCTCCCTCTGTGTGGGAATTGACTGGAGAAAGTGAACATTTTCTGTCCCTTTAAGTCTCAAGTTTTAAGGGGTAGCTCCTCATGTGGCCAAGTTTCCTGTCTTCCAGCATTGCCTGATGCTGGCTAGGGGATTTCATTTCAGTGGTACAGTATTAACAAGTCCACAGACCTAAAATCATGGTCTCTAATCAAGATTGTCAATTTGAGAAAAAAAAAAAGCCATTTTTACCCCTGTCTTATACTTATGCCTCTTAATTGATCCACGACTTGGTCAGGGAAGAAGGGACCTGTTTATCCAGTTCCCTAAAACCTCAGCACCAGAGAGGGCTCCTCCACTTGGCCTCGAACAACTGCCTGGTGGGGACATAGGTCTTCTCTTAATGGGCAGCCAAAAATTTGTGGCAGAGATTTGGAACAGAAGCACAGAGGCCAGCTGGCTGAGTTCATCCCGTCTACAGTCTGAGTGACTCAGGGAAGGTCTACTCATTTGGAGCTTATGAAGAGGAAGGAGTGGGCTTCCTAATAAGTCACCTTGTCTAAGTGACAAAGTAGTCATGGAACAAACAGGCTTCCTGCTAGGGTTCCTTCCTGTTTCCCCAGACTTCCAAGATTAAGTAGTCACATGATCAAGGGGGCTCACTTACTGTAATAATTCCTTTCTGAATACTGAGGTCCAGGTCATATCTGATCACCCCGGTCCAAAGTAATCTCTCTCCTCCAGACTTCTGCACTCATTGCCTAGAACTTACACTCGGGACTCATTATTCCTGACTGTTTTTATTACTTGCTTAGTAATAAAGTAATCACTCGCTTGTTTCTTGTGGTAGATGTGCTTGTTCTCTGTGCATTTTATCTCAAACCCCAAGGTTTTAAAAGTTTGTTAAATATAAAGACCATGTCTTACACCTCCTTGTATTTTTCCCTACCTGCCAAGAGTCTCCTTAGGATTTATTTGCAGTTGTTAGTGTGGAAATAAATGAAGACCATCCAAATAAGAATGAGCAAAGGTGTTTATTTAGAACTTGATCTAGCAAGGGGATTAGCCACCATCACTTACGTTTTGGCAGAGACTCAAGGTGAGCGAAAGAATGGGAAAGATTTATAGTGGAAAAAAGAAAAGGCTTCATGCATGTTTTAATTGTAGACTGTTGGCTTGGGGAACCTGAAGGCAGGTAACTAGAAGCAAGGCATCCTGTGGAATTAGTTAGGGGTGTGTATTTGATTTTCTTTGGTCCTAAATTGGAAAGGTATGGACAAAAATAAGAAAAGCTGCCAGTTATTAAGCTCTAGCCATTCTGGATCGTTACTACTGATAGGAGTCTTACTTTCTATAAGCCTAACACAGCAGGTTGACTTCCTGTACTGGTTACTGTAGAAAATGGGTTGTTTTCCTGGGCTGGTTATTGCAGTTTGTAGGTCAGAACTCTACTTTTTGTGCATGATGTGGCCATTGTTCATTTGCATGTTCTGTCTCTCATTAGGCATCAATACATGTGGTTGATTAACTGATAGCTCTATGGTTTGAAATATCTCCTTTGATTTGATATCCTTTCTCTTTCCTCTTGCAGCTTGCTAAACAGTTTATTCAAAAAATATTTTTCATTTGACTTTTGTAACAAGACCTTAAAAATAGCACAGGAGAGAAGGAAACCTCACATTTTTGCTCCCTTTCTCATTTATCTTCTTTGAGTCTAAAACACTGAGGAAGAAAAATAGGGGTTATGGTCTTCAGTGGTTCAGACTAGAAATTACTATAGTTCAAGTCCTTCATTTTGCAATGAAGAGATGAAGGCCTACAGACTTGCCCAAGGTCATTATGATAAGTTAAGGTTACAGAAGAAGTCACAACTGAAAACAGGTTATAGTTTGTCTCCAGCTGTGATCTACTGAGTGTGCAACATGTTGGCATGAGAGGGTGGAAGACCAGTAAAGATTTTTGAAAGTTAGAAAAAAGCCAAGTTCCTGAAAGTGGAGGCCTTTGGAAGAGTGTTGTTGAGAAGCCATGGAGCGGAAGAACATGGGGAGTGAGTCTTGTGGGTTCACTACAGTGTGCGGTGTGCTGGTCTAGTTTTCTGTGGCCGCCAGGAAAAGTAGGAAGTCAAGAGGTACCTGCAATAACAGGCAAGGTTGGCCTTGGAGTACAAAATGAAGCAAGGCAGAAGCTAACAGAGTTTTGCCAAGAGAATGCACTGGTCATAGCAAACACCCTCTTCCAACAACATAAGATATGATTCTACACATGGACATCACCAGATGGTCAATACCAAAATCAGATTGTTATATTCTTTGCACCCAAAGATGGAGATGCTCCATACAGTCAGCAAGAAGAAGACCAGGACCTGACTGTGGATCAGATCATGAACTTCTTATTGCAAATTCCGACTTAAATTGAAGAAAGTAGGGAAAACCACTTGACCATTCAGGTATAACTTAAATCAAATCCCTTGTGATTATACAATGGAAGTGACAAATAGATTTAAGGGATTAGATCTGATAGAGTGCCTGCAGAACTGTGGATGGAGGTTCATAACATTGTACAGGAGGAGGTGATCAAAACCATCCCCCCAAAAAAAGAAAGGAAAAAAGGCAAATAGTTGTCTGAGGAGGCCTTACAAATAGCTGAGAAAAGAAGTGAAGTGAAAGGCAAAGAAGAAAAGGAGAGATAAATCCATCTGAATGCAGAGTTCCAAAGAACAGCAAAGGCGAGATAAGAAAGCCTTCCTCAGTGATCAGTGCAAAGAAATAGAGGAAAGGAATAGAATGGGAAAGACTAGAGCTCGCTTCAAGAAAATTAGAGATACCAAGGGAACATTTCATGTAAAGATGGGCACAATAAAGTACAGAAATAGTATGGACCTAACAGAAGCAGAAGATATTAAGAAGAGGTTGCAAGAATACACAGAAGTATACGAAAAAGATCTTAATGACCCAGATAACCACAATGGTGTGATCACTCACCTAGACCCAGACATCCTGGAGTGTGATGTCAAGTGGATTTTAGGAAGCATCACTATGAGCAAAGCTAGTGAAGATGATGGAATTCCAGCTGAGCTATTTCAAATCCTAAAAAATGATGCTGTGAAAGTGCTGCACTCAATATGCCAGCAAATTTGGAAAACCCAGAAGTGGCCCACAGGACTGGAAAAGTTCTGTTTTCATTCCAATATCAAAGAAAAGCAATGCCAAAGAATGTTCAGACTACCACACAATTGCACTCATCTCATGTGCTAGCAAAGTAATGCTCAAAATTCTCCAAGCTAGGCTTCAACAGTATGTGAACTGAGAACTTTCAGATGTTCAAGCTGAATTTAGAAAAGGCAGAGGAACCAGAGATCAAATTGCCAACATCTACTGGATCATAGAAAAATCAAGAGAATTCCAGAAAAACATCTACTTCTGCTTTATTGACTATGCTAAAACCTTTGACTGTGTGGACCATGACCAACTGTGGGAAATTCTTAAAGAGATGGGAATATCAGACCACCTGACCTGCCTCCTGAGAAATCTGTATGCAGGTCAAGAAGCAACAGTTAGAACCGGATATGGAACAACAGACTGATTCCACATTGGGAAAGGAGTACGTCAAGGATGTATATTGCTTATTTAATTTATATGCAGAGTACATGATGAGAAATGCTGGGGTGGATGAAGCACAAGCTGGAATCAAGATTGCTGGAGAAATATCAATAACCTCAGATAGGCAGATGAGACTACCCTTATGGCAGAAAGCGAAGAGGAACTAAAGAGCTTCTTGATGATGGTGAAAGAGGAGAGTGAAAAAGTGGCTTAAAACTCAACATTCAGAAAACTAAGATCATGGCATCTGGTCCCATCACTTCATGGCAAATAGATGGGGAAACAATGGAAATAGTGACAGACATTATTTTTCTTTAGCTCGAAAATCACTACAGATGGTGACTGCAGTAATGAAATAAAAAAATGCTTGCTCCTTGAAAGAAAAGCTATGACCAACCTAGACAGCACATTAAAAAGCAGAGACATTACTTTATCGACAAAGGTCTGTATAGTCAAAGCTAAAGCTATGGTTTTTCCAGTGGTCATGTGTGGATGTTAGTGTTGGACTATAAAGAAAGCTGAGCACCGAAGAATTGATGTTTTTGAACTGTGGTATTGGAGAAGACTCTTGAGAGTCCCTTGGACTGCAAGGAGACCAACCAGTCAATCCTAAGGGAAATCAGTCCTGAATATTCATTGGATGGACTGATGCTGAAGCTGAAGCGCCAATATTTTGGCCACCTGATGCAAAGAACTGACTCATTTGAAAAGACCCTGATGCTGGGAAAGATTGAGGGCAGGAGGAGAAGGGGATGACAGAGGATGAGATGGTTGGATGGCATCACTGACTCGATGGACACAAGTTTGAACTCTGGGAGTTGGTGATGGACAGGGAAGCCTGGCGTGCTGCAGCCCATGGGTCCCAAAGAGTCGGACATGACTGAACAATTGAACTGAACTGAACTGATTTCTGCCATGTAATAGAGTACCACCAATGGATGCCTTAAATAACAGAAAGTGATTCCCTCACAGTTCTGGGGGGTGGAGGTCTGAAATCAAGGTGTTGGCAGACACCTGAGCCCGGTAGGAGAGAATCCTTCCTTGCCTCCCCTAGCTTTTGGTATTTGCTGGCAATTCTTGGAATTCCTTGGCCCTGCTTCTATCATCTCATGACATTCTCCTTGTATATCTCTGTTTCTGTGCTCAGATTTATCCTTTTAGGACCCCAGCCATATTGGATTAAAGGCCCACCCTGCTGTAGTGTGACCTGATGTTAACTAATTACATCTGCAATGATCTTTTTGCCAAGTAAAGTCCCATTCAGAAATTTTGAGGGCTAGGACTTCAACACATCTTTCTGGGGGGCACAAATCAACTCACACCTCACGCCATCATGAGAGCTACGTCTTTCCCGTGGAGCTCCACCGTCATGAGCTGGTGGTCTTCACTTCCGGGCCACTGCCAGCACATAGCTCATGACTCAACAGTGCTGCTCCAGGAGCCTTGGAGACTGGCAGTGCTGCCAGAGGCAGTGATGAATAAGAAGGTGTCATTTAAGTAAAGCCACCCGGTTTCTTTGTAAATATGTGTCACAAGGTATTCAGAACCATCATACCCAACCCACGGCTGCACGTTGGTGGGACTATTAAATAAATCACACACACGTCTTTTTTTGGGAACCTCTTATTCATAGTTCCTCCCCCCCATCTACCCCCTGCGTCTCATCATCTAACCTCGCCTGTTTCTAAAGTTCGAGCTGTCCTAAAGTTCTTTGCATCCACGCCGTCACTGCTGTTAGTCATCTGCCACTTTTCTCTTTCTTTCACTCTTTCAGGAAGTAATGTTTTCACTCAGGTAACAGAGTTGTAGGAAGAGGGTTCTGCCTGTTTGATGATTCATTTCTCTGCTCTTTGCTGTTTCTAAATGTAATGGGGGAAAAACCCTTTTGTTCTGGGCTTTGGTGAATGGGCATGGTCAATGAGGGTGAGAAAATGCAGTCATAAAGCACTTTCACCTTAGAGCGGAAGCAATCTCGTTTATTGGTCTTCCTGACTGTTCTGAGAGGCGGCATTGTGATTCTCACGGCCCCTGGAATCCACGAGATGGACTCTCCTGCCTTCAAATGACATGCCCATCTGTTTTAGTTCCTTCATGTTTTGCTGTGAGTAAATCATGGCAAGAGTGATGCCATATGCCTACTCAACTCACTTTATTTGTAAATCCAGACCACAGCCTCAGAGTCTGTCTGAGTTGAGATAGAGCTGGACTTATTCAGTTGAGTCCCTCAAAGGGTCATAGGGGTTGAATTGCATCCCCCTACAAGTTCTAACCTCCAGTACCCAAAAATGTGTTTGGAGATTGAATCTTTAAAGAAATAATCAGGTTAAAATGAAGTCATTAAGATGGATCCTAATCCAACATGACTGGTGTCCTTATAAGAAGATGAGCTGAGGGCCAGACACATAAAGAGAGAAAACCATGTAAAACACAGAAGATGGATGATTACAAGGCAAGGAGAGAGAAATCAGCCTCAGGAGAAATCAGCCCTACCAACACCTTGATCTTTGACTTCTAGCCTCCAGAGCTGTGAGGCAATACATTTCTGTTGTTGAAGTTGCTCAGTTTGTAGTACTTTGTTATAGCAGCCCCAGCAAACTGATACAGAGAGGGACAGGTTACAGACATGTAAAGTGATCCTTGAAACGTACTGTGTGCCACCATAGTGCCCCCAGCCTAAGCCCCAAAGATCCTAACTGCTGGTCCAGCCCCCAGCCCACTTCATGAGATGTTGTGTTTGTTATGAAAAATATCACAGTAGGCTACTTCTTTTATGAATTCGGTTCAGCTGGCATCTCAGTGGTAGTGTCAATTCTTTTGCCATCTTCTGCAATACTGAGGGAAATTTTCTCTAATTTTTTTTAGCTGCAAAGATGACAAATGCTATCAACGATATCCAACCAAAGTATATTTTCATCCCCTTTCTTCCCGTCAAGATAAGCCAAAAGTATTTGTTGCCAGAAATGGAAAACAGCTTGCTCATCAGCCAGATGATCACAGTGTTCAGAAGTTCCTCTCATTTGCCGTGTGTGTGAAAAGTTAAGAATTGAAAACAGACAGGCTTACTCTGCTTAAACTGTGGGCTCTGTGAAGCAAGAAAAAGAGATTGGAGATTGGAAGAAGAGTTGTAGAGACGGTTTTGAAGGCAAAGTGAGTAGGGTCTTTTCAGATGGCTCTGAGGTGAGACACCCTCAGTTGGTTTATTAATAATAGAGGATATAGCTTTTCATCAGTGAAATGAAAGGTGAGCTTCAAGTCACCAACCCCTGTAGGCTCCCTTTGTGTTTTAGAACAAATCCCAGTGTCCTACAAAACAGGGCTTTTGGCAACTTTTACTGTGTTACGTATAACAAAAATTTCTAGATGATTCAGTTAGCCCTTTCCCTGATTACCTTGATGGAAATATCTCCCTGATTTCTTAGAAGTCAGAGGTACACAGTGGGCTTGGGCTTCATGAGAATTAGTGAGCCTTCAGGTGATAGGCTTGAATTATTTCACCATGTTTCCACTCATGAGGAAACCAGGGATACTTGTTGAATTTCTGTGAGACTGAGTTAAATTACCCAGTTACCACCCCATCATTATGTTAGAAGGCTGGATGTTCGCTGAGTGATTTCTGATCATTTTTATTAGTCTCTCTTTGCAAATACTTAAGGGACTTTCTGACAATGGAGAGAACCTTTGAAGGTCTAGAAATGCAAGCTTACAGAAGTCAAATGATTAACCCAAGCTTGACCAAAAAAAAAAAAAAAAATCCCGAGGAAAACTCAGGGTTCACACTCAAGGCTGTAATTACCATTGCAAAGGTTTCTGGAAGCTCTCATAATCACATTATACTTTATGTCATTAGAAATAAATTTGCCTTTCAACACTTAGATTTCCTCCTGTACCTGATTCTTGAGGTCTTGGAAGTTAACTGGAACTCAAGGATTTGGCTACCTAAGAGAGGGGGAAAAGGAAAAACCCCAGACATCTGCCCTGGTTCTTCTGTATTAAGGTCAGCTCACAGTAGGGCAAAATAAGTAAGTTCTCACAGAAAGACAATGCTGCATTGAGCGCCACTTCCTATCACTACATTCCTGATGGTCAGCTTGTTTTAAGGGTGGGTGTTTTTAGCTGCAGGGAATTCTGGCTGCTGGAGGCAAGAGAATAAAACGGAGAGGTGGGGTGGGGCAGGGAACAGAGAGACTCACTTTCAGGTGCACAACGCACTTTTAGTCAGTCCACTTTCTGCCTCCCGTTTGAGTCAGCCCGGCCCACCCCACCCACCGCGGGCCTGTCCCTGGGTTCTGGGTCCTGAGCTGACTGCGGCCCCCACGCTTGCTCAGATGAAAGGACAAATCAGAAGGTACCTATCACATGTCTGTGAGCAGAGAAACAAAGGCCCCCGCCGCCGCTGACACCCTCCCACTAACTTGGGTCTTAATGGTAGGTTTAATTTCCTCACACTGGCTGAAAGGAGGGGAAAAAACTCAGCGGCAAGAGCCAGGGTGTGGGCAGTGGCGGCGGTGGGGAAGCGACAGCTGTCGTATTCATGGTTAATCAGGTGTGTCTGGCTTTGTGTCGCATCTGCCTGCTACTGTTGCCGGGCCACATGTGAAAGGCAGCCGAGGGGAAGGGGCCATTCATGTTCAAAGGCGGCAGCACTGACCTCTGCTTCGTTCTCCTCGGGGTAGGAGAGCTTGTCTATTTAACTTTCCCCATTATAGGAAGCTGTAATTCTACTCTATTAGCCCACCCTCACCATTTTGGCCTGACAGACGCAAGCTGCATCCAGAATGCCATAAATCTGCGGGGAGAAGGAGGCCTCTTCTCCCCTCTCTTGCTTGTCCTTTGGGATTCGGTTTGATTTGTCAAACAAGACCAGACCAGAAAGAGAGAGAAACAGGAGAGCTGAGGGCATCTCGGGCCCCCTTCCACTTCAGACTGACCCGGATGCTAAATGCGCGTTTCCCCTGATGAGCTTTGGGGGGCTTCCCTGCCCCACGACGAGAACACCTGTCTGTCTCACGAGTCCCACAGACGCATGGTGTCGTCATCAGACTTCAGTCGTGCCCCTGGTACCAAGGCCTCGCCCTGCGTCCCTCCACCCACTTCCTCCCTCTCCGCCCAGGCACAGAGGGGCAGGGCAGAGCCTGGGGAGTCTCCCAGCTTCTCTTGGAGCCAGGTCTGCTTGCTAGATATGACTGTCCAGCCCCGCCAGACAGGACGCCGCCCTCCAGCACCCGGAGAAACAGCGGAAAAACAGCCCCGCCACCCACCTCCCAGTGCGTGAGAATGCACTAAGACTTGGCGTCTTAGAGTCCAGAGGACTCCAGCTGGGGACTCAAACTGACCCCTTCTTCCCAGTGGTTCTGGGGGCTCCATCTTACCCTTCCAGGGTCCTTTGCATCTAGCCCATCTTCTTCTTTGGGGCCAGCCCTTCTGTTTCTGGGAGTAAATGGTAGTCATCAGCATTTTCAAGATCAAGGAACTCTCACTCAAGCTGACTTTCCTTGAGAACCAGCCATCATGGACTTACCATGTTGTTCAGGAGAGCCTGCCACTTGCTCAGCTATTTTGGTTTAAGCCACTTCTCAATATAGGTACTACCAGTTAACAACAGAAAATGTTGATTTTTCTTGTGGGCAGGCTGGAGTCAGACTCTACTGACTGCACTTTTGGTGTGTGTGTGTGTGTACATATGTGTGTATGTATGTATCTTTTTCTTCATCAAAATTATTACCTTTCCAAGGTGTGGGTTGTCATCAGCACAGCCATATTCCCTCTATGAGCCTGTTTGGATTGCTGTGGCTGTTCTATTAACCTGCAACTTTGGGATCAGGAAGGTTTTGTTTCCCTGATGCTGAAGGAGTTTGGAAAACCATTCTCCTGCCTCAAGCCCTGCCTCTTCCCTCTGATACGCCTGGGATCTCCAGACTTCAATGAAATCAGCAAGCAAATTTGAAGCTCTTAATAGAAGCCTTGTGCTCTGCCAGGCTCTTGTGAGGCCTTCAAGGATACTTCATCTTGCCAGAGACCAAGGATCATGTGAATAAAACAAGCAGTAACAAAGTAGGGCTGAAATTTTGTTAAAAACTTTAAAGAAATAGAATACTTACACAAAGAAGAATGCACAATCCTAAGGATACAGCTTGATGAAGTATTGCAGATGGAACACACTCATGTGTGTTTCCAGATCACGAAACAGTACATCATGAAGTTCTACCATGTGGGGACCTCGTTACGTCTGAAGCTATTCTTCTACAACACAGTTTGGGGCTGAGATTTCGTTGGTTAACTGGTTATAGAAGTTCAGTGATGGGGGAGGGAGGTGGGAAGGGGGCTCAGGATGGGGAACACATGTAAATCCATGGCTGATTCATGTCAATGTATGGCAAAAACCACTACAATATTGTAAAGTAATTAGCCTCCAACTAATAAAAATAAATGAAAAAAAAGAAGAAGTTCAGTGATGGAAAGGTTCCAATCGGCTGGAAGGGATTTGGGTCATGGCAGGATCTGAGTGTGAGATGGGTTGGCCTTCTGAGGTTGGGCTTTATGGAGCTGGATTTATGCTACTCATGCCTCCGGGGAGGATATAGAAGATTCTGGCCTCTTTTTTTTTTTAAAGAAAAAAACTATGGCAAAATATACCTATAATATTTACCATCTTAACCACTTTTCAAAATTAAAATTTGTTATGATTTGTTTATTATTTTTGACTGCTCTGGGTCTTCCTCACTGCGTGGGGTCTCTGGTCGTGGCAAGTGGGGGCCGCCCTCTGTTGCAGCGCACGGGCTTCTCATTGCAGTGGCTTCTCTTGTGGTGGAGCTCAGGCTCTAGGCTCACGGGCTTCAGCAGTCGTGGCACACGGGCTAGTTGCTCCGTGGCTGTGCCGTCTTCCCAGATCAGGGATTGAACTGGTGTCCCTGGCATTGCAAGGTGGATTTTTAACCACTGGACCACCAGGGAAGTCCCATCTTAGTCATCTTTAAGTGTACGGCTCGGTAGTGGTAAATACATTCAGATAGTTTTGTAACCTGTCTCCAGAACTCTTTTCATCTTGCAAACTGAAGCTCTATATTCGTTAAACAATAACCCCTACTCCGCCTTCCCCCAGTCCCTGGCAACCACCATTCTACTTTCTGTCCCTATGAGCTGACTGCTCTAGATACCTTATACAAGTAGAGTCACACAGAATTTGTCATCTTGTGACTGGCTCATTTCCACTCACCAGTATGTCCTTATGGTTCAGCCACGCAGCAGGTGCCAGTGTCCTACCTTTCTCAGGCTGAATAATATCCACTGTATGTATAAACCACGTTGTGATTCTCCACTCATCCGTCAATGGACACGTGAGTTCTACCTTTTGCCTATAGTAATAATGCTGCCATGAGCATGGGTATACAAATATCATTTCAAGACCTGTTTTCAGTCATTTGGGGCATATACTCAAAAGTAGAATTGCTACATCATCTGGTAGTATTGTTTTTATTTTCTGAGGAACTGCCGTTCAGTTTTTGATAGCAGTATCTCCGTTCTGACATCATTTTCACCTGAACTGTTTCCTCCTGGGTGACCTTGGGGGAGAAGGAGATGGGTCGAGGTGATGGCTGTTGTTAGGATGGTGCTCTGGGCTCTCTAGGTGCCTGTCCTGGGGGCTTTAGAGACAATAAGGCAGCAAAAGCTGGAGCCGTGGCCATTCACAATGGACCCTGGAGACTGCGGTGAAGATTCCCCGTGAAGACAGCCGGAATAGCTTATTCTGCACAATGATGAATGAGTTTGCGTTATTTGTAGGAGAATGGAGGGCAAAGGGGTCCTTGATTACTAGGTATTATTCAGAGGTGTAACACCTGCTCAGCGTATCACCTCCAAATTTTCCATGGGGCTTTAGTTAAAAGTGTTGGGGGTATTTATAGAACAGACCGTGAAGAAGACAGAGGGAAGGAGAAGCCACTGACACAAGTGTGGAGGCCACACACTGCTTTCCAGGAGCATCTGTGCAGATAGAGGTGCCGCCTGCCTAGAAAGGTGGTCCTTGGAAACGTAGGTGCTGCTGTCCTCAAATGCCAGAAAACCCTCATGTTGAATATTCAGGGGCTTCTTCAAGTGATTTTAAGTGTTTCTGTTTCCTAACTCCTGTTGCTCTCTTGCAGGGCCAGCCTACCATTAATGTGCATTTGAAGTGGGCATTGTATGGGTCATGTAGGTGGGGACCTTCAGGACTGTAGATATGGGAACTTGTTATTATCCCTGAAAGAACAGAAGTAAGGGATTTGCTATTTCTAAATCCCTTTACTTTGGCCCTCTCCCATTTTATCATGAAAAAAGCCCTCAGTCATGGTAGTAATAAATACTGTTTCCTTTCTCCCAGGACATTCTGTATACTTTAAGCACACACTTATCTGCATAGACACATACAAACACCTGAGGTGGCACAATTTAGTTTCTGCTACTTAAAGCCCAAACATTACCAACTAATACAGACATACAGATAATACATCTATGCAACTCTTTACCATTATAAACTGCTTCAACATGCTATTGAATCTCATCAAAATTATTAAGTTGGTATTATTTTCATTTAGCAGAAAAGAGGCTGAAGAGATTAAGACACTGGTTCAAATTTACACTACGTGTTGGAAATGGAATTAGGACAAGAATTCACATCACTGAGGTAAACTCTCAGTCCACAAGTCTTTCTCCTCCACCACAGGATCTGTAGTGATCATTTGCAGTCAGAGATCACCTTGCAGGAAGATTCAGAGAAGCTACTGATTCACCAGTGACTCAAAGGTAAAGAATCCACTTGGAATGTAGGAGATGTGGGTTCCATTGCTGGGTAGGGAAGAGTCCCTGGAAGAGGGCTTGGCAGCCCACTCCAGCATTCTTGCCTGGAGAATCCCATGGACAGAGGAGCCTGGTGGGCTACCGTCCATGGGGTTGGACATGACTGAACCAACTAAGCATGCACCAATTCACTACCTTTGTAAAACTTACTAATGTTGATCTTTCCATGGTGTCAATTTAGAAATGTCTTTATCTTATACTTGGGGATGCACTGAACTCCTTTAAATATAGACAAAATAAAATAAGAATTGAGGTTATTGCAATAGGCATAACTCCAATTGAATCTTAGCGAAGATAGCTGTTAAGTGTGGAAAATATGTTTAGTATTCATGATATGTGTACAGCAGCTTATTTCTAACATTGTTTTGGTAATGTACATGACTTAAATTTCTACTATAGGGATTTATAAAATAAAATGAAATAATCTTGCTCAAATGAGTTTTAGGTCAGATGGCAAAGATGTCTTGATCTACCTGTTTGATATAGAACAATAACTATTTTTTCCTGCCAAGTTTAAAGTATGTTAGTTAATTAAGAACCATTTACCTAGAGATATGTTCTCTTCCTTATCAGGTACACACTGCAAACATGGCCATAGATATTATGTAGCAATGGGAAATGCTTCTGCAATTTTGGAGGTGAATTGTTTTAATTTTATCTCACAACAGTTGTACAGGGAATTGTTGATATTCATGTTTTATTTCCTTTTGTTATAAAATCTTCATAGTTTGCAAAAATAAAAGTTACGAGCTATGTGTCCTTTATTTCCTACTCCCTGTGAGAAAGGTTAAGATAGAGAAAGAACATTCAGTGATGGCCATTGTTGGTGGAGAAGATGATACTGGAAACTGGTAGATAGGAATGGGGAGGAAAAAAAATTATTTTTCTAGATTCAGCTTAATGAGAAACAGAAATATAATAGTAGCATAGAAAAGATAAAATTTATTACTGTCTTACATAAGAGATGTTCAGAGTTGGCAGTCCATAGCTGGTACAGTGCTTCTATGAGAATTTCAGATATTCAGGTTTCTTCTAGTTCATTAGCCTGCCGTTTATAGAATGTAGCTTTTGTCTTTATGGTCCAAGATGGCTGCTAGGGCTCCAGCCATCATATCTGTCTTCCTTTTAAAGAGGAGGAACTTCCCAGAAATTCCACACAATTCCTCTGCACATATCTTATAGTCTACAACTTAATTGTATGGCCAAACTTAGCTGCAGGATAGGCTGGGGCATATAGTATTTTTTTGTGGATGGCAATTAGCTAGAGTGAAAATTGAGAGTCTAGTATTTAAAAGGGAAGAAATGGATATTAGAAGAAAATTGCATTCTTTGACACAGGTTATCCATTTTGTTTCCCAAGTACCCATGCACACCTGTCTTCTACCTTCTTGCTACCTGGATTGCAGGTATAGCATGTGGAACTTCAGAGCCATCATGGACCAAGATGTAAACTTGGGAATGAAGCCACACACAGCTGAACAGTAAGTAAGTGAGATTCAAGGCACATGAGTCCCTGGCAAGGTGGAGCTGTAGGTAGACTACCCCTAGACTTCTGTGTAAGAGAGAAATATGCATTTGTTTTTGATTAAGCCATTTTTGTTAGGATTTTGATAATTGCATCTGAGCTTAATCTTAACTGATGTAAGGATAGTACAAACTTACAAAATAGCTTTCGTTTTAAGATTGTATCTTAAATTCCCTGCCAGTGCAGGTGGACTGACCATCTATCCATGATCCTGGTCCACTCTGTGCCAAATATCAGGTATATAAACATGGCCAAGATGTGGATCTTATCTGTAGGAGCTCACATTGCAGTGAGGGGCAAACAAACCAATGCAGTGAAAGCGCTTCAGTTGCCTTAGTAGAAAGAAATTTGTATACAGGAGAGTGGAGCCCAGGGATACTTGTAATATTCTCTGCTGCCATCTTTAGACTGAACAAAACCCCAAGCCCCTTATAAGTCAATTTGGGGTGTTGACTATACCATATTTTTCTTTATCATTAACATTATCATCATGTTAATCACCTATAATTATTTCTTGTACATAGAAAATTTGTTTTTTGTTTGTTTGTTTTGCTTATATTAGGAGGATGATATTATCAGATTAAACAGTAATTTTCCCTTGAGACATTTTCAGGATAATTGGAGCAGACTATTTTTACTTAAAACCAAAGATAGATTGGCTATGTATAACTTGCTCAAGTAGTGAGCATTTTAGGTGAGAAGAAATGTACTTTTCCTTTTAGGTTTTAGAGTAAAGCTGAATGCTTATTTTCTTCTATTAATGGCATTACAATGAATCACCACAGTAATTTTGTGTTCCAAAGAGTTCTTAGTTGATTTCTCACTGCAACTTGTATTTTACAGATGAGAAAATTGAAGTTCATTAGCATCTAGGCAAGTCCTGACCAGGGTCATGCCACTGGTAAACAGCGGAAGCAGGATTTGAATTTAGGTCTGGACTCTCTTTGTATTCTGTCTATGTGTCGGTTACAACCTTACTGTGGAGACTGAGCCGTGAAAACAGAAGGAGGTGGCAGGTTAGCAGAAGCTGGAGAGGAAAAAAGGTGAAGCTCTTTTGAAGTTTTCCTGCTCAGCCAGGAAAACATGGCCGTAGTTATCAGGTAATTGAAGTGTCAGCGTGATACTGTCAGAAGGGCTGGATGAATTTGTTCCTGTTGGCCTGTACGCGGTGGCTAAGTGAGCTGCACAATCGCAGTTTTCAGGTGAAGAAACTCTCCAGCCGTCAAGGGAGTTCCTCTTTAGAAGCAACTCTACGAACATGCAAAATCAGTGTCATTGAAGTCTTGCTTATGGTACTGCCTCCGATACCGTTTGATACTCACATAAAAGAGGTATTTGTCATTTGACAGGACTAAGACTGAGATTGTGGAGGTCCCCCCAACCCTGTTGCACAGATGTCTGTAAACTAGGTTCATCTAGTGTGTTTTCTTTCATTACGAAGTCTTTGTCACCCTGGGGCCTCCCCTGTCCTATGACTTTTGTGAGTGACCATTCCTGCTCTTGATGAATTTGAAGGGCAGACCTAGGTCATCTTCCAATGTTGGTAATGAGGAATGCTGCTCTTGTCTTCATTTTTATCTCTAGCCTCCTTTGTTCTTTCTCTTGATCCTTATTCTTCCTATAGTGATCACATGCCTCCGTGTAACTATACCCCCATTTCCTGCTACCCTCCTCTCTCTACCTAGCTACCACTGAACCTCAAAGCTCACATCCTCTAGCACAAGAAATGGTGAGTTATATGGAAAAGGCATCCAGTGGTCCTTAGGATTGTTGGCATCTTAATCACCTGATTGCCTGCCCAGACAGTGGGGAGGAAATAGCCTGAGGCTTTGTTTTCTCAGTGACCAGACAGGTTTTGGTGTTGGTTAGTAGCATATGTACCTTTGATTAGCTTTCATTGCCAATACTGGGACATACTTCTTCTAGAAGCTTGGGCGTTTCACTCATAGGAGCTCAGCCGTAGGTGACTTATACACATGTATTGAAATAGTGGGTCCTTCAGGTCATGTCTCATGTTGTAGACACTCAGAAGGAGGTGTCTTTTGTTTGTTGAGAGCTGGGAGTGTTGTTTTAATATCCATCACATTGGGAGGCAGTCAAGAAATCTTTTTGTAAAAAGTGATTGATCTTTTGCCCCCTCCTTTGGAGATATTTTTAAATGCCCCCTCTTCTCCTTGCCCTGTAGAATCTCCTTGAATCACATGAGCTTCCATTCCTACTGCTGAAAATATTTTTGTTTTTTACATAACATGTTAAGCAATATTCCATTAAAAAGGTAATGCATGTTTATTTTAAGGGGATTAGGAAGTTTTTGTTGTTCTTGTTGTTTAGTTGCTAGATTAAATCTGACTCTTTGCAACCCCATGGACTGTATGTAGCCCACCAGGCTCCTCTGTCCATGGGATTCTTCAGGCAAGAATACTGAAATGGGTTGCCATTTCCTCCTCCAGGGTATCTTCCCAACCCAGGGATCGAACCCAGGTCTCCCGCATTGCAGGTGAATTCTTTACTGCTGAGCCACTGGGGAAGCCCAGAAGTATACAAGACTGCATAAAATAAACATTGTCCTTAATGATGACAAGGGCTGTCATGCTTCATCTTATTTCCTTTGTTTCAAGGGTGACAGATCCTTTATTGGGAAATCCTACACTTGCCGTCATCATTGGAGAGTATATTGTGTTTGTGAATGTGTTCAGAGAAAGGGACAGGTGTCTTGATTCCCTCTAAAGTGCTGGAATCTTCCATGGATCAGTTAATAGTAGCATTTATTCTCTTTGCTCTGTAGTCAGATGCCAGCAGTTATAGCAGGAGGCAGCTTTGGAGTCCGAGAAGTCAGTGTCCTCAGCCCACAGTGTTCACATAGGATGTGGGAAGGAATATGTTAACTAATAATTGTTGAAATATCAAAGTTTTGAGTAATTTACTCTCTTGATAAATTGCAATGCATTTTAGATTGAGTCCCCTTAAAAATACTGCTCTTTAGATTCTTGTGTTCTAACATCCTTCCCTGATTGGGAGAGGAAGGGGTGGTGTCCATGTGGCCTGCAGGCATGCCTGTGGGGCCGTATTGGTGTGAATAATATCATCTTACTGTTATTATAACATAACCCTTATCATCTGGGTGGAGAGCTGGTCAGAAGAAACACAGAGTTCTGTGAGAGGCTGCATCTCCACAACTCACCTTAGGAGGATGGGGTTGGTTTCCATTGGAGAGTGGCCACGGACCTTTCTAGTTAATGAGGAGGAAGGAAGGAGAGTGATGGTGGAGAATGTGTCTACATACTTTAATCCCACCATAATCTGAATTTCTGAAGCTGAGACTCAATCAAGATTATTATTATTATGTATATAAATGACGTGTGGCATGAACCTACGTGAACTATATACACACATCGGCTGTCAAGTCATAAATTTTCAAGAAAACAGAGAAGAAAGGTCTCTTTCAGAAAAAAAACAGCTGAAGTCTGTTCCTTTGATACATTTCTGACTGAAGGCAGAAGTGTGGCCCTGATTCTTTGGCATCAGCCCATTCCGTAGTAAGGGTCACCCTTGTAGGCAGTAGGGTTTCTCGATCTTCCTATGTAGCTTTCATTGATCCATTTTCTCCCTTTATGAGTTTTGCAAAATCAACTCCTCCATAGATTTTTGTGTGTGTGGAGAACGGCCTTGGTAGAAGTAGAAAACTCCTGGGGCTTCCCTGGTAGCTCAGTGGTAAAGAATCTGCCTGCAATGCAGGAGATCCGGGTTCGAGCCCTGGCCTGGGAAGATCCCCTGGAGGAGGGCATGGCTACCCACTCCAGTATTCTTGCCTGGAGAATCCCATGAACTGAGGAGCCTGGTGGGCTACAGTCCATGGGGTTGCAAAGAGTTGGACACGACTGAGTGACACACACACACACACACACAGAAAACTCCTAGTTTTTGTACTTGAGTTAAGGACAGCTTGCTCATCCTAGATTTCATCCTCACATTGGAGACCCCAGGTGTCCCCCACATCTCCAGTTTGCTGCTGCAGTGATGGGACAGCTCCCCAAGTGTGAGGGTGAAGGAATTGCAGCTTGCATTCCTACAGCTTTCCTTCCATGGGCACCAGTTGATATTCTAGTTTAAACTACCCCTTGCAGTTTGCTTGTCAACCTGGAGGAGGAAGGTTGAAGGTCTTATATTTGGGCATGTATTTTTATACAGTGTTTATTTTCGCCTCATGGCATATGAGGAGTCGTAGGAAATTAGGGTCGCACCCCAGGCGTAGTGTAGCCAAACTCTGAGAGGCAGCCCTGTACCGGAGGCTGTGAATTCAGGTTGTGTATCTGACCTAGAGGCAGAGCCTGCTCCCAGGGCGGGGCAGGGGTGGGCAGACGGGGAGTGAGTGCTTATTTTGTGCAGAGCAGGGGCCCCGGACACCCGGGTTTAGGTTGTAAGGGGTGGAGATGCCCTTGGGGTGCTGAAGAGATGAGGATTTATTGCCTGCTCACCCAGGGAAGGAAGCAAGCCCAGGACATGGAGTCAACGAACGGCAGGGAAAGGGGTGCCTCTTTCATTCCAAAGCGCCTGGCCTGGTCTTGCACGGCCAGCTCTCTCCTTTCCTGCTTTGGTGTCTGCTCCCGGCTGCAGCCTTTCCTGTGTCTCCTTCCACTCCTTGCAGGTTTTCTTCCCTCAGGCCTCGAGGCTTCCTTGGCGTCTGCTTGCCACCTCTCCCGGGCGTGCCTCCAGGCTGGCTTGCTGCTCCCCGAGCTCCTTCGGCGGCAGCCCGCCTCGGCTGTGACTGAGCCCGCGACCCAGCTTCCTGGGGGACCCCATGTGACCAGATGGTTCACGGCCCGGCGCCAGTTCCCTCTGGGCAGAGCTTCTGTTTGACCCGGGGATGCCCCTCAGTCAGAGGATGGTGGAGGCAGGATCCTGGGTGGTGGAGGCGGCCTTTGCGTAAGGAACTGCCCTAGGGGGGTGCTCCTTCATCACAGACCAGCCCTGGGCTGTTGTACGAGGGAGACCTTTGTGCTGAGCTTTGTCTACAGGCTTTGCCTCAGCTCCTCTACAAAGTGGAGGGAGGAAGATTCAAGTTTCTGGGGGAAATCCTGGAGAGAGCTGGATGCTGGGCCAGAGGAGGGCAGAGAAAGAGGAAGCCCCCCCCCCCCCCCAAACCTGCCATAACTTTTTGTCCTTTCATACTGTTCATGGGGTTCTGACCCCCAGGTCAAACAGTCCTTTGGACGGCAAAGAGATCAAACCTGTCAGTCCTAAAGGAAATCAATCCTGAACGTTCATTGGAAGGACTGATGCTGAAACTGAAACTCCAATACTTTGGCCACCTGATGCGATGAGCCAACTCCTTTGAAAAGGCTGATGCCGGGAAAGATTAAAGGCGGGAGGAGAAAGGGATGACAGAGGATGAGATAGTTAGATGGCATCACTGACTCAATGGACATGGGTTTGACCAAGCTCTGGGAGTTGGTGATGGACAGGGCGGCCTGGCGTGCTGCAGTCCGTGAGGTCACAGAGAGTCAGACACAACTGAGCAACTGAAAAGCAGCAAGCAACCCTGCCATCTGCACCCAGACGGTGGAGTCGCCAAGAGGGATTTGAGAACACATCATGGATTCTTCATTTGTGCCTGATTATAGACCTTCCCTCTGCTCCCCTCTCTTTGGTGCTTATTGTTTTGTAGGAGTGGGATTGAATAGAGGACTCAATAGGATGCAGCCCAGAAGCAGTATGTGCAAGTGTGGGGATCACAAGCAGTGAGGCTGCCCCCCTGAATTGCCTGAACTTGCAGGGAAGATTTTGGACATTCAGTGACCTAAAATGGGGTGGCTTTGAGGTTATAGGAAGGTTTCCTTAAACTCTGGCTGTCATGTGAAGGGCAGGGTCTGGGCATGAGATGAGGTCAGACACCAAGGTCCAAATGGCTGGATGAGATGAAATTCCCAGCCTTGCTAAGGTCATGAGAATGAAGGAATGAACACTAAGGAAGTAAGCTGCCGGTGGATTTTGGAGACAGTGTCAGTGTTGGTCACCTGCCTCCTTTGACTGCAATAAAAATCATGAGGCTTAAAAACCCTGACTGCTGATTTGAAAATTTACCCCATGCAGTGATTGATAATAGAAGCTTTCAGGAAAGAGTAAAAAAAGAGGGGGAGGGGATGACACAGACGTGCCGGGGAAACACATAAGGATAAGGTTCTTTTGTTGAAAAGGAGGGTTAAAACTCTTGGCAGTCCACCATCCCACGAGTGGTGCTCTGAGGTCCAGATCCCTGGGTCTGTGTTACAGGCAGGCACACACAGGCGCAGGGCAGGCAAGAAGGTTTTCATGCTCTCCAGTCCCTCTTGGTATCGTTATTTACAGAAGTGCGGTGACCAGGGGCAGAAAAATGAAGCCTGGCCAATCACACAGGTCTGTCTCCAGCTCTGTGTCTGCCTGCACTCGTGGTGACCATTTGACCATTCCTCGGACAACATTGCTGTTGACAAAAAAGAAAAAAGACGTTCTGTTCAGCAGCAGCATTCCCCAAAGAGAGATGGTACTTGCCTCGTCTTTCCCTGTTTGCCTTTGAAGCAGCCTTGCCTCTCACTTGGAGTCTTGGGCCAGGTTAGAGCCCCTTTCTAGGTCCTTGGCTTTATTAGAAATAAAGGAGCCTCCTGGGCTTTCCTGGTGGTTCAGATGGTAAAGAATCTGCCTGCAACGAGGGAGACCTAGGTTTGATTCCTGGGTCAGGAAGATCCCCTGGAGAAGGGAATGGCTACCAACTCCAGTATTCTTGCCTGTAGAACTCCATGGGCAGAGAGCTACAGTCCATGGGGTCACAAAGAGTCAGACAGAACTGAGCAACTAACACTTTAGGAGCCACCCAGCAGTTTCAATTTTAACAGAAGGATTTTAGACGGCCCCTTTTTTATGCTGAGCTTGAGCCTGAGATGAAGGCTGTGATCTGTCCTGTTGATTGTTGTCAAGGAAGGACTGATGGGAAGGAGGGACGGAAACTATACCAAGTATCATGCATGATACAGTCTTAGTGAAACTGTCTTAAGGGTCTTTGGTTTTAGCAGACTGGAGGGGATTTATAGTCTAGAACAGCAAATTCTAAAATACAAAGGCACAGTCAAAACACTTGAAGAACTTGAAATACTGACGTTTGGGCCCCCTTCCCAGAGATGCTGACTCAATTGGTGTGTTAGTTTCCTGGGGCTGTCGTAGCAAAGTTCCACAGACTGGATGTCTTAAACAACAAGGATTTATCGACTCACAGTTCTGCAGGCTAGAAGTCCAAGATGAAAGTGCTGGCAGCCTGGGTTTCTCCTGAGGCCTCTCTCCTGGACTCGCAAACGGCCGTCTGCTCCCTGCTTCTCTATGTGGTCATCCCTGTCTGTCCATGTCTGTGCCTTGATCTCCTCTTCTTATAATGACACCAGTTGTACTGGACAAGGACCCATCCTGGTGACCTCATTTTACCTTGGTCATGTTTTAAAGTCCCCATCCCACACGAGTTGCACTCTGAGGGACTGGGGTTTAGGACTTCAACATGTGAATCTGTGGGGCAGGCATCCCATAACAATCGGTCTGGGTGGAGCCGAGGCATCACCACTTCAAAGTCTCCCCTGGAGACTCCACTTGCAGCTGAGGTCGAGAATCACGGTTCCAGATGGGTCTGCCCTAGCATCCAGGAACAGCTGTTTGGAATATCATCCCTGGACAGTTGGGTTTTTTACATTGTGAAAGTGTTGGGAACTTTGTGTGGGAAAGGCTGTCATAAGTAGAACCACAAAAAGAGCGTTGATATCAGACAAGGTGACCGTGGAGAGACTTTGTTAAGAGGTCTGTCACACCTTGGCAGGGGGGCGGGGGGTGGATGGGGCGGGGGGAACCTCTGATTTCCCACCAGGGGTCCTGCAAGCAGGGTGCTCACTGCACTTGAGGAAAGCAGCCCCTGAGGACAGACAGCCTCTTTCACTCCACCACTGCTGTGTTTTCTGAGCTTTGTCATCTGCTGTTTGGTTTCCTGAATTGACCTAGCCCCTAGGAGGGGAGCGCCCTGTGTAAGCAGCTGGTCGCGGTTCTCGGGCCAGGAATTCAGTAGAGCCTTACATAACCCTGCAGTTGAGCTCTTGGAAAGAAACGCCTGTCTCATGCGAGCATGCTTAATGAGAGGTGAGCAATTAGCGGGAGGTCGGGGCTCCGTTCCCAGGCAGTTCCGGAGCGTGCAGTGCCTGGTGTGTGGGGGCCGAGAGTCGTGATGCGGGGCTCAGCCTGACTCAACTGCAGCTCACCCGGCTGACGACAGGCACACGCTGACGTCTCAATAGTTCATCCTGTGGCAAGGATTCTGTTTCTCTGTTGCTCTAGGCCTGCAAACTCAGTTTTGGCATTTTACAGGCTTGCTATTTTTTTTTTTTAAAGAGCATCTTTCTGTGACTCTGTCTTCCCTTCCTGTTCCTATCTGATGGTCGTCCTGGCCAGTCGTTCACAAGTATGAGGAGCTGTTCCTCCACTTTCGTGCCCACGCGCATCAGGAGGCGCTCAAGTCCCTCCTGCCCTCCTCTGTCCTTAGTTTTCTCACTGAGGGGGACAAAGTCGACTGCTACCACCTCTTCCAGCTTGGGATTCATGTCAGACACCGGTAAGGGCTTCCCTCACTTTACTGCGTTGGATCCTCACATAGGACCGATGCACTCTCATCTCATGTTACAGGTGAGGGAATCCAGGCTTCGATGGAGAGCTGCCCAGGAATATGAGTGGTGATGGAGCTGGGTTCAAGTCTACGTCATCCTGACTCCAAATCCTATTTCTAGCCTTCATGTGCATCCTGAGCCATGCTGACACATTGCTGGTGATCTCATCTAGCTACATGCTGTGTGCATACTAAGCCGCTTCAGTCATGTCTGACTCTTTGTGACCCCATGGACTGTAACCCATCAGGCTCCTCTCTCCAAGGGATTCTCCAGGCAAGAATACTGGAGTGGGTTGCCATGCCCTCCTCCAGGGGATCTTCCCCACCCAGGGATTGAACCTGCGTCTCTTACATCTCCTGCTTTGACAGGCAGGTTTCTTTACCATGGGCGCCACCTGGGGAGCACCTCGTCTGGCCACATGGCTCTGAAATCCATCCATACCGTGGGTGACTCTCACTCCTACACCTCTAACCTAGACCCTCCCCTGAGCTCCAGGCTCGGGTATCTGATGGCCTCTCCACACCATCTCTGGATTTCTAGCACTCACCTCAAAGCTAGCCTGCCCCAAGCAGAGCCCCATATCTCCCTCCCTTTTCCGAAGCGTGCTCCTGCTCGGCCTCCTCTCTCCGTAGATGCGTCTCCTTTCAGTGACTCAGGCCAGAACGCGGGTGTCACCCTGACGCCTCTGCTTCTCTCCCAGCCCACATGCGCGTCATCGGCAAATCCATCGGGACTAACAATATCCCAAATCCAGCTGCCTCTGCCCCCCTCCACCGTCCCCGCCCTCCCACTGTCTGTCCTTATCACCCACCTCAGAGTGAGTCAGCCTCTGTCACCCTTTGCTCAAATCCTTCGGTGCCTTCCTGTCCCATTCAGGTTGTCAGTTATTAAGTTGAAAGTAAAAGTGAAAAAGTAAGTAAAAAATGTTGCTGAGTCGTGTCTGACTCTGTGGGACTCTGTGGACTGTAGCCCACCCAGGCTCCTCTGTCCATGGAATTCTCCAGGCAAGAACACTGGAGTGGGTACCCATTCCCTTCCCTGGTGGCTCAGATGATAAAGAATCTGCCTGCAATGCAGAAGACCAGGGTTTGATCTCTGGGTCAGGAAGATCCCTTGGAGAAGGGAATGGCTACCCACTCCAGTATTCATGCCTGGAGAATCCCCATGGACAGAGGAATCTGTCAGTTAACAAAGAGTCGGACGTGAATGAGCAACTAACACTAACAGTTATTAAGTTACTGGCCCTCAGCCCTGAACCCATCCTTCTGCACTTGACTTCATGTTGCCAAGGCTGGTCAGCTGGCTCCCTGTCGGGCTAGGTCAGCAGGAGGTGCTCGAGGGAGACGGCGCCCGGGAGGAGGGAGAAGGGACTCGCTCCCTCCTGTTGGGCTCTCTGTAGGTTTCTGGTTGGCTTGCGTCTCCTGTGAGCAGTACCCCAGCCCGGCTGCCTCAGCCTGGCAGAGGCAGTTCCTTCCTGTAGCAACAGTTGAGTCCACTTTGCACTCGTCTCGCCCTCAGGAACCGACCTGGCTGTGCCTCCTCTGGGACATCAGAGCCAGTGGCCACGGCCCCGCTGCAGGGGCCTGGAGCTTCCAGGTTTTGATAGCTCACCTTCACTTGCCCAGCCCTGGGGGTGGAGACATCGTCCTGGACTTGCTGTCCTTTCCCCTTTCAGTTACCTGGTAACTGACTCTACCTCTAATTAATATTTGCTAAAATAACCGGTGTAATATGTGAAACAGATCGCCAGTCCAGGTTGGCGTGAGACAGGGCGCTCAGGGCTGGTGCACTGCGATGACCCAGAGGGATGGGATGGGGCGGGAGGTGGGAGGGGGGTTCAGGATGGGGGACACATGTACACCCATGGCTGACTCATGTCAATGTATGGCGAAAACCACCACAGTATTGTAAAGTAATTAGCCTCCAACTAAAATAAATAAATAGGCAAACCAGTATGGCTTCTGTCTCCCAGCTGGGCCCCGACTGATATGCTGAGTCCAAGCTCAAGTCCTGAACCTGGCTGCTGAGGGGCTCGGTGAGCTGGCTCCTGCCCACTCCCGTCTCCTCTCCTTTCACTGCCGGCCTGTTTCATTCTCTGGCCCCTGTGGCCCATGCTCTTCTGCAGACACACCAACCCTTCTGTAGCGTCAGGGTCGCTTTGCCTAAAAAAAACCTCTCCCTGTGATTCTGCATGGCTTCTTCATCTCCGCCCACCCCCAGAGTCTCTGTGAAATGTCACCTCCTCAGTGAGACCTGCCCTGACTACCCCACATGGGCCACAGATGCCCACCCCTGGGGAATCCTCATCTTTCTTCATCTGCCTTGTTCCCCACAAAGCACCAGTTGATATGAATAGTGTCTATATTGACTTGTTTGTCAATTGCCTCTCTCCTCTTGACTAGAATATAGGACCCAGGAAGGCACAGACTTTTCCTTCTTTAGTGACTGTATATCCCAGACTTCAGAGCACAGGCCTTACACAGAGTAAATGCTTGATAAATATTGGTCCAGTGGATGAGCGATTGGAGTTCTAGAATCTCAGGACTTAGACAAAGGTGCCCCAGGCACAGGTGACTCCATCCTCATGCCTCGGGGAGGGTCATAAAGAGGATGCTGACATCATAGGAAAAGGAATAAGTGCTTTCTCCATTGCTGTGTGTGTGTGTGTGTGAGGGGGAGGGAGCGGAACTAGCAGTGTCTGTAGCCCCACTGTGCATGGGCTTGGGTGTATCTACTTGTGAAGAGTAAGTTATATTTCTTCTCTCTTTTCTACCAATTGCCATTGCTTGACGTGGAAAAAAGAAAACGAAAAACAATGAACAAAGTGTGAGTTATGGTATCTCATTACCTGCGGTCTGCTGAGTCTATGGTATCTCCCCTCTACGTTCCCTCTCCACTCTGGCTTTTGAACTAATAGATGTCGAGGGGCTGCCTTCCTAGAATACCATCCTGATAATTCTGTGGAACATTCTAAGTGGTTTCCAGCTCCCATGGACTTTAATTCATAACAGAAGAGCCTGAGAATGTTGGCTGTTGGCCTCTTATCATCTGTGTGCAGAATTGTCTCCTCAAGGCTGGGTCTGCTGAGGGGCTTGCTGCACTTCTTTCCTAAGGTGAGGCCTAGTTCTTAGTGGGGAGCTTGGGGAGCTACAGGCCCTGGGGTCACAAAGAGTTGGACACAACTGAGTGATTAACACTTTGGCTTTCACTTTGCTTCTTAATTCAAGAGGGCAAAGCATCACTACGAACAAAGCTAGTGGAGGTGATGGAATTCCAGTTGAGCTATTTCAAATCCTGAAAGATGATGCTGTGAAAGTGCTGCACTCAATATGCCAGCAAATTTGGAAAACTCAGCAGTGGCCACAGGACTGGAAAAGGTCAGTTTTCATTCCAATCCCAAGGAAAGACAATCCCAAAGAATGCTCAGACTACCACACAATTGCACTCATTTCACACGCTAGTAACGTAATGCTCAAAATTCTCCAAGCCAGGCTTCAGCAATACGTGAACCGTGAACTTCCAGATGTTCAAGCTGGTTTTAGAAAAGGCAGAGGAACCAGAGATCAAATTGCCAACATCTGCTAGATCATCGAAAAAGCAAGAGAGTTCCAGAAAAACATCTACTTCTGCTTTATTGACTATGCCAAAGTCTTTGTGTGAATCACAATAAACTGTGGAAAATTTTGAAAGAGATGGGAATACCAGACCACCTGACCTGCCTCCTGAGAAACCTGTATGCAGGTCAGGAAGCAACGGTCAGAACTGGACATGGAAAAACAGACTGGTTTCAAATAGGAAAAGGAGTACATCAAGGCTGTATATTGTCACCCTGCTTATTTAACTTATATGCAGAGTACATCATGAGAAACGCTGGGCTGGAAGAAGCACAAGCTGAAATCAAGATTGCCAGGAGAAATATCAATAACCTCAGATATGCAGATGAAACCACACTTATGACAGAAAGTGAAGAGGAACTAAAGAGCCTCTTGATGAAAGTGAAAGAGAAGAGTGAAAAAGTTGGCTTAAAACTCAACATTCAGAAAACTAAAATCATGGCATCTGGTCCCATCACTTCATGGGAAATAGATGGGGAAACAGTGGAAACAGTGTCGGACTTTATTTTGGGGGCTCCAAAATCACTGCAGGTGGTGATTGCAGCCATGAAATTAAAAGACGCTTACTCCTTGGAGGGAAAGTTATGACCAACCTAGATAGCATATTAAAAAGCAGAGACATCACTTTGCCAACAAAGGTCCATCTGGTCAAGGCTATGGCTTTTCCAGTGGTCATATATGGATGTGAGAGTTGGACTGTGAAGAAGGCTGAGCACCGAAGAATTGATGCTTTTGAACTGTGGTGTTGGAGAAGACTCTTGAGAGTCCCGTGGACTGCAAGAAGATCCAACCAGTCCATCTTTAGGACTCGAGATCAGTCCTGAGTGTTCATTGGAAGGACTGATGCTGAAGCTGAAACTCCAATACTTTGGCCACCTCATGCGAAGAGTTGACTCATTGGAAAAGACCCTGATGCTGGGAGGGATTGAGGGCAGGAGGAGAAGGGGACAACACAGGATGAGATGGCTGGATGGCATCACCAGCTTGATGGACATGAGTTTGAGTAAGCTCTGGGAGTTGGTGATGGAGAGGGAGGCCTGGTGTGCTGCAATTCATGGGGTCACAAAGAGTCAGACACTACTGAGTGACTGAACTGAACTGAACAACATTTTCAGGCCAGGAAGAGGCAAGAGAATTTCTTCACATTAGCAATTAGTGGAGACCCACCTTCCCAGGGTGCAAGGCTGAATCAACCCGAAATCTAGCACATTACAGGGTACACCCTGCCCTGCCGGATTGTGGGGAAACTCCCTGGGTCACAGTGGCACATTACAGTTCTCACTGCCACGGTTCATCTGTCCAGTCTTGTTTGCCTTGGATTTCAGCCACCCAGGCTTCAGAAGGTGCTGAGCTGGCCACTGATCTTGGCCCCAGAACACAGGCTGTGGTTCGTGCCATGTTGAACGCTAGTGGCAATTATGGTTGCTGATTGAAAAGGAAACTGAACACACTGGCTTTCATCAGGTCAGCTTTGCTTGGCTACATGCAACTTTCCACTTGGGCAGATGAGGGCTAAATTCTCAATTCAGACAGACTCTTTCAAGGTGTTGTGTTTTGGGGCTCAAATAACTAAGCAAGACAACCCTGTGAACCTGGGTGCTGTCTATAGTGTCACTAAACTTGGTGCCCTGTGAAAGGACAGCATTAAGCACATAAAACTTCTAACTTCAAGGGCTAAGATTTTGCTCAGTTTTGGCTTCGGATTTTGCTTAGTTTAGAGCTGTTGTTGTTCAGTTGCTAAGTTGTGTCCAATTCTTTGCTACCCCATGGACTGCAGCACACCAGGCTTCCCTATCCTCCACTATCTCCTGGAGTTTGCTCAAACTCATGTCCACTGAGTCAATAATGCCATCCAACCATCACATCCTCTGTTACCCACTTTTCCTCCTGTCCTCAATCTTTCCCAGCATTAAGGTCTTTTCCAATGAAAAGTAGTTTAGAGCTACTGCAGCCTTAGTTTACTGTGCCATATTTGAAATAAGAAATCTGAGCTACATTTTAATTTTTGAAATATAGAATGTATGTGGGTAGGAAGATATTGATAAGTACCCTCAGAGTATGTAGCACTGTGCTGGATATTCATGGGAAATCTGAAACCAAAGACTTGGTTACTGTCCTCAGGAAGCTCCCAACCTATTTAGGGAAATAGAAACTACACTCGCATAGACGTGGGCTTCCCTTGTGGCTTAGCTGGTAAAGAATCCACCTGCAATGTGGGAGACCCCAGTTTGATTCCTGGATCAGGAAGATCCGCTGGAGGAGGGATAGGCTCCCCACTCCAGTATTCTTGGGCTTCCCTTGTGGCTCAGCTGGTAAAGAATCCACCTGCAATGCGGGAGACCTGGGTTTGATCCCTGGGGTGGGAAGATTGCCTGGAGAAGGGAAAGGCTATCCACTCCAGTATTCTGGCCTGGAGAATTCCATGGACTGTATAGTCCATGGGATGGCAAAGAGTCAGATACAACTGAGTAACTTTCGTTTTCATTTTTCATAGACACAGTAAAGCAAGACTATTCATAAGCATTACAATGTGTGTAGTCAGGAGTGGTATAGGAATTCGGAGAATAAGTAGATAACCATGGACCTGTGTTTGCTGAAAAAAGCTTCAGTGGAATTTAAAGTGGCCTGAGAAAAGAGTGTGGGTTTAGATTGATAAGAAAAGGAGAGGACCCTCAGGCCAGGTCGTCTGAGCAGGGGCGGGGTGGCACGAACGTGTGCAGCACACACGGTGTTTCACAAGTGGATGAGCTCTCTCCGGGGTTGTCATTAGAGAGGGAGGTGAGCAGATGGGAAAGGACGGAGCGTTGGAGGACACCCAATCCAGTGGGGTGGACAGGATATGTGCACACAGAAAGATGAGTCAGGCTGTTGCTTGTGCAATTAAAATATTAAAAGATGATTCAAAGGCAGAAAGATAAGTAGTACTTGGCAACTCTACCTCACAAGTCAGATAAGAGGTACAACCAAGACGTGCTTCAAGACTTTAGGGGAGGGTAGATAGAGGATGTTGAAGGGCCGTGGCCTTAGGAGAGGGAAGAGGAGGGGAAGCAGGCAGAAGAAAGGGTTTCTGGCAGGTGAAGCGGAGCTCAAGGGCAAGGCTGACTTTCGGAGATATCCGACTCTTGGTGAAGAAGGAGATGGGCACTCTTGGTGAAGAAAGAGATGGGCATTTGGCTGGGATGTGGGTCCTAAGGCCTGCAGATGAAAAGGTCTGTAGTAGTTATATTGAGAAAAGGAGCCAGTGGGTGGATGAGGGGCAAATAGCAGGATTACTAAGCATGTGCCAAGGTCAAACTGTGTGGAGCCCGTTTTTAGCCTGGAGCGGGCCAAGTCAGGGGTTATGGGCCCTTCCCCAGTTGTGTTGTTTGATTCAGGAGGTCAGGATTGGGAGTTGGTGGGGCTGCCTTGAAGGGAGGGCTGAGAGGGTGAAGTCTCGGGTGCTGACGAAGGTGGCAGTTTCACAGCTAAGCACAGGGTTCCACGGGCTCAGGCGGGTGGATTCCGAGGGACAGAGGAGGGCCTGCGGGTTAGGAGAGCAGGGACGTAGAGACAATCTTGTACTGATGCGGTCCTGGGGAGACCTTGTTGGCTCACAAGCAGTGAACTGAGAGGAAGAAGTGTAAGGGAAGCTGGAAGGAAGTTATTTAAGAAGAAAGCAGAGCACCCAGTGTTTGATATTCCTCTGTATGAAGGAAGTTAGGTTGAGTTGTCAACAGTAGCATGAATAACATCATGATGATGAGACAACTGACTTAGAATATCTTGGGTCAAACCATTCTCTAAATTTCTTTACTTTTTTTTCTAGACAAACTTATTTAACACTCGTAGCTTAATATTTCTGTTAGATTTTAGAGATTGGAAGAGCAGAGAGTCAACTTAGTTTTAAAACTCAGCTCCATCATTTTCTAACTGTGAGATTTGGGGCAACTTAACCTACCTTTCTGCTCTTGATTTTCTCATCTCTAAAATGGGAATGACAGTATGTTTCCTTGGGGCTGTTGTGCATGCATAAACATTAGGTTTCAACAAGTAGGGACCCTTGTTATTTTAAAATCAGAATTTCAGAAGCATTTGTGTGTTTCAGTGCAAGTTACTGTTCAGCCCTGGCAACTCCCCCTTGCCTCTGTTCTTCCACACACCTTGCTCACTTGTAAACATGTCTACTTAGATTTGTGATTTGGAATGTAGAGTGCTGAGCCCAGGTAAGTCAGCCAGTGTTTTTTTTTTTTTTGACATGTGACAAATTATGCCACGTTTAAGCACAATAAGGGAGGACAAGGGAATTAACCTGTGAGGAGGAGCTGTTTGGCAAGTCCCAGCAGTCTGCACAGGCCATTTGGGATCTTTCACACAGACGTGGATGACGCTCTCCTCCCACAGTGACTGAGTCAGGGGTCACTGTTTGCTGAGTCACGTGGCTCTTTGCTGGGAGGGACGTGGGCAGCACTGACAGTGAATGACGTCAGTGCCGTGGGAATCATCGGAGGTACTCATGAGCCCAGCACGTGGGTCAGAACCACGCAGTCCTGCGTTGTGTTTCTAAGTATAATTCACATCTGGGGAATAGATCAGGGGAGATTCAGTGAGTCCAAGCAGGAAACGAAGTTCAAATATATTTAGAAGATATTAAAGGAAGAGAAGAACTTCTCCAAGGGGTCTGATTTCCCCTTTCACTTTTCTAGAAACCATTTTGGTTCTCTGGTTACATCTTTTTTTGAGGGATATTAGCAATACTGTGTTCATTTGACCCCCATGAGCCCTCCCTTCCAGTACTTCAAGTTCTTGATGAGTTCTACTTCCTTGGCATAGGGAGTCTGTAATAGTCATGGGTTTGGCCAGGGTTTTGTTCTCTCTAATTTAATTTGTCTAAAGCACAAGTGAAGACTTCATGAGCTGAGGCCAAGAAATCATACTTCATTTTTGCTTAACACATTTTGCCTGTGGACCTCAGATCATTGACAGAGCAGTTGAGAGAACACAGATTAAACCATAACTGTTCTCAGGTATTTCCATTGTGTGGATTTGACAGAGAAACCCACATCGCTTGCGATGTCCCCCATTTCTTTGTTTCTACGACTCACCTCAGAAACTTCCTTACCTTAAGAAGCAACCAAAATGTGTAAAGTTTTGTTACAAGCAAGTACAGTGGGCTAAAACTTTTCAGAGACAGACATTGAAAAATTGCCCATCGGGTTGACTTTTGGTCCTTATGTGCGGAGAGGGGTAGGAAAGGGTTGTTTATTCAAAGGTCAATATAGGTATCTGTTGCTACTTGACCTCTGGTCATCCAAATTTTCCCTCTCAGAACTTTGGAAGCAAGTTGATTCAGATAAATCCATCGCTTTCTGAAGTCTCAAGTCTTGTTTTCTGAAACTCAGAACCAAATAGATTGCCCCCTCTCCAAACTCACTGTCCAGAGACACACTGTCAGAATTTAGGAATCAATACATTTAGATAATGAAGGGTCTTTTCCCACTTCTCACTTATTAGAAACTACTCATTTGTGGTAGAAAATTAGAGAACCACAGGAAAGACTAGCGATGACAAAAGTGACCCGCTGTCAAAGGTGTAATCGTTCTTACTAATTTCCTGATATTGGCTTATATCACGAAGTGAGGAATACACTTCTTCTGTCTCTTACATCTTCTCCTCATCCACCCCAGCTCAGAAACTTTCAGAATCCATGAAAATCAAAAACAAACAAACAAACAAAACTCCCACACAGTTTGTTGATAGATCTGTATATTGGCTTGGATGATAATATCTGACCAGCATGTAGTATGTGTGAGATTTTCCTTGTTGCTAACCTTCTGCACTTGAATCTAGGTTAGGCCCCCGGGCCTTCTGTTGGTGACCAGCTGCTTGTTGCTCTCGGCACTGAAGCTCTTGCCCGGGTACTGGAATGGATAGTCTACTAACCTGATTTCTCAGGGTCACATTTGTAGCCACAGTATCCGTGGAAGTCTGTGATCTATGCTTGTCTATTTCCCTGCTAATAGACAAAGTTGAAAATGCCTCATTGAAATACAGTTTGAAATCTAAGCATAAAGAGAATCAGGAATGAGAATGATGCAGAACTGAAGACACACGGTGACTTAAAAAAGTACATTTTCCCCTAAGTGCTCAAAAAGTCATCAGCACTGCTGCTTGGTGTCCGAGTGTGTGGCGGAGCAAAGCCAGACACAGCTGGTTGACCCCCAGGCTTTCCGATGCCCCGTCGCCATAGCCAGCTTTCCTACTGTGCCTACGTTCTCTACCTGAGCTTTCCTAGCTTCATCTGCTTTGCTTTTTGGAGTGGCAGCTGTGGGCGAAGGGGCAGGACGTGGAGAACCTGGCCAAAGGCTGGGTGGTGGGGCCTTGGTGCCAAGATGGCTCTCCAGCCAAGGTCTCTGCTGGTTTCCCGCCTTCTGACCACAAACGTTCATTGTGAATGTGACTCCCACCAGAGCAGCTTTGTTTGTAAATGACTCCTTCTTCTGCTTTCTGCAAAATGACATCAGCTCTGACTGCTGCTCCATCCCCAGTTAGGGCTTGGGCCACTATCTGTTACGTATCTTTGAACCTTCATGCCTTTGCTCAGTCATGTCTGACTCTTTGTGACCCCATGGACTGCAGCCCTCCAGACTCCAGGCATTCTCCAGGCAAGAGTACTCAAGTGGGTTGCCATTTCCTACTCCAGGGGAATCTTCCTGATCCAGGGATTGAACCCAGATCTCCAGCGTTGCAGGTGGACTCTTTACCGTCTGAGTCACCAGGGAAGCCTGGCTATCTTGAAGGGAATTTTGAAACATCAACCCCTTTGTCTGAGCCTGGAGACACAGAGCACCATGTGTGAAGCATCCCTTTCCTCTAGTTGGATGAAGCCCTGCTCTAGGTGGAAAGAGGCTTGGCTTTAGCTCCTCCTGTACCCTTTTGCATTTCAGACTACACAGTCATCCATAGCAGCCCAGTTAGGGCGACAGAGCGTGTAGATGAATTTCTGATGATGTGGAGACACCTTTCTTGAGTGGAGCTCTGAGTGCCCTGCCCACCTTCTCACCTTACCATTAGTAGCACTGTGTGCTCAGAGTAGAATGTTGGCTTCGTAGGCAGTCAAACAGAAGCCCAGTGAGAGAAATCAGCTACCTAGGGGACAATATAAGCTAGTGGTCCTGCCAAGACCAGAACCCCAGTCTTTTAAACTGGTTCTATAAGTCCCCCAGTGGGACTTGACTTAGATTTAATTTAGTTTTTAAGTCTTGGCAGACTGGATGCTATGTGTTTGTGTAGACTTGCACCATTTAAAAGGTTCTTGGAGTTGAGATCTTGCATGTAATTTGCTACATTAGCTTTGGGCAAAAATATTTGCTTTTTGATCCTTTGTGGTTTGAGTTCCTTCTCAGCATTAACCTGGCATGTTAGAGAGCACTGGACTGTGGAACGCAGCAAGGGGCCCAGAGATCAGGGCAGGGGGAGTGAGGAGGGCTTATTACTCATGGCAGCTTTTCAGACTGCAGGCGCTCATGTAGGATTTTCCCAGATTGTTTGGTTGGTTGTTTATGTATTTTGGATATCACTCAGTTGAGATTAGGAAGCCGAAGCAGTTCAGATGAAGCCTTTTGGATTTGGGCTTAACACTGGGAAAAACCTTCTCCTGATGCACTGAATTAAGTAAGAGCATCACTGTGATGTTTGTCACAAAGTGGCATTCACTCTATCTTAATTGTCCCTCGCTGTTCAGCCCTCTTTGGGGGTTGAACCAGGATGGGTTTTTCTAGTGAAAATTTGGCTGTCTTCTTAGATTCTCCAGTGTGCTGAATACTTCAGCATCAGTGAACAGATGACCTAGTAATTAGGTCTAATCACCAACCACTATATTATTTTGTGACAATAAACAAGGAGCAGATATTCTGCCCTGTTTCTTGGGAGGGATAGCTGAGGCAGAGAGAAGGAAGTAACTGATTTAGTCATATGAGGAAACTCAAAACGGGAACAGGACATCCCAGGGACACCCTCTGAGGACAAACCCTGAAGTTGTACTCATTTTTAGCAGTGCTTTTTACCCCCCGACCCCCACCTCGCTGCTTCTCTTTCTGAAGCTAAGGCTAGCCATACCCTTGCTTTCTAGATGGTGAAACTCCTTTTCCCCATTCTTACACCACTGGGCTTACCAGGTGGTACAGTGGTAAAGAACCTGCCTGCCAATGCAGGAGACATGGGTTCGATCCCTGGGTCAGAAAGATCCCCTGGAGAAGGAAGTGGCAACCGACTCCAGTATTCTTGCCTGGAGAACTCCATAGACAGAGGAGCCTGGCTGGTGTCTATAGTCCGTGGGGTTGCAAAAAGTCAGACATGACTGAGCACACACACACCATTGCCAACCTCTCAACTGAGTTTTCAGTCCCAGTATACATACACTGGGATCACAGCATACGGGAGGACTAGGTTCTAAAGTCAGCATAGAAGGTGAGAAGCTATTATATTTTTAAAAATTCAGTTATAATTTGCCCACTTTCATGCAGTATGCATAGTTTATAGCATTGGTATGTATAGTATATACAAAAACACGCATACAGTTAAAGACTATGTACGAAACATTTAATTTTTCAGCACCAGATCCTTAAACATCAGCGTCTCAGCAAGAGGCTCCGAGAGATAAGCAGGAGCAAAGATTGATGTAGGGCAGAGGAGATTCACATCTCTCCCTTCCCGTGCTCTTCAGGGCATTCGCATGGAGAGAAAGGGTGGCTAGAATCACTCAGGTTATTGGAAAATTTTCCCCTCCCCTCCTTTCTTTCCTTACTAGTGCCCTCTGCGTACCCCCTCCTCTTCCTCACACTGCTTTTTCCCCTTGAATGGAGAGAGTGAATATGAACAAGTTAAACACGTGTGTGATGTCACTTTACTGTAGGTTTCGCAAATGCCAGCTATAAGTCAGTGAATGTCATTGTGAAATATAAGAAAAAGAAACAAAGGAAAGCTTGTGTCTTCCTAATTTTCATTAACAGAAAATCACGCCAATGGATTTTATGATTTTTGTTGGAAGGATCAGCCTATCATTGAAATATGGGTTTACTGTTAATGTTAGATCAGTAGTTTGCATGAGGATGTTATATTGTTTAAGCCAGTGAGATCCATGTCCTTTTGGAAAAAACGCAACTTGTATTCTCTACTGGAGTGCACTGTACTGGGAAAGCAACATGATTTTTATTTGTTTGTAACTCAAAAACATTTTTGCCTTCACGACAGAGAGGCTTTTAAATATCATTAAACTTAATCAGTTTTATAAATCCTGGTTGGGTTTCACATAACTTTAAGCCTAATTAAAACTGTAGACATTTGCTTTCTAGTTCTGCATGTTTTTCTTTTAATGTTTTGCTAATCACCAGGATTCCCTATCATCACTGGCTAATATCTCAAGTCATAATGCAAGGTTCAGTGTTAATGACAGTGGGTGTTGGTCCCCATTGTAAACAAGTTTAAAAAAATAACTTTGAGGTCTTTTATTGGCTGACCTTTTGGAAATGAAGGCTTCAGTGTTGTTCACTTGTGACGTGACTGCTGTAGCGCGGCGGGCTTTGCCATTTTCTCATGGTTTGCTTAGGCTGATGTTATTGGCAGTGCTTTCAACCTGTGGCTTTTTTCTGTGAATCTTTTATATTTTTTTCAATGATTTGAAGGTTAAGTTAGTTAAAGTTACATATTGTGGTGCATACAGCTGCTTAACAAGCTCAGGGAAATAGCGAAATGTTCTAAAATGCTGAATGCAAACCAAGGGCTGAGGGGTAGATACCTCTCTCAATCTTTCAGGAATCCTCACTCAATCTTGAATATTACCCATTGGGTGAAAGTTCTAGGTTAATCTGGATAATACATGTTTGCTAAGCTTAATTAATTTATTCTTAAATAAAGATATGTAGTGATAGCCCGATGGTCTAAATTCCTGCAGGGTTCCATTACTGTTAAATCATCAGAACGGTGTGCTTTGTTCATTTCTTCATGATTTAGGCTTCTGGAGAAAATTATGAAAGGAAGAGGGATAAAAGTATTCAGATAGCATCATTTCCTCTAGAAAAATCTGAGGTGTGGCTTATAATCCTTGAAAAATTCTCCTGGAGTTCTTCTGGGCAGAAGCGACTAAATGCTGCTCTAACTAAGAGGAAGGTATGTTTTATGGGCACAAATATTCATTATTTCTATGTATTAGGGTTGAAGAACTCAAACATTTACAGGAAATTAAATCCTATTTTCATTAAAACTCCCCTGTTTGGAATCTTGAAAGTGGATAGCTTTTACATTTAAATCAGAACCCACTCCCTTCTTTATTCTGTTGGCTGAAGTAGTACTAGGAAAATGAGGGAATTATCTGTTTACCAAAGTGATACCATCCTTCTCCAAGCATGCTAAACCAAATTTCAGAGCCTAGTGGATGAAATATCTGCCGTCTGTGTTAAGGCCACCAGGTTCAATTCCTGCTGGGATGGTAGTTTTTTCAATTAAATTTCCATTAACTTTTCGCCTCTGTGTCATTAGACACTAATTCTTACGTGTGGCAAAGATGAAAGCGTAAAAGGAAATATCTGATTCACGCATCATGTTACTGACAAGTGAAATGTGACGATGACAACTTTTTAATGTGGGAGATAGGGAAGCTGACGAGGGGACAGGTCTCTTAGACTCGACACTGACCAGGGCAGAGGAGTGGTGGCAGCTGCAGCTCACGGAGGCAATTTGAAAGATAGTGATCTCGCAGTGGGAGCATTCAGGATGATAAACGCTGGGATGTGGGGAAGAAGCCGGGCGGTGAAAACAGCCTGCAGTGAGCCTGATCCACGGGAGGAGGAAGCACCCAGAAGCACTTTGTTCAGGAGAGGAGATGGAGGGGTACTTGTCGTTTTGGGTAAGCTGGTACGAAGGGGGAAAAGACAAACCTCTTTCACTACAGAAAAGAAAAAAACTGGGAACCTTAGAACTGACACACTTGGTTAATACCTGTATTCTCAGAGGAGCTGAAGTTCAAGCAACAATAGTTAAAGTATTAAGAAGAGCATGATGCTAAGAGGTACAAAGGTCATGTATTTAAACTTAAAGATGGAAAGGGTTTCCAGGGCACAGATGAAGGCAGTGAGAAACAGATAGACGTTAACAGCAATTTTGCAAGAAGGGGAAAGATAAAAAGACAAAATCCCATCAAGCACAACCCCAAACATGTTTGCTAGTGGGTGATACTGATAGCTGATGCTCGAAAGGGCGAGCCCAAGAACACGTTTCAAGAAGTACCCATGCTTTATCAGTATTTTCATGGAAATAAGAATAAATGGTTTTTAGAGTTCCGTTGCACAAATTTTAATCAAGTGAACCTAGACACAGAATTTAAAAAAAAAAAAAGAAGCAAAGGAGATTAAGGGCAATTTGTTCATTATAGCTTAAGACTAGATTTACATTGGGGTGAGGGAGGTTGGATAATCTGATTTTTACATTAATCCATGCTTTAGATGAGAATACAGAGTAAAACAAAAATGATTGTACATACACGTGCTTACACATGTGCACATACATATTTGCATAGTCTGTATATTTGTATGTAAGAAATAGAATCAACTTTGGAACACTCATAATAATGCCTAATATTACTGAGTACTGCTTATTATTCCATATGCTTTTCAAACGTGGTACATCTCAGTAATTTATCACAATTACTCATTAAAGAGGAACTCTGTTTCTCTCTTTTTTACAGATGAGAAAACTAAGGTACAGAAGTTCAAATTCCAGTTCAGAGTCCATCCGTGGTAGAACTAGGGTTGGGAACTGGCATTCCAATTCTAGAACCCATGTTTATTACCATTATTTAGTGGAATAGCAGTTAATAATAAAAAGAATTACATCTGGAATAGGTTTAACATTTATGTTTGAATATAGCTTTGCCTGTTGTTCTGAGAATATTTACTTCAAAATAGTGGAGTCCAAATTGAAGTTGAAAGGCTAAACTGATTTGAGAGGAATTATTCTTTTCTTTTTTTGATGGCTGGAAAGAAACCACATTACTTTTTAGAAGGATGCAAAACATCAGTTTAAAGTAAAGTAGGCTTATTTGAGCAAGATTCTATTGAATTCTTGCCTAAGAATTAGCTAGTGTTCAGCCCCTTGCTCTGTGTGTGTGTCTGTCTGTGGAGTTCTGAACTCTACTTTGGAGTCAACCTTATTACTTCCATCTGTGCACTGACAGTTTGAAGGCATCTCATAACTGGTTTTGATTCCTGGGTCAGGAAGATCCTCTGGAGAAGGAAATGGCAACCCAGTCCAGTGTTCTTGCCTGGAGAATCCCATGGACAGAGGAGCCTGGCGGGCTGCAGTCCATGGAGTCGCAAGAGTCAGACATGACTTAGCGACTAAACCAGCACAAAACTGGTTTGTACACAGTTTTGCTTTTACTTTGCGGGTGTGGGCACTGACATGCTGTAGGAACCTAGGCCCCCAAACCCTTGCATTGGATAGGCATGTACTTGGCCCCAAGTAACAGGACATCCAGCTCACAGTAACTTAAACAAATGCGGGTTTATTTTTCTCATGTAATAAGAAATCTGGAGTGAAGCAGCTGCCTGTATTGGTTTAGTTGCTCAGTGCTATTAGAGTTGGCATCTCTGCATTGCTCCTAGCCTTTCCTTCGTGTTTGTGAGATGCAGTTGCAGCTCCAAAACATACAAGGCAGGTTAATGTGGAGAGCAGGCAGCACCAACCATTTGCTTCAGGAAAGCAAGTCTTCTTAGAAGACCTCGTGCTCTTCTCTTCCATCTCCACCTCCAGGGATTCGGTTAGGACTGGCTCATCGCTGCTGCAAAGCAGGCTGGGAATGTATCTGGCTGCAAGGGAGAAGGTGGGTGTTGCGAAGCTAATCAATGAAGTTTGCCCTCGCATCTCAATAGACCTTATAATTTAAGGAATAACCTGAATTACAGAGTTGTGTAATAGACAATCAAAAAACTTTCAAGCTCAGGTGTTGTCAAATTAGACTAAACCATATATTTTTCTTTTATAACCCTTTTATAACATGCAGCCTGATCTCTTAAATATTTGGCCCTAAAATCATATTTTAAAATGTTCATTTTCATTGTCATGAAGAAATGACTTCTTAAGCTAGAATAAACCTCAATTCAGATGTTTTACGAGTGATCTCAAATTCCAAATTGTTGGATTCCAAACTAGTGAGATTTTACTACACTTCACTTATTTGAATAATGTTTATTTCTGCATCTATGCTCACTTGGATGAGATTTACAGAGCAGAACTCAAATAAAATTACCTTTTTCATGGAACTTTTACAAAGTCAGCATTAACTAGTATCATGTTTCAGTTTTGTTCAGTAGCATGCCTTCTTGGAAATACAAAGTGCATTTAAAACAAAATTATGCAGTCTTACTTCAAATAAGAAAATCAACACATATGGGAGTTATGTTTCTACAAGATGTCAATCTGTAGAATAAGAGAAAAAGTTAAAATAAACTGTGGAAAACAAGCAAATAATGCTTTTTAAGGGTAACTAATGAAGAAGAGCAGAGAGATGAAGAACATGGCAGCCAACTGCTGGTGGTGGTTCTTTTTGAGAGGTAGGAAATGGGTTGAAGGGACACATATCATCCATATTGAGACAGCTTAAATGTGAAAGAGACCCTACATAATTATTCCTGGTTGAGAGATGTAAACTGACATAGCTTCAGGTAAGGCAGAATGAATAGTCACCTTTGTTGGACCTGGGTGTGACTGCAAGCTCAAAAATTATGGATTCATTAATTATGAGAAACTTTCATTATTTGTATCGTGTTTTTCTGAAATGTTTTATTTTGTACAGTTTTGTATTACATGTGTAATCTGTGAAGAAGTCAACCAAGATTTTAAAAATATGGACAATCCTAGGCTTGTACTTTAAAAATATTCAGAAATTAATTTTTTTAAATCATTGCTACCACTTCGTGTATCTACTTTCATAGCTTATATTTAATCATTCATTCAATTTGAGTAATATTATTAAACTATATTTTATAACAGATATTATACTACTGTGTCCCTTAATCCTTATAATGACGCCACGAAGTAAGTATTCTTAGTCCAGTTTAAAAAAAAACTGCTAAGGTAAATAACTTGCCCCAAAATTGCATGGCTGCTAAGTGTTGGGGCTTAGAGTCAAACCCAAGTCCAGTGCTTTTTCCCTTATTGTATGGCTATTTTGAATATTGCTTAACACAAGTTATCTTTATTTTTGAAAACATGTACTTAAAATATGTGTTGCATTCTTAAATGTGATTTTGATTACATTTCAGGGCCAAATTATTTTCGTAGAAATGTTCGTCTAATTTTATAATGGTATCAGTGGGAAAATAAATGGGGCTGTATAGAATTTTTCTTTATTGCCAACTTCATGGGAGAGATATAAGAATTATAAGCCTAGGACTTGAAGACAGAAAAAAGTTAGCAATGCCAAAGCACTATTGTTATCAATAAAAGATATTTGAAAGTAGGAAAGCAGCTTTATTTTGAACAAGAATTCTAAGAACCCCAACTTTTCCCACAGTACAGTATGTTGTAAAATGGATGTGATTAAAACAAGACACTCTGTACCTTGCAGAGGAGTTTAGTTCATTACTCAAGTCACAGAGATACTGTTAAAAGGACCTAACTTGGAAAGAAAGCACAATGTGAAATATGATAATGATCTCACCTTTTTCACACCTTTAGATATAAAGCAATTTTTAACAAATTCCAGGTCAGTTCATCCAGTACTAAAATAAAGATGCCAGAAACAAGTAGCAGCTGTTTAACTGTGTACAACAACATTGCACAACTGCTGTGGACAGGAGGCACAGATCAGCTATGCTGATAGGTTGTGGAGTGGCAACATTATTTGTGTTTTTTTTTCTTTTCTCTTTTTTTTGCCATCAGTCTTGAGTTCTCTGTTACCCACCCTTTTAAATGATCCTACTGAAAAATGCAAAATAGCTCAGTTCATTCATTTTCCTTAAATTCCCTTAAAATAAAACAGGAGAACTGTAATATGCTAATCATATTTCATCATTCATGACAATCGCTCACAGAGATATGGTTGGTAAAATGACTGCGAGGCTGTTATTGTATGAAGAAGATCTGTTTTGGCAATGGAAAAATGTGTTGATCAAGAGCAATTCAGTGCATCTCAGATTCTATATAGAAATGTAGGTCTTGGGAGAGATTTATTTTTATCCTAGAGCAGCTCTCAATTTTCTGTGACAACAATGAAGGCTATTGACCTAGATGTTCAAAATAGTGGATTAATCCATCCAGTTGGGTGAAGGCCATGGGAGTTGGATAAAAAGGAAACTCTTCACTGTGAGGCTTCAGTTCTGGTGGAAAAGGCCTCTGTTGGTGACTTGGTAGTAGTCCAACCGACTGGCATGCATGTTGAACAGTTAGGACTCTGTGACTCTTGACACATGACTAACCCATAATGCCAATGATATGCTTGAATAGCATTGAGAGTCCATTCCCTTATTCAGAAGAGTAAGTACTATTTGTGAGCCATGCCAGTATGCTAAATGCTTCAGAAATATTTATTTCATTTGATCTCCAACAAATTTAGGAGGTAGGTATTATTATTTCAGTATTATAAGGGAAGAAGCTAAAGCTTATAGAGGTGAAAGACTCTTGCTAAAGTCATACAACTAATGAAAAGTGAAAGTGTTAGTCGCTCATCTGTGTCTGACTCTTTGCGACGCCATGGACTGTAGCCCACCAGGTTCCTCTGTTCATGGAATTCTCCAGGCAAGAATACTGAAGTGGGTAGCCATTCCCTTCTTCAGAAGATCTTCCTGACTCAGGGGTCAAACCCAAGTTTCCTGCATTGCAGGCTGGATTCTTTTCTGTCTGAGCCACTAGGGAAATCCAACAACTAATGAATAGCTCAACTAAGTTTGGTCTCGGGTCACTGGCTTCCAGGTTCATTATTATCTCCTTTAGATTACACTGCCTCTCAATAGCTGGGTACATACCAGACAATCTTATGGATGAATGATAGGATCAAAGGCAGCCAGCAAATGGAAGCCTAAATTAAATTAGCAGGCATGAGGGAGTAGAGGGTCCATAGTCCTTGGATCAACAAGTAATCTGTGTAAATAGTCTGAGCTCTTGGTGGTAGTTTGTCCAAACCTTCTCTCTCTAGGGGTTCATATTGGGCTTTCCCCAGCTTCTACCAGCTCACTGATGCACCAAACCTCTTTGTTGCCGCTGTGTCACGGGAGACTCCCTTGTCAAATGTGGAGCTTGCGTTTCAGACCCTGACTTCATTGTGTAGACAGTCTTATGGTTGGCTGGCCCAAAGTCTCCATTTTAGATCTTTCGTTTCTGCCTTCTTCCTCCTATGACTTTTTTTTGTAGTAATAGAAACTGTGAACATAATGAATGAAAACATGAGGCTCCACTGACAGAGAAGTCCATTCTGCAACATTTCTGGTGTGACATCCAGTTCTGTCTCATTGCACCCGAGTCTGTGTCTCATCTCTGTCCCTTGTTATCCAAGGAGCCTTAGCCCACTTCATGTCTCTAAGCCCTTGCTGAAAAATAGCCAGCCTTGTAGGTGTCACATGAGAGCCATTTTGGATGGTGTAGATGACAGCAGTCTGGAAACTATAAAATGCTCTAAAGATTTAAGATACCAGCTACCATACAGATACTCATTCCCTACCGAATTGCCTAAAATATATAAAGATAAAGTAACTGAAGAATCCAAAGCTATTTGAGGAGCTCTAATCCCAGTGGTAGTGAAAATTCTTTCCCTAGAAGGGTAGGGATTCTCTTCTCTGCTCCCATAGTATCTTGGGAGATACCCACGAGTTGTCTCTTTATATGTCTGCTTTCCCTACTCTAGAACAAGAATCAACTGTGGTCATCTTTTCAGCCACAGTGCTTAACATTCAACGTGGCATGCAACAAGCACTCAATAAATGTTTAATAGTGTGGGTAATGTTTCCTGAGTATTTACTCTAGGTCATTGTTTTGAGCGCCTTATATACAGGAGTATGCAGGAAATATTGCAAGTTCTGTTTCAGACGACTGCAATAAGGCCAAGCACACAAATTCTTTCTGGCTTCCCATGCATAGAAAAGTTATGTTCACACTGTTCTGTAGTCTTTTAAATGTGTAATTGCATTATGTCTGAAAAAACAATGTACACACACACCTTAATTAAAAAATGCTCTGCTAAAAAAATGCTAACCATCACCTGAGCCCTCAGCAAGTTGTTATCTTTTTGCAATAGCTGCATCACAGATCACTGATCACAGATCACCATCACAAATATAATAATAATGAAAGAGTTTGAAATATTGCAAGAATGTCCAAAATGTGACCCATAGACATGAAGTGAGTGAATGCTGTTGGTAAAGTGGCACCAATCAACTTCTCAACACAGAGTTGACAGAAATTTTCAATTTGCAAAAAAAAAAAAAAAAAAAAAAAAAAAATGCAATGTTTATGAAGAACAGTAAAGCAAAGTGTAGTAAAATGAAGTATGTCTGTATATTAATTCATTTAATCCTTCCAGTAATAAAATTCTCTTCATTTTATCAGTAAGGGAACTGAAGTCCTGGGAATTAAATAACCTGCTTAAAGTCATGTAGTCATGACTTGAGACTGCTCCTAACCACTATGCTTTCTTGCCTTGAAGACTTTAATACTCATTGCAGAAATCTAGACAGTAAAGGCAAAGATGGCTATAAGAAAATATTATTTCTTTTATGATTGTATGTATAATCATAATTCTGTCATCTAAACTAGAGGGAACTACACCTCACATGTCTCTGCATTCTGTGGGTGATATTTCGTATGATAGTTGAGTTTATCCTATAAATAATTGTGTAGCTATTTTTAACTTTTATCATGTTATAATCCCTTTTAATGACAAAAACATGCTTGCCTAAATGGGTGGATCATTGTTTAGCCACACTGTCTCCTGTAATTGGGCACTGTATTTTTCCCCCGTTTTAAATGATTCTGTAACAATTTTTTTTGTGCATACATTTTTTGTGTGGATTATATTTTTATGTGATTCATAGAAACGTATATCCTTGACATTTTTGATACACATGGCCAAATGACTTACTACAAAGGTGGTATTAATTTACACCCCTACCAATAGGATATGAGTGGGCCTTAGACATTGGAGAGGTTTTTGAAAGGGAAGTGCAGAGACTTGAAGGTTCTGAGTAAGGAGGAGACAGCCCAGGAAATAGTGAGTTGCCTACTTCAAAGTGTTAAGCATGGCTGACCTTTGACCCTCTTGCTCTTCATCCACTTAGAAGAAATGGAATGAAACAAAAACTTCCCAAAGAGGAAGTGGAATTCTATTGTCTTAGGCTGCACCTCCATTGTCTAAGGATTGAATGGCTTGTTCTTGCTAAGTGTGGCAGGTCATTAGGCCTCAGTTTGTCAGCAGGATGATTACAAGGCTTAAATTTCACTGAAGAATAATGAAACACATTTCCAGGCAAAGCTAGCCATCCAGAAAGTGTTCTTAGAATCGTCTCTGGTCTTGCATGTGCATGAACATGTGCGTGCTTGTACATGTGTGTATGTGGGATGATGGTGGAGTGGTGGAGAGGAGGGGCGGTCAGCTTAAGACTTGCCAGTAAGAGAAACAACTGATCAAAGGATTCGACTTTGCCATTTTTGCGGTTTTTCCGAGCTTATTTTGTTAGATTTGGCACACTGCGGTGAATTTCGAGCACCATGCTGAGGCCTTTTCATTAATACCTGGGAGGCTGTCTGTAGCCCATGGCGCTTCAGTAGAGGAATTAGAGATATATAATTTACCCAATGTCTAACTTCGTATCTTGTAAGTTCCCAGTTTTAATTATCTGAGAAAAGCATTTACTTTTCTCTGCCTTTATCTTGTGCTCTGAGTGGGTCTCTTTCCCCACCTCCCTCCCTCTTCTTTCTCTTGTCTTTAACTCTCTAGCAATTATGTCTTGACTGCAGGGCAATCATCTTTCCATTCCGGGACTCCATTTTTATTGTTTGTCTTTGCAACAATAACTATATTCTCCTGTTTATATCTGCTGGCTTTTTTTTTTTGAATCCCAAAGACTAAGTGTGCTTTGCTTACCTTGGGTAGCAAGAAGAAAATGATCTCTCTCAGTTTCAGAAAAACAGACCTACCCCCAGTAGGAATGCCAGCCCTGGAAGCTACAGATTATTTATGCCCTTTGACACAAAGAATAAGAGTTACCTGGAGAGAACTGGTGGCCTTGTCCTTGGGCATGTGAGAACTTTGAATTTGGCAAGGAGTTTTGTAATTAACCCTATGGGTTTCAAAATCAGATAAGCCTAAATCAGAGGACTGGCTCCACTTAATAGCTTGTGAACTTGGCAATGATTTCTGAGTCTCAGTTGCTTCGTCTGTGAAAGAGGTATAAAGACGTTTACCCACCATAGGGTGGCTGGAAGGATTAAATGAGACAAATCAGGTGGACCACTCAGCACAAGGCCTGGCCTGTGTGCTCCATAAATGGTGACTGCAGTTATTTTCATAGCTATACCATCACTATTTGTTTGACTCATAAAATTTTTCATTTGCTCTGTCCTATAGTTAGGTCTCTTCTTTTCTTCCTAAATGTAGCCTCGATTTTTCTGATAACCTCAACAGATGAAAGGGAGGGGATATCCTTTCCCAACAACCTGTTAGTACTGTGATGAGAATGGCACATTTGATGTGTTTTTCCTCCTTTTGCAATTGTTTGAGAAACAGTTGTCTTGTTTCCATAGCTCATCCAATGGTGTTTGATTTTGGGGTTAACTGATCCCTAAAAGGATAGGGAAGACCATGGAAACCCCAGAGAAAATATTTACAAAGAAGAAAGCATCTAAGCTATAAACATGTATCTATCTTGTAATAGAATCGCTCAAACCAGTGCTTTGCCAGCCAGATGCATGGCTGATACATTTTCACTCTTACATACTCTGTCCTTGGGTATAAAAAACAATAGAGTATTAAAAATAAAAAAGGACCTTCCTGAAGATGCACATGTTACAACAAGTTGTAGGGCATTAACAGCAGTTCTGTGAAATGTAATTCGAGGCATCTGTTTTCAAAAGAGCTTGCCCCAAATCTATGGCATGCTTGATTCAAATCGGCTGCTGTGGTCTCACATGTCTCCTTGAATTTTTTCTTTCATTGCTCGGTTTGCTTGCACAGTTTTTTCTTTTCCTTTTCTTCGTGATCAATTTCCTACTCGCACAAAGCATCAAATCTTCTGAAGCCTGGTTTCTCAGTACTTAGCAAAGCTTTCTCTTTCTATTCTGCAATTCTACAGGGTAGGGTGAAAAGCAAGAATGCTTTAATGTCAGCAAGTAGTTTTCTTTCTTTTTTATTTAATTTTTTTTGGGGGGAGGGGTCACATTGTGTGGCTTATGGGATCTTAGTTCCCTGACCAGGAATCGAACCTGGGCCCTTGGCAAGGAAGCGTGGAGTCCTAATAACTGGACCACTAGGGAATTCTGCAGGAAGTAATTTTTTGTTGATCTTTTTATCCTTTATCAAGACCTTAGTTCTTAGTTCTTCTGGGTGTTCCATTATTTTAATACATTGACCACCCACCCACTAGGTGGAATGAACTGATTCTAGGACAGTCAACTCACTTGATTATAGAACCCAGAGGCCTAGGTTAGGTATCAGATTTCCATGTGGGTAACCCACCTTCCTGGCTCCTGCCATCACAGTCTACAGAAATGCTAATTGCGGCAGGTGGAGAGTGACCTGGGTCCCCTAAAGTCAGGCCTTGGCAATGCACCACCCACGCGCTCAAGAGGAAGGACTCAAAATGCTTAAGCTTATGTAGTGGAGAAATGAGTCCTTTTCTATATGCAGCCTCCTAGTGGGATGGAAATAATTGCCATTTTTATAAATTTCTCTGCTGCTATGTTTTGAATACTTGGTGGTTGGGGTGGTGGGTGGATGGGAGGTACCCTTCCTCTTGTGGGTGAGAAATAACTCTGCGGAAAATGACTTGAGGGTCAGGCTGTGTGTAAAGAGAAGGCATTTCAGACTCAGGACTCAACTCAGCTTGTTCTAGAAGGAGACAGCACAAATGCTCCACATAAAAAGAAATTAGGGTTGGGGGGATTAATTACTGCTCATTATTTGATGGCTGGAGGTGGGAAGTCTGGAGAAAGACTGTCGAAAATAGTAATATTATCTAACCTTTTCTGAGCAACTACTGTGTCTCAGGGCCTGTTCTAAATGCTTCCTGTGTGTTGACTCACTGAATGTTCACAACCTTTATAGGTGTTATTATACTTGTATGTATATCTGTGTGTTGAGGTCAAATTCACAGAACACAAAATAAAGCATTTGAAAGTGAACAATACAGTGACATTCATCATGTTATGCAACCACCCCCTCTACCTAGTTCTAGAACATTTTCACCACCTGGAAAGGAAACCCTGTACCCACTGTGTTCACTTCCGAGGGCTGCGGTAGCGAAGTACCACAAACTAGGATGGCTTAAAACAACAGTCTGGGGCTCCTAAATCAATGTGTCTTCATGACTGGGCTCCCTCTGAGGCTTTGTTTTTGATTAGAAGATAATTACAGTATTGTGATGGTTTCTGCCATACATCAGTATGAATCAGTCACAGGCACGGACATGTCCCCTCCGTCCTGAACCCCTTCCCACCTCCCTCCCCACCCCACCCCTCCAGGTTGTCACAGAGCACTGGCTTTGGGAGCCCTTCGCCATACATCAAACTCCCACTGGCTGTTTTACGTATGGTAGTGTATGTGTTTCAATGCTCTTCTCTCAAATCATCCCATCTCTTTAAGACTTTGAATGGAGGCCTTCCTTGTCTCTCTCAGTGGCTTGTATGGCCAGAAGCCCTTGGTGGTCCTTGGTTTCTGCTGCATCAGTCCAGTCTCTGCCTCCCTCTGCTCACAGTGTTCTTCCTGTGTATCTTCACGTTGTCTTTCTTCTATGTGTCTGTTTCTATGTCCAAACTTCCCCTTTCTATAAGGACACCAGTCGTATGCTGGATCAGGGCCACCCGAGTGAATTTGTTTGAACTTGATTTCCTCTGTAAAAACTCTCTTTCCAAATCAGGTCATCTGAGGTACTGGGGGTTAGGACTTCAATACATCTTTTCAAGGGAACGCAATTCAATCTATAATACCTCGTAAGCAGTTATTCCTCATTCCCCTCTCCTCCAGCCCCTGGCAACCCCCAGTCTGCATTCTGTTTCTATGGATTTACCTTCTCTGGGCATTTCTCATGAAGGAAATCAGATGGTATGTGACCCTCCATGTCTGGCTTCTCTCACACAGCATAATGCTTCTGAAGTCTATCCACATGTCACCTGTATCAATACTTATTTCCTCTTATGGGTGACTAATATTATATTTGTTTTTCAAATGAAGAAACTGAGGCACATAAAGGTTATTTAATGCATCCAGGATGACACAAGGAGGAGATATCAGAGGTGGGATCTGGGCCTAGAAGCCCACCTGAAAAGCCTGTGTGTCCTTGAGAAGCATTGCCTCTAAGGAGTGCAGGGGGAAATGAGCACAGGAAGGGAGCAGACCAAATGAGCACAGGAAGGGAGCAGACCAGTAGTCAGGAGCAGCAGATGCCAAGGGCCTCTTAAGGGTGCCTGGTGTTCAATTTTAGGTTGTTTCCTAATCCACGCTGTGCACCCAGCTTCTCCAGTTCTTCCCAAACCTGCAGTGAACTCTTCCTCACTGTCCTCCTTGGTATTAAGTTTGCCTTGAGGAAATAATGAAAGGTGGTGTCCAGAGTGGAGATAGGAATTTGGACTAAACCTAAATGGGAAAAGAATTTGAAAAAAGAATAGATGCATGTAAATGTACAATGGAATCACTTCGCTGTACACCTGAAATGAACACAACAGTCTTAATCAACTATGCTATAATATAAAATAAAAAATTTTTCAAATGACCTGGAAAATGTAAGCCCTAGATGTTTTAAAATTCATGGATGTCTGACTAAGCTATTCTACTGAAGTATTACGGGAGAGTAGGACCTCAGAGGTGAGGGGGAGCTGCAGGGATTAAGGGCAGGCCTATATAGGTTGGATGGCATCACTGACTCAATGTACATGAGTTTGAGCAAGCTATGGGAGATGGTGAAGGACAGGGAAGCCTGGCGTGCTGCAGTCCATGGGGTCGCAAAGAGTCGGGCACAACTGAGCGACTGAACAACAACAACTACATACTTTTGTGTAATTATCTTGATGTCCCCCAGAATATTTGATGTAGCAAAACTAACCCTGTCACCCTCACTACCTAGACCCACCATATCCCCTTCACCTCTCCTTGGGTGAGTGGACCCTAAAGTGGGATGTGCCACGAGAGAAGATGTACTGTGCCAGGTCAGTTCCAGAACAGTCCAAAATCTTTAAAAATTGTGAGGGCCATTTTGCCAAGCCAGAGAGCTGTGGTTCTTGGCATGCGAGCCAAGACTGGATCTGAGTCCTTTCAGGGATGAAGGCAGCGTCCTGGTTTCCTGGGGCTGCAGCAGAAGTTCATTCTCTCACCATTCTGGGGGCCAAGCAGGGAGTCAACAAGAGCCATTCCTTCTGGAGGGACTCGGACAGGGAGAGCCTGTTCCCCTCAGGCCTGAGTGGGCAGGGACTAGTTATCCCCCTAAGTATTCAGTGATGGGAGGATCACAGTCATCACTGGGTACCGCCGGGGGTTGGTTCCCGGACCCCAAGGACACCCAATCCACGGATGCTCCAGTCCCTTACATAAATGGGACTCTTCAGTTCAGTCGCTCAGTTGTGTCCAACTCTTTGTGACCCCATAGACTGCAGCACATCAGGCCTCCCTGTCCATAACCAACTCCCGGAGTTTACTCAAACTCATGTCCATCGTGTCAGTGATGCTGTCCAACCATTGCATCCTCTGTTGTCCCCTTCTCCTCCTGCCTTCAATCTTTCCCAGCATCAAGGTCTTAGTGTTGGTATATAACCTATGCACATCCTCCCACACACTTTAAATCATCTCTAGATTCCTTATAGTACCTAATCCAATGTAAATGCTATGTGAATAATCATAAACACAATGCAACTGCCATGTAAACATTTATCAGAGTGTGACAAATTCAAGTTCTGCTTTTTGGAACTTTTTGGAATTTTTTAAAAACATTTTTGATCCACAGATAGTGGATACATTGGTCTGACTGCATTGACTGCCGCTGCCCCTGCTGACAACTTGGGCTATGAGCTTCAGCTCCAGGGAGACCCTGGAGCCACCGGGACACAGAGTTATTGCAGTCAGAAGGACCCATGAGGTTTGGGGGGGTTGGGTGGGTGTGAAACAGCTGCTGGAAACAGAGTTTAGTGGCTGGTGCCACTGTGGAGTGTAGACAGAATGGTCTGAATGTTCCTGTGGTTGCTTCCTCAGTGGCTTGTCATCTGTTACACTGTGTAAATCTATATGCTTTTGTCATGCGATAATACTGGGGAGTTTTTTACAAAATGAAAAGAAACCCCCCAAACCAAACTCTTCCTGCAGCCTTGAGCTTTAGAAAAAAGTGCGTGTTGAATGAAAAATTCAGTACTAGGTAGCCTTAGTTCAAGAATATTGATGGATGCGAAACTTGTTAACATTTGTCCGATGCTCTTGGGGCTGTAATAATAGCACTGACCACAGGTAAACTCAGAAGACAAAATCTCATGAAAAAGCATCACCATCTATTTAAAAAAATTATTAACTTTTAAAGACAGTTATGCCTGGTGATTTCACATTTGTAGTTATGTTTTTATATCACTCTGAGAAGTTTGACTTTTCAGTTAGGTAAAATGATTATTCTTCCAAATTAATTTTGCTTAATTTTGACTTCATCTTTTCTGGTGCACATAGGAAAAAGTAAAGGGAAATTTGTGAAATGGGCCCACCAGTTAAAAAAATATCACAAACAGTTAAATGATACAGTTTTGTATCAGTTTCTTCCAGAAAAAGTCAGTTAATTTAAATAATGGCTTGATTATTATTATTATTTTTTAATCCAGTTCATGGACTCAAAGCTTTTGAAAGATCATTCTGTCAAAGATTAAAGCATCTGATATTATCATAGTTTATCACTTCACTTAAAAATAATTCAACAGTGAAGACGGTGGTGGTACTAAAAATACCAACTTCAGTGGAGCCCAGCATAATGGGAAAAAATAGTGTTATTACTAAATTAAGAAATCTGTGAAGCAGAAATGTATTTGGAATTAGCTGTAGTGCATTCAGAGACCAAAACTGCATCCAAACAAGCTGTGAGAGTCTACCAACAAAGTAGAAGCTATGGTTGACAGACATTGTAAATATTTTTATTTATACACAGAGAAACCAAATTACAAAATATTGGTGATAGAGCTGATGTAGAATTAAAAAGTCCTTCAGCCTGGCAGTATGTTCTTTTTTTCCTTTTTCTGCATGTTCTTAGATTTTAGAAATTCTGGACCTTTGAAGTGATGTTTTATTAATCAACTCAAGAATAATACAATACATAATGACTTTCTACTTGATTTTTTTTTTAAACAAATGAGTCCTCAAAATATTGTTTGCCTCTTACTTAAAATAAGTTGGTAATCTTTTATCAAGTATTCAAGGAATGGTGAGCCAAAAGACCAGCTCTGGAAACTTTTAGGAAACTAATTATTGAGAACAAGATTTGTACCTACAAAAACAAAGAAGGAGTTGAAGCAATCAAATAATTTAATTTGAGAGTAAATACTTATGCTTTGAGATATCTTATTTATGGGAAGAATATTTGGCTGGATCTCTTATATTTAACAGGGCTTCCCTGATAGCCCAGTTGGTAAAGAATCTGCCTGCAATGCAGGAGACCCCAGTTCAATTCCTGGGTCAGGAAGATCCCCTGGAGAAGAGATAGGCTACCCACTCCAGTATTCTTGAGCTTCCCTGTGGCTCAGCTGGTAAAGAATCCACCTGCAATGCGGGAGACCTGGATCCGATCCTTGGGTTTGGAAGGTCCCCCAGAGAAGGGAAAGGCTACCCGCTCCAGTATTCTGGCCTTGGGGTGGAAGAGTTGGGCATGACTAAGTGATTTTACTTTCACTTCACTTATACTTAACTGGATGACTTTATAGTCTGTACTGGAATGGAATGAAATTGTGAGAAATCTGTGACTTTGTAGCATCTAAATTTGGCAAAACATTTTTAAAAATCATAGAGACAACTTACTTGATGAGTTTCATCTCATAAAATATCTGTCACAGTTTCCATGAATGACAAAGGGATGACACCTGTGAAAAGATTGGGACTGAAATAGTAACACATTTCAATTTAAAAAATTAGAATTGGGAATATTTTCCACTTATCAGAATTACTTCTTCACTTACCAGGTACCTCAGCACCTGTAGAAAGAATATTTTTCTTAATTAGAAATACTGTGGTCAACTGAGAGGAGTTATTTTGTTACTAACCAGAGCTATTGGCCTCCTCAATCAATAGAAATTGATAAGAGGCAGGACAGGAAATCCAGACAAGGCTTTACTGGGGCCCCTGCTGCAGTGGGAGAGAGCAAGAGCAAGGAACAAATTCCCTTGCTTGCTTGCGTGCTCCCTCACTGAGCAGGGGTGAGGTGGTTCCTCATATGGGGTGAAGGTAGGGGTGTGTCCAAGGGTCCAGCACCAAGGGGTAGCTAGGGGGTTTGCCTGCCCCTTTGGTGGTGTTGAGTGCAGGGGGCAGGCCCAGCACCCGCTTTTGCTTCTGGTTCTTCAGAAGTGGCAGTTGGTCTTTTGGTGTTTTTGTATCTTGTTGTCCGTAAGTTGCCCTAACTGCGCATGCTGGCAGCTATTTTTAGTCCCATGTTATTTCTTTGTATTTCATTGTTCAAGGAGACGTCTTTCCAGGTGCAATCTCTGCAGCAAAGGGACCCCGGTCCCAGGTCCCAAACCCATCTCAAATCTATGGTCAGTAAGTTTTTTGAGGAAAGGGTTGCTGCATGGCATGTGGGATCTTCGTTCCCTCACCCGGGATGGAATCCACACCCTTTGCAGTAGAAGCACGGAATCTTAACTGTTGGACAGCCAGGGAAATTCCAAAAATTTTAAATATCTCAATATGAAATGCAACTTGGAAAAGATTGCAGGCAATTTTATGAAAAAATAGAAATATAAATGTTAAAAATACATTGTTTAGAAAAATACCTGTTCCATAGTATTATATATAGATTTGACTCTAGAATTTATTACAATGAATGTTTATGAATAAGATTATTCTGCTAATGTTATTTTTAACTCCTTAGATCTAAATAATTTTAAATGTTTTGCATGAATAGATGCTGATTTTTTTTAATTTGTAGAAATGATTTTATTTTTGAAAATAATTTTTGGCAGAAATTATTTTATGGGCCTACTGTCACGACTACACCAAAGCCTTCGACTGTGTGGATCACAATAAACTGTGGAAAATTCTGAAAGAGTTGGGAATACCAGACCACCTGACCTGCCTCTTGAGAAACCTGTATGCAGGTCAGGAAGCAACAGTTAGAACTGGACATGGAACAACAGACCGGTTCCAAATAGGAAAAGGAGTACGTCAAGGCTGTATATTGTCACCCTGCTTATTTAACTTATATGCAGAGTACATCATGAGAAATGCTGGGCTGGAAGAAGCGCAAGCTGGAATCAAGATTGCCGGGAGAAATATCAATAACCTCAGATATGCAGATGACACCACCCTTATGGCAGAAAGTGAAGAGGAACTAAAAAGCCTCTTGATGAAAGTGAAAGAAGAGAGTGAAAAAGTTGGCTTAAAGCTTAACATTCAGAAAACTAAGATCATGGCATCTGGTCCCATCACCTCATGGGAAATAGGTGGGGAGACAGTGGAAACAGTGTCAGACTTTTTTCTTTTGGGGTCGCAAAGAGTCAGAATGACTGAGTGACTGAACTGACTGAACTGACTGACTGTTACGATAAAACCTACTTGGGAATCTATGAATGCATACTTAAACATATATTTTTTACATACTTAAAACATATTTTTCTCTCATTCACTTTCAAAATTGTCCCCGGTGTGGATTATAAATTACATAGTTCCATAGTAGTTAAAAACAGATGCCTATTTTTAGTGTTTTTTTTTTTTTTTTAATCCTGCTGTCTCATTTATAACTTAGGGCAATGTTCCACAATCATCCATCCATTTCCGGATTCCTGAACACTAGGAAGAGAAGACTGATTATGACTTCCATGATCAGGAAGTAGTTTGTGCATTGGACATTGGATGGTCTCACCAGCTCCTTCCCCAGTTCACTTTGGTTTTTCTCTCCCCAAAGCCACGCCATTCAGTGACTTCCACCTCTCACTCGGCCAGCTCTGGGTTGAGTCAGTAAGCATTTAAAAAGCTGTTTATTTTGTTTTGGTAATTATATTTGCCTTCATTGTGTATCTTTAACAAATCATTTTATTGTTTATTTACATTGCAGTACATAGTTCCTTTCTGTATAGAAGGAAAATGTAATTCTTTCAGTATTGTAGCATTCTGCACACAAGCATATTCACTAATCAGTTCATTAAGAGTCAAATAATTAGGTAATTGGTATATTAAATGCCCTATATCATGCAGAAATCCACAGTGGGTTGTTTCATAAGTGATTAGAAATATAGGTAATACAGGGAACACATTGTTACTTTCCCCTTTAATGTAAGAGAATATGGGCTTCTGCTGCCCACAAATTCCCTACCCAGTGGAATTTCAGGTATGGATTAGACTCAGATAACAGGGGCCACCTTTATCTATTGAATGGTTTGTTATTTTCCCAGCTTTACTGAAGCATAATTGACATATAACACTGGGTCAGCTTAAGGTGTCCAGTGTGTTGATTTGATGCCCTTATGCACTGCGAATGATCACCACCATGGGTCGCACTGAGGGACTGTTTAAGATGCCAGGCACTCTTTCAGCCCTGGGGGTTCAACAGTGAACACACAGTCTTTGTCCTTGTAGAGCTTTGGTAGGGGGGAGAAGGACACGAAAATAAATATAAACTATGGGGGGTGGAGATGCATGTTAAAGAGAAAAATGAACCAAGTGAGGGGCACTAGACGGATGAGGGAGGTGCTGTTTTATTTAGGCAGAGAAACGGTTCAGTGGAGAGACAGAGTGAGGTGGTGAAGCAAGCCACTAGAATATCTAGGGGAAGGGTGGTGGGCCAGGAGGATGCCTGGGGGGCTGGAGGAAGAGGGGAGAGGAGGAGAAGACAGAGGGTGGGCGGAGGAGATCTTGGAGGGCCTTGGAGGCCAGAGTAAGGACTTTGGATTTCACCCTCAGTGAGATGGGAAATCACTGAGAAGATTTGAACAGAGGAATGATATAGCTTGGACTTCCCAGGTGGCGCTAGCGGTAAAGAACCTCCCTGCCAATGCAGGAGATAATAAGAGCCGCAGGTTTGACCCCTGGGTCGGGAAGATCCCCTGGAGGACGACATGACAACCTACTTCAGTATGCTTGCCTAGAGGATCCTACAGTAAGAGGAGCCTGGCGGGCTACAGCCCATGGGGTCACAAACAGTCAGACAGGACTGAAGCGACTTAGCATGAAGCACACATGATACAGCTTACATTTGCAAGGGATCATTCTGACTGTGGTACAGAAAAAAAAAAACTCTTGGTATGGGCATGTGTGCACATCTGCTTGTGTGTGTGCATGTATGTATGTGCACGTGATGGGAAACAAAAGTCTAGAAATGGGCAGCTAGTGAGAAGACTCTTGCCAAGGTCCAGACAACACACGATGAAAGCTTAGGCTAGAGCGGTCACACCGGAAGTGGTAAGAAACAGCAGATATTTTGAGAGCAAAGCCTAAAAGATTTGTGATGAAGTGGAGGTAGGAGAAACTTGAAGCCTTTTGGCCTGGTTATGAGAAAGGAAGGAGCTGCCATCTTGCTGAGCAAGGGGAGGGGGAGAGAGAAGCACGTTTAGCTGGGCTGGGGTCGGGGAGACCAGAGTTTGGTTTCCAAAGTACTAAACTGGAGTTGTCTCCAAGACATCCCAGTGGAAATGGAGTGGTTGATTACTTATCTCCCTAAGCCTGGTTACTTCATCCAAAGACTGAACCTCTTAATAATACCCACCTACTCCACCAGAGGATTACTGGGAGGGTGAAGAGTTATGAGGTTTCAAGTACTTTGCCAGAGCTCATAGTAACCACTCAAATGTTACTGTCACGAATATGCTTGATTAATTCACATTTTCTGAGAAAATGAACACAGAAAGGAAATACCACATACTTGAGTGTAACAGAGTCCATCCCTAGAGTCATAGAATGGGAGCCAGAAGTGATCTTTAGTCTCCAATAATTCCAATCCTCGTCTTATGGATGGGGAGACTGACGGATGGCCAGAGACCAAGGAGGCTCGTGGTGAATCTAGAATCTGGGTCCGGAATCCAGGGCCACTGCCCCTGAGGTCTGCAGTCCTCCCATGACACAGTACTTCCCACGGAACATTTCCCCCTCCAGAGTCTCAATTTTAAAGATGTTTGCTAAAAACCCAAGATGTTTAATGCTTAGCAAGGCTTCTCAGAGGTTTACTCTTCACAGAACAGGGGGCAATCTGGGCCTTGGGGGAAGGTTCATTGTGGGTGAGGCTCACACCACCCCTTTTTCAGAAGTGTGAGATGCGGGAGGATCACGTCATAAGCTCCAGGGGACCAGGCCTCAGCATCCACCTGTGAATGCAAGGCTCTTTTCTTGGGTGAAATATCCCAGGATGGGGTGGGAGATGGCAGGAGGGTTCAGGAAGGAGGGGAATATGTATACCTGTGGCTGGTTCATGTTGATGTATGGCAGAGGCCAACACAGTTTATAAGGCAATTATCCTCCAATATAAACAAAAAATAGAGGAAAAAAGACATCTCAGGATCCAGCTTTCTAAGTCACCTGGGCCCATTCAGCCAGAGCGACCTGGAGGACCAGAGAGATGTATCTAGAAAAGTCAATGCTCCCGAGAGGTTTCTTTGCTTCTCATCCCACCATATTTCCTCTTGCCCTCCACCAACTTCCGGGTTAATGCTGCTCAGAAATTACACATGTCTGATCATTTCCATTCAACTTCAGATGGTGATTAATGCATAATTTATTCTCGAACCCTTTTGAGAGGCTGAAGTTTCTGCAGAAGGGCTTTGTGGCAGGCCTGGGAATGAGAGCATCAGATCCTTTTCCATTAGAGCCTGCAGCAGCTGTGAGTGCTAGAACGTCGCGGGGCGGGGGAGGGGGGTAGGTTAATACCCAGGGCTTTCTAACTCTTCCCAAAGTGGGGACTTTTCACCACTGAACCAGAGGAACCGACCAACCCCTTGTCCATTGTAAAGAGCTCAGCTGATCATGCTGACGACCTAGAGGGGCTCTCCTCCAGCCAGAAACTCTAAGCCCCGCCTTGTAGTTTAGCCCTGTGCATCTTGGGGAGCGGGAAGGTGGCAGGCAGCAGGCCCCAGCAGTGCAGATGGAGTGTGAGAGGACGGAGGGGCTGGGCTCTCCTCAGAGCCCACAGCGCCGCTTCCCTACCCAGCATCCATTCTCCCCTCTCCCTTGGCGACAAGCGCTAATTTTGTTTGTTGCAGGAATGTTGCAAATTCCTAATGAGCCTATGAGATGGAAGAGAAGCCTACTGAATGGAGCTTCTGGGAGAACTCTTGCATTTCTGATTTTAAAAAAAGCACAGGTGTGGAGTAGGAATTTTGATCATGAAAATGAGAGTCCCAGACCAAGGATGGCAAAGCAGAGGGACACAGGAGCGTGGGACTTGGCCACCACTGAGGGTGTGCTGTCCCAGGTCCCCACTCAGAACTCTTGTTGGGTGAGAAGACATCACCCTTTTGTACCTTCTTTGCCATGTGCTGGATGTTATGCCTGATCCTTCAGGGATGTTCCGCCCTCTTCCTCCTCCTGAGTCCTTTCACTGAGCAAAGGGCTCTTGAAATTTCACACTATTTCTGACCCAAACCTTCCACTCTGCAATACCCAAATGGCTATTTCTTTCCTTTTCTTGTCTTTCCTCCCCCTCCCGCACCAATGACCTAATCAGTGATTATCACTGTGGATATCTGAGAATGGATACAAATGAAGGAGAGAGGAGTAGAGGGCTACTGGAGTGGGAGAAAACGGCCAGGAGAAGGGAAATCATCAAAAACAAAGCCTGGAGTTAGAGCTTAAAGAGCTTCATCATTATTAATTTAGGGAGCTTAAAGAGGGTTGGCGACAAGAAAAGGGCAGTAAAAAAAAAAATCCCAGTGACGAGCCTGCCAGGCAGGAGAAGATGGTCCAGTCCTCTGAGAGCCAGGCGGATCCCAGGCCTCTCATTTCCTGTGTTCCTCCACTGGGTCGGGGCGTGTGGAGAGTGCGTGGTGCTGGCCGCAGGCCCCAGGGGGCAGACGGCGGCGCAGAGCAGCCCTCCAGAGGCTGCCCCACCCCCTGTGGGCTGTCGGCTGGGCTTGAGCAGGCTCAGCGGTGCTGGGCGGTCTCGTAGGGGCATGTCTGATGGAATATGAAAACTATTTAATCATGGGTCTGGCCTGGATATTGACCAGTCAGAATGGAAATCGCCTACCATGCTAAATCCCAGGGTGCAGGCAGGAGCCCTCTGCATCAAACTTGGCCCATTTCGTAAAGATGCTGGGTTGTTGGGGGTAGACCACAGGTTTTAGGAGAGGAGTGGGCACAGCTTGAGGCAGTGGCTAGGTGATGGCTTGGGGAGGGATTTTCTTGGTCAACCAATATGCAGCATTTCAACATCCTAACAGCGAGTCCAGTTGCCCTGGTGCACGCTGGCCGGATTCCCGCCTTGGAGCATCATCCCTGTAATTTGTGCTTCTGTGAGGACTGAACCACATTTGAGCCACGACAAAGCACAGAATCTCTTTGGTGGAATCCCTCATTGGCTCCGCTGGAGAAAGTTAATTAGGCAGCGTAGGTGACGATTTCCAAGAGCCCGAGTGTCAAGCAATACCAAGGCTAGTTACCCTTGACCTTTCTGAGTTTTCCAAGTGTGCTTTTCCCTGTGGGGTGGAGGGGCGCTCTGCCTTCCCTCCATACAGCCCTCTTTGGTCTCCTTCCCTCTTGGAGCTCTTATTCTCAATTCCCCGGCAGGTCCCGGGGAACTTTAATCAAAGGCAGGGAGAAGGCAGCTCATGGGTTGTCATCAGGATGATAGGATGTGAAATGACCACTGGATTGTTTTCATTTCTCCAAGACAGCAGCCTGGGGTTCGGTACTGTCAGCTCATTAGAGGATGTCACTGAGAAATGCAAAACAGCCCCATTCCAGCACCATCAGCCCCTTCTAATTCCCTCAGCCTGGACAGGAGAGCTGGAGCGCGCTAATCTGAGCGCATCACCTGGGAGTGGAGCTGTTGCTGGGCCCACTCAGAGGTGGCCGCAGGGCTTTCAGGCACTTTGTTTTCTTTTTTTGCACATGGCAGGTATATTTCCACAATGTATATGTCTGTGAGATATCTCTCTCCGTCTCTACTTCTCCTTCTACATCATTTGCCTACCTTGTTCCCAAAGGGATTTACGGCCAGTTTCAACCTGACAGATTGTTGTTTAGTCTCTAAGTCGTGTCCCATGTCTCTTTTGTGACCCATGGACTGTAGCCCGCCAGGCTCCTCTGTCCATGGGATTTCCCAGGCAAGAATACAGGAGTAGGTTGCCACTTCCTCCTCCAGGGGATCTTCCTGACCCAGGAATTGAACCTGCGTCTCCTGCGTTGGCAGGCAGATTCTTTACCACTGTGCAGCCTGACATTCTTCAGTTAAAACCTGAGCTAGGCAGCTCTGAGATATTAACCTCTTTATGAAAAGAGAAAATAGGAGATAACAGTTCCCTTGGTAAAACAATTCTTGACTTTAAACAAATGGTATACTTTCTGACTTTTCGATATGATTTAAGCTACCTAAATTTATGATAAAATAAGAAGCCCTTTATTGCAGCAGTGTGCATTCTGTATGGCTTCACAGTGCTTCTCTTTCCTTCTCATAAAATACCTTGATGCCAGAGGATCCCAGGGTCTAAAGGTAGCTCAGCCGGACATGCAGCAAGTAGAAACGTCCTCAAGGTCACATAGTCTAAGTGTGAGTGGTACTGTAGCATCCTATTCCATAGCCTGTCTGTTTAAAAGAGGGTTTGAACCCAGCTTGTGATATTGCAGAGGTTCCACTCATCCGCCCAGAGTTCTGGCGGGGCTGACACTCCTCCCCAAGATCTGCCAAGATTGCCTGGCCCCTCTGCCTGTGAGGCTTGTTTTTCCATCTGTAGCCCAGGAGAAGGAGAAGCCTCGGAGAGACCAGCGGCCTGGAGTTCAGACCAACTCTGGCATTTCTAGGCCTTCTTGGCTGCCAGAACCCAGACTCTTTTATCCTCAGTATTGGATTCTCAGGACAGTCTGTTCTACTTCTGGGCCTGATGACCAAAAGAGAGGATCTGGAAATGCAAGTGGATGTGTTGCCAGCTTTCAAAAATGTCTAATGGCTTTAGGTTTGAGTTGGGGTAAAGCCTCTTTCTTGTGTACAGTTGACTCTTGGACAATGTGAGTTTGAACTGTGTGGGTCACTGATCCATGAATTTCTTTCTCTAAATACCTGTTATAGTACTGCATGATCTGGGGATTGGTTGAATCTGTGCATGTGGAACTACATATACTGAAGGTTGATTGAAGAGTTAAACTTGTATTTCCAACTGTGCAGAGGATTGGTGTTCAAGGGTAAACTGTAGAAATATTTCTATGTGTAAAATAGGTCAGAGAGAAATAAAATATTACAAGGGCTATTTATGTCTTAACATGCATAATTAGTGATTGCCAAATACCATTGTAAGGAAGCAGGCTCCTAGGAGAAGTGGCTGATTTCAGTCCAGGGGAGTAAATATACAAGATGACCCTAGAGGAACTTGTCATCCTGAAATGTAAGCAAACTTTTCAAGACTACAAAGATGTGTCAAAAAGACTCAGAAACCCACCTGAATAAGCTCCACATATCCAAAGATGGGACAATTTAGGCATCAGAAAAGATAATCACTGAAGTGGTTGGAACACACTCAGTTCCTTTATACTTCAAATTATACATGATTCTTATAAGAAAAAAATCTTACTCATCAGGTTTGGAGGAGTCTAGGAAATAACCTTAATATTTTGAAAACTGGTAAATGAAAGAATTAAACATTAGCTTACATTTACTCTCTGAATCCTATCTCAGGGAAACCAAATAGTTGATTAGAAAGTTTTTCTTTATCCCAGTATTAGTGCTAATGAATAAAAAATGAATGATGAAATTAAAAATGTAACATTTTGCAGCCCCTCATGAATAAATGGATCCAGGGCAGGGTGTACCAACTTTGGACTATTGACATTTGGGGCCGGAAGATTTTCTGTGGTGGGGGACTGTGCATTGTACAGCATCCCTGACATGCACCCACTAGATTCCAGGGGCATCTCTTCCCACACCTGGGACGGCCAAAGATGTCACAGGACATTGTCAGGTGTTCCCCGGGAGAACAAAATGCTCCTCAGCTGAGAAACAGTGCTGTAGGCAGTAATCACCACTGGCTGTGATAACATCGCAAAAAGAGTGACAACCAGACTTCATGCATCTCCTGGTGGAAGTACACACCACCACCTTTGAAATTCTTACCAAATCAGAACAAAAACAAATTGGTCTGAACTCAGTCTCTATTCTATTGGGTTGACCAAGAAATTCATTCCGGTTTTTTCTAGAAGATGTTATGGAAACCCAATAATTTCCATAGACATCTCTGTTTCTCTCTCTCTCTCTCTCTCACACGCGCGCGCACACACACACACACACACACACACACACACACTAACCAGCATTACAAGAGTGCAATCAGCGAAATCTGGACTGTGTCAAATGCTAAGGGCACATGACATACTTTATTCAGCAAAAAATTGTAAGGAACAAGCAGTGACACATGAGGAACCTAGAGACTGAAAGAGTGTTATAATAAGAGGCATATCAACCAATTACACTGTCTAGCTCATATTTGTATCCCGTTTTAAACAAACTTAAAAACTACAAGATTCTTGAGAAAATTTAACGACATCGAGGAATTATTATTGATATTAATTTTTTAGGTGTGTTGTGAATATATTTTTTAAAAGTCCCTCTATTTTAGTGATATGTACTGAATAATTATGGATGAAATAATAGGAAGCCTGGGATTTGCTTTACAATAATCCAAACAAGGTGCATAGATGAAATAAAATTGGGCATATATTGATAACTGTTGAAGATAGTTAATGTTTATTGTGCTTTTCATACGTTTGACTATCTTCATAATAAAGTTTTTAAAAAAGTTTAAAAAAATGCCCGAACTCTCAGGAGAAGTTCCAACATGAAAAGAAGGTGACATTCAGTCCACCCCATCTCGGGGTGCCTCCCAGGGTCTGACACTAATAACACAGTAGTCAGGCAACGAGAGTTCCATTTCCTGACCTGGAGCCCAAGTCTGCATGGTGCTCAGGAGTGAATGGAGATGAATAGAAGGGTCAGCCCCATCCTCATGGTAATTAGCCATTAATTGCTCTAAGTAGTAGATTAACTGACTCACAATTTTCGTAAATGTATTGGCCCTCCAGTTAATGAAGAGCCTAATGCAGTGCTTTTTGGCATATATCATTTCTTTGCAGGACTGGCATGTCCTTATCTCCAAACTACTAAGCTTGGCTTGAGAGGGCATGACAGCTGCTCCAATTTTGGGCTTGAAGAAACTGGCGTGGCAGAGAGTAGAGAGACCCGGGGATACAGGCTGGAAAGGATAAGTCCAGGTGAATTAATAATGGATATGCACTTCCTGCAAGCCTGCAGGCTCAGGGAGCCTTACCGGGTCTGCTGCCAGGATGATGGTTTTGGAAAGTTAACTCTGTTCCATCCCCTCTCTCCCCTGGCCCTTCCTTATTCTTTCTTTGCCAGCCCTGCACCCCCCCCCCCCACCCCAAACCCCTCTTGCCCTCCTCAAAAGCGGCCAAGCCATCTGATGCTCCCGGCCCTGGGGGAAGGATGTGGGAGAGTGGAGAGCAAATGGCCTGCCTGCTTGTTGCTGTCTCACACAGGTTCAAAGGACTACGCCCTTAGGGAGAAATGTCAGGAGACAGGCAGGCTCGCTGTGCCCATCATTACCCCCAAATCTAGCCAGGGTTTTCCCTGAGGATAAGACAGAAGTAAAGACAGTGGGTAAATGATGATCAGATGGAGAGGCGCTCTGCCTCCTCCCTCCAGGGCTGGCCGAAGAGTGAGGCCAGGCCGGTGGCCTCAGCAGACAGTCCAGAGACTTCCACAGCCCTGAGTGGCACAGGCTGGACCAGGCTGACCTCCCTGCCCTTCCCTCGTCTGTGCAGAGAAAGTGGGAGGCGCCTGATGGACAGCGGTGAAAACTCTTGGTGGACCTGTGGCAAATGGCTGCCCCCCACACCTACACCCAGACCGGTGCCAGCCTCTCTGACACAATCTTGTGTTGTGCTGTACCGAGTTGCGTCCAACTCTTTGCGACCCCATGGACTGTAGCCCACCAGGCTCCTCTGTCCATGAATTCTCCAGGCAAAAATACTGGAGTGGATTGCCATTTCCTTTTCCAGGGCTTCTTCCTGACCCTGGGTCTCCTGCGTGGCAGGCAGATTCTTTACCACTAAGCCACCTGGACTCCATGTAAAATGCTCGGCCCTCATGAATGAGACTAGTGCCTTTGGAAAAGGGACCCCAGAGAGCTCCCTCCCCTCTTCTGCCCTGTGAGGTTATAGTGAGAAGATGGACATCTGTGAACCAGGAAGGAGAGTTTCACCAGGAACCTAATCTGCTGGCATCTTGACCTAGGACTTCTTGGCTTCCACAACTATGAGAAATGAATTTCTGTTGGTTTTAAGTCACCTGTATGGTATTTCATTATAGCTGCTGCACACCTGATATTTATTCAGTTGCAAACAAGCCCGCTCTCTGTGAAAACAGAGATCGACAAAGCAGATGTATTAGTGGATAGTTAGTCGCTTTGAGATAAATCACCTTCCCACCTGTTCCTCTGCTGTCTCCAGGGCCACAGCCTGGAAGAAAGACACAGAGGCAGCAGTCCCACCAAGCCAAGTAGATCCTTTCTCCTAACATCTCACTAATCTGACCACTTTTCTCCATCTCCCCTGCCGATGCACTCCTCAGGCCACTTTCGTCTTGGTTCCAGACTGTTGCAATCTATCTAACTAACTGCAGGCCTCCCAGTAGACAGCACTTCCTTTCCACACTTCTCTCCAAGGCTGGGTTAAGTGGCTGACTTGTATGTCCTTCTACGTTGTATTGCAACCCTCCTAACCTTTCTGTTTCCCACATCAAGCTTCTCTGCTTGCACGTTGATCTCTTTGTCCGCATGTAAGAAGTAGGCGGCACATTGTGATTGCACAAAGGAACTGAAAGGTAGGGGTCAGAATATTTTAAAACGTATGTTTTTTTCATCGTATTTACTCGTTTTTACATTTTGGTGTGAAAACACCAGTCTATTTAGTGACTTGAACTTAATTGGCTTAGGAAATAGATCTTTTCTTTCTATCTTTACCTTTGACTTTTCAGCACAGATTAAGATTTGCATAACCTGGTGGCTCAGATGGTAAAATGTCTACCCACAATGCGGGAGACTCAGGTTCCATCCCTGGGTTGGGAAGATCCTCTGGAGAAGGCAGTGGCAACCCACTCCAGTACTCTTGCCTGGAAAATCCCATGGACAGAGGAGCATGGTGGGCTGCAGTCCGTGGGGTCGCAAAGAGTTGGACACGACTGAGCGACTTCACTTTAACTTTCATTTTCAACCTAACATGTAGGCTTCCCTGGTGGCTCAGTGGCAAAGAATTTGCCTGCCAATGCAGGAAATGACGGTTCAGTCCCTGGGTCAGGAAGATCCCCTGGAGAAAGAAGTGGTAATGCACTCCAGTATTCTTGCCTGGTAAATCCCATGGATAGAGGAGCCCAGTGGGCTACAGTTCATGGGGTCACAGAGTTGGATATGACTTAGCAACCGAACAACAACAGCTTAACATGTATTGAGAGTCATGTCTCAGGCATGGGGATAGGGGTGTGTGTGTGTCTATACTGTCTTTCTCACAGGTTTTCATCAGCTAGTTGGGGATAATAATTGGGCCTGTTAGCAAATAGAGCTGTAAAGAGTGGATTTACATCTTGAAAGAGTGTGCTTCCCTTAGCACCTGTGTTTTCACTAGAAAGGTATCCATTCCCTGGAAGGACTAAGCCAAGTGTCGCCAATGGTTTTGAGGTCTCCTAATCAATACACATCTATCCATCCATCCATTCATGAGGGCTTCAAAATGATCAGAAGAAAACTTCGAGTTTTATATTGTTAAAGAAATAAGGTCAAATGTTATATTTTTAAACCTTTTACAAGTCACTCTCAGCAGCAAACCTCTTCCTTTCTATCCATGTGATGACTTCTGGCAACTTGATTCTGCTTTCAAATTGAATGGGAGGAATTTTTATGAGATGAAGTAGCTTCCTGAAATTAAAAGTCAATTTGAAAGAAAAGACTTCATGAGAAATAGCACTGGAGACAAAACAGGGTTTCTAAAAAGTGATATTTTCGTATAGGAAAGTAAAAATCAAGTCTTAATTCTCTCCTCTCATTTAGCCATGGGTAAAATCTTCCGGATGTTTGCAGTCATTGGTCTAAGATCTGTGCGATCAAGCTGTCCAATCTCTGCTTGCCTGACAGCGGTTTCAAAGACAGGATACCTGGAAGAGGACTCCGTGGCTCCAGGAAACAGTTGTGGAGCTGGGTATCGGTGACAGCTCTTGTGAGCTACTAAGACTTAGCAGAGGGAAGGAGAAAATGTCCTTCCTTCTTCCTTCATCAAGCCATGTAAAAAAAACTGGAACAAGATGCTGTCTGTTCTGATGATGTGGGTGAGAAGCACCTGTCACAGAAGATGTGAATTGAGTGAGATCTGAGGAGACTGCTCAGGGGCAGAGAAAGAGGAGAAGGGAGCTGGAGGAGCATCAGTCAAGGCGGGGAAAGAAGAGCCTGCGTGGAGGGATGAGGCAGGGCGGTGAGATCACAGGTGTGTGGAAGAGGTTGGGGAAGACCGAGCCGGGAGTCAGACAGGTGGCCCTGATTCCTTCGACCTCAGGAGAGCCTGACAGACAGAACGGCATTCCCTATAGCGATTAGACGCTAGAAGACCACAAAGAAATTGGATCTGGGGCCATGTCAAGTTCATTCCTTCTTTTCAGCAGGCTTATTTGGTTGGGGTCAGAGCATGCAGTGTGGACCCTAGAGATGCTGGGAGGTGCTGACCCCATGCTGCACTGAGGAGAGGCAAAGACATCTTTGCAGGAGTCAGTGTTATGGGTTGAGCTGGGTACCCCTACATTTCACATATTGAAGTCCTGACCCCTAGGATTTGAGCATGTGACCTTATTTGGAGGTAGGTCTTTATGGAGGTAATCAAGTTAGAGTAAAGGCATTAGATTGGATCCTGATCCAGAAGGATTGGTGTCTTTGTGAGAAGGGGGCATTTGGATATGGGGACACACACCCAGGGAGAATGCAGTATGAACATAAAGATGGCCATGTGCAAACCAAAGATGGAAGCATGAAACACGTGCAAGTCTGCCAACACCTGGACATCAGACTTGTAGACCCCAGAGCTGTTTCTGTTGTTCAGGCCACCCCATGGGTAGTGCTTTGTTGCAGCAGCCACAGCAAACCAATGCACTAGTCCACACTAGTAGCCTCTTCTTTCCTTCAAGGGAGCTTAGAGAAAAGAAGGATTCTTGAGACTCTGTGAAGCACGGTGGTTTTCTTCTGTATAAGACCTGGAAACCCCAATGGCATTTACATCAATGAAACAACTGGCCCATATCTCAGCTGATTCAGTGATTTCTGCCATTTTAACAGTGTTTGTTGGTCCATGATAATTATGCATTTGCTGCAAGATCCATTATAAATTGACTAAAGAATCCAGCAGACACGTGTCAGTTCTGTGCCTGTTTGCAGAAAAACAGCAGTGAGCTAGGCTGAGAGGCTCTGAGTGAGAGCTGTTGAGTCTTCCCTGAGGCTCCCATCCATTCTATGGCTGGTCTCCCTGTGTCTCTAGCCATCGTCACTGCTGATTATGAGGTTGGAGAAGGATATGAAGTGTGGTGCCGAAAAGATTGCCCAAAGTGCTGTCTCTCTCTATGGGGCTTTTCATTGGATTCCCTTCCATTTGAAGAGAACAAACCATTAGGGCGAGAACAAGCATTCCTGTTTCCTTCATTGTTAATGTGATTCCTTGAAAGTGTTGTTTTTCTTTCTTTCCTTATCCCCTCCTCCTAAAAAAACATGTAGAAAGCATGAATGCAGATTAGGATACAATTATCCTCATAGTGAATCAGTTCACTGGATGTGCCATATTGATGCTCACCCTAGGAATGACCTGGCAACAGCATAATAAACTATTTGGAGGAGAAATGTTAGAGCTGGGAGGAGAGTGAGTGAGCACATGGGTTAGAGAAGACCCACAAATGTGGCCAGTGCACTCTGAATTTGGGTGAGCCCCATACCCTCTTTGGCTGACACACCCATCAAAGCCCTCACCCTTTTCTGTGGCTGCTTCTCTACGGATGTATCTTAACACTCAACATTTTTTCTAGGTCTCAGGTGCAATGCTGTGTTTCCTATCTCTGCAACTCACTCAGGTCCTGCAGTGTTTAAAATTCCGATAGGACTATTGAAACAGTCCATCAAAGTAATAAAAAGGGAGAAGGTGTTAGATGGGAGCCGAAGGTAGAGAGACATGCCTACAGGAATGAGCTCCGTAGAAGTAGGTGGTTTTGCATCATGTCATGTTCCTCAAATATTCTCTTCCAGTGGTCTTCCCAAATTGTTTACACAGAAGACCTTCCCACCCATCAGAGAGAGGTCCCTGAACCCAGATCCTTGATTTTCTAGCTTCACGACTTAGGCAAGTTTTTAGCCTCTTTTTTTTTTTTTTTTCTTTTGAACTTTTTATCTTGTATTGGAGTATAGCTGATTAACAATGTTGTGATGGTTTCAGGTTAACAGTGAAGGGACTCAGCCATACAAATACATGTATCCATTCTCCCCCAAACTCCCCTCCCATCCCGGCTGCCACATAACATTGAGCAGAGTTCCCTGGGCTGTACAGTAAGTCCTTGTTGGTTATCCATCATAAATACAGCAGTAACCTCTTGAGTCTCAGTGTTCTTAATCTTCAATCTTAACCTTCAACTTTAACCTCAGCCTTAAAGTGGACAAAACTTATCCACTGCAAAGTGAAAAAATAAACTGTGGCAGATTCACATCATGGGGTATTCTGAAGCTATGGAAAATCTGAGCAAACTCCGAGAGATAGTGAAGGACAGAGGAGCTTGGCATGCTGCAGTCCATGAGGTCATAAAGAGTCAGACATGACTTTGCAACTGAACAACAATGGATATGAGAAATCTGCAACCACACACAATGCACAATATAGTTACACAACACAGCTACACAAAACAATAAGGATGAATCTCACAAACATAATGTTGAAAGTAAGAAGTCAGAAAGAAAAGGGTATGACACCACTTAGATAAAGTTCAAAGCTTGATGAAACTCATTTATGCTATTCAAGGTTGGGCTGGTGGTTACACTCGAGGGGCTGTGCCCGGACAGGAGCAGGACAGGGCTGGACGTGTCTTGTCTCTTGTTCTGGGTGGTGATTACTTGGGTGTGTTCATTTTGTGAAATGTACTGAGTTCTATGCTTTAAAAATGTGTGGAATTTTCTATATATGTTATACATTAATAAAAAGTTAATTTTAAAAGGCAGATTATAATAGTTTCTAGCTCATAGAGAGAAGAGGGTTAAATGAAAAATACCAAACCATAGTAAGGGCTTAGTGTGCATGCATGCTAAGTCGCTTCAGTCGTGTCCAACTCTTTGCGACCTCATGGACTGTAGCCCGCCTGTCTCCTCGGGCCCTGGGATTCTCCAGTCAAGAATACTGGAGTGGGTTACCATTTCCTATTCCAGGGGATCTTCCTGACCTAGGGATCAAACTCACGTCTCTTATGTCTCCTGCGTTGGCAGGTGGGTTCTTTACCATGAGCACCACCTGGGAATGTTAGTAATTGGTTATTGTTATTATTCTTGTTTTCCTGATGAAGGCGTTGGTGACAAAGTTAGTTCCTTTGTCACATCTGGATATGCCTGTGACACTCCAGTGTCTTTAAATAGGAAGGCATATAAAGTGCCCAGTTCATCAGAGACAAGTCCTTTTACATCGTGTCTCATCCAGAATTGCACATCCCAGTGGACGAAAAAATAAAAGAGAAAAGTCAGCCCAAGTAATCTGACTCAGGATATGATTCGCCAACTATTTTTTTTAATGTTGATTAAAAACACAATACAAAACCAAAACCTACCCTGTGTCCTCCTGAGTGTGCAAAATAACTTGGCAGAAAGAAGAGGCGGGTTTCTGCTGTTCTTAAACTGGTTGCTTCCTCTCATTTCCTCCTGGGATAAAAATAGCAGTTTAATCTATTGACACATAAAAGCCTTTCAAAGTACCAATCCCATTTGGAGCCGTTACCCTTCATTGTTGATTTTCTGTAATACAGATGTTTTTGGCATAATGTATGTTCCACAATGTCCTCTGTCAGCTCAGTAAAGAAGACAAACTGCGGCCTGATCTTGAAAACAGGGCCTCTCCAGAAGCCAGCTGACATAAGCTCAATTGGGTTTCACCCCACATAAAGATTTTAATAAACAAACCTCACTGGTCAGCATCTTACTTCGGCATATTGAAACATATCACATGCTTTCTGCTCCTCTGCGTAGTTTGCAGCTTATGCACAAAACAGGTCCTGAGTTAACAGAAGGCGATGAGTCTGAATGGGGGTGGGGAGGGGAGGAAAATGCCTCTTCTCTACAGGCCGTGAGGGAGCCACGGTGTGAGAGCATTAAACAGTGGGCCTGCAGTGTGACCCCAAGTTCAAGTCTGACGGCTCCGAACTGCAACTTTTGCAGCCGAGTCAGCACCGAGAGCCGTCAGGGCATGCATGGGTCTTTTCCTGCCCTGCCAGGCCTCCCCAGGTGCGTCTGTTCCCGGACCCCCCTCTCCTCCTTCCTATCCACGCTGCCTGGAAGGCTCTCCTGCCTTTCTGGCTTTTCCTGCATCCATCAAGCCTGTTCCTCTGGCTGGTGAGTCAGGCTCCTTGTATTCCAGTCCTGGCTCAGCGCTTTAGATCTGTGTGACATGAAACATCTCACTTAACCTTTCTTTGCCTCGGATGTCTCATCTGCAAAATGAGGATCATAGTAGACCTAACTCATAGGGCTCATATGAGGGTTGAATGTGGTCGTGGATTCAGAGCTCTTAGAACAGAGTGTGGCCAGCACATAGTATGTGCTCAGTAAGTGATGGGTGTTATTCAGTTCCGTTCCAACCCCGTCTCCACCCACATTTACACAGTCTCTTCTCACACACAAATTAGAGAGGAAAACCCATCATCCAGAGAGTTCACAGGCATTATCTCATTTTATTTCATACTGCTTTGTTATGCTTCATAGGTATTTTAGTTTTTACATATTGAAGATTTGTGGCAACTCTGCATCGTCAGATGATGGTTAATATTTTTTAGCAATATATTCTTTTAAAGTTAAGGTAGGTACTCTGTTTTTTTCTTTTTTTTTCATATGTAAGGCAATTGTACACTTCGACTCCAGTATAGTGTAAACATAACTTTTATATGTATCAGGAAACCAAAAAATTTGTGTTTGTTTTACTGTGGTAGTCTGGAACCAAACCCACAATATCTCCCAAGATCTGCCTGTAGTTAATTGGATTCAGGGAGTTTTAAAGCAGGAACATTAATTCTTAAATCAAGAGCAGAATTGAGGAGCTAGTGATTTTCTCAACTTTGGCCGCACTATTTGAAAGTTTGGGCCAAACGATCACTGTGGTGGGGAGTTGTCCTGTGAGGACGCTTAGCGGCATTCCTGAAGTCTGACCGCTACCTGCCAATAGTGCTACATCCCCACCCTCCCCCAAGACAGTCAAAAATATGTCCAGGCTCTGTCATATGTCTTTTCAGGGACAAGAGTCTCATCCCTGGTCGAGAACCAGTGGCTAGATCAAGACTCCAGTTGTGAGCTATAGCAGCAAGGCATAATGAATGAACTGGGCAAAGAAGACATAGAGTCGAGTTAGCCTAAGACAAATGCCTTCCTTCTATTTCCCATAGAGCTTAGAATTTCCACCAAGAGGAGTGGAAGTCAGATTCAGGGCCCTACTGACCTATGTTGGCCTCCAGGCATTTTTTCCTATCTTTATCAGCAATGCCTTCCTGAAAACTTCCGTCCTACAGGGATGTGTGAAAGTCAAACAAAAGAAGAGAAAGGGATTCCATTCCCAACAGGCTGTGAAAAGGATCACGTCTCTAGTCATCCCTCTGCTTCAGATCCACTCTTTGAAGACATGTTTACAGCATTTCATAAAAGCTCCTTCATTTTTTCATTTTTCTTCACCAGTTTAAATCTAGTGAGTGTTTAGTCACATTGGACTGCCCCATTTCCAGCTTTGTCTTGATCGTGTTAAGTTTACGAGAATGACGTGTAAGTGCTTTCATTTTTCCATTTCCCCAATTATTTTTATAAAACCGTAGGGGCAAAATGCAATAAAAATTTCAAATAATTGCAGAAACATTGCTGTGCAGATAAAAGTGGCAACACTTGCCAAAACTCAAATTTTGGCTGACAGCACTGCCATGCAGTAAGCTCAAAATGTTCATTTTTCCGCTGATTTATAAAGATCTGAATTTGGCATGCAAAAACTGGTGGAGAGGTGTCAGTGTAAAATGTGTGAATGGATGGGGTAGAGCGTTTTTGATTTATAAAAGTCGAAAACTACTAGTAATAATGACAAGGTGAAATATGGGCACTAGGTCACAGTGTATATTTTATATTCTTAATTAGATCATAAGTGCTTCAAGGGGAAGAAAGGACTTTCAAAAAAACTCTGCAGAATCCTCTTTCATATGCATTCAATAAACACTTATTAAATTCTAATTTAATGAGTAATGGGAGGAATAAAATTAATAGTTCCTTTAAGATAAGGATTCAGTGTTTAAGGACTCCTTAAAATTTTAGATCCAAAAGTATTTTGTGCCTGGTTAAGGGATGTTGTATGTGTTGTATATAGATAAAAGTATATGACTTCCCTGGTGGCTCAAATGGTAAAGAATCTGCCTGCAATGCAGAAGACCTGGGTTCTATCCCTGGGTCGGGAAGATACCCTGGAGAAGAGAATGTCAACCCACTCCAGCATTCTCGCCTGGAGAATTCCATGGAGAGAGGAGCCTGGTGGGCTACAGTCCATGGACTCTCAAAGAGCTGGACATGACTGAGCAACTTTCACTTTCACTTTTTCTCACAGATAGATATCTATAAACAGATCAATTGATCGATCTATCCCTGCATGGATTCATTGTGAAATGTAAATTTTTATTCACTAATTTTATTTGTTAGTGCTCATTTCCATGTTAATCAAGTTTCTCCTGGAAATTAATATCAGAAATCAGCTTGAACTGGTTTAAGCAAAAAAAGAAATTGTAGGGAGGAGGTTGAACATTGCACAGAATCCAGGGGCTGAGAGGTTCCTCGAGAGAATATCATGAGGTCTCAGGGAGCCAGGAGGAACCCAGAGAGGCCCCTCTTTGTATCTCTTATCTTTGTTCTCAGGCATCTGTCCCATTTTCCCCTCTTCAGACTGACTTTCTCCATTTGTGAAAACACAGGAAGATGACTTCCTTGTAGCTGTTGAGTTTATTCCTCCTCTAGCACCCAACCAGCCCAATTAGCCTGGCCACCTGCATCTCAGTTTCAAATTACCAGGAGAGACAGTGTGACTGGTCACAACTGGAGTCAAGGTCCATCCCGGGGCCAGTGACTTATGACTAGTCTAAAGGTGGGTGGAAAGGAGTCCTGCAATTCAAACATGTCTTGGAGCTCAAGTCTGTAGTGGTGGGGTGTGATTTTCAGAGAAAGAAGATTAAATTCCCGAGGACAGATAGCGTCAAAGATGTATCACATGTATGTTTATAATGTATTGTAGTGGAAATCTTAGGCACATGTCCAACAGTGTTTTCTGGTTCACTTGTCTTTTTCTTGCTACAACACATTAGTAAATTTGAAGTGTATTTGTTGACTAATTGATCAGTCTGGGCGCTATGACCAACTGTAAAGTGAAGGAAATTTGTGAAATTTCAAACTTGTCAGTTTGGTAATCATATGACCTTGTCTTCCGGGTCATGAGAATGTCATCTGTCCATGAGAATGAAGTAAGGTGTGTGAATTTCCTTGGGGTGCTGTAACAAATCACCACAGTTTTGGGTGGCTTTCAACAACAGAAATGTGTTCTCTCGCAGCTCTGGGCAGGGACTAGAGCTCCCTCAGAAGGCCCTGAGGGAGAATCCTTCCTCCTCTCTTCTGGTGGCCTCAGGCATTCTTTGGCTGTGGCGACATCATTCCAGTCTCTACCTCCATCTTCCTGTGGCCTTCTGTTCCTCTCCTTGCGTCTCTCCTCTTTGTGTCTCTTAGAAGGACACTCATCCTTGGATTTAGGATCCACTTGGACAATCTAGGATGATCTCATCTCCAGATTCCTAACTTAATCACATCTGCGAAAGCCCCTTCTTCAAATAAAGTCCCACTCACAGGGCTCATGAATTTGAGCAACCTCTGGGAGACAGAGGAGGACAGGGGAGCCTGGCGTGCCTCAGTCTATGGGATTACAGAGCATCGGACATGACTAAGCGACTGAACCACCCAGGGCTCAGGACCTACGCTTGTGAAGACCTCCAGTTAACCTGCTGCATAAAGTGAGAACAGGCCCACCGATAGATCCTCTTGCACTTTGGTCTTATTTTGCTCACATCTTGCTTAGGGCAGTGCTGTCTGAGGGGTGGCAGCCGCACTAGTGAGTCTGAGATTCAGAACCCTAGTCCTAGGGCAGGACTGGGAGGTGGAAGGATGCAGTGGACACAGTCTGGGGCAGCAGGAGCCTGTGCACTGGTCACCCCAGGCTGACGAATAGGAGGTCAAGCTGACATTTTCCTAAATGGGACCTGTAGACATACTTCATCCCTGCTTTTCTCTCAGTTCTCGGAAGGATGGAATCTCTTGCATTTTCTGGTAGGCTGAATTAGGAAGGAGAAATGGATTAGGACCAATATTTGTGGCAAACTCACTTGCATAATGGAAACCAGTATCTGGCTGAGGTCACCCTGATCTATAAGAGCTGGAGAAGGTCAGCATAAATCATCTTCTTTTAGCTGAAGTATAAGCTGGGGAAACTAGGAGTCAGCCGGGTCAACCCCCTTCATAATATTTCTCAGCTGTATGGGCAGGTGTATGGAGGTATTCTCCTTTGTAGTGTTGAGGATATTATAACAATTATTTTTATTTGTCAAAATATTATACTCAGGACTTAACATGAGTCGTGTTTTGGAGCCAAGATTGGGATCTATAATAGACTGTTTTCTAACTGCCACTTATCTCAGGCAGAAAAAGTTCTTTACTGGGCAGTCACCAAAACATAACTTCCTAGAAAATTTTGCTGTTATGCTTTCAACTTTCCCTGGACAGCTGGTGAATCATTGCCAATTTTCTTAGAAACCCTCTTCCAGGACATGGTTCTTTTTTTCAAAGATAATAGCAGAGGACCATAGGTAAGGGCTGGTTTAGGATGATAATCTATTTTTTATTCATTGAGTCTCAAGTTAAAAAAAAAAATCAGAAGAAAAATCATTTTACTATAAGATACTACACATTTTTTTTTTTAAGAAATACAGAGCAAAGGAGTCATTCTAACAAACAAAATCGAGTTTTATTTCTGAATCACAATACTCCAGTTAATTTGCACATGGCCTACTTGTCTGTCTCCCTTGTACCTGTATGTTTCAGTTTTCAAGGATAAATATCATCCACCATTAGCTTCCTAAATTGTGGAAGGCTTAACTACCAAAGAAAATCTCTGCTGTGAGATAGGAATCTTCTAGAATCACTTAACAAGGTGTGTGTTTGATTTCTCTCCACTTGGCCTCCTTATTATCCTGAATCATCTTCTACCTGCCTCCCCCCACCCCTGCCCCCACCTGCCACCCCTCAGGAAATTTAGGAGCAGGCTTTAGGATTCTCTGTTCATAAGTGGAGGGAAGCACTTGCCTTGCTTCCCAGTCTCTTATATAGTGCTAAACGTGGGGGGCTTCACGTGGGAGCTCAGATATGGCCCCGCATAACTAAAATATTAAAATGCTTAAACAACTTAACAGTGAAAGAGCAAGCTTGCTCCTTGGCATCCATCCAGGTTGTGGATTTGTGCACAAATATGTAGAAGCCTTTTCAGGGAGCCATCACTTCTGTCCACGGGTGAGCCATTTCTGATTCTGAGATGCTCTCTGCTCAGACTTCAGAAACGTTACGCCCCCAGTGCACTGTTTTACCAGATGTCTGCCCTTATTTTTAATATTCAGACAGACATATTTGTGGCTGAGGGAAATTTCTCCGGGGAAGACATCTCCCTTGTTCCCTTTGACACTCCCCTTCTTCCATCAGTTTTCATTTTTCTGGTTAAGCAGATTCAGTGGCAGATGAACACAAAGAGAGTGACACCTCTTGGAATATGGGAATCATCAGGCAAATGTGCCATGGAATTCCTGAGCGATGGGACTTTTCCAATTTTGTTCATGTTATGTTAGAATGACCTATTTGCTTTTCTATCTGATTTATAAGATTAAGAACATCTAGGGAGCAGGAGCCATTCATCTTGTATATATAGTGGCAAACTAGGATCCAGCATCCAGTGCCTGAGTAACACTCAGGACTTCCTGGATGAATCATTCAATAACCCTGAAGTCGTCATCATTGTTGTCTTTCAGTAGCTCAGTCGTGTCTGACTCTCTGCGACCCCGTGGACTGTAGCCCGCCAGGCTCCTCTGTCCTCCACTGTCTTCGGGAGTTTGTTCAGACTGACGTCCATTGAGTTGGTGATGCTATCCAACCATCTTATTCTCTGCCACTCCTTCTCCTTTTGTCTTTAATCTTCCCCAGCATCAGGGTCTTTTCCAGTGAATCAGCTCTTCGCATTGGGTGGCCAAACTATTGAAGCTTCAGCCTCAGCAACTCCGAAGCACAGTGTTTCAAGTTTGATTTTGAGTGAACCACATCACTAGAAAAGGGTGTAGTGGGTTGAAGGATGGCCTCCAGAAAAATATGTCCATATTGTAAAGCTAAGAACCTGGGAATGTGGCCTGACTGGGGAAAAGGATCTTTACAGAGGTAATTATGTCAAAGGTCTCAGGATGAGATCACCCTGGATCATCCAGGTGACAAGTGTCCAAAGATGAAGAAGAGGAGAAGACACAGAGAGAAGAGGAGGTGGCCATGAGAGGCAGGAGGCAAAAATTGGAATCCTTCAGCCAGGGCCATGGAGTGCTTGGGACCCCCTGGCGCTGGAAGAAACACGGAAGGATTCTATCCTGGAGCCTTCAGCCTGGAGTGTGGGTGATATCTTGGTTCTGGATTTCCAGCTTCCGGAACTGTGAGAGAGGACATTTCTGTTGTTTTTAAGTGTCCAGTTTGCGGTCATTTTTTGTTATGGAAGTTCTAGAAAACTAACCCAGAGAGTAACCTGCCTCAAGAAAAGCCGTTAAAACCAGCACATGATGCTGGGCTTGTATTGGAAAGAAGAGGCAGAGGAGAAGACGGCAGAAGGATTTCTGGTGGCAAAGCCTTGGCAAAGGGACTGGATTGTCAAAGGAGGCTGGGAGGGAGGATCTTAATTTCTAGAGGCCTCGAGGAACTGAAAGAAATCTCAGCCTTGGCCAAAGAGTTGGAATAGCAGGAGCTTATCACATACCTGTGATTGTGTCATTAAGACCCAGAGCTTGCACTGTAATACAAACTTAGATAGACCAGAAAAATGCTTCTAGGCTTTGCCCATAAGGAAGGAGAAGGCTCAGTGAGAAGCAGAGCGTGGGTCTGGGAAGGGCTGCTGTTTCTCTAAGCCAGGCTTTTGAGAAACCATCTTTTGCTGCTACCAGGGGTTGAAAGAAACGGACGCAGGCAGAGAGGCCTTAGTCATCCCAAGGAAGCAAGGGTAACTGTGTGGCTTGGCCCATCTGTTTCCAGGAGTGTCCTATGCTGCCCAGCCTGGGTCACTCTGCACATAGGTGGGGGGCCCTGCATGGGACTTTGAAGAGCCAAGCATCCTTCTTCAGAGACCAGAGCGGCACACGGCTGGAAAATGTCAAAATGTGCTGGGACCAGGGCCAGTTCAGGGAGAGCAGCCTGTGTCTCCTGTTACTGAAGACAAATTCGAGGCATTTGAATTTTATGCAGTTGGGGAGTGGGTGAGGGGGGACGTGTGCGGGACAGACTCTCAGCAGACCTGGGCTGTTGCTGCATCTCCCAGTGGTGGCAGGTACTCTGCAGAAGGAGCTCAACTTCCTGGAGGCTGGCTCGATCACCTCCAGCATCGATAACCCTAGCAGTCTGTGATTGCTGCCTGGATGTTGAATGAACCATCTTCATCTATGGAAAGGTTTTTCTTACTGAGATATTCAAACCAATATGAAATGTTTTCTGATATAACCCCCTTCCTACCCAAAATGTAATGTAATGTAATAGAATAGAATAGAATGAAAATGGAACATTTGTTCCTAAGAAAAGGGCTACATGATCATAGTTGCTATTCAGTCGCAAAGTCATGTTTGACTCTCTGCGACCCCATGGACACTGCAGCATGCCAGGCTCCCCTGTCCTTCACTATCTCCCAGAGTTTACTCACACTCACATCCATTGAGTCAGTGATGCTCTCCAACCATCTCATCCTCTGTCACCCTCTCCTCTTCCTGCCTTCAATCTTTCCCAGCATCAGGGTCTTTTCCAAAGAGTCAGCTCTTCGCATCAGGTGGCCAAAATATTGGAGCTTCAGCTTCAGCATCAGTCCCTCCAATGAATATTCAGGGTTGATTTCCTTTAGGATTGACTGGTTTGACCTCCTCATCAATGAATGGATGTCAAAGAAATGAATGAGTGAGGGTTGTAAAAGGATCTTAAATATTTTTACTAATACCCCAAATCTCATTTCCATCATTTATCTGTACAATAACAAAATTTTATTTTATTTATCTGTCCTCTTTAAGTCAGGAGTTCCTTGTAGATGAGGCTGATGTAACTTCTTTTTATGTCCCCCAAATCTGCTAAGGCAGTCCGTTGCCCAAGGAGATGGTCAGTTAGCATTGATGACTCACCTAGTATTGATTTCTATCATCTGTGCTCCATACTCTCCAGAAAACCAAAGGGGAAGAGCTGCTGGAACCTACTTGGGGGGGTCACTGTGCTCTGCCCTTCAGTGTTTTTCACTTTCTTCCTTTCGATTCAGGTACCACCTGACCTAACTATTCAGCTCTTGTTTCTTTATTTCATGGAAAGAGATGAGAGTGACAAATTGTTTCCAAACTCTCCTTACTTCTGGTGTAAAAGATCTTTATTTCACTTGCAGGAACAGGCAAAAATTATGATCCTATGTATCTTCTGGGGGGAGGTTGCCAGTCTTAAAAAGAAACAGATTATAAGTCAGAGAGAGAAAGCTCAAAATGACAGCAGGAAGCCAGGCCAGGTAGCAGCAAAACCCTCCATCCACCTGACCTGAAGTGGTGACCATACCTGGTCGAAGCTGACTTGAAGCCAGGCCCGCCTTGCTTTGATTGTAGCCAGTGTCATTTCTGTGTAAAATTCTCAACAATCACATTAACAAGCCATTTAACAGACGCTATAACCACCCTGACATGCGAGCGTTCGTCAGATTCCTCCTTCTGTGACAGGCCCTGAATGAACATTAAGATTTAATGTGATTGGTTTTGGCAGGCAGCGTCTCCCCATCTTCCTGGCACACCCCTCCATTCCCTCCACCACCACTGAGACCTACAGGAGGGACACCTGTTATCGAGGATGCCACCAGATTATGTGCAGGACCGACACATGCCCACACTCACCCTTGCTCAAACATGCTGTAGTTATGTGCCTGGAAAACACAAAGAAAACAAAATGGTGCTGCTGGCTAAGATGAGTCTTTCACTTCTTCAGATTCTGCAGGTTTGTGTAATGAACTGGAAATCACACTCTAAATATCAAGGAACCATTAAAAAATTTACTCCTTGTTTGAATTGGTGAACTCTCATTTGTGTCAAGGAAATCCAGAGGATAGGAGAGCCTGGCAACAAATTCATTCATTCACCTGTTTAGCATTCATTCATTCATTTGTTTACCCATTCATTCATTCATCCATCCATTTACCCATCATTCATTCATTCATCTGACAAGTCCCAGATATTGTGGTGTATGGAGATGGTAAAAAACATTTTCTGCCTCCATCCTCCACCCTCCCCCTTTCACATGCAATCCAAGGAATGAAGTAGATGTACATAGAAATGATTTTAACCATATGAGAAATTCTAGTGTCAAGAGACAATCCAAATAATAATATTTGTGCCTGATAACAGGCACAGAAGAAGAAGCACATCGCTGCCTGTAGACGACCAGGAAGCCTTTTGAAGAGGGTAGTGTCTGATTTGAGTCTTAAGGAGGAAAGAGGTGTTTGTCAATCTGAGTATAAATTAACTTGACTCTCTGTCATTTGTCCCTTTCTCTCTGATTGTCACACCAGCTTGTCAAGAGCAAGAGCTGTGTGTCCAGTTTCTTTATATACCAAGAGTCTGGCCCAGTGCCTGGTTCACAGTAACCACTTGCCATATTTTAGCTGAATAAAGGAACAAATCTATAAATGACAAGTACTGAGATCCTTTATGTGGCATACATTGGCAAGTGAGAGTCAAGATTTTATTTTGGTTTCAGGTGATGGCAGGCAGGGCAGTGTGGCATATGTATGAGTACACAGTGACTAGGGCCCAAGATGCTGTCTGCATGGAACCAGATAGACGGTGACCCCAGATCCAACCACGAGTAGAGTCAACTGTTGATTACCACCTCTGAAAATAGAAGCCCACCACCAAGTCATCCATCTGGCTTGGGAGGTGGACTGCCCCCGGGAAAGTCTGCCTTGAGGGTATTCCCTAGGGAAGCTCCTTGGTGACCCTGCCCCTCTCTCTCCAGGTCCTGAATAGTGTCTGGAGGGCCGGAGTCAGCCACAGCTATGTGGATCAGAATGATGGAAAAGGCAACAATGACAAATGATTATTTCTTTCTTCTGTGTCGCCCATTGATCTGCAGAGCATGATCTGATCTGTAGAGAAGGCTCAGGAGGGTCAGAAATGTGATGTTTGCTCATTCAGCCTCATGTCTTAGCCTACTTGCCAGGAATTCCCCCAAAGGGAAGGAGAGAACATGAGGAGGGTCGTCCCTTCAGCATGAAGTAGTCAGGTTTGTCTGTGATTTTAATTAAGTGGGTTGAAAGATGATGTGTTGAAATAAGAAGAGCCGAGGCTAGGACTCAGAAACCTTCTTTTCTCGTTCAAGCCCAGCCTTGACCAGTGAATGACCTGGAACGAGTTATTTAACTTTGGGGGGATACAGTTTCCTCACCTGTTTCCAAAATTTAGCACGCAAAACATTACTCATTTTCCTTGACCAGACACTCAATTTGCATGCTTGACATATAAATTTGGCAAATATAATTTTCTAAGTAAGAATAAAGAATATATTTTTTCAAAAGCCTGGAGCCTGTGACTGTTTTCCAGACTGCACATTATTTCAACCATTCCCACATTTATCAGTATCCCTGGAGTCTGTGCTATTTCGAAAGGGATAGAAATATTAAATGGTGATATTCTATAGCCAAAGTGGAAGCATTAATTGCAGTCATCTCTCTGATTGTTCCCAGCACCTGCCTTTCCCACAGAGAAGCCAGGAGCCTATATGTCTGATTTCAGAGATGCAGGGAGGTGCTGAGTGCTGTCATGTATTAGTCGATACCTTTCATGATGCAACTGAATTTAGACTTAAAATGCAAACATGCCCTTATAACATCGGAACGAAATTAATGATGATTATTTTTAATTCATTTATTGTTGTGTCTGACTGTTTTGCAACCCCATGGACTGTAGTCCCCCAGGTTCCTCTGTCCATGGGGTTCTCCTGGCAAGAATACTGGAGTGGGTTGCCCTTTTCTTTGACCCAGGGATTGAACCTGTGTCTCCTGCATTTGCAGGCGATTCTTTACTACTGCACCACCAGGGAAGCCCATTTTAATTCATCACCGACTCAATGGACACGAGTTTGAGCAAACTCCGGGAAATAGTGACGGACAGGGAAGCCTGGCATGCTGCAGTCCATGGGGTCGCAGAGTTGGACACAACTGAGCGACTGAACAACAACAAATATATAAATGACTGATACTAGACCCTATCCTCCTCAGAGTGTGTTTAAGGTAATAGTAAGGAAAAGTCCAAAGGAAAAGAGGGAAAGTGATGGGAATTGCAAGGGTGGCAAAGGCAATGGAAAGGGGGATAAGACCATGGACAGGGGAGAATGAAGTTTCCAAAGATAAATTCTCCATTACTTCTTTCTCACTAAGGTTGGACAGAAGCCAGTGGTGTAGGATCCACTTTCAGAGACTGTCATACTCTCTGTGCTTTATGACCCAGGCTAGTTTTTAAGACCTGAACACTACTTCCACAAAAATCAGATAAAGCTGCCAAAGAAAACCTAAAGATCTTGAGAGACTTTGCGAACCTAAAATAATTCTTTTATATCATGCATTTTATTTTCTTGGATATGAAGCATATACCCTCACCATTGATCATTTAGATATTACAACAAATCATAAAGGAGAAAAAAAATTTTTCTTGATTATGTTAGCATCGAGGCATTTTTTATTTTTTAATTTTAAAGGACGTTTTCAGGACGGCATCCACAGCAATTTAGACTGCGGAGACTACAAAGCCACCACGGCAGAAACAGACGTGGGGCCTGCACGCGCTACGTCAGCAGAACTGGGGATTTTTCTGGGAGGAGAATAAAAACCGTCCACCCCATGTGTATTCAGTGAGGTGTGCGTGTATCAGACAGAGAGCTTGTTATGTTCACTCACCACTTCCTTTTTCCCTCCTAAGAAGTGGGTTAACCTGAAGAGTCCATTTGCTTCATTCAAACTGGAGCTGATTTTTAAGTGAGGTGAAGACTAGGAGTAACGCACATCAGAGGTACTCCGGCGGTGTGTATGTTTCCAGCTCGAGTGTGTGCCTAAGTTTTTGTATTTGCACAGACCTCAAGTAACCAAACTAGGGATACAGCGGGTTGAGAAAAGCTTTTTAATCAGCTTGCACGCCCGTTCCCATCCTTACGACTTGCAAACGAAGCCTTTCTTCAAAAACTAAGTCAGGTCTTGCGTGAAGAATCCAGAAGACTGGGGGGTGGCTGGGGGGGGGGGTGTAGTTTTTCCAACACTGTGTGCTCAGCCCCCGAGAAGTGGGAGGATGTTTGGCTATGCCCACCTTGCTCCCGGCGAGGCCTCCTGCTCCTGGTGGTTTCAGAAAGCGGCTGACGGCAATAATAAATATCATTTGCTGACACAGAGGCCTGGGGCTGCGTTGACCACAGGAGTCGCGGTCCCTGGGACGCCAGGACCGCTCACAAAGCGGGCATTTATGAAGTGGTTGGCTCTGCATTAATTAATTCCCCAGCCATTCAGCAACAGTAACAATCCCTTCAATTAGAGTCCAGGCCCGGGAAAGCCCTGGTGTTTATTGGAAGTGACATCTGCATAGCAAAGTGTGACTGTGTTAATACGGACTGCACAAAGGGGCCCAAAGCCCCGGTCCTGCCTGGCGCCTTCCTTCTTGTGTTACTTTTGAGGCAGAAAGAAGACTCTTGTAGGAACGTTCAGTTTGTGCTTTTCCTCTTTGGTGCTTAGCTTGTCAGCTGAGAATTTTCTCATCTGCTGCTCCTCCGGGGACGGGTTAGTCCTGATGCAGTGAGCTCTCTCGTGTGTTCATGGAGTATTAAGGGAACCTCAAGTGACCCAGGGCCTTGGCAGGCTTCGAGGGGCCCATAGGCCAGGGCTGACACGCACATGGATGGGGAACCCACAGGGAGGCCTGGCAGAGCTTGGCATGTTTTCTCCTCGTAAAGACAAGAATTTGGGGGCCGAAAGAGAAGTGGGGTTCCATGGGTCTTAGTATTATAAAAGCTTAAGAGGTGGGGGAGAAGGTAGAAGGTGGAGCTGATTGTTAATTCCAGATATAGAGTCTCTCAGAAAATGGGGACAACATCTAGTCTTTCTTTAATCCTGTTTTATCGAAGTATTCATGCCTAGAGAATCCCATAGACAGAGAAGCCTGGTGGGCTATGGTCCATAGGGCCGCAAAGAGTCAGACACAGCAGAAACGACGGAGCACGCATACATCAACGTATAATTGACACAGGGAACTGTGAGCTTAAGGTGTCCAGCATAATGATTCGACTTAGATACAGCAGGCAATTTGTATCTTCTGACCACCTTCATCCAGTTCCCCCTCTGGTGACTACAGATAGGATTTCCTTTTCTATGAGTCTGTTTACTTGAAAACATCTATTCTTTAAGGGTAATTCTCTGTTATGTACACTGCGGGCAGGCAGTCTCTAAGTAAATGTTTCAGGGCGGCTGACTGATGGGTTGATGAGACACTTACCCACTTTCTCCCCCAGCTTGTTTAACGGCTGAGTTGCCCAGTTACTTGGGCTTTTTCAGCTCCAGTTCTCTCGGTACCTTGCCTCGGTATCTGCCTCTGCCGATAGCACCGAGGATGCGCTGGTTCGCAGGTGACCGCCCCTCATGGAGCTTCTTCGGCTCATTGTAGCTTTTGCTGCTTACACATCTCAGCAAATATTCACTAGTTGATATGTTCTTTATCACTTACCAAATCTTTTTCGTTTCTGCTTGCACTTTTAGAAAGTAGAAATTTTAATGTTTACCCCTTCCTAATTATACATCAGGCTAGGTACCAAAATGATGAAGGAGTTCCCCTTACCACTAGGACAGAAGAGTGAACATAAACACGCACACAGTAACTAGAAGGCGGGATTAAAGACAGGCTGCTGCAGAGACACACGCAAGGAAGGGTGACGGGGCTCCCAGGGAAAGGATGTGTCCCAGCTGCCTGATCCATCTGCAAAGCCTCCCTTAGTCTCGAAAGGTCAAGGTCTTCAGATGTAGAGGAAGGGGCTTCCTTGTCAAAGGCAAGGGGGAATTATCTCAGGGGGTGTGTTCTAGGAGGAGAGAGGCGTTGACTTTGGGCTAACACAGAGAACTGGACCGGAGAAGCAGGTGGGACCTGAAAGAGGACGCGGTCAGCCAGCGTGAGAAAAAGAAGCCTGTAGGTGTTTAGGCAGACACGGAACCAACCGGAACCAGAACCAGTGTCTGGGATTTTGTTCTGGAGGAGGAGAAAACAAGGCTGAGGCTAGGGTGAAGGAAGTGAGGCGCCTGAGGTTAGAGGTTGAAGGAGCTGCTCTCACGGATGCAGACCGAGCACTTGGGACCAGAGGACAGTGGCACCTCCTTGCTGTCTTTCCAGCCTGGCTGGGAGACGGGGGGACAGGTGGACGACCGATTTATTACTAGGATTGTATATTTAATAGATTGCTCTGAAAGCTATATTTAGGACAGACTGGCAAAAGTAGGGGTGAGGAGTGAGCTTGTGTACATGTTATAATTAAGAGTCAAATCAGACAGGAAGACGTGGAACAGGAAAGGTGAGGAGCAGTGTAAGAGTTCTTTTTAAAAAGTTAGTGCATAGAGACCAACAGTCGGAAGAAGTGGCTGATGCTCACCACTCCCATAGTTGCTAGCACTCAGGAAGTGCTCACCAAGGACCACCAGTGGTTCCAACAGTTCACATGTATTAATTAATTTAATGATGATGGGAGAAGCCTGCAACCCGGTGACCAGAGAGCTGAGTTCTAGTCTAGTTCTTCACTAACTAGCTGTGGGAGTTTCTTTGGCTCAACGCAATGGCTTGTGAAATGACTGAGTTCCACTAGACAATCTCAAAGATCCCCCAGAACTCTGAAATCCCACGTGACTCCCGACACACATCACTGTCTGTTCCCCTAGAGAGAGCACCCCAGCCTCGGGGACTCCACTCTCAGACTATTCAAAGTCCCTCGGATCAGGGGTCTTGGGAGGTCAGTCCCTGCATCCAGACTCTTGTTTTCTACTGATCAGTTTCCGGCGTTTGTAGGTTTTCAGGTCTCCCTTGCAAACGGATTCCAACAATCCGGCAGTCAGATCTACCTTTCCGTTCCAATGCCCTCCCCGCCTTATCCCAGGCCGGGCCTGGCCCGCATTCCCCTCGCCCTCTCTGTCACCGCTGTGTTATTAACAAAACTCCCCAGACCCTTGCAAAGCCCCTCCAGCAGAACCATCCCGGGAGAGAAGCCGTGGGTTTAATAAGCTTCCCTTAAATGGCCCCAGATCCTTTCCAGTGATTAAGGGGGGGAAACAGCTACCACGTAAGACAGTCTCCTCAGTGCAGGAGGTGAGGAAGGGAAAGAATAAAGGAAGTTCCCGAGACCCGGGCCCTTAGGCACCAAATTAAACAAAACAGCACGCTTATTCAAAATCAGACTAGTGTCAGTGGCGTGTTTGTCAAACAAACTTGTCAGTATTTGTCACAGTTTGAGGAAGTACCGGCCAGGGGCCACACTTGAGCCTGGAACGGAGTTGTTTATAGCTGACCGGTTACAATTCTAACTAATGCAGGGCCAGGGTCTGAGGGTATAAACAGCTTTATTTATAATGATTGTGTGGCTATAAATAGTTTGGCTCCATGGGCGGGGCAAGGCAGCTTCCCGCAGGAGCCCTGTGCCCGGAGGATTGTAACAGCAGGCGTGAATCCTGTTTTTTTCCCCCTCTTTCTGAAGGACCCCGTGTGTGAGTCCTCGGTCAGGACATTTCAGCTAGACCCTCAGTGTCCCTCAAGGAATGAGGTGTTGTGATCAACCCTGTTCCCGGGAGATGGGGCAAGTTAATTAATTAACATCTGCCCTGAGATCTCCCTAGGAAGGTTGAAAGGGAGCGTGTCTTCGGCCCCGCCCCCTTTGTGCGGATTCCGGACAATGAGCTAATTTCAGTCTCTTTCTCAGGGCTGGAGGGTGGAGGGTGATATCCTGTTATTCTCCAGATCAGGCAAAGCTCTAAAGGTTTGTTTATAGCTTCAGATTTAATTTGACCGACAGCAGTAGTCTTTTCTAAAAATAAGCAGTTGTCAGAAATTTAGAAATTCGCTAGTGTCTTGTGTCAGCAGAACCCTATCTTGGGAGTGGGGAGGTGGGTTGGGGGGAGAAGAAGAGAGGAAGGGGAATGTATACATAAATTTTACATGTAAAATACAGAGGTGCATCAACTAAAAAACTGATCATTATGCCGTTTGGCACGTGGTCCAGACAACCTCCATTCCGACCCTCCCAAATGCCAATCTGTTTGTCATATTGGAATGTCTGGTTCTATATGCATTCTCATCCCACTGCAACCCCGAGTTTTCATACTGTTAGGCTCAATCTTGTTTTGCTAATTTTTTCGTTGTAAAGAAAAGGTGTGGCTGTGAAAAAAATTTATTGGATCTTAATTTGCAAAATTAGTTCTGGCTCATTTTATTGCTGTAATTTAATACTCATAATGATTTTCTGACACGTATGTTTCAGCAGCAAGATCTCTTTCCTGTTCATTTTTCATGCCGATACAGCTGAAGTACATTAGTCAGGATGTACAGGTCAGACAGCAGTGCCCCTCGAGAAACTGACATCACATGGGTGTTTTTGACCTCTTCTCAGACTCCCCTAGAAGCGAGCAAGTCGGCACACCCAGGGATTTGGGGCAGAAGGAAGTAGGCAAACAGTCCTTCTCCTCTTCTAGAAAAGGGAATTGCATTTTTTTGTTGTTTTATGTCATCATCAATGTCTTCGTTATCGCCATCATCGTTACTACAATTCTTTGTCCAAAGAGGTGGTGAGATGTGTCCTCTTTAAAACTTTCCTACTGGATCTTCAGCAAGGAGAGCTTGCCTTGCCCTGCAGGGGATGCAGGTCATGGATGTGAGGGGCCCACTGACCCAGGACCGTGAGGAAGTGCTTCTGCTCTGTCTTGACACAGGTGCTGTTGAAGGGGTCCTGAAGTGGGTGGTCCCTGGGTTGACTTGGGCAGGAGTTCCTTAAGGCAGCAACTATGTCTTTTTTTGTCTCTGTACAGACACCTCCTGACATAGTAGGCACATGGTAAATATTTGTAGAGAGAACAAACGGTTTACTCTCTTTCGGAATTTGACTGCCCCTGTGGGAACACTTTCTGTTGTGCGTTTGTGATACATAAATAAATACACGAATGAATTAGAGATGGCAGAAAATGAAAAATTAAAGAGAAGAGAGATTTCTGGAGTGAGTGCACCAGAGGGGATGTGGCAGATTTCTGATGGATACTACTGGCATTCCTAATCAAAACGATAAACTCCTTATTGAGTTAGGGCAAAGGGCAAAGTTCCAGGTGTAGGGAATAAAATGGAATAATGCATGTGTTGAGGTATATTGGTCTCAATGGCCTGACAGGCATCCCCATCATTTCCTTCCTGATAATATCAGGAAGTCTTAGCCTTTACCCAGCCAGGGGGACTGAGACTTCATTTTCCCTGGGTTCTAATTCTGTGCTGTGGGAGGTGGCATTACACCAAAAGGACCAGGGTAAGTTCAGGAGACAGTGTCACTCCTGTCGAGTGTTTCTCCCTTGCTTCTATTTCTTCTCCAAGACTTTTTTGGTTATACTTACCTCCATGATTGTTTTCTCCATTTTAAAAAGAGAGAGTCTCAGTGTTTATTTTGAAATAAAAAAGACAAATGTTTTTCCATACTGCTTACTGGGTGAAGCATGGGGGATCTTCATATTGACATTATCAAGCTTGTAATTTCAGAGAAGGTTCTTGGAACCGGGAATGTATATGGCCAGTCAGTGTAATCTCAGCAATGTTATGACTCTGTATCCTAGACCTCAATGTTCCCATTCAAAGGAAAAATAGAACACAGTAAATTTTGCAACATAATTTGTAAATCTAATAGATGGCTTATACTTAATATTTTTGTTTATTTCTGTTTCTAAGAATTTTCCCTAGTGTTGAGTATCAGTTGAGGACAACATGGTATAACTGTATTAGTTTAGGCTCTCTGGCCATTAATTCTTAGAACTGTAAATGTTTTGAGTTTCAGGATACCATTTGTTTCGGCTGTTCCATTTCTCTTCATTTATTGATGAAACAACCTGAAGGACCGAGTGACTTGTTCAAGTCATTTGACCTCTATGAGACAGAGCTGGGATTGAAGTGATGTCTCTTGCCTCCCAAAAAGTTACTAATATTTGTTGCAGGTAGATAGATAGACATACCCATTATGAAGGTGCTGTATAGTGTTAGAGATGAGGGTTCTGGAGCCAGACAAGCCTAGCATCTGACCCTATTTGTAAGGCAGAGGTATGTTAATTCTCTCCTTTGAGCCTCAGCTTTCTCATCTATAAAATGGGGACAATAATGGCACAATAGAGGTGTCGGGAGGATTATATGAGAAAATGCAGATCAATAAGTTTGCCATGGAATGTCTGAACACATAAGGAAGCAAAAAAGGGAACAAAACAAAAGCAAACAAACACAGCAAAACAACTACCCCTGACCTGCGCCCTCCCCCGCCGCCACCCGCCTCAGACCAGGCTCCTCATTCTTTCGGCACGACTGGATCTGTCCCGGAGATGTCACTGGCAAAGTTCCCTCTACCTATATCTCCTTCCATATGTGCGTGTCTCCCCTGAGAAAGGAACGCACAAGCTCTGTTCGCTGTTAGGCTCCGGGCTTGCAGAGACAGACAGGATAGACTGGTAGATGGGGATGGGGAGCAGCAGGGAAGGGCCCTGGGTGAGCCGTGCCCACGAGCAGGACAAGTCTGATGTGTCCAGCAGGCCCCGGACCGCTGACCCCACTTTGGAACTCGGCCTGGGCCTGCGGTCGGTGTGGTTGTGCTCTGAATTGCAGCTGCTTAGGTCAGAGCTAGTAACTCAAGGTGGGGTGACCTCCACTGGTGGGAACCCTGCCCTGAGACGGATGCAGGGCAGGGCCCTTGAGGAAATGAAACACACTTGAGAGAGAGTTAATTAAAGAAGACTGCAACTCCCATAAGTCAGCAAGGGCGGGCTTAGAACACTTGAGCCTGGAGCCACTGTCTAATCATACAATCTATGTGCTTTCACTCATATGGTAGAAATATTGTTTGCCCAGAAAATTATCCCATTTAATCCCTCAATAACCTTGAGAAGTTTTCATGGCACTTTGCAGATCAGGAAAATGGATGCCTTGAGAGATTTCCTTCCCACGCTCAAAGTCGCAGACATCAAAATCCTTGAGAAGTTTTCATGGCAATTTGCAGATCAGGAAAATGGATGCTTGAGAGATTTCCATCCCACGCTCAAAGTCGCAGACATCAAAATGAAGCCCAGATTGAAGACAAATCTCACTGGTTTCAAAATCTCTCCTGGCCACGTCCACTGACCCAGCTACATTCTACTTGAATGCATTTCCCACTACATTTCTGTCCCCACATTAGTTTGCTGACAGAGGTGTGACTGTCACTTCCTGTCGCTGAGAGAAGCAGCAGTCTGGGGACCAGTGGACAGATTCTAGAGCCAAACCGGATGCATTCCTATCCTGGCTGCACCATGAGACCATGAGACCATGAGACCAAGGCCATGAGACCTTGGGCAAGGGGACTAATTTCTCTGAGTTTCCACATCTGTAAAGTGGAGTGTATTAGTCAGGGTTCTTCCAAAAAGCAGAACCAATAGGATATGTGTATGTATATGTGTGTATGAGAGACAGAGGGAGGGAAGGAGGAATTAATTAAGGAATTGGCTTAAGTGTTTGTGGAGGCTGACACGTCTGAAATCTGCAGAGCAGCCTAGCAGACTGGAGACCCAGGGAAGAGTTAATGTTGCAGTTTGAGTCCTAAGGCCGTCTGGAGGCAGAATTCTCTTTTTCTGGGGGGACCTCAAGTCTTTTTCCTCTTAAGACCTTCAACTGATTGAACAAGGCCCACCCACATGATGGAGAGTAATCTGCTTTACTCAAAGTTTTACTGACTTCAACGTTAACCTCATCTAAAAAGTACCTTCCAGCAACATCTAGTCTGGCGTCTGACCAGATATCTGGTGACCTGCTCTAGCTGAGTTGACTCCTGGAATTAACCATCACCTGAGGCTAATGAGGTCTGACTTACAAAGTGGATTCTGGGGAGTGGATGAAATGATGCAGATACAGAGCTTAGAACTTGCTTGGCACTGATATGCTCTGGCAAAGTGTTACCTAGCCTTCCTCCGCAGAAATGGACATGCTCTCTCTCGTTTTGGCGGGGACATGTCATTTCTGTTGCTGGGCCAAGGCTCCTGAAGCCGCAGCTTTTGCTTTTCTTCCATTTACTTCTCCTGAGGCCACAATAAAGTCCGTGGGCCTTCTCTGTGGCCGTGGAGTCTGGGAGGAAGTTGATCCTTCCTGGCCCCCAGGATCAAGGAGGATACGAGGTGTAGACACCCTCAGCAGAGGCCCAAGAGGAGAAACAACCAGGGGAGGGGGCGACTGAGGACAGCTCACTGAAATTGCAAGGCACAAATTCCACCGAGGGATCTTTGTTGTTGTTTATCCTCGTGGCAAGAAGCAAACACACCGCTCCTTAATTTTCCTTGGCAGGGTCCGCAGTGCCGGGTGGCTGCCAGCCGGTCTGCTGGGCCCGAGCTGCGCCCCCACTTCCGCCAGCCTCAGGTGGGCGCCCCCCCACCACTCCACACACACACATACACACACACACACACACTCACCAGCCCATGCCTTTCCTGGAAAAAGGAAACAGCCGTAGCCCCCACCACCCGACTCAGATCAGCTCAAACCCCGGCTCTATCTCCGCTGCCCAGCAGCGCATTCCGTGGCCCTGCCCCACTTGACAAAGGGAGATACCTTTTATAGTGCAGCAGCACACGCTCCCGTTTGGAAACAGGAGAGCGTTTCCTTTCGCTTTGGCTTCTGCAGGGAGGTGGGATTAAAACCACGATCAATGCAGAAGATCCTGGAGGACAGTGTGCACTCCAGGGGGAAGAAGTGGAGAGAGAGGGGAGTATGTGGTGGGAGAGGGGAGGGGGCCCCCAGGACCAGGGAAGGAATAAATTCAGCTTTCATCTTGGAGCCTGATCCGTTTCTGAACCCTGACGGGAAAGGTCATGAATTTTAAAACGTGTCTCTCCGGCCGACAGCTCCAGTCATAAAACCAACACCCTGGAAGCTCTCCACGCGGCTACGAGGGAGCCCAGGCCGGGGAGCAGCCAGGGGCTGGGGGAGGCGGCGCCGTCAGGAAGCGGCGATTAGGAGGAGTCTGAATGGGCTGCCCAGGGCCCACGGCCCCTGCCCGCTAGCTCCAGGAGGTCTGCAGGAGGCCAGGCATCAATGGGTCACTTTCTGCATGGGCCCCTGGGCCCTGCTGGCTGCTCCCGTCACAGGCCACCTGCTGGGATCCTTTTTGGGGAGGTCGGTGCTTTTCTCCCCAGATCTTTCAGGGTGGTACCAGAGAGGAGGTCCAGTAGCTCTAAATGTCTCTGAGGAAGGTTAGAGCCTGCAGGTTGCAAGTTGGGTTCTAGCTGGAGTCACCGTCTGGCAGTGGGAGGGATGTGGAGGGGTGTGTGTGTGTGTGCGTGAGTTTAATCACCCAGTTGTGTCTGACTCTTTGCCACCCCATGGACTGTAGCCCGCCAGGCTCCTCTGTCCATGGGATTCTCCAGGCAAGAATACTGGAGTGGGTTGCCATTTTCTTCTCCAGGGGATCTTCCCGACCCAGGGATTGAACCTGCGTCTCCTGCATGGGTAGGTGGATTCTTTACAGCTGAGCTACCGGGGAAGCCCCATGTGGAGGTGGCTGCCGCCTTTTCGGGGCTGGGAGAGGTGACGGTGGCTGGCATCCTGACGCTCTGGGAGAGTGGTTGGTGTGTCTCACCTTACGAGAAGCACATGATCTTGAGAATGGCGTCTGGGTGTTCTAAAGAATTTATTGTTGCAGCTTAAATAGAAGATAGGCTCATTTTCAGGGAAAGAACCCTGAAGAATTGCAATCAGGGTTTATCTGTTTGTAAATTGAGAGTTGGGAATATTGAGTTTTCTGAGAGCAGGGATAGTGGTAATGGAAACAAGATGGCAGAGATTTCTGGAGCTGTAAAGTCGCCAAGACCAGGTCCCTGACAATCTCCAAGCATACAGCTCCTTAGCCAGATGCTTGAACCAGGGAGCCAGGGGCTCATGGCCCAGAAAGAGGGGAGTCATGAACAGCCAGTTGGGCAGAGATGCTGGGCAGCCCCTCCCAGCGTTTGGAGGTGATGGAGGGGCATCACCCCTGTTGCAGCACTGGGACTCCCAGGCCTCTCAGCTGTGGGGGGACTCCTTTAGAGGGTGTGCTGGACAAAGCAGCCTCCTCTTCGTTTAAGAAAAAAAAATTTTTTTTCTATCATGATAAAATAGATGTAACAAAGTTTCCCATTTTCACTGTTTGAAATGTACAGCTCGAGGGTATTAAGTCCACGCACAGCGTTGTGCAGCTGTCAGCACTGTCTCCTCTCCAAACCTTCATCTTCCCCACCTGAAACTCCGTCCCATGAGCAATAGCTCCCCGCTTCCCGTTCCTCCCAGCCCCTGGCAACCGCTCTTCTATTTTCTGCCTTTATGAACTTTGACCCCTCTAGGTGCTTCATATAAATACAGTATTTGTTCTCTTGTGTCTGGCTTATTTCACTTCACATAATGTCTACAAGGTTCATCCATGTTAACCATGTATTAGAATTTTCTTTCCTTTTATTGTGGTGAAACATACATAATATTGATCATTTTAACCATTTGCAAGTATACAATTTAGTGATATTAAATATATCCCCAGTGTTGTGTGACCATCACCTTTATCTGTGTTCCAAACCTGTCATCAGCCTCAACCTAAACTCTGTGCCCATTAGACACTAAGTCCCCCGGCCCCGGTGACCACTGCTCCATTTCGTCTATGAATTTGCCCATTGTGGTACCTCAGAGGAGCGGAATCATACACTACCTCTCCTATTCTTGGCACAGATTCTATTTTAGAACATAGATTTGCACAGTCTTCTTAAAGAGACAGAAGACTAGCAAAAGACAGGATTAAAGCCTGCACATGGCTATGTTGGCGGTCAGTCCCTCAGAAAGTGAAGGTGAAAGTTGCTGAGTTGTGTTTCATGTCTTTCTGACCCCATGGACTATTCAGTCCACGGAATTCTCCAGGCCAGAATACTGTAGTGGGTAGCCTTTCCCTTCTCTGGGGGATCTTCCCAACCCAGGGATCGAACCCAGGTCTCCCGCATTGCAGGCGGATTCTTTACCAGCTGAGCCACAAGGGAAGCCAAGAATACTGGAGTGGTAGTCCATCCCTTCTCCAGGGGATCTTCCCGACCCAGGAATCGAACCAGGGTCTCCTGCATTGCAGGTGGATGCAGTCCCTCAGAAGCAGGTGGCAACTTTCAGTGGAAAAACAGAAAAGGGAGCCTCATGAGGCAGCCTGGACAGGCTCCCCTGAGCCCAAGAGGGTGGTGCTCTGTTGGGGATGGCTTTTCAGGCACCCCCACTGTGGAGAGGGCCGCAAAAATGGAGGAAGGCTTGCAATTCTCAAATCATAGTGCTTCCCCTGTTTGAATTTCATTGACAGTGAGCAGCCTTCTGAAAATCTGACTCTTCACCAAACCTGCCTGCAGGCGGGAAGACACGGAACACAGTGGCCGGTGTATTTCTTGGGATGGGCACTTAAACACTTCTCTTGGCCATAGGGAGCAGTGGCCAAAACTTGAATACGGGAGGGATTCTTGAGTTTGAAGGCCAGTTCTTCCATTTACAGTAGTGAGGCCTGGAGCAGCTTCACGTATTCTGGGAGTTCAGTACCCACTTGGGAAAGATGGGGATGAGAAGAGTCCCATGTCACAGGGTGAGCATCAGGAGTGAGGAGAATGACACATAATACAGAGGCGTGCTCTGCCGGATGCCTCCCCCACAGTCAGTGTCCTGTAATAACAGTGATGGTAATAATAATTCACGTCGATGCTACATTTCAGTTTCTGGTAGGTTTTCTTAGTATGACTCACTCTCCTTAAGTCCAGAAAACTTTAAGACACTTGAACTTGAATTTGGGAGTATGCCTGCCCAAGGGCTGGACATTTCTGTGAAATTACTGGGATGAATAATACCGTGTGAATCTTGAGAAGTCAGCAGTTTCTCTTTCTTGTCAATATTTCAGTCTCAACATTCATCATCCTTTCTAAACACTGGTAAAAATACAGAATTTGAAAGTGTGAGCTCACATGTGGTAAATATATATATCTTAGGCTGATACCTTATTGTATCACAGGGGCTGCGCAGTGGTGGATGGGAGACCTGATAAAAAGGTGAAGACAGAACAATCTATAATCACCCCCAGATACGCAGATTCCCCTGTGGCAGACTCCACAGTAGCGGGATGGAGTGGGTCTGGTAATACCTGCAGTTCAAACACGGGGCTTCCCCGGTGGCGCTAGTGGTAAGGAACCTGCCTGCCAATGCAGGAGACATAGAGACGCAGGTTCAATCCCTGGGTCAGGAAAATCCTCTGAAGGAGGGCACAGCAACCCACTCCAATATCCTTGCCTGGAGAATCCCATGGACAGAAGAGCCTGGTGGGCTACAGTCCATGGGGTCCCAAAGAGTCAGACACGACTGACGCGACTGAGCCCGCACGTGTCTGTCTGGAGCACCTTCCCTGGGTGTCTCCCACAGTTCTGCTCAAGGTGGTGCCAGCTGCTCTTCAGGCTGCTGGTGGGACCCATCAGCGGTCCTCATGGTCTCAGGAGTCTGCTTTCTTGGGGAGAAGTCCAACAAGGACTCAAATGCGCACTCGTGAGGGTAGCCTCTTTGCAGACTCAAGGCGACCACCCCCTTGACTTTTGGAGCCTTTGGAGTGGAAGCCCACCCACTGATTCTATTTCCCCCAGCCTTAGGGTGAATTCTCTCTCAGAAGCCTCCTGGCGCCTGTTGTTGCCTCTTTCGGGTGATGCAGAGATTGTTATTAACAGCAAACCTGGAGCTGAAGCGTTGCGGTCTTGATCTCCTGTTTCAGGAGCACCGCCGGCTCCTGTGTGCATTTGCTCATCCCTCAGGCTGCGTTTAGCGCTGGGTGTGTCAGGGCGATCGGGGAGCCATCCATCTGCCTGCAGATCTCGGTTGGGTGGATTAATGAATGATTATAGAGTACTTTGAAGGTCGGAGGGCTAATTATTTAGCCAGTTCCCTCCCTCCCCCCAAGTCCCCTCGATAGCCTTTTGTCTCTCTGCCTCCTGGGGCATTCTTTGAAGTGAATAGGAGAGGATGAATCAGGGGTCAGTAAATAGAACTGGCCATTCCAGATGGCCGGACCAGAGAGCCCCGTCTGGATGCTACTCCATGGCAGGAGCCGAGATTCCGTGTGAGATCTGAGCGCCAGGTAGTGTAGCTTTCTATCAGGGATGGCCAAGCTTCCAGAAAGACTCTGGGTTTCTGGACTCTCAAAGTGAAAGTGAAAGTCACTCAGTCGTGTCCAGCTGTTTGAGACCCCATGGACTATACAGTCCATGGAATTCTGGAGTGGGTAGCCTTTCCCTTCTCCAGGTGATCTTCCCAACCCAGGGATCGAACCCATGTCTCCCTCATTGCAGAAGAATTCTTTACCAACTGAGCCACAAGGGAAACCCAAGAATACTGGAGTGGGTAGCCTATCCCTTCTCCAGGGGACCTTCCCAACCCAGGAATGGAACCGGGGTCTCCTGCATTGCAGGCGGACTCTTTACCAATTGAGCTATCAGGACTCTCAATGGGGGGTGAATCCTCTAAGGTGTAACCTGATGCCCTTGTGCGTCAGGGTTGGCTCCCAGTTTTGACATGAAATCCTTTATCTATGAATCCATTCCCTTTTCTCCCTCCTGTCGCTTTTTCCCAGAGCAGGATCCCACAGGAAGAATGGACGTGGGGTGTTCTGCTCCAGTTCCTGGGTTAGGTCTGGGGGCAGACAAGTGGTTCTGCGCTGTGCTGTGGGGGAGCGTGTTTGCACTCCCTTGTAGAGTGAGGACCTCCTTGTTTCTCTGCCCGCCCTCTCTCCCAATGACCCAGATTTTTAAATAAAATATTTTTCTATTATTAAAAAATCCTGAATTGTGCACACTTTTAAAGTTGAGGAAACCCAAGGAAAAAATAAATATTACAGGTAGTAGAATTACACTTGTATATCCCCTACCTGAGCCCAAGAGTGGGGTCTCTGGTACATGTCTGTGCATACTAAAGGGAGAGAGGTCTGGGCGGACAAATCCTGAGTTACCTTCACACCTCTGTATTCCAGCCTGTTTGTTGAGAGCCACTCTGGTCATTTGTTGAGAGCCACTCTGGTCGCAGAGAAATTAGAGAGACAAAGAGGAGACGACACCCAGTTCTGAAGGTATGTCTAGTCTAGTAGGGAGAAAAGTAGGAAAACATGTAAATGTGGCAAGAGACTATGAGTGATTGTTTTGTATTTTGCTCTATTTTGACTTTCCCTCAGATCAACAGGTAGATTGGCCCTTTGCCTGTCCTTGCCTCGGGATATTTTGAGGGCAGAAAACAGAAGCTGCTTGAAGTCAAAGGCTTTTGTAAAACTCCCAGGCTCTTTGAAGAAGGGATGCGAGGGATCCCAAGGGGAGAGGGGAGAGAGAGGAGGCCTTTGAGGGCATCAGGAGAAAAGAGAAATGACTCTGTGGGCAAGAGGCTGAGTGAGAGAGGGCTCTGAGGGTGTTGAAGGAGAGGGTGGAAGGAAGAGAGGTGGGGAAATGGGGAAAAATCCCACAAGCGCTGGTTTGGGACCTAGAGGGCTGGTGAGGCACAAGGGATCCCAGGCTCACCCCAAAGCCCCCAGATGAGACCCTGAGGCAGGGGAGCCTCTGGCCCTGGACGCCCAGGTGGGCTGGGGCAACGGGGACCAGGAAGGACTGAGCAGTGAGGGGAGGGGCCTCCCCAGTGCTTTGGTGATGGACCTAAGTGTCCATCAACAGATCCAATGGATAAAGAAGATGTGATACATATATACTAGGTATACATCACACATCTCTATGAAATTCAGCCTTCAAAGGGGGGATCTTGACATTTGCAACATGAATGAACCTGGAGGATGTTGTGATAAGTGAAATAAACCAGACACAGGGAAAAAACTGCACGATCTTGTATATGAAAGCTAAGAAAGTTAAATTCATAGAGGTAGAGAGTAGAATGGTGGCTACCAGGAGCAAGGAGGTGAGGGAAATGAGGGGGATGGTGGTCAAAGGATACAAAGTGGGAGTTCTGTAGGACGAACTATCAAGCTTGTCAGCATGGTGTTTGAGGTCCATTCTACTTTCTAAACATACACACACACACACACACACACACAGTATTTTAGCTGCCTATTATGCTATCAGACTATTTGTAATTCAGCAAATAAAAATGACTACACTACTTGTCTCAGGAAGAAATTATTTGATATTTATAATTGTTCCTCCTGATCTGCTAAGAGCCTAATAATACCTAGAGCTCCTTTCTGTTTGTGGGGTGTCTGTCCCGCAGAATACAGTTGAGGCGAGGCAGGGAGAAGATGCAGAAGAGTCACACAGTGGGCATCTCTAGTTGTGAAAGGGAGCATGTGACAGGCCTGGGGAAACGTGCAAGGCAGGGGACTCGGCCTTGGAGGCTGTGTGATCTGGGGAAAGAACAATCTGGGTTGGTTTCCAAGAGGAGATTTTGGGAGAGAAATGCTGCGTGGTGTGAATTGTCCCTGCTGTCTCTCCCTATAAAATCCTCCCTAAAACCACTGCCCCCTCCCCCCTTTCTTCTCCTCCCCGCCCCTCCCCCGCCTCCCCTCGTCTTCATTCAGTGGGTGACCGTGGAGGACCGGCCTACAGATGGCCCAAGGTGAAATCAGAGGCTGGGTTATCCAAGCCCTGTTATTCAGAGGCTGAGCAATCCAAGGCCACGCTTACATTCCACTGTTCACTGCCCTTTGCCTCTTTTTTCTGCCAGGCAAGTATCAACCCACTCATCTTTCAAGTGTCCTCACTTCTGCGAAGATCTCTGTGACCCCTCCTCTCTTCCTAGGCAGGACCACCATTAATCACCACCTGTGAATTCCCACAGCTCTTCTCAAGGCCTCCTATTGCCCTGCTTATCTCATCTTCCTTGAGGAGGGAGCCTGGGTTCTAATTTTATCTTTGTTACCTCCTCCCCACCACCCCCTGACCCCTACTCCATCACAGAACCTAGCCTGTAGCAGGCACTCAAGGACCAGCATGGAATAGGCGAAGGATAAAGGCCTCGGCTGAGGGGTGACAGGATTAGACAGGGAGGGGGCGAGAGGCACCAAGAAGAAGATGAGATTAAAAACAGGAGGAGTAGGAGCAGAGAGAGAGGAGTTAAATGTTAGCCTTCCTTGAAGCACCCCTCAGAGAAGACTAATTTACGTAATTAAAATCCAGATAACTAGGAGAATGGATGGTGAGCCAAGTGGTAGATGGAACTGTGGCGACTAAAGAAAGCACAGAGCTTAAGAATGGAGATGAGACAGCCCTATTTGTGCTGAAATCATAAAAAAAGATGACGTTGGAGTGGGGGTGGGATGCGGCTGGATCAGGACAGATTGAAAGCGGGCTGGGGGAGAGAGAGGTGAGAACTGAGTTAATGAGAGGTGTTGGGAGTGAGAGTCTTGGGCCTGGAGAGAAACAAATAGAATCCAAGGCCCCAGCTCCCACACAGAAGCAGAGCGGTGCTTTGTAGCGAAGCAAGCCAAAGGGTTGTGCAGGCCAGCCGGCAAACTCAGAGGCGCATCACTGCAAAGCATCATTGCTGAGAGTGGAAGACGGAAGTAGGAAACTGGGAGGGTTGGCCCAGAAAAGACAAGAAGAAACAGCAGCGCACAGGCTTACCGGCTTCGGCGGGAAGGGAGGAAACGGCAGATAATAATACACTGTAGAGATAAATTAATAACACTAAGCTACCTCGCCAGGGTGTTACGAGTGTTAATTAATTAATTATTGTTTGCCAAGCACTTTGAAGGTGGAAAGGCTCTGTAATTATTATGAATAAAATGTCAGAGATAATAATCGGGCAGAAGGCAGTGACCTCCCCGGCACCTCATTTGCATGGCACGAAGGATTCAGGGATGCTCTGCCAAGGCGAGACCTGCCGAGACGACAGATGCCCGTCCCGACGCCCGGCCTCCTCCTCCCACGTCTTTCTGGCGCCCCCCGGGGTCCGCGGCCTCTGTTCCCCTGGCAGTGGATGCCCGAGAAGCTGGGTGAGGTGATGTGTTTACGAGTCGGCAAGTGAGAGCACGCTGATGGCTGGGGGTGCGGCCCGAGGGACGCCCCTCCCACCCGGCAGCTTTCCCCTGAGCTGGCTGTTTTGTTTCTGAGGAGATCACCATTAATAATACGGTGCAGGTTTGGGTCTGGCTCTCCCAGAGTGGTATGGGAGGGGCCTGTTTGGGGCGGGGAGTATGTGGGGGAGAACAAGTCCTCCTGGGAAGATGGGGTGCCAACGTAGGTTTGGGGGGACATGGCCACCAACAAGCCAGGTCACTGGCTCTGTAGCTGTACTGGTCACTGGCTCTGTACTGTGATGGAGACCACAGTAGACCACAACCTGCCCCCCATTTATATATGGAAAGGGTCCCGTGGCCCCAAAGGCAAAGAGGGAAATTATAATCCAGCCAGGCAGAGAGCAGCATCACCAACTCAGTGGACATGACTTTGAGCCAACTCTGGGAGATGGTGAAGGACAGGGAAGCCTGGTGTCCTGCAGTGCGTGGATTCCCAGAGAGTCACGACTTAGGGGCTAAACAGCACCCACAACAGGCAGAGAGTGAGAACGTCCAGTGGAGAGCCGTGCTGGGCCAGGCTGCGTGACGTGACGGTGTCAGCTCTTCGAGGTTTTGACCCTGGAGAAAAGATGTCTGAGGGCTGTTGTCTTCAGTTGATTCTCCCGCCTCCCTCCCAGGCTTGGTTGACAAGGCAGAAGGGCTGCAGAGTATTTACCAACCCTGGCCCATGTGTTAGGGAACCAGGCTCGCCAATGAATTCCTCTTCCTACCGACCGGCGGAGAAGAGAGAGGAACACTTCCCTAAGACTGGGCGAGTGTGGGGCGGGGGAGAGACGCCAATGTGGCTCTCGGGTCTGGACAGAATTTTGCACAGTTTATGCCAGAAAAATAGAAGAGAAAATGAAAACCTCCTCTGTCTCCTAGAGACAAGAGGACTCCCCTTGTTTGTCTCCTGTGTTCCTGGCGGGAGACCCTGACAAAGCGTCAATGGTACAGGGCTCTTAGGACCCATGACCTTGCTTATAAAGTCAGAAAAGCGGACATTTTTATTAGGTCTAGGGCTTTCCAGGTGGCGCTAGTGGTAAAGAACTCGCCTGTGATTGCAGGAGATGCAGGAGACACAGGTTTGATCCCCGGGTCTAGAAGATCACCTGGAGGAAGAAATGGTAACCACTTCAGTATTCTTGCCTGGAAACTCCCATGGACAGAGGAGCCTGGTGGGTCCATGGGGTCCACGGGGTCACAAAAGAGTCGGACACGAGGGAGTGACTGAACACGCACACCAGAGCTGGGAGGTCCATTCGTTTCCTAGGGCGTCACAAGGCTCCACCCACCATCTGCGTGGTTTAAACCCGCTTCTGTTCTCCCTGTCTGTCTAGAGGCTGGAAGTCCGAAATCACAGGGTCAGCAGGGCTGGTTCCTTGTGTGGCTGTGGGGAACAGTCTGTTTCTGGAGGCTGCAGGCGTCTGTAGGTGGCTTTCTCCCCGTGTCTCCACTTCATCTTCCCTCCCTGCCGGTCCACCTCTGTGTCCCAGTTTCCCTTGTACTAAGAACAGCGGCCCCATCGGATTAGAGCCCACCCTACTGACCTCAACTTGATCGTCGGCACAGACCCTATTTCCGAATTAAGCCACATCCACAGGTCTTGGGTGTTCAACCGCTTAGGCGGGGGGTGGGGGGTGGGAAACCCTTCAGCTGACAATGGGAGGCTTCCGTTTTTCCAGGAAGGGTTTTGGTCTCTGCCCTTAGTGGCCTGATTCCCAGCTGGGTGTGGGGAAATTGAGGCAGGGACCCTCTCTCGGTGTCTGCAGGGCCAGCGTAGAAGGCCTGTGTTGTTTAAACAGAGAGGTTGCTGGGAGGCAACCCGTACTGTTACCTTTTCTTTCCATCCTGACCTTCTCCCAGTGCTGCTAACACAACACAACTGGCCGTCAGGGCCCGTGTGGCACCGTAGCCCACGTGTAGGGACGAAAGGCTGGGCTTTCATGGACTGGAGGATGGGCCTGGTTTGGAGTCAGCCTGAGAGCTGGGGCCTCGGCTCTCGTTTCCTCACCTCTCAGGTGGGAGGTGGCAGTGTCCACCTTCCAGGGCTGAGTGAGATCACCGGCAGAACACGCCTGGTGTCTGGGGGTGGGTGTTATCAATCATTAGGAGCCCCATGGGACGTCTAACCAGAAACTTGTCCCGGAGCACCGAGTACAGATTTGTGCTGAAGCCTTTGCTAAGTTCCTCTGACTCCTGTTTTCCCGGCCACCCCCACGGTGGCCAGGAACCCCGCAAGTCAATGGCTTGGAGGCTTTGAACTGGGACTTCAAAGAGAAGCCAGCTCCGTTCTTCAAACAGGTTTATAAAGAGATTTTGATACAAGACAACAATGCTTGTCAGCAGTGCCCAGTTACCGTCCTTCCCTTTGTAGTTTTATTAGGAAATAATTTCCCAGCCGGCGAGGCTCCTGCTGGCACGCCTTGTTTCTCTGTTTGCGATCGGATCTGCCCACCGGAGGGGCTGCCCCTCACGCTGCAGCAGTCTTGCCAGCTGGACGCCCAGAGAAAGACATCACGGAAGGGTCTCCGGAGCCGATTTACCATCTGCCCCTCCCCTCCCCTCCCCCTCTCTGTAGCAAAAATGCAATTTGTTTGACCTCTGGGGAGGTTTAAAACCTCAGCTCCTTAATTGCCCCCCTCCCCCCATTATTTATTTATTTATTTATTTAAAGAGGGGAGGAAAGAGGGGGAAACGGCCAGAAAAGAAGAGAACCATCTAAGCCATCCTTGCTAGCCTGCCCTGCATTCTCGGCTGGCAGTAAGGATTCCCAATAGATGAAAACTAAGGAGTCCAGCTCACTGCGGGTCCCTAGTTTTCGTCTGTTGGGGATAAGTGGGTCCTTTTCCAAGGGCCAGCTTTCCCAAGCAGAAGAGAGGCGTGGTTTTCCAGAAGTGACTATTCATTTTTCCTTCCATGGTACAGTTATTTCCCTATAACTTGAAACATGTGATGAGGAGTCTACTGTATGCCAAGCACCGGGCTGGTTCTGAGATGCAGAAACAGGGAACACAGGGTCCCTCCCAGACATGTTTCTCAGCAGGGCAGCGGTGAGCCGGTTGAGAAGCAGACTTTTCAGGGCCCTTCCTTAAAGGGCTCTGTGCACTCCTGCTCCAGGAGGCCCCGCCAGAACTGACGGTGGGGGCGCTTGACCCATCGGCTCCAGGGGGAGGCAGGTTCATGGGGGGTTTTGCGGTGGGGGCTTAAAAATGGGGCCACTGGGATGCATTTCCACAAGGAAAGGGGACAGATGGACAGAGAGGGAGAGTGGAGATGCACTGGGAGGAATATGATCCTGAGATGGGTGGGACAGAGGGGACGTGGGCCTAAGGGGGCTCTTATCCCCAGAGGAAAAGATGCCTTCCTTCCTTTTTATGAAACTGGGGAGGAAACATGAGAGGATGTCAGTCATTTAGAGGGTGGGAGAGAAGAGGTGTGGGCAGGTTCAGCTTTCTTGACCTTTTATTTTGTTGGGAAGTAGGAACATTTTTAGGAAGCAGGAATTAATGGCACTTACTGGAGAGAGGGGAAGCAGTTGGCTTAGTGGGACTTAGAAAGTTAGAGGCAGATGTTTCTATGAGACCATTTAGTTCCAGGCCCTCATTTTATCCAGTGTAAAGCCAATTCAGGGGACTCAAGAGATGCGGGTTCGATTCCTGGGTTGGGAAGATCCCCTGGAGGAGGAAATGGCAACCCACTCCAATATTGTTGCCTGGAAAATCCCATGGACAGAGGAGCCTGGTGGGCTACAAAATACAAAATACTCTTTGCTATGGGGCTGCGAAAAGTCAGATACAACCAAGCATACACACACACTCACACAGACACACACAGAAGGATCGAGAAGCTTCCTAAGGTGGTATATTGATGAGGGGTGTAGCTGAGACTCAGATACAGGTCTGCTGGCTCTTAGGTCAGGGACCACTGCACTGCAGGATGCTCCCTGCATCCCTGAGGGTGCATCACTGTTCTGCATGCACCCAGGAGGATGGAGTTGCGGTGGCAGACTTGGGTAAGACCTCCTGGGATTCTTGACCCACTGGATGATGAAGTTGGTTCCAGGGTCTTTGGTCCATTTAGAGGTGCAGAGTCAGTGCAGAGGGAAACCTCGTGTGGTTCAAGGTCATCCAGGGTCACCCCAGGTCACTGCACCATGAGCAAAGCTCTCCTGCAATGGGAGTTATAGAGCGATGCCATTCCATAGGCTCTAAAGTATTTTTGCTGACCCAGGATTATTCACCTTCCCATCAACAAGTTCCTACTCTTGCCAAAGGAAATAGTAAATGCTTCCACTGAAAAGCCACAGAGTAGGAACTGACCTAAAAACTTGTAGTTTCTGAGCAGAAATGTGCCAGACCACAGGAACACAAATAACCTGTTGGTTACTGCCCAGGATCTGTGCCAATGTTATTACACTCATTGTACAGATGGGGAAACCTAAGTGGAAAGATGGATGATTTCCAAAGATTCATCCAAAGGCAATAATAAAACTCACAGTTTAATGTTTGTTACGCTTATTCCTAAATCTTCCTCTCGCTGATTACCTCATATTTCCATGGAATGTGCAAGAAGCATTGACTAGGATGTTAAGAATAGACCATAGAGTTTTTCCATGAGGTCTGGCTGGAGTCTGGTGAACCTCAACTTCAGCCACTTATATAATTTTTTGAGGCATCTAGTGAAAAAAAAAAGGTATAATAAAATGGTTGTAATATATTTTATACGTTTGAATTTAGGGGATGGCAAACTATGGCTTGCAGACCAGGTCTGGCCTGCAGCCTGTTTTTGAACAGCCCATGAGCTAAGAATGGATTTTACATTTTAAAAGGGTCATTAAAAACAAACAAAGCTCAAAACAAAGAATACACTACAGAAACTGTATGTGCCTAGAAAGCCTGACATGTTTACTATCTGGTCCTCCAGAAAGGGTTTGTTGCTCCTGATAACATATGAAGGTTCTTAGCCCCCAAAGTCAATGATATGTGCTTGCATTATAACAAGATAACTATAGATTTATTGCAACTATTCATTTACTGTATACTAGAAGTAGTGTGGCCTTGGAAAGAGAGCTCAGTTCCAAGTTGTTGGACCACTGCTGCTTACTCCAACCATACTGGCTAATCTCATTATGTTCGTTTGGACATAAGGCCAAAGGTGAGGTTTGGTGGGCTTTGTGACCCCAAGGCTTGACCCCACAGTCCTCATGACCCCTGATCCAGGGTAACATGTTCTGGGTTTCCTTTGAGCCAGAGAGGAGAAGCAATCAAGTCTCCTCTTAGCAAGGATTTGGCATCTTAGTTTGCCTGCCTTGCCTTAGGAAGCTCATCCATCCATGGGGCAAGGGTCCTTCGTCCTGGGGCAGCTGAGCCCTGGATGTACAGGACGTGTGCCACCAATGGACACTGGCTCCCGAACCAGCGTGTGCACCCACAGCTTCACGATGCCCGCTGTAAATTAACCGGAGGGCTGTCCCTACAGTCAGGGAGGGCTGACAGAGCTGCCAGCTCTGCTGGGCAGATGCGGCTCCTGTGCGCTGGAACCTCCCGTGGAGACTGGCAAGTGATCTAACACCTCAGGACACCCAGCAGCTGGCCGGGAGGAGCCAGGCCACCAGGAGAATGCACGCTTTGCTCTCCTGCCCTGGGAGCCAGAAAGGCAGAGCCCTGGAGGTGAGAGAATGTAGGTGGTGAGGTCTCACTGAACGGGGTTCAAACCGTGCCTCTGCTGTGAGCTCATCACACAACCACCTTAGGCAGATGGCTTCACATCTCACACCTTCAGTTTCCTCATTTGTAAAATGAAGTAATAGCAGTCCTACCTCATGGGTTATTGGGAGGCTGAAAAGAGGTATCAGATGCAAAGAAATCAATGAGAAGGCAAAAAAGAGTACATCAGCTATTGGGGGCTTTATTCTACTCCATCCTGTGAGCATTGAGCTTATTTCTGCATCAATGTTTTGCTTTAAAGGTCAGAGGGTAGTCTCCAGTACAGAAGAGCAGAGAGGTGGTGAAGCTAGGGAGAGGTTGTGCTTTGCAATATAGAAATGGCACAAAAAAGACATTTTGGAGGGAGAAATGGTTAAATTAGAAAGATCAGAAACATCCAGAGAGGTACTTCAGTGATCCCGTAGTCCAGCCATCCTTAGACATTTTCCAGGGAAGGTTGCTCAGGGATTGTGTCTCCTGAGGCAGAAAGCCCTGGGTGAGCCCTAATTCTGTTATTCACTGTTAAATAACCCAAATTCTGTTGTTTGCTGACTATGACTGGGCAAGAGATTGGATTCCCCGAGCCTCAACTTCCTTGTTAATCTTTTTTTCTGTTTTTGTTTTTGCTTCTTCCCCCCCCTCCCCAGCTTCCTTGTTTATAATTGTCATTATTCAGCCCCTCAGTCTTGTCACTTTTTGTGACCCTGTGGACTACAGCACACCGGGCTTCCCTGTCGTTCACCATCTCCCAGCGCTTGCTCAAACTCATGTCCATTGAGTCGGTGATGCCATCCGACCATCTCATCCTCTGTTGTCCCCTTCTCTTTCTACCTTCAATCTTTCCCAGCATCAGGGTCTTTTCTAATGAGTCAGTTCTTTGCATCAGGTGGCCAAAGTATTGGAGTTTCAGCTTCAGCACCAGTCCTTCCAATGTATACTCAGGGTTGATTTCCTTTAGGATTGACCAATTTGATCTCGTTGCAGTCCAAGGGACTCTCAAGAGTCTTCTCCAACACCACAGTTTGAAAGCATCAGTTCTTTGGCGCTCAACCTTCTTTATGGTCCAATTCTCACATCCATACACGACTGCTGGAAAAACCATAATTTTTATAATGAAGAATAATTATAACAGCAATTATATATTACTATTCACAACACATGACATTGTTGCAAATATTCATTGTTGGCTCAAGGCCACCATCTATGTCTCCCTATGATCATTCCACACAAAGATGAGGTATGACTGTGAAAGGGAGATCAGGTGATGGGTCTCTACTGAGGTTCCTCATAATCTGGGTCCCCACTTACTGGTGTCATGGGGAGTCTGAGCAACGTCTTTCTTTGTGCACAGCCAATAGACCTGCAGAGATGGAGCTCCACTAAACGCTGTCTACACCAGCTCAGAGCCTTTGAGCCTACGTCACTAAAGTCAAACCGTGCAGTCAATTTCCTGTCTCTCTCATGGGGTTAATTTTCCTTGCTTTTGGTTGGGCAAAAGTTGGTTTTGAAAACACCCCGTGTAATAGGTGTTTCAAAACACTTGAGTGTCGGTATGAGCCTATTAAATTCTAACAGCTCTGCTAGCAGGTAAAGCGCATTTATAGACTTAAAAAAATAACCACGTTGTTTGCCTTTCAGACTACTGGGGCCATTCTGGAGTGATTTTGTGCTTAAGGTCAAGGAATTTTGAGGGATGGATTTTTGTTTCTCAATTCACTCTCCTCACATTGTCCTTCTATGTAGTAGTATAAACTGCAGGATTGTTTATCAGCCTCTAGCTGAAACTGATCTTGCCAGAAATCCATTGTTTCTATTCAACCAAATATATCTACGTTTTAGTTGTCAGTACCTCAAAGGGATCATGGCTACCTCTGGGCTTTTCCTATTCTAACTTTCTCCAAATGTTTGAATGTCCAAATGCGGCTGTTTAAAAAAAAAAAATCAACGCTGCAATTCTACAGGGTGGAATTCTGGCACATGTAAGGCTATTTGATTGAGTAAATAAATATCCTGGGCCTTGAAGTTTTTGCTGAGGGAGAAAGATCTAGACTAGAAGAGAGGTTGAAGCAAGGTCCAGCTTTCTGGGAGACAGAGAAGAAGGGGAGAATATATTGAGACTAAAAAGGTGCCTGCAGGGGAGTCTAGGTTCGACAGAGGAGGGAAGAAAGGGTAACATTGGCTGTCCCTGCTTGGCTGCAATATTTAGCAGGAAGATGCAGTCCTCTGGGGTAAAGTATTTGGGATGCATTTCAGGGCCGGAGGGGATGGCAGCAATGGAGAGAAATGGGAAAGGTTGGGACTTAGAGAACTTCATCCTCTAAGATTTAGATGATTTCAACTGGCGCATTGAACCTGTGGTTTTGAGACCATGAGGCAGTGAGAAATGGACCGCCTGAACAACAGCTGAAGTTTTCAACATGGTGCAGAGTCATAAAATGATGTCAGGACATCAGAAAATGTGTTTAGACTAGATTCTGTTTTACTTTGTGGGAATTCAGTTCAAAGAATCAGTCATTTTTTCATATGGCTAATGTTACTGATTTACAAAGAACTCCTCTCACAGGCAAGCATAAAAAGACATAAAACCCCGTAATTAAATGCCTGCTCCGGCCACAAAGTCAGACTGTCTTAAACCATCCCTTTCAAACATAGAATACACATCTCTCAGCATCCATTAAAAACTTGTAAAGTGGATTTTCCCCCCTTTATCCCTTCTTGGAACTCCTGTCAAACCAGGCTCCATATGAGAAGATGATCAGCAATGGAAGGAATTTTGAGTCAATTCTTTTTGCTTTGCTAGTGTTTTCTACTGATTTGTTAAGTAGGCTTATAACCCTTCTTTCATTCTTGTCAAGTGTATCCAAAAAAAAACTAAAAGTGTAACATGGCCAATATGAGTCAGTGGGGGGGGATGGGGAATTCCTTCCTGACTCCACTTCTTGGAGTCAAGCTTCAACCGCTGTCACCTTTGTATATGCAACTCTAAGGGTTATAAATGTTCCAGCTCTGTGAGATGAGATGGAGCCAATGTACCTGCCTGAACGTGCTCTTCTAGATAATACAGGGACAAGCTCTTCGATTTCTGGCTACTTCTCAGCAAGTGATGACACTGTATTTTCCCCAGCCCCAACAAGCCCACTCTTCAGTTATCAAATCTGGTTATGGTAGACTGAATAATGGTCCCTAAAGATATCTACATTTTAATCCCGAGAACCTGTGAATGTTATCTTACATGGGAAAATAAATGTTGAAGCTGTAATTACATTAAAGACCTTGAGATGGGAAGATTATTCTGGATTGTCTGAGTCAGCCCTGAAATTAGAACCATCTTTTGGTATCCATGGGGACTGGTTCTAGGATTGGCCTTCGGTATCAAAATCCTCAGCTGCTCAAGTGCCGTAGTCAAACTACTGTATCTGTGGTTCCACATCGTGGATTCAACCAACTTCATGTCATGTAGTATTGTAGTACATATGGGGGAAAAAAATCTGTGTATATGTGGACCCACACATTTCAAATCTGTGTTGTTCAAGGGTCAACTGAAATCACAAGTGTCATTGTAAGAGGGAGGCAGAGAGACATTTGACTATAGGAGAGGAGAAGTTAGTGTGAAGATGGTGTCAGATTGGAAAGATGTGGCCTGAAGCAAAGGGATGCTGGCCACCAGTGGAAGCTGAAAGGGACAAGGGACAGGTTCTCCCCTGGAGTCTCCAGAAGGATCTAGCCCTCACCATCCCTTGATTTTAGCTCACCAGATTCCTTGCAGGCACTGGCTCCCAGAACTCTAAGAGAATGAATTCTGTTGTTTTAAGTCATTGCATGTGTGTGTGCGTGCTCAGTCATGTCCATTTCTTTGCACTCCCATGGACTATAGCCCGCCAGGCTCCTTTGTCTATGGGATTTTCCAGGCAAGAATACTGGCATGGGTTGCCATTTCCTTCTCCATTTAAGTCATTATGTTTATGGTAATTTGTTACAACAGTAATAGGACACCAATACACTGTTCATGTCTGATTTGCTAAAGAATGCAGGAACATGGCTCTCTGGTTCGCATTTGACTTCTCCTAGCACACGGAAGAGCTGCCTGCCTCATGTAGAACACCGGCAGCGTGATCTCAGGGAGGTAAGTGCGCATATTCCCAGTGTGTACACTCGGGCCAACTCTCAGAGCAGAGCTGTTTGAAAGAAGAGCATCTGGCGGATGGTCGCTCTTCCCGTAGAACAAATGAGTGAGTGTTTGTTCTCTGATCTACGCCTCCTGGCCCAGGAAAAGAGGTTAAGTTGTTTAAGCAGTTCTAATTTTAAAACTAATATTATCTGGAAATTCTTCCTAAGTACAAAACAAAATGCCCCCAAATGTCTGTCAGTAGGTTTTAGAGTCACTTGCATTTGAAGATGCTTCATAAACGCTCCTGACTTGTGCAGGGATGTACTTGATTTTTCTGGCAATGTCTGAGCTCTGGTGAGGTGAGAAGTTACCATGGGAGTTGAATGGAGACTCTCTTTGTTTCAGTCCCTTTTTGCTTCCTCTCCAGTTCCCACTCACACCTCGATATTCCCTAACACTGCCTGGTTCTGTGTCTCATTCACTGCAAGGCTGCATGATTAGCTGACTGAATCAGCTAATCTGTGTACTTGACTCAAGACTACTTTTCCCTCTTCCCTCCCTGGCACGCGTCTTTCTTATTGGGTTAACCGTGCGCTTTTAACACCAGCCGGGGTTATCCTGTGTCTTGACAGGGTCATTGAATTTCAGAGTCAGAAAGGAGCTTTATTAAGCACATCAATTCCAACTCCAGTGAAATAATTAACTCGGGGCTCGGAGAGTCTGGAGGAGGAAGCGTGAGGCCCAGGGGGCCTAAGCTGTAGCACACCCCAGGAGATGTTGGGACATGCGGCACGTGGGCTGCTCCATGAGAAGCGTTGGCAGGACTGGGGAGCCGATGGAGTGGGTGGAGGCAAGCAGTTGAGACCTTCATTTTTCTGGGACAAATTTTCTGTGACAGACACTCTAGAATCCCTTTTTCTTTGTTCCTGCAGAAGTAGTACTTGGCCTGCTCTGCCTCCTCTGGCTTGTGCCGGGCACATCTGTGGTTGGATTTTGCTAAACCTGGGACCCATGGATAACCTCAATGCCCAAAGTACTTGGGCAAAGGCACCTACATTGCAACAATACTTCACTGAGATGCTGGGCTATCTGGGAAAAGAGCAAACAGTCAGGTGAACCAGAAAGATCCATTTAACCAACTTAGAAGATGGGCGGTTTTGATGAAAGCATTAACCTTCTCCAGGCTGGCTGTCATTTCCAAATGACAGCTGCGTGCCTGGCATTTCCAAGGAGTCTTTCATCTCTGAGAGAAGAAGGGGAAGCAGGGGTCGCATCTAATATATTAAAAGCAGAAAGGCAACGTTTAAGCAATTTGGTACCCTTTGGCCTGTGAGTCTTTTCTCCCCACTGAGGTGGTATGTATTTTAAAGGCCTAACCAAGGAGCTGTTTTGAAAGACCAGGTTAAAGAACAACTAACTTAGACTTGCCTTTAGAATGTCAGAAACTGTCTACCCTGGTGGATGGGCAGAGGATACATTCTTTGGGGATCTGGGCCCTGAATCATTTAGGATTCTTTTGGTTGCAAGTGACAGAAAGCCAAGTTTGAATTTATTTTATTACAAAAAAAGATGTGTGTCTTGGGTATCTGAACTGTCTTGTTAAAGGCGTGGCCTTGGGCACAGGTGAAGACAGGCTCCATCATGTCATCGAGGTTGGTCACTCTCTCTTCCTCTGGGTGGGCTTGATTTTCATGAATTCTTTCCCTCACTGCTTGGAAGAACGCTGCCAGCCGCTGGAAAATACACACGTCTAGGTTCAAATCCAGTCATCGTGAGAAGTAACTTTCCTACTAATGACACAAAGGTTTGGAAATTGGAGCCCCTTGGTCCTAATTGGCTGTTTGGGTCAGCCCGGAGACAACTGCTGTGAAAGAGACATTGACCGTGGCCTCTCAAACTTTAATGTGCACATGAATCATCTGGGAATTTTGTTAAAAGGCAGATGCTGACTCAGAAGGTCTCAGGTGAGAGCCTGAGATTCTGCATTTCTAATGAATTCCCAGATGATGCTGAGGCTGCTGATCTAAGGACTGTACCTGAGTAGCAAGGATACAGACTAGGCTTCTTGGCTTCATTTAGATGGCATTTTCCATCCGTATAGCCTGAGGGTAGACTCAGGTTCAACTGAGGACAAGAGCTGAGAGTCTAGTGGGGAATAGGGAAGAGGGGGCCCTCAAAACAAATTGTAACATTGTTGCCACATTAAGGACAGATCAGATCTGTTGGCCAAAGAACACATTTCCTCTATGGGCTCTCTGGGTTTTTTGTTAACTGTGACATAAAATGCAGTCAGTGATGTTCCGGGAAGTCTGAGTTGTGCCTAGCCTCAGTAGTACCCCTTGAAGAGAGGAAAGAAGTGATCCTTAGATGCAAGCAGAAGATAAACCAATCTCAAAAGCTGCGCTCCTGATTACCATCCTTGCTATTAATTATTAATTGAGGAAGGACTAGCACATGCCTGGTGTGGGTAGAGATTTTGTTTAAGCACCAGCCCAGAGAGACCTGGAAAGGAAACCAAAGAAGAAGCATGAATTATAAATACAGATCCTGCCATAGGAAGCTGCTGGAAGCTCGGGCGCCTGCAATGGAGAAGGGGGTCTCAAGGCTGAAGCTCCGGAACCACAAAGTGGGGTTAATGTGCCACACAGGAACCTGCATTCTGTGGCATGGGACTGCTCCTTAGGGGACCAGCATCCATGCTGCTTGTGACAGAGGATGGACGCAAAGGCAGGGATCTTTGAAGGAACTTAACGTTTCTGTTACATGGGAAGACATACTGCCTAAAGTTTTGTTTCTTTTTAAATGTAATTGCTTTGAATATTATATTATGATAAAGAGGTAGGTGGATCTGGGGTAATTAGTTGATAAACTATGATAACGAGAGATGGTATTCTGGAAAGCATTTGTTTAGAATGTGGCATTTAAGGGGGATTAGTTGCATAATTTAGGTATTTGAATATCACCATGTAATAAATAATAATAATAACCACAATAATCCCAGCTTGATGGGGGCCCTGCTGGTTAGAGAATGTTCTAGCTAGGTTACCAGATGGAGAACTGTAATTAGGCTCATTCCCTGGTAATTTAAGAAATGAAGGCAGCATCACTTTTCGCCTCTCATCACCTTTCCCTTCCCTTTATTTCTCAGCATCCTGATGCCTTCTGGCTGTGGCAAGCAATCTCTCTCTCCCAGCCCCCTCCCCTCCCTCTCCCTCTTTCCTCCCACACCCCCATTTTTATCTCTCCTGGAGCCTAAGCTGTTAGCATTTTACTGCTGGGAATCCTGGCGTTGCGCAAGGTCTTTACACGTATCTTATCAGGTGAGCCCTGTGCCGTCTCTTAAATCCCCGTGGTAGGAAGATGTCAAGACGTTAGCTTCAGCCAATGAGGTGTCAGAGGGTTTCTAATGCCGTATAGGCACGTGTTGGATTGATCCTTTTCTCTCCCCAAACGTATCCTGGTTTCCTTAGCAGAAAAGGTAAGTCAGAACATTTTTCTTATTTGAATTTAGTTAGGCAGGTGGTTCCAGAACCTTCCTTCTCCAGGTCCTGAGCACCTACACACCCGAGCTCTGGGAGACCACCATTGCCACCATTCGCAGGCTGCAACAAAGACGCTTCCCGCTTCTGTTTGCATCTCAGCAATGTCCCCCTGTCTTTTCTGCTGAAAATTCTCTTTCTTTATGGATGTTCCTTCTCACTTTCTCCTTCCTCTCCTCATCAGGTACTTTAAAGGGTCTAATTCTTGCGCAGAACTAAAGCTAACGGAAGATACCCAATCAGACCGATTCTCCATGCTTAATTAGAGGTGACAGAGGAAACAGAGAACAACCCATCACCCTCTGGGTGCTAGTGTAAGAACAACTGGCCTCAAAAGAAGGGGAGAGAAATGTGGTCCTAGAGACCTGAGTAGAGGCATCCACCCTGCTGTGTGACCCGCTAGCGCCTGACCTTCACTCACCTCGGCATTTAACACGTTCCATTCTCTGACAACTGATTTTAACTGCAGACTTGCCCCATTAACACAGCAACACACCCCCCTGCTCACCACCACCATGCCAGGACTGAGTCCGCCCCATTCACCCGTGCATTTCCAGAGTCAAGCTCGGTGCCTGGCTCAGGTAGGTGCTCAAAACACATGCATTGAATTCGTTTATTAATTCATCTCTTCAGGGCAGGTGTACCAGGAGGAGGAGAGGAAGCTCTTCTGCTTGTAGAATCCTGGTGGTGGTTTAGAGTAGCAATTTGTTAAAATAGACCTTGTTGAAACATAGTGAACAAATTTTAAATTGGCCCAGGATCTAGGGGGAAAAAACCAGAAATATGTGTGGAGGTGGGGAGGTGGGTGGGAAAGTACACAGAAGGATTGGGATAGTAAAGGATCCTAAAATTCTACATAACTGAAAATTACATTTCTTAGTATTCTTTTTCTCAAGTAAATTTCTTATTGAAATACCATAAACTGAGTACACAAATCACAAAGTTGTCTGGAGCATACATATCTTGATGTATGTTCACGAAGGGAATAAACTTGGGTGACTGACTTCAGATGAAGAAATCATCCTCCAAGTATACCTGAAACCACCCCAGATCCTTCCCTACAAAGATAACTCTTATCCTGATGTCCATTCCTGCAGTTTTGCCTGTTTTTGAACATTATGTAAATGGAATCATAGAATATGTTCTCTTTTATGCTTAGCTTCTTTTCTTCACTGCTGTTTTAATCTGCCAGTAGTTCATCCTTTTCACTGATGTATGGTTTTCTGCTTTGTGGATCTGCCACTAATTTTAACTGTCTGCCTTATTGTTGACAGCAATTGTTTCTTTCCTATTTTTTTAGGAAAAAAAAATAGTTTTTTTCCCTATTAATAGTTTTTGCCTATTAACAGTAGTGCTATGATGTATGCTCTTGAATGTCTTCTCATGCCCATAAATTGGGTATATACATGTATGAAGACTAATGCAGACTAATGCAGGATTGCCAGGCATGTGCATTTTCAGCTTCGGTATATACTACTGTGTTCTGACTTGTTATTTTTGTTCAGTGGCTAAATTGTGTCCGACTCTTTGCCATCCCTTGGACTGCAGCATGCCAGGCTTCCTTGTCCTTCACTGTCTCCCGAAGTTTGCTCATACTCATGTCCATTGAGTCAGTGATGCCATCCAGCCATCTCATCCTCTGTCACCCCTTTTCTTCCTGCCCTCAATCTTTCCCAGCATCTGGGAAATGCACACCCATCAGCATTCAGTGAAAGTTCCCATCTTCCTATTTTCTTGCCAACAGTTTAGTATTGCTGTCTTATCAATAGTAATCTAGCCGGTGGGTGTGCAATGGCATCGTTTTTGTGGTTTTGATTTCCATTTTCCTGATGACTGATGGAGTTGAACAGTTTTTATATGCCTATTGGTTATTTGAGTGTCCTCTTTATGACATGCCTGTTCATGTCTCTGTATGTTATTTTGCAGATATTTTTGGCATGTAGTGTTTGTTCATTTTAAAGGGACTTTAGACATTATGACCTTGGCTTTCTTACTTTAAAATGTGTCTATTATAGTACCAGAACCCTTTCTTGAGATGAAATCTTAGGGAGAAGACCAAGATGCAAACTAGGTCAAAGCAGGGATGTTCTCAGAGGAGGGCAGAGAAGCTCAGAGCACTTCCCACCCACCACCCCTGTTATATTCCAGGGAACCTGAAAACACTGCCTTATGGCAAAGACAGTTTTTAAGAGCCAAGATAACAAGTGAGCCAATAAAAACCCTCATAAATACTTTATGAAATATTTGCTAACAATAAAGATAACAGGAGAAATAAGACCCTGAAAGGCATTTTCACAACTTGAATGGATTATAATGGACATTATACTATTAATTTCCATTTATGCCCTCTTGCTCAATGGCGACTTTGCGTGGTCTCTCTCATCTTGTGAGCAAGTTATGAGATGCTTTCAATATTATTTTGATTCACTACTGAACACGTGCACACGAAGAGATGGTGTGTGTTTGTGCATGTACACACATGGCTACCTACCCTCTCCTTTCTTCTAAATGCTCGGTGCTCTTCTGATGTTATAACTTATATTTGGTTATTCCCATGTCCTAAATCCAGCCTTGGTCTCATAGACACAGAAGTACTTGGATTTTTCAAATGGAAAAAATTGGGGGCAAGCTTTATTTAACACATCTGGGGAGGCATTTTTGGTTTCCAGCACCAGGGCCCAGTGCTGGTCACAAGGAAAAACACTGTAGCAGTCCCTTTTCCACTTACTTCCTCCCCCAGCCTCACCAGACCTGAGAGGGCAGCTGGGGGCTCCATCCTCCTGCTCCGCCTCCTCCCGGTTTATCTCTCCCAGAGCTCCAGGCTCAAACTTCTATTTCTTTACTGCCATCTGTTTTACCTCCCTTTTCTCTTTCCCAATCCCCAGCTTCCTTTTCTTAAATTATCCCCAACCGGAGGGACTTGCAATCTGTAGATGTAAAAATCTAAGAGAAATATGGAAATAAATTTGCATACAATGGAATTTGGCAAAGTGAAGGAGCTCAAAGATACAAAGAGATTATTGCCATCTTTTCAAACATGAGCTATCACTGCTGGTACCTGGAATGACCTTAAGTAATACACTGGATTAAAGTTTCTTCAAAAATTGGGGTTTTTATATATTATGGGTATTAATATAGTTCTTAGATTTGTGACAAGATAGTATACTTGTTTTCAGCTGGATAAAAGCTCCTTTTAAATATTTAAGTTTTTAAAAAATGACTTTTTCTGGCAAAACTTGTGAATTAGTGATATTTAGGAATAATGGATGAGTCATGCTCAGTAAATCAAAAGAGTAGTTTTATATAGCACTCCCTTCTCCTGTCAGATCTAGATAAGCAGAAGTGAGCACACAGTATATAGAATCCTGCTCCTTCAGTGTAATAATGAGTGTTAGGATCAAAAAAACAATATAAAACAGTCTATTACTATAGTTTTCAGTGTAGTCTACGCATCCCTGGGGGTTCCCATGACACTTTGAATATGTCCGTGATGTCAAAAACTATTTTCATAATAATACTGAGATGTTATTTGCTTTTTTCAATATATTGACATCTGCACTGTTGATACAAAAGCAATGGCAAGTAAAGTGCTGGCACCTTTGGATGATTCCAGGCAGCAACACCAGCCTCCACTGCTGGTGGTTGTACACTTTCCCACACTGGCTGGACAAAGAAAAGTCCATGTCGCTCAGCAGTGACCTAGATAAAGCAGTAAGACAGGGTAAATCTCAACACACTGCATCTTTGTCCTGTTCTGTGTGACAAAACGGCATGTATGAATCAAGCATTCTGCTGTGTATGATGGTTGTCTCAAGGAAAGGTACTTTTGAGTTGAACTAGCTCCATTTTTTGCATGGGACATGATTATCATTTGAAAGAACAACTGATCAGACAAACTATGATTACTTAGACTTGGTTATTAGGCAGATATTTCCCCCAAAAGGAATGAAGTGGGCCTGTTACTTCAAGGGAAATAACTGACAGTGTGTATATAGCCCATGATAAAATTTGGAGAAATTTAGAATTCTGGAAAACTTGTTTTCTTTACCATGAAGCAAGCTGACTGCTTTCCAGAACCTAAAGACTCATGATGAGACTGGTCATGATATTTACAAACGTGATTTTTGTGCCAGTATTCTTGCTAGGAAAATTTCCATGGACAGAGGAGCCTGTCAGGCTATAGTCTGTGGGGTTGCAAAGAGTTAGACATGACTGAGCGACTAAGCACACACAAAATAAACAGAAGCTCTTTAGCGGTCTCAGTAATTTTTAACCATAATTTTAAGGGTGTAAAGGAGTCTAAGAGAGTAAGGACCAGTGTTCTACAAGATAGAGTTCTTGTCCTGTGTTCTTATGTAATCAAAACAGTCCACTACTCATTGAGTGACCTTGGAATAAAGTGTGTGTGTGTGCACAAGCATGTATGTGTGTGTGAGAGAGAGATGGGGATGGGTGACAACATAAGATCTTTGCATAATAAAAATTTAAGAGAAGGGAGGGGGGCTAAGTCCAGCATGTTTTGGAGAGATGCTTCCTAGTGATTTTGTAAAAATGGAGAAGACTTTGATTGAAACTGATGGTTGAGACAGAAACAGAGAATATGAATGTTGATTCAGAAATTAAAAATTGATGAAAGATATGAATCATCTTCCTCTTCACAATATTTTATGGCAGGAAGCTTTTTTTTTTTTTTTTTTTTGGCAGGAAGCTTTAAGATGGCCTCCAGTGATCCCACCTCCTAACTTTGGCACCATTGTGTAACCTCCTTCGCTGGAGGATAAGCTGGACCAAGCAACTTGACTCTAGTCACTGAAACAGTACAGGGTATGGAATGTCACTAGTGAGATTCGATCACAAGAGACTGTGACATCTGCCCTGCTCACCCTCTCTTACTCTCTCTGGCTGGTTCTGAGGGAAGCCAGACGCCATGCTGTGAGCCGCTTTATGAGAAACGCATGTGGTTAGGAATTGGTCAGTCCGCAGCTTACAACCCGGGGCTTCCCAAGTGGCTCAGTGGTAAAGAATCCACTTGTGAATACAGGAGACGCTGGTTTGATCCCTGGGTTGGGAAGATCCCCGGGAGATGAAAATGGCAACCCAATCCAACATTCTTGCCTGGAAAGTCCCATGAACAGAGTAGCCTGGTGGGCTACAGCTCATGGTGTCTCAGAGAGTCAGACAGGACTGAGCAGTGTAAGCAGACATGCACAGCTAACAACTCAGGAGAAACTCAGTCCTGTCGATAGTCATGAGTGAGCTTAGAAGCGTGATTTCCTTTTCCAGGGTCTTCAGATCCCAGACGAACACCTTGATTGCCGCACTGCAAGGGACAGAGGGACCCAGCTGAGCTGCATCTGGATTTCTGACCCACCCAAACTGGGAGTTAATAAGTGCTTGTTGTATTAAGTTGCTAAATTATGGGGTGCTTTGTTACACAGTGATTGATGACATATGTATATGTGCAAATTCATGTAAAATTTGCATATAATATCAAGAGACTTTGATAAATCCCTGAAGCCCATTGATGGTTAAAGTATGGACTTGTTAAGAACCCCTGCTTTAGGAAGACATTAAAGGAAAAGATAGCAAAGGAAGAAAGAAAATAAGAACAGCAGAGTAAGTAGTGGAAGGAAAAAATCTAGAGTATAATTAGAGACAGTTTTACCAGGGAAGTGAAGCAAGAACCCAACGCCTTGTTGGGAAGAAAGTTTCACTACAACTTTCCAGGAGGACAGTTCCCCAAAGATAGCAGCTAAATTGGTGAGAAACACTTCCATCATGAAATAAAATTGGCTGAATATGTAACCAAAAGAGGAAAAGACCAATGTTCTGTATTTAGGTGTGTGGGAAGAAAGTTTTCAACCCAGCCTGGTGGAGAGAAGTGTTGAATAACCACTGAGGATCCTAAAAGTAGCATCTGTGGACTGAAAAAAATGTACATGTTGTAGAAAGGATGCTAAGTTACCAAAGGCCTTAGGACAGTATATGTAATTTGCAAGTTCAGAGGTCAAGCCAAGCTCAGGCACACCACTTGGCTCCAAGGATTCGGATGATGTCATTATGTCTCTCTACTTACTTTTTTTGGTTGACCTTCTTTTTTTTTGCTAGTTTTTTTTTTTTTAATAAGTTTTATTCATTTACTTATTTTCATTTTCGGATGCACCCTGCAGTATGTGGGATCTTAGTTCCCTGACCAGGGATCGAACCCACACTCCCTGCATTGGAAGGCAGAGTCTTAACCACTAGACCACCAGGGAAGTCCCTTTGGTTGACCTTCAAAGGGCCGAAGATTGGGCGTGGGGTGGCCGAGTCTGCAGAGAGCACTCCAGGCTTTCTAAGTCGCAAGAAGAGGCACTCAGGGAAGAAGATTTTCTTCTCGCGGTGTCCACTTGTGAAATCTGGGGAGGGTCTCTGCTGGGTGTGCTGGGGAAGCCATTACCTGCCAGGAGTGGCGGGAGGATAATTACCTCCAGGAAAAGGGGGTGCTCTTGTCAGAAAAAGGGGAAACAGTGTGGGGCAGATAACATGACATGTGTCTACCGTAGCGAGTGACAATAACCAGAGGCTGGGAGGATAGTTTAATATTTAAAGTTATGCCAACATCATATGAGAACCTGAGACCTGGGGCAGCTGTGTAGTCTTTGTGCCTCATTGCAGGACATTTGGGTGTGTGTTTGAGTTGACTTGGAATGATGGAGTCTAATGAATAGAGTTCTGGCAGGGGTGGCGCTGGAGAAGGGATTTGGGGATGAAACCATGTATTCAGAGGCTCAGAGTTTTAAGGAAAAATTCAGCCCTTTCTCCTCGTGCGTCAGCATCTGTTGTTTTTCTTCTAGCACACAAAGTGGCTTGCAGAGCCCATATCCATTTGAATAAAGACTGAACAACCACTGCAGCCAAAGCTTAGCTGCCAGATGCTCCGCTTGTTGACTCGGTTGAATTTCGATCACCCTCTACAGTGCCTGGGTGAAGACTTCGCTCATCTGGGGACTCCCGATAGTTTTGGAATTAAAAATTGGATTCCAAGTGGTAGAGATTTAATTCCTAAACACACTGAAAGAGATGATGCCAGATATTCAATTTAGATATCCTTTGGTTGTAGATAAAGACTTATGATTGACTAAATTAAGGATCATTGTTTAAAAAAATGACAGTTTAGCCGAGACCCACAGTAATGTGGAACTTGGCACGAGAGATTTCTTTGGTGGGCCATCTTTTTTCCCAATTTTCCTGTAAAATGAGTGTCACAGTGAGATTTGGTAGGACAAGAAAATGCTGAATAATATGTTAAATAATCAACATATGAGGAGGTAACACATTCTTAACTTCTGTAAAGTTTTTCAAATTTTAATTGCTACCATCACATGTGGATAATATAAATGTTATATTTATCATTTATAATTTTTAAGAAATTACATTTTCTTAAAGTGTACATCATATGAATTTGCTTACTTTAAGAAATGAAAATATGATTTTTAATTAGCAAGACATGTTGTTGGTTATATTCTATGCCCCTGCTCTAAGACCAGTCCCTTCAGTGAGTGACATTTTGCTACTCACTGTGCTTATGAATACACTGCCTTTTTTGGTAATATTTATTTATTAATTATTTTTGGCTGTGTTGGGTTTTAGTTGTGACTCTCATGCTCTTCATTGTGGCTTAATTGCCCTGCCCTCCAGGCATGTGGAATCAAAGTTCCCAAACCAAGCATCCAACCCATGTCCCCTGCATTGGAAGGCAGATTCTTAGCCTTGGACATCCTGCCCTGCCTTTCTTTGATGGCAAAGCCACGTTGTAGGGACCCAGAGTCTTATTTATCCTCTCAGTACTTGAAGTCAGTGGAAGCCCATGGTGTATCCCTGATCCAAACTCAAGAATTCAGATTGTGGTATTTCCCATTTGAGGTGTTTATCTTAAGAATCACATCAGATGTTAATGAGGTCCCTCATTTAACCTTTGCCCTTTCTCCAGTATCTGTGCACCATACTCTGTTTTTGTGTTTTCACCAACAGTCCACCCAGACTCATATTTTGTAGCTCATAAAAACCAATATTTTGGATACTCATCGTATTTGCATTGTATGCCCTGCCTGACATTTTCCATGCATGAATATTCCACAAATTACAAGCAGAAGAGGTCAGAGAAGTGAAAGAGAGAGACTTTTTTTGTTGTTGCCTTTGGTTTTTTTAAAATAATCACACTTTTCAATGCTAGAAGGTATTTGCTTTACCTTTTCTAGAATGTTTCCTCTGAATTCTAAAAACTACTGCCTGGAGATTTTAGCCAATACTGACTTTTGGGGAGGAGGGTAAAGAAATAGTCACATTGTCCCTCAAATATCTCTTAGTGGTTTTTCTGGCAGTTCATTTTGGCTCAAGAATGATTTGAGCCAAATCACTTAGTGATCTGTTGAGTCAAATATGTGCCACCATAGTGCCAGGCCCTGAAGGTACAGATGTGATTCTTACTTTCCAGAACATTATGGTCCATAGACCCACTGAACCAGGGGAGAGGCCAAGAGAACCAGATCAACCCAGTCAGTCCTAAAGGAAAGCAACCCTGAAAATTCCCTGGAAGGACTGATCCTAAAACTAAAGTTCCAATGCTTTGGCCACCTGATGCAAGGAGCCAATTCGTTGAAAAAGACCCTGATGCTGGGAAAGATTGAGGGCGGGAGGAGAAGTGGGCAACAGAGGATGAGATGGTGGGATAGCATCACCAACTTAATGGACGTGAGTTTGAGCAAACTTTAGGAGACAGTGAAGGACAGGGAAACCTGGCATGCTGCAGTCTTTGGGGTTGTAAAGAGTCAGACATGACTTGGTGACTGAAAAGCAACAACCAAGAGAACTTAAGCACTTACGAGGTCTAACTCGATGAAAACTTTATCTCAAGTCTTCACACATACCACTTCAGATCACTTTCAGAACGACACTATGACATTGGATATTAATGTCCTCTGGAAGCTCAGGGACATTAAATATTTGCCCAGGCCACACAACTAATGTGTTGTGAATTAGGATTCAAGCAAGATTTGATCCCATGCTTATTTTTACTATTTTATGCTGTTTCTTCCTTCAGTGCTGTTTAGTTTGCCCTATAATTAAGTTCTAGGAATTCCATTTCCATCTCACTACTTAAGTCTAAAACTAACAATGTTAAGAATGGTGGGAAAAACAAGCTTTCTTAGAGCCTAAAACCTAATCAATTTATAGGTTGTGAATTTCAGATTTCAAGTAAACCTTCTGGGGTTTGAGTTCCTTTAAAGCTGACTATCTGTTTCGGGGGGGAAAAAAAGTAATATATTGATAGCATGCACGTATGTTGTGTTTTTTCTTTCCTTTTTTTTTTTTAGCAAAATATCTTTTTAAAGGAGATTGTGAAGAGATTGAAAGAGCTTGTTGGGCAGTACATAGCTTTTTGCAAAGTAACATTAAGAAGCATTGAAGAGTTAGGAATTAAGGACATAGTTGCTGGAAATACTTTCCATATACTCCACAAATCTTAAATCACATCTGTATTTGCTCAGCATTCGCAGCAGAACCTTTACCCAAGCCTGGTTTATCCAGTAAGATTTTGTCAAATGGAAGGGCTCAATCACATGCCTTAAAATTAGCAATTAAACTATTTCTAAACTGAGGTAGACACGCTGCCATCTAGTACAGTACATCTAGTACAGTATTTCGAAGAGTTCATATAAGGCACTGTTTGATTTGAATACAGATTAATCAGCAATTTGTGTTACTAAACACAAACCTAACATTCATTATTTAAACACACAGGAATAATTGTATGAGTACAAGTACGTAGCATGATGGGCGATTGGGCTATTTCATGAATAATCCATTAGTTAGCGAGCATTTAGCTTTGTTTATTGTTCAGGCCTAGGAGTATTGGTTCGCCTCTCTGGGTCCAGTCTGCAGCTGGCACGCATCCACAATCGCCAGGGAGTCAATGAGAAGTGCGTCCAGGCTGCAGGACGGAGCTTGTCTTCTTTAAGGAGGATCCTGATGACGTCATGTCAGCCTCACTCTCCAGGAGGCTCGGGAACCCACGATACAGCACAGCCTCCCAGCCTTGTTCTAGCAGACCTTCTGCGAGTCTTTCTGTCTCTGGGTCTGATTTCAAGGTGAACAGGTTGGGAGAATTCAAGGGGAGGTTATAGATTTTTCTTTTTTTTTGCTTCCCACATTGGTTGATTAGTCCCATACGTGGTATTTGATTAATGTCTGAGAGCTCTAATTAGCAATGTCTAATCGGGTCCACATACACCAGGATATTGATTGCTGCCTCCAGAAAACCAATCTAATTGTGCTCCTTCTTATTAGCAAATGGCTGGTGTACTGAAATGATATTGTACATTGCGAAGGCTACTCCATTATGACAGCTTTGGAATAGGATGGAGAGAGGCATGGAGGTGCATCTAGAAACTGCCATATGATGGTGTTAGGAAAAGCATCATGTTTTATCTCTCTGAGACTGTTTTGATCCCAAGAAGGGGAAAAGCCATAAATATTCAGGATGAAATTTTTCTTTTTAACTTTTCCTAAAGGGGAAAACTAGCATAAGACTCCACTGTGTCATTTGGACCACAAAGGGCTGAAGGAAAAGCAAAGGCTTTACTGGCATCTCTTGGCTTCTGGAATTGTTGTCTGCTGACCTGTGTCCACCTTCCTGCCACTCTCGCAACGACAGCGTTTGTACTATGGTTATTCAGTCACCGCCCCTGCTCCCATTGCTAGGTCCCTGGTTTTCAGGAATTGTCATGAGAAACATATTTCCTCCCAAAGGAAAGAATGTTAATAAAATTGACATGGCACTAAAAATGTTTACAAAAACCATAGCTCAACCTACATGGGTTTTATTCTCTTCTATAAAAATTGCAAACTCCTATTTTTTCAGTGGCATTTTAAAATCAAGAGCATCCTCTGATAAAGATGGTCTCCTTCACTTTTCTAAACATAGCACTGCTCTTTTATTTTTTCTGAAAATATTGAAATCTAAAATCTGATCATTTGTAAATTTTCTCTGGAAAAGCCCAAAGGGGCCATAACTCGAGCCACAGCAGAATAATCCTCAGCTGGCTGTCTGTTAGTGCCACCCTAGAGCGGGTGTTACCCGCTGCTGCCTTTGTGCCTTGGTTCTTACTGGCATCTGTTCTTGTGAGAGCACTTATCACACTGTATTGGAATTATTTGTTAATCTGTCTCTCCTCCTAGGCTGAAAAGTCCTGGAGGGCAGAGGCTCTATCTGATTCATTGGTGCAAAAACTGAATGTCTTAGGTGCATGCCACCAAGTGGAGAGGTCATCTTTCTATTAATACTGTAGATTAGCAGGGTGTCAGCGTCCTGTCTCATTGGTGGCAGCCTTGCCTCACCTTCCGACGTCCCTGGCCTCTCCAGTGTTTCTAGGACATCTCATGATGTCCCACGTTCATGACGCTCAGTTGAAACAAGGCTGTGGGGCTGCCTCTGTCTCCCCTTTATCAAGATCTGCACTGAGTTCTGGCTGTCGTCTACCCAACAGGTCAGAGCTATTCACCCACCTTGGGACAGCGTTGTTACCACTGTTCTGGCATGCGGGTGTGGGTGTGATGGCCAGGCTTCCTTTCCCCTAAATGGAAGATACTGTGGCAGAAATGAGAGAGGGAGAGAGTGGTATAAAATGGAAAGGAATTTGGAGAGGCAGGTGGGACTAGACCATGGAGATGCTTGTAGACTTGGAAAGGAGTCTGCTTTTTAGTGGAAATGCGGTGGGAGATATTACTAAAAGAGGATCATAATTTGAAACATGTTCTTTAAAAGATTACTCTGATTGCTGAAAGACTAGTGGAATTGTTCAGCAGTGTGTCAAGTGGGGAAACTCCTGGAATAGCCTCATAAGATGGGGGCGGAAGTACGGAGGGCCAGGGATAGGTGAGCATGGGAGATGAAACTGATGCAACTTGCCGACTGGTTATGGAGGCAGGAGAGAAGGGAAGATCACAATTTGACTCCCAGTTTTTCAGTTGAGCTAATGAGTGGGCAAAGGCATCAGTTCCTTAGAAGGAAGATGTTGGTGAAGGAATAGGTTTGGGGTTTTAGACCTTCAAATTGAGATGCTTCTTGGGTATCCGAGCGACCATGTTAGGAAGGCAGTGGATATGTAAGTTTTGAGTTTAAGGAAAAGGTAAGGGCTAGAGATATGAATTTAGGAGACATCAAAATACAGATGGTAGTTAAAGCCCCAACACTGATGAGATTGCAGAGGGAGAGAGTGTAGCTATGAAAGAAAACACTGCAACCAAGTCCTGATGTCACTGAACTTGGTGGGAGGACAAGAGCCAGAAGAGAAATTTGAATGAGACAGTCCAGCAACAGAGGGCGGAGAATCAAAAAAGAGTGGTATTTTAGAACCTGAGAGGGCAATGATGTAAAGTAATTAGCCTCCAACTAATAAAAATAAATGGAAAAAAAAATAGAACCTGAGAGGGGAGAGAACATTAAGAGAGGAGGATCTCAAGTGGAAAGTGGGAAACTCGAATGAGGAGACAGAAATGTACATTGTTTTCCTCTTTAGCTTGGCTCAGTGCTCTTTCCAAGATGTCATCACAGAGTTGAAGGCACTGGGAATATACCCAGTGGGGCTGGCGCATTGGAAGACAGTATTCTAACATGGGTGAATTTCCTAAGATGTGTTTTATCTCGTCTTAAATAATCCAGTGTTCAGGACACCCACATCCTGGTACATCCTGAACCGCAAAGAACCCTCTTCACAGCCTCTTTCTTTTATCCTAAAGTTAGGATCACGCCTGAATGTCCTTCTCTCCTCAAGAGAAACAAAGATTCATTGGCACAGGGTACCCCAGCTCTATATAAAGAAAAGGCATATTCCTGTCACTCAATCTCTAAAAAAAAAAAATGAAAAGAACGACCACAAAAGAAAAAAATCAACAAAAGCTTTGGCTCAACCAGAGGTAAAAATTTACAATTAGAGAAGGCTTTTGTTCTCATTCTAAAACATGGCATTGCTGTCATTTCACAGTGTTAGTGCTGAATAATGGATGGGTGTTTGCTTTGCATTGGGGTAATTAAAGAGTCCACCCAGGTTGTTTGTTCCAAACATGGAAACAGTCGTACTGAGAGGTGACTGAATTTGAGTCTCTAACTCTTTTGTTGACTTTTCAAAATGCAGTTTTACACCAAGTTATTTCCTCAAGGGCTAAGATAGCGCCTGGAGTCTATTATGTGAGCAGCCACTATTTGTTGCACGAGTGAATGAATGGAGGAGGAGCCAAGTGATAAATTGGGGAGAACACTTGATTTTAAAAGATCCGGGTTCGTGGGAAGGTCATTTATACTCTGCACCTGAACTTTCCCCCAGGTGTCACCTTAAACCCAGGAGTTTTAAAGTGATGTGTTGAAACACAGTTCAATAAGCAAAAATAATTAAAACAAATTTTATTAATTTGCAACCCCATGGACTGAGGAGCCTGGATTTTCCAGGCAAGAATACTGGAGTGGGTTGCCATTTCCTTCTCCAGGAGATCTTCCCAACCCAGGGATCGAACCCGGGTCTCCTGCATTGTAGGCAGACCGTCTGAGCCACCAGGGAATCCCCGAGATAAAGTTAAAGGAGCTCCAAATACACTGTCCACAAAATATATTAAAATATCCCTCCCACCTCATGGCTGCTCCAGAGTCTCTCTCCTTAACTTCCTTTCCAAGGACCTCTCCTCCATCCTCCCAACTGTAGCTGTTAAAACTTTCTTTCACCCCAGCTTGCTTAACCCCAGCACGGCAACATGTGTCTCTTTCTAGAAAGGATGCTACATCTTTAGGAGGTGAAAGGAAAGGAGAAATTGGGCTTCAACATAGAGGATGATATCACCAACTCAGTGGACATGAGTCTGAGCAAACTCTGGGAGAAAGTGAAGGACAAGGAAGCCTAGTGTGCTGCAGTCCACGGGGTTGCAGAGAGTCGGACACCATTTGGTGAGTGAACAACATAGAGAATTATCTTTGGTGGTCCAGAAGAGTAGGTAAGTCCTAGAAGAGTCTCACATTAATAGTTTTTGCACCATTGCATATGCAAAATGAGAAAAACAGTATCTGCTCTCTGGAATTGTTGAGGAGATTAAATGAGATAAATACAAGTAACTGTAAACTCCCCATAGCTATGTGGCATTCTGATTGTCTGTGATGCATAAGGGTTATTTATTAATAGTATCCTAAGTGCAACTTCTTTGATCTTATTCTCACAAAAGACAAGGTTTATCTTCACAATAAACATATATCTGCTTTCCTTTTACAAAATAAGTTTCTAAACAAATAAAAAGCAAATCAATGCTCTTATTTTTTAATAAGTACAAGAAACAGCTAGAAGTAGCTTTAGGTGCATTGTTAGGTTTTTTAGTGTCAGTTGTGTACATAGCACAGTTTAGAGTATGCATATCTGTGCTATTATCATCCATTTAAAAATAATTTGTTACCATGTGAACTTTTTTAATATATACACAGTACCTTCAATGAACTAGTGGTTTAAAGGGACCAGATTCAAGAACTGTTTCATTAGAATTTCAATGATAAATATCTGGAAATGACAGTTTTTTTTCTTTTCCAAGTGAGAGTTCATGTTTGTTTGTTTCAAAATCACTGATTTCATGAGTATTGTTGATTCTCAGAATAGAATAGAAAATCTGATCAATTTTGTTTTATTTCTTTATCTTTGCACAATAAATTCTTCTGAGTTAAATCAATAGACCTTTGTTAAACTGCAGTTTCTGTGGTTCAGGCATGAGGGAGTGGAAAGGCTGGGTGGTTCTGGCTTGAAGACTTCTGTAGGGCTGCAGTTACACGATCAGCCAGGGTTTCTATCATCTGAAGGCTTACCTGGTGCCGGAGGGCCCTCTGACTCATATGACTGTAGTGACTCGTTCGTCACTACATTGACCTCTCCATGGAGTGCTTCCACGTCCTCACGACATGGCAGCTGGTTTCTCCCAGAGAGAGTGATCAGAGAGAAAGGAAAAAGCCACACTTCCTTTTCCATCCTAATCTTGGGGGGCCATACATTGTCACTTCTTCCGTGTTCTATTGATGAAAAGTCAGTTTGCTAAGTACAGCGCAGTCTAAAGGGAAGGAGAATTAGACTCTACTCTTTGAACAGAAGTGTATCAGAGAAACGTGTGGACATATTTTAAAACCAACACAAATTCTTTGGCATAAATTGCATGTTTATTGCTTGTATTCCAAGCAAAATATGGGTTTTTCACAGTAGGGGTAGCTGCTTACATTATTGGATTCTCAGAACACAGTGTATGTATCTGTTTATTGGTTATGGAGAAATTGGGTTCAGAGGCCCAAGTAGCTTCTTCCAGGTAGAGAAAAGTTCAGTGTCTGAATCTAGACTTGGATCCAGATTTTCTGATATACAATTCCATGTGTGGTCAGATCACATCTAAATAATGATAGCAAAAACAGGACTCTTTGGCTATCCTGTAATTTACTTTTCCAACTTTTGTCTACTTACATGATCTCAAACATCTGGATTTAAATTGGAAACATTTCATTAAAAATCCAAATATAGTTAAAAAAAAAAAAAAAAGAAAGAAAAAAAACCTACCCAAACCCTTGGTAAATGAGTAATTCTGCATGTTGAATGGCTATCTTGTTTAACACTTAATCCCCCTCCCCAATGTATATTATTCTATGTGGAAAGTTTCTAATGTAATCAAATGTTAAACTGGAAGTCTGGACTGAGGCAAAAGGTATCACAGATATCAGATAGCAAAGCAGGTGTGCAGCAGGGCATCCAGATACAAATGCAGAAAGGAAACATCTGGAAACTTACTGCACGACTTCTGGGCCCATCTTCCAGAAGCCCCTCACCCAGCCTGTGGTGAAGTGTCTACTGATCTTATGAGGAGAATTTTAGAATAAGGCAACCAGTGCCCTGAAATCAAGGAAGAGCTTCCATGGGATCAGTGTTGGTAAGTGGACTCCGCAGGCAGAAGGCACAAGGACCTGGAGCCTCTCTCCTTGCCTAAGAAAGCCAGAAGGGTCGTGGATATTTCCTGAAGATTCGTCCAGGAACAGTGAAATCATTATCCTAAAGAACAGGTTTAAAGAAATAGCGGAAAATAAAAATAAAGGTCTTTTGTGTTAATGATTAACTGTTCCTCTTGTATCCTCTGTGTTTAACATAAGGTGCCATTAAAATAGACCGCAGGTGTCTCCTGTCTTTTAAAAAACAACACACAGGGAGTTATTAAGAAAGGGTTAAGTTAGTTTCAGTGTTACCTTGATTAACGCAATAATGAAAGAAACATGGACTTGTACACTATGATGCCTTTAAGGAAATCAGTACAATGGCGCCTCCGAGGTTTGTGGTGATGTGTGGAGGTATTTACTTCGAATTCATCATTTGTATAGGTTTGTTTCCAGGTTTCCTGCCACCTCGTTTTGGTTGCTGTATCATCTGTTGTCATTTCTCAGTTTTCCGTGCGTCTCTCTGTTTATACCCTTCTCTTCTTTAAAATGGCAGTTGGCGGTGCTCACCAAAGTTCCATGCAGAGAAAGCTGATGGAGAATCATGGATAAAGGAGTTCTGATTCAGCTTATACATTAGCTAAACAACAAAGGTGTGTACACATGAGGTGTTTACGGATGCTAAGTATTTGTTGAATAAACTTGCCTTTATCTTTAGTAGGGTTTTTCTCTACATAATTTTCATTAATTAATGGATTCAGAAAGGGTCTGTATTGAGTCCCTACTGCATGTCAGATGCTAAGTTTGTATCACTTGGTCAACTGCTCCTCTTCAGGTTTCTATATTCAGTGCTAAACTTTGTGTTAGGTAACTGGGACCAAGAAATGGATTTTCTGTGTCTTCTGAAAATGGCAAATCTTGAATGTCACTTAGATAGATTTAGCAGATGGGGGGTGAATTCTCATCCCACAAATAACAGAGAATTTGCTATGTGATCTGTTAGTAATAAAACTAAACACTTTAATGTGATGTTTTAATCCTCCTGTTTGCTTTATTAGCTATCTTTATATTGTACTTTCACAGCAACCTTCTAAGTTAAGACAGCTAGTCTGAGCTCTGTCACATGTGAGGTCAAAAGTCCTAATGACCAAATCAGGGCTAGAGCCAGTATTTATTTTTTGAAATCCAGACTTTTCCCTCTTAACTCAGGGCTCTAGGGTCCATTTCTCCGTGGTTTAATTTCTTCTTATGTCGAATTGGGCTGATTTTGATGCAATGCAGATTGAGTATTTGGAGCTGTGACTGGACATCCTTGTAGCAAAACGGTTTACCCTGAGCTTGAAAGGTGTCGCCAGTCCACCTGTTTTGGAGTCTATATATTTCTGATCTTCTGCTTTGTTTAATAAGTGAGTTGGGATACCAGAAATGGAATTGGAGTTCAAGAGTGGTTTTCATGCATCAAGTCCTTGGCATAGGGTCCCTGGGAGCAAACCTCTGCCCTTTAAATGCCAAGAGGCTGAAGGAAAGTCCTGCTGCCAAAGGCTAGAAGCTTTGGGAGGAGCTAATCCTCCCCAGTGGGTCTCTGGAAATGCCTCTTGAGACAACAGGGAAGGACTGAGGCTGGTGAAGGCGCAGGCTGTCCTGACGACTTCCATGGCAGAGTGAAGCCACAGGGAAAAGAGAATTTGCTAAATAAACTGTAGTTCATCCAGACAATGGGATTATTCAGTGCTAAAAGGAAACAAGCTATCAAGCCACAAAAAGACATGAAAAACTTAAACATATATTACTAAGTGAGAGATGCCCAACTGAGAAGGTTCCATCCCACACAGTTCCAACTATATGACAGTCTAGAAAAGGCAAAACTATGGAGACAGTAAAAAAGATCAGTGGTTGCCAGAGTTAAGAAGGCTCGAGGGATGAACCAGCGTGGCACAGAGGATTTTTCAGGCAGCCCAAGTACCCTGTGTGATACTGTAGCAGTGGATACACGTCATCATGTTTTGTCCAAACTCAGGGGCTGAACACCACCAAGTGTGAACCGGCGTGTGAACGATGGACATGAGGACTGTGGTGATACTGGTGTGCCAGTGCAGGTCCATCGGTCCTGATGGGGATGTAAGTAATGGGAAGGGGACTGCGCGTGTGTTGGGGCTGGGGGTCGCTGGGAAACCTCTGTACCCTCCTCTCACTTTTCCTGTGAATCTAAAGCTGTTTAAAAACTCAAAGTCCTTTAAGGAGAGAAAGAGAGAAAATTTGCTGCCCTGACGGTGCTCCCCTCTTCCAGAAGCTTGGATTCTGGTCAGGGAACTGTCAGGCTCCCCTTTCTGGTCAGCATGGGACCAGCAAGCCTTCGAGACTGAAACACATCGAAGATTTGCAGCCAGCTCCGGCATCTCCCTCATTGCACATATTGTGCGGGGACAATGGTCTGATCAAATGTTTCCTAATTTCATTGTGGACTTCCTCTCTAATGAGTCTCTTTCTCCCAGCTCTAAATAAAGAAGATGCTAAAAACGTGACGCACACTACAGATGGGTCACCCACATCTGGGCTTTTCATTTCACAAGGCAGGGGTGGGGGTGGGGGGGAAAAGTGGAGCAAGACGTGGCTGGCTTTTCTTGTAAAAGGGGTGAATGGGGGAAGGGGGCCCCTGAGATGAGGGAGCGAGGCCGAATCATCTAGCATTGTTACTGAACGACAGACGCATCCATTGGGACTAATTACAGTGACGATGCCAGGCCATCACGAACCTAAAGCTTGCGTGCTCTTCTCTATGCCAAGTTCTCAAATCCGGGCACCTGGATTGCACCTATGAAGTTGGCATTTACCAAAGAAACCATGTGCAGATGGCTATTTGCATGTGAAAACCCGGGCAATTGTGCGTGTGAGAGAGCAGGGGCTGCTGTGCTCAATTATCAGCCTCTCCTGAGATGTTGGGGGCGGTTTCTGGTCCCTTGGAAAACTAGCCTGCAATCTGACCATGCGGATTTGAGTTCTGTGCATGTGTGAGCCACGAGCCCAGGTTTCAGAGACGTGGCTCTGATGCGTCCTTACGTATGCGTTGACCATCCACGATGTGCCCTGCCCTGCTATAGCAGGTCTGAAGCTCACAGGGTCCCCTCAATGGACCCGGATCCCCAGGTCCCACTTCCCCTACACCCATCTCCCAAGGCACAGTGGTGGGAGAGGGTGGAGTTTGTTTGAGGAGCTGCAAACCAATGAATTCCCTTGAGCCCTGGGTCTGCATGGTTTTGTAGCAGAATCATGCAGAATCATTTCTCCTGGGAGAAACTGAGACTCCAGGGGTGAAGTCGAATCTGTGACAGAGTGGGCTTCGAGCCAGACCGACCTCTTGTGCTCTCCTATCCTCTGCTATCTCCCCGGGGTGCTCAGTGAAAGAAGGTGGGGGCCGAGGACTAAGATGTCCATCTGTTATCATTTGTCTGTACAAGGGGGTCCCCCCTTTTTTGTGTGAGCCGCACTGGGTCCTGGGAGAAGGACTATCCCAGCCTTGGAGGTGTATGTGTGGCTTCCCCAGCCCGTGCTTCCTGTGGTCAGCTTGGAGGGTCACAGAAGCACTAGGGGCCACGTGGGGTCTGTCCGTCTCCTGCCTCAGACTGGACCGTGCCTGCGGCCGACCCCTTAGCCCGGCATGCTCCTGTCTGTCTCCTTACCTACACGTGCCCTACCTTTCCTTCAGGCTCAGATCAAGGTGCGCCTCTTCCTGAGAACACTGCCCCATGAGGTGGGTAGGCGCCCTGTCTCAACTATATGGATGAGGATTGGGCCGCAGAGAGGTTAGATGACTAACCGAAAATCGTAGAGTCAGTAAGAGACAGAGCTGTGATCTGAACACTGGCAGACTGGCTCCCAAACAGCACTCCTAACCTTTACACATGCAACTGCCCCCATTAGAACAGTCTATCTTTTATATTTAAAAAAAACACCAAATCTTTAAGGCCTCCTTGTAGTCTTAGAGGAGACTGTTGTGGAGCTGGGCACACAATGAACTTGGTAGATTTTCCATACAGATAAAGAGTCTGTCCTGACCCTGGACGGACCCCTCCCAGCCTGAGGCTGAAGATGCATTTTGATGGTTTTGTAACAGGGCTGGAGGAATGCAGCTGACACTGGGAGGGATGGGGGACTCTGGGCCTTGTAGCATTTTTATGCCACCAACTGGCTTCGGACACTCTTGCAGCCCAAAGCAGCGCTCCTCAGAGGGGCAGTGAGGCCCAAGGGGAAAGTCACATCATTCGTGCTCCGGTGCAAGGGCTGTCACAGAGCCACACGTTCTGTCGCCGGGTTTGGTGGAACCCTGAGATGGATTATCTACTGCAGCTCCGGGTTTTCTCCTAAGATCCCACTCAGCGCCCCGTGGTCTCCTTTGCCCCCTCTGCCGAAGCTCCACTTCCCTCTCCTTCAGAAGCTGCCACCAGCAGCTTTGTCTTTGTCCAAAGACAAATGCAAAAGAGCTTTTCGTTTGTAAGGCTCTTTGCTACTGATCACAAAAGGAAAGTAGTAACTGAAAAAAAATTACCAAGATGAAGTTAGTAGCTCAACTTCTTATGAAGTTCTTATTGTCTTGATCCCTTGGATATAGTTTTAAACTCCCTCTAGGTTCATGAGTGGAAACCTCAAAGGTAATTTTTGTCCCCTTCTGAAGGTGGACCTGCTGAACCTTCCCACTGTCTGCTGATTCCTCCTTTAGCCCTGTTACAGCGATCGAGTCCTCCCTGATACGTTCCCATCCCGAACCCGCACTCTGTCTCTTAGGTTCCGGTAGGTGTAAGACTTTTATGAAGACCTCTATGTTCTTCTGATGACTGCTGTAAGTGACTGTTGCTTCTCTGGGTCTTTTCCTGAACTCACACAAGGCCCCTCCAGGGGCAAGAACTGTCCTTCCGCTCTTCTGTCTCCCTGCTTGCTGATGGGCTTTATTGCCCAGACCTTATTGTCTACACAGCAATGTAGGAATAGTTTATGGCTTGACTTGGCACTTTACCATTGAAAAGTACCTAATTCTCTGCTAATAAATTAACACTTTTATCCTTAACCATGAACCATGGGCCTTTAGGGAGAAGTCCTTTTGTATTTAAAAACCACATCTAGTAGATGTTAGCAAATGCATAAGTAAACGAGTTGGTTGAGCCAATCTGACTGGGACAAATGTCTGCTTGGAAATGACATCCTAGGTTATGCTGGCGTGAGTAAGGAAGTGAGGAATTCCTGGGGTGGAATGAGACCTGGAGATAGACGTGGAGGTGCATGAAGAGGACATTCAAAATGTTCTTCTCGTATTCGCATAGTTCAATGGACATTGGTGATTTGGTGCCAAAAGAGCAGAGAGATGCAGCTGGGAAGAGGTAAGAAAGAGGAAAGTAGGGGAAGAGGAGTTGGAGGAGGGGGCAACCAGTTCTGAGAGGCAAGGCTAGAGCCCAGAGCATCGTGCACAGGTCGGGAGAGGCTGGATGCAACGAGACAGGAGAGAGGGGGAGATGACTAAAGAATGAGCAGAGCCTAAAAGCATGTCAAGTGAAAGCCAGGAGCCGTGTGAGGGGAATATCAGCCCCAAGATTCGCCCTCCCTTCAGTATGGGTGGCCTTTTCCCGTTCTCCTGTCTGCACTTCCTCAGGCAGTCGTGAATGATGAGGCCACCCATTGGAAGCAGTATGTCTCCGAGACCTCGGTTATTGTTCCACTCTTTTCCCAGCTAAGTGATTCCTTCATGATGTGGGGCAGAGGGTTGTAGGAACCGCTTCCAGCAGACCACCACTAGCTTCTCATGGCAGGAGCTGCCCTGAAAAAGTACAAGATTCGGAGTAGATTAAGATAACAATGATCATCATTTTGGCAATGGAGGATCACATATATAAGACTCTAAAAACCTTATGGTGGGGCTGGTGATTCATTTTATGGGAATCTGGCATTGATTCAGAAGACAGTGCTTCTGGGCATGTAGCAATGAATTCCGGGACTTAGTTCAACAATTTAAAATACGTGTTCCCCTGTAAAACAATATCAAGACTATATGGAGTAATAATAATGTCAACTATTATAACTGGAAGGTGAGTTGTTTAAAGTAATCCACTCAGCATGGGCTTCCCTGGTGGCTCAGTCAGTAAAGAATCTGCCAGCAATGCAGGAGACCCAGGTTCTGTCCCTGGGTCAGAAGGATCCACTCCAGTATTCTTGGCTGGAGAATCCCATGGACAGAGGAGCCTGGCGGGCTACAGTCCATGGGGTTGCAAAGAGTCTTGAGCAACTAACACACACATGCAGTCCACTCAGCAGAGTCTTTACTGAAGGAAGTGCGCTGCCATCGTCTATTGCACAGATGATCATGCAGTACTACAAGAGCCACTTCATGCATTTGTCATTAGTTACATTAGATGTCCAAAAAAGATATGTAAAACCAGTTAAGTACTTGTCCAGTGCCCCTCTCCTTAAGATAGCCCATAGTTTAAATTGGTCCAGTTCTGCTTCACTAGTATTAGCATCTTCCCCAGGATCCTGGAAGGATTCTGTTGCTTGGTCTGACATCTCCTGGCCATCTTTTCCACACAAGGGTCCTAGTCTTTATTTTACGTTCCAGATTAGTTTCCACGTTGCTATGGATCTCCTAGACTTTATGGCCTGTGTTGGATAGGTCACCCAGCTCTGGTTCTCTTCTCCCGGAGTCTCTCCTCCTAGGATGCTGGGACACTCATCTCAGAATGTACTCCCTCTTAATACTCTTCTTGAATCAAAGAAATGGAAACTTACTTCTCTCTGAGCAAGGTGACACCAGCTCCTGTGGGGAAGCCCATGAAAGTTGCTTTTAAAATTTTTATTGTAGAAAAGAATAGGATGCATTTAGTTTAAAATTCAGATGTAACACTTACTGCCCACAGCCCTCAACTGGGAGCCCTTTTCCATCTTCAAATCCAGTGATGGTGGATTGACTTTTTCTCACACTGCCTCACTCTGACCTCTGCTTTCATCATCATATCTCCTCCGACGCTGGTCCTTCTGCTTCCCTCTCCCACATGGGATCACATTGGGCCCAGCCAGATCCTCCAGGAAAATCTACAAATTTCAAGATTAACTTGTTCACATCTGCAAGTCTCTTTCGCCATGCTGATAGAATTCCCAGATTCCAAGGAGCAAGATGTGAACATCCTTGGTGGCCCTTGTTCTACCTACCACAGCTATGTAAATACCACTCACTACATTACACTATAATGTATGTCGTAGTGAATAATTATATTTCCTTTCTGTACAACTTTTAAATTTTCTTTGAAGCTAATAATTTTCTTTTCCCCCACTTGCTTATTTTTTTTTTTAAAAAACAACAATCTCATTAATTCATCCCTGTCTGATAAACCTGATAATCTTCTCCTAAGTCCTAAACATGCCAACTTTTGTTGTTGTTTAGTTGCTCAGTCGTGTCCGACCCTTTTGCGAAGCCATGAGCTGTAACCAGCCAGGCTCCTCTGCCCATGGGATTTCCCAGGCAAGGATGCTGGAGTTGGTTGCCATTTCCTTCTCCAGGGGATCTTCCCGACCCAGAGTTTGAAACTTTATCTCCTGAAATGCAGGTGGATTCTTTACCACTAAGCTACCTGGGAAACCCAAAGATGCCAACTAGTCTTCATCTTTCTTTTCGTAGCGCCACTTCTCAAGAGCACTCTGTCTTCTCCAGTTTGGAATTTTGCTCTTTGGGGATGGCACATAGATGTTTTCTGAGGTTTCCTGCACTATTACCCTGGGATTTCCCACTGACCACCCCAATCCCATCTTTTATGAGTCTCTGTTTCTAGGATCTTGTGTTGTTTTTTTCCCCTCTGATTTACTCCCTTGTGTTACTGAACCACATCTTTCAGTGGCATCTTGAGCAAGACTACAGAGAGGGAAGATCTCCAGTGGTTACCCCAGAGTCCTCTCCTCCCACTCTGTGCCCTGGGAGGCTGGCATTTATGGAGACGACATTGGTAGCCTCCTTGCCATCTGACTTCCAGTTGACTCTGGGCAGTGGGAGATACGGAAGTTGAGTGGGAGGGAAAGGAAGTCGGGAGCTTTGTTCTCCAGCTCCCTTCTTTTTGAGCTGTGAGTTGGTGGTGGCCATCGCCTCTGTCAGTGGCTGTCTCCTGTGACTGCAGCTCTCTCCAGTTTGGGGAACTCAGCTTTGTGAGAGCTCCCCACTCTGGGCAGCCATGGGGCACCTCACCATTCCTAGTTGGCTTCCCCGGTAAACAGTGAATTCTCCCCAATCTGAGTGAGCCCACTGTTTTCCACTCTAACTGACACAGGAAGTAAATTTTGAATTCACTGCAAATTTGAAAATATCTTTATTCCACCCTCACCCTTGGGTGTAGAATTTGAGGTTGAAAGTCATTTTTCTTAGCACTTTAGAGGTACGGTTCTGTCTTACAGCTCTCACGGTCACTTTTGATGACATGAGTGTGATCCTGACGCCTGATCCTTTGTATGGGACTCGTTTGCTCTCAGGAAGACCCAGATGTCTGCTCTTTATCTCCAGTTTTCAAAATGTCATGATGTGCTTTGGTACACGTTTATTTTGTCTTACTCAGAGTGCTATACACTCAGTGGCCCCTTCCATCTGAAAAGTTCTGAGAATTTCTTTTTATTGTTCTTTTGATGATTTTCTTCCTCCCCTTTATTTCCATTTCTCTTTTGCTGGAAATCCTTTTAGTTGAAAGATGAATCTCATGGACAGATATATTAATTATCTTGAGCTTCTCTTTTTATCTTTAAACTTTTTTTGTTTGTTTGGCACTCCAAGAGACTTTGCCACCTAATCCATTCCATTTTTATCTGCCTATCATATTTTGATAATGGGCTTCCTTTGGTGGCTCAGCAGTAAAGAATCTGCCTGACAATGCAGGATATGCGGGTTTGATCCCTGGGTCGGGAAGATCCCCTGGAGGAGGAAATGGCAACCCACTCCTGTATTCTTGCCTGGAGAATCCCATGGAGAGAGGAGCCTGGCAGTCTACAATCCAAGGGGTTTTACAGAGTCAGACATGACTTAGCAACTAAGCATGCATTTTTATACTTTCCTATTTTTCTTTCAAGGATGCAGCATATTTTCTGTTATCTCCTTTTGTCTCCTATGGTTAGGACTTACTTAAAATTTTAGATCATTCAGATTTGCCATCTATGTTTAAGGATGAGTCACCAAATTTCTGATAGAAACCTCTGTTTGCGTGAATGGCACTTGTTAACCCTTGGGTTTCACTCCGAGTAATAAACAATTGTCAGTCTCTGTAGGTTTTTTCCTATCAGTCTGGTCAATTTCCCCAGAGGAATTATCTAATCCAATGCTGACCAACTTGTGTGGTGATGGAAATGTTCACTATCTGCACCATCCAATATGGTGGCCTGTAGTCACATGTGGCTATTCAGTACTAGCAAAGTGGCTGGTATGGCTGGGAAAGTGGATCTTAAATTTTATTTAATTTTACCTAATTTAAGCTTAAACAACCACTACCTATTTTGACTAGTGGCTACCATATTGGACAACTCAACTCTAAGCTTCTGCATTCGCTGCTAATCATCTCCTTACCAAGATGGAGGAAAAGCTGGAAGCCTCAGTGTCCAGGGTACAGACTTTCACCGAAATTGCCTTTTGCAGTAAGTCCCTCAGTCTGCCCTCAACTGTTCTGAGGACGGTTTACTTTTTGACTTTGGAAGTCAAAGTCTACTCCTCTAAAATTCTAGTCTTCAGGGGGCATGGAGGGGAGGGGGAGAGTCACGTGACCGCACAAAATCAGGGACAGAATCTGGGGATCTCGGTGCTACTTAACAAACTCTTCCAACTAGTGCTCCTATTTTCCTCGCCTTCTGAGGGGGCTGGAACTCAAAGAGCTGGGTTTCTCCAAGATCCTCTAGGGGAAACAGTTTTCTTTGGCCCTCTCTGCTACAAGTTTACGTTTCAGCTCTCCCTGGGCTTCTAAATCAGCTGCAGTCTACCTTTTGGCTCTCAATTTTTGTTGACATCAGCTGTGTGCTGTCGTCTCCTCTTCAGGTCTCTTTGGCCACGTGGCTTGGAGCCACTTTTTACTTCTTGCCTGTATTTTAGTGAAGTTCCGGCAGCGAGAGAAGAACGGGTGTGTCAGCGCCTCCCAGCCGGCAGCTTGATTACTTGGTTTCCATCCTCACTCGGTCCAACTCTTAGGCCAAAGGCAAGGGATTGTTTATTTCCCCTACAGATGTTTTTGTGCTGCTCTAAAATGAAAGCTATTGTACTAGCTGCCCTTACATTATTTATTCTGTCGAGGAGGAGAATATCTGGTGAGGTGGCCAGAATTTGTTGGTCCATTTTCACGGCCCTGTCTTCAGACTTCATCTGGTGGCGCTAGAAGGACAGTCCGGGTGCTTGACAGGAACCTACCCCTCAGTTCCTGCTGCATTCCTACTCGCCTGCTCGTACAAGGGAAACCAGGGTTATAAACATACCCTTCCTGGCTGTAGAAAAATGAGTTGCTTCCAGGATTCTTTTCTCAGTTTTTTCTAAGAATCCCTAGGGGTATTCACATGTGTCTGGAAATCAGTTCTGGTCATTTGTAAATCCATTGCTGCCCAAGCCAGGACCACGCAATAGTCTCAAGCTGGGAATTTCCATTAGGTGGTCACTCTCAAGCTGGACTATTTTTTCCCACTGCAGTGCAGTTAGAGGTAACATTGTTGGTGAAAACAGTCCCCCTCCACTCCCAGGAGCAGAGAAAATGGGGCAGCTCCCTGAGTCCCATATCAGCCGCCCTTCAGAAGTAAGAGACAAGTTCTGGTGTTGGGATGGAACTGGCTGTTCCACTTACCTCTTAACCTGGTGTGGCTGAGCTTTGACTTTCCCGCTCAAGCCCTAATAGACCTGTTGGGATGGGGCAGAGACCTCCAGCCCTTCTCTGGAGACCTTTGTAAATCTCTCCAGACAAGTTCTCCAGGGTAAGAGAGAGAATGATGCCCCTCCTCGCACGCCCTGCCCAGCTCTGCATTGTAATAGCAAGAGGTTCACAGTAAATTTGCCCGGAGTTGACGTAATCAGCTGCATCCACTCACATTTCCACCTCCATCCCAGCACCCAGCCTCCTCGCTCACATTCTAGCCCTTTCAAGTCAGTTTCCTCTCTGAGACCTACTGTTCCCTCTTTCCACCAGCCTCCACCCAGGACTGCTACTCTGCTCCAGGGCATGTGTGCTAAGTCGCTTCAGTCGTGTCTGGCTCTGTGCAACCCCAGGGACTGTAGCCTTCCAGGCTCCTCTGTCCATGGGATTCTCCAGGCAAGAATACTGCAGTGGGTTGCATGCCCTCCTCCAGGAGATCTTCCTGACCCAGGGATTGAACCCATGTCTCTTCCATCTCTTGCATTGGCAGGTGGGTTCTTTACCATTAACGCCACCTGGGAAGCCTCACCAGCCATGCTTCTGTATTCTAGAAACCCAAGGGATATTAGAGTTCAATCCACTTTTCCCTCTACTGAGTTCTTACAAAGATGTCTAAATTCAGATGAGAGCTGGGGGTCAATCACCCTCTGCCACCCCTCTGTCCCAATTTCAGGAGCCAGCCATGTCCCACAGGCAAGTCCAAGTACACACGTGCGGGATGGCTTTGTCTAAGGCGATGGTCTTCAGTGTGAGCCTCACAGGGTGGTATGGATATTTTAAAAACCGGGATCTCTCTTTATTTTCTAATCTCATGCTTTAAATTTTTGTACATGCATGTCTTACTACACACTAGCCGTGGTCAAACATTGTTTTAAACATTTGTTTAAAATTAGGGTAGGCAAACCAGTAGTGTCCCCAGTATGGACCTGGGGGACCCAGAGGCCTCAGGTACCTCATTATGTTCGTGTATTTAATAATTTACATTTGAAGATTCACTGTGGTACACTTTCATGTGGACATTATGCCTGTTCACTCTTTTTAAAAACTAATTTTATTTATTTATTTAGGGCTGTGCTGGACCTTCACTGCCGTGTGGGCTGTTTTCTCTCTTGCTGTGTGCGGGTTTCTCATTGCAGTGGGCTCTCTTGTTCTGGAGCACAGACTCTAGGGTGTGTGGGCTTCAGTAGTTGTAGCACATGGGCTCTAGAGCACAGGTTCAATAGTTGTGCTACACAGGCCTACTCTGAGGCACGTGGGATCTTCTTGGATCAGGGATCGAACCTGTGTCTCTTGTACTGTCAGGCAGATTCTTTACCACTGAGCCACCAGGGAAGCCCTGTTTACTCTTTTTTATTTATCAATAGGGTGACAAAACTGTTTTGCTTTGCGGTTTTTGGGAAATTCACTCCACATTTGCCTACCAAGTCTTTAATAGGTCCGTGAAAACATTAAAATTTAAAACAGATAACATTTGAACTTATTAATACTGTTATTAACTAATCTTGTTGCCTTCATTGAAATAAATTTCAGTATTTTTGTGAAACAGCTGGGTTTTTTTTTTTACATTTGTTTACAACTGCTGTGTGGTTAATTGCTTTCAACGGCAGAAAGCCTTGATGTTATAGGTTCCACTTTCAAAATTTCTCCCAAATCTTCAAAAATGTGAACAAGCCTGGACAAAGGAATTCATTCGTCACAGTAAATGGAACTGTATTTATCCATAGCAAGGTCCACTTACACATCATTCGTTGTGGTTGCTGACTCACCAGACTTCAGGGCCGCCTTGCTGGGATGGACTCATGTGAGGTCCCGCTGAAGCAGGCAAGAAGTGATTGAATAGCACAGACACTGAGCCGCAGCGTCAGTGTGACAGGAGACCAGGAAGGGCTGGGCTTTGCTGGTTGCAAAGGTTCTTAAGATCAGTGACTTATGTGCCATCAAGGCCTGAATTCAGGGTTTCCATTGTCTAGCAGTGGTGTATTCCATTGCTCACCATCCTTCATGATGGCTCCCAAGGATGCCCACCTCCAGGTACTCACACCTGTGTAGTCTCCTCCCACACCGGGCCAGGGGTGATCTGTGTGATCAAGAGAATATGGCAGAGGTGATGGCGTGTCACTTCCAAGGTCAAGTTCTGAAAGACACCTTGGCTCTTGTCTTGGGTGCTTGCTCACATTTTCTTTCTTTCTCAGACCATCCACTGCCCAGGGAACCAAGCTGCCATGCTAAGAGCGACCATGTGTGGGTTCCTGTGTTAAATATGGAGAACACAAGAGAGAAGGCACATCCCTTCTTTTTAATGTAATTCTGTCTCTTAAGAAAGATAGACTGTTCTCAAGTAAATGCCGTGCAGTGTACTGTATGTGTGTGCATGCTCATTTGTTAAGTTGTGTCCGACTCTTTGTGACCCCATGAACTGTGGCCTACCAGGCTCATCTATCCATGGGATTTCCCAGACAAGAATGCTGGAGTGGGTTGCCATTTCCTCCTCCAGGGGATCTTCCCCACCCAGGGATCAAACCCGCGTCTCCTGCATTAGCAGGCAGGTTCTTTACTGCTGAGCCACCAGGGAAAGCCCATACTATATATAATAACAGTGGAAAAAGCAGACCTTCCATGAACATTCAGGGAGGCCACATTCATTTCAGCTTTGGTTCACTGAAGAACCTTTTGAAGCAAAGAAGAAAAAAAAAAAAAAATAGGTGCCTTTGAGGCATATAGGGAAAGGGGAAGGGAGAGGGGGTCCTTTCAGGCAGACAACTGGATATATAGAGACAGGGAATTGGGATCAGTAAGGATTTATTGGAAGAAAGAAGAATTTATTGGCATTTTAATGGGCCCCACTGAAAAAATAAAAGATATATGAGAGGAAACATCTGTCCTCTAAAATCACACCCTTCCCAAGACTCCAAGCTATAACAGATCAGTTGAAACTCTTAGACCAGCACTGTTCAATATGGTAGCCACTGGACAGAACACATTCTCTTCCTGAAATCTGGGTCATCCAAACTGAATGTTCTGTGAGTGTAAAATACACACCAAAATTCGAAGATGTAACCCAAAACAGATAAATATCCCATTAATAACTTTTTGTACCAGTTACATTTTGAAATGATATTTTTGATATAATGAATTAAAAAGAACACCTTATTAAAATTGATTTCAGCTATTTCTTTTTTATATTTTTAAAGGGGCTACTAAGTTTAAAATCCTCTCTGTGGTCTGTCTTCGTGGCTTGTGACGTCTCCCTCTTGGGCAGCACTGGTTTGGAGGCTGTTCTGGCATCAGTACTGTGGAAGAGGAAGAAGGAATGGCATCAAGGGATTGAGAGGACCACAGTGCAACCAGCATGTTTCCTCTACCTTCACTCTGGGCTGAGAGGGTCTAGATTGAGGCCGGGGGGAGTTCAGGTGGAGAAGAGGTGATGCCAGAGCTCAGAATCCAGAGGCGGGGGCGTATGTGCCGGGCAGCCCTGTGACATGTGGTGTTGAGGTGAATTCTTAGTGAATAATGTGTGATAATGTTTAGTTATACCCTCTTCCCATCCAAAGCTTTTTGGTTCAGGATTCTCTGGAGCGTTGGCATCCCCTTTGCAGCTAATATTAGAGCATGGATGGGGTGGAGTGGAAGGGAGGAAGGTTGCCAAGAGAAATGGAAGGGGCACCCATAAAGACAGCAGAGCAAAGGTCTATCTCATTTCTTTAGGAAAGTTGAGTCTGGTTCTGGACGTATTCCATTTACTCTGCCAGAAGGCCTGGGGTGCTAGCGAATCTCTATCACTCTATGTGATTTAGGGTCCTTGCTAGGTGAATTTTGGGGTAACCCATTATCTTTATCTTTTTGACTTGTGAGAGACTGAAAGTGGGCTCTATTGGACTGGACAGGATGATAGGAGCTTCCAGGTCTAAAGATCCTACCACTGGCCAATAACCCCAGGGACTGACAAAGTCAATTGTCGGAGGTTATCCAGGCCCTTGGCCAATATGCTGCAACAGAGCGTTGATTCTGTTCTAATCTCTGGCACAAACTGTTCTGTGACCTTGCCAAAACATCTCTCTGTGTCTTTATAGCCTTACTGGTTAACCAGTTTCCGGATCTGAAGAGCCAGAGTGTTCTGCAGATTTACTTCAGAACATTTTTTTAAGTGCAGTGTCAATAATAACATCGTGCTTTTTCAGGCAGAGAGCACTCGGAAGGAGAATAATTGATGGTATTCCACGACCTCTCGGGGAAACTGAATTTTAATAGAAGAGGATGTTACCCAATTCTGGGGATGCTGCAGAAGGTGGCAGTGGACCCTCTTGCCCCTCCAGGTTCCTCCAGACTGTTAAAGAACATGTGGTCTGAACTAGCTCCACAGAGTGGACCCCGGTGGGCTGTCTGTCCTAGAAGATGTTATGTAGAATTTGAGTTTGTTAGGGCTGGCCCAACAAAGGACCACAGGTTGGGGGGCTTGGACAACAGCAATGTACGGTCTCACAGCTTTGCAAGTCTGAGGTCAAGATGTGGAAAGAGTTGCTCTCTTCTGAGGACTGTGAGGTCTTAGAATCTGCTCCGGGCCTCTCTCCTGGAGTCTGTGGGTTGGTGCGCCTCAGCTTGTAGGTGCATCGCCCTGATTTCTACCTCCATCATTACACGGTGTGCACGTGTCTGTGCCCAAGTTTCCTCTCTGCATAAGGACAGCAGTCATACTGGATTAGGACCCACCCTAATGACCTCAGCTTTAACTTGGTTACCTCTATAAAGACCTTGTATCCAAATAACATCACATTCTGAGGTACCAGGGTGAGGAATTCAGCATTTAAATTTGGGGAGGGGGACACAATTCAATCCTTAACAAACCCTGTTCAAGAAAAAGATTGATATGTTTTGCCTCATATATGAGTGTATGTGAGCAACAACATATATATATATATAGTTGAAGTTTAAAAACTGATGAAGCAGGCTCAAGAAACTGACAAATTTTGAACCTGAAGATTAAGCGAATTATTCAGTCTGTGGTCCTGTGAGAAAAGTATTTGGAAAATATGAAGGGACGGTTAAAAGAAAACAGGAATAGAATGATGATCTCTGCCAATGCTGTCCAGTAAAATCTTCTCTGTTGATGGGAGTGTCCCAAATAACCACCTGTGATTAGTAACTATTATTTTGGATGTGAGAGGTTAGCCTCTGCCTAATCTGTGTTCCAGAAGGAGATAATTAGAATGGGGAAGAGGCACTATCCAAAGAGATCATGGCTGAGAATTTTCCAGAGTAAAGACCCCAATATTGATTCTAGGAAGCCCTTGAGTCTTAGCAAATTAAATGAAAAGAAGTGTATACTGTGACCTCTCCATAGGCAGACCGCAGAATACCAAAGGAAAAAAGAAGGTTTTCACAGAGCAGCCAGTGAGACAAACCAGATTATCCACAGAGGACTGGTGATGAGACAGATAGCTGTTTCTGCTGGTGGAAATTCCTGGACAAAGGATCTGTATCTTCAATGTACTTAGAGAAAACTCGTCAATCTACATTACTGTGCTGCAAAACTACCTTTTAAGAATGAAGCCACAATAAAGACTTGTACAGACAAACCATATCTGGTGGAACTCCCCATGGAAAGACCTTAGAAAATTTCAAAAGATTATTTTAAGAAGAAGGAAAATCATTCAAGGTGTACATTCTGAGCTACAAGTAGAAATAAACAGTAAAGATGTAGGTAAACCTAAGTAATGACCATGTAAAACTATAAAAATAATGTCTAGTTTGTGTGGAAATCTAGACCAGAAAAGCTAATGTATTACAGAAGAGCATCATGTAAGCTGGAAAAACCTTGACCACAGTTAAAGAGATATGAGGCCCTTATCTTATTTAACTGGAAAAGTAAACACTAAAGAATAGACCACAACTAGAGGCTAAAAGTGGAATAGAAGAAGAAATAAATAATCACCGATTCAGAAAAAGGAATGGATGCAGATTGAATCAGCACAAATAGTGACCCTGACCAAATGGACCTGTGTAGAGCCTGGCACCCAACTGTAGGAGAAAATGTCTTTTCCTCCCAAAACATATGAAATAGTAATGCAGATTGTTCAAGTGCTAGGCCATAAAACTGATAGCTGTTTTACTCACCCATAGATTGTACTCACCCATATTGTGGTCTCAAAGCACACATAAAGATACAAATGATTGTTAAATGAGAGCTTCCCAGATGGTGCAAGTGATAAAGAACCTGCCTACCAATGCAGGAGATGCAGGAGACCCTAGTTCGATCCCTGGGTTAGGAAGATCCCCTGGAGGAGGGCATGGCAACCCACTCCAGTATTGTTGCCTGGAGAATCCAATAGACAGAGGAGACTAATGGGCTACAGTCCAAAGGGTCACAAAGAATCAGACACAACTGAAGCAATTTAGCATGATCTAATATGTAAAAGATATTTAAAAAGATGAAGTCCTAACCCTCAAGCTTTTCTTCTAATGGGGGAGCAGATGGTACATAAGAAAATGAATGAATGAATGAATAACAATTACAAGAGGTGAGAAGCACATTGAACTTGAAGAACATGCAGTAGTGTAAAGCAGCAGAGACCCAGAAGAGGGGGTGAGTTGGTGGTGGCTATTTTAGACTTAAGGATTCTTCCAAGGACAGGAACTCATGCAGCCATTAGGAAATGGAAAAAGCCCACATCCTAAATAATAGAGTAGGGATGAGCTCCCAGACTGATGCCTTCTGTACGCAGCCGTTTGTGGCCAGGCCAAGGGTGTGGGTAAGCAGGCTGCAAAAACATGGACAACAGGATGAGGCAGGTTAGATAAGGACTTTCCAGGACTTTGGTTCCAAAAACTCTTACGAGCCCTTTGTCCGAGTCTCTCCTCTCCCTTAGACCCAAGGCCTCATGTTGCCCCCTCTCCAGCCCTCCTGGCAGCCCCACCAGCCTTCTTTGGAAGCTCTATGCTCAGACTTATCCCTCCACCTGCCTCCGTTAGGCTTTGTCCTGATCATCCAGGAGGCTGGCAGGATGGCCAGAGCCTCAGGCAGCAGGTGGGGAGGCATAGCATGCCAGTTCCAAGTCCAGCTATGTGACGTCAGCTAGGCGGCTTCCTAGGCCTCGGGGTCTTCATCTGTGAAACGTGGAGGCAGACCGTGACCTCTGGGAGACTTCCCAGCACTAGGTGCCCTGCGGCTGGGGGCTGGGTCGGTGCTAAGGACCACCTGTCAACACATGAGTGTGGGAACGTGAGGCTCCCTCCCTGCACACATTCACGTTTTGAGCAAAGCTTTTGCTCACCTTTGCCCAAAGAAGTGAAGTTTCATCAGCCTCTCAGGCAAAGTGAAAAAGATGGGGTTGAGGCTGCCATCTGAGTCACCCTGTGGCCTCCTGGAGAGCCAAGAGGTCCGAGTTTAGTACAACTGTAAGGAGCGCAAAGACTTCCTGCAGCAGAGGCATTGCGCAGGGTTTTGAGGGACGTGAGGATTTCAACAGATGGGGAAAGGCCCTCTAGAATAAGGGGGCAGTGGGAAAACATCAAGGGGGTGGGGAAGTGGGTGGCACAGGTGCCCTGTCTGTAATACCCCTGGGTGGGGCGACAGCCCACGAGAGTCAGTGTCCAGAGGTGCCTATGAGAGAGGGTGTAACAACAGCCATCTCCACCTTCGTGCCAGAGGCTCCTGTGTGCTCTGCCTCCGTTTACAAGTTTATTCTTCAAACTGAGTCTGTGAGGTCAAGCATTACCATAATCCCCATTTTACAGGTGATGAAACTGAGGCCAAAAGGGATCGACAGGGAGGAAACTGGGATTCGAATGCAGGTCTGACTCTAACTCTGACATCAGGAGTAGAGAATTCAGGAGGGCTGAGTGGGGTGAAAGAGCCTGGGAGCTGGGGATTTGAGGAAGGAGCCGGCAGATGTGAAGAAATTCTGGGTCTGCGCACGTGGACATGACCAGAGAAAGTCGTGAGGGGCTGACTCTGGCGGTTGGTGCCTCTTTGGAGTGAAAATGTTCATAATGAAAGTTCTGCTTGACAGATGATAAAGGCTCTGGAGGGACTCACGAGGGAAGACAAGTGTGTGCTCTGCGTTATCCTGACGCAGTTACTGGAGAGAGCAGGAGGACGCGAGGCTTGTCATTCTGTCTCTCAGGGAGGCAGCCAGTGGTGTGTGGAGTGGTGGGCTGGTAAACTGCTCTACACACACACACACACACACACACACGCATGCACACACACACACACACCTTAGTTTGTAGCATCTGACTTCATGGTGTCAATAACCCCCCAGAGGCTGATTTCAAGGTATCACTGTGATTTCACTGGACACAGAGTTGGGAAGAGAAGTGAGAGTCAAGTCTCAGCATAGCCCTGAGATTTGTCATCGAAGTAGATTTGGGTCTGGGGGGATGGGATAGAGGCCAGAAGAGTGGGGTATCCGATGCATTGCTCTTCACTCCTGTATCCTCTTGTCTGACCAGCCTCTTTCCTCCTGTGGAAGGGTTTGCTGGGAGTATAAAAGAAGAGAAGATATAGACTGCGAGAAGGGGCAAAGACATGCAAGACCCGCCCTCCCTGGACCACACCAAGGCCCTTCCCCTAGAGACCCTGCCCCTGAGAATCAACTTCTCCATCAATACGTTGTTGTTGTTCAGTCGCTAAGTCATGTCCAACTCTTTTTGATCCCATGGGCTGCAGCATGCCAGGCCTCCCTGTCCTTCACCATCTCCCAGAGTTTGCTCAAATTCACGTCCATTGAGTCAGTGATGCCATCCAACCATCTCATCCTCTGTCGCCCACTTTTCCCCCTGCCCTCAATCTTTTCCAGCATCGGGGTCTTTTCCAGTGAGTCAGTTCTTTGTATCGGGTGGCCAAAGTATTGAAACTTTAGCTTCAGCATCAGTCCATCTAGTGAATATTCAGGGTTGAGCCTAATCTGGTATTCCCTTCCTGAGGTTGAGAATGTGCCCCCAGAAGCTTGGGAGAGGCACTGTGCCATAGTGATCAAGAGACTGTCTGAATCTGAGTACAAGATCTACCACTTATTAGCCAAGTTACCACTGGCAAGTGGCTTAACAACTCTCTGCATCAGTTTCCTGCTCTGTAAAATGGGGATAATGTACTTACTTCACAGGGTTGTTGTGAGGGTTAAACTGTTACAAGTAAAGCCCTTAAACAGTGCCAGGAACATAATAAGTGCCAAATGAATGTTTGTCACCATCATCACCATCATTATCATCCATAATCGTTACTCCCATTTGCTGGTTTTCTGCTTTCGATGTAAACGGAAGCTATAATTAGTAATATAATTATAATGCACAAGTTACAATTTATTTTCAAGCCTGCATGCCTTAAAAATTTCTCCAGGTTTATAATAACTTCTTAGGTTGAATATTTCTTAACGATAGTTACAGTTCTCCATTGATTTTTCAGTATGTATCTAGTCTGGGCCACACGGACCTGGTGGAATTGGAAAATGGTAACTCCTATTCCAAAATCACCTGGTGGGCAAAGGGCTGCCCTGTTTTAGATAGTTAGGTAGAGAGGAGTGCCAATCAATGGATGACCAATTTCCCATCCAAGAAGATGGTAAGACTCTGCCCCTACTCTCATTGTAGGCGAGACACTTCCCATCTTACTGTTCAAGTCTATTCTGTATTCTTAGTGCCATGACGTATCAGGGTCTAAACGTCCTTCAGAGGCATCCAGTTTCATCTGATACCTGATTTCCTGTGCAGCATCCCTTGTAGTGAGCACCCAGCTTCTGCCCTAATATAACCAGTGATGGAGAACTCAGTTTCCTTAGGATTCTGTTTCTATTTTCAGATAGCTTATTGCTGATGTTTGGCTCTACATATGGAAAAGTCTTCCTGTCTTCCCAAAGCTTCCAGGTACTCTTCTAGCTTAAGCACTTTGGAACACATAAGGTAAGTTTAATTTCTTTTCCATAAGGCAGTCTTTCAATTATTTGAAGACAGGCATCTTATCGCTCTATGTCTTCTGTTAATAAGGAAGATGATTCCTTCATTTGTTCTATGTATAGATTGGTTTTAGTTTCCTTCACCTTGCTGGCCGTTCTCTCTGAAATGCACTTCAGATTGTATGCCTCACTTTTAAAATGTGGAAACCAGAAATGAATGCAAAATTCCAGGTATGTTCTGAGTAGCACATAGTACAGGATGGAAATGCTGCCCTCCATTATCAATTCTTTACTTTTATTAGAGTCACAGTTGGTCACTTTCAATGTTTTGCAGCCATGTTGCTTTCAACTGGTATTGGATCAATTGTTGACTAACACTCTCAAGGCTCCTTAAAAGTGTCAGCTGCCTTTATATCGAATTTCTCCCCTTATATGTACTGTAAGATTTTAGCACTCAGGTCCTGGGCTATTAACTTTATGAAATCTAATTATTTTTAGATTTTGCTTATCATTCCAGCCCATCAGAAGTATTCAGGCATATACAGGGCCTGTGAACTATTTCTCTCACAAAGTCTAGTCTCACAGAGACTAGAAAGCCCTCACCAGGTTTGACGTCACTCCATTAATGAGTATTCTCTGGATATGCGTTCTGAACAGTTAATAACCCACTCACATGTTCTAGCACCAGACCCATTTTTTTCTCTACGTTAAGCACAAGTATATCATTAGAGACATCACCAAGAGTTTTGCTAGTGTCCAGATGCCTGAATGGAAATGTGTGAACATTGTCTTTCTCTGCCAACCTCCCACTGAGGGATGGAAATGCGCTGGACTAACGGGGTGTGTTCTTGTGAACCCATGCTGGGTTCTATAATCACTGCTTTGTCATTTGGGTGCCCATTATGACATCGCTTTAGTAATACATTCTGGAATCTTGTCTGAGATCCATATCAAGCTCAATCATCCATAGTTTACAGAATCCATTTTCTATCCATTTTAGAAAATTGGAAGGCTATTTACTCATTTTCAGCCTTCTAAGATCTCTTGACTTCTTCCCAAACAGTATGCCTATCCTGTCCCTGATCTCCCAACTCGTCCCAAATAGAGCTGAGAGGCATTTTGTTTTTTGCTGTTGCCTTTATGTCAGCCTGAGGTCATTTTGCTAAAATGCTGTCTCTGTCACTTTCTTACATGCCTCTTAAATTTGTGTCCTTCTTCCTATCCTATCCTTTAAAATCAGAGCTTCCAGAGCACTGTATTGCAATTGTAAGTGAATATTGGGGTTACTCAGGGAGATTAAAAAGTTATGCTGATTTTTTACCCTAGACAAATTGAATCAAAACTTCAGAGAGTGATGCAAGCATTTGTATTCTTTTTTTAAGTCCCCCAACGGACAGGCAAAGTTGGGACTATAATGGAGTGATATTAGTTTTGTTCGTTTCTGGTTTGTGTGCTGGTTTTTGTTATTTGTTTTAGATTTTTTCTTTTCCCTCTCTCTCTTTATCATTGGACTCACCTGTATCTGCATTGTGAGATTTGAATGTTTGAGAAATTTCTGAAACATTTTGAGTGCAATGGACCTTCCTTCCCTATGCCTTGGAATTTTGCTTTTCTTTACCTATGAATCTTATCTGGGAATCACACTGTCGCCGTGTCTGTTGGCTCACAGTCTGTGAACTCGGTGACCTTTGCCCTAAGACTCCTTTTTCGTCGTCTTTGATAAACATTACTTTATCCTAGTAGGTCAGAATTAAATCTAGGACAGTAGTTTTTCCATTTGTGTGCTTAATCTTTTTGGAAACTTAGGCAAGGCAAGTTTTAGGCTGCTCTGCTTTGGGCCAAATGAGGCTTTTAGTAGATGTTTATAGAGTAGAAATTCCCCATCATTACCAAATCATGCTTGTAGTCATTTTTTTAAAATGTGTTGGGAACCTATTACACTTTTTATTTATTTGGCCCACTGGTCCAGTCTATATCTTGGTGGTGGTTTAGTGGCTAAATCATGTCCAACTCTTGAGACCCCATGGACTGTAACTCCAGACTCCTCCGCCCTTGGAATTCTCCAGTCAAGAATACTGGAATGGGTTGCCATTTCCTTCTTCAAAAGATCTTCCTGACCCAGGGATCAAATCAGAATCTCCTGCATTGCTGGCGGATTCTTTCCTGCTGAGCCACCAGGGAAGCCAGTCTGTATATTGTGCCCGTGCTGAGCGCCTCAGTCTATCAGACTCTTTGAGACCCCATGGACGGTAGCCTCCCGGGCCGCTCTGTCCATGGGATTCTCCAGGCAAGAACACTGGAGTGGGCTGCCATGCCCTCCTCCAGGGGACTCTTCCCAGCCCAGGTCTTCTGCACTCCAGGTGAATTCTTTACTATCTGAGCCACCACACAAACCTATTGTTCCTTAGAATTGCTCAGAGAGTGGTAAAAATACAAATTTTAGGATCCAATCCCAGAATGTATGATTTAATAGAAATCATAACAAGAAATTTCATTTTAAAAGCCCCCTGAAGGAGCCTGTGGAAGGCGGCGGCGGCGGCACCTGTGAGCCTAAGTCCAGTCAGGGCATGGCGGCGCCGTCGGCCCTGTCAGAGCCAAGTTATCACGGGGCCGGTTAGCCGGCGGCCATGATGGGGCGCCAGCGAACCCAAAGCTCGGGGCCTGTGGCCCTTCACCTTGGCGGCAGGGGGCGATGGCCCAGAGGTGACCGAGGCCGAGTCCTGCCCCCGCTTCGTATTCAGGCGTCGCAGCTCCGTGTTCTGTGACCAGGATGGAGATCTGGCTCTCGAAGTCTCTGAGGAGGCAGTCGTCACCAAGAACGGGCCAAGCTGAGGTGGGTGCGTCAGAACCTGATTCCTCAGGGCCGCGTGAAGCTGGATTCACCTGGATTTCCCTGTGGTCCTCTATGAGGTGTGAACCTGGGGCGGGGTGGTGGTGGCAGACATAAACACCCCCTGCTCCAGCAAGACACCTCTAGGCTCAAGGAGTGGCTTCCATTGAGAAACCTAGGCTGGGGCCACAGCCTTGAGTAAACTCCCCTGGCCTGGAACCTTCAGCTGTGAGCCAGGCAGTGCTGGTTGGGTGTTGGTTTGTAAGTGGACCAGAGGCGGCTGGCAGCTGGCGAGGGCTGATGGCGGAGTTACCAGTCCACCCTTTCCTAACAAGGAGCTTGGGAGGGCACGTGCTGGTCAGGAATGCCTGCTTCCTGGGCGCCTGCCTGGCCTGCATTCTTCCAAGCTTGCCTAGGGCCCAGCCCTGCTAGAGGCTACAGCACTTTACAAGCAAGGTCTGCCTTTTTCCCGCCCCGGGGCAATGGGAGCTCGTCCACCGGGGGAACGTCCTTTCCCTCCCTTCCTTTACCCTCTCGGTGGAGCATTTCAGCCGTTTGCTACCTTGATTCCTCCTGTGTTGGACAGAGGCTGGGGGTGGAACAAGCTTGATTCTTCCTGCCTGCCTGGCCATTTGTTCCCAGGCTGGACAGTTTGCTGTCTGTTAATAGGAGTAGGGACTGGGGTGTGAGCAGTTTCTCCCTCTAGCCAGGGCTGGCCTGATCCCTCCCCACTGCAACTAGTTGCTGCCCCTCCACCCCAAGTGGAGAGGGCATACGATGGGGAGCAGGAAGGGCTCCGGATGCCTGTGCCCCATCCCACCTACTGTATCTAATCCCTCTTGCCTTTTCACATCCACCATCCTGTGGTAGGGCACGGCACCCTAGGGCTGGTGCCAGTGTCTCTGAGGACCCCATCACCCCTTTCCCTCCAGTATACCCCTCCCTCCAGGATCAGTCAAGAGAAAAGTGCTGGAGCCCCTGGATGGGGGCAGAAAGGAGAGAACAACCGTAATAGGAATACTTAAAATGTGAAAGCTTGTGAATAGTCCAGTCCATGGTGTCTGATTTCTACATAGAAATGATTTTTTAAAAAATTCCTTACTATGCAAACTCTATGCTTCAAGTACGTGAAAAATGGCTTGGGGAGGATAGTCCTCAGTCTAGGAAGACTGTTGTGTTATTTGTTCAATAAAATTATTTGTAGACCCTGAAAAACAAAAAAAGTCACCTGAACAATGTTGATAATGGGCCAGATTTAATAAGCCCTGACCTGTACCACAACAACATCACTTCTGTTCTTGTCCCCTTATCTCTTGGCTCTTCAGCTCATATCCATCCACAGGCCCATGAATTTCCACAAAGATATCTTCTTGGCATAGCATCTGGTCAATCTCTTCCTCTAACAGGCCTGTTTGTCTTGAATAGAGCATATGCTTCCATCAGCCTATTTCAGTTCTGTATCTCTTCTTTCCCAAGCCTGGTGAATGAAATAAGTTTGTATTTATTGCCCTATCTTGTAAGAATTTCTTTCAAATTATCCCCAATTTACTTTGTTACTCATGCTCTGCTGACGGGCATAAAATAAGACTTCTCAGATTAGAACAATTTTTTTTTCTGCCCCCCGCTCAGTTGCTTTCTAGTTAAAAAAAATCACCAGACACTTTACTCATCCTTACATATTTGCTCTATGTAATATCTTCTGATTTTCGCAGCAGTCAGTTTTATGGATTTATCTGGACATTTTATTTGTCATCTATACTCTATGTTTAAGGCATTCTTCCCCACCCCCCTTTCAGTTCTCTTTCCTTTCAAAAAACATTTTATTGTGAAAAGGCTAAAAAACACTTCAAAGTAGAGGGACTAATATAATGAAGTTTAAGGTACCTCTCTTGTCTTCAGCTGTTTGTCAGTTGAATCCTTCAGAAAGCAGAACCTAAGGTGGAGTTAGGAAAACATATGTCTTACTGGGGAGCGACACCCACAGAAGGAAATGGGAGGAAGCAGGATGGAGCAAGGGGAGCCTTCAGATGGTGATGCAAGTCGGACAAAGTTCATCACAGTTCAACAAGGAGCCCCTGGTTCGATTGTCTTTAGCGGAGTCTTATATTGGCAGAAATGGCTGGGCCCTTGGATCACAGTCTTACTTGGTTATTGGCTAGAGCCATCTTGACAAGCCTGTGACCTCTAGTGCCCTTGAAGGAATTAACCACTAAAAGATGTCAGCTAATCACACACCTCAAAACTTGCTACACTTTCCCATTCATAATTGCAATTGAGCAAGTTTGGCCCAAGAAGCACCCAAGTGAATCTCCTGGGTCCACCTGTGTTCCCTTCTGCCAGCCCAGTAGAGAGGTCTGGAGCAAAAATTACCCATTAAAGGAGTCCTGCATTGGGTTTAAATGGCTAAACCCTTGAACCACAGTTTTCCTTAGTCACTGGCTGTGACTTCCCTGAGAAGAATGTGGCCTTGACTCAAAAGCTGAGGTTGCCCTGAAGGAGTTAACAAGAGAAGGCTGTCTCTAACCACTCTCTTCGCAGCTGGGCCAAGCAGCCTTTCTTAGAGGCAATCAGTATATCTCTGTGTCTACTCTAAAAAGATCATCAACTTTTTCCCAGTCTTGAATTATTAAAACACTCTTGATTGGATCAGTGAGTTTCCGGGCAAACTCTTTCTTTCCTGTCCTCATGAAATGCATTCTATTCTCAGCCAGGATCCTATCCTGTTGCCATCTAAAGCCATGGTCCAGCAGTCTAGACCCTGCCCGCAGTACCACCTGCAGAGTCCATTGCTCATGTTCTTGACTTCTGCCTCTCTTCCTAAATCCCAGGTGTTGATCTGAAGGATCAATGAAAATATCACCTGGGCTTCCAAATCCTTCAGTTTCTTGCTTCAAATTTTACAATCCTGAAAAACATATTTCTGGTCACTTCAAATAGCATTGTTTGTACCCCTAAGAGTTGTAAAGATGGATGTGGTTTATGAATTTAATTAATCTGGAGGACCTCCTGTTACATTCCAAACACTTGATCCCAGAAATTCAGTCACAGTTATTCTAGAAGGACTTCCCTCCACTCCTCAACCAAGAGTCCCAATACTATGGCATGCCCCTCTTATCTGAAGCTCTTAGGGAATTCCCTTACACTCACTAAGGATTGATCACACTCCTCATCATTGTACTTTTTTTCTCCAGAAGTTTGGGCTTCACCTTTCCTGGGCCATTCTCAAATCACCTGCAAAGCTCTGAGAATGAAGAATTTCTTTCCCTTGGCTTTTCCTGTGTCACATTTTCTTAATCTGTTTCTCTTGACTCCAGTTTTAAGTCCCCCAACTCCCTTCCCCCCACACATTTGAACTTCCTTGTTTTCTTTTTGCATTATCCTTTGCATTTTCTTCACAATTACCCCAAATATATAACATCCATAGAGACAGTCCTTATGCCCTTCACCTTGTTGTCAGTTCTGAACAGTGGTCTGCATTTACAGTGAATGCTTCCCCTTGCAAACATCTCCCACCAGCGCAGTGCAGGTCACAAGTCTAGTTTCTGCGGCTTCTACCCTCCCCAGTTAGGGTTAAGAGTCCAACAGGAAGAATATCCATCCCAGACTCTGGAACACCATGCCCTCAGGGCTACTTTTTATAGTCACCCCATCATCCAATAACTCCCACAAGTCCCCTGGTCGGAAGACCACCTGGTGATTTGCCCCTTCAAATTACCACCAGTTGCAAATGTTTGTTTAATGCTTATTGAATTGTCAATAAGTAACACTATTCCACCACAGCCACCAGATTGCAAAACGCTGAGGAACCAGAGAGAAAAACTCTAAGGATTTAGTGATTTATTCACCTTCTCCCGCTTGCCAGCCTCTGCTGCAGTGTCAGATTTAATTTGTCTCCCCAGGCTTAGGCCAGCAAGAACAATTCTTCTAAATTGACTATCTCCACATGCAAAATGGGATCAACATTTTTGTCCGAGTTGAACAATCAATTCTTACAAAAAGTAAAACAATCAGTTTGTGTCTTTTTCTTCCTACTTAATTGTTGAGCTGAATTGACTGATCAAATAGCGACAGCGTCCAAGGTAATGAAAAATACCTTTGGCAGCTAGGAATGCAGGAAGCGCTTCTCAATATAGGAATCCTGACAGATTCTGTATTATTCTCCCTAGTCTATAGGATACTTGAATACTTCCTGTGATGGGGAGAGCTCTACCTCACTGACACTCTACCGAGTCCATTTATTAGTCATTCAGTCAGATCAAGTTACCCTGGAGTTGGTATGGAGACATTTAATGGACACACAACTTAATTTCACCCGAGAGCCCATGGAAATGAATGAGTACCTATTGCATATCAGTTATTTGCTGGGCATCATGCTAAGCAATGAATGACATTTAAGTTATAAAAAGTGTATTACGAAAACGAAGGTTTCTACTTTTCAACTATTTGACTGGCAAAGATAAAGAAGAATGGTTAACACCTAGATTGATGCGAGGAAAATGGGTGCTCTCAGGCTTAACTCCTGGGGCGGGAGGGTACTGCAGCCTTGCTGTAGGGCTGGGTGCCATCTTGCATCATGGAGATGAGACATAGAGAACAGATCTGTGGATACAGTGTGGGTGGCAGGAAGGAGACTAATGGAGGGGGGCTAATGGAGACAGTAGCATGAAAATATATACCCTAACATATGTAAAATGGATAGCCAATGGGAATTTTCTGTATGTCTCAGGGAACTCAAACCGGGGCTCTGTGACAACCTAGAGGGGTGGCATGGGGTGGGAGTAGGGAGGGAGTTTCAAGAGGGAGGAGACATATATATACCTATGGCTGATCCTTGTTGATCTATGGAAGAAATCAACATGATATTATAATTATCCTTCAATCAAAAATAAAGAAAAAAATGCACATAACTTTGGCCCAGGAATCCCATTTTTAAAAATAAATCATAAAGATATAAGTGGACAAGTGGACAAAGATACATGCTAAATGATATTTATTGATGTCTTATTTTTTGACAGTGAAAATAGAAATCATCTAAATGGATTTGCTTGGTAGAAAGCTATGCAGTCTTTGAAAACAAAACATCAAGATAGCTACACTTAGCTGGACATATGTCCGCAATATATGTAATTTTGAAAGGTTAACAAATTATGCAGTATACAATCACATATTTATAAAAAGGAGAAAAAACTATTAGCAAAACTATCTCAAAGAGTAAGCAAATGAAAGTTAATAGTGGTTATTTCTAGATGATGGGATCTTAAAAGAATTTTCCTTTTTTCTTTATATTTTTCTGTATCATCTTAATTATTTTACAATAAGAATCCACCTTACTTTTATTGTCAGAAACAAAAAGAAAACCTTATTCATGGCTCGGAAGCATCATTGGGTTTGTCCAATTTGGTCTCCTTATTTTATAGATGAGGAAATTGGTGGTTCAGAGAGGTGATCGCAAGATTTTTGTAAAATTTCCGTAAGACATTCTAATTACTCTTTAAACGTTTGCATAGTATTATAAAGGGACACGTTGAAAGGGACCCTGGAATATGCTCATTAGCACTCACTCAACCACAGGCTATACTCAGCTTCGGCTTCTGTGCTTGGTGTGGGGACACTGGTGTGGAGAAGATTTGACAGTGTCGTCTTTGCCTTTGTAGCTTTGCCTCAGTGCAGTAACTAATAGTCAGAAGAGCGATGTTTTCCCTGACAGTGGTTCCTGCTCTTCCACCCTTTTGTAACTCAGTCCCTGCTCCTGGGTTGCTCTTCGTCTCTGGGTTGATTCTGTATCCGCCCGACTATAGTGTGTCCTAAAAGAGGACCAGGCCTTGCTTTTCTGTCTCTGTTTTCATCAATATGTCAATGCTCGTGCACGGCAGCAGCAATAGACAGAACACTAGCCTGTGTCATTTTTGTTGTTCAGTTGTTCAGTCACTAAGTCATGTCCAACCCTTTGCGACCCCAGGGGCTACAGCACCCCAGGCTTCCCTGTCCTTCAGTATATCCTGGAGCTTGCTTAACTTCATGTTCACTGAATCGGTGATACTATCTAACCATCCCATCCTCTGCCAACCTCTTCTTCTTTTGCCTTCAATCTTTCCCAGCATCAGGGCCTGTGTAATAGATAACCTCAAATGAAAATCCTGTCCCAAGTTGTGAATGTGAAACAGAAGTGAGTATGGTGTGTCTGTGCAGTGGGGTCCATTAGGAGGCTGGCTTCTAGGAGCTGATGTGACTATTCAGACTCTGGTAACTGTTCTGATTCTGGTGCTAGAAAATCGCGCTGCATTGTGGGGAGGAGGGTGCAGTGGGGCAATTCTTAGCCTTCCATAAACCTTGGTTTAGAGATATAAGCAATTCTTCTTTTTCTTCTTCTTCTTTTTTTTTTTACTTTTATGACACCAGTGAGTTATTTATTGGGGCAATCTTTTCATTCTCTTGCCCTTTAAAAAAAAAAACCTGTCTCCATAAAGCATTTACAACAGAATCAACTGTTCTAGAAGGGCTGGTATCTGCCCTGGGTTCCAACTGATGACATACCTTCTTCTGCCTGGACTTGGCCTTGAGAAGCTTCAGGCTAAAGAGAGCTCAGGATGGTACTTGGCAAAACCTCTGTGAAGGCTAATGTTGTGAGAAGCCGACTAGTTGTTGAGCTTGCAGAGTGGTGCCAGGGGCATAGGCTTGACAATCTGGATTGGGTTAGAATCTGAATATCAGGTCTCGTCCCTGGAGGAGTGAGAGAAACCCAGGTGGAATGTTGCTATCTGTGTTCTGGAGGGTGCCTGTGAGGGTATCTGTTATCTGTGAATTGGGTCTATCTATGTGCAATATCCAGAGTTTGGGGAAAAAAAAAAAAACAACTGAGACGTCCTCTGAGTTTGTCTAGACCCTTGAAGAGCAAAGTCCATTCCTTCTCCTGCTCTCAAGAACAGCTGAAGCACACACAGTGTAGGACCTCAGCCGGCATTGTACCTTTCTTGGACCTACTCTTCCCATGCCTGGGCTTTGGAAATGCGTACCAATGTTTTCACAAATACCCGCACAGATTATCTTTAACCAGTAGAGATGGAGGTGCAATGAGGCTAGGAGCTGAACAGGATGGAGGAGGGAGGAGAAAGGAATTAAAGACCTTCTCTCTGCAAGTCCCAGCATTACCAGAGTCCTGGGTCCTGAGAAAGACCATATCCAAAAATATTCCCTGCTCATAACACGTTGCTAACACTTGGCATCTCACTTCCCTTCCTTCCTTCCTGCATTACATAGCTAGTGATGTGATAGAAAGAGGCCTGATCCCAGCCCCCATGAAACGTATACAGGCTAGTGAAGAGGCAGATATTAACTGCAGGATTGTAGCAATAAACACATAATTTAAAAATTCTGTAAGTGCTCGGTGGAGAGATACATAGCGCCTTGGGTTATAAAATAAGGGTTTTGGCCTCCCCGTGGAGATCCAGGGGAAGGAACTGATCATTAGTGCTCGCTCCCTTTAGTTCAAGGAACTGACTCCAGTTAAAATTGACAAGACCTGGCTCAGGTGACACCCAGGAGTGAGGAGACAGGTCTGTGACTTGTTGGGTGCTGTATTAGAAAGACCTACTTCTTTCCTCCTATAAGTCTTTCTCCTTTGTCTCCTTTACAATTCAGACAAAACACTCACACTTCTAATCCCCAAATACATAGAAATCTTCCCCCCACACCAAGCAGTCTTCTGTGACACCAGCTGAGTGTCCTACGATTTTCTTGTCGTTCAGTTGCTCAGTTGTGTCCAACTCTTTGCAACCCCATGGATTGCAGCACACCAGGCTTCCCTGTCCATCACCAACTCATGACTTGAGAAGAGTTTGCTCAAACTCATGCCCATTGAGTCAGTGATGCCACCCAACCATCTCATCCTCTGTATCCCCTTCTCCTCCTGCTTTCAGTCTTTCTCAGCATCAGGGTCTTTTCTGATGGATCGGCTCTTCACATCCTACTATTTAACTTGGTTCTAACACTCTCTGCCTGGAAGTAGTGCTGGATCCCACAGCCTAGGGCTCGGTCCCACAGCTCTGCTCCCACCCCTCTTCAGATGCCAGTCACAAAGCCTGTGCTTTAGACCAACCGGCTATGAAGCTGAGGTTCCCTCATATCCTCTTTGGGTTTTGTTAATTTGCTAGAGCAGCTCATAGAACTCAGGGAATTGCCCACTTACATCTACAGTTTATCAAAGGATATGACAAAGGACAGGTGAATATCCAGAAGAGATACTCAGGGGGAGATACTCAGGTAAGACCTGGGAGGGTCCTGAGTGCAGGAGCCTCTGTCCCCATGAAGTTGGGGTGCGTCCCTCTCCCACTGTGGGTGTGTTTGCCTGCCTGGAAGCTCTCTGAACCACATACTATTGGAATTGTATGGAGGCTTCCTCATGTAGGCTTGATCGGTTATTAACTCCATTTATAGCCCGTCTTTGCTCTCTGGACAAAGCACAGTGGGAGGGTGGAGGTGAAAACTCCCAGCTCCTAATCTCTAGTTTGGTGACTAACTCCATCCAGGAGCCTCCCAGCTTTGTCTCAGAACAAAAGACGCTCCCAGTGCTCTTATCACTGAGGAAATGACAAGGGTTTTAGGAGCTTTGTGCCAGGAGCTGAGGGCAGAGACCAATTTATATTTGCTATAATCCCAGAGTCGACTCCATGGAAAAGACCCTGATGCTGGGAAAGATTGAAGGCAAAAAGAGAAGGGGGTGGCAGAGGATGAGATGGTTGCATGGCATCACCGACTTGACGGCCATGAACTTGAGCAAACTCTGAGAGATAGTGGAGGACAGAGAAGTCTGGGGTGCTGCAGTCCGTGGGGTTGCAAAGAGTCAGACACAACTTAGCAACTGACCAATAATCTTACTCTGTGCCAGACACTTCACATACCTGGTCCCCTAGAGTCTCAGAAAGCCCTGTGAGTTTGGGTACATTACCCCTGATAGACAAATGAAGACTCAAGTTCAGAAAGGAGAAGTGACTTGCCCACGGCCAAGTGCCTTCTGGGTAGCAGAGCTCAGGTGTGAGGCCAGCATGTTAAAGCAGGTGGGGTTCATTCACTGTGCAGTGAACAGGAGGACTCAGGGAGCCGCTTTTCTTTTGGAGCTCCAGGGAGGAATTGGAAGCCTGAGGGTGGGAGAAGACAGAGTTCCCACAAAAAGGAGGGGAAGAGAAAGGATGCAGAATCAGGACTCTGGCCAATTTAAAGTCAACTATAGTGCTCCGTAGGGTTTCCCAGGTGGCACTCATGGTAAAGAACTGTGCCAATGTAGGAGACATAAGAGACGCAGGTTTGATTCCTGAGTAGGGAAGATCCCCCGGAGGAGGGCTTGGCAACACACTCCAGTATTCTTGCCTGGAGAATCCCATGGACAGAGGAGCCTGGTGGGCTACAGTCCTTGAGGTTGCAAAAAGTTGGACATGACTGAAGCGACAGCACGGAACAGGGCACAGACAAAGGAGAGGATGCTGACCGTTACCTGGTCCAGGTGGAGACCCGTCCTCCCAGCTGTTTACACAGCCTATGCGGGGTCCTGAGAGGGAGGTCACCGCGTGAAGGTGCCTGGGACACTGAAAGGCAGGTGAGGGAGTGCGTCGGTTCTAAGCGGAGCTCAGAAGTCCAGCAATCTTAGGTTGGCTGTTGTCTCTCGTATGGGCATGAGTCTCCTTTGAAAGTGACGCCTGTGGTGCTGGAGAAAAGAGTTCTCATAGACTCATGCCACTGCACCCTCTGAGCCCCACTTAAATTAGAGGGGGCAGCAAGAGGGCAGCTGGGGGGAGCACCATGCGGGCGTAAATGAATGCCGACCTTGTTGGGATAACCGGCGTGCTTCAGCCTCCGCAGCTGTGGGGTCCCCAGGGAGTTGTCTGGCTACATGTGATTTTACATATCTGACAGCTAAATCAGAGATCCAAATGCCAAATCCGGCACTCGGGAACATTATGTGGATTTGTGACACTCCCGAGGGGACTTCGGATCCATAAAGCAATGAATGGATTACAATGAGGCATAAATACAGCATTTTCGTCTGTGACATACAATCCCACTCTATTATTTCTCACATTGTTACACGAAAGAAATCTATACCCCACTCTTTCAGGTCTGTGTCCAGGAATTAAAAGAAAAACAAAAAGAACTTTAAGATAGGGGGGAAAAAATACCCCAGCACCTCTTGATGCATCAGGAATAAACTAGGAACAAAATGTGATGAGTGTGACAATTTCAATTTGCAATGGAAGGTCAACTCCAGGATCCCGCATGTCGTCAGCAAGCAGCTGTCTCACTCAGACCGCTGTGTGACTTTGAATAAATCATGTCACCTCTCTGGGTCTCCATCTCCTCTTCTGTCTCATGGACTCCTAAGTTACAGGCCTGCCCTTTCATGGAGTGGGCACGCTGGATCCGCTTTGTGCTTCAGGAAGACCACGTTAGAACTTTGTAAATTTCTTAGCGTGTATATATTTTTACAGTGCATGTTATACACCAGCATAGTACATGTCTAACGGGACAGGGGACAGGGAGACCTGGTGTGCTGCAGTCCATACAAAGTGTCCACAGTGTCATACATGGCTGAACATGTATGAACATGTATGAACATGCGACTGAACAACAGCAAGTACATGTCTACTGTTTATAAATGAATAAACATGCATGTACTAAAAGAGCGTGCTGGAAAATGCTTTAACTGAACAGAAAGTTTGGAGGCCATAGATATAACCCAGCCCGGTCATTCCCCTGGTGATGGGAAGGCCTTTTTGCCTCTAATAGTCCACGATTCTATGTACTTATTTGAGGAGCATTCTCAGTTATCTTCCTTAAACTCCCCCACTAGGACTGAGTGCATCAGCTGTCCAGGGAGAAATTTTTGTGCCCAGGTGTGTCAATCCACACGTATGTGGGCTCAGAAACCACAAGATGCAATTAGTGGACCCCTTAGAATGGTGCCTTCCACAGTCAAGTGCTGAGTTGCTCTATCTTTGCAAATAATTTTAAATCCCTCACATTTGCTTCACACTCTAAAGCACACAAAGCCATTAAAAAGTAATTTTATATGTATATACTGAGAGGGACAGAACAGGAATTATCATCCTCTTTTCCACGTGAGGAAAGAGATTCAGAAAGGCCGAATGACTTCCCAAGGGCCACCCAGCTAGTATGTGACAGGGCCACCATCAAGCCCCGCATCCTTGCAATAAGCACTCTGGGGCTCTTTACACTTATAACTGAGTGCAAATATGCTCCTTGGATCCCAGGGAGAATGAAGTGACAGTGTGTGAGCCGGCCAGTGTAAATGCAACCCCCAGCTATTTAAGGAAAAAAAAAAAACCGACACAGAGCTTGGGGCCCACTGTTGGCAGATCAATAGCATCATTCTTGTGTACACAAGACCTCACATTATTCAGGGAGGCTTGGCAGAGAGAGGAAAGCTGGCCCCTCGTGCCACCAGCTGTCACGCTTGCTCCGCTGCAGCTCCTGACAAGTGCTGTTGTGACAGTCTTTCTACAGACACAGTCCCAGGGAGCAGCTTGATCAGGACAGGAGCAAAAAGCCTTGTTTACAGAGGTGCGAGGAAGCAAGGAACACGTATCTACTTGAGAGAACGTGATTTTAAGGCCTTGGGTCCCACCAGCTGTTTTAGCACTAGAGGATGCCAGGTATGGCCCCCACCCCTGAACTGGCCGCCTGCCCCTACCCCGGGAGACGGGACCGGACACCCAGGCGAGAAGCCTTCCCCTCTGAGCTCTTCTTCCTTCAGCCATGCGACAATGGCCAGCAGAAACATTTCATCCTTTCTAGCCTCCAGTGACATGGCTGTGATAAGACCCGCAACACTGTTTTCGTAACCAGGATGATGCTGATGAGGTTGTAATAGAATTTAGATGGTTATTTGTCTGTGTGCTCTTCTAGACTGCAAATTCCTTTAAGGCAGAGATTCTGTCTTGTTTGTTTTCTTTCTTTCTTTCTTTTAATTTTTGAAGTTTTTATTGTGGTAAAATACACATAACACGAAAGTACCATCTTAACCATTTTCCAGTGTACAATTCAGAGGGATTAAGCCCTTTCCCAGTGTTGTGCAAGCATCATCGTCCATCTCCGGAACTTCATCCCAAACCGAATAGAATGCTAGATTTCTAATTTATATTCATTCACAACTTTGATATAGTTCCATTTATTCTGGCATCTAGTATTACTGCTAAAAGGCTAGAAAGCTTATTATCTTAGTGGTCTTTAAAAAAAAATTGAATGAGGCTTGAAACTTCTAATTCAATTCTGAGAGTATGAAGAAATACTTTGTTGGTTATTTTCATATTCCCAGACCTTCCACCACAGAGTCTCATCCATCTAAAATATGCAATATTTGAACTGAATGAGTTGTAATCCACATGTTGACCATCCCTCTGGGAAACCTCTCTTTCTGCCATGTGTTAGCCTTATAGCAGAACTCAGAACCTCCTAAAATTCACCATAAAGGATTACTTTAATTAATACTTGCCATGATGTGTATCACTCATAAAGAATTACTATCAGAATATGTAAAGAAGGTCTACAAAATGATAGAAAGAAAGACAATGTAATTGAGAAATGGATGGATGGATCAACATTTGAACAGAAAGTTCACAAAGGAAGAAACCCAAATGGTCCTTGAAAATAAAAAAGAAAGCTTTTCCTTACAAGTAATCATGGAAGTTCTAGTTCAAAACACTGAGATACTGTTTCACTTCTGTTGGAATAACAAGCATATAAAAAAATCTGACTGTACCATTGATTGGCAGTGCTATGGAGCAGTGAATCTCTTCCGTTGTTTGTGTGAGTGTAAACTGGTAGAACCACTTCGAAGAGCAATTAGGCACCATCAGATAAAACTGAAACTGTTCAAACTGAACAGCAATTCCTCTCCTAAGACATCTCAACCACTTGCAGAGAATTAAACTCATGTTCTCAGGCATTGGTGTATGAAAGAAGTTAACTTCTCATTTACGAATCTAGAACAGTGCTAGTTACACAATAGCCATGGGAACTTAAGAATTACTCTGATCGCCATCTCTGTCTCACAGTTCAGAGGAGGAACCCTGATTGAGAAAGGCTGTCCACTTGGAAGGTACACAAGAAGACGTATAAACAGACCTTGTTTATAAAAGAAAAAAATCTCAAACAACCTAAATATCCATCAAGAAGAGAAAAAACATGAATCTTGCAATATATTCTTGCAATGGAATATTGTAGTACAACAGTAAAAAAAAAAAAAAGAAAAAGACCTAGAGCCACATGTATTAATTAACAAAGGCAAATATAAACAAATTCATTGAAGACTCAAACTGCAGTAAAATTCACAGAGTATATTTCTATTTATATGAAGTTTTAAAATAAGCAAAAACCGTTATCTATTACTCATATAGACTTACATAGTTAAAGTATAAAAAATGCATGAGGATGATAAACTCCAGAGTCAGAAGAGTGGTTATCCTTTATTCTTTATTAAATGATATACTATTACTATGTCAAAATATATAATTATATATATTACCTATTATATTTTATATCATAGACTACACAAAAATATATGGGCTTCCCTGGGGTTTCCCTAGTGGTTCAGACAAAGAATCTACCTGCAACTGGAGACCTGCATTTGATCCCTGGGTCCAGAAGATCCCCTGGAGAAGTGAATGACTACCCACTTCAGTATTCTTGCCTGGAGAATCCCCAGGGACAGAGGAGCCTGGTGGGCTCCATGGGGTCATAAAGAGTTGGACATGATTGAGTGACTAACACAAAAGTATATGATATAGAATTACTATATATCATTAATACATCATATTATTTTTTGTATTATTCCCTATAATTATAATTCCCTATAATTATTCCCTATAATTTCTGTATGTCAAAATAGATGTTTTCAAGAATGTACTTTGTTGAAAAATAAGTAAAATATCATGTTTACTATCTCCTAGTAACCTCCTCCCTCAATCCATCTGCACTGCATTGTGATAAATGACCCTCTTTTTGGAACAGAGAGGAAGTTATTTTTGAAATTAGTTTAGACAGAATCTGATCATTTCACTGCCCCATTCAGAAGCAGAGGCTAGTTTTGGAGTGCTGCTGGGCAAAAGTCTACATTCCACAGTGTGACATTCAAACCTCTCCGCAAGTTGTCTCCAGACCACTTTAGAGGCAGTGCTTCAGTCTCTGTCTTCAAGCACTCTACATTCCATTCAAGTTGGAGGGTTTGCCATTTTCCAGATATACACAATGTCTTTCCATTTCATACTTTTGCTTGATCACATTTTCTCTTCCTGAGAACTCCTTCCCTCATTCTTGCAATTTGATGTTATATACCAAAGCCTTAAAAGCATGCCTCCTCTCTGACACAGCCTGTCTCCTACAAGAAGAAAACAACTCAGGATGTGCATAAAAATTTAGCTTGAGCTTGTTTATTGCAGTATTGTCTCTAATGTCAAAAAGTTAAAAATAAGCTAATGTCCAAAGAGGGCTTCCTAGGTGGCACTAGTGGTAAAGAACCCGCCTGCCAATGCAGGAGACGTAGGAGATGCAGGTTCAATCCCTGGGTCAGGAAGATCCCCTGGAGGAGGGCATAGCCACCCACTCCAATATTCTTGCCTAGAGAATCCCAAGGACACAGGAGCTTGGTGGTCACAGACAATAGGGTCACAAAGAATCGGACATGACTGAAGTGACTGAGCAGACACAATGTCCAAAGAAATTTTAAATGTGTCCACTTCACAGGGACACCACACAAAGAAGCACTGGCTCTGGAACCTAAAGTCAGACGACCCAGATCAAGTCCAAGTTCTGGACTGTTCTGGCACATTTCCAGCTTTTTGATCTTAGCCTCTCTCTGCCTACATATTCTAATCTGTACAAATGGAAATGAGCTAGTACTTCCTTCACTGTTAGTTACCTGGTGCTCAGGCCTAACATGGTACTTAGCGCAGTGAAGGACTAATGAACTGTGTAACATAAGAATCCGTACTATTCTAGCTCATTCCTTCTAGATTTTAGGTTTTAAAGTAGTGAATAAAATTTAGATTATTTTATTTAAAGTTCATGTCCCCCAAGAAAGCAGTGAGATAACTCAGGATACAGCTGATTTCTTGTGGTTCAGTCGCTCAGTCGTGTCCGACTCTTTGTGACCCCATGGACTGCAGCACGCCAGGCTTCCCTGTCCTTCACCATCTCCTGGAGCTTGCTGAAACTCATGTCCATTGAGTTGGTGATGCCATCCAACCATCTCATCCTCTGTTGCCCCCATCTCTTCCTGTCCTAAATCTTTCCCAACCTCACGGTCTTTTCCAATGAGTAGGCTCTTGGCCAAAGTATTGGAGCTTCAGCTTCAGCATTAGCCCTTCCAATGAATATTCAGTGTTGATTAGAAAGCAAGTCTTACAAGTAAAGTAAGAAGGAACTAGGTCACAATGGGAAATCAAGCCACTCTAGAACGAAGGTGGAATAATGGACTAAAAAAAGTTCATGGGTTTTGGCTTTTAGACTCACTGACTCCGTAACCTTAGGTCAATGGCCCTAACCTCCAGCCAGGGCTTCCTCTTTTGTCTAAGAAGGACCATAATGCCCACCCTTATAAGCCTGCTATAAATTTAGAAATAATAATAATTTATAGTTTGTATCACTTTTTGCCAGGCACTGGTATAAACTCTTTTCACATTATCTCACTTAATCCTCAGAGCAACTCCATGAGGTACTATTGCGTGTCTCCAAAACAGATATGTGGAACGTCTACCCTCAGACACCTATGAATGTGATTTGATTTGGAAATCAAGTCTCTGCAGAAGCAGTTGGTTAAGACAGAGGTCATACGTGATTAGGGTGGGCCTTGTAAGGCGGTCCTTAGAAAAAGAGATCAGAGGTGGAGACTCTGATGACAAACCTACAGCCAGGAAGCACCAAGGATGGCCGGCCAACACCAGAAGCTGGGGAACAGACCAGGAAGGATCTTCGCTTAGAGCCTTCAGAGGGATCAGGGACTTGCTGATAGACTGATCTTGGACTTCTGGCCACCAGACCTGTGAGAGAGTAAGTGTCTGTTGTTTTAAGTAAGCAAATGTGTGATCACTCGTTAAGGCACAAGGAAACTCACACAGGGGCCACTGGGACAGATGCAGAAACTGAGACAGAGGATGGGTAAACAGCCTGCTAAGTCTCACACAGATCGTGGGCTTGCTGACCCTGGAGTCTATGCTGCTGATTATTAGATGATATCCAACCCTGACTATTCACTGGAAGGACTGATGTTGAAGCTGAAGCTCCAATACTTTGGCCACCTGATGCAAACAGCCAACTCATTGGAAAAGACCCCGATGCTGGGAAAGATTGCGGGCAGGAGGAGATGGGGGCCTGGCGTGCTGCAGTCCACGGGGTCACAGAGAGTTGGACATGACTGAGCGACTGAACCCCAACAACAAATCAGCTGGGTCCTGAGTGACCCGCTGCTTTCTTGGGGGACACAAAAGTTATGTTCACCTTTTATATTTTGATAGACTTCATCATCCACCAATCCCCCAAAAGGCATTGTTCTCTGGTATTAGGATGGTTTTGTCCCATGGTTGTCAGGAGCCCTGCTGAATCTATGTCCCAATTATGCAATTTTCACAAGTGTCACATTGCAAGGTGCCCCACGTGGCTGGGCTCTGCTGGGCCCTGCAAGCTGGTTCTGAGCTTCTTTCTCTGTGGCTTTTGCTCAGGCAACTAACACCCCTCCAGACCATAGCAGAAGCAAGCTGCCAAATGCGCAGCAGCTTGGGGCCCTTGCTGACTTAGAGAACAAGGAAGTGAATAAATGAAATCTGAACTACTCCCCAAGTTCCATCTTGCCCAAAGCTATTCCATCAACATTATTTTTCTAATTTGCAGATATTAGAAAGATTTTCAGATTTGAGCACCATCTTCATTTATCTCTTTTTCTCTGTCTCTGTCAATTTTCAGAGGAATGCCTGCCTGAGAAAGCAGACGAGATGCTATCCAATAGTAGACTCCCAGCTCTGGGATAACCTGGGCTTCGTTTAATGAGTCATACCTTCTAAGACACACAGACGCTTACTGGGTAGCTCACATCTACTTCCTTGTCTTGTTTTTTTTTTTTTCCTTTTTTTTACCCTGTGACCTGCAGCTTTACCAAGAGCCTCGACGACCCGGTTTCCCGGAGAATGCAGCAACATGATCCACACGGGTGCCTGAGCACTTGGTTTTCAGATGCAGGGCAAAAGAGAAGCCTATTCATCGACCTCTGTGGGCTCCAGGCTGCAGCAGGCTATTACTCAGGTTGATAAAAGCTTCCATTCCCGGGGGGGAAATCTCCGTCCTGGCAACCATGACCCTGACTCAAGAGTGTAAGCAGAGCCCCGGCACACCTGTACCTCTGACAGATGAGCCAGGCACAGAAAAGCCTCTGCTGACAAGCTTATCGGACAGCGGACACCTGCAGGGGGGCCCACGCCCTTCTTCGAGAGGCCTCTGACAGCAGTCCTGATCCAACAGGCCTGGCTGGGCACACGGTCAAAGAAAGATGACTTGAAGATTCACAAAGGAGCTGGATTATGCCAAGGCCAGGCGTCATGCTTGGAAGGAAACACACCCCCCATTCATCACACAGGCCCTGCTGGTTGGAAATCGTGGCGCTCCCCCGCTAGTTTGGTTCCAAATAAAATCCTAGCTCTGTCTTGGGGAGAGAAGGGTGGGAGCAAAGGCGATTTTGATTTATTAGGCCTACTAAGTGCCTGCACGGGAGTAAGAGCTTTATATTCAACATCCTGTTTGATCCTCCCCAGAACCCACGCGACAGAAGCACCATTTCCGTTTATCCTGATTTCACAGAAGAAATAGCTGAGCTTGGAAAGGTTGTCACTTTGCAAGTCTGCACGTCTAATTAGCAGCCGGGCAGGATTTGAAAAGGGTTCCCCCAGGGTTTTACGACCGTTGCCAGCTGTTCCCAAGCAAATCAACTCAGGAAACCCAAAGTCCGGGGCTTTGGGGCCCATTCATTCTGTTTTGGGTCCTTCATTAGTGGGACTTATATTGTTCCATGTTGGCTCCCTGCAAGGTCAACTTGCAGGCATGACCCTGTTTCCCAGAGCTCTGGGCAGATGGGCAGAACGACCTGGGATGACCTAAGTCAAAGCTGACTTTGCCTTCAGATTCTGCCCCAGCCTGAACCAGAGTCACATGATCCCACCAGATCCGTTTAGAGACACCTCAGTTTGTACTTGAACACAGTGGTCCTTGACGGTGGGCAGCATCGTGATCTAGGAGGCATTTGGGAATGTCTGGGTGTCATAACTGGGAGGGGTGTGATACTGGCATCGAGGGGGGAGAGGCCAGGGGTGCCGCTGATGTCTTACAACGCACCAGACTACCCCGCAGGGAAGAATGTGTTAGTTGCTCAGTCATGTCAGACTCTTTGCAGCCCCGTGGACTGTAGCCTGCCAGGCCCCCCAGTCCATGGGCTCTCCCAAACAAGAATCCTGGAGAGGGTTGCCATTTCCTTCTCTGAGGGATCTTCTCAATCCAGGGATGGAAACCGACCCAGGAATCGAACCCCACCCAGGGATCAGGCACAGAATGTCAGTGGTGCCAAGGCTGAGAAATTGCTTTGAAATTCGACCCTACCAGACGTGGGAGGCTCTTAGCAAGTGACTGTCACACAGTAATCAACGGCCGATGAGGTGTTACTATGTGATGGCTGAGTGGCCAGTCCTTGGCAGACGATTCCGGGGCCAGGGAGGAGCTGGATCCTCTCCCCCGCCAGTGACCACAAGGTCACTGGAGCCAGGCCACTGCAGAACCTGGCCACCCGGCGCTGCCCCAACACTAGCTGTCTCCACAGCATGTGTAATGCCTTACGAACCCATACATTCATTGAAGGGTTTTCTTCTTGTTTTTGAAAGACAAGGCAAGCTAGGTGATGACAACCCAACAGTGGGCGGCAGGAACTGGTTTGCTGGAAAGATGTTTATGGAGCCTGAACTCCCAAGAGTCTGGCAGGTGGGGTGCAGCTCTCAATTCAGGGCTGCCCAGGAGAAAGAGGGCACAATCTCTGGGGTTAGAACTGGCTTTTGACTCACAGCTCGACCCCCTTCTCGGAGCTGCCATCTCCTAATGTGTAAAACAAGAGTCGTAATTCTTACTTTCCTGGGCTGGTGTGAGAATTAATTGGAATAATGAATGCAAAGTGCCTAACACGGCAGGTGGCAGAATAGACACTTAAGCGGTCCTGTGATTAGGGAAAGATTAGGACAGGCTGGCCTTGGAGGGTTGCCCGGGGCGCGGCCTGTTTGTTACAATAGTGACCCACATGCTGTTCAGAGGGCGTTGTCACCACACACTAGGGCACATGGTGTGGTTGCCCTGTGTGGTTCGCTTGGTACTGTGGGTTGGAATGTCTTCTCCAGGGCTTCCTGGGGTTCTCAGGAGGGCCAGCCTTGCTAAGGGTTTGTTTTGAGGACTGGAAAACTCCCACATCACCAGAGGGAGTGGTCGTAACCCTCTTCTCCTGTTACCGTCGCCAGAGGCGGCTGTAGAAGGTGGCATGTGACTCAGAGTCCTGCCCACACCTGGCATCAATGCCACCTTGAGTGGGTGACTTGCACTGCTTGAACCCCAGTTTCCTTCCCTCCAAAGTGGATAACACCAGCTACTTCACGGTAGTTAGATGAAGATTCAGGGCGATGATGAAGGCGATGGTGACAAGAATAGATAATCAGTAGGGAAATAATTGGCCAGAGTGGGAACTTGAAAGAGTCCATTTTTGTTTTGATTTTATGATTTTCTTAAGGAATAGCTAAAGTCATCATGCAAGCGTGGCTCTGCCTCAGGGGTTCTACTTCACCGGCCTAAACACTCCCCCGTCACACACGACCTGGTCCTCCTGCCGGCCAGCTCCCTTTCTCTCCCTACGTCCCTTCTTGTGACCACCTGTACACCCCGGCTACTAGTGAGCTACTCAGAGCAGGCTTCCTTCTCTTCCCACACAAATCCTCTTCCTCTCCTGAAGGACGGGGCTGGGCCCACCTCTCCTGGTCACCCACCTTCCCTGAGAGCTTCAGCTGCTATCCCCCACCCTGAGCATCAGAGAATGGCCGCTGTATCAGCGGAAGCACCTCCACTCACGAAGAGTCTGTGGGCCCACACTTTGCTCAGAGTGTGTTTCTGGGGAGGGCTCCTAAAAGAGGGAGTTAGTGCTCTTTCTTCACACGCCACATCCTTTCTGTACTATTTGCCCAAATTTCAACCAATGGGTTTTCTTACTATCAAATACTACTTAATAGCTATGCGTGCCTCCATAACTCTTTCTTCCTCTAAGCCTCAGGGGTCATGTGATATTTGCCTGTGTGTCTCCAGATTTTAACAATGAGTCAGAAATAGGGTGGACAAGCTTAGTGAACCCTGATGAATGAGGGAACCGGTTTCTTTGTTATTTTTTGTTTGTTTTTCTCCTTTGGAACTACTGGTTTTTGCCTCTCCTCTCCATCACCAAATTGCTCATCTCATGAAGGTCTGAGATGAAGCTGTGGATGGGTGGACATCCACCAGGCTTCCTCACGGGACCCCTGGAATCACACTCAGATCTCTGGCCTCTGCGGTCCGCCCGGCAGAATCCTGATCATTGGCACACAGACGTCACTGTGGTCACGAGGGCAGAGAATGAGGTCCTTTGTTTCTCCTGCACACTCCCTGGGCTGAGGGATGCTCCGCCTTCTAGATGTGCACTTCTTCCCACAGGCCAATCCCCAGGCTGTGGTCCAAATTCAACATCCCACAGTGCCATCGGCCTCCAGGGTCTTGTCCTGATTGCCCCTCGCCCCATTTCACCCCTCATCTACTCATCGGAGAACTTCATGCTGGCTTCTACAAGGCTTCAACTGGTTCTGTTTACTTGATGTTTGTTTTGTTTTGCTTTTTGCTTTTTTTTTTTAAAAGAGCATTCTTCCTGATGGAGGATGGACTCTCAGAGGCAGGCGCTGACCTTGACACCGTCTCCTTCCCAGCAGGACTGGCCCAGGTGCACAGCCTATACCCCACCAAGGGCTGCTGGAGCCAAGCCATCAAACACACGTGTATGTGGGGTCACTTCAGTCGTGTCTGAGTCTGTGTGACCCTGTGAACTGTAGCCTGCCCGGCTCCTCTGTCCATGGGATTCTCCAGGCAGGAATATTGGAGTAGGGTGCCATGTCCTCCTCCAGGGGATCGTCTCCTGCATTGGCAGGCAGGTTCTTTACCACTAGCGCCGTTCTAATTCATCTTCCTCTACACGTACCCTTATGACAAAGACCAGAGTGTAGCAAAATAATCCGGAGTGGGGATTTTCAAAAAAGAAAAGAGAAATCAGGTGAACTGAAAAGAAAAAAAAAATCAGGTGAATTGAAAAGGAGAAGAGGATGACAGGCCTAGGAGGAAAACTCTAAGACTGACAACCTCCCCACCTGCCCCTCCAGCTTCCAATGAAAAGAAACCAAAGCCATGGGATTCACTTCAATTGCTCTTCTGGCCCGAAATGGCTCCCTCCCCCAGGCCCGAAGGAAAATTCAATTAAAGGGTCCATCTGCGAGGCAGCAGCTGAAGAGGAATGACTGTGGGGAGGCCCGCATTTTCATCAAAAAGAGCCCAGGCCCTTCTCTCCGCCCCTCCCCCCACGCCCCCTCTCCCTCTCACTTATGAGGCCCGCCCCTCACCCCTAAAACCGCAATTCTCTCCAATTAGGTGGCTCAGAGAAGTGGCTTTCATCTGCTCCTTTCAAATGCATACACGTTAAAGACTCATCCCACAGACTCGGGGCTCCCGCCGCTGGGAGAGAGGGAGAAAGCCCACAAAAGAAGCCCACAGAAGTTGGGGAGCAGAAACCTCACTGCCCAATTAATCTGCAGTGGCCAGCCCGCTGCTGTGGGTGGTTCGGCAGGCTACTCCAAGCCGAAAGGTGGCATGCGATGAGGAAAAATAAATACACAGAAATCACAACCAAACAAGCTCTCTGGGCTTCAGCGAGACGCCCAGGGAAAGGCAGAAGGGAAGGGTTAAATGGAGTGACCTCCTGAATGAGCCTTGACCCTCCGGAGCCTGCACGCACCTGGGGCCGCCTCTCTGCCTCCCTGTCTCTTTGGGCTAGCTGGGAGCTGGCCAGGCTGCCGGCTGCGGGGACCCAGAGAAGCCCACCGCCCCCTGGCTGTGTGCTGTTCTGCTGGAGATCGCCGAGGCAGTGCGAACAGAAAGGATGGTCTGGGGACCCAGTGCCTCTTCCGGCTCCCCGCGCCCCTTGCAAAACAAGCAATGCTTATGACAGCGTCTTGAGGGACAGACCCCACAAAGGCCGCTCAGCCCAGCACCCAGCCTCGTGCTGTGTTCCTTCAAAGGACCCGTTCTTTACCTGGGCGTCTCCTTGGGCCTCTTTCCTGCCTCCTTCCGCTCCCTTCTGGTTATTTTTGATTAGGGACACAGGGAAGAGGGCGGCTCACTGTTTCCCTCTGTCTCCTTAAGTGACAGAAGGAGGGATGGTTTTGATGTGGAAGGGAGTTGACTTATTAATGCAGGCCCGACACGAGGCAGGGCGCGTGGGGTCCTGACACGTGGCTGGGAAATGGTGTCTGTGTTCGTGTGTCGGGACCAGGGACCGAAGACCCAGGGACTGGGGATTCAGAGCACAGAAAGGCGCGTTCTCACAGTTCTGGAAGGCTGACCTGGGATCTTGCTGTGGGCGAGGCTGGTTTTGGCCCGAGGCCTCTGTCCTGGCTTGAAGATGCCATTTTCTCCCCGGGTCCTCACGGGGCCCTTCCCCGGTGCCCTTCTGTGTCCTGACCCTTCCGGTCTGGATGCCGGTCAGGTCGCAGGAAGGCCCCCTACTGCCTAACGACCTGTCTAAATATGGTCACATTCTGAGGTACTGGGGGTCAGGACGTCCACACAAGAAGTAAGGGAAGCACAATGCAGCCCATAACGGTACATCTTGGTAGTTCTGCCTAAAAATGCACCTGTTATTGCCCAATTTAGTTGTTTCACCTCAGGATTTGTAGGACAAGGAGATATCAGTTTTACAAAGGACCAGGCCTTCCCCGGTGGCTCAGGCAGTAAAGAATCCACCTGCAATGTGGGAGGCCTAGGTTTGATCTCTGGGTTGGGAAGATCCCCTGGAGGAAGGCATGGCAGCCCACTCCAGGATTCTTGCCTGGAGAATCCCCATGGACAGAGGAGCCTCGCAGGCTATAGTCCATGGGGTAACAAAGAATTAGATAGGACTGAGCGACTAAGCACATGAGAGACCTTCTCAGAACAGGCCTCCACTAGCTGGTATTAGCATGCTCCTATTTTATTTAGTGTAGCATAGAGTTGGGGACACCCTGAGGACTATTATGTAGAATTGGATCAGAGAGGTTCTGTCATACAAACAGCGTTCATGATCAGGACAGAGTCTGGAAAGCTTACTTCTTTCCATAAGTGGTTAATAGATCACCCCCTCCCCCACCCCCGCCAACGCACACACGCACACACTCACACAAATGGAGCATCTTTAGCTCCCAGTCTTGGTTCCTATCAGTCAGGCCCCACCAACCTCATCAGACCCCCACCATTCTTCACACGTGGCCTCACTCCAAACCTGCACATGTCTGTCTTTCCCTCTTCTTGAAACATCCTTTGCCTCCTTCATCTGCAGAGCATCACGGAAGGAGAAGAGGACAGGTAGTTTTATCAAGTTGTCTGACTTCTCTCCTGGGGGAGGCAATCCTCGTAGATACAAGCCATTGGATGCTGCTGGGCCAGGCCCTTCCCCATTCCCTCTTCTCTGCTCCCCGTCACAGAGGACACAATCAGTGCGGGGAGCACGGAAGATGCACTCCACACGATAGACACACGTCCGTGCCCTGCGAGTTCTTAGTCCCTGTCCCCAGGCAGAGCTCGTCTCAGGCATCTCAGGAAAGCTTTGTGTGTGTGTGTCTGGTGTCTTTTAAGAGCCCAAACCACACAAGCTTTAAATCAAATTAAGCCGCCTTGTCCAGTCATGTGCTATACTTTCAATTAGAGGCTGGCCTGGGCAGAATTAAACCCCCTTCATTCTCCCAAGAGTGTGGATGTCACAGTGTCCCAGGGAATGTCCTGTCCATCCTTCCACATGCCATCTTCTCTCTTTTGATGGTGATGGGGAGGGGGGCATTGCAGACAGGCCTCTGATGACCTTAAACTTCAGCATCTGGCTCACTCTCCTCTTCCCACAAGACAGGGCAGTAGGATGACTATAAACGCAAGCTCTCTTTCAGACTGCCTGGGCTTAAACCTGATTCTGTATTTTTAATTTTTGTTTCTTTTGCACAAAAATGTTCACTGCAACTTTATTCATAATCCCAAACTACTCTGAAGTCCATCAGTAGGAGAATGGATAAAAAAATTACTATATATTCATACAATTGAAAATTACTAAGCGATCAAATGGAGAAGGGAATGGCAAGCCACTCCAGTGTTCTTGCCTGGGAAACCCCATGGACAGAGGAGCCTGGTGGGCTGCAGTCCATGGGGTCGCACCAGCTGGACACGACTGAGCGACTAAACAACAACACAGCAAGCAACCTAAAGGGCTCCCCAGGTGGCGCTAGTGGTAAAGAACCTGCCTGCCAATGCAGGAGACGCAAGAGACAGGGGTTCAATCCCACCCTTGGGTCAGAAGATCCCCTGGAGGAGGGAATGGCAACCCACTCCAGTGTTCTTGCCTGGAGAATTCATGGACAAAGGAAGATGGCAGGCTGCAGTCCACAGGGTCACACAGAGTCAGATAGGACTGAATTGACTTAGCACACACATGCAAATGACCTACAGAGAAAAATGAAAGCGTGCAAAAACATGGGTAAATCTTAAACCCATTTTGTCACGCTAAAAAAGTTATGACCTTTATTCTTTGATTTAACCTCAGGAAATGGCAACTCACTCCAGTATTCTTGCCTGGAAAAACCCAAAAGTCTGGCAGCCTGCAGTCCATGGGATTGCAAAGAGTCGGACATGACTAAGCATGCACACATGGAAGGCTCATCTATAAAATGGGGGTGATGAGAAACTACTTTTAGGATAGGGATTGCAATTGAGCACATGTTCTATGAGTCCTGGTGAGACTCTGAGGCCTCAGATGACTTCAACGCCTTTTGAATTTGAGGAGTGGGGACGTCACGAGGTTGTCTGAGAGAAGGACAACTAGGAGAAATGGGTGTCCGCCCCTCACCTGGACACGTGGACCAGTTTGCGGACTTGATGAAGGGAGGGCATGGAAACTGACAGAGCTGTTCTGATGCAAGACGTTACGATCTGGGCCCGGAAACAGCCAGAGCCTGAGAAGGAAACTTTTCCCACTTTTGCACTGTTGTCTCTACTTTGATGGCTGCTCGGAGACGACCAGCTTTGGGAGTGTGAGGAGACAGAAGGCTTGACAAGAATATCAGTCACCTGCTGTTGACCCAGCGTAGTGAGGGTGGGGACAATCCCTGAAGACACTTTGTGAGGCAGAGTGTCACGGAGAAGGCGAGGTGAGCGGGGCAAAGAGGCAGGTTCGTCAGGGACCCCGAGCCAGCGGACATATTGGAGAAAAGCCCTGTAGGGTCTGGCATTCCTGTCTAAGCAGTCTGATTCAGGGGTTAACAAAGGCTAAAGTGCTGGATTTTGAACTTAGAAACTCTGGAATGCTAGGCTACTTGAGCGACATGTATTTCTGGTGACACAATCTCCCCCTGTCCACCCCCACCCCTCACACTGGAGACAGGACAGACTGCCTGTTGTGACTGGGAGTTTAGACTAAGAAGAAAAGAGGAAGGATGTGCTAACTCATTACCCCTGTTCACAGAACAGGTCATCTGGGGCCCTGACCTTCAGTGTCTGCCGCTCTATTCTTTGCTAATGTCCCTTCCTCTCCCTCCATAATTAGAGCAAAGGACAGATCAAGGTAAGGAGGAGGGACCCTCACTGCCACTCAGGACCCACACTTTACCTGATGGAAGATGAGACTCAGAGCTCCCATTCATTCACCTCCAGTGTTTTGAGTAATTGGCACAACGGCTTTAAAATGCAGGAGGTAATGAAAATACACTAATAACTCTGAAACATGCTGGACCTAGGGCTTTGTCATCTTGCATTCAACCTCCATTCACCAATTTTCCTCTTAACTTTCAAGTCTTTCATTTCAGGAAACACACAGTGAGCACTTGCTGGATGCCAGAAACTGTGCTGAGCTGGGTTTTTTTAAACAAGCAATTTAAGTAACTAAGTTGTCTTTCTCCACCACTACCCACCAGTGCATTCAATCCAGCAGAGACGTTAATACATGTAACGTGACGGAGGAGGAGATGTTAAGTTTGTGAAACAGGGAGGAAAAACAAAAGTGTGTAAAACAAGAGATCTTTATATCCTATGGTGAGTTCATAGACCAGAGTACATGAGAGTTGTGAATGTGAGGGCTGCCTGTGTGTATGTTTTTGATTGACACATAATGTGCATCTAGTGAAAGGTACAGGTCTTAAGGGTGGAATGACATGAGTTTCTACAAATGATGCAACCAGGTAACCCACACCTCTGTCAAGCAAGAGAACTTCACTTTTGTCACCCCAGAATGTTTCCCAGGGCCCCTTCTCAACCAACACTCACCCATGTTTATTTTTAAGATTTCTAAAATATCCTTAGGGACGTCCCTGGGGGTCCACTGGTTAAGACTTCACCGTCCAATGAGAGGGTACAGGTTAGATTCCTGGTCGAGGAGCTAAGATCCCACATACCTTGCAGTCGAAGAAATCAGAGGAAAAAAAACCATAGGAAACAGAAGCAATATTGTAACAAATTCAATAAAGACTTTAAAAATGGTCCACATTAAAAAAAAAATCTTTAAAAGGATAAAATAAAAAATTAATAAAATATCCTTATATTTCAATCAAGAAAGTTCCTAGACATTTACAAAGCCTAAGTTTAAGGTTGTAAGCACGACCTTAAGGTTGTATGTTTTGTTTGGTGTGTTTAGATGGCTTGTTTAGCACCTACTCTGGGTATTCTGAATGACAGCTTCAGTAAGTGCTGCCAGATATTTCCTCTAAGGGAGGAGAGTCATAACATTGACCTACTGGGGACTTATGGTGGACAGCCTCAGGAGACAGGGTCATGTCTCATCCCAAAGCAAAGAGCAGATGTGTCCGGTACAGTAAGGACAGTCTCCCTCCAGGGCAGAGAGCGGGTGGTTTGCAGCCCATTGAAAAAATTCAGGTTTCCTAAGTTGGGGTTCCTCTCCTGCAGCGCAGCCCCCCACGTGTGCAGGCAGCATCACCTGGTGCTCTGCAGAGCATCCTGTGGGAACCAGACTCAGGGAACCGGCCAGGAAAATGATGACTCTCTGGATACCAGTGGTACTATGAGAAGTAAACTTCTTCATCGGACTCAGGGGTCTTCTATCTTAACCAGCATCCGGGAAACTGTTCCAAGTCAGGCTACTTGGTGAGCTTGCAGATAGAGACATGTCAGACTCTCTGCTGCTCTTAAAGCTATAAACCCAAACTGAGTCTTTGGCATGTGCTCTCCTAGTTAAACTGTTTTAACGGTTGCCCAGAGGGGACAGCTCACAGCCCAAATCACAGCACAGTTATGAGTGTCGTTCTTCCTAAGGCAGAAGGGCTCTTGACTGCAGAAATGAGGAGTAAGCCCCCTGGGTAGGTGGTTAGCTCCAATCCCCCGAGCTCCCACTGCCTGTCTGAACTGCCCGCTGCCTTCTTGCTTGACTTCCGCAAGCCGATCACACCTGACCCCACCCTCCCCGTGTTCTCTGCTCCCGCGTCACCACGTCTCCTGGGAAGGCCGGTCAGCAGACTGTGATCTGCCGAAGTGCTGTACCGAGACCACGAGTTGAATTTTTAACTTGTACAGTTGTTGTCACTTTGTGACTTGATGTACTTATAACGCGAGATGACTGTAAAAAACTCAGTTCGCAAAAGTCACAGAAAAGTAACACATGGAATGTTCACAATCACACCCCACAGGAAGCACTGCTAGCATTTTGGTTATATCTTTTTGGACATTTTTCTATATGTACACGTTGTATTTTTCTTTATGGTTTGTTTTCTTCACCTTTTTTTCCTCTTCTTAAATAGAACTTTTTTTCCTTTTAACAGTATAGTGTAGATATCTTCTATTTCAAAAGATAAAAACATATAACATCATTTTTAATGAGTTTATAATATATATGTATCCTATCCTTATTTGTTTAATTGGTGTCTTTTGGGGCTTCCCTGGTGGCTCAGTGGTAAAAAATCTACCTACCAGTGCAGGATATGTGGGTTCAGTCCCTGGGTTGGGAAGATCCCCTGGAGAAGGAAATGGCAACCCACTCCAGTAGTCTCTCCTGGGAAATCCCATGGACAGAGGAGCCTGGTGGACTACAGTCTAGGGGGTCGCAATAGAGTCAGACTTGACTCAGCAACTAAAACAACTTAGAATTATAAGGTTGTGATGATTTACCTGGAGAAAGCAAACAGACAGAAGTGCAGAAACCAGTTCATATTAACTTCTGAAAAGGAGAATGCATCACCACCATCCGAATGTACTTCTCTGACCAAGGGTCATGAACGAACATAATGTAAGAAAAAATTTGATAAGTGCTTATGCATTGGAGCATTCCTTTTAGAACACTGCTGCACCGTGTTAGAAACCCAGGATACCCTGCTAGAAAGACAACGTGAAAGAAAACATCCTGGCTGACAGCCCCGAGAAACACCAGACCTGTGTGTGAGGCTGTCTTGGACTGCCCGACCTTGGTTGGCCAGGCTGCCAAAAGATTGCATTTGCATAATGAACCTAGTGAGACCAACAGAAGAACCACCCTGCTAATCCCAGCTTGATTGCAGAGTTGTGTGACCAAATAAATGTTGGTGTAAGCCACTTTTGAGGCAGTTAGTAACGAAGCAGTAGGGTAACTTCCTTTATAGATGAGGCAACTAAGAAACTCATATTCTACAAACTGACAGAATTTCTAGGCTAGGTCCTTAAAAACCCAGAGTATTCCTAAAGGCAGTACAAATCATTGTCCTTCAACTACTTCAACACCACATCACGTCTGAAGGATGGGTTAGTATTGCAGGACAAGTTTGGACTCCACTCCTATCACCACCACAGGTGGGGAAAGAGAGAGTAGAAGGTGTGAGAGTTAATTCCAGGCACTAATAATTTACTTTTATACCTGAATTTTTTTTTTAAGTCTTTGCAATTCTAATCTGCATTAAAGAAGCATCTTTCCAGATGTTCTGAAATGAGGAGCCAGTTAGATGGTTGGTCCCACAAAGACCCAGATCTCTATACAGAAGGGGCCTGACAGGGAGGAGTAATGGGGAAGGATTGTTTTTATAAGGGCCATAGGATACCTTTGTAAGCTTAAAAACAGCTTCTACAAAAAAGGTAAACATGGAATGTTCACAGAGTTCATAAAGATCATAGCCACTTCCCTTATTTAAGACAAGGAAACTGATGTCCAAATCAAGATGCCAGTGTTCTGATTCCTAATCGCCTACTCTTTCCATTTACCATGTTTCTTTTAAACTACTAAGAATTTTATTGTTTGTTTTAAGCCATTTATCACAGCTATTACCTTAATTGTACTTTTTCTTATTTAACAACCACTGGGACTTATAATGTATTTATCCAATATATTTCATAGAATAACCATGCCCTTTTTACATGAGATTTCAGGTATTATGGAAAAAAATCCTTATGTAATTTATTTCTCTGAGCATAGAATTTTCCCATGATTTTAAATCACAGTTTCCCTGGAGCAGATCAATTTATTTTGATGATTGGTGTGAACTTTCAGAGTTCAGAGGGGTGAGAGGGGTGGACAAGAAGAAGCGTGGAGCACATGGGGACAGTGTCCTGTCCTAGGTGCTTTAGGAAGACCCATTCTGGTCTCAGAGACTGATTTCCAGCATCGGTGAATAACCTGTACACTGGTTATGTGTGAAAAATGCAGAGATTTGTAGAAACTAAAGAACGATTAAGGACAAGCAAATATAATCCTGTCTGAGAATGTAAGAGAAAAAAATTGGACGTGGTGAAGATTTCATTCTAAAGGTGTAGGATATATATTCAGAACTGATCTCCAGGGAGGTAAAATTCAAGCCAGATTTTGAAGGAACAGAAGCAGTGTTAGGATGATAGATGCTCTTTCAATTCTGGAAGAATGTCAGCTTATTCAGATAGGATCTTAGGTCCGGCTTCTCTTGCCTCATCTTCAATTACCCAGTATGTTGGATTTCCAAGAACCTTTTGAAGTGGAGCAGAAACAAACAATCAAACATAAAAGCCACAGTGGACCAACGTTGGAGATGTGATGACTGAGTAAAATGATCCTTTTCCTAGGACACTGACCAAAATATTTTTCAAGGCTAAAAAAATTACTCAACATTTTAAAGTGGATGCAATGTCACATCAGTTACTTAGAATGTGACCAAAATATCTATTATTTACTTATTACCTTTGGTCTCTCTTTAAAATTGACATTTCTATTTTTAATACGAGTCCATTGAATGAAAAGACAGGTCAAAGCTGTGTGTATTTCAGGGATGATATGCGTTTCTCCCAGTGGTGATTTCTGTTTCCCATCCCTTCAAGGATTACATGTTGTTTAGATCTGAAGACTTCTGTATGAGAGGGTCAGTACAATCTGGCTTGGCAGGTGTGAGTGATCACTCATGATTGACTCTTCTTTGTCCCCATGATCTGTAGCCCACCAGGCTCCTCTGTCCATGGGGTTCTCCAAGCAAGAATTCTGGAACAGGTTGCCATGCTCTCCTCCAGGTAATCTGCCTGACCCAGGAATTGAACCCACATCTCTTGTGTCTCCTGCGTTGGCAGTCAGATTCTTTATGGCTGAGACACCAGGGGAGCCTCTCAGTACAGTCCAGGGCGGTCAAAACAGCACCCAGATGCTCCGTAGCGGAAATATTCTGTGTGGGGGTAAGCTTTCCGTTTTTGCCTTTCTTTTTTGTGGAAAAGCTATCAAGATACTTCCTCTGAGGGAGCAGGGCCCCTGCTTCCTTGCAAGTGTGTTGTGTATCTGGAGATATGGAGTCTTTGCTGAGGGCTGCTCACTGCCCCAGAAGCACTTTCTGAGTTCACAGAAGGAGAGGGCAGCGCTGATGTCACCAGCTGATAAGGCCAGGCAGCAGCCCAAACCTGCAGATCAATATGGAGGCAGGCGGCTGCCGCTGCCAGGGCAGACAGCCTGGTGTCTGCTCTCATTTCACTTCCTGCCCGGTCCCAGCCCATCACTACGGTCACACAGGTCAAAGGACAAAGCATGCCTTGGTTTCAGATACATACAGTTCTTGTCCCTACGGAGGTAACCACAATGAGAATGTCTAACGAACGGCTGCAAAATGCCGTCCTCCACCCCGGTTCAGACAGCCTTTCTATCAAAGAGAACATTCAACAGCCTTGCTGTTGCTGCGACTTGATGCTGACCCCCGGCCGACTCCATGGGCGTGAGACCCCTTGCAGTCACACAGGGCTCTCTGCTTGGTTTCAGGCTTTGCTGTCACCGTCTTGAAATCCTTACTAATTCTTCAACTAGGCTCCTGGAGAAATTTCCTCTCTGAATTTCAGAGACATTGATTGTTGGCCAGCCTGTCAACTTCCAGCATTGCTGTTCAGAAGTCCACTAGTGGTCTCGATGCCTGATCCTTTGTAGGCGACTTGCTTCTGAAAGCATCTGGAACTTTTAGGGTTTTCTAATTTCCCCGTTTCTGGGCCTCTTCTCCTGCCTTCTTTTGTGTCTGCTGTCCCCAAGCCCAAGGCTCCTTTGCTGAAATCTCTCCAGAAACTAAACCTCTTTTCTCCTGCAGGATGGGGGCAGTCTAGTCAACCTGGACTCTGTAAGACTTTCCTTCAGTCTTCCTGCTGACACCTAGAACACAGACTTCTTGCCTCCAGAACTGTGAGACAATACATTTCTCTTGTGCAAGCCACCAAGATTGTGGTATTTTGTTATGACAGCCCTGAGAAACTAATGCACCATCTGAAATTCTGCTCATCCAGAAGTCTGCACCGCGCCGTGCTGTGTCAGTCGCCTCTGACTCTGTTTGTGACCCCGTGGACTGTAGCCCGCCAGGCTCCTCTGTCTGTGGAGTTCTCCAGGCAAGAACACCCAAGTGGGTTGCCATGCCCTCCTCCAGGGGACCTTCCTGACCCAGGGATCAAACCTGTGTTTCTTAAGTCTCCTGCATTGGCAGGTGGATTTCTTACCATTAGCACCACCTCGGAAGCCATCCAGAAGTTTATCAGTAAAAATTATATCTGTGTTCATAATCAGCTTGAGCAAATTCTGTTGTTAAAAAAATTTAATCCTTGACCAGGACATACCCATAAGGGTTCCTGGGCAGGCACTTCTGCTTGTCTGTGTGCAGAGCTTTTGTCAACAGAACCCACATCATTAATCCTGCCCCACTAAAGTTAAGGACATCGTCCTTTGATACAAGCTCTCATGATACAAGGACTTCTGGACAATCAAGCTGCTTGTGGGGAGCTGACAACTGTTTTGTCCAGAGACAGTCTTTAGTGTTTTAAAGTCCCGTATTAATTTTCTAGGGCTGTCATAGGGCTTCGCAGATGGCGTTAGTGGTAAAGAACCCACCTGCCAATGCAGGAGATGCGGGTTTGATCCCTGGGTCGGGAAGATCCCCTGGAGAAGGGCATGGCAACCCACTCCAGTATTCTTGCCTGGAGAATCCCATGGACCATGGAGCTAGGCTATGGTCCTAGGGTCCATAGGGTCCACAAATAGTCGGACACACAGGGATGTCACTGGCTGAGTGATTTAAACAACACATACTTATATTCTCAGGGTTTCTGGAGGCTAGACGTCCAAGATCAAGGTGTGGGCAGGCTTGGTTTCTCCTGAGGCCTCTTCTCTTGGCTTGCAGATGACTGCCTGTCTGTGTGTCTGAGTTTTCTCTTCTTGTAAGGACTCCCCCTGATGGCCTCATTTTAATCTAATCATCTTTTAGCAAGCTCTTATCTGCAAAAACAGTCACATTCTAAAGTATTAGGAGTTAGGATTTCAACATACAAATTTTAGAACAACAATACTCAACCATAGGGCTTCCCAGGTGACACTAGTGATAAAACAACAACAACAACAACAAAAACCAGCTGCCAAAGCAGGAGATGCAGGAGTTGCAGTTTCAATCCCTGGGTTGGGCAGATCCCCTGGAGGAGGGCTAACCACTCCAGTGTTCTTGCCTGGAGAATCCCATGGACAAGGAGCCTGGCAGGCTACAGTGTATGGGGTCGCAAAGTCAGATATGACCGAAGTAACTTAGTACACATGCATGCATTCAACCATAACACTATTCCTTCATAACAGAGCCAAAGAAGAGTCTCCTGGACCCCAGGATGAGACTGAGGGAGGAGAATTGGGATGTCCTGAGGCTGTGAGTTTGCTGGGTAGTCTGACCAAGTCCTCCAGGGCCAGTGAGCAATCCAACAGGTGAAGAAAAGCAAGTGAACACGTGAATGGGAGTGGCTGATGGAGGACCCGCCCCCTGGCCCAGGCCTCCAGGTCACTAGTCCTTTGCTAGCAATGCTCCTGTCATGGTCACAGTAGCAGAAAACAGACCCTAATTCCTCGGAGCCCACATGCCTGGGGGCTAGGGGCTCTGGCACTAGACTTGTCCATGGACTAGGGCAGGCTGCCAGCACCCAGAACCACACAGGCGACAAACACAGTGAGCAGATACTTGTTGCCTCCAGTGGCCACAGTATCACTGAGTCTTAGTGAGGCCATGTGACTCTCCAGGGACCCAGACTGAGTAGGCAGAGGAACAAGGATTTAGTGTAAATATGCCTGACTCCAAATCCACACATGTTCCATGACATGCCATGCAGACAGTGCTTCACATATCGTGTACAATAACTTTAGATCCGTGAAGGTGAGTTCTGTGTGTCTACTAGGCCATGGGGTGCCCAAATATTTGGTAAAATGCTATTCTGTGTGCATCTGTGAGGGTGTTTCTGGATGAGATTATCATTTCAATCAGTACACTGAGGAAAGCAGGTTGCCCTCCCTATTGTGGATGAAAGTACTAGTTGCTCAGTCGTGTCCAACTCTTTGTGACCCCATGGACTGTAGTCTGGCAGGCTCCTTTGTCCATGGGATTTTCCAGCAAGAATACTGGAGCGGGTTTCCATTCCCTTCTCTAGGGGAATCTTCCTGATTCTGGGATTGAACCCACATCTCCTGCATTGCAGGGGCTTCCCTGGGGGCTCAGACAGTAAAGTGTCTGCCTGCAATGTGGGAGACTCAGGTTTGATTCCTGGGTCAGGAAGATCCTCTGGAGAAGGAAATGGCAACCCACTCCAGTACTCTTGCCTGAAAAATTCCACGGATGGAGGAGCCTGGTGGGCTACAGTCTATGGGGTTGCAAAGAGTCAGACATGACTCAGCAACTTCACTTTATTTACCATCTGAGCCACCAGGGAAACCCTACTGTGGATGAGCCCCATCCAGTCCATTTTGTTCTGTCCAGGCCTGAATGGAACAAAAAAGCTGAGGAAGGAGGAATTTTCTCTCTCTTTGAACTAGCCTACCAGTCTTCTGCTTTTGGACTCAGACTGGAACTCACCCCATCGGTTTGTCCTAGTTTCCAACTTAGCAACTAGCAGCCTCCATGTCACATGGGCCAATCCCTTAAAAGAAATTCATATATATATATATATATATCTCCTATTGGTTTTGTTTCTCTGGAGAACCTGGGCAAATACAGACTCCCAAATGCTCTACAAATGTTTTCCCACAAGGATTGATAAGCTATTAACAGATTATTCTTGTTAGCTCAATAGAAAATAAACAAAATGTTATTTAATTAGCCATTTCTAATTACTGTCTCTAATTGAACATAACAATAGTGCACTTAAAACCTATTCTCTCTACTCCAGACTTTGATGATTTAAGACTGGCTCTTCCCTAAACACAGCTGAACGAATGAGCCCTTTCCTTTTAAATTCTTCATATCAAATTTGTGCTTATCTGGTAAGAGGATGAGAATGATGTTTGCTGAGCAACTACTTGGCATCAGACAGTTGCATGAAGTCCTTACATGGTATCTGCCATTCGGAATCTTCACAAGCATCATGTTATTGATTCTTTTTCTTGTGCCTGTGGTGGATGGATGGCACGGTGGGAACAGCAGAGTTAGAGAGAACCAGCTCTTTTGCAAGGACGTTTCTCCAGCTGGCCAGAATTTGATAACTCCTCTGAGAATAGATGCTTTCGAACGGTGGTGCTGGAGAAGACTCTTGAGAGTCCCTTGGACAGCAAGGAGATCAAACCAGTCAATCCTAAAGGAAATCAGCTCTGAATGTTCATTGGAATTACGGAAGCTGAAACTCCAATACTTTGGCCATTTGATGCAAAAAGCCAACTCATTGGATAAGACCCTGATGCTAGGAAAGATTGAGGGCAGGAGGAGAAGGGGGCAACAAAGGATAAGATGATTGGGTGGCATCGTCAACTCAGTGGATATGACTTTGAGCAAAATGCAGGAGATAGTGAAGGACAGGGCAGTCCATGGGGTCACAGTTTAGCGTTGGACACAGCTTAGCGGCTGAACAGCAACAACTGAGTATCTTTAGGAGGCAAAAAGCTGGATTCCAGATAGGGCTGGATCCCAATGAACTTCTCAGGGTCTTAACAGTTGGACTCGCAGGAGACAGCAGCACACGACATGCAAAAGAATCCTGGCTGAGTGATGCCTCCCAGTCAACCCCCGCCCTTCATTCTGCTGAGCTGTCTGGTTCAGAAAGCAACCTGCCCATTGAGAGCCTCCAATTGAGATGACATCCCAATAACTACCTGAGCCCTGGGCTGGCAAAAACCCGAGGTGTGCAGTCAGCCTTAATCACAGCTCTCCTCGGTAGCACTTAAAAATGGAGTTGATGAATTTAACAAGAAACACATGTTTTCATTTAAATTACAATTAGCAATTAGAGAGTTAAGTGTGCCCTAGATAGAATAGATAATTGTTGTCGAGTTTGTGGCATAGCTACTTTACTGTTGCCATCCTCCTTTTATGTTTTGCTTTATGATTTTATAGTAAATTTATGTAGAAACTGTGAGAGAGCCTCAGGTTAAAGAAAGCTGCTGGTTTGGAGTTATTCGGCTTCTAAAAAAAAGGGTCACCAGCCCAGGCCCACTGCACACCCCTTTTCTCGTGTGATTCTTTCTTTTAGGAGATGTGAGAAGAGAATTTTTTACCTACCCCCATGTAAATTGGATCATCTGTCAGTGAGGGTTGCGGTATAAATTACATGTTTCTGAGTAATGAACAATTGGTGAGCACTGCTTCCTCTTTGGTATGATTTCCTGAAAATCTAGAAAAGGAAAAACAAGCTATCTTCTCCTTTACGCTCTCTGGAATGTTTCCCAGAGAAATTAATGCTCACTTCTGCTTTTCAGTGGAGATTATTTTTTTTTAAAAAGAGGCCAAGGAAAGGTGCCAATACATACACTTTGGGGAACAAGTCAGGTGCATACCACATGGCAGGGAACCTGGCTAACGGACCTGCCAGGGTAAATCCACGGGGGCAGAGTAGCCGGAGCAGAGCCACTCCTGGGCCGTGCAAGGTTGGTCTAGCAAAGTAAGCTGGTGCTTCTGACGAAGACCTCTAATGAGAAACTAATTCCTGGTGAGGAGCCCCTCCCTCCGAATAAAATCCAATAAAAGGAGAGCGACATGGTTTATGGTGAAATTACCACCGGCCTGAGAACAGTACAGATCAGAGCCAAGACAAGTAATTGTAGGTGGTTTGGAGACCTGAATATATATAATTCCCCGGCACCGTCCAAAAACCACAGCCGTTGTCTAAATTTTAACAAAACCAGACAGAGAAGTGAGGGGAGATGGCTCCTTGGGGATACCGTTAGGTATTCGAGACTTCTGGCAGTGTTTGCTGTAACTGGCAAAGGCGTTGATGGCTGCAGATGACCGGTGGATGCTGGAGAGCATCTTCTCTGGATTTTTTTAAAGGGGGAGGCACGTTATACAGGCTGAAGAGAATGGACATCCTCTCCAGTGTCTACGAAGCAACCAGCCAGTGTTTTATTTTAGCTACTGTCGTAGTCACATAGAACCTGTCACTCAAAAAAAAAAAAAAAAACCCCCCACACACAACAACAAACAACTCAAAAATCCTAAGTGAAGAGTTTGCTTGCTTGTTTCCCAGCGTTCTGTAAATGTTTCCAGGTCAAAACACTAGGATGAGAAAGAAGTTTCCCTGTCTTTTGTTGCCGGGAAAACAGGCAGAGCAAAACTTCGGAGAGCAGACAGAGAGCCAGGTTCGGCTTCCTCCTCCCGTGTTGTTTTCCATCTTGTGGAATTGTTTGTCCCGAGCATCAGAGACAGGGAGTAAATTCTCCCCGACGCGCTGACAGCCCTCGTGGAACATCTGCATAACGACGGGATTTATTCTGTTCATTATGACTGCCGCAGAGCACGGGGCCTTATTTCACTCCTACAGACGAGCCGCGCTCCCATAAATCATCCTGCCTCCTCCTCGGGTAAATGGCCGGCAGTCTTGGGAGAACCGGCGAATAATCTCCGCGATGCCTCGGCTTCTTCATTTTGGTGATTTCTATGTCGTAAAAGTTATGGCGTATCAGACAGAAGAAGGATCAAAAAGGCCTCTAATAAATACTTTTCAACAAGCTTGAGACAAACCTAATAACCCAGCCACGGAGGCTTCAGAGAAAACTCTCCGTGCCTCCCCAGGCCCGAGGGCTCCAGGGCAGATGCTTCTTTCGGTGGAAATCAGTCCCCTTTCCTGCCCCGAGCACTTGGTCGTGTGTGTAGTGCTGGAAACTTCATCTTGCTCACTTGATGAACTGTCCAGCTTGGAGGTGATTTTTGTGTTCCTCGGGATGGATTTCCCCTTTGATTTTTGACAATGTAACCAGTATAAATAGAAGCAATCTGTTAAGTGCAAAAGCAAACAGAGACCACAGTTTCTGGACTAAAGATAACCCACCCAGGAGTGCTTTCAGATGTTCCACATCAATCAAGGCCTCACGTTCTATTTTCTTCCCCTCTCTTGCTCTCATTTATCTTTTTTTTTTTTTTTTTTTTAAGAATTTGGCACAGAAACCCCAGGCCTGGAGCTGGAGTTGTAATTTCAAGCCGTTGATCTAAAGTTCAGGCTACTCTCTGAAGGGCTTCCCAGTGTTGCATTTACTGAAATATGTGCAGTCGCGTGAAAGAAGGAGAATCTTTGACCAAGAGAGAGCTGGGCTTTGGGAGTAGGTGAAAGGAGAAAGGTTACTCAGGGTTCTCCAGAGAAATAGAGCCAGCGGGATATATCTACACCTAGATCGCCATCTCTGTGTTTATATCTGTATGTAGGGATTTCCTGGGTGGCTCAGCAGTAAAGAGTCCACCTGCCAAGCAGGAGATGAGGGTTTGATCCCTGGGTTGGAAAGATCCCATGCAGAAGCAAATGGCAACCCACTCCAGGATTCTTGCCTGGGAAGTCCCATGAACAAAGGAGCCTGGGGGGCTACAGTCTGTGGGGTAGCAAAAGGTCGGAACATAACTTAGCAACTAAACAACAGTAACACATGTAGATAGATACACACATCTATATGACAGGAGAGATTTATTGTTTAAAAAAATGACTCGTGTAATTATGAAGGCAGGCAAGTCCCAAGAGAGTTGGTAAGTTGCAGTCTTAGGGGAGCTGATGGTGGAGTTCCAATGTGAGTGCAAAGGTCTGCAAACCAAGAGAACCGGTGGTGTGCTTCCATTCTGAAGACTGGCAGACTGAAGATCCAGGAAGAGGCGGTGTTTCAGTCTGTGTCTGAAGGCTGAAAAAAGCTGATGTCCCAGTTGGAAGGCAGGCAAGCAGGAAGGAATTCTCTCCTTTTCATGGGATGGCTCACCTTTGTGTTCTATTCAGGCCTTCAGCTGATGGCATGAGGCTCGTCCACATCAAGGAGGGGCAATCTGCTTTACCTAGTCTATCAGTTCAAAAGCTAATCCCATCCCCAAAACATTCTCATAGAAACACCCAGAAAATTGTTGGGCCACATAGCTGAGCCCTCAGAGGCCCAGTCAAGCTGAAACTTAAAATTAACCATCACAGAGGTCATGTGAAATTAGGCCCCAGAGAACATGCTCTGTGTCTTGTTTACCTGAAACACCTTGGGGAACAGAACCAGCGGCAGGATGAATGGGGGATACTGTTTCTATCTCATGAGATGTGAGTGAGCAATCATGCCATGCACCTCACACCTCTATGCCCACCAGAAATGTCAGAGCTCTTCGATCATGAGTGATTGATTCATTTTATGAAAGAAGTTTATAGACTATTTGTTCTTATGGTCTGAGAGTTCCAGGATGGGGTAGAAATGGGTTGAAAGGGAAGGCAGGGAACAAGGAGGGAGTCTGTGTCTTTGTTGATGGGCATCACTGTCTGCATCCCTGTCGGTCTACTGTGCGATGTTGCTGCTGCTTCAAGTTCACTGGGCAATGCCCAGATGCCATAACGACCACCCATGAGTGACCACCATACCATAGTGACCACCAGGCCTTGAAGATGAAGGCTGGTTCTCCTGGGGAGCCACCCAGCTGGAGCTCTGTAAAGGCTTGCCCCCTGACAGGTGTTGACTCGGAGCGAAGCCCTAGTCTGCCACCACTGGCAATTTTGCCTCTCCCCCTCTGCTCTCCATCGTCTTCCCAGCCTCTCGATATTCATCTTTAGGGTCAGTCCTGCCTGCCTGTTCAACATGAAGATGAATTCCCAGAGCTGAACCTGGCTTGGCTGCCAGTTATCTTTAAATACAGCCCCTGAAGCACAGAAGAGTCTACTAACTCCCCTTGGAGCAAGGAAGTCCATAACTCAAGCTCTCAAAGACTCAGAAAAATTTACAAAAAAGGCATGTCAGTGAGGGCAGGGATTGGGGAGGTGGGAGTGAAGAAATAAGAGCAAGCAACTTCAAATTCCTTTCTGAAGTTACAGAGGTGGAGACCTACAGTAGTAATTATTATTGTGCAAGTATTATTATTTCTCAATTTTAGGCTGTTAAATCTTCCACATAGCAGACATAATACTCAGTGCTTTTATATGTTTTTCATTGAACCTCCATGACTTTGTGAGGCAAAGGTTTCCTTCATATTACAGATTAGGCCAAGGAGAGAAGGTGCAGTTTTTCATTCCAGGCGCTGTGCTGTCTACTTCAGATATCTTTTCATTAAAATCTTACAGCCCCATAACCTACGTCAGATTTTTGAATCCACTTTATAAATGAGACAACTAAGGCAGTAGTCTTGTTTAGGAATGATGCACAAAGCTTAGCACTGTCAAGTTGGTGAACACGAGGAAGGAAGGATCCTACGTACTGTGTTTGAAGTCCGAGGTCAGCGCCCCAGCCCTTGGGGAAGTCAGCTCTAGGCTAAGGTACCCCAGATCATCCACTCTCCTGCCTGGTATTCTTCTGGAAGTTTCTCTAAATCAGTTGTCTTGATACCTTTCAATGTGAGCTCTCAGGCCCATGGGGGTTCTTTGGAAGGAAGGAAGAATAAGAGGGGAGGGAAGATTCACCTCGCCGTAACCCAAAGTGCTGTGCTTAGTCACTTAGTTGTGTCTGACTCTTTGCGATCCCATGGACTATGTAGCCTGTCAGCCTTCTCTGTCTGTGGAGATTCTCCAGGCAAGAATACTAGAGTGGGTTGCCATGCCCTTCTCCAAAAACCCAAAGACATGGTACTAGCTACCACTGGGAGGCAAATGATGCTAAATGAGGATTTTTTTCTAGTTCTCACTCTGTCCACTGGACTGCTCTGCTCTCCCTATAGTGTTCCACTGACAATATGAAAAAAAAAAACCTCTGTAACTTCTTTCCATCATCACTGAACGCTATTTATTGAGTATCTCAGTGGATGTGCCAGTGGAAAGTCATGATATCTGCAGATAGACAAATTCACAACACGCACTTGATGCGGGGGCCTCTGGGTGCCTGGCTGCAAAGCTCCATGTTTTAAAATCACAAGGATTTAGGAATTCCTTTCCTGATTCACCAGGCTGAGCCATCAGTCGCCTACCAACCCCAAAGGTGGACAGAACCAAGCATTTCCCCATCCCTCCCCACTCAGGTCCAAAGCCAAACACTGGACTGTGTGTTTCTCCAAAACCATAGTTTGAGCTTTCCCAGCAATGGCAGGAAAAGGTTCCCCGCTCCCCACCTCCTCCACTCCATCCCCTTCTTCAGTTTATACCAAGGGTTTCAATTATCCTGGAAGCCCTGGGCTCTGATGTGTTGGGAGCATCGTGTTTCAGAAAAACACATTCCCCAGCCCCAGTGGCCTGGGAGGTTCTTCCTTCTCCGGAGCCACTGGGGTAGGACTGTGAGCAAAGGGACCTCTCTGGAGGTGGCTTATTTCTTCCCTTCCATGGCCGGCTTGCCCAGGAAGGAGCAGGATCCCAGTGTGATGAGTCTGAGGTACCTGTAGACAGGAAGCACGATGACCCTGATGTTTCCTCTTGGTGCTTGAAGCCGCTGAACATGGACTTGCAGGGAGCCTGCTTCACCGGGCTGTCCCCTCACATGAGTCCCCTCCTGCCAGTGAGTGTGCTGCTTTGCAGGGGCGGGGGCAGGGGGTGCATCTTGTCAAAAGTGGACTTTTTCTTTTTTTTCCCACTTCTTATCCATAGTATAAACTCCTTAAGGGAAAGAGCAAATACTTTCTCCATTTTTAAGAAGAGTAATCAAGAACTAAGCATGAAAGATGTAAATGGAAAAAAACCATGAACTAGAAGAAACACTCATTTATCAAACATAGGACTGAACTTGATTATACACCTACAAGAGATTTGCTTAACTAGTCACAACTCAGCACTGGGCAAATGTGAAGCTTTTTTTCTTTAATTTTCCAAGTGAAGTGAAGTCACTCAGTTGTGTCCAACTCTTTGCGACCCCACGAACCGTAGCCTACCAGGCTCCTCCCATGAGATTTTCCAGGTAAGAGTACTGGAGTGGGTCGCCATTTCCTTCTCCAGAAGATCTTCCCCACCTGGGGATTGAACCTGGGTCTCCCACATTGCAGGCAGACACTTTACCGTCTGAGCCACAGGAAGTTTATCCTAGCCACAAGAACTTTCCAAGTAAGTGATACCAACTTTGCTTCTCAAGCCCCATCGTGATGGGTTGTTGTTCAGCTGCTAAGTCGTGTTTGACTTTTCAACCCCATGGACTGCATGCAGCATGCCAGACTTCCATGTCCTTCACTATCTCCTGGAATTTGCTCAAACTCATGTCCATTGAGTCGGTGATGCCATCCAGCCATCTTACTCTCTGTCGCCCTCCTCTCCTCCTACCCTCAATCTTTCCCAGCTTCAGGGTCTTTTTCAGTGAGTCAGCTCTTTGCATCAGGTGGCCAAAGTATTGGAGCTTCAGCATCAGTCCTTCCAAGGAATATTCAGGATTGATTTCCTTTAGGATTGACTGGTTTGATCTCCTTGCTGTCCAAGGGACTCTCAAGAGTCTTCTCCAGCATCACAGTTCAAAAGCATCAATTCTTTGGTGCTCAGCCTTCTTTATGGCCCAACTCTCACATCCATACATGACTACTGGAAAAACCATAGCTTTGACTAGATGGACCTTTGTTGGCAAAGTGATGTCTCTGTTTTTGAATAGGCTGGCTAGGTTTGTCATAGCTTTTCTTCCAAGAAGTAAGTATCTTTTAAATTTAATGGCTACAGTCACCATCCGCAGTGATTTTGGAGACCAAGAAAGCAAAGTCTGTCAGGTAGATCAGGAGAAATGGGAAGTTTCCTTGTTAAATATGTAACAGTCTCTTTCTATGAACTGAAGACCCATACAGTCTCTTCTGGTTAAATCAATCACTTTTTTGATGGTGATTCAGCGTGATCGTGGTCATTCAGTCCATAGATTAACTCCTTACTATGGTAGCCAACCTTCAAGATGGTCCCCAAAGACCCTGACTTGCTGGTGTTCACACCCTGGTGTACCCTCCTTCCACACTGCACCAGCGTGGTTCTCTGTGACCAGCGGGAACATGGCAGAAGTCCTGGTGTGACTTCTGAGGCAAAGCCACTTAAAACATGGCCCCTTCCACCTTGCTGTTTTGGATCTCTCTCTGGAGGGCAGCCGGCTGCCACATCATGAAGATGCCCAAGCAGCCCAGGAAACTGTGGTTTCCTGTCAACAACCAACACAAACTTTCCATACAGGTGAGTGAGCCATTGTGCAAAGGGTCCTCCAACCCCGGTCAAGCCCCCAGATAACAGTCACTCTGCTGACTTGACTCATCTTGGTCTTGACTGCAGCTGTGTGAGGGACCCCAAGGCTGAACCATCCAGCTAAACCATACTCCAGTTCCTGACTCAAAATAGAAACTGCAAGGTCATAGAATTTTATAGTTTTTAAGCCTTGAAATAATAAAGATTGATTGTTTCTTAAACCTGTAAATTTTGGAGCCATTTGTTACACAAGAACAGGTAGCTAATACATCATCTGGGCTTTTCCTGCTTCTCCTCTTTTTTCCCTGGTGTCTGGTGTTCAGAACCAGGAGCTAATGTGATCTTGGTGGTCAAGGAGAGGGTCCTGTGTGGCACCCTTGGCATCCTCTGGGTCTGTTTGATGATCCAGGTTGGGAGGGGGTACTCGTCTGATCTAGTCTCTGCTGATGAAGACTTCTGTAAGTGAAGTTTGTGGTCTGTTCTCTTGGCTCAGGCAGGAGAGTTGTTCTCTGTGGTTTGTTCAGCTCATTTAGCTCCTGCCAGCATGGCCCACCCTTCCCTGGGGTCAGTTTATCCTTCCTGGTCAATCTCTGCCCTGGATATTCTGCCCTGTAGCACTCGGGACTGCTGGTCACCTTGCTCTGCTGACAGCAGCCTTCCTGGCAGGTTGTCAGGCAGCTCCTGTGGCCACCTTTCTTGTTCTGGATCCTTCCATGACACAGGGGCATGGAGGAACGCTCAGGAGCACCGCCTCAGGCTTCCGCCCTAATAGCACCACACCGTCGTTTTCCCTGTTGTGAAGCAGGCTCTTGTCTCCCCAGGCTCATTCCACAGGAGAGGCCCTCCTGGAATTCCAAAGATGGAGCGGGAGCTGGGCCCTCCGGTTCAGATTCCCCACAGGCTCCGACTGGCTGGGGGGGCAAGACTCGCCTCCCTGGTCGTTCTCTCCAGGACCTCTACCCCTGCTCTCCCCGCGCTCCACCGAGGGGTCAGACAGGTGCTGCCCACTTCCACTGCTGTCCAGAACTCCTTTTCTGCCACCCCTGCCTCCTTCCCTGGGGCGGTACAGCCCCTCAGCTGGATGTCACAGGTGGGAATAGCATCTCCTTCCCATGGAAGAAAACTGGCGTGCCTGCGCAACTGTGCTCCGGGCTCAGAAGCTGTGGAGCAGGGAAGAACTAGGCTACTCAAGATGAAAATGTATGGATTTCAGTTCAGTTCAGTTCAGTCGCTCAGTCGTGTCCGACTCTTTGCGACCCCATGGACTGCAGCACGCCAGGCCTCCCTGTCCATCACCAACTCCTGGAGTTTACCCAGACTCATGTCCATCGAATCAGTGATGCCATCCAACTATCTCATGTTCTGTCATCCCCCTCTCCTCCTGCCCTCAATCTTTCCCAGCATCAGGGTCTTTTCCAATGAGTCAGCTCTTCGCATCAGGTGGCCAAAGTACTGGAGTTTCAGCTTCAGCATCAGTCCTTCCAATGAACACTCAGGGCTGATCTCCTTTAGGATGGACTGGTTGGATCTCCTTGCAGTCCAAGGGACTCTCAAGAGTCTTCTCCAACATCGCAGTTCAAAAGTATCAGTTCTTCAGCATTCAGCTTTAATATGCTCAAATTATTGTCCTCATTATCCAGTAATTTTGATTCAGTTGTAAAATATAAACCCTTCTCACCTCAATAAACAAATTCCACAGGCTTCCCAGATGACACTAATGGTAAAGAACCTACCTGCCAATGCAAGAGACATAAGAGACCTGGGTTCAATCCCTGGATTGGGAAGATCCCCAAGCGAAGGGAATAGCAAACCACCCCAGTACTCTTGCCTGGAAAATCCCATGGACAGAGGAGCTTGACAGGCTACAGTCCATAGAGTTGCAAAGAGTTGGACATGACTGAGGTGACTTAGCATGCATGCAAATTACACACACACACACACACACACACACGCACACACACACACACACGCATGTGCACATGCTCATGCACACATGGAGCCAGTTTAAACTGGAATGATACTAACACATTTCCTTTAACAAGTTTGTCCAAAAGAACAAAATCCAGAATCAAAGTCATCTCTAAACAGAACCTGAACCTGACTGTAATTCATTCAGTTCCAAACCTTGTGTCTCAAGTCAGACTGGTGTGGGGACAAATAGAGTCAGGATGCCCATGGCTTATGGCAAAGGTAGACACCTCTGCTATTTTGTTTCACCCACTGTGTTCCAGTGTTAATTGCAACCACTTTTTTTAAAATTGCACTGGTTTATGTATGTAGCATCATCATTATTATTTTTTTCATGGCACACACCTCAGGAAATGCTTCCCTAGAGTCCTCTGCTTGGGCTTCCCTGACGGTCCAGTGGTTGAGAATCCCTCTGCTAATGCAGGAGACACGGGTTCCATCTCCGGTCCAGGAAGATCCCACATGCACAGGGCCACTAAGCCCAAGCGCCACAGCTACTGGAGTCTGTGTGCCCTAGAGTCTGTGCTCTGCAACAAGAGAAGCCACCACGATGAGAAGCCTGGGCATCACAACTGGAGAGTAGGCCTGGCTCCGTGCGACTAGAGAAAGCCCACTCACAGCAAGGGCTTTGAGAGAAAGACCCAGCATAGAACCCCGCCCCGACAGTGGAGTCCTCTGCTCACAGGACTCACAAGAAAAAAAGCAACTCTGAATGGATTTTTTGGATCCCTAGGTTCCATCTTTTGAATGACACCACACCTGCCCCGAATTGTTTTTCCACAAGTTATTCTAAATCAGGGGCTGCAAATTACCTGCAGGAGAAAACCAGCCCTCGGATGTGTCTTGATTAGTGTGGGCACAGTTGTTTCAGCTTCTGTGCATTTGAGAGCATCTAGATTGTGCCAGAATTCTCCGGTCATTTCTATTAAGATGTTTACAGATACCGTCAATACTATTAATATATTATGGGGACTGTGAGGAAGGCTATGCTAAGTGATGGAAAGGAAGAAGTGGCCATTTTATCCGGAAGGATCAAGAAAGAATTCATTAGGATATGATACTTGAATTGAATGTGGAAAGATAAGGCAGGGTTTGCCTGGAAGCAACCATCTGAAGGACGTTGTAGGAGAGAGCAGTGTTGTGGGAGGCAAATTTTAAAAAGATTATAAAGAAACGGAGAACTTCATATCGTAAAAAGTGGATATGTGGTGGCGGGGGAGCGGGGGCGTATGGATAGTTAATAGAGCCGAATATTTCAGAAAGAGAAAGTAAAATGTGCCCTGGAAAAATTCTATTGGTGTTGTAATACAAAGTTTATCACTGATAACCTTTGTCTGAGCAAAGCAGTTTCCATGGAGGGTTGGGGATGGGCCAGGACAGTAGGATGTGGTGGTCAAAGATGGGGAGGTGAAATACAGATAATTTTCTTATTACAGAAGTCATGGATGGTTAAGTTGGTCTGAGGGTTGTGTCTGCTGAGCAGGACTCACGGAAGGTAGGGGGTGAAGGACAGATGTCAAAGGACATGAGAGGCACCTAGAGCCGTAGACCTTAGTTCCTACATTGGACAGGGAAGTGAGTGAAGCTATGAAGGGAATGTTATGGCCTCAGGGAAAACCTATTTTGAGGTCCACATGTGAAAGTTTGTCCACAGTCAGATACACTTAAATCAAACTTGGAGGACCCTTAAAGTTCATTCACATCTATTGGGGTTCATTAGAACCAATCTGAGCAAAACAGAAGGAAAAACTCCATTTCCCAAGCAGGGTGCGGTTCTCTGATTTTTTGAGTGATCAAAATGCAATCTCCTAAATCTAAGGCATGAACATCTTCCTATTTCTCTTACGGCAAGCCTTTGAAAGATATTGCTGGGAGAGTGATGTTGGAACATCCTCATTCATAAACTAACGTCACCTGTAAGCTCAGCATGAGCTGAAACTTAGGGTCCAGTTTCCTCTGGTTTCACTCACGCCTGTGTGGGGCTGTGGTCCCACCAGTAGCACCTGGGATTTTTCAGGTACGTTGTACCCCCGATACCTCTGGGCTCCCTGCCTATACTTGCCTGTCGCTCACAGACTCTCCTATGGACCTGGGGACAGTTGTCCCAGATTCCTTGCCTGGGTAATGTCCCCCAGATTCCTCACAGCTGTAAACTCGTGTGTGGCCAAGGTAAGGTTCAGCCCACCGCAGCCTCCCCCAGTCTGCCTGCCACGCTGTCATGGGGGCTCTGAAGGAGAGTCCCGCAGGGAGACGTCCCCCTGCCTCCAGACCCTCTCTCCCCAGGAGTTCTGGTGTCAGACTCAGTCTGCTCCTCCCACATTTCCTCCCTCTTCCCACAGATTGTTGTTGTTGTTATTTAGTTGCTCAGTTGCATCTGACTCTTTGTGATCCCAAGGACTGTGGCCCACCAGACTCCTCTGTCCATGGGATTTCCCAGGCAAGAATGCGAGAGTGGTTGCTACTTCCTTCTCGGGATCTCCCTGGCCCAGGGATTGAACCCACGTCTCCTGCAATGGCCCTCAGATTCTTTGCCACGGAGCAACAAGGGAAGCCCCCTTTCCACAGATGCCCATGTACAAAGCCTCCTCCTCATGGCTCTCCCTACCCTCAGGACAATCTAACACTCAGACACCACAGTCTCGCGGCATTCCAGGCTTATCCAGAAACCACGGCTAAATCCCCAGAGAAGGTGCATTGGCTGTGTCTGTAGGGCCTTTGAAGTTGGCCATGCCCTGCTCCAGCAGCAAATCCCCTTTGTGGGAAATTCCAGCAGGTGTGGATGTTTTTCCAAGTATTCCTTTTCATGTCTCAAGATTTTAATTTGATTATCCTCAAATGTTCTGGTCGTCTTTGAGCAAATCAATCAGAAAAAGGAACTGGGAACAGGGACATAGACAGGTAAGTAATAGGCAGCGCTGAGAGAGGATTTTGTCACCTGTGTTTTGTATTCATCTCCTGAAGTCGCCAAAACAAAATACTACAGATGTGGGGTCTTACGCTATAGAAATTTATTTCCTCACAGTTCTGGGGGCCAGAAGTCTGGGATCAAGGTTGATTTCTGCTGAGGCCTCGCTCCATGACTTGTAGATGACTGTCTTCTCCCTGTGTCTTCACGTAGTCTTCCCTCTCTGGGTCTGTATTCTAATCTCTTCCTCTAAGAACACCAGTCAGATAGGGTTAAGGCCCACCCATATGGCCTCATTTTACCTTAAGACTCTATTTCCAAACATAATTACGTGCTGAAGTACTGGGCATAGGACTTGAACATATTTGAAGGGGACACAATTTAGCCCATAACATTGACACTGGGGGAAACTACGGAAGGTGAGGGCAGTGAAGCCTGGCCTTTAGGTGAGACCCCAAGGTCTACTGGGCAGAAAGACCCTCCATGGGTTGGTGGCTGGCTGAGTGTGGTGAAATGTCTGCGTTCCTCCTCCGTGGCCAAGCGCCAGGTCACCATGGGCAGGAGAGAAGGTTTATAACTCCAGGTTCAAAGGAGGGGTTTGGAAAACCCTCTGTGGAATCATGAGCATTTATTTATTAAAGGCTCACCAAAGATCTCCCCACCTTGATCAAACAGATGACTCTCTTTGGGACCACAGTGAGCCCTGAGGGACAGGAAGTCTCTGGTGGACATCACAACCCCTAGCCTTAAGATACGAAAGACAAACTATTTGGCCAGATACAGAACAAAAGCACCTTTCATGGTGATAGCATCATTGGAACTGATCGACATGAAGATTTTGAAGGGTTTGGAGTGAGTGAGAAAGTGTGAATGAGAATTTGAAAATAGCGGTTGGACCATATTCTTATTTAAGGACTGAAAATACCAAATATAACTTAATGATTTATTGTGATATCTTTATTGGTTTATTTTACTTAAAAAATTGTGTAAGGCTTTAATAACGTTACTTGAAATCTTGGTCCCCAAACTCTAGACTCTCTTTTCTTTATGAAGACTTTTGTTCCAAAATGGCCCATACTTGTGTGTAATTAGAGCTGGGAAAGGACTTTGTGGCACATTTTGAGATCTAAACCCAAGATACAGTCTTAGGGACAAGGGACTCACAGGCTTGAGATATATGGTCTCTTTCCTGGTTTATTGCTCAGCCCTTCAGATACATATATTTCATTTTAACTTTAAGATCAATGTAAAAATGTCTTTCATGCACGTTGAGTACTTTGAAGGGATAGACTACATTATTACTATTAGTAGTAGTGAAACATTAGTAATAAATGCACTTATCATGGCCTTGATGCACCAATCCAGTGTTCACTCATCACTCATTCACTCAATACATTTTTATTAAGTACTTTCTATATACTAAGTCTTATGTCCTCAGCTCTGACCACAAGGGACAGGCCACTCCCCTCAGGGATTTAAAGAGTGTTAAGTGCCAGGGTGACATGATAGGGAGGGCCTGAGGGGAGGTGACCGGGAGAGCAGGGTGAGAAGTGATGGGGAGAAAGCAGAGCCAGAATGCAGCTGGGGAAGCCCCAGAGTGATTTAACGCATCGGAGTGAGAGGTCCCAACTCACATTCTAAAGTGGTCATCTGGACAGCTGTGCTCACAGGCCAGTGCTGACCAGAGGACCGAGAGAGGAGGCTATAGCCAGGCAGGTGAGAGGTGATGACGTCAGAAATAGAGTGGTGGTGGTGGGTTTGAGGGGGGGACATCCGAGAGAGGAGACTGGGTGTGGTGCCAACATGAGACCACCGCTCAAGTCAGGAAGGACTCCCCTAAAGGCAATGGGCTTATCCTTAGCAGGGGGAAGTTCAGTTCAGGCAATGAGGGCCCTCCTCACAGTCAGGGCCATTATGTTCTAAAAAGGATTCTAGAGGGAAAACGGGCACATCTTCCCATGAGGGCTCCAGGAACGGGGCTATAAGTCAGCCTTAGGTGGACTGAGAGCAGCCCTGTGTGGAGGCAGGAGTAGAAATGGAAAGCCTGAAGTTTTCCTTGGCGTTGATCCCATTCTGTGGGTGCTGGCCGAGTTTCCTTCTCTTCCCAATACTTTAAGGGCAGCCACGCCACTTGTATTTACATTTATACAGTTAAATTTAAAATTCAGTTCTTTAGTCACGCAAGCCACGTTTCACATCCTTGATTGCCACATGTGGCTGACGGCTCCCTCATTGGTTAGTGTGGCTGCAGAACATTTCCGTCATCATAGAAAGTTCTGTTGGGCCATCTAGCTGTAGAAGATTCTCACTCTCTTGGATGAAATTCCTCTGGGAAAAATCTCCTTTCTCTGTGTGCTCAGTTGGTGTAAAATGAGGCAATTAATATTAGGATATTTTGCTCCATCGTGTTTTGTTGTTTTTTTTTTAGTTACTCATGAAATGAAAATGAAACTGTCAATCCCAGCTCCATCTTGCTAGATTTTTGTTGCTTATTCTTTCATTTTGGGTTGCTGATATGGTCTGGATGTTTGTGTCCTTCCCAAATTCATATGTTGAAATCCTAACCCTTAAGGTGATGGTAGTAAGAAGCAGGGGCTTTAGAAGGTGATTAGGTCATGAGGGTGGAGCCCTCTTGAGTGGGATTAGTGCCCTTATGTAGGAGACTCCAGAGAGCAGCCTCACCGCTTCCACTGTATAAGGACCAGCAAAAAACAGCCATCTATGAACCAGGAAGTAGGTGCTCCCCAGGCACCAAGTCTGCCGGTATCTGATCTTGAATTTCCTACCCTCCAGAACTGTGAGAAATGAATGTCTGTTGTTTATAAGCCACATAATCTGTGGTATTCTTGTTACTGCAGCCTGAATGGACTTGGGGTGTCCTGTCTGCTCTCTTAGATCCACCTTCGACCTTCCCTAGTGCTTGGCTTGCCCTCATCTGGGGTCACCCTCATGGGATGTGGACCTTGGTCCTCTCTACCTTATGTCTCGCAGCCACAGTGAACCCTATTCACTCCCAGGCCAAGTACCAGCTTTTGACCCACCTGGGGCTTGGCCATGGGTCCTTCTGGCTAAGTTCAGTGGGCATATCTTCCAGAAGAGGCTGTGATCCAGGAAGCAGAGAGCCAGGACTGAGAATCAGAATCACATGCTCTGTGCTCAGTCTCCAGAGAGACTAGCTGGGTTTCTTAAAGGTGCGTGTTGATGCTCTCTTTGCAGGCAGTGACCCATCAGAAAAAATAGCCGAGGAACAAGTGTCATTCTCTGGGCAGTGAAGGAGTTAGGGGGCCTCAGAAGAGAAACAATAAATTAAAGAAAAAGTGCAAGAATGTCATGCTTTCTCTGTACTTCAGAGAGCAGGTTTCATATATATTTCAACACCCGGCATGCTCAAGAATGGAGCAGACATGCACGTGCCTGCAAAACCAAAACACAGCTGGTAGGTCTAATTTTAGGTCCCTGAGCATTGGCAGTGTCCCTCTCTCCAGTGAGCACTGTCTGATCTCCCAGCATCTATGCCAAGAGCTAGACTCAGCTGAGCTCCATGACAGTCCTGTGTGCAAGCAGAAAGGTGGGTGGTTCTCCAGGTTTCCCAGGAGGAGTTGAGAGTATCTGCCTGCTCAGGGGTGACCCATTAGGGCCAGAGGATGGAGAGGTCCTGCTTATTGGTTCCCTCCTGGGCCTCAATTTGCTTGGGGAACCTTGAACAGAAGCACTTTGAAAGGGGGTCTTGGAAAGAAAAATACGATCATACAGGGTCATCTGGTGGGCTGAGTGGGGGCACTCAGTAATTGAGTATCTACCTGGAATAATGGTTCTATGGAACATTATTCTTCTTGCCAGGAATGACCACAGAAATGAGGGTCCTGGCTGACAGAAGTTTCTAGAAACCCTGCTGCTTGGGTCTGAATCTGGTCCTAGCCTCCTTGGTGGCTCCGACGGTAAAGAATCTGCCCGCAACGCGGGAGACCCATGTTCGATTCCTGGGTCAGTAAGATCCAGTATTGTTTCCTGGAGAATTGCATGGACAGAGGGAGCCTGGCAGGCTGTAGTCCATGGGGTCACAAAGAGTCAGACATAACTTAGTGGCTAACACATACTTCTGTCGTTTAGTAGTTCCATGACTTTGGCTGAGTTACCTAAACTCTCTGTGTTTCAGTTTCCTCATCTGTAAAATGATATTCATTTACCTTGTAAATCGCCCTCAAGGACTGATGTGAAGGGTAAGGGAGAGGATGCATGTGAAGTTGGAATGGTGCCTGCACACAGCAGACACTTAGTAGTCGTTACCTATTATAATTAGCTGATTATTTTGGTTTGGGGTAGTTAGAATTAATAATATAACAAGACAGCAAAAGGTAAAATGTGTCTGCCTGGACTCAAAGCCCAGTGCTACCACTTAACCAGCCCTGTGCACTTGGGCAAGTTAGTTAAGCTCTTTGTGTCTCAGCATTTTCATGGATAAAATGAAGTTAATAATATGGACATATTAATAGCATCTTTTCCAGATGATAGTTATGAGGATTAAAGGAGCTCTTACATGGGAAACACTCAGAAGAATACCTGGTGTTACAGAATAAGAACTTGAGAGGAGCCAGCTACTATTATTATCATGATTATTGTTATTGCTATTATCGCTGTATGATTATTGTTTGGCTTCTCACCTTTCAAAGGCAAGGAATGCAGGAAAGTTCACTGGAGGCTGAGATGAGACGAGACCTCATTTACTGTTGCTTTGAAGGATCAAAGTAGGATATTAAGGCACCGTTTCAGTTAACAAGCAAATATCTGTAGAACTTGTACAATGTGTCCAGAACTGGCCATTGTTGTAAACACCCAATGGCATTATGCTGACGAATTCCTCGGTCATGACGGCTCAGACATTGCTGCTAACACAGAGGTCAGTCTGGGACTGTCTGGTCTGGTAAGCCAGGCACTCCCAAGGCTGCAAGTATCATGGCATCTCTAAAACATTGCCAAGTCTCAAAGCCAGGAGGAAGACCTTGAGCCTGTCTAAAGGCTGAGGAGTGAAAGTCACTCAGTCGCGTCCGACTCTTTGTGACCCCATGAACTGTGTGTTCCACGGAGTTCTCTAGGCCAGAATACTGGAGTGGGTAGCCTTTCCCTTCTCCAGGGGATCTTTCCTATCCAGGGATCGGACCCAGGTCTCCTGCATTGTAGGTGGATTCTTTACCAGTTGAGCCACAAAGCTGAGGAGGCAGTTCGTAAGTCAGGACATCTTTTGTAAGTCAGCCATCTTCACTTTGGCTCTGTGAAGAAGTGAAAGCCAAAATTGTGTGTGTGGACTCTCTGAGGGGTCCTTGTCTGTGTCTGGCTGCTCTGTCCCACAAGCACGCCTTCCTTCTTCTCCTTACTCTGGGGGCTAGTGCTCCCTATGGGGAGGATCTCCAGCCTGGCTCCATCACCTGGACAGGTGACCCGGGAGGAGCAGGGTGGGAAGGGCGCCCTGCCAGGTCAACAGTAGGAACAAACAGGGATGCTGAGACTTCAGATGGGGACAGGACCCTGGAGAACCCTGTCCTCTTTCAGTCTTTTTGTCACCCTGGTGTCAGAATTCGGTCTCCCTCCCCAGTGAAGCCAGCCTCATTTTCTAGGACCGGCCTTATCTTCACCTTTCCAAAATCTGTTGAGCCTCCACTCAAACGAACCAACACTGAACAGCCAGGAAGTGGTCGCCAGGCTTGGAGACCTGTTAGATTCCCAAGGTCATCCTCCACAGGAGTTAGGGAAAGCCAGGGCATGGATTTAAGTTTTCCCTTTCTGACTCAGAGTGGGAAAGGAAGGCCATATCTCAGGCTCAGGAATGACCCAGAAATAGCATTCCTCTCACTCTTTTTCTCCATTAGTTGCTTTCAATTTAAGTCAATCAGACAGAAAATGAGATCACAAAACCTACAACTGAACATGCCTGAGTTTCTTATTTATCTATTTATTTATTTGCCTTTTTTTTCCCCCTTCTTTCTCTTACCGGTACCTTGTTCTTGAAACTTGTCTGGTTCAACATTTCACCGGCTTGGTTAAGTATCTTGTAAGGAAATCATTTATAATAAAGCTGGTATGCTTGGGTTTATCATTTCTAAGTGTGGGTCAGGGTTTAGTTCGCTATGTTAAACTCTCCATGCTGCATGTGATTTGTCAAGCTTTGTCAGGAACAAAAAGTTCCGGGATGTGCAAAGCAGGACTGCTTGGTTTCCATGGAGATACTGCTAGTTAGGCTATGGAAATCCTGAAAAGGCCAGAGGATGAGTGACAATACAAGGATTTAGCGGCTGATCTGAAGAGCCAGACTGAATTAATGAGATTTTTCACAGAGCGTTATTAACAAGGCTAGCGCCGGATGGCTCTTAGGCCCTCGTTTTCTCAGCTGCAGTCTTGGAAAACAGACATGGAAGATTTAATTGCTGTTTTTTAAACCCTTTAAGATTATTTTAACCTATAACATTTTAAGGTGGTAATAAAAAATGGGGTTCTTCTTTCCTACTCCCCCCCCCATCACTCAGTTACTGTTATTACTATGTTTTTGGTGGCAGTTACCCTTTATCTGCGTGGAGATGGGAAATTCAATAGTACTTATTATATTGAGCAGTTAATTCCCACATACTGTGAACACATTGCTGTTCAAAGTAGGTTATCTGGAGTTCCACTTAGAGCCAAGGGAGGGATGCCATGTCACTGGCTTTATACCTCCTAGGGCTGTATTAATTATTTATTGTAGGCTGCTGATGTCAACTGATAACTCTGGCAGGTCATCATTTGTACACATATCTATCCAGTGCTCTAGCTTTTCGGAGTTTGGGTGAGGATTTCTGAAAATGAGCAAGTTGTGTGCTTTCCCAGTTAATTCCACGTGCTACTGCGGGAGCAGTTAACCCCGAAAGGAAAGCTTCTCAGAAAGGACACATCTTGCCGTCAGCAGGTAGCAGTTTCCCCCGAAGTTTGGGAACAGTGCTGTCAAAAGGCCTTCTCCCATTTTCTTTGCAAAGATGATGCCAGAACTCCTGATTCCAGTTGCTTTATTTATTTGTCTTTTTTCTCCCCCGGCAATCAGGAACCAGGCTCTGATCACAGAAATTTTGGGTGTGTTTAGCCTGGCCTCCTTCTCATTCCCAATGTAGTCCCTGCACAAACCATCCATAAAATGTCAGCGTCTTCCCCTCCTGAAGTCGGCCAGCACGGGGTAGGGACAGTGGCTGGCCAGCGCTGCCCTTCCTCACTGGTTTGCAGAAGGGCACATGGCCATATGGTTCTGGGAGATGTCAAACCATAATGTTACTGCTGAGTAATCCACAACAAAAGCACATGCAGCCGCGTTCCCCGGATTCCTGTACAGTAGACTAATCCACTTAATCTCACTGTTAGCTTCCCCGGGCGGGAATTTCACAGTCTCTTTTGATTTAGTGGTTTGTAAAATCTCTGATTAAGTGCCTGTGCCCTCCCGTTATTATCTGTCTATTCCCTACATGAGTTGGGAGGAAGAAACCAGGGAAGTTGAAATAGGGGTCAACATGCCCTCATCCTTCCCTACTGGGTTTTTCTTTATTGTTGTTATTTTTAAACTTCAAGTGGTTGTGTGTGTGTGTATGTGTGTGTGTGTGTGTGTGTGTGTGTTACTGCTGGTGACAGCATTTTATTTTTTAAGTTTTCACATGTGCCCTTTTACCTTGACATCTGCACAGGGTCCTCCCAGCTAAACTGACCTTAAATTGATCTCTTTCGAGGACTTGTATGCTGCCAGTTCTACTCGTGGTCTAGGAGTCCACTGCCCTGTGTGTCTTTAAACATGGTAGGAGCAAGGGTGATGGAATCAGACAGACTTGACTTTGAGACTTGGTTCTGTCATTTTCTAGCTGTGGGGTTGTGGGCAAGTCACTTAACCTCTCTGGTCTTGATTTACTCATCTGAAAGTGAAGATTAAATGTCATAGAATGTATAAAGTACCTAGGTGCTAACACACAGTTCTCAATAAATTATGACAATAGTAGCTATCATTCATTTGAGGAGACATAGTTTTACACATGGAGAAGGCAATGGCACCCCACTCCAGTACTCTTGCCTGGAAAATCCCATGGACGGAGGAGCCTGGTGGGCTGCAGTCCATGGGGTCGCAAAGAGTTGGACAGGACTGAGCGACTTCACTTTCATTTTTCACTTTTATGCATTGGGGAAGGAAATGGCAACCCATTCCAGTGTTCTTGCCTGGAGAATCCCAGGGACGGGGTCACACAGAGTCGGACACGACTGAAGTGACTTAGCAGTAGCAGCAGTAGCAGTTTTACACAACAATGCTTTGTTTTGGGACATCCTGTTAAGCCCTTAGCTGTGTGTTTTTCTGGTACCTCCTCTTAGATTAAGCTTGTAGAATTTAAGAACCCAAGTTTTTCATTCACTTCGTAATTGCTAATTGCATTCAGTTTGAACTATTGTCCACCTGATTCTCTGCCCCTTAAAAATACTGATAAAAGTATTTGGGGAAATTTGCCTTGGACAGTATAATTTACAGAAATAGTAGATATTCAGTTGAAAATCTGCCAGTTATATTGAAGTTCTTGCTTAAGTTTTAAATTAAGTAGCAAACCAGTTGAATTTGTGTCCATCCATAAGGAGAAATTCAAATTGAAGAAAAAAATTTCAGGGGTTTTTGATGTTTGTTATTGTTTGGTTTGGGGTTTTGTTTTTTTCCCCATGGAATTCTCTTGAAGACCCTTCAGACTAATGAAAACATTTTTTTCTGCTTCCCCCTTCCTCAATACCTTTCAAGGAAGAGGAATTTGGAGACTTTTTTCTTTTCCATAGACACTTCTGAGTATGAACAGTCCTATCATCATGATCAGTTCAGTTCAGTTCAGTCGCTCAGTCATGTCTGACTCTTTGCGACGCCATGAATTGCAGCACGCCAGACCTCCCTGTCCATCACAAACTCCTGGAGTTTACTCAAACTCATGCCCATCAAGTCGGTGATGCCATCCAGCCATCTCATCCTCTGTTGTCCCCTTCTCCTCCTGCCCCCAATCCCTCCCAGCATCAGGGTCTTTTCCAATGAGTCAACTTCGTATGAGGTGGCCAAAGTACTGGAGTTTCAGCTTCAGCATCAGTCATTCCAATGAATACCCAGGACTTATCTCCTTCAGGACGGACTGGTCGGATCTCCTTGCAGTCCAAGGGACTCTCAAGAGTCTTCTCCAACACCACAGTTCAAAAGCATCAATTTTTTGGTGCTCAGCTTTCTTCACAGTCCAACTCTCACATCCATACATGACCACTGGAAAAACCATAGCTTTGACTAGATGGACCTTTGTTGGCAAAGTAATGTCTCTGCTTTTTCATATGCTGTCTAGGTTGGTCATAACTTTCCTTCCAGGGAGTAAGCGTCTTTTAATTTCATGGCTGCAGTCACCATCTGCAGTGATTTTGGAGCCCCAAAATAAGTCTGACACTCTTTCCACCGTCTCCCCATCTATTTCCCATGAGGTGATGGGACCAGATGCCATGATCTTAGTTTTCTGAATGTTGAGCTTTAAACCAACTTTTTCACGCTCCTTTTTCACTTTCATCAAGAGGCTTTTTAGTTCCTCTTCACTTTCTGCCATAAGGGTGGTGTCATCTGCATATCTGAGGTTATTGATATTTCTCCCGGCAATCTTGATTCCAGCTTGTGCTTCTTCCAGCCCAGCGTTTCTCATGATGTACTCTGCATATAAGTTAAATAAGCAGGGTGACAATATACAGCCTTGACATACTCCTTTTCCTATTTGGAACCAGTCCGTTGTTCCATGTCCAGTTCTAACTGTTGCTTCCTGACTTGCATATAGGTTTCTCAAGAAGCAGGTCAGGTGGTCTGGTATTCCCATCTCCTTCAGAATTTTCCACAGTTTATTGTGATCCACACAGTCGAAGGCTTTGGCATAGTCAATAAAGCAGAAATAGATGTTTTTCTGGAACTCTGTTGCTTTTTCGATGATCCAGTGGATATTGACAATTTGATCTCTGGTTCCTCTGCCTTTTCTAAAACCACCTTGGACATCTGGAAGTTCTCAGTTCACATATTGCTGAAGCCTGGCTTGGAGAATTTTGAGCATTACTTTACTAGCGTGTGAGATTGAGTGCAATTGTGTGGTAGTTTGAGCGTTCTTTGGGATTGTCTTTCTTAGGGACTGGAATGAGAACTGACCTTTTCCAGTCCTGTGGCCACTGCTGAGTTTTCCAAATTTGCTGGCATATTGAGTGCAGCACTTTCACAGCATCATCTTTCAGGATTTGAAATAGCTCAACTGGAATTCCATCACATCCACTAGCTTTGTTCATAGTGATGCTTTCTAAGGCCCACTTGACTTCACATTCCAAGATGTCTGGCTCTAGGTGAGTGATCATACCATTGTGATTATCTGGGTCATGAAGATCTTTTTTGTACAGTTCTTCTGTGTATTCTTGCCACCTCTTCTTAATATCTTCTGCTTCTGTTAGGTCCATAACATTTCTGTCCTTTATTGAACCCATTTTTGCATGAAATGTTCCCTTGGTATCTCTAATTTTCTTGAAGAGATCTCTAGTCCTTCCCATTCTATTGTTTTCCTCTATTTCTTTGCATTGATCACTGAGGAAGGCTTTCTTATCTCTCCTGGCTATTCTTTGGAACTCTGCATTCAAATGGGAATATCTTTCCTTTTCTCCTTTGCTTTTTGCTTCTCTTCTTTTCACAGCTATTTGTAAGGCCTCCTCAGACAACCATTTTGCCTTTTTGCATTTTTTTTCGATGGGGATGATCTTGATCCCTGTCTCCTGTACAATGTCATGAACCTCCATCCATAGTTCATCAGGCTCTCTGTCTATAAGATCTAGTCCCTTAAATCTATTTCTCACTTCCACTGTATAGTCATAACGGATTTGATTTAGGTCATACCTGAATGGTCTAGTGGTGTTCCCTACTTTCTTCAGTTTAAGTCTGAATTTGGCAATAAGGAGTTCATGATCTGGGCCACAGTCAACTCCAGGTCTTGTTTTTGCTGACTGTATAGAGCTTCTCCATCTTTGGCTGCAAAGAATATAATCAATCTGATTTCGTTGTTGGCCATCTGGTGATGTCCATGTGTAGAGTCTTCTCTTGTGTTGTTGGAAGAGGGTGTTTGCTATGACCAGTGCATTCTCTTGGCAAAACTCTATTAGCCTTTGCCCTGCTTCATTCCGCACTCCAAGGCCAAATTTGCCTGTTACTCCAGGTGTTTCTTGACTTCCTACTTTTGCATTCCAGTCCCCTATAATGAAAAGGACATCTTTTTTGGGTGTTAGTTCTAAAAGGTCTTGTAGGTCTTCATAGAACCGTTCAACTTAGGCTTCTTCAGCATTACTGGTTGGGGCATAGGCTTGGATTACAGTGATATTGAATGGTTTGCCTTGGAAACAAACAGAGATCATTCTGTCGTTTTTGAGATTGCATCCAAGGACTGCATTTCGGACTCTTTTGTTGACTATGATGGCTACTCCGTTTCTTCTAAGGGATTCCTGCCCACAGTAGTAGATATAATGGTCATCTGAGTTAAATTCATCCATTCCAGTCCATTTCAGTTTGCTGATTCCTAGAATGTTGACATTCACTCTTGCCATCTCCTGTTTGACCACTTCCAATTTGCCTTGGTTCATGGACCTAACGTTCCAGGTTCCTATGCAATATTGCTCTTTACAGCATCAGACCTTGCTTCTATCACCAGTCCCATCCACAACTGGGTATTGTTTTTGCTTTGGCTCCATCCCTTCATTCTTTCTGGAGTTATTTCTCCACTGATCTCCAGTAGCATATTGGGCACATAGTTTCTCTTTCAGTATCCTATCATTTTGCCTTTTCATACTGTTCATGGGGTACTCAAGGCAAGAATACTGAAGTGGTTTGCTGTTCCCTTCTCCAGTGGACCACATTCTGTCAGACCTCTCCACCATGACCCGACTGTCTTGGGTGGCCCCACACGGCCTGGCTTAGTTTCGTTGAGTTAGACAAGACTGTGGTCCTGTGATCAGATTGGCCAGTTTTCTGTGATTATGGTTTTAGTCTGTCTGCCCTTTGATGCCTTCTCGCAACACCTACCGTCTTACTTGGGTTTCTCTTACCTTGGACGCGGGGTCTCTCTTCACGGCTGCTCCAGCAAAGCGCAGCTGCTGCTCCTTACCTTGGACCAGGAGTATCTTCTCACGGCCGTCCCTCCTGACCTTGAACGTGGAGTAGAACTCACTTCACTTGTACAAATAAAGCCCTAACCTCTCATCAGGCCTGGTTGGGACAGACGGTAAAAACTTCAATCTAACATCTGGGAATGGGAAGCATAGCAGTTTGTTCTTTTTTAAAATCAAATTACATGGGGGCTCCACACTCCCACCATCAGTTGGAGGAAAGTCCAGGACTGGCTAATACTGGCCTACTGGGCTCCAGTTCCATTGCTCAGTCACTGCCTGATCTTGGCAGGTTACTAACCATTCTGTGCCTCGATCTCCCCATTAGTAAAATGGGACTATTAGTACCTCTCTTCTTAATGGAAGGTTGTTGTAGAAGATTAAATGAATCTTACACTTACATGTGCAAGTGCTTAGAGCAAGGCCTGTTTCGTATCAAATGTTCCGAAGGTGTCAGTTTGATCATAATATTGATGATTATTGTTATAAGTTGAGAGACTTACGTGATACCAGCAAAATGGGACACGGGCATGATGCTTAGTCTATGAAAATGACCATCCCTTACCAGTTCACTCTTTGGGCTCCTTGATGCTCACTCTAGTGTTGGTCCTCTGCCACCTGTTGGGCACCTGGGTGTGCTCTGGGCAGGTTACAGAGTGGCCGCCGAAGCCAAACTCAGTACTGGAGGACCCTCACCTGGAGCTGGGCTCCAAGAGCCAGTTCCCAGAAATCCACAGCCATCCCCACCAGAGGACTAGCTGCTTTCCCATGGTGGAACGGGGATGACGTCTTTTCTACAAGTCCAACTACTCAGTTTCAGATTCTCTTTTTCTGTCTCCCTGTCCCTGTCTATCAGTGGACCCATGTCCTCCAATAATTTGGCCACTTCATATGAAGAGCTGACTCATTGGAAAAGACCCTGATGCTGAGAAAGATTGAAGGCAAAAGAAGAAGAAGGCAGCAGAGGATGAGATGGTTAGATAGCATCACTGACTCAATAAACACCAATTTGAGAAACTCCAGGAAATAGTGAAGGACAGGAAGCCTGAAGTACTGCAGTCCATGGGTCTCACTGAGTCGGACATGACTTAGCAACTGAACACCACCACCAATAACATAGCCTCCTAGACAATCCAGTTCTATAGCATTAGGACCACAGTCTTAAAGCAAAATATATTCATTCTCCCTTGGAGCAAGAGATGTTTCACCCTCAGAATGGAAAACTTCCTCAACTTCCTATTCTCTCAAAGGTGTGAAATGGTCTGAAGGTGGGATCGGAGCAAAGGAAGATGACCTTCGGTTCCTTTGTGATTGTGTTGAGCCTATAGCTGAGATCAGGACACAGCTAATTTCTCGTTCCGTCTTCCCACTGGCTGGAAGGCAAGTTTTGGAAAGTGTGTGTTTGGCACTTTCACCCCTTTAGAGTCTGAACACCCCAGCAGTGTTCTAGCAGCTGAGCTGAGGGAAGGGCACCTCTTGTTTGAGTTGAGGCGCTAAGGACTTCAGAGAGGTGCCTGAGGCAGACACTTAACGGAGTGGGTGGCTCAGAACTGAGTCTCCAGACCAAAGCTCATCTATTCAGTCCAGAGCTGCTGAACAATGATAGGAAGTTCATTGGGTTCGTGGGTGTTGGGGATTCAGTGTATGAGGGGATTCTAAGAGAAAGGAAGGAAGGAAGGGAGACATATTTGGAGTATTTCCAGTTGTTGGCAGTGGCGCTTTTTTTTTTTTTTTTGGCCAGTTATGTCACTTGTTTCCATGCTATTCTAGGACTATTGTCCTCGAGTGGCCAGTGTGTTTCCTTCTTTTTATCCCATTATCTCTGGGCTGCTCATCCCAATGTCTCAGGTCAGTTAGAGCAGCCAGACTATTCACTGTGGACTCCTCGAAGAAAATCATAAGTCCTGACTTCTTCATTCAGTACCTCTGCCCCAGGTCTAGATTTAATAGAAAAGAAAATGAGCATCAATTAATCATTTTGTACACTGCGGAGCACACTTAAGTTTATTATCTAATTTAAGATTGGGTTCTGATCTCAGCTCTTCCATTTCAAGCATACTTATATATGATATCTTTTATGTAAAGTCCAAAATAAGAAAAACTGATCTATGATGATTCAAGTCCGAATGGTCACCTTAGGAGGGAGGTGGTTAATAACCAGGAGTTATTAGAAGGTTCTGAGATCCTAGTAATGTTCTATGTCTTTATCTAAGTAATAAGTTCATGAATATGTTTACTTTCTTCAAATTCATTCAATTAAAAAAAAAGTCCAAAGGCTAATTCAGGTATTTTGCTTAATGGAAATAATTTTAGTGCTTGGCAGAATGGCTAAAAAGCTTGATATGACCCAACTATTTATTACATGTTCTTCTGCATGTGATGAAGCTAATCTGAGACAGTGGCTGAGAACTTTAAACCCAATTGCTGTGTGCAGCTCCATTGAAACTGCCCTGCTCCACCTCCCTTGGCTGCACTCTAGGCAAGTTTTTGCATTCATTTTGGTCTCTAGTATCCTTTTGCCTAGCCTCATTGCTCGAGGCTGTCAACCAACACTAATGAATTACAGCATGAAGGCCAGCTTAGAAGCATCATTTCTTTGTGGTACAAATGAGCAGTGAGAAGGCGCTACTCCCCTATCACAGATCTTCCTGGTTGAAGGAAAAACAGACATCACCAGGAGAATTTCCAGCTTTCATAGGAACCTGTTCCAAGTTATAATATCAAATCTAATCTTTGAACTTCCCTGGTGGTCCAGTGGTTAAAACTCTGAACTCCCAGTGCAGCGGGCACAAGTTCGATCCCTGGTTGAAGAAGATCCCACATGCCACGTGGTGAGGCCATAACAAAACTAATCTTTGGAGTTTTGGAGTGTGTGCCTATGCTCTAGGTTCTATTCATCTCCTTTTTTTTTGTATGTGTATGTGCTCAGTTGTGTCTGACTCTTTGTGACCCCATGGACTATAGCCTGCCAGGCTCCTCTGTCCATAGGACTTTCCAGGCAAGAATACTGGAGTGGGTTGCCATTTCCTCCTCTGGGGATCTTCCCAACCCAAGGCTCGAACCCATGTCTCCTGTGTCTTCTGCATTGCAGGCAGATGCTTTACCACTGAGCTACCAGGGAAGTACTTGTTCTATTCTGCATACTTTAAATGTATTAACTTACTTGACTACATAACAGCTGTATTAAAATGCATTAACTTACCTAATTACATAATAACCGCATGAGGTAGTGTTATGGATTGGATATTTGTGTTCCCACCAAAACTTGTATTTTGAAACCCTGACTCCTAATGGGATAATGTGAGGGGGTGAGGTCTTTGGAAGTAATTAAGTTAGAAGGGTGGAGCCCTCATGATAGAATTAGTGCCCTTATAAAAAGAGATTTAAGAGAGCTTCTTGCTTCTTCTCTGTTTCTCTGTTCCCTACCACGTGAAGTCACAGCTAGAAGGCAGCTGTCTACAAGCCAGCAAGAGGGTGCCCCCAGAACCCAACCATGTTGGCCCCCTGATCTTAGACTTCCAGCCTCAGAACTGTGAGAAATAAGTGTCTATTGTTTAAGTCACCCATCCTATGGTGTTTTGTTTTAAGAACCCAGACCGATAAAACAAGTAGGAGCTATTCCCCGTGTTGCTGGTGTGGAAACAGAGGCAGAGAGCAGTTCTGTCAAAGAACACGCGGTTAGCAAGCAGGAGAGCCGGGGAGTTGGCCTCTTCCTGGAGCCCTTGCTCTTCACACACACACAGGACAAGACACGATCAACTTCCTGCTGCCATCTTGGTGTCTTCAGTTTCGAGAGACCCATAGCAGGAAGCTTTCTCTGTACATCAGAGGTCAGTCCCTGGGATTCAGGCCCCAGGGATGGTGAGGGACCGTGAGGATCATCCCATCTTCATCTCATGGTGACAGCGGCTGTTGAGCGGAGTGGGAAATTTTGTTCATTTGTGTAAAAAAACACAAAGCGTCACAGAGGATGTAAACCTAGGTAAATCAGAGATCTGAGCAAGGGTGACAAACACTGTTTTAAAAAGAAGGAACACAGCTTTTCTCCTTGCCCGATATTCCTCCTGCTCCCACCCTGTGCCTTCTTCAGAACCCCCATTTTCTGAGCTCTCACCGGTAAACTTAGTAAAGATTGATATCGGCGACAAATCCTGTCAACTTCCGTGCTGCAAAACTTAGTCACTGTGCAAAATGGACCAAGGAAAATAAATAACCCAAGGAATGATGAAGTGTGTAAATATTGATGCGGATGCCAGGCACCGGGAGGTTGGATGAAGCAAAAAAAGAGCTAGTGAAGGCAAGGTCCCATACCCTGATGGAAAGGAGAAAAGTCTTTTCTCATTGATTTTCATTCTCCCATTATTTTCAGAATGGGAGTGTGTGTTGTAGGCTAGGTGGTAAATTCCTGGATTCCAAAAAGAAAAAAAAGTCATTCTAGAAAAAGCATTTTTTAATTAGTTTTAAAAATTGCTATTACAAAAGTAGTACTGTATACAGAAAAAAATTTTAAATACATACATAAGAAAAATAGAATAATGAAGAATACTGTCACCAAAATAATTCCATCACCGAAAATACTAACAGTGAGTATCTTCTAGACTGTTTTCCATGCTTATGTATTCATTTCCTAACTTCTGAGGCCCAGGTTTTTCAAAGTTTGGTATTTCTGAAATCAGATTGAATCTATGGGTACATATACTATGGCAGTGTTACCTTTTTCCATAAAAGGCTATTATTAAGTTAAAGTGGTTTCCTACCAATGATGACATCTTAAACCCCAAAATATATATGTGTACCACATATTTGTAGAAAATATTATATTGTACATACAATCTTTTCTTTTTTTCTTTTTTAACTTTTTTTTTCTTTTTCTTTTCTTGAGGTATTATTGATGTAACATTAAATTAGTTTAATGTGTACAATGTAATTATTTTATACTAGTATATACTGTAAAATCATCTCCACAATAAGTCCAGTTAGCATCTGTCACCACTCTTAATTACAAATTTTTTCCCTTATGATGAGAATTATCTACCCTCCTAGCTACTTTCAAATATGCAATACAGTATTATTAACTATAGTCACTATGCTGTACATTATATCCCCATGAAATATTCCTTTTATAACTAAATTTGTACTTTTTAACCCCTTCACCCATTTCACCCACTCTAGCATCTCCTTTTTCCCTTTTTTCTTATAGTATTGTTGTTGTTCAGTTGCTCAGCTGTGTCTGACTCTTTGCGACCCCATGGACTGCAGCACGCCAGGCTTCCCTGTCTTTATAGTATACATAACATAAATTGATCATTTTAACCATTTTTAAGATTACAATTCAATGATGTTAAGAATATTCATGATGTTGTGTGACTATCCCCGCTATTTAATTTCTGAACTTCTTCATCATCCCAAACATAAGCTCTCTACCCATTAATCAATAACTCCTTCTCCCAGCCTCCTCCTTCTCCCAGCCCAGATAACCACTGTTCCACTTCCTGTTTCTGTACATTTGCTTATTCATCATATAAGTGGAAACATAGAATACTTCCTGTCATTGTGGTCTGACTTATTTCATCTCGCACAATGTTTTTGAGGTTCACCCACGCTGCAGCATATATCAGAACTCCAGTTTTTCCTATGGCTGAATAATCTACCACATTGTGTTTGTCTGGTGATGGACACATGGGTTGTTTCCGCCTTTGGGCTATTGTGAATAATGCTGCTATGAACATTGGTATACAGTATCAATTTGAATCCTGTTTTCTATTCTTCGGAATTGAATATCTAGGTGTGGAATTGCTGGATCACATGATAATTCTCTTCAGCTTTTTGAGGAACTGTCAAAGTATTTTCTACAGTGGCTGTATCATTGTGTATTCCCATTAGTGATACATTAGGGTTCTAGCTTTTCCATATTCTCTTCAATACTTATTTCCTGCCATATATATATATAATTTATAATAGCCATCTTAATGGGTGCAAAGTAGGTGTACACACTATTTTAAAATCTGCTTCTTCCTATTAATGATATATCCTAAATATATTTCCATGTCAGTTAATATTCTTCTATAATCCATATCAATTACCATTTTAATGGCTATAGTTTCTAGCTCTGTGTATGCTTAATTATATTAATACTTTTTTAAACAATCCTCTATAGTGGAATATTTAGGTTGTTCTCAGTTTTTTTCCTATTATAAATGATGATGAAATGGATACTTTACGGCTATTTTTTGCACACATTCTTAATTTATTTCATTGGTATAATCCCTAGATATGCTATTGTTGGATCAAAAATATGAATGTGTAAGACTTTTAATTCATAATTCTAATATTCCTCCACTTAGTTTTAAAAGGAAAAAAATCAACAGTGTTTTAGTGATGAACCCACACCACCCACACCACCACTGCCAACTCCAAAGATTTAACTGGAAAATATTTGCAATTATAAGGAAAAAAGGAAGTGGAAATGAAGATCTGGTCAATGAAATAGAAATTGTATCAGTCAGCTCTTTTGCCAGATGGCTTGACAATTCTGGAGTGATGAAATTCTTTATAATATTCATCTTGGGTCTGAGAATAAACTTTTTTTCAAGGAAGTATGATTACTTTCTTTCTGACCTGATTTTCAGATTTCTCATCTACCAGTGTTGCCTGGATTGTAGTAAGAAAAAACAAATAGAGTGAAAGTAGACACTCCACCAAAGAGTTCCTCTAGCAGTTACTTCAACTTGAAATTCTGAGCATCAGTATTAAATTTCTATAGAGGAGGAATAAAAAGTTTCTGATTGGTATATCTAAATTAGTACAAATAATACACTAAACCTACACCATAGAAATTCTCAGGAGGATTTTCTTACCTCTGAAAAATTGGATAATTTTATGGAAAGCATTGCATTTCATCCCTCATTGCTCATTAGGGTAGATGCTGCAACAATGACCAAGAGGGCAAGCAAGTGAGCAGTCATCCTATAATCAGAATTATCTGCCCCAGCTAAGTCACCTGTCCTAGTTTGTTTGGGCTGCTAAAACAGAGTACCATAGACTTCTCACAGCTCTAGAAGCCAGGATGTCCAAGGCACTGGTGAGTTTGGTATCTGGTGAAAACCTGCTTCTTGGTCCATGGATGGCCGTCTTATCACTGTAACCTCACATGGTGGGAGGGACAAGGGAGCTCTCTGAGGTCTCTTTTATAAGGGCACTAATTGAATTAGGAGAGTTCCACCCTCCTGATCTAATCACCTCCCAGAGGCCCCAACTCCAAAGACCATAATGCTGCGGATTAGATTTCAACCTATGAACTTTGGGGAAATACATTCAATATATAGCATGCATACGTGTGTGCTCAGTCACTCAGTTGTGTCTGACTCTTTGGACACAAAGGGTGGATTTTATAGGCCATGGACTATAGCCCACCAGGCTCCTCTGTCCATGGGATTGTCCAGCCAAGAATACTGGAGTGGGTTACCATTTCCTTCTCCAGGGGATCTTCCCAACCTAGGGATTGAACTTTCATCTCTTTCATCTCCTGCATTGGAAGGCGAATTCTTTACAACTATGCTACCTGGGAAGTCCCTCAATGTATAGCTGCATTAAAAACCGCAGCCCAACTGAGCGACTGAACTGAACTGAGCACTATGGTCCTTATGGCAGTAATTTTTAGACCTTAGTGTCCATCAAAATTACTGAGGGATGTTAAAACACAGATTTCTAAACTCCACCTCCAGAATTTCCAGTTCAGTAGATCTGAGTGGGGCCTGAGAATCTTCATTTCTAACCACTTCCAAAGTACTGCTGGTTAAGGACCAAACTGTGTAAAACACGGCCTTCACTGATGTTGTCTTTCACTCACCTCCCTCAAGACAGCTTTGGATGATCACTTAGATGAGTGGTTAAGAGCAAGTAAGCTAAATGCTAAACAAAACAGCTATATAGATTGTGATAATCATGACAAAGAGCTACAATTATGTTTTATTCATGGGGCAGTTTTTCTCTAGGAGAATTATTGGAGTCCTCGTACTTAGAATTGGCATCAACAGACAACAGACTTCTCACACGGAAACAAAGGTGTCAATCCAGATCACATAGTAACTCTGATAAATAAATTTTTCACTGTGCTTACTTCAGTGGCTCTAGTGAGTAATATGTTTATGATGTGCATAAATAACATCAATGGGAATAAAATCCTTTCAAAGATGTATTTTTGTAGGTTCCCAAATAAAATATATAGTCCTTGAGGTCAGAATCTTATTTTCTGTCACTCCAGGGCACTTGCTTCCGTGGTAGCTCAGATGGTAGAGTCTGCCTGCAATGCAGGAGACCCCAAGTTCGATCCTTGGGTTGGGAAGATCCCTTGGAGAATGGAATGGCAGCTCACTCCAGTATTTTTGCCTGGAGAATCCCATGGACAGAGGAGCCTGGTGGGCTACAGTCCATGGGGTCCCAAAGAAAGACATGACTAGCGACTAATGCTTCCACTTTCAGTTTCCAGGGCATTTGGCCTCTAGTCAGTACTCAATACATGTTGTTGATCAATTCAAGGTTAACTCATCTACACAGCACATGCGAACCACCAGAGTATGAGATAAAAACCTATTTAGGAAGGACGGGAGGTGTGTGTTAGACTGTGAAGGCCCTTGAGTGGGCCCTTCTGCACTGACTCTGGACTTGGCCATGTGAGTTGCTTTGGCCAATGGAACAGCAACACACGTGATGACGCCGAGACCTTATCAGTACTTGTACACCGGGGCTTCTTCTCTGGAAAGGTTCCTCTTGGATCCACCTGCCAGGCTGGCGGACTCAATCACCAAGTGATGGGTGACCCCATGGAGAAAGAGGTCAGAAGACACCTAGGATCCCAGCCTCACTCCCAGGGGAACGCAGCTTCGTGAGTGACCTCAGCTACTGCACTCAGCACTGGAGAACTTCCCACTGACTCCCATCAACCGCAGACTCAAAGAAATGATGGGAGGCAGTAGGTATGAAGTGATAGGAAGCTGAAACAGGAGGACTGCAAAAGCAATGTATTTTAAAATTTAAAAAATAATCCGAGAGCCATGTAGGTGATTTCCCTGGGTCATTTCTGCTTCTGTGATCCTTTTTCGAAGTCTGAGGAAAAAATCTGGGTGTCATGAAAATTTGATTCATTTGTTTATCCGCTCAACTGACTTTTGCTGACCTTCTATTACAAGCCCAGCTCCGTGTGAACACAGGAGACAGGGAAGGAGGGAGAGACAGGGGAGTCAGTGATCCCACCCCAGAGCGGTAAGAGCCAGCATGATGGTATGGGGGGTGGAGGGGAAGAATGAAGCTGAGGCGACTTCCTAAGACTGGCTCACGACTTCTATGGAACCCTGACTTGGGATGACTGAATTCTAGGTACTTTGATGGAACTCAGGATAAAAAAAAAAATTAAAATTAGAACGACAGCTAGAGAGGTGGACAAGATGGAGTGGCAAGTTCTTGTTATCCGTATAAAGGTTTCAAATATAGCTCTTCTCGAGATATGAGCAATCCTTCTTGGCTTCCTTAAATCACATCCTGGACGCATGGCCAAGAAGCTGTTTCCTTCCATCACTGAGACAGAACATCTCATGTGACAACACAATGCACGCTCCCCCCGACAACCCACCTCCCACGTGCTGGAAGTCAGAGCTCAGACTCACACTGCCCGGCCCCCTCGCCTGACACTGACAGCTTGGGAATTACTAGGAGCAGAGCCTGGCATGTGCGGAAGCCACCCTAAGAGAGACCATCCCAGAAGAGAGGTGCTAACTAGGTGAAGACATATGACTCTGAGCTCCACTTCCTAATTCTAATGGAGGGAGAGTCTGGCACAGAGCCAGGAAGCAGAAAAGGCATGAAAGGAAGAACTAATTTGGAGCTGGCGCAGTGAGTGTTTTCTGGCTTATTTAAACACGTAGATATAGAATTCAAGCAGGGAGGAGGGAATCTGACTACCAGATGGAGATGCTGAGTGAGGTAGCACGTCAACAATGAAGGCAGCAATGCCCAGGCAGGAAAGGAGACATTTTTGACAGCAGGGACTCTATAGAGGGATCGATGCTTGGTGGATTGGGTGGGTTCCACTTAACCTCAGGATTTCATTTTCACGTGAATCCCGAGGAGGCAGAGGATGAGGTTACTGGCTTGACCCCCTGTTAAAGAAAAAACACAATTCAGTCCTTTAAGGACGACTAAGGAAACAAGTCAAGTAGATAACAAGCAGGCAGATGTAAGACCTTGGAACATGGATGTACTGAGGCAGAGGGAGTGTGCTGGGGTCGAGGGAAGCACGGAGGAGCATGACTGACAGAGTCCTGGCCCTCAGGGAACAGCCATTCTAGTTGTTGTTTCATATCCCAAACATAGTGAGGTGCACGGAACGCAGAGGTCAGCAGGTAGCCGTGATGTAGCGGGAAGCTCCCAGAAACCCAGCCATGCAGCATCTCTCAGCAGTTTGCTTGCTCTGGGACCTTAAGCAAGTCTCTGAAATTCTCCTTTTCCCTTCTGTGAACTGGCGGTTCCTTCGAGGTCACACTGAAGAGTCACTGAGACAGTGTTACAGGGTAACAGTGTGCTGGAGGGTGGAGGAAAGGCTTGGAGCCTTATTTTGCCGGCCAAACCCACATGTGGTAGCTCTCGGGGAATGTGGTTGCCCCTGGATAAAAATATGGCAAGACAGGCAAAACCATTGGGAGAACTTAGAGGCAAGAGTCAGAGAGAGGGCTTCCCTGGTGGCTCATGGTAAAGAATCCCCCTGCCAATGCAGGAGAGACGTGCTGGATCCCTGATCCGGGAAGGTCCCACATGCCATGGGGTGACTAAGCCCATGCGCCACAGCTGTTGAGCCTACGTTCTACAGCCCGTGAGCCACAACTACTGAACCCACGTGCACAACTGCAGAAGCCCACACACCCTAGAGCCTGTTCTCCGAAACAAGAGAAGCCCCCTCAATGAGAAGCCTGCTCACCACAACTAGAGACGAGCCCCCACTCTCTGCAACTAGAGAAAAGCCCGCACAGCAACCAAGACCCAGCACAGCCAAAAATAAATAATAAATGAGTGTGTGAGTATGTACTCAGTCACGTCTGACTCCTTGTGACCCCATGGACACATGGGGAGGACCCAGAGGATCCTGGGTCCCGCCAGGCTCTTCTGTCCATGGGCTTCCTCAGGCAAGAACACTGGAGTAGGTTGCCATTTCCTTCTCCAGGGGATCTTCCTGACACCCACAATCTCTTGTACCTCCTGCGCTGGCAGGCAGATTCTTTACCACTGAACCACCTGGGAAGCTCAATAAATAAATGAAATAGTTTTTTTAAAAAGATGTTTAGAAAAAAGAGAGAGAGTGAGTATGCATCCACCTCCAGCCTAGTTCTGTAGCGTCTGGAATTCATTGCTTCTCCCTCAATGTGATTCCGTGATTCATGCATCTCTGGATGTGATGTCACGTACTCTGTGCTGTTCATCGCACTGCATTCCAGGAGTGGTGGAGGGAGCCATGTCCAATGTCAGAGAGCTTGGAAATGAGTCCTTGGTTTAATTTTAACTCCTTCTATAAACTGTGGCCTGATTTGAGGAAGACTCCGTCTGCGTCTGGCCAGACGCAGATGGCCCCGCCATCGCTTCCTTCTCTTCATCCCTTTCTCCTGTGCTCAGTCTGACCGTCTCGCCTCTATCGCACATATGGACTTTGCAAATAAGTGTGAGGTGATTTGTGTGCTCAGCTAACTTGAGAAGAAAGAAAGTGTGTGAGCAAAGCTGAACACCCAGCCAGGTCATGAGCCCCTGCAGTGGGGGAGCCGCCTGCTCCTCTCCGGCAGTGAAACGTTATCTCAGCAGGGGGATGGAGTCCAGGCAAGGCCAACAGATCGGCCGGAGAGCCCCTTCTTTCCTTCCCAGCCCCAGATTCTGCTGTATTTTTTCCCCCCTTGAGCAGTAAGTCAAGTTCTCTCTCTCCTTTGTATAAACTGAGTGACCTTATGGCTGAGGCAGCCGCCGCCTGCTTGTTCACGGCTTTCCCCCTCCCCTTCACCCACCATCCAGGAGGCTGGATTTACATATGGGCAGCACCTTTCAGAGGCTTCCCCGGTGGCTCACGTGGCATGGAATCTGCCTGCAATGCAGGAAACCCAGGTTCGATCCTTGGGTAGGAAAGATCCCTTGGGGAAGGGAAGGGCTACCCACCCCAGTATTCTTGCCTGGAGAATTCCATGGACAGAGGAGCCTGTTGGGCTGCAGTCCATGGGGTCTCAGAATCGGACATGACTGAATAGACACAGCACCTCGCAGAGGAATAGAAACCACCCTTCTCATTGCTCAGACGCCAACAAAGGCGCTGAACCTTCCATCGGGAGCCCCCAGGTGATGGATGAATCCCAGTTAGTGAGCCACATGGTGGCTGTGGGTGGAGGGTGGGGGTGGAATGGGGGGAGTGAGTGGAAGAGTCCTCTGAGGAAGATGGAGGGATGCGGGACAAGCAAGGGTTAAAATGGCCTGCCGCATTTTGACCGAGAAACACTAATTTAGGGCAGGGGTCAGCAAACTTTTTCTGTAAAGGGCCAGGTAGTAAATAATTTGTTCTCTTTGTGGGCCATCCAGTCTCTGTCCCAACTACTCTGTGGTCATAGGGCAAAACCGGCCGCAGACAACTGGTAACTGAATGGGCGTGTCTCTGGCCCCAATAAAAGATGGTTCAGAACAAGAGGCAGCAGTGGGGAGTGGCCCATGGGCTGCAGTCCATGTGTGTGTTTAGCCAGCTACCTCGGGGAGAGGCGACCTCTGCCTCCTTCACATGGCTCTGCTTTTTCCACCCTGCTTCTCTCTTGGTACCGACTTTGGGTGCTGGACTTGGACAAGGAGACCCTCTAAATGAAAACCACTGGGCTGGTGACTTCAGGGTTCAGGATTTTGTTGATAAATCCCCTACCACAGGACAGGTAGAGAGTGTAGGCACTGAAATTCAGTCAGGGGAGGTGTTAGGAACTCCCTTAAGCAGTTTGGTATTAGGCTTCTTGGGTGGCTCAGTGGTAAAGAATCCACCTACCAGTGCAGGAGACGGAGATTGGACCCCTGGGTCAATAAGATCCCCTGGAGAAGGAAATGGCAACCCACTCCCGTATTCTTGCCTGGAGAATCCCATGGATAGAGGAGCCCGGCAGGCTACAGTCCATCGGGTCACAAAGAGTTGGACACGACTTCGCAGGTAAACAACAACATAGATATTACAGAATTCTTCTATTTTCTACCTCTTTTCCACTTTCCAGGTCTGAATGTTGACATTCTGACTTCAGCCTCTATATGTGTCTTGTGTTTCCTATTGTATCTTCTATTCCTCATCCACTCCTATGGTTTCAGGAAGGGCTCCTTAATCTAATTCTCCTCCCTCTGGGTTCACTCCTTAACTACCCTCAGTCCACCACTTCCCCTTCCATTGGGCTCCTTCATCCAGCCTGAGAGCGAGCTCAGTGATACAAGCTAGACTGTGCGTGGGTTCAAATCCCAGCTCTGCCTGTACTTGTCGACCAGTCAACCAGTTTGTATCTCTACTTCCTCATCTGTAAAATAGCCTTGATAATAGTACCCAGCCCATGTTGTGAGAAGTAAATGAATAACCTGTATAGAGCATTTAGAATAACAGGATAACCGAACCTGTAGCGTTCTCATATGTAGTGCTTCAACTTCCTTATTTTTCTTGACAATTTTTTCACCATATTTTATTGATAATATAAAATGGATTCTGGGTGGTAAGAATGATAATGACTGCACAGAACCTGGAGTTATCACTGGGTGGCAGAAACTTGTCTTCATCCGGTATGTATGTGGGAGGTCTTTATGTCTTTGCTTATGTTTTTCATGATCAGTTGAAATCCTAGCCCTTTAATGCTTTGGTATCAGATGCTATTTGTTGTGCAAATACCAGTTTTTTCAGCATCGGAACTCCTCAGGGGTCTAGTTGTGGTCAGATGAGCTATCGGTGCCCCTGGGAATACCAGCTACTATTTTCTAGTGCTGTGCTTTGGGGAAAGGTCAAAGTCCTGCCCAGGTGAGCTTAAGGGGAGAGGTCACAAGCCCTCGGGGGGAGCCCTGGTCACCCCAGGACCACCGGTCATCATTCCACCAGAAACCTCTGTGGTTCAGTTGAACTCTAAGCTCTTCCAGGGATTGCACTGGGAGGGGGCCATCTCTAAGGATTGCTCACCAGCCTGGGGGGGTGGGGGTATTGGGAGGGTGAGCCTGAGGGCAGCTGTGCAGACTTAATGCCACTACCCCCCACCAGGGTTTCTTCTGCTCAAATGGTAGCCCTGCCCCAACACCCCAGAGACCTCAGACAATAGGCACCAGCACCCTGCAGCCAATTTCTGTGTGGAAGGGGTGGTCAGGGATTGTCCTCAGGCTCCTGGGAGGTGTGGTGCAGGCAGGGAGACCAGAGCAGAATTTTCAAAGCTTTCTTCCATCCTCTTTCACTATCCCTTCCAGCCACCTTCCTCAGCTCCACAGCCCACATTCTCACTGATTGAAGACAGGCCAGTGGTGACTCAAGGTTCTGTGCGGTCATTATCATTCTCACTGCCCAGAACCCAGCTTTCCCTCTTGCTTCTGTGGTTTCTCAAGGGCTGATTTTGTTGGCAGGAGCCTGCACACTGTGCTAGTTCCCTATCTTAGGAAGAACCAGAAAGCAGAATCGTGAAGTCTGAGGAAACTGAGATGCTGTCCAGCTTTCCATCCTGGGTGTGAATCTCCCATGATGGCTCCAGTAAAGTGTCACTTGGGCTCAAACAGTGAAGGGATGGACCTGCTCATTTTCAGTGACTTGTACCTGAAACATAACATACATACAGAAGAGTGCTAAGACCTAAGTGCATTGTTCAGTATAAGTTACAACTTACGATGCTCAGTCGTGTCCAACTCTTTGCGACCCCATGGACTGTAGCCTGCTAGGCTCCTCTGTCCATGGACATTTGCAGGCAAGAATACTGGAGCGATGTGCCATTCCTTTCTCCAGGGGATCTTCCCAACTCTGGAATCGGACTCGCGTCTCCTGCATCTCCTGCATTGGTTGGCAGATTCTTTTCCATTAAACCACTTGGGAAGCCCTCGCAAAAAGAATACATCCAAATAATCTGCACCCAAATTAAAAAATTCTACAAATGGGTTTTTCATTTTCACACCACTGTTAGGAAATTCTCCTTTATTTTAGCCAAGAGTTTCCTTCTTATAATTTCCACTGGTAGTTTCAGCTCTATGGAGTTACACAAAAGTGCAATATTTTCTCACCATTAAGTATTTAAATATTTATCTTTCCATCAAATTTCTCCCCCCACCCCAAGTTATACAGTCTTATTTCTTTCAAGTAGTTTTTCTGTAGGTACTGCAGTGATGATGTAAGGAGACATACAAGGTTGAAGGACTCACTCATTTAGGCAAAGAGATGTTTGGAGGACAGATGTTTGGGGACTGGCCTAGACAGTGGCAATAGGAGAGAAACAGAAGCAGCACTGTGTCTGGCTGCACAAGGAATCCGGGGCCTTTCTGCCGGGTCACACCAGGAAGTTTGGCAGCTCTGGGCCTCCCAGGTGGGTGGGCATGGGGTGGAGAGCAAGCAAGGTAGGCCAGCTACTGTGCAGGCTGAGGTCCTTCCAGAGGCCTGCCATGGGGCAGCCATGGCCCAAGAAATCAGGGAGGTGTGATCGGAGCCTGCGGTGGGGAGACGACAACACCTCAACTGAGGTGGAGCTGAGAGAGTTCTGGCTACTTCCAAAGCTCCATGGCCATGCATCTGGAAGCTAAATATAGAAGCCAGTTCTCTGCAGTTCTCACTGGACAGACTGGCAGAGGGAATAAAGCATTCAGGGTTGGTGGTGACACGGAGATTTGTAGACCTGGGTAAGCGAAGGACTGATGCTGAAGCTCCAATACTTTTGCCATCTGATGTGAACAGCTGACTCGTTGGAAAAGACCCTGATGCTGGGAAAGACTGAGGGCAGGAGGCGACGGGGCAACAGAGGATGAGATGGTTGGATGGCATCATCAGCTCCATGGACAGGAGGCATGCTGCCATCCGTGGGGTCTCTAAGAGTTGGACATGACTTAGCGACATAAAAACAACAACAACAACAACAACAACAAAAACATGTGTAATTCATTACAGGTGTCAAGATACAGGCCAAAGGCTTATGTGGAAAACAAGAAGCCCAACTCTGAGCCCTCTTCCACAACTGAGGCCCCTCAGTTGGGCCCTGGAGCCGTGAGTAAGGGCCGGGCCAAGAGCATGTGCAAAGGGAAACTGTGAAGCCTGGGAGCACTGCATCCATGTGCTCTTTGGGTTCCTTCCATTGTCTGTGGGGGCCCCTCCTCTTTTTTGAAATTGGTTAATTGATTTGGCTGTGTGGGGTCTTAGATGTGGCTCACAGGATCTTCGTTGTCTCATGTGGGATCTTTCGTTGTGGCTCATCAGACTCAGGAATTGTGGCATGGGGCCGCCGTGGCATGCGAGATTTTAGCTCCCCAACCAGGGATCAAACCGGTGTCCTCTGCATTACAAGGCCAATTCTTAACCACTGGACCACCAGGGAAGTCCCAGGCCCATCCTTTTAGCCTCTCTTTGTGCAGGCTTGGAAAGGAGATTGTGGAGTTATCTCAGCTAAAGGGCCTTAGGAAAATTGGGCCTACCTTCTTCTTCTGTTCTTCCTCCTCCCCCTGTATTTTTTTTCCTAACCTACTGAATCATTTGAATAAAAAGGGTGAACAGTGAGCCCTCTAACCTGTTCGCTCCCTCTTACCTGTTGTATCTGTGCTTACATTTATGTAGCTGTTTGCTATGTTCCTTTTTATACCCTTCTTAAATTTAACTCTTCTCTCTCTGTGTGCAGGGAATGATGGAAAATAAAAGTGGGTGATTAGTTTCTGCCACGTACAGAAACTGCCCCTGCATTTGCCACGACAGTCTGGGTTTTTAGTTTCTCCTGTGTGTAGGCTTCTGGTGTTCAACCTCCTATGTTTTAGGCCCCTTTGCTCAGAATGAGCTCATCTGTTTTCTGTTGCTTGTTTCGTGGCTGTTTTTCCCTAGGATTCCACAGCTGGACCATACAATGCCAAAAAGTATCTGCTATGGCTTATCCTAAAAGACTGCCAGAATAAAAAAAATGCTGGTTGAGAAAAGTGAGGTTATTTTGCCTTATTGCAATAAGGGGGAATTTCACCTTGACAGAATCTAGAAGCACCCCAGAAGGGAGAAGTCAGGGGAGGATGACTTGGGGTAGATTACTTAGGCTTGTACTGAGTAACTTTACGGTGGGTTTTGCAAGGCAGGGAACTAGTTGGGATCAGGCAGAATTTTAATGCACAATAGCTATGGGTTGGTAGGCACAGAGATGTATCTAAAAGTGAGTTTTGATGAAGAGACTGGTAGTCTTGATAAGTTAGCCATTTTATTTGAATTTTATTTATTTATTTAAAGTTTAGTTCATGTACAATATTATATTAGTTTCACATGTACAACATTGTGATTCCATATTTTTATAGATTATTCAGTTCAGTTCAGTCACTCAGTCATGTCAGACTCTTTGCGACCCCATGAACCACAGCACGCCAGGCCTCCCTGTCCATCACCAACTCCCAGAATCCACCCAAACCCATGTCCATCGAGTTGATGATGCTATCCAACCATCTCATCCTCTGTCGTCCCCTTCTCCTCCTGCCCTCAATCTTTCCCAGCATCAGGGTCTTTTCCAACGAGTCAGCTCTTCGCATCAGGTGGCCAAAGTATTGGAGTTTCAGCTTCAGCATCAGTCCTTCCAATGAATACCCAGGACTGATCTCCTTTAGGATGGACTGGTTGGATCTCCTTGCAGTCCAAGGGAGTCTCAAGAGTCTTCTCCAACACCATAGTTCAAAAGCATCACTATACTCCATTTAAAATTATTATAAAATATTAACTATATGCCCTATGCATGATCATCTCTGCATAGATGCAGAAAGAGCATCTGACAAAATTCAACACCCATTCCTGATGAAAACTCTCAACAAAGTTGACGTAAAGTGAGCTTATCTCAACCTGATAAAGGCCATTTATGACAAACCACAGGTAGCATCATATTCAATAATGGAAAGGTGAAAGCTTTTTCTTTAAAATCAGGAACAAGACAAGGATGCCCACTCTACCGTTTCTATTTCATATAGTATTGGAAGTCCTAGCCACAGCAACCATACAAGAAAAAGAAATAAAAGGCATCCAGCTTGGAAGGGAGGAAGTAAAACTTACTATTTATAGATAACATGATACTATTTATAGGAAACCCTGAAGTCTCCCCTGAAAAACTACTAGAACTAATCAATGAATTCAGTAAAGTTGTCTGCTACAGGACTAATATGCTCACTATTTTAGTAGTTACACTGTCTAATGTGCCAGAAGCAAGTATTTATAGATAGTCTAGTCATTTTTGCCTGGTCCAGCATTGTTCAGCTCAAAACCAGGAAATTACGCTTTATCCCAGAACCGTTTAGCACAAGAATGGAAAAATATATTCATTTTTTATTCCGTTGGGTTTGAACATTTTGCTTATACTACAATTTAAGCATACAGAGAAAATACGATTTCAATATCTTGCATATAACTGATCTGCTCTTCTGGATGAGTCAACTACTGGGGACATAACAACAAAGTCAACGATGTAGTCATTTAAGTGTGTGTGTCAGTTGTCCAGTGTCTTACTCTTTGCAACCCCATGGACTATAGCCTGCCAAGCTCCTCTGCTCATGGGATTTTCTAGGCAAGAATACTGGAGTGGATTGCCATTTCCTCCTCCAGGGGATCTTCCCAACCCAAGGATCGAACCCACATCTCCTGCACTGGTAGGTGAATTCTTTACTGCAAAGCCACCAGGGAAGCCAGTATTAATTTCAGGGAGACAGAAACATTCTGACCAAATTACCCTGCCATAGGGCCCCTAGGTTAGACCAACTGGCTTCAAGATAAGCTTCTCTACTATGGAAATAAATGAAGAACAACCTGATGAGAAAAGCAAAGGCTATTTATTTTGAGCTTGCTATATATGAAGGGAGTCAGCCACCATCACTTGCATTTTGGCAGACTCAAAGGCAGGCAGAGGAGTAAGAAAGCTTTATAGTGGGAAAAAGAAAAGGCAGGAAACGTGTGCCTGTTGGTGTGGGGAAGCTGTAGACAGTCTCACTAGAGTCAGGGTATCCTATGTGATTGACTGGGGGGTGTATGCGTTTGATTTTTTCTGATTGGCCCTAAGATGGAGGTGGGGACAAAGGTTAGGAACGATGTCAGTTATTAATCAAGTCCTGGCCATTTTGGGCTGATTATTATAGAAGTTATTGTTTAGCTTCCTGGATTCTCACTAGGGATAGCAAACTGGCTTCCTTCCCACAAGGCTGACTTGTAGTAGGCTGCCTGCCTAGGCTGATTATCCTAGATAAAGAGTTGGCCTTCTGGGCAGATTCTAGGTCAGAGTTCTATTTTTAAACACATGGCCTAACTATTTCCTTTGCCAACAAAGGTCCGTCTAGTCAAAACTATGGTTTTTCCAGTAGTCATGTATGGATGTGAGAGTTGGACTGTAAAGAAAGCTGAGCACCAAAGAATTGATGCTTTTGAACTGTGATGTTGGAGAAGACTCTTGAGAGTTCCTTGGACTGCAAGAAGATCCAGCCAGTCCCTCCTAAAGGAAATCAGTCCTGAATATTCATTAGAAGGACTGATGCTGAAGCTGAAATTCCAATACTTTGGCCACCTGATGCAAAGAGCTGACTCCTTGAAAAAGAACCTGATGCTGGGAAAGATTGAGAGCAAGAGGAGAAGGGGACAACAGAGGATGAGATGGTTGGATGGCATCACTGACTCAATGGACATGAGTTTGGGTAAACTCCAGGAGTTGGTGATGGACAGGGAAGCCTAGCGTGCTACAGTCCATGGGGTCGCAAAGAGTTGGACATGACTGAGCAAGTAACCTGAACTAAACTATTTCCTACTGATTTGTTCTGTCTCTCACTACCATAAACAGTCTGACCTAGTCTTCTAGAAGTGCAAAGTAGACCTTGGCTCGAACTCCACCCTATCCTCCTAACAATGCTGGGCTCTTCTTCCTAACAGTCCTCTGGCCCTTGGTGTCAGCATCAACTCCTTTGGGATATTCCTAAATCAAGCCCTCCCCCAACTCCCTTCCTCCACTCATCATCTCCTGGACAGGAAGGGCAGGACTTATTTGTGCTCCTTTGAGGCATCTCCTCCTCCCCTGGAGCAACAAGCCGGTCGTATCTCCAGGGGAATTACTTTTCTATCTGCAGGAGAACACTGAGATTCTGCGTGCTTCTGGTTGGTGCTTAGCAGGCCAAAGGAGGAGATAAAGGAATTCCCATGGATCTGAGGGGAAAATGGTCTTTTTGTGAGACTATTGTCTTGCTTCAAAAAACTTTTTTTTTTTAGACTTTGAATATCAAAAGCCTGAATATCAGCTCTTTTTTTCTCTTTGCATACTGTATGTAACATACCCACAGACCTCTGGACAGATGACCCTGGAACCAATTGGGAAGAAGGACCTATACTTGCAAACTCAAAGGGAAAATTACATGAATGCTTTTCCAAAATATGACTCTCATTACAGAAGATACTTTTCATTGTGTTCAAATAGAATTTTTTTTTTGTCCTGCTTTGCTTCAGCTGGCTTCCTTTGGAAGCCCAGAGGTTAATAGGGAGAGAAGTCAATCTATTTCTTGTGCCCTATTTAGGAATGATCTCTTCCTCTTCATTTTAAGTGCTGGAGTATAAAGTCTCTTTTATCCTCTCAGTATAGGTCTCTAGCTTCTCAAAAGGGTCTCTATTGGCTATTCTATTTCTTCCCCATAATTTGAGCTCCCTGCTCCCTCATGCTTGAATATTAATGGAAAATAGATCTGCAACCCATCACTTGTAAGGATCTTGTTCATAGGGCTCCCCACCTGCCCCCCTTTATTGCAAGTTCTCTTTAAAGTTTGTGTGCACATGAGCATGTGTAATAATAAGCCCTGTATCCCCTTCTTGTCTTGATCACTCTTACAGACTATGTGTAATAATAATTTCATATCTGACTTTGCCTGTTACTTCATTCCCTCTAGTTCTAACCCATTATTTTACATTTTCAGAGGCTCATTATGACTCATTGGGCAGCCAAAGAAACATAATGAGTCCAAGATGACTGCACATGGTGGCGCTCCACAAATAGATATTAAACAGCTCATGAAATCTATAAATGTCCTTACTATCCTGGGTGCATTATAAAACTATGAATCAATAATTCAGGCAAGTTTTTTTATCCTGTCTTTAAAATCTGACTTTGGGGATGTCTTTCCTTCTGGAAGTGGAAGCTATATACATACTGGGAAAAGAAAGCTGGAGGGAAAGAAGGATAGAAAGATGATGAAGAATACAAAGGGAAAGAAGAAAGCATGAATTATTTTAACAGTATGAGCCCTTTCTCACAGCTTCATGACAGCTGTCCACGTAAGGAATAAAAAAAAATAGTAGGCACAACACAAGCACTCAAAAAGTATTTGTTGAATGAGCAAACAAATTTTATGATTGTTTTGGATTGAGTTTACACATTGGTTTTAATAATTACCTTTGTTGAATATTTATCCTTGCCTGCTCTCTGAAATGATTTCTCCCTCTCATCATCTCCTTAGTTGGAAGTTCCTTACCTGCAAGATACTTTTCAAGACTTAGCTTTGTTTTCTCTGGGCTAACTTTCCCATTCTTGTGTCCTGTCCCCTCCTTATCTTCATCCCGCTATTTGCTCATCTACCTCCGAGGTACACACATCTCAAAAGTGGCCTTCATGTCTATATTAGCCAGCGTCCCAGCAGGAAACAGATGGCACCCGCTGATCAGTCTAGACTAAAGGAGAGTTTATCGACAAGGGACTAATTATAAACTTGTGGGTGGAGTTAAGTGGAACCACAAGAACTAGTGTAGAAATCTAGGGCTAGCGGCAGCGGGGCTGTCCCCAGGGAGAAGGTGAGGTAGTGAGTAGGTCAGTTGAGGATGAGCAGTAGCTTTCAATTGAGCCATCCTTCCAGAGAGGGAAATAAATGCCCCTGAACCCGCTCTCTCTCCCTCTGCTCTCCTGAAGTGCTCCCTATTGATGGAAGCTTATGAGAGATTTTTTGGTGTGGTCCACGTAGGCCAGCCTCTCAGGGAAGAGAAAAAAGTGGTATAGAGGAAGAAAGACTTTTTTTTTTCCTACCCTCTTAAGTTCTGACCTGGTCTGAGAATTAAACCAACAAAAGACAGATTAACAGGAGAAAAGCAACACATTTTATTTGATATTAATATTTTTACATGACATGGGAGCCTTCATAGAAAGGAAGATCCAAAGAAGCAGACAGGTCTGAGAGCTTATATGCCATTTCCTCAAAGAAAGATACACTGTGGAGATGTGACAAGACAAAGGAGGAAGGGGTTTGGGCTAGGAGCAGTGAATTATGGGGCAGTGACTAGGAGACATACGGGGGAGGCTAATGGAAGACAAAGGTTATTCTAGTAGGTTTGTCTCACAGATTCATCTCCATATCAACTCCCCTTCTTGGGTGCAAGAATATTCACCTCTTCCTGGTGAAGGATGAGCACCTTTCTCTTGGAAGGTCGGTGTCCTACTTTCAGATAGAAAGAGGGGTGGGTGGGGAGCCCTTCCTGCTGCTGCTGCTTCTCAAGGGCTTTTGGCTCAAAACTATATGCCAAAGGGACATATTTTGGGGTGGCCTGCTCTGGTACCATTCTTCTGAGCCTCATAGATGTCCATGCGCAGCTCTGAGATCCCACACCTCAACTGCTTAACCCTCTAGGGAATCTACTTGTTAGGGGGTTGGGATTTTCATCATTTTATCGCATACCCTATTACCATGACTGGCATGTAATATGAACTCATTCTCTAAAATGAAGTAACATTTTGAGTGTATGTGGAGCCAGAATTGTTAGAAACCTAAGAGATGATTTTAACAAGTAGTCAGTTCAGAGCCAAATCCCAGTTCTCCTGATTCCTAGTCTTCCTCTCCTACTTCATTTAAACTGCCGGCTCAGGTTATCATTGGAAGGAGAATCCACACGCATTTCCCATAAAGCCAAGAGTCTTATATTTTGGCAACAAGAGAGAGACAGCGAGGAGGGTTGGAACCGCTTGCCTCGAGTCCTTTGCCAAAAGCAATCTCGGAGCTCTCTGGATAAGCAACACTTTCAAACCCAGCAAAGTGGCAGGAGCTGGAGTCATGAAACGAAGTGCAGGGCTCAGGAATAACACAAACTACCTCTGGCGGTGGGCGGTGAGGGTGGCTTCCCTTTAGCATCCTATTAGCCCAGGATCTTTAGTTCCCAAAGTCTTTCTCGGTTCCAAACGTACAGGCGGGGATGGTGGGTGGGAGGAGGCTGGGCAAGATGTTCCCAAGTTGGGAGACAAAGCTGTTGGTGCCTCCTCACCGAATGATTCAGCGACGCGGGGCTGCTCTATTGCTGTGCTCTTCCTGGGGAAGGCCGCCCTTGCTGTGGAAGCGATCGCCTCTAGGAGCATTCATCATACCACGTTGGAATCGCCTGTTTATTCGTCTGCCCTCGGGGGGCTGTGTGCTTCTGGGGGGCAGGGGTCATGTCTTTGTCTAGTCAAGCATCTAGTGTATAGTCGGCACCCCACCCACCCCCAAAGAACAAAGAACACTTGTTGGATTTGTGCACATGGATTCAGTGATGAAGGGCTAGCTCCTAAGACCTGGCTTTCTTCTTAGCACTCACCTGACCCCTAATCTGTCAACAAAAGTGGTTCTATCACTGTCAGCTGTCTGACATGATGACCCAGGAAGGTCACGTGCCTGAAACTCCATGTGGCGTGAACTATAAAGGTCAACTGTAGCTGAACTGTCCAAAAGCCGTCAGCTGATGGGATGACTTTGGATGAGTTAAACCACCTACATGAACTTTGCTATTAAAATAAGAAGGTTGGAAACTGTGACTGATAAGGTCCTTTTCTTCTTTGAAATTCTTTAAAATTTCCCTGTTGTCAAACACCTCAACTTTCTTCTTTGACAAGACAGCAGCCATTCCATGAAGCTCCCACTGAAAAGGATAAAGGGGGGAATTGGCGGGTTTATGATCATAACCAGTTCTGCTACTGCCAAAAGCAAAAGAGCGCTGGGTTTTTTAGTTTTTCAGAAGACATGCAATATTTGAAAATCATCTTTCTTCTTGCATTTTCCAAAAAGAAAAAGTAGAAGAGCCACCACATTCTGTGCATAACTTCTCTACTTATAGATAGAATTTTTAATGCATTTTTTTTTTCTTTCTTAGAGGGGTAAGGGAGAATTCCCATAGCTGGAGGCGTGTGTCAGCCGGGGGACTCTGGGAGAAGGCGAGTGTGACTGTGGGGCTACGCTTAATTCATTAAAGTGTGTGGTTTATGAAAATTGTTTTGCCAAAAATGAGCTTTGTGGGAAGAAGAAAGCAGCAGGGAGGACTGGGGTGAGGGGGAGGGAGGAATAAGAAGTGCCAAGAGAAAAGGGACTCTTATTTGTTGCTAAATGTTGAATCCCACATAAGAATGTGTCATGAGCCAATTCCAGGAAATTAAAATGCAAATTGGGGGAGTGTAAATCTATTAGGCACAGATATTATGTGTTGACATTATCATTGTCCTATTTTTATACTAACAGTGAATATTCTCCAGTGACTTAAGAAAGTTTAAGGAAAGTTCTTTTGAGTTCACCTCCCTTCTCATTTTTTATCTTCTATCAAATCAAATGGCAGTAATATAATGACATTGTTCTTTTTTTTCCCCTTTCTGTGGATACTGTGAGTTATTTCAGAAGCCAAACTGCATTGGTGAGGGTAACGCTAGCTGCTGTAACAAATAAACCCAACCTTTGGTAACTTACAGCAGGAGTCTATGTCTCATTCACAGAACAGTCCAATGCAGGTGTGCGAGGTGGACACCACTTCCTCAATTAGATAAGTCAAGGATTGAGAGGCTGACATCTCATGGCTTTGCTGTCTCGTGGGAATTAGATGTGCTTTATGCAGCCAAGGAAAGAAACATTGAGGGTGGAAAAGCTCTGTCTTCTTCTTAATTGCTGTGGCTCAAAAAGCTCTGTCTTCTTCTTAATTGCTGTGGCTCAGAGTGACAAATCCTGATTCTACACACATTCTCTTGGCCCAACCCAAAGGGTGCTAGACATAGTCACTGATTGGATAGTTTTTGCTCATCAGGAGCATTTTACTAGGGAAGGAGAAGCTGGAATTTTGACAGTCATTGATGTTCTGCCCACTTACCTTCATTGCTCTCAGACTCTAAGAAAAATGGCATCACTTCCTTGTCCCTTGAGCATGACTTTTTCTCCAAAGACCTTCAAAACAGAGTCTAAATTCATCTCTTCTTTGAGACGGATGATTTGGAGGTGAATTCCCACTGGAGCACTACCAGCTTCACTCCATATCTGCCTCCAGGCTTTCCCCTCATCCTGCTCCATTTCTTTTGGAATTCCACTTCCATCCAGGTACCAGGACCCACTCCCAGTGGTTCCTCCTCACGTTCTTTTTGCTTTTGCTTGTTTTCCTCTCCAGAGGTCTCCTCTCTCAGAGATATTTCTTTGAAAAGCTTTGTCTTGATCAAAAGCATTTCAAGAATTGACAAACCAGTGGGGAGATAACTTTCCTTTAAGGAATCTCTTGATGGTCAGAGGCCCCAGGTCATACCCAGGGCATCTCTGACTGTGCCTATACTCAGCAGTCACCAGTGGGGTCCCCTTCCTCACTTATAAGTCAGGAAAGAACTATTCATAATAGTCGCAAACTGTAGCCAACCTAAATGTCCATTAAATGGACAGCAGAATGAATGAATGTATTGTAAAATGGAATACTATACAGCAATGAATATAAATGCACTCCTATTATACATATACATGAAAAAATTTCAAATATAATGCCAAGTATCCAGACCAGAAAGAATATATAAAGTACAATTCTACTTAGTTATGACCCCAATGCAAATAAAACTAAGCTATGGTGTTATAACTCAGGAGTGGGCATCTTTGGAGAGAAGTGGTAATAACTGACAGAAACTTGCCGGGGATTTCTTGGGTGCTGATAATGTCTGTTTGTTGACCTGGGTGGTAATTACACAGGTATGTTCATTTTGTGAAAGTTCATTGAGATATAAACTTAATGATCTATGTGCTTTTCTGCATGTATGCAATACTTCATTAGGGAGGTCTTAAAAGTCTATTGGAATTAAAGGAAAAAAAAAAACCTACCTCCCTTCCAACTAGCTGTTTCAATTCCCAAAGTAGAGCAAGACACATCAGCTATACAGATGCTTAGGTGAGCCTGGGAAACAGCTGGACATAGAAACAGCACTTGGAAATGTCCACATGAAGGTCCAAATGGCTTCAATATGTTAGACTTAAAAGGTCATCAGGATGGGGGGTAAGAGATAGGGAGTTTGGGATGGACATGCACACATTGCTATATTTAGAATGGATACCCAACAAGGACCTACCCTACAGCACAGGGAACTCTGCTCAATGTTAGCTAGCAGCCTGGATGAAAGAGGAGTTTAGGGGAGAATGGATACATGTATATGTTTGGCAGCGTCCCTTCGCTGTTCACCTGAAATTATAACACTGTTAATCAGCTATACCGCAATAGAAAATAAAAAGATTTTTAAAAATGGTCATCTGAGCTAGTGACCATTGTACAGAAGGAATAGTTCCTGGATACAACCAGAGAGGCTCATCTCAGAATTATTAGGTCAAGAGAACAGCATGAGGTCAAGTCAGAAGAATTATAATGCAATTCTGGTCTCTAGCAACAGTCCCACTTTGGTCTCCCTTTTCTCCTGCCAGTCTCCAAGGGATGTGGTTTTACTCACAGGACACATGACTATCTATACCCAGTGGCTCAGACTTTAAGTTTCCCTAGAGATGGTCTGGGTTGATTGGATATTTTTGGAGCTCTATTGTTTTTTAATATGCAGTAGCTGAGAACTCTATTCCCGAGCCCTGGAACTATCATCTTCATTACATAAAGGGAATTTGGCCTCCCCAATCAGAACAGAAGAATGATTATTCAACTTTTGCTTCATATTTTTCTCATCTAATCCTTGAAATCTTGAGAGGTCTCTAATTGAGACTTCCTAAATTCATTTCCTCTAAGTACTCCGCTGCAGCTAGAACCGTTACTGGTGCTCAGAATTTTCTCTAACGGGGATACAACTGCTTCTGTGTCGGAGTCTGGGGGAAACTAACCTCAGTGCTATGTTTTTCTAAGCTTTGGTGGTTGAGAGAATGCTGACAGGACGGCGAGCAGGAAAGGTTCCAAACATGTCACCTTGAGTGGAACTTAGAAAAAGCACAGACTTTGGAGTCAGACAGATCTAGGCTCAAATACAAGTGTCCAACAATCACCAAATGCACAAATGACTGCATCTTGCTTGGATTCAGTTTCTTCAATTATAAAATAAACAGTGTTTATTTGATAGAGACGTTGTATGTGAAACGCAAAACAAGCTATGTAAAGTTCCTAGTGTGATGACTGACCCAAAGCAATAAATAATAATAATAACAATACTTAAATAGCACTTACCATGTACCAGGCATTATTGTATGGGCAGTGTATATGTCAGCTCATTTAAATGTCACAACAATCCTATGAGATAGGTTCTGTTAATATGATCAATTTATAAATGAGGTGTAACTTGCCCAAAATGTCAGAGCAAGGCCACGGACCCAGGCAGCCTGGACCCAGAGCCCACATCTGTTCTTTTCCACTATACCAAACTGGTTTTCTGCCCCTAATGTGGAGAAATACATTATGGATTGCTCACTTAAAGAAACTCTTATTTTCTCGCCTTTCTCACAAATCTTAATGGCATATATAATTTTTATAGTTTATGATAGGGAGAAATTAAGGTGATCCCTATATGTTTTTCCCCTGGATCTTGCTTGAGCCTCTTCAGTGAAAAGTTTTAGAGACTAGGACAGTTTTGGGAAGCTCCGCTATCCTCCACAAGCCCACACTACGGCATGCTGAGTGCTGTGCTGGGTGATGAGGAAAGAGCCTCCTCCCTCCTCACCCCTCCACCCCCTTCCCATGGAAGCGCTGAGGAGCAAAGACCAGAGAACAGGCCCTCGGACTATGGATGGGCCGCTGCTCCTGCAGCCTGGCCTCCTCGGTCGGCTTCAGAGAGGCTCGTGTGAAGCCCTGACCGAACCCAGCGTTGACTCACGCCGAGGGGGCCCCTCCAGCCTGGCCCTGCTCTGCCGGTTTGCTCCCGAAACAGCAAGCACGTTGTTTCTAACTCCTGGATGCACTTGCCAGCAGCAGCTCATGACCTTCCAGAAATTGCTTTGCTTTTATATAGCAGGCTTTAATTTTAACTCCCTTACCTGCCTCCCCCACCCCCGCTTTTTTCATCAAAAATTAATTAAAACACCATGGCAAGCACAGAATTCCCTCGCTCTGGCAAGAAAGGAAAGAGAAAGAAAAAGAAAGGAAAAAAACATTTCATTGTTTGCCACACCTGAGTTGGCAGAGTCCTCAAGAGTTTTGCTGAAGTTGGCATTCAAGACAATCGCTCCTCCAACCCAAACAGTCCTGCCGAGGGTGGCCGTGCCTCCTGGGCCTCCCTCAGGTCTGCGGGTGGAGGGGAAAAGCCAGGCCCCGAAGGACATTCTTGGCACAACTTGAATAACTGAGTGCCTACACAAGGTGCATTTTCTTGCTACCCTCCACCCGACCCGCTTCTGTTTTCTCCCCTCAGGCCACCTCTCTCCTTCCCAGGGGGCTTCTTCTTCCCTTGACACACCCAGGAATCATCCTCTCTAGGATTAGGACTTGAATGAATACCCAGGTCCCAGCCCACCATGACCAGGCCGTCAGGCCTTGACAGGTGAACCTCAGCCCAAGATCTGGGGGCATGGGGAGGACGTGCCTGACTCCCCTCTTCCTGATTCTCCCTCCCCACTCCCCATCCCCAGACCCAAGCCCTGATACGAATGGTGAGTGTCAAGACAGAATCACTCACAGGACTTTGGAGTGTTTGTCTGTACTTCTTCTGGTCCAAGCTTGTATTTTGGCGATGCTTCCAATGTTGGGTCAAGACCAACAGTGAGAACGGCAAGCCCAGTGGTACGTCATGTTGAAACCAACATTGGTGTTTCTCCTAAACGTGATGCTCTTGGAGTTCATATAAAGAGGAGGAAGGACAAGCTGGAGGAACTGGCATTCTCCCAGTCTGCACCATTTTCTTCCCTGGTTGCATGGTGTTTGTGGCTGCCTGCTCCGTGGAGAAGCAGGAGTTAATGCCAAGGCTCAAAGGGCCCAGGGAGGGGGGTGGAGGGGAAGTGGACAGCTCCCAACAGGGGAGCATGTGAGGCTTCTGTCCAGCTTTCTTAAACTATAGGACTGATTTTCTGCTGGAGTCCCCAAGAATCAATGAACCTATAGTCCTCCTTCCAGGAATTATCAGACTCTGGGGAGACGATAAGAAAGGAACTAAAACTATTTCTGAAAAGTTTTCCAAAGTCAGAGAAGGCCACATAAGGCCCCCTTGCCTTTCATTTTTGCCGGGTCAAGGAAGGGAGAAACACGGGGTGATTGTGTGGTTTGAAGCTTCGGCCAAGGCCTGTGCTACTCTGAGTTAAGACTTAGGAAGTAGAATGTCCCCCGGGGGCCCTGGTGCTGACTTTGAGTCGAGATCTTACAGAAGACTCTGGAACAGGAAAACAGTTGCCCATTATGCTTGTGCAACAGCAGCGTGAGAGATTCTTTCACTTGAAGAATGTTCATGGGCTGATCTGAGAAGCCTCAACTTTAAGGAGATGACAAGCGATGTGAGCTGAGGGGAAGCTGGGTTGATTCTGGGTGTCAACTACAAATTGGCACTTGTCATGGGCACTTGCCATCCACCTCTCCAGGGATTAAGTCACGAGCTTCTGGGGCAACTGCTGACCTTCAGTGAAAGGAGTTCAGGGTGGAGATCAGCAATGAGGTGCTCTGTGCTGAGAGGGCAGAAACCTGGTAGGACAAGTCTTCAGATAGTTAGATATTTTCAGGAGTTGATGTCACGAGCCCAATTCTTACATCTCTTCATATTTAGAAAAGCACCAAAATCCTTCAGGGTGATGACTGTTCCTTGTGACTAGCAAAGACTCCACGAAACTAGTAGAAACCTTCTGGAAAAATACATGCTTGATTGCCTGTATTCCCCCTTCATCCAAATCACGTGTATAATTGACCTTGCCCCCTGCTTCTTTGGAGCAGTTTCTCAGAGCTCTCTAAGTGAGCTGCTGTCTCCCGGGGCTGCAATCCCCGTTTTGCCCCAAATAAAACTCAACTTGCAATTCTCACTTTGTGCACAATTTTTTTTTTTTTTTTTTTAAGTCAGCCTGGGTCATGGAGCAAACACTGTCTTCCATGCCTTGTGCTGTTCTTACTTAGGTTAGATTCACCGCAAGCAGACACTGAGTGATTCATTTAAGGAACATCCGCAGGAGAATCCGGTAGAAGGTTTGGGAAGTCAGGCCCAGAGAAGGATACTGGGTGAGGGTGCAGCATGGTGCAAAGCCCCAGAGAGGGAAGTGAGGAGGGGACTGACACTCTCTCCAGCGCCTCCCCATGGCCCCTATCACGGTCTTGATTAGGACCCAGAGAAGCCGGAGTATTTATATCCTACTTCATCTGTCATCTGCTGGTTAAGGGCTGTCATCTCTTTGTCGTTGTCGTCCAGTCGCTCAGTCGTGTCCGACTCTCTGCGACCCCACGGACTGCAGCACGCCAGACTTCCCTGTCCTCCCTGGAAGGATGCAAATTCTCACTGTTAACTTTTCTCAAGTTCCAGAACCCTGAGAGTAGCCTGCTGCCAAAAAGACACAGGTGCTGCTCGTCACACCTGGAGCTGATGTGCAGGAAAATGAGAAGGGGACCCCTGGGGGTGTGGGCCAAGCCCTGACTGCATCGGCTCTATCGTGTCTGGACCCAAGAGCCCTGGGCTGGCAGGTCATCACAGAGCAGGTACAAGAGAATCTGGCAGGAGCAATCCACGGGGGCGCGGGGACAGGAGGACCCACGTGGTCACTGGTGATTCGTGAGTGCCCCCGTCCCTCCACCGATCCCAGAGTTATTGTCAACCTGCAGTCCCCTGGGGGTGTGCCATTCATCTCAGCTTGTTCCAGTCCTCTGCATGGAGGCGGGTGTCGTTGTGGGATGGTGGTGCATGAGCTGGGAAGCCACGGATGTTGCCGTCATTAGCAACGCAGCCCAGCTTTGCACAGAGACTTCTGAAGGCACATCCCTTGTCCCTTAACCTCAAGGAGGTGCCTGAAACTCAACTCAGAGAGCCTTAGCCTCTCAAGTGGGGCCTGCCTCGAGGTGGCCTGCCAGCCTGCAGAGAAACAGAAATTAGCTGCAAAGGCAGCTCTGGGATTCATTTTACCTGATCCTGAAGCCTTTGGGAGACCGGTAGGGAGTCAGGGACGTGAGGCAACCAGCCAGAAGCAGAAACACCCAAACTCTTGGCTTTGTACACGTGCAAATCCCGCTGGTTAAGCCACACCATCACGGGCCTCCAGATCCTTGTCAGGCCTCTGCCTCAGACTAAAAATAATCTCTCAGATATAAACAAACGTAAATATATTTTTAACCCACCTCAGAAACCTCCTTCCTGTTGGGTTTCAGGGTGTGCTCTCCATGTCAACCGGCAGATCACAAAAGCAACTGCAGCCCCTTGGAACTTTCCACCACAGATGGGCGATGGTGACCCTAGGTGACACCTGACTGCGATGACAAAGTGACTTGGGTTGAGAGATTAGAATCTCTAACTGCTTTGCGGTTTCAGAAGGCAAAAGGAGACAGACCTAAAAGAGGGGCGAGAGCTTAAAAATTCAGGGTGAATCGCTCCAGGACGATCGACTTGTCTGGCGGGTCATTCGTGTGGCTTCCTGAGGAAAAACTTTTCAAGCCCCAGTTTGATGCCGTTGAAATGGGCTGTGGAAACACAGGAAGCCCATCCCTCAACCGAGCAGCTCACTGGCAACTGATTCCAGATGGAGTGGCGGTTCCCCCGTGAGCGCAGAAGGAGAGCGAAGGGAAACTGGCCAGCTGACACCGGTGTGGACGACTGTGGCATTATAAAAACTGTATTCTCTCGTAAAGGCGTGCACAGGGCAGATGAGCCCGAAGTCACAGCTTATACCTGCTGGAATAACACTGTGTTCCTGCCAAGGCACTCGTTCTCTCACTCCCTCATCGTCCACCGGACACCCCTTCCTTCTCCTTGGCACTTAGTGTCATTCCGATGAGGAGCTACATTGAGGGGACACTGTGTGCTTTGCAGAGTGTCCCACATGCCCAGAAGGCAAGGCTAGGAATCGTTAGAAATATTTGTAGATAAAGAAGCCGAGATAGAAGGAGCCATGACATGTGCCCAAGGTCAGTGCTGGGTAAGCGGCAGAGGCATTTGCTGGGCACCAAATTAAGGTCGTTTGACAGTTCGGCGCTGCTCTGGTGATGACCTCAGGCTTCCTGTTCTTCCCATGAAATGGTGGAGGCTCGTCCAGTGGAACAAGCACGAAGCCCACTCAGGAGGGCAGAGCCCGAACTCCCATTCACCACCTCCAACCTCTGCCACTGGAACGGTTTGGGAGCCTCCTTCACTGTGACCTTCTGCCTCCGACATTGTAATTTCTCAGGGTGGAAAGAGGAATCCCTCTACTGTGCCAACATTACCCGCCCCCCCGCCCCCCTGTACCCGCCCTCCATCCGCCTTCTTCTCACCCCGAGGTGGGAGCTCAGAGGGGCAAGAGCTAGCCTGCCCAGAGACAGAGTTTTGAGACGTGAGGTAATGCCGGTTCCCCATCCACGGCAGGAACCAGAGGGAGCCTGGCAGGGGCCCTGAGGGAGCAGAGCGCCAGCCTGGAGATTTTCTTTATGTTTGGCCTGGAGGTGTTCCAACCTGAAACTCAAATGAAAGCTTTACAAATGTTCTATTACTGAAGTGTGCACGTGTGTATGTTTGCGGGGAAAGGATGAGGGTAGAAGGATTTGAGGGGAGGGGAGGCCACTGCGAAGCAGCTGACCTTGATGCCTGTCCTTACCTGCAGCGTCTCCTGATGACCCCCACTAAGAGGACGAAGCCTCACTACCCAGCTCTTGGATTCTGTGCTTCACTCACACACGCGTCCAGGGCTGTGACTGGCACCCTTGGGTCCCAGCCGTCCGCTTATCACTAATGTGGTCGCTCACCTTCCTTAAATCTCCTTCCTTCTCTGACCCTCAGCCTGCTCAGTCATCAACTAGAGGCCCGAGGCAGACAGCAGGCATCTTTCCATTCACAGAGTAGTATTTGGATGCAATCAATGACACGTATGATTTTTAAGCATCGGTCTCCCGTGCTTCCAAGATGGATTTGAAAAATGGGAAATGTTAAGGGGCTCAATGCATTTCTTTTTCTGTCTTTTCAAAAGACCTTTCCTACTTCAGACACTGCCTCTGCGGTGAGTACGTGTGTGAGAGCATATGTTTGCAAAACACTTGAAACATTTGCGTATAATATCATTTTCACAGCAGTGAGTATAAACAGGGACAAACTTATCTTCTGTAAGTGATTAGGAGTGGCTTTTTGTGGGTGTCTCTGAAATAACAGATTGTGCAATTTTTAGGAAAAAAAAAGTTTATAGGAAAAAACCCTACACAGGCAATATTTTGACCTTGAGGGGGAAAAAATATGCTCGTTTGTTTATAGAAAATAAATTCCCCTCTGAAGTTTACGTTCAGAAGAACCTTGGTTGGCTGCTCATAAATAAATTGAGAACAGAATTGTTGATTACACAGTTTAATGTTCTTTTACTAAAGTGAAAATATTGTACGTAATTAGATTAAGAAGAGATTTCAGAAGAAAGGGTGACGATTTGAGTAATAGCGGAGTCAATACAGGCACATTTTGATTTTATTAGCCAGCTATTAGAGCCGTCTTTGGCATTTATATGTGATGCGCAGGGCAGGCATGGAGCCGTGGAGAGTCATTTGTGTCCGCTGTCTGGACTAATTGAGCGACAATAATAAAATGCTGTTTTTAGATAAACAATGGGTGGCGGAGCTCCATCAGTCCCCGCAGGGAGCGTGTTTATGTCTTTCAAAGAGCCACGGGCGGAGCTCGCCGGCCACAGTCATTTCACAGAGCAAAGTCAAGTCCTTTAAATCAACTAAATTGAACGCAGTTTTGAAATGGAAATCAGGGGTCCCAGTTTGGAGCTGCCTTGCTGTCAGTGGGAAGCTAGAGGCACTGATTGCCCTCTGGTCCTCTCCCAAGTCTTCTTCAAAGGAAGGAGGCCCCGAGTGCCATTAGCAACGCAGGGGAATCAAATGTCACGTGCGATGTGTAATGTGTGGGTGCGGAGCAGCCTGACATGGAAATATCATCATAAATCCAGCTGCCTACGTCCATGCCGCCCTTCTTTGCAGAAACTAGACAGACCCACGACAGATGAACAGTCTGAGAGCTCCAAGAAGGATTTCAGTGGGTGAGCGCTGCCCCACCCAGGGGGCAGGCATTTCTCCTTGGGACCACAAGCTCTATCTCCATTCTTTGACCCCTTCAAGAAGTGCTCCTTCCTTCCTTATCCCTCCGTGCTCTTTAGACTAAAGAGTGTCTAGACACGAACCTCTGTTTTGTGTGGAGATTAAGATCTCTGGTTACAGACCAGAAACAGAAAAGCGCTTGCAGGCTGGTCTCCTGAAAAAGTCACTTTATCTTAACGCAGGCTCACACAACCGCCAGGCTTTTGTAGGCGCCAAGGGGTGGCTGGGAGGGTTTTAACACCTTTCTCTTTTCAGCCATCAGCCTTCCCCAAGCCAACTCAAACAACCACACATTTGAGGTAAAAGCAGTGTGCTTGCCTGGCCAACACAGTTTCAAGATAGGTTTCCTGCACCCCACCAACTAAACTGCATGCATCTCCTTCCACCCTTACAAAATGTCATTGCCACCACTGCGTTTTATTTATTTATTTTTTTATTCCAGGTACCACTGTATTTTAAAAAGTTGGGTAGAGTGCACTGACATCTTCATTCAGTAACTCTTGCTTAAGCAGTTTCAGGACACCAGGTCCTGTGCTGGCTGCTGAAGAGACAGCCTCTCATCAGACCAACCCATGGAAGCTGAGGTCTTGTGGGGAGACAGGGAGACAAGAACAAAAGGATACAATACTGCCCTGGGGAGGCACTCCAGAGGCCGTGAGTAGCTTCCTCTGTGTCTTAGCTCCCGCTGCTGTGATGAAACATTAAAGCTCCCCTGGTGGCTCAGTGCTAAAGAATCCGCCTGCCAATGCAGGAGACACGAGTTTGAGCCCTGATCCAGGAAGATCCCGTGTGCCACAGAGCAGCTAAGGCCGTGCACCACAACTCCTGAGCCTGGGCTCTAGAGCGCGGGAGCCTCAACTGCTGAGCCCATGTGCCCCAGACACTGAAGCCCGCTCGCCCCAGAGCCTGTGCTCTGAACAGAAGAAGCCATCCTAGTGAGAAGCTGTGCACCGCAACCAGACAGTAGCCCCTCGTCTCCACAGCTAGAGAAAAGTCCGCACAGCAGTGAAGACCCAGCACAGCCAAAAATAACTTTAAAAAATTATTAAGAAAAAAATCAAAGCCTGAGTGGTTTAAACAACAGACATTGATTTCACAGAGTTCTAGAGCAGGCAAGTCCAAGAGAAGGTGGGGGTGGGGCAGATTCAGTTCTCAGAGACATCCCGCTCTTAGCTCTCCCCGCTCTCGTGGCAGAGAAAGGAAGCTCTGGTGTCTCACCCTTTTTGTAAAGGGTACTAATCCTATTACAGAGGCTGCACCTTCACGACCTCACCTCCCGAAGATCCACCTCCAGATGCCGTCACACTGGGGGTTAGGGCTCCAGCATATGAATAGGGGGATTGAGGCGGGGATGACACAGACATTCAGCCCATCGCTCTCCGCCAGCATACCCAGCTGCAGCCCAGCTCTTCTCCCTTAGGTCTTCTCCTTGTGCCTCAACCCTGACTTCCCCCCTCCACACTATCATTTCTGTCCGTTTCTCTGATCCAAGCTACTGGGACAGGTGAAAACTACTCTTCACACAGCCTTCAGCTGATCCCACTGGGTCCTGCCCCACTGGTACATCCCCCAGGTTTAACAGCTTGAAAGTCTCCTCCACTTTCTCTTCTAAGTGTCTCTTCCTGAATTTCCTCCATCTTGGGCACATTTTAGTACTTTTTTCAGAAAATATCTGTGATGGCTAACTTTATGTGTCAACTTGTCTAGGTTATAATGCCCACTTGTTTGGTAAAACCCCAGTCTAAAGGTTTCTGGGAAAGCATTTTTTAAAAGATGTGATTAATGTTTAAATTAGACTTTGAGTGAAGCAGATTACCCTTCCTAATGTGGGTGGGCTCCAAGGACAAAGCTCTGAACCAAAGAGGATGATTCTCCAGCCTGAAAAGCTAATGGAATTTACTCTTCTAGGTTTCAAATTTTCTCAGGATCCATGACCCTTCTTTCCTTCTGATTTCTCCCTTTTGGAATAGGAAGGTCTGTGCTTTGACTGCCCCATTGTTGTGTTTTGGAAGCAGGTAACTTGTGGTCTGGTTTCACAGGTTCCCAGGTGGAAAGGAATTTTGCCCTGGGTAAATCTTACTCTCTCACCCATGCCTTATTTAGATGAGATTTAGGACTTAGAGTTGATGTTGGAATAAATGAAGACTCTCGGGGTTGTTGGGGTAAGATAAATGTAATTTGCATGTGAGAAGGACAAAAATTTTAGGGGGGCAGAGGATAGTCATTATGGGTTAAAATGTGTCCACCAGAATTCACATGTCAAAGCCCTACTCTCAGAACCTGACCGTGTGTGGAAATAGGGTCCTTGCAGACACAGTTAGAAAAGATGAAGTCATACTGCAGTAGAGGGTTCCCCTAATCCAATATGACTTGTGTCCTTGTGAAAAGGGGTGATTTGGACACAAACACACATGCACACTGGAGAATATCATGTGAAGATTGGGGACTTCCCTGCTGGTCTACTGGCTAAGACTTCATACTTCCAATACAGGGGCCTGGGTTCAACCCCTGGTCAGGGAACTCAAATCCCACTTTTGAGTTCCAAAAAATTAAACAAACAAACAAACAAACAAACAAAAAATGGTATAGCCCAAAAGTTAAAAAACAAAACAAACAAACAACAACAAAAAAAAAAACCCACATAAACTACATGGAAAGTCTAAGAAACTGTCACAGCCAAGAGACACCTAGGGAGTCATGACGACTAAATATGTTGTATCCTGGATGGGATACTGGAAAAAATATAGGACTTTAGGGGAAAACTGAGAAAACTGGAAAGAAGTATGAATTAAAAGAAAAGAAAAAAAGAGGATTGGAACTATTCTGTCACACTCCAAGAAACTACTAGAAGCTAACAGAGAGGCAGGGACAGCTTTTCCCCTGGGACCTTCAGAGGGAGCTTGGCCCCACCAACACCTCCATGTCAGAATTCTAACTTCCAGAACCATGAGGCAAGTTTCTGTTGTTTAAGTCACCTGTTTGCAGTACTTTATTATAACAACCCTACCAAACATCTTCAGCACTCTTTAAAAACTAAGCCAAAACATTATTAAATGGGGTAGGCACATTAACATCTGAAATGTAGGAATCCCATTTCTACTGAAACACCCATTCATGTAAAAAAGTGAAAGGAGAGGACACAGACTCAAAAATTATGTCTTTACTGAAAATGCTGAGAACAGGAGGTCTTGGCTACTCAAAAGCCAATGTGCTTCTTAACTAGCTCTAACCATACTAAGTTGCTTCAGTCGTGTCTGACTCTTTGAGACCTCATGGATTGTAGCCCGCCAGGGTCCTTTTTCCATGGGATTCCCCAGGCAAGAATACTGGAATGGGTTGCCACTTCCTTCTCCAGGGACTCTTCCTGACCCAGGGATTGAACCCACATCTCTTATAAGTCTCCTGCATTGGAGGCAGATTCTTTACCACTAGTACCACCTTGCCTTGGAAGCCAGCTCTGACCAGAAAGACCCAATTTCTTTCTTTCTTCAAATGAATGCCTCTGGTGGATTAGGAATATGGGACAAAGTAAGAAACAGCTGGGGAAGACTCTTGAGATTCACCTGGACTGCAAAGAGATCAAACTAGTCAATCCTAAAGGAAATCAACCCTGAATATTCACTATTGGAAGGACTGATGCTGAAGCTGAAACTCCAATACTTTGGCCACCTGATGAGAAGAGCTGACTCACTGGAAAAGACTCAGATGCTGGAAAGGACTAGGGCAGGAGGAAAAGGGGGTGACAGAGGATGAGATGGTTGGGTGGCATCACCGACTCAACGGACATGAGTTTGAGCAAACTCTGGGAGATAATGAAGAACAGGGCAACCTGGCGTGCTGCAGTCCATGGGGTCACAGAGTCAGGCATGACTTAGCAACTGAACAATAAGAAACAGCAGTTAAGAAGCTGAGGACCTGGGTTCAAATTCTGACCAGGTTTCGAACCAGCTCTGTGATCTTAGATAAAGGACTCACTCAGCTCCTTGAGCATCATCTTTTTCATTCATAAATGAAATAAAAAATGCCTAACTGAGAGACAGACTTTTGTTTAAGTCACTTATTTTCTCTGGCCTCTGACTTCTGAGAGGGAGGAAGCATTTTAGCATAAAATACTGAAGTCGTGTAGTGAGAAGCCATTGTCACCAGCATGAGGAAGGTCTGCCGGTGAAAAGCTCGAGATGGCGGGGACCCCTGCTGGTCCCCAGGTTGGGGCCAGGAATGCCTGTCAGTTCCCCAGAGAGCATCCTTATCTTGTGGGGTATGGACCTTATCAATCTGGGGGGAGGCACCTGCTGAAGGAGTAGAAATCCTGAATACAAATATAAAGGTAGACACAGGTCCTTGAATGAAGTTTGATGAATCCAAGCATGTCCATTTGTAACACCAGGAGGGCAGAGTCCAGACCTTGGGCAGTGCTGAAAGGAAAGGGGAAAAGGAGGGGAAGTAAAATAACAAAAATGATTTAAAAACACCCATCAGAACTGATCCAGTATTCATCCATTCAGGTGTTTGTAATGGACTACTTGTTGTTATTTGGTCTCTCAGTCATGTCTGACTCTTTTGCAACCCCATGGACTGTATCCCTCCAGGCTCCTCTGTCCATGGGATTTCCCAGGTAAGAATACTGGAATGAGTTGCCATTTCTTTCTCCCGGGATCTCCCCAACCCAGAGATCAAACCCACATCTCCTGTATTGGCAGGCAAATTTTTTGCCACTGAGCAACCAGGAAAGCCCAACGAACTACTAGAAAAATTAAAAAATAGATATATTTTTTTCAACATTGTTTTTTCCTATTGAGTCCTAGCTGGACCCAAGTGCCTGCCGAGATCTGAAAACATTTTGTCTGTCTATTATTTTTTCTTAAAGTGATGCTAAGGATGAGTTTTGAGTCATAAACTCCCACATGCAGTGAGGGCCCAGCTTTGGACCTTGTGTGGGTCATCTCCACTGGTCACACTGAGTCTGCGTGAGCCTGGGGACAGTTGCTATTATAGAGTCAAGAGATGGAGAACTTGACCTGCAAGGAAACCCAGGTGTGAGGAGTGGGGAGGGGCACATGTACTGAAACATCCGAAGGCCACAGTCACGTATCTAAAGCCCTGGATGAGAGACAGTTTTCAGAATTCAGAACATTTCCCATTTTAGCAAGGCATAAGTGTGGTGCATGAACCAAATGTCTGATAACATCCCAAAGAGGTCAGAGGCAATCCCTGGGATCAAACACCTCAATATTTCACAGTCCTGTATCAGCAAAATAGTACATGAATATCCACACTAGGGGGATAAATGCAGCCTTGTATCACTTCACATTTGGCCACCAAGGTGGTTATAAAAAATCTCTCTGTTTTCAGGGACTTCTGGATTTTAGATTTATGGATCCATGACTGTGGACTTGGGCCTGGCGCCAGGCGGTGTTCGCGGGGCCCCGGGCGCTGCACACCAGGGGCCTGCAGGAGCCGGGGGGTTCCTACTGGGGAACGGGAACTCTCTGGGTCACGCCAGATACAGGTATAAGCCCCATGGGGAGAAGGCAGGATTTGAAAGGGAAGAAAACAAAACAAAGCAATTAAAACTGTGTGCTTAAAAATAAGCTGTCCCACAGAAAATCGCACAAGGAATAGAGGACTCCCCGGCCCCCCAGTTCCTGTCAACAATAGAAGGCTCGCTGATGACTCTGCTGTCCTGAAGGCCGGGGGCCTCAGCTGTGGTTGGGGGGTATCAGTGCCCGGCGGACCGGATGGAGCACAGCTGATGCCGCCCGACAGAAGCAGAGCCCGATGCGGGGAGAGCCACTCCTAGTGGCAAGTGTGCAACGTGTGTGTCAGGGTGGGGGTGGCCGTGCGGCATTGTGAAACAGGAAGTCAGAATGCTTTAAGATCTGAAAGCGCCTGCAGTCACTCTCAGCAGTGTGTGTGTGTGAGTGTGTGTGTGTGTATTTGCACATAAAAACTCTTGGGGAAAGACTCTTCTTCCACCCACTTAGGGTGAATGGTCAGGACCTGCAAATTAACTGACAATAGACAGCTGAACAGGAGAAAAGACAAGGTTTATTTGCGGGTGCCTGGGGAGCTCTCTGTAATGAGTAGCTTGCTCAGTACTCAGAGGTAAAGGCTTATATATCAGCTTAAAAGTACTGGGAAAGTACACCCAGTTCTGTTGGGTTTTCTTTGATGCTGCTGGGAATGGTCCCCTTCCTAGAATTTGCAGGGAACCCCTTGGAGGTGGGTTGGCGGCAGCTGTATTTTTCCGAAGGCTCTGCTTTGGTCAGATAAAGGAAGTTCAGATAAGATTTAAAATATTTTCACTCTCAATTAATTTTTATGCCCAAATCATGTTGCTATTTATATATATATATGTACAAAAGATTCTTTATCATCTGAGCTACCAAGGAAGCCCATACATATGCATACATATATATGTATATGTGTGTGTGTATATATATATAGATAGATATAGATTCCTACAAAATACATACACATATGATGAAAATAATATGTGTCTATATGTATGTAGAAAGAAAGATAGGAAAAGAAACAGACATGTTTCTAATAATCAATCATGAGCACATTGATTCCCAAGGATGGGTCATAGCATTTCTGTACCTTCTGCTGCTGCTGCTGCTAAGTCACTTCAGTCGTGAGCCCATATTAAACCAGCTTCAGTGGCTGTTCTGTATCTCTCTTTATCATGAGGTTTTAAAGCTCCCTCTGTTTTTTCTCTTGTTCTCGCTGTTTGCTCTCCCAGGGCTGCAGGATCAGGACAGGGAGAGGCCTGAGGAGGTGGAAGTGTGGCTGGGGTACTGGGGTGCTTTGCCATTTCCTGATGGTTCAGCCCCGGGCTCTTGGGCCTACCAGGAATGTTAGAGGACATTGGTTCCCTGTGGCTCAAGGTCTTTACCCTTTAAGTAGATTTCCCAGGGAATCTCTGAAACACCAGTGGGGCAGGGGCCACTTTCCCTGGGGCCCGTGCTCCATGTCAGGAGATGTGAGTAAGAGCCAGTGGAAACTGGACTCTGACGTTCACTGGGATCCTCTAGGCGGGGAAACGGAGGTCTGGACTCCCTGGTGAAGACCCTCCATGAAGTCTGAAATCTCTCTACCTCTTCCTGCGTTGTGCACCTCTCCCACCCCACATTCCCCAGGAGAGCTCCAAGAGATCATTCTGGATTCTTCCAGGAAATAACAGGACTTTTATCTTTCCTTTCACTTATCCTTCTGAATGTAGGGGAGCAAAACTCATCACCCCAAAATGTCTCTTTGGCATATGAATTACTTCAAGCTGAAAACAATAAAGGCCCAAAAGTCTCAGGAAGAAACTGACCTTGCCCCTAATCACCTAAAAGAATTCAGATAGAGGGCACATACCTGGAATAGAGCTATCACCAAAGATGTCATCAGAGAATACAGGCCAGGTCTGGTGGGGGATACTCTCTGCTGCTGCTGCTAAGTCGCTTCCATCGTGTCCGACTCTGTGCAGCCCCATAGACGGCAGCCCACCAGGCTCCCCCATCCCTGGGATTCTCCAGGCAAGAGTACTGGAGTGTGGTGCCATTTCCTTCTCCAATGCATGAAAGTGAAAAGGGAAAATGAAGTCACTCAGTCATGTCAGACTCTTAGCGACCCCATGGACTGCAGCCCACCAGGCTCCTCTATCCACGGGATTTTCCAGGCAGGAGTACTGGAGTGGGGTGCTATTGCCTTCTCCGGGGGATACTCTAGGCAGAGGCTAAAGATCAGAGTTCACTCCATGTCCCATCATCTCTGCTTGGTCCTGTACTTACTTACCCACCTCCATGTCAATTGACCGCCTCCCCTTTGAATTTCCAAACCACTACCCTCAACATTCCTTTTTGATTTTAGCTGAAGATGGTAGTTGAGGGTTTCGTCTGTTTTGGCGAATGACTCATGCCTGGGTTTCACCCATGTATGCAAGAGTGATAAGTCGCTTCAGCAGTATCCAACTCTTTGCTACCGTATTGACTGTAGCCAGCCAGTCACCTGTCCACGAGATTTTCCAGGCAAGACTACTGGAGTGGGTTGTTATGCCTTCTTCCAGGAGATCTTCCCAACCCAGGGTTTGAACCCACATCTCTAATGTCTCCTACATTGGCAAGCAGGTTCTTTACCATTAACACCACCTGGGAAATCCCTCACCCATGTATCAGTTCAGTTCAGTTGCTCAGTCACATCCAACTAACTCTTTGTGACCCCATGGACTGCAGCACGCCAGGCTTTTCTGTTCTTCACTATCTCCCAGAGTTTGCTCAAACTCATGTCCATTGAGTCAGTGATGCCATCCAACCATCTCATCCTCTGTCATCCCCTTCTCCTCCTGCTTTCAATTTTTCCCAGCATCAGGGTCTTTTCCAATGAGTCAGTTCTTCACATCAGATGGCCAAAATATTCGATATTCAGCTTCAGCATTAGTTCTTCCAGTGTACATGTCCTTCACCCATGGATAAGTGTTATTAAAATTTTTGTTTGATTTTTCTCCTGTTCATCTGTCTCATGTCAATTTAATTCTTAGACCAGAAGGATAACCTAGAAAGACAAAGGAAACTTTCTTCCTCCCCAACAGGGACAGCAGGTATAGACCAATACCCCATGCTGTGTTTCAGCCCACACCCTTCATCTCATTATTCAGTGGTCCAGCATTTCCTCATCATCCATGTGGGCCACCCGATTCATTCAGGATTTACCAGCAGAGGGAAAGACCCACCTAGAGGCCGATTTGTTACTAAAGAAAAGGTGAAGCCATTTCTGAAGGAAGGATGCATTTGAGCAGAGAAAAGCAGCCCAGGTCAAACTTGTAGCAAGCCTCTCACAGAGGTTTTGATTCTCTGGATAGGATCGCTCCAGCTCCTGTTTATCCAGCACAGGGGAAGTGTTCTGAATAGATGCCTTGGCTGACGTGGATCCCTTTGCTCCGTGAATAGGGCAATTACTAAACAATGAAGCTATTACATAAGGAGCGAGGAGCTGCTGGCTGGAGCCAACCAATCTTGTCCTCTAAGTTTACAGAGCTATAATTATCCCAAGTTTTAAAAAACAATGGTTATCTGCTGAAAGGGAACATCTGGGAAGGAACCAAGCAGTCCCGTTGAGATGAATGAGGCACATCCCATGGACTGCATGACTCCACATTAATGGGGTGGCGGTTTTCTTCGGTGTCACTCAAGTTAACAAATGTGCTGAAAGGTTTAAGTAGAACAAATGCACAGGGCGGGGGAAAATCAGATCAAGAAGAGAGATCTGTTTTATAAGATCAGCAGCAAATTGGCCAGAGGAAGCATCCTGGGTTGTGAACGCTAATCAAGAGAAGTAAATGCTTTATGAGGTTTTTCCCATATGAGAATAAAAGCTTTTTCCAGTGGCCCTTTCATTTAAAAATGAACTCTTTTTAACCTCCAGGGGCCCCTGTGTGGAGGAGCGGCTGGGGAGGGCGGTGTTAGTGGGGAGGTCTGTGTGGCCTGGTGATCTGAGATGGTGCCCGGCACTGGGACACAGCATACAGTTTAGCGGAAATTGGTTGTTAAGGAGAGATGGAGATTAGCCTTTTTCCTAAAAATAGATTTGTTGGCCCAGATAGTAGCACTGGACTCTAATTTGAGAAGGAAGGATGCAGGATGTTCCCTCCCACAATGATTTGGCCCCACACTGAATCCAGTCCACCCACTTAGGACTGTGGAGCACTTTTTCAAGATCTACAGTGTCAATAAAGGTTTCTACCCCACACCTTCCCTGTTTTGGGGGGCAATTCTTTCAGATAAAAAACTGGAAGAACAGTAACAAAAACAGACTGGAAGCAATCTCATTCAGCGTCTCCTATCTAGGGGAATGGATTTCCCAGGTGGCGCTAGTGGTAAAGAATCCTCCTGCCAATGCGAGAGATTGACAGGGTTTGATAGTTGGGTCGGGAAAATCTCCTAGAGCAGAAAACAGCAACCCACTCCAGTATTCTTGCCTGAAGAATCCCATAAACAGAGGAGCCTAGTGGGCTACAGTCCATAGGGTCACAAAGAATCAGACACTACTAAGCGACTCAGCAATTGATCGAACACCATCTGAGCCAGTCCCGGGCCCGTTTGCCTCTGAGCTGTCTCCTGCCTTTTCTCCTCTGCCTTCAGTACTGGCTTGGTTCTAAGTTCTCCTTTTAAAGTCGATCAACATGTGCAATACTTTTTCTGTCTGTGAAAGATATCTTTAGAATTCTTGGACACGGACACACATTTTTTGCCCTCTTCCCCAAATCTCCTTGTCACCAATTTTCCCATCGTATTCCTTCCAAGTCCATGCTCATCCAGCCAAACTATTGGCCACCGCCCATGAATCAGGATATAATCATGCAATCACACCTCTGGTCATTTCTCCTTCTAAGCAAAGGTAACAACCCAGGGGCACTGCTCAAACTTCTGCCCACTGAGAGGATTTCCCTTCACCACTGTCCTTCAAGGATGTTCCAGAAAGAAGGGCTATAGTGCTGCAGCTGACCCCTTTGGGGTGATGCCTGCATACACTCAGAACCGTCAGTAAACTAGACTCTGATCACTTCCTGTAGGAGAGAGAAGGCAGTGTAGCAGAAGGGGGAGACGACTGGCATTTTGACCATTTCTTCATGGAACTTACTCCTGCCTTGAGTACTGAAAATAGAAATCATTAGCATTTTTTTTTTTTTTTTACTTAAAAATTGTAATGAAGTATGTTGCACATTCATAAAAGTGTACAAATAATTGGGGTTTCAGATGAGTGAATTATTCCAAATATAATCAGACTAGAGAGCCGATTCCCAGAACCAATTCAAAAAACTCATCTTTGAAGTTCTATTCCACTCTCACAGTTGTGGTGATGGTTGCATACAATATGCACTTAACACACTTACTGCCACTGAACTGTACACTTGAAGACAGTTAAAATGGTAAATTTCATGTTATGTATATTTTACCACAATATAAAATGTACTTACAAGAAAGAAAAAGGAAAGGAAATAGCCGAGGTTTAATGAAGGCAGGAAAGTGGCAGAAAGGACTTGAATGCAGAGTTTAAATCAACAGAGCAAGTGCTGATCAATTTGATGAATGGATGATAATAAAAACTCAGGGTTTTAGGGTTTAAGAAAGGAAGCGTGAGTCTAAGTTTCTCTACTTTTAATTTTATTTTAATCCTTCTTCTTCTTCTCCCTTTCCTTTCAATAGTCTGATTTCTTCCAGGCAGGACTTAGTCAAAAGTCTTTTCAACTTTTGGACCTATGATTCTATGCTAATTTGCACTTTAACATTTGTAATGTAATTTACTCCTTGGTAAAATTGAAATAAAGATTAAATATTAACCTACTTCTACAGGCATAATTGTAGGGAATAACATACATGAGTCTCAGAGATTTTGCTAATGTACCTTCTAATGTAAATTCTAAACCAGGCCAAAGAATTAGCTTCATGACATGCCTATAGGGTTGAGATTTAGACTTCTTCACTTCTCTGCTCCCATCTCACCGAGCATCTTTTGCATACTTTTCCAGGGATCATAGAAGTCATCCTAGGTGGTTATTAGAAATCCCACAGCCATCAGCACTTGCCATTCAGCTTTTTGCTGTCTTTTGGGGGCTCCATATAAGTGGCTGGAAGGAGTAAGGGGACCACTGGCAACTGAAATGCTCTGATCTTTTTCTTCTGACACCCAGGAATCTGCAAAGTTCCAGTTTTCCCAGCTTCATGTTAGGTATACTTTCTATCTTATGTACAATTGTTCCCAAATGCTTGGGGGTTGCAATATGATTTTCCCATCTTGAAAATCTATTAAAAAGAAAGAGATTCTCCACTCCTCTCCCCCCCACCTCCTCCAGGCATTGCAGATGGCAATTAGCACCCTGCACAGCCCCTCCCTGTAACATCATCAATTTTTTGCCTGCATTGCATCTACTTCACAGCTCAAGACATGCCAAATCACACACGTGCTAAGTACTTGTTGCTAGCAACGAATCCATCTTCCTAAGTGGCCAAGCACGGGCTATATTTGGAATGTCAGAGCACCTCACTCCACTCTGGCCCACTTCCTTTAGCTGAGACATCTCCAAGTCTTAAAGTAAGCTTATCTCCATTTCTGGGTTCTGCTTCTCAAAAGAGATATTCTGGACCAACTCTGCAAAATACAAAGTGACACAAAGACAGGGAAATGACCAGATTCTTTCCCATGAACTCCTTTCTCCTCTGTAAAAATGAATATTATTAGAAATGACAGAGGATGAGATGGTAGGATGGCATCACTGACTCAGTGGACGTGAGTTTGAGCAAATTCTGGGAGGTGGTAAAGGACAGGGAAGCCTGGCGTGCTGCAGCCCATGGGGTTGCAAAGAGTCAGACGCGACTTCATGACTGAACAACAGCAACAGCCTTACAGCAACAGCTGGAAATACTTGCTGAGATCATCGAAATGTTAAAAATTGTCAGGGTTTTGACAATTGACAGTCAGGCAACTGTCAATCTGGCACGTGGTCTGTGCTCCATACTTATATACCACCAGGTAGTTCTATTCCTTTTTCATCCTCTCTCTTTTTTTTTTAACTGAAGTAAAATTTACAAATCCATTTAACCATTTCAAAATGAACACTTCAGTGTCATCTCATAATTTCACAGGCTGTATAATCACATTTCTATCAAGTTTCAAAATATTTTTATCTTCTCCAAAGAAAACCCTGAACCCCTTGAACAGTAACTACCCATCCTTCTTGCTCCTCCTGAGCCCTTGCAAGCAACAACTTACTTTCTGTCTCCATGGATTTACCAATTTCAGAGTATTTCATATAAATGAAATCATGCAGTGTATATATATATATATATATATATATATATATATATATATTGTCTGGCTTCTTTCCCTAGCATAGTGCTTCCAAGGTTCATCCATATTGTAGCATGGATCACTACTTTCTTCCTTTTTCTGGGTGAGGAATATTCTGTTGTATGGACTACCACAACTTGTCCTTTGAACCATTGATGGAAATTTGGGTCGCTTCCACCTTTTGGCTTTTGTGAATATTGCTGCTACAAACAAGCCTATACATGTATTATGTTCAAGAACTTGTTTTCAGCTCTGATGACTATATACCTAGGAATGGAATTGTTACTTGCTGTTTAGTCAGTAAAGTCATGTCTGACTCTTTGTGAACCATGGATTGTAGCCCGCCAGCCTCCTCTGTCCATGAGATTTCCCAAGCAAGAACACTGGAGCGGGTTGCCGTTTCTTACTTCAGGGGATCTTCCTGACCCAAAGATCGAACCTGAGGCTCCTCCATCGCAGGCAGATTCTTTACCACTGAGCCACCTGGGAAGCGGAATTGCTACTTGCTTTCTCTTTAATCTCAATTTCTCCTCTTAATGATCTCATGTCTGTGGGATCTATAATGTTGTACTATTTTAAAATCCCTCATATTGCTTATATTTTATGTTTTAACAGTAATTTTAAAATGTTACTAGTATTTTCATGAACCAATCTCTAATTTTGTGGCTTTATCTATTCATGCATTTGAATTTATTTTAGTTATTGCCTTCTCTTTGGGTTCATTTGCCGCTCTTTTTGTAACTTCTGGACAGAGCCGCTAAGCAGACCCTGTCGGGGCTCCACTCATATGCCTTTCTTATGCTCACCAGCCTGACTTCCAAGAGCGGACATCTGATTCTCTGTCAGGGGGCTGCATCGAGCTGTTGGAACCCTGGCTGTGGACACAGTAATCTGCCCTCTCATAACACAGTGTGTTACCAGACTTAAAATTTCTTTACAAAGTGCGTGCGTGTGTGCCAAGTGGCTTCAGCCGCGTCCAGCTCTTTGTGACACTGTGAACTGTAGCCCGCCAGGCTCCTCTGTCCATGGGGGCTTCTCCAGGCCTGACTGTTGGAGTGGGTTGCCGTGCCCTCCTCCAGGGGATCGAAGCCCCATCCCTCGTGTCTCCTGCATTGGCAGGCGGGTTCTTTACCACTAGCGCCACCTGGGATACCTTCACAAAGTGGTAGGTGTGAAACAGTATCTTGTGGTTTTGTGCTTGCCTGACTATTAGTCAGTGTTGGTCAAGTCAGCTGGTCAATACATCAGATATCTATTTCAGGAATAAGGTTGAACTGAAGAATGAGCTTTATCAGGGGTCAGAAAACTTTTGTAAGGTTTTATTTCTTCCTTTGCTGGGCATATGGTCTCTATTGCAACTACTCAGCTCTGATTGTGTAGTGCAAAAGCATCCTTTGTCAATACAGTGTGATTTTGCTCCAACGCAACTACTTACAAACACTGAAATGTAAATTTGATATAATTTTCATGTCACAAAATATTATTCTTCTTTTGGTTTTTTTCCCCCAACAATTAAAAAATATAAAAATCGTTCTCGACTCATAGTCATATAAAAACGGACAAGGGGCCATTTGGCTCCAGGGACCCCAGACTTGTTGACCCCTGATCTATACCAGCTTGACCTAAAAGACTAAGAATACAATGGGAGGCATGCACTTCCTGTTAAACCACTCTCCTTGCCATCAACACTGAGGGTTAAGATCCTGCCTGGATTTACATGTGTTTCCCATCCTGAACCATAGCTGATTCATGTCAATGTATGGCAAAAACCACTATAATATTGTGAAGTAATTAGCCTCCAACTAATAAAAATAAATGGGGGAAAAAAAAAAGATCCTTCCTGGATCATTTAAACCTCTTTCTTCTTCTTTTGTACCTTATGAGGATCTTCTTAGTTATGTTTCATGATCATAGCTGGGTCCAGTGGCCCCAAAAGATTCATTCTGCATTCTGACTGCATAGCTGCTTCACACAGTGAAGACCAAAGGCACAGCTCTCACAGTCTCTGGATTACCAGACCCAAGTCTCCCATCAGTGGTTCAAGTGCCCCCATATCACCCATCATTTGAAAACACTTGTGGAAGCGCTTTACAAAATGATTTGTCCACAACAGTGAATACTGGGTACCATCTCGTGTGGGAGAAAAAAAAACTCAGTAATGACAATGAATCTTTCATCAGAAAGAAAAGGGAAAGACGTAAGAAGGCCATGAGATTCTTCTTTGGTGAGTTGTCATGTGTTGAAAGGGATGACGTGGTTCTAGGAGACAAAACAGAGAACTGGGAACATCTGAGTCTCCAGAGCTGATTTTGGACACATGTGTGTTATGTGAATATGACACAAGATCTGGCTTTTCCAAAGGATCTGACTTTGCAAAGCTGATATAATGGTGCCTCAATGTCACTACACTTGAGTTTCTCTGAAATGCTCTGAAATCTATTCAACGTGTAATTGGACATTTGCTACTGCCTCATTTTGGTCAAGCAGAAAACCACATGCAGGTCAAATGAGTCTAGTTTCTTCCAAGCCTGGAATACCCTCCACCCTCCAGTACTCTCAAGTATGGTGACTCAGATGAGTACTGTGTGGTGCCCTAGCCTCATTTCTCGATGGTTGGGACTACTATTCTATCCCGGAACGGTTTTGTTTGAGTGCAATATATTTACTGGTACTGTCAACTCAAGGCATTGCAGAATATAAATTCGGTGCTGTATTCTCCCAAAGGCTGAGCAGAACCTTCTTTCTGTGAACATTTTCAACAGTTTGCCTTCAAGGTGAGGAAGTAGGAAGTACAAGGGAGACAGGCATCAAGGCAAATTTTTTTCTTTCTACCTTTACTTTTGTTAGGGGGGAACATTTCTATCAAGGAATACAGTTTCCTTTCATTTTACCTGATCCAGAGAAGCTATGGAACCTCTGTTACTGATTTTTTTATCCATAATTTATGTTAGTAACACAGGACCTGGTGATAGAAGTTATTGATGAAAACAAAAACTGGTGTCTTTCTTAAAGAAAGGGGCAGAGGCTCTTAAGAGAGTTGTGTCAGAGTCAGAGAAGCACTTCTCTGTCTAAAGCTTCCAGTGGCCTTTTTCTTTCCTTTTGCATCTGAGTTATCGTCACACTTACTGGCTACTGTTCCTGAAAGAAAGAGTGAAAGAAGAGGAAGATGTTTAGGGTTTCTGTGATGTCAGAGTGGATCTAGATATTAAAGTCTTCTCTTCTTCCCATTTGTGTTTAATCCCAATTCACATTGTTTAGTGATAAGCAGTTTCAGGTCTCAGTAACCCACTCTAGCATATAATGCCAAGGCTGTTAAGGAAATAGGAGAAATAATTCCTGTAGTAGTTACCATAGTGGTGTTTCTAAACTTCCTGCACCCCAATATCTGTGGAGAGATAGAGCTGGACAAGTATTTGAAGCCTCAAAGTGAATGAGAAAAATCCATTCGTCCATGAAATATTTATTGAATAACTACTATTTTAAAGGATACTGGCTCAGCACTCTGAGGGATGAATAAAAAATTAGAGGGAAGAGATAATATTAATTATTATTATTATTATTATTAATTTATTTTGTTTATTAACAGAAATTACGGTAACTGATTGGGTAAGAGTTGAAGAAGGAGAGGCAAGCATTCTGTGTCTCAGGCAATTCCAAAGGCAGATAGAACCTACTGATCAATGCCAAAGACATTTGTTCTCCCTCCAATTTACCTCCACTGTGATTCTACTTTGCCACTTAGACACTTCAGTTTCACTCATATTTCAGAGAGGAGATCAAAACTGATTCTTTGCGAGGTCCAAAAATGGGAACGTGTATGTTAGTCTAATCCCTTGCTTAGGGAAATGACCTGCTTTTCCCCATGTTAAGGTTGAATATTTCCTATGGTTCCGATGGGGCTATAATTAACACTTCCTGAAAAGTAGAAATCTAAGAGAGTGTAAGAAATTTGTTTCTAGGATTAAATGGCTAGATATCTTTTTTAAATGTGCTAATTTCCACATTTGCTAAATTCTGAGTGAATCCATAAACTAGTTTGCCTCAGAGTTGATTTTCCTCATTTCTATCAATTTTCTGCTCTGGAAGGTTTTAAAGATAAGAGGTTTTGAAACTAACACACTAACTAGCAACAAGAATAATCTTTTATTTGGAAAATGGAACAATGAGGAAGCTATTTGCATCAGAAATGACTCCATCATTAAAATATTCCACATCTAATCCATTTGCAGTGGAAGGTTTTTGCACTGCTTTGTTTTATGTGGGGGCATCTCCTACCATGTGATTTGGCCATCTGCATGTAGTTATGGAGTCACCATCTCTGAGGACAGCTGAGCTGGTGAAACCTAGGGGAATCACAAGAATCAATTCAACTCCATTTACTTGGATATGTTTCACAGGGAATCCTTTGGATCAACTGAGTCACTCTCATCCAGATATCCATGGGAAGTTCACATAACCTCATTTCCCTCTGTGATTGTTACTGAGTTAAGCACAAGACAGAAATATTCTTAGAAGATATATGGCTTCCTCTTCAACAGAGCTGGCCTAGAGTGGAGAAACAGGGCCCCTGGGGACAAAGCAAGACACTCATGAACTCTGACCACCATAAGACAAACAATGGGGACCTTATTCTTAATTTGGTTTTTAAGCAAAGGTTTTCCTGGTGACCTGGTTTTTCTGGAGCAATCACAACGCTCCCCTGATGGAGTAGCAATTTGCCATCGTACCATGAGTTTCCACTTCCCTCTTGCCTGCCATTTTCTTTCAGGAGATCTGGATTTTTTTTTTCCTAACTACGTATTTCCTCCCTCCCTAATTCTGCACAACAGTAAAAATAAATGTAACTTCTGTCCTCTTAAAAACCTGGTAATCATCCAGCTGGAAGAAGGGCTACTGTTTGGCATAGATAAAAAGAGTCTCCATGGTGACCTGCCTAGAAATAATCCGAACTTGAATTTATAGTGAGGATGACCCGAGGTCTCTCATGCTTAGGAAACCACCAAGCCGTGATGGTGCCTAGCCAGATGCAGCTACTGTTTGCACTGGGGCTGAGGAACCTGAGGGATCCACATGGTTTATCTGGGTTGAGAGATCCCACCCGAAGTGCACGGTACCAACTTTCCCCATCAATGAAGCCTTCACTGCATCACCCCTGCTGCCCCATCTTGTGAAGTGAGGGAAGCTCTCTGATAAGAGAAATGGAAAAGAGGGAAGAAGGAGGAGTATGTGGGATAAAAAGGAAGGGGAAGGTGGTTTCCATAGAGACCTAGCTTTCCTGGTGCCCTCATCCTCTGATGGTGTAGAAGGGCAGCCTCTGAGAGCCACCGGTCTGATTCCCCAGCTGCCTATAGAAGCCCCAGGGGCACTGACACATCAGCTCTTTTTCTACGGAAGAAGAGCTGTTAAATCACCCATGGAGAACAGTACGCAAGCTTTGCATATATCACACCTATCTTTCAATGGAGCCAATAGAGCCAGTTTTGGGTTTTTTTTTTTTGTTTTTTTTGTTTTTTTCATTATTGAAATGCATCTCTGTTTCTTAAGCATCAGATGAAGTAGTTGGCTAGTCTTTAGGGGCCATGTTAAGTGAGAGCTGTGGTTGCTGTGACTGTTGGGTTTTCCAAAAACAAGGTTGAGTGCATATAAGTTGAATGTGAGTGTGACATGTCTCCACTATGATGCAGAAAGGGGTGAAAGTGAAAAGCATTAGTTGTCCAGTCATGTCTGACTCTTTGCAACCCCATGGAATGTAGCCCACCAGGCCTCTCTGTCCATGGAATTCTCCAGGCAATATTACTGGAGCGGGTTGCCATTCCCTTCTCCAAGGGATCTTCCTGACCCAGGGATTGAACCCAGGTCTCCTGCATTGCAGGCAGATTCTTTACCACAGAAAGGTATGAGGCTATTCTAAATTTGATATGGTCCTAAGATGAGCTGATAGGCAGAATGACATTTCCGTCCTTCCCCAGGAAATGCCTGATATTCATTCTATGTTAAGTTGTTTGATTCTGAAGATCTATTGGTTTACTCATGGCTCCTCTGTATTTTTCTTACCCAGATACCGTCCCACACTCCTTATTTGCCCAGGAGAGGTCAACATTTGAGGACCTAGTATATCAAGTCAGGCTTGGATTTCTGTTACAACTCTGACGTCTTCTGTGAGCACTTTGTATCACAGAGGAAGAGTCTGGAGGACAGGACACAGAGAGCTCAGAGAGGTTTCCACTGACATTTACTCAGATTTTATGTAAAAATATTTTCCCCAGCTTCCACTTATATCCATTTAAAACACAGATATCCACAGAGATGAATACTATTTTGACTGATTGCTGCTACATGCAGAAGGGATGCGATAAAGCCAATTTTGGTTTTTTACTCTTTTATTTTTTCCTATTTTTTGGCCAAATGGTGAGGCATGTGGGATCTTAGTTCCCCAGATAGGAATTGAGCCTGTGCCTTCTGCAGGGGAGGCACAGTGTCTTAACCCCTGGCCTGCCAGGGAACTCCCAGGAAGACCAATTTATATCCCACTCCCCACCCAGTTTGAAGTGGCATGGTATAGGCTAGAGGGGAAAAAAAAATGCATGTGCACACATGCTAAGTTGCTTCAGTCACGTCCGACTCTGTGCGACCCCATGGATTGTAGCCTACCAGGCTCCTCTGTCCATGGGATTCTCCAGGCAAGAATACTGGAGTGGGTTGCCATGCCTTCCTCCAGGGGATCTTCCCAATTCAGGGATCAAACCTGAGTCTCTCACATCTCCTGCATCAGCAAGTACAATAGAACTGTGTCTTGCATACTGTGATCTGCCAATACATGTTCATTGAAATGAATTAGATAAAAGTAAATGCCTAAACTATTTGTCTTGTGCTAACGTGCTTAGAAGTGGATTTTTGTTCCATTTTCCCTGTCATCTTGCAACATCTCCAAATATTAACCAACATTTTGCATAACTCCAAAATATATTTGTATTAGTTTAAGGTGGTGTTGTAATTGAAAAGATTGTCACAATTTTCTGATCAATTACAAGGCTGATATAATTGTTGAACCTTACTGTTGAATGAAAGATTAAATACAGATGGGTGACAAAATTCAAACTTGGAGGTGGAGATTGTTTTGCCCAGTCCAGATCCTGTTTTCAATCAAGATTTGGGATATTGTTTCAGGGAATTCCCAACCAAGATACTATGAAATAAAAGCCAGATGAGTGGAGCAAATAAAGAGCGATGGGAAAGCAAAGGAGGAGATGGTCATGTGAGAAAGTTCTGAGAAAATTTTCAGAGAAGATAACATGGGAGCAAAGGGCATGGATCTTACTGGCTTAGTCTCACATGGTACCTAGAGCCAAGCTTCCCAATTAGTAGATTCTCAATGAGAAGATTTTAAAGTTATAATAGAAGGAAAGAGGGGGAGATAAGGACCAAAGTTTTAATCTTGGAACTACAACAATTTTCACTATGGAAAGTGAAAGTTGAATTGAACTTTCATTTAATTTTAAATGAATTAAAATCACACAAAATTAAAAACTTGGCTCCTCAGTTCAGGTAGCCCGTTTCAAGTGTTCAATAGCCACATGTTACCTCGTGGCTACTTAGGGTGGTGGAGATGTGGAACATTTCCATCGCTGCAGAAAGTTCTTCGGGACAGCACTGCTGAGGAAGTGTGGACAGCTTGCCGAAAGTCCACTCACAGTACAACGTGGTTGTCCCTGGCCTCACTCTAGAGACTAAGAAAAATGATGTCCAGTGAATAAAGTTTAATAAATAAATAAATAAGTTTTAAACTAAATAAAGTTTAGTTGGTCTTCTTGTCCACTGAAGGAGGAAAGACTGTGATAAGCCAGGAGGCATTTGATGAAGTGAAGAAATGGTATCCGTGTAAGTCATTCCCCTCTTCCATGTGGTGAGGGTGGGGTAGAGACTGAGCTTCTGAGCTCCATGGCCCCAGGAGCGAGCTCCCTAGAACATCCTCTCTCGAGGGAATGTTCTGCAAGCCACGGTTGGCTCCCACTCTCCTTCTGGCCCACACCTTCCCATTTCTCAGGCAGCCCAACTGCCAAGGTGGTTGGCAGTGCCCAGGTGTGATGCCAGGTAGCTGCACTTCCCCTCTGAGTGCCTTCTGCCAGTCTCCTCTCAGTATAGTTTACATCCATCTGCTCCTCTCACCCTTCCATGTCACGGAGTTAGGTGTTGTTTTGTTCCCTGGAGGAAGCCCATATTGTTCGATTCCTACCAGAGAAGAAACAAATCAAGAGCAACAAGGAAAAATATGGAGTGTAAGCATGTGTTTCTAGGTCATCAACATGCAAGGAAACGTGCATGAAAATGAGTGTTAATTTTCTGCATGATTCAGTGTTTGTGAGACTATCAAGTCATTTCCCATAGGCAGCCCAACAGCCATCACATGGTGATGAATTTCTATTACAACCATGTAAGATGGTTGAACCAGAAAACTAATGATCAAAGAAATGAACAAAATAATAACAAAGGTGATAACAATACTGATGTTTTAATAATTAACTGGCATTTACAACGGGGATCAATTGGGTATTATCGTTATTTGGGAGCAGTTAATACAGGTCTGATTTTCTAATTTTAACATTTGTGGTTTCTCCTGCCTTTATTTTTTTTTAAATAAAAATTCTCAATGAAAATAGGCCTAGCCTAATGATCAAAATAGAAACAAGTTCTATGGTTAAGTAGTTTGTGCTTTTATTTACGTTTTTCTCATTAGGTTTTAAAATTACTCTGGACTGTTCTGCAGAAATTAAAATAAAGACTCTAGCTTTTTGGAATTTGTGCTCAGTATTGAATTATATTCTTCATTACCAATTTTCTCATTCATACATATGTACCTTTTGGCTTTGCTTTAGTTATCTATAAAACTCAGGTTGGACCTGTGCTTTAACATGGACTAAACCATTTGAAAACAAGACCATTTTAAAGATAAATAGATACTTCAAAAATTCATTTTATCCTTTTTGCCTATGTGTTAGTTGTTCAATCATGTCCGATTCTTTGCGACCCCATGGAGTGCAGGCCACCAGGCTCTTCTCTCCAGGGGATTTTCCAAGCAAGAACAGTGGAGTAGGTTGCCATTTCCTTTTCCAAGGGAAATTTCCAATCCAGGGATTGAACCCATGTCTCCTGCATTGGCAGGTGGATTCTTTACCACTGAGCCACCGGGGAATCCCTTATCCTTTTTTAAAAAAATTACTGTTATTTCCTTCTCACTTTTTCTTTCTCTTAGTTGTCACCAGGTATATTTTAATATCAAACTGGATGGGAAATTGACCTGGTTTTTACAAAGTAAAAGTGCATGATGAATTTAAAATATCCAAAAGAGAATTCAGAAAATCGTAAATAGAGTTTAATGTTTGGTTAGCAATTTTTCTTGAAAAGTCGCCTCCGTTCATGCTTATTTTCTTTAATGGAGTGTTGTTAGTTATCTCATTTTAGGTAAATATCCTCTAGCAGGTTTCAGCCAGAACAAATATTTACAGTTAAACCCTCAACTCCAGAAAATGGCTTTGTGTGTATGCTGGAGGAGGGGTGGGGATTAAATGGAAAGGCTGACTTTGTCTTGGCTTTAGACAAGACACCACAATAAATCACTCAAAGACACTCCAACGGATGTATATTGGAGGAATGCTCACCTCCAGGAAGCTAAGGTAGAGAGTTAAGAGGCTTCGCGTTCTGTGATCCCACGTAACTAATGGGCACGTTTCACAGACAGAAGGGCCATGCCTTAGTCATCGTGGTAAGTCTGTAGTGACAGACGTTTGTTCTATATTTGTGAATGACCTGATTTGGCATGCGTGCAGCTCGCTCTACTGACAATAATGGTAACATGGTGTGAGGGAGAGAGGCAAGAAAGGAGGAGGAACTGGGGGAGGAGGCGAGGTTGAGGGAGGAGACAGACCCAGGCAGAAGGAGGGTGAGAAGGGGAAAGGAACTCTAAGCAGTTGAAGATCCTGAGCATCTAAACACGACCCTAAGGAAACCTGCCTGTAGGGAGCAGTTCTTTAAATCTGGGAGCAAGTCTTCCATCCATTGCTAATAGATTTGGGGAGGATCACCTTCCCTTCCTCGTGCTCCCTCTGTCTTCTCTCACTCCGCTCCCCTCCAGTCTCTGGGGAAGATAGATATTCAGATGGCTGTCAGATGGTGGCAATGGGATGCTTCTGCCTCCAGGAGTCCCTCATAATTTGCAAAACTTGCCTGGCCCTCCACCCTTTGCTGTAGTCTTCCTACCTCTCCAGGTAGGAAAGGAACCGGCCCCAAGTGATGAAAAGAACAAAGGGCTGCCCACATATATATATATATATATTTTTTTTTTTTTTACTTGGAGTATAATTGCTTTCCAACGTTGTGTTAGTTTCTGCTTACAGCGAAGTGAACCAGCTATATGTATACATATACCCCCCCCCCTTCTTGAACCTCCTACCTTGCACCTCCATCCCACCTCTCTAGGTCATCACAGAGCAGCAAGCTGACTCTCCTGTGCTTTACAACTGGTCTCCACTAGCTGTCTATTTTACACATGGTAGTGTATATATGTCAATCCTAATCTCCCAGTTCAGCCCACCCTCCCCTAATCCCTCCTGTGTGTCCACATATACAATGGAATATTACTCAACCATAAAAAGGAACAAAATTAGGTCATTTGCAGAGATGTGGATGAACCTAGAGTCTGTCATACAGAGTGAAGTCAGAAAGAGAAAAACAAATATATTAATACACATATGTGCAATCTAGAAAAATGCCCGTCATTACTGACATCTGCCCCGGTCAAGTAACCCAAGTGCTATCCTCTCCCATCATCCTCAAACACAGCACTCACTCTCATCTGAGACCATCTTATGATTTCTTCACAGCTGTTCAATTCACTGACTAGGACACTGGCTCCATTCAAAGAGGAGCACAGTCTGTCTAATTCACCACTTCTTCAGTAAAGTGTATGTTCATTCTTTATCTTATTTATATTCTCATTATAAAATAAATGCTTCAGGAGTAGTCAATGAATCTATCAAGCTATTTTTCTACATTGAGTCCTTTCAGTTTGCAAACAGTAGAGACACAGTGGGGTTACCTCAATGAGTGGGCTTTTATAAGCAATACACAAGCAAGCAAGGGCTCAGGCAGCCCTTCTAGAGGTTCCCCTGGGATATGGAGCATGGATCTCACTATTTGGGGTCCAGTCAGAGCTTTATGCTGGAGAAGGACATGGCAACCCACTCCATATTCTTGACTGGAGAATTCCATGGATAGAGGAGCCTGGCATGCTACAGCCCACGGGGTCACAAAAAATCAGACACGACTGGGTGACGGAACAAGCAAACAGAGCTCTATGACCCGATAGTCCTGATGACACAGCATCTGTCTGGTCACTTCTGCTCAGATCAAGCAGTTCTTGTGCTCTGCTCCAGGGCGCTGCCCTCTCGGTGAACAGCCCCACTGGCTCACACGTCCCGTGTTCTGGGCTCTCATCGAGCTCTGTGAGTCCCGAAGTCAGACTTCCTCCAGAACGGGTTTGATTGATTTATCTAATCGCTATCCAGTATCAGGAGCCCTTTTGGGGAAAAACTGCCTTAAAACTAGCGCTCAGAGCTTCCTCACCAGGGGAGTACATCAGAAGCAATTGCACAGCTTTTTCCACCTGTGTCTCCTGCATTGGCAGGTGGATTTTTAACCGCTGAGCCACCGGGAAGCCCCATGTAGATGGGTGGCCCTGGGCAAGTCATAAACATTTCTTGAACTTCATTTTATTCCTCTGTAAAATAGAAACTATAATAGGTACCTGGATTTTAAATGATACATTTTATGATAAATCCAGAGGTCATCAACAGGGCAGGAGAGGTTAATACAAATTAGCAAGGCTGTGGAATCCCAGGGTGGCTGGCTCCTGTCCGTTGCCTATCAATACACCCGCTAGGCGAAGACCATTCTCCCCACCTCTGCTTTGCTGAAGGGGAACTCCTCTCTCTGTTTTTTTAAGCAGGAAGCAGCTCTTGACAGCTCTGGCAAAATATCAAGTATTTTGTAAATTATAAAGAACCATAAAAATACTGAGGATTTGGTACAAATGAAATAGTTCCATCACACAACTTGCATAAGATATATTCGTGGGATGAAGGGCCCCAGGTACCCCCATCCAGCCATAGAGAGCAGAGGTGATTTATTTTTTCAAGTTCTCTCTGGGGTAGTCCCACCCGACAAGCTTCCTGAACCATGCCTTTTCTTGCCCAAAATAGGTCCTTCCCATCCCAGAACCCTTCCTTTAGTTATGAGCAAATACAAGACAGGAGTGAGCAGCTTGTGTTGTGGACACTTGCTGGTCAGAAAGCGGCAGGGAGATAAGAATGGAAGGTTGTTCCAAAGGCCCACGGCCCTGATGTAACTGAATGGTAAATTCAGGGGCAGCAACAGAAGCCCCCCCTGCCCCCTGGGCATTTGAGGTGGTAGCTGGGTTTTCTCAGAAGGACTCATGAAATAGACTCTAGCTCGACCCCCTTACTTGGGAAGAAGGGCTTCTCCACGAGCAACCTCAGTTTTCAGGTTTATAACAGGCTGGAGTTTTCCAAGCATCAGAGCATCAAGACACAGGTCCACGTGGACGGGTGTCCTGGCTCTGTCCGTCTCTCCTTCCTCGCACAATTCATTCAGATCACCTGTTTGCAGATTCGAGTCACCACATGGCCGGCCCCTGTCTGTCATTTCCTCTCCCTGCCACCCACTCACACCCTCTCACCACTTGGGAGCTAAGTGAATACGGTTTTCCAAATATAGTTTTGCAGCCAGTGTGTTAGGCCTTCTAATGAGCCACGGTAATTGCTTCTGCTATTTTCCAAAATGGAAATCAACCTCGGAAGAGCAGCTGGTTTGTGGTAAAGCTCTCCTCCCTCGATTCCACCCCCTTCCTAGCAGTCAGTCAAGCTCCAGCCTTGACTGCTTCATCCGTGAGCAGGGCCGGAGGGACCCACCGGAGGAATGTGCTGATGGTGGGGAAACAGAATAAGTGAGCTATTGTGTCTTTATTACATTGGGGAGAGGCGGGGAGGAAGGGGGAGAGCTCGGCTTTTACTTTTGATTTCTAAGATACCCTGTTCTGGGTTGTGCTTTTCGATGTATCTGAAAAGATAACCAGGTTCTTCGATGACAGAGCAATGATGTCCCTGGCCTCCCTCTTTTCAGAATTGCTCCAAAACAGCAAAGAGAACGAGAAACAAAAGCACAGGCCCTTTATTCCTCAAGGGCAGGAGACATCTGTAATCTGGAACCACAATATATGGAGATGAGAAACAGATGGAGGAATGGTAAGGTGTTTAGTAGATCTATGGCAAGTCAAACCTGAGAGCCCGGTGGGGTTTAGCATTGCTAATCAAGCCCCTTCTCTCTGCAGAACACAGCGACGTCCTGGGCGTTGGCCCACGAAGGCAGTGGCTGGGAGTGAGCGTGGCCCTGAAGGCCGTCCCTGCAGCAGAAACGTAATAACACTGGTTACTGTCACGGTATGCTTGCTGGTGCCCGGCTCCTCACATTCTCTCTTGCAGTCCTCATGAGAGCAAAAGATACTCATTTTCCCATTTTACATAGGCTCAGGAGGGTAAAATCATTTGTTCCAGACAACAGAGAGAAAGATACTAAACCAATGTAGTCTTAATTCTGAAGCCTCGCCACCAGATCCCACTGGTCGGAGGCTATCATAAGCCCCAGAAAAGGGAACTGAAAGTACCAGAGTGTGTGGTCAGGAGCTGGGGGAGAGGTTCCCAGTGTTAACGAAGTTGTCCTCATCATCTGTGGCTCTTGCTCTTCTATTAAATTGGGAACTCTTTGAAAGGAGGTGATTTTCCCCCCTCTAGGCCATAGCAGTGTGAGGGTAAGCATCTTGTCGGTAAGCATCTTTTGAATGAATGGATGGATGGATGAATGAATGAATCCATATGTGCAGAGGAAAGAGGACTGGACTTGTCAGGAAAGATGTCAATGAGGAGGTGAGTCTGCAGCCAGGCTGAAGGTTTGTCATCCAGGGATTCCATGTTACCAGCGGAAACTTCCTAAGGACAAGACAGTCCCAGAAAGACACTGACTTGAGAGTAAGGCCAGAAAGCAGGCTGGTGGCAATGAACTTTGGTGAGACTGATGGAGACAAACGCATGCCACGGGGGTACCAAAATAAAGCCTTTCTAGGAAACGAGTAAAAAGTCAACTGTGGGTAAAAGAAGTATCTAGAAACAGATATATGTTCTGATCCAGATGGTTGCCACTGACTGTAAATTCCTATCTTGCAAAGACAAGGTGAGTCTTCTAATGCATTTATTGTTACTCCAGCCAGTCAATCTGCTCATTAGTTGTACCCCAGGCGGCTGCAATAGTCTTTACCTACAAGCAAAGGCTATTCAGAAAAGTGTGGAATTCTTGTTGGCACTGAACACATCGGAGTCATGGGTTCCTTGCCTCCTACACTGACATATCCAGCGATCAGGACCAGTTCAAACTAACTTCTGCTCGTGCTACTGACAGGTAAATTGAACTGATGGCTATCCCTTCATTCAATAAATATTCACAAGCATGGACCATATAATTCAGCACAGTCCTAAGTGGCAAACAGAATACTGGACGTTGAATGGGGCGGTGAATAGACAGGGTGTCTGCTCCGTGGACTCTGGTTCCGGTATCTGCGCAAATGTTCACTTCCTTTATTGGCTGATGCTGCTTCCAAGCCCAGGGATCAGGAAACTACAACCTGGAGGTCAAATGCAGCCCACCACGTGTTTTTGTACAGCCCTTGAGTTAAGCTGGTTTTTGTTTTTGTTTTCATTTTTTAAGAGGCTAGGAAAAGCCAAAAGAAAGATAATATTTTGTGACACATGAAAATGTCATGAAATTTAAATATCAGTGTCCGCAACCAAAGTTTACTTGGAGCACAGCCACGCAGGCTGGTTTATGTGTTGTCTACAGCTGTCTTCATGTTACAGCTCAGTCATTGCCACGGACTGCAGGGCCATTCAGCAGAAAGGTCTTCCTATTTGATTTTTTTATAGGAAAAGTTTCCTGACCCCTGTTCTAAGCTAACTTTCTCAAAATGCACTCCATAAAACATTATTTCTGAAGATACTGGGTTAGAGTTTTTGAGCCCTATTGTTAACATATTTAAACACAACGGATTGTAAAAAGTTGTAAGTTTCTCTACTCAATATTTTCTCTACTGTGGGGTGAGGCCAGAATACATCGTGACCCTCTAAGACAGAGGACATGGACGTCTCCAAACCTGTTCTCTGCTGTTCAGTTGCTAAATCAACCCAACTCATTGTGACCTCATGGACTGTAGCACGCCTGGCTCCTCTGCCCTCCTCTATCTCCGGGAGTTTGCTCAAATTCACGTCCACTGAGTGGATGATGCTATCTAACTATCTCATCCTCTGCTGCCCGTATCTCCTTCTGCCTTCAATCTTTCCCAGCATCAGGATCGTACACGTGTTTGTTTCCAGCGAATCTCATAATCCAGGCGGTTGTGCACAGCACTCCTTGGGAAATACTAAACAGAGTTCTTACTCATAGGCTTTGTGTTATTTCTGAAACCAGCTACCAAAAACCCAAAGCAGTGTCGCTGCTAGTGAAGTAAGACTTCTGCCCAGATCTGAAGCCCCTTCCTTTTAAGCATAGCATGATTGTTCTGAAGGTTCCCAGTTTGATCCCAGCTAAACAATACCTGCCTTCCCCTCTTAACACCGTTGCAGTTTCTTTTCTCCCACCCTCTCTGGGTGCCAAGCACAGCACCTCATGGTCCTTCCTGAAGGATCCTGTTGCCTCGGCCACCAGTTAATGCCTCCCTATCACACTTAGAGTGTCCATATGCGTCCTGAAATGAAAACTTTGCGGGCAAGATCCCAATCCCCTAGCTGTTCAGTTATCTTGACAATGAGCTGCTCTTGATTGATTCTGTACCCACACACTGCTTCATCCACACGTGTGTATAAACGGTCTCAGGAAGAGCCCAGGATGGCTCAGCTGAAGCTCCAACACCCTGGGACACATCTGAAGAACTGAGGATTATCTGCAGGGTTATCTGGGAGGCCTCCTGGGAGAGCATTAAGGGAGAAATAAGCCAGGCACATGAATTTAACTCAGTTTCGGTTTTTTTTTTTCTTTAAGTTTTCATCATTTGGGGGAGGACAGTTCTGAGGACCGTGCTATCTCTCTCATGTAGATGCATCCCCCATTTCAACACCCGGCTGCTTGAGTCCTGTAAAGGGGTGGCAATGGGGGAAAGGTGTAAATAAAACCTGAAAGAGGTTTTTCCTGAAATTTGTTAAAATCTCAAGGCCTGAGTGGCTCTGTTTCTATACTGAAGGGGGCATTCTTCCCACCATGCTCCAACGTGTCCGGAGGGCAAGAGCTCCCCTTGAGGAGCAGCTGCCCCGACGGAGGGCAACGCACAGCCTCCTGGGAGCGCTGTTGGCACAGGCGCAGTGCTGCGCCCCACTTGTGCTTCGGAAGAGTGATGGGTGGTGTGGAATCAACAACCACAAAGAGATCATCGTGTCTGGTGGAGCAGCGGCCGTGATGGTCACCAGCGGAAGTTCTGGCATCCGGTGGGAGAGGAGGCCTCTTCCTCCCGTCGAGGGGCAGAGGAGGACAGCTGCATCTCCTAGAGCGCAAAGTGAAAGTCGTCCAAATGTGTTGGACTGTGACCCCATGGTCTATATAGTCCAGGGAATTCTCCAGGCCAGAACAGTGCAGTGGGTAGCCTTTCCCCTCTCCAGGGAGCTTCCCAACCCAGGGATGGAACCCAGGTCTCCAGCATTTCAGGCGGATCCTTTACCAGCTGAGCCACCAGGGAAGCCAAGAATACTGGAGTGGGCAGCCTGTCCCTTCTCCAGGGATCTTCCCGACCCAGGGATAGAACCGGGGTCTCCTGCATTGCAGGCGGATTCTTTACCAGCTGAGCTATCAGGGAAGCTCCTAAAACACAAAGGAGACCATCTATTGCCCCTCCCAGGAGAGCGGGTGCCAGGAATCCTTGGGGGGTAGTGGGCGTGGGCCTGCCATTCTGTGTCAGGCTGGTGACCAGTGAGTTTGCAACCTTAGATCTCACTCCTAGTCTCAGATAGAAGGTGAGTGGGGGAAATTTGGAGTTCTTCAGTCTACTCATGGAAGCACACATAAACTCACACACTTACATGCATTCCTATCGAGATATGTACTATGAATGTAAATGCTCACACATACCCGAGCTATGCTTGTATATGAAACCATACACTATTAAAAGGAGGTGGGAATAGGTGACATTGGCTGGGGGGGTTAAGTGGGTGAGTCTTGAGGGTCCCACCATCCCTGCTTCAACCAGAGAGCTCTGCTTTTATCTGTTATATGCATTGTGGAATTAGCCGTTACGTTATTTCTGACTTTTGTGACCCCGTGGACTGTAGCCCACCAGGCTCCTCTGTCAATATGCATTGTGCTTCTACTTAAAGATTTCTTTTAAGAAAGGGTTCCATGGTAAAAAAGGAAAAAGAACTTTGGAAATCCCACTTGATATAATCAAATTATTTATATTCCTATTATTTTATAAATGAGGAAATGGGGACACAGAAGGTTTAAATGACTCAGCTGAGTTCATAAAGACAAAAGCATTGGTTTAAGGGCTCCAATCCAATATTTTTGTTTTGTTTTTCCTATAACACCCTGCAGAGAAAGAAAGAATATACAAACACGATGAAGCCTGGATGTTTTTCAGAACTTGGTGTGTTTCTCAGTTTTAGTGGTCAAAGGTTTGAGAATCGGCTTATTAGATCTTTTAATTTTTCTAACTATGATTTTATAGCTAGAAAAGCATTAGCTATGGGGGCAGAAATGTAGATTAAATTAACACAGTTATGTATCAAATGACCATGTTAATACAATTTTCAATTCAACTCTAAAGTTGAATTAGAATCTACTTAGACATGCTGTACTAATCAGAAATATATAGCAAAAATGAGATCATTGTGTTTTAGACAGGGCCTCAAGAAACATTAGCCCAATTTTCTAAGCACAGAAGGAGGCAAAAAAAAAAAGATGACAGGAAAGTTTGCGAAGCAGTTCAAGAGTAAATGTTAAGAGAATAGAATTATTCCCTCTGGAGAAGAAAAAACAAAAGAAGCTAACCGTTTCCTGGAGCATAAAGGACCTCTCAACTGAGATACATTCCCTTCCTCATTCACAAGGAGGATAGAATAAGAGTGGACCTTTCGAGAGACCGTGGGAGATTCTAGGTGGTGGAGTCTATAGAACAACGTTGAGGTTCCCCAGGCTGTGCTGAGCTGTAAGGACCAGAGGCTGTGCCTGTGAAGTGACCTGTCCAGGGAGGAAATGGTAGCTGGATGACTCAGGGTCTCTGTTATTATTTCAGAAAATATCAAGCGTCGCCGTATGGCAGAAGCTAAAGGTAATTCACCAACAAGGCATAGAGGTGGGAAGAAGACTGGGGCACCACTTTCCACCTGTGCGCTAAGATGACCACCAAGAATATCCTCCTGCTCTGCACGCTGTTCCAGCTCTGAGCACTGTCTGTATCCCACCCTGCCTTCCTGCTGTCAATCGGAGAGTCCCAGATGCTTGATGGTCCCGTGGTTGAAGTCTATGGATGAGCACTGGGAATAAGGCAAAACCCTTTCTGTAGAAACGTGGGTTGCATCTAATGTTCTCATCTCTTAATATGCTGTCATAAAGGTCTGAAACACAACAGAGTTTGATAACACGAGTTAGATAGATAACACAAATGGTTATCACACATCCCTCCCCCATGTCACCTTTCCCCCCTTTCTTATCAGAGAATGCATTTGAAGCTGGTGGAGTGGGATATAAACAGTCGGGAAATGGATGCGGGCACGTCTCCCTGGAGGGGGCTGTGATGAGACATATACTCTCATGAAAAGTGACAGAGATGTGCTCATAGGAATCACTAGCTTAACTCTTAATACCACGAGAGCACCCACATCAGGAGAACATGACTGTCCACTCGTCCATCTCTCAAGTTTCCTTTTTTCGGACCCCGGGTGTAATGTTGCTATATTCTATCTGTAGCTAACCTTACAGCCCCAGGGCCCAGTGGTGGTGGATATTTGTAATGGGAAAAAAAGGATTCAGAAATACAGGGATTATTCACTTCAGTTTTAAGGGACCCAGAAGATGTATTGGAATCCTATGGAATGAAAGCGTTATTTGTGACTGGGTGGAAGATTTTTGTTCAATTATCTCCAAGTCATCAGCATAATTAGAAGGTGAAATCCAGGATTTCAGAAAGTTGTTAATTTTCGCAAAGTTGTTAATTATGAAAGCAAGCAAAAAAGCCAACTCAACAATAAAACTCCGACTCACTAGCTTGCCCAGCGCCTTGAGATCCTTGGATGACTCGTGGTCCAGTGACCATTTCAGTTTCAGGAAGAAGGAAATGAGCAGCTGAGACTGTCCCCCCAGGACAGACCCTGACTAATTCTCTTGTTGTTCCTACCTTTCTCAGTCTGGGTAGTCATCATCTGGAAAACTCAGCTTCAGCCAGTGAGACACTGTCTTGCAAATTCCAAGGATTTAGCAGGAGTGGGCATTAATAATTTGCAGTGTCTGGTGGTGACTCAGGTCTCAGCAGACTGGCTGTTTAATTTGCAGCCAAGCTCCGTTTCTCCGATTGCAGTCCTGGTCCCCACACATCTCTTCCAGCACTCCTCATTTCACAGGAGTCTTTGAGAATACAGACATGCCTCTGTCTTCACGCTTCTAGAAGTATGAGACACCCACGAGGCAGTGCAGGCCCCTTTGAGCGTAAGTTGTTGAATCAGCCTGCTTTGACTGATTTTCTGTCACGAGTCTGCTGTTGAGAGCAGCTGTGTCCCAGTTATTACTCAAGCTGAGAAAATGTCAGCTTTTACCAATCGACTTGGGGAAATCACGGGTCTTCCCAGGTGGCGCTAGTAGTAAAGAACCAGCCTGCCAATGCAGGAAACGTAGGAGATGCAGGTTCGATCCCTGGGTTGGGAAGATCCCCTGGAGTAGGAAATGGTAACTCACTCCAGTATTCTTGCCTGGAGAATCCCATGGACAGAGCAGCCTGGTAGGCTACAATCCATGGGGTTGCAAAGAGTCAGACACAATTGGAGCAATTTAGCACATTCTCCCGTTTTGACCTATGGGCAGCGCATGAGAGACATGTTGTATACTGCTCAATTTGGAGCGTCTGGTTAATTACAGCAATTTTCTATGGATTTTTAAAGACTGATTTTCAAGGACTGGTCTGAGCAGTTTTCACTGGTCATCAGTATGAAATGGAAGAGATGAAAACAGCAACAAGATGGAATGTACATCATGACTGCTGAATGAAACAATTATAATAGTTACAAAAATTCTTTTAAGTAAGCTACTAAAATAAGGAAGGACAGTGGCAACTAAAATTTATTTAAAGGCTATTTGATCTGAGAAGATCCCACGTGCCTCGGAGCAATTAAGCCCATGCACCACAATTACTGAACCTTATTTAAAGGCTATTTCAAACTTTACTCCCTCCAAATGGGATTTCATCTCTAGTACTATGCAAACGTCCTTTGAAACTTTCTCTCCCACTGTCTGTGCCCTACCCGCAGTCCACATTTCTTCTCTCTTTTTCCAAACTCCTCAGATATCTCAGGTCCACATTGCTGCACAGTCCTGGCCCCCTGCTCCACCCTACTCCTTTTCTCACCTCTCGCTGAATTCCGTTCCCCCAGAAACGCTGGCATCTCCACCTGGCTTCTCTCTGGCTGATCTCAGCTACTCTCTGTTCTGCCCTACCTCCCGTTCTGCAAACGAAGGACTAGACGAGCATCACAGCAGCTGTCTGGTACAGGTGGGAAGAGCAAGAGGCTCTGAATGATTCCTGCTTTTTTTTCTATTAATTACACGGGAAAAGGCCTAAGACCTGGCCATAGCAAAGGAAACGATCAACAAGCAATTCACTAATATTAACTGATAATTAGCTGGAGGAAATAGAGTGAGGTTAGAAAAGCAAGAGAGAGAAAGAAAGAGAGGGAGCAAGATGAGAGAAAAGAAAGAAAAAAGAGAAGACAGCAGTTCCTGGCAAAATTTTGCTTGAAGTCTCAAATTTGAAGTTCTAACTCTGATCATGGCAATCTTACTCGTAATAAAATTTGTAAATAAAGGTGAGACACTGTGACAAAACTATGCCCAGAATACAGCATGGGAAGAAATATATATCATTAATAAAATGATAATGGTGGCTGCTGGGGGAGGTAGACATGAAAGAAATGTAATTTAGAAAAAAAAGATGAACTGGTAATACACATAGAATCAAGCTGTAACATCTCCCAGGCTACCCCAGCCTTCAATATCATTATTGGAACTCTCTCCATTAACATAAATACTCTTCATTGTCTTTCTTCTTCCTTTCCTTCCTCCTCTTTATCTTCTTCTCACTGTCTTAACCCATTCAGGCTGCTATCACAAACCATCATAGACTGAGTGACTTATAAATGACAGACGGTTATTTCTCACAGGTCTGCAGCCTGGAAAGCCCAAGATCATGGCACCAGCAGGTCTGGTGTCTGATAAGAGCCCACTTGGCGGCTCATGGGCTTCCCTCGTGACTCAGATGGTAAAGAATCTGCTGCCAATGCAAGGGACCTGAGTTCAATCCCTGGGTCAGGAAGATCCCCTGGAGAAGGAAATGGCAACCCACTCCAGTATTCTTGCCTGGAGAATTCCATGGACAGAGGAGTCTGGTGGGCTACAGTCTATGGGATCGCAAGGAGTCAGACACGACTGAGCAACTTTCACTCCTGGTTTGTAGATAGCTGTCTTTTCACTGTGTCCTCGCATGACAGAAGAGGTGAGGTTGCTCCCTGGGGTTTATTTTATAAGGGCACTAATCCCATTCCTCGGGGTTCCACACTCATAACCTAAGCACTTCGCAAAGGTGTGTGTGTGTGTGTGTGTGTTAGTGACTCAGTCATGTCCAACTCTTTGTGACTCTATGGACCATAGCCCACCAGGCTCCTCTGTCCATGGAATTCTCCAGGCAAGAGTATTGGAATGGGTAGCCATTTCCTTCTCCAGGGTATCTTCCTGACCCAGGGATCAAACCCGCGTCTCCTGCATTGCAGGCGGATTATTCACCATCTGAGCCACCAAGGAAGCTCCCACCTCCTCAAACTAACACACTGAGGGTTAGGACTTCAACATACGGATTTGAGGGGGACACACAAACGTTCAGTGTATAGCGGTCACCTTCAAGATTATTCAAGGATAAAGAGATTGATGGATTTTTTCCAGTCCGCAGGGATCCTGCCACACTGGTTATATCCAGTTGTCATCTATTCTAAGGACCACACCACATTTCAATGGGCTGGACATCCATCCCAGTGCCCATGCCTTACTGGCTGTTACATGTTTTGAATATCACACTGGCCACATCTCACAATAGTATAGAGGGATCTGTATATGACAAAAGTGAGAGTCTGAGTCATTTTAGAATATTTTTTGCACATGGGTAGTTACTGGTATCTGCATTTTCCAGATTGAGGAACTGAGGCTGGGATCTGAATGCTCCCAACTCAGCCTCTGTTCATACTGGTTCTCCTGCAGTGCCGAGGAATGCCCACAACTGGCTCCCCCATCTTTGCTGTGAATTTTGGGTGCTGACGGATGGAATGACCTAGTGAGACCTCAGAGGACAAACGAGGATTTTACTGTCTTCGCATGAAAATAATGGGGTGTAATCACAAATTGCATTGGGGTCCAGAGTCACCGATGGCATCAGGACCCTTTGGGGCTGCCTGTCTGCCTGGTTCTGATCCATCCTACAGCTCCGGCTAATTATGCCGGCCACGTGGGTGGCCCAAAGCTTCTCTCGCAGGAGGACGTTCCAGAGAGGAGCAAGGCCTCCTGCAATCATGTTCACTTTCACCCTGTATGTAGGATATTAAAACTGACTCGAGATAGTGTTGAAAAATGTTTTCCTTTCCGGTATGCTAATAAGAACAAGATCACATACTGCCGATGTGTATCGTGGCAGTTCTGTTCCGTGGCCGAGGCTTTTAATGAGCTGTTTCGTAATGAGGGCCGATCTGCAAACAGTATCTGGGTGCTACTCAAAGTTTAAAGACCTCTGATTCCCCCCAACGTGCACCCTCATCCAAGCCATGGCTTTAATTCTTTTAAAAAGTAACATTAATTGGCTGTTAAGTAAAACAGGAGAGAACACAATAGATTTATGATATTTTGAGAAGCGACACCAGTTCTCAGGCATTCAGAGAAACAGGCTTGGCTTTTATGAGCTAATTATGATTTAGTGGTTTCTCTCACCCTGTTGAGTCTGTGGGCTGCCTCTAAAATGGATCTGGGATGAATGTCAAAATCAGGATTTACAGTCAAACCTTTTCAACATAGAAAGCGCAGGAGAAGTTTATTGTTTTATTTTTTTCTCCTAAGCAATATTTCCTTCTGCATTTCTATGCTGTTAGGTTTTGTAGAATTTCCATCCCCACCCTAGCTTTGAAATGGTGTCTATAAATTACTTCTCCTGTTAAGGCTGCTGTATCATCAAAAAGTGATTGTTTTTGCAAGCAATCACGAGAGAGCATGTCAATTTAAATAATCTCTTTTTCTCCCTCTCACCCCTTTTCTCCCTCACCCCCTACAGGAGAACTGCTATCATCTTGGTTTTTCCGCCCTTTCACAAATGAGCAGAAACTGACAAAGCTTGATGAACAAGAGGTCTTCTTCTTCCTACATCTCTCTCTCTCTCTCTCTTTTTTTTTTTCTTCTGCTCTCTCTTTGAAATGAGAGCTGTGTTTAGCTGTTGCCTTCAGGGACAGAAGATCCTGGGGATCAGGCTCCAAGGGTTTCATCCTTTTCTCCCCTCGAACATGAGGAAATCAGGCAGTTTCTTTTCCACTGGGAGCCTCCCTTCTCTTAATTTATAAAATAGGGCAGTGATGATTTCTAAGATCTCTTCCAACTCTTCAAAGTGAAAGTCACTCAGTCGTGTTGTACTCTTTGCGAACCTGACCCCATGGACTATACAGTCCAGGGAATTCTCCAGGCCAAAATACTGGAGTGGGTAGACTTTCCCTTCTCCAGAGGATCTTCCCAACACAGGAATCGAACCCAGATCTCCCTCATTGCAGGCAGATTTTTTTACCAGCTGAGCCACTAGTGATGTTACCTCTATATGGCCCAACAGTAATTTGCTGTGTGTTGTTGAAGGAGACATGGCAACCCCAAATACGCTGTTTTGGCATAAGAATTATTTTGAGCTAAAGTCAGTTGAGTTCCCAAATCCCTTATCTGCCAAAAAACAGAGTCTCCTCGAAATAAATGAACTGCTATATCCCCTCCCCGGGAGCCGCCGTTCCCTCTTCTTCTCAGAGACGTTCTGCTCAGCGCCACACCCAGCGGGCATTGTCCAAAACCATCATTCCTCTCTTCTGTTCTCCTAAGGGCCCAGTGATTTCTCCTAAAAGTCATTTGTTTTCTCATAAGTTCTCTTCTTCCCCTATAAAAAAATGACAGTGAAAGTGAAAGTCGCTCAGTCGTGTTCCACTCTTTGCGACCCCACGGACTATATAGTCCATGGAATTCTCCAGGTCAGAATAGTGGAGTGGGTAGCTTTTCCCTTTTCCAGGGGATCCTCCCGACCCAGGGATTGAACACGGATCTCCCACATTGCAGGCGGATTCCTTACCACAAGGGACAATGACATGTAAGCCCCAAATCCCAACAACCTCCTTTGAATCACATTTTTTCCCTGTGAACTCTCATGTATCTATGTGAATCAAAAACTGTGTTTTCTCTCGCAAATCTGCCTTTTGTCAATTTAATTTGTAGGCTCCTATGAACAGAACATACAGGGTAGTAGAAAGGATTTTTTTTCCCTTGACATTTATGTGTGCGTGTGTGTGTGTGTGTGTGTGTGTGTGTAGAAGTTACAGAAATGTGGATGGAAAAGATGAGGCTAGGAGTAGTATTTTTCTTTAAACAAAAATTTTATGAGGAAAGTGTCATAATATGGAATTCTCCAGGTAAGAATACAGGAGTGGGTTGCCATTTCCCTCTCCAGGGGATCTTCCTGACCCAGGGATCAAACCCATGTCTCCCTCATTGCAGGCATGATTTTTCACTAGCTGAGCCACCGGGGAAGCTAGGAAGTGTTGTGGTGAAAGTGCTACTCACCATGCTTCTTATCTCCACCAGGAACCTCTCTACAGTACCCCTGTCAGCACAGTTCTCCCTTCCCTAGTTAAGGGTGTAATCATGGCATGCACTGAGTGTTTAGTTTTGATTTTTGGAGGTTTTTGTTGGGTGTTGGGAGAGTGAGGAAAAGAGAGACACAGCAGATGCCAATTCAAGGTCAGCAACTTTTCAAATGGCCTCAGTCCCCAGTTACTTAATTGTAAAGTTTTGTGTTTTGTGTTTTTGCTCTGTTATATTTTGGGTTTTTTCTTATTGGACAATCCTTGGAGGTTTTTCCTGACAAGTTGGGAGGAGAAAGTTGCATCCCTGGTCCCTTCCCTGATGTCACCATAGAAGAGACCGTTCAAGGACTTAGACCAGAGTCTAGAAATAGCCTCTGAACATTTGATTAGATTACATATTCTATGCAATTTATTATGTATTATATATTGCACCATCGACTGTGCAGTACACCCAAGATGCCATCATATAAAATATACAGCTTTATAATATGGCATAGTTTATTGCAGCTACAATTTATTGAATATTAACTATGTGCCAGACATGCTATTAAGCCTTTTTCTTATGTTTTCTCATTTACTTTAGATGATGTAGTTTATATAAATGGTAATTTCAAATGACACTTGGTGTTAGTAATTTCTTCCAAGCATTTCTCCTGTCTCCAGATCTCCAGAATAAAGAAGTTAAGATACCTGGGAAAGAATTCAACAGTAAGGATGTTCTAGCAAACAGATGAGCATAAACAATAAGAATCATAAGAGTTCCTAACCCTTCCTGTTCCCACCCCAGCACCCAACGAGACTCTAACCAAACACACACACAAATAAACACACACACCCTTTAATGTCTAGTACAGAATAATTCCAGGGTCCCACTAGATTCTAAAACCTTCCCAGCTGGGATAATTGGCTTTAGAATCTTCCCTCATCCCCATGACTCTCTCTCACATGCCAATATCTCTAACACATAGATAATTTATGAAAACAGAGTAGACACTTTTTAATAATTAAGTGATAGCTAATAGGAGCTTTTAAAATAAGCTGTAAGAGCTTGGAAAAGGAAAGGAAACCAAGGTAGTTTGTCACCCACATATTTATTGGGAATGACTCCAAAAGGCTCTTCACCTGGTACCCCACTATCCACAACTGGAGGCCCCCAAAAGTTTGGTGTGTTTGTTACCCAGGGTCTTCTTCCAGAGGTGTTTAAAGCTGCATTCATTTCTAGGCAGAACCAGATGCCTGCCCCAGCCTCCATCACCCGGCATCACCCACTCCGTTCTCTCCAAATTACAGTGCAAACAATAACACAGGTAAAATTAGGCACGACGCTAATTATGCAGCACAAATGTGTAAAGGATATAGAATGACAAACGGCAGACGCCGACCGTGTTGTGTCCTATCAAGTAATCTCCCTGGCTGCTGAGCCCAGGAACAAAGGGAGACTTGCGCCCTGTTTGTCTAACATGCTCCATATCACAAATTGGAAATCCTTCCTAATTAAGATATTGTTCAATGTCCTTTGTTAGCCGATTTTAACAATGTTAATTAGGAGGTTAGAGTGATCATTGTTCATCTAGCAAACAATTAGGGTGATTTGCACTGTAGCTTTTGAGAAACTTCTGAGCAAAACAGAGGAGTTTCCCTTCTGCAGGGAGGGGAGCTGGGAAGGGAAGGAGGGGACGGGATGGGGAGAAAGGGCAAGGCTACTCCTAACATTTTTGGGCCTCGGGCCAAGGCAAAGCGTGAGGAAATGTTAGCTGCGGTCGTCACAGCTGTTGGAAAGCAGTGTTGGCCTTGACCTCATGGAATAACAATATTTGCAGATGCAAAGTCCATTCCCCCCATGGTTCTCCTCTTGATAATTCAGGAGACTGCGGTTACAGAAAGCAGAGTCCGGAGATCTCTTAATCATCTGGCTGAGTAAGGGTAAGGATGGTGTGCAGGACCTGCTATCTCAAACTGTAACACCTGGTACACCAAATGTGTTAAGCTAAGGGAGTTTGAGAAAACGGAAGATGCAGGAAGGTCACGCTGACCGTTCCTCTGATTGTCCTCCCTGAAACAAGCCAAAAAGCCCTCCTGAGAGAGGTGCCCTTCCTGGACCAGGAGGAGAGGAGCATCCAAAGACAAAGGAATGCCCAGAAGAATCGGAACACACAGGCCTGGCGAAGTGTCCCCCGGTTTACTCCCCTGAGCTCATACCCTTGGTCCTAGGTAGGTATTCCTTCGTGACTGCCCTCTTCATCAAACCTGGGACAGACACGCCCAAATCTCACTGTCTTCAGGTCGTCTCCATTTTGTTAGGAAACTCCTGCGTCGTATTCGGTTTCCATTAAATACATTTGTATGCGTATCTCCTGTTAATCTTTGTCGATTTAATGTGCAGACCCAATCAGGTACCCTAAGAGGCGCAAGGAAAGCTTTTTCGTCCACTGCAGTTAAGGAAACAATATCCCCTGGAAGAGGAAATGGCACCCCACTCCAGTATTCTTGCCTGGAAAATCTCATGGACAGGGGAGCCTGGTGGGCTACAGTCCACAGGGTCACAAGAGTCAGGCATGACTGAGCAGAGCATAGCACAATTGAAGAAACAAAAACAGTGCTATGCCAGCCAGATTTCAGACTTTTCTCAAATTAGAACTGCTTATTTTAGCATCAGATGGGTCTCTGCTCCTCCTTCTATAGCCCCCTGCCGCCTTTGTGCCCCCAAAGGTGACGAAGCACAGGAGACACAGCAGTTGGCATGTTTTTTTCCTTTTGAAGGGTAGCAGAATATGCCACCCCAAGATATGACTGCAGGGGTTCAGGACTTGACACCCCAAATATGCCACTTTGACACATTGACTATTTTGAGAAACAGCAAATGTAGGGAGAGGCTTTCTCTCAACTCCCCTTACGTTCATAAGACAAACCCTCCAAAAGGAACTCTATCGTTTAAGTCTCCTGCCCACCTTTCCCGAGAGTTTGATCAGCCAGGAGTGACTGACCCTTATTGCAGGAGGCAAGGCTAGAAGTTGACACCATTGCGTGCTGAGTCACTTCGGTCATGTCCAGCACTTGGCAACACCATGGACCATAGACTACCAGGCTCCTCTGTCCCTGGGACTCTCCAGGTGACAATACCGGAGTGCATTGCCATGCCCTCCTCCAGGGGATCTTCCCAACCCAGGGATCAAACCCGCATCTCTTGTGTCTCCTGCATTGGCAGGCAGGTCCTTTACCTCTAGTGCCACCTGACACCACATCCAGACAAACTGTGTCACAAACGGTCATTCCTCCTGTCTATTGCTCTATGAGCCCATTTGTCTCTCCTAAATACCATTGACTTTCCTCTAGGAGACCTGCATCTCCTCTGCCATTTCCCTATTAAGATGTTATTTAAGCCTGAATTCTAAGCCACCTCTTTGAGTTACTCATTTCCCCCTGGTATCACCCATGTTGATAAACTTCTGTTTGTTTTTCTCTTGTTAATCTTTTATTACAGAAGTCTCAGCTAAGAGCTTGGAAGGGCAGAGGGAAAATTAATTTTTCTCTCCTTCCCACCTTGCCCAATCCCCAACCTGCTACTGGGGGTGAACAGACTAAAACGCAGGAAGGAAGGGAGGGAGGAAGGGAGGGAGAAAAGCCTCTGTGTTCAGCTGCTTTGAAATTGCAAATATAAGAGCAAAATATATTTGGAGAGGAGGCAAGAACTGGCTGTTTAAAAACTACCAGAGCACTTGGATTTCTTTGAGACTCTTGTTCTCTCTTGGCTAAGGTGCTGGTGGAAGGCAGGCATCCCAGAGAGAGGAAGTATTGACTGAAAATTGAACACAGATTCTGAGTTCTATTTTTAGCTCCATCCATGATTTCTCAATACAAACTCAGGATGAGTCACTGAACTAAGAGTCACACCTACCTGGAGATGTTTCAGGTATCTCACTGCAGTGATTTTTCAACTATGCACGCCCAACTCCTAGGAAAAAAGCATCTCACAGCTATCAAGGAGTGGCTAGTGCCAGGCACTGTGCTGGATACTTTACATAAATTTAATCACAGCTAGCACTTAGCTTCAATCACAAACAGCCCGAGGCCCATTTAAGTGGCTCTTGAGTCTCTTTTATCCTTGGGGGACCCCATCTGCTGGGGGGATAAAAAGCCCTTTTATGTTCTACAACCTCACAGGACCACCCACCCCAACAGTTTGTGCTTTGTCACAAAAACCCTCCATCTAATTAACAGGGCACAATTTTGATGAAACACTGGTGAAATAAATTATTCATACATGTCAGAAATCAAATATAGATCAGATCATCTTGTAAACTGTTCCGAGGTCTGTAATTTGCTTTAAAGTGCTTTAGCATAGATAATGGAATATCATGTATGTGTTCGCTTAATTCACAACCAAAGTGTAGGAGTTATGCTAAAAGGAATTTACCTCTTAGGGGTGGGCAGTCAGAGTTTTCATTGGGAAGTCCAGTTACTACAAAGGCACTTCTGTTATCTTGAGCAATATGAGACAGTTTTTGAAAGAGCATGGTCAGAGTCAGAAATGAGTCTTCATTGGTGGATTTGTGACTTACTAATTAGCATACTGGCTGTTATAAATGGGCTCTCGTTGGTGAAGTTTGATCTGAGAGTCACGTAACAGTGATACATAGAGATAAATTCAGTTTTTTTGTTTCTTTGCACTGTGTGCTGGATATAAGTACAAATTTATGTGTGCCTTTGTTCTCTTGGCCTGCCATGTCTTTTCTCCCCTAGTACATCTATGCCTGGCACAGAGCAGGCACTCCACACACATCCTTTGAATCAATGATGAAAACTGCTCTGTTACAATTGGGGGCAGTTCATCTAAGCATGCAAGACCCCTCCACCTCATTCAAGACCCAATGGAAGACTTGGCACATGCGTATGTTAATCTTCAGATCTCTACAGAGGGCTTTCCTGAGTTGATATGTATGGCAGTGTGACCCCTTCAAAAACATCAGTAACCCATGTTGACATTAAAAAAAAAAAAAAAATTCACACAAGGTGAGAGTTGCCTTTATTTGGGGCAAAGTGAGGACTGCATCCTGGGAGATAGCACCTCAGATAGCTCTGAGAAACCGCTCCGAAGAGGCAGGGGTAAAGATCAGTAAATGTGTGATTTTGGTGAAAGGGGCAATCAAGCAGGTAGTTTTCCAGAAGTTTTCTATTAGTCTCATGAAGCTGTTGTTAGTCATGAGAACAGTCATTACCGTGAGGGATTTTAGTGCTTTGCTAGATATGAGAAGATACAAAAATTGGGCTCATAAAAGCAGCTCCTGAAAATTTCTAACAATCTGAAGACCTGCTCTGACAGTCCCCTTCCCCCCACCCCCACCCAGTCCAGAGTGCCTTGTTTCTGATCTCCACCCTGAACTCCTTTCAGGGGGTGGCAAAGGTCAGCAGCTGCAGCAATATATGATTTAATCCTTGTAGAGGTGGATGGCAAGTGGCAATTTGCAGTTGACAACCATTCCCTTCCACTTAGAGCCCTCGGTCCTCTTGAAGCCGGTCAACTTTTACAGTCGTCTTTATCCAGGCAAGGAGACCATAAACTCACCCACAGAGAGGCCCTCCATACACAGGAGTGAGGAGTGGAGAGAATATTCAGGCTATGAAATTCTGATGGCTCATTACCATGACAAAGGTTGTAACAACTTGGACAGGAAGCTGAACAAAAGGCATCCACCATTCTATTTGCAATTCTAGGATTGTATTTGTAATCTCTCTTTGCAGGAGAAAGCGACTGCCAGTAAAAGGCTGAGACACAATAGGAAGAGAGGCCCCGTGATGCAGAGACCAAAGGGCTCAGCGCCGGTGCTCACACACACGCACGCTCTGTGTGTGTATTTTTCCTCTGTCTGTACACAGTGGACAAGAGGAAATTATTGTCATGGGTAAGAGTTTAACATTATTGACCTGTAAGATGGCTTTTAAAAAAATATATATGTGCAACATGGCCGGAATGCCAATTGGAAGTGGAAAAGCATTTAGGGCGGATGAATAGACTGGATGAATAGACTTGGAGCGGAGCGAGCCTCTTTAATTTGTTTGTTATGGAGCATCGGGGAGTCAGCTAACATTGTAACCTGCTAAGGAAGGCGCCGTGAACGTGATTAATAATGCAGAGGGGGGAAGCTCAAGAGTTATTGTGCTGTATAGGGTTTTGGTGTCAGGGAGGCGGTAATTGTTCCAAAAGTCACTGACGATTTTGGTTAACAAGTGATACAAATGGAACAGGTCGCTCTGCTGTTCTTTGGAGCCAGCCCTCGCCCCGCAGCAGCTCGACTCTGCAAATTCTGATTCATTACCATTTGCTCCCCTTTTGTTACCTACCTAGCCAGTGATTGTACTTGGGAAGTGTGCGGTGGTAGGGACCATTCAAGAAAGGCTCATTGTCCCCAGAGCTCAAGGAGCAAAGCCACTGCTTTTGTTCCACTGGAAAAGAATGAAATGTACGTTCAATTCTATTGTCCCACCGCAAACCTGGCTTTTAATTGGCACGTTGGCGGTTCAGATTGTAAAAGGTGTGTGATGACAGTTCAGAAGTCGGCATCATGGGGGCAGAAGTGACTTCACCTCCAGGTTAATGCTGCCTTGAATGAAATTTGTGTGTGTGCCGACTCACAGGAATTGTGTGTGGTTGCTGTCAGCGAAGGGCAGACAGGGTTGAGATCACAGGACCACAGTCCAGATGTTGTGCTAACCGTGCGCTCAGGAGCACTGATCTGTTTTCCCCCTCCACCCCTCTGACTCCCTGATGGACATTAATAAAGTTGGCGCCTAAGCATACTTCTCATCTGGCTTCCCTTGCTTCCCATCTTGTTACGGACTGATGAATAAAAGTCTCAGTCTGTCAATCCCATTTATGCTTAGAAAGTGAACAACACCTAAGGAAGAGACAATTAACACTGAGCAATTCAATGCAACAAACATGTATCGAGCCTCAGTCTATGATTGATCGAAAGTGCTGAGTCATTAACAGAATCCCTTTTGTGACTTTTGAGACAAAATCAAGGTGATTCTTGCTGTTAGCCATGTGGGTGTGTGTGTTTACAGTGGCCTGTGGAAACTGGCCAATGGAAGCTGGGATGTTTGGTATTGATGATGTTTAGCTGTTAAGAAATGCATTAGTGTCAATCCTATGCGTGCTCGCCTGCTATCCTGAACCTACCTCAAGTCTGGCTGCAGTTTCTAGTATCTGAAATGATGGAATGCTATAATACTGATGACTAGAAAATCTGTCTCTGCTAAAAAAAGTACTGAATGTGTGGATTCCAAAAACTGGATACCTAGTTATTCTCTCTCTGTATTTCTTCATCCAGCCTGCCAGTGCTCAAATATTAAGCCGCATCATCAGCTCTGTTTATATACGTGTGAAAGTGAAAGTCGCTCAGTCGTGTCTGACCCAGTATAACCCCATGGGCTATACAGTCCATGGGATTCTCCAGCCCAGAACACTGGAGTGGGTAGCTGTTCCCTTCTCCAGGTAATATTCCCAACCCAGGGATCAAACCCAGGTCTTCTGTATTGCAGGCGGGTTCTTTACCATCTGAACCACTAGTGAAGCCCAAAAATACTGGAGTGGGTAACCTATCCCTTCTCCAGCGGATCTTCCTGACCCAGGAATTAAACTGGGATTCTTCACCAGCTGAGCTACCAGGGAAGCCCTTATATACATGTAATGGAGGCAAAAAAAAAATCTTTTTCTCCTTCCCTCCTAGATTCTCCAGCTGGGGACTTCCAAATTAGATTAACAAAAGAAAGATTAGTGAGAAAAAAAATTACAAATATAACTTTTACATGACTCAGGCACCTTCAGAGGGATAGGAAGACTGGAAGAAATGGTTAACCCAGAGTGTTTTGTACTAGGTTTGATGAAGAGTGGATAGTTGGGGGGAAACATAACAGGAGGAAGGAGTATGAGATATGAGGACTAAACTGAGAGAAACGTAGCAAAGGCTTTTTATTTGGGTTCCTCTGGGGCCCCTCCATCTTTTGAGATAAGGATGTTCTGTTCCTCCAGGTATATAGAAAGGCCACCTGCCATGGGAGGGTCTAAGACCTGCATCAGAAAATAAGGGGGAGATTAGAGAATCCTTTCAGGTTTGCCTTTTCTATGACCTTCAGCTTAAAATGATCAATATGCTAAGTTGCCACATTTTTGGGGTAGTGTGTTCTGAACCCCAACAACATACATGTATTCTTTAAGAAAGCATCTGCTTCTTAAATCTCTTTACTCTTAGGTAATGCTGTATCCATTTTATTACAGACTGGTGCATCGGCGAAGGGAAATATACTTAATTTTTTTTAAGTCCATAAAGAAAATGTTCTTTAAAGTCGAAGGGGTTAGGATTAAGCTGTCTCTTAATTACTCTTATTATCTCAGGATTAACAACATTTTTCTTCCAAAGTTAATTTTGGAAATAGAGGATTCAGAGGTCTTTAGTAACATATGGAACTAATATAAGCTGATAAATATATGCTATTAAGATAATAGCCCTGGTATCAACTGGTGTATTTTTCTGAAATGCAGTTTATCAATAGGCACGAATGGCCCTTTAAACAGCACACACCTATTGACCTAGTAATTTCCTTCCTAGGAATTTATCAGGGAAATGTTTGGACAAAGGGACAGAGATGTATGACTGAAAACAATCAGTGTAGACTTGTTTATAATTGGGGTGCCTTAGGAAACTCTTTTAACGTCCATCAATAGAGGATTGGTTGGATAAACAATGGTATATTCATGCAACAGAATATGTTATAATAATTAAAGATGCTGGTATGGAGAAATATTATGTTGGAATAATTCACACAGTGTGTGATCAAGTGCAAACAGCAAGTTAACAAAATATTATCTATAGTATGCTTCTCCTGTTATAAGAAAAACATCGGAAACTTGCACATAAAAAGTTAGCAACAATACTCCTGTATAACCAGCAAGTCAAAGAAGAAATAAAAAAATCTTGAAACAAATGAAAGTGAAAATATAACATACCAGAATGTGTAGAATATAGCAAAAGCAGTTCTAAGCAGGAAGTTTACAGTGATTAACACTTATATTAAGAAAAATGAGAGACCTTAAATAAACAACCTAACTTGACATCTCAAGGGACTAGAGAAAGAAGAACAAGCTAAACCCTAAGTTATCAGAAGGAAGGGGATAATAAAGATCATAGCAGAAATAAATGAAATCAGGAAAGAAAACAATAGAAAAGATCAATGAGACTAATAATTTACTTTTTGAAAAGATAAACCATATGGACAGAATTAGCTAGACTTATCAAGAAAAAAGAGAGAGGACTCAAACAAAATCACAAATCAAAGATGAAACATTACAACTGACACCACAGAGATAGAGTGCATGGGAGCTCTTCAAGTTTGGGGGAGTCAGTGCAAACGCAGAAGTGGAAACTCAGCACCAGAGGCTCACGGGTAACGTCATGCCAGGATACAGGTTCAGCGGCTTTCATCAGCACTGGCCGTTTCCTTTCTACCTTCGTGGAGCAGGCTGATCCGGTCACGTTGTCTTCACCCCATCACTGCATCACCGTATCACCTGGGATGGCCCCTGGACTCACCCCCTCCAGGTTACTCTCTATATAAACCACAAGTAAAGCAACCGAGAGGAAGAAAAATCAACTGTGAAATAGCAGCCGTTTCTACAGTTCAGACTCAATGTTTGTTAAGAAGCCAGGCAGAGGAATCCATAAAAGTTGGGGAGGAAACTGAAGCAGATGCGCTGAATACTGTTTTTGTGTGTGTGCTTAAGTAAGGTAATTTCAGAGATGGCAATCGGCAAAGGAGAAATATACATTTTCAGTGGATTCTCCAATAAGCAAAAGCAAACGTGAGATAAACACCAGTGTGTGTTTGTTCCTCTGCTTTCCTGCCTGGTGTCTTCCCAATCCACTGTTTGCAAAAAGCCCTTGGGAGATATTTTATTTAACAAAACATCCAAATCTGACATTGACACATTTTTTTTTGGAAAAGCAGTTTCCTTTATGCTTCTCCTAGCTGTGACCCCAGGATTCTCTTGGCCTTTGACCTTCCTTTCATTTCTCCCTTTACACTGTGTTTCTTCCATTTCTTTTCCTCCCACTCAAGTGTTATAAGATCCTGTGTCTAATCATGCCCAGCTTTTCTAAAATAAAAATGAGGACACAGTCTGGAAAGTGTAAATGAAGACACAGAACTTGAGTGGTGGCTTCTTCAGGAAGTAGAGGGCCTGATGGAGTGAGAGTGCAAGAGATTTATCTGGGTCACAGCTCGAAAGATAAAGGGGAGGAGGGGGGCAGGAGCAAGTGGGGAGAAACTTCAGATCGAGTTCAGGTCTGACGCTTGTGAAAGAGTCAGGACTCTCCGGAGAAACAGAACCAAAAGGAGAACTGTACATGTATCTCTTCTTGGGCTTCCCAGGTGGTTCAGTGGTAAAGAATCTGCCTGCCAGTGCAGGAGATGTGGGGTCCATCCTTGGGTTGGTAAGATCCCCTAGAGAAGGAAATGGCAACTTGCTCCAGTATTCTTGCCTGGGAAAATTCCATGGACAGAGGGGCCTGGCAGGCTGCAGTCCATGGGGTTGCAAAAGAATTGGACATGACTTAGCTACTAAACAATAACAACAATAATATATCCCCTTTACATATATATATATATATATATATATATATATATATATATAGAGAGAGAGAGAGAGAGAGAGAGGGAGAGATTTTTAAGGCACTGACTCGTGTGATTTGGGGTGGGGGGAGCTGACAAGTCTGAAATCTGTAGATCTGTAGGACAGGCTGGCAAGCAGGAAACTCTAGGAGGAATTGATGCTGCGGCCTTGAGGCAGAATTGCTTCTTTTCCAGGAAACCTCAGTTTTATTCTTTTACTTTTTCTGAAGGTGCTAGACCAATTGGATGAGGCCCGAACCGTGTTGCAGAAGGTCATCTCTTTCACTTAAAATCAGCTCATTAGAGATTATTAGCCACAGGTACCAAGTACCTTCACAGTGCCACCGAGATTAGTGTGCTAACATAACTGGGGTCTACAGCCCGGCCAAGCTGACATATTAAACATACCACCATGAAGGGGAAGGAAGGGAGATTGGGTAGGAATAGTCTCCAAGTAAAGACAGCTCTGAGAAAGCCTTAGCCGGCCCAGTGGGGAGCTCTGGGGCAGGGTTCACGTTGGGCAAAAATCCCAGACCCTCACCCCTGGTTGGGAGCTGCCAGAAAGATGCTTAGGACCAACGCTGTGGCAGGTGCAACATTTCTGCAGCTGGAGGTGTCTCCTGACTGCATCCTTGACCAGGGAAGCGAAAGGGATCTGGACCACACAGTCCTTGTACATCAAGATCTTCCATTCTCTTCTTGCACCTTATTCTGACACCCAATTTTCTCCTTTTGTGCCATCCACGAAACAGCATTGACAATCATAGCCTTCTCGCCTTCCTCCCTTAATTCTATTCCCATGTTTCTTCCAGTTCCTCCCTCCTTGTCCATGCTCTTCATTTTTCACCAATTCTCCCCCAGTTTCCCTTTGTCATTTACAAGATCTGTTGTGACACCTCCCTTTCCTGAACCTTCAAGAGCAGTGGGTTTACGGGAGCCCTGAACCCGCCGATATGTGATGAGGGAGGCTTCTTGGGACCCCTCCCTCATCATGTGGGGGAGATGGGCAGGCTGGCACCAACCCAAATGCATGCTTAAATAATGGGCACGCCAGTGCCAGAAAATTAAAACCCAGCATGGAAGTGCTGAATTCACAATTTTATTGTCACTGATTGCCTGGTGGCTCTGCATATTGAGAAAATCTTCACAGCTTCTTCCATTTTCCATGGCTTGGTTAATGTGTGGATAATGTTAGTGGTAAACTTTTTATTTCCCCTTTCAACCTATTTATTCCCTCCTCCCCACCAAACCAGGCAGAACAGAGAAAAATTAACTCTCGGTCGTTACTAATGCGCTCTGTATTTCATGTCATTTCAGGATTCATCTTTAATACAATGATGATATGTCATAAAAAGCTCATACAAATGGTCTGCCCACTTCGCAGAGGGAGAAAGTGACTTGTTAGAGGTCAGCCGGGGAAGTCGTGGGAAGGGCAGAGCCAAGGCGAGTTGCTCAGCTCAGGGTGTGCTCATTGAGTCCCTCTGGGGTCCATGGAGAGAGAGGCAAGACAGAGCCGCTCTGCACCATTCACAGATAAGGAAGCGGAGTCTCAGCCCTTTGCAGGGAGGAAAGGGCAGATCAGGCCTCCTGAGCCATTTATTACTATTTTTGACACACAGTGCTGGCTTTTGCTAAGAACCAGGGTAGTCTGCTTCCTTGATTAGAATTAGAGGTGGAGCCTGACAACTCACACTCAGAAATAGAGTGCCCGTGGAATTTTTCTATCATGGAATAATGATAGATAGGAAATAACATCTATCGTGTGTCTAGTGCTTCACTATTTTCAGAATCACCTCTTATTCATTATCTCAGTGGGTCAGCACAATTGCTCCCGGAGGTAGCAAGGTCATGTTTCAATAGCCCCATTTTTATGGCTCAGAAAGTAAATGACTGGCCCAAATCACATATTAAGTGAGGGAACCAGGGCTTGACGCCTGGATCTTCTGACATCGCTGCTCTTTATACTCTTGATCTGTCAGCTCGCTTGTAGGTGCTGAGGTTTCTGATGGAACCGTCACCCACGCAAGCCTGAAGCGACATTATCGCCGGCTTCATACCTAGCCACTTCCTTCCTTCCGCAGTGCCACTTGCCATTCCTACTTCAATCGGCACAACAGCTTCCCAACTAGTTTCCGAGCCTCCACCCTTGCTGTCCCCCCATCCACGTTCCAGGCTGTCATCTGCGGCGGTCGGGCGACCTTTCCAAAGCAATTGCCCACGAATTCTCAAATATGCGTTTATTTCCAAATGACAGGCACGCACGATGACTACCACATTAAAGTGAAAGTGTAAACCACGTAGAGAAAGAGAAAAATGTCAAGTGTGCAATCTTAAACAATAAGATTAAAGAATCTAAAATGTTCTTATTATTCCTCTTTGAGAAATCACTCAAAAGTGCAAGTGTGATCCTTCCCTTGCTAAAAGTTGTCATGGACCCAAGATGAAATCACAGCTGAGTATGGTTTCTGAGGGGCTTCCCAGGGGGGCTCAGTGGTAAAGAACCCACCTGCCAATACAGGAGACACAGGTTCGATCTCCGAGTTGGGGAGATCCCCTGGAGGAGGGCATGGAAACACACCAGCATTCTCGCCTGGAGATCCCCATGGACAGAGGAGCCTGGCGGGCTACAGTCCACGGGGTCGCAGAGTCGGACAGGACTTGGCAACTGAGCACACACACAGGCCTGCATCCAGTTTTTCAATCCCACAGTCCTCGAGGGGTGTGATGCTTTTGACAGCCTTGCTCTTTTAAACCCCCCGGTGGGGAAACTTTGCCTTGTCTGGGGATCAAAGTGTGGACACTCCATACCTCTTTTCTATTTACTCTCAGGCAACAGAGAAATCACACTGTCCTTTTACATCTCAGCCATGTCTCAGCTAATTCAGTAACAGATTGTGTGCAGCCTGGTATACCAAACAACTTCAGTATTCACAGGAAGATCGCAGGAGAGGAGAAAGATTTCCTCAGCCCTCTTAGGATCCCTGTCTGAGTCTGAACGTGAAACTCACGAAGACAGAGCAACAGGAGAAAGGCATACACATTGATTGACTGTTGAGTTTCACGTGACCCAGAGCCTGCATGAGGAAATGAAGGTCTGAAGAAACAGCTCTGAGTCATGTCTCAGTTTTTCTTTTTTAAGCACACGGGCTTAGTTGGTCCACGGCATAAGCATGTGGAATCTTCTCAGATCAGAGATCCTACCCATGTCCCCTGCATTAGCAGGTGGATTCTTTACTCCTGAGCTACCAGGGAAGCCCTCTGTCTTAGTGTCGATGAACAGTAGATAGTTGTGGAGAAATAAGACAGGTTAAAGAGTTGGAAAAAAAAAAAATGGTCAGGGGAGTGAACTGGGGGAGACTTGGCCAGGAAATCCTTTGTCTTCAGAGATAAGGACGCTTCTCTCCTCCAGATATGGGAGGTCACTTCTCACCTTTATGACCTATTTCGTGGGAGAAGGGTGGGGAAAGGTCAGAGTGACCTTCCTGCTACTAACCCCTTCAGCTTAGAATATTCACTCCACCAAGACTCCGTATTTGGGGGTGGCGTGGCGTGAACCCCATGGAGATACTGCACCTCCTTCTTCACAACTGTGCTGCCTTTCTTTCAGGAGAGGGTATGGTTGAAATTTCCCCTTTTCTGGTCTACCTTCTCCCCATTCACTAGCTTCAATTTCTACTCTTTGGGGTAGAAAAAACAGGAAACAGAGATAGCAAAGTTCTTAATTGAATGACACTGCTGTACGGTGGCATCGTGACGTCTGGACCATAGATGTTTCGAGTTGACTTTCTTAGGGGCACTCTCATGCATTCTCTCCTCTTAAGTGCTTGCAGGATACTGCCTACAACAGCCCAGGCCAACAGTACCAAACTGGGCTGCATCTCGGGTTCCTAGGATACAGGCGGCTTCGCCCTGCCATCGCAGGGAATGTCATGACACAGCCCTCCTCCTGGTGACCGTGGCTCACTGGCGCTCCCTCCAGGGATGAATCTGGCATAAATCCTCTGTGAGTTCCCAGCTGCAGAGGATACGTGTCCAGCTCTCCGGTGGTCTGTTGAAGCCCCTCTCTCAAATGTGAAGGAAGGACCAGGTGTCCAGTGAGAAGCTCCAGTTAGAGTCAGGTGATCCCCAAAGGGAGGCGCTTATCTAAGGTTGCCGCTTTGACGCTCCAGCTGCTGCACAGATAACAGACATTGAGTCCTGGACTTGCCCGTGTGCTGGGGACAGAGACAAAACCCAAGAAGCAGGGTCGCAGGGCTTCCCATACAGGGCATGGCACGTGTATCTTTAGCCCCTCTTTCTACCCAGTGACTGTATGCGGTTCCATGAGAAGGAAGAGATTACAACAGGACAGCCTAAGTCCTAAGTCTGAACACCCCTTTTTAAAAATAATAGTTTTTTTGTATTTGTTTATTTTTGGCCATGCTGGGTCTTCATTGCTGTGCAGGCTTTTCTCTAGCTGTGACCAGGGAAAGCTACTCTAGTCGCAGTCCCTCAGGGCTTCTCATTGCAGTGGCTTCCCCTGTTGTGGAGCACGGGCTGTAGGCGCTTGGGCTTCAGGAGCTGTGGCCATGGGTTCGGTAGGGTGGACCCCCGGGCTCTAGAGCACAGGCTCAGTAGTTGTGGCGGTGCGCAGGCTGAGTGGCTCCGTGGCATGTAGGATCTTCCTGGATCCAGGATCGAACCTGTGTCTCCTGCATTGGCAGGTAGATTCTTTACCACTGTGGACCACCAAGGAAGCCCTGAACCCCTTTTCTTGATTGTTGAAAACATTGAGTTAAAAATTTTAGAAAGGCAAATGGAGTCTTGACTCCCAAGTCTTCTCTGTGATGGATCTTTCCAAATTGCATATATTTCCAACTCAAGGACTGAAGTTCTAAATTTCCAGCTCAAGGACTGCCATAAACAGGCTGTGGGCCTGAGTAATCCACATCTTCAACCAAATCTACATCTCTTATTTATTTAAAAAGTGAAATTGTCCTTGGTGATCAGCTTGACTTTTAAAAATGCAGTTAGTGAATTTTCAAAATACGCTAGCATCTTAAACTGTCTGATCTGTCCCCCTAAAGGGCAGCATTTATTACCCCATTCCTCAGAATGTGTTGCAAGATAGCAATTTTTGGTGGACCCCTTCTAAGGCAATGATAGCAAGATGAGACTTCCTGCAGCCTTTTAGAGGAGGAAAAAAAAATTTAGGGGTATTGCTTAATCGGCAGTTTTAATAAGACCCAAGTGAAGTCATAAAATGCACGCATCTCTGAAAGTATGTTCATGAGACTATCAGAAAAAGACCTGACTGAAAAAATACTTGCAATCCAAAAGAGGGGGAAATGAAGGCATTTTCTTCTTGAGCATAGCAGAGGATTCTTTGTTTCTCAATTTAATGGAATTCTAATTGAAAAACACTCAATGATCCATTTAAATAACAATGCCAGGTCTGACACAAAAATTCACAGAAACAAGGAAATCAATACCAACAGCTGAAAAACTTAGCACAACCAGGCTGCCCTCAGCTCAGACTATTGAGTCAACAAATTAAAAGAAGGCCCAAGGTACAAGGTACAAGATGCCTCACTACGCCTTCTAGACACGAATGTGAAAGTCCTGGCTTTGACAGCAATTTGAATTTTTACTCCTTAAGGAAAGTTGTGGAGCTTGAAAAGCAATTCTTTTGTTTTCTTTGCAGGGAAGAGGTGTGTGTGTATGTGTGTGTAAAACTAAACGATATTTGAGGGCTTAAGTGTTTGAGTCCATGAAAGTGAACAGACCATATGGTCTATTGTAGAATAAGTAATTACAGACTTATTAAAAATACATGTTAATTTTACTCACTGACACTCCACGATAATGGCTTGTCATGATAATGGCTTCCTCAGGATCTAATCCATTCTGCCGATTATACTCATCTATTTCTAGTTCAGGAACCTCTGGTCCTGAACAAATGGCTCGAGCAAGATGAGAGCTGACCCAGTCCTACCACAGAAGATGAGATCACTACTCTTCAGAGATATCGATAATTTAAGACGACTTTCTCTGTTGCCCGTTACATACTTACTTCAAGCCAGAGGCAGATAAAACAGAAGAGAGGCTTCTACTCCCCTCAACCCCTCAATCTGAAGGGGAAAAAAATACAAAAATATGCTAATTTTATAGGAGGCAAGACAGAAATTTCCTTGAGTTGCCTCCTTAAAGAATATAGTACTCATTTACGTTAACAGCTCCAGAATAAATCATTGATACTTGAAAATGGGTTATAAATTGTATCCCCATCTGGTTTGGGGAAACTAGCTTTGACATTTCTCCCAGCTGTTAATGACCAAGTTACTTATCAATACTTCCCAAATTTTAATATGCTTATGAATCACCAGGGAATGTTGTGAAATACAGATTCTGATATAGTCGGTATGGATGGGGCCTGAGAGCCTGCATTTCTAACAAACTCCTTGGCAATGCTGATGCTACTGGTCTGACCATTTTCTGAGTAGCAAGGACTTGGCTGACTGACAAGATGCTCTGGTGCTGGTCCATGCAGACTCAAGCTTGAGACTAGACCAAGTATCTCTATTAGCAGACTATCAATTGAATTAGATTATAACCCAGACCTTAATTCAGAATATTAAACTTTATTTTCTTAGACTTTCTTACTTTAACCACTGAAGTTTCTTTAGAGCTGGTAAATCTGACCAGAAGACCCTGCCCTTCCATGGAGTACCATTCTAAAATATAATTACAGGATACATTTCTCTCTCTTATAATCTAGGCCTGCTAGTTGTTAATCTGAGGTTAATAAATCTCCAAAGCTTTGTTGCTTACGAGTCTGAATAACTCAAATCAGTCATGTGTCTTTTTAAATGGAAATATATTTATTATTTTTGAGGATTATAGATGACATATATTCCCCATAATAAAAAATCAACAAGGAATAATCTAGTGTGTCTTCTTCCCAATATAAATCGGTACTCCAGCAAAATATAACACACCATGGACATCTGAATAGATGAAGCATCAAATACGAAATCTTGGAATGCCAAGTATAGTAATATGCCATTAAGGTAATTATAGCAATAGGTACAAGGTACTGAGGGTCTGCTTTGCAGAGCAACTGACTGTGTGCTCTGGCTGTATTATACACTTCAAGTTTGTAACGGTCAGCATTCCTGGATTCAAGCGAAAAGACACAAGCTTATTAATTCTGAGCAGAAAAGCATTGAAACAGTGTCAGAATGGAAGGCTAGAAAACTAAGCTCTGAAAATAGCAGGAATCAAGGAAGGCTGAGCAGTGGGGAACAGCCTGGATCTTGTCACAGGGTCTCTCTGGCCAGGACCCCGCAACTGTCAGACTCTGGGCCCCTGATGCAGCCTCCAGCAGGGACTTCGCTGCTGTCCCCAGAACAGTGAAAGGCTCAGCTTCCCCGTGGGGCAGGAATCCTGCCTCCCCGAGGGGACTCAGACCGTGGATTCCCCCAGGGTTGTCATAAAACGGAACAGAGTCCACAGCTTTTCATTATTGTTTGATCCTCACAACTTGGTGACCAGATTCCCCATAATATGGTGCCTTGGCATACTGAATACTTTAAGGATTTGGGAAGCGGCACTTGCAGGAGGGACTTTCTGATTCTCCCCTGAAGCAGGTTGTAAAGCCCTCATCTGAGAAGTGCCCTCTCTAACCTGGAGAGAAGCATCTTTGTTTCCTAAGACAACATAACACAGAGGGGGGACACGTAGACTTGGCTCATCTCCACCCGTCCACTAGACTTACCTTGTACCCTTCGTCCCATCGCTGCTGTCCACTCTTCACCCAGCTGGGCATAAAGCACCCAGTTTCTTCCAGTCTTCATTTTCTGGTGAAGGCCCCACCCCTACACCCCGTGGTGTAAAACTTTTATTGAATAAACGTGAGTTGTTGATGTTACAGGGATCCTAACTAAGAGCCTAGAAAGAGGGAAAAGATATCCACCCTTCCCTACATGGCAGAAGCTGATAGGATTGTTGCCGTTTTTGAGAGGAGGATCCTGGATCCTAAGGGTGAAGCAATTTACCCCAGAAGCAAAGGTGCTGCCCCTTAAGCCCAGCACTCTCTTACCCTCCAACCATGCTCCCCGCCCCCTGCCCTTTGACTTCATGCCTCACCCTGAGGTGCAGGAAGCTGTATACCTCTCATCTCTTTATCTTTTGGATCAGAATCTTAGGAGTGTTCTAAGGAGCAGGAAGAGAAACAAAAGCAAAACAAAAATAAGTAAAGGAGTTGATTTCTTTCCCCCTCCAGTGGTTGTCAGTCTCTTCAGCTCTAAGGGAAGCTGGAGCGGAGAATCACGGCTACAACAGAACCAGTTCACCTCTTCCTTCGTTTCTTCCTCAGACGCACGATATGACACTACTCATTCCACGCTGAGAATTTAGGTAACGGCGTTCTCCTTCTCAGACTCATCTCCAGTAGAAATCTTCTTCCTTCCTTCCCCACCTGTGGATGTTCACCATCAGTTTCCCCTGATGAAATATATTCACAAATGGAAGTTCTCCCGACCCCAAAAACTGCCATGTGAGGCTGCAGAATGGACATGAAAATGTTTGGGCGGAGGCTACAGCTCTAGAAAAAGAGGCTTAGTGTTCTAAAGGGACTTCTGGCCCAGATGTTACCTGGAGGGTTGGCTCTGTCTTAAGAAGGTCACGAAACCAAGATAGAGGATGGTTGTGATAATCTGAAGAACTTTGGCTTAAACTGAAGACCAGGGCTCTGGGCCAGCCAGGGCACTCCATCAGGATGCCTTAGTGAGGTTAGAAAAAGAGAAATAGTGTATTTCCTGAAGTCTGAAAATTAAATTCTCCCCCCCATTACTTTCAGAATGGTCTAGATTTCACTTCCTCCCCCAGCCATATTCCCACTTTGGTAGGGGGGAATAAAGTGCTTAGATCAGCAGAAAAGATTAATACATCAGCAATTCTGTTATTGTGTGTATTGATTCTCAAGGGGCCAGAGCAGAACTCAAAGGTGAGTGTAAGTGGAAAATACACGTAGGCAATATTCTACTAGCTGTATTTATGAGCCATTTGGAGCATCCCAGGAGGACTGCAGTTTAAAATCTATCAAAGCTTTGGCTTTTTTCTCTTCTTCCCAAGGAGATGCCAACAATTGTTCATTCTGCAAGTTTCTGTAAGATCTCAATGCTCCCCATGAGTGGTACTTGGAAGGAAAATAGTGATCATCCTGCCGATAAATGAGAGGTGCTGGGGGTTGAGGTGGAGAGAAAAACCGGCCATGTTCCAGTTTTTCATTTTACACCCATCATTTGAAAGCACAAAATGTGCACAGTCTAGCCTGTGACATGGCCAGTTACCTCTTGATTTCATATACTGAGTTTTATAATGATCCATGGGCATGCTGCATTTTAAGGACCAAAATATTGAATCCAATTTCTTTACTTTGCTCTTTTCCTTTTTACTGATTTCCTCATTGTTTAGAATAAATAGTCTCATCTCAAATATGTGTGTGTGTGCTCAGTTGTGTCTGACTCTTGGTGATCTTATGGATTGTAGCCTGCCAGGCTCCTCTACCCAGGGAATTTTCCAGACAAGAATACTGGAGCAAGTTGCCATTTCCTAATCCTGAGCATCTTCCTGAATCAGGAATTGAACCCTCATCTCTTGCATCTCCTGCATTGGCAGGCAGATTCTTTATCAATGTGTTTCAAGAAATAAATTTGCTCCACGATGGATGAACCAAATCAGGCTATTAAAGATGTATCCAGGCATTCTCATGGACTCATTGATTCACTCATCCAAAATACATTCATATAATATCCCCTCTATGCCAGATTTTGTCCCAGCGTCTAGGGATAGAGAAATATCCTCTAGAAAAGCTCACAATCCTGAGGAGATGCCAGATAGGTAAACATGATCAGAGAACAGTGTGGGAAGTATTGTCAAAATAAAAAGAGTTACCACTTGTGAGTATTTTCTATTCTGGTACTATGTATGTTAAAGCAAATTATCTCTGATCCTCCTACTACTCTCCCATAGGGCTTCCAGTAAAGAATCCACCTGCAACTCAGGAGATGCAAGTGATGCGGGTTCAATCCTCGGGTTGGGAAGATCCCCCGGAGAGGGAAATGGCAACCCACTCCAATATTCTTGCCTGGAGAATCCCAGGGTCAGAGGAGCCTGGTGGGCTACAGTCCAGGGAGTGGCAAAGAGCTGAAGATGACTAAGCATCTAAAAAACAAGAACAAAACCCTCCAGTAAGTTTTATTATCCCCTTTGTTTAAGGAAAGAGACTGTAAGAGACTCAGAAACTTTGCCTAAGGTTATACTGCTACAAATATTAGCCCTGGGATCCCAGCTTGGGCTGTGAGGCTCTAAAACTCCTATTCTTTGCATGTTGCTCCTAAGTGCACTAAGAGAGCAAAAGCAACTCATCCAGGCCTCGTAAGGGTCCCAGGAAGGCTTCCCAGAGGAGGTGAGCCAAAGGGGAGCTTCTGATGCTGGGAGAGGCTTTCCTTTACGACATCTGCTTATGCCCGTACCCACCCCCTTAGATAAAGCCTCATCAAAATGTGTCCAGACTCCTGAGCTGTGGGAAAAGGAAGGTGACAATCCCACTTTTTTTTGGTTGCTGTAGGAAAACCAGGCCAGGAAATGAACACATGTAATGATCAAGGGGAAGCTGTAGTCAGTAGCAAAGGTGATGCGGCTCTTGGCTATAGTAGGTCCGGAGGAAGAAATGGCACCTACCAAACAGCACCTAGAAACACAGAACTTCAGCTTTGTCACTCTGAACCACCACGTCTCCTCCCCAAGGCTTCGCTAACTTTTTTCTCACATGGGTAAAGAGAGCTGCCGAGGAACTGGAATTAAATAGAGTAAAATCTCTTTATTATTTTGAGAAATGGGAGAGTGTGAGCCTCATTTGAATTAATTTTTAAAAAACATTCTTCCTCCAGGATTTGTTTAAAGAAATACTAATAATTATATTACAGTATTTCTTTCTTCTTTTTTCTTTTTTGCTATAAACTCAGAAATGAATGGGGTACTAATAACGAAAATTAGCTAAATGAATCTAGGATTTCACTTGTACAAACATTGTGTAATAAGTGTAGATCTCATAAACTTACAGATTTCGAAATTACAACCCTTCATTCAAACTTCTTACCCAATAAGATCACGTGCCTTAATTAATACAAATTCCAAAATGCTGGGCCCAATTAAGGTAATTTTACTGGATAGCAAATCAGGAGGCAGGATGTTATAATTCTGTGCTTATATGAAGGAACAGCTCTGAGAAGCAGTATTAAAAAATGTTCGAAGTCACTCACAACACAGAGAGGGATTTAGTATGTATGTGCTGCGTTGTGTCAGAAACCCTGTAATTGCCCTAGAACTGTTGAGCTTTTTGTATACTGGCCGCTGAGTGCCTCGCACGCGACCAGGTCCCCATAAATACTAGCATGACTCGGTTACTAAGGTGCACAGGTGCGGGAGGGGAGAACACGGCCGTCACACACATAAATACGAGTGTGATAAACCCAACACGCACTCACCATTCCTGCTCTCCTCTGGCCTTAATTCCCCGGAGAACGAGTTGAGTACTTTGGTAGATGAATAAACTTCCTACGGAAAGAAAGTTTAACAGAGTGGCTTAGAACTGTCATACCATCTCTTAAAAGGGAAACACCAAGGATGGGAAAATCAGGCTTTTGTAAGCAGCTGACCTTGCCCTTGGCTTATAGGATCTTGGCTTGTGGATCCAAAACCAGTTTTTGCATTTTCAACTTTGCAAAAATGAAATGTGCCTAAGTTAACAGAATTTGCTGGCAAACCTAATTTGCTTGTTTTTCCAAAAGTGACAGGAAGGGCCATGAGTATAATGAGAGAGGAGGCAGGACCTAGTTCTCTGTTTATTTTCCCCAAAGCTATTATTGAAGGGTGTCCTGGAGAGTGATCTGGAAGTCAGTTGAAATTCACATGGTGATGCTCACTTAATTCCCATCTAATCTGTCCCTCTCAGAGCCCTCCTGCGGACGGTTCACCCCATCCCTGCCACCGACATGGCCAGGCGTGGTGCTCCCCAGAGCCGCTGTCCTGTCCCAGACGCCCAGGGGCACAGCTCCCGTCCCCTCCGGCCTGGCACCGGGTCGCCGCCTGCCCGCGCCCTTGCTGAGGGGAGAGGCCACGGCTCCTGCCCTCACTCTCTGGGCTGCTGCTTCCTTGGCCATCTCCTCCCTCCGCTCCTTCCACCTGAAGTCTCTTCTGTGACGTTCACCTTCCATTTAAGCCTCAGTCGCAACAGATGGGTTTATGGGGCTGATTAATCCACTCATTGGGCTTGCCCTACAATAGGGTCCCCAGCCTCCAGGATCTAATGCCTGATGATCTGAGGTGGAGTTGATGTGATAATAATAAAAATAAAGCTCACAATAAATGCGCTGTGCCTCTCTCTCTCTTTAGTCAGTCAGTTGTGTCCGACTCTTGCGACCCCATGGGCTGTAGCCTGCCAGGCACCTCTGTCCGTGGGATTCTCCAGGCAAGGATACTGGAGTGGGTTGCCATTTCCTTCTCCAGGGGATCTTCCCAGACCCAGGAATCGAACCCGGGTCTCCTGCATTGCAGGCAGATTCTTTACCAACTGAGGTATGACATCATCCCAAAACCATCCCTGGCCTCACCAGTTCATGGAAAAATGGTCTTCCATGAAACCAGTCCCTGGTGCCCAAAAGGTTGGGGACCTCTGCCCTGGAATAAAAGGAATACGTGATGTGCATAGGGGCATAGGGAGGGGAGAGAGGGAGAGAAAGGGAGGAGATGGCAGAGAGAGAGAGAGTGAGCCAATACTCCACATGCTGGCATTTGCTTTTTAAAAGTATCTTATTTTAATTGTTATATGAATTTTTAAAACCACTTTCAATCCACAACTTAACGGTAAGGAAAGCTGGAAGATGGAGAAAGAAGGCTTTCACATCCCCATGGCCCTGACTACCACCTCTGGCCCAGGTTATTTCTCTGATTATCTTGAACCCAGAGAAGTAGACAAGATCCTTTGCTAGCAGGGAAGGGAAGGAATAAATTGATGAACTCCCTCCGAAACTGGGGGGTGGGTTTTTCTTCCAGTGGACAGAGCTATGCCCCCATCTCAGCCACCCTTCTCACCGAGTGACTTTGAGGTTTTCCCCACATCCCCAATTTGATGGCAAAAGTCGCCAATGATTTTCTCCCTCTGATTTACAGGCAGTGATCCTCTAGCAGACAGATGAGCCCACTTCCTCTCAGATTCCGTAACTCTCCCCTTCTGCTGCCTCTCCCCACCATCTCTTCACTGTACACACATACATACACACATTCTCAGTTTTCCCTCACATTTGCAACAAGATTCAGATATTTTCCCAATGTATAACTTAATTCACCTATTCCTGAAACAAACACTTATGAAATACCTATTAGTGTCAAGGGGCTTCCCAGGTGGCGCAAGTGGTAAAAAATCCACCTTCCAATACAGGTAGACATAAGAGACACAGTTAGATCCCTGGGTCAGGAAGGTCCCCTGGAGGAGAAAATGGCAACCCACTCCATTACTTGTTTGCCTGGAGAATCCCATGGACAGAAGCGCCTGGGGGGCTACAGTCCTTGGGGTCACAAAGAGTCGGACACAACTGAGCAACTAACACTTTCACAGTGTTAGTTTATAGATTATCTTGGTCCATGTGATGTTTTTTCCTTCCTCCTTGGCCTCCTCCATCTCCATCTTTGTATTATTATTATTTATTGCTCTTATGAATTAAAGCCCACACATCACAGATTGTGCAGAGACGTAATGAGCTAAGGAAAGCAGAGAAAGAGAAACCAAGACACAGCAGACAGTCACAGACACAAACTATCAGACCAGCAGCCTAGTTGTTAGAGGGGGAATACCTCTAAGACTTCTTGAACTTTCGTTGGGACAATTCACAAGAAGAACCGTGCGCTACTTCTGCCCTGGCTTTTAGCCCCACCATTTCTGGGAAGCGTGGTCACACTGTAACTGACTTGGCATCTGGAAATGAAGCTAAGCCTCTTCAACCATAAGAAGAGTTTCCCTCTGCCCACTAAACTATTTGCAAAGTAAAAGAAAGAGTGAGAAGTATAAATATTTGGAGATCATGAAATGAATACGGCCATCTTTTTCTGGTCTCCAGCCATTCCAACATTCCGAGACCCTCCTGGTTACCCTGAGCCCCTCTCTGCCTACTGGGACCTCCTCTTCTCTGTCCATAGGGTAGTGATGTCTGAAGTGTCCCCTAGGCCAGGTCCTCATACAAGGGGTGAAAGGTCAGCCCTCCTGCACACAACAATCCACTGGCATGTGGGGGTACCCCCCTCCAGGAAGAGGTGAAAGTCAAAGTGTTAGTCGCTTAGTCATGTCTGACTCTTTGCGACCCTATGGACTGTGTCCATGGAATTCTCCAGGCAAGAACACTGCAGTAGGTAGCCATTCCCTTCTCCGGGATTCCTGACCCAGGGATGGAGCCCAGGTCTCCCCAGTTGCAGGCAGATTCTTTACCATCTGAGCCTCCTGGGAGCCAGAAAGCGGAAGCTTTTACCAATTCATATAAAGGTGTACAGGGCTGAGACTTAGCCTACTCTTCCTTCTTATTTTGTGGAGAAAGCCTTACAGAAGCCACTTTCTCCTTGCTAATGTCTGATTGTGTTTTAAACTATCTGGTTTTTTGGTCCACTTTTCTCTGGCTTCCAGGCAGCAACTGTGTATGGATACTCTCCCTTCCTTGCAGAGAAAGGGTAACCATTTGGGTTTACACTGAACTAAACTTGAACCCTACATCTCCCACTCCTCATCCAAATGAACTTGCATAGATGACATACCCTCCCTGAACTCCAGTGTCCCCATCCACAACATGGGCACAGCAATAGCTGTTCTGGAAGGATCAGTGAGGGATTATATCTGTATGATATATACAGTTGGCATAGAACATATCGCCATTGATAACAAATCAGCAGGAAGAGACAAATGAGTTTTTTTAAGTTTCTAGGGAAAAAAAAACCAAATTGTGTCTGGCCCCTGTCTTAAACAAACTGTACCAACTTGAATAGACTTTTAAATTCTGTTCTTGCATCTCACGTGAAAGTAATCTGATTATATAAAAATGCAGATCAGGCAAACAAAAATATGTTGCCTCTACTTTTTTATTCTCTCTTTATAATAATGCAAGTGGTTTGGCTACATTGAAAGAAGGATTCCATTAGCGGTTTCTTGATTTGTAGGTTGTTTTTCGAGGAAAGCATATAGCTCATAATTAAGTATACTTCTAGATTTGGGGTATGTGCCTCTCTGTTATGGAAGTGAACGTTGGTAACCATGACAAAGATAAAGCGTCTACAAATGACAAATGACTCAGAGGTGCAGAAGCAAAAACAACTGATGAAGCTGTATGTCACCAGGAGAACCTAAGGCTTAGGGATAAGAAAAACTTGCCAACAGCTCACATTTTCAAAATGGGCCTCAGTATTCATTCGCCTGGACAGAAGATTGAAGTGGAGAACTTGGTTAAGTTGATGAAATGTTAGAGCTGAGAAGCACATAGTGATCATGTGGCCCAAGCCCTGGTTGGACAAATGGGGAAACTGAGGCCCAGGGAGTCACACAGTGATGCTAGTGCCATGACCCAGGTTTCCAGCCACCGAAGAAATCTGTATTTCATCCACAGATTATTTTTCTAAGAAACCCACATGATTCTGATGGTACAGGAAAGGAATTTCAGCTCTAAAATTCCTGGCCTGCAGTTGTTCAGATTACATCCTGAAGCCCTACTAGGAGCAGTGATGCAGTATATCAGGAGAAGATATTACCTGGGGAGAAGGGCTTTTCCTGGGGTTCTTGTGTGGCTCACATGTCTTCATGCCAGTGTGCTGTTTGGCATGCATGCATTCTCAGTTGCTAAGTTGTGTCCACTCTTTGCAACCCCATGGACTGTAGCCCACCAGGCTCCTCTGTCCATTGGATTTCCCAGGCAAGAATACTGGAGTGGGTTGCCATTTCCTTCTCCAGGGAATCTTCTCCAACCAAGGATCAAACTCATGACTTCTGCTTGGCAGGCAGATTCTTTACTACTGAGCCACTTGGGAAGCCATGTTGCTTGGCACACAGTAGGAATTCAATTAAGTCTTTACTGAATGAACAAACTTTGAGTGTGTACTTGCAAATCTTATTAGTTTAAGAAAGACAGTGATGGCCCAGGGGCTAAGACTCTGTGCTCCCAATGCAGGGGGCGCGGGTTCAATCTCTGTCCAGAAAACTAGATTCCACATGATGCAATTAAGAGCTCCCAAGCCGCAACCAAAGATCCCACATGCCGCAAGGAAGATCGAAGATCCCGTGTGACCGAACACCCAGCACAGCCAAATGAACACATATTATTGTAAAAAATCCTTAAAAAAAAAGAGAAAGTGGCGATCATCATGACCTTTTGCCAATTATCAGGGAAAGAGAGCAAAGAAAGAGGGACAATAAACATAAGTAGAAGGATCAAGAACTCTGGGAAAAGAGCCTCCAATTCCAGCTGTCCCCGCTGCCTGCCCAAGACAATTACCTTTTCTGAACTTGGTTTTTCTCACCTTTAAAATGGGATAAAAATGTCTATCTCACAAGGTTTTATGAAGATTTTGGAGAAGGAAATGGCAACCCACTCCAGTATTCTTGCCAGGAGAATTTCAAGGACAGAGGAGCCTGGTGAGCTACATACAGTACATGGGCTAGAAAAGAGTCAGACATGACTGAGTGACTAACCTTTTGAAGGTTTATTCTGATAATATCAACTGCTTGGCACCGTATCTGGCACCCACTAGGAGCTCCATGAATAATCAGTGAGACTAGGAGAGAAAAAGACACTGTGGAAACACATGTCCTATTGGGTTTCAAAGAAGGGTGTTCCTACAAGCACACTGTCTGACAGCTTCACATTCTGACAAAGAGGGGCTATGTCCCCATCCCAAAGCAAGTCGTGCCCGTCTGTTCTCTGGCTTCTTTAATATGAACCACCCCGCTCCTCCCAGCTTCTTGCTCTTGGCGTTCTTTCCCTTCCTTCTGCTCATTTCCTTTTCCCTCTCACTTTTATCATGATTTCACAGTGGTTTCAAGGGCTCCATCTGCCTAGGTCTCAGAACATACACCTTGCTCACCACCAATCTCAAGGGAGCTGAGATAAGGCCCTGGGGTTCCAGGGGTGGCTCCAGTTGTGGGGGGCATGCCTGGCTCCAGGCCCAGCCCTGTTCAGTCCTGATGCAGGAGAGACTCTTCCCCCAGGCTCTCATGATCATGGGTCTCCTCTAGGACCCCGAGCCAGAAGAGATCAGGGGAAAGACTGCAATGCGGGGCCCTGGTCCGAGGGCAGGCCCCCTGGGGCAAACCCCGAGCAGCTCGGCTCCCTTTCCCAGTGCGACCAGAGTCATGCCTGAGTCACCAGCCCCAGCACAACCCATCCCTCCCACACCCCCAAGCTGCCACCTTCTGCACCTGCTTAGATCATTCTCCTGTTCGGGAACGTGGATTTGGAAAAAACGTTTAGAAACAGGGCAGAGGGAGCACTTAGTGGCAGAGAGGGACGGCGCAGTGAGAGCTGGTCAGGGAGGGCACACCCGCGTAACGGCGAGTGGGCAGAAGCCGGGCACTCTCGTGAGTGCCGGATGCAGGCACGATGCAGCAGGAGGTGGAAATCCACACACCTTATTCGAGAACCCGTGATGCCTCCGTGTTCCTCCTCTGCTGGGCCTTTCACAGTTGACAAAGCCCGTCCCGAGACCTAGACTCACTCACAGCTTAACAAAGTATGAAATGGAATTCCAGTGTAAGGTGGAGGCCCCAGGTCTCATCTCCTCCCATGGACACACCAGATCTATAGCTACACATGGCAAATTCCCAGTGAAGAAACCCAGACACAGATGAGTGACCCCTGCACATGAGGTGAATGAGAAAATCCCCACATCAAAACAGGTGGAAAGGCTCAGACGCACTCTTGCCTTAAACCCCACCTGTGGCACAGCAGCATGCAATCAATGGGAGTGAGGGACTCACAGCTCCTAGATTCTTTCCAAGGAGCAAAAGACCCAACATCCCGTGCCCCCAGGTTGGAGACTCCCACTTGAAGACGTGTGTGCTAAGTCGCTTCAGTCCTGTCTGACTCTTTGTGACCCCATGGACTGGAGCTCAGCAGGCTCCTCTGTCCATGGGATTCTCCAGGCAAGAGTACTGGAGTGGGTTGGCATGCCCTCCTCCAGGGGATCCTCCCCACCCAGGGATTGAACCCATGCCTCTTATGTCTCCTGCATTAGGGTTAGTTGCTCTGTCATGTCTGACTCTTTGTGACCCTATGAACTGTAGCCCCCCCAGACTCCTCCATCCATGGGATTCTCCAGGAGAAAGATTTCCTCTTTCAGGGGATCTTCCCAACCCAGGGAATTGAACCTGGGTCTCCTGCATTGCAGGCAAATTCTTTATGATCTGAGCTACCAGGGAAACCCACTTGAGGGATGGGCCCCCAAAGAACCTTGCTCTGAAAGTCAGTGAGGCTTTGTGTCCATGAGACTCACAAAATTATAGTTAACAAAGAAATGGTTCAGCACCACTAGATTGGTCTTACTTGAAATGTTAAAGGCGAGTCTTCAAGCTGAAACAGGTGGATGCTAATTAGTAACAGTAAAACATATGAAAGTATAAATCCCACTGGTAAAAAAAAATTATGGTTAAATTTGGAATACTCTCATGTTGTAGTGGTGGTGTCTAAATCACTTATAAATCTAGTATGAAGGGTAAAAGACAAAATTATTAAAAACAACTGTACAATAATTTGTTAATGGTTACACAGTGATTATTTATTAAAAATAACTATGATAATGTGTTATGAGTTGTGACATCGAAAACATAAAATTGGGAGGGAAGGGTAAAAATGTAGAGCTTTAATATGCATTTGAAGTTAGGTTATCATTGGCCTAAAAGAGACTGTAATAAACGTGAGTTGTTTTATGTAAGCTTCATGGTAACCAACCACAAAGCAAAATTTATAGTAGATACACAAAAGGCAAGGAGAAAGGAATACAAGAAAACCACTATAGAAAGTCCTCAATCACATAAAACAGAGAGCAAGAGAAGAAAGGAATGAGGGAAGTACAAAGCAACCCAAAAACGATCACCCAAATGGCAACTAGTACATGTCTATCAATAATTACTCTAGGTGTCATTGACATTTTCATAAAAATGAAAATTAAAAAGCGAGGACAGCCAGGCGGATCAGCCAGAGTAGACTTTAAGCCAGGACCATTACAGAGGGATAAAGAAGTCAATCCAATAAGAGGATACAAATGTTTGTAAATATTTACGCACCCAACAGGCTTCCTCGGTAGTTCAGTAGTAAAGAATCTGCCTGCAATGCCGGAGCCAGAGAAGATGCAGGTTCGATTTCCGGTCAGGAAAATCCCCTTTAGGAAGGCATGGCAACCCACTCCAGTATTCTTGCCTGGAGAATTCTATGAACAGAGGAGCCTGGCGGGCTACAGTCCATGGGGTCACATGACTGAAGCGACTTAGCGCACGCGCGCACACACACACACACACACACACACACACACATGCATCCAACATTATTGCTGTTGTTGTTGTTTAGTTGTTAAGTTGTGTCTGACTGTTTTGTGACTCCATGGACTGCAGCCCGCCAGGCTCCTCTGTCCATGGGATTTTCCAGGCAAGAATACTGGAGGGGGTTGCCATTTCCTTCTCCAATGCACCCAACATAAGAGCACCTAAATGTATAAAGCAAATATTAATAGATGTGAAGAGTGAAACAGACAATAATACAATAACTGCAAAGTGGGGGCAAGGGAGCTTAATGCTCTTCTCTGAGCAGCTGGGGGATAGAGCCCCCACTTTCAACAGAACAGCCACAGCAGGACTGCACACAGTGGCTCTGACAGAAAAGGCGCAGGGGCGGGGTCTAGGGGTCTCTAATAGAGACAATCAGAGTTCTTAAGGCTGGAAAGAATCTTAGATGTCAGCAGGCTCAACTCTCTCATCTCGTGGTTGTGGTTGTGGTACCTGGAGAGATGAAAGGACTTATCCAAGGTCACACAGCGAATGCTCACATTTCCCCTAATTTAAGGGGAGCCTCCTTATACACATGCCCTAAGGGGCTGATACAGGCTGCAATGCAGGGACCACTGGAGGGCTCTCTCTGTACAGAAAAATGGAAGAGACAGAGGAGGAAAAGGCACAAAGATGGGCAGAGAGTAGGAGACGAATGGTCCATGCACCTGAGTCTGCAGAGACCTCTCTCCAGTCAGTAAAGGCTTGGGGTGGTCACTGATGATGCCGCGTGGCGATGAGGCTCTCTCTGCACGAGGGCTGGCAAGTGCGGGGTGACCCATCCACGGACGGGGCCCAGGGCGGCTCTGTGTGGCTGACACCGGACAGACCTGCACCATCCACAGTCACACAGGCTCCTCGGGGCACGCTGACCAGAGGAAATGAGAAGCAGAGAGCATAGGACTGTGAGCAAACCCTTCCGGGTCCTTCTCAGGGATCACAGAGCTCTTCCCCTCCTGGGGTTGGCACCCCGGGTGGGCCCTCACCTCTGCTGTGTGGCGGGGAGTTCACAACAGCAAAGTGGAGTGCTTCCTCTGGCAGGACATCTCTGGAACCAGCGGGTTGCCTGGGTGCTGATGGCATCCTTGCTGGGAGGAGCCACAGCTCCGGACGGAGGAGCAGTGTGGGAAGGGGGTCCCTTAAAGCCACACAAGGGAGCCCACAAGGGCCATTTCCTGTCATGGGGCTCAAGCGTGGGGTGCAGCCGAGCGAGACCCAGTTCCTCTCCATCATGTGAGCGTCGTACACGACCGTTCGTCCTAAGCTTTCCTGTGCATTGATAAGCAGAAGCACCCCCTCCTGTGTCTGGGCTCATCTTTCCTTTTTAAAACTCTCCCCTTAGCCTCGCGTGCTCCTCATTCAGCCTCACAATAGCCCCGGCAATAACAAGGTGCCAGCGGGGAAGAGCTACGGTTTAATAAAGCCGGGGCCCAGCGGCTTCCGCTACCCACACCTAGCGCTCTAATAAAGCCCTTTCACCATTCCAGGCTGCAGTCGCTACCCCGGCGTCTGAAACAGAAAGGATGCTTTCTTTATACTCAGGACGCGGTTGAGAGCAGGCATGGATTTCAACCACCCTGGGTGGGGATGGGAATCAGGTGTGGGTAGCTCCCAACCTAACCAGGTGACAGGAATTTCTGGGAGTTGTGAAGCTTCTAGAAGTTTCTAGCGTGGCTCCCATCCACTCTAGATACACTGGGATGCATCACTACTTTTACACACGTGGCTAACTTGTTTCCTTGATTTTCTTTTTGCATAGAGAAATGATCTTTTCACTCTCCCCTGTAAAATCATGTAGTGGACTGGAAAAGAGCCCCCTCAGAGGCAGTTCTTTCTGCAAATCCCACCCTTTCATGGCACTTTATAGAATGTGAGCCAAGGGCTTTCATCACTCTTGCATATTTACTCAGTGAGTCGCTTGTGCTATTACTGTGTGTTTTTATAAAGTGTTTTTGTGCTGTTTTTATAAAGTGTTACTTTTTTTAATTACAAAGTCATTCAAGACATTGGCTAAAAATGCAAGCATTCATGAAACATGTGAGTTAGAGATCGAAAGAACTCTATTAATTGTACCCTCTGGAGATCTGGGTGATGTGAGGGGGTTTTTATTTGAATTTTCCACCTTCGTTATGGGGAAAACAAAAGGATGGCTGGTTGGATGGGAAACCAGGTGGAAGCTCACAACAGAATGAGGAACGTCTCCTTAGCATGCCAGGCTGAGCCTCTTTCCCTGTAGGTAGGGGTGCTCTGACTTCTGTAACTACTTTCTCCCCCACATCATACCTGCCTTCAGGTGGCTGGGCTCCTCTGGTCTTGGCTAGTGTGAAGGAAGGACAGGTGATCAGTGTCGGGTCAGGGTATGTGCTGAAATGGGAGTGCTATGCAAAGGGCTGGGCTCAGTCATTCAGCTGTGTCCGACTCTGAGACCCCATGGATTGTAACCCCGCCAGGCTTCTCCATCCATGGGATGTTCCAGGCAAGAGTACTGGAGCAGATTGCCAGCTCCTTCTCCACGGGATCTTCCTGACCCAGGGATCAAACCCGCGTCTCTTGCGTCTCCTGCATTGGCAGGAGGATTCTTTACCACTGACGCCACCTGGGAGGCCCCAGGACTGAACTGTGTCCCCACGCCACGCTGAGTTCACATGTTGAAGCGCTAACACGGGGTGACTGTTTGGAGCTATGGCCTCCGTGGAAGGAATAAAGGCTCAGGAGGCCACACGGATGGCGCTTAGATCTGATTGGACTGATGGCCTTACAAGCAGAGACACCGGAGCACTCTCTCTCTCCACCCTGTGGGTCCCCTGGGGAGCGGGTGGCCAGCTGCAAGCCAGGAAGTGAACTTTTACCAGGCCCTGACCACACCGGCTCTCAAACCCCCAGCTCCAGATCTGTGAGAAAATAAATGTCTGTCTTTTAAGATTTAAGCCACGTAGTTCACGATTTTTCCTTAGGGCAGAGGGAGGAAAGCAGGACACCCAGCCTCCCGTTCCCCCCACCTCAGCCCCTGCCCAACATTGCTGTACTCTCATTGCTTTCCCTACTGCCAGCTCGGGGACTCTGAAGATGGGATCGGTGTGTAGGGTGTCCTCCTACACACCTGCTTGTGTCTGGACTCGGCCTCCCTCCCCCCAGTGGCACCTTCTACTTCTGTCTCTACTGCAGTCCAGGTCCCCGAACGGCCCCACGTACTGGTAAACTTGCCGTCTAGAATGGGGAGAGAGCCTTGGGGCACCCTCTGCACACCTTTGAATCACATTCTCCATGTGTTTCTTGCTCTCAGCTGGCTTAGCTCAGATATAAATTCACTCAGCAAAGCTGGTGCCCCTCATGGCCTTGGTTTAGAGGTTTAAAAGTTCTCCTCCACTTTTGCAAGTCCCAAGCTTGCTCCAAGCCTCAATCACTGAATTATTAATTATTTGCTCTCTCCTACTCCTTACTGAATGCACCCCACACCCCAGAACTGCTGGTGGACTCAGGTTGGCGTCGTCAATGTTGGCTCACAGAGATCCTGCCACCAGCTCCTCCTGCAGCGTGAAATCCACACATAATTCAAAAAATGAAATCAATGAAAACCCAGGAGGCACATGGAGCCAAAAGGAAGATTTCTAGCTTTTGCTGCCAATCTTTAGCAAACGTGTCTCTGAAACCACACACCAGGGTGTGTTCCAGGATGCAGGGGTCTTTTTGAAGTGGTCGTGAGTGGGGAGAAGGGAAGTTCAAGGAAGCTGAGGGGCAGAGGGGACCCAAAATCAGTGCTTCTCAGGCTTTTCTTGATGACCGAGGAGTATGTGTGTCTACTCACAGACACAGGCGCATTTGAAACGACTGTTTCACAGAATAATAACCATCTTTATTGCCTGAGATGCACGCTAATATTATGTAGTCAAATCTCGTCGATTTCTCCAAAAATGTTGTCTGAGAACTAACCTGATGTGATGGTTAATAGTAGCTGTCAACTTGACTGGGATGCCCAGAGGGCTGGTCAAATGTTATTCCAGTGTGTGTCTGTGAGCGTATCTCCCACGTGAGTGATAGACTGGGGAGAGCAGATGGCCTCGCCAATTTGTGTTGGCTTCACCCAACCTTCCCAGGTGGCTTAGCAATGAAGAATCCACCTGCAATGCAGGAGATGCAGGTTCCACCCCTGGGTTAGGAAGATTCCCCGGAGAAGGAAATGGCAACACACTCCAGTATTCTTGCTGGGAAAATCCCATGGACAGAGGAGCCTGGTAGGCTACAGTTCACGGGGTTGCAAAGAGTTGGGACACGACTGAGCGCGCATGCACAGGTTAGCATTTGCAAGGATGTGGAGAAGAATCGGTGTTTACATTTTAGGGACATCCTTTGGTTAGAGGGAACACAGCAGAGTACTTCAGATCCATGTCTTTTGAGTCAGAGGCGCCCCTGAGTTCAAGTCTCAGCTTTGCCCTTTAAGCAGCGGCACAGGCTTGGATGGGTCTTTTAACATCTGTGTGCCACGTGGACAATGAGACTTTGCTCACAAGGTTCTCATGAGAGTTCTGAAAGATGAAGGGCTTAGCACAGTTCCCCCAAGACAGTCTACTCCCAGTGAAAGAAGTATTGTTATTAATGGGCGAGCATCTTGTCATGCGCTTACCCTGGAGGCTCTGAGCCCTGTTCCTCCTGCTTCTGCTGGAAGCCAGTCAGCCCCAGACCGGGCTGGGCAGTCAAGTCTGCCTCTGGGATTGCGGGCAGAGGGATGTTTATTAACAATAGTAAATGAAGCACCATTCATCTCAGCTGCTAAGCATGGCCATCCAAAACACTCGTTTGCAACGTGGGTCTTAAACCCCAACTGCCGCTCTGCCACTTCCTGTCATTTCCAGCAGGTCATGTATATGATCACAGAATGGCCGCTGAAATCTAATCTTTCTCAGACGCTGATGTATTATATTAGCGTATGCCAGGCATTCCGTCTTTCTGAATCGGTTCTTATCATAATGGGAATGATGATACCTGCGCACCGTATCTCACACGCAGGTTGAGAGGTGTGAGTACACTTAAAAATGCAGGAAGAGGCTTTGAACCCCTCGCAGACAGGCATATTATCAATACAAAGGTTTTACTATTTATTACGACTGTCTATCTTTCCTGGGTATTCCATTGTGAAGATTTGTGGATGACACTTCATCTTTTTTCTTCTTCTTCGTCCTTTTTAAAGGATAAAATTCATTTCTAACTACCTTTTGAAAGCCAATTTATGCTTTGGCCATTTGATTAATAGGAGTGAGGAAAACCAGCTCCCCTATCAAAGCACTTCTGAATAATTCAGTGCTCGATATTAAAAGAGGATGGCACCGCCTGACACGGTTTACTTTCTACTTTGGGGGGGAAATACGAGCTGCCCCTCCACCCAGATGCATGCCTGGACCCGGGTAGCTCCCTTGTGTGCATAAATATCAGAGCCCAGCCCTGGGTACCCCGAGCCCTGTTTCCTGCCTGAGGTCCAAGTCACAGGCCCCAAGGAAGGGATATCTTTCTCTAACTAGTTCACCCAGGAGGGTGACTTTTTCAAATGTGCACAAGGCTCAGTGTACAGACTAGCTGAGGCCTTGCCCTTAAGTGAAAACCTTTGGGAAGATACAAGGTCAAGCGCTGTCCCCACACAGACGTGACCACAGGTCCCCGGTGGACACCCTTCGGACCGCAGAGCTCCTGCCCACAGGTGCCGCAGCCCCCGGGGAAAGAGGGCTAAGCCGCTGTCCTCCTTGCCTTAGGTAGGGCAGAGCCTGCGCCGGGAAGCTCAGCCTCGGGTGTTTAGCTAACGCCTGTTGCACAGATGAAATGAGAGAGGTGTGTACTTTACCGGCCACCCGACTGCGCTGCTCAAAAGGCGCTCACCATCACCCCTCCCCTCTGCCACTCCGGTTCCACTTTCGCCCTTCCCACGCCAGCCCCCGCGCCCCTAGTCTGCCTTCCTCCTCCTGTTCTTCCTCCCCTCCTCTCCTTCCCACACCCAGGCTTCTGGAAGGTTCACATAGACTCCAACTGCGTCCCGCGTCCGGGATGATCTCCTCGCCTCCGTATTCTAATTCGCTTCATCCTCCCTTAGTTTCCTGGCTTTCTTTCTAGTTTATCAACCTCCTCTGGTTTTAAGGGCATGATGAATGAAAGTACACATGGTGGGAGTTTCTTTTTTTTTTTTTCCTTTTATTCTAAGTGCTTTAAAGGCAAAGGTCCCTGTGTATTCAGTGTACTTTCCCCAAATGATGCTGGCGGTCTCCAAAGCCACACATATGATGATGGAGGTGATGGTGCCTCCAGGCACTGTCTGGCCTGGGGGACCCCAAGTCCAGCTGGGCCATTCTCGAAGCCAGTGGTGAGGTTCTGACAGCTCTAACCCAACTCAGAAACAGGACAGTTAGTGCTGGCATTCAGAATGGTTGAAATCTTCATCTTCGAGGTGTAATGTTTTGCTTGCTACTGCTGCTAAGTCACTTCAGTCGTGTCCGACTCTGTGCGACCGCATAGACGGCAGCCCACCAGGCTCCCCCGTCCCTGGGATTCTCCAGGCAAGAACACTGGAGTGGGTTGCCATTTCCTTCTCCAATGCATGAAGGTGAAAAGTGAAAGTGAAGTCGCTCAGTCGTGTCTGACTCCTCGACTCCATGGACTGCAGCCCACCAGGCTCCTCCGTCCATGGGATTTTCCAGGCGAGAGGACTGGAGTGGGGTGCCATTGCCTTCCCCGTGTAATGTTTTGAGAAATATCTAAAAGTCTACTCTTGTAATTGAGTCTGTCTGTGTTAAACATTTTCATGGAAGTATCTTATTTTCCAGCTGAAATAATTTATCAGCTTTACTGTGACTTCATTGACCAGACTGTAGTGACTGAGGGAGGGACAATTCAGTTCAACAATCACCTGTTTCATTAAGGACAAACCTGTCATCTTTTTCTCAGCTGTCTTACCAGCATCTAGAGGGATGCTGAGCACACGATAGTGTCTCCACAAACGCTGGTAGGGTAAGTGAATGAGTGAAGGAGTGAATAATAACATGCTCAATATGGTGCCAAATGCCCTTGCTTATCAAGAGGGGGAGGCCACATAACACACACCAACCATCTGTTCTAAGAGCAGTTGTGATTGTGTTTGTGTAGAGTCTTAAGAGAACAAGAGCTCAGGACAGTAAATTGAGTGGCTGAGTGGAGAGGTGGAGGCGGGCGACATAGGCCATCTTTTCAGGTCACGCATAAAAATTTTAACTGGAAGAAAAACATTTTAATTGGAAGGATCAATTATTTATAACATTATTCTCAAAATACAGTTAAAAGCTGAAGAACTAACCATGTGCTGAGCTGTGTGATGGGAAAGCAGAGGCGGCTCCTTGTGCTGCGGGCGGCCCACGCGGAGGGCCGTCTCCTGGCTGGGAGAAGGCTCCCCTCCTGGACTGGCCACCCCAGAGAGGATATACGGGCCACACCACCCCTCCGCCTTCCTAACTCCTCAATCCAAACCGTGAAAAGACTTCAGGCACCTGCTTTGTTAGCCCAATGCATATGGCTGGATTTTCTTTGATTTTTTTTTTCCCCCTTGTCCACAGTAACTCAAAGGATCAGAACCCCTTCAGGATAATAAGAAGAAAATTACTGGACTTCCCCCCTGGACCTGCTGAATTAGACTCTCTAGAGGTGGGGACTGGGAATCCACATGAGAAAACCCAAGTGCCCTCGATGAGTTTTATTCCTAGAACTGACCTTATATTTTAGATTTTACAAAAAGTGAACAGAGAGTACTAAGTTTCCATAGCACCCTCTGCCCACAGCTTCCCCAATACTAACCTGACAATTGTTGTTCCTGTTCAATCGTTAAGTCAGGTCTGACTTTTTGGCTCCATGGACTGCAGCATGCCAGGTTTCCTGTCCTTCACAGTCTCCCAGAGTTTGCTCAAATTCACGTCCATTGAGTCAATGATGCCATCCAACCATCTCATCCTCTCCCGCCCCCTTCTCCTTTTGCCTTCAATCCTTCCCAGCATCAGGGTCTTTTTCAGTGAGTTGGCTCTTCACATCAGGTAGCCAAAGTATTGGCACTTCAGCTTCAGCCTCAGTCCTTCCAATGAATATTCAGGGTTTATTTCCTTTAGGATTGACTGATTTGATCTCCTTGAAGTCCAAGGTGCTCTTAAGAGTCTTCTCCAGTGAGTTTTTTTTAGACTTGACCTTATATTTTAGATTTTACAGAAAAAGTGAACAGAGTACTGTTTCCATAGCATTCTCTGCCCACAGCTTCTCCTAGTACTAACACCTTACATTACTACGGTGCATTTATTATAATTAATGAACCAATACAGAGACATTATTATTAATTCAAGCTCATAGTTTATTCAGATTTCCTTAGTTTCTATCTAATGTCCTGTTTCTGTTCTAGGATGCCATATTACATTCCCTCAATGATTTTTTGTTTTTATTAATTTTTAATTACAAAGAAAATTTGTGAATATATTCCCTTAATAAAAGTTAACTATTACTGATGAAAAATCCCTTTAGCCACCCCCAGAGGCAAGCAATGTCAAAAGTTTAGAGTCTATCCCTCTGATCATTGTTCTGTGTGTTCATATCCATAGACGAATGTGTCGACGGACAGAGTATTCCTTTGCATTTCTCAAACATAAGTTAAATGTTTTGCACATGTCGTTCAGCTCCTCCCTTTGTTAGCTCAGTAATAGTGATTACTGATGGTTTTATGCAATGAAACCTACCAGATGCTTTTACAGTGAGGTTAAACATCCATAGCTTGAATATGCTATATTTTATTCGTGAGGACTTACTGATAGGGCATTACCCCTTCTGTCTTGGTGCATCCACACTTGGTCTCTGGCCTGACACCATGGGGAGCTCTTGGTGCCCTTGCGTCCTTTAAATACACACAACAAACCTGATGATTTTATGCAATGAAACCTACCAGATGCTTTTAAACTGAGGTTAAATATCCATAGCCTGAATATGCTATATTTTACTTGTGAGAACTTACTGGTAAACCTTTACATTGTTTAGACTCTTCTTTTTCTGCTTCAATACTATGAATTTGCAAAGAATACATCCCTGTCTATATTTGAGGCTGTTTCTCTCAGGCCCTGTATCCATTTGCAGGGACTGCTGTAACAACAACGACAAAAAACCCCAGAAACTGAGTGGCTTAAAAAACTGAACCTTATCGTCCCTGGAGGTCAGAAGTCCAAGATGAGTTGGACTTGGCCGTGTTCCCTCTGACAGTGCCAGGAACGGCCTTTCCCAGGTCTCTCTCCTAGACTCCACGTGGCCCTCCCCTGACTGTGTCTCTGGGTCTACGCTTCTCTTTTTTAAGGACACCAGTCAAGTTGGACTGGAGTATGACCTCATCTTAACTAATCGCATCCACAATCACCCTATTTTCCAAAAAGGTTACATCTGAGAGACTGGGCAGGAGGGTGAGGACTCCACATAAGAATATTAAGTGGACAAGCCAACTTGGTTGCTAAAGCATGTCTTTGAGCCTGTGCTAAAATACACATGCATTTAAATATTAGTAAATGATATGCGTGTGCTGATGTACACCTGTGTGCATTATAGAACCTCCTTAAGCCAGCTCCCCAGGAAACAGACACCCAGGCTCTGAGCTGTGCATGCTGGGACGTTAGTGGGGACAGGTGAGCCCCATGCAGTTGCCAGCAAGGGCTCGGCAGGTCCCTGGAATTCAGGGTTGGATGGCCCCTCAGTGCTGCCTAGAACTGAGGCAAGGGACTGGGCTCTCTACACCCACGTTGAGCAGTCAGGGGACACAGGCTGCCCAGGATGGACAAGGCAGCTCCCCTGGGCCGAGGGCAATCCCCTAGGGGTTGCTCAGCCATGAGTCTTTGGCAGTCACCCTTCCTGCCAGCTGGGGAACCAGCTAGAAAGGGCATCTAGGCCGTGCTCCACAGCACCCTTCTCAAACACAGACTCTCAACAAGACATTTAAAAGGATGGTGTACAGTCAAACAGAAGTTATTGTACTTTCCCTGATACTGAATGAGGCTGGCCGATCCCCCGAGATACACAGAATCCACCTTCTAGACCATGGCTGGGTCATAGAGAATATGCATTTTATTTATTTAGTTTAATGTGGACCGCTTTTAAAGTCTTCACTGCACTTGTTACAACATTGTTTCTGTTTTATATTTTGTTTTCTGGCCGCAAAGCATGTAGGATCTTAACTCCCCGACCAGGGATCAAACGCACACCTCCTACACTCGAAGGCGAAATTTTAACCACTGGACTGCCAGGGAAGTCCAAACACGCAGTTTAAATTTTAGTAGAAACTGCCAACGGTCTTTGGCTACACAACATTATACTCCCATCAGGAGTATTTCATTATCTCATATTCTTATGAGATGGTACCCACTTCATTATCTCATATTTTTACCAGCTTTTGAAATTATCAAACTTCTCAAGTTTTTCACCAATATTGAGTGTAAGAACATCTCATCCCTCTAATTTCCATTTCCCTGATTCCTTAGAAAGGTTGAGAGTCTTCACTGTGATTTACATTTTCCTATCTTCTCCACTCATTTTTTGAGTTCTGTCTTTTTCTTACTGACTCATAGACATTACTTAGATCCTTGAATATTGAACCATCATTCATTCTTCAGCACAGTAAAATCTGATAACCACACTCCTGTTCTTTCCCTGAAAGCTCTCTCCTCATCTTCCCTGATGAGTTTGTCCTCGAGACTAACTAGACGGCTCTGGTATCGACTACTTGGACCCGGAAGACTTGGCGTCTCAGTCCCAGTCATTACTTACTAATGATAACACATGAATGTGCACTTAGGTTGTTGACACAGTCTCTCTGATACTCAGTTTTCTCATAAGAAAACATGGGATCATTCCCCCTCCCAAGATTGTTTTGAGGATTTACCTACATTGTGTATGTGAAATCTTTATGGTTACGGCTTATTTTTTGGCCTTTATAATAAATATATAGAAGTCTATATAGGTACATTCTCTCCCCATTGCCTGGGATTCATTCATCACTCATCTCTTCATTTGTTTATGATTCACTAAAGGGAAATTTATTATTGCTCACCACCTGCTGTGTTAAGCATCGATGGATAATGTGCCTTGCACCCTGAAGGAGGCCAACGGGGAGAGTGGATTTAAAAAAAGAGAGTCCACTTATTAAAGATAATGGAGAAACTTTGCATTCTTTCTTGTCATGTTTCAGAGGACATTTATAAATGAAAGCGGGGTCCGGCTGCTCACTGCTCAAAAGCCAATAAAGAGGCCAGGTTGGTGGGAAAGGAAGTTTGCTTTATTTTGGATGCTGGCAACCAGGGAGGGAGGGCAGACATCTGTCCAAAGGCCAACTCTCTCCCCCGACCCTGCAATTAGTGGGCAAGAGCTTTTATAGGCTGAGGAATGGGCTATGCAGAAACAGCACAGTCAGTTCTGACAGTCATCTTGGACTTAGTCATCAGTGGTCTGACCAGCATCATGTGCTTAATCTTGATTAAGCACAGTTAGTCTTTGGTTTCAGGGTCAGTTTGTTCCCATTTCCTTGAGGCTACTTCTTGGAATTGTGACATCTAGTCATCAAGTAGTTAGCTTTTCCACTGGGTGGGGGTTTCAGTATCCGTAAGGCAGCCCACACGATATGGCTTAGGTGTTATCTATAGCCCTTGGGAAAGAGCTAAAGGTCCTTGACTGTGTTTAATGACTAAACTATTACTGTTTGGTCTCCTCTGACTGTTTTCTTTTGTTTCTGCACGTTCTCACTTCTCTGATTAAACTTACTCTTTTGCTAAGGTTGTTGCACAGACAAAAGGCAGGCAGAGGACGTGGGGGGCAAGGACCTGCCCGTTAAGGTCCTGCTCCACTTTACTTTCGCCCCTCCCCGCCTTGGCCTGGAGGGAGAGAACTATACATACAAATGCCTACTGCATCCTGAAGAATCAGAACCTGATACTCCCTGAGCCAGGCCTTAGCCCTGGGCAGAGTGGCTGGGCTAGAAGGGATATGTAGGAATTGCCTAACTCCTCTCGCACATCCAGCCTCCTGGTCACAGATAGTTTAGGCAGCCTGGCCGTCCTCCTAGCTCCCTCTTCCCTGCTGTGCCAGCGAGGAGGTAGAGAAGGCCACTAGCTGTGCCCAGGCAGCTGGCCACCGCAGGGGATCTGACGTCTGCCCTGCTGGTCTGGCCACATCCATCTCTCTCTCAAACGCCCCTGAGTATTTAAGCCATCCGTCAGCTATTTGTGATGAAAGGGAGGACAGATTCAGTCCTGAAAGGAAACCATGTTTTCCAATCACACTGTTATCAGTGACCCTCGCCTTTCTAGTAAGCAGGGTTTTGTCCGTCTTAATAAAGGATTACTTTCCCATTTTCCTGTCGGTCCTGAGTTAGCGCTCTGCTGGTTATAAAAGCATAGTCTATTCAAGAAGTGGTGAGAAATTCTATGACACTGAAGATTCAATAAGCTCCGCTGAGTGAAAGTGCTAGAAAGGTAGGTTCCAACTCAGTTATGAATGCACTTATACACCCAACATTGTAGTGGTGGAAATCTGAGTGTTTAAAATAGGAGAGTAGGACTTCCCTGGTGGAGGAGTGGATAAGGATCTGTCTGCCAATGCAGGGGACACAGGTTTGATCCCTGTCTGGAAAGATCCCACATGCCAAGGAGCAACTATGCCCGTGCACACAACTGCTAAGCCTGCCTATGCTCTGCAAGAAGAGTAGCCACGGCAATGCGAAGCCTACACACGACAGCGAGGCGCCCCCACTTACTGCAACAAGAGAAAAACCCTCGAAGCAACAAAGACCACAGACCCAGCATGGCCAAAGATAAATAAATAATCTACTAAAAAAAATAAAATAGGAAAGAGCAAGGTTAGATTTAATTCTTAAGCAGGTGAGAATAGCACCAGTCCTGGGTGTTCATTGGAAGGACTGATGCTGAAGCTGAAACTCCAATATTTTGGCCACCTGATGCGAAGAGTTGACTCATTGGAAAAGACCCTGATGCTGGGAGGGATTGGGGGCAGGAGGAGAAGGGGACGACAGAGGATGAGATGGCTGGATGGCATCACCGACTCGATGGACATGAGTTTGAGTAAACTCCAGGAGTTGGTGATGGACAGGGAGGCCTGGCGTGCCGCGGTTCATGGGGTTGCAAAGAGTCAGATATGACTGAGCGACTGAACTGAACTGAACTGAATGAAGTGACAGACAGCTGGACGCTTCCGTCGTCAGCAGCATCTTCACCCCTCCTCTGGGGTCCCCTCTCTAGCCCACCACAACCCTGGCTTTATCCTAGCAATCTCAGGATATCTGAAGTACAGTGCAAATATGCCTTCCAACTCTCCTGCCAGCATTCTGACTGCACAGTGAGGAGCTAGAAATGTACTTAACAGGAAATCACACAGGACAAACTGGAAAGCAGGAAAACCAACATAAAAGCTGACTTTGCCTCTGAGCCTAAGCTGCATGTTTCAAGTGTCTTTCCCCTCCCTGACCATGGCTGACACAAGGTGGCCATGTCATCCAGGCATCTCCCACCTGGCCTGTGTCCCACACGTCTCCAGCTGCACCTTTACACTCTCTCTTCTCTTCTGAGATTCTAGTGTTTTGTGTTTTCTTCTCCTGGTGGTCTTTTACAATCTTCCATTGACGTATAACTCATGGTTCTAAAATACAGTTTTAATTAGTATTGAGGTATACTGAGGCCAACAGATCAGGAGATGACTGCCATTGAAAAGGCAGCTTGGGGACTTCCCCGGCAGTCCGGTGGTTAAGACCCCACATTTCCAATACAGGGGGCGGCGTGGGTTCAATCCCTGATTGGGGAACTAGGATCTCACATGCCCTGTGGCATGACCAAAAAATAAAAAAGAAAAGACAGGTTGTTATTCACAGCCCAAGGGACAGGTTCTGTCAGGAGGCAAAGAAAGCAAAAGGAAACACGGGCAAAGCTTTTACGGTGGTTTGTGTGGGAAGGAATGAGAGAGGCAGGGTAAACAGGCTTGCTTCTGCTGTTGTTTAATCGCTAAGTTGTGTCCGACTCTTTGTGACCCCCGTGGACTATAGCTCGCCAGGCTCTTCTGTCTGTGGGATTCTCCAGGCAAGAATAGTGGAGTGAGTTGCCATTCCCTTCTCTACGGAATCTTCCCAAGCCAGGGATCAAACCCACGTCTGCTGCTTGGCAGGCGGATTCTTTACCACTGAGCCAGCTAGGAAGCCTATAAACAGGCTTAGGATTGGCTAGTTCCAGTGATTTCAGCAGGCTCTGGGGCGCAGGTGTAGGGCTGACCCTAGTTGCCTGGTACCTGGCTGCCTTAGTTCAAATGGCTGTAACAGAATTCCGTTGACTGCCTGGCTTAAACAATGGACTTTTTTTTTTTCCCTCAAAAGGATGATCATTATGATAGTTTATTGGGGTATGTTGATAGTGTTTGGGCCAGAAATTTTTAGAATGTGCAGATTTCATCCTTGAGTAGTCTTCAGTTCAGTTCAGTTCAGTCACTCTGTCATGTCCGAATCTGCGACCCCAGGAATCGCAGCACGCCAGGCCTCCCTGTCCATCACCAACTCCTGGAGTTTACTCAAACTCATGTCCATCGAGTCGGTGATGCCATCCAGCCATCTCATCCTCTGTCGTCCCCTTCTCCTCCTGCCCCCAATCCCTCCCAGCATCAGGGTCTTTTCCAATGAGTCAACTCTTCACATGAGGTGGCCGAAGTATTACCCCTTGACAAAGCCCTCAGAATAAATACATGCATAGAAAAATGACATGCAAAGTTAAACAACAATTTGTTTTTAACTGGGATTTCAACACCTAAACTACAATAGACTTCAATGGCTGGACAGATCCTGTCTCAGTGAGCTCTGCCTAGGATCACAGCAGAGAGAGGCCTGATGTCATCTGTTCTTTCCCCCCAAACATAAGCCTTCACACTGTATTGCTCCAAAGAGAAGAAAGGGCAATGCAAATTTCCAGAGAGCCAGAAAGTAAGCAAGAACCCTAGCCAAAACTTGAACAATGCTGGCCTAGGTCTTCAGCCTCAGGCTTTCTTAAGCCGGTCAGGGGTTCACTCCGTGGGGGGAGAAAGAACATCTGAAATTGATAGTAAGAGAGGCATTGCTTCAGAGGAGCTCAAGAGAGGACAACCCCGTCTTGTAACACAGCCATTACACCCACCACATCGGCCAATGAAAGATCACAAAATGTGACCAAAGACAGCAACACCTCCTTCGGGAGGGTGAAGTTCTCTCCCCGCCATCCCTAACCCAAGGAAATTAAAGGGAGAGCCTTGACTTCTTTTTTCTAGAAGCCAAGGATCCAGGGCTCCTTCTAGCTCACCCCACCCAGCCCCACCACATGGCCTCAGATTAAGAGTTTTCATTTCACTTCTGCCATAACTTTACCCTGCACTTGGATCACCATTCTTTGTAATCAGTTCCTTCTGTTGATCAAAACAGGTGACAGAGTTAAGGTTTCCATCTCCACAAAGAATGGAAAAGTGTGTGCAGAAAAGCTGATTGTAAAATTAACTGTAATGCATACAACATGGTATTGAAATTCTTATGCAACTACTCATTCTATTAGGCAGAAAATGGTCTTAGATCTTGAAAAGTAAAGTCTATTCTAGTCTATGTATTTGGATCCACACCTTATGTAAAAACACATCTGTCCTTAATTCCTAAAGGCATTGGAAAGATAGATTTGTTTTAATGTAGAGCATCTACTGGTCTTTTTTTCTATACGGCTTTCAGTCATTTCCTTTTATTTTAAAACGCCCTAACCTTCTTCCCGGTGCTTACTCTACTAGCTGCTGTTGGCCTTCCTGGTGGCTCAGAGGGAAAGAATCTGCCTGCAATGTAGGAACCACAGGAGATGTGGGTTCAATCCCTGGGTCGGGAAGATCCCCTGGAGGAGGGCATGGCAACCCACTGCAGTATTCTTGCCTGGAGAACCCCAAGGACAGAGGAGCCTGGTGGGCTATAGTCCATAGGGTCGCAATTTCCTTTCACTTTAAAGCCCCCTACCCTTCTTCGTGGTACTTACTCTGCTAGAATTCCCCAGAAAAGGATTTTTTTACTAACTCCATCAGACGCAATTCATAGAGATATGATAACTTTCTTTCTTTGTTTTCTCTTCTCTTTTTCTGAGCCTTGAGTTTTAACGCTAACGTATATGAATACTTTAATTCCAATGTAGAAAGGTGAATAGCTGATTCAAACTATCAGTCCTTTGTATTTATGCCTTCACACAATTTGAGTAGATGCCATTTTTTTTTTTTGGCTATGCCCAGCAACATGCTGCATCTTAGTTACCCAACTAGGGATTGAACCTGCACCCCATGGATTGGAAGCTCAGAGTCATAACCACTCGACCACCAGAGAAGTCCAGAGAGCAGATGCTTCTTGAGACTGGGATAATTTCTGGGGCTTTGATTGGAATCATCTCGTCAAGAGCAGTTCTCCACACAGAATGAGGATTCAATAAATATTAACTGATTCATGGTGACAAAATGAACAAAGATACACTTACAGTTGATAGAAAAAACCAACATTTTGTTCTCTTCTCTACTTTTTATAGATATTGTAACCCTAGTTCTTTAGTTTTTCCAGGTTATAATAGTTATTTTCTAGGAATCTTCCCTTAAGCAATATATTTCACAGCTTAGATCTTTTCTTCAGACGCAGGAAATTAGTGGACATGTGAAAACACATATGACCCCGATCTGGTTTAAAAAACCTATTAAAATAAGAACCATTTATTCTGCCCAATACAACTACATATTAATTTTGCATTATGTGCAAATATTTAGGTATGGGTCCATGTACACATACATCCATTAAGCAGTCAAATACCTAAATTAAAAATGGCAAGCTGAAAAAAAAAATTCAAAGTGCAAAGGTTTGATTGCTTTGAAAATAGCCAATTTAGAAAAGAGTTCAGCCTTTAATTGGCCAAGTTAAATAAGGCACAATTACTACTAACTTGGTCCCCAAAGATTGGCTCTAATTGTGTCATGTTTAACTTGGCTGGTTAAATTGCAAATAGTGTTCTCCTCTCCTGATTTGGTCCATTTACCTAATATAATGCCTTTCTATGGCTGACTTTTTCTTTCCTGACTTAGCTCTTTCTGTGAATGGCAACTCCATGGATTAGGAAATACTGTACCTATTTTTGTTTTCCCAGAAGAATAGCAAAAGGTATGTGGTGTGGTTGTTTTTTAAAGAGTTTCTGATTCAAGTTTATGCATATGTAGTTTTACAAATGTCAAAGGTTCATACTATGTGTATGTATATGTCAAAGCTCTTCATATACCTGCTATCTCAAAATACTCTTGCAGATTTTTGTTTTGCTTTATGTTAACAGGTGAGGAAGAAGAATGTTCTTTTATACTCGCTGTATCCTCTTCTGTTACTGAGAGGTGAGTAGTTTAATTTAGACATTTAATGTTCAATTAGCTGGCTCCAGGATTCCACACAGATCCACGAGGGCACAGAGTAGGATGGTTAAATATTTATCTCAATTTCTAAGAGCATCAGAATTCAGAGAAGGCCAATTTCTTTGTTCAGAATGGTCAGTGTCATGCATAGTGGATTAAAAGGGCAACTCATTTCATAGGTAACACCATGGAATGCATCAACCTGAAAAAAAAGGAAATCTTTTTGTCTGGTAGAAAAAAATATATATGTGCGTGTTAAGCATTCATTCATTCATTTCCTTAAAAACAATAAACATTTAAGGATTGATAACAATGTGCTCAGTTCTATATTAAGCACTACATGCATGCTAAGTCACTTCAGTTGTGTCCGACTCTTTGGGACCCCATGGACTGTAGCTCACCGTGCTCCTCTGTCCATGGGATTCTCCAGGCAAGAACACTGGGGTGGGCTGCCCTGTCCTCTTCCAGGGGATCTTCCCGACCCAGGGATCGAACCCAGGTCTCCTGTGTCTCCCGACTTGCAGGCAGATTCTTTACTGCTGAGCCCCCAGGGGAGCCCATATTAAGCACTAGACAGGAAGAAACTGGTAAGACACAATCTTTGCCTTTAAGAAGCCTATACATTTTACTGGGTTATTTACACATAAGCAAGTCAGGAATGAAATGGCTTCAGATTCCAAATTTTAGTTCTTTGTGTCTCTATTTAAGGCATGACATTGCTCAGTTTGTCTTCAGCGTCTCTCTCGCATATCATCCAGTTCTGTTTGGCCTCCCTCCTCAGTTGCATCCCTCTCCCGCCTCAGCTTCCACTACTTTCATGGGTACATGAACTATTAGGAAAGAGTTAATCAGTCCATCTTGTTACAGCAAATCATCTAACAAGACCTCTGTCTCACCTCTCCCATGGTTGTCTGCCTTGTGGGTTTATTCGCTCAGTCGCATCCGACTCTTCGTGACACCATGGACTGTAGTCCACCAGGCTCCTCTGTCTGTGGGGATTCTCCAGGCCAGAATACTGGAGTGGGTTGCATGTCCTCCTCCAGGGGATCTTCCCAACCCAGGGATGGAACCCAGGTCTCCCACACTGCAGGCGAATTCTTTATCATCTGAGCCACTAGAGACAGCAAACCATATGCTTAGGAAAAAGAGACAATTTTCAGATACCTTCACGTATACTATTTACCAAAGAATAAACAAGACACACCAAAGCATTTTTATCTGAATTTGCAGCTTCAATCCTAACACTTTCCACATTTTCTATTCTGCCAAGTCAGGACGTGCTTTCAGGCCAAAAAGTGTGTTGGGGATGTAGAAGGATTGGAGGGGGCACGCTCACAATACCACATCCAGGTCTACAGATGGGCAGAGGGATGGTCCAGTTTCTACATTTATTATCAAAAGTAATATCCTGATGTGGCTTTATCTGATGTGCTCTTTCTGAAAGATCCAGGCTTATAGCCTCAACTAATAAATCATCTGCATCAACATATCGCTCGGTTGTAAAGTTTGGATTTTCAGTAACACATAAACGATGAAATGAATCTGTACATAAAATGTCTGTTAGCCTTGTTGATCATTCAATGCACAAGCAAGTGAATGAACAAATAAAAACTCACCACTATGGAATATAATGGATTCTGTGAACTAAAAAGGCCAGAGTTACAGAAGTCTCAGTAATATACACCCTATATCATAAAGAATAATTTAGAATTAAAATAGAATATTTTCTTCTGGGATTCAAGAGAAGGTGTGTACGGGTTATGCTGATATGTATGACAGGAACACCTGACCCCACAGATGGTTTTGTTGTTTTTTAAACAAAGTCTTACCCATAGGTTAGTAGGCAAAGAAGGAACCAGTCTTGTCAAAGTTAGAGGATGTCCCGCCCCCATCCACACACGTGTGCATGAGCAACACACGTCCACAGACGCCCACGAACACACATCTTCAATGTGACCCTTGAAGAGTCTTCACAGAGGACTCAGACCATCTCTGCTTACATTTACCCTGATAGAGCCTGAAGCAGTAATAGCTGGGCTTGGCTTGGTGCCTAAACTGTAAATTTGTAATTAGTTCCAGCGAAAAAAAATGACACTCAAATCAAGAATGAGCTTGGGAGAGAGAGAGGATTCTGATTTGGAATGTCTGCATATACTTATGAAATCATCTGTGAAATACAAGGAACCTTGAGTCCCAGGTTTTAGCTGTGGCTACTAACTAATCTGATTACCTTGAATAAGTTACTTAAGCTCTCTGTCCTCCAGTTTTCTCTTATTTGTAATGAAGAATTTGTAGTAAGATAATTTGTCTACCATTCATCATGCAGATGCTGTGTGCTCCCATATGTAGAAAAATACATTCCAAAGACAAATACTAGGATGCCTAAAAATTCTTTCCCATGAACATTCAGTTTATTGGGCAATAAATAAAAGAAAAAAACAAGATTATTCTGCTAAATACAGCCTGTCATTTCGAATGACCCTGACCCATCTTTCATCAAGCAGTCCCTTCTGATGGTGGAACAAATTCTTGGATTTACAAAGAACAGACAACATGATGCTTCAATACCATCAAATGTCTTAAGTTGCCATGTAGAAAAGGGAGCCAGAAGTGGAACTAATCGCAGTCCAATGCTGCAAGGTTTGGCCAGTCGTTCTATGCATGGGAACTGGTCCCATCCTTTTTCTGGATTTCCAAATGAGTCTATCATACAGCTTGAGCTATGGTATCGTTGGACAAGAGGAACATACCACCAGGTGGACCAAAGCCAGGTGGTGATAATTTAGGTCTCCCTGTACATGCTCAAACATTCATTACAGAATGTTGTACAACACTGTGAAGCAGACTCCTCGGAAAGGCCACAATACATACTTAGTTAGCTTCTATCTGAACTGATTTTGCCTCACTCCTTTTGGAACGCTTCATCTCTCATGCTCCTCTTTGTTTGGCTGCTGCCTTTCTTTCCTTTTTCTCCTCCCCCTCCTCTGTTTTTGGCCATGCAGCATGCTGGCTATTAGTTCATCCACCCAGGGATTGAACCCACACCTCCTGCAGTGGAAGCACGGCATCTGGATCACCAGGAAAATCCAGGCTGCTGCCTTTTCACTCATCCCTTTATTTTCCCCTAGTAGAAACAAAAAGTTCAAAAATTATAATTCTGTCATCCCAGAAAATATTGACTCTATATTGCAAATGCAAATGAAGTCCATATTAAAAACACAGTCAACAGGCATGTTGAAACATGCTTCGAGGTGATTTCAAGTTTGTTTATATACAACTGGACTCATTCTCAACTAGACCATCCCTTTTGGGAAAGATCTTTGGGAATATTCTATTATAACAATTCTGGTCCTATTAACTTCTGGAATTATTTGGAAATCAGCCCTTCTTAATTAACTTGGCTAATTGAAAATTTTATATATAAGATTAAGACTATTTCACCTTGACATTAGTTTTTATAGGTTGTGTGGGTTCACGTTAATAATCAGGGCAGTTCACATAATTTAAGATCATGTTCGATACAAAGAAAGAAGGAAAACATAGGGCTTTTTTCCTTAAAACAATACTGAGATCAGTCATTCATTTATTCAACATTTTATCTAGCAACTATGTGTCAGACAGAGATATCACTTAGCCGACAAAGGTCCGCACAGTCAAAGCTCTGGTTTTTCCAGTAGTCATGTATGAATGTGAGAGGTGGATCATAAAGAAGGCTGAGTGCTGAAGAATTGATGCTTTTGAATTGTGGTGCTGGAAAAGACTCGTGAGAGTTCCTTGGACTGTAGCAGTTCAAACCAGTCAATCAATCCTAAAGGAAATCAACTCTGAATATTCACTGGAAGGACTGTTGCTGAAGCTGACGCTCCAATACTTTGGCCACCTGATGGGAGGAGCTGACTCATTAGAAAAGACCCTGATTCTGGGAATGATTGAAGGCAAAAGGAGAAGGGGGTGGCAGAGGTTGAAATGGTTAGACAGAATCACCAACCCCACGGACATGAATTTGAGCAAACTCTAGGAGATAGTGGAGGGCAGAGGAGACTGGTGTGCTGCAGTCCATGGGGTCATAAAGATTCAGACATGACTCGACGACTGAACAATAATGTGTCAGGCATCATTCTAGGCACTGAGTAGACAGAAAGGAGTAAAGCAATCTCACTCCTGTGAATCTTCTTTATAAGGATGCTTTGGGGACGTTTAACATATTATAGAAATATATAGATTTGTGATGTTATATTTAGTCATGCATTCTGTAGGTTTTAGTGCCATTGCAATTGTATGTAATGGAAGCAAGAACTCTTGATATTTTATCAGAAATTAGTAATACAACAAAAACAAACCAAAAATATTAGAGGTGGAAAAAATTGCCTAGATTCAATAAGTTCCTATAATATTATTTTTGCATTGCAAATTTTCTCCTAAACTTTCTTTTATGTGACAAAGAAATGTTATATAAGGCTCCATTTTTCCATCAGTAAAATTGAAGAAAGATATTGCTATTCTACCTTGGAATTAAGTAGCATTTATAACCATTGTCTTTTCTTTTTGCCAAGTTGCTTCATTTGTGTCCATCTCTTTGTGACCCTATGGGCTGTAGCCTGCCAGGCTCCTCTGTCCATGGGATTCTCCAGGCAAGAATACTGGGGTGGGTTGCCAAGCCCTCCTCCAGGGGATCTTCCTGACCCAGAGTTTGAACCTAGGCCTCTTATACCTCCTGCACTGGCAGGCAGGTTCTTTACCACTAGTGCCGCCTGGGAAGCCCATCTTCTTCTTTAGGACAGGCTAAATTTCTGAGAGCAGAGACCATGTCTGTCTGTTCCCCCATCTTATCCCAAGTTACAAACAGAAATAGCCACTGAAAGACAGTACACATTTGCTAAAGATTATTGTGAGGGTGACATGAGAAGACACACAACAGATTATTTGAACATTGGGGAGTATTTTTAAGTTAAACTCACTTTGTTCCCTACTTTCTTGATTTTCTTTTGATGTTGATATTATTGCAGTTTGGATAAAAGCTTAACCCCTCTTTGCAGATAACCAAGATGCTTACCAGGAAAACCTTGGTCCCAACTTTGAGAACAAAATCAAGTTCACTAGCTAGCTACATTAGCAGTTTTCCAGTTTTGCGGAGATGAGATGACCTGTCATTCCCCAGGCATTTTAAAACAAAGTTTCAAAGTGAGACTTCATCCCAGTCTCTGAAAGCAGCTTCTTCCATTGGCACAAGATAGGATTCTACAATATCCAGTGGTTAAGATGCACACCCCAGGAGTTTTCTGAGTCAGGCTCTGAAACAACTTGTCTCTCTGTAATGAATGTCTAGGATGGAGAACCACACCAACATAAATCAAGAAACGATCTGGACAATGTCCTGAGAACACAGCGCACTAAGTCATGTCACATTTGTCTCCCACTAGTCACACCCTGCCACTCCTCAGAGGGAACCACGTTCTCTCCCAGCATTTCTTCACCCAAGTCCATTGCAGCTAGCTTCCCGCAAGTGGGAAGTCCATCACCACCAGCCCCCCACCCCCACCCATCCTCAGGGCAGAGGACCCTGCTAGGTACACACTCACAGCTCTAAGTGAGCTCAGCATCTCAAAGACAAGCATTTTCTTGAAAGATCCCTTCAAAACAGCAGTCCTCATAACCCCCCTGTGTCATCTCTGGCCCCTTGGTGTCTCTGCCTACTTTCTGATGTAGATGGCACATCACGCATGTGGTACGTGAGCCTCTCACGGCTGTTACTGACCAAGCCACCCCTAGCCATAGGCTTCGCCTCATGACTTAGCTGGTTCCCCAACTCCACCAGCCCTCCAGTTCCCTTCGGTGCCTGCCAATTCTATCTCCAGTCAAACCTCGTCCAGACGGTGACTCGCTGAAGCTCCCATCATGGGTATCCGAGGGCGGGCTCCTAACAGCTCTGCATCACTGCCCAAATCAGTCCATGGAGAACAGCGGCGTGATGACCACACCGTCTAGCATCACGTCTGAAGTGTTCCATTTATTTCCCTTCAGGGCCATCAATGTATTTTTCTTGCCTTCAATGAATGCCCTATTGAAAACCCTAAGGAGAGGCAGCTAACTGTAGAAGACATTTACCATCAGCACATAAGTTCCAAGGTTTTACGACGTGTCTGACAGAACCAGACGCAGGTTCCTTACACTGGGTACTCATAATTTCCAGGAAAACCCCCATTGTTCTGCTCACACCTGGAGCCCTGCTAAGGGGCCTGGCTGGTGACTGTACCCAGACGTACACTGAAGTGCTGGTGTTGAGTTTCCTTCTCTTTTGCTGGAGGTGAGGGATTTGCTGAAAGAGTCAACCCACCCCAGTATTCTTGTCTGGAGAATTCCATGGACAGAGGAGCCTGGCAGGGGGGTCACAAGAGTTGGACATGATTCAATGACTAACACTTTCTCTTTTTTTCACTTTTCATGATTCCCCAGAGGAGCAACAATAAAGCTACAGAATTTGGGTGCTATGTCACATAAGGCTGAGATGGGCTCCCAGAGAAGTCGTGTGTAGGGAGCCATTCTCAGTGTCTCTGTGTGTGTGTGTGTGTGTGTGTGTGTGTGCGCGCGCGCACGCACGTAGTGGGCAGTGGTAGTTTAGTAGCTAAGTTGTGTCCAACTCTCGTGACCCTATGGACTGTGTAGCTCACCAGGCTCCTCTGTCCTTGGGATTTTCCAGGCTAGAATATTGGAGTGGGGTGCCATTTCCATCTTCAGGGGATTTTCTTGACCAGGGGTCAAACCTGAGTCTCCTGTGTCTCCTGCACTGTAGGCAGATTCTTTACCATTGAACCACCACGGAAGCCCTGTGTAAGGGGCAGGGGATTCTAATAGAGAAGGATGAATTCTCTTGAAGTGCCAGGAAACCCAAGAGAGAATATGTATCTGACAGTAATGATGAAGAGGAAAAGCTCTTTAAGACATTCCTGGAAAGGAAGGAAAAGCTAAGATGTTCCCCCACTCCCCTCTCACCTCCTTCCCTCACTGTTGTATTCAAGTCTAAGTAGATGGAAGCAGAGTTCTTCCTCCCATCCAGCTGCCCAGGGCAGCCTCAGGTCGCCACGGGGCCTGGAAGATGCCAGGACCACACCTGGCTTCCTGGTGGGCACTGAGGGGAAACCCACTGTGAATGACCCAGGGTCATTCACAACCTGGGGCAAGGCCGGGGCTGACCAACGCCAAGTAGCTGCAAGAGGAACCTGGGAAAGGAATGGAGTAAACTTCAGGAGAAAGTCAAAACTGACGCTTTGCTGGCACAAAATGACATTTTATCAGCTATTGGGAAAATGGGCCACAATAGCTTGGTCCTAAGGGAGTTAAGTGGTATTTATTTTTAAATAATTCCAGACTTAGGAAAAAGTTGAAATAGAACAAAAAATTCCCATGACAGCTTCACCCAGATTCCCCAAATGTTAATAGTCTGACTTTACCACATTTGCTGTGGCATTCTCTCTGCATGGATGGATCCATAGATGTATAGGTATAGATATACAGATACATGTGTACATACACATACAATTTTCTTTCTGAACTAAGTGGTGGTTATTATGTCCTTTGCCCCCATCAATCAGATAATACTATCTAGTTGATAGACTTTATCCTAATAATGTCCTTTGCAGCAAAATAAATTTTTTTTCTGGTTCAGGGTTTAGTCCAGGATCATGTGCTATATTTAATTATCTTGTCTCTTTTGTCTCCTTTAAACTAGCATTTGTCGTCGTTCAGTCGCTAAGTCATGTCCAACGCTTTGTGACCCCATGGATTGCAGCATGCCAGGCTTCCCTGTCCATCACCATCTCCCAGAGCGTGCTGATACTATTGTCCATTGAGTCGGTGATGCCATCCAACCCTCGTCCTCTGTCTCCCCTGTCTCTTCCTGCCTTCAATCTTTCCCAGCATCAGGGTCTTTTCCAATGAGTCAGCTCTTTGAATCAGGTGGCCCATAACTGCCCAGTCTGAAGTTTTTCATTGTGTTGAGAGTGGTGTTAGGAAATAACAGTCTCTCCCAGAGATCCAGTATGGTTCAGATGGTTGCTGTGACCAGTGGAAGGAACTTGGAAACACAGGAATTGGATGGTATGCTGGCCAACTTGAAAGCACAAAGATCAACTCGACTAATTTTGGTACTCATCCACCTTTCGTAAAAGGCAAGCTGACTGTGAATTGATCACCAAAGGTCAGCGATGGGGGGTCTTCTGCATCCTAGACCCTAGAACTCTCATCACATGGTTTCCTTCTCATCCTCTCCTGTCTCTCTCTTTGATCTGCCTCCCGCTCAGTCCCTTCCTTCGCATCAACCTCTTATATTTTATTACTTTTCTCTTACTCATCTGCTTGGACCTTCAGCACCCAAGGGCATAACTTTATCCAAGAGACCAGATCTCATATCTGAAGCTTTTACTCACTGAATTCTTCTGAGAACTGAGTGTATGAGGCCATGGTCACTTGTGGGTTATGATTTGGAAAGATCTTGTATTGGTCAAACTCTTTGCCAGCAACAGAAATCAACTCAAGCTAGTTTAAATACAAAAAGACATTTACTATAAATATAAAGAAGCATCAGAACAAACCCAAGAGCAGAAATGTCAACAGATCTTGGGGAGAGTTTAATTCAGACTGAAGTGCAGCCCAGATCCTGTTTTCATTTCTGTCCCTGTTCCGACATCAGCCCCATTATCATCTCTCTTCTCTGCAGACTTACTTGTCCTGCATTCCTGGTCCAAGCTGGAGAATCTTGCTACTCCTTTAGAACCAGAGTCTATAGTAATGGTGGCAGCTAAAGTCCAGAAAAAGAGGAATCTTTGTGTGTTAGGCAAATAACCCAATAGATATCCCCAGGCTTGTTACTCCAAATTTTCCCTTATTTTGTAAGTTCCACTATTAGTAATTCTTTACTTTTTTTGTTAGAAATCCTTCTTTAGGCATATTAGTAATTAAACAATTTAACAGTAAATTGTGGGGGAAAAAAGAAAAAAAAATCCACCTATAATCTATCATCTAGTGACAGTGTTGTAAATATCTGGTGTACATTCTTCTGTCCTCACTTCTATGTGTATGTGTCTGTATGTGTTTATTAACCACATGGGTACAATGTTATACATGTATTGTTTCATAACTTGTTTTTCTCACCTAATTACCAGGGCATTATCTTGCCATTAGCATTTATTCTAAAATACAATTTTGGATAGTCATATGGTCTTCCTTCCTATGACTGGGCTATAATTTAATCAATTCTTTATTTATTAGACACTGAATATCCCTTCAGTCCATAGGCCAACCCGGAAATTAACTGCCTCTGCTCCATAGCATTGATGTGGCTTTGACTCTGTTCCTCAGGTCATCGTTCATCAGCCTGGAGGGGACCCAGGATCCAACCTCAGCCAGGAAGGGTCTCTCTCCCAGGAACGTGGAGTTGGAACCTATAGATTCCCAGTGTTGGTGTTGTTATACACATTTTTTTGGTAGCTGAGGGGCAGCCATAACTTCCCATGGGGGAGGAGAAGCAGAAGTAAATAGTAGACTAAGACACAGATGAAAAAGCAGGGACAGGAGACGGAAGGAAAGTAATTTCACAGGTTCTCTGTGATTTTTCATTCCCAAGTCTCTACAGTGGGTTGATCAGTGTTGTCTCTTTAAGATTTATATCCACTTGGAACCTCAGAATACAGGCTTACTGGAACCTCAGAATACAGGCTTACAAGAAAGTCTTTGCAAATGTAAGGATCTCTAGATGAAATTATTTTCAATTTAAGGTGGGCACTCGGATTGAGTCCGTATAAGAGGAGATGGAGCCCAGGGACAGAAGAGAAAGCCATGTGAAGACAGAGGACAGATTAGAGTTATGCTGCCATAAGCCAAGGGACACCTACCCGCTGGGGCCACAAAGCCGGGAAGGCAAGAATGATTCTGCACTAGAGCCTCTGAAGGGAGTGAGGCCCTGCTTACATCTTGATTTCAGAGCCTGGATCCCAGAGCCATGGGAGAATAAACCTCTGCTGTTTGAAGCCTTCTGGTTTGTGGGTACTTTGCTATGAAAGGCAGAAGAAACTAACACCAGAGCTTTCCTGAGGACCACCTGAATTACTGGTCTTTGACTCAAGCAAGAGGGGGTCCCTGTCTTGAATCTCTTTTTACATTTTTATTTATTGATTGATTTTGGCTGCACTGGGTCTTCGCTGCTGTGTGGGCTTTATCTAGTTGCGGCGAGCGGGGCTTCTCTCCAGTTGCGGTGCACGGGCGCCTCACTGCCGTGACTTCTGTTGCGGAACACGGGCGGTACAGCATGCGGGCTTCTGGAGTTGCACCATGCAGGATATTCCCAGATCAGAGTTCAAACCCGAGTCTCCCGCCCTGGCGTGTGGACTCTTTACCACTGAGCCACTTCTAGCTAGAAACTCCCCTCACTTCTCTCTAGGGACGTTCCGGAAGCCCCTGTCTTGAGCCCCTTGCCGTGGAGCCCCCCATGTGAGGATCCCTGCTGCGCTCTCCTTCTAGACAAGCCCTCCCCATGGGGGCTAAAGGATGTGTCCATTTGAAACCCAAACTTCCTTCTTGGAACCAAACTCCAGAAAAGCAGGGTCCCTAAACTCCCAGCCCAAATGGCCCAAGCCCACTTGTGGGCCAATGTGAAGCTGAAAATTCAATCCTTTGGCCATCCAATGCAAAGAACTGACTCATCTGAAAAGACCCTGATGCTGGGAAAGATTGATGGCAGGAAGAGAAGGGGATGATAGAGGATGAGATGGTTGAATGGCATCACTGACTCAATGGACATGAGTTTAGTAAACTCTGGGAGTTGGTGATGGACAAGGAGGCCTGGCATGCTGCAGTCTATGGGATTGCAAAGAGTCAGACATGACCGAACCGACTCACTGACTGTGGACCCCACCCTGGGTCCTTCCTTTAAAGCCATTTCACCTTGCTGGTACACACACTCCTAGATCAAAAGACAAGGCTAGGGGAGTTCTTTGTGGGGAGGAGGATGGACTGGAATGGGTGGGCTGGTGAGTCCACATGTGTGATGGTCGGCAAGGTCCCAGAGACCAGGAGGTGAACAGAGGTCAGGGCCAGGGGCAAGGGGGCCTGGGATGAGAGTTTGGCTCTCCATGTGCTGAATTTTCTGGCATAAAACTCTGAGAAGTCTGGTTCCCCAGACTGTTGTGAAGGTATATTTGTCAAAGTAGGAAAACAGAACATTCTATTTAACAGTGTAAACATTATATGCACAGCTTGGTTATAACTTTTAAATACTGAGAGAACTGGAATGGGGACCTGCGTTTGTCCTCTTGCCCTAAGCTACAGATGTCAAAGGCAGGGCTGCCCAGACGTGTTCCTAAACTCACCCCCATGAGACACGTTTATCTTTATATCATCAAACTTCCTCCTTTGCTTAGGCTGGCTGGTTTTGGCTTCTGCCTCTCACCTCTGTAGAATCATAGTGCACTCTATTTTTTTCAAAATGTAGATTACTTTCAGTGGTGGCCATTATAAATTACACTGCAGTGAATCCAAATGCATACCTTTTTTGTGCTTTTCCCCAATTCGTTCATTAAGATAAAGTTCTAGAAAAGGAATATCTAAATCAAGGGGTGTAGAGATTAAGACTTTAATACACAAAATTCTTCCCTACAGGCAGTGTAAAAAGAGGATGTCGCTTCTTCCCTCTCCCGCCCTGCCAGTGATTAAAAGATATCTTCCAAGGATTTTTCTTTTCTTTTAACTTCAAATGTATTGAATTCTTAGTGAAAATGAGTTCATTCACTCTTCTGCTCCACAGAACATTCTAGGAAATATTAGACCCTGAGTTTGGAGCTATGTAAGACTTGGTAAAAGGGTTTAAAAAGTACATTGTTGTTGTAGTAGTTGAGTCGTTAAGTTGTGTCCGACTCTTTGTGAACCCACGGACTGCAGCACTCTGTCCCAGGCTCCTCTGTCCTCCACTGTCTCCCAGAGTTTGCTCAAATTCATGTCCACTGAGTCAGGGATGCTATCTAACCATCTCATCCTCTGCTTCCCCTTATTCTGCCTTTAATCTTTCCCAGCATCAGGGTCTTTCCCAAGGAGTTGGCTCTTTATCAGGTGGCCGAAGTATTGGAACTGCCGCTTTAGCATCAGTCCTCCCAATGAATATTCAGGGTTGATTTCCTTTAGGACGGACTGATTTGAAAGGAGCTCTCAAAAGGTATAGACAGGTGGTAACACCTAGGGTAGTGAAGTCAAACATCCCTCCTCTCAGCTTTGCTCAGGACATCAGAGCCCAAACTCTCTTTTTTTATGTTGTTACTGAAGATACTTTTCAAACACCATTTTGGAAGAAGAACCCTAGGGTCTCCTATGTGATCTTGTACCTTTTATTTTTGTTTTCTGGAAACATGGAAGGGATGCTGGTGGCAAGATGATGGAAGGGTACCAATATCTTCCTGCTTATGAATGGTCAGTGATGCCACCCTCACCAACGTGGGGAGAGGGGAGGGACTTTCTTAAAAGAGTTGACAAAGGTTTTACAAGCATACAGGTCAAAAGGGGGAAGAGTCATTATTTCCAGGCCAACAAGAGTTGAAAACCAAAGATATTAATCATTAAGTCCTTCCTGGGCAGTTAAGTTAAATTAAAACACCTACTTACATACTTCCTAAATTGTCACACACACACATGGACGGCACGCAATTCTTCAGCCTCTGCCTGTGGAAGCAAAATCAATATTGTGTTGCCCATAAAGCACCTATTTAATTTAAAATTGCATTTTATAGTCCATTTACCCCACCGGAGTAGCCCAAAGTCAGTCCCTTCTTTCTGTTCATTTCCAAGCTCCAGCTCACTTTCCATTGTTCGCCTTGTCAATGTTCAGCTTGTGAAGGGGGCTTTGAAACAGACAAGAAAAGCTCCAAGCAGGAAACCAGCTCTGAGACCTCTGGTGAAAAAAGGAACACACACACACACACACACACACACACACACGTGCGCGGCTCTAAGCTAGCACGTATTCTTTAGCTTTTTTGTTCTTCCAATTCACTGTAGCATGAAGAAGGAAGAAAGAGAAAGAAATAACAGGCTCAGAAGAAGTGTATGTATGTGTGGGCGCCCACGCAGTGCTGTGCTGGGCACCTGGGTTCTGGTATCAAAACTGCAGACAAATACAGCGTTGTCCATAAAGTTACATTCTCTCCCTTGGGACCCCGGGTTTCACTTGCGTCTTCTTCTATCCCCCTCCGTCAGTTGATTCAGTTCTCACTGACAGCATAATTCCTTCTTCATGTAAGGAGAGGAACCCATCAACAAAACAGTAATTACGTTGAGCTAAAAAGGGCGTTGCACACACCTGTCGTCTGAAGCATCCGCATACTCTATCATTTAGAGATTTCTAAGAGACCTGGTTCATCACTACATGTGGCGGCAGCAAACTGCCCATAAATGCATGTCGGCATTTAATTTTTTTTTCATTTGCTTTAAATCTATTTCTATTGCAAGTCTCTAAACATCCAGGTACTTGGGACATGGTCTCGATCAGTTCAGGGTTTACCCTTTCTCCATGTAAACTCCAGGGTGACAATGTTCTACCAAGATACCAGGCAGGGTGTGGGTTCCCTGTTGCCCTGTCTTCATACTGGCATCCACTGAGATGCCCAGGGCTGGCCTGGTCCCCAGAGAGCCAGCCACACATTCGGCCGCAGCCTCCATGTTACTCCATTATTCTGCCTAGTAAAATAGGCTATTTCACTCCTATTCACGCAGGGATGCTGAAAACTCTAGGAAACTCCAACCACCTCCCTGCCTCTTCCAGGTCCATAGAAGTTTCTTTGCTGCCACTCTAGAGGCTGCAGACCCTGCCTAGATCTCCGTACTCAGCCGTCTCTACTGCAGAGGCTGCCTTCCCTGCCAGGCTCCCCTGAGGGTGAGACAGAGTCCATCTCCCAACCCTCAGGCCCCCGAGGCTCAGGGTTCTCCTGGCAGATGCAGGGCCTCTACCTAGTGAGCCCACCTCTTTTCTGACTTCCACCCTCCTCCGGCCTGAGGAATCCCTTCTGACCTATAGAAGCTGCAGCGGACAGAGTGGGTGTCTCGGCCAGACCACAGGGATCCTTCAACGTCCCTTGGGGCCCATCTCCTGGCTCCGTGTCCATATTCTTTTACTGTCCTGCACCTGTGACTCTCTTCTGAGTCCTCCGGGGGGCTATCGGAACTGCTTTCCATGAGCTCAGGCTCATACACACAGAGGGTCCGAAGGGTCCGAGAGTTTAAATCCAAACCTCCCCCTCCTGGGGGAGCCTTCAGCCAAAGACAGACAGGGGCGGAAATATGGAAGCCCAACTCTCTGATCTCGAGTTGACACAAACTCTGAGGCATACTTTATGCCGTGGGATCAGGCAGAGGTCGGCAATCATGCTCTCTCTGGCTGTCTTTCTTTCTGTAGTGGACACTGTAGCGTGCCGCCCAGACCCCCTCCAGGACTGAAGGACTTACCCCCAGCACCGCGGAGTACTGTCGCCGACAGTCCTGGCTGGAAGCCCTTGCGAGAGCTCAGGGAAGCCGTCATTCAACGATCAGCTGACGCAGGCGCACACACACAGCCTTGCCACAGCCTGGGACAAGGCTGAAGGGTCCCTCCACCTCCAAGCCCTTTCTGGGGTCAACCGAAGCCCTCCAAGTCTGCCTCCCAACTCAGCTATATCTGGTAGGAGACGGTGGGGGACAGAAGGGGTTAGATCTCTGTTCATTTCTATGTGATGATGACTCTTCCCCCAAACAAGGCTGTTTCTGGTTGGAGAGCTATCTTGGACTCCAGACTTTTCCTCCCATGCTCCCCTGGTGGCTCAGCTGGTAAAGAATCCACCTGCAATGCGGGAGACCTGGGTTTGATCCCTGGGTTAGGAAGATCCCCTGGAGAAGGGAAAGGCTACCCACCCCAGAATTCTGGCCTGGAGAATTCCATGGACTGGAGAATTCCACAAAGAGTCAGACACAACTGAGTGACTGTCACTTTCCTCCCATGGAGGTGTGCATACAACACTTAGACTCACAAGAAACCCTTCCTCTCGGGCATAAAACAACAGCTGTGGGAATTCTCTGCTGATGGAAAAATGGTTCTAAGACACTCACCCCTGGTAACCTTCTTAGCTATGAGAATCATTCAATTGTAAAGCCAGCCACTTTCAGGGGGCGGGGGACACCTTATTGACAATAGCACCAGGAGAAGGGCAGCTCAGATTTGGAATGAAATATTTATAATCCCTCTCCAGGGGCAGTGAGCTTAGCCCAAGGAATCCACGGGCGTTGGCTCTCCTGAGATATTTTTCTCATTCTCCCTGGCACGGATAAAATCTAAACTGTACTTAAGAAATGGTGTTAAATGTGTTAGTTGACTGAATCTGGCATTTATAATGCAATTTAGCCAAGTTTTATATTGACAGCATGACATTTTTAAAGGGCCCTTTCTGATTAACAAGGTTCAGAATCACTCCCCTGATTATGCCTGCGGAGTGAGCATAAAACGCTCCAGGCTCTGGAAGCGATGAATTGAGGCTCTGTTAGTGGTCCACGTATTCTGCTTTCTTAGTGACCATTTGGAGGGAGGATCGGGCCAGGGCTACGTTTTTTCCGGCAGAATAAAATGTTTTCTTGCTTTTACTGGACGTTCTGGAGGAAAATGGCCTCCGTGGGCAGAGGGGCGTCTGCAGATTCCGAGCCAAGAATGAACAGGTGGTCCAGACGTGACCTGTCGTTTTTGGTTTCTGGGTAAAGTGAAGATCTGTGGCTGGGGGCAGGACGGAGGGCACACACATCACTCTTTCCAAAAAGCAAATTGAGAAAGTGCTTAATGTATTTTAGCCCCATTTCCATTCTTGTTCCTATTACACTAAATATTTCCTGAATACCCCCTAAATTTCCTTTGGGTCTCACAGAGGAAAAGAAGGGAGACATGGAAGCGATCTTTTACAAATGGAGCAAATGCCACACAAAGAGGGACATAAATTATCCCAGCTGGTTCCTGGTGGAGCCAGATGTAAGCGTCCACTCCCCTGAAGATGATGGCCATCTGCTGAGCATCAGCCCATGTGCCAAGCAACATGCTAAGAGCGCTACATGTCTTTTTTTTTTTAATTGTGGTCAAATATACATCCCCACAAATTTTCATTTTGTGTGCATTTTTCTGTGGCATTTACTATATTCACATTGTGCATCCCTCACCACCCATCTCCAGAGCTCTTTTCATCTTGCAAAACTGAAACTTCATACTCATTAAATAATAGTCCCCCCCAAAAAATAAATAAATAAAAATAATAGTCCCCTTTCTCCTGCCCTCAGCCCCGGAAAGCATCGTTTTACTTTCTGTCTCTATAATCTGACTACTCTAAGGGCTTCATGTAATTGGAATCATACAGCATGCGTCCTTTGGTGACTAGCTTGCTGCACTGGGCATAATGTCCTCAAGGTTCCTCCATGCTGTGCTGTGTGTCAGAATGACCTTCTCTACTAAGGCTGAATGATGTTCCTTTGTATGGATATACCATGTTTTGTTATCCATTCACCCACTGATGGATATTTGAGTTGCCTCTACCTTTTGACTATTGCAAATACGCTGCTCTGAACATGGATGTACAACTGTGTGCCCTCTATCTTCTGATGCTGTGACGATGCTGGAGCAGAGGTACTGGCCCCATTTTACAGGTGGTAAAACTGACGCTCAGAGAAGTGACCTGCCTGAGTGGCGATGCTGCAATGTGAAGCCGTATCTGTCTTCCTCCCCACCTCCACCCTCGGGTTCAGTTCAACCCATGTGTGGTGTCCACCCAGCATCAGACTTCTGTTAGGCCAGCAAGTGTCCTTCAGGGCAATCTCTTTTCTTCATCATCACTTGTGACATGTCTTCCTATCCGTGGGTTGATCGGAACCTGGTAAGAATCCAATCATAGATACTCAGAAAGCAGGGATTTCAGATGCCCCCTCCTCCGCATGCGGGGAGGAATAGGGCAGTCAGGGGATGCAGGAGATGTGCGCAGGTGCACGGAGAGGCATCACCACACGGTCGAGAGATTCCACTGTCCGAGCCCCGTGTCAGTCAACCTGAGATCCGGGGGAGAGCGCAGACCCTGGAGGAGCCATAGGTTCTGAGTCCCCACCCACTGCACCGCCACCCTTGGGGTAAGGGATAGGGAGAGCCAGCCAAAGACAAACAAACAAAAAGTGCTAATGTTCCTGATAGCTAAGATCACTTGATATCACAGCTCAATCTCTCTGGACCTTCAACTCCTTACTGATATTTCCAGGAAACCTCTTTTTAACCTAAATGAAGAGTTTAACAGGTCTAATTCTGTGTGGGAGCATCCAAAACGATCTGATTTGCAGAATCTGACTTGCTCAGGTTTTGTTTGGAGCTGAGGAGGAGGAAGGAGGTTAGTAGGTGCCCATGGGCTGGAGAGGCAGACGGGGTGTGGTTGCGGCGTGTTACCTCACAGTACAGCAGGAGTTAAACAGAAGGGGCCGCCCCGCAGAAGTGGCCCCGGGCACAGGCCGTGCACACGCCTTCCTAGATGACAGGAAGGGGAGGGGCGTGAGGCCCCCTCCAGCAGCCCAGCTCCCATCCCCCTGGGGGTATTGGGCGATGGGGGCCATTGCCTGGGAGGCTTGGCAATGACAGTGGGGTGGGGCCCTCAGGGCAGAGAACATCACCAATGGGGGTCCCCGGAGAGGAAGAAAACGGCAGATACTGGTTGGGGAGCAGCTGACAGACGGGGCCTTCGGATGTGCCGGGGGTGAGACTACACGCCCTTTCGTGAGTGTGAGCGAGAGTGAGTGTGAGCACGTGTGAGGGCCAGAGAGCTCAGGGCTGCTGCACTGTCCCCTCGGACCCCCAGGCCCCGCTGTGGCTAGGCTTTTAGAAATGAGATAGCCTTTCATATCTGACCCACATCTAACCTCCTATGACTCTAAGCGATATTAACAGTGCTCCACGGACTAAGCAAAGAGTAAGAGCCCACCTGGGGGGCACACAGTGTGAGCACATGCCATAAACACCATGACAACGTCTGTTCACATTTTTACAACACGTTGTTTGTGACAAGCCCAGGATGCACAGCTTCATGCTGCCGATTCCTGCACTAGCGTGACACTCCTGGGCCCAAGCACCGCATCTGAGCTCAGCAACCCCTTCCCACCCAGTTATCCTCACACAGGGCACCGGCTCCCCCAGGGATTGGAGCCTGGCAGCACATCACTGTGAAAGGGACCCATCAGTACTTCCATTTCCAACACCTCCTTTGGAAGGATTTACTATTTGTGCATTAAAATAAATTAAGCCTTACTGGAATCCAGGACCTCAGCATATAAGCAATTTGTGGGAGGGACTTTATTTTGGAGTGTGTATAAAATATAAAATGAGGTTCAAATTTATTCTGATTTGTTTGTAAGCTAACAGAAAATGCTGTCAAAAATTTCACAATTAGTATAATTTTTTTCCCCCTAGGAACAATGGCAAATGACAGCCAAGGAGCACAAATCTAACCTGGAAAGAAACTGCTGGGCACCCTTCCTCTTTCAGGATATTAAAGCTGAGCTCTCTCTGCGGCTCAGCCCTAATGAATTGACCAGTGATGAGCTAAAGGACAAAGCTGCATGCAGATAGGGCCTGTCCCAGCACTTCCTCTGGGAGGTCTCTGGAGGTGGGCGAGTGTCCCCCAGCTTTGCTAACAGGGTAGCACCCTCATCTCAAGCCCACTGTTAGCAGAAACTTCTTCCTCTGACACTCCAGTCAGCCATCACCCTTTTCCTGCTGTATTATTATTGGAGGGAGGAGGGCCCAGATCCCAATGATAAGTCACCCCAACACCAGAGGATGTGCTCCCAATGTCTGTGTTTCCCCATGTTTTCAGTGGGGTGAGGTTTGAACTGACCGGTTTTTGCCTGGTTGAAACTGAAAACTATGACGTCTGGAAAGAAAGGCACTTTGGCTAGGAACTTTCAGAGATAGTTGTCAGTACATTTCTAAGCCTAAGTTGGCAGAACCGAGAGCTGAGACAAGAAGGGAAGAAATCCCAGCAGAAATGAAGCCAGAGGTTTACCCGAAGACGGCTTGGTGAGGGGCGAACAGTAGCTCTCTCTAGGGGCAGACGCCAAGCCCTGCGCTGAGGGCTTCATCTGTTTTAACACAGTGACTCCCAACCAAAGCCCATGTGCCAGGAAGCACGGCCAGCTCCCCTTTCACTGAGAAGGAGCCCAAAGCCCCGAGAGGTGGAGCCGCTGGGCCCCAAACACAGACAGCAGGGTTAGCCCCAACACCACACTCCACGCCAGCTAGCCCCAGCCTCCTCCCCTTTCACTGCCGCAGAGATGGCCAAGGGCGGCCCAGCTTAAGGGAAGGATAGTCTGATCTTTTGCTTTTTACCTTGAACATAAAACTGTCACTGACCTGGGCCCTAAAAAGAAGTGTGTGCACGTTGGCACGTGTGAGTGTGACGGCACAGGACAAACCCGTGTGCCTGCTTGTACCTCATACTTAACGTTGTAGCTGGGACATCCCTGGTGGTCCAGTGATTAAGAATCCAGCTTCCAATGCAGGGGACACAGGTTTGATCCCTGGTTGGGGAACTAAGATCCCACATGCAGCGGAGCAACTAAGCCCTCGCCCCACAGCAAAGACCCAGCACAATAATAATCAACAGAATAAAGCCAATCAACAGCCAACAAACAAAACACTGTGGCCATTAGACCTGCAGAGAAAGGACTTCGGAGAGAACTCACCTGGTTTCCAGAAGCACGAGGTGGCCTGTCCACAGCCCACCCCACCCCGCCTATTGGTGGCACAGCAGGGTCTGTGACCTGGTGCCCCTTTTCAGCCCAAGCTCTTCCGACCACACAAGAGAAGCACATCCCTCTTTGATCAAAGAGACAGAGCTTGTCAATGTGTTCAGGAGGACCAGATGAGACCAGTCCAGGAGGGAATTAGCCATAGCTGACAGTCTCGGGAGCTGGGGTGTCCACAGTCTTCCAGCAGTTTCTAATCCTCCTGTAGGAAACACAGGTGTTACTCTTGGCAGAATGAGAGACACAAAGCGGGTGGCATGCCTCACTGGACTTGAGTCCCCCCCACCACCACCGTCATTCCCCAGGACGACCACCCACTCTCCTAGAGAGGTCCTTGTTATTCACTTACAAACAGTCTTGTTTTTAAAAGAAGTTTAATTAGGAGAAAATGACATCAACAAATATTGCCTGGGCAATGCTCCAGTGGGGCCTGGAAGACCTCCTTCTTCCCAGATCCGTGGAGGCCACGAATGAACAGACCCCCCCTGCCCCCACCCCAGGGATCGCCCTGGAGAGGGAGCAGAGAAGCTTCTCGGCCTCAACACCGAAACCTCCAACATCGAAGCCCTCCTGCAGACATCGCTGGTTTGGCCAAACCTCAAAACACAAAAAGTAAACATCTTCCCCCAGTTAATTTTCTTAGTTATTCTTGAACACCCGAGATGGCTCTTTCTAACTCCCTCTGTCTTGGTGGGGGGACCTTTTCCATATAATTTTAGAGACCACCAGTCCCCCTAGAGGACTTCCCTGGTGGCTCAGTGGTAAAGAACCCACCTACAACGCAGGAGATGCAGGTTTGATCCCCGGGTTGGGAAGATCCCCTGGAGGAGGGCATGGCAACCCACTCCAGTATTCTTGCCTGGAGAATCCCATGGGCAGAGGAGCCTAGCAGGCTTCCATGGGATCCCAAAGAGTTGGGCACGATGTAGTGACTAAACAACAAAAACAAGTCTCCACACAGCTTTTTAAAAGCAAAAAAGGGACACCTTCTTGCAGGTTTCTTCTCTCCAGTCTCTGCTTCCTGTGGAAAGTCTGTCACCTGTGTCCCTTTGAGAGGAGCTACCTCGATGGCACGAGTTCCCTCCTGTATCCCAAGGGAACTCAATGGGGAGGGTGCTCCGTGGGGAGGGAGCTCGGTGGAGAGGGAGCTCTGCGGAGGGTGCTCCGTGGGGAGGGTGCTCCGTGGGGAGGGAGCTCTGTGGAGGGTGCTCCGTGGGGAGGGTGCTCCGTGGGGAGGGTGCTCCGTGGGGAGGGAGCTCTGTGGAGGGTGCTCCGTGGGGAGGGTGCTCTGTGGGGAGGGAGCTCTGTGGAGGGTGCTCCATGGGGAGGGTGCTCCGTGGGGAGGGAGCTCTGTGGGGAGGGTGCTCCATGGGGGGGGGGAGCTCGGTAGGGGAGGGACCTCGGTGGGGAGGGTACTCAGAGGAGGAGGAGGCCAGGCAGCTGCTCACCCCTCTTCCCCTGGGTGCCCGGCAGAGCAAGGAGGGTCAGAAGGCAGCTGGCCTGAGTGTGAGACGGGCCGGGGTCTGGATCCCAGCCCAGCAACTAGAACCCGTGTGGACAGGTTCACCAGCTGCTCCTCAGCTCTGTTGGGAAAACTAGAAGCATAATGTCCACTGCACAGGGGCTGCTGTGAGGACTGAATAAGATGCTGTATAAAAGTCTCCTGGCACCCAGGAGGTCATCAGGAGATGCTGGTTCTAGGGGTCACCTAAGCAGACAGAGGGGACAAGACTGCATTCAGGTGTTAGCCCACCCGGCATCTCTCTCTCTCCCACCAGAGGCACAGCAAAAAACAAACTGCTTTTATCGCCTCAAGAGGAGATCGAAGCCAGTTGCCACCACCATTTCTTGCTTTCTTCGATTTGCAAGAGCCACCAACTGCCTGCCTCATTTTTAGGATTCAAAGTGCTGAGTAACCAGCACCTCCATCCAGCTTTTTCAGGCAAAGAGAGACAGGAAACCACCGTGACCACCTTGAGAGAGTATGCCATCCCAGCAGACCAATGGGCGAAGGCTCTGAGCAAGCTGGTGCTGGATTTTCCAGGACTCCCCATAGACCACGCACTTCCCAAGAGAGACCTGAAATACAGGCTTTCATGGGTCAGAGGGCTTTACCTGGTCAGGTCACAGATGTATATACAGCTCCCAGAAAAGTGCTCAGATGGAAGTCCTCAAAAATGTGTGTTGAATGAAGAAATAGTTGCTGAGCAGATGAATACTTCAGGGGCTTCAAAGGTAGCCAGCCTCAGATTGCTTTCCATCTAACCACTTACTAGCAGTGAGCATTTGAAAGTCACTGATCCTTCACTCTGTTGCCTTATTTCTAAAGTAGAGACAGCCCCACCGATGTTGGGGAGAGTCTGATAGATTAGGGACAGTACATGTAAAATATGTGTGGAGAAGAAACTGGAGGGGTCTAGAGCCCTTAGGCAGTGCACCTGAGGATGGGAGTCAGGAGCATCTGGCCTTACCATCCTGATGCTGGTGACCCTGAGACACTGCACACCTCGGATCCGCCAAAGCAGAGCAGGGAGTCGACATGACCACGACTCTGGGCCCCAGCCAGACTTTCTCAAGGAAGACCATATTCTTATGATGAAACAACCCCTCCTCCTTCTCTCTGGTGGCCCTTGGGAAATCTGATCCCAAGGATACTGGCGAGACCCTGTCATCATCATTACTGACCTCATACCTGGATATCACCTGTCCTCTTAGCGGGCTTCCTCTCTCTCTCTTTCTGGCTTTGGTGGTTCAAGGTCAGAGCTACCAAAGTGAGCTGTGTTTCCCCTCAACTGGGATCATTTGGCCGAGAGAGTTACGGCCCCTAAAACTGCAGAGCGGTTTGGTCAACTATAAACCAACAGGATACCTCACTTGCAAAAACACCCTGCCTTCCAAGATCAACGTATCCCCTCCGTATCAACATTTGCAGTCTGTTTGCACTAGTATAGCTTTGATAGAACTTGTATCAGTATAAATATTACTTTAGCTTTTAACTGCTAATTATATCAACATAAACTTAATTTATAGTGATAATCACAGCCATAATGTGCGGCTGCCAGACACCACCACTCGTGCTTTGAGGCTTCATGTAAACTCAGCCATTAGCAATCACGTAAATGCCCCCATTACTCATTACGATACTGGCTAAAGGAGTTCTCTAATTGACTCCTTCCCAAAGTCCATAGTAGGCAAGAAATAACAGAAGACCAGGCAATGTGGATCAATTCATTACCGCAAACTCGTTTCTCACAATAGCCCATGCTGTTAATATGAGATTGCAAAGGGGGACCTCAATCTGGCAGGAGCATAGTCTCAGTTTTGAACTTAAGTTTAGGTCACATTATATCAATGGAATCATGACGCTCTCGCTCAGACAAATGCCAAATAACACTTAGTTCATACAGCGTACTACTTCCATCTTCCCGTGTCAGGATATAAAACAGAAAATTGGCTGCAGCTTGTGAATTCATACTGCTTTTTGAATTCAAGAGATTCGAAGTGCTTTGCTAATTTCAACTAGTGGTCCTTTTCTGGCGACAGTTTACTGAATGTTTGTTTATGCCACCCAGTATTTATTGAATACATTTCCATCTTCAGGCAACAGCACCCAGATTTTGCTTAGGGAACTCGGGTTCCCCAAGGCTCTTGGTTCATACCGCTTTCGTAAAGAAGACTCGACCTCCCGCTCCAAGAGCTAAGCACGTGATGACCTAGGACCATCCAATCAGCGTATTCTGCCCACACTCTGTCCGCAGTGATTGGTTCGGGGGTCAGGACCACGTGACCCACGCTGGCCAGTGAAAGTCAATGAGACTCAAGTGTAAGAAGCACAATTTCTCTTCCTTCCCTCAGGTATGAGGAACAGAGAAGTGTGCTGGGGGTTACAGCCTCAGTTTGCTGACCCCATGAGAAATGCTGAGTAAGAATGAAGCTGATAACCAAGAGTAGGAGAGAAACAAATGCCCGAGACATTTAAGCTCCCGAATCACTGTTTGTCTGAAACCAGCCCTTTCCGTGGACTTTCGAATTATGAGAGTCAAGAATCCCTTTTCAGCTTAATCCAGTTGGGCTGTTGACTATCACTTGCAGCCAAAGTAATCCTAATTGATACAGGCAGCAGATGGACATTGGGTAGGATTAGAAACATTTCGAAGATGAAGAAATGGGCGTATAAAGAAATAATGGCCAGTCAGTAATGAGGCTGTAGAAATTAAATACAGAAGGGTAAACAGATCCTATATTTTCCAGAGCCAAAGGACCTTTTGCAAATACGAAAGGATTTTAACAAAATTAAAAAATCAGAAGCTTAAAATCACAGATACAAAAACCTGTCTTTCCCTTTTTACATATTTCTGATTCTCCAGTCGTTTCTGTGCTAAAGAAAGTAAAATCTCTGGAGAGAGAAACAGAGGCTTCAGGAGAGCTGTTTGGAACTTACAGGGAAGGGGGGTTACCCAGAGTCAGTGAAATGATCAATACCAAAATCAGAAAAGTTGGTGAGAGACTAAAGTCAAATTCGAGAAGCTAGCCGTGTCAGATCCTCTTGTACTTGGCAAATCTGGTTCCGTTTGCTGGGCTGAGCCAAGGAGAGGAAAAGCAAATCCTCGGGGCTTTTGAAGATGCGGTTTTTCATCTCACAATCCGTATTCCCAGCGCCTCACCTACTGCTCTCTGCCGTGCCTTTGCTGGGCATGTTATCTGTCAGGGTCCCCCCCAATTAGCACTTTGAATGCAATCACAACATTGGAGAGTGTGCCCTCCTCTGCCAGGGGCGGGTTGGTCTCTGCAATTAAGCTAAAGTTCAGGTTTCGGCTAATAACAGGAGAGGAATGTGACAGTGAAGGGAAGCCTTAGTCATTAACTCATGCTAATGGCGCTGTAACCATCCAGCCACCAGCCCGCCACCGTGAGAGCCGCTCATGCAGTGTCACTCTGATCGCAGAGTGTTTGCAGGTTTATTTCACAATATTACCGAAGTCTGGCAGTTATCTAAGTGGGAGCAGTTTTAAGGGAAGGGAAATGGATGGTCGTGTTTTAAGTGCCGGTCTTAGGACTCAATATTTTATGAAATAGTCATTAATTTTCAGTACAGGGCTGATGGTGAGATTACGAGGCCTGCATGTTTATGCAGAAAATGTTCCCTGGATATCCCTGAGAGTTTGGTGAATGTAGGGGAAACAATACTCTCTGATTTATGGAAGGGAGATGGGAATCATCTCACCAGCCCAAGTTATCTAAGATGTGTGTGTGCATGCTAAGTCATTTCAGTTGTGTCTGACTCTTTGTGACCCTATGAACTGTAGCCCGCCAGGCTCCTCTGTCCATGGGATTCTCCAGGCAAGAATACTGGAGTGGGTCGCCGTGTCCTCCTCCAGGGGAATCTTCCCAACCCAGTGGTCGACACTGTATCTCCTGAGGCTCCTGCATTGTAGGTGGGTTCTTTACCGCTGAGCCACTGGAGAAGCCCCTTATCTAAGAAGATAGATCACTGCAAAGAAGGGACAGACAGTAAGACGCTGGGTGATAAAGAAAATGCAGAGAAGGAAGATATTCTGCTCATTGCAGAAACCCTAGAATCTATTCCTTCAATCACTTCTTAAACACAAATGTATCCAGTATGTACCTGCTAAGTGCCAGTCACTCCAACCGGCACTGCGTATTCAGAAGCCCAGGAAGCAGAAACTACTGTGCCCGCTGGGAGTTTATCTGGGATCCATGATATTATTTTGACCCTCAGCTCTGGCCTGCCAGGTGCCCTCACTTGAAGAACAGGCTTCTGGTGGCAGAGAAAAGAAGGGCTTCATGGCCTCTTTTGGCTCCTGGGTCCTCGCTCAGGGTTGTACTTAGAGGACAGTATGTGAGTAGAGGTGTGCTCAGTCCTGGCCCAGTGATGGTCAGATGCCCTGTGGGATCTTAGTTCCCCGGACCAGGGATTGAACCCGCACCCCCTGCAGTGGAAGCGTGGAGTTCTAACTATGGAACAGCCAGGGAAGTTCCTGGGAATTTACCTTCCTTTGGCCACAGTGAATTAGGTCTCAGGAGACCCTGTGAGGTCTTGCATGTAGGACATGATGTCACGGAGCCATCGCAGGCACCCACCAAGTCTTTTAACTACTTCTGGTTCTTGAGTCACCCAATTTTAGCCACTGGTGACCTAGAAAAGGGTCGACTTTCATGTAATCATTGTATTTGAGCATTTGGGATTGTAGGGATTAACCCACAGGCCCTGAGGCAGACGTGGTTCTTTCTAGGTCAGTCGGATAAAGCAGGCACGTGGACCCGATCCTCTTTATGCCAGTTAAAGCTTCCTATCATGTTCTCACACTCCACTGGCTGCTTTGCACGCCGGCAACAGGAAACACACACGAACAAGGTGCGTGGATGAGACCGTTGTGATTGGCGCGACTATAGGATCAACAGCTTAAAACATGTACTCTAAACACAGCAGGTCATTTGTCCAAAATGACCACATCCGTGAAAACACACCGCACAGTCTGAAGGGCTCCAGAGCTCGCAGTGTGATCAGGGTCATCTGTTAGGGGGTCAGTGTGCTTGAACTCTTATTTCAACAGCTGCAGATCTCCTTCTAAATGGATGCTTCCATTTTTAACTATTAATGACATGCAGGCACATCCCAGCTTCCCTCTAGAGCACCATCTATTCAAAATTAATTTATTAAAAATGCATCCTAGTCATTAGTGCTAAGCAGATTTATGAAAAGCAGATCAACTAGGATACATAAATGTACGGGCCCTGAGGTTTAGATCTGTGCTGTTTATGTATTAATAGAATCCTGGTGATGTGTGTCAATATTTGTAGATGATCATTTTGGAGGTCATTTATTTCTCCCGGTCCATTTCTCATGGTGACATAACTTTCCAGCATCTTCTGACAGGTAGTAGTTGACACCAATCTACGTTAACTTCAGTTTATGCTGAAAATATCCCACTAAGTGAAGGCAATGTTCAGAGGATGGTCTGGGTAGATGCTGCATGCTAGGGAGACTTAAAATTTCTTATTTTAAAATGATGGGTGTTTTGGCTTTTATTTTTTTGACTTGTGTTTTTACTATTTCCTTTGTCTTTTTTTAGATTGTCAGCTGACTTAGTGACAGCTGGCAATATGGGTGACAAAATCTATTTTCTTAAAAAAAGACTTTTAATAAGAACTCAGTAAAGTCTTGGGTAGGATTTCTCTGTTAACCACCTCATCAGTGGGGGACCGGACTGTGCTAGTGGAAAGAGAGGGGAAGAAAACCTTAAACCTTTAAAATAGGGGCTTTCCTGGTGGCTCAGACAGTAAAGAACTCGCCTGCAATGGGGGAGACCTGAGTTCGATCCCTGTGTTGGGAAGATCACCTGGAGTAGGAAATGGCAACATGTGCCAGGATTCTGGCCGGGAGAATCTCATGGACAGAGGACCTCGTGGGCTACAGTCCATGGGGTCGCAAAGAGTCGGACACGACTGAGTGACTAAGCATGCACACTCACAGGGATTATAAAGAGTTAAATTCGAGGCCAGCTCTTTGGGCTAGAATGGTGCATTCCCTGATGTTGTAGAATTTCCATATTAAGATGTATTTTAATACTTAAGATACTTAAGAGGTATCTTTCATACTTAAAAGTATTAAGGAACATGTAAGCCAGTTTCTCATTTTCAAAAGAAAAGTACGTTCATCTATTTATCATTGAATTCTAGGGCTGAAGAGGGATCACAGAAATCACGTGGCCTTGACAGAACGCCTGATAACCGAGCCTTCCGAGGCTCAGGAATTAAGCGTGTGGCTCGTGGTCCCGTACACACCCCCAGATCTTTCCGTGACACCAGGCCTCCTACCTCCCCACTTATCATTCTCTGTGCGTCTAAACTTTCTGTTACCTTATCTGACTGCTTATCAGTGGGAAAGAGAGAAATGCAGAATTTTAGAGTTGGGAAGGACTTATTGACTGATAGACATCACATAAATATTTATGTAGCTGGCCACTTTTATGTGCCCGGCATGACATTAGATGTTGTGGAAGCTAACAGAAGTAAGTCACTTCCCTGCCCAAAGTGTTCATAATGGGGTGGGAGGGGATGGCATACTCACGCGAGTGTGCATGTGTGTGTGTGTGTGTGTGTGTGTGTGTGTGTGTGTGTGTGTTGGTGCTGGTGCCAGGGTGGGCCTGGGGGTTGGAAGGGACAGTTATTAGGGGAGAAATGCCATCTCGTACTTGCTCTGTGTTATAAGGGACAAGATACAGAGTCTGTCTGGGATGGGAGACAGCCCAGGAGGGAGTGAGCCCTCCACCTGTGGTCTGCAAACTGGGCTTCAGAAGCATGCAGGGAGTCTTATTGTTAAAATCTACAGGTTCCTGAGACCTTCCAGGTGGTTCAGTGGTTAAGACTTCGTCTTCCAAAGCTGATTCAATCCCTGGTCGGGGAGGTAAGATTAAGATACCACATTTCTCGAGGGGGGCTTCCCAGGTGGCACTAGTGGTAAAGCACCTGCCTGCCAACACAGGAGATATAAGAGACATGGGTTCGATCCCTGGGTCGGGAAGATTGCTGGAGGAGGGCATGGCAACCCACTCCACTGTTCTTGCCTGAAGAATCCCTTGGACAGAGGCGTCTGATGGGCTAGAGCTCATGGGATCGTAAAGAGCTGGCACAACTAGCGACTTAGCACTCATGCACACACACACAGGGGGACTTAGATTAGTCCAGAGCTCCTCAGCTGACCCTTATTTCCCACCAGGCCACTTCTGACCTCCCTAGTGAAACAAAAGTGACGGGTCAGTGTGCCCTACACCCATCAGTGGTAAAGAATCTGACTGCCAATTCAGGAGATGCAAGAGATGTGGGTTCAATCCCTGGGTTGCTGGGGACAATCCCCTGGAGGAGGAAATGGCAACCTGCTCCAGTGTTCTTGCCTGGGAAATCCCATGGACAGAGGAGCCTGGTGGGCTACAGTCCACAGGGTCGAGCAAAGAGTCAGACACAACTTGGTGACTGAGCATGCACACATCCTACACCCAGGCCTTCAAGGTGCACATTCCGTTGACTGGGGAACCGAGCAGTCAGCAGGCTCAGGAGACTAAGGTGCGGGGTGGGCAGTGTCTTCCTCCAATACTGAGATCTCACTGGGATGAAAAACAGGTCTCCCTGGAACCGGCAGCAATTCCAAAATAGTTGTTCGCATTTCACGGCTAATTCATGGTAAAATGAGAAAATAAAGCTAAAGCTAAACTTACTCAATTTTTAAAACTCTTGGTAAAAAAAGGATCCCTACTATCTATAGTATGCAAAATAATAGTAATATTTTAAATTTTCTTATTTGGAAAAAATAAAAAGTTGTCAATCTTATGTCAGTCCCTGAAATTTACAAAAGGCTTTACTGGTCTCTGAAAGCCACAAGTCTGAGAACACTCTAAGTCTTCTAAACAGAAGCCTTTTCCCCCCTCCCCCCTTTCTCCTTGTCGTTGTTCAGTCGCTAAGTTGTGTCCAACTCTTGATGACCCCATCGACTGCAGCTCACCAGGATTCCCTGTCCTTCATCTTCTTCTTGGTGATGAAGGGCTTCCCTTTCTCCTTCAGTGTTTAGTATTTCACTCAGTCATGTCTGACTCTTTGAGACCCTATGGACTGTAGTCCACCAGGCTCCTCTGGCCACAAGATTCTCCAGGCAAAAATACTGGAGTAGGTTGCCATGCCCTCCTCCAGCGGATCTTCCTGACCCAGGAATCGAAACTGCATCTCTTAGAGTTTCCTGAACTGCCAGGTGGGTTCTTGACCACTAGCACCACCCTCACACACACTCAAGTTACACGGCAGACAACACTCAACCTTTGAAATCTGTTCTTTTGGGGGGAGGGGGTTACTATCTTAACAAGTTGGCTTTTTTTTTTCCTGTTCAACTTAATTCACTATGTTGTACTTCCTGAAAGCAACCTGAATTCAGGCTTATTTAAAATAAGTTAAACTCGAGTGAGAAATGTGACCATTAATTCAAACTTCTAAAATCACTAAACAGACTTTTAGAGATATGACAGTTTTTCTCCCCAGTGGAGGCAGAAGGTTGTTATTCCTTCTCCCCAAGCCAGTTTGCTCTGGAGAATTCCTTTCTTTCAGTCATAATATTTGATGTCATCCACCTCTGTAGGATTTCAGAATCAGCCAGTAGAAGTACTTGTCTCCCTGTGGCTGGGGGGCTTGATTTATGTGGATATGAATAAGATTTATGGCGTGTAATAAACATTACTAAAACGTGACAAAAGAGTGAAGATTTAAAGACACTTACTAATTTAAGATGACATTTTAAACATTCTCAGTCTTTAGAGCAATACATATTTCAGGTCTTTGTACAGGTTTTCAGGCAGAATGCCTATTAGGAAATGAAAATCATCTGTGTACTTCTCCCTCTTTGCGGGGGGGGGGGGGGGCCCACCCCCACTTAGCGCTCCCCAGTAGCTCCCCAATCCCTCAGTGTTTAGTGCTGCCTTCATGCTCAGCACCTAGATGTTAAACAAATTAGCATCTTAATATATGAGGTGTGACTATGAGGTCTAAAGGGAAGTGGGGAAGAAAAACATATGAAAAAAAGAAAAGAGCCTGGCCAGGACTTCAGCTCTGGATGCCCTGTTAGAAGTCCAAGTTTTAAAGGACTGAAATTGACATAGTGCCAGTCTTTTAGAAAATGCTGCCAGGGCTATTTTTCCTCTTTCATGGGAAATTATACAAGGAAGTCTACTGAGAAAACATGTCATGGATTTGGAAAGTTGGTGCCTGGCCAACTTTCACACATCTGGTTTGCCGGGCAGTCTCCGCTCATCAGCTAATAAGGACTTACGTGAACCCAGCTCAGCCCGGAGCCAGCCCCTTGATCCCTATTTGATCTCACCTGGACGCCGGCCCTCAGCTCTGGCCTGGCCCCCTCCATCCAGGGCCTCTTTTATTTCCAACACAAAATGGGCTCGTGTTGTTAAATGGTCTCTAATTTTTCTAATAGCAGACAGTAGAGTTCCTTGCTGGTTTTCAGTAACGTGCTTTATTTTGCCTCCCTAATTTGCTCCCAGTCGAATCTGATTGCATTTTACTTGGGCAACCGGGAGGGGCTGTGGCTACCCAGAAAGCCGTGGACTTGAAGGAGTCCTAATGATCTCATGGGGCGTTGTGTGTAATGCAAACCCCAGGCCCCCTCCACTGTGCGCATGCCAGTCTCGGTGACTGACACGCACTTAAGCACTCGGGACTGGTTTCCAGCCTGTGATTTACTCTCTCCCTTTAATTACCCAGGAGATGGCAAGCCAGGAATATTCGAGGCTTGGTTTTTTTTTTTTTAGGGTAAAGAGTATTGCCTGGAACAGGTCACAAGCAGCACCTGGCCCTCGGGGACGTGAGTTCATTCACGGAGGGGCTCCGTGACAGATTCCAGGATGGCCCGTCTCTGCGTTTCTAGTCATTTCAAAAATAGAGACCTCGGAGAGGAGCTGCAGGAGTGAATTATGGTCAGTCACAGAAGAGAGCTTAACTCATTCCGAGGTAGCCCATAATGTTCAACAACCCATATTAGAGGGAGCGATTTTCCTCTCTTCTCCAACTGTGGCATCTAGTACCCCACGCATGGAGAAGCAGAGGGTGGTTCCCTTTCTTGTATCTGCTTCAGGGACTATCCAGGGCCCCCCATACCTATACGGATAAATGAAAGTTAATTCTTGATGACAACCACTAGTTCCCGTCATCAACACAAACGCTGCTCAAACATGAAAGCACAAGAAGTGAGTCAGGGCTGCAGAACTGGCAAAGATGATTTCTTATAGCCAAGGGCTTTCACACACCCATATCCTTGGATTTTTTTACGCTAAGTGAGTCTTTTTTTTTTCTCACCTTTCTAGATGCTACACCTTCCCTGTCATCAGGTAGATACATGCCTGGTATTATTTTTCTACCACCAGTGGGAGAGGAGTCGCAGTTTTCCAGTCGACTCAATGGACACAAGTTTGAGCAAACTCCAGAAGACAGTGAAAGACAGGGAAATCTGATGTGCTGTAGTCCACGGGGTCACAAAGAGTTGGACATGAATGAGCCACTGAACAACAAGTCCTGCCTTCTTGGGGTAGAGAGAGCCTTTCAACATCATCACAGCCCTACTCTCACATCAGAGCTAAGCATGCCATGGAGAGGTCTTTTTTCTTGAGAATGATGACTTCCTTACCCTACAGGTGGTTCTGTTCTATGATGTAGTACGGACCTGGAATGCATTGGTTACAAAGAAAGCAACTGTTTTCCCTGAAGAAAACATCAGCAGTCAAAGGTGTTAGGGTCCGGCTCCCCTCTTGCCAAGTTCTCTAACAGTCTTCATCCCATGACATTATCATCAGAATTTGGAGGTGGTATGGGACAGTCGTTAGGTGCTCAGGATTTTAGCTTCAGAAAGCAAGCTGTGTGACCTTAAGAAAATGACTCAATATCTCTGGATCCATGAAATGCTAAGAGTGTTAGTTCAGTCTCTCAAAGTTATTTTTGGTACTAAAAACTGGTGATTCAACACTAACAATGGTTGGCAGGCAACTCTGTACACACTGTTCAGTGAACAGTATCTGTTTATCTCAATGTTTGGGAAAGTTCCCTCTGTTTTTTAAATTGTGCCCATCTTTACTCAATGACTTTCAGTTACGCATTTCTGACTGTTTTTTCCTTCCATTCATTCATGATGTTGATTGGCTCCTTTTGCTTTTCTCTCAAAGCAAATGAAGCTATTCAGGCTTGTCCTTAAGCGGAGGTGTAAAACACTAGGTCCTCCAAGCAAACATAGTAAGAACTATTGAGAAAGAATTGTGAAAATCAACACTCATTAATAGACGTCATTTAACTAAACAAGTGGGACCATAATGAAAACTCCCTAGAAAGAAAGTTCCTTCAAGCTCAGGCAGAATGAGAATGAGGACTCACGAACGAACGTTGTGCAGGCGGGGTAGGGGCTCTGTCTGGAGCCTAACTGCTGCCTGAAATGTTAACCTCCTCCAAGTACTTAGGAGCAAAATGAGATCATGTTAAGCAAACAAAAACACTGAAGTGCAGGGGGGAGAGAGAAATGAAACAGGAGTGCTGCCATATCAGTACCAAATGGAAATTGGGTAATGGAGGACGATGACATAGGGTAACATTATTCTCTTTGTTTATTTACAAGCATATTAAAAACTTTTCCAATATAAAAAGTTAAAAAGAAATTCAGCTCTGAGGCAGGTCTCACTCTAGAACTAAGAGGTTGCAGAAACAAGGATGGAAGGTTCTGGAAACTCATCTGGCAGAAGTCCCCAAAGACACCCACAAGAGAAGAAAAAATCCCACAATGATTTTACTAACGTCATAGCTCCTACAGAGAGATCTGTGATCACTGTCGCATCCTATCTAAAGGTGGGCTATAAACCTTGATGAAATTAGCTAAGGCCAAGGAAATTCTTTACTTCTGCTTCATAAACATTTCCTTGACCTCCCACTGGGCGATAGTCTACTTCCCATGGATGTTTCTAATATGGGTTCTGAAAGTTCTTAGCAAAACTAAAGTAGGTGAAGAATGAAGACGACTCATTGCTAACTACTCCTTTGAGTGTCTGTTTCCTTGAGTAGACTTGAGTTACCCAGCTTCATATTCCCCGACCTAACATAGAGCCCATTCCCTGGTAATGACAGAAGAAATGCTGGTTGACTGGGGTTGCAGTGACACTAACAAATAAGGTCTACCAGATGTTCCAAAAGGAAATGTAAATTCTCAGTGCAGCATGGTAAATTAAAAAGCATACACTTTGGAGTCACACATACTGATGTTCAAATCCTGCTCCACCACTAAGGAGGCTGGTGGCATTGGGTCTGTGGTTTGGTCTCTGCATCACAGTGATGAGGTTGGTACCTCAGCTGACCTACATCCCAGGGACTCTGGTGTGACCATGAACCAGAACCTGAAGGTGCTTTGGGAATAAAGGAACATTTAAATGCATTACAGAATTGTAAACATTTGAGATGATAAACATAAGAAGGTGAAGATGCTTTAAATAATATGAAAGTATTAATAAGTGAAAATATTAATCACTCAGTCCTTCCCAACTCTTTGTGACCCCATAGACTGCAGCCGACCAGGCGCCTGTGTCCTTGGAATTTTCCAGGCAAGAGTACTGGGAGTGGGTAGCCATTCCCTTCTCTAGGGGATCTTCCTGACCCAGGGATCAAACCAGAGTCTCCCACATTGTGGGCGGATTCTTTACAGTCTGAGCCACCAGAGAAGCAGGGTGTTTAAAAGCAGAAAATGTCCTAAGGTATTGTTTTAACCCAAAAGTCCTAAAGCTGTTTAAGTCCCAAAGCCTCAAGACTGCTTAAAAGTAAAGATTAACTGATAATTTCTTCCCATGCACGTCTATATTGGAAAGATGCACTGTAGAAGGACATGAGGATTGCGTGGAGAGTCTGATGACAGAGATATAGGCAGTTTTGAGGTCTGTGACCATCATGAATGTCAAAGTTAACACTGTATTTCTTCTCTCCTTTTCTTGAGATATATATATATATACACACACATATATATATGTACAAATATATATATATTTTCCCCCAAATTTCTGATTCCAAGGGAAAGCTCATGCTGAAGGAAGAAAAAATAAAGCAGGGTTGATCCCCTATTGCACTCCCTCACCAAGATTCCCTAGGGTCAACATAACCTCTCTCCATGATGGGAAGAGATCCTCCAGCCCTTCAGATCAGGGTGAGCTTTGAAGCTGTGACCCTGGTCCATGCCCACTCAGAGACTCTAAGACGTGCAGGTCATTAACCAGCCATGGCTGAGGCTGGAGGTGGCCTATCGCATTCTGTGAGGTCATCACCGTGCAGAACAAGCCTCGGAGAGCCTAAGCCTCTAGCTTCCTGTTACCATCATCGAAATGCATGAGACAGGGCTGGGGTGACGCTGGTCACAAAGTAAGGTCACTAATATGAGCTCTTCACTGGAGAAATGAGAGTGTGAAAAGAAGTGGAGGGCTGACCTCAGGGCTGTAAGTTGTGGCTTGACCTTGGACACATCTCAGTGGCTGCAGCCCGACACTGCACATGCCTCGGGCCGTCCTCTCTGTCTTAGAAGTGGCCAGTCCCTCTTTCAGGTTTCCCCGGTGGCTCAGCAGGAAAGAATCTGCCTGCGATGCAGGAGACACAGGAGACAGGCACTTGGTCCTTGGATTAGGAAGACCCCCTGGAGCAGGGCATGACAGCCCACTCCAGTATTCTTGCCTGGAGAGTCCCATGGACAGAGGAGCCTGGTGGGCTATAGCCCATGGGGTCCCAAAGAGCCAGACACGACTGAAGCAACTGAGCATGCACATGGCGGTAAAGAACCTGCTGGCCTATGTGGGAGACACAGGAGACACGGGTTCGATCCCTGGGTCGGGAAGATCCCCTGGAGAAGGAAATGGCAACCCACTCCAGTATTCTTGCTTGGGAAGTTCCATGGACAGAAGAGTCTGGTGGGATGCAGTCCGTGGGGTTGCAGAGAGTTGAACATGACTGAGAGTCTGAGCATGTATCCCCCTTTCAGTCTTCTATCATTGATTCTGGAATCCTGACCCAAGCTGGCAGCTCCAAGCCATCTGGAGAGAAAAGCAGAGGGCTGTGAATGATCCTTTCCCACCTTGACCTCCCAGCCTGACCCGCGAGCCCCCACCCCCGAGTCCCGGGATGTCCTGCAGACACAGAAGGAAGCCTCTGCCCAGCCCAGCCCTTCTTCCGCAGTCAGGAACATCTGCTCTGGAGCAGGCAATTGACCCCTGTCTCAACGTCTTCCTCTTCAGTACTTTGTGGCTCATTTCTGTCCACAAGCATGTACTTATAAATAGAAGATTCATCCACTTTTTCACTCATTAATACATCAACTATCTGTTGAGCATGTCTATATGACAGGTGTATCTGGCTACACTCTGGAAGAACCACAGTGCATAAGATGCCTCTTTTCCGTCAAGATCTTCTAAGGCCAGGAATTTTGATTGTTTGTTTCAATGTCCAGGATGGTAACTGACCCTGAGGAGCTGTGCAGAGCGTCCCTCTTATTACTGATAAAAGTGGCCAGGGCCACCCACATGGAGAAATGGACTCAGGACAAATCACAGCCTACAGAAGCACAGCTCTGCCCCCTGGCTTCTTCCAAAAGTTAACATCTAATTTAAAGGAACAACAAGAAACCCTTGGGAAAGAAACAGAAGGAAATGTCCCAGAAGGGTAACCTGCAGCCTGAGGTGGAGATGGAGAGAACGTGGGGTGGGGGTTCATGTGGAACCTCCCCCTCCGTCTTTCCTATTCCCCTCACCCTAAAGTAGTTCTAGTTGTCTGATTAAAAACATCACAGGGAACCTGACAGTCACTTTACCAGGGCTAAGCAAACCTGTATTCACATATTCTACTCCTACTACAACCCTGAGCAAGGACTTAGGAACTAAAGGAGGCCATGAAGCTTTTCCACTCTCTTCTACCTAAAGCCCTGTTCACCAAGTGAGGGCATCTGGCAGAAAGCCAGAGCTGAGGATTAAAATAATACCATGGAATCCCATGCCTCCCATTGGAGAAAACCAGAGATACATGACAGAATGGGGAGAAGAAAGAAAAGCTTCTGGTCAAGGAGGCAAGAGTGCCCTGAGTTTCCCTTTTAACTTCAAACTCCCACCCAGCAAGTGACACATGAGGACCAAGGAAATAATGAATTTGAAAAGCACTGCAATAGCTCCTGCCTTAACCTTTCATCTGTAAAACGGGCATAGTAATAGCACCTACCTTATAGGGTTATTGTAAAGATCAGAGTTAACGTACACAAAGCATTTAGAATAGTGGCAAAGACAGAGTAAGCATTTATATAAATGTTTGCTATTTTAAAATGTTTGCTATTTTAAAAGTCAGATCTGGGCAGGACGCAGATGGTAAAAATGTTTAACTAGAGTTACTGAATGTCGGTACTGTTTACAGAGGTGGCGGCAGGTTTCAGGAGTCAATGAGGGATCATGACTTGACTGCGGAGAGTAAGGGTCCAAGGCAGGAGCTGTCAAAGACGCAGGGATTGGGGGAGACACACCAACCTTTCTCTCCTCCCACCTCTGATTTCCTGCCTGTGCCTCCAGCGCCTGAGCCAATCAGAAGCAGAGGACAGACAGGACTAGGTGATGCTGCCCATGGGGTCAGCCTCTGGGGCCCCCATCTGATGGAGGGGGCAAACCAAGAATAACTAGCATAGCTGTCCTTAGCAATGATCCTGGGATTCGTATTAACCAGTGCAAATTAACACTATTGCTATTATTCATAACAGGACCTGTTTCTTTCGTTATGGTTTGAGTGTTATTCTTAAATGGCTTCCTGTTTGAAGGATATGTTGACATCACTGTTTACATTTGGGCAGTTTTCGTTGCCCGTGAATTAAAGAGCAACCAGAGCCCAAAGCACTTGGAGCTTCATCCTGATTTGGAATCTCAAGCACTCCCCTGCTTGCAAACCATCTCCCACCCTGGCGAACCTCAATTTCCCTTAACATAAAAGGGAAAGAAGAGTTCTAACTCTCACAGCAGAGTTGTGAAAGAGAATACCCTGCCAGAACTGAACAAATATAAGGAACTGGCAGATATAAAATTCTAAAATATTTCTTAATAGTATGCACGAGTTCTGACTTAACAAGCACGGCATATTGTGGCTACCCTGTTAAAAAAAAATCCGCTGATCATTTTTCACAACTTATTTATTCTTGGTGCCTATTTCCTTTCCAAGGAAGGAAGGGGGATAAAAGAACTTTAACATCTTTTCTTCTTTACAGAGTGCCTTTTACATTATTCCCGAAATTCACTTCCACACACAGAATATATTTCGGGGTCTGCCTTCTGATTTGAAAAAAAAAAATCTAAATTATTTTCTATAGACTTTTAAAGCATTTTGTTCACTTAAATGTGTATATTTCTGCTCTAATTGAAATTCCTAAATAGTCACTTTCTGAACTGTCAAAATTGTAAAGCTGTTGATGGGCGCAGCACTGGGGTTTCCATGGCAACTACTTTCATTGCCTAGGCGACGCTGGTCTGGTGATATCACCACTGAACTGGCTCAACTCTTGAAAGCTTGGCGGCTCCCAAAAATGTGCAAGTATGTCCTGAAAGTTTAACGGGCTTTTATTTTTAATGGCTGGCACCCAGCTTGGATCCACCAGGACTCTGGAAATGGCAGTGCTGTTCTGAGGTTCAGTGTATGGGATGGGAGATTTGACAAGCATGCTCATACTACCAGATCCTACTTGGATGGTGATGTATTATGTGAATAGCTCCCAAATAATATTTCCATCAGTCATTGCGGCTGGGATGTAAGTGGAGTTAAGCGACAGAATCTTAGTTCACTCATGAGATAATAAGATGTTTCTGAATATTTGGAGTTTAGACTGTCTCATAACCCTACAATTTTTTCTTCTCCTTTTTTCTCTTTTTTTATGTCATGTGTTTCTTTTTTTCTCTCTTTCCCTCTTTCCTTCTTTCCTCTTTTCTCTTTTTCGCTCAGTCTGAAGAGACAAGGAGTACTGAAAGTGGGAAACATGATTTTTTTCATTTTGGATGTCTATTCGAATGCGGTTGTCATTCCTAAACTACCTCCTGTTAAACTGTTTGTGGGAAAGTTACATTTAAAATAAATCATTTCTTGATAAGCAGTTTTATTGGTGCGTGGTCAGAAATTACCCAGGGAGAAGGAGCTCATTTAGCTTGCCTTTTTTTTTTTCCTGCCTATGGAACTCAAGTTTCTTCTAATTACATCCGGAGGAGCGTTTAAACAGGGTGGTCCATTTTAAAGCAGTCACATTTAAATCTACTTTGCATTAAATGAGCTCGCTTTTAGATGAGTTTGGCTGGCTTAAGAATACATCACAAAATGCAAATCTGATGATAAATAAAGCTTTGGCTACATCACGGAAATGGGGAGCATTTCAAAAAAATGATGTTAGCACTGACTGCTAAGTGAAATGGCATCTCTTGAACACGCCTCATATTTTAAACATTGAAATGTATGCTACTGAATCAAACATGTCCATTTGATGTGTGGCAATTCGTAAGTCACACAAAATGAGGTGCAAGCTTTCCCTCACAAGTTAACACTGGCGAAAATACGAGGTTGAGAAAGGGCTGTTAGAAGTCAGGAGAATAAGGAAATGGCTCTGCATACTTATTCAAAGAGTCATGCTGAAGGAGGTGGTGGGAAGAACGGGAGTTGCTGTCTGGCGACTATTCCTTATCTCCTTGGGACCTGCTGCTGTTGAGCTGTGGCCCCCGTGGGTCTGGCTCTCAGGAGAAGAGAGGGGGACTGAAAAGGGGAGGATATCAGATAGGACTAAAAATGGTGTAATGGGCTTTTTAAACAAATATCCCTGGTGGCTCAGTAGTAAAGAATCCCCCTCCCAGTGCAGGAGACACGGGTTCAATCCCTGATCCGGGAAGATCAATCCCACAAACCGAGGGCTCCTAAGCCCGGAGCCCCACAACTACTGAGCCTGTCCTCTAGAGCCGTGGTCCACAGCGAGAAGCCCCCGCAGCGAGAGGCCCACCCACCGCAACAGGAGAGGAGCTCCCGCTCACCACCCTCACAGCAGCGAAGATCCAGAGGAGTCAAAAATAAATTAATTAAATTATAGATACACAATAAATAGCTCAGACTCTGTACATACAAAAGAAGACTGCTCGCTTTGAAGTATTGACCAATGACTGAGCTCAATCTCCAGTTCCTCTCCCATTCCCAGAAACAGACCCATCTCTTATGCTTGGGGGCTACCTGCAGCTCCAGGGCGGGGAGATAGGTATCGTTGGTGGTCCCAGTTGGAACCTACCTACTCCAGACCACTGTGATATAATGAAGAACGTAGGTGATCTTTTCTCTGGTCTGGCACAGAGCTTCATGGGATATCCTGAGTTATCCTCTTTTAAAGTATAAACTTTAGGAGTATACTTTTAAATTCATGAGACCTTTTTTTTTTTTTAACCACACTTGTGTGTGTATGTGTGTGTATTCTCAGTTGTGTACCACTCTTTGCAACCCCAACCGCATGGACTGTAGCCCATTAGGCTCATCTGTCAACGAAATTCTTCAGGCAAGAATACTGGAGTGGGTTGCCATTCCCTTCTCCCGGGGATCTTCCTGAACCCTCGTCTCTTGCATCTCCTGCTCTGGCAGGTGGATTCTTTACCACTAGCCCCACCTCGGAAGCCACACCTGAGTTTATGCTAACCAGATGACTCAGGGTAGGGCCGGGAGACAATTTCAGCATCCAGACTAGAGTCAGAAAAACCAACCATGAGATTACAGGGTTGGAATTTCGGCCCCCTCGTCTGACCTCTGGGAATGGAAGAGGGACTGGAGATTGAGTTCAGTCACTGGTCAGTGATTGAATCAACCATGTCCACATGATGAAACCTTGATTACAAAAAAAATAATAATAGTAACAAGTGAAGCAAGGAGGCCGGGAGAGCTTCCTGGTTGGTGAACACACCTGGATTCCAGGAGGAGAAGGCATAGGAGCTGAGCCACACCCTCTCACTCCCCAGGATTTGGGCCTGTGTGTGTATTCATCTTGGATGTTTGTTTGCCTGCTTTGTAATAAAATGGTAATTGTAAGTATAGCGCTTCCCTGAGTTTGGTGAGTCATTCTAGTGAACTGCTGAATCAGAAGGGATCATAGAAACCACTGAATTTATACACAAGATGGTAGAAATGTGGGTAGCCTGGGGACTTCACTTGTGGCTGGTGTGTGGATAAGGGTGGTCTTGTTAGAGACCTTGCCCTTTCACTTGTGGGATCTGATGCAAACTCTGGTTAGTTAACATCAGAATTGAACTCAATTGTGGACACCCAGCTGAGCAGGGAGAAATATCAATAACCTCAGATATGCAGATGACATCACCCTTACGGCAGAAAGCAAAGAAGAACTAAAGAGCCTCTTGATGAAAGTGAAAGAGGAGAGTGAAGAAGTTGGTTTAAAACTCAACATTCAGAAAACTAAGATCATGGCATCTGGTCGTAACACTTCATGGCAAATAGATAGGGAGACAATGGAAACAGTGACAGACTTTATTTTCTTGGGCTCCAAAATCACTGCAGCCTTGAAATTAAGACACTTGCTCCGTGGAAGAAAAGCTATGATCAACCTAGACAGCATACTAAAATGCAGAGACATTACTTTGCCAACAAAGGTCCATCCAGTCAAAGTTATGGTTTTTCCAATAGTCATGTATGGATGTGAGAGTTGGACTATAAAGAAAGCTAAACACTGAAGAATTAATGCTTTTGAATTGTGGTGCTGGAGAAGACTCTTGAGAGTTCCTTGGACTGCAAGATCCAACCAGTCCATCCTAAAGGAAATCATTCCTGAATATTCATTGGAATATTCACTGAAAATTCATTGGAAGGACTGATGTTGAAGCTGAAACTTCAATACTTTGGCCATTTGATGTGAAGAACTGACTCACTGGAAAAGCCCCTGATGCTGGGAAAGATTGAAGGCAGAAAGAGTAGGGGACAACAGAGGATGAGATGGTTGGATGGCATCACCGACTCGATGGACATGAGTTTGAATAAGCTCCAGGAGTTGGTGATGGACAGGGAGGCCTGGCGTGCTGCAGTCCATGGGGTCACAAAGAGTCGGACAAGACTGAGTGACAGAACTGAACTGTTATCACCCACCCGGTGTTGCAGAATTGGCATCAGATTCCAGTATGTCACCCTGAGGCTAAAACAAAAGGTCCCAGGATGCAGAAGGCTTGGGTTAAAATGTTCATATTGTTACTGTCCACGGAACTCCTCTTAAGATTCCATTTTTCTCATCAGGTAATGTTGGTAAAAGAACAATGGCCATATTCAGGGCCAACATGGGGGTTAACTATATTGGAAAAGCACTTCATGAATCGAGGAACACAAAGCAAATATTAGCTACTATTGTGGCCCAGACTCTAATGTATAATCAAAAATCTTATTTATAACCCAACCAGAGCTTTGTGGCCCAATTTTCACCCTTTCTCAAATCAAGTGAGAAAACAATGAATGTAGATTCCCAAAGCTAAAGATATAAATTCGGTTCTATGTGTCTTTTGTGTGCATGTCTGGGATTTTTTCAACCAAGTTTTTTCCACTCCGTTCCAGGCAGAAACTCGACAATTTCTTCTCATGAATCATCTTTCTATGGCTCTCTTCCACACCCGGCAGAAAAATTATGTGAGGCCACGGTCTTTGCTGGCCGGTACTCAAAGGAAACATGCAAAACCAAACTCCATGTGGTCTTTGAGTCATTCCTGAGATCCTGACTTCTCTCAACCCTTGAATCTGAGTTGGGTTAGTGGGAATGCCAGCCGGATGCCGTGGGGACGGTTGCTCTCAAGAGTCAGCAGAGGAGGATGGCGGTGAAGTGATGTGAATAAATACTCATGAAAATGAGACTCTATGCCTGAAACAAAGGTGAAGTGAGCCTGCCTGTGTGATTTTCAACAAGTCAAGGCTCGAGTAAGTAAGATGCTCCTTTCCCGGGTCCTCTAGGCCCCAATCCAAAGATGGTCAAGGACAGGTTAGAGTTTACAAGACAGCAAGATCGTATTGTGGGCAGACTGTGTACCCAGCATTGTAGGGATCAGGAAAGAAGAGAAAAACACCCAACAACAATCCAAACATACACTGAGTACTTCGTTTTTACCAGGACTGGAGATGCACGGAATATAGCTCTGAGTTTCAAATTCTCTGTTTGTACACACACGTCTTCAAAGAGACAAAATATAATGGGTCTATTGGTACTTTACATGATCATCATTAGGATCTTGCAAAGGAAACCCCAAAAGAGATCCTCAATGTTCCACACACTGGCTTCTCTTCAGGGATCCTGAAGGGATCCTGAGACCCAGGGTGCTAGACTTAACTTGCCAAAGACTCACCAAGTCTGACTTGGCATGCACAAGAAAGCATTTCCCTCTTGTTAAATGACCTCGCCTCATCATGGAACCATAAAAAGAAAGCTTTCAGATCATTTGTCTCCATCATGAAAATTTATAAAAATGAGGTTTTTTTTTTTTTAAAAAAAGTTAAATTATTTTGGCCCGTGAGTTTCAGATGGGGTTGTGTATTTCCCTAAAGGGTCAAAAATAGAACATTTATTAAATGGCAAGTTATTCAAAATCCAGCACAGGCCCCAGTTGTCTTTCAAAAGCTCTGATTTACTGCATATTTCTCCCTTGAGAGAGGCCTTTTTAAAATGTTCATTTCCATTTTAAGAGACCGAGGGCTTTGATCTGTTGGGAGCATTCTTTTTCTTTCCCTGAGTGGGACCTGTCGACTCCTCCAGGCAGAACTGGAGCCTTGCTCTCAGGGTCTGCACTTTTCCACGGACTTCTTGGGCATCCAGACAGCATCTCTCACATCGGCATTCACCCTGGTCAGTCTGGAAGTCAGCACTGGTGAGCCCATGCACCAGGGGACATGTGGTCTCATGTGTTCATCACACCTCAATAAGAACCCAGTTTCCAGGACATAAGGCAAAGGTAAAATAGCCTTGACATCCCTAGATCCAGTAGAAGCTGCCAGGCCTTCCTTTAAATTATTCAGAATTTCATAACCAATTTAATCCTGTTACTCCAATAAAGTCAAATCACAGCCGTCGTGACATTAAGAGTGTATTTTGCTTTTGAAAGATTTTTACCTTTTTGTTTGTCTGTGTGTTTGTTTGGCTTTGCAGAGGTGACGCCAATATGGACACAGAGGCTGTGGGCCACACATTTGTCAATTCTAGAGGGGTGGGAAGATAAAGGGTGACATAATCACTCTCAGTATCAAATCTCTGACCCTGCTTTGTTTTCAAACAACAGCACACTTCTCCCTACAGGACCACCTCTGGCCCCCTGCTGCGTCTTCGTGTAAATTCAAGAGAGGACAGGCTTGAGTCCCACCAGGGTGCCCATCTCCGTGAACGCTAGGTCTTAGCTCCCACCCATCTTACAACTGTAGGGACTGAGTGCCCGCCCTCCTAGTTGCATCCTCTGCCCACACCTGCTCCAGACACACACACACAAATGCACACACACACTGAAATCCCCAGGGTAGCACCGGGTGCTCCTCCCAGGAAATTCATTGCTCTTCTACCTTTCTCCTTCCTCCCTCTCTTCTGCAACAATCCAGGGAATGTTTCGTTTATAAAAGCGTTCCATGCAGTCAACCTGAAGATTCATCTCCAACATTTCAGGGCTGGGCCTCTCTCGGAGGTAACTGTCACTCAACATTTTATCATTGCGCTGTTCCATTGAGTCTATTCCATATGTTAAGCGATTGATAGTAGACATAGGCCCACGAGGGGCGGGGGGTGTTGCAGAGACAGAATGAGCAATTGAGAGAGGTGGATCTGCCTGCCCTGGGCTCGCGCTGCCATCTCTCACAGGTAAATGACATGTGCAATCTGAGAAAAAACAACTCTCTCATTTTCTTGCAGCACATTTTGTTTGTTTGTGCGTCAGATTACACATTCAATCAATTGTGACAAGCCACTGGGCTATGCAAGGCATTGCCAATCCAGGGTAAACCCCGGGCTCTTCAGACAGAGAAGAAACCAATCCCAACTGTTCTCCACGGCTGTTCCCCACTGCGGAGGGAGAAAGGCAGGAACAAGGGGGTTTTTCCAACTGACTTTCTATGACAGGGAGGGAAAGAAATTGTGTTCCCCAGGAGAAAGTGGTTAATTTTATTTTATTTTTGTAGCTGCAGGCAGTCTGTGGATAAGTGGGTATTACGATCCTGGTACATCTCTAATTAATAAGATCAATTGCCACTGTATTTTCTTTTACAAACTCATTTAGATATGTCAGGGCTGCAATTATTTTGAGAATGATCCGGCTTTACGCTTATTCATCTTTCCTCTTCCTCAAGGAGAAAATAAAACTGTCAGCTTAAATGCCCTTTGAAGTCTGTTTTAGATCCTTGATTGAAAATTAAAAACAAAGTCGCTAGCCCAGTGCCACTTACAGGGTCAAAGTTCCCGTCCTCATGTTGGGTGTGTATGTGTGTGTGTGTGTGTGTGTGTGTGTGTGTGTGTGTGTTAATGCCTGTTTTTAAAAGGGTCACATGTTGCTTTTCTAATAACATGCTGCATCTCTTTGCTTTCATCTCTTTAGATCTACAAGAACCCTGAAGTTCGTATTATTTTAAAACTGAGAAGCACCAGGCATTTTGCTTAGCTGTTGTTTTTCGATTCAGAGAACGACCTTTCTCCAAATGGACATTATAACTCTTGGTGTGAACCTAGAGAACGGCTTAGGAAGCTTCGCTCACCACCTTCCTCCCTCCTGCAGGAATTACCGCCAACTGAATGTGCAGAAATCCGCCCCCACTCCTGGGGACCCAGATGTCAGCCCACCAGGTGGGAAGGGCCCCCATCCCTTCTCTGAGTCTGCACTCAGCTCCAGCAGCATTACCACCGCAAAACCCGAGAACCTGCCTGGTAGTTCCATCCGTCTCTGGGCAGCCCCCCACAGACACAGACAAATAAACCTGGTCCATCCCTGTGACGCCCAAGGAATGCTTCTAGACACTCCCTCTGGGAAGGGCGAACCCAAACTCTTTCAAAGGGAGACCTAAACCTTTTCTTGGAGAAGCCAGAGAGGCTGGCGTGAGGCTAAGAAATCAAAGAAGCTGCTCTGAACCGAAGCAGCTGTCTCTCCCAGGCCACCCCCTGCCTGCTTCTCCCATCCCTGCCTTCCGTCTGATTTGTCTTTAAGGTTTTAACATTATCCCTCTGTTGACAAATGAATACTTTTCTGGAAGATGAGGTATTTCCAGAAGCTGGCAGACACTGGAGTGCAGTGGTCTGGCTCCCTCGATTCATTATTTGAACGGGAGAGGCCTGGAGGCTTGCACTAGCATCACACTCAAGGTGATGATAAATGTGGTCTGGCTGCGGTGGTAATAAGGGAATTTCTAGCCAGGTCGTGTCTAGACCACGGTTTGTTAGGGAGTGAAAACCACAAAGGAGGGGGCTCCAGTACCCTGCTCCTCAGAGAAATGGTCCCCGGGGAGCTCCAGCCACATTTCAAGCCCGAACCCTCATCCGGCCCCTCACTGGGGCTGCTGTAAATAACATTAACCTGTCTTTCAGTGAGCTCTGGGAAGCTTACAGACTGAACACGCTTTTTGTTGTCTGTAGTTGGGCATTAAGCTCAGTACTGTCAAGTCTAATTATTCTCATTAAGGCCTGAAAGTTTTAGGGATTAATTAAGCAGAGAGCAAAAGCTTATGCAGAACAGCAATATTTTCCCCCTCAAGGATTAGCCCATCATTCTGGTGGGGTTTTCCTTGAGCGCTGCCCATTACTTTGGGAGATAGCAAAGTGTGGAGCTCATATAATATGGATTAGAAATAGCCTACATTTCACATGTGCTACTCAGCCATGAAAATAAGTCCTGGCCCTTGTGCCCATAACCCAGAAGGCTCACTAATGAGAACCAGGCAGTGGGGCTAATGAGAAATCCAATACGTGCTGTCTCTCCTTCCCATTTCCTTTCAATTTACTTTCCACCGGATTCGATGTGTATAGGAGGAGTCCGAGTTGGTGCTAGTATTCTTCTCACTTGGTGAGACGTTTAGGAATAACCTAATTCTACCCCTTCATCCTAAGATGTGAATTCTGAGAATAAGTGATTTGTTCAAAGAGCCATAGTTATTGACAAAACTCCTTTAAGGGAAGGTGGCAGGAAACTTCTGGAAGCATTGACGGTCCTCATGTCAATTAGAATGGTGAAGGTACTTAGCACTTGGGGTTGGTATGAACCAAAACTCAGCAGAAGGAAACCAGGTGGTCTCACAGTAAAGAGATGATGATGGTGAAGACCTAACTTGCGTGTGAGTCCCAGGGAACCCTGGACACCAGGAAGTGCCAGCAGGTGTCCTGTTCGAAGGATTTCAAGGCTTTGTGAAGAAATGGTGGCAAGAAGATGGATAGTCAGGCGTGGCATTGCCAAGGATAAAAAGGAGAGACGTGTGGGTCATCATCCTTGCTCTATCCTATGAACTTGAGTTTTCAGCAAGATGGATTTTCAGAGGGGTGCTTCTGTTGTTCACTTTTTGCATTTCAGAGAGAGACACAGTTCCCATTTGAGGATTTGAAATGGAGCATTCCGGCTCCCACAGGCTCCCACGTCCATTTACTCACTTAGCCCTTTAGATTGGCCCCTGGTGCACACCTAGAACTTGGGCTGCAGGAGAGCCAGAATCCCTGGGCTTCTCTGTGCTGAGCTTGGCTTCCACCCCGCAGAGGTAGGGGTCCCACTTCCACCCCAGACCTGGCCATGTGCTGCTGCTGCCCCTTCACCCAGCACATCTGTACTGGGCACACCCAGAGGACTGCCCGGCAACCCGAAGGTGGCCAGAGAGCGCCCCTCCCACAGACACCGGTTGGAATTCTGCCAGGAAGAGCAAACCTGGCTGCATATTAGGTCAGGTACCTCAGTGGAGCCTCCTTTGCTGTCTCTGGGAAACTGGTTTTGGCTCCTCAAAGAAGGCAACAGGAAAAGTGTAGCTTGCAGAGGCTGGATTCACTGGGTAGAACCACACCTCAAGAGGAGGGGTCAGTGAAGCCAGGTGTGACAGCAAACTTGGGAGCAGCAGCTGTCCAACAGCCTTGGAGAGGGAGGTCAGAGGGGAGACGCCACCACGGTCATCCTCAGCTGGAGCCCTGTTCTGAACGCGACAGATCCTTTTAGCTCCTTTGCTCATAAAGAGCCATTATTCCCTTCCCAAATCTCCAGGGCACTTTGCTTTTGGTTCTTTTTGTTTATCTGTCTCTGAACCGTGAGTCCCAGAGAATCTCACTGCTTCGTTTACCTTCAGCCTGTATCAACCCTGCAAAATTCATGTGTTGACGCTCTAACCCGCAATGTGACAGTATCCGGAGGTGAGGTCTTCAGGACATAACTAGGGTTAGATGAGGTCACGAGGCTGGGTCCCCCGTGATGGGATTTAGTGGCTTTATAAAAAGAAGATGAGACAGGAGGTCTCACCCTCTCTCTGTGCCTGCACTCTCACCAAGGAAACGTCATTTGGGACCACAACCAAGAAGATTCTCACCAGGAACCAAACCGGCTGGTACCCTGAACTTAGACTTCCCAGCCTCCATAACTGCAAGAAAGAAACGCCTGTTGTTTCAGCCACTGGGTCTATGCTAATTTATTATAGCAGCCTGAGCTGACTCAGAGAGCCTAGAGCCACGATTCTTACATAAGAGGTGACAGCAAACTTGCTGACTGACTGGCTGGAATCTCTCTCACCTACACATAAACTGTGGCCCAACAATTAATCAGTACATCCATTTTCAGCTTCTACTGTGGGAAACACGATGGGCTGAGCAGTGGGAAATGATAACTTCTTTTCAAAACTGAACCAAAGGTCCAAGCAGCTTAACACAGTATTAGATTTTGTCAAATGGGTACATGTCATTATGCATGCAGATCTAATCAATCGTATTTCTAGTAGATGCATTGAATAACCTGAGAGAAGAAATCAATTACAGAAACTCATGTTGCTCATAATTTGAGGACTTTGTGTCTCAAGGTTTAGGTTTGAAATCAAAACTGTTTAGCATGAGGGGTGGGAAGATGGGAGGGAAGTGTGCTTTTTACATTCTGAAGAAATTTAAGGGTAGGGGATACAGTATGGCTAACTTGTATGTGTTAATGGGATATTTCTGCATCTTTTAAATGTTGTGAGCATAAATGGTGAACGAGAAATATTTTATAAGTAATACAACTAACTGACACATCTTCTGTTGTTTCTAAATCTACAGAGAAAGCCTGTGACTTAGTACTTCTGCCCCAGGTCTTCCAAAGGCAAAACTATGCACTGAATCAGGAGTGGAAGAAGGAATATGATATAGAGGATAAATGAACACAGGGTCAAGAATAAAGAATATCATTGTCTCTATCACTTGTTAATTACAGTAACTCCTTAGATACGGAAAGCTTGCGTCTTGCGGTTTTACTTTTCTTTCTTTCTCTCTTTAGTTCTGTTCCGTGAGCGCCTGGTTGACATATGTAAGATGTGCTCACCTGTACCTCTTCACCCCATCACTGACACCATGAGGGCCTCCCTGGCTGGGGTTCCTGCTCAGCTCTTTGCGGCCTTTCCCAGGAGCGCCCTGGCCCCAATCCCTCTGCCCACGTGCTTGATTGTCATGGAAGCTGGTCCACAGTCAATTAAGTCCAGGAGGGCCAGAGTGGGCTTTGCATGTAGCAAGGTTATCTAAAGGGCCTGGAACGCTGCCTGAACATAATATGAGCTTAATCAAAGTTGCCGCTTGGTTGAATAATGGGACTCATGAAGTTTCAAAGCAACAGCCCAGTCAGGCCCCAGGGCACCCCCTGCCCCCAGCGTGGGCATTCCCAGGACAGGCTCCACCCACCACACTCCCCACCCCCACCTCCCACCCCCCTCACCCCCATCTTGGCAGTTTTCTCCAGTGTCGAGGAGAATCCGGTAGAGGTGGGGAGATGGGAGTGATGTGATTGGATCGGGGGAAAGGAAGCCAGAGTTGGCAGAAGAAGCCAGGAGAGGTGGCTTCCTTCATCAAGGCGAGGAGAGCAATGAAGAAGGTGGACAGATGGGACCTGAATGGAGGAATGGAGGTGGGCCGGGGTGGCCACCTGGGTGTGGGGGGCTGGTGAGAGACAGAAGAGAGCTATGGATTGTTCCAGGTTTTTCTGGCTCAAGACTGGAGAACGGCATGATGAACCCAAATTAGAAATGAGTTAAGAACGGATGGAAGTGCCCCTGATGCTTCATTCGCATCTCAGCCTGACTCCCTTAACGTCAAGTCAGAAATGTCTCAGTCATCTGGCTGAGTGGTGTGATGGAGACCTACAGGTACGTTTTTGCTAACAGGCTGTCGGATGCAAGGCCCTATTGATAGATAATTCATTATCTACACACCTCGTGTTCACCTTCCTTGTAGAAACACCCGTGGCCTTTTTAAGCACACAGAATGCACTCGACAGGGACAGAGGGCAGAGCCAGAGGCCACAGCCATGGAGCGTTTGCCGTCTTCTGCCAGCTATCATGGGGCCCTGTGGGCCAGAAAAGGCTCCTCTGGTCGGAAAGCAAAACTTGGCCTATTCTGAGCGGCGTGCATAGTTTTTCAAAGGCGCTGTGAGTTGCAGCGTAGTGTTCCTCCCGTTTCCCACTCAGAGGCACAGCAAGAGGTATTTGGCACTCGGGGGTCGGGCTGCCCGTGCGCTAATCCCTTCGAGGGTGGGTGTCCATCCCACTCCTGCAATCCCCTCACTCTCCCTTCCCATCCTTTTCATCTTTTCATCTTCTTCCCCCTTTCATTTTGGTGCCTGACTTTTTTTTTTTTACCACCTGGGTGTGGCTTTGTGTGGAAGTCATTTATTCTTTGGAACCAGCTATTTCCACAATGTGGGGGAAATGCGAAAGAGGTTAGAAGGATCCCAGCAAACTCCAGGTCCTGATCCAGGAGATAAGGGCCCCACCTGTGGTTTGAGGGAGGAATGGAAGGGAGGAAGGTGGGCCATCTAGAAGGATCCGCTGGACAGGCACCTACGGTGCTGGGTGAGGATGCAGCGAGAGCAAGGGAGTCCCGTCCTCCAGGAGGCTGAAGTCGTGTGGGCTGTGCTTGGGCCTGATATCACCTCCCCGAGAAGGAAGTATGGTCCCCGCTGTGTCTGGATGAGCAAGGTCAGGCATGGAGCACCCAAACCTTACTAGCGGCAATAATTCCCCAGTCTCCAGCTTTTGCCCTCTTTATCACAAATTGGCTAAATGGGATGATCCCATCAAAGATCTGAATGATCCTTCCATCCTACTAGGTTTCCCTGGTGGCTCACTCGATAAAGAATCTGCCGCCAGTGCAGGAGACCTGGGTTGGATCCCCGAGTTGGGAAGATCTCCTGGAGAAGGGAATGGCTACCCACTCCAGTATTCTTGCCTGGAGAATTCCATGGGCAGAGGAGCCTGGCAGGCTACAGTCCATGGGGTTGCAAAGGGTGAGACACGACTGAGTGACTAACACGTTCACACTTCCAACCCACTAAGCAGGTGGAAAAAAAATGTGTAAGAACTAGAAATCCAGTTCACTGCCAGTTTCTAGCTTTGCTTAAACTTCACAATTGAGGTGGCATGGAATAATTTGAAAATCTGACCTACGGTAAGTCCCCTACGTACGAACCTTCAAGTTTCGGGCTTTCAAAGATGTGAACGTGTCCCTGTAGGCCAGCTGTTGTACCAACTACTGTACTTTCCAAGGTACTGTACTGTAAGATTAAAAATATTTTCTTTATCTTTTTAATGTTTCTTTTAATGTATTTTTGCATGAAAAGTATTGTAAACCTGTTACAGTACAGTACTGTGTAGCCAACTGTGTTAGCTGGGCACCTAGGCTAACTTGGGAACAAGTTGGATGTACGGACACCCTTTCAGAATGGAACTCATTCACATGTAGAGGACCTGCTGTATTATCCAATATCCCTTGTGATAAAGGGGCTGAGGCAGTGGGCCTTTAAACATCCCATTATGCCAATGGGAAGGAGTGAGGCTCTTCAACCAGTTCAGTAACTGCTGAATCCAAGAGTTTAAAAGGTCCATAGATCCCCTGTCGAATTCGGTCACCAGCCACCTCTGCTCCAGGATCTTCCTTATCCTAATCACTGTGTTGTCACACTGTGACCTGGTAAGTGAGGGCTCATGGCTGAACCGTGCCTGACTCTTGCAGCCCCATGGACTCCACCAGGCTCCTCTGTCCATGGAATTTTCCAGGTAAGAATACTGAAGTGGGTCGCCATTTCCTCCTCCAGGGGATCTTCCCGACCCAGGGATAGAACCCGCATCTCTTACGTCTCCTGCACTGGCAGGGCCACCCGGGAAGCCCCGTGGTGCATCGGCAGGTGGATTCTTCACCACTAGCGCCGGCTGGGAAGCCCACTGTGATCTAAAGCTATACTCCAATCTCAGGAACGGGTGGTTGGCAGGATTATCCGTAAGCTGTCCTAAAGAGCTTGCTCCACATTTGCTGGGCGAGGAGAGCGGAGGGCCGGAGGGGATCACTGTCTCCGCCTTCCTCTGCACAAGACCCGGCCGGCAGGCTGAGCCAGATCTGCAGACAGCTGCTGTGAGCCGAGTGGGGTGCAGACAGAACATACACAGAACCCGGGCTCCCAAGGGCCCAGCACCCAGCTCGCCCCGTGTGGGTGCATGCACACACACCACCCCTGCCCGGAGCTCTCCCCATAGGAGGGGCTGCTTGTGATCAAAGGCGGCAGGCCGCCCGCCGGAGGGGCAGGAGGAAAAGCCACAAGTGGTGACACGCTCCAAAGACAGTGGCGTCACCATCAGCCGGAGTGGAATCTTCCCAAGCCTGCGGTCTGGGAAAAAAAACCCAGGTGCCTATCCGCTGGGCCACACCCCACCGGGGAGGCAGGAAAGGAAAACAACACGCTGGAAAGGCAGGCCGCTTCCTGCTCTGTGCGGGAGACAACCGGCGTCGGGCCAAAAGCTGACCTGCAGAAAATGTTTGTTGAATGAACAGGTCTTGAGCAAAGCAGAGTCAAGTTTGATTGTAGGCCCGTGATACATTTCACCATGACTTGACAAGATTAATAATGTAATACTCCAAAAATCACTGATTTGTACACTTCAAACAGATAAATGATATACGAACTGTATCTCAATAAAGCCATTGTTAAAAATGCAAACAAGTAAAAAGACACATTTTGCAAAAACAAAAACAAAAAACCTAAAGCTCCAATTAAACTGTGTCTGTGAAGACTTTTTTTTAAAGCTGCTGCGTGTACTAGCAGAGTTTCTTGCAGAGCCTTGCACCCTCTCCCCATTCTCGGCTGTTTCCTGTATGTCACCATTTAGATTTGAATTCAGCTTTGGGTGGGTGTTACATGCAGGAGATGGTGCTTGGCTGCAGGCAGAACCCCTTGGCTTTGGGAGTTCTGATTCCCCAGCCACCTGATTCATCAGTCAGGCTGCCCACCTCTCAGACCCTGAACTGAAAAGTCTAATTTTCTTTCTTAGCTGTGCCCTAAAACCTTGTGCACAGGCTCTTTGCCTTTCCTCCCTTACTTAGCACCTCCTGCATTTTTTAAAACCATTTCTTCTATCCTTGGTTTTCCCTTAAACCTTTAGCATTTCACTATATCACACCTTTAACTTGCTGAGAGCTGCAAGCACAGTCGTGGACTGTTTTGACTGAAGGAATCATTAAAATAGTAACAATTTACAATACACGCTGTATATACGGACACACAAAATACAGGTAGACACAAAAACAGAAACGGCTTGTCAATGTCTCTCCTCTCATTACATTGGGAAGGGTAATCTAGAATCCCTGACACTGCATTTGCTGCAAGAGGACTGGAAATATTCAGCCAGCAATGATAGAAGATCTCGGTCGTAAAAACATCTTGTATATAAATATCTATTGTTCACGGGGAGGTGCCATGTCCAGATCAGGGCATATATTGTGATTAGATTTAACACTCATGTAAACATTTCCCAACCTGTCATTTTCTCAGCTGGATTTGTGCTTCACCCACATTAAACAGTCAGCAAAGAGTGGCAGAGAAGCACAGAAAACAGGGGAGAAAGCAATTAGGGTGGGGAAAAAAAGAGGGAAAAATAAAAACAGTCTTGAAAATATATCCTCCTACCACCCAAAACAGGTAGTGTTCAGAGAAAATGTTAAGAGATTCAGAAAAAAGAGAATGACGCTGTAAGAACGGTTGTAAGCATGTTTTTATCTTACTAGAATCTTTAGAAAGTCAGCAATTTGCATACCGCACCTGTATTAATCAGATACTTGATTGAACAGAGGTTTCTCATTCCTTTCCCCCATCAGACTGTCTAGGATGACACTGGGGAAATTGACTCTGATGTTCAAACGAGTAGCAGGGAGGAGTGTCTGGAGTCACCACTCAATGAAATAATTTAGCACTTTTATTAGGAAATCATTATATTTACCCAAGGAAAAACCTCATTTTCACTGCAAACACAGGAAAATCAAGCAGTTTCAAAGGCTGCATAAGAAAGATTAGTCAAGTACACATCTGTCCCCAAAGAAAGACAAGTTGAACAGGTAAACCCACTCTTGATTATGCGGACTTGAAGGTGGATCATACAACATCTTTGCTATTGTTTCTTACTCTAAATGATTGCCTCCTGCCGTTGTTGGTTGGCTATGATGAGAGCTATCCTGAACTACCAACTACTACTTACTTTCCAGTGTCCTTTGTATCTAAGGGTGTCAGTATGCCTTGTCTTGGCCAAGGAGACACAAGGAAGTTTGCTGAGGATGAGAATGAAGTTGGGTTATGGGAAAGCTTTCATGAGACAGGTAAGCTATCTTATGGGCTTCCCAGGTGGCGCTAGTGGTAAAGAATTCGCCTGCCAATGCAGGAGACCTAAGAGATGCGGGTTCGATCCCTGGGTTGGGAAGATCCCCTGGAGGAGGGCATGACAACCTACTCCAGTATTCTTGTCTGGAGATTCCCATGGACACAGGAGTCTGGTGGGTTACAGTCCATAGGGTCACACAGGGTCACACGACAGAAGCAACTTAGTAAGCAAGCAAGCTATCCTATCTCTCTTTCCCTTGTTTCTGCCTTGTACGTGGTTTTGATGCTGTGAGCTACAAAAGTCATTTTATAGCTTTAAGATGGCAAGGACAAGGGCCAAAGCTCAACATCTCAGGATGTCAGAGTGAATACAGAGAAAACACTTGGCTCCCCAAAGATTCAATTGAGTGGTTGAACCAACACCAGCCTCCAGCTCCCACCAGATTTCTTAAGTGAAAAAGCAAATACCTATGGGCACCAACTCGATGGACATGGGTTTGGGTGGACTCTGGGAGTGGGTAATGGACGGGGAGGCCTGGCGTGCTGCGGTTCATGGGGTCGCAAAGAGTCGGACACGACTGAGTGACTGAACTGAACTGAACTGATGGGCCTAAGGTACCATTTTGGATTTCTGTTACCTGCAGCCCAAAGCATTTCTAAGTGATACACCATGTACCAGGGGTCCACAGAGGCCCAAAGCAGGGGCTGGAATCTGGGTGTCTGATGAACTAGCACTGCAAATTGCCTGACGTCATCTGTTTGCACTTTCAAAAGTCGAATTACTTTAGCTTTCACCTTTAGATCTGTAATTTTCCTGGAACTGATATCTTTTATACTGTGTACAAGAAGAATCAAGACTTCTGACATACGGCTATCTAATTGACTCAGACCATTATGAAAAAAAAATCTTTTGACCAACGCACTACTGTGTTAACTTTGTCATAAATCAAGTATGACTTTATATAAATGAGTACACTTAATACTTTCTTCTGATATACTGCTTGATATTTCTATTTTGCATGAACAGTAAGCTCCCTTAACTGTCTGTAGCTTTACAATCCTTTATATAATAAACTCTCCACTTTTATTTTTTATTAAAAGAGTAGTTTGCTATTATCCTTTGCATTTTCATACAAATTTTACAATCAACCTGTTGCTTTCCCAAAAAAGAGAAAAAGCAAAACATACATCTTAAATATCCTAGATCCTGAATATCTTGATCTGTTGGCTTCTTTATAATACTGAACTTTCTAATCCATGAATGTAGCCTATTCCTCCTTTATTTAGATCTTATTTGATTTCTCTCATAATGTTTTCTTACACATTTTTCATTGTATTTATTTTAGATACTTGATGATTTGGGGATGCTATTATGGATAGTGTGGATGTTATTTTCTCTACAATTGTTGCTGTACCATCGTCCTCCCCTTACCCAAAGTTTAACTTCTATAGTTCCAGTAACCTGCAGTCAACCATTTTCTGAAAATATTAAATGGTAAATTCTAGAAATAATTCCTAAGTTTTAAATTGTGTACTATTTTGAGTAGCATGATAGAATCTTTCACTGTTTCTATCCATCCTTTCGAGGACCTAGAATCATCATTTTTTCCAGTGTATCCACACTGTATATGCTACCTGTATCAGAAAAATATATAGTCTTCCCTGTATCAGAAAAAGTATAGTCCATATAGGGTTTGGTACTATCTAAGGTTCTGACATCCACTGGGAGTCTTGGAACATATCTGCTGCAGATCAAAAGGAAATACTGTATGTAGGAATAAACTGATTATTGTATATTGGTGTTGTATTCAGTGGCGTGGCTGAATTTACTTAATAATTCTAATTATTTTTCTATAATTCTTTTGCCTTTTTCTAAATGCACCATCATGTCATCTACAATAGCAAAAATATTGTATCTTCCTTTTGAAACCTCGTTGCTTTTATCTCTTTTTTCTTGCTAGTAATTCAAATACAATGCTAAAGAAGGTGACTCTGGTATCTTTTCTCATTCCTAATCTCAAGGGATGGCTTTCATTATTTTACCCTTAAGTATGATGTTTGCAGTAGATTTTTTTGAAGATGACCTTTATCAGATTAAGAGAATGACTTCTATGTTTATTTTGATAAGTAAGAATTTTATCCAGAATGCATACTGAATTGTATCCAGTGCTTCTACATTTACTGAGATGGCCACATCTCCTTATTCTATTTTTATTATTCTAAATTGCCTATGTTATCCTATGTCTAATTTATCATTCTCCTTTATACTATTAATGTGTTCAATTATAATTGCAGTCTTTCGATTATTAAACCATTCCTATATCTCTGGAATTAACCCAAATTGGTTCTGATTTGTACTTTTTATACATCACTGGATTTGACTTGCAAATATTTTAATTAAGAATTTTAAATCTACAGTCATGAAAGGGATTCATCTGTAATTTTTCTGACTTGTGATGTCCTTGTATTATTTCAAATTATAGTGAAAGCGTTAATAGTTCAGTTGTGTCTGACTCTTTGAGACTCCATGGACATAGCCTGCAAGGTTCCTCTGTCCATGGAATTCTGCAGGCAAGAATAATGGAGTGGGTAGCCATTTCCTTACATCTGACTTTATAAAACAAGTTTTTAAATGTCTTTTGTTTTCTTATTCTCTGGAAGAGTCATACAAGATCATTTATTTATTAAAGTTTGGAAAATTTTTCCAAACTGGACCTGGAGTTGTCCTGAGGGCAAGGTTTTTAATAATGGATTCAATTTTAATAGATACTGGAATTCCTATTTCTCTCTGTATTCATTTTGATAAGATGTTTTTATAATTATCAAATGCATTGGAATAAAAAAATTCATAATATCATTTGATTTTCCTTTAACATAAGAAGGAGACTATGTAATGATGACCCTTTTTTCCATTCCTGTTATTGAGAAGTCTGGGGTTAGTGTTGCATGTTTTAAAATAATAAAACCTTTTTTTTTTTTTCAATCTGGCTACTTTTAAGATTTCCACTTCTAGTTTCCACAGTGACATATCAGATCATAATGTATCTAGGTGATATATCTATATCTTGTATTTATCCCATTGGGGTTTATAAGAATCTATGGCTGGTCTCTTCAGTTTAGGAAAATTCTCAGCTGTCATCTCATCAAATTTTGCTTTGGTTTCATCGTCTTCTTCTGGGATTCTAATTATAAATGGGGACTCTAATTCCATGCACATTAGGCCTTTTCCCTCTGCCCCACAGCCTGGAAAAGACTCGCGAGATGCAGCTGCCCTAAGTGAACAGTGTCTGTAGCCTATTCATAGCCTATTTAACCATGTACTCCTTAGAGAGCTCTTCCATATGAAGTTTCTCTCTGCACCACCCAATTCTCGCCCTCTATCCTTCTCCTTAAACATATTCTGAGCTGTCTCTTAGTGCCAAACACAGTGCCCATTCTGATCACTCTTTCCTTGCTCCTACAACCTGCTTTGAAAGCTGCGTCCAGGAGGGTTTCCTGAACACTCAGGGAGAATCTTGGGTCAAGTCTTTGACTTTTTAAAATTTATTTTTGGCTGCTTTGGGTCTTCGTTGATGTTATGGGCTTCTCTAATTGTGGTGCACAGGCTTCTGACTGTGGTGCCTTCTCTCATTGCAGATCCCGGGCTCTAGAGCCTGGGCTCAGTAGTTGCGGCCCATGGACTTGATGCCCCACGGCATGTGGAATCGTCACAGACCAGGGACTGAACTCATGGGCCCTGCACTGGCAGGCAGATTCTTAACCACCGGACCACCGGGAAAGCCCCCACATCTGTGCCTTTCTATCAGCTTTTGGCTGTCTAAGCAGCGTGCAGGAAAAACTAATATAATTAGTCAGGAGGATGAGATAATGTAACTCTGGAATTTAATACTGGAACCCTTTATCCACGGGAGGATAAGACAGTCGTAATCCCTCCTGGTATTTAAAAAGATTTCATCTTAGTCGTTATGGTTGAATGTCATCATCAATTCAAAGGACGTGAGTTTGAGCAAGCTTCAGGAGACGGTGAAGGACAAGGAAGCCTGGCGTGCTGCAGTCCACAGGGCCGCAAAGAGTAGGACACGACTGAGTGACTGAACAATCACAAGTAATATTTTATGTTTTTAAATGTTGCCTTACCTACCCACTTCCCCAAACAAAAGAAAGAGAAAAGTGGACTTGGTATATAACCCCTGTTCGCCTCAGAGCAACCTGATGAAGACTTATTATTGTCACTTTAGAGCTTGTATAACAAGGGATGGAACGTGGTCTTGTCCATCTGTTTTCGAGTCTGGGCACATGTGTGCAGGCGTCCAGCTCTGCGACCCCATGGACTGTAGCCCTCCAGGCTTCTCTGTCCATGGGATTATTTAGGCAAGAATACTGGAGTGGGTTGCCATTTCTTCCTCCAGGGGATCTTCCTGACCCAGGGACCGAACCGTCGTCTCCCACGTCTCCTGCACAGGCAGGCAGGTTCTTCATCACTGCACCACCTAGGAAGCCTGGGCACGTGCGGTGGTATGAAGATCCCGCCTCCCTGTCACTCTCCTTTACCCCCTACAGCCTCTCTCCCTGCAACACAATCAATAGATCTAAGGAAAAACCAGGTGACGTAGGACCAGGACCCCATCGGCTGCAAGACTCCCCACTCGGCTCTGCCCCGTGTGGAGCAGCACGTAAGGGCCTCCAGCTCTGCTCACCTGTAATCAAGTTGGGAAGGTTTTGCATGGCCCCATGACCCCTGCGGTGCTGGGCTTCACCCCTAGTCCTCTCACCCTTTCACTTCTCAGCGATTCACTAAGATTTCAGTAAGATTTCTGCGTCCACAATCTTCGAGGACTTTTTTTTCCTGAGGCAGTAATGCACACAGTGAGGACAGGGGCGAAGACACCTGTTGAATGAAAAGGCTGTGCTGTGCTTAGCTGCCCAGTCGTGTCTGACTCTGTGACCGCAGGGCTGTAGCCCGCCTGGCTCCTCTGTCCATGGGGATTCTCCAGGCAAGAGTATTGGAGTAGTGGGTTGCCAGGCCCTCCTCCAGGGGAGCTTTCCAACCCAGGGATGGAACCCAGATCTCCCGCATTGCACTTGGATTCTTTACGATCTGAGCCACCAGGAAGACACTTTAAAAAAAAAAAGCACCAGGCAGGCAGGTGGAGAACGGGTCATGAGAGGGAGCTTTGCACCAGGACGTGGCTTTGTGTGCGCGCTCAGAAGCCACTGCACATGTGTGGACACGTGTCTTAACGTGCATTTCACTGGCTCTGAGCACAGACAGGACCAAGGAAGGGGCTGGGCGGCTTTGACGCCGTGGGTGGGGAAGGAGAAGGGGTCCTGGGCGGGGGGGTGCGGCAGAGGCCAGGGGGCGTCTGGGTGGCAGCGGCAGGCATGGTCTCAGAGCTTTTGACTGACACACAATTCTGGGCAGGTCATCGCCCGCGTGCGCATCATCCTGCCACTCAGCCTTAAGAGATGCTCTGTGTTTATCCCTCCGGAAGGCCTAGCTCAGGCCGGCCTCTGCCTCATTGGGCAGGCCGTCGCAGCCATCAGCCGTCATCATTCCAGAGGCCTGTCACACAGCCCGACACCCGCCGCAATTCCCGGGCAGTTGAAAGGCACCAGGCCCCTTCCGAGCAAGCACAGCATCCAAGGAGGCGCCTCTTCTCTCCTCCCTGCTGCCCTCCGAGAGCACCCACCAGCTGCCTGCCCCCCAGCCCATTAGCCCCAGACAGAACAGACAACCCGGCAAGCCCAGGGACTCTGTTTTCCACTGTCATTGCCTCCAAGTCAGGTGCGAGGGTCAGGGGGGCCCACGGGGTGAGGATGTTAATCAGTTAGGAAACCCTGATTGCATCTTAATAACAAATGCAAAGCACCCGAGAGCAGCAATTTGCAGTAATGGGAAAAATCAGCAGGTCCCTGGGGGTTGGCAGGAAGTAAACACTCTCCACGCTCAAACTGGGGGGAGGAAAAATCATTTGTGAGAGCGTCGCGTAAAGCTGCGGTGCTGTCAGTCCAAAGAGGGGAGATCCTGGAGTAAGGAGAGACCAACAATAGATGAAGGAAGGCCCAGCTGTTGGGTGTGGCTTCACCCTCAGGCAAAGAGCCTCCACCCTACCGGCTTCCCTGCCCCCCAGAGATTCCAAAACTCAGAACTCCTTCTGGCCCTGGGGCCTCCCTGGAGGCTCAGATGGTAGAGCATCCGCCCCAATGCGGGACACCCACCCAGGTTTGATCCCTGGGTCGGGAAGATCCCCTGGAGAAGGAAATGGCAACCCACTCCAGTATTCCTGCCTGGAAAATTTCATGGACGGAGAAGCCTGGTAGGCTACAGCCCAAAAGAGTCTGACATGACTGAGTAACTTCGCTTTCTTTCTCTCTCTAGCCCCTGTGCCAAGGGCCCATCAGAAACAAACAGAAAAAATCATCATTCACAAAATCTGACCAAACAAGGGTATCCAACTCAAAGCATTCGAGATTGAAGGGCAACCAGGCAAAAACAAAAAACTCAAGCATTCAAGATGGAAGGGCAACCAAGCAAAGGTTCATTTCCCCCTCCAGCTTCAATGACTGTACACACCTCTCTCTAGTCAGAGGGGGCTAGGAACTCACCATTAAATATTTCTATCCTGCTGGGACATTCCTTTCTTTTACAACTTCCTTGGAATGGGAAGGAGCAGTTATCCCCACTAGAAGGTGAAATGTTTTTTCATAGCATCCATTTTTCTTCCTCTTTGAAAACGTTCCCAGCACCGAACACGCACGTTTTTCTTACATGTAATTTGATTTGGATGGTTTCTTGACCTGCGTCCAAATCCAGCCGTGGGTAATTATTACTGTCACTATTGTTATTAATACTGATATTTATCATAATCTCACAAATGCTGGGACAGCCCTTAATCTTGCTGTTTTATTTGGTTGAAAGGAAAATGGAAAGCATTGGCCCCCCTCCCAGTTGATCCTCTTGTATTCACCTTCCCCGACTCCTACCACGAGAATAATCAGCCCGCTTACCAGTGAACTCCAATCAGCTCTAACTCTGAATTGCATTCAGGGCATAGAGACAATGCCAGCAGGTGGAAGGGTCAAAAAGTCAGAAATATCTCATTACGACTGAGGAAATATCTAATTGTTAGGGCTTCTCAACAAATGCTTCGCGAACCAGTGAGCTCTCTAGAGCCAGAAATATCCAGGTAGAGGCCACCAAGATTATCCTTCAGTTCAGTTCAGTTCAGTCACTCAGTCGTGCCCAATTCTTTGTGACCCCGTGGACTGCAGCACGCCAGTTTCCCTGTCCATCACCAACTCCCGGAGCTTGCTCAAACTCATGTCCATTGAGTTGGTGATGCCATCCAACCATCTCATCCTCTGTCGTTCCCTTCTCCTTCCACCTTCAATCTTTCCCAGCATCGGGGTCTTTTCCAAGAAGTCAGTTCTTCGCATCAGGTGGCCAAAGTATTGGAGTTTCAGCTTCAGCATCAGTCCATCCAATGAATATTCAGGACTGGTTTCCTTTAGGATTGACTGGTTTGATCTCCTTGCAGTCCAAGGGACTCTAAGATTCTTCTCCAACACCACAGTTCAAAAGGATCAGTTCTTCAGCGCTCAGCTTTCTTTATATTCCAACTGTCACATCCATACATGACTACTGGAAAAACCATAGCTTTGACTGGACAGACCTTTGTTGGCAAAGCTAATGTCTCTGCTTTTTAATATGCTGTCTAGGTTGGTCATAGCTTTTCTTCCAAGGAGCAAGCATCTTTTAATTTCATGGCTGCAGTCACCATCTGCAGTGATTTTGGAGCCCAAAAAGATAAAGTCTCTCACTGTTATCCTTCAGGTATGCCATTTAGGGAAGTAATGAACTAGGACCTTGGGTCTCAAATTTCAGGTCCATAGGAATCATTTGGAAGATATGTTCACAGATCTCTAGGGTCCCTCCCACCAACAGTTGCTAATTCACTAAGTCTGAGGAGGAGTCCAAGAAATTGCATTCTTCTTCTTTTATATATATATTTATTTACTTATTTTAATATTTATTTATTTGGCTGTGCCAGGTCTTAGATGTGGCACTCGGGATCTTTAGTCATAGGATGAAATTAAAAGACACTTGCCCCTTGGAAGGAAAGCTATAACAAACCTAGATAACATATTAAAAAGCAGAGACAACACTTTGCCAACAAAGGTTCATATAGTTAAAGTTATGGTTTTTCCAGTAGTCCATGGGGTAGCAAAGAGTCAGACATGACTCAGTGACTAACAACAACAGCAAACTGGAACTCAGTTGCAGCATGTGGGATCTCGTTCCCTAACCAGGGATTGAATTCCAGTCCCCTGCACTGTGAGCATGGAGTCTTAGCCACTGGACCACCAGGCAAGTCCTGAGAAGGTGCATTTCTAATGAGCTCCCAGGTGATGCTCTGAGGTTGCTGGTCCAAGGACATGCTTCGAAACCATTAAACTAAGGAGAAGCCTAATTTAGACCACTTAACTCTCCCTGGAGGCTAAGATTTTATGATGTTACAAAATAAGAACTGTTTAAGAGGTGATCAAGAGTGCCTGGCTCTGGGTAAAGGGATGAGGCGTGACAGTTCTCTTACAAACTTAATATGCACCTTTAACAAGAGGACAACCTCACCCTTCACCTTTCAGCACTGTTGTGTCTCCACAGATAAGCTGATTCATCCCACAAATGCTTAGATGTCGGCTCAGCCTATCACTGGAAATTTTCCACTGCCTCATTGAGTTCAGGTGGATAAGCGTACACACACAAAAAAGATAAACCCCTAGTTTTTACTCTCCTTGGAATAACTATATGCCTTCTGGCTGCAGCACTGTTAACAAAAATAAAATAACAAAAAAAGTCCTTTTCCCGGACGCAGGGTAACACAGCCTTAGCCTGTGATTTCTGCTACTCTCTCTCTTTGCGGAGCTGTGAAATTCCCCGGAACCGTGTTTTCAGTAAGCCGGGTATGATTCCCTTGGGCGGCTATAAAGGGGAGTAAGGAGAGGAGAACAATCCCAGTAAACATCTCAACAGAACATGACCCTCTATGAGGGCTTCCTGACTGTGGAGCATCTCCCACAGCCGTTATCATGTCTGATCCCCAGAAACCTATGGAGGACAGACAGGACAGGCAGCATCAACTTGGTATTACTGATTAGGAAATTGGTGCGGAGTTTCTGAATTGCCCAAGGGTCACTGAGTGCACCACAAGTATGTTAGAAGAAAATTTCAGGTTTTCTGACTCCTGCAGCGATCTTTTCAATGACCTCAAACTGCTCTTGAAACAGAGCAGGAGCAAGGAAGATGGCCAGGAAAACGGTAAATCCGCAGGAGCTGGATAGAGACCGAGTGTCCAGACAGCCACTAGCTCTCCTCCTCCCTCTTCTCAGTCTGTCTGCAGGCATTCTCACAGACCATCCATCTGTCCATGCATCCACCTGTCTTTGGACCCACCCATTCATTCATCCATTCATCCAGGTTCTCAGTCCATCTATCCATCTTCCCATCCACTTACCCACCCACCCCTTCATCCATTCATGCATCCAGGTACTCATCCATCTACCCATCCACCCATCCTTGGTCCCACACACCCATTCATCCATTCAGGTACTCATTCGTCTATCCACCCACCTATCCACCTACCCATCCACCCATCCATTCACCTCCTCATTTCAAAGACAAAGAAACAGGCCTAGAGAACTGAAGTGCCTTGCCCAAGATCATATAGCTAGTTAGCAGCAGAGTCAGGACTAGAAATAAAAACAGAACTCAACTTCTGAATCTTAAAATAGTATCTACTATTACCATGCTACTTTCCATGATAACGGCAGCATCATATTAAACTGGATTTGCTGAGGTAATTCATCCCTGTGTTTTCTGTTACCCTATTTCTATTCCCTTTATTCTAGAATTAGCCTGATATTTTACGCTTACAGCATAAGTGAAGGAAAGATATATAAGAACAAAGTTTCCCTATGGTATGCAGGGTACCAGGCAGATATTTTTGCAGGGGATGGGGAACTGTCTGTATAGACAGTTGGAGCTACCCTAAATTATCCCGTCAGTAGCAGTGAAATAGGGGTCCAACCTCATACAGTTCTGACAAAGAATCACTGCTCCATCCAGTAGACGTGATCTCATCACCAACCTACTCTTCTATAAAGAGTGCAGCTCTGGGGCCCTTGGATGATCCTATAGGTACAAGGTCTAGGGCCCCTTGGATATCTGGTAGTCCCACATATGGAGGAAAGGGTTAGACAGTGCTCCAAAGGAGAAAAATGGGGATGGGCCCACGTACCTTTCAGGGGCCAGAGGAGGATTTAGAAACATTCAGAGAAGACATTTCAAAGCATCGGGTTCCTTGAGGCACAGAGCCTGGGCAGGGGTCCCATTTATCCAGGTCAATAACAGTACTGCACCAGACCACAGAGGGAGGGAAATCAATACAAGCTTGGACACTGGGGCATTAAAAATACATGATATAGAAGAAGGTTTCCCCACCCTGGGGCGAAACAAAGATTCTCTGGGCTGGAAGAGTGAGGAAGAAAAAAGTTAAAAGAAGGAAAGAAAGTTGAGATGCTACTGAGTTTCACCCAGCCAAGTCAGAAAGGAAGGGTAAGGAGTGACAGAAAGCCCTGAGTTCCAGAGACGACTGTGCCCCTGGGTGAGGACCATGACCTGCAGTGCCCACCTCTTCTTCCGCCTGATTCCACCATGCCCGGCAGGGTGAGGAGTGGAAGAAGTGTCTGTGACGTGTGTCTTTGTGGGTGGGCTTGAGGCAGCTCAGAAGTCCTCCTTGAGTGTGGATCACACAGGTGATGTGTTTTCAGAGCTCCTAAGGGTGGTGCAGAACAAGGCAGAAACAGAGAAGGAGGGCAGGGGTGGGGGGAGGCGGGGGAGGGGAAGGGGAGGGGGAGGGGAGGGGAAGTGGGAGGGGAAAGGGAAGGAGCGGGAGGGAGACAGAGAACCCTAAGAGGTTTGGGTATCAGAAGCAAAGGAGTCCCAACAAAGACCCACAGGAGGAAGAAGGGCCTCTCAGCAGAGCCCAGAGATAAGACCCAGGCTAAGCCAGCCCTCCTGCTCTCAGACCCCTCATTTCGGCACCGCATGCCTCCCAGGGAATGGAAGCAGCCTTGAGATGGAGGACCCTGACAGGACCAGGCGTAGGTTTTTACCACTTGGCTGAATGGGAGCTCAAAATGGAAATGAAATTGTTACTGAATGCAAAAAAAGACATTAGAACACCATACATTCTTTTGCCTATCTCACTTTTTAATTTAGCCTCATACTTACTACAAGAGGCGCTAGTGAAAAGTGACAACTGAAATCCTGGAGAATTCGAATAGACAAGGGTGCTCAGGAACCGTTCAGTCTTCAAGACACGGGTGAGGGTTGGACAGAAGAAAGCCGGCTCTGGGACTCGCCTGGCATTCTGTCTGTAACTTGGGGTTCTCTGTCTTGGCCTCTGGCATGTCCCCGGGGGCCCGTGATGTGGAAGAGACAGCAGGAGTAGCTGTACACTCCATCCCTTCACCCTCACGCCAGCCCCTTACAAAACGACGTGAAAAGCCTGCAGAAATGGCCCCAGGCATCTCTCCGCGGGGTTACAAGCAGCACTGGCAGGGCTGGCAGGCCGTGGGGTCATCGGCTTCGTTCTCATCTTGACAGGGGTGAAACAGGAAGCCGCTCCTCAGGCACACTGGCCTGCCTTGACCCCTGCTCACATGAGCCCTTCTCTGTGAACCGGAGCAGGTTCACGGCGGGTCTTGGACGGGACAAGCATTACTATTCGCCAGCAGCCCCGGGAACTCTCCCTGAGGCCTCTGCTCCAGTCATTTCATAACCTGGCAAGAATCGAGTCACCTTCCAGGGTTTTCAGCACTGATGACACTCCTGTTTCCTCATAAAAAAGCCTGGGTCACCTGAGGACGCTTCTTGCACGGATCCAGCTGGCCTGCACCTTCCTGTCACCAATTCCCTGTGTTCCCTCCAGGGGCGTGGACCATCGTTTTCACTGTAATGAATACACTGTAATTGAACTAGTTACGAGGATTAAAAAAAAGTCTTTGCAATCTGCTAAGTAATGCCTTGATCCCTTGTCCTCTTTCAAAAAGGAAGACTGCAACTGATACCCCACCAGGTTTTACCTGGGCTTACTGAAAAGCCGTTATTTGTTTTGTTTTTTTTTTTACTTTTTATTTTGTATTGGGGTATAGTCGATTAATGATGTGATAGTTTCAGGCGAACGGTGAAGGGAACTGGCCGTACACAGACATGTGTCTGTTCCCCTTCAAACTCCCCTCCCATCCGGGCTGCCACATAACATTGAGTAGAGTTCCCTGTGCCATAATTTTTAAAAAATACAAGTGTAATATGAACCAGCCACACATCTCAGTATTTCATCTGCTTGTAGAGAACACGCCTCCAAAAAAGGCTTTGGGGAAGACCACTGCGGTGTAAGGGCAATTAGGTCAGATCATCTGTTCATCGTGTATATGCAAATTACATGTGGAAAAGCACTGCAAGTCATATCATGTCAGGAGGTGGATCAAATTACCTACAGCCACTGATTCAGCTGTTACTGATGATGTTCCTAACCCCCAAACCACCCAAGGTTCAGCAGGGTATATACCAATAAAAAGAACATGCAAACTGCTTCACCCTCACATAAATGGGGACTCAAGGCTTTACCTATAGGGAGCAACTGGAGAACAATACAAAGAATTCTTGTAATTAGTGAATATAATAAGAACAGTGGTTGATATGCAATAAGTCCTAGGCCTTTGGTAAGCATTTGACATACATTATCTCATCAAAACTTTAGGAAGACAAAGACAAGCACTGTTATTAGACGGATTGAAATGAAATAAGAGACTGAGAGCTCTGCACCGGCTCAAGGTCAGGTGGTCAGAAAGGCAGGACTTGAACTCAGGTCTGCTTGCCCTCAGAGTGCTCAAGCGCTGAGGTCTGTTCCACACATGCGACAGTGAGCGGCCTGGAGAGGACAAAGAAGGCCCACAGGGCAATGCCTGCTACGTCAGCAGTGCCCCAAACCGGGCCTGAATTGGGACCCAGGTAAAAAGACCAGTCTGGCCGCAGGGCTGATCTCGGCCACGTGGGAGAGCTGTGAGCGCCAGGCAGCTCCGTTCCCCGGTACGTCTGACCGCAATCCAGAAAAGCAAGCAACGTGTTCAGTGTCACACAGATCCCTGAGCCGTGAAAGGTGGTAATTAAACAAGATGCTGTCCAACTCCTGTCTTGGGGAGAGGGTCAGAGGAGGACACAGGATAGCTCAGGACACAACTCGAATCCTGGAAGCGTATCTCCTTCGTAGGAACTTCTTTGATTGGTTGTATTTGTGCACTTTTGAGTGTCATCAGATTGGCACTGGCCCTGACACCCAAAACCACTGGAGACGGGCACATTTCATCTGCTCTGTGAACGGGCGCTAAGGTTCCAAGCTTTCCCATGTGAGGCCTGAAGCTATTCTGGAGTAACCAGATCTCAATGATACATAAAATAAACAAAGTGCTGCATCTTGATTGTGTGAAATTGGAATCTGAGAACCTCTCCTCTCTTAGGGAGGTAAGAACAAGGTGAGAATAAGAGATAAAGATGGGAGTGGGAAGTGAAAATAATCTTTTGGAAGGGTGAGAGATGTGAGTCCAGGGGACCTGTTTCTTTTTCTTCATCATAAGCTAATATTTTTATTCAGTGGGAAAAAATCCAAGGAAATGTTTCTGGGAGCTTTCACACACATTTATAAGTAAAATTCCAAAATTCTCTGGAGTATGATCTAATACATTATTACCTAATATATTAATGTCTAATAAAAGCAACACTCATTTTATTCTTAATATTGTTAACAGTGTACAGTACGTGTGCTATCAACATGCATGTGTTTTCCTATCCAGTCTCTTAAATAACTCTGTGAGGTAAGTATTATGCTCCTTGCATAATGAGGTGAGGAACTAAGGGATAAGAAGTCCAGCAATCTGTTGTTGCTCTTCAGTCACTAAGTCTTGCCTGACTCTTTGTGACCTTAGGAACTGCAGCACACCAGGCTCCTCTGTCCTCCACTATCTCCTGAAGTTTGCTCAAATTCATGTCCGTAGAATCAGAGATGCTGTCTAACCATTTCTTCCTCTGCCCCTCCCTTCTCCTTTTGCCTCCAATCAGTTTCCAGTATCAGGGTCTTTTCCAACGAGTCAGCTCTTCATATCAGGCAGCCAAAGTAATGGAGCTTCAGCATAAGTTCTTCTAATGAATATTCAGAGTTGATTTCCTTTAGGATTTACTGGTTTGATCTCCTTGCTATCCAAGAAACTCTCGAGAATCTTCTCCAGCACCACGATTTGAAAGCATAAGTTCTTTAGGGCTCAGCCTTCTTTATGGTCCAACTCTCACATCCATACAGGACTACTGGAAAAACCATGGCTTTAACTGTATGGACCTTTGTTGGCAAAGTGATGTCTCTGCTTTTTAATATGGTTTTTCCAGTAATTTGCCCAAAGTCAAATGGCCAGGGAACACTGGAGCCTGGGTTCAAACCCCAGTCTGCCTGAACCCAAAGTCTTAGCTCTTGACTGACTCCAATGGCAGGGTAATTATCAAGTCACTTTGCTCCCTCTATGTATAATGTGATGTGTCTACAATGAACCAAGACTCATTTGCACAAGCGACTCCTCTGCATAATGGGAAGTTCAGTTTTACACACAACTTGATGTCTGTTCTTCACAGTTTCCTTTTTAAGCCACAAGACCATCACCAGCACCACCAACAAAAATCCAATATGAAGTATTTAAGCAAGAGTTAGAACGCAGGCGTTCAGAGTCAACAGCTATTTTTTAAGGTACATTTTACACGTAGTAAAAGGTATAGGTTGGAGAAGGAGATGGCAACCCATTCCAGTGCTCTTGCCTGGAGAATTCCAGGGACGGCAGAGCCTGGTGGGCTGCCGTCTATGAAGTCGCACAGAGTTGGACACGACTGAAGCGACTTAGCAGCACCACCAGCAGCAGCAAAAGGTATAGATCATAAGTGTGCATCAGTGAGTTTTGGCAAACCTGTACACCTGCATTATCACCACCCAGTCAAGATAAGAATACTTCTATCACCCAAGAAACGTCCATCTTCCTACCTTGTGAGCAAGCACCATTCTAATTTCTAACACCATAGGTTTATTTGCTGTATAAGTGTGGGTCTATTTCTGTGCTCTATTCTATTCCATTTGATCTATTTGTCTATTAAAATGCAAATATATTAATTAGTGTAGCTTTACAATATATCTTGAAGTCAGATGGTATTAGTCCTCCAACTTTGCTCTTTTTTAAAGTTTCTTTTTATATTCTAGGCCATTTGCATTGACATATAAATTTGAGAACCAGTTTGTCACGTTTTATCAAAAAAAAGTCTGAGATTTTGATTGGGAATGCACTGAATCTATGTGTAGACAACTGACATCTTAACAATATTTAATTCTTGATTCAAGAAATAAAGTCCTTAAATATGATATATCTCTTAATAATCTGTTTTCTTAAATATCTCTTAGCATTACTTTATAATTTTGTTTACTCTATTGCCAAGTATTTTATGTGTTGGTGCTATTGTGAATTATTTTTATTTCATTTTAATTTATTTGCTATTAGTATATAAAAACAAAATCGATTTTTATATATTGACCTGTACCTTGCAAATTTGATTAATTATTTGCTATTTCCAGCATTATTTTGTAGATCCCTTAGGATTTTCCATGTGTATAATCATTTGTATCTAAGAACCAATCACTTCTTCTTTTCCAATCTTTGTCTTTTGTTTCTTTTTCTTGCCTTATTACAGTGGCCAGGACCTTCAGTACCTGTTGAATATAGGAGATGAAAGCAGATGCTTTTGTCCTATTTCTTATCTTAAATATAATGTGTTCAATAGTTCTTCATTAAGTATTAAGTTACCAGAAGGATTTTTGTCTTTGCCCTTTTTCAGATTTAAGAGGCTTTTTGTTTTTGTTTTTTTACTAAGAATTTTTATCTACAAACGGCTGTTGAATTTTGTCAAATGCTTTTTTTCCATCTCATTATCTATTTATATTTTCATTTAAAACTGAGCTCCAATTATTTCTTCCAGCTATTTGCTGTTTATCTCCTTGTTTTCTGATATGTGTGGTCTCCCAGGCAATTTTGCTGACTCCAACACAGCATGAAGCTGGAGTCATACGTGACTGAAATCTGGTATTTCCCGACAGCTGTACTTTTGTGTGGTAGTTTCTGTTTTCACTCAAATACTGTTCATTGTAGGGGTGTTTTTAATTTTGAGCCAAGTCATGCTAGAATTACATATTTAACTATTAGAAATAGTTATTACAGAGTTGTTTTTTTTTTTCACTTACCACATTTCCTGAGACAGATGTAGTCAAAAGCCTCAGAACTTGGCTGGTTCATCAATTCACAATCTGAAAAAGAAACACAGAAATGTTGCAAATCTTCCCTTTGTACCAAAATCCATGCAGTCAAGACGGATTGGAAAGAAAATGAAGCACTGAGATGCACCATCCAGCAGCCAATACCATGTTATCTATGGATCAACCGGGCCAAACTACATGCGTTAAGGAGCCATTTGGAGAAAAAGACAGGCTATAACCTTGCCAGCCCAGATCTGGCTAGGAAAAATAACTACCTCTTCCCCAAGGATTGCTACACACTGCTTATACTATTTCCTTAACAATTGTCACTCAGTCTCTAAAGGAGTTATCCATCATATCATTAGACATGACAATTCAGATGCTTGAAGCCAAGCCTGGTCCAGATTAACAGTGAGTTTTTTTCCCCTCTGTGGTTTCATACTTTATACCCCTCTTTTCCTTTTCCTTGTTTTCTTCACTTCCAAACTTTTCTGTCAGCCAAAAATACCAAGGGTCCAGAAAGCAACTTTTGTTTCTGACTACAAAAGAACAGATGCTCAACCAAGACTTTCTCTTCATGATCAACTTGGGGATGGTCTTCTTACAATGATACTCTCAAATCTCAAACTATTCTGGAACTACTGACCCTGAAACTACTCAGAGTCAAGGTCAAGTCACTGCTTGACCTTGAAACTGCTCAGAGTCAAGTCACTCCTGAAAACCAACCTTTGTACCTTGGGCCTGAATGTCGCATCTAGTGAGAAAACCCTGCCAAACTAAAGGGAGTTTGAGGAAATAAGTTTAGGAAGTGTGACATTCTTACATCCTCCTGGAAATTCACAAGATACATTTGTATATTAAAAGCTCTTTGATATACTCTTTAACCGACTATGGCTTTCACTTTTTTTGACCATAGAAATACTGTTTTGATTTGGTTGACTAACACCTTTTTAACTCTCATTCCACACTTTGACACTGTCCCTCTACTTTCTGTGTTCACTGGCACACTATAAACACTCAGCTTTGCATCCTATGAAAGGGGAAAAAGCATCTTTTAGAGAAACATTCAACAGTAGACTATCAAGACCCTTCAATCTGGCCTTGCCTTCACAGCTATTTGGATGGTAATGCCCGCTTTGGAAAAGGATCAGTTAGATCTCCGACTTGGCTTAAACGTTGAAGGAAGTTGAGGGTGGAAGGAGGGTAAAGGTTTTGCAGCAGAAAGTACAGACGGGGTGAAAGCATTGGCAGAGAAAGGAGAGAGGAGAAGAGGGTGAAGACATGTAAGAGCTACAGAGAGGGTACACTGCCTTCATGGGAGACTGTGCAGCCCACCAGTGTGGTTCACTCCTGAGAGATGAGGTGGGACTCTATCCATGTGAGGCCACCAGCTTTTATGGTGGTTAATTAATGAACCCATAATTAATGTGGTCAACCCCCACTTTGTTATGTTCAAATCATGCCTCTTGTGGGCAATGAGATCCTACTTCTTTCACCTCTCCTGCCATCTCCTCTTTTGGTGTCCTGGTTTGGTTTAGTTGAGTTTTTATTATTAAGCCAACTTATTTTCTTTTAATGTGAAACTTCTTAATTCATTCTAATATGTTTTAATCTTTCTCCCCCATATCTCAGAATACTCTTCCTCTGCATAGACTCTTGAGTTTGAGGTCTAGGCCACCGCTGTCCCACAGGATTACTGGGCAATGGAGATGCTCTATAGCTGAGCTGTCCCGTGGTCCCCACTGGCTGGCCACACGTGGCGACTGAGTGCCTGAAATGTGGCTCATGTGACTGAGGGGCCGAAATGTTAATTTTAAAGAATTTAAAGTCAGATAAGTGGGGACTTCCCAGGTGGTCCATTGGTCAAGCCTCTACCTTCCAGTGCAGGGGATGCAGGTTTGATCCCTGGTAGAAGAACTAAGATCCTACATGCCTCGCAGCAACTAAGCCCATTCAGTACAACTACTGAGCCCGCACGCTGTGGAGTCAGTGCCACAACTAGAGAGAAGCCCCCGAGCTGCCAGGAAGGATCCTGAGGGCTGCAGCTAAGACCCGATGCAACAAAACAAACAAATAAATAATTTTAAAAATAATAAAGTCAAATAAATACACATGATCAGTGGCTACTGCATTGGAGAGCAGATTCAGATGCCTAGACCCTGAGAAGAAAAGAAATATGCTTTTATCACATCACATTGGGATGGCTACCCCACACTTGGAGCACTGGAGAATCTGTTAAATCCATTACTATGTGCTTTAGTTTTAGACTACTGCATGCATGCCACAGTACGTCTGAAGATACGCAGTTTTCGGCAGTGTCCATGGTTTTGTACATACAGGGACTCGTTCTCCCGATTATTTGACTTCACATATCCAGGAGGCTCTGTGTGTAAATAAATGTAAAAGGACTCCGAAGGCAGACAGACTTGGGTCAGCAGCCTCATCCCATCAATCTCTAATGACCCCTTACCCATATTCCATCTATGAAGCTGCAGCAGGACCTGTCACCTTCCTATCATATAGCCCTCGGCACCAGGGACAGGTCTCTAGAGAGGACAGGTAACCCAAACTGGGCCGTTCTCTCCCTGGGAATTTGGGAGATTAGAGAGAGAGACAGAGGGAGAGTAGATGCTTCATGCAGTTGAATCCATGCACTAACATTGAGAACTGCTGGCCTTCTCATTTTCAATACCCAGATCACAAAATTTAAAGGAGCCAGTGTATAAGAGAGACAAGAATTATACAGGCAGGCAGAAGCGGGGTACAGACACTAGATAGAACAGGAATGGGGAGGGTTCCTAGACCTCCTTCTGATGGGCATTGCAATGCTTGCTCATCAATGCCTCTCCCCGCTGACAAGAAGCCGCCCTCCCCAGTACTTGTGCAGGGCCATCAGACTAGCAGTAACACTGTGGCCTGAGGCGGCAAAATTCCTCTCTGAGTCGCCCCACTCACTGCCCTGCTGGGGTGCATTTAGGAGCCTCTCGATGAGACGACAGATCCAATATTCCAGAGATCCAAGCAGCTGGGTCTCTGAGTCACCACCTGGAGGACAAGTGTCCTGGAGAACCGCCCGGGCCTGCATGCTGATGCCTTGAACCACCGCGATTGCGAGGTAGTTATGAAGACATAACTTGGCTTCTTCTGGCTAACATTCTCTCTGAGCCTCCGTTCGCTCATCTGTGAAATGGAGATAAGACTGCTCTGTGAGAAGAAACCTTTCTTTGTTCTTCAGCAGCAAGAGCTCCAGGTCTGGTTGATTCTTGTTGTTGTTGTTTAGTGGCTAAGTTGTGAGCGACTCTTTGCAACACCATGGACTATAGCCCACCAGGCTCCTCTGTCCACATGATTCTCCAGGCAAGAATACTGGAGTGGACTGCCATTTACTTCTCCAGGGGATCTTCCCCGACCTCGCGATCGAACCCACATCTCCTGCATCTCCTGCATTGGCAGGCAGATTCTTTACCACTGAGCCACCAGGGAAGCCTGGGATTGAGTTTAGTACAGTCTAAAAACCTCCCAAGTACCACAGTCAGTATGATACAATCAGTGCCAATCCAATGGCATCTGAAATCCATTTGCCTCAGCCTAAGGAGCTCGAGCCAGTGTCAATAGGGACCGGTCACAGAGAACACACTGTCCTTTGTCAGGGCGGCAGGAGGGGACGACTGTGGGGCAGGCCTGGGATGGTGTCCTCCCGGGGCCCACTGCAAACTCCTGCGATCCTCACAGCAAATCAGGGAAGGTGCCCCAGGTTCTGGGAGAGGCTCCCTTCCACTCCCTTCCTTCTTGCTGCTGGCAGATGGGCAGCCACTGAGACAGAGGAATTGGCTCTGCCAGTTGGTGCCTAAGAGAAAAAGAATGAAAATATAAGGCTCCCAGAAATCTGCTAGCAGCACCAAGGCTGGCATCGGACATCCCTCATCAGCACATGCCCCACTGGGCTACCCGTGCCTCCGTTTCTGCGTAACTTCCCACCAGGGGAAGTCTCACAGGTCCGTGTCAGTGTGAGTGTGTGTGAGTGTGTGAGAGTGTGTATGTGTTGTGTGTATATGTGTGTATTGTGTGTGTGAGTTATCTGTGTATGTTGTCTGTATATGTGTGTTATATGTCTGTGTGTGTGTGCATCTGTGTGTGTGTGAGTGTGTGTATTATCTGTGTATGTTGTCTGTATATGTGTGTTGTATGTCTGTGTGTGTGTGTGTGTGTGTGTGTGTGTGCGTAGGGAAATCCACGTTTCCAATGCAGCAAAGCGAACCCCTCTGCTTTCTCCTCCAGAGCTCCACGAGGTCCTTGCTGCCCTTGGTGTTCACTGTTGGGAAGAAGAGCTAATGTCCTGACGACAGCCTTGCTCTCCAAGCCCAGCCAGCTGGACCGGTCAGAGGGCCACATTGATGAGGTGTGAGCTTGAAAATGGGAAAGAGATCCGTTTGGGTTCCTAACCTGCGGAATCCATCTGGTTCCTCTCTGTCGTCAGTCGGGGACCCCACAGAACCGTGCCCGGCAGCTGGGAGGCTCGCCTTTCTTTCTGAAGAGCCCGTAGATTGGGGAGCTTAGCCAGGAGCCTTGGGATCCGGGTACAATGCTCTTTGCACGGGTCCTGAGTGGCCTTTGGCCCTGCCTGAGGGGCAGGTCCAGGGACTCAGGAGAGGGACAGCTGCTCAGAAAGAGGAGGAGGCACTGGCGGGAGGGCCGGCGCTCTGACCCAGGCTGGGGTCCCCAGGCTCTGCCCAAACCCAGATGCGCTCACTTCTCGTGGGCGCCCCTCAGGTGTGCTGGTGACTGCTCCCAGAAAGGCAGGAAATGGATGAAGAGAGTAAAAATTCGGGCTTCCCTGGTGGCTCAGTGGTAAAGAATTTGCCTGCCAATGCAGGAGATGCAAGAGATGAGGGTTCAATCCCTGGGTTGGGAAGATCCCCTGGAGAAGGGAATAGCAACCCCGACTCCAGTATTCTTGCCTGGAAAACGCCATGGACAGAGGAGCCTGGTGGGCTATTGTCCATGTGGTCACAAGAGTCAGACATGCCTTAGCAACTAACAACAGTCCTCATCTCAGTCATTCCTAGGCACCGCCAAGATCTAATCTATCAAATGGCCACTTCCATCCTCACCTTCTCACCACTGATTCTTTCCCTGGGTGGAGAAGGGGTTATCAGATTTTCCCCAAAATTGTTTTTGTTCAATTTATGATCTCCAAAGCCCAGAGTCCCAGATCAGAAATGTGTGCGTTATACATACGCCTTCTTGAAAGAAAGCCTGGCCCTTGAAGGCTGTGTCTCAAAGACTGAGCTAAAACCAAACTGAGAAGAGAATTTGTGTATCTTTTTGTGGTTTAGAAGGTCGGGGACTTCATTTCCTTCCTCTGGAGCTTGAAAAGGGCTTCCTGCTATGCTCTCAAGGAGCCTTTCATTTGTGGGCTGCGAACGCTGGTTTATGTTGATGGCAGCATATAAAATTAAGTGAGTGGCTGGTTATTTAGTTTCTAGCACATTAGAGTTCTTCTTATACAAAGCAGTTATTCACAGAGTTTATTCTGTTATTTGTTTTCTTTTAAATCCCAGGGTGGGGGGATGTTAACAAGGTTAACTCCCAGTTATTCGGGTTATCTAGTTTGTTTGCCGGTGGCTGAGTGGGGCCTGGGGTACAGTCTCTGGAAGCAGGCGGACGCAGGGGTGCTGTTACAGGGAGAAGGCTCATCTGGATTCAGGATTCTGGAAAGGAAGGGGAAAGATGAAGGGTCAAGAGACCGGGTACCAGGGCTTGGGTACCAGTCTAAGAGACTGGGTACCAGAGCTGGTTGACAGATTTGGTATGGAGCCACAGAGCCAAACATAAAGAATAACTGCAGGATTGCAAAGTCTAGAGTTGTTGCTGTTAATCACTACGTCGTGTCTGACTCTGCGACACCAAGCACTGCAACACGCTAGCTCCTGGAGTTTGCTCAAATCCATGTCCAGTGAGTCGGGGATGCAATCTAACCATCTCATCCTCTGTTGCCCGCCTCTCCTCCTGCCCTCAATCTTTCCCAGCATCAGGGTCTCTTCCAATGAGTGGGCTCTCCGCATCGGGTGGCCAAACTATTGGAGCTTCAGCTTCAGCTTCAGCAACAATCCTTCCAGTGAACACTCGGGGTTGATTTCCTTTAGGACTGACTGGTTTGATCTCCGTGCAGCCCAAGGGACTCGCAAGAGTCCTTTCCAGCATCATAATTGGAAAGAAAAGTCTAGAGTACTTTCATACAATTAAAATGTAATGCATTCTACATATAGGAGTCACATTAAGAAAATAAAAAAGAAACAGATATACAATATTACTATTTTGATAATTTTAAAATTTAACCCACTATGTCCCAATATCACTAAGTTAGTATTTTACCTACTAGGTTTTTTTCAGACTAAGTCTTTTCAAATCCAGCATGTGTTTTCCACTTACAGCAGACCATATCACAGATCAGCCACACTCCAAGTTCTGTGGCCACACATGGCAGGGACTCCCAGAAAAGTCCAAGGGGATTAGAAGGATATAAGAAGAAATGAGTGGGAAAGGATCCTTTGTTTGGAAAGGAACCTGATAAGTTGTTGCCACGTTGTGTTTTGTGGGATGCCCAAGAGATGGTCAGAAGGAAATTAAAGATACAGGACTGATGATTGGGAGGGGGAGGCAGAGAAGATTGATTGGTCAAGGCAGATTTGAGGTAATAAAAATCCCCTTACTATATTCTACAACACTTGTTTCATGAATGCCCAGAATGTTCTGTATTAAGATTTAGTCCATTGACACATGTGTCCATAAACAGTAAAGGGCTAGGACCATCTGTAGTGGGCCTAAAAAAGTGAAAGCAGCAGTCAAGTCCAAGTCTTTGTGACCCCATGGACCGTAATCTGTTCCCTGTCCATGGAGTTCTCCAGGCCAGAATACTGGAGTGCATTGCCACTCCCTCCTCCAAGGGATCTTCCCAACCCAGGGATTGAACCCAGATCTCCCGCATTGCAGGCAGGTTCTCTACTGTCTGGGGCCCCAGTGGAGTAGTGAGCTTAGGCTTCCCCTAAAGCTTCAAGCTTGAAGTATTTGGGGATATTAATGCCTATCCACCAACCTTCAAATCATTCCCAGCATACATCAAGGATTCAGATACGAGTGCTTTTTGTTAAGTAACACGTATGTTAAAATATCCAACAAGTACAGAAGTGTATAAAATAGAAAATAACTGTATTTTCAGCTTTCTTTTTGTTTCTTATAAAATAAGGATGCTATACTGTACTACATCATTTTCTTTAGGGTTTTTTGTTTGGTTTGGTTTTTTTTTGACTGTGCTATGGCAGCATATAGGATCTTAGTTCCCCGGCCAGGGATCAAGCCCATGTCCCCTGCATTGGAAGCATGGAGTCTTACCTACTGGACCCTCAGGAAAGGTCCTCACTTTCTCTTAAATGAGTAATGTGAACCTCCACCTCATCCTTTGAAATGGATGGGGACTACTCTATTGTGTGGATGTGTTTCACCATTCATTTACCTGGTCTCCTCTTGATGGAAATTTATGTTGTTTCAAATTTTTTTGCTATTGTAAAATACTACAATGACTATCCTTTCATATATATCTCTGTACAATGGTTGGTTTGATTCCCTAGGAATACATTTTGAGAGTGATTATCATTATCAGTATGAGGATTTTAAAGTTCCCAATGAATACTGCCAAGTTGCTTCATAAAGCTCCCCTTTAATACTTCTTGAGGATTCTGTTTCCACGACTCCATGTTAATACTGGTTATTTTCATTCTTTTCAATCTTGTCCATCTGACTGGTGAAAAATATATTACAGTTTACATTTTAACTTCTTTGATCACTAGTGAAGTAAACCGGTCTTTAAATATGTATGAAACATTCATATTTCTTCTGTAGATTAAAAGTGAAAGTCACTCAGTTGTGTCCAACTCTTTGCGACCCCATGGAATTCTCCAGGCCAGAATACTGGAGTGGGTAGCCTTTCCCTTCTCCAGGGGATCTCCCTAACCCAGGGATCAAACCCAGGACTCCCGCATTGCAGGAGGATTCTTTACCAGCTGAGCCACAATGGAAGCCCAATTCTGTAGACTGCCTGTTCCTATTTTTTGCCCATTTCTAGATTGGGAGTTTTTCTCTTACTAACAAAATGACACTGACATTTCATATGTAATATACCCTGCAGGTATCTCCCCCGATTGTTCGTTTTTTATTTTGTTTGTGGTGCCTTTGCTTAATATTTCCATTACAGGTAAAATCCGGCCAAAATCATCATGTGGAGAAGCTGGAGGTGGGAACCAGCAGAAGGGCAACAATGGGGAGAAATGATCCAGGGCTTTCCCTCAGTGATAAAACTGGCCTAAATACACAGACGCAGTGGAAACCTCTCAACCATCTGGACGTCTGGGGTAAGTCTCATTTTATTAAAAACAAAGTACGAGTTTGTATTTTATTTAATAAACATTGAGTCTCTAAACTGTAATAAGAATGAAAAATAAAGAAGGATGCTTTCCCTTCCAGGCTTAATTCTGATTTTTCTTCAGAAAAAGGTCAGTTGGGATATAGGGGGGGGAAAAAGCTCTTGGAAAAGTAATTTTGCTGCTTTAGAAGTAAGGGTAATAACCATTTGGAAATTCTTTACAATTTAAACAAGTTTCTCCACGTTATCCCTTTTCTCACAGATGGGGCTTCTGGGCCAGGTTAAGCATAGCATTTACTCCAGAAACATTTTTTAAGCCCCTACCCTATGCTAAGTGTCTCTAAAAAGGGAAGAATTTCTTGCCAACTGGCAGTAGGACAAGAGCATGAAGTCGGGCTTTACTCTAAATGTGCCTGAACCCAATAAATACAGAAAAATCAATTAGCACAGCCCTGTCTTGAAGGCCTTATGGTCTCACAGGGAATAAGGTTATTGAACACACATGGGCAGCGCACCGCCTCTGGAATGTTGGAGGTGTAGCGTGCTGGGAGGGGGTGGGATTCTACCTAGAAGGATCCAAGGAGTTTTCAGAAGAGGCAATCCTCAAGCAGTGTTTAGAGAGAAAGTATGTAGTTAAACGATCTGGAAACTAAGAAAGCAGATTCCATATATTCAGAGGAAAGACAGACGTGATTGCAAACACCAAGGATTCTTGAAGCACCTATCATCTTCAGGATGACCTGCTAAAGGAGTATTCTGAGATACGAAAGTCTAAGTAGTGATAACTGTGGATGCACAGACCATCGGACGGTGAGAACTGTGGGACCCAGCATGTCAGTACTTGGCTCCAACATGGGCCAGCATCTGATGTGACTCTTTTAAAAGATAAGATGCCTTTTCAACCTGTAATACTCAGTTCAGTTCTGTCGCTCAGTTGTGTCTGACTCTTTGTGACCCCATGGACTGCAGCACACCAGGTTTCCCTGTCCATCACCAACTCCCAGAGCTTGCTCAAACTCATGTCCATTGAGTTGGTGATGCCATCCAACCATCTCATCCTCTGTTGTCCCCTTCTCATCCTGCCTTCAATCTTTCCCAGCATCAGGGTCTTTTCCAGTGAGTCAGTTCTTTGAATCAGGTGGCCAAAGTATTGGAGTTTTAGCTTCAGCATCAGTCCTTCCAATGAAAATTGAGGACTGATTTCCTTTAGGATTGACTGGTTGGATCTCCTTGCAGTCCAAGGGATTCTCAAGAGTGTTCTCCAACACCACAGTTCAAAATCATCAATTCTTTGGCACTCAGCTTTCTTTATAGTCCAACTCTCACATTCATACCTGACTACTGGAAAAACCATAGCTTTGACTAGACAGACCTTTATCAGCAAAGTAACATCTCTGCTTTTTTTGTTTTATTTTATTTATTTATTGGACATGCAGCATGTGGGATCTTAGTTCTCCAACCAGGGTTTGAACCCATGCCCCTTCCATTGGGAGCTCAGAGTCTTAACCACTGGACTACCAGGGAAGTCCCATCTCTGCTTTTTAATGTGCTGTGTAGTTTGGTCATAGCTTTTCTTCCAAGGAGCAAGTGTCTTTTAATTTCATGGCTGCAGTCACCATCTGCAGTGATTTTGGAGCCCAAGAAAATAAAGTCTGTCACTGTTTCCATTGTTTCCCCATCAATTTGCCACGAAGTGATGGAACTGGATGCCATGATCTTAGTTTTCTGAATCTTGAGTCTTAAGCCAGCTTTTCACTCTCCTCTTTCACTTTCATCAAGAGGCTCTTTAGTTCCTCTTCAGTTTCTGCCCTAAGGGTGGTATCATCTGCGTATCTGAGGTTATTGATATTTCTCCTGGCAATCTCGATTCCAGCTTGTGCTTCATCCAGCCCAGCATTTCTCATGATGTACTCTGCATATAAGTTAAATAAGCAGCATAACAATATACAGCTTTGATTTACTCCTTTCCCAAATTGGAACCAGTCTGTTGTTCCATGTCCGGTTCTAACTGTTTCGTCTTGATCTGCATACAGATTTCTTAGGAGGCAGGTAAGGAGGTCTGGTGTCTCACTTTATGGCCCTTTGTACTTTCCAGGCTCTACTCCAAGCACCTTACATAGAACGGCTCAGCTAACCCTCATAAGTCTTTTACCTCCTTTTGGCAAGTAAAGAAATTGAGGGACAGAGTTTTAGCCACTTACTGAAGGCTACTTGGTTCAGAGGTGATAGTGTCAGAATTTGAACCTGAGCTGGGATGTGAGTCCAGCCACTCAGATGTCATCATCTGTGTTCACAACCAGTGTCTTCCAAGCAGATATATTTATTATTTACTAAGTCTCAGTAAGTAAGTTGCAATGTGGATTCAATGGACATGAACTTGAGCAAACTCCAGGAGACAGTCGAAGACAGAGGCGCCTGGCGTGCTGCAATCCATGGAGTCACAAAGAGTCAGACACGACTTAACAACAACACGCTGCACGTCGAGGTATTTTTTCTGTACACGTGACCTCAAGTGCCATAGATCTGTGAGGTTGTGAGGTTGATACTGCAATTTCTCCCCTTCGACAGCAGTACAGAGATTACCTGCCTGCCCAGTGGCACAAAGTGGAAAGTAGCAGAGCCAGGACTCGAGCCCAGAGAGAATGACCGTGGAGAGCGCCAGAGGTCCTGGGTAGGGTCGTGGAAGCACGCAACGCAGGAGGAGGGCGGGGATGGTCCCCTGGCATTTGGCGCACTGCTCTCATGGTTTTCTCTGGAGCCTCCAAGACAAAACAAGTATTCAAAGGATGCTCTGCAAACACTGAGGAAGACTGCAGGAAATGGGCGTGACAGGCTTAGCTAAAAGGAAACTGGGAAAGGGGGATGCAAATGCCCCAGTCACGGGCAAAGGAAGCGCTGTCAAACAGAGAGATGGGACTGACTGTGGCTTCAGAGGTGAGAATCAACAGGGATTTTCTGGTAGTACACTCACAAATGGAATGGCGCTGTGAACCCCTTGGTAGCGAGGTTTTTCTGATAACAGGCAGGGAAAAAAATAGCCATCAGAAAGTCTGGAGAGGGGCATTCCATGCTGGATGCAGAGCTGGCTTAACGTGCCTCTAAGGTCACTCTCTTCTATGAGCTAATTGAATCTTAATCACCTTCCAACAAGCTCCGTTACTTTTATGGAAATTAACATATGACAGAATCAAGACTTGGGAAGTTCATTAGAAGCTGTTTATTCAGCATTCTTTTGCCTGTTTTACCAAATCTTTGGTGCATGAGGTTCATAATTAGGTTCCTAAAGAAATACAAGTGGCGTCAGTAGTTTATAAGATAGATTGGATTATGTTCCTTGTAATTTACAGTTCAGAGTATTTTGTTGCATACTAATGCTCTTGAAAAGTCACGCTCCACGAGTAAGAACTAATAGCTCACCTTTAACCAGAAGATATGATTAACCAGGATAACCCACCTGCACGCCATGACAAATAGCAAACGTTCTGGAACAGTCTCTGAATGGGAAACTGAGCAGCAAAGTATATGAAGCCGTTTTCCTACTGGGAACCCAGAGGCAGCAACCCTCTGCTCATTTCCTCCACTGGCCAAGCCCAGGTCCCGGAGGTTATGATTTAGTGTCAGCCACAGCGTTTATTCAGCTGTTTCAGGGACAGGAGAGCTACTGCTCATAGGCTTGATGGCCAGGGGCATCCAAAAAGACGGCCAATGTTCACGACGTGTGTGTTCTCCAAGCACAAGAGGTCTGTTCTTACGCAGGACTGTCTGATGGTCTGGAAGTGAACCCGAAGGGAGAGGCGATTACTCTCCCCACCAAGCTGCAAGATGCCCCAAGGAAAACTCTCCCAGAAGACCGTAGTTCACTCGGTTTATTTAGGAAGCTTCTAACACCAGTGACAAAGAATCCTCCTGCCAATGCAGGAGATGCAAGAGACGTAGGTTCGATCCCTGGGTCAGGAAGATCCCCTGGAGAAGGAAATGGCAACCCACTCCAGTATTCTTGCCTGGAGAATCCCATGGACAGAGGAGCCTGGTGGGCCACACTTCATGGGGTCACGAGTTGGATACAACTGATCAACTAAACAATAGTGATGGCACCTCGAGGCGACGTGTCCACAGTCGGCATTGCATAGGTCACACCTGCCCTTCATCACCCTCTCTCCTGCCTGGCTGCTGTCATCACTGATGTTGTTGACTTTGGGGAGTCACCTTAGGGCGGGCCGGTCACCCTGCTCCCAGGGCCACCTGGCACACCCCCTTTCCTGTGTCCCAGAGGAAAGTGAGCCCCTGCCCCACAGACAGGAAGCCTGCTGCCAGGCCCTCCACCACCCCCGGCCTTTCCTCCACTCCTGTCTTGTCACTGACTTGTCCCTGGACCTGTTCTCTCCATCGGGGGGTCTCCTGTCCCCTCTCCACCTCCAGGGTCCACTTTGCCAAGTGCATGCCCAGCGGGCTCTGCACATAACCGCTGTGCTTCAGGGAAAGCACCACGGACCAGACATCAAGAGCTTGTGTCTCTGTGTGGTCCTAAAGCCACGGGGCTTGTTTCCTCAGCTGCAATCCAGGAATAATAACTACCCCTGCCCCCACTGGGTATAAAAGGCCTTAGTGAACTGAGAAACGCCCCACGATGTAACAGAGGAGATGGACATACAACCTTAAAAAGCAAGGAAATCCTGAGGCACACTACAGTGGGCATGAACCCTGACACTATGCTAAGAAAACACGACAGTCACAGAAGTAGCAGCTCCCCGGGGCCACCGACTCAGGCAGTGAATAAGGAAGGACAAGCCTGGAGAAGGAGACGAGTGTTCCAGGGGAATATCCCAGTGCTCCACAGGTCTCTTCTGGAAGCCTCTGGGAGGTTTCAGAGATGCCAAGTAACACAGGATGGGAAAGTAATGCATGCTGCCTAAGTCAAAAATAGAATGAAACCCTCCATTCTTCACTATTCTTCAATCTCTGAGATTTAAATGTTCATTAAGATAAATTAGTATTTTGTCAAATGCAAAAAAAAAAAATCCTAAGGCATTTCACTTCCAGGGATAAACCCCAAAGAACTGAAAACAGGAACTCTAACAGATATTTACACTCATGTTCATAGCAGCATTACTCACAACAACCAAAATATGGAAGCAAACCAAGTGTCCACCGACAGATGAATGAAAAACCAAAATGTTGTCTCTCCATACAAAGGGATATTATTCAGCTTAAAAAAAAAGAGAACATTCTGACATAGACCACACCAGGGATGAACTCTGAGGACACTCTGTGTGCATGTTAGTCACTCAGTCGTGTCTGACTCTTTTAGACCCTATGGACTGTAGCCCACTAGGTTCTGCTATCCATGGGTTTCTCCAAGCAAGAATACTGGAGTGGGTTGCCAAGCCCTCCTCCAGGGGATTCCCCCTCTGCCCCAGCATCTCCTGCATTGCATGCAGGTGGATTCTTTACCCACTTAGCCACCTGGGAAGCCCTTAAGAATATTATACTATGTGAAATAAGCCACAACATACAGTGCATACAAAGAAATTCTGTTCTGAGAGCTCATCCATTTGTTTTTAAGTTCAACAAAGTGAGCCTAGCACAATTGGCTATATACCACTGCTTTATCCCTTGCTTCTGGACATTCTGGGCTTGAAATAAAGACACTACACTCCTGTACTCTATTACAGCACTGTAAAGTGCCCAGAAGCACAACCACTTCTAGAGCATTTGACAGTGTATGCCAGATGCATGAATTATTAATACTTTACATGATTGGACTTGCAAACCCATGTTCACATCTTTGAAACTTCTCAACTTGAAGCTTCATATGTAGGAAACCCCTTACTGTACAAATACTGGATGCTTCCACTTATAGGAGGCATCTAGAATATAGGCACACCTTGTTTTATTGCTCTTTACTGCATTTCTTTTTTTTTTTTTTTTTTTTGCAAACTGAAGGTTTGTGGCCACCCTGCACCCAGCAAGTCTACTGGTACCATCTTTCCAACAGCATTTGCTTACTTCGTGTCTCTGGGTCACATTCTGGTAATTCTCCAACTATTTCAAACTTTTTCATTATTATTATATTTGTTCTGATTTGTCATCAGTGATCTGTGATATTACTATTATAACTCACTGAAGGCTCAGATGGTGGTTAACATCACTTTTTAGCAATGAAGTATTTTTCTTTGTTTCCCCAAACTTTAAACTTTTTATTTTGTATTGGTGTGTAGCCAATTAACAACGTTGTGATAGTTTTAGGTGAACAGTGAAGGGACTAGCAATAAAGTATTTTTAAAGTAAATTGTGTACATTGGTTTTTTGAGATATAATGCCATTGCACACTTAACAGACTACAGTACAACATAAACATAGCTTTTACATGCATTGGGAAAGCAAAACATTCATGTGACTTGCTTTATCACAGAGGTCTGAAACCAAACCCACAATATCTCTGCAGTCTGCCTGCAGTCAAATTCATAGAGACAGAAGGAAGAATGGTACTTTCCAGGGACTGCGGGGGAGGAAGCTATTGTTTAATGGGTAGAGTTTCTGCTTTGCAGGATTAAAGGGGTTCTGGAGATTGGTTATACAACAATGTGAACATATTAATACTTAACACTGTGCTGTTCTGAGTTGCTCAGTCGTGTCTGACTCATTGCAACCCTATGGACAGTAGCCCATCCGCGAGTCTCTGTCCATGGGGATTCTCCAGGAAAGAATACTAGAGTGGGTTGCCATGCCTTCCTCCAGGGGATCTTCCCAACACAGGAATTGAACCCAGGTCTTCTGCATTGCAAGCAGACTCTTTACTGACTGAGCCACCAGGGGAGCCCAAGAATACTGGAGTGGGGAGCCTGTCCCTTCTCCAGGGGATCTTCCCAACCCAGGAATCGAACCAGGATCTCCTCCATTGCAGGCAGATTCTTTACCAGCTGAGCTATCAGGGAAGCCCAAGAATACTGGAGTGGGGAGCCTATCCTTCTCCAGGGGATCTTCCCGACCCAGGAATCAAACCGGGGTCTCCTGCACTGCAGGTGGATTCTTTACCAGTTGAGCTGCAGGAAGTCCAATACTCAACACTACTGAATCTTAAACATGACGAAGATGGCAAATTTTATGTTATATTTATATAATTTTTTATTATGTTCATTTTACCACAATTTTTTTTCTTCCTCTGTGTTGGTTCTTAGCTGTGGCACTTCCACTTAGCTGTGGAATCTTCGTTATGTCATACAGATGTCCCGTTGCTATGCACAGACTCTCTAGTTGTGGTGCTTGGTCTCTGGAGCACGTGGGTTCAGTAGCTATGGTACTCAGGTTTAGTTGCTCTGTGGCATCTGGGATCCTAGTCCCCTGACCAGGGATCGAACCTACGTCCCCTGCATTGCAAGGCAGATTCTTATTGACTGGATAGCCAGGGAAGTCCCTACCACATCTTTAATAGGAGACATGAGCCCTATGCATCAGGTATTCCCAGGGGTCACCTGGTTTCAGAGGAGTTTCTGAGACTCACATATAGTAAACAGTCAACCAATATTTATGAAGTCAAAAGACTATCTTGGGCACTTCCATGATACCTCAGTTGGTAAAGAATCCGCCTGCAATGCAGGAGATCCTGGTTCAATTCCTGGGTTGGGAAGATCTTCTGGAGAAGGGATAGGCTACCCACTCCAGAATTCTGGCCTAGAGAATTCCATGGCCTGTATAGTCCATGGGGTTGCAGAGTCGAACACAACTGAGCGACTTTCACACTTCACACACAAGACTATCTTGAACTCCCCTTTCTCGCCAAGGGGCCTCAATAAAGGAAAAGGTTTCTAACCAGAGAGGAGAGCTCTGATTGGACAAGGAGGCTGTCAATCACATCATCTTTCATACATGTGTGAGAATGTCTGATGAAGGTTGCTCAGTCTCTGTAGCTTTCTCCCTCCACCCCTGTTGCCCCAGACAGCGGATTCTCAGCCTCCAGTGCATCAGCCCTTCCAAGTGTTTCTTCCTCAGGGCAGCTGCCTGGTTTTCCTTCTCTTCTCACTCTATGCATTCTGCCTGGATCATTAGACTTTCTTTTATCACATCTTCTGTGTTTATGCTAATGAATCTCCAGCCCAGATTCCTCTTCGGAAACATAGATTTTTACAACCAAGTGCCTATTGAGAATTTACATTTCAAGGACTCTCAGTATCTCTTTCTACCCCAAGCCAATCTACTCCAACCCTCCTGGCATTTCAGTGAACGTTACCACCATCCTCCCAGTAAAGAGCCAGGACCTAGAGATCAATCACAATTTCCCACCCTCGTCCCTACATCTAAATCCTGTTGCTTGTATCTCGTAAGTAACTTTGGACTCCACTGACTCCCTCCGGACTCTTCCCTACTCTCATCCTGGGCTGGGCAGATGCCAACAGCTTCACATCGCACTGTTCCAGCGCAATCCCTTGTGCCAGGACCAGAGCCCAGCAGCTGGCACCCTGCCATGGGTCCTTGAGGAATCCCTATTTACAAAGGGTCTTGGCAGGGTTGATGGAAACCCACAAGGGATGGTGATGCCCCCTGGGGCTAGCAACAAGGGGAGCCTTAGGCGCCTGGACCTGAAGGGAGCTGTCACTACGTATAACCCAGAGAGAGAGAACACGAAGAGTGGAAGGGCAGCCAGGTAGGATGGGGCTGCAGGAGGGGAGCAGAGCCTCCACCCATCTGAGGCCATGGCAGGGAGGGAGCTGGGGAACAGACGCCCCAGTTTCCAACTCCGGCCTCCCTCCCATCCCCTGCTTCTGCCCTCTGTGGTCTGGACTCATCTGCAAATCACGGGGCAGAGAAGCCCTCTGTTGCAGTCCCAAAACGGTCAGCCTGCTGGAACACACAGCAGGATGGAGAGAGGTAGCAGGCAGGTCTGAAGTGACAAATGGAAAATATCCTGCACACCCTCTCTGTTTCAGCTCCACACTGCAGCTAAAGCACCTTTCCTATAGTACAAATCTGATTATGCCATCCCTTCACTTAAAGGTCTTCCACGGTTCTTTACTGCCCCAGATGATTCTTGAACCTCTTAACACCATCCCTGCCTTGTTTCTGCCTAAATCTCTGGGTGGGCACCCATCAACACCCCCACTGCCCATGGCCCCCCTTAACCCGACTACTCTTCCTCTCTCTCTCCACTGCAGCCATTCCGAAATGACGGGCAATGCCCTCTCAGGTCTCTGCACCCCCTTTCCCTGCCAACTGATTCCACCAATCAGTTCTCACTTTGGTTGTAGCCTCCTCCAGGCAGCCTTCCATCACCACCCAAGACGGGGTGGGGTGCCCCTCCCCTGACTCGCCTCTCTTCCCTATGATAGCCCACTGTGCTCGCTCAGCAGACACAATTGTCTTGATCTATTTCACATCCACTTTTCCCATAGACCTCAGCTGGTAAAAAATCCACCTGAAATGCAGGAGACCCTGGTTCAACTCCTGGCTTAGGGAGAGCCACTGGACAAGGGATAGGCTACCCACTCCAGTATTCTTGGTCTTCCCTGATGGTTCAGATGGTAAAGAATCCGCCAGCAATGCAGGACATCTGGGTTTCATTCCTGAGTTGGGAAGATCCCCTGGAGAAGGGAATGGCTACCCATTCCAGTATTCTGGCCTGGAGAATCCAATGGACAGAGGAGCCTGGTGGGCTATGGTCTGTAGGGTCACAAAGAGTTGGACACGACTGACCAACTTTCACTTTCACTTTCTCCTGTAGACCAGAAACACACTGGAAGCAAAGACTGACAGCCCTAACATTTGCACAGTGCCTAGCACATAGGCACTCAACATATACTTGCTAAGTCAATGAATGAATGTTCGCAAAAATCTTGGGACACATTGTTATTTGAAGCTAGAGATGTTCAGGGACTTGTCCAAAGTCACAAGGCTGCTCAAGATGAGGCCCAAATGAAAGAACCTGTGAGTTCTGATTTGGAATCAGTGGGTGGTACCTGCTCTCCCTCCCCAGGCTGCCTGCCAAGGATGCCCCAGAGATGCCAGAAGAAGGTGCTGTTGCTTTGCCTGATGCGCCCAGAAGTCTAGGCTCCCTTGCACACAGACTCTGGTCCCTCCTCCCTATAGCGCATATAAGATGTGTTCGTGTTTCCTCAAGTTTCCTTTGTTTGCTGGTTTCTCCAACAACAAAGCAACTGATGTGGGGGAAACAGGGTCAGAGGATTACAGAAGGAAAGTGCTAGGGCCAGATGCTTTTGCTGGAAAGAGGACAGAGGCAGAGACACAGAGAGAGAGAGAAAGTCACTGCAACTCGAATCCACCCTGGCCAATGCACCATCAAACCTCCCCACCGGAAGGCTTCTCACAGCACCCCATCCTATGGAAAAGCCCAGTCCCCACTGCAGCAGGTCTACCTGCTCCGGATTTAATTTCTCAAAGCACTTGAGGGCTGAAGTCCAGGGTTACAAGACAGCAGGGGAAACCCTGAGAAGCAAAGGCCTACCATCTACTTTTGTGAGCAGTTATTGGATTCCTGCTCCCTTCCCCCACTCCCGACCCTCTCTTCTTTCTTCCCACTGAATGGAAAGTGGGAAGATTAATAGAGTAATCGCAAGCCTTCATCCAAAGGAACAAACAGCTAGCAGGCCTGGCTCTCAAAACACTAGTAGGAAGGATGTCAACATGGGAGCCTCGGAGAAATTCTTCTTGGAGAGTACTTTAGTCAATAACACCAGGGAGACGGCGAGGGTGCAGAGCGAGCTGAAGTGAAGGTGCTTCTCTGTGAATGCTGAGAACCATGGCGCGCCCAGCACTTTCCACTCGCCAAATGGGGGGGCTCCAAGTCCTTTCAAAATGCACCAAAGCCTCCCTGCACTCCGGTTAAAAAGAAAAGGGGTCATTATCTCCATTTTATACATGGGGGTGCAGAGAAAGGCACCAGTGCTTTGCCCTGGTACATAGCAAGGAAGCCTGAGCCCTCCCCAGCTTCTGCCTGGGGAGGTCTTTCCTGGCCCAGACAGGGGGCACCTGGTCACGGGGCTGGGTCCCAAACACCCCACTTTCCCCAAGCAAACTCATGGGTGGAGGAGATCTCCAAAATGAGAGAGCAGAAAGACACAGGTCCTGCTGGGTCAGAGGCACGGTGGAAAATATATTTAAAGCTAAATGAAAGAACAGCAGCAGCAAAGGCTTGGGGCTCGGGCAGCTAAGTGGGGGCAGCTGCGGATACGCATGGCCCTCGGAGAAAGAGCTGCAAACTCAGGCTGCCTTCCTGCCTGGGGGACCTCCAAGGCGTTCGCAGATGGGAGCCCCTTTTGAAAAATAAAATTCTAAAGTAAATTGCGCTTGGGGCTTGAAAACACAGGGTGTCCTTAATGGAACAAGCTCCCTAATAGCCTGATGCTGCAATTAAGTACCTTGCGGAGGGAGCTGGGTCTTATTCAGTGATGTCTCAATGCCTGGTGGGTTCTGGCAGAGGAAGGGAGGAAGGGAAGGATAGAAGGAAGAAGGATGGAGGGAAAAGAGAAGGGGAGAGAGAAATAAGGGGGGAGAGAGAAAGTGGGTGCAGCAGGGATGGAGAAAGGAGCACCAGAGAGCAGAAGAGAGGGAGGAGGGTAAATGGTGGTGATAGGAGGACAGGAATACAGAGAAACAGAAGTATTCATTCCCCTCACTTCTCCCTGCTTCAACAGTGAGGACATGGTTTGACGGGACTGCAGTGTATCCCTGGACAGGACCAGCTCCCATCCACTGCCCTCCCACCCCACCCCCCGACTCACAGCCTCTGATGACACCCAGCCCCCTGCAGGCTTGGGGCCAGTCATGGCTTCCCACTCAACCCCAGAGGTGCCGTCTCTTGCCCCCGGCCCACACCTCAGTAAATAGCAGCCCTCCTGAAATCCTCTTCTAGTTAATGCTTTTTGAGTGGGTTGTGAGTTTCCTGCCCAGGTCCTGAGTGGTGGGGCAGCTACTTAGCTTGTCTGAGAGGTGACTCCTTTGCCTCTAAAACAAGGATGCTGACACTAAGCGAGAAAGTTTGTTTCTAGGCAACAGTAGAATATGACGCCTATGGGGCACCTGTTACGTGCCTGGAGCTAGATTACAAATTCTACAGGCGTGAATTCCCTTTCTCTGACTTTTCAACAAGTACTTTGCCTCCATGCTTTCTGAGAAGGATGAGGGCAGTGATGGACTTGCCCCCTATGGCTAGGGTCCAGCAGCCCTGAGCTACCCAACCTGGCAGCCTGGTTGGCCTGTGTAGACATGTCTTTATCAGCTCACAGCTTGGGGAGAAGCATGGGTAGGATACAGGCTTGGGTAACCACCTCCCGCCAAAAATAACGCCTGTGCTCCAACTTAGGAAAGAAGGCCACAAATGCCTGCGGGACCCAAGATAACTTCTTCAAGGCCGAATTATGGAAGCAGTGACAGATTTTATTTTCTTGGGATCCAAAATCACTGCAAATGGTGACACGGCTATAAAATTAAAGAACCTGTGTTCCTTGGAAGGAAAGCTATGACTAACTAGACAATATATTAAAAAGCAGAGACATCACTTCGCCAACAAAGTTGCATACAGTCAAAGCTATAGTTTTTCCAGTATTCACATATGGATGTGAGAGTTGGACCATAAAGAAGGCTGAGCGCCAAAGAATTGATGCTTTCCAACTGTGGTATTGGAGAAAACTCTTGAGAGTCCCCTGAACAACCAGGAGATAAAACCAGTCAATCCTAAAGGAAATCAACCCTGAATATTCATTGGAAGAGTTGATGCTGAAGCTCCAATACTTTGGCCACCTGATGCGAAGACCCTGATGCTGGGAAAGATTGAAGGCAGGAAGAGAAGGGAATGACAGAGGATGAGATGGTTAGATAGCATCACAGACTCAATGGACATGAATCTGAGCAAAAAACTCCAGGAGACAGCAGGGAACACAGGAGCCTGGCAGCTACAGTCTATGGAGTTGCAAAGAGTCAGACACGACGTGGGAACTGAACAAAAATAACAACAGTCATCTCGTTGGGTGAGGCTTTCCTTTTGGGGGTGGTATCTCAATAAGGTTCAAGCTCTGGGGTCATAATCAGCCACCCCCACTCTCAACCATTAAAGTGTCTTAATCACTCATCATCATTGTGGAGGGTCTATCCAACCTCCAAAGGAAATCCAGCTCACTCTTTCCATTATGCCTTCTTTCAGTGAGTACACAGTAAGGACTCACCATGTGTCATCATTTTGGTTGCAGCTGTCCTCATGGAAACAGAAGAACAGGAGAATTCAGAATGTGATTTTCCAAGATTATGGAAGTCCTGATCACTAGCGTGTGGGTTGACTTGTAACCAGACGGCTCTGAGCCTGGCGGTTTGTTTATTACTTCCATTTAGTCATCTTGATAGTTGTCTCACAGCCTGATGAGGCTCCATGTTTATTTCTGTTTTCCCATCACCCCTATATTTGCTATTCTTTTCACTCTCATCATTGCTGCTATAACTGTAATCCACTATGCCCAGCTTACAAAGCACAGTTCATCCTTTGGGGGGAACATATCTGATGATTTTTTCATCTAGCCCATTATTCAGGGTTCTGCGATCACCTACTATGCCTCACGGTACTGTGAACACCAAGAATTTCCAGGGACTTCCCTGGCTGTCCAACGGTTAAACCACCAGGTCTGTGCTCCCAACGCCATGGGTATAGGTCTGATTCCTGGTCAGGGAACTAAGATCCCACATGTCACCCCGTGTGGCCAAAAAGAAAGAAAGAAAGAAAGAAAATTAACAAAAGCAGAGAAAATTATGGGACGTTTTAAAAGAGACCAATTCTGCTGTGAAACATTTAATGTGTAGGGTTTTTCATCAGAGTTTTATGGAATGAATCTATGCACAGAAACACATTTCTGTTAATACTAGTCTCTGTATTTACAGCATGTTTGTATTTACATGAATCTCAAGAAATCAGGAATCATAACAATAGTTTATTTCATTAATCCAAGAAATTTTACTATGCACCTACTATGTGCCAGTCACTGTTCTTATCACCAGGGATAAAACCGTGAGTGAGATGAAGACCCCAATCTCCTCGAGATTATAATCTAGTAAAAGGAGGTGGAGAATGACCGTGGATACGACATCAAGGAGTGACACATGCGAAGGAGGAAAAATAAAGCTGGAGAAGTAGGCAGAGAAGGTATCGGTGCTATATTAGGTAGCATGGTCAGGGAAGGCCTCCTGATAAAACAAATGTATTGGGAATGTGGGTTTTTGAAATCAAGAGTGTCCCAACTAATAGAACAGTCATGGCAAAGGTCCTGAGACAGGAGAGGTTTGGCAGGTGAGAGGAAGGAGGAGGAGGTCAGTGTGGCTGCGGCAGAGTCGGGGAGGGGTGAGTGCTGGGAGGTGAGGTCAGAAAGCCCGTCCAGACTGCGTATCGCTCAGGGTCCCACCAACCATGGAGAGGACGCGGGGTACTGTTCAGAGTGAGCTGAAAGCCCCTTCGAAGGTTCTGTGCAGATTCTGAGCAGAACATGATACACTCTAAGTTCCAGAAGACCCACTCTGACAGCTGTGTGGAGAATAAACAGATGTCAATGTGCAGAAGCAAAGAGGTCAGTTCGGGCTGTTGCAATAGTCCAGGCAAGAACGGGTGAATCCTCTACTAGGACTGACATTCGATGTTTGGCTTATACGCTCCTTACAGCCCTAGTAGCTCAGACGGTAAAGAATCCCCCTGCAATGCAGGAGACCCGGGTTCGATGCCTGGGTCAGGAAGATCACAGAGAAGGAAATGGCAACCCACTCCAGTATTTTTACTTCCCTGGAGAATCCCATGGACAGAGGAGCCTGGGCGGGGGCTATAGTTCATGGGGTCACAAAGAGTCAGACACGACTGAGCTACTTTCACTTTCACTTTTCTCCTTGACTTACCTAAGCTGCGATTTTTTTTTCCTCCTTGGTGAATATAAAGTTTCCTACTCCACAGCTAACCACACAATACAGATTTTCTTAAGTGGACATAACACTGACCAAAATTATGTGAACAATATAGTCTTTTCATCCCATTCACCCTAACTTGAAGAAAGAAATACAAGATTCCTTTTCTCTGTATAAAAGTGCTCCTAGCAGTTGGTCTCAAATGTTTGAGGAATTGGTACAAGATGAGATTAGAAATTGAGAACCCGCTTTATTAAATGCTCTTTTCTTCTAGTAAAATTGGGCTAATCACTTCCAAACTGCACGTTTCAGACTTTCACAAGTTATCCTTCAAAAGGAATATGTGTGATGTTAATTTTCAGGGACTGGATCACATTTTGAATTGCAGTATCTGAAAGTTTTCAGTTCTATTAATAAAAGACTGTCACTGAATTTTCCCCTTGAAATTCGGTTCAAAGAAATGGAGAGAGCAAAATATTGCATTGTTACACACTGTATTATTTGTTCATAATATTCACTGCCCTTCTCTGCAGACCAGTTCCTATAGAACAATTATTCTTCCGTTCCTGCTAACATTGGGCTTGACCATTTGATTCCCTTTGGCCAATGAAATGTGAGTGAACACAGCCTGTGCCATCTCGGCCGGGGGCCTTCAAAGCTGGGGGTCGTCTCGCCACTGCTCTTCCCTCCACGATGAAGCTGCTGTGTTCCATGCGGGGCTGCTCCTTCAGCCGAGGTTCTGGGATAAAAACAGCACAGAGCAGAGTCCAGGTGGCCTGCAAACTGTAACTTAGGGAGAAAAGGACCTTGTCTTTGTGAACACAGAATTGGGGTTCTTTGTTCCTGCTGCATAACTACACTTCAGCTGACTGATATATACCTGTATTTTACCCACTTCAAATAGGTGAAGCCTTAGAGTAGGGTCTGTCGTTTTCTTACACATCATTAGTAGTCGTGGTTTGGTTGCTAAGTCGTGTCTGACTCTTGCAACCCCATGGGCTGTAGCCCGCCAGGCTCCTCTGTCCCGGGAATTTCCCAGGTAGGAATACTGGAGTGGGTTGCCGTTTCCTTCTGCAGCGGATCTTCCCGAACTGGATCGAACCCACACCTCCTGCATTGCAGGTGGATCCTTCACTGCTGAGCCACCAGGGAAATCCTACAAATTGTTACAGCTTGATTTGGAGAAAAACGACCTAGAGAAAACTTTATTGGCATTTCGAAGATTTCTTAAAGAGATCACTCCATTTTCTCCAGTTTAGTTACAGTTGGGAGCGCTTTCTAATCCAGAAAAATCTCCAAGGTGAAATTTCATTTTGTGACCTTCCTCTTCAATATGTTAACCGGGGGCCAGGAATATAGGCTATTACCTCGTCCTCTTGAAAACAGTGAGAAGCTCAGTTTTGAATAAAGACCTATAGACACCAGAAGGTGCTGAAGAGAGTTGTCTGGGACGCTGTGCAGCTAGCAGACGGGATACAAGAGGATGGACTGGTCTCTTGCACCCCAGCCTGCCCCTCAGATCCTGGGCTAAATATTGATGAGGACTTTCAATAGCTTATTATTTCAGAGAGTGTCCTGAAGTTACTTAGCGATCTTCCTAAAGGTGAGTGGATACATATCACATCCTTTGCAATTCCCCAGCTTAAAGGCCCCCGGTTGTCTATGCACTGACAATAAAAACCTAAGCTCCCTCCCACAGCCCGCATCCACTGGCCCGCAGCCCAGCTCTCTCCCCCACGACCAGCCGCTCCCTCCTTTGCTCTCTCTTCTCCCTCCCCACTGCTTTTTCAGTTCCCCAAACACATAAAAATCTTCCCTAGGTTACAGACTATGCAATCACTGCTTCTGCTTCCTAGAACATTCCTGATTCTTCGCTTGTTTTGATTTTCCAAAGCATAAGAGACCCCGCTTGAGTTGCTGGGGCTCCCCTGAGGAAGGGGAGCCCAGCGGCCCACGTGCTTATCACCTCTCAGGATTGACAGCGAAGCAGAGAACAGGGTCAGGGGAAGCCCTCTCCGCCGTTGCTCAGGTTTTCTCAAAATCTTGCCTGCAGCTCGTCGCCACGCCCACTCTGAAGAGGCCTGACCAGGGCCCCCGCAGACCACCTCCTGAGTCAGAGGTGCTAGCTCCTAACATCAGGAATACCCCTCTTTGCTTCCCACCTTTACTGCCCCTTCCCAGTTCAGTGTCCCCCACGTTGCCGTCTAGTACTGTCTATGCACCTAGGTGAGAGGTCCCTAACAGGAAGGCACATCTTTTTCTGACAGTGAGTATCTTCCTTTGAAGGAGCGCCCCAGGTGGCTCAGTGGTAAAGGATACACCAACCAGTGAAGAAGATGCAAGGGATGCAAGGTTCAATCCCTGGACCAGGAAAATCCCTTCGAATAGGAAGTGGCAACCCACTCCAGTATCCCTGCCTGGAAAATTCCGTGGGCAGAGGAGCCTGGCGGGCTGGCTACAGTCCGTGGAGTCGAAAAGACTCGGACATGACTGAGCACACATGCATCTTCCTTTGTAAGACGATGGAATCTTTCTTTAAGTGGCTGGAGTTACCTCCAGCTTCATTTCTCTTGCATAAGCTACCCTGAGGTGTAGCTCTTTTAAGCCATCCATGTGATTGTTGTCACTCTTTGTTCCCTGAAACCTACATGGATCCTATTGTAAGTATCTTGGTTTCCTTTATTTCTGCAGGTCCTCACTCCAAGGGGGAAAAAAGATGAATTATTTTATTTCTTTCATTTAATTTTCCAGACGCCTGGGGAAGCGTGCTTAGAGAAATCCAAACAGAAGAAGAAGAAAGAGTGCTGTTGAAAGACGATAGGCCCCAATGCCTTTACTTGGCTTTAGAGAGAAGAAAAAGGTGCTTCAGTGGGCAGTGGTCCATTTGAAAAGACACAAGAGAAATCTCTTTTTTCTGTGATAGTCTCCTTCACAGCCCATAATGCTTCTCTCTACATTTTGCAAGGGAGTATTCCATGAAGCAATATACATATGTACAGACACACATGTGCGCGCACACACACACACACACACACACTCCCACATGTGTGCAAGCCCAAAGAATGTGGAACGGCTTCTTCTGTGAGCTGGCAGCAAATCGCTACAGAGAGAAACACAGTGATGATGCCTGTAAAGGTCTATGTAAATACTTCATTCCTGATGTCTTGTACTTTTTTCCTAAAATTTTCCCATCATCAGCATTATCCCTCTTTTAGGTACTCTGAAACTTCCAGTTCATTAAAACAATATAAAAATAATTCTGTTACTGACAACAGAAGATAATGGCACTCTGACCTCCTTGTTATGCTATAAGCCAGACACTAAATGCTTCACATGAATCATTATCATTTAATTTTTAAAATAGCCCTCTGAGTTAGATACGATTGCTGCTGTTGCTGTTATTATTATTATTTCCAGATTATAAAGCGAAGGCTTTGAGATTTAAATAAGTTGGTGCTTGGGTTTCAAACCCCAGCCATCTGACCCCAGGACCCAAGCTCGTAGATGGAAACTGATGTTGCCTCGCTATGGAAACCATGTGGCAGAACAGAAAGCGAAAGAGCGGAAAAATTCACCATCTAAGCAGTAAACCGTTTTTCCTAATAAAGCCAATTACACCTAGCAGGCTCTCCCCTCTCACTGCAATACCGACCGGGACCATTTCCCAAAGTTCTTTGCTCATTGCTGGGTTCCCCCGCAGCCACATTCCATCACTTGAGCCCCTATCCATAGGAGCAATCTGTAAGTGGCTCAGCTCAGAACAAAATCCTCTGGGTAATCCCCTAAAACTCACTGGCAGGAATCCAAGAAGGAAACTTCGTATATCAAATACCACTCTCAATGAAAAAATATTTTAGTAAGGACCTAGAATATTTATAGTAGGTGTGATTATCCTTCCTTCCCACTTACAAAAGTGATAGAAATTCTGGATGACATATTGCCACCAAGACCACATCTTCTCCCCCTCAGGGCCAGGAACCACAGAAATGCTGAGATATATGGGAGAAGAACAGCACGGAAACAGCACGTCGGAAAAGACCTCGTGAAATACTCGCCTGGAAAAAGGCAGTCTCTACACACGCAAAGCCCCGGCTTGAAATCATTTCTATGCGATACCCACATAGCAGGGAGCACAGAACTCAGCTCTAATATACTAGAGAAACAGAAATGCGTTGCTTGCGCGGAGTGCAATGCAACAGTCGGGCTGGGGATCAATGCTAACGCGGTCAGACACCTGCAGGATCAGCCGTGAGCTTCCCAGCAGGCGGAGGCTCCAGGCAACCTCCCGGAAAATGTGACAAATTGCCCAGCGACCCATGCCGGGACATACCTGGGTAAGGGGACGTGACTCTGACCAGTAAGTGTATTAATTATTTCCAAGGCCTGGCCAATCGCTCTTAGGGTTTCTGTAGCACAGTGTCCGGGTCCGGGCTCTGAGCTCTGCAGGAAGAGGAATCAGACCAGAGGGAATTTCCCCTCCGGCAGCCACCCCTCACGGTTTGTTGTTGTTCAGTTGCTAAGTTGTGTCCAACTCTCTGAGACTCCGTGGACTACAGCACGTCAGGCTTCCCTGTCCTTCACCATCTCCCAGAGTTTGCTCAGATTCATGTCCACTGAGTCAGTGATGCCATCCAACATCTCATCCTCTGTCGTCCCCTTCTTTTGCCTTCAATAGTTCCCAGCATCAAGCTCTTTTTCAGTGAGTCAGTTCTTCAACTCAGGTGGCCAAAGTAGTGGAGCTTCAGCTTCCCTGGTGGTGCAGTGGTAAAGAACCCGCCTGCCAATGCAGGAGACGTAGGTTCGATCACCCGGAGAAGGAAATGGCAACCCACCCTAGTGTTCTTGCTTGGGAAATCCATGGAAAGGGGAGACTGGTGGGCTACGGTCCATGGGGTCGCAAAAGAGTCAGACACGACCAAGTGACTAAACAACCTCACTGTTGCAGCCACAAGTAATGGATGTCCAAAACTGGGCTGAAAATGAGGAAGCCAGTCACTCCCTTGAAGGGCTCCCCAAACAGACATTCGTCACCACAGTTTTGCCCAGCACCAAAGCTTCATCCCTCTCGCCCCAGGCAGTTCCTTACATTTTCCTCCACCCTGAGTGAGTCCTCCTCTTTGCTGCTCTTTCTCTAGCACAGGGCTGCCTGCCCTCCCTCCTGGCCTCTGGAAGTGCTTTCTCCCAGCCTGGAATGCTCTGAACACCCACACCCACCCTCGCACCCCAGCCCTTCTTAAGAGTCCATCAGACCCTGGAATCTGCTTGATTGTCCTCGTCCTTCTCACTCAGGTGGGTGAGAGCTGGGCTGCGGGAGATTAACTGTAATTAGGATGAGAGGGAGCTCGGTCATCTTCTGGATGTTTGTCTTGAAGACTGGTGAACCTGCGTTGAATGCAAGGATGCTCGGTGAGGGACCAAGGAGTGTAAGAATCCCCACCATCTGTCCAGATAGAGCTTGGAGCCTCTCCACCTCTGGACTGTTCCAGGGACTGGCAGGATGCCACAGACCCTGAGGAGAGGGTGGGGGTATAACACAGAAAGGTGGGGACCACAGAGAAAGTGGGGATTCAGCTGAGGCTGCTCTAAGTCAATTGAAGGGCGACCAATGGGGAGAGGCTTCCCTGATAGCTCAGTTGGTAAAGAATCCACCTGCAATGCAGGAGACCACAGTTTGATTCCTGAGTCCAGAAGATCCGCTGGAGAAGGGATAGGCTACCCACTCCAGTATTCTTGGGCTTCCCTTGTGACTCAGCCGGTAAAGAATCCTCCTGCAATGTGGGAGACCTGGGTTCAATCCCTGAGTTGGGAAGACCCCCTGGAGAAGGGACAGGCTACCCACTCCAGTATTCTGGCCTGGAGAATTCCATGGACTGTATAGTCCATGGGGTCACAAAGAGTCAGACATGACTGAGTGACTTTCAACTCACTTCCACTTCCAATGGGGATAGCAGATAACTGTTTGACACCTTTTAGAAACCTGTGTGTCTGAGTCTACCTATCAGCAAGATTATTTTCTTGCTTCCTATATGCTCTTTTGGGCTTCCCAGGTGGCACTAGTGGTAAAGAACCTGCCTGCCAATGCAGGAGACATTAAGAGACATGGGTTGGAGCCCTGGGTCAGGAAGATCCCTTGCAGGAGGGCACAGCAACTCACTCCAGGATTCCTGCCTAGAGAATTCCATGGACAGAGGAGCCTGGAGGGCTAAGGTTCATAGGGTCACAGAGAGTCCGACACAACTGAATCGACTTAGCCCACGCACATGTGTGGCCTTTGAGACATGGTAAGATAACAGCAGAGTTCCAGAATGCACTCAGCTACACCAGCATCCTTGACCCAACCTGGCTGCATCCCTTCCCAGGGTTCACTATTGGTCCTGCTCATGTGCTGTGCTTAACTGCTCAGTCGTGTCTGACTCTTTGTGACCCCATGGACTGCAGCCCACCAGGCTCCTCTGTCCATGGGGATTCTCCAGGCAAGAATACTGGAACGGGTTGCCATTTCCTACTCCAGGGAATCTTCCCGACCCAGGGATCAAATCTGCGTCTCCTGCGTCTCCTGCATCTACCGTCTGAGCCACCAGGAAAGGTCCTGCTCATATTTGCCCTTAAATAAAGATTTGTTGCTTGTTGTGTATGTGTGCACCTTTACTTCCCAATGAAGTTCTAAGTTCTCACAATGAATTTCTTGTATCCCACAGCCTGGAACTTGAGCATGTGCTCAATTAATATAATTGTATAATCTCTAATAAGACATAGTTTCATAGTGTCTTCCTCCGTTATTGTATTATGTAAAAACAGCAGGGTGGATTTTCAGCAACTCCGTGGAATTTGGGGGGAGAGGTGGGGAGCTTGAAACAACACAATTTTATTACCGTTTATTACAGAGTTCTAGAAGGCAGAGTGGTTCTTATTGGGCTAAAACCAAGGCGTGGGAAGCGCTGTGCTCCCGGAACCTGTAGGGGAGAATCTGGTTCCCAGTCCTTTCCAGCTCTTGAGGCTGCCCCCTTCCCTTCGCTTATGGCCACTTTCTCCATCTTCCAAGCCAGCAGCACAGCTTTCTCAAATCTCTATCCCATTCTGACTTATGTATAAGGATCCTTGTATATGGGCCACACCTGGATAATCTAGGATAATCTCCCCATTTCAAATCCTTACCTTAATTACATCCGCAAAGCCCCTTCTGTCACATTCACAGGTCCCAGGCATTAGGACAGACATCTCTGGGAGAGGAGGGGGTCATTATTCTGCCTACCGCAATGGAGGAGCTATTATTACTCCCAGACCTGAAGGGGAAGAAAAAAGAATGAGTTCCCAAACCAAGAATGAGGTATGGCAGTGCATGCATGCTCAGTCGTGTCCAACTCTTTGCGACCCCATGGACTGTAATCCACGAGTCTCCTTTGTCCGTGGAATTCTCCAGGAAAGAATACTGGAGTGGGTTGCCATTTCCTACTCCAGGGTATCTTCCCGACCCAGGGATCAAATCTGCGTCTCCTGCGTCTCCTGCATTGGCAAAAATGGATTCTTTGTCACTGAGCCACCTGGTATGCTGGTGGGGAGGTCTCAATGGGGGCTCTGTGGTGGTGATAAATACCAGACCTCAATCCCTTTCTCCTTGGCAGAATGCTTTTGAGATGGTCTCATATAAAGTAGAAGCTCTACAGTATACATACAGACTTAACTTTAGGGGTCTTGGGTGGAGAGAGAAGCCCACTGCGTGGAAAGAGATGACCCTCTAACAGAGTAGGAAAGAAAGAGCCCACACTCGGCAGCCAGACTGCCTGGGTTCAAATCCCAGTGTTACCATTGACTGACTAGGTGACTTCAGGCAAACCACGTCTCTCCCTCTGCGGTACTGGCTGGATTTAGACACTTTCTAATGAGCTGAATACTGTCCATGGGGTTCCCCGTGGACATATTTTTTTTCTTGGGTACCAAAATCATTGTAGATGGTGACTGCAGCCATGAAACTGACAGACTCTTATTCCTTGAAAGGAAAGCTATGACAAACCTAGAGAGCATATTAAAAAGCAGAGACGTCACTGTACCGGCAAAGCTGTGGTTTTTCCAGTAGTCATGTACAGATGTGATAGTTGGTCCATAAAGAAGGCTGAGTGCAGAAGAAATGATGCTGCAAAATTGTGGTGCTGGAGAAGATTTTTGAGAGTCCCTTGAATGGCAAGGAGCTCAAACCAGCCAATCCTAAAGGATATCAACCCTGAATATTCACTGAAAGGACTGTTGCTTAAGGTGAAGCTGCAATACTTTGGCCACCTGATGCAAAGAGCTGACTCACTGGAAAAGACCCTGATGCTGGGAAAGATTGAGGGCAGGAGGAGAAGGGGACAGTGGAGGATGAGATGGTTAGATAGCATCACTGACTCACTGGACGTGAATTTGAGGAAACTCCAGGAGATAGCAGAGAACAGGGGCGCCTGGCATGGTGCGGTCCACGGGGCAGCAAAGAGTTGGACACAACTGAGTGACTAAGCAGGGACACACACTAGCTTAAGACCTAAGTGTCTTTCTCTGGCAATGTCTCACACACATGGCCATCAAACTTAACCAGGGACTGCCGTTCATTCATTCAGCATTAATTAATTACTAATACCTAGTTAATTAATAATGAGCATACCAGGCACCAATCTTCACTGATGAAAAGACATGGCCTGTGCTCTCAAGAATCTTCAGGAAAATCACATCACGTCATCATGGACCACTGCTGTGGAATGGCATTCCAAGACCCCTGCAGGAGGATGGGGAGACTGTGTGGGCTTTCAAAAAGGGAGAGTGTTTGTGCAGACTGAATGTTAACTTTTGAAAAGCAGTTTTGTAGCAGCTTCAGGACCCCCTACCCTGGCCCTGAGTGGAAAACCAGAAGAACACAAAGCGTGCTGTTTCTGCAGAATTACAGATCTGCAGAATTACACGACGCCTGGCGGAGTACTCAAGTTCAACAAAAGCACCAGATAATAACATCCGTAATCCAGGACGTCAACATGAGCCCCAAACACCCCCTTGGTTCCTATGAAAGGCTGAAGCCAAGGGCCCAGTGCTGGGCAGGGAGGACACACAGACATCTTTTCCTGGACAAGCTTTGTTCCAGGTCAGCCTGAAAGGTACACAATGCTGCCCCAGCTCAGAGGCCAGCGGAACCCACATCACAGGTGGAATTATCTATCAGTAAGAGACTTCCAGAGTGTTTACTCACTTGCCAGATTTATTTATCAGGTATGGGATTGAGAGGATTTCCCGACAGGATATGTAGAGATTAGTGTGCAGCAGAAATGCTTTTTCAACAAACCTGTCTGCTAATCAGGTCCCGCTTTTCTCATTCTAGCAGAACGGTGCCTGTTGCCCTTCACTGGCATTTCTGGCAAGAGCAAACATCCATGCTGACAAACATAGCCAGCGGAAACATGGACATTTCTCTATCATGCTGAAGAGCAGCTGTCACTTTTTCCAAGCCCATGGGCACATTTAAATATTTTGTTAGAGCTGCACGTTTAAGATCAAACAACCTCAGGTCTCCTTGAGCCCACAACACCTGAATGAGAAGGAAAAATATTTTCCACTCGCTGCCTGGTCCACCTGGGGTCATCATGAGATGATTTCCAGAAGCGTCTCAAGCCCACGCTGGGTCTAAGGAATGTGTTCGTTAAGAATGTGACATGTCGAAGCTTTAAAACACAGCTGAAGACTCATGGGTCTCTCGAAGGGCAAGTGGAGAGTGGGGACATGTCCACTCCAGCGAGCTTCTTATACAACCTCTCTCGCTGCCTCTCCAGTGAGGCCAAAGCAAGCAGATGAAGAGAGAAAAAAATCACCTCCTCATCTGGCCTGTTCCAAGCCAAACATCTGGATGTTACATAATGAGCTATTGGGGTCGTTTTTCTTACTTTCCTTTGCTCGCTTTTTAAAAATAGGTTTAACAATTAAATCTGGGTTTTACACTCTAAATTTCATATATTTTCCATAAGCTCTTTAAGCAGACTGGTCTTGATTATTCTTTTCCATTAAAAACCCACACAGTAATACCCAGAGCGGAAACCTCTAAAATAAATCAGAGGTTACCATGAGGTAACTTCTGCTCTTTTCTCGGTGACTTCAGATGCCCATTCCTCACAGGCAAATGGCTCAGGACAGTAAGGAAGATACCAACGTACCAACGGTCATAGATGCCAATGACCTCTATGCTGCAGAACACTGGCTTTCTGCACGGTGGCTCAGTTTTACACAAAGGGGAATGATACCAACAACTCAGGGAATTTCTTCTTGTTTAGTTCAGTTCAGTTCAGTCACTCAGTTGTATCCCCTTTCTGACCCAATGGACTGCAGCACTCCAGACTTCCCTGTCCATCACCAACTCCCAGAGCTTACTCAAACTCATGTCCATAGCATCAGTGATGCCATCCAACCATCTCATCCTCTGTCGTCCCTTTCTCCTCCTGCCTTCAATCTTTCCCAGCAGCAGGGTCTTTCCAATGAGTTGGTTCTTCACATTAGGTGGCCAAAGTATTGGAGTTTCAGCTTCAGCATCAGTCCTTCCAATGAATATTCAGGACTGACTTCCTTCAGGATGGACTGGTTGGACCTCCTTGCAATCCAAGGGACTCTCAAGAGTCTTCTCCAACACCACAGTTCAAAAGCATCAATTCTTTGGCGCTCAGCTTTCTTTATAGTCCAACTCTCACATTCATATATGACTACTGGAAAAACCATAGCTTTAACTAATTGTTTAGTTCCTTACAATTTTTCAAAGCACCCTGAGACAGGACAATGGGCTAGAATGTGCTGTCCGGTCGCAGCTGACCATAAAGTTGCAAGTCCATGGTCAAACACAAGGTGTCTTGGTGAGGAGGGAGTTTCCTGGTTCTCCCTCTCCCACCCTTTCTAATTAAAAAAACTACTGGCCTAAAAGATAAAGACCTATCTGCCCATAAGACATCTCTCTCGAGTTATACCTCCTGTGGTTCTACTAAATAAACTCTGCCCCCAAGAGACACTCTACTCAAGGAGGCCAGGTAAGGCTCAAATTTTTCTATTGGGTCCATTTCCTGCAACCTTGCACACCATCTCTCTGCAATTGGGACACCCTTCTTAATTCTACTCAAAGAGAAAATTTCCCAGGACTTCCCTGGTGGTTCAGTGACAAAGAATCCACCTGCCAATGCAGTAAACATGGATTCGATCCCTGATCTGGGAAGATCCCCAATGCTGTGAGGCATCTAAGCTTGTGCGCCACAACTATTGAACCTATGCTCTAGAGCCCCGGAGCCACAACTACTGAAGCCTGTGCACCCTGGGGCCTGTGCTCTCCAGCAAGAGAAGCCCGTTCATCACGACCAGATGGTAGCCCCCACTCCCCACAATTAGACAAAAGCCCACTCACAGCCAAAAATAATATATAAATTAAAACTTTTTTTTTAAAAAAGAAAATTTCCCCAACATACAAGGCTCCTTTATCAGCCTAACATACTCATTGTGCACCTTACATATTTGGTGTGATAGGGAACAGAAAGAAGTAAAAGATGCAGTCTCTGTCCTCACATTTCATAATCCAGTTGTACAGAAAGAATAAAAACGAAAGTTGGCGATAAGGTGATAAGCATAATTAGAATATATATGTATTTAGAAAAACAACCTGTACTTCCCAATGAGCTGTACTCTGCCTGTATTCCTCAGAGTACATGCTCTCCAGTAAGGCTGCCAGGTCTCACCTCTTTGGGAAATTTTCTCTTCTGGAATTATGTTTAGATCTAGTGTTCAACTCACAGAAGCAAACCAGCCTCATTCAGTGTTCAAGTCACAGAAGCAAACCAGCCTGATCTAGACACTGAAGTCCGGAGTGTATCCTAGTTCCCTTTAGTAAAAATGATTTCTCTTACCTTCATGGCTGGCTTTTTCACTGGACTCCAGATGACTTCTGGATGGTTCCAACCATCATATTCACCTTCAAAAACAGCTGTCAGCATTGAAGGTCTGAACAGATGTGCCTCGGGTTCTGAAGGAGATTCCTCAGACAACATCCCATCTTTTCTTAGGGCACTGGCATCTCCACAGCCATGACCAGACTCCTGAAAACACAACAAAGCAGAGAAGCCCCTTCAGCTGGCCCAGCCAAGAAGGGTTCTTGGACCAGAACAGGCAGAGATGAGCCTTGAAGTCAGTGAGGTTTGGTCAAGAACAGGGATAAAGATTCAGAGATGGGGAGGCACTTGGGTTCTACACCTAGACTCTGAAGTCGATTCAAATCCTGGTTCTGCCGTTTACTAATTGTGAACCTTGCGCTATTTCCTTAACTTCTTCAGACCTCAGGCTCCTCATCTATGAAATGGGGACAATAAGACTGTCTCTCAAGGCTGTTGTTGAGGATTAAATGAGTGAATACAGGTAAAACACTAGAGATGATGTAAATTTTTCATTTACAGTTTCATTATCAGTCCCCAATATTAAAATTTTTAGTCCAATCAAAATTAAAACTCTGTCTCTTTCATTTAAATCAGTACTTTTTCTCCTCCACCAATTGGAAGCTGGGGGTTTATGGTTGGGAAAATGGCTTGATCAGAGTTTATCTCTTCCTCTCAGACCCTCCAATCACTGGCTGGTGGCTCAGGTCTCTCAGGGCCAAAGGACAAAGTTCTTCAAAGAGGGCTTGGGGACAACGGGAGTACAGGCAGACGTACAGTTGTTGGCTCTTTCCCTTGTGGGGTCCTTCCATGGTTTTTTCTGATTGTTGGAGGTCCCCTCCCAAGGGTTCTGCTGGCGGGTCACCCTTCCTCCACAGGTCATTGTTCCCACTGTTGACTGTGCCCTCCCTTGCCTGGGGAGGTAGGCCACTTTGCCAACAGGAAGACCGGTCAGTGTCTGGGTGCCTTGCCAGCTCTTTCTCTCACCACTGTAAACAGTCTCTCTACTCTGACGTCACCTTGGTCCCTGTGGACCCCCGTCCCCAACTGCAGGAGACATCTGCAAAGCTCTTCAAAGTTCTCTGAAGCCCTGCTCCCCAATTTTAAGGTAGGTGGAAAAGCATAACAGGTGAACATTTTTCTACAAAACGCTCCCTACTGGCCCTTCCTGAGTCCTTAGCCTCCTGTCACACAGCCTGGCAGTGAGAGATGGCCCTGTCTGTCCAGCACTCCTGCAGAGATGACCCGCACCTCCCTGGAAGCCACAGGCGGCATTCAGTCGGCACGTGTGTTGTTCCGTGTTCGAGCATGAGCAGAAACCCCAACATCTGTGAACAGGAGTTCCCCCTCTGCAGTCCTGTCACAGGTGGACCGCTGCTAGGCTGGAGCAGATTAGGAGCATTGTGGGAAATTCCCTGGAGGACAGCTTAGGTATCCCAAGGGAAGGGCTCGACTCCTGGGCGGGGCATGGAACCTGGGCTGGGTGGTAGAGACAATGGAAAGTCAAGCGGTGTTTCTCCCTCCTTCCTCCATAAGTGGGAATGTGCAATCCAGCCCCCTTCTTGCCTTTGCCTCCGCTGGCCTCTCTCTTTTCCAGACAGCCCTCAGAATAATCAAAACAGAGTGGGAAGCATGTGCGTGTGTGTGTGTGTGTGTGTGTGTGTGTGTGTGTGTGCAGGTGGGGGGAGGGCGGGGTTAGACTATGGTAGAGGGCGTGAGCCCTGCCACAAGCCAAGGAGAAAAGTGAACGAAGGGGGAAGAAAAATTCCAGTGAGCAGAGAGAAACGTCGACCCTCCAACCCGCACACACTGAATGAGGGCGCCCGGAGCCTGCAGCGGGGTCAAACGAGGTCAGAGGAGCTTATCTCTCTCTGAGTCTGGAATTAAGGGCAGCCCGGGACAAGCCGCGGGACCGGGACGTTCCCGGGACGTTCTCCACTTGAGCCGGTTAGGATTCCAGGACTCGGGTGCGGGGAGAGATCCTCCGAAACGGTGGTGGTGTAGACCTTTTACCAAAAAAAAAACAAAAAAGGAGGCTGCAGATTGCTTCGGGAAGGAGCGGGAAAGGGGCGGTGTTCTTAAGAAGAGAGACAGTAATTGTCCAAGTGTTTGTCTCTTTCCGAAGGGATTCTCAGAATGGCCCTCAAAGAACAGCAACAAAACCACTGCTGAAAACGTCAACATACCTGCTGCAGTTACAGGCCCCAAGTTCTGACTCTCTGAGTTGGGACAAAGACGCCATCGGGGCGTGCATCTCTCCCAAGGGAACCCCAATATCTGAGGGGGCGCTGCCAGCCGGCCCTGGGGGTGGCCCAGGTCCGGGTGTGTCTATATTATGTTCATTAAAACTTCGGCAGGAGGGAAGCGCGGACTCCGGCCGCCCGGCGCGGCGCGTGCAGACCCCCGGCCAGGACACCAGCAGCGCGGCACTGCCACCTTGTGGGCGCCTGCCGCCCTCCCGGGCGCCGCGCGGAGCCTTGCAGTCTGCAGGAGCTGGCGGCCGAGAGCTCGGAGCCCAGCGCGGCTCACGCCAACCCCGCAGGAACGCGCCGCGGAGCCGAGCCGCGGGAGCCCGCGGGGGCGGGGCCGGGGGCGGGGCGCGCCGGCGCCGATCACGTGGGTTAGCAACAGGCAGCAGCCAATGGGAGCGCGAGTCAGGCGGTGCGTGTGCTCGGAGCCCGCGGCAGGGGCCGGGCGGGAGTCGAAGCATCCCTGCGCCCCGGGGCGGGATCGGGACGCGAAAAGGCTCCCTAAATGGGTGCGCCTTTCGTGCAGGGAGACCCTGGCGGCGGACGGGCGCGCGAAAGACAGAAAATAGCAGAGAGCTTTAAAATAGGACTTTCCCACTCGCTGGACCCGAAGCAGTGACCCCGGGGCGGGCAGTGGGCGCTGGCTGGGTGGGAAGCAGGCGGCAGGAGCTCCGCCCCGAGCCTGGGTTAGGGTGCCCTCTCCCCGCCCCACCTACTTGTTGCCCTGCCAAAGCCTTGGGGCTGAAACGGCCACTTGGATCCGCAGAAGGAGATTAAGACAAAGAGTAATGAAGTTCCTGGCCGTGGCCTGTCCGTGCTGGCAACCCTGTAGCAGGTAGAGAAGACAGGCACGGCCCTAAGGCCCTTACGGAGCCGAAGACTTAGCCCCTTAAGAGACAGAAGCAGAGGAAAGTCAAGAATTGGGTCAAAAGAAAAAGTCAGCTTAGTAGTTGGTTTTAATTACTGTAAGTAGAAAAGCCACATCCAGAAGTACATCTAATGACTTTTATGGTAATCCTACCATGCTGACATAAGCCAGCCCACCCCTGCATGCAGAGAAGACCACAACACAGAATGTCAGAGGTCTATTCCAGGGCATGGGCGAACCCAGGGCCGACAGAGACAAGCATGGTTTCCATCAGATTCTTGCTCTTCTGGTTTCATGGTCAGGCACACGCTTGATTTCTCTAATAGGGCATCTCTTTCTCTGCGTGTGTTGCCTTGTCATGTTCTCCTGGAAGCTCTTTTACTTCTTTATTGTTGTTTGGGAGTTCACCTGGTGTTTTCTTTCTCTGAAATGAATCCAGGGTGTAGATGGCATCAGAAGGGCATCTAAGCCATTGCCCTGCCTCAAGGCACTTTGAAAGACAATAGACTGTGATACTGTTGTGAGGTGGTATTGTGAAGATGAGAATATCGTGAAACCAGCAGGAACTAGCCATTCCTATTCTTAAAGTAACCTAGGCAAAGATATCAAAGAGCACTCTTTAATAACCTACTACAAATGCTAACCACTTTGGGTAAGGTATAAAAAGAACTTTCTGATCCCAGGTTTTATTGGTTTCTATTTAAGCTCATTCAGGGTCAGGCTACCCCAGAGGGCAGTTGAATACCTGCCTAGCAGCTTATGGACAGGATGGTGCACTTCCCTCTGCCAGGAACAGAGGCCTGTGAGGCCAGCTGCCACCAGGAACCTTGCCTGATGCCCAGGCTCTGTGGGGCATTGCCTGGGCAGCTCCAAGAAGGAGATCCACTCTGAGTCATATTTTCTTCTCTAATGCTGCCAGCTGAGTTCATTGATTCACTCTCAGTGAACAGGGCTTATGTACTTTTCTGTGTGTGGAAATAAACCTACTATATTTGTTGATTATGTGTATACAGATTTGATATAGTATTTGATTTTTTTAATCCATCATATTCTCAAGTCCTTGACCAGCAAAGGGTTTTGAAGATGTCAAGAAGATTTGACAAACATTAATGGAGCTCGAACTAAGTGCCAAGCCTTTGTTTAGGTACTGGGAATACAGCACTGCAGCAGGGAACTTGCATGAGGAAATAGACTCAGGAGGAAAAGAAATGAGGAGGGATGTGCTTTTTCCATAGCCCAGGAGTAAATCCCCTTCCCCATGCTAACTGATTGCTGCTCCCTAAAACACCTCTGTGTCAGCTCCGTATTCTTTGGGGGGACCTCTTGAATCATGAATCAATAAGGTTACCCACATGTTCAGTATTATTAAATGATGTGATGTGATAGGAAAAGTCATGGGCTAGGAATTAAAAAAAAAATACCATATACCTAGTTCCAGCCTGGTTCTGCCACTTGATGAAATCCATACCTTTCTACAAATCTCTTAAACTTTGGATCTTATTTCCTCATCCTGAGAGTGGGGTTATTCTTGCTTTGCAACTCCATGGGGGTCAAGATTCAAGGCCTCGATTTTCTCATCTGTAATTTGAGGGGTTTGAACTAGATTTAAATTTTACATACTTTCTTTAGAAGTGAATTATGCTTTGAGATAAAATCTAACCTAAAACCCCAACATATAAAACAGACAAAAACTAGGCTTGCTCCAGTGGCCCTGAGGGAGAAAACTCAGAATCCTATATACCTTGTCCCCCATCCTTAGAAGACCCTTGAGCCACTTGTGTTTGACCCCACTGAGCATAGTGTGAAACCCACTGAACTAGATGATTGTGTTTAAAGTACCTTCCAAGTCCGAAAATTCTATAAATCAAAATGTTCCAATACTGGAAAAGAAAACTCCAGTTTTCTTCCTTCATTCATTAATACGGGAAATAGACACAAGCTTCACTGAAACCAGAATACGTTTCATTACAGTCTTCCTATTTGTGAATCCAATCTTTCTGTCACAAAGTGAAATTAGATTTTAATGGAACACAGTATCCTGTAATGAGAAAAACCCCAGACTAGGAGTGAGAAGATATGTGTTCGAACCCTACGCCTGATCCTGGGTAGCTCCCCAGCCTTGATCGAGTCAAGGAAACTTACCTCTCCAAATCAATAAAATTAAGAAGTGTGGTGGCTTCGTTATCACAGGGTTGCACATGATCATTTCTGGGCTCCATGCCCTAATGAGTTTCTCTAAATTCAGTAACTTTCAAATTCCACCCTGCCTACAAGCCGGGTTGCTCCATCACACTCTCCTCGGTACATATACTCACCCTATTTGGAAAGGAAGGGGAGGGGGGTGGGGAAGAAGACAAATTGGGTTGTAAATGACACCATCAGGACATCGAGCTAGAAATATCCACTGGATCACTGCTGTGTTTGCGCAGGTGGTTGGAGCTCACAGCGTGCCTTGACCTCGGCTCACCAAGCGGGATCCACTGCTCCATTAATAAGCGTCCTGCTAGGCGCTGAACGCAGCATGGGCATTCATGAGGGCAAACCAGAAAATCCCAGGGGTTGGGGAAGGTTTCAAGCAAACAGCCTGGGCTAAGGACCCAGAACCTGGGGTGGGATTAAAAGGAGTGACCCCACAAGAGACGCACAGTATGATTCATTGCCTGCAAGAGTACATGTCCTGGGAAAAAGCAACAGGCCCTGCCTGGGAAGCCAGGGAACTTCAGGGGTAGACAGAAGAACAACAGCTGTGGTCATGGCTGTGACTTGGTTATAAGTTAACTTTATGGGTCACCAAGTGTCTGGAAACACATCATAAAAAAGAAGAAAGGGTGGCCCAAGCAGCTTTGTGTTGGGAATGGCTGTGACCAGTTGCTTCTGGAAGGGAGATGTATTGACTGCAATAAAACTTGATGGGCTCAGTCCTGGTTTGTTCAGGCTGGAATCGGAAGTAAACTTTGGACCTGAGTAATTGGTTTGAAGCTGTGCTTTAAGAGTGGGAGCGGAGGGGATTTTGTTCCAAGCAGTAAACAATATGGTACCCAACTGATGTGCATGGTCCACCTTCTTTGTGACCTCTGATCCCATGATGCTGTCTGCAGGCAGCTCTTTTAGGTTAATCTCACAGTCCACACATACTGGTATAGTTTCACTTTCACCATAATGGCTTTATATATTTATATATATATATATATATATATATATATATTAATTTTCCTTGTTTATCTCAGGACAGCAACACATTTAAGGTAAAAATAAATAAAAGCATCAGCCTTAGAGACTTGCTATCCTTAACTGTCTGTTCTGGAAGAAACAGTGCCTTATGTTTCATGTTAACTTTTCCCCAGACATCCAGCTTTAGCCTCCTCCAGCTAGTCAACTTAATTATTTATTAAGCACAGGCTTTCACATCATCAGGTGTCAGAGAGAAGACCATCCACCGCTGTAAGCAACAAATAAGATTATGCCAGAAATATTTCAAAAAACACACATTATTTTGTCCACTTGATTTTTTCTTATTTCAAAGTTTGGGGGAAGCATGTTATAAAAGCACTGGACTGAGTTTTCTCAATGCCAAAGAGCCCATCTTAACTCTCCTTATCTCTAGCTGTGTGGAAATCAGAACATAACCCGTATCTCTGAGCTCCCGTTTGTTTATCTGAAAGATGAGGGAGGCTGAGTTGGGTCATATTCCGTATCACAAAGCTCAACTATAATCATCGTTAATGTTTCCTGAGACAAGCACTTCGCCTTCTTTATCAGATATCCCTTGTAACGACCCTGTGATGTGTGTATTATTATTTTCCCCATATTCCAGATAAGGAAACTGGACTGAGAGATGTTTTGAAACTGGTCCAAGGTCACACAGTGAGTAAGTGACAAATCCATCATTGGAACCTACTTTGGCCCCAGATCCCAAGATGTGTCCACAGTTTCACGTTACAGAACTGCCTCAGCGTTCACCCGGGAAGGCGGGCACCTGATCTTTAATGTATATCATGACTATTTTCAGAGCTGCCAGTAGCGATCAGCTCTACTGGTTCCTGCCATCTTGTCTTCGGGGAGACACCCGTAAGTGGGTGCTGGAAACAGCAGGGGGAGAGGGAGGAGCTGAGGGTCAGCACGCCCAGGCTTCTGAGGAGTTGAGAGTAGACTTGTGTCTGGTGAACGTGCCCCAGCACTCAGAAGCCCGGAGGCCACAGCTGCCCAGAGATGGCTATGGTGGGAGGGACAAGAGGAGCCAGTGAGGCCTGACTGAGACCTTGCTGTCACCTCCCTCACACGCCCCTTAGACTAAGCCTGGTGCCCAGATCTCCCACTGGGAGTGTATGGAGCCAAGTACAGCTAAGAAACAGCAGTGGAAACCTCCTCCTCAGGAAGCTGGGTGTCCAGGATGGGGGACAGGGCTGCCCAGTTTGGTTGCCCTGGGGTCGCTGCTCCTGCATGGACACCCTTCCAAACATCCACGTGCTCCATGAAACAAAGCATTGGCCCCCACCTGCCTCGTGACCAAGGGTTTAGAGTCCTTGAAGTCAAAGGATCTCATTCCTTCTCCACAGACCTTGGGAGAATGTTTGGGTTTCCATGATGTTAAAAACGAAAAATAGCAATTTATCCAAGAAGGGGCAGTGATGTTCCAAAGATGATGAAACACAGCCCCTGCTCTTAAAAACTCACTGTTGGGTGGGGTCCACCAAGGCTTCCTTTCCCTTAGGACCCCTTGGGTTAATCCAGTTATCCCAAGACTGAAAAAAAAAAAAAAAACCTCATACAAGATAAGTACAATTTTTTTAAATACATGAATTTTTAGCATGTATTTAATGAATTAAGTAGAAAATAATCAGTTGAGAAATGTCAGCCTCTAGAAACTGCACGTTTTGTTTTGAAATACTGAGGCTGTCAGACACAATAAAAAATAATCTCATTCATTACCAAGAATAAGGAAGCAGCTATGCATATGCTCAAGAATAACAGTGGAAGAGCTAATTCTCCTTTACTTGTTTTTATTAGATTAATCTTGATCTGTATTGTGGATGTAAATTACACTTCCTCCTGTAAATTCAATTTCGAAGACAAAGATGTACTTCTTTCCCGATCTATTTTTAGTGGCTTGAAGACTGGCCCACATTTTTGCTGACCACATAGGTATTATGCGAACCCCCTATCAGCTCCCTGAGGTGATAATTACCATTTGGGGAATCCCACTTGAGGGATGAGAGAATACTCTGTGGAAAGAACTCCTGTTTCCATGTTAGGAGACCGAGCATTGATTCTAGCTCTGCCCCTAACTGAATGTGAACTCTCAAACAAATTACTTCACCTCTCTAGTTCTGTGTACAGTGAGGGAGCACGATTAAATGATGTCTTTCTAAGACTTCTTCCAGCTTTAAAATTATGTCTTTGCTGAAGTCTCAGGAACAAAAGCCAGGAGTCATATGAGAACATTGGATCCACCGGGAGGAATGGTAAGGGGAGCTCTGGGGACTGGAGGCTGAGCCAGGGACCCTGGAAGCAAGCGCGTGGAAAGGAACCAGCGGCAAAGGCTGCCGCCTGATTCCCAGGAAATTCCCCGGCTGGATTCCTGGTTCCAGCCTGGAGCGCACGTTGAAGATTGGTGCACTGGGATTCTATGAGATGTGACATTGAGTAGACCCATTTATTGTCCTCTGAATCAGTCACGAGTTATTTTCATCAAAAGAAAGGACAGTTAAAAAAATTCAGCAAGAGTGAGGAGTTTAATAAAGAATGGTACCTCCAGGGAGAAGAGACCCATTTTCCAGCCCAGTTACAAAAGAGGCTGCTTACAGGGCTCTTACGGGGGTTCCCAGGTGGCGCAGGTGGTAAAGAACCCGCCTACCAATGCAGGAGACATGAGAGACATGGGTTCAATCCCTGGGTTGGGAAGATCCCCTGGAGGAGGGCTTGGCAACCCACTCCAGTATTCTTGCCTGGAGAATCCCATGGACAGAGGAGCCTGGCAGGCTACAGTCCATAGGACTGCATAGAGTTGGACAAGACTGAAGCAACTAAGCCTGCACAGACAGGGCTTTTATGGTGCCTAGGTCAAGAAGTGTACCCATAGCAAAGCCAGACCCCCAGGAAAAGTCCACATTGAGATGCAAGAGCGCAGCGGAAGCAACCGTAACTGAAAGGGCTGACCTGAGGAAATGTTTATTTCAAAGGGAACATTGGAGCACTCCCCCCCACCTCCCACCCCCAGATCCAGGCACTGGGAAAGGGGAGCCTTCAGGGGGAGGTAACTGGAGCCTGTTTCAGTGAGTCTGCATGCAGGTGGATGATTCACACGCAATGCTTGTCCTCATCTTCACTACAGTTAATCTTCATGACTCCCCCTTCCTGGATTCCTAGCCTGGAAGAGAAGGAATTTTTACATCTAAGCCATCTTCCAGCTGGGCTTTGTCATCCTCTCTACATTGCTATTCCAGCCTGTCTAGGACGCTCTTCCATCTTCTAGAACTTGCCTCTGATTCAGCCATTCAAGAGAGAGTGTTTCTCCCTGTTTGAATACTGGAATCAGGATGGCTAGAGCATATTTTGTATCTGCCCCATAAAAAATACCGGGATTTGTGGTCTTCCTCCATTTGAGGTCTGTGCCACAAACCCTGGTCCTTGGTGGAAATGCAAAGGGAAAAAGGAATTGCCCAAAGAGGAACATCAGCAACTCTGTGTTCATGCGGACTTGCGGGTTTGTTCTTTAGCTGCCTCTCTGCCTCTGATCGCTCAGTTCAGTTCAGTCGCTCAGTCATGTCTGACTCTGTGACCCCATGGACTGCAGCACTCCAGGTCACCCTGTCCATCACCAACTCTCAGAACTTACTCAGGCTCATATCCATCGCGTCAGTGATGCCATCCAACCCTTCTCCTCCTGCCTTCAATTTTTCCCAGCATCAGATCCTTTTCAAATGAGTCAGTTCTTCACATCAGGTGGCCAAAGTATTAGAGTTTCAGCTTCATCATCAGTCCTTCCAATGAATATTCAGGGCTGATTTCCTTTCAGATTGATTGGTTGGATCTCCTTGCAGTCCAAGGGACTCTCAAGAGTCTTCTCCAACACCACAGTTCAAAAGCATCAATTCTTCAGCACTCAGCTTTCTTTATAGTCCAACCCTCACATCCATATATGACTACTGGAAAACTGTTGGTTACTTTAATACTACCCTCCATGTTTGTAGTGAATACTCCAGGTGGTACTAGTGGTGAAGAACCCGCCTGCCAGTAAACAGAAGACATAAGAGACATGGGTTCAATCCCTGGGTTGGGAAGATCCCCTGGAGAAGGAAATGGTAACCCACTCCAGTATTCTTGCCTAGAGAATCCCATGGACAAAGGAGCCTGGGGGGCTACAGTCCATAGGGTCGCAAACATGTTGCACATGTTCCTAACAACGACCGTGACAAGGGGTCAGGAATTTATATTCTTTGTACTTTTATACAAATCTCCCTCTTTAATCTTTAACAATCTGGTGAAAATACCTTCACCTTAGTTGTACAAAGGTGGAAATTAGGGCTCGTGGAGATAAAGTGACTTAAGCTGGGGAGCTGAAACCTACGACATGTTTTTCTGATTCCAGAGTTCCTCTTATGCCACAGTTCACAACGGGCCACGTCTCATGAAACTGGAGCCAGAGACAGAGGAGGCAAGTGCCGTTGTGGTTTATACCGCATCAAAATGTTAAACGGTGGTGTGTAAGGCTTTTCTATGTGGACAAACAGGCTTAAATAAGGATGTTCTTTCTGTCTGAGCAGAATTTATAGCTAAATATAAATGGGGACAGAGGGCTTCCCTGGTGATCCAGTGGTTAAGACTTTGCCTTCCAGTGCAGAGGGTACAGGTTCGATCCCTGGTTGGGGAGATAAGACCTCACATGCCTCGAGGCCCAAAGTCCAAAACATAAAACAGTAGCAATGTTGTAGCAAATTCAATAAAGATTTTAAAAGTGGTCCATATAAAAAAAATCTAAGATACTTATATATAGTGTGAGTGTAAAAGTCACTCAGTTGTGTCCGACTCTTTGAGACCCCATGAGCTATACAGTTCATGAAATTCTCCAGGCCGGAACACTGGAGTAGGTAGTCGTTCCTTCTCCAGGGGATCTTCCCAACCTAGGGATCGAACCCAGATCTCCTGCATTGCAGGCAGATTCTTTACCAGCTGAGCCACCAAGGAAGCCCAAGAATACTGGAGTGAGTAGCACTTCCCTTCTCCAGCGGATCTTCCCGACCCAGGAATCGAACCGGGGTCTCCTACATTGCAGGTGGATTCTTTACCAACTGAGCTATCAGGGAAGTATATATATATTTAAATTATGTATAAATAGAACTGATTCTTGAGAAGTCCCCTCTGGTCACAGCTGTGGACTTGCTGTCTATCTCATCTGGCAGCTGCGTCCCTGCCCTCTGGCATCTCGACCAGAGCTGCCTCCCTCACTCCTAGAGCAGCTGGGGGCCTGGAAAGACCCTAATAGTGATGTCCTGTAAGACGTAAGAAAGAGGAGGTTACACCAGCTCCATCCCAGAGGATTCCAGCCCCGCTCACGGTGGCAAGGGTTTCCTACAGCATTCCAGGTCCTGCTCCTCTTCGGAAAGCCCAGCCCCCTCAGAGACCAGCTTCCTCCGCAGGGAAAAAGTGGGAGACCTCCTGAGCTCGGAGGGTCTTCTGAAGTGCTGGCCTTCTCTAGGCTATCTCTGAACCAAGAGCTTTCTGTGACATGTCTTCTGATTACTAACAGCCAAGTGCTTGGAAAACGTTCAGAGTTCAGGATGAGCGCTCATTTCCGGGACTGGGATGTTCAAGTGGGAGAAGACAAACCAGGAAAGAAGTCAGAGGTGGAGCGAGCAAGGACTGGGGAGGCTGGTGCCAGAGATGGAGAGGAAGAGCGCTGTGTGTCTGTCTGTCTGTCTGTGTGTTTGTATGCTTGTGTGGCTGTGTATCTGTATCTGTGTGTCTCTGTGTGTGTCTGTGTGTCTGGGTCCCTAAGTGTGTCTGTGTGTGCATGCAGGGGACCAGGGTGACAAGGGCTTACGAAGCAAGGAACAAGGCTGAGAAATCCTCTGAGCTGAGGCGGGCCTTTCATATATTTCATATATTTCCAAAATACTTGAAAATTACGACCTGAGTGTTACCCACCCCCAACACCCCACCCCCAGGGTCAGCACTCCCCGGGGGAGAAGCTGCAGGGGGTCCCAGAGAGCGTTCTCCTCTGTGGCCTTCAGATAGAGCTTCTCTAGTCCCTGCCAGTTTCCCCAGAGAACATCACACAGTCTGAGGCCCAGTTTTCTTCATCTGAGAGACGGGAACAGCAATACTTCAAAGGACTGTTGTGGAAAGTGAATGACATATCACGGGAAAGCGCAGGCACACGGGAGGCAGGCAGCGCGTGACCATGAATCTCCTCATGAAGCCGGGGGGGGGGGGGGGGGGTGTCTCCCAGTTGACTCAGCTGAATCTTGTGTTTTAACGGCGCTAACATAAACAGAGGTAGTTGGGCAGGGCCAAGTCATTCATCTCAGATATTTTCTCACTGAGATCTCGTGAGGATTAAATGAAACAACACATAAAGGACCTAGAACAGCACCTGTCACCGTCAGTGCTCAACAGCTGTGAACTCAATTAGCTCAAGTAGACAAACGAAAGCGAGGTCCAGAAGCTTTGGTTGTGGACGATTATCATATCAGTGCCATCCACAAACTTAGTTATTTGATTCCATTGTCCTCTCACTCCCTAACATTACCAATATCTTGGTGTAGATTTTCTGAGGAATACCTTGGGTTTTTAAACCACAAAATGCCTGTGTTAAGAGAAAAAAAGATCATTGATCTGGAAAGCCCAAGATCTAATTTTCTTTTGTACATACATTTAGCCAATACTTTTGAGCACCTTGGAGGTCCCAGGCACTATTGCAGGGACCAGGGACCAAGGACACAGGGAATGAGACATCCAAGTCTGCCCTCACATTTATATATATATATATATATATATATAAGTATATATATGATAGGTATAAACTTGTTGTTTAGTTGAATCTGACTCTTTTGTGACCCCAGGGATTTAGCCAGTCAGTGGGCTCTGTCCATGGAATTTTCCAGGCAAGAATACTGGAGTGGGTTATTTCTTTCTCCAAGGGATCTTCCCAACCCAGATATTGAACCCTTACCTTCTGCATTGGCAGGCAGATTCTTTACCACTGAGCCACCAGGGAAGCCTAGGTGTAGACTAGCAACAAACATATAAATATATACTAGGCTAAGAAGAAAAATAAAGCAACAAAGGAGAGTGAAGATGGTGTATTATGTTAGATCAAGTAGTCACAGAAGGCCTTTAAGATAATACATTCTAATATTAGCTTTATTTCCAGAATTCAGACCTATTAGCTCCAAAGAATACAATAGTTGAAAAAATATGTGTTACTAGGTAACGAATGGCACATAAAATGAGACATAAAGAAAGGTAAGAAAAAAAAGAGTTAAAAAGAATATACCCTAGAAAACTATATAATATACACATATCATTTGACTCCACCAAAGAATATATTAAAAACCTGTCATCCCTCTGCATCCATTGAATGCATCTGGGTTTCCTTGAAGCAAGAATAATATGCTAAAAAATATTTAAAGATGGAAACAACACGAATATGTATCATTTTCCAATCCTTTCCTGGAAAATCAGACTGTTCAATGCACACTTGCTACCTTAAAATATCCTAAACAAATAAAAAAGAACCATGTTATAATGAAAAATATATGAAATTTTTCTCAGTAAGAAATCCTTGTTGGTTGTACATGGAGGAATTGGCAATGTCTCTTGCCTTCAGACAGTGTTGAGGCAACAACCCTTTAGCAAAGCGCTGTCTGTATCACTGGTTGACTCTTGCTCTAATTTTCTCCCCAAATTTCTCTCTCACCCTCTTTATCTGCTGAGCCTGCTGCGCGGCAGTCAGTGGCCATTGTTCTCGGAGTGGGTGAGCTCCTCACAAGATGAATGGCCTCCAATACACTTATCTTTGGTATGCCCATTACCACCACACTACCTGCCCAGGCTGAATCACCATGAGGTTATTTACCTCGTGGAACCATCATCACATACCATGTGCCTCAGGGAACTGTTTAGGGATTCAGAAAAAAAAAAATAGATGAGGGCTTTAAATTTCCATCATTTGGAACTTTCCTGTGTTAGACATCTATCATATAGACATCAGGCTATAGAATGATTTCTGTGGTGTTTTATGATTGACAAAGTCCTCTCCTACGCTTTAACTCATTCGCTCTTAACAGCACCCTTGTGAAAAGATGGGGGCTGGAATTGCTAGCTGATTACCAGAACCGTTTCCATTGGTCCCTGGACACGCCGCTAGACTCCATTTCCCAGTGTCCCCTGCACTTGGCTGTGGTCATGGACTCTGTAGAAATCTGCAGGAGTTTCACCACACTCTTGTCCACAGCAAACTTACAGAGATGGAGGAGACACAGGGTGGAGCTTGGGTCTCTAAATTTCCACATAGAGTGGAGTTACCTGAGGACTAGGAAAGACTCATTTAAAAAAAAACTGCTGCATTATATCCCAGATATGTGGGGGTTGTCTGTAGCTAATGTTACTTTACTAATGTACATTTCTCCAGTGTTTATTATTAAGGCAATAGCTTCACTCCAATATTCTTGCCTGGAGAATTCCGTAGACAGAAGAGCCTGATGGGCTATAGTCCACGGAGTTGCAAAGAGTCAGACACGACCGAGCAACTATCACTTTCATTTATTTTATCTCATCTGAGAAAGCTTGGAGCAAGTATTATTTTTATTACCTCCCTGAGTCCGCCCCTGGTGCCTCAGATGGTAAAGAATCTGCCTGCAATATAGGAGACCTGGTTTTGACCCCTGGATCAGGAAGATCCCCTGGAGAAGGGAATGGCAACCCACTCCAGTATTCTTGCCTGGAAACTCCCATGGACAGAGGAGCCTGGTGGGCTACAAGTCCATGGGGTGGCAAAGAGTTGGACACAACTGAACAATTTTCACCACCTTTTCAAATTCAACAAAGGAAGGCTCAGAGAGACCATGTAATGTAGCCAAAGTCCTGAACCTGTTAACAGAGATGGAATTAGGTATCTGATTTAGGTGTAGTCAGACCCAGACCTTGTGGTCTTCCACTAAAACTTGATAATTTCACAAGATTTAAGTGATGACACTGATCTTCGCTTTCTAGGTCATGTCGCACGTAGTGTTGAGAGAGATTCTTTATCAGCATGCTTTGCTGCTGATATTTTTCTGGATCTGAATTGAAGAATTAAACCTAGCATGCAGTCACTTGCTCACTGCCCATAGGGCTGCATAGTATATTGTTATACTGTTGGTCTTTGGTAAGATGCCATCTGCCTTCTAGCTAGGCAGCCTCCTGAACTTCATTTTTCTAAATGTCAATAAAAACAAGTCAATCCTTTCATTCTCCCCCACTTTAAAAGCAAATATCTTATTTAAATATTCAAATGTAAATACCACATATTTTAAATAAATATTTATATATTATTTCTCTATGTATATTTATTTTAATATTCAGTGCTCACTAGGTACAAAGCACCAGGTATGAGGCTGTGAGGGATTTTGTTGTTGTTGTTCAGTCGCTAAGTTGTGTCTGACCCTCTGTAACCCCGTGAACTGCAGAATGCAGGCTTCCCTGTCCTTCACAACCTCCTGGAGTTTGCTCAAACTCACATTCATTGAGTCGGTGATGCCATCCAACCATCTCATCCTCTGTCGCCCCCTTCTCCTCTTGCTCAATTGTTCCCAGCATCAGGGTCTTTAAAAATAAATAAACAAGACCCACAGCATAGTGGCCAAGAGGGTAGAGTCCGTAATTTGTGCATGAATTAAAATTTTGAGTCCACTATTTGCTAATGCTGTGACCTTGGACAAATTACTTTACTTCTCTGTTCCTATGTTTCCTGACCTGTGGCATGGGGGTCAGGAAACCTTCATAAGCCTACTTATGAAGATGTCATGATAATTAAATGAAGCAATCCCTACAAAACACTTAGAATGACATCCGACACCAAGTAACTGCTCAAAAGCTGTTAACTCTTATACTCGGATAAATAAAGGAGATGTACCTAAACCCTGTCAATGAACAATTATTATATCAGTGCCATTCACAAACAGACAGTTCTGAGATTCTGCATCCCTCTTACTATCTAAAGCTACCCATATTTTGGTGCAGTTTCTTTGAAACCATAAAAATCTCTTCCCATCACTTACGAGGTATCTCCCACTCTCAATCTCTTCTAAGTATGTGTTAGTCGCTCAGTCATGTTTGATTCTTTGTGACCCCATGGACTGTAGCCTGCCAGGCTCCTCTGTCCATGGGATTTCCCAGGCAGTAACACTGGAGCTGGTTGCCATCTCTTCCAAAGGGTCTTCCCAACCCAGGGATAAACCCATGTCTCCTGCATTCCGGGTGGATTCTTTACTCTGTGCTACCAGGGAAGCTTCAGTCCTTCTATAATTAGGCACTGAAGGAAGGAAAACATACATAACACATTTTTTTTCCTTTCTGTGCCAGGCACTACACTAAGCACTTTACCTCTGGGTTTCTAGTTTTGTTGTGTTTAAACCTTTCAACAACTTAATTTCTCATTTGCAAATGAACCCTCCTAGACTTCAGAGAAGATAGTGTGTAAGCCTCAGACCTGGATTCAAAACCCAGTCTGTCCTGCTCAAAACAAAGCTAGAGCCATCACCCTCGCGAACCAGCTCGGTGATTCTCGGCGAGTCTAATTAAAGCCCCAGGATTTCACAACCTTCCCAAAATACAGTCAAGGAAGATGAGATACCATTGCTTTCACCTACCTCTGAGTCTAGGAAATGATGGATCTTGGTATTAACAAGGCAGCTTCTCCCCTATGTGCAGAAGACCCTTGAAAAGGGTATTTTAATCATAGGTGTCATATTTGATGATTGTGTCTGTTTGTATTTAGAACAATTGTTATCCTTGATGTTTTCGCCCTGAGGACATTCAACTGAACAAAACTGCATACATCTTTGTGGATTGCCCTTTCTGCATCCATAAGTTATCTGCCCTTTTAAAATAATTTGCACTAAAACACCAAGTGTTTCTTCTAATGGGAATAGACAGCTAGAGTTTTTTGATGCAAATGACTTCTCCCCACTTTCTCCCCAGCCCAGTGCTAAATCTGCAACAGTCACGGAGGGGTTCTGTGTTTCTAGACGCAATTTAAGCACAGCGGTTGGGAGCTGCAATGTGACTTCAAGCCCCCTGCTTGATGTCAGGGGAGGCTAAATGAGACAGGGGGAAAGATTCCATGTGATGAGCAGGGACGTGTTAAGGGCACTTATTATAATATTCACCTCTTTTGCTTTAAGAAACCAGCTTCCTCTCAGGTAGTTTTGCGATTGTGTGTTAAGATTAAACTGTTAAATAAAATCATAAGCATAACCTATTGTTATTCATTTTCTCCTGGAGGTAGTATGTTGGGTGTCTTTTTAACTTTGATAGTATTTCTGAATTCTATCCATGGTAAAAATCAAGAATTCCATTTTAACTTATGCTTTATCCCAGCACTTAAACATATGATGAGTTTCTGTGTTTTTATTTCACTACTTTTGGTTGTTTAGTGGCTAAGTTATGTCCGACTCTTCTGTGACCCCATGGACTTTAGCCCACCAGGTTCCTCTGTCCACGGGATTTCCCAGGCAAGAATACTGGAGTAGGATGCCATTTCCTTCTCCACGGTATCTTCCTGAGCCAGGGATCAAACCCTCATCTCTTGCATTGCAGGCAGATTCTTTATCATCTGAGCCATCAGGGAAACCCACTACTTTTACCTGGAAAAAAAAAAAGTTAAATCTCAATTCAATACAATAAAAGATTGAAATGTTTTAGTAGAAAAAGGGAAACAAATATTGAATCCAGAAAGAAAACTTGAGTATTGCTGCCTCTTGACTAAAAAGAAGTGCATTTCTTACTACAGTTCTTTTGTTTATTTTAACAGAAAACTGACTTTGGTAGAAAAACATATAGCAAAAGAGACTATCGTAAGACTAATGAGATGTTTGAGAAATGAGCTCCGCAGGCAAAAGGCAGTCCACAGAAAGAATTATGCATGGCCTTAATTGTTGTTAGGATTATAATTAATAATTACAGTTAGTTCTTAAGCTGTAATTACTTCGATGTCACTTCCAGCAAACCTCTGGCCAGAGGATCCAAGTACAGTGGGCTCCCGGCCCATGAGCAGCTGGACAGCGCAGCTTCTCCGCGGTGGGAACGGAGACAGGTTACCCTGGGAGCCCTGACTGGAGGGGGATGTTAAATTATTTGCAATCCATTAAATGATCCGCACATCACAGGGGCGACCAGAGCAGCTTTCTCACGAATTCCACTCCCCACCCTCCCTGCATCTCACTGTCCTCGGGTCCACCCTGGGCTGTGCAGATCCTCACCAGCCCCGTGGTCTGGTCTCACGAGACATGGGGCTGCCTCCTTGGCAGCCCCTGCTCTTTCAGCCCCACCCCGCCTCAGGCATTCTGGGAGCCTTCGAGGAATTTTCCAGAGATTCTTGATTCCATGCCCCTGTCTCCTAAACTACCCCCAATCTGATCTAGTGTTTCTCAGGGTGCGATCTGCCGAGTGCTCACATGGTGATCACAAAGGTGAACGTCTGAGATGCAGATTCTCAAACCCTGCCCTGGACTGATGGCATTGTAGTCTTCAGAGGTCCTGGGAAAATGCACTTAAATGGTGACCTTCCTGCCTCCCCCCCATCCCCCCAATCTAAGGCCGCTGGAATCTGAGAACCACCAGACTAATCAAAGGGCTTCCCAGGTGACACAGTGGTAAAGAATACGCCTGCCAATGCAGGAGACGCAAGAGTACACGGGTTTGACCCCTGGGTCTCAAAGATCACCTGGAGTAGGAAATGGCAACCCACTCCGGTATCCTTGCCTGGGAAATCCCATGAACAGAGGAGTTTGGTGGGCTACAGTCCATGGGGTCGCAAAGAGTCAGACACGACTGAGCAACTGAGCAGACATACACACAGACTAGTCAAAGGACTCCTTTACCTCTCTCTCCCTCTCTTGCTTTTTCTTTCCAGTATCTCTTTTTTGCTTACTCACAAGCATTCCTGAAAACCCAAGAGGAAGCCTCTAAAACTCTTCAGTCCTCCCCTGCAAGCCTGCTTTCTGATCAGCATCACTCACTCCCAGAATGCTTTCCCATGAGCAGAACTGAGGGCATTTTAAGTTCCTCTCTCTCACTTTTAAAAGCAAATGCTTGCATCCTGTAGACAATCACTCTTCTGTCTCAAGGGCCTCTCTCCCAGACCCTTCAGCAGAATGACAATCAGAATAGAAACCCAGGCTTCCCCTCTGCTTCCAGGAGGCTGGGTCCCTGGGATCAGCCAGCACAGCCTCTTCCCAACAGGCGATGCCCAGCACACCTTCCCGCTTCACCCTGCTGCCCCCACACCATGCTTCAGGCAGCCGGCCTCAGCTCTCCCTCTCTCCTGCTCCAGGGCACATGTATCCCCCAAAGGAGGAATGGGATTCGTGTTAGGGCTAGCATATCTGCACACCAAGACGGGTGCCAGTCTGGCATCAACCCCGAGTGTGGTCCTTTCTGCACTCACACGCAGATTGCAGACAGCGCAAGAAAGCTCTGGTGCTGGCAGAGGGCGTCAGGCTCTCCCGGACACTCAGAGACTCAATGTGGATGGACAGATGCTTTCTCCGCGCTGAGTCCCCAGGGGAGTTCTATCTACAGGTCACAAGGAGAGAAGAGCTAGCAGGCTAGCTGAATCCTCTCAACCCCCTCCAAAGCCCCTTGGGTGAAAAGGCCATCAATTTTTTTTTTTAAAGAAAGCTTTCAGCCTGCACATGAGTTATGAAAATCAAGATCAGGACCATTCCCCCTTTTCTCTTTGTTCCCAGGGCTAAGACTCACTGGCTCTATGAAACAAAGTTGGAAGAAAGAACTGTCTGCATTTTGGCACATAAGGAAGCCCTCCATGCATCCCATTGTGTTTCTGGAATTTCCATATCCACTATCCCAGAGAGATTTTTTTTTCCCCTTTATGGAATAGAATCCTTAGTATTTTTCCAGACTAGTCCCACGAGATATAAAATAAAAGAAGAAGACTGACGAAAAAGGTTGAGGGTCTGAAATTTGACCTTCTATTTGGGACAAGATGAATAATGGAAGAGAGATTTTATGGTCCTGTTTCTGACCCAAATAGCAAACGAAGATCCTTCTTTCTTCCTCCCACTGCTTAAGCAAAAAACAGCTGTGCGCAGCATCTGCAAGAGTGGTTCCGACCTTGTTTTATCCTATTTGATTCCCACTGGCTTTTATGTTTTCCATAAATGATTGAAGAAAAGTTCTCAGTTGGAAATAGCAGTAAAATCTTCCATAAATCCTTGGTTAGCACCAGCTTCAGGCAGTTCATTGGATCCTCCACCCAGTCCCTAGGTGAAGGCTGGCTGGCAAGCCGAGGGGAAAAGAGGACCTGGGTCTCGTCAAGAAGAAAGTCGAAGGCCAGCGTCTTCTCCTTTGTCTCCTCGGGCCATTACAGAATATGCAGTTTCTCTTCTCAACCACAGTCCCCATTATGGCCCCTCTAAATTCCTCTATGTCTCTGAGCCTCCATTCCTCTATTTCTTAAATGAGGAGTCATCATATCAACCCACTCCAGTGTTCTTGCCTGGAGAATTTTGTGGACAGAGGAACTTGGCGAGCCCATGGGGTCGCAAAGAGTTGGACACGACTGAGCGACTAACCCATTATATCTACCTCATTAGGACAATGCCTAGGACATAGTACAGATTCATTTTTATGATTGTGAATCCTTCAGTTAACGCATAATAAAAATAATGAACGTTTATTGACAGACTGTGATAGGCATTTTATTCATTTGGTGCTGTTTTGTCCTCAGAATAACCCTAGAAGGAAGAAATATTTTTGGAAGAAATAAAAATTAAAGTTTTGCAAATTTAAGTAATGGACCCAGAGACTCTCCACTTTTAAACAGGAAAGCAGGGGCTGTGCTCATCAGAACTGTGTTCTTTCCAGCAAACAGCAGCATCCAGCATTGAGAACCTACTATGCTTTCTGGTCACTGGGGATTTAGGCAAGACCAGATAAGAAGGCCTTGATCCTTGAAGACTGGTTGTGCCACTTGCCATAACTCCCAAATCTTTCACTGGCTGGTGACTGTGTAGTTGGAGGGATGAGATGAGAGAACCCATGTTCAGGTGCCCATCACCCACCTTGAAGACAGCTGGCTGGTCCTCGGCTTGTGCAAACTCAGCCTGTCTCTAAGTCTCTTGGTCCCAGCTCAAATCCTCTCCTTGCTCTGGGCACCATGACCCTCTCAGCTTCATCTCTACCCATAGTAACACAAGAGCTCTTTACAGACTGATCATCTATCAAACTGGCTCAGAAAATTCATGTTTTCCTTGGATGTGAACCCTCTCCAAACGTCTGACCTGAGGATGACTGCTCCCAGGAGCCCCGTGTCTGAAAACTGGAGAGAAAGCAAGCCAACAGTCAACAAACTGTGAGGGAACCACCCCAAAGTTGACTCAGACACTATCCAGCCACCAGCTCATACTGTTCACAGCAACCAAATCTACCCTTTGAAGAATGAGCAGGATTTCAGCTCTTCTAACCAGCGCCTGTTGATCATGTCTCCAGGGTCAGAATGAGCGATAATTTGACTCCAGCTAATAACTACATCAGGGCTTCCCAGATTGATCAGTGGTAAAAAAAAAAAAAAAGAAAAAGAAAAAAAATCCACCTGCCAATGCAGGAAACACAGGAGATGCAGATTCAATCCCTGGATCAGGAAGATTCCCTGGAGGAAGGCATAGCAACCCGTTCCAGTATTCCTGCCCAGGAAATTCTATGGACAGAGGAGCCTGGCAGGCTACAGTCCATGGGGCTGCAAAGAGTCAGACGTGACTGAGTGACTGAGCATGATGCGTGTAAAAACTACATCAGGGGATTTTGCAAATTTATAATTTCCAAGGGGCACATCAGCCAATATTCTAATTTCTTAACTCCATTTCTTTCATTAAGGAGATATTTTTGTTCCCGAGTGGGTCATCAGCTTCTCCCCCATTTTGATCAAATGAACTCATATCATCAAATGCTACCGAAGGTTGAACTGAGAAAATTTCAAGTTCCTGTTTACCCCTTTTCACCAGAAGAAATCCTATCAACTCCAATAGTGTTTAAAGAACTTTTAAATTTGTTTCCTAAGATATTTTCCAAAACTAATAAATTGAGTGTTTTGCATTTTCCATAGGGTAGTCTTAACCTCACCACAATTTGGGGGCCCAAATTTTATCCAGTCAAGGCTCTTTTAATAATCCAATGTCACAGTCCTAACTGAATCAAACCATAGTTTATCTATCCCAAATATGTTGACTGCTACGTTTACTTTTTGGCCAAGGAAAATTTACCTTCCGTTCCTTAGCAAAAGAGGCCACAAACTCAGGGATTTGTAAGCTCAATAAAAGCTTCTGAAAATAATGGAATGAATTTATTTTAGGACCTCTTCCCCTGAGCCCCAGATTTCTGAGGATACAAAGGAAAGGATAAAGTGAAGGTAAGAGAGTTTGGGTTTCCCTGGTGGCTCAACGGTAAAGAATCCGCCTGCCAATGCAGGAGGCACGGGTTCCATCCCTGAGTCAGGAAGATCCGCTGGAGGAGGAAGTGACAACCAGCTCCAGTATTCTTGCCTGGGAAATCCCTTGGATAGAGGAGCATGGCAGGCTACAGTCCCTGAGGTCACAAAAGGTCAGATAATGACTTGGCGACTAAACAACCACAAAATAGTTTTCCACTTGATTGATTAGGCACTGAATATTTCTAAATTAATGCTGTTTTTTTTTAGAAAAAGAAATGAGTAATGGGATTGGAGGGAGGTCCATTGTGAAATGATCTTTTTTTTTTTTTTTAAATTTTGTTGGCCATATCACCAAATGCAGAGGGCATCTCAATTCCCCGACCAGGGATGGAACCCACGCCCCCCTGTAGTGGAAGCATAGAGTCTTAACTGCTGGACCACCAGGAATTTCTCTGAAATGGTCCTTATACCAGGATTTCAACATCTTTTCTAAATATTTCATGGTGAGTAAATAGTGCATCCATCCCCTAACCTGCCATGAAGCTGAGCAACACTGAGAGACCCTGGAAGACAAAAATAAAATGTACAAATTCTGCCTTCCTTTCCTGTTCTACTTTTTCCATTGATTTTCCTGGAAATGTTAACAGATCATGGAATTTGCCAACGTCTACTTTACCACAGATTGTGTCTCATTCTTTTCAGTCTAAAGAAATGGGACCCATGGGGAGAGACAGGTAAGAAAGTAACCTGGGAGGTGGAGAAAGGAAAGAGCGATGTCCACAAACATGGCTCTAATCAGCTCAGGTTGTGGAAGCCAACGAAAACGTTGTGGGGCCCAGATATAAATATTTTGTACCTTTCTGCCAGGCACTATAGTTTATTACAGGAACCACATTTTAGAAATTCACAGGCAAGTGTTACAAATTTGAGAACATAAGTTGGACCCCTTCCCATTCCAATAAGCAGTCGCAGGTGTGGTTTTCATGAAATTGTGTATTTAGGGAGGGAGGGGAGAGAATTACATGTTCTAAGCAAACTGTATTTGCATACACATTATGCATGTACCCAACACACACTTGTGCAAAGACGATTAAATATGTTCTGTGTTGGCAGTCTCTTACTGTGTTTCCTTAAAGCAGGAATAGCAAATGGGTTTGTCTCGCATGCCAAATCCAATCAAAGTGCAGTGACTGTTTGAAGGGCTATGTTGAGAAGGAGTCAGAGGTTATGCCTATGTTGTTATACCTACGTTCAGTCAACAATTTTTGCCTAATACGTCCCATGCTCAAGGCTGCGTTTTATCATTTGGGTGGGGGGAGAGGGGGATGGGGAGACATTCCCACAGATTTCAATATAACTGGTACCCCCTGGAGTGGTACCACCCAGCTGCCCGGAGTGCAAGGCCAGAATTTGGGATAGGTTTAGAAAGAGCATAGTAACCAGTTGGCTATGTCCACAAAGAGACTGGGCCATCGTGGGAGGGCAGCAGTGGGGAGGGGGTGGGGTAGGCTGCAGTGTTCATATCATGTATTTGTCATCCCTGATGAAGAGCCATCAGAAGTACACTCACCCTTCCTTGCTACCAACTGGCATGCTTTATGCATCTAAACAACCCAGTGTTGAGTTACTGAAGTGTTTACCGTTGGGACAGGGCAATGCAAAACATAATAATAAAACAAAAGAACTGTCCTCCTTTAATACACTGGAAAGAGAGTCATTTTGGTGCTCCCCAAGGTCTTGTTTCATTTTTGTTAAAGACCAGGACGTATTAAAATTCCTTGACTTCTGAATTTCAGTTTTTTCTTTCCTCTTCCAAGGACCTGTTCACTTAGATGTCCTCTGACTATTATGACAGGCACATCCATTGTGCCCGCTGAATACCACAGTTGAAGGGGCCTCCAGCCGTCTCTGTGAGCCACTCTGCCACCTTCCGAGGGCTCATCCCAGAGAGAACGAGGGTTCCAACAGAATTTCAGCTGATGGGCCTGTGATCCCAGGCCTTCTCTTCTCCACAGTATTTTAGGGGAGTTACCCTAGAGGTCAAAGCTGGGCCATATATGAGAGAGGGTTGCTGCTGCTGCTGCTAAGTCGCTTCAGTCGTGTCCGACTCTCTGCGACCCCATAGACGGCAGCCCACCAGGCTCCCCCATCCCTGGGAATCTCCAGGCAAGAACACTGTAGTGGGTTGCCATTTCCTTCTCCAATGCATGAAAGTGAAAAGTGAAAGTGAAGTCGCTCAGTCGTGTCCGACTCTTAGCCACCCCATGGACTGCAGCCTACCAGGCTCCTCCCCGTCTATGGGATTTTCCAGGCAAAACCAAGTATACTAGAATACTCCATCCTTCTCCCAAACCTTCTAGAGGTTAGTGTATGTAATGCTTGCTTTAAGAAAAGGAAGATATGAATTAAACTTGATGGTCTCATAGCCCAAGTCCATTAATTGCTTCAGATACAATAATTTCCTCTCCTTTTCTTCTAGGCCAATGTTAAAGTTCTAAATATGAAGAGACCTAACAAATTATTAGAAATTCTCTTATTTTGCCTTTTTTATGTATAAGTGGGTCGTTCAAGTTGATGATTGATGCTAATTAGTCATGCAATAACCATTTAGCTATAAGGGCTATTAGAAACTCTTTTTTATTCATTCATTCAACATGCATTTTTAAAATCTTTATTTAATGCCTGCTTTCATCCTAGACCATTCTTTTAAATTAACCGATTTAGTTTTTCGGTTGTGATGTTCTCCGTGGCTGCCCGTGGGCTCTCTCTAGTTGTGGTGAGTGAGGCTACTCTTCTGTGGTGCACAGGGTTCTCTTTGCAGCGGCTGCTCTTGTTGAGGACAGAACCCAGAAAGCAGACTCAATGGCTGTGAGTCATGGGCTTAGTTGCATGTGGGACCTTCCCAGACCAGGGATCGAACTCATGTCCCCTATATTGGCAGGCGGATTCTTATTCGCTCTACCACCAGGGAAGTCCTAACATGCATTTTTGAGGCCAGAACAGACAGACTCAGCCACCAGCCTCAGGAAGCTTAGCACTCCCAGATTGTCCTGGGCGATCCCAGGGCCTTGAGGTGATTGCCAGGATGGGAGAGGCCCAGGAGGCAGAGCAGGCAAGAGGGAGGCCCTCCACCCTGATTTAGGTGTCAGGAAGGGCTTCCTAGAGAATGCAACATGACATTGGGACTGGAAGAATAATTTCTGGTCTTCGGGAGCTGGGGTAGGATGAAAGGAAAACATGTTAAACACCTTAAAAAATAGATGCGTCAATGTGCTTTTCCTCTGAACCAGCAGTTCCATTCCTAGAAAGTTTCCTAAAGAACTAATCAGACAAATGCACAGATATGCAGATAAAGAATGTCCATCACAGACCATTTATGATAGGAGGGAGAGAGAAGAAAACGAGAAAGCAACACATATAATTAATAAGAGATTGGCTGATTATACTGAAATACATTCAGGTCACCAGGTATAAATGAAACCATTAAAAGTCATCTTGTAGAACAATGTTTCTTGACAAAACAAAATGTTCACAACCGGTTCTGAGAAAGAAAGTGAAGTGAAAGTCACTCAGTTGTGTCCTACTCCTTGCAACCCCATGAACTATACTGTCCATGGAATTCTCCAGGCCAGAATACTGGAGTGGGTTGCCGTTCCTTTCTCCAGGGGATCTCCCCAACCCAGGGATCATACCCAGGTCTCCCACATTGCAGGTGGATTCTTTACCAGCTGAGCTCAGATGGTAAAGAACCTGCGAAAGAAAATCAGACTACAAAAAGATGTACCACTATCTAGGAGCTTATAACCCAAGGACCAAAAGATGGTCCCTGGGACTTCCCTGGTGGTCCAGTGGTTGATAATCCACCTGCCAATGGGTTTGAACACAGGTTTGATCCCTGCTCTGGGAAGATCCCACATGCTGTGGGGACCCCAACTACTGAACCCCTCTCTCGAGCCTGTGAGCTGCAACTATTGAAGCCCATGTGCCTAGAGTCTGTGCTCGGCAACAAGAGAAGACACCACGCTGAGAAGCCTGCACACTGCAGTGATTAGCCCCCTCCTTAGAGAAAGCCCTCACACAGCAACAAAGACCCAGTGCAGCCAAAAATAAATAAATTTTTTAAAAAAGTAAACAAAATTCATTTAAAAATAAACAGTGGATTTAAAGAGAGAGAGAGAGGTGGTCCCTGGATCAGCAGTATCAGCATTCCCTCTGTGTGTGTTAGTCACTCAGTCCTGTCCGACTCTTTGTGACCCCCTGGACGGTAGCCCACCAGGCTCCTCTGTCCATGGGGGTTCTCCAGGCAAGAACACTGGAGTGGGTTGTCATTCCCTTCTCCAGAGGATCTTCCTGACTTAGGAATCGAACCCAGGTCTCCTGCATTGCAAGCAGATTCTTTACTTCTTTACCGTATGAGCTACAGGGAACTTCCTAGGGGCATGTAAAAATATCAGATCTCAGGCCCTGTTCAGACCTATTCAATCAAAACCTGTATTTTAAAGAAGCCTTGTGTGCTGTGCTTAGGCACTCAGTCGCGTCTGACTCTTTTCAAGCCCATGGACTATAGCCCACCAGGCTCCTCTGTCCACGGGGATTCTGCAGGCAAGAATATTGGAGTGGGTTGCCATGCCCTCCTCCAGGGGATCTTCCCAACCCAGGTCTCCCACACTGCAGGCGGATTCTTTACTGTCTGAGACACAAAGAAGACTTAAATGTTCAAAATTCACATTAAAGTTTGAGAAGTACTGGTCTAGATGACAGACTGCTCTTTGTTAGCAATGAAGTTTCCTCTGGTCCATGGCATTGTGTGAAAAACAGGGACAATGTGTTGAGTTTTTCACAAAGCAAGATGTATTTAATTAGCAGCAATACTAGTTATTCTGAGATTATAATCTTGCTTTTATGGGGTTAAACTTCCTTTGTTTTGTATGATGGTGGTGATTTTTGGATGGTAGGTTTTGTTTGTTGATTTGCCGCTGTTTTGGTGGCCTTAGTTAGCAAAATAAACAGTTGGTATGGTAATCCTATGTGTTGTTTTTGAAATTTTACTAGGAAATCTGGGAATCATGATGAATGCTAACACACATTGCTTTCAAGTGAAATATTATGTGTGGGTGTGTGGTCTGGGTGTGTGTGAATTATATGTAAACAGTGGGTCCTTTGGGGAGGTAGAACTGTGGACATTGTCAATGTTTCTTTCTTTTTTTCTGAGTTGTCCAAGTTTTCCGCATTTAACACTTGAAAAAAATGGACTGAAGTAGAAGCTAGAGGAGCCTACAGAAAGCAGTGTTCGGTCTCAAGTCTCAGGAACCTGTGTCTGTTTGGGTACCCTGATGCAATGATGATGTATCAATACATAAACTGTGGACCCAGTCAGTCAGGCCGAAGGCCAAAGACTTAGTACCCTTGAGCCTCAAGATTCTTATTTATAAGATGGGTTATAATAATAATAGTACCTGATTCTGGGGTGATTCAGAGACTAAGTGAATAAGCAAAGGTAGCCATTTTTCAGTACCAGGGCTATTGAAACAGGGGCTTCCCAGGTGGCACTAGTGGTAAAAAAATCTGCCTGCCAATGCAAGAGATGCCAGAGACACAAGTTTGACAGCAAGATCCCCTGGAGAAGGAAATGGCAACCCAGTCCAGTATTCTTGCCTGGAGAATCCCATGGACAGAGGAGCCTGGTGGGCTACAGACCAGGGGGCCACAAAGAGGCGGACATGGCTGGATGATGGATCACCACTGAAACAAACTACTACCAGAGGGGTGGTTTAAAACGAGAGAAATGTAGGCGTTCACACCTCTGCAGGCCAGAAGTCCAAAATCACGGCATCAGCAGAGCCCTGCTCCCTCTGGAGTCTCTAGAGGAGATTTCATCCTCGCCTCTTACAGCTGCTGGTGGCTCCACGTGTTCCTTGGCTTGTGTCTGCATCTCTCCAGTCTGTCTCCATATTCTCAGGGTCTTCTCTCTGCTTCTATCTCTTATAAAGACACTTGTGGTTGGGTTTAGGGCAGGCCTGGGTAATCTAGGATGATAGCATCTTTAGATCCTTGATTTAGTTACAGAGCCCCTTATTTCAAATAAAGTCACATTTCCAGATAATAAAACTGGGCCACAGAGATATCTCTGCTGTGGTGGGCAGGGAGGGTGGGAACCATTCATCCCAAAGCTAAAATGAAAATATAATCCAACTCTGAATAACAAGTGACACATAGCAATTGAAGTTTCTGTCTCCTTTCTAATCTCTGAGAAACTTCTATTTCAGAATTTTCTTTAAAGGTTCTTGTTTGGATAGAAGTCCCTTGCTTTCTAATTTACAAACCAGGAATTATTACTATTACTAAAGATATCCATTTCAAAAACCATCGTTGTTATGGGACTCAGCATTTATGTTCACCACGGTTACGGCTGGAAGTGGGAAGAGAGGTTAGGGAAAGCAGTGTGAAGCCCCAAAGGGAATCCCCTCTAGATTAAAGTTCACGCAAAAGGGAGCCCGCTGAGTCATTTTACTCCACAGAGTTCCATGGTTTTTTTGTTTTTCTTCCAACAGTCTCCTTACATTCCTCTAACAAATGACTACTGCCCACAGGACATAGGAAGGACTGCTGACAGGAGGTGTAGGACAGCTGTTTTCTCAGGCCAGCCCTCCAAGGGCCACAGGAGGGAGTTTCAAAAAAAGGCAACCAGGGAATTCCCTGGCGGTCAAGTGGTTAGGGTGGAGTGGGCCTCCAGGAATGCTTCTCTAGATCAGCTGAGCAGGTTGCTAATCATCACCTCCAAATTCCTGACCTGGGCTTCAGAAGGGCTTCCTGTGGCTCAGATGGCAAAGAATCCTCCTGCAACGCAGGAGACCCAGGTTCAATCCCTGGGTTGGGAAGATCCCCTGGAGAAGGGAATGGCTACCCACTCCCATATTCTTGCCCGGAGAATTCCATGGAGGAGTGGTGGGCTATAGTCCATGGGCTTCAAGAAGCTGAGATAAGGATATTTCCCTGTAACTGTCGTAGGTGCTCAAATGGATTCTGGAATCTAGAAAAATGGTACAGATGAACCTATTTGCAAAGCAGAAAAAGCAGAAATAGAGACACAAACGTATGGATACGAAGGAGGGAAGAGGGGTAGGATGAACTGGGAGAGTGGGGTTGACATATATACACTGCTGCTGCTAAGTCGCTTCAGTCGTGTCCGACTCTGCGACCCCATGGACTGCAGCCTACCAGGCTCCTCTGTCCATGGGATTTTCCAGGCAAGAGTACTGGAGTGCATATACACTACTATGTATAAAATGTATAATATAGGTAACCAATGAGAACCTACTGTATAGCACAAGGAACTCTATTCAATACTCTGTGGTGACAAAGAGGAGAAATATACATATACATACATATATATATATATGTATATATATATATATATATCTGAATCTGATTCACTTCTCTGTATAGCAAAAACTAATACAACATTGTAAAGCACCTAAATGGCAATTAAAAAATAAAAGATGTATGGGCTGGGTTTGGCCTGTGGTTGAAGTACAGCACATGATTTATTGAATGAATAAGTGAATGAATAAATGTTTGTGACTTTGAGAGAGTAGAGTTGCACTTTAGAATTCAACTTTAAAATTCATCTGACAAAATACACACATTTTTCTACATGAGTTCTTTCCCCTCCTCCCAAGGGGGTTTTTTCCTAATGGGAAATTAAATAGCTTGGTGGGTATATCATTTCCGCTACTTGCCAGGGTGGAATGCATTTATAGAATCAGGACTAATGAGACAAACTTACAATATAGCTTCTCATGCATACATGGGAGGTACCTAATCACCCACTGGCTGCCTCCCCCACCTGAGGGTCTTTCTCCTTTCAGGGAAGCCCCCTTCCCCACCACTTGAAATACCACACAGGGGAGCCACAAGACAGAATCCTTTCCTAAGCCATCTCAGGCAACTTCCACTCTCAGAACTGCAAATCCAGGTTACAAGTCCCCTTTTCACAGCGTGATACAGACTTTCCTTTGCTCAGATCTGTGAAAACGTTTGTGGCTCCTATTGGCTGGCGTGGAGACCATGCAGAAGAAGCAACTTACATCCACATCCAGTGTCTCTTCAGACCGAACTCCCCAACCCTTAGCCCATGTTATGACATGGCCCTCTCCCCACACACGCATAGAGAAAGAAAGCTGTCATTGGGGTATTTCAGACTAAGAATAATGATAGGTTCCTGAAAAATTCAGACAACTAAACCAAACCTGAAGTTGCCATTCAGCTTGGCAAGAAAATTGCTTGAGTTATTCCTTTCTGCAGTCACCTTCAAGATTCGAATGTCATCTCTGCTACGAGTTCTGTCTTTCACTGGTGGGCCTTGGAGTTAAAATGCATTCAGCCGTGAAGCTGTTCCCAAAGCATCTGTGAGTGGGGACTTCCAAATAATTAGAACCAACAGCAATTTGAAAAGCTTCACAACTGCCCTGTGGAATGGTTTATTTGGCTAATGTTGTTATACCCATTCCAGTGGTGGTGTTTTCATTTCAGGCTACGGGCAGGCTTTATAAGAATGTGAAAATCAATACGAAAGGTTTGTCAGGGCGACATGTTTGTTAATGTTTTATTGATTATGCTATTGGTTGTAAATTTTCTAACTTAATAAAGCTCAAGATTTTTGCAGTAAAAGACAGAGGTTATTTAATTAACTGGCAACTTAATGCAAACTACTAACATGATACATTGTGAGTGCTTCAAAGTGACACCCGATTCATCACTCTCCAAGTGGGCCTGATATTACACAAGAATATTATGCCTCTTAAAGAATTATGGAGTAGGAAACAGCAACCCACTCCAGTATTCTTGCTTGGAAAATTCCACAGACAGAGGAGCCTAGCGGGCTACAGTCCATGGGGTCGCAAAAAGTTGGACATGACCGAGTGACTCACTTTCACTTTTTCTTTAAAGAATTAAGGGGGGGAAGTCTGATACAACAAAGAAAGGCATCGATTACATAACACTCTACAGCAACTATAGTTTTTTTAAAAAGAAGAAAAGGAGAGGCATCTACACTTTTAATACTAAAGAATTAATACTTTTAATACTAAAAGAATCTGACAATGTGCACTTAATATTAAAAGAAAAGTTGAATAACCACATAGTTGCTTTTTTTTATAAAGGGAAATTAGGGGCTCCCGGGTGGCTAAGTGGTAAAGAATTGGCCTGCCAATGAAGAAGACACGGATTCGATCCCTGATCCGGGAAGATCCCACATGACACAGACCAACTAAGCCCCTGTGACCTGTGCTCTGGAGCCTGGGAGCCGCAACTGCTGAAGCCCAGGCGCCCTAGAACCCGTCCTCTGCAACGAGAGAAGCCAGAACATCGCAAACTAGACAGCAGGCCCGCTCCCCACAACTAGAGAAAAGCCCGCACAGCAACAAAGACCCAGCACAGCCAAAAATAAATAAATAAATAAACACATTTTAAAAAAAAAACTTTAGGATAAGGCTCCTAAAAAGGTAAGCCAAGTGCCCATAATGCGGGTAGCATTTGTAATACAATTCATGATAATCCACTTTCTGTCTCCTAAGTGAAAATACTCAACTTAATTCAATGACCTTGTGATATTACAATTATTTATTAACATATCTAATGCTAATGAAACCACATAAATCCAGTCCTTTAATGGTTTATGTTACTCTTTCCCAGACCTGTTTGGTCTATTCTATGCATACTGTATATTCACTTTAAAAAGGCCTGTATGGAAAATACTTTATGTTCCTCATTAACATGAGTTCTGATACTCTCCTGATGTAGGCTGCTGAAGCACAAAATTGTCAGACTTAGAGCATTTTCCAGTGAACTATTAGTGAAATAAGTCTAAACTGCTAGTTGCTCAGTCATGTCTGACTGTATGTGACCCCATGGATTGTAGTCTTCCAGACATGGGATTCTCCAGGCAAGAATACTAGAGGGGATTGCCATGCCCTCCTCCAGGGGATCTTCCCAACCCAGGGATTGAACCCAAGTCTTCTGTATTGGCAGGTGGACTCTCTACCGTCTGAGCTACCAGGGAAGCCCAAAACAAGTCAGTCTCTCTTCAAATACAAGTCCTTTAGGATGTTAAATATAGGATGTTGGGTTTGGCTTTCCTTGTTTATCCCCCCTACTGTTAAGCCCTGACACACAGTATTATATCTTTTGTAGCCTTCCTAGAATTACATTGTGATGTTCAATCTGGAAAGGAGGTGGTTCCTATTTTGTGATGATGCAACTCAGCCCTCTGACGGGCCAAGACGTGACACTGCAATTAAAGCTACAGAACGCCCTGTGGGGATGCCAGACACCTATTTCCACACAAATAACTAAACTGGCATTAATTTTTTAAAAACTTCTTTCTTCCAGAAATTATTTAAAAACTGTCTGTAGTCACAAAAGCCTCTTGAATCACCAGCTCTTCCAAGAAATTGTAAAGATTTTCATGGAAACCACTTCAATAAAGCATTTATTTCCTCAGAAGAATGGAAGAAGGGAAAGAATTACCATCTTGAGCACTCACAGCCCCAATTACCATCTGCGGGCCTCCTCTCTACCTGCCAGGTTAATAACCAGCCTGTTTCATCACCACGCCACATAAAAAACTTCCTTCTCTGCTAATTATGCTCTCTCCCTTTCTCGTAATTATTTTTTCCTGAATTATTTTTAACACGTCTTTTCAAACCTTTTCAAACTTTCTAATGGAGTTCTTGTGAATGTTTCAAAATTTTCTTCTGTTTGAAATCTCACACAAGCTCTTCCAAATTCTCAACAGTAATTCTCAATTAATAAAAATTTCACTGAGGCATGAGTTCCTTTTTTTTCCACTAATTTAAAAGTCTCCCACAGTGGGTTCCTAAAATATTTGGAAAATAATTTTTAAATGAGAACAATTCTTTAAATATGTAGCTATGAAACCAGATTCTCTTCGGACTTGACCTGGTCTTGGTTGTGAGTTAATACTTCCTGGAAAAGGCTCTTTCTTTTCTTTTTATGCTCTTAAAAATATTTTGTGCCTTTTTATATAGTTTTAGAACATTAAAATTTTAAAACATTATCTTTTTGCAATCCACAGAGGTGAGGTGAAACTATATAAACTTTGAAAGAACAAAATTGGGAACAGGAATATGGATATCCTTTCCTTGGGTCAAAAAGGAGATGTGCTATCCTGGGGATGATGACAAAGTAAAAGTCATTGTCAGGGTCCTAGTTTTACACTGCTTGATGAGTTCAAGGCACCTGGTAAACATGAATAAATGAATGAGAATGTACATGGAACCAACATTGAAAATGAGTCACAAGCCAAGATTATTGTTCATCTAAATCCATCCATTTGAGGCCGTAGGAAAAGCGAAGTGCTATAAGAAAAAGATGCATAGGAAGATTTTAATTTTTAGATACTAAGAAATTGCCCTCCAAGGTGACAATACAACCAATACAAGTTGCATGGTGTTTATTCTCATTTCTCTTTAAATTCACCACCAAATTATGAATGTGTGATGCTCGTTTTGACCTCAAGTTCCCTGGTTAGGAATGATTGGAGCATATTTCACATGCTTACTGATGTTCAGTCGCTAAGTTGTGTCTGACTCTTTGGGACTCCTTGGACCATAGCTCCCTAGGCTCCTCTGTCCATGGGATTTCCGAGGCAAGAATACTGGAGTGAGTTACCATTTCCTTCTCCATGTATGCTTACTAGCTGTGTTTATTTCCTCTTTTGAGAACTGACATATATCTTACCCACTTTTCTACACTCAAGGAAACTGAGGTTTTGTTAACCTGAGAAAATGTCAATTTCCAGCCTTGATAGAATTATAACCTCCTTCAGACTTTGAGAAATACGAAGGGCCAAACTGTGATCACTGAAGGAATACACCGATGAGGTAAGCTCTACAATATAAATGGATTTGTACATATTAACTAACACACTCACATAGTCCAGATACAATCTTTGCCTATTCCATACACGCAAATACGGTCCTCCAGTCTACATGTTGTGTCCCATAACACAGAGGTTTTAATTTTGATGTTGTTAAATTTGTGGTTGTTGACCTTTGTAGTTGGGATGTTGATCTGTGCCTTTTTCTGGAGGCCTCCCTCACCCACAAAATAAGAGCAAACTCATATTTCTATTTAATATGAATCATAATTTTTTAGAATTTAACCTGCATTTTTATTTTCTTAAGTTGTTTGTTTAGTTAGTTAGTTATTTTTGGCAGCGCTGCACAGCATAAAGGATCTTAATTCCCCAACCAGGGATCAAATCCATACCCTCTGCATCAGAGACTTAACCTCTGAACCATCAGGGAAGTCCTCTTCAAATTGTAATTTAAAACAATTATGCCAAATGTATTTTTGTGAATGGTATGAGGTAAGGAGATGACGTCACTTGTCATTAAGTGAAGAGCCAGTAATCTTGATGCCATTTCTTTAAACATTTAAGGAAAAGCATAACTCCTGGAGGGCACTTGGAGTCACGGAATGTCAGAGCTGAAAGGAACTGAAAGAATATCCTATTTAACTGCCAATGTTAGGGGGAAGGGGCTTGGGGTCGAGGAAGCCTCAATGACCCATACAAGGCCACCCAATTGGAAGCAGCAGGCTCATACCCAGACTAAAATAGAAGGTTGAGGCTGCCCTCCAGGCATACTTCCCATATTGCCTGCAGGAAACAAAGTGTCCTCATTGCACAGGACACCTTGAGGTATGAAGAAGCAGCAAGTTAATCTGAATGTGAAGCTATTTTGGGCAGAAGAGAGGGGCAAGAAGAAGTCAGGAGACTGTGTGGAGATAAGCTTCCAATAGATGTAAGGATTCGGGGTTTCAGAATTAGTCTATGTGTTTAGACCCTGTGCCATTCACAAAATAACAGAAACTCTAATAAGTACTGGCTTTCTAAAAAAATGAGGCACCACAACTATAACAAGAGACTGCAGGCCACAACTAAGACCTGGCACAGCCAAATAAATAAAATTTTAAAAATTAAAAAAAATAAAGGGCAAGGGGAGTTTGTAGTTCTCACACAGGAAGTCTGAAGACAGGCTGTCCAATGCTGGTATAGGAGTTCAATCATGCTCTTTCTAGTGTCTCCTTTGTCATTTCCAGGGTTTGACCTCACAGTCACAACATGGTTGCTGTGACTCCAGCCATCACATTTGGGTTTAAGAGAGAAAGAGTAAGGGAATGGTGATGCCAATTGCATCAGTTTCTCTTGTAAAGCTTTCCTAGAAAGCTCCCAATAGATGGACTTGGACTTAGCTATGAACTCAAACTGTTTCATGTTTCATCTCTAGGCAGAAGGGGAGTTAGAGTACAGATGTTTCATGTCTGCAGTCACTATGGCAGCAGCAGCGAGTGGAGGCTGGAGCTAGGTGGCCTCTGTGTCTCTCACATACTCAGGACACATGGACTTGGGATATAAATAAGTCCGGGGCTCATGGTCTCTTCCAGAAGTCACTGTACCACCGTTATTCCATGGTCTGAAACCACATTGGAAAAGAAGAGACCCCCGAGAGCCCTGCTGTGCCTTCTCACAGGTGAGAGAGAAAAATAAAAAATGTCCCTCCACTCCTAGATTTTCCATATTTAATCATGCCCAAGGCCCCAGAGCCTGCTCTGGCCCTGCAGTGGATGGAAAGGTAATTTAATCCTCTACTATAAAATGGGGCAGCGCTTGCCAGAGAACTTGCTAGAAGCTGCCAAGCCATGAAAGCTGAAGAGCAGGTGCTCCAGACTTCCGGAATACGTGAGAATTAGGGCTTCGTCCTCACGCCCAGCTCTTCCGCAAAAGCAGCTGCTCCTGGGTATGGTTTTGAACTCACAAATTTGGCTGTCTGATCGTCACGTGTAGCACCTACAGGCAGAAATAATCCACATCAAGACTAATTATTAATAATAACAAGGAGATATTCAATGCAGATTTCGTGCTGGGCACTTTGTTTCCCATTTTGTATGCATTAAGTACTTTTTTTTTTCTTCATAAGCATTCTAGAGGGAAGTACCATTTTAACCTTCATTTTAAAAATGAGAAAACTGAAGCCTAGAGAGGCAAAGTAACTGACTTTCATTGCAGATCTATGAAGTGGCAGAAACCATATATGCATCCAGGTTCTTCAAGTTCCAAGCTTTTGTGCTTCATCGCCATGGATACTGCCACCTTGAGAATGCTTTATCGTCCACTTGGAGCATAAGATGCTCCAAGAGTCTGAGGGCCAGCAACATCCATCATCCAGCTGTGTATATTTACTAATATAAATTAAAAGTCCTTTTAAAATAAAAGTATAGAATGAGTACTTTTACTTAGCATTTTATGAAGCTAACGTGTGAGCATGCTAAGTCCCTTCAGTCACGTCTGACTCTTTGTGACCCCATGGACTGTAGCCCGTCAGGCTCCTCTGTCCATGGGATTCTCCAGGCAAGAATACTGAAGTGGGTTGCCATGCCATTCCTTTCTCCAGGGAATCTTCCCGACCCAGGGATCAAATCCGCGTTGGCAAGCAGATTCTTCACTGCCTGAGCCACCAGGGAAGCCCAGGGAGAAGATAAATTAACAGAGTTAGGCCGTCAGTCTTAGGCCATCAAGACTTTTCATGGACTTGAAAAAAATCAACTTATGCCCTCAGTTGCGGAAGAGGAGACAGAAGTTTAGAGAAGTGAAAGTGCTTGCCACATCCACACAGTTCTTCCGTGGTCTGATGAGGCCTGGAATTCAACTCTTGACTCCCAGCCCAGGGCACCCCACACAACAGCTGAGCCCTTCCAGCCAGTCTCTTCCACTCCACATTTTCTCCTCCCCCTTTTTGAAAGAAGCATGATGCCAGATGCAGCCTCGAAGTTTCCTGGCTGCTTCTAGGACAGCAGGCTTCTCTTGAAACCAAGAACCCTTTCCGGCAGGCCCCTCTGCCACGTGCTCTAAAACGTGCACTGTGAGTCACGATCTTTGAAGATTCTTTCCTTTCATCTCAGCTCAAAATAGTACCTGCCATATCATTAGCCTTGGAAACTTCAGAGTGAGGACCCAAAGGAATGGGTAAATTTATCACCTGGTGAAATGACCTACATTCTGCTTAATTGTTTTTGGCCTGACCATTACCCCAGGCATCAGAGTCAAAAGGAAGAAAAGAGATGGTTAGATCTCTGTGTACACAAATTCAAAGCTCTGGTTGATCTCAAAAATTCATAGCTGTCTGGAAGAAATTTCAAGATAAAAGATTCTTAGCATAGAGTTAATTGTACGAAAGACCCACTTCTGTTGATGTTTCAGGAAGAAAGAGACTATCAAAATGATGACTTGTATATGTCTCAGAAGTAGATCATCCGGTTTGGTTCAACTGCTCTTTTATTATGATGTGTTGGGTCAGGTTTTATTTTATTACAAAAAGACAAAGTTGGATGTCATATCTCGTTTTTTATATGAGCAAAAGACATCAATTTCTCTCTAATATACAAAATGCTTCATATCATGGGATGTAATTGAAGAAACAAAGGTTTTTATGAAAACTGAAAGGAAAATGTGGTCAAAAGACATTTAAGATGTTTCTAAGGTCACCACCAAATGCATATTATCTTAGTATTTTTTAACACTTCAGTTGTAAATTCTCCTGATGAGTTTCAAAATGACATTCACTTCCTTCTGATTTGATCATTTAGTACATTTGGCAGCTGTTGAATTTCATTTCCTAGCATGTTTGTAATGGAGATGTGCATGGCAGGGCTTGTTTAATATAATTTGTTGCTTATGCACCAACATTCATAGTATTATCTGCCTTAATGTGCAAAGAGGGGACTGGGTGAATAATAGCTTGTTTGTTTGTTTTAAGTTTTAAATTAATGGGAGTTTTCTACATCTTATAAAATGTAATCAGTACTGAGAGTTTAGTCAGGGAGTTGTGTCTGACTCTTGAGACCCCATGGACTGTAGCCCACCAGGCTTCTCTGTCCATGGGATTTTTCAGGCAAGAAGACCGGAGTGGGTTGCCATTTCCTTCTCAGGAAATCTCGCCGACCTAGGGATCGAACCCGAGTCTCCAGCATTGCAGGCAGTTTCTTGATCAGCTGAGCTACTGGGGAAGAAACTGATAGAGTTTACACATTTCAGCAAAAGAACAGTACTTCTGAATCTCACCAAACAGTGCCCAGACCTCAAATTGCTCCAATTAAAGTAAGATAACAAAAATTCTAGTGCAATGAGTACACTTCAAAATAAGCTATTTGATAAAGCCATTTCCCAATCCCATCACAGAGGCCATAGAAATACAACTCTGCTACCTGTGATTGACACACACTGTCCTGGTCCTAAGAAATGAAATTTCATTCACTTCAGATTGTTCGCTGCTCAGCCACTAAGTCGTGTCCAACTCTTTGTGACCCCAAGAACTGCAGCACTCCAGGCTTCCCTGCTTCAGACTGCTGCTGCTGCTGCTAAGTCGCTTCAGTCATGTCCGACTCTGTGCGACCCCATAGACGGCAGCCCACCGGGCTCTGCTGTCCCTGGGATGCTCCAGGCAAGAACACTGGAGTGGCTTGCATTGCCTTCTCCTGTTTCAGAGTAAATGCATCCAAAAACTGAACTCCTCATGATTCTCCCAAATTCGACTCTTCTCCCACAACCTCCCATCTCAGAGCTTGACACCACCATCCGCCCAGTCGTGGGATCCCTACAGCCGATCACCAACCCATCAGTTTTTATCTTCTAAATATCTCCTGAACTCATCCAAGTCACTTCATCTCTGCCCTATGGCCAGAGCCATGACGCTTCAATGGACTCCAATGGACTCTGGGCATTTTTACCTTCATGGGCCCCTTCGGCATAAAAAGAAAAAATTAAAACTTATGTTTTATGACTTTGTTGGGTTCATTATTTTATGTTCATTATTATGATATTCATTTTTAAATTCTGATTAGAAGATAAACCAAACAAACATTTTCCCAGGCCAGTAAGATGTGCTCTGGGCCCTGGACACTGTGCCCGCTGTCAGTGGCTAAGATGAACCTGCTCATGGCTCTGACCCCTCACCTGAGCTAGACTGATTGATTGCCTGTTACCTGGCCTCTGCATAGCCGCTCCTGGCAATCCATTCTCCTACTGCAATCAGAGTATCTGAATACTCAAAGTGGCTTACAATCTTTCAAGACTTTGCATTATTTCAAAGACAAAATTGTGTTGAGAAAAAATTTGAATGAAAAAAGTCACCATTTTGACCCTTTAAAAATACACAACTTAGTAGTTTTCAGGACACAGTTGACCCTTGAACAACATGGGGGTTAATCCACGTATAATTTATACGCAGTCCTCCACATCTGAGGATTCAACTAAATGTGGACCGGGTAGTATTTACTATTGAAAAATAGCCACATATAAGTAGAACTGTGCAGTTTAAATCTGCATTGTTCATGGGTCAATTGTAATGAAAATCTTGTGGAACTATCACCACCATCCAACTCCAGAACACTGCCATCTCCCCAGAAAGAAGCTTTATATCTCTGAGTTTTTCCCTTTCTTCACCCACCCCCTCCCCAATCCCCGTCCACCACTAAACTTTCTGTCCCTATGGATTTGCCTGCTCTAAACATGAAAGGAGTCATATAATCCTTGACCTTTTGTTCTGCCTTCTTTCACTGAATATGTTTTCAATGTTGATCCATATTGTCCCATATATCAGCACTTCATTCCTTTTTATGGCTGATGGCTGAGTAATATTCATTGCACTGTCTGAAACTATCTGCCCTAGCAAATAGAGACGAGCACATCTTACATCACATGGTAGTTTTTGCAAGATGAGTCTTAAAATAGTGTGGCCAACAGGCCCAAACTCAATGTCTACCTACAGCGTGATCCATAGGTCTGGGTTGGTCCATGAACTAACGGCCACCCAGTTGCAGTAAGTATGGACAATGACAAGTACTTAGAAACGTTTATGTGCAATTTGATATCACCACAGCATCCAAGTGCCTGATTTTGTATTTTACAAAAGTATCCATGTAATATATTGAAAATAAAAAAGCACTAGCCCTTTACCACAAATAGTAAGAGAAACCCTAGTTGAGTTCTTAGCAGGATCAAATGTAGAGGTGGCTCGCTGTCTACAGAACAGAATGTGAACCTGAGGGCTGGCCATATCCCATGACTTTCTAGAAACTCTGTAAAAGCCAAGGTAATGATTTCTGATGTGTGGGAATTAAAAGCCCTCATATATGTTACAATAGGAAAAAAAAAATCTGTGTATGGAATAAAGGACATTACCCTGAAGTGGTTCAGAATGGTGCAGTTTCAAAACCAATTTATCTCCCGTCTCTGCAGCACACAAATGTAGCTGCTTTGCAAGGAAAACCTCATTCACTGGAATAAAAAGGCAGCTGAGCCAGAGAAGGGAATAATGGGGACAGCCTGTACCGAGTCAGAATACACCTCATTGACACTAAAGCTGATTGATGACCTGGGAGATTTCTGAGTCCAGAGGAGGAGAACAAAATGGAAACGAGATAGACAAATGGTACTGGGATGTATGAGAAGCTGTAGGTATGATACAGATGTGTGTTCTCTATGCAAGAGGAGATTGGGGTCTTTCAAGGCTGACAGTTGTTGTCAATGCAGTTGACATAAATTTTGCTCATGTTAATGGAAATGTACCAGTGTGATTTACCAAAGCCATTTACAGCTGTTGAGTTAGAATGAAATAGAAAGCAACTGGAGGAGGAAGAACCCAAGTGGTTTTGCACTTGCATGTGTGAATGAAGGCATATTTTAAAACTGCTCTCTACATCGAGCTTTTCCCCTAGTGGGGCAATTCTTATTTCTCTTTAAAGTGATTTTTCAGATCTTACAAGACCACAGTGAAGTCTTTGGTTCCAGAAAGCCTTCTCAGGCTCTCTACTTTCTCCATTTTGAGACTGTAGGTCTTGTGTTAACAGGCTTTTATTTCTTACAAATCCACTTTGTAGGAAATTACGTGCTTTTATCCTTCCTCCTGGTGTTAAAATGAAGCATTCTCATCTGGGTTGAGATATCCTGGAATGCCAAGATGTTGCTTTCAGCCATGGAACATGCCAAGGGCATGGAAAGTTTCTTCAGAAAATGGGTCAAAAGGAAAGAGTGTCAAAAGCCAATGAGATGAGGGTCACGACATCTCTGTACAAAGCCAAACAAGAGAGTCAGTGGTGGGAGGAAAATGCCCTGGAAGCTGGCATCTCTCCTGGCAAGGGCAAGGCAACTAGACAACCCCCCTACTCAGGAACCTCTCCAGAAGCTCTGCTGCACAGGCTGGCTGTTACTGAAGGCTGTTTGCAGCAATAGGGGCGGTCAGACCAACCACCAGGGCAATGAGAAGGATGCTGAAAAAAAAAAAAGAGGGAATTTGAGAAAGAAGGCAGTAGAGAAGGAAAACATTGTGGAGAAGGCTTTCAACTATTGGGTCGGCCAAGTCTGGATGGGAGCAGGGTTGGGAGAAGAATGGATACATGTATATGTATGGATGAGTCCCTTCACTGTTCATCAGAAACTATCATAATGTTGTTAATCAGCTACACCTCAACATAAAATGTTTTTGGTGTTTAAAAAAAATTAAATAAAAAAATAAAGTTCTTACTGGAAAAAAAAAATTAAGTATTGGGTTGGCCAAATGCTTCATTCGGTTTTTTTCGGTTAAGATGGCTCTAGAAGTACTGAATTATCTTTAACTTCATTTGAAACAATTTTGCTAGATTGTATTGTGACAGCTGTCATATTGGTGAGTATTAAAAAAACATACTTCCCAAAATTGGTGAAGGGTGACCGAGGTGGCTGTAACCCTTGCTTCCCCAATCCACACTCACATCCCCTCATATCAAGTCTGTAGTTTCACTATAAGCAGTGATTTTTGACTCTGGGGTCCCATGTAGGCCAGCTGCTGGGGTTCTTTGGCTCCAGATTCCTTTCTTTTTTTTCTGGGCCCTAACCAGCTCATCCACTCATGGCAAAGAAACTCCAAAGCTTTCTTCTAACTTTTGTCATCATTTCTGAGACACCTCTGCTCCTCAAATGTAGAGGAGGCTCAGTCTTTCTTTTTACAACTGTTATCAGCCAGAAGGAATCCACTAGAAACTATGGTTCAACCCAGTCCCCACCCACAGAGTAGGGTGTCTTAAAGACTGCTCTCTTTTAGAGACTTGGGGCTTCCCAGGTGTCTCAGTGTTAAAGAATCAGCCTGCCCATGCAGGGGATGTGGGTTTGATCCCTGGGTCTGGAAGATCCCTGTAGAAGGAAATGGCAACCTGCTCCAGTATTCTCGCCTGGAGAATTCCAGGGACAGAGGAGACTGGTGGGCTACAGTCCGTGGGGTCTCAAAGAGTAGGACATGACTAAGCACACTCGCATAGTCATAGGCCTCCTAGGGCTCACTTAACGGCTGTCTTTCAGTAGAAAGGGTATGAACTGCCTCTGACCAAAGAAGTAAGAATGAGTTATGTGTGTTAGTCACTCTGTCATATCCAACTCTCTGCGACCCTATGGACAACAGCCATCAGGCTCCTCTGTCCATGGAATTCTGGCAAGAATACTGCAGTGGGTTGCCATTTCCTACTCCAGGGGATCTTTCCAACCAGGGATAGAACTCATGTCTCTTGTGTCTCCTGCATTGGCAGGCAGATTCTTTACCACTGCGCCACCTGGGGAGCCCACTTTACACCTCACACCTGGATCAATCCCAAATGTATAAGATTAGAACACCAAAGAGGTAGAAAAAAGCATAAGGGAATTATTTAGTAACTTTAGAATGGGGAAGACTCTTCCAAGTGTGACATAAGATTCAGAAGCCATAAGAAAAAAAAAAATGAATAAATTTCACCATGGAAAAATAAAATACAAAGTCTCCATGTAATAAAAATTACAAAGTCAAAAAGACAAACAACAAAGGTTTTTTTCCCCCTAATACATATGTTCAAATTAATTTCTTAAAAGATCATCATTTCATTCAAAAATGAGCAAAAAAAATTTTTTTTAATGGGCAAGTATATAAAAGTAGATAGAGGATGGACAAATAAATATTTTAAAAACTCTTTAAAACACAAAATATGTTCAGCATCACTCATTTTGAAAATATAAATTAAAACTGCCCTGAGATACTATTTTTTTGCTGCTTGGATTGACAAAGATACAAAAGTCCAGTAACATACTGGGTTGGTGAAGTTGGAAATAAAGGAAACAAAATTTATCACTGGAGTAGGAATAAATTGGAGGACTGTGAAGGTCAATATGGCAATGGCTATTAAAATTACAAATGTGCCCACCCTTTGACACAGCAGTTCCATTTCCAGGCCTTTATCCTACAGTTAAACCCACATATATGCAAAGTAATATATGTACAAGATTATTTGCTGTAACACTGTAAAAGATTGGAAGCCACCAAAATGTCCATTAGAAAGAACCCAGACAAGATAATATTATTCAACTGTGAATAAAAGATGTACTGATAGCTGAACAACAATCAAAATATGAACAATATATAGAAGCAAGAGGAAAGAATATATATAATTTATATATTTTTTCAAGTGCACAAAAATCTCTGGATGGATACCCAAGGAATTGGGTCATTAAGGCAAGTTTATATTCAGAGGGAGAGGAATTTGACTCTATATTTTGATGGGAGAAATGGCAAAGAATTTGCAGACATAGTTAAAAACCACATTAAGTTTTTATAGTCCTAGAATTTTGAACCATGTGAATGAACCACTTATTCAAATATTAACTCAATCAATCATTTTTTAAGAGAGTGAATACCTATGGGTTTCCAGGTTACGACAGCTTGTTTTTATTAAAAGAAAAGAAAAAGTCAACTTTCTTCAGAATTTATTTTTTTGCAGTGTAGGCTTGATTTCAGCCTTCCAACAGGTCCTAGGAGAGATTCTTTCAGGTTTACGGTGGGGATCCTAGCCAAACCAAGGAGAAAGAGAGAGAAGGAGGGAGAGAAGTTTTTTACATCTGTGCAGTTAGGTATGTGATGATTCTTATAGCCCTCTTTATATTCCTTTGTTATTTCTAATATTTCCTTAATGAGCAGAAATGAGTTTTTAAACAAAAAAAAAATGTTATTTGAAATGTATATGTCCTTGAAAATTCACGTATTAGTTAAAATTCACATATTTCAGATTCACCCTGCTTTCCAATGAAGGTGATGTGTATATGTGTTCAGTTGTGTCCAACTCTTTGTGATCCCATGGACTGTAGTCTGCCAGGCTCCTCTGTCCATGGGATTCTCCAGGCAAGCTTACTGGAGTGGGTTACATTTCCTATTCCAGGGGATCTTCCCAACTCAGGGACTGAACTGCTTTCCAATAAAGGCCAGTTCCTAGAATAATACTGCATCTGCTGATGGAGTGATAGGTTGAAGGATGCTCCTCGGAAAATCTAAATGAGAACCATATTGGTCTCCATTTTAAAAAAGGAAACTAGGGTGACTGAGTATGAATATAAGAGAGAAAGGTGAAGTGAGCATGGCCAGAAAGGCTGCAGAATAAATGTCACTGGGGCAGAAAGGAGCCAAGAAGAGACCATCGAAAGAGGAAAGCTAGGGGCCTTAGACTGTAAGCATTGAATGTGTTCAATATGTTAGAGCTTTTTAAGTGGAATTTTACGATGTCTGGCCATGGAATGTGTGATGTGCAATTCTTTTCCATTTCTTTATGAAAGTGTTCATAATTTTGTGTAGTTTGTATACCTACTTTTTCAGATCTCCAAAAGGAGTTTAGCCAAACAGAAGCCTATGAAAAAAAAAAAAACTTCAGTTTGAGAAGGGAATCCCTAGCAGAGTCTGGAGACAGGAAATAGGATGGCCTGGGCAGGAAGTGCAAGGAGGTCAGTTGGCTGGAGCATGAAGTGATGTGCAGGGTGGGGCAGGAGATGAGACTAGGACAAGAAGCTGGAGACATCGGGGAGGCCCCTCTGCCCTGCAGGGCGTGTGGACAGAAGCATCAAAGAACTTTAAGTGTGAATGTCATAGAATTGTATCTGAGACTGATCAAGTGGCTACAACTGGAAGACAAGCTGGAGTGGTCAAGATTAGAAACATGGAGACAGGTTAGGGTTTCATTTTTCAGGTGATGGATGATCGAGTCCATTGAGGCCAGGAGAGAGAAGGGTATCAGAGATGCTCCTTATGCTTCTTTGAATGGAAGTCACTGACCAAAAAAAAAGGTATTTTGTATGCCTCGTTTTCATTTTTGCTTCCTGTGTTTTATCAGTGGCAAGAAAACTATGAGCTGTGTTTTTAAACTACAGCATTTGCCGTATCTAGAGGACGACCAAGTAGTTGTTCACTAGGTGACTGAATACCTGGGTTTACAGTTTGAGCTGGCGGCACAGAAATCATTAGGGACTTCCCTGATGGTTCAGTGGTTAAGACTCCGCGCTTCCACTGCCATGGCGCTGGTTCGATCCCTGGTTCGTTAGGGAACTAAGATCCCACCTGTCTCGCGGCCAAAAAAGAAAAAGATATTAGGAAACCAGTGATAGAGAATGGCTGAGTTGGCCCCTGGGCTATCAACACAGTAAGAAATGTAAAGCACAGGGCGCTTGGAAAGTGATGGTTGGGATTCGAGATGCGACTCTGGGGTTTATAGCTTGAGTGACTGTGTGAATGATGGCCTAATTATTTAAATAAAGCACTTTAAGTTGGAGAAACAGGGACTCACTCAATTAATCTCAGGAGTTTATGGAAAGTCAGGTGACCTAGAAATCAGACCTGGAGACCTCAGGAAACAAGGCAGGTCCAGGGGCCTCTGTCTCTCTCCACTCCTATTTACTTTTTCTGCACATCCTCTTCACTGTCTCAATACCAACCAGATTTTATTACCATTTTTTTCTAGGATTAACTACCACAAGATTGAAAAGGTCTATAAACATCTTGGGGCTTCCCAGGTGGCACTAATGGTGAAGCACTCACCTGCCAATACAGGAGACATAAGAGATGCGGGTTCCATCCCTAGATCAGGAAGATCCCCTGGAGGAGGAAATGGCAACCCATCCCAGTATTCTTGCCTGGAGAATCCCATGGACAGAGGAGCCTGGCAGGCTACAGTCTGTGGGGTCGCAAAGAGTCAGACACAACTGAAGCACCTTAGTACACACACATAAACATCCTGAAACCGTGAGCAACATGCTGTCTGCGTGTTAATTTATGTATTTCTCAGGGGAGAGAGTCCATAGCTTTCCTAAGCTTCTCAGAATGACCTAAGATACTTAAGAAGCTTCCAAACCTTGTCACTGCCTCTCTCTCTCCAAAGAGAGGCAAGTTTTGACTTGCCTCAGCCCCAACTCAACCTCAGGCTATTTTCTTCACTGTTAGATTTATCACAAAGTGTAAAGTTCTTTTTATTTTCCTTAGTTCAGATTTTGCAATTAGAGAATATGATTAGTCCAGCTTTCTGCAGAAGACCAAAGGTGACAGGATTGCTGCTTTGAGTTAGGATGAGCTAGCAAAGATGACCACAGGATAGAAAGCAAGGCTGTCTAGGTAGGAGCTTAAGTAAAGGAATTTCTCTTAGAAGGGATGTGGGTTAGACAGGAAGGGTGGTAAGGACATGGCCCAGGGGGCATGATCATTAGCCATTAAAGAGGAATAGAATCTGTACCTGGCATATTGGCTTAGGTGATCCATAGCCGACTGATTAAAATTATCCCAAAAGCCTGGATTGATAACAAGCTGGAAAGGGATCGCTAACAGAATTTTACCAAAAACTGTTTCTCACCTTATCTTTCAACACTTTTTTTTTTTGTCAATAAAAGCATAGCATGAATATCAAATTCCAGAAAACTGGGAATAACACGTAACATATTGGAAACCAGACCTCAGTCTCAAAAAGATCTTGGCAAGTTGGTATAATATAGATGATTTGAATATGGTAGAACTGCATATAAAATGTTGTGTTTAGAATTATTAAAATCAAATTCTCAGCTACAACATCTGGAAGAAGGGGCCCTACTGCATGTTCGCATACAGCTTCAAATAATCTCAAACCAATTTGAACCACTGTGTAAGATGATATTTTAAAAGGGAAAAAAAGAAAGAAAAAATATTATGTATTAAAGGTCTAATGCCCAGGTCTGTTCTTTATTGGTCATATGGGATCTAGGGTCTGCTTGCTAGAGCACATTTTTCCAAAAAAATTTTTTTATTAAGATTTTACTTATTAAGAACAGTTTTGGACTCTCAGTAAAATTGAAGGAAGGTACAGAAATCTCCCACAAATGCCCCATGGGCACAGCCCTTATTACTAACATCGCCCACCAGAGTGGTCCATTTGTTTCAAACCTTGAACTTCCAATGGCATATCATAAGTACCCAAAGTCTGCAGTTTAATTAGGGCTCATTCTTGGTGGCGTGGGCTTCCCTGGTGGCTTGGCCGTAAAGAATCCGCCTGCCAACATAAGAGGTGTGGGGTCGATCCCTGGGTGGGGAAGATCCCCTGGAGAAGGGAATGACCGCCCACTCCAGTATTCTTGCCTGGGAAATCCCATGGACGGAGGAGCCCGGCGGGCTACTGTCCAGGCCTTGGACCCAGCTTATCAACTAAACAACAACTAGGTGCAGGACTTTCTGTGAGTTTCTGAGGCCACAGTTCAGAGGTACAGGCAATACAACATACTCCGCCCCTGAGGATGGCCTGCCTGGATTTGATTTGCATTTCTTCCTAGAGTATTACTCACCCAGGCTCTGTTCATCCTGGTCCATGGGCAAATAATCCCCCTTCTCCTGTACTGACCCAGTTCTAACATCCGACCTCCAGTTTTTTTTTTTTTTTTTTTTGGCTGTGGCCGACCTCCAGTTACCACAAGAATCTGAGGGACCCCTGGACATAACTCAGGTCATCAGGATCTCACAGTGCCGCCCCACTCCATATGTGGAAATAGGCTCCTAAAAGTCCCCGTGTGCGCCCCTGAAGGCTGACCGTTTGGTCTTCATGTTGTCTCCAGCAGAAGGGATGGAGATGCAGAGCCTAGTCTCAAAGTAAGTGACCAGCACTCTCAGCACCCAGATCCCACAGAACCTAAAGGCATGTCCAACCCCTGTCCTTTCCCACCTCCGAGCCGAGCCGAGCCAGCACCAAGTCCCAGAGATCACTTGTTTCCTTACAATCTCCCTCTTCATCACTCAAGCTGTCAGCCCCCAAGTCCTCCATCACCAGGCCCCTGCATCTCCCCCTCTGCCCTTCCTGTCTCCCCCTCTTCCCCCGCTCACGCAGAGTCCAACTCATGACTCATTCTAGCACCAGCCATCATTCACGTCCATGACACTCTGAGATGCAGATAAGTTTGGTTACTGTTTGGAAAAGACTGGGAGTTGTGGCCTCCATGGTGGTGGCTGGCCAGAGAAGCTTGTCACATAAATCTGCGTAACCCACACATCATGAGCGATATCAGCTTCTTCCAAACCCAGCTCTGAGTGTCCAAAGATTGGTACACTTCTTTCCATATGGGATGAAATGTAGTCACGTCAGAAGTTGGGTAATCTGTGTATGTGGAGCCATATAATTTTTTAAAAGGGAGGCAGATAAAACAGACAAAATCCTCCAGGGTCACCAGCTTGTCAAGAAGGGACTTGGACCTTAGTAAGAAATGACAGCAGTGTCCACGCTGAACTTCCGGCATGGACCATGCGGGGTGGGGGGTACCAGGAGGCAGAAGTGAAGCCAAGTCACTAGGGGAGTCGGGGAGGCAAAAAGATGGGGCCAGTGTAGCCACAGGAAGCAGTGAGCTGAAAAGACCAGGTCTAACGTCCAGCAAAGCCAAACGCTCGTGAAAGGTAATGGAGACTTGGGGGTGGCCCCACTCTTCTCCTCCGTAGCCCCGCACCCCACCCCCACAGCAAGGAGATGGGCCAGGAGCGTTTGGTCAGACCTCGGGCTCTAGGGGGCCCGGGGGATAGGAGGCTGCTCTCGGTCAGCAGAATGTAAAGACCCTGAAGAGTAACCATTCCTTTCCTCCAGCCTGGCAAAAAAGCCAAGTGCACATTTTCAGGCTAACGACTCACCAGAATGCCAAAGCAAACTTCATCTTCTGTTTGAAAGATTTTTCCATTTCTGGCCCGAAGGAAACGACTTAGACATTTCTCACACACGGTCGTAACAACTAACCAAAAGCAACTCTACGCTTTAGGGTTTCCGAGCCCCTAAGTAACGTGCAAATGAGTCCCAGGGCAGGCCGGGGCGTCAGCTGAGGGGCACATCCGCTCGTGTTTCCTGCCAGCACCATCGCCGCCCGGAGCTCCGGCCGGCAGTTGGCCGGAAAGCACTGCCCGGGTGATGGGCTGTTGCCAGCAGTGACCGCACGTGACTCCCAGAGCAGCAGTCCAGGGCAGCCCCTCATACGCCCAGCAGCAGTCACATCCACGGAGTCGTAATGCAGCTCAGACTCCTACGACTTGTGTGTGTGCAAATAAAAATGACGGCCCACTCTTGGAAAGCATCATGAAAACTTGGGCTTTTTTTAAGACCTCTATTTAATTGGTCCAATAACAACCTACCTCTGAAGCTTACGCCATCACCTGCCAAGTCCGCGAGGGGACACAGGTAATGTGGCTCTTCCCTCCGCCAGCGGTGACATCACTCACGCCTCTCTAGGCCCTTCAGCTCCTCCCCAGCGTGAAACTTCTCTTTCCCAAAGTCTTTTCTCCAACATACTATCCACAGTATCATTGTCAGTCAATTAATCACAAGTCCACTAAGATAGGGAATCATGAAAAGTTATGTATAAACAAACTTTCCTTTAACCTAAAAACAGTATACATTAATGTGCCAGATTCCCCTGGAGCCGATGTGTCTGACCACAGTCAACTAGGAGAGAAAGAGAAATTATACAACATGCCCGCAAATCGAAATTCCTTGACTCCTCGTAAGATAGTCCTGGTTTAGGAGTCACCTGAGAGATTAGCTCATTCAACAGCTTTGATGGAATTGAAAGTGGTGTAACATTTTTATCATTTTATAGATAAGTAAAATGAAGTCAGAACAAGGATGTTAGCCAACCCGAGAAGGCCGTATCTTAAGTGCCTCTGAAAAGGGGTGTCAATGATAAATAATGATCTGTTCTCTAGAACCCAATTGGGAAGTTGAAGCTCTGAGTTTCATCAAAGATGGGAGGGAGGCAAGAAAAAGAAAACAAGATAATTGATTGCTTCCAGTCATGAAAGAGGCAAAATACCCCAGGCTGCGTCATCAGACAACAGTGGGCGTGTTCAGGGTGGTATGGCCGTAGACCAGGCTGCTTCATCAGTTGGTCCAGCCAGGCAATTGGTCCCCACCCCCATCCACTAGGAGGTACCGGGGTCTTATGTGGGGGGCGAAATGAGCATGATAGGCTCTAGAATCAAAGCCATCAGGTACGAGGCGGGACAAAGGGGCGGTGCCCTACTGACATCAGGACGATGAGTAAAGGTCCGTATGCAGAACTCTAAAATGCCACTGCCACCTGGCTCATTCCAAGAAGGCTGGCAGCCATGCAGTTAGGCTAAGGCAGGAAACTAGAGTGTGACAGGAGGGAAGGGTGTGCAAAGGCCCAGGGGTTGAGCCGGGGCTGCAAGTGGGGAGAGCAGTGAGCCATGAGCCGAGTGAGAAGCGCAGAGCCAAAATAGGCACAGTGAACCTTACCTTCTAGGCTAGGAGGAGTTGTAACAGGGGGCTTCCCTGGTAGCTCGGCTGGTAAAGAATTTGCCTGCAATGCAGGAGACCTAGGTTCCATTCCTGGGTTGGGGAGAGCCACTGGAGAAGGGATAGGCTACCCACTCCAGCATTCTTGGGCTTCCCTGGTGGGTCAGCTGGTCAAGAATCTGCCTGCAATGCAGGAGATCTGTGTTCGATCCCTGGGTTGCGAAGATCCCCTGGAGGAGGGGCTAGGAGGAGGTGTTACAAAGGGTTCTGAACAAAATGGCATGATCACATCAACATTCTGGCAGGATCATTCTGGCAGCACAGTGGGATCTAGATGGCAAAGGAGGTGAAATTGGGACCTCATGCTTGGGTATAGGTGATGATGTCAGCTCCTGAAAAAAGCATACAGGAGGAGGAAGGGCAGGTTTAAGATGGGAAGGATACACTGGAACAGGTAAAACTAAAAACCAGAGTCAAGCAGCCTCTCCCTGCTGGCTTCTTATTTCAAATGGCCAGACTCCGAGTCCACAGTGCTCCCCCTTAACTTGCCAGTTAAGAGACCCAGGAAAGCCCTGAGATATAGAATGTAAAGGAGTACTACAAGTTGAGTGGAGCGGTTGCTGTGATATTTTCAACCACTTGCCCATCTCTCGCCAGGAAATGTCATTTAATTTTGGGTTAGATGGATTTGCCAGGAAGCACACCAGTGTGTAGTAGAGCTGCGGAATAGAGGTCAATTTTACAATTATGAAAGAGCTAGCTTTTCCAGAAGCACCAGGCCATATCTTTAAAAGGCAGTCACTGAAGTGATATTCACACAGCCTTGTGGCTGCTAGGGACACCAGTGGTGATTATTTGGGGGTGGAGGGGCAGTGGGGGAAGGGCCTGAGTGCCCCGCTGAGCAATGAACTGACAACTTGACAATAGAGGTCGAGGCTCCTCTAAAAGCATCATCAGGGAGGTGACAGGGCAGCAGACTTGAACTTGAATATCTACCAAGAGTCTCCTTGTAGCCTCCCGTGGCCTGGCCAGTTCATGGACCACCCTCGGTATATACAGAACAGACACTACCTCCGAGAAAGCCTGTTCTTTACCCCTGCTTGCCACTTGGGATGACTTAAGCTGTGACCAAGTCAATAACAAAATCCAAATGCCATTCTGGGCTCGAACAGTCACCATCTAGAGGAAGAGTTCAACAACTCAACTCTTCTCAGTTTGGAGGCTGAATACAAATGCCAGCTAGGATCTTCAGCTAATCTCAGAAACAACCCCACCTCTGATTTGGGCCAGGCCTGAAGGGGGCTGAGACCGGCGAGAGGCAGTTCCTCCAGCGTGCAAAACTTAAAGGGACCAGAAAGATAAATATCTTCATGCAGTATTTCGAAAATTAAAATTAATGTAAAAAATCCACGATGAACATCATATCAGAAGTTTATAAAGAAGTGTTGTGTTGAGTCATCTTGGACTCTGAGATAAAGGGAAAAACCAAGAATGTCAACTGTTTATTTATTTAAAAGTTTGATATGTTGCTCACAGTGGATTTTTTGCATTAATTTTGATATTTTTAAATGTATGACAATAAAACATTTTGAGTCCTGACTTTTTGGTCACCTCTTTAAATCATACATCAGACCTCAACTTGGCCATGTGGACAGGAGTTTGGCGTTTTTAACACTTTATCTCACAGCTTCAGAAACCTCTCACCCCCATCCCTATGCACTCACACACACACACACACACACACACACACACACAGTGGCATGGAGAAATTAAAAGCTACTGTTTGGAAATGTAAGCAGGCATTCTGTTCACTAGCAGAGGTGACAGAGGGCATTCTTAAAGAACTTCTCCCATGTATCTTTTCAAGAATGTCACTGTTCCCCTGAGCCTGGTGCGGTAACAGAGCTGTACCTCGGGCAGTGCTCACACACAGAACGAAGGAAAATCAATTTCAATCCTCGGAGGATAGGCTGGCTGGTGCAGGAGGTCATTCAGTGCCAGCCTGACTCGACGGGCAGGGGGCAAGATCCTCATCCGCACTGCTTCACTGCACATCCCGCGGAGGCAAAGGTGGCCTGGAGACTCTCGCTCTCACCAGGGAAGAGAAAGGCGAGGCTTGTACAAGCCACAGGATAAATACTAGAGACAGCGGAGGGGAGGCGGCCGACACCAGCGTGAGCGATGTGGAGCCGTGGACTTATGTTTGCACCTAACGCTCTAGAGAAATTGGCTAAGACTAGCGCAACCAACCGAAAATATTACTGCTGTAATTTGGTCAAGGTCACTTGTCAGGCTGGGTTATCCACTCCCCAGATGGGCTGTACACAGATGGGCCATAGCTCGTGGCTGCATCTCAGGGAACCCTCCCAGGGGGTGCTACTTTGCTCGTGCCCCGTGAGGCCTGTGGATCTGATCCCAGGCATCCAGGGTGCACAGCAAATGACGGCTGAGCCCCGAGGCTGTGCCAAGGGTCATGGCAGCCCTGAGCCCTTCCAGATGTCGGTGGGCCACAGCCGTTTCTGTCACCTCAGAGATGATTATGAACATGTTATTGGAAAGCGCAGGAATGGTAACAAGATCCAAAGAACAGAGGGGGGCTGACCGATGGCTGCCAGGCTTCTCCAATAGAAGGCGAGTGAGGACCGCGCCCCATCCCCAGGAGCCCACACATCCCCCTCCCCGGGAGGAATAGGGTTTCCTGGAAAGAGCTGGAGCGTACAAGTCAAACAGATCTGCAGACCTGAGTCCGAATCTTGGCTCCACTCGTGAGCTCCAGGACTTAGGGACATTATTTCATCTCTCTGAGGTTCAGTTACCTAATCTATATCCTGGGAGGAGCTAATTGTGGAAAGTGCCTGGCGCAGATCCCATGTTCCTCTGCGTGCCTGTTCCCAGCAGAGACTCATCACATGCCATCTCTTTCCTTCTCATCTCTTAATTGGTCCATTTTTATGCCCAAAATCTCAGGGCTACCTTCGCTTCCTGTCATCATGTTGGAGGCTCAGCCTGGCCCTCTCTTTACCGAGCATTTGGCCTTGGAGACGATGGGGTTGGACTTTCAGGAGGAAAACGTAGTCAGTTTAGCATATCACCTGCCCAGCAGCATGATGCCAGGCAGGGAGGCGGGGAGGAGAGAGAGACAAAGGCACATCTCCCCCTCTCCTTCTTTTGCTGGGCTCCCAACTAGTCCCACAGAACCAAGAAAGCAAGCCTAGCCGGCCACAGCCTGTCAGCTGCGATCCTGAGCTAACCCTCCTGTGAGGTCATGAAGGATATGCAGGCTCTGGGGCTGAAGGAGACGGCTGGACATTTGAAACGGACCATGCTAGCTCAAAGACTGTAACTTTGCCCCTCACTGGGGTGATTGGGAGAGAGACCAAGGGCCAGAGTAGAAAATACAGAGGCTTTTTTTTTTTTTTAATCAAAGCCAAAGCTTCAGGACTCATTGGCTGGCAGTGAGAGAGATGATTTGAAACTACGAATGTGCTCCCAAATCTAAGCTATATGACTGCCAACTTCAGTGGGTGTCCTGAGAGAGGTTACTGGGAGACTTTAAACTCAACAGGTCAGGCCCTTTCTGAGATTAAGCATCTCAAAGATGAGAAAAGATGCCTGCCCCAGCCTGGGATGCCCAGGTGGGAGGGGCATGCCTTCTGCAGGGTCAGCTCAAGTGTGTCAAAGAAAAAACTAATTATGATGCTCGTTAGAGATGGTAAGGAGCTTCCCAAGTAGGGCTAGTGGTAAAGAACCCTCCTGCCAAAGCAGGAGACACAAGAGATGCAGGTTTGACCCCTGGGTTGGGAAGATCCCCTGGAGGAGAGTGTGGCAACCCACTCCAGTATTCTTGTCTGGAGAATCCATGGACAGAGGAGACTGGTGGACTGCAGTCTATAGGGTCGCACAGAGTCAAACATGACTGAAGTGATTTAGTGCATATGCACACAGCACAGAGATAGTAAGGCTACTAACATGGGGATTGTGGTAGGGGGAGAGACCAGGCTAAACTCTGACTCTAACAAGGACAGTGGGGATCCATAGTGAAGGGGGAGGATGTGGATCAGTGGATGGAAAATGACTAAGGAGAGTAATCATGGGTAGGGGACTTCTTGCAAGGCTGACTCAACAGAACCCTTGCCCAAGGCAGGCCAGCCTGATATCAGCGTGATATCAAGAGTAGCAGACACTTTTGGGGAGTTTTCACTAAACTGACTTCAAAGGACTTTTGCTCAAACTGGATTCTGCAAGGATGGAGAAGGAAGTCCAAGGTCATGTCTTGTCCAGTCAGGGGCTTCGAGGAGGCTGATTAGAGTTTGGTCAAAGGAGAGGCGGAGAAGGCAATGGCACCCCACTCCAGTCCTCTTGCCTGGAAAATCCCATGGACGGAGGAGCCTGGTGGGCTGCAGTCCATGGGGTCGTGAAGAGTCGGACACGACTGAGCAACTTCACTTCCACTTTTCACTTTCATGCACTGGAGAAGGAAATGGCAACCCACTCCAGTGTTCTTGCCTGGAGAATCCCAGGGACGGTGGAGCCTGGTGGGCTGCCGTCTATGGGGTCGCACAGAATCGGCACGACTGAAGCGACTTAGCAGCAGCAGCGAAGAAGAGGGTCTTTGTCAAGAACCCTGAATATTCATTGGAAGGACTGATGTTGAAGCTCCAACAGTTTGGCCACCTAATTTGAAGAGCTGACTCGTTGGAAAAGACCCTGATGCCGAGAAAGACTGAAGGCAGGAGGAGAAGCGGGGGATAGAGGATGAGATGGTCGGATGGCATCACAGACTCAATGGACATGAATTTGAGCAAACTCTGGGAGATAGTGAAGGACAAGGAAGCCTGGGTGTGCTGCAGTCCACAGGGTCGTGGAGAGTCCGACATGATTCAGCAACTGAACAAGGGCCCTGCTGGGAGTTTTGGCTAATGGTGGGGGCAAGATGTTTTTGAACGCAGCTCTGGGGGTAGGGATAGAAAGTGCCCCAATTCTAGGAACTGAAAGAAATTTCAAGTAGCTAACTTCTTATTCGGGGAGCTTTTATTGGCAAGAGTGGGTTTTTCCCGTATTCATGAGCCCAACGGCAGCAGGAACGGCAACAAAGCAAGCCTCCTGTGAGGAAAGCCAGGGGTACAGGCGATGCAGTTGCTGATGCCGACCACCAGGGGGCAGAGTGAGAGCGGCATGGCCGCCCCAAGGGGAAACCATGATGGTGGCCAAGGGCGGTGGTGCGCCACTCGGGACCCGCGGGGCCTGGGTCTGCGTTTGTTACCGGCCGTATTTCGTGGGGGAACTCAACGTGAAAGATATTTAGATTTTTGTCAAGGCTGTCACTCATGCCTTCGGTTACGTGGAACCTGAGGAAATAGGTTATACTCAATACTTGCTCACGTTAGTAAAAACAAAAAGATAGATGACAAACATTTTGGCAAGGTTGTTTCTGCTTGAGTAAATAGTAAATAGGAGCTGACCCCTTTAACTGGGGCTCAAAGATCACTGTCAAAGAAAGTGAGGCTGCTGACTTCTCCGCCAGTCTGATAGGAGCAATTCCGGCTTCCTTCTGTGCTCTGCTTGGCTCCCAGCCTGTGAAAAAGGACTCTGCTGAGAGCTGGGGCTGCCTCCAGGGGCTCCCCATCTCCAGTTCCCTGGATACAGCTCTGCTCAGAGAGCAAAAGCAGGCGAAGAAGCAGCTGCATTGCCCACGGCAGCCCCGTGTGAGCAGTCTGTCACCGCCCTGGCGCTGGGGGACCCTGGGCAAGGAGGAAAGGAGAATCCTTGGAGCTGGGCTAGCCCAGGCCATGTGGAGAAGGAGGTAACTTCTCCTCAAACCACAGTCCAATGGCAGACCCCGTTATGCAGGATCTTTCGACTAGGTCCCCTCCTGCAACCTCGTCTTCTGCCTCCTCTCCACCTTGCCTTTTCTGCCTTATCCACTGTCCACGGGAAGGAAAAGTATTTATTGAGCCGAAGCAAATGCTACTGGTAATGCTGTACATACTATACAGCGGGCTTTGAAACAATTATTAACTCATTTAATTCTCACAGCAAACCTATGAAAACATCATGCACCCACTAAACAGATGAGTAAGTTAAGGCACCGCAAGGTCAAATGACATTCCTATTACCGTAGAGCTCATGAATGACAGAGCCTGGATTTTGATTCACATCTGTCTGACGCCAAAGCCTGACATTATTATATTGTTTCATATGTGTTGCCCCTCCCAGGACTATTTGCATTTTTTTTTAAGGGAGCTGGCAAAGAGCAGGCTTCCTAGTTGGCATGGTGGTAAAGAACCCACCTGCTAAGCAGGAGACACAGGTTCAACCCCGGGTCAGGAAGATCCCTTGAAGAAGGAAATGGCAACCCACTTTCCAGTATCCTTGCCTGGAAAATTTCATGGACAGAGGAGTCTGGCAGGCTATGTGGGATCAAAAAGAGTTGGACACGACTTAGCGACATAGCAGCAGCAGCAAAGGGCAAGGCTAAAGATAAATACAACAATCTCTTGCCCCAAATATCTGCAATCTCACCCATGTCAGATTAATTTTCCCAGTGTTTGTATCTTACTTTTTTCCTTTTATTTGTTTGTAGATTGTTTTTGTCTTTAGCAGCGCTTGATCTGGCTTCTGGATGCCTTCCTTGATTTTCGTGCTATGCCATTGTAGGGATGAAAACATGGGATGCATTAAATGAATTTCCACAATTCCAATTCAACATGTTCCAACAGGACTGACACACCAAACATCTAAGTGGCTGAGAACCGTGAGCGTGTACTACGTCGGGGGACCACAGTGATGTCACTGTCACCATCAGGAGGATGTTCTCATCTTGCCCTCATCTCCATTGTCACAGCCTAATCTCTCCAGAAAACCTTTCTTTTTCTATTACAATGGTGGGATGTGTGTTTAAATAAACAGCCATTTTAATGATCTGCATTTGGAAACTTCTGAAATGTAGGCTATCGTATTCATTTCCCAAGGCTGTTGTAATGAAGTACCACAAACCGGATGTCTTAAACCAACAGAAATTTATTCTCACAATTCTAGAGGCCAAAAGTTCAAAATCGAGGTGTCAACAGGGGCTGTGCTCCCTGCCAAGACCCTATGAAGAACTCTGTAGTCGCCTCTTCTAGCTTTGGTGGTCCCGGTCATTCCCTTGGCTTGTAGATACATCACCCCAGTTACCGCCTCCATCTTCACAGGGCACTCTCTGTATATCTGCATCCAGGTTGCCCTTGTCTCAGGGACACAGTCTTCAGAGTGAGAGCCATTCTAATCCAGCATGACCTCATCTTCACTTGTTACATCTACAAAGACCCTGATTCCGAATAAGGTCACAGGCATGGGTACTGGGGTTAGGACTTTCCAGGAAGAATGGAAAAGATATCTTTCCAGAGAGAATGAAACTATGCCATTAGCAGCAACATGGATGTCATACTAAGTGAAGTAAGTCAAACAGAGAAAGACAAATACCATATGATATCACTTATACGTGGAATCTAAAATATGACACAAATGAACTTATTACAAAACAGAAACAGGCTCACAGACATAGAGAAGAGACTTGCGGTTGCCAAGGCGGAAGTGGGGGTAGAGAAGGGATGGTTTGGGGGTTTGGGATTAGCAGATGCAAACTATTATATAGAGAATGGATAAACAACAAGTTCCTGCTATATAGCACAGGGAACTCTATTCAATATCCTGTGATAAGCCATGAAAATAATATGAAAAATAATGTATATGTATATCTGGACATATAACTGACTCACTTTTCTGTACAGTAGAAATTGACACAGCATTGTAAATCAACTATACTTCAATAAAATAATTTTTTTTTTAAAAAAAGGTATCTTTTCAGGGGATGCAATCCAACCCACAGCTACCTTTTCCCAGACGCAAGGCCAATAGTAATTGATCATGAGATTTTCTGCTGCATACCCGTCACAACCCTTCTCCAAGCAGCTGTCATGACTACGTCTCCAAGCAATCAGAGTCTGCACCTTGGGTGAAGGCAACGTGGCCTCCTGGGTCCCACTGAAGGGATGCATCTATGATAATGACCGTGAGCTTGTGGGTGAGATCGCACTGGCACCTTCAAGCCATGTCGGTGACCCTCTTATTCACGAGGGGAGCCCCGCCAAGAGGTCGCCCTGGATAGCCTTGTTGCCAGTCCATCTCCTTCTTGGCTCAGCAGGTACTGTGACACGTGACCACCGCCTTAAATTCACAGAGGAAAAAGTCCCGCTGCTTTTTTCTGAGTCCACAATCCACGTGCACCATGGCGTGGCCTGGTTCCAACTTCACTCCATGCACACATCTCTCCTCCCTCCACTCCCTGCAGATTGGAAATAGTGATACACAGCCACCTCACAGGGCTGTCGGGCCATTTAATTAATGTTTATAAAGCACTCTGAGGTCTTCGGATGAAAACTGCTGTGTAAGTGCAAAATTATTATTAGTTCTCAGCCCCCGTCCCTTGACCTCTGGCATGGGCTTTTGTTGTTCCTGAATGGGAGCTGTTTATGGGCTGCTCAGCTGGCCCTTTCGGGTGCATAGGCCAGTACATACGCATTTGCAGGCTTTTTTTCCTTTGAGAAAAGCATTCCAACTCGGTGGGATGTCTTGCAGGTTTTCACCATCTGAATGTCTCCCTACTTATCTCTGCTGAGTACTGTGATCTCCAAGAGTAGATTGTAAACAGGTTCCGCTGGAACAGAGGGAGGGGGAAATGGTCATTTTGAAGAAATGGCCCCTCCTATAAAGAAGAATCAAATGATTTCCTTCTCATGCAGAATCTGAATGAATCACTCAGGGAAGTCTGTCTCCCTTGCCCAGAGGGATCCTGTGCATGTTTATACACCGAAAGGAGAGAAGAATAGCAGATTTGCTTTCAGTGCCCAAGTTTCTCTTCCTTCCTTCACCCAAACTTCTCGGGAACCATGGAAACAAACATACCCCGCCTAGAGGATGTTTTCCTTCTCGTCTTTGTTGCCTAGCTGTGCACTTGCCTGAGCTCCCGTGGGGAGAATGAAATGAAGAAGTGGTAACGAGAAAAGATAACGTCTGCAAGTGAAATGCCTGTCTCTGAAAGACAGAATGGGGCTCGTGTGTCATTCATCAAGCTCTGGGGCAATGAACAATGTCTTAAGGTACCATTTTCCTTTTCTCTAAAACATATTCATACTCATCCCTCAATATTCACGCACAATCCACTAGGATCCCTTCAAGGTATCTTTTGGTTTATCTGAATGCTTGGTTAGCAGGGTTGGTTAGTCAACTGCTGGAAGATTTTTACTTTTTAAAAAATCGCTAAGGTGCCATCATGTAGCACATAATCAGTAGGACAAACGTATAAAGCCATGGGGCCAATGAAAGCAGCAAGTGTTTGCCATATCCCAGAAAAAAAAATAAAACCGAAAGAACACATGTAAGTCAGCCAATCGTTGATTAAATATGATGTCAAACTATGGAAGGGGGAAAGCAGGATTATTCTGCTGGGACAGGAATTTGCGGCGGGACTGGGAGTAAGGATGGCTAAAACCAGCTTTAACCAGGTAATGTCTGCGATCGCAGGAGCACCAGAGCCCTGTAGGCTATCGAGGTGGCTGGGACACATGGAAGCCTCACCTGTGGTCTAAGGTGATTAAGTTCTGCAGGGTATGTAAAGGACAAGATGGAAGGGGCTGTTTATTTCTTTCCATTCTATTCTTTTAAAAGAAAGGAGGGATTGACATACACATAATATTGATACTGTGCATGACATAGGTAACTAATGGGAAACTACTGTATTGCACAAGGGACTCTACTTGATATTCTGTGGTGACCTAGACGGGAAGGAAATCCAAAAAGGAGGGGATGCATGTGTATGTATATCTGATTCACTTTGCTGTGCAATAGAAACTAACACAACCTTGTAAAGCATCTACACGTCAACAAAAATGAGTTAAAAATATAAAAAGAGGAAAGGAGAACTAAGCAAAAAAAAAAATCAGATAGAAGATAGATAGATGGGTTAGAGAGAGATATTAGCTAGAATTGTTAAAACAAGACTGAAACTTGAGATTATACTGTGTAGAAAACAGCTTGTTTCCATCCTCCTCTCTTCTCTTCCATTGATGCTCTGCTTCTTTGGACTTCCATCAACCTTCTGGATGGTCTTCCCCTTCCCATCTCCTGTAGTTCTTTCATTTCACCCTTCACCTTGTTTTCCTGACTACTGTCCTAGAAATGAATCTATGGCTCCCCAACTCAGAACCATTCCATACTGCCCCACTGTGCAAATCCTCTATGACAACTTGCCCATCTTTCATGATTACCTCCTTCCTACTTATACTAGATTGTGGATGAACCATGCCTACAAAAACCCTCATATAACCCTCTGCTCAAGTGTGTTCTCTACCTTCTTACCTTAGAGATTGTGCCCCTGCCATTTCCACAACCCCTGACGGTTACTACCACTTAAAATCCTGCTTATCTTTCAAGTCCAAGAGCAAATACAATTAGTTCTACAACTCTTTTTAAGGTGCCCCTAGAAGGAATTGAATACTATCAGTTCTTTTCTGTGTCCCCACTTTTCTTTGTATAATTCCCTAATGCTAAGTAAAACAAGTAGCTCTGCATATAGCTCTGAGTTCATTTCACCTTCTACTAGATTATAAAATTCTTAAAAGAAAGGCCTCTAACCTTGCTTTTTCTGAGTATTACACAGAGTGCCAGGGTACATGCTCAACAAAGATGCTTTTGCTTAATTTCACCCATTCAGCACACAGAGACACTACAAAAAGGCACAGGGTAGAATTTTAATGTCTTATGCAATTTAAAGGTGAAAATTAAAAAAACACATCTGGCCTTGGAAAGATAATAAATAGAATTAACACAGTGTCTGACCAAAGAACTGATTGATTGTATCTTAGGAACCAGTTAGGACAAATCTGGCTCGCAAACCATCAGTTGAAAAACTACGAAAGACAACTGCTGTTGAATTCACCAAACAGCCGTGCGTGCATGTGTGCATGCTCAGTCGTGTCTGACTCTTTGCAACCCCATGGACTGTAGCTCACTAGTTTCCTCTGTCCATGGGATTTTCCAGGCAGGAATACTGGAGTGGGCTGCCATGCCCTCCTTCAGGGGATCTTCCCAACCCAGGCAATGGGAATGGATCTTCCCAACCCATGTCTCCTGAGTTCCCTGACTGCAGGTCAGTTCTTTACTGCTGAACCATCTGGGAAGCCCAAACAGCACCTCCCCTAAGATTTTTAGGCCTTTGACTGTTTTACGTAGGGAAGATGGAGTGTTAAACAATAATCCAAGTAATGCAGTCAAGTAAAGTTGCCAGTGAGGAAAGTCTGGGAACCAGACTGAATTATTCTGAGACCCCCACTCTTAACCGTACTGTGGGGTTGAACACGTGAGCCTCGGGGACTCTCTGTGTCCACAGGCTGCCTTGTGATCTCTCCTGGGGCAACCCTAGCAATTTCTCAGGCTCTGTTGGGCTCTGTGAGTGCAGCACAGTATTTCTACAGTGAAATCTGCTAAGAATTATTATGAAAGCAAAACCCACAGGCCTTCTTTTGGGAGAATGTGGAGCTAATATTCATGTCTGTGTTTGTGTCTTGGGACCTCCCGAGGTGAAATGATTATACCCATAGATCGAATTCCATAGGCAAGCAGGGCTCTGAAAACAAAGCTCTCCCTGGCAGTAGAGATGAAGAGTAAATATGGTCCAGGATCATCTACCTCCTCTGAAATACCCTGAGAGGCTCCAATCATGGCCATGCAAAACCAGCTCACTCTCTTTGCTAAATTCCACCCTACCCACCCTGATCCCTCTCTCTCTCTCCTACCCATATCTAATGATCATGAAGCATCTAATTTCATCTTGTATTAATCCTTTGAAAGCATCATGACTCCCCCACCAAGTGAATTCTGTTCTTCTTTTAAGATTTGATTTATTTATTTTTGCCTCTGCTGGGTCTTCGTTGCTGCTGGGGCTTCACTCGAGTTGCAGCGAGGGGGAGCTTCTCTCTAGCTGCAGTGCCCCGTCTTTGCAGTGGCTTCTCTCGCTGTGGAGCAGAGGCTCCAGGGCATGCTCGTGTCAGCAGTCGCGGTGTGTGGGCTCAGTAGTTGCGACTTCTGGGCTCCGGCATAGAGGCTCCATAGCTGTGGCGCACAGGCTTAGCTGCTCCACGGCACACAGGATCTTCCTGGATCAGGGATCGAACCTGTGTCTCCCACATTGGCGGGTATATTCTTTACCTCTGAGCCACGAGGGAAGCCCCAATTCTGTTCTTTTTAATAAAAGTGCTTTGTCAAATATTCACTGTTCTCATCACTTTCTCCACTGCTTTTTTCTCCTTTCTTGTTCTAATGTTAATCTTGTTCTAATGGTACTATTTGCCAGATACTAGGCTAGGGTGTTAGATATGTTATCTCATTTAGTCCTCACACAAGCACAATATGCACATTCTCTTTTTAATTCGTATTCTAAAGAACTGCCAGTTGCGGCTCAGAGAGGTGAATCCGCTGCCCAAGGTGGCAAAACTTCTAAGTGGTGAAGCTGGGCGTCAAACCAGCTAAAAACGCTGGGCTCTTCGTTACACCAGTGGTTGCACCAGCAGTTCTGGTCAAGCATTTGAGGATGGAATTGATTTCACTGAGAGGGAATCTATAGCTTTCACAAGCATTTTATGGGCATTCATTTCACAAAGAGCCATTTTCCGAAGTTGTTTCACCTACGACGCTTCTATAACTTTTACCACCACTTGCACTAGATTGTTCTTGCCATTTGGGGGGTAATGGGACGATTTGAGAATTTTGAGTCAAACTCCGTGAGTCACAGGTACTTAGCCCCTGACTTTACACATCCTTCTGAAGGAGAAACCCTTCTCCTTCCCATCCTTCCCACCTGCGGTCATGGATGTGGTCCAGCTGATCCTGTACTGGCTGGTGGGGAGGCCACTCAGCGGTGGGTTCAGGAGCATCTCTGGGAAGAAGGGGCTGCTGCTTCAAAGAGGTCTACCTGCCATAAAGCCCACCCCACCCCCCACTCAGAGGAAGTTCTCAGCCAAGCTTTCATCTCCAGAATTTCACCTTGGGTTCTGGTTCTCAAACTAGTTTCCAGGCCTCCCAGCACTCATCCCAAAATCTTATGAGTAGTTTCAAATATAAAAGAGAAAGGAAGATTTCTTTCTTCCCTCACATGCATACATTTAATAACATGAAAACTATGACAAAGAGGCAAAAACAGTAAACTTGGCATTCTTTTAACTTTCTAATAATAGCTTGGGCAATATTCTCTTTGGAAAGTAAGTGGGGGCAGGGCCAAGTTTGATAAGAGAAACCCAACAATCACCAGAACATCAATGGATCATTTGAGAACTCCCTTCTCCCTGTGGCCGGCTGACTCCCGAGTGTCCACATCTTGGAGTTAACTTTTGGCTGCTGCTTCAAGAACAGACCACTCAACCGGCCTCACTTCCCCAAAGGAATTCATACATAACATGGTGGGAAAGTGTTCCTTGTTGCCTTCTTTGGGACGATGGAAAACATGAAAAATGAAAAGTATTTTCTCATGCCCAGAACACCCCTGGAGTAATAAGGAAAATGACCAAAAGAAGTCTGGAATCTGGATAGTGCTTTATACTCTTTCAAAGCATTTTCACATACATTTTTTTTCAATCAACACATATGACCACCTTTTGGTTTACAACAGAAAAAGCAGAAACCATGGGGATCTTGTCCAGGATCAGACAGCTAGACAGGGGGACAACTGGCACCAGCACCCAGGTTGCATGATTGGTCCAGCATTTTCTACCAGGTGCCTCCATGGTGCTCTCTCCTACTCTCACCATCTCTGATTTCTTCTCACCCTCCATAAGCACGCTGCTTGTCAGTTACAACGACATCGAACTGAAGATACGGATTTCAAAAGGAGGAAAACCACAAATCCCTTTTTTGACAAGAATACACAGATGAGTTAATAAAAACAAACGTGGCACTCTTCGCTCTTGCCTCTTTATGGATGTCTTTCCTAGATTAAAAAGGCCCAGTTGGGGGCAGTTCACCGACCTGCTATTTCTATGTACACATCCTACCCCCTGGTAATAGAAGGGCCTTCACGGTGGGAAATTAGCTGCTAAATATTTCCCCCTGTCTCACAGCTTGGCCTGTCAATTTCGCCCAGATATAAAACATCTGGGCTCAGACAAGAAAACAGCACATTCAGAGATGTGCTCCAGATGTGGAAGAGGACAGCTGTCCTCAAGAGTCTACACAGGACTAGCTCCAGGCACTCGTATTTCCCAAGGTCCTTTTCCAACTGCATCTCACCACAGCTTCTCTAGGACTGAAAAAAAAAAAAACAAAACCCCGTCCGAGAGGTTGACCAGATAGCTGAGTAAAACGCTAAGAAGGTCGTGAAGCAGCAACACTGGAAAGCACCCTGCAGGTGGCTCCATGTGTGGTGGTCACATCATAAATTTCAAAGCCCTGCTCACAGACAGTGGGGTGGGATCCACTTTGGGATGCTTCAGTCAAGCGAAGGGCTTCACAGAAAGGATGTTGTCTTCACGTGGGGCTCATGCTTCTCCTGTCCAGGGTGACGTGCACGCACACCACGGAGCCTTCAACCTCTGAAAAAAGGTGCAGAAACCCTGCTCACACCAGTTCTGTCTTGTGAAGAGTCACTGGTTCCAGATGCTTATTTGGGGAGGCGACTGGGAGGAAAGCATGTACCAGGGCAGGTTTAGAAAAGTCTGGAAATATACTCTGCTGTCGTGCAAACTTCTGAAAAATAAAGTCAAATAAAAGAGACACGTTGAGAAGTGAATAATCAGAAAAATGCATCACCTTGATTTAAACTCCATTCACTAGGAGCTGGCTGGACAGTTCATCTGGGGGCCCTCCTGAGGCTCACTACCTCACTCACTCTATGGTGGGCTTGCACTAGTTCACTGTATCTCCAAACCTCAACAAGGAGTCACAGACTGGGGCCATTTCCAGACCCTACCATTAGGATTTCCTGCATGGAAAGTCAGTGCCTAGAGAAACCGGCATTTGCCAACGAAACACTAAAGTCACTCATTTTTAAAATTACCTACCAGGTCATTCTAATTATGGGCCTCCCTGGTGGTTCCATGGTAAAGAATCTGCCCGCCAATGCAGGAGACCCAGGTTCGATCCCTGTGTCGGGAAGATCCCCTGGAGAAGGACAATGGCCATCCACTCCAGTATTCTAGCCTGGGAAATCCCATGGACAGAGGAGCCTTGTGGGTTACAGTCCAGGGAGTTGCAAAAGAGTTGGACACGACTGAGCAACTAAACAACAATTATCTTCTCACATGCAAATAACTCTAAAGACCAAGCTGTGAGTTCCCTGCTGCTGCTGCTGCTAAGTCGCTTCAAAGGAAGGACAAATGTCTTAGCCTTTTTACATCCCCTCAATGCTTACATAAAGCCCTGTAAACGGCATGTGCTCACTCATAGTGGATCCACGTCTAAAAGAGCAACCAGAGAGATGCGTGTTGGGCCAGAGAGTCCACTAAATGAATAGAAGGGCCCAGTGAGTATCAAGAACCAGCCTGGAATAGCTCCAGGGTGACCCATGTCCTGGTCCCCAAATGGCCAGTACTTCCTGTTCCCGCTAAGGCCTACGAGACCGATGACTTCCGGTGGGTCAGGCCTGGAGCTGGCCCTGCTCCCCCAAGACCACTGTCACTCCAGGTGAGCAGCCATGCACGAGGAGGCGTGGGGGGCAGGGAGGAGTCTCGGCTGGAGTCTGCATCCAACAGCTCAAGGGCGTGTCAAGGATACGGACAGCCATCCTCCACCCAAGCCCTGCCCTGTGTCCCTCTGACTTCTCAAGGTTAATGCTTAAAACACAGTGGAAGTACCAAAGCTATTAGAGGGAATCTAAGACAGCAGTGTACAACCTTTTTGGTACCAGGGACCAGTTTCATGGAAGATGATTTTTCTGTGGACCAGGGGTGGCAGGGTAAGGGCGATGGTTTGGGGATGATTCAAGTGCATTACATTTATTGTGCACTTTAATCTACTGCCACTCCTGACCGAACAAGAGCTGCCAATCCGTGGTCCAGAGATTGGGGACCTCGGCTCTAAGAGAAAAGAGTTCAAGGGCAGATGAAGGAGACAAATCCATCACTGGAGTGGACAGGCTTGCTTATCCATCTATGGGCAGAAGAGCACCTCTTCCAGTGTTGGACGGGCAAGGTCCCACGGTCTTCCAGCATATCTACAAGCCCTGTTGGTACTTTTTTCCTTGATGTGGGCCATTTTTTTTTTAATTTTTTATTGAATTTGTTACAATACTTCTACTGTTTATTTTTTGTTCGTTTGGCCCTAAGGCACATGGGAGCTCAGCTTCCCAACTAGCGATTGAACCTGCATCCCGAGCCCTGGAAGGTGAAGCCTAGACCACTGAACTGCCAGAGATGTCCCGGCCTGCTAGTGCCCTAAGAGGATCCTTTCACAAACTTCCTTCACCTCCTGATTCACTTTCTCCTCAAACGGCTCTACGCATAACCACCACATGGAGAACAAGCTGGGAGTCTCTCAGAGAGTCTCATAGTCTGGGGACCTCAGTAAGGCCAGAGTTCTGAGAACAGAACTTCTTCCCTTGCTGTTATTAAATGATTCGCACCATCTACAAAACGCGTTCAGATTGGTGCCCCAGGTGATCTTTTTTTTTTTTTTTGCCCGCCCCACGGTTGCCCTCCGCAGGTGATCTTTTAATGAGAGATGTTTGCGAAAGATACTTACACAAGTGAAAATGATGAGTGTTACATAGAAAATGACCAGAGCCAACAGCAGGACAATCTCAGCTCTGTAGTTCTTAAAAGTCTCCCCTCTGTGTCCCTTAGAGCATCCTGCAAAAAGAAATAAGTAATATATGAAGCCACTGAACGGACTCTTCTACCAAGGTGAAAAACCAAGCATCCCCATTTTGAAGATGAGAAAAGCAAGGCTTAGACTCAATCAGAGGTTTGCCCAAGGTCACACGCTAATGAGCAGCTGAGCTCATATTTGAACCAGATCCAAGTGGCTCTAGTCTGACCACTTAAATTGGCGACAGCACCGCCTTTGCAGAGGACAGGAAAGCAAGTCAGCTGTTCTCTGTTCGTTTGCTCCCCACTCCCCGCAGGACACACCCGCCCTCTCTGCTCTTCCTGCCGGGTCGCTCCAGTTCTCATTCACGGGAATGATACTCAGGGCTGACTGCACCAGGAGGCAGCAGGGAAGAAAGCAGAGACCATATCAGGGCAGGCGTGGTAAGTGCCATGAACTCAAACGCAGTAGAGTATAGGGCTGGAGGCTGAGAAGCATATCGCGCGTGTGTGTTTGTGTGAGATAGTGAACCAAGTCCAAATACTGAGGCACTTCCCTGGTGGTCCAGTGTTTAAGACTTCGCCTTCCAATGCAGGGGATGATGGTTCCATCCCTGATTGGGGAGCTGAGATCCCACATGCCTTGTGGCCAAACAACCAAAAAATAAAACAGAAACAGTACTGTGACACATTCAATAAAGACTTTGAAAATGGACCACGCCAAGAAAAGAAAACTTTTAAAAAAATCCAAACATTGGCCCCTAACCAGTGCTTGCCTTCTCATGAGTGTGGGAATACGATCTTGAGTCAGATTCCTTTAAGCTCCTCCGTGGAAGGAGACAATAGCTGCTACACAAGGTCAGGGTCTCTGTAACATATTTGTCATTTCAAGCCGCTAACAAGAGTTGGGCCAAAGTCAGATACAAGGCATATTTTAAGCTATATCAAGAAAAGTTATGGAAAAAAGTCCAAGGAGATAATCCCTGTCTTGACACTCGAGTCCTGGTCTTACTGCACAGAGTAAAAATGTGACTTCTACTTGGGAAGCCTCTTTTCTTGCTGGACTCTCTTTCTTTGGTCTGAGTTGAGGTATTGGGACATTCAGTCGCTGTTAAGTGGGAAAGAAATTCTGTTTTCATGTTGAAAAAGGTGGAAACATGTAGCAGCTCTCTTAAGCCAGATTAGAGAGCCCCCAGTGAGCAGAATATTGCACAGCTATCTGATCAATTCAAGACTACCCAGTTTCTCTGTCTTCCAAAAACTAGACTTGGAAACTTCCTATTGGCTCCAAAGGACTCCTATATGGATAAACAACAGCTAGATATTAGTTGCTTGACTCCATTTGGCATCTATCCCAATTAAACTGGGGTAGATTCCTTAAAAAAAAAAAAAGGAAAAGCAAAAAGAAGGCAGAGAGAGTTATGCTACCCCTGCAGCAGAATTTAGCTTTCAGACGCAGATGTGATCCACAGCTTCTGAATTAAAGTCAGATTGAGCGGATCGAGGTCAGGACTTACACAGTGTCCTGCACGCTGTAGGAAAAAAACAGGTGCTGCAGACCACCTCACCTGTCACTTTGAGGGTCACGGTGCCACTCAGGTTTCTCTGCCCTTCCGGACCCACCAGAGTGCACCTGTAGGTCCCCGAGTTGCAGCTCGTAGTGTTTTGGATCCTCAGGGAGTAGAGCCTTTCCCTGGGGGCCTCTGAAGAGTTCCTCTGCTGAGGGGACTGCAGGTCTTCCTGGGTCACCTCCACCCTCTCTGCTCCCCCGTCTGTGAGCTGTGAAGAAAGAATCACATACAGACTCAGGGACCAAGAGCATCTAGACTTGTGGTTGCCAAGGGGGACGGGGTAGGGAGGGGTGGACTGGGCGCTTGGAATTAGCAGATGCAAACTATTACCCAGAGAATGAATAAACCTCAAGGTCCTACTGTATCGCACCGGGAATTATCTTCAATATCCTGTGACAAACCATCTTGGAAAAGAATATGGAAAAGAATGTATACATGTCTAACTGACTCACTTTGCTCTATAGCAGAAATGAACACAACACTGCAAATCAACTAAACGTCAATAAAATAAATTTAAAAAGCAAGAGTCAGATTTGCATCATGCCCTACTGTCAGAACCCACAAGCCCTTGGGTCTCCGAGATGTCAAGATTCTGCCTCTTGCTTTCATAAAATCTACCCTCAGCTGGCTGTTTTAAAAAAAGATACTGTGAGTATGTGTGATGTTTGCAGGGGGGAGGAGAGAATCTAAGAGGATTCTTTAAGGTGCCATCTCTTTTTGGAATAAGATCAGGACTGCATTTTATGATTCTCTGTATCCCAACTTCCACTCTACATGAAGAAGACAATGTTCCTGTTGACAGTAGCCTTGCATCATTGATGATTACGTGATGAAGTGCATGAATCACGCTGAATCACATTCTCTTGCTGGCTGTTGTCTACTCAATGTTCCCTTGTTTTCTTCACATACCAACTCATCCAGTGACTGATTCTTATTTTTGCAGCTCAGGGTTTTATTTAGAAAACGTTCCTAAATCTGTTAAGGTCATTGCTGGACAACTTGACCAAAAAAACATAGAGATGCAGATAAGCAAAGCCTCCCATGAAGAGTCATCCTGTCCTTCAGAAATGGCACACATGTGGGCTCATCCATGACCCTGCAGGATGTGCCACACTCAGCCCTCTGCTACGGCAGGAAGACAGCTGACAGCAGCGCCACGTGGAGATTTTCTATGTCAGGCTACTTGGCAGTTGTACCAAGATACACGTGGAAGGGCGGGTGTGCCCGCTAAGTCACTTCAGTCGTGTCCGACTCTGCAACCCTATGGACTGTAGCCCGCCAGGCTCCTCTGTCCATGGGATTCTCCAGGCAGGAACACTGGAGTGGGCTGCCATGCCCTCCTCCAGGGGGTCTTCCCAACCCAGGGATCGAATCCAGTGTCTCCTCGGCTCCCGCACCGCAGGCAGATTCTTCACTGCTGAGCATCAGGGAAGTCCCCACGGAACGGCAGTTATGCCTTAAATCACTGAAGCCAGGATGGATCAGCCCGACAGGAGTAGATGCCAAGTTTACCCACGCTAACCTGGCTGGTTTTCTTTCCCCGAACAATCTTTGTGCTGAAACTGGTGGAGTCTTTCCATCATCTCCTAGTCCCACGATTAAGTACACATCATGTTCACCATCAATTCTCTTTCTCCCCAGGTATATTTTTAACTGGCCTAGTTAACTTGCTCGTTGGTCCTCCACTGAAATGTTTTAAAGCTTCTAAACCTGATTTACAGAAACAGGAAAGCCAATCACTGTTCTCAGGGCTCCAGGGCAGCCCCAAGCCTTTGCTGAGTGGCTGGGGACCAGCAGGAGGCCTGGGGTCTGGTGGCATTCCTTCCTGGTCCCTGGCGTGGTGCCCACACCAAAGGGCCCCTTAGGAAAAGACACCACTGCCCTCTCTGGCTGCACCTGCCGCTGTTTCATCTCCTGCAGGGAGCATCTCCTGCAGGGAGCATCCCACAACTCCTCTCCTAGTTTCAGTAGGCATCCGCACAGGGAAATAAATAACCAAGGAATGCGGGAAACAGAGGCAGAGGCAGCTCAAGACAGGAGACATACACGCGTGTGCGCACACACACCCTCCTCAGTTTCTGCTTCAGGCATTAGGTCGGGGGATGCACCGTGAGGTCCATGGGAAGCTCGGGTTCCCGCCTCCGCGGCCCCAGCTCCAGTGAGCACGCCTGTGGAGTGGCCTGCAGAGACATCTGGTGGTAGATTTATCGCTCCTGCAAGAATCCCCACTTCATTCACTCCCAGCACCAGGCTGAAACTAACAGCTTCTCTCAGGCTGAGTCTCTGAACATCAATCCCAATTCTTGAAAGTTCTGCTTGTGTTGAAAAGTTCCTTGCTAAATAATCAAGGATCTACAGACTGGGGCATTTAGGTGTTCAAAAATAAAGCAAGAAAACAAAAGAAGGAGTTGTGGTCAAGGAACTGTAGGCGTCCGACTGATTCTAGAACACGTCTAAGTTAGCCCAGTTCTCCTCTTTTCAGGCATGATGAAAGCAGTAAGTGCAGCCTTATCACATACCTGCACTTCTCCCCTCACCCACTGCTTGACAAAGGGCTCCCTTGGACCACAGCTTTTGGTGCGTCAGCTGCCCAGGACCATCCAGGGTCAATTGCTTCCAAGACTACCCCCCTACCCAACCCCAGCCTCAAAGGCCAGTTTGAACTAATTAACTCAGCTTAATCTCTGCAGTCCCCATGATACTGTCTCATCCTGCTTTGCTTTTCTGAATTAACCTCCAAATGGGTTCAACTCAGATTTCTTTCTAACAGCACAAGAAGTGAACATGTTAGTCGCTCAGTCATGTCTGACTCTTTGCGACACCATGAACTGTAGCCCACCAGGCTCCTCTGTCCGTGGGATTCTCCAGGCTAGAATACTAGAGCAGGTTGCTATTCTCTTCTCCAGGGGACCTTCCTGACCCAGGGATCAAACCCCAGTCTCCTGTACTGGCAGTGGAGTCTTTATAATCTGAGCCACCAGGAGAGCCCCTCTTTCTAACCAACATCACTGGAACTCAGTTTTGCTAGAAATCCCTGCATTCGAAAAGACGTGAGCTTGGCTGCAACAGTCATTTTGAGATTATCTACCTCTGGTTTTCTCCACCGGGGGGATCTTCTCTCCTATCCAGTGACCCCTCCCTCAACTCAGAAAGGCCCGTCTGAAAGTCAAGATCAAAACTGAGAGCCCCTCTGAAAGCTAGTAGAAATATAAACTATTGTGCTTTATTTACATGAAGATGGGCCCCTTATCACGATGGCTGCTGGGAACTGCTGAATCAAGTATGCGGTGGGGATCAGAACTGACCGGCAGTGGCTTGCTGTCTACTTGCAGAAGAAAATTCATTTAAAGAAGTCAGCAGTAACAACACAACAGTAGTTTAAGTGATGGTCGGATTTCTACAGGTGTCTGGCAAAACCTCCAGAGAGGTTATTTTCAAATAGCAAAGCAAAGGCAGGGTGAGATCATGAATGAAAGTAAGAAGGAGAGGAAAGTCAAAGAATCCCAAGGCGGCCTTCAGAATTCTGATTGACTGAACCGCGGCAGCCCTCAGTGAGATCAGGCAAAAATATCTTAACTTTCACAGGGTCATCTTTCAATGACCCCTCCCTGGGTCTTCTTGAAAGACCCGGAGAACTGAGAGGAGTACTGGCTGATAACCTGAGTCCTCTCGCCAAAGTAATGAACAGTTCTCTGTGCCTGATAACTCACTGTAACAAAAGGACGCTTCTGTAAATTCACGCAGTGCACCTGGAAATTGTTCAGAGCCCTCCCTTAGCTCAAGCTGTAGGTATGTACATTGTCTGTCCTACTGGCCCTGCCTTTTGCCTACAGCTGCAAAAATTTAGTTGTAGTTTTCACATTGATGTCACATGCTTATGATGGGAGTGAGATGCTAGCAGTACCAAGAGACCGTATGCAAAAAAGACTTTATGCAAAAGATCAAATCCTCGTCTTCAGCGCAATGGCCAAGCAGCCATCACACTGCAGTATAGGGTGAGTTGGCCGTGGCTGCAGCAGCACCGTTCAAGAATCAGAGGAATTTCAGGGGGAGGAACATGGAATTACAGCAAATGGGCCATCCTCAACTTCGCCTGGTTTTATGAGTTCTTATAAACATCTGAGCTGGCTCAAAATCAACCACTGGCAAGGACGACTCCCAGCATTCCAAATCTAAAAGTGTTTCATTGCCTCTCTGCAGAAGCATTTTAGGAAATAATAATTTATAACAAAAGGAACCCTCGGATTCATTCACAGCCAAGTGTAATTGATGGGGACTATTTAGTGCACACTCTGTGAGGCTAATATTGCAGAGGGCTGGTCCACAGCACGAAGCGGGCAAATTAATTCCTCAAAACATTCACCTCAATTATGTTTTTAAAATCCACATTTCGTGCATTAACTCTTATGCTGACAAATTCTTTCCAATTGAAACAGAAAGGGGTGAAATATAAGACATCTCCTTTTCAGAAGGCCTATAGACCTTTGAGTAGTCTCAAGGCCTCCAATTTGACTAAATAATTTAAATACCATATTCATTCTCTAAGATGGAGACCTAAGCCTTAAATTAAAAAACTCTCTTTAATTTGCTGAATACTAAATCAAGCAAATACAAGTACTAATTCTAAAGGCATGTGAATTAAGTTTTTTTTTAACTGGTGGATAAATTTGAACTAGAGAGAAACAAATCAAGTAAATACCTAAATATGGCTGCAATAGAACCAATATTTCAGTCAAAATCCTTACTGTGAGAAGTTTTTTAGAAGTTTACATAATTTTATCCAAATATATGCTAACTTCATAGATTATCATAGATTACCTAGATTATCTAGATTACCATATACCATATTTGTTTCATTCCTACAGCAAAGAATTTTGATTTGACAGCCCTGAAATCTGAATTTATCACATACGACATGTGTTTGGAATGTGATAGGAAAGTAAAAGGAAGAGATTTTTTGAGGGGAAAAAATGTGTGCACACATATATGCATATAAATATTTAATCCAACAATTTAATTAAACATATTTAAAGGAATGGACATTAAGTACTTAAGGTGGTATTAAATTAATCTGATATATTCCAATCACATTGAACAGCTTTTTTTTTTTATTGCATTTCCCATGCACTAACATTCATGTACCTTGGTTTCTAACTCAATTAAAGTGCCAATATAATCCCCATTCATCATAAAAACAGCTCTTTATAACGTGCAAAATAGTTTGGCTCAGAGGTTGATGTCATAATGAGGGTAGAATGTATGAGCATTAACATCGTTTTTTCTAAGTGTAGTTTTATTGGAAAAATGATTTTCCACTTTGAAATTTACTGGGTCTAACAGACAGACTTGGATTTATGGCTGTAACTGAGCCATGAGTATGGCAGAGGCGATGTAATGAAGAGCTTTGGACTTGGGCAGATGTGGAAACAAATCCCACAGCTAGCTCTGCTCTCGGCGAAAGGGACTGAAGAGCCCTCAGGCTTCGTTTGCTCCCCTGAGATGGGGGAAGGGTAATTAACATCTCCCAAAGTTGGTGTGAAGATACCTATGATGATGTTGGTGGATCATGGAGCATAATGTCAGTCACACCTAAAAATGTTACCACTGTCTTTTTTTTTCACAGCTAAGGTTTCCTTCAGCATTCTAAATACTTCCCTGCACTTAGGAAATATTCACAAAGACATTATTTACTGAATGAATGAGTGAATTTTAAAAACAATGCGTAAGTCGATCCAGAATCAGAGGGCCTGAGGTCAAGCCCTGGCTGCTTCATCAGATAACTGGGTCATTGCTGGGAAGTCCCTACACCTCGGACTCCGATTTCCTCACCTGTAACTACCTACTTCCCTCTTGGTTATTTTAAGGATCAAATGAGAAAACATACAATAGTGCTTTATAAGTGGTAATGTTGGACATAGGAATTGGTGTTATATCTGACAGCTTTCTATCTCTACCCACCCATTCAGTCATTTCTTCCTGCTGATCCTTCCCGTCTCCTCTCTGGCAAAGCTGTTCTAGAAGTCTCAATCTCTGCTCTAGAGAGAAATTATTTTTCTATTCACAAGGTCTCCAAAGTAGTCAGAATATTCTGAATTTTCTAAGGCATCATCGTAATTGGCAAAGCCCCTCTGGAACTAGGATTTGAAGAGGTTAGGCTACTCACTGCTTATGTGAATCATCCTTCTCCCAAGAGCTTCTTATGGATCTTGCTGGACCCTGGAGGGGTATTCCTGAATTCCTGAATCCTCTGAATTCATGTTCTTCAAGGGTACTACCTCTCATTCTAGAAAAGGCACACTTGACCCAAGCCTGACCTCTGTGACCAGAAAGACTGGTTCTGATGAGTCCATGACCCAATCAAAGCCACTAGAGCATAATCAGACATTTGTTGAGATGGAAGAGGCGCAATATTTTCCTTGGCACTTGACCTTGGGAGGACAGACAGGTCTGCACTTATCAGCTACTATCTCACTGCCTCGTGGAGGCTGACAAGAAAACCAACACAAAGGAAGGGCAAGTTGAGAGACAGAAAGTTACCAAGTCCTGTGGACAGCCACGAACCTCCACATCTAGCCTTACTCCAAACTGGGTGGCTTAAAACGACAGAGCTGTGTTCTCTCGTGGTTCTGGAGGCCGTTAAGCCCAACATCAAGGTGCTGGCGGGGCCACGCGCTCTCTGAAGGCGAGAATCTGTCTCATGCCTCACACAGCTTCTGGTGTCGCTGGAAACTGGCATTCCTTGATCTGTAGACACATCAATCCCATCTCTGCCCCCACCTTCACATGGGTTTCTCCCTGTGTGTCTGTCTCTGCCTCGGTTTTCCTTTAATGACATCAGTCACTGGATGCAGGGTCCACCCTGATCAAGCATGACTTCATTTTAACTTGGTTACATCTGCAAAGACCTCATTTCCAAATAAGGTTCCACTCACAAACACCAGGGATTAGGACTGACACATATCATTTTGTGGGACATTAACCCACAACATCAACCATAACTGAAGTATGAACTGTATTTTCATTTTAAAAAAATTGTTTGTTTCAACTATAGAAGCCGATATATTCCCTTTTGTTGAAGCCAGTTTTGACTGGATTACAAGCCTTCACAACAGAAAGACTGCTAATTGATAGGTGCACCTTGTCTTACTCCAAAAATAAACGTGGCACATAAAGGGGTACCTTCACACGGCTCCAACCTCAGGGTCAGTCCTGCTTTGTCACTTGGGCTCACATGCCTCCCATTCCTCAGGGAAAGAGACACCAGGGTCTGATTGGACTCAGAACTTCTGTTCTCCAGAACTGACCCAGTGAGCCTGGCCATAGGTGAATATGAATTCTCCACGGCAAGAAGCATCTGTCTTTTCCCTTTGGTTTTCCCCATCTGGACCTGGACAACTACCCGTTCTTCTGGGATCTGTCTTCTCTTGGACAATTGAGACAAGAACATGTGGTAGACTAACTGGCATTCCACAAAAATATCAAGTGATATTCACAAGCCTTGGGCTCTTACATCTATACCAGAACTACATGACACAGAGAAATTTTACCCAGGAAGACCTCAGCACAAAAACAAAAGTCAAAAATGTCCTTCAGGGTGGAAAGAGTCTTAGGGAAGTACTTTAGCTCAGCTCTGTTTTGAGCTAAGGACTGTTGGTAGAAATTTTGGGGTTATCCCAAGAGTTTCCAGAAAGGGCTTATGGAGAACAGTTGTATTAATAGACGGAGGAAGCCCCTTTTTAAGGTAATGAATCTCTTTTTAGTCCTGCCCGACATAAAACCTTCCCTTATGTCACCGAGACCTTCTCCTAACTTCCTCTTCTTTGTGAAGTGACATAACCATATACAGAACTAAGATCATCAGTCCTCATGTGATTCGGGTTCCCCCTTTTATTTATGGAAAACAAGTGTTTGCAGTTTTTAGTATTTCACTCTCAGCTGCCTTTTCCCTCCCACCCCTCTTCCAAGCTGAAAGATTTTTAGCAATGTATCTCATCATGGTCCAAAAATCTCAGTGCTCCATCATTTTCATCTGGCTGGGATTTCTTCCACAGCCTGGCTCACTGGTCCCTAGAATCATAAGGACAATAGGACTGGTGACCAAGAGAGAAAGGGGAGGTGAACCCCAGGCAAGCATTGCCAGCTCACGGAGTTAACCCAACGGCAGTTTTACCGTAGCCCAAGACTGAAGCTTGCCTCTGACATTTCATTTTCTAGGATGAATTATATTCTACCTCTCACCATAAGAAATACGATTTTCTTCTGACATATTTTCCATTATGTTGTCCTCTTTGCCTAAAAACTGTCAAAGGCTCCCTGATGCCAAATGGACCAAATTCTAGCCCACATGATTCAGCATTCAGGGGGCTTCACCCTCTGTTCCCAGCCTGCTTGCTGGCTCTAGCTCCCTGTCCTCTGCGATATAATCCCCCCTTCCAGATTAGTAGTTACCCATCAGCTCCCCAAAAACACCTGTGCCTTCTAGGGTCCACGCCTCTGTCCTCTGGCAAATGTTCTGGATTGGTCTTAGGACAGCCACTGCCAGGGCCAGGACTTGGCACACATTTGGGACATAGAAATATTAACTAAATGATGAAAATGTAAATATGACAGGCATCTGAAAACTAACTTTATGCCTTTCATAGTCTGACCTAATGGTTATTCAATCAGGTCAAGTAATACTGGGCCCAATGGGGATGATACAACTCTTCTTTGACGCTCACACAGGGCTTGTGTTTTACATTTCAGTGTTTTGGCGCTTCTATATTTAATATGGAAATGTTTCCTCCTTCTCCTAAAACATCTGATATCTTAAAGCAGACAGCATTCTAGAATCAGGTGAGTGCGGTGAGCGGCTTGCATTGTCTCCTCGTGGGGCTGTCAGAGTTGGTAGCTGTGCCGCTGCCATCTGCCCGGGCCATTCATCAAGCCTAGACCCTCCGAGGGCTCCTCCTTAGCGCCTCCTTGCTTGGTGGCTCACTACCACACAAGATGCTACAGAGGCAGAAATAGGAGACTGCCGATGCCCATGGCGGACAGCTCTTAACAAACACATCAAGGACAAGCAAGAGCCGTGGAACGACTATCCTAGAACTTTCCAAGTGGAAACACACAAGCCATCAACCTGCTCTCCCTTACTATCCTGACCTGCCACAGCTGCAGCTCTTCTAAATATGATAAAAGTCAAGTCTGCTCTAGTCTCTGAAATCACCGTCTCACTTCCCCTTTATCCCTTCCCTTGGAAATCATCTAAAAAGGGCACTTGTCTTGTGACGCAGGTCTGTCCTCTCCTCCGCAGTGTCACTCAGAGATGAAACCTAGATCCTCTTTCGATATGCATCAACACAGGCTGTGGGGGCTCCCAGAACAATACGAGATGGAGATATGTTTCCCTCGTGAGTAACCACTCATCATTAGCAGTGGCCAGCCTCACCCACGCCCAGACGCTCTGTGCACCCAATGCCATCCTGCCTCGCCAGACCTACTGTAGCCTCACGAAAGAGAGCACGGACCAGGCCGCCCCACGAGAAGCACAGACTGGCCCCTGAACGGATGGTCTTCCTCCAGGCAGACATGGAATTGTGCAATGATCTTCTTATGCTAGAATCTAATCAGAGGTCACGGCCGTTGGTAGAAGAGGGCTGGACCAAAGCCTATGTGCATTATAACATCTCAAAACATCTCCAACAACCACAATCTATTCACGATCTTAACTGCTAAACTGGATGCATATACTGCATTTTCTTTTTCTTCTCAATCATTCACTCTGCTCTAAAGGGTACAATACAGGAAGGGATGAGAGGAGGTCCCATTCTTGGATCCCAGTTGGGAAGAGAAAGAAGAGTTGGGCTAACTGGAATGGGGCTACCAGCGCCCACTCTTAGCTCCACCTTTGACCCCACGCCCCGTGCAAATCTAGATTATATTCCTCAACCCCAACCCCCTGTCTTTGTATCTTGGAGATACAGAGAATAAGATGGACATTGTTCCTTCCCAACTCACCCTAATGTTGCAAACACTAACTAGATGCCGTCTGCTTTGAGTCTTCTGGTAAAAGGCACATGAAAAGAAACACATAGTTTACATGGGTTCTTTTGTTCACTGCAAGTAATCAGCACCAACTGGACAGCGGCAGAATGCTCCACGGTGCCAGGGAACGGAGTGGTAAATGGATTTTTTAATCGTGAGTCATTATAACTGTAATTGTGGTACGCAGAAAACCTGCAAGAATGTGATTCAATCTGGCGGACAGAGAAAACCCACACTGCAAAAGACTCTCTGCTTACTTGTCCGGCACACTGCCCACAACTGTGCAAAGTGGTTTTACCAACTACCCTACTGATGATGCAGTGAGGTTGGCTGTGGTCACCAGGCTTAAATTCCCTACTTTATAACTACCTCTAAAGCTTCACGGAAACATTTTACAAGAAAGTTGTGGGTGAAAATGACAAGATAATCTTCTGTAAAACAAAGAATTTCAGTATTTCACCACTGGCTTTATTTCCAGAACATTACCATTTTTGTTGTACAAGCACAATTGATGCAAAAAAGTATAATTACTGGGTTGGGAAAAAAAATCTACAGAATATGCTGAGATCTATTAAAAAAGAGCTTGAAAAACAAAGCGTATCACTTTCAAGGTATCTGATTAGTTTACTGAAATAGCACAGCTCTCCTATCCACCACGACTCCATCACACTTTCTTTCTTGAACAAATAAATTGGGCATGATTTTTCAATGACTCTATTCCATGGACCAACAGAAAAAATAGAATGCCAAGAGACTGTTGTCTTTTTTCTTAGCAGAGCTTTGAGAGCCCTTCAAGGTAAAGTTTGTAAGAACTATGTTCAACAAACAAGCACATACATTATAGGGTTACATCACCAGCTGACATCCAAGGAAAAGCCAGAGGTTAATCGCTCTGGTTTACTACATCATTCCAAATGACCCTGTGCAAGATTTAACTTGACAACTGTTTGAACTTTACAGTCTGAAATTTCATCTACTTGTTTCATGAGTACTTTGCAACTACTCCCCTGGGGATATTAATATTGTTTTCCCTTTTTAATTAGTCTGGAAAGGATCACGGTTTCATGTTTTCCCCTCCTTTTAGATAACCAAGTCCCTGCCTGGCTAGCCCAAAGACACTTTCATTTTCTTTAAGGAATTAAGATAGAAAACAGAAATAACAAGACAGACCTCTAAGAACTTAGGCTGTGGAGCCAGACTGCTGGATCCAAACCCCAACTCTAGCCAGCTGTGTAACAGTGAGTAGGTTACTTCAGCCCTAAGGCTGTTTCCTTATCAGTGATAGGATTTATCTCAAGTCCACTGGAACTGCTGATGCAGGAAGACATTTACCTCAGAGTGTGGCAGGTGGTGACTACCCAAATAATACTGGTTTTCCAATATTTCTGTTTAAATATTACCGTTTTTACAAGGGAATAATTTTGGAATTGCTGTCTTCTCTGATCCCACAGTGACTAAGGTGGAAATGAAGCAGGAATAAGAACAAACCTATTTGCATACAGAACACAGGGCCCCCGGGCCTCAGCACCATTTCCACTGTGCATAATCACAAAAGGTTGGCCTGAATTCACTGAGCACCTTTGAAACGATCGGGGCAAACACTGGGTGCCCTGCAGGAGACACAGAAGCTGTGGCACTGTCCCTAGGGAACTGACAATCTGGTTAGGAGAGGACACACACACACACACACACACACACACACACACAAAGAGATAATGGCCCTAGGCTGCCTTATTAAATGGCTAGATACTTGTGTAGGTTCTTACAGCATCTTTTATGGTGGACAGAAGAAAACCCAGCGTTTGGTGGAAAACTACAAAGGCACAGAGATTGCCGGCAAGGTAGGATGACCAATCAGTGAGCTAACCAATGCAAGGCTGGGATATCATAGTCACTGGGCTTCAACCCAAGGTGCCACTGTGGCAGTAACCTCATTAAAGGTGCTGAGCAAAAAAATATAAATAAACCAGTGACAGCAAACAGTTGGGTTGCTTGGGTTTGCAAGGCCACCACAACCACAATCTTAGAAGCTGAAAAGGTTAGAGTTGAGAGGAAACCTTAAAAAAGCGTCAATCTGACTCACTCCTCTCGTGGTAGGGTAGGTGATACTGAGCTTACACACGAGGACCCTCCAATGCACCATCACAGAAGCCCTCCTTGCTGGAACTTTCAGAATGCTCAGAGGGAGAAGGAGAAAGGGATGGGGGAGGAGGCCAAGGGTTTCCCAGAAAGGGGATGACTGGCAGATAGCTACCATCCAATAAAAGAGCCTACATTGGCTTCTATCCGGTCATCCTTCCCCTCAAATTGCCGCCTCCCTTCTCCCCAAATGTATGAGCACCGCAGTCACCAAACAGCAGAAATAATAAATCCAGAGACATGCCTCACGGCCAGTGTCAAATCTTCACCAGCTGCCTTCTCCCTGGCCTGCTGACCACAACCACAGGTGGCCCCTAGAATTAATCCAAATAAGAGATTCTCTGCTCTCCAAAACGTCTTATCTGGATCATTCATCTCAGGCTACCTTTAGAGGCAAGAAGATCTGAGGTTCCCAGGGGAACCACATCTATGTCAGCCTGTACCTGGATGCGGATGAGCTTAAAGTCTCGATGGGAGAGGCGTGTGCGAAGACCCGGTACCGAGTGCGGTTACGGGCGATGCCCCCGACCCCCCAGCCACAGAGGGGCACCGGCCCGAGGGAGGTGGTTCCCTCTCCTGCAATTAAACCACCAAACCCTAACCCGCCAGCCTGGCCGCACTTACCTTGGCCCAGGAGACCGCGTAGGGGACCTGAGGGTCCCAGGGGGCAGTGCAGGGCAAGTCCACATCCTCCGAACAGGCCACCTTCACCTCCCGCGCCGCGGGTGCCAGGCTGCATGCTGCAAGAGGGAGAGAGAGCTGTGTGAGCAAGCGAGAAAAGGGGGTGTTGCGGGGAGGCGGGCGGGGGGCGCCGGGCGTCCGCAGGCCCTACCGCAGCTCAGGAGCAGGAGCTGGAGCCCGCGTGACATCGCTGAGGACTGCCGGCCTGGGGCCCTGGCGCCGGCTCTTATACCCGCGCTCACCAGGGACTTCCCCGGGCGCCGGTCCCGGGGGATCCCCGCGGGCGCCGGAAGCGGCGGTGCACCTCCCCCGCCCCCGCGGCGGCCACCCGGAGAGCCCCGGCCCCGCCCCCGAGCTCGGCCCCGCCCCCGAGCCCGGCCACGCCCCCCGGCCCGGCCCCTCCCCCAAGCCTCTGGCTCCGGCCCCTTCCCAGAGGCTCCGGCCCCTTCCCAGAGCCCCCGGACCGCGTTGCTGGTGGTGATGCTGCTCTGACCTCTACCCGACCGCGGCGACCGCAGACCCGGCGGAACGCGCCGCTCCCAGGGCTTGGCAGCCGCGCGCGCACACGCCGGACACCCTGTAAACAGAGGCGGGAGCCAGGCCAGCCGGGGCTGTTAGGTCCTTTGAGTGGAAGCGAAACCATGTTCTGAATGGATGAGCTACTCCATCACAGTGAACCCAGGTCCTCGCACTTGTCCTGGTTCCATGATCATGAGACTCGGTTTTCCCAGGCACCCGGCAAATCCGTCATACTTCGCCCTCCCGCCCCACTCCGGCCTGCTGGCGTTGTCCATCCATAGCATCAAGGCTGTTTAAATTATTTCAGCAAAGGACAACCTCTCCTATTAAAACAAAGGTTATACACACAGAGAGAGGGAGAAAATGTATAAGAAAGATTTCTTTTAAATCCAGACTAAAAATAGAGATTGCCTCTGACCAACTAGAAATAACCTCTGGTTACATTTTGGAGTCTTTGCTTCAGTGCATAGATACTCCACATGCTGTTTTGTAACCTAATTCATATTAACTTCATATTTGCAAGAGCTTCCACATCATTAAAAGGATTCAACAGCATCATTGTTACCGCTGCATAATAGTCCATCTGACAGTTGTTTGATAAATTAGAACCTAGTAGTGTTACACATGCTTAGTCTAGGGTTACTAGTCTAGATAGTATTATTTCTTTCACTATTATTAAAACAACACTGTGATTATTATGATGAACTTCTGTGTAGATAAAACTTTGCTTCATAATGTATTACATAATATGATATATTTTCTTAGAATAAATACCTAGAGGACAATGTACCAGGTCAAAGGGAATTCATAGCTTTGTTAAATATTGCTGAAATTACCTCCACCGAGGTGTCCTCACTCTTCATTCCCATCTGTGGTGCATGAACATGCCTGTCTCCCAACACTCTTGCCAATACAAACTGCTAGCTAACTCTTCCACCTTGGTCCACTCGAGAAGTTCAAAAGAATGGCAGAATGCGACGTTTTCATTTGCCCTGAACGTGGCTCTACCGACTGACAGTCACACAAGCTCTGTGTAAGTGCCTTTCCCCCTTAACCCCCACTAAAATTACTGTTTCAATTAAGACATTTTTAAAGATATAAAATTAGGTACAGAAAAGAAAATAGTCAAACATATCTGTATGCAATAGACTCTTTTTTAATTGTATTTTTATTTAGTGACAAATTAATTTCTAATATTTATTTACTTTTGGCTGCGCTGGGTTTTCGTTGCCGTGAGCAGGCTTTCTCTAGTTGCGGAGGGCAGGCTCAGATGCACTGGCTTCAGTCGCTGTAGCGTGCGGACTCAGTAGTTGCGGCTCACAGGTCCCAAAGAACAGGCTCAAGAGTTGTGATGCAAGGGCTTAGTTGCCCTTCAGCATGTGAGGTCTTCCCTGACCAGGGATGGAACCGGTGTCCCCTGCATTGCAGAGTGGGTTCTTAACCACTGGACCACCTGGGAAGCTCTCATAGCTTCTTAATTAAACATCTGTCCCTTGGTAGATCCCATACCTGCATTAAGCTTTCTTTCCATTCTTCAGTTTTTACAAACAGTGTTGCCTGGAGCTGGAGATGCTTTAATCTGGTCCAGCAATTCCAGAACTTTATTAGATATTGCCATCTTGTTCTCCAAAATCTATGTGCCCATTTATACTCTCCTCCACAGAGCTTGGCATCATCAGATTCTTTTTAGTTTTTGCCAGTCTAATTAATATGAAATATTAGTTCCCCTTTGTTTAACCTACATGCCATTGATTACTAGGACAGAGGAAAATTATTTTTTATCTTTCAAAGCCATTGGGTGTCCTCACATCATTTGGCCTTTTCCACTGGAGCTGTTTATAAATTGGGGGCAAAATCCTTTCTTGGTACAGTGTGTGCCAAAGAGTTTCTCCAAGTCTAAGTTTTGTATTTCTCACTTTATGATGCCTTTAATGTACAAAAGGACTTTTTAAAATATTTTAATGTAGTCAAATTTATTGGTTTTTTAATTCATGGTTTATGCTTCTGGTGTTATGGTTAAGAAATCTTTTCCTACCCTGAGATCTTAAGAATATTCTCTTTTATTTTCTTCCAAAACTTTTTAAAGTCAAGTCATGCTTTCTCATATGTAGGTCTTTAATCCATTTAACTATGGTTTGATGTAGGGATCTAAATTATTTTTTCCATATGGATAACCAATTGTTCCAATGCTGCTTGCTTAAAGTCCTTATTTCCCCGCTGAAGTTGAAATAGCATCTCTGTTATATACAGATTTCCATATGTGTGTGGACCTGTCTCTGGACTCTGTTCTGTCTCTCCCTGTGCTAATGCGTGCATGCTAAGTCGCTTCATTCACGTCTGACTCTGCAACCCCATGGACTGTAGCACACCGGGCTCCTCTGTCCATGGGATTTTCCAGGTGAGAATACTGGAGTGGGTTGCCATTTCCTTCTCCAGGGGATCTTCCCTCTGCAGGGAGGAACCTGCATCTCCGATGTCTCCTGCATCGGCAGGTGGTTTCTTTACCACTATCACCACCTGGGAGGCACCCTGTGCTAATATCACTTTCTTTATTGCTTAATTACACTAAAGTTAGTATTCCTGATGGAAAACCCCATGGACAGAGGAGCCTGGCAGGCTACAATCCACGGGGTCACAAAGACTCGGACACAATTGAGCAACTAACACTTCTCTCTTAAGTGTTCCTATGGTGGTGGAGTGAGTGAGCCCTCAGATGTTGGTTGTCCTGGCAATTCTTGGTTCTTTGCTCTACCTTACACACATTAGAATCAACTTGTGAACCTCAAAAAATCTAGTTTGAATTTTAAGAAGAATACATTTCAATTCATAAATCACAGAAAATTAACATCTTTTAGATATCAATTCTACAAATCCATCAGTATTATCTTTTCATTTATTTAGGTCTTCAGGAATTTTCTAAATTTCATACATAAAAATTTTCTGTCTTTTGGTCAATGTATTCTGAGGTACCTTTATATCTGAGGGTGCTATTTACACATGGATAGTTTCTAAACTAAGTTTTCTAGTTGCTTGTTGCCAGTGAATAAAAATTTACTTTTGTGTAGCCAGTGACCTTGCCAAACTTTCTTATAATATTGACAATTTGGGACTTTCCCGGAAGTCCAATGGTTAAGACTTTGCCTTCCAACGCAGAAGGTGTGAGTTTGATCCCTACTAGGGGAGCTAAGGGGCTTCCTAGATGGTGCTAGTGGTAAAGAACCCTCCTGCTAATGCAGGAGACATAAGAGATGTAGATTCCATCCCCGCAACAGGACGATCCCCTGGAGGAAGGCCCGGCAACCCTCTCCAGTACTCTTGCCTGGAGAATCCCATGGACAGAGAAGCCCAGAAGGCCGTGGTCCATATGGTCTCAAAGAGCTGGACACGGCTGAAAGAAGTTAGCACGCAGCACGGGGAAGCTAAGATCCCACGTGTGGTCAAAAAACCAAAGCAGAAACCATGTTGTAACAAATTCAATACAGACTCTAAAAATGCCATATAAAAAATCTTTTTAAAAACGAATTTGTTCTTAGACTCTCCATTAAGACACTTTTATAGTCATGAATTACTTAAGGGTGTTTTTTTCCCTCCAAAATTCCAAAGATGAGGTTTGACTGAATCATTACTACTGGAGTCTAACAGTTGAGTATGTTCAAGAATGTGGTCTGTGTGATTCTTTGCTGCTTATCAAGAAATGCTTTGGACCTAACATGTGGTTTTTCGATGTACGTGTCATGTGCTCTTGAAAAGAATGTGCGTTTGCCACATGGGTGTCTGATCAACCTTGCTCGTTGAGTTACTCAAGTCTACAGCCCTACTTTTTGTCATCTTAAACTGTCAGTTACTGAAAGAGACGTGTCCCAAAATCCCCCTATGACTATGAAATTGCCCATTTATCTCTGAAATTTTATCAATTTGTTGCCTCATATAACTTGATGCTAGGTTCTTCTAGTAGAATGTGTCCTGGACCATGCTAGTAATTTAAATTTAAATATTGTATCTTTGTAACCGGCACTTCTATGATTATAAATTAATAAATTATTTTGTCATGAGTTTTACAATGAGGTGAGACTGTGGATCCTGTCTGCCAGAATTCACTAAAGCTGAAGCTTTGTAAGCCACCGTGCTCTTCTAAATTGGCACGTTTGCAGTTCGTTACAACTTGTGGAATAGCATGTGATGTGAATTTCCAGCATGTTCAAGTGAAAGATGTGGGCACCACATACAATGGTGAAAAAAACACATTGTCTTAAGAGTTATAACTGTATGGAAACCTTGTACAATGATATGGAATAAATGCACATTGTAGGACATTTTACAAAAAAAATAAAATAAATAAATAAATTAATAAATTAAGGGAGAGGCTTTTGATTTTTTTTTTTTTTAAAAAAAAGCTTGTCATCTCACTGAGTGAGTAGGCAGTTGTTTTCAGTTCATCCCTACATTGTTGCTGGGGGTGGCGGAGGGGGACTGAGTTTCATCTTTCTGCTCTCTTGGGGTCCAGGTTTCCTCTCCTCTACCTGCTGTTATTAAGCCCTAAGTCCCTTAATTCCTCAGCCAGTTCTGAAGCCCAAACAACTGCCTTTCCCGCCCGTACCCCTCCTACTCTCTTACCCTGTCCCTGCCCCCACCAAGAAGCCCCAGCCCTGTCAGTTCCTGCAGGCTCACAGCTGCCCCTTCCTTTTTCACCCTCTGAAATGCCCTTACTCTCTCGCAGGTGCAGCTAGATATTGGTTTGTATTTATTCATTATTTCTATACATTTGCAAAAGGTGGGACTTCTTTTGCATTACACAGGAAACCATGTTCCTAAAAATAGAACTTGCCAATCTGTTATTTAACAGTCTAAAATGTGGCTTCTCAGCAGCTCCCACCAAACCCACTGAATTACCCACGTTCATTTTCATCCTTATGGTATTCTTCCTCATCTTCTAAAAAGTCCCTCATACTGAGGTATGAACATATTTCTGAGAAGGCTGCTCCTTATGAAGAATCCTTGGGTTATGCAGCCCACATTGCAACAAAAAATGAGAGGATCTCAGAGTGTACCAGACGTGGCAATGATTATAGGCAGTGACATATATCCAAGCCCTACCATGGGGGTCTTCCTTGAATAAGAGAACAGAGTTTACAGATGACTTGGTCTTCACTTCCATTGGAGAGGGAAAAGAAAAATGAACATGAAGACATGCATACAGTAGTTCTGAAACCACTAGCGGTCACCTTCACATATGTCTGCCCTGTTACTTTAAAAAGAGACCCCTAAACCATCAGAAAGGAATGGAAAACCACTCTGGTGTTCTTACTTGGAGAACCCCATGGATAGAGGAGCCTGGCAGGCTACGTCCATGAGGTCCCAAAGTGTCAGACAGGACTGAGCCACTAACACTTTCACACTCTTCACCCATTCTCACTGCCAGTAGCAGGCTTGCATTCACCTTCGGCAAAACACAGAGATAGCCAGTGCCCTCACCACTTCTGCCAACCCTCAGACCCACCCTTCTCCTGACTACTTCACCAGGACTGTGGCTATGTTGTTCTGTTTTCTCTCAAAGGTCCTCCCAGGAGAGCATGTCATCACATTTGGAATTTGGACATTGGAAAGCTAGGGGTGGAGAAAGCGCAAGAAAGTTATCTTAGTTCTCCTCCCCTCCCCCTCCCAGGGCAGGGGCTCTGGGGGATGGGCCTGGAGAGGAGGAAGTTTGGGTTTGCCATTCAACATTTACTAAGCAGCACGTTAAGTTGTGCAAAGATTGGTCTCAAGAAGTTTGCATGGGCAGACACTCTTTTTTCAAGTGGAACTTGTTTTGTCTCTGGATTCTGCACACTTTTTCTCTGCAGGTCTGAGGAGGGGGGTGAGGGCTGTGGGGTGAAGAGCTGGAGGGCAGTCCTACATAAAGGAAAGGGACAGTGAGGATGGGATTTGGCGGGGGTAGGAGGCAGAGATTGGATCAGGAGAAAAAGGAAATAAGAGTAAAGCGTTCGCTTTGAGGGAAAATCCTGCAGGAGGGGCCAGGGAACACACTTTTGGTATTTGAAGTCATCAAGCCTATCAAATGCTGAGCACATCACAAGCATGCAAAAGATGTTTGTGACTGACTAGGAATAGCTCGTCTGGTGACTGACGGGGGCACAACCTACGGTGACTACCCTGGGCAACCTTCTCTCTAACCAGACTCTCGCCTCTTGGGTCGACTGACCTGACAGATGAGAAAGCCCTATAAAAAGAAAATGTGGGGTTCCCCTTTGCCACAAGGGTGTCTTCTGAAACTCCTTTCCAGAGAACTGTTTTTGAATGAACAGAATGCACTTGAACTAACCCTGCCAACGAATCTACCATGGTCGAACCCTGTCAAGAGTCAAGGCCTGTGGTCAGGCGCCTTCCGGTCCACAAGCAGCGCTGTGTGGAGGGTTCTTATGAGCAGCCTTGCCCTCAAGCCGAGGGGACCTTCGAATACAGCCTCCATCCCTCTGGCTTCTCCCAGGGGCTTTGAGAACCACAGAGAGGCTGAGAGGGAAATCCAAAATGTGGATATGTAAATTCTGTTTTTTAACAAAATTTCCCCATTAGGTTTTTCCCTTTGGGCTACTTCTTAGTCACCCTGTACTTTCCAAGATGTGCTCGTGTGTTCACTGAATGAAGAAAATAAACAGAAAGACCTCCTCTTTCTGTACTTTTCTGACTGGTTTGCTTTCCTCCTCTGAGAAGCTAGAAGCACTTAGAGACGCTGCTCACAACAGGAGCAAGTTACACAAAAACAACACACGGAGAAATTGGCCTCAGACTTGATTTGAGGTGCTTTAGAGGAAAGCCTTTTCCTTCATCTGTATGTCTTCTTTGGAAAAATAATTATTCAGATCCTCTGCCCATTTTTGAATTGAAGTTTTTTTTTTTTAGCTATTGAGTTGTATGAGCTCTTTAAATATTTGCACTATTTACTCCTTATCGGATATATAATTGGCAAATATTTTCTCCCATTCATAGATTTTCATTTTGTTGACAGTTTTCTTCACTGTGCAGATACTTTTTAGGTTTATGTAGTCCCGCTTAAACAAGGGGGACTTGCTTTTGTTGTCTCTGCTTTTAGCGTCAAAAAAAAAAAAAAAACAAAACACCATCAGACATACTGATGTCCCAGAGCCTAGCATGGATGCTTTCTTCTAGGACTTTTAGGTCTCACTTCTTACATTCAAGTCTTTAATTCATTTTGAATTTATTTTTGTGTATGGTGTAAGATAGGGGCAGATTCTTAACCGCTGGATTATGAAGAAAGTCCTTACCATAGGTTTTAATACGGAGGACGAAACCATGGAGGGTGATGCCTCTGCCTTTGTTCTTCATTCTCAGGAAAGCTTTGGCTCTGCAGGGTTCCTTTTAGTTTTTTATGGAGGCTTTGTTACCTAGGCGTGCTCAATTAAATCATTGGCCACTGGTGATTGAACGTGATTTCCAGCCCCTCTCCCCTACCTGGAGATTAGGGGAATGGAGGCGGGAGGTGGGACTGAAAGTTCCAACCTTTTGATCCCATGGTTGGCATCACTGGAAGCTTAGAAGATCTAAAGCAGAGACTGCAAACAGGTACCTGTAGGGTCAGGAAGGTAATATGAGGGAATAAGAAGAGCCAGTTGCCTGGCACTAACTTTGACCTAAGTGAGAAGGGAGGCAATAGGGAGCAGTGGGGTCCATGTCAAACCGAACAGCAACTGTACATCAACAAGGAGCAGCCACGTCTCAGCTCCAACCAACTGCTGCTAATTTGAAAATGCTAACCACCCCCCCCCCCAAAAAAGAAAAGAAAAGAAAATGTTAAGCCAGCCTCGCCAAATCTTTCTGGCATTTTTATTTGTCAGAGAAACTGAGAATTTAGATATTCATATGAAATCTTTTAAATGTTGTAAACTAGCTGTCCCCAATCTTTTTGGCACCAGGCACCAGTTTCATGGAAGATCACTTTTCCATGGACCTCGGGGTGGGGGAGATGGTTTCAGGATGATTCAAGCACATAACATTTATTGTGCACTTTCTTTCGATTATTATTACATCAGTTCCCCCTCATCATCAGGCATTAGATCCTGGGGGGTGGGGGCCCCTGTTGTAAATAAACCATTGATCATTGATTTTTGTTCAAAACGCTAGGCAAGGCAAAACAAACACATCCATGGCTGCCATTTATGTCACAGGATAAAACATTTGGCGGTAGCAGCCTTGTCTGGGATCTGACAGAGAGGATCCTTGATGGCCTGGGTCAGCGCGAGGTGACCGGTTGCCTCACATGAAACTAGGTGATGGATTTCAGTTGAGAGAGAAAAAAATCACGCTAAGAGGAGAGAAGACTGAGCCAAGGACAAAGGTTTCCATCGCCATTTGGCTCCAGGCCATTCCCATCACAACTCAACAGGAGTCTTCTAAGTGTTACAAAGTGATTCATTAACGTTTTTCTTCTTTGGGGTATAACACCCATAATAACAAAGCAAGACATAAAACATCTGTGTTAGCCATTTACAGGCAGAATTCTCTGGATGACGCTTGAGAATGTCTCAGGAACTCCCAAATGCACCTGTAGCAGCACAAACAGGAATGGTCTCGGCTGTGGGCAAGGGAGCAAGACAGAAGATGCTCATGGAGTCCACACCAGCTCACCTTTGCTGGGTACCACCCCAGATGCTGACCCACTGTCACGATGTATGTTTGCAGAATTCAGCTTATCAGAACAGAGAACAGGAGGTAGATTTTCGGTCTGGTGTGAGAAAAAGCTATGAACGTCAGCACCTTCTCTTGTTTTCCAAAATGGAATTTTGCTGGAGACACAGTGGAGAAGTCCTATGACTGCCTTTCAGCTGTTTCTTCTCTAGTATTGGGTCCTGGTATAGACACCCCTCTTCGCTCTGCATGCGCAAGAATCATCATCCCAGGAACGAGACATGTGTAAGATGATGGTATTTGTTTAACACCAGATGTTGCTTGCTTTCCTTCATTTCCTTGCTGTTTGTAGCCCCGGGGACGCTGCACAAATGATGGTTTTGGGGAAAGCCAGGAAAGGTCTCCCCCACCTGAACAGATCAGGGAGCAGCTGCCCAAGGACGAGCCAAGATGGCAGGGCATGCGTCTCTAATTGTAAGGGATGCTTCATGCAGAAAAGCATCTGAGCTTCTCTAAAGGGTTTCATCTGCTAGAACAGATATCGACAGTGCCACAGAAAGCAGATTCCACTAAGGATGAGAAAGAGAAAAGAAAGTAACATCTACTGAGCAGTTACCACACACACCACACACACATCACGCTGCTTAGTCCTTAAGGTAATTCTGACGGCGAGATTCTATTTCTCCACCTAAGGGAATTGAGGCCCAGAGGGGCCTGACCCAGGAGACCAGTGTTAATTAGCTATGTGTCTTGGGCTTTCCAGATCTTGAATACTCTGCTCCACAGTCCCTGGCCTGGGCTTCAGAATCTGTGCCCACTCTGCTGTGATCCCAGGAGGAGTCCAGGGCCCACCCTGTAGTGCCCTACAAAATTGAGGTGACCTCACTTGAGGTCACACAAGTGAGCATCAAACAAAAAGGGAAGAGAGAATTCACGTTTGCTTGTGGTCACCTACGTAATAGAAAGGCAAGCAAGCCAAAGTTCCTTAAAAACACATACACAGTAGCTTACATGGGAGTAAAATACTGTGACATCACTGAGTTAAAGGCTGACTTTTTTATGTCTCCTGGCTAACATAATAGAACTTCCAGTGGCGCTAGTGGTAAAGAACCCGCCTGCCAGTGCAGGAGTCCTAAGAGGCGTGAGTTCGATCCCTGGGTCGGAAAGTTCCCCTGGAGGAGGGCATGGCAACCCACGCCAGTATCCCTGCCTGGAGAATCCCATGGACAGAAGAGCCTGGCAGGCTGCAGTCTACAGGGTCATAGTCAGACACAACTGAAGCGACTTAGCACACATGCCAAGGTTTAAACCTGATGGCACAGGGCTTCCCTGGAGGTCCAGCGGTTAAGAAGCCACCTTGCGATGCAGAGGACACTGGTTCGATCCCTAGTCTTGTTAGGAGAAGCACACTGACTGAAACCGCCCACCCTGGCCAGGCACCATAGCCGCCATTAGCATGAGTTACTTTATGACAGGAGGTCCTGGTAAGGAACATGGAACTAATAAGCCACCACCAACGGGAAAAGTCTGGGAAAGGTCAAAAGGAGATGCCACGTGTCCTACCACCTCCCAGAATCCTTCTCGCTGGCATCCATCTTGGCTGAACAACGTGGGCGCCACCGGGAAGGACCCTGAGTCAGAATGATTGGCCAAAGACCACCCGGAAACTAATCCCATGACCGTAAAACCCGAGACTCAAGCCTCGTGGCAGAGCAGTTCTCCCGGGTTCCCTTCCCCTACTGCTCTCCACCCAGGTACCTTTTTCCAATAAAATCTCTTCCTTTCTCAGCACGTGTGTCTCCTCAGACCATTCATTTCCAAGTGTTAGACAAAAGCCCACTCTTGGGCCCTGGAAGGGGTCTGGGAAGACCCCACATACCTCGGAGAAACTAAGCCCCTGCGTCCCAACTACCGAAGGCTTCTGAAGCCCTTGTACCCTGGGGCCTGCGCTCTGCAACAAAGAAGCGACCGCAGTGAGAAGCCTGCACACCGTAACTAGAGAATAGCCTCCACTTGCAGCAATTAGAGAAAAGCCCGTGCAATGGGAGTGAGCGATGCAGACTCATCACAGCCAAAAAGAAAAATAATGGTACAGCTAACTGTCTGCTATTCCAAAGGCAGGCTTGTGGGGAGACGTGAGTTCAAGACATATATCTGTAAAACAGGGTCTGCCAACCAGGAAGAAGAGAGGTGTTTGGGGAGCAGAAGCTGAGATCTCAATTATATTATATCAGACTCATTCTGAATTATAGTAAGTTGGTCCAAACTAGAGGAGACTGTGTGTGTGTGTGTGTGTGTGTGTGTGTGTGTGTGTGTGTGTGTTCGGGGTTGGGGAGTCAGGAAGGCACATGATTGGCATCAGGGGATGTGACAATGTTTTCCTAGGTTTTGGGTGAGAAAGTTGGGCTGGGAAACAAGGTCAGACTCTTGGCCTGAGGACTCTGGGCAGCAAGGTGGGGGTCAAGCAGGACTAGGACCCCCAAGCTCAGGAAGGTTTCCCATCCGAGGTCCTCAGACTTGTTTCCTGAGCTTCCCGAGTGCAGAGCCTGAAGCCAGGTGCTGTAGACAGAAACATAACTCTAAACGCTGTGGGAGGTGTGGAATTTGTTTGCCCAAGAGCATCTCCACAGACCTGTGTATCTTACCAGATGCTGGAGTTTGGGGTTCATGTTCTCCGTGAGATGAGGCACTGCTGTCTCACCCCAGGTCACCTAGTGAGTAGAGGGTCCACAGCCGCTGTGTGCAGCTGAGGGAGAAAAACTGCAACTCTGGGTTTATGGATTTGTGTGTGTTAGTCATTCAGTCGTGCCGACTCTTGGCAACCCCATGGACTGCAAACTGCTAGGCTCCTCCATCCATGGGATTTTCCAGGCAAGAATACTGGACGCAGGGGTTGAACCCGGGTCTCCTGCACTGCAGGCAGATTCTTTGCCCACTGAGCTACCAGGAAAGCCAGGTTATGCCTAAATGGGAGTGGGTATGTGTGTATGTTTCTAGGAGATCTGAGGTGTCTCTTTTGCATGGAGGTTCAAGGTTGGGAACCCCCGATCACCACTTCTTTCTGAGCAAAGGGAGCCACAGGAATGGGTGAGGATGGAGGTGTCTGCAACCTGCCTGCCCCACCTCCGCCTCCTCTCCTACCGCAGTTCCAGCCCCATCTGTCAATCTCAGAACCCAGTCCCACTGGCAAACCACAGCCTAAGAGTAAGTGCTGACAGGACCTGGCCCTCCTCCACACAGGACCTCCTGAGACCCAGCTGGGAAAGAGAGATGGGGTTTTCTCACCTGTTCTGTCCAGTCCAAGTGAGCACAGGTCAGTGGGTTCCGAGTCCAGCATGCACTTTTCTTCTACCTCTAAGCCAGCTTCCAAATTACTATGTGTTTGTGTTTAGTGGGTGAGTTGTATCTGACTCTTTGTGACCCTATCAACTGTTCACCAGGCTCCTCTGTCCATGGAATTCTCCAGGCAAGAATACTGGAGTGGGTTGCCATGACCTCCTACAGGGGATCTTCCCCACCCAAAGCAGGTCTCCTGCATTGCAAGCGGACCCTTTACCATCTAATCCACCAGAGAAACCCAAATTACTATACGTGACTTGCAATAACCTTGAATCTTATTTCTAACATCTTAACTGGCCCTAGACCATAAGCTTTCATTCTCAGCACTCAGATATGACACTCCATGTGTCCTGTCACCTCACAAATGGACCCCATCCTGAATCCATTGAATATTCCTGCTCCCCCAAAGGTTAACTGTCTCACCTTATCTGTTTCTCCCTCATCAAGACCTGAGCCCCTTCCTGTTGACTGGTCTCGGGGAACAGTCAGCCTCAAGTGAGCCACGGCTCATGAGAGCTCTGGTCTTCTGAAGGCGGCCCAGATCCGGCTCACCTGGCTGGGAAACATCATCTTCCAGGATCAGACTTCATGTCTGGGGAGTCTCAGGAAGTCTGGATGCAACAGGATACTTGAAGTAAGAGGATGGCTTCTCAACACTTAGGAACTCATTTAGAAATAGCTATGGCTTTGATTCTGCAGCCAGGGAGGGCTGTCCAGGGTACTTGACCTTTTGAGGGTTTAAGCTCACCCCGTTGTGTTCCTGCATGACAGCATGTAGCCTCTCTGTTCACCTGGCCAGCACTGCAAAGGAATTCCAGGATCTTCCCTATGGTAGAATTCACGCCAGCCCTGCAGAAAGCGTCCCACTTAGCTCTACCATCTCCCTCAGGGCTCTCGAATTGCCTTTGTGTTTTAAGGGATGCCAGGCTCTACAGACTTCAAGACAAACCTCTTAGCCAAGTTTCTTAGTCTCTGACTTCACAGCTTCCTCAACCTTGGAAGGCTGCCAAGGGAAAAGATGAAAGAGGAGCTTGAGGAGACTCCTAAGGGTGGTGGGGACCTGAACTTCCAGTGCTAAAATTCTGTGGGTTCCTGAGGACCCTTGAGATCCCACCCGCTCTCCACTCTCATTTGCAGGGACCTCTGACCTGCCAGCCACTACCCTTCACTCATGCAGACTTTAGGATCAGGCTCACTGTTTCTCTGTCACTACCATCCCAACCACAAAGACAATCTGACCACATTCTGGCCCCTCAGTCTTTTTACATCTTTGTTGACATCTTTTCTTCTATCCCATCTTATCCACCCACCCCAGGACTATCACTTCCCCTTCCAAAGACTCCAACATCTCTTAAACCCTTTCAGAATTAACCCATCATCACGATTGCCTTCACATCCACCTACCTTGCCCACTGTCCTCATTTCCCTCCTTACCCAACTTGGATTCCTGGCCCATCATGCTGCTTTCTTGCATCCATGTTGCCTTTACTAGTTAATCCCCCTCTCCACTGGCCATGCTTGTTTGGCTAAATCCCAACTCGGTTTAAACTCAACGCTGTGCCTGCTCAGCCCTCATCCTCAAGCCATCGTGTGAGGCTAGAGGAAAACATAACTCTGCACATGGGTCTTGCTTTCCATTTATGACCACAGACCTCAAGTAGGCCCTCAGCATAGTCTGAGTGATTTGCCTTCTCCCCCACTTCCCCCACAGTCAGCTGTTGACTTTGGTTCTATTTCACTGGGGAATAAAGTCAGAAGAGAATTCTTCTCCCCAGCAAATCTACCAACTTATGAATCTGTATTCTCTGGCTCCTTTCTTCTCTGCTTGTGCTTATTCAAGGACATCTCAATTTCCCCCCCTCTCTCTTGACTCATAACTCTACTTGGTCATTCCCCTCTGCCTACCAATGTTCTATAATAACTCCTGTCTTTTAAAAACAATCTTCTGTGAAAGGGAGTGGTCCTACAGAATATAAATACACACAACAAAGCCTCTATAATCAAAACAATGTGATAGCAACACTTGGAAAGACACACCAATGGAACAAAATGAGAAGTCAAGAAATAGGCCCGAATACTTGCAGAAATCTAGGTTATGATAAAGGAGATATCTCAGAATCACTGGGGCTGGCTGGTGTTAGGCTAACTGGATAGTCATTTGAGAAATAAATTTAGATCTATTTCTTGCACTATATACAAGAATTTGTTGTTCAGTCTTTCATTCGTGTCCAATTCTTTGCGATCTCATGGACTGCAGCACTGCCAGTCTTCCCTGTCCTTCACTATCTCCCAGAGCTTGCTCAAACTCACGTTCATTGAGTCAGTAATGCCATCCAACCATCTCATCCACTGTTGTCCCCTTCTCCTCCTGCCTTCTATCTTTCCCAGCATCTGGGTCTTTTCCAATGAGTCAGCTCTTCACATCAGGTGGCCAAAGTATTGGAGCTTCAGCTTCAGCATCTGTCCTTCCAATGAATATTAAATGTTGATCTCCCATTGTTATCAAATTAACCAAAGATCTATATACAAAATAAATTTCTCAGGTATTAGGAGAAAGTACAGATTAACTTTTATATAACAAGGGTAGGAAAATATTTTTTTAATATAACTAAAAATCTGCATGCTGCAAAGGAGAAACTGATAAATTTGATTACAAAAAAAGCTTTAGCATAATCAAAATACAAATGCAAACTGACAGAAAAGTAGCATAGATCATAAAGAACTAATATCTAACATTTTTTAAATTAAGGAAGGCCAAAAATCCAGTAGCAAAGTGGGCAAAAGACATGAATAGACAATCCATTAAATGAAATATAATATTCAAATATATAAAAGTGTAATCAATTTCACTCTTAATAGAAATGCATATGAAATCTACATTGAATAACATTTTTATCCATCATGTTAGCAAACAAAAAAATATTCAAGAGCTTAACTATACCCTCTGTGGGTGAAACTAAAGAAACAGGCACTCAGGAACACTGCTGGTGGGCTTGTGATGTGAGACAGCCTCTAGGGAGCAGAACTTGGCGATACCTAACAAACCTATGCAAGTATTCACTCTTCCACCCAGCGATTCCTCTTCTAGACTCCAAAAGATACCTCTAGCAATATAAAGATATAGAACCCACTGTATAGCATAGGGAGCTATACTCAATATCGCGTAATAACCTATAATGGAAAATATTCTGAAAAGAATATATATATATAAATATATATATATATATATATATATCACTTTGCTGTACCTGAAAATAGCACAGCATTGTAAATCAATTATACATCAATAAAAAGAAACTACAGATACCCAAGGCTATACATTGCAGCATTATTTATCATCACAAAATATTGGAAACTCCCTAAATGCCCAAGCACAGGAGATTAATTGGATTAAATATGGTACACACACAACAAGGTACTGAGATATTACAAAATATGAGAAAGAGTTCTATAAGCAGAGACGGAATGATTTCCAGGAGATGTTATGAAGTGAAAAGGTAAACTACAAAAGAACATGTATCATCTGCTCTCTTCCATGTAAGAAATAAGGGAAATAATCAGATTCGAATGTATCTGCTTCTCTTTACAAAAAGAAGCACAGTAAGAACAATCCAAAAAGCAATGTAGTTGGGTTCCAAGGTGCACCAGGGCAGTGGGAGGTCCAGGGAGCGGCGGGGTCGTGGTGAGCTATAGCATGGAGGTATGCTTCTCCAGGCCTTCCTTTCTATATAGTTTTGACTTTGGGTTGCATTTCAGTGTTCTACATATCAAAACATAAAATGAAATCAATAAGAAGGCTGAACACCCAGGGCCCCTTTGCCCCCTGGCCATACCCTGACTTCCCTGCCGATTGCCCAGCCCATGCAACACGATCCTGTGTGTCGCATTTCTGTGGCCATAGGGACTGGTCCAGGGTCAGGCGCCCAGCACAGAGTGAGCCAGTGACCCACTCTGAGCCTTTAGCTGCGGCTGTGTGGACAGGAGCCACCTTCCTCTTTTTCACCGCACTTGAGTCCAGGAAGCTGTAGGCCTGGAGTGACCGGCTCCCACCTTGAAAGGAAGTCAAAACAGAAGATAGCAGAGCTGAGACCCAAGAGACCAATTCGCGGAAATCGTGTTCCAACGCCTGCTGTTTTTACTTAATGACGCCAACTTAATGATGCCTGTGCTGACTTGAGTTGGGTTTTCTGTCACACACATTCGGAGTCTTGACAGAGCACTGGAGGAAGGCTCTTGTGTGGCCTTCAAGGTGAAGAGGGAGCCTGAGATCACGCTGGGAGGCGAGAGCAAAGGTCGGGGCAACCCTCAGACCATCTGGGTCCAACTTCAGACTGGTCAGGGTGGTGGGTGGCCTTCACCCCAGGCTCACGGAGGGAGAAAGCAGAGAGAAGCTTACGTCCACGGTGTCAGGGAAGGCTGCAGCAGGACAGCCTGGCTTCCTGCCCCCACGGCCACCTTGGGCGGTGAAGTGAGGCTCCGCACACATCTGCAGGGGACACAGGATACGCTCTGAGGCCATCGTGGGAGGCCCCGAGGCTCCCGCTGTGCTGGGATGAGCTTCATGTGTGAGCTAAGTCACTTCAGTCACGTCTGACTCGATGCGACCCTAGGGACCCCGATGAGCTTCATGGCAGAGTGCTAAGACCCACCAGCCTAGACAGACCTTTGCGTGTGGTGGACGCGGTGTTAACAGGAGCTGATTGAAGGCTCTGTGTCCCGGGCACCAACCCATCAGCTTGTGTGTGGAGGTCACTGGGGAATTGCTGTCCGTGGTGGCCAGAACGATGCCTCGCGGAACCAATGAAGCGCCTGCCAGCAGCCCACAGGTCTCAACCCAGCCCCTGGGTGGTTTTAATCAGCCAGCACAGATTTTTTAAAATAAGAGGGCCAATTTGGAAATTGGGGTATTTTGCATTAAAAAAAAAATCCAGTTGTTTGTTTGTTTGTTTGTTTTGCTTTCTCTTAAAAATAAAGGAGCAAGATTTGGGAATACTGGTCAGAAGGGTGAGGCGCTGGCCCCTTCGTCCAGTCATGAGAGGCTAACCCACTCTCTGGTTTCCCATCACCCACCCCACCCCCACTGCCGCTGAACCGACGGTGGGAGCCGGCACTCAGCATCTCACACATCTACCTGTCCCTGCGGCAGAGAACTGCTGCTCGGCACCGTGTGCTCCCTGAAGCTGGGAAGGGAAGGATTAGCAAAGGGACCCATGTCACTCTCACCCCACCACCTCCACTCCTGACCCCATCTGCTTGGTGCTCGCAGGTCTGAGTTCACAAGCACAAGTGTACTAATAAATGCAAGTGGCTTCATAAGGTTCATGGACTGAAGACAGGGAAGGGGAAGTGAAGTTGCTCAGTCGTGTCCGACTCTTTGCTTTCCCTTGGACTGTAGCCTACCAGGCTCCTCCATCCATGGAATTTTCCAGGCAAGAGTACTGGAGTGGGTTGCCATTTCCTTCTCCAGAGGATCTTCCCAACCCGGGGATCGAACCCAGGTCTCCCGCATTGCAGGCAGACGCTTTACTGTCTGAGCTATTAGGACTCAAGTTCAAGTTCTGTTGGTTGAGATACAAAATCTAGAATATTGTCCCAGATAGGGGGGTTGGCAGGTAGACTAGTGGTGAGCTTTGTGTGGGGGGGGGGTGTTGGTGTGGGAACAGGGTCGAGGACAGAGGGAACAAGCTCAGAGGCAAGAACTCTAGCCCCTGGGCACCTGCTGGGGGAGCCAGCGGCGCCCTGGGGTAAGTCCAGGTCAGGGCCTGGTCTCCTGGTGACGCAAACAGGTACAGTTGGCTGGGAGACAGGATACCAGGTGGAACTTACAAAGGCTGGTGACGTTCTGGTGGGTTCTCATGTGGAACCCACAAGAGGCTAGGTTTGGCCTCTTCTCAGGAAGTTCCCTTGAATCTAGTTTTATACTGTGGCACAGGACAAAAAGTAAAATTTCTCAATGAGTTTGGGGAGAGGTCTATCAAAGCCTAATTAAATGTCAACCAGAATCCCTAGCAGAGGAGCCACCAGTCTGGTTCATTGTGGAGCTAATTCAACACAGAATCCTGGTTCTCCAACTCAGCTAATGTGAAGGTCTCAGAAGACAGAATGCTTCCTACACCCCAAGGTATAATCATATACTTTATGTTCATTTTTAGCCCGTGATTTGAAGACCAGTGTATCCCTGAGATGATGTAGATATACCAAGGATACAGGGTGATTCTGGGTGTCTCCCATCATTCAGTAAACATTCATTAACTGAGCACCTAGAGTGTAGAATCCATTGTGCTTAACACGAGGGAGCCCAGAAGGCTGGGTGAGACCCCGCCTTAACCCTGGAGCAGATTATAAGCCACTCAGTCAAGTTCTAGTCTGGCAGCTGGAAACCAATAAGGTCTGCGGAGGCCTGTGCAAATTACCTACTCCATGTCTACAGTGGGGCCCAAGGCCAGATAATGCTGCCCTTCAATAAGCATTTCTCTGTATGAGTTTCTTAACCAGACTTCCTTTGCTGAGAGCCTCTTAGAAATTTTCTCACCAGCACCTCGGACCTGCCACCGGCAATTCTACCTGAGGTTAGCAGTGCCTACATACCACCAAATTGAATTTTAAGAATAAAAAATAATCATGTGTTTCCATAATGCAATGTTTCTGGTGTTGTATCAAAAAAAAAAAAAAGGTACAGTTCACCTGAAACTGTCATAACACTGTTAATCAGCTATAGCCCAATACAAAATAAAAATTAAAAAGAAAAGCTACCAATTACTTAATACCTCATATGTGCTGGACATGGTACTGGAAACACTACATCTATTTTCTGATTCAATTTGTACTGCAGCCCTGGGAGATCACTGGTACCATCCCCCTCTGTGCACTGAGGTTTGATAACATAGTTCCACCTAGATTATTTCTGAAGGTCCTAAGATCTGTATGAAAATTTTGAAAGTAGAATCTGTTTTTTGTCTGAAGCCCTGTCCACACGAATCAGGTGTCTCTTCTTCCCCCCCACCCTGCCCCACAACACCTTCCAGTACAGGGACGCTGCCAGCGGTTGGCAACCAGGCTTCCTGGGGTGGTATCTTGGCATCAGTTAGCCATCCCAGGACCGTGACCCCCAAAGTGAACCTTTCACTCCTCCTCCCTCCCTTCCTGCGAGAGGAACCAAAAGAAGAACTCGCAAAGACCGTCATGGGTCTTGTCATGCGGCATTCTGACACTCGGCCACTGTTGGGGGTTTTGGGAGGGGAAGTAACACTGACATCACAGGAACACAGAACCAAAAAAGGCTTGAAGGGCTCGCTTTGTCCAGGCACCTCTGTGATCTGAAACACAGCTCTCTCCCGGAAGAGCCAGAAATGGACACTGCACCTCTTCCAGTAATTTCTGCCAGCATTGTAGCTCCCAAATAGAGAAGATTTTCATCCAATTCAAGTTCTTATTTAATTTTGGTCTACTATGACTTTTTTTACCCAGGAAGATGAACTAGTCAGCATTAGTCCTTTTTTACAAACCTCCAAAATCTTAAAGATAATGTAGCTATCAGTCTTTTCAAGTCAGCTATACCTGTGTTCTTCACTATAGGTTCTTATCTGTGCTGTTTGCAATTTTTCAACTGTTTGTTGTTTTGTTTCTTTTTTTCAAATATGTGACTATGGTAGATTGAATTATGGTTTCCCATTCTTCACTCTTTCTCACTTATATAGCATTATATATCCACGACCTTTGCCATGTGACTTGCATTCAATGAAAATCAGTGTAGTTCCTCACCCTGTTTTATTTTGTTTGTTTATTTTTGGCTGTGCTAGGTCTTCATTGCTGCAAGGGCTTTTTTCTAGTTGCGGAGAGCAGGGCTACTCTCTAGTTGCGGTTCCCAGACCCTAGAGCACAAGCTCAATAGTTGCAGTGTACGGGCTTAGTTGCCCTGAGTCATGTGGGATCTTCCCCGAACCAGGGTTCAAACTCGTGTCTCCTGCATTGGCAGGCGGATTCTTTACCACCAAGCCACCAGCGAAGCCCTCCTCACCCTGCTGATATTTGGCTCGGTCACACGACTTGCTTTGGATGACAGAATGTTAGGGGAAATAACGTAGCAGAAGCTTCAGATGTGTGTGCCTGACTTGAGTTGGCCTCTTGTGTTTCTGCCATAACCACGAGAAGACCATGCCCCAGGCAATGCCAGTCCCAGCAAGAGACAGAGAAAGGAGGCCCAAACGTGGAGATATGACCCAACCGAGTCCAACCAAGACCAGCTGAGCCTCAGCCTCCCTGCAGACCTGTGAGCAAGAAAAATAAATGTCTATGATGCAAGTCACTGAGATTTGGGGGCTTATTCTTTATACAACAGTATCTAAGCAGGAAGGTCTAATCCACACTATAGCCAGATTACAACCTGATCCTTGCATGGTATAACCTTTAAGACCACCTCTTTCTGGATGAACCTGGAGCCTATTATACAGAGTGAAGTAAGTCAGGAAGAGAAAAACAAATATCGTATATTAACGCATATATATGGAATCTAGAATAACTGTCCTGATGAACCTATTTGCAGGGCAGATAGTCAGAGAGAAAAGATTTATGGACACAGCAGGGGAAGGAGAGGGTGGGGAAAATTGAGAGAGTAGCACTGAAATATATACATTACCATGTGTAAAATAGATAGCTAATGGGAAGTTGCTATATCACACAGGGAGCCCAGTCTGATGCCCCGTGACATCCTAGAAGGGTGGGATGCAGTGGGAGGGGGGAGGGAAGTTCAAGAGGGAGGGGACACGTGTATACCTATGGCTGACTCATGTTGATGTGTGGCAGAAACTGGCATAACTTTATAAAGCAATTATCCTTCAATTAAAAATAAATGTGTTTTTTTTTTTAAAACTAGTCACCAGAAGGCAGAATCCTAGAGAAAAGAAAAGAAAAAGACCACCTGTTTCATTAAAACTTCCCTGGCTATTTCAGACCCTCCACAACTTGACCACAGAACCCTTCTTTTTTGTGTCCTATATTTTGGCACCTGTTTTATATTCAGTATAACATGTTCTAGAACTCATTCTGATGTATTATTCTACAACTGCAAATTTGAAATCTTCTCAATAAGACTATGAAGTCATTGAGAACAGAGATCATATGAATAAAGTATAGGCAATAAAACTCCTAATTACATATATTCTGTAGCACTATCACCCATGCTTGTCAGAATAAGTCTTCCAATATTTACTTAAAAACACACTGTTATCATATACACAGGGAGGGGCAGCAAAAGGCTTTACACACAAGGGCCCTAAGAGTGAAAAAGTGAAAGTGTTAGTCGCTCCGTCGTGTCCAAACTCTTTGCACCCCCGTGGACTATAGCCCATCGGGTTCCTCTCTCCATGGAATTCTCCAGGCAAGAATACCGGAGTGGGGTGCCATTCCCTTCTCCAGGGGAATTTCCTCACAGAGGGATCGAACCTGGGTCTCCAGGAATGCAGGCAGATTCTTTATCGTCTGAGCCGCCAGGGAAGCCCCCAGCCATAAAAGGCCTTCAAATATTTATGAAATGTTCACAGGAAAGGCAAATGTGATTGAGTTTTTGTCAATGAGTTATTAACATTCAGTTTCATATGTTTTGTCTTCTTTTGACAATCTTCAATTATCAGTTTCACAAGATATTGAAAGTAAAATTTTTCATTTCCTATCTCAAATAAATTAGCAAAAATACAAGTGAGCCAGACAAGTTACCTAATTAAAATATACAAAGTAAAACCTGTGAAAAGTTCATAGTCACTCCCAATGTTACTGTTCTAAATGTCTCAGTTTTCTTAATAAAATATATTTTGTATATGAGAACTAGTAATCCTTGATTTTCATATTCTATATTTGAGAGCAGAAACAGTTCTTCAGAATCATATTTTTTTCATAGCTTAGTTTTCAATGCAGGGTAGTTCCTCTTTTTATTTATATAAGCAGGAAGGCTTGCTTTATATTGAAGAACTCAATGAGCTGGGTTTTTTAAGGTACATATTTACTTTTCATATACAGGAATTTTCCAGGTGACTGGTTGAACTACTACATTCTCATGGTACATTGATCTGGAGTTTTAAAAAAAAAAACTGAACAATAGAAAAAGCTATCTTTTCTTTCCATCTATGGACATAACTATCAAAGCATCATATCTAATGCTGCCAGAAATTATAAGACAAAATGAATACTGCTCCTTCAAACCAGTCACCTCATCTAATTATCCCAAGAGTTGCCAATGTTTAAAACTGTGCCGAGAATCTTTTTTGTGTGTAATTTCCTTCAAAGCCGGCTGTACATTTTTAAAATATTGTTAAAAAGCAGCAAATCTCTGTCTTTGAGAATGAGTGTAATTTTGGAAACAGGAAAACTCATTTGGAAACAAGTTTTGTGAAAGAGAAGAGCAGTCGAGCTGAGTAACATAAAGAAGAAATTCAAATTTGCCCATAATCTCAAAACCCAGGGACAACCACCATCAACACACTGGTATGTTTTCTGCAGGCAAGTTTTTTACGTATCTATTTTCACACAAACGGGATGTACCATACGTATAGCTGGGACCTCCACCCACTTTTTTGTTCCGCAGTCAATATTCCATTATTTCATTAGGTTTAGGGAAGCTAAGTAACAGACAAATAGTAATACTTCAGAGTGTTTCAGCTGCTTTCAAAATGTGTAGACATTGAAAAAAGTGAACAGTTACACACACACAAAAAGTCATTTGTCTGATTTCCTATTCCCTGTGCCTTGGTGATGCTATCTTGCAAGAATAATATTTGGGCATGCCACCATGATTAATGACAAGTGAGAGAGAAACCAAGAGTGACAGAGAAGAAAAGGTTGTGGTTTTGACAAAGAATAAAGAGAATGTGATGTCTGCCCAAGTCCATCATTTGTGTAGACAGTATCGCCGGGGGAGAAGGGGCCTGGAGCAAGAATATGGCTTTAATTAAATCACAAAAGTTTATTTCCTATGCTCAGCAATGGAGTACAATCTCTTAAATTGGAAGAAATATCACTTGCAGCAGAAATCAGAGAAGACAGAACAACAGCCTTCATTTATCAGGTTTTCCCCCAAAGTAAGAGGAAGCATAACCATGCCACATGTAAGCACTGCTTTCTGGCCCACAAACCAAAGCCTGGTTTTCAAACCAATTACCGAGTCCAGGGTGACCCACTAGGCACTTGGGTCTAGCTCTAGGAAGGGGGAAACTGCCTCAGACTCTCTCCATCTGGACTGTGTTCTGTAGTCTTAGAAACAAGATCTGAAAGTATTCCATCTCCACCTTGCACCCCTAAACTGAGACCTTCTCCCACCACCCAACAGAAGATCCTGAGATTGAAATGCTCTGTCTCGTTCCCAAACAAGGCATTGCAATCTTCACACTAGAGTTGAGATGCCCAAAGATCCCCACTTTGTCCTATTTTTTTGCTCAAAAACATTTCTTTGTCCATAAAGCCAGGTTAGCCTGGTGGAGAGGATGCCAGCTTTAAAATTCAAGTCTCTCCATTCCTCTCTTCTGAACTCAGTCAACTTTGGACAGCAATTTCATTTGCCTCAACATCAACTTTCCTACCTGTGATGAAGGTGAAGTTCTCAGAGTATAAAATTATGCCCTAAAAAAAAACATTTGGGAAGATTCCCTGCAGCCAGGTTAGCCCAGTGTAACCCAGATAAAATCCTATCAGTGAAGAGAAGAGAGAAACTGATGAGTGTCAAGAGGGTTGGTCATTGAACCATGTGGTTCCAGAAAGAGCCCTGACCCATGCCCCTCCCCAGTCCATCTGGAACTAAGCCCAGAGAGGAAAGATGATGGATAGAAACTCAATGAGCTTGAAAGACCCCAGAACACATGTAAAACCTTCACAGTTCATAAGACCTCCAAGTCCCCAGTGCCTGGCATGATGGGAAACAATACAGCAGAAATTAATAGGGGGCGAATCAAGGAAGAAATTACAGCTTGATATTTTCTGCACCAATGGCCAACACTTTGGCCACCTGAAGTGAAGAGCTGACTCATTGGAAAAGACCTCAGTGCTGGAAAAGATTGAAGGCAAAAGGAGAAGGGGGCGGCAGAGGATGAGATGGTTAAGACAGCAGCACTGACTCAATGGACATGAGTCTCAGCAAATTTCAGGAGATAGTGAAGGACAGAGGAGCCCGGCATGCTGCAGTCCACGGGGTCACAAAGAGTCAGACATGATGTAGTGACTGAACAAAAACAAAATTTTCTGCAGTCTAGAGAAAGGCAAAAGAGTGGCTGAGAGGGAGCCAGATCCAAAGGGCCTCATCAGAATGAGGTGGGGAAGACAGCACCATATACATCACTTTCCAACAACACCATATACATCTCTTTCCAGAGGCAAGGTGTGAATAAGGGCACATGGGAATATCCCATGCTGACAGGTGATAACCCACCACATCCCACTCTACCAGCCCCCACCCCAAAGTGACTCAGATTAAGTTACTGCAACTCTTTGGAATGGGAGCACTAACAGAAACTGAAGTAGAAATTGTGTACAGTCACGAAAAGTTGTATTTGTCTGCAAAGCCTGAAATGAGGACTCGATACATGAATTACACGTAAAGGGTCTATGTCTGTGGGAGTTACACAATACATTCTAAAGTGTTCCCATGATTACTATTGACTAGTTATATTTCAGTCTGCCAGAGAAGTGGAGGCACTAACTTTGAGCGCTGAAAACAAGGGCAGAGCATAAATGTTGGACAACTATTGGTTTTTCTCCAGAAAGACAGTTGAGAGAGCCCTGCACTCCACACCCTCCCACCTAGAGTAGATCTGATTGTTCATCAGTTGGCACTCCCGCTCCTTGCCCACACCTCGCCACGGACTATTCCTCCCCATCTCCTTGATTTGGGGCGGGCCACGTGTCGTGGTTTGACCAATGGGATGTGGCGAACACGGTAGCACGTCAGTACTACGAAGAGGCTCTGAGTCATTGCGTCTTTTTCCTTGCTGTCTTGCATCCCTGCCTTCCTCCATGAGAAAATGATGCTCCAGGTGGCCACTGCCCCTCCAGCTTGGGTCTCCAAATGAAAAACACAGACAGCAGATTTGAACCTGACCTGAAGCTTGAAGCCAAGCCTAACCAAGTGCAATGGAGTCCTGCAAGTTCAGGCGAGACCCAGCTGAGCCTCCGCTGACCTCAAGTCCCATGACGGAGAAATTAGTATTTACTTTCATAAGCCATTAAAATTGGAGGTTGTTAACTGTAGAAAAATCTAATACCCCAGCAACTAAGACAACGCTTCAGCGTTTCAAAGGGAGGAAAGACGGGAGGTGAAACAAGGGCAAGAAAACAGCCTTTCGAGATGAAGCAAAATTACCTTTTCAGGAACCTTGTCCAGCAACGGTAATGTGAGATGGAACAGCAGCGTAGCTGGTAAAGCAGGGGATGGGGGAGGAGAGAAACAGAGTCCTGAAAATGTCTGTGAGCCTTTGAGACCCCAAAGAGAAGGATGAGTTCAAGGAAACACATTCCTTCACCCTCAGATTCTCTCCTCCATTAACTCTCTCCATTTTAAGGAATTTAACTCCATCTGAGCATTAAGCTTGGTACATAAACTTTAATGACTTGCAGTGACTTCTACTAGAGCTCTTATATCTATTTAAAATGCAGTAGGATGTACGCTTGCTATTGATTTGGGTTCGAGATTTGAATTGTTCTTGTGTAGGTATTTGTCAAAGAACAGATGTTTTCTCCATGTGTCATTTGAGATGGGTTAAGGATGCCCAGGAGGAAATGGTTGATATAGAGGTCTCTCCCTGAGCAGACGGGTTAGTTATAAATTGCTCTGTGGTTTTTTTCCTAACCCTGTAATGGCTGAAGTAAAACCTAGCAGCTGAACAGTTAACCCATTTATTTAATTTGATTTTGATTTTTCCATTAAGCTCTCATGATTTATTTAAATAGGTTCTGAAATACCAAATTGAAATGTGAAGAATTTGGCATGCAGGGGGGATTAAGAACCAAAATATGAATTGAATGAAATCCATTTTGCAAATCTCCAGACCTGTCCAATAAATCTCTGGGGAGACCTGCACAGAATTACTCCTTAAGTGGTTTTGAGCATCAATATTACATCTCTGTTTCTTAACACATGGGCTTCAAGGAACAGCTTCCCTCTTGGGGCTCTGCCTCAAAACTCACAGTTAAAGCCGGAAGCTAGCCAAGGTGTAAACCTTAAAGACTGCCCTAGAAACTTCCAGAATCTGTGCTCCACACCCTTCTGACACCAGATCCACCTCAAGGGGGACCTTTTCCATAACAGCTTCAACCCACCCTCCCTCCAGAGGCAGCCCTGGACTAACCCGCTCTCTGTGCTCATCTTTCCAAGGCGCACATGTGAGCATATGTTAGCTTCCCCACTAACATCCATTGTTTCCATCTGGCCAGTCACACATTAGGCCACCTTTCCCAGCCTGGCCCCCTCCTTCCTGCACACAACCTAAGCAGGAAAGGTACTGAATGGCTTGCCCCTTTTCTCTCCCCATCCTTTATAAATCCAGCCCTGTGTTTGCATAGAGGCAACATGGAGTGCTGGTTCAGAGCAAGTGTCTGAGGTCAGGGTGCCCTGGATCTGTTGATTTATTTTCATTTATTTGTTTCTTTATTTTGGTTGCACTGGGTTTTCATTGCTATGCATGGGTTTTCTCTAGATGCTGTGAGCCGGGACCCTCTCTAGTTGCGGTATGTGGGCTTCTCATTGTGGTGGCTTCTCTTGCTGTGGAGTATGGGCTCTAGGGAGTAGAGTCAGTAGTTGTGACACATGGGCTTGCTCCGCAGCATGTGGGATCTTCCTGGACCAGGGATCGAACCTCTGTCCCCTGAGCTTATAGGTGGATTCTTAACCACTGGATCCCAGGTCAGTCCTGCCTGAGATTTAAAATCTGGCTCCACTCTCTTTTACTGGTGAGGCCTTGGACACATCATTTTACCATCATCTGTATAATTAGGATAATAACAGTATTCATCACACAGTGTGGTTTGAAGGAAACACAAAAGCTGGCACATGATAAACCCTCAACTGCTGACTGTGGCTAACACTCTTCTTCTGGGGGTGATGCCCCTTAATTAGTTCACAGAGATTTACTGGGTGCTGCCCACAGGCCACGCACTGTGCCCAATGCTGGGACTACAGTGGTGAGAAGGTGCAGACCCAGTCCTGGGAGATCTTGCAGGCTGGTAGGTAGAGGAGCAAATGCTAAAAGCACAGAAGAGCTACCGCAGGATTAACCGAAGGGTGTGCTGAAGGTGCCCAACCAAGCATGGCTCCAACCAAGGAAGCTTGCAGAAGTGCGGAGATGCATGTCTAGGGACTGGTTTATGATGTTGACTCAGATAGAATGTGAAAGAGGAGAGAGAAAGGGAGACAGAGCAGGAAGGAAGAACCTCAGGCCAGAGGCAATGAGATGAGATTTTCCTGAAACAAATAGGCAGTGATACCATCAAATTTCCTTCTTCTAAAGCTCTCAAGAGATGGGAAACTGAGGCAGGGAAGGGGACTTCCCAAGTGGCTCAGTGGTAAAGAATCTGCCACGGTCGGAGACACAGATTCGATCCATGGTCCAAGAAAAGCCTACATGCCATGGAGCAGCTAAGCCCATGCGCCACAGCTATTGAGTGAGTGAAGGTCGCTCAGTTGTGTCCGACTCTTTGCAACCCCATGGACTATACAGTCCAGGGAATTCTCCAGGCCAGAATACTGGAGTGGGTAGCCTTTCCCCTCTCCAGGGGATCTTCCCAACCCAGGGATCGAACTCAGGTCTCACGCACTGCGGGGGGGGGGGGGGGGGGGGGGGGGGGGGGGTATTCTTTACCTGCTGAGCCACCAAGGAAACCCACAACTACTGAGCCTGTGCTCCAAAGCCTGGGAACCACGACTACTGAGCCCACGAGCTGGAACCACTGAAGCCGAGCGCCTGAGAGCCCGAGCGCCTGAGAGCCCGTGCTCCGCGAGAGAAGATGCCACAGTGAGAAGCCCCTGCACCGCAGCTAGAGGAGCCCCGCTCATGGCAGCTAGAGCAAAGCCTGCCCAGCAAGGAAGACCCAGCACAGCCTAAATAAACAAATAAAAGGGTCGGGAAACGGGATTAGTGAGGTGTCCTTTGTGCAAACTTGGTACACACCTCGGGTTCAGAGCCTGGGCTGCGGCATGATTACAGCGTGTGATTTCTCTCCCTGTCAACTGAAATCCTCACGGGTAGGAGCTTTAGGGATTTTCGGAACAAGGACGCACAGAAAACCGTGGGTATTATGAAGAGGAGATAAGAGGCTGAGTTGCTCTGTCTTGTCAGGAAAGCAGGATGAGGGCACAGTTGCAGGATGAGTGAGGACACATGAGTGTGCTGAGCTGAGAGACAAGCCGGGGTCCCCTGGAGGTGCTGAGCCTGGAGAGAAATTGATCTGGAGGCGTGACCGGCGGTTTCTCAAGGCAGCCACTCTGTATGTCTGCGGAAGTGTAACGGGGTGGGGGGAGAGGTGAGTGCTGGCTGGGAAAGTGAGCTATTTGAACAGAAAATGCCCAGCCTAAAACAAGGTTATCTCCCAGCTCCTGGTGTCACTTATCAGGTCATATGCCGAGACCTGCAATGGGGCAGTATGTGGATTTCTAAAAGAACTACCTGCATGGCTGGAGCTGTTTTTCCCTTTTTGAATTTACTCTGTTACCCAGAAATCTAGAAGCATCATCACCATCATAGTGGAAGCATTTATTGAGTGCATGTTAGGTGACTGATATTGTTCTATGTGTTTTTCATTTCTTCATTTGTTCCTCACTACATCTCTGGGCAAGAGATTCTATTACATTTCTTATTTCATCAAGAAGAAAACCGATGCACAGGAATGTCAAGTTAACTGGTTGGTCAACAGATTTGTTCGAGTTTTACATAACATCATAATATAAAACCCAAACGAACTTTTTGGCCACCCCAATACATGGCCAGTGCCACACAGCAGCCTGGTTCTAGGGCTCACATGTTTAATCACTGTGCTGCACTGCCTCACAGAACCTGGACCTGGGTTCTTTTTACCTCCGCAGCCCCAGTGTCTGTGTTGAGAGTACAGAAACAGAGGTGTGCACCGAGTTTTCATTTGAATGAAAGATTGAATAAACAGAACCTCATGTGCCAAGAGATCGGCAGCCTTTGGGTAGCCCCTTAGCCAGGCTTACACAAACCAGTGATTTAAGTGGTGGAGTGAGACGCCCGTACCCACCAGCAACAAGCGGGGGCGGAACGGAGAGGAGCAGGCGGCATTGCTTAGGGTAACGACTGGCCTGAAGACCCTGAGAGCAATTGGAGGGAGCTTTTTTAAACTGTGGGATAGCAAGGGACAAAATTAACCGGCCTGAACACACTGCCGGCGGTTCGCAAAACAAAGGGACTGAGAAAGTCCAGAGAAGTGCCGGCCCATCCCCGCTGGAGGTAGGAGGCAGGGGGGAGGGGAAAAGGGCAAACTCAGCCCCTGAGAAGCCACCCCTTCCCACACTGCAAACAGGCCCCCGGTTCCTATCCAAAGACTTCCTGAGACCCGACTGGCGGCGCGCGCTGGGGCCGCAGAGGGAAAAAGCGTGCCGTACCCGGAGAGATTGCGCCCAAGCCTCTGGCTGCCTGGGCCGCTCGACGCGGAGGGAAAAGGTGCGCCGCATCCGGCGAGAGTGCGCCCAAGCCTCTGGCTGCCTGGGCCGCTCGCAGAGGGAAAGGGCGTGCTGCACCCGGGGAGAGTGCGCCCAAGCCTCTGGCTGCCTGAACCGCTCAGGCCGGGGAAGGCACAAAACGCAGGCGCAACCGAGTCCGCACTTTTGTGGAGTACCCGAAAACTGGAACCGCACTCAACGCAGGGCCCGCTCCATATAGAGCAGCCGGGAGCCTGAGCAGTGTAGACGGGGAAAGCACTGACACCCGTGAGCAGGGCAAACCCAGTGTGGCCGGAACACGGTGAGTGCTATCCACACAGAGCGGTATCTGTCTGCAGCGCCCCGCCCTCCCCGTAGCAGGACTGAACTGAACTAGCGAACCTAAATAAGAGATCACCTCCACCCGCCTGTGTCAGGGCGGAAATTAGACGCCGAAGAGACGGCAAACAGAAGCCAAATAAACAAAGGGAACCGCTTTAGAAAGGACTGGTGCAACAGATTAAAATCCCTGAAGGTAACACCTACTACACCGGAAGGGGCCTACAGATATCGAGAAGTGTAAGCTGGAAAGAGGAGCTATCTGAAACTGAACTGAACCTACACTGACCGCAACAACTCCAGAGAAATTCCTAGATATATATGTATATATACTTTTTAATTAAAAAAAATTTTTTTTTCTTTCCTTTTTAAAAATTTTTTATTTTTTCTCTTTCATTTTCTTTTAAAATTCCCTATTACTCCCCCATTACTCCTCAACTTTCATTTTCATATATTTTAACGATTTTTTTAATTAGGGAAAAAACAAATTTTTTTCTTTCTTTTTTCTTTTTTTCTCTCCTATTTCCTTTTAAAGTCCTCTAATACTCCTCTATTATTCCTTAATTTTCATTTTCATTTCACTATAATCTTGCCAAAAAAAAGAGAGAAACCCTATTTTTAAACCAAACTTCATATACATTTCTAAATTTTTTTTGTGTTTTTGTTTTTGTTTTCAAATATTGTATTTCAAAGAGTCTAACCTCTACACTAGATTCTTAATCTTTGTTTTTCAGTATGTGATATAAATTTTGGACATTTAAGAATCCAATATTCAGTTCCCATTTCTATTCAGGAGTGTGGTGATTACTCTCCCACTTTTGACTCTCTGTTTTCTCCCTCAGAACACCTCTATTTCCTCCTTTCCCCTTCTCTTCCCAATCCAATTCTGTGAATCTTTGTGGGTGTCTGAGCTACGGAGAACACTTTGGGAACAGATAACTGCGTAGATCTGTCTCTCTCCTCTTGAGTTCCCTTTTTCTCCTCCTGCTCACCTCTATCTCCTTCCTCCCTCTCCTATTCTCCATGTAACTCTGTGAACCTCTCTGGTTGTCTCTCACGGTGGAGAATCTTTTCACCATTAACCTAGAAGTTTTATTATCAGTGCTGTATAGTTGGAGAAGTCTTGAGACAATTGGAAGAATAAAACTGAAATCCAGAGGCAGGAGACTTAAGCCCAAAACCTGAGAAAATTAGAAAACTCCTGACTACACGGAACATTAAGGAATAAGAGACCATCCAAAAGCCTCCATACCTACACTGAAACCAACCACCACCCAAGAGCCAATAAGTTCCAGAGCAAGACATACCACGCAAATTCTCCAGCAACACAGGAACATAGCCCTGAGCGTCAACATACAGGCTGCCCAAAGTCACACCTAACACATAGACCCATCTCAAAACTCATTACTGGACACTCCATTGCACTCCAGAGAGAAGAAATCCAATTCCACACACCAGAACGCTGACACAAGCTTCCATAACCAGGAAACCTTGACAAACCAATTGTCCAACCCCACCCACTGGGTGAAACCTCCACAATAAAAAGGAACCACAGACCACAAGAATACAGAAAGCCCACTCCAGACACAGCAATCTAAACAAGATGAAAAGGCAGAGAAATACCCAACAGGTAAGGGAACATGAAAAAAGCCCACCAAGTCAAACAAAAGAGGAGGAAATAGGGAATCTACCTGAAAAAGAATTTAGAATAATGATAATAAAAATTATCCAAAATCTTGAAAACAAAATGGAGTTACAAATAAATAGCCTGGAGACAAAGATTGAGAATATGCAAGAAATGTTTAACAAGGACCTAGAAGAAATTTTTTAAAAAGTCAATTAAAAATTAATAATGAAATAAATGAGATCAAAAACACTCTGGAGGGAACCATGAGTAGAATAACAGAGACAGAAGATAGGATAAGTGAGTTAGAAGATAAAATGGTGGAAATGAGCAGAGAGGAAAAAAGAAAAAAGAATCAAAAGAAATGAGGACAACCTCAGGGACCTCTGGGACAATGTGAAACACCCCAACATTCGAATCATAGGAGTCCCAGAAGAAGAAGACAAAAAGAAAGGCCATGAGAAGTTACTCGAGGAGATAATAGCTGAAAACTTCCCTAAAATGGCGAAGGAAATAGCCACCCAAGTCCAAGAAACCCAGAGAGTCCCAAACAGGATAAACCCAAGGCGAAACACCCCAAGACACATACTAATCAAATTAACAAAGATCTAACACAAAGAACAAATATTAAAAGCAGCAAGGGAGAAACAACAAATAACACACAAAGGGATTCCCATAAGGATAACAGCGGATCTATCAATAGAAACCCTTCAGGCCAGAAGGGAATGGCAGGACATACTTAAAGTAATGAAAAAGAATAACTTACAACCTAGATTACTCTACCCAGCAAAGATCTCATTCAGATATGAAGGAGAACTCAAAAGCTTTACAGACAAGCAAAAGCTGAGAGAATTCAGCACCACCAAACCAGCTCTTCAACAAATACTAAAGGATCTTCTCTAGACAGGAAACACAGAAAGGTGGTATAAACGTGAACCCCAAACAACAAAATAAATGGCAACGGGACCATACCTACCAATAATTACCTTAAATGTAAATGGGTTGAATGCCCCAACCAAAAGACAAAGGCTGGCTGAATGGATACAAAAGCAAGACCCCTATATATGCTGTCTACAAGAGACCCACCTCAAAACAAGGGACACATACAGACTAAAAGTGAAGGGCTGGAAAAAAATATTCCACGCAAATGGAGGCCAAAAGAAAGCAGGAGTCGCAATACTCATATCAGATAAAATAGACTTTCAAATAAAGGCTGTGAAAAGAGACAAAGATGGACACTACATAATGATCAAAGGATCAATCCAAGAAGAAGATATAACAATTATAAATATATATGCACCCAACATAGGAGCACCACAATATGTAAGGCAAATGCTAACGAGTATGAAAGAGGAAATTATTAGTAACACAATAATAGTAGGAGACTTTAATACCCCACTCACAACTATGGATAGATCAACTAAACAGAAAATTAACAAGGAAACACAAACTTTAAAGGACACAATGGACCAGCTAGACCTAATTGACTTCTATAGGACGTTTCACCCCAAAACAATCAACTTCACCTTTTTCTCAAGTGCACACGGAACCTTCTCCAGAATAGATCACATCCTGGGCCATAAATCTAGTCTTGGTAAATTCAAAAAAATTGAAATCATTCCAGTCATCTTTTCTGACCACAGTGCAGTAAGATTAGGTCTCAATTACAGGAAAAAAATTATTAAAAATTCAAACATATGGAGGCTAAACAACACACTTCTGAATAACCAACAAATCATAGAAGAACTCAAAAAAGAAATCAAAATATGCATAGAAATGAATGAAAATGAAAACACAACAACCCAAAACCTATGGGACACTGTAAAAGCAATGCTAAGGGGAAGATTCATAGCATTACAGGCCTACCTCAAGAAACAAGAAAAAAGTCAAATAAATAACCTAACTCTACACCTAAAGCAATTAGAGAAGGAAGAAATGAAGAACCCCAGGGTTAGTAGAAGGAAAGAAATCTTAAAAATTAGGGCAGAAATAAATGCAAAAGAAACTAAAGAGACCATAGCAAAAATCAACAAACCTAAAAGCTGGTTTTTTGAAAAAATAAACAAAATTGACAAACCATTAGCAAAACTCATTAAGAAACAAAGGGAGAAGAACCAAATTAACAAAATTAGAAATGAAAATGGAGAGATCACAACAGACAACACTGAAATACAAAGGATCATAAGAGACTACTACCAGCAGCTCTATGCCAATAAAATGGACAACTTGGAAGAAATGGAAAAGTTCTTAGAGAAGTATAACTTTCCAAAACTGAACCAAGAAAGAAATAGAAGATCTTAACAAACCCATCACAAGCAAGGAAATCGAAACTGTAATCAGAAATCTTCCAGCAAACAAAAACCCAGGACCAGATGGCTTCACAGCTGAATTCTACCAAAAATTTAGAGAAGAGCTAACACCTATCTTACTCAAACTCTTCCAGAAAATTGCAGAAGAAGGTAAACTTCCAAACTCATTCTATGAGGCCACCATCACCCTAATTCCAAAACCAGACAAAGATGCCACAAAAAAAGAAAACTATAGGCCAATATCACTGATGAACATAGATGCAAAAATCCTTAACAAAATTCTAGCAAACAGAACCCAACAACATATTAAAAAAATCATACACCATGACCAAGTGGGCTTTATCCCAGGAATGCAAGGATTCTTTAATATCCGCAAATCAATCAATGCAATACACCACATTAACAAATTGAAAGATAAAAACCATATGATTATCTCAATAGATGCAGAAAAAGCCTTTGACAGAATTCAACATCCATTTATGATTAAAACTCTCCAGAAAGCAGGAATAGAAGGAACATACCTCAACATAATAAAAGCTATATATGTCAAACCCACAGCAAGCATTACCCTCAATGGTGAAAAATTGAAAGCATTTCCCCTGAAATCAGGAACAAGACAAGGGTGCCCACTCTCACCACTACTATTCAACATAGTTTTGGAAGTGTTGGCCACAGCAATCAGGGCAGAAAAAGAAGTAAAAGGAATCCAGATAGGAAAAGAAGAAGTGAAACTCTCTGTTTGCAGATGACATGATCCTCTACATAGAAAACCCTAAAGACTCTACCAGAAAATTACTAGAGCTAATCAATGAATACAGTAAAGTTGCAGGATATAAAATTAACACACAGAAATCTCTTGCATTCCTATACACTAACAATGAGAAAACAGAAAGAGAAATTAAGGAAACGATACCATTCACCATTGCAACAAAAAGAATAAAATACTTAGGAGTATATCTACCTAAAGAAACAAAAGACCTATACATAGAAAACTATAAAACACTGATGAAAGAAATCAAAGAGGACACAAACAGATGGAGAAATATACCGTGTTCATGGATTGGAAGAATCAATATTGTCAAAATGGCTATACTACCCAAAGCAATCTATAGATTCAATGCAATCCCTATCAAACTACCAACGGTATTTTTCACAGAACTAGAACAAATAATTTCACAATTTGTATGGAAACACAAAAAACCTCGAATAGCCAAAGTAATCCTGAGAAAGAAGAATGGAACTGGAGGAATCAACCTGCCTGACATCAGACTATACTACAAAGCCACAGTCATCAAGACAGTATGGTACTGGCACAAAGACAGAAATATAGATCAATGGAACAGAATAGAAAGCCCAGAGATAAATCCACGAACCTATGGTCACCTTATCTTCGACAAAGGAGGCAAGGATATACAATGGAAAAAGGACAACCTCTTTAACAAGTGGTGCTGGGAAAACTGGTCAACCACCTATAAAAGAATGAAACTAGAACACTTTCTAACACCATACACAAAAATAAACTCAAAATGGATTAAAGATCTAAATGTAAGACCAGAAACTATAAAACTCCTAGAGGAGAACATAGGCAAAACACTCTCCGACATAAATCACAGCAGGATCCTCTATGACCTACATCCCAGAATATTAGAAACAAAAGCAAAAATAAACAAATGGGACCTAATGAAACTTCAAAGCTTTTGCACAACAAAGGAAACTATAAGCAAGGTGAAAAGACAGCCCTCAGATTGGGAGAAAATAATAGCAAATGAAGCAACAGACAAAGGATTAATCTCAAAAATATACAAGCAACTCCTCCAGCTCAACTCCAGAAAAATAAATGACCCAATCAAAAAATGGGCCAAAGAACTAAACAGACATTTCTCCAAGGAAGACATACAGATGGCAAAAAAACACATGAAAAGATGCTCAACATCACTCATTATCAGAGAAATGCAAATCAAAACCACAATGAGGTACCATTACATGCCAGTCAGGATGGCTGCTATCCAAGTCTACAAGCAATAAATGCTGGAGAGGGTGTGGAGAAAAGGGAACCCTCTTACACTGTTGGTGGGAATGCAAATTAGTACAGCCACTATGGAAAACAATGTGGAGATTTCTTAAAAAGCTGGAAATAGAACTGCCATATGACCCAGCAATCCCACTTCTGGGCATACACACCGAGGAAACCAGATCTGAAAGAGACACATGCACCCCAATGTTCATCGCAGCACTGTTTATAATAGCCAGGACATGGAAGCAACCTAGATGCCCATCAGCAGACGAATGGATGAGGAAGCTGTGGGACATATACACCATGGAATATTACTCAGCCATTAAAAAGAATTCATTTGAATCAGTTCTAATGAGATGGATGAAACTGGAGCCCATTATACAGAGAGAAGTAAGCCAGAAAGATAAAGACCATTACAGTATACTAACACATATATATGGACTTTAGAAAGATGGTAATGATAACCCTATATGCAAAACAGAAAAAGAGACTCAGATGTATAGAACAGACTTGTGGACTCTGTGGGAGAAGGCGAGGGTGGGATGTTTCGAGAGAAGAGCATCGAAACATGTATATTATCTATGGTGAAACAGATCACCAGCCCAGGTTGGATGCATGAGACAAGTGCTCGGGCCTGGTGCACTGGGAAGACCCAGAGGAATCGGGTGGAGAGGGAGGTGGGAGGAGGGACCAGGATGGGGAATACATGTAAATCCATGGCTAATTCATTTCAATGTATGACAAAAACCACTGCAATGTTGTAAAGTAATTAGCCTCCAACTAATAAAAATAAATGGAAAAAAAAAAAGTGGTGGGGTGGCAATGGCGTCTTCCCTGTTGGCTCAGATAGTAAAGAAACTGCCTGCAATGCAGGAGACCCAAGTTCGATCCCTGCGTCAGGAAGATCCCCTGGAGAAGGGAGTGGCTACCCACTCCAGTATTCTTGCCTGGAGAATTCCATGGACAGAGGAGCCTGGTGGGCTGCAGTCCATGGGGTGGCAAAGAATTGGACACGACTGAGCGACTAACACAACAGGGCCTTGGTCCCAAGACATCAGCATCCATCTCCTATCAGCCTGCTGTTATATCTAGGGAGCTTGTTTTGGTTTATGTTTGCCCTGGGGGCTTTGAGGACCCACTTATTAAAAAGAGGGGAAGGTGGCAGTGCCAAGGAAGTCTGAGGGCGCATTTACTCGCCCCTACCCACCCCACCCCACCTTGCACTACAGTGTTAGAGGGCAAACAGCGCCCCCTGTGGTCAGCGTGGTGGTGGCAGCCAGGGCTGTTAAGGGAAGCCCGCTGATTGAAACCGCCCACCCAGGCCAGGCACCATAGTAATCATTTGCATGAGTTGTTTTATGACAGGAGAGCCTGATAAGGCATACGGAACTAATAAGCCACCACCAACCGGAAGAGTTCGGGAAAGGTGGGAAGAAGACACTGCATGTCCATCCACTTCCCAGAATCCCTCTCGCTAGCATCCATCTTGGCTGAGCGATGCGTGCGCCACCAGGAAACACTATGAATTAGACTGATTGGCCAAAGACCACCCGGAAACTAATCCCATCACCATAAAACCGGAGATTGCAAGCCATGCAGAGCAGCTCTCCTGGGTTCCCTTACCCTACTGGTCTCCACCCGGGTGCCCTTCCCAATAAAATCTCTTGCTTTGTCAGCACATGTGTCTCCTCGGACAATTCATTTCTGAGTGTTAGGCAAGAGCCCACTTTCGGGCCTTGGAAGGGGTCCCCCTTCCTGCAACAGGGCCATCTTGAGAGCACTCTCCCTTTCTGCCCACTATGCTGGGCAGAGATAGAGAATGTGATGTAGAAGTCAGGCCTTGAGGTCTTTTTACTCCTCCACCCTAGAAAGCCCTCCTTCCTGCATCCACTTTGGAGACCTGGGGGTTCTGCTTTTACTTACAGAAGAAAACGGCATTTCTTAGGGTTAGAGGCCTCTATCAGAGGAGTCACTTCCAAACCTTTTCCACTGTTGTCACTCAACATCCAGGTCCTCTGACCTCACTGTCAGATGAGGAGACCCTTGCTGATGGGGAGGGTTAGTCAGGATCATCTGGAAAGCTGGGGATTGGGAGCACTCATCAGAGAAGATGAATTTGCAAGTCGATAAAAGACAGAGAGGGACTTTTCTTTTTTGTCCGCTCCTACAGCATATGGGGGTGGGAGGGCTTCCCCGGTGTCTCAGACAGTAAAGAATCTGCCTGAAATGCAGAAGGCCTGGGTTCGACTCCCTGGAGAAGGAAATGGCAACGCATTCCAGTATTCTTGCTTAGGAAATCCCGTGGACAGACGAGCCTGGAGAGCTATAGTCCATAGGGTGGAAAAGAGTCAGACACGACTGGGCCACTTTCACTCTTCACGGCGTGTGGGATCTTAGTTCCTCAACGAGCAATTGAACCTGCACCTCCTACAGTGGCCGCACGGAGTCCTAGCCACTGGCCCAGCAGGGAAGTCAGAGAAAGGAACTTATATAGGAAAACAACCAGCTCTCAGCAAACGGGAGGCTTGCTGTCCCCATCTCCTTCCTCCAGCCTCGGCTCACCTCCGGTATGACGTCCTCGCCCGCGGGCCCCGGGATCCATGCGCATAGAAATGTGTGTGTGACCCAGGTCACGGCATGAGGGACTCATCCTTTAACTCCTCTCCTACTCCGCCAACTCCATAGGCCTGGACAGTCTTTTTCATTCCAGGTTGCCCTCACCTCTTGGTCTTTCCCACTCTTTGTCTTTCCCACAAGACTTCCTAGTGGACAGTATTCCTGCTCCCACTGGCTTAGGTGCTGCCAATGCCTTTATTAGCGATTTCACCGAAGATTCCCTTAAAAAGTTCTTGCTAATGACTCAGTAATTGTTTAATTGTTTTCAAATCATTATAGAAAATGCTAATCACTGTCTACTGTCAGGTCTTAACCTCATTTACTTCCTTTGAGTGTTCTGTCTGACAATCAACACAATAATCAATAATTAACACAACAACCCTTGACGTTTTTAAAGCCATTTATGTTACTTCAAGTAATCCTCGCAAAAACTTGGCGAGATAGTATTTTTCTCTGAGGAACCAGGCTCAGGAAAATTAAGTAACCTACCTAAGGTCACAGAGCTAATAAATTGTAGAACTGAGACTCAGCTGGGATTTCCAAGGCAAGTTCTCTTTTCCAACACTGCACTGCAGGATAAAATGAAGGGTAAATGTGTTATCCAGGTTGTGTTCTATTTTTTAAAATTATGGACAGTTCTCATTTATAAAAAGAGAATGGAACAGTGGCATGTTTGGAGCCAGTTTCTACTATCAGCTCCAAAGACCTGAGTATTAAACATTCAGGAATTTTGGAAGCTTGTTAAACGCTTGGTAGATTAAAATAGGTCGTGGTGGTGTACTTCCCTGGTGTTACAGTGGTTAAGAATCCACCGGTCAATGCAGGGGACACAGGCTTGATCCCTGGTCCGGGAAGATCCCACATGCCTCAGAGCAACTGAGCCCACACACTACAACTTTCCTGGAGGAAAATGTGATCCCACTTGTGACAGTCTACTGTGTGGTTTTAAAAGGAAGACGAACTGTGGGGACAAGTAGGAATAGAAACCTCACTTACAGGAATTGATCATTCCCACGATTCAGAAGTCATTTTCCTTTGAAGCAAATATTCTCCCCGTGACCTTCGATGTAATGGGAGATGAAATTATAGAGTGGTATTTTTGAACCGACACATTTCAAGACATTAAATCCAGCATGTGTATAGATATGTGTATGTGTATGTGTGTGTGTGTGTCTGTGTGGGTATGTGTATGTTTCTGTATGTGTGTGTGCGTGTTTCCTACTGGTCTCCTCAGAACACTTCCTTTAAGCCCAATCGTTCCCAACTGGTCTGCTCAGAGTCCCAGAGGAGAGGGAGTTTAAACCCTGATCCTCAGGCTGTAGCCCAAGGATCAGTTAAAATCAAATCAGACTCCCTGGGGAGGTACCCAGGATCAGCATTTTTCTGGCCCCCGCCCAGGTGATTTAAATGTTTAAGCACAGTTAAGAACTGATTTAGTTAATGATCCTACTTAAAACTGCAGGAAAAAGATAGACGTGATAAAAATCACAACACTTTCTTTGCCGTAACCCCACAAACTCAGGATCTTAAAATGGTGGTCCCAACATGGCAAAGTCAGACCTGATGGTGTCTGAAGATTTCAGTCCTTGAAAGAGGACTCTGCAGGGAAAAAAAAGTGCTGAGAGAGATACTCCCAGGAGCTTAAATAGGGCCTTCCTGGTTTTAAAATGTCAAAGAACCGAGAATAGCTCCACCTCAGAAACCCCCTCGTAAAAAAAAAAAAGAAACCCCCTCCTGTGGCTGGTGGGGAAACTTCTGCCCTGTGGCCTGGGGGAGGGAGTAGGCAGCAGCCCGCCAGGTTTCTGCATCCTTGCAGACCAGGGTGCTGTTTGGCTGTTGAGTGAGAACTGTCACTAACACCTGTGCTGTGCTGTGCTGAGTCGCTCAGTCGTGTCCGACTCTGTGACCCCGTGGACTGTAACCCGCCAGGCTTCTCTGTCCATGGGATTCTCCAGGCAGTAGTAGTGGAGTGGGTTGCCCTGCCCTCCTCCAGGGAATCTTCCCTACCCAGGGATCGAACTTGCGTCTCTTACGTCTCCTGCATTGGCAGGCAGGTTCTTTACCACTGACACCACCTGGAAAGCCAGTCTCTAACACATATGCAGTATCTAATCCAGCCAGGCACTGTTCCGAGTACATTAATCTTCTCAATAACCTGTGAGATAAATACTATCCTCATCTTTATTTGACAAATGAGGACACTGAGGCTCAGAGAGGGTAAGTAACTTGCCCAAGATTATTCATATGGAAACTGATAGAGCCAAGATTCAAATCCTATCTGTGCTTTTCCTTGCCAGGCATTTAGAGTGTTGGGCTCCCAGCCAAATGAGGCTAGAGATGGAGTGAAATAGAGCTCCTCTCTCACCTGGGCCGGACAGCCTGGGATGGGCCAGGGCCTGTGCCGTCAGCTAGGACAGTGTTAGTAAATTCATTTGAAAAGGCAGCACCCATCGTTTTTAGATATAATTCACGTACCATAAAATTCACCCTGTAAAATTCAGGGGTTTTAGTATAGTCACGGAGTTGTGCCATCATCACTGCTGTCTCATTCCTGAACACTTCTGTCACCTTAAAAAGAAACCTATACCCAGTAGTAATAGTCACTCACCACCCCTCCCTCCTCAGACTCACAGCCCTGGCAATCAGCCTGCTTTCTGCCTGTATGGATTGGTCCCGCCTGGACTTTTCAGGTAATGAAATCATACAACCTGGGGTCAAACACAACTCTCCTTGTTGACCTTCTCTAAATGCCTCCCACCATTAATTTATCCTTGTTTCTTCTCAGGATGTTTTGCCATAGTTTAGACAAACATCATGACGGTTTACTACCTTAAAATTTCTCTTGAAATGTGCTCAGAGACCAACGAGTCCTCTTTTTCTGTTCCTCCAACCCTGGACGCTTGCATCTGAGCTCAGGGCTTGAGGCTGAAGTTGAGGTAAGAAAAATATCAAAGAATCAGAACAACAGAGGTGGGATGAATTGGGAGACTAGCATTGACATATATCCTCTGGAGTAGGGAAATGGCAACCCACTCTAGTATTCTTAACTAGAGAATTCCATGAACAAAGGAGTCTGGTGGGCTACAGTCTGTGGGGTCGCAAAGAGTCACAAATGACTGAGCAACTCACACACACACACACACACATCTTCATGAATCCAGCTAGCTGCTAATTACAAAGACTACAGGTTATGATGAAAAAATACACATAATGTAATATTTAAACAACACATAAAAATGTGTGTTATATTAGACTTGCATAAAAACATTGATGTAAATAAAAAATACTTAAAGGATATTTACCAGAATGAACTGGGGCTTCCCTGATAGTTCAGTTGATAAAGAATCTGCCTGCAATGCAGGAGACCCCAGTTCGATTCCTGGGTCAGGAAGATCCCCTGAAGAAGGGTTAGGCTACCCACTACAGTATTTTGGGGCTTCCCTGGTGGTTCAGCTAGTAAAGAATCCGCCTGCAATGCGGGAGACCTGGGTTCGATCCCTGGGTTGGGAAGATCCCCTGGAGAAGTGAATGGCTACCCACTCCAGTATTCTGGCCTGGAGAATTCCATGGACTGTATAGTCCATGGGGTCACAAAAAGTCATACACGACTGAGCGACTTTCACTTTCACCAAAATGAACTATTTAAATTATTTTAAAAATTTACATCCTCTAATCTAGTCTTCCTTTATCTAGTCCAAATCATTTCAGTGTCTATCATCTCACAAAACAAAGATTCTTGAAAACCAGGAGTGTGGGTCTTCCCCGGTGGTCCAGTGGTTAAGACTTCACCTTCTAATGCAGTGGGTATGGGTTCAATCCCTGGTCAGGGAGCTGAGATCCCATGTGCCTCGTGGCCAAAAAACCAAAGCACAGAACAGAAGCAATATAGTAACAAATAAAGACTTTAAGAATGGTCTACATCAAAAAAAGAGAAAAAGAATCTTTAAAAAAAAAATCAAGAGGGCTTTCCATCAGGCTGCCCTTCTACTTCTTTGGGGGAATTCTGTGGTTTATCTATTGACCAGAGTTGAATGCTGGGAAGAGCCGAGCCCACGTCCGGTTTGTTCACTGAATGTAGCCCATGAGCTTTAAACAATCCCTCTAGCTTTTTTGGGAGCAGAGATGGAACTAGGGAAATGAGCAGATGTGTCTGAGTCATACTGAGAATTTCCCTTTTCATGAGGAATTACCATGCTAACTTTTTTAAACTCAAAATAAATGCACTTCCTTCTTCCTTCCACCAGCTGCTTGCCCTGCATTTCCCATAGCCCTGATTTCACTCCTGCCCCACCAGTCACAACCAGGCCTGGCTTGGGAGAGTTGAAGGCACCTTCCTCCCTCTGATTGAGAGCAAAAAACCAACAGTATGGACTTCAGATCAGGGTGGATTTCAAGCCTCCCTAGACTGGAAATTTTACATGAGCCTACACTCCTCTACAGGTGCCAATAAAGCTGCTAACTTGGAGGGTGGGAAAGCATCTAAATGTTCTTTAGCTCATACTATGCTTGCTCCTTGGAAGGAAAGTTATGAAAAACCTAGGCAGTGTACAATGTGGGAGACCCGGATTCAATCCCTGGGTCGGGAAGATCCCCTGGAGAAGGAAATGGCAACCCACTCCAGTATTCTTGCCTGGAAAATCCCAAGGACTGAGAAGCCTGGCAGGCTACAGAGTTGGACACGACTGAGCAACTTCACTTTCACTTTTAGGCAGTGTATTAAAAATGAGAGACATCACTTTGCCAGCAAAGGTCCATATAGTCAAAGCCATGTATTTCCCAGCCATCATGTACAGATGTGAGAGTTGGACCATAAAGAAAGTTGAGTGCCAAAGAACTGATGCTTTAGAACTGTGGTGCTGGAGAAGATTCTTGAGAGTCCCTTGGACTGTAAGGAGATCGAACCAGTCAATCCTAAAGAAAATTAACCCTGAATATTCATTGGAAGGACTGATGCTGAAGCTCCAATACTTTGGCCACCTGATGTGAAGAGCTGACTCATTGGAAATGACTCTGATGCTGGGGAAAGATTGAGGACAAAAGGAGAAGGAGGCGACAGAGGATGAGATGGTTAGATAAGCACCAACAACTCAATGGAGATGAACTTGAGCCACCTCTGGGAGATAGTGAAGGACAGAGGAGCCTGGTGGGCTACAGTCCATGGAGTCCCAGAGAGTAGGACATGATTTAGCGACTCAACAACAACAACGAAAACAGCTCGCTTTTGGACGGGACTGGGGTTACTTTTTGCTTTGCTTTTCGCCGTTGCCCCATCTAGAATCATGTCACCTCAAGGTGGCAGTAGTGGACCACGGAGATTTGTGGTTCACTCCATTACAGACAGACTGCGAAGTTTCAAGTCCGGGCTAAGGAGACTCTCAGGGAAATTAGTATGCGATTAGCCAGATGCCAAGGCTACCTAATGGTCAGTCACCACCATTGTCTCTTCTTGTTGACTAGGTTGGAGGACGGAGGAAGAAAATGCCACAGGCTCATATGAAGAATAAAATGGAATAAGACGACTTTATGTGTGTGTGTGGGGGGGGGGGGTGCGGTTATCCAAATTGTCTTAACAGTTTATTAAATCATTCCCCTGAATTTATTTACAAGAGATTATGTGTCCGTGATCTCATATGTAAAAAGGGGCTAGTAGTTCCAACTTCATAGGGTTATTATGAGTATTAAATGAGTTAATCTGTATAAAGAGAATGAGTTGCCTTAACACATAGGAGTACAGACACACACACACAGCCTCTGTGGAATAGAGACACCTGTGTAACCAGATTGGTCATGACATCACAAGGAGTTTAAAAGGGAAAAATGAAAGGCTGAAGGAGGTGTGGCAAGGTCTTGGCCAGCTTGCCTTAGGAGTGGGTAGGCAGTGAACACTTTTAAGAAATGAGAAAAGAGGGTTCGTGGGCTGAGTATGTGAACAGCGTTGTCTTTAGGAATTAGCTTTTCTTTCTCCCATATCTGAGCCCCTACAAGGTGTGTGGAGGACTGCAGGATAGCAGAGGCAAACGCCCTCCCAGCAGCCTTTCTTTCTGGGACCTGAGCACAGCCCTCTCCCAGGTCGCAGGGTGTCCCGAGCGAGCGGAGCCGAGCAGTGTGGAATGAGAGCAGATTCGCTCTTTGTGAAAGCCTTCTTCAGAAAGTTCACAGCTTTTCGGTCCTATGTTGGCTTATGTACACTGCTTTGAGACAATCAAACACATGGAAACACAGGCTTCTAAATCAAAAACAAGTGGGGAAATCCCTCAAGTAGGGAAAAAATTCTACAGTTTACAAACGAATTCACCATTTGACTTCCTTAAATCACTGATGGGATCATTTCCATACCGCTTCCCAGAACCATGTTATGGGGGTCGTCATATCTGAGGATCTTCTTCAAAGCAGATTCCTTAGAAAGCAAAACGTTTTATATATTATATTCATATAATAAGGATATCACTAGCATTTTCATTAATTTGCAAAGGCTTTTTTTAAAGCCCTCTGTGTAAAAGGGGAAGATAGAACTTTAGCACCTAATGTGCCAGCAGACATGCTACAAAAGCTGTTGTGGGGTTGAATGTGGGTTTGAAAGGGAAAGACCCTGCATTCACAGGAAACTCCCGCACTGAGCTTCCCAGAGGCTTGTCCTAAATAACAGCAGACAGCGCAACACAAGCACCCAGATTGCATCACAACTGCAAACACAAGATTGCAAAGCGGTACTTTTTCTCTTCCTGGGAATGTTTTGGGCTTCCCTGTGGCTCAGACAGTAAAGAATCCGCCTGCAATGTGGGAGACCAGGATTGACCCCTGGGTCAGGAAGATCCCCTGAAGAAGGAAATGGAACCCACTCCCAGTATTCTTGCCTAGAATATCCCATGGACAGAGGAGCCTGGTGGACTACAGTCCATGAGGTTGCAAAGAGTTGGGAATATACTAAGGCTCAGGACCATTTCTAGTTAAATCAGTGACCAAGGGCTTCCCATGGTGGCTCAGTGGTAAAGCATCTGCTTGCCAGTGCAGGAGATACAGGTTTGACCCCTGGTCCGGGGAAATCCCACGTGTCAAGGAGCAACTAAGCCCGAGCACCACAACTCGAAAATAGTCCCTGCTCTCCGTAAGTAGAGAAAAGCCCAAGCAGCAAAGAAGACCCAGCACCACCAAAGACAAGTAAAACTATAAAAATAAATTTATTAAATTAATAAAACATTTCTGCCTCATTTCTTAAAAAAACCAAAAATCAGTGACCAAATTCACATATAAGCCCCTTTTATGCTTTGCAGGAGCTTCAGACTGTGACGTGAGCCTTCAGTTCAGAAAACTTATCCTTCCAAGACAATCATAGAAGTTTTAAGAAAAAAGATGGCATCCCTGCCAAACTCACCAAAATGGATAGAAGTTTTTAAAGCTCTAAGTCTAAGTAGCATTTATTATTTAAAAAAAAAAAAATATTATGGGGATTACCAGCCTGCCTTTAGAAGTTAACCAAGTAATTAATGCAGAAAGTTAGAAATCTATTACCCTAGGATTTCTATGTCATTTGTTAGCTGAGACACATGTTTATTTTTGCTTTCTGGATAACATGGGGACAAGAGGATGCCTTCTTCTTATTTTGTATTCCTTACTGGTCCTACTGCTGTGCTTGTAGGTCAGAGTGTGTAACTAAATGCTTGTTGATCTGATTTGCTGAAAGTCTAGAGGTCTTTGGTAGGAGAGAGCTGTATTAGAGCTGTATTAGAGCTCTGGCTTGAGATTTTAAAGGTTCAAGCCTAATGTAGGGTCTGTGACGCTATGACATTATTATGTGAATTTTCTTCACTACCTAGAGACTTCAAATATCCCAAATGAAAAAATTACAATGCTGATATCTTTTTCTCCCTCAAGTCCACGAGGAAGGTATAGAAATATATAAGGCAGTAATAACATTACAGCATCTCATCTTTATAAAGCAGTTTATGATTTATAAGTACTTCTTGCATTTGGTTCTCATAGCCACCCTACAAGGCAAAAGGCAGTACATTTGTCAAACTAGTACACAGAGGATGGATAACAGCAAGGTCCTACTGTATAGCACTGGAATCTATGTTCAATATCCTGAGACAAACCCATAATGGAAAAGAATATGAAGAAACATACATATATATATATATATGTATAACTAAATCACTTTGCTGTACAGTAGAAGTTAACACAACATTGTAAATCAACTATACCTCAATAAAATAATCTTAAAAAAAAAGGCGGGGGGCAGCTCATTTGACTGTATTATGGTATGAAGGGAATGAGAGGTTTCCAAAACTTCAAGTTCAGATTCCTCTTTGCTGAGCAATTCTTTCATCAGTTCCTCTCTCCTCTTACATTTTACTATAAATAGAAATGAGGCTTAACTTTCAACACTTGCTCAGAAATCTCCTCAGCTAAATATCCAAGTTTATTACTTACAAGTTATCTTCTATGAAATGCCAGGACACAATTCAGCCTCTTGGTAGCGAGGATTACTTTCCAGTTCCCAAAATACTTCCTCGTTCCCATCTGAGTTCTCACCATGATTGCCTTTAACATCTACATTTTTACCAACAGTGTCCTTGAAAGCAATCTAGGCTTTTCTCACACGTGCCTCAAAGCTCTTCTAGCCTCTACTCATTACTTGGTTTCAAGGCCACTTCCACCTTTTTTTTGGTATTTGTCATAGGAGCACCCAGATCCCAATACTAGAATCCGTATTAGTTTGCCAAGGCTGTCTTCACACAGCATCATACACTGGGGGTTTTAACGACAGCCATTTCTTTCACAGCATCATACACTGGGGGGTTTTAACGACAGCCATTTCTTTTCCTCAGAGTTCTGGAGGCCAAAGGTCCTACATTGTGTCCACAGGACTGACGTCATTCTGAAGCCTCTCTCCTTGGCTTGTAGACGGCCACCTTCTTGCCATGTCCTCACATGGTCATCCCTCTCTGCATGTCTGTGTTCAAATTTCCTCTGCTTATAAAGGCATCAGTTAATTGGACTAGAGCCCATCATAAGGACTTCATTTTAATTTAATTACCTCTTTAAAGACCCTGTCTCCATCCACAGTTACATTCTGAGAAATAGAGGGGTTAGAACTTCAATACATGCATTCAAATTCAAAGCAGAACACAATACAGACCATAGCATGCAGTAGAGCCACAGATGAGAATAAATCCACAGATGAGAATATTAATATGCATAAGAACTTAAAATCACACAGCTATTTAATGTATATTCAAGACCTAGATATGCTAAGTTTCCTCGTTCAGTCTCTGAAGGTAGAAAAAAATGTATTCAAAGTATGTGTTCCAAGCAAGTAGACCTACAAAAAAACACTGTCAGGAAATAAGACAAAAAGATAAGTAGTGGTCATGGAAAATGCAGGTGACTTTGAAAGGGCTACTGCAAACTGAACAGATCAAAGCATTGTAGCATGCCTAATGTGTTTTGTAAATTGTTTGAAAGGTTCAATTCATGACAGTGCTTTTATTTTAAGGCTTAACTATTTTTATAACAGTTTCAGAATTAAATGCTTTATCTGCCCTAGAATCATAATCCGGAAAGTTATTAAGGAAAGAGATCATATTTTTATCTTACCCTTTGGATGGCATAAATCTCTTCAAAGAAAATTTGAAATTAAACCACTGTACTTGGTGAACTTAAGAGCTGGCACCATGGGCCGAATAAGAACCAGTTCAGTCACGATCAAGCCAACAAAATTAGTGGAAAGAGCTCTGCCTGGCCGTACATCATCCTGAGTCCTGACCTGGAAATCACTCAACTCTGACAAGCTGCCTCGTTACCAAGGTCACTGGCTTTGTCTCCTTCCTAGAGCTGATCATCCTCTGATGGTTCGGGTCACTGCTTTGTACACTGGGGATTAACTATCATAGAGGCTTGGGATCACGTTTGAAATGCACTTTGAAATAGATAAGCATTTATTAAAGGTAGGGGAGAAACACTGTTACCTGTTGATCTTCAAGCAGGAGCCTGTTCTAGGAGTTTAAACTGTGGGTTCTAATACCACAGGTATATATTAATGCTTGAAAAGAATCATACAATAGATTCAAACATCATTGTGCAGACTTAAAAGAGCCATGGACTTCCTTGGGAGTCCAGTGGTTAAGACTCTGCCTACCAATGCAGGGGACATGGGTTCGATCCCTGGTCAGGAAGATTCCACACGCTGCAGGGCAACTAAGCCCGTGGGACATAACTACTGAGCCCACGCAGCCTAGAGGCTGTTCTCCGCAACAGGAGAACCACCGCAAGGAGAAGCCCATGTACTGCAGGGAGAGTAGCCCTGCCCGACAGAATGAGAGAAAGCTCACATGCAGCAATGAAGACCCAGCACAGCCAAAAATAAATACATAAGCAACATACACTTTCAAAAATAGACTTGGAACTTCAGGTTTGTCCTTGGGGTCACTAGGGATTTTTCCAACTCCTTGGACTTTAATTCCGGTCCTTTCCTCACTGGGACTGTATGACCATTGAGAGCAAGTTTGGGGCAAAATCAAAATAATCAAGCTGCAAACTGTCACTCACCTGGTGAGTCCAGAAAAAGAGGAGACGAGAATGACTCCTCACCAAGGTCCTAGAGGTAAAGAACCCTCCTGCCAATGCAGGAGAAGTAAAAGACTCAGATTTGATCCCTGAGTCAGGAAGATTGCCTAGAGAAGATGGCAAACTACTCCAGTATCCTTGCCTGGAGAATCCCATGGACAGAGGAGCCTGGAGGGCTGCGGTCCACAGGGTGGCAGAGAGTCAGACACGGCCGAAACAACTTAGCGCGAAGGCATATATGAGGTCCTTTTGTGTCTAAACTTCATGGGTCAATGCACAGACTTCTCTGTGGGTTGAGCCCAGACAAAACCCCAAGACCCTTTGATTTGGGGGCTTCTTCCCAGGACAGTGGTACTGTGGTTGTCAGACAGCCCCAGGAAAGGAGACAAGGGCTGATAGTTAGAGTATCGCTCCCTGAGCCTGTCTTTGATTTTACGGTAATTAATTTAAAAGGACACTTTTAGCACTTGTGCCAGATAATAGAATAATTGGATTAAGAAGGCAACCAGCTGGCTTTTCAACTTTTCCTGGCAAGTCATGAGCTGCCCCTTGGCGAGCGGCTACTTCTCCGCACGCATCTGGCAGGTCTCCAGGGGAAGACGGGCAGGAGGGGTGGGAGCAGTCGGATGGTTTCACTGCTGCCAGGGCTGAACCCTCCCCGTCCTCCATCCCTGCCGGCCAGTCTGCGGCTCTTCGAAGCTTTCCTGGACGTTTCTGCAGCTCAAGTGTCCATCAGAGCCTGAACGATCTTCATCGTCTCCCAACAGGCCTCCTTGCTTCCAACGTCGCTGCTCCATAATGTAGTTTCCACAGGTCAGGGTTAGGGTTAGGGTTAGCAGCCAGGGTGATCCTTGAGGCACATCAACAGGGTCCTGCCCCCCTCTGCAGAGCGAGCCCCCCCAGTGTGTCCCCAGCATGGAGCACAGCACAGATTTTGGCAAAAGTCCTCACCCGGGATTTGACTGGGTCCCCATCACCTCCCTGACCTCATCACCTGCCACCTCCCCGCTCCATCACTCGGCAGCCACCTGCCTGGCCCCCTTGCTGGTTTTTAAACACCTTTGTGTATTCCGTTCCCTCTGCCTGAAGGCACTTCCCCCAGATACCCAGTTTCTCCCTCACTTCAATCAGGTCCTTGGTCAAATGGCACCTTGTTAGAGAGGCCCTGCCTTCCCTCCCAGCTCTCTCAACTCTCCCATCTTTCTTGTTTGAAACAATCTCAATGATAAGCTGCAAAAAGAATATACTCATCCAATTATCCACTCATCCAACTGATATATAAAAATTTCTCAAGACTTCCCTGGTGGCCAAGTGATTAAGAATCCCCCTACCAATGCAGGGGACACGGATTCAATCCCTGGTCCGGGAAGATCCCACATGCTAAGGAGCAACGAAGCCCATGCTAAGCCCACGACTGCTGAGCCTGCGTTCTGGAGCCCACGGGCCACAATGACTGAAGCCCATGAGCCTAGAGCCCGCTCTTCGCAACAAGAGAAGCCACTGCAATGAGAAGCCCACACACCTCAATTAGAGAGCAGCCCCCGCTCACCGCAACTAGAGGAAGCCCACACGAAGCAACAAGGACCCAGCACAGCCAAAAGTAAAATAAAAATAAATTTAAAGATATACAATTTCTCTGCTCAAATTAATGAAGCTCTCTGTTTTCATACTGGGTCCTCGCTGACAGAGAATATGGGTCCTGAGAGTCTGCAGCTCCCAGGTGATGCTGGCCCAGGAATCACACTTGCAAAGCCATAGAGAGCTCACAGTGGTGATGGTTGGGAGGAGTAGGGTTTGGGGCCCCAGAGGAGGGAACAGAGGCCATGTGGGTAAGCAATAACGAGGGCCTGGGCCAAGCCAGAGGCAGTGGGGATGACAGAAGAGAGGGATTGTAGAGACAGCGAAGAGGTGGACCCCACAGGCTTGAAGGGTAGGGACACCCTTCTCAAGAAACCGGAAGTGGAAACACAGTGGAAGTATCTGATCTTGGCCACCCGCCCCCACCACCATCTGCATCCTAGGAGACTGCTGCTCCCGCTGTTTTAGAGGCAAAGTATCCGTAAAAGCTCTCTTCTGCATTTCCTCTTACCACACGTAGCATACATATTTTTACGGTTGAGTAAGCTAAAGGAAATAATTACAAAAATACACATTGACTAACAATGGTTCGGTTTCCCAAATCAAAGATTATAATTCAAAAGATACTCTGAAAAACAATGACAGCCTTCCAAGATCTCAGATTCCCTGATCCCAGGAACAGCAAGACAGAAGAGCGTGCACAAATCACTTGGTTTCCTCCATTCTAAGATTGCATTCCTACAAGAAGCATCACTATTTCCCTCCAACACGATGAAGCTAACGGGATGCTTTGTCCCTCCTAAGACCCATGCAGATACCTTGTTAAAACAAAAACCACTTCACAGTATAATTTTAAGTCAAAAAGCATTATATTTACTAAGAATGATCCCGATTTTGAGACAGTGTATTGTTGTTGTTTAGTCGCTAAGTTGTGTCCTTTTCTTTGTGACCCCATGGACTGTAGCCCAACAGGCTCTTTTGTCCATGGAAATCTCAAGGCAAGAATACTGGAGTGGGTTGCCATTTCCTTCTCCAGGGGATCTTCTTGACCCAAGGATTGAACTTGCATTGGCAGGCCCATTCTTTACCACTAAGCCACCTGGGAAGCTCAACCATGTATTACATGTGTACTAAGAAGTCTGGAAGAAAACAAATAAATATCTTAGAATGATTATGATTGGGTTTTTTTTTGTTGCTGTTGTTCTCAGTTATTCGTATTCTAACATTGTCTTCTACAATAAATATGCATTGCTTTCGTAAGAAAAAGTCCATGAAGGTCTTTAAATGTTTGAGAATACACACTGCTCAGTTTCCAGGTAGGCACCTGGTATTTATTGATTCATTAGCTGAGTGAGAGAGTGAGAATAAATGAAGATGAATGAAGGCCAAAGGCACAGTCTCACGCAGCGTGTCTTTGCTCATCTCCTGACCTTCTGAAGGACGGCTGCCTCCTTCTGTGCCTGCAAAAAGTCAGTTCAGCACAGCTCTAGGCTTGCCTTCTGTGGCTGCCCCCTGAATGCAGTAACAGACCACTCACAGAGGAAAAATATTGCAGAAGGGTGTGGCCACAAGGGAAGTTGTTTGACTTTGTGAATCAAAAGCAAAACTCAGAGGCCCCACCTCCACTTAATTTCAGGAATCAAGGTGAGTGTCTCCCAGGTAAGCAACGTGTTGGCAGCTGTTGAGACAAATCCCCGAAGACCAGACCCCTGAGAGCCAATTAGCAGCTGCTTGTCTGAGAAGATGTTATTATATTCCAGGGTCTAAGGAACATGCTGGCATTTTTAAGTTAGTTTTGTCATGGATTATTCTTCCCAACTGAACCAGGGAGGGAAATCATAGAGGCCTGGTTTCAAAATGCAAGCTGTGCCTTCAGAGGAAGGGTAGAAAATCACACTGCAGCTGAGAAAACAGACTGATGGCAGTCAGTACGGTATCTGCTAATACAGTATAGTTCAAACGTAGTTACTCTGCCTTTGGTTGTATGAGCTGATAAAAAAAGAAGCAAGACTGTGTTTTGATTATAACAAATAGATAACCTACTTAAAGTCTTCATTCATGCAACATTCGTGCGCCATGCACCCGTTTATATGATCCGCTTTAGCAGCCAAGTGTCACAGCACTTATGATAGGAACTAAACTAATCTTTCCCACCTACATGGGCCGCTGGGATGCTCAAGCTGGTTTGTACCAACTCTTGAGAGCCAACTGTTAATTTTTCTGGATTTTTGAAGGCCAGTTAATTAAATACAATTTTGATTTTAAAATAAATTGTATAAATTTATGCTTAAATTATATTAAAAATAGAGGTAATAAGTACTCAATATTTACACTCCTTCCTAATTATTTTACTACATTTTGCTATTATCTATGGTCTCGAGGTTATTGTCTGCTATTGTGCTTGTGTCATGGAAATATTGCATGATGATATGATACTGCACATCTCAAGTTGGTAGAGTGAAATCACGGAAGGAGTATTTATGTGACAGAAATTGGCAAACACTACTAACCACAGCTTGGTTTATTTTTTTGGTTGCTCGTCCAGACTTAAGAAGATAACAGAGAAAATGTCAATGATGCAGATTAAACATAACAGTATGTCATATCTGTGGCTGCCAGATTGTAAATACCAAAAAAATGAGGAAATACTCTTCTAATCTCAAAACCATGATTGATTAAGGGAAGAAGTTACATATTGGCAAATGAATGGGGTGCCTACATGTCTTCATTTTTTTCTCTTTTGTCTTATTCAAAAGAAGTTACAGCATTCATCAAACTCATTTGTCAATGCTTCGAATGACTTTGCTGAACTGGATAGTAATCAATCATTTATTTGTAGTCTGATTTTGTCAGTTCATGATCTGATCCCAACTGTAGGCTGACAATGGACACAAGAGACCAGCGGAAATCAATAAAAACATTATACAAGAATCAATAGGCTACATGGAATATACAATAAAAAGCATTGTGTATTTTATAATTATTTGTGAACTGTGGGCTAACACAATGATAACAATACAAATATCAAGTTGACAGAAAATATAGTGATAAGAAAACTTACTGGAAGTGTGAGATAAGAGAGTGTAAAGCCAGATTGCATTCTCTACTAGAAAATGATTGCATAGCCATTTGCAAATCCCTCAGTGAACACTGTCATCCCTCCCATGGGTCAAAACCAAAAGTTTATCCAACTATGGCAAATATGAAAGAGGAAGGTAGTAATTGACAAGAGTCCTGCATGATTGATTCTTTAGCTAATCCTAGATAAAACAGCCTGCTTTCTTGTGCCAAATTTACCTAATTTATCAAACAATATTAGAAGTTGAAGGCAAAAGAAGAATCAAATTTCTCTTAATGTGTGTGTTTCTTGGAAATGGTGACTTATTTTTGCTGTTTGAAGGTGGAGGACATGATGAAAACAGAATTGTGGGATTTGGCACAGAATCTGGCTTAGATGACTGGGTGAAATACAAGGACTAGGGATGCAACGTAATATTTCAATGGAGTCCAGGCACATGCTACCAGTTATAGACATTATATACATTGATAAGAAATCGCAGCATTCCTCATCTGCTCATTTTACTTCCAGGGAAATCTGAGGAGACTCATAGTAGATTTTTTGTATCATAAAAGACTTAGATCTGACACTAGACCCTGAATCCTTCACAATTGCCTTTGAAAAAAAGCAAGTATCATGGTTTTCTCTGTGATATACAGGAATAAAACTACAACCATGAATCTATCAGTTCAGTTCAGTCACTCAGTCGTGTCCAGCTCTTTGCAACCCCATGACAGCAGCACACCAGGCTTCCCTGTCCATCACCAACTCCCGGAGCCTACTCAAATTCATGTACGTGGAGTTGGTGATGCCATCCAACCATCCCATCCTCTGCCATCCCCTTTTCCTTCTGCCTTCAGTCTTTCCCAGAATCGGGCTCTTTTCCAAGGAGTCAATTCTTCACATCAGGTGGCCAAAGTATTGGAGTTTCAACTTCAACATCAGTCCTTCCAATGAATATTCAGGACTAATTTCCTTTAGGATGGACTTGCTGTTCAAGGGACTCTCAAGAGTCTTCTCCAACACCACAGTTCAAAAGCATCAATTCTTCGGTGCTCAGCTTTCTTTATAGTGCAACTCTCACATGAATCTACACACATTTTAAATGTATGAAAGTATTTTTTTACATTTCCATTTTTCACCATATAATCTTTTAAATTTGTTATTAATTTTTAATTTATTTATTAATAAAATTATTTATCACTAATTATTTATTCATTATTTAATTTAATTTGTTATTAATTTTCATATTTCATTGTGTCCTTTTTATTGTCCTTTTATTTTATTATTATTATTCTTTTATGGCAAAATTTTCTCATAGCGCACAATTGATTGTGTGGCAAAACTGCTTGGGACAAAGATTCTGACGGTAAAAATGACTAGAATGAGACAAATGAGCTTGGAGTTCAGAGGCTGCTGTCCATACAAAACAAGGGATGTGGGATGTGCTTCCAGTGAACCAGCTCTGTGGTCTGGCATTGTGTGGGTTAAACAAGCTTTTGTCATAGTAGTCTACCCTAACTAACTACCATTTTTAACAGTTTTGGGTGGCATTTAAAAAATAAACCAGGTAGACAAGATTACCTGTTTCAGAAAACAAAGCAAAACAAACATAAAAACACATACTACCCCATCCTATCCGCCAGCCCCAAATATGCCAACATTGATACTGGTTGGCTTTGAGTGGTTTGAATCCTACTGCCCAAAATATATATCTTCCCCTTCCTTCTCCATGTGCTAACATCTGCAGTGACTTAATTAAGCAGCAGCACAACAGAAAGAAATCAATTTGCGCTCAATACAGCATGATTTGTGGGAATTATTTCTCCCACTGAATTCACAACGCCAGTTAATAAAAACACACTTGGGGCTCCGCTGGTGTTTGGGGCTGGAGCTCACACCCCAGCTGGCACGGGAAATGACACCCTCTCCCCAGGGGGAGCCCCCATCCCTGGTCCCACCTCACTCTCTCCCTTGATCCTTCGCTGCTTCCTGGGCTCATTCAGTGAAGTGTGTCCAAGTGGCAGGGGGACGGACCCTTGCTGGAGTGGCCCCCAAGCAGAGGACTGGTCAGCTTTAATCACTTGTATTAACTTAGAGCAACAGAGATGGCTGCTGAACGACAGAGCACGTAAAAGGCTGAGCCCGTAATTAATCTTTGCAGAGCATCAGATTCTTGACAAGCATGATGAGCGGATGCTCGCCCTGTATGTCCGTCCACATGGCCCTCTCCAGTCCCTCCACGTGTCAAGTAAATGTATGAGGACCCGAGGTGGGGAAAAGAAGCGTAGTGTCCATAGCTCAGAACTGAGATCCTAGGCGTCAGGACAGAACGTCCCCGGGGTCCCCTGAACAGGTGCAGAAACAGCAGGAAGGATGCTAGCTGAACAGGACACGGTTCTATCTTCTTAATTGCGTGGCAGAGTCCTTCCCGGCCTGAAAACAGAACAGCTGCCTAGGAGACAGTAGTTTTGCTTTAGCAAAACGGACTCTTTTTGCTCCCTGTCGTTCGTTTCTTTGTGCATAGTCCTGTAGGAGAGATCATCCAGGTCACTGTAGTCTACACTGGCTTCCTGAACTCTGCGTTCCTCCAAAGCCCTGGAGATCAGAGAGTTGACAGGAAACAGAACATCTTCAAATCTTCGAAGATGGTTGCCAACCCCCCAGGGATACAGGTAAAGAGGCTGCCTTTTGTGGTAGAAAAGGAAAGATGCATTTCCCCTGGTGACTCAACTGGTAAAGAATCCGCCTGCAATGTGGGAGACCTGGGTTCGATCCCTGGGCTAGGAAGATCCCCTGGAGAAGGGAACAGAAACCCACTCCAGTATTCTGGCTTGGAGAATTCCATGGACTGTATAGTCCATGGGATCGCAAAGAGTCGGACACGACTGAGTGGCTTTCACTTTTCACTTTTTCTGAAAGTGCGGCTGAGCCCACCTTCCTGCTATAGGGAATGCATTGGTTCCCACCTGCAGGACCAAAGGCGAACTGAACGGGATTGATGAGAGATCAATGTGACTGCCCTTGTGTGTGAAGGCGCCCCAGGAAAGCCATCTCCAGACTGGCCTCTGCAGGTCCTTAGAGCCTTCCTCTGCCCAGTTCATCTGAGCTGCCCTCATCCACCCGCCCTGCCTGCTTCTCCATCCTTCTCCATGCCTAGCCATCTGGCTACAATGCCAGGATGCAGGAGGGGAGAACAGGGGCCTTTTAGCAGAACCTGTCTCACTGTTTAGTAAGAATCTCTCTCCCTTTGCATGTGCACGTGTAAACACGTAATCTGAACAAAGTCCGGAGTGGAGTCGGTTTCCTGCTCCCTGGTCTAGCACGGGGTCCATCCCAAGCTCCACCAGGGCCAGGTGAGGAATCCAGCCATGGTTAAGCGTCTCTGATGACGGTCAAGGTCATCCAAGATGACTTCAGATGATCCTGAGATTCTTGTTGAGTCAAAATTATTTCCCTGTACCTTTTACCAATTGATATGTTCTTTGGAACATATTGAACTGGTCAATCTTTCCTCCACTTGAGGACAGCTCCTCAAGTACTGAAGCTAAGTATAAGTAACCCCCTGGAGACTGTCTCCTCTGAATGACAATGTACTAGTTGTGCTGACAGCTCTTCCTAAAACCATCCTCCTTTTGGGTCCAATTCTACTAGATTGTAGGCCCTAAAAGGCCAGAGCCATTTGTTACTAACCTTTGATTACCATACCCAGTTCTAAGATATACTTGGTACTCATTCATTTATTCAACTACCGTTTATAGACCAAGGGCTTCCCAGGTGGCTCAGGGATAAAGAATCTGCCTGCCAAGCAGGCAGTGTGGGTTCAATCCTGGGGCCAGGAAGATGCCCTGGAGAAAGAAATGGCAACCTACTCCAGTATTCTTGCCTGGGGGATCCCATGGATAGAGGAGTCTGACGGGCTATAGTCCATGGGGTTGCAAAGAGTAAGACACGACTTAGCAACTAAACACCAACAACAAATTTATAGACCAGCCACTAAGTGCCAGGCATTCTTCTAGGCTCAAGGGTACAAACAAAGCAAATTAAGTCCTTGATTTCATAAAGCTTACTTTGTAGTCAAGAAGACAGACAAAGGGCAAATAGATAAGAGTATATCCATATAATGGATAAGTGTTAAGAAGAGCAACTAGACAAGGTAAGGAGACAAGGAATAGAGGATACATTTCATAAAAAACGTGTTAACTTGAAATCCAAATAGACCTCCATCTCAGTCTGCATGTGGAAAAGGCACCAGATGAGTATCTGTGAATGTATTCTTCTATCCTCAGCGAAGGCACTGTTGAAGAAAACAATCCATATTCCAGCCCATAGAGGGCAGCAAGACATATTCTTGTGAGCCGAGCACAGAATAAAGCGTCCCACTCCACCAACTTGGAGACAACCCCAGATATTGTCCAGCGAGTGAACTATCCCATCATCCCCAACCAGGAAAACCTTTTCAATAATTTCTTATTATTAAATTGCCACCAGGCCATAAGAATACGTCTACTACGCTGAGAATTTTCTTTCCTTACATGTGCAGAAAAGTAGTCCAGCTTAATAAGACAGAGACCAGTTTTGGAAGAAAAAATTATTCTTCCCTCTAGGACTTTTCTCAGGTTGAGTTCACGAGCTACACACACAGAGATAAGACTTTGGTTACTTCTCACAGCCTAAAGAGATTTTGTCTGCAATGTTTGCTCAACTACCCCCTCAATTAACCAAGATTTGATTCATGAAGGAGTCAATTGTTTGGGCACCATTAATGTAGATCCTGACATAGTGGTCATTGAAAGAAAGGAGACTAGGAAAAATGGCTGTATCTTTGGAGAAAAGAATAGGAGATAAATAATAAATTATGTTCCTTATTTCCCTCAACCTACAAAGTGAACCCATGGCTAAAATATCCTGAAATTCATCGTAGGTACCTAGTCCCACCTGACACAAGATTTCAATAAAATCCAGGACCTGCAAAATCAGCCCCTGTGAAAGTGTTTCCTACCTCTATCTGCCCCTCCTCACCAATGATGTCCAGCACACACAGGAAACACTCAAAACCTATTTTTACTGCAAGGCAGGGGGTGGGCATCTGATAAACATTTTCTTAACTGACATGCTCTTTTCCTGGAGGCTGAGTTAATAGTTCAGTGGTTTGGCCTCTATAATCATCTCCCAGAGTCATTTATGTTGCCTGCTGGTCTTACCTGACTGTAGGTGCAAGACAGAAAAAAACATGCATCTAAACATTGAAGCATAATAATAACTTTAATAGTCACCATCATTTATTGAGTACTTCTATGTACTGTGTTAGTCGCTCAGTTGAGTCTGACTCTCTGCGACCCCATGGACTGTAACCCACCAGGCTCCTCTGTCAATGGAATTCTCCAGGCAAGAATACTGGAGTGGGTTGTCATTTCCTTCTCCAGGGGATCTTCCCAACCCAGAGATCAAACCCGCCTCGCCTGCACTGTGGGCAGATTCTTTACCGTCTGTGCTCTCTTGTTCATACATTACACTATTTACCACCTCCTCTACTGTGTAATGACATGGACATTTTACTCATTTTACTATGATGGGAGGTTCAGAAAGTTCTAATAAGTGGGTGAAATCTCAGGCTATCCATACAAGGCTGTAAAACCTAGACTGAAATCACTACTTAATTCTTACTGAATGGAATTTGGGGGATGAAATTGTTTTGAGATGCAAAGCTTCAAGAAAATGCGTCTGGAGAAACTTGTGTGGTTTTGTGCCATGGAAAAGATGCAATGGACTGGCTTGGAAATCTGGAGAAGATGAGAAAGAATAAATAAACATTTGTTTTCTTTTTAAAGCTTTTTTTTTTTTCCATCTACGTAGCCTTCCCATTAGTGAAATTCATAGATCATAAAAGTAATTGGAGATCCACATCATGGTGACGGATTTAATTTCATTCTTTTCCTTTCTGAACATAAAACACCTGTTTTTGATCTGTGTTTGTTCACAAGACATTCTGTTTCTCCAAAATAGGAAAACATCACAAAAGTCAGCAGAAAATGTGCAGTTAGTGAGCTAGGAGATATGTGTTTACATCCCAGAGCGTTGAAAGAGTCAACGCATCCCATCTCACCTTCCCAGTGTCCTGCATCCCTTTGTTGCTACATGCACTTGAGAAGGCTATTTTGGGCAAGTCACAGTCGAGAGAAGCTTCTTCAACCCCAGGGCTATCTCCAGTTCAACTGGAGTGGGTATCTAGGAGACACTGGGACAGTGGTGCCCCGCTTTGGAAGGTAGGAGAAGGACCGGCTGACAACCTTCAGTTCAGTTCAGTTCAGTCGCTCAGTCCTGTCCGACTCTTTGTGACCCCATGAACGGCAACACGCCAGTACCAACTCCCGGAGTTTACTCAAACTCATGCCCATCGAGTCGGTGATGCCATCCAACCATCTCATCCTCTGTTGTTCCCTTCTCCTCCTGCCCTCGATCTTTCCCAGCATCAGGATCTTTTCAAATGAGTCAGTTCTTCGCACCAGGTGGCCAAATTATTGGAGTTTCAGCTTCAGCATTATTCCTTCCAATGAATATTCAGGACTGATTTCCTTTCGGATGGACTTGTTGGATCTCCTTGCTGTCCAAGGGACTCTCAAGAGTCTTCAACACCACAGTTCAAAAGCATCAATTCTTCATTGCTCAGCTTTCTTTATAGTCCAAGTCTCACATTCATACATGACTACTGGAAAAAACATATCTTTGACTAGACAGACCTTTGCTGGCAAATTAATGTCTCTGTTTTTTAATATGCTGTCTAGGTTGCTCATAACTTTTCTTCCAAGGAGCAAGCGCCTTTTATTTTCATGGCTGCAGTCACCATCTGCAGTGATTCTGGAGCCCCCCCAAAATAAAGTCTCAAATTGTTTCCATTGTTTCCCCACCTATTTGCCATGAAGTGATGGGACTGGATGCCATGATCTTAGTTTTCTGACGGCCCTGGTTTCCTTTAAAGCGATCGTCAGTAAACAGGGCAGAAATTTCCCCAACAAACACTTTGCTGTGCTCCTGTTCAAAGCCTTGTTAACAACAAAGCACAAGTTTCCTCTTACAGGAACAGTGTCCCTCCCCCCAGTCTTATGAAGCCCTGCACTTTGGCAAACACTATCACACCCATTACCATCTCATTTAATTTAAACAAGTGGACCCGTTGAGCAAAAGCAAAATCATTCTGTTCTCAAAATAACTGCTAAACGAGCCAGCTTGGTCTCTGTTCATTAGCGCTTTGCACTGTGCATCACACCCGTGCAATTAGCGACACCTCTGTCACCAGCCTCTTGGGGTCCCCAGGCTTCCTCGGGGAGATCGTGAGCCTTAGAGCACACCACGCTGGAGAACGGGCCCTAGCGTCCCCAGCGCCGCTGTGACTCAGAGTCCTGGTGGGTAGACTTGTGTATCTGGGTCACCCAGATTGGGTCGGGTGCTGCTGGGAGGGTCTGCCCTCAACAAGTGCCAGTCATGAGAAGGGCACAGAATTTGCCTTCATTCCCTAAAGGAAAAGCCTCACTCCACAGTATACAGAGGGACATATACTTCAGAAGATTTGATAATGAGAGGGTTCTGGAGGACTATCCTGGTGATCCAGTGGTTAAGACTTCGCATTCCAATGCAGGGGGTGCAGGTTCGAACCCTGATAGAGGAAATAAGATCCCACATTTCAAAAGACAAAACATAAAACAGAAGCAATGTTGTTACAAATTCAATAAAGACTTTTAAGAAAGAGAGGGTTCTGATGTCTGCAGGTGGCAAAGCTCAGTGAAATCCCGAACGGCATCTCTCTGACCCACGTGCCCAGGGAGCCACCAGTTGCCTCATCGCCCGCCACCCCTCGCCACATGGGGTCTCCTGGCCCCTGACCTCTCCCTCCAGCTCTCTTTACATCTCATCCTTTCTTTTCAGGGCTTTGCACTTTTCTCCTGCCGCTCCAAACTTGTTTCCTCACAGCCACTCATTCATTCATTCGTTCCCACCTACTGAGTAGCTTCGACGCATCAGAATTCTAGGCGCTAGAGAGACAGCAGGAAACAAAACAAAGCCCATACCTTTATGTCCTTTATGTTCTTCTCAGAAAGGCTTAGAGCAAAGAATCCACATATAGTAAATACACTGCTACATGGTGAATGGTGCTGTGGAGAGAAATAAAATGGAAATAGGATAAGCCAAGATGAGAAGGAGAGGTTCAAGACCCTGTATTGGCTCTGGGTTGGGGCGATTGGGCCCCACCGTGGGACATGTCCCAATGTCTGGAAACACTTCTTATCGTTACAACGGTCAGAGCGCTACCAGCAGGTGGTGGATGGGGGCCAGGGATGCTGCCAAACACCCTACAATTCACAGGAAAGCCCCACACAGCCAAGGATGCTCTACCCTCAAACATCACTAGCGCTGAGCTTGAGAAACCTGCAATCAGGCATCGCCCAGCAAGGGGACAAAAGCCACACAGTATCCTGAACAAGGAAAGGTAAAGATAAAGACTTATTAACATGGGATCGATGGGCAGTGGGCACTGGCTGGGGAGAGTTAAAGAGAACTCTATAAAGGAGACAGAAGCAGTTGCTTTAAGGAGCGTACACGCCCCCGAGGGCTGAGGTGGACCACCTGAGGATGAGCCCAGCCCCAGAGCTGAGAGCTGGACGTCCTTGGAGAGGTCAGTGCTGCGGTTCACGGGCTGGTAGGGGAGTCGCTGCTGGACAAGCTGGACATCTGCCCCCTGGGAGGCCGAGGGAGCCCTGCTGGAAAGGGCACCGGAGCAGGAGTCTCTAGGAAGCGCAGGGCTGGAGGAAGCGGCAGGGCTGCAGGAGTCAAGCGATGTAGAAAGTGAGCCGGCAGGAGCCCCACCTGGGGACATGGCGCTGCTGGACGCGTGCAGCCGCTGGACATGTCCAGGGACACGTACTACACGCATCCAGCCCTGGAGAAAGTGTGCTCGGCAGGAGCCCAGAGCTGAGGAAGGCCCCCCAGGCATGAGGTCAGCAGGTGGGCGTGCAGAGGGAGGTCCGGAGACTGCAGGGCCATCAGGGGGCAGTGCACAGCCCGCAGTGGACGTTGTCTGTGCGGGGGTGTGGGGCACAGGGAGGTGGCCGCCGGGCCAGACCTAAAGCTACGAGCTCCCCAATGTCTACACGCCCTGCACATGCATCGCTGGACACACACCATGCGCGCAGTAGGAGCAAGAGAAGCCCCCGCTCCTGACAGAACTTAGCATCAAACCGCTGCAAGGAGAAAGGCTTCCAGAGTCCAGACTATCATCCCAGAGCAGGTATTCCAGGATGAATTTGGAGCTGAGAGGGAATACACTGGGAGCTGTCCCAGAGGTCCACACTGAAGGCTGTACAGTCGGTCCCCTGTATCCACAGGTTTGGCATCTGCTGATCCAACCGACTGCAGATCAAAAATATTTTTTTTAAAGTCCAGAAAGTTCCAAAAAGCAAAACTTGTATTTGCTGTAAGTCAGCAACTATCAGCATAGCATTTACATTGTACTAGGTATTAAAAGTAATCTAGAGATGATTTAAAGCATGCCAGGGGATGTACAGAGGATATATGCAAACAGCCATTTTATATAAGGACTTGAGCATCCTTGGATTTTTGGTAACCATGGGTGGGGGTGTTGTCCTGGAACCAAACCCTCAAGATACTCAGAGATGACTATATTTCAATATTTGCACTGAGGTCTCGATGGAGGGAGGGAGGAGCTGTGAAGACACCGAGAGACAGAAGGAAGAGGTTCAAACACCCCCAGGTGAGATGTAAACAGAGATGTTGATTGTCTATCACCATCTATAGCAATAAAAGCTTCTCCTGACAAGGCAGCAGCCAGGGATATAAATCACTGTGTATTCCTGATTCTTCCAAATCTTAGTTTTGATTGGCATTTGACTTATGTACACTTTTTTGGCTAAGGATTTACATAAATACAATAGATTGTACCAAAGGATTGCCTCGGGTGTCTGCAGTTGGACTTGATTCCAGCTCTGCCACTTACTGGGGGCTTCCCAGGTGATTCAGTGGTAAAGAATATGCCTGCCAATGCAGGGAACACAGGAGGCGTGGGTTCGGTCCCTGGGTCGGGAAGATCCTCTGGAGTATGTGTGTGATTAGTCCCTCAATCACGTTCAGCTCTTTTGACCCCATGGACTGTACCATGGACTGTAGCCTGCTAGGCTCCTCTGTCCATAGAATTATAAAGGCAAGAATACTGGAGTGGGTTACGGTTTCCTTCTCCTGGGGATCTTCCCAACCCAAGGACTGAACTCATATCTTCAACACTGCAGGCAGATTTTTTTACTGCTGAGCCACAGGGGGACGCCCTATCCCCTTAGGAGATGGCAACCCACTCCAATATTCTTGCCTGGAAAATTCCACGGACAGAGGAGCCTGGTGGGCTACAATCTATGGGATCACAAAGAGTCGGACACAACTGAGCAACTGAGCCCACTCACACTGCTACTTTTTTAAAATGAGGATGAGGGATATATGGTCTCCGACTTGAAAAGTCTTAAACATATCTTCAGTTGTAATGCATCTTTCTACACATAGGAAGAAGGAAAAAATTTTCACCTTTGTCCCTGTCCCAGCCACCTTAGCTTCTCAGCCTCAAAAATCTAAAAGTAGGAAAGACCTTCACTTTGGGAGTATAACCATCCATTTCATAGATGAAGATGAGGCCCAAGTGTTAGCAGAATAAGGAGGATCTGATGGGCTGAGACCTGACTATTTCAGTTGGGCATAAGAAAGGCAAGGAGCTCACAGCTGGAGGGCTCCCTTGGGTGGGAGCTTCTAGAAGGGGGAAAATTAGAGACATAGGAGGTTCAATCAGTTCACCTTCAAAGGCCCAGGGAGATTCCCTGTGGTAGACACCTGAGAATCTCTTACTTAGGTACTTGCCTATTTCTCCCCATGAAAATAGATGGTCTATGATCTTGGGCTCTTTGTATATCTGCTTGTCTCCATAGCCATCACCCCTAAACCTGTCCAGGAGTTCAGAAAATGCTGAAGGAGAACTTGCACCTCCATGGGCCAAACGCTCCTTCTGAGTTCAGGGGTCGTGATGAAAACCCCATCTCTGCCTCTTGGCCTTGGTGCCCCTTGTTTGGGCAGAACTCCACGGAACAGCTAAATACAAATACAGTTAAACACTGCAGCCACTTAATATTGCCTCAGTCAGTAACAACAGTATTTTTGAAAGTATACAGAAATCAAGAGTAAACAAGTGCTTCCATATACATTATTGGATTGTTTCCAATGCAGGAGCAACTCTTTTTTTAATCGTGAACTTTCTATCACTAGTAGCCTTATTTGTTGGGTCTTTTGTCTCTTTCCAATGGGTTGGGCTGAACCTGGTAGAATTACCGGGGACAGAACTGGATTGGGAAGATCTTGGGCTCAAATATAACCAGAATGATGTACGCATGAGTGACCTGAACTGGATTGGGAAGATCTTGGGCTCAAATATAACCAGAATGATGTACGCATGAGTGACCTGAAGGTACAGCCAGCATAGAACCAAGATACAGCCACGAGAAGTCAAGTTTGTCCCCAGAGACCACACAGTGCTTCACATCAAATAAAAAAAAAAGAGAAAGAAGAAAGGATGGAAATCAGAGAATGAGCAGCAATGTCTTGATTGGGAGGGTCCAGATAAGGTGCTATGATTGAGAACAGGAGCAGGGTTCAGCACGAATTTATAATGATGAAAAAGCGACCTCTTCATTTGGTGCCTGTACCCAATGCGGGCAGAATGGGGATTTAAAGGAGCTTTCAGATGGCTGCCAGCAGGTCACCTCACAGGCTTTGCAGTCAATGGAACGTGAAAGAGATGCATTTTCATAGGGGATTAAGTCTGATAGATGCAGACAGCCTTTTCCTCTGTGGGTTTGTCATCACTTGCTTTGAATCCTACAAAGAGCTTTAATGCAGGATGAGAAGCCAGGTAAACATTCAATAACCAGGTGTACTTGCCACTTTTAAACAATTATTTCCCTTGGACAGCAAGGGCATCAAACCAGTCAATCCTAAAGGAAATCAACCCTGACTATTCATTGAAAGGACTGATGCTGAAGTTGAAGCTCCAATACTCGGGCCACCTAAGAGTCAACTCTTTGGAAAAGACCCTGATGCTGGGAAAGATTGAAGGCAAGAGAAGGGGACGACAGAGGATGAGATGGCTGGATGGCATCATTGACTGGGTGGTTATGAGTTTCAGCAAACTCCAGGAGATAGTGAAGGACGAGAAATGCTGGCATGCTGTAGTTCATGAGGTCACAAAGAGTCAGACACGACTTAGCTACTGAACAACCACCACAACTAAAGCAAAGCCTTTTTATGAGAAAATGGAAACTTTATATAAAGTGTGCAGTTTAGATAATGTCCTAAATCATTCAGAAAGAAACAAATAACCAGCCAAGGAGAAGGAAAGGTTTACTAACCTAAAGTGGATTGTCTGCTTTGCACATCATTCTTTCATTCAGCAAGAATTGTTGTCTCTAAACACCCATCTTCACTAGGTAAGTCTCTCACTCTTCTTCTCGCTGCGTGGGCAGAGACAACTCTTTCTCTCTCTGTAAGCAGAGAACTGGCCACTCACTGCAAAGTTCACCTCCAGAGGTCTTAGGGCAGCTGTGCCTTCAGGAAGTCCCTCCTCACTCACTGTCGCCAGTTAATCTGGTTGAGAGTCTCCATTGCCTTGAGCTTCCCAAGTGGCGCAGTGGTAAAGAACTCGGGTTTGATCCCCGGGATGGGAAGATCCCCTGGAGGAGGAAATGGCAACCCGCTCTAGTAATCTTGCTTGGGAAAGCCCGTGGACGGAGGAGCTTGACCGGCTACAGTTCATGGGGTCACAAAAGAGAAATCCTGTGGACAGAGGAGCCTGGTTGGCTACAGTCCACGGGGTCACAAAATTGCCGAATGAGACTTAGTGACTAGACAGCAACAACCCCATTGCCTCATCAGTGCATCTCAGGAGGCGAGAGGAGGTGATGCCATCAGGCCCGGAGAAGAATCGCCAGCCAGGACGTGTCAGAGCATCTCTTGAGATGCTTCATAGTGAACGCTTCTCTGGGCAGTCCCACCCCCATTCTGACATGGAGAAGGATGACGAAATCAAGGCCCCCCCCGCCAGTGACAGAATTTCTGCCCATGACCCCAGTTATACTCAAGCAATTGGCTTCTACACAACCTGTTTAAAAGAGGACACATGAAAAATCTCTCAAAGGTCAGTGGAAACAGCCACAATCTGTTCTAAAATCTCAGTCAAGGAAAAAAAAAAAACCCACATGGAGTAAGAGAACATACAGGATTAATGATCTCCCCACTCGGCAGGGAGAAATTAACACCAGCTGGGGGATGGATCCGTCAGAGGCAATGAACGACACGGGCAGAGACTGCTGATAAGTTCATTCATTGCAGAATTTGAAATACGACTTACTATTATGTGAAGAACATGGAGGAGTATCATTCTTTGCAGAGGATAAATACCCCCCAAATACTCACAGCCCAGCGACAGAATTCAACTCTTTGGGGCTTCTAATTTTTTCCTGACCCTGTGCCCTGGAATTGCCATACAATTCATGGGGTATGAAGTAGGAAAATTACAAATATTAGTTTTTTTAAGCATTAGTCACAAAGGCATATGTTTGTAATATGCATTTTCACGGTAAAACCATCTCAAAAAGTCAACTTATTTACAATGACACTTGTTTATTAAAATATTTCAGAGGTATAACATACCAAATGAATATTATTTCCATGTAATGTGTATTATGTTCTTTATATTAAAACTGAAGCTGTTTTTTAAGGGATTCCAGTTTAAATTTCCCTGATACATTGGAGGGTACATGTTTCCAGCTGCCCAGCTCGTAAAGGCCAAAATTTCTATAATGACAGCATGATTACCTGTAAGGAGAAAATAAATTCAAACTCCATTCATATGGTTTAATTCCTATGATGTCAAACCAATGTAACTGATTTTAAAATATTTTTTACCAGGCATGAGACAGGATTAACTTGAGGATTTAAATTCACAAATAATCTAATAAAGATGAGGCTTGAACCATTAAGTCATCTCAGTGTAGACAGCATGTCACTTCCTTCCAGAAATGTTTTACGCTCAGTGCAACGAGCTTTCCCCTCTCTTTGAGGGGAGCTTAGCTTTCCCCTCTCTTCAAGCATCCTGACAATGATATCTTCATGGAACGTGAAAGAAAGCAAGAGACCAAAGATGACCCACAAACTGGGGTGTCCCAGCTGGGGGTCGGTCAGGGTCCTAGAATCTTGGCCTGGGAGCAGTAGATCATCACTTGGAGATCAGGTTCAGAGCAGCAGAATTGAGGGGGCCAGAGCCCGAGCCAGCAAGGGGAGTGGGAGATGAGCGTGAAATGGAGGATGAGGCAATCAAGGAGAGCGGCCCTCCAGGCTCTTCTCCCTGCTCCAGGCTTCCAGGCGAAAAGCCTTAAACTGGAGACGCAAAAGCTTTGCTATTAGACTTGACTTTTTAAAAAACTTCTAAGTGAGACTGCTCATTAGATGTTAAACTGGCCAGAAAAGCTGTGGGGTCAGAAAGAGAGGTCAGAAAGTCGGGGAAGAAATGACGAGGATGGAGACCAAGCATCAGGTTTCTCCTGCTGACGCTGTGCCAAGTCCAGTCTGTTCAGGACCAGCCTCACCAGGGCGATGCTCCCAGCCATGCGAACCTTGGACCTTTGGTGGGTAAGGGAACTTTCTTACCTGGACACTCGCTTGGGCTCCAAATAAGTTTAAATTGGGGCCAGTAAACAGAGCTGCTCCATAACCTTCACTAACCTTTCTTTAAGTTCGGCTATCCCAAGCTAAGGGGGCCACCCTGGTCTGGACCCTCCTGTGGCCACTAGGGTTTTCCGGGTTCTGCCTGGTGAATATTCACCCATTAACATCAAGCCCGAGACATGGCACTGTCTCCAGGGGAGGGAGGGCATGCTGCATCCTGGCCGGCGAAGGAATCCTGCGCTGACTTCTTGGGGAGTCGTCAGCCCGCCGGCTGAGGGTTGTTGCAGGCGCAGACCCAAGAACTGGAAAATGTCAGACTCTGCTCAGCAAGTCCCTTCTGTGACTGAGAGGAATGGATGAGCTTGGAGGGAATAAAAATGGGACAACGGCTTAAAGCAACCGCATGAATCCACCAGCCTCTCCCTGACCCTTTTAGATGGAGCTAGAGAAGAGAGAAATACAGGAGAAATCCCTCCCAGTCATCTCTCCCTCATGTAGTGGAGACATTACCTTTCTGTGGACATGAATTTTTAATGTTCTAAATTTCAAGAACTGGTGAAGAGCTAAACATCATTTTTCTCCCTACTTACAGTTTCCTCTCTGCATTTTTTTGGTGTATGTGTGTGTGTGTGTGTGTGTGTGTGTGTGTTTGTGTGTGTACTGAGGTATTGGATTAGCCAAAAAATTCATTCAGATATTTTCATAAGATACTATGAGAAAACCTGAAGAAAATTTTTGGCCAACCCAACATTAGTTTCTTAGAACTGCCATAACAAATGATCACAAATATGCTAGCTTCAAACAACAGAAATTTATTCTCTCACCGTTTTGTCCTCAGCTTCCAAAAGACCATGTCTTATTACAACTTGGAGCCCAGCAGGTCTTTTCCGAGGCTTCTCTAGAAGAAGAAAAAAAATGCTGTTTCTAAAGGAAAATCATCTGAGACTTACAATTCTGCCCTCCAGTGAAGACATTTTAATTATGCAAAACATTTAGATTCTTGTTGTCTTAAATGTCTCTATTGCAGAAGATGACGTGGGATTTATGCGTTTCATAACCAAAAAGTCCATTAAAGTGTTATTCTGCGATTAATGAAAAAGTCTGTCCTCTGCCTTCAGAGGAAAAGAAACATTACAGGCAGCTTCAAAAAGAGCAGTTTCTTCCTATATTGGTGTTTCTTAGAAAAAAAAAGAAAAAGACGTCCAGGCAGTTCCCCAGAGCACCCTGCTGTATGCAAAGAGCGAAGGGATGGAAAGAAGGAGGGAGGGAGGAAGAAGGGAGGGGAGGCTGCTTGATCAGTTTCAGAACTTGGTCACATGACAGGTTAATTCTTTGTTTCCTCGTTTGTCTCTCTCACTACAGTAAGCAACTGAAGAGCAGAAGCTGTGACCTAATCAACAGTATGAAAGTGAAAGTGTCAGTCGTGTCCGACCGACTCTGTGACCCCATGGACTGTAGCCCGCCAGGCTCCTCTGTCCATGGGATTCTCCAGGCAAGAATACTGGAGTGGGTAGCCATTCCCCTCTCCAGGGGATCTTCCCAACCCAGGGATCGAACCTGGGTCTCCCACACTGCAGGCAGAATCTTTACTGTCTGAGCCACAAGGGAAGGCCACATAATAGGGTCTAACAGGTGGTCCGTGAAAGTTGAATCCACAGATGCGCATATCGATGGATGGATGCATGGGTGAGTGCATCAAAAGAAAGAAGGAAGGAGGCAGGAAGAAATAGCATAGATAAAATAATGGTAAGATATGCAATCATCTTTGCCCGCCCTTTATACCATTTGAAGTGAAACACAATTCTATCAGCCTTTGTATGTGTGTGTGCTCACTCAGTTGTGTCCAACTCTGTGTGACCCCACAGACTGTAGCCTGTCAGGCTCCTCTGTCCAGGGGATTTCCCAGGCAGAAATACTGGAATGGCTGCCATTTCCTTCTCCAGGGGATCTTCCTGACCCAGGGATCGAACCTGCATCTCTTGCATCTCCTATGTTGGCAGGCAGATTGCTTACCACTGTGCCACCTGGGAAGCCCGTTCTATCAGCCTTAATGCTCTCGTTGGTAATGCTCAAGGAAATGAGGTGTGGTAAGAGTATAAAAATCTCCAGATTGCCCTTGGGGCCTTGTGTAGTCCACAACCTACATGTTCTCTTCACCCAACGAGAGCTGTGAGCCTGCAGATTCGGAGGAGAAACAATGAAGAAAGTGTTTTTAACCTTGGATGTCTGGCATCTGCCTGCTCGTTCAGAGAGAGCAGTACGCTCTCTTGTCCTGACCGCCTTCTCACTCCCGGCGAGGAACTGACACAGTATGTCTCCATCCTGCACCTGAAGACTCTGAGGATGACCAAGGGATGCGGAGCTTCCAAGGTCCAGCAGCTGGATCCTGAACCTAGGTTTCCTGATTCTCAGACCAGCACTTATTCCACTCCACAGGAAGAACTACAGTGTTCATTGGCGTCTTCACGTCATAGAAACCAATGCTCTCTGTTAATGTTTAAAGTCTCAGGAGTCTGCATTGCTAAAACAGACATCAGTTAGTGGTGTGATGTGTCGGGAGTGAGAGAACCAGCCGTCTCCTGCTCCTGGGGCAGTAATTCCACTTAAGCCGTAGTTATAACACCCAACAGAGAGCTGCAAAGTGATCAGTTCAACCAGAGGAAAAAAGCAAAGTGTACTCGTTCTGCCAACATTGGAGAGGCCCTTTGAGGACACCCCTCTGAGCATTAGGCTGGTGGAAGGAAAGATGCCCGCTGGGACCCCTGCCAGGGCACAGTGACAAGCTTCTGTGTCCTCGGGCGAGTCACTTGGTTAAGTGTGCACCAATGGAAGAAAGAGAAAGATGAAGGGCAATCCCTGAAGATGGTGGGGGAGGGTGCACGAGCCGGGCTGCCAGGCTACCGTGCGGTGAGATCGCAGGCACCAGGAGAGGAAGGGCATGCGTGGCTACGCTGTGCTGAAAGGCACACACCGTGTCCAGGCAGTGCTGGGCCTGAGTGTAACATCACCGGGCATTGGCCTAAGGCAGCGACTCCTGCATGTAGAGACAGGAGGCTGGGGAATGAATGGGGCTTCCCTGCTGGCACAGATGGTAAACAATCTGCCTGGAATGCAGGAGACGTGGGTTCGATCCCTGGGTCAAGAAGACACCCTGGAGAAGGGAAAGGCAACCCACTCCAGTATTCTTGCCTGGAGAATTCCATGGACAGAGGAGCCTGGCAGGCTACATACAGTCTGTGGGGTCACAAGAGTTGGGCACAACTAAAAGTGAATCAGGGCCCGTATTATCTACCTCCAGGCCAATCCCCCTGAGTATTTGTGAAAAAGAAGCAGGAAGCAGTTGATGTGGCTGAAAGAGGACAGGTTTCTGAGTCACATGAGCCAAGTGAGATGCTGGCTCTGCAAACTGAACGACAACTGAGTCCAGGCCCTGCAGCCCCTCAGAGCCTTGGGTCCCCCATCTGCTCGGGGGAAAGACAGATGGCTCCACCCCCTGAGAAGGCCAAAGCTTTCTGAGGCCCTGGAGGTACCTGCGCAAGGTTAAAAGTGTCAAGTACTCATCTAGCGACTCCTTAATTCCTCCAAGACACGGGGGGCTCACTACACCAGGACGTGGAGCGCAGGCTCCGCAGTTTTGCCTCTTCCTCAGCATGAGTAACAAAGAAAAGTAAGAAATGGACCCAGAGACTGTCACAGAGCGAAGTAAGCCAGAGAGAGAAAAACAGAGATCACACATCAACACACCTAAGTGGAGTTGAGATAAATGGTAGAGATGATCTTACTTCCAAAACAGACACAGAGACACAGACGCAGAGACCAAACATGTGGATGCCAAGAGGGGAAACTGGGGTGGGGGATGAACTGGGAGACTGGGATTGACGTATATACACTACTGATATTATTTATAAAATTGATAACTAGTGAGAACCTACTGCCTGGCACAGGGAACCCTATTCAATGTCCTTGTGGTGACCTAAAGGGAAGGAAATTCAAACCAGAGGGGATACAAGTCTGCTTAGAGATCATTCACTTTACCATGTACAGAAAAGAGTAACACAACATTGTAAAGCAGCTACACCCCCGTAAAAATTCATTTAAAACATTTTTAAACTAAAAATAAATAAAAAATAAAAATAAAGTAAGAAATTAAGGCGTGTAATGAGGCCATAAGTCTTCCCCGGTGGCTCAGTGGTAAAGAACCCACATGCCAGTGCAGGAGATGTGGGGTCAGTCCCGGGGTGGGGAAGATTCCCTGGAGGAGCAAATAGCAACCCCCTCCAGTATTCTTGCCTGGGACATCCCATGGACAGAGGAACCTGGAGGGCTGCTGTTCATGGGGTCACAAAAGTCAGGCATGATTCAGAGACTAAACAACAACAAAAAATGACCCACTAGTGATTCTCTTCTCTGAAGAACAGCATCCCTTAAAAATGGTGCTACAAGTTAGAAATCCAATTTGTGGCAAGATTTTAAAAAGTCGAACTCCTGCACTCAAAGCTAGCATTGCCTTGCACAGAACCATCCACAGTGGTTCAGTTTAATCTTGGCTCTTTGGCTTACACGCTTCCTTTCCTAGTTCCCCAAATGCTAGATCCATATTTTTTTAGTAGTACTATCATTTTGAGGCTCTATAAAGCTATGTGTTTAATAGAGAAAGAAAAGAGGAAAGGGAGGGGGGAAGGGGAGAAGGAAGGAAGAAGGAAGGAAGGAAAAAGAAAAGAAAAGCCTTTTGGTTTAGCAGGATGGCATGTTACTTCTGCTTTCAAGTTCCACCAATTAGCCCCAGCACATGGTTTCTCTTGGCAGCCTTCTGCTTCCCATCACAGATGGTATGGAAAAGTCTGACTGCTGACTTTCTGGCTCTCCTTTCCTATTTCCTCTCCCCACAGCTAATTTAAGAAAGTCTACGTGATACCAGGACAGCTGTCAGCCCTGCCTTGTTTCCCCTGCCCTGGCCGTCTCCAGCCCCCCACGGCCACGGCTCGTCCCCTCCTGCCCCCGAGCCTGACCTGACAGCGACAGGGAAGAATTGGCCTCCTTCGGCAGTGGCATGGGATGAAGTAACACCCCTGGGGGGGGGGGTGGGGGGGGACCCGAGACCCTGAACTTCAGGGCTCCTCCGAGATCCAACTGCCTCAGGTCTGAGCATCCGCGCCCTCGCAGGTTGGGTCCAGTCCATGAGCTGGGCTATTCCCTAGTGCGGTGGTGCCTCACTCACCCTGGGCAGGGAAGTCCCAAAGTCTCCATACAGTTCATAAGCCAAATCTTGGGTCTCCCCATCACACCCTGCGGAGGCCACTCATTTCCAGATGCTTATCAGCAAGTAGACAGTTCAACAAACTCTCCCCATGTAGCCCCACCTGTGACGGAGCCTGCCCAGGCCAGCATCTCCACCTGGGGGCTTACCGAGTCCACACCCCCACCTCCTTCAGTTAGCTCCCAGGATGCAGGAGCCAGCTCCCGGGGCAGGTGGAGCAGAGCAGAGTCTTCAGCTAGATGGGAAGGAGCATGAGGGATGAGGCAAGACACACTCCCAGCAGTTCCTGAGGACATAGTCCAATCTGAGTCTGGCAACTGAAAGAAAGGAACGGCTTTCCAAGCACTGCAGATAAAGGGACAAAAACTCCTTACTGTTGGCTACGTGACAGAACCCCACTGCTGCCAGGGAGGGGCAGAGAGAGAGAGAGATTACTCCAAGGAATTGGGTCACTGATTGGGAACTGGCGAGTTCAAGATCTGCAGAGCAGGCCAGCAGGCTGGAGACCCAGAGCAGAACTGAGTCGAAGCTCAAGCTCCAAAGGCGATCTGCCAGCAGGACTCTCTCTTTTCCCAAGAAGGTCATTCTCTTTTCTATTAACACCTTCAACTAATTAGATGGGGCTCACCATCTCCGGGAGAAGCCTGGTGAGCTGCAATCCATGGGGTTGCAAAGAGTCAGACATGACTTAGCAACTGAACAAGCACCACCACCACCCACATTATGGAGGGTAACCTGCTTTACTCAGAGTCCACTGATGTATATATTAGTCTCATCTAAAACAAACCTTCACAGAAACATCTAAATAATATTTGATCAAATATCTGGGGGCTTTGGCTCAGCAAGCTGACACCTAAAATTAATCATCACAAACATTGCATCCCAGCTTCTCTTCCCATCATGCTTCTATATGAGCTCCTCTCCCGGCCACTCAGAGACTAGAGATGGTTCCCTGGACACACAGGGAACTTGCAAAGCTCTAGGCCCTTGTCCATCCCTGCGTAATCCCAGAGCCGTGTTCCTGTGTCTCAGTACATGTAGTCACAACTAGTGTTCATCTGCCCGTCTGCTCATGCGGACTCAGACATCCTCAAAGATACATTCCGTCTCTTACTCATCATGTTGCCAGCATCTAACATAGTAGTTGGAACTTGAAGAATTTCAATGGATGTCTGTGAAGCAAAAATTGGTCCAGAAAGATGAAGACTCACACCAAAGTTGAGGGCTGCTGGGATAACTAGGGACTGAGATGGAAAAGGAGGTGGAAATTCAGAAAGTTACAGTGAAGCCCAGAATCACCTCTGGCTTTGGAAATCCCAGAAGCCTTCATCAAGGAAATAGTATTTGAATTATGCTCCGCAGAATGGTGGGATTTCAACATGTAAGGATGGAGGAAGGGCATTTCAGTGGAGGCAAGGCCTTCAATAAAAGCCCTGAGGTGGGACGATGCAGAGAATGTTCAGGGAGGAATGGAGAGAGTTACACGCAGGCCGGGAAGGAGGCTGGAAAGGCGGCAGGGGCCAGATGCTCGCAGGCTGCAATGCCCAGCTCGGCACGCTGGATGTATTCAGATGCGGTGGTATTCAGATCGGAGGCTGTCTACATCGGGCAGGGGTTGGGGAGTGACATGATGGTTCAGGACGGGCTGTCACTTCTGTCTCTGCCTGGAAAGTTATTCGAGCGAGGTCGCTGAGGTGCCAGTCCTCGGAGGTGAGCTCACTGATGCCTGAGTGAATTGAATAACAGGGGTGGGCGAGGGACACCACCTTCACTGTCATTCATTTGCAAACCGTAGGCAGGGCCAGAGATCTGACTGCTCCCTTTACATTTAGTGGTGTCATTTAGACACTGTCGGAAAGCAGGAAAGGAACACGTTCCAAATGCTGAATGACCAAAACAATGGCTGGGCTTCAGTCCTGACTGTAAATGCAAGCAAACAAAAGGGTGTGTGGAATGATGTCATTGTTTGGTTCAGTTCAGTCACTCAGTCGTGTCTGACTCTTTGCGACCCCCATGAACCGCAGAACGCCAGGCCTCCCTCTCCATCACTAACTCCCGGAGTCCACCTAAACCCATGTCCATTGAGGTGGTGATGCTATCCAACCATCTCATCCTCTGTCATCCCCTTCTCCTCCTGCCCTCGATCTTTCCCAGCATCAGGGTCTTTTCCAATGAGTCAGCTCTTCCCATCAAGTGGCCAAAGTATTAGAGTTTCAGCTTCAGTCCTTCCAATGAACACCCAGGACTCATCTCCTTTAGGATGGACTGGTTGGATCTCCTTGCAGTCCAAGGGACTCTCAAGGGTCTTCTCCAACACCACAGTTCAAAAGCACAAGTTCTTTGGTGCTCAGCTTTCTTTAGAGTCCAACTCTCACATCCATACGTGACTACTGGAAAAACCATAGCCTTGACTAGACAGACCTTTGTTGACAAAGTAATGTCTCTGCTTTTTAATATGCTGTTTAGGTTGGTCATAACTTTCCTTCCAAGGAGTAAGCATATTTTAATTTCATGGCTGCAGTCACCAAATGCAGTGATTTTGGAGCCCCCCAAAATAAAGTCTGTCACTGTTTCCACTGTGTCCCCATCTATTTCCCATGAAGTGATGGGACTGGATGCCATGATCTTAGTTTTCTGAATGTTGAGCTTTAAGCCAACTTTTTCACTCTCCTCTTTCACTTTCACCAAGAGACTCTTCAGTTCTTCTTCACTTTCCACCATAAGGGTGGTGTCATCTGCATATCTGATGTTATTGAAATTTCCCCCAGCAATTTTGATTCCATCTTGTGCTTCCTCCAGCCCAGCGTTTCTCATGATGTACTCTGCATATAAGTTAAATAAGCAGGGTGACAATATACAGCCTGTTCCATGTCCAGTTCTAACTGTTGCTTCCTGACCTGCATGTAGGTTTCTCAAGAGGCAGGTCAGGTAGTCTGATATTCCCATCTCCTTCAGAATTTTCCACAGTTTATTGTGATCCATATAGTCAAAGGCTTTGGCGTAGTCATTGAGAGCGTCTCTAACATAGGTGGAAATGTGGGGGTCAGGAGCTGCGGGCTGGTGTCCACACTTCAGCAAGGCCTGGGCGGGCTGGGCTTCACGGCCACTCCTCTGTAGCCTGGGGTTGACCATGGTCTGTCTGACGGCCCCGGGCTGCTGGCCTCAATACAGGGAGAAGCAGAGCCCGGCTCACTCCCTGGAGACCCACCCGGGGGGCCAGGCAGGTGCAGATGGGCAGGCCGGCTGCTTGGTAGTACCAGGTCCCCCACTTCCACCCCCTCTCTGTTGTTTCCCATTTAGTTCAGTCTTAGACATGATTGTGAAGGAAGACTTTGTCAGAACATACTTTCTAAATGATTTCCCTGGAGCCTCAGCATCCAGAGAAAAGCAAGTCCCCAGCAAGACCCTCGAATGCATCACAGCTGTTGGAATGCCTTGCCCGGGGCCCTGGGTATCACCTCCCCTGTGGGACTGAAAGAGGCTCATGTCTGTTCTCTTGGTTCCCCCCACACCTGACGAGCCTGGCCGGCAGGTGCACCCCCATCACCCCAGGTACGGAGCTCCAGTCTCCTGGGCAGAACTGGACATGCACACAAGTGTGTTGAGAGTTGTCAGAAAGTTCCATGCATGAAACACTCAATGCCAGTGTTCTGCGGTGCGGGGCAGAACCTGCCCCACTGTGTGCAATCCCAGGCAGTGAGAAGAGATGCTCCCCGGGAAGGGTGGGTGCTCCACTCCAGCCCTCTTTTATTTCTAACTGGGTTTTGGCTGCAGTGCTTTGGGGTGATTAAAGCAGAGCTTTAAGAAGGAGGCAGAGGACCCAACATCCTGGAATATTTTTTTCTACTGGGATCTTTCAGTGAGGAAAAATATGGACAAAATGATTTTTCCACTAAAAAAAAAAAAAGTAAAGAAAAAAATCCTAGTAGGAGATTAAGAAAAATTAATGAAAGGCTTATTAAGCACAGAAGTATTTTGTTTACTCCCTGCAGGCTGCATTTCACAATTATTACCTTTCTTTAACAAAAAACCCAGTCAAACAATAGGATAAATTGTCAGCCCACAACCTCATAAAGCTTTCCTGAGCAATCCTTCTCCAGAAAGACACGGTGGCAGTCTTCGGAGCTCTGATTCTTCCAGTCAGACAGCAGGTGGCAGGTAATTCCAAGGATGGTGTCGGGGGTCCCCTGATTTCCTAAGACAAAGCCTGTGGAACGTTTAAAAACTCCTCCTCCTGGAAAGAAAAAAAGTCCCATTCAACAACAACACTGGATTCTGACCCCTAAGATCCATGGAGGGAAGGGCACCCTTCCCTCTGGCAAAGGCCTGTGTAGGCAGTAAGGTCCTTCCGGCTCAGCCACCCTGTACCCCATTGCCCTGGGGCTGTGAACGCTGACAATAATGGGGAGGATCCTACACTGGGCCCTGAAACAAGAAAAGTAGGTGCTCCAGGTGGATTCCTTCGCTGAGATGGACAAGACTGGAAGAAAAGTTAAACGTGAATGATAATGTGACTCTTAGGAGCAGAAACATATCTAATCTAGCTTAAGTGCACATTAAAGAAACAAAGGATTTGTAAGGCTGCTACCCACCAATCTGCCCATAATAAAGCCTGATATTAAACACACCAAAAATAGAAAAAAGTAGACCGATCCACTGCTCTGACTTGGTCCTCACTCTGGCCCCATGGGTTAAGGGGGTACTATGATTATCTCCATTGTCCACATAGAAAACAGAAGCCCAGAGCAGTTAAGTAACCAGCCCAAGCTCACACAGCTGGTAGAATTCGAACTGAGGACTGTGTGAGCCCAGAGCCTAAGACTCCAACATTTTTTTAATTAGCTGCCTCATGGGCTGGCCTGAGTGTTGCCATCAGCTCCTTCCTATCCAAACCCTGCCACTTAGGATCAGGAAACAGGGAGAGGAACATGGCTGAGCAGACAGCCAGAGTCTGAGGACAGGGGGAAATAGCAGGGACACAGACATGGGCAAACCATACCCGAGTCATTCCTCCAGCAAAGATGCCACACCTAACCCATAGGGGTGGCTGCCTTCTGTGACTCCAACTAGCCATAGATAATTTTTTGCCCAGATATTCTGGGTCTTACAAACATAAAACAGAAACATCAAGCCTCGTGAGACGTAGCATAAGATGACAAACTCAATACATGTGACCCCTCCTTCCTCTCCCTTCAGTCTGTGCTGGGACATGCCAGGGAACAGGGAGGATATTTGCAAATGATGTTGCTTTCTTCACCCTCTTGGCTCATCTCTGTCCAGTTATCTGGAAAGTGAAAGGGGAATTGCCAGGGACAAAACAAATAGGGAAGCATTGAACATGTTTAATCATTTTTGATGATTCACTATGAAGGCCAGCGCATTGCCATACTCCAAGGTCACTGTGTTCCTGGAAACTAACAGTTGTTAAGTGGCTAAGTCGTGTCCAACTCTTTGCAACTCCATGGACTGTAGTCTGCCAGACTCCTCTGTTCATGGAATTTCCCAGGCAAGAATACTAGAGTAGATTGCCCTTTCCCTCTCCCGGGGATCTTCTCAACTCAGGGATCAAACCCACATCTCCTGCATTGGCAGGCAGATTCCTGCTTTGGCAGGCGGATTCTTTACCGGATGTGCCACCTGGGAAGCCCAAACCCTCCCAGAGACCTGACAAATATTGATCCCAGCCTGGCAATGCACCGAGCTGCCCCAAGTCAGATGCATTGTCTCCCACGCTGCACTAAAGAATCAGTGTTGATGGGTGCCCAACATGACCACACAGGATTTATGCAAGATCCAGCTTAAGGAACACAAGCATAGCATCTCTGCGTGGCCTCCTCCACGTAGCATCTCTGCCTTCATGAGTTGAGAGAGTGAGGGGATTCAGGGTCTCCATTTGTGCAATGAAGCCTAGTAAGACTTCTTTTTAGTCCTGAGTAACTCATTTTCGACCTTGTTATGATTACTTTCCAAAAGCTTTGGAGGAAGGCTCCAAGGACGCCAGATCTTCAATCTGCTCTCTGGGGTGCTGGCTATGTGATAGCCGGCAGCCTCCTCACTGGCAGGGCGGTGGGAAGACAAATGGTGGTTTCTCGTTCCTGGGAGCAGTGGGGAGTCAGGATGGCTCAGGGGCCTGGCGGTACTTCAACCAAAGTCTCAAAAATCCCCTTGCCTCTGTATACCATTAATCCCTAATGAGAAAACAGTATTTACTTATCCCCCACAGTCTCCGGGGAGCACAAGTACAGAAAATCTGTCCCCATGCACAGGATCAAAAGACCTACTTTAGAAGGTTCGTGTGCATGCTAAGCCGCTTCAGTCGTGTCTGAGTCTTTGCAACCCCACGGGCTGTAGCCCACCAGGCTCCCCTGTCCATGGGGATTCTCCTGACGAGAATACTGGAGAGGGTTGCCATGCCCTCCTGCAGGGGATCCTCCCGACCCAGAGATCGAACCTTCGTCTCTTGTGTCTCCTGCATTGGCAGCTGGGTTTCTTTACCACTGAACCACCTGGGAAGCCCCCTCTAATCCTGTAGAGCATTCAGCTACACCCCATTCCTGGGGCTGCTCCAGCCCCGCACCCTACCTCGCTCTAATGGAAACATACTAGGATATAGCTGATGCTTTCTCTCTGCTCTAAAAAAAAAGTCACAAGAGCACTGAAGAAAGGAGAGCTCTAGAGAGAAAGTAAGCAGCTGTCAGAGCAATTTATACAAGAGACACACACTCAAATATTGGGCTACTCCCAAGATCTACAAAAGCCTATTTATAAATCAGCAGTTGAATTGCTTGGGAGCACCTTTGCACAAATAAATGCTGACCAGGAACATCAGTCTGCAGTAGAAAAAGATCCTGAAGGGACGAATGATGATCTGCAGGTAGGAAGGAATGATTCACGGCACTGCTTTCAACTAGACCTTCCCCTGCCCTGCTTTGAGCGAGCGGGGAAACAAGAGAATTTAAATATTCATTCGTGGCAGACGTTCTCCTTTTTGTTTCTGCCCTATGACTTCCTTTTGGGAAATGGTCTTCCTCACCCTCTATGACTTCCCAGAGCTGCCAGTCCTTATCTGTCCGGCCTTGATGCCTCCCGTGAACAGAAATGAACATGACCTGTGCCTGGGTGTGAAGGGGGGGCAGCTGCCAAGATGACCCACCCCCATGATCTTGCCTCCTTGTGCAGCGCCACGCCTTCGTGTAGCCCCACCATCAGGGGACCAGAGCTGGCCATGTGACCAACGGAAAACAGCGGAAATGATGGGATGGCACTTTCAAGACTAGGTTGTAAAAGACTGTGGCTCCTCTATTGGGTTTGATCTCTCCCCGTCTCCTCTCCTCTTTCCCTCCTGGACCGGTTGCTCTGGGGAGCCAGCTGCCACGTGGAAAGGACGCTCAGGTGAGCTAGGGAGAGGCCATTTGGGGAAGCCCACAAACAACCTCGAGGACGAGTGAGCTTGGAAGCGGCTGGTCCAGCCCGAGGTGAACCTTGACAACCTGACTGCCCCCTTGTGAGAGACCCTCAGTTAGAGCCACCCAGCAAAGCTGTTGGCAGATTCCTGCCCCAGAGAAAGTATTTGAGATAATGAAGGTTTTAAGCTGCTAAATATGGGAGCAATTTGTGATGCAGCAACAGATAGCAAATAAGCCAATCAGACTCTGCCAAACTCCTGAACACATCAAACACTGTCCTTGGTCCAGGGGTGGAAACACAATCTAGGCAGAGCCAGCAGGTTTCCTTATGAGGACTGACATGGAGGCCAAAAGAACTAAGTTTCCCTGATGGCTCAGTAGCAAAGAATCCGCCTGCCAACGCAGGAAACACAGGGTCTATCCTTGGGTGGGGAAGATCCCCTGGAGTAGGAAATGGTAAGCCACTCCAGTATGCTTGCCTAGAAAATCCCATGGACCGAGAAGCCTGGCAGGCTACAGTCCACGTGGTCACAGAGTTGGACACCACTTAGCGACCAAAAACAAAAAACAAACAAAACCAACAGAATTGTGGCTGCTTCCTCCTTCAACTATCCATTCATTCCAATAATAACGATTGAGCCTTTGCTATGTGCAAGTTACAGATTTAGATCCCAGGAAATCTCTAGTTAAAGGTGGCACATTTCAGAAGAAAATGCAATTACTAATTACAATGCAGAGTGATATGAGATATTTATACACACACACACACACACACACACACACACTTCTTTTTAATGCTGAGGAAACAAAACAGGGGAACATCAGCTCAGTACAGGAGGACGGAGTCTGGAAAGAACTCGGGCAGGTATAAAAGGAAATTGATAACTTCTAAAGGACTGTCTGGAAATGCCAGCGAGAGGGCAGAGGAGCCTTGCTTGATAAACAACAAGTGACTCATTGCACAGGCCAAAGCTTTTAATCTATCCTAGTCCTGGTTGTGGAGGCTGAGATCAGAGTGATTCGAGAATCACTTATAGGTCATTCGGGAAAACACAGAGTAATAAGACAAAGCGGCCCTGATCCGATAAACTGTCTCTTATAAAGGCATCCAGGTCGTTCTCCTTCTCCATTTCTTCATGATTTCTAGTATTTCATCTTGAGAAATAAGCCTCTATTACTAAAGCCACTCTGTTTTTAAAAAGTGAATTAAAAAAAAGAATAAGATATTCTTTGCTAACCAGACTCAGGTCAGAGTGAGCAAAATTATTTTTATCATTCCTGACATTTTTGCATCTCCTTTGCCTGGCGTGCAGAATTAATGGAGGAAGTTACATGCTATTAACTGGTGCACTGCAATAACCCTACTTCCTATGAAGGGAAGTACAGAGTGCCGCATGTTAAGGAAGCTCTCAATTTCTTGTGAACACCCAGGCTGAGTCTTAGGTATAAGTGAAGAAAGAAGTAGCTGCTGGATTTTTTTTCTAGAGACTTCTAAACATTCCCCCAAGTAACACCCCAACCCAGAACTCTCCAGGCCATCCATCAATCACATCATATTATCGATCGGGAGGACTATGAGGGCAAAGCAATGTTCCAGGTACCAGAGGAAAGCACAGGGAAAGAGAGTCTGTCCTGATTCTCAAAAAACTTACAGTCTTATTAGGGACACCATCAGGAAACAAAAGGAGTTTACGTCTCAGAACTGGCTGAACCACACTGAGAGAACAGTCAGGAGGCAGTCCACGGATGCCTGCCAGGGTCTTGAGTGAAACGGGTAGAATTTGACCAAGAAGAGAGAAGGAAGAACGCTTTCCTTAAGTCCAGAGGATCAGAGGCTAGAGCAGAATCAGAGGGGCATGGTGAATCAGATGGGGAGCAGCCGCAGGCCAGGGTCCAGCTCTACGCCTCAAATCTACACTTCTTCACCTGCTCTGTGATAAGAAAGCTTTAAGCACTTCTCCTGTGCAGCAAATGCAATATTAACCTTTGTCAGCAAAGAGCTCTGCAAGATGCATGTGAGGGGAAGGGGCTTCTTTTCCTGGCTCTGGGGTGATGCTGTCTTCTCCCCGCCTTGGGTTGCGTGGCACCCAGCAGCTGGTCACGGGTGTGCACCAGTCTCATCACCCCCATCATCTAGCCCCTTGTGCACTCACCGTGACCACCTGGGGAAGATGATCAAAGCAAACTTGCGTCGACTGGCTGTGGGACTGGAGCATCCAGTGAAGAACACACAGGATCTGGTGGCAGAATCCTCTCCAAACAAGAGAGGATTCTGGGGAAGGAGTTGGGGAGGGAAGCAGTAATTATTTCCAGGAAACCCCCCTCAAGAAAGAGGACACAGGGGATCTCCCTGGTGGTCCAGTGGTTAAGACTCCACGCCTCCAACGAGGGGGATGTGTTTCAGTCCCTGCTTGGATAACTAGGATCCCACATGACGTGTGGCATAGACAAAACAAAAAATACAAGCCACTCACCGGGAGATATCCTGGTGTATGCTGTTTGATGATTGATATCAAGAATATATAGAAATTTATATATATATTATATATATATATAGGAGAAGGAAATAGCAACCCACTCCAGTATTCTTGCCTGGAGAATCCCAAGGACAGAGGAACCTGATGGGCTATACAGTCCATGGGGTTGCCAAGAGCCAGACACGACTGAGCATATATATATATACACCACAACACTGTTAATCAACTGTATCCTGCTATTCTGTGCATGCTTAGTCGTGTCCGACTCTTTGTGACCCCATGGACTATAGCCCTCCAGGCTCCTCTGTCCATGGGATTCTCCAGGCAAGAATACTGGAGTGGGTTGCCATGCCCTTCTCCAGGGGATCTTTCTGACCCAGGGATCAAACCTGCATCTCTTATGTCTCCTGCATTAGCAGGCAGGTTCTTTACCACTAGTGCCACTGGGAAGGTTGATCAACTATAGTCCAATATGAAAAACATTTAAATGCAGTTGGAAGAAAAAAGAAGACATTGAGGGAAGGGAAGGATTGGCCTCTGTCCCCCCAGCTTCCTTACTCATGGGGGTACACACTAACACCCACCGCAGAGTGTGGACGCAACACGCTTAGATGGTACCTGGAATTTGGAAATGCTCGTCATGTGGGAAAGCAGCGTTCAGGGATGGGCACCCATGGGGAGGCTTGGGCCTCAGTGGGAGGAGAGAGATGGATGGGGCTGGCTGCAAGGACAGGGCTCCTGGCACCCAGAAAAAGAGGGAGCAGCAGGAAGCACAGGCCCTGGGCAGGGAGGAGAGCCCAGTAGTGATGAGTGGACGTCAGCAAAGAGGGCGTGGTACCACCCTCCCACAACTTCACCTGGGACTGGTGGGCTTTTGAAGTTTCAGACTAATCATAGCAATACATTTATCGGTTGTCCCTTGTCCTTTTCGGCAGGACAGGGTCATTGTATTGGGTCACTCAGAGTGACCTTTTTTAATGGTAACCTACTACCTTACACTGCTGGGTCAGAGGTCACCCCTGCTCTGGGGTCACGCCCAGAAGTCAGGAGAAAATGCCTGTGTTACCTTTGTCAGGGAACTTCCTGCCTTTATTTTGTTGTTTTTTTAAAATCTGTGATCTTAGAAAATTCCCTGCAGGTTAATTAAAACCTTTACATTGCAGCCTCTGGTGTGTTGTGCTAAATATATTTGTTGGTTGGGATGTCAACAGCAACTGATATTAGTGCAGATCTTAGCAACATCAAAGGGTTGGGGAAAAGAAGAGGGAAGAAGCCGCAAATACCACACACCACAGCTGAATCACTGCCTCGCCTTCAGCGCTTATTAAAATCATCTAATTGTACACAAGCAGCACTTTATTAAAAGGCTTCAGGTAAATAAACATATTCAAACAGGGCACACTTTTAAATAAAGCATTCTAATCTTCACGTGTGTTTATGAGAATACGATTGCACATTGACTGTGTCGAGTCATTGACAAATATAATGTGACAAAAATGATCATATGTTAGATTCTTTGGTAACCCCCCTCAACACACACACAAACACACACACACACACATTCCAGACAAGAGACTGAGCAGACTCATTCATCACCCTCTATCATAAAATTAAAAGAAAGAACCAGGATATTAGTCAAGAGTTTCAATCTCTTGAGCCAGAATTCTAAACTTTATTGAAATTATAAATCTGATGATGATCATTTTTAAAAAGGTTCCAAAACAAAAATCAGGATTTTTCAGAATGATGCATTTTAAAGTGGTTTTTTTTCCCCCTTTGAAGGACAGCCCCATTCAGACTTACCTTACCACTAACACACAATCTCTCATGAAAGAGGTTTATGTTAATTAGAGCCAACTCCCTCGGTTCCCTTATTGGTTCAATCAGTAGTTACCATTAAAAACAAATTTCATTAAGTCCCTCTCCAAAGTTCTGAACTCTCTGCTTCTGTAATTACCTAACGATTGTGCAGTGTGTTAGGGACCCATTTGGAAACACCAGAAGGAAGGTTAGAGTCGCTGAGCACTTGCTTACTTGGCTTCTGCGTGAGTCAGGATGCAGGGAAATAGACCTCGATGGGTCATGAGAGGGAATCCGAGCCTGGCCGTCCCCTGCAGGTAATTCTTGGAGGCTGCCGCAATCCCATTGCCCTGTCCCATCTTCGGTCTCTGTCAGATACCTCTCCTCATCACCACATCTCAGGACCATGTCCCCTCGCTGTCCCAGGCCCTCGGCCTACCCCGCTGACCTGGGTTCAACCACAGGAAGCTGAGCACATGCCCAAGAAGCGAGCTATCTAGCTGGGTGACTGGATAGGCTAAACTCAGATGAGCCACTTCCTGGTCTCTGAGTAAACTGTCAGCCCTATTAAAAAAAAATCAAAAGGTGGACAGTGGAAATTCTGTGGAAAACCAGAGAGAGAGAAAAACAAGGAAAATCAACTGTAAGTGGTGAGCAAGTCACCAGCAACTGCACCTTGTTGCTCATGATTTAGAATCCTAGACTCTCAGGATTGGATGGAAATTTAAAGCATGATGTATTAGGTAAGGTGACTGCTAGCTGCTAAAACAAACAAACCCAGAAATCTTGATGACTTAAAATAAGTTTAAAACAGCAAAGAAAGTGGGAGGTGTAGTCTTCAGGGGGAGAGAAGAGATATTAGTGAGCAGCCCGCCCAGCTCTACCGTAATTTCCCTAGGACAATCTTTCAAACCTCCTCTTAAGCACCTACCTTAAGTACGGTGCATCTGTCTTTGAGCTCCTCCAGGAGTGAGCATCTCATCCCCAAGTGGAAAGCATGTTGCATACTCAGGGCTTGACCAAAGGAGCCAGTGGAATAGCTGATGATTGGGTACGTCCTGCCCCTACATCCTGCATCAGAGGAGAGATATACAACTATGGGCTTAACAACTCCACTGGGGGTTAATTCTGAACTGACCCCAGTATGGTAGGAAATCCAGGCTCTACAAACATAAGGCCACTGGAAACTTTGAAAGTCAGCCCAGTTTGCTTCTGGAAGGGTTGTTGGTCAGTCAACATAAATAAAGACATAGAGCATCTTTTCAACATTTAAGGCTTATGAGTCACAGCAGGTCATTGTTACAAAATCAATGCATAACTGGCTCTAGTCCCTTGGTTTATAGGAACATTGGGGTGCTTTGTAAACTGCAAAACTCTATGTTGTTGTTTAGTTGCTCCTGCCCAACTCTTTAGGACTCCATGGACTGTAGCCAGCCAGGCTCCTCTGTCCATGGGATTTCCCAGGCAAGAATACTGGAGTGAGTTGCCAGTTCCCCCTCCAGGGGATCTTCCCAACCCAGGGATCAAACCCGCACCTCCTGCATTGGCATGTGGATTCTTTACTGCTGAGCCATCAGGAAAGCCTGTAAAGCTCTGTACTCAGGTAAAGAAAAAAAGTGTGACTGCTGATTTTCAAAAACAAGCGCTTCCCTTGTGGCTCAGCTGGTGAAGAATCTGCCTGCAATGTGGGAGACCTGGGTTCAATCCCTGGGTTGGGAAGATCCCTGTATTCTGGCCTGGAGAATTCCATGGACGGTATCGTCCATGGGGTCGCAAAGAGTCGTACACAACTGAGCGTCTTTCACTTTGTCAAAAACAAATACATACTAATTTCAAGTCCATTGTGTGATAGGTTTATTAGTAAATCCATTCTTCCTTGGGAAGACTGAAGAAAATAAACAAAACACAGACAAACACCGTCAGCACAGTCTGCCTATTTATTACCATCTCTATGGTCATTACTTCCACCCCTCTAAGAGTTTCGCACTCAGAGCATCAGTCCTAAGAATGTGATCTTGAATCTGCATACAGGTTACTGCTCTAGCCAAGTGTGATCGTACTGGGAAGCCGGTCACCTTGTTGAGAGTCAGACTGCTCTGTGATACAGGATGTGCTAATTTCTGACAACAACTGTAGCTGAGAATGCCAACAGTAAAATGCCGTGAAAGAGCAGGTGGAGAGATTTTAATCGTCAGAAATGAATTGTATCAGGAAATAAAAAGGCTTCAGGATTAAAGGAGGAAGAAGAGTACAGTGGACAGGACCCACTCCACAGGATATTTCTTCTGTCCTAAATTAGAGGGAGGCTTTATCCCTCATTTTTCTGAGGACATTCATAGACAGACAGACAGACGCCATTTGTCAGGGAGCAACAACAATGCTGATGCTTGAATAGGGGACTCCCTGCATGTTTCAAGCATATGCATGAGCTTAACAGAGACAGACACGGGGAGCTCTTTGAAGTAAAGCTGATGATGTCTGTGCTGGGACGAGGCACTGGGCTGGGAGGGAGGTCTAGGGACGACAGCAAGGACAGCGGGCGTGCAGCCATCCTGGGGGGTGTGGTCCTTGGGGGGTGAGGAGGATGGCCGTGCTGCTGGCCTGAGGCTGTGTCTTCCAGAGGCGGCCAGTAGGAAAGAAAATAGCTCTGATAGCAGATGCCGAAAAAGATCTGAGGCTGTTAGACTCGAAATTACCCTATCTCCTGTATTACCTGAATTCAGGTGCATTTTAGAGGAAAGTAATGGTCTTCACAGCAACTTCATTGAAGGAACTTACTTGTAATGATATGGACATGTCCATTTCCAGCACACTACTGAGAGATCCACCCCCCCCCAAAAAAAAAACCCCACAATTTTTTTTTAAGAAAAAGCTCTTCATCTCCAAATTTTTCTCTCTAGCATGAAATGTGGTAAATTCTACTCAACCAGGAGTATATTTGCTATTTTAGGCCGACAGCTACTTCAAAGATCTTGATAATGCCAGTGTTTACAGGATTACTGTCAAATACACATGTTTAAGGGGATGCATTTGGTTTTCACCAAGCCCACAAAAGCTTGTACAAAAGGAAAACAGGAAAAAAAGTCTTCTTTTCTCATGAACTCAGAGCATTTTAACATATTCCCAGGTAAGAGCAGATTTATGAGGCAGATGAGGGGGAAAGCAGCACGTCCATTTCATAAATGGATGCAGAGGAACCCAGCAATTACTTTCCCAAAGCTTCATGGCACATTGCACAGTGAAATGGGGTCACAGGTCACCCAGGACCCACTGCAGATAATCCCCCAAGAGATGTTTCCTGGTGATACTAGGACATTAAGGCCCCTAACCCAAGGACTAGAAACCTGTTGATGCCCTAACTTTCTTTCCTGACTCCCTAGACTTTATCTCAGAAAGATGCCTGAAAGTGCAAGAAGGGACTTGCTGTTCAGTAAATGCTGGGCACAGACAAACATCTACTTAGAAAGGGATCTGTGTGATTGTTTTACAGATGGAGAGACTGAGGCCGAGAAGGCAGATAAATGGCAGGGAGTAAGTGCAGAGCCGGGCAAGAACTCAGACTTCCAGATCCCTTCTCCCTGCAGGTGGAGAGACTGGAGGCCGAACCCCTCTTTTAAGTCCCCCTTCAACAGCAAACAGCCAGGCCAGACTAATCACGGTTTTGGTAAAGCCTTTGTTATATCTGATCAAACTCTGCTGAGAGTTCATCTCACTGACATTTCGATTTCTAAAATGTCAAAACATGTAAAGGATCGTGAAGTTAAAATTAAATCTCAGGTGAGCTGGAGAAAATTGTCAGGCTTGAAAAAAGAAGACAGAGAGAAAGAGAAAGAACCCCACTTAGTCTCTCTCACAGACAGCAGGCATCACAGTCCACAGTGCCCTGGCTTCAGTAACGAGATTAAGGCAGCCACCCTGCAAAGGACCCCGCTTTCTTTCCTGCTCCCTCCAAAACGTTCGGTGGAGAAATTCAACCATGACAGGACTGGAAAGTGTTGGTAGAGGATGCTGAGACAGGGAGAGTCCTTGAGATGAAATCCATATATTGGGAAGAGTGAAATAAGCATGTAGGATAAAATAAGAATAATTGTGAAGTGAGTGAAAGTGTTAGTCGCTCAGTCGTGTACAACTCTTAGTGATCCTGTAGACTGTAGGCCGCCAGGCTCCTCTGTCCATGGGATCATCCCAGCAAGAATACTAGAGTGGGTTGCCATGCCCTCCTCCAGGGGATTTTCCCAACCCAGGGATTGAACATGGGTCTCCTGCATGGCAGGCAGATTCTTCACCATCTGAGCCACCAAGGAAGCCCAAGAATAATTGTACTTAATAGAACTTCATCCCAAGGACTTCCCTGGAGGTCCAGTAGTTAACACATCACCTTCCAACACAGGGGGTTCTGATTCAATCCCTGGTCAGAGAGCTAAGATCCCATATGCCCTGGAGCCAAAAACCAAAACATAAAACAGAAGCAATATTGTAACAAACTCAATAAAGACATTTAAAAAATGGTCCACATCTAAGAAAAGAAAGAGAGACTCATTCCCTTCACCCTAAGGGAGCCATGAATCTAAGAAGCATGTTTTCCTTGGGAAAAATAGAGCGTATTAGGGAGGAAAGGAAGGAAGAAGGCATAGAAATCCTCATCACTTACATCCAGAAAAAGAAGAACAAAGAGGGAAGAGAAGGGAATGAACTCACCCTAACTGTAAAGATACTCCTTCAACTCTGAGCTTCCAGAACATTCCAAGGCTCCTGCTTCCCCTATTTCGCCTGCCAGGCATGGGTTAAACACAGAGAAAATGTAAGAATCCCAAAGAGCAAATCAAGAAATCTTTTCATATGATAAGAAAAACCATAGATGAGCAGAACAAAGTCTGACAAACTCATCAGGGAGTGAGTCTCAAGCGCTGTTTCTCCAGGGAGCGTGACATTCTCACTTTGTAAAAACCAGGAAAGGCAGATCTGGATGTGGAACTGCTGATGGCAAGATGACAGCAGGCCAAGTCTGGTAAGTGAAAAATTGGGGGTGCACCAGCAAAGGAGCGGGCAGGCACGGGGTGGGGGAGGTTTCTTCTAAAACAGCGCTGGTCGTGACTTCCACTCATCTGGAAATTCAGGTCAGTTTGAAGATAAAAAGAGATATTTTTCTTCCTGAAAAAGAAAATGGTGTGTTTTGTTTGTTTGTTTGGTTTTTTTTTGAGCAAAATCTAAAACCCAAGCATAGAAAGTCAGGTACGAAGAGTCCCAACTCCAAGATACAAATTTCCTCCTCTTCTCTGGGCTGTCATTTGTCACCTGTGGAGTTGCAGTGGGATTCACCTCTTATTTGGGACAAAGAGGCCCTCCTGAGACACGGTGTTAAAGGAGCCTTGAGATGCCATGATGAGTCCTTCTTGGAGCAGTGGAAAAGAAGAACCCAGCTTTCTACTGGACATGCCTCCCTCAAATGAGGCGAAGTAGGTGTTAGTGTTCCTGACTTTTATGCCGCGTAAAAGTAAGCGTAGAAAAGGCAGAGAAGGGCACACAGCTATGTGCCCACAACCATGAATGGAGATACCTGAGCCATAGTCTTAGCGCTGCCCTGAGAATTTACCACTAGCAGACTCTGAGCTGTTCACCTATGCATATTTAAGTAGCCTGGAGTCCTCTGTTTAGGTCATAAAGTAAGAATTTAATAAATGGATTTTCCTGAACTTCCCTGGAGATCCAGTGGTTAGGACTGTGTAGTCCCATTGCACGGGGTATGGGTTGGATCTCTGCTAAGGGAACCAAACTCCCACAAGCTGTGTGTCATGACCAAAAAAAAAAAAGAAAAGAAACTACAAACTCTGTAAAAAAAAAGGGGGGGGGTTTTCCATTTTACGCATTCAGAAGGGTTTTCCATGGAGTTAGCCACAACGGGGCAAGAAGAGCAGATTATGCTGAGGTCATGGCAACTTCTTACAACTGTCAATTGCTCCTCGTCATTCATATCTGGGAGGCCCATCTATTTCTGTTGCTGTGGAGATTTGCAGTGTGTTGAGGAAGTGCATGGACCTTCCCTTTTGCCCCACAGTTTGAATAAGAACACATATGCTGATCTAAGCCTCAGCTCTCACACATCTCTATATCAGTGAAGAGATCCACTGAGGTAGACATCTGAATCTTAAACCTCTTTCCATTCATGCTCCCCCAGCTCATCGATTTCCAGCAACAAAATAACACACTTCTTTTATCAATATAAATTAAAGACAGAAGTCTGCAGAACAGGTCTCCATCACTAGCAGCTGATGGGATCATTTCTGACCATCGATCTAAACTCTCATTTTCATCTAAACTTGGTCTCCTGGGCATGACTTCATTATGTCATTAGCATATGATATGCACTGGAAGTGTAATAGGAGAAGAAAAGTTGAGAAGTGCCACTCAGCACTGTGTCTCATACAGAGCTCCACAACCCAAACCATCTTTCTCAGCCAACATGGAGTGAACTTCTTCAGCCGGCCAAGAACTAAGTCCAATGGGTTATAAGACATCTGCACAGCACAGCCTTGGAGGTTCAGGGACTTAGATCCTTGTGTCTACAGAAAGCGGAAGGTGGGATGAAGAAAAAGATAAAGGATAAAACAGGGACTGTTTTAAAGACATATGGAAAATACTGGCAACTATAAAGAAAAAAAATTGTATCACCTGCACTCTATGAACTGCCAGTAATGACAATTAACAGGTTGCCTCAATTCACCCCAGCTCTTTTTCTAAAGTTTTCCTCTCCCCATAGCTGAAATTGTACTGAAAATATAACTTTATTTCCTGATTATTTTTCTTTTGACGTTATAAGAAGACTATTCCCACATTACCAGAGAAACCGCTGCGGACAAGATTTTTTTCTAATTAGCTGTTTTGCGCTTGCCCTCCTGTGATACAATCATTCATCACATTTTTAAATGCCTTTGCTTCAAGGTTTCATTAGGTTCTCATTAAGCAGGGATTGCAAAGTGATGTTCCAATGTGATCGCGTTTTGTGGGTGTTTGTTCTAAATCTTGAGCGTGATAAGGTGCTACTGGACTGTCTTTCCACACATACACACCCAAGTTCAAAGCACAAAGAGTTAGCGTTGATGGGAACAGCCCACTCTTCAGATCACAAAAGTCAGTGCCAGGATTTCAGGCTGACAAATGCAGGGACAGAGAGCAGGGGGGTTATTGGAAAAGTCAAATTAACTGCTGATCCAAAGCCCAGATTATGCATCTATTAAGTACAATCAGGTCCAAGAATCTCTTGTTAGAGGCTGGCAAAGGCAGTAGGCAGTTGGTCCTCCATGGAGCTAAAGAAACATGGAGAAGTAGTAAAAGAACTTCAGGGTTTAAAGAAAGACGTGTTTTTAAGCCTTCTTTAAGCCCAGACATGGGCGACACCAGGATTAGATGAGCAATAACCAAAAAAGGTTTAGAAACAGCGTCAGCTGGGACTCATCTGGTGGTTCAGTGGTTAAGACTCCATGCTTCCAGTGCAGGGTCCCAGGTTCGGTCCCTAGTCAGGGAACTAGATCCCTCACGCTGCAACTAAGAGCCCACATGCCATGACTAAAGATCCTGCATGCTGCAGCAAAGATGCCAAGTGCCCAGTGCAGCCAATTTTTTTTTAACTGTCAACCGCTATTATTAATAGTTTTAATCAGATTTTTATATTTCTTGAATCAAAGAGTTGCATTATGTCCCCCCTCAAATTCATATATTGATGTCCTATCCCCACTCTAGAATGGGACTCTATTTGGAAATAGTGTTGCTATAGATGGTAGCTATTAATTTGAGGTTATGTTGTTATTGTTCAGTCCCGAAGTCATGTCCAACTCTGTGACCCACTGAACTGCGGCACTCCAGGCTTCCCTGTCCTTCACTCTCTCCCGGAGATTACTCAGACTCATGTCCATTGAGTCAGTGACGCTGTCTAACCGTCTCATCCTCTGCTGCTCCCTTCTCCTCCTGCCCTCAATCCTTCCCAGCTTCAGGGTCTTTTCCTGATGATTCGGAAAAGTCGACTCTCTGCATCGGGTAGCCAAGGTACTGGAGCTTCAGCTTCAGCATCAGTCCTTCCAATGAATATTCAGGGCTGATTTCCTTTAGGATGGACTGGTTGGATCTCGTTGCAGCCAAGGGACTCTCTAGAGGCTTCACCAGCTCCACAATTTGAAAGCATCAATCCTTCGGCGCTCAGCCTTCTTTATGGCCCCACTCTCACATCTGTACATGACTACTGGAAAGACCATAGCTTTGACTAGATGCACCTTTGTCAGCAAAGGGAGGTTATACTGTTACATTAATACCTACCCTACCCAAAATGATCAGTGACCTTACGAAAAGGGGAAACTTGGACCCAGAGACTGAGATCCAGGATGAACACCACGTGCAAGCTGCAGTTAGCCTGCCACAGCCAAGGAACTACTATCAGCAGCAGCTCCTCCCCTCCCGGCTTCAGAAAAAGGGTGGCCCTGCTGACACCTCGACCTTGGCCTTCCAGCTCCCAGGACTGCGAGACAACTTCCTGTTGTTTCAGCCAGTCCGTCTGTGGTACTTTGTTCCAGCAGCCACAGAAAACGAATAAAGAAGGAATCCTACAAGCAATTTCCTCCAACTTCCTATTTCACACAGATCTCCTTCTTGATGTGGATCAATATTCACTTCAGCCTCCATAGGACACTTCCAGGGATGGGACCACTGTCCATGGGGCAATGCATCCAATTCTTGAATAACTCCGATTATTTCATTGTATGGGTATCATACTTTTGCAATGTAATTGTTAGTAATGCTAGCTACTGTTAAGCCTTGCTATTTATTTTACATAAACATCTATTTGATGTTCAATAAAAAAGTGTGCTGCATAGAAAATATGTGGGCATCTACAGCTTAGCCCATAACCAAGGCACCAGAACTCATTCAGAGGCAGTGAAATTATTTGGAAGGAAAGTATTTGGATGGAAATAAACAGTTTGGGAGTCAGACAGAAAAGGAACTATATCGTATGACATCCTTTATATGTGGAATCTAAAAAGAAAGGATACAAATGAACTTACTTGCAAAACAGAAAGAGACTCACAGACTTAGAAAATGAACTTACGTTGCAGCGGGGGAAGGGATAGTTAGGGAGTCTGGGAAGGTCATATAAACCCTGCTATCTTTAAAATGGAAAACCAATCAGGACCTACTCAATGTCATGTGGCAGCCGGGATGGGAAGGGGGTTTGGGGGAGAATGGGTACACGTATATGTATGGCTGAGTCCCCGTTGCTGTTCATCTGAAACTATCACATCATTGTTAATCGGCTATACCCCAATACAAAATAAAAAGTTCAAAGTGCGGGGAAAAAAGAAAAAGAAATAAACAGCTTCAGAGTTCTGGCCCTGCCAACGCAAACTAAAAGGCAAGAGCACACTCACACCCTCCTCTGGGACTTGTAGAGCTTCCCCCGCCACCCCCGACAAAGAGCAAATCAATGCTAACCGGTTGACCGACTGAGTCATGAGCCAGAACAAAGAGTTTTGCTTTCCTGCTACCAAAGGGCAGGGAAGGGAACAGAGTCGCACATCACAAGGACCACTGTCAAAGGGGAAAACCCCTCCGGAGTAGTCAAGGGCATGGGAGAAACACCTTTGATCTGTTCATTGCATTCTTTTGTTTCCCAACCAGCCATACATCAGGACGGATTGAGGCCTCAGTTGCTGCCGTCTCCTTTCAGTCTGATTCAATAAGCATGTGTTGTAGGTACGCTGGCCATTTGCCCCAGGGAGAAATGATCCAGTGATGGGAGCAGATTAATCCTTGTGAGTCAACTGCAAGGAGGCGCCTGGGGGCTGAGTGATTCATGATCAGAGATCAACACCTTGGGAATAGATGGCAAACAGATTCCAGTTCCAGAAAGCCTGGCTCTGGATGCTGATGAGAAGTTCTGTCCCTACTCCATAAGGTGGCCTTCCTCCAACATCCAGTGATGAGATCTAGCCGTCTCCTGTAGGAGCAGATTCTGTATTGTCACCCTCCAGGCCTGTGAACGATGTTCTGACCCCTTCTCCCCTGGAGGCGCCAAGGGGACTCACACATTCACATTCAGCTTAAGGCACACACAGAAACAGTCACTCGGGGGTGCTGGTTCTGGACCAGCCCCTGCTCCATGCTGCAAGACTTCATGCCCTGAAGGAGCCTGGGGAGAAAGCAAGCCAAACACACTGTCTTCACCTGCTGGCACCAGCACCTAAGCTGACATTTCAATGTGTTTTTCACATGGGATCGGAGAGATCGAAGTCCCTACTCTGGCACTAGGTATTCGCTTGCTGGGGAACACTAGGCAAAAATTCTGGAGGAATTCCATAAAATCTGACAAACTGAGAAATACATTTGTTGTTGTCATTCAGTCGCTAAGCCGCGTCGGACTCTTTTTGACCTTATGAACTGCGAAAACCATTTTAAAGGCGATAGCTAAGGTTAGGGGTCCTTCACTGCAAGAAATGAGATCAAGAGGTGTTTGGAGCTGTTGTGATTAAAACAATGTGGTATCATGGAACAACGGGGTCCAAGAGAAAGCCAGAAATAAACACACCACTGTGAAAAAGTGATGTAGGACAGAGATTTGTTCTTACAAATTTTGTACTGACAAAATCAATCAAGAAAGAGATTTGTTCTTACAAATCAATCAAGAAAGCATGGACTCTTCCCAAGTGGTGTTGAGAGAATTGATTATTTCAATAAAATGTTAATTTCATTGGGACTTCCCTGGCAGTCCAGGGGTTAAGACTCTGCTTCTATGGCATGGGGCCCAGGTTTCATATCTGGTTGGGGAACTAAGATCCCACATGCCACATGGCATGACAAATAATAATAATAGTAATAATTTTATCGATAAAATGCTCTGATTCTGTCCCCCTTCTAGATCCAGGATGGGGTTGCACTTCCATCCCTTCTGAAGTTAGACACACGGTCACGTGACTCTACGGCCACTGAAATGTGACTGGAAGACAAGCATTACCTTCAAGCACAGCCCTCGGCGGCCAGCGTGTGGCCTGCCACATCCCCTCCCTGCTTCTGGGGTTCTGGATGTCCCTGTCTAGACAAGCCTCCATCAGCCTGGGTTCCTGCACACTCAAGGAGGACGACAGAGTCATGAGACATAAACTGGGGGTTAAACCTCTGAGATTTGGGGCATTTATTTCTTCAGTATAATCTAGCCTCCTCCCAACTAACACAAAAATAAGCCCCCAAATTAATGACCTAGATGTGAAAACTATACAATTTTCAGAAAAAGATACAGGCAAATATTTCTCCAACCTCAGAGTACAGAAAGACTCCTTTTAAAGGTTTTTAAAAATTATAAACCATAAAGGAAAAGATCAATGTATGTGACTGAATCTAATTTAAACTCATCTGTTCGCCAATACACCCATAAACTGAAGAGATAACTACAAACTGTTAAAGATACTTGCAGTCTGTATAACCAGCAAAAGATCAGTTGTAGAATATACATAAAAACACTCCAGAGATCACCACAGAAAAGACAAATAAGCAAAAAGAAAAATAGGCAAAATATCTGAAAAGACAATAAACACACGTAGTAACTGGGAAAATGTCCATTAAAGTGATTTAAACCACATCACACTGATAGTTTTGGTAAAAATTTAAAATATGATAATATCTATGATTGCCAGGAGTATAAAGAAAAAACTGCACTGAGGAGCAACTGAGCCAAGTCTAGAGAGGCTGAAAACATGCATGCCTTTCAACCCAATAATAATTCTTCTTCTGACTGTATTTCCCAGGAACTCTTGCACATTTGCACAAGGAGATGTTTAATGAGAAACATTCAGGGAATTTCCTGGGGGTCCAGTGGTTAGGACTCCCTGCTCTCACTGTCGAGGGTCCGGGTTCAATCCCTGGTTGGGAAACTAAGATCCCACAGGCCACGTGGGGCAGGCTTGTGTTTAATGGCAAATAATCAGAAACAATTCAAATATCCATCACCAGCAGAGTAGAGTAGTAATTTGCTGTACATGCAAGGGAATACTACACATCCGCTTGTGTCAGTGCGGATAAATCTCGAAAACACAACATTAAACAACAACGAAAACAATGACGTTGCACAAAGTCATGTGGTATATGTGCCATTTATACACAGTTTGGGAGAAAGCAATGGCACCCCACTCCAGTACTCTCGCCTGGAAAATCCCATGGACGGAGGAGCCTGGTAGGCTGCAGTCCATGGGGTCACAAGAGTCAGACACTACTGAGCGACTTCACTCTCACTTTTCACCTTCATGCATTGGAGAAGGAAATGGCAACCCACTCCAGTGTTCTTGCCTGGAGAATCCCAGGGACAGGGGAGCCTGGTGGGCTGCCGTCTATGGGGTCACACAGAGTCGGTCACGACTGAAGTGACTTAGCAGCAGCAGCATACACAGTTTGAAAATACACTTTAATAATCAAATACATATATTGTATGTGGACAGTAAGAGTTCTAAAGGGGGCATGGAAATAAACCCAATTAGAGAGGTATTGGGGTCAGGAACATAGGGGGTTTCTAATGCAAATGTAGTATTTTAATTGTTAAGAAAAAATGAAACAAGTACAGCCCAACTTTAGACTGAATTGAAAGTGGACGGAGCCGGGAGGCGGTTCACACATGTTCATTATGCTATTCTCTGTACTTTTCCACTAATGAAATTTTTTTCATTTATGACTTCCTAAGGCTTCATAATGAGCAAATGGTAGGATGAACTGCAGATCAGTGTTTTGTTCACCGCCCCACACTTATGTTAACAAATGTAAAATCAGTTATCCCGAATTCTAACATTTCCGTACCTCTCTCACTTATGCCAGCTCCGGAAGACACTGGTTCTCAAATTTGGCTCCACGTTGGCATCAGCGAGGCCCCTGGGTTCCAACCCCAGAAAGTCTGATTAAACCTGTCAAGGATGTGGCCTGGGCCGTAAGAGATTTTAAGGCTTGCAGGTGATTTTATTGTGCAGCCAAAGTGGAGAATAACTGCTTTCAGAAAAAAAAAAAAAAAAAAATGGAGAAGAAAACTCCAAGTTTAGAATCTGTAGGGGAGAACGGATACATGCATATGTATGGCTGAGTCCCTTCACCGTTCCCCTGAAACTATGACAGCATTGTTTATCGGCTATAGCCCAATACAAAATAAAAAGTTAAAAAAAAAAAATCTGTGGGGGAGAACCTCAAATCTCTGACTGCTTTAGAGCCCTGGGCAACTGCACTATCCATTTTTCCATCGGTATGAAGGGGATAATACCTATTTTGGTAGGGGTGTGGTGTTGCTGGAAGGGCTTCCCAGGAGATACAAGTGGTAAAGAATCCACCTGCCAATGCAGGAAACACAAGAAACGTGGGTCCATTCCTGGGTTGGAAAGATCCCCTGGAAGAGGAAATGGCAACCCACTCCAGTATTCTTGCCTGGAAAATTCCATGGACAGAGGAGCCTGGCAGGCTACAGTCCATGGGGTTGCAAAGAGTCAGACATGACTGAGCATACACGCACACACACACATGTATACACACACATTCACACACACATTCACACACACACACACACACACACACACACACACACACACACAAGAAGAACTAAATAAGAATGACATGTATAAATTACCCAATACAGTATCAGAGTAATAGCAGTAATAAGCGATTTTTCTCCGGAGAACTGAGAAATGAAATTCTAATCTATTTTATGGAGGTAGAAATTATTACCACCCCAGATGATCTTATAAGAAATGACCACCAAGCGGATCACTCAGATCCTGGAAGAGGTCAGAGCATCGTAGTACCACCCTCTGCCCCCAGCTCCAGTCTTCTTCCCTCTTCTTCAAACCTGGGCCTACGGTACAAAAAAGCCTATTGTCCTGTTGCTTTCTCAGCTTTTCTCATTTAAACGAGTGCTTGAAATTTTGAAAAGCCACAGTTGCATGTTTAGGCCCAAAATACAGCCCTTCAGCCAATGACTTGGTCTGTTGATTCCTCAACATTTCTTCTTAACTTGTATCAAATTGAGCATACGGTATATGGGAACTCTGTCTATAGTTGTCTAAGTTTTTCTTAAAAAAGAAAACAAAACAAAAAAGGTTATTTAAGAAATAATTAATGCTACTCGGAAGCTTGGCATGAAACCTTTCTCAGAGCCTCCAACCCAAATCAACAAAAAGCTGAGATCTCGGAGTGTAGGGAAAAAGGAAAAGCAGCCAGTCATGGAGAAATAAGCGTGGGTGTTAAAGTATATTAAGGTATAAACATCATCAGTAGAAAGATTACAAATGGCATAACTAAAAAAACTGGAGAGAAGAGCAAGTTGGGGGGGGGGGGTGTTGTTTAGTCCCTAAGCCGTGTCCAACTCTTTGCAACCGCATGGACTATAGCTCGCCAGGATCCTCTGTCAATGGGATTTCTCAGGCAAGAATACTTAAGTGAGTTGCCATTTCCATCTCCAGGGGATCTTCTTGATCTTCTTGGGATCACCTCCCAAGTCTCCTGGATTGCAGGTGGACTCTTTACCGCTGAGCTACCTGGGAAGCTGAAGTAGCAGGTAAAGGTAATACAAGCTAAATAATTCCCCCCTTATGGGAATCAAGAAGTCCTGTGTAAAGGAGATTTAAAAAAAAAAATTTTTTTTAATAGTTAAAAGGGAATACCTCTAGGAAGGGCAGGTGGATTTGGGAGAAGAAAGCTTTTATATTTTACCTGGTAGCATCCTGAATTTAACTGCTAAATAAAGATAGTAAGATAATTGCTGTGGGGACTTTCCTGGTGGTCCAGTGGTTAAAAATTCACCTTGCAATGACGGGACACGGGTTCAATCCCTGGTCTGGGAAGAGCCCACATGGTGTGGAGCAGCTAAGCCCGTGTACCACAACTACTGAGCATGTGCTCTAGAGCCCGGGAGCTGCGTCTACTGAAGCCCGTGAACCCAGAGCTTGTGCTCAGCGACAAGGGAAGCCACCGCAGTGAGAAGCCCAGGCCCCGCAGCTAGAGAGCAGCCCCCGCTCACCGGAACCAGAGAAAATCCAAGCAGCAGCAAAGATCCAGCACAGCCAAAAATAAATGTCATTAATTAATTTTAAAAACAAGTCACTAGAAAATAAAATTACACACTGTGATATTTTATATATATATATATATATATACATATGCACAATGTAACTTTCAAAGTGCAGGAAATTACTTAATTGCTCAACAGAAGATCTCACCTCTGCCTTAGTACTGCTTAGTATATAGCATGTTATCATTTTGCAACCCAATGTTAAGCAGTAATTGGCTGATGTACCAATGTGTCAAATGCTTTTATAGGCAACAGACTCCAGCCTCGCATTTACCTGCATAATTGAAAACAAATGATGCCTGGCAAATGCTTAATTATTCCTGAATTTCATATGAGAACAATGTCAGCATCTTGCAAAATAGAGTTTGATGAATAGCCTAGCTGCAGTAAACCTTTTAAAAGAAAAATACTGACTTTGATGGTCTGAGATTTTCAGTTTATGAGGTCATTAATCATGGGAAGTGTTATGTCTCATTTCTGCTAGAGAGTTATTTTCTACCCTTAGGGCCATAGAATGTTTATTAGACTTAAATAAGAAAATGGTTTCCGCTCATGGCTATTTAAATTCTATTAAAAATAATTTCTAAATCAGCAACCATTTTCCCCATCTCTCTGTTAGACATAGAAAAGAGCAAGTTTTAAAAAATCTACCAGGCTGCCCTGTATAATTTTTCACCCCCTAATGTAGTGAGATGATAATAACACCCATTGATTAAAAAAAAAAAAAAAACCCTTCCTTTTGGTGAGACGGCTACAAGGGTGGGTGTCTCTTGCAGTTCTGAACTCCAAGAGGACCCACACATGTTTCAGGGGGAATCAGTACACAACAGGGCATGTGCTTTTTGAAAATGCTTAACTTTCATTGTGTGGTGTACCTACTTCAACCACATGATAAGAAAAAAGTTCTAAGATTTCCAGAACCCACGGAAGTTCATTTGGAATCACCACAGCTAATAAACACGGTGAGCACTTTACTGGAAGCTTCCCCTAAGCCTGCGGTAGGAGCGAACAGCAGAGGCATCGAGGAGAAGGATGCCAAAGAAAAGAAGCGAGTTCACGCATGGAACAGAACCTTGGAAGAGCTCGGGAACAGAGGCACCGTCTCTGAGGATGGAGTCACAGAGTTGTCAAGAGTTAGCCCAGTGGAAATTGGCCTCCCAGGTCCTCTTGTCTCCTCCTCCTGTTGGCTCCTCCCTGGTCTGCTGAAGACCGAAGACCAAGGCTTTCTTTCTAGAGGAGTTGCACCAGAGTTAAGTCTGTCTCTAGAGGTGCCGGGAGCGCCTGAGGGTGGAGGTAAGGAGTCCTACAGAGAACAGAAGTATTAAATGACAGGCTACGTATTGAAAGGGGTGTCTGACACCCTCCTCCCCTCGCTCAGCTTCCCAAACACTGGCAGCCAGCATTTCCTCTGTGGAGAAATTCATCAACTTAAAAGAAAGACCTAGATGGAGTGAGAACTGAGCGTCCGCCAATGAAATAGGAGGACCATCCCCAGAGGCCCATCAGTTGACAAGCCCCAGCCATGCCTACCGTTTCCAACCTGTGTATTTAGCTCCTTGCTAAACTGAAAAGACAGTCGAGGATCAGACAGATGAGGGATGGTTCTCCATGCAAGTCTGAGACCAAAGGAAACAGACAAAATTAACTTGGAAGAAACAAGACAATGGGGGAACAAAAGAATACATAGAAACTCTAGGATGGAATATTCTCTCTAAGGGAAAAAGATGCTGTGTTCATGAAATGAGAAGAGAATGCCATTTAAACAAAGAAAAGAGACATTCAGAGACCAAGAAAGCATTCTAAGAAATTTTAAATGATGGCAAACAGAAATTAAAGAGAAATGATGATACATAAAACTGAGCAAAATTCTAGGGAATTAGATCAAAGATGAAAGATGTGAGAAGTAGGAGAGACAAGATAAGCAAACCAGAAGATCGATCAGGGAGGTTCAAAAGCCGGCAAACACGAGTTATAGAAACTAGAAGGGGAAAAAATAGAAGGAAAGAGATTTTGTAAAGACGAATACAAAAGCATTTCTAGAACTAAGGGAATAAGCTTTCATGCTGAAGAAGTCTACTGAATACCTAGCACAATATATGAGGGAGAAAAAGCATGTAGAACAGATTTCTCACTGTGAAATTTCGGAACAACACGCACACACACACACACAAGATGCTAACAGTTTCCACAATGGAAACAGAAAATATCACATACAAAGCCTCCAAGATTAGAATTCATGGAACTTCTCCATAGCAAACTGGGATTGCAAGGCACACAAGCAGCCAAAGAGAATGATTTCAAAACAAAGCATTAATTCAGACTATGAGGACTTTAAAAGTTATATCTTCTGTCTTTTTTTGCCCCTGCAAGCTGCTGGAGAAGGTGCTTCATCAAAAAATGAATAAACCTGTGATGACCTAAATGGGAAGGAAACCCAGAAAAAGGAGGGATTCACGTGTACGAATAGCCAACTCACTTCCCTGCGCAGCAGAAACTAACGTGACATCATAAAGCGACAACACTCCAATAAAAATTAATGAAAAAGGAATAAACCAGGAGAAAGATCTCAAGCGATTCAAGAAAAGAGGGTGAAAGGAAGGATGAAAGGAAGTCCTTGGATGACAGCTGTGGAGAAAGCAACTAATCTAGATGAGATCAAGATGCTAAAGGGCTCCAGGAGGGTCAGCAGGCAGATCATCTATCCTGTTTGACAGGAAGGAAGAGAAAGTGAAGTCGCTCAGTCGTGTCCGACTCTTTGTGACCCCATGGACTGTAGCCCACCAGGCTCCTCTGTCCATGGGATTCTCCAGGCAAGAATACTGGAGTGGGTTGCCATGCCCTCCTCTAGGGTATCTCCCCGACCCAGGGATGGAACCCGTGTCCCTTACATCTCCTGCATTGGCAGGAGGATTCTTTACCTCTAGGGCCAGCTGGGAAGCCCCATAAGGGTCTCCAGATCCTGCTAATTTGTCATACGTGTACTAACCTTTCACCTCAATACCCTTTTCTTTCTCCTAATAACCACAACTATCTGCTTGCTTGTGTGTGATAAAGCTCTCCATATCTACTTTATGGATAAGGTTTTGGTACTCAGAATGCTTCGATCTTACTCCTCCAGGACAAAGAAGGAGGTTGAATAATTCCGATGACTATTTCTTGTCTTCATTACATATTTTTTACAACTAGATATGGCTTCTAGGAAAAAGATAATGTCTGTCCAGCTGCACATTTGTTGCCCACAATTTGATAATCCATGTGGAAAACAGTAGTTGGCTGATGCTGACTCCACAGCAGGGACATGTAGGGTAAAAAGCAGACGAACTTCAAAGGCCTTGGTTAGAACTTGGCTCCAATGCTTGTCATGTGACTCCTTCGACCTTTTCTCAAGAGTTTCACAATCTGTGAAATGAAGCAGTTGGACTGTAATCTTGGAAATCTTTCCAGCTCTAACATTCAATGATCAAAACTTCAAATCTGGTGCATGTTTTTCAAAATTTGGAACCTTGGTTTCCACTCTTTGAGAATTAACTGGGGAAGTTTCATAGGCTCAAAAAAATAACCAGTAGTTAACTATTCCACTTGTGCTTCCCTACATGTAGTGTGCAGACTGATGCTGGGTTAGAGGTATAGTTTGAATGTGTCATTTTCATAAAACTTTAGTAAGAATGTAAATTGTCTAATTTTGAAACAAGTTGAAAGTGTGGACATTTTATTGCCCCTGCTACAGCCAGCCTGTTCTTGTCCTCCGATGCATTTCGCCGTTCAGCTTGGATCTACAGCTTAATTATGACTCTCTTCTTGACTGTTTTTATCATTCATGTCCTGGCTCCATGATTTACAGCTTTAGTCAGATTCCATATTATAACTGTTTTATCAATTTCCTAGTAAAAATTTCGCAATATGAGCACCCATTCCACACAATATCAGTAGATGTTTGGAGAAAGAAACTTTGATGGTTTCACAAGTTTGAGAAAACATTGGATTTCATCATTAAGCAGGTTTCTTTATCTGAGTGTCTAAGATGCTTTACGGGGCTGATGCTCAGTGAGCATCTCTGAGAGAAAGATACAGGCTCCAATGTGCGCAACCAGGAAGTCCTCTCTTCCTGGACCACCTACCTGGATGTGATCCATGTCATATATTTTGGAACAACTGTTTTTATAAGACACTCTTTTTAAAAACCATGACTGTCATAATTTTTTTTCCCCATAAATTGTGACATGCGTGGATGGCACATCAAAGAATCAAGGAATATTTGTACATCATGCAGAATAGAGAGTTAAAAGTATTAGCTAAATAATGAATCTTATGGCTTCCCTTGTGGCTCAGCTGGTAAAGAATCTGCTTGCAATGCGGGAGACCTGGGTTTGATCCCTGGGTTGGGAAGATCCGCTGGCGAAGGGAATGGTTACCCACTCCAGTATTCTCGCCTGGAGAATTCCATAGACTACAGTCTATGGGGTCACAAAGAGTCAGACACAACTGAGTGACCTTTACTTTCACTAATGAATCTTCAGGTCATTTTCTCAGGAAATTCTGATGAGGTTTCCACTTGGGATATAGAGCTACATTATGGGAGAGGACTGGGCTTCCCTGCTGGCTCAGATGGTAAAGAATCTGCCTGCAGTGCAGGAGACCCGGCTTCAGTCCCTGGGTCCGGAAGATCCCCTGGAGAAGGAAATGGCTACCCACTCCAGTGTTCTTGCCTGGAGAATGCCATGGACAGAGGAGCTTGGCAGGCTGCAGTCCATAGGGTCGCAGAGAGTTGGACACAACTGAGCGACTAATGCTTTCACACTTTCCCACATGGAAGAGGATTAAGTAACCAGCAGCTCAAGAGCTGGTCTGCTGATGCCATGTCACTCCATCCTCCACTGCGAGAATAGAAAAGCCCCACGAAATTGTGGTGCATGTTGCTCCCTTTCAACTAGTGATTACAGCTCGTCAAATTACAAGCTGTGAATCATTTCATAATTTTTAAAACCCTAACTAAAAGTAATATGTGTGATGACAATATATTTAGCTATGGAAATACACAGTCCTAGCTACAGTACCTTGAAAAAATCACATCAGATGGAAGCAGTGTCACCAACTGGTCCATCATACAGCTCAGGATAATCTCCACTGCTGAGTAATGGCAAATACTGTCCAAGAGGAAATAATCACCCGAGAATAATCCATTATTCTTTGAGAAGTCATAAATATAGTTGTCAGAGGTCACAAAAATATTTTTTTAATGGTACTTAAATGGACAGTTACCTACTGGTGGGAGACTAATGGGGTTCTCTTTCAAATCTTTTTCAAGTTTCATAAAATGTAAAGACTTGGTATGCATGTATGTGTGTGTGTGTGTGTCTGTGTGTGTACATGCATGTGCAGAAGACATGGCAAGGGGGGGCAGTGGCAGTGAAGGATAGTACGTTCTTCCATAAATGGCATTACAGAAATCAGAGGAAATGGGAAAAAAGGAAAAGTGCAGGAGGTTTTGGCTCAGCATGTTACAAAAACAGATGTCCATTTATTGACTAATAACATTATTTAGTTTTAAAAATAACATTTCATAGCAGAAGAGTTACTTTAATTCATTTCAAATTCCACATTAGGCACTAAGCTTTCTTATCTATAGATATGGAACACCAAAGAGCTTAATTTATTCTAAACTACTCAAGAGGAATTTGAAATGTTAAGCCAACTCTCAGAATGACCTGACCCTAGTCCAGCACAAATTTATTACCCAAGAGATAATTCATGCTTGGCTCAACCAAATTAGAACTGTATTGGCAAGAGTCAGGGGAAGATACTAAGTTTAGGATTATACAGCATGCATTTTACCTACAAATCATACTTAATAAACATTTAAAAACATTATCTATAGACTATAGAATCTATTATGGGAACTGATAATAGATCTGCAAGCATTTTATCTACCACTCAAGGGGTTGAAAAATCTAAAGCCAAGAGTGACAAAGTGCCAGAACTGTATCAAGGCTGGGAGCACACAGTGAACTTTATGAATGAACCCACCACCTACAGGGGTTTGAGGAGGGGAATGGCCAGATAAAAAACAAGGGGTAATACTAACCAAACAAGATCATTTTGAGAAATAAACTGAGGAGTGAAACAGATTACTAGAATAACAAGAAAACGAGCTGTCTGAAATGAAGAGTTCAAGAAGACCTGGTGAAGACTGAGGGACGGGACTCAAGGAAAATCACAGGCGTCACTCAGCCAAGATGGATTCCAGCAAGGAGGATTCTGGGAGAAGTTTGCTCCAGTAACCCAACCGCCATGCGTGGCACTGGTGTTTTGAGAGCGGGAAGCTGGCTAAAATCCAGAGATTCACCCAAGGTCACACAGAGCTGGTCAGGGAACTGTTATCCTGTTCTTTCTCACATCCTGGTTCTAGGCTGTTTGTGGTAGCCAGTTACTTCTCACGGCTCTGGGAACATCAGGTGAGATCAAAGGTTGTTTGGGAAAGGATTCCCAAAGTCTGCAGCCCCGTCAGTTCCCACTTCTTAGAACCTTAGGTAAGTCTGCACATGAAATTTCCCACCCTTTTCCTTCCTCCCACTTACACAGTGTTGAGAAGCTACTATGAGTCTAGCACTGGGAATACGGAGATGAATAAAACAGAATTCCCGCCCACAAGTCCGCAAGAAGAGACAGAGAGGCACATGGAGCAAACATCATATGAAGGCAGAGATTTGAGACTGGGGTGATGTGGCTACCAGCTAAGGAACCCCAACATTACCCCAGAAGCCAGGAGAGAGGCATGGGGCCAATCCTCCTCGCGCTTCCAAAAGGGAACAACTGTGACAACATTTTGATTTCATATTTCTTGCCTCCAGCACCATGAGAGAATGAACTTCTGTTGTTTAAAGTCAAAAAAGAGAAAAATCACACAAAGACCAAACATGATTTGAAAGATAACTAGAGAGCTGGTTAAGCAACTTAAGTAGAAAGTAAAGACATGTTTCAGATGGGTGGTTAAGAAACCCAAGTGGTATCATACATTGAAAGTCTGAGGTTAGAGTCAAGTGCGTTATTTACAAGTTTAAAAAAATGTTGTTTCACGGACTATTTGGGTTTCTTCTTCTCTGAGCTCATAGAAGACACCTTGGGAGATAAAAGATTATTATACATTTCTGTTTCTTCCTTCAATAATCAGATGACTGTAAAGACACATTCCAACCTTAAGATTCACCAAAGCTTTAGACAGGCTTCCATGATTCTCTCTGCTCCACCAGACACCTGTCAAGAAGCACTGGACCAACTTCTCTTGAAAACCTCCAGTGAAAGAGAAGTCAGTTCTCACTGGATTAGATTAGTGAGAAAAGTGAAATAATTGATTCAGGCAAGGATCCTCGCTGGATGCTAAGACCATCAGGTAAAATTTTTTAGGGAAAATGCTATCTGCATAGTACCAAAATTCACCGCACAGATTATGTTAACTGCACACAGGAAATGGTGAGACCTGGAGGTTACCCACTTAACCAAGTGATGAGCCAGCATTTCGAACAACGGGGCAAACTTCCACTCATGTATCCTGATGGGATGCAACTCCAAGTAGATGCCATCATCCTAAGACAAACTCTTGCTCCAAATCTGAATCCAATCACACTTCCAAGCCTAACTTTTAGTTTACAGGAAATACAAGTGACAGGAGAAGTTAAATATCACCATTTGTCTGAAAGTCAGTCCAATCTAGAATGTGGGGGCATTGTCCAAGTTAACTGGCCTGCTTTTTTGAGTCAATGTCACAGGGAAAACAAGGTGGGGGACTGTTCCAGAATAAAAGAGAATAAGATACACAACAACCAAATGCAACGTGTGAAGTTTGATGGGATTCTGGTTTGTAATTTGTGTTTCAAATGATGAAAGGTATTTTGGGAACAAATTGAAAAATTTGAGTAGGCCACATATTAAATGATATTAGAAAAGTATTTTTAAGTGTTTTAGATACAATAATGATATTTTAGTCAAATTAAAGTATGTCCCTTATTCTTGGGGCCTCCCTGATAGCTCAGCTGGTAAACAATCCGCCTGCAATGCAGGAAACCCCGGTTTGATCCCTGGGTTGGGAAGATCTGCTGGAGAAGGGATGGGCTACCCACTCCAGTATTCTTGGGCTTCCATTGTGGCTCAACTGGTAAAGAATCCGCCCACAATGCAAGAGACCTGGGTTCGATCCCTGGGTTGGGAAGATCCCCTGGAGAAGGGAAAGGCTACCCACCCCAGTATTCTGGCCTGGAGAATCCCACGGACTTTATTTTCAGGGGAGAGAGAACAAAAACAAATGTAACAAAAGGTTGACTGTTGATTACTCTCAGTGAGTCTCTCAGCAGATGAGCATAAATTCACATACTTAAGTTATGACAAGCACAGGTAACTGTTTCCCTTAATCCGATTCTTTCTATATTTACGTAGATTTCAGAAATGAATGAAGCCATGACTCTAGATTAACATATAGTGCCAATTTACTAAGCATCATAAGCATAAAACTGCTACATGTTCCCAAATTACTGTGACCTTGCCTAACACTGGTCATATTTAAATATCAGGTACATTTTTAAAATTTGTACTGATCACACAAGGTTAGTGAATTCCCAACCAAAATGGATTCCGTTTTGCTCAGCAGCTAGGCAGTCTGGAAAACAAATCAAGCAAATTAAAACCAAAAAAATTTATTATAAAGACAAGTTTTGATTTCATCTTTCCTACTTTTGTCCTTTTCTTTAAAAAAAAAAAAAAGCATGAAGGTCTTTTATGATAAGTAGATCAGCTTTGTCAGAAAGTTCTAGAATCTTTATTTGTATAATAAAGGCATTAGCTTAATCAATGTCTTTGAAAGCTCAAGTGTGCAATTATCTAATGTTAAACAAAGTCCAAAATGATTGAATTTCAACCGTCAGAAAAATCAGACTTCTAGCTTGGAAATAATAACAATTTAATGGACAAATAAAACATCACCACAATAAATAAAAGACTGAAGCACTGTCCTTTTTTCATTCAACATCATGAAGGGTTTTTTGTTGTCATACATTTAAAACTGGTTAACACCAAATTAACTTACTGGCAACCGGAAAAAAAAAAAAAAAGACTACCGCAATACAGAGGCACAAACTAAGCACTGCGGACCTTACACAAATAAGCAAAATACATAGTGCCCACATCCAGAGCCTTCTAGAAATCTCGCCCTCTGACAACTCACCAATTCATCTGACGTTACATTTCAGGCAAAATGAACGGTTTTTAAAAAACCTTATAAATACATAAATCCAAACCACAAAACACCTCCTAAACATTACTTACTCTAAGTACAAATGGATATTTGGAAATTGCATTCACAATGCCATCTAAACTAGATTTCGGGAAATTATAAGTGTATTAGGCTACATCAGGGCTTAAATTCATTGGGCCACATCCCACATATACTTTCCAGTCATATTTACCCGGGGCATACATAGTCTCCAAGTTAACAGTTACAGAATTAAAATCAAACTACTGTTTAGAAAAGTATCAATTTTTCCTGAACAGAGAGATTGGAACTGGTCCACTGTCTTTCACTGAATAAATGTTTTATCACAAATAAGTAGCCTTAGTAATGCCCTTTTCTAAGAGTTATGAATATTTAAATGTTTATCATCAGTAATGAGTTTTAAGCTAAAAAAGCTTTTTTTCTGGGGGGAGGGCTACTTTCTGTGGGCATTCTATTCCCTCAAATCTAAAATCTGCTAACCAATTTCTTCTCATAAATATATACACTCAATGTCCCCTACCTCATGAAAAGAAGTTCATTAACTCAAGTCACATAAGCTTATGCTTTTATTTGAAATAAATTGCATGAGAACTTGAATCCATTCTAAAAGGGACTTAACAGGGATGGCAGAATGGTAGATTGCACTCTGCCCTTCCATTTTGTTATAGACTCCCTTGAAGGGCATCAGCTTGACATCTCTCTTGCCCATCCTTTTGCCTGAGCTACTGCACATAAAGCTAAGCCATTATATTTTGGTATAGCTCATTAGAACACAGCAAAATACTCCAGTTCTCAGCACATCAAACCATGAGCTGGAACAGCTCCTGAATTGTTCCTGGGTTTTCACTGCCACATTTACGCCAAATTGTTACAGGATTAAGTTAAGTGAGTCCATACTAGAATTTAAAATGAAATGGAAAAAATTAATTGAAATCCACATATAGTTATAGCAACTAATTAAATGGAACCCCACCCAGGATAAAGGATGGTGCTGAATGAACAGCCTCGTTTTAAAAAAAAAAAAAGAAGAAACTAAACTAAAATGCTTTAAGGAAAAGCTCAAATTGGGTCTCCGTAAACAATAACTGCTCTGAGAGAATTTCAGAGAAACCTGGAGAGTGGAAAAAAAACACGGAGGAAAAAAGGGTGTGTGTCCAAAATGAGTGGCCACACTCTGCCTTGAGGTTTACTGATGCAGATTCCTCGGCGATTTAAACTCTCTACAGTAATGTGACAAAATAGGCTTATAACTGAAACCACGCAAGAGGCCGGGTTCCTCTTGGCAAGTACCACGCACGGAGGGACCAGCATCTGAACTGGAAAGGATCCAGGGACGTGCCAACTGTGGGCCGGGGGCAGGGGTGTGCACTGTGCAAACGAGTGTGCCCTGGGGCTGTCCCCCTTCTTGGGTCTACCCTCCATCCCAGGCTAAGATGATGAGAAGAGGAGCCAGTTCATGCCTAACCGTCCACAAAGACTCCGGCTGCCGCGGCACACACGTCAGGCCCCAGGGTCCGTCGAGCAGCTCTGAGTGGCGGCTGCCCTGTCTCTGGGAAGACTCAGGAGAAAAGCCCTAGAAGGCTGAGCTGATCCCTGTCTCTTTTTTTGCTAACACGTAAGTAGGAACGCACATGTTACTTCCAGCATACGGGAAAACCCACCCAGTCAACATCTGGATGGAAAACGGACCACAGACATATGCCCAGGGGCTCTGTTCACGCCATGGGCGCCGATCACAGAGACTGGGATAGAAAACAAAGGCTAAGTGACCTAACTGGACACGTGGCAAGGGGTGTCGGACCTCTCGGCCCAGCAGTCCGCTTAAGAGGACGGTGCCAGACAGTCTAGGAACTCGTGGCAGACGCACTGGCAGAAGCCGTACACCATCAGGATGACGAGGCTGGAGGGGACCAGGCTGACGAAGACGACCCCCAGCGTGACCTTCTTGGAGACCAGTAAGTAGATGCCCAAGGGCAAGGAGCTGAAGTAGAGCAAGCCCAGCAACCACACCAGCACCCGGACGGACGTCTGAAAGACCAGGGACGTGCAGTTCCACACGGTCCAGTTGTGCGACACGGCGGTGGTCACCGAGTCGAAGCTGGACGGCCGGTAGAACTCGACCACGGGCGTGGAGCTGAGCGACGGCGAGCTCTCCCGCTGCACCTCCATGATGGTGATGACCAGGCAGTTGGAGGACGCGTGGGAAGGGCTGACCAGCGAGGCCAGCCGCTTGGGGGTCAGCAACAGCTCGGTGGGGTTCTCCGGCAGGCACTTCTTGCCCTTGCCGCCGCCGCAGGTCAGGTTCACCAGGATGTTGTTGTCGTCGGGCAGGCTGCTGACTTCGTCGTCCGGCAGGCACGTCTCGAACCTGCAGAAAGGGCAGACGATGACGCCGTGCGGGGAGTCCCCGAAGTCGATGATCTTGCACAGGCATTTGGCGCACACCCGGTGGCAGCACTGCAGCACCTTGGGCTTCCTCTGTTTGAGGTCGTACCGGCTGTAGCAGATTTTACACTCCAGCTCGTCCGAGACCTGAGACTCGGCCGCCGCCTCTGGCGGCTGACTGGCCATCCCGCGCTCTGTGCCTCCCGTCCTGGGCCGGGCGGGTCTCGCAGAAGGCAGGCTTGGACGGCGCTGTCTCTCTGAGTTATCACATCACCAGAATCAGGCGGAGGCGCACACAGGCAGGAAAAGGAGGGACAGAAACCGGCCGGGCATTTTCAGTTTCTGCGTATCGCTCTCTGTCTCAAACAGCATATTGACAAAGGCCACATGAGGGGTCTGCAAAGGAAAAGAGATTCTAATATGGTGAACGGTTCGCTGAAACGCGCTTTACAGAATTTTCTGAGCTTCCAGCGATTAGTAGTGGCAGACTTGAAAGGTTAAATCCCCGGCATCTTTTCACGCGTTTCTGCCTCCAGGATATAGGAAAGCGTTATCCCCACGCTTAGGTTTTTTCAGCCCACAGATATGACAGTAAAGAAGGCATTAAGAATCTTAGCGGTGTGAATTACACCGCAGAGCACTGTGGGTTCAGCTCAATAGAGTTTTCTCTCTGAAATTGTACAAATTTTGGCCTCTTTGAAGACAGAATGGGACACTTACCAGAAATAGATACATTTGCAGTTAAACTCCATTCAGTATAAATTAACTCTTTTAAAGGCTCACTGGTAATAAACTCCAATTGTCGTCTAAATAACCCCAGTAGTGCTTCAGAACACACAAAAGAAGGGAAAACTTAAGGATAAATGTTTAAAATGTGTTTTCAGAAAGTAATTTATACAGATGAGAGTGTATTTTAATACAGCAGACTATTCTTACCTTCCCAGTGTAAAGAAATCTGTTACAAGTGTCTTCCTTATTCGACTATTCAATGTCAAACTTTCTGTTTCAATACTAGTCTTGCAAACCATCGCTGTACACATACATTCACTCAAAGAAGAGTGAAGCATGTGACACCTAAAATAAGCATTATATTCAAGTCCAGTCTAATTGCCAAGACAGAGAAGAAAAGAGAACACACATGCAGCTGTCTCGAAACATGAAGAATCGTGCACGCATGTCTATCAAAAAACACTCAAACTCCAGCCACTGGCCGACTGTAGCTCATGTAAACTCTCTCTGTGGTGAACAGAAAGCATGATAGTTGCTATTACTGCTGGCTTTGGATAAATGGCTGAAGACTGATGTCACATAAACAGTCCATTCTCGACTATTAGGACTAAGAGAAGGGAGCAGCAATATGGGAAATCTCCAAATAATTTTTATTTTGCTCTAATACATGTGATTGGGGGGTAGTAGATTTGTCTTGGGCGTCCCAGGTGGCGCTAGGGGAAAAGAATCTGCCTGCCAGTGCAGGAGACTTGAGAGACATGGGTTCAATCCCTGGGTCAGGAAGATCCCCTGGAGGAGGGCATGGCAACCCACTCCAGTGTTCTTGCCTGGAGAATCCCATGAACAGAGGAGACCTGTGGGCTATGATCTACAGGATCGCTAAGAGCTGGACACAACTTAGGTATGTGCAAAGATTTGTTTTAAATTATATTTTGCTTGGAAAAATATCAGAATGTATTTGAATTTCTGAGCAGACCCCCAAGGAAATAACAGCAGAAGGCTGTCATAAGAGTTCTGAGAAGTAGAAAGCAACTATGCCAGCATTTTAAATTTGCTATGGACCCTACTGCCTTAATGGAGAAAAGCCAGTGCGCAGGTAAACTTGGATGATTTTTGGAATCATGATTAATTGGTTTGTGAATATGTATTATCTTCCTTTTAAATTATGACCTTAGTTAAATTTAAATTGACTCAATATAGTACAAGAATGTATAGGGTAATGGCTAGCATAGTAAGATGTACTCTTGGTGGGAAAAGGAAGTCAATCAAGAAGTTAGGCTCTTACCTCTGGCATCAGCCAAAAAGTATAGGTAGAGTTTTTTAAAATAGAGTTTACTATGGCAACCCACTCCAGTATTCTTGCCTGGAGAATTCCATGGACAGAGGAGCCTGGTGGGCTACAGTCCATGGGGTCGCAAAGAGTCGGACACACTGACCGACTTTCACGTCACTTCACTTCACACTGTATATGAATGCATGTGTTTCAAAACCGCTATGAGAGCTAATTTCTCTGTACCCACACTTACATGCAAAAAAGAATATATAGAACTTATTGTGATCATTTCCCAATATACACGTAAGTGACATCATTATGCTGTATACCTAAAAGCTACAACACACTTAGTCACTCAGTCGTGTCTGACTCCATTGCAACCCCATGGACTGTAGGCCACCAGGCTCCCCTGTCCATGGGGTTCTCCAGGCAAGAATACTGGAGTGCGTTGCCATGTCCTCCTCCAGGGGATCTTCCCAACCCAGGGATCAAACCCAGGTCTCCCACATTGCAGGCAGATTCTTTACCAGCTGAGCTACCAGGGAAGCCCCTATAATGCTATATGTACAACACACTTAGTCGCTCAGTCGTGTCTGACTCCACTGCAACCCCATGGACTGTAGGCCACCAGGCTGCTCTGTCCATGGGGTTCTCCAGGCAAGAATACTGGAGTGGGTTGCCATGTCTCCTCCAGGGGATCTTCCCAACGCATGGATCAAACCCAGGTCTCCCACATTGCAGGCAGATTCTTTACGAGCTGAGCTACCAGGGAAGCCCCTATAACGCTATATGTAAATTGAATCTCAATAAAACTGAGGGAAATGAAAGAAATTTTAAAGGCTGTGTGTGTGAGAACACATAACTTTGTCAACATTTGACCGTCAGCTGATTACGTTAATACTTTCTATACCCAAGCTTCCTACCAGTAGAGAAGTAGCAGAAAAGTTCTATTAATATGTTGAGCCAAGGACAATTTTAAGTTCCTAATTCTGGGAACATAAGTTATTCACTGAGCCAATGTGTCTATGAAAGTCACTCAACTGGGTCTGACTCTTTGTGACCCCATGGAGTATACAGTCCATGGAATTCTCCAGGGATATACTAGAGTGGGTAGCCATTCCCTTCTCCAGGGGATCTTCCCAACCCAGGGATCAACCCCAGGTCTCCCGCATTGCAGGCAGATTCTTTACCAGCTGAGCCACAAGGGAAGTCCAAGAATACTGGAGTGGGGAGCCTATCCCTTCTCCAGCGGATCTTCCTGACCCAGGAATCAGACCAGGGTCTCCTGCATTGCAGGCGGATTCTTTACCAAGTGAGCTGTGAGGGAAGCCTCACTGAGCCAATACTGAGCTATTATTTTAAATAAAGCTTACCTTTTTCACAGAACCACTCTCCATTCCTATGAACATGTTTAGAGTGTTATGATCATAATATTCTAAAAACTCATATGGAGACTTCTTGGTAACGTGCAAAAAAAAATACTAAATGTTTAAATATCCAATTAAAAGGGTACCTACTTTATCTCTAAGGAGTTTTCTAGAAAACCCACTCCATTAGCTTGAAATACTTCATCAACTCCAGACTCTGAAAGTGGCACTTCTGGGCAGGACTGGCTGACAGCCTTGAGCTCAGGTCACATCCCAGGAAATGCATCCAGCGCAAGTGTTTTCTTTCTGGAATGGCATAAACAGGGCAGTGACTCTTCCTTTTGGGAGGATGGGGTACCAAGCACTAGGATTCTTAAATACTTCATGTGTCTCATTATAATTCTAAGGTCCCCCTAAGAACTCAAGTAATAACCTAAAACCTATAACTTTATAGGGTTACGATAAGTGGGAGTTGTTAATTTGATCGTCTAAAAAATGGACTTTGCAGCTCATTCCCACCCTGCATTCACTCCATAATTGTGGGCCACAATACAGTGCTGAATGGAAGAAACTAGACCCCAGAGAGCACATACTGTATGACTCCATTTCTAGAAAGCTCAAAAAACAGGCAAAGGTAAGCCGTGGTAGGGATGCAAGTGGTAAAACCAAGAAGACAAGCCAGCAAGTGATTAGCATAAAAGTCAGGACAGCAGAAACATCTGGGTGTGGGCTGAGAGGCTTGACTTGGGCGGTACCTATGAGTGTCCGTGTCGTCCTACCCATCGCGCCGCACGTTTTTCCGTACTGGCGTTACTTTCACAGTAAAAAGTGTTTTAAGTCCATGGCTAAATACATTTGCTACTTTGATAGCCCAGATTCTTCTGTCCATGGATACTTTGGATCAACTTTTTTCCTCTGTGATCTCATTCATTTTTTTTCCCACAAAATTGAGATGCCAATCATTTATCACCTAAATATCCAAGCATCGCTATAAATCAATATTAAAAAGGATGGAGTCTTTAAAGTGAGCAAATCTGGAGCATTGCTTAATGAGAACAACTCCTAAAAGTATGTCTCACCAGACACAGGGCAAAGAATCTGACATGCTACAACTGCCTTAAAAATAAATACATGTGGTTATGTGAGGTGAGGGATGTGGTACTTCATCATGTTAATCACTTTGCAGTACATTCGAGTACCAAATCATCACACTGTGAACTTTGAACTTACATAATATTGTGTATCAGTTACATCTCAGTAAAGCTGGGGGGGGAATAAATACAAAATGTAGATTTTCTTTTCTTAGAAAAATATCTATTCAAATATCTGAAGCTGATATTCCTCATTAGCCACTTAAGTCTTTAATCCTTTTATAGATTATCTGGGGTAAGTATATACAAAGAAATAACCACCTACTATAATTCTTAGAAATTAATTTGAGCTTTTGGACAAAGGACTAAATATTTTCACTGCCCTAAATGTGTTAAGGTCCGTATAGTTGAAGCTGCGGTTTTTCCAGTAGTTATGTATGGATGTGAAAGTTGGACCATAAAGACGGCTGAGCGCCGAAGAATTGATGCTTTCGAGCTGTGGTGTTGGAGAAGACTCTTGAGAGTCCCTTGCACAGCCCAGAGATCAAACCAGTCCATCCTAAAGGAAATCAATCCTGAATATTCACTGGAAGGACTAATACTGAAGCTGAAGCTCCAATGCTTTGGCCATCTGCTGCAAAGAGCTGACTCATTGGGAAAGACCCGGATGCTGGGAAAGCTTGAAGGCGGGAAGAGAAAGGGATGACAGGATAAGATGGTTGGATGGCATCATCGATTTAGTGGACATGAGTTTGAGCAAACTCTGGGACATCGTGGAAGACAAGGAGGCATGGCATGCTGCAGTCCATGGGGTCGCAAAGAGTCGGACACGACGGAGCGACTGAACAAAAAATGTGCTGTGGTTCCTACTTGACTCAGATCCACTTTTCCCACTACTCAAGTCCTCTGCTATTAGAGATGCAAGCTTGGTTTGTATTTCAGACCAAAGTCCCTCCGGTGGACATCTGTTGTCCACCCACCCAGGATCTTTTGTTTTTTCCCCTTAGACCACACTGCTCCTTCCCACCTGCCACGGCCTCTTTGCGGAAGCCTTCCCCTCACTCAGATTCTGCGATGGTGACTAGGCCACCCTGCCTCCCTTCTCTCCCAAGGTGGGATCCGTGACCCCGGCCTGCCTCAGCCCAGGACTCCACACACCCCCTGCTCACAGGGACCAGTCTGGGTGGGCATGCGACTCAAACCAGCCCTGCCACTGCGCCTCCTGAGGCTTTGCCAATGAAAAGCCTGCAGCAAAAAAGAAACATGCTGAAGGCCAGGGGAAGGAGCACAGACCAGAAACAAATGTATCAAGGAACTGTCATGCCATCAAGAGGGAGATAAACAAGATAGGCCAAAAAAAAAAAAAAAAAAAGAGGGAGAAGTAAAGGCAGGCAGAAGGCAGAGATGCATATAAAGGCAAAAGACTTTTGATGAGAGCTGAACTGAGCTTCTGAACCTAATCTTGTGTGAGGCTTGCGTGAGTCAGTAAATCCCCGTTTTTGCTCATGTTAGTTTTTTTGGTAGGATTTCTGCTACTCACAACACAAAGAGCCAGGATATAATTACCACGCTGCATTTAACTTTGAGAATTTACTGTGTATTTATATCTAGGTTTCTGCTTAGTACTACAGAAATTATAAATAATTGAGTAAACCAAGCCAGAGCCAATAGGAATTCTTTAAAAGTTTCATTTGCACATGCGTGTGCATCTGCATGCATGCATGCACACACACAAATTTATATACAAAAACATATAAAAATTATCTCTTGTGTGAGTGCTCAGTGGTGTCCAATTCCTTGTGACCCTATGGATTGTAGCCTGCCAGGCTCCTCTGTCCATGGGATTCTCCAGGCAAGAATACTACAGTGGGTTGCCATTTCCTCCTCCAGGGGATCTTCCCAACCCAGGGATCGAACCCATGTCTCCTGTGTCTCCTGCATTGGCAGGCAGGCTCTTTAATGACTGAGCCACTTGGGAAGCCCTCAAAAGCCATCATACATACTGCTTATTTATTAGTGGTCTCTCTGTGTGTTCCCTTTTTATTTGGTTAATTTCTCCTCTTCACTTCCCTTCACTGGCATCAGCCTGAAAGGCACTCCCTTCCCTCCAGTAACCCATATTAACTACCTGCTATGTTTTCTTCCATACATATTTCAACGTGCACATTATCTATCCACGTACATATAATTGGAAAGACACTGTAAGCACAGTTTTTTCCATTATTTTTGCTAACTATTATACTATATCCAGTTTTCTGCATCTTGTTTTTCCCACTCAATAAAGACTCAGAATGCAAATTAGTACAGCCACTATGGAAAACAGTGTGGAGATTTCTTAAAAAGCTGGAAATAGAACTGCCGTATGACCCAGCAATCCCACTTCTGGGCATACACACCAAGGAAACCAGATCTGAAAGAGACACATGCACCCCAATGTTCATCGCAGCACTGTTTATAATAGCCAGGACATGGAAGCAACCCAGATGCCCATCAGCAGACGAATGGATGAGGAAGCTGTGGTACTTATACACCATGGAATATTACTCAGCCATTAAAAAGAATTCATTTGAATCAGTTCTAATGAGATGGATGAAACTGGAGCCCATTATACAGAGCGAAGTAAGCCAGAAAGATAAAGACCATTACAGTATACTAACACATATATATGGACTTTAGAAAGATGGTAACGATAACCCTATATGCAAAACAGAAAAAGAGACTCAGATGTATGGAACAGACTTGTGGACTCTGGGAGAAGGCGAGGGTGGGATGTTTCAGGAGAACAGCATTGAAACATGTATATTATCTAGGGTGAAACAGATCACCAGCCTAGGTTGGGTGCATGAGACAAGTGCTCGGGCCTGGTGCACTGGGAAGACCCAGAGGGATCGGGTGGAGAGGGAGGTGGGAGGGGGGACTGGGATGGGGAGTACATGTAAATCCATGGCTAATTCATATCAATGTATAACAAAAACTACTGTAATGATGTAAAGTAATTAGCCTCCAACTAATAAAAAAAATAAAATAAAATAAAATAAAATAAAATAAAATAAAAATAAAGACTCAGAAAATCTCTCAATTAAACCAAGACAGCCCCAAATTCCTTTTTAAAGCTGTATAACATTTCACCATTGGGATGGATGTAATATAGCCCACCATTCCTCCCCTGATAAGCATTCATGTATCTCCATTTTATCCTCCACACTGACATTACTGTAGAACATGATCTTGGAATACACACCCACGCAGATAGCGTTTCATTTTTTTACGAGAACAAGGAGTGGAAGTCCTGGGTCGAACAGATATTATTCCACACACATGCTGATGGATTGTCTTGCAAAGACTGTCACACAGACTTCAAAACTCAGTAATGTGAGAGCTCTTCTCCCCTAACAGCAACAGATGATATTGATGTAATTTTTGCCAATCTGAGGGGTGATATGTCATGATTTGAGTGTGGCTGTCTCATCATTTGTTGGCCTCCAGGATTGCTCTTCTCTGAATTCTGTCTTCACGTTGTTGTTGTTGTTTAGTCACAAAGTCAGGTCCGACTCTTCTGCATCCCCATGGGCTGTAGCCCACTAGGCTCCTCTGTCCACGGGATTTTCAGGTAAGAATACTGGAGTGGGTTGTCATTTCCTTCTCTAGGGAATCTTCCCGACCCAGGGATGGAACTGGTGTCTCCTGCATTCCAGGCAGATTCTTTTCTGCTGAGTCAAGTCTAATTTGTTGGCCTTCTGCATCTGCTTGACATATATTAAAATCTCATGCATTCCGAGATCTATTTCTGATGGTCTACTGTACTGCATTGATCTATTTGTTTAGCCATCTGTCTCGACCATAGTAATTTGAATATCATGGCTTTTTAGTATGTTCTGATACCTGGTAAGTTATGTCTCCTTGAGGAAGTCTCCTTTATTAATTCATTCAACTATTTATTAAGTGTCTCGTATGTTCCAGACAAAATTACAGGTGCTGACGATTCAACCGTGAGCAAAATCCCTTCTCTCCTGAGCTTACATTTCAGTCGTCTGGAGGGAGGCAACAGAGGAATTATTTTCTTGGCTATTAGTGGCACTTAACCTTCTGTTCTAAATTTTCAGATTTTATCAAATTGGAAAAAAAACTGTTGGGTGGAATTGCATCAAATGTATAAATATTAAGACTTCCAAGCAATTATCCTCCAATAAAAAAATATACTAAGACTTCCAATCCAAGAACATGGTCTCTCACTTGTTCACAATCTTGATCTGTGTTCTTCAATATATTTTCATTTTCTCCATGTTTCATGCCTTTTAAAATTATTCTTTAGTATTTTTAAGGTTTTGCCACTATTCTAATTTGTCCTTACTCTTCATTTCTAAGGGACTGTTGCTATTATGGGGCAAGAAGGAGGCTTTGATTTATTTTAAATTTAGCCACTTACCAAATTCTCTTATGTTTACAGGATTTACTGGGGGTGCCTTGGATTTGCAAGGTATACAATGATATCATTAGGGGGAAAAGATAGTTTTAGCTTGTCTTTTCCAGTATTTATTCCAGTTATTTCATTTTTCTTGTTTTAATGAACTTACCACAAATTCTAAGACAAAGTTAATAATTCCCACTAGAATGTAAGCTCCATGAATCACAGCCTTTTCTCTATTTTATTCATCCCTGAGAACACAGACCAATATCCTGACCCAAAGGAGATGCTAGAAAAGACATCTGTTAAATAAATAAGTGATAGCAAGGTTGTTTAGTTCCTAATACTAACTGTAAATTTTCTGTGTTTTGCTCTTTAGCATGACACCGTTTGTTTTGGTAAATGGTACACTAGGGCTTCCCTGGTGGCTCAGATGGTGAAGAACACACGTGCAGTGAGGGAGACCTGGGTTTGATCCCTGGGTTGGGAAGATCCCCTGGAGGAGGGCATGGCAACCCACTCCAGTACTCTTGCCTGAAGAATCCCCAGGGACAGAGGAGCCTGGCGGGCTGCAGTCCATGGGGTCACAGAGTCAGACACGACTGAGCAACTAAGCACTACTATACTAACGTCATTTCTTTCCATTCTTCCTGTTTTTGATTTATATATTTTTATTAGTTGTGTCTATACATTTCATTAAACACTTTTCAGCATCTCCTGATGTGACCATATGGTTTTCTAGCCCTAATTTGATCTGGTGAGGGATTTCACTGATAAGATTTCCTCTCTTCTGTTCTTGGAATAAACCCTACTCAAATGGTAAAGAATCCACCTGCAATGCAGCGGACCTGGGTTCGACTCCTGAGTTGGGAAGATCCCCTAGAGGAGGGCGTGGCAACCCGATCCAGTACTCTTGCCTGGAGAATTCCATGGACAGAGGAGCCTGGTGGGCTATAATCCTGGGGTCTCAAAGAGCCGGACATGACTGAGCGGCTAAACATACACACACATAAAATTCATCTATAACTTCATATGATCCCATTGCCTTTTTAAAAATAATTTTTATTTATTTTTATTTTTGATTGCACTGGGTGTTCATTGCTGTAAGCAGGCTTTCTAGAGTTACAGAGCACAGACTTCTCATTGTGGTGGCTTCTCTGGTTGCGGAGCAAGGCGTTGGGGCACTCTGGCTTCAGTGGTTGTGGCACATAGGTTCAGTTGCCCATGGCATGTAGGATCCTCCCCAATCAGGGACCGAATCCACGCCCCCTGCCTTAGCAGGCCGACTCTCATCCACTATACCACGAGGGAAGTCCCACCACGGCCTTTTTAAATGGAAGATCTTAAATGACTTTTCCAATGTCTTTTATGGTATTTATTGTCTTACTCAAATTTTCTACTTTTTCCTGAGTCAAATTTAGACATTTATATTTGGCAAGGAAATAATCCATTTCAGGTTTCTGAAATTTTATTGTCCTGGAGCTGAATGCAGTTATCTTTTTTAATATTTGTTTTTATTTATGTCTTGGTTTGGCTGCACTGGGTCTTAGGTGCAGCACGCTGGATCCTTTATTTCTGTTGTGGCATGCAGCAGGATTCTTGCTTGCAGCATGTGGGATCTCGTTCCCTAACCAGGGATGAAACCTGGGCCCCTGGCATTGGGAGCACAGAGTCTTAGCCTCAGGGAAGTCTCAAATGCAGTCATCTTTGTTATCTTCTTTGAATTGCTCCTGTAGCTCTGAGTATACATCCTTTTTCTGATTTCTAGTCTGTAAATTTTTTACTCTTTATTCATTTCCTAATCAGACACAAATCTTTATGTCTTATCTTACTGCTTCAAAGAACCAGCTGTTTACAGCTGGATCCCAGGGACAGAGGCTCTACAGTCCATAGTGTAACAAAAAGTTGGACACGACTGAGGCAATTTAGGATGCATGAATATGTATTTATCCTTTCTATTATATCTTATTTCATTAATGTCAGCTTTTATCTTTGTTATTGCCTCTTTCTGATTATTTTAGTTTGTTTTGTCATTCTTCTTCCTCATTTCATGATGAGGTACACTTTGTCCTTATTCTTAAATAATGAACACATCCCAAGGTTGTAAACTTCCACTGCTTATAGCTTTCATTCTGCCTCATAGCTTTTAGAATAAATCATGCCCTCTTTATTGATTTCGAGATATCTTGTAAATTGATTTTTGCCTCTTCCTTTGATACAAAAGCCATAAAGAGTGATTCTAAATTTCCAAGTAAAGTTTCTTTTTTATTACCTTCTCTTGTTCATTTCTAATCTTACTGGATTGTGATCAGAGAACAAGATCTGTAAAACCTCTTTTCCTTTGGCTTTGTTAAAGTCTTCTTTGTAGTCAAGTATATAATCAAGTTTTGTAAGTAAACAAGAAAAGAATATTCTGTATTCAAAGGATGTAAGGTTCTTGCATATCTATTAAATCTAACTTTTTTATTTATTCAATTTCCCCATCTTAGAGGTCTGCACGAAGTTAAGATGGGTTGAGACAAATGGGAAAGGCTTACTAAAGTGTCTCACCGTAACTGCATTTCTAATACTCTGCCTTACAGATTTAATGGCTATGTTCTTTATATACACATGTTTATGTATCTTCTTCATAAACTGTGCTTTTTAAGAATCATTATATAATCTCTTTCCTTATCCTAATTATGCCTTTGACTTAAATATAACCTAAATAGTAAACCTAATATCGCTAGTTCTTCTGACTCTCTGGGATCTTTGACCTGTGATCTTTGTTTTTTTTTTTTTTTTCAATTTCCATCACTTTGTTTCAAATGTTTCTTAAAAATATCATATAGCTGGGTTTTGCTTTTGAATTTAGTCTAACAGTATCAAATTTTTAATGGGAAAATTCATTTAATGTAAAGACTATTTAAACTTACTCTTTCCTTTCCACTTGAATTAAATGGTTAATTTAGAAATTTTCAAAAAAGAAAAAAGAAAGAAAGAAAAATTTCCTCTGCTATTATCTCTGCTCACCTTGAAGTGTTTCTGATTAACTTTTGTTTGGATGCTTTTCATTTGATACTCTTGAATACTTTTGTTAGAAAATGAGAGATGACATCTCTGAATTCTTCTGTAACAGTAAATTCCTTTTACCCTAACAGAGAGATGGTAGCTTGGCTGTGTATGTGCTTTCCAGGCTGCTGGCCTTTGGTCTCCATGGTCTAAGGCAGTTACTCCATGATATCCAGTTTCTGGTGTCATCGATGAGAAATGTGTTGCTAGTCTGATACTCCTTAAACGGTAGGTAATTCATTCTCTCTTCCTGGAAGCTTTTAAGATTTTGCTTTGTATTAAGAGTTCAAGAACTTTTCCAGTATATACAGAGAATTTAGAAATCTTGCCTGGAACTTGATGAGCCATTTGAATGTACAGATACAAGTCTTGATTTTCAAGCTCAGAAAATTTATTTCTTATATTTTTTTAATTATTGCCTTTCCTCCATCTATCCTTTTCCTCCCTCTGGCTCTCCTGTTACTTACATGTTATATTTCCTAGATCCATTTTCTCTTGCAATTTCGATCCCTTTCTTTATATTTTTGTCCTATGCTTTCAGCTTCTTCCACTTGAGAGACCTGGCTCTTCATTCAAGTCTCCAGGAAGATTGTCATCTCCTTCAGTTCATTTACTGAAAAGTTTGATTGGGAAAATCATGCTTTTCATCTCTAGGAAGTCTTCTTCGGCTGCATTTAAATCTCCTTATGTGCTCTTACTATATTTTGTCAGGTCGGCGTCTGCCTGCAGCTGCCACTCTATAGCATTAACCATGTGTTCAGGGAACCATTATTTCTCTCTGTTATATCCCTGGGGTTCCGGCCGGGGAGCTGGAGGACCCACGTGACCACCCTTCCATGAGGGGACAGAGTGGCCTCTGCTCTGTGACCTCGCAGAGTGACAGCAGGCAGGCACATTTATCCATAGAGATCATCATCCTACCTAAAAGACTTCCTTGCCCACTTTGAAGCTGCCTAAGAGATCCTTGCAATTTTTGTGTGTGTTAGAAAGTTAGAAAGTCAAAAGAAAGTCCCTGTATCTTCTTCTACACATAAACTTTTATAATTTTTACTATAATGACTTCTGTTAATTAAGAGACTTTCTCTTAAGAAACTCAAAAATTTTAGAAACATACATAACCTTCATAATAATGAAGGGCACCATGATTCCTATTTAATAGATATATGCTGTGCTGTGCTAAGTTGCTTCTGTCGTGTCCGACTCTTTGCGACCCCATGGACTGTAGCCCCCCCAGGCTCCTCTGTCCACGGGGATTCTCCAGGCAAGAGTACTCAAGTGCATTGCCATGCCCTTCTCCAGGGGATCTTCCCAACCCAGGGATCAAACCCTCATCTCCTGGGTCTCCTGCTTTGTCAGGCAGGATCTTTACCACTAGCACCACCTGGGGAGCCCCAAAGGATATGTAAATGGACACAAAAGGTTAGCATTTTTTCCAAGATCACATAAGAAATAAGAACAAAGGGAGCTCAAAAAATAAGCCATCAAATGTGATACTATTTTGTTGCCTGTCCAGGGCTCTATCCTCTGTCTCACTCCACTGTCCATATAAATTATATTTATATGTCTCAGGGTGAATTTAGTTTCTTCCAATATTTCTCATACTGGTTTCATTTAGCCTGAATCATGCTCACAGAGTCCATCAACCATTTTAATTTGGCATTAACAGGACAGGTTATATTTTTTCCCCTTACAAAACAGCAACACTGCCAAGTTTCAATTCTCATTTCCTGGATCCTCCTCCAATCCTGGAAAATAAACAGTATTAACACTGCTTCCTACATGGGTAGACAGTATATTTTAATGGGTTCTCTAACCAAAAAACTGATACAGATTGAGCAGCTGTTATTTTCATTACCTATGGTTCCTGTTTTTAGAGATGGTGCTAAAGACTTGCTTCTATCTTTAATTTCTTTTTGTGCAAAGTGGAACATCATTGTTCAAACATTTTCAGTTTTTGATCATCAGTTTTTATGACATCTTAAATTCTTGACTAACAGCTCTAACTCATCCCCCACCCAAAAAGTAAAAAACAATATGAGAGATCCTGGCACTGGCAGCACCATCCTTCTTTGTGAATAACCAAGGTAGGACACTGATTTCCAGCTCAGCTACTAAAAAATGACACATGCTTGCCATATAATGCTAAATCTCATTCACAAATCCCTACACTCCAAATCTTAGTATTTACGGCTCTGAGTCTCAAAGTAAACTTACACCATACATGTGGCATCTACCTTCAAGAAAGTCCAGTCTTTCCATCCAGAGATTCATTAAGTTAGCTTCCAGTTAAAGTCACATTACTGTTAATAATTACAAATTTCCAATAATATGCTGGTTTCAGTCCAGTGATCATAGCGCCCCCTTCGGGAACATTAACAATATTTAAGCTTTTGTATCACATGATAAGTTCAGATTTGGGGGGGGGGTTTGCTATGCCTTTTCATTAAGAACAATCCTTCTTGTTATTAAAAAAGGCTCTAACTTAGAAAATCCTGGAAGAAGAGGCTCAGTAGATGCCAAGTGTTCATTCTTGAAGGATCACAGCTGACTCTAAACGAATTTAACCTCCAACACCAATGACCCTTAGTGCTTGCTTGGCAGCCTTCTGAGCGCTTCCAGAAAACTTCCGTCAAAGACTGAAACTCTTACTTTACCCCTCCCTCCACGACCAGGCAATTTAATTTGATGGGGAATCTTAATCTATTTATTAGAATACAGCAGAATTAATGACCTAGCACTCCAGGCTTTACTTCTGGATGAGAGGCCACTGTTTATACAGATGGAGAAGGGATTTAACAATTCATCATTTGCCAACTCTCTTAAACCAGTGTGTATGTCCAGTGATGAGGGAGAAAAGTCAGGCTCTCCTCACCTTACGTATATCCACACCTGCAATCTCAGGACACGTGGGGAGCCAGAGGCATGGCCATCATGTACAGGTGGTCTGAAATGACTCAGAAGACCCAGATGTGGGGCTTGGCTCTGACACTGACAGGCTATATGATCTTGGACTAAGAAGGAACACCCGTCTCATTCATTGTTGTAAGGATGCAATGAAATCACACGGGTAGAAATATTTTACATAAGTAAACACTATACGGATACTGTGAGAAATTTATAAATAATGTATCCATTGATATTTTTAAGTACTTCAGCATTCTAAACCGGTAGCAGTTTTATAAGACTATGAACTGAACACAGTTTCACAAGGTACCCAGGTTTTCTCTCTGTAGATACAACACACAGCAGGTAAAATGTAATCTACCAAATTTACAGGATTCTAATAATCTCCACAACCTGATGAGTTGAAAGGGAAGTTTTATTATTATTTTTTTTCATGAGTATTCTGTCTGTATAGGACATGAACAGATAATGTATAAGTCTTATTAAGTTTGGGCTTCCCTGGTAGCTCAGATGATAAAGAAACTGCCTGCAATGTGTGAGACCCAGGCTTGAACCCTGAGTCAGGAAGATCCCCTGGAGAAGGGAATGGCAATCACTCCAGTATTCTTGCCTGGAGAATTCCATGGACAGAGGAGCCTGGTGGGCTACAGTCCACAGGATCACAAAGAGTCAGACATGACTGAGCGACTACACTTTCATTCTTTCTTTTATAAGTTTAGATTGCTTGCCTGGTACCTTACTTTACCTGGAAGAGACAAAGGTAGAATATAAGAAGATCAAGCGTTAATAGGAATATAGGCTGCAAATTACATTGTTAAAAGTGACTGAATCCTTTCCTGTTAGACAAATCTCTTTGCTATTAATCCTTCCCCCATAATTGCCCTTGGCCAAATTTAATAAAAATCTCTAACCATATCAAGAAATAATAAGATGATCAGAGACTAATGTAGGTGCTTTGCAACATTTCTACAACTTTAAACTTAAGTAGAAGTAAGTTAATTATTTTAATGCTGGTTTCAAATAAAACTAATACCACACATACACACACACTCAAATGCTCCTTCTTCTTCCAAACCAATGTAACTGCCTTTATTTTGGAAAACAGAGGAAACATACCTACTGGTCAAAAAACTACACAATCATACTCCTGAAATCATAGCTGAAAATCAAAGACTTTCAAAACATTTTAATCAATATATTAGTAATTGATAGGAAAGTCATTTTCAATTCCTACAGAAATTACTTGAAAGAGCAGTAGCTGGATTTTAATTCCAATAGATTCATGAGGTAGCCCTCTTTTCATACCACCTCTTTCATTTAATTATTCAACAAGGCATTTACCCAATGTCTATTATGTGTCAAGCAATGTGCTAGACATTGAGGATACGAAAGCAAATGAGATGAGATTTCTGAAGGCAGAAGTCGACTATAAAGGTAACAAACGGATCCTTCTCTGCCTTTATCTCGCTTCACCTTTCTAGAGTTTTGCACCCACTGCCCATCTCCTTCCTGCCCAAACCCTCTCCTCCCATCCCTGCCAGGAGGCCGCACTCCCCAGTCCTCTCCGGGACCATTTGTTTGCAGTGTTCTCTGCCCACGCCTCGTTTACCAAGTCTCTGAAGGCTGGGGCACCCAAGCGCTTGGTCTGGAGCCACTGTTCCTTGCCATGTGCCTCAGATCATCCCATCCGCTCCCACAGCTTTGAATGCCACCTGACTGCTCCCCCCGATTCTGTGTCTACAGCTCAAACCTTTCCCCCAAGTTCCAGACCACCTACTAGACCTCACCCCGTGTCGTCTTACTAACACTTCAGACCTGAATTAAATCCAAGACGAGTTTTGATCTTCACTTCTAACCACACCCAGTACAGTTTCTCCATCATAATGAATGGCACCGCCATTCTCTGTTTAATTGATTGTTAGTTACTTTGTAAATTGGGGTAAAACTGCTTTACAATGTGTGCTAGTTTCTCATTCTCTATTTCAGGCCACAACCCAAGAGTATGCTTCATCCTGCCCTGCATCTCACTCCCCACATCCAACCCACTGGGGAGAAGAGTCAATTCTGCCCACAAAGTGTGTCTCCAGTCTTTCAACTGCACCCACGGGTGACCTTGTCCATTACAATTATTGTGTTCTACTCTTTGCGACCCCATGGTGGGACCCCAAGGGTGACCTACATGGTCACCCCATGTAGCCTGCCAGGCTTCTCTGTGTCCATAGAATTTTCCCCACAAGAATACTGGAGTGGGGTGCCATGCCCTACTCCAGGGGATCTTCCCGACCCAGGGATTGCACCCACATTTCCTGCATGTCCTGCATTGGTAGGCAGATTCTTTACCACCAGTACCACCTAGAAAGCCTGTCCATTAGGATATTGTCTCCTAAATGATCTTCCTGTTTCTATCTTGCCCCACTACAAACTATCTTCTTTGCAGCTCAAAGATGAACTTCTAGAAATGTAAATTAGATTATATTTTTATAGACATCAACCTAAGGAGGTATACTTTGTCATTAAGGTTTCTATATTTTCTCTAAATATTTTTTTATATATGAGTACTAATACTAGGCAAAACAGTCACCATCATTGAATAGTTTTCCATTACGTAGAGATTAGAATCCAGACTCCCTACAGCAGGGTGCTCACTGCACAGTCTGGCCTCTGCATTCCCTCAGGTCTGGTCTGTATTCACCACTCGTATCGCCTTCCTGTCACATTCCCCTTTGCTAAGTTCTAGGAATAGTCCAAACTCATTCCTGCTTTAGGTTGATATGAGATGTCCTTAAATCATACCATCTAGAAAGCCCTCAATATATGTTGAACAAATGAATGAATTCTTTTATCTTCATCAGTGAAAATCCCGTTTTCATCAATATTTATCCACAGTCAGCTTCAGGTTTAGCCTCCTAGATACCTATTAATAAAAATCAGAGATTACAACTTCTGTAGGATTGTTTGTCTGTAAATATCAGGACATCAGTCTGAAGAGGTATGCTGCTGCTGCTGCTAAGTCGCTCAACCCCATAGACGGCAGCCCACCAGGCTCCTCCGTCCCTTGGATTCTCCAGGCAAGAACACTGGAGTGGGTTACCATCTCCTTCTCCATGAAGAGGCATACTTTGCCCTTAAAGCGTTTAAAATTTTCTCTAAATGTTTCCTTATACACCAAGTAAAAGTGATCACTGATATTCTCGAAACTCACAACTTTCTCAAAATTATAAATATAGTAAAAGCTAGACTATACTTGCTATACTATTATTCTAAAGTAAAAACAAAGTCACAAATGAAAATATTTTTCCTTTCCATCTCTCCCAAAAGCGTTTTGCTCACTTCCCATAATTCTAAGGAATATATCCTCTCTCCTCCATCCTCAATACAAATGCCTACATATCCTGAACGTTTGTACTTACCAAAGCCCACCTGTGCTCTGAGTCAGTAAAATGTGATCAATCCGATGAACAAAATACTTCAATTAATAGTGGGCAGAGAAAAAAAAAAAATAGTGGGCAGAGATTTTTAAAGGAAAAAAAAAATCACTTTCTAAATTCTACCACATTTACTATTTGCCTTAATACAAGCTTGGTAAGCAGAAACAGAAATATTAGTTTAAATGTTATTGAATTTATTTGCCCTGAAGGGCTTTTCTCAAAAGGCCTTTCAGCCTCAATCTTAATGAACGTGTCACTCTGCAACACAGTTACATAAAGTGGCTTTATTGATCAACACATACTCAACTGTGAAGATTAGGATAAAGCAAAGAGCTTTGATGTTTTTAAAACGAGATAAAAATGACATTTGTATAGGAAAATGAGCATGCTGTTAGGAAATAAAGTTTTACATTTATTACACATTAGGGTTTAATGATTTTGTTGTGCGTCAGACATACTAAATACTCACATCTTCAAAAGGTAAAAAATAAAACATCGCTTCACTTTTTATCGGTGCAGAAAATAATGGGTTTGGGGAAGTTTTCAAGTCATGAAAAGAAAAATTCCTCCTAATTTTGTGGTGGTGTTGTTTAGTCACTTAAAGCATGTCAAACTCTTCTGCAACCCCATGGACTGTAGCCTGCCAGGCTACCCCGTCCGTGAGATTTTCCAGGCAAGAAGAGTGGCGTGGGTTGCCATTTCCCACTCCAGGGGGATCTTCCCGACTCAGGGACAGAACCCTCGTCTCCTGCATTGGTAGGCAGGTTCTCTACCCCTGAGCCACCTACTCAGGCTCCCCAGGTAGCTCGGTGGTAAAGAACTGCATGTCAGTGCAGCAGACCCAAGAGACTGAAGTCCGATCCCTGGGCTGGGAAGATCCCCTGGAGCAGGAAACAGCAACCCACTGCAGTAATCCTGCCTGAAAAGTCCCATGGGCAGAGCAGCCTGGCGGGCAACGGTCTGTAGGGTTGCCAAAAGCACACACACACACACACACACACACACACACACACACCCCAGCTTTGTGGTTGAGAGAAAAGGGGCTCAACTGCTGGTTTCTGATGATGGTCAGAATTCGTTTGGAAAATCTCTCCAGAAAGAAGGGAAACTTGTGGTGTGACAAGATATAGTAAATAGAGAAATGTTATAAGGTAGTCTGAAGCAAGGACAGCCAGCAGATATACGGCCAGAGCAGAGACAGGGTACAGCCGAAGACGGAAGCAGAGAGGGATGGGTAGACAACTTTCAGAAGGCTTTGAACCCATCTTTAAGATGGTTTCATTGATCAACCAACCACCGGGAACTTCAAGAGGGACAAGACTACATTTAAAGGAACCTCAGGAACATGCCATACTCTCGTCTCTGGAATTTTATTTTCAGTTGTTAAAAAAAAAAAAATTAGTCAATGTTTAAACATCTCATCCTTGACAATAAATACAGAAATAGAAACATTGGATCTCAGTGTTGGAGACAGGGCTGTAGAATCACGTGCACAGCGGGGATAAATAAAATCGTGATAGCAAGACTGGCAAACCATGAGCTTCCCAAGCAAGTCAGAGAGGCTTACAGAGAAAGACAGAGAGAGAGAAACGCTGAGATGAGATAAAACACGATTCGGGCACGTTGCTGGTGGGTTGGGAAAAGAGAAGAGAGGAAAGCAAGCAAGAAGAGGATGAGAAGAGAAAATAAAGGTCACCCCTAAATCCAAGGAAAGAGGGGTGACAAGGAGGTGTCGAAAGCAGCAGCAGGGCAGTGATATCAGCACCTAAGAGACCTCACGGCACCTCAACCAGCTGAGGGGAAGACAGACCCTGCGGGTTTAGGGTGGAAGTTTGGGCACAACAGAGAAAATGCAGAGTGAACTTAGCGCTAAAACAACAGAGAAAGGACGCGAGAAAGAGCACCAGAACAGTCCACTGACTGAAACGAAATCTGGATGATACACCAGGAGAGAGCATTTCAATATTTACAACAATGCTAAATTTCAGCTCTTTAAATGTGCCCGTTTTTTCCCCCACTCGGCACTAATGAAAAACCAGAGGGTATTAAATCAAATTTCAGATTGCAGGCTAACTAAATAACACTGCATGATGAACACTTAAATGTCAATCTCACTTAATAGCAGTGACCTAGCCATGATTAATTTTTGGGCTCCAACATCACCGCAGATGGTGATTGAAGCCATGAAATTAAAAGACGCTTACTCCTTGGAAGGAAAGTTATGACCAACCTAGATAGCATATTAAAAAGCAGAGACATTACTTTGTCAACAAAGGTCTGTCTAGTCAAGGCTATGGTTTTTCCAGTGGTCTTGTATGGATGTGAGAGTTAGACTGTGAAGAAAGCTGAGCACCGAAAAACTGATGCTTTTGAACTATGGTGTTGGAGAAGACTCTTGAGAGTCCCTTGGACTGCAAGGAGATCCAACCAGTCCATCCTAAAGCAGATCAGTCCTGGGTGTTCATTGGAAGGCCTGATGCTGAAGCTGAAACTCCAGTACTTTGGCCACCTCATACGAAGAGCTGACTCATTGGAAAAAACCCTGATGCTAGGACAGATTGGGGGCATGAGGAGAAGGGGACGACAGAGGATGAGATGGCTGGATGGCATTACCGACTCGATGGACATGAGTTTGAGGACACTCCAGGAGTTGGTGATAGACAGGGAGGCCTGGAATGCTGCGATTCATGGGGTCGCAAGGAGTCGGACTCGACTGAGCAACTGAACTGAACTGAGCCATGATTAAAAACAAATGTTTCAACATAGATTAAAAACTATGGAAATCTATGTGAAAGAATCTCACTGTTGAATTTGAAAAGTATGTCTTTCTTACCTAACAAAACTGAAAACCAGACCATCATGGATTCTACAGCTGCAGAAAGAGACCAGTTATTTCATAACAACTGTACATCAGAGATTTTCTGCCAGGGAGCTAAAGATGCCTGGGAGGAAAGGATCCAGGACTGGGTTTGACATAGAAGGGGCACTTATTTAACGCCTGCCAAAGGAAAATATTTGAGGACATCTGTCCTTGTGATTTGGGATTCACTCAAAGACAAAAAAATAATAATAACAATAAAATAAAGACGTCGGGGAAGTGCCACACAGCTGCAGTTTGACTATTAAGACAACAGCCACAGGGCCCAAGTCTAGGAGGCCTGAAACATCGACTACGTCAAAGCTCTGGAATTTCATGATGGTACTTAAAAAACAAAATGATCACCTCTGGAAGATGCTAGGAAACCAACACCTTATTCTGAAGATGGATAATAAACAAAGGGAAAGACTCAAGTATTGACCCTGCTTTTCCGTTACAAACAGTTGCTTAGAGAAGCCAAATAACTGATGAGGTCAAATTCTTTATAGAAGCCTCCCAGTGAATAAACAAAGGAAGAATGATAGAATCATATTATCTTGCAACCCCTTATGAAATAATTGATGTAGATCAGGAGTCAGCAAAAAAAAAAGTGGCCAACAGGCCAGAACTAATCTGGTAAGTAAAGTTTTATAGGAACACAGTTATGCCCAGTTATTTACACGTTATTGAAGCTGCTGTCTGCAATGATGGAGATCACATGGCTCTCAAAGTCCGAAATATTCACTATCCGGCCCTTCACAGAAAGAGTCTGCCAGCCCCTGATCTAGACAATAATTGCCAATGACTGCTCAAACCACCAGGCACAAAGCAGATGGGGGAGTTTATAATGGATGTGTCAGGCTGACAACGCTTGCTCACAGGCCAAACTTAACCCTACAAACAGGAAGGCCAGGCAGCATGTGCCCCCTGATGTCCTGCAGGAGAAAGTACATGTGTGTGTGTGTGTGTGTGTGCGCTCAGTCATGTCCAACTCTTTGCGACCCCAAGGACTGTAGCCCACCAGGCTCCTCTGTCCATGGGACTCTCCAGGCAAGAATGCTGGAGTGGGTTGCCATTTACTCCTCCAGAGGATGTTCCTGACCCAGGGATCAAACCCACGTCTCCAGCATTGCAGGCGGATTCTTTTATCGCTGAGCCACAGGGGAAGGTCACTAGAAAGTATCTACCCCCTACCCCAAAATCGTGCCAAAAAATGGAAAAATCCATCAAAGCTCTGGTTCTAATTACCAGTTTATGGGAAAATATAGGGGACAGAAAAACTAAGCTACACCAGGGCGATAATTAGCAAAAATTCATACTGTAGGAAGGTCTACAGGTGAAGAATTTGGTTTCTGCAATAAATCACAAGAGAAGGGAGAAAAGAGTGAACCTATAGATTAAAAGAGTCCTGAGACATTTATGGTCCTTATTTGGATCTGATTCTAACACACCAACTGAGAAAAAATTTACAAGACAATCAGGGAAATCTGAATACTCATCAGATATTTGATGACAGCAAAGAATGCTGTTTTCTGGTGTGCTAATAGCATTGCGGTTATATTTCTTTTTTACAAAGGCAAGTCTCTTTATTGTTTTAAAGATACATTCTGGCATAGTCACAGATGAAATAATACGACATCTGGGCTTTGTTTAAAATAATCCAGTGGGGAGGGGCAGATAAAGGAAGCTAGATTGGCCATATGTTGACCATCGTCAAGGCTTCATGATTAGTAAAAGAGGGATTCATTCTACCATTTTCTCTACTTTTGAATACATTTAAAGTTTTTCCATAATAAAAAGACAAAAATAAAAACCACTAGCAAAGCTTTCTGTCCCTACTTGCCAATGTTTGTGTTCAGGGATGCTTAGTTTCTCCTGCTGCCCAGCCACCACGGATGTGGGCTTAGTCGCTCAGTCGAGTCCGACACTTTGCGACTCCACGGACAGCAGCCCACCAGGCTTCTCTGTCCACGCGGATTCTCCAGGCTAGAAAATTGGAGTGGGTTGCCATTTCCTTCTCCAGGAGATCTTCCCAACCCAGTAATTGAACCTGCATCTCCTACACTGTAGATGGATTCTTTACCACTGAGCCACCAGGGAAGCCTGATTAACACCTAAAACAGCATAAATGGAAAGATTTGACATAGGTAACAAAAACGGCGCATTTTAACCTTTGAAATTTTTTAAATGCTCTAATGGTCACATTAAGGCAAAAAAAAAAAAAATTAAAGGTTTGGGTTTTTTTGGTTTTGTTTTTTAGATGTGTGTTGGTTGTTTTGGACTTCCCCGGTGGCGCTGGTGGTAAAGAACCCACCTGCCAATGCAGGAGACATAAGAGATGTGGATTCAATCCCCTGGGTCGGGAAGATGCCCTGGAGGAGGGCCTGGCAACCCACTCCAGTATTCCTGCCTAGAGAAGCCCATGGACAGACAGAGCCTAGCTGGCTACAGTCCACAGGGTCACGGAGAGTCAGATAGGAGTGAAGCAACTCAGCACGCACGCAGGTTGCCTGTTCCGTTGTTATTGTCATGCTGCCGTTCCTTTATTTTTGCCGAAGCTATAGTACTGGGGTTCGGGTGGAGGAGGAGGGTCACTAAAAGCCATCTGGCAGATGGAGGCAGAAGTGTCTACACAGAGAGCTCTGCTAAGTCACTAACGGGCTCAAGGACACTGCTGAGTCACTGTCATCTCCACCCACGGACAACTTCACCTTTTAAGGTTATTTTTCTGAAGGAATGCAGTGGAGACGCTGTGGCAGTTTGACATTTGATAAATATGTTCTGTGATAAGGACATCTTAGGGTAAATTTCCAAATTGGGCCACAATAATTTGTCTATTCCAATCCCAGCTCTGTCTAATGAGCAGGCTCTGGGATCTTGGGAGTAAATCACTTGGGGAAATCACTTACCCTTTCTGGGTCATGACATTTTCATCTGAGAAATTAAGATCCTGGACTTGATGGCTAAAGACCTCCCTGTTCCAAAATTACAAGGATCTAGGATTAGGGCCGGCTGTTCCATAGGTACTAGAGTGTCAGCAGTCATTCACATGACAGCCGAGAGCATTTACATCTGGACAAAGAAAAGCACTCTTTCTTGCTATTCAGAGTTTATTAGACCTTACTAAATTTCCCCCTTAGGATCTGACACCGAGTAAGCAGCTTATCAATATTAACTGCTACTAATGTAAATTACTTCTAAGAAAAGTAGATTGCTGTATAACAATATAACACTGGTATTTCAGAGTAGGTGAATGTAATTTCTGTGTATCTAACAATTTTTTGAAGACTTTAATTTTTTTTTAGAGCAGTTTAAGATTCACAACAAAGTTGAGAGTAAGGTACAAAGATTTCCCACATACCCTTTCCCCCCACACCTGCACAGCCCCCCACATAATCATCTGAGCAGTATATGTGTTACAACCGATGAATTTTACCTAATAATTTTTAAAAGCTATTTTCAAAATTGATTTTTACTTTCTATAATATAATGAAAAGTATTAGATCCAAAATAAGCTAGCTCTAAAAATTAAGCATTCTGTGTTGTTTCACTAAAAAAAAAAAAAAAAAAACCTAAAAAATAATTTGACACTAAATGTTTGTGTTTTCCAAATAGTAAACTCAAACAATATGATTCTTTGCTACTGTTCAGTCACTCAATCAAGTCCAACTCTTTGTGAGCCCCTGGACATGCCGGGCCTCCCTGTCCTTCACTATGGCCCAGAGTTTTCTCAAACTCGTCCATTGAGCCAATGATGCCATCTACTCATCTCATCCTCTGTTGCCCACTTTTCCTCCTGCCTTCAATCTTTCCCAGCATCACGGTCTTTTCCAATGAGTCAGCTCTCTGCATTAGGTGGCCAAAGTATCGGAGCTTTAGTCTCAACAGTAGTTTTACCAATGAATATTCAGGGTTGATTCCCTTTAGGAATGACTGGTTTGATCCTCTTGCAGTCCAAGGGACTCTCAAGAGTCTTCTCCAGCACCACAGTTGGAAAGCAGCAATTCTTTGGCCCTCAGCTTTCTTTACGGTCCAACTTGCACAAGCATACATGACGATTGGAAAAACCACAGCTTCGACTGTACAGACTTTTGCTGGCAAAGTGATGTCTCTGCTTTTTAATACACTGTCTAGGTTGGTCATAGCTTTTCTTTCAAGAAGCAAGCGTCTTTTAATTTCATGGCAGCAGTCACCAAATGCAGTGATTTTGGAGCCCAAGAAAATAAAGTCTGTCACTGTTTCCATTGTTTCCCCATCTATTTGCCATGAAGTGATGCATATTAAAAAGCAGAGACATTACTTTGTCAACAAAGGTCTGTCTAGTCGAGGCTATGGTTTTTCCAATGGTCGTGCATGGATGTGAGAGTTGGACTGTGAAGAAAGCTGAATGCCAAAGAATTGATGCTCTTGAACTGTGGTGTTGGAGAAGACTCTTGAGAGTCCCTTGGACTGTGAGGAGATCCAAGCAGTCCATCCTAAAGGAGATCAGTCCTGGGTGTTCATTGGAAGGACTGATGTTGAAGCTGAAACTCCAATACTTTGGCCACCTGATGCGAAGAGCTGACTCATTGGAACAGATCCTGATGCTGAGAAAGATTGAGGGCAGGAGGAGAAGGGGACAACAGAGGATGAGATGGTTGGATGGCATCACCAACTCAATGGACATGGGTTTGGGTGGACTCCAGGAGTTAGTGATGGACAGGGAGGCCTGGCGTGCTGCGGTTCATGGGGTCGCAAAGTGTCGGACATGACTGAGCGACTGAACTGAACTGAACTGATGGGACTGGATGCCATGATCTTCGTTTTTTGAATGCTGAGTTTTAAGCCAGCTTTTTCACTCTCCTCTTTCACCTTCATCAAGAGGCTCTTTAGTTCTTCTTTGCTTTCTGCAGGTGTCACCTGCATATCTGAGGTCATTGAGATTTCTCCTGGCAATCTTGATTCCAACTTGAGATTCATCCAGCCTGGCATTTCGCATGATGTAGTCTGTATATAAGTTAAATAAGCAGGGTTACAATATATAGTCTTGACATTCTCCTTTCCCAATTTGGAACCATGTCCAATTCTAACTGTTTTTCCATGTTTGCTGTTCCATGTCTGATTCTAACTGCTGCTTCTTGACCTGCAAACAGGTTTCTCAAGAGGTAGGTAAAGTGGTCTGGTATTCTCATCTCTTTCAGAATTTTCCATAGTTTGTTGTGACCCACACACTAGAAGTCATTATCAACTTTTTGTAAAATTTCCTTATATAGTTATGATTGATTTTACTGTAAGACATAATTCAAAATAAAGCATTCATAAGACCAAAATTATAATAACACTGCAGGTCAGTTTATGCAAAACAGTTTTGTCTCTTAGCTACTGATATATTTGAGTAAAATTTCCCTAGTTCAAATTTCGCAAGATGATTTTTCAATCTTTCCAGTCTAGTTATTGTATCTTCAAGAGACTCCTTGATTATTCCAAGATTCTAATCTAGAGAAAAAAAAAACTGCATGATGATACATCTCTTTGTCAACTTAGATCAAATAAACTAATGACACTAACAATACTTTAGTGGAGTTCCACTTCCATAAAGAGTGAAGTGGTTGCTATCAGGCCAGTAATCCCATGAACAAAGACGGGGTAAAATTTACAAAAACAAAAAAGCTGTTTGAGTCCTTAAACAGCAACCAAAGCATCCAGGACTTGAGAGACAAGTGGCTGGAGAGAAGGGACAAGCATAAAGTGGGTAACTTGCCATTATCTGCCACACTGATGGTCACGTGTACACAATTTCTGTGTACACTTGGGGGCCAGCAGACCATGAAGAAAGTGGTGGTTCAAATATTTTGGTTCAGCGATATATGCTCAAGAATTAGAGTTCAGGTTTACCAAAGTGAGTAGGACTGGATGAGCCAAGACTCCAAAGAAAAGACACATGCAGAGAGCAAGACTAACATTCCACAAAACATTTCCCTTCAAGATTCCTAAGCTGCACATGATGAGAAGCCAGGAAACCAGAGAAAGTGGCATACATGAGGTTAAAATACTAAGCAGAGATTTTGGTAGATTTGTAGGACTGAAGAAAAGGAAAGTGGGGCTCAGGCTCACCAAGGAGGAAGCCCCCAGTAAACACCTTAGGTTTCAACTGGGATGTCTAAAAGCTTGTGCCCCAGGAATGAAAGAATATCAAAGTAAGATATCCTTCAAAAAGAATAAAACTCTGGCGCGATGGACAGGAATCTGCCTGCCAATGCAGGAGACATGGGTTCAATCCCTGGTGGGGGAAGACCCCACATACCTCGGGGCAAATAAGCCCAAGTGCTACAACTACTGAAGCCTGCACACCTAGAGCCCATGCTTCCCAACAAGAAAAGCCACCACAATGAGCCCCGAGCACCACAACAAGAAAAGCCTCCATTTGCCCCAATTAGAGAAAACCCGCACAAAAGCAGTGAAGACTCGGTGCGGCCAGAAAAAAAAACAAATGAAACTCAGCACCAAACCTTCTCAATTCTTGACCAAATCAAGACAAGCAGCCCCCTAACTCTGTCTTCCAGAAGAAAACTTACTGCACTCTGAAGAAAGACAGCATCATTCAGAGCTTCTTACAATTTTTACAAATACATGCTCTGACATTCTAGCAAAAATGTCGCGCAAGGGGACAAGACTAAATGTCTAAAATCAGGGCAGAGGAGTGGGGTGGGGAGACAGGAGCTAAAGCGACCCACTGGTGATCCAAATACTGAAAGTTATCTGACATGGGCATTGAAAGAACTATGATTAATATGTCCAAAAAAAATAAAATGACAAGTAAGAAATTACACCAGAGAACTGGGACCTGTTTTAAAGAGAAAAGGGAAAAGTAAAAATCAAATAAAGATTGTAAATCTCAAAAACACAATAGCTAGAACAGATTCACTTTGGCATGATGAAGAGGTTGATAAATCATCTCCCCACAAAGCAACTATAAAGCCAGTCAGAACCGTCAAATCCAATCATTTCAGCACTCTGAAAATTCCAGCATACAACAAACAGAAGAACTCTGGTGAGATGAACCTAAGTACTGAAGCACTCTTGCCTGGGGCCCCTCCCACCACCCCCACCCCCAGCATGCTGCTTCATCCAGGGCATAACCAATTGCCAGAAACAGCAGCTACATTGCCACTGTCATGGACGCTCACTTGATATGAAACAGTGCTGTTCAAGGTGGTGATCTCCGTTACAAGCTAATAGAGACAGCGTTTCTGCTAGCCTAAGAAAACAATTATTTGAGACAAGCCATAGATAGGGTGTTCTGGAAGTTAAGACGGGAAAGACAGGCTTGAAAAATTTTCCACGTAGCCTGGGATTAACCAGAGGCTGAGCACATGCATTGCAGAGACTAATGTGTAACACATGAACACATTCACAGCAAACAGAGTCTGAGTATGTGCACAGAGAAGACATGAGTGCACATGGAAGTAAAAACAATAGCAGACTTGAAAATGCCCTGAGCTCCAAATGGACTTCCCAGGCCACACGCAGCTCTCTCCATAGAGAGGGGAAGCCTTCCTGGCTTGAGAAAATTGTGAACAACCTTTGTCTTTGGCTGAACCTACAGCTATGCAGACACAGAAAAGATCCCCAGGAAGCCAAGCTTTAAAAATAAAAGACGAGGGAAAAAAACTCAGCAGAGACATCAGTGTGTAGACTCAACATGGGGAGACAGACTTCACAGTAAGTGTCTAAGTTACCTAAAGGTCAAAAGAAAAAACTACAATGACCATTTTAAAATATCTTGAGCTGAAAAATTAAAATACAACATCAAAACTTCTAGGATGCTATTAAAACCACAGTTTAAAGGAAAATGTAGACTTTTGAATGCATACGTTAGAAATGCAGACTGAAAATCAATAATAAGTATCTTTCTCAAAAAAGGGGCAAATTATAGTCCAAAAAAAGTTAAACTGGACACAAGAAATGGTATATAGAAATATGTCTAGGCCTTAATATAATTATATCCATAATATAAAACGTTACTACAAAGGAAATTCCAGTCTCAGATGCCTTCACTAATAAATTTTCTATCAAACCCTGAAGACAGAAGTAACACCAATCTCTTCCAGAGAATTGAACAAAAAAGGGAAACACTTCCCCACTGACTTTATAAGACCAGCATATTCTTGATGCCAAAACAAGGCAAGTTCGTTACACAAAAGGAAAACTACAAACTAACCTCTCCCCCTAAACACAGAAACAAAACTCTTAAAATATTAGCAAATTGAATCCAATAAAACACAAAAATGATAGCACATCTGTTGGATTTATGACAGGAACACAAGATTGTTTTAACGTTTTTTAATATGATTACCACATTGACAAAATAAAGGAGACACAAATTATATGATAATCTCAATAGCTGCAGAAAAAGCATTTGATAAAAGTCAACACGTGTTCATAGTTAAATGCCTATCAAATTAGAAATTAGAGAGTTTTCTTTAAGAAAAAGTTTTCAACCACACTCCTAAGTAAATGCCATACTGTAAATATTGAAAGCTCTCCTTCCTGAAATTGGGAACCAGAAACACATGCTATCATCACTACTATTCAAAATTATAACTGACGCCCCTATTGCAACAAGACCAAAAAAAGATAAGTAAATGGAAAGTATAAGAACTGGACAATAAAAAATAAAACTCCTCACTATATAAAATGATCATACACAAAGAAAATCCAAATGAATCTATGGATAAACTAGTAAGACTAAGAAGTGAATGGAGCAAATCCTTGGAAATGAGGTCAATACAACAAAGTCTATCACATTGCAACAGATTTGTACAGGCAACAAAAATTAGATCAAATGGTGAAAGATGTCATTTGCAATAACAACAAAAGAATATAACTTAATGAAAGATATATAAGAATGCTACCAGTAGAACTTGAAAACATTGTTAAAGACAACCTGTAACATTAATTGATTAGAAGTCTCAATATAGTAAAGACAATAAACTCTCCCAAACTGATCTACAAATTCAATGCAATCCCAACCCAAACCTCAGCCAGGTTTTGTGTGCTTGGAAATTGACAGAGTGATTCTAGAATTTTTATGTAAATGCTAAACACCAAGGAAAAGATCAAAAAAAAAAAAAAAGAAGAAAAACAAAAATGAAAGATTTACTCAAACTTGTATCAGAACTACAATAATTTAAGGCATTTTATTAAACAAATAGCCCAACAGAACAGAATACAAAGAGTCCAGACAGATTCACAAACATTACGTGATTACTTGATTGATGAAAGAGGTGCCACTGCAATTTAGACAGGAAAGGATGATCTTTATAATAAATAATGCTGAGTCCAACAGGATATTTACACAGATATAAATAACCTTCACCCCTACCTCACACCATATACAAAACTCAATTCCAAGAGGATTATAGATCTAAATGTGAAAGGTAAAACAGATGATTACACAGGTGGTAATGCTTACTTAGTGAAAATGCATAGAGCTATAACGTTATGACTTGTATACCTTTCTGTCTGGATGTTAACTATCAATGACAAAAGTTTACTTAAAAATAAAAGCAATGCTTCCTTTAGTCTCTACATGATACATAAAACACAAAACAGATAAAAGAAAGTAATTCTGAAAAGTCCACACATAGCAACCAGAGATTTTCTAGAACTCAAATACCATCACTTATACCCCTGCTGAAAATACTGTTGTTGTTTAGTCACTAAGTCATGTCCAACTCTTGCAACTCCAGGAACTGTAGCACACTAGGATCCTCTTTGCTCAAATTCCTGTCCACCGAGTCAGTGATGCTATCTAACCATCTCATTTTCTGCCACCTCCTTCTCCTGCCGACTTCACTCTTTCACAACATCAGGGTCTTTTCCAAAGGGTCACCTTTTCACATCAGGTGGCCAAATATTAGAGCTTCAGCTTCAGTCTTTTCAATGAATGTTCAGGGTTGATTTCCTTTAGGACTGACTGGTTTGATGTCTTTGCAGTCCGAGGGACTCACAAGAGTTTTCTTCTACACTATAGTTCGAAATCATCAATTCTTTGGTGCTCAACCTCCTTTATGGTCTAATTTTCACATCTGTAAAGAATTCACCTGCCAGTGCAGGAGATATGGGTTCGATCCCTGGGTTGGGAAGATCCTCTGGGAAAGGAAATGGCAACCCACTCCAGTGTTCTTGCCTGGAAAATTCCATGGACAGAGGAGCCTTGTGGGCTACAGTCCACAGGGTCACAAAGACTCAGACACTGCTAAGTACACACACATGCACTCATATCCATATGTGACTACTGGAAAAACCATAGTTTTGACTATACAGACCTTTGTCAGCAAAGTGATGTCTCTGCCTTTTAATACACTGTCTAGACTTGTCATAGCTTTCCTTCCAAGGAGCAAGCATCTTTTAATTTCATGGCTGCAAGAACCATCTAGAGATTTTGGAGCCCAAAACACAAAATCTGTCACTGCTTCCCCTTTTTCCCCTTCTATTGGCCATGAAGAGATGGGACTGGATGCCATGATCATTGTTTTTTGAGTGTTGAATTTCAAGTCAGCTTTTTTCACTCTCCTATTTCACCCCCATCAAGATGCTCTTTAGTTCCTCTTAACTTTCTGCCATTAGAGTGCTATCATCTGCATATCTGAGGTTGTTGATCTTTCTCCCCGAAATCTTGATTCCAGCTTGAAAATATTTTAATGTCTCCCTAATCTAACTTCTGCTTCCTCACCAGCCACTCCCTCATCCACCCCCCCCCCCCACTTCACTCCATCCCCTTCCCAACTCTACCTATTCAAGAAGCCATATTCTCCCTAGAATAGACTCTAGGATTTCAATATTCAAAGTTCCCTCCTTTTAGCTCTGGCCTACTCTCACCAATCTGGCCAGTTTTTTTTTTTTCTATGTTTGTGTTTCTGTTTTGTAAAAAAGTTTACTTGCATCATATTTTAGATTCCACATGTGATATCATATGATATTTCTCTTTGCCTGACTTACTTCACTTAGTATAAACCTTTGATCAGTCCATGTTGCTGCAAATGGCATTATTTCAATCTTTTTTAGGACTGAGCAGTTTCCCATTGTGTGTGTGTGTATATATATATATACACATATATATATCTACACATTTATATCTACACATATATATCTACATATACCACATCTTTATCCATTCATCTGTCAATGGATATTTAGGTTGCTTCCATATCTTGGCTATGTAAATAGTGCATCTATGAACATTGGGATGCATGTATCTTTTCAATCCTAAGAGTTTTCTCCAGATGCACACCCAGGAGTAGGACTGCTGGATCATATGGTAGCTCTATCTTAAGGAACCTTCAGTAAAACTTTTTAAAAAAGGAACTACCACAATACATTTAACCTAAATCCCACAATTTAACCACAGTTATTTTTATTTTCCTATCCTGATTTCAATAGATGGCTCCATCTAAAAAAAATTAACTGCTACATGAAATATGTCTTATAAAACACATCAACTGATGAAAATGTATTTGTAGAATCAGTTTAATAAGAAACTCCAATTCTATTCATGGAAATATCACGGATGCTGCAGTGAGTATGTCTGACATTTTAATATGCTAAACTATTAATAAATATACGCCATTTATTTTACCTGTGTAAATGAATATATTCTCTTATAAAACCAAAAAATTCATGGGCTAAATATAGCATTGACACCTTCAAAAGTAAAAATATGCCTACCTGAAACTTAAAATTACATGCTGGACAGCATCAGTCTAAAGATTAAAATGCCAATACTGTATCTGAAGAACATGGTTTGGAATCACCGGTTGTCATGGTGACTATAAAAAAACAGGGGAAGCCTGTGCACGAAGGTCACAGGAAGTGTTGCTCAGGATGTACGTAGCCCAGGTGCAGTATCTAAAGCCTTAAATCATCAGTAACGAGCCGTATTTTAATGAAAAACAGTCAAACAGTAACTTGAAATCAATGTGGAATGGGATGATAGCAAAAGTTCACCTAAAATGGTACCTCCAGCATACCCGAAATAATGAACTTCTTTCTAATGGGTAAGTGCCTTTCTAATCTAGAGAAGGTTTAGAATTAAACAAAGAGACTCTCAGGTAGCACAGGGTAAAGAACCCACCTGCCAATGCAGGAGATGCAAGAGACTCAAGTCGGATCCCTGCGTCAGGAAGAACCCTTGAAGTAGGAAATGGCAACCCACTCCAGTATTCTTGCCGGGAAAATTCCACAGACAGAGGAGCGTGGTGGGCTCCAGTCCACGGATTTCAAAGAGTCAGACATGACTGAGCAGGTACAGCAGCATACAGATGATAAGGAAAATGAGACTCACGTGAATACTTTTTGGAATATTTTAGAAATATGTTTTATATTAACTGGAACAGTTTGTGCATGATTATTATGTTTTTAATGTTTAAAAGAATCTGACATAAACGGACACATGATTCTCCTTAAAATGTGAGATATATTTAGACATATGATTTATTTAGACTGAAGTGTTTAAGAGGATTTGGCTATGTCTATAAAATATTAATTTTGTAAGTGACGGAATAGTCAAAGGAAATTGAGTTAAGTATTTGGAAAGGCTTCACTCATTTGAATCATACATTTGCCCACTGAGCATCTGATTTGTTTAAAAAGAAAATCAAATATATTAAATAAATATACACAGTTGAAAATATTTTAAGGTTTAAATTTAACTAAGTTTACAAATGAGACTGATAGTTTAAGGAATTCAATCTGTTCAATTTGAACTAAAGTTTCATCAAAAAAAAAAGGGATGGTGATTGCTCACATTTAGCAGATTTATAAGCAGAATAAGAAGATACGTAACTTAAATGCCTAAAGGCAACTCGATATTTATTTTTACCTGTAAAAACATCAAATACTAGAGAAATTGTCCTTTCTGCAGACAAAATTTACTCTTAATAGCTAATAACTTTACAAATATAAATTCACTTAACCCTCACAACCTCAACGAAGTAATATTCTCCCCATTTTATATGTCAAGAAATGAAGGCACAGCACAATTAAGCCCCAAGGTCATAGAGCTAGATGGTAGCACAGCCAGAATCCAAATACAAGCTGTCTGGCATCAAAATTCATGCTCTTAACCACTGTGCTTTGCTGACTCTCAGGCTGCCCTTGAACATGAAAGAAAAAGCTCACCCTGACAAAAATAACTAGTTGTTCAAAAAGGTGAGCTTTCACATGCTGTTAAGATGTTAACGAAAAGTCTCGTTTCTCTTTTTTCCCCAGTAACTATCAAGAAAGGTTTGCACTAGGAATTCCAGGAAAAACCCATGATGCACAAGAGAGTGACCCAAATGAGAACAGTTTTCAAGGCTTCTAACTTCATCCTGACCCTGTGACTCCAGGCCGCTGGCGTTCTAAGACAAGGAACTCTCCCGCAGCGACAGAGAACATGTTGCTCTGACCCTCAAAGAAGTCCAGCCTGAGGGAAATGACACTTATTGAGTTACTTTTCATTGCATTTCTTTTCATCCTATAACATCTCATCTGGCCCCTTTTTGGGTGTGGGGCCAGGGGTGGGGGTGGGGGGGCAGTGCCGGGTGTTAATTCTCAATCCAGGGCACAGTACAAAATAAAACAAAATAAATTCAGAAAAGAGAAGATAATTCCTTTTAATTTTGTTTTTAATTCTAAAAATAGATTGGGGGGGTACTTCACCCCTTCTTCTACACCAAAACCCCATCTGGGAGTCTGCAGCAATGAGCATAAAGAAGGACTGCGGTTTTGATTACCTCCTGAGAACCATCTCCCTCTTCAACACAGACCACACCTACCATCCCGAATCTTCCCCACCAGGCAGCCACTCTTTCTAAAGCAAACGTAATTAAAATGCATGTTCACTGCAGCAGGAAGGCGTTCTTTGTTGACTGGCAATTAACAAAGCAAGCACAGTCAATTTCAGATTGTGATTTATCACACAGATGATGGTTTTAAATTTACCCACCCTGTGCAATCTTGGATAAGCTATTTATTAGCATTTTGTAGATGCGGAAAGAAGAGTGATTGTGAAGATCAAAAGAGATAGTTTGTGTAACATACTAAATGGACTACACTGCCGGGGTGCCAGGTAAGCGATCAATAAATGATAGCTATCATAATATTTATTATTAAAAGAACCTACAGAACTGTGTCTCCTTACTTGCTTTTATGGACACCTGTCTCTTATTTAATTTTGCTTTTCATATAGCTTAAATAAGAAAAGCACCCCAAAATTAAAACACTTGATCACTCTTCTATGGAGACAGTGGGATCATGTGTTTATAAGCGGGTGGTGTGGATAGAAGATAAAATAATAAAGCATTGTAAAGACTATAATGTAAATGACTTTTTAAAGATCCATTTTTTGCTCTCTTTGACTTGAATATTCAAAAGTTTATGCATAACTGCGAGTATAAAATTAAGCTCAGTTCAGTTCAGTCACTCAGCCATGTCCAACTCTTTGCGACCCCATGGACTGCAGCACACCAGGCTTCCCTGTCCATCACCAACTCCCGGAACTTGCTCAAACTCATGTCCATCGAGTTGGTGATGCCATCCAACCATCTCATCCTCTGTCGTCCCTTTCTCCTCTTGCCTTCAATCTTTCCCAGCATCAGGGTCTTTTCTAATGAGTCAATTCTTCACATCAGGTGGCCAAAGTATTGGAGTTCCAGCTTCAGCATCGGTCCTTCCAATGAATATTCAGGGACTGATTTCCTTTAGGATGGACTGGTTGGATCTCCTTATAGTCCAAGGGACTCTCAAGAATCTTCTCCAGCACCACAGTTCAAAAGCATCAATTCTTCGGCACTCAGCTTTCTTTATAGTCCAACTCTCACATGACTACTGGAAAAATCATAGCTTTGAATAGATAGACCTTTCTCGGCAAAGTAATGTCTCTGCTTTTCAATATGCCGTCTGGGTTGGTCCTAGCTTTTCTTCCAAGAAACAAGAGTATTTTAATTTCATGGCTGCAGTCACCATCTGCAGCAATTTTGGAGACCCCCAAAATAAAGTCTGCCACTGTTTCCCCATCTATTTGCCATGAAGTGATGGGACCAGATGCCATGACCTTAGTTTTTTGAATGTTGAGTTTTAAGTCAGCTTTTTCACTCTCCTCTTTCACTTTCATCAAGAGGCTCTTCAGTTCTTCTTTGCTTTCTGCCATAAGGGTGGTGTCATCTGCATTTCTGAGGTTATTGATATTTCTCCCAGCAATCTTGATTCCAGCTTGTGCTTCAAAATTAAGCTAGCTAGTGTTTTTTATGATTTATACACACACACACACACATATATATAACCTTTTAAGATATGACCATTAGGAATCCAAATAAACTGAAAATGAAATTGTGATCTTTCTTATGTTGTATTTCAAATAACTAAAAGCTCGAAGTAATTCTGCAGTGCCCTGATGATACATTTTGGAACTCGGATAACTGAAGTAATACCACTCTGTTTCTCAGGTGCTGTTAGCAGTTTCTCTGCCAGTGCCAGAGACTTAAGAGGGCGGGTTCCACGCCTGCGTGGGGAAGATCCCCTGGAGGAGGGCGTGGCAATCCACTCTACTATTCTTGCCTGGAGAAACCCTTGGACAGAGGAGCCTGGCGGCCTACAGTCCATGGAGTTGCACAGACTCGAACATTACTGAAACAACTTAGGATGCACGCATGCAGGAAACCTGAGTCACTTTCCTAAGACTCTAAAATTGACACTTTTAAGGTCCTCAGTCCTGACTTTGGAACTAGGTTTTAAAATAATCATTTTATATCACATAAAAATCTTTTAGGCATTCATTTAAGGAAAGCTACATTTGTATTTATCTTATCTTTGGAAATGAGTAAGACATAGTTCTTGTTTACAGTCTGGCACAGATTTGGTAAAGAGTCCACCTGCAATGCAGGAGACCCTGGTTCGATTCCTGGGTTGGGAAGATCCACTGGAGAAGGGATAGCCTACCCACTTCAATATTCCTCGGCTTCCCTTGTGGCTCAGCTGGTAAAGAATCCGCCTGCAATGCAGGAGACCTGGGTTCAATCCCTGGGTTGAGAAGATCCCCTGGAGAAGGGAAAGGCAGCAGCCCACTCCAATATTCTGGCCTGGAGAATTCCATGGACTGTATAGTCCATGGGGTTGCAAAGAGTCGGACAGGACTGAGCCACTTTTACTTTCACTTCACACACATAAAAAAAAAAGACATATGTGTTTTCAAACAACACGCTAAATTGTTTTTTGGTTTTGTTTCATTTTTAAAATAGGTATAGACAGAGTTCTCCTGGAAGAGAATGAGTGAGAAGGGAATATTACCTGGTCCTCAGGACATGACAGAGCTACTGAGAAAAGACCAGACGAGCCTACAGCACAGGGAATTATAGCCATTATCTTGTAGTAACTTACAGCGATTATGCTGCTGCTGCTAAGTCGCTTCAGTCGTGTCCAACTCTGTGTGACCCCATAGATGACAGCCCACCAGGCTCCTCTGTCCCTGGGATTCTCCAGGCAAGAACACTGGAGTGGGTTGCTATTTCACTCTCCATACAATGATTATAACCTGCAAAAACACTGAATCACTGTGCTGTCCACATGAAAACTAATATAATACTGCAAATCAACTATACTTCATGCTGTTTAAAAAGGTGAGCCTAGACTGATGATACTCCACATAAGGCAATCCCAAATAGACAAATGTAAAAGATACCTTTACATGTATATAGCAAAGCTAACACCACAGAAAATATACATTCTTTTAATATATGAATACAAATAATAAGTGAAAGAGCAACTATCTTCGAAAGTATCTTTTCCATAAATTAGTCTGTTATAGTTTTTAAGTAAAGAAAATACTGACATATGTCACAAAATGCTATGAATAAATAATTCTTCCTTTATTCTTGAAGAAATAATTCTGGCTTTAGGCTTTGTTCCTTTTTATTAAAATGAAGTACCATTACAACTGGCACCTTTATTTCTACACTTGATATCAGTTAATTAAAAAGCAAAGTTTGCTGCATTCCTTGACATAGAGAAGCCAGTATTCTGGTACATTTTGCCTGTGTGCTTGTGAATGCTCAGTCATGTCCGACTCTTATGACCCCGTAGACTGTAGCCCACCAGGCTCCTCTGTCCATGGAATTCTCTAGGCAAGAATAATGGGGTAGGTTGCCATTTCCTCCTCCAGGGGATCTTCCCAACCCAGGGGTAGAACCCGTGTCTCCTGCATTGTAGGCAGATTCTGTACCACTGAGCCACCTGGGAAGCCTCTGTGCTTTTAGATTAATATAACAGAAAGATCACATCAGTTTCCTCCTTCTTAAAATGGGGATCACAGTAGTACCTACTTCACAGAGTTCTTAAGAAGATTAAATAGATTAATATTTGTGAAGTATTCAGAACAGCGCCTGGCCATTAAGAAGCACTTGGAAGGGTCTGACTGATAGAAAAAAGATGGAACTGCAATCATGCTAACAAGGGTCTGAGGAAACCATATGAAGCAAGACAAAATGCCAGATGAGACCACACAGAAACATTTCATTAGAGATTTACAATTCAAGAGTTTGAGTAATCATCTGTTCTTCAATTCAACTATGCCTGACACATCACATAGTAATAAAATTGTGTAAAATGCCATGTCTTCCTTGAACAGCTACGATTGTAATAGAGGGAAGATGGTCCACAATAGACTGATACTCAGAGAAACAATTTCTCATTTAAACACCCCAAATACGTGGGACAAACCCCTAGTTTTCTTTTATAGCTCCATTACTGTCTTGGCTATTTAACTGGTCTCCCTGACAATTATGGGCTTCCCTGGTGGCTCAGACGGTAAAGCATCTGCCTGCAATGCGGGAGACCCGGGTTCGATCCCTGGGTCAGAAGATCCCCTGGAGAAGGAAATGGCAACCCACTCCAGTACTCTCGCCTGGAAAATTCCATGGACGGAGGAGCCTGGTGGGCTACAGTCCATGGGGACACAAAGAATGGGACACAACTGAGCAACTTCACTTTTCCTGACCAATTATAAAATATAACCATGTGGAAAATCTTTATTCTTATAATAAAGATTTATAATATTCAAAGTGCACTTACATCCCAGTTCAGGGCAGTCATTTCTTACTCAGTTGGGAGGAAAAGTGGAGGTAAGCGACCAGAACACCCTCTCTGCTGTAGGCGTGACCAGTCTCTGGAAACCATGTAAATACTCGCTGGGGAATTGCTTTAGGATTCTGGACCACAAGGTGCTAAAGAGATAATCTGTGCCGTTCATCTTTTTCCTCCCCTTCACCACAAGCCCTGAAAGGTCTCAGTATGTATTAATCTCAAGTCCCTTGGACAGCAAGGAGATCAAACAACTCAATCCTAAAGGAAATCAACCCTGAATATACACTGGAAGGATTAATGCTGAAGCTGAAGCTCCCATACGTTGACCACCTGATGCGACACATTGGAAAAGACCCTGATGCTGGGAAAGATAAGAGAGCAGGAAGAGAAGGGGGCCACAGAGGATGAGATGGTTAGACTGGACATGAGTTTGAGCAAACTCCAGGAGATAGGGACAGACAGGGAAGCCTGGTGTGCAGCAGTCCACGAGGCTGCAGACAGTCAGACACGACTTAGCGACTGAACAATAATACTTTTTAACTCGCTGACCCCTCCATCTTGAGATTCTTTGGCTTTCACTTCAACTAGTTATGAGGTAAGGAAGCAGAGATCTAGATCCAGGCAGTTAGGGAAAACAGCACTTGATCACCTAACAGGATTCCAGATTTTTCTATCCACCACATGACCTCTGTACATGTCCAAAATGTGAAATTAAGGATTATAACGTGGCCTGGATGGGAGGGGAGTTTGGGAGAGAACGGATACATGTATATGTATGGCTGAGTCCCTCTGCTATCCACCTGAAACTCTCACAACATTGTTAATCAGCTATACTCCAATGTAAAACAAAAAAAGCTCAAAAAGAAAAAAAAGATTATAACATGAATTATGAGTTTTTAAATACACACCATTATAAACTAAGTTTTCTAATATTCTGGTTGAAAAACAAATTAACCAACTTATATTTTCTTTTTTTTTTTAATTTTTTTTACCAACTTATATTTTCTAAAAGCCCTGGAGGATATAAAATTACTTACAAAGCATTAAAGAATTAACTGGCAACTTTCCCCATAAGAAAAGGAAGGCTAACATGGAATATTTGGGTATTAGGTATCATAAATAGTTACACATATAATAAGAATAATCTTAATAGTTGGAAAATAAGTAATTCCTCAACTATAAGATCTCAGATGACTTTATCAAGCAATACGGAATAAAAAAAAGGAATCAGCTGATAAACATTTGCTGACTGATGTCCAAAACTATTCTATATAATTGCTACAAAGAACTGGCACATATGGAAATCAAGCGTTGATCTCGAACTATGTTTATAACACTCCAATTCTGTGCCAGACTGAATAAATATATGCATTTCCCATTTTGTAAAGTGGTTTATTAAATGGCTTAAGAGATCTTATCCTCATTTTAACTGAGAGCAGGAAAAAAATGAAATACACGCCCACAAAAGTTTCTCAGCCTCCGTCAATCTCTACTAATTGTCCACAGCATAAAACGCCCCTTCCTATCACCACCAGCATGGGTTTCCCACGCCTTTTCTCAGCACGGTGGTTACAATCAATACTCAGCACACCAGCAGGTCAGCTGACAATACCTTACATTTACAGCATTTTTTCCTTGGTCTCAGGGCTAACATTACTCTCCCCAGCCACAAATCCAAATCCAAGTGTTTTGGCAATGAAGAAATCATGTTCTAAAAAACTATCATCTTTTTCACAAACACACTTTTACAAATGCTACAGCACATTGTATGAGATGCTAAATTACCAACCAGTCATCACGTTATCACAGCTAGAAATTGCTAGAGAACACTGACCCAGAAACAGCCAACAAAGCCTTCAATGGCCTACTGCTGCCCACGCAGGCTCACATGGTTAAAAATATGACTTTCAGTGGCACAAGAACAATGTTAATCGGACTTAAATGAGACCATTTCTTGACTCCTTTTATCTCTTTGGATATGCTCGCTAAGTCAAGTTACAGAATTCTTCAGGCTGTGTTTATAATTATCAGAACAAATTTTGCAACGTATACCAAAAATTAGGACCAGAGTTTAATTATTAAACTAAGACTATAAAATTACGATGTTACAAAATTATAAAATAATTTCACAAAATTAAGACTTTTCTCATTTTTAGGCTCTGAAGCTTAGAAATGTAAAAGATTTCTACTTCTGTGAATGAGCCAGAGTGACAACTGGTATATTACACCTAAGGCTGCTCTGTGCTATTCCCTACTTCCACCAGGTGGCCAATCTCAACCACGGACCTACAGCACACTCCCATCTGCATTTCCTAAGGGAGTTCTATAGATATCACAGCAATTTTTTTTTTTTTTTTGGTTTCATTATTTGATTATGCACATACCTCGTGATGCTAGTAACATATATAAATATGCCAAATTATTGTTTTTCACTTCACTGACAAAAGCTTCATTTCTTGCTTCTGGGCTTGTGTAAATAAACCACTAGGACAAGGCTGTGCTTGCAATACATGCCTGTTTATTTCTGATGCTTACTGACTTTATTTTCTTGGCAGAAAGTGATCCAGCTTTAAAGATGCCAAACTATATTGAATCCTGTGCCTTGGGTGAGCTAGTAGCGAGGCAAAACACTAGTTATCAATGTGCTGAATTACCATTGGCTATCTCCAATCTTCAGAAGCGAAACTAAGGACCACAGACTAGAAGTCATAGTGAGGGGCCCATGTAGCTGAAAAGCAGATCCTTGCACTTGAAAGTTGAATTTGCTAACAGAGATGTGAATAACACTGTACTGTTGCTGCCTCAGAGTAACTAATTATTTTTAGTGCAAAACATGAAACGATATTCTGTCTATAGAATAGGACAAGGCCTCAATGTTCATCCTAGTTGCCTTTCATGCTTAAATAAAAAAATGCTTATTTTTCCTCTCCTGGTTATCTTCTGAAAACAGATCAACTTCATTTTAACCAATGCAGCACTTCACTACCATCATTGCAGTGTCTGTAAATTACTCTACAGGTTAAGATTCAACTTAATAACAAAACCAATTGTGAAATAATCTGCAAATTGTTGCTGCAACTCAATTCTTAACAGTTTCCAATACAATCTTCTAATGAAGTGACATCACTTAAAATTACTAGCAAATATGAACAGACTCAGAAACCTAGTAATCAGCCAGCTAACAGGTGTTGAAATCCCAAAAGAGAGAAGAGAAGTATCAGATAATCACTTTATGTCTGACACCTCAAGTAGCTTTAATATCCATAATTCTAATCAACTTAACTGCAATTCAAAATGATCAGTGCCAATGGTTTCTTCTCATTAACTACCTGTAAGCAAAAATACAATTTCTTGCTTTCCATAAAATTTTCTCTGACCTCTTCCAACTTAAAGATTATTTTGCTAAGTTGGGTATACAACTCAATAAGTTGAATTATCTTCCAGTTATCCCTTATTACAAAAAAATTAACAAATACCTATTTCCTTCTGCACTGATCAGCTTATTTCTAAAAATGAAAACTGTCTTCTTTCACATGAGTACACCTAAAGATGATATCTATGTCTTCACAATTCTATTTTTAATCTACTCTGTGTCTGCTACAAACTAAATATCATAAAATGATGGCAAGGTTGGGGCCCGTTGAGAAAGGAGAAGACTACCCATAACTTGAGCAGGTCTCCATCCAGTAACACTATGCCCTTGGCAACGGGATCGAAACCCTCTCACCACACTCATAAGCAGACACAAACACCGCCCAGACACCTGCCCTCAGAGGTGCTTTGGTATGCTTCCTCACATACAGAAACCAAAAAAAAAGGAATTTCCAGTTCCTTCAAGCACGAACACATTACCTTCCAGAAACAACAGCGCTGACATGGGTGCCAAGCATCTTAATCTACGAAAGTACTGGTCCTGTTAACTCTCGTATTGCCGGAGGGAATCCCAGGCTACCTCTCCCATTTACTTACAGGTGCCAGCACCCATTCCAAAGATAAAGGTGCTGATGTTCAAACGCCCAAGGAACTTCAAAAGCGCCTCAAAATGCTCCCGTCCCAGGCATGGAAACCTGGGCTCACTTTTCAGAGATTGTTTAAAAAAAAAAAAAAAGTCTCATTTGTTCCCTTGGCGACCCATAGCATCATCCCTCCCTCAAAGAGGATCAACTCGGCAACATCAAAGTCCCAGAGGGAAATATTTTCATATCTTTTTGTCTCCCCCTCCCGCCCCACCCCCGCCAAAAAAGCCTGGATAACACTCCAAAAGAGACAGCGAAGGACGGATAACGTAGACAGGTACCACCCCCGCCTCTCCGCACGGCCTCACCCCGCGCACTCCGCCGGCTCCGGGCACCCGAGGGCCCCGCACTCTGTCGAGCGGAACCCAGACTGGCCGGGGCCGTCGGGCGCGCCCGCCGCGAAGTTTGCCCCCCGCCGCCGCGCCCCGGGGCGCCGTCCGGGATTGCGGGGTGGCCCGGCGGAGAGACCGTGTCCGGCGGGGGCGCACCCCTCCCCGGAGACCCGCTCCCCGCGGCGAGCGGACACCCCCGTCCCCACCCCCCGGCGCCGGGCCCGAGTCCCCCCACCCTCCAGCCCCCGGGCGGCGTGCGCGCTCGCCTCACCTGACCCGCCAGCGGCCGCGGCAGCGGGTGTGTGAGCGGCGGCGGCGGCGGGCGGCACGGGCCCGGGAGCCGCTCCGGCGGCGGCGGCGGCGGCGCCCGGGAGGGGAGGGAGGCGCCGGCGGAGGAGGAGCTCGGGCTAGGAGCGGGCGGACGGCTTTGTTTCCACGGCGCGGAGCCGCCGACCCTGCGTCACCATGGCAACCGCCGGGGGGGTGGGGACGGGCCCCCTTCCCGGGCCCAGCGAGGACCGCTGGGCACTCGGGGTCCGGGACCCCCGCCCTTCCCCTTCCCGGTCTGGCTGCTCCGAGCGGACAAGGACCACCACCACCCCCCACCCCCCCCCACCCCCCAAGGAGCCGCCACCACCGCACACGCCCCTCTCTCAAGTGCCCAAAGCGTTCGTCTGGCCCCAGCAAGAGGGGAAGCGGGAGCGAGAGGAGCCCACCCCGGGCCCGATGCCTCCTGGCATCCCCGTAGGCACCCTCTGTGGCTTCGCGCACTGGACATTCCCAAAGCCCACCACCACCAGCCACCACCACCCCACCTTTCTCCTCTCTGGCGCTGTGCCCTCAACGTGGAAATTCACTGAAGAGGGGAGAAAGCGGTGCAAACTGCGAAAGTGTGGAGCAACTGGTCCCGGTGCATCTGTTGCGAGCTGCCGCAGAAGCCCGGCGCTGCCAAGAGGCTCCGGCGCCCGCCGCCTCCCGCCCTGACCGAGCTGCGCCTCGACGGGTCTGGGCTCGCTCCGCCCAAATCCGTGTGTCTCGTGGGGGGCTCCAGTAAGAGAGAGAGAAGGGGGCTTCGTGTTTGGGGGGGGGGTTTAAATTGTAAACACTGAATACACTTGTAACCTCACGCTAAAACACAGCTTGGAGGCTGCCCTTGTGAGTCTCTGGTGCTGCTACTGTTCGGCCACTGGCAGTGACCGCTAAGCCCCTACCTTGAGCGCGGGCTGGCTCTCTGTGCCAAGCCCCGGAGCGTGCACTGCAGGTCGTGGTGCTCCGGGGAAGATTAAAGGGTGAGACTGACCTTGGCACGTGGTAGGCATCCTCTCCTAAGGAAATTCTTGGAGAGGGAGGGAAAAGTACCAGCACAGTCACAGTGATACTTCCTCTGAAGGGCAGGGCTGGAGGACAGCTACCACCGGGGTGAGTCATCACCCCATTCTATGTTTTCTTGAAAGATCAATGATTGAACCCAGGACCTACAATGTCTTCATTTAGACCCCGGGGAACGTGGCATTTATTTTCTGGCACTTGTGAATCACCAAAGGAATGTCAATAACGTAATAAAACCTCAGGGTAGCTGGTGTTTTCTGGATTTGCTCCCTATCTGAGAAGTCATAAAGCAAAACAAGGTTATTACCAATGAAAGCCACGCATTTTAATTAATGAAAACAGAAGATTCATTTTAGGGTGAATAGAAACAGCCTGTTCCTCAGAACAACTGGCCGCTTTCCTGTACTGGGAACATTGGTGCTTCCAGACGAAGTCCAGAGACAAGGTCTTCTCACAGGCTGTTAAGCAGTCTGACAGTATTTGTCAAAATTTTAAATGTACATTCCTTTCTCCCGACTAGCTCAATTCTCAGAAATTTGTCATGCGGAAATAAACAAGTGTACAATGATACATGTACAAGGATGTGCATTCCAGCAATTATTTATTAGGAAAAAATTGAAACTACTTGTCTGTCCATCAGGAAAATAAGTTTGGCACACTCATACCGTGTAATACTATGCAGTCCAAACTGACATGTTCAGTAAGTGCAAAATGCTCACCAGATTCCAAACATTTGGAACAATAACCCCAAAAAAGTATAATATCTCATTAATAATCCTTATATTGATCACATGGTGAAATCATGTTTTTAATATATGGGGTCAAATAAAATATATTAATAAAATTAGTACAGTTTCTTTTCACTTTAACACGCTTACTAAAAAATTTTAAATTATGTAAGTGGCATATTGGACTGCTCTGTTTTAGAGCTAGTGTTTATGCTAAAAATCAGGAAATCCAAAGTTAACTTTTAGTTAAAATAAGAGATAATTATCACATTAATGTTTTCATACATGCGTCATAATACAGCAATTTATGTTAAATATTTTTTACTTATTGAAAATGTTAAACATAGACAAATGTTAGAGATTAAAGTAGCTCATTTGTTTATATTTTAGAAAGATTTTACCACAAGCACCAAAGTTCAATTACCTGGGCCTGAATCCCAGCTCTACTATGTATCAGCTACATGACCCAGGCAAGCGGTTTAATATATCTGGTCCTCAGTTTCCACATTTGTTAAATGGGTCCCATAATAGTACTTACCTCATTGAGTTATTTTGAGAATGAGATAAATGAATGTGTGAAACACTCTAATTATGCTGTCTAATCATATACAATGCTGAATAAATTTTAACTATTATTTTTATTATACTTTGTCAGATCTGTCATTTATTCTATTAATCTTCAATTCTGGTTAGTCTAAATTTGTCTAGTTAGTCATAACAAATCTTTTCATCTTCCTTTAAGTTAGCTGATTGGCACTGTGACTGAGACATGAAATTTAACTCTCCTCACCCCTAAACTGGTTATAAAATTACTGTCAAAATCAAGGAGATATTTCAACCATTTAAAAAAAAACAAAAATTTTCAGTTACATTATCAGTCATATGTTTCAGAGTCTCCAAAAGATGCTCAATTAACATTCTCAATTCCTTTATCAGAGTGAATCTCTTGGAGAAAGAAAGATCCAGCCAGATGACAAGAATGTCACCTAACTTGAAATGAGCTCTGTGCATCAATTCCTTCATCATTGTGAATCTTTTGGAGACATAAAAAAAAATCCAGCAAGCAACAGGAATGTCACCCAGCTTGAAATGAGCTTATTGTGTAAAGTGTTGGTTGACAAAAGACTATGCATCCCCAAATGGCTCCAGTCAGCTTTCCTACCAATGCCAAAGTGAAAATATTAGTCACTTAGTCGTATCCAACTCTTTACGACCCATGAACTGTAGCTCGCCAGGCTCCTGTGTCCATGGAATTCTCCAGGCAAGAATACTGGAGAGGGAGAAGATTCCCTTCTCCAGGGGATCTTCCTAACCCAGGGATTGAACTTGGGTGTCCCACACTACAGGCAGATTCTTTATCATCTGAGCCACCAGGGAAGCCCATCAAATGCCAAACAGATCCATAACTGCTTATAGGGCTGATGGAGGACTAATTTTTCATTGCAATCCATTCCACAAAGATAAGATGAATTTTGAAATTATCTCGCTCTTTATTCAGATATTGAGAAAAATATTGTCAGTAATTGAAAGTAGCAATGTATTTACTGAGCTATCTGACATATCAACCTCAGTGTGAGAAATTGGCTGCCACTTAGAGGAATGTATCCTGTAAAAATCCTGGAGGATACAGGCAAAAGTAGATAGGATTGAGAGGTGCTGTCCATTTTATCATTTCTTAGCCGCTGGTGTGTAGTGTGCAGCCCAATTAAAAATATATACCTATTATGTGCCATTGGGGAAAATGGCAGGGAAACAGAGAGTTAAAAAAACAGATACATTGCAGTTCTTTGCCAAGAGCTCACTATGGAGAGATTCCACATGATATCTCAGCCAAAAGTATAATTTGATATCGACCAGAACCCATTAAAGTTAACTTTTGATGTGCTTTAATCTGGTTTAAATAAGTTTTGTTTTAAATCAATTAATTTGGGGCTATATTCAAAAATGTCATTTTCAAACAATATAAAGATGTTGCTTCCTTTCCTTGAGTCATTAATAGAACCTCACACCTCTTTTCAGGGGTCCCCGGTGTCAGACTTTCCCCACACTCATAGCTTATCTCATTCCAGTGGCAAAAAGTGTGTCAGAATATTAACCAGTTCAACATGATGTTTTAAATTCATAGGTCATTTACTTATTGATCCCTGACATAGCTCTCAGCAGACTGGAAATGATTTGTTTCTCGCTTTCTCACCTATAAAACGAGGGTACTGAAGGCTGCTCTTGTTGCCAGCAAAGGATTTCCTAAGTCTGAATTAGATCGTTCAGTAAAGCTCATTGATCAAAGGTTCTGTGCAACTCTAGTGCTGTGACACTTTTGAAGTGAAAGACTAGAATTGGTGTCAAAAGGAAACCACGTGCTGTACACATCATTATCATAGTAAAATGATTTGAAAGGCCTTCTTTGTGACTAGGTGTTTTGAACATTATCAACGAAGAACTCTGTGCCATCAAAGCCATGGATATTGTGACCAGACAGGCTCTCCGTGGATGAGACACACAACACAGGGAAGGAAAGATGGCCCGGGACCCTTCCACTGACTCCTCACCATCACTCTGAGAGCTTACCTTGCTCTGCTAGACAGGCACAGATGACCGGAAGTACCCACATGTAGACTTGTTTACTGTGGCCAGATGGGGCAGCTCAAGCAGAGAGGAGAGACACAAACCCTGCTCAGTAGAGTGGGAGGACTCCAGGCAAAGGGCAGAACAGAGTGACCAGCTAAAATACAGGACCCGAAATTTGGGGGACATACCAATACTTTACTCCTTGGAAGGAAAGTTATGACTAGCCTAGACAGCATACTAAAAAGCAGAGACATTACTTTGCCAACGAAGGTCCATCTAGTCAAGGCTATGGTTTTTCCAGTAGTCATGTATGGATGTGAGAGTTGGACCATAAAGAAAGCTGAGCACCGAAGAATTGATGCTTTTGAACTGTGGTGTTGGAGAAGACTCTTGAGAGTCCCTTGGACAAACAAGGAGATCCAACCAGTCCATCCTAAAGGAAATCAGTCCTGAATATTCATTGGAAGGACTGATGTTGAAGGTAAAACTCCAATACTTTGGCCACCCGATGTGAAGAACTGACTCATTTGAAAAGACCCTGATGCTGGGAAGGATTGAAGGCAGGAGGAGAAGAGGGCAACAGAGGATAAGATGGTTGGATGGCATCACCGACTCAATGGACATGAGTTTGGGTAAACTCCAGGAGTTGGTGATGGACAGGGAGGCCTGGCGTGCTACAGTCTGTGGGGTCGCAAAGAGTCAGACACGACTGAGCGACTGAACTGAACTGAACAGATACTAAAACATTTTGATGTGTTTATCTGAAGTTCAAATCTAAACAGATGTCCTCTATCTTTATTGCTAAATCAGGCATTATCAGGTACAGGAGCAGCTCTGGGAAAGAATCTATTCTAGTGGGCAAAGCAATATCTCCCAGTGACACCATGGTCAGTGACTACTATTGGTGGTGCCCGTGAGTCGTCCACGAAGGAAGTGAGGGCTGATGTGATGGCACTCATGGAGAGGAAGAAGGCAGTTATTAGAACAGGGAACAACATCACGGCTACACTAACAAGAGGGAGCTGACTGAGAGTTCCAAAATAGTGGGCGGCAAGTGTGGTTCTCCATGTTTCTGCCTCCATACCATTCCCAGAACCAGACAGTCCAGAGAACCCAGAGGTGTATCAAATTTCCCAGCAGGAGATAGAGTCTTAAAAAAGCCACCCTTCAGCTTCTAACTGTGAACGAGGCTATCTCCCCAATTAGCTGTTTTTTGAAAATCACTCTGGTTGATGGGGAATGGATTTGTGGTGAGCAAGATGAAAACAGGGAAATCCACATGTGTATCAATTTAGTAGATCAAGTGGCAAATGATTTTGAGTTGGACTGGGTGGGTGGTGGCAGATGAAATGGAGAAAAGTAAAAAGATTAAAGAGGCATTTTGGAGGAAGAACAGAAACCTCTTCAGAAGGTTTCCTCCAGGTTATGGAGGAGAGGATTGTGCCAAGAATGCCTTCTAGGTTTCTGGCCTGCCGTGAAGGGTTCTGTGCTGAGGGAGGTCACCTGAGCCAGTTAGAGTCTCTCTCTTGAAAGAAGAGAGGGGGACACGTGGGTGGAAGTGGACAAAGATGGGATACATGATGCACAGCCAGTGTGGACCGCCATGTTCATCCCAGGGCCGGAGGAGGACAAGCAACTACAAACAGAAACAGACACCAGATCTGTGTGACCCACTAAGAGACCTAAAGCCTCATGGGCTTGCTTTCTGTTGTCTAAATACATCAAGTATATTCCTGTCTGAGTCCCCCTCCCAGATCTCCCTCCCTCAAAGTGTCTTTCGGCCACCCACTAAAATGTCACCCACTCAAAGACGCCTTTCCCGACCAATCTGTAAGAACACCCAGTTTCTCATTATCCTATCAGCATCCTCTTTTAATATTTTCAAAACGCCATCTTCTAAAATTGTCATTCATTCATATGTGTGTCGCCCACCACCTCTGCCTCTAGAATGCAAGCTTCCAGACCACAGGGACTGGCCTGGCCCTTTCAGGCTGACCACCCTCCACCCTCAGAACAGTACCCAACATGGTCAGACACTCAGTAAACACCTGGTGAGTCGGTTCTGATCTGGCCGGCTTCCCAGTTTCAGGTTCTAGTTCACAGAGATCCAGCCATAAATTGCTTTCTACCCTTGGCAGCTGTAAAATCGCCACATCCTCATAATAATCTTTTCTTTTCCTTGATCTTATTTGAGTGACTTCTTGACCTTACCAACAAAAGGTCTGTACCAGAATACACATAGAAATCTAAATCAGTAGAGGGGCTGGACAAAGACCAGGAAAGGTGCCCGAAAGAACAACCTCTAATAAAAAGAAAAGCCATAGCTTTTTTTGAAATAAAAAATTAGGACAGACACATCAAGGGAAGAATACTCCACTAAGTAAGACACTAGCCTGTCTTACTGCTGACGAATATTAGCTAATTCAAAGGTTTTATTCCTTCCATGTGCAATCTCTGAGCAAGGCCAGGGATCCAGAGATGAAGAATGGGCAGCCCAGCTGTGAGGGAAGGCAGCATGCAGAGGGCAGATAGGAGTCTCAGTGATGGTAGCATGGGAGATTCCCAGGTGGCACTAGTGGTAAAGAACGTGCTTGCCCATGCAGGAGGCACAAGAGACTTGATTTCCATCCCTGGGTTGGGAAGATCCCCTGGAGTAGGAAATAGCAACCCACCATAGCAACCTGCTCCAGTCTCCTTGCCTGGGAAAATCCCATGGACAGAGGAGCCAGGCAGGCTACAGTGCATGGGGTCCCAAAGTCAGACACCACTAAGCACAATGGTAGAACAGGTGGTGAGCCTTCCATAGCAGTCTGCAGATCAGGCTTCGGGTACTGATAGCCACCATGGAGGTAAGTTTCCCATTATCTTGAGATAATGAAGGAAGGAGGTCATTCCAGGTAGAGGAAACAGCAGATGTGAGGCGCTAGAGATGCTGAGCCAGGGTATCAAGTTCTGAGCCCTTGATTTAGTGTGGCCAGAATTCAGGATGTTTAAGGGTCAGTGACAGAAATGATACTGAGACAGTAGCACAGACCAGACTAGATGGACTTTTGTAAGGAAAAATCATTTTCTTTAGTAAATAAAACCCAAGACAGTAAAATCTAGTTCTGAAAAAAAGTCTTGCCTGGTAAACAGGAACTCACAAAGCCTCTGTTCCCTCCTGGATCTTTCCCACCTCCTGGTGACTCTCAATACTAACAAGCCTCAGGGGGACCCTTGTTCTTCCAAGCTGGAGAGCTGGGACTGTATTTTCTAGGTGACCACACACACATACACACATACACATCCTTTCTTGAATGCTGTTTGACATTCTCCATGAGACTGCCTTCAAAAGCGCTGAGCAAATATTAAAGCGGCGTGTGATTAATAATGAAGTGCATTGGAAGTTAAGAGGCCGGCTGGTCCCAGTCCAGGTTCCCATGGACGCATATCCAGTGTCGCCAAGACCAGCGCCATTATCACCCTCCTCAACGACAGCCTGCCAGAGGGAGGCGGCGAGCCAGGAATCCTCCTGAGCTGCCTGTTGTGGAGGCTGACGGGGATCAAAGCATCACAAGGGGCTTCAGTTCACTCCTTTAACTGGAAAGACATTCATTAGAACAGTTTGATTTTCATGAAAACAAAACCTGTTGCCTGGGAGGTACTCTGTACTCTCAGAAACATTAGAGAGGAAACCTGGGGTAAACTTTTTCCTCTGCTTTCTGGCGATTTGCCACACTCTGTCAATTCCATCTTTTTATTTAAATTTCAAACCCATCCTCCTGCTCACTTTCATTCTCATAATTGTAGTAAGGACTTTAGTATATTTTTATCTGAAATATCATAATAGCTTTTTAACGGGTCACGTGTGTCAGTCTCCCCTGACCATCACTCATCATCGGACTCATTGTTTCTGGCTCCATCCTTCTAAAGCAGAGCTTTGAACATGCCATGTTCTGCCCCTGAACACTCTGTAACTCCCCGTTGTCTACAGAAGGACATCCTTGCCCAACTCTTTCACTCTCTGCGCTCTGGCAGTAACTCACCTTTCCCACTGTAATGCCTACTGCTTTGTCTTCATGCAGCAGCTGAAATAAAACATTCTGTCCTTCTGTAGTGTGTTACGCCCGATGTCCGAATCCCCGAGCGGGAAGAGAGAAGGCCTCCAAGACAATGCAACTCGCAAAAAGGGAAGTTTATTGCTGACTCGAGTCAGGGCTCCTGCCGCATCCAACGCAGTGGTGCGGGGTCAGAGAGCCCCGACCCCAAGCTGTTACACAGATTTATAGGGTGAGCACACGCCATTGGTAGTTGGTTTAAGCGGATTGGTTACAAGTTTGCAAAGCAATTTCATTGGTCAAACACACTCAAAACTTTCGCGCGTGCGCGCGGGACTTTCCTGGGGGTTTCCGCCCCGTTCCTAACTGGCAAACAGCGGTCAGTGTTAAGCTGATTGGTTGTATCCAGGTGGCCTGATAATCTTACCACCCAGAAGTAGGAAGGCCTACTCCTAATCTAAACTGCCTGCCATGGCGTTACTTCTGCTCGCCTCACAGTGACAGGTTTATTCAGCTTAAAGTGCCCTTTTCTCCAACTTTCCCCACCCTTCAATGCTGACTTCAGATGCCCACAGTTCCCTGAAGCAATCTCTCATCCTTTTGGTGGGATGGACTCAGCTGGTAGCTCCCATAGCCTGTGACTTCACATCTCTCTTATAGAGCTAATCACCTTGCATTTTGTGCCAGAGTGGTATCTGCGTGAGTGCCTGTGTGTGTGTATGTGTGTGTATGGGTGCGTGAGCGTGCTCAGTCACTAAGGCGTGTCCTACTCATTTGCAACCCGATAGATTCTGGCCCATCAGGCTCCTCTGTCCGTGGGACTTCCCAGGCAAGAGTACTGGAGTGGCTTGCCATTTCCTCCTCCAGAGAATCTTCCCAATCTAGGGATCAAACCCACATCCCCTGCATTGACGGGAGGATTCTGTACCGCTAAGCCACAAGGGAAGCCCAGTATTTGCAAATGTCAGGAATAAAAACTCCCAAACCACAAAGTGTGTGTCTTCTCTTTGAATCCCTCATAGCCCCTAGCATGGCTTCTCTCTCCCTAGCCTAGTGTCTTGCCCTCACTGGCAGTGTGTCTGTTGATTTTTTAAGGACGTAAGTATTTGATACCACATAGAACTCCCAGCCCAGGCGTAGCTTCATGTGGCATTGTGTTTAGTTGTCAGACAAGAGTGCCCATCCAGGGTTTGTTTCATTTTTCTGTTTTGTGCGGGAGGTGGTAGTTGGCTGTTGGGGGTTTGGGGCGAAGGCAAACTGAAGAGGTGCCCATTTGTTAAACGTGGCCTGGAAATCAACTAAACCCCTGCCCTGAAGGGGCTGTTACTGGCACAGAAGCCCAGCTTTGGCACTGCAATCTGAGCTTCCTTTCCTGCGTCCCTAATTACTCATGTGGGCTCCTTTGTTGGAGGTTTTTTCCATCTTGGACCTTTGCCCTGTTTAACAGCCCAGAACCCCCTAGCGCTAGCAACACATTTGTTTTGTCAGCTTTTACTCCGAAAGGATTTTATAGGATCAATTTGCTTAGGCAAACTTTTAATTTGGTTTTGTTTTCTCTTCAGGGACTTTATTTGTAAAAAATGAAATGTGTGTGTGCAAAATCAGATGATTAAAGTGCTTGAAATGCCAGAGAGCAGAAAGACAGCTCAGTCTCAGGGGACACTGAGACGAACTAGCGGCATACAGATGTTCATCTTGACTGCACATTTGCGGCGGCAAAACATTCAATGATTACAGTACCTGTATCTAAGTCCTTTCAGGCTGCTATAACAAAAATACCACATACTGAGTGGCTTCAACAACAAACATTTGTTTCTTGCAGTTCTGGAAGCTGAAAAGTTCAAGATCAAGGTGCCAGCAGATTGCTCTTGATGAGGTCCCACTCCCCAGTTCATAGACAAACATCTGTTTGTGCTAACCTCACATGGCAGAAGGAGAAGGGCTATCTCTGGGGTCTCTTTTATAAGAGCACCAATCCCATTCATGAAGGGTTCACCCTCATGATCTCAGCATCTCCTGAAGGCCCCAGCTCCTAATACCATCACATGGGGGCAGAAGGTTTCAATGTAAGAATTTGGCGGGGGAGGGGGAGGGAAAGGGCACAAGCATTCAGATCACAGCAACTTAGAGCAGGTAAGACACCTCCAACTAACAGGAGGGAAATAACTGATTAAATGTCGTCCTGGGACTACTCTGGCAGTCCAGCAGCTAAGAATCCGTGCTTCCAATGCAAGGGACACAGGTTTGACCCCTGGTCAGGGGGCCAAGATCCCACATGCCATGGTGGGGCATGGTCAAAAAAACATTTTTTTAAATAAAAGTAGTCCAAATAATTGTGTTTATTTCATCAAACAAGACATCTAAAGGAAGGCAGTCCTGCAGGAAGGTAGTTGTAGCATCAGCAAAGGATAGGGCTCTTGCTATCTCCTTGCTCTCCTCTCCCAGTAATTAGCAGGGTCCCCAAATGACTGGCATGACTGCAAGTACCACGTCTTCACACAACCACATCCAAACAGGAAGAAATGGGGTGTGACAAAAGGCCTTTCTCATCCTGCTGCTGCTTTTCATCAGAGAGGAACATTTTTCCCAGAATTCTTCAGTAGCTTGTCTTGCTGGACTGAATTGGGTCACATGCTCATCCCTGGACCAATCACTGTTAAAGGGAAACCCTGAAGTCATGATTGGTGTAGGCCAATAACATCATTTGCAGGAGCTGGGCACCTTGTCAGATAAAAAAGAAATGGGTTCTGAGAGCAAGAAAAACAGGGCATGGTTATTGAATAGGCAGCCCATTTTACCTGCCAAGTGCTGTACATGGCTCTTCATCTTGTTCAAAATCAAGAAGGTATTTTTTGTGGATAATCAATCAATACTAATAAGAGTGAAAGGACTTCCCATTACTCCAAATCAAATATTAATAATAACCCACTGTTATTTTTACTGTTGTTATAATTATCAGCATCATCAAACAGGATGATGATAAAGAAGAGAATCTAAAAGACCAAGACTGTCTTCCCGATTTAAGCTATAGTTTGTTTTATTGTCCTGGGTATTTTTATACAGGGTTACTGAAAACATTTATCTTATGTTTTCTTGAATTAAGCTGAGAGGCTATCACTATTTATTCTTTTCACATCAATTGCTAAATTAAATAGTGGCTTAAATTACTGGGCCTGGAGGCTTATCCCAACCTTTGGGAAAATTCTTCTCCATCTGTGTGTCACTGTGAGCTTTCATTCAAACTGAGTCACCCAAACTTTGACACTTCCTGCTGGTCCAACTACAGCTGCCATTTACCTTTTATCACTGCTTCCCGGGACACTTCCTGCTAGCCTTTCTTCCTCACTGGTTCTGTCTCACCTCAAATTTATTTCCTTTTGCGTGGGTGGCTCTTCCTTTGCATCCTGCATTCACTGCCATGTTCTTCTGAACACAGTGCAACCTAACGTTGCCCACAGACACAGACATTCCCCCAAGGGAAGCCGTCAGGGTTACAATTCCAATGTAAGACTACGAAAACCAGAGTCTTATTTAAAGCTGTGCTCCACTTTGAACCTTTCAAGAAACAGCGATGGAACAGACAGAGCAGCTGAACAATTCAAGGAGGATGAAAATGCCAGGGAACAGAAAGATAGTTCAGGCTCGGCGGAAACTCAGAAGACCTTGGCCCAGATGACTGCCCTTATTGTAAAGAAGACAGGGTAACCTAAGAGCTGTCGGAGGTCTGTTCTAGGAGGCTGGGCTAGTAAATAAGAGAAAGATAGCTAGCAGGAGGAATAGTGATGGCGAATTTGACCATACGCTAATTCTGAAGGCTTTTACTGGTCCTCTGCCTTTAAATCAGACTTCCCAGGCGGTGCTATGGTAAAGAATCCACCTGCCAATGGAGGAGATATAAGAGACATGGGTTCAATTTCTGGGTCTGGAAGATCCCCTGGAGGAGGGCATGGCAACCCACTCCAGTATTCTTGCCTGGAGAATCCCACGGACAGAGGAGCCTGGTGGGCTACAGTCCATGGGGTTACAAAGAGTCGAACATGACTGAAGCAACTGAGCATGCACACATGCCTATAAGTCACTTAATAGGATATTAAGGTTTATCCCTGCTCTCCCATCTCTCTCCATAGCCTGCTGCTACCCACCCTCTTCCTAACTAGATTTAACAGTGAGGCAGAAGTGGCATGTGGAATACCTGAGTTTCTCCTATAAAAAAGAATCCCTCTAACTTCAGGCAAAATCTCTCTGCAAATTTAGTTGCCTTGAAATCCTCTGATAATACATAATGAAGAATGAGACAGGCACTATTTCATGGACATGCTTGCATATTATTTCACTTTCTCTCTCATAAATTCCCAAATCCCCAACCAATTTTATTGCCTACTCCATCATTTTCTTCTATTTAATACTCCTCCAACACCATCTATGCAGTCTGACCTACCTCTCCCCCTAGATTCAAAAGTAATAAATATAGAATTGAAGAAATAACTGTCTTCCTGTGTATGCAGATGGCTCAGACTTTGTCCTTGCTAGGCCTTCTGTGGCTGGGTGACGGGATTCAGTGGAGAGTCCCAGCTGGGGCATATGTGGCAGCTGCACCCTAAGTGTGCCTTTGTTTCCTGTATATTAGCTCAGCTGGTAAAGAATCCACCTGCAATGCAGGAGACCCAGGTTCAATTCCTGGGTCAGGAAGATCCCCTGGAGAAGGGATAGGCTACCCTCTCCAGTATTCATGGGCTTCCCTCATGGCCCAGATGGGAAAGAATCCCCCTGCAATGCGGGAGACCTGGGTTCGATCCCTAGGTTGGGGGAGATCCCCTGGAGGAGGGCCTGGCAACCCACTCCAGTATTCTTGCCTGGAGAATCCCCATGGACAGAGGAGCCTGGTGGGCTACAGGCCATAGGGTCGCAAAGAATCGGACAGGACTGAGCAACTAACCACACACAGCACGTGAAAGGGTTTAACCCCTTTGGGTGTGATCACACCCGAAGACTTCCCCCTCACAGACAGTGAGACCTGCCGTGAAGAGCGGACATTCAGAGCCTCCCATTCTACCCACGCGTCTCTAGCTCAGCCTCTCGAAAGCTGAGTAACCTTGGTCAGTATCCTTCCTCCCTCTGTGTCTACAGTTAAGCTCGGACAGTAAAGAATCTGCCTACAATGCTAGAGACCTGGGTTTGATCCCTGGGTTGGAGAGATCCCCTGGAGGAAGAAATGGCAACCAACTCCAGTATTCTTGCCTGGAAAATCCCATGAACAGAGGAGTCTGGGAGCTACAGTCCACGGACTCAAAAAGAGTCGGACACGACTGAGCAACTAACACACACCTGTAAGGAAGATGAAAAGTTTCCACCTCTTGAGGTTGTTGAGAAGATCACAAAAATTAACATATGAAAATGATTTAAAGTTTTATATAAGTAACTATAGGGGACTATGGATTCTTTTTTTTTTCCCCTCTTTAACAGCTTTATTAAGGTGTAATTCACATATACACAATTCACCCAGTTCACCCATTGTATGAATCAGTGTATTTACGGAGTTATGCAACTATCATGACACTCAATTTTAGAACATTTTTATCACCCAGAAACACCATGCTCTTTAGTTATCACCCTGTCCCCTCACATCCCACTCCCAGCCCAGGGCAATCACTAATCTGCTTCTGTCCATATAGATCTACCTGTTCTGCACATCTCATATAGATGGAACCACACAATATGTGGTCTTTTATGACTGGCTTCTTTCACATGCAGCATAGTGTTTTCAAGGTCCATCTATGTTGTAACATATGTCAGTGCCTCATTCCTTGTCATTGCTAAACAATATCCCATTTTATGGATATCTTCATTTGTCAATTAATGAACATTTGTGTTATTTCCACATTTTCACTATTATGAAAAAATGCTGGTATAAATATGCATGTACAAGTTTTTGTGTGGATGTACATTTTCACTTCCTTTGGGTATAAACCCAGGAGTGGAATCGTTAGGTCATTTTGTAGCTCTAAATTTAATCAAACTGCCAGACTGTTTTCCAAAGTGGTAGCATCGTTTTTCATTCTCATTTGTAATGCATAAGCATTCCAATTTCTCCACATCTCTACCAACATTTGCTGTTTTCTGACTTTTGGTCTCTAGCCATCCTTAATGGGTGGGAAATGGTATCTCTTTGATTTGCATTTCCAGATGGTTGGATGTCATCACCGACTCAATGGACATGAGTTTGAGTAAACTCCAGGAGTTGGTGATGGACAGGGAGGCCTTGCATGCTGCACTCCATGGGGTTGCAAAGAGTCAGACACGATTTAGTGACTGAGCTGAACTGAATAACTAATGATGTTGAGCATTTTTGCATGTGCTTATTGGCCACTGGTAAGCTATGAGTTCTTACAAAATATCTCTTGTTGATGCTTCAGAAAACTTACATTACAAGAGATATTCTGAGAGCAGATCCAGCTCCTGCGTTCTCTTGAGAGTTTGAAATGATCCAGATTACTCATACAACTTGGCCCTTGCCAGGTGAGAATACTAGCCATGTTTTTAAACGTTATACCAATCAAAAGAAACTGAAAGAATAGGACAAGTTCATCTGTGTTCAATGTGTCTCCTAGTAAGCTAACATTTCTACCCAGGCCTCTTCTGTTTCTATGAAAACTCTTTTATTTCAGTATCTCCCAAAGATTCCACTTACCATAATTTGGGTTTTCTCACATTCTGCTGCCTTGATATCTTTTTGATGTGTGTAAGCCCTCCCACTGTAAAGTCTTCAAGGATACGGAACATTTACATATTTCATGATGCACATGGAAGTAATCTGTATGTACTGAATGAGAAGGTCAAAGTCTTCCCACATCTCAAGAAAGGGCCTCCTTAAGCCAGCCAAAGCAGTTTAAACCAGATTTATAAACTTCAACAAGTTAATGCATGTCCATTTCCACACTGGTCAAATGAGATTCATAATTTCTAATTTATAGAGCTCTTGTGGATAGTAAGAAGTTGTATATATAGTATTTGGCACAGTGCTAACTAAATAATAAGCACAGAATAAAAGGAATATACCTACAAATCCATTTATGCCGACTTTAAATTATTCTGTCTAAAATCATGTGCATGCTGGCTCTCCAGTCTCCGGGGGCCAGTGATACACATTAGGACTCAAGTCAGGGGCTGCCCAAGAACACAATTTGCTGAGAGGCTGAGAAAAAAAAGAGAGAGTCTCCAGATCCCCAGGGGCCAATAGATGATGCTGAATTGTCAGAGGCACTTCCAAGTCATAAGCCTTGACCGGAGTGAGTCAAGGCAGGAGGCAGAGGCCCTGGGCAATCCAAGGAAGGCCTCAACCACATGCTCCCCCTGGATGACCTTGGCCCTCCCCGTCTAGCCTGATCCTCTGTATTTGACCTTGACGGCTACTTCAGTGCTACTGGGGTTCTTCTCCAAAGCCACAGAAGAAGAATCAAAACAGAACAGAATTCTCCAGCTCTGAAGACAAGGGCCACATCTCAGAAAACAAAATGAAGCATCCATCAGAGATATAATCTGTCATCTTCCCTGTTCTTTCCTTTACCAGAGTTTTACAACATGGGGCTGATAGGAAGAGACTAGAAGGCCCTGCAGACAGTGAGTGCAGCCATGAAATTAAAAGACTCTTTCTCCTTGGAAGGAAAGCTTTGACAAAACTAGGCAGCATATTTAAAAGCAGAGACATCACTTTGCCAACAAAGGTCCGTATAGTCAAAGCCATGGTTTATCCAGTAGTAATGTATGGATGTGAGAGTTGGACCACAAAGAAGTCTGAGAGCCAAAGAATTGACGCTTTTGAACTGTGGTGTTGGAGAAGACTCTTAAGAGTCCCTTGGACTGCAAGGAGATCAAGCCAGTCAATCCTAAAGGAAATCAACCCTGAATAGTCATTGAAAGGACTAATGGTGAAGCTGAAGCTTCAATACCTTGGCCAATTGATGCAAAGAGCTGCCTCATTAGAAAAGACCCTGATGCTGGAAAAGATTGAAGGCGAAAGGAAAAGGGGGCGGCAGAGGATGAGATAGATAGATAGCATCATCAAGTTAGATAGCATCACCATCTCAGTGGACACGAGTTTGAGTAAACGACGGGAGATAGTGAAGGACAGAGGAGCTCGGTGTGCGGCAGTCCATGGGGCTGCAGAGTCAGACACAATTCAGCTTCTGAACAACAAAGGCCCAGTGGTCTAGCAGAGTAGGCACTTGCTGCCACCTATGGGTAGGACATTAAAAGTGACCCAAGGGGAAATGGAAATTTTTCTCATCCCTTACTGTGCATTTAAATGTAATTCTACAGAAAGTACCAAGGAAGATTTTTTGCTTATTTGTTGATTTTTATATTATGCAGAAACAAAAGAAAAGAGATTAAAGATAGCTACCAACTCTACAACAAATGTCACCAAACCTTCCTGAGAGCAGTGACTCACAGATTATGCTATTGGTTTGAAAAATAGATTTGATTCTGACTTGTCTAGCCCACCACAGCCTTTAACTGAGAGCAAGTTGAAAAACACAGATCAAATTAGGTTAAAAAACTGTCATTGTTCTGATTTAAAATTAGCTCATCAAAACCTATTATAGCAAAAGTCCGTTTGTCATGGTTACCATGGAATTAGGCTCTTCACAATTATTTGAAAATAGTACTTACACTCCACAGCCAGAAACTTCTGCATACAGAAAGGGAAGAATTGGCTTTAATGAGAAAAGCTCAATTGTGTCCTGAAATATTTATACCAGCTTTTCAAATAAGTATAAAACATTTAAGAGTTCTGCCTCCAAAGATATCCTTGAAAAAGATGGGAAATGTAACCTCTGATTCACCAAAAACAGAAACAAAAATATGTTTTGGCTTATCTGGTCTGAATTTTAGGCAAATTAAAAAGTATAGGGTAGGTGACTAGAACAAGAAATCGGAAAATGGTGACTTTAATTGGGGCGATGGAGGAAGACACTGCACACAATCTTAAAGCATCCATATTTCTGGTTAATGTGCCTATCTCCTAAGCAGATATGAGATATTTGAAAGCAGAAGTAGTATTTCATACTTATATCCACCAAAGGTATTCTGAGTGCCTAAAGTTTAGACAATAAATATTTTTAGATATCTAGCCTCCCAAAATTTATTTCCCACATACTATGTACCAGAGGTACAAGCTTGATTTAGAAAAGGCAGAGGAAGGAGAGATCAAACTGCCAACATCTGTTGGATCATAGAAAAAGCAAGGGAATTCCAGAAAACATCCGCTTCACTGACTACACTAAAGTCTTTGACTGTGTGGGTCACAACAAATTGTGGGAAATACTCAAAGAGATGGGAATACCAGACCACCTTATCTGTCTCCTGAGAAACCTGTATGCAGGTCAAGAAACAGTTAGAACCAAACATGGAACAAGGGACTGGTTCAAAACTGGGAAAGGAGTACATCAAGGCTGTATATTGTCACCCTGCTAATTTAACAGGGTACGTATGAAAAATATATCATGCAAAATGCTGGGCCAGATGAATCACAAGCTAGAATCAAGGTTGCCAGGAGAAATAGCAACAACCTCAGAAAGGCAGATACCATTCTAATGGCAGAACTAAAGAGCTTCTTGATGAGGGTGAAAGAGGAGAGAGTAAAGGCTGGCTTGAAACTCAACATTCAAAAAACTAAGATCATGGATCCAGTCCCACAGAAGGGGGCAAAGTGTAAACAATGACAGGTTTTATTTTCTTGAGCTCCAAAATCGCTGTGGATGGTGACTGCAGCCATGAAACGAAAAGACACTTGCTCTTTGAAGAATCGCTATGACAAACCTAGACAGTGTATTTAAAAGCAGAGGCATCACTTTGCAACAAAGGTCCACATAGTCAAAGCTATTGTTTTTCCAGTAGTCATGTATGGATGTGAGAGTTGGACCATAGAAGGCTGAGCGCCGAAGAACTGATGCTTTCGATCTGCGGGCACAGCTAGGCCTGAGGGTGCAGCGAGACCTTTGCACCACAGCTACTGAAGCTCATATGCCCGGAACCCGTGTTCCACAGCAAGAGAGTAACCCTCACCCGCTGCCACTAGAGAAAGCCCATGTGCCGCAAAAAAAAGACCGATGGCAGCCATAAATAAATAAATCTGTTTTTTTAAAGAAAGGAAGAGTGCTGACTTCAGCAATGCAGGCATGATGCAAAGCAGGAGAAATAGCATCTTGTTGAACGGATAGGTTCAGACAAGTTCGCTTGATTTGGCTAATAAGTTTGCCGCAGTTTAGCCTGCCTTGCTGCTTCCCCGGCGGCTCAGGTGGTAAAGAATCTGCCTGCATTGCAGGAGACTTGGGTTTGATCCCCTCCCGGGTCAGGAAGATCCCCGGGAAAAGGGAATGGCTACCCACTCCAGTCTTCTTGCCTGGAGAATCCCATGGACAAAGGAGCCTGGAGGGTTACAGTCCATGGGATCACAGAGAGTCAGACATGACTGAGCAACTAATGCTTTCACCATCAGCCTACAATACCAAGAAGAGGTAACACGTGAAGGCTAAACTTCAGTGGGTTTGTTGACAAAATTCAAGCAGATTAGCTGATTACTTCCAGATGAAGAAGGCAACAACCTCCCCTTTAGGGGAAAAAGAAAATAGATTATCTCTTTTGTTTACGACTGTATCTCTAGCTCTTAGAAGCCATACAACTGAATAAACACCTATCAGTTCAGTTCAGTCGCTCAGTTGTGTCCAACTCTTTGTGACCCCATGAACTGCAGCACACCAGGCTTCCCTGTCTATTACCAGCTCCCAGAACTTACTCAAACTCATGTCCATCGAGTTGGTGATGCCATCCAACCATCTCATCTTCTGTCGTCCACTTCTCCTCCTGCCTTCAATCTTTTCCTAGCAAGGGTCTTTTCCAACTCAAATCGTATCCAAATGGGAGATTTCTGAGGTCCCAACATAAGTCATTCGACCAGACTGTGTTATACTGCTCAGATCTTAGACCCCAGTCTTATTGACACTAGCAAATAAACACACACAAAGAAACTAGTGACTCTTCACCTGCCTCTGCCCCGAGCCTAACTCAGTCCAGCTGCTGTCTGAGGCTCTCCGAAGGCATTCATGAGAATCACTGAGTTACATAACCATCCAGATGAGATTGTCCTTCCATCTGTTAAGGGCCATCAGAGCCTCCATGCACTGAATTTCAATTTAAGGAGTTTTATGTCCCATCTGGAGCAAGAGGATTCATTCGTACGTGAGAGAAAGAGATCGCTATGATTTTAACCTGGTTTTAATGGAAATGACTCAATTCTAGTTTTAAAATTTAAATGACGTTTACATATTGTATGTTCCACACACAGCGAGAATTATCTTGCCAACCATTGTTTTCAAAGTCACATTAGCACAGCAGTAAATGCTCTTTAAAAATAAACCATATAGACAAGAACTCTCATGGCAGCTTTGTTTGCCAGAGGAGAAAACTTGAAGATAACCCACAAGTCTATCAAAGGAAATGAGATAAAGAGATTGTGTTATGTTCCAACCATGAAGCTATTAAAAAGGATGAAGTCGATCTACATGTGCCAAGGTGACAATATTTAACATCTACCGATAAATGAAAAAAGTGAAATGCAAAACACTATGCACATCTCTAATACTAATGATAACAGCAATAAAGGTTAGTATGTGCAGATCACAAAATCTGGAAGAATATGCAACGAACTATAGAGAGTAATGACTCTAGGAAATGACATTATGGGATAATTTCATTTTTGACCTTATTCATCTCTATATCTTGTAAACTTTTATAAGCAATACCTATTGCTTATGTAGTTTTTTAATGCTTCTGTCTCATTTTAAATATAAATAGGTATAATAAATTTAAAATTAATAAACTGGAAGTTTTCAGTGACAGTTTATATGTCTGCAGAGCATGATCCTTCTAGAGAGTTACCTTGTGCTTCAAGCATTGTTCATGCTCTTTGGTCCAGTAATCTTTAATACAGAAAACCTTCATCTATATAGATGTCTATTACAGTTCTGTTGTATTAGCAGAAAGCTGCAAACAACTCAAGCGGTTACCAGAAAAAAAACAGTGAAATAAAATGCCATTCTCAAGGTATTGTGAACCTTTTAATAAGAAGTATTAGAAGACTATGAAATAACATGAAATCCTTACATTATAGTATGAAGGGTAAATGCAAGATATAAAATTATACATTCAAATGTGTTCAGTCTGATGTCTCAATGGAAAATGAACTAGAAAGAAATTTACCAGAGCTGAGAATAATGTTGTTTTGAATGGCGGTGCTTGTGTTTATTTTTCTTCCTTGCACATTTTCATAGTTCCCAATTTTTCAATTACCTCTTACTGCCCGTATCATGGAAAATAATGCCATCAGTGCTGTTGATAGGAAATTAAAGAAACAGCAGCATCCTTATTACTGGTTTGGTTGAGAAATTCACTCACTTTTTTTCTTTTACTCAACTGTCAGGTTCATCTGAAGGAAAAGCGAGTTCGCACGCTATGGTTGGCCCTGGCTTCCCCCATGTTCTGATGCAAACCCTCCCCAACCTCTTTGCTCCTTAAACTGTGAAATTAGACCACGCCATCAGGCTCAATGAGAAACTGAATAGTTTATGAAAGATGAAATTCCCACAAAAGGAGGTCGTTTCCTCTAATGATTAAACAGCATCACACGTGAGCAACCAGTGACTGCTAGAGAGATTGACAGTCCCACGTCAGGACAACTGAGCTCCAGTTACAGTTCGGACACTCGGCGAGTATTCTTCCTGTTTTCTAAAGACTCCATGTTTCAACTTTTACACGTGTGCAATAATTGTGTTGAACTACAATCTGAATTTTAAATGCAGCCTTTTTCTAAAATGGAAGGAACAGGGGAGGAGCCAAGATGGCAGACGAATAGGACGGGGAGACCACTTTCTCCCCTACAAATTCATCGAAAGAACAATTGAATGCTGAGCAAACTTCACAAAACAACTTCTGATCGCTATTAGAGGACATCAGGCTCCCAGAAAAGCAGCCATTGTCTTCGAAAGGAGGTAGGACAAAATATAAAAGATAAAAAGAGAGACAAAAGAGCTAGGGACGGAGACCCATCCCGGGAAGGGAGTCTTAATAGAGGAAGTTTCCAAACTCCAGGAAAACCTCGCACTGGCGGGTCTGGGGGAAGTTTTCGCATCTCGGAGGGCAACCCAACTGGGAGGAAAAATAAAACCCACAGATTACATGCCTAAAAGCAACTCTCAGCAGAAAAGTACCCCAGATGCCCGCATCCGCCACCAGCAAGTGGGGGCGGAACGGAGAGGAACCGGCATTGCTTAGGGTAAGGACCGGGCCCGAATGCCCTGAGGGCAATTGGAAGGAGCTTTCAGGAGATAGCAACTTAAACTGTGGGCTAGCAAGAGAGAGAAAGAAAATTAACCAGCCCGAACACACTGCCGGCTGTTCACAGAACAAAGGGAGTGAGCAACTCCAGAGAAGAGCTAGCCGGCGGCGGACCGGCCCATCCCTGCTGGAGGCAGGAGGCAGGGGGGAGGGGAAAGGGGCAAACTCGGCCCCAGAGACGGCACCCCCTACCACACTGCAAACAGGCCTCCAGTTTCTAACCAAAGACTTCCTGAGATTCTGGATGGTCGACATCCGCCGGGAGGGTCGCGGCTAAACACAAGGCGCACGCACCCGACTGGCGCGGCGGAAACTGAGGCTGGGGCCGCGGAGGGGAGAAGGTGCACCGCACCCGGGGAGAGTGCGCCCATCAAGCTCCTGGCTGCCTGAGCTGCTCGGGCTGGGGAAGGCACAAAACGCAGGCCCAACCGAGTCCGCACTTTTGTGGAGTACCCGAAAACTGGAACCGCACTCAACGCAGGGCCCGCTCCATATAGAGCAGCCGGGAGCCTGAGCAGTGTAGACGGGGAAAGCACTGACACCTGTGAGCGGGGCAAACCCAGTGTGGCCGGAACACGCTGAGTGCTATCCACACAGAGCGGTATCTGTCTGCAGCGCCCCGCCCTCCCCGTAGTAGCGAACTAAATAAGAGATCACCTCCGCCCACCTGTATCAGGGCAGAAATTAAACACCAAAGAGAGCAAACAGAAGCCAAATAAACAAAGGGAACCGCTTCAGAAAGGACCGGTGCAACAGATTAAAATCCCTGAAGGTAACACCGACTACACCAGAAGGGGCTTATAGATATCGAGAAGTGTAAGTTGGAAATAGGAGCTATCTGAAATTGAACTGAACCTACGCTGACCCCAACAGCTCCAGAGAAATTCCTAGATATATTTTCACCTTTTTTTTTTTATTAAAATTTTTTTCTTTTCTTTTTTATTTTTCCTCTTTTATTTTCTTTTAAAATTCCCTATTACTCCCCCATTACTCCTTAACTTTCATTTTCATATATTTTTATGATTTTTTTAATTAGAAAAAATAATTTTTTTTCTTGTTTTTTTCTCTTATTTTCTTTTAAAGTCCTCTATTACTCCTCTATTACTCCTTAATTTTCATGTTCATTTTACTATAACCTTGCAAAAAAAAAAGAGAAGCCCTATTTTTAAACCGAACTTCATATATATTTCTAAAATTTTTGTGTTTTTGTTTTTAATATTGTATTTTTAAGAGTCTAATCTCTACTCTAGATTTTTAATATTTGTTTTTCAGTATGTGATATAAATTTTGGACATTTAAGAATCCAATATTCAACTCCCATTTTTATTCAAGAGTGTGTTGATTACTCTCTCCCACTTTTGACTCTCCGTTTTCTACCTCAGAACACCTCTATTTCCTCCTTTCCCCTTCTCTTCCCAATCCAATTCTGTGAATCTCTGTGGGTGTCTGGGCTACGGAGAACACTCTGGGAACAGACAACTGCGTAGATCTGTCTCTCTCCTCTTGAGTCCCCCTTTTTCTCCTCCTGCTCATCTCTATCTCCCTCCTCCCTCTCCTCTTCTTCATGTAACTCTGTGAACCTCTCTGGGTGTCCCTCATGGTGGAGAATCTTTTCACCATTAACCTAGAAGTTTTATTATCAGTGCTGTGTAGTTGGAAAAGTCTTGAGACTAGTGGAAGAGTAAAACTGAAATCCAGAGGCAGGAGACTTAAGCCCAAAACCTGAGAACACCAGAAAACTCCTGACTACATGGAACATTAAGTAATAAAGAGACCATCCAAAAGCCTCCATACCTACACTGAAACCAACCACCACCCAAGAGCCAATAAATTCCAGAGCAAGACATACCACGCAAATTCTCCAGCAACACAGGAACATAGCCCTGAGTGTCAACATACAGGCTGCCCAAAGTAACACCTAACACACAGACCCATCTCAAAACTCATTACTGGACACTCCATTGCACTCCAGAGAGAAGAAATCCAGTTCCATGCACCGGAACACCTATGCAAGCTTCTCTAACCAGGAAACCTTGACAAGCCAATCATCCAACCCCACCCACTGGGTGAAACCTCCACAATAAAAAGGAACCACAGACCACCAGAATACAGAAAGCCCACTCCAGACACAGCAATCTAAACAAGATGAAAAGGCAGAGAAATACCCAACAGGTAAAGGAACATGAAAAATGCCCACCAAGTCAAACAAAAGAGGAGGAGATAGGGAATCTACCTGAAAAAGAGTTTAGAATAATGATAATAAAAATGATCCAAAATCTTGAAAACAAAATGGAGTTACAGATAAATAGCCTGGAGACAAAGATTGAGAAGATGCAAGAAATGTTTAATGAGGAACTAGAAGAAATAAAAGAGTCAATTAAAAATGAATAATGCAATAAATGAGATAAAAAACACTCTGGAGGGAACCAAGAGTAGAATAACGGAGACAGAAAATCGGATAAGTGAGGTAGAAGATAAAATGGTGAAAATAAATGAAGCAGAGAGGAAAAAAGAAAAAAGAATCAAAAGAAATGAGGACAACCTCAGGGACTTCTGGGACAATGTGAAACGCCCCAATATTCAAATCATAGGAGTCCCAGAAGAAGACAAAAAGAAAGGCCATGAAAAGATACTCAAGGAGATAATAGCTGAAAACTTCCCTAAAATGGGGAAGGAAATAGCCACCCAAGTCCAAGAAACCCAGAGAGTCCTAAACAGGATAAACCCAAGGTGAAACACCCCAAGACACATATTAATCAAATTAACAAAGATCTAACACAAAGAACAAATATTAAAAGCAGCAAGGGAGAAACAACAAATAACACACAAAGGGATTCCCATAAGGATAACAGCGGATCTATCAATAGAAACCCTTCAGGCCAGAAGGGAATGGCAGGACATACTTAAAGTAATGAAAGAGAATAACCTACAACCTAGATTACTGAACCCAGCAAGGATCTCATTCAGATACGAAGGAGAACTCAAAAGCTTTACAGACAAGCAAAAGCTGAGAGAATTCAGCACCACCAAACCAGCTCTTCAACAAATGCTAAAGGATCTTCTCTAGACAGGAAACACAGAAAGGTTGTATAAACGTGAACCCAAAACAACAAAGTAAATGGCAACGGGACCATACCTATCAATAATTACCTTAAATGTAAATGGGTTGAATGCCCCAACCAAAAGACAAAGACTGGCTGAATGGATACAAAAACAAGACCCCTATATATGCTGTCTACAAGAGACCCACCTCAAAACAAGGGACACATACAGACTAAAAGTGAAGGGCTGGAAAAAAATATTTCACGCAAACGGAGACCAAAAGAAAGCAGGAGTCGCAATACTCATATCAGATAAAATAAACTTTCAAATAAAGGCTGTGAAAAGAGACAAAGAAGGACACTACATAATGGTCAAAGGATCAATCCAAGAAGAAGATATAACAATTATAAATATATATGCACCCAACATAGGAGCACCGCAATATGTAAGGCAAACGCTAATGAGTATGAAACAGGAAATTAATAGTAACACAATAATAGTGGGAGACTTTAATACCCCACTCACAACTATGGATAGATCAACTAAACAGAAATTAACAAGGAAACACAAACTTTAAATGACACAATGGACCAGCTAGACCTAATTGATATCTATAGGACATTTCACCCCAAAACAATCAACTTCACCTTTTTCTCAAGTGCACACAGAACCTTCTCCAGAATAGATCATCCTGGGCCATAAATCCGGTCTTGGTAAATTCAAAAAAATTGAAATCATTCCAGTCATCTTTTCTGACCACAGTGCAGTAAGATTAGATCTCAATTACAGGAAAAAAATTGTTAAAAATTCAAACATATGGAGGCTAAATAACACGCTTCTGAATAACCAACAAATCATAGAAGAAATCAAAAAAGAAATCAAAATATGCATAGAAATGAATGAAAATGAAAACACAACAACCCAAAACCTATGGGACACTGTAAAAGCCGTGCTAAGGGGAAGGTTCATAGCATTACAGGCTTACCTCAAGAAACAAGAAAAAAGTCAAATAAATAACCTAACTCTACACCTAAAGCAACTAGAGAAGGAAGAAATGAAGAACCTCAGGGTTAATAGAAGGAAAGAAATCTTAAAAATTAGGGCAGAAATAAATGCAAAAGAAACTAAAGAGACCATAGCAAAAATCAACAAAGCTAAAAGCTGGTTTTTTGAAAAAATAAACAAAATTGACAAACCATTAGCAAGCCTCATTAAGAAACAAAGAGAGAAAAACAAAATTAACAAAATTAGAAATGAAAGTGAAGAGATCACAACAGACAACACTGAAATACAAAGGATCATAAGAGACTACTACCTGCAGTTCTATGCCAATAAAATGGACAGCTTGGAAGAAATGGACAAGTTCTTAGAAAAGTATAACTTTCCAAAACTGAACCAGAAAGAAATAGAAGATCTTAACAGTCCCATCACAAGCAAGGAAATCAAAACTGTAATCAGAAATCTTCCAGCAAACAAAAGCCCAGGACCAGATGGCTTCACAGCTGAATTCTACCAAAAATTGAGAGAAGAGCTAACACCTATCTTACTCAAACTCTTCCAGAAAATTGCAGAAGAAGGTAAATTTACAAACTCATTCTATGAGGCCACCATCACCCTAATTCCAAAACCAGACAAAGATGCCACAAAAAAAGAAAACTACAGGCCAATATCACTGATGAACATAGATGCAAAAATCCTTAACAAAATTCTAGCAAACAGAATCCAACAACATATTAAAAAAATCATACACCATGACCAAGTGGGCTTTATCCCAGGAATGCAAGGATTCTTTAATATCTGCAAATCAATCAATGTAATACACCACATTAACAAATTGAAAGATAAAAACCATTTGATTATCTCAATAGATGCAGAAAAAGCCTTTGACAGAATTCAACATCCATTTATGATTAAAACTCTCCAGAAAGCAGGAATAGAAGGAACATACCTCAACATAATAAAAGCTATATATGACAAACCCACAGCAAGCATTACCCTCAATAGTGAAAAATTGAAAGCATTTCCCCTGAAATCAGGAACAAGACAAGGGTGCCCACTCTCACCACTACTATTCAACATAGTTTTGGAAGTGTTGGCCACAGCAATCAGGGCAGAAAAAGAAGTAAAAGGAATTCAGATAGGAAAAGAAGAAGTGAAACTCTCTCTGTTTGCAGATGACATGATCCTCTACATAGAAAACCCTAAAGACTCTACCAGAAAACTACTAGAGCTAATCAACAAATATAGTAAAGTTGCAGGATATAAAATTAACACACAGAAATCCCTTGCATTCCTATACACTAACAATGAGAGAACAGAAAGAGAAATTAAGGAAACAATGCCATTCACCATTGCAACAAGAAGAATAAAATACTTAGGAGTATATCTACCTAAAGAAACAAAAGACCTATACATAGAAAACTATAAAACACCGATGAAAGAAATCAAAGAGGACACAAACAGATGGAGAAATATATCGTGTTCACAGATTGGAAGAATCAATATTGTCAAAATGGCTATACTACCCAAAGCAATCTATAGATTCAATGCAATCCCTATCAAACTACCAATGGTATTTTTCACAGAACTAGAACAAATAATTTCACAATTTGTACGGAAATTCAAAAAAAAACTCAAATAGCCAAAGTAATCTTGAGAAAGAAGAATGGAACTGGAGGAATCAACCTGCCTGACTTCAGACTATACTACAAAGCCACAGTCATCAAGACAGTATGGTACTGGCACAAAGACAAAAATAGAGATCAATGGAACAGAATAGAAAGCCCAGAGATAAATCCACGAACCTATGGTCACCTTATCTTCGACAAAGGAGGCAAGGATATACAATGGAAAAAAGACAACCTCTTTAACAAGTGGTGCTGGGAAAACTGGTAAACCACTTATAAAAGAATGAAACTAGAACACTTTCTAACACCATACACAAAAATAAGCTCAAAATGGATTAAAGATCTAAATGTAAGACCAGAAACTATAAAACTCCTAGAGGAGAACGTAGGCAAAACACTCTCTGACATAAATCACAGCAGGATCCTCTATGACCCACCTCCCAGAATATTGGAAATAAAAGCAAAAATAAACAAATGGGACCTAATGAAACTTAAAAGCTTTTGCACAACAAAGGAAACTATAAGCAAGGTGAAAAGACAGCCCTCAGATTGGGAGAAAATAATAGCAAACGAAGCAACAGACAAAGGATTAATCTCAAAAATATACAAGCAACTCCTCCAGCTCAACTCCAGAAAAATAAATGACCCAATCAAAAAATGGGCCAAAGAACTCAACAGACATTTCTCCAAAATAGACATACAGATGGCTAACAAACACATGAAAAGATGCTCAACATCACTCATTATCAGAGAAATGCAAATCAAAACCTCAATGAGGTACCATTACACGCCAGTCAGGATGGCTGCTATCCAAAAGTCTACAAGCAATAAATGCTGGGGAGGGTGTGGAGAAAAGGGAACCCTCCTACACTGTTGGTGGGCATGCAAACTAGTACAGTACAGTATGGAGAACAGTGTGGATATTTCTTTAAAAACTGGAAATAGGACTGCCATATGACCCAGCAATCCCACTTCTGGGCATACACACTGAGGAAATCAGATCTGAAAGAGACATGTGCACCCCAATGTTCATCGCAGCACTGTTTATAATAGCCAGGACATGGAAGCAACCTAAATGCCCATAGGCAGACGAATGGATAAGGAAGCTGTGGTACATATACACCATGGAATATTACTCAGCCATTAAAAAGAATTCATTTGAATCAGTTCTAATGAGATGGATGAAACTGGAGCCCATTATACAAAGTGAAGTAAGCCAGAAAGATAAAGACCATTACAGTATACTAACACATATATATGGAATTTAGAAAGATGGTAATGATAACCCTATATGCAAAACAGAAAAAGAGACACAGATGTACAGAACAGACTTGTGGACTCTGTGGGAGAAGGCGAGGGTGGGATGTTTCAAGAGAAGAGCATCGAAACATGTATATTATCTAGGGTGAAATAGATCACCAGCCCAGGTTGGATGCATGAGACAAGTGCTCGGGCCTGGTGCACTGGGAAGACCCAGAGGAATCGGGTGGAGAGGGAGGTGGGAGGGGGGATCGGGATGGGGAATACATGTAAATCCATGGCTGATTCATGTCAATGTATGACAAAAACCACTACAATACTATAAAGTAATTAGCCTCCAACTAATAAAAATAAATGAAAAAAAAATGGAAGGAATAGGAAGTACCTTTTGGGCTCAAGGATAATATTAGATATCATTACCTTTATTTGATGCATAAAGAAATGAATATATAAAGAAGGTAAGAAAGTCGGCCAAGGTAGCAACTAAGCTAGGATTCAGTTCCAGGCCATCTGACTCTTTCTCTTTAAGATTTTGTAGGTTAGAGAACTGAGGCTTCAGAAGACTGAATGATTTATCCAGGGTACGTAGCAAGTTAGAGTTGGGGCCAGAATCCAAATTTCCTGATGCCTGTCTTACAATTATTTCACTTAAAAAAAAAAAACAGTTGCAGATTCAAGTTACTTATAGTCCTCCATTTATAGTTGATTATCATCAATTATCAGTGTTGCCTACCCCTCTTGTTTTATTTTATTTTTCCCTTTTACTTTCTATCCTCACTATAATTTAATTTGCTCTCTGGGGGTGTTTCTGGATCTGTTACGGCCCTTCACTAATTTGTTCTTTGGCTATATATTTTCTATTGTGTATCCTAGCTCTCAAATTGGATGTTTTAGCCATTTTTAAAATATAATCATTATATCCAGTAGATTCTCCTTTGTAACCTCTCATTCCTATTTCATTTACCAAATATTCTCTCTTATTTTAAATTTTTGATCAATTTTTTTCAATTCCTATGGGCTTTCCTTGTAGCTCAGTCAGTAAAGAATCTGCATCCAGTGCAGGATACCTGGGTTCGATCCCTGGGTCAGGAAAATCCCCTGGAGCAGGAAATGGCAACCCACTCCAGTATTCTTGCCTGGAGAATCCCATGGACAGAAGAATCTGGCAGGCTACAGTCCATGCGGTCGCAAGAGTTGGACATGACTTAGCAACTAGAGAGAGAGAGCATAGTGTAGAATGTGCTGCAGTAATACGTGATACTGGACATTTCAGCAACTAATATACACGAAGCTTTATTTCTCACTCACAGGCAACTTTAGCTGCTTTTCTCAGACTGTGACCCAGGCTGCTTCCACACTGCAACCCCACCATCTTGGAGGTCTTCACTGTAAGTCATAAAAACAGTAGCCAAAGTGCCATGGAGAACTCATACTCCATTAGCCAGAACAAGTCACATGGCCCCAACCCAACTGCCAGGAAAGCTGGAACATGATAAATGAGCCCATGGACTTTTGGTGAGCACCAATTAACTCCTTGACAAGGGCAGCTTGCAAAATATGTTGTCTGTGAGCTCTTTTTCCCTTGGGACCTCACTGTCCCCCACCCCATTTTTGGCTGGAAATATGTAACTGGGGAAAGTCCAGGAGCTGTACAGTGGGTGTATTAGTCAGAGTATGCTTACATATATCCCAGGATCCCCCAAATCCCACAGGCTTTTCATATTAGAGGTGTCGCTTCCTACTCATACCACAGACCAACCATGCATTCAAGCAGGCAGCCCTTCACATAGTAACCCAGGAAGCCTGCTCCTTCCATCTGGTGGGTTTCCCAAGCATGCGTGCAGAGCAAAAGACCCATGGCCACCATGGACCATTGCATTGGAGAAGCCCTAGGCAGAAAATAAAAGACACGCAGTTCGTGCTCAAAGTGAGATGCTCTCAGCAAGAAATGAGCCCCAGCCCAGAGGGAACTATTTGTCCTATCCATTACTGAGATCAGAGGGGGCTGAGAGGATGTAAGGCAGTATGTGAAAGGCATCAGAAACCCCACCTTCTACGACATTGCTCACCTTCAAAGGACCGTGATTAAGCCTAGCTCTAAATCCATGAATCCCGAGTTTTGTGGAACAACCTGACACACGTAGGATTGAGACGCATAAGGAAAAATGGCAGAAGTAGCCCCAGTGTTCTTCTCAATTTTAAACCAATCCCAAGCCTCCATTCAATTCTCCTTGGACACTGAATGCCCTGTCATTTCATATTTCATGCCCTTGCTATACCAGAAAGTTCTCCCATGCAGCTCCCAGAATTGTTCTCTGTAAGTGTGTGTGTGTGTGTGTGTGTGTGTGTGTGTGTGTGTGTTAGTCACTCAGTCATGTCCAACTCTTTGCAACCCCATGGACTGTAGCCCACGAGGCTCCTCTGTCCATGGGATTCTCCAGGCAAGAATACTGGAGTGGTTTGCTGTTTCCTTCTCTGCAAGTAGGAACCACTTACTGCCTCAGTCATCTCGAGTGGGTACACATGCCAAGGACGCCTATGTCAAGTCCTGACGTCCCTGGGACAAATCCCCACACGTATAAAAGAACGTTCTTTAGCCGGGGTCAACTTCTTCTGGGATAAGACATTTCCGCTTTGGTTTGCACAAAGTCTGCACATTAGATTTTCATTTCCTAGGAGCGTTACTCTCAAGGGAATAATGGGAGGGAAAATGTAAACAAAAAGAAGAAAGGAAAGCCTATTTTCTGATCTTCAGGATACCTTCTCCTTTTCACCTCTGAACTCACACCCCAGCTGCTTCCCTGAATGAGTCACTTTGCAGGGCTGGATCAGAGCTCATAGAACGTCCTCAGCCGTCTAGCCAGGAGTCTCCCAGGGGTTTCGATCAATGTGCCCCTTTCCTTAACCACCAGGACCCTTCCCTGCTGGTCCCTGCAGGGTGAGTCTACAAGCAGTACTTCTGCAAACTTTCTGTCGCCCTGCAGGTAACACCACAGCTGCTGCCAAGCGGGGCTCCTGATGGCACCCATCCCATTGCGTGCTTGCAGAACAATTAAATGCTATGCTAGCTTGCTTTAATATTAATAAACAAAGTAAGTTTTATTTATTAATCACATACTACAGACCAGGCACGATAGTATGTTTTGACCTTTCATTTTAATCCTCACCTAAGAGGTATATGGTATTATTATGACAGAATTCTCTTTAAGAACGGGATAATTCAGTGTGAGAACAAGAAAGAAATCACCTAAGGTCACACAGTTAATAAATGTCAGCTTGGACACCCACAATCTTAACCACTGTGCTATTTTGCAAATAGCTCTCAATTTTTGGAATACTAGTGATTAGATCTCAATTTTTGGAAGGCAGATAACATTCCAGGACAAAAGACTATCTGTCACCTGAGAAATGTTAATACAACAGAGCTTGGCTTATACTGAGAGTTACACCACCTGTCTCTCCACAAACAAAACTACATAACAAAATAAAATGGGGTTACTGTAAAGAGTTCATGAAAATTTGAGCAGTTTAATCCTTGGGAAAACCCCAAAGGGGCCCATCTGGTTTTGAAATGCAAAATTGCCCAAGCTGAGTCTCTGTGGAAAACGTTTAGACAAGATACACAATTGTGCTCAGACACTCGGTTGTGTCTGACCGTTTGTGACCCCATGGACTGTAGCCCGCCAGGCTCCCCTGTCCCTGGGATTTCTCAGGCAAGGATACTGGAGTGGGTTCCAGGGGATCTTCCCGACTTGGGGATCAAGCACCCATCTCCTGTGTTGGCCGGAGGACTCTTTACCCCTAACTCCACCTGAGAAGCTCACTCTACACAATAAAATATCAAGAAAATTTGGGGTTGTCAGCCAGGGCTACAAAAGGGAAATGGACTCCAGAAGAAAGAGGAGGGGGGTGGCCAGTGGGGGTATGCACATGTGGACAGAGCCTGCTGATGGAGAAACTCTCTCGTGAGAGTGCTGGGAAAACTTACAGAGAGAGCGACATCATTTGAAGTCCTTTTCTACATTTGCTATATTTATCCTCAAACTTCACAAACATCTGTTAGTCAAAATAGCCTCATATCAGCACGGTTTTGGAGAAGAAATGGAAGGGTGGGTAGAAGTGACCCAACAGCAAAATGAATGCTGTTCCCATCAATGATGAGATGACAAGTTTCAGCAGCAAACCCGCCTGAACCGTGGAATAATTCTGTGTGTGTTCCAAATCCAGGAGACCTTTGGAAGGGACAGAGAGAACTAGATGCTATCAGCAGATAGAACAGAGGGTGTGATACAATAAGAAATAAGTAGATTTGTTCTTTGTCCCCAATTCTTGGCACCTAAAACCCTTGGAATCTCCGAAGTGATGAGTGTCTTTTGTGCATTGAGCTGACTGGAGGCTGGGGGCCCCTGCATAGCTTTGGGTCGGGGGCTGGTTTCCAGAAAGACCAAGGCATGGAACTTGCAGCCCCACCCTCTGGTCTCCAGAGAAGGGAGCAGGGCTAGAGGTTGAGAAAAATCAACAGTGGCCAATGAATTCATCAATCATGCTTAAGTAATAAAATCTCCATAAAAACCCTTAAATGACAGAATTCAGACAGGATCTGGGTTGGTGAACATAGCCACTTATTTAGTCAGAAGTACATTCGTCCCCTGGTATCCACAGGGGACTGGTTCTGAAACCTCTGTGGCTAACCAGATCCATGGATGCTCAAGTCCCTTGTATAAAATGGAGCAGTACAAACAAGTGACGACCTGAGACTTGAAATTGGCTTGTGGGACTGAGCTCTGAAATGCATGTTGTCTGACACCAACTTCCCAGAGTTGTTGAACTGAATTCTAAGACATCCAGTTGGTATCTGGAGAGTTGGAGAAAGTGGTTGTTGTGGAAAATATCCCCACCCCCGTGATGTCAGAAATGTGAGTAAAAATGGCTCATAGAGGATAATGCCATTTATTGAATGGGTGACACTGGAAAAATAGAGCATCTTAAGTCAATTGGTTTTCACTGGTTTGTTAAAAATTGGATAAAATACAGACCAGCTTTTATGTCCCATAAAAGCATAGTCACAAATGCTAACCACACATGTAATTTAAAGGCTTTTTTTAGTAGGCATATTTTTTTAAAAAAGAAATACATGAAGTTAACTTTAATAATATATTTCATTTAACTTACTATATCCAAAATTATCATTTCAACATGTAATCAATGTCTAAAAATACAGGAGGTATTTTGTATTCTTTTTTTTTTTTTGCAGTAAGTCTTTGAAATTCATTTTATATTTTACACTTACAGCTCTTCTCAGTTTGGACCAGCCACATGTGAAATGCACAAATCACTGAAGTTCCTCTGGTCAAGATTTAAAATGGAACTTTTTAATAATTTTTCGTGGCAATTTGAATAAAAGATAATATTGTATGCTATAATATTTCCTTTTTGCAGGTTCTTCTCTATTATAAAAGCAATACATGTTCATTTATAGAAAATCTAAAAAACAAAGTACAAAGAAAAATAAATGCATCTATAAACCCCCTTTCAGAAATAATCATTGTTAAATATTTTAATACATGTGCTTCTAGAATAACATATATATATTACTCTTTATATATACTCAGCACTTCAACCTAATTCACTTCTTCCCAACATTACCATAAGAGTTATTTCTTTAATCTCCCTGAGTCCTGTCTCCTCCATTCCAATCCATCTTGACTACTGATGCAAAACTAATCTTCCAAAAATGCTATTTTCCAGCTATTGAGGGAAGGCAGGTAAAATGAGAGCTTGCATAGCCAGGTGTGACTGACTCATTCTAACAGAAACATACACTCCGGGAAATTTTTGCTTCTAATGGAAATAGAATTGCTCCTCTGTACCTCTTCCTCATCATCTAGCCCATTACGGTGACATAAAGTCTATTGCAAGATACTTAAAAAGATCTCAGAAAGATTTGAGAGTACAATATCTCTAAGAAAGGCAGGAGGCAATAGCAGCTGGACTCTCTCCCATAAGTGTTACAGCTTCAGGCTATGGCCAAGTATATAGAGCCCAAGAACTACACTCTCAAACTGCAGTGCAGACATCAAGACAAACAGGTCTCACAGGAAAATCAGTAAAGATGTAAGGCGAGACCATACAAGCAAACTGAAGGTCTGGTTAGGGCTGCCTACATTAAGTATGTGTGTGTGAATGCTAAGTCGCTTCAGTCATGTCCGACTCTTTGCGGCCCCATGAACTGTAGCCCACCAGGTTCCTCTGTCCACGGGATTCTTCAGAAAAGAATACTGGAGTGTGTTGCCATTTCCTTCTCCTGGGGATCTTTCAAGCCCAGAGATGGAATCCTGGTCTCCTGCATTGAGGGTGGATTCTTTACCATCTGAACCACCAGGGAAGCCCGACCTTAAAATAACTTCAGGCAGGCTGCTCGAGGAGACAAGTCTCTCTGAATAAAGACGCCAAAAATGCGAAGTGACTAGCTGGGAGCCAAGACGGAAAACTAGGGAATGGGAGATAAAGTGGCCTCATGAATAGGAATGCCTGCCCAGACACCAGAATTGGAGATGATGGATGAAGATTGGCTAATTGAAGAAGTCTTGGATAAATTTGTTAATTGTCATGAGCAAACATATGAAGAATTTCTGAGAACGTTCACTCATCTTTCAAAAGATAATGTGACCAAAAGAGAAGCCTTTGGAACTAATTCTTCAGAAAACAATTTTACTTCAATAAAATTTACTCAGAGAAATGAACCAAATGATGACCATCTTAGCAATAAAGCCATGTTTCTTCGTACTTCATCACAATGTTCGGAAGAGGAGCAGATAACGATAGGTGACGGCCAAAAAGCTGGCAGTTGCTTTCAAGGTGATCTGAATCGAGCAGGGGAGGTGAAGGTAGACAGTTTCCTTGATATAGATTTGGACCTGGATGAAGAGATTAATCCCCAACTGAGCAAGGACATGCTGCTGCTTCCAGGACAAGTGGAGCAGGAAGTGAGCTTGAGTGTTCCCTCTTACATTCCTTCTGTGGCCGGCCAGCCTCTCACCCCTGGAACGAAGCCCGGGCCCACCGTAAAAGGAGCAGACAAACAAAGGGAAGAGATCGTTGGAGATGAAGTTCAGCCCTTCTCGCTTGATGAAGAATTCGATTACGATGCAGTGGTGCTAACCCCCAAGTTCACTCCTGCAGAGCTGAATGCTATCAAAGAGCTATCCAAGCAGAAGACAAAGAGCGCAGACTTAGAGGAGCCCCATGACTGATCCACCCAGACCTCTTTACATTTATTTTTATTTTGTTCTTGCTCAAGTAACATGAAATTAAAAGATAAACCTATTGCAATCCCCTTTAAAAAAAAATAACTTCAGGCAAATATTTCCTTTCTTGTATTAGCATACAGCCTTGTGGCTCTTGCCTTTATAAGCCTCTGACTCTCTTCCTTGGAACACTCATTTGGTGTTACCTTAAAAAGTGTCTCCCAAATTGCAATTTTGAATATAGCAAAAAAAAAAAAAAGCCTTTCATTTCCAGCCTTTCTCAGTTTTTTTGGTTGACATTACATGGTGTCAGATGTAGATGCAAGCTTTCTGGGTTTTTTCATTTTTGATTGACATTATTCACAACTGTTGCACATGGTGTCTAAGGAATTTACTATTTTGCAATAGTAAACAACTCACACATTATTGTTAAGTGTATACACACATACACACAAGATACAACATATGTGAGGCATGATTCTAATTCTTTACACTGGTAACTATGTGTACATAAAAAACTAAAACTGCAAATAGTTTTTCAATACAAAAAGATTTACGTGATTGTATTCAAATGTATACAAAGTAAATAAACTGTCAACTTTAACTTTGAAATAAAATTTTGATTTTTAATTGTAATTATTTTTCTTTTAAAAGAGCAATTCCAGTATTTTCGAAAAAAATATATAAATTATCAGAGCAATTTACTTTTACATTTTTTGCAATTACCTTATGTTTTTGATGTAAATCATTCAACTTTTGTTCAGTTTGAGTACATTTCGCTTTTTAATTCTTTAGATCTTTCCTATCCTAGAAAACGAACTATGAGAAAGTCTCCACTATACCAAGATAATTTGATTTTGTTGAAATGAAGGAGAGAAAAATTAATTTTATAGAGTAGGTAAAAATGTATAGAGTAGGAAAGTGTTTCAGTACTCATATAAACATCACTGGTTCAGGAACAGAACACTTAAATGTGCCCAATGATAATTACATTCATCATCTTTAATATTTTGCCAAGTTTCAATTATGTAAAAACTGTGCAAAACCATGAAAAATCAGAAGTTTTACACATTTTCTATTTTTCCAGTCTGAAAGTATATCTGTCAAGTGTAAGGGAAGAAAAATTGTTTTTCCATCTTAGAGTCATAGGCTAGAGCCCTGATTTAATCAGCCCTAATCATAGGCTGATTAAAAAGATAGATTTACAAGAGAAAAACAGACAAGCTTTTTAACACATAGGAAAAACATACACATGGGAGTACTCAGAGAGGAGTACCACTAAGGAGTGGTCAGAACTTGGACTTACATAGCATCTTAGCAAAGAACAATAATTTTGCAGAGAAAAGGACTTTGAACATCTAGGGCAGCAAATTGTGGCAAGGTCAATATATGGAAAGTAATGGTAGATAAGGGCTAGTCTGAGTGAGTTGATCATATAGATTCCTCAGACGTTGTCTCTGGGCTACTAACAGTTCTCTCTGGAGAACTGTTCTGCCCTCCACAGTAGAGAAGGAAGGGGGACACCCTTTACAAACTTATGTCCTGCTTTTAGGCCAAAATGAGGGAGAGTAGAGAGATTTTCTTGTATCAGCTTTTTTTCAACAGCCTTCAGTTCAATATAACCTTCATGCCAAAGTGGTATATTTTGGGGTAGCGTATTTTGCTACCCTTCAGAAGGAAAAGGGATAAACCATATTTTACTTAACTGTATATTATCTTTATTTTCTCTGGTATAGACCATTTACATTTCATATGATGATTACTATATTTGAATTTGAGTCTACCATTTTACTTCTTGCTTACAGTTTGTTTCCTCTGGTTTTTTATCTATTTTTTCTTTGCTGTACTTTTGGGTTATTTGAATATTTTTTATTATTACATTTTACCTATTGTGTGTTTGGACTATATCTCTTCAGATAATATGTTTATAGATTACTTTAGGGATTATTTTTTAACTTTTCTAAATCTATTTAGAATCAGTATTTTAGCACTTCAAGTGCAATGCAGAAAACTCACCACAACAAAGATCTCTTTATCCCTACCCCTTTACTCTGTAGTTACATTACAGAGACGTCACCTTCAGGTCACTACATGGTAACCACACACTGGCCAGGCCCCGGGCCTCCAGGGACAGCGCTGCCATCCTTCACTCCTTTCCCCTCGGTGACCTCGGAGTGTGCGCGGCCTGCCTAGAGATCTCACAGCTGGTGGGTCTCAGAGCATCTGCTCCGTGAACCCAAATTGGCTCATGGAAGTCCCCAGGTCCAGTTGCGGGGAGACAGAAGGAGGGCCCCATGTCCAAACATATTCTCCAATCCAACTTTGTCAGAAAGTTCTGAGCCCTGAGGGTTGTCTGGTCCCGGGCTGAAGCCTTAATTTGTAGATACTTCTTTTTCATTTGGCCTTTTAATCCCTGTATCTAGTCTATCCATTTATTAAGATTTCTGTGTTAGGATAAGAGACAGGAAACCTTACTCTATCTGGTTTAAACAAAAACAGTTTATTGATTTATGTAAATAAAAATGTTGGTTTCAATCTCTCTCTCTCTTTTTTTTTTTTTTTGTATCTCCTAGGCTAGGGCCTTGGGCATTTCATTCCTTCGTCCAAGGAACACCTCTGAGTTCACACAATGGACCAGTAACTGAGACAGGTGAAGCGGGCATTCAAAAAGCTCACTGAACTGAACACTGCCAGTATCAGATATCCTTTTATACCAGTAAGTTTCATTTAACACTCAAACCCCCACGTTTTAAATTCCCAGATTGAGACTTTCTCACTCGATCCACTAATCCGGAAACAAAAGCTCTGAAAGTTTAGATTTAAATGCGTTGACTACGTTAAGTGCCGAGGGTGTACCTCGACCCTGTTAATAATCTTTAAAATGCACTCGGGCGGCTACACTCTGAGGGACTTCGGACCGGGAAAGTCAGGAAAACTCAGGGCAGCTCGGTGGACTTTCCACGGGATTCTAAAGGGCCCCAGGCTAATTAACGTCTTTATAAGGACATCAGTGTAATAAATATGCAAATCGTGGCTGCTCCGAGCTCTTTCCAGCTCTGTGAAGGCCCACGACCACCTCCTGGTCTCCCGGGTCGCCATCACGAAGCAGGATGCGGGTTTGATCTGTACCAGGCTCTGAACTGTGGTGTTGGAGAAAGCTCTAGAGAGTCCCTAGGACAGCAACCAGATCCAACCAGTCCATCCTAAAGGAAATCAGTCCTGAATATTCATTGGAAGGACTGATGTTGAAGCTGAAACTCCTATACTTTGGCCACCTGATGCGAAGAACCGACTCATTGGAAAAGACCCTGATGCTGGGAATGACTGAAGGCAGGAGAAGGGGACGACAGAGGATGAGATGGTTGGATGGCATCACCGACTCAATGGGCATGAGTTTGAGTAAACTCCGGGAGTTGGTGATGGACAGGGAAGCCTGGCATGCTGCAGTCCATGGGGTCGCAGAGTCGGACACGCCTGAGCGACTGAACTGAACTGAAGACTCGCCTCTCTTCGGGTGCTGGCTCCGGTAGACGAGCCCGCGCCCCCCCCTCCCCTGCTCTGCCCCGCCTACCCACCCAGCCCCGCCCCCAGCGCTCCCGGAGCCCCGACTCTCCGGCCAGAACCGCCCCCGGGGCGCCCAGAGCTCCGCCTCCCCGCCCAGCCCCGCCCCCCGGAGCGGGCCCCCCCCCCCCAGCCCCGCCTCTCCGCCCAGCCCCGCCCCCGGCGTGGGCCCCGTGCCTCGCCCGGCGGGCAGGAGAGGGCGGGCTCGGCGCTGCAGGCGGTGCTCGCTTCTGCCGTAGGTGTCGGGCGGGGGCCGCGCGTGACCGGCATGAACGCGCTCCCGGGCCAGTGACCGAGTCGGGGATGGACTGCGGCTCCGTCGCGGCCGAGAGGCCGAAGCGCCCGTCCGGCTGCCGGCGGCTCCTGCTCCTCCTGGCCGCCGGCCGCGCTGGAGGCCCGGGCGGCCGCGGAATCCCCGCGCGCCGCCTCCTGCCCGCGCTCCCCGGCGGTCCGGGGGCGCTGCGCCCCGGCGCTCAGGCGGCCCGCGGCGGCGCGGCACGTGCCTCCCCGCTGCTCCTCCTCCTTCTGGTGCCCTGCCCGCGCCGGGCGGCCGCGGCCCCGCGGCGGCCGCCAGCGGACTGGGAGCGCCCGCGCGCCGGGCCTCCGGCACCCCCGGGACCCTCGGCCGGGCGCGGCGGCGTGTGGAGAAGCCAGCCGGGCCTGGCCCCGGGCCTCACGGGTGCGGCGGGCGCGCTCCCCCGGTGCCTCGGCCGGGTGGCCGCCCTGGCGTCCTCCAGGAGAGGTGAGGGCCGGGGCGGGGCGGCGGGAGCTGGGCGGGCCGGCCGAGGTCGCCGGGCTCCTCCCGGGCGTGGGGACTGTCTGGGCCGCGGGGCTAGCCTGGGCTTCCCCAGACGGGAAGGTCCGTACCCTCCGGGAGGGGGCGCCCAGTGTCGGGCGCAGGCAGAGACTGATGGCTGCGGGGAGCGGGTGCATAACTCTGCAGATCACCCGGGTCGGGTGCAGCAGGCTTGTGATGGGAGGCGCGAAAGATGGGAGACTAAGGGATTGCTTCGCAATTTAATTTTAGACCCTCGTTTGGGTTCATTACTCTGCCTGGCATTTTCCTAGGTACTTAGGGTGTATCGGTTAGAAAACTCTTTTCTTCTCGGAGCTTAATTCTAGTAAAGGAGATTATATGTATATAATAACGTTAGCTCAGACAGTAAAGAGTCTGCCTACAATTTGGGAGACCCGGGTCCGATCCCTGGGTCGGGAAGATCCCCTGGAGAAGGAAAGGGCAACCCACTCCAGTATTCATGCCTGAAAGTCCCATGGACCGAGGAGCCTGGTAGGCTACAGTCCATGGGGTTGCAGAGAGTCGGACACGACTGAGCGACTTCACTTTCACTTTCATATATATTTTATGTATAATTATATATATAATAACATCTGATTAATGCTATCGGAAAATACATAGGGGGGTAAATGTTGGGAAGTGGAGTGGTCCTCCAGTTACTAATTTAAATGGAGTCCTCGGTATAAACTTCATTGAGAAGTTAGCATTTGATTAAATACTTTGAAAACCTGAGATCAATCACTGCCCTGCTTGAGCTGAGGAAAGTCTAAGCAGACTCAGTGTACTAGATTGAAAACTGCTGATTAAAAAAAAAATCATTTGGGGTAATCGTTATTAATTAGCAAAAGTCTAACTTTGGGGAATCTATACACACACATCAGTGGCTCTCCGTAACCACACTGATGGCTATTTAAAAAATGTTTTCCTCAACAGAAATGCTCAGTAAGTGTTGGTTGCTTCTGAAATTTAAGAATATCTTTGGCTGGGCAAGAAACTGGTTAGTAGGGCAAAGCGTGAAGGACGAGTTATGTAGGAGACTGGGACATGAGTGGTCAGCTGTCAGTGTGCTGCAGTAATTGTGTCTTTATTTCTGTACTTTGCCTTTTGTTGCCCTTTTTTGACAAGCTAGTAACTTGTGATTTCTTTTCCTCTCATGATCCCATCAGCTAATGAGAATTTTGTTTCTTGGTCTTCAGCCTAGTGGTCTGTTTGGTGTCCAGGATTCTCCGTAGAGCTACTTAGACCTAAGGATGGTTTGTGAATAGGAACTTTGTGCTTGCTTTCTTCCTCTGTCCAGGGCTAACTTTGGGCTTCTTTTGTGTATGTGTTTCAATATCCTTTGATGTGCTGAAGGTCCCCAAAGGAGAATTACATATCATAGCTCAATTTCCTTGTTTCCTGGTTATTAATTCTGGGAACTCATAGTTCTCGGACCTCAATTTGTCGTCACAATAAAGAAGGAATGGTGGCCCAGAGCTGCTTCTCGTGCCAGAGTACTGCTATGTCCCTAGGCCCTGCCCTGTGATGAAGGCAAGATGGACTTCACCTTCCATCAGCCGGGGTTGGAGGGTGAAGTGGCACGTGACTAGGCTGTCTCCATTTTTCAGCCGATAATATTTATTTAAAATAAGCTTGCAGTATTGTTTTAAATTACATGAATGATTACTGTTATTAGGAAAAAGGAATTTGGGACTAGAATAATTGTATCACTTTTCACAAGCCAGTTCTAGTCACAAATATTTTCAAGCTCTCTAACCCATGGAACAGTCCAACATGGTTCTGAAATGGGTGAGGGGGTGCTGTAAAGAGCCCTGTAAGAGGTGCATTCATTCATTCACCTGCCATCCAGCTCGGGCTGTTCTGTGTCGGGGTCTTTTCTCATAGAGGCCGGTTTTTGCCCAGAGCTGGAACTAAAGGATGAAAAAAGAGGTGCCAGATTTAAGTGACCTCACTTATGTGAAAAGGGAAAACAGTAGGTGAAGAAGAGATTAGTTCATCTCAAACTTTCTATGTGGACAGATCTGGATCTTAAAATTCATACAGTTGGATTTTTTGTTAAGTTATTTCTAGCCTGCAATGTACCAGGACCTCTGCTAAATGCTAGTGATACAAAAATAACTGACTGGACACTCTTGGGGAGCTTGGAATGATATACAGACATGAAAATAAATGTAGTTAAGTGCTATGATGGGGTTGTCTGTCCTGGGCTGAGAACACAGATAAGGAAGGAATACAGGCTCCTCCCTTACCTGGGGGCAGTTAACAGAGAGAACCTTATAGGGTAGCATAATGCCCTGCCCAGAACATAATGGGTGCTTAGCACATTGTCAGATTAGATGAAGAGAGGTAAAAGGGGTGCTTAAAATTTACCAGTTGAGAAAGTGGGACAAGCCAAGCTTAAGGATGGAGTACAGAGTCTGAAAGTGCAGGAATCAGAATAGCTTAGGTGGCCAGAACAAAAGCTGAAAGGGGGAGTGGGCTAAATTAGGATGAGCTTTGTGTGCCTTACCAAAGGCCTTATACTGTAGGCGAGTGCTTCTTTGAATCTCAGCAACTCTCAAGTTTCTTTGTTTTGTTTTTACTCTTTGACACACACATACATACAGCAGTTGCTGCATTTTATGTTTTGTTGGTCTGCAAACAGTGCTTGGTACAAAATGATTATTGGTTCCCTGGTCCTTATCTTGGTACAGACTGTGGCTGCAGCCACCCAACTCTTTCCAGTAACTTGGGAACCACTGCTGCCCTCTTACGAAAAGCATCAGATCTGTAGGGTCCTGTCCATGTCACATTTTTGATTACTTGGAATTTCCTTTAACTGTTTAGGGGTTGAGAATAAGAGTTGATCAGCTGAAGTATGTTTAGGAGAGCTACTGAGAAAACCGTTGAACTCTGAATTAGTAGATGACTATTCGGTCTTCTCTCACTCTTCTACAACACCTGGCATCTTAGAAAAGTCAGAACAAAGATGTAGTAAGGTTTTCATATTCAGTTCAGTTCAGTCACTCAAGTCGTGTCTGACTCTTTGTGACCCCGTGGACTGCAGCACGCCAGGCTTCTCTGTCCATCACCAACTCCTAGAGCTTACTCAAACTCATGTCCATCAAGTTGGTTGATGCCATCCAACCTCTGTCATCCTCTGTCATCCCCTTCTCCTGCCTTCAATCATTCCCAACATCAGGGTCTTTTCAGTGAGTCAGTTCTTCGAATCAGGTGGCCAAAGTATTGAGGTTTCAGCTTCAGCATCAGTCCTTCCAATGAATATTCAAGACTGATTTCCTTTAGGATGGACTGGTTTTTATATAGCTATGTTTAGTACATTTAAATGAAAAATTTTTATTTTATATTGTCCATCTTTTTCTTTTGCTGTCAATTTCAGCATGCTTGTAAGAAGAAGAAACTATTACATTTAAATGGCATTTCTTGACAAAAATTACAAGTTCATTTTGCAGTTGTTCCATGTCTTTTTAAAACTGTTTTTGTAGCTTGTGGAATACAAAGGCCAGGAAACCATTACTATGCTACCTCCTTCCAATGAGCACCTTGAGGGACTTCCTGGGCGGTCCAGTGGTTAGGACTCCACCCTTCAAGTAGAGGGGCTGCAGGTTCAATCCCTGATCAGGGAACTAGCATCCCACATATCATGAGGAGTGGCCAAAAAAATTAAAAAAAACAAATGAGCTTCTTGAAACAAATTTGCAAAACAGGTTGGATCTGTGGTTAAACACACAGAAATTCATACAACAGGTAATATATGAATTGTTAGAACATGTCTCCCCAAAGGTAGACTTTTACAAAGTCAAGGAAAGAAAACTACAAATATCTGTTACGAAAATACTAGCAAACCAAATCCAGCGATATGTAAGAGGGAGTCAACACCATGACCAAGTGGGCTTCCGTCTCAAGAACAGCAGGTTCATGTAATCATCAGAAAATCAACTCATGCAGTACACCACATTCACCGTGGAAAGGAGAAAAACCACGCGATCATGGGAAAAGACGAAGAATCTGATGAAATCCATAATCCGTTCATGTTAAAGAACACATGACAAATTTGGGTCAAAAGGACCTGCCTCACCTGATTAAGCGCATCCGAAACACCCGTAGTGAACTTCATACTTAATGGTGAAAGACAGATTGTTCTCCCCCCCAAAGTCAGGAACAAGGCTGTCTGCTCTCACTATTCGACTGAACACTGTATCAGACGTTCTAGCCAGGGCAGTTAAGCAAGAAAGTTAAAAGGGACCCAGATTGTAAAAGAAGTAAATTATCACTATTCACAGGTGACATGACCTTGTACGTGGAAAACTCTAAGGAATTCATTAAAATACTTTCACAGCTTATACACAAATTTAGCAAGATTGCAGGACACAAGACCAACATACAAATTGTACAAAAACAAAACTCAGTCATATTTTTATTTACTAGCAGTAAACAGTCTGAAAAATCTAAAGAACAATTTCCGTAACAGTAGCATCAAAAAGAATAAAATCCTTAAATTTAACAACAACAAAAGTTATATTCTGAAATTTCTATATAATGTTATTAAAGGAATTAAAGATCTAAATAAATAGGCATCCCATGTTCATGGTTGGAAGACTAATATTTTTAAGATGGCACTACTTCCCCAAATTGACCTACAGATTTAACACAGTCTCTATCACAGTTCCAAGTAGCTTCTTTGCAGAAATTGATACAATATAATCCTAAAATTCATGTGGAAATGCAATGGGCTCAAAATAGCCGAGGCAATCTTGAAAAAGAACAAAGAGAACTCACTTCCTGGTGTCAAAGCTTATTACAGAGCTACAAGTAATCAAGAAAATGGATGGACAGACATATAGATCAATGGAATAGACTGGAGGATCCACAGATAAACCCACCCACTTAAAATCGGTTGAATCTTTGATGAGAGTCACAAGACAATTTAAGGGAGAAAATAGCGCTGAGACAACTGGACATCCCATGTTGAAAGGATGGAGTTGAACCCCCATCTCACACCATATACAAAAAGTCTCAAATGGATCAAAGACCTCAGTGTGAGCGCCAAAACTGCAAAACCCTTAGAAAACAGATGTAAATCTATGTGCTCACATCAGCCAGTGGCTTCTTAGATGTGACACCAAAAGCAAAAGGACCAACAGAAAAAGATTAATTGGACTTACTTGAAAAATTTTTTATGCTTCAAAAGGCACCATCAAGGAAGTAAAAGGCAATCCACAGAATGAGAATATTTGCAAATTATACATTTGATAAGGAATATGTATCTTAAGATATATTAAAAAAAAAAAACCTCTCAGTAATGAAAAGATAGCCCAATTTTTAAAAAATGGGCAAAGGGTCTGAAATTATATTTCTCCAAAGATAGACAGATGGCCAGTAAGCACTTGAAAAGATGTTCAGCATCATTAACTGTCAGGGAAATGCAAATCAAAACTACAGAGAGATACTACTTGACACCCACTAGGATAATTATCTTAAAAAAAGACAGATAATAACAATGTTGAGGATGTGGAGAAATTAGAACCTTCATACAGTTAGTCTTTCAACTGGTGACTCCGTTTAAAAAAAAAACTGGTATATCTGTACATTGAAATATTATTTGACAATAAAAGGAAATAAGATACTGACATAGAACATGGTGGGGTGAACCTCGAAAATACCACTCTATGTGAAAGAAACCAGCCATAAGATATCATATACCTAATGATTCTGTTCAAATGAGATGTCCAGAGTGGGCAAATTCTTAGAGACAGAAAATAGATTGAGGGATTGCCGAGGTTGGGGGGAGCGCACGGAGTAGGGGAATTAGAGAAGGTGGCTAGAGTGTCTAGGATTTCTTTGGGATTGATGAAAGTATTCTAAAGTTAGTTGTGGGTCAGTTGCACAGCTTTGTAAATATACTGAAAGCAACTGAAGTATGCATTGGAAATGGGTGAGTCGTATGCATGTGAGGTGTGTCTCAATAAAGCCATTGTTAGTTTAAAAAACAGGCTTTTGAGGTGTTCCTTGTTTTTTGCTTTTTCCTGATGCTGAGCTGCTTTTGTTTACCGTCAGGTCCCGTTTTGAACCCCAGTGTCCTTTGCTTTCTAGAGCTGAGCCTCTGCGCTGGGAACCTGCAGCTGGACAGCAGAAGGAGAGAGTTCACCTCTTGCGGGAACGGGAAGCGCTACTTTGACACGCATGCCTTAGTGTGTGTGCTGGAGGAGAATGGTAATCCTCTGCCAGTCGTCACTCCGTGCCATCGGGAAACACTACCTCACGGCTTCCTCATGGTCTTACCTAATTTCTTATATTTCTCTTTGACTTTGAAGCCTACAAGGTCGCCTTTGGATCCATCTCCATTTTTTTAAGTCCTTGTCTTTTGCTGTTTTAGGGCATTTTTGCTTCATCAGTACAACTGAGACTTTTCTCCTCCGTTTTCTCTTTGTCCAAGTGAAGTGTATGTTCATAACATCACTCCAGAAGTATAGTATTACAGGTTAAAAATTAGACACAAGCCAGCAAAACTGAGGAATAATTTCTAAGACAGCTGTCTAAGGCCAGAAGGGACAGTTTTATTCCTGTGCATCTCGTGTGCTCTAAAATTTTTCGTGAAATTAAAATGTTGCGGAGCAGCAGTTATTGATCATTTCAGCTTACTGTGGTTTTAAAAAAATATTCAGACTGACATTTTCTCTTCATGCTGTTGAACCAACTAATATAAAAGATTACTTCGACATGTATGGAAGCTATTGAAAGCACACTTAGTATATAGGGAGCAGTCTCATATTTAATCTTGTCTAGACAAATGCAAATTGAATACGTATTATACTGATAATTCTTTATACCATGAACACATAGACTCCCAAATTCAGAATCTCAGATACCATAGCTTATGCCTTTGAAATAATCAGTCTGTGCTATTGTATAGTCATCCATCCAGTTGTGCGTCTTCATATATGAAAAGCTGCCCTGTGTTGATGTTCTTTACCTGCCCAGAACACGGTGATGGGGTGGGTCCTTCTGTGCATCCATGGGTTAGTTAGCAGCTCTGGGTTCAGGCTCTGCCAGCTTCCACCTGTGTGGCCTCACAGTCTTTCTCCCTTCTCAGTTTCCAGCTGCTTGGAGCATGGGTGTACTAAGGATTCCAGAGAGCCCTTGTGAGTGTGAAGTCATGTCCTTGAATGCATGTTGGGAAAACTGTCAACATGCTCTGTGATCATTTTTACAGCTTTTTTCTTCTCAAACTTGAAACAGTCAGCCTTTTCCACCAGACTTCTTTCTACTCAGAATTTAAAAAGAAAAGTAGAAGAGGGGCATCTAAAATTTTCACTTTTCTTTTACGTTCCTTTTTTCTTTTTCATGGATCTTTTGTTCTTGTATTCGAAGTAACCAATTGTAGAAAAGACATTCCAGAGATAATAGGGGCATCTCTACATGGACTAGATGTCTGATGATATTAAGAGAACGTCATTCATTTTGTTAACCGTGACGATGGCCGGGTGGCTGCAGTGGACCCAAATCCTTTCTCCCATGAGAGGTGGGGTTTGTTTCTCTTCCTACCTTTCAGAATCCATTTATTTATTTTTGACAAATTAAAAATAATAGATGTTGAATGTTTCAACATATGTACTTCCTACTTTTCTTGATTTAAAACCCTGGCCTGTATTTGCCTATTTCAAAAGAAGTGATGTAAGGACCCCACTGGGTGTAGGATGTGAAAGTGCTTACCTGGATGATGGCTGGGTTAGGGTAAGACCAGAAAGGATCCCTTGGGGAATGTTCTGTCCTTTATCCTTTTTTTCCCCCTCTGGAGTTATGTCTCCTGATGCACAGAATTTCCTCTGTCCTTAATCTCTCTGGCCCTGATTTTGTCCCACTTCTCTTTCCTATTAATACAAAGAATTCATTTGCATCTGGTATCCCAGAAGTTGTCAGGCTTAACTTCTTATTCTTATCCTTTCTCCTCCTGTAGGTGGTTCTAAATTATAAGGCTGTAAAGTTTATCTCTTTTCTTACCAGCGTTAAGTCCACTTTGGTTTCTCTTTTTCTTTTCTTTATAATCCCCAAGCCTAATTATGTTTAATTATGAACTCTTATTAATAAATTTTAAAAATTGCAAAAGACTTGTTGATTTTCTTAAAAATTAGGAAAACAGAAAAGAACCAAGAAAAATTACCCTGAATCCCAGTGCCAGAGCTAAACTGTTAACATTTGAGTGATGTTTTTTGCTAGCTGTTCATGACCCACACATTGAAAATAAAAAGATTTTGAATTAAGTGAAAAGAATAGGTTTTTGGAGGTCTTTTTGTCTTCTTTGAATTTGTTTCTTTGTTCTTTTTCCATATAGTCCCATGCTTAATTCATCCAGATTGAATCAGGTATAACTTTATCCAGACAAATATGCCATGGACTATTAAGAATCAGTACGTTCTTCTGAAGTTCTTATAGATGAAAGTATTTAACAAAAAGAATTATATACCAGGTACTTATGCATCATAAGTATTTAAAATTAAGCATTTTAATTAGAATTTTCAATGTGAAATATGTTAGTGCCTAAAGTTATTAAAAACAGTAGCAGTGCTAAGTTGAGTCTTCATGTAATTCAGCTCAGCATCATTTATTGAATATAAAAGAATATATGCTTTCCAATTTGGGCTTTCCTCACTAGTGACTGAGGAAGATTGTGGAGGAAAAAAATATAAGAACTGATTTTATCTTTTAACATTAAATAAATTAACAGCTAAATTATTGTTATATAGCCACTGACTTGACCAATTTGTGCTAGAAATAAACACACTTTCTCTACTTAATGTAATTATTTTTTACTAATATATACTAATTTAAAATTAAGGAAGTTATCTCCATTGTAGAAAATTAAGACAGCACAGAAGAAAATAACAGCTACCTAGACTCTTTCATAAATTACAAAAGCGATAGCTTGTATAATGTCTGTATTTTTGAGTCTTGTATCTCTTCACTTGACCTTGCACAGCAGGTGTCTCCTGTCATTAGACGTTCCCGGAAAACATGGTTTTTGACCCCTAGGAGGGATGTCAGGGCTCAGTCCGCCCCATCCCTCATTTTACGTGATGAAACACGCATGTACACACTCATATGTCCTACTTGTCCCAAGGGACAGACACATCACAGCCTGTGGCTAGGCTCCACCCTCTTGCCGTGCTAAACTTCCAGCTGCTTCTGAATTCAGACATTCACCTGCATGTGTAACTTTGTATTTTCTCCCTTTCTATGAAGGATTTTTTTTTTTTCATTAATTCTGACAACTACACCTCCTGAGTAATTGTCTGTGTTTGCCTAGGGTTCACTACTCAACAAGCAGAGGTCATTGTATCTGCCTTGATCAAGATCGTGGAGGCCAACATGGATATCATCTACAAAGATATGGTCACCAAGATGCAGCAGGTAGCTCTGCTGGGGCTTTTGAGTAGACTGAGCTTGTGGGCCACCAGGGAAGTCCCAGCATATAGCAATTTTAATATAGACAAGAGGCAAATGGCTAGCGTGGCATAAAATATATTCAGAGCTATTTTTTCAACTTCTATAGAATCATTAAGTTTGAAAACTAATTCTTCTAGTCAACTATGCAGTGGACATGAGTTTGAGTAAACTCCGGGAGATGGGAAGCCTGGCATGCTGCAGTCCGTGGGGTCGCAGAGAAGCAGACAACTGAGCAACTGAGCAACAAAATGCTTTAATAAATGGAGACGTGGCCGGAATTATAGCTGGTGGTCCTCTGACTGCCACTCTTAACTGATTCATCTGGTGCTGACACTGGCCTTGAGTTCTTACTCTTTTCTCATTTCGAGACAGAGGAGGACCATGCTGAACCTCTTTCTATGTGCCCATGTCCTGGTTTCTCATTAAGATGATCCCAGCTTGAGATGGTAGGAAGTAGGAGGACTTCCTAGGCCAGACAAGGTTATATGTTTCATTTTTCTTTTCCCAGGAGATCACTCTTCAGCAAATAATGTCTCAGATAGCTAACGTGAAGAAAGATATGATTATTTTGGAGAAGAGTGAATTTTCAGCCCTCAGATCAGAAAATGAGGTAAAACTAAAGAGCCACTCATATTTATCAAGTGCTTTTCTGTTAGGATATGGAGATATAATGTGCATGCACAAAAGTGTACAAAGAAGTGTACACCTCAGTGAATTTTCAGTATGGACTATCAGATGAAGAGGCAGTCCCTGCCTGGCACCCCAAGACCTGCTGTCTCCAGCGTCTGGTCACTCCTCCCACAGTCACTCCTCGCACTCTCCCAGCTTACATGGCCGTTAACTGGTTTTGCTCTTCCAGAACTCTATCAATGGAATCACAATGTGTCTTGCAGCAATAGATCATTGTCTTTCATTGTTCATGGTATTGTAGGAACATGCCACATTATTCTACTGTGATGCATATTCGAGTTGTGTCCAGTTTAGGGTTATTATGAATAAGTGCAGCTGTAAAATGTCTCTTTATGTCTTACTTAAAATGAGGGCATATGAGATCAGTGTTTAAATAGGTGCTGTCTTCACGTCTTCCTTTTGTTTTCAGTCCTATTTACAGTCCCATGAAGGAAGTTCATTTATCACCTGTTGCTCTTGATTTTATAAGAACCTATCTAGCAAAAGATTCCTTCTTTTGCTAGAAAAAAAAGATAAAGTTTGAAACTGTCTTGAAGTCATTTATTTGAGGGCAGAATTAGTTAAAAGGAAACTTGAAAGAGGTACTAAAGCATCTCTGGAGGGAAATGAGACTGTTGAAGACAGTTGTGTTACTAATTGTATGTGGCCTTCAACATGAATTGAAACCCCTCAAGACACGCCATGTCTATAGTACCATCCTGACATGACCAATGATCATTTCTGCCTCTGAGACTAATCAGTTGCGGTTGTGTTCTAAACGTGGCTAAATTCATGTAGAATTGAGGAAAGAACTTGAAGAACTTGCTCATAAACACATGTTATAATATTTGTTTATAACCAAGTTTTATGTTTTTCTTCTAACCTTCCAACCATATCCTTGACTGACTTCTTTTTAATGTTTTTTTTTTTTAGAAAATAAAACTTGAGCTCCATCGGTTAAAACAGCAAGTAATGGTAAGAGCCTCATTCCTGTTTGCTTGCTCGTTTATAGTTACATAAATTCAGTAATAAATGTCCAAAATATTTATGTGTTCCTAAAAAATTACTTCTGTTTGAAATATTTGTGCAATGTGTCTCAAAAGTACACACGGGAAGATTTAACCAAGAACATAACCAAAGAATAAGTTACTGATGTCTATAACCAAATCCATTAAGAAAATTGTGATCAAGAAGGAATGAAGTCATTTTTAAATAAGATTTTTCTAAAACAGCCACATGGAATCCTTACATTCTCTTAGGAGAGATTATCTTTAAAATGCTGATTAATGCCAGCTGCTTGATTTTTTAAGTGGAAAAGACATTGGTGTTAAATAAGAAAAAGGTTTTGATGAGTGTCAGAAAGCTTTATTTGAACCAGAATCTGATATTTCACTTGAGTCCATCTCTGCTTTCCAAAGTTGTCCAGAGAACAGCTTGATTCATAAATTCCACAAGGCGATTGATTTGGGAATCTTGATGTAAAAAGCAACAGTAACCCACTGTGATCTGACTTAAACATGAATGGGGATTATCTTTATAAATAACCGGGAAGTCCCTGCAGACATGGCTTAACCAGTCTCTTGACCTGCCTCATCTCCAGCTCCATTTCACTGCACACCCCGGCCCCTACCCTCGACCCCTCCGGTGGAGCAGTGGACCCAGGCTCACACCTGCACAGGCTTTGGATCTCTCACTTTGGATTTCTTTCTGTCTTTGATGTTTGCCCTCCTACTAGGATGAAGTGATCAAAGTCCGAACAGATACCAAATTAGACTTCAATCTAGAAAAGAGCAGAGTGAAAGAACTGGTATGTTTCTTTATTTAAAAATAGAATGTGGATTAATTTCTTTGCAAGACAGAACATTTGGTCAAGTCTAAGGTTATTTACAATTCATAAGTACTGTTAAATATTTACCTGTATGTGATTGTTAGACATGGTGTTTCTTTATTTCAACTGTATTTCGGATTAGGACTTTAAAAAGTAACATTAAAATTAAAATCTTGGTCAAGTCAAGTTTGAATCTTGTTTGTTTCAGAGATACTAAACTATTTGTCACTTAGACATGAATAAATTAAGTTTTATCTTAATCTCTTTGCTGTTAACTTAAATCTCCACTGGTCCTGATTTTGCAGAAGTTAAGTTGATTATCTGACTTGAATCATATTAAATTATAAATATTAAATAATGTTAAATTCTACATTAAAAATTGAAGGTTTAAAAAGTATTTGCATGTTTTTTAAATAGAGAAATCTTAATGAACTTTGTTGCATTGTTTTGAAATGCAAATTCTAAGTGATTCTTTAAGTTATGCTAAGTTGAAATTTTCTGTTAGGAAAAGTAATTGAAAAGTAAAACTTTCATTACCAAAAAGATACCACAAAGTATGGGTTGTAAATAAGCAGAAGGGAGATATATATATATATATATATGACATATATCTGTTGTTGTTTACTCACTAAGTCATGCATGACTATTTTGCAACCCCAGGGACTATAGCCCGCCAGGCTTCTCTGTCCATGGGAATTCCCAGGCATGGAATCTTCCCAACCCAGGGATTGAACCTGCATCTCCTGCATTGGCTGGCAGGTTCTTTACCACTGAGCTACCAGGGAAGCTCCCCCATATGATGTACAAAATAATTATTATGCCAGTGTTACTTGCCTTTCTAGTCTTGAAACACTTTTAACCATGAAGAGGAAATCACTTAGTATCGCTAAAATATATAATGATCACTGGCATATGACTAGTTTCTAGATGACGAAAAACTCCTTTGGTTACCTTTGCCCTTAATGGTTGTATATAGGCTTAGCAGGAACTCTGAATCCACTTGATGTAGGAAGATGCCTGTAGCAACAAAGTCAGGAAGAACTAGATCTCAGAGATTGGGAGATGTGGGCTGTGAGCATGGATTAAAATCAGTGAATTTATGTGACTTATTAACCTAGCTGAGAAGTCCTTTTAGGTAATCCTAAATTCAGATTACTCTGAAGTGCAGGACAGCAGTATACGAGTCTGCAACTAGCATGAGTTTAACATGCACCGAGGAAGATGCACCAACCCTCTCATTCTTCTGTTTAATGCACTTAGAATACTGTTCCAGCAGCATTGACTGTGGTGATACTTAGAGCCAGTTTCAAATGCAGAATAGCCTATAAACTGCTTTGGGGTAGAGGGAGGTGGGTCCAGATAGATGCTACTTTTATAATCATGGCAGTGTCCAGATTTAGTCTTTTCTCTTGTGGCTGAGTCAGTATTAGTGAAGGCTGGAATTTTAAGGGATGCAGAAAATCCCATTCCACCCTGCCCTCTGGTGGTAATCTGGTGCATAGCTCTCTCTGAAACCCTGGAGGTGAGCATTCTTTGGTCCTGCAAGTAGTTCTTGATTTGGGGTTTGGGTGGTTGGTTTTTTTTAACTCCTAAGCAATGCTGTTTTTATACTCTATCTCCCTGGCAGTCATAGGGGGACATTTATACCTGGAAAGTTTCTAGAGACTTCAAAAGCATTAATTTTCCCCCTATAACAACAGTGTTAATTTATTGAGGATTTTTTTAATTCTTCAACTAAGTTACTAATTTTTATTTGCTTAGGCAACTCCAGATGCCTACCCCTAAGGAAACATGCCTGATTTTGGTCTCAGTGTTGATAGAATTACACAGTCATTAATAGCAAAAAAAAGCATGATATCATTTTAATTCTGAGTAGAACTAGTCAATTCCATTAGTAACATTGGATTGTGACAATGCCCACATGAATTTGTATTTTGTTTTTTTTCAGTTAAAACCAACATGTGATGGCTTAGTGTATTTCTTGAATCTGTGTATTTACATAGTGTTTTATAATCAGAAGGCAACATCTATGTCACAGAATAATAATCCTTGAAATTATTTTTCCCAACTTTATATCTTTTCTCTTTTGTCTAAGCTTCAAATAGTGCCAATTTTGTTTGTAGTTAAGATGGGATAGCTCCTAAATTGAATTGTTACCCTACTTTTTTTAAGCCTCCCAAAGCTGAAAAGCCTGTGACTCAGCATCCGTCTAAATTGGTCCCAGGAAATGCTGTTACAGTAGTGTGAGGGACTTAGAGACATCACAGAAAAGAGATGAAAAGAAAACCAGTGGAGAGAGAGGTAGAAGATGGCAAAAGGGAATCTAGATGTTGAAGCAATGAATAAATATAAACAAGATTTTAAAAAAGATCAAAAGGAGAAGGCAGGGAGGCTGCTTTATCCTAGGGTGACTACTCATAGTACGTATTCTTGGAAATCCTGAGACCAGAATATTTAAGACACCAGAGAAGGAGGAGAGGAATAAATAAAGGAATAAATCAGAATCTGACCTGTGTTACATGTTTGTTTCAGTATTCGTTAAACGAAAGGAAGCTGCTGGAAATAAAAACAGAAATGGTGTCACTGGTAAGGAAAGATTCACTTTTCACCTAGCAGAACCATTAAACGCACTAGCTCCTTCTTCCTCCCGCTGGCTACCATCATTCTATTTTCTGCCTCTATGAATTTGACCGCTCTCGGTCCCTCATGTAAGTGGAATCATGCAGTATTTGTCCTTTTGTAACTGGCTTATCTTGCTTAGCTTAATGTCCTCAGGGTCCATCCATGTTGTAGCATATGTCAGAATCCCCTTCCCTTTTAAGGCTGAATAATACTCCCTTTATGGACATACCTCATTTTGATTATCATTATGGCCATTGTGAACAGTGCTGTAACTGTGGGCGGGTGGATATCTGTTGGAGTCCCTGTTTTTAATTCTTTTGGGTATACATGCCCAGAAGTGGAGTATCACAGGATATTTTTGGTACTTAACAAAGGACTTAGTTATTTTAATTGAAGAATAAATAAGGAATGGAGTTGGGTTTTTTTTTACTATATTTTTAATTTATGGCATGCATAACTTCTTTTCCATCCTTATTACCTTGGACCTCTGAAACCTGGAAGAGACTTCCATGAAAGAATACTAAACTCATCCTCTGGAATATTTTACTCCTCCATGCATTTATTTACTTATTCATTACCTGAACTATTCACCACAGGGGACTACTTACTTGCCCTGGGATTTTTAGTGAAGTATTTCCTATGCTTTTACGCATTCACATTAATGAAATGTTACAAACCCTTTATAACGTCAGCCAAACTCACTACCCTTTGGGTGTTAGCTATGTATCTGGTTTAACTATTATATTTGGGAAAGAACTCATATAGGCCCTTGGTATAGCCAAGCCTCATAATAAAACACGTGGTATTTGAATTATAAAAGAAGAAAACTTTTTAAAAATGTAAATAGAAATAGTGTCCAGCAAGCACTGTTGCCTTTAGATTACCTACCTAAGACTCCATTCATTTTTTAAAGCATGTTTTGTATACCTTTTATTGAGAGGAATTCAGAAGGAGGAGGTATATTCATTGCTATTGAGAACACACCAACTTCCTAAACTTGCAAAGCTGCCTATAACTTATAAAAGGTTCCTTCCATCAGTAATCGCACTTGATTCTCTAAACAGCCTTTGTGAAGACAGAGCCAGTGTTACTTTTATCTTTGTTTCAAACTGAAGGAAACAGGCCTAGAGATAGGTAAGGCCCTGGCTAACACAATATAGCGTGAAGCTAGTAGAACTCAAGACCAGAGCCCAGGTCTCCTTAATCTGACCATGGGTGTACCTTGACTGCACTCTGCCAGGAAGGGACTCGGGGACTGTCAGCAGAGGGAACAAATCCAGTATGGTTTAATGCTGTGAATCTCTTTGTTTTAAAAGCATGCCCAGCAGGATCGGGCCGTCACGCAGACAGACAGGAAGATAGACACCGAGGTTGCTGGCCTTAAAACCATGCTTGAGTCGCACAAGCTTGATAATATTAAATATTTAGCAGGTAAGCCATCTTACATTTAGATAGTTAAAATGAACTGAAAGTAAAATAAATAAAATTGTAAAGTTTTTTGGCCGAGCCATGCATGATCTTAGTTCCCTGACCAGGGATCAAACCCATGTGCCTTGAGGTGGAAATGCAGAGTCCTGACCACTGGACCACTAGGGAATTCCCAAGATAAATGGATAAATTAAGTCACAGACAGATATTGCATTTCATTGATTCTAGCGCATGTTTTTCATGCTTTAACATTTCTGAAATTAGAAGGCATCTTACAGTTTCCAATAGATAAAGTATCATACTATTAATGTCATTTTTTTTCTTTCCTTGTAAAGCGCATGACTTTATTTACTACTACTCATGGCATCTTAAATTTGATGAGATGCTATCATCAGACTGTAGTTATTGGGAATTATTTTCAGTGACATTCAAGATGGAATATTTCACACACAGTTGAGTTGTGATCTTTCTGCTTCAGTGGGTGACACTTCTTATAAGGAGTTCTTTTGCTTTCGCAATTTTTGAGCCAAAAGAGGGAAAGATTCACATATCAAAAAAAAAAAAATTACTTAACCATTATTTTAACTCAAATTTAACGTTTTGGATCAGTATATTGAAGTAGAGTAATATTTATAAGTAGAATTTTGCTCACGAAGTTAAAGGATGTGTCCCTCTGTGGTACCTGTGCATTTACTTTGTGACCACAGAATTCTTGGGATTCTTTACATTTATTGAGAAATTTCCTTGGATATTGAACGCATTTGTACTTTGGAGATGATGATATCCGATGAGGGGTTTTTTAATAGGAAGGTGTTTTGTGGAGTGTGGCACATCAGTGAGCAAGCCAGGTTTCTTGGGTTTGGTTTTACTTTCTTGGAGGATAAATGCCTGTTTTTTTTTTAGTAAAATGATGTTCCTGCAAGTAACTTTTAATAGAACTAATACTGTGCACAATTTTTTTTTTCTTCCAGGATCTGTATTTACGTGCCTAACAGTAGCTCTGGGATTTTATCGCCTGTGGATATAATAAAGTGTCTATTTAAAGAGCATTCTATTGTTCTGCCTTAAGAATACCAGATTCTTGCTGTACTTTTTTTTTCTCATTTCTAATTATAATGCTGATTTTTAAAATTTAATGCACATTATTTATTTTATGCAAATGACGGACATATAACCAAGGCAAAGAAGTGAGAAATTTCATAACTGCTTCTTTCATCTCTTCTATTTAGTTAACTTTATAACTCTTGAGTGGTGGAAAAAGCAAGGAGGACTCCACTCCCCTGGACCAGTGAACTCAGTCTAACTTGCAGGACATAGCAACAATAAGTATGTGTATACCTCTGCAATTTTAAATCTTCTGTCTCATCAAGGATTTGGGGTCTCCATGTAAAAGCACAGGAGCTTTACTAAGTGCTGAAGAATCAAGGTAACCAAACCAAGAGCATCTCATCTTGTTCACCTGCTGACCCAGATCCTGATGTCAGCCAGTCCCTGTGTTAGAGGTTGTGTTTCAAGTCCAGTCAGTCGATAGCCTCATGCTACACTGTACTTGACACCAGAGAGAGATTTTTTTCTTTTAGTTTGCATTATCTTGGTTATTATTCCGCTTATTGTTTATGTGCCTTCCAGCTGGAAAATCTTGTTGTCTAATGAAGTATTAGGATTAGGATGGAGACGGTCTCAACCTCCTGCTGTGCCCACTTCCTCTGCCTCCTTCCCCCTCACTCAGCCCCTCCTCCTCTCCCTCCTGATATGGAGCTCTCATAATGCTCCAGGGATGACATTGTCTCCCTAGAAAACATGCTCCCTCTCAGCATGAAAGTCAACTTCAGTATGTGTGATCGTCACCCTAATGGCCTTCAACTTTTTACACAATACAAGGGAAGCACACGGTATAATGTCTGTAGCAATACTGAGATAGTTAGATAGTGTATGTACTGCTCAGAAATATCTTTAATGAAGATGCCTTTACCCATTACAAGCTCAGGTCATAGGCTTTGAAAATTAGAGAACTGTCCTCCCAGGTATCAGCCTAATGTGAGTCGATTTCTTTGGTTGTTAAAGATATTCTCATAGCGACCTTACCTCTGCATTTAAAACAGATTACTAGATACAACTGGCGGGGGGCGGTGTTTGGAAATGCACATTCTCGTCTTACTTGAATGACCTGCACATAAAGAGAATAAGCATTCAAGAAATGATGACATCAGATGTCTCCTTCCTCTTTCTCACATGTGCATGTGCATATCTGTGCATACCTGGTTCAGTGAAAAAACCACATAGGGACTTTGGATCACACTGGTAAATAAGGTACCCATCATCACTCTTCCATCCACAGTGGTGACTAAGTTGTCCTCTGTCCTTCGGATGCCATTTCTAAACTTTGTAAGTCATTACCTTGTTTGAGAACATTTGTGTAGCTTAAAGATTCTGAGCTCCAGATAAGTATGAAAATCAAGTACTTTGGCATTCGTGGTGTCAGTTTCAAAGTGAAAAATAATCTTTTTTTCAACTAGATCCAAAGTTGTCTTAACTGCCTCAAAAGATACTTCATCAATATATTCTTTCCCTTTCTGAGAAGGTTCTCCAGGAAATACTGTTCATTTAACAATTGCCCCCAGTATTAAAGAGTGAGGGAAGTGACCTCCCATTACACCCACCTTTGCAGCATAACTTTGGTTAGGGAGAACCAGGAGGAGGATGGAGCGCCCGTGCTCCGACAAAAGGAAACAGCACTGTCCGCGGTTCTGTTTCAAAGCGAATACTGACATTCGCAAAGTGACCTTATATTCTGATAAAATATTTTTTAAATAACATTCGGCTGGATGACTTTCTGTCCTCTGCCAAAAGCATTCCATGTGACATTCCTCCTAGTAAGGGTGGGCCGCACCCGCCCGTCACTTGGTCCGGGCCATCACTGGCTGCAGTGGAGTCCTCCGAAGTACCAGCCCGCACCTCCCCAGCCTCGGGAACAACGAACTCTCCTCTTGGTGGCCTGGACTGCAGGCGCAGATGGAGACCAGGAGAGTTCGGGACTGTGTTCTCTGTTTAGTCAAATATATTCTGTTTGAAAGCACAGGAGCCAGAAATAACAAGCATACCCTTCCCGGCTCTCCCGGACATCTGTGAGCCTGTGAGTGGCTGGGGCTGGCTGCCGTGTGACAGCTCCTGAGCTCACCTGGCTTAGAGGAAATTCAGCATTAGCACTCGGAAGGGAGAAGATGCCTGACGAAACTCCCTGGGTCTAGCACGTGGGGGAATTGGCCATAGCGAGGTCCTGAAGATCACCCCTCCAGGCACAGGTTCCTAACCCTGAATGTGAAGTGGCCTGAGTCCTTATTTCCTGTTCATGCACAAACCGCTGGGAAGGTTCCTCCATACCTTCTCTCCACTGCCCTGCTTTTTATCTTTTTTGAAAGAGCTTACACTCCAGCCCAACTCCTCTCCTATTCCCTTCACAAGCCAGCCTGTTTGTGTGTGTGGTCCTTTAGAGGAAACGTGAATTCTGACTTCCATGCTGGTCTCGGCCCTCCACTAAGGACTTTTCCAGCTGGGTAGCTAACAAAACTACATCTGAAGGTCTTTGTCTCTCCGCTTATGGATGTCAAGTACCTCAGTCGAGAAGTCTCCAGTTCAGGAAGAAAGGCTTGAACCAGCCATCTTGCCCTGAGCTCTTTGAAAACCAGACTCCTGGGCCGCAGTGTCTGTGGCCCGGCCCTGTGTCTGCTGCCGCAGTGGCGAGCTCTCCCTTCCGTCCCAGGCTCCTCTGCCGCTCTCCTGCTAACTAGCTGTGTCAGCACTGGCAGGGACCTCTCCCCCCGATACGCCGAGTTCGGAGAATTTTGGCCTCATTCCTGAACAAATGTATAGACGGCACTATGGAACTCACGTCTAGAAAACTGGCTCTTAACATGCGTTCATCACATGCGTTGTGACTTTTCTGACATTGAAGCAAAAACATGTTAATCAGGAGTGATTTATTTTTTATAGAAAGTGTTTGAGCCTGTTTAGCCTTTTATCAGGATTTCATTTGGAAAATACCAACCTTCCTGCGGATTTATAACTTATGTTCCTCTCATTATAACCCAAATGGTTTCTTAACTCTTTCATTACTTAAACAAATGTTCGGTTACATTTTACTGTATAATAGAGGGGCCCTAATAGTCTTATGATCTAAAATAAAATATTTAATTTTATGTGATTAGAATATTGTTCTGTTTGTTCACATTGAATATGAAAAGCTGGAACAACTTCTGCCCACACTGTTTCTACTGTTTTTCCTTCCAGTTGTATATGATAATGATGTATTATTTTAAAAATCTAAAACCTAAACATATTTGAATTTGCATACAGGATGTATTTGAAAGTAGTTATTTGATTTAAAAAATAAATTTTTATTCAAAAGACTCTTACTAGCATGCTTGTGGTGAAGTGTTTTAACTCCTTGTTTGAGGGCAAATGTGGTTTATATGCAAGTTTCTACAAGAGCTGGAAGATCAAGTTACAAGTGATAGAAATCTGAATCAGATGAGCTTGAGCAAAGAGTTTGCTTTCCTTGGCCTACATGATCAAAATTCAGGAAAAGCGAGACGGAGATACCATGGGAACTCACCTCCCGGCACCTCACGCTTTCACTTCTTACCGGGGTGGGTAGTTCTCTCAGACCAGCTTCACGCTGGTGGAGCTGTCAGCACACGCCCTGCGACTTAGCATGGGAGAGTTCCGCCATGAAAGGGCCTGGAAGGAAGGGACCGAAGCAAGCGGCTGAAGGAGCAACCAGAGGAGGGGTCCTGGGAGGGTTCTCCGCGCTCCTTCCACAGGACGCACCTGTTCCACGCAAACGCCCCCTGTGAAAGGTGGGGCTTAGATTCTGAGTCACCTGCCCAGGCTTAGCTTCTGTGTGACAGACGCCTGCTCTAGAGGGAAGCAGAGGAATGGCTTGAAGAAGTGGGTAACCAAGAGAGTGCCTGGAAACTAATTTTGGGCCCCTTTCATTTTCTCCAACCAGAAACCTTTTCCTCCAGTTAGGGAGTCGCCAAGAACTGACTAGGTTCGAGGGGGCTGTCCGGTGTCTCAAAGTCCCTAAACGATCCACAAACGCAGCCTTCCTGTGAAAACCGTGCCATTGACGTTCCAGACGTCAGTCTTCTGTCTGCCTTCTCACCTCAGTCCCCCTGCCACATCTGTGGCCTGTAGACTAACTAAAAACCTGCTTTTTACCACGGCTCTTTGATTTCTTTAAGAAAATTATTTTAAAGAATGGCATTTTCTAAAAACAGCCTTATCTGTGGACTCTAAACCCCTGGCGTTCCACAGCAGTCTCACTGTTCGTTGTGCTGGCAGCAATGTTTCTACTCTAGATCTGCAGCTTCCACGGGGGACCAGACTAGGACCCCAGCAAGGGGTCGCGGTGGCCACTGTCAGCCACAGGGTCTGAGCTCAGGCATCTCTTAAGTTTCAAATACGGAGCAGTGAACTTCCACTCTTTTGCACTTCACAGGAACATGGAGAACTATTTTTAGGCCAACACTCAGGAGTAAGAAGTTGATACATGCTCACATTTTACAAGGTCCTAACTATCCCTTTCAGTTTATTTTTTCTTTCTTTTCGCACACAATCTGTGTTTCAGTAAACCCTGACCTATTGTTCATGATTCTGAAGTTTCAAGTCAGCTTAACATAAAGCCCAAGAGCTGCACTCAACAACTTCAGGTCAGCGTGGTGTTTCTGCACTTACCATCTCTCAGGGAAGGCATTTTAAAAAACTTTTCTCTTCGACCATCTCCGACTCCTCAACACCGATTCCCCTAGGAGAAAAACTGCTGCTTAGCAGCTTCTTGTCCCTCAGCATGAAAGCTAGTGTCTACCTAGCACAGAGATATTATTCACTAGTTCTCTTAACTTTTATACTAGTTTATGGCCTGCATGAACCGGAAGTGTTGTATCAGGCAGTGTCTAGCTCAGACCTCAAGAACTGCTACTTGTGAAAACAGTGGTAAAACTTTGTGGGGAAAAGATGGAAGCTTGGGGGAATCAAAATACTCAGTGATCTAAGAGAGCACTTAGAATTGTTGGTGTTTTTTTTTCCACATTTGTATCAGTTGGATGCTTTCAACTTTAAGTAACATAAAACTAATAGTGATTTATACCTCATGACTTTTACTACTCAAGTCTAGAAATAGGTGATCCTCAGGACTGGTTGGCAGTTTAACCCTTCATCTTTCCACTCTTACCTTCCTCTGTACAGTTTAGTTCAGTCGTTCAGTCATGTCTGATTCTTTGCGGTCCCATGGAATGCAGCACGCCAGGCTTCCCTGTCCATCACCAACTCCCGGAGCTTGCTCAAACTCATGTCCATAGAGTCAGTGATGCCATCCAACCATCTCACCCTCTGCCGTCCCCTTCTCCTCCTGACTTCATTCTTTCCCAGCATCAGGGTCTCTGTACATTAGCTTTCAACTTCGGTCATGGGATTGCTGACCACAACATGACTGCCACAACTCCAGGCATCACACCCTCACACAGGAGCATCCAAGACAAAAAGAGATGCATAAAAGGGTTCTTTTCATAAAAAGTCTCCCACCTTTTAATCAGGGAGAAAGATTTTCCACCCCTCCCACAGAAATTCCCTTATTCTCATAGCCCAGGACTAGGTCACATGGCCATCTGCAGCAAGACAAGTTACCAAAGGGAATGTTTTAGCTTTCCAGCCCCTCTGGTAGGAGGTGGGCAAGGAAGGAGTTTGGAAATGGTTGTTGGATTGACATTCAACAATGTTGTTTACAATGTTCGGGAAAATTTAATAAAACAGGCTACACAGTAAAGACAGCCATAGGACTAGCTTGATCTGAAATTCGAGTGGTCGTAGGAAGTGTGAAAAATAAGTTTATATTTGGTATAATTCAAGGTCAAGAAGGGATGACTGAGACAACAGCCCTCAGGCTTGTTCAGGATGGGTGGACCTGGAAGGCATCTTGCTCTCTACGGGACAATATGTTCTTTGTGAAATACTGCAAATTATTGGTGTATCTAATTCCTTCTTGCGACCCAGGATAGGTGTACTTGAAGAAAGTCTACTGATGCATGTATGCAATGAAATCACAAGGTCAGGGCTCATGGAACAAAAAAAAAAAGTGACTGTTGAACCAAGCATGGACTGAGTTCTCGGTTTTCTGCATAAATATTTACGTGAATGCCTTGACTTGGCTATGAACACCAGCAAGTGGGAGAAGCAAAGCAGTTGCAGGTCCACAAAGTTTAAGAAAACTCTAAGGGAAAAAGAGACAGACAAAAGTCTACTAACGTCTTCCTTCCAATGAATAAAACCATGATTATTTTGTCAGGGCAGCACAATATCTTGGTCTGGTCGCTACACACCAGTTTTTACAGGCAGGTCATTTCACAACCACGAGTAGGGTGAGTCAGGAGCCCTGGTTTCAGCCTCCAGCCTCGCCAGCCTTGCTTTGCTCTGGGGAAGCCACCTAACACTGCTGATCCTCAGTCCCACATTTCTAAAATAATAGCATCAACAACAAGAATGATAATGGGAATAATAATCGGGCATTCGTTTACTGTCCTAGAGGCACAGTTCTAAAACCTTGGCATGCCCAGTCACTTCAGTCATGTCCAACGCTTTGTGACCCTATTGACTATAGCCCACCAGGCTATGTCCATGAGATTCTCCAGGCAAGAATACTGGAGTGGGTTGCCATTTATCTTCATTGCATCCCTAGGAAGTAAATATTATAATGATCTCTGTTTTATATTGAGGGAATCAAGAAAGAGAGAGTGGAAAAACTTGTCTGAGAGCACCCAGCTACTAAGCGGTGACTCCAGATTCAAGCCCAAGCTGCCCAACTCCAAGGAATAGAGACCCCAGCCAACAGAGAGCAGTTGGTGAGGATCAAGTGACGCCAAACACATGAACACGTTCTGTAAACTGTAAAACCATACATTCATGGAAAACATAATGCAGTCCATGTGTAATAACTGAAATCACTTGCTAGTGATTACTAGGCATATTAGTTACACCACCACCCAAACAAGTAAATTCCCCTTAGTATGTTCCCTAGCAACCACCCCAGAGCACCGAGACAGACCATGCCATATCCCAGCAAAAGAACATCATCCTTTGAATGGCTGGTATAAAGATTGCAGTAGATATTAGAGGAATATAGATAACCTAGAGGAAATAAGTGTTATACTACACCAACCCTTCATATAAATCCCAGGGTAATTGTGACTGTTCATACTTCTCTTTGGAGGTCTTTCTACCAAAGAATTATTGTTGGCATGGAGCCCACTGTCCAAGCCTTAGCTTCATCTGACGTTTAGGCCTTAGGTAATTCCTTCCTGCTTAGTTCAGCACCCTTCTTTCTGTGACATGATCATTAACTAGGATATTTCATTCTTAACGACATCAACCACTACATGAGAAAATAAAACAAATTTCAGCCTCTTTTCAAAAGTTTCCCAGAAAACTGGGCTCCCCAGATCCTGACCCAGGCCCCCTGGGAAATTCACATCTCATCTGAATTCTATCTTATTTGCATAAAACCCTTCTTGCTTGGAAACTGAGGGTCTCCTCCTCGTCTCAAGCCAAGCAAGATTTCAGATCTCAAAAATGAGGGAGAAAGAATTGGTACCCTTACAGGTCACACTATGCTTTCAACCCAATCTCTTGTGCATTTAAAAAAATTATATATATGTAATTATATATGTCAAATTTTGTAAATAATATGTATGTATTGTACACACATATACCCAACCTCACAAGAATAGGCAAATCCGTAAAGACAGAAAGTAGACTGATTGTTGCTGAGGGCTGGAGGCTGAGGATGGGGGGAGATGAAGTGTGAGAGCTAATTCTACAGGCTTTCTTTCTGGACTGATGAAAATATTCTAAAATCCAATTTTGAAAAAAAAAATTTCAGAGGCTGGGGGTGGGGGACAGGGGGCACAAGGGCACTGAGACCTGGATTTGTTTTTCTAAATTAAGTTGGAAAAGCAAAAACAAAATAAAAACCAATCTTGGTGACAGTTGTGCAGCTCGGTGAAAGTACTGAGAACCACTGAATGGCACATTTTAAATGGGTAAATTGTAAGTTGCCTTCTAGCTCCATTAAAGCTGTGTTGTTGGTTTGCTCTTTGGTCTTTTTTAATGTCCATTCTACACCTCCGGTTTACAGATGAAGCCCTGAGGCCTGAGACTTGTCCCTTTGACTGCATGAGTCACACAGCCGTGACCGGCGGCCGGGCTGGGATCTGAGAGGCCAGCTCCTCCTGTGGCCTCATGACTCCTGACTAGTCTCCTGAGGTGATGCTTTGGTGGCTGTTAAGTCCTAAATTACTTTTTATCAGGTTTCAGTGAGAACTAGATGCCACATAGTCATCCTTCTTCTATTTGTAATGTTTTACAAGGGGCAAAGCCAACTCCCGGTCAGTCCAGGGAGCGAAGTGGCCATCTGTGAGTTTGTCTCCTCAAAGGCATTGGGGCCCACCCCGTGGACTGAGTACTCCAGAGTCAGCGTCAGGACTTGCTCCTCTGTCATCCCCAGGACGCCAGGAGAGAGGCGGTACCCACGTGGGCGGTGGAGAAGCGGCCCATGCTGACCACAGAGGCCTCTTCTAGGGAGCGAGTCAGCGTGTGGCCAGAAGGGGGCGCAATACCAGGCAGGAAGTCCGCCATTCGTGGACCTCACCACTCAGCTCTAACGGGAACTTGGTGATTCCATCCTCACGCCTCCAAATCTGGACTAACCCAGGCCTGGGTAGACAAGATAAACGTTTCATAATTCCCCCAGAGAATCAGGAGACCGGGGCATGCTGGCCTGGTCACCACAGAATCACTTTGAGCTCTAGTTTCTTTGTAAAATAAAGAGGGTGAAGCTGGTGGTTTTATTGTCCTTTCCAGACTCACAGCGACCTTTTAGAAACATCTTCGAAGAACTGGTCCCTGACTGGTGTCCTTTCCTAGGGTCAAAACAATGCCCAGCACGGCCCGGTTGTTGTTCAGTCGCTCGGCCCTGTCCGACTCTTTGTGACCCCATGGACTGTAGCCCACCAGGCTCCTCTGTCCATGGGATTTCCCAGGTGAGAATACTGGAGTGGGTTGCCATTTTCTTCTCCAGGAGATCTTCCCGACCCAGGGATCGAACTGGCAGGCAGAGTCTTTTCCACTGAGCCACTGAGGGAAACCCAAGGAGAGTCTTCAGTAAATGCGTGTGCTGTTTCCTACAGAAATCTGTTTCAAATTAGGAGAAAGTCCCACACTGGATTTTTTTTTTCTGACTGAAAGAGATCATTTGGTTTTAATGAGACCCAGAGAGGTTAAGTGACTTACCGAAGTTACTCAGCTAGTTAATGGTAGAAGTCAGAATTAGAATCCCGTTCCTTTGACTCCCAGTCAGTAGTATTTCCATAATGTCACAATACCTTGTGAACTTCCTTTTCCAGCAGAGACACAGGAACAAATTGAAGTGAGAAAACGAATTTAGGTAAAGTGACTGAACACTGAAATTTTTATCAAGGATGATCTGCCCCTATTCCCAGGTGGCGCTATTGGTAAAGAATCTGCCTGCCAATGCAGGAGACGCAGGAGACAGGGGTTCCATCCCTGGGTCGGGAAGATCCCCTGGAGGAGGAAGTGGCAACCACTCCAGTATTCTTGCCTGGAGAATCCCATGGACAGAGGAGCCTGGTTGGTCTACAGTGCATTGAATCACAAAGAGTCAGACACAACTGAGCGACTCAGCACACATTGTAAACTCTGGCTATCTGTTGGAGAGAAGAGCTGTCACCTTCTCATTTGCCTTGCTCCCCTAAAGCCTGACAGTGTCCTTTAGCTGTGCCACTCGAGTACCTCGGGACTGCCCTAAACAGGGCTTCAGATTACAGGTTAAAATTGGCCTCCTCCCTCTCTGAGGACCAGAGGAGGCAGGAATGCAGTGGGAGTGGATGGCATAGTGGGAATACAGGCGAGCGTCCTGCTCAAATGTTGACATCCACTGAAGGGGCCGGGAGCCCAGAGATCGCCAGGTTATAAAAATCCTGACTTCATGTTGTGGCTCAAGTGTCTTTGCAAGGTCTGCTGCTGCTACATCTCAGCAGCACTGACAGCTGGAATCCTGCAGATTGTTCCCTTTGTGATTATAAACTGTCTCTGGAGTAGCGTGCTGTGGGCGGTTGCCGTTTATATTAATAGAACTGCCTGGACCAATCAGCCTGCTGCTCGAAGGAACACGCGCCTTCCCGTCTTCCAGGATTGTTCTTGCAAAACAACATGCAGTGCCGATCTGTTTGGGAGGAAAGGAGGAGAGAGAGGGCATCTTTCAACTCAGGGACATGAAGAAATACCGGAGCCCAGGCCAGCCCTGAGCAGAACTCAGTGAGAACCCTGTCTTTTATGTATCACCTCTGCCCTCCTCCTGCCACCCACTCTCTGGGCCTTCCCCTCCTTCCATGGTATCCACCTACTGTCAGATGCCTGCTCCTTTCATGTATTCTCAGGACCCAAACCCACAAAAATCAAACCCCAAACCGTCCACTCTCAGGAACATTGCACATCTCACCCTTTTGGGGTGGCCTTCTGAGGGTGGGACTTCACAAGGAGTGTGCGTGCTTAGTCACTCAGTTGTGTCCGACTCTTGCGATCCATGGACCATAACCACCAAGACCCTCTGCCCATGGGATTCTCCAAGCAAGAACACTAGAGTGGGTTGCCATGCCCTCCTCCAGGGGATCTTCCCAACCCAGGGATTGAACCTGCATCATCTCCTCCATTAGCAGGTGGGTTCTTCACCAGTAGCACCACCTGGGAGACCCAACAACAAGAAGACCTGAGTTGAAATCCTCACTCTCGTGCTTCCGAGTTGTCCAAACTATTGCAAATTACCTTCCCTCTCCAATGTAAAATATAGGTCATGTGTGTGTATGTGTGTTAGTCACTCTGTCGTGTCCGACTCGACCTTAGCCCTCCAGGCTCCTCCATCCATGGGATTTCCCAGGCAAGAATACTGCAGTAGGTTGCCATTTCCTTCTTCAGAGGATCTTTCTGACCCAGGGATCAAACCTGGGTCTCCTGCATTGCAGGCAGACTCTTTACTGTCTGAGACACCAGGAGCCACACAAGTCATAACGCTCCCCATACCTGGTAGTGTTCTTTCAGAACCAAGTAACCAAAAAGTCAACCCATAAGGAAATGTGTTGACCTATGTAATCAGAAGTTCAAAATCTTGTTTAAGGGGAAAATATTTTAAAAAATAAAATATAAAGTCTTGAGTATGAATGTAAGTAAAGAATTTATCATAATTCAGTGCTCAGGAAATGAGTATTATTACTACCACTATTCTTTTCAGGGAACTTTGCTTATTACACTTTATCTGTTATTGAGGAATTTAAGACTCTCTCAACTAGTAATTTTCAGGTCCTAGTCAGCAGGTGAGGCAGCATTTTCTCAGAAAGTGATCTTGCCAGGGTCCCTCAAATCCATAACTGTAAGTAACTATTTCCTTAACTAGGAGTAAGACCTGCATTCATGAGGATTTCCAAGATACAGTGGAAAGGTTTCCTTTCTATTGGCTTCCATGTGGCTCCTGTATTAGAATGCTGGCTTTTGATGAGGTTCCTATAGATTGACTGATTTTACTAATAATTATGAAGACTCTTTTATTCTGGGTAGTACTTAGGTAAAAGCTAGTCCACCAATGTCCTCATTCACATCTTAGTTATGGCAAGACTCTAGAACAACAGCTTATCAAAGTATCAATCAGGCATCTCCACCCTGAAGACAAATGAAATGAAATGAAGTCGCTCAGTCTTGTCCAACCCTTTGCGACCCCATGGACTGTAGCCCACCAGGCTCCTCCGTCCATGGGATTTTCCAGGCAAGAATACTGGGGTGGGTTGCCATTTCCTTCTCCAGGGGATCTTCCCGACTCAGGGATCGAACCCAGGTCTCCCTCATTGCAGGCAGACGCTTTAACCTCTGAGCCACCAGCAGGAGGACCTGAAGAGAAATGCACCTTCCCAGTTTGAACAATATTATCCATCCCTTGGGGCTTCCCAGGTGGCTCCAGGGGTAAATAATCTGCCAGCAGTGCAGGAGATGTGGGTTTGATCTCTGGGTGGGGAAGATCCCCTGCAGAAGGGAATGGTTACCCACTCCAGTATTCTTGCCTGGAAAAGCCCATGGAAAGAGGAGCCTGACAGGCTACAGTCCAACCACCACCCAGTACCTATCACTTAACTTCAGAATAGTCTGGTGGATAGAACAGTTTTTCTTATTTCTGCCAAACATGTCCATACATATTCTAACTTTCTACTTCTCAGGTTGTTATCTCCCTTTCCCTCAGAGTGTAGAGTCAGGTGGGTTTTTATCCAACTCTGTGACCCAGAGTAACTGGAGGGGTTCTCAGTTTCTGCATGTTGCTGGGGATGGGGGAGGAGCAGGTGCCATCAAGAAGAATCTACCAGTTCACCGGGAAGAAACCAGGGGAGCCCGAGGACCTGGAGTGTTTCCTCTGTCAGCTAATGCGCGCCTGCAGCCCTGCCAAGCTCTGATGTGTTTAGACTTGAACTTCACAGGGAAGGTCACACAAAAAGCAAGTTACTGGGATTCGGTCTGTAGTCTGAGTGGGCTGGCGTGTTCTCGCTGGGCTATTTCTGTACAAAAAGCTGTCTGGAATCATCTGAGAATCACTAACCGCTGCAGTTTATGGTAATATATTTCCTAGTCACTTTCTGTTGCATCACTTCCTCTCCATTTTATGCTTAAGAGAATGAGTGTGTGTGTACCCTTGCCTGTGTGCGTGCGAGTCTGTGTTGTGTGTGTTCCCAAGTTACGTTACCATGGAGAGTTATTTGGAAAAGGTGTCTTGTGAACCACTTCAGCTGATGTATGAAATTGCGTTTTAGAAATCAAAGCTCCTCTTCTGTGCTTAGCTTCTGTCTGGAAGGACACATGGAAAATGGTAACAGTACTTGTCTCTGGGGGAGAGAACTAGGAGTTCAGTGGTTAAGGGACACTCATTCTTCAATGTGTGTTGTTTATTATTTTTTACCATGAGCATGTAATCCTTTCTAAAAATGAAATCTGGAGATTCAGTGCCAAGGCTTCTCTTGGAAAATATTCACTGACTCAGATATTCCTCTTGGGGGGCTTCCCTGGTGGCTCAGTGGTTAAAGAGTCTGCCTGCCAATGCAGAAAACATGGGTTCGATCTCTGGCCTGGGAAGATCCCACATGCCTCAGAGCAACTAAGCCCATGTACCACAACTACTGAACCTGCCCTCTAGAGCAGGAGGTGAAATTGTTGAGCCCAGAAGCCACAACTCCTGAAGCCCCTGGACCCTAGAACCTGTGCATCGCAAGAAGAGAAGCGCCTGCAATGAGAAGCCCTCACACCTCCACTAGAGAGGAGCCCCAGCTTGCCACCACTAGAGAAAAGACTGCACAGCAACAAAGACCCAGCACAGCCAAAAATAAATAAATATTTTCAATATACTACTGTTTAAAAAAAAATTCCCCTTGACTCCTGCACTCAGCTCCCCAGAAAGAATTTGGGAATCTCTGAATAATCATGAAGTGAATATGAAGATGGAATCTGACTGCCTTCTTGGGTGCATGTGACTCATCATCAAGGGTACTGGCCTCAGCCCGGTCCATTGGGATGGATAAATGTTGTTGAGTGGAGATACAATATCTGTTAGATTCAATAGTAATCAGTAGTAGCATTAAACACATTCTTGCTGGCAGTATCGAAAAGAAAGTGCAGCTGGTGGTGAATGTAGCAACCTACTGACTTGCTGGGAGCCGGGCATACGCCTGTTACCTGAGTTTCTGCCAAGCCAAAGCGAGATAACTCAACCAGGCTGGACAGGGAAGCCCCACACCTGGTCACGTAGAAGAATATTAAACACTTTCATGATGTGTCTACACATGTTTTGATTCCCCAAGAGATGATGGCTCCGACTTCAGAAGTTGTGGTGACCTTACTGTGTATTTTTATATTCTCTGTGCTGAGCGGATGACCCACTTCCAAACCAAGAGTGCAAATTACAAACAAATGTCCCAGCCGCGTGTCATTTTCCATCTTCACTAGACTGGGAGTTCATCAAAATAAAGTGTCAACACAGCACCTCCCATGGATGCTTGACATTCAATGTGGGCTAACTGGATTGCGCTGGACGCGTTTCTATTCACTGGAAATCATCAGCCAGCTCAAGAGGGAGAAAACATTGCCCATCACAAAAATAAAACTCGAGAATTGTGCAATCTGCCAACATCGGTCATTTATGTTGAACTTGCTTTCCGCACTCTGCTAAATATACCACACCCTACCACGGAAGCGATCATTCCCTTCCTTTTGAGTCGCAAAGTGGTGGGAACTAGAAAAGCTTCTATGGATTTGGCAAGGGTTAGGATAAATGTTTCCAGTCCCTCTGGCAAAGGTGAGGCTAGCAGAGGGAAATGCGTCTATTCATCAGGCTTTAGTGCCACTTGTTCATTAAGGGCTATGCTCTGGGGGGTAAAGCTGTCCTTTCCTGTGCCTGAGACAATGCCTGGACCTCGTAAACTTAGCTGACAATGTAATTTTGCCACACAGGTTATTGTTGTGTTGTTCCAATATGCTTGAAGTGATCATGGAACTTCATGGAATGCTGAATGTTTTCCCATGGGAAATACTTTATTTTCCACACAGAGCCACCCGGTCTGAGAGTCCCCTGCTGGGGACATTGTGCTACTCCATTGAACATGAGGGAGCAGATGTTTCAGAGGATTTCCTACAGTTGGGAGGAATTTTGCTGACTGCCAGCCATGTGCTAGGCCCTTCTGCGTTTTTCAGGTCTGCACGCGTTGTTGACAGCCTCTCTGCAAGGCTGATGTCACTGACTGCCGTCCAAGGGCAGAAGGTGGAGCAAAGAGAAGGGAGAGGCTTGCCCGAGCATGCCCCACTGTAAGTGACGGAGCTGGGGTTCTGCACACCCAGGCCGTCCTTGTCCAAATGCGAACTTCTTCCCTGCAGCAGTGACACGGCCCTCCAATGCTTCTCTGAGGCTGAAGGGTAAGGTCTGCTCCCAGTTTGGACGTGACTTTCAGGAAGGCTGCCCAGACTATGGATGGGACTTTGATGAGAAAGATAACTTGGATTTTATTTTTCTTTAGGAGGGTATCCACGAATTGATAATACAATGACATCCAGAGAGTGAGAGGTGAGATTCCTGCTAGTCGAATAGCAAATACATAGAGAGTGGATCACAGAGGCAGGATTACACCCTCTAGAAAGACTGAGGAGGAGATCACAAGGTGGTCCATGAGTCACAGAGGATATAAACCAGGAAGGCATTGACTCAGAATCTAAAGGATCAAAGGAGCCAAGATGGAAACCCACAGGGAACGCGACATCACCCATTCATTGACATGAGCGGCCAATGACCAGAACCAGCCAGAGCGACTCTGGCCTGCTGTAGGGCAGGCACTATTCTAGTTGCTACGGCAATAGCCATGAACAAAATAGACGAAGTGCTTGCCTTTATGGAGCTACGAGTATAAAGATGATAGAATGGCATGTAGTTTGAACAAAGCTGAAACATGGGCAGGAAAGTCATTTTCCAGATGTCACTGAGCAAACCTGGCCAAGCCTGGCATTGACGCAAGAGAACAGGCGCTCAGGACCAAAAGGCCAGTCTACCCCTGGACCCAAGGGAGGTAAAAGGCACCTTAGGAGACATATGGAGTGGTTTCAAGGCTGGGGTCGTGGGCTGTCTGTAAAGATTTAAGGACCAGCATCAAATGTATAAACAGGATCTTGGATGGCAGCCTGCGGCGTGGGAACAGAAGACACCCTAGAATGGCCGCAGGGCGGACGGGCTGACGGCTTCAGTTTGCACTAAGGAGCCAATGCCCATCCCATGCTTAGAGACTCAAGGCAGTTGAGTACCACCTTGGAAATGAGATCCTCAAAATTAGCGGGCCTTCTCAGGGCCTTTGATGCGCTGTAACCTCTGAACGAGGCCCACCTGCCCTTCCCTGAAGCCCTGACTAGTTCTTCTTCATCCTTCAGGTCTCATCTGAAACGTCATGTGGTCTGGAAGGCCTTTTAGCTCAGCCAGCCTCCTTCCACCCAAATCCAGTTGTGAGGCCAATGAATTTGAAAGCTACCAATATTTTTTTCTGTGAAATCTAATGAAAATCCAAATTTTAAAGAAGGCAAAAAATAAATAAAGAAAGAAATAATGCAAGCATGTCATTCTAATCAGGTATCGTTGAGGGCAGAACCAATGCTTTGTGAGCTGGGCCGGTTGTTTAGATGCTGGAGGCCAAGATAAGATTCTGGGACTTCCACATCTCCTGGGACTGAGGTCTGTAACGTTTCTGTCCGAAGCGCTCTTCTTGCTTCCCTAGTGCTTCAGACAATAAAGAATCTGCCTGCAATGCAGGAGACCCAGGTTCCATCCCTAGGTCGAGAGGATTCCCTGGAGAAGGGAATGGCAACCCACTCCAGTATTCTTGCCTGGAGAATTCCATGGACAGAGGAGCTTGGTGGGCTACAGTCCATGGGGTCTCAGAGAGTGGGACACGACTGAGGGACTAACACAACCACAACAAAGCTCTCCTCCCGCAGTGGTCTGGAGAGCCTGCCCCTTCTAAGTCTGCTGAGCATCATCAGAGCCAGCATTCCTGAACTGTCTGAAAATAGCGGATGCACCCAGGCCACCCCATCCCCATCCCTCTAAGCTCCCTCCGTGGTTCTCCACTGCCTCTGTTGGCATTTCCACGTGTCTGTTTATTGACCAACTTCCTCCTTCCCATGAGGGCAGGGCATGTATCATTTGCCGTTGTATCCCCAGGGCCTGGCGAGGAATAAGAGCTTAATAAATATGTGTTGAATGAATAAGAGGACTAATTGATGTCAGACAACAAGGACAGCAGGCTGCCTGGGTGCTGATCAGCCCATCACATCCCAGCCCCCAGCTCCCAGGCTCCAGGTGAGGAAGCTGCCAGACTTCCCCTCATCTCCTTTTGTTGCTTTTTCTGCAGCAGAAGGTGGTCTGTGGTCTCCTGGATTCTTCTCCATTTCTTGGTTTGAGTCTCACCTTGTCCTCGCCCTGATTTTCTGGCTCCTCTGGGATTAACTGACTTCCCTGGGGGCTCAGATGGTAAAGAAACTGTCTGCAAGGCAGGAGACCTAGGTTTGACCCCTGGGTCGGGAAGATCCCCTGGAGCAAGAAATGGCAACCCACTCCGGTATTCTTGCCTGGAGGATTCCATGGAGAGAGGAGCCTGGGGGGGCTACAGTCCATGGGGTCTCAGAGAGTTGGACACGACTGAGTGACTAACACACTGGGACTAAAGCAAAGCTCTGGCAGCCTGTTCACATGCTGCTCTTTCCCTCTGGCTCCAGCTACCTGTCCGAGGTCAGTCCCACCTGTTCCATGGGACAGAGCATCTCAGCAGTGCCCTATCCAGTTCCTGAAAAGTTGCCCACCTGTCTGCTAGTAATGATGGGGGAAACGTCGCAAGGAAGCCCCTCACTCTCCTGGTTAGATAGTGATCACCAAAGGCTTTCCTGCAGGTGAATATTCCAAAAATCACTGAGAGACGCTCTGGTCTGTGTTGAGGTAGCCCCTGAAACTTCCCATTGCTTCACGACCACCTTCCTGTGCGGAATTTTGAAGAGATTCTGACCGAAGCACCAGCAGAGAACAAACCTGTGGGAAGAAGCTTCACGAGGTCCCACGTTATTTGCTGTTTCAAATATTCAGCTAGAAAAGGAAGAACGAGAGAGGTGAGGGGGTTATCTTCTGAGGCTGCCACTCAGCGGAGCTGACTCTCCCTCACCATCATTAGGACAGGACACAGACCGTGAGCCTCTATTAGGATGCCCTGCTCCTGAGACAAAGCCAGAGCACCCAGCTCTCCTAGCCCTGCTGAATTTCTACCGGGTCTTCCTTCTCCACCAGAGACGAACATGCCTGAGACCCTTCAGTCCCTAGCAGCCAAGGACTTCCGATGGCTTTGGTTTGCAGTCCTGAGGCTTCTTCCTAAAAGCCCAGGGAGCCGCCAACCGCTTTCACCCACTGAGACCCCAAGCCGTTGCTTGTTAACACTTTAGGCGTCAGGGCTCAGCCACAAAGTGGCAGCTGCCACCAAGACATCCTTTGTCTCCTCCTTGAAACCAACACCGTCCACAGGTATTAAAACAGGTCAAGAGGGCTTTGCAATCACTGAGGAATTGAGAAGTCCCACTCATGCTCTGTGGCTGCATCTTTACACAAGTGGGTGTCAGAAGCCTCCTTACCAAAGGCCTTCAATGCAGTGCCATTTAATAAGCACTGGACATTTTTCTGCGTGAGCCTCGGAAGAGAACACAAACTCTCTTTATCCATTGCTGAACATCCAGCACCTAGCAGAGCGCCAGGTATACAGAGATCAGGTAAATATTTGTTTAATGAGCGAGTGAAATTTTAAGAATGGTCTTTGGTGACAAGACTGCAACCTATTATTAGCTGAGCAACCTTAGGAAATGTATGGACCTTCTTTAAGTCTCAGTATCCCTGTATGTAAATGAGGAAAGGAAGGTGACCCACTGCAAGGCTGTTTCAGAGACTAGTTGTGATTGGACAAGACAGCGTGTGATACATGGGCACAGCAGCCAGCACATGGTAATAGCTCGATCAGTTCAGTCCAGTTCAGTCACCCAGTCGTGTCCGACTCTTTGCGACCCCATGAATTGCAGCATGCCAGGCCTCCCTGTCCATCACCAACTCCCGGAGTTTACTCAAACTCAATACAATATCCTTATTATTTCATTGTTATACTTTCAACCCTGTTCTCCTCTTAAGGCCTAAAATTCCTAGATCATAGATTCAGGAACCAAATAATAGGAGCTACCATCTTTTCTATGTCAGTAGCACTGTGGTTCAGTGTTACCTAACTGTGCTTTCATGCTCACTCAGTCATGTTCGAGTCTTTGCAACCCCATGGGCTGTAGCCCACCAGGCTCCTCTGTCCATGGGATTTCCCAGGCTAGAATACTGGAGTGGGTTGCCATTTCCATCTCCAGGGGATCTTCCTGACCGAGGGATTGAACCCATGTCTCCTGTGTCTCTTGCATTGGCAGACAGATTCTTTACTGCTAAGCCATCAGGGAACTACTCCTTTTTAATTCCTACTGTTGAATGTTTCTGTGATGTAAAATGAGATTAAGCTAAAATAGTTTTTCAGGAGTAAAGGACTTTCTTGTTGAAGATGTTCTACTCCCATCCAAAAACACTCTCACAGCCACGCACTCAGACTAATGTTTGACAAATATCTGGGTCCCCGTGGCCCAGTCAAGTTGACCCACAAAATTAATCATCATAGGAGCACAGACTAATGATGAAGCAAAGAAGCATGTTCGTGTTGGAGATACTTCCTACTTGAGTTTTCCTAACGGAAAGGAACCTAAGAAAGAAATCCTCCTCTTGGACAAAGGAGTATATGTTCCACCTAGGGCTTTCACTAGCTGCCTGAACACTTTTTATCTGTGTGTCTGGAAGGCAGGGAGCTACTGCCCAGAGGGAGCAACCAATGATGATTGCAAATGGGTAGAGAAATACCCCAGCTTCCTCACCCCCCATGTCAGGCACATCTAATGTACCTGTGTACCATCTGCAACAGGAGCTTAGTGAAACTGGGTCCCAGTTGTCCAATGGTAACTTCAATCTCATTAATACATTGTATCCAGTTCCTTTTCTTGTCTAATTCCCCACCCTCCTACTGGAGCTACCCAAGATATCACCTCTAAAATAAACTAGTTGCACTCAGATCAGGTCTCAGGGTCTGTTTCCAAGGAAACCAGACCTAAGATAAGAGAATAAATTAGACAGTAAATGATGCCTGGAAAAAATGAATGCAAAATCTCTGATAAACATATTTTCAATACAGGCCTCAATGAATTAGCAGAGATAGTTTTCCAAGGAAAAAAAATCACAATAAAACCATCTCAGAACATACAAGAATTCAAGTCTTCATGCTTAAGAGTGCCTAAGATCAGAATGAAACTTTTAAATGAAAAAAATTAATCCATAGATTCACTGAAATCTCTTTCACAATGTCACCACATTTTTTGAAAACATTGACCAACTCATTTTAAAATTTATATGGAATTGCAGAGACAAAAAAATGTTGAAGTAGAACAAAGTTGGAGGAATGACAGTAACTGATCTCAATACTAGCTATAAAGCTACAGTAATTAAAACAGTGTGGTTTTGGTATAAGAACAAGCATACAAATTAATAAAATATAGTAGTAAAGAGTGTAGAAACAGATCTTCACATATATAGCCAATTGATTTTTGACAGAAGTTCCAATGTAATTCAATGAGCTGAGGATATCTTTTCAACAAAATGTCCTGTAAATATTGGATAATTGCATGGAAAAAAATGAGCCTTGGCTTTTATTGACCCCAAACCCCAAGATTAACTTGAGATAACCAAAGACTTAGACCTAACACCTAAAACCATAATGCTTCTAAAAGAAATGATAGGAAAAGGTCTTGGATTAAGCACTTGAAAACTGCTCAGCATTTTAATTCATCAGAGAAATGCAAATTAAAACAACAAATTAAATTCACTAGAATGACCAAAATCTTAAAATTGACACCACCACCAAGTAAGTATTGGGAAGGATGTAAAACTGGTGGAAATACAAAATGGAACAACCACACTGGGAAACAGTTGGACTGTTTATTAAAGTTACATTAATCATATGACCTAGTTATTCTACTCCTTTTATTGTACCCAAGAGAAATGAGGAATATGTACACCCAAAGACTTGAACATGAGTGTTTATAGAAGCTATATGCATAATATCAAAAGCAAAACAAAACTGAAATTAACCAAAATGTCTGTCAGCAAGTGAATCAATAAATGTGTTTTGGTATATTCTACCAAATATAATGAAATACTTATTGTTTGACTGCTAAGTCATGTCCAGCTCTTTGTGACCCTGTGGACTGTAGCCCATGGGCTTTTGCTGGCAAGAACACTGGAGTGGGTTGCCATGCCCTCCTCCAGGGGATTTCCTTCATCCAGGAATTGAAACTGCGCCTCCTGCTTGGCAGGCGGATTCTTTACCACTGAGACACTGGAGAAGCCCTTAATGAAACACTGGGTGAGTGAGTGAAAATCCCCGGAATTCTCCAGGCCAGAATGCTGGAGTGGGTAGCCTTTCCCTTCTCCAGGGGATCTTCCCAACCCAGGGATCGAACCCAGGTATCCTGCATTGCAGGCAGATTCTTTACCAGCTGAGCCAAAGGGAAGGCCAGTGGAACACTACTCAGCAGTGAAAAAAAGAGCAAACTGTTGGAATACCCAATATGGGTGAATTTCAAAAACGTTACTCTGAATGAGAGGAAACAGATACCAAAGTGTATACACTCTATGATCCCATTTATGAAGTTCTAGAAAAGAAGACGGGAACCTACAATGACAGAAGCATTCTCAAGCTCATGCACAGTTTTTAAAAGGCAAAGTAAAACCACAGTGAGGTATGGCTTTTTCAATCCTCAGGATAGCCAAAGCATGTGCTTGAACAAAGCACAAATCTACAACAGAGGTCAGAGGTGGAGTTTGGGAACCGACTGCAAAGGACCTGGAGAGAATATTTTGATGATGGTAGAACACCCAAGAGTATACATTTGTCAAAATCCAACAAAATATACACTTAAAATGAGTTTTATTGTAAGTCAGTTATACACCAACCCGGGGAATGGGAAGTTACTGTTTAATGATCATAGAGTTTCAGTTGGGGAAGATGAAAAAGTTCATCTTTTTTCATGGTGGTGATATATGGTACTTCATGTGAATTTCTGAAACAACAATGTGAATATACTTAATGCCGTAGAACTATACACTTAAAAATAGCTAAAATGGTAACTTTTGTATTATATATATTTTACTACAATAAAAAAATTTATACCTCAGTAATACTGATTTTGCAAAAATGAAAAGATGGTATCCAAGGTAGAAGTTTGAAAAAGAATGAAATACAATGTCTGGAAATGAAGATAAGGGTTTCCTTGATGGCTCCGCAGATAAAGAATCAGCCGGCAATGCAGGAGACACAGGAGACGCGGGTTTGATTCCTGGGTTGGGAAGATCCCCTGGGGGAGAAAAATGGCAACGCACTCCAGTGTACTTGCCTGAAAAATTCCATGGACGGAGGAGCCTGTGTGGTCCTGAGGAGCTTGTGTGGTCCACAGTCTGCATGGTCACAAGGAGTCGGACATGACTGAGTGACTGATGCACATTCATACAGAAGTGAATATATAATATTTGGAAATATCTATGGAGCATCTACTATATGTTAGCAAGATGTTAGATGCTGTCAAAGAAGACAAAAATGGCAGCCATAGAGTAGAAAAAGAGCTGGACTTGAAAAGGTGTTCTAGCACCTGCCCAGTCCCCTGTGTGGGCCGGTCACATTGTCTTTCCTCCTTGAACTTCACCTGCCTCACCAGCAACATGTGGGGGATGGACTGGTTCACACCCAAGGGCTCTTTCAGTGCCAACACTCTCTGCTTTTATGTCCACTGGGGATTTACTTTCTTACAGCATAAGAGATGGGAAAAGGAAGATCCAAACCTTGGGTTAGACAGATGTAGGGCGTCGCATGTGGTGCTAGTGGTAAAGAACCTGCCTGCCAATGGAGAGGTAAGAGATTCAGATTCGGTCCCTGAGTTGGGAAGATCCCCTGGAGGAGGGCATGGCAACCCACTCCAGTATTCTTGCCTGGAGAACCACATTGACAAAGAAGCCTGGCAGGCGACAGTCCGTAGGGTCACAAAGAATCGGACACAACTGAAGCGACTTAGCACGCATGCCCAAGGAATGTTTTAAAGAAGCGAATGATATTTGCATTCATGAAAAAAATAATTTGTCTTAAAGAAGTCATGCTAGTTTTTTTTTTCAATTAAGTTTTATTAAGCACTCATGGTTTATCCCAGACTTCTCTCTCTTTTCTCTGACTCTCTCTCTCCTGCCCTCCCTCCCTCTCTCTGATTTTCCTTTCTTGTGACTCAAGTGTTAGTTACTCAGTCGTGTCCAACTCTTGGGGACCCCATGGACTGTAGCCCACAAGGCTCCTCTGTCCATAGAATTCTCCAGGCAAGAATACTGGAGTGGGTTGCCCTTTCCTTCTCCAGGGGATCTTCCCAACCCAAGGTTTAAACCGGGGTCTCTTGCACTGCAGGCAGATTCTTTACCATCTGAGCCACAAAGGAAGAATCAAGCCTCCCCCAAACCTGCTCTACCAAAGGTCACAGTGACCTGCTTCCTCATTGCCAATTCCAAGGCACTCTTAAATCTTTGCTTTACCCGAATTCTTGGCCAAATTCAACACTGCTAACTCCTTCAATCTAATAAAACTTTGGACTCATGGCTTCTCAGCTGCCGGTCTGTCTATATCCCTGACAGCACTGTCTCAGCCTCCTCCTTTTCTCTTCATCCCAGATTTCAGGAATTGACAGATGTTTTCTGTAAAAGGAATGATGGTTCATATTTTAGGTTTCATGGGCCACAAAGTCCCCACTGCACATTCTTTGTTTTTTGTTTGTTTGCCTGCTGTTGTTTAAAACCCTTTCTAATGTTAAAAGCCCTTCTTAGCTGAGTGTTTCTGCTCTGTGTGGGTCCCCCCACCTGACTCTGAGGATTCTTCGTGGACCACTCCACCCACTGCCATTGTTCCAACACCTGTAACCCACTGGCCTCAAAAGCAATGCCTTTTAAATTCCATCTTCCGGTATTAAGGATGTCCTATTTTCTGCATTCTGAGAAAAAATTATAGTTGTGCAAAAGAGAAAAGGCCAAGTACACAAACAGATGATTTTAAACATGTGAAGACTTTCAACCTACACAATAGAAGAAAGACAAAGTCAAACCACAATGAGATGTGGTTTTTCAATCTTACAGACTAACAAATATAGAAGAGTGATAAGGAAAAGTGTTGATAGGGTATTGGAGAGATTGCATCATCCTTTTCAGTGGACAATTTAGCAATATCTCTCAAAATATGAAATACACACATCTTCTGACCCAGAAGGTCCATTTGTAGGTAGTTATATGAGAATGGAAGAATGAAGAATACCTGGGTGGCTGTTACTACTTGTATATGGAAGGTACGGGGACAACGTATACATATACAGCAGGTTATTAAGAGTGTTTTGGGTGGGGCAGAAACTGGTGAGGAGTCAAGGATGAGGGGAAAACTGACTTTTTCACTGTTGTAACTTTCTGTATTGTTAGAATAATTTGGTCTTACGCATATAGTATTTTTTACCAAAAAATTAGCATAAATAATTGAGAGGAAAGAAGAATCTGATAAACAAACAAGAAAAGGAATAGTTGAGTTAGAAGGGGCCTTTGTTATTGTTGTTGTTCTTCAGTCACTAAGTCGTGTCTGATTCTTTGTGACTCCATGGATACAGCATGCCAGGCTCCCCTGTCCTTCACCATCTCCCAGAGTTCACCTAAGTTCATATCCATTGAGTCGCTGATGCTATCCAACCATCTCATCTTCTGCTGCTATCTTCTCCTTTTGCCTTCAATCTTTCCCAGCTTCAGGGTCTTCTCCAATGAGTCAGCTTTTCATATCAGATGGCCAAGTATTAGAGCTTCAGCTTCAGCATCAGTCCTTCCAATGAGTACTCAGGGTTGATTTCCTTTAAGATTGACTAGTTTGATCTCCTTGCAGTCCAAGGGACTCTCAAGAGTCTTCTCCAACACCATAATTCAAAAGCATCAATTCTTCGGCATTCAACCTTCTTTATGGTCCAGCTCTCACATCTGTACATGGTTACTGGAAAGACCATAACTTTGACTATGCGGAACTTTTTCAGCAAAGTGATGTCTCTGCTTTTTAACACATTGTCTAGGTTTGTCATAGAAGGGACCTTATCTAATCCAACTGCACTTTTTGTAGCTGAGGAAACTGACCTCAGAGCAGCTCTGTGACTTTCCTAAGATCTTCCTGTTACTGACCGAGCTTGAACTTGAGTCCAGGCCTCCAAATTCCAATCTGGCCCTGGTCCTTCTACACATACTACATCACATTTCTAAGTTGATCCCCTTGATTTTCAGGAAGTTTATCTACATAATTTGAACATGACAGAGAAATAAGGCATTTATAAAATTAAACATTTGCAATGTATTTTCTTTAAAAAGTTCATTCTTGTATTTTATAATTATCAAAATACAGGCATACCTCATTTTATTGCCCTGTGCTTTCTTGTGCTTCACAGATACTTATGTGTGTATGTGTTTTACAAATTGAAGGTTTGTGACCACCTTGCGTTGATATTGGTGCCATTTTTCCAATAGTATTCACTCGCTTCAAGGCTCTGTGTCACATTTTAGCAATTTTCACAATATTTCAAGCTTTTTTGTTATTGTTATATTTGTGATGGTGATCTGTGATCAGTGATCTTATACTATTGTGAAAAAATTGACTTGCTAAAGGCTCAGATGATAGATTTTTTTTTTTTAGTAATGAAGTATTTTTTAATTTATATTTAAATAAAGATTAAAGGCAAAAGGAGAAGGGGGTGGCAGAGGATAGGATGGTTATATAACATCACCAACTTAATGGACATGAGTTTGAGAAAACCCCAGGAAATAGTGAAGGATGGGAAAGCCTGGCGTGCTGCAGATCATGGGGTCCAAAAGAGTCAGACATGAGTTAGTGACAAAACAATAACAACAGTTTTTAAATTAAAGTATGTACATTGTTTTTAAAACACACAATACTATGGCACACAATAAGACTACAATGTAGTGTAAACATAACTCTTATAGGAAGTGGGAAACCAAACATTCATGCTTTATTGCAATATTTGATTTACTGCAGTGGTCTTAAACTGAACCTGTTGTATCAGTTCAGCATTCAGTCATGGCTGTATTAGATTATTTAGTATCTAGAGAACTGATAGAAAATTTAAATATTGCAGAAGTGTATTGCAGTGTTTCCTCAGCAAACATTCCAGCCTTCTCCCGTCAGGTGGCAGCCATGGGTGATTTGCATGGGACTGGCCCCACTCCCAATTCTAGGGGACACCCTGATTGATCTAAGCAAGGCTTCTTGCTACATTTATTTATTTAGAGTATATAGGCCTTAACCAGTCAGTTGCCATTCCCCTGCCCATGGGGGTTCATTTAGGATTGGTCCAATCAGTGTTAAATCTGAGGAGTTTCACTGAGAATCATGGGACATAAACATATTCTTCTGGATACTATGGTGTGTACATGAGAGGCTTGGAACTGCTGCAACCTTTTTGCTACCATGAGGGAACCTTGCCTAAGAATTTGGCTGACACAACAGAAGGCAAAGTAGAGAGAAAGAAACCAACTCCTTAACAAAATTATTAAGTTGCTAAATCACAACAATCCCAGCATTGTCAACAGGTCAAGTCACATAAGAACTCTGGACATTCTAATTACGTGACCAAAATTCCCTCATGTATATTAGAGCTAATTTGAGTTCAGTTAAGTTCAGTCACTCAGTCGTATCCAACTCTGTGACCCCATGGACTGCAGCACTCCAAGCTTCCCTGTCCATCACCAACTCCTGGAGCTTACTCAAACTCATGTTCTTCAAGTTGGTGATGCCATCCAACCAGCTCATCATCTGTCATCCCCTTCTCCTCCCGCCTTCAATCTTTGCCAGCATCAGGGTCTTTTCTAGTCAGTTAGTACTTCACATCAGGTGGCCCAAGTATTGGAGTTTCAGCTTCAGCATCAGTCCTTCCAATGAACACCCAGGACTGATCTCCTTTAGGATGGACTGGTTGGATCTCCTTGCAGTCCATGGGACTCTCAAGAGTCTTCTCCAACACCACAGTTGGAGCTTCAGCATTCAGATTTCTTTATAGTCTGACCCTCACATCCATACATGACTACTGGAAAAACTATAGCTTTGACTAGACAGACTTTTGTTGGCAAAGTAATGTCTCTGCTTTTTAATATGCTGTTTAGGTTGATCATAGCTTTTCTTCCAAGAAGCAAGTGTCTTTTACTTTCATGGTTGCAATCACCATCTGCAGTGATTTTGGAGTCCAAAGTAATAAGGTTTCTCACTGTTTCCACTGTTTTCCCATCTATTTGCTATGAAGTGATGGGACCAGATGCCATGAGCTGAGTTTTCTATGTTGGGCTTTAAGATGACCTATTCACTCTCCTCTTTCACTTTCATCAAAAGGCTCTTTAGCTCTTCACTTTCTGCCATAATAGTGGTGTCATCTGTGTATCTGAGGTTCTTGATATTACTCCCAGCAATCTTGATTCCAGCTTGTGCTTCATCCACCCAGTACTTGAACATGTCTCATAATGTACTCTGCATATAAGTTAAATAAGCAGGATGACAATATGCAGCCTTGATGAACTCCTTTCTCGATTTGAAACCAGTCTGTTGTTCCATGTCCAGTTCTAACTGTTGCATCTTGACCTGCATACAGATTTCTCAGGAGGCAGGCCAGGTGGTCTGGTATTCCCATCTCTTTCAGAATTTTCCACAGTTTGTTGTGGTCCACAAAGTCAAAGGCTTTGGCATAGTCAATAAAGCAGAAGTAGATGTTTTTCTGGAACTCTCTTGCTTTTTCGATGATCCAGCAGATGGTGGCAATTTGATCTCTGGTTCCTCTGTCTGTTCTAAATCCAGCTTGAACATCTAGAAGTTTGCGGTTCACGAACTGTTGAAGCCTGGCTTGGAGAATTTTGAGCCTTACTTTGCTAGCATGTGAGATGAGTGCGATTGTGCAGTAGTTTGAGCATTCTTTGGGATTGCCTTTCTTTGAGATTGGAATGAAAACTGACCTTTTCCAGTCCTGTGGCCACTGCTGAGTTTTCTAAATTTGCTGGCATATTGAGTGCAGCACTTTCACAGCATCATCTTTTAGGATTTGAAATAGCTCAACTGGAATTCCATCACCTTCACTAACTTTGTTCTTAGTGATGTTTCCTAAGGCCCACTTGATTTTACATTCTAGGATGTCTGGCTCTCGGTGAGTGATCACACCACCATGGTTATCTGGGTCACGAAGATCTTTTTTGTATAATTCTTCTGTGTATTCTTGCCACCTCTTCTTGATATCTTCTGTTTCTATTAGGTCCATACCATTTCTGTCCTTTATTGTGCCCATCTTTGCATGAAATTTTCCCTTGGTATCTCTAATTTTATTGAAGAGATATCTAGACTTTCCCATTCTATTGTTTTCCTCTGTTTCTTTGCACTGATCACTGAGGAAGGCTTTCTTCTCTCTCCTTGCTATTCTTTGGAACTCTGCATTCAAATGGGTATGTCTTTCCTTTTCTCCTTTGCCTTTTGCTTCTCTCCTTTTCTCAGCTATTTGTAAGGCCTCCTCAGACAACCATTTTGCCTTTTTGCAGTTCTTTTTCTTGGAGATGGTCTTGATCACTGCCTTCTGTACAGTGCCACAAACCTCCATCCATAGTTCTCAGACACTCTGTCTATCAGATCTAATCCCTTGAATCTATTTCTCACTTCCACTGTATAGTTGTAAGGGATTTGATTTAGGTCATACCTCAATGGTCTGGTGGTTTTCCCTACTTTCTTCAATTTTAGTCTGAATGTGGCAATAAGGTGTTCATAATTCAGATTATGGCTCAGGCCATAGTCAGCTCCTGATCTTGTTTTTGTTGACTGTATAGAGCTTCTCCATCTTTGGCTACAAAGAATAAAATCAGTCTGATTTTGATATTGACCATCTGGTGATGTCCATGTGTAGAGACTTCACTTGTGTTGTTGCAAGAGGGTGTTTGCTATGACTAGTGTGTTCTTGTGGCAAAACTCTGTTTGCCTTTTCCCTGCTTCATTTTGTACTCCAAGGCCAAATTTGCCTGTTGCTCCAGGTATCTCTTGACTTCCTATTTTTGCATTCCAGTCCCCTATAATGAAAAATACATCTTTTTGGGGTGTTAGTTCTAGAAGGTCTTGTAGATCTTCATAGAACTGTTCAACTTCAGCTACTTCAGCATTATTGATTGGGTCATAGACTTGGATTACTGTGATATTGAATGGTTTGCCTTGGAAATAAACAGAGACCATTCTGTCGCTTTTGAGATTTCATCCAAATACTGCATTTCAGGCTCTTTTGTTGACTGTGATGGCTACTCCATTTCTTCTAAGGGATTCTAGCCCGCAGTAGTAGATATAATAGTCATCTGAGTTAAATTCACCCATTCCAGTCCATTTTAGTTCCCTGATTCATAAAATGTTGATGTTCATTCTTGCCATCTCCTGTTTGACCACTTCCAATTTGCCTTGATTAGTACCTAACATTCCAGGTTCCTATACCATATTGCTCTTTACAGCATCGGACTTACTTGCATCAGCAGTCACATCCACAACTGGATGTTGTTTTTGCTTTGGAGTTAATTCTCCACTGATCTCCACTAGCATATTGGGCACCTACCAACCTGGGGATTTCATCTTTCAGTGTCCCATCTTTTTGCCTTTTCATACTGTTCATGGGGTTCTCAACGCAAGAATACTGAAGTGGTTTGCCATTCCCTTCTCCAGTGGACCACGTTTTGTCAGAACTCTCCACCAGAACTCTCCCCCGTTCATCTTGGGCGGTCCTAAACGGCATGACTCATAGTTTCATTGAGTTAGACAAGGCTCTGGTCCATGTGATCTGTTTGGTTAGTTTTCTGTGATTGTGATTTTCATTCTCTCTTCCCTCTGATGGATAAGGATAAGAGGCTTATGGAAGCTTCCTGATGGGAGAGACCGACTGAGGGGGAAACTGAATCTTGTTCTGATGGGCAGGGCCATGCTCAGTAAATCTTTAATCCAATTTTCCATTGATGGATGGAGATGTGTTCCCTCCCTGTTGTTTGACCTGAGGCCAAACTATGGTGGAGGTAATGAAGCTAATTTCTTCAAAAGGTTCCTTGCAGGCACTGCTGCAATGAAGCTAATTTCTTCAAAAGGTTCCATGCAGGCACTGCTGCATGCAGTGCCTCCAACCCGCAGCAGGCCACCGCTGACCCAAACCTCTACCAGAGACTCCTGGAAACTCACAGCCAAGTCTGGGTCAGTCTCTTATGGGGTCCCTGCTTCTTTCTCCTGGGTCCTGGTGTGCACAAGGTTTTGTTTGTGCCCTCCAAGAGTCTGTTCCCCCAGTCCTGTGTAAGTTCTGGTGGCTCTATGGTGGGGTTAATGGTGACCTCCTCCGAGAGGGCTTATGCCATACCCAGGTCTGCTGCACCCAGAACCTCTGGCCCTGCAGCAGGCCACTGCTGACCTGTACCTCTGCAGGAGACACTCAAACACAGTTCTGGCTCAGCCTCTGTGGGATCTCTGGGTCCTGATTCGCACAGGTTTGTTTGAGCCCTCCGAGCATCTCTGGCAGGTATGGGGTTTGATTCTAAACGTGATTTCCCCCCTCTTACCATCTTACTGGGGCTTCACCTTTGCCCTTGGACATGGGTATCTTTTTTTGGTGGGATCCAACATTCTGTTGTCGACGGCTGCTCAGCAACAAGTTGTCATTTTGGAGTTCTTGCAGGAGAAGATGAGCACACCTTCTTCTTCTCCACCATCTTGTAGTCCCAAGTCACCTAATTTGAGTTAGGTGTTCCATTACTTCTATGCAAAGAAATAGAGGAAAACAATAGAATAGAAATAGAATGGGGGAAAGACTAGAGATCTCTTCAAGAAAATTAGAGATACCAAGGGAACATTTCATGCACAGATGGGCACAATAAAGGACAGAAATGGTATGGACCTAAAAGAAACAGAAGATATTAAGAAGAGGTGACAAGACTACACAGAAGAACTATACAAAAAGATCTTCATGTCCCAGATAACCATGATGGTGTGATCACTCACCTAGAGCTAGACATCCTAGAATGTAAAGTCAAGTGGGCCTTAGGAAATACACTAAGAACAAAGTTAGGGAAGGTGATGGAATTCCAGTTGAGCTATTTCAAATCCTAAAAGATGATCTGTGAAAATGCTGCACTCAATAAGCCAGCAAATTTGGAAAACTCAGCAGTGGCCACAGGACTGGAAAAGGTCAGTTTTCATTTCAATCCCAAAGAAAGGCAATCCCAAAGAATGCTCAAACTACTGCACAATTACACTCATTTCACATGCTGGCAAAGTAATGCTCAAAATTCTCCAAGCCAGGCTTCAACAGTTCGTGAACCATGAACTTCCGGATGTTCAAGCTGGATTTAGAACAGATAGAGGAACCAGATATCAAATTGCCACCATCTGCTGGATCATTGAAAAAGCAAGAGAGTTCCAGAAAAACATCTGCTTTATTGACTATGACAAAGGCTTTGATTGTGTGGACCACAACAAACTGTGGAAAATTCTAAAAGAGATGGGAATAACAGACCACCTAACCTGCCTCCTGAGAAATCTGTAAGCAGGTCAAGATGCAACAGTTAGAACCGGACATGGAACAATGGACTGGTTCCAAATCGAGAAAGGAGTTCATCAAGGCTGCATATTGTCACTCTGCTTTTTTAACATTATCCAGAATACATCATGCAAAATACTGGGTTGGATGAAGCACAAGCTGGAATCAAGATCACTGGGATAAATATCAAGAACCTCAGATACGCAGATGATACTACCCTTATGGCAGAAAGAGAAGAAGAACTAAAGAGCCTGTTGATGAAAGTGAAAGAGGAAAGTGAAAAAGTTGGCTTAAAACTCAACATTCAAAAAACTAAGATTATGGCATCCGGTCCCATCACTTCATGGCAAATAGATGGGGAAACAATGGAAACAGTGAGAGACTATTTTTGGGGGCTCCAAAATCACTACAGACAGTGACTGAAAGTAAAAGACACTTGCTTCTTGGAAGAAAAGCTATGATCAACCTAAACAGCATATTAAAAAGCAGAGACATTACTTTGCCAACAAATGTCCATCTAGTCAAAGCTATGGTTTTCCAGTAGTCATGTATGGATATAAGGGTTGGACTATAAAGAAAGCTGAGCACCAAAGAACTGGTGCTTTTGAACTGTGGTGTTGGAGAAGACTCTTGAGAGTCCCTTGGACTGCAAGGAGATCCAACCAGTCCATCCTAAAGGAGATCAGTCCTGGGTGTTCATTGGAAGGACTGATGTTGAAGCTGAAACTCCAGTACTTTGGCCACCTCATGCGAAGAGTTGACTCATTGGAAAAGACCCTGATACTGGGGCAGGAGGAGAAGGGGAAGACAGATGAGATGGCTGGATGCCATCACCGACTCGATGGACATGAGTTTGAGTAAACTCCAGGAGTTGGTGATAGACAGGGAGGCCTGGCGTGCTGCAATTCACGCGGTCACAAAGAGTCAGACATGACTGAGCGACTGAACTGAGCTGAACTGAATGTCTGATTAACCATCTACCTTCACAAAACATTTAAATATAGATACGGGGGCTTCCCAGGTGGCTCAGCGGTAAAGAGTCAGCCTGCCAATGTAGGAGACCAGGATTCAATCCCTGGGTCAGGAAGATCCACTGGAGAAGGAAATAGCAACCCGCTCCAGTATACTTGCCTGGGAGATCCCATGGACAGAGGAGCCTGGCAGGCTATAGACCATGGGGCTGCAAAAGAGTTGAACATGACTTAGCAACTAAATAACAACAGCAATAACAAATGAGGTTGACTAGATAACTTTAGCATTCCAGAATTCTACCTTTAACTTCTCTTTGTATCCCACACAGCACAATGTCTAATATGCATTGGTGTTAATGAACAAATAAATAAATTTTTTTTACAAACGTTCACTCTTAAAAATGACTACCTGTGCTAACAACAAATGTTTCTACTTTAAAACTTTTACTTTGGCTTCCCTGGTGTCTCAGACAGTAAAAAGTCTTCCTGCAGTTCGGGAGACCCGGGTTCGATCCCTGGGTCAGGAACATCTCCTGGAGAAGGAAATGGCAACCCACTCCAGTATTCCTGCCTGGAAAATCCCATGGACAGAGGATCCTGGCAGGCTACAGACCATGGGGTCGCAAAGACTCAGACACGACTTCACTTTCACTTTAAAACTTAGATGCAAGAAATAACTAAGCTTGAAACGAAGAAAAATCCAGGACACATGTTTTACGTCTGAGGATGCATATATTATGAGGACCTTATGAGGACAAAATCATTGGCATTTGGTTAATCCTGAGCAGTGGATGCTATTAAAAATGGTTGGTAAGAAATGTCAATGAACTTCCATATTTCTTGACCTTTCCCCTCTGTCTTGGTTCAAGGAAGTGAGTCTTGTATTGCGTTCAGTTTAAGGGTTTAAAAAAATGTTAGGAGGAACTCTTCAGCCATCCAGTGGTTAGAACTCCAGTGTTTTTAAAACAGTATTCTGATTAATATAGGTAGAATTTAAGTAAATCTCTTAACTGGAGAGTCTGATATCTAGCCAAAATCTTGGCTAAACGTAAAAACTCACCACAGAAACTCTCTTGAACAAAGCTACTCGTTTGTTTTTCAGTTTCCAGCTAGAGAACATTTTTAGCGGCACGTGCATCTGAGGAAATTTATGCTGCCTGCTAGGGTCCAGCCTCCTTTTTTCAAGGGGTCTCCTTCACATCACAAGAGTATGTTGATTTAAAATGGTAGTTAAACAAACAAAAGACTCAGAGAATCTCAAGAAAATATTCTTTGGAGAGCTCACCCTCTCCTGAAACACTTTCCCTTTCCCTTCGGGCTTCGGGCTTCTCAAGGAACAAGGATGCTCAGAGGCCACCACTGTGACCTCTGGCACCCAGAACAGAATCAAAATGCTGGTTCCATTTCTTCAGACATTCCCTGGCCAACTACATGGGCAAGAGGGTATGTGTGTGTGGTGTGTGTGTGGGGGGGGTGTACATATGTGTTTGATTATTTTATAAAACCAGAATCAAATGTTCTATTTAAAAAAAAAACAACTGTTTTTGAATTTGTTGGAAAAAGTCTCTAAAAACAGTCATAACTAGCACATCTAAAAATTCTGTTTCTTTCTCCCCTGTGGTGTCTCTTGTGTCTTGTTTTTGCCAAGGAGAAAGGGCTCTGTTTACATTTTGCATCACCCTCTGCACGTGTTAGGGATCCTCTTTGCCAGGCTCATGGGTTCTGGCAGCCCGCAGGCATTCTCTCTTGCTCCCACCCCTTAAAGGAGCCTTGTGCAGCCGTGTGGAGCCGGGGCTGTCACCCCAGCAGGCAGCAGGAGGGTGTGCTCCAAGTCCTGATTGCATGATGCTATTCTTTGGGTCTGTTTTGACTAACTGAGTGCTAGATCAGGGTGATTAGGGAAGACTTGATAGTATCACTTGACTACCAAGTAAATACAACCCAAAGCCACTGTCTTATTCATGATGAACACTAATAAGGAGAAAAAAAAAAAAATGATATCCACAAGGCCTCTTGGAAGATATTCCGGTCACAAGGTCAAGATTTTCCAGGTCTGATGCTTTTAAGTGACTTGGGTCAAACCAGTTAACATTTCTGTGGTGATGACTAACGTTCACCCCCCCTACATAGTTACTAGGGATTTTATTATAAGAAAAACTTCTGGTTTGTTACTATAAATAAGTCTGAAATTCAAGTCATGTGCAGCTCCATCTACTGAATAGCTCCAAAGGCTCCACAAGAAGCAAGTGCCTTAAACACCGTGGTTGTGGCACAATCAAGACTGAGGGTTGCATCATGCCAGAAAGTTGTTCTTATTATTTTTTAACCGCCGTCAAAGCTGCTGCCTTTCTTAACTCAGACTGTGTCGGAAGATGATCTGACTCTTCGATCCCTCTCTTTCAGTGGTTTGCAAATGTAATTGTGTATCCACGTTCAGTGAGACTCTTTAAATTATGGCGCTCATGTTATATACGGGGTCTTGAAAATCAGGGATATAAATAAAACCATCCATTCACTTTTATATGCATATCACTGACCATAAAGAAGGCTGAGAGCCTTTGGAGAATTGATGTTTTCAAGTTGTGGTGCTGGAGAAGACTCTTGAGAGTCCCTTGGACTTGGAGGAGATCAAACCAGTCCATCCTAAAGGATATCAACCCTGAATATTCATTGGAAGGACTGATGCTGAAGCTGAAGCTCCAATACTCTGGCCACCTGATGCCAAGAGCTGCCTCATTGGAAAAGACCCTGATGCTGGGAAAGATTGAGGGCAGGAGGAAAGGGGGACAATGGAGAATGAGATGATTGGATGGCATCACTGACTCAGTGGACAGGATTTTGAGCAAACTTTGGGAGATGGTGAAGGACAGGGAGACCTGGCGTGCTGCAGGCCATGGGGTCGCAGGGAGTTGAACAAGATTTAGTGACTGAACAACAACACTGACCATCATCCACCAACCACTGGGGTAGGTGAAATATGATGTATGTGGCTTCTGGGGTCCACATATTCTGTAGAGATAGTTACTGTGTGTACTAAATTCTAACTCAGTCCATGTTTATTGAGTTTTTGGATGCTATGCTTGCCTTCAGCCTAGAGACAGAACTAAACAAAAGAATAAGAGATGAAAGAGCTAGTGGCCACTCTTCTGAAAAGATTCCCATCTTGCTCACATCAGCCCAGTAGTCTGTGCCTACCCAGGGCAGCTGGTATCAATCATTCAACAAGCATGTGAAAGACAGAACAAAGTAGATCTTTAAGGAACTTACTACCTAGTTTGGGAGAAAAGATGTGTCTACATAAAAGAGCTAGAGATCAATGCAAGGTCGTACAGAATCAAGCGATAGAATGTGATGACAAAGACAGGAGCATGGATGGAATTTGAGACGGGGATAAAATGGCTGGGCTCAGGTTAGGGAGCGTCTTCCATGGAAGATGGAGCCTTGGGAGCTGGCCCTTGAATGAAGTGAGAAATTGAACTAAAACAAAGGACAGCAAAGTGGTCTTCTCTGGCTGGAAAATAGATGAGCTCAGGGAAAGCCTAGAGCTCGAATGAAAAGGTTGAGCATCCTTGTTTACCTTTGTCCTTCTTTCATTTTTTTTTTTCTACTGCTTCACACATTAGAGTTCCTCCAACTCCAGCTAATAGGCTGCAGATTTATAGAATAGCCACCTGTATTTTACACCATCTGTTCAGGGAATGTTTTGTACCTACTCTCCCATCTTTTCGGGGAAGGAAGGAGCATCGCATCTAATGAGGAAATACAGAATCATGGAAGAGAAGTGGCTCTTTTCCTGTCTGGCCCTTCCCTTCTCTTCCCAAATGATCCAGTCATCCTAAAGAATTAGATGGGGCAGAGAGAGGTGGACATTCACGGCACGGGAGAGAGAGTTACTTGTGGCATGTTGGCACCCACTCTAGGTGAAGAGGACCTCTGCGCAAGGGGGAAACCTGTTCGGGGGGTCAGAGCCTGAGAGAGTGAGAGCATCCACAGACAGTTTGGCTCCACGTGTGTGTAGAGTGTGAACACAATGACCAAGTCATCCTCATGTGCGCATACTGGAGCCTGAGCAGAGAGGAAAGTATCCATAAGAGGGAGGGGCTGGACAGAATTTTAGAAATAAAAGCAAAAATAAACAAATGGGACCTAATGAAACTTAAAAGCTTTTGCACAACAAAGGAAACTATAAGCAAGGTGAAAAGACAGCCCTCAGATTGGGAGAAAATAATAGCAAACGAAGCAACAGACAAAGGATTAATCTCAAAAATATACAAGCAACTCCTCCAGCTCAACTCCAGAAAAATAAATGACCCAATCAAAAAATGGGCCAAAGAACTAAACAGACATTTCTCCAAGGAAGACATACAGATGGCTAACAAACACATGAAAAGATGCTCAACATCACTCATTATCAGAGAAATGCAAATCAAAACCACAATGAGGTACCATTATACGCCAGTCAGGATGGCTGCTATCCAAAAGTCTACAAGCAATAAATGCTGGAGAGGGTGTGGAGAAAAGGGAACCCTCTTACACTGTTGGTGGGAATGCAAATTAGTACAGCCGCTATGGAGAACAGTGTGGAGATTTCTTAAAAAGCTGGAAATAGAACTGCCGTATGACCCAGCAATCCCACTTCTGGGCATACACACCGAGGAAACCAGATCTGAAAGAGACACGTGCACCCCAATGTTCATCGCAGCACTGTTTATAATAGCCAGGACATGGAAGCAACCTAGATGCCCATCAGCAGACGAATGGATGAGGAAGCTGTGGTACATATACACCATGGAATATTACTCAGCCATTAAAAAGAATTCATTTGAATCAGTTCTAATAAGATGGATGAAACTGGAGCCCATTATACAGAGCGAAGTAAGCCAGAAAGATAAAGACCATTACAGTATACTAACACATATATATGGAATTTAGAAAGCTGGTAACGATAACCCTATATGCAAAACAGAAAAAGAGACTCAGATGTATAGAACAGACTTGTGGACTCTGGGGAGAAGGCGAGAGTGGGATGTATATTTCGATGTATATGCATCGAAACATGTATATTATCTAGGGTGAAACAGATCACCAGCCCAGGTTGGGTGCATGAGACAAGTGCTCGGGCCTGGTGCACTGGGAAGACCCAGAGGGATTGGGTGGAGAGGGAGGTGGGAGGGGGGACCGGGATGGGGAATACATGTAAATCCATGGCTAATTCATTTCAATGTATGACAAAAACCACTGCAATGATGTAAAGTAATTAGCCTCCAACTAATAAAAATAAATGGAAAAAAAAAAAAAATAAGAGGGAGGGGTGGAGGTGAGCCCAGGGAACTGACCAGATAAATAAATTTATGAAGGTTTCTCATGCCCAAGAAAGGAGTCACAAATATGGAAAGGGAGAAAGCCAGAATGAACATGGTGGTATTGGATTGGAATTGGACGTATGAACATGAACCATGATTTTCAAGATAGAAAGACAAATGATAGAGAGATAGAGAGACTAGGTAGATAGAAATATAGGATAGATGTCCATATGCAAATATGCACTATAGCTTATGGAGTCCCCAGTTATGCACTTTAGGAGGCCTGGGTTTCCCCCTTGCCTTTGCCTCTTATTAAGGTGAATAAGGTTAAAGAGTCTAAGGTGGTCCCTACTGGTCCACCCCTCCTGGAGCTCACGCCCTTGTGTAACTAATTCCCTCCCCTTGAGTGTGACATGATCAATGACTTGCTCTCAACCAATAGAATCCAAAACGAATAGGATGTCATTTCTGTAATTATATTGCATAAAATTTTGTTTGTCTTGCTTGGAGACTCTCTCCCTTGCTAGCTTTCACGAAGCAAGCTGCTATGTTTAGTGACTTGTTCTGTGGCGAGGCCCACATGGATAAAAAAAATTGGAGGCAACTTTATCCTTTGTGTTCTTACCAAGAACTGAGGCCCACAAGAGAGAGTCCTCTTTGACCTTCCCAATCCCATAACAGAAGGAAACGGCAACCCACTCCACTATTCTTGTCTGGAGAATCCCATGGACAGAGGAGTCTGGCGGGCTACAGTCCATGGGGGCTCAAGAGAGTCAGACATGAGTGAGCAACTAAACAGCAGCAACCTCTAGCCAACAATCTCCAAGAAACTGAGGCTCTTTGTCCAACAAGTCCGCAAAGAACTGAATTCTGCCATCACATGAGCTTGGAAATGGGTCCTCCCCCAGTTGAGCCTGGAGACAAAAACACAGCCGCCGCTGACAGTTTTTGGGACCGTGATGCAGAGGAACAGCTAAGCCATGGCTGGACTCCTGACCTCAGAAACCAAATGATAATAGCTGCGTGTTGTCATGAGCTGCTAATTTGTGCAGCTATAGAGAGCTGGCAGAGGAGCCTGGCCAAGAGTCGGACACGGCTGAGTGGCCGCTCCTCAACACTCAGAGAACCAGCAAGCAGTCTATGTGCCTTAGCGCTCCCTGAGGATGCCTGTGGGACCACCCTCCAGCAGCAGTGAGCACGCGTGTGCCCAGGTTTGGGCTTCAAGGCCACTTTCAACTAAAAGGAACCATGGCTCCTTAGAGAGATGGCTGATTCCAGGACTGCAGCAGGAAAAGTACAACATGAACCTGGAACATTTTGCTGTGCCAGAAAAATAAGCAAATGCTCAAAGAATGATCGGGGCATATCAAAAGGATATAGAAGTTGACTTGAAAGGGTTCCCATGAGCCAAGTCAGGGATAATTTGAACATCATGGTGACTGATCATAGGAGCAGATTATGAATCTTTTGAATAAAACGAGAAGCCACGTGTCCATAGAGACACAAGTAAATGATCTAATGAATAAACTGAAAATTTGACAAGAAGTGAGATATTTAGATCAGCTCAAAATATTTCTTCACATAATAGCTATTCATGACAAAGAGAAGAGAAACGTGGCAGATGCCACCTTTATTACACAATGGGAGTTCACCTCGTCATTAATAGGAGAGACTAAAATCGTGTAGCCTAAGAGGATGTACTGAAAGGAACACAGAAACATCCATTTGAGATTCCTGCTCAAAATACAAAACTTGAACCTACTCATGAGGAAGTATCAGACCATCCAAATTGGGGGTTGCTCCAAGAGTAACCAGTCTGTCACCTTCAAACGTATCAGTCATGAAAGTCAAGGAGAGACTAGGAGCTGTTCATGACGACGGGAACATGACAAGTCACTGCAATGCATGATTTTGAACTGGATCCTTCGGCTGTAAACAATGTTATTCGAGCAGTTCGCGAAATTTGAGTAGTATGGAAAGACTGGGTGCTAGCAATGCTTCAGTGGTGCTTTCCTGATCACAATGATCATACTTTGGTGATGTAGCAGAATATCCTGGTTTGTAGGAATTCCACACTAAAGTTTTAGAAGGTGACAGGCTGTGATGTCAGCAGCTTATTTTCAAACAGGTTAGGTTTTTAAAAAAGTTTTTTGTCCTTTATTTCCAGCTTCTTTGTCGTTGCTCAGTCACTAAGTTGTGTCCAACTCTTTGTGACCCCATGGACTGCAGCACGCCAGGCTTCCCTGTCCTCAGCATCTCCTGGAGTTTGCTCAAACTCATGTCCATTGATTCAGTGATGCTATCCAACCATCTCATCCTCTGTCATCCCCTTCTCCTCCTGCCTTCAATCTTTCCCAGGATCAAGGTCTTTTCTAATGAGTTGGCTCTTCGCATCAGGTGTCCAAAGTATTGGAGTTTCAGCTTCAGTCCTTCCAGTGAATGTAACTTCTTTGTAACTTTGTGATTGTTTCAAGATTTTTAAAAAATTCATTAAAAAAGAAAAACTCCAGTCCAGGGATTCCCAGAATGTGTTCCCCAGATTAGAAGCAGCAAGGCTACCTGGGAAGTTGCTGGAAATCAAATTGTTGGGCCCCACCCTTTAGGTGATTCTGAAGCACTCTTAAAGCTTGAAAACCACTGTACTAAACAGCATTCAAAAAGTCAGTTTTTAGCTGAGTGTAACTTGAACTGTTGACTACAAGTAAGATTGGTCTTTTTTAATTCCTTTCTCTCTTTCTGGGCCTCCCTGTGGCTCAGATGATAAAGAATCTGTCTGCAATGTAGGAGATCTGGGTTCAATCTCTGGGTCGAGAAGATCTCCTGGAGAAGGGTCTGGCAACCCACTCCAGTATTCTTGCCTGAAGAATTCCATGGACAGCGGAGCCTGGTGGGCTACAGTCCATGGGGGTTACAAAGAGCTGGACATGACTGAGCAACTAATACTAACTAACCTCTCTTTCTGTTAATGATCCATTATGAAGCTGACAAACTTGATACTCAGTAAGGAAAGTGGAAAACTACAAACAGATTTTAAAACTATTTTGGAAAAGGAAGAAAGGAAGTATTGTTTACTGAGAGGATGCCACATGCCGGGTTTCATAGTAGGTTCTTTTCAATAGGAAAGAAAATCCATAATTTTCAGGATAGCCTCCAGAAATTTTGAAAATTGATCAGAATCTCCTAACCCAATTCACTGACTATTCTAGGTTTTCAGAAGTCTATTCAAGATGTATTCATTAAACATCTTTTGATCACCTACCATATACCTCATAGTGAGCAAAGCATTTGAAGTTGTATTGTAGTTCATTCTGATACACAGAATTTGGTAGCTAGGACAAAAACCTCCATAATACATATAATCTTCTTTTAAATCACAGCTTTATTGAGATGTATTTCACATACCACAGAATTCATCTATTGAAAGTGTACAATTAATGGTTTTTAGTATATTCAAAAGTTGTACAACCATCACCACAATCAATTTTAGAATATTTTCATCATCACAAAAAGAAACCTTTTTATACTATTAGGAGTCACTCTCCAATCTCTCCTCCCCTCAGCTCCCGGCAACCATTCATCTACTTTCTGTCTCTATAGATTGGCCTACTTTGGACATTTCATATAAATAGAATCATAAAATATGTGGTCTTCTGTGACTGGCTTCTTCACTTAGCAGATTGTTTTCAAGGTTTATCCATGGTGTGGCATGTGTTAGAATTTCATTTCTTTTTATTGCTGAATGCTGTTCCATCGTATGGATAGACTTCCATGTATGGATGCTCCATTGTGTGGATATACTGCTTTAGTCCATGGGGTTACAAGAGTCAGACATGACTTAGTGACTAAACCATACCACCACCACTACCTTATTCATTCTTCCATTGGCGGACATTGGGATTGTTTCCACCTTTTGACTATTATAAATAATGCTGCTGTGATATCTGTGAACAAATCTTGTTGTTTTCAGCACAGTGCTTGGCATGCAGGATCACAGTTCCCATGGAAACATGAAGTCCTAAACTCTGGACCATCAGGATATTCTCTGGACATGTCCTTGTCCTTGTCATTAGTCTCATCATTCATGAAAGTATGGCTTAATCATAAGTTCCATGGGCTATTGGAAAACTGTATATTATGTGTTAATTAAAAGAGCAAACATCAATTCAGATCCTTCTGGGCATAAGTGTATATTTTAAATTTTATTGTAAAACAAACATACTTTTAAGTGAAGATTTCCCCATATTTTCAAAAAGATACCATTGAACAAACCTTATAGTGAATTTCACATTTGACCTTATCTTTCAGTAAATACAGTTGTGAAGATTGAGTCAGACTCTTTCTTTAAAAAATTCTCCCCTTAACACACACCACTGTGATTGGTCAAGGCAATATGACACATAAAGGCAGCAACATCTGGACATGTGTTTTCGTTCCTTTGGGAACAGGAGTGGGATTTCTGGGTCATATGATCACTCTATGTTTATCCACTGTACTCTTTTTCAGAGTGACTGCCTCATTTTGCATTTTCACCAGCAGTGCAAGAGCGTTCCAACTTTCCACATCCTCACCAGCACTCTACCCGTACATGAAATCTTTGCATCATGATAGACTGAAAACTTTCATGCTTAAAATAAAAGCCACACGGTGGATTAAAGACCTGGAAGCAAGTATTATGAAACTAGCCTGTTCGAGCATCAGGAAGTTTTTAAGGAGGGCCTACGGTGTGCTGTGATTCATGGGGTCGCAAAGAGTTGGACACGACTGAGCGACTGAACTGAACTAGATGTAGGGCACTGTAATAGGAAATGGCTCTTTTGAGGTGTTTCTCTCGGCTTGTTAAGTAAATGGGACACCTATGACTCAGATTTCCCTGGCAAGCCAGGAAGTATCTCAAGATCACCTCTACATCTGGTTTTACAGGCAGAGAAGCGTGACTAAAAATGCTGGTTCTTCCAATCACCCATGGGGCAGTGAGCAGAGGCCAATGTAACAGTTTCCAAAAGTTTTTTAACTTTTATACAATTTTAAACATTACTTTCCATTTAGAGTTGTATAAAATACTGACTGTATTCAACCTATGGTACAATTACACATCCTTGAGCTTGACTTACACCCGATAGTTTGCATGGCCCACTCCCCAGCCCTATAATGCCCCCTCCCCACTGATAACCACTAGTTTGATCTCTGTATCTGTGAGTCAGCTTCTTTTATGTTATATCCACTAGTTTGTTGTATTTTTTTAGATTCCACATATAAATGATATCATACAGCATTTATCTTTCCCTTTCTGACTTATTTCACTAAACATAATGCCCTCCAGGTCTACTCGAGTTGCTCCAAATGGCAAAATTTTGTTCTTTTTTATAGCTGAATAGTATTCCATCGTATATATGTGCCCCGTCTTTTTTAAATCATTCATCTGTCAATGGACACTTAGGTTGTTTTCATGTCTTGGCAGTTGTAAATAATGCTACTATGAGCACGGGGGTGCATGTATCTTTTTGAACTAATATTTTTGTTTTTTCCATTTGTATACATAGGAGTGGAATTGCTAGGTCAGATGGTAGTTCTATTGTCAGTTTTCAAAAGAAAGCTCCATGCTGTTTTCCACAGTGGGGGCATCAATTTACAGTTCCACCAACCTTTCACGTGGGTTCACTCTCCTCCACATCTTCATCAGCATTTGTCATTTGTGGACTTTTTGATGATAGCCATGCTGACAGGGATGGGATGATATCTCATGGTGGTTTTGAAATAATAATAGTTTTTGACTCTTTGGGGAGCCAGACAAATGTAAGACAGCAGAGCCCATCCAGGACATCTGTAATTGGCCTGATTTTCCAGCTCTGAGCTCCGATCAACCTTTAGGCCACTAACCGATGACATTTTAACCAAGTCTGATCCACAGAAGTGCTTTGTTTGGCCCGTGTCGTGTTTCAAGCCTTCTGATTTGAATTCCTTTATAGTCTCTAGTCTGTGACAGCTCCCACTGATCTCTATTGCTTTATGCACCATCAGCTTCACTCTTCTACATTGTCTGTCTGGTTCCTGGAATTGTTTGAATGTGTGCATCATGCTTCAGAAGCTGTCTTAGTCACATGGTTAAAACCTGGGCGATTATTAAGTAGAACATTGTTGCCATCATCCCAAAGCAAATAGGGCTTCCCTGTAGCTCAGTGGGTAAAGAAACTGCCTGCAGTGCAGGAGACCTGGGTTCAATCCCTGGGTCAGGAAGAAGGAAATGGCAACCTACTCCAGTATTCTTGCCTGGAGAACCCCATGGACAGAGGAGCCTGGTGGGCTACAGGCTATGGAGTCACAAGAGTCTGATATAACTTAGTGACTAAAGCACCACCACCAAAGCAAATAGTCACATAATTGCACTGCGTCATCAACAAGAAGCAGTAATTAAGCAGATAATTGTGCAACATTAGAGAACGATACATACATTGGGGCCTGTCCCCACTAGGACCTTACAAACTAAAATAACCTACACTGACACAGACAGACATGCATGTGGCCCACAGACCATGAAAATAAACATGATGGAGCTCAGCCCTGGCCATAGCAGCACTGCCAAACTTGTGACTGGGCTCCTGCTTACACGTGCGTTCTAACAACTGACTTCTTTACAAGAGATGCTGTTCCCACATTACTCCTATTAAGATTTGAAAATATTTGCTGACTATGTCTCCATGACATGATTCAAAAGACTCATGAAATTCCAATAATCTTTCGTAATGCAAGCATTTTTTTTTTCTTTCAGTGAGTTCTGTGATAGCTGACGTGGCCACTAATATGATCAACAGTGTGATTAGAGATGAGATTTGAAGCAAAGTCCCTGCATCCTTGGGCTTCCCAGGTGGCGCTAATGGTAGAGAAGTCACCTGCCAATACAGGAGACTTAAGAGACTTGAGTTCAATCCCTGGGTCAGGAAGATCCCCTGGAGGAGGGCATCGCAAGCCACTCCAGGATTCTTGCCTGGAGAATCCCACAGACAGAGGAGCCTGGTGGGCTACAGTGCCTGGGGTTACAAAGAGTTGGACATGACTGAAGCAACTTAACATGCACATACTCTGCATCCTTCGATGCAGCTGATACCCTGATCATTTCCCCTTTACCTGCTGGCGTGCCCATCTCAGGCTGCCATGAGCACGGGTAACCAATGACTCACACACATCCTTCTCCAGAAGGAGCCTCCTTGCCCAGAGATGCTCCAGATGCTATGCTTTCCCCAGGAGGAAGGTAGTGAGTGATTAATCACTGCAGCTAATGAGTGATTAATACAGGTTACAAAAGTCCTGGACTCTTGCCGGGGGTGGGGCATGGAATTCTGTGGTGCTACACCCACTCCAGCTCCTTAGACTGAAGCCAGCCTTCCCCAAACCTTCATTTTTGCCTGACTTTTGCCCCTGCACTCTTCTGCTTCCCTTATTCCCTAACAGATTTCACTTGCAAGCATGCTCCTCCCAAAGTCACTTGCATCAGAAACTCCGTCTCAGAGTCTGTTGTGGGAAACCTGATGCAAGACCCCTGACCTACCCTATAAAGTTCTCCTCACGAACTCGGATGTTTAAATGGTTGTTAACGTATAACACAGATGACATTCAGGCAGGTAATGGTTAAAAGGTAACAGCCCTGATTCCCTGGTGGTCCACTGGCTAAGAGTCTGCCTTGCAATGCAAGGGACACTGGTTTGCTCCCCAGTCCAGGAAGATCCCACAGCCTCAGAGGAGCTGAGCCCGTGTGCTCCAGCTGCTGAACCCGTGCACTTCACACCTGTGCTCCACCACAAGACAAGCCACCGCGATGAGGACCCTGCGCTGCGACAAAGAGGAGCCCCTTCTCGCAGCAACTAGAGAAAACCCACGGGCAGCGAGGAAGACCCAGCATGGCCAAAAATGAAACAGATCAGTACATTTCAAAAAAAAATAAAAAGGAACGGTCCTGAACTTCGCAGCCATGGTGACCCACTAGCAGTGTTCCTAAGGCAGCGTTATGGCATTTATGTTTCTGCTCAGTGGAAGAGTAATTTCAGCTCATATCCTAATAAAAAAATTACTTTTCCATCAAACCAGAGTGCTTATAACCCCCTTTTTACTGAAGAGTGGTCAGAACCCAGACGGAGAGAGTAAACTATAAAGTTATGAAGACAAGTAGTGAATCTAGATTTGCCTTTATTGATGCATAAAATTTATATAACATGTGAGCCCTGCATCTTATGGAAAAGTACATTCCAATAAAAAGCATTGCAGTTCTCACGGGGGAGAGATGCAGTGCTGTATCACTGTAGCTTCCACAATCCACTGGTACCCTTGATCTTTTTAACAACTTTATACAATTCTTTTTTTCCCAAGACCCAAAAAATCTGAGCAGTGCGTGTGTAATAGTTTCCTACAGCTGCTGTAACAAATGACCAGTCTTGGCTGCTAAAAACAACAGAAGCTTATTCTCTTGAGCCCTGGAGGCCAGAAGTCCAAAATCAAGGTGGACTCCCCCCAGTTCTGTGGCGGAAGATCCAGTCTTTATCTCTCCCAGCATCTTGTGGTTGTTGGCATTCCTTGGCTTGCGGCTCCATCTCTCTGCTCCATTTTCACACGGCCTCCTCCTCTTTGTCTGGGTGTCTCAAATCCCCCTATTCTTTCCTTCATAAGCCCATGGATTTAGGGCACATTGAGATAATACATTATATCTACTACTGTGGGCAAGAAACCCTTAGAAGAAATTGAGTAGCCATCACAGCCAACAAGAGTCTGAAATGCAGTACTTGGATCCAATCTCAGGAACGGCAGAATGATCTCTGTTTGTATCCAAGGCAAACCATTCAGTATCACAGTAATCCAAGTCTATGCCCCAATCAGTAATGCTGAAGAAGCTGAGGTTAATGGTTCTATGAAGACCTACAAGACCTTTTAGAACTAACACCCAAAAAAGATGTCCTTTTCATTATAGGGGACTGGAATGCAAAACTTGGAAGTCAAGAAACACCTGGAGTAACAGGCAAATTTGGCCTTGGAGTATGGAATGAAGCAGGACAAAGGCTAATAGAGTTCTGCTAAGAGAATGCACTGGTCATAGCAAACATCCTCTTCCAACAACACAAGAGAAGACTCTACACATGGACATCACCAGATGGTCAACACTGAAATCAGATTGATTATATTCTTTGCAGCCAAAGATGGAGAAGCTCTATACAGTCAGCAAAAACAAGACCAGGAGTTGACTGTGGCTCAGATTATGAACTCCTTATTGCCACATTCAGACTTAAATTGAAGAAAGAAGGGAAAACCACTAGACCACTTAGGTATGACCTAAATCAAATCCCTTATGATTATACAGTGGAAGTGAGAAATAGATTTAAGGGACTATATCTGATAGACAGAGTGCCTGAGAACTATGGGTGGAGGTTCATGACATTCTACAGGAGATAGGATCAAGAAAATCCCCAAGAAAAAGAAATGCAAAAAAGCAAAATGACTGTCTGAGGAGGCCTTACAAATAGCTGTGAAAAGAAAAGAAGCCAAAAGGCAAAGGAGAAAAGGAAAGATACATCCATTTAAATGCACAGTTCCAAAGAATAGCAAGGAGAGGTAAGAGTCTTCCTCAGCAATCAATGCAAAGAAATAGAGGAGAACAATAGAATGGGAAAGTCTAGAGATCTCTTTAGGAAAATTAGAGATACCAAGGGAACATTTCATGCAAATATGGGGACAATAAGGACAGAAATGGCATGGACCTAACAGAAGCAGAAGATATTAAGAAGAGGTGACAAGAACACAGAAGAACTGTACAAAAAAGATCTCCATGACCCAGATAATCACAATGGTATGATCACTCACCTAGAGCCAGACATCCTAGAATGTAAACTCAAGTGGGCCTTAGGAAGCATCACTACGAACAAAGCTAGTGAAGGTGATGGAATTCCAGTTGAGCTATTTCAAATCCTAAAAGATGATGCTGTGAAAGTGCTGCACTCAATATGCCAGCAAATTTGGAAAACTCAGCAGTGGCCACAGGACTGGAAAAGGTCAGTTTTCACTCCAATCCCAAAGAAAGGCAATGCCAAAAAATGCTCAAACTACCGCACAATTGCACTCATCTCACATGCTGGCAAAGTAATGCTCAAAATTCTCCAAGCCAGGCTTCAACAGTACGTGAACCATGAACTTCCAGATGTTCAAGCTGGATTTGGAAAAGGCAGAGGAACCAGACATCAAATTGTCAACATCTGTTGGATCATCGAAAAAGCAAGAGAGTTCCAGAAAAACATCTACTTCTGCTTTACTGAGTATGCCAAAGCCTTTGACTGTGTGAATCATGATAAACTGGAAAATTCTGAAAGAGATGGGCATACCAGACCACCTGACCTGCCTCCTGAGAAATCTGTAGGCAGGTCAGGAAGCAACAGTTAGAACTGGACATGGAACAACAGACTGGTTCCAAATAGGAAAAGGAGTACGTCAAGGCTGTATCTTATCACCCTGCTTATTTAATTTATATGCAGAGTACATCATGAGAAATGCTGGGCTGGATGAAGCACAAGCTGGAATCAAGATTGCCAGGAGAAATATCAATAACCTCAAGATATGCAGATGACACCACTCTTATGGCAGAAAGCGAAGAACTAAAGAGACTCTTGATGAAAGTGAAAGAGGAGAGTGAAAAAGTTGGCTTAAAACTCAACATTCAGAAAACTCAGCTCATGGCACCCAGTCCCATTACTTCATGGCAAATAGATGGGGAAACTGTGGAAACAGTGGCTGGCTTTATTTGTGTGTGTGGGGGGGGGAGGGGGGCTCTAAAATCACTGCATTTGGTGACTGCAGCCATGAAATGAAAAGATGCTTACTCCTTGAAAGGAAAGTTATAACCAACCTAAACAGCATATTAAAAAGCAGAGACATTACTTTGCCAACAAATGTCCATGTAGTCAAGGCTATGGTTTTTCCAGTGGTCATATATGGATGTGAGAGTTGGACTATAAAGAAAGCTGAGCGCTGAAGAACTGATGCTTTTGAACTTTGGTGTTGGAGAAGACTCTTGGGAGTCCCTTGGACTGCAAGGAGATCCAACCAGTCCATCCTAAAGGAGATCAGTCCTGGGTGTTCATTGGAAGGCATGATGTTGAAGCTGAAACTCCAATACTTTGGCCACCTGATGCGAAGAGCTGACTCATTTGAAAAGACCCTGATGCTGGGAAACATTGAAGGCAGGAGGAGAAGGGGACGACAGAGGATGAGATGGTTGGATGGCATTACTGATTCAATGGACATGAGTTTGGGTAAATTCCAGGAGTAGGTGAGGGCAGGGAGGCCTGGTATTCTGTGGTCCATGGGGTTGTGAAGAGTCGGACACGATTAAGCGAATGAACGGAACTGAACTGAACTGAGATAATCCAGGATATCTCATTTCAAGATCCTTGACCACATTTGGAGAGACCCCCACTCCCAAAAAGGTCATGTGCACAGATTCACAGGTGAATCTCTTGAGGGGGCATTTTTGGGTCTGTCACAGTGTGTACATGTGTGCAGACACAACCACACCAAGATAAAGAGAGATATGTGCCTTGGAAGTATCTGATCAGACCAGTACTTGCACACTTATATAAGTACTCACATACTATATTGAACACCCACAGTCTTTAGAAGCAGTTCAGAAAGTTCTTGATGTAATTCAGGTTCACAATTGTGCCCAAGCACAAATTGCATCACATGTGTGGTGAGATCAGTGCATGACTTGGAAATACGCACTTGGTCACTGAGTGATTTAGCCAACCACTCAGTGCCCACGTGTCAGTGTGACTTTGGCGTTCTCTAATCATGTAGATTAGTCTCATTATGTTTATTCAGTTTTATGGGGTGGCATAATATGCTATGGTAGAATTAGGAATTTGAGGATTTTGGAAAGGTCTTGGGCCTCTTAAGAACAGCCAAAGATCAATTACCTATGTGCAATTTTCAGGTGGACAATAGCATAAGGCATATTTGAGGGACTGAGACTGTTGATGACATTAGGAGACAGACAAGTAATTCCACAGCAAACTCGACGCCTGTTTAAACAACTGATATCTGTTTCTAAGTTGAATATTCTTAGGATAATTGCAGTCGAAGCAGAGAAAGACTAAAGAAGTCTTTGAAACAGTTCTTAAGATACAGATGTTCTGGCATCTTTGAAATAGTAAAATTTTTAAAAGCTTCACATATTGCTGGGCATATTTTTCCTTGCATATCTTTAAAGGCAGTTAAGGAAAAAACCAGCAAAAATGCTTAAAAAATTAATTACCAGGCATAAAATGACATAGAACCATGAAGAAAGACATAGTGAATTGTGAAATAAATCACTTCACTAAATCACTTTCTTCTTATATTTACTGAGACTGCAAATTAGGCTTTGTACCTTCTTTGAGGACCATAATGATGAAATATATATATGTATAATATATATAACATATATGTGTATATAGATATACATATATAACATGTATGTATGTATATACATATATGTATTATATATAACATATATACATATGTATACACATATATAACATATGTGTATATAATATATATGTTATATATAACATATATGTATATATAACATGCATGTATGTGTGTGTGTATATATATATTTTCATACATATATGAAAGTAAAAAGTAAATGGTAGTTGCTCAGTCATGTCCAACTCTTTGTGATTCTATGGACTATAGCCTGCCAGTTCATGTAGCTTTTGTCCATGGGATTCTCCAGGCAAAAATACTGGAGTGGGTTGCCATGCCCTCCTCCAGGGGATCTTCCTGACCCAGGGATCAAACTCAGGTCTCTTGCATTGCAGGTAGACGCTTTGCTGCCTTAGCCATCAGGGAAGCCCACATATACATATAGTTATCTCCATGCTATTACAGATACAAAGAAACTCACTTTGGAAAATTCATTTTATTGATAATGGGTTCGGCTGGAGAATTACTTTTCCTTCCCCTGCGATGTTAGAAAAACAGCCCCAGTGGGCTTCGTCTCTAGCCTGGAAAACTGGTTGTGGAAGTAATGTTTTTTTCCACAAAACTTAAGGAGCTTAAGTTCTTTCTCTCTTTCCCTCTTTCTCTCTCTCTTTAATTTCCACATGCTGCCGGGCATTGTGTATTTCACAGAGTAGGCACTAAACAAATGATGACTGAAGTACAGCCCACGTGTCAGGAAATAGGTGGCTAACTCACAGAAGAAAGGCAAGTGATAGCCTCTGTTTCTAAAGAGCTTCCCCTGTTTCTCTAAGTCCTTGTTATTCAGAGGATGGTCCGTGGACCAGCAGCAGTGACAGCCCCCGGAAGCCTGTTAGAAATGTAGCATCTCGAGTGCCGCTCAGCAAACGTCCACCTGCAGATTTGAGAAGCCCTGTTGTTATTCATGGTACTACTCTTGCCTCTCCAACTAGATTCAATTCACTGAAAGAACAGATTCCATATTGCCTTGTTTGCCTTTGTAATCCTTCTTCATTCTTCCCCTAACTCTGTGCCCAGAACCTAACACAGGGTTCCAAATGTAATAGGTGCTTAATAAATGCTGACAGAGCATTACTCCAAACCCCTTCCTGCAGCAGCTTCCTAGCCTTGTTCTGCTACTTGCCATCCAGTTCAATTTGCCACACATTTGTGGCAGAAATAGCCTGACCCTGTTCATGTATGGCATCAGGCATGTCCAGGACCCTAGTGTCATTGGTCATAAAGTCAACTTGCTGCCTTCTGGGATTTCATTGCTAGTGACTTGGTCTTGCCATTTAGTATTGAGGATGGTTTATAAGAGGTGTTTTCTAGAACTGGGATCACAAAGTAGTCTGTAGACCAAGTTGAGCCTGCTGCCTGTTTTTTTGTAAATGAAGTTTTATTGGAACACAGCCACACCCATTGGTTTATGTATTGTCTGTGGCTTCTTTTCATCCACAAACGCAAAGTTGAATAGTTTCAACAGGTGCATGGAAACTAAAATATTTACTACACAACCCGTTACATAAAAAGTTGGCCAATTCCTGGTCTGAGAAGATATAGTTGATGTGTGTGTGGCAAGTGCAGTCTCCCTGGGTCACTGGAAGTTGTAACAACCCTGTAAGAGGCAGTATTCAAAGACACCCTGAAAGGAAATTCCCTGCTGTCTGGTATCCATGCCATCATGTCAAATCCTCCCCTTAAATGTGGGCTGGACCTAGTGACTTTGAACAAACAGATTATGGCCAAAGCAATGGATGTGATGCAGTTACTAAAGGTTGTGAGTTCTGTCCCTCGGCCAGTGCTTCCTTGGCTGGCATATTTTGATGAAGCAAGCTGCCATGCTGGAGAACCCCATGTGGCAAAGAATAGAGGGCCAATAGCCAGCAAGTAACCAAGCCCCTTAGACCAATGGTCTCTAGAACACAGTCCAATCCTCCAAAGACAACTGTGTGAGTGAGCTTGGATCACTCCCCATCAATCCTTCCGCCCCAGCTGGCACCATGAATGCCCATGAGGTTTCTTTTATCCCCCCCACCCCACTCCCGCCGCTGCACCTCTCGACATGTGGGATTTTAGTTCCCGGATCAGGGATAGAAGGCATGTCCCTGCCATGGAAGCTAGAAGTCTTAACCACTGGATCTCCAGGGAAGCTCCTCCCCCCTCCAGGGAAGCTCCTCCCCCTCCAGGGGAGCTCCTCCCCCTCCAGGGAAGCTCCTCCCCCCTCCAGGGAAGCTCCTCCCCCCACCCTCATGAGCTTTCTGATTCACAGAAAGTGTATGATAATAAATATTTTAAACCACTTAGTTGGAGGATACTTTGTTCAGCAGCAACGGGTAACTAATTGCAGACCCTAACACCACACGGCAGATGGCACAGTCTGCCATCCCATTTCCCAGGGCCCAGAAAGATACTGTCATGGACATTTACTGAAACTGACGGGTCAGGGTCTGAACCTCTTTCTTGGTACTGGAAAATCCTCGACTGTGGACATCAGTGGTCCCTGTCCCATTAGGGCAGTGTGTTCTAACCCTTCCATGTCATGCCAAGCAAAGAAAATGAATCAGATGTGTCAAGTTCTCTATGAACTCACGTGACTGCTCACTGCCAGAAGGTGCCACAGGCTCTAGCCACTTCAGTCCCACCCTGAGTGGAAGGTCTCAGTAACTTAGCACCCCTATAAGCTGGAAATCTCTACTCATTGGTAGCCCTCGGCAGGAGGTTGCAACTTCGGTTTGGCCAACTTTGAACCCTGAGTGAGTGATGAAAAGATTGGGGGTCAGAAAGGTATCAGAGGTAGCATCCGATTGTAGCTGATGTAACCAGTGGTGAGGCTACTCTATTTATGTTGCCTGGCTCCTTTTGGTCTTGTTTTAGGCCTGGTTCACTAGCCTTCTGGTTAATCCTGAGACCCACCCAATATATTTCCAATGAGTTCCTTCCACTTAAGACAGTCAGAATTGGCTCCTAATTGTTTACTACTGAGAACCTCAGCAGATATGTGTGTATCAGTATCATAGCAATATATGGGAAGGACTGAAAATACAGGGGCAAAATGATTGTGGACAGATTCAAGGCTAATAGGTTTTTACCATCTAGGTCTCTAAATGAAAGTCTCATATTTTTGTAATAAAACTTTACTTTTAATTATGGCTTCCCTGATGGTTCAGATGGTAAAGCCTCTGCCAGCAATGCAGGAGACCCAGGTTCGATCCCTGGGTTGGGAAGATCCCCTGGAGAAGGAAAGGGCAACCCACTCCAGTACTCTTGCCTGGAAAATTCCATGGACTGAGGAACCTGGTAGGCTATAGTCCATGGTGTCGCAAAGAGTCGGACACGACTGAGCAACTTCACTTTCACTTTAATTATGTATTATAATTGTGCATGGTAGAAGAATTTTGTGATTTTTTCCCTCCATGTCTTTTTGGTAACAATTTTGGCAAATTATTGTTTAGCCTTTTTCCATTTAGAACATCAGAATCACTTTTCTGTGTCTTCATCTTTAATAATGTATATATCTACTTCAGGCTGTGCTTATGCAAGAGGCCTGGAAGGACTGGGTACCAAACTGTGTGCTGTGTCTACTGACTGATTCAAGAGGAAGGAGTGCCTGTTCTCTAATTAGTTGTCCACCTTCTTTTGGAGATTCCACTGCCCAGGGGGGATGCATTAAAAAATTTTTTTGAACTAATTTGGTAAATATGCTTCTGATTCCCTTGAGTGGAATTTCTTCAACTAGTTCCTTCATGTTGGGCATTTAGTTTGCTTCCATGTTTGATCTATCAGTATTTCCTGTTGAACTTTTTCAGGCCTTAATTTTTTCAACACTTCATATTTTGCTACTTGGTTCTAATTTTTTGGTGGGAATGTGTCAAAAGGCATGAACACCTTTATGTCTCTTTATAAGTATGATCATGCTCCCCTGGTGGCTCAGCTGGTAAAGAATCCCCATGAAATGTGGGAGACCTGGGCTTGATCCCTGGGTTGGGAAGATCCCTTGGAGAAGGAAATGGCTACCCACTCCAATATTCTTGCTTGGAGAATTCTAAGGACAGAGGAGCCTGGTGGGCTGCAGTTCATGGGTCGCAGAGAGTTGGACATGACTGAAGCAACTAAGGACAGCATGTATACATGATAAATTTGTGGCTTTCTAAAATGATGTTGCTGTTTTCTGAAACTTTCAGTATAAGGAAGGCCTGCTTTACAGAATCCTGAAATTTACACAACTGAAATCATTAATTTCCTCATGCTGCCTGTTTGGTAAGTAGTCACCCCTATAAAAAGCTTCCAACAAAATATCAGCTACTTTTCTTCTCTCAGTTATTCCTAAGCATATGTAAAATTCTAAATGGTTTCTCAGTGTACTGACAGGAGAAAATACACCTTCGTAAATAAAACCTTGGTGACTACTTTTAAAAAGTTGGATGAGACTTGGAGCTCACTTATTCTACCTTGGCTAGCCAACATTTAAATAAAGCTTGGCTTACAATTAACTCCTTACTGTAATATAAGTGACAGTCTTAGAACAATTTAAATACAATAAAATCATGTAATTTACAGTGCAGTGGCTTGAAAAAAGTCATCAAGTGCTAGGTTAGAATTATCGGATATTCTTATTAAAGAACAACAGGGCATCTAGTGGCTGGGTAATTGAGGGAGAAATTAGACTGAATGACTATTAGTTCTGGCCAGTTCTTGAGGGCCTTCAATTAAGTCACCATTTACCTACTCTCTTCAAGACAAATAATTCTCTATTCAGCAAGGAATGTTCTTTGCTTATTTGGACAAACAATTACCATCATAATATTTTTGGAAGCAAACAAAACACTAGAATTTATATCGTCTAGATTATACACCATAAAGTTCAATTTTGCCAGCTAAATAAAGGATAACTTAAGGAGAAGTGGTGAAAACAAAATAGTAACGTTGGGAGGGGTCGGAGAGCAACGCTTGACCAGTTGTGCCAATCAGTCGACCAAGCAAAGCACTGTTGGGAATTGCAAAGTAGGAAGTCCTATTTTTGACTCTGCTGACCTCAGTGAATAGTTCCTTGTTTTAAAAATGGGCATAATTCACTGCTACCTAATAAAGAGGTCTGTTATGAAAATTAACGAGTCTGCAAAGTGTTTGGACGCCTCTAGAAGCCCTTCCTGGAGAAGGAAATGGCAACCCCCTCCAGTATTCTAGCCTGGAGAATCCTGTGGACGGACGAGCCTGGTGGGCTGCAGTCCAGAGTGTGGCACAGAATCGGACACGACCGAAGAGACTTAGCATGCATGCATGCATTGGAGAAGGAAATGGCAACCCACTCTAGTATTCTTGCCTGAAGAATCCCAGGGACAGAAGAGCCTGGTGGGCTGCCATCTATGGGGTCGCACAGAGTAGGACACGACTGAAGCGACTTAGCAGCAGTAGCAGCAGAAGCCCTTCCTAAATACAACTTGTAATTTCGCGTTCCTGCTCTCCGATGACATGCCACTCTTCATTAGCACTCCTAATAAATTAGTGACACCTTCTGCCACCCGAGGTTCACTTTTAAGACCTCATAAAATTACTTAATAAGACGCTCCCTGGTTTAAGTGGGAGACTTTCCCTTTAGAAATGGTTATGTTAAAGTATTAACATAACTATGAAGGATGCGGAACATCATCAGGAGGCAGGCGACAAATAGGGCCCTGTCCCGGGGCACGAGCTCGAGCAGAACCCGGGCAAGCCCCGGACGGCTCACTCACGGACCCGATTTGGGCTCCGGGAGCCGGGGCGGTCCCGCTGGTCTCGGGGGTCCGCCGACCGGGCTCGCGGCTGCCCCAGCGGGGCTCGATTGCTTTCGCCTGGATGGGAAGCGGCCCGGCCGCGCTAGAGGCGACCCTACGGTGGCGGGGGCGGGGCGACGGCAACAAAAAGAAGTCAGGTAGGAGGAGAGTCTGCCGGCCAGGCGGGCGGGGCTACACAGCGGGCTCCCGGCAGAGGCGGGGACGCCAGCCGCCGGCCCGCCAGCAGCCGGCGATCTTCCTCCGACCGCGCGCGTCCCACTGGCAGCCTGGACCAGGCGCCTGGACCCGAGCGGGCCCGCCCTCCGCCGCCTGCGCGGCTCCGCCCCCTTGTCAGGCCCCGCCCTCTCGGGCTCCGGCCCCGCCCCCTCGCTGCACAGCCCGCGTGCTTCGTCTCCCTCTCCGGCCCTGCCCCCTCGTCCGGCCCCGCCCCCCCGCCCGGCCCCGCCCTCCGCGCCGCGCTCGCGCTCCGGCCCCGCCCCCTCGCAGCACCGCCCGCGCGCAGCGTCTCGCGCCGGCCCGGCCCGCCCGCAGGGAAACAGCCGCGAGAGCAGCGGCAGCGGCGGCCGGCACTGCGCTCTCACCCCCCCCCCGCCCCGCATCGCCCGCGGCCTCGGCGCCTCATCCTGGGCCCGCGCTCCGGCTAACGTTCTCTCGGGGCCCCCGGGGCCCGCCGCCCACCCACTGCCCCGGCTGCGAGCCCCCCAACCGTCGCGCTCCCTCCGTCTGGGCGCGCGGCCGGCCGCCTGCTTCCGGGGCGGGCGGACTGGGCGCCTGGTGCCGGCGGCCGCCGCCACAGCGCCCCCGGGAAGCGGAGGAGGAAGGAGAGAGGAGGCGGAGGCGGCCGCAGGCTGAGTCGCGGCCGGGATGTCCGGGCAGCCGCCGCCGCCGCCGCCGCCGCAGCCACAACAACAGCAGCAGCAGCAGCTCCCGCCGCCCCCGCCGGCGGCCGCGGCCCCGGTGCCCGGAGTCCTGCCGGCGCCCCCGGCCGTCAGCGCCGGCTCGTCTCCGGCCGGCTCGCCCGGCGGCGGCGGCGGCGGCGGCGCGGGCGGCGGCTTGGGGGCCGCGGCGGCCGCCCTGCTCCTGCACCCGCCGCCGCCGCCGCCGCCGCCGCCGCCCCCGGCCACCGCGGCCCCGCCGCCGCCGCCGCCCCCGCCGCCGCCGCCGCCCGCCTCGGCGGCCGCCCCCGCGGGCGCGCCCCCCGCTCCCCCTGGCCTCGCCGCGGGCCCCGGCCCGGCCGGAGGCGCCCCGGCCCCGGCCCCGGCGGCGGGCGGCAGCGCCGCGGCGCCCTTCCCGCACGGGGACTCGGCCCTGAACGAGCAGGAGAAGGAGCTGCAGCGGCGGCTGAAGCGCCTCTACCCGGCCGTGGACGAGCAGGAGACGCCGCTGCCGCGGTCCTGGAGCCCGAAGGACAAGTTCAGCTACATCGGCCTGTCTCAGAACAACCTGCGGGTGCACTACAAAGGTGCGGGGCATGCGCGGGGAGCCGGGGCCCGCGGCCCGCCCGCCGCTCCGGGGCCGGGCTTGGGGTCCGTGGGGGGCGATCGCGGGAAGGGGGCGGAGGGTTAAGGCTCCCTGCGTGTAGAGTGGGAGCTGGTAATCCCAGGCCGGGTGCAGGACACCTCGGGGGAATCCAGGATGACAGGACATAACTCGCTTTCTGACTGCCTTTTGAGATAAATCGCCGGGCCGGGATGGAGGAAATCTGTGGGTTCCCAGTTGGGTTTACATTGTTCTCCGGGTGGTGGTGGGTCAGGCGCTCTCCTCTTACGTGGGGGGCGCGTGGGGGGAGTGGGAAGAGAGACACGATTGTGGGGTATTAATTTCTAATCATGGGAGAGCAGGGAGTATGGGGGGGGAGGAGTGATCCGTGGAGGGTTTTGCCCCAAATTAGGCCGGAGATTGTCTAGGGGGGACGACAAAAGGACCGGCGACCGAAGTTTGTCGTCCGTGTTATCTCCATAAAAGCAACTGGAGGGTGAGAGGGGTTGAAACCTCAGGAAGACGTGTGTTCTTGGGGAAGCACTACCGACTGGAAATGCCCTATATTTGTGTGTTGGCGTTATATAAAGTCTCGTGGAAAACAGGGATTTGTTTAAAAAAACAACGTATTTTAGTGTTTTAAAGAAAATTGGCTTCCGTTTTCCACCTGCAGTTTAAAAAAGAAAAAGGCCTTAGGCTAGTGCTCTTGGGTCCCTCCTCCCCTCACCTTTCTCTCCTATGTTAAAACAAAGCTTTAAGCAGATTAATTGTATATAAAATTATTAATTGCCATGGGAATTTTTGAAATGTAACCCAAATTAATAGCATGCATCAAGTTTACATGTCTGAGGGGGGGAATCAATCCATTATATCAGTCAATGTGAAAACAAATCCAGTTTTTTAGGCCCCAAACCTGCTGCTTTTACATTCAAAGCAGCCTCATTTTTGATTGGCTTCAAAGGGAGGGTCTTACTCAGATCCTAGTGACATGGATATAGAGGGTATAAGCAACCATTGTGGTGAAATTCTTCAAGTTTGCCGGACTGAAATTTGAGAAGAACGTTGATAAATAAGTTACTATTTAATCAGAAAGGAGAATAGCCACAGAAATCTTCCAAATGATTTGGCAGCAAAGAATACGCACAAAAATAGGCCTTGTTGAATATTTCTTCCTTTTATCCATAGATCCAGAGAAGAACTTTCAATTTTAAATGCTATGGCTCTTATTCTAAATGACTGAAAATTTCAAAATATCAGACCTTTGTTTTTTTTATGTTAGGATATTCTGTTAATACCCTCCTCTGAAGGCTATTTCTTAATTTTGTGTTTTGTGTGAACAGTGCTCTAATGAAGTGTTCACTTCTGATCAGACTACCAGAATGCTTTTTGTTAGACTCGACAGAAGTTGAAATTTGATGGTTGATGGTTAGCTTATAAAATCAGAGACAGAAGATACAGGGTATTACTGAACAAAGAATTCTAGCTTTCTGAATCCTGCCATCGTTTGTGATTTTAGGTATATTACCAGGCAGGGCCTCAGTTTCTTTCTCTGAGTGATGAGAGAGTTGAACTAGGTGGTTAGTTGGTAAGGAAATTTCCAGCTCTGAATTTCCATGGTATCTGAGATTTGTGATTATAGTTTATTTAGCACTGTAACATGCCTTGACTAGTTTTACTAACTCCTTTGACTTAAAATTGTTGATTCGGGTCAGGGAAAAGTACAGCTTATGTGAAATTGGTTGGAGTTTGGAATATTTATGACACTGCTGTCTCAAATATTTTTCCTGTTGGCCTCTTTATTACTTTCTGTTGTGTAATACTAAGATTCACTTTCTGGAAACTTCACTATTTTGTAAACATAAACCATTATTTTTGGAAAAAAAGATCTTGCTGTTTGTCATCCTTTCCTCTCCCTTTTTCTTTCCTTTCTTTGTCCCTCCCTTCCCCCCTGTCACAAATACAGGCCCCCTTCCCACTCTGCCTCTTCCTCCTCTTGTTATTTTAATGTGTGCATGTGTGTTTTTCCTGTTTTTTCTGTGTGCCTTCTGAGTGGACCACGCGAGAATTTACTGGGCATCTGAGCAAAGGAGAAGTATCATAGGCAGTGGTAATCAAACCTCAAGGCACAAAATAACATTGAAAACTACTGTTCATAAAGCATTTTTTGAAAGATTGAAGGTAATTATTTTCCAGAATGGTGAGGATTTTCCCTACCTTTGAAATAGAAATTTCTTTTGCTCTGACTGTATTCTGGTCTGAAGATGTAGTATTCTGGTTTGAAGATGTAGTTCTTCTCAATAGGAATTAACTCTTTTGGAAGCTGTGGGGCTCCTTAAGTGATTTGAGGGAGTTGATGTTAAACAATGCCAGCCATGCAGACAAAGTTGATTAGATTGCAGGGGAATTGGGTGTGTTTACTCTGTTAAAATTTTTAAAAAGTTAAAAGTTTTAAAATTTTAGCAGTCATACACCAACTGTTGAAATCCTTAAACATGGCCCCTTTTATTTTTAAAATTCTTGTTAGCTTTGAATAAATACAAATATGACAAGTTTAGACCTAGGTTATAATGATAAGTTTATTCCAGCTTAAAGCATTTTAACAAATATGACAGTAGGTTTGATCATTCTGGATGTTTCAGTTGCAGGTTGGATTTTTGTGTTTGTGAAGTTACCACAATCTGGATACTTTGCGAAGCTCTCTGGTACATACACCAAGAGCATGTTATTGGATTTGGATAAGATGGTAGAGCTCTCATTTACGACGTGAGAAAGTGGGAGCACCTGGAGATACAGCTCCCCCATCACAAGCAAGCCAGGAATGGAACTAATTTTCACCGATTCTGAGTTTACCGTTCTTTCCACCATACTGTATTGCCCGTTTCAGTTTGTATGAGACTTAATTGTCTCAACTAGATCAAATCCAGTTTAGAACTTTCTGGAGAAAAGTTGACTTTGAAAAATAGTTGATGTTGAAAGTACTTCCTCTGGGGAAAGTGCTACCTGGAGCACACTAGTGCTGTGGAAGAGTCCAGACACGTGGATTATACTGAGTTAGGGCAGTTTAGAAGAAATGTGAAAGTTGGGAATGATAGGAAGAAGTAAATAGTGAGTGTCACCTTCAAATTGAAGCATTATTAACAGTAACCAAATAGGTTGAACTTTTGATATGCCCAACTCCCCTCCCCCTCAATATCACCAGTCGTTAGACCTTTAACGCTTCCTAAATTTAATTGCCTATCTAATTTCTTGCACTTCTTTAGGTAGAACAAATATCTCAACATATATTTGCTTGCTTACAAATACAAATGTCTTTTGAGATTTATGGGAGGTGATACAGAAAATGTTCTTTAAGATCAACGAATTTAAAAACTGAATTCCGCCCCCCCCCAAAAAAAAAACTTGCTTTGCCAAAACTTTAAGAATACTAGCTGAGGGGACTTCCCTTTCCAATGCAGGGTTGGATCCCTAATCTGGGAGCTAAAATCCCAGATGCCTCAGGGCCAAAAAACCAAAAGGTAGACAGAAGCAACATTGTAACAAATTCAATGAAGACTTTAAAAATGGTCCACATCAAAGAAAATCTGTTTTTTTTTTTTAAGGGAGTACTTGTTGATAACTACAAGAATTAAGTGATCTGATAATCATATGATTTTTTTTGTAGTAATGATTTATTAAGCAATTGATGTATATAGTGCTTGTTGTGTTAGTCACTAAGTCAGGTCCGACTCTTTTGCGACCCCATGGACTGTAGCCCACCAGGCTCCTCTGTCCGCAAGATTTCCAAGGCAAGAGTACTGGAGTGGATTGTCATTTCCTTCTTCAGAACTACTCAACCCAGGGATTGTGTGTATTGGGGAGAAGATGGGAGGAGTGTCCACTGCAGGCTGTGTGGGCAGGGGTGAAGCTGGTGGGTCAGGGACAGCTTCTTGAAGGGGATGAGGCCAGTGGTCAGTCTTAAAAGATGGGTATGATACAGAGGAGGAGGAGGAGGGGCTGGACATTACAAGGGAAAAGGCATAAACAAAAGTGTAGAGGCGAGAATTATTCTAAATGTTTGGATTTGCAAGCAATATGAGGTTGTTGGAATTTAAGTGTGTGACAAGGAACAGCTGGGAAAAGATCCAACAGGGCCTTACAGAATATTTCATTGAGCTTGGATCTTATTCTGTAGGAGAAGAATCATCATCAAAGGATTTTAAATATGAAGTGACTGGCTCATTTTGATCTTTGTCAGATTACACAACTAATTGGAAGATGGATTCAGGGACCCTAAGACTGAAAGTGGCAGACTCGTTCAGAAGGCTGTTGCAGACCATACAAGAAATAAGGACCTGAATTGGTTGGTCAGTGTTGGGTGGAGAGAAAAAAATACATATCTGTGATCTGTATTGAAGTCACCCTGACAGGATATGGTGGAATGATTTTAAAAAAAATCAAGGCCAATGCTGGGTGTCTAGCCCTGTTAGTTTTTTTGCAGTGAATTGCGAAGTAAATGATGATGGCAAGGAAATATTACAGTATATTTAGAGATAAGTAAAAATGTGAATCTCAGCCATGTGATCTGACTTCACATAAACCAGAAGAAGCCAAAGAAATAGCATTAGAGAAAGAACAGAGAGTGGTCTTCGGAGTCAGTGAGGTGCAGTGTAAGCGCGCAGCTGGAGCTCATGGTTTTTCACTTGAATGTTAAGGCGACGGCGACAAGTGCTAGTTTCTGGTGGTTTTCCTCTCTTCCCTGCTAGCTTGTTTCTCCTTTGTCCTATCTTAAACTCCCAAGAGCCTTTTCAGATTGGCCTAGCTAATCGCCACCGTTCTCAGTTGGACAGATCTCTTCATCATTTGCTGTGGTGCGGATCGCGGCCCTCTCGAGGGCGCTCGTCCGTGTTGAGTCCGCTGTAGGGTGCGATGGTTGTTACGGAATGTCCTCCTGGCACAAGGGAGTGTGGGCCCCCCTTGTTTCAGTAGGGACAGCGTGGGGGGCAGTTTCTCCTCGGAAGGGCGGGATCCTGGGCGAGAGGTCGAGGTCGTGACTGACTTGGGAGTCACCACTAGCTGGTGGTTGGAACTCAAGTGTCTGAGAGAGAAAGTAAAGTGAGAAGAGCAGTGGGCCAAAGACGGGATCCTGAGCCAACACCAGCTCCGAAGGCTGGAGGGAGCCCAAGGAGGGAGTAGTTAAGAGGCACCTGCGCAGGGGGGAGGGTGGTGTCACACACGCGGAGCAGAGTGTCAGAAGTGAGGAAGTGAACTCTCACGTCAGAGGCCGCAGACAGCGTTAGTGAAACAGGCACAGGAGAGTTTCCACTGGATTTGGAAGTTAGGTCATTGTGACCTTTGGCAGAGCAGTGCGATTTGGGTGATGGGGGCAGAAATCAGGGTAAATAGAAGGGACCAAGCAGAAAGTATGGTGAATACAAACTATTCTTGAGAAATGTAGACCAGGAAAGAGATACCTGGAGTATCTGAGTACCTGGAGGGGAATGGAGGATAGGGCCGATTTTTTTGTTTTTTCTTTGTTGTGGCTGATGTTGGAGTTACATCAATCTGAAATTTTTGGATCTGAAAATTAGCTTCTAACATCAGCATATACGATGAAAATTCACATAATTAAAATTATCCCTGAAAATCCTGTGGAAAGTACTGTGTTAGAGACTACTGTGTCATTTCTAAGTAGGTCTGATTTTAATCTGGTTGTGGTTATAAAACTGAAGTGACATAAGTTAGGTGGCAATGTGATGTTAGCGCGAGGTATAGAGTCCCAATAAATGTCTACAGGATTTAACATGTTTTAACAAATAAGAAATAGTAATGATACCTGATTTTATTACCTTAAAGTAAGAGGGGGAAGTTCACTGTACTCTCCACCAACACCAGTGCATCACTGACAATGGTTTATACACAGAGGCATATAATTTCATGAAATGTATGCATTTGGGGGACACTGTGCCCTTATAGGGAGAAGGCAATGGCACCCCACTCCAGTACTCTCGCCTGGAAAATCCCATGGATGGAGGAGCCTGGTAGGCTGCAGTCCATGGGGTCGCGAAGAGTCAGACATGACTGAGCGACTTCACTTTCATTTTTCACTTTTATGCATTGGAGAAGGAAATGGCAACCCACTCCAGTGTTGTTGCCTGGAGAATCCCAGGGATGGGGTTGCACAGAGTCGGACACGCCTGAAGTGACTTAGCAGCAGCAGCAGCAGTGCCCTTATAGCTTGAAGGGAAGGGGAGTAAAGAGGAGAAGGATGAAAGTAGGAGCTTGGGAGGCTAACGGAGTGCGGACGTGGAGGGAGGAAAGTGGTTCTGAAGCTGAAGATGCTTGGCCTTGAAGAGGGGAGAAATACATACTGGCCCTTCGATAATAGTGAAAGAGGCCACCAGTTAGCAGTAAGGGAGTGGAGAGTAGAACGTAAGCGCCTGTGATGGTGGAGTCCCATTTAAGTCGCGTTTCGTGAGACAAGATGTGAGGCAGTGTGCTCACTGAGTTCAGATAGAGGACTTAAAGCCTGAAGTGAACGGTGAGGGTGTGAGCGATGTCCATCATTTGAAGATGTCTGTGTGGTGTGGATAACAGTGGGGGTCCCCGCCGACATCATTTGTTCACGGAGGTGACTGTTTGCAAGATGTTTGGACTTGTATTCGGCAAAGGCTAGCCGCCCGGTGCAGAGTGGAGAAGATGGCTTGTAACATTGATTTAGGCTGTGGTTTTGCTGCCTGGCTGTGATGGAAGGTTAGGCATATGAAGGAAATCAAGATATTTGAGCACTTTAAAATAGTTACAATGTATATTGTCCTGAAAGAGGAAAAACAAACAAGAAAGAGTTCAGTGAGCTGATGTTCCCTGGGTTTTGAAGTGCAGAAGTGAGTTCTTTAGGAAGGGGAGAGGATAGGAGGGTGTGTCCTGGGGAAGACGTAGGCCTTGCCGCTGTAATGGCAGAATTGAGTTGCTGGGAAAACCTCATGTTTTCCACAGAATTGCCCACTAAAAGTAACAGGGCTTCTGGGAAAAATAGGGCTGGGGCAGACCACTTAAAACCTGTGGAACTTTGTAACCAGAGCACTTAAAAAATAACAGTTCTAATAAAATACAAGCCTGGTTAGATTTCCACTCCGCCTGTGCGGGTATCAAAGGCCTAGTGTTCAACCCGCAGGCTTGGGTCTTCCCTGTTAGCGATGTATGTTCCTGTTTAATCAAAAATAAGCATCTGGGGTTTCCCTGGTGGCTCAGTGGAAAGGAATCTGCCTGCCAATGCAGGAGACACAGGTTTGCTCCCTGATCCAGGAAGACCCCACATGCCTTGGGGTAACTAAGCCTGTGCACCTCATCTGCCTAACCCTAACCCTAACCCTAACATCTGCCGAGCCTGTGCTCCGGAGCCCGGGAGCCGCAACTGCTGGCGCGGGAATGCTCTGGAGCCTCTGCTCCACAGCAAGAGAAACCACTGCGGTGAGGGGCCCTCACACTGCTGGGGAGAGTGGCCCCCGCTCTCCACGGCTAGAGAAAGCCTGCGCAGCAATGAGGACCCGGTGCCGCCAAAAATAAATAAATAGATAAAATTATTTTTTTTAAAGGTGAACCTTAATACAAGCATTCCCCCCCCCAAACTTTAGATGTTTTATTTTGTATTGGGGTATAGCCAGTTGACAATGTTGTCATAGTTTCAGGTGACTAGCAAAGGGACTCAGCCATAGATACACATGTATTCATTCTCTCCCAACCCCCCCTCCCATCCAGGATGGCACATAAGGTTGAGCAGAGTTCCACGTGCTAGAAAGGAGGTTCTTGTTGGTTATCCGTTTTAAGTATAGCAGTGTGTACCTGAGCTTCCCAAAGTCCCTAACCATCCCACCCCCCTGCCGCAACCATAAGTTTGCTTTCTGAGTCTTTCTGTTTTGTTTGTAAGTTCATTTGTATCATTTTTTTCAGACTCCACATGTAAGGAATGCCGTTCAGTATTTCTCCTTCCCTGTTTGACTGACTTCACTTGGTATGACATTCTTTGGGTCCATCCATGTTGCTGCAAATGGCATTGTTACATTCTTTTTAATGGCAGAGTAATATTCCACGGTACATGTGTTCCACATCTTCTTTATCCTTTCTTCTGTCAATGGACGTTTAGGTTGCTTCTGTGTCTTGGCTGTTGTAAACAGTGCTAGAGTGAATATTGGGGTGCATATTTTTCTTTTGGATCATGTTTTTCTCCAGATACATGCCCCAGAGTAGGATTGCAGGTCATATGGTAGCTCTATTTATAGTTTTTTAAGGAACTTTCATATTATTCTCCATAGTGGCTATACCAGTTTACATTCCCACCAACAGTTGCAAAAGGGTTCCCTTTTCTCCACACCCTCTCCAGCATTTTTTATTTGTGGATTTTTTGATGATAGCCATTCTGAGCAGTGTGAAGTGATATCTCATTGTAGTTTTGGTTTAGTACATATTTTTTTTTTAATTACTTGGGAGAAACGTTGGGGGGGGGAATCCCAGGATAGAATGTAAAATGTGACAAAGCAATCTAACTACATTGCAAATGTATGAAACAGTCTCAGGAAAGGAGGGAAAAGGTGCTGACCTAAATAAACAAGTTACTGGAAATCACTGGAGTCTGTAAAACTAAAAAGGTAAATGAAAGTAGATAAGTGCTGAATTCTTGTTGATAAGCTGTACCTCAGGGGGATATGGGTTAACAGTTCTGATACTGTTATCGACTTAAACTGGAATTTAACGATTCAATCAATGGATGGTGGACAGTAGGAGCTAGGTTTCTCAGCATTGAAGTGGTTAGAATGATCCATGTGATAATAGATTAGAGTTGGTTGTTTAGTTTAATATGTGCACAGATAATTACATAAAAAGTATAGATGTGTTGTATAATGAAGTGAAAGTGTTAGTGTCCGACTTGGTGACCCCATGGACTGTAGCCTGCCAGGCTCCTCGGTCCATGGGATTCTCCAGGCAAGAATACTGGCGTGGGTTGCCATTTCCTGCTTCAGGGCGTCTTCCCAGCCCGGGAATCAAACCCAGGTCTCTTATGTCTCCTGCATTGGCAGGTGGGTTCTTTACCACGGTGCCTGGGAAGCCCAACAGTGAGCATACCTAGTACCTAGATCTTGGATTCTAATGCCATTTGTCCATAAAAGGAGCCAGGGCTCCTTAGAGAAATGACTGATTCTGGGACTGGGGCAGGAAATACGCCAGATGAGCTTCCACCATCTTGCATTGCCAGAAAGTAACAAACAAAAACACGCAAATGGAGGTGTATCAGAGTGCCGGGGCAGCCAACTGAAAAATCGCCCAGTGGCTGAATGGGGCATAGCTGAGTAGCAGAAGACATGAACTGGCCTTGAACTGTAACCCGAAGTGGAAAATAAGTAGGCATGAGATGCATGAATCCATGTGGATATAAACAGAGAAGAAGTGTTGTAGCACTTTTGGTCTGTGCTGCTGTCGAATTTGTCCCAGATGGCTTAATATGGTGGTTAGTACAGCACTTTCTGAAGCCACCAAACACCAGGGACGATAGGAATACACTTCCGTAGGAATCCCAGCTCTCTTGATTTAGGGCCTTTTGTGTATTGCTAAAATTTGCCCTTTAATTCATTAATGAACTGGGAAAAGCTGTTATGAACCTAATGACTTCTTTATTATGCTGACATCATTCCCGTATTTATCAAGTGCATGTGAGCTAATTTGTATTCAAGAAATGTGTTTAGTACCAAGACAGACTTTATTAGAATTTAATATTTCTGCGGTGGAGTAGTTTCAGGTGATGTCTGAATCCAGAGCATGGCTCCAGGAAGAATGGTCAAAATTAGAGTGGAAGTCCATGGGGAGAAAAGAGGTCCAGGAATTGAAATGCAGAAACAATAAGATAATCACAAATGAGCATTATGTGTGTGAATGTGGTATGCAGGGTCTGTAAACAAGGTTAGACTGAGTCAGAGAGGTTAGAGAAAGAACAGTTGAGGAAGTAAAGCTTGAGCTGAGATAGAAAGGCTGAGAAGGAAGGGCACCGCTCTGCAGTTGGAGGGAGTTGTGTGGCCCTGCCCGGCCTGGCCAGGGTGGTTGGAGCAGAAAGGAAGAGGTGGGAGACGCAGAGGGAGGGGAGGTCAGACAGGATTTTCAGGAAGTTCATCTTCTTCTCGGCTGAAAGGGGAGGACGTCAGTTTACTGAAGGCTAGTGGTACAAGGAAGACTGAGGTCTGTTTTCAGAAAGGCACTTGGCTGCGCATTGGAGAGTGGCGAGTTCTAGGGGTGGGGGCATTTTTCAGAACCATCCAGGTAAGTGCAGTCAGCAGATTGTGTGCAGGGGAGGAGCTGACCTTGCTAGTCTTAGAGTCCTGAAGCAACACATGTATTTTCTTCTTGAACCATCCAGAAAACACTTAACCTTGAAGACTGTGGTTTTAAAAATGTGCACTTCGGTAGTGTGAGGTTGTACTTTGGTCACCACAAAATTTAAGGTAATAAACTTCCTGCCGACAAACCTTATTAGAAATAGGCCCTTTGCTATGATATTACTAGTCTCACCTAAAAATAGTGTGCATCCTTTTAATCTTACATCTCGCCTTTTTCCCGGGTCTTTACCTTTTAAAGTTAATTTTAAAATGAAACAAATCCTTTTAACCTTTACAGAATTCTTCTATAGTGTCTTGGTAGAGCATAATGAATATACTGGTCTTGGAGATTTATGATTGTGTAATTCTTTGCAGTTATTTTTGCACAGTAGTAAAACATAGGGGATTTTAATTCAGACATGGATTTAATGCATGATTCTACCAATTTGGGGCAAGTTATATTACCTCCTTAAGAATTTCTTCATTTTTAAAAATGAGGTTAAATTATACCTATTTCACAGATGTTGAATGAGAAAAATCTGTACAAAAGCACCTAATGCTTTGAGAGATTGTTTACTCTCAAATATTAGTTTTATTTTTCTTTTCTCATAGAAGTAACTTAAATAGGAGGTGGGAGTACTTGTGAAGTGATTCCAGAATGCCAGTGTAACTAAATCCTTCCTGTGGGTTCAGGGCTCACCCTGAATCAGGCTTCTTGAATTTAAATCCCATCACAGATCCTGGTTTGGGACTCTCACTCAGCAGTGAGCCCTGAGTTTCTTCCTTTGGCTTCCTCAAGTGTGAAATGGTAATAAATAGTACCTACTTCATGGGTTGTTTTGAACATGAAATGAGCTAATAAACACAATGCTTTTATTTACTTATTTGCCATCTTCAAAATTGAAGTACAGTTAATTTACATTGTGTCAGATGTGCAGCATGGTGATTCAGTTATACATGCATATGGATTTTTTAGATTCTTTTCCATCGTAGGTTATTACAAGATATTGAATATAGTTCTCTGGGCTATACAGTAGGTCCTTGTTTATGTTTTATGTATCAGTTCAGTCGCTCAGTCGTGTCCGACTCTCTTCGACCCCATGAATCGCAGCACGCCAGGCCTCCCTGTCCAACACCAAGTCCTGGAGTTTTCTCAAATTCATGTCCATTGAGTCGGTAATGTTTTATGTATAGTAGTGTGTATATGTTAATCTCAAACTCCTGATATATCCACCCCAGCCCCATCCCTTTTAGTAACTGTAAGTTCTGTCAATACAGTGCTTTTAGAATGGTGCCTTTCACATAGTATTAAATATATATCATCTATTATCACATACCGTTATTAAAGATACTTTCAGATTCCCTTATCCCTAAGACTTTTGAGCGCTTCTCTTCAAAAAAACCAAAACCAAAAATAAAGGCTGGTCGATTTAGGACTCCTGGGTTAATTGGGGTTTTCTTTAGATTTATTTTTAGCTGTCTAAATTCTAAAAATGCTTTTTGTTTACATGACCTTTTCCCAGGAGGCTCAATTATTTGAACATAACTTTACTGTAGAAGATGTTTTGCTGAAACCATAATTTATAAAATTTCAGTTTTTAAAAAAGTGATTAGCGTATCATTTTGCAGATTTGTGTTATTATACTTTTCTTCCACTTAGCTGAATGTAAATATTACCTGCATATGTTAAGACTGTTTATCAGCATCTGTACATTGCCACTTCCGTTTTTATCTTCCTAGCTGAGTTTATCACCTCTCAGTGGTCCCCTGGGCTGAAAAACCTGTGTCCATAGTTAGTATGCTAATGGTAGTAGACTAGAGTGGCTGAGTTCATTCTGTTTCTTTTAGGCCATGTGACCATGTGCTAATTTGCACTACAAGTGTACACCCAACTGTTTCATGATAGGACATACATTGATAATTTGACAGAGTGTATGGTAAGAAGAGATCTGATCTCATTGATGTGTGATGGTTATTGTATAGCCAATATAATTTTTGGCTTAAAAGAAGGGTTTAATTTTAAAACAATCATGTTAAATTTAAGAAGGGGAATTCTGCTACCCGTGAAGGTAGTGGTATAGTCGGACTGAAAGATTAATGACTGTACTGGGTGAAGCATATCTAACTGGAACACCTGAGTAATGACTTAGAGCTTTATTTCTCATCAGCTCTTTCGGGGATTGTGGGGCTTGTCTCATTCACTCTGAGTACTTTCTGAAATGCTGCTTCAGCTTCGTCTTTATTCTGGTGGTTTTATGGGCATATTTGGGCATATTTTCTCTTGCTCACGTGGTTTTGTTCACATGCTAGCTTTCAGGATAATTTGTGTCTTGGGTGGTAGACATAGTGGGGGATGTGATATTAGTGGATAAAATTCTCTGCAATTAGATTGGGGAATAGCTAATATGTAAAAGTTTAAAAGCCATTATCTGATTTCCTAAAGATGTCAGCAATAGTATGATTCATTTCCTTTCTTAAAATGAAAAGACAACTGGAGGGTAGATATGTTTCTTGGTAGGCCATAATTGACCAAAGAACTTTTATGGATCAGCCTCTGTATAGAATTAATGACCAAAGTATGTCAAAGAACAGCTTTGTAAATTCTTAAAGTAAGAAAGCTGTTTCACCAATTCAACCTAATTATATAAAGTTTCACTTTAAAAAATAATCAATGATACAGATGCTTCTGGTTTAAAAAGTAGGTCATTTGGCAAACATGTGTTGTTTAGGAATTTTACAAATTATATGCAAATTTAGGTCTAATAAAATGAATCATATTCTCATCATGTTCTTAAAGTGTATCCTTTTGCCTCTTAAAAATATTGTCTACCTTAAAATATTTTATTTGCAAAAAGGATTGCTAGGTTCAGTGTGCTTATTAGATTCTGAAATTTCACCAAAACTAGTAACTGTGTGAAGAGTTCCATGTTTAACTTGTGCTATTTTGCATATTGGATTGTGATAAGTGTGTTACTAAATTATTTATTCTGATGAGACCAGAAATGTATATATCATTCAAAAGCTGTGTTCGTTCCTGAGTTAAGATTTTCATTTGAATATATATGTCTTGATTGTCCTTCTTCCTGTTCTTATGCAGGTCATGGCAAAACCCCAAAAGATGCGGCGTCAGTTCGTGCCACACATCCAATACCAGCAGCCTGTGGGATTTATTATTTTGAAGTAAAAATTGTCAGTAAGGGAAGAGATGGGTAAGTGGAAATTTTGGTGGGAAAAATTTGTTTATGGATAATTATTTTTGTTTTCATTCATAACCGTTTATGATGTAATTGGAAAATTGGAATTTTTTGGAAAATTTTGGTAATTGAAAGAGTGGAATCTGAATATTGTAGTATAGCAGGTTTTATCTGGTTCTGCTTAAATACTTGTTGAAGTTAACATTTGAGTTGATAAAAATTTGGTTCTGCTTAAATACTTGTTGAAGTTAACATTTGAGTTGATAAAATTACCAGAATTTTCTGGTAGGTTTGTTGTTAAAAGGGAGAATTGGAATAAAACAATAGAGAGATAATGGCTCATTTTCCATGCCTTTCTTACACTGCCATTTTCTGAATTCCACTGAGAAGTTAAATCTTCTCCAAGATAGTTAACCAAAACCAAAAGGTGATTCACAGGTATTTTGTAGGGGTGGAGACTCAGAATTTTAGGTTTAGGTCAGGGAAATGTATGTTAGTACACTGTCAGCTATTGCAAGGATTAGGATGTAGTTTAGAAGGTTCCAGCTGATAATTTCGTGTAGATGCTGGAACTAACTTTTGTGTCATTGCTTTTCAACTTGGGATATGTGGTGTGTACACACAGTATATACGCCACTCTGTTAGGGACTAATAAAAATACAGTAGCTTGGTTCTTACCCCCAAAGTTCCTTAGTCAGTATTTTCAGGTGTAGCGCTTGGACATGATGGACATTTTGAGGACACTCCACAGGGAATTTCGGTGCATCCCTCTCTCTGAATGAGAGCTGATTATATAGACTTATTGGATCGGTTCTGTGGTATTTCCTGATAAATTTATTGTGGTATCAGAGATCCTTTAAAGCATCTCTAGAGTTGTTTGTTCAGCTTCCAAGGTGAAGTTACTAGAATGTGTAACTTTACCTGTATTTGAAGTGAATCATTTCACCCCTTTTAGTGCTTCTTGTGGGTTTAATTGACAAAATAAGTGTGTTCAATAGATTATTCCTCTTACTTTATTTGCTGAACATCATCAGTGGCAACGATATGCAAAGTACAAAGTGACACCTTGGATTCAGTGGTAACTTTTTAGCTACTTCAGTTTTCCCAGGGTGATCAGGCCAAAGATAAAATCATAGAAGCCAAGAGTAAAGTGATTGAGAGACCCCAGATTGAAATGGCACATAATTGTAACCATTTCTAGTTGCACCGCTGCATACTCTCCCAGTTCTTTTATACTTCACATTATATCATTGGCTCCATAATGCTGGTGTTGCTCAGGATAATTCCCAGAATTCTCTCCCTTTAGCTCTGCGTAACTCTGCAGGAGCTTGACCTTATATCTTCGTGGCTGCCAGTACTCTGATGAGCCTCAAATCTGCAACTGAATCTCGGGATATTCCCTTGAGCTCTGGACCAGATGTTTGTATTTGAATGTCCCACAGGCATTTAAATTTAGCTTATTTAAAGTCGTTTTCTCAACCATAGCCTGGCTCATGGTTTCACTATTGCTAGAAACTTGCATATTTCCTGCCTTTAACTTTCTCTGTCCACTTCTACAGTTTCTGCCCGAGTCAGGGGTTGGTCATCTCTCCCCTGAATGCCTGAGATCTCCCAGGTGCCCCTGTTTTGCTCTCACTCCAGTCTATTAACTGTTGTCCATCTTCCTTCTGATACAGAACTGAAGGGTCTGTCCCTCTCTTAAGATTATTTAATACACCAGTTACTTTGAGAATAAAATCTAAAACTTCTTAGCAGGATCCTTCGTGATGTATGATTAATGCCTTGCTAATTTTTTAGTCTCATCTTTTTGTGGCCAGAATTTCTTTCATTTTTGAAACTAGGTATATTTTACGTGTAGTAAAACTTAAACTGTTTTAGCGTGCGGGTCTGTGAGTTTTGATAGATGTGTACGGTCTTGTAACCATCACCAGAATCAATATATAAAACAATTCCATCACCCACCGACACCCAGATTCCTCCATATCTCTTTTCAGGCAACCTTTCCCTATCTCCAGCCCCTGGCAACCACTGATTTGTTTTCTTCCTTTATAGTTTGCTGTTTCTAGGATGGTATATACATGGAGTCATGTAGTGTAAAGAGTATAGTAGCCTTTTAAGTCCGGCACCTTTCACTTCGTATAATGCATGTGAAGTTCATCCTTATTATTGTATGTATTGGTAGCTGTTATCGCTGATTGTATGGAGGAACCAACCACAGTGTCCTTACTCTTCTGGTGAAGGACATCAGATTATTTCCAGTTTTTTGGCAACTAGTTTTTGCATAGACGTGAGTTTTCACTTAATTTGGGTAAATACACAGGAATGGGATGGCTGGGTTGTTCGTTAAGTGTCTTTTAACTTTATAAGAAACTGCCAAGCTGTTTTGCAGTGTGGCTGTGCTGGCTTCCGTTCCCAGTAGCAGTGTGTGGGGTCCCAGAGGCTGTGCCTCCTCAGAAGCCCTTGGTATTGTCAGTGTTGTTTTGTTTGTTTGTCTTTAATTTGCTGCCATTCTAATAGATACCTAGTGGTTTCTTGTGATTTTAACTTTCATTTCCCTAATGACCAATGATGTTGAAGGATCATTAATTCTTATCTGCCCTACATTTTTTTAAAACAAACTTAATAATTCTTTCATTTTAATTTTAAATTAATTACTTGTCAACAACTATGGACATGGTTAAGAAAGGATGTAACAGATATACTTAAGAATACTGAATTGACCAGTGGAATTGAATGGAGTGCTTCTTAGGGCAATTCTCATTTTAGCCTTCACCCTGATTAAATTTAAGATCCTTATTTCTCCTCTCTTTCCTGAGCTGGGGGGGCTCAAAGTGGGGTACCCAGTTACTCTCCATTCCCACTTTCCTGCCAGTTGGACTTGGAGAAACAAGCCCCAGAAAACAGAAAGTAGGGTGTTAAACAGAGCTGAACCAATGTAAAGTGACCCAACAGGAGAGGGATGGGACACGCTTTAGGTTAGAAAAATGTCATCTAATCACGCTGGGGTCCACTTGCCCAGCACCCAGCAATGCCAGTCTGCTGACACCGGCTTGTGGTGAAGGACAGTGTTTAGTGTGAGCAGCGGGCCAGGAGGATGGGCAGCTCATGCCCCAGTGACCCAGACTCCCCAGTGGCTTTCCGGGGAGGTTTTTAAAGGCAACATTAGAGCTGAGGGCTGCAGGGTATATGATCAGCCTGTGGGCTTTCTTCAGCTGGTGGTGAGATAACAGGGTGATGCTTTGGGAATCTTAATCATCAGCCTCTGGTTCCCGCCTGTCCAGGGTCAGCATGTAGCATAGTCACCATCCACCCCCTGGGAGGGGTGGGGGGGGTCTTAGTTTCCAGAACAACTCAGAGATACTCTCAGGTTGTTACGTGTATCCCTTGAGGGAGACTGGGGCTCCGAACTAGCAAGCTGTCATTGCTTTTTTTGAATGACTGCTTTTCATTTGTTTCTGCATTCCCTTTCTTCCCTAGTTAGTCACTGCTTGGTCTGCTCTTTGGAACTCAGGAAACACGGAAGGGCTTCCGTACCCGCGAAGGCCTCTCGGGGCCTGCTGGGTTTCAGTCTCCCTTTTTCTGATAGGTCTCGGTCTGGAGGGGGAGAGGGGTGAGAGCAGAGAAGGAATCAAGTTTTGGATAGAGCGGTTACCCGTCAACCTGGCGAGAAATTTAAAAATGAATGTCTGTCGTCCCTTTCCCCATTGGCCAAGCTTATTAGCTAGTTTATTACTCTTCAGGCCCTAGTTTACAGGTGCTTCTTACGGTGGTGCTTTCTCCTTCCCAGAATGAGATCGTGCCTTTGTCACGCTTCCTCTCCTTTGAGGGCAGACAAATTAGAGTACCTATGATGCTGTAATTGTCACTTATTGATTCAAGGATAAGGGACGATTTTATATTTCTGTATTTCAGTGCTTTCTTTTTAGCCAGCCCTCATGAATGAACAAATGGATAGATGAGAAACAGTACCTACCGCCTGTATATTCTTGGCGAAAACCATTGGTTTTTTTGTCTGATTTGTTTATTTCTGGTAATCTTTTTGAGTGCAGTTTTAGGTCCAACTCAATGCTTTTGGGAGCGAAGAACAAACAGTTCATTTATGGAACAAAAGCAAGTCATGTAGCTTATTTTGGCCAAGTAAGGTCTTTCTGGAGATACATTGAACTGTTATCAAGAGATAAAAGAAGTCCTTCCTAAATTCCTAACGATGTTGTGAAGATGTAACCAGAAAGAGCAGCTGTCAGCTATCTTTCATTTGCAGTGATATATGCTCACCTGAGAGTTTATTATATTTAATTTTGAATTTTTTTTTAAGCAATGCATTTATCCAAGATAGGGACAGATAAATAAGTATTTGGATCCAATATGGCAGTTTTCTTAAGAGAAATTGTCGTTGTAGCAGGTTTTTTCATAAAGTGGCAGGAGTTGGGTATGAGTTGCTTCTCAGTTTATTTGTAAAATGTGTGATTTCTAGGTTGCCTTGGAAGGTTAGGAATATGACTGTGAAGATTATTACTTGTATTTCTTCATTGCCTAAGAAGTGAGGCTTGAAGGAAGCTTCTTATTGAATAAAACAATATGTTTTGCTTTCTGCCTTGGATTTTCATTTATTTTCAATTTCATTTAAATGTTTATTTTCATTTAAACATAATTTTTTTGTATGTTCAGCAAAGTAAGCTTACTTTTATGAGGACAGAATAACCAGTCAGATTTTTTAATTTCAAAATGAATTTCTAACATTTTGCAACCAAAAAATTAAATCACATTATCTGCGTAAAACCATTTTTTAGGAGACTTATTTAAAGGGTATATATTTACTTCATGTTCTTGTTAATTCTTATTGACTGTCTAGATGAATTTCTAATAGACTTGGTCTCATGAATGTACTTTCAGTTCAGGAATTTCATTCAGGTTTTAAATTATGCATACTAATAGAGGCAGTGGGGATAAAGTTAATTATAAATGTGAGAGATAATAAAATTTTTATTTGGAAATTTTTAGAATAATTTATTATGAGTGTGATATTTTTAGCTCTTCAAACAAAATATTGATGCCATTCTGCCAGTGTGATCCAGGAGAAATCAGCAAGTAATCCAGTCTCTGTTCTGTTCCTAAATTCTGCTGATAATAAAATGTAGTCTTCAGAACATTCCTTCTATGCTTCCTGACTTTTCTGGATTATTTCCTGGGGGGGAGTAGAAAAGAAATCAAAGGCCTTTTCCCCCATCTGTCCTTAAAAGGTCTTTCCTTGTGGCTTTCTGTCAGTGACAGCAGTAAAGGGAAGCACAAACGGGAACGGCGAAAAAGACCAAGCGAACCATATATTTGTTAACGCAGTGAATTTAATGGATTGAACAAGAGTGATACATGGAGTATCAGGTGCTGTCAGCAACTGAGCAAGTTTCGATAAGCACTCATTCATCTCTGCCTTCTCCCTGGATTCCAGTAGAGAACCTGGTAGCAGAAGCACAGTAAATGCATCGAGTGAAGCGAACGTGGGTTCCTGTCCTCCAGGAATACAGAATTCAGTATGTGGAGGGCACAGTGGTGCAGGGCGGGGAGCAGATATGTGCGAATAACTCCAGATGAAGGCGTGCTATAGGAGGTACTTAAAGAATGGAAGACCAGATGGGAGAACTGAGGAGATGATGATTCTAGCTCCAGGAAACAGATTTATAAAGGAAATAGTGTTTGATCGGCCTTAGAAAATGAGTTAGAGTTTGAGATACTTTGTTGGGGAAAAATATTCCTGACTGTGCTAAGTGGGAGGAATGGAACCATATGGTGTCTTTGGCTGAGGTACATGACCCAGTGTTAGTGGTGATTGCGGGCTCATGGTGAAGAGTTCGCAGAAGTATGAGCGGAGTTGAGATCGGGTATGGAGAGCCGTGATGATAGTTCTGTGGGTGAGTACTCGGTAGGTAGAAGGGGGCCTTCGGTCTTCTTGAGTTGGGCAGTGGTGTTTTATCTGTTTAGAAGGACAGTTCTGAGTGGGGAGGGGATCCAGTGTGGAGAAGAGCCAGAGATGGGAGCGAGGCTCTGAGGCTGTGGCCTGGGAGTGAATTGTGATAGAGGTTAGAAAAACAGGAAGAAGAGGTAGTTCCACTGGTCGGGTACCTCTTAATACCGGCTGCTGTGCTCGGAACCTGGGGTTACAAGGATGGGTTGGCCGAGACCGGGTCCCTGCCTTCCAGATGCGTGTGAGTAAGGTGAGAAGTGAATATGTCAGCACATCACAACATGTATAACAATAGCTGTGTGAACAAAGCAGAGAAGTGCGGTGGGGAAAGTGACCAGCTCTGTTGGAAGATGGGGTGGCAATCAGGGAAGCCTCCAGAAGGTGTGCATGTAGTTACGGAAGAGGAAGAAAGCCGGGCATGAGTCTCTCTCACTCCCCTGTCTTTCAGCCACCTGCTCACCCTCCTTAGACCAGTTTCCTAGGAACCCCTCCAGAGATCGCCGCTCAGCAGAGCATTCAAAGACAGACAGCTGCCCTAGAAGCTGACTTCGTTACTTCTGCTAAAATACAGTGAAGCACTTTGGGGTTAGAAAGAGGGAGACTGGGGTGTTGGCTCTGCCACTTTAACCGGGGCTTCCCTAGTGGCGGCTCAGACAGTAAAGAAGGCCTGCAGTGTGGGAGGCCTGGGTTCAGTCCCTCGGTCCGGAAGATCCCCTGGAGGAGGGCATGGCAGCCCACTCCAGTATTCTGGCCGGGAGAATCCCATGGACAGAGGAGCCTGCTGGCCTACAGTTCATGGGGTTGCAGAGAGTTGGATTTGACTGAGCGACTACATCACTTTGGCTTTTCTGCCACTTACTAGTTCTGTGTCCTTGTACTTTTTGACAAACTTTTTTTTCCCTTTTCTGTAAAATGGAAACAGTGCCAGCCTCAGAGGATTGTAAATAGTTCAGGCAAAGCAGCTGTTCAATGCCTGCTGCAAATCCTTGATGCTGCTGTGGCCGATGGAGAGAGAGAAACACAAAGGTTTGCGGCAGGAATATGTCTAGGGTTGATCGTGAAGGGCCTTCTAGTGGATAATCTCTACCTATTAGGTGCTAGTTTTAATGGGGAATGATAATGGTTGGATTTGCATGTTGGGACGGTTACTCTGATACAGAAAAGAGAGGTCTGAGAGACACAAGAGGACCACTTGGGCCATTATGAGTTTGAATTGGCTTAATCTGTGTAGTGGAGTTAGTGAGAAGAATAGATGGATTTGTTAGCTCTTTAGGACTTTAAAGAAAACGAAAAGGCTTGATTAGAAAGTGGGAATAGTAAGGGTAGGCTGTTAAAAAGCAAAGAATGAAGGGTGGTGACTGGGACAGTCGATTTGATAGATGGTGCTGTGACTGAACATAATAAAGAATACTGGAGGAAAGTGGAGCTTTGAAATTGCAGGTAATGGGAACAGTGTGAGACGATCCAGATGATGAATTAATAGTAGGGCTTTGGCTAAAAATAAATGGGATTTAGGAGAGAGAAAAGCTGTCAGTGGATTTTGGAGTCATCAGAATGTAAGTTGTTGAAGCCTGGAGAATTGACATGATCATCCAAGTATGTGGTGTAAAAAAGAGGAGGCCCGAGGGTGGACATCTGAAACACCATATTTATAGGAAATGTAGAAGGGTATTAATAGCTAAGAATTCTGAGCAGGGATGGTCAGAGTCGGAAGGAAGGTCATAGAGAGTCCTAAGCGGTAGAAGCCAAGGAAGTCAGCTAAAAGGAGAACTGAATTGTCTGCTGGTCGGTCACTGCGAAGGTTGTTAATCCTTGTTCTAGCAAATCCCTTCAAGTTGGGGCGGGAGTGAGTACAGTGTGTTAGGGAGTTAGAGTGCGGGACAGGGTTAATGGAGCCAGAGGCTGCCTAGCTGTGTGGCTGTTATGGGAATAGTCATTCTGTCCCTTCAGAAAAATAGGAAGAAAATTACATCTTGGATAAATTCTACTAATGATTCAACTTGTTTCCTTCCAATGTTTATATATACATTTTTATTACACAGCTCTACTCTTCCTTAAACAGTTTTATAGCCTGTTTTTATTATTGATTTACTTACTGTGTATTTTTTAACCTACTTACTGGTGTAAGCCTTTTGCTATAAGAATAAAAGCTCTGGTCATCTTTCTTCTTTTTGCTTTATTTTTTTTTCCTGCAGTATCATCTGTTGTATATGTATTAAGGCCCATCCATAGCTATTCTCCTCTTGTTATTTGTTTCTGTAACTTTTCACTATTCGAAATGACTTTTTTGCATTTGCATTAAATGATTTTTTTTTTTAATCTTTCTTAGGGAAGATTTCTTGAAGTAGAATCAGTGTATCAAAAGAAAGACTCTATACACTTTTAGATACACGATGCAATGACCAAATTACTCTCTAGAAAATTGAGTTCAGCTTCGGTTTGAACAGGACAAGCTTGGTCACATGTGTAAATTAAGGAGAGGGAATCACCGGGGAATCCAAGGCGAGTTGAGGAAACAAGCTCCTTTGCTGAGGGGGTGGGGTTGAGGGGTTAAATACAAGTTAGGAATGTGGGCTGGAATATGCAGTTGATTAGAACAGAAACATCTCTGCTTTGGGGAGCCTGTCTTGATAGCCTTTGCACCTCCAAACTAGGTTAGACTCCTCTCTTATCTGCTTTCATAGCACTTCTACTCCCCGTCACAGCATTTCATCATAGTCATAATTATTTATGTAAGATCTGTCTTTCTTGTTAGTGTGAGCTCCACTAGAGAACAGACTTTCGTCCTTCCCAACTTAATCTCTGTTGTCCCACACATAGTTACTTAGTAAATATACCTTGATCAGAGAAGTAAAAATGTTGAACTGTGAGATCTAAAACCATGAATTTGTTGTGACAGCAATTTACATATGTAACATTATTTTTCACTATGTACTCAGCTGGCTGGGGAGGAAAGTTGAATTGCATGATTGATGCAGAATGGAAAATTAACAGTTTAGGAAGTTAGAAGAACAGTTGTAGTAGTTGAGGTTTATCGGTGAAGGAACATTCAAACGGACAATTTTAGTTCAGGCTGGGTGAAGGAGAAATGAAATCAGTAAAGAGCTAGTAAAAGTAGACAAAATGGAGACATTTGAGGGTTGCTGTTTGTAGTCAGGCTGAAGAAGAGGTGTGGTGGGATTTCTGAGGTGGAGCTCCTGGAGCTGCCAGGTGGGATGTACCAGTGAAAGACAGCCTGTGTGAGAGGAGGGAAGGGCTTTTGGTCAGTTCTTCACTGGTGTGTCCTCAGGGCATAGAATGGTGTCAGGCACAGAGCAGGAGCCTGGGTGAAGGTGGTGGGAAGAGCAGCTTCTCCTCTGCAGACCCTAGCCCTGTGTCCCGGGCAGCGTGTAGGTGCTGGTGTTTATCGAACGGCCAAGGTGAAGCTTGGGTTCTGGATACTTCTTTACCTGCATTTTGAAACCACCAAAGATGCTTGGGAGCTGCATTGTTGATGGTGAGGAGGAAAGTGTTATTTAACAAGTGCCTTGTGAATGTGGGGAAAGTGCCCTAGAGAGAGATAACCGCCACGTTTCTTAAACATACCTTGAGTTGGTTATCTGTCTTCAGTGTTGTTGAAATCCCAAGTCACCTCTTCGCCTACTCCATCACTTATTTTATGCCCAGCAAATGCGTGTGGATTTTTTAAAGAACATTTTCTCCAGTTGTAAGGTAATGTATTCTTCCAAGGAATGTATGTATGTCATTTCATGCAGCATGTGGGATCTTGATTCCCTGATCAGGAATCACATCTGCTCTCCTTGCATTGGAAGCTTTTTGGAGTCTTAACCAGTGGACCACCAAAGTATTCTTATGCAAAAGAGAAAAATCAGACAAATCCTGTGAAGTAGAGAAAAGCGTGACTATTTTAAATAGCATCTGCAGTCCTACCACTCATACTGAACTACAGTTGATATTTTGGGGTATATTCTGCCTTTTTTCCTTCTATTCAAACAAATTTTAATGTTAGTCTAAGAATGAAAAATTGGTTTAAGATGTATGTGAATCATATGTACCACTACCTATACTCAATATGAATTTAATTAAAAATTGAGAGAAAACCCCCTTTTAATGATGTCTTGAAGATACCCACAGTCTTTCAGTGTAACATTAAGGTTATACTTGCTGTTCGTGTTTAGTCTCTGAATCGTGTCTGACTTTTTGTGGCTCCATGGCCGTAGCTCTCCAGGCAAGAATACTGGAGTGAGTTGCCGTTTCCTTCTCAGGAGATCGTCCCTACCCAGGGATCAAACCCAGGTCGCCTGCATTAGCAGGCAGATTCTTGAGCACAGAGCTACCAGGGAAGCCTGTTAAGGTTGTATAGCTTTGTCGTAATGAATATATTATTACTTAGTCATATTTCAGTTATACAGAATCAGAAAACAGTTTGTAACCAGTCTGTTTATGTTTTTTTTCGGATATATTGCATGCTTGCTGCTTGCCTACTGCTGAAATCACTTACATAAAAGTAAATGTTCCAGAATAGAGAGATGTGACCTGTTAGTCCTGGACCTTCTGATTTTCTGGGGGTGATTTGGCCCTTGAGTAGGTTTTTCAGGAGGGCCGGTTGTTTAAAGTGATGACAGAGTAGAAACTGTTTGGGATAGACGCGCAGGCTGGCGAGTCGTCCCTCATCCTAGGGCTGCCCTCTCTGTGATTCAGATGATGCGGAATCTCAGCAGCCTTCCTCCCCAGCATTTTCACATGTCAAGAAGAGTTAATACAGTGAACACCCACATATCACCTTAATTTTAGAGTTAGGATTTTGCTCTATTTGCTTTATCCCAGATCTGTCCATCCAGGAATACTTTTTTTTTCCCCTAAATGCAAAGTCAGAGTTTCCAAACCAGTTTTAATTCTCCAATTTTACACTTGAATCTCTTTTCTTACTCTGAAAATCTTGTTTCTGATCCTATTGACATGATTTTCTTTGCTTTGTCTTAGAACATAACTATACAATTCTGAATGAACATACCAATACTATTACTAAAAGAATGTTGAATACCACATGGTTTTTTTTTTAGTTTCACACTAACTGACATTGTATTAGTTTCACTTGTTTAAATTTATCTTCGTTCATAGGGATTGCTTTTTTCTTTTTGATTTTTATTTAAATTAAATAACACATCTGAACATTTACATTGTTCACAAATTAAAACTGTACAAGAAGGCCCTTCACAGAAGGCCCCCTTTGTCCTTCCCCATAGGTAACCATTTTCACTGAGTCTTGTTTTTTTCTATTACTTCCTTTTGAACTTACAAGCAGATATGCCAGAGAAGACTATGAACAGTCACTGGTGACACTAATTGCCTCTAGATATGGGGAAGTGGTTAGGTGGAAATAGGAGTGAAAGGAAACTTTAAACATTTTTGTCACGTTTGAATTCTCGTTTTTTATCATGATGTGGTCTGTTTGCCTTTTTTTTTTTTTTTTTTTTTAAAGGCAGGGCCTTAGTGTATTTTTACGCTTAGAAAATTACTTTATAGTAATACCTGTAGTCTCCTCTTTAAAGATATTCTCTGTTGTGAGGAGTGATGGAATTAATTACTAACCTCTTTTGGACCTTCCCTTCCCTCTTTCCTAGAATCTTTTTATTGAGTCTTTTGGATAACCAGCATTTAGGTTTCTTTGCTGAGGGGGGGACAGATGGGAATCTTTCCAGTCCTCCTCTTTATTGATTGAAGTATAGTTGCTTTACAGTATTGTATTAGTTTCAGAGGTATAACATAGTGATTGAGTATTTTTTAGGTTATACTCCATTTAAAGTTATTATGAAATATTGGCTATATTTCCTGTGCTATACAGTGTGTCCATGTAGCTTATTTAGTGTATGCATTGTAGTTTATACCTCTTAATTGTCTACCCTTATCTTGTTTTCTGTATTTGTGAATCTGTTTATGTTTTGTTATATTCATTCCTTTTATTTTTTAGATTGCATATATGTGCTAACATATAGTATTTGTTTTTCTTTGACTTATTTCACTGAACTCAGTACTCTCCAAGTCCTCCATGTTGTTGCAAATGGCAGAATTCTTGGCTGCATAGAACTGTGTGTGTGTGTGTGTGTGTGAGAGAGAGAGAGAGAGAGAGAGATCACATCTTCACCTATTTATGTGACGCTTACGTTGCTTCCATATCTTGGCTGTTGGAAATAATGCTGCTGTGAACATTGGGGTGCATGTATCTTTTAAAATGAGTGTTTTCATTGTCTTCAGGAGTGGAATTGCTGGATCATATGGTAGTCTGTTTTTAGAACTACTTTTTAATTGACTGCACCAATTTCCATTCCCATGAACAGTGTACAAAGGTTCCCTTTGCTCCATTTCTTTACCAGTATTTGTTATTTGTGGTCTTTTTGATGAGGGCTGTTCTGACAGGTGTGATGTGATAGCTTACTCTGGTTTTGATTGCTTTTCCCTGATGACTAACAGTGTGAAGAACCAGCTTTTGGTTTTTTTATTTTCTCAGGTTTCCTGTTTTCAATTTCATTGATTTATGCTCTGATTTTTAATATTTCTTCTCTTCTTAGGTTTATATTTTTCTTAATTACTGGTTTCCTAAGATAGAAGCATAAATTGTTGGTTTTAGATTATTACAATGTTCAATACTATAAATTTTCCTCTAAGTACCTTTTTAAAGCTGCATCCCACAAATTTTGATAAGTTATGTTTTCATTTTTATGTAGTCTGAGATATTTTAAAATTTCTTTTGAGAAATCTTCTTTGTGACCTTTTTGTTATTTAGAAGTGTGATGCTTAATCACTAAATAATTTGAGATTTTTCAGCTTGTGATTTTTTGTTCAACTTCATTATTGGTTTCAGAGCATCCCTTGTATTATTTCAGTTTTAAAAATGTGAATCTGATCTTTCCTGGTGCATGTTTTTGTGAACTTGTGAAGAATGTGTATTCTGATGTTTGCAGATGTGGAGTCAGTGAAAGCCGGCTGGTCGATGGTGTTCTCTGGTTTTCCGCCTGCTCTGCCTGCCAGTTACAGAGGTCTCCAGTTATAATAGTGGACTTGACTATTTTCCTGTGTAATTCTATCAGTTTTTGCCTCACATCGTTGGACATTTTGTTACCAGGTGCATCAGCATTAGGAATTGTTATGCCTTCTTCAAGAATTGACACTTCACATAATGCTTCTCTTTAACCCTGATAATTTCCCTTGTTCTGAAATCTGCTTTGTTTGGAACTAATATAACTAGTCCAGCTTTCTTTTGCTTAGTATTAGCATAGTGTACCTCTCTTCATCCCTTCATGTTAATCTGTCTGTGTCTTTATAATATAAAATAGGTTTCTTGTAGACAGCATTCGTGGGTCTTATTCTCTTACTCTGTCAGTTTCTTTTGATTGTTTTATTTAGACCTTTCACATTGAAAATGATTATTGTTATAATTGGGGTGATATCAGCATTGATTTTAACTATTTTATCCATTGCATTTGTTCCCTGTTGCTTTTTAAAAACTCTTTTCCCCGCTTCAGTGTTCATTGAGCATTTTAAAAAATGATTGCATTTTCTCTTCTATCTTGAGATAGCATTTGTAGTTCTTTTAAAAATTTTATTGGTAGAGTTGCAGTAGACATTTCCAACTACTATTAAGTCCATTTTCAAGTAACACTTCACCACTTCACAGGTGATGCAGATGCTTTCTGACAGATTATAACCAATCGCTCCTTCTCAGCGGTACCAGCTACGTCACCGCTGCTTTTCTCCTTGCTTCTGAACATCCTTGAAATAATGATACTGTACACAAAAGCAGGACCACTTGTAGAGGATGCACGCACATGACCGTGTCTGCCAGACACATGAGCTAACTTACGTGATTGGACATGTGAACGCACGTTCGCCTCTGAGAAAGTTCGCAACTTGAAGATTCGTATGTAGGCGACTTACTGCACATAGTACCACAATATGCTGCGTGTCCATCAAATCTTCTCGCTGTCTTGCTGCTGTTGAGTTTGGGCTTGTTTTTGTATGTCATGCACACCTCAGACAGCTGCCAGCTGCCTTGGTTCACTGCTGGGTGTGAGCCACAGCCCTGCACATCTGGTGTTGCAAATCTCCCCTGTCCAATAACTCCTTCCACCACTTCGCAACTCACAAGCTGCAGTCCTATTTCACCGACTTCCCCAAGTAACCTTTAGGTCTTTCTCAGTGTAAGGTGCCATATTTATTATAGTATTTATATATTTCTTGAAAATTCAGCATGTGTAAAACCATTTTTATTGAGTTTTGGTCGTTTTTTATTGGATTTTTACCTTTTTAAAAAAAGATATGATGAAGTTTTTTAATGTTGTGCTCTTAAACCCGTTTTCTCCTTAAGCTCTGTGGATTTTATTGCATGATGTTGTATACTGCAATGATTTTAAAGAACTCAGACGTCATGATAATAGCAGAACTGACTGTAATTGCTCTATCCCATATCTGCCCATTCCTCTGTCCGCCCAGCCAGCCATCTTATTTTCTAACGCATTTCGAAGTAAGCAGACTTAACGCCTAATGATTATGGCATGCATAGATAGCGTTAACTAGAATTTGGTACTTGCTTACTGCTCTTTTTAAAATTATCATAAAAGTTACGTACTGTGAAGTCTGAAGTGTACCTTTTGATGAGTAGAAGTGTTTCCTCCTCCACTTTCCCAGTTAGACCCTGTCCTCACTGTCTCAGAAGAGCCATTGTTTTCGTTTTGCCTGTTCCAGAACTTCATATACAGGCATACTTTGGAGAAATTGCAGGTTCAGTTTCAGACCACTACAGTAAAGCAAATATCACAGTAAAGCAAGTCACATGAATTTTTTGGTTTCCCAGTGCAAATGAGTTATGTTAACATTATACTATCAGCTGTTCATGGTGCAGTAGCATCATGTCAGAAAAAAAAGTATATCCCTTAATTTAAAAGTACTTAATTGTCAGAAATGCTAATAATAGTGGAAATGGTTGAGATATTACAAGAATTCCCAAGACGTGATAGAGACGCAAAGTGAGCAGGTGCTGCTCGAAAATCGGTGCTGATGGACCTTGGTTTTTTTAAAGCTGTATCTGTGAAGCTGAGTAAAATGAGGTATGTCTGCAAAAGGGGTCATACAGCAGACTCTTTTGTAGGATTTCTTTGATTCAAGATTACATTTTTTAGGTCATCCATGTTGTGTATATCAGTAATTCATTTTCCATTTTATTTCTGAGTAGAACATACCACAGTTTGTGAATCCGTTCACTTGTTGATAGATACGTAGGCTGTTTCAGTTTTTTCTCTTTTGTGAAGAAAGTTCTTAGGAGCATGGTTATACACATTTCTAGGTGCACATGTTGCCCTCCTTTCTCTTCTGAGTGGAACCGCAGGGTCTGGGGGTAAGCACGCACTCAGACTTAAGTTGCCAGCCACATTCCAAAGGAGTTGTGCCATCTTACATTCCCACCAGCAGTGGCTGACAGTTCTTATTGTACCGAATTCTTGGCAGTACTGGTGTGGGCAGTCTGAAATTTTAACCATTCTGCCGGATGTATAGTGGTACCTCAGTGTGGTTTTAATTTCCCTTTTGTCGTGACTAATAGTCACTACAGTGTAGCAGTTTCACGTGCTTCTTGTTCATTTGCAGTTTTCTGCGATATTTTCTGAAATGTCTATTCAGATCTTTTGTTCATTTATAAAAATTAGATTGTCTTGTGTCTTTGGGGCAGAGTTTAATTTTGCTGATGTCTGACTTATGAGTTTGTTATTTTATGGTTCTTGCTTTCTGTGTCCGAATAGGTATTTGCTTTATCCCCATGTAAGTAAGATACTTCTACATGTTTTCTTTTAGAAGCTTTATACATTTAATCTTTGTGTTTAGGACTGTGATCCATTTTCAGTTGAGTTTTATGTATTGTGTGAGGTAGAGATTAATGTTTAGTTTTCCAAATGGATATCAGTTCTATCACTGTTGATAGAAAAACCTTCCTTACTCTTTTGGACTATTTTGGCACCCTTGTAAAAATTTTAAGTGATTGTGTAAGTGTGGAACTCTTTTGGGTCTCTTTCTGAATCCGTTGCGTTGATTTGTTTGTTGATCCTTAATGCCAGTACCACACTGTCCTGATTACTTAGGTTTATGTCAGGTGAATCTTGAGGTCAAATGATGTAAGTCCGATGTCTGTATTCTTTTTCATACTTTCTTTTGGATATTTTAGATCCTATTTATTTCAAACGTTAGAATCAGCCTGTCAGTTTTATAGAAACCTCCTAGCATGAGTATAATTTGGATTGCATTGACTCTGGAGATCAATTTGGAGAGAATTGTAGCCTTAATAATATTGAGTCTTCTAGTCCATAAATGTGATGTATCTCTCCGTTTATTTACATCTTCTTTAATTTCCCCATCATTGTTTGGTAATTTTCAGCTGAAAAATTCTACATGTCTTTTGTTCACTTCTTAAATGTTTTATACTTTCTGGTGCTATCGTAGATGTAATTGTTTTTAAAATTTTATTTTCTTAGTATTTGCTGCCAGTATATACAAATACAATAGATATTTTTATATAGTAACTCTGTATTGTGCAGCTGTATTAAATTCACTTATTAACTTTACCGATTATTTTGTATTTATCTTTTGTTAAAGTAATGTTATTTACAAATAAAGTCAGATTTATTTCTTCCCCTTTTTCTTGAATAGGATGTTTTTATTAGATGAATATATTTATGTCTATATTTAGCTTTTAGCAATAAGCTATGCTGAACTCTAAAAATGTCATACCATTAATTTATGCAATTTTTTTTAGTCAAACTAACCATTCATTTATTCATTCATTTGAAAATGTGCATTGAGCCGCCTCCTCTGTGCCAGGCCTCCACTCTGCACAGAGAATAAAATGTCAATGGTCACAGTAACACAGTCCTTGTTATAAGTTTGGCACAGCTCTGGGTTGTTCCTTGCGTATGAAAGCCAATGAGACAGGTTTCGTCATTACCAGCATGAAATTGACAATATTTTTTCAGTAAGTTTAATGACATTTCATAATTTTCTTTGCTAATTGTTATTTCTTTGTCTCATGCATTTCCTTGTGGTTTCACTGGGCTTCCTACTGAAGTCTGTTCTCAAATAGTTCTTTCGTGAGCACTTGTGGATAGTAGAATATTAGTTTTATTATGCCATAGAATACCTTATTTTGCCCTCATTCTTGGATGATGCTTTACTTGGGATTAAGTTCTGGGTTGACAGGTCTTTACTCTCAATACTTTGTGCCATTGTTTACTGTCATCAGCTGTTGCTGGAAAGAAGTCAGCTGTCATTTTAATCGTCATTCCTTCTGACATGATCTGCCTTTCTCTTTGGAAGCTTTTAGGATTTCGTTTGTTATCGATAGTCTGTAGTGTGGTTGTGTGTGAATCTGTTTTTATCTTTCTCAGTGTGTGTGATGTGCACTTTCAGTTTACCAAAATATTTTTTACTTGTGGCAAATCACTAGCTAAACTATCTCAGTAAATACTGGTGTTCCACTGTAGTTTTTAATAATGGTGTTTCCATTTTTTTTCTTTAACATAATCCTAAATTATGTTATGTGTTTTTTTAAATGCTTTTTTTAAAATCATACTCTCCATTGATTGATGTCTTCTAGAATGAATTCATGTTCCAGTTGTGTATTTCGTTGGTCTTATATGCCTTTTGGGGGGCTTCCTATGTAGCTCAGCTGGTTAAGAACCTGCCTGCAATGCAGGGGACTCGGTTGGATTCCTGGGCTGGGGAGTTCCCCTGGAGAAGGTGTAGGCCGCCCACTCCCGTGTTCGAGTCTGCCTGCACAAGAATATACAATGGAGAAAAGACATTGGGAAAACTGGTCAACCAGTTGTAAAAGAATGAAACTGAAACACCTTCTAACACCATACACAAAAATAAACTCAAAATGGATTAAAGATCTAAATGTAAGACCAGAAACTATAAAACTCCTAGAGGAAAACAGGCAAAACACTCTCTGACATAAACCACAGTAGGATCTTCTATGACCTACCTCCCAGAGTAATGGAAAGGAAAGCAAAAATAAATGAGACTTAATTAAACTTAAAAAGTTTTGCACAACGAAGGAAACTATAAGTATGTTGAAAAGACAGCCTTCAGAATGGGAGAAAATAATAGCAAATGAAGCAACTGACAAAGAATTAATCTCAAAAATATACAAGCAGCTCATGCAGCTCAATTCCAGAAAAATAAATGACCCAATCAAAAAAATGGGCCAAAGAACTAAACAGACATTTCTCCAAAGAAGACATACAGATGGCTAGCAAACACATGAAAAGATGCTCAACATCACTCATTATCAGAGAAATGCAAATCAAAACCACAATGAGGTACCATCTCACGCCGGTCAGAATGGCTACTATCAAAAAGCCTACAAACAGTAAATGCTGGAGAGGGTGTGGGTGGGAATTCCCACCACACTGTTGGTGGGAATGCAAACTAGTACAGCCACTATGGAGAACAGTGTGGAGATTCCTGGAAAAGCTGGAAATAGAACTACCATATGACCCAGCAATCCCACTGCTGGGCATACACATTGAATTGAGAGACACGTGCACCCCAATGTTCATCGCAGCACTGTTTATAATAGCCAGGACATGGAAGCAACCTAGATGCCCGTCGGCAGACGAATGGATAAGGAAGCTGTGGTACATATACACCATGGAATATTACTCAGCTATTAAAAAGAATGTATTTGATTCAGTTCTAATGAGGTGGATGAAACTGGAGCCCATTATACAGAGTGAAGTAAGCCAGAAAGAAAAATACCAATATAGTATATTAACGCATATACATGGAATTTAGAAAGATGGTAACGATGACCCTATATGCGGGACAGCAAAAGAAACACAGATGTAAGAACAGACTTGTGGACTCTGTGGGAGAAGGCGAGGGTGGGATGATTTGAGAGAACAGCATTGGAACATGTATATTACCAAACATGAAACAGATCGCCAGCCCAGGTTGGATGCGTGAGACAGGCTGCTCAAGGCTGGTGCACTGGGATGACTCTGAGGGGTGAAATGTGGAGGGAGGTGGGAGGGGGAATAGGAATGGGGAACCCATGGCTGATTCACGTGAATATATGGCAAAAACCACTACAGTATTGTAAAGTAATTAGCCTCCAATTAAAATAAATAAATAAACTTTTTTAAAAAAAGAATCTGCCTGCAATGTGGGCGACCTGGATTCAATCCCTGGGTTGGAAAGATCCCCTGGAGGAGGGCATGACAACCCAGTCCAGTACTCTTGCCTGGAGAATTCCCATGGACAGAGGAGCCTGGCAGGCTACAGTCCATGGGGTCGCAAAAAGTCAGACACAATTAAGCATGGCACATTTTTGGTGTGTTTTAGAATTTTGTTTTTGTGGCATTATTTTAATTAGGAAGGTAAACATTTTCCTTCATTTTGTTTATCTAGTCTATACTTTTCTCTTTATTACAGTTTATAGTTGCTTTCTGACTCCTGGGCCCCCATTCAAAAGCCAGGTCTACATTAGGGTTTCCAGGTTCTTTGTTCAGGGTGAGTGTTGCAGGCTGAGTCACAGATGGAGTCAGTAACTTTGTCCAGCTCTTAGCTAAGAGGCTGTTCCTTCTCCCTCCCCCTTAACTAGGCCACAGTGTCAGATGAGCTTTAGCCAAGGCCGTGGGTGGTATCTGTGCTTTCTTCCCTTCAGGAGGGGGAGCATCTTCCCGGTGGGCTTTAAGCAGTGAGCAGGGCTGGTGATCCATGGTGGAACCTTGTTAGCCCTTGGTGTCTCAGGAGGACGCCTCCCGTTCTTGGGTGTCCCTGGGCCCAGAGCCGTCCCTGCTTATTTTGTGTTTCTTCTGGCAGGGTCTCTTGTAACTTACTACTTTCTTTAAACATAAATAATCACATTGTATGCCGTATTTGGAACAGAGGGGCTGAATCAGAACACCAGCTTAATGAGTCTTGACTAGACATCCAATATGTTTCTTCATGTTTTGTCATTGTGGTGTCCCTTGACATGTAACTCTTGTTGGTCATATTGCACTTGTGAATTCCATTATTTGTGAATGTTACTATCTAGTAGGACAGACACTAAGTTATTTTTTATTTAACTTTGTCTTGATCAAAATTCTCTGTTTTTTCTTATGAACTTTAAAATCACCTTTTCTAGTTTTAAAAAGATAGACTCATTTGGAGTCTTATCTTGAACCTCAGTACACATACATATTGATTTTAGAAAGATTGCTATTCCTATGCTGTTATGTTATCCAGATACTAAAATACTGATTTATTATCACTTTTAAGATACTGTTTTTGAGCTTTACTTGAGCTCTTTACTCCTATTTTGTATACATGCATGGTAAATCACTTTAGTTGTGTCTGACTCTTTGCGACCCTATGGACTGTAACCCACCAGGCTCCTTTTCCATTGGATTCTCCAGACAAGAACACTAGAGTGGGTTTGCCATTTCCTTCTCCAGGGAATATTCCCGACCCAGGGATCAAACCCGTGTCTCTTAAGTCTCCTGCATTGGCGGGCAGATTCTTTACCACCAGCATCATCTGGGAAGCCCCCGTCCTTAATGATACCCCTGTTTTATAGTGTTTGTAGTTATTATGATTGGTATCTATAGATTCTACTTCCTTTCTCTAGCTGATTATTACTAGAAAAGAAATTAAAATATTTTTCTTACATTGAGTCATTTTCCCAAAGTGTGTTAATTGCTCAGTTGTGTCTAGCTCTTTGCGACCCCATGGACTGTAGCCTGTCAGGCTCCTCTATCCATGAAGTTGTCCAGGCAAGAATACTGGAGTGGGTGTCTATTACCTTCTCCAGGGGATCTTAAATTTTCCCAAAATACCTAGTTAATTCTAAAAATGTATAGTGTATTCCATAGTTTCTGAGGTATATAATCAGAGCAACTACAATTAATATAATTTTATATCTTGTAATATTTTTAGTTGTTATCTAGTTCTCTTATTGAACTAAAACCTTTAAAACAATGTTTAACAATTGTAGGCATCTCTATGCCTGATTTTATTGGAAATGACTTAAGTGTTTCACTGTTGAATACCTTGCTTGTTGTATTAGATTTGGCAAAAACTGTGTCTTATTTAGGTACTTCCCTTTTATGTTTATTTGAGTTTTTATTAGGAGTGGTAGCTAAATTCATCAAATACCATTTTAAATCTTGATACAATCACAGTTAGCAATTTAATTGTTAACTAATGGATTCAGTTTGCTTTTTTAGTTTTTCTTTTTTGCATCAATACTTGTAAATGAATTTCTTTATACTTTTTATAAAAGTATACTTTTTATACTTTTTTGTACTTTACACTTCAAAGAAATTTCTATTACATTATATTTTTAACTACTTTTATCAGATATGATTAATATTTTTAAAGTTTTTAAAATGAATTGCATACCTTAATGATAACCTTTTGCTCTAGTATTTCTTTTGTAGAGATAATTTTGTTCTCGTGTTTTATACATTAATAATTAAGGCTTTCATGTTTAAGTCCATATTGTCAATTTGCCTAAATATTTTTGGAAAACCAATACATGGTTACCCTGTAGCACATACTTTTTAGGATATTTAGGTATTGCAGATGCTTTTTCTGAATTGGATATTTTTTTCAAATATGTCTCCATGTCTTTGTTTAGGGGAGGGGAGGAACTAGATTTTTACTGTGTCCTTTTAAAAGCCACATGCCCCTCTGTACTTTTTGTTAGAATTCTTAATTCCAAATATCTATGTGTAGATAAGTTGGAAAGATTTTTATAATTGTAAGAATACATAAGTAATTCTTTGGGTATGTTTATGAATGATAGCTATAGGACTTTACTGTGAGTCTGGGTTGTTGTTGCTTAATATTGCCCTTTTTTTGCTTTTTCATGAATTCTAAGAATTTTTTTGTAGCTACCCTATGCGTTTCATCTTGGGCTTAATTCTGATAATGTTTGAGAGTGTTTGGTAATTTATACATATATGTAACTCTAATCACCAGCTTTTCTTTCTTCCTTGTTTTTTTTTTAAACAGTTACATGGGAATTGGTCTTTCTGCTCAAGGTGTGAACATGAATAGACTACCAGGTATACTTGTAATTGAATTACAGTACAGTCTTATGGCTAACTCTGGCTAAAAATGTCAAGTAGTAACTTGAGATAGTTAAGTACGTTAATCTTCTATATTTTTAATCACTTAATGAGCTCAGAGTTGAAGCTAATGGTTTTAATAAACTTTATGCTATTTTCCAAAATATGCCATGCTTTGTTTTGCTTTGCTTGTTTTGTTTTGTTTGTTGGTGTTTTGAACATCTAGTACATAGTGATATCAACTACTTTAGCTGTTTTCATGTGGTTGGTTCTGTCCTTCCCAACACATTCCTGACTTTTACCCCATTTTCAGTTGTTTAATACTCTGGGTGGGTATCTAGGCTGATATTAAAAGTAAACTAAGGAGAAAAAAAGCAAAGTAAGGAAGGTGTGAAACACAATGGTAGGCTGTTCTCCTAAAACCATTAATTGTACCAAAGTGATTCTTCGATTATATTTTCTGATGTTCTGTTTACTAATGTTAAAAATTAACTTTAGAGGAAACTGCTTGAAAATTGAAAGAAAAATCTTGCGTGTTATTTTAAACTCTGTGTGTGTTTAAACCAAATCAAAGCAAAATTCCTTTGGTCTATTAGCAAAGGAAGTATGCATGGAGACTGCGTCTTGCTGTTTGTTTGCTTTTTCTGTTAAGAGTCCTCTCTGTTTAAGACATAGTTTAGCATTCTGTGTGGCAGATTTATTTTTGTTAATGTTGTAAGCAGTGTTTTAATACAGAATTTATGTACTGTGATTGTTGAGAATTTAAATGTACTCTTGGGAATTTTACCTTTGTAAAGGTGAAATTTACAGAAATTGTACTATTCTTGCTTGTCTTTTTATAAATTTACTGGATAGTTCTAGTATTGGGGGAACCTTACTTTTCACTGTAAATATACTGAAACTTTCTCTTTTAGGCTGGGATAAACATTCATATGGTTACCATGGTGATGATGGACATTCATTTTGTTCTTCTGGAACGGGACAACCTTATGGACCAACTTTTACAACTGGTGATGTCATTGGCTGTTGTGTTAACCTTATCAACAACACCTGCTTCTACACCAAGAATGGACATAGTTTAGGTACTAAAATAACCAGATGTTATGGTTATTGTACTTATAACATGGTAGTAATGTTTATTATGTAATTCTCCTTTATGAGTAGATGCTTCTGGAAATTATTTCTTTGCTTTTTCTAGGTAGAAGTTGAGAAAATGGTGAAAATTTAAATCTGAAGTATTATGTAATGGGCACATATTCAGTTAAAAATCTTAATTTTTTACTTTGAAGGCCACATTGTATCACACCTGTGAGACTAACTAGAAGTAACTGCATGCTCAGATATTTATTCTAGTAGTGGAAATGCTACATGTTTTCTGCTTTGCTTTGAATAAAGCCCTTCACAGTATGATCCAGTTTTCTAGACACCGGGTGCCGAGAAAAAAGCTGTCGGTTTTTAGTATAACATGAGGGTGATGACAGAGCATGGAAAAGCTTAATGCTCCCAGCGAAATGAGGGGAATTGGCATACTGAAAAATCAGGTCTACTGACAAAAAATTAACAAAGATTGTAACTACAAGCTAGTTCTGCAAAAGGGAGCAGAGCTAAAATGAGCAAAGGACAACAAAACTTCTAAAAGACAGCTGGCAAATAAATAGATTAGTGAAAACATGAGCAAATCGCTCCTTTGTAAGACCAACAGGAAATTAGGGGTTTTGGTTGAATATCTGTACTACTTCAGATTTAATACTATTATGCTCCCTTTTCTTAGATTTTTTTTGTCTTTGTTTTGTATTAAAGCAAGTATAAAGGATAGCAAGGTTGATGCTTTTAAAAAAGTTTCAGATTTTTAGCTGTTTAAAACATTCTTGATTTATAGCAGGTTATTTCTGATGAGATAAAGTGAAAGAAGGCATAAACTAATCCCAAAGGCAGAAAATTCAGTTTGCTTATAAACAGTATTTAAAAATTAAACTGCAGATAGTATGCTTAGACATATAATAAATATTCTTTAATGCAAAAACTGTTCTGTAATTTAGTAGTAGAGAATTCTAAATTTTGGGCTACGTTGGTAATAGTTATTTGGGCTTTTTTAGTGTCTCGACATACTCCTTATTAATGTTACTGTCTTAGCCATAGTTACATTTGGCTTAAAACTTTCCCTTCTGATTATTACTGTTGATTCTGAAGTCCTATGCTGGCTAACTTAAAAGCTCTCACAAGTCCACAGAGATTCTTAACATTCTTTTCAGTACAAGACCGTTGATAAAGGATGCCATGTATAGTGTGTGTATTTGTGATCTGATTGTTATTGGCAGACTGGTTTCCAGAAGGAGACAGCCCTTTTAGTTTATTTGTTGTTGCTCTTCAGGCTCTGTCTGGCTTGTCAAAGCAGTTAACTGGGATAGTCTTCATTGGCTTGGCTGCTTGAGGTATTTAAGATCTTAAACCGGAAGTCTGCCTTTAGGTAGGACCTTTGGTTCAGTAATGCAAAGATGACATGTTTAAAACCAAAATGAATCTTTTTATAGTTTGCAAACTTTATTTCAGAGAAGAAATTTTATTTTGGGACTTGAGAAGATCATAGATGATGTGATATTATTTTTTTTCCTATTAGATTTTCACATGCATTTACACTGAGATTTTCTCTTGTGTGAGGAAGCGGTTTTTAAAATATGTTGAGGTCGTTCATTGAATCCCAAAGTTGTGTCCAGCTGTTTGTGACCCCATGAACCACAGCACGTGAGATGCTGTTTAAGAACAAGGGTACTTGATGGAATCACATTCTAAAATTGTCAGTTTGAAACAGTTGGCATTATTCATTCATAAACCTAATAGGTATTTATCAAGCACATGGAGAGTCAGGATAACAGTGGTCAGTATGGGAGTTCAGTTGTCTGGGTTTATCTCCTGGCTCAGGCTTGTGACCTCATGCGAATTACTTAAACGTTTCTATTTCTTAAACATTCAGATCATAAAACCAGATCACTATAACATGTACCTTGCTAAGGTTGCTAGGGCAAACTGAAGTGATGCATGTGAAGTTAAGTGATTGCCATACACTTAGTGAATACTCAGTAAATGTTGTTTATTGTCATTTGCCAGACTCTGGCCGAGGTGCTGGGGATGTGGTGAGCAAAAATTATTCCACTGGAGCAGAAATCAGCAAACTGTGATGGCCCATGGGCTAGATCAGTGTCTGCTTTCTAAGTAAAGTTTCATTGAAACACAGTCACCACAACCCCCACCTCCTGTTCATTTATTTTCTATAATGGCTGCTGTCCTGATGCAGAATTAAGTAGTTGAAACAAGCCTAGAGAGCTGAAAATATTTACCTTCTGACCCTTTACAGAGTAATGTGTTTCTCTCCTGACCAGACTCTAGCATCTAGAAGATAAAATCTTACTCAGTTCCTCTCCCCTTGTATTTCGCAGAGTGGATAATTTCTGCCCCAAAGCTTGGTACATCCTTAGTTTCTGTCTCATGGAGGTTTTCAAAATGTATATTTACTTACCATATAAAGAGAAGTGAAAAGAGTTTTGAGAAAATAATTAAAGGAGAAACATTTCAGTATGCAAGTTAATTCATTTGAATTTTTTAATTTTGTTATCATTCTTCAGTTGACAATTACTTTACTAAAAGTCTCTTGATAATCAGATTAGGAAATTGAGAAAAAATTGTTTTCTGTGTAAAATTTATATTTGTTCAGCTTGTTAAAGTGCCATTTTTGTGGTCTGAATATGTATAGGTTGTATTTAATATATTTGACAGTGTTCAAAAGTGTTATTCTATAGAATTAAGTTGGATATTTCATTAGAGATCTTGGTAAAGTGAGAAAGGAGCTCAGTAATTACTGACAAAGGGGAAATTTTGCTTAAATGATATAAATTTAGACAGTCTTTATCAATAGACATTTTTGAGGGAAACTGATTAGGCTGCTGTTTTATGAAAGGTGGTAAAATTATATATGGTCGTGTTTTATTTATTCTTGCTATTTTCTTTGTTCTTTTTAGTTTTCTGAAATTTTTAGGATAAATTCTCACATTTGTTTAGCCCACAATCACTTTACTGTTTATTAATTAAACTAAAGGTAATCTGAATGTTTCCACTTTTGACAAGTTAACATGAGTTTGCTGGTTTTTAAAAGTCATAAAAACAGTTGTAATTACAAAGCACTATTTTTACGTTTATTTCAAGGCATGTATAGTCGAGATTTATAGTCCGTTTGCCTTTTGACCTTATTACTTTAATGAGTAGAGTCAGATGGTTGTGTTTTCTGGCGGCACAGCAGCAGTGTAGAGCCGCAGACTCAGCTGGGAGGAGACCGTGAAGAAGCAGAAGGGCCCCCGTTTTCCCAGGGGGAGATCACCGCCGTAGATGGAGGGGTGCCGGCTTGGTTTTGTTTTGTCCTAATGTTTGTTTAAACTGAAGAGTTGCGATCAGCCAACTCACCAGCACCACCCCCCCATTATTATAGAGCTCAGTCTTTTTAAACTTATGACTGAGGTCCTATAGAAATAATCAGGTTTGTTTATTATCTTATTTTCAGCTAAGTAATTTATTTGAATAGTTAAAGGACGATTATGACATCACTTTGGGATGTTGCCATTGTTCAAATGTATTTGGTACATAACTGTTGAAATTACTGTCAGAGGGCATTTAAAAGAAATCCTCAACTGTATCTTTGTCCTTTGAAGGAGGAATTAATTTTGTTTTCTAGAGTGATCAAAACTTTGAGAATTTATTTTTATGAGAATTTTTTTAAGTAAACAAAGCGATTATATTTTCTATTCACCCCTTTTTATAACAGAAAATCTTTCTTTTCTCTCAAAATTATTTAAAAGCTAAGTCTAGGTAAGGAAGATTTAGATAACAAGGCCAGATAAAGCAGCTTAGGTGTCAGTCGAAATTAAATGTAATTATTTTGCAACCAGTGTTCTTTTGTGGTTCCTCACATAGCTTTGACTATATATCTGAACCATTTCGGAAATCCTGGAGGCAACAACCATACCCCAGAAATAAAATTGGCGTGTACCTAACAAGGGTCATGAGTTTGAAATAGGATGGCATTCACTCAGACCTGTATTAGTGTTATAGAGAGAAAAATTAGTCATGTTATTTTATATTTAGCTTTTTAATTTTTTTCTTCATTTGCTGTATTTTCCCTTCATTTTGGTGAGAAATTCAGCTTGTCATCATACTCTGTCTTTGAAAAACAACTTCTAATGCCATTTTCTCTTCCTTTTAGGTATTGCTTTCACCGACTTACCGGTAAGACATAATTTCTTGTAAAAGTAGTTTTGTATTTTTAATTAAAAGAAGCATGTAGAACTAGTACTACTCACATTTAAAATGCAGTCTTATTGGTAATAAGCTTATAAGCCACACTGCACATAGACCAGAGCTTTTTTGAGCTGCCATTGGTGTGGGCCATCGGAAATGAAGCCCACAGTTGCACTGGGCACCGCTGCCCAGGGAACTTAGCTGTGGCTCAGAACTAAATCAGAAATGGTTATTTAGAAGACACTTTTTAGTGTCACTGTGGATTCATTTGAAATATGTTTCTTTTTTATTGTTGGGCTTTTTAATAAGTGGCTGTCATTTACTAATTCACCATCTATTGATGCCACTCTGTGGCGAGTTCTGTGCTTGCTTTTTATTCAGCAAAACTCTAGATGGAGGTCTCTGTCCTCTCGGAGTATTCAAGTTGAGGAACTTAGAGAATAAATAATGCATTAAAAATAATTCTAAAAATTTAAATAACTTTTAAAGGAAGAAAAACAGTAGCACTTGAGAGTACCAAAGACGGAACCCAGGTGGTAGAATTTGCTCACCACTGTTCAAGGCAGTTGTCGAGCAGAAACTTGGGAGGAAGCGGGGATGCGGAGAACAGGAACGTCGCAGGCAGAGGGGGCACTGAGGGGCTGGCACTCAGGCAGGAGCGCGTGGGGCATGTCTGAAGAGCGTGAGGGAGGTCGAGAGGCTGAGGCGGTCGGAGCCGGGTCGGAAGCGAGGATACGGAGAGCAAGAACGTCGCAGGCAGAGGGGGCACTGAGGGGCTGGCACTCAGGCAGGAGCGCGTGGGGCATGTCTGAGGAGCGTGAGGGAGGTCGAGAGGCTGAGCGGTCGGAGCCGGGTCAGACCCGAGGATGGTGGGTGCGTAGATCACCTCGGTCTCGAGGGACATTGTGAGCACCTGGGCGTTTACTCTGAATGAAGCACACTGACCTTGCAGAGTGTTAGCTATTACGATACACGGGGATGACGAACAGACGGCAGTTGGGGGGAGACAGAAACAAGCCGACTGTGAAGGGCTGTTGCAGAAACTCCTGGAGATGGTGGTGACTCAGCATCTAGAGACATAAGGAGTGGTTTGATTCTAGACACCTTACATCCCAAATCTAAGCCTCTATCAGTTGTAATATGCATCATATATAGCCCTAAAGGGAGTGGGGACTAATAAGCTCTGATACAGTGCTTTCTTATCATTTAGAACTGATATTCACTGATCTCTTCAGATATTTAAATCTATTAATAAATTTTTGATTGGTATCACTTATTGTATGCCTGAAACAGGACGTTAAGAAGCAGCGACCAGTGAGTGAGGCAGGAGGAGGACTAAGAATTGGGTGTCCTTCAGAGCCAACTGAAGAAGATCTATCCAGAAGGATGGAGAAGTCAGCGTGTCAGATGCCACTGTGATGTATCACATCACACGGGCTGAGAATTGACCAGCGGGTTTATTGTGCAGTTTAGCAGGGTGTTTGCTTGCTGTTGAGAGTGATACAATAGCAAGAAAAACAGGAGATGTTGTATATCCAGAGGAAAAGTAGCCTGATCCTGCCCTTGAATGGACAGGGGGGTGATCCTGTGGGTGAGTGGAAAGGAGAGGCTTTCGAGAAGTGTCTGGTGGGGGCAGGTACAAGGGCCCGAGTAGCTCAGTGTTGTTGGAGAGGTTTTGCCCAGATTCTCCATGTCACATGAGTTTGGTGGAAGGGCATATGTAGCTGGTTTGATTTTTTTTTTTTTCCTTCCCCCATTTTTTGTGGCACTAAGCAAGTAAAATCAACTCATCACTTAGCAGATTTTGTTCCTCACTGATAGACAGTGGTGATCGTTTGAAAAAGGCGTCGCTAGTTGTAGATATGTTGACTGTTTGGGGTTGTCTTCTGATTATTTTTGGTCCCATTTTAGAATCACCAGTTACATTTTTTGCCTTGTCTGTAATTAGCCAAGGGTGATGTCCATCTGTGCAGCAGTGGGTAAAGTGGTGGTTAGGGTGGTGGTTGTAAGTTTTCTGTTAATAACACAGTGGTTCTGAGAGCTCTTTATTTTTGTAACTGTGAGATCTTCTGGGACTTCCACACACAACATATCATTCTTCTACTTAAAAAGGAAAGAAAAAAAAAAAAGAAGAAAAAAAAAAGGAAAGAAAAAGTTAGTCTTTCTCTTAGAGTCCCCACCACCTGTGATCCTTCACTAGCCAGTCATAGCAGTCAGCCTCCGTGGAGGGGATGTTTACAGAAAAAAAGCTTACCTATTATGGAACCAGGGGGTGCTTTACATCTCTGAAAACTGGAAATGTTTTTCAAAATGATCATTCTTCCCCAACTCACCTCACCATCTTTAGATATAGTGATTGTGTTGAGTGTATGCCCTTCTAGATCTGTTATAAACTTGTGTTAGCCAGCATGTCCGTAACTGTCGGCTGGAAGAAGATGGGTCATAGTTAAGGCTCTGTTCTGGTAGCTTGCTTTCTTCATTTAGTAATGTGTAGTGCGCCTTTCCGTGTCATTATACACATTTTTAATGCTTTCTTTATGCTTGTTTTTATAATATTTTATTGTAAGATATACTGCAACGATTTAAAGATGGTTGTTATTGCGTATTTGACATTTATGAAATGGGGTGCATCCTAGAAATCTATGGCCTGTCACAGTTTAATGGACAGTGTTTCTGCTTAGACATAAAATGATGGTAGATCTTATAGTCAGTGCGGTCTGAGCTTCCCTGGTTGTGGTATATTAATACCACCTGTGAATGGACATTCTTTTTAATTTTTCATTTGCTATTAAAAATAATGCTGCAGGACATATATCTTTGCACATGTTCATTTTTCTGTAGGATTAATTTCTTACAAGAAAAAGACTAATTACCAGTAAGGAAATTGAATCTGTAATTTCAAAATCAGACAAGAAAAAGAAATAAAAGCAATTCTAATTGGAAAGAAAGAAGTAAAATTGTCTTGTCAGTTTTAATAGATTTTGCCAAATTTCTTTCTTCCAAGGTTATATTGGTTCATATTTCTGTGTACAGTGAATGAGAGGCTTATTTTCTCAGCCTTCATCAACACTGGGTATTCTCAGCTTTTAAAATCTTAATCTGTTGTGCAAAATAATCTGCTTATTTTAATTTGCATTTAAGAAATTCAGTTTGTATCTCTTTATATTTTTAATCATCTTATGTTTCTTCAAATTGCCTTATGTATCTATTACGAATTAAATTTTTTTAACTAGTAATTTTTTGTGTTGTTTTTTTTTTTAATTTTTTATTTTGTGTTGGGGTATAGCCAATTAACAATGACGTGATAGTGTCAGGCCACAGTGAAAGGGACTCAGCCACACACGTCCATGTATCCATTCTCCCCCCAGACTCCCCTCCAGTCCAGGCTGCCACATAGCATTGAGCAGGTGAACTAGTAGTCTTTGTTTTCCTATATTCTTGAGATTATTTTTTCGCGTTTAGAATATTGGTCCTTATATGTGTGGCAGATTTTTTTTTCTATAAATTTCATTTTTCTTGACATAAGAGTCTTTGGCTTAAAACACTCTTATTTTAAACTGTGTCGCACTTTTGTAATGGGCTTTAGTGAAGAAGACACTGTGCCCGGAGTAGAGCCCCGAGTCTCCCTTTCTGTGCATCATCAACAGACTGGGGCTTTAAACCTCCGTTTCTCATTGGGGAAATGAGGTTATAAGAAGTGTCTCACTTGTCCTCACCTTAAAATTCTGTTGTGAGTTCTGTTGATTGTTAAGGATCAGTACATTTGTGTATGTTGCGTTAACATTTATTTCCCTAACCCAGTGTGATTATATCTCTTCATATGTTACCACAGTACTCCTTCTGTTTCTGATTTTGGTTGCTTGATTGGTCACTTGAGTTTAAAAGTACCTTCTTAGCTTTTTGCAGTGAAATCTATCTAAGCATCTTATATTTACACACATTATATTCTCTTAATCTTTACCTGATTTTGTACTGAAAATACCTGTGATAATCATTAAAGCAGAGAAATAGGCATAAATACAGAGGCTGAAGATGAAGTAGGGTTTGGAGTTACATAAAGGAACACTGAACTTAGCTTTTGGTGTTAAATAAGCCTGTGTTCCAGTCCCAGCTCTGCCGTAGCATAGGACAACTGTGAGCACGTTAATTTACCCGAATCCTCAGTTCCTCTATCTTCATAATGCAAATAATAATGATGATGATGACTTAACAGGGTAATTACAATGATTAAGCCCCGACATTTAGTAGGCATTCAGTAACTTATTCTCCTTCAGATGTGACAGCTACTGACAGGACCAGTAGAAGGACTCCTGTATTTTTTGTACAAATTTTTGAAGCTGTTGAACTTGTTTCACCCTCAAGTCTTGGAGTATATCTTGGAGGAAATGCCTTTCTTTATGAATTTGAATGTTTAAATCCTTTCTCGAAATGTGTGCATTTTATTTTTATGAAAAGAATCTCTATTCTTAAAGGCACTGTTTCGCTTATAATTAAATTCTTATCACCATTCCTTAATAAAAGCACCCCAGATGTACAGAGAATAGAAATTAGTAAACTTAAAATAGTGTCTGCCCAGTTCGGATGTCCTTCTCTGGTAATCAGCTTCCACGTGCACTTTCTGAAAGTGCATTGCATGTCTCATACGTAAGATGGATAAACATGAATTATGCTTGAATCTCTCTGTTGTATGACATATTCTTTTTTTTTTTCAATTTTTTAATTGAAGGATGATTACTTTACAGAATTTTGTGGTTTTCTGTCATACATAAACAAAAGTCGGCCATAGGCACACCCATGTCCCCTCCCTCCCAGACCCTTGCCCGTCTGCCTCTCTAGCCCACCTTTCACCCTGTCACAGAGCCCCTGCTTCATTCAGCTCCCTGAGTCTGTGTGACATATTCTTAAGAGCAAGAATTTATTTATTAGAAGTATAATGCCGTATGGTCTGAATAAATAAGTAGCTTAGGTTGCTGTGTATTTTCCTTGATCATTTGCTTTAGTTCTTCCTCTACTAGTTTCTGATTGAGATCTTAAAATATTTGTGGAGCAAATTTGCAATTCTGTTATTTTAAAGGTAGCATTTGAAAGAATGAATTGCTTTTTTTTTTTTTAATTAACATAAAAGGGATGGATATTTAGTGAACTGTGTTGTCTTACAGCCAAATTTATATCCTACTGTGGGGCTCCAGACACCAGGAGAAGTCGTCGATGCTAATTTTGGGCAGCACCCTTTCGTGTTCGACATAGAAGATTACATGCGCGAGTGGAGGACGAAGACACAGGCGCAGATAGAGCGCTTTCCTATTGGAGACCGGGAAGGAGAGTGGCAGACCATGATACAGAAGTGAGTGGGGGATGTGCCGGGCCGGCTTCAGAGTGCCTCTTTCACAAAACATTTCAGCCTTTCGCTGTGAAAGGCTGTTTATGGAATGAAGCTTTCTAATCTATTCATATGTGTCCCAGTGATCTTAGTGTATTAACAATGTTTGATTTGGTGACACATGTCCCGAGTTGTATTTTAGTCTGATTTATTAATTTGCTGGAGGAAATAAAGTGACACTAGATCGCGTAGGTTAATTCATTTGCTGTCCTCAGTAATGGGATTTAATGGTTTCCGTAAGTTACATGATTCAACTATTAATAGCGCCAGTGCAGAAGATAAATTCAGAAAGATCATTTAGATTGTAGAATTCATGTTGTGGTTTTGGGGCACGAACTTGGCTTTGTTGTTCAGCAGTGGTATAAACACTTGGGAGAAAAAATAATTATTGCTCAGTAAGAGTAAACATCAAAATAATGGTGTATTTTACATCCTGGAATACAGACATGATATGCTCATTGCACCTTTCAGGATTTGGCTAAATTTTTCCAGTGAATAGGTAACTATGTAAGAATAATACCAGCTATTTTTATTTACTTGGATCCCTTTTTTTGGTCTGACAAAAAATTTCCAGCCTCAAGAATTTTCAGAACTACATTTACTTACTGTATAAACATTTAAGAGGAGGTGAAGGGAATACAGATCAAGAGACAGTGAGTGTGGAGCTAAGATTCCTCAGTGCAGTTTAAATGCCTGGGAGCCAGTAGTAACAGTGGAGGACAGGCAGCAGAAGAGCAAGTAGTGGGCGTTAGTAAAAGTGCTGTGAATGAATGACCTTTGTCTCGACTCACTCTTTACCCGCAGTTTACAATTTGTTTTATTAGGCAGCTTTTTATGAAAAAGTAGAATTTCAATATGGGAGTTGGCAGGAAAATACAACCCCTGTGACAGTCACCTTTTTTTAGACCACCTTTTGCTTGAAAGGTTCAAGATGACATGTGAATGTCAGTCGTACTGAATAGCAGTAGCTCTTAAAACTCCAAGTAGTGCACACTTCAAAATAAATACTGTTAAGTTTAAGTAGTCATTTTCACTATCATCATCCAACCCAAGAAAATTCAAGATACCCTCAGTCTGACACAGTTCATCTTAAATGTCTGTATAATTGCTTTGACAGTCTTAAATCTACAAATCTCCTAAAACTTGGCATGTTTTTGGGAGGAGATAATTTTGGGCAGGATGATGATTCCGAGAACGAGCTTCTTTCTGGAGTCTTGACACCGGTGTTTCTGCCCTGCACGGTTGGAAGAGTAGGTGCCCTGACTGGGCATCCCCTGCTCAGTGCGAGTCAGAGCGGTTGGGCCGGGACTGCCCCGGGGTCCCCCCCTTAAGGCTCTGCGGCGGTCCCCGCTGAGCGGCGCGGCAGGCGGCCCAGGAGGAAGCGCTCCCCATCCTAGTCCTGCAGCCAGCCTGCAGGGAGAGCACCCTCCCCTGCCCCATTCTTCACAGAACAGATCCTCACTGGGGGAAGTTCATGTGAGAACGCTCTCCCCTACCCTCTTAAACTAATCTAACATTTAGATGAAATAAAATGAAAAAAACCTGTTAGAAATTTCCCCGTGCCAGCTCGGTCCCCTCCCTGAACCACTGCTTCATACCATTTTCGGTTGGGCCCTTAGTAGTGCCAGATTGAGGCAGGTTCAAGAGTTGAATATTTACAGATATATTGGGTATTTCAGTTAATACTGTTAGGTCAACGGTTTTTCTAACATTTCGTCATTAGATCCAAATACCATACTTATAAATACCACTTGGTTTTTAAAAAATCAGTTTGCTCTTTGGAAGTGTCACTTACTCATCAATCATATTTGAGTAATTCATCTCCTGTGCACGAACATACTACCTGATTTAGATTAGAAGGCTGACTCCTCACTGATTAATATTATCACCCTCATAGACTTTGTCTCGGGAGATTCTGTCTGTGGGGTCACCTTCGTATTTTTTGTGTTCACACTTTGTGACCCGTTTTATGTAATTGGTGGACAGGACTGCAAAGAGTTAAACTACAGAACACAAAGAGTTAATCTATTGTTTTTAAATTTCTTTATTTTACAAAATGCCAGCCCTTTACTAGGGTAAGTCATATGATAATGGTAAAATAGAAATTATGGTTAGTATGATTGAGTAAGGGTGGGAAATAATAGGAAAGGACCTGGGGATAATGGAGTGCTAAGAATCAAAGTTATTTCGTGTCCTTTGATTGTCTGGAAATACTTTTTCAGGCAGAGTAGACTCACCATAGCATCTGCAGTTATCTTTTTGGAAATAACTCTGTGCATAAGACAAAATGATGTTCTGAATTGAGCTTGAACCTGAGGTAGTTAAAGCCTTCATTGTTCCCAGGGCACAGATTGGTTCTGTAACACCGGAGTAGGACTGTGTGTGTAAATTGCAGTATGAAGCATGTATTCTCTTAACTAAAAGCTGTGTGTTTCTTCTTTTTATTTTAAGAATGGTTTCATCTTATTTAGTCCACCATGGGTACTGTGCCACAGCAGAGGCCTTTGCCAGATCTACAGACCAGACCGTTCTAGAAGAATTAGCTTCCATTAAAAATAGACAAAGTAAGGACCTGTGATGCATGGCTAACACGTGTTTTCAGATTATAGGTTTGGTTACATTGACTTTTAGAAATTTGATTTTTTAAATGTTTTTTTTCAAATTTATTAATTTGAAATTATGCCTCTGAAATTGACTTTTACTGACATTTTTGAAGATTACCTTAAAAAAATTCACAGGACTATAGTAGTATTCTGGATGTAGAAAGATAGAATTTTGGAGAAATTTTTGTTAAAATGCTTGCCACTTTTGCTTTAAAAATGTTTTCTTGAGCTTTCAGAAAGTAAACATTTAATAAGAAGTGTGTGTGTGTTTTTCAACAGGTAAAGTAGTCCCATGATTGTTAGGTGTTAGTAGAGATAGTGTGTGAGATGTTTGCACTTAAATTGCTATCTAAACTTAAGATAGTGTGGGTCTTAAGTATTTATTGCTTTTGTCCCAATGCTAGTGGCAAGAGCTATGGGGCCTGTTCCGACTGGGGCCTGTTCCGACCAGCATGACAACTAATCCACAGTCAGCCATCCTAGAATTGGTGCTGTTGGTCCATCAGGGAGGGTGTGGCTTGATGAGGGCGCCGAGACAAAAACAAGACATGAGGGATGAAATCATGAGGGATTCGAGCAAAACTCGCATAGGTCAGATTGCTATAACACACTGATGACTTTGTGTTGTAGCTGATTATATGCTCCTCTTTCTCACCACCTGTATAGGCTGTAGCAAACAGGAGATGTCTGCTCAATCTTTTCCTTTCCTTATCTAACCCTCAGGGCATGCTCATTCAGTGGCTCTAGAATTCAGATCTTACTCAGAGGCTAATTTTCATTTAGTACTGGGTTCAAAAGGCTATATAGTATTTGATAAGACATTTTGATTATTATTTCTTTAATATCTCCTATGGTCCTTTCTGTAAAAACCACTTTATTGAGGTATGGTTGACATATGAAAAACGATGCCTATTTAGGATATACAGCCTGATGAGTTTGTATATATCCATGAAACCGTCACCACAGTGTATGACATAATATACCCATCTTTTTCATCTTAGTGTTTAATATATCAGTATTGTTTAACAGCTATTTTTCCTACATTACTTATATGTTTGACTTTTTTTTAGTAGTTTATTACAGTACTTGTTTTTCTAATTGGTTATTTTGTCTGAAAATATTCCTTAAAATAGAAACTGAGTTAGAAAAATAAGTGCAGACTCATCATAATTTAAAGATTTTTTTTACTAATTTTTTGAGGATCTACTAAGTTTCTTTTTCTGTTCTTATAAAATTTATCTTTTGCTTTCTTTTTCTAAATAGGAATTCAGAAGTTGGTGTTAGCAGGAAGAATGGGAGAAGCCATTGAAACAACACAGCAGTTATATCCAAGTTTACTTGAAAGAAATCCCAACCTCCTCTTCACATTAAAGTGAGTTTTTAATGAATGTTATATTAATTATATATGTGCATTACATAACCAAAATTATTTTCCTGCTTTAATAGTTTTAATTTTTGTTTTACCTTGTTTCAGGTATTTAGATATAATTTTGTAATATAGCACATTTAAGTAACAGATTGAGGAATATGAGGACTCTTAAGTAGGAGGCATTTTTCTACTTTGTGTTTGCTCTTCTGTCATTCTATCCCTGTATTTAAAAAAAGTGAAACTCTTAGAGGATGGATATCTATTTTTTCTCTTGTAAAATACCTTATAGTAAGTTTGCAGCATTTTTTAAAATTGCGGTAAAAATATATGTGAAAGTCGCTCAGTCATGTCCGACTCTTTGCAACCCCATGGACTGTATAGTCCTGAATTCTCCAGGCCAGAATACTGGAGTGGGTAGCCTTTCCCTTCTCCAGGGGATCTTCCCAACTCAGGGATCGAACCCAGATCTCCCGCATTGCGGGCGGATTCTTTACCAGCTGAGCCACAAGGGAAGCCCAAGAATACTGGAGTGGGGAGCCTCTCCCTTCTCCAGCGATCTTCCCGACCCAGGAATAAAAACAAGGTCTCCTGCATTGTGGGTGGATCCTTTACCAGCTGAGCTAACAGGGAAACCCGGTAAAAATACACATATCATAAAATTTGCCTTTTTTATATGTACAGTTTTCTGATACTCACCTTGTTTCTAGTACACTCACATTGTTTTTCAGCCACACCAGCCATCCATTTCTAGAACCTTTTTCATGATCTCAGTCTGAAACTTGGTACCTGTTAAACACTGACTCTGCATTTCCCTCTCTTCCTCGGCTCCTGGCAACCACCATTCTACTCTCTGTCTCCGTACACTTGAACTTGAGTACTCTTGAGTGCTTCATGTAAATGGAATCATAAAATGTTTGTCCTTTGTCACTGCCTTACTTCCCTTGGCATAATGGGTGTACACATCTGTGTTGGAGTTCCTGCTTTCATTCTTTTGCATATATGCTCAGAAGGGGGATTGTTGAATATAGGATAATTCTGTGTTTGATTTTTTGAAAATCAGTCCTCACAATTCCATAGCCCTGTACAATTTTACATTCCTGCCAACAGTGACAAGATTCTAGTTTTTCATCCTCACTTACACTTACTGCTTTATGTTTCTTTCATTGTTTTAAAATAAATAATAGCTATTTGGCTTTTTTTGTTGTTGGTTGTATGAAGCTTTGTTATCTTAAAATTCAGCTGTGATTAAGTTTAAGATTTAAGCTTTTTAAGCATCAGAAACACTAAACCAGATGACAGAACTACTTTGCTTTAGAATAAAAGTTTAAATGTGGCCCATTTGATCAAGAGGTTGCAAATGGGACTGGGGTGAGGAAATGTGGGGAGTAGGCCCTTATTTTGTGTGAAGGTAGGTGTGTACATAAAAGTACATCAGGTACTTCTTAGGTACTATTTGATTTGCGTCCAAGTGCAAATATTATTTTGATTATTTTAGGTAAAAAAAAAATGAGGTCTATTTTGATTTACTATAGCTACATATAGATTTTCAGTTTCTTAGTAAATCTTGATTAAAGGTGATACAATGTCTTTTGCATTATACTCTCATTTTTCAGGAAATTTTTAAATATTCTAAGCAGTACAGTATATGGAACCATATTTAACATTTTTAGTATATTATCTAAAGGCCAGACTTACTGATAAATGCAAATTATTAAAGTATTTCCTTGTAGAAGTCTCTTGCTATTAGGTAACTAAACAGTAATCTGAAGATGATGTAAATAAATTTTTGTTTTCTCTTTTTAGAGTGCGTCAGTTTATAGAAATGGTGAATGGTACAGATAGTGAAGTACGATGTTTGGGAGGCCGAAGTCCAAAGTCTCAAGACAGTTATCCTGTTAGTCCTCGACCTTTTAGTAGTCCAAGTATGAGCCCCAGCCACGGAATGAATATCCACAATTTAGCATCGGGGAAAGGAAGTACTGCACATTTTTCTGGTGAGATTCAGTCTTAAGACATTATCTTACAGTTTTTACCCTTCTTCATGGTTTTGAACAAAAATAACTTTTTTAAAAAAGATGTAGACATTTCTGCTAGCATTTTGCATGTTTGTAATTTGAGCTCAAGAGATTCTGGAAGAAGAATTGTGGACAGGTCAGATTCGTGCATTTTTGGTACCAGAAAGTAAGTTCAAGATGAGCTGTCTCTAAGAGTGGGTTACTAACAGATCTGCATAAATGAAGGGCACCATTCGCGTTTTGCCTCTAGAAGTCACGTCAGAGATCCCTGGTAATGAGAAGGCAGTGTGTTTCAGTGAAGTGTACATGTGAAGGCAGTGACGTGGCCGTGGTGTCTGAAGCCACCGGCTCCCAGCCGACTGCCTCTCCCTCCTCCTTTCCCAGCCCGGCTGCTGGCAGGAGTCAGGTCTGCCTGTCCGTTTCCTCCTGGACTCACTGAGGCTTTTGGTGAGTCTTAATTGATGTCGTCTCCTTTCTTGGCTCTTATGACATCACTTCTGCAGATTTATTTCAGGTCCTCCTCAGTCTTTTTGCTCCGCTTGTCTCTTTCTGTTTCTCCCAAGGTCTTACCTTTCCTCTGCTCGTTTAACTTTCTCAAACCCAGCCCAAGGACTGTTCCCTGTGCTCGCGCGGAGCAGAGCGGCACCTTTGCTCTTTCTTCCGCAGCAGAGCGCCTTTCCCTCGCGGCCGCTCAGCTTGCGGCGGCGGCAGCCTGCAGTGTGCGGCTGCCATGCTCGTGCCCATAGCCGGCGCCTCCCGGACACTTCCGTGTCCTGTCAGCCTGGGACAGATCCTTGGCCTCCGTGTGTTCTTAGGAAAACGGGGCTGTGGTAACACTGGGCCTCATGGCAGGGATAAACGAGATGCATAATTAAGCCTTCAATAAATACAGGAGGAGTTACACAATTAGGTATCCTGATGTTCTTTAGAAGAAGGTATCCACTTGTTTTCTATTTAAGTGGTCCACTGACTTTCCCACATTGTAAAAGGTTTAAGTACATCATCAGAACATGGTAGATCTGTTGCAGCCTGATTTGTTTCTGTTTTTATAGTGTCTTCTTTCTCCCCCAGGCTTTGAGAGCTGTAGTAACGGGGTGATATCTAACAAAGCACATCAGGCGTACTGCCACAGTAAGCACCCGCCGTCCGGCCTGAACGTGCCGGAGCTGAACAGCATGAACACGTCCCGGTCACAGCAGCCCAGCAGCTTCACCAGGTAATTCGGCCCCTGGCGTTGGCGTCGCTGTGAGCAGCCCCTGTTACGGGGAGGCAGCGTCTGAAGTCATTTGGGAAAATGGAGTTAGATGGCCACAGTGGGGGTCTGAGAGAACGAAAGGGCGGGGAGTCAGTTCCCCGTGCGCCTCGTGTTCATCCCAGAGGCTCCCTCCTCTTCCTCTGCACCCCTCTCCCTCTGGAGGGGTGACGGGGGCAGATCAAGGCTCTCTGTTGCCTTCCTGCCACCGCAGACCCCTACGGTGGTCACAGGAATGTCATTTGTTAATGTTTCCAAGTTAAGTCACTGTAGTGTATTTAAGCTCTGGAGTTGACATGTGATACATACACAACTACTTTTCCTCTGTGTGTGGGTTTTTCAGTGTGAGGAGTGTTTCCTGAGTTGCAAATAACTAACTTTACAAAAATATTTGTTGGTGAGACCCTACCTTTAATTTGAGTGGCTTGCGTGTAGCAGATAGTTAAGTCGTGTGTAAACATCCAGCACAAGGAGAGGACTGGAGACTCACTGGGCGTCAGACACTCCGCTGCTCAGCGAGCTCTCCCCGCGAAGAGCTTTGAGAGAAGAGGTGTTCCTGTCATGGGACTCTGACATACTCAAGTTTCTAGTCATGAAACCTAAAGGTTCGTGAAATATAACCATTTGAATTAAATGCTAGTGTGTGAGGGCAAGTTCTTACAGATTTTTATCAATTTGATTGATGTTGGTTTGGTCTTAGAACATGAATTGATGGGTCACACTGCATTTTGAGGGGAATATGCCTCAGTGCAAAATTCTCCTATTGAAGGAGACAGCACCTAATGTTTACAGGGACTCTCAATGGAAATATGATTCTGGAGAAGTGCATGTAAAAAATCTGCATTTACAAATTTGGAGATTAATCAGAATTTCCAGGTTGTCTATTACAAATGACAAATATGTCCTGAAATAATGGTATTCTGTGGTCCAGTTGTGAAATCCACAGAAATGACCCAAGAACAGCAGTAGGAAAGGCACTGTCTTGCTGAGGAGGTCAGGGTAGGCAGAGAGATGACGCACTCAAGGATGAAATCCCAATATCGTAGTGAAAACGTCTTACGGAGATGTGGACAGTTAAGCCTCTAGTGCATCACCATACTTTATAGCATTTATTGATAGTACTTTATGATTGTTAGACACTTCTACCTAGTCTGAGGGTAGGCTTGCAGTTACTTTGTGAGTTTTTCACTTAAATACTGTGTCATGGCAGGAAGTTGCTAAAGAGACCTGTAATTAGCTGAGTTGAGGGAAGCAAGCTGAACGGAAGGGGCTGATGACAACAGCATGCCCTTTTGTGTGCAGCACAGAAGTAAGCTCTTAAACTGCCTTAAATTGTCCCGCAGTGACAGTTACTTTCTAGTCTGTACATGGCTTTCCTTGCGACAGTGTTGTGAAGTAGGCAAAGATGGTATTAACCAACTATGAAAACCATTTTACAGATGTAGAGCTGAGTACCAGAGAAGTAAATGGCTTTTTTTTTAAGGTGAATAATTAGTTAACTAGTAAGTTGCAGAACGACGACTACTTCCCAGGATGTCTGACCTCTAGACTCGCGCTTTCTCCATTGGACTCCCCATGAGAAATGCCCTTCTCCCCACCCGCCTTATCCTCCATCCCAGCTTTTATTCAAGCTGTAAAATTCCACTTCAGTTGTTACCTCTCCCAGGATGATTTCTTATCAATTCTCAAATTTCATGAAGACACTAAACAAGCTTTTCTAACTGGCAGAGATGTGCTGGGGCCACGCCCTGTTCTTCTAGATCTCTGAGCTTGATGGTCTTACGGACAGAAGTGTGTATGCACCCACTCGCCCAGGCTGGAAACCAGTGGTTACCTTTGCTGGCATTATGCATAAAGTGCTTTTTGCCTCTCTGCGTTCGATGTTGTTGTTGTTGTTTTTCCTATAAATGAATATACATTGTTTTTTTTAATGAGAAATGATCATTTTAATTTATTTAAATATTTTCTAAATTTTCATCAAGTGTTTCCTTCTGGACTGTATAATCATTCCCTAGATCTTCATAGGAGAAATTTGGAAGGTTAGATATTATTGTTTGAGGTGTGGATGGAATGAAGGGCAAACGTTGGCCACCTCAGCATGGCCTCTTAGAGCTGCTGGCACATGTTATTCATCCAGTCAGTGTGAAATGGGCTAGTTGAAAATGCCTTAGGTATCTCCAAAACAGCATTTCAAAAATTAAGACTCTGCAGTATATTTAGAATCTTCAGCCAACAAGAAACTCTTGTCAGAGAAAAGCAGTGTTGGGTTTTGAAAAGGGCTGAGGGGATGAGACTGAGTAGTCATTTTTCATGTCGTCACTTACCTTTGAGAAAGAGCATAATTTTGAGTAGTAAGGACAAATGCTGAAAAGCTAAGACTTAGAGAAAGAGAAGCCTAGAAGCGAGCTGAGTATGAGGGCAGGGAAAGAGGTGAAATGAGGTGGGTCCCAGGAGTAGTTTGTTTATCAGGGAGGTTTTTCCCTTACATGCTTGGGGCAAGGGGTTGGTATTTTAGGGCAGGAGTTGATTAAATGAAATGCAGATCTAAGTTTGAAAGATAGTGGGAAATATGTGCTAAGAAATGATTTGTCCATAGTGATAGGAAGTCTTAAAGCCACGACATTTTAGTACATGTATCTTTTTCCTTCTTTATCTCCAGGACTATAAGTTCATTAAAAGTTTAGCTACATCTTTGGCTTTGAATACATTCAAGATTTAACTAAATACCTTTTTTCCAGATTGCTATTGCCTTATGAAGTCAGTTTTATAAGTAGGCTCTGTAGTTGAGTACTAATTGATATTAAACTAAGCTGCAAGTGTGCTATTTCTAAAATTAGGTTTGTTTTTTCATTTTCAGTAATGATGTAGACATGGAAACAGATCACTACTCCAATGGAGTTGGAGAAACTTCATCCAATGGTTTCCTAAATGGTAGCTCTAAACATGACCACGAAATGGAAGATTGTGACACCGAAATGGGTCTGCAGTGATATTTCTTACATTTTTAATAAAAAATGATGACTACAAGGTTATGTTTTTACTTGTACTGATTCACAGCTGATGAACATAGATCAGATTTAAAGATGTGTGTGCCATTGGATTTGATAGTAACATATTCTCTTAGAAGTCTCTGAGAGTGGATTGCAGGAGAGAGTAGAGTTTAATTCTTAGTATCTTCTGGAGTTTTCTTTGCTGAACTGCTTCTGCACAGCTGCAGTGCCTTCAGCAGTGCAGCAGTGCTACCTTATCAGTGCTCACTGTCCTTTGAAAGGTTGGTAAGGTTGGAGATGCAAAAAGTTTGTGCACCTGTTTCAGTATAGCCAATATAGATAGGCCACATGGGTAGAGATGATTTTATAAATTCTAATCAAATTTTCTCTAATTCATTTAATCTGAATATATGCGACTATTCATAGTTCAGTGCCTGGCAGGTAGTAGGTGCCTGTTTGACACCCTCCCTTGGTTCCTTCCCCCTCAAAATTATGTGGCTGAAAAATATATTAGCATGCATAATTTTAGTTTGTGGACAACTTGTGTGGTAAATTGTACCATAAAGTGAAACAATCAGCAAACTTTCCCATCAATTGGAGAGTGAAAATGACTGAAGCTTATGAATTTTTATTTGATTTTATAGTATTTTGATACTAAAAGGAATTTATTAACATTGCTAGAAACTGTTTTATAAATGCAAACTTAATATTACTTACACAACCACCTTCTTGTTAAGGACATGTGTTCCCATGTATAATTCACTCTTTCAAGCAAGGAGTATGACTGAAAGGCAGCCTAGTTTTACCCTATCAAATATTAGCATGCAGCCTCAATATTCTAAGAATAATTTGTGCCTAGGGATAAAGAGCAGGAGTTCTAGAGCCGGATCACCTGGACTTGAATTCTGCAACTGCCACTTACTAGCTGTGTAACCTTGGGTGAATTACTTAGGAGCTCTTTGCCTCAGTTTCTTCATCTGTAAAATGGGTGTGACGATAACTGCCTGTAAGTGCTTCATAAACATTAACTGTTACCGTCATGGTTAGTGCTTTATATATTGTTAAATACTGATGTATACTTTCTGCATTGTTGATCAGTGATTATTGTCAGTCAAGATATGTAAACTGTAAAATATTTTCCTAAAAGTAATTAACCCTTTTGATTAGGTACGGTATCGTCTGTGTTTTTATTGGAGTCATTTAGACCATCTTACCTTCTAACTGTTCTGTGTCAGTTAAAGTAGCCTGGGAAGTAGTTACTTTTTCCTTTTTTTTTTTTTTTTTGCAATATTGCTATATTTTTAGAAAACTGCTTTATTTTTCATACCATTTTCCTTGAGACATGTACATCGTAACACTGAAAGCTTGTCACCTGACTTTCAACTCCAAGCTAGATAGATATTGGATCCTAGACTCATGAGCCCTAGAGAAAGCCACAAGATTCCATATTATAATAAATTAAAAAGAAATCACGTATTTAGGTAAAATATTAGGAAGTAGTTACTAAATGAAACATCCAAAATGTTGTAAGCAGTTTATGTTTGTTTCTCCATTGTATCCCAAATGTAAGGTAGTAAAGTACCTGTCTGTTTTGCTTACAGAAGTTGACTCAAGCCAGTTAAGACGCCAGCTGTGTGGAGGAAGCCAAGCTGCCGTAGAAAGAATGATTCACTTTGGAAGAGAGCTGCAAGCCATGAGCGAGCAGCTGAGGAGAGAATGTGGCAAGAACACAGCAAATAAAAAAATGCTGAAGGTAGATTTGTTTTCTCTTGAAAAATTATAAATGTGTGGATGAACCTGGGACACCATTTTATAAAACACTGAGCGACCCTGGGGTTACTGTTGGGCGACTTGGACGCGAACTCCTCCCTGGCCTCCTGCCCAGTCGCGGGTGAACACGTGCAACGGGGGGCGGCGGCCAGGCCCTGCTGGAGAAAGCGCTGGATTTCAGTGAAACACCAAGGTCAGACCCCAGTTCTGCGCTTCCCAGTGTGTGTACCTCTTGTCGGCTTGCTCTCTTAGTTTTATTTTCTCAGCTGTAAAATTGGCCAAGAGAGAAGTGTGCGCATGCTGAAGAAACTATAAATGTGAGATGTTTTGACTTCAGTAAACGTTGCTCAGGGTTGCGGCAGACCGAACGTGTGATACGTGGCCTTTATTTTGATGGTGGTTGGCGAAGGGTTGGGTCGTCTTTCACAGAGGAGTGGAAACACATCCTCAGGTCTCTTCTGGATTGATGCCCCTGCTGGGCAGTGAGGACGGGAAGGTAGTTAGCCACGGCTCTGCGTAGCTGCTGAAGATGGAGTCAGTCAGCACTGCAGTCAGCTGTAGAGATGAGATTTTTTGGTATTCACAGAGGCCCCTGCAGACTGTGAAACCGGAACGTACCCGTCGTGCTGGCGTTTTGTCTTGTGTACCCTGCGTTAGGCTGGGCTCGTGTCAGTTTGTTAGAACGTTTCTTCTCAGTGTTTTGAAATAAGTCCAAAAGCTGAAGGAGAAATGGCCATAGTGGCCTTGACCCTGAGCCCTCGGGTCCTGGAGGAGAGGGCGGCTCAGGACTCCTGCCCGCCCTCCCTGACCTGGGCTGAGAGGGCCGGGGAGCCACGCCGACTAGCACTAAGTATGTGTGAAATCGGGGGAGCAACCGTCCCAACTCCCTGCGCTAATAGCTTTAGTACAGCACCTGTGTAGGCAGAATGGACCTGTCTAGGAAGGGTGAAGAAACCACTTTTACACTTCCAGATAAAAAGGCATGCATAACTTGATTTTTCCAGATCGCAAATTTTCATCATTCTATTAGGTTGGTGCAAAAGTAATTGTGCTTTTTCATTGTTGAACTTTGCCATTTGATATTGGAATACATTCTTAAATAGATATGATTGTGTTATATACCTCATTTTAATGCGCGTTTCTTTGGGTCTTTTTTGTTACTGACTGACTTTAGACTATAGAAATGTTAGACAAACATAAAATTCGAGTGATTTTTTTTCTTTGAGTTCAAAATGCGTCGTAAAGCAGTGGAGACAACTTGCAACACCACAACCGCATTTGACCCAGGAACTGCTAATGAACGTACAGTGCAGTGGTGGTTCAAGAAGTCTTGCAAAGAAGATGAGGAATGCAGCGGCCAGCCATTGGAAGTTGACAACAACCAGTTGAGAGCCATCACTGAAGCTGTCCTCTTAAACTGCATGAGAAGTTGCCAAAGAACTCAGCGTCGATCATTCTGTGTTCATTTGGCATATGAAGCAGATTGGAAAGGTGAAAAAGCTTGAAAAGCAGATGCCTCTTGAACTGACCGATAATCAAAAAAATTGTCATTTTGAACTGTCGTCTTCTCTTATTGTACTAAACAACAGCGAACCATTTCTCGATCAAATTGTGACATGTGACAAATAGTCACATATAGACAGCTGGTGACACCCAGTTCAGTGCTTGGACCAAGAAGAAGCCCCAAAGCACTTCCCAAAGCCAGACTTGCACCAAATAAAGGTCCTGGTCACTGTTTGGTAGTCTGCTGCCCATCTGATCCACTGCAGCTTTCTCAGTCCTGGTTAAACTGTTCTGAGAAGTATCCTCAGCAAATCGATGAGATGCACCCAAAACTGCCACGCCTACAGCTGATATTGGTCAACAGAATGGGCCCAATTCTTCTCTGTGACAACACCTGACCTCACGTTGCACAACTTATACTTCAAAAGTTGAACAAGTTTGGCTACAAAGTTTTGCCTCATCTGCCATATTCACCTGACCTCTTGCCAACCAACTACCACATCAAGCACCTCAACAACTTTTTGCAGGGAAAATGCTTCCACAACTAGCAGGAGGCACAAAATGCTTTCCAAGAGTTTGTCGAATTCCAAAGCATGGATTCTTAGGCTACAGTAATAAATAGGCTTAATTCTTGTTGGCAAAAATGTGTTGATGGTAATGGTTCCTATTTTGATTAATAAAGATGTGTTTGAGCCTCGTTATAATGATTTAAAATTTCACCATCGGAACCAGCAGTTACTTTTGTATCAACCTAATACAGCTTTGTAGAATCTTTTCAGCTATCAACAGTGCTAAGAAACTTACTTCTCAGGCTTTATTATTACTTCATATATCCAAAGCGATCCATCTGGGAAACTTCCTTACTAGGTACTGGGTTGTTTTAGGGCAGTGGTTCTCATCCTTTTTGGTATCTAAACCCTTTAAAACAGATTATAGATTCCCAAAGGGCTTTTGTTTGTATGAGTTATATTTATTGATTTTTCTCTACTAGAAATTAATACTAAAATTATTAATTCACTTTAAAATAATAAATCATTACATGGGTATTTTTCAAAAAAGTGTAGTGTTACTTAATCTTTCTAAAATAAAACAATGAGAAGAGAGTGGCATTGCTTTACATTTTTGTAAATCTCTTTAATGCCAGGTTTAATAAAAGGTAAGCTGGATTCTCATCCCTACTTCTGCATTCAGTCTTTTATGAACTCACATATCATGTCACCTCTGGAAAGCCCCACTGGGAGAATTGTGAGGGAATAGGAGTGAGAAAAGAGCAAGTATTATCTTAGTTTAGTATCATGAAAATAGTTTGGACCTCACAAGAGTCCATGAAAGAGTCTTGGAGCCCAGTGGTCCCTGGAGAGAACTGATGTTTTAGGAGATACTTTGGAGATAGGGAATGTTTTTTTTTTAAAGAACTTGTAGACATTTTTACACTAGATCATCTGTTTTCTTGTTAAAACTTTATGCTGAGTATCATTTTATGTAGTCCCTTTGAAAATTTAACATTTCACTCCATGGCTTATTCTTTGATGGTAATCTGTGTGAGGCACAGAAAAGGGCATTATGTGGCCTGTTCTCAGAGATACTCCTTGATTATATGTTGAATGAAATGAACAGGTAATTTATCATCTAAGGAACGCGGATGGCTTTGATTTTGCACCTCTGACTTCCGTGCAGATGCTGGCTACTGTCTTGGCGTTCTGAGCTGCTTCTCAGCCTTCCCAGGCGTAACCTCCTCCCAGGCAGACATAGACCCGAGTGGCTGACCCAGTGGCGTCTCAGCGCCGAGGGGGCAGTGCTGGAGGGGGACACAGCACTTGTGTTTGCCTTGGTTAAGGATTAGAAACTAGTGCTTTTTTCTTTTATTCTTCACTTCAGGTCATGGGTAGCTGAAGTGGGTTTTTTTATCTTTAATTTTTTTTGAATTTGCACAAACTTCTGAAGCACATATACCTGTGTAGAGAGACGGACTTAGTGAAAGCTGAGTGAGGTTTGCCGTCGGGCCCCTGTGCCCGCTTGGCCTTTTACTCATTTTCTCCGTCTTCCCTTCCCGGTTTCCTGTTGTCTTTGTTTTCCTTGCTTACCTGCCTGAGTCTGCCAGTGGCTCCCAAGAGAGCTCCCTAAATTGTTCAACAGCTGTTGATTGACCTTTGCAGAGCGGGGGGGTCAAGCCGGAGGGCTGGGTGGGTCAGGCTGGAATACGCAGCCCGAGTCTGCACCTAGCTCTTAACCTAGTAACTGAAGCAGAAATTGAATCATTTGGACACATCCTACTGAGAAACTGCTACTGATTTTAAGCCAAATATAAGTACAGTTTGAGAATGCTACCTAAATGTTGTATTTCCCTCAAATTATTTCCACTGAGGTAATTTTTTTTCTAAAATAAAAAGTAACCCATAATGCCATGATATCTTACAGGTGTTTTCTGCCTTAAATGCATGGGCATATATTAATATTTTATCTGATTGGTAATTGTAGTTATCCTATTTTGTATTGTTCTTTACTGTCATAAAAATGTATTTCCAGTTCCCAGGTGGTGCTTGTGGTAAAGAACTGGCCTACCAGTGCAGAAGACATGGGTTCAATCCTTGGGTCAGGAAGATGCCCTGGAGGAGGGCATGGCAACCCACTCCAGTACCCTTGCCTGGAGAATCCCAGGGACAGAGGGGCCTGGTGGACTGCAGTCCATGGGGCCCAGAGAGTCGGGACACGACTGAGTGACTAAAAACTCCTATTGCTATACTGGAAAAAATGGAAGTTTTCTAGGGTGTTTTCGGATCTAAGCTCACACCCATGGCTCCCAGCATCCAGGGCTTTTCTTTTCTCTCAGCCTGTTTCTGTGTAGCTCGAGCCTGTTTCTGTGGCGCTTCTTGAGACACAGTCCACTCTGTTAGTAAGCAGGACACGGAGCATCACTCTTCACACGTCTGCCTTCCTTCCCGAACTGTGAGTCCTTGGAACAGTGACGAGGTCCTGGTGATCCCCGTCTGCGTCCAATAAACACTCGTTCAACCGTACTGAAAATACGGGGCCAAAATCTTAGACTTTTTTGCTTGTAATATTTAGATTGGTAATTAAAAGAAACTGTTTTTACTAAAAGAAGGACAGGAAGTACTAGGTGTGGTGGTAACCTCTCACAGCCTCAGTTTGCTTCTAAGATGGGCATAAACATCTGCCTCCTAAGGTTATTGTGAGGATTAAATGAGATGGTACACATTAGCCCTTGAGACAGTGCCTTGCACAGTGTTAGCGCACAATAAGTTACTACCATCACGATCTTTTCTGTTAATGTTTTAAATAACAGGAGGTGTAGGCAGAGTGGCCTTGATGGGAGATTTGGAACTGCAGCATCCCACCTTTGGGGAACAAGTCAGGATATAGATTCAGGAGCATGGTCTTGTGCTTAAAGTTTTATGTAGCGATTATTCCTTGGACAGATTCTTCAGTTTTTTAAAGTTTATCTGCACTACAGGACTGCAAAGACTTAGACACAACTGAGCAACTGAACTGAGCTGAACTGCACTATGGGGATGGTACTTCATGAGATGGATGTGGGTGGGGTGAATGAAGTCTTGAGCAAAGCTCAGTCTTTAGAAATAGTGATTGATCAGTTAGCTTCACAGGATAATCAGATATTAGTACTTTCTCCATGAATAAATTTGGATTGGGAGGGAACCAGAAACAGAACCTATTAGCTTTGTGGGATGCAAAAGATATCTTAAATACTGTTAAGCAGGTCTTGCAATCAGATATACGAAGCCTCTACTTTTCACCCCTTTGTATCCAGCACCTTGAGTAGCTACAGGGGATCAGAATAGTGTAAGTTCTTCAAAGAACTTTCATTAATAGCTGGGGCAAGAAGTCTAATGTGAATGAAATGCTCAGCAGTGTAGGACAGTGGGTGGGGGAGCCTAACGTATTCCTGTTGTCAACCTCAGACTGCACAGCTGGTTAATGGGCAGTTCTCCAGTCGCCACAAGAGAGGCCAACTCAGATGAGAGAGGAGAGGACAGATGTGAGCAGGAAGCCTTCTCCCACTAGTACGATGCCTCGGGCTGCTGGAGCAGTTGGCCGGGGAAGATAGTGTTCTTCAGGAGTTTGTCTTCCACATTTCAGTGACCGGCGTTTTGAGTGTTGTTACTGAATTCACTGCTTGTTTCTTCAGCACTTCTCCATGTACCCCTTGTGAATTGGGAAGGGTGTCCTATGTCTAACTGTCTATATCTGTTATAATATTACTCTGGATTAGGGTGTTGATTTCTGGCAAAACAGTAATTTATCATTCATTGAAAGATTAGTGAACTGACATGAATTTCTTTAGCTCAGTGAGTCCTCATAAACTGAAATAGGACCTGTTACAATCCCTGTGATGTGTGTGTGGGGATGTGCTCAGTCGTGTCCGACTCTGCGACCCCATGGACTATAGCCCTCCAGGCTCCTCTGTCCTTGGAATTATCCCAGCAAGTATATAGGTTGCCATTTTCTCCTCCAGGGGATCTTCCTGACCCAGGGATTGAACCTGCAGCTTTTGTGGATCCTGCGCTGGCAAGCAGGTTGTTTAGCACTGAGCCCCCTGGGAAGCCCATTCCCATTTATACAGATGATCAAACTGATACTTAGGAAGGTTCTTGCCAAAGGCTACACTGGTGATGCAGCTTAATTTGAGGCCAATGTCTGAAACCATTGTAGCTACGTCCTCCCACAGAAAGACAAGCACCGTCACTTGAAAAGGCTGTGTTACTTCAGGAGGGGTGGTCTGGAGATGGTTGGAACGCCTGAGTGTTCCTGAAGGGGAGCTAGTTGTCCTTTTTTGATCACTGAGTTTGAGAAGTTGTCAAGATGTGTCCAGTTTCCCCCATCTATTTAAAAAATACATGGACAGGTTGTATCCTTTTAATCTCACATTCATATCAGTGGTCATTAATTGTAAAGCATCTGAATGTTTTGTCTTTACCTTAAACAGTAGTAGCCCATTCTACAAGAATGAGTTTTTTCCATTTTTATTTCTGCCTGTATGTTTTGTAGGTATAAGTGGTAGATGGTGAAAATGGCTGTTTATTAAAAAAAAACAGGAAAACAAATTAGACTTTGCTGCATAATCTAGTTGTTAAAAAACATCTCATAGTCACAGGGGTAAATGAGTTTAAGTGTTAATCCAGTGCCTTAAGGTTGTATTTTACCTGTCTCTCAAGTTGAAACCATAGTGCGCACAGACACTGAACTCTCTGAATTAATCAAATTGCTGTGTTTTCAACAGGATGCATTCAGTTTACTGGCCTATTCAGATCCTTGGAACAGCCCAGTGGGAAATCAGCTCGACCCAATTCAGAGAGAACCTGTGTGCTCAGCCCTCAACAGTGCAATATTAGGTAAGGGAAGCCAGAAAGCACAGCTTCAGCTAGTCTCTCGAGTATTTGAGACGGTATTTGTGCTGGCATTTATCCTTCAGTAAAATCTTAAGGGAAATGTTTTTTACATTTAAAAAAAATTACAGTATAGAAAAATTCCTGTTATCTCAGTCCCAGATTAAATGGATTCAAATGGAATAAAAACAGTACACTGGGGTGTATCTTGCGATGTCTGGAAAACAGGTTTGTGTGTGAATGTGGACAAGCATTCCTGGCCTGAATCACCCGAGCCCAAGCTCCCGCCATGCTGAAGCTACTGGCTCGGCCTCCCGGTGGCTCTTCAGTGCTGTCAGCCCCAGCTCTTGGAGATGCCGGCTGTTTGCATTCAAGTTCAGATTTAACTACATGCCGTCACCAAGTGAAAAAGGGAGGGAAGGGGAGAGCAATACACAGGCTCAGCCAGGGACTCGCTGTCCCGACTGGTGGCCGTTCCTGTGAGCAGTGTGGTGCTTATAAACTGAACAGACACTCTTTAAATGAATTCAGTAACTGCACGTTTTATGCATTTATATACAAATACATAGGGTTGATTGTTTACAGAAAATGACATTTTAATGTCGGGGCAGTTTTTTTCAAAGGGAATTCGGATGAGAGTGACTTTTCACCTTACATTTTAGAATGGGATTTCTCAAGAAAAGTGGGAGTTACCAGTTTGAAGTCTGTTGTGTGCTGTTTGGCCGTTAGGCTTGGGCGCTTTGAGGAACGTGCAAGACTCAGATGCGGGCAGTGCACGCAGTCAGCGTGTAGGCAGGAGGCCGAGCGGAGGCCAGGGCTCAGGCAGCCGGAGCGGAAAGGGGACAGCTCAGAGCTCTGACGCTGGGGCCTGTCTGCTGCTTTGCCCTCATAAGGTTCATTACTATTAACTGTTGTGGCTTATAACTGAAGTTTTGGCATAGGAAGTGGTATTGTGTTACAGTTTTCTCACGTTTAAAATTTGTATGTAATACTGTGAACTTCTTTGGTTAATATGTTGTTCTTTGGTTATACAAAATTTAGTTAGCTATACCAGTAAAAAATAAGTATACTCAGTAGCAGTGCTAGGATTGTAGGACAAATTGTAGTTTACTGTAACTTCTTTTTGAAATGACTACATACATTATAGATAATCATGAAGCCCTAATTGCTTTGTATCTGGGTAACACGCAGACTCGGAAAGAATTTTTGAAGAAAAGTGACCAGTTTTCATATGACAGTTAAGAATCTTATGTTCTTGAGGGAAATTACAATTTCAAGTAGTCAGTTGCTTAGGACCATTATCTGAGAGAGAGAGAGAGAGATATAGTCTTATATATTGTGCCATAAATTATGTAGTTCAACTATAAATACTGGTTAAGTTTATTAAATATATATAATTCCTGCAAAAGGAATGACAAGACTTAAACTGCTGTGGGCATATGTGTGCATATTTATAAATACTGTGCTGTATTATAGAGTTTCATGTCTCAACAGTGCTTCAAGTTACATTACTAGTATATGATGCCTGCAAGTTTTGTATTTCAAAAAAAATCTAAAGGACAGTTATAACTGATGTGCCTCCCGTGGCCAAAATAAAACTGTAACAAAGTGCTTACCAGCCCAAATAGCACTCACCACTACACCCTGGAGAGAAGTAGGCAGTCTCTGTTGGGTCATATCCCCAGAAAGGAAGAATCCCATCAGTGAAACTTCACTGAAAACCTGGTGCCTTTTTCTCTGGTAATGTCAAGTGACCCTGATCAGAGATACTAAATATTCCTTACTAACCACTGCAAACATTAGATAAGAAATTACAGCATTCCCATCATAGTAAATATGGAAGTAAAAGTTCTTGAATATCTAACAAAGTCTTAATTCTGCAAGAATCTGTTACGACTTGAATACCCAGTGACCACAGTACCTGGTCAGAGTAGATGTCCAAGGCACTGTCTGCTTAAAAACCAGCTTTGCTGCTTAGCTCGTCAGAGCAGTACAGGCACTGGTAATTTTGTAAGCAATGCAGTATTTTCCTGATTGAGAGATGCTGTTTATAATGTCTTGCTAATTGCCGTTTCCACTCTTAATCCTTTTTCCTCAGAAACCCACAATCTGCCAAAGCAACCTCCACTTGCCCTAGCCATGGGACAGGCCACCCAGTGTCTGGGACTGATGGCCCGATCAGGAATCGGATCCTGTGCTTTCGCCACAGTGGACGACTACCTACATTAGCTATGCATTTTCGGAGCTCACACTTATATTGTGGCATATAGACAACATGGAAGTAGACCAGCTCTGCTGATTTGAAATTTAGATTTTTTTAATTATGTACTGGGGACAGGTTTTTGTCGCTTTACATTGCTTCCTAGTTTACAGCATGATGCAAATGATTTTCTAACTTAGTGTTAGGAGAAATTATTTTCCATCTTTAACCTCTTAGTTGTCTAAGAGTTAAATATTACTGAATTTCAGACATTCAAATTGATCATCACAAATCCTTTAAAACAATTACCTAAAAGAAACCAAAAAATCCTGCCTTCTTTGTTGGGGGGAGAGAGGGGGGAAGGAAATGGAACAAGTTGTGTTTGTGTTAGCATGTGGGTGATGTAAACTTCAAATTGGGAGGTATTCTGACCCCCGCTCCCATATAAGCATTCAATCAGTGTAACTTGCAAAATGCATAAACATCTGACAGTTTGAATTTATAGTGTTGATGGAAGAAATCATTTTTAATGTGTACTGTAAAACTTGAAATACTCAGGAGCTGAGTGAATATGTCTGTTGCTACTTACAATCCCGACCTGTTAGTCCCAGTAGTTTTGTTTTAACATGGTCTTTCTCAGCTTTGTTTCCTGTTTAACTACAGATGACTTCTGTTGTAGACTCACAAGGTGAACTGTTGTATTATAACAGTATTACATGTCAGCAGTGTGGTTATGACCTTTATTTATATAAAAACCAAATATTTAGTCAATTTACCGTGTCTTAATTTAATCTTTGTACACCTTCCATTTTTAAGTGCTTAAAATGAGTACTATATTGCAATAAAATGTAGTGATACAATTAACCAGCCATTAAAAATTTACTTCTACAGATACCAGAGTGTCAGTTGAATTTATACATTAGGTATTTGCATACTTATGATTAATATAAAGTTAGAAGAAGTGAAATGAATGGTTGCTACTATAAATCTGAGCTCTGCAACCTAAGACCGCCTTGCGTTTACTGGCCTCCCTGGATTAGGGCCAAACCTGATACTGTAGGTGATACAGAAAGCAGGAAGTTAATCTTATTTTCACAATATCATATGGCATGTGACTTGCCAGTTTTCAAGCAAACCCCCAAACTGGTTAAAAGTAAAATATAAACAGGCTCTTCAATAGAATGACCGTATCTTTGCTTTGGCAAAGGTCTCTGTTGGCTGTACATGGAGTCTTAAATCTTCTTTTAAAAGAGCAGATTATCTACACTTGGATACAGCGCCCTTCCACAGAATCTGTGAAATTCTCATCAGTGGCACCAAAACACCCGAGATGAGCGCATCTGAGAGGGTCAGCAGGAGACACGCACTGCCATCCCGGGGGCGGGGGGGAGCAGAGGCGCCCTTCCGGCGTGGGTGCTGCTCATGGCCAATAAAACGGGAAAACACTTAAAAAAGGAAGGAGAACAGTCCTTTTAAACTGCTGCTTCCAGGATGCTCAAAGACTAGGACGCACACTTAACACGCCGGGTGGATGAAGTGTGACTAGGTACCGCCCCAAGAGACTTGAGAGTCTTATAGTGACTCTAAGGAAGGGTTTATAAGCGATTTATTTATTTTTTCCAGAAAAATTAAATTCTTTAAATAACCAAGTTCTATACATACAAAGTACTCGTTCTTCATCTAGCTTTGATTTACTTCTTGGGAGTTTTCATCTTTCTGACCATCCAGCGTTTTGTAAATCTCTTGGCATTTTGTTTTCTCTGAGATCCTAGAATAAAAGGTTTTCTGCAGTTAAGAATAAAGAAATAAAATTCCCAAGAAAGAATTCACAAATTTTCTACATAATTAAAATTTGTTTAAAAAAAAAAAGAATAAAATTTGTTACATGTACACATCTACTGGGCTTCCCTGGTGGCTCAACAGTAGAAGAATCTGACTGCAAGGCCAGAGACAGTTCAGTCCCTGTGTCGGGAAGCTCCCCTGGAGGAGGGCAGGGCAGCTCACTCCGGTGTTCTTGCCTGGAGAAGCCCATGGGCAGAGAAGCCTGTTGGGCTAGAGGCCCTGGGGTCACGGGAGTCAGACACGACTGAGCGCACGTGCACATATCTGAGACACTGACCTGCTCTTTAGACTGAGCGACTTTAAATAGTAACAGAGCCATTATAGGAAAAGATACTTCATGAGTATTTACTATCTCCTTAACAAAGAACGTTATTCACATAAAACTCAGACTCAAGAGAATAAAGCCAAATCTTACCCCAAGTATTGTTCAAAAACTGGGCTGCAGCCTTTTTCATCGGTAACCTCTTGTTTTCAAGAGACAGGAACTTGTTTACTAGGAAAGAGGATTATTTATCATGTTTTTGTTTAATTCACAGTTAGAAAGGAAGAAAAACAGTCTGTAAGGAAATTACCAGTAGTTCTGTTGGTTCCAGGGCCATATAAACAATTTTGTATGAAGGCTTTGGCTGCTTCTTGCCTTGAATCCCTCAAATCTTGATCTTTTAGCCTTACAGCCATGTAGCTTTTATTCTGGCTGGCGATCAGCACAAAAGGGGAAAATTAGTAGAAAATTATTAGTAGAGCAAATACTTTTTTTCTTTTAATATAAATACCAAAAATTTTCCACACAGGAACCAATCTGAAACCGCTAATTGAGGTAATACCCCCCTCAAAGGTCACCTTTACATCCTACACACAAAGAAGACTTCTTACCCAACAGTCTGTACTTTCTGCACTTTTTCTTTAGCTTTCTTAGAGTCACTTCCTTTCTCTCGTTCTTCATTTTTCTTTTGCAAATTAACTAAAAAATTCAGTTATAGTTCTCATTAGCATTTGTGCACAAATAAATCAAGAATATATACTGGAGTTTACTTTAAATATCCACTACACACTAATTTGTATGTGACCGTACAATACAAAATAAAATTTAAGACTGAGCTCCCAGTGCAGGGAGCTCAGGTTCAATCCTACGGGGGGAACTAGATCCCACATGCCAAAACTAAAAGATGTGCATGCCACAACTAAGACCCGGCATCGCCAAATAAATTATTTTTTTGAGGAAAGAAACAAGCTAAAGCCCTCCAGGCCTGTTCCCATGTGCCTTCTCAGGGTCAACAACATTTAACTGCAAATATCAGAAAATGCCCTTGACACTTAATGAGAGGTTAGTTAAATAGTTCATACCTTCTTTCAACTTTCCCGGTGATTTCTTCACACTAAGGAAGAACAAGCAAAACACTGACTGGGATGGTTGAGAGCAATGATAACTCAAGTTATCACAAAATTTCAGCTGGTTTTACAAATAAGATACCCCCTTTAACTACAACCATTCTCACTTTTTACTTAGCATCCTTAAAGTCACTCCCCAATGCACTGTCAACAACTCCCAATCAACAAACTATATTAGGCCAGGAGGATTAGAATTTAAAATCTGAAAGTACATTAGCAGGCTTCCAAAGAAGCAGATTGTTGTGGTTGATAGAGTTAAAAGTATTTAAGAATTATGTAATACAGTACTTGAAACATGAAGTGAAAAGTGGTAGGCCTGGCTCACTTTATGTGGAGAGAGCTGAAAGGATTAATTGAACACTTCAGACATAAGAACAGAGACAAGCAATGGTAGTCTCAAGAAGTGTGGTCTAACGGAGAGAGAGTCAACGGGCAGAACACAATGAGATTAATATACAGAAGTGGAAAAGCTAAACGGTGGGGGCAGTGATGGGGTAGAGGCAGTAAGAAGGGACAGGTGACATCTTAACTTGGTTTTCAAAGATCAAAGGGACTTTGCCACCATGATGTATTCAGAATCTGAGTAACTCTGTGGAAAAGTTCTAGGGAAAAAGAACCACTGTCCTAGCAGGGCTAAGCTATTGAAAGCAATAAGAGGAGACAAAGGGGAACAGTTAAAAAATAGCAAATATTTAAATTCCATATCACAGAGGAGAAAGAGGAGCTTTAAACATCCGGTGGATGGCAAAGCTACTAAATGAAAAGGGGAACAAGGAGGGGAAAATTATGTGGCTCAGATGGTAAAGCGTCTGCCTACAATGCAGGAGTCCCAGGTTTGATTCCCTGGGTCGGGAAGATGCCCTGTAGAAGGAAATGGCAACCCACTCCAGTTGCCTGGAAAAGTCCCATGGAAACAGCCCACTGGGTCACAGAGAGTCAGACAGGACTGAGTGACTTCACTGTAACAAGGAGGGAGAAGCAGGTGAGGCAAGCCCGGGACAGGCTGAGTTTTAGGAGCCTATGGATAATAGACTAGTACTCCACACCCCACTAAAGGATGAATTTCAAAACACTGTTTTATTCATACCATCTATCCTGCCCCTAGGTACACTGACAGTGGTCCACAATTTACTCTTAAGAACTCACTGAGATCAGCAACTCAGAAGCTGGAGTTACCCATGGGAACAACAAAAATAAGAAACAGCCACAGATGGAAAAGAAGTGGCACATTTCCCTCCATCTGTCCCACCAAATTCAAATAGCTCCTGTGTAGCTTTTTAATTTAGACGACAAATGTACCAAGACGGCATTAAAACACTATGTAAACAAGTAATAAAATGAGATCCACCACTTACCTAGTTTGTGAAGCTGTAGTTAACTTCTCTAGAATAGTATCTGGAAGGAGTTTTCTTTTCTTAAAGGCATTTAAAAAAAAAATCAATAAAAAGGAAGGAACAGGACCACACGTCCAGCCCTACATCTCGGCAAATAAATGATCTGAACACTGCCCTCCACCACCTCTAAGCTGTGGGAAGACTGGGGCCTGAGCAACTCAGAACCTACTCCTACTTCACTTGGAAGAGGTGAAGGCTGTAAAGAGTGCCTGCTTTATTTCAACCCTCGGGTGACGTTACACACCGAGGGCAGTACAGAGTCACGTCCACCTGTGGCCAATCTCCCGAACATCAGAGCGCGAACCAAGCATCCTCTGTTTGCACGGCCCTCCATTTACCCAGCGCTGCCTTCTCACAGCTACCCAGGTTCACATAAATCACCTCCGCCGCGCGTCAGAGGTGGGTCTGGCCCTACGATTTCAAGTGCACACCTCTTCTCGACCCTAATTTGAATCGGTGGACAGCGAGGAGCACGAGGACGCGGATGTCAGTGCCGTCCGAAGAGACCACCGGCAGCTCTCCTCCACCCCGAACCCCCGCAGCCTTGAACTCTCCCCCGAGCCGGCCCGTGAAACGCGCCCCCCTTTGGGAAACCTCTAACCTTCTGTTCGATGAACAGCTCCTCGCGCCGCTTCCTCTTCTCCTTCAGAAGCGCTCTGTCCCTGGAAGAAACCGCGACAAGTAAGGGCGGGCGAAGAAGAGAAGGGGGACGGTTAGGCGGCGCTTCCCCCCTGGCCTAGCCCGGCCCCCGGGACTCCGAACCTGCGCACCGTCTCCCGAACTCGCCGCTCCTCCTCTTTCGCTTCGGCCTGGGCGCTGGCGAAAGTCAGCTCCTCCGGGGCCTCGTCGTCAAGCTCGTCGTCCCCCTCCTCGTCTTCCTCCAGCGGCTCGGCGGCCGCGCCGCTGCTGGGCTGCCCGAGCAGCAGCCCGTGCCCCGCCTCCTCCTCCGAGGCGGGTTGGCCCTCGTCCACCATTGCCGAGGCGGACGCCGGGGCGCGGGACGCGCGCGGCCTGAGCTGCACCATGACCCGAGCTGCGGGGTCCCGCCGTCTTGACCTCTGATCCGGAAGCCGCACACATGCGGGGAGTGACGCAAAGGGCAGACGCCGCCGGGGCTCTGCCGCCCTCTGCAGGTTCGGAGGCCCCACCGCGCGTCACGGAGGCGCATGCGCAGAACAGGGAATGGGGCGTGGCCTAAGTGCCCGGGGGTTCCTTTCCAGCAGGCTTGGAGCCTGCGCGCCGCCGGCCAGGATACCAGGTCGGTCCCCGCCCACGGTTACGCGAGCCGGTGGACTTACGGGCTTGTGTCCAGGGAGGGCCGATCCGTGCTGCTGCAGCCTTAACGGGGATGCCGAGAGCGTTGTTGCTTCGATCCCCGCGCTCCTCGGGGCGGGCTGGCGCGGGTCACGCTGCCCGGTACCCAGGAACCGGGGGACCTCGAGCCCCGGTCGCCCTGTCGCCGCCTCTTTGCGCTCAGGGAGCCGCTCAGTCGTGTCCGACTCTGCGACCCCATGGACCGCAGCACGCCAGGCCTCCCTGTCCATCACCAACTCCTGGAGTTTACTCAAACTTCATCTTCACCAGCCCCATTTTACATACCGAAACTGCATTATAAGTATTGTAAGTCCCTCCTACCCATGCAAAGGATCCTTGGCATTTATTCAAAGGCGGTTGCAAATACAGCACAAAGTTTTATGTCACCATGTGGCTTCTCCGAAAGCCAAGGGTGTGAGAGTAAATGCACTTTTGTGAGAGCCAGAAGTGATGTCACCCAGCTGCATAATCCCCCGGGAAGCCCACCTGGTCTAAGGGAGTTCGTTCTGTCCAACCTTCCCACGCTGGGTGCTGATGGCCACTTCCCGCCTTGGTCTCTGGTGCTCGCTGATAGCCGGCTTCCCTGGGTCTGCATTAGGTGGTGGGAGTTGAAGGGGGGCTGTGTTCTTCCTACTTTACAAAAAAGGTACTCTGAGCATACACTTTTTAAGTCCCATGGGAAAAACTCCCTTCCAGATTCCCTGTCTGGGGAAGCTTGGCAGACCCCACAGCGTGTGTGTTTATAACAGTGAGAAATGTCCTTCTGTGTATATGATACTGAGAAACAGCCCACCATCGCCTCTCCCTTTCCTCTCCGGCTGTTGCTCAGTTTTAGGCAGCTTTGTTTAACCTATATTTGCATCATTCTTTCTTCTCATCCTGATTTTCTACCTTGCTGCTAATTTTCTCTTCCATCCTTGCATGAGTTCTTATTGTAAGCTATCCCTGCCCTGAACTTGAGGTAAGGCAGTCAAACAGATAAACACTGAAAAGAAAACGTCCCAAACAAAGACATCTCTTGGGCTAAAATTTTTATGCAATAAGTTACCTGCATAGAGAGTGATTTCATTTTCCACCAAACCTTGCGCAACAATCAGAAATACCAGAGTTTTACCCCTCTATTTCTATCTCTGCCCAAATAGCAAAAACACAATCAGCAGAATCACTTTGTTTTAGACAATCTAATTACAAAGTTACCCAGTAACCAACCAAACACATCAGACTTATGTTTAGGATCAAACAAAACAATAGGAACTGACTTCAGAAGTCCTGTGACTTCTCCTTCTAAACACAGTTACTACTGTTGCTTCCAAGTCCCCATCAACCATCAGCAGTTTGGATTCCAGCCTGGCAATCAAAAGATATTTTCAGACTTTCCAGTATTTGGCTCACCATCCACCAGACTGCCTCCCCTGCTGGTGGCTGGGTACTTAGATGCGCTGAGATTTCTTGCTTCCCCAGGATGGCTATGAAACAGTCTCAGTTTCATGAGGAGCCAAGGCTTCAGGAAGAGTTGTCCCACATGGCCCCTGGAAATGAAACCTGAAACAGAAGGATGAACACAGCAAAGTTATGAGCAAAATGAGCATTCTGCTTCAGCAAGTCAACTTTCTTAGTTACAGCCAGAATAAAATCCAGATTCTCACAAGAGTCTTAGGCATTTTGGAGCCCAGTTCTTTCATCGAGTTTCTGACAACGCCAAATGCAGACACTTCAGTATGGGTTGGCACCCTCACTCCCAAGGGAATTTGGGAAAGCAATTGCTTAGAATTTCAGTTCAATTCAGTCACTCAGTGTGTCCGACCCTTTGCAACCCAGTGGACCACAGCACTCCAGACTTCCCTGTCCTTCACCATCTCCCAGAGCTTGCTCAAAGTCATGTCAGTGATGCCATCCAACCATCTCATCCTCTGTCATCCCCTTCTCCTCCTGTCTTCAATCTTTCCCAGCATCAGGGTCTTTCCCAATGAGTCAGTTCTTTGCATCAGGTAGCCAAAGTATTGGATTTTCAACTTCAACATCAGCCCTCCCAGTGAATATTCAGGACTGATTTCCTTTAGGATGGACTGGTTGGATCTCCTTGCAGTCCACGGCACTCTCAGAGTCTTCTCCAGCACCACAGTTCAAAAGCATCAATTCTTCGGCACTCAGCTTTCTTTATAATCCAACTCTCACATCCATACATGACTACTGGAAAAACCATAGCCTTGACTAGACAGACCTTTGTTGACAAAGTAACGTCTCTGCTTTTTAATATGCTGTCTCAGTTGGTCATAACTTTCCTTCCAAGGAGTAAATGTCTTTTAATTTCATGGGTGCAGTCACCATCTGCAGTGATTTGGGAGCCCACAAAAATAAAGTCTGCCACTGTTTCACAATCTATTTGCCATGAAGTGATGGGACCGGATGCCATGATTTTAGTTTTATGAATGTTGGGTTTAGAGTTTAGGTGCCTATAAACGAGAATTTTATTTTAAGGAGGAAGGAGAGACATGATTGTATTTTGTGATTGCTTTGCCAAACTCATAATTGTAAGTTTTATAAACGGTTATACAACTACATAAAGCCGCCTTCACTGATACTAAGGACAAGAGAAAATGAACCTCATACACCATGCAGACCATAAGGATCTTAACTGAGTCAGCTGGCCCACGCCAATCACTGAAATTCACAACTAGCCCTGACTTGTAGTTAAAAAGTAGGAAAAAGAGAAAGATCAAAGAAAGAAGAGGGAGAGAAAAGAAGAAAAACCAATGATTTCTGCTTCCTTCAAGGGAAAACACTTATGACAGGAGGAAAAAAAAAAACCCAACTAATTCTACTGTGTTATTAATAAATGAAAATCAACTGAGCACAATTTAAAATTTTTAAAAAAGCATCTGGTCATATTACTTATTCTTGACACAACAGTGATCAAGAATGTTCCCTTTGTGCCATGAATGGACGGCCCTGACCAACTGGCATTTCTGATCCTTCTGCCTCCCCTCCCGCAGGCCCACCCCATCCCCACCACCCCCAGCACATGGAAGGCTGCCCACTAGAAAGCTCCTCCCAGCACAGTCCCTTGAGGACTTTCCAGGAAGCACAGCCAGGCAGAGAGCACTCGGGGACTTCCCTCGACTTGCACCTGTTCTTTCGTGTGCCCCTTTCCACATTCATCCTCCTCCCGTTTACCAAAGCAAGCTGCACCTGACCTCACCCATCCCAGATCTTACATGGCACCTTATCCCAGAATGTGAAAACTTACAGGCTGCCAAACCAAGGGATGTTTGAAACACTGCTGTGGATCTGAGAAAACAAACGGTTTCTAAGGACTGGGTGATATACGCAAACAGCATCACTTCATTCTTGCTTTCAGTAAAATTGAAAGAGGCTCTTACAGAACTGCCAAACAGATCACTAAAGTTGATTCAGGAGTACTCTGGATATTTCAGCATATAAGGAAGAAGGAGGTCCAAAATCTGAGTGGCCAGAACAAAATTCCTTTCATGCCCAGGGTTTATGTGGCCCAGGTTTCTGAGTATTTTATGTATGGCATTGTTGTTCAGTTGCTAAGTTGTGTCCAATTTTGCAACCCAATGGACTGCATGCAGCCAACCAGGCTTCCCTGTCCTTCACCATCTCTCAGAGCTTGCTCAAAGTCATGTCCAGTCAGTCAGTGATGCCATTCAACCATCTTGTCTTCTGTCGTCCCCTTCTCCTCCTGCCTTCTATCTTGCCCAGCATCAGGGTCTTTCCCAATGAGTCAGCTCTTCGCATCAGGTGGCCAAAGTATTGCAGTTTCAGCTTGAGCATCAGTCTTTCCAATGAATATTCAGGACTGATTTCCTTTAACATTGACTAGTTTGATCTCCTTGCAGTCCAAGGGACTCTCAAGAGTCTTCTCCAACACCACAGTTCAAAAGCATCAATTCTTCGGTGCTCTGCCTTCTTTATGGTCCACCTCTCACATCTATACATGACTACTTAGTTTTTGCTTTTCTCTATAAAAAGCAAAAACTAAGAATTACAGTTGACATTGAAAAGGTAAGTGTTTAGCTTGGAAAATCTGGCCTGCCACCCCTCAGACTGGAATTAGAGACACAGATACTCGAAACAGAATTCCCCCTTGCCCCCACCCCAGAACAAGCTGCACAGGGTCATAGTAGCTCCCTTCTTCAAGCGTTCACTGCTTTGATGCTCACTAAGGAAGTCTGTCCTCTCAAATCATAACTGTTGGAAATGACGGCAGTAAAGGATGAAAGACCCCTGCGCCTGGAGGAGGACCTCAGTCACTTGGCCACAGAGAAGCAGCCTGATTTCCAAACCAGGCGCGGAGCTCCAGGTGAGGGGTGTCCGGGCCCCATGTTTCACATCCACCTCCAAGGTCACAGGACCCTGCGACCACGTTGCAGCCAGAGCAGATCTGACCCCTCCCCCCCGCCCCCCACACACGGTCCTGCTAGTTGCTCAGTCGATCAAAAACAGCTTCACTGAAATTTTACCTAAACTCAACCTTCCTTCCACATCCTACAGGAAGTCCATCTCTTCCTGTGTTTGGGGACAGGCCACAGGGCTCTCTGGGGTCCCCCCGCTGTGGTGAGTCAGGAAACCTGATCGTCTTAGGATACGGGTTTGTTTCCCGTGACCACAGGCCTATTAGGGCTGCAGCATCGGGAACTCTGCCTCCTGACGGCACGCAATCCTCAGGGTGGATGTGTCTATGTCTCTGTTAGTCACTCAGTCGTGTCCAGCTCTTTGCGACCTCATGGACTGTAAGTCGCCAGGCTCCTCTGTCCCTCCACACACACTACTGGCCACCTCCACCTCCTGGAGCCCCTCTCCCCGCCCCCTCCCCCACACACAGGCCTCCCGGGCTGGCTGCCCCCGGGGGCCTCTGCCCAGGTGGTCCTGGCACCTGGCAAGTTCTTGGCCCAGGGGTCTCCTCGGCGAACCGCCCCTCGTCCTCCAGGGCTCTCTGAGGCTCCCCCCCACCCACTGGGTCCCGCGCCCACCTGCTGCCCCCGCCTCCCTTCTACCACCGCCTTTTCCCACAGCCCGATCCCACTTCTCATGGGCCGCACAATGTGCACATCTGTTATCTTATCGTTCACTGTTTGCCCTTTCGGCTAGGAGGCCATCTTCACATGGCAGGGTTTTTATGTTGTTTACTAATATATCCTATCCCGAGCACTCAGAACAGTCCCAGTGGTAAAGAATCTTCCTGCCAATGCAGGAGACGCAGGTTTGATCCCTGGGTGGGGAAGATCCCTTGGAGAAGGAAATGGCAACCCACTCCAGTATTCCTGCCTGGAAAATTTCATGAACAGAGGCGCCTGGTGAGCGACAGTCCATGGGGCTGCAAAAGAGCTGGACACAACTGAGTCACTAAGCAACCACCCAGCCCAGGGCATAGTATGTGCTAAATAAATACTTGCGGACTGGGGCTCAATTCCAAAGTTTAGAGAAATGCAAAGCAGCACGACTGGGGGTCACAGGGCACTGGGGGGGTCCACTGTCCTCGGAAGGCCTTGCACACCAGTCCCTTGGGCGCACTAATCCCATTTTTGCCTCAACAAATACACAGATCCTTACATGCCAAAGACCCCTGGGGTTGAGAAACAGTCAAAACCCTGATGTCTAAATCCCCAAATGCCTAGTCTAATGGTTGCTCAGAAAATCATCCAAGATAACCATCTGGGACTGGGGAAATGACAAAAAAACAAAATAGGAACTAATTAACACCTTGAAAATATTAATACATTTCGATGGGAGGCAAATACCATGACTCTGTTTCTAAATTAGAATTAGAGCAAAGAATCCAAACAACTTGTGCAAGGTCAAAGGAGTCTTGGGAAATCCAAATTGAAAATGTAGGCAGAAATGAATAAATACATAAAACGCAGGCATCATTTCCTTCAACCTATTTAGGTAATAAAGAAATCAGGTGAAAAGGCAGTATCATTTCAATTTCCATTTTTCCTACTAACCTAGAGCTGGGGCTGGCAAAATGTTTTCTGTAAAAGAGTCAGAGACTTACTATTTCATCTTTGCAGGCCAGACAGTTTCTGCTGCAACTCCTCACTTCCATTGTTTAAATGCAAAAGCAGCCACAGACAATATGGGAACATGTGGCTGTGGCTGGGTGCTAATAAAACTTTATTTACAAAAATGTAGCGGGTGAATTAGGATTAGGCAATGGCACCCCACTCCAGTACTCTTGCCTGCAAAATCCCATGGACTAAGGAGCCTGGTGGGCTGCAGTCCATGATGTCCCAAAGAGTCGGACACGACTGAGCGACTTCACTTTCACTTTTCACTTTCATGCATTGGAGAAGGAAATGGCAACCCACTCCAGTGTTCTTGCCTGGAGAATCCCAGGGACGGGGGAGCCTGGTGGGCTGCTGTCTATGGGTCACACAGAGTCGGACACGACTGAAGCGACTTAGCAGCAGCAGCAGTGAGTGAATTTGGCTGACAGGCAGTAGTTTGCTGACCTCTGACCTAGGCTAGAGTTCAGCCAACATCTGTTACATGTGAGATGTGAGAAATTTCGGCCTTTGTTTAGATGCGTGTTTAAACCAGCTTCTCAGTCACTCTGGGTTTGGTTCCCAGTTTGAAAACCCGAGTAGGATGAGATGACCACCCACGTCTCTTCTAAATGTCAGCTTTGATGATGCCCAGATAAAAGCATCGCTGGCTTCACTGGTCAGTTATACTCGTCTGGTACAGAGAGCCTTGGCTCCCGAAAAGGTCCACGGAGCATCTGTTGTGATTCCTGCGGTTGGTGCTGTTCAGATCTGATCAAAGTCCCAGACCAGCAAGAGGCCTGTTTATTTGAACAGAGACACTGCAGGTTTTCAGGATGGGAAGCTAAAGAATGTTTGTTGAAGACGAGCAGCAGCTGAAGCAGGTTTGCGGTTTGGGGAGGCCCAACTCATGAAGTGATATCATTACACGCCAAGAATTTCGTCTGAACTTGCAGGGAAAACTGCCAAGTTCATTTTCCTTTCACATGAAGACGTACACAATGGATGCATATCAGAATCACCCAGGAAGCGTATAAAACGGGGGGAGCTCAGGCTAAACCTCACACCAATTACATCAGAATCTCCTGAGTGGTACCCAGTCATCAGATTTTAGAAAAAAAAATTTTTTTTTAAGATTTTTTTATGTGGACCATTCTTAAAGTCTTCATTGAATTTGTTACAATATTGCTTCTGTTATGTTCTGGTTTTTATGGCCAAGAGGCATGTGGGATCTTAGGTCCCTGACCGCGGGTGGAAGCCACACCCACTGCACTGGAAGGCCAAGTCTTAACCTCTGGACCACCAGGGAAGTTCCCAGGCATCAGATTTTTTAAAATAGGCAGTTGAGGCAAAAGTCACTGACTAAAGTAATGACAAGACGCTTCAGTAATGTTTCACATTTTACTTATTCATATTGATGCATTAGTTCATAGTCTACCTTATTCTGGAAAGGAAATTACACTATTAAGAACATATAAACTACATTAAAAGGGAAGACAGGAAAGCAGGAGTGGAAAAAAGAAATCAAAACAGAGGAGAAGATGTAAACTGGAGCCTAGACCTCATGAGACAACATGTGAATATACGACAATGATCTATACTTTCCTCACAAATTTGGGGGGGCAGGATCAGTATCATTAAATGGCCACAGGTACAAATACTCTTGGCAATGTTCTTGCCCAAACATTCTTGGGCAAAAGAGGAATTCGCCCAGGGAGCCCCATGGAGAACAGTGGGTGACAGAGTTGTGTGTGGGTATCTCCCTGGCTTACGTGCTGAGTCTTCAGCTGACCGGCATCTAAATGCCATTACTATACTTAGCTTTAATACATGAATAAAAGTAAAGTCCAAAGCATCAAAGAAGAACTTTCAAAATGTGAAGAAGAAAAACCCATGGCAAACTCCCTGTAAACATGGCTACCTCAATCTACAGTCAATATGTTTTCTTCCATCAATCTACAACTAATAATACGTTGTTTTCTTCCATCAAAGCAACTACAGACCAAATAAGAAAACCCAAACTCTGTGTTACAAAATTAGGACAGCAGGTAACATCTGCTTGGACGACCGTGTCCAAACCTGCTCGGTGCCGTCGGCCTCCCGCCCTGGGAACCCCGTACCTGAATCTGTTCGTGGCCGGGGTGGTTTCCATGTTGAATTCGGCCACAGGCACGCCGCGGGCTGACACCTGGGGAGCAAACATAGCAGCGGGATAGACCACGGAGGAAGTCCCCACCTGCAGGGCAAACAAGCGGAGGCGGACCAGTGACCACACCGGAGAAGCAGCGTCTTTGCAGAAAACCTTACAGAAACTCGGGCCAGCTTGTGGCTGCTGGTGTGAGGGAAGGTAAGCTGGGCGGGATAAATGGAGAATGTCTGGGGGACAAGGGGGAGGTGGGAGGCTCCCCTTTGGCTGATCCCTCGAATTCAGGAAGGATTTTCTTCATGTTTAGTCACCAAATCATGTCTGATTCTTTGCAACCCCGTGGACCGTAGCCCTCCTGTCTCCTCTTGTCCATGGAATTTCCCAGCAAGAACACTGGAGTGGGTTGCCATTTCCGTCTCCAAGGGATCTTCCCACCCAGGGCTCAAACCCACGTCTCCTGCCTTGGCAGGCGGGTTCTTTACCACCAGTTACATGGTACGGAAGAGAGAGCTGAGCACGTGGCAAGAGTGGCAAAGAAATTATCTGATCATCACCCGAGCAGGGTGAGTTTTAGTTCTTTCTGCTCTTTGAAAAGATCAGGGAAGATCATGTGACTTACTTACCACTAGACACAAGTCACAGCGGGCCAGCTCTTTGTCGACCTCCTCCAGGATGGCAGGGTCCAGGTTTTCTCCAAACCACACCACGTGAGGTCGCAGCAGGCCCCCGCATCCTGGCTCTTCACACCTGTAAGGGTGTCATCCTTAACCCACTCCCAAGACCTACTCTTGGGAAGGCCTGCCTAGCTGGATCAGGGGAAATCATAAAGTCTCTATTGTGTCTGGATGCACTGGGGTGATTTGTTGGTGAATGTGTCTCAGCCAACCTTGACGTTCTCTTTCTAAACAGCTTTCTCTTCCCAGTTACTTCCTTCTACTCAGGCACAGCTGTGCTCATGGTTAGCTGGACCCAGGAGGAATACTGGACTCAGACTTGCCTTCAACACACCAACCACTTGCTAATGTCATCAATGACCTCCCTCATCTTCTCTCAAATTCACCTCTCTCTTGCCTTGTCGGTAGCCAAGTTCTCCTGTGTCAATTTCCCAAAATCTCTCATCTTTCACTAGCTACTACCCTAGGTCATCTCTAGTCAACGTATTTATTTACGTTCTAAAATAATCTCCCCCAAACACCATTTTCATCATATTAATTGCCTAATCAAGTTTATTTTAGATTTAAACTTTAGAATTTAGTCATGAAAACTTACTCTTTTAGGTCAAAACTCTGATTTTAGTAATGAAAATCCTTATTAAGAAAAATTTTAAGGGTTAAGTAAACCAAGGAAATGTTAGCATAATTGCTCTTTAGGGAGCAATAATGTACTTTTACACATTCAGTGCTCTGAGTAGCTCTGCAACAAAGCACATGCTTCAAACTTGGTTCACTCCAGTGTTTCCATATTTATTTGGGCATGTGACATCTTTTTTCTCCGAGTAGTGCCTGTCAACGTCACGTGGATCCACTGCCCAATGAAACACTTTGCGAAGGGCCATTTTAAGGTCGAGTTTTGAAAAACTGGCATAAAAATCTTTTCAAGGTTTTTTGCTATTGTTAATCTGCACAAATTCTGCTCGGTCCCATAACTTCACCTCTGCGAGACCTCTTACAGCCTCCCTAGCCCTGGATTAGCAACACTGATGAGGAGGAGGAGGGGAGGAGGAAGGCAGCTGAGGCTTCCTGACCAGTTAGGTCCAGGATGCCAGCCACCACGCTTCACACACGCCAGATGAATGTCTACAACACAGCAGCTTCTGAAACTTTCCAGACCCCAAATGATCCCACCACAACACAGAGGAGAAAGGGACAGGACTGATGTACTTCTCTTAAGCCTGGTTTGGTTTACCCTTTGTCCTTTCACCCTTGACCTCATGGATCAGGGCTGGTTTCAGCATTGGCATGTTTCAGAGGCATCTTACCAAGTGAACTTAGATTTTGACTCCTACTAATTTTCTTTCTTTCCTTTTTTTTTTTTTTTTGCAAACTGAAGCACCAAACACAGATCAAAGTCTTTTTACCCACCGGGGCAATTGCTCCACTGGGATTCCGGCATCTTGAGTTTTGGGGTCTGGAGCCCTGAAGTAAATAATATTAGAAAAGGAAGAATGTCACTGGTGTAATCAATGAACAAAGAAATAAGATAAGCCGGTAAGATTGTCTCTTTGCCTGGCCATCTATGGCACAAAACTCCTGATGACTACACACTGGCTTACAAGAGGATGAGGAGGGTAGGCATAAACAACTGATTATCAGTGGTTCTACCACAAGAAAGCGAATCTGTATGCGGGGCAGTGCAGTACTGCTGTGCTAAGGGGAGTTTCATGATTTGCATCGTATATGTCACTGCAATTTCAATCACCTGCAATGATACTATAAGTTACCTGTATAACTTATACCAATTTCTAGTGGCTAGGTAGAATTTTTCTCAATATTCTGAGTCTACTCTTAATTTTTCCCCCAATTATAATATTTACAATAGTAAATGTTCATCATGGACATGTTGGAAAGTTCAGAAAGATATAAAAAAGAAATCAAAATTGCCATAATCCTACTGTCCCTGTTAGTACGGTGTTGATTTCCTTCTGGACGTTTAACTACATACAGTTACATCAACATGGTGAGGGTGGATGTGTGTTTAAATACAAAGTTGGGATCATAATGTATAGAGTTAGAGCCTGTTATTTTCACCTATTATAACCTGTGAGCAAAATATTTGCCTTACAATATGGCAAATTTTATGTCTCATAAACATCCATGGGAGTCATAGATGAATGTTCAGTTTCTTGGTGTTTATAGTCAGCTGAAGAGACGAAACAACACATGCCTATTCCAGAGTGCAGTATAATTACCCTTTTCCTGATAAAGCTGGACAAATTGGACTCTTATAGTTCTCAGCCACAACTCCACAAGAGGTGCATCGAGTTTTAAATAAGCTACCTGAAAAACACAAGTTTAAACAAGACCAGAATTTAGCATAATCGGGAGCAACTGACTCCACGTCTAAAAGAGTACAAAATGATTTCGTTTCTATACATCACTTTAACAAATGCGCCCATCCCAGCTTTCATGGGAAACATCAAGGCATGTAGTGAGGTTGAAAAAGCCAGAACACACGCCCTCCTGGACTTCGTGATCTGGAGAGGAGAGGGGGAAAGGAAGTAACTTACTGCATGGCCAAGGAGCTCTCTGATTACCCAGGTGTTCAGGTGGAATTCAAATTTGCAACAGGGTAGAAAAAGCCAATCTAAACCTAAGGGCAGGATTTACTGAGAATATGCCTGATAGAGGCTCAGTAGCTTGGGATATGTTTTACAAAATCTTAATTTTGACTTAGTAAAGCTTGAATCTTTTCTACAAAAGCAGCTCAATAAATAATCAACTAATAAATGAAGCAAATAATCATAAAAACTAGCAGAGACTTACCTAGCTTAACCCATAAAAGGTGACCTCAGTTCACTACACAGTCACCGTGTGCCCAGCGATGAGGTCACACGGCAGTGGACACACACTGGTCCATTCTCTCCAGGGCTCCTTTGAGAAACCACATCCTCTGTTCCATGCCAAGCTGATGGAGCTGTCAGTCACATTCCCCAAACACAACCTGGGGCACAAGTTCCAGACTGGTCTAATTGTGGCATCCTGTCCCTCCAGCAGTAGTGTTTGGTCAAAAAGGATGATGATAGTCAGGCCATCCAGAGATTTGTTTTCTGAGGGGATGGCTAAACTGGAGGGAGCCTGGAGCCCCACTGAGTCACTGCTTCTGGAAATTCTGCAATTTGAAATGCATTTCTTTGGACTGAATTTTTGTAGACTATTAAATGCCTTCCCTGGATGGCTCAGCAGTCAAGAATTTACCTGCAATGCAGGAGACGCGGGTTCAGTCCCTGGATCAGGACGATCCCCTAGAGGAGGAAATGGCAACCCACTCCAGTATTCTTGCCTGGGAAATCCCACAGACCAGAGGAGGCTGGCGGGCTGTAGTCCAGACAGTAGCAAAAAGTTGGACATGACTGAGCGGCTCAACACAGCATCACAGACTATCAAATGCCCTTGGGGAAAAATTCTGGCATACCCATTTATGCTCTTGTGTGAACAAATTTATTAGATTTTCAGTGAGAAGAGGGAAGAGGAGGGTGTCAGTGAAAGCAAAGAAGGGAAACCAGAGGGATCCCAGACAAGCTCCTCGGTGTCACAGGAGGCTCCGTGGGGCTCCCGGGAGGGAAGGTCACTGAGCGGGCAGCCCCCTTAAGGTTCCAGGACGGAGGAGAAATACAGTCCAAGCAGACAGTGCCCATGTGCAGGGGCAGGGAAGGGAGAGTAAATGGATCTCCCAGGGATGCCAGGCCTTTGCAGCCTGAATCCTGCTTAAGCCCCAGCCATTCAATGGCCCAAACCTCCCGCTTCCTGGCACCCAGGTGGGGGTGGGGTAGGGAGCACCCCCACCATCTCCATCTGGGAGCACAGGGTCCCCTCAACGGGACCCCCAGGGAGGGGAGAGCACGCAGGTGTGCAGACCGGCTTCTCCAGGCCGGGTGGTCTGCACCCCAGACCCCAGGGTCCCGGCAGCATGCTGCTCTGACTCGGGGGACCCACGTGGGCCCCAGCAGCATGTGTGTTTTCAGGTCTGGGTTCCCCTCCCATGCAAGACCGAGGGCCTCTCACCATGGATTTCCAGCAGGTTCTTGGTGCCAGCCTTGCGGTGCAGCTCGTCAATGTTCTGGGTGATGACCACCACCTGTCGGCCTTGCCCGTGCAGCCGGGCCTGGCACTCGGCGATGGCCAGGTGCCCGGCGTTGGGCTCCTTGCTCTGCACCACCTCCCGCCGGTAGTGGTAGAACTCCCACACCTGGGACGGATTCCGGGCGAAGGCCTGCGGGGTGGCCAGGTCCTGGGGGGCAGGGAGGAGGCGGGGGTCAGGGCTGATGCTCTGGAAGCCGGGCGGCGGGAGCAGTGGACTTGGGTGGGAGGACACTCCCAGGCGCCCTTTGCCGTGGGCAGCCAGGCACCTTCGGGGGGTGTCGCGGGAACACGTCCGTGTAGGTTCATGCGGGCGCGGGCCCAGGGCTCCTGAGGGGCCCTGGAGAAATTAGGTTTAATTTCCCCAGCAAGATCGCAACCCATCCCATCTTCCAGTCAGGTGAGCTACGAACACAGAGCAACGCATGGGAAGGTAACTTAGGCTGGAAGCCACGTTTTCGTGGAGCTCCACGTGACATGATGACGATCTCATTTATCCAGGAAGAAAAGTAAAATGCAAAACGCCCAACTGAACTGTAATGGCCATAGTGGGGAAACTCATAGGTGCACACACACACACATACAACTACACATTAAAAAAAGGAGTGTATACGTTATAGTAACAGGATATATAAAATACGTATTTTTAAAAGTACAATTCCTCCAAACTTCCCTGGTGGTACAGTGGGTAAGAATCCACCTGCCGATGCAGGGGACACGGGTTTGACCCCTGATGAGGGAACAAAGATCCCGCCTGTGGCACAGTGCAGCCAAGATAAATAAATAAAAATAAATACTCGACAAAATAAAGTAAAAAAATAAAAAAGAAATGTAATACACCTTGACTGTGGTGGCAGTTGTATCACTATGTATACATTTGTCAAAACTCACTGAAATGTACACTTAAAATTGGTGATTTTTATTGCATGTTTATTATATCTCAATAAAAATTGAATTTTTAAAACTCTGTGCCCCCAGAGAACTTATATTCTAATGACCTTTGTACAAAGTTTTGAGCATTAAGGCCTAAGCCTTTAATGACTCAACACTGGTTTCATTTGGAAAGTTCACAGAAACTTTTAAAAAATGTGTAATTCTTAATTTCAACATGAATAGAAAAGTAATGAATTATGCTAACCAAAGTTTCCCGGTTCCACTTTGCTTACTAGAGGAAATCCAACTGTTATCTGAATAAGGGCAATCAATGCATGCTGAGAAAGAAAGAAAAGAGGCTGCTTTGCTGAAGTCTGAGGTTTTAATCCTACGGACTTTGTGTCGATGCCAAAAAGAACAGGACAAAACAGTCACAGTAAATTTCAGACTGTTCCCCTCTGATAGAGATTCTGAGTCCAACTGTTCAACGCCTTCATTCAGAAAGAGCCTCTCAGAGCTCCGGCAACATTACCGACCTGGGCTTTCCATTTCCTCCAGTAACCTCCCGCTCCTCGGAACGTCGGAACCCCACTCTCAGCGCTGATACCGGCCCCAGAAATGACGACTATGTGCTTGGCTTTCGCAAAACACTTCCGGAAGTCGGCCATATCTAAAGAGAGGAAAATCTTGGTCAATCCAGGGTTTCATTTGGACATTTGCATCCCAGTTCAATGGCCTATATTTTGAAACTTGACCGTGCATGAAATTATACTTTTAAGATAACCAAATAAAAACCTTCCCATGCAACGAAGATGGCCCCGTGCACCTGCCGTGTGAGAGGACAGTGTCTGCAGAAAGGGGCGGGGGTCTGGGGTGAACAGCCCGAGCTCTGAGCCCCACTCTGCCCGCCGCCGCCCCATCTCCCACGAGTGGGATCCTATGTGAACGGCTGACCCTCTGCTGTCTGGGTCTCCTCGGCTGTTTGATGTGCACATGTGTGCTTTCCTGAGAGAGCGGGGCTGCTGTGAGGATTAAAAAAGGAGACAATGCAGGAGACACAAGAGGCGTGGGTTCAATCCCTGGGGTGGGAAGATCCCCTGGAGAAAGAAATGGCATCCTGCTCAGTCTTCTTGGCTGGGAAATCCCATGGACAGAGGAGCCTGGCGGGCTACAGTCTGAGGGGTCGCAGAGTCGAAATTGACTGAGCGCAAACGCTCGCGCGCGCGCGCACACACACACACACACACACACACAATGAGTGGGGATGTATCTTCCTTCTTAAAAGTAAAAGCAAGCTTGTGTGGTGTGAGGGCTGACCTCAGGCCCACTGGACCCCAAAGCCGTCCCTTCTGTTCTGCCCGATGTCCGAATCCCTGAGTGGGAAGAGAGAACTTCCAAGACAATGCAATTTACAAAAAGGGAAGTTTTATTACTGGCTCGAGTCAGGGCTTTCTGCTGCAACCAACACAGTGGCGCAAGGTCAGAAAGCCCTGAACAAAGGCTGTTATCCAAATTTATAAGGTATGCATAAGAGGTTAGTAGCTGTCTTAACAGGATTGGTTACATGTTTGCAAAGCAATTTTATTGGTACAAACTTTCGCGGGCCTTTCAGCTCTTCCTTTGTTTCTTACTGGGAGCATATTGGCTGGCTTCAGGTTACCTGATGGGGGTAGGGAATCTTATCATTTCGGGGGAAGCAAAAACTTAGGTCCAGGCTGCCTGTCATGGTATTAACCCTGGCAGCCTCACACCTTCCTCCCCAAATTCACTTCCCTTGGAGGATCCTGCTAATTCCAGCTTCCCTCAGCATCACTAGCAGGATGAGGCTGAGGGCCCCTCCCCGTGAACAAACGCTCCATCCCACTCTGGACACACTCTCCTTTACAGCTCAAGGGAGACTTGGTCTTTTTAACAAGACCGCCCCAGAGACCTGGGGTAACAGAAGAGGACGGAACGCAGAGAGTGGCACGGCAGCAGGGAGTCGTGGTCACAGCCTGTGACTCATGCTCCAGGACATGAGGGCTGGCCCTCCATCTCCAGGCATCCTCCTGCCCGACCTCAGACCCACAGGGGCGGCAGCTCGCCTCCCGTGAGGGCTCCCTACGCCCAGGCTCTGTGCCGAGCACTTGGGCATCACAAGGTAGGCTGAGACAAACATCATCAGCCCAGGACAAGGATGGAGAGCCAGACTGGGAACTGCCGTTGTCTCTCCTGGCAGGGTCCTGGCACAGCCTGTGGCTCCCGCTCTCCCGGGCCCTGTGGCCCGGCAGCTCTCGTGCATGAGATACGGAGAGGCCGTGGCCCAACGGGCCAGGCCTGAGCGCTTCACAAGCTGTGGGAGCCCCCCTCCACTGGCCGCGCTGGGAGAAGCCAGGGTGGACCAACATCGCCTCTGGCTGGCCCAGGCCATCTTCCAGGTGCAGCCAATCTGTGCGAAGGCACCGAAGCTTTGAGCAAGACCAGAAGCAGGTTCCTCGGTTGATGGAGCAGGCTCTCTGGTCTCCCCGGGGGGCAGTGGCAACCAAGGCTAATTAACTCTTGGACCGATCAAGCGCCCCTCAGGCATGAAACCGGTGATGGAGAAAAGGAAGGAAGAGAGTGGGCTGCAGGGGGAGGTGATGTCACCGTGTATGAAAGACCTACTTGAACTCGGACGAGCCATTGTTAGGCAAATCTTGGTTTGTGTGGAGATTGGAGACTTCAGTCCACAACACAGCCGCGAAAACAATCGGTTCTGGACGATCCAGAGAGGTGGCATCAGGTTTTCTGTGTTGCGCTAACAATTGAGACGGACTTCAGAAAAATCACAAAACAAACAGAAACAATCAGAAAACACTCATCTTTCTACAAATACACACACACACACACACACACACACACACACACGGGCTTCCCAGGTGGCGCTAGTGGTAAAGAACAGGCCTGCCAATTCAGGAGCTATAAAGAGGTGTGGGTTTGATCCCTGGGTCAGAAAGATCCCCTAGAGGAGGGCACAGCTACCCACTCCAGTATTCCTGCCTGGGAATCCCCATGGACAGAGGAGACTGATGGGTGGCAGTTCAGTGGGTCACAAAGAGTCAGCCACAACTGAAGCAACTTAGCATGCATATACACATACACATATATACAAAAGAATACCCTTAACAAAAATCCTCAGTAGCAATCTTCATGGTGTTCACACAAACACCGTCTAAACTGGCTATTTACACGGTGTACTCTCAAGCACTCTGAGGTGCCTAGAACAGTGGATTACAAAGCATGGTTCCCAGACCAGCATCATCCTGAGATCTCATCAGAAAGGTAAAGTCATAGGCTCCACTCCAGACCCACTGAACCAGGAACTCTTCAGGCTGGGCCCCCATCGGTCTCTGGGTAATTCTGATGAACACTGAAGTCTGAGAACCACAGCCTTAGAGGGTTAGGAAGGAGTTAGATGGGAGAATTCATTTGAAAAACAGGTTCTGATACTTTTTAAAAGGTACGAGAGCCATTGGCTTGACTTTCAGACAAAATACAGTTTCTCTGAGAATGTATATTCTGAGAACTTAACGAGGCCGGAAAGATATGTACCATAACAACAAACGGGATTAAGATGAGATCATGTCAAAGAAATCTGTGGGTCTTAAAGCACATTGACTAAATCTTTATCTATCCCTGAGGAGTTAGACAGGGATAGCAGAGAAAGACAAAGCACAGTAAAGGCAATATTCAGATCCATGACATCAAAAGGGTAACTGACACATCTGACTTTTACCTAGTGGAAGAACGCAAATTGTTGGAAGAACTCAGGGTTAAAGGTCTGTAGGTATAGGAAAAATAGAAAAATAACACATTTCCCAATATTTTACAATCCCTTTGGAGGACAACTTATCAAAATTACAAATGCACTTTCCCTTTGACCTAGCAATCCTGTCTGGACATTTTTACAACTCACAAAAGTGAGACTTGCACACATCCAACATGACATATCTACAGGGTTGTTCTTTATAGACTATTGTAATTAATAGGAAGAGACTAGAACAACCTACATGACCATCTGCAGAGGATGAGTTCAATAAACAAGGGCACTTTCACAATGGACAGCATGGTTGCTGTCAAAAAAGAATGCATGTAAGATTCTACCTGTATGACATTCTAGAGGGCAAAGAGGACTTATTTGTATGTGTTTAAAAAAAATAAATGGAAGAATTCCCAAGACATTAGTAACAAGAATGAGGATGAGAATCAGGATGTATGGAGACAAGAGTGGAAGCAAGGATTTCCAGTAGATTGCAAAGGGTAGTTTCAGTAGTTTCTATGCTATTTGCATTGTCAGTGCTCTCTGGCGAAAGTCTAGGAACACACCTGCAGCTGAGCAAGTACAAGGAGCGAGAGCTCACAGTGAGGAGCTGCAGGCATATTGGTGCCATATTGGTGACCTTGGTGGTGGTGGCTTAGTCGATAAGTAGTGTGTCTCTTGCAACCCCATGGACTGTAGCCCGCCAGGCCCCTCTCTCCATGCGACTTCCTGGCAGGAATACTAGAGTGGGTTGCCATTTCCTCCTCCAGGCGATCTTTCCAACATAGGGATCGAACTCGCATCTCCTGCATTGCAGGCAGATTCTTTACCAGTGAGTCACCAGGGAAGCCCATCTTGATGAAGTTAAGACAAAAGGGTTTGGGCTTGTGTTGGGTAAGGCTAGGGAGAGTCATGGAAGGAGGCTCTGATCTACGCTGGATGTTGTCTGGGAAAAGTTTCCTTTTATTGGATATTTCAGTGGTCTAAAGAGGAAGGAGTGAAGTAAAGCTTGAGCTGGGATTGGTCAAGAGGCAACAGGCCCTCCTATCAGCCAAGATAGGAGGGTGTTTTGTCACTTTTGTGGTTTAGAGAAAGTTCTTACTTATATCTGGTTTCGACCTAATTATGAAATTGTCTTATTTTTGTCCTGATTGATCATGATTACAGCTAGCCTTGTTTGATGTTCGTGTCCTGCGAAATTATTTACATTCAACAGGCCAATCAGATAGTAGCAGGTCAAAAGCTGGAAGCAAACCAAAGGCCTATCAATTTATAAACGGATAAACAAACTATGGTTCATCCATAACAGACATAGCTCATCACTGGATGTGTTTCATCCAGGGAACTACTATTCAGCCTTGTAATTAAAAACTACAAGTTTAGCTTAACTAAAACTTACAGTTTTAGTTTTATAGTTAAAACTTCAAAAGGTACTAAAAAGCTGGAGTATTTCAAACTGCTGCTGATTGTCAACTGAAAATTAGATAAAATTCTAAATTGTGATAATAAAAAACACTTATAAGACAAAAAATCATGAGTTTTTTTTAATGAATGTAGGAATTGTTTTGCTAAATTTTCCATTAACTTACAAGATATTCTCTAAGTGGCTCAGAGGTTAAAGTGACTGCCTGCAATGCAAGAGACCAGGGTTCGATCCCTGGGTCAGGAAGATCCCCTGGAGAGGGAAATGGCCACCCACTCCAGTATTCTTGCCTGGAGAATCCCATGGACAGAGGAGCCTGGTGGGCTACAGTCCACGGGGTCACAAAAGAGTTGGACAAGACTAAGCGACTTCACTTTCACTTTTTCTCAGTAAATATGAAAACAAAGGAGAGGTTTAAAAAAAAACTTAAAATTTTTTTAAAAAATAAACACTGTTTCATCACAGTGCCACCTGAAATTTATCTCCACGATTTGTAAATGCTCAGAACAGAAGTCTATTTCCAATATGCTTTGTTGTTGTTTAGTCGCTCAGTTGTGTCTGACTCTTTGCAACCCTGTGGACTATAGCCAGCCAGGCTCCTCTGTCCATGGAATTCTCCAGGCAAGAATACTGGAGTGGGTTGCCATTTCCTTCTCCAGGCCATCTTCCCAACCCAGGGATACAGCCAGCGTCTCCCATATTGGCAAGCGGATTCTTTAACACTGTGCCACCTGGGAAGCACTTTCAAGATGCTACTGAAAAGTATTCATCAGAAGAATCTTCTGTGTCAATATTTATGTGCTTTTCTGCAGGATCAGAGTGGGCAGTGGTTCTAGCTGCCACAAACCAACAACCCAATTCAAAGGCCAAAGCAAATACCCCGAGAGTAAGAAGGCCCCCACTGTGCTGAGTCAGAGGAGGAAGACATCAGTTTATCTGGTCCAAAAGCCCTCAGGGTGAAAACTGCCCTAGGTAAGCCTCCAATTATCCTGCCCTGATTTGACCTTCAGGTGGCAAGTAAGGCCTCAGGGAATAAAATAAACTCATTCATTGCAGTCATTGGGAGCTTTCTGAGTGCAGGATAGGTTCTCAAACACTGATATTAGTCTGAGTGAATGGCAATCCTCACTTAACCAGGCTTTCTTGGGAAACCTGAAACTCACCTACCCAATTAGAAAATCAGAAAAATGTCTCTATGTTCCCTGTTGAGAAAGGGGGCACCCCACCAATTCTGAAAAATACAATAATACAATACTATAAATGTAAGGTTATATGAGGAATTCAAGAGAAAAAGCATTTACACAACATTAATTAAAAATACATTAATTTAAAGTACATCACGAAGGAACTACAAAAACTCCCACGGGTGTTCAATAAATACTTTTTGAACACCTATGAACCAGTCCATCCTAAAGGAGATCAGTCCTGGGTGTTAACTGGAGGGACTGATGTTGAAGCTGCAACTCCAATACTTTGGCCACCTGATGCGAAGAGCTGACTCATTTGAAAAGACCCTGATGCTGGGAAAGATTGAGGGCAGGAGGAGAAGGGGACGACAGAGGATGAGATGGTTGGATGGCATCACCGACACAATGGACATGGGTTTGGGTGGACTCCGGGAGTTGGTGATGGACAGGGAGGCCTGGCGTGCTGCGGTTCATGGGTTCACAAAGAGTCGGACACGACTGAGGGAGCCCCCAGCTATCAACATTGGGAGACTCACTTCCTCTCCCCAGTCCACCACTCGCTCTTATTAGGTCACCAGCCCGCTCCACCTTGCTAAACCCAACGGTCCACCTTGATCAGGTCCAGCCCCTGACCCCTTTGATCACCTCTCGGGGAACCACTCGCTGCTCCCGGTTTTCCTCCTGCCTCGCTGGATCGCTCCACCCTCCCAGGGCTTCACGATTGCATCCCGCCTTGGATGTCCAACACAAGGCTCCCAGCTCACACAGTCAAGCCTCAACTCTTGAACATCCGCAAACACCCCCAACCCCCCGCAAAGCCTTAGGACGCCATCCTCCTTGGCCCCCACTTCTCCCTTGGGCTCACGTCTCACACCCACACAACGCGATATACCCCAGCAACTGCAGCTTACAACTGTGTCCAGCCCGGCCGCGCCTCCCACGCCCACCACCCGGTCCAGGCCGTCCCATACGTCACCCGGCCTGCAGCAGGGCCCCGAGGGACTCTACTCAACGGGGACACCCTGCCCCGCGTCCCCCGGGCCACCGCCTCCTTCACGGCGGCCTACCAGGCCCACCCGCCCCGGGCGCCTGACTTTCCAACCGCGGTTCTGGTCCCCTCCCTCGCCTCTCCGGCCGCAGCTAGCGCCCCGCGCTGTGCCTGGAAGACCCCCGATCTCGGGCTTCCGCAGGTGTGTCTGCCGGGGGCGGGGGGTGGGGAGGGCTGCCACTCGGATCCACCAGAAGAAACGGGGTCCGCGCCCCCTTCCCCCCTCGCCCTCGCCGTTCCCCATCCCCTCTCCCCTCCCCCACTCCTTCTTTGCCGCTCGGCCTCCCCCCCCACCCTCTCGGACCCCGGAACAGTCCGAGGCAATTGATCCGCGCATGCGCGCCGCAGTGGGCCGGCCCCCCGCGCTCGCCCCGGGAGCCCCCCCAACGGCGCCCACCGGGGCCCTGTGCTCGATCGCGACCCACGGAGCGGGAGTCCAGGGGAGACGGCGGAGAGCACGGCCAGGCCCCGGCGCCCACGCACCTGCAGGAGGCGGGGACCGCGGCGGATCCCCGGCGCGGGGGCGGGACAACCAGACTGGGGGCGGAGCTGCTCCAGCCACCGGCCCCGGGCTGCAGCGGCCCCTGCCGGCGGCTCACACCTGGTCCGGCTCCCGGGCCCTGGAGGCCCTTCGCTGGGCCTGCTCGTCGCACAAGGTTGTTTCTTTGCATTGCTTTCTTTAGGGGGATGGCCCGGCGCAGGGAGGGCGGGGGGGGGGGGTGGGGTGGGGGGGGCGGGCTGTTGCTTCGTTTTTGTGAGCTTCCCAGACGTGTCGTGAAAGACAGACGAGCTGCTTTCTTTCTTGAGCCTACAGCTGGACCGCACTACTTGGCCACAGAGCATGTGAAATATTGGGGCGGCTTTCCCTGAAAAGCTATTTCCAATGAAGGTTGGCGGGGGTTCCCAGGCCAGCCCACCAATGACGAGCGCTGATGCTGAGATCCTTACCCAGCGTCGAAAGGGACCAGTTTCCAGGCCTCGCGTACTCTGTGATCTCCGTGGCTCCGCGTGTCGGATCGCCCTTAAAAGCAGTCATCTTTCTTTGTCTTTGATTCAGTCTTACCACCAGAACTAATTTTCAGAGAATAGAATTGTTTCTGGACTGGCCAGTAATCCTAAAGGGAGGTGGTCTGAGAATTTGGGTGCATAGAATGTGATGTTAGCATTTGTTTTTCCGTCTCTGACCTCATCCACCCCCCTCAGTTTGGCTGGAAGTCCTCACCGCTTTGGAACCCCTCTTGCCCCCGCAGGTTATCAGTTTCCAGGGCCCTCTGGAGTCCAAGAAAATTGGAGAAGGGTCTTAGGTCTGACTGCTACTTTTTCTGTGACATGTATATGGCACTTTGTACCAGACACCTCTAAGATCTTCACATGTCTTAACCAGCTAAAATCTTCCCCACCCAATAAAAGATATACAGTTATTCCAACTTTGCAGATAGGGAAACTGAGGCACAAGGCGGTCAAGTAACTACTCAAGATAGGCTGTTGAATAGCAGAGCTGGGGTTTAAGCCTAAATGCTTTGGCTCCAGCCACAGGGTCTGCGCCACTGTATCTTAATGTACTGCGTCTCATTAACATGTTAAGCTGCTTTTTGTGGTTTTGATGTTAGTCATCAGGTGTCAATCTTTGTCTTCATTCAGACACTGCCGGGGGGAGGGGGGGGGGCGGCACACTGTGGGAGAGACCCCGTGCCCCTCACTGCAACCTTCCATGGCACCAGCCACAGGGTGGATCCCTCCTGGGACATCACATTCTATCAAGGCCTAAGGGTCACCACCCACAGCTACCCACTACATACGCCTTAACCACATACCTTCTTCCAGACTTAGGAAAGCTGACTCTTCTGCCAATATCAGGCTACTTTCTTTTCTTGAAACATCAACCACTATCCTTTCCATCCTTAGAGCAACTCAAGCTTAATTTCTTGATGGTCTTGTCCTTCCAAACCAAAGACTGGTCCCTGTTTCTGGAATATTCATTTTTCATTCCCTCAGTAGTAGTGCTGCAGGGAAAAGTTATTTCTTACTCCATGCTGAGACTTTCTTTGATTTGCTTTTTGTTACTTTTGTAATTGTAATTATACATAATGGCCTGCCTCAGAGAATCCTGCCTCTCTACCTGACTGTAAACTAAAGTGCCTTTGTTCAGAACCCTGTCCACCTGTAGACTGCAGGATGGAAGAAATCAATACGTCCCCTGCCTGAGGTTTGCCATTCTAGGAGATATTTGCTAGATTAATGGCCTTTCTACTTTGTTCACTCATCCCCCCTCCTCTCTGATCCATAAAAATATCTGGCATCCAGACCCCATAAAGATGATTATTTTGAAACATTAGTCTACCATCTTCTCGGTCAGCTGAATAAAGTTGTAATTGCTTGCCTCGACACCTCCTCTCCAATCCATTGGCCTTGGACTCAGTAACAGGAACTCCTTTCTCATCTTTCCAGCCTGAGTTCAGACATCACTTCCTCAAGGAGCCTTCTCTGACCTCATCTCCCCCAGTCTCCTCTCTTAAAGCAGGCTCTTAAAGCACCATCGCAGTTATCCCAATGAAGACTTCAAATGTATCTCTGTTCATTTGATTAAATTTTATCTGCCCACCAGGCTGTGAGTTTTCCTGAGGATGACACTTTTGTCTCGATGTGCTCACAGTGATATTTCCAGTCCCTCACAGTGCCTGATAGGAGATGCTCAATTTATGAATTCATTTAATATGTATTAAATAAAAGAATAAGCAACCTCACAGGAAAAGCAGCCCAGAACTGAGAGGATAACAGCTTGGCTATCTTTACCAAAATGAAGAAAACAAATCAATTTTCTTCCATGCTGCTTATGGGTCCCTAGCAGGACAAAACAATTAAAAAAAAATAAAGAAGCAAAAAAGTTTATTAATAACTCACCCTATCTACAGAGGGTCTCCTGGCATAACCAGGTAGGAGATGTAAGAGTTAAGGAGCGCATATACTGGGAGTTGGTACTGCCGCCTTCCTTTAGTAAAATGCAGACAGGCCAAGCTTTACTTCTGGAAAGACAGTCTCCCCCAACCCTGACTTTTCCCATCCTCTTGGGGCCACTCGCTTTGCTGGCTGTCATGCTGCCCCCCAGGGGTGGACTGTCCTCTTTAAGCCTCTGATACAAATATCAACTTGGACATAAACCCCTAGGCTTGATGTCTTTCATTGATAGATTTTGACACACTGGGAGAAGTTTTAACTTTCTAAGGGAGAATAAGAAGAAAATAAGAATCAAGATCACAAAACTGCAAGACGCACAACACAATCCAGAAATTGTGCAAAAGCCCAGCCTCACTCAGTTCTATTCTATTTCCCAGCTCCAACTTGTTTCCATGAGACCACCATGCCAAGGTAACATCATCGCCACATGGCCATTCCCAACAACATGTTGGATCCTTCTTGGAGGAAGGCAAGAGACCAAGCCCTCTGCACAGCCCCTCCAGTTCTTTGGGTTCCAGTATGAGTCCTGAGCGGGTAGCTAACACCAAGTGTGATCCTGCCCTAAGAGGGATCCATGCACACAGCACTGCGGCTTGTGGCTGTCACCCCCTGCAGCGGATCAGTGCGTCTGCACAGGATATGACTGCATCTATTACAGCGAGCAAGCACGCAGCTCAGGCTGAAGAAGTAACATTGACGGGAGGCGCTGAGCTGAGTGGTGGTGGACAGGAAATGGGGTTGCAGGTGTTTGCAGGCTCTGCGGTAAGGAATCCAAGGTAGTGAGACCAAGGCTACATCAGACAGTCTGGAGCAATGAGGACAGTCTTTCAGGGCTGGATAGTGGGCTGTGGAGGAGCTCATACCTGTATTCTTAACACCTGAGAGTCTCGTCCTTTCTTTTCATGTTTAAAACATCCAACATATTGTTGATTTTTTGGTGGGTGCAATAACTTTTATCTTTCTAAAGAAATCGAAAGAGTGACCACACTCATGAAAGAGAATTTCCCCATTGTGTCTTTTCCTTTCCACCTTTATCTTAAGATATAGCTCTCCTTTCATGCCTCCATCCATCCTCAGTTAGATGTCTGAATTCTCCATACTTACGAGTGTTTACTGCCTAATGGAAGGCCGTTCACACTTGTTGAATAGGGGGAGGAAAGAGTTGAGTGGAGAAGGTCTGTGCTTGTGAGGACATCTCTCTTCTGAGACCCCTCCACATTGCTACTTGGCCTTCTGATTCGTTCTTTGTATCACTTCTTCGGTTTTCAAAGTTGTGTAGATGCCTCTGCCTGCCACGCCTCCGTCCTGTGGTTGTCCTTTGACAGTGGGTACCATCTCTTTCAAGTGTTGTCTTAAACTGGCCTCTTTTGGTCTAGAGATGCTTCACATTCCAGCACAGGAAATTCTCCAAATTTACTTCACAAGTATTTACTACACATCAAAACACTAAGATGCTTGACAAGTTCTTCACTTGTCTACCCATCTCTTCTTCCACATGCTCCACTACAGTTTCTAGACAAACCTTTGTATGCTCCAAACCTGTTAGCATTTTCTGCTCTGACATGTTTAAGAATAAAAGCTTTGCATTCTACCTAAAAAACCAAAGGCAATGAGGAGACCCCAGACTGTGTGGCACAGCAAAAAGACTTTGGGTCACACCAGATTGTTACAGAAAAGCCACGGGGAAATAAGTAGAAGCAAAGTTTACAAGTGTCCATTACTTTGATGTAATTTCCCTTTGGCAAAAACTTTGTGGTGGAAAAGGGCTAGCTATCTTCTTTTGTTTAAATGTCACAGAATACCAAGATGGCCCCAAGTGGTTCATTTCCTTTTTGGCAACTGGCTTTCATGCTTCGCTTATGCTATTCATATATTATCGCGAGAGGGATTTTTATAGTGTTTTATACGTCCTGGGTGCTCTCCAATCATTAATAAGTTATTCCTTCCTGAATCTTCAGGTCAATGTTAACATCTTCCGTTTTAAGAGCTGGATGTACATCTCTACATCTCCACCTGGATGCAGAGGTTAAGTGCCTGGCCCAAGGTCCGGGGGTGAGGCACTGTCAAACCTGGGACTGTGTAATTTAATAGAAAAAGAATCCAACACTGTATCATTCACCAGAAGAAGGCTACACTTAACCCAGGCCACTTTAACAGTCAAAGGAGAGATGAATTAAGCGCTGAGATGGTTTGTTTCAAAGCTTGCTTAGGGGAGAACCAGCCAGGGAAGGGTCAGTTACTTTGCTGTGATAGGACTTCTAAATAAATCCAGTTCAGCGCCTTGACCGCAGACACTAGAACGGTCACTTGTGATGTCTCTCCCTATGTTTTTATATATTCACAGTCGTGTTCTAAAATGACCTTCTGAGGGATTGATGGAAGAGGTGATTTAGATCCAAGGTCACTAAAATTGACAATAAAAGAAGGAATTTTAGCTTTATATAGTAGTCACTTCTTAAAAGCTATGGGTAGCTGATATTCTGTTTATTTTTTCTTACTAGTAGGATCAATTTAAAATATATTTGGCAAGAATACTGTACTTTTTTGTAGGACTTTTCAGCAAGGGAAGGTTAAAAGCACTAAAAAGAATCCTCAGGCGTCGCCAGGCAAAATCAATGGTTGCTTCTTCTGGGTTTCAGCATCAGAGATTGCCTGTCTTCCAATTTCCCTTCTTACATTCCTCTGAGAGGCCAAAGGAAAGCTCTAGAAGTGAATTCAAACTCGGTTTCCTTGACTTTCCAGAGATCCCTATAATTGAGCAATTGTGATTTAGTGAGAGAATCTAAGAAAATGGATTCATTCTTCAGTCTCAGTAGAAAAAGCTTCTGCCTAAACTAACTTCTTTGTTCACTCTTGCCTTCTGTCCTCGCAGGTACCTATGGATTTTCTCAGCTCTTCACTGTGAGTTATTTGTGAAGCAACATGAAGCAGTTTTTCTAGAGAAAGCAAGTATACAGCTCTTTGATCCAGAGCAGGTGGAAACGGAGCCTGATGAGTGAAGCACGGGGACCAGGAGGCTGGAAGAGGGAGATCGGGCAGACTCAGGTCACACGTCCCCCTATGGCCCAGAGAGGAGGATCAGCCCGTCTGAGTCACATGTACTAAATGAGAATAGAGGAGGATGACCACCAGGAGAAAATGAAGATGCTATCAAGGGAGAATGAGATGCTGGGCAGATAAAAGCAACAGGTGGCACTACAGAAATCCATTTTACATACGAGGAAAATAAGGCTCAGAATGTTTAAGAAACTCAGTTAAGGCCATGTAGGTAGTGGTTCATCCAGGCTTCAAATAGCTCTGATTAAAGGGTAAGAGTCTAAGCTTTGGAATCAGACATATTGGCTATGTGGTCTTGGTTAAGTTACTTAATTTCTCTGAGCCTTTTTTTTTTTTTTTCATTTGTAAAGTGGGAATAATAATACATGTTTCATGAAATTAAATAACACATAAAGAATTTGTCAGGGCACTTTGTACACAGAAAGCTGGTGATAATAGTACTGGTTACAATGTTATTACTAGCATTAATTTTGGCCTATCTTCAGAGCCCATAACTATCACAAAATATGAGTAAAGTTTGACAAGAGTCATTAGTAAACTTAGAAATGTATAACTACCAATGTTTTAGGATTCCAAGACTTTAAAAATACAGGTTAGAAGTTTAATTAATTCTGATTGCTTGCTTTCTCCTGTTTTCTTGTGACCATCTTCTGGTGAAAATATTGCATATCTTTTTCCTGATTCCACTTTGATACCTTTTAAAAAATAGGATCTTACTGTTCTGTTCATAAGCAGCCATAACCCCAGAGTGAAGGCACTCATCTCTTCTTGGCTTTTGCTGGGGATCTCTTTCACCTGTGAGCAAGATTTCTGCACAGCTTCTAAGCTTGTTCAGGCTTCCCAGGTGGCTCAGTGGTAAAGAATCTCCTTGCCAGTGTTGGAGATGTGGGTTGGCTCCCTGGGTCTGGAAGATCCCTAGAGAAGGAAATGGAAACCCACTCCAGTATTCTTGCCAGGGAAATTCCATGGACAGAGCAGCCTGGCGGGCTCCAGTCCATGGGCTCATGACGAGTTGGACCTGACTTAGCGACTAAACAGCAAAAAGGTTTTCAGACATTGGAAAGAGAAACTTCTGATGATTTAAAATTCAAACCACAGCCCATCCATTTTGAAGTAAAACAATGGATGTCAGTCAAGACCCTTCTCTTTTCCAATCTGTAGCTCTTTTATTGCAAAATAGTAGTGATAACCTCCACCATCTGACTGTGCTATGCTGTGCTTAGTCGCTCAGTCGTGTCTGACTCTTTGTGACTGCAAGAACTGTGGCCAAGCTCCTCTGTCCATGGGGATTCTCCAGGCAAGAATATTGGAGTGGGTTGCCATGCCTTCCTCCAGGGGATCTTCCCAATGCAGTGATCAAGCCCAGGTCTCCCACATTGTGGGTGGGTTCTTTATCATCTGAGCCACCAGGGAAGCCCATCAGACTACCCAAATATAAAGTGACACAGAAGCAAAGCTTATGACATGATCATTTTTATTAGTATGATTTTTTTTCTTGAGGATTTCTTTTTTCTGGGGAATGCATGCCAGTCTCAGAATATATTTTAATCATTTTGAGAGTTACATAGAGTCATTAGGACACTCTTTATTATAACATCTTGCATCCATGACACATACTTTCACTACTTATGACAATCTGTTATTGTTGAAACTGGCTAAACTTCAATTTAATGCCAGCTTGTGAGCCAGACATCCTGGAATGTGAAGTAAAGTGGGCCTTAGGAAGCATCACTACGAACAAAGCTAGTGGAGGTGATGGAATTCCAGTTGAGCCATTTCAAATCCTAAAAGATGATGCTGTGAAAGTGCTGCACTCAACATGCCAGCAAATTTGGAAAACTCAGCATTGGCCACAGGACTGGAAAAGTTCAGTTTTCATTCCAATCCCAAAGAAAGGCAATGCCAAAGAATGCTCAAACTACCACGCAATTGCATTCATCTCACACACTAGTAGAGTAATGCTCAAAATTCTCCAAGCCAGGCTTTAACAGTACATGAACCGTGAACTTCCAGATGTTCAAACTGGTTTTAGAAAAGGCAGAGGAACCAGAGATCAAATTGCCAACATCTGCTGGATCATCGAAAAAGCAAGAGAGTTCCAGAAAAACATCTATTTCTGCCTTATTGACTATGCCAAAGCCTTTGACTGTGTGGATCACCACAAACTGTGGAAAATTCCTAAAGAGATGGGGATCCCAGACCACCTGACCTGCCTCTTGAGAAATTTCTATGTCAGGAAAGAACAGTTAGAACTGGACATGGAACAACAGACTGGTTCCAAATAGGAAAAGGAGTATGTCAAGGCTGTATATTGTCACCCTGCTTATTTAACTTATATGCAGAGTACATCATGAGAAATGCTGGGCTGGATGAAGCACAAGCTGGAGTCAAGATTGCCGGGAGAAATATCAATAACCTCAGATATGCAGATGACACCATCCTTATGGCAGAAAGTGAAGAAGAACTAATGAGCCTCTTGATGAAAGTGAAAGAGGAGAGTGAAAAAGTTGGCTTAAAGCTCAACATTCAGAAAACTAAGATCATGGCATCCAGTCCCATCACTTCATGGCAGATAGATGGGGAAACAGTGGAAACTGTGACTGACTTTATTTTTTTGGGCTCCAAAATCACTGCAGATGGTGACTGCAGCCAGGAAATTAAAAGACGCTTACTCCTTGGAAGGAAAGTTATGACCAACCTAGACAGCATATTAAAAAGCAGAGACATTACTTTGCCAACAAAGGTCCATCTAGTATAGTTTTTCCAGTGGTCATGTATGGATGTGAGAGTTGAACTATAAAGCTGAGTGCGGAAGAAATGATGCTTTTGAACTGTGGTGTTGGAGAAGCCTCTTGAGAGTCCCTTGGACTGCAAGGAGACCCAGCCAGTCCATCCTAAAGGAAGTCAGTCCTGAATATTCATTGGAAGGACTGATGTTGAAACTGAAACTCGAACACTTTGGCCACCTGTTGCGAAGAGCTGACTCATTGGAAAAGACCCTGATGCTGGGAAAGATTGAAGGCAGGAGAAGAAGGGGACGACAGAGGATGAGATGGCTGGATGGCATCGCCGACTTGATGGACATGAGTTTGGGTAACCTCTGGGAGTTGGTGATGGACAGGGAGGCCTGGTGTGCTGCCATCCATGGGGTCGCAAAGAGTCAGACACAACTGAGCGACTGAACTGAACTGAACTGTGCGTCACAGTTAGTGATTGTTCATGCCTGGCTTTCTTGGACCTGAGGGCTCAGCTCTATCCCCAGCCAGCCCTGCTCCTCTGGCCTTATATCTTTGACTCAGCCTGCAACTATAAGAGGCAGGAAAAGGTGCTTAAGGACCGTCTACACCACCTCGCTGGGTGAGCCAAACTGCCAATGAAAGTACTAGCGGCTCTCAGCCCACCCCTGAAGCTGTGGGGCAGGGGTGACCCAAAGACACAGACTTTTCTGTCTCAGCTTGGAGAGTATGCTTCAAGAGGGCCAGGAGCTCCTGGAAAGAAGAGACGCAGAGATGATACAAGGGGTTTAAAAAAAAAGTTATTAGCTCGTTTAACTTGGAGAAAGGAAGCTTGAGAACAGTTCTGATTTGTGATGTTAAATATCAACTTTAACCCAGAAATATTTATCAAGAGCCCACCACACAACTGGGCTGGTGCTACCCATGAGGAATCCTTGCCTGAAACAATGTCCTGCTTGTTCTGTCTCCTCTGAGGATGGAACAAAGCAAACAGATCTGTGTAGAAGAAGAGTTTCAAAGTAGCTGTAATGGAGACTTTTTGACATCACATAATGCCCGTCCATTAAATCCAGGCTGGCTTGCCAGGGGGATGGCGAAGCCCGGAGCATGCCTGGGGCTGGCTTGCACGAATCAGTTCTGGCTGGTTTGAGATGTAAAGTTTACAGCAATTAATTGTCCAAGTAAGGCTGGGGTTGAGATAGGATGATGTTGTTTTTCTCTCTGTGTTATTTTGAGACTTCATTTTTATAAATACTACTGAGAAACCTCTCAGAAATATTAAAAACAGGTTACTTGGAGAAAAGAGAAGTGAGTAGCTAAACTTTACATGAAGGATGTTACAATGGAAAACACCCAGTGGTTTAAATAAACATTTTCAAGTGTTATGAAAAAGGTATTCAAATGTTAAAGGAAATACCAATCTGAGGACAATATTAAGACTATGACCAATGACAAAATATTTGCTGTCTAATTGTTCATTGCAATTGGTTAAAAAAACATTAAAACCAATAGATAACTGGATTAAAAATTCATTAAAATGGTTTATATTTGGCCAACAAATGAATGAAAAAAAAATTTTGACCTGATTCCTTATAAAGCAAAATTCAATATAAATAATGTACTGTAAGTCAACTATAAAATGTACAATGTACTGTAAAAAATCAACTATTTTTTCATTAGTAATTTCCATTGCTGATGAGAAATTAAGTAGCCCATTTGGACATCAAGGTAACTCTTACAGGCAAGAGCTCCTTTCAAAACATTTTTAGTAATTCTATTTCCATTTTTGGAAGTCTATCCTTAAAAACATCTAAATCCAAAAATAGCTTTGCTCAAAGCTATTGCATTATCCATAGTCACAAATAAAAGAAGTTCAGCATTAGTCATAACCACAAGAAACTGGACGTAACCCAAATGTCCAATGGTAGGTGAATGCTTCGTAAATTGGGATATAGCAACTCATAATACTGGACAACAATGAAAAAGAAATTTTAAGTAGAGTTTTAATATGGAAAAGATCATTCTCAATGTTAAATGGAAAAAGTAGGATATACCTTGTTTGACTGCTTAATACTATGTGGTGAGTAACAGACTCAGTTTCTCATCCATAAAACAGTAAGTAACAACAGTTATCTTCTTTATCAGGTTTTTGACCATTAAGTGGAATTAGGTACATAAAGTGCTTAGCCAAGTGACTAGCAAATAGTAAATGCTCCATAAATTATAGTTTCTATTTCTTAAACATGAGATATAACCTTGGATTTAAAGAGTCATCAGCACAAGACTTTAAGCCAAAATCTAAATTTAGAGTGAAACCTGGAAAGAAATAGGTCAAAAGTGAGGGTCATATCTGTAAGTATTCAATTATGGGTCTAATTTGATTCAATTATTATTTTCTCTCCTTTTTACTTTTTTTGTATTTTGGAGTTTCTCCCCTTGGATATCGCTATGACTTTTATAATGGATGAAAAGGCCAGTTTTTTTAAACTAATAATTTAGTTTAATGGAATATTACTCAGTAATAAAAAAGAATATAATATTGCCATTTGCAGAACATGGATGGACCTAGAGAACATTATACTTGGTGAAGTAAATCAGACAAAGACAAATATTATACACTACCACTTGTATGTGGGATCTAAAAATAATACAAATGAATCTATATACAAACAGAAACAGACTCACAGACATAGAAGACAAACTTCTGGTTACAGAGGGGAAAGGGACAGGAGGTGGGATAAATTGGGAGTATAGGATTCACAGACACAAACTACCATATATAAAATAGATCAGCAGCAAGGATTTACTGTGTAGCACAGGGAACTATATTCAACATCTTATTATAACATATAATGAAAAATATTCTAAAATATATATGTATATACCATATATAACTGAATCCCTTTTACTGTACACCTAAAGCTAATGCAATATTGTAAATCAACTACACTTCAATTAAATAAATAATTCAGTTTGTAATCCTTTCCAGAAAGAAATACAGTAAGTCACTAAAATTTGGAGAGAATTTACAGACATTAAATTTGGCTTTCCTGGACCAAAAGTGCATGAATGGCATGAGAACGTCAGGTTGCCATTGCTTCCCACCCAGCCCCAGCTCCCCAGTCTCCCCATGTTGTTGTTGTTGAGACCATGCTAGGCCACATCTGAACCAAACCGGGTGCTTATAAAACTGTTTACCCGGCCTCTCTTCTTATGTTTTGTTTCTTGCGTTCTTTTCTCCAGCAATCAGAGAACTGCAAAGACAGATTTTCCATAAAGAGCCAAGTTTTTATACAACCAAAAGCCTGATTCATCTTGCTTGACTTAATGAATACCCGAATGGAGTTTTATTTTTAAATTCTCAAAAAACCCTGTTCTCTCTCCTTGAGTCAGCACTTAGTGGCTTAAAAAAAAAAGTTTTTTCTATTCCTCAGGTTAAAAGTTAATCAAAGAAAGGAAAAGAACCTACCAGCAGTTTTTCCCCTAGGGACATGGAAGTCTGTAATTTGGATGGCTAAGTGTGTGTGTTCATTCTTTTGTACATACACCAACATGTGTGACACATGGGTGCCTGGGGAGGGAAGGGAACGGAGCCTGGTTGTTGCAGAAGGAGTGATGACCCCTGAATGCTAATGCTCTGGTATTCATTTCAGGGACAACTGTGAATAGGGCTCGGGATGAATATCCTCAGATAACCTCCGGTGAATTTATACACATCTCATAACCGTTCAGAACCTCCCCCACCCTGTGCTTCCTTCCTCTCCCACTCTTTTAAAAGCTGTTTGATTAACAGCCGTCACACCATCCCCACCTTCTGCTGCTGGCTCCCTCCCACCCCCATCCCTGGGCCCCGAAAGAAAGAGTCCCTTCAGGAGACTGCAGCTGCGTGGCTCCCAGGCAGGAAGGTGCCGGTCTGGCCTGAATGAGATGGAGCGGGGCCCCCTGCACCCCCACGCCCAGCTCCTCAGGGCTGCTTTGTGAGGCTGGCTCTGCACTGGGGCTTTCCCAAAAAGAGGCTCAAGGCACAGCCAGGCCCTCACACACCCCTGGACTGAACGTAAATGCTGTCTTATCTTGGCTGGCGTGTCCTTCGTCTGCTTGTGAGCCATAGAAGAAAGCGAAGAGGAAAGAATGCTTGAGTCTCTGCTGTGAACGTGGGTAATGGGTCATGCTGAGATGTTAAAAATAAATGAATGTGCTCCTGCTCCAGGCACAGGATGTCAGGCAGGAGTCTTGAGCTTTGTTTGCTGGGGAAGCTGAAAGGAAAAGGCTTTGCCTTAGAGCAGGATTTCTCAGCCTTGGCACCACAGACTTTTTGGACCAGATGATTCTTTGCGGTGGGAGACTTTCCTGGGCACTGTGGGATGTTTAGCAGCATCCCTGGCCTCTACCCATCCCAGGAGTTGTCACAACCAAACATGTCTCCAGACGTTGCCAGCACCATCCCCTGGGCGCCACCAGGTTACCAGATAAAATATAGGATGCCCAGTGAAATGTGAATTTCAGATAAATAATGCAGTATTTGGAACTGACTTACACTGACAAATTATTTGTTGTTTATCTGGAGTTCACATTTGACAGGGTACCCTGTATGTTTATTCACTAAATCTGGCAATGCTACCTGGGGAACAAAAATCACCCCCAGTTGAAAACCACTGCCTTGAAGATACCAGCAACTGGAGGCATAGTCTTGAGGCTTGGAGTTTTCATCAGGGAACTGATTACTTGCTCAATCTGATGCCTGAGAAGGGAATAGAAATTAATTACCATGACACCCTGTTTACTGTCCTAGGGGGTAGGGGAGAATTCCACTCTTTCTTTTCAAGAAGTACCATTAAAGACATCCCTACTTTCTTTACACAATAGCCATACCATTCCTTGGGTAGTCTATCCATCTACCCAAGGCACCAAGATTCCCTCCAATTGGAACCGAGTAGAAGAAACTGGGGAAAGACTGTCATTTATTTTAAAATTAACCTAACGAATCTGAATTTCAGACTTAACTTGAAAGGGCAAAAATATTTGATTAATTCCTTTGATCTTGAATTTAAAAATTTTAGACTTCAACTTCTTTGAGATTTTAATCTTCAGACTTCAGATCCATGATGGACATTATGATAGGAGGAATGTGTTATTGGCATGTTTTGATCATTATGATACCATTTGAGCTCATGATGGAGCCTCTAATAGATGACACTGAACGACCTGACTGATGACTTAGGATGGGAAATGACTAGGGAAAGGAGTTTTTAGCTTCCCAAAATCTTGGAGTTAATTGGAGAGGGGAACAGGAAATGAATCTAGGTTTTATGAGATTCTAGATTCAAAATCTAGGTTTTTTGATGCTTTTATAATATGTGACTCTTTTAAGAAAAAGAACAAAATTGTGAATATGAAATTATCCGTGAAAGTATATACCTATTTAGAATGAGAAAAGAAATCATAACAAATTACAATTTTAAAAACCTTACAGGTACTTCAAATATCACAAATCCAGAGACCAACATTAACATTTTTAATCAATTGCTTGATTAAAACACACACACACATATTTTTTTTTTTTTTTTGCTGCCTACTCTTTGTTATCTCCTCACAACAATGTTTTCTAATATTTTATATAGCAAGAACAGAAAGGTAATCCAGTCTTTCTTCTGGCGTGGTTAATTAAATTTTCCTCTGTTGCACATTTTTCCTCAGCAGTGAAGCATCACTTGGAGATGTAGAGCTTGACCTTGAATCATCTCTAAATAGGTGACTGCTTTCTGCAGGGACTCGGTTTCCCAAAGAAAAAGGCAAAGGGATGACTTCTAGAGTCACCGATCTGATGAGTGACTGCTCCTCCCCTGAGGATGAATGGGTGATGGGAGAAGACTGTTTATGGAAAAATCCCTCCTCTTAGAACCAGAAAAAATGGCAGAGTAAGGAGCATTGTCCCCTACCTCCCTCAGCTTTTTGTTCCTACAACCGGGAGAGCTTAACCATTCAGTCTGTGATCACAAAGAGTGGGGTTGGCCCCCTCCAGGGAGAAGACCCAACTGATAGGGGAAGACCTGCTCCCAACTTCCTTCCAAACCAATCCCTCCTCTTCTGTAGCTCCTCTGAGCACTGCTGGTGAGCAGCCTTGATTTTTGTCCTCAGAAAAGTTCCCAAGTGGCTCAGAAGCCCAGAGTTGAACTGACCTGAAGCTGACAAGATCTAAGCTCCAGGGTCCATCGGCTGTGCAGGTCTCTCTGGGGTCTTGCATATTCTGTGGCGACTGCAGTGGGATGTTTATTTGCTTTCTCAAAAACTAACAAAAATCTGGACTTTGCCTTACCCAAGGCATCTTTTTGCTTTGGGGAAATTGGAAGATGTTACAGAATTAATAGAAAGACAAAGATGATACTCTGCTTCTGACATGCCAAGTAGGATTATGCTTCGAGATTTCAGCCTGGGAAGCAGGCTAGGGTCTTAACAGGTGACTTTCTCAGTGCCTTTATCCACCATCCTCTCCCCTCATTCTATGTCTTCTTTCTGCTAAATTCCTAGTGCTTCCCTAGGTCCTAAGGTACCGCTGGCACTCAGAGTGCAATTGTGCATCGAAGGATGCTATCAAGAGAAGGAAAAGACCACCCACAGAACGGGAGGAAATATTTTCAAATCATGTATCTGATAAGGGATGGACATCAGAATAATGTGTCTAAATAACATTCACAACAGAAAAGTAAAAGAGAAAAGCTTGCAAATAACTCAGTTAAAAAAAAAGGCAAAGAGGGAATTCCTTGGCGGTCCAGGACCTTCCAACACAGGGAGTTCGGGTTCAGCTCCTCGTCAGGAGCTGAGATCCCGCCTGCCTTGGAGCCAAAAAACCAAAATGTAAACCAGAAGCAGTGTTGTAACAAAGTCAATAAGGATTAAAAAAAAAAAAAATCCACACCAAAAAAATCTCTAAAAAAAATAGGCAAAGGACTCAAAAAGACCCTAAAGAAGATACAGAAATAGCCAATGAGCAATGAAAAGATGCTCAACATCACTAGCCATTAGGAAAACACAAATCAAAACTACAGTGAGACATTACACCCGTTACGGTGACTATTATCAAAAAGCAAAATAACAAATCTTAGTGTGGTGTGGCGATATTAGAGCATTCATACAGTGCTAATTGGAATGTGAAATGGTGCTGCCACTGTGGAAAACAAGTTTGCAGGTCTTCAAAGAGTTAAACACAGAATAATCACAGGACCCAGCAATTCCACTTCTGGGTAGATACAAAAACAAATGGAAAGAAGGGACTCAAATAGATATTATTATACCAAGGTTCATTGGAGCATCATTCACAATATCCGAAAGATAGAAGCAAGTCAAGTATTCATCCACAGAGGGATGGATAAATAGCAAGGTGGTGTAAACATACCATGGAATATTATTCATCCATAATTAGAAAATTCTGGCACATGCTACAGTTTGGATGAACCTTGAATATGTTATGTTAAGTGAAACAAACCAGAAATACAAAGGACAAATACTGCCTGAATCCACTGATAGGAGTTATCCAGAACAGAGAAATTCATAGAGACAGAAAGTCGAACAGAGGTAATCAGGAGCTGAGGAAGGGGGCAACGGGAACTTGTTCCATGGATGTGGAGTTTCTGTCTGGTGATGATAAAGTTCTGGAGATGGACAGCAGTGATGATTTGACAGCAATGTGAATGTACTTAATGCCACAGAACAACCCACTGAAAATGGTTAGTGGTAAATTTTACATTATGTATGCGTGTGTGTGTGCTGTCGTTTCAGTCATGTCCAACTCTTTGCGACCCCATGGACTATAACCCGTCAGGCTTCCCTGGCCAGGGGATTCTCCGGGGCAAGAATACTGGAGTGGATTGCCATGCCCTCCTCCAGGGGCTCTTCCCGGCCCAGGAATAGAACCGGCATCCTTTATGTCTCCTGAATTAGCAAGCAAGTTATTTACCCGGAGCCACCTGGGAAGCCCATGTTATGTATATTATACCACAATTTAAAAATGAAAAATAAAAAACATTCAGGAAGCCACCTGGAGACAAAAATCCAATGCTGTTGATTCTATTTACACCTCTCTCAAGCAGATGTGCTTTTTCCTTCCTTAAGGCTGCTGGGAAAGCCCAGCTCCCCATCGCGTTTACCTAGATTATTGTAGTAGCCTCCTCGTCTGTCGCCAGATATTCATTCTTACTCCTTAATCTATTCTCCACGGAGCAGCCACTTTTGTTTGCTGTTCAGTCGCTAAGTCGTGTCCGACTCTTTGGCAGCCCCGTGGACTGTAGCCTGCCAGGCACCACTGTCCTTGGGATTTCCCAGGCAAGAATACTGAAGCACGTTGCCAGAGAGGCCTTCAAAAGTATACACCCAACTGGGTCAGCCCCCTGCCTACTAAGCCAGCACACGGGGGAAGGTTGGAGGATTTCAAGCAAAGGAATACCATAACTACATTTATACTGTTAAAAAACACTGGCTTCTGCTGGGCGGAAGCTGAATTTGAAGAATTCAAGAGAAGAGGTTCTCAAACTTCAGGGCCATCAGCTGGAGGGCTTGTTAATACCCAGGTAGCTGGGTCCCAGGGTTCTGATTCAGTAGGTCTGCTGTGGGGCATCCTGAGCTAGTGTGAGGAATCTGCATCTCTAGTCAGCTCTCAGGTGATGCTCTGATCAAGTTACTTCTGGTTGATTCCAAACCAAGGAACATACTTTGGGAGCCCTGGCCTGGAGGAAACAAAACAGGGAGAACAAAGCTCCCTGTGGCCTGGCCCTTCTCTCCCTCAAAGAGACTACTTACGGAAGTTCTTCTATTTTCTTAGATGCCTCATGTTCAGCACTTCATTCTCACAGTCCCATCTGCCTGGAACACTCTTCCTTTTCTCCCCTTTCCTTTCTCTCTGTACTCCCACTTTCTGCCTGGTTAACCATCATCCATCTTTCAACAATCTGCTTATACAATGTGCGTGCCTTTTTTTTAAAAAAAAAAAGCAACTTTGAAATATAATTCACATATCATCCAGTTCACCCACTTAACACACCCAGCTCATCAGTTTTTAGTATAGTCACAGATATGTGCAACTATTACCATAGTCAATTTCATTTATTTAATTAATTATTTTTTAACAGTAGAACCATCCACTTTACTGCATGACAATTACAAAATACAAAATAAAAGAATAAAAAACAAAAATTATTATCATAAAAGTCAGAATAATCACACTTCTGAGAAGGTATGAGAATGTGATCATAATGGACGCGACGGAGCCCCTGAGGTCCTGATGACATTTCTTTTTTACTGAACTATAGTTGATTTACAATATTGTGTTAGTTTCAGATATATAGTACAGTGATTCAGTTATATATACCTGAAATACATACAACCTATAAGAAAATGTTATAAGGGAGAAAGATCTTCCCTGATAGCTCAGTTGGTAAAGAGTCTGCCTGCAATGCAGGAGATGCCCTGGAGAAGGGAAAGGCTACCCATTCCAGTATTCTGGCCTGGAGAATTCCATGGACTAGAGTCCACGGGGTCACAAAGAGTCAGACATGACTGAGCGACTTTCTCTTTCACTATAAGGGAAAAGAATCTGAAAAAGAAATACATATTTATAAATATAAACATATATAATAAAAATAAATATAAATATATATAGTTTTCTTTTTCAGGTTCTTTTCCCTTATAGATTATAACAAAATATTGAGTATAGTTCCCTGTGCTATAGAGTAGGTCTTTGCTTGTTATCTATTTATATATATATATGTATATATATATATATATAGTGTATATGTGAATCCCAAACTCCTAATTTATCCCTTCCTCCTTCCTCTTTGGCAGTCATAAGCATGTTTTCTATGTCTGTGAGTCAGTTTTAGACTAAATAGAAATCTTGTACTCTTTAGCTATCACCTCCCTATCTCTCCTTCTTGCCTTCTAACCCCCAGTAGGTCAGGGTGGGGGGGGGTCTGATAATTTGTATTTCCCCTGGGTGGTTCTGTTACACAGCAAGTTGAGATTCTCTATTTAAAATAGTCTGTGAAGGCAAGAACCACACCTCTCTCCCCATTATTGTGTCCCTGCACCGAGAAGGGCAGGGCGATGGTACCATGCATGGATTAGCAATCAATGAATTTTGTTGAATAAAGAAGTGATGCAATTTGACCAAAGTCACATAACCAGGAGATGAAAGCTTAGAACCGCTGCGTTTTTGCCTTGGTTGTCTGGTTTATCTTGTGAGTTTGGTAAGATTATCCCAGTCCATTCAACAAGCATCTGTTGAGGAATTACTATCTACTCAGCACTTTTCAAAATTTGGCCAAATGTTCTAGCTTTGATAATAATCTGTGAGGCATCAATGGATAGCTCTTAAAGATAATTAGAAGCACTTGGAGTCCAAAAAGAATTGGGGAAAACTGGACTTTGTTAAACACCAGGGGGAGCTTTGTGAGGAAAGTACTAAATAGCAGACCACACTGAAGGGCAGATCACCGCAGCATAAGGCACTTATTATTTTTAAGAATAAATTTGTTCAAAGTTGCCCGTACTGAATTTTTTAATAGACAACCTTTTCCCCCACTAGACTTTATTATCGGGATATTTTCATTTCCTAGGCATAATAAAATCACTTAAGATTGAAACAAGTTTTTAAAGAACACATTTATGGAAAAACAATTTTATAATTTCCTGAAATAATAAAATTCAGTTAATCACAAAACAAATGCATGGTAGCTAAGGTTACTTCTGTTTTGAACAATAGTTTCAAGTTCTAAAAGGGAAAAAGTGAAAGATGAAACAAACACATTGTTTTTTCAGAATTCTGAGTGGTTGTGTGGAGTTCAAGAATTTCTATGTCAAGAATTATTAGGACGGTGATGTTTTTCTGATAAATCCTTGAGAATATTGGAAGTCTAATCTAAAAAATAGTAGACACAGTAGAAGGAAACCACTCCTGTGAGTTTTATTAGCTTACTTTAGGGAAGGCAAAGGTTATCATTCCAGAGGAAATTGAGTTACGTGGAAGGGACAGTGTGTTCACACTGTTCATGGCCAAGCTCATCATCTACTCGTAGAGCCTCATTACTAAGGAAAAGCCTTCCTCAATCGTCCAACTTTAATTTGACAACACTGATTTAGTAGAAGTTCACACTCTTCTGCTTAATTGGAAGTAGATCTAATTCTGGGAAAGTGCCAGTACTTTGCAGATATCCAACAAACAGCAAATGAATATGTGGAATCAGCCACAAGTTTTCTCTTGAACTTCCCAAGACCTGTGAAAGTGAAAGTGAAGTCCCTCATTCGTGTCCGACTTTTTGCGACCCCATGGACTGTAGCCTACCAGGCTCCTCCATCCATGGGATTTTCCAGGCAAGAATACTGGAGTGGGTTGTCATTTCCTTCTCCAGGAGACCTTCCTGACCCAGGGATTGAACCTGGGTCTCCCGCATTGTAGGCAGACGCTTTACCATCAGAGCTACCAGGGAAGTCCCAAAACCTGTAACCATGTTCAAAGGGGGAGACCTACCTGTTTTGTGTGAATTGGTTGCCACTAAAGCAAGACAGATAATACAAAGTGAACACAAATTTAAAGTTACAAAACATGGACTTTCAGATCAAAGCCCAGTGTCCAGCCAGTCATTCTGGAAATATTTCACTATTTAATAAGAGAAGGTTATTCTCGAAAAATTTAACTGTTAAGTTGTTAATTAAAACGGAGACTGAATGAATGGATGGATGGACTAAAGTGATTTGAGGAAGATTACTTAGCCCACCCATGCCTGTTCTCTGATTTTGAGCATGTAGATAGTAATAATACTTACCTTGCAAGGTTTCTGTGAGAGTTATGCATGCCCAGAGCTTTGCAGAATGTGTGGCAAATATTCACTGTTCAACAAACGTTTGTTATTATGTACATACATTTATTTCCTTTGATGCTCCACTTTACAATCTTTTATCTGCAACTCCCAAATCCCCCAAAACTCTGAAAATCCCAATTTAGTGGTACAACCATGCCTGATGATGAAAGGCTAATCCGAGGCTTCTAGACCCATTTTGTGAAAATATTAATATGTTTTGCTGCAGAAGTATTAATGTATTTAAGTTTCTAAAATCTCAAAACTTCTAAATTCAAAGCTTCTTAGTCCATTGAGGTTTTAAGTAAGTGACTGTGGCCCTCAAAGATGATGCTAACACAATTCAGAGAAAAACCAACCAACTTCTGATTCACAACAATCTGGCTTTGAATCCAGGATTGGTCATCACTTTGCATCCTCCGGACAGCTACTTAACTTCTCTAAAACCTCAGTGGCTGGTGGATGGATAATTCCTTTTATTGTACAGGATGTGAAACTCCTCAAATTCCTGCACCTCCCCACAAACCCATGTATCTTTCTCTTTATTCATCCTCATGAAAACCCCATTTTTTAGAGACTGCTGCATGCCTGAGTTGTTCAAGCCCACCCTCCCCCTACATGCTTCACCAACTGAACCACAGGTGGATGGCATATGAGCCAAATGAGAAAGTTTATGGAATTTCAAGAATTAAGAAAATGGTTCAGATGAAGGGTCTGGGTTGATTTGTCAGTATTTTTCTATTTATCCTTCTCTGACCTTCTGCCATTAGCAATTGATGAATTAATTTCCCAAAGGGCTACTGAGCTACAGCATAATGCATAAAAGCGTAAATGGTATAAATGCATAAAGGTATAAATGTCTGATAGTTTAAGGTGGTGCTGGTTTTAATTCCTATATAAATTAGGAGGAGGAAAACAAGTTTCACCTCCTATCATTGTTGGCTACAGAAATCAGAAATAGAAAGTTGGAGGATGTGGAGGAGGCAAGATTCAAGATGGGTTCACTGCCAATCAACCAACCAACCAACAGGTTTGTCTGAGCTCCGTGTGCTCCGCAGAAGCCAGTTCCCATCAGAGTTATAAGTGATGGTTTATTAGTGAGCTCTGGTATGTGGGAACAGAGGAGAGGGACAGCTAGTCCAGCTGAGGGTCCAGGGGTAGAAAAGTAGGCAAGAAGCCTTTCCAATAGAGGTCACCGTGAACTGGGTCCCAAGTTTAAGTGGCAATGAGCCACATGAGGAGCTGGGGCATACAAGACAGACGTTCTAGGTTAAACACGAAACAATAGGCTGGGAGGCAGGGATAGCTTCTTTCAGGGCTTGCAGAGCCTGAATTCAAATCTTGGTTCCTCTGCTTCTTGACATAGGAGCTTGAGAGGTATAGGCAGAATCGCGGCTCCCTCAAGACATCCCTGCTTTATATCCTTGTCCTGTGACTATGTTATCTTACCCGGCAAAAGGGACTTTGCAGATGTGCTTAAGTTAAGGATCTTGAGACAGGAGATTATCCCGGATTATCCAGGGGTGCCCAATGTAATCACAAGGGTCCTTAGAAGGGGGAGCAGGAAGTCAGAAAAGAGAGAAGGAAAGGTGATGATGGAAACATTGGTCAAGCGATAAGGCCAGGAGGCCAGGAACACCGGCAGCCTCTACAAGGCCGAAGAGGCAAGAAAAAGCAGCACCTCTGGAAAAAACACTCTGCTCCTGATGTTTTGATTTTAAAACTGATTTTGGACTTCTGTCCTCTAGAAGGGAGGGTAATGAATTTGTGTAGTTTAAACCACTAGGTTTGTGGTAGTGTATTACACATACCAGTGTTTGATTAGCTCACCTATACAGTGGGGCTGGAACAGCATTTCCTGAGAGGTAAGTTAAATAACATAACAGAAATTGCTTAGAACACTGCCTTGCGTGCGGTGAGTATTCAATGATTTTTATCGCATTATAAGTTATTTCATTCAGTGTGAAATAAGGAGATGCAGGAGCATTTTAACCAATAAAATGACATAAGCAGAGTCCCATTGTGCGTGCATGCTCAGTTGCTTTTGACTCTTTGCGACCCCATGGTATGTAGCCCATCAGGCTCCTCTGCCCACTATCCAGACAAGAATAGTGGAGTGGGTTGCCATGCTCTCCTCCAGGGGATCTTCCTGACCCAGGGATGGAACTCATGACTCCTCCATCTCCTGCATTGCTGGCTGATTCTTTACCCTGAGCCACCACTGGGGAAGCCCAAGATTTGCATCGTAGGCAGATCCAATGGGACAACATGAAGAATGGGTTCATGGAGTAGGCAGAGGAGAGGGAAGGTCAGTGGCTGGAGGTCCAGTTAAGAGGCTACAACCATAACCCCAGACAGTGGCAATAAGGTAAGATCTAAGGCAGCCTTTCCTCACCCCTCTATCTTGTTACCCCATTTAACTCTGAAATGCTCCTTAAATATTGCAATCTCATCCTCCACCGGAGAGAAGCTCTTGTCAAAACTCATCAGGTTTCTGATCTTCCAGGTGCCCTGGGAAAATCTAACAGGGGTAAGAAAACCTTTTCCACAATTTAATTTAAATAAAATCCATCTTCATCACCAAAATAAGAGATACAATACAAAAACTCCCCTTCTAACCTGCCCTTTCCCATCACCACACAAAGGTTTCAAAGCAGTTGTCACCCAAGCTTTGAGATTCTGAAGTCTTCAAAACAGCTGGGTCAGGTACTGGGAGGGCCTTAGGATCTGGCCCCAAGCACTCACTCTAAAGTGGGTATTTTGTATTCAGGCCTTGGAGGTTGCTTTCTGCTTCGAAGCTTGTTTCTCCGTTTTCCTGGTTATCAGGATAAAGTGCCTCCTCTCCTCTTTCCTGGGTAACACCTTGAGCTTCGCGACCCTCCCACCTTCTCCTCCCTCCCCTCCTTCCTCAGCAGAAATCCTTAGCAGACACGTGTGCCTCGGCCTGTCACCTCTGTCCACAGAGACAACCAGGGGCCTGCTGTCCCACGACGATGTAAACGCAGCCAGTCTGGAAATTGATCTGGTCTCTGTTGCTTCCTTTCTCTTGAATTAAATTAAAAAAAATAAAAGTGAGAGAGACGCCAAGGGTTAAGAGACAGGAACAGAGAAGAAAAACAGCTCTTAAATGCTGCTTCGCTCATCCTTGAGAAGGTGGGGGAGACGGGGAAGAAAGCTCCTTTGTTAAGGGAAGCAAGGATGGAAGACTCTGCTGAATGAACCCCGCGGGCCTGTCCCCGGGAGAAGAAACACAGGAGATGGTGATGCACCCTTTAATAGTTGGTCCACTTAAACAGGTGCGAGATTAACCGAGAGACAGTCAACAGTCCCGGGGTGGGCGGGGCAAGAAGAGAATGGGCGGGACCAGGATGAGACGAGTGGGCGGGCCAGAAGAGGAGTGGGCGGGGTCAGGACGAGACGAGTGGGTCACTGGCTGAGCTCCGCACCCGCGTCCCCCGCCCCTTCGTCTTCTGCCCTCCTCTGCCATGAGGTCGGGGGCAGCTACAGGGCAGCCTCACCGAGGCTTCTCTGTCCCGGGGCTTTCCGAGTTGTCTGCTAAGGGGAGGCACCAGCAGGAGATGGAAGGGACCGGGCAGTCCCGTGGGTGGCCGCAGCCCCCTCCCCGCCCCAGCGCTCCCTGCCTTCTGTTGACCTGGTCCCTCCATCATCAGCCCGCCAGTCCTAGAGGTGGTGACCGCTTCCGGCATTTGTTGTTTCCGGGGACTCATCGCCCCAGGCTGCTTCCTTTCATCCTGCCTGCCCTTCTGTAAATAGTCCCTTCATTACATTCTTTTCAGCTGAACTTTCTGGATTGTGCCATCTGTTTCCTGCCAGGTCCTGGCTGATACTGTCAGTAAACCTTCTCTCCCTTAAGCTTAAAATAAGTTGGTGTCGTGTGTGTACCCAGAGTCAGTAGCTAACACCTGTAGCAACTGACTGCTTGTGGGCTGAAATTTTGGCTGTGCAAACCCCCCCCCCCCCTTTTGCTCTGCCTTTCCCATACTTCCTATTTGGGTCATTATCTGCTGATTACTTTGTTTCCTAGCCCAAGTTTGTGATTTGCAGGACAGTAGGAATAGCAAAATTGTAGGTAGCTATAGGATAGTGTGGTATGGTGTATGACCTTGGGCAATGATGCAACTCCTTTTGCCTCAGTTTTCCTCATTCCTAAAAATGGGTATAATAATAGCATTGTCTTATAGGGTTTTCATGAGAGCTAACTAAATTTAAGTGAGTATGGCACATAGGATAGGGCACAGCACAGAGTAAGTGCTCAATAATTGGGAACTATTTTTATTACCTTATTAGAGAAAGGATTTTGCTTGGAATTAAATCATGAGGTTTGAATTCCAGTTCTGTCTCTGAGTAAGTGGGTGACTTTGAAATAACCACTTAAACTCCTCAAGTTCAAGTTTTGAGTTCAGAGCATGGGATTCACAATAATTGACTCACTCGATGGGAAAGTTTTTTGTAAACTTGAAAGCACTGTACAAATATGAGGTAGTCTCACCACATGGTGGTAGAAAATTCCCTGTTATATGTGGGTCTTTGTTCTGGTTCATGGGTTACCATTTTTCTAGGAGTGTTTCTCCAGAGAAAAATGGGTATTTGTTCCCCATCCACTACTTGTGGGAACATAGTTTTTTTGCGGGGAGGGGACATAGTTTTATCCAGGTCTTCCTAGGAGGCCCTAATGATAAAGAATCTACCTGCCAATGCAGGAGACCTAAGGGATATGGGTTCCATCCCCGTGTTGGGAAGATCCCCTGGAGGCGGGCTGGCAACCCACTCCAGTATTCTTGCCTGGAGAATCCCATGACAGAGGAGCCTGGTTGGCTATAGTCCATGGGGTTGCAAAGAGTCAGACATGAGTTATATCTAAGGAAGACAAGAGAAAGGAAGGGTGATGGTTATGGAGGGAATCTGTAAGGGGGTATGGTGGGGTGTGTGTGTGTGTGTGTGTGTGTGTGTGCACTCCTGTGGTACTTTTTCTGGTTTTCGAGGAGCCATATTCTTCAGGAGCCCAAGGTAAGCTCTCCTTGGCTGAGACTAAGGATGTGTCTGGAAACCTGAGTGACTAGGAAGGAAAAGACCCAGAAAAGACATGGAATATTCGGCCATCAGGAGAGAGAGGGTGCAGTCAGGCTGGAACAGAGCAGGCTACAGGGACCACTGCTGGTTCCCCAAGGGTCCAGCCCAGTGGAACCCCGAGACCCTGTGGGAGCCTCACGTGGTCACATGACACTGAATTTTGCACTTCCTCTTCTCTGGGCCCGTCTCTACCAACCAGTGCTGATTTTGGATGCTGATAGACCCTGGTGCTGGGTAAGATTGAAGGTAGGAGGAGGAGGGGACGACAGAGGATGAGAGGGTTGGATGGCATCACTGACTCAATGGACATGAGTTTGAGTAAACTCCAGGAGTTGGTGATGGACAGGGAAGCCTGGCATGCTGCAGACCATGGGGTCGCAGAGTCTGATACGACTGAGCAACTGAACTGAATTAGCTGATAGATTCCCCCCCCCCCCGCTTCCTCAGAGTGGTCCTTTCTTGGTCCCCAGGCATTTCTGGTACAAAAGTGCAGAATGATAATTGCTGTTACTTCATCTGAGGTTATCCCCCGACTCTGGGTCTGGACCATCCCCACGTAATATGCCTGGTGCTCCTTGCTCGTGGTAGCTTCTGGAAAATCCTACTAGCTCAGCGTCAGCAGAGCCTGCACGGCTCCCCTGTGACCTTGCCACTGCTTGTGGCTTTGCCTGAGGCCCGGCAAACTCCAGAGCTCACAGCCGGCCCTGCCGCCCTGACGCAAACGCTCCCCTGGCAGCGACCCAAAGGCTATTTCTGAGGCTCTCCCGGCATCTGTGTCCTGAGGGCTCATGTACCAGCCGTTGAAGGGCCCGCATTTCTCCGTCCCCAGGCTCTGCTTCCGTTGTCCTCTTTTTTCCAGCAAACACACTTGTCTGTGCCTTTGACTTGGTCGCCCTGCCGTGATGGGTGTTTCTCTGCCCGGACTTGGATATTTGTTGATGCTGTCAGACTGACCCACTGCTTCTTTGCAGAGGGTTTTGTTTTTGTTTATTCAGTTGGCAGAGATGCCTGCAGGCACTGGGGTCCCATCTCCTCACTTGTCACTCAGCCTGGTGAGTCTACAATGTTTGGGCTTCTCTGGTCAGGCCTGGGAGACCCATGGCGCCCACACCCCTCCACACTCCCACACCCCTGAGTCTACCTCCCAGCCCAGGCAGACTCACCTGGGACCCTGCGATATCTCAGGGGAAGCTTGACTTTTGCCTCGCCCAGCCCACACCTCTCAGAATAGATAAGGACAGTCAGAGGCCTGGAATTTGGGATTGAAACATCATATCAGGGCACCCAGTTGAAAAGGCTCTGGTTATCAGTCCAGATTTCCCACCAAACAACTTCCCCCAAAACATGATTTCCACTTTCACTTAGAAACCGTTTTGCTGAGTCCTGTCCCTTAAGCCTGCTTGGACCCCATTGATGAATTATTCGGGGAACAGAACAGATGGGAATTTCTTCCTTTCTGTCTACTTCAACAGGTTCTCTGACCTAGTTCTGCCTATACTGAAAAAAAAATTTTTTTGTTTGCAGATTCCAATATACAGTGTGAGGTTTCTGAAAATGCCTATTCTTAAAGTATGTTTATTATTAGGTGAAAAGACTCCTGTTATTCTTCAAAAATAAAAAAAGATCAAAGATCCTAAATACTTTGTTCTGGCTTTTTTTTTTTTAAACAGATGAAACCACTTAGCATTCCTTAGCTGAAACAGAAATGTAGTCAGAGGAAGCTGGATGCAAATATTTGCATTTATATACAATTTTAGTAGGAAGTATGTGGCTCAGCTGGTAAAGAATCTGCCAGCAATGCAGGAGAGCTGGGTTAGAAACCTAGATTGGGAAGATCCCCTGGAGAAGGGAAAGGCTACCCAGTCCAGTATTGTGGCCTGGAGAATTCCGTGGGCTGTATAGTCCATGGGGTCACAAAGAGCTGGATGCGACTGAGCGACTTTCACTTCACTTCACTTTATTCTAAACTTTTCCAAAGTGTGAAAACTACAGAAGTATAACAACAATATTGAATACATTTCAAATTTTGTAACAGGGATTTACATGATAATGTGGTACATTATCTAGATCTTTAGAAGGCAAATCTCAAAAACCTTCTTCAGCTACTGGGCTTTTTCAGTTGCAGGAAGCCCTGAATGACATGCTCTGCTGGAGACAGAGAATTTTTTTTGACAGTGTTCTACCCACCATGTGATATGATGATCACTTTAATGAACTCCATGTCCTTGAATCATATCTTAATGAGAACTTGCTGGCTGAATAGGAAAAAGGAAGGTACAGATTAGAGCTGGACAAAAGTACTTAAAGAATATCATTATTAAAACATTCATCTTCCAAAGAATAAAGAGGGTGTGTGAATTCTTCCAGTCATTATTGGGTTAGGACACGGTAGCCTCATGAATATTTCTTTTTAAGTGGCTCATGATAGAAAATTTCAGATAATAATGTAATGAAATTCCACTTCTCCAGCACCTGGTTTCGACAGTTATCAACATTTTGCCAATCATATTTTATCTATCCTCCCTGGATTCTTTTTTAAATTAAAAAAATTGTTTTTAAGTATTTTAAAGTAAACTCCAGTTAATATAAATGCTTGCATGATGATTAATTTTTTGTGTCCGTTTAGATGGGTCACTGTATTAGTCTGCTAAGGCTACCGTAAGAAAATACCAGAGTGGCTTAAACAGCGAAAGTTTATTCTCACAGTTGTGGAGGCTGAGTCCAAGATCAAGGTGCCAGCAACATATGTTTGATTCTGAGGCCTCTTTTCCCGGCTTGCAGGCAGCAACCGGCTTCCTTTGTGCTCATGTGACCGCTACTGTGTGCACGTCATAAGGCCTGCAAGCCTATTGATCCAGGCTCCACCCCTAATTTAACCTTAATTACCTCCTACAGTCCCTATCTCCAAATACAGTTACGTTGGGGGTTAGAATTTCAACATAATTTGGAAGGTGGAGGACGGAGGACACAGTTCAGCTCATAATAGCCACTGTACTCAGCAATTTGGTCAGATATTATTCCAGATGTTCCTGTGCATGTATTTTTCTAGACACGACTAATATTTAAGTCTGCAGACTCAGAGTAAAGCAGATTGCCCTCCATAATGTGGACAGGCTTCATCCAATCAGTTGGAGGCTTTAATAGAACAAAAACTGAATTAGAGTTCTTTGTTAAGCCCTGTGTTCTCATTTGGGGCTCAGACGATATGCTCATCTCTTAATAGAAAATAGTGCTTGAATGGTCAGCTGGATTATTTGACAGTAGGCTTTGTTCCAATTCCTTCTCACTCATTAAGCTTACGGACATTTGCCTTCCTCTGTGGACCACTTTATAGGAAAGGGAGTACATTGACCAATAGACACGAATATTTCAATTCTCCAGGCAGTTGCATTACTGATGAAATTATATATAGGCATTTTGATTTATACATCTGTTTTCCATGACTTTGGTCAATGTGAGTCAATCCCCAGAATCTGATTAGCCAGAGAGTGAATTCCAAAAGCCCTGGGAAGAAAGACAGCTCTACTCTGAATAATCAAGTTGGCAGGGGACAGCCCAGTGGGCCTTGTAGCGTCCTTTGAGAAACGTCTTTGGTTTCCAACTTCATTTGTCTATTTCTGCCTGTCTTCCATATCAGGCAGAAGAAAATTTTCAAACTCAGAAACTTTTTTTTTTAAACTTCAAGTCTGTCCCAATTCTTGGTGGGGCTATGGCTGTATTGAAAATTCTTGCTTATTTGCTTAAGTTCTTGGGTGTGATATTGGTTTTGTATGGGGATCCTAGTATCTCTTGATTTTGTTTGTTTATGGGATTTTCCAGGCAAGGATACTGGAGTGGGTTGCCATTTCCTATTCCTACTTCCTACTAACAGAAGCAGAAGATATTAAGAAGAGGCAGCAAGAATACACAGAAGAACTACACAAAAAAGATCTTCATGACCCAGATAATCACGATGGTGTTATCACTCACCTAGAGCCAGACATCCTGGAATGTGAAGTCAAGGGGGCCTTAGGAAGCATCACTACGAACAAAGCTAGTGGAGGTGATGGAATTCCAGTTGAGCTATTTCAAATCCTAAAAGATGATGCCATGAAAGTGCTGCACTCAATATACCAGCAAATTTGGAAAACTCAGCAGTGGCCACAGGACTGGAAAAGGTCAGTTTTCATTCCAATCCCAAAGAAAGGCAATGCCAAAGAATGCTCAAACTACCATACAATTGCACTCATCTCACACGCTAGTAAAGTAATGCTCAAAATTCTCCAAGCCAGGCTTCAGCAATACATGAAACGTGAACTTCCAGATGTTCAAACTGGTTTTAGAAAAGGCAGAGGAACCAGAGATCAAATTGCCAACATCTGATGGATTGAAAAAGCAAGAGAGTTCCAAAAAAATATCTCCTTCTGCCTTATTGACTATGCCAAAGCCTTTGATTGTGTGGATCACCACAAACTGTGGAAAATCCTGAACGAGATGGGAATACCAGACCACCTGATTTGCCTCTTGAGAAACCTGTATGCAGGTCAGGAAACAACAGTTAGAACTGGACATGGAACAACAGACTGGTTCCAAATAGGAAAAGGAGTACATCAAGGCTGTATATTGTCACCCTGCTTATTTAACTTATATGCAGAGTGCATCATGAGAAACACTGGGCTGGAGGAAGCACAAGCTGGAATCAGGATTGCTGGAAGAAATATCAATAACCTCAGATGTGCAGATGACACCACCCTTATGGCAGAAAGTGAAGAAGTAAAGAGCCTCTTGAGGAAAGTGAAAGAGGAGAGTGAAAAAGTTGGCTTAAAGCTCAACATTCAGAAAACTAAGATCATGGCATCCAGTCCCATCACTTCATGGCAAATAGATGGGGGAAACAATGGAAACAGTGTCAGACTTTATTTTGGGGGGCTCCAAAATCACTTCAGATGGTGACTGTAGCCAGGAAATTAAAAGACGCTTACTCCTTGGAAGGAAAGTTATGACAACCTAGACAGCATATTAAAAAGCAGAGACATTACTTTGTCAACAAAGGTCCATCTAGTCAAGGCTATGGTTTTTCCAGTAGTCATGTATGGATGTGAGAATTGGATTATAAAGAAAGCTGAGTGCCGAAGAATCAATGCTTTTGAACTGTGGTGTTGGAGAAGCCTCTTGAGAGTCCCTTGAACTGCAAGGAGATCCAACCAGTCCATCCTAAAGCAAATCAGTCCTGAATATTCATTGGTAGGACTGATTTTGAAACTGAAACTCCAATACTTAGGCCACCTGATGCAAAGAGCTGACTCATTGGGAAAGACCCTGATGCTGGGAAAGATTGAAGGCAGGAGGAGAAGGGGACGACAGAGGATGAGATGGTTGGATGGCATCATCGACTCAATGGACATGAGTTTGGGTAAACTCCGGGAGTTGGTGATGGACAGGGAGGCCTGGTGTGCTGTCGTTGATGGGGTTGCAGAGTCAGACACGACTGAGCAACTGAACTGAACTGAACTGAACTCCAGGGGATCTTCCCAACAGAGAGATGGAACCCATGTCTTCTGTGTCTCCTGCCTTGCAGGCAGGTTCTTTACCCACTGAGCATTAGGGGAAGCCCATTTTATTGAAAACCCCAGGTCAATATCAGGTCAGAAGCTGACCAGCCCAGCTGTGGATGATTTTGACCGAGCAGCTGGAATTACTTTTCAGATATTTTGGCAACAGGGAAATCCCAAATGTATTTTGCCCCAAGCACTTTTACACTTCTTTAAAAAAAAAATTTGTAGTGTAGAAATAAATTTAATCTCTGAACCCTTAATTACTTTAAACTTGACTCATTGAAATAGTGTTTATATTTAAAAAGATGTTTTGTTCCAAGAAACCTGTAAGACATTAAAAATCCTACCCACTCAACTTTCTGTTGCCAGAAATAGAAAAAGCGTGACTGCCAAGAATAAATGACTTCACAACCACTTCATAAAACTGTTTGGCATTATTTCACAAAATCGAACATTCATATAACCTATGACCCAGCAATTTATTCTTAGGTGTATACCTAACAGAAATCCCTGCAGGATATGCATTGAAAAGACAGGTACCAGAGTGTTCAGATGAGCACAATTTCTAACAACTCCAAATTGTAAGCAGACCCAAATATCCATGAATAGTAGTGTGAGCAGATAAATTGTTTTATAGTCATTTAATGGAATATTACACAGCAATCAAATGAACTACAGCTTTGCATAACACCCTGGGTGACTCTTCAAGACAACATATTCAATAAAGGAAGTCATACAAGAAAATACACGTTATATTATTCCATTTATATAAAAAATTTTAAAGCTAGCAAAACTAATCTTTGTTAGAGGTGAACTGTGGTTAGCTTTGAGGGGTGGGGAGTGGTGATAGCAATGGAGAGGGTTAGAGGGGCCTTCCTGGGGTGCTGGTAACATCCCACTTATCGACTTGGCAGGTGTTACATAGACAAGAGCACTTTGGCATAAGGTACTACCCACTTTTGACTAATGAACTTTTAAATAAATAAGTTTTTTTTAAGTAAAAAATGCACTCTAAATCTCATAAGTTTTAATATTTTAGGAACACGATCTAAATCTAAGAAAATATATTCTTTCCCTCCAAATCTTATTCACATTGCTTTACCTAATTAGAAGGTAGTCTCCATTATAAGTAACTAAAGAGCCTCTTGATGAAAGTGAAAGAGGAGAGTGAAAAAGCTGGCTTAAAACTCAACATTGAAAAAATTAATATCATGGCATCCGGTCCCATCACTTCATGGCAAATAGATGGGGAAACAATGGAAACAGTGAGAGACTTTATTTTGGGGGGCTCCAAAGTCACTGCAGATGGTGACTGTAGCCATGAAATTAAAAGATGCTTGCTCCTTGGAAGAAAAGCTATGACCAACCTAGACAGCATATTAAAAAGCAGAGACATTCCTTTACCGACAAAGGTCTGTCTAGTCAAAGCTATGGTTTTTCCAGTAGTCATGTATGGATGTGAGAGTTGGATTATAAAGTTGAGCGCCGAAGAATCGATGCTTTTGAACTGTGGTGTTGGAGAAGATCCTTGAGAGTCCCTTGGACTGCAAGGAGATCCAACCAGTCCATACTAAAGGAGATCAGTCCTGGGTGTTCATTGGAAGGACTGATGCTGAAGTTGAAACTCCAATACTTTGGCCACCTGGTGCAAAGAGTTGACTCATTTGAAAAGACCCTGATGCTGGGAAAGATTGAAGGCAGGAGGAGAAGGGAATGACAGAGGATGAAATGGTTGGACGGCATCACTGACTTGATGGATATGAGTTTGAGCAGGTGCTGGGAGTTGATGAAGGACAGGGAAGGCTGGCGTGCTGTAGTCCATGGGGTCACAAAGAGTCAAACGTGACTGAGTGACTGAACTGAACTGAACTCCACTATAAAGTACATAACTTGTATATTTGAATCATTTGGAATACCTAGAAGGATATCAGTATAACAGTTTAGGTTGGAATGAAAATAATCAGTTGGTCTTCTGACTATAGAGTGGATAAAGATTCCCATAGGTCTCTTTACAGATAAACCACAGTTTTCTTATAATTCACTACAAATTTCCATGTCTCTATCAGCTAAAAAGAAAAAAAGGAAAAATGTTTCACTTAAAGTGAACTCAGCTCTTTTCTAGTACAATATAGCTTTCTGAATCTTGAAACGATTTTGACATGGGGTTGGAACTCAAGCATAGGGACAGAAAATTTTCAAGTATGCAAGTGATAAAGATGTTTCTTGTGTATTTCAATTTGCTTACTGGTGACCTACATGCTCCTGCTTAGAACTGTTTGAATTCTTTTAGAAAAAAATTACTTTATTGAAGTATGGTTGATTTACGATGTTGTGTTTGTTTATTTGAGTTCTTGAAGGATTAAAACAAACCACCCAAGTTTCCTTTTCAAAGCTCCAGGGTCTTTAGCATATTAGGAATGTTAATGGGATTGGCATGGCATCCAGTGTGGGCATATTTGGGTATTAGGGTTTCATGCAATGGATATAATATTGTTCTCAGATAAAAATGTGGTTGCTGAGTTTTGGAGTCAGTTTTCAAGGAGTTTTCTACTTTACAAAACCTACCCACAGGTATTATAAAGACCATGCTATGGTTAAAGGGAGTCACAGGGAATAAAAGAAAAGGCGACCTCTGCCTTCTAGATCCTTCTAGATCCAGACTTCTACTTATTTGTGTGGGTATTAAAAAAAAAAAAAATTCTATTGGACCAGTTACTTTTCAGTTTCTCCTCTTTTCCCCTACGGCATAAGTACTTCTCAAACGGCCCAGGGCAGGACCGGACAAGTATTGACAGGCTTTTGGAATGGATGGGTACAAGACAACGAAAACTATGCAAAGTAGGGTGGGACCTTAGTCACTAACACGAGCCTCACTTTTCAGGGAAGGAGGCGTCAGTGCAGCCTCGCTGCCAGTGACAGGTGGAGAATGACTGCAGGTTCTTCTCCGCCTCGTCCCCTCTTTCTTACCCTCTGGCTGGTGAGATAGCACTGCTCTTTGCTGCTGTGTGTCACAGAACTCTGGGTCGGGAAGCTGATCTGAGAATTAGAGGCCATAAGAGCAGGCTTCTTAATTCTTGTCACCCTGCTGCCCACTTGTCCATGGGATGGCTTTAGAAATCTCTTACCTCCTCTTTCCATTCCCTAGGGCTCTACCTGAGCCTCTATTTCCAAAGTATGACGTTCAAGTTGCCCTCTTGGATGTTGCCATCAAAGTCCCACGCTTAGGCTTCCCTGGTGGGCCAGTGGTTAAGAGTCTGCCTTTCGGAGGGACGACTTGAATTCCATTTGGAGGCTTCTTTGAGCTTGCCGGGTAGACATCACGAGCCAAGCTTACTCTCCCAAGACGAAGAAATTCATGGACAAGAAGTTATCATTGAAACTAAATGGTGGCAGACATGTCCAAGGGATATTGTGGGGACTTGACCCCTTTATGAATCTTGTGATAGATGAATGTGTGGAGATGGCAACTCATGGGCAACAGAACAATAGTGGAATGGTAAATACAAGGAAATAGCATCATCATGTTCGAAGCCTTGGGACAAATATGAACAATGGTTGTGTTCCCCAGAGGAATCAGCTGCTTCCATGCGTCCCCTCTCCACGTTTTACCATGAGAAAAAATTGGGTCGTGTACATTTTCTTGCTGAACTTTTTTGTACTTTTGAAATAGTCAAAAAAAGAAAAAGAAAGAGAGAGAGAGAGAGAACCCATTTTGCAGTGCAAGGGATATGGGTTCGATCCCTGGTCTGGGAACATCCCACAGGCCTCGGAGCAACCAAGCCTGTGCACCACAACTACTAAACCCATGAGTTGCAAGTACTGAAGCCTGGACGCCTGGAGCTTGTGCTCCGAAACAAGAGAAACCACCAAAATGAGAAGCTGGTGCGCCGCAACTAGACAGTAGCCCCCGCTCTCCACAAGTAGAGAAAACCCTTGTGCACAACAACGAAGACCCAGCGCAGCCATAATAAGAAAAAGTTCCACACTCACATCGCTACTGAGAGTCCTAAATAAACACTGGGGTTTCTATTTGATGCGTATCTGTCTCCATTCTAGTGTGTGGTTTCTCCCCAGGGTTGGACAGGTTCTAAGAGGCTTCAGCAGCTCCTCTGAACTATTCTACCAGTTCTCTTTACAACATGCCACAAAAATGTGACCTCATTTATGTTTCTGCGGTGCAAGCAAGAAGAGGCAGGTTACCTGCTCGGCACTCAGCCCAGGCAGAGTCCTTTGCAAGTTTAAAATAACTGAAAATAAGGGTTATCCACAGAAGGAAGAAATCCTGAGCAGGTGAACGCCAACTCATCAACAATGAAACTGGCACCTCTACTGCTGGAGCCTCTTGAGTGACAGGGTAATTCCACCCCTGGGCAGGCCCTTGCCTCCAGTCTAGGTGCTCAGCGGTCACTGGTTGACGAATCTTGCAGAGGCGGGTCCTGGTAACTTACACTGACGCTGTTTTGAGTCCTAGAGCATCCCATGACTTCCGTGAATACAGGTCTCATTTCATAAAGGAGCCAGAATTTGGTTAACCATCGTGGATATCATCACAGGATATTTGAAATTAAAATATGTGGCTCCCAAGAAAAGAGGAAATTCCGTCCATATAAGGTGAACTAGGACCTGAGGACCACCCACATATATATGGCTTCCCTAGTGATTTCTCTGGTGGCTCAGATGGTGAAGAATTCACCTGTGGTGCAGGAGACCTGGGAAGATCCCCTGGAGAAGGAAATGGCAACCGTCTCCAATATTTTTACCTGGAGAATTCCATGGACAGAGGAGCCTGATGGGCAATAGTCCATGGGGTCGCAAAGAATCAGACACAACTGAAAAAATAACACTTTCACATTCATATACATATTAATGGTATTCTTGGATTGATCCCTGGATTATTATGTATTGTCCTTCCTTGTCTCTTGTAATAGTCTTTATTTTAAAGTTTATTTTGTCTGATATGAGTATTGCTACTCCAGCTTTCTTGTGATTTCCAAAACAAGAGGATTGGTTTGTGCCTATGATATACCAGATATTAAATAATTCTGTTGTCATCCTTGGGTGAGTGAATGGCCTTGGTTTCTCTCTACTCCCATGTGCTTGAGTTGCATGACATGTCCTTTCTGCCATGATTGTCCCAAGCCATACTTTGTCCCTATGTCTCTCTACCCAAGAACAAGCCTGGGTCTCCCAGCCCTTCAGACCATATAACTACAGGGCCAGAATCTACATTATGGAATCTCTGCCCAGATATGTATAGTTCAAGGGCTTGGTTTTGGGGTTCTGTGCTCAGTCGCTAAGTTGTATTCAATTCTTTGTGACCCCATGGACTGTAGCCCACCAGGCTACATGAGATTTTCCTGTGAGTATACTGGAGTGGGTTGCCACCTCCTTCTCCATGTTGCCTGTAGTCAGCTGGTAAAGAATCTGCCTGCAATGCAGGTTCAATTCCTGGGTTGGGAAGATACCCTGGAGAAGGGATAGGTTACCTACTCCAGTATTCTTGGGCTTCCCCAACTCCAGTAGAATTGCCTGAAGAATTCCATGGACAGAGGAGTCTGGCAGGCTACATATAGTCCATGGGGTTGCAAAGAGTCAGACACCACTGAGCAATTTTCACTTTCTTTGATTAACAAATAGGAGAGAGAGGGATGTCCCTGGTGCTCCAGTGATTAAGACTCCAGACTTCCAAAACAGGGGGCTTGAGTTCGATCCCTAGTCAGGGAACTAAGATCCCACATGTTGTGTGATGCAAACAAAAAAGTAAAAATTAAATAAATAAATAAATAGGAGAGACTTCTTTAAAATGGAGCATATATTGTTTTATGTGCTAACCCTTTAAACCAGAAACTGTGCCTAAAATCTGACTTGCAAAGGCTACATCATTCTTTTCCCAATAGTATTTACTTTCTGCCAGACTGTTACGAGGGTTATTTTTCTGGTGTGCTAATCTGCATATGTAAGCAGTGTGTTAATAATTTGGGATGATAGTTTTCCTATGAACTTATTGATTTTTCCGGATGAAAGCAACTTGCATTCTTTCTGTTTATTTACGGAGCAATTACACCACCTGCCCTCCATGCTTTCTCGTGTTGACCGAGAGAGCAGAAAGTTACACAGAAGGGCATTATTCCAGAGAAATCACAGGTGTGAACAAGCAAAGGGCCCTGAGGGGTTTACACATCAAGAAGAAGAGCTCTCTCAGATCATCCCACCCTCGCCTTCTCCCACAGAGTCCAAAAGTCTGTCCTATACATTTGTGTCTCTTTTGCTGTCTTGCATATAGGGTTATTGTTACCATCTTTCTAAATTCCATATATATGCGTTAGTATACTGTACTGGGGAGGGAGGCGGGAGGGGGGTTCAGGATGGGGAACACATGTAAATCCATGGCTGATTCATGTCAATGTATGGCAAAAGCCACTACAATATTGTAAAGTAATTAGCCTCCAACTAATAAAAATAAATGGAAAAAGAAGAAGAAGAAGAGTTCTGTATTTTCCCCTTAACCTTGTGATGCCTAGGCCCCTGGGCATTACTTGAAAGCCATTTCCACCCTCCAAGAGACACAAGTTTGTTGATGGTACTTTAAAGGGTACCTGAGCATCTCTTGCCCTGGTGAGAGACAAAAATAAGAAATCTGTTGTTTAATCACCTAATTGAGTCAACTATGCTTTTTGGTATTTCAGAGCACTTGTAACTAATTAGACACATTTAGTCACTTTCACTCACTTTCTAGGCTTCTTCCCTCAATGAGTTCATTTACTCAGAGTTGAACCTGGAGGTGAAAGAAATTTCTGAGCATGTGGCCAGACCTGTTAGGTCATTGAACTGTTTACATATTTTTCTTTTCTTTGTATTTTCCTTTTTATCTTACATTTAAAATAGACAGTAGAAAGTAGCAGATTTCTTTTCACTTCATAGGTGATGTCTTAAAAATATGTAGTTGAATGCACAACAATCTGAATGTATTTAATTCCATTGAATTGCACACTTAATGATGGAAATGGAAAATTTTATGTATATTTTACCCCAGTGAAGATGAAAAAATATATATATTTGCAGTGCTACTATGTATGCAATATTGTTTTGGCTTTTAAACATAACATTGTGCTATAATTGTTTTTTCCATGCCACTATATGATATAAGAACATTTTACTATCTATGTGGTTTAACATTTACTATCTTTGCGGTTATATACGCAAAGAGTCGGATGCAACTGAGCAAGGCCTTTCTTTTCTTTCTCTGATTACTTTACAGATCAGAGGTGTCAAGAGGGGGAGGTTTGGGCTTTCCTGGTGCTATTGTTAGTCGCTAAGTAGTGTCTGACTCTTTTGCGACCCCACAGACTGTAGCCCACTAGGCTCCTCTGTCCATGGGATTTCCCAGGCAAGAATACTGGAGTGGGTTGCCGTTTCCTTCTCCAGGGGATCTTCCGGACCCAGGGATCAAACCCGCATCTCCTGCTTTGCAGGTGGATTCTTTACCACTGAGCCACCTGGTCCTGGTGATTCAGCAGTAAAGAATCCACCTGCCATTTCAGGAGACATGGGTTCGATCCCTGATCCGGGAGAATCCCACAGGCCTCAGGGCAACTGGACTGGTGCGCCACAACCATTGAGCCTGTGCTCTGGAGCCCGGGAACCACAACGACTGAGCCCCTGCGCCCTAGAGCCGGAGCTCTGCAATAAGAGAAGGCCGTGCCGCGTGACTAACAGGGAGCCCCTGCCTGCCGCAACGAGAGAAAAGCCCTGGCAGCGATGAAGACCCAGCACGGCCAAAGAGAAACATACATAAATAAATAAATAATTTTTTAAAGAAGAGGGGGAGAGTCAGTCCCTTAGGAGGGGACTGTGGGCATCCTGGGGTGGACAGTCCTGTCTCTGCCCTGCTCCCCAGGAGCAGCAGGGCCACTGGGCACCTCTCTCCTGGCCTGGACGGCAGCGCTAGCGAAGCCCTTCTCCAGGGGTCACTGGCTGTCTTTCAGGGGAACGGAAGAAAGACATCGCCATCTTCTCTAGAGGCCCAAGGGCCCCATTGTTGGGGCAAAATAGAGACTGTTGTATTTAACCGTAGTTACAGCCCACCCAGGCTTAGAGGGTCCAATGCTATGACTTTAGAATCAGGGGGTTTTAGTCAAATGCTTGCCTTTATGACCACACTCAGGCAAATTACTTTTTTATGTAGCGGTTTCTTTATTTGTAATAATGGGGATAATTTTACTTATCTGATAAAGCTCTGAGGAGTAAATGCATACAGCACGCTTAATTTATGCCTCATATATAACAAACACCCAATAAACGGTAGCTATTAACAGTAACAATAGGACTTCCCTGGTGGTCCAGTGGCCCAGAGTCTCTGCTTCCAAAGCAGGAGGCCTGGATTTGATCCCTGGTCAGGGCACTAGATCTCACACGCCACAGCTAAGACCTGGCACAGCCAAATAGATAAAAATAAATTTAAAACAACAACAATTCTCCCTCCCCTGAACTGAAAGTATAATGATGAATAGGCATTTTAAAAGAGTTTACTAATGAAAATAAGTTTGGGCATAACTTTGGGCATGATACATATTAGAACTGTTTAGAATTGCTCTAGAATTGTTGGCAGTCATAACTATGTTAGTTTTTCAACTTGGCAAAGCTCTATTTCCACAAAGTGCAAAAGGATTTCATTCCACAAATACTAAGATTCATAAGGATATTGAGCATTTATGGATAACTCAGCTAAAAATAACCAAAGCCTGTCTCTACTTTGTATCAAAGAAATAAACAGATTTAGATAGCAAGACTTTCTCTTTGTCATCAAGATACTTCCAAAATTGTGGAAGCAAATAAACCAAATTATTTACAGGAGCTATGTAAGGGTACAGAGATTAAGGTGGAAGTCATCTTGTTTTCTGAAATTTCTGTACTGTTTGTAAGTGACTTTTATAATGAAAACTATTTAAAATTATCATTAAAACTAAACTAATATGAGAAAAATTCCATTTCATAATCATGAGAGGGCTGTGAAAAAAGAATAAATCCTTTCTATTTTTATTTCTAAAAGAAGGTTTAGGATGCTCTGTTTGGAATCACATGACAATTATCTGAAATTAAAATGGGCCTCAAATCTTCACCCAAATGCAAATAGTAGAGGTTGGCAGTTAATCCATGGATTGAGGAGAAAGAAAATTCTAGCCCTATTTTCAGAACTATTTTAAAATGTCAGGTTGTGTTGGGATTCAGGATTGAGGTGAGAGGGGGTTTTGCAAGCAGATATGGAATAGCCAGAAGATGTTTTGGAGGGTATCATGGGTATAAACACGGTGGTTCAAAGGTCAAAGGTCTGTGTTATCAGAAGCTCAGAATCGATGTGTGACCCTCCCAGCTCAGTACTGATCAAGCAAGACCTGCCGAACTGGTGAGAAACAAAGGTCCGCCCAGCTTCTCCACTCTCCCAGGACAGGAAGTTGCCCCAACTGCTTCTCACTTACTTCCGCATCCAGTTAGCAAGGAGGCCCGGGAGATTTCATTCCCTAAGGAAATGGCAACCCACTGCAGTATTCTTGCCTGGGAAATCCCACGGACAGAGGAGCCAGGCGGGCTGCAGTCCATGGGGTCACAGAGAGTCAGACGCGACTTAGTGACTAAGCAGCAATGGCACAAAGTGCCCGGTTTTACCACAGGCGCCTGCTGCCTTCGTTCAACCTCCTTCCTTCACTCTCTGATGACTGCAGTGGTCTCCTTGCGGGGCTGTGATGAGTACCATTTACCCTCCACCACAGAGCCTCAAGCAACGCATCTCCAATGCAATCTGACTGAGTACTGTCTGCTTGAAGTTTTTCAATGGTTCCCCATCACTTCTTGGCCTCCTCCACACACCCTCCCAAATAGCTTGTTTTCCACCTCCCTCTGTCTGGAATCTCCTCCCCTCTTTCTTTTAACTAACTCCAGCAAGTCTTTCAAAGCCTGGGTCCAGCCCACTCCCCTCTCTGTAAGTCTTCCAAGGCTTCCCAATCTGATTTCAAAGCCCTTCTCTGCTCCCAGGTCATCCTCTGCAGGCCCCCACCTTGGCCCGGGGGGCTGTATTTCCCTGTGATTCATGTTCCCAATCAACAGGCCACCAGGGGCGGGAGTATCATGGTCCTCGGCCTTACTTCTCCAGGGCCTGAGCCATTCTCGCACATGGCACTTGGCACAGTTCTAAAGGGTTTATAAATACGAACTTACACAATCCTCATCATAGTACATGGTTATTAGAAGAACCACGTGTCAACATTTGTCTAACAAATACACATGGTCCAGCAGGGGTCAGATACAAATTTTAGGCACTGGGGGATTCAGCAATGAACAACACACACAAGCTTCTAATCTCAGTGAGTTTAATAGTCTATTGAGACAAATGGATGATAAACAGATAAACAGGGATCTAATACAATGGGAGGTGGTGAGAGGAGCTATAAAGTAAAATACAGCCAGACAAAGGGATGAAACGTGACAGAGGTCACCTTAGACAGGATGGTAAGGCAAGGTGACTGAGGAGGGGAGATCTGAGCAGGCCTGGGTAAAGTCAGTTGAGTGGGCCACACGGATATGTGGGGGAGTGGGGGGTGCGAGTAGGCAGAGGAACGGTGAGTTCAAAGGCTTTGGGGCAGAGGACAGGCTGTCTGTGGAGTGCACGGTGAGGCAGCCAGTGTGCTAGGGTGTAGGGTGTGGGGCAGAAACTGGGAGGAGACGGACGAGATGGGGGGTGGGGTGGGGTGGGTGAGTCAGGTAGAGCTTTTCAGCCCATCCTGAGGCCTTGGGAGATGTCAAGCCTGGTGGGATACTATTTGATTCATCTTTTAAAAGATCACTCTGGCTGCTGAGTGGAGCATATAGGCTATGAGGAGCGAGAGTGGAAGCAGGTAGAGCATTGAGGAGGCAGATTGCATGGTCTAGGTAGTGATGAGGAGGAGGAATCGGGTTCCCCTTGATGACAGAGGTGTGGTCAGACTCTGGAAGTGCTGTGCAAGAAGGGCAGACAGAATATGCTGATGCTTGGCTGTAGCGCGTGTCAGAGAGGAGTCCTGATGGTTCCGAGGCTTTTGGCCAACTGGTGGGCTGGCAGTGCCATTTGTCGAGATGGGGATAATTGAAGGAGCAATCGCTTGGGAGGTGGGTTGGAAACGAAGCCTTCTGTTTTAGACCATCAGCTTGAGTTGCTGCCAGGATTCAGTTTTATCTTCTGTGAAATGGGGGTCGTGTTTATTTTACACGTTTCTTATGAGAATCAAATGTGATCATTTTCTTTTCATATCATGTAGATGGAAGCTTTATTTTTATTCACACGGCAGCTAGGGAGAGACTTCCCTTTAAAAGAACAGAATCACAACTCTTTTTTATTGGCTAGATGTTGCTGCTCATGTACTAGCATCTCTCACATCACATCAAGGAATGATGTTGATAAAAGACCCACTCTCTCCACATTCATTTAACATTTATGTAGCACTTATTATGTGCCAGGCTAAATTCTAAGGACTTTATAAAACTAGCTCATATAATCCTCCCAAATCCTTAGCAGTCTATACCATGATTACTCCCATTTTACAGATGAATCTGGCCCAGAGAGGTGAAGTCATTTGCTTCGGAGCTAGTTAATAGCACAGCCAGGCGCCACCCTGGGGTGCTTCCGTTCTGTCTCCAGCCGCAATGCCAAGCCCGGTGTCCCCTGTTCCCTGTGAGCGGTGCCATCTTTGATGAGTGGCCTGGCCTCTGGGTACTGAGCTGCCAGGTCACTCACTCTGCCTCCTGTCTAACCTCAGTGCCTGTTCCCCTGCCCGCTGTGGGCATTTCTGCCTCAGTTCTTGGAAAACCTGCTCTCAAGAAGCCTGACTGTATTGATGGCCACATCGCTTTCTTCTCAGCCGCCCCAGCCCTGAGTCCTGCGTGCATTTCTTCTAATGCCCTGAGGTCAGCCTCCTCCCTGCATTGTTACAAGCTTTTTTTTTTTTTTTTTTTGCTCTCTCCTCGGTGCCTGGCCTCATTGCCAGTTGTTACAAGCTGTTTTTAAAGCTTCCGAGTATTATGCTTTTCACTCATGCGTTCAGGCGGACCTTGTGCCACGTTGAGTGCTGAAGACGAAATTGACAGGATGCCCGACCTTTCCAGAGACTTTGACCTAGAGGCCAGGTCCCATGCCTTTCAGCTTGAGTCAACCCTCCCAGCACCAGGCGGGCGCAAAGCGGGCATTCAGTGAGCATTCATTCATTCATTTACCAAATGTTTATGGAGCACTCGCTACGAGCCAGGCAGGCCGACTGAGGGGTGTCGAGGGGCAGGAAACCACACGCGCGCAGGGTCCCCACCGCTCCTGGGGCGCGGGGCCAGCCTCGGCCTGCCCGCAACGGCTATTCCACGAGGGCTCGGGGAGGCAGCTAGGGTTGAGGTGGGGGGACAAGCGAGTGGAGGGCCCGGAAACTGATGGCGAAGGAGCCAAAGCGCGAGGCGAGAGGCTGGCGAGGCCTCTGGCCGAGTGACCCCCTCTTGTCTCCAAACCCAGACGCGACACACACGTGCCGAAACACGTTTCGGGGACCTCTTTCTCCACGGCAGGCCGCCGGCCCCCGGGGGAAGCAGAACTTATTAAGATGAGACTGTCTGGGAGGCAGGTGGCTGGACCTTGCGTGCGCGGCCCGGAGAGGGTGGCGCATGATCGGAGGCCCTCTTGGAGAGGAGAACGCCCCCGGCTCGCCGCCCAAGCTCCGGAGCCTGGATTCCAACCCCAAGCCTGTGGTTTACCTGTTGTGCAACCTTGCGCGAGTCCCTGATTCTTCTCAGGACTCAGTTACATCATCGGTTTTATGGGTTTCCCTATAACCTTATGGTTGGTGTGGGGATTAAGGGAGAATGCGAGGAGAGCTTGTCCAGCGTGGTTCCCGGAGCGGAGGTGGTAATGACTGGCTGCTCACACCTGGCCGCCTCCCCTGGCCTCCCCCTGGGGCCCTGGCGCCCTCTACTCTCTTCCAAGGTACCTACGACTAGCCTGATGGGGCGCGCCCTGCCTCGATACACTTATTTTGGCTTGTTCGGGGCTGGGTTTGGGAAGAGGAGAGGATCAGATGGAGGAGGTGGCGGAGGGCGAAGAAAGGGGAGATGAGCGAGGCTGGAGGCGAGCGAGGCGGGGCCGGGGAGGAGCCGCGCGGGTGCCGGCCTGGGCTCAGCGCGCACCAGGGGCCCCGGAGGCGCGGGGGCGGGGGCGGCGCGCGGCGGCCAATGGCGAGCGGCGCTGCGGCGGGGGCGGGGCAGGCACCCCCAGGGCCCCGCCTCCCCCGGCCGCTGACAGCCAAACTCACCAACTCCGCCCTCGCGCCCGCGGGAGCCGGGAGCCCGGAGCCCGGCCCCGGCCGCCCGGCGAGCGAACATGGCAGCAGCATGAGAAGGCTGGCGCCGGGTCGTGGCCGCCGCCGCTCTGCCGTTCCGCATCCGCGCCCTGCGCCCTCCAAGCCTTCTGCTTAGCCGGCCTCCCGGTGGCTATTTCCTTTGGAGCGGCGGGCGGCGAGGATTGGAACCCCCACCCGCCCGCAGCCTGGCCGGTCCGGTCGAGGCTTGTGCGTGCGACTCTCCGGCTGCGGTAAACGACGCGCGCGGGGGAGAGAGCCGGTCCCGGCTGCGGCGGCGCGGGCGCGCGGGGATGAGCCGGCCATGGAGCGGCCTCAGCGGGGCGCACGCAGCCGGCCCGCGCTGTCGCTGGGGAGCCGCCTGAGCCCGGGTTCCGCGGGGCTTCGGGGCCTCGGGCACCCCGGCGGGGTCCCTGCCGCCGCCTCCGGGAAGGACGGGAGCCTCGTGTGGCGGACACTGCAGCGGTCACCGTGCTGAGACGCCCGAGCCCGCTCCTCCTGCAGCTCGGTGCGTTCTTGGGCACCCGGGCGCCCTGCCCGGTGCACGGTGGCTGGCGCACCGCGGCGAGCCGGGTGCCAGACTGTCTAGAGGGGTGTGTGTGTGTGTGTGTGTGTGTGTGGTGTGCGCGCGCGTGTTCGAGCGGAGATCCCGAGCTAACGCCGAACCAGGCGGATCGGAGCAGCCATGCTTCCCGGGGTAGGCGTGTTCGGCACTAGCCTCACGGCCCGTGTCATCATCCCACTGCTGAAAGACGAGGGCTTCGCGGTGAAGGCGCTGTGGGGCCGCACGCAGGAGGAAGCGGAGGAGCTGGCCAAGGAGATGAGCGTCCCCTTCTACACCAGCCGCATCGACGAAGTGCTGCTGCATCAGGACGTGGACTTGGTGTGCATCAACCTTCCGCCGCCGCTCACCAGGCAGATCGCCGTCAAGACTCTGGGTGAGCGACCCCTCCCCACCTCCCTCCAGCCCCTTCTCGCCTTCCCTCCCCGGCTGCTTTTCTCCCCCTCGCCCCCTCTTCATCCCGGAAGCTTACATGGCACCTACGGCGCCCCCGGGGTCCCGAGATCCCACATCCCACTCGGAGCTTTCGCCTCCGTCATCTCTGGCCTTCCCCACACCTACGCTTCCCTCCTCCCTTCTGACACCACTCGGGCGCGCTTTCCCACGTGCGCGGCGCGGAGGCTGGAGGAGGCGCGGGTTCCGGGGAAGGCGATCAGGCGGAGGAAACGCTTAGGACTGGGGATGAGCCGCTCGCAGGAAGACAAAACTAAGTCGCCAGCTGTGTGTGTTGCGCCCGAATGTATGTGTGTGCGTGCGCGCCTGCGAGAGGCGGGTGCGCGCCCAGGAACGCCTGAATAAAGGGCCGCACACGTGTCTCGGGTTTTCCTGCGGGCAATAGATTACCTGACTGTCAGCAGCTGTGGAGCCCTGCTAGGATAGTTTGTTTCTTTCTGCAACGTTGTTAGTTTAGAGGGAGATTAGAGATGTGACAATCAGAGAATTATTTCCTCTTTGCTAGGATGGTGGGAGTGGTGGGATGGGGGTGGGGCGCGTATCTTTTAGGATGTCTGGGAGTTACTTGATAAAACCAGAAAGACTTAACTTTCAGGTGCTGCTGCCCAATAGCTGACTTCCGCGCAGTTTTGGAGTAGGATCTTAGGGTTTAGGGCTTTCCAGGTGGCTCAGTGGTAGAGAATCCGCCTGTCTATGAAGGAGACTTGGGTTCGATGGAGGAGGAAATGGCACCCCACTCCAGTATTCTTGCCTGGAAAATCCTTTGGACAGAGGAACCTGGTAGGATGCAGTCAATTCAGTTCAGTCGCTCAGTCGTGTCCGTCTCTTTGCGACTCCATGGACTGCAGCACGCCAGGTCTCCCTGTCCATCACCAACTCCCCGAGCTTGCTCAAACTCACATCCATCCAGTTGGTGATGCCATCCAACCATCTCATCCTCTGTTGTCCCCTTCTTCTCCTGCCTTCAATCTTTCCCAGCATCAGGGTCTTTTCTAGTCAGTCAGTTCTTTGCATCAGGATGGCAAAAGAGTCAGGACTTAGGGACTCAACAGTAAGGGCTTAGTAATTTGGGGATGAATGCAGTAGTTCCAGAGGTTGCCAGTGTCACGTGGAAACATGCAATGAAAGAAAGTGAAAGTGAAGTCGCTCAGTCCTGTCTGACTCTTTGCGACCCCGTAGACTGTAGTCTACCAGGCTCCTCCATCCATGGGATTTTCCAGGCAATATTACTGGAGTGGGTTGCCATAATGGTCCCTCCTTAATTCCTGGCAAGAGTAGTTCCTGGGCCTGGTGACAGGCAGGTTGGGGATGAGCTTAACAGCCATCACTGCCGGTTTCCCCAACCTAATCCAGGCAGACTGGACCATCTCCAAGCAGAGTATCAGAGTCCCTGCCATGCCCAGAGGAAGAAGTGCACGCTTTGTTGTCTATCAGCTGTTCTTCTATGAACCGGAATTGTTGCTCACTCCTTTGGTGGTGTTCAGTCGTGTCTGACTCTGTGCTCGCTCCTTAGGGCCTGAGAAAATGTCATTGCCCACCCTTGAAAGCTGGAATTTTTGTTGGCCAGGAAAGAGACACAGCTTAGGGTTCAGGACACCATGTTAGGGAAGAGTTGGAGGAGCAGCTCTGGGAAGGCTCTGAGGCAGCACCCAGAGACCAATAGGAATTTATGCAATCTTGGAAAGAATGTTTTATTTTTAAAAACAGGCATGGATTTAGGGTTGGTGACATGTAATATATTTTAATTCTATCTTTCCAGAACTATGATCAGATGTAGAACATGCTCTTCCTAGAAAACCACTTTTATCAGGCCATTCTGTTGTTGACTCAGATGGGACATCTGATAGGATATCTAAGGAGGCTGTCCACGGCTGTCAGTTTTCACGTAAATTTTATTAAGCTTCTAACCCTTGTTGCCTGGTTTCTTTGGTTTTGAATGGAATGTCATTGGGTTCTGGCCAATATTTCTTTTCTGTTTGATCTAATATATATGTTGGGTAGCTAGCCTCTGTGCTCACGATGGAGCTGTGCGTATTCAATAGATGATGACTGTCTTATAGCTTAAATCTGTAAGGGCAATGCATATAAAACAGATCCATCTTGAGCTCTGTCTCTGCTCAAGAGCTTATGACTGATCACATCAGAAAGACCTTGTTGTAACACCGTCCCCCTGCCCTCCCACCCCATGGTAGCTCAGCCCTGAAGGTCAGGCCCACAGAGCAACTGCAGAGCGTGGCTCCTAGAGGCGGCCGTTTGGGGAACAGGGATGTTCCAGGTTTTCTGGCTTTGCGAGAAGTGGCACAAATGATACACTTCTGGATGCTTCTTCTGATCTTCTTTTTAAAGATCCCTGTGATTTTTTTTTCCTTGACAAGACAGAGATGGGTTACCTTTTCAGAACGAAGTGTCAGAGGCGAAAGAAATAGACTTGGTCTAATCATGCCTAAGGAATGGGGGTTTGTTCATATTTTCATGGTAAGTCTTGGCCATTTAAATTATTTAAAATTCCTGATTTCACAGGTCATCAGACCACCTGCTTTTGATTGTAGGCAATGGGGAGGCTCTGGATTTAGAGATGGTTGGACGTGGGCTCGTTCGAGGCTTCATCTTCACTGGAAAATCACTAGACTTGACTCTCCTTTCCGTTGTACCTGCGCGTGCCCGATGGGTTGGCCATCTCGGGTTGCTGTTCTGTCACAGTTGGAGGTTGAACGCATGCATCACAGGAAGTGAAAAACCCCGAACAGTTACGGGGCCGGCCTGGCCATTGAGGGTTTGTAGATATTAGTGTTTGCCTGGAATTGAAACAAGCCAAGCTTGGTTGGTCCTGGCCTCCTCCTCTTGTCCTTCTTGGAGTTGCTTGCCCAGCAATGGCAAGAGATCTGTGCCCTCCATCCTCACTGGTCAGAGGTGAGGGGCTGTGGCCAGGATGGAGACACAGAGCTTGCAATCGGCTGAACCACAGCATCCTCCACTGATTTCCAAAAACTGGCCTGAAATCCCTACCTTAGCGAACTTAGCTTTTCTCTGTTGGAGACATTTTCCTTCAATGTATAATTTCTAGAGAGTCCGGGGCTGTCTCTTATCATATGCCTACCATGTGCAATGGGGTAGGTGCGGTCTATGACATGTTTCATTTCATGACTAAAATAATCCTCTAGGATGACTATTTGCCCTATTTCACAGTTGAGGCTGGAGTCGAATTTCTCAAGGACATACAGCTAAAGATGTGAACCTACCACTGTTCTTCCCCCACCTCCCCGAAAAAAGTCATTCCTTCCTCTCCCATCGCCTAAATTTGCTCCTTTGCCTCACTTTCTTCCTAGAGAGTGGCAGCCCAGGTGAGATGGTTGGCATTATCCTTTATGTGTGTCTACCCCTCTGATGGAATCAGTTCCTAAATCTGGTTGATGCCAACTCCCCACTGTTCTCAGGTCTGTTCCCTCATTTACGTCATTGCTTCCCCCGTAGAAGGAACTAGGCCCTTATCTGAATTAGGCTCCAGTCTGCCCACCTCCACCCCTGCCTCTGTCCACCTTCCACACTGCTGCTGGAATTACCTCGAAGAGTTGCAAACCTGCTCCTGTTACTGCTCCCCGCTTTCATCACTTCTAGGAAAAGCCCCAACTTCTTGGCACAGAAGGCAAGACCTCGCCTCTGTCCAGCCTCATGTCCTGCTGGTGGTTCCGGAATCCCACGCCCTGCAGCTAAATCAAACTGCAGGTGTTTCCTGGAAAGACCCTCTTTTGTTCCTGTGTCCACGCCGCTGTCAGGAACTCCCTTCTGCCTCGTGTGTGTGTGATGGATGCCAGTTTCACCCTTCCAGGTTCAGCCCCAGTGGTACCTCCTCCTGAAATCCTGCCCCTTCCTCAATCTAGACCCAACTCCCACTCCCCAAGTCTCAGCACCGTGTACCTCCATCTTTTCTTGCACTCACATTAAAGCATCTGAGTAAAAAGTAGATTTAATTCAGTTAGTTTAAGTAGGTTATATATTCAGATGGCACAAGTTTCAAAAGCTCTAACACATTCAAAATAGTACACAATGAAGAGGAAGTGTCCCCTGTGATTCAACTGGTGGGAATCATGGTTATAAGTTTTTATGTCCCTTTTGAAGATTTTGAAAGTTTATACTAGACTTCCCAGGTGGCTCTGTGGTAAAGAATCCACCTGCCAATGTAGGAGACACCAGTTCCATCCCTGGGTGGGCAAGATCCCCTGGAGGAGGAAAGGACACCCCACTTCAGTACTCTTGCCTGGAAAATTCCATGGACAGAGGAGCCTGGTGGGCTACAGTCCATGGAGTCACAAAGAGTAGGATAGGACTGAGCAACTAAGCATGCACGTGTACATGCAGGTGTATATGAAAAACTCGGAAGGTAAAAGTCCTGTTCTTTCTATTTTTGGCTGCATGGTGCTTCACTGTATGGATAAACCAGAATTTATTTAAGCAGTTCCCTGTGACTCAACGATTAGGTTGTGTCCTACCTTTTGCTTTTACAAATTTGTAATGAATAATCTCGCGCATACGGCATTTTGCTTGCAGGCCAGTGTGCTCAAAGGATAAATACATGGATTCTTTATCAAAGGTGGTGAAAATCTCTTTTATGTGTTTGCTTATTCTTCTATTTGCTATTTGTCTCCGCAATTAGAATGTAAGTTCTTTGAGGTGGTAGAGCCTTTGTCTGCTTGACTCACCGGGTTGCCTTATCTCCCCTAGACGGTGCCAGGCACTGAGTCAAGTCATAGGCACGCTATAAATATTTCTTGATTGCCAAATGAATGCCTTTCATCGAATGAATGAATGCTCTGCTTATCAACAGGATGTGTCAGTGAATACAGAACATTTTTGTCCGGTGTGCAGTAGCTTGGTACCTTGCAAACATTAATTTGCGGTTGGGGATCTTGTCACAATGCAGATTCCAGGGTGGAACCCAAGATGCAGAATTTCCACCCAGCTCTCAGGTGGCACGGATGCTGCAGCAGCCAGACCCAGAGGTGTGACGGTTCTTTGCCTTTGGGGAAACAAGGCGCCCCCCACCATGAGTTGTTAAGCTGGCAAGGGAACTGTGTTAAAATACCTGTTGCCTTTACGTGTCGCAAGACAACATCTGTTCTCAGGGTCCCTGCCCCGATTTTTAGAGAAAATAGTGCAGGCTCCCTTGGGGAGGTCACCCCCTGGGATGGATGGTGCTTTAAATAAGGCTGTAGGGTTTCTTTGAGCCTTGACCTTGCTCCACTCTGCTCTTGCCCCAACTTGTTTGGCATCATTAGCTGCGGACTGGGAGCACTGTGTCCTTTTCTGCCCTACTTCACAGTGTCAGCAAATTGCTCAAGGTTGAGGAGGGCTGTGGGGACAGGCCTGAGAGAGCAGGGAGGAAGCAGTCCCCCTCGGTCACCGTTGCCACACGAGCAGAGATGTGGCTGCAGATAACCACACGGTGTACTTGGAGTTGATAGTAACCGTTCTGAAACTCCAGCAAACCCTGCATTTCCTGTTCTTCCTTCAAGATCTGTTCTCCATCTATTCCTGTCTGAAGACTGTAGTAAAGGCAATTGCATTTTTCTCTGAGTGTATGCCCTTGAGCACGGAGAGAAATTATTTCGGTCTATTGATTTGGTGTAGAGTGGAGAAAGCTCTGGGGCTTTATGTAAATGAAAGAAATGACTCTATTTACTGTTAGGAAAAGTCAAGCATCACCAGCCTCATTTCATCTAACTGAAATTAGGCTCAGGTGAATGATTGTTGATGGTATCTGGCTTTGCAAAGGTACAATTCTGCAGAAGTTGACTTTGGAGTGGGGAGAAGCCAAATGAAGAAGTTGGACATTTTGATACCTGAAACTGGGAAAGAACCAAAAAAAAAAAAAAAGTGAAAGTAAATAGCGTGTTTTACAGGTTTCACTGAGAAAGAAATAGGCAATTAGTTCTCTATTTTGATTCAAGGAAATCCTGATCCATCAAAGAGCCTTATGATTTAAGATGTGGTGATACATAAAAGTAACCAATGTTGGGAAAGGTTGGCAGGTTACAACTGTGTGGCTTTGGCAGAGGTAACATCCTTTGGGAGCCTCAGTTTTTTCATCAATAAAATGGAGTTAAAGATACTATCATATAGAGTTGGTGTGACAGTTTAAATGAGGGAGGCAAGATAAAGACTTAGTCCATGCTCACTGCCTCCCCCCATCCCCCTTTGTCTGCATCAGCTCAGTAAATGTTGGTTCTACTTCTCCCCAGTGTGGTCAGTAATTTAGGCAGTCCCAAGTGGTATTTCTGGAGATAACCTTCCCCCTCATTTTCTGATGAGATGACTCCTTCCTGCTAGACTCAGAAAGTACAATTTGAAGTTTCCTTATTTTAAAAAGGGAATGTGTGTAAACTAGGCTTCCGATGGCGTCTGTGCTGAAAATCCAGTCCTGGCTTCACAGATATGTGGTCTCGAAAGTGCTAATGGTGCTCACCGTCCTCCCGGGAAGATTTAGCATCACTTGTGGGAAGGATGCAGGGCATCTCATGGAGCTCGGGGCAGGGATGTTGCTGGGTCTCCGTAAGTACCCGGAACCCACGAACTCCTGGAATTTTACCATTTTGTGCTCTGCTCGTCTCTGTACGTAACCTTTATCAAGCATCTCTCTTTCAAGCAGCCTCCTCTGCCCCCTGCGCCCATGTGGTGGGTGGAACACTGCCCACATGTAGCTCCCAAATAGAAAAATTACTTGTCTCGCTGCCTGAAAAGGGCAGTCCTCCCCGCCCCCAGGTGTTCTGCCTGATGCTTTCTCCTGACCCAGTCTTTTTGGAGGTTCTCTCACAACGTGGGGGATACATCACAAAATGCTGGGGGACCAGTCTGCAGAAGAGCAGAGGTGGAGGGATTGAGAGTGGTCATTCCGAGCCGGTCCACACTCCACACAGGTGCTGATTATAAGAACACAGACTTGGTTCAAGATTTTACAGCTGTGGATGTTTCTTGATGATGGAGGTTCTTTATCTACTTCGTGAAATTACACATTTGGCATTTTGGTGCTGTTGCAATGACCATGGTAAAACAGTACAGAGAAAAATATAATGGGGATCAAATGATGCCAACCTTGTTATTATGACTAAATTTAGGATGCACATGGGTTTTAAGTAGGTAATGGGAGAATAGATAAACATGACCATCTCCATGGAGTTTTATGGTTACTGTAGGTTTGCAGGTCTTCACAGAGCACCTCTTGCATGGTGTGTATCAGCAGAGGACCACCAGGATGGAGAGACCCTTTGAGTTCAAGTATTAGCTTAAGGCCTCGAAGGAGTCAGGAGTCAGGAAAAGACTGAGGCCCCTGAGGAAGGAGGATTTCTGCTTTCAGACCGCTTTCCTACTGGAAACGGCAACATCAGCTCTTCCCCAGTTTCCAGCCTGCTGGCCTGTCCTGTAAATTTTAGAACTTGCCAGTCCTCTTCATGGCATGAGCCAATTCCTTAAAATTAAACCTCTCTCTCTATTTATCCATATTCTATTGATCCTGTTTCTCTGGAGAATCCTGACAAGTACATATTTCGGCTGGACCAAGTCCACCTGGCCAGGGGAGCTGGGTAAGGAGATGCTTTGGCAGGCCTGGCCAGGACTGTGGGTCTAGAAAGACTAGGAGAAGCCGCTCCGGGGGACTCAACTGATAGGTGTGGGCCCCCAGGGGCTTCCCAGGTGACGCTAGTGGTAAAGAACCCATTTGCCAATGCAGGAGACATAAAGATGCAGGTTTGATCCCTGGGTCGTGAAGATCCCCTGAAGAGGGCATGGCAGCCCACTCCAGTATTCTTGCCTGGAGAATCCCCGGGACAGAGGAGCCTGGCAGGCTACAGTCCATGGGGTCACAAAGAGTCAGACGCAACTGAAGAGACTCTGCACACACGCGCTCACTGAGCCTTGCTCGGAAGCTGGAAGACCTTGGGTGGGTGCGGGGGAGGTCCTTTGTGTTTCAGGCTCAAGCTAAAGGGAAGGCTGGGAAAAGACTTTCCCGCATTCCCAGCTGGGAGTCTCATGGACCCCTCACCCTGACAGCCCTACACCTGTCAGCAGGGCTGTGGGGGAACTGGTCTCTCAGTTTGGGCAAGTTTGGGATGCCTTGGGGTTTAGACCTTAAAAAAAAAAGTTTATATATCTATTTGGCTGCACTAGGTCTTAGCTGCGTCATGCAGGATCCAGTTCCCCACCCAGAGATCAAACCCAGGGTTCCCTGCATTGGGAGTGTGGAATCTTAGCCACTGGACCACCAGGGAAGTCTCTAGACTTTCCCTGAGAATTGTTAATGAGCATGAAAAATGGCAGAAAAGTAACTTTACAGTAAATGATACGAATTGTTTTTTAAATTTCCAATTTCTGACTAGAATAGTCCTTAGGGTACTGAGATGCTCTCTTAATTAGCTTTAATATTCATAAACTGAAACTATCCAGTTTTGAAGCCCCAAATTAAGTTGGTTTGCAGCTTTAGCATTACTTAAAAAAAAAAAAAAACCACAAAAAACAGCTTTACTGAGCCGTGCTTTATATTTAATCATAAATTCACCGTTGTAAGTGATTTTATGATTTTTTAGTAAATGTATGTGCTTGTGAAACTATCACCACAAAAAGCTTCAAACACTTCCAACATCCCCCCACATTTCCTCATGCTTGTTTTTGGCCAATCCCCCTTTCCCACCCCTAGCCAGGCAACCATTGATCTGCTAACAGTTTGCCTTTCCTAGGAATTTCATATAAATGGAATCATACAAATGTAGTCTTTTAAGCCTGGCTTCTTTCACCTTACATGTTTTTGATATTCATCATTCTGTTGCATGTATCAGGAGCTCATTGTTTTTTCTAATTGCTAAATGATATTTTATTATATATGTAGAACATATTTTGTTTTATCCATTTACCATTTGACGGGTATTTGTATTATTTCTAATTTTTAGCTATTATAAATAATGTTGCGATGAACATTTGCACACAAGTCTTTCATAGACCCATGTTTTCATTTCTTTTGAATAGATATCTAGGTGTGAAATTGATGGGTTACCTGGTGGCTCAGACAGTAAAGAATCTGCCTGCAATGCAGGAGACCTGGGTTCCACTGCTGGGTCAGGAATATGCCCTGGAGAAGGGAATGGCAACCCGCTCTGGTATTCTTGCCTGGGAAATCCCATGGACAGAGGAACATGAAGGGCTGCAGTCCATGGGGTCTCAAAGAGTCAGACACCACTGAGTGACTAAGCATGCATGCATAGTATGTATATTTAACTTAAGAAACTGCCAAAGTATTTTCCAAAGCAGCTGCACTATTTTATATTCCTACCAGCTATGTGGGAGAATTCTAATTTCCGTACATCACCAACACTTGATATTCTCAGTCTTTCCACTTGCAGCTGTTATAGTTAGTGCATAAAGGTATCTCATGATTTTGATTTGCATTTTCCTAATGACTAATAATGTCCGGCACTTTTTCATGTGCTTATTAGTCAGTCATATATCTTCTTTGGTGAAATGTCTATTCAGATCTCTTCACCATTTTTCTTTCTTTCTTTCTTTCTTTCTTTTTTTCATTTATTTTTATTAGTTGGAGGCTAATTACTTTACAACTCTTGACCATTTTTAAAGTGGGTTTGTCATCTTATTATTGAGGTGGAAGCAATGGTTTTACGATTTTGTTGTTACCTTAAGGGTAGGTTTTGAGGGTTTTTTAATACTACTCTTTATTTTTGATTTTGAAACTAGATACAGCTGAACCAATTCTCCAACCCAAGTGATATAAGCTTTGCCAAATATTCATTGAAATGGTTCATTATTTAAAACAGCGAGACAATCATGTGAGCAGATGCTGATGACGAGAGCTCCTGAGTTGCCTGGGGCCCTGATGGTACTCTAAACATCCTTTGAGGACCTTTCCCATTTTGAAGATTTTTTTTTTTTTTTTTGAGAGGTACCCAGGACCTTTCAATCATTTATTTTTCACAGTATCTGGAGAGAGAGTCCTCCCCCCCCCCCCCCCCCCCCGCCCCATTTCTGTTTAGTAAGTGCCTTTGAATGACTGTTGCTGTGGTGAGCAATACTCTAGATAGTAAGATACAATCTTTGTTCTTGAGAGAAGATAAGCATATGCAAGGACACAGAAATGCAACGAAGTATGTGATTAAGTACAGAATGAATCGTTGCCCTGCCGCAGCAGGAAGTGTTTGCTTCAGGCCGTTGAGTAACCCCAAAATATCAGCACCGGATTAAGGGCTGGCCACCTGGGTAGATTGCCTGTGCCAGTCTATAAAGGGTGCTAGAAGAAAGGGGAAAAGCAGAGAAGTGTTTGAAGAGGATTCTCTTCGTAGAAAGTGCGGTGTGAGTGGAATGGGAGATGCTACAGAGTGAGACTTGGGAGGGGCTTCCTCTCATCAGGGATGAAGTCCTGCTGTCTTCTAGAACCTCTGGCCCCAGTTCAGCTTTTGTTTGGCTGAGGGAGGAGCTTGAGTTTGAGGTTAGAGATCAAATGCACGGGGCAGTGAGAACAGACCACACTGGTCCCCAGGGCCCTTCCCCTTGGGCAGCCTGGGTGCCCGAAGAGGTGGCCTTGCAGCTCGTGGAAGCTGCCTGAGAGCTGAGAACTGTGGGTTATTCCCAGGGGTGGGATGGTCTGCAAGAACCTTTGGAGGAGGTGGGGCTTATTCAGGACCAAGAAGAAGGTGTCAGTTGCTCAATCGAGTCTGACTCTTTGTGACCCCAAGGACTGTAGCCCGCCAGGCTTCTCTGTCCACGGGATTTCCCAGGCAAGGATACTAGAGTGGGTTGCCGTGCCCTCTTCCAGGGGATCTTTCCTACCCAGGGATCGAACCGGGCCTCCTGCGTTGCAGGCAGATTCGTTACTGTCTTATGTAAATAACTGAAAGGAAGTTGTAGAAGGCTCTGTGATGTAAAATCCTCTTCAAGGAACTGCTTGGCTCTGTAGCAGCACTCTGGGAAAAATTGTTTCCTATAAACTGCCTTGGAGAAGGAGTGGTTTAAAAATGTCCAGAATTTAAAAAATTTTCTTACCTAGAATTAAATATATGTGTGTGTGTGTGTGTGTGTGTGTGTGTATATATAGTCAGCAAGTCTCCGCCTCCCACCATCAGCAGTGCCATTTGCCTCTTGCCCTCGGAACCCGAATGGTGACAGTCATGGATGATACAGCTCTGGGGGAGGCAGCTTGGGGGGGGCATTGGGAAAAGCCCGGTTGACAGGGGCCCAGACGGCTCCCTTAAGGGGTGTGAAGCAGCAGGAAACCTCGTGAGGACAGATGGGGTGCTCCCAGTGTGATGGGACTGTCTATGTGATGGAGTGGGGCCGGGCCTTGCCGTGGGGGAGGGGAGAGTCAGCAGAGGAGAAGATGGAGCTGGCCGAGCGCATCTTCTGGTTCTGTGCCTGTGTCGGATGGTGACGTCTGTCTTCTTCACTTTCTAGAATAGCTCTAAATTGCTTTAGTTTTTATTTTAGTTTTTTTTAGTTGGTGTATAATTGCTGTTGCAATGTTGTGTTAGTTTTCTGCTGTCCAACCATGTGAATCAGCTGTATGCACACATCTATCCCTTCCCTCTTGACCCTCCCTTCCCGCCCATGTTGGTCATGACAGAGCACCAGGCTGAGCTCCCTGCACTGTACAGAGCTTTGCACTAGCCATGTGTTACACACCTGGTAGGTAGTGTATAGATATCAGTGTTCCTTCCGCCCCTTATGGTTAAGAGCTTCCCCGGTGGCTCAGATAGTAAAGCATCTGCCTACAATGCAGGAGACCCGGGTTCAGTCCCTGGGTCGGGACGATCCCCTGGAGAAGGAAATGGCAGCCCACTCCACTGTTCTTGCCTGGAAAATCCCATGGACAGAGGAGCCTGGTAGGTTACCGTCCATAGGGCTGCGAAAGAGTTGGACATGACTGAGCAACTTCACTTTCTTTCTTTATGGCCCAAGGGGCGAGGCAGGCCTGGGGCTGTGAGTCAGTGGGTGAGAAGGGATGAGTGATCTCCTTGGAGAAGGACACTTCCGTGCATGAGAGGTGGACGTGCCTGTCAGCCTCAGGAGGTGAGAACCTCCTGTGATGACCTACATAATGACCAGGAGGCAATTGCCGAGGGGTCGGCTGTCCTTGGGAGTTGATTTTATGGAGCAGCCTCAGTGGTGGGATGTGCTGTTAATTCTTGACTGGGGACCCAGGAGATCCTTGCTCGGTGGGTGCACTGTCTAGCTAGGCTCTTAAAAGATCTCCAGATGTGAAACTCTGTGTATTCATTGCTCTGTTTCAAAAGGAAAAATTCTTTCCTTTTCCAAGTTTCCAAAAAAAAAATCACTGAATCTTGTGTCATCCTGTAGAAATTAAAGTGAAGTATCAGAATGCTTTTGTCATCAGTGGAAAAGTTGACTAGTTTTTTAAGAGGCTGCCTGTCCTCCTGTGTGGGGTTGAGTCTTGGCTTTACCACACTTTACATGGCTTGGGCTTCTGCACTTTTCTGAGCCTCCGTTTCTTTATATGTAAAACAGAGATGATAAACATACCTAGCTCAGAAGGTCATAGACTTAAATGGGATTTGTTTAAAGTGGGCGCTCAAAAAACATGGGAATCCTGCTTAATCAGGATATAGGATGCTGCATTAGAGTCCATTCATTTATCCCTTGAGCCAGTCTTTATTGAGCACCAGCTGTATATCAGGTGGGGCTTCCCTGGTGACTTCAGATGGTAACGAATCAGCCTGCAATGCAGAAGGCCCAGGTTTGATCTCTGGGTTGGGAAGATCCTCTGGAGAAGGGAATGGCTACTGGCTCCAGTATTCTTGCCTGGAGAATCCCAGAGCTTGGTGGGCTAAGTCTGTGGAGTTGCAGAGAGTCAGACATGACTGAGTGACTAACACTGTATATCAGGCATTCTCTGCTGCTGCTAAGTCACTTCAGTCGTGTCCGACTCTGTGCGACCCCATAGACGGCAGCCCACCAGGCTCCCCTGTCCCTGGGATTCTTCAGACAAGAACACTGGAGTGGGTTGCCATTTCCTTCTCCAGTGCAAGAAAGTGAAAAGTGAAAATGAAGTTGCCCAGTCGTGTCTGACTCTTAGCGACCCCGTGGACTGCAGCCTACCAGGCTCCTCCGTCCATGGGATTTTCCAGGCAAGAGTACTGGAGTGGGGTGCCATTGCCTTCTCAGGCACTCTCTAGATCTTTGCAATACTATAATCACTAAGCATACATGGCTGTGTAAGTTTGCATATATTAAAACTAAATAAAATCAAGAATCTGGGTCCTCAATTGCCATAGCCACATTTCAAGTGCCCAAAGGCCACACGTGGCTGGCTGGAGGCTACCATATTGGACAGTGAAGTGTAGAACATTTCCATCATTGTAGAAACTTCTTTTGGACTGGGAAATTTGGCCGTGAGCAAAGCAGTCATTTATGCTTGATCTGAACAGGGATTTTTGAGAAATCCAGACTTTTGGGTGTGTTTCCTTTTCTCCCAGGAATGGGGTGCTAGTGATTAGTGGATGTTTAATGATGTGTAGGTACCGCCTCCTATGTTTATTAGTAAGGACTCTGTTATTAATAAGAAGTACTGGGGTAGTTTCCTAAAATCCTCGTTAGAGGTCAGAAATGGGCAGCCAGAGGTAAGCACCGTTAACTCCCTGCCTTGGGGTCCTCGCGCGGACTTTGGGTGGAGGAGGCTGAGTGAACCAGGGCAGGATTGCAGGTTCCCCTCGCAGGAGACGCTTCCTTAGGCCTCTCAGCAACCCTCTGAGGTTTTTCTCGCCTTTGGCCAATGAAGAGCCCAAAGCCCAGAGAAGCAAAGGGACTTCGGAGTCTGCATCTAGGGGTTGGGGGAGGGGCAGGATCGATGCCCCTCGATCTCGCGAGAGCTCTGCGAGAACCCTGCGAGAACAACGCGGGATGGCCTGGGACCGGCCGGGGAGCATCCTGCCGTCCCCCTCCGCAGCCTCCGCTCTGCAGCTCTGGTGGGGACGTGGTTTCTGACTCGATTCCTCCTCTCTCTGCTCCCTCTGTCCTACCTCCATCCGAGGGTGAAGGCTACACAAGCGCTCGAGCAGATAGGCCTCCACGAATAGGTAATTGCTATTTCGGTAACTTTTATTGCTTTTTTCCCCTCTCGAGTCCCATTAACTTTGTGAAAGCAATACCCATCTGTGTGAGTGTTCTTAGGGAACCCGGGCTGTGCAATTCCAGCTAATTGGAGCTTGGAGGCAGCAGTGGGTGGCTTTGTGATGTCTCTTGACTCAAGTCAAGGGCAGCATCAGGATTTCAGATGACTTGTCATTTAAATTTGTCGTTGGCAGTGCCTCTCTTCTACCTATGAATAATCAAAAGTGGGTGGTAGCAAACGCGATTCTTTCCCTGACCTTTTCCAGAGGCACTAGAGGAGAAAAGAGCAGCGGTAAACATTTTGGGGGGAAAAAACCCCAGTGCCACATGGTTTGGTTTGTCTGAACTGTTCTCCTTCCAGCATCACCCACGTGGGACGTTTGTTTACACGGCACATCTCGGAGAGGTCTGGGGACAGGTTGAGAGGCCCGGGGGACATGGCCTGTCTGACTTCATATGCCCAGCCGTTCGCATCCAGGCCGCAGAGGCAGCCCAGCTTTTCCCGGGAGGCCGAGGTACCACAAGTGCCGCGCTTGTCTATGGACCTGCGATGTAGCCACAAGTGCTGACCCCGGTGCAGTGGGCTGCCGTCCACAGCCTGCCGCGTGCAATTCCGTGGGGCATATGCACTTGGCATCTGCTTTTCTCCTTTCCGGCCCCCATGACCCAGGATGATACTGAGAGAGGCGCTCGATACTGACAGGTACTGGGGCAGCCAGGGAACTTGCAGCGGCCACACCCTCCCTCAGGGGTGCCCCATGTGGGTATACATCAGCTTTCAAACTAGTTTACACTGTATTCGCTATCCAGATATTGGATGCCTAGAATGTGTACGGCCTTGTTCTAGGTCATGGAGGGCGTTGAGAAGAGGTTGAAGACGTGTAAGGTACGCTCACTGTTCTGAAAAGAACATCTAACTTATCTAGACCCTACCCACCCCTTTTGGAATGAGAAGAGGAACTTACATTTTCTTTTTTGAAATTTAAAATGTTTTGTATTTTTTTAAACTATGAAAGTATGATAACAGATTTGCAGGAGACTTGAAAAATACAGAACAGAGTTACATATGAGGAGCTGACATGTTCTCAAATACTTTGTACCAGGTCTAGGGGCTGGCACAAGTATCACTTCATTCCCACCTTACAACCAGGCTTCCCGGTTCAGCATATAATGTTTCCGTCTTACAAGTGAGAAGTTGAACTGGAGAGAGCTTGAGTATCATGCATTGTTGACTTACCTAGGACACATTTTTTTCCCCACACTTATCATCTAAAATAGGAACCTGACTTATAATTGATGACAGGTCGTAGTTTAATTGGCAGCAGCTTTTCTTTCTTGGTAATAAGTGAAGTCACCATCGGTCTTTGCGGCAGTGTCTTCGAGTCCGTGAAACAGGCTATTTTGTCAGATTTCACCCAGCAGAGAAGAAGTGGAATCTCAATTCAGCGTGGGAGCACCTGACTCCAAAGCTGGCGTGTCTACCAACACAATATGCTGCGAAATCCACATGCCATATGCACACAGGCCATAGGGCTTTCACAGACGAAGTATGAAAAGGGGGAGACGGTGACCAAATTGGAGCGCACGTCATCTGATTCCATCACTGCGGGGACAATAGCTGGGGAACTGCAGGTGTTAAGCAGGATGTTGAGAGACTGAGAAAAGGTAGTCTCATTGTCTTCCCTTCTCTCCTGGTTATTTTTCATTGTTTAAAGAGGACAGAAATAAATGCAAACTCCGGTGTAGACAAGATGCAAACAGGAGGGAAGTGGTCCTCTGTTGGTTCCGCGTGCTCTGGGCTGAGGGCCATGTTTGCACCTGCATGGATCCCCTGGGGGTGTGACCAGGGGTCGCAGGCACGGTGGCCTCTGCTATCCTCAAGAAGTCTGATAGGAGCCTCAGGCCAGCTCCATCCACTGCACGGCAGAATTCTGGGAAGTCCCCAAGTGCAGGCCTGTGTGTGTTTACTGTCGACACAGTGCCCTCCGGTCAGCACGCTCAGGTAATGAAGCAAGGGCTGTCAGAGTCCACGGCTGACCTGGATTCAGCGCCAAGGGCTCGGGGGCGGAGGGAGAAACAGCCACTGCAGCTGCCACAGTTTGCAAGGCCTAGGCTTGGACTGCAAGGCCCCTGCCTGCTTAAACAATTCTGATCTCACGATGTGCGTAGACCAGGTCATTCTCCCGAGCAGCTGATGGGAAAAGCAGAGAAACAGAAGGGAGACAGGTGGGTGCTTTGGTGTCTCGTGGGAGGCCGTGTGGAGTGGTGGCCAGAGACACTGATAGGCTTGGAGGGACCGATCCCCTAACACCCAAGGGAAACTGAGTCTCAGAGGAGTTGAGCGGCTGGTTACTATTCTCACAGCTAAGCGTTGACAGCTGAGTCAGGACGGAACTGGGGTCCCTAGAGTCTGTTCGTTTTACCTTATTTAATCACTCCAGGCCTGTGTTTCTCCATCAATGAAAAAAATGGGAGGTTGATTTCTGGTAAGCTCTCCGAAGGAAATACCTTCAAATAATAACTCTGAAAAAACCTGCACACACAATAGGGTTCAGTGAAGCCTTATTTGTGTTATGAAACTCTAGGAACAAGTGTAAATATCCCACAGTAGGGGAGCAGTTAGGTAAATATAGTTGATTAAATACTAAATAGCCATTGGAATTATGTATGGGAAGACTATAGCAGCATGGGGAGTTTTTATGCTACAACTATAGGTAAAGAAAAAGGATATGAAAGTAATTGTATATGATGATGATAGCCTTGCTTAAAACACACACTGGCCCAGAAAATTAAAGCCTGGTAGGTAATCAGCCAAAATGCTAATGATGGTTATTATGGGCCCATGGGATTGTGGATTTTTATTTCTTCTGTAAATTTTCAGTTTTTCAATGGTCTTAGTAGAAAAAAATACATTGATTTTGTTCCCCCGCCAGAGGAAAGAGACCATAACATGGCGAAGATGTTTGGCTAAAGTGACTCTCCGGTTCTCGTATTCCGTGATCCTTAAAATCTCGGACAGTTGTCTCCAGGCATGTGCAGACATTTCTGATGTGTAAAAACTAGTCCAGCGTTGCCTGAAGGGGAGAGATGGTCTTCTAGGAAGTGGAAGTGGATGCTTGAGGGCCTAGGAGCTCTGATGGTGTTCAGGAAGGTAATCGGGAGTGACTCTGAATCCGGGGAGAAGCCACAGGCTCTTGGTTGTAGGGTGATTTATTTGTAATTCTAACCTTGTGCCGCCAAAGCCCAAAACTGCGGGAAAGAGCTGGAGCAGCCATGTCGTTTTCCTCTTCCTGCTGACCTGGCCCTGGAGTGGAAAGTGAAGCTCCTGTTGGCTTCAGCCTTCCAGAGAAACAGAGAGTTGGTGCGGTGGACATATTTTCAGTTTTCACTTCCCCTTTTCTTTGTGGAAGTCATGCCTTTTGGCAAACCTGAGCTGGTGTAGGGTCTGCGGGAACCCCTTCCTGGGCTGTGGCTGGAGATGTGTGCAACCAGAGGGTGTTGGCCTGAGGGCCTGGACAGGTGATTCTTATCCTGACAGCACAACTAATTAGCTGTGACCTTGGGCAAGTGATGTCACCTCTCTAGACCTTTCATTACCTTCACGGTGAAATGCAGATGCCAAAGTCAGTTTATAAAGTTCCCACCTGGAACACTTCTGTTCTAACAACTCACTTTAAAAACTTGGCACTGACCAGACAAAGTGATCTGTATCTGTGTTAGTCGCTTAGTCATGTCCAACTCTTTGCCATCCCATGGACTGTAGCCCACCAGGCTCCTCTGTCCATGGGATTCTCCAAGCAAGAATATCAGAATGGGTCGCCATTTCCTTCTCCAGAGGATCTTCCTGACCCAGGGGTCGAACCTGGGTCTCCTGCGTTGCAGGCAGATTCTTTACCATCTGAGCTACCAGGGCAGCCAGGTGACTTCCTGGTGGAAGTGATCTGGGTTTGGTAGATATATATATATATATATTTTTTTTTAATGGCACAGCACTTTTTATTTTCTTTAATCAGAAAAATATGTCCCATGTTTCTGGGAGGGAGACCAGGTATCTGCAGGCCCTGCTCTGGGTCTCAGGGTCTTCACAACCAAGCAGGGAGGAAGGCTTGGGCCTGGAAACCGGGGTGGGGTGGGGTGTGAGGGGCGGGGTGTGTGTCTGTGGCCTCCAGGAACCAGGTCACTGCTACAAGTGGCCATCACAGCCGCGTGAGACGGGCGCACACAGCACTGAGCCCTGGTGGCCGATGCTGCTCTCCCACCTGTGCCGGGACTCCAGGGGCAAAGGGTGGATGACCCTTGAGTGCAGATGTGGGTCTGGTGGCGGGGTGGGGGTGGGTTTGGTAGATATTTTTAAGTGCTGTTTTATTCCTACTGTGGTCATGTGGTTGGTTACCCTGACCTGTTGTTGTTTTGTAATCTGTTAGACAAACACAGCTCTCTTTTATATCAGGAAGATAAAGTTTCCCCTTTATCTGCAAGGGAGGAAATGTGTTCTGGGGGGCAAAGTGGCCTGACTGGTGTGGCTTGGCGGGAAGGCTATTTGCGTAAGTTTGTGTGTATGCACGTGTGCGTGTCTGCCTGCCTGCCCACAGGCATTGTGCTGTTGATGATGTAGTTTGTTTTTTTTCCCTTAATACCACTGCTGAGAGCTCATTCTGTAGGGGTGGCTGCCACTACCAGCTGTCAAGCTCGTGATGCAGTGGTGTTTGGTATAATGTCTGAGTGCAACTTTATTGACTCAGTGGGTGTTTGGGGTTAGCTTTGCCTACAGGTGCCTCAGTAAGCAGATCGTCCTCCATGGCACTAAGGAAAGATGTAGTATTGTGCAAGAAGAAGAACTGCATTGTCAGCAACAGATCAAAGACATATTCACTCCATCAAGCAGATTCATGTCTCTTCTCCAAAGACATATTCACTCCAGGTCAGAACTTGTGTGGGGGACAGCTTATAGGAGGCGGTGACAGAGAACATCACCCTGTCACACGTGAGCAGTCGTCTGGATGCAGCCACTTTTCACGCGAGTGTCCGCCCAGGTCGGGTGCCTGCTGCATGGTAGTCACCCTTCCTAAAACATAAAGCATATCATGGGAGTAACCAGGTGGAAAACCTGATGTAACTGATCATAACCCCGGCAGGGGAATTAGTGGGCTTCACCTGTCGGCGTAGTTAAATGCAGAAAGGGTTTGAAAGGAAAAGAGCTCCGTTTACTCCCCACATCTTTTCTCCCTGTTATCTCCTATCTTCAGATGAAAAATCCATGCCATGGTAACACTAAGCATCACAATAATACCAGCTTGTGCCTTCCACAGGAATTACACAAGCAAAGAACCAGGGGCCAGGAGAAGAGCAAGGCACCAACAGAGGTGGGATCTGTGTCTATGTAGGACGTTTTTGGGTCACCCTAGCCCAGGGTGGCTCCTGTCTTTCCCAGCACTAATTTTATACCTGGCTTCAGTGTTTGACAGTCATTAAAAATGGGGAGGGTTCCTCAGATCCAGCCTAGACTGAGTGGTTCTTTGTGTTCATAGAACCTGTTCCTACTGGTTCACTTTATAGAGGAAGACGCCTGGTGTCATGACAGTGTCTTGCGTCGGCTGTGTGTTGGATGACCCAGGTTTCATTTGAAATCTACTGAGAGCGCCTGTGGATTTTTTTCCTCTCTCCTTAACATTTTTAGGGAGACAGGAAACTTTGGTGGGGTCCAATATTAACTTACTTTGTGGCTTGACCTTCTCTTCACTGGTCTCAGTTTCTCTTATAAAATGAGGGGTTCATTTACGATGGTTCTCAAGCTTAGCTACACAGTTAGAACCCCTGGGAAGATTTTTAGCATCCTGATAAACCCAGCCTGCATCCCAGACCAATCACATCAGAATCTCTGAGGGTGGAAACTGAGTGTTGATATTTTCACAGGCTCCTTGGAGTTCAGGAGCTTTGTTCAAAAACAGTGCTTCTCAAACTTTAATGTGATATGAACCACCTGAGTATCTTTTCAAACTTTCAGATTCCAGTTCCCTAGGTCTGGGATGGGGATTATGCATTTCTTTTTTTTTAACTTTTCAAATTTGTTTATTTTTATTTTTGGCTGTGCTGGATCTTCATTGCTGTGCATGGGCTTTCTCTAGTTGCTGTGAGTGGAGGCTACTTTTCATTGCCTCCAAGAGGTGGCTCCTCTTGGTGCAGAGCACAGGCTCTAGGCTTGTAGGCTTCAGGATTTGTGACTTGTAGGCTCTAGAGCACTGGCTCAGTTCAGTTCAGTCGCTCTTTCGTGTCCGACTCTTTGCGACCCCATGGACTGCAGCACACCAGGCCAACTCCAGAGTTTACTCAGACTCATGTCCATTGAGACAGTGATGCCATCCAGCCATCTTATCCTTTGTCGTCCCCTCCTCCTCCTGCCTTCAGTCTTTCCCATCATCAGGGTCTTTTCAAAAGAGTCAGTTCTTCACATCAGGTGGCCAAAGTATTGGAGCTTCAGCTTCAACATCAGTCCTTCCAATGAACATTTAGGACTGATCTGTAGGATGGACTGGTTGGATCTCCTTGCAGTCCAAGGGACTCTCAAGTGTCTTCTCCAACACCACAGTTCAAAAGCAAGAGCACTGGCTCAGTCATGTTCTTAGTTGCCTCTCGGCATGTGGAATCTTTCTGGATTAGAAATCAAACCCATGTCCCCTGCATTAGCAGGCGTATTCTTATCCAGTGGACCACCAGGGAAGCCTGGGATTCTGCATTTCTAACAAGTTTCCAGAGGATGTTGATGCTGCCAGTTCATGGACCAAACTTTGAATAACAAGATTTAGAACCTAAATCTTAATCATGATACAAGGCACAAGAGTTATGTTTGCAAAAATGTGGCACAAGGAATAGACTACAGAAATGAGCGAAGAAGCAACGATCATTTTGACAGAAGAAATCGGGGGTTGCTGCACAGAGGAGGTGGCATTTGAGAGAATGCCTTGAACCATGAAGAGGCTTTCTTGGGGTAGAATATGAGTATGTTAGTCTGAGAAACTTGTTTCTCTAGAGAAGCAAACAGTAGGATGTGTGTTTGTGTGTATATGTGTAGTTGCCACTTGAACATCATGGGGTTTAAGGGTACCACCTTTCCACAGTCAAAAAATCTGCATATGACTTATAGTCGGCCCTCCATATCCATAGTTCCACTGTATCTATAGTTTTATCTGCATGCATTCAACCAACAGTGGATTGTGTGGCACTGTAGTTTTTACTATTGGGAAGAAAAAAAAACTGCATGTAAGTGGACCCACATAGTTCAAACCTGTAATGATCAAGGGTCAGCTGTATGTGTGTATATATTTATGTGTGTATATTCACACACACACACACATACATATATATGAGTGAGAGGTTGATTTTAAGAAATCTTATGCAGTTGTGGACACTGGCGAGTCTGAAACCTGCAGGGCAGGAGAGCAGGCTGGAGACCCAGAGAAGAACCAGTGTTGCAGTTCAAGTCTGAAGGCCATCTGCTGGCAGAATTCCCTCTTTCTAAAGGGAGCTCAGTCTTTTTCTAGTAAAGGTCTTCAACTGATTAGACAAGGCCCACCCACATTATGGAGAATAATGTGCTTGACTCAGAGTCTGCGAATTTAAATGTTAATCTCATCTAAAAAAATACCTTCTCAGAAACATGTAGAATAATGTTTGTTCAAATAACGGTATCATTTCCTAGCCAGGTTGATGCATGAAGTTTTCCACCCCAGTAAGGGAAAGTGAAAGTCACCCAGTTGTGTCTGACTCTTGTTGACCCCATGGACTGTAGGCCTCCAGGCCCCTCTGTCCATGGAATTCTCCAGGCCGAAGTACTGGAGTGGGTTACCTTCTGTTCTCCAGGGGATCTTCCCAGCCCAGGGATCGAACCCATGTCTCCTACACTGTGGGAAGATTCTCTGACATCTGAGCCGCCAATGAGAGAGTCTAGTGAGGGAAAGGGTATTTCAGATTCTTCTGGCCTCTGGGGAAAGTAGAACTGACAGCTGGAGCAGGAGGAGTGTGTGGTCCAAGGCAGCAAGGGTGATTTCTGGGCATTTCTTCACCTTTACTCTGTTCAGCTATAGATATAGCGCAGCCAGACTTCACAAGCCACAGCATCAGCGTCAGCTTGGCTGTGGTCTGTCTGCCCAGCCTCCCCTCTTCCTCTGCCCCTGCCCATGTGTGGGTCCTGGAGCCCAGGCAAGTGTCTCGGTCCTTTTGGTTGCCTGGCTCTGTGCCCACGGGTCATGAATTAACAGGGAAGAGCAGACGGGGGAAACCAGATGTGCAGGAAACCCACGTGTGATGCTCTGGAGCCGATGCTCGGCCTCACTCCCTCGTGATTTGAGTCATCCTGGAAAAGGGGAAGGTGAGCGGGGGCAAAGGCACACACATATAGAATATCTACAGGCCAGGAGCACGCTCTGGTGTAGAGGGTCTAAGTTTTTCTGACCCTGACTGCAGGAAGAAATATGTTGTACATCATGGCCAAGTAGATACATAACTATGTTGTTCAGTTGCTCAGTTGTGTCTGACTCTTTGTGACCCCATGGACTGCAACACGTCAGGCTTCCCTGTCCTTCACCATGTCCTGGATCTTGCTCAAACTCATGTCCATTGAGTCGGTGATGCCATCCAACTATCTCGTCCTCTGTCGTCCCCTTAGATATATAAATATAAATATATCGATACAGAGAACATGCATGTGTTTGTGTGTCTCAATAAAGTGGAATCAAATTGAAAAAGTTCTATCCCATGACGCTTCCCCTTATGACACTGGCACATGATATTGACATGATATTTTCTATTCTCTGCTGTTTCATTAAGAAGAAAAGCTGGTCTGTCCCACTGACCCAGTTTTACAGCGCTCGATAGAGGCACACCTGCAGGAAAAGTGAGACCGAAACCGGGTGGAATGGAAAGAACTTGGGGAGTCTTGTGACCTGAAGGGATGCCGTCCAGTAGAATTTCTGTGCTGATGGAAACATTATATGCCGTCCGATGCAGCAGACGCTGGCCCCATGTGGCTTTTGAGCACGTGAGACGTGGCCAGTGCAAATGAGGAACTGAATTTTACATTTTATTCCATTTTAATTAATTGAAATGAGAGTCTTCTCATGTAGCTGGTGGCTCCGGTGGTGGACGGCCCAGATCTGGGGGACTGCCCTGCCCCTGCCTCTCACTAGCTCTGTGGCAGTGAGTCCCCACAATCACCACACCCCCAGGACACCCGCCCCCTCAGGCTGGCCACCTGCAGCTTTCTGGAGTCTGGTGGTCAGGAGAGCCTGGTTTGATGGGGGCACATGGTTAATTAAGTGCCTGGGGCGGTGTTACAGATAACATGCTTTGCATTTTTTAATGGTCCTTAAGAGACTTTTCCCTTCTTCCCTTTCAGTTGCTTGATTGCTCACCTGTGTGACTTGCTGATTTGAAAAGAGAGATGCTTTCTGCTTAATGAAATCTTAGCCCATCTTTACCGACATGGTGGCATTTGCGACCTGAACACAAGGTGCTTTTCTTTCATTGCTTGCTTTCTTGACTTTCTTCTCCCCAAACAGGTGTAATAGCCCAAAGGAAGAGGCCAGTGGGAATTGGGAGGCAGAGGTTAAGCATCAGACTGGGTTCTTTTGTTGTTGTTGTGTGTAGTTTGCAAAGCTGGTGATGACATTTGTGGTTTGGTGGACAGATTTTGTTTAAATTCTAGCAGTTAGAATTGGAAAACATCCATTACTCCACTGACCTCAGGTCTCTGATGGAAAAGATTAGTGGACCCAGGAAAGGATAGGGGAAGGGTGACTTGATCCTGATTCTCCAAAAAGTTCTGGTAATAAGAACCAACCTTCACTGAGCTGGGGTTTGGCAGGATACATATGTCAGCTTTGTCTTACTTTGCAGAAATCCGTTTCCTCTCAAGCAGGGCCTCACAGTTGACCAGACCGAAGGTGAGCTGGGTGAGAAGCTCTAGCCTGTTGCTTAGTGTTGAGCCCAGAAGTGAGCTGAGCTGCTCTGCCAATTCATTTTGGCTCCAGTGGGAGCGGTACAAAGAGGGACGGAAGTTTTAAGTGCTGGTCACTCAGTCGTGTCTGACTCTCTGTGACCCCTTGGACTGTAGCCCGCCAGGCTCCTCTGTCCATGGGATTTCCCAGGCACGAATCCTGGAGTGGATTGCTATTTTCTCCTCCAGGGAATCTTGCTGACTCAGGGATTGAACCCAGGTCTTCTGCATTGCAGGCAGATTCTTTACTGTCTGAACCACCATCAGTATAGAAATTCTAGGAAGAGCCTTAACTCAAGACATTCAAAAACTGGGAACAAAATAACCAGCCACCCAATTGGAATTGTTGTAAATGGCCCAGGCCCCTAAGAGCTTTTATCTTATTTACTTGTTGGTAAATAATATAAATAATGTTTGCATTTTTAAATGGTCCTTAAGAGACTACTTATATAGAGACTCTGTATAAATAATGTGAAGTGTTAGTCACTCAGTCATGTCCAACTCTTTGCAGTCCCATGGACTATTGCCCACCAGGCTCCTCTGTCCATGGACTTCTCCAGGCAAGAATACTGGAGTGGGTTGCCATGCCCTCCTCCACGGGATCTTCCCGACCCATGGATCGAACCTGGGTCTCCCCCATTGCACGCAGATTCTTTACCATCTGAGCCACGAGGGTGTAGATAATGAGAGGAGTTTTAAACTGGTCCAACAATAGCAGTGAAGATGAGCGATGTCAGAAGCCACTGCACAGAAATGCAGCCCTTTTTGTTAAAAGTACATTTGTCGTGTGCCAGGCATCTCATTTAATTCTTAACACTGCCTTCTGAGGAAGTGACGGTTTTCATTTATAGCTGGAGAAACAGAGGCGTTAAAGTCACTTGCCCGATGTTACACAGCTAGGAATCGGCAGAGTCGGCACCTGGATCTGCTGTTGGGGCTTTAAACTTCAGGCCTGACAGGCTGAAGGTGGCCCCGCTGTGTCCCAGAATTTTAGTGACTCATTGGTACACACGGATGCGCCGATGGTACAAGAGGCATCCTGGGTGACCGTCACTCCTGGAGCTGGGAAGACCGGTCCTCCGCTCTCTGGCTGTCTTGGTGGAGACTGAGCCCGGCTCCCGTGTGTTCTGAGAATAGCCGATTCTGGGGCGCGGTGGGGCGATGGGTTTCTCTCTAAAGTCAGAGAGGGAACGTGTGGTGAAAGAGCGCGTACACCCCATGCATACCAGATACGGCGGGAGAGAGCCGCACGCCCACACAGATTCAGCCAACGGGAAGCAACTGCCGAAGGACGGCTGGCAGTTAGAGGGCAGAGTGGCCCGCCCTGCCCTGGAGGGTGGAAGGTGTGAGCTGATGGGATGGAAAAACAAGAGGGGGAGGTGGCCCTGGGTCGCTCCCCGGCCACGGCTGCGCTGGAGGGATCGCAGCTGTGGCGGCTGACTCAGGAGACCCAGGGCGCTTCCCACGACCTCGTGGCGAGGGTCTGTGCAGGGCTGTGCCTGTGAGGGCAGGTGCTTCCCGCCCCCTCGGAATCGGGGCGTCCTCCCCCCTCCCCGGCAGCTCTGGCTTAGTGACACAAAGAGATGCCAGCCTGCGGGGCAGGGTGGGGTGCTGGCTGCCTGTCATCATCATCACGGGAGCAGCATTGATGGAGCCCCGCCATGTACATACAAGCCACCCAGCCAGGGCTGCAAAGGAGACTCAGAGTGTGATGAGATGGAGCCCCTGCTTCCAAAGAGCCAAGTTGGGAGATGAAAAATAGACATGATACAGAAACAAAGGGCTTCCCTCATAGCTCAGTTGGTTAAGAGTCTGCCGGCAATGCAGGAGACCCGGGTTCGATTCCTGGGTTGGGAAGATCCCCTGGAGAAGAAAATGGCAACCCACTCCAATATTCTTGCCTGGGAAATCCCGTGGACAGAGGAGCCTGGTGGGCTACAGTCCATGGGATCACAAGAGTCGGACACGACTGAGTGATGAAACCACCAAAACTACCACATACAAAAACAGGACAGGAAAAAAAAAGAACAAGACAGAAACTCAGAGACAAATTTGAACTTGCCCTTTGGCCCCTTACACGGCTCTTCTGAGCTGCCTCTCAGCTTCAAGCATGAGACGTTCACGGGGACTCCTGTGCCCCATGGAATTTGTGACTCCTGGTGTACCCCTGACATCCCTGGAACCCGTAGATGCGCGCGGCATCAGTGTCCCCCATCCAGAGAGGTGGGAAACGAAACCTAAGGCAGATTCTGGTACAATTCCCAGGACTGATCGAATTCCCATTTTCTTTCCAAAAACTCTTCATTCAACACTGGTCATCTGTGGCCTCTGGGGAGGCTCCCTGGAAGTGCTGAGGTTGAGCTCAGCGACGACTCAACAAAGGTTTGGTTTGAATTTGTTGGAAGCAAGGGAGTGGGGTCCCTGTCCTCCCAGAGCATGCCATCTCTCGGCTTCCAACGGGGTAGGCTGCTGGGAAGGAGAGAAACCACCTCCCCCTTTGAGCCACTCCCCTCAATCTGAGCTCCAGGAATCTCATCTGGAGCCCCTGCTGGTGCCTGGATAGAAAACGCTGCTTGCTTTGGACTGAAGGCTGCTGCTGAAGGAGCCAGAGCGAATGGTGTAGGGGCACCGAGGGGAGGGCCCACGGAAGCTCCGAGCTTACTTTTCTAGCGACAGCCAATTCCAAAGAACACAGGTTATAGAGTCCAGTTTAGAACTTCATTGAGGATGTCTTGCTGACCTTGAATCACAGCCAGCTGTAGGCATTTGTTACAGATGGTTGCTGACAGTGGGAAATACCTGCTGTCCATCAATAATCAATAATGCTCCTGGCATAAGGGAAATATCAAGTGTAATGTCATCCAGGCTCTAGTCCCAGCTCCAGCATTCCCTGGGATTGTGACTTTTTTTTTTGGCATCAGTTTCTCAAGAGTGTTTTTGTGGATCTGTTGGGGGTGGACGAGGGACTTGTTAAAAGTGGAGACCCTTGGGACTTCCCTGGTGGTTCAGTGGTCAAGAATCTGCCTGCCAGTGCAGTTAGTGTTCAGTTGCTCAGTCGTGTCGGACTCTTTGTGACCCCATGGACTGCTGCACGCCACGCTTCCCTGTCCTTCACCATCTCCCAGAGCTTGCTCAAACTCATGCCCATTGAGTCGGTGATGCCATCCAACCATCTCATCGTCTGTCGTCCTCTTCTCCTCCTGCCTTCAGTCTTTCCCAGCATCAGGGTCTTTTCCAATGAGTTGGCTCTTCGCATCAGGTGGCCTAAGTATTGGAGCTTCAGCATCAGTCCTTCCAATGAATATTCAGGATTGATTTCCTTTAGGATTGTCTGGTTTGATCTCCTTGCAGTCCAAGGGATCTCAAGAGTCTTCTCCAACACCACAGTTCAAAAGCATCAGTTCTTTGGCTCTTAGCCTTTTTTATGGTCCAACTCTCACATCCACATGTGACTACTGGATAAACCATAGCTCTGACTAGACGGACCAATGTGCCAGTGCAGGGCACATGGGTTTGATCCCTAGTCTGGGAAGATCCCACATGCCGAGGAGCCACTAAGCCCGAGAGTCCCGTGGCGTCTGTGTGGAAATGCCCGCAGCGGGCTGACGAGGCAGATGTTACACAATGACCGCCTGGGGGAGCAGGTCAGGCTGCTTGGGGGAGTCAGGGTCCCTTCCCCGTGAGAGCAGGTTCCAGCAGGCAGGTGGCCAGACGCAGATGTGCAGAAAGGCCACGGGGCAGTGTGACCTCCTGGGCTCTTCTGGTCTAATGTGGTGCCTTGTGTGTCTGTCTGGGCTGACCGCGGCTGGGACGTTTCTGCACGGGCTTCCCTGGATCCCACAGGATGCGAGGTGGCCCAGGCAGGGCCCTGCTGATGGGCAGTTAGCAGGACCTCTGGTTTGTCCTGTTGGGGCTGAAGGAGACTCCTTTGTCTACAGTTTCAGAAATTTCCTGTCAATCTGTGGTGCAGTATCATAAGGGTTTTCTCTTGACATATAACCTGTGTTATCATCTCCGGCGTTTTTGCAACCATTTTCAGACCAGAGACAAGGTTGTTTTCCCTACCTGTGGCCGCCTTCCTGCCTGGGATGATCCCCCACAGCTTCTGTGAGCTGGGGCCACAGGAAACAAAAGCCTGATGGGCGTCTGGAATTACCACGGTGATGTTAGTGATAGGGACCTCTGAGAGAACCAACCCTTAGCGTAAAACTCAGACTGGTGGAGTCAGAAACCTGACCACCACCTTGGGGTGTACATGCTCACTGCCAAGCTTCCAGAATCCCTAAGGATGCTGGCAGGGGCAGGGGCTTGGCGGGGAGAGAGAGAGAGAGAGAGAGTGTGTGTGTGTGTGTGTGTGTGTGCACGCGCGCGCACGCCTGCACGTGCAGGACCCCAGTGTGATGGGTGCACATGCCCAGAGATTCCCATCAGGGAGCCTCAGATGACTAAACCCTAAACTCCACTGGGAGCTGCAGTATCAGATGGTGTAAAATCTCACCCCACTGCACATACACTCTGCTTGAAGTTTCGTGTGTCGGGGTGGCAGGTAGGACTGTCAACCAGAGGACGAAGCCAGATCCTGGGGTCCCCCCATCTCCCCCCTCCCCAACTCTGCTCTTGAGTCCCAGGTGGGGGCCACCTCTGCCTCTGTCGGGCAGAGGGGCCGGGAGGTGTCGGCATCTGTCCCCAACTGTCACTTGTCACCTCTGAATCACCACAGGCCACGCTCTGTGGGAGGTGGAGAGTGAGGCAGTGTCTTAGGCAGTGGGCAGGGAAGCGCTGCTTTGTGGTGGGGGGTGGGTGGCTGTGTACAACTACATGTGCTCATGGTGGGCGTGGGTGAGGGGGTGGGTGTGCTATTGCTCATTCTGGGGAGCGACTAGGTAGCACGGAAATATCTTCTCTTGGTTTGATTTTAGAAGAAGTAGTCACCGAAAGGCCAGGACGTGGGATTTAGGGACATGCCCATGAACAAGAAGCCCCACGAGCATCCTGTATCTGTCGCTCTCTGGTCCAACATGCGTGCATCGTGGTGTCAGTAACTAACTGCAGGACAGTCTCTGAGAACGAGACGTCAGCCTTGCTGGCTCCAGCCTCGTTTTATTAGCTTGATGGGCTTCTATTAGCTCCCCGGACCTGCCCGACCAAGGCTCAGCTGGGCGGCGTAAACAGCAGAGCTTAATTTTCTCACAGGCCTCAGAGCCTGGAAGGCTGAGATCAGAGGTGCCGGCAGGGCCAGTTGCTTCCAAGGGCCCTTGGAAGCCCCCTTTCCAGCTCTGTCCCCCAGCTTCTGGTGGGTTGCTGGCCTTCTTTGTCATTCCTTGGCTTGGCGAGCATCTACCCATCTTTGTGTTCATGTTCAGCGGTGTTCTCCCTGCATGTGAGTCTGTGTCTGAATGTCCCCCTTTTGATCAGGACACCAGTCGTGTTGGACTCGGGCTCCACTCAGTTACCCCTTTTTAGCCCGATGGTCTACGAAGACCTCCCTTCCGAATAAAGTCACCTTCACAGGTACGGGGGTCAGGACTGAATCCTTTGTGGGGGAGGGGACACAGGTCAGCCCATAAGAGGGGCAGAAGGGGTTTTGTGCCCACCTTACAGGCAAGGCCGTGGGGGCGTGTGAATTAGGATTTGATAGCTTGCGATTGACAGCTGCCACCTGGTACCTGTGTGTTCCTAAGCAAACTACTGGCTTTCTTCCTTTTAGTAAATTGGGCGACTTAAAAAAAAATGGTTGATGGATCAGGTAAGTTAATACACGTAAGGTTCTTTAAACAAGACTTGGCACATTTAGCTCTCACTAAATTTAAGTTGCTTCTGCTATTACCTCTGCTATTCACTTGCTTGTTTTGAAGTTGCAAGCCTTTTGTGTTATTGAAGATGTTTTCAAAAGGGTGAATTGAAAGCATTACAGATGTTAGCACCTGAATTTCTAGGTTCTCACATCTTCAGATGACGAAGTAATTGTCCCCTTCGGGGAATTTGCAAGGATTCATTGTGTTTTGAATACTGAAAGAAACTGTCATTGAAACTAGGTTTATTCACTTAACAAACATTTATTCAAGCCTTGCTGCGCACAGAACACTTTGCTGCGCGCTAAGGTGGATAAAACATGACTAAGATGCTATGTCTGGATTTTAAGGAGCTTGTAGCCAGCGAGAGAGAGACAGGGCAAGGTAGTCAGGCGGGTGCAGGCCTTCTACAGGGCACTGTGCCCGGATTAACCGGGTTATCCACCGAGAGAGCTGACGAGTGGATCCAGGACTACGGTCCCTCATCCTCAATTCTGGGGCAAAAAACAAAAACTCAACTCTAGAAATCGGATGTTTTCTTCGATTGGTGTAAACTTGATTACAGTACCTGAGCTGAATGAGTGTGAAGCAGTTCGTTTATTTTCTCACATCATGTGCATATTTGCATGTTTTGCTGCAGAAAAGCGTGGGAGTGGCATGTAACTTCCAGCAAACACATCATATTACCTTTTTAAAATCTGGGAATCTGGGACCACAGATTTTGGGAAAGGGCTGGTGGGCCTGTACAGTCAGACATTTTACGGACAATGCAGAGGGTTGGTTAACTGTGTGGTCAGGTCTGAAAGCTCCGAAACGATGCAGTCTGTCTTCAGCCTGGCTTCAGCGCCCCGAGCTGAGGACCAGGCCCGGGGAGGTGCTGGGGGTGGATGTCTCATCTGACGGGCCCGGCCGTCCCTGCCCCTGGGTCTCCAGATGCCTTTCATTTGGACCATTCCCATAGCCGTCCTTTATCGTAGTAAAGGAGCGGAGTCTGGTCAGCCATTGCTACCTGCATTCCTTAAGCCTGTGTTTCTTGCAGGTCCCAGAAACCAGCTCCAGGAGTGGATCTAACGGGGCTGGGGTGGGAGAGCTGTGATTTGGGGATACGGTATCTGCGGAGCCCCAGATGGAGGAGCCGTGGCTCAGCCTTGGGAAGGATTCTAGCCAGGACCCTAGGGAGCTCTCTGTCTCATTTCCCATCAGAGCTGCTTTTTTTACTGTTGCTTTTCCTGTTTCCCAGTCTGCACATTAGAAAGCAGCTACCACCACCTGAACCTACCTTTGTTGTTTAGTCACTCAGTCATGTCAGACTCTCTTTTGGACTCCATGAACTGTAACCCACCAGGCTCTTTGGTCCATGGGATTTCCCAGGCAAGGATGCTGGAGTGGGTTGCCATTTCCTTCTCCAGGGGATCGTCCTGACCCAGGAATCTAACTCACACCTCCTGCATCTCAGGCAGATTCTTTACCACTCAGCCACCAGGGAAGCCCAAACCTGCCTTTCTATTACCTCCTCAATTTAAGAGAGTAGCCAGGCAGAGCTAGGGTCTCTTTAGTCTTCCTCACATTCCCATGTGTCTGCTTCTCTTCTGTGAGTGAGAATGAAGAATTGGGGTTTTAAGAAAACACGGCACATAGGTACCCTCCCTCCAGGTGGATTTGATCTGGGGTGATTATCAGTGACCTTGGGGGACCACCCCTGACCTTGGTCCTTACTTCTCCAGTCTGGTGGTGTCTGTCCCATTGCTGATATGCATTTCAGCTGCTTTGGGATGACAGTCCATTTGCTTGGGGCCAAGAGACGCTGCTTGGCCTTTGGCTGCCCTTGACCCCCAAGCTCCTGGCCTCAAGCCGAGGAGCCTTTGGAGCCACTGCCTGCCTGATAACTGCTCGGACTCTGCTGATGAGATCTCAGGATATCTGCAGGCAGGCCTCATGTGGATGGGGACGCACTGGGCTCGATGAGCTGCGTGCCCCGTGTTTACCAGGACTGAACTGCTAGGCAGCCCTCCCAGACCTCCCCAGGCCCCATCACACGGCCGGGCTGCTCCCTGGGCCCAGCCCTCCACGTTGCTCATCTGTTTCTCGTCTCTTCGGCCTGTGGGTCGTGGCTGAGGGCCATGGATCAGGGCCTGCTCAGTGTCAGAGGCCGGGAGAGTCTGCCGGAAGACAGGCCTTCAGAGGCAGGCTTATTCTGGGCACTTACTTCCCTAAGGGTCCCTTTCCTCATCTGTATCCTGAGCGGGATGAACCAGTGTTCTTTCAGGGCCCTTCTGCTTCTGAGAAATTTTGTGATGTCCATCAAGGACTCTGGCCAGAGCTGCACAGAGAATGGCCATCACAGCTGATGGAGAGCAAGGCCTGTGTGTGGAAGCAGGCGGCCTGCAGTGTGAACCACACTGACATCAGTGCGGGTGGGAACCTTAATAAGGAGGATCCTGGGTTGCTGGGTCTGGGATGCACGTCCCTTGGGCCGAGTCTTGGTTTACTTGCTGCACAGGCCTGAGTCTGCTCCTCCGAGAAGGGCCGGGTCGGGAGACTGACCCTCGGCCGGCATCTGGGAGCTTGACTGGTCAGCAGTTCCCTGATCTGATATAAAGCCTTCCCTAAGAAGTAATCAGGGCCCACTGCCTGTTTGTGCAAACAGTGTAGTTTATACTGAACACCAGCTTGTCTCCTGGGAATCTGGGATATTGGCACGTGCCAGGCAGAGGGTGCCTATGTGACCGGTCTCCAATAAAACCGTGGACACTGAGTCTCTGCTGGGTTTTCCTGCCTGTGGTCACAGTTGGCTGCTGGAGGAGTCAAGTGCGTCCCGTGTGGCTCCACTGGGAGAGGCCTCTCGGAGGCTTGAGCCTGGGGTCCCCCAGACGTCACTCCACATGCCTTTGCTTTTTGCTGGTTTTGCTTAGTACTCTTGCCGCAGCTGTGGGTATAACTATATGCTGAGTTCTGTGGGATCTTCCTACTAGTTCATCTCCTTCCAAGCCTGGGGGTGGCCTTGAGGAATCCCGCCCTTATGGACTTTAAGTGACTGAAAGCAAGTGAAGGCAAGCCTCACACAGCAGTGTTGCCCCCAGTGCTAACTCATGGCATCTGGGTTCCGGGTTCCTCTGCTTGCCCTAAGAGGAATTTTAAATAAGTTAAAATCACTGAACATTGCCTCCTTAGTGCTGATGTCCCCACCAGTCACACGGAGAATCTGGTCGTCGCCCTGACCCTGGAGAGGCCAGAGCACTCGTAGTCCAGGTGTAAAAAATCAGCTTGACTTTCCAGAGTAAAGAGGGAATTTTCTGAAACAATTTGGCTGGCATGCCTGCTCATCAGGGCAACTCTGGCAGCAAGATTCTTTATCAAATAAGGTTATAGATTCTCTAGAGCCAAGTCAGGAAAGCCAGTTCGTCTGATATAAGTGAGAAAAAATTTATGGATGGGAGAAAGATCATTGGAGAGGAAATGCAAGGTCTTAACCTTAACATATTTAGACTGTTTACGTGCACTTTGAATAGAAACCACATGGCTTTTCCTGAATGGTGCAGGAAAGCATTCTGTCGAGAATAGAGTTCTCTTCTGGGGAGGTCACGTCTTACATCCTTTGTGGCAAGAACCGTAAGTGGAGGAGAGTATGAACTCTTGTGTTTGGCTGTCGCATCTTTCACGGGCCATGAGAACCCAAATCACAGATTTGTTTGTCTAAGCGTCTGTGTTTTCTGCTTGTAGGCGGCCTGGGCTGCCTGGGTTGTTGGGTATTTGGCTTTCTAAGGGCAGAAGATCACTCTACCACGTTTCATGTTCCAGCATTTAAAACCAGCCCCTGTGTCCAAAGCCCTTTTGGCTCCGTCTCTAGAGGCAGAGTTGGAAATCAGCAGCCGCAGGCACAGAGCTGTCTCAGGAGGGACTCCAGGCCTCCAGCCCCTGGAGGGTGGTTAACTAGAAGCATGGCCATCAGAGGCTGTTCTGAGAGCCTGTAAATCCCCTGACAGCTCAGTGGGATGAGATGCTGATTTACCTACATGTGGCCTAAGTGTGTTTCTCCTTATCCTTCAAGAGCTGCTGCAAGGCCCTGAATCCTGCAAAGGGCTGCCGCAAATAACATGCGAGGAGTAGGCAGACCTGCTCCTCGTGGCTTTGGTGAGGAAGTCTGAGTGTTGCCATGGCACTTGGAAACTTTCGTTTTCTTTTCAGCATTGTTCACAAGATCCCTCTTTGGCAGAAGACCAATAAGAACACCCTTTCCTTGGGGCTAAAATGACAAAAAAGAAGGGAAACCTCTGGCCAGTGCTTTTACTGAGCGTCTCCTTCGAGCAGAGAACTGGTTGTGTCATGTGCCTGATGGGGTGGGCGACGGGCTTCAGGGAGACCAGCCTTCTCCTCTGCCTTCTAGGGCTTCCCTTTGGGCTGAGGGAGGGAGCAGCCGTGTTGCCCCTACCTTGACCTGAGCACAATGATCGGGTACTTGCAAAGCAAAAGTATCAATCAATGGAAAATATCTGTGTATGTGAACACGTTCCTCTGTATTGGATGGCGTGTAGCCAGAGTCACGTGTGGCCAATTAGAAAAGTTGTTAAGAAAGAAGTTTTTGAAGGAACTGTTAAAACCAGACCTTTATTCAGAGCCATCTCCTCTTTCCTGCTAGGCCAACTTCCTTCCCTGCCTCTGTTCGGTTCAGTTCAGTCGCTCAGTCGTGTCCAGCTCTTTCTGATCCCATGGACCGCAGCATGCCAGGCCTCCCTGTTCATCACCAGCCCCCGGAGTTTACCCAGACTCATGTCCATTGAGTCAGTGATGCCATCCAACCATCTTATCCTCTGTTGTCCCCTTCTCCCACCTTCAATCTTTCCCAGCATCAGGGTCTTTTCAAAAGAGTCAGTTCTTCACATCAGGTGGCCAAAGTATTGGAGTTTCAGCTTCAACATCAGTCCTTCCAATGAATATTCAGGACTGACTTCCTTTAGGATGGACTGGTTGGATCTCCTTGCAGTCCAAGGGACTCTCAAGAGTCTTCTCCAACACCACAGTTCAAAAGCATCAATCCTTTGTCACCACAAGCCCCTCAGACTCACACTCTTGAGACTTGGAAGTCACCCTAGATATCTCTCTGCCTTATCTCTCATATCCTACCAGTCACCCCAGGTTTTACTCCCTCTATGCTTCATTGCTGCCAGTGCTGCTCCAGTTCAGGCCCTCAGCATCATTTCCCTGACTTTGTATTTAGAATTAATTTCAAGCTTACAGAAGAGTTACAGGAATAAGAAATAGTGCAGAGAACACCACTGATCTTTACCCAAATTCATCTGCTGTTAGCATTTATCATTTGTGTGTTCTTGCTTGTGCTCTTTGTATACATACACGCCCGCGTCTCTTTTTTCCTTTTTAGTCATTTGAGGGTAAGTTGCATACATCATGGCCCTAACTTCCTAAATATCTCAGTATGTATTTCCTAAGAACTGGGGTGTTCTCTTCTGTAAGCACCATACATGGATCAACTTTGGTGACTAATCGTTGATACAATGCTTTCTTTCATCTACCTCCCATATTCCAGTTCTGCCAGTGGGTCTGGTCACGTCTCCCCCTCTAAACCGGGTCCAGCTGAGGGTCTGGCACTACGTTTAGTAGTTATGTCTCTTTAGCCAATGTCAGAAACATGGTCAAGCCTTTCTTGGTCTTTTGTGATATGACATTTTAGAAAAATCCGGTTTCTTCATCTTTAAAAAGTATGTCTCTCATGTGGGGTTTGACTGGGTCTCCTTGTTGTTAAATTCAGGTTACACATTCTCAGCGGAATCACGTCAGGAGACTTCTGTCCAGCGTGGGTGCTCTTAGTTTTGATCTCCTGGTAAATGCGAACCCTGCGCATTTCTTTGAATAAAGCCGCCATACTTGCCTGGGTCCCTGGAGCGGTGCTGTGTTGAGAGATTGAACCTCACTGTGGTGTCCAGCCCAAGAGGCTTAGGATGGACAAGGATGGATATGTGGACTGTGAGACTCAGCCAGACGCACTGTGTCATGTGTGGCCTAAGGCTACTGGTCTCTTAAAGATGAGACGTGCCGTTATTACATTGGTGCATCCTCTGGGCTGCAGCATTAGAGTGTTTCCCACTGAGTCCATCTCTTGATTCTGCCAGAATAAGGGAGAAATGTTACCTTTCTTTTGAAAGCAAGCTTGTGAGGGATAACAGATGGCAGACCCAGCGGTCATTCCTGCTGGCTCTGTAGGCAGAGGAATCGTCTGTCCGCTTCAGACTGTGGTTTTGAGAGGATCGAACCCAGGCACTGCCAGAGGACATGATCTGCTTGTCTTTGCCTTTGAGAAAAATGTCGAAGGAGTTTTGTTTTTCTAAGTCATTTGAATTCTATGGCTATTCTGGTAGGGCGGGTGGGTTTGGAGCTTGGCCCTCTCAAGTTCAGGACCTGGTACAAGTGCAGAGCATTACCATAGTGATCAAACAGGAGGTTGTGTCCAGGCAGGCTTGAGATCTCATTGAGACGCATATTAGCTCCTCGATATTCACATGTGAATATAGAAAGTGGTGCTCCACAAACCTCAGGAGATCTGGCCCTTTACGGAGATGGAGTGACAAGAGCTTGGATGGCTGCCGGCTGTCGCCTCCACCAGAATCCTGCTTCCCTCCCCAGTCTCCCTCCATTCTGCCTTCTGCCAGAGGCTGAACGGCTTCTCTGCCATGTTTAGGCTCCTCACCGTGTGCAGAAGACAGGATGTCAGCATGTTACTGGTGAGATAAACGGGCTGTTCTCGGGAGAGTGTTGTTTGTGTTATTAACTTAGTGGCCTTTGGGGGAGGGCCTCACTCAATAATTAGAGATTGCTTTCTATAGTGGAGCTGGGAAGATTCAAAGATAAAGTCTTTGCCTAAAGTATGAAATTGAAGAGAACTCTGAATTTAAACATTCGCCCCTCTGTCCTTGGATACGTGTGTGTCTGTGATGAGGGCTGGATCTCATTTGAGAGACACCCATCATTTACCGTGACCTCAGATTTGCTATTTTCCAGGAAGCTTTTCTCCAGAAGTTCCACCAGTTCAGAAACAAGAGGTCAAAGTCTGTAGGATGTGGTGGCAACAGGCAGGTCGGGTGGACGCGGGAGGAGAGCGGACACCCACGCTGGTGCCCCCGGACCGGCAGGGCTGGAGGGGGGTCTCGAAGTGCTTAAGGAGACACGGGCTTTGGGTCTTAGGTGGCTTGCCTGAGGTCACAGCCGGTGAAAACCCACAATAGTTGGTGAGCTAAACCTCCTGGCTTCTCAGCTTTGTGGAGTCCATGACACCTTGGGCTTGGCTGGTTCCCTGTGAACAGGGTGCAGCATATGAACCCAGGAATGGGCAGTACTGGCCTGGGCTACATCCCCACCTCACCTCCGCATCCAAGGAGCTGACATCAAATGTGTTTCTCTTCAACATTGAGGGCACCACTGTGGGCACATTGCTGCCCTCACTCTGGAGGAGGAGGGCTTAACACTAAGTGCTTACCATGCAATGAAATAATATTAACATTGGCTGTCGTGGCTCGTGGAAGGACTTCCCTGTGATGGTCTGATTACTTTCTGAATAGTTGATGCAGTCATCAGTGTATCAGGCCAAACCCCATTCTTTTTATTCCTGTCCATCTGAAAATCCAGAAGATTGCCATGGTCTCCGTCTGTCACGTGGAGAAGATCTGTAGAGAGGAGAAAAGAGGAGAGAATGTTTTGAGAACAGGACAGACGTACGCTGGGACCGGTTTGGCAGAACTGAAGCTTTGTTAGAAGATGACATAAGCGCTTATTTGAAAGGATTTAAAGGGCTTTGCATTTTTAAAAAACGAAGTAGAGTTGTTTGGGTAATAACCCAAGGACTGTTGACATAGAAAGCTGTTCTGTGATTTAATAGGAAACAGATCTGGTTTTGATTTTTGAAAACATTTGTTGGTAGAATTGCTTCCAGGAGACCAAGCCAGTCTGGGAATGGGAAGAAGTCTGAGCTCTTGGTTTTCTAGAAATGAGGAGAGCTGCCCAGGGACAGCTCTGGGAGCAGATGTCTGAAGACTCATTGATTCCAGTCTAGGAGGGAGGCACGGTTCACAGAGAGCTCATATTAATCCTTCAGTTGGAAGGCCTGAACCTGGATGGGAGACCTGGGCAGCCTGGATGGGAAGAGTCGGTCTTGTTTAGATTTCTTGTGACAGTTACTATTGTTACACATGATGGTCTTCATTTTGCCATGGGGTCTTCCCTGCTGGCTCAGATGGTAAAGAATCTGCAGTGTAGGAGACCCAGGTTCAATCCCTGGGTCAGGAAGATCCCCTGGAGAAGGGAATGGCTATCCACACTAGTATTCTTGCCTAGATAATTCCATGGACAGAAGAGCCTGATGGGCTACAGTCCATGGGGTCACAAAGAGTCGGACATGACTGAGTGACAGACTCTTTCACCATGGATGGTCCTATAGGAAAACAGGCTCTAGAATCAGAGAGAACGGGGTTTGAATCCTTCCTCCTCCATTTACTTGCCCTGGTGCTGTGGTTTTCAGTCTTGATTGAGTGTTAGAATTGCCTGGGGAGCTCTTAAAACTCTGGATGCCCAGGGTACATCCTAGATTATAAATGGGCATGGAACACAGGCACAGATTTTTTTTTTTTTTTTAAGGTATTCTCCTTCTCCCTATCGTGGGTAGCCTTGTTGAGAACCAAGGCTCAAGTAAGACCGTGGAGAAGTTTCTGAGTTAAGTAGCTTTGTTTCCTTGCCTATGAAGTGGGGCTAACATTATCTAATATATATGGCTCCTGGGAAGATAAAAAGAGATAATGCAGCCCAGCACCCAGCATATCGTCGGAGCTCAGTAAAGGACAACTTGTATCACTAGCTCAGCTGTTCTGCTTGCCAAGAGAACTCTTGAGATGCCGATGTGACATTTCTCGAATCCATAGAGGAAGGCTCAGAATGACAGGTCTTGCACTTATTTGAGACAGGCAGGCGTCCTCTAAGCTGGCAGCGGTCACTGAGGAGGGTTGAGCACTGGAGCCCCCTGGATTAGGTGTGCACAGGGTGGCTTTCCTTCTGTAGTCTGACTTTCTCAGGCTTGCAGGTGCACCAGCTCCATTTGAAATCACTGAAACCCATGTTCTTCTATTTCCAGTTGTTTATTCTCTTCCCTCTTCTATGCCTTGGCTTTGCGATGACTGCTTAAAAACCTATCCTATGATGTGTTTGACTGGCGTCAGTCTCCAGAAAGCCAAATATGAGGCAAACATCTTAACCTCTTTAAGCTTCAGCTTCCTTAAGCGTGTCAGTCGGGTTGTGAATATTAAACAGTTAACCACATAAAAGGTTTTAGCGCAATGACTGGAAGTAGCTTTTTGAGAAAGTTGGAAATTGAGACTCCTTAGGGTGGATGTTCTGATGGGAGGCAGGGGTCCTCTTTGGAGAGAAGAAGGTGGTGGTGGTGGAGTTCATAGCCATCCTGGAAGGTGATGAACTTAATATACAGGATAACTCTTTTCTCTTCTGCTCTTTGAAGAAAGATGCTCTGCATCAACCCACTCAGTCCATTTCATGACACACTATTGTGTTGTGCTTGGGTCTGGTTCTTCAGAAAGTTCTGGGAAGAGAGCTGTTTTTAAGAAGCCCAGTGTCTGGGTTAGGGGCCCAGGGCAGCGCCTGATTACATTTCTCGCCAAGCTTTTTGTATAAGCCGTACTTGAGTGACTCCAGGATCTTGGCCAGCAGGAAACACCCGCCTTTCTGCTTGCTCGGACCATGGACTTTATCCCTTGTAGTGTCTGAAACCTTCCTCCTTTGCATCACAGAGGCCGTCCGGCAGTTTTTGAAACATCAACAAGCTAGTTGAATGTCTTGGTTGATGTCATGCAAAGGGACCAGCTCCCGAATGCAGCCGCTCTTCCACGTCGGGGCCATCAGCCCTTTGGGAGCGCAGCGCCTGCCATGCAGGGATCGGCTTTTCCCTGCAGCCTTTTTGTCACTCCTGGCCGAGGCCAGTGACTGGGAGGTGGGCTATGGCCGGCCAGGGCCTCTCGTTCTGCACAGAGATGCCGCTGCTTTTGTTTCTTTCCTGGAGTGAACAGACCCTCCCTCTGCCTCAGTCCCTCCTGGGTCTTTTCTCCGTGTTTCGTTTGTGAGGCGCCTGCGAGCACTTCTTTGTAGGGTCACATCTGTGCTCATGTTCTTAGGATCTTGTCTTGGTTTCTAGCAAGTCGGCATCCCACAGTCTTTACCAACCCAGTCCATTTCATGACGCACTGTAGTGTTGTGCTCAGGCCTGGTTCTTCCGGAAAGTTCTGGGCAGAGAGCTGTTTCTAAGAAGCCCAGTATCGGAGTTAGGGGCCCAGGGCAGCACCTGACTACATTGCTCGCCAAGCTTTTTGTATCAGTAGTACCCAAGTGACTCCACCAGGGACTCTGGTGCTCATTAGGATGTTTGTTTCCATGTTTGGAATGATCGAGAAGATGGATGTCTTCACGTGGTGTGTGTGAGCCAGGTCAGGGAAAAAGCAGAGACGTGGTCCCTGGTGGACCTTGTGTATTAAGTGAATAATCAGAGAGTCTTCTGCTCCTGATGGTGGACAGCAGGGACCCTTTCAGCTCAGAGCTGTTGCAGGAGGCACGGATAGACAGTGCAGGTAATGGAGAGCAGGGCCCCTTTCCCTGCCCTGGGAGGAGGCCTGGGGATTCCCTCAGAGAAGGTTCTCGGCGCTTCTGTTGAATGTAGAGAGAGAACTCTGCTGGTTCATCAGCTTCCTGATTTAAACACTTGAGCCTTTTTTTGTTTTCCTTGAAGTGGTCTCCCACGTACTGGGTGTGAAAGGCAGGGGAAAGAAGCGGGCGCTGTCTCGCTGGGTGCCGGAGGTCAGAAGGTGACAGGAACATGACAACGTCAAGCTTGCGTTTCCACCACTGGCCGTGGGTTCCTGCGGCACCTCCTCCCGTCTGCCTTCGCACGCTCCCCACTTCCTCCCCAGCCCCCGGTTTTCACACCGCTCAGCGATGAGCGTCACCCTGGACCGGGGCTCACCTTCTGTCCCAAGAGTCACTAAAACCAGAGCCAGGACGTTCAGCCGGGCTCGAGAGCTGGGGAAGGGACCGGCCGTCTACAGACACAGAGTGGGCTGGTTGCCTTCTTCTGACACTAAGAAGAAAAGGGGAGTTCAGTGCTTAAACATGGCTGGTAGCAAGGGCAGCCTGTTTCCACCTGGGTTTCCCGCCTGTTTGGTGCCCTGGGATTCCCAGCCCTGTGTGTGTACATGTTGATCGTGCTGCTATAGGTTCGTGCGCTCCCAGGCCTCTGTGTTTGGCCCGGCCGGAAGCTGTCATCAGCTTTCCATCGGGGACCAGTCACTCTTCTCTTGGGGCAGGGCTGAACTCCAAGTGTCGTGGTCCCTTCCCAGGTATGGGGGCCGCAGCGTCCTGAGGCTCGTCTGGTGTCCAGAGATGGAGAGGTGCCCATCAAGGCCCCCAGCATCCCCGAGGTGCGTGGTCCAAGTGCTCCTGGCCTAGCACGTGGTGGCACCTGCCTGCCTTTATTATTGAGTGTGATGGTGACAGCTGTGAAATGCAAGTAGCTCACGCATGTGTCAATTGAGTGTCCCAAGGAAATCAGAGGAGTTTGCTAAGAAACAGTACTTTTTTTGGAGTATATCCCTTTAACAGTGTTGTGATAGTTTCAGGTGAGCAGAGAAGGGACTGAGCCATCCACGTACATGTCTACATTCTCCCCCAAACTCCCCTCCCATCCAGGCTGCCACCTACCCCTGAGCAGACTTCCACGTGCTGCACAGTAGGTCCTGTTGGTTATCCATTTTTAATATAGCCGTGTGTACATGTCCATCTCAAACTCCCTACCTGTCCCTTCCCCTATTTTTCCCCCCGGCAACCACAAGTTCATTCTCTAAGTATGTCTCTTTCTGAAGAAACAGTACTTTTAAAAATCGTGTTTTTAATTCTTCTCAATTCACTGTGGTTTGTTCTCTCCCTTGAGCCTTGCAGTTTGTAATTTGGATTTTTGCACTTGTTGGGTTTTCTGATGTCCAAAGCCTCCTCCTTATACTTTCCAGGCCCATTTTCTCTTCCAAGGCTTGAGGTTGTGGGAGACCCGCGGCCTGGGTCCTGGGCATCCCCTGCAGAGTGTAATGTCAAGATGATGCAGGCGAACTGGAGAAACTCCGGGCGCTGTGAGCCCCTGCTGTTGTGAGTGTGTTCTCTGGGTTCACACATCACAAGATGTCAGGGCCATTTCCAGCTTGCTTGTGGTTTCAAACCTTGCTTTCCCAGGGTCTGCTCATCACGACAACCACACAAAGTAAATATTCTCGTCCTGCTTTGTAGGGGAGAAATCTGAGGCCCAGAGCTGGTAAATAACCAACTCAGAGATGGATCCCTCTGAGACCCAGGGAATAAGAAGAAATGGTAGAACTTAAACCCCAGCCCCGGGCCCCAGAGCCGCGTTCTCTCCCCAGCAGACTTGGCTGCTGTCCCCAGAGCAGAAGAATCCGGAGAACTTGCTGCCTTTGGCGGAGGGCCCTGGGCACCCCGCTCGAGCTTACTTCCAGTCTTGTCAGGTGGGGAGTGGTCCCTCGCCCGGGCTCTGCTGTGCCCATCCCCCCGGGAATTTGGGGGCACTCTCCTGCCTGCTCTGGCTCTCTCTGTGACCTGCCTCCTTGCGTGCCTGCAGGACATGAGCTGGATGCTCATTCAGCATCGGCGGGGGGAGGGGGGTGCAGTATGCAGCTTCCCGTGCTCTAAAGGGGCAGACGATGCCCCCGCAACCCTTGGCTGCTTCAGGAGGCTGGAGGAGAGGTGGCAGTCATTTTCCTGGGAGCTGGCGGGTCTGTGTCTTGCCCCTAGTTGGAGCTTCCACGCCACCTGTCACGCAGAGGACACAGTAAGAGCTGGCAAGGAGGGACCTGGGGTCTCTGGGACCCTGAGCCCCATCTGTGGCCATTTCTGTGGCTTTCTGGTGCTCGTATCTCCTGTCTCGTAGAAGCAAGGCAGGCCGGGCCCGAGGCTTGCCTTGTATGCGGCCTTCTCGGTACGGAACCCTCACGTAGGAGGCAGGTGGGCGGAGAGGGCTGGGGGCCAGCCTCAGCCTGACTCAGCTGTCCCCATCATCAGAGGGCGCCCCTAAAACTTGGTGCCTGTGCCCACAGCTGTGTGAGCGCGGCGGCCCAGACCCTCTTCCTCTTTGCCAGGAAGATGTGGTGAACATGGAGGTCTTTTTATTTTAATTTCTAGAAGAGCCACATGGCAGGGGCCAGGGCAGGCATGCTCAGGTCGTGTGTGCTGGTCAGGAGGATGCATGGCATGGAGATCTGCAAGCTTTCAGACCCAAAGGAGGACTGCGGCCTAGTTTCTCTCTCGGAGCAACCCCACAGGCTCACAATCTTCAGATGGGTTTTTATCTATTTCATTTTTTCCCCAGATATTTTAAAATTGTGGTAAAATATGCATAATGTAGAAGTTACCGTCTTAACTGGTTTAAGGGTACTGTTCAGTGGTATTTGCTACATTCATAATGTTGTACAACCATTACCACCAACCATCTCCAGAACTCTTTCATCTTGTAAAACTAAAGCTCAGTTCCGTTCAGTTGCTCAGTTGTGTCTGACTCTTTGCGACCCCGTGGACCGCAGCACGCCAGGCTTCCCTGTCCATTGCCAGCTCCCACAGCTTTCTCAAATTCATGTCCATCGAGTTGGTGATGCCATCCAACCATCTCATCCTCTGTCATCCCCTTCTCTTCCTGCCCTCGATCTTTCCCAGCATCAGGATCTTTTCAAATGAGTCAGTTCTTCGCATCAGGTGGCCAAAGTATTGGAGTTTCAGCTTCAGCATCAATCCTTCCAATGAATATTCAGGACTGATTTCCTTTAGGATGGACTGGTTGTATCTCCTTGCAGTCCAAGGGACTCTGAAGAGTCTTCTCCAACACTACAGTTCAAAAGTATCAATTCAAAAAAAAAAAATTGAAAAAAAATTAAAAAAAAAAACAACAAAAAAACCAAAAGTATCAATTCTTTGGTGCTCAGTTTTCTTTATAGTCCAACTCTCACATCCATACATGACTACTAGAAAAACCATAGCCTTGACTAGACAGACCTTTGTTGGCCAAGTAATGTCTCTGTTTTTTAATATGCTGTCTAGGTATTAAACTAAAGCTCTGCCCCTGGTAAAAATAATAACTCTCCATTTCCCTCTCTCTCCAGCCCCTGGCAACTACCAGTCTACTTTTTCTCTGGTTTTGCCTACTTAAGCACCTCACATAAGTGGAGTTATATAACATTCGTGCTTTTGTGACAGACTTACTTCACTTAGCATGATGCCCTCCAGGTGCCTTTGTGAGGACAGCTCATGCTGTAGCATGTGTCAGAATTCCTTCTCTTTTTCAGGCTAACTAATATCTCAGTGTGTGTATGTGTGTATATCACATTATTTTTATCCATTCGCCTGTTAATGGGTATGTAGCTTGCTTGTACGTGTGAAGTCAGTCTGTACAAGTCACTTTAGTCGTGTCCGACTCTTTGCGACCCTACAGACCACAGCCCACCAGGCCCTGGGATTTTGCAGGCAAGAATACTGGAGTGGGTTGCCATTTCCTCCTCCTGAAGAGCAGCAGGTCGCTTGTACCTCTTGGCTATTGTGAATAATGCTGCGGTGAATGTCAGTGTGTGAATACCTCTTGAAGATCTGGCTCTCCATAATTTTGACTATATACCCAGAAGTGGGTTAGATGGGCTTTTGAGCCATTTTCTGCTCTTCTGAATCCCATCTTAGCTCAGGTCTGGTGGAACATGGGCCTTAGAGTCATGGCCAAGGGCCTGGCCCCTGGTACCCGACCGCCTGCATTTAAATCTTGGCTCTGTCTCTTATGAGTTTTGGGGCTTTTGGCAAGTGACTTAATCTTTCGAACCTCAGTTTTCCCATCTGTAAAATGGTGACAATGGTAGTATGTAACTCAGAGGGTAATGAAGAGGATTGAATGTGTTAATAAGCATCAAGTCCCAAGAATGCTGTTTGGCCTGTGGTAAGTTTTTTAAGTTTTAGAGCTGCTGATACTCTTGTTATCAATACTATAGTCTTCATATGGATGTACTCATAGGTAGTTCCCTGGATTGGATGGTTAACTCCAAAACACTTAAAACAGAAAAACTTTGTAAAACTTCAAAGTGATGCAGATATATAAAAGGAAGACATTTTTCTAATGCTCTCTGCATTAATCAGAGGTGATCCCAATTTCCCAGTGGCTCAGTGGTAAAGAATCCACCTGCAATGCAGGAGACCCAGATTTGATCCCTGGGCCGGGAAGATCCCCGACCTAAGAAATAGCAACCCGCTCCAGTATTCTTGCGTGGAAAAATCCCATGGACAGAGGAGCCTGGTGGGCTACAGTCCGTGGGGCTGCAAAAGAGTCAGGCATGACGTAGGGACTAAAAAAAGATCCCAATTTTTCTTTGTATTTCCTTCTGTACATTTTCAAGGCTGCTTTCAGCAGATGTGCTGTGCGGGGAATGGTGGCCCCGCAGACACCACTTTTTTGGGAGAATCACATTTGTCCCCATACATATGTTTCATCTTAGAGAATCTATATTAAAACCAGCATTAGATGTGGGGGAAATAACCAGTTAAAGCAAGCTGTATGTAAACTGGTTCCTTGGGCAAGATCTCCAGTCACACCCATTCGCCCAGTTCGGCCCTGCGAGCTGACTGTCCGGAACTGTCAAATCAGGGTACAGTCTTCCCACCAGAGCACCTCCTGTTTTCACCAAGAAGAAAATTCTTGCTAAGAACCCTTGGCCTCTGGTTCCCTGTAGCTTTCAGGAAAGGCTTTTGTTTAAAAAAAGGAACCAGCCCACTGGTATCTGGGTGAACACCTGCTTCCTATTGAGATGGAAATGATCTGAATCGAAAGGAAAGTGGCTTTTCTTTTCTCTTTCTGTGTTCGCATCCACCTGGAGCAGCACGTGACTTCCTTGTGAAAGGTCACGGTGTAGATCTGGATGCATCTGCTTTTTGGGGAGTGTCAGCTTCTGTGCAGGGGAGGCATTTAAACTCAGTTCTGAGCAAGTAGGAAAGTGAGAGGATGAAGGAGGGGTTTATTGGGTGGCTTCTGGGGTTGGAGCAGGGGAGGACAGGGGCACTCTGTGTTGTATCTTGGGGATACTGAGCATCACTTGCTAAACCTCAGCACCCTCCTCTGTGTTGGGGGCGGTCTCTCTGGTCCCTTCCAGCTATGCCATTCTCTGCTTTTACTCTTCAGGGCATCTCACCAGGTGGCATGAGTTCCATGGGCCTCTGGTTCCACCTGGAGTTTTCACAGCATCACAAACCATAAAGATGAACTTAATGTTCTTTTTTGTTGTCATTGGAACCTAAGGGTTGAATCGCAGCCTTAACTGCAGGAGGGCGTGATTAGCAAAAGTGGAGACTCTGTGCTTGTGTGTCTGTGTGCATGTGTGTCTATGCATTGTGTGTTCAGCTGTGTGCTTGTGTGTATGTTTGGGGGTGTGTGATTGGCATGTTGGTGAGTAGGTCTGTGTGTGTGCACATGCGTTCCTGAATGTATGTGCAGAGGCGATGGAGGAGGGTCCCAGCCAATCTCTAGTTTTCTGAAAGCCTATTGATTTGTGCTTTTCTTCCTTGGGCAAGAATACTGGAGTAGGTAGCCATTCCCTTCTCCAGGGGGATCTTCCCAACCCAGGCATTGAACCCAGATCTCCCACATTGCAGGCGGACTCTGTACCATCTGAACCACCAGGGAAGCCCATTTCTCCTCAAGGCAAGTATAGCTTATAATTTCAGATTTTGCCCCCTGGTATTTCCCAGAGGAGGAAACCTGTCATTGATTGTCTCACCGCGGGTTGCTATGTCTGTCTGATTGACAGCCCTGGAGAAAGGCTATACTTACCCAGCAGACCCTCTGGACTCTCACTGGAGACCCTCTGCAGACTGGAAGGGCTTCTGACCCAGTAACCTAAATAGTCCCACCTGTGACTTTTCTCTCAGTGAAGGCACAAATGTGTTAGATGCTAAAAATGCCGACTGAATTGTGGAATGATTTTTTTTTTTAATCTGCCTCTCAGAGGGAAGGCTAACAAAGACGGATAAGGCAGCAGCACAGGTAGAAGGAACAGAGCTTGTGGGTGGACAGCCTTTTGTGCACCTGTCAAATACAGGGCTGGGGGAGGTAGGAGGAGATAGATGGGGTGTTTCTGAAAACACAGGTGCATAGACTGTCTCCTGCTGAAGGGTAATTGTCTAGTTTTCTTTTCCTTGGATTTTCTTAGGCCTGTGACTGCACCAATATGGGGAGGGAAAATAAAACTTAAAGTATCCATCCTACAGTGTACCACACTTTATTTACTCACAATAAGATGTTATACAGATTCCTTATGGAGCACTTCCTGTGTGCCAGGCACTTGGCTAAGAATTTTTGTCTTTATGATTATTGAAAAGTGCCCAGGCATGTACTCGCTTCAGCAGCACATATACGAAAAATGCCCAGGCTCGAGTCTGAGCCGTCTGTCTGTTTCCCTCCACGCCAAGCCTTCTCCTGGGTGGGAACTTAAGAAAACTCCCCACAAAACCAGGAACCACCTGCCAGAGCTCTGTAACTATACAGTCCGGCCCAGAAACACACAATAGACAATCGTCGGGAAGCATTTTGAATGCCCCATTTAGCTTCAGCACCTGTTGGGCTTCCTCCTAAGGCTCTGCATTATTGATGAGCTTAGTAGAAAGGGCTGAGAAACAGTTCCCGGTGTTCAGGAAGATACTGTAGAACAGGGCTCAGGAGACCTTGCTGTTCCTTCCAGCTCTGCCAGATGTGTGCCTTTCGAGCACCATCCTTGCCGAGTCTGCTCCTTCATCCTGAATAGGAGTCCTGGACAGCTTGATTTCTAAGATACCTTTCGGCCTTAACATCTTACGATTCCAAGGAAGCATTGAATAAGAAACAAGAAGCAGTGGCGACTGATGAAACCAGTACTGTGGGCTTTAGGAGAGGGAGTCCTTCAAGTGCTAGTGTGGCTTTGAATTTAGGCAGACTTCTCTGTGCCACTTTTTAGGGCACCCACATTAATAATTTTCAAGATGTCAGGGGCTGCCTGACTTGGCTTATTCTGTTAAAGGAAGGATGAGCAAACTGAAGACAGGATTAAAAAATAAAATAAAATTTCTTCGGTGCTAGGGGAATCATCCACATGGCTGCCGATTCCACAGAAAGAGCTAATTTGATCAACTTTGTGTCAATCAGACGCTGTGTCTGGGTTGGACTTCTGCATCTCAGAAGAGAAATTAATGAGACAGAGACAATTACCTACCCAAGAAATGACAGTTTCCTGCAGTTCCAGCCTTCTTTTTTTTTTTTTTTTTCTGTCCATTTCCCTGTTTTTTCTTATTTATAGTCTTGCTTGTCTCCTGCAGTGGCTTTGGTGTAGATTTTAGAGTAGGTGAGTGGCTGGCTTCTAAAAATGACAGCCTTAGTCTAAGTCACCCTTAGTTCTGATCTTCAGCCAGATCAGGTAAGCCTGATTGATGCCTTTCTCTCTCCTTGCCTGCAAGTCAGACCCTCCTCCCAGGCTTGAGAGGATGGGGGACCCAAGGCATTTGTAGAAAGCCCCTTTCTCCTCTCCCCCCTTTTTTCATTTCCTCCTTGTGCTTGCTGCGTATTGTTGTGAAATTCACCTGTACATTGACAAATGTGGTCCACCTCTTCCCAAATGCATCCTTACTAAAATGAGTGTGTGTGCTCTCCACTGAGGATAGATTATACTCTTTCAACTTAATCATCTCCCAGCAGGCTCCCAGACCAGACATGTGTTATTGTTTCAACAATGATGTGGTGACGGATGGCATTATTCAAGCTGTGCTGGAAAGAACTCCATGTCCCAGGATTTCTTTACCTGCTGCATTTATGAGAAGCTGTCCCAGGGCTGATGGCTTTGGTTTTGAGCTGACCTTGTCCCGGGTCTTTGATGGGCTGGTTGACACCATAAGAACCTTCCAGGCTGAGTAACGCCGTCTGTACCAGTGGCATCGCTGCCTTGGTAACAGCACCCTCTAGATTTGTCTCCTGGCTTTGTTCTTGGTTGTTGTTGTTGATCAGTCATTAAATCTTAAATCATGTCCAACTCTTTGCGACCCTATGAACTGCAACACGCCAGGCTCCCCTGACCTTCACTATCTCCCAGAGTTTGCTCAAATTCACGTCCACTGAGTCAGTGATGCCGTCTAACCCTCTCCTCTGCTGCCCCCTTCTTCTTTTGCCTTCGGTCTTTCCCAGCATCAGGGCCTTTTCCAATGAACTGGCTTTCTTCATCAGTTGACCAAAGTATTGGAGCTTCGGCATCAGTCCTTCCAATGAATATTCAGGGGTTGATTTCCTTTAGAACTGATTGGTTTGATCTCCTTGCAGCCCAAGGGACTCTCAAGAGTCTTCTCTAGCACTACAATTCCAAAGCATCAATTCTTTGGTGCTCAGCCTGCTTTCTGCTCCAACTCTCACATCCAGTACATGACTGTTGGAAAAACCATAGCTTTGACTATGTGGACCTTGGTCAGACTTGCTCTTGGAGCTGCCTTAAATCAGTTGGACTACTGGGCAGTTGTCAGGTTGTTTGGAAACTATTTCTCGTCTCAGCCACTGGCAGTAGGAAAGCATGGGGTCCTAGAGTATGCTCGAGTGCAGGGTAACCTAGCACATGCTTCTTATTGAACACATGGTCCTTCAAAGTGTCACGCTCATAGTTGGTACTTTATAAATAAGTTGGCTGATTGAGTTAATGTTGTCCTTTGGTTAAATGACAGTCGTGGAGATGATAGTTATGATCATGTAGCTAGTTGGAGAACTACTGCAACGGCCGTGTCTGAGCTGGTTTCTCCCCTGGGCCCCATTCATTCTCCCAGCAAAGCCGAACCGCTCTTGACTCTCATGTACATCTCCAGTCTGTCCACCTTTCTCTCCCCTCGTACCCACATTGCCGTGTTGCTTACATAGTGCACGTAAAGCTCTTACTGCAAAGCCTGGCACATGTGGAGTATTCAATAATGGATAGATAGAAATGTTTGCTGTGAATAATTGAAGAAAATATAATACAGCTATTAAAACCTTTCAGGGCCTTCCCACCACCCTTCGGATCAGAATCAAACCTCCTTCTGTGGCCGACAGCTCTATCTGCTGCCCTCTCTCCCCCCTTCACTTAGGGACACTTTCCTCTGTGATGACTTACTGGTCAGATTGACCTTCTGTCATGTTTTGGACCCGCCACGCTTCCACACACCCCAGGACCATCCTGTGTGCTGTCCCTCCTCTCTCACTTTTTCTCATCCTTAAGATTTTAGCTTAAATGTCATTTCAGTGAGGGCTTCTCTGGTCTCGCCATTGACAATATGTCCCCTCTCATTATTTTCTGTCACAAACTGTGATTACTTCCCAGACCTTCCATGACCTGAAATGCTATCTCTCTCTGTTTACTTGCTTCTCCACTGACTCCCCAACTAGACCCTAAGTTCCAGAAGGAATGACGGGACCATGTGTGCCTGGCACATGGTTGATGCTCGAAACACAGTCAATGTTTGTTGAATGAATGAATGGATAGAAAACTGACCATTGATCCTAATAAACGTACAGATAACGATGCTAACGATGGGGTAGGTATGTGGCCTTCATGTACCAAACGCTAAACTGCATGCTTCGCATTCATCATCTCATTTAGCCCTTTCCATGGTCCAAAACAGATCTTTGCCTGCTGGGGAAGTGAGCCATGTAATCAGTCAACTTGCCCAGATATTGAAGCCAAACCGCACAGGTTCTTGTCTGTTACTTAAAGCCACATCCTCCCCACTCCACTGTGGTCCCAGACATGGACAGATGCCCCACCTCGAGGGAAAATGAGGATGGGGAGGTGTCCCAGGTCTGCAGCCACCTGCGGGGCTGGACCACCCCTGGTGGCATCCAGGTGCTGAGAGCTTTGTGTTGTGTTCTGAGCTTGGGTGGCCAAGACAAGGTGGGTGGAGGGGATGGGCTGACTCAACCATGCTGCCTTCATGTCCGTCGAGAGAATGCCCTCCCATGGACGGGATGTCAGGGATGAAGGGTCTCAGTGGGTGGAAGGGCAGGGCGGACAGGCTGCAAAGAAAGGTCACGTTGCCCGTGAGCAGGCATGTGCTAGAGCGATCTTGTGAGGAGACATGTGTGTTTAAGGTCTGGGAAGAGTGGAAGAGGGGCAGGGGATCAACTCTTCAGAGGACATGAGAAAGGGAGGGTGTCTGGGTCCAGCCTCTGAGGCGTATTTTAAGTGTCCTTCCCAAGAAGGGCCACATGCTGGGGAGCAACCTGAATCCAGGCCGTGAAGAGCGAGTCCTTGTAGTAGACAGGTGGGCTCCTTCCCTGCCGCTGGGTTCCTGGGACATCATCCTGGTGCCCAGCTCCTTCAAGGCCGAGTCAGTTCCCTGCTGGGACACTGCAGCTGCTGGCCACCCGCGGCACAGCAGGTGGCCTTCTGCTCCCAGCCACGCGAGCTGGGGTGACAGTGGCCGGCCCTCTGAGTTGCAGCCTTTTCTGATGAACACCATATTCATGGCAGGCTAGGGCCTCTCCCTCTCTTGCCTTTTTTTAAAAAAAATTGGAATGTAGTTAATTTACAATATTACATTAGTTTTGGGTGTACAGCAAAGTGATTCAGTTATACGTGTATATGTATTTATTCTTTCCCACCGTAGGTTATTATAAGAGGCTGAATACAGTTCCCTGTGCTATTCAGTAGGTGCTTGTTTATTTGATACCTAGTGGTGTGTATCTGTTAATCCCAAGCTCCCAGTTTATCCCTCCCCGACTCCCTTTCCCCTCCGGTAACCCTGGTTTATCTTCTTGACTTGGTTTTCTATGTCTGTGGGTCTGTTTCTGTTGCGTAAATAACCTCCCTCCCTTGTCTTGTTTAAAATTAAAATCCCTTGCTCTTACTGAATCTGTCTCCTGCCTCAGTCTGAGTATCCAGATTGCTGGCATCAGCTGAGGGGCGCCCTTACAAGTCCAGGCCCGTGGTCTTGACACCTGACGTGTGTATCAGGCGCTTCCTGCGTGCCAGGCCCTTTCCACGACCACCAGTGACGTGGATGCTGTCTGTCCATCTCCACAGACAATGGGGGTTGTGGAGGCCCCGGGGATCCTGTGAGAAGGGCCTGAGGTCATGCACGGGGTGAGTGGCGATGCTGGGGTTTGCTGTCAGGCTCGCTCTCCCCGACACCGTGCTGGGTAGGGTGTCCAGGCAGAGACAGCCGTGACCACCCTGGGCTGCCAAACACCCTTCCCACCCCGTTTCAGAGCAGCAGCTCGGCTGGTCGGCCCGTCCAGTCTCTGCTGGCGAGCTGTGTTTAGCTGGGTGGATGGGCGGTGGGGCTGGCTGACTCGGGCGCTCTCCAAATTCTTAAGCACTGATGCCGGTGTCACGAGATCTGGGCCTCCGTCCCGTGTGACCGCACTGCCATCTCCAGTCATTCCCAAATATGCACATGCCTTCTCCCTGGCCACAGGGCAAGATGCTAGTGAACAGGGCTGCGCTTTGTCTTTCTCTGCTGGTCTGCCTAGAGCCCCTGGCATACCAGGGCGTGCTTAGAAACGGTTCAATGCCAGTTAGCCTGACCAGGGGACAGAGAAGCCTCCTCTTAGGTGGAAGCCTTCTACAGGTAGACGTAAGTTGCATTGGACTGGTATTAACAAGTCCAGTGGTATTAAAAAGTATTGGGACTGGTATTAACAAGTCCTTCTCTGTTTGTAGAACAATTGTGGTTTGCTTTGGCAACTGTTAAGCTGAGGAAAACATCACCTGTAGACCCCAGAATCTGATTTCTGGGATGTTTTGGGGACTGATCCATCTCATGCCTTTTCTTTTCTTTTTTTTTAATTTTTAAAAAATGCTTACTTGGCTGTGCTGGGTAGTAGTTGTGGCATGTAAGATCTCGTTTCCTGACCAGGGATTGAACCCTGGCCCCCTGCATTGGGAACATGGAGTCTTAGCCACTGGACCACCAAGGAAGTCCCTCTTATACCTTTCCTACTGGCCTCTTTGCAGTGAGCATCTTTGTGCTGCATAACTCCCAAAGGCACTTCTCAGTAATGTGTTCCAAAGACAGAGCCAAACTGAACTCTGAGATTGAGCCTGGTTTGCTCAGAGGAGTCTTGGGGGCTGATCCACCAGGTCGTTTGCTTCTGCAGTGGGTTGGTTCACCCACTTGCTTGTTTGAGGGGAGCGCAGGCTGTCAGACGGGCTGGGCGGTGGGAGCTGGTGTGGCCTTGGTGGGAGGGAACAGTTAGTTGCACGCTTCAGAGCGGTGTTTTCCTTCCCACCCCCAGTTTGGCCAAAGAATGCTCAGACATTCTTTTCAGGTCGCCTCACCCTTGGCTTACTTTGGATGATGAGAGTAAAGAGCTGAATTCCAGCCATGTGGGAGCTCCCAGCGCTTCTGGACTCAATGCCTCCGTGGGTACCTTCCATTAGAAGAGATTTTGATAGTTATTCTTGGACCAGACCTCTTCTTTTGGTTATCCTTGGCTGACGAATGCATGCTTGTTACTCTTCATCGTCCTGGCCGACGCTGGCTGGGCTTGTGTACCTTGGTGGCGGGAAAGAGTGGAGACCATTGACAGCTAAACAGTCCCCAGCAAGCGGTGACCTAGGCCCCCGCCGCCTGTCCCAGGAGGATTTGTGAGCCTGAAAGTTTACCCCTGTTCCCTTCTCCAGCTGCCCAAGGGAGTGTGAAAGGGTCAGGGCACCGTGGGCAAATGCTCCACCAAACCAGTGGCCGGAAACCTGCGAGAGAGAGAGAGCGTGCCAGGAAACAGCAGAACATAGTCTTGGGGGGCGGAGTTTTGGGGGACGTGATGGCCAAGGCTAACGTGATGACGGCCTGGGGTGGGGGCCCATCAGCCTGGGTGCATTCTGTGCTCTAGTACAACTTCTTGCCCAGTTCAGATTTCCCTGGGCCTCTTGTGCATACAGTGGATGCCGCTGAGACTGCCTCGAGGACTGACCGGTGCTGAGCAAACAGCGTGCTTGTCGTCATGGCAACCGTGTCACATCCCTCAGATGCTGCACTCTCCGAGGCAGACAGGATCCCAAGGGCTTCTCAGATGCGGATTTGGTGGTGGCCTTGCTCGGAGGAGCCCTCTTCACCTCTTCTCTGTTGCAACTTTCATGCTTCAAAGGAAGGAGGCAGAGGTACTCACATGTTGCGGGGCTCTGGACTGTGTGGGCCTAGAAGGGGGGTAAGATGAGGGGAGTGGAAAGCAGACACGTTCTTGTTGATTGTGCATCCAAAGGCTGATTCTCTCATCCAAGGACTGGCACCACTGGGATAAGAGTAACAAGAGGTGGGGAGGGGGCGAATGTTAAAAATACCTTATATCTGATATCACCAATCAGATGCAATGCTGGTGAGTCCACATGGATCACACTGGCTGAACACCAGTTCTGCTAAAACAATAGTCAACCTTTGTGTGTCTTAGTTTGCCAGGGTTGCCATGACATATGGAGTTGCTTCAGCAACATTTATTTCCTCACGGTCTGGAGGCTATAAATCTGAGGTCAAGATGTTGGCACAGTTGGTTTCTTCTGAGGCCTCTGCCCTTGGCTTGTAGACAGCCACCTTCTCCCCGTGTCTTCATATGGACTTCCTTCTTTACACCTCTTTGTCCTAATCGCTTCATCTTTTAAGGACACCAGTCATACTGGGTTAGGCCCAACCTCATGACTGTTAACCTCTTGAAAGACCCTGTCTCCAAGTGCAGTCACATTCTGTGGTCCTGGGGGTGAGGACGTCCGCATCTGAATTTCCAGGGACACTGTTTGGCCCCTAACGTGCATTATGGGCTCAGTGATGTTAATGGTAGAAGTGGTCCTCGTGGTCCTTCCTGGGTCCTGGAACTGTGCTCAGCACTCCTTGAGGACCTTCTCCTCTAATCCCTGCAGTAGCTCTAAGGTAGCTACGAGTATTCGCCCCATTTTACAGAGGAGAGAACAAGGACACGAAGAACTTGAGATCACGGCAGAGCCAGACCTGGGCATCCTGGTTCCAAAGTCTGTGTGCCGAGTGTCTCTGTGCAGGCTCAGAAACAAAGGCTTAGTCCAGCTCTCTGACCAGAGGCTGTCGGGGGAAGTCTCACTTGAATTTGTTGGGAGAAGAAAATACCGAGATGCTCTTTTACCTGCAAGCGAGGTTCCTCTCGCTTGGAGGCTAGGAGGACAGGCCTTTGTCTGTGGGGCCATCTGCCGACCTTTCTGTGCGACAGGAGGTCCCCAGGGGACCCTCTGTCCCTGCACCTGAGCAGAGGCCACCGAGGTAAGCAGGGGAGAGCCGAGAGCTGATGTGTCTCATCCTCAGCCCGCAGAGGACGAGGCGGCCGACGGCCAGAGGCTGGCCCGGAGCTGCTGTTTTCACAGCTGGCTTCTCTGGTCCCAGCTGTCCCTTTGTCTGGAACCTTCCATCTGTTGCTCCTTGTTCCTCTGGCAGGGCTGGGCGGCAAGGCCAGCGGCAGAGACGGCTACCCGTGAGCTTGGCTGTTGGGAGAGCCCTAGCTCTGCCTGGTGAGAGCCTGAGCTGTAAGATACGAGGCCCTGGTTACTTTGAAAGCATTTCCGCCGTCATCTTCAAGTCAAGGTGTTTCGAATAAAGATGGGTGCTTAGTTGTCCAGACAGAGGGTGAGGGGTGGGGTCGGGGGGTAAGTAGTGTCAGGGCAGCCAGACGTGTCTTTTCTTCCCACCCTCCTCTTCTTCCTTCGTTCTTTCTCTCCTTTTTCATCCAGACTGGTCAGATCTCCGTCAGTCTCTCCCAGGAGCCCCCTGACATGAATCCTGAGCTTTCACACTGTTCCCCACTTTCCTCCTGCCAGCCTCCTTGGTGACCAGCGCCCTCCTCTCCACCTTCCTTGTTACTGTCTGAATTTACCAGCACTGCCTACATGATCCCTTCTTCAGAGGTCAGCTAATCCACCCAAATGCAGGGTGAATGAACCACCTTGGGTGTTAGAGCCTAGCCCTGGGCAACTGAATCCAGAGCACATCTCCCTTATCTTGACCGAAGGGATGTCTCCAGAATGTCAGGGAAAAGAGTTCAGACCTCTTAGGCCCTGGGATTTTATTTCCCTGAGTTACCTGCCATTCTGAAGAAGCCCCTGATGGCTTAGTGGGTAAAGGATCCTCCTGCCAATGCAGGAGACACAGTTTTGATCCCTGGGTCAGAAAGATCCCAACTCACTCCAGCATTGTTGCGTGGAGAATCCCTTGGATAGAGGATCCTGGCAGACTGTAGTCCAAAGGGTCACAAAGAGTCGGACATGACTGAGTGACTAACCACACACCTGCCTTTCTGACATCATTTGCCTCAGCTGGCCTTGGATGCCCATGCTGCCTTCAGAATCCTGCCAGGCTCAAAACGTGAATCTTTTAAGGAACTCAGCAGATTCTGTTTCATTTCAGTTTCTTGTCTGTCGAGTTCCAGTATTAGAATCCTCTTTACTAAAGCTGCTGGATGGTAAACTCACTCTTAAGCTATTTCTTACTGTAAATCTACCCCTCTTCCTACATAAAAATACTACTGGATAGTAACTTAGTGATGGGTGTTTGATGGGACTCAGTTTCATTTTCCTCTTCGGGTTTTTCTGGGTTGTTGACAAAAACAAATTCATAAATATGTGTCATTGCTCCAAAAGGCTTTAGAAAAGCCCCTGATGCTGGGAAAGATTGAAGGCAGAAGGCAATAAAGTCATCCCCACATAAGTGAACATTTCAGTAAGCAAATGTCTCAGCCCAGCCAAGGCAGACACTAAAGACGCTGAAGGTGAAGAGCTCAAGGTCTGTGCTGGCCTCATACTGTCTACGGTTGATGAAATCTTTCATTTGCTTGTGGCAGGATTTCATTCTGACCCACTGTCCTACTTTCCTTCAGGTCCTAAGTTACTCACCTAAGCTCCTTCTCGTGGCCGCCTTCTCTTTTCTCCCTGCCAAGTTCACATGGGCAGACTCTCACGGGCAAATATAAACCTTTACTGGAAGAAAAAGTACCAGTAGACAAAATACCGTCTCGTCACAGTTAACAGTGGTTTTCTTTTTTTTTTTTTTTTCCTGTAAGCGAAATGTGCCCCTTATCAAACTTCTGCTTCAAACCAGAGGGAGAAATCAGAGGAAGCTGGCCTCACTGCCTGAGATAAGGTGCTTGCTATGTTGTGCAGAAAATGTAATTAGGCACAAGCAGATGATGGGCCCTGCCTGCCTCCAGCCCGAGGAGGAGAGGCAGTTAACCTCCGACTGCCTAGCTGGGGCCCAAGGTCATGTTCAATTGTGTTCTGACCCGGCAGCTATTTCCTCAGCTGGAGAGCAAAATTGTCAGTTCACAAACATTGTCTACCTGGAGACAAACGCTCCTGAGGGGTGCTTGGCGGCTCTCCCTTCTGTGGTGTCGGGTAGCGAAGGGCACGCTTCTCGCATACCTTTGCCGGATCACAGTTTATCTGGGAGCAAAGCCAAGCACTCCATCCTTTGGGAGCTGACCCAAGAAGAGCGCTTCTGTGAACTTCTGCTCTCTGGTTGGGCAATCTTGGAGAGTCGGTTGGGAGGGTATGAGGAGGGAGGGAGTTGAGTCAGAGTCACCCTATCTATTTCATCACCAGCCACGTTAGACAAAGGGTTTGTGTCCGCAGTTCTCTCCTGGTGCAGCTCAATGACTCAGGAAAAGCCATCTGACTAAATCCTGTTGCAATAGCTTATCCCCTGAACCCCGTTGGTTTCATCTTTATTTTCCTCCAAATGTCCCTCCAGTTTTCCTTTCACTACATAGAGCCTCATGGCCACACTGAAGGTATTTATACAAAACCCAACCTCTGCTTTGAGAAGGTTTTGATGCTAAGATAAGCCATCTGAACTTGGCCATCTTGGACAGTATTCTCAGCCATTGCAACAGGGTGTTGCAAAGACACTCCAGAGAGGAGACAAACACCTTTGTTTTTAATATGATCCTTTATTCAGGTGTTTAAGTCAGTCTGGCCAAGAAGTGCTGCTCTGTGTCCAGCCTAGAGTAAGCAGCATATAGAGGGAGGTGGAGACAAAAGTAAGTGAGGGAAAATGATGTATCTCTGCATCCCAGGAGCCTGTAATCTTGTCAGGGATGTGGGATTCTGCAGCAGTAAGAGAGGTAGGAAGAGCCAGAGGCTGGCTTCTCAGAATGAGAGCCAAATAGTGGCTGTTTGAGGGTTCTCTGGAGAATCAGAACTGATTGGAGATAGATTTATATCTGTGTCTATATCTGTCTATATCTCATAGCATGGTGTAATTAGACAACACCTTGTCTGTTTCCCCATTGACCATTGACAGGATCACTTATTACACACCACTTTGATCTCCAACTCCTGGAGATAAATGCTCTGTCTCAGCCCATGGGTCTCAGCAAATGTTACAGGTGTAGCACAGACCCTTGGTTATCCCTCCCCTCCCCCAAGTCAGTTCTCTCCTTCTTCTCTAGTCACAGGACCATAAACTTTCACCTGGACCCATGGTTGCCAAGAGTTAAAAAAGAGATGGCTCACAGGAGATTAGGTCACACAGGTACAGAGGCTGAGTCCCAAAGCTGCAGTCAGTAAGCTGGAGACCCGGCCGAGCCGATGATGTAGTTCCAGTCCAAGTCCAGTGTAAGTTCTACTCTGAAAGCCAACAGGCTTGAGACTCAAGAAGAGCTGATATTTGAGTCCAAAGGCAGGGAAAAACTGAGGTCTCAGCTCAGAGAGTCAGGCAGGAGGAGGTCCTTCTTACTCAGCTTTCAGACTGAGGTCTTCAGCTCATTAGGTGAGGCCCACCCACATTGGGGAGGACAATCTACTTTGCCTAGTCTACCAGTTCAGAGAATCTCATCCAGAAACATCCTCTCAGATATCCCAGAATAAAGTTTGACCTCATGTGTGGGCGCCCTGTGGCCCAGTCAGATTGACACACGAAATAACCATTACAGTGGGGTTCTCTGTTTTAGGGGTATTGTCCTTTCTTTCCTTCAACAAACCTAAGCATGTAATTTTAGCTACCATAACCCAGTTCCAAAATAACAGTTTGTTCTTCACAGCAGCCCCTCTGAAAGAGGTCTGATATTCCACTCTGTCTAGGATCCAGGAGCCTCTGTCTTGTTGCGCCATCATCCCTGGGGAGTTTTCCTTGGCTTTGTGGCCCAAGATGGCCTCACCTCTGTCAGTATTCACACAGGTGGGGGGGGGGGGTGGAGAATTCACCATGGGAAATTTACACTTTACTTCTACTCATATCCTATTGGCTGGAACTTAGTCACATGGCCAAATTCCAATTTACTGCAAGGGATACTGGGAAACAGTTTTTATTCTTGGCAACAGAGGAGCGTGGCAGGCTACAGTCCATGGGGTCACAAAGAGTTGGACGTGACTAAGCACTGCACACAGGCTTTGCTGAGGCCCCTGCTTGGGGCTGGAGATAGAGGGGTGTGTAAGATACAGTCCTGCCAGTGGTCAGTGGGGAGATAGAGCATGTTGGGTAATAAGTCCTACCACAGGGGTAAACCCAGGCAACCCAGCTAGAACACAGAAGTCGAAGAATACTTCTCAGTGAGCCACTACATGTCGTTCATTTTCAAGGGCAATTGTGTTAGGTCCAATGGGTTGAGAGTCCATTTTCTTAACCCCAATTTCAGATGGATGTGTATTTTTCCCTTCTTTGCCAGTCAGAAGTCTGAATTCAGAAGGTGAGGTTCAGATCTTGGCACTTCATGTCAAATAAGGGGATCAGAAATATTCCTGGAAGTGTGAATCAAAGAGAAGTAGGATTCCTTCCCTTTTCCATCTGTCTCTGTCTCCTTGCTGCCTCCCCCAACCCCCCTCATTGGTTTAGTCTGGGATGAGGGAGTTCTGCAGTCCCAGCAGGAATGCGGGGGTCCGCTCAGTGCATGGGGGGCTCCTGCTGGCTTTGTGCAAAATGCTTGTCAAGGGTTTCAAGGTGGGGGCTGGGGTAGGAGTGGTGGGAGTGAGAACTCTTACATAATGTGGTAAACAAACAGCAAGCAGACGTTTTGTTTTCCATTAGCCGGGGAGGCATTTTGTTTCCACTAGAAATGGGAGCAGACGTGAAAGCAATTAGTGTTAGTGGCTTTACCGTGATGTCCCTGGAGCCAGCGAAATCCTGAGGCCAGATGTCTGTACTTTCCTGATTCCTTGTTCAGAGAACATTCGTGAGTTATTTCCACCCCTGTCCAGCCCACCTCCTGCCAAAAAGACCCAAAATATCACAGTTGGGAGAACAGAATATTCCTTGAGGAGCAGAGACAGAAGGCCTGTTTTTGGAGCTGGAGAAGGTGCCTCAGAAACTGGGGAGGAGGGGTCAGGATCAGTAGGAAGATCCTCACCCCCCGGGAGTTCAGGCCACTGCTGAGTGGGGCCCCCGAGCTTGAGGAGGAGATGAATAATAGGAGTGGTGATCGCTCAGCCCCACCTACTCTTCTTTGCTTTTCTTTCTACCCTGTCCTGTCCCACCCCCGACATGCATGGAGTTGTTTGTTTAGTCGCTAAGTCGTGTCTGACTCTTCAGTGACCCCCTGGACTGTAGCCCACCAGGCTCCTCTGTCCATGGGATTTCCCAGGCAAGAATACTGGAGTGGGTTGCCATTTCCTTCTCCAGGGGATCTTCCCAACCCAGGGATTGAACCCTGAATTAGCAGGTGGATTTTTTTTTTTTTACCACTAGGTCACCTGGGAAGCCGATTCATGGAGTAGGGAGGATGGAAGTAGAAACCATAGCAGAAAAGGAAGCTCTGAATATCCTCTCTTCCCCTGTGCACTGGAATCATATGATCTCAGTTTTACTCCATCTCAAACTTCAACATGATCCTTGTCACCACCGTGACCACCAAAGCCCCAGAATCTGCCACTTAAATAGTTTCTAATGTCGATGTTCTTTTCCTATATAACCCCACTTCTTCCTTTAAGGTCTCACAGTGCATGGCCTGTGATTGGTTTTCTGTATCTGTGCCATCCAATTTGCAAGCCACTGACCATGTGTGGCTGCTGAGCACTTGAAATGAAACCATTCCAAATGAAGATGTACTATAAATGTAAAATACACACTGGATTCCAGGCACTTCATTTGAAAGAAGAATATAGAGCATGTTTCTTTTTAACTTTTTTCATGAGACTATTAGAAAATTTAAAATTCCACAAGTGGCTTGCACTTATAACTTCTGTGATACTTCCATTGGGACAGGGCTGTTCTGTGTTATCTTTTAAAATATTTTAGAAACGTATTTTTAAAGTTATTGAAAGTATTAAAAAGAACTTTAAAGTCTTCCAAAACTTTAAAAGTCTTTAAAAAAAATAAAAGAGGAGGCTCTCCAGACATTTGTAAGAAGAAAGTTGGACAGTCAACAAAAATTTCTCTGCATTTGAGATAGAGTGTAGAAACTTAATCACCTTGAAGGACCAGACAGTGATGTAAACAAATGAGATATGCCTGAGGTTATGCAATAAAGGAGGGCTTCCCAGTGTCACGGTGGTAAAGAATCTGCCTGCCAGTGCAGAGACGCAAGAGATGTGGGTTCAATCCCTGGGTCGGGAATATTCCCTGGAGAGGAAATGGCAACCCACTCCAGTATTCTTGCCTGGGAAATCCCATGGAAGAGGAGCCTGGTGGGCTACAGTCCATGGGGTTGCAAAGAGCCAGACACAGCTGAGCATGCACACACATAGACATTAAGGAATGGTGGGGCTTGCGGTTCACTGGGATGAGGTACCTCATGTTAAAGCATCCAGATTCAAAATTTTACATGCTGGTTGCTCCACAGGCAATGTCTTCAGGTAGAATTTGGCTCAGAAGACTGCAGGATGCTATTCTTGGGCCCTTTGAAACAAACTGTTTTACACTACAGATTCCATCAAAATTATCCATTGTGGAGAATTCAAACCACGTTTTGTAAATTGGAATTTCTTTTTTAAATCTTGAAGTGGCCTTTTACATTTTGCACCCAAGTCCACACGTACATTCGGTAGCTTACATGTTCTTGTACCAAGAACATGGCTGACAGTGAACTCACATGGCCTGAGTTCATGTTTTGGGAGATGCCAGTGTTGCCATGAAATTAAGATGCTTACTCCTTGGAAGAAAAGTTATGACCAACCTAGACAGCATATTAAAAAGCCGAGATATTACTTTGTCAACAAAGGTCTGTCTAGTCAAGGCTATGGTTTTTCCAGTGGTCATGTATGGATGTGAGAGTTGGACTATAAAGAAAGCTGAGCACCGAAGAGTTGATGCTTTTGAACTGTGGTGTTGGAGAAGACTCTTGAGAGTCCCTTGGACTCCAAGGAGATCCAACCAGTCCATCCTAAAGGAGATGAGTCCTGGGCGTTCATTGGTAGGACTGATGTTGAAACTGAAACTCCAATACTTAGGCCACCTGATGCGAAGAGCTGACTCATCAGAAAAGACCCTGATGCTGGGAAAGATTGAGGGCAGGAGGAGAAGGGGACGACAGAGGATGAGATGGTTGTATGGCATCAACGACTCAATGGACATGGGTTTGGGTAGACTCTGGGAGTTGATGATGGACAGGGAGGCCTGGTGTGCTGCAGTTCATGGGGTAGCAAAGAATCAGACATGACTGAGCGACTGAACTGAATTGAAGTGTTGCCTAATATAGCTTTTGTAACAACCCCATGAGGTTGATTGTATCTTCATTGAAACTCAGCCAAATTAAGCCATCTACTTGGCCATAACAAGGAAGTGGCAGAACGGAGGTTTAACTCCATGAAATTTGGATGCCATGGTCATATCCTGCTAACACAAGGGTTAGTTTTAGCTTTTGTCCTTAGGGATTTGATTCATTTTGAGTTAATTTTTGCACGAGGTAAAGGTCCAACTTCATTCTTTTGCATGAGTATATCTAGTTTCAACATCACTTGTTGAAAAGACTGTTCTTTCCCCATTGAATGGTTTTGGCACCATTGTTGAAAAGCAGTTAACCATAAGTGTGAGGGTTTATTTCTGAATTCTCAATTCCATTTCATTGATCTATTTGTCTGTCCTCATGACAGTACCATGCCATCATCATTACTGTAGTCTTAAGTTTAAAATCAGTGTATGTCTTCCAACTTTGTTCTTTTAAGATTGTTTTTGCTCTTCTGGGTGTATTTTCATATGAGTTTTAGGATCAGCTTATAAATTTGTAAAAAAAAAAAACAAAACGAGGGAGACTTTGATACAAATTGTGTTGAACCTGTAGATCAGTTTGGGTAGTATTGCATCTTAGTGATATTAGGTCTTCTGATCCATGAACATAGGATATCTTTCCAATTAGGTAAGTCACTTCTCATTTCTTTCAGTGTTTTTTTTTTCCCCTGCGTTTTTAGAGTACAAGTTTTACATTTCTTAAATGTATTTCTAAGTATTTTTCCTTTTTGATGCTGTTATTAAGAATTGTTTTCCTAATTTAATTTTCAGATCATTCCTTTTTCTGTAAAATTTTAAATATTTAAGTAGCATCCAAAATGGGAGAAGGCAATGACACTCCACTCCAGTACTCTTGCCTGGAAAATCCCATGGACGGAGGAGCCTGGTAGGCTGCAGTCCATGGGGTTGCTAAGAGTCGGACACAACTGAGCGACTTCACTTTTACTTTTCACTTTCATGCATTGGAGAAGGAAATGGCAACCCACTCCAGTGTTCTTGCCTGGAGAATCCCGGGGACCGGGGAGCCTGGTGGGCTGCTGTCTATGGGGTTGCACAGAGTCAGACATGACTGACGCGACTTCGCAGCAGCAGCATCCAAAATACTGATATGACATTCTACCTATAAACACCTAAGTTAGCATCTGTTAGTTCCCTCCTTCCCTCACCTTCCAGTTAGCCACGAGGCCACTACTGGACCAATAATAATTAACAAGAATCACTCACTCTCATTCACTACACAACCGAGATTCACATTTGTTTGATTCTCTCTAGAACGTCTCCTCATGGCTGGCCTTTTCAAATCAGTGTTCGTACAAGTCCTCCCCTTAAGCCTGGCAATCGTATCTTTCAAGTCTCCTTCATTCTCTAATGGCTCCCCTTTTCTCTTTTTCTGGAATTGAGGGTTTAAGTCTGTCTAATTCAGGCACAGTGAGGCTCTGACCTTATACAAAGCTAACATCTACAGTCAGATTGTTGTTTAGTCACTTAGTCGTGTCCGATTCTTTGTGAGCCATGGACTGTAGCCCACCAGGCTCCTCAGTCCGTGGGAATTTCCTGGGCAAGAATACTGGAGCGGGTTACCATTTCCTCCTCCAGGGGATCTTCCCTACCCAGGGATCAAACCTGCATCTCCTGCATTGGCAGGCGGATTCTTCACCACTGAGCCACCAGGGGAGTCTAACATGTCCAGTCAAATAATCCTCACTAAATGGAATCAGAACCCTCCTGCTTCATTGCAGATAAAGAAATCTGAAACAGAATTATTTCCTCTGGCAGTAGGTCCATGGGTCTGCACAAGTGCGCGACTGGCTCTCCAAGCGCCTGTTGAGAATAACCCCTGCTGCAGATACTGGACACACCACCATTGTTTCCTCCCCCTCCCCGCATACTTGAGCAACAGAGACTAATTGTTCGAGGGGGTGATACAGAAGGCTGTCGCTGATCTCACTTTACTCATTAGGATGGAGAGTTAGATTCCCTCTGCCCTGGGAAGGAGTTTCTTGCTCAGGGCCTCGTAGTGTTCCCACTTCTCATCCCTGGCCTCCAGTTACCAAATGTGATTTTCTCTCTGTTCTTCCAAGTTTCTTCCCTTTTCTCATCATTTAAAATATTGGTCTAGAAGAGATTTCCCTGGTGGTCCAGTGGTTAAGAATCTGTCTTCTAATGCACGGAAAGCAGGTTCAATCCCTGTTCAGGGAGCTAAGATCCCAAAAAGTAAAAATTAAAATATTGATCTGGGAATAAGACACAAGTCTGCCTTTAGGGTCAAAGCGGGGCTCACAAGTGGAAAAGTCCCTTAAGAGTATGGCATGTGGCTAAAAAAAAAAAATCCTGCTTTAGTGTTTTTCCATTGGCTGCACTCCATTCTGACCAAATGTGTGTGCTTTTAATCATTGTATGTTGGTGGATTACTCCTGACTCATACCATTCCTGTGGGGGAGCCATTGAAATATCTCCCCATCCAGGGTATTCAGGCACCAGTCCATCAGCATAGAAGCCACCTTGGAATTTGGCTGTGGAGCTGCCAAGCCTTCTACTTTCTGGACCTCTGGAAGGTGGGAAAGGGTCCTGGGTGATGGAGAGATACTCAGAAATCTCAAGGCAGAGGCTAAATTTGCATGACTGTGTGCTCAGTCATGTCCGAGTCTTTGAGACCCCATGGACTGTAACCCACCAGGCTCCTCTGTCCAGGGAATTATCCAGGCAAGAATACTGGAGTGGGTTGCCTGGGGATCTTTCTGACCCAGAGATCAAACCCTTGTCTCCTGTGTCTCCTGCATTGGTAGGTGGATTCTTTACCACCATACTACTTGGGAAGCCAACTGATAAATACATGTTTTAATTTTTTTCCACCCCTAATTGGCTGTATACTGGCAAAATATTGGCCCCAGCATTGTGCCCACTTCCATGTCCTAGCTTGTGCTGTGTCTATTCTAGAGCCTCCACTTTTTATCAAGTCTTCACTCTCTCTGCAGTAGATCATGAGACCAGAGGTCTCTCCTCTGCATGAAAATCTGCATTCTCACGGTTTCATAGATGATAATGCCTTTAGGGTGAAACTCATCTTCTTAGTGATTACCTGATTTGCTGTGTAGAGGATTTTAGAAGAAAGAGAAGTGATGCCTTGGCCTACCCAACAGGGAAAATGCCGAAGACATCACACACACATCCCTCTTTGTCCCTTTCTGTCTCTCTCTCTCTACTTAATGGATGTATGCTTCATATATAATAAAATTCATTCATCTTAATTGTGTAGTTTGAGTTTTAATAGATGTATGTGCCTATGTAACACCACCCCAGTCTCAGAATATAGAATATCTCCATTACTCCAGAAAGCTTCAAGTGACCTTGGAGTCCATGTTCCACCCTCCCAGCCCCAGCCTGCTACCCATTGCTGTGCTTTCTGTCATGACAGCTTACTTTGACCATTGAACAGTCTCAGATAAATAGTCATAGAGTGTGGACCCTTTTCCATCTAGCTTCTTCCACTCAGCCTAGTGTGTCTGACATTTCTCCATCTTGCTTCATGTCTCGGGAACCCATTTGTTTTTCTTGCTGAGTGGATTCCATTTTATGGGTGACCACAGTTTCTTTATCCATTCAGCTGCTAATGGACATTGAGTCGTTTCCAGTTTGGGGGATTTTGTAAATAAAATTGCTATGAATGTTCATGTTCAGGTCTTTTGTGTTGCTAGATGGTTTTATTTTTCTTTGGTACATTCCTGGGAATTGGAGTTTCTGGGTTTTAGGATTGATGTATGTTTTACATTCTTAAAAAATCTGCCTGCTTTCCAAAGTGCCTGTGCAGCCCTTTTCTTTCAAATGCCTGGCATTATTACTCACTGGCTCATGCTTTGCACTAGAAGAAATAAAGAGAATGAGCAGAGGCGACTAATGTCTGCAGCTTTTTTGTCAATGGAGAGATTTTTTTAAAAAGACTGAGTCCCTGAATGCCCCTTGATGGTTCTTGTTCTGGGGTGCTGGCTCATCTGAACCCTGGCTGGCAGGAAAGTGAGAAGTTCCCATTAACTGAGAAGCTGAGAAGGGCTAATGTTTTATATAGATATATGTGTGTATGTCTGTTTATGTATATGTGTATATAGGCACATACATGCACATAGTGTATATTATATATAATACATATTACATATTATATGTGTTATATTTACTGTATATATTATATAATGCATATTATATGATATGTATACTATGTATTATATGTATAATAAATATTATATCACATAATTTATAACAATACAGTAGCTAGCATGATACAGCTAGTGGCTGCCTATGCCAGGAATCAGACACAGCTGTGAAGACTAGTGCTGGCAGATTTTCCTAAACCCAACTTCTCGGACTTTCTTCTGAAATGTTTAAGAAAAGAGGATGCACCCCTAAGGAGACAGAGGGAATATCTGGGGACGTGGTTTCTAGGAAGACATTTCTTCTTCTCAAAATTAATACAAAATTTGTATTTGTTTCCACATGTCTGTGTTTATTTTAATGTAAAAGTGTTCACACCCCACCTCCCCCCACAAACGGTCACGTCACAATGCTCCAGGGAGAGGCACCCGGGCTGGTGTGTCCTGACACGTCCCCTGCGGGAGCCCGCACCCTCTCATGACTGCTCAGGCTGACTTCTTCTTTGGCCAAGTGTGTTTCCTGTCCCCACCTGTTCTCCTGTTCTGCCTTGTGGCTTCTGATGTGGCGGATGGAGTCGAACGTTCGCCCTGCCAGATGCTGTCAAGGCCCGCAGTCTCTCCCGGGTCCCCTCTGGGGTTTATGATCCGTTCTGCTTCCCAGCCTGCGGGCTATGGCAGGGGCTGCCCCGAGATGATGGAGGGCCTGGGAAGTGAGGAAGTGAAAGCAGGCCGTGGCAGGGCGGGTGAATTTCTCACAACAGGCTGCCTGTCTTCCGGTGGAGAGCAGAGAGGCCTAAAGCCAGACACCCCTCTTTCCCTTCGAGGCCAGCTTCTGCAGGGCCCACAGTCCCCAGTCGCTGCTGGGCTCTCCCCTGAAGAATTCCTCCTGGTCGGTGCCCTGCGCTGGTGCCGTGATGGTTGCAGGTGCCCTGGTCCCTGCCTAAGCGCTTTTCTCGCGGGCCTGTCTGTGCTCTGAAGGTGGGCTCTCCCAGTGGGTCACTGCACACCTGTGATCACTGCCTATCCAGAGCATTTCCCCTCCTTCTGCGAGGTTACTCTCCCTCCCTCTGACATGAAACATCAGGCGTTTGCTTCCTATGGCTGCTGTAACGAAGAGTGCCAGGGACTTAAAACAACACGGGCTTACTCTTGGAAGTGAGACGTCTGAATTCAAAGTGCCGGCAGGGTTGCGTTCCTTCTAGAAGCTTCGGGGAGAATCCTTTTTTCCAGCTTCTAAATGCTGCCTTGGTCGTATTCGTTGGTAATGACTTTCTCACATCCCTCCGACCTCTTGATTCTGAGACATGTCTCCTACCATGCATTCTGATCTCTTTCCTCCTACTGATAAGGACCCTGTGATGACATCAGGCCCACCTGGATAATCCAAGCTAGTCTCCCATCTCAGATCCTTACCTTTGTCCCGTCTGTCAAGTCCCTTCTGCCATCCTATAAGGGAACGTTCATAGATGCTGGGGATTCAGATGTTGACTTTCAACCTATCACCACAGGAGACACAGCAGCTTTGGCACCAACTCCTGGGAAAGTCTCCGTGTCCTGTAGGAGACCATGCCCCTGGTACACCCTTCAGACACTCAGCATGGCACTCACTTTGAGAAGCGCATTTGAAAGCAGGTGGCCACTCAGCCTGGAGTTGACATCCTGACCTGTGACCTCTCACAGGTGAAATAGACTGTCTCTGAGCCTCCACTTCCTCATCTGTAAAATGGAGGCAGTCACCTAACTTTGCAGGGAAAAGATAAACATCTTTACCATGGTCAGAAAACAGTAGGTGCTCGATAAAAGATGCCTATAATCATTTGGAGAATTTCTGGTGAACTGCCTAGAACAGGGACTGATACTGTTCCTCAGCTTGGTTTGCATGTTGGGGAGTTTTATAGGTATGTCTGTCTGTGGTTGTGAAAAACATACGAGACATATAAATGCTGTTCCCCAGGCTCCCGAATTCTAAATCCACTTCTGCACATTTGAAGAGGGCAGGCGATAGTGACACCCTGGGATGACCTTCCTGTGTTGCCCTCTGCCCACCTTTAGTCACCCTAGGGTCAGCAGCTGGCACATTTAGTCCCAGAGTCAGATTTTTCTGGAATAAATTAACCCCAAGCTCGGCCTGGAATTGTCTCACCCTCCCCCACTCCCCAGATCCCAGGGATAACGCAAGCCCGAGTGGGCCCACCCCAGGGAAGGTCCCCAGCTTCCCCTGTTCATGACTGTGGACTCGCTCAGCTGGGAGTGGCGTTGGCTGGTATTTACACCCAGAAAGTTTCTTTTTGGGGGGAGCACAGCCTAGGGAGCTCGGGAAGGCTCCCCCCATGGTGGTTGCTTCTGGGCTCTTTGTCACTCATTCATGAGTGAAGACTGGCAGCTGGGCACTTTCCACAACTTATCTCTATTTGCTCCTCGGGGTATTACTGTCTGCAATTTACTGATGCGGAAGCTAAACTCCTGGGAGGCTGATGCTCTTATCTGAGTTTGCACAGCCACCAAAGGGAAGGCCTGGCACCTGCCCAATGCCTGAGCCTGTAACTCCACCCTATCTGAATTCTGGATAACTCCTGAATCTCTTCTATTACAGGGAAGGAAAAACAAGATTCCTCTATCAGAGGCCAGGCCATGATATGTGAGTTTTATCAAGTGATTTATAGGTTCCTTATCACGTGCCCCAGTGTCTCTTGGCAGAGGGCCATGCCCAAGGCCATGGCTAGATGTGCCAACTGCTGGGTGAGTTGCGGTCGAATCTCTTCTGACCCCTCTTTCTGGAGCTTAGGCCCCCACCTCCATCCAAAGGATATTCAAAGAGGTTTTTTTTTTTTCTTTTTCAAACAAAATGTAATTTTATGTAGTCATCTTAAAATTTGTGATGCATTCACTGGGTTTAAAACTCAAGGAGAACAAAAGCACTCTGAGAAGCCGCCCTCCCATTTCCTGCCCACAGGCCCCCAGTGTTACTGGTCAGGGTTCCCTTCTAGAGATATTTTACTTGAATACAAGCAAAACACAGTTATCTATGTCTTTCTATACAGATGATATTATACCAGGAACATTTTTCTGCATCTTGTCCTTTTTGTATAACTTTTCATATCCTGTATGAAGAGCTTTCTCATTTTTATGTGAAATACAAAATTTACATAAAAATTGTGAAAAAGATCATGTTTAATGATAAAGTAAGTCTTTTAAAAATAGGTTACATGTTTATTAGTTAGCCAGCTAGCAAAATACCTATATATTATTCCTTTAAGAAACTGGCCAAGGAAATTCATGTACTGTTTTGTAGAGTCCAAATTAATTGAATAAGTAATGATGCCCACAACATGAAAAGGTTGTTTTGAATCAATTTTTTTAAAGAAATTGAAATTCAAGCAGCACAAGTTGGTGCTTATTATTAAAAAGAAATGCTTCGGTAAGTTTTGGTGCCAGAGAAACGAGAGAGGGAGGAGATGGTGTTTTGGGGGAGCCCCATTCCCCCCCTGAATGGAGAGCTGTGATGCAGCTGAGTCCCGGCAGGGCTGCACAGGTCTGGTCCATGGGGGCCTTTCCACAAGGATGCTGAGCCAGGAAGGAGTCTGGGCACAGAAAGCCGTGTTGCTTCTTTTCTTGCCTGAAGAACTCTCTGACTTCTTTGTTCCTGTTGGTGGCTTAGATGGTAAGAATCTACTTGCCATGCGGGAGACCCAGGTTCGATCCCTGGGTCGGGAAGATCTCCTGGAGAAGGAAATGGCAACCCACTGCAGTATTCTGGCCTGGAGAATCCCATGGACAGAGGAGCCTGGCAGACTACAGTCCACGGCATCACAAAGAGTCAGACACGACTCAACGACTAACGCACTCACCACTTTACCTACTCGCCCTCTCCCCAGCTTGAAATGAGTCAATTATCTGAGAGAACCTGGGGCAAAGTGCTCTGACCAATGTCCACGCAAACATTAATGGCTCATAGAAGTGCTGAATTAGAAAAATCTTCTGCTGATGGAGAGGGTGATTGCAACTTCTTATTGTGTGCAGTGCCTGGGTGACAGGATGCTTAATGTTTTAAAAACCATCAAAACAGAACCACACGGCAGTACATGGGATGAGGGGTGGTGGGGACTGGCACATTGAACCTCTGCTAGGACAGTGGGCAGTGAGATCTAGGCTGGAGGTGAGGATGGAACACAGGATTGAAACTGTTTCGCGTTTTTAACCAGCACTTCTTGCCCCGCGAATCCTTTTCTCTTGCTCAGCTCGGTCGTGAACACCCCGTGGAGCCAGTGTTCCCCAGAAGCAGGGCTGAAGCCCCTTCCCTGACTTTGTGGGTGAGGAAACACACAGGGGCTGGGAGCTGGGGTCTGGGAGCAGGAGCCACATGGAGTCTCCACCCACCCCTGTGCCCCGCCTCGTACCCACAGACACTGACTAGTCACCCTGGGAGCAAGGTGTGTGCGGACGGGGACGCTGCCTGTTAAAGCCATCGGGCAGAGCAGCAGGAGAAGGTGTTTGGTGAGAAGGGCTTTGTGGGGGGGGCACACTGGTGGGGAGTGCGTGATGGCCCCCAAGAGCGGGTTCTGCCAGCTGAATGATGCTTCTGCTGGCTCTGGGTGGCAGGGGACCGCCCCGTGTCCCCCAGGGAGAACCAGGCTCCTCTGCAGTCCATCCGGGGCCGCTGCAAGTCAGGTCTCCAGACAGTGGCCCTGGAACTGCTGATTCATGGCTGTGTGTCCAGCACAAACACAGTGCAGGTTTGTTTGTCTGAGCTTAAAAGTGGGAATTGGGGTGAGATGGAGGCTCCCTGGGACATCAGTGTAATGACCTTTTAGGGCCTGGAAAGAAAAGGAGGACAGGTCCATAAACACAAAGCTCTTATTTGAAAAAATTAAAGGATAATTGTGCAAACTCACTGCCCTAAGGTAACTGATAAGAGTAGAGTCTTATAAACTGCTGTTTGATGGAAATGGGGCATGAAAAAAATCTAAAGGAGACGTCAGCTGCACAGATAGAGCAGACATGACTAAGAAGGGAATAGTTCGTGACTTTATTTTTGCATATTATTATTGTTATATTTGTTATTTATTATCATTCTGCTCTATGAGTGCTTTAATTTCATAGAGACCATTCTTCATGCTTTAAGCTTTTGAAGAGGCTGAGTGGCTCTTGTTTTAGACACGGTTCTTTCCCTGCCCCTCATGTATAGGACTCTACTTAATACAATCTTCTCTCTCTTTGCTCACCCACTCACCCCCAATGGAAATTGACCTGCTTTCAAAAGTCACTCAACTATTCAATGAGCTAACAGGACAGTTCACAAGTTCTACTCAGAACCCCCTTGATGACTGTTCGACCTTAATATGCATAAAGGAAAGAAAAATTCTGTTATTTCCTTTTCCAGCCTGGCAGGAATGCGTGATTGGAGACGTCTCTGGGCCCCATCCCGCTATCTTCCTGTCTCTAGCGCCAAGCAGGACTTAGCCACCCTTTCCTTGTTGCAGAGTGATCGGTCTTAACAGAAGGTCCCACCATCATCACTGGCCAGTTTTGTTGTTGTTCAGTCGCTAAGTTGTGTCCAGCTCTTTGTGACCCTGTGGACCGCAGCATGCCACGCTTCCCTGTTCTTCATTATTTCCTGGTGTTTGCACAAACTCGTGTCCGTTGAGTCGATGATGCCATCCAACCATCTTCATTCTCTGTCATCCCCTTTTTCTCCTGCCCCTAGTCTTTCCCTGCATCAGGGTCTTTTCCAGTGAGTCAGCTCTTCGCATCAGGTGGCCAAAATATTGGAGCTTCAGCCTCAACATCTGTCCTTCTAATGAATATTCAGGGTTAATTTCCTTTTGGGTTGACTGGTCTGATCTCCTTGCAGTCCAAGTTTTAAAGACCATTTAAAGATAGTTCTGTGTGCTCCAAGGGGGCATTTTTAGCTTGCTGATGTCATCCACAGTTAGTTAGCACCAGAGTCCTGTGGGAGCTAGTGCCTGGGTGGGTCCTCTCCTGCTGGGCCTCTCCGGAGATGCTGGCGCGGCTCTGAGATGAGAATGTCAGCCTCACCGTGGGCCCACCCCTCCTCTGCTCTCCCGCCGACCCCCACCCATGAAACGGCTGCAGCTGTTGCTAGGCAACCAGTTTATCTGTGCTGTCCTGGTCAGCAGATAGAGAAGCAACTCCTGCTAGAGACTTCCAGCTGGGAGATACCCAGGCGCTGGAACATGAACTCTGCTGCCCATCACCTCTGACCCTCCCCTCTGTGCCGAGAGCCCCTCCTTCCTGGAGGTGTGGGTTTGCCTTTGGAGACTGGGGGAAAAAAAATGATCTAGATCATTAATGTGCTAATAGATTTAGCTTAATCTCAGAAGTTTAAAGTGATTTATACCTAAAGTTTATATCTTCATGTGTCTTCAAAACCCTTAAGAGGCAATTGGTTGTATTACTCTGCATTAGAGAGTTCAGAAAATTGTATTTATTCTCTTAAAATCAAGAAGGCGCCATGCACGACTCTGCCTGCCCCAGCTGGTGGGACCAGCTTGAAGTGTCTGTAGCCCCCATTTCACTCACGCTTCACTGGACCTCTGTGGATCTTTAAGGGCTTCTTCAGGTCAGGTCCAGATTCTTCAGATTCAAACTTTTATGAGGATCAGGTACTAGAAAGTATCTACAGCAAGCCACTTCTATGCCAAGGGGAAACCAAAGTATTGATAAGATGGCTTCTGCCTTTAAAGAACTTTTTTTTTTCTTTTTCAGACTTTAAACTTTTTATTTTGCATTGGGGTATAGCCGGTTAATAATGTAGTGGTGGTCTCAGGTGAGCAGCAGAGGGACTCAGCCGGACATGTGCGTGCATCCATTCTCCCCCAACCCCCCTCCCATCCCAGCTGCTACGTAATGCTGAGCAGAGTTCCATGTGCTATCCAGTAGGTCCTTATTGGTTTTCCATTTTGAATATAGCAGAGAACTTCTAATCGGGTTGAGGAGGGACTATACAGAATGCTCTAGAACAAAAGTTCCCCAACATTCTCCATTCATGGTGCCCTTAATGTCTCAGCAATTGTTTCATGGAGCTCCTAGATCTGGCAATTCCATTTAGTAAGTCCAAATAACAAGACAGATTTGTCCCAGATACTTGAAAAAATAGCACCTGAATTGAAGGAATAAACATATTTGCACTTCATTCTTAAATGGGCTTCCTGGTGGCTCAGAGGGTAAAGCGTCTGTCTGCAATGCTGGAGACCCAGGTTCGATCCCTGGGTCGGGAAGATCCCCTGGAGAAGGAATTGGCAAACCACTCCAGTACTCTTACCTGGAAAATCCCATGGACAGAGGAGCCTGGTAGGCTACAGTCCACGGGGTCGAACAAAGTCGGACACGACTGAGCGACTTGACTGCTTGCTTAAATGATCAGCATCAGTTACACTGCGGTACGAGGGCATCAGGTACCACACAGCTTCTCAAACCACAGAATCCGCTGGAACACCACACCCTCCTTTCCCATCCTGCCTTGAGTTTTGCCTGGTGTTTTTGATTGTTTGGCTTTTATCACGGCGACTGCTGAAAGCCACGCTTCACAGAGATGGGGTGCTGTCGAAAGGCAGATAGCGTAATTCAGGGTTGAAACTGTGAACTTCCTGAGGAGTAGACCCTGCAGCATCCAACAAATGTCAAGTACCGTTCTCACGTTTTCCTCGAAAATTAAAAATACACTGCCGTTCCCCTGCAAGTTCGGTCTGGGACCCCTGGATACCTTGGGTACCGAGACATTCACGCCGGGAACTATGGTTCTAAAACACAGAAACTCATGGAAACTACAAGACCAGGTGGAGCCTGGGCACCTCCTCCCATTGCTTCTTCAGGAAAGCCCTCAATAAGTGGTCGTGGGTTTAATGAATAATTACATGAAAATCCATGATGACAACTGGATTCCTTGGCAGTCACATTTCACTGCCTATGAAGTTGGCGTTAGAATTATAATGTACTTTTTTTTTCCTTTTTTTTTTTTTTGGTTTATGAATTTTAAAGTATTTTTTACGTATTTATTTTAAATTGAAGGAAAAGTTGGTTTACAATATTGTGTTGGTTCCTGCCATACATCAACATGAATCAGCCCTAGGTATACGTATGTCCCCTCCCTCTTGAAACTCCCTCCCACCTCCCACCCCATCCCACCCCCCTAGGTATTCATAGAGCCAGTTCCCACGGGTTATTTCATAGATGGTAGTGTGCATGTTTCTATGCTACTCTCTCCATTTGCCCCACCCTCTCCTCCACCCGCCCCAGGTCCACAAGTCTGATTCTCTATGTCTGTGTCTCCTCTGACGCCCTGCAAATAGGTGCTTCAGTACCATCTTTCTAAATTCCATGTGTATGTGCTAATACATGATATTTGTTTTTCACTTTCTGACTTACTTCACTCTGTATCCTAGGCTCTAGGTTCATCCACCGCATTAGCACTGACTCAACTGCACTCCTTTTTATGGCTGAGTAATATTCTCTTATATGCATGTACCACAGCTTCTTTATCCATTTATCTGTTGATGGACATCTAAGTTGCTTCCACGTCCTCGCTATTGTAAATAGTGCTGCAATGAACATTGGGGTCCATGTGTCTTTTTCTATTATACAAGGTATGTGCCCTGTAAGTAATGAGATTGTTGGGTCATATGGTAGTTTTATTCCTAGTTTTTAAGGAATCTCCATACTGTCTTCCACAGTGGCTGTATCAATTTACATTCCCATCAACAGTGCAAGAGGGTTCCCTGTTCTCTGCATCCTCTCCCAGCATTTACTGTTGGTAGATTTTTTGGTGATGGACATTCTGACTGGTGTGAGGTGATATCCCATGCCATGTACTTTTTCAAGATGAGTCACAGGCACGTGGAGGGAACCAGAACATGTGGGTTTGAATCCTGGCTCGACCACTTACTGGGGTATGAATTTGGGCATGGACTCCTGAGGGTCTGGCTTTGCGATTTGTGACATGGTGATGACAGGGAGTCTCCCGGATGTTGGAGGAATTGACAAGCGGCTGCACTTGGCCAGGTGCTTTCTACCTCATAATCCTTTCAATCAGTATGTGTAGTTGTTTCTATAATCGTTCTTCCTGGGGTGGACAAGCAGACTTCAGTGTGATCAAGCGTGACAAGCTTTTCTCAGGATGAGGTGGCTGAGAGTTGACTTGGAGGAGGGGAGGGAACGACCCACAGCTGTCTGCTCTCTAGGGGCCTTAACGACACCCTGCCCCACTGCAGAACGGAGCGAACCAAGCCTGGGTCTCTGTCTCTGTTCTCTGTCTGCACCTGGCACGTCTTTAGGGCTTCTGCTGTGTCTTCGCATCTGGGCATCCCCCCACAGTCTGGTGCAAGTCTGCTGAGTGGCCAGGGGCTCAGGAGCCCCAGGCCAGGCTTATTCCAGCGCTGCGCCCTGCATAGCCCTCTCTGGGGGTCAGTGCGCGTCCCTTCCCTGCAGGAGCATCCTCAGGATGTATGGAGAGCCTTCAGAGCCTTTATTACCCATCCGCCTGTATCCCCGCCTCCTTCAGTCTCACAGTGTTTCGTGGAAGAGAAAGTATTAAGACTTGACTCAGCCCACTCTCTCTTCTGTAAAATGGGGGTTGTTTCCACCTGACATCACAGGCAGCCCACGAACCTTCTAGCTTCTCAGGCTTTCAACTAGCATTGCTCAGGCAGACCCAGACCCAGATGCACCCAGTTTTCTGGAAGTTGCTGCCGACTAGGTTTTTGCTTTTAAAAGAGTCTGCATTGTTTACAAGTTGTTGCCAAAACAAAACAACAAGACCTCCAAAGCTCTAAGACTCACCCTAGCCAGCACCTGGGCCTTTCAGCCACGGTTGGCTAAACCTGCTGAAACCTTCATGGGCTCAGTGCAGGGGGTTGTTGACTGGTCCAGAGGTGAAAAATCTAACACTGTCTCTTTAAGAGAAAAGGCTGGGGCAGGGAGGATGTGGCTGGTGTCTGGGTTGCTCCAGGGTGGCCTGGATCTCTGTGCCCAATTAGGGGCGTTGTAAACTTTCCACTGCCACCCTCACCCTCTCCAAGTCTTGCCCATTTCTAAGGTTCTGAGCTCTGTGGACAAGACCCTCATCCTAGTGATGATGGGAGCACAGATGTGTGCAAACATCAGCGGCAGTCAAGGATGTGGGGTGGTTCTCGGAAACGAGGGGTCCTGATCCGTAGCCTGGTCACTGACTGAGCTTCAGTTATTTACAGGAGCAGCTGATAAGGTGCTCAGCTAAATGTCTCACACTGGCTTTGCCTTTTCATCTGCCTGGCCTTGCCTCCCTGGGCCTCACACACAGTAATGCCAGGGGTGGGTGTGCCCAGCCTCAAGTGAATCAGCACCCCAGCCAGTGCCTCTCGGCTCTGCACTTTGTTTTCATTCACAAGAGTGCCCAGCACCCAGCCTCGGGATTCTAGGCAGAGAATGATGCAACAGATTTGTTTTTTTGGGGGACACTTTTCTACTGCATCTCAGCAGTAACTTCATTCTTGAACTAGGCTTATTTCTGCCTGCAGACTTTCCTAAGTACTATTCATTTCAAATTCTCATCAGTCCTATCAAACTGGAAGGGCCAGATGGTTGTTGTTAAGTCACCAAGTTGTGTTCAACTCTTTATGACCCCATGGACTACAGCATGCCAGGCCTCCCTGTCCCTCACCATCTCCCGGAGTTTGCCCAAGTTCATGTCCATTGAATTGGTGATGCTGTCCAACCATCTCGTCGTCTGTCACCCTCTTCTCCTTCTGCCTTCAACGGGGTCAGATATCAGCCCCATTTCAAGATGGTTTGCACATGGCATCAGGAGCAAAGCCAGACTTAGGACCCATTTTGAGTTCAAGTCTTGGCACCTTACCCGCCCCTTTAGCTGCCTTGTACTTACCTCCCCGCCCACCCCCATCTCTTCTGAATTTTTGTCGCTCTCAGAGCTGACACGGGCAGCTTTTATTTGGGTGCATTATTAAATTCAACTGACATTTATGAGCACTTTTCATGTGTCAGGATAGTACCTTTCTGTTGTTTCACCCTCAAGGCAGCCTTGTGAAGAAGGCGTTATTATTTCAATTTCATAATAAGGGAACCGAGCTCCCTCAGTGTCAGATGGCTTGGGTCGCACCGTTCCAAATGCCAGAATCTGAACTTCAATCTGCATCCCCCGACCCCCATTCCACTTCCTGCTCCAATAAATCACGTGGGATCTTGGGCTGCTTTATTTATAGACTCTCAGTGCTTCCTCTGTGCTGAAATCAATCTCAGAAGTCCAGAAAGCTTGTAAACCTGTTGTACTAGAGAGGCATGTTAACTGCCAACCTCAGAAACTGCCTGGCTGATTTTATCAGAATGGAATTTTTCGAAAGGACATTAATGCATCACAGAAATGTTCAGGAGCCCGGGGAGACAAGAAGAACAAAGACAGACTTTGGCAGCTGGAATCAGGCCAGATGACACAGAGGACCCCCACCAGTGTGGATGGACCTGGTTGCTTGCGATGATGCTGGTCCTGGGCTTCAGGGCATCACTGCCACTGCAGCCCTTGGTAGCTGGGGTTGCTGCCCCTCCTGCTGGCCTGGGCTCTCCACACTTCAGCTTCTTAGGGTACCAGGCCCAGGTAGTATCCCTGGCTGGCCAAACCCAAGTGCGCCTGTGCTTTTGCTGCAAAGGCTGCTGGGAAACAGCCCCCGGCTTGGCTTCCACAATGGGAAGATGCTCTGCTTCCCACCAAGATGCCCGAGGTGGAAAATTCCCACGTGGGGCAGGCTGATGCGGGTGCATGACAGTCCCTGAATGCCACAAATCTGGACCGCTCCGCCCTGAACGCACATAAACAGCCTAGTTCATTCTAGGTTACCTCTCTGTTTTAATCATCCCCACCCTCCCCACCCCTGTCACAGACTTGGTCTCAGACCTGGAAAGTGCTTTGGGAAGTGGTTTGTTAATGCTTGTGCCGACCTGCAAGTACTCAGCCTTGGCTCTGGGTTGCCTTCTGACTGTGGGAGGGGTTTCTTATCAATGTCTGGTCCCATCAGCAGAAACAGGAGCTTTTGAATTAAAGATGGTCCTACAGCTGACGTCCCTCTGCTTCTGGCCAAGGGGTGAGATCCGTTGTTCCAGAGTGTTGGGCTGCTTTCCTTTCCTGGACAGCTTTCTGGCTCTATTTATTGTCTATCTCTGGAGGTATTTGTTCCTTCAAGGATCGTGTTCCTTTGCTACGCAGCAGGGCAGGAGTGTGACCCCACGGTGGTTTGGCTGCTGCCTCTGTGTTTCTTAGGGCTGAAGTGTGTGGCAAGGCTACTGCTGCCCAGTCCCTTCTGCCAAGATGTCAGGTGCCTGCATGCAGAAGGCTGGGGCGCTGGAGGGCTTCCTTTGTCCAGTGTGGGAACCCAGTCGCCACGTGGCTCAGCCTCTCTCCTCCTGATCATATTCCTCCAGTTGCTCTGCGAGCTCACTGCTGTCGACTAAAAAAAAAAGGTATAACTTGAGAGTTGTGAGTTAAGTTTTATTTGGGACAGAATGAGGACTGCAGCCCGGGATTCAGCATCTCAGACAGCTCTGCGAGACTGCTCCAAAGCGGCAGTGGGGGGAAGTCAGTGTATAAGGTTTCGGAGAAGGGGGAGTTCAGTACCATGAAGCAGTCATTTTACAAAAGGGTTTCTGTTAGTCATGAGGGTCTGATGTCACCATGAAGGGATTTAGTGCTTCTCTAGTTTGAGGAGATGCAAGGATTGAGATCATAACACCCAACTATCTAAAGACCTGTCCCACCAGATTCCCTGGAGCACAGAGTGCTTCACCCCGCCCTGAACTCCCTCAGGCATTGTTGAAGGTCAACAGCTATGGCAGCATGGGGCTCAGCCTCCGTAGAGGCAGATGGCAAATGCCTTGGTTGTTCGGTCATTGGCAATGCTCTTGGTAAGTGCCAGTTTGTCGTTGACACTGCCCAGGTGTATCTCCCTGCCCAGGGCAACAGTGGCTGTGGTCCTCCCACGCGGCGCCTTCAGTCCTTCTTGGTCTCCAGCTCCTCCCCTCCAAGCAGTAACTGGCCTTTGCCGTCCCCCTGTTGCCTTCCCTGGTGGCGTCTCAGCTCTGTGCTGGGCTCTGGCTGGACCCAGACGGCTTGGGCTGCTTTTCTCAATCCACCTGGTGCTCTGAGGTTTAATGCTGCTCCCACCGTCCCGTCAGGAGCAACTCCCTACATGGAAATAGAAGACACAGAGCCTTCGGATCACAGAACTGAATTTGCAGGCAGACCTGCCGCCTGTCTATGGTCTTGGGCGATCCCTCTCAGCCTCGGTCCTCTATTCTGGATGAATGGGGATAAAGATGCCCGTGTGATGATGCTTGACTGAGCGGACGGGAAGCCTGAGCTCCTGGTGGGTTCCTGGCAGTTTCAGCTCTCCTTCCCTGCTTTGTGCTCTTTCCGGCCCCCCAGAGGCCACGGCTGCCACCGTCCTGGCACTGTTCCTGTTACCGCCGTCTACAGGGAGCCCTGAATTGAGGACACAATCTCCGTGGTAATGAGGAGACTAATAATAGATTGTAAAAAGCCTAGAGTAGCTCATCGAGTCCGATTTGATGGAGTAAAAACTACTGCAAGAGCGTAAAAGCAAAGGGGGGTCTGGAAGGAATGTTGGCACGTGTCTGAAGCCCTTTGCTTGGAAAATACTTGAGAATCTTTCTCTTTTTGGGTCTTTCTCGGGCTCGCAGGCAAATGAAGGAACTGGGATGGAGTCATTTGAGTATGACCTTCGCCCCAATCCGGGTGGACCTAATCTCATCACAGGAGTCCTTTAAGGACAGAGTTCCCTCTAGCTGGTGGCCGAAGGGGAAGCCAGAGAGATTCCAAGCGTGGGAAGAATTTCCTTCCACGTGATACTGTTACTGGCCTGAAGATGGTGCCTCTAGAGGCTGCAAGGAAAGCAGCAGCGACCTCAGGCATGCAGCTCCAAGGAACTGAATTTGGCAGACGATCTGATGAGCTGGGAAGCCTGTTCTTTCCAGGAGCAGCCTTGTGAAACCCTAAGCAGAGACCCAGCTGCGCCTGCCTGGGCTTCTGATCTAGAAAACTGTAAGACAGTAAATGGGTGCTGCATTGAGCTGCCACGTGTGTCTTCATTTTTAGGGCAGCAGTAGAAAGCTGATGCAGCCAAGCTGTAGGGACTGGTGGGGACTGTAGTCTATGCATGTGCACAACCACTGTTCAGCTCCAAGTGCTTGTTGGTATGCAGGAGGCTCTGGGGGAAGAAATCCAGTGTTTCTGGATCTTTCTATCTTTAAAATAGTGTGAAGTATACTGTTTTTTTTTAAAGTAAAAAAACATCTGCTGGGTGAATATACCTATGATCCCTTCACTGAAGCATAACCCCTCTTGGATGGAAAGCATTTGCTACTTTTTTTTTCTTTGAGAAATTGCCTAGTTTAAAGTCTTGTCTTCCATTCATACTACATGTTCAGTGAGGACAGTGTTTCTCTGAAGAGTGTTGACTTGCTGTTGACAATTAGGGACTGAGGTTTTGTCGGGGACTCGGGGAAGGTGGCTTTGGGGGCTAACAGGAGTGTCCCACCCTTTTGGGTGTGTGAAGAGAACTCCCACTATAATTAGGAAGAAGAAGTACAGATTTCTTTATTTCTCTGCAGCTATCCGGATCACCATTCTAAGCCCCATCTTTAGGGAGGGAGGTAGGAAATAGAATGATAGTGAATCTGGTCATCTCACCCAACCTGATCACTTATATTTTCTTTTTAAGTACCGTGGTCTCTTTATGTGAGTCTGGTGGCCCAGTAGTTCAGCACTCTGCCCTTTGCCCGCCGCTAACCGCAGAATGTGACTGCTTCTATGGCGAAAGTGAGGCTTAGGTAACTGGCTGTGTTCCCTGGATCCAGATGGTGCCTCTGACTCCCGGCTTGTCCACCTGTGTGGTGGTGGTGGTGGTACACGCCACTCCCCAGGATAACGACCACTGACGTGTCGTACGTGTCTTTTGGCCCTTTGGGACCAACACAGCCGGACCCGTGGTCCTGGCCATTTCCCTTTGTCTTCAAGTCCTGACCATTGCAGTCGCTGCATCCAGCCCCAGACCTCTGTCCCCCCAGGGACCTTCTTACCACCTCCCTGCCCCCCTCACCTGGGTGTCTACATGTGCCACCTCTAGGCAGGGAGGTTGGGAAGCTTGCCTCTAGCCTCGAAGGTCTCTGGCTCCCACCTACCTACCTGCTGTTTCTAAACCTCTCCTCTTGGTCCCCTTGGCCTAGAAGTGATGAGCTTTTCTTTCCTCTCCTGGGGATGTCCAGGCTGGGAGGAGCTAGAAGGAGCTGGCTAGAAACTTCCCAAGATTACCTCCTCAACCTGTATTAGCCGTAGTGTTGGTATACATGTTTGTGTTCAGTCCCTTGATCGTGTCTGACTCTTTGTGACCCCATGGACTGTAGCCCACCAGGCTCCTCTGTTCATGGGATTTTCCAGGCAAGAATACTGGAGTGGGTTGCCATTTCCTTCTCCAGGGGATCTTCCCAACCTAGGGATTGAATCCCCATCTCCGGAGTCTCCTGCATTTGCAGGCGGATTCTTTACCACCGCGCTACCTGGGAAGAGATGTGTGCAACTGACCAATGAAAGTGAAGGTCAGTCAGTCATGTGCGACTCTTTGCTATCCCATGGACTATACAGTCCATGGAATTCTCCAGGCCAGAATACTGGAGCGGCTAGCTGTTCCCTTCTCCAGGGGATCTTCCCAACCCAGGGATGGAACCCAGGTCTCCCACACTGCAAGTGGATTCTTTACCATTTGAGCCAGCAGGGAAGCCCAAGAATACTGGAGTGGGCAGCCTAGTCCCTTCTCCAGTATGTCTTTCCAACCCAGGAATCAAACAGGGCTCTTCTGCATTGCAGGCGGATTCGTTACCAGCTGAGCTACCAGGGACCAGTAAGGAAACCCCAAATTAGAAGTGGGTCAGGAGCGCTGTCCCAGTTGTGGGTATGATAGGAGCTATAATTAGAATGTATCATTGTATGTGAAAGCATCTGAGAAAATCTAACCCCTGACAGGGGTTTCTGTGCAAGAGGAAGGCTGACACCAGCCAGAGTAATGGGGGAAAGTCCATAAGAGGTTGGTGGAATGTGGGCTGGTCAGCAAGGGCAGGTTATATACAGAACAGCACTTGAATGTCTAATTCAGTTCCGTGTCAAGTTCCATCCATATTCACCCACACTGACCTCCTCTCCTTGGCTTCCCCCCACTCTTCCAGAGCCCACTGACAGCATCCTTGACAAAAGGAGCTGAAGATGCATCACCCTGACCCATTTCCATCTCAGGTTTGAAATTAGAAGTTGCTGTGGGAGGCTTTGCATCGTCACCCAGCTGGGCAATGGGCACCCCCACCACTGTTTCCCAGTTTCTGGTGCTTGCCGAGGCCAGTTGCACCACCTCCTGGGAGCCCCCCTGTGATGCCGTGGGCATTGCCCCTCTGTGCACGGGCACGTGGGGCCAGCCAGAATGGGAGCACGTGTCTGGATCAGATCCCAGCTGCCCTCGGCATTGAGTTGCGGTGCCACAGGCAAGTAGCTTCCCCTTGCAGAGGCTCAGTTTCCACGTCCGTGAGACGGGGACAGTGTTCGTTTCTGCCTCGTGGGGTTGTGTCCATGAAAAAAAAAGAAGGATGTGTAAAATATGCAGCCTCTTCTGGCACAGAGCCAGTGTTCCCTGAATGGTGGTGGTTGCTATTTTAAATTATGTCAGGAGTATTGAGAACACATCAGATTAGGGCTGTGAGTCGGGAGGTTGTTTGTCAGGAACTGTCATAGGGATTGAAGATGAAGGATTTAACCTCTCCAAGGGGGTTCTGCTCCCAGTTTATACGGAGGAAGGCCCAGAGGGCAGAGTGGGGTTTAGATAGGTCATTTCTGCTGATGTGCATTCTCAGCAGAAAGAAAACATGTGTGTGTGTGTGTGTGTGTGTGTGTGTGTGTGTGTGTGTCTTGGGAAAGGAGATATGGCCGTGGGATGGGAATAAGGAAGGAAGTGACTGAGCTGGACTAAGTGGACAGTCACAGTCAGAGGGTGAACTTGACCAAATGCCCTGTGTCTCTGGGTACAAGGCAAGATTTCAAGCCGCCCTGTTTGTTTAGATACCTAGTTCTGTTGAAACCAGAGATTTATCTTGGTCTTTAAAAACTTTTTTCTTCACTCTAAACGTTAGCTCTGCTTGATTTCCTTTGAATAAGAGACTCTTTTAAGATGCCATTGACCCTCTTACTCAGAAAATTTAACATCAGGATACACGCAATTTTTTGTAAGTAGTCCAATTTTTGTGGTTTCTCAGACCCAGGTTAAACATCTTGTTTTATTTATTTTTTTAACAGTGCAAGTCTTGTTTAATTCAAATTGCATCTCAAATAAAAGAATTTTAAAAACACACCCTTATTTTAGACCATTTTCTAAATGAGACCCAAAGCTGCTGAACAAACAGGCGAACTCTTACACATGCTTCAGAACCCTGCCCAAATGTCACCTCTCCAGCAAAGCTTTGTGACATACACAAGTCAGTTGGGCAGCCAGCCCCTCCTCCTGCTTTCATTGTTCATCCCTCTATTAGACCCTGTAATCTATTAGATCCCATAATCACTCATTTCCTGGTTGGTTTCTTCTACTAAACCGTGAGCTCCTTTTCATCTTTCTACTCTTTTTTTTTGGGGGGGGGAGTGCCTAGCACAGAAATATTGCAGGAATGCAATATAAAGGCAGAAAATGAGTTCCCCACTGGAAATGCAGGGAAAGCCCTTTCTTATCTTGTGTGAGGAGGAGAGAGAACCAGGAAGCTGTATCCGATGGGACTTCTCGTGGGGGCTCCGCCATAGGACCGGCATCCACTCTGGCTTTCAGAAGATGAGGGACTGTCAACGGAAGTGGAATCACCAGGAAGAACTGGTGGGAAAGGAGCACTGGCCTCCAAGATCAGATGGGATAAGGGAGTGTGTAGTTGGATGTGTGCTGGGAGAGAGGGATGTTTTGAAGTTCCAGGCTGATTGTGCTGAAGAAGGGCTCTCAGTGGCCCAGTGGCAGCCATTCTCTGGGCATCCAGGGATAACCTACCTGATCCAGGGCAGGAGGGCACCGCTGCTCTGGCTCTGTGGACAGAAGAAAGCCTGTGTCTTTCCCCAGAAGTGTCAGTGGGGAGCCCCTTACCCCACTCTGGGGGTGGGGCGCCCTGGGATGGAGTATCAGCTCGCATAAAAGCTGTAGTCTCTGGAAAAAGAGAGACAGGTGGGTTCTCAGCCATAGTGTGGAGATGCTGGGCTTGGAGGGCGTGAAGGCGCAGCTGCCTGAACTCTGTCTACTTTAGGGTCCTTTGGTTGGAAACTCCTTCCCTGTGGCACTGAGTCCTCCCAGGGCGCGGATGTCTTAGGATCAGTTACACAGCACACCAGGGTGCTTCCCAGGTGGCGCTCGTGGTAAAGAATCCACCTCTGGATTCCATGCAATGCAGGAAGCGCAGGACACTCGGTTTCGGTCCCTGATTCTGGAAGATCCCTTGGAGGAGGAGGCCACGCACGGCAACCCACTCCTGTATTCTTGCCTGGAGAATCCTGTGGGCAGGGGAGACTGGCTGGTTACAGTCCACAGGGTTGCAAAGAGTCAGCATGACTGAAGTGACTTAGTATGCACGCACACAGCATGCACTCGGCAGAAAAACTCTCCATCTCCCCATGAAGGACTTCAGGATGGCGGTAAAACTCCCGCAATGATTTCATGTAAAAGCTCCTAACAAAGAGCAGGCGTACTGCCTTGCTCATGGTACTTTCACCTTCCAGAAATTTACCATCATCTCATTTTCTCCCCAGCTTTAACTCCTTGACTTGGGTGAGAAGGCATTAATCCCTCCACCTTAAGCACTGGGCGCTCTTGCTTTATTTATTGACAAGGGGTCCTTGAACTTGATAAAGTAAGTTGGTTCCAATCCGAAGACTTCCAAAAGACCCAACTTAAGTTCTTTGTCCTCATGCAAAGGGGCAGATGGTCTTCGTGGGCGTGGCTTAGGAAGACTTCCCCAGAACATCCAGGCCGGTCTCCACGTGTTTTCTGCCACCCATTAGAGTTGCATTGTACCCCCTGACAAATACAGGGAGGTTCTGAGACAGCCGCTTTTGGTGTAGTCACAGGGCCCCGTGTGGAGTGGGCTGAGCGTGGGGCCCTGGTGTTTCTGGAGGGAGCAGCGGGGTGACCACCAACTGCCACAGTCATGAGTGTCGAGAAAGCTCCCGCTGTTCCTCTGCATCCCTGTGAGCACCCCTGTTGTTGCTCAGTTGTGTCCAGTTTTTATCTGCGACCTCATGGACTGCAGCACGCCAGGCTTCCCGTCCTTCACCATCTCCTGGAGCTTTGCTCAAACTCACGTCCATCGAGTCGGTGATGCCATCCAGCCACCTCATCCTCTGTCGCCCCCTTCTCCTCCTGCCCCCAATCTTTCCCAGAGTCTTTTCCACTGAGTCAGCTCTTTGCATCAGGTGGCCAAAGTATTGGAGCTTGAACTTCAGCATCAGTCCTTCCGATGAGTATTCAGGGTTGAAACTCTTCAGCTGCTCGGGAAATGTCTGGTGTTTGGCCAAGTGCACAGTGAGTTTCCTTGGGGACTCGGTCCCGGTCCATTTCACACTGCCTGTTTATTCGGAGTGAAATCAGGTCCATGTGTTTCAAGTCCCTTTGTTTGATTCTCTGCTGCATGATTTTTCTTTTTTTAATGTTTGTTTTTGTTGTGGTAAAGGTCAACATAAAACATATTATTTTAACCATATTTAAACTATGCAGTTCAGTGGCACTAAGTACATTCACATTATTGTGCAACTCTCACCATTATTATCTCTCAAATTTTCCACTTTCCTAAACCGAAACTCTGTCTCCAGTAAACAGAGTCTTCATTCCCTCTCCCCACCGCTGGGCCTCTATCTGCTGCATGATTTTTTCTAAGATTGTTGAGGCCCTAAAGTTCTGGATGTTTTCCCTTAGAAGGACACATCTTGCCACAAGGCAATAGGAACCCCAAACCTAAAGGGAGTGAGTGTGTGTGTTGGGGGGGTGCTCTGAGAGATGTGTGGGTGCAGGGCTGTGGGGCCAGCCCTGCCGTCCTTCGGGTAAAGCTGTGTGCCCAGGGGTGACAGGGCGCAGGCTGTCCTCTTGAGGTTTACAAAGCGGAGACCCGGCGGGTGATTTTCCCTGTTAGGAATCAGCCGTGGCTGCCTTGGGGGTGGGCAGCCAAAAGGGCAGGCAGCCGGTCTGCCTCCCCCTGACCTCCTCAGTTCCTGTCTCCCTGGGAGAATCTACTTACTCTCACAGCAAAGGAAGGTCAGAGCCTCAGGCTTAGGGAGGTGCCTCTACTTATTATTTCCTTGCTAACATAAAATGGGGAAGGCTTTTTTCTCAAGAGCCCATTCTAGCACTTTCTCTGGGAGTGGTGAGAAAGGCGAGGTGCTAAGACATGAAAATCAAGAAGACTCCAGAGACCTATAGTTATTTCTGGAGAACCAGACCCAAAGCCCAGGCTGACAGGGGTGATTTGGAAGGCAGGGACCTGTCTGCTTTCTTTGGGAAAAATCCCTCCACACACTCAGCGGCATCTGACACACCAGACTGTGGGCTGTGCCACCCCTCTGCATAGATGACACAAGCTTCCTTCACATGGCACATGATTCTGGGGGTGAGGGGAATGCTCTGTGCCACATGGATGCGCACACACACACACACACACACACACACACAGAGTATCTGATGACTGCAAGACACACACATGCACGCACACACACACACACACACAGTATCTGATGACTGCAAGACACACACACGCACACACACACACACACACACACAGTATCTGATGACTGCAAGTCCATGGTGAGAATGCTATTCCTTCAGCCTATGTCCTCGATTCTTGTTAAACTGCTAAGGACATTGGAGTTTCAGGTTCTGCGCATTTTGGAAGGGCAGACTTTGATGGGGAAGAAAAGAAGGCCAAGAAAACCTAAGGACCTTGAGGGAGGGGTCCTAGAGTGGACTTTTTAGAAGCCCCACCAAGATGTAGGGTTGAGGAAAGATTGTGTAAAAGAGAGAAAATAAACTGTGCTTTATAGATATGTGAGGGGTCTGCTAGCTCTGAGTTAGGGGTTCCCTTGAAGTTGGAAGCATTATCTTATTTTTTTTAACATTAATCCAGAGAAGAGGGGATATATGTATATATATAGCTGATGCACTTTGTACAACAGAAACTAACACAGCACTGTAAAGCAACTGTAGTCCCATAAAAAGAACCCAGTACATTATAAGGGCTTCCACAGGGCTTCCTGGGTAGCTTAGCTGGTAAAGAATCCGCCTGCAACACAGGTTCGATCCCTGGGTCAGGAAGATCCCCTGGAGAAGGGACAGGCTCCCCACTCCAGTATTCTTGGGCTTCCCCGGTGGCTCAGATGGTAAAGAATCCACCTGCAATGCAGGAGATCTGGGTTCAATCCCTGGGTGGGAAAGATCCTCTGGAGGAGGGCATGGCAGGCAGCCCACTCCAGTATTCTTGCCTGGAGAATTCCATGGGCAGAAGAGCCTGGTGGGCTACAGTCCATGGGGTTCGCAAAGAGTCTGACATGACTGGGCGACTAAGCACAGCACGGGAGTTATCTTATAACTTAGGACGGAGATACCTGTCCATGGATGGGGGCCATCCATGAGCTAGGGATGTGGGTGCAGTTTTGTGAATTGATCTTATGGGGAGAGTACATAGCCATCACCAGAATCATGAAGTCTTGGGAAAATGGACGGGAAGCGTGGCAACGGAACCTGAGCCTCAGCAGCCTCACAAGTTCAGGGTGGGTGGGGCTTCCCCCAGCTCCCTGGGTATACGGGGGCAGGTCCGAGAGCCCTGGGACTTTGGCTTTGAAGGGCCCTTCTGCCATCACATGAAGTCTTTATGACTCCTTTGGCCCTTAAAAAACCCAATGTTTCTCTGACCATAAAGATAGAAACTTAGAAAATGGTAATGAAAAGAAAAATCTGTCTTGATTGTATTAATTAATTAACCACTGTAAACATTCTGAGGTATTCTCTTTTTTGTCCTTTTAAGAGAGAGTTGAGATCATAGTATGTCTATGAATAGAGCCCTTTCACTTAACATGACCTCATAATCATCTTGCTTGTCACTAAAAAGTCTTTATGAGCATCACTTTCAATGGTTGCACAATCTTCCATTATGCGGCTGTATTACAGCCTACTTATACATTCTTCTATCATTGGGCACTTGCACTGTTGTTAGCTTTTCACTTTAATAAATAATGCAGTGAGAGGCATCTTTGGGCAAGAAGCTGTGGTCGCATTTTAGAGGATTTCTTCATGACAGATTCCTAGAAGTCTCTTCTGATTTTTGAAGATACAGTATTGTGTGTTAAGACATTGCCAAGACCCATCTGTAAAGTGTGGACATTGAAAAGGACGTGGGGCCAGGCAGCAATGCTCACTGGTTTCTGGCACACACACACATGCCGCTAAGGTGCTGTGGGCATCATGGAGACCTAAGAAATTAGAAGGCCCAACCTTGATCCTTGATGAACCTGCTGTCTCTTGTAGGACCACAACATGCTTAAATAGCCCAAAGGAAGAGATGCCTGTATCTCAGGATCTTGGGAGACCCATGCATGCATTTTTCTGGAAAGGGAGTCAATAGCTTTCATCAGTATCTTTTCATCTACAAAGCTTCAAAGAATTACCCATGAGTTGATTGCTTCCGGTATGTGGAGGGGAGTGGATTACTTTTCTCAATTTATTTTTTCTTTTACTATTTTATCTTATAGTTCTTAGAGTAGAAAAATCCGGTAAACTTCTTTTTTCATGTGTCATTAATATGACCGGTAGCTGAGAAGATGGCCATCAGGGATCCTGGTTTTGCAGACCATGAGGTAGGGTGTGGGAGCGGCCACAGCTTGTACCCAACAGGTGTGAGGCAGATTTTGGCAACATTTTGTCACCTGTACCTGCGGTGGCCTACTCATCTGTTTACATAGAAATCTGCTTCCGCCAGCAGGAGTCCAGTGCTGATAGGGTCACATGATCAGAACACGATGTCACACAAGTGCACAGGACTTTTGGTAACACAGCCCAGTGTTTCTTTATCCCTCTGATGGAGCCTCAGTCTTCACCTGGTTGCTCAGAGTTCAAGAAGCTTCTTACTGCTCATCCACAGTCATCAGGAAAGCCAGCCCAACTCTGCCAGTGTAGAGGAGGCCAGGAGATGGGGTTAGTGTGTGGGCTCCAGGCCTTTCAGTCGGGCCAGAATTTGATGTACACTTGGAAAGTGACAGCCACCGATTGTATTTGTTTTCTCCAGTCTGTGCTGGGCACTTCCATTGGTCTGCTTGCTCTTCCAATGGGAAAATGAGAGCCCCACGTGCCTATAGCCTTGCCCAGGCATCTCCACCAGATAGACACTCACAGTCGTAGGTCTTCCACAGGACCCTCTTAGCTCAGAAGGGGGGCAGTGTTCATGGATTTTGTCAAGTCAGGTTCCTATAGTCAAGACCGCCATCTCCCTTGTGGCCTGTCCCTCGTCTGTGGCTGGAGTCCTCCATGGGGTGGTGGGGGGGCTATGTGGAGAACATGACTGCACAGCAGAGACCTCATAGGAGGCAAGGTGCCTTATCTCAGAAGCTCCCCAATCTGGCTCGCTAATAAATCTGTATAATTTTTTAAATTATTACTTTATTTTTTTAATTCCCAGATGACTGTTTCTCCAGGTTCAGCTGAGTTTTTCTTTCCTGACCCTTGACTTTATCTTGGAGTAAACCCTCTTCTCCCTGTCACTCTCCTAGCCTTCGATCCTTTGTTTTCTCTTGACCCAGAACGGCTTAGTTTCCCAAAGGGCGTCCATCTCCCTGGAACTTACGTACCCAGTATAGTCATGGTGCATGCACGCTAAGTCACTGTAAGCATAAGTCTTGTTTGGTCTCAACTCCATTGCCAGAGGCGCCAACACCCCCAGTCCACCCCTAACCAGATAAGATGAGGGCTGAGTCACTGCCGTGTCTCAGATATAAGGAATATCCGCTCTTCTCATAAGGAACTGGAAAATATTAAACAGACGCATCTGTGACTGCTGCCGGCCCTAACCTGTAATGCAAAATAAAAAAGAAAATACACAAAAGATAATCCTTTGTTGGTGGTTGTAGGGGAGACAGGTAAAAGCCTAGCCTTCTGAAGTATGCGATTAAGAAATTCTTCCTCATACTTAATCAGACTCACATTGGCCATGATTTCAGCTTTATTCCAGTTCTGTCCAGATAAAAATACTATTCTCTTTGCTACACATATTTTTAATAATTATATTTTACAAATAAAGATATGTAAAACATTTCACATGTAAGATAACTTTTGACAAAATATATTTTATATGTAAAGCCTGTATTGTTTACTTTAATAGAACATTTTATATTTAAATATTTTAATTTTACAAATAAAACTATATATGAAATGTTACAGGTTAATATAAATAAAATATTAAGTGAAACACCTGATATTGGCATTTAAAAATATTTGTAAAAATAGGCTAGTTAAATGTATGAAAATAAATCTTAATATTTGAATCACTGTGATAGTTGAATACTAAAGTAATTCGACTTGAATGTTTAAAGTAATACTGAAATATATAGAACATGTTATTTTTGCACAAAAGGTGTAATAAGATGTTTTAAAATTGTAGTAAGAGTAGCTAGTCATAGAGTGAGGTCAACCCCAGCGCTCTCTGACAACCTAGAGGGGTGGGAGGTGGGAGGGGCCATATGTATACTATTGCTGATTCATGTTGATGTTTGGCAGAAAGAAACACAACTGTTGTAAAGCAACTATCCTCCAATTAAAAATAATAAAAATTTAAAAAGATAAAATTTTAAAAAAGAATAATAATGGCTCAGCTGGTAAAGAATCTGCCTGCAACGCAGGAGACCCCAGCTGGATTCCTGGGTAGGGAAGATCCCCTGGAGAAGGGACAGGCTCCCCATTCCAGTTTTCTTGGGCTTCCCTGATGGCCCAGATGCTAAAGAATCCACCTGCAATGCGGGAGACCTGGGCTCGATCCCTGGGTCAGGAAGATTCCCCTGGAGGAGGGCATGGCAACCCACTCCAGTATATCTGTCTGGAGAATTCCGTGGACAGAGGAGCCTGGCGGGCTACAGTCCATGGGGTAGCAAAGAGAGACGCCTGAGCGATTAAGTACACACACACACACACACACACACACACACACACACACACACACACACACACACACACACACACACACACACACACACACACACACACACACACACACACACACACACACACACACACACACACACACACAGTAGAAACTGCCCAAAAAAAGAGTAGTTGCATTCACTTCCTGGTTCATAAACGGGAAGCTGGGGGCCACAGCGCCCCTGTCTGCCTCTCGGCGCCAGCGCCCTGATGTACTATTTGTCCTCCATCCGCAGGCATCGGCAAGAACGTCATCTGCGACCGCGCGGCCACGCCGCTGGACGCCTTCCGCATGATGTCGGCCGCCCACTACTACCCGAAGCTCATGAGCGTCATGGGCAACGTGCTGCGCTTCCTGCCGGCCTTCGTGCGCATGAAGCAGCTCATCGAGGAGGGCTACGTGGGCGAGCTGCTGGTGTGCGAGGTGCAGGTGCATGGCGGCAGCCTGCTGGGCAAGAAGTACAACTGGAGCTGCGACGACCTGATGGGCGGCGGCGGGCTGCACTCGGTGGGCACCTACATCATCGACCTGCTGACCTTCCTCACCGGCCAGAAGGCCGTCAAGGTCCACGGGCTGCTCAAGACCTTCGTGAAGCAGACCGACCACATCAAGGGCATCCGCCAGATCACCAGCGACGACTTCTGCACCTTCCAGATGGTGCTGGAGGGCGGGGTGTGCTGCACTGTCACCCTCAACTTCAACGTGCCCGGCGAGTTCAAGCAGGACGTGACCGTGGTGGGCTCGGCCGGGCGCCTCCTGGCCGTGGGCACGGACCTGTACGGCCAGCGCAACAGCGCCCCGGAGCAGGAGCTGCTGGTGCGGGACGCCACGCCGGTCAGCAACTCCCTGCTCCCCGAGAAGGCTTTCAGCGACATCCCGTCGCCCTACCTGCGCGGCACCATCAAGATGATGCAGGCCGTGCGCCAGGCCTTCCAGGACCAGGACGATCGGCGCACGTGGGACGGCCGGCCGCTCACCATGGCCGCCACCTTCGACGACTGCCTCTACGCCCTGTGCGTGGTGGACACCATCAAGCGGTCCAGCCAGACGGGCGAGTGGCAGAACATCGCGGTGATGACCGAGGAGCCCGAGCTCAGCCCCGCCTACCTGATCAGCGAGGCCATGCGGCGCAGCAGGGTGTCTCTGTACTGTTAGCCCGGACTCGGGGGGCCGGGGCGGGGGGGACCCGGACTGGGGACCCGGCGTGACCCAGGCCGCCAGCCGGGGGGTGGGGGTGGGGGGAAAGGGGAGGTGGTCTCCAGGAGTCTGGGGGCCGGGACGTGGAAAGGGGCAGTGTGTGGGAATGGGGTCCGGGAGGCCGAGCCCCTACCCGGATGAGGGGCCCCAATCGAGACTGTGTTGGGGGGCTGCCTCCCGCTGCCCTTCAACTGTGAGCAGCCGGGAGAGCTGGCTGGCCTCTGCACCATCTTCATCGCCGGCGGACTCCCACCCACCGCCCCCACCCCCCTCCACCTACTCCACCTCCTCTTGGCCTCCTTTGCAAGCCAAAGGCCCCTGCGCCATCAGGGCCCCTGAATCCAACAGGCGAGCTCAGCGGGCATTAAGGCGCATGGTTAGGTGGCCACGCCAGCCCCTTGGTCTGGGGAGAGATGGGTATCGGTGGCTAAAGAGAAAGTTCAGATTCCAGGAAGCCACTTACAGGGTCTGTGGGGGATAAAGTACTTGGTAGCAAAGTATGCAGCTTTCTTGAAGGCTGGGCCCTGGAAGCTGGAGGGAGGAGGTGTCTTCCTAATTGACTTACTGCCCTTTAACTGGCCTGAGGCGAGATCAAGGAGTGCCAGGAAGGGCCAGCAGAGAATCGTGTTCCCTGGAGCCAAAAGGTGAGGGCAAGGGCACCAAAAATAGACAAGGCGGAGAAGAAAATTTCCCTTTGGACGTGTCAGGATTGAAAGCCCACAAGGACCCACCTTGTAACTGTTTCCGGTGCAGTGTTGACATGGTCCTTTCACAGCACCGAGGAGACAGCAGGACTGAGGTGTGGGTCTGACCACAGGCTCCTGGGTTTTTGTCCAGGCCCGGGGGCAGCCTTGAGCTCCAGGCTCGCAGGGGCAAGTCCCCAGCAGAAGGGAAAGTGAACCAGGCCTGCACCCGTCTCTCCTGGCAAGCTGGGGAAGGACTCCCAGGAGAGTCCCCAGCTTTGCGGATTTTAAAAGGGAAGCCTTCAGGTTCACGCAGATATAATCCTCTTCCATTTGGGGTAGAAAAATGTCAAGGCTCTTTTTCTTAGTTTTGACCTTTGCTCTCGTGCATCAAAAAAGTGAAAAACTGTGACTAGGTATTAAAACAAAAGGACAACAAGGAACATTATTTTAGAACCCCCTGAAGTGTATAGTTTGCATAGGCTTGAGAAAGCTAATGTAGGGAAAAACATCTCCCTCCCCTGGTCTCCTCTCCCTCTTATCTTAACGCCCTCTGCTTACCGAGCTTTTATTGGAGATGGTAAACTGCAGGCTTGGAGCAGGCAGTGCCAGAGGGAACAACCAGAGACAGACAGACACACACATGTTTATAAATGCTCTCTACCACCATGTCACTAAAATCCCTCTTAGGAATTCAGACCTGGTCTTGAAAGAAAGCTCAAGTCAAATACATTTTGAAAATGAGGACTTATCCTATTACTTCCTTTTCTTAATTCTTCTCCACACATAGGATATTTGTTGAGGTGGTGTTGAGGTGGTTACTTGCAAGTCTACAGAGTATGTTCACCGAAACCCAGCTGCTGTCGTCAGCAGACAAGTAACATTTGGAGTCTTTTCAAATGGGCCGCAGTGGGACTGGAAGGGAGTTTAAGGGCTGAGAGTGGACCCCAGGCTCTGAGCAGGCAAAGTCTCAAAATGCACTAACTGTCTGATCAGTTGCTCCTCCATCCTCATACACTCTGCATCCCAGGCTGACCCTGGGTGCAATGACGCCATGTCCAAACACCCCAGGCATATTGGTATTTTCTAGCACAGAGGAGTAGGAATCATCTTCCTAGGAAGAATTTCCCTGCTTCCTGAGCTTTCCTGCCATGTGGGAAGGTTAGCCGGCTACAACTCTCCATCATATGATTGGTTCCTGCTCAGTTGACAGAATCAGCATGCCAGCTTTTGTATCTAACAGCTCAAAACTAGAGGTTTGGTAGCATGGAAGTCTTTCAGTGAGAGTTTGAGTGGAAGGCCATGCCATGGACCTTTGGGGTTCAGATTCTCCTAAATTCCTCTCTGGATTTATAGCTTTTGTAGAAACTGAGTGGAAAGATTTTTTTTTTTCCTAGTTGGCCCAAAGGGTTGTGATTGAGGAAGAAAAGAAAGGAAACTAGTGACCCTATGGGTCTTGTTTTTCTAAGTCATTTATAATCTTAAGTGGGGCTGTTCCTAAGGGTTCAATTTTGTTTCTGTACTTTAAATACTTGGAAGTTCTTCCCCCCCCCAAAGATCTCTGAACTCTGTGCTGAATACTTAGTGTCTAAAACAAAAATTATCATTTGAGGCTGGGGTATATGGAAGAATATATATTCTTAAAAAGAAGCATGAAAAATATTTTAGTAGGTGTACTCAAATTTTATCTACTGAAATGCATGTGATAGGTAGATGCAGGAACAGGTGGAAGAAAAGGCCTAGATGGTTCATTTTGTTAATAGAAAAGTTACAGTAAATGGCTTTGTTAGTGCTTCTTTGGCCCCAGTCCTGTCACTTGCGAAGACGTTATTAGGAGCCACAATACAAAGTTGAAATCTCCAGCTCTCAACAGCATTCTCTAGGACTTTGTCCCAGCCTAGCACCCTAGTAGTACCCTCAAGGGACTGGGAACCCTTGGCTGGATTGGAGCTTCGATGAAGCTTCTGGAGTCATCCAGCCCCTCTCTCTCTCTGCCTTGTTGAATGTGTTTCAAGGGTCCAGCGTAATACAGGCTCCATTTCAGGGTCATCATAGTTAGTCCCCACTTGCCTGGTTTATCCCCATCATTCTTTTGGGGGGGTCTCTGATAACTGGATGTAGGGCTCTTGCCCTTGGTGGCCTCAGCAGATGTTCCAGATTCTGAGAGAGGGTGTAAGGGGTGCTCACCTGGTGCCCACAAGTGTTCGGGAATGCTCTGTGCTTATTTGGAAGGTTCAGGTTCTCTGAGTTTTCTTCTGGAGGGTTAGTGACCCCATCAGCTCCCCCTGTGACTCCTCCTCACCCCCCTGGGAGAGGTGTGGCAGGGACCACAGGGCCCCCTCAGCCCACCTTGGGCCCCAAGGGCAGTCTTGGCCGACTCCAGCAGAAGCGGAAGTTCTCCCAGGCCCTTTTTCCGTCTGCAGAGAGCCATCTCACTCCTTTCTGTGCCCACATTTCCTGATCATCTGCTGTGTTTAGGGTATTTTAAGTGTGGTGGTTTAGTTGCTCAGTCATATCTAACTTTTGCAACCCTGTAGACTGTAGCCCACCAGGCTCCTCTGTCCATGGGATTTTCCAAGCAAGAATACTGGAGTGGGTTGCCATTCTCTCCTCCAGGGGATCTTCCTGGCCCAGGGATTGAACCGGGGTCACCTGCATTGCAGGTGGATTCTTTGCCAACTGAGCCAAGGACATTCTCTTACTTAATCCATAAAACCACCCTATAGTATTGGGTATCGTTAGTCCCATTTTATACATGAGAAAATTGAGGCTGAGAGGATGAGTCACTTGCCCAGGGTCACAAAACTATGAAGTAAAGGGGGAGTCACCTGAATCCAAAAACCTTCCTTCTCCTCCAAACCTCATGGCCTCCCATGAAGGAAGGTGTGCGCCTCTGCCGTTCTTTGCCAGGCAGGAGAGCGCTCCTTGTTGAACCCTGTCGGGGTCTGCGGGGCCACAGTGATTCGAGTCCCCTGTGCCCTGCGTGGGGCTCCCCGCTGCGGCTGACAACACCTCCCCGTGGAGCCGGGTATCACAGTTTCCTTGTAGAGCTGCAAATAGAAGAGTCGATTTTTCTTCCTTTTCCAAACTGGAAATATCACTCAGCTTCTTTTAAAATCAACTTCCTAAGTTGATTCTGATGGCAGGCGATGCAGCCAACCGCAGAGCTGGGGATTTTTAAGACGTTGTTGGCTCATTATTATGGGGTTGTGCTCTTGCTGGTCCTAATAACATAGGAAAATGTCTCTTCTCAGGGAGTGGGGCGTTAACTGTGCATCTGACTCGGATGTTAGCTGTGCATGGCATTTGTACCTTTAGACTCTCTTAATTCTTAATCTTGTCTCATAGCCGCAGCTGTTGAAATGGACCTGTGGTCAAAGATGTGGTTTCTAATTGCATTGCTTTTATCCTAGTGGGTATAGCAGAATGGGGGAAATTCAGCATTGGTAAGGGTACCCTGGGGAGAAAGTAACTCCAGCTGCGACTGAAGGGAATTCAGAGTCAATGTATTCAGTAGTTCCTCTTACAACCCCAAGAGGTTGTTGCTGTCGATGTTCAGTTGCTGAGTCGTGTCCAACTCTTTGCAGCCTCATGGACTGCAGCACATGAGGCATCCCTGTGCTTAGCTGTCTCCCTGAGTTGGCTCAAACTCATGTCTGTTGAGTCGATGATGCCATCTAATCATTTTGCCCTCTGTCACCCCATTCTCCTGCCCTCAATCTTTCCCAGCATCAGGGTCTTTTCCAATGAGTCAGGTCTTCACATCAGGGGCCATAGTGTTGGAGCTTCAGCACCAGTCCTTCCAGTGAATATTTGGGGTAGATTTCCTTTAGGATTGACTGATTGATCTCCTTGCTGTCCAAGGGACTCCCAAGAGTCTTCTCTAGCACCCCAAGAGGCTAAGTAATGTAAAAATAAAGGAACTGAATATGCCACTTCTCAGCCAGGACTGAAACCCCAGTTTTCTGACTCAAAGCGCCATGCTGCCTCCCACAGCATCTCAGAGCTCTCAGATGGGGAGAGGGAGGCCCGCAGCGGTGACATGACTTGTCCGAGGTCCCAGGGCTGGTTGGGAGAAGAGTTGCAGCGAGAGCTGGAACCTGCAGCTGACTGTGTTCCCTGAGCTGTTACAGCTGAATTCATTTAAAAAAAATCAATTATGTCTCTAATGTAGTCAGAAAACTGTTTAGCATTTCCCATTGTGACTGTAGTGTGAATAGTGGTCTATAATTTGTACTGTGTTTGGCGAGGATGGGGGACACACGTTCAGATGCTCACCTCTGAGATTCCCGGAGGCCATCTCTCCTAGGCCCTGCCCCCTGGGTCCAGAATAGGCCTTGACCAGCTTAGGACTCCTGGTCCACCACCGTCTCTCCATTTTCAGGCTTCCAAAGCCTGCAGTTCACGGGCAGAGGCCACGACCCTGGAGAGTTTTTTGTTTTTTTTTTTTTTAAAGCAACTCTCAGAGCCCCGCACTTCACTTCCCTTTTGGGGACAGCGAGACAGGTAATGAGATAAGAGCTGTGCTTGTCTGCTGCCCCCAGGCGCCCGCCCAGCCTGCCGCAGCCCAGGGCAGTGCCCCGGGTTTGAGGGGACAGCCCTGAACTGGCCTTCCGGACTCCTCCCAAGAGGAGTGAAAACCTTCAGTGCTGCTCTCCAGGCGCTGGGCTCAGCGGTGCCATCAGAGCTCGGAGATGAAGTCAGTAAACGCCGCGGACCTGAGCGGCAGAAGGCGGTGGCCTACTGACTTTTTCCCGGCTTCATCACGGTTCCTATTTGCTGCAGCCCTTGCGAGGGTCACCCGAGCATCTGGCTCTCCGTCAGGCTCCTGTAGCACCGCACTACTGAACCCTCTTGCATCCGTTGCCCTTGTCCGCAGCAAGAGTGAATAGAGGGATAACAAGACCACGTCACGTGCAGGGGCTCCGTGCTTGGCGGGGTGGTGTGAGCGGGGCCCCCGGAGCAGCCCTGGTGTCCCCTGTCCTTGCCCGTCCGGGTCCCTGCTGTCCTCCTGCGGCCATCACAAGGGCTATGTTGTTGTTGGCGGAGCCCTGTGGTTTCTCCCCATGAACTCCATGACTGCTTGGTGATTCTCGTCCGCAGCTGGGACACAAAACCCAAGCTGGCGACCTACCCTCTTCCTTTGCTGCCCTTTTCTCTGTCCGGCGTCCAGCCGTGTTTAGTATTCTGGCCCTGTGCCTTGCCCAGGGGAGGCAGAAGTTTCTCGTGATGATGGCTTTCTGTTTGTCGCCTGGTGCTTTTACTGTGTTTTATTTTTTAACCAAAATTGCATCTGTTTGGTTGGCAGTGTTGAGTACGTATTTATTGTGTTTTACAGACATGAGTATATATATGTATGTATATGTATAAAAAAAACTTATCTATGAAAAGTCAAGGCATGTAAACTAGATATTTTAAAGAGTTATTTATCAAGGGGAAAAGATGTGTGTTATAAAGTAAACAGAGTCTATATTTTATATATAATGTAGATAGCAAAACATAGCTTATAAATTATAGAAGGTTTGGGTTTTCTTTTTTTATTATTAAAGCAAAACAAAAAAAAAAAGACAATGAATGCAACTGTTCTTAGTGTTTTACAAGCTGAACGGCTGTGGGTGGTGGCCTTCCCTCCCGGGCCCTTGGGCTGAACAGTTTGTGCTCAGGGCCTGATGCCCGTGTTACGTCTGTGATGCTCAGGGGGCCACGGCTTACCATCACCCCGCCAGCTGGCACGTGCCACTTCAAATGTGGCTTCCTGCTGTCCTCCCCAATTGACATTGGCGGGATAAAGGAATGGAAGTAGCAAATAAAGATTGAAGAGACGATGTAATTTCAGCTGCTTTTTGTTTATTAGACCCAAATACTCAAGCTGATGGGCTACGTACCTGGTCGAATTGTGGGATATGAAGCAAGGATGGGGGTGGGAATGATGATGATGCATCTGGGGTGTGGGTGTGTGTCTGGTGCGGAGGGGAATCTGTTCCGGTGTCAGCATCCGTGAGACCGACCAGTGGAATCTGCTTCTGCTTCTTTGATGGTAGATGTATTTAAAGTTAGAACTGGAGGCACTTTAGAACATCTGGCTCAAATCCTGGCTCTAATTTTGAAAATGTGGACATGGAAGGGAAATAATCTGCCTAAGGCCACTTGGAGTGTGTGTGTGTGTGAGTGAGAAGGCCCAAACCAGGCAAATAAGATGACAATAGAGACCTTAGACTTAGGATTCTGTTATACCAAGATCTTAACCTAACACCTCCCACCAAGCTCTATAAGACACGTTCAAATAGGCTCCAGTGACTCTTTCCAAGAGCATCTTTGCTTTGTTCTTAGCAGCATTTGAGGGCCACCATCGTGGACTAAGATCAGCCGAATCTGAGATTTGTGTGGATGAGGTCTCTCGTAGATAGGCTGGCCTTTCCACCCTCTACTGTCTTAGAGAACACACAGGTAATTCTTCTGGTCCATGCTTTCCCATCACGTTAAAACAGGAATTAGGAAGAGAAATACACAAGCTGAAGTCTCATTGTTCATTTCTTCATGAGCAGGTCGTCATATTAATGCACTGAGAACACAGCCCATCCCTTAAGACAAAAAGGTGCCACAAATGCCTGTGTTCACATGGGTCCTGAGGATACACATGTAACCTCTCATACTTAACGACAGTGTAGTCAATCTGAGATCGGTTCTGAAGAAGGCCGTGAGACAGACTACTTTGTCAAAGCTGCAAGTGCCATGTGCCCAACTGTAGAATGTTGTGCATGGGGTCCAGTTCTCTGAGTTTCTTCTAGCCACATGGCCTGGGAACCAGCCCCTGGTGAAAGACTCTACCATGCTCCTGAGCATCAATGTGCGTTTTCAATCCAGGAGCAAATTGTTCCTTCACAGGTTTGGAATTTCTTTGCAATGCTGGTTTCTCTCAAGCTTATTTCTTGTTACAGAAACAGGATTATACTGTGTCCTGCTGAATAACAGGATGTGATCACAGTGCTTTCATAGTCTCTGGACTGTGGTTTAAAAAGAATAGTTGCAATTACATTGCAAGTCATTCAGGTTGTAGTTGATGGATCAAAGAGAACTCTGTGTCCCCCTGTGCCTGTCGACGTCCCCCCTCTGCTACCCCACCACACACACACACACACACACACACACACACACACAGAGCCATTTTCTGTTTCTACCTTCTGCTTCCTTTATCTTTTGTATTTTTAGTATCTGTTGTGACAAGTTTATATGATACAACCTGAAACACAAAATGACTGTTACAATTGTTATGAGAACAAAATACACATCTACAAAGCATGCAGAAGATTGTATAGAAATGAAAAAATAACAATTCCACCTCACTCTAAGTTGTATGCTCCTGTTTTATCAAACTGTGTGCGTGCTAAGTCACTCCAGTTGTGTCCAACTCTGTGCAACCCTATGGACTATAGCCCTCCATGCTCCTCTGTCCATGGGGATTCTCCAGGCAAGAATACTGGAGTGGGTTGCCATGCCCTCGTCCAGAGGATCTTCTGGACTCAGGGATCAAACCCACGTGTCTCACGTCTCCTGCATTGGCAGGTGTGTTCTTTACCACTAGCACCTCCCGGGAAGCCCTTTATCAACCCACACTTACCTTAATCTTGCCTAAGCAGAAAAAATCCCTCTGCCTAGACATTCCTAGCCAGTGCCTACACACACTGGTCAGTAGCAGTGCCCCCTGCTGGAAGGTTGGCCAGGAAGTGCAGAGAATAGAATGGAACCGGACACCACCTCGTAGAGTTTGAGCCCTGTCATGACCGATTAAGACAGCGTGACAGCTTACTTAAACCAAAACTTGGACAAAGAAGCTGATGCAAAACATTCAGAATTTGCCTTGTTCTTTCAAGTTCAGTTTCCTTTTGAATCCTATCTCTGAGTCTCCAGCCGCTGGTGAATTCCTGAGAGATGACTTGCACTAGGACAGCCTTTGCAGGTTTGCTGTGGTCCAAGCACAGCTCTGCAGGAGGAGCTCACATCTAAGCTGGCGGTTGGACTTCCTCCAGAAATACCCCCAATGAAGGGAGCACCTTTCTCTCCTACTGTTACACAAATGGTGATCACCTGGAGTCCAACCAGACGCTCCCTTTTAGCTACAAAGGAAGTTGAAGGACTAACTTTAGGAGCAACTTCTCGGGCAGTTACAGATTCATTCCTTTCTTGATTGATGGTGTGTACATGGATGGGGCTCAATCCCAGAATTACCATCTGGGTGTACACATTCAGAAGTCCCATTGTCTCTGACCCATTCATCATTGGCCATCAGCGCTGTGGATGCAGAACGCCCTGGGGAGGAGGAACCCTAAGAGGGCTGTGAGCAGCTGCAGTGGATGTGGAGATGATGTCTACAAGCCCACGAGGCCCCAGGGAGTCCCTAGTCTGGCAGTTGGCCCCCCAAAGTCACTACCTGCCTTTTAGAGTGCCCTGAGGGGTCTAAATCAGGCAGAAGCCAGACCAAAGCTGTTTGAAGCTGCCTGGGGAATGGTGACTCACGCCAGACTCTTCAAAACCAGAGACCATGCAGGCATAATAGCTGGTGAAACTACAGGCAGGGAAGCAAGGCCCGAGGCCCTATCGTCTTTCCAGACCTTCTGAGGCGGCTTGCCGGGGATGCGGTGGCTAACAGGTGAGCCTGGGGTACAGGTCCCCTTAGTGGTGCTGAACTCAGGGATCTGCCTTGGCGCTCAGGTTCTGCCATGAAGCAGAAGGAAGCCATCCTGGGACAAGCAGCTCTGCATCAGCTGTGAGATGCTAAAAAGCCTGGATCACGGAGGAAGCAAGTGGGTGGGGAGGGATGGGGAGAAAAGAGAAGGAACTGGGGTTATGGGATTGGCTGGGCAGCAGGGGGATACAGGGCAGAAGCAGGAGTGGGTATTGATGCCAAGGGTAAAAAGAGAGGAACAGGGAAGAACTGGAGAAAGGTCAGAGGCCCGCATTTGAGATATGGAAAGTTCTGGAGATAAGTAAAGGGTACGGTTGCTCTGTGACTGACAGCCCTGCTCTGTGCTCTGAGAACAGCTTGGATGAGGAGGAGGACAGCGGATGAGAAAGCACGAGGGCGGAATTCTTACAGAACTTGGCAGCGTCCGGCTGACTCACTTCTGGAGCTGTGCATGGCGGTCCAACAGCCGGCATTTTCTGGAACAATTTCCACACCAGTCTCAATGCGTTAAGTGCGCACCAGACCCCAAGTGCACCCTGCATCCCTTCCTCTGCTCATGTTGCTTTTCCTGTTTGCAATCCCCACGCCCCCCACCTCAAACCTGAAGTTTTGAAGGATACACCAGCTGACATTTCACCTGTCCTTTGACACAATCAGGAATCTTCCAGATAGCATGTTTTTTTTTTTCCTGCACACACAGAATCTCTCATCCCAGTTCAGCTTTCAGAGACCCTCCCCGCCAGGCCATCGCTACAACCTGCTTTCTCCTCCCCTGCTGGAGGTTTTCTGAAGACAGTCTCCCACGGGAGGAGACTTGGTCCAGCAGGACTGACAGTCGTCAGCTGCACCCAACTCTGGCTTCTGCTGTCTTGAGCCCCACCTCAGTCTTTGGATCTGTCCTGGGTCTCATGATGTTGACGGGGACATCCAGGCAAAGGCTGATTCCTTTCCTTCCTCCGGTGGCATCTCAGCCATTCCCAGCCTGCTCTCATTCCCTAGCTGGACTCTCTCCCTATCCACCGAACTGTCCCTTCATCCTTCAGTTGGGCCAGAGTCTTTGAACTTGGATAGAGAGAAAAAAACCCAAACCAAATCAACAAAATGCATCTTCATCTTCACTAACTCTAACTGAAACTTCTCATATTCTTCAATTGTGGCATCAAATTCCAATCGGATGAGCAGTGTCTGTGACTTTACCCCCACTAACAATCACATATATCTTCAGATCTCATTACTGGATTTTGCAGATATCTTGAAATACCATGTATACTTGTCACTTCTCTAAAATTATGAAAATCATTAGACTATCACCAGATCTTTTTATTTATTAATAATACTTCAATAAAAAGCCCATACATTGGCCTATCACAAAAGTTTTAAAAATTGGGGGAATAACTATGACAACATAATTTGTTACTCTGTAGCTATAGGTACCTTATTTTATACATTCAAAAACATTCCGGGAGTTAAACACATTATCCCAAAAAGGGATCCATCGGCTTCACCAGATTGCCAAAGATATGCGAGACATGAAGACGTTGAGAACCCTTGAGTGTGGCAGAAATAGCCTTGGCATAACCCTTACTCTCAACTATAAAATTTTTCCATGGTTATTGAATATGATTTAAACAATATACAATTAATTGAAAAGAGATACTCTGAAATCTGAAGACCCCTTCTGGGTGTCCAAACCCTTGTCTTTAGGAAATTATTGCTCCAAAGCCCTATTTCCCAAACAAAGCAGAGCACCAGAATCAGAAGGGTTCTGCACTGAAAACCACCTGAACTGATCTGGGGGCAGAAGAGGTAGCTGGAAATTTTTTTAAATGCAGATGACACAGGCATCTATTAAACAGCCCACTCTGTCCAAGGAGGTTAAAATCCACTTCACCCCAGGCCCTCATTCCACGTTTTAGAGGTAAGCCCCATTCACAGGCTTCCCCAGTGGCTCAGGGGTAAGGAATCTGCCTGCCAGTGCAGGAGACGTGGGTTCCATCCCTGGATCAGGAAGATCCCCTGGCGAAGGGAAAGGCAACCCACTCCAGTATTCTTGTCTGGAGAGTCCCATGGACAGAGGAAGCTGGTGGGCTACAGTCCATGGGGTCGCAAAGAAGTCAGGCAGGACTTAGCGACTAAACAACAGCCACTTCACAATTTATCCCTTTCCCTGAAATTATCCCCATACATACACCAATATTATATGTGCCGTACACACGGTGGCATCTTGTTCTTTTTTTCTTAATGTATTTTTAACCTTTTTTCCACACTAGCCTGTATCATTGACTTCATTCTTTTTCATGGCTTTGTCGAAAACATCTACATGAAAAATTCTAACTAAAAAAATTTAAGGCTCTGAAGACAGATGATGTTGGTTACGTAATCATGCAAATTTCTGAGAAATCACTGACCCACCCACTTAAAGATGGTTAAGATGGTAAATTTCGTGTTTTGCCAGGGCTTCCCTGGTGGCTCAGTGGTAAAGTGTCCACCTGCCAATGCGAGAGACCTGGCTTCAATCCCTGGGTCGGGAAGGTCGTGTGGAGGAGGAAATGGCCACCTTCTTCAGTATTCCTGCCTGAAAAATATCTCATGGAGGGAGGAGCCTGGGCTCCATGGGGTCACAAAGAGTCAGACATGCCTGAGTGACTGGGCACGGCATGTATATTTAACCACAATATAAAAAAATGCTAAGCTTTCCAGGTAATGGAGCCTCAGCTCCCCAGTGCCTCCCCCACCTCCCCTCAGGTCAGCCAGCTCAACATCTTAGAAACACCTCCTCTTTTTTGCCTCTTTGCTGCCATCCAGAGCCCTCTTGTTCCTATTTCTTTTCGGAAGCAAAAGCTCCCTTTTCCACAGGTGGCTGTTACCAGAGTGTAAGTGGATGAAAGTTTCTTTCCTAAGCCTGTCAGAAGTCAGCAGACAGCTGGCATTGCCGCGGACAGTCCAGGCTCTGGTGGGGACTGAATCCTTTTCAGCTCTGGAATGCCTTTCATCCTCTGTGTTGAAAGCTTTGCGGAAATTAGGCCAGGGCTTGTGAAACAATTCAAGCCTGGTCGCAAACAACCCCCAGAGTCTACGCTAATGCTTCCTCATATTTTTTTTCAGTGGCGTTTTGACATCCTTCACCCAGCTAAAGGGTTTGGGAAAAGCCTTTTCATAAGGAGCCTGTTCAGATAAGTTCAAGTTTAGTAGAGTCACTCAGTCATGTTCGACTCTTAGTGATCCCCATCCAGCAGCACGCCAGGACTCCCTGTCCATCACCAACTCACGCCAGGACTCCCTGTCCATCACCAACTCCTGGAGCTTGCTCAAACTCATGTCCATCGAGTCAGTGATGCCATCCAACCATCTCGTCCTCTGTCATCCCCTTCTCCCGCCTTCAATCTTTCCCAGCATCAGGGTCTTTTCCAATGAGTTGGTCCTTCACATCAGGTGGCCGAAGGATTGGAGTTTCAGCTTCAGGATTAGTCCTTCCAATGAATATTCAGGACTGATTTCCTTTAGGGTGGATTGGTTGGATCTCCTTGCAGTCCAAGGGACTCTCAAGAGTCTTCTCCAACACCGCAGTTCAAAAGCATCAATTCTTTGGTGCTCAGCTTTCTCTATAGTCCAACTCTCACATTCATCCATGACCATTGTGAAAACCATAGCCTTGACTGGATGGACCTTTGTTGGCAAACTAGTGTCTCTGCTTTTTAATATGCTGTCTAGGTTGGTCATAGCTCTTCTTCCAAAGAGCAAGCATCTTTTAATTTCATGGCTACAGTCACCATCTGCAGTGATTTGGGAGCCCAGAAAAATAAAGTCAGCCACTGTTTCCATTGTTTCCCCATCTATTTGCCATGAAGGGATGGGACTGGATGCCATGATCTTAGTTTTACATGTCCTGAAATTCAGCACCATGTGGGGGATCTGCAGGGTTTAGGGTACTCCCATTGATCCGTGGACGCCGGAGCAGTTCAGATCAGAGGGAACAAGAGCTGGTCTGGAGCACGGCCTCATGGACCCGTCAGCCCAGGCAGGTTCTCCCAGAGGCTCTGTCCATTGGTGTGACATCAAGTCCATGGGAAGTGTTGCCGTGGCTACATACGGACTCAAGGTACCAAGGCACATAATTATTTTAGTCACCCGGAGGAGTCACTGAAGCACCAAATTCTTGTCTCTCCCTGTGAAGGGATCACTTAAACTCCCATTTTTATCGTAAAAGCCTCCATGCCTCCTTCCCACATTCAAGTGGCCTGGCTCTGGGAGTTTGACCTGGCCTCATCAGTAGGTCCTGCCTGTGAGGTGACTCTAGCGAAGAGGAGGGTTTTCCCACTGTTCTGCCCCTTTCTGGAGGGCTTGACCAAGTCACTGCAGACACCAGCATTTCAACATTTTGGAGGAGGAGGCTTTGGTTTGGTGAGGCATGGCCCTGAACTTGTAAGTTCATTGGAGATGCTTTTTAATTTTCGACTCCTTACGTCATTACTAACACCTGCTTCCTGGAAGGTCTCATTGGGCATCACATTGACCCCCACTGACTCCCCCAGGACTGTCTGTACATCCGTTCATGAACTCTGTTCCATGTGCCCCCTCTATCAGACTTTTACCACCTCACAGGTCCTTTCTATGAGCCACTGTGGCCTTGCCTGGTCCGGGCATAGATCATCTTCAAGACAGAATCCACGGAGCCACAGAGGCCTGGCTGGAAGGTTGGCCCCATCCATGGTGTCTTCACTTCACTGCTGCCTTTCCTCTGAGAGCAGATGTTTCTCAGACCTCGTTTTGTGATGGAGGTCCTGGCCGTTACCGTATAAGGTGAGGTAAAGCAGTCGGGGCAAGCCCCATAGAGGTCAAAAGATAGTCTCCTGGTAAGCTGGGGTTTTTGAGATAAAGCCCTTGCTCCTGGTTGCTGGCTTGTCTGCGTGCCTGATAATAGACCATTTCTAGCCATTTTAGAACTATCTCCTGAAAATTAACTAGTTCTAGGATGAGTTTCAAGAGACTTGATTTTCAGCTAAGAAAAGTAATATAACCAGCATGCGAATCTGCTTTGTATGTTCTGGGTTGCTGTTGGCAGCGTTTGCCTGCAGGCCTCCTGAGAGATGATACCAACTATGATGGGAGCTCTGTGATCACTTTAGCTGGGATTTTAAATCAGAACTACCCTGTCCCTGTCCTGTGCTCCCTGAGTCCACTCTAGGGGGTACAACAGACTCTGTCAGGCTGGGGAGAGTTTGCAAAGTTACCTGTAGGGCAGTGGTTCTCAAAGTGTATTCCCTGACTCAGCAGCATCACAGGGTGGGAGGAGAGCTTTTAGAAACGTAACTCCTTGGTCCCGCCCCAGAACCTAGAAACACTGGGCCTGAGCCCAGCAAGCCCTCCAGGCCAGTGTGGGGCATGCTCACTGCATCGCAGCTCTTGCTGACTGTTTTCCATTATCCCCATTAAGAATCACGGTTCTAGACAGTGAGTCTCAGCCCTGGCTGCATCTTAGAATCACCCCACCCCCAACACCCTACCCCATCACCCTGAGGTTCTGATTTAACTCACCTGCCGGAGGACCCAATCACAGCTCTTCGAGTGATTCTAATGGACAGCTGGGGCTCAAGAACCATTCCTGCTGTTCTCCTTGTAGATTTCAGCAGCCTTGTAGGTGACCACCTGTTTATTCCCCACGCCCTCCTCCCAGCACAGAAGGAATTTATTCCTCATAATTCATCGTGATCACTCGTCAGCCAAAGAGACAACAGGAGGTAAGAGAGCATTGCCAGAAGGGGACACTTGGATTTCTAAGCCCTGCTCCGCCTCACTCGCCGCTGGACTTCAGTAAAATTAAATCCTCTCATCTTCCTAGGGTTCAGTTCTCTCATCTCTCAAATTAGATTCAAAATTCCTTCCTTTCTTCAAGTCAGAGAGCTAGTAGATAGTCTCTTAAAGTCTTTCCCAGCCTCCCCCCCAAATCATCTTAGATTCTAAGAGCTTTTAAAAGGTTGGAACTGCTCTTCAGCATAGTATTGCTAATATTGTTTTGATTTTACTTCCTCCAGGATGAACCATCTCCAGATTATAAGCTGGCTAATTTTGTATTTTTGTAGTATTTACAAATATGAGTCGTCTAAAAGAACCTGTTACTCAGACAGACAGACGCCACAAAGGAAGCAGTATGGTGATTCACATTCTTTCTTTGCCCTACAGTGTTCCAGAGGGCACTCAGAAGTCCATCTGGAGGGCAGCCCCCTTGCAGGTTCAGCCCAGTGCCCCCACGTTCACGGACATCTGATTCTTTTCACTTCTCCTCAGCTGCTCACCTTTCCTCCCGACTCCTTCTCCCAACCCCCACTTTTTTCCCCTGATTTTGCACAAATTGTACAATAACCAGCCTGCGATGAATCTTCACGGGGTTCGTCCACCCCACCATGCTGACATAAAGACTCCTGTTAAAAAAAAAAAAACAAAAAACAGAGTGAGCCGGGATGGAGAAAGTGTTTCCTGAGTCAGTTGCTTATTTACTTTTTTATTTTGGTATGCTCACTTTCTTCTTCCCAGAAAGCAGGATAAGTTTTTTCCCTCTGCCTCTCACCCTCCACCCCTGACAGTGAGTAATGAGATTAGGAGGCTGAGGGAAGATGGGGAAATGGTTGCCAGGCGATACCAGTGTATCAGCAGTACTGTGTCGAAACAGTGGCAGAGCTGCCCAGCACGGCCCTGGAGGAGGCCATCCATGAGGGGGTGTCCGGTGCCGCTGCCTGCCAGGCGCTGGCATTGGTGTCATTCGCTGCAGGAGCCGAGCTCTGCCAATGCCACGCACAGTGCAAGCGACCGTTCAGAAATGTTCACCAAAATGGTGAGAAGAAACCCTTCCGTGCTGTTGCAGTGTCCTGTCAGCGCTCTTTGCTAAGAACGCACAGTATCATGCCAGAGGGCAAAGTGCAAATATTTACAGGGTTCAGCTCTGTTATCACAGAGCAGGCACTGAAAAGTGGATTTGGAGCTGAGAGGAGCTTAACTGACATCTCCAGGCTTGTGCTCAATCATCTACGCGACATTTCCGCTTGGATGTCTGAGAGACACCTTGGAATCACTAGGTCCAAAATTGACCAGTGTCCAGGCTCTCCTCCCAAGCCTCTACCTGCCCTCTTCCCCATTCCTGCAGCTGCTCAGGCTCAGACCTCCAAGTCGCTGCTGACTCTCACTTCTTGCAAATCATATGACATGGATGGGCGTCTCTCTGCAAGGCCGGACAGGTGCTCCCGAGTCAAGGCAGAACTGAGCATTCTCCCCCTTGATTTCCTTAAAGAAGGAAAACGTCTGCCAGTGAACAAAGGGCATTGCATTTTCTTCCTCTTTTCCTCTTAACACATTCCATGGCCCCAGTTAAAAATGTTACGTCTGCCTTAACAAGCTCTTTTTTGTCTCTATTTTTGTTTTCCTCTGAGAAATGCCACTTCTCCTAGAACTCTTCTCTCCCACATTCCTAGACAGCAACATTTTGATGCTGAAGCTTGAAAGCGGCCAAGGGCTCTTCTTTCACCTGAAAATCAAGTATTTTTCATGATAGATGACTAGGAATAAATCAGTGTGAAACCTGGTTATCTCATGGATGTCTGGATCTTTTGCTGTATCAAATGTATGTGTGAAAGATGCTTCGGCAATACCTAAGGGCAGGTGTTGAACAAAAAGATTCCACACGCCATCTGTCTCTTTATAATTTTGTGTTTTTCCTGGGTCATTATCAGAAGTGGGGAGGATCCTGTTCCTTACTAAGACTTAATAATAAAAGTCTTATTAAGCTTTTTCCTTCCCCCTTCTCTCCATCTTCACTATTCTCCTCTCTCCTCTACTTCTGCCTCCTCCTCCTTCATTATATTTTAATCATGACCATCAGGGGAGCGGTTGGAGCATTTACCGGAATAACTCCTCCCTGTTTTTAATCCTTGTGCTGTGTGTTCATTTCCCCGGTAAAAGGAACAGATCTAAAACCCTACAGACTCTTATGCCTGTGTTATGGAGTCCACTGCAGTGCTTCTTATGCAGTCTTGTGGCCAAGAACCAGTTTTTTTTTTTTTATTCCTATCTGTTGTGGACTTATGTCTTCTCAAATGCAATAAATATGAGTTACTAGAAAATGAAATAAAAATGAAATATGAAACATAATAAAAATTAAAAAATGAAAATGAAATAAAAAGACATACAAATACAAGCCCTTAATTTTTATTATTAGATTCAACAGGTGTAAAATGACTCTCTCAAACTGGTGTCAGTGTCTGAGGCTGTGCTCTGAATTTCTGTACTTACTGGGTTGCAGACCATCACACACAGCCCGTGGACCAGCATTAGTCAGAGGACCATGCTTAAAGTAACTCTGGTCCAGCAATCTTGTTACTGCCTTACAGGGTTTTAATAAGAAAGATCAAAAACACCTTCAAGTTCCTCCCTTTACCCTAAATCTAAACAGCTGACAAAAACTATGCTCCAAAGAGCAAACACACACACCCACACACACACACACACACACACACAAAACAGTACAACTTCACAGAGGTTAACACAATGTAGGTTAAGTGTGCAGACTCTAGAGCCAGATAGCAACCATTTACAAGTTTCATCCACTTGAATTTATTTCCTATAAAATATGGAAGGTAATAATAACACCAACTGCTTCCTTTTTTAAAAGATACTAGTTATTGGACATAAGATGCATACAGCTCTCAGAACATGAGGCACTCAATGCCTTTAGCTATGATTCTTCTTACTTGAAGGAGTAAAGAGGTCTTTGTTGCCTTGCTCAGCTTTTCCATCAGCACGAAGATAGATCTGTGGTTTACCTGACAAACGGGAGTCCATCTTGCCTTCCCCAGCCCCTGGAAAGCCAGATCTTGGTGGAAACCCAGCAGAACCCCAACAGCTGCTTAGGCATGAAGTTCCCCTCACCTGAGTGAAAAGCATCCCAACCGCCTGCTCTTGCTGCCCTCTGCTGTTTCCACTGGGAATTGCGCCGAGCAGAGTTTTCGCGGCAGAAGACTGGCAACACCTCACCCCGCGTTGGGGGAAGTTGTACTTCTGTACCTTGTGTAGGGTTTGATTGAATGTCTTAGAGTTTGTTCTTCACGGTGCCTTTAACCTCATAACTTTGCATTTTCATACTGCATGCAACCCACTCCAGTATCCTTGCCTGGAGAATCCCATGAACAGAGGAGCCTGGCGGGCTACAGTCCTTGGGGTTGCAAAGAGTTGGACAAGGCAGAAGTGACTTAGCATGCATGCATAGAGTCTATAACTGCTTCTGGACTTTCCATAAAATGCAGACTTGTTGTTGCCTCAAGCTCTGCCGATTTGCAAGCAAATGTGACCAGTTCGCCAACCTGCTCCTTGCTGACTCCCTCATTTTGATTTTTCATGCCCCACGTATCCCAGGTTCACTCTCAAGCCCTAGGTTAGCTGTGACCTCTCTGATCCTCTCAGCTGCTCTGCACCTCCAGATAGAGGCCCTCCTGCCTCCAACCCTCTCCCTTTCCAGGTCTCTGACACCCACGGTTACCAAGTCTTTCTGATCTGGTCACCGCTCCACCGGCCACACTTGGTCCCAGCTCTTGGACCTTCTCCATCTGACCCTTCCTGCTCTCAAGCCGTATCTCTGGTGACACCCACACAGCTACCCCAGGTGTTGAGTCCTGCCCCCAAGGCCACAGGTGCGGAGCTCAGAACCAAGGTCACCTCTGAAGCTGACTTCTGAAGCTGACCCTTTGTACCTATTGCCAAAAATACCTGATCATTACAAACTTCCTAACCCCCAATTAGGGAAAGATGCCCACTTCCGTAAACATTCTATAGCGCCCCAACTAATCAATCACCTAACGCCAACCTTCCAGCAGGAATTTTCTTTGTCTTGAGGCTTTAAAACTTAGCTATTAACCCATGAAAACTGTTGACTCTCCCTGGTCTGTCGGGAGGTCGTCTCACTGTGCTCACAGTGCCCACGTGATCTCTGCTCTTTGTTCTTAATAAACTCACTCCCTTCTGAAATGCTCTGTATCTGGAAATTCTTTTCCAACCGGCGCTGGGACTGCCTCAACGTCAGGCCAGCTCCCATTCTGCACAGACACACTGTCATTTCCTTTGTGGTTAGTGGGTACTGTTTGTTTTGTCAAAAATACCCTCATTTCTACAAAAATACTGCTCAGCTCAAATGTCCTTGCCAGCACGGTGTCTTCACCCATCACTGCAGCCACACTGCTCCAGTGCTGTGGCCTTTCTTCCACGCGACTCAGGCCGCCCTTATCAAATGCTTTGCCACTTGGGTAAATTTCTTCTTAAACTATTTTTCTGACAAAACTTTTTGTTGAAATTTGGAGACTTAATCAAGAAAGTGATAAGATTAAAAATAATTTTGGGCCATTTGCCGCCAACCGAGACATGGAACCAGAAGGACAGATTTATCTCCCAGCCACGATCTTTTCTGACCATGATGGTATGAAACTAGAAATCAATAACAAGAGGAAAACAGAAAAAAAAAAAAGGCACAATTATATGGAAATTAAACAACACACTCCTTAATAATCAATGAGTCTAAGAACTCAAAAGGGAAATCAAGAAATATCTTGAAACACATGAAGATAAAAACAGCATACCAAAACCGATGAGATTCAGCAAAAGTAGTTCTAATAAAGAAGTTTACACTGACAAGAGTCTACACTGAGAAAAAGAAAGATCTTAAATAAACAGCCTAGTTTTAAACCTAAGGGACTAGCAAAAAAACAAACACACTGAAAAACCAGACCAAATCCAGAGTTAACAGAAGAAAGGAAATAATAGAGACAAGAATAGAAATAAATGAAATAGAGATCAGAAAAACAGTAGAAAAGATCAATAAAACTAAGATCTATGTTAAAGAAAACTGATAAAGAAATCTGTTAAAGAAACAGATAAAGAAAACTGTCAAACTTTAGCTAGACTAACAGTAAAAGAGAGAAGACATGAATATTATAAAATCAGAAATGAAAGAAAGTATTATGAACAATTACATGGCGACAAATTGGACAATGTAGAAGTAATGAATTCCTAGAAATACACAACCTACCAACCTACTGAAACATAAAGAAAAAGAAAATCTCACTTTATGTGCCATCTTGACACAAAAGGGCCAAAGATTCATGCAAAATATAAAAGAGGGCAAAGGCCAAATAATTACCAGTGGTTAATGGATTCATTATGTGTTAAAGAGGAGAGTGAAAAAGTTGGCTTAAAACTCAATATTCAGAAAACTAAGACCATGGCATCTGGTCCCATCACTTCATGGCAAATAGATGGGGAAACAGTGGAAACAGTGGCAGACTTTATTTTTCTGGGCTCTCAAATCACTGCAGATGGTGATTGCAGCCATAAAATTAAAAGATGCTTACTCCTTGGAAGGAAAGTTATGAGCAACCTAGACAGCATATTAAAAAGCAGAGACATTACTTTGCCAACAAAGGTCCATCTAGTCAAAGCTATGGTTTTTCTAGTGGTCATGTATGGATGTGAGAGTTGGACTATATAGAAAGCTGAGCACCAAAGAACTGATGCTTTTGAACTGTGGTGTTGGAGAAGACTCTTGAGAGTCCCTTGGACTCCAAGGAGATCCAACCAGTCCATCCTAAAGGAGATCAGTCCTGGCTGTTCATTGGTAGGAGAGATGTTGAAGCTGAAACTCCAATAATTTGGCCACCTTATGCAAAGAGCTGACTCATTTGAAAAGACCCTGATGCTGGGAAAGATTGAGGGCAGGAGGAGAAGGGGATGACAGAGGATGAGATGGTTGGATGGCATCACCAACTCAATGGAGATGAGTTTGAATAAACTCCAGGAGTTGGTGATGGACAGGGAGGCCTGGCGTTCTGCGGTTCATGGGGTTGCAAAGAGTTGGACATGACTGAGTGACTGAACTGAACTTGTTAAATAAACCCATAGCAATATCTGACCTCTGACCAGGGGTTTCCATATACCAGGACAGTATTGGAAGTCTATAATCACATCTATGTAATAATATGCTACCAGTTTTGACAGGTAAAGTAATATCCCCTCCCTCTAACAGGACAGTTCTGTATACAGTTATATATCCCAACAAAGGGTCATGAAACCACACCACCAGTGCCACATGATGCAAGAATAAGGTAGGCAAAAAAAGAATAAAAACAATAAAGTAGGCTTTGTGTGTGTGTTAGCTGTTCAGTCATGTCTGACTCTTTGCGACCCCTGGACTGTAGCCACCAGGCTCCTCTGTCCATGGGATTCTCCAGGCAAGAATACTGGGGTGGGTTGCCATTTCCTCCTTCAGGGGATCTTCCTGACCCAGGGATTGAACTCGGGTCTCCCGCATTGGCAGGTGGATTCTTTACTGCCTGAGCCACCAGTGAGCGAAAAGTAGACTTTATTAGAGGAAAATTTTACAAGTAGAAAATAGTGCAGTGTATGCAATTCTATTCCACAGCTTAGGTGAGGCTTAGAGGGTGAACAGGCACTATAATGGCCAAGACTGCAATCAAGCGGGGTGGGGGTGGGAAGCTGTGCCCTTAATTTCCCACTTATTTATAGTGATGGGGTTGGGGTGAAGCACAGATCTGCTCTGACACTAAGGGGAGCTCCCTGGTCAGATAGTGGAGCCTCTGGGCCCTTTAGCTGGTGTCTGCCTATGTGATTAGCAACTCAGACCTGCTGAACAAATTCTCCACCTAATAGTCAAAATGAAGGCGAAAATGAGCCCCCAGAACCATCCAGATTTGTCCCTCTTCAGATGTTTTGGAGATGTGATTTGATATGTCAATTACCTGAACTCATATGTTCCCCAATCATACTTTAATGGACTTCTTTTCTTTTACTATGTTAATTTTGGTTACTGCTCAAAATGAAGACAGTTGTCTTATAGCTATAACCTCACTGGGTCTCCATTGCCTTAGCTCTTAAAAAGAGGGTCAGGTGGTTGAGGTTGACGGTAAGTGATAATTACTACCCTACCACAGGTGAATTTAAAATGATGCAATGCCATTCCTGAATACTTTCTGCTGCCTTCATACCCTGAAGTCTTAACTCTCAGGCCCATCACGTTGAATGCAACAGGTTGACCTCCGAGTCCCTCTTGATCTTGAAGCTGGATTGTTTTGTGCAATCATTTTCATCATTTTAGTAAGAATAATTAACCACCAGAGGGCAGTCAGGTTACAAGGCAGTAAGGGGTGAGACGCAAGGGATCCATTCAAACAAAGTGCACCTGTGACTTTTAAAATTTTCCTTCCAATCCCGCAAAATCTTACTGTATTGCCTGTGAAGATTAAGATGAGTGCGGCGGAAGAAAGAAAGAGTGGAGGTGAGTGTGGAGAGCTTGAGATTCTGGTAATGGGTTTGCCATTTTGGGTAGGGTGGTTGGCATAGGACTTAGGAGGGGACGTTTGATCAAAATTGAGGTCGGGGAACAGGCTGCGTGGCTCTCTGGGGACATAGCATTTGGGGCAGGGAGAAGGAACGCGAGAAGGTCCTAACACAGTGGGGTCCCCAGTATTCAATAGGGTAAGAGGAGGCAGATGCAGAGAAGACTGGTCTTTGCTCTGAGCCGAGTGGGGTCTAGCACAGGACAGGGAGCGGAGGAGGCTTGTTTTTAGGGTCACTCTGGCTCAGGTAAGAGCAGCCTCCACGGGACTTAGTTCTGTGTACGTGTGGCTGGTCAGTCGCCCAGTTATGTCTGATTGAGGCCCCATGGGCTGTAGCCCGCCAGCCTCCTGTGTCCATGAAATTTTCCGAGCAGGAAGACTGGAGTGGGTTGCCATTTCCTATTCTAGGGGATCTTCCCGACTCAGGGAATGAACCGGCGTCTCCTGCAGCTCCTGCCTCGACAGGTGGATTCTTTACCACTAGCGCCACCTGGGAAACCCATATATTTCACTTATCAGCAAATAGCACAGTGAATGACCGTTCAAGGCTACCAGGTTCTGTCACCATTTAGCTAATAGCAGATGACTCCCAGGCACCCTGCCAAGCATCTTACACACCTTCTCATTTCATCCTTCCAATACCTATGTGATGTCATCACCACTGTCGGCTCTATTTTAAAGGTAAGAAAAAGAAGATTGTAAAAGTTAGTGACAGGTCTAAGGTTCAGATGAAGTGCATGGAATTCTTGAAAGCTAAGACTTGAAGGAGCAAAGCTCCTTCTACTTGCTAATGTGAAGAAGCACTGCCTAAGCAAGGCTTAGGACCCCAGAGCTGAAGAACTAAAGATGGTAATGGAGGGTGGAGCATCAATGTTTGCATTCAATCATCACATGCTTCTTTAAAGTTCTGTGTAGCCCTTACATGACAAGCTGGCTGACCCCATAACTGGACTGACTTTTGCACTGTTGATTTCTAAGATGCCCTCTAGAGCTTCTAATCTAATCTTTTATCTAATCTTCCCTCCTAGCTCAGTCAGTGAAGAAGCTTCCTGCAATGCAGGAGATCTGGGTTTGATTCCTGGGTCAGAAAGATTCCCTGGAGAAGGGAATGGCAACCCACTCCAGTATTCTTGTCTAGAGAATCCCATGGACAGGGGAGCCTGGCGGGCTACAGTCCATGGGGTCGCAAAGAGTCAGACACGGCTTAGCGACCAAACCACGTACAGAGCTTGGCCCCTGTCTGCTCTGCTCTATACAGATTTGGGCTCTTACGGAAGCAGCTCCCTTAATGGAACTAACTCCTCTTTAGGTGGACTGAAACCATGGGTCAAATCTGTTTCACCTGTCTTCACTTTCCAAGGTCGTTTTAAGGCCTGTGTATCCTCCGGGCATCACATGGCCCAAATGATGACCTATCAGGGCCGGGCTGGCAGGCAGCCCTTAGTCCACGCGCAAGACTGCCAGTGTGCAGCTGTTAGAGGTCCCGCTCTGCCAAATGGCAGCACCGTGGGGGTCCCCAAGGCAGCGGTCACCCTCAGTCTCAGTCCATGGGACCAGGCCCCCTCTTGAGGGGTCCCGAGGAGTCTGAGGGCCGGCTGGGTGTTGGGAATCTGGCTCCCTCAGGGATGACGGCTGGCCAGGGCCTGGGGACCTAGTTATGGGGGCACCATCAGCTGAAAGCTGCCTCTTTAGCTAGGCTTGGGGACTGGCAGGAGGACCCAGACTGGATGCTGGACAAGTGCTCTCAGGAAGGGTACACAACCATGCAGGGACCTCCTCCTGTTAGCCAGGACCTGGCCTTCAGAGGGCAAAAGTGGAGTCTTGGGACCTTCAACAAGTAAAATGCAGGGTAATGATGTTGCTCTGCTTACGGGTCTTGTTACCTTTAAAAGTGTTATGCCTTTAGATAAAAAGCTGTAGGACAGGATAACTTTTGTTACCTACCTGCTAGAGGTTACCTGACCTACACGGACAACTGCAGGGACAAAGGATCCCACACCAAGAAGTTTTCAAAAATGAGCCGCGTCCCCGCCTCGCCTTCCCTCTAAAAGCGCTTTTTAAGGTATGAGCCACCTGTCTCTGCATGGCCCTGCAATAAACCTTTCTCTGCTTCAAACACTAAGATTTCTGTGTTGTCTGGCCTCACTGTGTATTGTCGGGCACACTGACTTGTAACAGTAAGATGTCTGCCTGAGTTGTTTTGCAGGAACCTGGAGTCAGCTGTGTCTACTTCGAGTTGAGCTGGTTAAGACTGGGTGGGACCACCGACCCTCCAACCGGGCCTGGGTGAGTGTCTGCCCTGTGATCTTTTGAACGTGCAAAGGCCTATAGGTTAGTTACACCTGGTCAGAATGACCATCCCACACCTTTTCCCAATCACCTTTCCCTACGTTCCCCACGCCCCAGTCCACCTTGCCTCTTGATCTTTTGGCCCGCAGGCACCCCAAGCCTCTTGCCTTAAGGGAAGCATTTTGAGACTGGTGCTCCCTCTCCCTGATGAGAACCTAGGTGTCTCAGCGTTTGGCTTGCTGTGTATTGGGCAAAACAAACCTGGCTCAGCGACGACTCCTCTCAAACCCAAATGGTTTAAAAACCCACTCAGTGGGTCTGCTCAGAGGGGTGTCCAGGAAACCAGTGCTGGCCTGTGACAAGGTAAGTGTTCATGAACTTTAATAGCTATATTAAAGAGTAATTTTGTCTGCGGAGTCTAAAAAGTTTGTTTACCTTGTTTTTTAAACTTCATTTTTCACATAATTCATTTTTACAGTGTTTTATCTGAGAGGCAGAATATACAGACCGTGGTCCACCGTATATAAAAGCCTAAAAAACCAGCCCCTTATCTATAACAAGCCTAGGAAGTCAGCCTGACTAATAGCTTTCCTTACAACCCAGGAAGCTTAAGACTAACTACTGTTAACAACTGACCTGAGCTTGATTAATAACTTACAGCTTCCCTAATCTTTATCTTTGCTTTCAATTTAGGACTAACCAGGGAAAGCCAGACATGACTAACGGGGATCACACAGGAGGCCCAGCTTCTCACCTACTTGTAGCTCCCCCGTGCCTACAGCCTCCGACGAGGGCACACCTGGAGCCTTCTCCTTTTCCCACTATCAACCTTTTCCCTCCTGTTTTTGAGTTTCTGCCAAAATAGACGCGACAGTGGGGACGACTCTCTTGTACAGCAAATTCTCAGGAAGCTGTTTTGCACGTCTCATTTGGCGGGTCATTTTATTTCCACATACAGGGAAGAAGGCGGTGACGACAAGGCAGGTTGCAACTGCCGCTGCAGACAGATTAAGAAGCACATCCTGGGGCTCTGCGATCACCTCCAGGGCAGGGTTGGAAAGAAGCATTCCCGGCACGTACCGACCGGCACAGCGGGAGGAAAGTAGACGCGAGATTCTCCGGACTAGAGATGAGTCGGGAGAGCAGGGGGTGCGGGGGGCGGGGAACTGTGTAGCGGGCGAGGGGCTTGAGCCTACTAGTCCTACTTGCACCTGCTCTTTCCCCCGTCCGGGGTGCAGTCTACCGCCCCAAAGAACGGGTGTCGCGACGGTGGCGCTCTCGGCACCGCCCCCTGACGACGATGTGACGTCACGTCCGGAGCGGCGGCGGCGCTCTCGGCGCACGCGCGCTCTCCGCACCGCCCCCTGACGTCGAAGTGACGTGAAGTGACGCCCAGCGGCGCAGGCTGGCGGTTTTGTCTCCCGGACGCGGGAGTTCCTGCAGTCTTCCTTCGCCGGCCGATCGGGGCTGCCCCCTCAGGTCGCCCGCTTACCTGCTGGCCAGTCAGCGTGCGGGGCTTGGGTTCTGCGGCCTCCCCGGACCTCTTAAGTCTCAACCGGGGTGTGGTTTTCTACTCCTAGAGGTGAAGCGTGTTAGGGAGAGTGGGACCCGCAGTCTTGGCCTAGGGTGTGTGTCTTTCATCTCCTGTCAGGTGGGCGCTCCTGGGCGGGAAGGAAACGTAAAAATTATTTCTCCCCGGAGGATGCGTTCGCTGTTGCATTGCAGTCGGAGGATGGGGGTCCTTAAACCGACAGGCACCGGATCGCCTTGCAGCTGTTGGGATGCTGCTTTTAAATAAATCCCACCTCGTGTAGCGTTTTAACGCTTTGGAATTCTGCTCTTAAAAAACATTCATTTGGTCTTAAAAGCTCAGAGCCCTTTAGACTTCCACAGTTTGCATGCATGCCAAGTTGCTTCAGCCGTGTCCGATTTTGTGCGACCCTGTGGCCTGTCTCCTGCCAGGGGATTCTCCAGGCAAGAACACTGGAGTGGGTTGCTGTTTCCTTCAGCAGGGGAGCTTCCCGACCCAGGAATCGAACCTGCATCTCTTACATCAGCGTTGGCAGGCGGGTTTTTTTTTTTAATAACCACTAGCGCCTCATGGGAAGCCCAATTTTAAACGAATTCTATTTTTTACTGTGCCCCAGTCGGCTCGGTGGGTATCTTGTCAATAAGGAAGAACTTCGCTGTCTAGCAATTCAACGCTCCCCTGGTCACATCTCAAAATTTCTAAAACCCTAGGGTTATATTCTTTGCACCAGTCCTTTAAGCATTTGGGTCGTGCAGTGCTACACGTTTTGAAAGCTGTGTTACATCCACTCTGTTCTTAAAACATAAACCTAATTTGACCATTTCTTGATGACTTCAATCTACTGAAGGTTATTGTGGAAGAACCTGGAGACCCCTGGACTTCTTGAGTTCTAATGTCAGATTTTAAGTTATTTTGTCTGCAACTCTGTGGAATCGCTTGTCAACCAGGCTACGTTCCTGCCCCTCTTATGGTTTATAATTTAATGCTTAATCTTTTGCGGGTTTTGAATTTTGACAATTACATTTGGTAGAATTGTGTTTAACGGAAAAATAAGTGAGGAACTTAGGTTTTTCGGTTTTTTTTTTTTTTTTTTTACTCTTTTCATAACTTAGTTTCTTGTTTTACAAAACACCCACATTAGAAAACACGGCTAAGCCAAAGAAAATTAAAATCATCCGGAATCCTGCTGCCTAAAGATAACCACTTAACATTTCAGAATAGTTTAATTTTTTAAAATACATACTATTTTTAAAACAAAAACAATCGTGTATATTTGGTAATACACTTTGTGTGATGTTTTGTCTGTCTTCCTATTTCACTTTTTTCTTTGAGCATGTTTAATGGCTGCAGAATATACCATTGTGCTAGGTTCTCTCCTAAATTATGTAGGAATGCTAAGGCATGAACCTTGTGCCATCTATTTGAGCAGCTCAGGGGACTTCTGTTTTATATCTTGGTTTTGGGCCAAGGTGCATAGGTGAGGTAGTATTAGGGTTGTGTAAACAGGAAGGTTTAATATTGAGTCCTATGCAAGAGCAGACCATTTATCAATGTGTATCAGATTCATGGAAGAGTTGTAGAAAATCATGGAATTTTTCTTAATTCTTGTTATTTGTTTCTAGGCTCACTTTTTTTCACTCCCTATTCTGCCTCTCCAAGAATGAAACATGACTGAGGACTCCCAGAGAAACTTTCGTTCAGTATATTATGAAAAAGTGGGGTTTCGTGGAGTTGAAGAGAAGAAATCATTAGAAATTCTTCTAAAAGATGACCGTCTAGGTGAGTTTTATAAGTTAAACCTATTGGTTCTTAGCCATCTCAGATATTCTGAAGTTTTAACTTAAAAGATGTCCAAGGACTTAAGTCCCTCGCCCTTTGTTGGCTTCCCCGGTGGCTTGCATGGTAGTCCAGTGCTTAAGATTTTGCCTTCCAATGCACTGGGTGTGGGTTTGATCCGTGGTTGGGGGGGTTAGGATTCCACGTGTCTTGGGGCCAAAAAAACCAAAACGTTTAAGAAAAAAAAAAAAAGGAGAAGCAATATTGTACCAAATTCAGTAAAGACTTAAAAAGTTACAAAAATTTCCAAAGGTACATTACCTGCTGTATATACACACACACACATATATATGTGTGTGTGTGTGTGTGTGTGTGTATGTGTGTATATATATATTTTAGTGATAGAATGGTAGTAGAATGGTATATTTTGGGAGAAGCTAAGGATTTTTCAAGTTTATACTTCACTGAGGCAGAGCCAGACCTTTTTTAAAGGTCTCTTAAGTTAGTAATATGTTTTCTCTTACTAGACCCATATATTTTCTTAATTTTTAGAAGTGTTATCCTAGTTTCTGGGTAAATGTGTAGCAACTCTTGCCTTAATTTTCTTTTATGGAAATACTGAGACTGCATGATGGATTAACATTTTATTTCTTCTAAGCCAATCATAGTAAGGTCTTTGATGTGTCTAATTAAAGTAGGGTAAACTGAACCATAGTTAAAAATAGTAGTTTAAATGCATAGAGTGCTTTTAAAGTTTTAAAAACATTTCCCACCTGATCTTTGATCCTCACTAATCAGTCTGTGCTTTTTAAGTATTATAATTCTCACCTGACAATTAGGGGAATTGAGGTCCAAGATGGTTGAAATGTGGTTTATTGGTGAATGTGGGAGTTTGTAGGCTGATGGTGCTCCTTGCCAGCAATGTTAACTCAGGCCAGTCACTTAATCTGCTCTGAGCTTCAGTTTCTGCATCTTTAAAAAAATAATTACCCAACAAGCTTGTGGTGTGAATAAATGAAATAAGTTCTATAAATAGTAAATACTGCTGATGTTATGGTGAATGTAGTAATAAATATGCAAAATACATCTCCTCCGCTGTGAAACCACTGATTGTTTTTGAATAGCTAGTTGGAACACCTGGGCTGGAAATCAGTCTAGTGTTGCCTTTTCTGGATTTGCTGACTGTGCAGCAACCTTCTTCTGGAGAGATGTCTTACTCTAATTTCAGTTTTAAAAGATAAAATGCGTTTTTACATATTGTGACCAGCATGAAAAGCATCTAATTTTTTTTTTTTCCTTCCTCCAGATATCGAGAAACTTTGTACTTTCAGTCAGAGGTTCCCTCTCCCATCCATGTACCGTGCATTGGTCTGGAAGGTGCTCCTCGGTATGATTCCCAAGAGTTGGGACCTTTTACCTTCACAAATGTCGAATTGATGGGGTCATTGGTATCGTATCAGTCAGAAAAAGGATTCTTTTAGGACGTTTACTGGACACTAACCTCAGAGCCTGAATCCCCACTCACTTTGGAAACCCTGGAAGAAGGTGACTTCAGCACAGAGCCCCGAGTGTCACTCTTGAGAGCATCAGGGCAGCAGTTCCCAGCCTTTTTGGCGCCAGGGACTGGTTTCATGGGTGACAGTTTTTTCCACAGACTGGGGTAGGGAGGCTGACTTCTGGATGATTCAAGTACATTACTTTTATTGTGCACTTTATTTCTAATTGGATGCCGCCGCTGATCTGATAGGAGGTATGGGTCCACAGCCGGCAGGCTGGGGACACCTGATTTAGGAGTGTTAGAAAAGACATTGACTTGAGGCAGACTTATTTCCCTGAAACAAGTTATGGGAAGATCATTGAGCTGGGAGAAGGGAAAACTGGTCTGAGCTTTACTGTCAACTGGGTCACCTTGAAGACCCCACTAGGCCTCCCTCTCTCTTTTTTTTTTTCATCTGTAAATGAGAATATTGAGTTAATTAACTCCTAGGGTTGAGCTCTTGATTTGTTGTTCTGTGACTCCAGCTGCAGAAGTATAACTTCCTAATGAGTGCTTTCAGAGTCAAAAAAGGAAGTGTCTGCTTTGAGAGTGTTTACTTCTTTGAAGCACAAATAAATAACTTCCAGTGAGGACGGCCGAGGGAGAAGGGAAAAGGACCTTGCTGGGTTTCTGTGAGAGAAAAAGTGTATTAGGTGCCTGAAGTGAATGGCAGCATCCCTTCTGAGCCAAGGATCTTTTTTTTCCTGTTATCACTGAGCTTGTTAACAGCAAAAATACACATCCATTACCACCCTCCTTTTCTTTCTTCAAAAAAAAAAAAGAATCCTGGAATTCCCTTGTGAGGTAAGTATCAATATCCCAATTTTACCGGTGGGGGGAAAAGACTGAGGCTAAATAATTTTCCTGAGGCCTTGTGGCCTGTAAATGGCAGAGCTCAGGTTTGTAGAAGCCTTTTGAAGTTAGGCTAGATTATAGACCTTGTTTTCTTTCCACAGTGTACCGTATTTTCAGGACTTGGAAAATCCTTAGAACCAAACTGATTATGAAATGAGGCAGTGAGGGAATGCCTGCCATGCTGGAGGGCACCGCACAGTGCCTTTTCTGGTGTGTATCTTGGCAGTCTTGGTACACTTACATTTCTAATAGATCAGTGTGCAGTTAAAATACAGAGAATTTGTAAAAAAAAATCTCAGTTTTCCCCAGAGCATTTTTTAAATCTTAGTGTTTCCAGTGTCCAGCGAAGTAAATGCCTTCCAAGGGTGCCTTTTAGGTGGTAGTGCCTGTAGTGTTTATTTCCACTGGGAAACAGTGTGTCTTATTAACCAGTAATGCTTGTGGATTTGTGTGAGATGGACAGTAATACTTTGCAACTGAGTGCCAAGGCCTGTCGGGCTGCTCATCACCTCTTTTATCCTGGCTTGCTCTATTAGGTTCACTTCAGTTCAGTAGCTCAGCCGTGTCTGACTTTTTGTGACCGCATGGACCCCAGCACGCCAGGCCTCCCTGTCCATCACCAACTCCCGGAGTTTATTCAAACTCATCTCCATTGAGTCGGTGATGCCATCAAACCATCTCATCCTCTGTCGTCCCTTTCTTCTCCTGCCCTCAATCTTGGCCAGCATCAGGCTCTTTTCCAGTGAGTCAGCTCTTTGCATCAGGTGACCAAAGCATTGGAGCTTCAGCTTCAACATCAATCCTTCCAATGAATATTCAGGACTGACTTCCTTTAAGATGGACTGGATTGATCTCTTTGCAGTCCAAGGGACTCTCAAGAGTCTTCTCCAACACCACCACAGTTCAAAAGCATCAGTTCTTCACCGCTCAGCTTTCTTTATAGTCCAACTCTCACATCTGTACATGACTACTGGGAAAACCATAGCTTTGACTGGACGGACCTTTGTTGGCAATGTAATGTCTCTGCTTTTCTGAGAGAGCATGCTAATTCCTGGTTCTTCATTTTCCTGTAAGGGTAGCAGTCCTATTGGATTAGGTCCTTACCTTGTGACCCCCTTTAACCTTAACCATATCCTAAAGGCCCTTTCTCCAAATACGATCCCATTGGGTTAGAGCTTCAACATGTGAACCGTGGGTGGAGGGGGGACTATTATCGGACATGCACAGAAACTGGAGATAGGCTTCTAGGAGCTAAGGGTTGGCCCCAGGATGACAACCGTAAACTTGAATTAAATCATACTAGTTACAATGATTTATCTTGAATTTATGTGGCATATTCAAAGGCTTTATGATGTCGTTTCATGCAAAGATGGGCACAATAAAGGACAGAAATGGTATGAACCTAAAAGAAGCATAAGATATAAGAAGAGGTGGCAAGAATACACAGAAGAATTATCCAAAAAGATCTTCATGACCCAGATTACCATGATGGTGTGATCACTCACCTAGAGCCAGACATCCTGGAATGTGAAATCAAGTGGGCCCTAGGAAGCATCACTACGAACAAAGCTAATGGAAGTGAGGGAATTCCAGTTGAGCTATTTCAAATCCTAAAAGATGATGCTATGAAAGTGCTGCACTTAATATGTCATCAAATTTGGAAAACTCAGCAGTGGCCATAGGACTGGAAAAGGTCAGTTTTCATTCCAGTCCCAAAGAAAGGCAATGCCAAAGAATGCTCAAGTTACCACACAGTTGCTCTCATCTCACATGCTAGCAAAGTAATGCTCAAAATTCTCCAAGCCAGGCTTCACCAATACGTGAACCGTGAACTTCCAGATGTTCAAGCTGGATTTAGAAAAGGCAGAGGAACTAGAGATCAAATTGCCACCATCTGCTGGATCATCGAAAAAGCAAGAGAGTTCCAGAAAAACATCTCCTGCTTTATTGACTATGCCAAAGCCTTTGACTGTGTGGATCACAACAAACTGAAAAATTCTTTAAGAGATGGAATACTAGACGACCTTACCTGCCTCCTGAGAAATCTGTATGCAGATCAAGAAGCAACAGTTAGAACTGGACATGGAACAACAGGCTGGTTCCAAATCGGGAAAGGAGTATGTCAAGGCTGTATGTTGTCACCCTGCTTATTTAACTTATATGCAGAGTACATCATGAGAAACACTGGGCTGGAGGAAGCATAAGCTGTAATCAAGATTGCCAGGAGAAATATCAATAACCTCAGATGTGCAGACGACACCACCCTTACGGCAGAAAGTGAAGAAGAACTAAAGAGTCTCTTGATGAAAGTGAAAGAGGAGAGTGAAAAAGTTGGCTTAAAGCTCAACATTCAGAAAAGTAAGATCATGGCATCTGGTCCCATCACTTCATGGCAAGTAGATGGGGAAACGATGGAAATAGTGAGAGACTTTATTTTTTTGGGCTCCAAAATCACTGCAGATGGTAATTGCAGCCATTAAATTAAAAGAGCTTGCTCCTTGGAAGAAAAGTTATGACCAACATAGACAGCATATTGAAAAGCAGAGACTACTTTGCCAGCAAAGGTCCATGTAATTAAAGCTGTGGTTTTTCCAGTAGTCATGTATGGGTGTGAGAGTTGGACTATAAAGAAAGCTGAGCACTGAAGAACTGGTGCTTTTGAACTGTGGTGTTGGAGAAGACTCTTGAGAGTCCCTTGAACTGCAAGGAGATCAAACCAGTCAATCCTAAAGGAAATCAGTCCTGAACATTCATTGGAAGGACTGATGCTGAAGCTGAAACTCTAGTACTTTGGCCACCTGATGCAAAGAACTGACTGATTGGAACAGACCATGTTGCTGGGAAAGACTGAAGGCGGGAGGAGAAGGGGATGACAGAGGATGAGATGGTTGGATGGCCTCACCAACTTGATGGACATGAGTTTGAGTAAGCTCTGGGAGTTGGTGATGGACAGAGAAGCCTGGCATACTGCAGTCCATGGGGTCACATAGAGTGGGACTCAACTGAGCGACTGAACTGAATTGATGATGTCATTTCATTTCTCATTGATATCAGTGATGGAGTTGCCATCCAAATATTGATTGTATTGATATTTAAAATTTATAGAGTAAATTTCTAAAGCAGTGTGTATAGTAACTAAATACTTATGAGTTCTACTCTAATGGTGGTAGGCAGCATCTCACAGGATTCTTTCATAGAGGAGGGGTTCAGATTGGTGCCTCAGTATTTTATCATCTTTATTCCCCCTCCCCAATCCTGGGTCTCTATAGGCATCTTGCCTCCGCACCATGAGTCCCATGCCCAGGTGATGAAGTATCACAAGGAGCAGTACTCTGATGTCCTTCATGCCTTGGAAGTCATCCGCTTTATCAGTGATGCCACCCCTCAGATTGAAGTCTATCTCTACATGCACCGGCTGGAGTCTGGGAAGTTGCCTCGAAGTCCTTCGTTTCCACTGGTCAGTGGTGCTTTTGTTTGACCCTTGGCTCAACTCTCGACTGCTCTGTTGGCCAGCCTTTGATCGCTTCATGTTTTGCCTTAGAACCTTCCAGTGGCTCTTTTTTGTAGAATAAAAGCATAGCCCTGTACAATCTGACCCAGTCTCCCTAATTTTTTAAGATTTTATTTTGAAGAAGTAATTTCAAAGTTACAGGAAAGTTGCAAGATTACTACCAAGAATTCCCATTTAACCTTTATCAGTTCCCTAGTCATTAACATTTTACCACATTTGCTTTGTCATTTTTCCTGTATATGTATACCTGTTTTTTTCCCCAAAGTATTTGAGAATAAGATGTAAACGTAGCATCCCATTATTTCAGATTCTTGCAGTATATGCTTGCTAAAGATGAGAATGCTTCCCTTGGTGAAAATGGTTCTGTCATCAACACCGAGAAGTTGACATCTGTACAGTACTAACATCTAATCTTCACTCCATTTCCACTTGACCAGTTGTCCCAATGATGCTGTTTATCATAAACAATAAAAATTTTGGTTCAGAACTTACTTTCAGCCATTAGTTTTATCATTTGTTGATGATTTTTAAAAAATTTCCTTTATGTTTGAACTCTTCATTTTAAAATCATTTTAGATGTAGAGAAAACTTACATAAAGAGTAGTGTTCCCATTTGCCTTCACCTAGCATCCTCAAATGTTAGGTCTCAGTTGTACCCTGGTTATTTATCAAAACCAGAAAGCTGACATTCATACAGTGCCATGAACTAGTCTATAGCTGTTTCGGAAATTTTGCTGACTGTCACGCCAGTGTCCTTTTTCTGGTCCAAGATCCAATCTGGGATCTTGCATTACGCTTACTCTTAGCTGCCTTTAGTCTGGATCCCTCAGTCTTTGTCTGTCTTTCATGACCTTGACAGTTTTGTTGAAGAGTACTGGCAGTAGTGTTTCTCAATTGGGTTTCTCATTTATTTCCTCATGATTGAAGTCTAGTTGTGAATTTTTGGAAGGAAAACCACAGAAGTAGTGATACTTAACTGCTTTTGCTGCTTTGATCACTTGGTTACCGGTGATGTCTGGCAGGCTTCTCCTGCATGGTTGCTTTTTCTCTTTGTAATTAATTAGTAACTTGTTGCGGAGGTACTTTGAGGCTGTGTAAATATCAATCCTTAAATAGTTTTCAGTCTGCTGATTGCCAAATGGTGACCTTCTGACTCCTTCATTCCTTCTGCATTTATTAGATGGCTTTTTGATAAGAAATAATTTTCCCTTCTCTTTTATCAGTATGAATTTATAGATGTCTGTTTGATTCAGTGGCCTATACGTCATTACTGCCACTATTTTGATGTTAAAGTTGTCCCAGATTTGGCTACTGGGAGCCCCTTTAGGCTGACTTTTGTGTCGTCTGGACTAGTTCCCATCGTTTTGAGCACTTCCTTACTTTCTGGAACAAAAAGACACTCCAGGTTCATCTTGTACTTTTCCTACCCCAAGCCTGGAATCGACCTTTTATCTTTTTAATTTTTGAAAACTGTCGTTAGAAGCCGAGAACAGGGGGCTAGATGTGCTCGTTGTCCTTGGTTTATCACTGCTGGCAGGCTCCCTCCGCAGGCAGCGCTGGGGAGGATACGCTCACATGTGCTTATCACTGTATTCAAAACCGCTAGCGCTAGTTAATGCTAGTTAATGCTAATCCTGCCAGGAATCACAAGTTCATTCTCGCTCTCACCCTTTGTATACTTGCAGCTTCCTTCTTTGGCAGTTACAGTGAAGCTAATGGAAACCTCTTACTTGTATTTATTTCTTTGCTGTTCCTCTGTCTGTAACCAACATAGTCAGCCACATCTTTGGCCCCAGAGACCTTGTGGTCATTGACTGCCTCTTGGCCTCAGCTTCACAGGCTCCAGCCTCCTTTGTAGGCTTGATCTTTGACAGACTGCTCGCTGTAGTTACTAGGATTGCTTATTGTTTATAAAGGGAAGAAAAGGGGGAAGTGGAGGAGGGCAGGCAAAGTGATGACTACAGCTCTTGGGTTTTGGCTGCAGTTCACATAGGCATTTTAACTTGGCTAAAATAGAGTGAATTGTTCTGAATAGAGATTTGTCTGCAAACTGTGCTATTCTATATTTTTTTGGTGGTGGTTGCAGATTGCAACCTGCTAACAGCAGTGTGAAGCTTTGACTTGTTCTTTCTCTCTTTTTAAAATATTTATTTTTATTTATTTGGCTCTGCTGAGACTTGGTTATGGCATGTAGGATCAAATCTGGGCCCCTTGCATCAGAAGCAAGGAGTCTTAGCCACTGGACCACCAGGGAAGTCCCTTTTTCTTTTAACTTTTTGAGGTTGCTGTGGGTCCCATGGACAGATCTTAGGTTGTTCACTTTTATAAAGTTTATCAAGAGAGAAACATCCCAGGAAATAGTTGGAACCCTTGAATTTCTTTAAATTTTATTTCTCATTGGCAAAATGCAGTTCGTTGATGGTACTACACAAGTTCCTGAACTATGTATGAAGTTAGGTTAGATTACCTATTAGCTTGAGGTCTAAATGTTTCCAGTTTGTCCAGCCATGAGGCCCAGACACCTCTACCATGGCCTTGGGCAGACACACTGTCCCAGCTGTTCATTTTGGGCTCGTGTCTCCTTGGCCTCCAAGCCCCAGTCATCTGTATTTTTCTTACCTTTTAGTAAGACTGGCCATGCTATACCGGTGGCTGGGAACGTAGGAGCTGACTTCAGCTGAAGGGCACTGGTCCTCTTAGCTGCATCTCAGAGTAGCTGGGAGCAGCATTGAGCTACTGGATTCGGGAGCACCCGGCGCAGAGCCCAGGGTGAGGCGGGAGCCCACGAAAGGAGCCTTTGCTGCTGCTCTTGACATGTTGTAGAAAGGAGGCCTAAAATGCAGTTCTTCTATTAAAATAGGAATTTTGATTTACCTTGGGACTTCTTAGAGGAGTAGAAAGAAACTTTTTCAATGTTAAAATCCTTTAGCTCTTAAATCCTAGATGAAAACGTAAAGCTTTTGGTATAAGATGCAGTGATTGAAAACAGATTTTTCAAGTGGATTCCAGTTTTTATGAGACTTCTTTTGAAATTTACTTGAAGGTTTACTTTCATGTTCTGAGTGTTGACACAAGGTTTGAGAAATGCCATTCTTCTGATTCCTAAAATTCTGATTCTAGGGGCAGTTTAAGCTTTATGAGTGCTTAAAGATAGAACAAAAATTTAAAGATCTGTATGAATGCTTTGAAACAAAGAAAATGCTTGTTAGTCCTTTTGGGGTTATTTTTGCAAATTACCATATTGATAATAATTGTCTCTAATTATTATTTGTGCTGTTTTATCACATCTGTTTGAAAGGAATTCTTCTCCAGCACTGAGAATACTTTTGGGTGGAGAGTTGGTCCTTTGCTTCAGGTTTATGTTGACTCTTTGGGTTTAATGTTAGAAGCTGGGAAATCTGTGAATGTTCAGCCTGAAGCCTGAGTGTTCAGAAGCAACTCTGCCTTAGAGTCCCTGGTTACTCTCTTCATCTCACCTCGGTTGTCTTTTTAGTGATGGACTGGGTGCTTTTGGTCCTACTTTGACTTATTTTGGCTCCTTCAGAATTTAGAGAGTAAGGCTTCATTTTTATTAAAGAATCCTGTGTTTTTCTCTTCTGCCTCCTTCTTGAGAGTTATTATTAATGTTTCAGGAACCAGAAGATGAAGTGTTTCTTGCCATCGCGAAGGCCATGGAAGAGATGGTGGAAGATAGCGTCGACTGTTACTGGATCACGCGATGCTTCGTGAACCAGCTGAATAGCAAGTACCGGGACACTCTGCCCCAGCTGGTGAGGGGTGACATTATGGCTGTTGTGGGCTGGGGGTGAGCGGTGGCGGTGGGAGTCCTCAGGAAATGCCTTAACCTCCTGGTGGTGCTACAGTTAGGGGCGGACCCTCTGGTGGGGGTCAGCAGTAAGAGGCCAGGTAGCCGCTCTGTGTCTACTGCAGTCACACAGCTTTCCGGGCACACAGTGATAAAGAATCCACCTGCCAGTGCAGGACATGCAAGAGACTCGGGTTCCATCTCTGGCTTGGCAGGATCCCCTGGAGAAGGAAGTGGTCAACCCACCTCAGTAGTTTTCCCTGGAAAATCCCATGGACAGAGGAGCCTGGCGGGCTACAGTCCCCTGGGGTCACAGAGTCAGACACGACTGAGCGACCGAGCATATACACACACACACTGTTGTCACACAGAATAGTAATACATAAATGCATGATCATGGCTGGATATGGCCACTGCAGGCTGCAGCTTGCCCACCCCTGCTCTTTGGTATTCTTTATCTGATCTAGAAGTATCGCCGAGTACTAAGGTTTAAGTTTGGCTGTACGTAATGGGAAGCCCAAGTCCTAGAAGCTTCACTGTCTTCTCTCATGTAAGCAGAAGTCTGGGCAAGGCAGCCCAGAGCTGGGGCCACCCCCTCGGTGTGGGCAGGGACCCGGGCCGCTGTCCTGCTCCAGCGCTCCTAGGGGCGACTGTCCTCTCGTGATCACGTGATGGTGCTGGAGAGAGCACCCTGACATCCATGCTCTGGGCGGGAAGGGAAGGCAGGAGAAGTGCCAAGCCGGGCCAGCCTGTCCTCCTTTACAGGCTTCTGTTCTGCGTGACCGTTAGTGAGCAGGGTGGCCCCGGTTCGCAGTGGAGCCTGGGGAATGTGGTTGGTTGGTTTTGAGCCAGGCACGCTGTGATCTCACGTTGGAACAGGGACTCCGTTCCTGAGGAAGGAGCGGGGAGTAGATGTGAGCTGGGCAGCCGGTGGTCTGCTGTGCTGACTGGGGAATCGGGAGAACCAGCACTTGGGTCATCCTCATATCGGGTCCTTTGCCATTCTCTCTCCTCAGCTCCCCCATTTCTTTCATGTTATAAAAACAAGTCTTTTCCTTGAGTCATTGAACTGTCTCATTTGGAAATTCTGCTGAAAGCAGTAACCACGTTATAGGGTGCGGGGTCAGGTGTGGGGTGCAGGTTGGCTGAGCCCTGGGGAGCCCCACTCTTCCCCTGTGGCGGGCCAGACTCCAGCTGTCAGCCTCCCTGAGCCCTAACAGGAGTGCTTTTTATGTGTTTCCCTTAGGTAAAGTTTGAGTCTTAGAATCTTAAAACTTAACTTTGCTTAATAAAGCATGGCATTGGAGCATATGTGAATGGAATGTTAGCTGCTTAATTCAGTCAGGAGGTCCAAACTTGTACCATGGTTTCATCAGTCTTTGTTAATATTGGAGTGAATGCAATCACATATTGATGGATTGTTTAAAAAGTTCGTTATTTTTAATAACACAAGTAACAAATACATTCTGGGAGTATTCAGTAATCCAGGTGAATCCACGTTGTCATCGACCTGCCCCAATGCTTCCCCGTCCCCCACTTTCTAAGATGCGAGCATTGTCACCAGTTTGGTGTGTGTTCGACTGGACTATTTTTTTAAATATATTTTTGGGCTGTGCTAGGTCTTCGTTGCTGTGCTTTCTCTAGTTGTGGCGAGCAGAGGCTCCTCTCTAGTTGCGGTGCTGGGACGTCTCATCTTGGTGGCTTCTCTTGCTGTGGAGCACGGGCTTCCATAGTCGTGGCACTTGGGCCCCAGAGCGCTGGCTCAGCGGTTTTGTCAAGGGCTTGGTTGCTGTGTGGCATGTGGAATCTTCCAGGACCAGGGATTGAACCTGTGTGCCCTGCGTTGGAGGGTGGATTCTTAGCCACTGAACCATCAGGGAAGTTCCTTGTCTAAATCATTTCACGTGCATTAGAGTGGATGGGGGTGTGAGTGCATACCCATGGACACGTGTGTGTATGTGTGTGTGTATATGTCTTATACATATTTTTACATATATAATTTTTTAAAATGTAAGTATTACACTGTTCATACAGCCTGTGATTCTTTAAAACTTCATGTATTGAAGTTTTTCCACATCACTGCACATGGTAGTTTTCAACCCCGACTTCCTGTTACTGCCACCTGGTAGCTCTTTAACAATGACCAGAGCAACGAAATCGGGACCTCCGGGGGTGGGGCCTCAGAATTCTAATTTTTTTTTTAAAACTCAGTGATTCTGAAATAAGGCTAGGATTGAGAGTCACTCATTTAGAACCACTTACAAAATTCTCATGGGGTGGCAAAGAGTCGGACACAACTGAGCAACTGAACTGAACAAATTCTCGTAGTCTTTCTTGTTAAGATTTGCCCTAACTGAGTGTAGTGGCTCCATGATGACCGCCCTCTCTGTGTACGTGACGTGTTCCCGTGTGGGTGGGTGGGTTACCTATGCGTTAAATGCTCTAATGCAACAGACATATTTAAATGTGTTAGCTACCAGGTTACTCACCCAGAACTTGTACCAGTTTTGCTTGCCCCACCCGTTTGAGACTTCCTGTTTTCCACCCCATTGCCAATACTTGATAGTATCTATCTCTTAAAATTTTGCCGATCTGATAGTGAAATGGCAGCCCGTTTTAATTTCCATTGCCTTAATTTTGGATGGAGGAGCCTGGTAGGCTGCAGTCCATGGGGTCGCTATGAGTCTGACACGACTGAGAGACTTGACTTCCCCTTTTCACTTTCATGCATTGGAGAAGGAAATGGCAACCCACTCCAGTGTTCTTGCCTGGAGAATCCCAGGGACGGTGGAGCCTGGTGGGCTGCCATCTATGGGGTCGCACAGAGTCGGACACAACTGAAGCGACTTAGCAGCAGTAGCAGCAGCAAGCAGCTTTGGGAGTGTGTTTATTGGTCATATTTGTCTATCTTTCTGTTTTGTTTGCATCTTTCCTTTTTGGGTAAGGATTATTGCTATATGGTGGATATTTATGTAAGTTAGGTATTTTCTCTGAAAATATTTCTTCCTGTTGTATAAAGATAAGAAGGTTTGATACTATTGGTTTTATCAGTATTTTTTTTTTTTTTTTTTTTTTTTTGTATCTTAGAATGGCCTTTCTAACTCCAAGGTTTTTTTTTAGAAAGCTTCTAGCTTTTAAAAATTTTTGAACATTTTACATTTTAGTCCTTTAGTTGGTGGGGGACTGAATGTTTGTGACTGGTATGAGATGCAGACATGACTCTGTTCCTCTTGTGGTGAACTGTAACTCAGCTTCAGCCAGCAAGCGCCCCACTGCCCTCTTCCCCCTCCCTGCGCTGGGTAATCTCTGACAGCTTTGCACAGTGATTTTAATCAGTTCAGTTGCTCAGTCGTGTCTGACTGTTTCTGATCCCATGAACTGCAGCACTCCAGGCTTCCCTGTCCTTCACCATCTCCCGGAGCATACTCAAACTCATGTCCATCGAGTCGGTGATGCCATCCAACCATCTCATCCCCTGTCGTCCCCTTCTCCTCCTGCCTTCAATCTTTCCCAGCATCAGAGTCTTTTCCAATGAGTTGACTCTTCACATCAGGTGGCCAGAGTATTGGACCTTCCAATGAATATTCAGAATCGATTTCCTTTTAGGATTGACTGGTTTGATCTCCTTGCAGTCCACAGGACTCTCAAGAGTCTTCCCCCAACACCACAGTTCTGTATCACTGCCTAAAAATGTATTGATATGTCATAGGTCAGTAACATTGTGTAAGAAAAGACCATATTGATAATATCTCCAATCAATAATGTGTGAAGAAAAGAATTTTAGAACCAGCAAGATACTCAGTGTCCTTATGTCCCCTAAACCTTCATTTCATCATCATCAAAAAAGGATTTTTCACAGGTATATTATTGTGTCTAGGACATAGTTATTTTTATAGTTGCAAAAGTTCTTTTTAAAAGTTCAGAACATATTAATATAAAAAAAGCTACATTTCCTTTGTGTTGCTATTTCATGTAGCCATCAAGTGACTTAAAAAATTTCTAATTTTTTAAAAATTATTTATTTGGATGTGCAGGGTTACTTTAGTTGCAGGGTTATGGGTTATTTCAGAGCTTTTTAGGAGGTATTTTCATACCATTTTTTTTTTCTGTCATTATTTAGGTGGTAATATGCTTTTCCTCCTTGGTTTGTTAATGTTATTACATTGTTTCTATACATAAATTTTCTTTCTTTTAAAAAAAAATCATTTGGCTGCGCCAGGTGTTAGTTGTGGCATGTGTGATTCTAGTTCCCTGACGAGGGATTGAACCCTGGCCCCCTGCATTGGAAGTGCAGAGTCTTAGCTGCTGGACCATCATGGAAGTCCCAACTTAAATGCTTCAAGTCAAGTTTTTAAAAAAATTCTTTAGTTAAACCTTGTTAAATCTAGCTGAAAATTTTTTGTTGTTGTATACTAGATCTCTTCTGCCAGTTTTTTGTTAAAGTTTCTATAATCTTGTCTGTCATCGTTTCAAATTTTTGTGGTTTTTACCAAGTTTATTATCGCAAAGCATAGGTTGTTTCATAATCCTTGGGAAAGGTACGTGTGATGCACAGTGATAGACTTGACATCAAAAGACTCTGGCGATGATGCCTTTATGTTGTGGTGTTCTGATTTATAGGAGAGGAGAGCTTTCCTCTCCATCAAGCTTCGGGAAGTTCTTTTTGATGAGGCCCCTGATTGCCGGGGAAAGTGGAGGCCAGCTTCAGTGGTGTGACGTGGGAGGCCTCTGCTAATCTCTCTTCAGATCAGACTGTCTTTAAGCCATCTCAGTCCTAACTGTGTTCAGTCATTAGAGGGAGTTTTTTTCCTTGCCATTGACACAGTTTTTAAAAGCTGTCCTAAAGAGAGGGTATTTTTCCCCCCCCTCTCAATCAACACTATTAGCAGCCTCTTTCTAAGTTTAGTATAAATTCCTCTCAGGTCCTCTCAGGTCCTCTTTTGTCAGATTTTGCCTTTTGTTGAGGTGTGCTTTCTTTCTTTCTTTCTTTTTTTTTTTTTTAAGATTTATTCATTTATGGCTACGCTGGGTCTTGTTACTGCACATAGGCTTTCACTAGCTGCAGTAAGCGGGGGCTACTCTTTGGGCGTGCAGGCTTCTCATTGTGGTGGCTTCTCTCGTTGCAGAGCATGGGCTCTAGGGTGCATGGGCTTCAGTAGTTGCAGCAAGCCAGTTCCGTTGTCATGGTGCACGGGCTTAGTTGCCCAGTGGCATGTGGAATCTTCCCAGACCAGGGATCGAACCGTGTCCCCCGCTTTAGCAAGTGAATTCTTTACCACTGAGCAACCAGGGAATGCCACTTTATTTTCTTAAAGTAAGAATTGAAGGTCATGGAAATATTGGAAATAACCTAAAGTTTTACAGTAAAGTATAAAATCGGCTGCTTCCCAGGTGGCGCTAGTGGTAAAGAACCCTCCTGCCAATACGTGAGAAACATGAGTTCAATCCCTGGGTTGGGAAGATCCCCTGGAGGGGGTAGGGCATGGCAACCCACTCCAGTGTTCTTGCCTGGAGAATCCCATGGACAGAGGAGCCTGGTGGGCTACAGTCCATGGGGACACAAGGAGTCAGACACAACTGAAGCAACTTAGCATACACACAGAAATAAAATTATCACATCTGCCATTTGCTGTGTCCTCAAAATTTCAAGCAGTATAAATGTCATCTTCCACTAAAAGAAAAAAGCACACATGGATGTGTACTTATACTCACCCTGTTAGATTTAGCACTAGCATCTGATACGCATTTTTCTTCACCTTGCCTTTTTTTTTTAACCTGATATATGCTGGGGTTTCTTATGCCATGAGCAGTATATAGAGACATTCCTTATTCCTGTTCATGGCTGCATACCACTCCATCCTAGTTTATTCAGCCCTTCCTTTAGTGTTGGCTATTTAAGCTGTCTTGTCTTTTGCTGTTACACAGTGTTACAGGTGAATAGCTTTGTGTGTGTATCCTTTAGTTTCAGTTCAGTTCAGTTGTTCAGTCGTGTTCGACTCTTTGCGACCCCATGAATCACAGCACGCCAGGCCTCCCTGTCCATCACCAGCTCCCCGGAGTTCATCCAAACCCATGTCCATTGAGTCGGTGATGCCATTCAACCATCTCATCCTCTGTCGTTCCTTTCTCCTCCTGCCTTCAATTTTTCCCAGCATCAGGGTCTTTTCTAGTGAATCAGTTCTTCACATCAGGTGGCCAAAGTATTGGAGTTTCAGCTTCAGCATCAGTCCTACCAATGAATATTCAGGACTGATTTCCTCTAGGATGGACTGGTTGGATCTCCTTGAAGTCTAAGGGACTCTCAAGAGTCTTCTCCAACACCACAGTTCAAAAGCATCAATTTTTTGGTGCTCAGCTTTCTTTATAGTCCAACTCTATCCATACATGACCACTAGAAAAACCGTAGCCTTGACTAGACAGACCTTTGTTGACAAAGTAATGTCTCTGCTTTTCAATATGCTGTCTAGGTTGGTCATAACTTTCCTTCCAAGGAGTAAATGTCTTTTAATTTCATGGCTGCAATCACCATCTACAGTGATTTGGGAGCCCAGAAAAATAAAGTCAGCCACTGTTTCCACTGTTTCCCATCTATTTGCCATGAAGTGATGGGACTGGATGCCGTGATCTTAGTTTTCTGAATGTTAAGGTTTAAGCCAACTTTTTCACTCTTTGACCTTCATTAAGTTCTTCTTCACTTTTTCTCATAAGGATGGTGTCATCTGCATATCTGAGGTTATTGATATTTCTCCTGGCAGTCTTGATTACAGCTTGTGCTTCCTCCAGCCCAGTGTTTCTCGTGATGTACTCTGCATATAAGTTAAATAAGCAGGGTGACAATATACAGCCTTGACATACTCCTTTTCCTATTTGGAACCAGTCTGTTGTTCCATGTCCAGTTCTAACTGTTGCTTCCTGACCTGTATATGGGTTTCTCAAGAGGCAGTATATTTGGGGGATAGACTGTCTAGAAATGAATTGACTAGATCACAGGGTAAGGGCATGTTACTTAGTATGTTTTTTTCAGATTCCCCTCTGTAGCACTCATACCACCCTTTTGCATCCTCATGACCAACAGATGTGGACACCTATTTCCCTGTAGCCTCGCTTACCTGGTATGTGTTCTTGCCAGCCTGATAGGTGAGAAGAGATGTCTCAGGATAGTGTTAGGTTGCGTTTGTTTTGTTCTAGCCAGCTTGAGCATCTTTTCGTATGGGTTAGAGCCATTTGCTTTTTCTCCTGTAGAATTTTTGGCTTTTTTTCTTTTTTAGAAGCTCCTTTATGGAGGGGTGTTTACCCTTTAAGTGGGATCAGATATTACTATGTGGCCCTTTTTGCCCAGCCAAGTCATGTCCCTGCTTCATGGGCTAACTGAATTGTCAGCTGTCCTGGGAAACTGGTTCTGGGTTAAGATTTCTGCCTGGATGTACTCAGCATCTCGTGCTCATTCCCATTGTAGCTTTATTGCAGTGTCTTGTAGTCAGCCCTTTGCAGGTCTGTCCCAACCAGATTGGAAGCTCCTTGAAGGCAGGGATGCTGTCTTTGCCTTTTACTACCTTTCCTGTATGGAGCACAGTATCTGGCTACAGTGGACTTTGTAAGGGTCCTAAATTGCCTCTTTGGCAGAAGCACAGAGGTGCAGGTACTAGGTTGGCCAAGAAGTCTGGGTTTTTCGATAAGCCAGAACAAGCTTTTTGGCCAACCCAATATTTAGTTAAAAACAACAAAATATTTGCATTTGCATGGGTGATACATTGATCTGCTTGTGTCCTTCTGGATGGAGAGTGCAGGCTTGAGGGTTTGACCCGTAGGGTCCATGCTTTGCCAGCGGACCCTGTAAGGACAGCAGTCCCATCTGGGAGCCAGCTCTGGTAGCTCCCCGTCTTCCAGTGTTGGCTGCTGTGGAACCTTCCGTGGGAGAGGCTGCCACGTGGGACCCGGAGCTTTGCTCCGCTGTGTTCTTCCTGTCTCCCTGGAGTTCTCGTGCACGTCTTGCTGGGGACAGCACTCCTCCTCCGGACGCGCCTGTTGTCTGACCCTCCCTGCCAAGTGCAGTGTGCTCCGCGGGGTCAGCGCGGGTGTGACCGGGGACTGCTGGGCCCTGTTCACCTCCTCTCTCCCTAGTTCCCTCTCTGCACCTTAGTCCCACCCTGTGTCTTTGGTCTTAGCCTTCTCCTCTCTGTGAACCTATAATCTCCTGCTCTGGAGTAGCCAGCACATGGACCTTTCTTGGCTTCCCAGATCAACTGAATTTTGCTCTGGGCTTTTGTCTTGGTTGTTGAATCTGCTTAGCGCAGTTAGGACTAACCAGCATGACTTAACTGTTCCATTTAGCCGGAGACTGCCCCAGAAAAACCGCTCCGACCTGGACAGTTGGCTACTCTGGTTAGTGCTGACCTGGGAGACTACGGCATCACCAGTGGCTTGAATGGGTCTGAAGCTTAGTTTCCTAGCACTTCTTGCTTTCAGCACGTACACTTTTTCATCACAGCCTGTAAGACATGGTAACGCTAAATTATAGGAAGTGAGTAACCTCTTCCCTTTCGATCATTAGCCAAAGGCTTTTGAACAGTACTTGAATCTGGAAGATGGCCGCCTGCTGAGTCACCTGAAGGCCTGCGGTGCGGTGTCCACACTTCCCTATGAGCTGTGGTTCAAGAAGTGCTTCGCCGGGTGCTTGCCCGAGTCCAGCTTACAGAGGCAAGTGTTTCTTTTAAACACTGAGCTGAAGGCTCAGAGTCAGAAAAATCCTGTTTTTGTTGTTGTTTTGTCCTTTTAACATGATCATCTCAGAATATAAATTTGTTTTAGAACCATGCAGTCATTTGATACTAACTTCTCCAGCAGCTGACACAGCAACTGGTGATTCTGCTTATTATATCTACAATTAGAACTATTGAGTATTAAAATATTAAAAATGTTAGGATATATGGTTAGAGAAATTGAAGGCTCTCAATGTGTTCGATGCTGTTGAATATTCATATCTAAAGTAGACTCCAGGGGTATATATGGATGTGGACTTTTCCAGAAATGGAGCAGATCCTGGAGAAAAATGTTTATTTCTTAGACCTCTTATGACATCATTAAACTGGCTTAAGATGGCTGGAGACTCAGACTCGGCTCTTCCATCAGTTTCAGATGTGTTACGGGTATTTTGGAGCCCGTCCTGCTCCCTCTAGGACTTAACACTTGAGGAAAAAGGCAATACACAGAGAGTATTACAGGACAATGCTTAGTAAGCATGTTGAGATGATACTGACTGTAAGAGCTATTGGAGTTATCAGAATAATGATTTTAGAGTATATTTAATTTAGAGTATATTTAATAACTAGCTCCTTAATTAAGGAATTTACTGGAAAATGAAATTGAATTTCATATTTCATTCCCCCTTTTGTTCTTGTTCCTTAGTATGTAATGGTTATTTTAGCATTACAGAATAGTAAACTTGAAGCTTTGGTTTTTAGGACCTTCCTGCCCTAAAATGTCAGTTTTGAGATATTAATTGGAGGACGTCTTCCTGGAGGATGATGTCCTCATAGCTCTTCTCTGAAGCTTATGCAGTCAGCCGTCTGTCTCCACGGTTACACATCTATGGAGTCAGCCGATCCCAGATCCTGGGCTGTGTTTACACTTGTGGCTGGTCAAATCCTTGGTTGTGGAATCTGTGGATGCAGGGGGCTGACTGCACCACCTCACTTTATATAAGGGACTTGAGCCTCCACGGATCGTGGTATCCACAGCAAGTGAGCCCATGATCCACTTCCCCGGGGATACTGAGGGATGATGGTACATAAAAGAAAATGTAATTTGATTTAATTTTGAAACTTGAGATGTTTAGGTATAAACATCAACTTCAGACTTGTAATTTGATTACATCTTTCTTTCATAGGATTTGGGATAAAGTTGTAAGTGGATCCTGTAAGATACTAGTTTTTGTAGCTGTGGAAATTCTCTTAACCTTTAAAATAAAAGTAATGGCACTGAACAGTGCAGAGAAGATAACGAAGTTTCTGGAAAACGTAAGTGTGCGTTGTTTCACTTGAACTTTGAATCTAGGAAGGAATTCAGTTTACCAAGCCAGATTTTTCTATGGCATTAAATTATTTCAGAGACAGTACAGTATATTTCTACCTTATAAGAAATTATTTTTCCCAGTATGTTTCACCTTGGTCTCTGGGTTATAATCCACATCCTTTGTTTGGGGTTCACTGGCCTGAGCAGCAGGTCTGTCTCCATGAGTGTGTGTACCTGGGACCAGAGTTACCACTCAGAGGCCATAAGGAAAGGAGGCGGTGAGATCTGTCGCTTTATGGCAAGCGATCCCTGTTAGTGGAAAAGGAATGTTCTCGGGGATTTTGCTAATAAAGCCCTTCATTTCTGTTCCTATGTCTGGTGGAGTCCCAGTTGAACTTGTTAATGTGTGTTTACACTTCAGCATGTTGAAAATGTGTTTACACTTCAGCATGTTGAAAAAGGTCTGAATGAATCTGTTTTTCCCTATCTTTGTATCTTAAGAATACCCTTAACCAGGCAAGAAGAGGTCAAAATAGACTTAGGCTTGACTGAATTTCACTGGACCCCAGATCTATTTTAATCGGTCAGTGTGAACAGTTGAACAGTGGCCCGGTAGAAGTGCTCAGTGAATGTGTGCTGGATCAAAGAGCCCTCTTCGTTGTAATAAATAGTGGCGCACACTGCCAGGGCCCCTGCTAAATATTTTTTTGTGAGTTACCTCCTGTAACCCTGTAAAGAGCCCTGTGAGGTGGGGCTATCATTCGCCCCATTTCAGAGCTGGGGATCTGGACCCAGGGCGCTTAGGTAGCCTGCCCAGGGCTCCGCAGGGAGTGGGCAGTGCAGAATTCGAACCCAGGTGGGGTGACACCACACTCCGCACCATGGCCTCGGGTGGCACGTGACACACGTCTGGCAGCAGCCACCCATGTGGTCACTTTCTGAAAAGCAGCCAGGACTCCAGTGGACATGAGTTTTATACCCCAGTGAGTGAGGGAGAGGCTGAAGTCGGGACCATGCCTTTCAGAGCCTGGTCTGCTTGTTCACAGATCCCCCAGGACAGCTCGGACGCGATCGTGAGCAAGGCCGTCGACTTGTGGCACAAGCACTGCGGGACCCCGGTGCACTCCGCCTGAACGCTCCTGACGTGGCGGGCAGTCTGCCAGACCTGCTCGGCACATTGTTTTTTTCCCCCTTGGGACGTGACCTGCTCAACTGATAATGGGGTTCTTGCTTTGTTGCTCGAAGTACAATTGTTTTTCCAGTAAAATTGCTTAAGATAATGTCACTGTGGAGTCACTGTGTTGTGGAACAGCATCTTCTGGTTACACAGAAATACAGGGTATACTCTGAATAACATTTAGAAAAACATTTATGGAAGTATAGTCGATTTATAGTGTTAATTTCTGCTGTATAGCAAAGCGATTCGGTTGTATATACATATATATTCTTTCTCGTAATCTTTTCTTCTATGGTTTCATAATCTTTTCCTTTATGGTTTATCATACGATATTGAAGATAGTGCTATGCAATAGGACCTTCTTGTTCTGAACAGTACTTAAAAGGGTTATTGGAAATAGCTCCCAGCTCGTAAAGCAGTTGAGTCAGGGTGGGTGGGTGCTTCAGGGAGCTGTGTGTAACCAGGCCTGCCCTGCCACGCTTTAATTAGCACCAAGCTAGTTACCTTCTAAGGTCCATTTCTGGAATGAAGAACAACTTCCGTTTGTTGACGACTTTTGCTGTTGATGTATAGTACCTGTTGAAATCTAAGCTAACTTCCTAAATCTTTTGAAATCTAAATCTGCTTTCTGATACTTTTGCTAGATTGGTTTATAAATAAAGGCCTTATTATGTTTTTTTTTCCTCTTTGTACCAGTTGGAATGAAATATTACTGAATATAAGCATGTCTAAATTTACCTGCTGACAGAGGACTTGTTGATGCTTTGCTGGAACCACACTTTTTCCTGATGGGTCATTAGATGCAGGGTGGGCATCAGAGAGGACTCTGCCTCCCAATAGGCATGGTGGAAAGGGCAGGTTCAGGTAATATAGTTGGGTGGGCGTCAGAGAGGACTCTGCCACCCCCGCAGGCATGGTGGAAAAAGGGCAGGTTCAGGTACATAGCTGGGTGGGCGTCAGAGAGGACTCTGCCACCCCCACAGGCATGGTGGAAAGGGCAGGTTCAGGTTTATAGCTTAACGCCTCCCCCGCAGCCATGGTGTCCCCTGATGGTGACTCGTTGGTTGGACAGTTGCAGGCTTTGAGCCGGGCCAGTGAGACGGGGCCCTTTGTCTGAGACTGACTCATTCAGCTGCCAGACCTGCAGGAGCCTGAGTGGTGAGTTGGGTTCTCCACCCCCACAAGGAGGAGATGATGAAACTATGGAGCCATCACTCTGAGAGTTGGGTCCCTGCCTGACGTGTCCAGAGTGCACCACAGGGTTGTTGAAACCAGTTGGCGCTTGTGACAGTGACATATCCGAGAGTATTAAGTTTTTTTTTCTTTTGAACTTTTTATCTTGTATTGGGGTCTAGCCAGTTCACATCATGTTGTGATCATTTCAGGTGAGCAGCAGAGGGACTCAGGCATACATGTACATGTACCCACTCCCCGCGGCCCCTCTCCCCTCCAGGCTGCCTGTAACGCTGAGCAGAGTTCCCTGTGTTCTACACTAGGTCCTTGTTGGTCATCCATTTCACATATAGTGGTGTGTACATGTCCATCCCTTCCTCCATCCTTACTCCCCTGGCAACCATAAGTTCGTTTTTTAAGTCTGTGAGTCTCAAGAGTATTTAATTTTGTAAAAACGCTTATAAGAAAACTTCTTAAAGCAAACTCTGTTTACAGCTAACACTTTACATTTATCCAGCGATCACCTCCGCCCATGAAGAACTTCGACTCCAGTAGGGGATGTGAGCAAAAGTGCGTGAGGAGGAGCTCCCGCCGCTGTCGTCTGCTGTCCAGTGAGTGAACTTGGGGCTTGAGTGAAATCCACGGAAAAGTCACAGACGTTTCACTTCCGCCTCATTCATGAGCCACGTACCGTTACGAACCATATAAGTTTGTACAACTTTTCGGTAGAATAACATCACTTGACTTTATTTATAACCTTTAGTGAGTCCCAGCTCCAGAAAGGAGGAGGAGCGGTCTCCCCACAGGAGGGTGGTCGAGGTAAGTGCTCCTGCCGCCTCCCACCGCAGCGCTGGGAGAAGGGGGCGCAGGCCCCACAGAGCAGGGGCGTGGCGGGGAAGGGGGGGGTGCCTGGGGCTCCTGGGGAGGAGGGGGCTCCAGGGGCCAGGGTTCCTCTGAAAATTCTGGTCAGGGTCTCAACGAGTGGAAAGGGAAGACAATGGCCCTACTACTAAGGGGTCAAAATTAAATGCTCTGCAAGTATATCCTGTCCAACCCTGTTTGGTAAAGCCTTGCCTACTATAGGGTGTCGTTTTGGGCCGTGAGGTTTGTTCTGGTTTGTTTTTTGAGTCAATCAGATTATCAACAGTTTTATTAGAAAGCAAAACGGCTCCCTCTGGAAACACCCGGGTTTAAGGCCGACTCGGGGGAAACAGAATCGGTGAGGATCCAATTTCCTTTTAATATCAGAATTTTATATTACTGAGAGCGCAGTATTTTGAAAATGTTTCTGCCCACTGTGTCCTGTGAGAAGCACAGCTCCCAATGAAAACACCCATTGAAAATATCCCTGTGTTCCCTTTTTTCAAGATGTTTTGTCGAGATCGTGCAGAAACGGGGGGTTTTGCTTGTGACTAATGTGTGGGGTTCTCCCCCTGCCTTGGAAAGCTGGGGTTTAACGTCATTACACTGAGGTCCTGCTGAGTCCCTCCCACAGTGTCGCCTGAACCCCTGGGGGTGCTCTCCAGGTCTGAGAGGAGGGACCGCTGGGGTGGGCGTGTGTGGCTTTTGCCTGATGACAAGTGGAACTGACAGATGGTACCTTCGTGGGCTTGTGTGTGTGTGTGTCTGAGGCCACTTCGGGAAATGAGGTCAGGGTTCATGAGAATAAAGGGCTTTTTTTGTTGTTGTTGTTCACAGAAAGTTTGCCTGCAAACTGTCGTCAACCCTTAAATCACACAGTGTGTGGAAAGACCTCTGAGGCCTGCGTCCTCTTTCACTCCGGGTGTGAGACACTGGCCTGGTCTTGAGTGGCTGAGTGTCTGCCCTCGACTCTGACCGGCCTGGTCATGTGGTCAACAGGTCCCCCTGGGACTGTGGTTCGGTTCCCCCCCCCCCCCCCCCCCGCCCGAAAGTGTGGGACGTGGAAGGACGTCCGTGCAGGTGGGAGGGTAACGACAGAGCCTACGTGCCCGGGACTAGGTCCCAAGTGGCAGCCTCTGCAGGTGGGTGGGCCCCGCAAGGTCTGCGCAGGAGCAGGGAGGCGGCCTCGGGGAGGGGTGGGGGTGTGGACGGCCCGCCACAGGTCGAAGAGGAGAAGTAGTTTTTGTCATCAGCTGGGTGTTCTAGAACTAGAAGGGCCAAAAGGCCCTTTTTTCTGCCTTGACAGGGAAGAGGGTGTTTTTGTAGCAGGACCTGGTGGCCTTCCCTCTGGTGGATGAAACAAAGCCCTGTTTCTGCTTTAGAACTGGCGCCAAGTGAAACTTCCCGCGGCTCCTGGCAGGAGGCCAGATGGAGGAGGGGGGGTGGGCGTAGGCAGTGGTGAGGAGGGCAGAGGGGAGGCACTGTCCTAGAGGCCTGCAGGCCAGGGTGGGGCCGCCTCGTCACCTTCCTCAGCAGACCCTCCCTTTCCTCTCTGGTCTGCCAGCCTCTCCTTCTGGAGGTTGCACAGTGAGAGGACAGTTCGTCACTAGGTGAGGTGACGATTCCTCACTCCTGGGAGCTGGCGTTATTGTGGGGCCACCACCTGGGTAGGGTGGGTGGAAAATCTGTTCGAGAGGACATGGAAAGAAATCCTTCGAGAAGCTTGTCCTGACCAAACAGAACTCCCTAGTAGAATATCAGTGTTCAGACCTCAAAATCACCCCTAACACGTAGGGATCACTTGGGTGTTTACCAGGAGCTTATACACACACATGCTCGGGCCTGCTGGAGCTCACGCTGACCTCTGACCTCCCTTTTGGACTCTTTGGTCATCTCTCCCATCGCCCTTCTTTCCCTAAAGTGTTAACAAGGAGCAGCCGGGTGTTGCTGGAAATGTTAGCGCCTCTGCCTTACCCCCCTCCCCCCACCCGCCGCCCTTGGATTTAATGCCGTGAGACTTGTGGGGGTGGCCACGAGGAGGGAGAGCTTTGGGTGGTTTGCTTCCCACTGTCAGAAGGCTGCATCCTCACCTTCCATCTCTCCCCCTTGCGTTCTGTGTGGTTCACTCGTTCTCTTTATTCTCATTCGTTCATGAAGTCCATTTGTGCACCCTCCCAGCTATGGCCCCAATACAAGCACCTTCCCAGTTAGTGCTGCTGCTGCTGCTAAGTCACGTCAGTCGTGTCCGACTCTGTGCGACCCCATCCCTGGGATTCTCCAGGCAAGAACACTGGAGTGGGTTGCCATGTCCTTCTCCAATGCAGAAAAGTGAAAGTGAAGTCGCTCAGTCATGTCTGACTCTTTGCGACCCCATGGACTGCAGCCCACCAGGCTCCTCCATCCATGGGATTTTCCAGGCAAGAGTACTGAAGTGGGGTGCCATTGCCTTCGTCCCAGTTAGTGGTCCAGCCTAATTGCTGAGGAAGCCGTATCTGTTCCACTGGAGCTCGTAAGCCCACAGGGAGGCCAAACATTGAACAATACATGTTCTGTCTTCTCCGTCTTGAGGCCCTCTCACTCCTGAGTTGCCGCACAGGGTGGAGGTGGCCTGGGTTCTCCCAGAAGGTCCCGAGGAAAGTTACTCTGTGAGGCATGGTTCTTCCTTCCCTCCTCTTATTCGTAGACGAGGTAATGAAGGAGCCTTGGCAGGGATGGGTGTTGGGTAGGCTCTGAACCTCTGCCCCAACTCATCAGTTCTGTGACCCAAGGAGACTGCTCAGTCTGTGTCTGTTTCCCCATCACCAGGCAGGAAAGTACTAGAATGGCTTAAGTCCTCACCTTGCCTGTGAGCATCAGAGGAGTTTAATGTGAAAGCACTTGAAGAAGCACAGAGCTTTTTGACATTTTGAACAGCCTGGTGTATGAGAGCGTGGCTCAGCTTCCGCTTCCGTCTGCGTCGGCTCTGTGCTTCCAGGCCTGTCTCCACTCTGCCTGCTCTGAAAAGTGTCCCCTCATCCGTGTCCTGGCTGCAGGTGTCCTTTCCTGCCTCTGAGTTTCTGTAGTATTTCATGCGTGCTTGTTCAGAAGTCTCTGGTTTGGTCTTGAACTTGGATTCTGCTCCACGTGGTTTCTCTCTGAAAAGCCGGCTTGTTGCTTGCAAAAGGCCTGTGTCCCCTTTTGTACACATCTGCTTTAGCTAGTAGAGTGCCGCTCTGGTGTTTTCTCCCTGAAACCATGCTGTGTCCCCTCCCCCGAGTCCCCAGCAGCAGCAGCAGGACGTGCTGCTGTTCTCGTGGTCAGGAACACGCTCTCCCCACTGCAGGGCTACCTCCTCCCGTTTCTGTGATCCAGCTCAAGCATCGCCTCCTCCAGGAAGCGCTCCTGGCTCTCTGCCCCTCGGCTTCTGCTCCAGGCTCGTTTCCTTCCATGGTACACTGTGTCCTTTTCAGCACTTTTAATACATTGATTTATTATAACCTGTTTCTATCCCACACTTGGCTTCCCTGGTGGCTCAGTTGGTAAAGAATATGTCTGCAGTGCAGAAGACTGCCTGCAGGAGACCTGGGTTCAATCCCTGGGTCAGGAAGATGCCCTGGAGACGGAAATGGCAACCAGTTGGGCTCCAGCCAGACCTGGCAGCCCTTGGATAAACCTGGGTGAAGTCAGGGTTGGTGGCTGCTAAGGCTGACTGACTTCAGGATCGGGGTGGTGGGAGCATGCTTAGACTTCAGGAATGTCAACTGGAGGAAAGCCTGCCAATCATCTGGTCAACTCCCATCCCTGATACGCAGATAAGAGAAATGAGGTTCTGGGTGGTGCCGGGGGTGTTATGTGAGGTCACCACTGGTAGCCAAGCAGATTTTAGAAAGACCCAGGCAACCTGGCTCCATCTCTGTCTAGAGCATGCATCACTCATCCAAGCTTCTCCCTCCTCCTAAACACTGCCCCTACCTGTCCTCTTAACACCCCTTCTGTGCCTTCAGGGTGGGTACCATGGGGTGGTCTCCTCCCGTGTAAGATGATAGTGACGGCGGCCACCTTACAGAACTGTTCAGAGTAGTAAGTGCAGAAGGACACACAGGACCCTCGCCCAGTGTCTGGCACAGTAAGTGCTTAGTAAATGATAGGTGTTACTGTGTCACGAGCATTAATAGTTAAAATGTGAGCTCTTGTTGGAGAGAGGTGACACTGACTTACAGTCTCAGTGAACACTCAGCATCTTAGAGGCGATGCTTCCTGGGAAGTGTTCCAGGGGATCAGAAGGCCCATTGCAAGATCTCTAAGTCATGTGTTTGAATGTGGCTTCTTAAACTGTAATGTGCGCAGGGATCCCCTGGGACCCCTGTTAAAGTCCCGATTCTGCTTTAGCAGCTCCGGGGTGGGGCCCGAGTCGTGCGCTTCTCATATGCTCCATGATGATACCGGTCCTTGGGGACCAGAGTTTGAGTAGTAAGGACCCCAGGGAATGTAGATTTCAGGTTGCAGCTAGTCCGAGGCCTAACCCTGCTCGCCAAAGAAAGAAACCACAGACATGCTACCTGCCTGGGCTGTTTTATCATTTTAGTCTGACTTCATTTCTAGGTGATGGGCATATCACTAAAGATTTATAAAGCACTTGATCAAAACCTCAATATCATTAATTCATCAAAACCCGAATCTCAGTACTACAGATTTCCTCTGTGAATCGTTGCCTCTCCTTACTGGGTCAGAAGTGGTTTCCCTCTAACCTTACCACAAATCCATACCAAGAATAGCTCTGTGGCAGCCAACCAACCATGTCCATCCTCCCCTTCCTTACTAACCAAACCTTGATTTTATTTGAGGTAGGAGTGTATTAATAACACTTTATTTCCCAGTCTCTTGGTCAGAGAGGAATACACAATAAGATAGAAGGCAAAATCATTAGAATTTACAGAAAAGGTTTTTATTTAAAGAGGATTTACTCAGCTGGCAGGTGACCTTTTCTTTTCCTTCTGCCTGGAATACATACATAATGACTGGCACTCCAGCAGCTATCTTGGAACATGAGGTAACCTCAAGGATGGAAGTCACAGGGTGAGGATGATGGTGCAAACAAAAAGAGCTGTGCCATATATCTGATGCCACAAGCTCTTCCCTACTTTACTTCAGACTTCCTTTATGTTAAAAACCAAACAAACAAAAAACCCAGTTGTTTCAATGACTATTTGGCAGGTTTCTTATTGTGTGAAGGCTGCTGAACCCAGTGTTAACTGACCCCACCAGAGCATGTGCAGTTTAGCAGAGCAGTGCCAAGTTAGTTGCTTCAGTCATGTTCAACCCTTTGCGACCCCATGGACTGTAGCCCACCAGGCTCCTCTGTCCATGGGTATTCTCCAGGCAAAAATACTGGAGTGGGTTGCCATGCTCTCCTCTAGGGGATCTTCCCGACCCAGAGATCAAGCCCACGTCTCTTATGTCTCCTGCATTGGCAGGCAGGTTTCTTTACCACTAGCGCCACCTGGGAAGTCCTTCGCAGGGCAGACATGCATTTAAATCTGTGTCTACAGCAGTCATCCTTCTGAGCACCCTTCATGGGATTCCCTAGTCATGTAGAGGCAAGGAAACTGGCTTGAGGGTCAGAAGCCCGGGGTGCTCAGCTTAACTTTGCCATTTCCTAGTGGTTTGATCCTGTTCCTTCAACCTCAGTCCCTGTAAAATGGGGATGACGGATTAGAGGGTCCAACTTGGTGCGAGGTGTGGAACTCATTCTGCTGGTGTTGGGATAGAATGGGGCTCAGGGATGATGGGGAGGTTGCAGAGACTATCTGGCTGATGCTGGTGTGACAAGCAAGGGGCCCTGAAAGGTCAAGCTCGAGGACAGGCACTGATGCCCCTTTGAGTGCTCCCATTAGAGGTACCCTGAGGAGAGCAGAGCACCGTGGCTACTGGAACCGGAAAGACTTGGACTCGGGGCCCGAGCGGCATCAGCGAGAGTCTGCTTTTGTTCACAGGAAGGGAGACAGCAGAAGTAGCTTTCAGCTGGGCCTTGAGAAGCCTGCCTCAGCCTTCCTCTGCCAGCTCGTGAGCTCTGAGCTGAGGCTGCGAGGTGGCCTGGCAGCATCTCCATGCCCCCACTGCTTTGCTGTTGAAACCCAGATGGTTGCATCCAGGCTCTTTGCTTGGAGCAGCTGGATGTGCTGGGGGTCAGCGGTCAGTGTGCGTTCTCTCTCCTGCTGCCTGGAGCCTGCAGGGAGGTATTTTCAGCCACAGCACAGCCGTCCACACTGCTTTCATCCAAATCAGAGCTCCTCTTTGCTGTGATTTCTCTCAACCATCTTTCAAACCTGAAGCCGGCACTATGTCTTCCCCATCCCAGTTCCCTAGTTTAGCACCTGCTCTGTGTCCTCTCAGTGGGGCCAGCTGGTCCCGGGAGGGCACAGACCGGGTCCTGACAGTGAACTGAAACTGTCAAGAGGCGTCTTATCTCCTAGCGTGGAGGGCAGAGGCCCAACTGGGAGTGCTCAGGGGGAGCCGCTCATTGCGGGGCCTTGGGCGGGAGGTCCACTCCTCTGACCAGCTGCTAGATGGTCTGAAAATGCCTGCATTTCCTCACTGTGGCCTGTTCCTAGATTTTTTAATTTGATACGATTGAAATAAGGACTGTCTGGGCGGACACAGTACTCACGGGTCAGTTCCCTTGTTCTGGGATGACAAAGGTAACCAGCATGGTATGTACTTAAAATCCACCGCCCCTTTTTAAAAAAATATAATTGTGACTAAAAGTTTAAAGGGGACAGGGCTATGTGCACATGGGGATAGAAGGCAAGCAGGACAGGAAGGTCTGGGACACACAGCCACTCCCCCCACCGCAACCCTAGCCCCAAGTCCCTTCTTCAGAAGCAGCTCAGACATGAGTGTGGTGTTGCACGTGTTTTCTTATGAAAGGAGGGACACCATGGGGGTGAGTCCTGCCTGGCGTGGGGCTATGATAGCCAGGTTTAGGGGAGAGAACTGAGGAAGACCCAAGACGTTTAAACTGTGATGAGGGGCTTTTTCCTCTGTTGCCCTGGCTGGGAGGGTTTGGAGCAGAGAGGTGAGGCAGGAGTTGGTGGAGGTGACAGTAAGCATGTAAATGCTGACTTGGAACAGTGTCCCTGCCACCCAGCATCAAGGCAAGCACGTAGTGTGTGAACAAGGCCAGCCCCCAAGGCCTTTTTATCCTCTTTGTGTTGTGTGAGGAGTTTCTGAGATAATTAGCTCATGTGTAAAACATTTTTATTTGTGTAGCTGAAGAGGTGGGCTTGCCCTCTCTTGGATGGAGACTGCTGAATCACAGGCCTTGTAAGGATGTACCCTCTTAGGGACCGGTGAGATGCCTGCTGGACGAGGTGTCAGTGACGACCATCCTGCTGCAGGCTGGCAGTATAAACAGAAGGGGGTTTTCTCCCTCCCTCCTCTCATTTGGTCTTCGCTGTTTTTTTAATTTAACGACAACAGCAACAACATGGTATCACCACGTGGGAAACAGAACCTCTGAGATCATGAGATGCAAAGTCTATTTGGAGAAAAGAAACGGGCATGTGGAAGTCCAGCTCAGAGCAGCACACGTCTTAGCTGGTTGTCACAGCCTGGGAGAAGAGTTGATAAAATTCTGCTTTTGGGGGTTTACCCTCCCTTTCTCTGCAAACAGGATTCAGGAGTTCATGTAATAAGGTCCCTTGGCTAACCTGTGGTGTTGCCCCACGAATGATGAGCATGGCTGCCTATTGTGAAATGAGAGCATTTTTTGATCAATGGCACGTAAAGAGCTGAGCCGTTTTCTTTAAAATCAAGACTGGTACACAGGAGAGGGCCTGGCTGCCCACCCAGGAGTGACTTAAGGGTCCCATGTGTGCTTCCTCTGTGGAGCAGGTGGCACGCTGATCTCGTCCTGCCTTCCCTGCAGCTCGAGGTGGACCTGTGCTGTGCCGGGGCCTTGTTTGATGTTAATTCTCTTGCAGGAGGTCATGAACACTGGCTGGCTGTCTCCCCACTGCTGGGCATACAGACAGGCAGTGCCTGGGAGCAGGGAGGGACTGGGTGAAGGAAACTGTCTCCCTACCTGGAGGCTGGGAGGCAGTTGGTATCTTTCCTGGTCTGTGATATCACCTGCGTCAGGGACCTGGGATGATCGGACGGAAGCTGAGGAAGTGTGAACTCGGCCAAGTGGAGGCGAAGCGGAGTGTGCAGTGGCCCCCAGCAGGAAGGGCGGGTGATGCTTTCGAGTCAAACATACTCAGCTTTGGAAGCTGCGCGGCATCGTGAGGATTATAGAAAACCGTGCGTGAACAGGGAGCTGAGCTCGGCGCTCTGTGACGACCTAGAGGGGAGGGATGTGGGGGGGTAGGAGGGAGGGGATATACGTGTACCTATGGCTGATCCACATTGTCATATAGCAGAAACTAACACAGTGTTGTAAAGGAGTTACATCCCAACAAGATAATAACACACAAAATCGTGCATGAAAATTGTGCAGTGTGGTGGAACCAGGAGCGTAGGAAGTGTATTTGCGAGCTGTGGGAGGTGGCAGCAATCAGGAATCAAGCGCCTAGACAGTTGGAGTTGGAAACGTGTACCACAGGGCACAACAGGTTGTGCACAGCTTGTTGTTCTGTTGATGATGGTTACGCGTGAGTCGTTTGGCTTCGCATTATGGTTCCACAGTCACCAAAGTGAGACCTCTCTTGGACTCCATTCAGGGAAGCATCAGTCCCTGAGGTGGTCACCACAGCCCAGCCACATCAACACCCCCTTCAAAGGGCTCCTGAGTCACACATCCCATGGGGGTCAGCTCCCGGACCCCTAAGCAGGAGAACTGGCCACGCTGACTTCAAGGACGGTGGGCCCCTGCAGACGTCAGACAGGAGAGTGGTGCCCAGACGCTTGTGTTTGGCCAGGGGGCTGGCGGCAGGACTGCAGACTGTGACTGCACGCCCAGGCAGGTGAGGACCTTAATCACAGAGCAGTGGAATAGCTTCTGGAGCTCGTCAGCAGGTGTTCACGATCCGCTGGAAGGTAATGCCATTCACTGAGGAAGGAAGGAAGACAGGAGGGAGTGGCCTGGGGCAGAGGGGTGGGGTTTAGAAAGTAGGAAAACAGTACTCTGGGACACGCGGATTTAAGAGGTGTTTGTGAGACAGATGTGTCAAGCAGTGAAGTGAAAGTCACTCGGTTGTGTCCGACTCTGCGACCCCATGGACTATACAGTCCATGGAATTCTCCAGGCCAGAAGTCTGGAGTGGAGTAGCCTTTCCCTTCTCCAGGGGATCTTCCCAACTTGCAGGTGGATTCTTTTACCAGCTGAGCCACAAGGGAAGCCCCATGTCAAGCATCAGAGCTAGCATTTAAAGTTTTTTGGTGCTCTGTACTAAGTTGCTTCAGTCCTGTCTGACTCTGGGCAACCCTATGGACTATAGCCCGCCAGACCCTTCTGTCCATGGCATTCTCCAGGCGAGTATGCTGGAGTAGGTTGCTCTGCCCTCTTCCGGGGGACCTTCCCGATCCAGAAATCGACCCTGGGTCTCTTACGTCTACTTGCCTTGGCAGAAATGTCTACCAGTTTCTTTACCACTGGTATCACCTGGGAAGCCCCTTGAAGTTTTTAATGGAATATCAATTCATTGAAAGATTATATAAAATGAAAAAATTAAAGTCTAAGAAACTGTTCATGTAAGAAAGCTCACTGGAAAAGTAGAATGTAAGTGTAAGCACATTGGAATTAATAGTTTTGAAAAATAGAGATGGTAAAACTTAGTAGACAATCAACCCTCCTGACTTCAGACTATACTACAAAGCTACAGTCATAGAGAATACGGTACTGGAACAGGAACAGATATATAGACCAGTGGAACAAGATAGAGAACCCAGAGATAAACCCACGCACCTATGGGCACCTTATTTTTGACAAAGGAGGCAAGAATATACAACGGGGCAAAGACAGCCTCTTCAATAAGTGGTGCTGGGAAAACTGGACACCTACATGCAGAAGAATGAAATTAGATCACTCATAATGCCATACAAAAAGATGAAATGGATTAAAGACATAAATGTAAGACCAGAAACTATTAAACTCTTAGAGGAGAACATAGGCAGAACACTCAATGACATAAAGCAAGATCTTCTATGACCCACCTCCTAGAGTAATGGAAATAAAAATAAACAAGTGGGACCTAATTAAACTTAAAAGCTTTTGCACAGCAAAGGAAACTACAAACAAGGTGAAAAGACAACCCTTAGAATGGGAGAAAATAATAGCGAGGGAAACAACTGACAAAGGATTAATTTCCAAATCATAAAAGCAGTTTATACAACTCAATACCAGAAAAGCAGACAACCCAGTCAAAAAGTGGGAAAGGTACCTGAAGAGACATTTCTCCAGGGAAGACATACAGATGGCTAACAAGCACATGAAAAGATGCTCAACATCCCTCGTTATCAGAGAAATGCAAATCAAAACTACAGTGAGATCCCACCTCACACCAGTCAGAATGGCGATCATCAAAAAGTCTACAAACAATAGATGCTGGAGAGGGTGTGGAGAAAAGGGAACATTCTTGCACTGCTGGTGGGAATGCAAACTGATATGGCCACTATGGAAGATGGTATGGAGACTCCTTAAAAAGCTAGGAATAAAACCACCATATGACCCAGCAGTCCCACTCCTGGGCATATACCCTGAGGAAACGAAAATTGAAAAGGACACATGTACCCCAATATTCACTGCAACACTGTTGACAATAGCTGGAACATGAAAGCAACCAGATGTCCATCAACAGATGAATATATAAAGCAGCTGTGGTACATATAAATGCTGGAATACTACTCAGCCATAAAAAGGAACGCATTTGAATCTGTTCTAATGAGGTGGACGAAATGAGAGCCCATTATACAGAGTGAAGTAAGTCAGGAAGAGAAATATAAACATCGTATTCTGACACACACATGTGGAATCTGAGAGATGACTCTGATGCATTTATTTTCAGGGCAGCAGTGGAGAAACAGACATAGAGGACAGACCTATGGATAAGGTGGGAGAAGGGGGGACGAATGGAGAGAGTAACATAGAAATCTACAAAACCATGTGTAAAGCAGATAACCAACGGGACTTTTCTGTGCGACTCAGGGAACTCAAACGGGCTCTGTGACGGGTGGGGTGGGGAGGGAGATGGGAGGCAGGGGACGTGGGTGTACCTGTGGCTGATTCTTGTTGATGTATGACAGGAAACCACAAAATTCTGTAAAGCAGTTATCCTTCAATTAAAGAATTAAAAGATCTAATGGGAAACTACAGATAATTACTTCCCGGTAGGTTTGCTTAATGTTACAAGTTTTACATTATTCTGTAAGGAAGTCGTAAACCACAGTTGCTAAGTATAAGATAGTCAAGTTTGAAATTTAAAAATCTAAAGACTCTTTATAGTCTTTATCTGAGTCTGTTTGTGTTTTGTTATATATATATAGTTAAGATTTTACATTAAGTCATAAAATATAATATTTGTCTCTTATTTCATATTACCCTTTGGGTCCATCCATCCATGTTGTTACAGATGGCAAAACTTCACTCTTTTTTATAGCTAAGTAGTACTCTATTATATATGTATACACACACATATATATATAAAATATATATACACACATATATACATACACATGTATGTATATAAAAATATATATATACACATACATATATATTTACATATTATATCATCTTTATCCATTCATCTGTTGATGGATATTTATGTTGCTTTCATATCTTTGCTATGTTAATGATGCTGCTGTGAACATTGATTGGGGTACATGGATCTTTTCAAATTAGCATTTTCATTTTCTTATATAATTATTTCATATAATTTCCTATATGATAATTTTAATTATTTTATAGGATAATTGTATGATAATATCAATATTCAATTTCAATCATATAATACTTTCAATTATTTCATATAATTCCCCACCCAGGAGTGGAATTGCTGGATCATATGGTAGTTACATTTCTAGTTTTTTTGAAGAAACTCCGTACCACAACACAAAAAACTGGCATTTTTCCCCAGTAGCTGCACCAATTTAAATTCCCACCAGTCATGTACTAGGGTTCCCTTTCCTCTACATGCTTGCCAGCATTTGTTATTTGTGGTCTTTTTGATGATAGCCATTCAGATCCAACCAGTCCATCCTAAAGGAGATCATTTCTGGGTGTTCATTGGAAGGACTGATGTTGAAGCTGAAACTCCAAATACTTTGGCCACCTGATGGAAGAGCTGACTCATTTGAAAAGACCCTGATGTTGGGAAAGATTGAGGGCAGGAAGAGAAGAGGGCGACAGAGGATGAGATGGTTGGATGGCGTCATCAACTTGATGGACATGGGTTTGGGTGGACTCCGGGAGTTGGTGATGGACAGGGAGGCCTGGCGTGCTGTGGTTCATGGGGTCGCAAAGAGTTGGACATGACTGAGCAACTGAACTGAACTGATTCTGACATGTGTGAGGTGATATCTCATTGTGTTTTTGATTTGCTTTTCTCTGAGGATTAGCAATGCTGAGCATCTTTTCTTGTGCCTGTTGGCCATTTGTATGTCTTATTTAGAAAAATGCCTATTCAGGTTGTTTGCTCATCTTTTAATCAGGTTGTTTCATTGATATTGAACTGTATGAACTGTTTACATATTTTGGATATTACCCCTGTACCAGTCATATCATTTGAAAACATCCTCTCCCATTCCTTCCTTAGGTTGCCTTTTTGCTTTGTCAGTAGTTTCCTTTGTTGCGTAAAAGCTTTTTAAGCTTAATTGGGTCCCAATTGTTTATGTTTGCTTTTGTTTCCTTTGCCTTAGGAGATAGATCAAAAAAAAAAAAAAGCCCATTTTATATTAAAGAGTGTCGTACCTATGTTTTCTTCTAGTTTTATGGTTTCTGGTCTTAAGTTTTTTAATCGATTCTGAGTTTATTTTTGGATGTAGTATGAGAAAATGTTTTCATTTCATTCTTTAACATGTGGCCATCCTGTTTTCCCAGCAGCACTGATTGAAAAGACTGTCTCTTCCCTGCTGTGTATTCTTGCCTCTTTGGTCGTAGACTGACCGTAGTGCATGGGTTTATTTCTGGGCTCTTTTCTGTGTCTAGTTTTGTGTCCATCCCATGCTGTTTTGATTACTGTAGCTTTTTGTAGTATATCCTGAGATCAGGGAGTGTGATATCTCTAGCTCTGTTGTTCTTTCTCAAGATTTCTTGGATTATTCAGGATCTTTCATATTTCCATTCAAATTTTAGATTTTTTTCCAGTTCTGTGAAAAATGCCTTTGGTATTTTGATAGTGCTTGTATTTGATCTGTAGATTACCTTGGGTAGTTTGATTGTTTTAACCACGTACTTCCAGTCCATGAACACAGTGTATCTTTCCATCTGTTTGTGTCTCCAGTTTCTTTTTTCAGTGTTTTATGATTTTCCAAGTACATGTCTTTTACTTCCTTATATCAGTTTATTACTAGGTATTTTTTTCTTTTTGATGCAATGGTAGATCAGATTGTATCTTAATTTTTCTTTGATAGTTTGTTGTTAGTGTATATAAATTCAGAAGATTCCTGTAGCTTTACTGAATTCATTGATGAGTTGTCATTTTTTTTTTTTTTTGGTGGCATCTTTAGGATTTTCTAAGTATAGTATCTTATCATCTGCAAAACAGATGATAGGATATCATTTTTACTGCTTCCTTTCTGATTTGGATTTATCTTTCTTGTCTGATTGCTTGGCTAGGACTTTCAATACTGTGTTGAATAAAAATAGTCAGAGTGGGCATCTTTGTCTTATTCCTGATCTTAGAGCAAATGCTTTCAGCTTTTTACTGTTGAGTATGATGTCAGCTGTGGATTTGTCATATATATCCTTTATTATGTTGAGGTGTGTTCCCTTTATACATACTTTGAGAGTTTTTAATAATAAATGAATGATGAAAAAATAAATGGTGAATTTTATGCATCTATTGAGATGATCATATGATTTTTATTTAGTTACTTGATTTTAGAATGAATAGTTTCCTGATTGGTTATAGGGTCATCTATTGAGGTGATGATGTGATTGTTATTTGGTTTTCTAATTGATTTTAGGATGTTGAACCATTCCTGCATTTTTGGGATTCCTGTAAATCCCACTTGATCATGATGTCTGATCCTTTTAGTGTGTTATTTAATTCAGTTTGCTAACATTTTGTTGAGGATTTTTTGCATCTGTGTTCATCAGTGATATTGGCTGTACTTTTCTGTGTGTGATATTTCTGGCTTTTGTATTGGGACGATGCTGGCCTAATAGAATGAGTTCAGAAGCATTCTTTCCTCTGCAGTATTTTGGAAAATTTGAGAAGGATAGGTGTTAATTTTTCTCTAGATATTTGTAGAGTTATCTGGTCCTGGACTTTTGTTTACTGGGAGTTTATTACTCAATTTCATTTCTAATAATTTTTCTGTTCATATTTTCTATTTCTTGTTCATTATTAGAGTGTGTATTTCTAGGAATTTGTCCATTTCTTCTAGGTTGTTTTATTGTCATGTAGTTGTTTGTAGTAATTTCTTATGAGTATTTGCATTTTTGTCATATGGGTTGTAACTTCTCCTTTTTCATTTCCGATTGTATAAGTTTGGCTAAAGGTTTAGCCATTTTAACTTTTCAAAGAACCAGCTGTTTGTTTCATTGGTCTTGTCTGTTGTCTTTAGTCTCTATTTCTGTTCTGATCTTTGATTTTTTCCCCTTCTACTAGCTTTTGGTTTTGGTTGTTCTTTTTCTAGTTCCTTTGTGTGTAAAACTAGGTTGTTTGAGATTTTTGTTTCTTGAGGTAGATCTCTATCACTATAAATGTCTGTCTTATAACTGCTTTTGCTGTATCCCATAGATTTTGGATTGCTATATTTATGTTTTGATTTGTCTCAGTAATTTTATTTCTTTGATTTTTTTCAGTGATCCACTATTTAGTAGCATATTGTTTTAGACTCCACATATTTGTGTTTTTTTGCACTTTTTTGTTGTAGTTGATTTCTTATTTCATAACATTGTAGTCAGAAAAAATGCTTGATATTAATTTCATTTTTCTTAAAGTTATCAAAACTTATCTTGTGGCCAAGCATGTCATGGAAAATGGTCCATGTGCATTTGAAAAGAATGTGGATTCTGCTGCCTTTGGATGGCATCTATAAAGTCTTACCTGTTTTAATGTGTCATTTGAGGTCAGTGTTTCCTTATTTTCTTCTAAAAAATTTTTATTGGAATATAATTGCTCTACAATGTTTTAGTTTCTGCTGAACAACGAAGTGAATCAGCTACATGTATACATATATGTCCTCCCTCTTGGACGTCCCTCCTACCCCTCACCCCATCCCACCCATGTAGGTCATCACAGAGCAGCCAGCTGAGCTTCCTGTGCTTTATAGCAGGTTGCCACTATCTGACACGTGGTCGTGTATATGTGTCAATCCTAATCTCCCAATTTCTCCCACTCTCCCTTTCCCCTCCTGTTCACATTGTTCTCTATGTCTGCATCAGTATTTCTGCATTGGAAATCGGTTCATCTGTACAGTTTTACTAGATTCCACATATATGCATTACTATGCAATGTTTGTTATTCTCTTTGACTTACTTCACTCTGTATGACAGACTGGCTCCATCCATATCTCTACAAATGACCCTATTTCATTTCTCTTAGTGGCTGAGTAATAGTCCATTGTATAGTTGTACCACATCTTCTCTGTCCATTTATCTGTTGTTGGACATTTAGGTTGTTTCTGTGTCCTGGCTGTTGTAAAAGTGCAGCAGCTAATATTGGGGTACATGTCCTTTTGAATTATGGTTTTCTCAGGGTATATGCCCACAAGTGGGACTGCTGGGTCTTGTGGTAGTACTGTTTCTGTGCCAATATCATACTGCCTTGATTGCTGTACCTTTGAGCAGAGTCTGAAGTTGGGGGTGCCTGGTTACTCCAGATCACTGTAGCTGTTCAGGGCCTTTTGTGTTTCTGTGCGAATTGTAAACATTCTTCTAATTCTGGGAAGAATGTCATTTGTAATTTGATAGGGATTGCATTGAATCTGTAGATTACTTTGGGCAGTATATTCATTTTCACAATATTGATTCTTCCAATCCAAGAACATGGTATATTTCTCCATCCATTTGTGCCATCTTTGATTTATCCATGTTTTATAGTTTTCTGAGTACAGGTCTTTTGCCTCCTTAGGCAGGTTTATTCCAAGGTATTTTATTCTTTTTGTTGCAGTGGTAAATGGGATTGTTTCCTTAATCTCTCTCTCATCTTTCACTGTTAGTGTATAGAAATGCATGAGGTTTCTGTGCGTTAATTTTGTATCCTGCAACTTTACCAAATTCATTGATTACCTCTAGTAGTTTCCTGGTGGCATATTTAGGATTTTCTATGCACAGTACGTCATCTGCAAACAGTGACAGTTTACTTCTTTTCCAGTTTGTACTTCTTTTCTTTTTCTTCTCTGACTGCTGTGGCTAGAACTTCCAAAACTATGTTGAGTAACAGTGGCGAGTAGACATCCTTACCTTATTCCTCATCTTAGAGGAAATGCTTTCAGTTTTTCACCATGAGAATGATGCTTGCTGTGGGTTCGTCATACATGGCCTTTATTATGTTGAGCTAGTTTCCTTCTATGCCCACTTTGAGTTTTTTTTTTTTAATCATAAATGGGTATTGAATCTTGTCAATAGGTTTTTCTACATCTATTGAGATGATCATATGGCTTTTATTCGTTAACTTATTAACATGGTGTATCACATTGATTTGCATATATTGAAGAATCCTTGCATCGTCGGCATAAATCTCACTTGATCATGCTATATGATCAACTTTAATATGTTGCTGGATTCTGTTGGCTAGTATTTTGCTGAGCATGTTCTTGTCAATGTTCTTCAGTGATACTGGTCTGTAATTTTCTGTGTGGTATCTTTGTCTGGTTTTGGTATTACAGTGATGGTGGCCTTGTAAAATGAGCTTGGGCATGTTCCTTCCTCTGCAGATTTTTGGAAGTGTTTCAGAAGGTTAGGTGTTAGCTCTTCTCTAAATGTTTGATAGAATTCGCCTGTGAAGCCATCTGGTCCTGGACATTTGTTTGTTGGAAGATTTTTAATTGCAGTTTCAGTTTCATTACTTCTGATTGGTCTATTTATAATTTCTATTTCTTCTTAGTTCAATCTAAGAATTTGTCCATTTCTTCCAGATTGTCCATTTTATTTGGTATGTAGTTGCTTTTGTGTAGTAGTCTCTTATGATCCTTTGTATTTCTGTGGTGTCAGTTGTGATTTCTTTTTCACTTTTAATTTTATTGATTTATATCCTTTTTTTTTTTTTTCTTGATGAGTCTGGCTAAAGGTTTATCAGTTTAATCTTTTCAAAGAACCAGCTTTTAGTTTCATTGGTTTTTGCCATTTTTTTCCTATTTCATTTATTTCTGCTCTGATTTTTATGATTTCTTTTCTTCTACTGACTTTGGGTAGGTGTGTATTGTATTTATTGCCATTCTTTTAATCATTTTGAGGCATTTTTGTAGTTCTTTTTTTGTTCCTTCTTTTCCCTTGTGATTTGATGATTATCTTTAGAGCTATGTTTGGATTCCTTTCTCGTGTGTGTGTGTATCTTTTATAGAGTTTTGGTTTGTGGTTGCCATGTGGTTTATATATAGCAATCTATATGTATGTAATTAAGTTGCTGATCTCTTAATTTCAAATACATTTTAACAACCCAGTGTTTTTACTCCCCTCTCCCACATTTGCTGTTTTTTGGCATCATATTTTACAACTTTTGTGTCCCCTTAACTACTTATTGCAAATATAGATGATTTTACTACACTTCTTTTAATCTTCCTACTAGTTTTATATGTGGTTGATTCACTACCTTTACCATAAGTAACTGCCTTTACCAGTGAGTTTTTCCTTTCTTGGATTTTCATGTTTTTAGGTATGGCTTTTTCTTTTTTGCTTAGAGAAGTCCTTTAACATTTCTTGTAAGGTTGGTAGGGTGGTGCTGAACTCTTATCTTTTGCTTTTCTGTGTAACTTTTGATCTCTCCGTCAAATCTGAATAAAAGCCTTGCTGGGTAGAGCATTCTTGCTTACAGATTTTTTTTCCCTTTCATCACTTTTCCCTCCTTTTAATATTCTCTTTCTCTTTAATTTTTGCTGTTTTAATTACAACGTGTCTTGACATGATCCTCTTTGGTTTGGTCCTGTTTGTAACTCTTTATGCTTTTTGAAGGTAAGAGGCCTGTTTCCTTTCCAGGTTAGGGAAGTTTTTAGTTATGTCTTCAAATATGTTCTCTGCACCCCCCTCCACTCCCCTTCTGTGAGTTCTGTCATGGAAACGTTAGCTTATTACTGACAGGTTAGCAGAAACTGATGGCTGTGGCTAGCGATTTTTATTTTGGCTGGCCCCAAATTCCGTCATTTCAGTGACATTTTGTGGATTATTACATGTGACAGTTACACCTGACACATCTGGACAGTCTTCTCCAGCACTGTGAGTTTCATTTCTACTTTCTATATCAGAGTCATCCACCTTTTCTGGAGCCTGCCAGGCTCCTCTGTCTGTGGGATTTCCCAGGTAGGAATACTGGTGTGGTTTGCTATTTCCTTCTCCAGAGGGTCTTCCCAACCCAGGGATTGAACCCACGTTTCCTGCTTGGCAGGTGGATGCTTTACCACTAAACCACCTGGGAAGGCCCACTGGGTGTGGGTCTTGACTAAACCAGAGTCTGTCCCTCCTAACCATCTTACGCTTCTTTATATTTTTAGTTGTAGATCTTTTCCTCTAGATTCCAATCTTTCTCATCAATAGTGGCTCTGTAAAGAGCTGAAATTTTTGGTGTGCCTGTGGGAGGTGGTCAGGGTCTCCTACTCCACCATTTGGCCAAGTCCTCAAGAGCTAACATTTAGTAAGGCCTAACTCTTATGTCAGACACTGTGCTGAGCACTTTACAGTTTATTTAATCCTATCAGGCTTATAAAATAGGTGCCATCATTCCCATTTTACAGATGAGAAAGCTGAGGCACAGTGAGATTAAGGAACTTGTCCAAAGTTGCTCAGCTGGTAAGGGCTGGAAGAGCCAGGATTTGCACCCAGGGCATCAGTTTGACCCACACTGCTGCTTTGTGACACTTGGACACCTGGGTCAGGAACTCAGTGGGGGACCTGGGTTTTAACCATAGATATGGAGTCATCTGAAGCTGGGACAGCACTGAGGCCTGGGGAGCCAGCCAGGGAGCATTCCCAGTGTCACACTTGTCCTTTGGATGACTAATCAGGGGTAAGTACCCTCATCACTGAGGTGCCCTTGAACTTGGGGTGCTGTAGGGGACAACGGACTGTATCTTAAGCATCACGGCTCAAAGCTCCAAGGCCCCTCCAGGGTCCTTGGCCCAGAGGAAGGGGGAGGTGGGACGGTGTAATATGGTTGAGAGCAGCTTTAGGATGAGCCCTACAAAGACACTGGAGAGCACAGGTCCCAGTGCCACACAGCCCCCCAGGAGTCCAACTCCAGGCAGGGAGGGGTGGCAGGGGGGGCATCCAAGCTGTTCCCCAAGAGCCTTCCCCAGCAGGACTTACCCAGAGCTCACTGGTCCCCTAAGGACTAAGCGTTCTAAGACTTCCGGTAACCTGAGCCTTAGATAGCTGATGTCCTTAAGGCCACTGCAAGACCCCTGGGTTCAGTGTCCCCACTTCCCACATGAGGACACTGAAGCCCAGAGAAATCAAGTGACTCGGCCAAAACTGTCCAGTTAGATGGCATGGCGGAGCCACAGTTTCTGTCCTGTGATGACCAGAGGGTGGACACAGCAGGCCCTGTACCTGCTGAGAATGTGTAGCCATGACCTTCTTCACTTCGTAAAGGGCTTTCTCTTAGGATGATGGCCCTTTTCCGTCTGTCCTACAGGCCAGAGCCTGTTGGAGCTTTTCTTACTCTTGTCCTTTCTCTCCCCTAGGTAACTACAACCAAGTTCTGACTTGTTAAGGTCAGAGAATTCTGGAGTGAGGAAGACAGCAGAATGACAGAGAAGCTCTTAGCCTGCAGTCCTTTCTGTAGACCACTTAGCACTGCTGTCTGTTGGGGCCTTGGCGTTCCTCTTCCCACACAGGTGAGGGCTTGCCCGGACTGGCCACGATCACGCTGACCTCCGGCAGGGCTTTTGCCACTGATGCTTAGCAAAGAAACGAGCAGTGTACCTGGCCCCCTGACCCACTGAGGATGGAGGCTCCCAGGCAAAGGGAAGCTGGCTCCCTCGCCCTTGCTGCTCAGAAATGCGATGCCTGGACCAGCAGCATCAGCATGCCCCGCCCAGACCTCACAGACAGCATCTGCACCAGGAAATGACACCCAGGTGGTCCCAGGCAGTGGCACAGGGGGACGGCACCGTGCCAGGTCGCCTTCCCCAAGCCACCCTCCTGTTAGCAGACCAAGGGCGTCTTTGGTAGTGTCCCCACCTAAAATGCAGTCAGCAAGCCCTGCAGCCCTTTGTGCTTCCCCTAAAACCTCCAGAAAGACACATTGGGACCAAAAGGTTAAGTGATAAAAAGGTCTTGGCTTTTACAGGATAAACACTCAGGTTGCTCAAGAAAGGAGACAGACGTATGTACTCCCAAGAGCAAAGTCATCTGGGGCTTTTGCTCGGGGACAATAATTTATATCATTCCCAGATTACTAAAGGACAGAAAACTAGAAATACACTTAGATATTAAGAGACGTTTAGAAGAAGAGAAAAAACTTTTGTATGCTAGAACTTACCTAGAAAGTCCATTCATGTATGTGCAGCAGTCCTTCCCTTCCCCAGCAATACCAGCGACACCAGGTGGTTCTGTGTCTTCATAACTTGTTCTTCTGCTGATGAGCTGACCTACCACTCCCCCCAACCGATCTAAGAATTTTTGGTGGCTCCTGCTGGTTGTCGATAAAAACACACAGGAGTCAAGGAAATTTTTTTTTTAAGACTTTTTTTTTTTTTTTTTGGTTTGTTTTTAAAGAAACTGCATACATCATCAGAGACAAACAATAATTTAAATACCATGCAGTTTCTGTCTGTACAAAACCTAGGCCATAGAGCTCCAGTTTAATTTGTATTCTATTTACATTGTCTTCCTCAGATAGCCATCGTCTGTTAAAGCAGAACACGGGAGCGCGCTCCAGTACAAAGACAAACTATGTACAGACACCCGGGAAGCAACCAGAGAAAAGCAACCATTTGGGGGATCGAGAGACAAATGGGAAGAAAAAGTCGTTGAAGGTGACCCTCGCCCACTGACTGTGCACAGGGGGAGCCTGAAATTCCATTCACCGAAGCGCACATCACGGTTTTCATTCGGCAAGTATAAATACACGTTCATAGGCAGGAGAAAAATAAGCTCGGAGGTTTTCATCACATCCACCGTCACATCGTTTGGTTTCTCTAATCTGACATAAAGGCTAAAGTTTTACAGAGCTTTGAGGGCCTTTACAGAGGAATCGGTCAGCAATTTCCAAGGAGCAGGTAGGCCCATGGCAGTCTCCTCAGTCCTGGATGGGGTGGGGACCTCGGGCAGTGTTTGATTGATCAGAGGGAAATGCTTTGATTTGAGAAATCTCAGGTGGTTCTTGTGCTAATGCAAATGACAAAAAGCTCCAATTGTAGCTTTTTCAGAAAAAAGGTGCTCTGTAAACCAGCCAGCCTACCTTTTTTCCACCCCCCTTATATCAAATTGTCATTTTGGAAAGAAATACATTTTTTTCAGGTGTTTTAACAATGTGGCAAAAAGGAAATTTGGATAGATTTCTGTAAACGCCTCAAGAAAGGAAAGACAGCAGAGTCCACCCTGTGGCCTACAGACGTTGCTGAGCCGCTTCCAGTGGGCTCGGGAGAGCCCAACTCGGGGGCAGTGACACGGGAGGGGCACCCTTCAATTTGCAGGGAGTCACTTCCAGAAAAAGCTACTCTGCAGGAGAAGCAGAAACTGTGTTCAGTTTCTTCCATGTGCAAAGTGGCTGCAACAATGGGGCACTTTGGGTGAGAACCCAGGACCCCTGGCAGGCGGCTGCAAGGAACTTGAGGCATCGTGTTCCCAAGAATCTGAAAGGCTTGGAACCCAGGCCCACAGAGAAGCCCCTGGCCTGTGTGGTAGGTGTCCAGGCAGTGGCATGAGGTCCCTTAGGACTCGCTCCTGGGCCAGGAGGAGGCTGACCATCACGCCACTAGAAGCCCAGGCTCAGACCCCAGCCAAGGTGGGCACCTCGGCCGGGAACACTTGCCCACGCAAAGGAGTTACACAGAAGAGCCCCGCATCCTTCATCACACCATCTGCACATTCAAATGTCAGTAAGTTTCGGGAAGACAGTGTTTACAGCCATGCTAAAATCCTGGCCACGTTTTCCCTGAACAACACCTCCACCCACGGCGGTTAACTATCGGGATTCAACATTCAAAGAGGAAAGGAAGGGGGTGATGCGTTTTACCAGGGCTGGGCGCCAGGCGCTGCGAGGAAAGTGTGCACCAGCTTGGCACCGGCCGGCGGGCACCGCCTGGAACACTGCCCGAGCTCCCCGCCAGGTGCACGGTGACACTGCCCTGGGGAGCTGTGAGCGCCAGCGGAGGAGGAGCCCACCCTCACCCGTGGTGATGGCGGGGCAGCCCCAGGGTAACGTGATCCCACGCAGCTTGGGGTGGGGACTGGTTACCTCTTTTTTTTTTTTTTTTTTGTGAAGGCCAAGCTGGCATCATCCTAAAGCCTGGGCCTGTGTGGTGGGGTGCGAGCCATCATTTCGAGAGCTAGCAGAAGGCTCGCAGAAGATCATGGCAGATCATGGCAGAAGGCCAGGCGGAGCTTTCGCGGCCGCTGCCGAGGGGAAGGAAATCAGAAGCAGCTCAGGCAGCCCCCTGCTGAGAGCAGTCAGGGTCCATAGCGGTCCCTCCTCTGCCGTACCCTGCCCCCACCACTCTCCTGTGATCACAGGTGAGAAGGACGGACGGAGATCCCACCTCGGTCACCCTCACCAGCCTCCAGACGGAGAGGAGGGATGCTCCCTGGATAAGCAGGTACCTCCCGGCGGGCGGGGCCGGTGTCTACCCCAGTGCTGGGGCTTCTGCCCCGACACGTCCAGGCACGCAAGCCTGGAAGGGCCTTGGGTTGCTGTGGAGGACACCGCTGGGGGAAGCCAGCCCTTCAGGAATGGATCCTGGCCTGGTCCTCGACTCAGAGGCCATTAAGGGCCCGGCCACCCGGTCCCCAGCCCTGGGGTATAGCGCAGAGAGAATGAACATCAGCCAGGCGGTTGGTTACCCCAGCCTGGGTGCCCTCCACAGTGACCATACGCTCACACGCATGATGCCACCAAGACAGAGGCTGCTGGCATGCGTAAGATCCCCCATGACTCCAGGCTCGTCTAACGACGGACTTCCCCTGCAACACCAGAGCTGCCTGGAGGGCAGCCGGCTCAGCCAGAGGGGACAGGACAGGCACTCGTGCCTGCCTCTGCACCTGGAGCGCACGCACTCTGAGGACGGCCCGGCGACCACAGGCTCCCCCGGGGAAGGGCTCTCCCCTTAGTTCACTGCGTGGGTGGTGTGGACTCCTTCAGCAGCCTCCTGATCGGGCGCCACCCCTGGACCGCCTGCTTCTGCACAGTCGTCCCACGACAGATCCACCGGCTCGGCATTCTCTGGACTCAGGTGACAGACACTTTGGCGGCACAGGCTCGGGGAGCCTCAGTGAACACGGTACCTGCTGGCCTGAGGCCCAGGGCCACACCGAGTGCGGGCAGGTCTTCGGTGCCCCCGGGACGGGGCATGGTCCCTTATCCGCGGCGGCGCCAGCAGCTCTGACCACAGAGCTGTAACCATCGTGTTTTTGCAAACAGAATCCTGACTGTGTTTCCTTTTCTTTTTCTTCTTCTTTTAAAAAAAAGGCAGTTCAGAAGATTTACATCATAATGGGGAAGTGAATAAATACCAGCACTTATGGTTCTTATAAATTTATGTTTTGAAGACAGCATAGCACTCAAGAGGAATTCGACTGTTAAGGTCGGTGAAACCTAGGAACACAAAACAACTCAGTCAAGACCCAGCAGCTGCCCACGGTGTCGGGCCTGACAAAGCTGAGCTCTCCAGCCTCGATCCTTGTTTGTGACAGCCACAGGGAGGCTTAAATCTCCAACCAAAGGCAAATAAATCTCCACAGGACCCCTGGAGAACTTGAGGCCCATCAAGTGCACCCCTGGTTTTGAAGTTTAGTCTGGAGCTCCCCAGGGGGGCCACAGCCCAGGTAAGGACTCGGCAGCAAGGCGGGGACCCCAAGCTTCCATCCCTGAGTCAGGCACTGTTTCTCCCAACGTTCTGCCAAGGAGAGAGGCAGAAGGGAGTCAATGGCCTGTTGCTAACCAGCCCTGTGACCTCGTGTAAGTCCCTCCAATCTCAGTCTGCTTCAGTTTCGCCAAGCAGCAGCACACAGGACTGTCTAGGAAAAGGACCCGGAACCACAGGCATGACTCCCACACAGAAGTGCCACGTGGATCTGGTACCCTGCCCCGGTTTGGTCTCTGCTGTAATCAGCAATGACCTTTCCTCCTCAGCTTATGTTTTCATAAATACCCACCCCATCGTGGCCCAGAACTCAGCAGATCTTTAGTTTACGGGCTCTGAGAAGGCTGCATTCAGTCCAGACCTCTGACACACTCCCCTCTACTTTCAGTAACCATGGTGGAACCTATGGACCCATCCATGTGGATCTTTCTTTTATCTCCCCCCTTACCACACCCACCACCGCACTTGTCCTCCAGAAGCAGCGAGGGGTAAATATTATAATTTGAAGGGGGAAAGAAGAAAAGAAAACCTCTTGACACTAACCTTGTTAAATGTCTACTCAATTCGTGAACTTCCATTTCAGTGCTTTTAAATTCGTTGAGCTCCTTCCGAATGGCAGCCTGGAAGAAAGAGAAGCCCGTGTATGTGTGGAGGAAGCAGACAGACAGCAGCTCACCTTCTATTTTATTCCTGAAAACATAGTTTTTCTCTTCGACAAAGTCAGATAGGTATGTAAAGTGGATTCTTTCCGCTGGGAGAAACACAGTCACCCTGAGATACCCTTTAGAAAGTGGAAGTGTTAGTCACTCGATTGTGTCCAACTCTTTACACCACTGTGGACTGTAGCCCACCAGGCTCCTCTGTCCATGGGATTTTCCAGGTAAGAAAACTGGAATAGGTAGCCATTCCCTTCTCCAGGAGATCTTCCCGACTCAGGGATTGAACCCAGGTCTCCTTCATCGCAGGCAGATTCTTTACCATCTGAGCCACCAGGGAAGACCCTTTAGAACCTACGAAGAATCCCCTCACCCCAAATCTAAGATGCAAACAGTTCTATTTGGGGTTCTGCCCAGAGCTGTCCACCTGGCCCACATCCTGGGTCCCTGGTGCATACTGAAAGGTCAGCCCCTGGTCTTCCTGCAGTGGATCTAAGCTCAGAATGCACAGTGACACCTTAGGATGGATCCTTCCAGAGCTGGTGGGCCAGATTCCCCAACCAAACTACGGAAGGAGTGCGGCCCTTTCCCAGAGCCTGCCTGCCAGGCCCTCAGCCTCCAGTGTCCACCCGGGCACCCTGGCTCTGCTCCTGGGCTCCATGCAGGCTCCCAGCAGCGGGCTAGAGACCCAGCGCCCGGCCATGAGGCCCGGGCGGCCCTCCCCACCCCTCTCACTTTGTCAGCAGCGGTGAGGCGGGTCCAGGGCTTGTCGGCCCTGCGGTCATAGTCCTGAGCGTCGGCCACCTCCACGTAGTCGCTGAAGCGGATAAGGATCTTCCGTTCCCGAAGCTCCTCCACTGTGGGCCTCTGGCTGAGCTGCAGGGGACAGAGAGACACGGACGTGGTCAACCAGCCACGTTTTAGATCACTTGGTCCACCTGTGAATTTACAGGTGAGAGCATGAGGTGGAGAGGCGCAGCTGACGCATCACAGACCAGAGAGGGGCAGGGCCTGGGGGACCCAGGACTCCTGACTCCAGGACCTGGGACTTCTCCAGCTCTCTGTGAAGGAGCTTACTGTCTCATGAACCGCCTCCAGACAAGCAGCTTGGACTTTCAGACAAGCAGCCAGGCTGCGGAACAACACTGCAGTGTGCCTTTCTGCGTGGGTGTGATGGGTCTTCCCACATCTATCTGCCTTTCCCATCAGGGGAACAGAAACCTTATACAACAGGTTTGTATTATTCTGGATTCATGAACTGACCTCTGTGTGTCAAATTTAGTGCTCTCTGCAAGATGGGTTTGTAATCTTTGTATTTTAGACACTAAAAAAGTGTGTGCAGACTCGGGGGTGTGCAGGAATTAGGAGTATGTTGATTTATGCAATCACGGAGACCCTGCCCCTCACTAGCTCAGATGAAAGGTGCATCCACAAAGGCAGAGTGAGGCCGCGTTGATGCTGAGGAAGACGGGACCGGCTCTCGAGAGAAGTCTGCGGTGAAGGAATGAAGCAAGCGAGTCATTTCACCATCTCCCGTGTCACCTGCTAGCATCCTCCCTTGGTACTTTCACAACTCGAGGCTGACGTTTCTATTATCTCTTTCTGTCACTAGGTTTGTTTCTTCTGGAGCAACACAGTTGCTCTCTCTTTAGGATGCTGTCAATTTATGTTTAACCAATGTTATTTAAAAGCAGTTTTTCTCCAAGCCCTAGACTGTATTTAATTCTATTAATAGGAGATGCAGTCGAATAGAATCTTAGCACAAAGGTCTATAAAACAAACACATGCAAGCAAATCCAAACCACCTCTGGCTGTTCTGACTTTCTCTTACGCAGCTACAATACACCTTAGGCCGATGCCAGAATGTCCCAGCTTGCTACCAACTGGCCTACAATGGAAGAACATAATTAGATGACTGCCTGGCCGGCACTGATCAGAATGGTGACAGCAAGCGCCAGGCTCCAGACAGGACCCAAGCAGCCTGCTGCTACCCCTCGGCCAAGGGAGCAGAGACCTGGGGAATCACAGGTATGTTGGGTGTGACTGCAGCTCCCCCTTTGTCCTGGGTTTCCCAGGCATTTTGGTGTCAGCGATGGCCTCTTGCAGGAAATCAGAGGTTTCCTGGGCTTGATGGTCAGGGTTTGCTGTCAGCAAAAATGGGGGTCTATCCTGACTCAGAAATGAGTGCAGGGAGCTTCACAGTGTCATTATAACAGAGAGAGACATTTTCCATAATATGCTCCGTCATGTCCGATTCTCTGCAACCCATGGACTGTGGCCTACCAGACTCCTCTGACCATGGGATTCTACAGGCAAGAATACTGGAGTGGGTAGCCATTCCCTCCTCCAGGGGATCCTCCCGACCTAGAGATGGAACTCGGGTCTGCTGCATTGGCCGGCGGATTCTGTACCATCTGAGCAGGCAGACGCCGTCATGACAAGGACTCCTGCTCAAAGCCCCGGTGTGTTCTGGAGCTCAGTGTGACTAAGGTTTACCCTGGGGTGGCAGACAGACAGTACTGTGTTTTCAGTATGCCATGCAAGCATGGGGTTTCTAATTTAAATTTCTGGAAATCATGGCCTGGATTTTGCTCATAGCCTGTCTATGGTAGAGTCTGCAGTGAACAGAAATCTTGAGATTGGCTCTGAAGGTAAGGGACTCTCTTTTTCATGCCTGAATTGGATGGGGATGAGGAACTGGGCCCAGGTGCTAGGAGTGAGCAAGGAGGGCCCCAGGTTTTCCTGCTGGGAGAGTCTCTGACGACCACTGGGATTCCGTCATGAGCGAGGACTCACAAGCCTAGCCATGTGGGCTCAGGAGAGGCGCCTTTGGCTCACGACTGGCTCTCACCTTCCAGGTAAAATGAACCCAAGTTACCTGCCTGGATGCTAAGGAAAGAGTCTCTGCAGAGGTTGGCAGCGTTATGTTTTTATCTACAGCAGCAAAAGTATCACTTGCAAATGCTCAACAAAAGGGTACATGTCAAGACCCAAATTCCACTATTAATACAACCTGACCCAGGTAAATTTCTTCCCTGCCTGCCTCCCTCCCTCCTTCTTATCCATCCATCAAGCTAGCTAGCAATCTTTTTGGAAGTGGGAAACAGGCATCTACTGAAAGATGAAGCACATAATTTTTAGGTTCATCTCAGTTTGGCTGAAGAGAATGCCTGGTCTGTGGCCAACAGCATCCGCTACTGTGTTTTCTCTTTCTCACAAGGTCTTGACAGAAGGCTATGGAGGCAGTCCTGGGGCTGAGGGAAGGTACGGGAAAGCACCCCCACCCCACACCTCTGACATCTGGTCTTGCTGTGATAAAGGCTCCTGAGAAACAGAACATGTCCAGGGCTAGGAGGTGGTACAGATTCCCTAGCAGCTGCCAGGCCCCACACCTCTGTTCACAGAAGCCAGATGTGCAAGCTACTTTCAGTCTCTCCCTTATAAGAACAGCCTATCCCTTCGCTCGAGCTTATTATTTATAATTCTCCAAGCCAGTCCCAGGGGATGGCAGATAGTGAAATTACAAGGCACTTTTCCTGGGAGAAGAAGAGAGAGGTAACTGGGAGGAGGAAGAGGCATTTATCTTGAAGACCTGCAAGAACTATGGGTATTTGGGGACCCCTCTCAGGGGAGATGAGGGTGGGAGGAACCTCTCTTCTCTCACCCCTTCCTGCCAAATTAGGCAGTTAGTCAGGTTTTCCCCTGCAAGATCATGTACTTTTTTTAAAGGAGAAAATTATTTTCATGTCCAAATCTTTCTGTATTACTAGCTTTTAACATGGAACCCTCAAGGTTAGGAGAATTGGGGGGGGGGGGTACCAGCAATCAACTCCCGTGAACGTTATAAAAATCTGATTAAACGTTTGTTTCTGAATGTCTAGACCTTTCTGTATCAGAAATAAGGAGTCATTACCAGTCGCCTTTTGATATCGTTATCATTTCAAGGACCCACTTAGAACAGTCTAATGCATCTGCTCAGTCTCAGGAAATGGGGTGCCCTGCGTCCATTAAGGATGTAAGAACCAGACCTGGACTTGGGGTGAGGGTTCTGAGCTCTTGTTGTGGTTTCCCACCAGGGGACACCAGCCCGTCACTGGCTCTCAGGCCCTTGCTTATCTTACTCCTTTTAGTTGGGATGGCTTTTGCCTTGTCACCAGATGTTTGGGATGCTCTAAGGGTGAGAAAGCGTTGAGAAACAAATCACCTTAAGTATTTCAGGATCTCTGAATTTCCTCCTCTGCATTATATGTCCATGGAGAAAAATCCATTAATAAAAACTTTAAAAATTAATTTTGATGTGCCTCTTAACTATCTTTAAGCTTTAAGTATCTTTCTCTCAATGTCCTCAAGAATAGCCTCAGATAAAGAGCTTCTTATCAAAGAGGTCACCCAAAATAGATCTGCGTGGGTCTACATTGCATTGCCAAGCCATCTATTTTGGGGGTTTTTAGGTAAAAATATATAGAAATTCTATCTTCCTGAATTTTATCTAAGTGCTTTTCAAACATCTTCATTAGTTTATCAATATAGTTGACATTTTCCTAATTAATTGGATTTAGCATAATAAATAGTTCTTGGGTAGTAGGTCGGGAGCAGTATCAGGGGAGACAAGGAAAACTCGAGCTTTCCAGAGTCATAGCAAATAACTTATACATTTTGAGCTACTGCTGTTGATAGTGAATTTCCAATTGAGAGATGGGATTACAGTGAATTTTTAGCCACAGAATATTTACTGTAACTGCAAATATAATACACCTGATATCAAGTTGCTTGGAGGGGTAAGCCACTGTCACAAAACTAAGCAACATAGGATGTTACCAGCCAACAGGACTAAAGGTCGTGAAGCTGCATGACCACTGGCCCCTGGAGAGTCTAGAGAGCCACGTGTCCTGACACCTGAGGAATGGAACCACTGATGTCACCTCCAACAGGCCAGGCAGCGGGAAGGCCCACACCCAAAGGGCAGGCGTACTCCTATCCCAGCCCTGTTGGCACAGAGAACCCTCTCACCTTTCGGGTTAACCTCCTCTTGATCTCTCTCTTCTCCTCTTGTTCCTCTTGTTCATTCCGAGCTGAAAGAAATGTAGGAGCTTTAGGTTTTGGTTGCAGTGTCTCGCAAGGATGCACCCTCTGAACCTCTGCAGGTTCTAGGCCCAGCAGCTCACAGTATCAGAAGGAGAGTTCTGCCTCCAGACCGCAGCCACCCTTCTACTCGCGGGGACACTCTCCAAGCTGCCTGCACTGTTTCAAACACGGGGTGAGTGGGTCAACCTTACTTCGCTTTCTTCATGTCACGTGGGGTTCCTTCCGGGTCTGCAGGCAGAGATGCTGGATCAGGAGGTGGGGCCACAAGGCAAGGAGGTGGGTCCTGAGAGAGCGGGTGGTGCTCACAGTGACAGGCGCGTCCTCGGAGGAGGGGAGGTGCCCTTCTCTGGACAAGACCTGGGCCTCGCTCAGCTCTGCCTCAGGCCTCACAGTGGCCTAAGGGGTCTCATTGTGAGGTGGTCTGGGGCACCCAGTGCCCTGCCTGGAAGGAACAGAGGCCAGACCCCCACAGAAACAACACAAGGTACAGCTGATGACAAATGCAGAGGCTGGATCTGCAAAACGCTCACCTTTTGCAAGCCCTGATTCCATTAATTCTTTGAATCTTCCAAGAAGTCCACAGAGCATGTGGGAGGCCACAGTGTGGGGTACAATGGCCTGCATTTCGACTTTTAAGGAGCGTCTTAGAGCAAATTTTAGAGCTTAAACATTCTCAGCACAATATGGGGGGTGACTTAGCATCAGGTGTGTGTAGGTAAGAGGGTCTGGGGAAAGGAGCAGAGACATGGCGGACAGAGAATGTGGGCACATCTAAGTAACCGGATGATGTGGGTACCTCACTTTCCTCCCAGGCCTTGGGATGGAAGCCCGGATCGCAGCCCAGTACTGTCTGACTCGAGGAAAACCATGAACGTCAGCCTGGGCCCAATGCCCCTGTGTCTCGTCTACTGAATCGAGGATGCCTTCAGAGAGAGGCCACCACAGCGACTTGACTTCGGCACCATCTGCATCAAGAGGGCCTATGTGAAACCACTGACGTAAATGATGTTTCCATAACTCTACTGACTTATCATATCAGGACGCACGTGTCAGTCCGTGGTCTCAGTAGAGCCCAGATCTTTACAAGTACGGCCCCCTCGTGCCTAAAAGTGGGGTCCCCCTGCCCCTCCTTGCCAGCAACCACAACCTCAGCCAACTCACACTGCAAGTGGCAATGCCTCCCGCCAGAAGGAACAAGGGTGAGTCAGAGCACAGCTCAGGCCCTTGCGCGCCAACCCCCAGGGACACGGTGTGGCCACGCTGACCGCCTGTGAGGATCAGGATCGTGGACAGGGCAGCACAGACACGCCCACATCCGGCCCTTGGTTGAGGTCCCCAGGGGTCCCTGTGGTCCCAAACCCCACAGGAAAGCACCTTCCTTCGAATTGAAAGGTCCTCCCTCCCCTTCCAGAGTTCCTTTGAAAAATGTGAATTTCTTCGGAACTAAAAACCCATTCAGCTAGTCAGCTGTTACCACCTTTGGATGAACAAGTCTCTCCGAGATAAACTGGGAAGCAGCCAGTTAGACCCAGAAGAAGGGTGCCCCCCGCCTCGGGCCGACAGCTGCATTTGCAGATGGGAAGGAGGCCAGACGGAAAGGTCTAGAGTGGATGGTGAGCACCCAGGAGGCAGCTTGCGGGCACTGGGTTAAAAATGGACAGCCTCGCAGCGTATCAGAGCCAGCAGCGGCCCAAGGGGTTGCCTAGGCGCCTGCTCTTTGGCTTGGAAACGGACAGAAAGGCCCAAGGGAGCTGAGGGCGGGCCGCACACCCCACGGCTAGTACACTGGACACACAGTCCAGCTCTGTTTCTTGCTCAAACACACCGCCTCTTCCCAATCCGATTTTGCTTGGGGGCCAGCCCTCCTCATTACTGGTTAGTTGCCTCGGACTCCACTCGGGGGCTGCCTCATCCTACAGGCCCCCTGCTGGGCCCTGAGAGTCAGCACCCTGCCCTCTCATCTCCTACATGTGTTCCTGAGGTCCCTCTGATGGGTGGGGGCCCAGACCTATCACCAACAGAATCTAGACCTTTAGTTCAAAGCCATTTACAAAGTCAGGGTCATGAATTCTCAGGCAGTGGGTACCAACACAACCCCATTAGGCAAGTGGAGAAAGTGAGACCAGGAAACGCCCTTGAAGTCATCACTGCCGCCACCACCAGACAGCTCATTGTGTGCTCAGACGGGCCTGATGTCTCCTTGGCTGCCCCCAGTGGAGCAGGTACCACCCCCAGGGCCGGGAAGGCGGGGGCTCTCAAAGCTCCAGCACCCCCCGGCCCAGGCTGCCCACCCTCCTGTAACCTTAGAGACATGCTGCCTCCCATGACTTAAAGCCCAGATGATAATTCTCAGAATACACCACCATTTGAGGGTATCTTCTGATGCCACAAAACATTTCTTGTTTAACAATCACAATAGATTTTTAAAGAGAAGAAAAAAACACACCTATTTCAGAAAACAAAGTTTCAGAACATGGGAGAAAACAAAGAACCAGCAGGAAAAATAAAGCTCCTTTCCAAAAAGTTTTGAAACTGCAAAATGATGACCCTCTTTGAACTTGGTCAAGTGATCCCTCAATTTGCAGCTGTTCAAACAGGACACGACAGAGGAGGCCACAGAACGTAAGGGAACCATGGGAGCAGCTGGGCGGCCCTTTGCTCCCCTGAACCTGAGCCCACAGACTTATTCGACACAAGCAACCACCTCTACGACCCCAGCATCTTTCTGGAGGGGAGAAGAAGCAACTCGAGGGCCCGCCTGTCGTCTCTCGGGGATCTGGGCAGATGAGAGACAGGAGCTGGTGCCTCTAGGGAGCCAGGTGAGCTGGGGACTCCCTGCCTTCTCTTTCCAAAACCTCTGCCCCCACCGACAGAAGCACTCATCTTCTGAGACCTAACAAGTCCCCAGAAGGGTTCAGCTTCTTCCCAAGCCAAGAGTCAGGTTACGGCCCAGGTACAGTGTAACCCATCGGAGCATAGAGTCCTCACACCACGGATGCGTGTGAGGCACAAGAGCAGGTGGCGGGGCAGAGGAAGGAGGAAGCACGCTCACCGGATTTCTGCGTTAGAAATCGACGGTCACCTGTTTGTTCTTCCCTCTGATGTGGACAATTTTTAACGGGTCAGGTATCAAGTTGGGACAGAAAGGGAGACACAGAAGCCAAAGGTTTCCCTAACCAGGGAAGTCATCTGAAAGAGTTCTCAATCTGTTTCAGCTCCAAGTAAACTTCGGAGATACTGTTGGGATACTGGCATCCCTGGGTTAGGAAGAATAATCATATATACAACCTCCCAGAGATCTGGGGAGTCGATTAGGTGCCCTGAGGACTGAGGAAGGTCAAGGCTGAAGGTTTCACAGCCTAGAGCAAGGGGCAGGATGTGGGTGCAGGTACAGAGCACGCAGGTGGGGGTGCTCTGGGCCACACCCCCACCCCAAGAACACAGCCTTCCCAGGGGAAACGCAACAGCCAGCCACACGACCACAATGAGGAAGGCGAGAAAAGTAAATTCAAGAACATTGTTGTTTGGTTGTGGTGGAAATACCCAGTCACTCATGCAGAGGCCTCACATGACTCTCTGTGTGGTGTATGTGTGTGTTTGCTATGTAAAATTGCATAGCATGTATTTCTCTTTTCTGGAGAGAGAAAGGGATGGGTGTGTGGGGACAAAGGGCCTGAATTAAACTAGAAACATCTGTTGACCATCTAGAGGGCAGTGTTGATAAGAGTATCCTGCGATGAAGCAGAGAGGTTTTATTTTTCAATTATTGAATATCTCCCCCTAAATTGAGGAATGCTGGTTGGTGTCCCTGAGGTGATTTCTTTTAGCATTTTTAAAACAAATATTTTAAGCACCATATGGATTTTCTCTACATACTCAAATTATGTCTGTGTCCTAAACCAAACAAGAGACTCGTTCATTTTTTTTCTGTCCGCAGATAAGAGTGACAGCGAGACTTTCTGGAAAGAGAGCTTCAGCAGCTACTCCAGCAGCTGGCTGTGGGAGGCCCAAGAGGAGGCCAGAAAGGATTTCCACTGGAAAATGCTTTCTTAGACTATCAACTGAATGCTCAGAGGGAGGGGGGATTTTATCAGCAGCAGCCAGCTGCAGCAGGAAAGTCACGTCCTCTGGTTCTAGTTTTCAAACGGCTATCTGCCCTATTTTAGCCGTCAGTATCGTATTTGCAGTTTTTAAGCCAATTTGGCTTTAAAGGCAACCCCAGCTCTCATTTAACAAGAAGTTATCTTGCTCGAACTTTCCAGCCCCTCTGACCCTGCAGCCCACTCAAGGGCAGGTTCTTTCTTGGAGACCCTGAGCTCCTCATGAACCAAGTGGATTCGAAGCTGCTTTCTCGGCGGGGAGGCTGTCTCGGGTGGTCTAACCTCCAGGACCAGAGAGGGTCTCAATCCTTTCCACACAAGCACACAGGAAAAGCCCAGTGGCTTGCCGTGATATTATACCATAATCAAAGCGATCATGAAACCTCAGCGTTTGCCACGGGCTCCGTCACTTACGTTTCAAAATGTTCCTCTGCTCCAGCTCCTCTGCAGTCGGCCTCTGGCTCAGTCGCCTGCGGAAAAAATCCAGGAAAAGTTTTTGGACCATGTCATAGCCTCCCTGGGTCATTAATCTCCCCAGCCGTTGCAGATACGGGAGGCAGAGTCAGAGGCTGGGGTGCCTGTTCCATCCTGCACTCTCAGAGACTGACGCTCACCACCAACGCCTCCTCAGTTCCTCAATTTCAAGCCCAGGAAGGCCACTCGAAGTGATGTCACGTGGAGCTGACCCTCCTCCCTCCGGCAGCCCCTCCCCTGCCCTGCTCCCCCGGCCTCCAGGCCCATGAACTCTCATCACAGAAGTCTCATTCTTTCGCTGGGGCCTCCTAACTTTGAGATCATGGCCTCTGCCTTTCTCCCCTCACCCTGAGGCTAGAGCCTGCCTCTTGCCATATCTGTGCAGACTCAAAGTACAAAGAGGCTCAAGGCCCCGGGGAGTCGGGAGAGAGCAAGTCTGTCTGCAGAGAACAATAGCTGCTCTTCTGGTCCCCACCCATTGCCACCAGAGCCTCATTAGACACGGGATGACAAATGAAGAGGAACAGGGATGACACTTGGTGCAGGCATGTAATTTAGCCAGAGCAAGTGAAGCATCACAGCCAGGATGTGAACTGGCTATGATGCAACAGCAGGGGGCGGGGGCGGGCAACAGGTGGGTACCCTGTAGGACAGAGACTGGGAAGGACACCAAAGAGGAGACACTACCTGTTCTTAGAGATGCTTTAGTGCATCTGACTCCAAAGGCAAGGGACACAGAAGCAAAAACAAGCGGGACTACCCCATCCTAGAAAGCTTCTGCACAGCCAAGGAAATCATCATCAGAACAAAAAGGCAACCTACTGCATGGGAGAAGATAGCTGGAGATCATATACCCGTTAGGGGGTTAAAATCCAAAATATATGAAGATCTAATACACATCCACCAAAAAAACCAAACCACCTGATTAAAAAGTGCGCAGAGGAGCTGAACAGACATTTTTCAAAGAAGATATATGGATGGTCAGCAGGTACATGAATAGACGCTCAACATCAGGAATTACCAGGGAAAGGCAAATCAAAACCACAATGAGAGATCACCGCAAACATGTCTGAATGGCCATCATCCAAGAGACCACATAAAACAAATGCTAGCAACCATGTAGGGGAAAGGGATGGTGGCCCACTGTTGGTGGGAATGTAAATGGGGGCAGCCATCATGCAAAACGGTATGGAGATTCCTCAAAAAGTTAAGAATGGAACTACCATATGACCTAGATATTCCACTCATGGGTATTTATCTGAAGAACATGAAAACACTAACTCAAAAAGATATCTGCACCCCTGTGTTCATTGCACTATTATTTATGACAGCTAAGATACGGAAACAACGTCAGTGACCGCTGATGGATGACTGGATAAAGAAGATGTGGTACATACACACAATGGAATATTATTCAACCACAGAACGCATGACACCTTGCCATTCGTGACAACATGAAGGTATTATTCTAAGTGAAATAAGTCACACATAGACAAATACTGTACGATTTCACTCCTATGTGGAATCTAAAAGACTCCCAAACAAATGAACAAACACAATAAAACCAAAAACAAACAGATATGGAGATCAGAATGATGGTCACCGGGGGAAGGGGACTGGGGGTGGGTAGAATGGTTGAAGGGGGTCAACTGTACTGTGACAGATGGTCCCTAGACTTGTGGTGGTGATCGCTCTGCAGTATATACAGATGTTGAATTATAATGCTGATTGCCTGAAAATTAAAAAAAAAAAAGAAAAAGAGGAGGACTACACGTCCAGATGAAGTTCCAGGAAATATCACACAATGGGCTCCAGCATCAGATATGTTGGTATTTTTGACTCCTGGAAACTATTTAACAACCCTGCAATTAATTATTCAGTTTTCTGCTTCCCTCAGTGGGACGAGGTATGTGTGAAGGGGTCTGAGGCCCTCCGAGTCCTTCCGGCAGAAAACGGTGCTGTTCTAGCAGCAGAGGTCATAGTCCTCCCCAGACATCAGCAACCGGCGTCTCGAGCTGGCAAGAGGTTTACATCACGGGGCTCCCCTGGCGGCTCAGACCGTAAAGAATCCACCTGCAATGTAGGAGCCCTGGGTTCAGTCCCTAGGTGGGGAAGAACCCCTGGAGGAGGGCATGGCAACCCACTCCAGTATTCTTGCCTGGAGAATTCCAGGGACAGAGGAGCCTGGCGGGCTATGGTTCATGGGGTTGCAAAGAGTCAGACATGACTGAGCGACTAACATTTTCACTTACATCATGGACACTAAAAGAGACCCAGAGTGAAAATAAAGTCCACGGAGTTGCCAAGTTTAACTATTTTAAATCCAGTGCTCACTGACAGCTGATTCTATGATGCTCCAATATCATTGCCATATAGGCTACACATAGGGAGTGGGCCTCAATGCCAGAGAAAGAAGTTTGGATTGGATATCTGTCTTCAAGGTGTTTGGGAGCACCTTGGAGACTGCTGGAAATGGTAATCCTAAAGTGTTCTCAAGTTTATAAGAACATTTTCGCATCTATTCTTCATTTTCTAAAACACCCCATGATGGTATTATTTATCCGCATTGATAAGGGTCAGCTGGGTATCTGGAAATTCACAGTCCTCAAGGTTCTAAATTTGGACTCAACAGTCTTCCCGTCCTTTCTAAAACAGCATTCTCCAACTACAGGAGGGAAGCTAAGATTACACAAGTGAGCAAGTCAGTGTCATAGGTCTGGAATGCAACTCCTGAGTTCATTTAGAATGAGCTTCTTAGAGGTTCTCCATTTATTTAAAAAGGTTCACTTTTCCATTTATTTTCCCCCCAAATACTAGTTTCTTTTGTAGGGATGCACAGCCACCTTTGTGGGACCATTTTGGAAAACCAAGGTTTCACATGAAGCTAGGGTTTGGGGATAGTATGTTTTGAAGAAGCCCTTCCAGGTTAAAGATGGAGCTTTCATCTTAAATGTGGGGGGTCAGTGTTTTAGAATCTTATGCCCAGAAGTGTCTGCAGAAGGTTCGCTCACTGGCTTATGCTAAGCAGCCCACGGATCCCATGACCAGATGCCTGGCCTGGTTCTTTGCTGGCCTTTCTGTTTTTGCTTTTCTTATGTATCATGTTTGGAGGGGACGAGACAATGAGCGACTGAACTCTAACCAGAGAAAATTCTGCTATTAACTAGGCAGCCTTATCGTTAAATACACATGATTTCAAATGAGCCCCTCTATTTATGTTCCATTTCTCTTGAAAGGGTCTGAGAATAATATCCAGGCTAATCACAGCTATAAAATGCAGCTAAGTCCTCCCAAAGGGCGTGTGCTATAATTAGTTGTTTTGACTTTGACAATGAGATGTGGTAGGAGAATGATATTGTGGCTTAATGACAAAGTGCTAAACAGCTCAGGAGTTAGGGACCAGGGTTCTACTCCTGGCTCCGCCCTGAATCCACCTGGACAAGGTAACAGACCCATTCAACTCTATGTTTCTCTCTCTGCAAACAACAGGAGTAACTGAATAAGCTAATGCTGACTTAATGCCTAAAATGTACAGGCACGCTCTAAGAAGCATGCATACTAATTCCTTTAATCTTCAGGTCAGCCCCTTGACATAGCACTACCAGCATTTCTGTTGTACAAAAGTGGGAAACCAAGGCACAGAGAGTGGCATTCTGTGCCCTGGCTGGGTGAGGGGATGAACAAATGAACATTTCAGATTTACAACCGATGACACTGTTTGTTGTACAGAGGATGGGCTGGGAGATGCGAGAGGCAGTCTGAGCAGGAGCGCTGGAGGCCACTGCACGCCTGGTATTGGATGATGGGCGCCTGAGCTAGGCCATGGAGGTGGACGGGCAGGCTCTTTAGGAGACACGTTGGCAGACCGCGGAGACACAGCGTCTGTGGGCACTGGGGAAGCAGGAGGTATATCGAATAGCTCTTAAGTCCATATCTTACACAGCTCGATGGCTGGTTATGCCATTCTCTGAGAAGGTGGGGAACACTGGAAGGGAACAGGGGCATTTGAGGATGGGGGGAAGGGTGGAAGGGGACCATGAGTTTGAGTTCAGAGCCGCTGAGTCAGAATGATTGTGCAGCGTCACAGCAGACGTGTCCAGGAGGCAGCTGGGTCTACTGAGCTTGGTGGAGAGGAGAGGGTCAGGCCAGCGACAGAAGGTTCTGGCTAGTCTGCAAATAGATACTCTGAAGCCAGGGGAATGGAGAGAGCATAGTATGAGAAGAGGAGAGGGCCTGGGATGAAGCCTTACCGAATCCCAATACTTTAATGCTCAGATGAAGGAAGACAAACCTACCAGAGAGTTTGAGGAGGGGCAGGGCACGGAGGCAGGATGCAAACTAGAAACGTGGCACCATGGAAGCGGAGGAAGGAGACGGGCATGGCCAGCGAAGCGGGTGGCGAGCTCAGAGGTCAGACAAGGTCTGAAGAGCCTGCCCTCGGGGTGGAGCACCAGGGAGCTGACGAGCAAGCTCACCCGGAGCTCCTTCCGGGGCGGTGGGGACGGAAGCCAGGCTGCAGTGGGTGAGAAGAGAGGTGAGGAAATGGACCCAAGAGGTAAGGAAGGCTCTGCCATGAAGCTGGTTTTGACGGGACCAGAGCATGGGAGGTGAAGGAGGCTCAGATGAGATTTCATCGTTTTTAGTGACAAGAGACTGCCTATGTTTAATGGAAAGAATCCAGGTTAAGAGGTAGCGGTGGTGATGGTGAGAAGTTAAATACTGAAGGAGGGAGAAGGCTCTGGACAGTGCAGGAGTCCTGAGAAAGCAGGAAGGGCTGGGGTTTCAGGGGCAGAAAAGACTTTATCATTCAGATGGAGGAGGGACAGCTCTTCACTTTGACAGCAGGATGTAGGAGGGAGTGTGTTGTATGCAGGTCTGTACGTTTGGTACCAGAATTAAAAAGGGCGCTGCCAATTGACAGCTTTTACTTACTCTTTCAAGTTGGACTACAATAAAGATGACTTACAGTAGTTTAAAATATTACTTTTCCTTGAAGGGTTTGTCTTTGAACAGAGCCAAACTCACAAAGCAAAGGGATAAAGTTCTAGCTTCAGAATTCATCATCAGAATTTTAGGGGAGTCCCCCGGGCGGCCCATCATCTTTACCAAGGGAAGCACCCATCTGCTTGGTTCCTCTTAAGACCAACCTTGTGTAGAAGTGTCGATTAGAAGCAGAGCACAATTACTGTGCTAATGAAGAGGTCAATTTTATGAATAATCCCGAGGGGCTAATTGCAAGAATAAAAGTAGAGATGCCCTCTGAATGCACTGAATCACTTACACTATCCTCACCTTGACAGTAGATTCAAGCAATTTTATCTGATTTTAGATTAACATTAAATTAAAATTCTTCCTGATATCGAGACATGACCCTTCATATGCTAGATGACACAGAAAAACTCCCATTTGGGGAGTTAAACTTTTATACAAAATGAATTATCCAAAAGTAAAACTTTAACATCCTTTTCAGTGATCTATTTAACTGGCTCTGCTATTATATAGGTGACCCTGGTTTATACAACATCTCTGAGCAGTGACATTGTTTCCACACCTCAAATGATTTCCTCTTTACCATGGGCCACGGCTTAGAGATCTCCACTGATTGTGAACTGAAAAGTCACTCAAAGAAAGTGAAAGTGAAACAGTCGTGTCCGACTCCTTGCAACCCCGTGGACTATACAGTCCATGGACTACTCCAGGCCAGAATACTGGAGTGGGTAGCTGTTCCCTTCTCCGGGGGATCTTCCCAACACAGGAATCAAACCCAGTCTCTTGTATTGCAGGCAGATTCTTTACCAGCTGAGCCACAAAAGAAGCCCACTTGAAAAATCACTGATTCCCATTTAAATGTCACTTGCCATCCAGTGCCATGGATGAGCCTTCTATTTTCCTTCAAAATGTAAGCATGGGTATTATTTTTATCAGTCTGAACAATTCCATCTTTATCTCCAACCACAAGAGAAAAGCACAAACTAACATTTTTCTCTGAAATAAACACACCCATCCCCAAACAAATGGCATTCGGTGTTGGCCTTGGAAGGAGGAAACAGGCAGCAAGCAGTGGCGAGATGCTTTAATATATGCAGAGCAGCACGACAGCATCCCCAGAGAAGCGACCTCGGCCTCGGAGGTTTGGCCGGCCTGACTCGACGCCAGCAAGGGCTCGTTCTGCCTCCCAGAGCTAATGAGTTTTCCACAGGCTTTGGAACAGCAAGGTCACAGCTTTCATTAGTCTTTACAACCGCTTATTGTTTTGAGGGCCCTGATTTTAAAGCCTGGATTTCTAAAACTCTATCTGCATTTCAGGGGAAAAAAAAAAAAGCTGAATTGACTTTGGTTTCTTTGCTGCATCTCAGCCGCAGACGGAGGCAGCCGCCTTTTCAGACGGATGGAAAGAGAAAAGGGCAGAGGTGCTTGTGGAGAAGGACAGAAAGCAGGGCCCTCTTTCCTGAGGCAGGAAGAAGAGAGGGGGGTTTCCCAACAGAGGCCCGAGATGGGACACAGGACAAGTGGAGGCAGGCGTGGTGGGGCCGGGGCAGGGGAGAAGCCCTGAATCCTGTCCCCTTGGAATCTATGTCTCTCGGAATCTTTCTCTAGAACTTGTCAGTGCCATGTGGACTGGGGCATTTCTGTCTGGGCCCTGGTCATCACTCTGTCCCCAGTTTCTAGGTGAAGACTGAGAACATAATAGGTGCTCATTTTTAAACCCAGATCTGCCCATACACGCTCCCTGGATGATATCCTCAACACTCACGACTTCAGTTAGCACCCACATGCCAGTGACTCCAGGTTCTACATCCCTAACCATGTTTCTGAGCTCCGGATCACCTTTTCGATTGCCATTTTAGATTCCTACAGGCCGTCAAAAGTAACAGGTCCCCCCAAAATTAATTTATCTTCCTCTTCTGGGCAGGTAGTTTTGCCAGCTGGATAAATTGTTTTGTCCACCAATAAAATCCCCCCTCCCGCCACAGTGAGCTACCCAGGAAACTAGGAACTATACCCTTGGTGGCCACTCAAGCACCAAGTCCAAACCATCTCTCATCCCATCCTACCACCGGCCCCTCCGGAAAGCAGGCCACCAGCATCCACCTCATGCCGCCCAGCCTATCGAGAATGGTCTTTGTGAGGGGTAAATCTGATCAGCCCACTCCCTGCGTGAAAGCTATGCACGCCTTCCTGGAGTCTGAGGGAAGGACTCAGAACACGCAATGTCCCATAAAATTCTTTGTGATCTGGCCATTTGCGGAGAATCTCCCCCATCCTGTCCTTTAGACATAACCACCTCCTCTTGGCTCCTTCCAGGTTTGCAGGCCTTTCCTTATGTCTGAATGTTCTTTCTCTTCCTCTTTGTCTGGCTAACTGACAGTAATCCCCAAGACTGCAGCTTAAACCTCAAATGTCACTTCCTCCGTTCACCAGCCCTTTGGTTAAGGTGCTTCCACGGAGTGTGACAACGGTCTTGTGTCTCCTGTTGTATCCTGGTACTTGGGATTTTTCCATTTATGCCCATCTTGTCCCCTGCAGCCCAGGGCTGAAGCTTTGGGAGGCGGGACCACGTGCCCCACTCACCAGCTGGACTGCGTCATGAGAGTATAACATCGAAGGGGCAAAGTGGGCAAACCCCACTCAGAAGGGTCCTGTGCTAGACAAGACAGACATGACATAAGAATACAGACTTCTTCATCCACTCATTCATTCATGAAATACTGTGGGTCCAGATTCCCCCAGTGCTCTGCTTTGGTGGGCCTCAATATACAAGATACACAACGCTTGGTTGGTCTCCAAAGCGAGGTGACGGTTGCAAAGCTGGAGATCGGCCCAGGACGCCTGGGCTCGTGCCTGCTCTGATGAGACACCTGTGCGACTCCAGGACCCACAGGGGTCTGGGCAGCTCACACTCTTTTCCTGTCCCCCCAGAGGCCCCCCGGGGGTGGCTGAGAGCCTGGCTGACACAGAAGCTGAGGGGCAGGTGCCAAGCACCCCGACCCCCTCTCTCCTCTTCCTTCTCCAGGACCACGGCTATTTCCCTAGAGCTGCCTCTCGGGGCCCCTTCTGAGTTCCTGTTTCTGGAAAAAAATCACAACTTGAGTTCAGATGAGATTTCATGCTGTTTAGAAACCTGGAGATGGAAACACAAAAACTCCCCAGGGAATCTCAGACGTTCATGTGGAGGGGATTTTGGTCACCTGATTCTGCCAAGTCTTCTGTAATTCCCCCTGTGTTAAAAGTCTCATTTCCATACTGTTCCCTGGTCTGTGACTCTACAATTTTAATATATAGCTTCATTTTAAACCAATAACTCTGTTGAACAAAAGACTGGTAAAGAATGTTAATAAATTGTAAGTGCTTTCCTAAGGCTTGATATTTCACAAAATACATACAACTTCCACATCTATCTATCTTTTTAGATCCATCATATATATATATTTAGAGAGAGAGAGATGATGTAACAAAAAGATGCTCCCCAACTCTGTCTTTTTTCTCCCAGCAGCATGGTAGATTTCAGAAATGTCTAACCACTTTGGATTTGCCTTTCTGCACTTTTGGAAATCTATTTGCTAATTCAGAAAGAATCAGGAAAGACAGAGTTGTAATCATAGGTATGCATATTCAGTCGTTCAGTTGTGTTCAACTCTTTGCAACCCCATGGACTGTAGCCCACCAGGCTCCTCTCTCTGTCCATGGGACTTTCCAGGCAAGAATACTGGAGTAGGTTGCCATTTCCTCCTCTAGGGGATCTTCCCAACCCAGGGATTGAACCCATGTCTCCTGTCTCCTGCACTGGCAGGCAGGTACTTTACCACCGTACTGCTTGGGAAGCCCAAGTTCTAATCATGGAATGGGCTGATTTTTCTAGGAAAGGAGCTACCAAATGGGAAAGGCAAAGAGGGAAGAGAGTGTGAAAACTGAGCATGATATGGTTGCTTCAACAGACTTGTCCTTGACCATACAGGAAATGAATATCAACGCTTTTACTCATTTCTTGGCCTGATCTACACAGTGGATTGGGAGATAGATCACTTGTAAGAAGAGATTATATCCCACCCAGCATGTTCCCAAAAAAAGACCATGAGTTCACAGCACATGTCGACCACAGGGTCCTCCGCTCCCAGCCTGGGGGACAGCAGGCCTATCCTTTTCTCTCGCTTGTGTGTGTGTGTTACACACACATACATATTTCCCGTTTTTTATTTCCTTGCATTCTGTCCACATCAGAAATTCAGCATACACATACATCACCCACACATGCACCGTCACTCTCTTCACATGCACCTGGACGTGTGAGAGCAGAGGGAAATCCCCAGATCGCAGCAGCACCAGCCAGCAGGCACCCGGGGGAAACCTGGACAGAACGCACCAGCACCTGCCCATGACCGCAGGTCCGTCACCCGAAGTGCCAGCAAAACCAGCTCCTGGGGCGCCAAAGCGGCTCCCACGTCCATCCCGAGGGAACCGGCTGACGGAGACCCTTCCCCTCAGGGAGGCGTGCTCTCCTCCTCCCGGCAGAGCCTGACCGTGGCCAGCAGCCTGACCAGCATGTCTTTAAGGAGAGCTAGCTGTACTTTCTGAGCTTGTCTGGAGGAAGAATCCTATACACGGCGGACAGAAACACTCAGCTGCTCAGAGCCCCTTCCCAGATGGGAAGGGCTTCCCAGATGGCTGCTCATGCCATCCTTCCCAGCTGGACCGGCGGCCCCGGAGAAGCAGGTGGAAGGAGACAGAGACGCTCAACCAGAGCTGAGCACCATTCCCTTCTCAGCACCCTTCTCCAGAAGACGGACATTCCTGACATTGTGTCTCTGTGTGTGCGCGTGGAGAATACAGATGTCTTTTCTTAAGGCAGTAAGTGTTGGGTTTACACACATCCCACACATCCACGGTTCTGAAATCTGCTGGGACCGCGGTCACAATATCCCTTCATACCTGCGTGATGCTCGGTTTAGGTACCACCTGTCACCTGTCCTGAGGCTAGTGACGGGTGAGGCCGGGCTGGTGCCCCAGGAGTCTGTGCTCCCATCTGACTTTCATTTGCTATCCCTCTCACTAGCCCCCAGCCCCTCCTGTGGGGCTTGGAGTTTAGCTACAACAGCGAAAACAAGAAGACACTCAACAGCGCTGTTGATATTGATGTCTAAACTAAGCTGGCCTGGCAGAGCGTGTGACCTTCCTTTCTTGCGGACAACGCCCATCTTCAGCTATAAAATGATTCCTTCTGGCCCCCGTCTGTGGGGCCAGCCTCTTCCACGCTGACCACCAGCGGAGCGGCACTGCTTTCAGTCCTACCCAGGTGACCTGGAAGTAGCTTTTCTACTTGTTCTGGTAGGAAGTAGAATAAGAATGGACTGTATCCCTGGTGTAATTTCTAGCATAATATGGTGCTTCAGGGGTTTCCCTTGAGGCTCAACTGGGTAAAGAATCCGCCTGCAATGCAGGAGACCTGGGTTTGATCCCTGGGTTGGGCAGATCCCCTGGAGAAGGGAACAGCTACCCACTCCAGTATTCTGGCCTGGAGAATTCCATGGACTGTATAGTCCATGGGGTCACAAAGAGATGGACACAACTGAGCGACTTTCACAGTGCTTCAGACTTGGACAAGGTTGTATGAATTTACAGCTTCCTGGGAAACACCTGAGCATTCTAAGTGATGCTGTTGACTGTGGGGTGAGAATCAGATTTCACAGATTGTGGCCCCAAATGGTTACATGTGGTTGAAGACTGTGAAGAGAGAGCACCACGCGACAGAGAAATGAGATGGAGTGATGCTCTAAGGACACGGCAGGCTCCAGGCGGAAGGTATTCACTTGACCTCACTCAGCTTCCACGAATATCAAGTACCTCCCAGGTCACTCAAGAGGGTGTGCCAAGGGCTTCCCTCGGATGGAACAATGCCTGGGCTGTGCAGGGTGGAATATGCGGATGGCAGACTCATCGGTCCAACCACATTTGGGGAGGGCAGCTCTGCAGGGTCTCATTTTAATGCCCCTGTCTCAGCATCTTTCAAGAGGGAGCCTAATAAGTTACAACATGAAGACAAGCATAGCCCATGGCTCAGTGGTAAAGAATCCACCTGCCAAGGCAGGAGACATGGCTCTGATCCCTGGTCCAAGAAGACCCCTGGAGAAGGAAATGGTAACTCCCTCTAGTACTCTCGCCTGGAAAATCCCATGAACAGAGAACAGCCTGGTGGGCTGCAGTCTGTGGGGGTCGAAAAGAGTCAGACACGACTTATAGACTAAACAACAATACAAGGAAAATCACAGCCATCCAAAGGAGGGCTGCATTTACCGCAGGCAAAATTCAACACCCTGATTACCTGTTAGCACCCAGTGTTTATCTGTCTGCCCACTGTTTTTTCCCAAAGGCACTAACAAGGCTACCTGTTTTGAAGAACTACTGTTTTAATGGTTCAGTGGGCATAGAACATAAAATTTCCATGATCACACTTCCTAAAATAGAAGCGCATTCACTCATATTTCAAAGGAATTGCCTTCGGAATCAGAGGGAAAAGCGATTTTCCAGGGTTTGGGTCTTTGGATGGTGATTTTTCCTGTTTATATTCTGTCAAAAATTACTATTTAGTTAGCATATATGCAATTTTCAAGGCTATTATAAAAAATCTTTGCATTCTAAACCAAGAAGAGGGAAATGGATATAATGAAGATAAATAAAATGAATTACTCTTATTAGCATTTTGCATGAGAATTATGGGGTTTTTTTTGACAGTAAACAAAGATGGTGCGTGGGTCCATGAAAAACTAGTGTACTGCAAACATCTCAGTTATAATCCAGTCCTGCTATTTAAATATTCAAGACTACATGCTGGCGCTAATAGGAGAGTTGCAGAAAAGCCACTGACAGCCAAACCTGTGACCAGATTTGGTGGATAAGAGAGAAAGAGGGCTACACACCATGGAAATTATTCTGGAGACCAGGAATGCCAACTTCACCACTGAACAAAGAAATCTTCTTTGTATAAATGACTAGAGTGTCATTCATCATCTGAATGACAGAATCAATAGAATAGACCAACCCCAAACTAAGGCATCAGATAGAGAGTTTTCTCAAGTGCCTGCTCGGTCTTCAAAGTTACTAATGAGACTTTCCCAGCTGTGAGTAACTGTGAAAATGGGGACCTCTCTCTCACATGGGCACTTTATTTAAATGTTCCTTTAGCAACATGGGACAGACCAGAAAATGATGCCTGTGAAAGAAAATACCTGGGAGAGAATTCAAGGATTTCTTAACTCATGGGCTTTTTGATTTCTGAAGATGTTTCTTAAAGATTTAATCCAAAACTTTTGAGTCATTTCTCTTTCAGACAGGAACTGAGAAAATCAGTGAAGGCCTATGACTTGTTATACTTTCCAACAAATAACTGGCTTGTTCCTTCCAGTGAGAAGTGAATTCATTTCTCCTCTTCCTGACGGTATTAATTTTAGCACTGGCTGGGGTCAAAGGTCTTGGTTTCAGATCCCAGTAGAACCAGATAACCATGTGAACTTGGCTAGCAGCTTCATTTCTTCTGATCTCAGTTTCCTTAACTGTAAAATTAAGGATGTTAGAGGTGGTGATATGTGAATGTCCGCTGCAGCCCTAAAGTGCTCTAATTCTATATTTCTTCACATCCAGAAAATGCAGCTGTGAAAGGAGTGAAGAAACACAAACAGCCTCCTTGTGATACAGGCACAAAACCCATTGTGGGAGAGAAAAAACGAGCTTTGTTCTGCTTATTGGACTAGGAGAAGTGATGGATATATTGATGACACCTTCTTCCCTGGCTATGGAGATGCTGGAGCCATGGATTCTAGAAGCACGTGATGAATATATGGATAGAAGCTACCTGACCCCCGTGAGGCTTGACTCCAGTGAAACATACACTGTTAAAGGCTTAAACCACTGGAATTCAGGATTTGTCTGTTAGGGCAGCTAGCATTACTTATTCTGAATGATAAGTCTAGCATAAAAAGGCATTCAACTTCACAATGAGAGAGAAGGGACTAGTGTTCATTATCTGCCACAGTGTGGAGAATTACTCATCTAGTGCTCCTAGATGACGGTGAGTGGAAAGTCAGTCTTACAGGCAGAGAAACTAAGGCTCGCCAGGAACCTGACTAGTTAAAAGATGGATGGAGCTGCTCCTCTCAGGCCCGGCTTCAGAGGCTTTGATTGCTCTCTACTGCACCACTGCTTCCCAGACTGCAGTGTGCACCAGAATCATGCTTGTTAAAAAGCAGATTTCTGTGCCCCACCCTCTGGTTCAGAGTCTGGGCGGACCCTGAAAACCTGTATTTTACCAGGTGATGCTGGTGAGCCAGGGGCCACAGTGTGGGAACCACACACATTGCTTCTCACGCTGCATCAGGTACCAGCGTCTTGAGAGCCAAACCTCGATGTCAAGTGTTTCAGATCTTCCTACTCATTTCAGGGAAGCCCCAAGAATCCTGGAGTGGGCAGCCATTTCCCTCTCCAGGGGATCATCCTGACCCAGGGATTCAACCTGGGTCTCCTGCGTTGGCAGGCAGATTCCTTACCGTCTGAGGCACCAAGGAAGCCCACTTATTATGGACAGTGCTACTGAAATGCAAGACAAAGCCCAGTTCAATCCAAGATGGAAGAACATCTCCTATTCTTTCTGTCTTCCATGGCTTATCTCCCCAGTGAGCACGTTTGCTCCCATAAGCCTGAGCCACTGGTGCAGGACTCCACCCTCCCACACAATCCCCACCCAATCACAGGCACCCACGGCTACACGAAAACGAAACCAAACTAAATGTTGTTCTCAGCCTGCTGGCTTAAAATAGACAGTTCTGGATTTGGAAGGTGTGTTTCTCTTAGCCGCTCACTATCTCTAAGGTCAGTTTCCTCACCTACAAAACCAGTTTTGACTGCAGCCACCCGGCAGGGTTGTGGAGAAAGTGGTCAGATGAAGTGCGGCTGGGAGAGTATCTTCTCAACAGCAAAGCTTCCAAAGTCTTAGACAATGTTATGTCAGGACCATCACCCTGAGGGGTCGTCTCTAAACATACAGATCTCTTTCTTAGCCAAATATTCTGAGAAACAGGGTCTTTCTTTCTGGCATTGGCTAAGATGAACAACAAACAGGAATCATCATTGCAGATGACCCCTGTCACGAGCAGGAGGAAAATCCCTGGAGAACTAAAAGCACTTCCTTTATCTAACTCTTTCGGGTTAAGAGAAACCTCTTAAAATGTGGCTGTAAGCAGCCTATTTGAAATATCAACAAAATGCAAATGACACCACTTTAATGGCAAAAAGTGAAGAGGAACTAAAGAGCCTCTTGATAAAGGTGAAAGAGGAAAGTGAAAAAAGCTGGTTTAAAACTCAACATTCAAAAAACTAAGATCATGGCACCCAGTCTTATCACTTCATGGCAAATAGATGGAGAAACTGGAAACAGTGTCAGATTTCATTTTCTTGGGCTTCAAAATCAATGCGGATGGTGACTGCAGCCACGAAATTAAGAGACTCTTGCTCCTAGGAAGAATAGCTATGACAAACCTAGACAGTGTATTAAAAAGCAGAGATATCACTTTGCTGACAAAGGTCCATACTATAGACAAAGCTATGGTTTTTCCAGTAGTCATGTATGGATGTGACATCTGGACCACAGAGAAGGCTGAGTGTCGAAGAACTGATGCTTTTGAACTGTGGTGTTGAAGACTCTTGAGAGTCCTTTGGACTGCAAGGAGATCAAACCAGTCACTCCTAAAGGAAATCAACCCTGAATGTTCATTGGAAGGACTGATGCTGAAGCTGAAGCTCCAATCCTTTGGCCACCTGATGCAAAGAATTGACTCATTGTAAAAGACCCTGATGCTGGGAAAAACTGAAGGCAAGAGGAGAAGGGGATGACAGAAGATGAGATGGCTGGATGGCATCACTGACTCAATGGACATGAGTTTGAACAAACTCAGGGAAGTAATAAATGAAGGACAGAGAAGCCTGGCATGCTGCAGTTCATGGGGTTGCAGAGAGTCAGACACGACCGAACGACTGAAGAACAACAAAGCTTACTCAGGACTCACCCAGTCTCTGCTAAGTCTGTGGTTGAATATAGTTCTGCTCTTCCTGCCCTTCTATGCCCTGAATTTGAAAAGCCACTAGAATAATCAGCCATTTAAAAAACGTATTTAAAAAAACAACCAGGGACTTCCCTGGTGGTCCAGTGGTTAAGACTGAATTTCCAATGCAGGTTCAACCCCTGGTCGGGGAACTAAGATCCTACATGTTGCATGGTGTGGCCAACCCTCCCCCACCAAAAAAAACCCAAACAAACAGAAAAACCTAAGACTCCCCATCCTCCAGTGACGGCCACTTTTTTAAAAAACCTTTGCAAGTTTTAAACACTGACTTGAAAAAGCAGCTCCTTGGTCCTTCACACTTGTTGCATCACTGGAAACTGCACAGGTGACCAGGGCAGCTGCGAGTCCTGAGTGCAGAACACTGGAAGGGCCCGACAGACGTGGCTTTGTTCCTTGACATCCAGTGTGGAGCTTGCAAACTGACTCCTCCCCTACACACACACACGCACACACACACAGAGGCACACACATGCACACTGTCAGGGCTCATCTCTGGCAACAGGATGGCAAGGACTCAGTCTTCACTGCATTTCTTAACAGCTGGAGGCTGAGACAAGAGGGCAAGGCTGCAGATGTCTCTGCAAGGCTCTGGGACACGCTCAACAGCTGTGGGTCCCTGTGAGATCGGCTGGGACCTGCGACCCTCTACCCGAGCGCTTGTGCTTACACCTGGACAGACGTCTCCTCCGGCAACAGCATACAAAGAAACTATCAGGGACTAAAAGTAACTGCACGCATGCTCAGTTGGGGCAATTATGAACAAGATGCAAAAGGGCCACAAATCCAGCTCCATCTCTGAGGTGCTAGGAGCCCAAGCAGGGTCCTGGGCACAGGACCTGCACACAGCGCCACCAAGAGGGTAAGCAGACCACCTAAACCACGTCTCCCGTCCAACCCACCCACCTGCCCCTACCCTCATCCAGTTTAAGGAACCAGCTCGGCCCCCACTTTGGAACCTGTGACTTGCTTTTGTTCCCGTGGGCTGAAGCATGAGTCCCAGTAAAGCCTGCCTGAACCTCTCATCTGGCCTCTGACTCAGCTTCTATTGATTACAGAATTCAAGGACCCAAGCTGGCAATATCTATGATAGGTGTGGCTCCTTGGTGGCTCAGCTGGTAAAGAATCCACCTGCAATGCGGGAGACCTGGGTTTGATCCCTGGGTTGGGAAGATCCCCTGGCAAAGGGAGTGGCTACCCACTCCAGGATTCTGGCCTGCAGAATTCCATGGACTGTATAGTCCATGGGGTTGCAAAGAGACACAACAGAGTGACTTTCACTTTTCATGACGGGTGTGGCTCACGCCTCAATGCCACAACCTCCACCCATGTGGTCCTGAGGTTTTATTCCACCTCCTCCCAACACACCTCACTTAAATCTTCCTCAGGATAGTGTCTGAACCTTTCATTGAAACGAACATAAAACCAACGTGTAGCTTCCCTTAACTTTCCACTGTCAGGTTGTGCTGTAGCCTTGACTCAACCCAGCACCTTTCAGATGTCAGCCTTTCTGAAGGGCTTTTAGAGAAGATTTTCTGTTTTGCACAGTGAGTTAACGGGAGGTGTCAAATGATCTGAAAGCAGCCGAGCTGCTCGAAGATTCCACGAGTTTGTTATGCAAATACTGCAGGATTCAATAACTCCTTTCCCATCATATTTTGCCCAGATTTAGCTTATTCCAATCACTCAGTTGCGGCTTGGTGGCTGGTATCTAATTTCAGTTTTGTTTACAGGAGGGCTCAGAATCCACAGAAAAAGCCCACCGACCTGAGCCATTCCCACCCACGAGCTGCGATGTGAAGGCAAGCGGATATCCATGCCCTGTTCCCACTCCCCTGTGGTCCCCTCTCCACTCTATCCCTCATCCCAGGCCGAGTGGTGAAGAGGAGCATGCGGCTGCTGCTGCAAGGCTGCGAAGCCAGGTGCATGAGGAAGCTCCTTCAAAACTTCACTCGAGTCTGTTTTCCTTCCCTCTTTCTTTCAAATGATTCACAGGGACATGTGTCCAGGGCACCCTCAAGTCAGTCAAAGTTGAACTGAATTCCCAGAGCCTTTGACTGTTATCCCTATTTTTAGAAAGTGTTTTTTTGCAGCAGCAGAAATTACCTGGCCTGGGAAGGTACCAGCTCACACTCGGCATCAGCCCTTAGATCTGGGGGAGATGCCATTTGCCACCTTGGAACTAGGCTCTGGTGTGTTCAGACTCCTAATGCTGATTTTCTCAAACCGCAAACAGTATGCAAGCTCCAGTCAGAGGCTGGATTTAATACTGCTTTTATTGCCTGTGCTACGAGCATGAAAAATGGATTTCAAGTTTTCCCTTGAACATTATATGACGATTTAAAGCCACACATAATCCTCTGTATATATTATTTTATATTCTGCCTGTAGTGTGAACTACTTAGGAGCATAAAATACAGATTTAGAATACTCTCTCTCTTTCTAGCATATTACATTCTACATAAGAGAAAATAACACATTAGGTTTCATGGGAATGATGAGGGTATCATTCCCCACCTCCCCTATCTCGTTCCTCACACCCCTGTCACTGTAAAGACAACAGCTTTTTAAGAGAGGGCAAGGACTTCACTGATGGTCCAGTGGCTAAGACTCCGTGCTCCCAATGCAGCGGGCCTGGGTTCAATCCCTGCGCTGGGAACCAGATCCCACATGCCACAACTAAAGATTCTGCAACGAAGATCAAAGATTCTGCATGCTGCAACTAAGACCTGGGGCAGCAAAATAAATAAATTTAAAAAAAGGAAATATGGAAAAAATAGAGAAGGAGCGAGACAGAGATGACAATGATAAGTACCAAGGAGGCGGCAAGAGGCGAATTCTGGTAATTTTCAGAGGGGGCTCCTATATCTGATGCCCCATGATGCATGGTACTGGATCTCAGGCCTTAGGTACAGATTCAAACTATCAACAATGACCAGTACTTTACCCTTAAATCCTTCTGATTCTCAGACTTATATACATTAAGGAAAAAAAGCAGCTACAGCTATTTCAACCAGTTTCTTCATTCATCTTAATGTATTCTTTCATAGTCAATGACAAATATTCTGAAAACTAACCTATCAAATTCCTGAAAGAGAGGGAACTGGGTCAAAAGTTCTTTATAGGGATACAGTATATTTCTTTAATGATTAATACCCATAACCCCATTCAAATTAATTGGGATCCTAGAAGATGCTAATTCCCAGTTGCTACAGATTTAAAACAATGAACTAGTTCAAAATTGGGAAAGGAGTATGTCAAGGCTGTATATTGTCACCCTGCTTATTTAACTTATATGCAGAGTACATCATGCGAAATGCCGGGCTGGATGAAGCACAAGCTGGAATCAAGATTACTTGGAGAAATATCAATAACCTAAGATAGGCAGATGACACCACCCTAATGGCAGAAAGGAAGAGGAACTAAAGAGCCTCTCGATGAGGGTAAAAGAGGAGAGTGAAAAAAAACTGGTTTAAAACTCAACATTCAAAAAACTAAGATCATGGCATCCAGTCCTATCACTTCAAGGCAAATAGATGGGTAAAAAGTGGAAACAGAGACAGACTATTTTCTTGGGCTCCAAAATCACTGTGGACAGTGATTGCAGCCATGAAATTAAAAGACACTTGCTCCTTGGAATAAAAGCTATGACAAACCTACACAGCATATTAAAAAGCAGTGAAAGTGAAAGTCACTCTCTTGGGTCCGACTCTTTGCAACCCCGGGGACCACAGAGTCCATGGAACTCTCCAGGCTGGAATGCCGGAGTGAGTAGCCTTTCCCTTCTCCAGGGGGTCTTCCTAACCCAGGGATTGAACCCAGGTCTCCCACATTGTAGGCAGATTCTTTACCCAGCTGAGCCACAAGGGAAGTCCAAGAATACTGGAGTGGGTAGCCTACCCCTTCTCCAGTGGATCCTTCCGACGAACCAGGGTCTCCTGCATCGCAGACGGATTCTTTACCAACTGAGCTATCAGGGAAGCCCATTAAAAAGCAGAGACATCACTTTATTGACAAAGTTCCGTCTAGTCAAAGTTATGGGTTTTTCCAGTAGTCATGTATGGATGTCATATTTGGACCATAAAGAAGGCTGAGCACCAAAGAATTGATGCTTTTGAACTGTGGTGCTGCAGAAGACTCTTGAGAGTCCCTTGGAATGCAAGGAGATCCAACCAGTCCATCCTAAAGGAAGTGAGTGAAAGTCACTCAGTTGTGTCTGACTCTTTGTGACCCCAAGGACTATACAGTCCATGAAATTCTCCAGGCCAGAATACTGGAGTAGGTAGCCTTTCCCTTCTCCAGGGGATCTTTCAAACCCAAGGATCAAACCCAGATCTCCCACATTACAGGCGGATTCTTTACCAGCTGAGCCACAAGGGAAGCCCAAGAATACTGGAGTGGGGAGCCTTTCCCTTCTCCAGGGGATCTTCCCAACCCAGGAATCGAACCAGGGTCTCCTGCATTGCAGGTGTATTCTTTACCACTGAGCTATGAGGGAAGCCCATCCTAAATGAAATTAGTCCTAAATCTTCATTGAAAGGACTGATGCTGAAGCTCCAATAGATTGGCCACCTGATTCGAAGAGCTAACTCACTGGAAAAGACTCTGATGCTGGGAAAGATTGAATGCAGGAGGAGAAGGGGATAACAGAGGATGAGATGGTTGGATGGCATCACCGATTCAATGGACATGAGTTTGCACATACTCTAGGACACAGCTAAGGACAGGGAGGCCTGGCATGCTGCAGTCCGTGGGGTCGCCAAGAGTTGGACACGACTGAGTGACTGAACCACAGACAGACACACACACACGTCCACATTTATCACACACTGAAGAACTCGGTCTCATGTCATCAAAGTGTATAGTGCATGCCCATAGCATTTAGGACTATCCTGTAGACAGGAAAAACTATGATTTCCAGGTCAGAGATTAAATCCAGGGGCACAGGCTGAGACACAATCCTGGGGCTAAATTTACTCCATAATTATATTCTGCTTGGTCTGTAACAATGTTAAAAAATTTGAAATTTTCATTAAAAAAAATTTAGATGTCTTTTCATAATGTCAGATAAATGGTTCCTCGTTTCTCCACCACAACTAGGGGCTGAAGCTGAAGAGTGGTGACCCCTTTTGATAAAGGGTGGACTTTTCATCTCACCTCAGTTTCTAGCACACCCTGATAATATCAGGACTGCTTGCTTTCCTTATGTTCAATACCTACCTGGCCCCGGGCATGCATTTGAGTTTTTGGCTCCTTTTCTAGGTAGACCCACTTTATGCTTCCCCAAGTGGTATGACTTGAATTGCATTTCCCCAAAATACAAATGCTGAGGTCCTGGGACTTCCCTGGTAGTCCAGAGGTTAAGATTCCACTTTGTCGTGTAGGGGACTCGGGTTCAACCCCTGGTGGGGGAAATAAATTGCTACACAGCATGTGGGATCTAAGTCCACAGGCTACAACTTCCAAGCCCATGCGCTCTGGAGCCCACGAGCCGCAACTAAAGAGTCCACGTGCTGCAACTGCTGAACTACCGAGCCCACACACCACAACCAGAGACCGCAAGCTGCAGCTGGAGAGTCTGTGCTGCAAGGAAGGATCCAGCACGAGGCAATGAAGATCCTGCATGCTGCAGCTGAGACCCAACACAGCCAGATAGATACAATTAAAACACAGCGCTGAGGTCCAAGTCCTAATCTCCAATACCTCCGAGTGTGAGCTTATTTGGAGACAGGGTCTGTTTAGAGGTAATCAAGTTAGAACAAGTTGACGAGGGTTGGGTCTGAATCTAAGATGACTGGTTTTCTTCTAAAAAGGCGAAATGTGGACAGACACACACAGCAAGGGAGAATGCTGATGGAAGATGAAGGCAGAGATCAGGATGATGCATCTACAAGCCAAGGAAGGCGAAAGACTGTCCACAAACCACCAGAAGCCAGGGAGGGGCCTGGAACAGTTTCTCCCCCACGGCCTTTAGAAGGAACCAACCCTGCTGACACCTTGATTTCAGACATGCGGGCTCCAGATGGTGAGACCATCCATTTTTGATGGGTAAGCCACTCAGCTAGTGGTACTTTGTAATGGCAGCCCTAGAAAGCGAATACTCCCAGTGGCTGAAATAAAGTCAGCATCTCCTTTGATCACTGGGAAGAAGCACAGGGGAGTGGTCTGAATCACCAGCTACTCTGGTCTAGGAAAAGCACATCACAGAGAGAAACATCCTTTCCAAACCCGAGCAAGCTTTCCAAGGCTTCCCCAAAGGGATGTTTTCCATTGAAGAGGGGACTATGTCTGCCCCAGCTTGGAGGATGCCGAAAATATCCTGGTCAAACATGATTGCAAAAAAAATAAAAAATAAAAAAATGGTGATAGTTTGCCCCCGAGTGGGACAGCGATATTTTAAGGGTGTAGAGATGTTTTAGGGGAACAAGTGTCAGAGAGGCAGATTGCTCAAACCTTCATTTATTCTTGAGGTTAATTTCGTGCCTATGCATACTGCAAAGCACCTCCCATTTTATTTTCCTTCCCAGGCTTTTTCTCCCCCTGTATGATCCAAAGCTTGCAGAGGGGCTGGAGGGGACTGAGGAAGGGATCTCAGTTGGGGAGCGCCAGGCAGCTGGGTCTGAAAAGCTGGCTGCGCCCCCGAGGGGGCCCCGAGTGACTATGACCAGATCCTGTTTCAGAGTCTTAGCTCCGCTCTATTAGAATCAGCAGTCCTTATACGAGCTACCTAGAATAGTCAGATTCACAGAGTCAGAAAGTACACTGGTAGACGCCAGGGGTAAAGGGGTAGGGGAGAATGGGGAGTTAGTTTTTAAGGGGGTCAGACCCAATCAAAAAATGGGCCAAAGAACTAAACAGACATTTCTCCAAGGAAGACATACAGATGGCACAAAAACACACGAAAAGATGCTCAACATCACTCATTATCAGAGAAATGCAAATCAAAACCACAACGAGGTACCATTACACGCCAGTCAGGATGGCTGCTATCCAAAAGTCTACAAGCAATAAATGCTGGAGAGGGTGTGGAGAAAAGGGAACCCTCTTACACTGTTGGTGGGAATGCAAACTAGTACAGCCGATATGGAGAACAGTGTGGAGATTTCTTAAAAAGCTGGAAATAGAACTGCCATATGACCCAGCAATCCCACTTCTGGGCATACACACCAAGGAAACCAGATCTGAAAGAGACATGTGCACCCCAATGTTCATCACAGCACTGTTTATAATAGCCAGGACATGGAAGCAACCTAGATGCCCATCTGCAGACGAATGGATAAGGAAGCTGTGGTACATATACACCATGGAATATTACTCAGCCATTAAAAAGAATTCATTTGAATCAGTTCTAATGAGATGGATGAAACTGGAGCCCATTATACAGAGCGAAGTAAGCCAGAAAGATAAAGACCATTACAGTATACTAACACATATATATGGAATTTAGAAAGATGGTAACGATAACCCTATATGCAAAACAGAAAAAGAGACTCAGATGTATAGAACAGACTTGTGGACTCTGTGGGAGAAGGCGAGGGTGGGATGTTTCGAGAGAAGAGCATCGAAACATGTATATTATCTATGGTGAAACAGATCACCAGCCCAGGTTGGATGCATGAGACAAGTGCTCGGGCCTGGTGCACTGGGAAGACCCAGAGGGATCGGGTGGAGAGGGAGGTGGGAGGGGGGACCGGGATGGGGAATACATGTAAATCCATGGCTAATTCATTTCAATGTATGACAAAAACCACTGCAATGTTGTAAAGTAATTAGCCTCCAACTAATAAAAATAAATGGAAAAAAAAATAAGGGGGTCAGAGTTTCAGTTTAGGAGGGTGAAAAATTCAGGAGCTGGATGATGGAGAGAGTTGTACAACAATGTGAATGTACGTAGCGCCAGTTAAATATGGTTAAAACAGTATGTTAGACTAAGTGACTTGTACCATAATAAAAAAGTTTTAAAAATAAGTAGTCTTGGTGACTTATGGAATGATTTACTTTTTTAAAGGATGTTTCAGAAGCAAAAGAATGACTACTTCAAGCATCAGACTTCTATTTGGTCCCTCAAAATCCCATTCCAATGGGCCCGAGAACCACCTTCTAGGTGGCGGAGGAGGGGAGGTCTACTTATTCAACCAATCAATGCTCCAAGCTGGGAAGTGAAGCAGGGCCAGATCAGCTGTCCCCTGGCTGATCAAGAGGTCACCCTCACTATAAACACGAAGAAACATGGCTCCATGTCTGATTTTTTTAATTATGATTTTTTTCTGTGTGTGTGTGGAGGTGGGTAAGATGGATTTCAAAGAAATAAAATGGAACTATATGGGTTGGCTACTAATATTAGGGGAGTAGAAAGCTTGGTAAATGAAGGGAACTAAAGGTGGACTGGATAGTTAAGATCATGCAGGCTGACCACCTCCTGGGGTTCAGGTTGAAGCACCCAGACCCAGAGAGAAAGCAGTGCCATCTTGCAGCTTCGGGGGCTCTGGAGCAGGGAGAAAGTGCCCTGAAATCTCTACATTTCCACTGACTAGAGGTTCCTGGAGAGAAAAAGACCTGCCCATGTGGCTATGAGCTGGAACCCTCAGACCTGCAGATCTGAAGCTTTCAGAGAACTCAACTTAATTTTTAAAGCACGTACCCCTACATCTGCCATTTCTTTATCTATAAGTTATGTGTAAGTACTACTGCATGATGTATAATACAGACACGACTGACTCAAAAGAAGAATGATGTAAAGTAAACTTAAGTGCTAGCTCTATTTTATCTACCACATACCTCAGTGGACAGCCATGTTGGCCCCCTGGTTCTCTGCACCTGGCCCGTGTCTGTATATATAAGGCAGAGAAACGCACACCCAGCCACTGTGTTCATGTCTGAAGGGAAGCCCACACCTCTCAAATAACAGTTGGTTGAAATATTCATTATCAAAGCATTCAGATAACTGAGGTTTAGAAGAGTCTGCCCAATAGCATCAATGAGAAAACATTTTTAGAAGAACACTATTTTTGCATTTTTAGGTAGAAACTCACATACAGATGTGAGAGCTGGACCATAAAGAAGGCTGAGTGCCAAAGAATTGATGCTTTTGAATTGTGGTGCTGGAGAAGACTCCTGAGAATCCCTTCAACTGCAAGGAGATCAAACCAAAGGAAATCAATCCTGAATATTCATTGGAAGGACTGAGGCTGAAGCTCCAGTGCTATGGTCACCTGATGTGAAGAGCCAACTCACTTTAAAAGACCGTGATGCTGGGAAAGACTGAGGGCAGGAGGAGAAGGGGACGACAGAGGATGAGATGGCTGGATGGCATCACTGACTCGATGGACATGAGTTTGAGCAAGCTCTGGGAGACAGTGAAAGACTGGCAAGCCTGGCGGTCAGCAGTCCACAGGGTTGCCAAGAGTCACACATGACTTAGTGGCTAAACAACAACAGCCTTAACACCGGACATCATTTTACTTGTTTCTGCTCCCTTCTCCCAACTTGGGATTATTCTTAGAGTGCCACAGTATATTTTCATGCTATTAAAACCATCAGGATAAAATCATGTTTTGTGTCTTGCTCACTCCATGAGGACCACAAACATGGCCACAGGCCTTTCAGAGAGAATGGGACTCCGAGTACACCCCAAACGGTCCAGGGAGCCGCCAACCTACCTGGTGAGCTTGCTGCCGATCTGCTGTCGAAGCTCCAGTCGCTCCTCATCTGTCTGCCGGGGAAGGATGTTCTTTTCTTCCAGCTCTCGCTTGGAGGGCCTGTTGCTGAGCTTGATGGCTAAGGAGTCCTTCCTGCACACCTTCATGGCCAGGGAGCCTGCAGGAGGGGAGAGGTGAGTTAATAAAGTCATTGCCAACGTGGGGTCCAGGCTCCCCCAGGGTCAGCTGTGGACCACAGGGTGCAAGACAGGGAGATGGATGTAATAGCCCGACACCTGAGAGTGGTCAAAACCTCAGTCAAAGGGGGAAAATGACTGTATGTCACTTTCATACAGTTTCTGCCAACAGCATGTCCTGTCTGCCTCTCAGTGTGCTGGACACATGAGGAGCACACGGGCAACCTGGAACTGGATCTCTGCTCCCCAGGAACTCCCCACCTGGTGGGAACATCACAAAGGAGGGCAGGACAGACTGTGGAGCATAAAACAGAATGCAAAGGACGGAGGAGGAGGGGCTGGCACGTGCAGGATAAATAAGACCAACAGGCAACCGGCTGCAGTGCTCCTGCCTGTATGAAGGCTCAGAGGTGACGTGTGATAAGCCAGGGAATCCCAGGAGACAAGAGAGATCTGCTACAGCGGGGCTGGGGGTGCGGAGCGAACTAAAGCTGGGCAACGTGGGGTCAGCGCGGGGTGGGAGGGAGAACAAGCTCATGCAAAGGCAATATTCGGGCACTGTTTTTCAACATAGGAGGTTCTGAGCACCTTCCACCTGGAAAGAATCCATGATTCTCAGTCAGGAGTGATTTTTGCACACCCCCGCTCTGGGGACATTTGCAAAGTCTAGAGACATTTCGGTTGTCAAACTGGGGTCTGGTGGGGAGGCTGCTACTAGCATCCAATGGGTAGAGGCTATTCAACATCTTACGATGCACAGGGCAGCTGCCATGACAATCAGTCATGTGGCCCAAGACGTCACGAGTGCCGAGGCTGGGAAACCCTGGGACAAAATGCTCCATCTTCTGGGCAGGAAGTGATGGGCAGAGGCTGGACAACATGGGCCTTTGGCTGCCCCTCCGTGGTTCTCTCCTCAATAGCAGGACAGTTTCCAGTGCTCAAGTTTAGTTTGCTACCTGAAGCCCAGTATGTGAGGCAAGAGGAAGGGCCTGGGAAGCACCAAGTTCGGGGGATCCCTTTGGATTTTGCATAGTAAATGCTTGTTTCCTGCTGCTGCTGGTTTTAGAACATGGGCTTTGGAGTAAGGCCCAGGCAGCTCCAGCTCTCAGCGCTGCCTCTTAGCAGATGTGAAGCTCTGGGCAGGCTCCTGGCTGCTTCATTTCCACCCGCCATGGCCGCCCGCCCCTCCCCCATCAGCCTGTAAAATGGGGCAGGAATTTATGCCCCTGGGGGTTGTGAGATGTAGACAAGAATGAAACCTTAGCCTATTGTCAGGCACACAGTAAAAGTTTGCTATTATTTAAGTTTATGCATTAAAGGTTGATCAAATATCAGTCAATATTCATTCAATTGAAACACTCTTTTTTTGTAACCAGAATGACAGGTTTTGAACTTTGCTTTCTTCATGAAAGGCCTTAAAGAAGAAATTTAAATTCAGGCCTTCTAAAGTGTTTGACGTATGCTTAAAAAAGAATTTGTTCCATATACAACAGTTAGTATTTTAGTGTATTCTGTAGACTAGAATTGAATTTTAAAGTGCTTGCTTCCTCCTCTTCTCCCCCCTTCCCTTTTTTCTTTTGGATGGGGGTTTCCCTGGTGGCTCAGATGGCAAAGAATCCGCCTGCAACGCGGGAGGCCTGGGTTCTATCTCTGGGTTGGGAAGATCCCCTGGAGGATCTTCCACTCCAGTGGAAGTGGAGTGGATCCACCCACTCCAGTATTCTTGCCTGGAGAATCCCCATGGACAGAGGAGCCTGGTGGGCTACAGTCCATGGGTCGCAAAGACTCTGACACGACTGAGCGACTAAGCACAGATCGCACATGGCATCCCACAGGAAGCAATCAGAGAAAGAACATCTATAGAGGTAAGAGATGGCAGCTTGCTGCTGCAGTTTCTAGAGCTCGGATGTTGCTCAGAAGACAGTTACCCTTTCATTTTACTAAAGAAGAAATAATAACACTGGACCTCGGATTTGAATCCATAGAGGTGGGCATCTCCTCGCGCACGCCACGCCCCCTCGCCCCTCACGTCAGCCACGCCCCCTCGCCCCTCACGTCAGCCACGCCCCTCGCGCCCGCCACGCCCCCCGCACCCGCCACGGCCCAAGAGTTTAGAAGTACCTACTGGTATACAATGAACTGTCGTCATCCTCATCCTCTTCCTCCTCCTCCTCTTCTCTTGTGTACAGGCAAGAAGAGTCTTCGTAGTCTGATTCATGAGGCACATTTTCTTTATTGTCATCACATTCAATCACAACCGTTGGCACTTGTCTGATTTCCGGAAGGCCCAGAGGTCCTGCTTTTGTGACAGTGTCACCCGAGTGCAAACCAGAGCTGTGGTAAGAAGTAGAACAGGGGACCCGCTGCTCTGAGCTGTTTAAAAAGAAGGAAAAGAGGACATTCGTTCCGGCTAAGGTGCCGTATAAATGCACGGGAACCTTTTAACAACCTGGCTGTCCTGCACTCAGAAACGAAAGGTCTGCGGGGCAATTCGAGTCCATTTCTCACCTACAGCTCAACGCGTTGGGACAGCAGAGTGACCTGGTGGTGGCAGCAGCATCTGCTCTCTTCTGACAGTGGGCAGATTGTTAACTTTTCTGAGCCTCAGTTTTCTTGGATGAAACTGCGTAAATCCTATCTTTTTAGCAGGTCTGGTGCATCTGTGTCCCACTGGCAGGGCCTCAAAGGAGCCCCACACTTGTTATTTTTAGAAAGAGCCCTCCAAGTGGTTTCTAGACATTGTCCCTATCAGTCTATTCTCCAGGACAGCTTTTGGAAACTCAGATGTGGCTATCTCATCCGTTAGAACCTTGAGTGTCTTCCTAGTCCACAAAACCAGTGCTCTGAGACTGATACAGAAAAGTTGTCAAAAATCCACACTGCAAGCTATACCATTCATAGCAAAGAACTAAATCAACTGAAATGTAGCCTCTTAATACATCTTGCCTCCATCTCTGATGGCCAAGGGCAGGAAGGGGAAAACCTTCTGGAATGGTGTGGTCACTTAGAAGACCTGCTCTAAATAAAAGGTCTCACTGCCAGAGGAGAGGGAAAACCATTAGTTTGGAAGCAACAGTTTAAACACCGCCTGACATGCAATACCTCGTATCATCTGCCCCAGCCTTGTCCCACTACCTCTGTCCCCACACAACTCACCTAGTTCACATGCAACAACGCCCTGCACACTCCTGGCCTGGGATGTGCTCTCATCTAACCTTCACCTTGATAATTTCTGTTTACCTTTCAATACTTGTCTTGGGCAACACTTTGCTCAGGTTCTTGGGAGATTCCACAATTTTGAAAACTGGGAACATCCGTTTGCTTACTATCTGGGGAGGAGTTGTCCCTCCCCAGCCAAGTGCTAGATACCTCCAGGGGCAGGGACCATGCCCTCTTCACGTCTGCAGCGGGTGCCCGGCACTGTGGCTGACAGTAAATGGGCACTCAGTCAGTGCTGATTGTCTGCTGGGCTGGAATCCCTGACATTTAGGTGCATTTAAAATGGTTGATGAGTCATACTCAAAAGTATTAGTGAAGAGATCAGTCTTTAATTTTCAGGGAGTATTTTTAGTGTACTACAGAGCTATATATGCCCCTGACCTGACTGGCACTTTTAGTAACGGCTTAATACCCGAGTCAAATATGTGGAAGAACTGGGGTAGAAAAGCAAAAAGTGAACATTTATTGAATGTATCGCCCACTGTGCTGCAAACTTCCACCTCCAGTATCTCATGACATTGTTAATAACAGCCCTGCAGGAGAGGTGTCAGTTATCCTCATTTTAATAAGCAGGAAATGGAGGCTCTGAGACGGTAATTAATAAGCCCACGAGGGCACAGGTGGTCAAGGAGCCAGTTGGAATTTGAACTTGCTCTGTTTCAATATGCTGTATCCAAACACTCAATTGTGATACTTGTAATATTGTGTATTTTGGTTAAACATAACCTACTAACCATGCACATATACTCATGCAAGGTGGCAGAACATCATGCTTTGTCAACAACATGTGTACCAAACAGGCACCGTGACTCTGTAAATGTTTTAGATGTTACTAACCAGGGTAAGTAATAGTGTCCACTCTCCTGTCACGGTGAGGTCACAGGGCATTGAGTTTAAAGGATACATCTTAGACACTGGGTTTAGAATGGTCAGGATGGGGAAAAGACTCGAGTGTTTACCTACTGTCACGATGATCTTTGCACCAGAATGGCAGCGTTGAGAAGCTGTCATAGAGCCTCAAATATTCACTATCTGTTTTCTTCCCCACCCCCATGGTTGTGAGCATGTGAGATCTTAGTTCCCCAACCAGGAATCAAACCCATGCCCCCTGCATTGGAAGCATGAAGTCTCATCCCCTGGATCACCAGGGAAGTCGCAACTGTTCAGTTCTTTACAGAAAAAGTTTCCTGAACCCTGATCCAAATGAATATTTCTAACATCTATCATAAGGGGATGACAGAAGATGAGATGGTTGAATGGCATCACTGACTCAATGGACATGAGCTTGAGCAGGCTCTAGAGTTGGTGATGGACAGGGAAGCCTGGCGTGCTGCCGTCTATGGGGTCGCAAAGAGTCGGACACGACTGAGAAACTGAACCGAACTGATCATCCCTCACCCCTTAGCTTTTCTGTGTGAGCCATATTTGCAGTCCACTTAAACTATTATTTAGTTTGTATTTTAAGTCAACACAGAAAAAAACCTTAAACATTAATTTAGCTTCATCCTAAGGCCACATACAAAAGATGTACATATAATAAGGCATACAAGTAATATCTTTATAATCACTAGTTTTATGTTAAGTATGTCTTTAAAACTTATGTTAAAATAAATATGCACCTATTAAAACTTTACATGCAAAAAAAAAAAAACTTTACATGCCACTGGGTACCATGGTCTAGTGGTCTAAGGCACTGGATTAAGGCACCAGGTTGTTTGGGGACATAGGTTCGAATCCCACTGCTGCCAAGGAGCATTTCCCCTCCAAGGATCAGTCTTGTCATGGCGAAGGGACTTGCCTAACTCAGTGAAGCTATGAGACATGCCATGCAGGGCCACCTAAGACGAACGGGTCATAGTGGAGAGTTCTCACAAAATGTGGGCCACTGGAGGAGGGAATAGCAAACCATCCCAGTGTTCTTGCTGAGAGACCTCCACGAACAGTATGATAAGGCAAAGAGATGTGACACTGGAAGATGAACCCCCCCACCAACCCCCGGTTAGAAGGTGTCCAATATGTTACTGGGGAAGAGTGGAGGGCAATAGAGTAAGTACATCATGTGAAATGCCAGGCTAGATGAATCAGAGAGCTAGAATCAAGACTGCCCGGAGAAATATCAATAACCTCGGATATGCAGATGATACCACCCTAATGGCAGAAAGTGAAGAGGAACTAAAGAGCCTCTTGATGAAGGTTAAGGAAGAGAGTGAGAAAGCTGGCTCAAAACTCAACATGAGAAAAACTAAGATCATGCATCTGGTTCCATCATGTCACGGCAGATAGAAGGGGAAAAACTGGAAGCAGTGACAGATTTTATTTTCTTGGGCTCCAAAATCACTAGGACAGTGACTGCAGCCATGAAATCAGAAGAGGCATGCTCCTTGGAAGGAAAGCTATGACAAACCTAGACAGTGCATGAAAAAGCAGACACATTGCTTTGCTGACAAAAGTCTGACTAGTCAAAGCTATGGTTTTGGATGTGAGAGTTGAACCATAAAGAAGGCTAAGTGCCCAAGAATTGGTGCTTTCAAACTGTGGTGCTGGAGAAGACTCTTGAGAGTTCCTTGGACAGCAAGGAGATCAAACCAGTCAATCATAAAGGAAAGCTGAAATTCCAATACTTTGGCCACCTAATGCAAAGAACTGACTCATTGGAAAAGACCCTGATGCTTGGAAAGATTGAAGACAGGAGGAGAAGGGGACAACAGAGGATGAGACGGTTGGATGGCATCACTGACTCGATGGACATGAGTTTGAACAAGCTCTGGGAGTTGGTGATGGACAGAGAAGCCTGGCATGCTACAAGCCATGGGGTCGCAAAGAGTTGGGCATGACTGAGTGACTGAACTGAACTGATGCTGAAGTTCCAATACTTTGGCCACCTGATGCGAAGAGCCAATTCACTGGAAAAGACGGTGATGCTGGGAAAGATTGAAGACAAAACGAGAAGGGAACGGCAGAGGATGAGATGGTTAGATAACATTGCCAACTCAGTCGACGTGAATTTGAGCAAACTCTGGGAGATAGTGGAGGACAGAGGAGCCTGGTGAGCTAAAGTCCATGGGGTCGCAGAGAGCTGGATGTGGCATAATGACTGAACAAAAACAATAACAACAATTAAAACTTTTAAAAAGCTTGTCTTAAACTCCATTAAGGTACCACCAATGAGGTGTGCATTTATATATATACAACATTTTGATCAATTGTGTTGGCCTCAACCAGAGTCTCTCAACCTTGGCATGGTTGGACTGGGTCCTTCTTTGTGGTGGGGGTTGTCCTGTGTATTGTAAGATGTTTAGCAGCAGTCTTGGTCTCTACCCACTGGATGCGAGTGTCATCTCCTCTGGTGGTGACAACCCCGAGCATCATCAGATATTGTCCAGTGTCCTCTGGGGGGCAAAGCTGCCCATTTGGGAACTACTGACCTAGAGTATAGGGCTTCCCTGCTGGCTCAGACGGTCAAGAATCTCCTGCAATGCAGGAGATGCGGGTTCGATCCCTGGGTCTAGTGTTCGCAGACAGCTCTGCTACCTGCTGCATCCTCAGCTGTGAGTCTTCTCTGGGTATGAGTGCTCAGGAATCTGCAGTATTCGCTGAAGGGTGAACTGCCCAGATCCCTTGACCTGCTGTGTATCAGGCTGGCACTCTGGGGGCGGTACCAACCATCTGACATCGTGACAGTTCTGCTGAGTGCATTATCTCTGCTCCTGCTGTGGTCCCAAAGCAGTTACCCTGTTAACACAGGCGCTCTGAACCCATCTGAGGGAAGCAGCTAGGCTTGTTATGTGGCCCAGATGGGTGAGTTACAAAATGACACTCCAGCAGCCTGAAAGTCACCACACCTTCCCGAGTACCTGTCATTGTCCCCAAGGCAAAGCTGACTCATGCAAGCAGATCTATTCTAGACCACTCAGGTCAACATTCTTTGGGGATTAAGCACTGAGTGTGCTCAGAAGTCACATGGATCTCATTTTGAAATAGAAATGCATATTTTAAGTGCTAGTGCAAAGGTAAGTGAAAAGCACTTTTAAAATGTGTGCAGTATACTTATTTTCTCTAAAAGAATCATCAACTAAATAAACTGCCTATAATGGAAGTGATTTATGAGCAAGCTGGTTTGGTCAGACTGAACTGAACTGAACTGAACTGAAGCACACTGTGAGCTCTCCGTCATCACTCCACCTCAGAACTAGCCCCTCAGGGTTTGGGTGCAGCAGCCCACCCAACCTCAGGGACAGCCTTGATGCCATTTCTTTTGAGCAGCTTTTCCTGGTTTTTCAGTGGAGACCAGCCCCTCCTCTGTGTGGCCTCAGCCTCTGATCCCACCTCTTTTCTAGCACCTGTTGGGTTATATTTTAATCACATATCTAAGCATTTACTCCCTGCCCCCAATGACTGCAAGCCTTTCAAAGACAGAGGCTGATTATCATTCTCTTCATATCCTAGCCTTGTTTTTTGTCCACATTTTAGGAACTGATGGAAAAGTCAGTCAAATATTTGAAGTCTCTAGGAATCAGAGGAGTCATAATACAGTTCCCATCATTTAATTCATTAAAATAATCATCCTCGACCCTTAGATAGTCTTCCAGTGTAGAGAAAGTGTCCTATGAACAGAGAATTAAAGATGTGGAAATAGCGAACTAGGGTTCTTAAGAAGATAACCCAGAGAGATAAGGCACAGAGATCTGGGCAAGGAAGAAGGCCAGGGTACCTGGGACAATGTGAGCATAGATGGTCTAACAGAGAGCTTATGGTCACCACAGTTTTTCCAACTCTACGCTCACTGGCAATCAGGCCCCTTCAGTAAGATTGTCCAGAGTCAGGCTGCTTTGTACGGTGAGCTAGTTGGGTTAGAAGGTTTCTTCTTATGTGACATTCTACAATGAATTTATATTAACACCAAAAAGGGCCTAAATTATTCTCCAGGGGAAAAAAAAGAGATTCTGTTCCCTTATCTTGATGGCTCCAAATGACGTAACCTTCCTGAGATGTGTTATGAGTAAGAAGCAGAGATGCAATGGGTTTCTTGTTGCCGCAGTGAGGATGCAGCTCCCTGAGGACGGAAGGGCATCACCATAGTAGGTGATGCTCACTTCCCTGCTTCGTACCTCCCCCGGTGTACAGATGTAGGTACACAGCATCTAACACATTCACTGGCATATCCCCTGCCTCCTCCAGTGAAAGGGAAGTCTGGGAGGATGTCAACTTTGTTGTGTCCTCACTTTCTCCCCAGAGGATGGAAGTGCCTGAATACTTTCCTTCATGAAACAACTGAATAAGCCAGAAGGAACAAATAGAAGTTTACTTAAAATAGGAGGACTTCTATTCACAAGAGACACACGAAAATAGGATTCCGGAAGCTTGAGAGTAAAATGGCAGTCCTAAGTCAGTAAAAAGCATGCATTTCAAACTCTCTTCGCCTTCACTGTCCCCATGACCTGTCAGGAAAGTCCAAAGCTGTTTCTTCTCCCCTTGGTGCTGTCTCCATCAAAAACAACACTTAGCCAGTCTTCTTTCTGGAAAATTCAACTCTCCGTGTGGACTCTACTAAAAGAAGTAAGGGGCTTCCCTGGCGGTTCAGTGGTAAAGAATCTGCCTGCAGATGCAGGAGATTCAGGTTCGATCCCTGGGTTGGGAAGATCCCCCGGAGAAGGAAACGGCAACCCACTCCAGTAAGTATTCTTGCCTGGGAAATCCCACAGACATAGGAGCCTGGTGGGCTGCAGTCCATGGGGTCGCAAAGAGTCAGACATGATTTAGTGACTGAACAACAACAAGCTAAATAGGAGACACGTAAACTGAGAACACAGGGAGCTCCTCTGATGGTCCAGTGGCTAAAACTTCACACTCCCAATGCAGGGGGCCTGAGTTCGATCCCTGGTCAGGGAACTAAATCCCACAAGCCACAACTAAGAGTTCTCATGATGCAAGTAAAGATCTCACATGCTGCAATGAAGATTGAAGACCCCGTGTGCCACAACTAAGGGCTGGTGCAGCTAAATTAAAAAAAGACAAAGAACACAATGGGACCCCATCAGGCCCCCATCCCCCCTCACCACTTTTTCCTATCATTTAAACAGTCACACGTTTCTAAGAAATCCACAGACTTTGAAAGCTGAGACTGTTTTACCCTTCCTGTTCATGACTGGGTGAGGGAGAGGCAGCTTATTTTTAATAATTCATCAAGAAGTGCATGCCAAGACATTGGTGACAACCAGGGTCATTACACAGTTGGCCCCCTTTCAAGGGAGCTTTATAACCATCACTCTATCTACATCACATGATAATAGGGAGATTTGTATAGAGCACTGTGAATAATCCTGGACATGGGATTACCCGTTATCAAGCACCTTTGATACTCTCCTAGGAAATCAGGGGCAGGTTTCGAAATTAAAAATCACTGACTATTTTAAATCCTTCATCTTCCCTGAAAATACCTGGGAATCATTTCACCACTATTTTTTAAAGAAAAATGTGTCATAAAGGGATATTGCTTTCTGGCATTTGATTTCATATGCAACCATTGTTAAAATGCAAAAGGAAAAAAAAAAAAGACAATGACATTAACCTCCTGAAAGGACAGAGAAAATTTATTCCCCTCCAATAGGATGCTGAAAATGACATTAAACTTCAACAGGAATGGCTTCTGTCATTCAGACTGCACAGAGTCATAAAGAGAGCTTTCAGAGAGAGTTTTCAGTAGGACATTTCTTCTTGGAGCCTAAAAAACGTGTGAGAAATTATGCTACAGATCACAGTGCCTGAAGCTGGAAAATGACAGAAGTAACCACTGACACCCTAGAAAAGAGTTAATCAGCTTCCCTGGAGGAAAGCAAGCACACATTGTGTTGCTTATCACAGTCTTCTAAGATAAGAAACTCAACACTGGAGATGTGTTTTTCTGTTGGACTTTAGTCAGCAGGAAACGATGCCATTCTATATATAGAGCAGGGGACTGAGCTTTCCTAAGTGGAGGATGTGTTTTCAGTCTTTTTTTCCAGTGGTGCTAGTGAATGCAAACGAACGCATTCACATCCCTTTTTCTGTCCTTCTAGGGACCAATGACCCACATTTCTGAGATGGTGTCTGGGGTCAGGATGTGGTGAATAAAACCATATGACACCCAGAGTCTGACAGAGAGCATTCTCCATTTCTCAAGGAGGAACCAAAGCGTGGTTCTTCCACATGACTTCGTCCCCTAGACGTCAGAAACGTCCCAGGTCATGCTTGTCTGGATGTGGGGCCAGGAGGGCAGGACCTGGAGTGAGGACCACGTTTGGGTCCCAGCTGAGCCACTCATTAGTAGAGCATCTTGCTTTTTTGGTTCCTCATCACGTAAATGGAGAAATCCTTCTACTAAACTCACAGGCTGCTGCAAGATCAGAGAATAATGACTCGTAAACATCAATATTGGTAGTTGCTGTTTCAGCAAGGGATGTACTTAAAGCTCAGCAATTTATCATAAACTAATCACTATGGATATTATCCATTAGTTTATTGAAACACTTCCTTTAGCCTTTTCAATATCTTTGGCCTGCACAATCTTTCTGGATAAATGGTTTCCAAGAAGATCAAAGATCGATACTTGTCATCGGGCAAGGGTATCCTGATGCACGCATAGGAAAATTCAGTGGCAGATTCTCTTCCGAAAAATATACTTCCTTTTTTTAATCCCTTTAAGACTTCGAAAGATGTTACTGAATCATCTAGTCTCATTTTAACCTTCCTCTGACCAGCTGGCTCACCAGCCTTGCAGGAAAGGATCTGTCTTGCTCTAAGTGACATTACCTTGCTCTGAAATCTCATCCTACCCCTTAAAATAGCAATTACACTGCAAAACATTATCCACATGCAGCCACTTACAGATGATAAATTTACGCTGTAAAACTGAAGTACTGGCCTAAAGTAAGAGACTGATAACTCTGGCCTCAAAGGGTCAGAGACAAATGCCTCACCAGAACTGCAGAAGATTTTGAAGAGGTAGTCATCAGTATAAGAAAGAGATGCTTTCCCTGGAAACATATTCATTTGAAAATACATGCCATTTGTTAAATGAGGAACAAAATATCAAACTTCTTCAAATAAGCGCCACTTCACAAATCAGATAACACGGGTATTCAGAGGTTCATTTTTGCCTGGTACCCAGGCATATCTGCCGATCATCACATGAACATTCCGACTTGCAGGTGGAAACACTGACAGAAATCAGTGCAGTAATTATGTCAGACTGATAAAGCTAGAAGAAACCCAAGGGCCCATCTAGTTCAGGGTCAAGAGTTATTCTTCAGAATTTCCCATGACCCTGGAGCCCACATAAAGAAAACTGTCACCTCGAAATGTTTTTATACTAAGATTACATTAGGTAGTTAGAATAGGGAAAAAGAGTCCAAAATGGTGGTGGCTAAAAGACCTGGAAGGGAAAGCCCGCGAAAATAGAACAAAGGAAGGTCCGAGGACCGGAGTGAGAACCTCAGGTAAAACAAACAACACTCCTGGCTGGCCCAGTTTACACAAGACAGGCCCAGGGACAGAGAAACATATAAAAAGGGGAGCCAACGCCCTCTTCGCTCGCTCGCTCTCCCGCGCGACGGGGCGCTCTTCTCTTCGCGTCTTTGGATCGACGTGCCCTCATGCCTCGAAGATGGATTTTCCTGCTATTATCTAAATAAATAGAGCTGTAACACTGATTTATTTAAGAGCTATAACACGGTCCGTTTGAGACCTGAGAGCTATAACACGGTCTGTCCTCCGAGCGCTGTGACCGCCAAGGGGCTTTAACGTCCGTCACTCCAAATTTTTGTTGTGACGAGACAAAGAACCGAGGAGCATACACTCGCCTAACAATTATAAATGAACTGTGATCTCTGAAGGTCTGTAGATAATGATAGAATAATAGAACTAATAAAGATTGAAGGGATTTTTTTGGGGGGGTTACTGATTTCAATTTCTTCTGTCCAATGTTGAAACTGTCCCTTTTTCAATAATCTGGACAGGTAGTAATATAATTCCTAGCTAATGTATGCAGTACTTAGTATTTTACTGATAATAATTTTACATTATTATTGTCCTCATTAATAAGAGTTCAACATGGTTCTGGAAGCCTTTCTGAGTCTGGTTGGCCATTGTTGGTCTGGACTATCCATATTAACACAGATATACAACTCCTCTGGGAAAACCATTATTTCTAAAAATATTCACATAAGGGTTAATTTCATGATATGGAATTAAAGAGTTGAGCAGGCCATGAGCAGATGATCTCACCTGTAGGGTTTTTCTTTATGAAGCACGAGTAAACCACTTGGGACAGTGGCCAGCCTGATCTTTTAAAAAGATCTGTGTTCTCTCCAAAGGTTCCCAGGCTCTCCTTACGTCAGATGACAATCTCTGTGGTTTCCCTCATTCCCTATGGTTCTCTAAAAACCTGGCGCATAACTGTCAACTTCCTGCCTTTTCTTATTAAAAATCTCATCGCCCAGTTTGGAGTTATCACTCCTTGCTTTAATCCGCCTAGAATATTCTCTCATTCCTTTTCCCCTCTCCCCCGCCCCCCGGTTCTTTCCGTCTCTTAGATGTCAGTTTAAATGCAGCTCTCCAGAGAAGCCCACCTACCAGCGGGCCCCCTGCCCTGCTCCCCAGGATGCCCCCCACCTCCTGCGCCCTGGCAGGTAGTGACTGCCCAGGGTGTGCTCCCAGCAGGCTCCAAGCCACACTGAGGGCAGGGCTGTATCACCAGCAGGGCAGCAGCGAGCGCTGACGATTCTGAGGGTGAGGAGCTCCAGGAACACTGGAGGTGGAGGAGGGAGGGAAAGAGACCCAGAGGTCAGGCTCCCTCCCACCTCCTGCAGCACCCTGGTCACTGGGGTCTGGATGCTCAGCCACTCCTGGCTCCGGGGCAGGATGGGGAGCCCCGAGCAGAACTGGGCGCCGTGACGGTCCGTCCCTGATTCACTGGGCCAGTGCGCCACGTGCCCCAGCAGCATCTCTCCATCCCCGCCAGGGCAGGGGGGAGCATGGGTGGGCAGCAGCAGTGACAGCGGGGGCTCCCATACCACCCACACCTCCATCCTCCCCAGCTCCTCTGGGATGCGCTCAAGCTCTTTCCTTGGGGAGAGGAAAAGCAGCTGACAGTGGGCTCCTGGCCAGGCCCAAGCCTCAGTCACTGTCGAAGAAAGAGGGTCAGGACAGAAGAGGTGGACCTGGGAGGCAGCTATGCTGCTGCAGAAGGAGGCCCTGGGGCCACCCTGCAGAGTCACCTTCAAAAACGATGTGACTCATCAGTGAAGAGAAAATAAACGAAGATGATCTAATGCTGGGAAACTGACCCAAAATTTCCAACAAGATTGGATCAATTTGCAATATGCCTTCTAAGGGCACTCAAGGTCAATTTCGTGTGTGGTAGAATTTTGCTTAATTTTCACTATCATTAATTTACAGACATTTACTGTATGCTGTATAATAAGACGACTGAGGTGGACTGATTGTCATTTGTTCCTCATGAACAACCCTATCGAGGTTGGTGGTGTTATTATTAACCCTGTTAGAAAGATGAGGAATCAAAGGCAAAAAGAAGTGTGATCTCTGAGACTGCAACCCTGGCAGTTAGATTCTAGAGCCCATGTACTTAGCCGTGATGCAGGGACCACCTCCAGCCTGGCCAAGCTTCCCAGTGACTTTGATGAACACAGAAGATGGTCTCCAGTTCCCTCCTCCTGCAGCCCTCTCCCAAATCGAGAGAGCCAGCTCCATGTTGCTTTCCTTACAAAGATCAGTACAGTCAAAGCTATGGTTTCTCCAGCAGCAGTAGCTGTTGGACCATAAAGAAAGCTGAGCGCTGAAGAACTGATGCTTTTGAACTGTGATGTTGCAGAAGACTCTTGAGAGTCCCTTGGACTGCAAGGAGATCCAACCAGTCCATCCTAAAGATCAACCCTGAATATTCATTAGAAGGACTGATGCTGAAACTGCAATACTTTGGCCACCTGATGCAAAGAGCTGACTCACTGGAAAAGACCCCGATGCTGGGAATGATTGAGGGCAGGAGGAGAAAAAGGTGACAGAGGGCAAGATGATTAGACAGCATCATCAACTCAATGGATATGAGTTTGGGCAGACTCTGGGAGATATTGGAGAACAGGGAAGCCTGGCATGCTCAGTCCAAGGAGTCACAAAGCTTTGGATACTACATAGCGACTGAGCAACGACAAAGCGCTTTAACTAACTAGAGGCTTCAGTGTCATCAGACATAGTTTAGGGTAATGGTTAAGAACATTCATACAAATCAAAACAGATTTAGAGTAATTTTGGGAGAACACAAATAAGAAAGAAAAGGGTCTAGAAACCACCTCAATACATGATTGATGAAAGTATTACCTTGAAAGAGATAAATCACTAGATAAAGGGAATATTAGCTATCTTCAAAGATTTAAAAGTCTCTCATAGGAAAGGAAGATGAGAAATAAGACTGGGACAAGGGAATTATAAGAAGAAGAAAGAACTCTGCAGTAATCAGACCTTCTGGACAATGGGGTGAGTTATCCTGGAATCTGTCCTTCCTCTGATCTCACCCACCTGCAAAATCCCAGTATCTCCCTCCTTCCCCACTTGTTCTCTGATTCATTTCAATAAAGAACTTGACCCAGTGTAGGTCCAACAGACCTATTCATTGGTCTATACTTGACTGAAATATTCTACAAAGACACAGGGAAATCAGGAATAACTCATAACTTATTGGTTAGTACTTTTCATGGAAACTTTCTAAATGGCATGCTTTAAGTCAAAATGTACCTAGCGACATCCTACTAGTATGCTGGGTGAGCATCTTTTTTGGATGGTCAGATCTTTCCGGAAGAGATGCAAAAATGTTCTTGGGGGTTACAGGAGATGTGAAGAAATTGCATCCATTGCTAGTAGTCTGTTTTTTTTTTTTTTAAATTTTTTGACGTGGACCAATTTTAAATTCTGTACTGAATTTGTTTACAGTAGTGCTTCTGTTTTATATTTTTCAGTTTTTTGACCCCAAGGCATGTGGGATCTTAACTCCCTGACAGGAATCGAACCTGTACCCCCTACACATGAAGTCTCAACTACTGATCACTAGTCTTCTTCAGGAAAGCAGTTGCCAAATTGCTATGAAAGTATCTACAAGTTTGGCGTCAATTTCTGTACAATTTCTGCAGAAGGGCACTGAGTTTGTGAACTACTCTCTTGAGCAGCTGGTATGGGGGAACCCAGCCTTCCTTAGGTTCTTTGCTGACTTAGTCTCCCTAAGTGGTGTGAGGATTAAAATGATAATAAAGCATGTAATAGACTGAAAAATGCCATCCAAATTTTACATTATTATTGCCCTCATTAACAATTATAGTAGTTGAGGGAATTCCTGGTGGTCTAGTGGCTAAGACTCCACACTCCCAACGCAGGGGGCCTGGGTTTGATCCTTGGTCAAGGAGCTAGATTCCACTTGTTGCAACTAAAGATCCTGCAGGTTGCAATTAAGACCCGGTGCAGCCAAATAAATAAGTAAATACTTTAAAAACATGAGACACATTCATTAAAAAAAAAATAAGAACAGCAGTTGAAAATGCTGGCAATAGCCCAAATAATTCCCCCTCCCCCCCTGCCACCGCCAGTAAGGGGCGATATTAATGTGAACCAATCAAGTCAGAATTCTTAGTGATAACAACTTCCCTTGGAGTCATTAATATCCCAAACATAGACTACTTGGCTGAGACAGAGGGAGGGAAAAAGCCACTGAGAGGCAGGAAAAACTGAAAAGTTAAAAGTTGCTCAGTCATGTCCGACTCTTTGAGACCCCATGGACTGTTGCTCCCCAGGCTCCTCTGTCCAGGGAATTCTCCAGGCAAGAATACCAGAGTGGGTCCCCTGGGGATCTTCCTGACCCAGGGACTGAACGGGGCTCTCCTGCACTGCAGGCAGATTCTTTACCGTCCAAGGTACCAGGGCAGCTCCCAACTGTGTCCATCTCTGCCTGGCGGTTGGCCGGGCTCTTAAGGCTGAGGCTCAGTGCAGCCCGTTGGCAGGACCCAGCTGTCTAGCCTGGCGCAGGCACCCGGGACCCCAGCCCAGACACGCCCCACGCGAGGCTGCAACACTACCTTCTGGTCACGCCACAGAACAAAGTCAAGCAACACGCCTTGGAATCACCCTGGGAAACAGCCACCTCTTGGGCACAAGCGAGGTGGTATCTGAACACAAACACGAGCAATTCAGAACTGCTCTCCCTGGCTGGTGGGGGGTTAGGGTTGCTACTACAGGCCTGTCCTCGGCTTCCCCCTGGAGGCAGAATCTGATGAAAGAGGAGACTTCGCAGGTTGGAGGCACTTATTCAAGGCTCAAGCTCTTAAATCGGACTTCATCTGCCGCTTCCTCTATCAGTGAGAACAAGGTGTAGCTCTTCCCATTTCTTTGCTTTTCTAGCACTGCTCTAGCTGTGATCATCTTTTCTTATTCTACATCTGCATTGCTTTTCACATAAGTAATATACACAAAATCAAAAATTAAGCAGTACAGAAAGAGACAAAATGTCAAAAGATTTTCTCCCATCTCTCTGCCCTTGGGGTTACCATATTAATAATGATGTGTATACATTTCCAAAAAATGTTAATGCCTACAGAATCACAATATGTACTACCCATCCATCCATGTGTCCATTCATCTATCCACTCACCCCCATATACACACACTCACATATATATATACACACTACCTCATGATAAATGTGATTGTTCTAGTCTGGCAACTGGCAAGATGTTTCTTCCCTCCAAACTTCTCTTGACATTCAGATTTTGGTCTGATTTCGCTTTCAAGCCGCCGTCCCCCACCACTGCCCCCTGCCCCACGCTGGCAGGAGTGCCAGCCCTTGCGCTGGCTGTGGTCAGATGCCCCAATCCCACCTGGCCACCCCAGACAAGCCCTCCCCTCCCGCCCTCCCCCACCCCCTCCCTCACCTCTCCAGCCTCTGCATGGTCATGGCCAGCGTTTTGTTCAGCTCCTCGATCATCCTGCAGCCCGAGGGGTGCAGGGGGAGGGAGCCGGTGGTGGAGGGGAGGTGCTGGCCCAGGCTGCCGTACTGTAGCTGATGCTGGATCTGGGAGGGCAGGACGGTGTGGTGGTGCTGGGCTCCCCCCTGCGGGCCACTCTTCTGGGCAGCGTAGGACGCCAGGGAGAGCTCTGGCCCCCCCACAGGCATACAGATCATGACTTTCTTTGGAGGTAGCGGAGGCGACAGCTTCACTGGCAGGCAAGGCAATTTCACGGGGGCGCCAGGATCTGCAGCGGAAGGAAGGCGAGAGGCAGACGTGAGTTCAGGGGCGTCAGGAAAAACCTAGAACACCATGGATGCCCACCTGGGCCCGTGGCCCTTGGGATGGGGCCCTGAGATGAAACGCACCACCTGAAGAACCGGCGGGTGAGTGCCTCTCAGCGAGCTGTGTGAGTGGCACTCAACCGACAGCTCTCCCTTCCTGCTCGAAGCACGCAGGGACCCAGGTGCTGGGGACGTGTGCCACCCCGCTGTCAGACTGAGGCTCACCAGCAGGAAGCGGGGACGTGCTCTTCTGCGCATGGAAACCCAAGGATCTTTCAAGAGACCTTTTTTAGGATATGCACAATGCCGACAATTTTGCCACTGTAATGGGAAAACAGCCTCTTGGCTGGCAGTCTCTAATAGGCGCGGGATTAGAAGCCAGGCTGAATTCAAGCCCACTACGGGCGTGTCCCTCCAGAGGTGACTGTAACGCCACCGACCTTAATTCCCGCATCTGGGGACAATTATCCCACGCTTTACAGCATTCAGGGTCACAGAGCATGACCAAGAAGCCCTGCTGTTCTGCTCTGACATCCCCTGAGCCTCAGTTTTCCCATCCATAGAAAGGGAGTGCTGTCCACCCTCCAGGTCCATTGTGAGGAGTAAATAGATTCACATCTACACCATCTCCATGTGAGGGGATGAGGGGGCTGAAACCCACCCTGAGGTCTGGGTTTGAGTCATCCCAGAGGAAGGCGCAGCTCTGTGTAATCAATTCCTCCAAAGGACACTTTTTAAGAATTCTACAAAATCCCCAAACAAGTTAGCAGCGGACTTGAGCAAAAATACACCCAGTATAGTCCTTGATAGGTAACATCTGCTTGCTTGCTTAGTCATGTCCGACTCTGCAACCCCATGGACTGTAGCCCACCAGGCTCCTCTGTCCATGGGATTTTCCACGCAAGGATACTGGAGTGGGTTGCCATGATAGGTAACAAATGCTGTCTTAATTCATTCTGAAAAAAAGAATAATACATACTAGGCTTCTCCCACGGCTTGTTGTGAGGGTCAGACAAGATAATGTGGACATGCTTTGTAAACTGCAAAGCATGACATATATCTGAGTCCTATCACGAATAGGACTCTGGCTGCCCCTGTGAGAGTCCATCTGGCCTGATTCTTCCCAGCCTGGGAGGCAGAAGACAGAAGCTGAGAAAGCAACAGAGCGCGTGGTGTTTCATCATCAGCCGTTCAGTTCAGTCGCTCAGTCGTGTCTGACTCTGAGACGCCATGGACTGCAGCACGCCAGGCTTCCCTGTCCATCACCATTATAAGTGACTTCCCTGACATTCACTGTAACTAAGTGGGTGAAAAAAGCTGGTGACGGTGAATCACATAGCAGAGCACAGAGGTTTCCAAGGCATCACCCTAGAAGTTTCCCATGTCTGCAACATGGCCCTGAGGGAAGGGAAAATGGCAAGGCCCTCCAGGCTCCACTGCGCCATTCCAACGCGCACAGCCCCGCATTAGTACTGAGCCCCCGTGGAGAGGACGCAGAACCAGGACTTAGAAAACCTGACGCTCTGCTGTTAACTGTGTGTGTGTGTTGGGGTGGTGGGGATAGTTGCTCAGCCATGTCCAACTCTTTTTGACCCCACAGACTGTAGCCCGCCAGGTTCCACTGTCCATAGGACTGGAGTGGGTTGCCATGCCCTCCTCCAGGGGATCTTCCCGACCCGGGGATCAAACCCTGGACTCCTGCACTGCAGGCGGATTCTCTACCATCTGAGCCAGCAGGGAAGCGCTCTGCTATTAATTAGCTAAGAAATGTATCTACGCTTCTTGGGACCCAGGCACTTTTATATCTAAAAATCCAGGGATTAAAAATGCTTCCTTTACTTTGACAGCATCTCCCTGAACACATTTTGCATCTCTCTGACGCATGGTATTTATGGGTGATGGGAGGACACACATGACCTCCTGCATCGGTAACGATAAATGAGGTATAGGCAAAGCTCTCTGCTTGCTGACTTAGAAATGGATGGGTCTTCTGCAGCCAGACTGATCGAGACTCAGTACATTCATAAATCTGTCTCTGCTGATGGAGTGGAAAGAGCAAAATTCAGTTCCAGAGAACACGAAAAATAAACCCCAGCTATGTCACAGAGCTATAAAACCCAAGAGGGCTGTATTTCTAAACCTGACACAGCTCTGGCTTATGACTTCAGACAAGAAAATGAAAACCCCAGATGACTTCTGTAGTGGAGCCTGGCGTCAGAGCATTGCAGTCTACGCACAGAACGAGCCTGGGCTAAATGGATCCACCCCCAGCCTCTCTCCTCCCCTCTTCAGTTAACACCAGCTGGAGCACCTACAGAGGCATTTGTAACTGCTGCTGTATCAGACAGTGTCATCAATGACAGCAGCACTCAGCATCCTAATGGACCAAAGTGATGTAAGAATTTCTCAGTCATTTGCCACCTGGCTCCAGTGAGTCAGAATCTCTGATCTCCTTTCGCGGATACAGGCATCCATTCAAAAACATGAAGAGTTTACAAGAAGCATACTTAAGTTTATAAGGAAATTCAGAGTCCAGTACCGCAAACCAGAAGGCAGAGCACTGAAGAATTGATACTTTTGAATTGTGGTGCTGGAGAAGACTCTTGAGAGTCCCTTGGACTGCGAGGAGATCCAACCAGTCCATCCTAAAAGAAATCAGTCCTGAATATTCATTGGAAGGACTGATGCTGAAGCTCCAATACTTTGGCCACCTGATGCGAAGAACTGACTTACTGGAAAAGACCTTGATGCTGGGAAAGATTGAGGGGAGGAGGAGAAGGGGGCGACAGAGGATGAGATGGTTGGATGACATAGTTAACGACTCAATGAACATGAGTTTGAGCAAACAGCAGGAGATAGTGAGGGACAGGGAGGCCCGGCGTGCTGCAGTCCACGGGGTTGCAAACGGTCAGACGTGACTGAGCAACTGAACAACATCACAAACGATGGAATCAGGTTCCCTGGGCTGCAAGGATGGCTCCGCTAATCCCTTCGGGCCACTTTAGGGACTGTAAGGTAGGCTGGCCCTTTTTTGGTCAAACGCCTGGAAAGGCAAAAAATGTGTCGACTGACCCCTCGTGGTGAGAGGGACAGAAGAGTAACAAGTGATTAGGTTTCAATGCCATCAGCCTGCCTAGGTCTCCTGAACCAGCCTCGCACACAGACACCACAGTGGACGCCTGACGTGGTGAGGACTAAGTCCAGAACCTGCCAAAATCCTAAAAGAAGGGCCATGATCACATAGGCATCCCCAGCCCCTGACTTTGTTTCAGAGGCACTTGGCAAAGAGACAATTTTGTTTTTAAGTGGATCCTCCCTGTCACCTCCCCGGGTGGCCTCGCTGAGATGCTGGTGACACTGGGCCATGGAGGGGCTGTTCACCAGCCAGCTGGGTCACTTGGGCACGTCAGCTCTCCTGCAACTTTATTCAATCTTGTAAAAGTCAAATTACACATTTTTCATTGTCAGGAAAGTGCTCTCAAAGAGTCAGAACTGCAGATATAATCGTGAGAACACACATTTGTTCCTAAGATCAGTATTTTGTTAGAAATGATAAGTTATGGATAAAAACTCATCCTCTGGTTTACTTTTTCACCAATGCTGACTTGGGCTATTGCTCCCAGGAAGACCAGGCAATGAGAGGCCAGGAAAGCGATATCAATATCGGGGTGGCTGAACCCGAGCTTTCCACATGACAGATGTGAAGGAAGGTGAGAGGGTCCGGAGGTGGGCAGCAGAAAGGAGCCCGCACTGGATGTGCCCCCCAGGGAGGACTGCTGTTTGTGACCATCCAGGCAAAGGCTAGGAGGGAGTCAAATCAAAATCTCAAAGTCCTAGAAGCAAACAGACACACGCTGGTCTGGTCTCAGAACCCTGGAACCAGGGGCTCTCTCTGTGAGGTTCAAAAGCAGTAAATTTAGATCATAGACAACAAAATACTACATAGAGTATCTCTCTACTAAGAGGTAGCATAGCAGAAACTAACCTCATTCCCTGATAGCTCAGATGGTAAAGAATCCGCATGCAATGCAGGAGACACAGGTTCGATCCTTGGGGCAGGAAGATCCTCTGGAGAGGGGAATGGCAACCCACTCTAGTATTCTTGCCTAGGAAATCCCATGTACAGAGGAGCCTGGTGGGCTACAGTCCATGGGATCTCAAAGAGTTGGACACGACTGAGCAACTGATTACACACTACACAGCAGAAACTAACATAACATTGTGAATTATACTCCCATTAAAAAAATATATATTTGTGGATGGAAGATAAGATATCTGAGGTTTGATTCAAAATAATTCTATGGGAGAGGACCATCAGAGGCTTAAGGATGAAACAAGACTGGTCTAACCAAGGGGTACATAGAAGTTAACCATAATAATCTACCCATGTATATGTTTGGAAGTTTCCATTATAGAAAAATTTTTAATAAAGGAAAAAATAAACGCTGCTTGAAACATGGAAAAAAAGAGGTAGTACATTCATGGTTGAACCAAGAAGTTCAAGCTAGATCCATGTTTTATGAAGCAAAGATGGGGATGGCCACAGTTCATCTCTAACTCTCCATCCACCTGATGCACGATATTTATTCACTGTTGGAGGACATGCTCAGATTTCCTGCATTTACAGTGATGGTGGTGAATGGTCTAAACCATCTGCAGAGCGTCCCCATTTCCCCATGCGATTCCCAGTGTACTTGCTGACACCTAAGGCTGGACCATAAGTTTGCCCAATGGATGACTCTCATGTTTAACTGCTACTCTTATGAGGGGTGGCTTTTTTACCTAGGTTATCACATTTCCTTTAAATACTACAGAACACATGAGAATCGCATTTCATTTTCAGCAGCACTCAGAGATGGAGGACAATGTGCACAGATTCTCCTAAAGAAGAAAACAACCGCTACGAACTCTTGGGCAAACGATCTCAAGCTCCTCTTTTAACACCTCTGCATGGGGCTCTCTGTCCAGGTGCTGAGGGGTAATAGCTAAGGACCCTCAGGGCACAAGGCAGACCAAATCCCCACTGCGAAGGGAAACGTGCTCCTGGGACGGTTAAACAATGTCCAAGAGGAAGAGTCAGGGGCGGCAACTGGGTGCCTTCTGCATTTTCAGGGAGACACTGGATAGCCTCAGTTACATTCATCCATCCACTTGTAAATCCATTCAACAGCAGCAGCATCCATTTTATCCAAGCAACGTCAGGGAGACAGGCTTGGATGAAATCAAGCAATTGTAGCTAAAGGCCCACAAAAGATGTCCACTTCCTCCTCCAAAAAGTTACCTCCCTCACCACAGCTTTCAAGGTTCTCCAGTTTCCTTTCAACCCACTGCTGGCCTGATCATTCTTGATTTCCCTAGGAGAATCGCACACTCCTGCCAAGCTGAGCCATTTGCCATGCCATGAACACGCTAAGCCATGTCATGAACATGCTATGCCTTGAATGCATGAGCCTCTCTGAACCCTGCTTCCTACTTCCTGGCAACCTCCCCTGTGATCCCTACTTGTCTTGCTCATCTTTAAGGCCTGTCTTAAATACATCCTTCTCTACCATGGTTTTCCTGATTCTTTCAAAAGGATTTGATCTCTTACTATTTGAATTTCTTCAGAACCATGTTTATACATCTTCAGATTAAACATTTTCTGTAGCTTACAACCATCTACAACTCTGAGAGCTGATAAGAGAACACTTTTTATAAACTGTGTTAAGGTTGGAAGAGTACTTTGCTCATAGTGCAAAAAACACACAAAACATAAGCACCACTCAGACTTAACAAAGCAAGGAAATCCACGCGAGCCACACTGTGGATGAACCTTGAGCATAATACGCTCAATGAAAAAAGCCAGCCGCAGAAAGACAAATCAGGCTTCCCTGGTGGCTCAGACAGTAAAGAATTTGCCTGCAAGGCAGGAGACCCGCGTTCGACCCCTGGGTGAGGAAGATCCCCTGGAGAAGGAGATGGAAACCCACTCCAGTATTCTTGCCTGGAGAATTCCACGGGCAGAAGAGTCTAGCAGGCTACAGTCCATGGGGTTGCAAAGAATCAGACATAACTGAGCAACTAACAGAGTAGTGAAATTCATAGAAACAAGGAGTAAAAAGGTGGTTACCAGGGTTGAGGAGAGATAAAGGGGAGAGTGTTTAATAGGCAGAATGTCAATTTTGCAAGATGAAAAAGTCCTGGAAATCCATTGTGCAATATGATTATATATAACATTATTGACTGTACATTTTTAAATGGTTAAGGTGGTAAATTTTATATGTTTTCACCACAAAAAGAAAAGTGCCAAGTGAATTAAATCTGCACCCTAACAACACTACCAAAAACCAAAAGGTACTTGGCTGCAGTCTTTGCCTTGATCACAGAGGTCAGAGCAGAAAGCATCCTTTTAAACATGTTTCATCAACAGACAGATTCACTAAGAAAAGAATTTCTGAATTTTGAGAAAAGACAATCAGGACCAGAACACTAGGGAGAAATGGGTATAAAGATTAAACTCAGGTAAATTTCCCATTTCTTCAAAGTATCAGTTATCCAGAGATTGTGAACCCTAAACTTCTTTAGGAGGTTTCTGAGTTTCTATCCATTTTTTTTTTTTCTATTTAAAAGCACAGTTGAGGTTCAGGGTCCAATGCTCTAATCATCAGTTTCTTGCACTTTCTGAGTAGAAAGCCAGGAAGGAAGGCAGGGACAGAGATGAAAGGGGCTGGGTGATTTGGGAGAGTTGGAGAGGAAGCTGAAAGAGCTGAAAGAGGAGACCAGGAGGGCGGTGGGATATTCTCGGGGAGAAATGGGGCCAGAGGATCAGACAGCGACAGAGCCACACCGTGAGCTGACAGATGAGAATGTGACTGTAGAACAACCCACTATGGACATGCCTCAAAACTAGAGAGACAGGCGCTAAATAGAAATACTGGTTTTACCTTGACAAGCTCTGCAGAGAGGATTCTCATTAGACACCTGCTGGGGCTGAAAAAATGCCACAGGCCATGGATGCTGTCTGGCAGGGAAATTTGCAGTTGCAAATACTTCTTAACTTTGAAACTAGCAATCAACCAGTTCTGGTAATACAGTTAAGTTTCCCTGTATTTCAGGCTCTAAAGACAATGCTACAAAGTCACATTAGTAGAAGGGCTTGTTTTTGAGGATCAGCAAGAGTTCCTTTCTTTGCTGAATTGTATGTTTCCAACGGTGGTCATGTGCTTCCCATGTGATCAGCCCCATCTTGATCCTCAGACTGTCTCTTTCTAGCATGTGCTTTGAAACCCAACTTGACTACTTTTTCCTTTTATAGTTAACTACCTTAAAAAAGTTATTTATTTTCAAAGGGCAGATTTTTTTTTTGCCTCTGAGTTATACAAAAAAAGCAGATTTTCTAATTTCTTAAATAGATTAAAAAGCAAGGAACCAAAAAAGCCAACCCAAACAAACAAAACGTGAAGAAAACTAATGATTTCATTTTCACAAATTTAAAGAATAGGTATCTTAGTGGAGATAGCGTAAACTAATGGTGACAAGTGAGGACTCTAGAATAAAATGAAATGGATAGAGTCTATCTAGATATTTCACCATGACTAAGTTATTTAACTTCTCTGAATTTCCTTTTCCTCCTCTATGAAAAAGAAAGAATAAAGATACTAGTACTGTAAATTTTTCCAAAAAATGGCACCTGCCATTATCACCTAAGTGTGATTGTCAGACTGTGAAGTTCAGCTATCACATAAATTGATTATCCTTCATTCCAGTGGCTCCTGTGGGGTACCTAATCGCAGGTACCTTATGCAGAAGGAATAGATTATTCATGCAATGTTTAATATTTAATTTCTGGAGCCAGGATGGCTGGAGAGGTGATTGATAAAGACTCAGAAAAGTAGGAGACAATATTTTTTGCTTCTACCACCCTTTTCTTCTGGGGTCAGCCATCCTTCTAAGAAGAATACCTTTTGAAAATTATTCATCTCAGATCATATTGGTTATGCAACGAGCTCTGCTGGGTATACTGTCCTTCCAGAATGGAAAGGAAGTTAATGCCCAGCCACTCCTAATCCTACATTATATCTGCTGTGCACATACTGATGTTGGAGATAAGTTGGATGAGGATGACAACAAGAGAAGAAGAAAGATAGTTTAGGGGAGCAAGCGGGCTTCTATCTACCGGCTGAAGAACTGAGAAAATGCATGAGACAATCTCCAAGTTAATTATGGTTTTCTGGATTAAATGGAAGCAAATGCCAAAGCAGAGATATTTCTGCGTATCTTCCCCGGCATGTACCTAGCTGTGGTCCAAGTCCAGGTTCATGCTTCCTCCAGCGTCCACCGGGCCATTAACCACTGTCACTTTCTATTAATCACGCATGGTGTCTTTCAAACTGTTGTCTGTTTCCTTCTAAAAATGTCCACAGAACAACAGACACCGAGAACACGCTAAAACTCCCAAGTCTCAATTTAAGAGTTCTGCTAGAATTCTCAGTTTATTAATTTCTTCTGACATGGCCCAGATGTCTCTAGAGTAATTAGTAACAGAACGGGGTTAACGTGGCTGCCTCATGGTGATGCAGACTGTGACGGAGGGTTCACTTACAAAAACGAAGCAAGTTCAATCGAGTTTAATCCCGAAGGGGAAGCACCACACTTGTACCCTGTACACATCTGTGCCTGTCTCTTCGTCATCATATTTAAGTGGCTACCAGGTACAATACGGTAAGAGATCATCAGCTTTCACATATATATATATTTTTATCCATTTGGCCCAAGCTCTATGGAAGCGAGATGTACAGATAATGGGTAAAATTTACTCTCTTGGGAAAGAACAAGGGGAGCCAGAGAGACAAGGCTAACAGAGCAAGAGAATTCTGGAAACGCCAGGCTGTGGCTGAAGTTCTTAATTAGGTAAATAAATTACAGGGCAGTGTTTCTTTTTTAAAGAAAATACTGTCAATTCTTCTTTTATTTTGATTTTTTTTAAAAGACTTCTGGTGTGGGCCATGTTTAAAGTCTTTAGTGTATTTGTTACAATATGACTTCTGTTTTTCATGCTTTGGTTTTTTGGCCACGAGGCATGTGGGATCTTAGTTCCCTGACCAGGGATCGAACTCACACCCTATGCACTGGAAGGCAAAGTCCCAACCACGGGACCACCAGGGGAGTCCCTGCTAATTCTTCTTTTAAAATGTCTTATTTACTCATCCATTCTCTCTCTTCCCACTGCCATCAGTTGATCATTTCAGCTTCTGTTTCAACAACTGGAGCGGCCTCTGAAAGTATCTCTCTGCCTCACATTGTTCGATTTAACTCAACTAGTACTTCTGGAGAATGAGGCACACAGGTGGCTTCCCTGGCTTCTCAGTTCGGCTGTCAACCTTCTCTTCTTCTGGTTCATTTTACACAAGGACCCAGGAATGTATTTTAAAGTCTAGTTTTCACCCCATCACTCACTCCCCAGCTCAAAAACTTCCAAAGGCTCCCCACTGCATTGGGAATAAAATCTAAATGCTCCCATGGTAGGTAGGCCTAGAAAACCCTCTCTCAACAGAGCCCAAGATGGCCCCCCATCCCAGCGCCGCCTCCTTGTCACTGGCCCGAAGCAGGGCCACCTCCGAGCCTTTCCTCATTCTCTTTAAGTCCTTCATGCCTTAAGGGTGGGCTCGAGTTTCATGCTCTCCAGGAGCCTTTTTATCAGACTGTGCTGAACTGCAGGGTTTACACCAACAGTAGTTATTCTGGCATTCTACTTCTGAGTATATATTCATAATTGTATATATACATATGTACTGACCTGTCATAGTTTGATACCTAGCACAGTATTCTGCCTACAGTTAGGTGTGCTGAATAAATATGTACTACATATAGGAGTTTATTTTTTCAATATTTAAGCTTTCTCAAGGGAACTTTGGCATCTCAGTCTTAAAATGTACATGGACCTTAAAAGTACATAATTTGCTTCTAGAATCAGAATGAGCAATTCTCATACCAGGAATAAGTGAGGAAAAACTCAGAAATGCTTATAAAAATATATGTACATTGTTGAGATATTGAGTTTTTATAATAAGGAAGATAGAAACCCCTTAAAAGGCTTCCTCATTTAATTAATGGCAACCCATTACCATCCGGTACTTTTGCCTGGAAAATCCCATGGATGGAGGAGCCTGATAGGCTACAATCCAGGGAGTCACAGAGTCAGACAGGACTGACTGACTTCACTTTCTTTCACTTACAATGTAGCTAACAAAATCACTCTGTGGAGTATTTTAGTAACATGAGGACCGGTTCATAAGACATCAGTGAGGGCAAAGAAAAAGTAAACGCGTATTTGACTTTTTTTGTTAGATAAATGATATACAGTGGTTATGTTTACAGGGAGGCTTAAGAAGGCCCTTTTCCTTTGTGGTTTTCTCTGCATTTAAATTTGGGAACACTCAAGTGTTACTTCTGTGTTGAACAGTTTAATTGGAAACTTGCTCTTTTGAACCAAAAACACTGACTTGGATGGATATGCACTTTGATAGAGGAGCCTGACACAAACTTCTATTTGAATTGTAATCTAATAAGCCTCTGCATCATGGGAGAGACATCCTGTGACCATGGAAACAACAGTGATTGATTTAGGAATTGGGAAACACAGGGTCTAATTTTGGCTTTACTGCAGAATTCCCACCAGTTCTGGAAAAGTCACTTCTCTTCTTGAACCTCAGTTTTTTAATGATAAAATAAACGGATATTCTTGCACCCTCATTCCAACTTGCAAAAATGTATAGAGATCAATTAGAGACTATTTATAAAAATGGCAAATATATTATAAAAAGGAAGTCAATCAGTATCACGTGGGATTATTATCAAGGTTGGAGAAACATCCCTCTGAAATCTTGAACCTCTGATCATACCACAACTTTAAATCACAAAGTGGTACCCAATTCACGTGCTAATGTACAGCCAAGTGCAATTCTACTAAATGCCCAATTTAATAACTGTCGGTGCACTTGTTAACTAACATTGAATAATGAATTTTAAAGTCACTTCAGGTTATTACAAAATATTGAACACAGTCCCCTGTGCTATACAGTAAACCCTTGATGCTTATCAAGCTTATCTATTTTCTGTAGAGTAGTTTGTATCTGTTAATCCCACTGATAATCTGAAAAAATATATATAACTGAATCATTTTGCCATACACCCGATTTATAACAGTATCATAAATCAACCACACTTCAATTAAAAAGCAGTCATTTTAGGGCAACACTCCTCTTAAAAGTATTTTCCACAACATTTTGCAAATTACTATCTTTGCTTTTTTTTTTCTTCCCCAAAGAGAAGAGCACAGGTATACACTGTAAAAGAAGAAATACACTGGGCTTCAAATCAAGTGTTTAAAGACAAAATATTGAACGCTTTAGCAAACTCATGATGAAGAGAAGAGGTGCTCCTCTATCTCTACAAAGATTTGGACAGTGAATCTAACCCACCTAGGTGGGCAAACTTTTGACTTAGCCACATCAATGCCAACGTACATACTTACAGGTGCACACGACTGGAGGCTCTCAGCACGTGGCTGGCAGTGTATACCGCATGCCTCTGAACACACACACACAAACCCAGGTCACAACGGCGTGTACCAAGACACACAAAGAAACACCCACGTGTCCCACAGGGTGACCTCGCCCAAGGTTCTCAGGTAAGAAGCAAGAAAGGATCCCGTGAAGGGAAGGCAGGGCGGCGGGGTCCCTGGAAGACGTGCTGACTCACCTGGTAAGTGGTTGCCAATCCTGGCAGTGGGTTTGGGAGGCAGGGCGGGGGGCTGCTTGAGGAGAGAGAGCTGCTTCACGGGGGTGTCCTCGTGGTCTCCGGGGGAAGCAGCAGGTTTTTTGGGGGGCAGGAACAAGACTGGTTTGGCTGAAGGATCTTGGGACAGGAGGGCTGCAGACTCACTGGCAGAGGGACTCTCTTCGGACACTGGGGGGACAACGACAGGTCACACACGACATTAAACACGCAGTGCGGGGGGCTGGCGGCAGCGCGGGGACAGGACAGGCAGCAGCGCAGCCGGGCGCCCGCGGCTCAGGGCTCGCGGACGGCGGGGCGACCGAGAGAGGACCCGGAGAGCCAGGCAAGCCGGGCTGAGGTGGGGGAGACAGCGGGGAGGCAGAGACAGGAGACGGAGAGGACCGCAAGGAGCAGGAGGAAGAAAAGGAAGAGGACGCTTCCTCAAACCATCCACAGCGTCACCCCTTCAACCCGGGCGTTTACAGGACACGTTCATGGGCGCGCCAACACGTGACTCACGGGACCATGGCGACAGCCTACACATGGGCAGGTGCAACGGATCAAGGACTAGGAGCCCCTCTGAACCAGACCACCGCCAATGCCGGCATCTCCTCTGGGTGTGTCTGCCCTTTGCTCCCGGGTCTGAGGACCGCCTGGGAGCGGACACTGGGCGGGCGACCCCCACATCCTGGGGTGGCTGCTCCTCCAGGTTCGGGGCCGCCCACGCTGGGCATCGTGTTCAGGGGGCGCTCTACAGTTTCAGGGGCACTGGCTCCTACTGGCTCCTATCCACCTGGACAAGGTGAAGGACGCTCCAAAGTAACATCCTTTTTGTTTTCTCTGCTCCTCTCTCCTACCCTTGCCAGAAGCACGGTTTTCTCGTTTGGACTCTGCCCATTCCTCATTGCTTCAGGCCTGCCTCTTCCTCTCCCCCTGGGGGTGGGGGGCAGGACCCAGACCAGCTCCAGTTAAGAGCGGTCCTGGGTGGTAGCAGAGGCCCTCCCATCAGACTGGCGACCTGGGCGAAGACTGAAGGAGACTCTACGACTTCTCAAGGGTTACAGACCTCAGTACAACAAACCAAATCTGTCTGATCCCAATGTCACAAGGAAGGCTGGAGAGAAATCTCAATTTACTGCTTTAGTTGGAACAATCTTTCCAGCTGGGAGTGGGGGAGGTTGGGAGGGAAATGCAACTCAGATGCATATTCCCCCCCTCACCATCACTGCTCCAGTAAGAAAACCTGTACAAGAGTCCTCCCCTGCCTCCTCCTTCCTCCCTAACCCGGGCAGCAGTGTTCCTGGCAGCGTCAAAGCCTTGCACATCATCCGCAGGAGAACCAGATTCTCCCCTGGCTCAAGGGACGCTGGTGTTACCAGTGCTGGACGCGTTGACGGAGCAGCAGCTCACAGGGTCCCAAAGTGAAGCAGGGCACTGACTCTGTGAACTGCCAGCACTCCCGCCTCCCGCCCGGGCCCCACGGTGCAGACTTTGCACACGGTGTAGAGAGAGGAAGGACACGGCCTCCCTCCCCAGGCTCCAGATACTCCCAGAGGTCCCTCCCCGGAGGCTCGTCTCCTGATAGCAAGGACCTCTCCTTACTGGCTCTCGGGAGCGCGCCACCATCTGGCTAAAGGGGACCACTCTGCAGTCCTTCTGAGGGACTGAATATTGGCCACTCGGAGGGCTCTGGACCAAAGAGTGAGTGATGGTCAGGTGGCATCGCAAATCATCTGTCAGCGGGATACAACAATTAACACATCGATTTTATACGGTAAATTGGTACAGCTTGCTAAAGTGATGTAACAGTTAACTGTTATATTGGGGTAAGGATTCGAAGGCACACCAGGGCTTTGTGACCAGGTGACTTAGACAGACATCGTACAGAAGCAAGGGGTTCAGCATTAGCAGAAACAAGTGTTAGAAAACAAAATGATGATGTTTTAAATCATCTATATTACAAAACAAGACCTATCTTCTTTAAAGAGATTAAGGTCTTGAAAGTGTTTTTAAAGATTGTAGAAAAATACAAGGATATTTCCTCCATATTTTTATACTCAGCATGTACTGGGTTGGCCGAAAAGCTTGTTCAAGTTTTCTGTAATGTTTTACGGAAAAACCCAAAGGAACTTTTATGATCAACCCAATACTAAACTGGCCATTTCCATCCTTGTTTCCAGGAGATCCTTATGTTCGGGGTGGTTCAAAACAGAAGCCCAAGTCCATCCGGGCTGAAGGCCCACCACACCACAATGCTGGGGACCAGTTCTACATCTATCGGGGGCATTACCTGTCCCATCCATGATGTCGGCAGGTTGGAGCACCTCGTATGAGCAGGGATCCCTGGGCATTGGGACTGGCTCCATTTCGGACAGGGCGGGCAGAGACAGCTGGCTGGAGCTCAGGGACTGCCCGTTTTCCAGGGAGTCATCTTCATTCGATATGGAGAGCTCCCCGTCTGTTGGCGTGAGAAGGAGACCGCAGAGTTAGACGTGCCTGCCTCGCAGGAAAGAGCAATACTTACAGCCTGCTACCTGAGTCTGGACACTTTTGAACAATCTTCATCAAGACCAGAACATAAAGTCTGCACTCGTTATTTTGCTTTTAAGGCATCGAAACACCAGGGAAACTATTTCCAATGACCTTCAGTAATGTGCCTGTTTTCTCTCCATCTTTCTAATCATCAACAGATGAATGGGTAAAAAAGACGGGCTATGTGTGTATATGTAAAATATATATATATATATATGGAATATTGTGAAAGTGTAAAGTCACTCAGTCATGTCTGACTCTTTGCAACCCCATGGACTGTTGTCTGCCAGACTCCTCTGTCCATGGAATTTTCCAGGCCAGAATACTGGAGTGGGTAACCACTCCCTTCTCCAGGGGATCTTCCCAACCCAGGGATCGAACCCAGATCTCCTGCAGCACAGGCAGATTCTTTAACGTCTGAACCACCAGGGAAGCCCATATGGAATATTACTCAGCCATAAAAAAGAATGAGGGAATGCCATACACAGTAACATGGATGAACCTAGAAATCATCATACTGAGTGCAGCAAGCCAGACCGGGAAAGACAAGTATCATACGATACTGCTTACATGGAATTAAAAAGAAAAAGATACGAATGACCTTGTTTACAAAACAGACACTCACAGACATAGAATGCAAACTTATCATTACCAAAGGGGAAAGGGAGTAAGGAGGGATACATTAGGAGGTTAGTATTAACATATACATTCTACTATATATAAAATATATAAATAACAAACAAGAACCTACAGTATAGCACAGGCAACTATATTTTTGTAGTAAACTATAAGGGAAAAAAAATCTGAAAAGAATATATATATATATATACACACACACACACACATATATATGTATAACTGAATCACAGTGCTATATATCTGAAACTTAACACAATATTGTTAATCAACTGTATTTTAAACTTTTAATATTTAAAAACATTTACAAAATTTTTAACATTTTAAAAATGTTAAAAAAAATCATCATCTACCATGTTTTATACTTGTTTTTTAAACAAAAATGAAAACCAAAATTTCTTCATCATTTTTTGAAAACCTGGAAACACTGAGCAGGACCCAGAGATGGAAAACGAGGTCAGGAATTCCTACTTCGGGGAGCAAAAGGCTTCAGGCACTCAACAAGCATGGGGACCTGGAATGTCACGGCCCGAGGAAAGCCTCGCCCTGTCTTCTTGGCCCCTCTGCCCACACCCAATCTCTCCAAGTAGACACACGAGCAGGTTCTGGGCTTCAGCTGCAGGGCTGCAATGGCCCAGAGACGCGGGGAGGTGCCAGGATTCTCCTGGTCCCACCAGTGATCCTGCCAGGCAGGGTACCACTTTGATCTTGTCAAAGCTCAGCAAGACAAGGAGCAGCCAGTTAACACCGAGGTGGAGGATCAAAGGCTCCTACACAACGGCCGTTTGTCAAATCAAAACTCCCTGGGTGTGATTTCCTCCTAGCCCAGGGGAGTCCTAGATAGCTAGACATTAAAGTCAAATTAAGTTTTAAAGAGGACTGAAAGCTGTTCCAGCCAGATGAATAAATATCCAGATGAAAGGCTCTAAGTTATGTTTGGGCAGAAACATAGAAACCAGCAAAGCAATTACCTGCCTTACAACGAGAAGATAGATGATTTACTTGAAGAAATACAACAGTGAAATGACTCCATGGTTAATCATGGATAAATAAGCCTTTCCTTTTGCTGTGTTCCTCCTAAGGCTTTAATTTTATACACAATGATGATACGGCAGCAAAAGATTCCTCTACCCACCCCCTTTCCTCCTCATTTAGAATTGGTTTGATGAAACGCATGCTCAACAGAGTGATTTATAAACTGACAGGCTTTAGGTAGCATATGGTTCAAGGACATATGATATTTGACCTGAAATTTTATACACATAGAAAAAAAATATATAATGGACATCAAAAAGCACTTGAAGCAGTCAATTTAAAGCACAAATTTTTGAAGACTGTGGGTTTTTTTTTCTTTCTTTTCACTTGGCCTTTAAAAAATTTTTTTTAAATTGGGTTTTTTGTTTGTTGTTGGTCATGCTGCTTAGCATGTGCGATGTTAGTTCCCCAGCCAGGGATGGAACCCATGCCCCCTGCAGTGGAAGTGCAGAGTCTTGGCTCCTGGATGGCCAGGAAAGCCCCTCACGTGGCCTTTTTCTATGTCTCCAATGGAAGCAGTAGTCACTATAATCATGATTAACAATACGGCTATGACTTCTCATTCCTAAGAGCAGAGCAGACTGCCAGGCCAAGGCTCTGGGAAACAGTCAGCTGAACTGAGGAGTACCCAGGATGGGAAGAGCCGCGGTTGTGAGCGTTAACGCAGCACCAGCCCACGACGGACAGACCCGGGGCCTTTACTTTGGCGTGTTCACACGGACAGCATGGGAAGCAGCTCTGCTTCAGGTTCCCCGCCGGTGGAATAATGATGGAATTGCCGTCAGGCTTACTCTATCTCTGGGAAACCATCCTGATCTTGGATGTTCCCAGTATGGTAAAAGTACTGGCTTACAACGGCCTGAGGAGGAGGGGTTTCTGGGTTGTTGCCATGTTTTGCTGCTTTGGGGCAAAGATGTGATGGAATGATCGCTATATATTTTAGCTCCTTATGTCTAAGAACTGTAGATGCAACATTAGGGGGAAGAAAAGATAGAACAGCAGTATCGTTAGGGCTTTTGGTTTACAGAGAAGCAGTATTACTCACTCCTCTTGGGACATACTAACTCTCAGAAAATTTAGCTCCCTATGGATTAATAAGCACCTTTGGTAAATCACAAAGGCCCAAATCATTTGGGAGAGGAAACAATTTGGTGAATTCCACAACTGCAACTTCTAAATACACATCTCATTAAAAAACGAAATTAGAAAGAAGAAATATGACATGAATCATATTTCTACCCTAACAGAAAAGTTCTTTTGCATACATAGTTGTATGTATCAAATTTTATTTTGTCTTGTTTTTAAAAAAATTTTATAAGCATTATAATTTGCATGGTTATCATCTTAATGATTATATTTATCTCTCTGTGGTTGGTCACAAAGGGGTTTCCAATGTTTTATGCTATTATGAAAACAAATCTCTGCTGTTTACCTTCCTGTATAAAATCTTCTCTGCCATTAGAATTCTCCCCCTTTAGAAGAGTCCAATAAAGACATTTATGTGTATTAATATTTTAAGGTCTACTGACACAGACCTGGATACTGTGAAATCATTTTTCTATAGCGTTTGTCAATTTACACAGCAGCAATGTACAGACCACACAGATTTCTGGGCTTTTGGTCATTTATTCAGTATCAACATTGATAACCATGTTTTATCTATCTACATAGCTACTTACCTACATATATATGCACATATCTGGTAGAAATAAATTAAAACCATGCAATAAGTACACATTCATTATTGATATCACTTATGACTAAGATAATGACAAAAATGAAACCTGATTTGGATTCATATAACATGGGGATTAAAAAGATGCCGCTGTTAAAGTAACTGTTATTTTTTAAATTCTTATGATGTTTTCAAATGTACACAAAAGTAGAATCATGAATGTAACAAACTCCATGCACTCATCATCAAGCTATGAGGAATTATCTGGGAATTCCTAAAGCTTAGTAACTTCAAGTTTGATTCATATAAAGACTAATTTATTGATGTATAGTTGAGTCACAATGTATTAATTTCTACTGTAAAGTGATTCAGTTATTATATATAATATATATACACACACATGCATACATACACACATATATATACACATACACAGGTATATATACACATACATTCTTTTTTCATATTCTTTTCCATTATGGTTTAGCACAGAATACTCAGTATAGTTCCCTGTGCTATTTATACAGTAGGACCCTGTCATCTATCTACCCTAAATATAATAGCTTGTATCTCTGAAGACTGTTTAGGCTCTCCATGTCTTTTTTACTATTTACCAGTTCTGTTATCAGCACATTACTAGCATTTTAAAAATAAGCATCAAAAGAAAAAACTGTTTTCCCTCCCAGGAAGCATTTAACTCTTCTGAATAAAATGAGTCTTACGGAATATTTCTACTTTCATCTATCAAGATCATCACAGTCTCTTAGGAATTTTACTCTTTTTGATGCAATGGTAAACGGAACTGCTTCCTGAATGTCTCTTTCTGATCTTTCATTGCACAGTCTTTTGTTACTATGAACAAGCAAAGGCTCATTGAGTATTAGAAATCATTTTGATGTTCTACATGATCGTCTAAAATTATCTGCAACAATGGTTTTCAAAATGGTACAATCACCTCCAGGCATTAGGACATTTCCACACTTATTTCCTAGTAAAGTGTGGCAAGGAGGAAGGGAGAAGGCAGGAGGAGACCAGACAGGTTACGGTTCTCAAACTTTCACGGGCATCACAATTTCCTGGTGGGCAGTTAAAACACAGATGACAGGGCCTTACTCCCAGAGTCTCTGACCCAGGAGGTCTGGCATGGAACTGAGAATACGCGTGTCTAATAAATTCTTGGGTGATGCCAAAGCTGCTTTTGCTGGTCAGGGTTCCACACTTTGAGAACTACTGGACTGGAGGTAAGGAACTGGACAAGCAAGAGAACCCAGAACAGCAACAGTGCCTTTTCAGTGATGAGTGTAGGGTGATGAGGTGTAGGGTGGGAAGTGTCGTTCATGGGGCTAACATGGAACAGAGGCGGTTGGCTTAAATCTCAAAGAGAAGGCGGGAGGCTGCGTGGTCTAAGCATGGGTTACAAACTTGGCACGAAGGGCAGTGGGACTGGAGAGAGCACCAGGGTGGGGGAGAAAAGTAAAGACGAGCCGGGTGCAGACATGCCCAACACGGGCGCATCTGGTCACAGAGGCGCAGAGAAAAGAATGCATGAGTGAGTGCACGTCAAAGGCACGGCAAATGATGAGACGTACTGAGCAGCAATTGAGATGGAGACCTGGCCGTGGGCATGGTGCCAGTCACTGCCTTCTCTTCCTTGTGGGGCACAAGCAGTGAAGACGCTGGTAAGTCAGGCTTACACCAAGTTAAGGAGAGTGAGGGGAGAGGTGAGAGGGAAAGAATTCATTTGACAGACAAACACCTACTGAGACCCTATTGTTAACAACGCAGGATCACACCCACCAAGCCTAACAGATCTGCTATGAACTCCTTAGGGTACCTGGGGAAACCACTGTGAGGGCGGCTGCCTCCGAAGGCCTGGAGCTGAACCCTGTTCTGCCCTGCCCCTCCTGCCACAGGCCAGGCATTGTGCTAGATGCTAAGGAGGCAGCAGACCTGCCCTGGGGAAGGAGGGAGGCAAGACGGGTGCAGAAATGCAGACAGGGAGAATCGGTGTAAGCGAGCTGGGGCGAGGGAGGAGGAAAAGCAGCAAGCGTGAGAAGTTAAGCCCTGAGAAACAGAAGAAGAAAAATAAGAGGCGAAGAAAGGGAGCGGATGTGTGTTCGGAACAGATGGAGATTCACCTCTTGTCTTGCATTAAAGTTTTCTTAATGTTCTGAGAGTACAACCTACTGATTGGTCAAAAGGTTCATTCGGGTTTTCCCATAACATGGTATGAGAAACTGGGATGAACTCTGAGGCTAATCCAATATATAAAAGCTGTGTTCCAGAGAGTCGGCTTGAAAGATATATTTAAAAATATATTTTTTGTTCTAAGTCAGTTTATTTAGGAATGACATCTACCTATAACCGGATGTCACCAATGTGATGATATTCCAAAAAACTTTGTTTTGTAATTATTGTTTGTTTTGCTTTAAGATACCCTCTGGTTTTAGGGTGATTGACACATATATACTCACAGACATATTTATTTATTTAGGGTGCATAAGGAGAAAGCCAAAATAGTGTTAACTTACTCATAAATTTTTAGGCTTTTAATTTGCAAAATAAAACACTGTACAACCACTATAAGGGAGAGAAACCAGCATGATGGGGAAATATGAACCAAACATAGCTAATAAAAGAATGGCTATTCCAAGTATGCAGAGTATTTGTACAAATAAATAAAAATTAAGTTCCAGGTGCCACTTGTGAAACGCATAGCCTGGCTGGCAATGAAAGAAATGCAAGTTGAAATGACTCTGTGGGTGGTGCTGAACCCCTAACCACGTGCTTGAAACAATGTCAAGTGCAAAGCAGGAGTGGAGAACAAGAGGCATAGGTAGATTACAATGCCCTCAGGAGGAAATATGCAGGCACGTTGGCAAAGTTCTAAGGTGAACTTGGCATGATATGAGTAGAGCTTAATTATCATTAATTTTTTTTTCCCAATGGAGATGCTTACATGTACAAAAAAAATAACAAACACTGGCATGCTGCTTTGTTCAGTTAAATGAAAATCTAATAATTTTTGTTGGAGGGAAAACCCCTTCCCTACTCCTCAGGTTTCTTGAATAGCTATTTTCTCTGAGCCCAACTGTTTACCTTTTCTCCACCGTTACTGTATTGCTAGGATGCAAATTCTGAATAAAAGACTTGCAGTAGAGAAGAACAATGAACGTCAAGAAATCATGATTACATTGCTGCTTCCACTAGAAGGAAAAATGATTATGTAAGTGAAGCACCCTGTGAGAATTTTAGACTGAAAACATTAGGAAGTTTTAGCTACGCTGCATCCCCGTCGGTAATGCAATGTGTAGAATTCACACATGCAGACCTATGAAAATTCAAATACGTTTTAATTTACTGGCAATCGCCAACAGCTATAATTAGAGCAAAAAGTGCAGCCACCTATGTTAAGGCAAATAATGTCTTCACCTTTGTGAAGACATGGAAGAAGAGCTCTACTGAAAGTATTTGCTAATTGTTTTTTTCCCTTTGAGACAGAGCTTTCAATACATGTCCTTCGACCAAAAAGGGCCATCTCCGGTGAGTGGCTGATGCGGACCCCATAGAACTAACCGAAGGTGTTTTCCCAACAAATGTCACTGGTGATGGGGAGATATGAAACAAGGACTTCATCTGATGTCTTTTTTGTTTCTTTCTTTCTGTCTTGACCTTGATACCCTTTTTCCATTAGAGTAGGAAAAAAAGTTCACCCACTAAGGGGACACAGACACTCTTAAGTAACCCACATAGGTGTCATTTCCACAACAATATAGACAGCTTTGAAAAGCTTCTGTTAATCCCAGTAATCTTCTAAATTACTGTCCTCAAAGCCACTGGCTGCTCTCATTGTCAGCCAAATGATGCCCCTATCAACCACAGCTCTAAGGATTTCATTGAAAGATGAAAAGCTCTCAATCTGAGTTGGAAATGGCTCCCTGGTCATTGGACTTTGCTTGAATTCAAGGAGTTGAAGTCATTAAACTAAATGGTGCTTCAGATATCATCATGTAGAATTTTAAACATATAGTGAAAGCAAGACATTTCTATTAACACTGCAGACTTACTAACAATACTTAATGCTGCTGAATCTCAGGCATTGAAAAAGACCAACTGAGAGTCTTATTCACAAAAACTAAAACTACAGTGTGTATGAGTGTCTCTAAAGTCTGGTACCTTTTCCTTTCCAGTGAAGAAAAGTCACTGTCAGTGTGATTGATGTGTGTCTAAAAGTATCTATGTGCCACCAGAATTGTGGGCAGACGTTGCAGGACTTTGTAGGATCACTAAACCTATATTTTCAGAATCCACATGTCAGAGATTCTTCTAGTTTATCTTTCATGTCTATTTGTTTCACTTCTATCCAGAAGTCTTTGGATTCTTCAGACTAGTTTATACAGAAGAACAAATATGCAAGAGGCATGCGGTTTCTCTGCGTCTGACACAGGCATCTCGGTAACTCACAGATTTTGGCCCTAATAGCTTGAAAACCTACACAAGATGGATTTCAATCTCAGAATGTAACTGACTTCAATCTCAGAATCTAACTGTAATTGATACTGAGATTGGATGACTTTAAACACAGAATGGAATGGTACATGTTTTCCTGCTTGGAGAATCACCTTACTTTTTTTTTAAAAAATAGCTGCTATTGTTCTGGATTTAATATTCTATTTTGATGCTAATATTTCCCGTCTTGTACAGAGCACTTTGCCGAAAACCCTGAAGTGTGTGAGCTGCAGTGACTTCCTATCACAAAAGTGGCACTGGCTAAAACAAGTGCGTAGCTTGTTTCAGTTGCACTTCCCTATAGCCGTTCCCTGATGGATTTATCAGCATTTTCTGCTTTTCACTGGACCGCACGGTCAGCAAACCACAGCTCACATGGATTCTCAGTGGCTTCCTCATTGCAAACACCTCCTCGTATCACACTGTGGTGCCTAGGTCTCCCAGAGGTGTTTCTTTCATCTGCCTGGGTACAGTTATGCCTCCTCAGCGGTCTTTATACCCGAGCCCATCAGTTCTTACATCACCTATCCAGATGAGGTGTGATGGTTCTGACCATTATTTCCAGATAATGACTCTTGACTCCAAGGTTTGCAGCAGATAGAGGATTTACCATTTTGCTATTCCTGGGCATTCTGACATCAAAAATGCAACTGGGGCAGAGACTGAATATAAAATGAATGGATGACACAGTTTCTCTCCTACGCTATTACACAAGAGTGGAACTCTCACAGAATCCTATACTGCTGTGCAGTGGGCCCTTCACAGTTAATAGAGAATCCAAGATTTAAAAAAAAAAAATCTTTAATGGCTAGAGTGGGAGAAGGAAAGTCACAGGGACTGGTCATTGCAAAATTTAAGCAGTTCTGTTTCTCTAGCGGAGCTGCTCTCCAACATACGGTTATAGTTTAAGTTTGTTAAAACTGAACAAAACTTAAAACGCAGTTCCTCAGTCAGCCTAATCATATCTGAAGTGCTCGAGAACCACACAGGCCTGATGGCTGCAATGCTGGCTGGCGAAGATGATGGAACGTTCCTGTTATTGCGGAAAATTCTACTGGACAGCCCCGCTCAAAATAGACTTAAAACTCACAATAATGGGCCTAATGAATATGCAAAAATGAACCCATTTCTGGAACTGGGAGATTCACATGGCTTTGCTAACCTGGTCCACATCACAACAAACGGTCAGTTCAGTGGATACTATTTGCTTTAAAGAAGCTGCAGAAGTGAGGAGGGGGCACAGGGAAGAAAGACGTCTCGGGCACATGTGGATGGTGGGACCCAGACAGCCCGAGACACAGCTCCAGAAGTGGGCGTGGCCTGTGGAGGGGTCCTGAAGCCTCCTGATAGAATCTCAGCTCTTCCGGGGGGAAGCAGAGTCTAGACTTGGGTGCAGGGGAACCGGGAAAGGGAGACAGGCATCAAAGAACAGCAGAGGAGAAGTCCGGGCCACACGTCTGGTGGAGACCCTCGCTGACGTCTACTGAGCACTTTCTCTGGGCAGAAAAGGCCGTAAAGCCCAAACTGGATTATGTCCCCTGATCCCCCAGCAACCCTCAGACAGGACAAGCAAGGGCAGAGCGGAGTTGAAGAGTACGCATCTGGGGGTGGTCCCAGAGGCTCCAGGAGGACCAGCTGCCTGGTAACAGGCTGTCTTCAAGCAAGCAGGCTGGAGGCTGGGAGCAATAGGAGAGGATGACAGGCAAGCATGGCTTTGCTGGCTGGAGCCAGCTAGGATCCTGGAGGTTCATTCAAGCAGATAGCAGAGTCCAGGGAGAGGCCCTGTACCTTCCACAGACAGAAGACGAAAGGAGCTGGGACCAGCGCTTAGGGCTACGAGGAGAATGTGGTTGTTTTACAGATATTTATGTGGGGCTTAAGGCTTCAATACACCTGCAGTGCAGGAGACCTGGGTTTGATCCCTGGGTCGGGAAGATCCCCTAGAGAAGGGAGTGGCTGCCCACTCCAGTACTGTTGTCTGGAGAATTCCATGAATTGCCTGGTGGGCAACAGTCCACAGGATGGCAGAGAGTCAGACACGACTGAGCGACTAACACTTTCACTTAAGGGGTCAGTGCCCCACCAACTTGTCTAACTCTACATGAGCCCTAGGCAAATGTATGAAGTCAGGAAAATTTTTCTAAGTGTGACCAGCGTCCCTTTTCTTAGCTGTTACCTTCCAGAGATTGACCTGTCTCCTCATTACAAATGTCAGTGCAGGTCAGCAGCTGTGACGTGATCGGGCATCAGAAGTGGGCAGGGATGCTCGTCATGCCCAGGGTACCCTGCCCTGCCCTGGTTTCATCGGTTGGGTTTAGGACAGGCAGTTGTAAGGGCGGTATTGTGATGGGTCTTCCAAGCATAACATATACTAGGTGGCAGCTCTTGGGAGCTGACTGTACTTATGACCCACTGGCTTATGGAAACATCTTTCAAAATTAGGGGAAAAGGTAAGTAGTTATCTCTTAAGAATTCTGGTCAATGAGAAATGAGGGTAATTCTGGAGAACCCTGGGGCAAGGTTTTCTCACTCTTAGAAAGCAACACCAAGAAGGGAAACAGGCTTGCCTCTCTCCTCTGGATGTTGTGTCTGCAGGTAATGCTGGAACCACTACAGCCACCTTGTTACCATGAGGGGTTAGAGCCTGAGGATGGCATCCTTTTGCCAGGTTATTGAGTTATTGAACTAACCAGTCCTGAAGTTGCCCCACCACTGGATTTTATGATGTGAGATTCATTCACTCACTCACTCATTTATGCAATAAATATTAAGTGAGCACTGACAAAATGCCAAGCATTGCTCAAAAGGCATATGGGATACTTTAGAGGATAAAAGACAGGAAGATCTTTGGCCTAAATTTTCTCACTAGTTTAGCCTCCTTGAATTTAGTTTGTTTTCTGAAACCGTAAGAAACTTACGGTTTAAGAACCATTAGTTCTTAAGAACCACTTTAACTTACACCCTGATGACTGCACACTGGCTTCACAGGGAACTGAAGAGCCTACAATTAACAGCATAAAAATAATCAGAAGGACATGCCTTATCTTATGTGATGTGTCTGTAATTGATGCTGTGGAATCATTTTTCTCCCTGACTTAAACCACTGTCTCTTGGTTGTCATAATGCTACACATTTCTGGCTTACTTCCTATTTCTCCGTCCACTTCTTAGTTCTTGAGTGCTTTCTTATTCCCAGATCATTTTGTTTTAACTTCCAGATCATTCAGTGCTGGAGTACCGAGGGGTTTTCTATCAGAGACGCTTACTTTCTCATGCTACATCTTCTCTCAGAAATACCATCAATCCACATGTCTTCACGACCATGTATCCACGGACAGTTCCAAACCTGCAATCTCCAACCCAGCTCTCCCTCTTGAGTTTCAAATCTGTACAGTGAAACTCTGCTTAGACGCCTGGATATCTCACTCAGCAGTCAAACCATCGTGATACTCCATTCTCTATACTTGCTTCTCTTACCTCCCCAGCTTAGGAGACAGGCAGCTGTCCTTCGTTCCTGTCCACCAAGACTCCAAGCCAGAGTTCTCAGTGTCAGCCATGCCTTCAGTCTCCCCTTCACTGCCCAAACCTAAGCAGTCACAGGCCCTCCTGACTCCATCTCCTGTAATTCTCCAGTCTCTCCCCTCCCCTCTCCCACTCCTGCGACCCTCATTCCTGCCCACCTGCCATCACGTCATCTGAATCCCAGCCACAGTCCACTGGCTGGACTCCCCGACTCATGCCTTGGTCTCCCTCCAAGTCCTTCTCCCCTGTAGGCACAGTGATGACGCTGCAAATCCGATCATGCAGAAAACCCTTCCAGAGCTCCTCGCTGCTCTCTGGACAAAGAACAAGCAGCTAACATCATTCTCCTGCCTGTAAGCTCTGCCCCAACTCCCCCGATCATACAGACATGCTCTTTCTTGCATTATCCCCAAACCACGCCTCCCCATGTGTAGGTCCTCCTACTTAGAACATCCCCCCAACCCATCCCAACTTCGCCACCATAATCCTCACCATCCTTCAGGTTTCCTCTAAGACACCACACCTTCCAAGATGCTACCCCTGAGTCTCCAGGCCTGGGTGGATAATGCGTCCAAGACACCCCACTCCTGAAACACCCTATACTTTCCTCGTCACAATCGCCAAGCACCTGAACTCATTCCAGGACTGTCAGTTCTATTAGTCAGGGGAGCCCACTGGCTCCTCCTGGTATTCGTGGCATCCACAACGATGCCTGCCACATAACAAGCATTCATTTAACAAACACACAAGAGATGAACCCACTTGCTGGGGAACGTCTGCTCACAGCTATAATAAAAACTACTTCATTAATTTTTTTCACTCGAGATAGTGATTTCCTGAAAGAACAGTGATATCTGAAAGAGAATCCAGAGCACAATTTCTCTTCATTCTTTATCATTTAATATGCTTTCCATTTACCCCACTAGGGCGATCCACTGCATTAGGTGCCAAGGTGCCACATCAACGATTTTATGTCACTGAGGCCAAAGTAAACATTCTTTTCATTTTCACAGAATTACTCCAAATCACAGTTTCCAGAAGATGCCATTTCTAGGTGAGACATCAGAAACAGCTAAAAATGTGACAAAATAACAGTGCCTGGGAAAGGCTGTGAAAAGCACTACTTCCCATAAACTTCATGGCTTTAAAAGTCTATGCACCTGGGACGCCAGATAAACAATGAGACTTAAAAGGCTCAAGTCGACGAATTCGTCTCCTCTGATACAGGAGAGAATTGTTATTTTTATTTTTAAAAGACGACCTTTTCATTTAAATACCAGGCTTTTTTGTCACCAATGTCTGAGAGTGGGGGGGGGAAATATAGACTCCGCATAAAAGAGTCATCCATTTCAAGGAGGTTCTGTTTGTGTTGATAATTAAAAATAACACCTTCCAAAATGCTGCTCTGACTCGATGAAGGAAAAAAAAGCACACCTCAATGCACTTTATTATTTGTCGTAAAATGTTATCGCTAATTCCCAGCACACAGGGGAAAGGGAAGACGCTCACTGGCACACGGTCACTACTCCCCCTACACCCCATCCCACCCCCACCCTCCCTTCTTTCTGCGCTGGTGGGATTATGGATCTCCTCCCCCAGGTCTTGGTGTGACTGTAGCGAGCAGTGGCCTAGTGACCAGGGAACTGCATTGGCCTCAACTCCATCTCTGCACGCAGCCACACATCTCAGCTCCCTGCTCCTGTCTGGGGATTGGATGCGTGTAATATACAGGGGCGAGAGCATGTCATTTCATGGAGAGAGAGAGGGTCATCTTTCCATCTCCTCCCCTCCTGATCAGTGATACAATCACTCGTGTGAGTGAAATACACTCATCCATTACAAAGCACGTGACAGGACTGTGATAGAACTGAGGTTTCATCGCAAAACCCAGTGTTGAAAAATACAGAACATTTGCCACTGTTATCCTGAATGTTCTTTATATACACCATCATGCTTATTTGTAGAGATCATTTCCAATAACCACTAGCAGCAGGATTTATCAATATCCTCTGATAACCAATAGGTAATATATTACAAAGTTTTGTGTGTGTTTCTATAAATTCCAAGTGTTTCCCAAGTGGCTCAGTGGTAAAGAATCTGCCTGCCAATGCAGGAGATGGAGGTTTGATCTCTGGGGTTGGGAAGGTCTCCTGGAGAAGGAAATGGTGACCCACTCCAGAATTCTTGCTTGGGAAATCCCGAGACAGAGGAGCCTGGTGGGCTACAGTCCATCGGGTTGCAAAGAGTTGGACATGACTTAGTGACTAAATAATAACAACAACAACAAAATTCCAAACGAAGGACAGGAGGTCTTAGTAGAGTTTTTCAGAGTCCACACTGGCTGTGAGCCCTTAGGCAAGGCTGTAACCTCACTGGGCCACAGCTGCTTCATCTCCACGTAGAAAAACAACAGAGGCCAGGCCGGGCGACCTCATGAGATCCTTACTAAGTCTGAGAAAAATCAGCACTATTTTACCAATAGCCAAACAGCTCACTGTTTTCAGGATATTCTTCTCCATAACACTTAGAAGGCACTATCTGTATGTAGAGTATTTGATATCCATAAACACGAATATAGCAGCTTCCCTGGTAGCTCAGATATAAAGAATCAGCCTGCAACACAGGAGACTTCAGTTGGATCCCTGGGTCAGGAAGATCCCCTGGAGGAGGGAATGGCAACCCAAACCAGTATTCTTGCCTAGAGAATCCCATGGTCACAAAGAATCAGATAATCAGATACGACTGAGCAACTAACACTTTCTTTCTGTACATGAATATACACCCAAGATAATGTTTCCTATTTAAATTATTGACAAATAAAAGTTTCATGTATCGTCAGTTCAGTTCAGTTCAGTCATGTCTGATTCTTTGCAACCCCATGGACTGCAGCACGCCAGGCCTCCCAGTCCATCACCAACTCCCGGAGTTTACTCAAACTCATGTCCATCAAGTCAGTGATACCATCCAACCATCTCATTCTTTGTCAACCCCTTCTCCTCCTGCCTTCCATCTGTCCCAGCATCAGGGTCTTTTCCAATGAGTCAGTTCTTCGCATCAGGTGGCCAAGGTATTGGAGTTTCAACTTCAACATCAGTCCTTCCAATGAATAACAAGGGGGATCAGAGCACTAGTGTTCTGGATTTTGCCAACACAGGTGAACAGACCAAGTCACATATACATACAGACAGTCTCAGGCTGGCATTTGTTGTTCTTTTCAGTAAACATATACCGAGCATCAACTATGTCCCAGCACTACCGCAGGCAGCAGGATGCCTATAAGGTCCACGAACAAATCAGACAGAGATCCTGTCCTGCCTGGTGGAGCTCAATTTCAGTGAGGAGAGACCGATGAGGAAAAGGCTAACACAGTATATGTGTAATTTATAGACTGCAGGTGATAACAGACAGAAGGAAAAGAAGAGAGAAAGAAAGAACACAGTGGATCAGGCTCAGGGGACTATGGACCTATGGGAGGTGACAATTTAAAATCCAGAGCTTCCAAGGCATCTGAGCAAAGAATGAAAAGAGCAGTGAGCCACGTGGACAGATGTCTTGGGGAAGAAGGTTCTAGGAAGACAGTGCAGTCAACGCCAATGTCAGAGACTGGAAAGCAAGTGAGACGTCACAAGAGGAAGTTATGAGGAGGTCCTGCCAAGGAACTGAAGCAAACTTAGGGGCTGGAGGGCAGATCGCAGAGGGTTTTGGAGGCGGCTGGAGAAACTTGGAACTTCCCTGAGCAGGGGGTGACGTGTTGGGATTTACAGAGAACTAAGAGAGAAGCAAATGCAGCCCAGAGGCTTTAAGGTACATACCAAGACAACTTAAGGGCTCACGAATTAGGTTACACGTTGTTGAGAAGTAGAAGTAGGACCAATGCTCCCGTTTCACTACATTTAGGTCTCTGTGTAAAATATCACCTCCTCCTGAGGGCCTCCATGACTGCGTTTATATAAAATCATGCCCCCCACAGAGTTTATCTCCTTACACTGCTGCTTTGTTCGCCTTCATAGTATTCATCCGTCCTTGACAGTGTATCATATGCTTATTTATTTCCTGCCTCCTTTGGTAGGATGTAAACCGAGAAGGTGAGGGTTTTACTGTTTTGGTTATCACTGTAGCTTGACACCTGACCACCTGGCCCAGAGTGGGGAGTCGGTACCAATTTGCTGAATTAATGAACGTTATAGGAGTCTAGGAGAACCCTTAAGTTCTCACTCAAAAAAACAGATGATGAAATTGGTGAATAGTTAAAAATAAGCTGTCTACAAAGTGATAAGATTATTTTCCATCATTAGTTGGTTTCACATTTGTATTCTTCAGACTGATGATGGTCCACTGGAATGTTTACATTTGTGCTTTTCACAAAATTGCTATATCCATATTGTGAGAAATGTGGGAAATGGGGGGAAAAGCATTTAAAATTTTATGTTCCTACTCCATCACTATTAAACAATTTAAAATTTTCTTCATAGTTTTCAAAGTTTGCTGCATTTTTTATATGGCCTTGATAAATCCAGAGATGAAACTTTAAAAATCAGAGAAGTGTTTGATGTAAACTTTCTTCTGAACTCTATACTTACATGATTCAATAAGGAAACCAATAAAAAATATGAGCCATCCAGTAGCTCCTGCTCATCACACCTACATTCCATTAAATGACGGATTACTGAGCTAGTTTCTACAGATATTGAGAAAATCTCTGCTCTTCAATCCAAGCTCTCATTTTGCCTAACTTAGGGACCAGTTTGGGATTTTAACCTGCTAAGAAAAATATACTCCAGAATTATATATGCAATATAAAAAGAATACTCCAGTATTCTTGCCTGGAAAATCCTATGGACAGAGGAGCCTGATGGGCTATACAGTCCATGGGGTCGCAATAGTCAGACACAATTTAACGACTAAACCAACCAAGAATAAGATAAGGAATTTCTAGGAGAACTGTCAGAATAATCCAAAGTGTTAGTTGCTCAGTCGTGTCCAGCTCTTTGCGACCCCATGGGTTGTAGCCTGCTAGGCTCCCCTATCCATGAAATTCTCCAGGCAAGAATACTGGACTGGATCGCTATTCTCTTTTCCAGGAGATCTTCCTGACCAGGGGATCGACCCGGGTCTCCTGCATTGCAGGCAGATTCTTAACCGTCTGAGCCAGCAGGGAAGCCATAATGAAACCTCACTAATTCTGAGTTCCCTCTGCCCATCAGGTGCACATCTCACAACCCTACAGTTTATCTTTACACCTTCTACAAACAAGCAAGGTGTTATTAAGCAAAATCAATAACAAAGAGGTGGAAGAGAACAGCTCACCTACTAAAGATAAACTGCTTTCTGCATTAGCAATACCATATCCAAAACAGCCTAACTGCAAAGTGGACCCAGGCCGGCCGCGGCAGACGGGCTGATAGTCACTACAAGCCACTGGGCAGCTGTCGGGGACGGCACCTCTCTGGTGACAGCATTTTGCTGCCAGATGACCCGACTCAGGTGCTAACCCAGGAGGCGGTACAAAATGAGGACTGACCAGCCAGGCGATGAGGAAGGACGGCTGAAAATCTATGAAACTCATCTCTGAAACGAACAACTTGGCAAAGGATGAGAGGCTCTTGGCCCCTTGCTGTTCGCTCGGGTTGCGGCAATCAAAGTTTGTTCGTTCTACTCCCGAGGCTCTCAGACACAGCCGCTGGGTGATGCTGTAGGAAAGGGAAGAATGACGACAAGCAAGCGGTGTGTTCAGAGGCTAAGAGGGTGAGAGGGGAAGGACAAGAAGGAGATGAAATCAGACATCGAGGGACTGGGTTCCCGTTACCCACGTGGTTAGACAGTCGTGGGGGGGCTGAAGACTCCCGAAGCTGAAAGGGGACGGCGATGTCCCTTCGTAAGACTGAAGGGGGCCTGAGCTAGGAAGAGGCATGTTGAGGGTTTCAAAAAATACAGAGGATGATGACGATGAGATTATTACCAATAAAGGTATGTTGACAATTTCTCAAGGATTTTATGGAATGACAGCCACTAGTGCAGTCTGCACATTGTTACAGACAGAATTGCGTCTGTCCCCACCGACGGTCCACATTTACATGTGGAACCCAAACCCCCCAATGTGACTGTATTTGGAGATGAGGCTTTTAAGGAAGTAATGAGGTTAAATGAGGTCTGAAGGGTAGGCCTTGATCCAGCAGGACTGATTTTCTTGTGAAAAGAGGAAGAGACGCCAGGATTGTGCACGCATGGAAGAAAGGCCACGTGAGGTCACAGGGAGCCAGCAGCCATCTAACAAGCTGAGAGGCAGCCACACCAGAAACCAACCCTGCTGGCACCTGGATCCTGGACTCCCAGCCTCCAAAACCACGGGGAATCGCATTTCTGTTGTTTAAGTCACCCAGCCTCTGGTATTTTGTTACGGCAGCTTTGGCAATCTAATGCAGATGTGTGATCTCATGTCATTCACATTATATTATCATCCACACTTTCAAATACACAAACAGAAGCACCAGAGATGTTCAGCAAGTTGACTAAAGTTGCACAGTTCTTGCAAAGTGGAACTAGAACTGAATCCAAGCAATGATTTCAGGACTCACGTTCCTAACAGCTCATTAAACAGAATACAAGGTCATATGATTAATATCTACAGTGATTAAAAAATGAACACTTTTATCAGAAAAATTCAAAGTAAATACAATTTACTTTGCATTTTTACTTCTCCCCTTCCCATCATCCAAGCAGTAAGTATTTTGGTGAGTATATGTATCTCAAGCCTCTCTGAGGCTCGGGGGGTCTGGCAGTAAGCCTATGAGGTCCATGTTTTCCTGGAGTTTATGTGCCAGTGAAGAAGGCCAGTCAACCACGGAATGGAAAAAAGCGGACACTGATAAGCTCAAAGCCAAAAATAAAACTGGAAGTTGTGGTGACAGGTGGGGGCCAGACCAGTCCCTTTCTCCATAGTTAGTGACTGAACACATGCCATGAGATGACCTCAAACAGGACCCAGCTCCTAATTCTGGGGTAGCTCCTAGTGTGGGCTGGCAGCCCCCAGACTCAATGCATCCCCCATTTTTTCCTCTATAAAGTGGGCCTTTTGCTCTAATGGTCTCAGTTCCATTCAGATGCTCAGTCGTGTCCAACTCTTTGTGACCCCATGGACTGCAGCACGCCAGGCCTCCCTGTCCATCACCAACTCCCGGAGTTTACTCAAACTCATGTCCATTGAGTCAGTGATGTCATCCAACCATCTCATTCTCTGTTGTTCCCTTCTCTTCCCGCCTTCCATCTTTCCCAGCATCAGGGTCTTCTCTAATGGTCTACAGCTTCCTTGATTAAGTCAGGAAGTTATTCAGGCAATATTTACCCTAAGTCAGTTATTAATCTGGAGAAGGCAATGGCATTCCACTCCAGTACTCTTGCCTGGAAAATCCCATGGACAGAGGAGACTGGTAGGCTGCAGTCCATGGGGTTACTGAGAGTCGGACATGACTGAGTGAGTTCACTTTCACTTTCCACTTTCATGCATTAGAGAAGGAAATGGCAACCCACTCCAATGTTCTCGCCTGGAGAATCCCAGGGATAGGGGAGCCTGGTGGGCTGCCGTCTATGGGGTCGCACAGAGTCAGGACACGACTGAAGCACCTTAGCAGCAGCAGCAGTTATTAAGCATAATGGAAATTACAAAGACTATAATAAAATGTACTCTCTCCTTCAGAGGATTCCTGAAGTTTTCCAGTGAGAGACATAAAGGTTGTAGGAAGAGGGATCCAGTTCAAAGATCCCTCCCCTCCCTGGGAAGGGGAGGGACCACTGAACTGGACTGAACAGGCTTTAGTGCTGACAGTAATGGCCCTTGGATGCTGACTATGGAATACCATACCTGTGGTCAGACACTTCCCATCTTCACTGGGGAAGGAATGTGGAGAAAGGAGTTTGAGATGAAAGAGGGAACGTTAAGATCAACAAAAGGGTGGGTTTAGGGGGACCTTAAAGAAGTCTGTGTGCTGAAGAATTGATGCTTTCAAATTGTGGTACTGGAGAAGACTCTTGAGAGCCCCTTGGACTGTAAGGAGATCAAACCAGTCAATCCTAAAGGAAATCAACCCTGAATATTCATTGCAAAGACTGATGCTGAAGCTCCAATACTTTGGCCACTTGATGCAAAGAGCCAACTCATTGGAAAAGACCCCTGTGTTGGGAAAGACTGAGGGCAAAACAAGAGGGCGACAGAGAATGAGATGGTTAGATAGTATCACCGACTCAATGGACATGAATTTGAGCAAACTCCTGGAGATAATGAAGGACAGGGGAGGCTGGCGTGCTGCAGTCCATGGGGTTGCAAAGAGTTGGACATGACTGAGCGACTAAACAACAACAGAAAGTAAGACATTGGATAAAAGTGACAAAGTTATGTATTCTTTTTTTCTGGAGAGCCTAATCGGCCAAATAAACTGTCTCTTGGCATAGCTTGCTCAGAAGTAGAAGGTTAGCATGGCTCACCCAGGAGGTACCAGAGGGCTATGATAATTAATGAAGAATTAGTCACTCACTCGAGTCCAACTCTTTGCTACCCCATCGACGGTAGCCTGTTGGGCTCCTCTGTCCATGGAATGATCCAGGCAAATATACTAGAGTGGGTTGCCGTATCCTATGCCGGGGATCTTCCCGACCCAGGGACTGTACCTGGGTCTTCTGCACTGCAGGCATATTCTTTACCATCTGAGGCACCAACTAATCCAGGAAAACTTGAAATAATACAACTTCACACCCTACCAGTGAGTGGTGGTGCAGACTGTTTGTGTATTTAGTGAAATATATATGGGGAGATCATGTGTGTGTTTGGGGCTGTGGGTATGATTGTTGAATAGGGTACACTTGAACTCCTGGTTTGCCTGACCAAAAATATTCCAGAGACCTTTCCAATACATTCATGATACATGACAACTCAGTTTTATTCAAAAAACTTACTAACTCAGATTCATTTTTAAAAACCCTTAAGAGTTGGCTAAAAATAAAGATTGAACTTTAAAATGTGTTAAAAATAGACTGGGTTTTATTTCATTAGTTTTAGAACACTCTAAATTGACACAGATTTTTTTACTCTAATTGTTGCCTAGGAGATCTTATTATTACACACGAGGTCCTTACGACTTGCAGCATTTCAGAGTGGCAAAGTGTTCTAAAAATACTTTAAAAGCGCCATCAGGATGCTCCACGACAGGGGTGAATGAGGTGAGCTGTACCCAGGAATAAGGACCAACTCGCTGACGACAGCAGAATCAGAGAGAAGCACCCAGGTTAGAGACACACCTGCCTTTTGGTGTCAGGACACAAACTCAGCATGCAGAAGGCCTACGGAAATGTGGTGGACTGTCAGAATTACAAGGTCACTTTGATGATTAGGGTGGATCTTTAAAGAGAGTATGTGATTTAATAATCTGGCCCAACAAACAACGCTGGTGCGAAACAGTAAGACCAGAGTATTGACGATTGTGACAAAGCTGGAACAAGAGCTTGTCGTTTCTCATAAAGGACGTCCCTGGTGGCTCAGAGGTAAAGAATCTACTTGCCAATGCAAGGAGATGCAGGTTTGATTCCTGGGTTGGGAGGATACCCGGGAGAAGGAAATAGCAACCTGCTCCAGTATTCTTGCCTAGGAAATCCAACAGAGGGACCTGGTGGGCATCAGTCCATGGGGTCGCAAAGAATCAGACACGACTGAGCGACTAAACGCAGCACAGAGACTAAACAACACTTCTCGTAAAGCTTTAAGTGAAGGGTGATGAGGGGAAGGGTGGAGAGGAAGGAGAAGGGTTGGTGGGGGGCCGGTGATGACTAGTTAATACGCTGTGTAAACCACTGTATACCTTTGTATTTAAAGGCAGTAGTTCAACCAGCAAAAGACACGTGATAAATCACTGGCTAACACTTGTGGACACATTCACAGAGCATTTGTAATCACTGTAATAGTACCATTTGAAATCTCTTACGTGTACATTTATATTTTATCATTTTCTCCACCTTGATTCTCCTACTGCTGGGAGATGGACTGCCCAAAAAAAGCTGTTCGGGATATTCTAGATGCTTGTGGATTTTTAACATTTGTCTTGGGACTCCCTAGTGCCTGAAAGAACCAAAGCAATTAAATTCACCCCAGCTGTGTGTGTTCAGATACCAATAGGCTCACCACCAGTACTGACACCATTCCTGGGGCCCCATCACTTTTCTTAGCATCCTGTGGTTTGATTACAAAGCTGAGAAAAAGGGAGGGTTCACCTTCACGACAATACCCATCACTTCAGCGCTGTCAGCTCCATTCTCTGATCTCTCCAGAACTGTCTGGAGTTTTACAGATTCAAACTCTGATAAAGCAATGCAGAGAATGAAATCCTACTCTGAGAAATACACACAGATTCCAAGCATGGCTTCTTTTTGGCCCGCAGAGCCTGGAGTGGTCCCCTTACCTTTATCATAGATTTCCTTCAAGACCCCTCGTTTTATCAGCTCCTCTCTGCTTTGCCTCATGGATATTTTCCTTTCCAGGGCTGAAAGTCAAACACAGAGAAGCACGTGTGAGTCAGTAATAAAGACAATTTTTTAAAAAGCATATTTTAAGATGTGCTAAAATATAACGTATGGGAAAGCTTCTGTAAATCACTTGACTAATGTAAACTAATGATACCAGTGGACAGCTACTATGATCAGCATCATAATCTGATTATTTCACCTTCAAGACAATCAAATTACCTATGATGCAGGCATTTTTATTTCACTTTATTTAACCACAATATATGGTTGAAGAAACTACCACAGAGCAGCTCCACCACCGATCAGAACCACCCAGGGAAGAGGACCTAGGATTCGAAGCCAGAAAGGCTGCCTCCATCCTTGGTTTAACTCAGACGACATGGCATCTTCCAGAGTGTGACCTTTCCTCAGAAAGGGATTCCCCAAAAGGGATTCCTCTTTTAATTACCTAGTTCATGCGGATCACGTCTTATTGTCTTATTGAGAATTTAGTTGCTTCTCAACTATTAAAAAATGGTATGAAAACACCTCTTCTAAAGCTCCCTGGATTGGTACCCAAGTTCCCGAGGACAGACTGAGGGGGTGGGGAGAGACCTCCGTGGGACACCCACCCACCTCTCTCGGCTCCCAGCAAGGAATGAAGGAACAGTTCAGTTCCCAAACGCCCCTCTACGAGGACCCAGCCCCTCACCGGAGCCAACCGCTCAGGCAGGTGGGGGCTGGGGGAGGGAAGAAGGGACATTTCCTCGGATCAGTGGTGTGATGGAGGGCAAGTCAAGCGGGAACAGAGCCCCGAGTGGGGAAGGGAGGGGCGGCACCCAGGGCAGGCCCGCGGCTCCAGGCAGGACGGGGGGGATTGGCGGGAGGCTATAGAGGAAACAAAGCTATTCCAGCACTGACATCCAGGAAACATGGAGAGGAGGAGGTGAGACGTGGCTGTGGTCCCTTTGGTCAGCTTGAGATTCTTTGCATGCTTTGGTTACACAGTCATGGGGGGGTGGCGGGAAATACCGGTTATAAAATAAGAGAACAACTTTATGCAGATAAATTTAGATACAGATGAATTAAACACACACAACTCTCAATAGAATTTAATGTAAAAATATATATATATATATGAGTAAGAACTAGAAAGAAACCAAGGAAACAAGAATTGTGATTGAACTCTGTTACCCACTAACTGTCCGATCTTCACCAAGTCACTCTGCCAGTCTGGAAAGACAGTGATGCCCTCCCTGCTGCCAGCCTGGGACCCGACAACTATATGACAATAAAAAGCTCTCTGGGTTATTCTCAAGCATATCAGGACTGAAAATCCCTGATTATCCATTTTGAAACTTATTATTTTAAAAATGTATTGTAACGCCCTCCCTTAGATTACAATAAATTCAGTGATGTGAGAAGGAAAAATAAAGGTTAACCTTGGCAGACAGCTTACTGAGATCATATTAATAAGAAGATGGATGTATATAAATTTATAGCCCCCAGAAGTGAGGGCAGGAAGGCTGTATGGAAGGACAAGGGTTAGAGGTGAGTGGGGAAACTATGGAGCGGTGTTCGCTTTGGGAGGTGAAGGAGTTTTATGTCCTGAACCAAAGGACAGGATATGGTGGGAAGAGGGCAGAAAGTGCTCTCGTGCAGAATGGGGATACCCAGGGAAGGGGAAGAGAAGTGTGTGCCAGTAGGTCAGAAAGTTCTGCCTGATTTTAAAAAACATTTGCTCAGCAGCACAGTAGGAAAGACTGAATAGGCAAGATGAAGTCGGGGATTTCAAGGTAAAAGTTTATTAGTGATCTTCCAGAGGAATAAAGAAGAGTCATCCTGTCCTGACCCATGTACATGAACAGATTTCCCTTCAACAAAACAAGTTTTCCAGTGGCTTTTCAAAACTGTGGAGTAAAGTGGGGGAACCAGGGCCACAGACGGAAAGGAAGGGTCTGCAGGCAGGAGGGCAGAGCCCTGGACACGGAGATCCGAGAGCTTCAGCACCAGCAGAATATGGACGCTCTCAGGCCAACCGCTGTCATCCGGACCTCAGCCGTCTCTCCACACTCGGCCAACAACTGAGGACCAGCTGCCCACAGTGCAAGGGAAGCCATCGGGGGCTGGGGACGATGGTAACCAGAGGGACAGCCCCTGCCTCCCAAAGGTCGCAGGCTAAGGTGCGAGTCAGTCATCAAATGGGACATCACCTTGTCCGTGACTGCAAACTGAGATGTGCCTCAAAACAAGACATGCTTCCATCAGAGCATACGCTAAATAACCTCCTCCATGGGGGAGCTGGGGTTTCCCTGGTGGCTCAGCGGTAAAGAACTCTCCTGCCAAGGCAGGAGACTCGGGTTCAATCCCTGAGTTGGGAAGATCCCCTGGAGAAGGAAATGGCAACCCACTCCAGTATTCTTGCCTGGAGAATCCCATGGACAGGGGAGCCTGGCGGGCTACAGTCCATGGGGTCGCAAAAGAGTCGGACATGACTGAGTGTCTGACAAACAGCAACAACTGGGGAATTCAAGAAGGCTTTTCCGAGGAAGAGACCCCCAAGCTGGGTCTGAAAGCTCAATGTATGTTATCTTGGCCCAGGACAGTCGGGGAGGAAGTGGAAAACACCCCAGACAGAGCAAGCTGGGGGGATCAGGGTGCCGTGGACAGGCAGAGAGGAAGCTGGTATGACCGCCCAGCTGACACCAGTTGGAGGATGACGGTTTGAGATGCAATCAGAGGGGTGGGGGGCGCTGGGCCACGCAGGGCCTTCCTGACCATGTTCTTCTAAGGGAGATGTGAAGAAACGGATCGCGTTTGAGTTATCGGACAGACCAATTTCCACTTCAGCATGGAGGACAGACTGGAGGGAGGCCAGTTACTGGATGGTTGCAGAAGTCTGGGCAGAAGATGAAGGCAGCTACACAAGGATGCTGAAGACAAACGTGGAATTGTTAAGAAATGAAAAAAAAAAAAAAAATAGTGACCAAAAGAGCAAAAACATCAGTTAAAAATAGTAAATCTAAGCAGATGATTAAACTAAACTTTAGGCCACAGTAAACGAGAGGGCAGCATTAAAATACAAGGAATAGATATACAGCATATATCTTAAGATATACGGTGAAGATATCTAAAGATATAAAGGTGAAGGGGCTTCCCCAGTGGCTCAGTGGTAAAGAATCTACCTGCGACACAGGAGATGCGGGTTTGATCCCTGGGTTGGGAAGATTCCCTGGAGGAGGAAATGGCAATCCACTCCAGTATTCTTGCAGGAAATCTCATGGACAGAGGAGGCTGGCAGACCACAGTCCACAGAGTCACAGAGTCGCAGAGTCAGATACGATCGAGCAACCGAGCAGGAGCATGGGCGTATAAAGGTGGGTTTCTAAAAACAATTCTTTTAACCTCTAACACAAGAGAACCAAAAGAGAAAAAGTAGGATGCCGACTTCTCCCACCAAAATGAAAATACAGGTTAGGTAGCAACAATGCAACTCCTTGAATCTTCAGAAAAGAACCAAATTTCTGGCTGCAGTAATGCAGTAAATGTAAAACACTGTGAAAGGCTTTCAAGAGAGTCCTTGGCAACTGAAACACCAAAATAAAGTTGCATAAACAAGCAAATGTGCAAACACAAAAGCAGCGGCATCCAGTCTAAAATTCCACACCAACATATGAAACAGCCTAAAGAGGAAAAGGGGGGAAATGACCCATTGGCTTTTAGAGACCAACAAAGAATTAGCAGAGTAGATCCAAACACCTTTTAAAAGCTTCACATATCCCCTCTTTCTTGCCTGAAATGAGTGAGGGAAGGACTTCTCAATTACTGTACCCAATACAGCCCCCAAAAACATATTAAAAGGTTGGCCCATCTAAGGAAGGCTCTCTAAGCTTGTCATTAAACAAAATATTAATGTAAAAGTCACCCAGGAAACCTTGAAAAGCATAGTTATTCTCGCATCTTTATCAACATCTATTGATCATATTTTTTTATTTTCCAGTTTTTTGATTTGTTGACATCTTGGGGCCATGCCGATCCTAGAGTCGGCCCCTCCCAGGAAGCCTGCCTTTCCTACGCAAACCGACAATCCAGAGCCCCACCCTTAACCACCTTCTTTACAGAGTTCTTACAGAAAATACTTCACTGTTCCTCTGCCCTAATCTCCACAGGGCCAGGTACCAGACAATTGGAGACGCTCCTTAAGCCCCAGAGTCCACTACAATGATTCAAACCAGCCAGGTAAGCCCATTTACCCTATCCTGCCCATTGCATCTTGGGGAAACCATGAAAAAAAGGCTCTCGCCCATGTTTTTCTCCCATTCTTTCTGTCTCCTGAACAACCTGCTTTGGCCCTCCATGGCCTGGCATGCCCTTTCTCTTGCAAGCTGTGAGGACAACAAACTCTTTTCAATGGCAACCGTCTCTTGATCTGTTGGCTCCACCATACCTGAATAATAAGAAAACCAACATTGAAAAACATACCTGTGCTTGCATTGGTTTGTAAACAAAGGTAAAAACTAAGGTTATTTTTTCCCCACAGCTTTATGTTCTATTCTATTGCTCGAAAGTCTGTTTACAATTGAGTGAAAGCTTTAAAAATAGGAAGCCTGGTGAAAGAAGGACTCTCAACAGTAAATTCCATCAAAGCCCAGAGACCAACTCTGGTAATGGAATGACAGCAGTTTTAATCACTTTTGTAAACTTTTTTTGAGCCAGTACTGCAGTCTATGCCATGTTTACTAAAAGCCAGTTCCCCATCACGTCCCTCTAATTAATTTTTTCAGTTTCCCTATACATTTGGATTTGTGCTAAGCCAAGGAATCCTATGCTTCTTTGACATCAAAGAATTAAAACTGGCAACTTGGAAGGGCTTGTTCTTGCTTAGTGAATGTCTAGGCTGGATAAATTTGTTAAAAATAGCTAGAACATCCTCTTTTTATTTTCTGCATGTGCACACAGGCATGCTTTTTTTTTTTAATTTACGGAAATAGATGAAGCATTTTAACAGTAAATAATTTACAAGATAGAAAACAAACTTCCTTTTCATTGTCCCTCCTTCCAAACACCCAACTCATCAACTCTCACTACTGCCCTTCTTTGATAATGTCCTTCTCTCTTTCCTCCATCTCTCTCTGCTCCTTTTCCACACACTCCCACACTATATAAATACAGTTTTTAAAACCACAAATGGGTTCATTCTGCTCACATTATTCCACAACTCTTCTTTTCTCCTCTCATTTATGAATATGTTTTGGAAATCTTCCCGTTGGTACATACAGAAAACACCTCATTGTTTTTGAGTACCACCTACCATTACATGGATCTAAGTGCCAAATTCAGACTTAAATTGAAGGAAGTAGGGAAAACCACTAGACCATTCAGGTATGACCTAAATCAAATTCCTTATGATTACACAGTGGAAGTGACAGATAGATTCAAGAGATTAGGTCTGATAGGGTGCCTGAAGAACTATGGAAGGAGGTTCGTAGGTTCGTGACATTGTACAGGAGGCAGGAATCAAGATCATCCCCAAGGAAAAGAAACGCAAAAAGGCAAAATGGTTGTCTGAGGAGGCCTTACAAATAGCTGTGAATAGAAGAGAAGTGAAAGGCAAAGGAGAAAAGGAGATATTCCCATTTGAATACAGAGTTCCAAAGAATAGCAAGGGGAGATAAGAGCCATTCTCAGTGACCAAGGCAAAGAAATAGAGGGAAACAATAGAATGGGAAAGTCTAGAGATCTCTTCAAGAAAATTAGAGATACCAAGGGAACATTTCACACAAAGATGGGCACAATAAAGGACAGAAATGATATGGACCTAAAAGAAGCAGAAGATGTTAAGAAGAGGTGGCAAGAATACACAGAAGAACTGTACAAAAAAGCTCTTCATGACCCAGATAATCACAATGGTGTGATCACCAACCTAGAGCCAGACATCCTGGAATGTGAAGTCAAGTGGGCCTTAGGAAGCATCACTATCAATGAAGCTAGTGGAGGTGATGGAATTCCAGTTAAGTTATTTCAAATCCTAAAAGATGATGCTGTGAAAGTGCTGCACTCAATATGCCAGCAAATTTGGAAAACTCAGCAGTGGCCACAGGACTGGAAAAGGTCAGTTTTCATTCCAATCCCAAAGAATGCTCAAACTACCGCACAATTGCACTCATCTCACATGCGAGCAAAGTAATGCTCAAAATTCTCCAAGCCAGGCTTCAATAGTACGTGAACTGTGAACTTCCAGATGTTCAAGCTGGTTTTAGAAAAGGCAGAGGAACCAGAGATCAAATTGCCAACATCCACTGGATCATTGAAAAAGCAAGAGGGTTCCAAAAAAAACATCTATTTCTGCTTTATTGACTATGCCAAAGCCTTTGACTGTGTGGATCACAACAAACTGTGGAAAATTCTTTAAGAGATAGGAATACCAGACCACCTTACCTGCCTCCTGAGAAATCTGTATGCAGGTCAGGAAGCAACAGTTAGAACTAGACCTGGGACAACAGACTGGTTCCCAATTGGGAAAGGAGTACGTCAAGGCTGTATATTGTCACCCTGCTTATTTAACTTATATGCAGAGTACACCATGAGAAACCCTCTGGGCTGAATGAAGCACAAGCTGGAATCAAGATTGCTGGGAGAAATACCAATAAACTCAGACACGCAGATGACACCACCTTTATGACAGAAAGCAAAGAGGAACAAAAGAGCCTCTTGATGAAAGTGAAAGAGGAGGGTGAAAAAGTTGGCTTAAAACTCAACATTCAGAAAAGTAAGATCATGGCATCTGGTCCCATCACTTCGAGGCAAATAAATGGGGAAACAGTGACAGACTTTATTTTTGGGGCTCCAAAATCACTGCAGATGGTGACTGCAGCCATGAAATTAAAAGAAGCTTGCTCCTTTGAAGAAGAGCTATGACCAACCTAGAAAGCACATTAAAAAGCAGAGACATTACTTTGCCAACAAAGGTCTGTCTAGTCAAAGCTATGGTTTTTCCAGTAGTCATGTATGGATGTTGAGAGTTGGACTATAAAGAAAGCTGAGCAACAAAGAATTGATACTTTTGAACTGTGGTGTTGGAGAAGACTCTTGAGAATCCTGTGGACTGCAAGGAGATCCAACCAGTCCATCTTAAAGGAAATCAGTACTGGATATTCATTGGAAGGACTGGTGGTGAAGCTGAAATTTTCAATACTTTGGCCACCTAATGCAAAGAACTGACTCGTTGGAAAAGAACCAGAAAATAGGAAAGATTGAAGGCAGGAGGAGAAGGGGACGACAGAGGATGAGATGGTTGGATGGCATCACCGACTCAATGGACATGAGTTTGAATAAGCTCCAGGAGTTGGTGAAGGACAGGGAGGACGGGCGTGCTGCAGTCCATGAGGTTGCAAAGAGCTGAACATGACTTCGTGACTGAACTGAAGTGGCAGAACTTCTTTCACCATCTGAAACTGAAGGAAGTTTAAGTTGCTTCACCTTTTGGGCCTTTAAACATTGCCAGTGGGATTATACCTGTTTAGGCACCCATATGAACAGGCCTAAGAATTTTTCTAGTATGTATCACTAGACTTACTGGGCAGAGGGTATTTTTGATGTGCTCCAGTACTGATGGAAGAAAGAAACTCTTATATTTCATAAAATGAGGAAATGGGGAAAAAAGCAATATCAATTCTTTTTTAGTCATCTGCTTCTTCTCAGAGTATCAGGGCAGGGAGCTATTTGTATATTTCTCTAGGATAATCTATCTTTGTTGAATTCTCTGTGCAACTGCCTTAAATTACACTCTGTAAGGGATAGAAGTTTGAAGGGGAAAAAAACAATTGATAAATGATGGAATCTACAGTAGCTTACTGTGGAGCCATATGCCTTCAGTGGTTAAAATAGTCAGCCTGCATGTACTGGGTTGGCCAAAAAGTTCATTTGGGTTTTTCCGTAAGATGGTGTGGGGAAATCTGACTGAACTTTTTGGTTAGCCCAGTAAAATCTGTAGCTTTTATCCCTTTAAAATTGGACAACTCCAGTGAAAGTGAATTTAGGCTAGAGATCTATAAGTAACAAATGGAATGAGCTTCCAGAACCTGGAATCTACCTCTACTTCCTGTATGACATCATAAAAAGTATTATTAATATGATGCAACAACGACGGCCTAGAAAAACCCAACATGAAACCATCAACCCACATTTACATTATTTCCATCTTCTCTAAGATGAAGAGACTCTCTTTCCAAGTTAAGTGTATACAAACAATATATAAGAGGAGAAAGAAAAACAAAGATGTGGAGGAACAGAATAAACCCAGAGGTCTTCCATTTCGAAAGATTAGAGAGCCAATGCCAGTTATCTCTTATTTCATAAGAAAATAAATGAGAAAAACAACAACACTGTTGATCTAAGTGGAGTAGGACATGGCAACCCACTCCAGTATTCTTGCCTGAAAAATTCCATGGTAAGAGGAGTGTGGTAGGCTACAGTCCATGCGGTCGCAAGGAGGTGGATACGACTGAGCACGCATGTCAATCGAAATGCCGTGTTGGAGAGAGAAGTAAAAAAAAATTCAATTTTAAATGCTTAGTTTTAGACAGAATGGTATGATAAACACACTCAAGAAGTTCTGTTAATCTAGAAGCAATCTGTGTAAGCACCAAATTTTTACCAACTCAGATGATTTCAGGAGTCCTGTGCATATCTAAACATTCTGCTAAGTGTAGCGTCACTAGGCAAGAAGGTTTTTCCATTGATTATCCAAAGAAAAGCTTACTGAATCGAATTCAAGAGGAAAAACATCTCTTAAAATATTTCATAATTAACATCAAATGATCCTCAAAATCACAGACTGAACAACAAGGTCTTACTGTATAGCACAGGGAAGTATATTCAATACCCTGTGATAAACCATAGAGGAAAAGAACATGAAAAAGAATGTGTCTGTGTGTATATACATATATACATACATATATGAATGAATCACTTTGTTGTACAGCAGAAATTAACAGAACATTGTAAATCAATTACACTTCAATAAAACTAAAAACAAAACAAGAGACACTGTTGAAAATGCTTTTCCCTCTAAAAATTTAAAGCATGTGGAAATTCCACCTAAAGGGTAGAAACTAACATTTTAGTGTCTTTGTCATGTAAGCATAGCTCCGTATTTTCCCCCATTGTTACAGTATGAACTTCAGCGATGGTGCAAGTGGAATGAGTACATGAATCAAGTTCCTCATTTCCAGTACGGCAGCCCAGCCACTGTACTTGGCCAACACTGGTAGCTAGCTTGGATAAACTCTTCACAGCCCATGAGGCAGGAGATAAGATTGTATACTGTTGCTTGTGATTACATCCAAACCACCTAGATCAGCACTTCCCACAGTCTGTTCTGCAGAATAGTAACTCCCAGAGATGCTCCGTGGAAAGGGTTTGAGGACAGTAATTTTCGGAAATGCCATGTGCCACTAGAGAACCATAATATTCATTAGCAGGAGAGGACCTAAAGAAACCAGTTTAACCCAGTGTTTCTCTCAAATTCATTTGACAATATAACCCTTTCATAGAGGACCACGGGGACTTTTATTCTGAGGAAAATCTTTTGGGAAACACTGGTCTAAATGCCAGGCTGGGACTTTCCTGGTGGTCCAATGGGTAAGAATCCACCTTCCAATGCAGCAGACGTGGGTTTGATCCCTGGTCAGGAAACGAAGGGGTTTCCCAGGTGGCTTAGTGGTAAAGATTTCACCTGCCAATGCAGGAGCCACAGGTGCGATCCCTGGGTCAGGAAGATCCCCTAGAGGAGGAAATGGCAACCCCCTCCAGTATTCTTGCCGGGATAATCTCATAGACAGTGGAGCCTGGATGGGTACAGTCCACTGGGTCACAGAGAGTCAGACGCGACTGAGCGTGCATGCAGGGAACTAAGATCCCACACGCCAGGAGGCAAGTGAGCCTGCGTGCCACAACCACAGTGAAGCGTCACCCACGAGGTAACAAAGGTCTTTCATGCTGCAGCTGGGACCCAATGCAGCCAAATAAATAAATATTGAAAAAAAATAAAATAGATGCCAGGTTGCAGGAAGCGCATGGTGTAAAAAAGGAGCCACGGAGGTCAGCTCTTCCAACACAGCTGGGACACAGAGGGGCCAAAATCTGTCACAAAGACCTTTTTGGTCAAAGTTTGAACCAAACAGAACTGAAAACCTGAAGTCCTGCCATGTTAAATGAGCAAGGCATGACCAACCAGAAAGATCCGAATGGAGCAGAGTGACCAGCCATCCATCTGTTTGTCCTCCCGCAGTACTAGTGGGAATTTTAGTCGGGAGACATCCGTATTCCAGTGGTCTCGCTGGATGGGCAATCCACTATCCATCCCCCAAATAAGTAAAGACTCGATATAGCCTTGATCAGCTCAATACTACAGAATATCTGTCCAAAATAAGAGCTTGGGTTTGGACATAAGTGGTTTTCTGACAGTAATGCAGACAGTATAATTTCCTCTGGAGTCAAGAAGCATGAAAGTTGGACATGTCATTAGCATAGACGAGGTGATTTACTTTCCTCTTACTGTCCAAGAAGTGCCTGCAGCCAGGCCCACCAGAGCTTTATCTACCAACGAAGTGTAAGAGAAAAGGGATCAGACTTGTTTCTGTCAGCTGTGTTGTTAACAGCACGTTTCTCATGGATCTTGATTTGGATCCTGGTTTGAGCAAACTAGCTGTGAAAGTGTTTGGGGGAGTCAGTCGGGAAAATGTGAATATGAGATGATATTGCGTGTGCTTAGTCGCTCAGTCGTGTCCGATTCTTTGCGACCCCGTGGACTGTAGCCCGCCAGGCTCCTCTGTCCCTGGGCTTCTCCAGGCAAAAATACCGGAGGGGGTTCCCATGCCCTCCTCCAGGGGATCTTCCCAACCCAGGTAGTGAACCCACGTCTCCCGCATTGCAGGAAGGTTCTTTACCATCAGAGCCCACCAGGGAAGTTCTAGATGATATTAGGGAATTACTATTAGTTTTGCTACCTATGATAATGGTCTTGGAGTGATACAGGACATTTTCCTGAGTTTTTAAAGATGAATGATTAGAGGTGCCTGTCATTTATTTTTATTTAAAAATAAAAACCCATAAATATGGCCATATCTTAGTTACTCTTAGGTGATGGCTATATAACTACACAATTGTACAACGATATCATTATATAATTCTCTCGTTTGAAAATTCTCAAAATAAAAAGTAAACACACAAAAATGAATGAATCTTACAAGTAATGCTGAGTTAAAAGAGCAAAACAAATGCACACACATACTGTGATTCCATTTATATAAGGTTCAAACACTGGAAAAACTAAATGTATGGTTTAGAGATGTATGTCTCTAAACCTTAAAACTACAAAGAAAGGATATGATGAAAATACAAAATCAGGACAGTGACCACCTTTGATGGGGAGGGAAACTGCAATCATAAGGTACATTAAGGGATTTCCAGATGCTGTCTGTCTGTCTGTCTCTCTCTCTATATATATAGACTTGGCAACAGTTATATGATGTTTGCTTTAAAACCATGTTAAACTATACATTGAGGTTTAATGAATTTTCTCAATGTATGTTTTATTTTCCAAAGTAAAAACATTCAAAGGACCTTCTTACTAACTCTGCTTCTCTTTTTACTGATTCAATAGTCCCTGAAGTGGAATAAAAACCCTAGCTACCATATAATGCAATTATACAGCTGGCCAGCAGACTTGCTCCTGATAATGAAAGAAAAAGTGATCGTAAGACAATAAAAGCCACAAGTTCTTTCCTGGTCATTTCTTTAAATAGTTCAGATATCAACACAGAATGATTGCTCTAATGCCTTCCAGTATCTGGACAGCAGGAAAGAGACCTTAGGTTTTGGGGGGAAGAAAGCAGGACAGAAAGTTTTAGAGGTGAGTAGTTTTGCAGAACTAAGAATTCAGATTTTTGAAAATAGGGTAGACTATTCTTGAGGTCCATCCTGGAAGCAACATGTAAGAAGCAATTTAGGGGAGTGTTGCAAGGCACAGGCTCAAAGCTCTGGGGAGGGCACTAGGGAAAGTTTGTTACAATTTGCAGATTGCATGTTCTCTCTCTCTCTAAGCCAATTTACAGAGGAAAAGTTCAGACCACATTGTAACAGAATAACCATCAGTTTTGTCTTCTGAGATTGATAAGACACAGCAGAAATAATTCTTTCTCCATTTATTGGTCCCTTCTTATGGACACATTGGTAGAGCATGATTTAATAAAACTAAGATCTGAAAAATAATGTATGTTAAGCTCTGTTTACAACCTTCACTTCATCCTTTCACCTACAGATCGCCTACTTTAAGAGACCTTTTTCATTAAGTGTGGAACAGGTGGCCCAACAGTGATCGAGAATGCAGTGGAATGAAAGTATTTATGTTAGAAATAAAGGTTTGATGCTTTACGGTTTGTTTCTATTACTCTGAGGGAAGTATGTTCTAACATCTTACTTTTTTGATTGGGTACAAAGCTACAATTCACATTTCCATCGGGTTCTCTGCTACCTCTAACACTTCCCCTGCCCTCCCAAGAATAAAAAGAAAATTCATTGATTTAGAGCTAGTTAAGTGAGTTTCTCTTCCAGATGTAGAGAGCATAATGCTATACTGCATTTCATTCCAGACACCTAATTATTATTGATCGCTTTATGATTGAAGAGCACTGCCCAAAGCACTGAAGAAGGAAATGTGAACCTCTGCCCAGCACAGCTCAATACCCCCAGCAACCACCTGTTACCTAAAAGATAGGAGGGTACTTGTTCAAAGGGCTGTGTGGTGCCAAGTTAATAGAAATAGGTTTGCCTGCTTCACTGCTTGTTTTCCCACTCATGGTCTGATCAGCTCTGATGCAATGAAGTTTCTAGAAGGCAGTGTTGAGATGTTTAGACTTTAAAATCTTCCTTCTCTAATACTTTCTAAGACAGAGAAAGATGACAGTGTTAGATTCAGGGCTTTTATTTGTTCTTATTATGTAGTCAGAACTATAGTCAACTGATCATTTTTGAACAAAAATTTTGAAACGACTATGTATAGTTATGTCAAATGTCTACCCAGACGAATATTTTGCCTGAAAGGGATATTTTTATGAAGACTCAATCTATCCTTTCCATTGCCATGGTAACACTCACACTGTATAATATTAGGAACTACTCATTTCCATGTAGTACTTTATTGTAAGTCTCACAATAACTCTAGAGACTTCCCGCTATTATCACTATTTTGCAGATAAAGAAGATGTTAAGCAACTTGCCCAAGGTGCAAAACTGTACTTGAACCCAAGCTGCATGATTCCAGTGTGTGAAAGCTTAAGTGTGGTATTATACTGCCCACCTAAGGCTCTCAAAGCCAGGAATATGCCTGTCAACTTATCCAGACTATCCATAAATAAACAACTGTGTACAGATAGGCTACAGTGCATACATAAAAGAACAAAAGATGTAACATTTGCTTACTTCTGGCCAAAATTTTGTCGCCTGTAAGATCATTTCTCAAATCATCTTATTAAAGCTTAGCCGTGGTTTAATTGTCACCAAATGAGGTTTCACAAAAGAAGACAAAGCATCCTGTCTTGCACATAAAACTCAGTATGATTGTTTTTAGTATCCTATTGAACTTTAGGAAAAAGTTAAACCAGCTGAAGGAAATACAGGGCCACACAAAAATTTATCATTTCTTTGATATGAGTATGATAAACGATGTTCATATTTAGGAAAGTCAGCATCTACTTAGTTACTTCCCATTGGTCATTTCTGATGGAGAGAACTATACAGGTAAGAAATGCTCAGATTTGCTATGTCCTTGAAAAACTGAGTTACATAAAGACTTTTATACCAAAGCAAAACAGAAATGCTCATGAAGAACAAATGCATAATAATCACATGTATTAAATAACAAAACTTTGCAAATCTAAGAGAAAGTCCAAGTAACTTAGGACTCTCCCTTCCTATTCTGCACACCAAACATGCTTTTCCATTTCCATTTCAATCTTCTCCTCTTGCAAGGTAAGATGCTTCACCCAGAAACAAACTGGGTTTGGCTATCCTTTTCCCAAGCATTCACCAGCAAATGATAAAAACAATATGGCCAAATAGCATGACCTTCAAACAGGAGAAGAGAATTTTTCACCTGTATTAGGAGGGGGAAAAAACAAACCAACCTTCAGTACCTAGATACTATTCCACCCCCCGACCCCCAAAAAATCCCAGAATATCTGAATAGCAGGTGTGTGAATCGAACATTTACCCAGGCAGCAATTGGAAAAATTGAAAAACATAAACACTGCCAAAAGAAGAAATCTCAAAATAAATGCAACGAAGAAGAAAGGTCCAGAAGCACGGGGCTATTCAGAGCTTTCCCTGAGGCTCTGCTTATTCTTACAGATGCCATTAGTTCCACCCCCCCCCCCCCCCCAAGACAAGGCAGCGAGATGTGACAAGCAGCACAGTGCTCCCTTAAATGAATGCTCAGCCTTCTCCATTCATCTTTTGTGGTTGCAGCTTCTGAGTTTTGTTTCTGATGGGTATTTTTGCACTCCTTGTGAAGTAACTGTTATATGCAGAATGAAAGCTGACAAACGTGCAACCTTTAACTCACCAATGGAAATAGCAGAATTCAGTGTCCTTCTTTGCTTGGGACTGATTCTTTATGACATCATGCATGGATCCTTTTTCCCCATAAAACTGTCTAGCAGTTTCTCATTTCTAGGGATTGACTCTCAATGATGCGCTGATTTGAGGAAATGTCTGGGCCAGGGCAGCCATTTATTTTTTATTTTTATTTTATTTATTGGCTGCACCAGGTCTCAGCTGCAGCATGCAGGGTCTTTAGTCATGGCATGTGAACTCCTAGTTGCGGCATGAGGGATCTAGTTCCCTGACCAGGGATCAAACCCCGGCCCCCTGCATTAGAAGCGCAGAGTCTCAGTCCCTGGACCACCAGGGAAGTCCCTCAGAATTCAGATTTAATGACCCTTAGTACCATCTCGGGCTTCCCAGGTGGCGCTAGTGGTGAAGAACCCGTCTGCCAGAGTAGGAGAAATAAGAGATGCTGATTCGATCCCTGGGTCAGGAAGATCCCCTGGAGGAGGGTTCCAGTATTTTTTGCCTGGAGAGTCCCACGGACAGAGGAGCCTGGCAGGCTACAGTCCATACGGTTGCAAAAAGTTGGACACAACTGAAACGACTCGGCATGCACATGCGCAGTACCATCTCAGCCTGAGCGAGTGAGCGGATGACGTGTTTGATCGCCGTGGTCCTGCCAGGAATCCAGCTGACCTCAACCGTGCTCACAGCCCAAGTAAATCATCAACCCCTTTTCTTTCTTCCTCACAAACCCACAAAGTGGTTTCCCTGGCCTCATCAGCAAGTCAATAGGAAATCTTGCCCAAGGTTGTGTCTATACAATATTACAGGAATGAGTCCTGAAAACAAATCAGTCAGCTTGATTTGATTTCGTTCCCTATTAAAACATCCTGTCACCTGACACAGCTAACGCGATAAATTAACTGCCCTGAAAGCTCGAAGACAGAGCTGGAATAGAAACAGTCTGGACTTTGTCACACGTTGTCAGAACTCTTAGCTCAGGGACTCCATCAGCTTAGCCTTGTTTAAATTGTGGTAAAATACACTTTACATAAAATCAACCATCATAACCACTTTCAAGGGTACAGCTCTGTAGTATTAAATATAGTCACGTGGCTGTGTAACCAGTATTTTCACCTGGTGGAATGGAAGCTCTGTGCCCATTAAACAGTAACTCCCCTTTCTTCTCCCTGATGCACAGGCCTTGGCAACCACTATCCTCCTTTCTGCATCTGTGAATCTGACTTCTCCGGGTGCCTCGTATACATGATATCAGACAATTTGTCTTTTCTTTGTGACCGGCTTGTTTCACTTAGCAAGGTCCATCCATGTTGTAGCATCTGACAGGACTTCTTTCTTACAGCTGAATAAATATTCCGTTTTATTTGTATATACAGTGCATTTTGTTTATCCATTCATCTGTCGACGGGCCCTGGGGTTGCTTCCACCTCTTGGCTACGGTGAATAACCCTGCCATGAACATGTGTGTGCAAATATCCTTTGAGATCTCGCTTTTGTTCTTGTGGGTGCATACCCAGAGGTGGAATGGCTGAACCATGTATGTGGTAGTTCTGTTTAATATTTTTAGGAACCACCATACTGTTTTCTAGAGTTTCTGCACCATTTTACATCCCCACCAAAAGGGCACAGGGCTCCAATTTTTCCACATCATCACCATTTTTGCTTTTTTAAAAACAGCCATCTGAATGGGTGTGAGGAGATGAGCTTAGTTTGAAGAGGTCAAAACACAGGGGCAGGAAAATTATAAGAATCTAGTATCTAATATCTGGCTATGAGCTTAAATGCTTTTAAAAGTTGCCATTTATTCACCTCAGGGCACAGAAATAATATTACAAGCTAAAGGCCTCCTTTGACCCTCTGGGATTATAAGACTTGATTTATAGAGGAAAAGTAAGGATACATTTTATGGAAAGGATGATTAAGTTAAGAAGGAAGGTTATATTTTTCAGAGAAAGAGATAAAGGTTTTGTTGTTATTGTCATTTTTATTTTCAAAATAGAAACTCATCCAGAAATTTCTTCACAATTCATGAAGGACAGTAACTTCACTGCAAATTCTTATATCTCTCCACTGTGTGTGATAAAAGTCTTTATATAGAGTCAACATTTCCAGTTTATGAGGAAACCTGGCTACTTGGTATGCACTTATTCTCTTTCTTTGAAACTTCTATGGGGCTTGAAACAATGCTGTCCTCTCAACCTGAGTTCCTCAAGTGAAAATTTAGGAGGAAATACAATTGCGTCCAAGGTAGCAAGTATACATTCTGTATGGTTTTCAACTCTACGCTTCAAACAGATGGAGAATATATTTATAATGAAAAAAAGAACCTGTGACTATGTAAAACAGGTATTGACAAACTTTTTCTGTAAAGGGTGACAGAGCCACTGTCTTTATGGAAACTATAATACTCAACTTTGTCACAGCAGTTCTACACAGTATACAAATGAATAAGGTGGCTATGTTCCAACAAAACTCTATTTACAAACACAGGACTGGAAATAGATTTGCCCTGTGGGTCATAGTTTGCTAACCCCCGCTCAAGAAGACCCAAGAAAAGGAACTTTACAGAGTTTTCCTGTCAGTTGAAAGAAGAAGAACAAATCTTCAAGCACTGTGGCAAAAAAAAAAAAAAAAAAAAAAGACAATCAGCAAAAGAAACCTTGACATCATTTCTTTCAAAACTAAGTACAAAACTGTGGCTTTCCCATAAAAAAAAAAATGTACCTCAGGGCTCCAATGTTACTTTCACGCCTTTGATCCTTGATCTAAAGAAGCTTATGATACATAAGAATTGACATAACCTCAGATGTAGAAACCTGAAATCCTAAGTTGCTCAAAAGATAGAGTTTCACTTTACAAAGAAGAAAATCCCAGGCAGAAATGGTCTGCTTCATCACACGTCACTTCAATTCTTGCTGTCAGTAGAAGGAAATGACATGTTCCTCATTAAATACAATTGGAGGCTCCCAGATAACCACTGGAAGGGAATGCCGGACCAATCCTTCTCACGTCCACCCATTTTCTCCTTGTGGTTGGCCCAAAGTGGTGACAAAGACTCTCTCCTTGACCAAACTCAAGTCTAAGTCTAGAGGTTTTCTCTGAACCTCTTGCTGACTTGGCCTCCGCCTTGGCCTGTGTGTGGTATTAGTCACTCAGTCATGTCCAACTCCTTGCAACCCCTGTGGACTGTAGCCCACCAGGCTCCTCTGTCCATGGGATTTCCCAGGCAAGAATACTGGGGTGGGTTGCCATTTCCTACCCAGGGGATCTTCCCAACCCAGCGATCGAACTGGGTACCCGTTATTGCAGGTGGATTCTTCACTGTCGGAGCCTCCAGGGAAGCCCCAGCTTGGCCTGGAAGAACTCAATTTTCAACACAAATGCTTTTGTTCACTCCCCTACACTAGGAGACTTGAAGAAACACACAGTTTCCAGCAGCTCAAGGCTGTGTCTCTGGGGTGATGACTCTAGTCCCCCAAAGTGCCTGCCTGAAGCTCAGTGCTGCCGAAAGAAGGGACTGCTTGCTCCAGGCAAAACCCAACACAGGGTCCTGGCTCCCTTTTCTCAGGGTACTTACTTTAGAAAACTGACAGGAGTAGGTCTTTCTCTGTCCCTTTGAGACAGACACAGATGTACATGTGCCTTCTACAGCCCAGGAGCGTCTTTCTCAGGGATGTAGAAGCCAGTCCTTCGAAGCCTAAGCGTGAGAAGCGACAGAACCCGTCTCCGAGGCTCCGCGGGAGGCTGGGAGCCAAACGTCAGTAACAGCCTGCGAACAGCGGCCTGCTCACAGCGCGGGCCAGCTGCAGCAGCTTCCCTTCAGCAAACCCAGGGTTTAAAGGCCTCGCGCCTTCTGTTTGCATGAAGCGGAGCTCAGGTCACACGGGTACCACCATTGCAATAGTAAGGACTCACATCTGTCTCACTGCCTGTAACCAATGTCCAGCTTTCTCTGTGGCCATGGTTATTGCTCCACACTGCCTTCAAGAGACACGGTTCCATCTTTAATGCTCAGGCCCCAGGAAGGACAAAACTCCCTCCCCTTCTTTTCGTTAGCAGGCGGGAGACACATCGCCTCTTCAATCCCAAGGGGTCCAAGCAGCCTCTGATGCTTCACAGGAGAATCCAAGAGACATGTTTTCCTCTTCCACCACCTGGAGCCTGCTCTCCCTCCTTTCAGGTTTCTAGAGAGACTGGCCTCCATGCCCAGGTGAGTAACAACAGCGACAGACTCCCGCAGTCCCAGTCCCCACGTGCATGGGTCACCTGTGCAATATAAGCTCAGCACAGTACAACAGCGTAGAAGTCAGACCACAGGAATTACCAAACACAGAAGCCAGACTTACTTTATTTTTATTCTGGACAAACAAGAGGAGGGGAAAAGGTATCTGGATGACTTAATCCCAGCGATTTAAACCTACCAGTCAGACAATTTTGAAAGTACCACTGTATGTAGCACCTCTGAATTCGGATGGTTTGTGCTCAAATCTAGTTCACACGGTTATTCATTTATTCAGTCACCAAAAACTGAGTATCTTTGTAGTTAAGGCACTGGACTAGCTTCAGACAGTAGGCACATTCCATTAACTTGATTCCTTGGTACACCTTGAAAAATTAACTTTTGTCTTCTGTACTTACTAAAGAAAAACAGAGCAGATACACTGGGGTGCAGACACATGTACCCCAATGTCACTGAAGCAGTGTTTGCAGCAGCCAAGATATGGAAGCAACCTAAATGTCCATCAACAGATGAACGGACAAAGAAAATGTGGTACAAATACACAATAGAACACTGACCAGCCATAAAAAAGAATGAAATAATGGCATTGTAGCAACATGGATGGAACCAGAAGTATCATATTAAGTCAGAAAGACAAAGACAAATACCATGGGACATCACTTATATGTAGAATCTAAAAAAATAATACAAATGAACTTATTTACAAAACAGAAACAGATTTACAGACACGGAAAAGAAACTTATGGTTACCAAAGGGGAAAACTGGAAGGGGAGGGACAAATGAGGAATTTGGGATTAACACAGACATACTACTATATATAAAATAGATAATCAACAAGGATCTACTGTATAGCACAGGGAACTATACTCAATATTTTGAAATAACCTATACTGGAAAAGAATCTGAAAAGGAGTATTTTAATATATATAAAAGAATACACATATAACGGAATCATTTTGCTACATAGCTGAAACTAACACAACACTGTAAATCAACTATACTTTAAAAAAAAAAAAAGGCTCAGGGAACTCAAACCGGGACTCTGTGATGAATCAAGAATGAGGGAACACATGTATACCTATGGCTGATTCATGTTGATGATGGCAGAAACCAACATAATATTGAAAAACAATTATTCCTCAATTAAAAATAAATTAAGAAAAAAATTTAAAAAAAGAGAGCAGGACAAAACCAAGCCAAAATCTAACATCTCATACTTCCAGACTTTGCAAAGAAGATTTCACATCCGGAGTGCCAAAGATTGTTCACTGATTACCTTGGCAGCCTCAACTGCTAATTTTGTAGTGCTTCCCAAAGACAGTGATTCCCTTTTAATAAAATAAATTGTAATTGCCACTACTATATCATCAACCACGATGTCAGGGACACCTGTTGCATATTACTACACGTGGGATGTGGAGGGTAGTGGGAGGCCTTAGTGTTCGCAGAACGCGCAGTGCAGACGAGGGCACAGGTCTCCGGGCAGAGTTTTCGAGCTCAGGGGAGAGACAGCAGGGGATGCCGTGTGCTCAGAGGAAGGACGAGTCTCGTGGTAAGTGAGCCAGGTACGACTCTGGCCAGGATCAGACGGGAGGGCAGAAGTCAGCTCTGTGATGACCTGAGCCAGCAGGGCCTGCTCGTTAATCAGAACGAGAACAAAGATCTCCACCAGTTCTCCCACCAAGTGGTTGTGACCTCCTCTGAGTTAATGATTCAGAGGAGGGTTACCCACATGAACCTCTACTTTAATAGAAGAAATTGATGCATGTGATGAGGGGCCATTTGAATTTATTTTATTTTCTAGTTTCTAATTGAAGTATAGTTGATTTACACTGTGTGTTAGCTTCAGAGGTACAGCAAAATGATTCAGTTATACATATATCCACATCTATTTCTTCAGATTCTTTTCCCTCATAGATTATTACAAAATATTGAGTATAGTTCCCTGTGATACATAGTAGGACTTTGTCGGGTATCTATCTTATATTGAATTTCTTTTCTTAAAAGGGAGTCCAGTGTACTATTTTACTTATAGTGGTTCTTGGAAAGGATATTAGAAGAAAGGAGATTAGGGAATTTCAAGAAACTCAAATTTTGAATGACATCTGAGTTTAAGCTTCTTTTTCTAAACTTCTGGCTTTTTAAAAGCTCCTTCCAATATTATTAGAAGAACATGGGAAGGTTGCATGTTTGTATTTTAGGTTCAGTCACATAATTGAAATGAATCCCTAAAAAAAAAAAAAACAAAAACAAAAAACACAGCTCTACACAACAGATCTAACAAGCTAAGGAAGCTTTTAAACTATTTTAATTATCATTTTAAAAGCAGAATGCTACATGTTACCAAATTAAATGAAGTTAAAATTCCACAAAAATTTGAATAGGCTTTTGAAATGGAAATATTAACTGACAGGATTTTAAAATAAACCTTGTTCTTGACTTAATTGAGAGTTATAGGAATTAAATGTAGCATCTACACAGCATGTGAGTAATGTCATTTTTGGAGAAATGCAAGGTGAAATACATCTCACTGAATGTGCTCAATCTCAATGGAAGATTCACCCCAACCAGAAGGCAGACTCTGCTTGGCCTTCCGGGCCCAGAGACTTCACAGGATTCTATACAACAGGAAGGACAACCAAACCTCAACTGTCTGTTCCGCTTCAAGTGAATGAGCAATTTTTGAGTATTTTATCTGTGGATTTCATTCATCTTTTTTTTCCAATAATTTTTTTGGTATGTTTTGATTTTAGCCCATCCTATGCTCCAGGCATACAGGCAGGCATTGGAAACAGAATGGAGAATAAGTCATCTAACCTGGTCTTAAGAATCGTGGCTAACTGCTCTGCCCAAGTATTCTGATTTTGGAACCCTAGTTTTAGTAGCTGAGTCCTTTTCTCAGTTTCATCTTTGAACTCTATTCTAAGGGACTAAGAGTCTCCTGTTTCTTCCACTTTTGCTAAGTTGTTGTTTTTTTTCGCCCCCTGAATATTTTTGCTTGGGAATGCAATCATGAGTTTGAATCAACAGGCCTGTTCCTATCTCACTGTATTCAGATAACTTTCCATTACCTTTTCATTCTCCCAGTGATGTAAGTGCCCAATTCTTACATCAAATCCCTTCCTGCACTGAACTCAACTGATGCCCCAATCCTGATGGGGAGGTAAGGAAGGGGTCTGACTCTGGGCTGGGAGTGAGATAGGTTCATCTTTTGAATGAGTTAGGATATCCCAATGAAAATGTCTTATGGTCAAATCAAACATATGCAAACTGGAGAACTGACAAGAAATCTGAAGCAAACGGATAACCAAACAAGTCTCAATATAAAATCAAGGGAGAGAACGGGCTTGCCAGGGAAATGAAATTGGATAAGAAACCACAAAAGGACAATGACTGAGCCTTAGAGACAGACACTGTGATGAAGCCGTAAGACATACATTCAAAGAAGTGAGAAGGCAAAAGCAAAGCTGTTGGAAAGTAGGCAGTAACAAATTTTAGGTATTTTGAAGTTGTATGCAAGAACTAGTATTACTGTCTTTCCCAGAGGTCCTCTATTTCATGTAAGGGTTGTGTAACTATTGTGTGAATAATACCTTAAGGATTTCCTATGTCAATCATAATCAAAGTAGAATTTTTACCTTCTTAAATATTCATGATAAAGTTACCCTCATTTCCTAATTTGCACAGCTGAGAGAAAAGCACTTTAACTTTCCAAATAAGAAAATTACACTTTCAAAACTTGTATGTATCCACCTATGAATGGGCTTCCCTGGTGGCTCAGATGTTAAAAAATCTGCCTGCAATGCAGAAGCCCTGGCTTCAAACCCTGGGTCAGAAAGATCCCCTGGAGAAGGGAACAGCTACCCACTCCAGTCAATCCTAAAGGAAATCAACCCTGAATATTCGCTGGAAGGACTGACGCTGACGCTCCAATACTTTGACCACCTGATGTGAAGAGCCAACTTACTGGAAAAGACCCTGATGCTGGGAAAGATGGAGGGTAGGCGGAATAGGGGGGCAACAGAGGATGAGATGGCTGGATGGCATTAGCGACTGAATGGACGTGAGTCTGAGCAAACTCTGGAAGACAGTAAAGGACAGGGAAGACTTGTAAGCTGCAGTCCACGAACTGGACACAACTTAGGGGCTGAACAACAACAACCACCTATAAGTATTAGTCTGAGAGAAAGTGAAAGTGTTTTAATCACTAAGTTGTGTTAGACTTTGCAACCCCCTGGACTATAGCCGCCAGGATCCTCTGACCATGGAATTCTCCAGGCAAAAACGGGAGTGGGTTGCTATTTATTTCTCTAGGGGATCTTCCTGACCTAGAGACTGAGCCTGGGTTTCCCGCACTGCAGGCAGATTCTTTACCATTTGTGCCACTATTAGCCTACAACTGATTTATTCAGATACAGAGAAAATTCAGAGTCACACTCTCCTACCAAGACCTCCAAAATAAGAAACTGATTTGAAGAGTAAAAAAGGGTTAAAAAAAAAAATCTAAGTCTCAGCTTACAAATTTGAGGTGGGAATTTTATAGGACTAGCTTAGAGCATACCAGCTTTCGTCATTTAGAATACACCTAAAAGGTTATTTTCAAATGCACCTAACTAAAATCACAGGTTGGATGAAGTTCCTAATGAGGTCATTAAACTATCCTCAAGTCTCATGTTGCCAGTTTATGAGAAGGTTCAGCTAAAATTTTAACTTGCCTCAATGGAATTGCAAAATTTATACTGGGTTCATGGTTGCTCAGCAAAAATACGCAAGAAGAAAAGGCTTTGAGGTTGTGAGCTGAAGCTAAATCTTCCATATCTGTCAATTCCTTTCCAGTTTAAAGAAATCACTGGAACGGCAGGTGAGCCAATTAAATGAGTATGAATCTGAAACTCAGGTAACACTTTTTTCTTTATATTGATGTATTTTAACTTAGAGAACTTTCACTTTTACTAATGATTTGAAACAGATTCAACGAACTGTCTTCCCCTTAAGAATCCAGGTATTACTTTGAAATAGTTGCTAGAGTTTTAAGTCACCACAGCATTCACAAATCTAAATCGAAGTCAACTTTCCAGCTAGCAAGAAGCCAAAAAAGCAATGCAGCCAGCAGAGTGGATGGCACAAATCCATGCATTAAAACTCACGCAGTTAAATCATTTTGAGGGCTCCCCAAGCCCCCACTCCCAGCTAGTTCACTTTAATTTTAGTTACAATCTGAATGGGCTTGGTAGTCTGGTTTTCTAGACCATAGAAACATAAATCAGAAAGCCAGAAGCAGCCGGAGAAGAGCAGCATCACTGAGAAATGGAGATGGGGGAAGGGATTTTAAAGCAAAAAAGACCAAACGGTTCTACACCCTTTAATAGCCCCTGTGAGCATCATTATTCAGGGCATGCATAGTAAGAAATGTTTTAATAAGGACCCTGAAGCATCCCAAAAGTATAAAATTAGGTTTACTGTACTCTGAGGAGAAATAGAAAAGCACATATTTCAAAGAGAAATTGATTTTTTAAATTCTTTAAGGCACAGAAGAGAGAGACTCTTGGTAAAATGACTAATACAGAACACCTAATTTCCTAATGCTTAACGAAGTGTTACATTATTTCCATAATGATGTCAACTGACATAAATCATAGGGAGACAGGGTTATGTATACAGCTTGATAACGCTGTGGGCCTGTGCTTGGCTAAAAATACCAAGGAAATTAACAATGTAATAAAGGCATACTGATATTATTGTTTTCTAAGCACTTCAACAACCTTAATATGTATTTCTGAAGTTCAGAAAATACACATTACACTTTCAAAGTGACAAAGCCAGGACACGGTTCTAATTCTACAGTATCATGCTTATCAAGCCTAGTTTTTTTAAATCTAGATTCCTAAAGACCAGTGGGTATTAAAATTTCTGGGAGCTGTCACTAAAGCCATCTACCATTTAGAGAGTAAGAAGATACTTTGTGGGGGGACCCCCACTGGTGTCTGATTCTGAGAAATATCTTCTTTGGTCAAACACAAAAGAATGCAAAAATGGCTCTAAATAAGCCATAATTTGTATAAGCCATGCAACCCAAAGATGGGACAAAGTCTAACACAGGAAAAAAGAACAAAACCAAAAACCCCAAACCATGGCCTTCAAGCATAACGAATCATCCATACACAATACATCAGAGGTACATCTACATTTATACCTTCATACACATACGCTACGTTCAATTTTTTCTATAGGTTATAAACTAGTTATGTATTTTCAAGTTGTATGCTGCTGCTAAGTCGCTTCAGTCATGTCCAACTCTGCACGAACCCATAGACGGCAGCCTGCCAGGCTCCCCCATCCCTGGGATTCTCCAGGCAAGAATACTGGAGTGGGTAGCCATATCCTTCTCCAATGCATGAAAGTGAAAAATGAAAGTGAAGTCGCTCAGTCGTGCCCGACTCTTCGTGACCCCATGGACTATAGCCTACCAGGCTCCCCCATCCATGGGATTTTCCAGGCAAGAGTACTGGAATGGGTCAAGTTGTATGAATATATGGCAAATATCAAACAGCTAGGGAATCAAATATTTTTAAGAATGGACGAGAACTCAAGGACTTTCTAATCTTCTAAGAGACAGAAGCCGAAAGAGATTCCAGTGATGTATGTGCTCAACATCAGTAATTAAAACCAAAAGCTGAACTCTACGATACTTTCAGTCACACGGAGAATCAATGTCAGGAAGATCAGATGCATGTCATACACAAACCTCTCTTACTTTGCATTTTCATTCCTTGAGTCTTATTCCCTCAAAACAGCCAGATATGCATTTCATGTTGGAGTCAAGGAGTCAGCTGGGAGAAATGCAAAAGAAGAGGGATTTCCCAACAGTTAACAGTTAAAATTTCTGCAGGCAGTCAATAGCTGCCAAAATTTAAAAACTCTGGTCAGACGATTCACTTCCATACTCAACTTCTATATGATTCTTTAGAAATAGTGTCAGTTGTTTGCACTGTATAAAACGTTAAAAAATATATACATCAATTTATACTTCAGCACCTACTACAGAGAGACGCTTATCTCCAAAAATTCAAACTCAAATCCAGAAATACAGGCTGATGCATAAAGTTTTAACATTTGGTAAGGAATACAGATTTTGGAGTCCAACAGACCTGAGCTCAAGTTCCATTTCCACTGTTTACTAGCTGTGTGACCCTAGACAAGTTACTGGGCCTCTCTGAGCCTCAGTTTCCTGGTTGGTAGATCAGAAATGATGATGTGTGTCACATAATGTGGCTCTGATGTTTAATGAGCAGGTAGATATTGAACACACGCTGAACATTTAGCTTAGATACTGCAGTGGGTTATACATTTTTGTTCTATGGCTAAAAGGCTTATTCAAGTTCATTCCAATCTTTAGTGGGAACCAGGCCTCAGTCTCTTGGTATAAACCAGTCACCCATTCTCTTACCTTGAAGTCTAACCAGCATGGAGCACACTTAAAATTAGCAAGTAGTCTTTTACAGGCATCTGTGGTTATTTTCTTTCCTGCTCATTTGAAGAATTGAGTAGTTTCATTCCTTCTTTCATTCTCTCCCTTTCCCTTTTTTTACCTCCCTTCCCCTGCCCAAAACACTGATCTGGTACTTACTAGATTAAGTAATAATAAATATCAATGTATTCTGAAACATAAACACAATTATGTATCTTTACCGTTTAGGAGATTGAGATAATTTCTAATTCACATACACATTTAAACAGAACTCACTCAAGTCATAGCATTATGCTTCTTTTGTGTTTTTTTTTTTTCTTCCTGCATGGTTATATGGTGGTATGAATCTTGAGAAGGAAGTCTTACTTGAATAAGAAAAATGTTTCTTAAATATTATTAAATTCATATTAGACATTAACCAGACACAGACGCAGAATCTGGACATTTTCCACGTGGAAATATCTTCACACGAAAAGCATTTATTTAACCTGGACTACGTTCAATGTAGTATTTTTTAAAATACAAGAACTATGCCTCTAAATATTGGGATTTTTCTCATTTAAATCCTTAACCACAGACTCAAATTTTAATGAACTTTCAGGAATGATATATTTCCCCCTTTGTTGGATGGAGATAGTCCTATGAATCCATAGGACTAGCCATTATAAATTATTTTTCAGTGGGTTTCTTCCATTGACAGTAACACTTAAAACAACTGGAAGGTGGATTTCCCTGGTGGTCCGGTCATGAGGAATCCGCCTGCCGATGCAGAGGACATGGGTTCAATGCCTGGTCTGGGAAGATTCACATGCTATGAGGCCCGTGCAAATACTGAGGTCCGCCTGCCCCCAGCCAGCACTCCACAGCGAGAGAAGCCCCTGCAACGAGAAGCCGGCGCCGCAACAAAAGGCAGCCCCCGCACACAGCGACGAGGACCCAGCACAGCAAAAATAAAGAGTAAATTCCTTTTAAGAAAACTGCAAGGTAAACTGGAACACCTCAAAAAGCTGCCGGCCTTGAAAACAAGATAAAATCAAGGTATGAAGATAATCATAACAGAAAGACTGCCACTAAGGTTACTAGTTACTACGAATACAAATAAAAATCAGAGCAGAGCAAGTACCTAAGAATGTGCAAGAAGATTACGCCTAGAAATACCTAAAACTACAATGAGAGCAGGAAGCAATTACAGTCAAGGCCCCTGACTTGCTATGTGCTCTAACACTGGTAAGAATACTGGATTAACGAACACTCAACAATTTCTCCCAGGGGGAACACAGGGTTAGGTTCCTTCAAGCCTCTGGTCACAGTATTTTTGTCAAGGGATCAACACATAATTTTGTTTCACACGTGTTTCTTTTTTTTTTTTTCTTCCCCAGTTTTATGGGGGTATAATTGACAAATAAAATTTTAAGATGTTTAAAGTGTACAAAGTGGTTGATACCTGTACACATAGTGAAAAGATTTCTCCATCACATTAATTAACACATCTATCACCTCACATATTTATTTCATGTTGTTGACTCATTAACCTTGAACTGCCAACAGCACTATGACTCACGCTTGAACAAAAGGCTTATCAAACACACGCATTTCCTCCATAAGGCACAGCACAAACTTCCTACACTAAGAAACAGCAGACAGCGCTTCAACACTGCGTGTGGGCATCATTTTAAACAGAGAAACCACCAACAAAAAGCCTGAAAAGACAAAAAACATGGCACTAGGAAGCCTGCACAGGGCACTTAGTTACCATATGAGAACAGGAACAAGATGGCAGATGATTGCCTTATTTTGTTTCAGCAAGAAAGGCACACTTTGTTAGCGAGCTCAAATTCTTCACTGCTCTGCAGATGTCTGCAGATGACTGCAAAAGTGTCGCAAGCACTGATGTTGGGGTTACAAGTAAATGTTAGCGAGCAGGTGAATTTGGAAACATCAAATCTGTGAACAGTTCATAACTTTATTCTTGTTACAAATGAAGCCACAATAGATTGATAATCAAATTGCCCTAGTGCCTTAATTATAGTACCTGCTTATAGGAACAAGATTTGGAAGGAATTGTGCCTTTTTTTGTGTAAGACGAAGTCCAAACCTATAACCACATAAATATTAACACATGGAATCGGCGATCCAGATGCAGGATTACTTACTCATGGACGACGTTACACTGATGCAAAAATATGGAAATCCAGCTGTGGGGGCCAGAGTTTGAACATAAGGAGTTAGAATAAGATCAGTGACCTACACAGTAAGTGTTTGGCAGAAAGTAAATTCCTCAGGAATTGCCTGGTGGGTATAAAACTTAATACCACTGCTTCAGTAAAAAGTGAGGCCAGAACCTTTAGAAAAACAAATTCTCAGTTTTCCTGGCTCATGCTGTCCATTATAGTAGCCCCTACCCACCCCCCCAACCCCCCACCCCCCCCCCCACAACTATTTAAGTTCATAAAGTGAAGTGAAGTGAAAGTTGCTCAGTCATGTCCGAGTCTTTGCGACCCCATGTTCTATACAGTCTATGGAATTCTCCAGGCCAGAATACCAGAGTGGGTAGCCTATCCCTTCTCCAGGTCATCTTCCCAACCCAGGGATCGAACCCAGGTCTCCCACATTGCAGGCAGATTCTTTACCAGCTGAGCCAGCAGGGAAGCCCAAGTTCATTAAAGTCAAACACAAACCCAAACTCAGCTCCTCAGTCTTACTACCCACATCTCAAGTGCTCTGTGGCTGGGGTTACACGTGCCCAGGGTCACTGTTCTGAATGGTTCACAGTGAGGTGAGGATCAGGTGAGGGGCTTCAAGCAGAGACCCCTCGGTTTAGTGGAGGATCCCAGACTGTCCATATCTGGGAGCTTTCTCAAGGCCTGAACACATTCCCCAGTTAAGAGTCCTCTAGTCTCCTTGGAAAACACAAGCCTTGGCTGCTGGCATGCCTAGCCCAGGACAGGGGTGGGTGAAAAGATGGGCCTCATCACAGGTCCACAAGCAGTTGCATGTTATTCATCACAGAGCCCCACTACCCCAGTGGGCATGGCCCATGTGGCCGTAACCACACTGGTTCAAGCTCCACAATGGCTGAGCTCCATTTCTTTTGCCAGGATTTGAAGCAGGGAGCCGTTGCTTCTCTGCATGGGTGAACAAGGGGATCCAGAGATCTAACTGCTTCTTACATGATCTTTTAAAGAATCCACCTTTTCCAGCCCCACCTGCCCACCGCCCCCCACTCCCCCCACCCCCCCGCCACCTCTTTAGAGCTGCCTGAAGCCTCTGGCTCCTGAAAATTTCTGGGGTTCTGCAGCATCAATTTTCTGGCCCATGGCTCCAAAACGGTGAAGAGTTTGTTTTCACCTTTCTCTGGTCTGCTCAATCCGTTCATCTGCTTTTCAGCTTTGAAAGTTTTGTTGAATTTTGTTTCTATTATTCTGCTCTCCGTTATTTTCTTTGTCCTAGTAGCTTCATGTGTCTATTGCCCTTTAATATCACTTACTGGTGTTTCAAGAGGGTGTGATGACAAAGTCATGGATTCAGTCCACCATATTACCTGAAGGCCCTTAAGTTGTACTTCAAGATCTGGGTCTTGACGTGGACAAATATTTGTATCCCCTCCATCCCTCCGCAAGTTCATCAATGTGATGGTGTTTGGAGGTGGGCCTCTCAGAGGTAATGATGATTAGATGAGGCCATGAGGGCCGGGGTGGTCCCCATGATGGGGTTAATGTCCATACAAAAAGAGGCACCAGGAACTTTGTCGCGCTCTCTCCACCACATAAGGACACATTGAGAAGGTGGCCGTCTGCAAGCTAGGAAGAGAGCCCTCATCAGAACCCAACCATGCTGGTACCCGGATCTCAGACTTCCAGCCTCCGGAACTGTGAGAAAATAAATTTCTGTCCAAGCCACCCAGCATGTGACATTTTGTTACAGCAGCCAGAGCTGCCAAATATAAGATCCTGTCTTTCATCAAAAGTCCTCTCTAGATAGACATGAGCCAGTATTTGACTAAAAACTGAGCTTCATTAGTGGCCACGATGCACACAGGTAAGTGGGGTCCCAGTGACAACAAACTGACCAAGAGACAAGTCATAAAGAGCCTGCACGCTAGACTAGCACGGACATGTGCTTGAATGCCCTCAAGGGGTTTCGTTTCATAGAGAACACACAACTATTTCATTAATTTAAGAAAATACATGGAAACAGGCGCTACAATTGCCTTTAATGACCTGAATCCCAGGGAATACTACTGGTCACGGAATTCCATGGCATGGGGTGCCATGCTCTGGTTCTTCCAAGTCGGCTGGAGATGAAGCCCGGCCCAGGCACCCACACCTCCAGGTTCCAGTGGTATGCGTCTGATTAAAACTTGGGGAGAGGGAGAACTCACAGATGCTCACCAATGAGCTCTTGGTGGCTCAACACCCCCAGACCCTTTGACGAAAACCCTGCTCAGCCGTTAAAATCCTGGGGCATTTTCTTGGGTTATCTGAAGATGGGAAGACCTGCTCCCCTTCATGAACTTCAGACAACAAGCTCTCTTGCCCCTTTGAGACTTGGGCTATCTGACCTTTAAATACTGCTTTCATTGGCAAATCAGCAACTTACAACACCGCCCGCCTCAGGGCTGTCTGAGCCCCCAGTCCCTGACCACATGTCTCTGTGATGGCCTGAATACAAAGTGACACCCCAGCGTGGGATGCAAGTAACGAAAGGGATGTGACGAGGGTCAGCATTTCTAGCAACACATACAGATGTCATTCGTAACTGGTTTCTGGATTTCAACTTGATATTCTTTTATCTGTTTTAGAGGAATGGCTAGGGATGCTGGAACTCTTGTCAAAACTTCAGTGATAAACAACAAAACACCCCACCTAGGTCCAACCCTCCTCAAACCAGCAAGGACAGACAGAGGTCGGCCAATGTGTTGTCTGCCACCAGAGCTGGCTGTAGGATTTAAATTTAAGTGGCCTTCCAGTTCTCTTTTTAAGAGACATGCACCCATTGTAAGCGCCTGTTTCCTGCCTTGCACCTGGGGAGAGAGAAACACAATCTATTAAGCTTCTCTCTCCTTGTCCTTCATTTATTTTCTGGTGACAGCCCCCTCCAGGGCTTGCTATTCTTCCAATCATGTGAATATGCAGATTTGGATTCTCCCAACATCTTTAGAATGTTCCCACTACTAAATCTGATCCTTTGGGAGCTCAGCTGTAATCTGGCACTCAAGAAAAAGGAAGTAAATCTCTCTTCTAAATCATTATCCACACCCAGGAGCTGGGGACAGGCTAAGCTGGCTTTAGGTGAAATTAAGTATCAAACCTCCTTATTCTTTCACCTTTTTAGGTCCTTTTTTTCTCCTTCCAAGATCTCAGAGCCACTATCCTTGGGCAGTTTGCTAAGTTCTTTATCTTTATGACACTTTTTCAATGTTCACCCCATGAGTTGTTTCTTGAGAGGCCTAAACGTCACACCTCTGGCTTCTAAAGGAGTTTGTTCACTAAACAAATGAAACAAACCAAAGCAAACTGCTGCCTTCTAATGAATACTTCTGGAGCACTGTGTAACTCACAGGTTCATTTTCAAAAGGGCTCAAGGCATGACCTTCACTGATGGAGTCGCTCAGCCTGGTGGGGACATCATTAGGCTGAAAGGATAAACGGTCTTCTCCAGTGGCCTTAAATCATGCCATTCTCTCTTAAGAATGGTTCCTAACAGCATGTTCTAATTCCTCTCAGTGTAATTCTCCTTAGAAACCAAAGAAAAAATAAGACATTTTAAAAGCATTTTAAAGTGGAGAAATTAGTACCATGTAGCCCCATCTATGCATTCCCTGTCTTCAACAAGTGTCACTAAAATTCCTACCAGGTCGATAAACAAGTTAGCATATCTCTGGAGTAAAAGCCCCATAACTTGAGTAGAGCAATAGTTGAACAATGTCAGGATGTCTTAACCTGTAAGTGCTATGTTGATGGACATGAGTGTACAGGTTTTTAAAGCTTGCCTGCTTTCTTCTGACAATTATAAAGTCCTTTTTAGATCAGGTGTGGAGGAAGCTCATCACACCTTCTCTTCATTAGTCTAATTAGAGACAGAACTGGAATATGTATTTGGGGGTTAAATCAGTCACAGGTCATGCAACTCTAATTAAAAGTAATGCATAAAAACACAAGGCACTGAAATGCAAAAAACAAGTCCTTATGCACTGAAACTCTTCAAAGTGATTTTTGAGGCATCATTTTAATTGTCACTGGATTTTTTCCTTTTCTTTACTATTTAGAAAACGCTGGCAAACATTTTGACGGGAGATGAGTTCTTATGGAAAAGGGGTGGCCCCAGGGCTCTGGAACAGGCTGCTCCTCTATCACACTGAGGCAAACACATGATCACACCACAGACACACAGCAGGTCATAACGCTGCCTGTACGTCTTCTTACCACACTGACTCTGCATATGGACACATAAATACACAGACACAAATGCAGACACATTCATAGATGCCCATGGGCTTCCCAGGTTGTGCCAGTGGTAAAGAACCCACCTGCCAATGTAGGTAGATGTAAGGGACTCGAGATCAATCCCTGAGTCAGGATGATCCCATGAAGGAGGGCACGGCAACCCACTCCAGTATTCTTGCCTGAGGTTCCCATGGACAGAGGAGCCTGGCGGGCTACGGTCCATGGGGTCTCATAGAGTCAGACACAACTTAAGTGACCGAGCATACACACACAGATGCACATACACACACACATAGGCGTGTGTGTGTGTGTGTGTGTGTGTGTTAGTCACTCAGTCGTGTCTGGCTCTTTGTGACCCCATGGACTGGGGCCCACCAGGCTTCTCCATCCATGGGATTTTCCAGGCACAAAGACTGGAGTGGGTTGCCATATCCTTCTTCAATGCAGGTATGTAAATATACACATTTAAAGCCCAGAGTTGCCTTGAACTTCACGCTGCTGGATGTAAATCTGAATCCACTAAGTTCCCCTCCACCCGCTTCCCTCATCTGCTCACTGGAACCTTGTTCCTATGATCTCCATCACTTTATCCACAGCCCTGTTCTAGGCAGCTCTGATTACCATCCTTTTCTCACCCTGTCTTGACAGAGACATCTGACGTGTCTTCCTACTCCCAGTCTCAGCCATTCTCACCTCATACTGCTGCCAGAATTATTTTGTAAAAACCATGTCAGACCACAGAAAATACACCTCGAGCCCCTTCTGAGTCTCCCCACTGCTTACAGAATAAATCGGCATGCATCAGACTGGCATACTAGGCCCTATGCCATGGAACCTAAAGTTATAGTTACAAACTGTTACACTATACGTGAGGAGGGCATGGCAACCCACTCCAGTATCCTTGCCTGGAGAATCCCCGTGGACAGAGGAGCCCGTGGGCTACAGCCCATGGGGTCGTAAAGAGTCCGACACAACTGAGCGACTAAGCACAGCATATACTGTATGTTCATTATATAAAATTATAATTACTACATATCATATGATCAATAAAGTAAGATCCATGATACATTAGAGTGCTGACTCCACAACAACTCTCTGAAGGAGGTGCCACTATGTTCATCTTACTGATGGGGAAACAATCACAGAAAGGTTAAGTAACTTCCCGAAGGTCACCCAGCTATGAAGTGACAGAACTGGGAGCTGAGCCCAGGCCGTCCAGCTCTGGAGTCTGGGCTCTAACCACCACTCTCTCCTGTCTCCCCTGCCAGGTCTTCCTCTTGGTCCTCCACCCCCAAGCCAGTCATTCTCTCTGAGCACAAGGATCTTCTTTGTTGGCACGCCTCCCTCACCTGGGAAACATCCAGCGTGAGTAAACTTTCTCTGGGCAGACCCCCCCAGACCTGAGTTAGCCCCATCCTCTCCCACTCAGCGCTCCCCAGCTCCTCTGTACCTTCTCTGGTTCTGCCCTGTGCCGCCGTCCACTGCACACCTGTCTGAATACCCCACAACGATCTGTCCTTTAGTCTGGGGAGCACGACTTACTCTTTATCACTTGGAAGGCTGGCTCTCAACCACTGGTTACTAATGTGAACGATAAAAAGGGGAAGAAATGGGATGATCTCATAGGCCACAGTGCTGGGTAAGTTTTTTCCCAAAGCAGCAAATGCAGACTTTCACGTGGATAACAAGGGCTACATCAGTCCTGACAGAATGTGTCTTATATTTCCTTCAGCCCTGATTGGCCCATAAATGACTGGATGGAGGCAGGGAGACAGGACGGGCAGCATGTCCTGGGCCACCATGGCCATTCACATCCTGCACGATTAAATGAAAGACGCACGCAGGAAGGCCACGCCACCCTCCCACGTCCCTACCCCATGAGGACAGAAGCCAGCCAGCAAGGATCTTCAATGTTAGACAGTCCTGATTCTGTGTGAAGAAGGAGAAGGCCACACCACTCTCCTACCCCCTCTTACACACCCGTACCCCATGAGGATAAAAGCCAGCCAGCAAGGATCTTCGACAGTTAGATAGTCCTGACTCTGCGCTGAACGCACTTCGCGTCAGCATTTTCCTGTGAACCCCCTACAAGCAGCAGCATCTCTGTTTTTCAGCGGCGTGGGTGTAGCTTGCCCCAACGGGGACACCTCATCACTCAGCTTTGCTGGGTCTTCCATTTCCCTAGTTTGTGTAAATGGATAAATTTCCTTTTAGGAAAGGAGGACAGAATAGAGGGAGGGAGGAAGAGGTTCTTTGAAAGCACTAGACTGTAGACCGGGAGAGGAGCCCTTTATTCTATTTCTGCATTTACCCTTTACACGTGGGAAAAATTCATAAAAGATCTGTACAGCTCCGAGGCGCTGCTGGGGGCAAGTGGTTCCCCCACGGGGAATGGAAGAAAGAACCAAGACTAGACAGAAGCTAGGATTAGAGACGGGTCATGTGCCCTGGGCCCCAAGTCGGAGTTAGCTGCTGACCGTGTGCATTGTCACCAGGCAACCTCCTCATCAAACGGAGGTGGGGTTTGACTTGGGTGCCTCCGTACAAGAAAGACCCTTCGGCACACTTTCCCACTTGGGGTTTCTCTCTCTGAGTCTAGATTCCTGAGATGACACGGGCAATCGTGAGAGGGGAAATGAAAAACACAGATCAGCTTTTCAGGGAAATGTCAGTTCTGCTGGAAGTGTTCCCGTAGCTCAGGGTGTGGTATTCGAGGTCACAGGCGCTAAAACTCTAGCACATGCAGTCATCTGAGACTTCTCTGTGGGAAGCAGAGACAAGAACGCAGCCAAGCATGTGCTCCAAGCTGTTGCTACTGCCTCGATCCAGGGGACCAGAGAAGCCACCGTGTGCATCAGAGAGCATCAACTTCCTCTGATTTGAGGGCCATTCACTTTAGCATAATATAGGCAGGACTCTCCTGGAGCCCGCCAGTGTCAGGAGAAAAGTGACGGATGATCGTGAAACTGCTCATCTTTACCGCTGAAAAAGCTCAAGTCATTTCCAAAGTCAACCAGTGTTTTCCAACCAGTATCCCACGCTTAACCTAATCCCGTCAGGTTATCACAGACACACTGCAGGTCACTGGCCTTTTATTACAAGAGGCGTTCTTCCTCCCATGCACAAGGCCCCATCTGCTGTCTTCTCCTACATGGATAATAAGCTGGGGGAGAATAGGGGATGTTGAAAAGAAGCACCTCACTCTGTTCCTAGTGAGTCAGAAAAAAGAACAAACAAAGAGAAAGCCTGAAGAGGGAAAACAGGGAAAGGAAGCTTCTTATCAACGCTCCAATCAGGGGAGAAGAATTTGTTCAGAGCCTATTTATGTGTGTACGTGTGCATGCTTAGTCATATCTGCCTCTCTGCGACCCTATGGGCTGTAGCCCGCCAGGCTCCTCTGTCCATGGGATTTTCCAGGCAAGAATACCGGAGTGCGTTGCCATTTCCTTCTCCAGGGGATCTTCCCCACCCAGGGATGGAGCCTGCGTCTCTCATGTCTCCTGCACTGGCAGGCGGGGTCTTCACTGCGGAGCCACCTGGGAAGCCCTGCTTTGTGCCAGGTGTTCACAGGTACCCGCACAGCCACCATGTAAGTTCTCTAGCTCCCACTCTGCGGACGGGGCACCTAAGGCTCAGCGCTGCGGGAAAGATGACAACAGAGTGAGGCTAGGATGTGGCTGGCCAGAGGGGCAACCCTGGTGGTTCCAGCGCCAGGGCCTGGGTTTTTTGCTCTGTACCTCTGTCCTCTCTGAGAACGCGCCCTGCTGGGGCATGCATCCTAGCAATGACCTCCTGGAGAAGTACAAAAAGGCACCAGGACCGGGGTAAAAAACCCAGGCAAGTGGCTTCTTGGGTTCTTGCTTCCATGAGGCCAAATGCCTCAGTTCCAGCCTTCTAGAAGAATGGAAAGGAGCCACAGTGCTTGAGTGTAACTGATGGAGAACATGTAACTCTTCATCCACATTCAGGAAGCCTAGGTGCTTCTGGGCAATAAAAATGGACAGAACTATCTATCAATATCTTCAGTTCATTTTTCTTTTCCATGTTAGAAAAGTTTAAAATACTTCTCTGAAGTTCTGATTCATAGGTGGAAACTGACTGAATATTGAATTTGATTCCATTTAGCACTGAGGGCTGCATCCTGGTTTAAGAGGGTAATATGAGATTCTACATACAACATCAATATTTAAAATTCTCCTCCCGTTCATAAAAAAATCAAGCATTGAGTGGAGAGGGTCTGGTGTGCATTAATTTATCTGAGACATCTGTTGAGTGCTTACCAGGTGCAAGGCTCTGCGTGAGCTGTTAAAAGGGTGAGAAGAAAAGGTGGGGAAAAAGAAAGTAGCTAAAAATGATTACAATACCCAAAGGGTGATGGAAAGATTAGTGTGCTAGAATCACCGATGAAAACAATCGAGAAGTGCTGTGATGTGCATGGGCTAAGATTACACGGTGAATTACTGAAAATTATATGTCAATTTCAAAACCACCCCAGTAGGATTTCAAATACATTTGCACATTCACACATACCCCATCTTCCCGACTCAAGACTGCATTTTTGTTAAACTTACACACTAACTAGTCACCAAACAGATGCCAAATACAAGCTTGCTTGATTGCATCAAGCATGTCAGACACAACTGGCATTCACATTTTAGCCCTTTAAGAGCTAAGGATGTATTTTAATTTGATATTTAAACTGCCCTTTATTAACAGTCATCTGAGATTATTCAGATACCCATTTCACAAACACAGCCAGGTGACATCAGTATGAAAGAAGAGATCGTTTGAAAAAACTGATCAGGCCTGACACAGGACGGAACCCATTCAATATGGCACCCTGCTCGGGAAGGGGGTAAAGTCTAGAGAAACTAGATTAAGGGGTCTCTTGTCTTTGCAACTACAATTAACTTTTAATTTAAAGAAAATTTAAATGTGACTTTTAATTTAAAGGAAACCCAAGAGATGGAGAGGGGTGGCTGGTTTCTGCAGAAAAATGTCAGCTGCTCTGAAAGAACGCGGTGACCAACCTCTTCCATGGGGCACTGGGGCCCTTTGCTCTTGTCAGAGTGGAGCTCAAGGCTCCATCAGTGAGGGACTGAGCCACACAGGCTGGCTCAGGCCAAGACGCTGCTGAGCACCTCGCTTCAGCTGGCCAGCTCTGACCTTTAAAAAGTGAAAGCCTCGTGTCTAAGTAACAAGCATACCAGCTACCGATACTAGTGTAACCAAGCTGGACCCTATGGGGCCTTCCTGGTACAGACACCCTCCTCATATCCTCTCTGAAGTATTGGGATAACAGGACCTGATGCATACTTGCTGAGTTGTTTCACAGACGCTAAAACCACCACCAAATGGAAGAAATGAACTACCTGATGATCACAAGTCCCCAGACCTGCCGGCACCTAAGGACTGACAGTGTTAACCCCTGTGACACTTCCATGTTATCTCACCATCAGTTAGAGAATTGTGCATGAGCTGATCACAGACCTGTGACCCGCACACCCCCCTCCCCCGACACACACACCTGGCTTTTGTAAAATGTGTTGCTGAAACCCTTCGGTGAGTTTGGGGGTATTTTGAACACAAGCTACCTGCTCTCCTTGCCTGGTCCTGCAATAAACCTTTCTCTGCTCCCAACCCTGTCTCTGTTTGACCTCACTGCACTTTGGGCACATGAGCTGTCTTCAGTAACAGCAGTGTGTCTCAGGACAAGTGATTTTATCTTTGCGTGCCTTGGTTTTCTTACCGGACAACAGGTATAATATATAATAGTGTCACCTACTTCATAGGGTGTTCCAAGGGTGAAGTGAGATAATGCAAACAGAAGCCTTACATGTTTCTTACTATTATTCTCTCCTCCCCAGAAGCTATAATTTTTGTATCTAGTCATTAAACAAATGTTTAATATTTTAACCTTCTTTCAATTGCAAAAGGTCCTGCACTTTAGTAAAAGGTACATACAGCATGAAAGTGTTGCATATTGTGAAGAGCTGTAACCCCCACTTGGAAATAAGAAATAGAACCTTGTCAGCTCCACAGGAGACCCTCACATGGCTCTCCCCCAGCCCAAGTGCCTCTATGCTCCCTGAATATGCATTTTCTAACTTACTACCATACTCTCTCAAGGTGGCCTTAAAAGACTTAATGCACGGTGAGTGCTCAATAAATGTTGGTCACTGGTTTTGAAAGAAAATACAAGGTACACTCAAGCAGGTTTCTGCTTCCTGCTGTCTCGTTCCAAAACTGTACTATGTAATGCCTCTCACCCAGCCTGTCTCAGGACATAACCAGGTTGCATCTGTCATTCTGAATATGGCTTTCAGACTTCACAGCACGCTGGGTTTGTAAAACTGTATTAATTTAAAGCACATCCCTCCAATTTCAGTCGAGTTAAGCACTATCCTCAAGAGCAGCCATGAGGAAATGGAATCTTAATGATTGCCTCTTGTTCATTGGATTTGTCCAGAACTTTTTCAGAAAAACCGGATAATTGCAGCAGCATTTTGGAAGAAAAAGAGATGTATCCAGAAGAAAGTCTGCCAACAGTGGACCAGCCACGCAGAGGCCCTTCTGGTCACACACCCTGAGGACTCCACGGCACATCAGCGCCTTCTTCCATTCATCGGAAGCAGAAGAATAATCAGACTTAGTGGAGAAATTACTGTGCCTCTGCTGCTCTGTCACTGCGCTTGGCGAGCCTTTCAGATGAAACGGGTTCATAGCCTTGGGCCCGATTCTGAATTCAACTGCACCTGCGGAGTACAGTTCCATGTGAACTCGGGCCCAATGTCACCAGAACAATCCCTTCTCAAGGGTACACACTCATCGGCATCACCGCACTCTCTGTCCCAGGCCATTTATGCTCAGCCCAAGTGCAAGCGCGGCCTGAAATGGGTGGACCTGAAGCAGTGGGGACAGGAGCTCCCAGTGCCCACACTGGCAACCCAGGTCAGTGCAGCCGCTCAGTCGTGTCCGACTATTTGCAAACCCAGGGACTGCAGGATGCCAGGCCTCCCTGTCCATCACCAACTCCCGGAGTCCACCCAAACTCATGTCCATTGGGTCAGTGATGCCATCCAACCGTCTCATCCTCTGTCGTCCTCTTCTCCTCCTGCCTTCAATCTTTCCCAGCATCAGGGTCTTTTCCAATGAGTCAGTTCTTCTCATCAGGTGGCTAAAGTATTGGAGTTTCAACTTCAGCATGAGTCCTTCCAATGAACACCCAGGACTGATCTCCTTTAGGATGGACTGGTTGGATCTCCTTGCAGTCCAAGGGACTCTCAAGAGTCTTCTCCAACACCACAGTTCAAAAGCATCAATTCTTCAACATTCAGCTTTCTTTATAGTCCAGCTCTCACATCCATACATGACCACTGGAAAAACCATAGCTTTGACTAGATGGACCTTTGTTGGCAAAGTAATGTTTCTGCTTTTTAATATGCTGTCTAGGTTGGTCATAACTTTTCATCCAAGGAGCAAGCACCTTTTAATTTCATGGCTGCAGTCACCATCTGCAGTGATTTTGGAGCCCAAAAAAATAAAGTCTGCCACTGTTTCCACTGTTTCCCCATCTATTTGCCATGAAGTAATGGGACTGGATGCCATGATCTTAGTTTTCTGAATGTTGACTTTTAAGCCAATCTTTTTCACTCTCCTCTTTCACTTTCATCAAGAGGCTCTTCAGTTCTTCTTCAGTTTCTGCCATAAAGGTGCTGTCATCTGCATATCTGAGGTTATTGATATTTCTCCCAGCAATCTTGATTCCAGCTTGCGCTTCACCCAGTAGTGTTTCTCGTGATGCACTCTGCATATAAGTTAAATAAGCAGGGTGACAATATACAGCCTTGATGTACTCTTTGGCAACCCAGTAACATGCCTTAATATTGGCTTTTCTTCCTCCCTGACTTCGCCTCATTCCTGAGCTCACCTCCCAAACAGAACACCCACACCCAAAACCCCTGCCTCAGGCTCTGCTTTCAGGTTATCCCAAACTAAGAAACGGGTGGAAGGGGAAAGGACGGAAAGTTTCAGAAGACATTCCTTTGTGGTGATGGAGTCAAGTGCTGTAAGGATGGATACTTGGGCATGTGCGATGGGGTGGGGGAACTTTCTCAATCCCACCTTTAACCAGCCTTGTGGCCTTAAAGGGGTCACTGTAAGTTAAGTCAAGATTTAGGACAATGAGATCTTCAACCAAACAGAACTCTGGCAGCATAAAAAGAACAACTCTGGGTAAACCTGTCCCATGTCATGAGAACATTTTACTACAAGGACTGACTGAGGAGCAAGCCTACATTAGAATCCCACACTGGCCCTAACCCAGGAGGCAAGCAAGCCCCCTTAGAAGTTCTGGCCATGGGGTTAGACACATCAGTTTGAATTTCAACTGTATCTTTTAGTCATTGGGTAATCTTACAAAAGTTTTTAAACTTCTTTAACTTTCAGTTTTCTCATATGTAAAACAGGAATTGCATCTTCCTCACAGGACTAGCTGCAGAAGTTCCAAGAGAATATATACAAGATTTACTTAGCACGTGTCTGGTATATAGTAAGTGCTTAATACACGTTCACTGTTATTACAGTGATGATGGTTTAGATTCATAACTTTTGGAGGAATTGAATTACAGCAGGGTTTCTCAACCTCAGCACTACTGATATTTTGAGGAATATCATTGCTTGTCAAGGGCCTTGTGTTGTAGGATGTTGAGCAAGGTTCCTGGCCTCTATCCATCAGATGCTAGATGCACCAACATCTACCGCACCACCCTCCGAACTGTGACAGCTAACGGTGTCTCCAGACATTGCCAAGTGCCCCCTGGGGGCAAAACGCCTCAGTTGAGAAGAGCTAGAGAAATTAGATTCTAATTTTAAATCTGTCGACTGGACGTCCCTGATGGTCCACTGGTTGGGAATCCACCCACCAAAGCAGGAGATAGGGGATCGATCCCTGGTCTAGGGAGATTCCACATGCGGCAGGGCAGTTAAGCCCACGCACAACTACTAGAGAGTAACCGCCACTCGCTGCAACCAGAGAAAGTCCAACGCAGCAATAAAGACCCAGCACAGCCAGAAATAAATTTAAAAAATAAACCTGTTGATTACTGATTCTGAAATTTATCATGTAACAAAATGTCTTCTTGCTGTGTGTGCATGTATATATAAATATGTATATGTTTGTTTCTTAACACTTTAGTATTCAGTTTTCCAAATATTGGACAAATGTCAATTTTTATTGAAATATAGCTGACATAAAACACTGTATAAGTAACAACATAGAGATCTGATTATTTAGACTGCAATATGACTGCCCTTGTAGCCTCAGCTAACAACACTATTGAGTCACATCCTTTCATTTCTTCTTGAGGTTGTTGTTTAGTCACTAAGTTGTGTCTACTAGTTACTTAGTAGAGTCACTAAGTTGACTCTACGACCCCATGGACTGTAGCCCGCCAGGCTCCTCTGTCCATGGGATTCTCCAGGCAAGAATACTGGAGTGGGTTGCCATTCCTTCCTCCAGGGGATCTTCCCAACCCAGGGGTCAAACCCAGGTCTCTTATGTCTCCGGCATTGGCAGGCAGGTTCTTTACCACTAGTGCCACCTGAGAACAACTAAGATCTAGTCTCTTGCATGTGTGTGAAGTTGCATCAGTTGTGCCCGACTCTTTGCAACCCCATGGACCATACTCTTAGCAAGCTTAATGTTTATAATACATTTTAATACTTATAGTATCTTGATTCTCCCATCCTCTAATAGGGCATCATTTCCCAGGGGCAAGGGATTTAAGTAGATGCTCCAGATCAAGTCAGAAAGGAGCACCTGAGTCCAGAAAGACCAAGCAATTGCTCTTGTGTACATATCAATACCAGGAGCTTTAGGGATGAACACAGACCAGATGCTTCCCCCACTCCAGAGATCATTCCGAGATGTCTCAAGGGAGCAAGAGGTTTTGGAAAGAACGTAGTCTTTCCTGTTCTTGAGTTAATCCGAAGAGTAATCCAGAAGAGTAACTAGAACAGGTCCTGGAAGAGGGAAGAGAAACTGAAGCCATCAGGAAGACTCTGCTGATGGAACTACTGGGGCTTTCCTGGTGGCTTAGATGGTAAGGAATCTGCCCGCAATGCAGGAGACCCAGGTTTGATCCCTGGGTCCCAAAGACCTCCTGGCGAAGGGAATGGCAACCCACTCTGGTACTCTTGTCTGGAGAATCCCATGGACAGAGGAGCCTGAGGTTGCAAAGAGTCAGACATGACTGAATGACTAACAGTTTCATTTTAATGGAACCAGAGGGCACGAAAGCTGAGCCTGGTGGTACGAGCAACCTCTGCCTGGATTCAGCGACCTTCAGGATCAGATATTTGTACTGTGTGTGGCTGTTAGTGAAATGTTTTTGTAGATCCTTTTATTTCCATTTTGGACTTTCTTAATATTTTTGTTTTTCTAAAATTAACGGAGTTTTAAATTGCTTTATATCTAGCTGAAACCTGGTTACTTACAGCTTCTCTTGCTCAAAACTTATATAATTTCTAGTAATTAGTCTAGAAACTTCATGTCTATATGTGTGCTTACCTAAACTATTGTATAATCTGCAAACAACAGCAGTTTGCAGCCTTCTTATCCTCATAATTTTAATATAACATTCTTACTACAGTGACTGAGGCCACTGGCACAATGATGAAATAGAAGCCTGAACAGTGGGCATCCTTGTCTTTTTCCTGATTTTAAATGTTTTTTAACATTTCAGCAAAGGAGAAGCACATAACTGAATATGCAGAGAGTGGCTGTTTTCATTGTAAGACCTTCTCCACTATTTGATACTTTAAAACATGTAGAGAATTTAACTTCATGGGATTTAAATTAATAAATGACCAATAGGTATTATGCAAATTCAAGCATAGCAATAATAATGAATGTCCAGATGAATGACTTTTCAATAAAAAGATATCAATTTTTACTTAAATTGAATATTTTTTAAAAAACATTTTAATATCCAGCACTAACAAGGTCATGGTGATATGCACAATCTCATATAGGGGTGCAGGGTTTAAGCTAAAATAACCTTTCTGTATGGCAATTTCATAATCTGTGCAAAGAACCATGCAAATATCTACTTCTTTTGACATAATTTCATTTTACCTTATGGAAATAATTTTTAAAAATGTGCATTAATATTAACATACTACAACTGGGGCCAATGTTCTTATGTAAATTATGGGGGATTCTTATTTAAATGATGGTATATCCACTAGAAAAACTGTTCTCCAGTCATTCAAAAGAGAATTTCTGAAAAGCATGGAAAATATTTAAAAATATATAGAGAGAAAAAAATAGGATACAAAACTCTGCAGAAAGGGCAGAATTTCAGCTTTTAGACAAGACAGAGAAATCTAACTTGACCTTTGACAGTAAAAAACCAGAAATCTGCACAGAATTTATAAAATAAATGTTTCAGATAGTTAAAACACACTGACTGGGATCTATGAGAAAAGGGAAAAAAATCCCAATGAGATGAGCCCTGTGATCTCCCCAGCTTCCTGTCTGGAAGCATTTTACATATGTGGCACTGAGATGTGGTATCAAGTGTTGCTCAGCAGTCCTGTTGAGTTGAAGAGACAGAAATTGAGGCAGCTGGAATATGGAATTAGAGTACCAGAGATGAAAGAGCTACAGAGTAGACGTGCAGAAATTCTCTTGAGTTTTTAGCTGATATTCAAAACTTTGAGCAAACTCCAATTTCTGGGGAAAGAAAAATTACTGGAAAACCAGATTCATTTAAATTCTGATCATTAAGAAAAGGGAAAATTCATTGAACACTGGCCGCCTTTTGTATATACTCCAGAATGTTGCAGTAGAAGGGCTAAAGTAGCCCTGGAGGGGAAAAACACACCCTAGAATCATCCAAAACAAACTGTGAAAACAAGCTATGGAAACACTGTGCAAATGACTGCAAGCTAGATCAAAATTCAACACTCTGTAATGGAGTAAAACAAAATCCAGAGTCCACAATGTGATAACACAATGCTCAGTATTCAATCGAAAATTACCAGGCAAAAGAAAAAGTGGGAAAATGTAAAGTAAGGCCAGGAGAAAAATCAATCCACAGACACAGACCTAGAAATAACGGAGATAATAGGATTTACAGACAAGTACCCAGGTGATACTACTTGTAAAGGAGCCACCTGTCAACGCAGGAGACATGAAAGACACAGGTTCGATTCCTGGGTTGGGAAGATTCCCCCAGAGGAGGGCATAGCAACAACCTCCAGTATTTCTGCCTGGAGAATCCCACGGATAGAGGAGCCTGGCAGGCTGCAGTCTATAGGGTCATAAAGAGTCAGACACGACTGAAGTGACTGACCACATGTGCACAAACTTAAAACAACTATTTTATTTATACCAAGAACTGAAAAGTAAGTATGAATATAAAATAAACTGAGAAAAGAAAACTTAAGATCTAAAAAAGAACAAATAAAAACTTGTAAGTTAAAAGTACTATATCTGAATGAAAAGTTTCACTGAGTGGCTTTAACAGAAGATTAAACAAACGCAGAAGAAAATATCAGTTAACTTCAAGACACAGAAATAGAAATTACCCAAACTGAAAAAAAGAAAAGCGATTTTTAAAAAATTGAACAGAGCTTAGAAGTCCTATGAAGTGATTTGAAATGTCCTAGTATACATATGAATTCCAAAAGACAGAAAGAAAGGAGAAGGCACAGACAATTTTTATAAGAATAAGGTTAAATTCTTTCAAATGATTTTAAAAACTATAAAATGTTAAAAAACGCAACAGCCCAAGCAGGATAAAATAAACTAACACTAATATACATCACAATCAAATTATTGAAAATTAATTATCAGGATAAAGTCTTTTAAAAGTAGCCAACTAAGGAGATCTATCACATACAGGCAAACAAAAATAAGAATAACCTCTTAACTTCTCACTAGAAACAATGCAATCTAGATTTAGACAACAGAACAATACCTTTAAATTTAAGAAAAGAAAAAAATAAATTCAACACCTATAATTCTATACTCAGAGAAAATATCCTACAGAACTGAAGGTAAAATAAATTCTCAGACAAGTAAAAGTTGTATGAATTCATTGTGCGCAGGCCTCCACTATAAAACATATTAAAGGAAGTTCTTCAGGATGAAGGAAATTAATATCAGATAAGAATTTAGGTTTACACCAAAGAACAGAGTAGCAAAATGGAAAAGATTTCTTGTTCTCAGTTTTGAATTATTGAAAAGGTAAATACCTATGAAAAAGTAATAAAAATATATTGTGGGGTTTATAACATATGTAAGAATAAAATGTACTTCAACAATAGCAAGAGGACTGAGGACAGAAATGACAATTTACTGTTTTAAGGTTCTTACATTACACAAAGTGGTATAAAGGTAGTCTGTAAATATACTAAATCCTAGAGCATTCAAAAATAATAAAACAAGGGAATATAGCTAGTCAGCAAAATTAATGTTAGAAACAAACTCAATCCAAAAAAAGGCAGAAAAATGTGACAGAGAACAGATGGGAAATAAGCAGCAAGAATGGTAGATTAAACCCAACCATAATGAGAATTCCACTAAAATAACATGCTAATAAGAGGCAGAGGCCCACTATATGCCATCAAGTACAAACAAAACACACTTTAAATATAAAGACAAAGATTGGCCAAAAGTAAAAAAATGAAAGAAAGATATATTATTCAGACACAAACAGTAGGAAGCTGGAACAGCTACACTGCATCAGATAAAATAATATCCACGACAAGGAAGAGTGTCAGATATAAAGAATACCATTACATTACAATATGAGTCAACTTTTGAAGTCGACATATTTAACAATCCTCAACAGCGGAGTTCCAAACTACATTCATCAAGAGTTGACACTATGATAGACAGATTTATAATTTTTTTGAAAATTTCAAAACTCCGATGGCCTTATTTGCTAGAATAGTAGATTTACAAAATAAGCAAAATCTGAACAACACTATCAACCAGCCTGACCTGTCATTTATAAGATGTTTTACCCCAGACTGCAAAGTGCACATTCTTTTCAAGGATATGTGAAACAATCTCCAAGATATTCTATATATGGGAGGATAAAGCAAGTCTCAAAAAATGTAAATCAGCTGAACTCCTAACAGAAAGTGTTCTGTGATTATAATGAAACTAAATTTTCAGTCAAAACCAAAAATATTTTAGTTTTTACACAAAATTAATACCAACATATAGAACTGATAGGCCCAAGAAAAAAAATTATAAGGAAAACCAGAAAACATTAGAAACTGGATAATGATGAAAATATAGCCTATCAACCTTGTGGGATGCAGCTGACACAGTGCTTAAAGGGAAAAGAATAAAGCTTAAAAAACTTAAATTATAGAAAAAAAATCAATGACATAAACTTCACATTTTAAAGGAACTGGGAAGCAAAACTGAACTGAAAAAGTAGAGGAAAGGAAATAATAAAGACTGGAAATCAGTGAGAAAAAATGAACAACAGACAAAAAACAAAACTAAAATATGATTCTTTGAATAGACTGGTAAAATTAATAAGTCTCTAGTAAAACTGATTAAAAGAGAATTTTATAAGTTATCAATATCAGGGATGAAAGAAAAACTAAGGGACATCATTACAGATACTATAGACATTAAAAGAATACCCAAAGAATATTGTGAACAATTTTAGGCCAATAAATTCAACAACTTACATGAAACAGATAAACTGCTTGAAAGACCAGTCATAACATATAAGAAGAAAGGAAAAATGCAAACAGACCTATATCTATTAAAGATTGAATTTGAAACTGAAATCTTTCCCACAAAGAAAACTCTGGTCCAAATAGCTTTACTGCTGAATTCTCTAAGACATTGAAAAAGGAAATTAATAGCAATTTTAAAAGTTTATAAAATAGAGAAGGAAACCTTTTTCAACTCATTTTACAAGATCAGCTCGACCCTGATAATAAAACCAAACAAAGACATTTCAGGAAAATTACAGACTAACATCTCTCAGGAACATAAACATAAACATGAAGATCCTTAATAAGTCAAGAAGTATCTAAAAAGTACAAGACAGCATGACCAAGTGTTATTTATCCTAGGAAATGTGAGGCTGCTCTAACATTCAAAAGCCTTTAAACTGCAATCTATCATATTAACAGAACAAAGAAGAAAAATCAAATAATTATCTCAAAAGATGAAAAAAAAGTGACAAGAAGCAACATCCATTTATGATTTTTTAAAAAAAGCTTACACAGAATTATGGATAGAAGGAAACTTCCCTAATAAAGGGCACTTAGGAATAACTTACAGCTAACATCACAGTTAATAAAGACTAAACATATCTCCTCTAAGATCAGAAACAGACAAGCATGTCCACTGTCACTATTTCTATTTAACACTGTACTGTATTATAAAACGTGCTTCAAAATATCCTGGGCAGCCAGTACAACAGAAGGCAAAAAACTAAAAGGAGTACAGACTGGAAAGGAAGAAATAAACCTTATTCGCAGGTAATATGATTGTATATTTAGAATATCCTAAGGACAAAGTCAGCATGTAGAAATTATTTGAATTTCTATACACTAAAAATAAACAGTTGGGAAATGAAGTTTCAAAAACATGATTTGCAACAGCATCAACATTAAGTACTTGGGGTAATTTAACAAACTATTAAAAAAACTATAAATTAAGCTCCAATACTGTTTAAAATGCAGAGAAAAACGATAAAAATGTATACAAGAATATTTAGTGGTATCGTCATTGTGTGAGCAGGACCCTGTGGGGCTCCTGGGCATGGAAGCCTTTCTGTGTCCCGTTTCTTGTCTGCAGGGAACAGATTTCAGCCTCCACGACCTTCCTGGAGTTCCAAAGAGCAGGTTCAAACAGCTGTTATCAGGGAAGAGAGGATGCAGAGACAAGGGAGGAGGGAGAAAAGACAGAGGGAGAAGCAACGACAGCAAGGGGATCCAACCAGTCCATCCCAAAGGAAATCAACCCTGACTGTTCACTGGAAGGACTGATGCCGAAGCTGAAGCTCCAGTCCTCTGGCCACCTGATGCGAAGAGCCGACTCACTGGAAAAGAGCTTGATGCTGGGAAAGACTGAAGGCAGGAGAAGGGGACGACAGAGCATACGATGGTTGGATGGCTTCACTGACTCAGTGGACATGAGTTTGAGACAGTGAAGGACAGGGCAGCCTGGCGTGCTGCAGTCCATGGGGTTGCAAAGAGTCGGACACAACTGGGCGAATGAAGATCAGCATCTGCGCCTGGGTGCTCAGCTGCCCAGTCATGCCCAACACTGTGCAATCCTATAGACTGTAGCCTGCCACGCTTCTCTGCTCACGGGACTTCCTAGGCAAGAATATGGGAGTGGGTTGCCGTTTCCTACTCCAGGGGATCTTCCCGACCCAGGGATCAAACACATGTCTCCTGTGTCTCCTGCATAGGTGGGTGGATTCTTCACCACTGCACCACCTGGAAGACCTAATCCTCATAGAACCGTGGTCACAAGTGCTTTCCTGAGTTCTGTGACTCCTTCAAGCAAATTACTGAACTACATAGGGGGACCCCTGGATTTGTAGGCAGTCAGTCAAAAGTACAGGTGACAGGTCCCACTTGCTGCTGGCGTCTGAGGTCAGGCCAACTGGGTGGATTGTGCCCTTAATTTGTGGGGTCAGAGGTAACTTCGGGGGGTTAATTCAGACCTGAATTGGAGTACAACCAGTTGGTATCAGAATAGTTCAAACAGAATGGAAGAATAAAACTGACTGTGGAACTGGGGGTGGGGCAGTGTGTGTATCTCTGTTCAACAGTTGTTTACTGGAAGAGGTGCGACATCCAGAATTCCTCCAAGTTTACCCACTGGGCTATGTTCATAACCCTCATGTATGCACGTGACTGTGGTGGGAGCAGATGGGCTAGGCTAAGAGGAACAGATGAGTTTATGAACGATTCAACTGCTCTCCAAAATTGTATTTTAGTAACAACTTTAAGCTTCTCATACAAGAAAAACCTATTAATTTGAATCACTAATTGGAAATTTGTAGAATATGGGCAAGATTCTGTTGTGGTTTATCTTTGGTTAGCCAACAATTTTTTACTTTTTTATAATTAAAAAATGTTAAGATACTTCTTAGGGAGAATACTTAAGAAAAAAATTATTTTTTGAAGCTGAAATAATCTATTACATACAAATAACACTTATGCTAATTATAAATTGGCCTTTCCTGTAATAAAAAGATCTCCTAGACAATAATTAGAATGAAAAATTTGTATCAATTTAGAGCTTTCTAAAACTAGTGAAATAAAACCCAATCTATCTTTAATATATTTTAAAATTAAAATTCAATTTTTATTTTTAGCTAAACCTTAGTGGGTTTTTAAAAAATTAATCTGATTTAGTAAAGTTTATTGAATAAAACTAAGTTATCAAATCATTAACATTTTGGAAAGGCCTCTGGAATATTTCTGTTCAAGCAAAACAGAAGTTCAAGTGTTTCTTATTCAATGATCATACCCACCACTGAAAGAAAACACACATGATCTTCCCATGTATATGTCATTAAATACACAAAAAAATTTGCTTTAAGATACATTTTTATGAGAAAGACAAATGAAGTGTTATAGATTACAGGAGACTAAAAGAAATGTCAACTCAATTCAACTTGATGGCCTAGACAGAATCCAGAAAAGAAAATCAAATGAATGGAGAAGTATGTGAATTTCAATAAACTGTAGCTTGATTAATAACATGACACCAATGTTAATATCCTCTCCCTGATTACGTACTACAGTTATGTAGAAAGTGAGTTAAAGTGTTATTCTCTCAGTCATGTCTAACTCTCTGTGACCTTGTGGATTGTAGCCTGCCAGGCTCCTCTGTCCATGGAGTGGGTAAGTCTTTCCCTTCTCTGGGGATCTTCCTGACGCAGAGACTGAACCTGGGTCTCCCACATTGTGGGCAGATTCTTTACTGTCTTAGCCACCAGGGAAGCCCCATAGCTATGCCAACATTAAGTAAAGCAAGGATAAGATATAAGGAACTTCTGTGTGTGCTATTTTTGCCACTTTTCTGGAAGCCTAAAATTAGTGCAAAATTAAAAGTTCAAAGCAAAGAAGCATTTCCACCCCATATTAACATTTTTTACAGCTTAAAAAAGTTCAGTTGGTCTGGAATGAGAAAAATCCATTTTAGGAAGCTACTCTAGGTCCTGGGGGTGTCAGGGAAATAACAGTAGTCCTATAAATTGTATCACTTGCTATTTTTACCATGATTTATTATTAAAGTCATATAATCACCCTTCCAACTTAGTGAAAAGTATTTGTAAGTTCTCACAACAATTAACCAACCACTGCTAGGGTTGTGCTTGCATCCCTCCAGTTTTTCTTTGGAAAAGAATTCAGACACTACCTCTGTCTAAAGCTGGTATAGATCTCGGGTTCACAGTGGTCACATCTAAATTATAATATGCCTCCAATTAGGTCTACTGCTTAACACTAATACATTTGCCAGAAAAGTAATAAAATTAACAGCATGGCACTTTTTCCCAACAGGGCAAAATAATTTACATAGAATGTTTCCAAGCCATATGTGTGATAAACCTTAATAGGCAAAGTTAAGTAGAAATTTATGGGTTTTTTTTTGTTTTGATGGTATCATAAAATGAATTCCAACTACCTTTCAGCCTGGGCAGACTGAGCCGCTCCATGAAGACATAATATAGCACAGTGTGGACTGGCTTACTCTTCAGTGAAGGTAAGGTCATGAGCTCCTTTAGCGAGTACCCTTCTTGGATAGAGGTTGACTGGCCAAAAACTAGGCAGTGGGTGTCCATCCATCTGTCACTTTAGAGATTACTTTAAAAGGCACCTTTTGCTTATGAGTCATATATAATGAAACATCAATTACATTCTCTGGGTAGTATACACTGCTATTACATCAGGATGTTGTTTGAATTTTTCAAAATAGCTTTTTGCTGCTAAATGCAAATATACATATGGAGACTTTATTTTTCCCCCTCCAACCCAATTCTTTACAAACTCAAGGTTGCACTCAGTCTATCCAGACATCTACAATGGATGTGGCAGCAGCTTTGGTTGCTGTGCAATATTCTCAAGCCAAAAAAAAAAGAAAAACAAAAACAAAAAAGAAAATACACATACTTCTTTATGTAAATACGGTGAATAAATAGGCTATGCTATTAAATACTAAAATTCTTCCTGCTCTTCCGTTCTAATTACAAAACCTACTGTGGAGATTACAATTTTTATTCATTCCATTTTTGATCCTTTGAGAATAAGAAAATATTCCAAATTGCTGAACCATGGTTTTTCACACTGCAGATGACCCTCACCACCAAACCCAGAAACTCCCATATTCCAAGCCAAGGAGAGCAGTTTTAATGAGTCACTGGAACAATTCAGTCAATGTTGGATTCTGATGATTAGTTCGAGGCTTAATTGTACTTGCTTTTTCCTCCAGCCCAATCAATAGCTCCTTGCATGGGGCTTGTTAGAGGCTGCTTGTTAAAGACTTGGCAACTCTTTCACCCCAGGGAAAACAAAGGAAAGTGCGAGTCTAATTGCAGAGGTGCAGGTCTGGGTCAAGGAGCAATACCAATGTTTTCCCAGCTAGCCCAAGTTTGCCAAGCAGCCTCTAGCTGGTGCGGAAAGCCTCTGCAAAGCCTCTCTGGGGTATCAAGGGAGTGGACATCCAGCAGGGCCGCTCTGAAACGTGGTGGTAGTAACCCATGGGCAGCAGGGCCCCCCTCCCCAAGAAAACTGAGCATTCTAAGCATCTGACTTTACCCAACGAAGATCCTTCAAGGATAGGGTGGGCCTCCAGTGGGCTGAGAACTCTTCGTTGATTTTTTTTTTCTTCGTTGATTTTAAGCATCATCATTGAGCCTTACCATGGAGTTTGTGATTGGCATTCTAATGGCAAAAGTTAAACTCCATTTTTTTTTTTTTTAAATCTCTTCAGAGATATCTTGTGCTTTCCCACCTACTCAGATCCTGGCAACATACTTTCTGCAGCTGGATATACAATGGAGTTTCCTAGAGATCACCAGGAAATACCACTGTTATTCAACAAAGTGAAAGTGAACGTGTAAGTCGCTCAGTCATGTCTGACTTTTTATGACCCCATGGACTACAGCCCACGAGGCTCCTCTATCCATGAGGATTCTCCAGGCAAGAAAACTGGAGTGGGTCTGCCATATCCTTCTCCAGGGGCTCTTCCCAAGTCAGGGATCGAACCCAGGCCTCCTGCATGACAGGCAGATTCTTTACTATCTGAGCCACTGACAAACTCATTGCTACTCAATACACTGTTTTAAATTCCATGCCCACCATATTCTGAGCACATAACTCTGTGAGTTACATAACTGGAGGTTCTCCTAAGTTCTCTCAGCTATTCCTCTTCCTCTTTTTAACGCAAATGGATTGCAAAGGTAGCAAAAAGAATGGAGAGAGGATAATTATGTGTTGGCTGCTCCTGCTGTTGGCCAAACTAAACCAGCTCTACTCAAAGTGTGATCAGATTACCAGCAGCAGCAGCATCTGGAAGTTTTTAAACATGACCATATATGGGCCCTAGGTAGTATTTACTGAGTCAGGACCTTTAGTGGGTTGGGGGGTGATGAAGCCCAGGAACATGCGTTTTAACAAGATCTTGGAAAGATTCAGACGTACACTAAAGTTTGAGAGGAACTGGGTTAAACAAGCTAGAACCTTTGCAACTGCAATCTGGGAGGCATCTCTTCACCCGCCCTTTTCTTTATCCCAGCGACCCGAGCCTTAGTAAGAAACTGGGGCTTAGTAAGAAACTCAAGCATGTTGTCTTCTGCAGAGTCCTTCCTTACAATACACAGCTGCATAGGAAGTGCTCGACAACTGATGAGTTCAATCTACATAGGGTTTCCTCCAGGTGGTAATCACACAGCGTAGAAGAACAATTATGTTAAAATACCAACCAGCTAGCTAGTTCACTATGGAGGATTTAAGAAGCTGAGAAAAAGGAATATTAAGAGTGCCACTGGAGAGTAGAAGAGGAATCAGTGCATAAATACACAGGGCATACATATGGGGCCAGGACACAGGGACATAGAGTGTTGAAGGTGAGTAGGTAGAACTGAAAAAAGAATTTTCTCTCTAGCACTTTGCAGAATAGAGTGTCTCCATAGTTTTGTGACTTATCTACCATAAGCAGACAATCTGTCAGGTTTTGGGGTTGGGAATTAAACCACTGGCCAGGTCTTTTATTGAGGCTAGTAGTTCTTTTTTGCAAATCCTAGAAACACATTTTATTCCAAGATCCTGAGATTTCTAATGTGACTGTTCAGAGGTTAAACATGGTATCTAGGCTCAATTACTTGTATTAAATGAGACAGGTGGAAAAAAAGATTCAGAACAGAAACTGTCTGAAATTTTCACAACCTTGCTTAATCAAGGAAAATGAAATATTCTGCTGGTGAGTGGCCTTGAGTGTAGTGGTATTGCCAGTGGTTTCAGCCTCCTCCATTAGTGTGTGTGTGTGTTTGCTAAGAAGCTTCAGTCGTGTCCAACTCTTGGCAGCCCTGTGAACTGCAGCCTGCCAGGCTCCTCTCTGCATGGGATTCTTCAGGCAAGAATACTGGAGTGGGTTGCCATGTCCTCCTCCAGGGGATCTTCCTGACCCAGGGATGGAACCTGCGTCTCTTATGTCTCCTGCATTGGCAGGCAGATTCTTTACCATGAGCCCCGTATGGGAAACCCTGCATTAGTGTAGCTTCCTTTTATTAATGTTATTTCTATTCCCTCATCATCAGGATTTTATAGCACAATGTTTACTTGTTTAAATACAGTTGGTCATTATATAGAGTAAAACTGACCCTGGTTGTGACATTAAATCAGCCACCCTTCCCAATTTACCATCTTCCATAAGACTGAGAAATTACAGGAGACTTTCACTCGGGCAGGTGATAATTTTCAAATGTCTGTTTTCTTTCTTTTCCCAATTTTAAAAAAAAAACTACCATGATAAAGTAAAAGCTGAAAAATGTGTTTACGCACAAATAGCTTTTGTTGAAACACTCCACGCTCATGCCATTTTACTGGGTCAATATACCTATGTTTGGATTTTAGCTGATAAGTTATCTTGCATGCCTATTTAGAAATCTTTAAACACCCTTCAGAGGCAGAACGTGAAAGGGCTCACATGTAATATAGAAACAGATTATCTCTATCAGGAGTGGTTTTTGATGAGAAGCGGGAACTCTCATGACTATCCCTCAGACACAGCATCATGGGAACGGGACTTGTTCCGTCACCAAAGGCTCCAGGGTAAACCCCGAGTGTCTAGGTCACTTCTGTGGGGATGTTTCTATTCATCACTCACTGATTCATTCAACAACTATCATTCGGCACCTATTACATGCCAGGAACATCTAGGACTGAAGAGACAGAGGGCCTATAGCTTGTAGTCTACTGGGGGTGACAGCTGTTAGGTCATCAGATGGGGCGACATGGCAGTGAACTGAAAAAGTGCGCTTGAAACAAAACGGTATGATGAAGAGATGTGACAGGGGCGCCGATGTGAGCTGGAGGGTATCTGAGCAAGGCACACAGGACAAGACTAAAGGGATACCTGAGAGCTCACTCGGATGAAGGCCAGGGCGACGTGTGCCGAGGTGATGGCAGAGAAGCCAAGAGTAGGCTGTGTGGCTGCAGAGATTGAGTCAAGGGGTGCCGGGGGCCTGCAGGCATGCCGAGCTCGGGCAGGGCCTTCTGGCCACGCCAAGGACTCGGGTCTCTGCAGTGTATTAGAAGCTACCAAGAGGTATTAAAGAGGGAATCTGACCATACTTTTACTTCTATATCATCGCTGTAAGTTAGAAGGCAGAGTTGTTGTTCAGTCATTAAGTCTTGTCCCATTCTTTGGGGACCCCACGAACTGCAGCATGTCGGGCTCTTCTGTCCTTCACCATCTCCCAGAGTTTGCACAAACTCATGTCCATTGAGTTGGTGATGCCAGCCAACCATCTCATCCTCTGTCAGCCCCTTCTCCTGCCCTCAATCTTTCCTAGCATGAGTCTTTTCCAGTGAGCTGGCTCTTTGCATCAGGTGACCCAAGTACTGGAGCTTCACCTTCAGGGTCAGTCTTTCTAATGAATATTCAGGCTTGATTTCCTTCAGGGTTGACTGGTTTGGTCTCCGCGCCATCTGAGGATCTCTCAAGAGTCTTCTCCAACACCACAATCTGAAAGTATCAATTCTTCAGGACTCATCCTTCATTATGGTCCAAATCTCACATCTGTATGTGACTACTGAAAAAAATCATAGCTTTGACTGTATGGACCTGACTACTGAGTGCCAAAGTGTACCCAGAAATAGACCATAGGAGGTTATTGTGAAATTCCAGACAGAGAACACAGTGGTTGGCCTAGGAAGCAGCCACTGGAACTAGATAAAAGTGAACATGACCTTCAAAGAAATAGGAGCTGAAATCAACCGGATTTATAGATTGACAATGTGAGAGCACTGTACTTATTAATTCCCATCACCCTGGATACAATTTTCTTAGAAACAAATCCATCTGTAATAGGTACAATGCTTCCCATTCTCTATGGAAAACATAAAAAGAAATCCAGTAGAACATTTGGAGATTTAGAAACAGCATTCCTTGGCTAGAATCCCAGCAGAGCTCAGGGGAACTCATACTGACCCTATCTGCAACCTTGCGGATTGCAAGGAGTTAATACCTTTGTTCTGGAAAAACAGTGTGTATGCCTCACTTGTCTAAATTTGCATTGATAGGAAACACAGTTTCCAAGTATGAATGCTAATGACAACGCAGAGGCTGTCTTTTCTACTGCACAATATCACATTAGTTTTTCCCTATGCATCTAAAACTTATGCTATCCTGCCTTTATCTGCCATCCCTGTTTTTTCCTTTGGAGCACAAATGCAAGAAAGGGTCTTTTCACTATTCCAGAGGTCACGCATGACATCAAGGAGAAACTACATGCCTCTTGAAACTATTCACAGAAGAGATCCAATCTCCTTGTTATGTTTCCTGGCACCTCTATGTCTGGAGCCCTTCCCTAAAAGTAACAGAAAATCTACACTTAATAAAAAAAAATCTGTTACAACACTGACTTATGCCCCAGATCAGAATATTTTAGAAACAAGTAAAAATGAATGAACTGTACAAGTTTCAATTCTCTTGGTTTCAACATGTCCTCATATCTTTGTAACTGTTCTTTTCCATGAAGTGTTCATCTTTTTTTTTTTTTTTTTTTTTTTACAATGTCCCCAACCTCACAAGTCTAATTACTTACATTAATTTATACCCACGGTGTCATCATTTGGTTTGCTTTCCCAAGAAACTTCCTAAAACAGGGTTTGCCAATGTTAAAGAGTAAAAATGATGATACATACGTGAGCAGCCTTCCTTCCTCAGGCTCTGCTTTCTAAGCACTGTCTAACGATTTCTAATAACCTGTGTACTCAAAGGATCTGACACATTAATCTCCAGCCAGAAGAGGAATGGAAAAGACATGGTTATATTTATTTCTTTAACTTATCAACTGATTTCTATTCAGAAAAGTTTGTTGGTAGAAAGAGAGGGAAATAAAAGTGTGGGTCGGAAACACTCTCATTTTAACCTCTGGAGGTAGCCTAATCCACTGGCTGACTGTGGAGTGGCATAAAAAACTCAAACGTTCACATCATTTGTGGGGATGAGTTTTAAAACAGACAGAGCACAAAGGAAAAGCATGTCACCCGCCTCTGTGATTATTTCAGACCCTGGCTGTTAGAAGGCACACGGTTCAAAGGAAGGACACACGATCAGAAGAGTTTGCCCTTCTATACACCTTTCGAGTTTCAAAATCTGTAATTCCTCCTACCCACTCAATTTCTTGTACTTACATGATTCAACACATAGACACGAAAGAAGATACGCCAATAGATAAAACCTAATTCTTCTTGATAAGTCATCCAGTTACGTTTTAAGTCTTTGATCTAACAGAAAGCTTCAATATGATGCATTTGAACTGTTAATGTTCAGTATCACGCACACTTCCAAGTCAAGTTCAAGGTCGGATCTTTTCCTCTACTTTTCATCTGCATCCTCCACGCACGGAAATCTTTGGATGACCTTCCCCTTTGGGGGTATGTATATTTACTTATTTTTTAGTTTCTCTATGTCTGCATACGAATGCCACAAAGTCAGGGTATTCTGGAGACCCTATACCTAGGATCTCCTGTTTATTCAATGACTAAAATAAACCAAAATCCAAAGGAGGCAGAGCCCATGCCTGTTTTACTTACATCCTGTAGACTTAGCAGAGCATCACCCAAACTGAGGCAGAGTGTCAAGCATGGTATGAGGATTACCATTGACACATAACTTAAACCACTCACGGTGAAATACGTTCTGTTCTTTATTTGCTTATTTCAGGACTTCAACATATGAATTTGGAGGGACACAATATTCAGTCCACACGAAGAAGAGACAAGGGATGAAACAACGCTCTGTGGTACATAATTATCATCAGATGCATATCATTTTATACTCTCATCTGTCAAAACTTCGCAGTTGATTTGTATTCTCCAATACACATAACAATTTGGTGCTTCATCTCTCTTATCTTTAGCCTTTTTTTCTGGGCTCCTTACCTCATCCTGATCCCTTCTCTAAACCACTCTAAACCACCATTTAAAAAATACAATCAAGGGGAAAAGTATGATGCAGTCAATATGCTTTAATTTTAAAATTAAAAGCTTGCTCAGCTAACTTTAATCTCAAATAGAAACAGCAGACCCTGCTGCAAGAACGGCTCTGCAAAATTAGATTCCGCCTTGCCCCCAAGTCTATTTACTGGAGCGTTTTAATTTCCATTCTGGTTTTCAGTACATGGTTTGTCCTTGCCTCACAGAAGTGCTATTCATCGATGTAACATTAACAGAAGAACCTGACTGTTACAGACCACAGTCAGGATACTGACTGGAACACAGTCAGTGTTACAGACTGGAACACATTTTAGCCACAACTGAATTAATTTGAGGCACAGAGACCCCGGTTTTCAGTCTGTTAGTTTAATGTCTTATTTCCACTAAGTTGGACAAATTAGCATTGAGGGTTTAACTGCTAATAACTAAATTGATCTAAAACATGTACATAACTGCGATTTTCCTGTCATAGTGCCTGGTGTGCTGTGCTGGCTAGAAGGACAATAATGGGGTGTGGGGGGTGGGGTGGGGTGTGTGTGAGAGAGAGAGAGAGAGAGAGAGAGAGAGTCGCTCAGTCAGGTCTGACTCTTTGTGACCCCAGGACTCTAGCCACCAGGCTCCTCTGTCCATGGGATTCTCCAGGCAAGAACGCTGAAGTGAGTTGCCAGTTCCTTCTCCAGAGTATCTTCCCAACCCAGGGATCTAAGCTGGGTATCCCACACTGCAGGCAGATTCTTTATCATCTGAGCCATTGGTATAAGGTGAATGAATGATTGTAACAATCGGGTATTGACCATTTCTAATAACCAGAAAGACAATTTGTTCACATAACTTTTAGCTGCACTGTCTATTTATGGACTTGGATACATTTGATATTCTTCTGGCTAAATATATCTAAATACTAAACATTTTCTGAAACTGTTGCAAAAAATATACAAACATAAGACCACATGGCAGGCTCAGAAAATACCTCCTCTTTATAATTCATATGAATATACTATGAAGTAAGTGTGATAAAAGTGAGCTGCTTTTGATTTACTTATTAATATATCTCACCCAGAGTTCCACAAAAATCTCACATTTTTCAGCACTGTACCACCAGTTTCTAAATAACAAAGTAGATATATATTGCTCAATAACACCAAGCACTGTCAATCATAAAAAGGTACGTCGAGCTAGGACAAACCCTGAGGGGTCCCCCAAGTTTATCACTCAGAGATACAAACAAGATCCTGGCTAAACCATCTTAGGCTAAAGGGTCTATTTTAAAGCTGAGAAGCTTTAAAATAAGAGACTATTCCATAGTCTCTAGAAGTCTACTTCTAAAACCTTTTAAATATGGAAACATTACTTCTCATGTGAGTCTTCAGTTCACTATTTTTTCAATGAAGATGAAAACTGCGATATTCAGTGACAAAGCACCCAACATCTCCACCGTGGTTTGCTAACCGGCAGAGTTTATTTGTTCATTCAGTCATTCCTTTTCTTTCTCTCTCTCTACAACTTTATTTATTAAACTACAGTTGTTTTACAATACTGTGTTAGCTTTAGGTATACAGCTCCAGATTCTTTTCCACTACAGGCTATTAAAGATACTAGTTTCCCATGTGCTATGCAGTAAATAGCACATTTGTATTTATTTGTATTTGTATTTATTACAGTAAATATTTGTTGTTTATTTTATATTGTGGTGTGTATCTATTAATTCCACAATCCTAATCATTCTTCCTCCCCTTCCCCCTTTGGTAATCACAAGACATGGAAGTAATCTAAATAGTCATCAACAGATGAATGGAGAAAGTAATATTATACTGCGTGTGTACACACACACACACACACACACACACACACTGGAATACTACTCAGCCATAAAAAAGAATAAAATATGCCATCTGTGCAACAAGGATGGACATAGAGATTATCATACTAAATGAAGTAAGTCAGGTAGAGAAAGACAAATATCTGATATCATTAATAAGTGGAATCTAAAAAAGGGATACAAATCAACTAATTTGCAAAATAGACACAGACTCAAAGACACAGAGTTCCTTTTAGTTTCCTGCTCCACTGGGGGCTTCCCAGATCTCAGTTCTGTTTTTTCACACACCTCCCTACCCTCTGGAGGGTCTCATATAATTCTCCCCAACAGACTGGAAGCTACTTAAGAGCAGGGACAATATCTGCCTTGTTTACCTCTAAATTCCTAGTTCCAAACACAGGACCTAGCATATACCGAATTATTCAATAAATATTTGTTGAAAGAACAATCAATATAAAATGAAAAGAGATTCAAGCTATGTTCCTCCTTCTCTTCTCACCTGGCTAAAAAATACACTCAGTGAACTACAGCTATAGCTTTCAAGAATGATCAATGGCTGATCTGTGATGCCAAGCTGGATCCAGTAAAGGATCCATGGGGGATGTTACTCTGGAAGGCTCTTTGAAGGGATAAGATGGATTTTAAAAGAAGTCAACAATGCAAAGCTATTTCCTTCCACTGTATGACTTGGTTTCTGGCATTTCAACCCATCTGATAGTCCACTGGTGCCCACTTCTGATTCTAAAAGACATATCCCATTCATTACATGGGAATTTATTATTTCACAATTAGGAGAAACTTAAATTATGTAGATGCTGCCGAGCATGTGGGAGCATTTTCCTCTGCCCTTCCCACGAGTCCCTTCCACTGTGGTTACAATAAACACATTTTATTCACTAGCAACATAGTTTTTGCTAAAAGCAAAACTATTTGGAAAGCATTCGGAAACCATAGTGACATGCACTGAACACAGAGCTAGAAGGACAGGAATGAGAAATACACCATATGGTCTCTGGAGGAAGACCTGGTTTTCTAAGACATGTTTAACGCTGACCCATTATATGACTCCCGGCAAGACAGTTCATTTCTCTGGCCTTGGTTTCCTCAGTTAATGAAAAGTTGGGATAAGAAGGTCTCTTCAAGTTCTTACATGTTATGATTATATCTAAAAAGATGTCAGTACATTGAGTCAGAATTCTTCAGGCAACAAGTTGATATATGCTTGTTGCAGGAAGCAGAGGAAGCCTGTCCTAAGCCTGGTACCCAAGAAGACCAACTCTGCTCCTCCCAGCTAAGCTGTCTGGGCCACCTGAACCCTGCATCACCATTTAAACCAAACTCTGGATATTGGGTACTTGGGAGCATTTATTTCCTTGTCCAGATGGCCAAGATCTTCTAGAAGATAGGTCTTGAACAGGTATGTGGGTGCCCACACACGTGCCTCAAAGGCGCCTTATGGTTGGGGGGATGGGCCTTAGGCAGGAAGAGAATGAGTCAAACTCAGGCTCAAGGGGGAGGGCAGCTGCATTTGCACTCTTATACAGCCCTGGTAAATTTCAGTGGAGGACCTACTGGGGGTCACTTTATGATTGAACAGTGACAGCAAAGGTAAAACAGATAGAAGGGATAAGGCAGCACCTTCCTCCTGCTTGTGGAGAACCTAAAATAAATCACTCTGTCTCCTGGTCCTCTGAAGTTCTATATAATCTGCTTAAAAATATAATTGGCACGGTGTTTTCACAAGACTCTCTGCTAGGCTCAAACGATGCAGAGCTGAATGGTGTCACACAGTCCTGGCTCTGAGAGCACACGAGGAAATAGTTTATTATGTATTGTGTTGTATCCTCTGTCCTCCTGCAGACAAGGGAGTCATTTAAAAGTTAAGTTGAGCTTAGAGGCCTTTTTCAGGATTACTGTGGGGACAATATTATGATATCCAAAAGGCTCAGAATCAAAGGCGGGCAAAGTTTGGGAGGAAAAACTGTTATACACAGAAAGTAGGGTCACAACAATGACTGTCTGATCCATGTTTAGAAGGCTCTGGAGAACAGGCGTAGAGAGGAATTTTTCTAGATCTAAAAAAAGCGAACTTGTTAAATAGGTGCTAGTTAAAAGTAAGTGACATAGTGAAAGTGAAGTCGCTCAGTTGCATCCGACTCTTTGCGACCCTGTGGACGTAGCCTACCAGGCTCCTCAACCCATAGGATTTTCCAGGCAAGAGTACTGGAGTGGGTTGCCATTTCCTTCTCCAGGGGACTTTCCCAACCCAGGGATCAAACACAGGTCTCCCACATTGTAGACAGACGCTTTACCATCTGAGCCACCAGGGAAGTTATAAGTAATATAGTAATTACTTTATAAAGGTTTGGGAATAAAATGAAAGGAGTCAATATATCCACATACAGAGGACAGAACCTGGAGACAGGTTATTTGTAAAATCAGAAGATTCAGGTCCTTTAAGGATGAAATAGAGAATCAACTATAGAAACCAAAATCACAGCTCCTAGTGGTTTTGAGCACTGCAAAGAATAGAGTCTTTTTAAAAATTATCATTGTATTTTCTTATTGCTTTTAGCCGGTATATATGACCTCTATTGATTACATAGTGATATTATATGACTTCTATTAAATACACACAAGTATTAATCTTATATTCAGCAATCTTGCCAAATCTTCCAATGAGTTCTGAGTTCTCTATAGATTCTCTTGCACACAGAGTCTCTGTAGAAATCATTATCTCATTTCTCTAGGTAGGACCCCTAGGCTAGGTTAAACAGAGGCAGAGAGTAAGCAGTCTTCTCTTTTAGCTATTATCATAAAAAAATGCTTCCAGCACTTCACCATTAGCATGGTGCGTTTTGTAGGTGCAGTTTACCAGGTTAAAGATGTCAGCTTTTATTTGTAACATGCTACCTTTTTTCTATCTTTAGTATCATGAATATATATTAAATTTCATCAAATGTTTTGCTTCTTCTTTTGAGATAATCATAAGATTTTCTTTTTAATATGGTCAAATGACAAATTACATTAATACATGTTAACCAATATATGTAATGTTAACCCATCCTGGGATAGATAAACTCTAGGATGTGATTTTTTTCCCTCAATTACTGGATTTAGTTTGGTAAAGTTTATCCCGAACTTTCATCTGGTAATATTTATTCCAAATAAAGTAAATTTATTTAGTTTGCAAGTAAAGGTGATCTACAAATTTTCCTTTTTTACAATGTGTTCTTAGCTATGTTTGTGATTATACCATGAAATGATTGGTGGCCTTCTCTCCTTTCTGTGTTCTAGAATAATTTGCAGTTATTCCTTGAAAGTTTGGTAGAATTTATCCAAATAACCAGCTAGGTTTAAAGATCTTTTCTATATTTTAAAGAAAGGTAACTATAAACTACTCTATATAACCTTTTGATTGTAACAAATTCAATAAAGACTTTAAAAATGACCTACATAAAAAATCTTTACAGAACAAATCATTCTGTATCCTCAGCAGTCAAAAGAAGTCTACTGTAATCTAACTTTCAAAAAATTTTTAATTTTGTACTTGGGTCTAGCCATTTAGCAAACAATATTGTGATAGTTTCAGATGAACGGCAAAAGGACTCAGTCATACACATACATGTATTCATTCTCCCCAAACTACTGCATGTAATTTCTATCCACAATGTATAAAGCTATCTGAAAATTGAGTAATAGAAAAACAAATAGCACAAATAGTTAAAAGATTTGAACAAAGATATAAAAATGGTAAGTAAATAAGAATATGCTTAACATCATTAATCAGGGAAATGCAAATTTAAACCACAGTGAGATGTCATTCATACCTATTAGAATGCCTAAAGCAAGAGAAGGCCTTCCCTGGAGCTTCAGCCGGTAAAGAATCTGCCTGTATGCAGGAGACTCGGGTTTGATCCCTGGATTTGGAAGATCCCCTGGAGAAGGAAATGGCAACCCACGCCAGTATTCCTGCCCAGGAGAATTCCATGGACATAGGAGCGTGGAGGGGCTGCACTCCATGGGGTCGCAAAGAGTCGGACACGACTGAGCGACTAACAAACAAAAGAATGGACGATACCAAGTGTTGGTGACAACGCAAAGCAACTAGAAATCATGACTTTGCTAATTGGGAAGGCAAAATGGCACAGCCCCTCTAGAAAACAGCGTGGCAGCATCATATAAAACCAAACATACCCTTAGCATATGATCCAGCAACCTCACACCCAGTGATTTACCCAGGTGAAATAAAAACATGTTCATATATAATTGTCAAAAACTAGAAAAAAACCCAAAAGCCCTCCAACTGGTTCAGTGAATACAGTGTGGCAAAACCATGTAATGGAATACTGCTCATAAGAAAAAAGAAACAAATTACTGGTACACAGCACAACAGAAATGAACCTGAATGCATTTTGAAAAAGCTACAAACTTTCTGATTCTATTTATGTAACATTCTGGAAAGGATAAAACTATGAGGACAGAAAACAAATCAACCATTACTGGGCCTGGGGTGGGAGAAAGAGTTGTCTAAAAAAGGGCAGGAGGAAAAGTTTTAACAGCAATAAAGCTGTTCTATGTGTTATTTGTGATGGGGCTTATATTTCTATACATAATTAACAAAACTCATTGCACTATACATGAAAAAGGGTGAAATTTACTGTATGTAAACTATACCTCAATAAAAAAAGTTTTAGAAAAGGATGATTTTTAAACTAATGATTTAATTCGGATACTGGTTATTTTGATAGTTTATTCAGATTTTCTATTTCTACCATTTCTACTATTTCCATTTTGGTAACATATATTATCTTCTAGGAAGTCTCTTTAATTTAGATTAAAAATTTTTTGGTATAAAATAGTTCAGTTTTTTCTTCTGAATAAAAAACTCTGCAGTTATATTCTTTTAATTTTTGCTATTTTTAAAAATTTGTGTCTTTAACCTCTTTAACAAGTGGTGCTGGGAAAACTGGTCAACCACTTGTAAAAGAATGAAACTAGAACACCTTCTAACACCATACACAAAAATAAACTCAAAATGGATTAAAGATCTAAATGTAAGACCAGAAACTATAAAACTCCTAGAGGAGAACATAGGCAAAACACTCTCCGACATAAATCACAGCAGGATCCTCTATGACCTACCTCCCAGAATATTGGAAATAAAAGCAAAAATAAATAAATGGAACCTAATGAAACTTAAAAGCTTTTGCACAACAAAGGAAACTATAAGCAAGGTGAAAAGACAGCCCCCAGAATGGGAGAAAATAATAGCAAATGAAGCAACAAAGTATTAATCTCAAAAATATACAAGCAACTCCTCCAGCTCAACTCCAGAAAAATAAATGACCCAATCAAAAAATGGGCCAAAGAACTAAACAGCCGTTTCTCCAAAGAAGACATACAGATGGCTAACAAACACATGAAAAGATGCTCAACATCACTCATTATCAGAGAAATGCAAATCAAAACCACAACGAGGTACCATTACACGCCAGTCAGGATGGCTGCTATCCAAAAGTCTACAAGCAATAAATGCTGGAGAGGGTGTGGAGAAAAGGGAACCCTCTTACACTGCTGGTGGGAATGCAAACTAATATAGCCACTATGGAGGACAGTGTGGAGATTCCTTAAAAAACTGGAAATAGAACTGCCATATGACCCAGCAATCCCACTCCTGGGCATACACACCAAGGAAACCAGATCTGAAAGAGACATGTGCACCCCAATGTTCATCGCAGCACTGTTTATAATAGCCAGGACATGGAAGCAACCTAGATGCCCATCGGCAGATGAGTGGATAAGGAAGCTGTGGTACACAGACACCATGGAATATTACTCAGCCATTAAAAAGAATTCATTTGAATCAGTTCTAATGAGATGGATGAAACTGGAGCCCATTATACAGGGCGAAGTAAGCCAGAAAGATAAAGAACATTACAGCATACTAATACATATATATGAAATTTAAAAAGATGGTAGCAATAACCCAATATGCAAAACAGAAAAAGAGACACAGATGTACAGAACAGACTTTTAGACTCTGTGGGAGAAGGCGAGGGTGGGATGTTCAGAGAGAACAACATTGAAACAAGTACACTATCAAGGGTGAAACAGACCACCAGCCCAGGTTGGATGCATGAGACAAGTGTTCAGGGCTGGTGCACTGGGAAGACCCAGAGGGATGGGATGGGGAGGGAGGCAGGAGGGGGGATCGGGATGGGGAACACATGTAAATCCATGGCTGATTCATGTCAATGTATGACAAAAACTACTGTAATGATGTAAAGTAACTAGCCTCCAACTAATAAAAATAAATGGAAAAAAAAATTTTATTTAATCCAAAAAAGATAACTCATAAAATATATAATCCATGAAATATATTAATTTTAAATTTCTAAATTTAAGGTGGGCTTTGGCCATCTTAGAGCTTGTTAATAGTGTGTTTTTGTTTTCTACATCTTTCTTTTTGTTGGCCTAAACGGTCAATTACTGATATATATTAATAAGTTCATTCATTTATCTTTGACCAACTTTTGCTGTATATATTTTGTGACTATGTGGTTCAGTTCAGTTCAGTCGCTCAGTCGTGTCCGACTCTTTGTGACCCCATGAATCACAGCACGCCAGGCCTCCCTGTCCATCACCAACTCCTGGAGTTTACTCAAACCCATGTCCATCGAGTCGGTGATGCCATCCAACCACCTCATCCTCTGTCATCCCCTTCTCCTCCTGCCCCCAATCCATCCCAGCATCAGGGTCTTTTCCAATGAGTCAACTCTTCACATGCAGTGGCCAAAGTACTACATAGTTTGAATTGTTGTATCTTCCTAATGAGCAGTGCCTTTCATCAATACATAATGATCCAACTTTATACATGTTTCTTGACTTAAAATATTTTTGCCTGATATTAATGTATATAAACATTCTTTTTTAAAAAATAACTGATTGGTGTATCTTTTTTATGTCCTTTTATTCTAAACTCTTTCATATCCTTATGTTTGAGGTATGATACATAAAGAATTTATATCTTGATTTTGTTATATACTTTTAGCAACCCCAATGTTTTAACTAGTATATATAGACCATTAATGTTTACTGTAACCACTGCTATTTGGGCTTATTTCTACTCTTATATGTACTAATTATCATCATTTTTCTTTTTTCCTTCTTTATAACCTTCTTTTAGACCACGTGGTTTCTTTTCTTTTTCCTTTTCCCTCTAAACTAGTTTAAGCTATGTATCCACTTCTATTCTGTTAGTGGTTAGCCTTGAATATTTAATATGCTTACTTGACTTTGAAAGTTCAAAATAAATCCTTATCCTCGCCTTCCAAATAATACAGTGAGGTTAGACATCTTTACTGAGGTCTTATCTTTCTGCTTTATATATTGTTATCTAATATACAAGATATAGTAGACAGATGTTATTTTCTTGGGTTCCAAAATCACTGCTGATGGTGACTCTAGCCATGAAATTAAAGATACTTGCTCCTTGGAAGGAAAGCTATGATAAACCTAGACAGCGTATTAAAATGCAGAGACATCACTTTGCCAACAAAGATCCATAGAGTCAAAAGCTATGGTTTTTCCAGTAGTCATGTACAGATGTGAGAGCTGGACCATAAATAAGGCTGAGTACCAAAGAATGGATGTTTTCAAACTGTGGTGTTGGAGAAGACTCGTGAGAGTCCTTTGGACTGCAAGGAGATGAAACCATTCAAACCTCAGTCAGTTCAGTCGCTCAGTCATGTCCAACTCTTTGCGACCCCATGAACCGCAGCACGCCAGGCCTCCCTGTCCATCACCAACTCCCAGAGTCCACCCAAACCCATGTCCATTGAGTCGGTGATGCCATCCAACCATCTCATCCTCTGTCATCCCCTTCTCCTCCTGCCCTCAATCTTTCCCAGCATCAGGATCTTTTCAAATGAGTCAGCTCTTCACATCAGGTGGCCAAAGTATTGAAGTTTCAGCTTCAGCATCAGTCCTTCCAATGAACACCCAGGACTGATCTCCTTTAGGATGGACTAGTTGGATCTCCTTGGAGTCCAAGGGACTCTCAAGAGTCTTCTCCAACACCACAGCTCAAAAGCATCAATTCTTCGGCGCTCAGCTTTCTTTATAGTCCAACTCTCACATCCATATGGAAATCAAACCCGAACACTGGAAGGACTAATCCTGAAGCTGAAGCTCCAATACTCTGCATCAGGTGGCCAAAGAACCGACTCATTGGAAATGACCCTGTTGCTGGGAAATACTGAAGGCACAAAGAGAATGGGGCAGCAGAGGATGAGATAACATCACCGACTCAATGGACATGAATCTGAGCAAACTCCAGGAGACAGTGAAGGACAGGGAAGCCCGGCGTGCTGCAGTCCATGGGTTTGCGAAGAGTCAAACACAACTCAGTGACTGAACAACAACAATCTAGTATACTAGTTCTGCCTTTATCTAATTAACCCTCCAATGATTATTATTATTATTTTATAAACAATCGGCACTGAAAAGTTTTACCAATTTATTTGATCATTATGGCTTCCAACGTTCTATTCTTTTACTTTCTTTTTCCTAAATTATATTTTTTTCATTTCTTTTGGGATTATCTGTTTGTGGTAAACTCTTTTAGATTTTTATTGCTCAAAATATTTTAATTTCACTAGTTCACCCAAGCACAAAATAGCTGGTTAACAGTCTTCCTCCTCAGGACTCTAGAGATACTATTGAAAATGTATACTCTAAAGATACAATTTTCAACAGTCCGACATATCCAGAGTGTTGACATAAAGCAAACTGATGCTTTCTGAGAGCCATCGGTGACTGGTGGAGGAGAAGGAAAATGTGCAGAGGGCGGCAGATGAAGAGGAAGGGAGGAAGGGAAAGAGGGCGACCTTAAGACAAACAGGGGCAAGAGGCAGAATGATGTGGAGTGCCTGACAGAGGGCCATCAGCGGCATCCCCAGAAGTCTGTGCCTGGACCGAAAACTACTTTTTCTTGGCTCATAAGTGTTCTTTTTAAATAACATCTGCTGTGGCTCAAAAGAAAAGGTGGTAAGAATGATCTTACCTGCAATTCTTCATGAATTGTTAGTTACTCTAGGAAAAGAACTGCAAGTACAAGCCGGCCAGCAGGTGTTATCATTTTCCTGAAATCCCTGTAAGGGAAGCTACCTGCTGTAGCATTTACAGGGCCAAATGACACTTCTTTTCGGCTTATTTACAGAAGTCTTTAGATAACACCAAACAGCCTTTTCAAGCAATTATAGCCTCAAACGGTGGCTGGGGAGGGCGTTGTGCAGGAGAGAGATTTTGCTAACAGAACGGGTAAATACTCTCTTCACCATTTCTGCTGTTACTATATTTGACCGCAACAGAAAACTTAATAAAATTTGACATGTTTTTTCCGTATGTGCTGATTTAAAACCAAAGAACATGAGGGCTGGCAGGGGCCTCAGGGACCATCTATTCTGAACCCTTCACTTTATGAACTCTTTCATCCAGGAAAAAAAATCTAATTCAGGAAGGAAAATAGGGATACACCAAGGGCATCAAATACTGGCAGAGCTTCACTCAGAATAATTACTGCTATATGTATATTTTTAATTTTCAACACTTTTGGGGTACATGAAAAGAGGGACACTCAGGACTTTCTTACCCAGCTATTTTAAATACTGCATGCTATCCTACCCTCTCTTCAGGGGGAGAAATAATCCATTGCTATTCAACACATTCTGATTTAATGTTGATGTAACAAATTGTCTGTACTCCCAGTGCTTGCTGTATTTTTCTAAAAATATTCTCATTTTTAGCTCAGCTTGAAAACTCCTCTGGTTTTCTATTAGTCCGGGAAGCAAGCCATTAAAAACTTCTTTCTTTCACAAAAAGTTCTAACCTAAGAGGACATAAAATTTAAGTGGAGACAGTTCTAACATTACTGAGCTACCCATTCCCTAATACTTCCTTATCCTCTTTCTACCAGGTTTCCTTTTGATGTTTTCTCTCTCGTGACACATTGTTTATTGTACTCAAGGACAATGTAAGGGAATTTTGTTTTCAGACAGCATTTCTGGCTCCTGATCAAGGGTTTATTCCCAAGATAATTACTTCTAGACATCAGATATAGGCAGTGCTCGGTGACGAAAACAGTGGGGTAAAAAAGCAGTTATCCTATTTCATTCACTGGGCAATTGAATTATTAGTTCTTAGAGGACTACCTATATATTCGGAAGGTTATCTCATTCTAGAGGACTTCACAGAAAGAAACCATAAGCACTAGATTTAGTTTAGCATTCTGAAAGGCTTATCCGTTGGACCCTGAACACAGCCCAGTTCCAACAAAGACAGTTGGTAAAATTTCCGAAAAGGTTAATTTTACCAGTGTAGCAAGTTCGTTGGAGAGGGCAGTAGCACCCCACTCCAGTGCTTTCACCTGGAAAACCTCATGGATGGAGGAGCCTTGTAGGCTGTGGTCCATGGGGTCACTAAGAGTCGGACATGACTGAGCGACTTTACTTTCCCTTTTCACTTTCATGCATTGGAGAAGGAAATGGCAACCCACTCCAGTGTTCTTGCCTGGAGAATCCCAGGGACAGCGGAACCTGGTGGGCTGCCGTCTATGGGGTCACACAGAGTTGGACACGACTGAAGTGACTTAGCAGCAGTGGCAAGTTCGTGCTCACTAAGACTGTAGGCTTATTACAGAGGTGTCTGCCCCTTCTTGTCCCACAGAACCTTAAATTCTAGCATTTTATCTACCTTTTAAAAAGGTCCCTAAAGAAAAGTGTCCAGTCTTCTAAATCAGGAGTGAAGGCTGTGTGGGCTCCAGTGGGGAGGAAGGCAGGGAAGGTCAGGATTCTCTGTGCAACGTAAAGACAGCTGGCGATGGAGCTGTTCTAACAGGATGGTTTCCATGGGGCACGTTTCTTACATAAAGCTGGATGCCAGAGAATATTTTAGCCTTCCAACACATAGATTCTGTTCTTGGCTAGAGAAATGGTAACAGGGAGAGAAACCGGTGAAATGATTTTCTTTATACTCAGAAAGAAGAATGCCCAGCTGCTGTCAAAATGGGAGAAGGCTTAGATGCAACAGATGCCTGGATGTGGTCCAATCTAAGCCTCATATGTTGAAGGTAGAGAGATAAGGTTCAGAGAGGTGAAGTCACTTGTCTATGGTCACACAGTTATTAACAGTTAGATCAGTGACCTTGCTAATATAGGGCACTGCTACTCTTTTTTTAACTTTTTATTTTGTATTGGGTTATAGCTGATTGACAATATTGTGACAGTTTCACATGAACAGTGAAGAGACTCAGCGATACATACACATGTGTCCATTTTCCCCTAAGCTCCCCTCCCATCCAAGCTGCCATATAACATTGAGCAGAGTTCCCTGTGCTATATACACTAGGTCCTTGTTGGCTATCCATTCAGCACTGTTACCCTTAACAATCGATGTCTTAAAAAAGAGCAAATTAGTGCACACCATAATCCTGGAATATAGTGCAACTTTCCCAAGGACTAATAGGAACCCCATAATTAGAGTGCAACCAGGTCCGGGGCATTTCACTTGTCAAAAGTCTCTGGAGGTATGTTGCCGAAACCTATTGCTGGGTGCAGATGTAACTTGCCAAGCATTCGCTGGCTTGCAACCCTAGTGCTGGGTATCTGTGCATCTCCCGCAGGGAGAGGAGTGAAAAATTAATGAGGAGCTCAGAAAAACTCATTTTCAGGGCTATAGAGATTGGAAGGGTAATGAAAATTGGAAGTGAAGGGAAAGGTTTAAGCTATCAGCCTCAAGCTCTGGCAAATCATATAAATGGAGAGTAAATGTAAATATACCAACAGAAAAATGGAAAACCACCAAAGAGTCATTTAAGCTAGGACTGGACTGGAATTATAAACACCCAGGGCAGAGCTCTTTGAGGTTCATTCATGAGCGTCCATCCATCTGAGATGCCCAAGCTTACGACCGTTGGACATAGAGAGCACAGCCCAGGTCTCCTCGGGCTGGCGTTTCATGAAGAAGGACCACCATGTATGCCGATCCAAATGTGTTTTCCCTCTGATCCTGCTTGGGCACAGCAGCCTATAAGCCTTATGAGGATGAGGGTGAACTTGGAAAAACCAGGTACCTTAAAAACTTTCTGGAGGACTTTTTTCTAACAAGGTGATATAATTCATTTTCCAAGGAGAAAAAAAATCTGAGTTAAAAGCTACACGTGATTTTGTTGACAAAGTTTGATGTCCAAAGCAGAAGAAAATGGGCAGAAATCACTTCCCACTGGGACTGACTATGGGGCTCTCTTTACACCTGAACACCCAAGTCCTCCCAGCTGGGGCTCTGGTTCTCACCTGTCCTTTCTCTGGAGCAGTTTATTCCCAAGTGAGAATACTGCAGCTATTAGTCTTGTGCTCCTTACGATGAACTACTTTTCCTGGAGAAGGACTTGGAAGGACTGTCACTGCTTAGAAGGGCTTTAGAGCTGAGAAACCAGGAGGATGCTGGTTCATGGGAATAACTAACATTCTCCTGCTGAATAAAAATATTTGCAAGCCCAGTAAGGAGTCACCACGAGACCTCAGCTCTGATTGACATAGCCAAAAATAAAAAAATTCAGGCCAATAACAACTTGGTCACAGACCTCCAGAAGAAGAGAAACCTGGTTATCCTTTGAGGGCAAGAAGGCCTTCATCTCATTCACTGTTGGTGTGGGTTTAATTGTTATTCCCCCCACCCTCAATTCACATGTTGAAGTCCTAACTCAGTATCTCAGAATGTGACATTATTTGGAAATAAGTCCATTAAAGATGTAATGAATTAGATTAAGATGAGGACATGCTGGAGGTAGGATGGGCCTCTAATCTCATCTACCCAGAGTCCTTGTAAATAGAGGAAATTTGGACACACACACACACAGAGGGAGAGCATCATGTGAGCATGAAGCAGAGAACAGGGTGATATATCTGTAAGCCAAGGAATGACAAAGGTTGCCAGCAAACCACCAGGACTAGAAGAGAAGCAATGGGCCAGAGTCTCTTTCAAAACCTCAGAAGGAACCAACCTTCTTGTTGGTTAAGTTGATAACCTTGATCTCGGTCTTCCAACCTCTAGAACTTTAAGACCGTAATTCTGTCATTTAAACTCACTTTGTTGTGGGAGCCCTAGTAAACACACACCACTGCCTCATGCAATTAAGACTGTATTTTCTTTCAAGACACAAGAGAACCCAGCCTGAGCTCCGAGTAGTCCCCGGAGACGGCCCCTCCTTCCTTGTGTGACGGGGGCCTTCTAGGTCGTCTCTGCCTCAAGGAGTCTGTCAAAAACAGAACACCCAGGGACTTCCGTGGTGGTCCAGTGGCTTAGACTCCGTGTTCCCAAAGCAGGGGACCCAGATTTGATCCCTGGTCAGGGAACTAGATCCCACATGCTGTAACTATGACCCAGTGCAGCCAAATAAATAAATATTTTTTAAAAAAATTAAAAAGTAATCGTTAACAAAACAAACAAAAAAAAACCAGAATGCCCCTTCTCTCATCTCCTAAACTGAACTCTTACCCATTCCTGTTAACAAAACAAAACAAAACACAACACAGCATCAGTCATGAGTCACCAGGGTCAAAGCTTCAGTGCCACCTCTGAGCGCTCCTTCTCCCTCACCCCCACATCCTGTCTCCCAAGTCCTGGCATTTCTACCTCCTCCGTGTCTCTCAAATCCCTTCTCTCCCTTTACCTCCTGGTGCCACCACCCCAGGCAGGCTCCAATTATCTCTTGACGAGCCTGTTGCTAACTGGTCAGCCCTCACCAGGCTCTCTGCCCTGATTGGTTATATCTGTAACTGCCAGTGAGTCACTCAAAGGCCAGCGGTGACTCTGTCACCTCCTTGCTCGAAAGTCTGCAAGGGAATAAAAGCTCAGCTCTGCAGTCTTGACTCTTTTCCACAATCTAACCTTAGCTACGTCCCAGCACCTGCCTATTATGAGCCCACGCTCCAACTAAATCAAACTTCCAGAATGCACTCCTGATTTTCCACTGCAGTGCCTCTGTTTAATCCCATTAGCTCTGTTTGGAATATTCTCTCCCCTCATTCCCTCTGTCCAAAGTCTAGCCATTGTTGGGGGACTGTGGCTGCACTGCTAACGGTTGTTTTCAGGCTCTGGAGGGTGAAGAGCTAGCTCGATCTTGGCGCCATACTCACGAAGACATGACATCAGCAAGATGTTCAACTTCCTCCTGCTTCACTTTCCACAAATGCAAAATGAGGATGTAATGCCTTGTGGGGCTACATCGAGAACTAAACAAGAAAATGCACAAACCACATCTAGAATAGTAGCTGGCAGATGAAGTACTAACTGAAGTTCATCTAAGATTCACAAACACTTTGGTGGGAGTTGAAAGTAACCGCATTCTCCCCTGACCTCACCAAACATTCCACCTAATCTGCTCTTGGGACACTGAAGTTTCTTTTATCATTTCTTTTGGACCTGCCTCTCCACAACTTTGCAGCATTTCTTTCTGTATCTGGAAAATCTCTTCTCTCTTACAGAACTTCAACGCCAGTTCCAAAGTCCTTGAAGAATCTGTCTTCTTGGCTCCTCTGTGTTCATTATGATTTCTCCTCCTGTACCAGTGGGGCCAGGCCTGAGTCTCTACGGGTAGGAACCAGCTTTTTCCATCTTTCTGTTCAAGTCAGCACTTAACAGTAAGTACAAAATAAATGCTCACAAAACAAACACAAGACTAGATGTTGAGCGCCTAGAAAAGTGAACATCCCAATGAGCTGTTCTCTATCATATTGTTTTCATGTGGCTATCAGTGCTTACATTTTTAGATGCTACATAAGTGTTTGCCACATACATGCTCACAAAGGTAATGGGCTGAAATAACCCAAGTATTTCCCAATGCGAACTTTTGGTCATTTCCCCAAGCAGTAATTCTCAACTGGAACTAAATTAAGACAGTCAGGGAACTACTTCTTTTGTGCTTCCAGACACTGTGTATATCTCATGATCACTAATCTGGCAGCCTTGGAATTACTGGTTGCCAATTCTCTTTCTTCCATCAGGGTGTGTTCAGCGTGGGCAGATTTTGTCTTATTTAACTCTCAATTTTCTATGCCTGGCACTTAGAAGATCTTAGGTAAATATCTGTTGAACAAAGGAATTTGCAGGAGAAACCTTAGCTACACAATGATGGGGCACCCTGAGCCACTGAGTGAAAGTCACTCAGTCGTGTCCGACTCTTTGTGACCCCATGGACTATACAGTCCAGGGAATTCTCCAGGCCAGATTACTAGAGTGGGTAGCCTTTCCCTTCTCCAGGGGATCTTCCCAACCCAGGGACCGAACCCAGGTCTCCCACATTGCAGGCAGATTGCTTACCAGCTGAGCCACAAGGGAATCCCAAGAATACTGGAGTAGGTAGCCTACCCCTTTCTCCAGCAGATCTTCCTGACTCAGGAATCGAACTGGGGCCTCCTGCATTGCAGGCAGATTCTTTACCAACTGAGCTATCAGGGAAGCCTGAGCCATTGAGTAGCACTGGACAATCAAAAAAGAAAAATGCCCCCATCCTTGTTTGATCAAATACTCTGTTGCTAAGAAGGTATACCTGATCAGATACTTCTGTGATTTTCGTGACACAATTTTGAAAAGAGTGAAACCCTTAAGATGTATTTTTCTCATCTTGCTGGCCCTGGACCTAGCTTAACTTACAGTATTTTGTTTTCTAATCTTGAAGTAGGCAGTCAGAGAGCGAAAAGACCCTTTGGCATATGACCTTGAGTTTATAAAGCTACAGGGCAGCCAGGAAGCTGAGGCTGCGAGCCTGCAGCTTGAGATGATAGAAGACAGATGTGCATGTGTCCTAGCCCATCTGTTGCTGGGGACTCACAGCATGTCTGGAGAGGATAACTCTGCGGATTTCCCTTTCATAGAGCAAAACCAGGGTTGATAAAGAGGAAGGAGGGGTTTTCCCACCTTATGTGGTGGCCTCACTGGAGCAGATGAAAGCTGAACAAATTCAAGCATCTGAAAAAGAGGCACTTGTTGGAACAGAGGCCAGAAATGACCTCAATCTCTTAACAAACAAGACTGTTTAGGGACTGAACAAAAAGACTTTCAATTTGGTAACAATCAGTGGTATCTATTGGAGAAGGAAATGGCAACCCACTTCAGTATTCTTGCCTAGAGAATCCTGTGGCCAGAGGAGCCTGGTGGGCTGCTGTCCATGGGGTCGCATAGAGTCAGCAGCAGGAATGGTATCTATGGGTTCCCAGGGGCTCAGTGATAAAAGTATCCACCTGTCAATGTAGGATTTGGTAGAAATTTGGTAGAAATATATCCTTTGTAATTATTTTCTGTAAAAGTATCACACCTGTAGCAATCAATCAAATGCAAAAAAAGGAATACAACAAAATGCCAAGCTTCTCTCCTTCATCTAACCACAATACCCAGTTCTATTCCCCAAAGTCCATTACACTTCTGCTTCTTCCACATTTCTGGCAGAAAAAATTTTTATTCAGAAACCAACATGCCTACATATAGTCTATCCCTTAACAATATCGTATCGAATACTAGAAATTCGCTCAGAGTAAATTTTTGGCACTCTCATCACACAGACAAAAAAACAGTAACTATGTGAGATAAGTTAACTAGCCTGATTGAAATAATCACCTTGTTACACGCGAATCATGTCGTACACCTTAAATATGTATAATTTTAAATCTTAGAAATAAAATTAAGATGATATGTAGGGGCCTCCCACGTGACGTCAGTGGTAAAGAACCTGCCTGCCAATGCAGGAGATGTAGGAGACACAGATTCGATCCCTGGGTCGGGAAGATCCCCTAGAGGAGGAAATGGCAACCCACTTTCAGTAGTCTTGCCTGGGAAATCCCATGGACAGAGGCTCTGATGGCCTACAGTCCATAGAGTTGCAAAGTGTCAGACACAATGAAACAATTTAGCATTGCATGCAAGACAAAATGTAGAAGAATAATCATGAATAAGATAACACACCTATTGTTTGCATCTCACGTGGCTTTCTGTACTCAACTGTACATCCTAAGGTTCCCTTTATACCTCTTCAGAGATCTGTTTTGTGTGTGTGTGTGGTTCGCTGGCACTTTTTGTAAAAACACCATGATTTATATACCCAGCCCTCCACTGAAGGCTTTTGTCTTATTTCCAGTTTTCTGATATTATAAACAATCTGTAATGAACAACCCTGCACATCCATCTTACGGCAAGCACACATGTGGGTTACACCCTTGGAAAAGCACAATTCCCTCTGTGCCTGCCCCTCCTCAGATCTGGAACTCTGCAGCATCTTCTGTCTGGAATGTTCTTCTTTGCTTCACCATCCTCTGTTAGGATGATGAATTGGAAGGTCAAGGGTAAGTGCATTTAAAATGTTGATTACTTTTGCCAAACTGTCCTCTAAAAAGCTTGCACGGATTCATCCTTTCACCAACAGTGCATGGGAGTGTCTGTTTCATACTCTCTCGCACCAGCTGACCCAGTGTGGTGATCAATTTCTTCTCTTTGCCAAAATTATAAGTGAAAAATGGTAGTATCTCACTCATTTCAATTTGTGTTTCTTTAATTATAAGTGAGAGTGATATGCTTTCATATTTATGGGACATTTATATTTTTCTTTGATTTGTGAGTTATTTCCTTCGCCTAGTTTGTTAAGTTGAAAATACGAACTGTGTTTAAAACTCTGATTAAACCCTTTAGTGGTGACCCATTGCCTACAGGATAAAGTCTGGAATCCCTATTGTAACACAAAGGAGCCTGTGTTCTGGTTTCTCCCAAGCCACCTCCCTCATGTTCTTGCTCAAAAACTGAAGATCTAGTAACACCCAGTTGCTTGTGGTTCTGAACCTGTATCATATCTTCCTTGGTAAAGACTTCTGTGACTGGCTGAAGGAATTCCAATTTTCATACAACTCACCTTAGATGAAGAACTATTACAAAATATCCAACTATTTCATGGAGCTTTTTTTTTTTTATTAATCCCATTATCGGAGACCATTTGTAAATAATGTGTCTATCATGGTTTCTGCTGTTTATATTGGTAATATCTAGATATCTTCTAACCGGCTCTCACTAGATTCTCACCAAAGTTCCATCATTCTGATGGGAAGACATGCAACTACAAGTGGAGTGCAACATTCACACCAGGAGTTTAAAATTAACCATAAAAGAAACTGGTCCAAACAGAGGCCAAAGATCACAACAGCTTACCCAAGGGCCACTCTGGACACACTGTCCCGTGCTGGAACATCCTAGGTACACACCCTAGCCTACTCTTCTTTGCCTGATTCCTCCCTGACCACATTTAGAACTTAACACCCCTACACATCCTTATATTCTAGCCCGCTGAAGGCAAAGTCATGACCCTCCAACACCACATTACAACCTTTCTGGAATGCAAGAGACAAAAAATATTTACCCACAACACATTATGCCCCAGAACCAACTCTCTATCCTAAAGAAAAAAGTACAAAATAAAGAAATGCGACACAAACAGATGTCAGTGGCGGGGTTATTTGGAAATGTTTTACAGTCATTAGGAATGTGAAATAGCTATGAGCAAGAGTTCTACAATGACCCAACATTAAGTTTAAAAATTAAAAGGAGAGTGAGATAAAAATTAACTCCATATTAGATTTTTTTCTGTAACCTTTGCATTCTATTGTTTTTGCTTTAAGAATGTTGCCTGAAATACACATTTTTTTCGCATCCATATAGAGATAAAAATGTTGCAGCACAGAGAATGACATTTGTCCTATTGGAGGTTTACAGAACCTATGGGGACAGCTGCCAAGAACAAAGGATTCCCACACCAAGAAGTTTGGAACAACCAACCACATCCCTCCCTCACCTTGCCTTTAAAAATGCTCTGCTGAAACCCTAAAAGAGTGTGAGGTTTGGGGGGGCATGAGCCACCCATTCTCCTTGAATGGCCCTGCAATAAACCTTTCTGGACTTCAAAATCTTACGTTTCGGTTTGTCTGGCCTCACTGTGTGTCGGGCACATGCAATTGAGTTCGGTAACATTTATATTTTGATTTCATCTTTGTGAAGTTACTTTGAATGAATGTGAACAGATATATATGTAAATGAACATAATTGATAAGCATGTAGGATACAGGGTGAATTTTCTATTTTCAAACTTTAAAGGAAATTTTTATTAAAAAAAAAAACTCTCAAGCTTTCTTACTTAGAGTCTAGATACGAAAATTATGACACTAATTACCTTACATGGGGAGACACTTTGTGATAATACCATAAGTTGACTCTTTTTAGAGATATTTATATATCTTCCATTAGCATTCAACACACAAGAGCCCACTGATCTTTACAGAACAATCAGCAACGGATATGACTGTCGCCACCAGGAAGGTCCGTTATCAGGAGCCCCTCTGTAAATACTGACCTGATCCAAATCTATCACGTGAAGTTTCATTCACGCAGCAGGCAAGAAGGATCCTCACTGTAATGGCCAATTTTCTGTTAATAAATCTTTCCAGTTGTCCATGCATGAAATAAGAGTTTTGTGCCATGGTGGAGAAATTGTATAATTTTTTTTCCCTCCCACTCAGGAATACATTATTGTAAAATGATGTTGTAAAATGCCAGTTCATAATCGCTTCATAGAATCTTCACAGAAACACCTGGAAATGTAATTAGCATGCTGTTCAAACTACTGCATTATACAAGCCCTTCCTGGAGGCTGGAAGCATTCAAAGACCCTTCACACGGGCGCCCCTGACGACCAGGTGCAGGGGTAGGGGGCAGCTTCCGACACCTGCAGAGCCTCTCAGGCTCCCAAGGAGCCAGGCACTACGAACCCCAGACTGTGTAACAAACAGCGGCCTTTCCAAGGACACAGCGAGGTTCTCCAGCCACAGAAGGGACATTCATTCTCCTTAGAAGCTCACACTGGGTTAACTGGAGGACAAAAATAGACGAAACGTTACAATAGTCTTCTTCTCTGCTGAAACGACATCTGCATCTGAACATCATCGGCTCTGTTCTCTGACTGCTCCTACACAAAGACCTCTCAGAGCGCTGCTGACTAATAACTCGCCGGGACCAGACAGGGAAGTCCTCTGTGGCATCTGAGGTTATCACCCACCGCCTCCTTCCCCAGGTCAGACTCAAGGCAGGTTCCTGGTACACACTGCTTCCTTTCATCCACAGGATTTCATGAATAGTTAACACACGTTATATTCACGCAGTGCCCTCACCCTACCTCAGCCCTGGGCTAACAGAGAGAAGAAAGACCTTAAAAACTGACCTTCAGAAACGATTCATGTGTGGGCTCACCATCTATTTTCCTATTAAGGTTATTTGAAATTTGTTTTAGTCAAACAAGCCCCAAATCATAACTGATTCACTGCCTAATGTCATTCCTCTATTTCCTCTAACTGTACAAGGAAAAACAACACCAGTACAAATCAACCAACACATAAGAAGTTATTTTCTTTTGAGACAAGTTAATATATATCATTTAAGTATCATTTTCTGCTTAGGAATACCAGCATTAATCACTGAATCACCGAGTCTTCTTTCCCATATTATTTTGTTTTCTTAACAAAAGAAAAGGAAGGGTCCTGCTTCCTGAATTCAAATGTGTTTAATATGTCCACCTAGATATATACACATCTCAACCTTTTCACTCTTTCTGCTTCAAGTCACATGTAACAGTGATATTTCTGAGCAAAGAAGGCCTAGATGACTTTGGTATTAGATGGACTTGCATTCAAACCCTTTCAGTTCAGTTGCTCAGTTGTGTCCGACTCTTTGCGACCCCAGGGACTGCAGCATGCCAGGCCTCCCTGTCCATCACCAACTCCTGGAGCTTACTCAAACTCATGTCCATCGAGTCGGTGATGCCATCCAACCATCTCATCCTCTGTCGTCCCCTTCTCCTCCCGCTTCAACCTTTCCCAACATCAGGGTCTTTTCAAATGAGTCAGTTCTTTACATCAGGTGGCCAAGGGATTGGAGTTTCAGCTTCAGCATCAGTCCTTCCAATGAATATTCAGGACTGATTTCCTTTAGGATAGACTGGTTGGATCTCCTTGTAGTCCAAGGGACTCTCAAGATTCTTCTCCAACACCCTTTAGGGATTTACCATTAACCAGCCAAGTGACCCAGGGCCTCATATTATCTGTATCTATAAAACAGATATTAGCAGTAATTGCTCAAACAGATATTAGGAGTAACTGCTGAGGCTGTAAAAGCTATATCACAGCTCGGTGAGTATTTGTCATGCAGTGGGCACTCAACTATTCTCTGCTACCACTGTTATTGCTAGTGCTAATACATTATTACTATGTTTATAGTGAATAAAAGTCCAAGGGGAAAGGTCCAAGAATTCTGGGGAAGCACAGAAGATGAATATCTACAGGCAGACCTCAGAGACATTGTGGGTTTGGTTCCAGACCATCGCAATCAAGGGAATATCACCGTAGAGCAAGCCACATGAATTATTTTGGTTTCCAAGTGCATATAAAAGTTATGTTTACACTATACTGTGGTCTATTAAGTCCAATTTAGCATTCTGTCTAGGAAAAAACCTACACACCTTAAAGATACTTTATTGCTAATAAAATGCTATCATCTGAGTCTTCAGCAAGCTATAGCATAACATCGAAGATTCCTGATCACTATAACAGATAAAACAGTTTGAAATACCGCACAAAGGAGCAAAGTGAGACACAGAGATACAAAATGAGCAAACGCAATCAGAAAAATGACGCCGATGAGACTTGCACAATGCAGGGCTACCACAAATCTTCGATCTGCAGAAAATGCATCATCCTCAATGCACAATAAAGCAAAGCATGATGGAATGAGGCATATATTAAAGCGACAGTGCAGAGAGGAGATGCACATTGTAATGGCAACGGATAAGGAACTAACACACAGGCTGGATTCAAAGTGTCCCCAAACTGAATGGTGATTCATCTCATAGTCAAGGTACTTCTAGACTGGAAGCCTGTTAGAGCAGGAATGAGGCACCTGGTGCCCATACACTTATTTGGGAATAAAAGTGGGATGGTCCAGCTGAGGGCTGGCCTCATCAGGATGGAGGCTGGACCTGCCAATGGAGATCTGAGTACCTGGAGCCAGCAAGTGTCTGAGAATGTAATTGAACTGAGGAGGCATCAGAGCTTCAGAGGGGACACATGAGAACTTCCAGAGGAAAGGGGAGGGAAAGGATGAGGAAGGAATAGAGCTGAGGAAGGGGAATAAAGAAAGAAGAATGTTCTGAGCACAGAGGGGAAGTGCTCAGGGCCAGTGGAGCACACTGTCTGGTCCTGCCAGAGTCTGCAGCAGAGCGGGAGATGCCTGGGGGGACTGGAGGTGGGAAAAGTGTCCTTGTGCCTGCTGGCCCAGGAGCTGATGACAGGCAGTCAAGAACTGTGGGAAGAGGGGCTGAAGGGCAAGAGGATCTGTGATTAGTGGAAGAAACTGGCCCTGGGACAAAATTTCCAATGAAGACATTCAGCAGAAGTGCTGAAGAAAAGAGACACAGTGAGGGCTGCAAACAAAGACACTGAACTCTGCAAAGATGCAAAGAGACTCAGTGACCACGGATGAATTCAACTGAACTGGCAGACAATGAGGGCCATTTGAACGTTCTTAAGAGTTTCAGTCCCAGTGGCCCCTTCCACTCTCCCTTGCAAGTTAACTGGCATGTCTGCTGTGTTTGCACGGCAGAACTGGTCTCAGGGCCTGTAGCTTCTGTCCAGGTGGTTTTGCATAGAGGCGCCATGCTCCCCACCTTGCCTGGCACAGACCCGCTTCATGCTTGTTGTCCTGTCTGAAGGAGTAATGACATCTCATTTTACTGTCAAAGATGTCCAGGTTTGGAAAATAAAGTACACGGTCGGTTATCCTACCTTTGTCTTTGTCTACTTTTGAGCATCTGGACTTGCCACAGAGATCTGATTTTCAGGAGATTACACCTTCATTGTTTTTTCCCCAAGAGTACCTTATTATAATCAGTATTTCTGCCTGTGATGTAGCAAAGGAGAAACCGGATGAAGCACTTCCTCGGGGGCCATTGTGTGTGTTCACTTAACTGTAAATTCACAGAGAAGAGGAAATACTTTAGTGAAGTACCTTGTGGGCACCTAGGAAAACGCGGGGTAAACTTCAGCTGTGTGGAACTGTACAATGTGTCTAAAGGCAAACTCTTACACCCAGGACCCAGATAAACATTCCCTGGTGGTTCAGTGGTAAACAATCCTCCTGCCAATGCAGGAGACATGGGTTCGATCACTAGGTGGGGAAGATATCCTGGAGAAGGAAATGGCAACCCACTCCAGTATTCTTGCCTGGGAAATCTCATGGACAGAGGAGCCTGGCAGGTTACAATTCATGGGGTCACAAAGGGTCAGACACAACTGAACACACACACACACACATCTAAGAGGAGCTCATCACAACTGTCGTCTGATACACACACCATTCAAAAACTGAAACTGTGAAATAAGTATTTCATGACTCTCGGATGTTTCTTTGCTTTCTAAAGCACTTCTAGGAAAAAAAAAATAATGGCAGATAAAACTTACAAAATACTATGTTCATGGTTTTATCCTAAGAGCTTCCACAACTCCTTTTTCAATCTTCACGGCTTTATGAAGTGTTGGTTTTATTCCTATCTTAGCTAAGGGAACCGAGGTCGGAGACCACAAAGTACTTTGCTGAGATACCTGAGCAGAGAGGCTGCAGGCTCTGTGCCTTAACCACTGGTTCACACCACCTCGTCACAGGGGACTCCTGACTGATTCCTTTGGAAGTCAGTGGCCAGGCAGACACCTTATCACAGATGCTGTAAAGCCCGTGTCCTTTCAGAATCAGTTCTGCAGATGTCAGCCCTAAATCAAGCACTTGCTCCAGAGCCTGTGCTGCCAACGGCTGCTTACCTAGTCCAGGCATCTTCTGTTTCTACGTGCCATATAGCAGAAAGACGCCATGTTCCAGGGCAAACGGAAATGCGATGGTTTTGAATGGTATTTGCTTGGAGCCAGTTCAGTTTATTCTTTCTTATTCAATAAACAAACCATCTGCCATGTACATGACGCTGTGCGATACAAAGATGGATAAGCTGTTAACCCCTGTCTCTAAGGGCATTCAAGAAAGAAATCACGATTTCTAGTGTCCGCATTCATTGATGAGATTCTCTTCCTTCACATTTCCGCTTTCTAGAGATAAGTAGGAAAAGGAAAGGATCCTGTAACATCACTTTAGTGCAAATGAATGATATGTTTTAGCATCTAAGTTATGAGCTCCCATATGCATGGATCCAAAATGCAACATAAGTGACAAGATGCCAGGCTTAAGTTCCTACTCTGCCATTTCTAACTGAAAAATATTTAGCTGCTTTAAGCATCAGTTTCTCCACCTGTCAAACGGGCCTAATAACAGCATGTAGGTCTGTTGCGAGAGTAAAGTAATATGGCATAGAAAGGGGCATTCATATTCACATTCATAGAAAACCCAATAGACTATAACAACTGCTGCTGTTATCAGCGAAACTGCTAAAGCACACTCTACATGGAAAGAAGGGGGTAAGGAGCACTTGCAGTTTTCTCACACCTGAACAATGGAGGTGGCTGACTTCCGAAGACGGCACCCCACAAACCATGCTCCTGGTACTCACGTTCTTGTTTGGTTTGCTCCAACAAAGAGTCTGGGCTGCTCCAAGGACTTGTTTTTAAGCAACAGAACCCTGCAAAAGGGATACTGGGCCAACTCTGGACGAGAGTCTTAACTGGCCTGGCAGCTTTTACTTTTGCCTTCTTGGGGGCCCTGAGTCATCCTGCTGGACAAACCACAGGAAGAGACCTCATGGAATGGCACGGAGAGGTCCCAGAGGACCGGAGAGAGGCCCCGAGAGCCTCCAGTCACATCTGTCTGCAAAGACGGGAGAGGCCCCGAGAGCCTCCAGTCCCATCTGTCTGCAAAGACGGGAGAGGCCCCGAGAGCCTCCAGTCCCATCTGTCTGCAAACACGGGAGAGGCCCCGAGAGCCTCCAGTCCCATCTGTCTGCAAAGACGGGAGAGGCCCCGAGAGCCTCCAGTCCCATCTGTCTGCAAACACGGGAGAGGCCCCGAGAGCCTCCAGTCCCATCTGTCTGCAAAGACGGGAGAGGCCCCGAGAGCCTCCAGTCCCATCTGTCTGCAAAGACGGGAGAGGCCCCGAGAGTCTCCAGTCCCATCTGTCTGCAAAGACGGGAGAGGCCCCGAGAGCCTCCAGTCCCATCTGTCTGCAAACACGGGAGAGGCCCCGAGAGCCTCCAGTCCCATCTATCTGCAAAGACGGGAGAGGCCCCGAGAGCCTCCAGTCCCATCTGTCTGCAAAGACGGGAGAGGCCCCGAGAGTCTCCAGTCCCATCTGTCTGCAAACACGGGAGAGGCCCCGAGAGCCTCCAGTCCCATCTGTCTGCAAAGACGGGAGAGGCCCCGAGAGCCTCCAGTCCCATCTGTCTGCAAACACGGGAGAGGCCCCGAGAGCCTCCAGTCCCATCTATCTGCAAAGACGGGAGAGGCCCCGAGAGCCTCCAGTCCCATCTGTCTGCAAACACGGGAGAGGCCCCGAGAGCCTCCAGTCCCATCTATCTGCAAAGACGGGAGAGGCCCCGAGAGCCTCCAGTCCCATCTGTCTGCAAAGACGGGAGAGGCCCCGAGAGCCTCCAGTCCCATCTGTCTGCAAACACGGGAGAGGCCCCAAGAGCCTCCAGTCCCATCTGTCTGCAAACACAGGAGAGGCCTCGAGGGAGACCGGCTGAAGAACCATCCAGCTGAGCCCAGTCACAGGACGTAATACAACTGAGTGTGTTGCTTTAAGCCACTAAGTTTTGGAGTATTTCATTCCAAGCAACAGATAACCCAAGAAACAGTACTGCCCAGATAACCTGACCTATGAACTCTGATAAACTGAAAAGCAATCATGGAAGTTCTTCCAAGGCTGGAATCTTCTGGCTTATGTTTCAATCGCTGCCCTCACCTCTCCACTTTCAGACTATTAGAGGACCTCAACGATACAGTTGGCCAGCCACTGCACTTGGGTTCACAGTATGCCAGGTGCTCTACCTAATGCTGGAGGTCAGAGGGGCAAAGGCAGTCATGATTGCCATCATCAGGACTTCACAGTTTTGACATGTAAGCAAAGAGCACTGCATAAAGTTCACTTCAACAGGAAACAATGATTTCTAAACAGTCTCCACTCCAGGTGGGGGCTGATTTTCACAACCGTTAGCCTGTCCCTCCTAGAGTTGTCCTTTAAAAATAGGACCACTGAGTCTACTTTGCCTTCTAACCCCTAGATGTTCCCTCTGTGGGCCCTGATGGATATGCAGGAAAGAAGATTCTGTACCTGTCCATGCTCAGCCTTTTTTTTGCTGTTGAAGAAACTGAATTTTCCAGTCCTACAAGGAGAACTGTGATCCAGCCAGGTGCTGAGAACTACGCAACTTGATGATTTCTTATTAAAATCAGATGCTCAGTAGTGCTCTGATTATTTGCATGTTTGTTTTTCCTAGTCATGAGACTTGTCATCACTGAAAAATGTGTGGAGATGCACTTAATCTGCCTCCACAGTCACTGCCCTGATGTTTCTGTTTCCCTTGGAATGCTAAAGCCATGTGAAGGTGAACTTTGCATCTTGACACAATCCAATCAGTCTCAAAAAACGCTTTCCTTAAGCTCATACCCCTTTTGGTGACGACTCTGTATTTCTCCTTCTTCCTTCTAGCCAAACTCCTTAAAAGAAGTCTGCTTTCTCAACGCTCATTCATACCTTAAGCATATGCTTTCTAAACTCCAAGCCACATGGCTTCCCTGACACTGTTCTCCCCAAAGACACCAGTGATGAGTTGTCACTGAACACAACAGGCACTTTACAGTCCTGACTGTCTCGTCAGGACCTGGCAGACCAGACCGTCCTCCTTTCTTGAAATCTGGACAAGGAACCCAACGACCCCTCCTGCTTTTCCTGCTAACCCTAGCGGGCCTTGTCTACCTTCTCCATAGACTCCTCTGCCTGTGTTCATAACTTACAGGTCAGGGGGCCTCAGGGGGCTCCGAAAGCCCCTCTTTGCTTCCCATATGACACTGTCCTTTGGACTTTTCATCCCATGGCTTCAACAAATATTCAGGTCCCACAACTTGCAGATCAGCATTTCCAGCCAGACCTCTCTTGATTCCAGTCCTCTGTATTCAGTATCTTCTATATTTCATATCCCTCCAGCATGCCTCCAAATAAATGCTCAGTTTTCCCGATAAACCTGATGTAGTAAGTGGTACCTCCATCCATCTGACTGGCATGTCACTGCTCAAGAGAGAAACCAGAGCATGCCCTTTACTCGTCCCTCACTCTCCACATCCAAGCTGTAATCAAGTCCTGCCGATTCTGCCTCCTAAATATCTCCAGCAACTGTCTAGGTTATCTTCATTTCTCACCCACAGTATAATCAACCACCTGCTAACCAGTTTCCTTGTTACCAGAACCAGACACACTTCATATTCCTTTGGCTGTGACAGCAATGAGGTGTCTTAATTCTCCCACAAGCAAATCTTCTCTCATTAAAAACACAAACATATAGAAGAAACTACATTAACAACACTGGGTACCTCTGCAAACTTTCCCCATCATATAAAGAATAAGCTTTCAAAAACGCAGGTCCTGTGATAGCTTTCTTAGGATAATACATCAGGAAAAAGCCTGATGAGAACTCCATGACGTTCTCATGAGAACCTCAGACCCTTGCCCACTTTTTGTTCCTCATCTCTCACTCCTCTGAGCGGCTCTCAGCCAACAATCCTTCCCTAACCACCACTTCTCTGCAAGCTGTAGACAGCCCATCTCTCCTGTCCTCTTTTCCAGGCCTCCTTCTACTCTGTTCCTTCCACTGGGAGAGAAGATTCCCTCACCCCCATTGCCTAACTCCTTAGTTAAATGCCCATTGCTCTAGGAAACCTTTCCTGGTAAGTTAAGAGTACAGTTGGCTTTGTCTCCTTTGAGTTCCTGGAGCCCTCGTGTGCCTCCCATCACTTTTACTGGGCTGGCCAAAAAGTTCACTTGGATCTTCCCATAGCATTTTATGGAAAAACCTGAACAGACTTTTCGGCCAACCCAATGCTTTGTTGTAACTATTGGCTTCATCACTTGGTTTTCCCTTAAGACCATAACCTTTGGGAGACGGGGGACACGTCTGTCCTCACTGTTGCCTTTTTTAGGGACAGTGGCAGTGCTTGGTACATACACGTAGGTGCAACATGCCAAGCTGGTATCATTCTGAACTTGCTATGGTTTACAGAAGTCTATCGCCTTGTCAGCTGGGAAAGAGCGGCTCCAAGAGAACATTAAATTTAGGGCACAAAGTCCTAAACCAGCTCTCTTCCAAGCACACACATGTCTATTCATGATCACTGATGTTTTCAATCTATCGGTTTCAGCTCTTGGCCTGAATGAAAAGAAACTTCCAACTGAAGAGTGCCAGTGATGATCCAGAGGGTCTTCCTAGTTAGCACAGCCAGTCTTGTGCTGGATCTGAGGCAACGATTTCACTTATGAAAGGGATTTTCAGTTCTACACCAGAAAAGGATGTCACGATAAGCCTGGAAGAAAAGTTTAGGGTTTCGTTCTCTCTTCCGGGAATTGCAGGTGACCTAGGTCTTCCCTGGACACTGAGATGGTAAAGAATCTGCCTGCAACTCAGGAGACTGGGGTTTGATCCCTGGGTTGGGAAGATCCTCTGGAGAAGGGAATGGTGACCCACTGCAGTATTCTTGCCTGGAGAAGCCCATGGACAGGGGAGCCCATGGACAGCCTACCGGGTTACAGAAGAGTCGGACATGACTGAGCAACTAACACTTTCCCTTAATCACACAGCATGCTAGGGATCCCTAATAGAGAGGAATCAGCAACATGGGGCTAGCAGGGGGCCAACTGTCCTGGATATCAGTGACAGACTCTCCCTGCACAGCCAGGAAGCCAACACACCAGGTCCAAAGGCAGAATCCAGTTTAGACTGTCTTCACTATCTAAGCAGTTTTATTTGAAGAGGAACAATTCTAGAGACAGGGGCTACCCAGGAAGGGATTCCTTGAAGCTAGTGGTTGCTAAAGATATGAACTGCATGAATCAGTTCAGTTCAGTTGCTCAGTCATGTCTGGCTCTTTGCGAGTCCATGGACTGCAGCACATCAGACCTCCCTGCCCATCACCAAGTCCCAGAGTTTACCGAAAATCATGTCCATTGAGTCATCCAGGAAGAAATAAAGGAAGCAGAGTTTGGCCCTGAGGGAAGGGGGTGGCTATAAAGTAGCCTAAGTAGGTACAAGCCAGGCTTCAGGGTCCGCTCCTTCTCTGGGAAGGGGTGGTTTAAGAAAAGCAAAACCTACAGCTGAAGGGCAATCAGTCCGGGGACCTAATGAGAAGGCTGGAGCTCCATGCTCATGTGAGACCCTAAGCATCCTCTACCCACAGTTGTATTCATGTCATGCTGTACAGAAAAACCCTGGGCAAATCATGCAGACTGTTCTTGGACCCTGTTATTAACCTGAACGGAGCTCCCAACACATTTCAGGGCTGGCCCTTCATCACTGCTGGCAGTTGGGTGGGGCTGGAGTAAGTAAGGTGGTGCTAGTGGTGAAAAAACCCGTCTGCCAAGAAACCTAAGAGACGTGGGTTCAATCCCTGGGTTGGGAAGATAACCTGAAGAAGGAAATGGCCACCCACTCCAGTATTCTTGCCTGGAGAATCCCATGGACAGGGGAGCCTGGCGGGCTACAGCCCATGACGTGTACAAAGCAAACTTTTATTTTCTATGAATTAAATTGCAGTACTTTATTAGCCTGAAATTATTATGGACTGAATCATCTCAACTGGAAAAAAAGAAACAGAATCTTTCCAAGAACATATCAAAGAGCAATTAGTTGAACACTAGAGTCAAAGGACAGTTTCTTTCATTACTTGATTGAAAATAGGAAATTAAATTGGCACAAGATTTTGCGATAAGAGAGATACATAGGTGTTTGTTTATTAGCGGATGGGATCATTCCTCACATTCTAAATAACTTCCTTACCTATTCCTCCACCTCAGCCACCCACTTTCAAAGTTTCAGTCTTCATTTTGTCTCCATAACTGCACCACTTTGAAAATCACAAGTTCAACAATGTGGTTCTGAACCCACGAGCTCCTGTCCTTCCAGCTTCCTTCTGGCAACTGATCCCACTGACCATCTAAAAATCCTTTGACTTCTTTGGAACTTAAAGTCTCTTTTTTATTAGAATTATTTTTGTTTAAATTACACAAATTTCAAATATACAGAAAAGTGTAGAGAATAACATTCATGAACCCACCACCCAGGATACACATTAATACTGGATCTTTTTGCCTTGTGTTTTTTTAAAAGAAATAAAATGTTACAGTTACTGCTGAAGTTATCAGGAATCCTTCCCATTCCCATTCACTGTTTTCAGGGCATATATACTGCCAGTAAAGACTATAATGTATCTTACTCTGTACATCCTTCTACTACTTGCTTTCTTCACTCAGTGTTTTCAAGACTGATTTTTTTTCTAATTCCTCTCAACCCACTGGACCTCTCCTTTCCTATCCAATGTAAATTCCAGGAGCACACTGGGATGAACTGTATCCCCTCAAAAGATGTTCAAGACCTAACCTTCATTAATGGAACCTAACTGGGAAATATGGTTTTTGCACATGTAACTAAGTTAAAGATCTCTGGATGCGGTCATCTGTCTTGGACAGTTGAAAGCATTAGTTCTTCGGCGCTCGGCCTTTTTATGGTAAAACTCTCACATCCGTACGCGACTACAGGAAAAACCACAGCTTTGACTACGTGAACCTTTGTTGGCAAAGTGATGTTTCTGCTTTTTAATATGCTGTCTAGGTTTGTTATAGCTTTTCTTCCAAGCAACAAGCATCTTTTAACTTTGTGGCTAGAGTCAATGCTTTTGAACTGTGATGTTGGAGAAGACCCTTGACAGTCCCTTGGACTGCAAGGAGATCAAACCAATCAATACTAAAGGAAATCAACCCTGAATACTCATTGGAAGGACTGATGCTGAAGATCCAACAATTTGGCCAGCCGATGTGAAGAGCTGATTCATTGGAAAAGACCCTGATGCTGGGAAAGATCAAGGGCAGGAGGAAAAAGGGAATGACAGAGGATGAAATGGTTGGATAGCATCACCGACTCAATGGACATTAGTTTGAGCAAGCTCCGGGAGTTGGTGATGGACAGGGAAGCCTGGTGTGCTGCAGTCCACAGGGTCGCAAAGAGTTGGACACGACGGAGCAAGTGAACAACAACAATCCTGGATATGGAATGGGTTCTTCATGCAATGTCTGGTGTGCTCCTAAGAGAAAGGAGACTGAGATTTGAGATAGACAGACCAGGTGGGATGAGGACCATGTGAAGACTGAGATTCAAGTCGGGCAGCTACAAGCCAGGAAACACTTAGGGCTGCCCAGCAGCCACCAGAAGCTAGGAGAGGCATGGGACAATTCTCCCTCAAAGCTTCCAGGAAGAACCAACCCTGCCAACACCTTGATTTTGGACTTCTGGCCTCCAGAGTTATGAGAGAAGAATTTTTGCTCTTCTCAGCCTCCAAATTTGCAGTGATTTATTACAGCAGTCACAGGAAACTGACATAAATAATCCCCTTTGTCTATCTTGCCCTTTTATCCATCTGGCAAAACTCCAGCCATGGACAGACCCAGCTATCTGCTTTATCCATAGCTGTGCTCAGCCAGCCATGCAGACTCATCATCGTCAACCCGAAGTGGGCCTGACTCTGCACGTCTTCCTTGTCTCCTCCCTGGTAGGAGATGATCTTATCACCTAGGAAGACTCAGGGTCACTTCCAACTTCCTACCTGACCAGGAAACCAGACCCTCTGATTCCCTCGCTTCACCGGAGGAGGCTGTTTAGCCCTTTTCGGATGCTAACTCTCCCATCGGGGCTCTATATCCCAACTACGCCTGTCATCTCAGTCCTCTCACCCTTCTGGTCTCATATTTTCTAACTCCTTCTACTGGATTTCTCACACTGGCTCCTCCTGCTTCTGTCCTTTTCATCATAAAATGCCAGCAACAAATCAGAAGGCGCACACACACAAGCCCCTGAAGACACATTCGTGTCCGCCACCATCCATTCTGGTTTTGTCTCTCTTCTCCACTTGACAGCCAGACATTTCGAGAATTTATTCTTCCTCATTTCCTGCTAAATTCTCACTCCACACTCATTTGGCACCTACTCCCAAAGAACCCACCTCTTGCTAAGTTCATCTGAACTCTGGATGACCAGAATCACTGACGTCGATGGGCATTTTTTCTGTACTTCTTTCACTTGACTTCTTCATGGCAACGAACACAGGTCATCATTCCCCACGCCTTGAAACATTTCTCGTCTCCTGGCTCCTGTCTCCACAGCCTTCTGGTTTTCCTCCTCCATCTTTCTTCTTCCTTCATAGGTTCAGGCCGCTCTGTCCAGTCGTAGCGATGACATTCTTCCTGTATCTACAAGACAGCCTTCGGCCCAGTTTTCTTTCTTTTCCCTACTAACTCCCTCACCAAGCTCATGCACGGTCATCGCTCTAATCAACACACGATCCCAAAGTTACAAATCCAGAGCAGACCTCTCCTCTGCCTTCCATATATTCAACGACAATACTGGGTATCACAAAGCCGACTTGAACAGAGACCTAAAATTAGAACCATTTCTCCTGCACTTCCCTGCCCGCCTCCGCTCCTCCAAACTTGTCACTCTCCCAAAGGACTCATTTTTAAGGCCACACCATATACCCTAGATCAACATTAGAGTGTCAAATGTGACGCTTCTCTCTTCTTCCGCCAACTGATCTGTTGTTAACTCCTGACACTGGTTTCTTATGACAGCTCCTAAATCCACCCATTTCTATCACCAAATATTAGTCTAAGCTACTATCACCGGCACAGCGACCTCGTAACTGGTCTTCCTGCAGCCACAGCCACTCTTGTCTAATTTGTTCTATAGGATACAGGACCAGCGAGGCTCCAGTCTCTGATAACCATTCCAGCCTCAGTCCATCCCATATGCCTTGCCTTCCATTCTCGAGCCACTGCTTTCCTAGCTTGCTCACTCCTGCTTTGTCACCGCAGGACCTTTGCACATGTCATTTATGCTACCAGGAATGCTAATTTTCTAAATTCCTACTCCCTCGGACCCCAGCTCAAATTTCTCTTTCTCAGGCAAGTCTCCTTGCTCCCTCAAACGCCCCTCCTCCACCATTCTTTTGAGTACCTTCCCTTCCCTGTCCTGTCACAGGTGTGATCTTAACCTTTACTCTTGTCATTTGAGGTCTCCCTCTTCCAGCGACACCATGCATGCCAAACCCACAAGGTCTGGTTTCTGCTCACGGTCATACTCCACGGCCAGTTTCAGTATGTGGACGGCACTCGGGAAAAGGTTTTTTATTATTTATTTTATTGTTGTTTAAGCCCTAGGGATGCAGGAAAGCTTTAGTAGCACAAAGGGAAATTTGGCACGTGGTAGATTTCCAGGGCCAACTCCTGCAGCTTATGATTTTCTGTCAAGAGGAAACAAAAGCGTAATTCGATGGCATCTTCACAGTTTATTCCTGCCAGTTCTGCTTTTCTATAAATACAGTCCTCATTTCCAAGGGATCTGGAGAAGATGGCCGTGGTTGACTATTTGGGGGAGGCCCTCTGATTTCAGATGGGATGCTGTCATCTGTCTCTGCTCCTGGGGCAGGTGTGGGGTGTGCCGGACACCTGTTGCTGATTCCACAGAAGCTGGACATGTCAGGCTCAGTGCTTCACAGGACCCGGGCAGGGCCTCTGAGGGCAGGCCGAAAGGCATGTCAAGGTCATCTCCATGAGGACCCATTATTTGGTGTTCTATCCATTCCTGTTGTACTCCTCCCATCGTGTAATGCCAGATGCTTCTGAGAGAAGCTCCCTGTCCTGTTGGCCTTTCACCACCATCCAAAGTTCAGCGCTGAAGACCTTTTAAGGACACCAGCCTTCAGCGTGGAATACAAAGATGTCTGAGCAGCATGGAACATGGAAAGCAGTCTCTGATAAACTCAAGTAACTGTTGATGCCAAAACTGAGGAAAATGTTGAGATCATCATTTTCCATTGTGGTTCTCTTATTGCTAATACAACTTACAAAGCAAGATTTCTGGGTGTACCTTTGAAAATGCTGTATACACAGACACATGCATTCTGTAACTTGAGTTACAGTGAAACTACAGTATAGCTAATTCTGGCAAATTAGAACTGTAACTCACCATGGCAATAACAGGCCAAGTATGCATTGTATTAATGTCCTTTTGTGTAATCAAGAAAGCACACAAGTTTAAATGCAAATACATAATATAAATGTAATATCTGGGCTTATTCTGTATATTTAAAATTGTGGAAATTGTACATCTGAAAATATGTTACATACACACATGTATACACACGACAAATAAATGCATAACGGTTAAAACTGGTCAACCAATTAACATTCCCACAATCAGTCAATCCTCTTGTATATTTAATACTTGATGCTTAGCCACGCATAGCAAAGTTTGTACTTCAAAGTACTATTTGATCGTACATACAATTTATCATGTTAAACATCCTTCAGTTGTCAATTTTTTTCTCTGTGAAGCTAAGAACTAGCACAGGAAGTCTCTCTTAATTTACAAAAGTCAGGAATATTATTTCTGAATCCAGTTAAGTACAAAACATACTAGAGTCCACACCACTGACTTAAACTAAAAAACCAGATCAGCTGGTTATAGCATAAACCCATCCATTTATCATGGTTTATAGAGCCCATAGCCTATCTCCTATTTTCTCTAATTCAGGAGCTGACTGTCTTTAAATAAAGCCACACAGGGACTTCATTCAGTGGCTAAGACTCCATGCTCCCAATTCAGGGGGGCGGGGGTCGATCCCTGGTCAGGAAACTAGCTCTCACATGCCACAACTAAGATCCCACAGACTGCAATGAAGACAGAAGGTCCCACGTGCCATGACCAAAACTTGGCACAGCCAAATATAAAATAAATATGTTTTTTAAAAATAAATAAAACACATGGAAATATTATATTCATCTGCCAAATTAACCAGTTTGGCCACTGAGGTCATAATAACTTGCTAAGAACGGTCAACACTAAGAAAGATTAAAGTTGCAACTTTGCCTATCTCAGGTCTTAATTCTTCCTCTCTAAAGTTTTCAATGAAAAAATTTTCAGACTTTAATGGTTCATGAGTAGTCTGATGCCACTGGATCTGCATCCATCAAAGGATGAGTTCTCTGACACCTTAAAGAAGTCAGCACAAAGGTTCAGGTGCCTTTCTGCACAAGAAGCATCGGAGCTTCGCCCTACGGTCTCGCCAAATGGACCAAGGCAAGCTCATAAATGTCCAGAGGAAATGCATCCACTACAGCACTGTTCAGGAGTTCATGCTGACACATGGCAATTATTTAAATGTATTATACAGGATTGTTTCATTATAAGCTATCTTCATAGCACAGTCAGGAGGACCACAAAGGAACTTGTGGAATCCTTATTATTTTTTTCCAGCGCTTCCAGAACATTCCCTGTTTCTTTCCTGTTCACATCTGACCCCTCACTTTGCCTGAGAACATATTTCATTTAGATTTCTCTTCTCCAAGGCAAGGCTGTAAGTGTCCTTTTCTGTTTCACTCTGGGGGGATATAGAAGAGTCATCTCTTTAGAGTTTTGCTTGCATGAAAAACTCTCAGGAGTGTTTAGAAGTATGTAAATGACCTATATGCTTTACGACACCTTAACAAGCCCATATAATGATCTAAAGCCAGGGAGAACGCATTCAGGTGAAGAGACTGTCAGCAGGGTGACCATTTAGAGATTCATGAAATTCACAGGTTCATTCTAATCTCAGGAAGGAATGAACAAATGATGGCAACAGGACATTGAGGCTTCCATCTCAGAAACAGAAAGCACCAACTGGGGATGGCTACATGAAAACTGGTACAGATTTCAAGACTTGGCAACCTTCCTATCTCTGTTTTTCTCTTTCATTCCTCAAAGCAACCAGCATGAAAATTCTCAGCTCTGTAGACAAGGTACGAGAAGCAGATTGCCTATTTCACACTTTGGGAGTGAGCCGCAGGGGGTAGAGGACCAGGAAAGAGAGAAGGTGATGATTCTGAGGAGGAGGGAGAACAGGACATGGGGTTAGAAGCAACTAAAAGCCCCAGAGTAACCCTGGATGACCTGTGTACTTACGTATCAAAATCAGAATGAAACAAAGAGAGTGAGTCTGCATGGTCCTCCATCATCTCATCTCAAGCCCAACAGAGTGAAATCAGAACTCTCAGCATTTCTTTCCCACGCATTTCTCTCTGTAATACTCTTATCAAAAAAAAATTCACATGAAATGCCACCATGAACATCCTACTAATACTTCGTCATGTAAGGTACCATTCTCACCCCATCTCACAAATGAGAAAACTGGGGTACAAGGTTCAATCAACCAAGGTCATGCAACTAACAAGTTTCAGAGCTGTACTTGAAGCTAGGTCATCTGACTCCAGAGTCTGTGCTTGTCAGACCCCAGCCCTGCTGACTTTACCCAGATTCCTTTGCTGTCGACTAGGCTATGAACTAGAGAGTTACCTTTGTCATTCTGCAATGTTGTTTCACTTATTCAAGATTCTTCCTCCATGAAAAAACCTACTCCTATCTGCCAACGACCATACACAGCTTACTTTCTGCTCTGTGTTGATTTTTTTACCGGAGAAGGGAAAATAAGGACGAAAAATAAGAAATGGATTGTCAATGCTGGAATGAAAGCATTCAACTATGGGCAAGGTGTAGCTGTAAGTTCAGGTATTTATAGATCAAATCAAAGTGGTGGTTATATAAACTGAAAAGCAACAACAAAATACCCAAGACTCGTGAAAACACATAGGATCTAAAAGCCATTTTCAATCACACTGAAGAATTATTCCACACAAGAGCAATTCCAAGGCTTGATTTTTTTCTTTCCTTTGGATCAGGCAGCCAACTGTAATTAAATTCTACTAACAAACGTACCAAGTTGAAGTCAACAGACGCCCAACGAAAAATCAAGGTAAACAAATGATCTTACCTGCAGATGTGTGTTTGAACTTTTCACTTTTCTTCTTCCTCCATTTCCAAGGCTTGAAGATCCTTCCTAGGTTGGCAAACTTACTTCTCCTCCGGATGGGTGGGGTGTGGGTGCCTGGGACGAGGGAGTCAGAACGCATGGCCGCCAGCCTCTCCACTTCCTCAGCTTGTTTTCCCGAGGAGGAGATGGAAAAAGGAGAAAGAAAAGTGTTAAAACGGGAGCCTCACAGATGGCCAACGTTTTCCATGGTTACAGATAACAGAAATCACATGACCGAACTTCCGTTTCTCTTTTTGCCTTTTGGAATGGAAGTCATACCAATGTGTTCTAAAGGCTGGTGACAGTCAGCCAAACTCTAGAGGATCTGGAGCACCCAAAACGGATTTGGCCAACCTTAATCTAGGCTTAAGAAGGAGGACGAGGAGGACCAGAGCCCTCCTGACACAGACTCCCAACAAGGTGAGGACAGGGCGTGAGAAGAGTGAAGTGAGTCAGTGTAACTACTGGTCCAGCACTTTCTCAAGCAAGACTTGGCAGATGCTATCACTGTAACACCGTCTGCTGAGAAAAGAAGGAGAAAACATTTACCAACCGTCCATTCCAATGCCAACATTTCCACCACCCACGACGCTCTTTCCTAGGATGATGCTTCACTCAGACGGGCAGAAGCACTAGACTCTACTGAATGAGTGGCTCCACCTTAAAAATCCAACTGACTGTTTTCAGAACCACACTTCAGTAGATCTTATAATTGCTTTAATTCCTCTAGGTCTTTTTGTTCCTGGTGCTTTGCTTTAATAAAAAATTCTTAGAAATTGAGAGTTGAGAGTGATACTAGGTACCGTCTAGACTCATCCCAACAACTTAACATTTGAGGACATGAAGACCTTCAAACTCATAACGCCTCGGTGACCCTTTCTTAAGGGCTGCAATCACTCTGACTCCTTTTATCACTTGGGACAAAACTCTTTTCCAATGTACTTGAGCAGCTATAGATCTCAGGGAGGTAAAGAGACCCCGACTTGAATTTTTATGACAGGAATAATCAGAGAAAGTAACCTCATTGGCAAAATCAAGGCAGGCGGGAGGGACCTGCCTTTCCAGAAAGTCCAGTTACATCTAGAGCTAAGACCAACGCAGAACTACTCTGCTGGGCCTCTAACATCATCCTTCAGAAAAACCTGGACTTTGCAACACAGGTTGATCTCTGAAGCTCAATCTCACAGCCTGATGTTCTACCTGCTGTCAGCCAGTATGGTTTGAACTCAGGAGATTCAATTATTCAACAGAAAGAGACAGAACAGCTTGAAACATATACACTGCCATGGATGAAGTAGATACCCAGTGGGAATTTGCTATATGATTCAGGGAGTTCAAAGGGGACATATGTATGCCTATGGCTGATTCCTGCTGACGTATGGAAGAAACCAATACAACACTGTAAAGCAATTATCCTCCAATTTAAATAAATGAAAAAAACCAGACCTATATGTGGAACCTCAACCCTGTGTCAGACAGTGTGACAGTGACCGATGATGGCAGGCTGGTGAAGGTTGTGTCAAGACTGAAAGAAAGCAGGTGAATTTTAGAGACGTCTGGGAAGCCAAGTCAACAGGACCCAGGACTGACTGGGTGGGTGAGGGGAGGAGGCAGATCATTCCTGATGCCCCATGGATCATGTCAGTGGAATGGCCCCCTCCATTGCTGGAATCAGGGAACACTGTGGGGGCATGAATTTGGGGGACGGTGGTGAGCAGCCAACGATCTGAACATGTTGCATGGTGAAAGCACTTAACCCTTTGATTATAGGGTTCAGTGCATGGGGAGCCCCTCTCTTCCATCACTGTCTTACATGACCACTTAATGCTGAACCAGACACTGATCTTTCCTGGAGCAGATACACCGAAGAACTGGACATGGTTGGGCAGACTCTAGAGGAGGGGACAGTGGCATCAGTGTGGAAAATTCCGCTGTCAGGGGGAAACTGCCAAATTCAACGGAGGCAAAGAGGACAGAGGGCGGACTCTTCTTCACTGCTGGAGAAGACCCCAGGGTGTGCCATTTGGGGCGGGATTTTAGAGAAGGAATCGTTCTCCTGACATGGGGAAGAGAAGTGGATCCCTGGAAGGAGAAAGAGACCGAAAAGGAACAGAGTGGGCTGAAAGAATACGGCATGCCTGGGAGCTACAAGAAACCCAGGGAACCCACGGGGTCAGCTACACTGGGTGAGACGGGGAGTCAGTGGTGAGAGGAGGGGGATGGGTCTGGAGCCAGACTCTGCAGCCTTCGGAAAACTGGGTGTTTGGGTTTGACCCTATTTGCAGAGGGAGATGGATGAGAATCTGAAAATGGGAATTGACATTATTACATTCAATGAATACTTTCGGAGTGCTCACTGTGTACCAGACACTTGGGCTATGTCAGTAAACAGGAGATTAAAAATACCAACTGATGGAGCTTCCACTGAGGGGTAGGGTGGAGAGCAGGCAACACACAGTCAAAGTAAGTACACCGAACAGTATGTTAGCAGACAGCTGCTTGAGGGAGAAAAGAAAAGGTAAGTATGACAAGTAAATGATATCAAGAGTGTCTAGGTGGGGGAGGGACTCAGTTTTAAACAGTCCGATTGAGAAGACAAACGACCAGGACACAATATCAGATTTGTTTCTGAGAAATATCACAGTAACAGCCACGGCATCTTGAAGTGGAGTGTGAAAAGACAGGCCGCGGGGAGAGTAACAAAGGAGGCCGCCAAACACGTCTCGAGGGTAGTGACAGAGGGGACACGGGGAAAAGATGTGATTCGGCAGAGAGAGAGTCAACACATCGTGGTCATTTTCTAGAGCCACATGGCGGAGGACAAGAAAGCAAGAATGAGGTTTTCGCTTCCCATGACCAGGGAGATAATGTAGACTTTACGTGTTTTAATGGACTCTGACCAGAAAGGAAAGAAGCAAGAAAGGATGGTTGATCAAGGACAAGGGCTTTGAAGCCAAATAATGAAGTCTTTTTTTTTTTTCTTTAGGGAGTTGGATTTTATTTCTTAAGCTCACGGAGAACTACTGAAGGAAGTTTGTCAGGAAGGGGTGGGAAGACAGGATCACATTACTAGGCTGAGCAGCGAGAGCGAGTGGAGAGCAAGAGACTGAAGATGCAGGGATGAGATTGGGAAGTCTGTGACACAGGGGTCTTAGGGAAGAGAAGAGGTGGGATCAAAAGTACTTACAGAAATTAGTCATCAAAGACTTTACTCTGAGCGACGAACATCTGAACCGAGGTCTCTGATCACAAATGGCACGGATCAGATGTGAGCCTCAGGAAGATGAATCTGGCAGCAATGGATAAAGTGGATTATTGGAGACTGAAGAGACAAAGATAAAGATGGAGGAGACTTCTTTAAGCAAGTCTGGGTTACAGAGAGGCTGAGCAGACTGGTTTAAAAAAAAAAAAAACTGCAATGAGGAAATAGAAGCCAAATGGAACAAGTAAACAGCCTCTGGAGCAATACTGATTTTGGAAATTATTCTCTTTAAAGGGTACCAGCTGCTTGAGTTGAGCATGCTAAGTCGCTTCTATCGTGTCCAACTCTTTGCGACCCCATGGACTGCAGCTCACCAGGCTTCCTGTCCATGGGATTCTCCAGGCAAGAATACTGGAGTGGATTGCCATGCCCTCCTCCAGGGGACCTTCCTGACCCAGGGATTGAACCCGTGTCTCATGTCTTCTGCACTGCAGACGGGTTCTTTATCACTAGAACCATCTGGATGCCCCCTCAACAATGCTCAACAGCTGGGAAGAGGCACATAGTGACAACTGTGGGAAGCCACACCGAGGAGGGTTTGAGTCCAGGATGGAAACCAACTCAAGACAGGCTGGTGATCTGACTCCCACAAGATAACTTTCTCTTTTGTGGCCACCACCTTTGAAAAACTTCTTACCTTAGCTGATAATCTCAGCTTGTCCAGATGTTGCACCTACCTTCCTTATCTAGTCTCCTGCCTTCAAACTTACATGTTAAACTGTTGCTAGATTACTTCTCTCAGAAATTTCCAATGGCTCCCCGTAACTCACAGTAGAAAGTTCTATTTCTTGCTTTGCCCTTCAGGAATCTCCATCTAAGTTCCTCCCCAGAATGATCTTCTAGTACTTCACTAAACAGATGCTGCAGCCCAAATGAAACACCGCCTAGACCCAACGGACTTGGGGAGAGGGAAATCAAACCACTAGAAATTATATGCAAAATTTCATGTTTATTTGAGTATCTGCATTTGGCTGGAGGAGTTCCCATCTTTTGAATCTCCAAACAGTCTAAGACACAAAAGGTGAAAAATTTTAAGCATCCAGGGGCTTTCCTGGTGGCTCAGAAGTAAAGAATCCACCTGTGAAAGCAGGAGACATGGGTTCGACCCCTGGTCCGGGAAGATCCCACATGCCTCAGAGCACCTAAGCCAATGCGCCACAATTCTTGAGCTTGTGCTCTAGAACTCGGGAGCTGCAACTACCAAACCTACATATCAGAATTACTCAAGCCCACAAGCCCAGAGCCTGTGCTCTGAGACAAGAGAAGACACTGCAAAGAGAAGCCCGCACCCCTCAACTAGAGAAAAGCCTGCGCAGCAACTAAGACCCAGCACAGCCAAAGATAAATAAATAACTAAATAAATAAATAAAAAGTTTTTCGGGCCTGGTGGACTGGGAAGACCCAGAGGGATCAGGTGGAGAGGGAGGTGGGAGGGGGGACTGGGATGGGGAATACATGTAAATCCATGGCTAATTCATTTCAATGTATGACAAAAACTACTGTAATGATGTAAAGTAATTAGCCTCCAACTAATAAAAATAAATGGAAAAAAAAAAAAGTTTTTTTTAAACTAAAACATCCAGGTTGAGGCCTCTATGAGTTCAGCCAACTTAAACCATCTTCTGCTAAGGATTAAAGGGAGAGGGTATATACTGAAGCCAAAAAAAAAAAACACCCCAGATACAAGTTATTCAGGATTGCCATGGAGTCCACTTTCATAGTTGGTGCTTCCTAATGGTCTGTTCGCTCAATGAATGAATGAGGGCATCTGGCCCCACTCATTCACACCATCTTGAAAGGTATGAAAATCATCATCCCTACTCGACCCAGAAAAATGCATCGCGAGGACCCAAAAGCTCTTTCACAATCACAACTTTCAGAAATGAATAGAAATTATTCTGAAATTACCATGCTAAAATAATTATAAGAAATTAGAAGTGCCTTTGAAAAATTTAGAGTAGAAAGGAGCTGACAAAACATTATAAAGGCCTAATTATAACTCCATCGTTAAATGAACCCTTATGAAGTATATTATTAAATCCAAGATGTTTAGTCCTTAAGGCTAGATTTTTTGAACAGATGGATTACTTTAACTGCTTATGTTCTAATCATCACACGACTTCTTCCCCCCTGTACATCTGATGGAAGGGGCTAGCTCTCAACTTGTTTTGCCCCTAGACAATGACCTTGGAAGGCTTGAAAGTGAAGAAAGAGACCAACTCTGAACACAGTTTGAGGAGGAAGAAAAACAAGAAAACAGAACATGGCTCAGAATACAGTGGCCTCTGTCCAACCAACCCCAGGGACAGGAGCGAACAGGATGGAGCTGAGTAGGAGAGGAAAGGCCTGTTTATGAAAACAGCCTTCTTTTGAAGCACATCAAGGAAAGGCTGCTTCGCCCAAGCCCGCTGCCCTCAAAGGTGGCTTCCTCTTGCTGCTGAGAGAGGAGACAGCTGTCTGGAGAAAGTGCTCACTGAGACACAAATCAGCTCGAATGTCAACGGCCAGAACTGAGAACGCTGATCCCCTAAGGTGGGAAGCTGGGCAGCTGCGCTCATTCAGAGCTGAGGGAGGAGGGGAGGCCTGGATCTCTGGGGTCTTCCCTGCGCATCTATCAAAGACGCCCTCCTAACAGACCAGGTGACCTGGGCTCCCTTTCAGAACATGGCTGGGGTTGACTTTATCAGAGAGCGGGGCCGTCTGGGAGGAGGTGGCTTTTCATTCCCTTTAGCAAAGCAGGAGACAAAGCCCCAGATGGATGCATGATTTTACCACATTATTGACCAGGGGATTTTTGCAGAAGCTAATACCTGCGGCTGGTGATTTGTTATGTAAATGAATATCGATACAGTCTGGTCAAAAACGTTCAGGGTAACAAAAGAGGCATTAATACCTCAATAAGTTGTTAATTACCAAGAACCCAAGTAGCAGTGTCTGTGTGCGCTCTGGGTGGCAGGCTGCTCCCGGCGGCGGCGGGCTCTTAGAGCCTGCGGGGGGTGGGGCAGAGCAGAGGGCACTTCAGCTGGCATTCCCTTACGATGGTTATTTCGCATGGTGGCTCAGCTCTCAAAAGGCTTATCCAAAGAAAGCACCAGCTTTGGTGTCCTGCTGGCCTAGGATGTGCTAGTCATCCAGGGCCCCCCTGAGAAGTCTGGACAGAAGGGAGCCACAGTGTCCGTGTTGTCTGATGTCTAGTCAACGGACGAGGCAGAAGGGCCAGGACGTCTGGGGCCTCCACTCTAGATCTCTCCACGTGCCGAGTGCTCTTGGGATTTCTGAACAACTTGAGAGGCTCCCAGGTTGGACTCTTGCGTCTCAACCCAAAGCAAACCCCAGAAGAGAATGCTTATGTAGCAGGATCTGGGAACATTCGCTTTCCCTTCCAACAAGATTGCAAGGGGTTCTGTTTTCATGACATCTCACCAGTCTAGGAAAGGGAGCCCAGGATGGGGGTGGAGAGCTGTCAGGCAAGTACACTGAGCTGCCCAGGGCACAAAACTGTCACCTTTCTGCCTCAGGCAGCATGACCTTTGCTTACAGCTGCAAAACAAAGTCACACAGGCCCCTGGCCATTTAGGAAGTGCTCAGCGACTATTGCTTTCCCCTTTTAAAAATGCAATTTCAGTTCCAAGAGACACCTTATCACAGGGACATGGAGGATGGTTATGAAGCATCAGGCATAAGAGGGCTGTGGTTTCCCTTTTTCACTCCAAAACTGTCACAGCACAGTCTCCTTTAGAGGCCAGATCTCTATGAAGCGTTTCTGTCCAACCTACGACTGATCTGTGTTAACTACCAGCTGTGTTTAAAAAAACAAAAAAGAGTGATGCATATTTATTCTAAAAATCAGGACCCACTGCCTAGTTCCAGGAGGTGCTGAATGGGAGGACTGGGCATTAGAGGGGGTGGCCATGAAGGTGAATGGAGGCTCATTGCTCAGAAAAGGTCGCCTGGTTTAGGGGTCACACAGGAGCCTGTAAGGGCGGGGAGGCAAAGCAGAACTGCCACATCGCCCATGGGGCTCCTAAAGGGTCCAGTGCAAACACAAATGTGATTCCTGAAAACACGCTGGTGTTAACATCGCTGAGGACAAGGATCTGTGGCGTTCACACCTCTTCTCGCTCTAGCCTTCCCTTGACCTTCACTGTCCTTACATATTCTCCCACCCTCTATGTACCACCTGCCTCTTCCTCACCCCTCACCAGCAAGTCAAAGATGGATCCAATATTAGAATTAATATTGGATCCACTGATTCAGGCATGTGCTGTGTGCTTAGTCACTCAGTCGTGTCTGACTCTTTGCGACCCCATGGACTGTAGCCCTCCTGGCTTCTCTGTCCATGGGGGTTCTCCAGACAAGAATACCAGAGTGGGTTGCCATGCCCTTCTTCCAGGGATCTTCCCAACCCTGGGATTGAACCCAGGTCTCCTGCATTGCGGGTGGATTCTTTACCATCTGAGCCACCAGGGAAGCCCATGAATACTGGACTGGGTAGACCATCCCTTCTCCAGGGGATCTTCCTGACCCAGGAATCGAACTGGGATCTCCTGCATTGCAGGCAGATCTTAACCCGCTGAGCTACTAGGGATGAACACAGCTTCAGTGAACAAAGGCTTTCTCTGTCTTAATCCAAAGGCTGGTTAATCTGAGTGAGGCAGGCTCCAGTGAGGAGGGGACGGAACTCTGGAGCCCCTTGGCTACTTAGACACACAGGTGGCTGCCTTCTCTACCTGGGACTCCCCAAAGAAGAAGCCAGTCATATGCCCACAAACTTCACCCCCAGTCCAGATGCAACCATCACACACCGCTCAGCCACTGTGCCTCTGGAGGGACAGAAAAGTGTTTATATTTAGAAAGCAGCTAATCAATAATCCTGTTATAGGAAGTGTATTCTTCCCGGGGAAGAACCAGTAACGGGTGCGCCTTACAGTCCTAAGGGCTGGAAGCAGGTAGAAAAAGTCAATTAGGCTGCATGTACCCAGGCCAATGAAAAAAACAAAAAGTGAAAGTCTGTCGCTAAACCGTGTCCAACTCCATGTGACCCCATGGACTGCAGCCCGCCAGGCTCCTTTGTTCATGGAATTTCCCAGGCCAGAATACTGGAGTAGGTTGCCACTTCCTTCGACCCAGAGTTCGAACCTAGTTCTCTAGCTTGGGAGGTGGATTCTTTACCACTGAGCCAGCACGCACTGGCCAACTTCCTCCTTTCTGGCTCCAGAGATTTCTGCCTGGCAGGGGGCAGTCCCACCCACTGGCGGGAGCTGGTCTTAAAGGGCTTTCCCAGGCTTGCCACTGTCTTCCGCACTCTGAACAGCCACCCTTCACTGGCACCTTGGCAAAGGCACACCAGGACGCTATGACAACATCAGTAGGAGAGAGGGGAATTCATGGATCCCATGGGACCAAAGACGGCCCAAGCCATGTTTGTGTTAATCTGCTCTTGAAGCAGTAGTTGAAATCCAAGAGGAATAAGAGAATATCCCTAAATCCTAGGCCCCAAGATGTACTTTTGAAGATGAAAAGAGGGTAGGTCTACTGGTTCTGAACTTTAGAGGTCATTGTATAAGCAGCTACATGACTAACATGAACTCTGCAAACTCTGAACAGGGTATGAGTTCCTTGCAACAGGAAGAGATTTTAATCAGGAGGTGCTTCTGTATGTATTGATGAGAATGACGACCATGACGATGATGGTGATGATAGTATTATAACAGTGACCACTTTCTAGACACAAAGTCAGCCAGGCACTTAACCTAAGCACTCAATACGTAATGCCTTACATAATCCTCACATTACTCTTACGAGCTACTGTTATTATTCAATCTCCACTTTACAGGTGGGGAAATTGAAAAACTGATGAATAGGAAGATGCAATTCTCAGCAAAGAGAAAGCCAGGCTTTAAATGAAGATTTGTCTATTTTCAAGTATACCTTCCCACACTATGAAAATCTGACTCTTCAAATCTCTATGTTAGTGACTAATGTAACAGGGCTTCAGTGATGAGGGAGAAAACAAGCTTCTTTTTGAAAAGGCTACAAAACAGAGGCCAGTGTAACTTAATCTAGACAGCATATTAAAAAGCAGAGACATTACTTTGCCAACAAAGGTCCGTCGAGTCAATGCTATTGTTTTTCCAGTAGTCATGAGGAGTGAGAGTTGGACCATAAAGAAAGCTGATTCATGTCAATGTATGGCAAAAACCACTACAATATTGTAATTTAGCCTCTAACGAATAAAAATAAATGGAAGAAAAAAAATTTTTAAAAATAAAAATGAGGAAAAAAAAAAAAGAGCCTGACCATACAACAGATAATGGCTGGTCACATGTGGCTGCTAAGTCTCTTCAGTTGTTAAAAAAAAAAAAAAAGGCTGAGTGCCAAAGAATTGATGCTTTAGTCCCTTGGACTGCAACATCAAACCAGTCAATCCTAAAGGAAATCAGTCCTGAATATTCATTGGAAGGACTGATGCTGAAGCTGAAACTTCAAAACTTTGGTCACCTGATCCCGAACAACTGACTCATGGGGAAAGACCCTGACACTGGTAAAGATCGAAGGCAGGAGAAGGGGACAACAGAGGATGAGATGGCTGGATGGCATCACCGACTCGACTGACATGAGTTTGAGCAAGCTTCGAGAGTTGGTGATGGACAGGGAAGCCTGGCGTGCTGCAGTCCATTGGGTCACAAAAAGTTGGACACGACTGAGCAACTGGACTGAGCAAAAGAAAAGTGGTTGTCATTGGTCTTATCCTAAAGTGTCATAAAACATACGCATATATAAAATGCACATGCATATGATATAAGCAAACATGCCCTGGAGGATACCCACCCAGTCACTAGGACACGCAGAACCAGTAAGATGTTCCCCATGAAGCCCCTGTGACCCAGGCTACAATTAGGAGCTCAGCAGGTGCCAGTGTGGCCTGAAACAGGCTCAGATCTGCTTTACTTAGAAAGGGCTATACATGGTGTATGGTGGCAAGAATCTCAGTTTTTAAACCAGAGGATGTGGGTTCAGATCTGGAATCTACTGCCTACTAGCTGTTAAGATAAGGGTTGGTTTTGGCATCTGGGCAGGAGGTCTGTGTTTCCTGATTTTCCTCCGGACAATCACCTCTCCTCCACTTCCAGTCTTGGCAACTCAGGAAACTGCGATCTCACTCCCGAGGCCAGAGGTGGGCACGTGACCCAGAGCCAGCCAATCAGAACACTGCATTCTCCTCCCACCCTCCTACTCATAGTCCTTCTTCAGGGATGAGGAAGTGAGCCCCGCCAGGCAATGAGACTAAATTATGGATTTTGTTGGGGCTATTGATAGGAGTGGGCTCTCAACTGGGATTGCCTATTAGGCCCTAAACCTGGTCAAAGCAGGGGCCATAAATTTTAAAATATTCTCTCAGATTTGGTTAAATATTAAAAAAAAAAATTTCTAGGGCGCAATGGTAATTCACATGCTTTGGAAGAAAACAATTCTATTAAGTCAAGTACTTTCTATTTTCAGAGTTATGTGCTGAGAGGATATTCACATTCCAGGACCACAGACAGTCAATGGACAAAAAACATTGCTAACAGACTTGACAGGAGGGGAATTTAAATTTATAGAGGTGTTTCTATTCATTGAGATAGTAGATGTTATCCACAAAATTCTTCCTGAGATAGTCAAAACAAAGTTCCTGTTTCATCTCCCAGGAATCTAACCTTCAACCACCAAAGAATGTAACAACTACAAAAATTTATAACACATTCTATTGTTCCTTTAATCTACAAATTTGTGCTGGGAATGGAACCTTTGTATTTAAATCATAAATGAACTCTCAAGTCTTTTGTTAATCCAAAGTGACAATCTAAATAATGTAAATTCTGTGCTCATCCTAAAACCTCAGATCCTTGGGTCCCATGCTCTTGAATAAGAACATAATGCCTCTCACAGCTTCAAATTAGACCTCAACGAAACCTGGTTTCTCCTGCAGGGGTCAGCAAACTCTTTCTGTAAAGCCAAATCATAACTATCTACGTTCAGTTGCTCAGTCTGTCACGACTCCTTGTGACCCCAGAGACTCCAGCCCGCCAGGGTCCTCTCTCTGTCCATGGGATTCTCCAGGCAAGAATACTGGAGTGGGTTGCCACACCCTCCTCCAAGGGATCTTCCTGACCCAAGGACTGAACCTGCATCTTCTGTGTCTCCTGCACTGGCAGGCAGATTCTTTACCACTGCGCCACCTGGGAAGCTCCAATATGGGCCATTCACTTCCGCTGCAAATACTCAATTCTGCTGCAACATGAGAGCAGCCTCAAACAAATGTGCACAAATAGACATGGCTGTGTTTCAAAGACTTATTTACCCAAACAGGCAGCCAGCCTTTGGGACCATGTCAACTCTTGCCCTATAGCATGGAGTTGCTGGTAATCTTTCTGCCATCTCAAAGGAAGAGCCTGCCTGAGAACTGAGCCAATGGAGATGAAAATAAAAGGTTGAGGAAGGTATTGCTCAGGTTAGCCCCTGAATCATTTGGGGCCCTGAATCCAGCCATGCCTGAAATCATTCTAAACCCAGACCAATGAATTACATGAACCAATGAATTATCCTTTTCACTTAATCCAGGGTGGGTTGGGTTCACTTTGACTTGCAACCGCAAGAGTTCTAACAAATTAACTGTGTGATCAGCAGCTTGCTCTCCTATAAAACAAGGACAATACTGACTTGCAAGGATTAATAGGTATGTACTTAAAAGCCCTCGTTGTAGTACTTAAAAGTCAGGCAGACCACCTGGCCAATGAGGGTTCCTCTAGGGGTACAATTCCTTACCTCTTCACCCTAGGATGTCCCTTAAGGAATTAGATGATTTTTTAAAAAGTTTTTTTAGTTTTGAAGGCTCTGAACTATGCTGAAACACTCCAAGCTGATGTAAGAATCAATTGAAGTAAGTACCAGTGAAACTTTTTAAATCACTGGTTTGCATCTTAAAGCTGTTGAACCAGAATGTGAATGCACAATCAGCAGCCCAGGGAATTCTGATGCCAGGGTTCTGAGACTCACACGTGGAGAAACAGACTAGACAGGGAATTCCTACAGAAGCCTAGAATTCTACTCCCATCTCCCCAGTTAAATCTATCTATAGCCTTCAGGAGGCTGGCTAAGGAGGACCATTCCTAGTATAGAAACCTAAGTTTCTTCAGCATCATCAGCCAGCCCCCAAATCCTCAAATCACTAGAATTTTTTGCATGCATGCTCAGTCATGTCTGATCCTTTCTGACCCCACAGACCAGAGCTGCCAGGCTCCTCTGTCCATGGGCATCTCCAGGCAAGAATCCTAGAGTGGGTTGCCATGCCCTCCTCCAGGGGATCTTCCTAACCCAGGGATCAAACCCATGTCTCTTACATCTCCTCCACTGGCAGGCAGCTTTTTTTTTTTTAATTTTACTGTACAACATTGTATTGGTTTTACTACCAGTGCCCCTGGAAAGGCCAAGATGCCTAATGTTCATGGACTGCTTTATTCTTTCCAAGTGCTTTTTACCTCTGTCATCTCCTTAGATTTTCAAAACCTCCCCTTTATGCAGGTAGGGCATCAAATTTCCTAACTTTGTTTCCTTACAATGATGATTAACATACTATTTTCTCAAATATCACAATTTAGCCTTTCTGAGACCTAAGAAGGTCCACGACAAACCTTTTAATCCTTTATTTCTCAAGCTTAATTTAATCACAAATATAGTTGTTTGGTGTTTCCCTGTGGATAATGATTTCAGTCTCATCAGAGACTAATGTTCACAAGGACAAAATGTGCAAAATGCCAAGGCAGTGTCTTTCTGTCCCCTTTTATGGTTGTAGGAAGTTAAGACTTCGAGGGGTCAACTGACTTGCCCAGAATGCACCAACTCAGAGGAATGACAGTGGTCCAGGGCTTCTGAGTCTAGAGACGGTCAACTGTCATGCACATCTCTTATCTACTGGATGGCTTGAGAATGCTCAAGACCAGGCACTGTAGGTTGTTGGTTCATCTATTTTCAAGCAGTCTTTTCTTCCATTAATACTGTCAAGGTTCACACACTGCTCGACATGTTTCCTCCCTAGAGCTCATTCTACGATCTCATAATAACAGTCACTCGATTATTACTGAATATAGGATGACAGCCTGAGGAAATCTCTCGTTCCACTGAGAAGTACCATTTCTCGAGTCTGCTTCCTCTTAAGCGCAGATTTCCCATTTTTCTTCCTCTGATGTTAGTTTCCTTCTGTACCTCCTGTTAGTTCACGGGCCAACTCCCCAGTGCCATTTGTCATCTGTGTAGTGACTGTGTGACATCTAAATAGTACCCCTGGAAAAAACCTTTTAGCAAGAATGTTGGTTCCCTGCTAAAATATGTTTTCCTTTCCTTTCCCTGTAATTCCATCAATAGCTCTAACCTGGGCCTTGACCATGACTCAGAAAGTAAGAAATTTTGCTTACATATATTTTTTGAGACTTTCACAGGGAATTCTTAGTTTCACTTGCTTCAGAACACAGACATTAAGTGCCATTAGTCTCTTTTTCAGAGGTAAATGTCCTATTTTGTTTCTCCTCTCAGTAATTTCTTTGGGGACCTTTTATTATTCTTCTCCAAGAAAGACATTCCATTTTTAAAGAGATCTCAGCAAGAAAAGCCATTAGTTCATTTTCCCCCATAAGGTCAGAAGTCACATTTAATTTAGTTTATTTTAAAATTCTTATTATTTTTTCATATGACTACATATATTGACCTCAGAGCCTTAGAATTTGGATTCTGAAACCACAGTTTAAGTGCCAGACGTCAGTTAGCTTTGGGACAATGGGCAAGTTAATTAACCTCTCAGAATTACATTTCCTTCATTGCAAAATGGGGATAATACCTGCCTCTCTGGTTATACAATCGTTATATTAACACATATAATGAGTTTAATATATTAAACTCTACAATAATAACTGGCACTTACTGTGTGTTCACTACATATTTCTTAACTTCAAGCCTAGGAGTTTGAATGATCTTGAATGATTTGGTCTGTTACTCTCTGAATTCACTCTTGGCTCCATTTGAATCTCACCTGAAGATGAGGAAAGGTGGAGCGCTGCTAGGTCTTAGCTGGAGGGTAGCAGAAAGCAGATTTAATAACTATCAAACAGGACTCCCGATCCAGAACAAGGAAACTAACTGGACAATACCAGGTCTAAGTGGGAAGCCTCAAGTTCTTGAAGTTGAATCATAAGAATTTTGGCATAGAGTATGTCAACCATTCCCTCCCCCACCCCCACTTTATTGCAGTAAGTGATTTTAATTGATAAGCATCTTTTCAGTTTGCCTTTGAGGTTATATAATAAAACTTATCATCGCTAAATTAACTCTGTGCTAGTCTCTCTCCCCTTTCAAAGTTGTCTAGGCATTAAAGGATAAAGCATCAGGTCCAGGAAAGGAACAAAGGGATGTCATAAGATACAGACCAAGCTCAGGCCTCTCTCCTGTCTGTCCCTTCTGGCACCCGAAGAAGTACCAAGGCCTGCGAGCATGTGAAGTTATGAGGCATTAACTCAGCAAGCATTTGTTACACATGCATTATACAACTCAAGTGGTGGGGTGGGGGTATAAGGAACGAGAAGATGAAGTTCCTACTCTTTAACATCCTAAAATGAAAAGTATCCCACAAAAGCAAACCCTATTCCATTTTTAGAGGAATCTGAAATTGATATGGACATATTAAAGCACATACAGAATCAGAGATAATAGAAATTCCTTGGTCTGTGTGACAAAATAATCTTAAAGGTCATTATTTTGTGCAAAAGTATTATCTGTTTCTGGACTCAAACTCAAAATGTAAAAAGCATATCAACACTCACAGATAATTTCTGACCACCCTAGATAGGAAAAAGGACTTACTTGCTTTTATCTGTACCTGAATCTCCGGGTACAATAAGCTACGGTATCTAAAATGCCCTGCTATCTTTACATTCAGTTTCTTAATATGATCATGGCAACTAGTTTCCGAATGATAGAGCCATTCCCTTAAATGCATGAGGCACCTCGGTTGGAATCCTCGTTATATTACAAATAAGTCTGAATAGTGAGGACCAGGCAAATTAACGACACGAACTGCTGTCACCACCAATCACTCTCCCGATTTATCAGACAGCATTCTTGAACAGAATATCCAAGCATTCCTTGGACAGTGCAGGTCCCAGACAATACTGAGGTGACATTTTGCTACAGAGCTAATCAAATATCAGTCTTGGATAGTCTGAAATTGATTCTGAAAGCAAAGGAAAGCTTTGCCATTGAAATGCAAGATATGTAGAAAAATTCGCATTTCCTGCTTCTGAACCTAACAAAGCAGTGGAAAATCTTAACTGGTTTCAAGATTTTCTCATACAAAATACAAAAATCTACTGTGTGCAAGAGGAGTTAATGGTCATTCTTGCAGCAACAATTTGAACAATGTTTTATCATTTATGAAGCACTTGCCTTTTATCACATTATTTGATTCCTACAGCAAACCAACAAGAGGTAAAGTGAATATTTTATCGCCATTTCACAAAAGAGCAAATTGACAGTGGCAGAGATGGCTGGCTGCCTGGTTTCCCTTCCTCCTCAGTGAAAGCTTCTTGGGGTTTTGCCCAGCTGAAGACTGTTTCCTAGGCTCCTCTGAGGATAGGTGTGGCTCCATTATCAAGCTTTGACTTGAGCTATAAGCTAAAGTGTTGCGAGCAACTTCTGGGAAATCTGCTTGAAGGGAAGGGATGTGCCATTTCTTTGGTCCACTTTTCTCTTCATCCTATTTCATGAAGCAGAGATGTGATGACTGGAACTTGGCAGCCACTATGAAGACAAAGGCCACCACCTCATAGTAATGAAGCAGTAAGCTAGGTGGCACCATAGTCCTTGAAATCTTTGCAGACCATCGTAGCTTTGAACTGACTGCCTCTGCACTTTTCTGTAAGAGATAAATAAGACCCGATCTTGTTTAATCACTACTATTGAGTTTATGTGTTATGCTGAATCTAATCCCAATACAAAGAACAGCTTGCTGATGATGTTCATACAAACTATAGTGTTAAGTGGCAGAACATCAACTGCTAACATACATGTTCTCATTCCACACACTCTCTGGTGGAATTTTAGAACCTTTTATAACCTGTTTCTTAGTTTGTAAAGGAGCCACATCCTTTAATGATTTTTAACACTAATATTCACTTTCAAAAGCCAAACTAGGGACTTCCCTGGCAGTCCATTGGCTAAGACTCCATGCTCCCAATGCAGGAGGCATAGGTTCAATCCCTGGACAGGGAACTATGATCCTACATACCACTCAGTGTGGCCAAAAATAAATAAATGAATAAAAAATAAAAAGCCAAACTATAGGAAGATGTTCTCCCCCCCGACTTTGCCCTCTCTTCTGTTGTACTTTTGTGCCTCTCAGGTTTTTTTATTTAAATCGTTAGATTTCCCAGGGCTCAGCTCTCCCTAGACAATGTCACTTACTCTCACGGCTTTAATTAGCACTGATAAGCTGAATGTTTCTATATTTATATTGCATCTGAGAAGGCTCTTCTAACAGACACCACACATACTAGCTGTGTAACTCTGGCCAAGTTACTTCTCCAGGTCTCAGTTACCACATCTGTAAAATGGGGATAACGGCATCTACTTCACTGGGTTATTGGGAAAACTCAATTATTTTACACAAATAAAAGGTCGTGAATGGCTCCTAAACCTACCCTCTTATTGTTACTCCTCTTCCTCTCCAAATAATATTTCATAGGCCTTTAATTAAGGTGAATTATAAGGTGAATTATTTTTATCCTTGGTCTGATCACTCTTCAGTAATGGCAATGCCAGTCACCTACCTGCTCAGGGAGAAATCAGCCTTGACACCAATGATTCCCTCACCTCCCCCAGATCTAATTCATCACCAAAACAGGTCAAAACTACCTCTTAAATTATGTCTCAACTCTCCCCTCAGGTCAGCCCATTTTCCACATCACCAGTTTCTGCATTCCAATTCCTGCCCGTCACCATCAGAGGTCCTTCACACAGCAGCCCGAGAAGCTCTCATAAACATCAATTAAAGCATGACACGGCTCTGCTCTAGCCCCCAGTGAGTCATCCTGCTCTCAGGACAAGGCCCCAGTGTCTTCATATCAGCTCAGAGGGACTGTCCGCCTGGTTCACTACTGGCTCCAATCCTGCTCATCTTTTGTTTTCTTCAAACACAAGAAACACATCATTTCTGCACCAAGGCCTTTGCACAGGCCACTCCCTCTGCCTGGGACCTCTGCCCTTCTGAATGCCAGTTTCCCTTTAACAGAGAAGGTTGCACCCCTTCCTGCCCATCTTCCCTCCTAACAGAACCAGATCATTGAGCTCGCCTGTCTATTCCTTTTCCACAAGATCACAAGCTTCCTGGAGGCTGGCCCCGCTCCTAGCATTAGTGGGTGGATCTCTGATCAGTTATTAAAGCGTGGGTAGCCCACTCATCTCTGGCCATTGAGCTATGTAAGGGGTGCCTGTACAGGTAGTCAGGCTTCTAAGAACGGCTTCTTTGCTCTTAGAGAAAGGCACCAGGAGGCGGTCCTATTTCCACCTCTGATCATGGTGGGGTCAGAATGTAAGGCCTGAACAGTTATAAGCATCTCACAACCAGCCTGGGAATGGAGTCCTGAAGCAAAAGAGGGCAGAGGAGAGAATCTCAGGGCAATGGAATCGGGCTTGAGCCTGCCTCACTTAAGGATTTATGATGTTAGACAATAAATGATCTAATTGTTTAAGGCCAAGATGTCCAGGGTCTTCCCTTATATTGCAGCCAGAAGTATCATAACTGACCTGTCCACACTAGAATCCAATCCCTAGATCTGGAAAAATCCCCTGGAGAAGGGAACAGCTACCCATTCCAGTATTCTTGCCTGGAGAATCCCATGGACAGAGGAGCCTGGCAGGCTACAGTTCCTGAGGTTGCAAAGAGTTCGACACGACTGAGCAACTAACATTTTCACTTTCACTTTCCCATACTAGATTGGGAGCAGGGACCATTTATGACACACAGGAAATGATCAATGAATATTTTTGAGTGAATAAATGAATGAACGTTTCTCAGGAAAAGATAAGATAGGAAATATTATATATACCCAAACCAGAGTGTTTTCTGAAATTTTCAGAGTCAGGAAAAACAACTGTGGTTGAGACTCATTCTTTATTTACTTGTAGGCAGAGCCATGGCTGGAGGTGGGGCTGTGGTGTAGGAGACCGTCCGCTTCTAAAACGTCGGAAAGAAATGACACGGAGAATTCTCATTTTCAGCAATTGAAAGAAGAGAGGTCTTCATGTCTCTTAGAAGGGTTGTTTAGTTGTAAGTGTTCTCCCAAATCTTCCTGAACCGAGACTTTGTTTCAACTCATTCCTGCTTTTCACAAAAGTTGGTCCGGTAGGCCAAATATAAATAATAGATTTGCTGACCTGGATTGAGTTTCCTACATTTTTGAAGGGTGACATCACAAGCTAAACCCCATTTCTCCATTTGCAACTCAACAGCATTAAAAACACGGTAACTCAAACGGTCCAACCAGGAGGGATTAACTAAATTAAGGGACAATCATTGACCATACAACTGTGTGGCCATTAAATACAATGATGGCCATTAAATACTATCAACATGAAAATTGCCATAGTTTCTTGTTCAGTGGAAAATAAATTGCCAAATATTTTATGTGGTATAGTTTGATTTTTCTAAAAAAGTTTTCTACTGAAAAATGGAAGTACAGTCTTTATAGACTAATAAAAAAGAAAAAAACACACTGGCTGGTTAATAAGACATAGTTAAAATGAATTTTTGTCTTGGGGAAAATAATGTGAGTTTTTAATCTTAGCGCTAAGTTGACCACAAAAGCAAAGAGTAATTCAAATATATTCTAATTGTTATGCAAGTCTCAAAGCAAGCACTCCTTACATCCTCTGAAGGCTATAGGGATGTGTATGTAAATAGGAATTGCCTGAGACCTGGGGTAGATCCGCTAAGCCTAAAGAAATTTGACACCATGAAGTCAATATTTTCACAGGCTTTCTAACATCATTTGCTCTTTGTTGAACTGTCCTTCAAGAAACATTGAGGGTAATTTCTTCATCTATTTCCTGTCTCTTTGCTCCCCAGAAAAGTAAATGTTTTTGCCATTCATACTGGCTCAAATGCAAATGTAACTGTTCCCTTTTATGCTTATTTAAAAATTCGATGCAGTTACAGAATTGAATGGATCTGAGAAAGTCAACTCAGGGGGACAATCCAGGTGAAAAAAATACTTATTTGCAAATGGAGAAGACACAGGATATTTAAGTCTCACAAAGAAATCCTCTCTGTAACACTCAAGATACTCACAAGTGCAACCCCAAAGCCAGTAACAGGATTTTTAAAAAATATTATCAGAACTCAGCTACATACCCACTGGGGGTAAAAAACAGCTGTTTATTTTTAGCTCTTTCTCAGCAATAACTGAACTTGTAAGATAAAATATGAGGGGAAGTGGTTTGGAGGGGAAAAAATTCTATTTTAAGGACTAACAAAAATTGGTTTCACCATCATTCCACCTTTTATGAATTCAATTCACCAACATTTATCAAAAATCAGCAGCTTTGTGAATTAGATGAAGAGGAGTCTGCTCTTCAGACATACTTGCAATACTGTAAAACACACAGGGTCATCTAATGACTTAGACAAGACATGGAGGAAACAATTGTCAGGTTTTCTTGAAGATAGGATCATGCAGAAATGTCAGCAGAAACATTTCTTGGGACCATTTTTGCTCTCATATTCAGTATAAGGTACACACAATTTTATTAAAAAACAAACTATTAATAAATAGCACTTTGTTTGGGGTGTTCTGCTGGACATGAAGCAGGCAAGTAAGCTCTATCTTTATAGCACCAAGAAAGTTATTTTCTCAACAATTCAAACCCGACAGGTTGAAGCAGAATAAAAGTCAGATTTGTATGAATTAAGCTTCAAAACTTCTAAGAGATTGAACCAATACCATATACAGGATTTTTCTGTCTGGTTCTGAGTTTGACCAATGATGTTCAGTGCAGAATGTATCTCTTTAATAAGTGGTAAATATAGGTGGTGCTAGTAGTAAAGAATGTGCCTGCCAACGCAGGGGACACAAGAAATGTGAGTTTGATTCCTGATCAGGAAGATCCCCTGGAGGAGGGCATGGCAACCCATTCCAGCATTCTTGCCTGGAGAATTCCATGGACAGAGGAGACTAGGGGCTGCAGTCCCTGGGGTTGCAAAGAGTTGGACATGACTGAAATGACTTAGCACAGCACAAACATAGACTAGGCCAGGAAAAATTTGACAAAGTTGTTCCCAAGCTATATAATGTCAGAAAAATAAAATTCATGGGTAATTATTCTACAGTATTAGGTAAAAATAATGTATTCCTGAATTCCTCTAACCTGATGCTGAAATCTGACATTTCATTAAACTAGTAGACTATTCCATAGGTCTCAGAATAGCAGTACAGAAAACTATAAACATGTTCTATCATAAATATTTTCAAGCCACAATCTTAAAACTGACACCTTTCTCAATATCCCCCTATAACATCTTATTACAGGTTAAACAACCTCATAATCATGTAGAACTTGGTGTAAGATTAAGAAGTGCAAACAATGATTTCATTTTTCTTGCTACCTTTGCTTGGGCAATGGTGAGTTAAAAAGAAAGCTGGTAGTTTTTGAAACTTATTTTAAAGACATGAGTAATGTCAACACATGGTATGTACCCTAAAAATAAATGAACCTGCTTCAGGTGGTATAACCAATGTGCCAGAAATTACCTTGAAAGGTATCTTGGTAGACATGTAAAACAATCTTTTTCTCACACACTCCAAAAGACCATCCCCTCCCAGCCACACATGAGGGGACTAAACCTTTACCTTAGCTTTAAGGCTTTACCTTAAAAGCTAGCACCAACTTGGGGGCGGGGGCGGGGGGGAGGGGAAGACCAAAACATCCTACTGCTCTGCTTCTTTTTTTTTTTTTTAATTTTTATTAGTTGGAGGCTAATTACTTTACATCATTACAGTAGTTTTTGTTATACATTGATATGAATTAGCCCTGGATTTACATGTACTCCCCATCCCAGTCCCCCCTCCCACCTCCCTCTCCACCCGATCCCTCTGGGTCTTCCCAGTGCACCAGGCCCGAGCACTTGTCTCATGCACCCAACCTAGGCTGGTGATCTGTTTCACCCTAGTGCTCTGCTTCTTTAAAGGTCTAAATGAAATCTGTTACAATGAAACTCACGGTAGACTTCTATCACTCTAGGATACAGTAACATTCTATGTAAGAAGTACATGGATTTGCCTAAGCAGAAGACTGAATGTGAACAGGGGAAACAATAAACATGTTCAAACTTTGTGTGTGCTCAGTTGTGTCCAACTCTTTGTGGCCTCATTCGACTCTCTGCGGCCCCGTGGACTGGAGACCTCCAGGCTCCTCTGTCCATGGAATTTTCCAGGTAAGAGTACTGGAATAATTGCCACTTCCTACTCCAGGGATTGTCCTGACCCAGGGATTGAACCCAAGACTCTTGTGTCTTCTGCATTGCCAGGCTGATTCTTTACTACTAAGTGCCACCTGGGAAGCCCCAGTCCAACTTTAAGGTCCAAATAAGACAAACATCTGTAGGGACCGTCACCATATTTCCAAATTTAACATACTTTGCTGACGTGAGAATAGCTGAAATTCAGACTATGCTGAGAAATCAGGCTTGTATAGGAATAAGTCATTATTGCCTAGGCATGTTGACCTTGATGTCTCCAGGCGCTGTTTACCCATCAGTGTACACTTTTGGCTCTCAGCCGGGGGCAGGGGGGGAGGGAGGTGTGGGAAGACACTGGTAATATTTGGGAACATTCTGGTTGTGACAACTGGGGTGGGGTGGGGGGTGTTACTGGCTTCCAATGCGTAGAGGCCAAGATGCTGCTAAACACCCTCCAATGCACAGGCCAACCGCTCATGATGAAGAATTATGTGGCCCAGAGTGTCAATGGTGCCAAGGTGGAGAAGCCCTGTTCCCTATAATTCAGAACACACGACTCAGAAGATGCCAGGCCTGTCAGCAAGGTCTGCCTTCACCTCTTGTGCGTGCTACTGCTGGGTTACGGGCTCAGCACATCCGTGACTATTCACCGGGAGTGCCCCCAACATGTAAAACAGACTGTGCTGCAGGCCCAGCACACAGCCACTTTGCTTGTTGTGACTTATCTTGTTTTGGCTATAATATAAACAGATTGTCTGGAAAAGCAAAAGCCTTGACTCGTTTTAAAGTTCCTAGTTTATGAACAATGGATTCCACTTTAGGAAATCATTAACAGAGCCAAGCAATTAATTGATTCCACATGTAAAAAAAAAAAAAAAAAAGAAGTCATTTATATATGCTGAATGCTAAGATCTCCCCCATCAGAATTCCTATTTAATTGAGATTCAGCATGATTCCTAAGTAATTAATGAGTTATTTTATATTTTTTCCTTCTTTTAATTTAAAATTTTATTTTAAAACTTTACATTTTCAACTTCTTTTCTTCCTATTAGCTATAACATATTGAGTGCCACATCCCAGACACTGTGTAAATTATCACTGCACGTGAAGTCTGTACTTACAACAATCGTTACAGGTAGAAACTACAAATACCACTATTATTATTATTATATAAACTCCAGAAGTCTACAGAAAGAGAGGGCTGCAAATAAACATCTGACCATAGCACTCACAAGCATGAATTCACTTCATACAACGCAGAGCAAGAAGAAAAAACCGGGAGGATATAAAGACTACTATAATAATTGCAATAATGGCCACCATGTATTAAGTGCTTGCTTACTGTATTCTAGGACCAGTGCCAAATGCTTTATTTATACTATCTCATTTGACCCTCCCTCCAGTCCTAAGCAGTGGATGCTATCAGTCACCATTTCAGAGACGCAGAAACTGAGGCTCAATCTGCAGAAGACCCAGGAAGCGGCCCAGCTGGGAACTGGGCCCAGTCACACTCGAGAGTCTCCACCAGGGGCTGGAAAACCATAACCCTTGGTTAAGTCTGGCTTGCTGCCTGTCTTTGTCAATAAAAGGCGACTTTTCGCTTATATATCACCTATGGCTGCTCTGGGGCTACCTCGTCAGAGGCGAGGGGTTGCCAGAGGTCGTATGATGAAAGCCTAAAACGTTTACTGCCTGGCCCTTTATGGGAAAAGTTTGCCAACGCCACCTAACTCTTCAACTGTGAGTCACATCAGCCCAACGCTCGTGCTCACACTCAGGCATGGAAACCCTCTGCTTTCTACTTCCTAGGAAAGCAGCTTCCTTTCCTCTCGATACGATCTCCTGCATCTGTTTTTGTGGCCATCCTGAAGGCTCATAGTATGCTTTTCTTCAGGAAAGAGTTTACTCAAATCATGGCAATGTTATGCCAAATGCAACTTACGAAATCTAATTTCCTCAGCCTGAAGTCATTAAAAAGCAAAAACAAAACAAAATTATTGATCTTTTACTGGGAACACATTATGTGCCAGGAGCACAAAAACGTATAAAACAGCATCTTTCCCTCAAGGAGCTCACAGGTGAGGAGAAGGAGGTTCAGAGACAGCAGAGTGGCTTCCTGTGGACAAGGCTCTGGGCCCTGCGACTTCAAGGAGAGGGGCTCTCTTCTTGGGCCAACCAAGGTCTCAAAAGGAAGACAACTGAAAACCCATTTCTTCTAAAGAAAAATGTTATAATAAACAACAGAATTAGGTCTGATTTGCCTAATAAGTAGAACTATCATTCAGACACTGTGTGACAGAGATAAACAGGATGTATAAGCTTAGCCTCTGCAGGTCACAGGTGAGAAAACCAAGAAGTACGTAAGTGTACCCAGTGATGAGAGGAGATAATGATGCCAAAAGGCCTAGCAGCTGAGCATCAGTAATGTGCTCCAGAAACTGCAAAGCTGAGCACCTGGTGACTCTGGCACATATTTGCCATGTCTGTGGCAAGATATCGAATCTTTCTAAGCCTCAGTTTCCTCATCTGGAAAATGGGGACTGCATTCAGAGGTCACCATGGGGAAAGAGCTGGTGTATGCAAAGTGCAGAGAGCAGAGCCCAGATCACAGTGAGTGTAACAGAAGCATGCACTACTATGAAAATTAAAAATGAGGCACGAAGAAGTGAAAGTGTTAGTCGCTCAGTCGTGTCCAACTCTTTGCAACCCTGTGGATTGCAGCCTGCCAGGCTCCTCTGTTCATGGAATTCTCCAGGCAAGAATACTGGAGTGGGTTGCCATGTCCTCCTCTAGGGGATCTTCCCGACCCAGGGATCAAACCCAGGTCTCCTGCATTGCCGGCATATTACTTTACCATCTGAGCCACCAAGGAAACCATGGAAATGAACGAAATGAACCAAAATCTTTAAGTGAGCCCATATTCTACCCTGTTCCTAAGATCCCAGCCTGACTTTCTATTACACCCAATGCCCTTCCCGTTGCAGAGAAGGCAATGGGAAGGGAGCACCGGTTTTCTAGGCTTTTGTGTTAGACACTGTGGAGTAACTTTCTCTTCTTTATCCCTTCAGCCTTTATTTGTGACTGTCCAGAAACATCTCTGACGCCCCTTTCTGGTCCAGTCCTATGGTCACTACCCCTGGCCAAGTACAGATCATCACAACTCTATTGTTCAATCCCGTTCAGCATCACCCCACCCCACCTGCAACCCATTTGCTCATGTCTGCTGCAGAGCTGATGCCAGGAGACAAACCAAAATACCCTTTCCACATGATCACCCCTCTGCTGAAGAATCTACCATCATTCTGCGCAGCACATCTGTGTAAGTCCAGACACTTCTGCCTGTCATTTATTAAATATATCTTAACTACCTTGTAATAAAAAGAGACCTGATTTCAAATCCTAACCCCACCACTCACTATCAGTGAGACCAGCCTGTTGCTTAATCCCTTGGAGGCTGTTTTCTTTTCTACCAAACTGAGATAAACAGTACTTAACTCGTGGGGCTCTTGAGAAGATTAAGCCCACATTTCCCATCACTGGCGCTGGGCCTGGCATACAGCAAGTGACTGAGATGTCATTGTTGCTATTATCTAGCAACGCATATACTCATGCTTCCTTCCCCTCCTTATTCCTGCTCTCTGAATCCTCCCACTTAGGATTTCTGCCTTCCTGACTTCTGCCAATCCACCGCAGCCCCCTTCACACAGATGCCCCTTCTGGGCTCGAGTCCACACTGATCTGGAGCTTTGGTGACCCCACTCAGGGTTGGCACCTCTCACCCTGGTCCTTCATCTGTGATTCCTTTTTATTAAGATTTTTTACATGTGGATCATTTTTAAAGTCTCTATTAAAAAAAAAAATAAAATCTCTATTGAATTTGTTACAATATTGCTTCCGCTTTTTTCTCTTTTTTTGCCTCTTAGGCATGTAGGGTCCTAGGTCCCTGAACGGGGATCAAACCTGAGCTCCCTGAATTATTGGAAGGCTACATCTAAACTACTGGACCCCCAGAGAAGTCCCCTTAATCAGCGACTCTTAACCCAGGAGCAACTTTGCCCCCTCCCCCGGTGGGGGGGCAGACATTTGGCCCTATCTGGAGACATTTTCGGTTGTCACAAGTGGGAGGTGGGTGTATGAAGGCTGTGTTTAAATATTTTCTGTATTTGATGATGCTCTGACCTCCTGGGGCCTGGAGAGACTGCCCCTCCCAGAACGAGCTGATTCCTAGAGATAGTCAGCAACTCGCCTGCCAGAGCACCTTTCCAAGGCAAACCCAGTAATCAAAAGCTTACCCCCCAACCCTCTCCTGGATCTAGCTCTCACACACCAAGTGACTATTTCCTCTGCCCTCAGTCACCCCAGGGCCAGGTACTGAAACAACTAGAGACCACCGTTACAACCACGAGCCAATCACAATCATTCAAACAAACCAATCCTAAACTCGCTCAAACTCACCTACCTTGATTTGCCCGTTCTTTTCCAGCAAAAACCACAATAAAGGCTCCGGGCTATAGTATCTCCTGAGTCCTGCCTCCTGACCCTCCCTGTAGTTCCCCTGGGACACCCGGCATGGCACATGGCATGCTGCTTGCTCTCAGGAACTCTAACGCACCGTTCTTCCAAAGGCAGTCATCCTCTTGTCTGTCCTCCTACCATACCAAGTTAAAGAGCCCAGGTGCATCTTAAGATATTAGTAATAGACGCTATGGGTGCTTAGTGGACAGAGGCCAGTGTGTGTGATCGGTCGTGTCCGACTCTTTGCAACCCATGAACTGTGGCCTGCCAGGCTCCTCTGTCCATGAATTCTCCAGGTAAGAGTACTGGAGTGGGTTGCCATCCTTCTCCAGGGGAACTTTCCGACCCAGGGATTGAACCCACGCCTCCTGGTTGGCAGGCGGATTCTTCACCACTGAGCTACCTGGGAAGCCAGAACAGAGGTCAGGAAAGCTGCTAAATATTCTACAGTGTACAGAATACCACTCCCCACCCCCAACAAAGGCATATCCTGTCCAAAATGTCAATAATCATAAGGCTGAGAAACATGGCCCTGAAATGTTCCACATATGGAGACCCAGATCTCTAGAAGCCCCAGCCCTGCTGTACAGTTCAATCTTATAGCCTAACTTGGGAAACTGAAAAAGTACCTAATTGCTGGACTGACTGAAGCGAAGGTATAATAACTTGCATTCATAGCTCTTTTAGTCAATAAATCACTGAATAATACATGTTCAGCAAAAGTGAAAGTATTTCTTTGCAGTTACCATGAAGCTTAATGCCAGTAGCTTCTGGTCAGAAAGAAAAATTCATGACCGAAACTCATTGTTCTGTAGGATTCTGTATCTTTCACAAGAGGGAAGCAATCCATCAATGTAGCATTTCTATGGGAAAATTCTGAAGCCACACATGAATTCTTCTCTAGGGCATTCATCACCTGTGATGCTCCCTACCCCCCGAGGAAAAAGAAAATGTGTATGATGAAATCAATCCGGGTAAAAAAGTATAAACACTCTTCTTGAAGTTTCTCTAAGCACATGGGCACACCAAGGCTCAGAGATTAAAACAATCTACTTAACTTTGTTCAGCTCAGTTTTTTTCCAAATTAGCTTGATCTTGAAATTTTTTACATACCATCTATTACCATCCCATGGAGCATGTGTTCTGTGGAACACTTTCTGGAAAACATCTCATTAAAACTGACAACAATTCCCAACACTGAAGGTCAGGACTTGAGTGCTAAAGTTTCTCACGATGTAATCAGAGCTGCTTTGGGAAGTTCAGCAGCAGAGACGCATGAGGCAGCCTCCTTTACGGGCGGAGGTCTTTGGCAGGAAGGTCAGTGGCTCTGCAGGTCTCTATGGGAAGGGCACAGACCCTAGACTCTGGATGGACCATAACTTCCAAATGGCAAGGGAGATCTTGTCTTTTCTGCCTTATTACCGTCAACAAAGGACAGACCTCAGTACGTGTGTGCGCCAGGCAGAAAATGTATTATTTTCTCACAAACGATACAGCTAATTTAAACTCGTGTGTGTCAGGGAGAAGTGAATAAAATGGGACCCTGCATGTCCGCAAGGAAGGAAAGGGAGCAAACTAAGAGCCAAGGCGGAGGTACCGAGCACCCTGATTAACCCACCTACTTCCTGACTAGCCCATCATCTCCACTCTGACCGCCTTCATCCCCAAATCACAGGCATGTTTGTGCACTTAAAAGTCTGTGATACCTACGGATTCAGCGGGACAGCAGCGGACTGGACCCTCAAGTGGCTCCTTCTCCCTCGGGGCCTCGGCCCACCCCTCTGGCTTGACGGGGCAGCCTCGGCCTTTGGGGGACCAGCGGCGGGCAAGGCGCTGGGGTCTCCGGCCTAACCCTCAGGAGCCTGCTCTTCTGAAGGCCACGGCTCTGTGACCTGAAGTCTGCAGGGGGCTCGGCTGGGTGTGGGGGCGGCCACGCACAGCCAGCAGCAGATGGCAGAGTCATCTGTTCACAGAGCTCAGGGAAGCCCTCCGCTCTTTCACCTTGAGAGAACGTGACGGTGGTTCTCCCAGTCCTGCAAGCTCCACAGCCTGCCTGGCTCCGCATCCTTCCACCAACCATCACCACGGGCCTCGGAGAGGAGAATACACGGAGAAAAGACAGACTCGGGCCCTTCATCCCTTCTGAATGCGGAAGCTGGCACCGCGGAATGAAAAGCACAACACCGCCCCCGCCCCTCGCCCCCAGCAGTGTTTTCTAGTCTTAAAAAATTTCCAAAAGCCTTCTGAAGATTCTTGAGATCCTCTGGAAAAACAAGCATGACCTGCCTCTCCTTTCCCCGCTTTCATAAGGAGGGAAACGGAGGCCAAAGCTGAATTTGTTTGAGGCCAGTTTGTGTCGAGGCTACTGGCACCAAGACTTAGGGGCTGGGTTCCCAGGGGGTGCTTTGCTTTCCTAACCCTCCCCTGGAGGCTGCTAATTCCTGCTGTCTGGTAAACACTGCCAGGAATTGCACTCTTAGGATTCTGCAATAAAAATAAGCCATGTTTGCTTTCTAAAAGCATAGTGGAAACACTTCCAGTTAAATCTCACAATAATTTATGGCTATGATATTTTCAAAGTAACTTTGTGTCATTTCATTCATGGTGAATTATGTACTTTGAGCGAGTCACACACACTGACCCATCTACTTATGGTTTAAATGCTAAGTGTCATTCCTATTTGGTCCTCAACTCATGCTTATAAATCTAATGGTGAATTTCAACACGGTTCCATCAACAGTGTTAGAGACAATTATGTGCTCAGTCATGTCCAACTCTTTGTGACTCCATGAACTGTAGCCTGCCAGGTTCCTCTGTCTATAGCATTTTTCAGGCAAGAATACTGGAATGAGATGCCATTTCCTCCTCCAGGGGATCTTCCCAACCCAGGAATCAAACCCGTGTCTCCTGAGCCTCCTGCATTGGCAGGAAGATTCTTTACCACTGAGCCTCCTGTTAGTTCAGTTTAGTGGCTCAGTCATGTCCAACTCTTTGCAACCCCATGGTCTGCAGCACGCCAGGCCTCCCTGTCCATCACCAACTCCCGGGGTTTACTCAAACTCATGTCCATTGAGTCAGTGATGCCATCCAACCATCTCATCCTCTGTCGTCCCCTTCTCCTCCTGCCCTCGATCTTTCCCAGCATCAGGGTCTTTTCAAATGAGTCAGTTCTTCGCATCAGGGGGCCAAAGTATTGGGGCTGCCTGTTAGAGATGAAGCAAAAAGGACTGTACATCTGGTCCAATTTCATTTTGAGCAGTTGTCTTTTTTTACAGAGGTGACTATTAATGTCGACCTGAGATTCAACAATCCTCTTGAAAGAATCTGAAGCTAAAGATTTTCTATTGGAACCCATTTATACATGATGCCATGCAAATCTTCACCCAACATATACATTTTCCCCCAAATTGACACTACCTTAGGGTGGACCATACACATACACAAAAAAACCAGTACCTTATTTGGTTATACCTTATTTATGTCAGAAGCTGCTCTATTAGATGTTTCATCATCTTTATAAGATACAAATTGGGGATATATAATGTCCCCAGTTATGAGTTGATGTTTATACTCTAAAAATGCAATAATCACTGTACACTGTATCTCATCTAAATGGAGCAGAGCAGAGAACAACTTTTAAACGAGAAAGCTTGGAGATTCCCTGGTGGTCCAGCGGTTGAGAGAGTTTGCCTTTCAATGCAGGGGGTGTGGGTTCCATCCCTGGTTGGGGAGCTAAGACCCCACATGCCTCTGGGTCAAAAAACCAAAACATAAAACAGAAGCAATACTGTAACAAATTCAATAAAGACTTTAAAAATGGTCGCTATCAAAAAAAATCTTAAAAAAAAAAATAAGTCAGCTGGAAAGCTTTAGGACTCTAGCGCACTCTGTGAGGGCAGCCCCGCCCAAACCAGAGCCATCTCCCCTTTTATCTGGTTTATACATGAGGGTCTTCTAAGATACTCACAAGTTTCTTCTTCCTAAAGGCAACTCTCGTCCTTATGCCTGTGGTCTCTTAGCTCTCGAACACAGATGCTCCTTTTACTATGTACTCCCTCTTCTGTATTCTTGGAAAACATTGAAAAACTGACCTAGGCACCCAGCCCAATAACTACAACACTCGCCAGTAACCCAAGTTATATCTATCGTCTGACCACAAGACACCTGCATTCATGTTCATGATTCTGCCTCAAAGACAGGGAAGAAGGATGGGAGGGGTCCCGCAGCTCATTACGTCTGCTCCCACTGCAAAGGGCGCTGTCAGCTGCAAATATGAAAACCTGTTCCTTTGTCTTCCGTTTTACTTCAGGGGGTGGCGTTCTGACCACAGGCTGCTTCTAGGGCATGAATAATTCATGCCATGGCTAACTGGAAATTGTAGCGTACTCTTCAATGTGGATACGCAAACAATAGGGCTCTGGGCCAGCAGAAAGAGTCACTGTGTGTTCATCTGGGGGATGATAAGCTTTCTGTCTGGGGACTGTTTGGCTTCTTTAGTGAGCTCGGGAAGGGACTCATGGATCAGTGAGTCACTGAGATTTGGAGAGGGCAAGTCTTGAATATGTAGCAAATCCATCATAGCACCCATAGCCAAGATCAGCTGCTGGAAACAGCCTTTCATCGTGGGGGAATAGCCCAGTTCACCAGACGAGTAAGTTTCCAAACGTATAAACATTAACCACAGTATCTGCTGCATACGGCAGACAAACACTTGCCCACAGACAGACTTAGGTCTCTCAAGAAATAAGCCCCGATTCTGCTCTGGGGCCTGCCTGTCAGTGACGGATGGTCATTAACTATGTGGCAGATTGCATTCCTCGCTCTGTGCCAGGACATCCTGGTGCCAACTCTTACTGAGAACACGTTCAGAATCTGGAGGTCTCACTACAGAGCAACTCCCAAATATCCCAGCCCAAACCAGGTATGGAGTGTGGTAGGCTGTAACACCCTTTGAAAAGTGGATTTCCTATCACTGGAAGAATTAAACCAGGCTTCACTGTTCCCTTTGCTTGCTTGCTCCTCTGTCTTTCTGCTCATAACCTTGGAGCGATGCTACTGTTTAAGAAAGCCGCTTCAAGAGCAGCTGGTGCATCACTGAAGACTGCTACTGAACTTGACGTTCAGTTAACACAAAAACTGAGGCAAAGGGGTGAGAGAGGCAGAAGGTGGCAGTCCTAAAAATGAGAACTAAAGAACAGAGCTTCGTCCCCCTCCCGAGAGTCATCGCTGGGGTTACAGCTTGTTTAGAAGCTAATTACTTGATTTTATAATTACTTTTGTGGGTTACAAAATAATTACCGTGGAGGCAAGTCTCCCTGTGCCAAAATAGCAGAGGCGATTGTTTTAAAGTTCACACCGAAACAATAACAGCGTCAAGACAGTTTGCTCTTAGGTGGGGATTAGAAATACATCCCCTGTGTCACATGTGCTTGCCTGAAGCCCACATAAAGGTCACGGTGGGGGTGGGAAGCGCAAAGATACTCCACAAACCCAATTCGGATGAGTTGTTTCTTTTTAGGTTGATTTTCATTTCAAACCTGTCCCTCTGCCTACACTAGGACACCACGCAGCCTTTGAAAAGAGTAAAACTGCAGTTCTGGTGAATGAGATAGACAAGCGATTGAGTCCCTTTCAATCCTAAAATTAGATGTGATGTTAAGACAGTCAATAGCCGTACTTCCTAACAATAGGAACGGTGATGTAGCAGGCGTCAGCAACATTCTTCTGATAAAAGCCAGAGTAAGTATTTGAGGGTCTGCAGATCTCTGCCGCAGCTCCTCAACCCAGCAGCTGTGTGACAAAAGCTACTGTGGACAGTACATGCACAATCCCGCATGGATGAATTCCAACAAAATTTTATTTATGGACACTGACATCTGAATTTAGTGTAAGTGTCCCACATCATGGAATAGTCTTTCTTTTGATTTCGGTCAGCTGTTGTAATTGTAAAAAAAAAAAAAACAAAAAACCCTTCTCTGCTATGAAAACAGAGGGCTCGCAGACCACAGTTTACCAATCCCTGATGTGGTTGGGTTTCAGGCAACTCAGCATCTTCAGGGAAGAGAAAGAATTATCTCACAGGTAGAAGAAATTCAGGACAGAGGTGACTCAGGAGCAGGCAGAGGGTTGATGTAATTCTCTCTCTTAATAATCCTCCAGGGTGACTATCATCCAAAAACACACATAATTTCCTCTTTTGCTTTTAAATGAATTGAGTTTGTTTTCCATGTTCCTTTCTTCCTGAATTTTCCAGAAGCAATCACTTTCATATTTCATTAATCACTTTAAGAAGTGAAATTCCACTTTCCAAAACATGTAGCCTCGTGTGTGTGTGTGTGTGTGTCTTAGTCACTCAGTCGTGCCTGACTCATTGCAACCCCATGGACTGCGGCCCACCAGGCTCCTCTGTCCATGGGATTTCCCAGGCAAGAATACTGGAGCAGGTTGCTATTCCCTTCTGCAGGGGATCTTCCCGACCCAAGGGATTGAACCTGCGTCTCCTGCATCGGCAGGTGGGCTCTCTACCCTCAGCCACCAGGGAAGCCCAGTCTCCTCTGGGAAGTTCACATCTCAGGAGCAGCCAACCATGGCTGCAGAAGTGGAAGCGGAGGGCTAGCCCAAGTGCAGCGGCATCAGCAGGTGACGTGGAGGAAGACACGACCCCTGATGCTGCTTCCTCCTAAAATGGTCACAACAGGCTTTCCAACCCTAAAATGTCCTGATGATTGCAAGGAAATAACATGCGCAAATTTTAAAGTGTAACATAATGTATTTCAGTGTCTAGGTTTTCTCAACTTACTCGCTTTAAGCTAACTGAATCAACACTCTTCTTGACCACCAAATCTCACTTCCTCTCTTAATAACCCTCCAGGGTGACTATAATCCAAAACACAGATAACCAGCACCACTGGAAAGAAGTAGTGGATTAGGACTTTATCTTCGCTGATACTGGGAATATACAATGGTGCAGTCACTTTGAAAAAGAAATGGGCAGTTCCTCAAATGGCTAAATAATGTGTTAATGTATGATCCAGCAGTTCTATTCTTAGCGATATACTCAGAAGAAAGGAAAACAGACATCTACACCCACAGTTATATGTAAATGTTCAAAGTAATATTATTTGTAACAGCCAAAAAATGGAGAGAACACAAATCACCATCCACTGACTGGCGAATAAGCAAAACATGTCATACCCATACAATGATTCGGTGATAAAAAGGAATGAAATGCTTATGCATGTTCCAGCATGGATGAGCCATGAAAATGTCATGCTAAGTGAAAGAAGTCAGTCAAAGAACTACATATTGCCCGATTCCATTCATACAAAACGTCCAGAATAAGGAAGACTATAGAAACAAAAACAGATTAATAGCAGCCTAGGGCTAGGGGAGACAAAATGATTGGAGAGACTGGCTAAGGAGAGTGGACTTTCTCTCGGCGATAACGAAAATGTCTTAACACTGACTGTGGTGACAGATTACCACCTTGTGAATATACTAAAAGCCATCAAATTGTACACTTTAAATGGGTGAATTTTATGGTGTGTGAATTATCTCTCAATAAAGCAACTAAAACTCCAATGACATTTTTCACAGAAATGAAAAAAAAAAAAAAAAAACCAATCCTGAAACATGTATGGAACCACATAAGACCCCAAACAGCCAAAGCAATCTTGCAAAAGAGGAGCAAAATTGAAGGCACACCTCCTGATTTAAACTGTATTACAAAGCTACAGTAATCAGAACAGTATAGTACTGTCACAAAAACAGACACATAGATCAGTGGAACAGAAGAGACAGCCAAGAAATAAATCCATGCATATTTGGGCAGTTAATTCATGAAAAAAGAGCCAAGAGTATACGAGATGGAAAAGGCACTCTCTTCAATAAATGGAAAACTGAACAGCTACACGCAAAAGAATGAAACTGAATCCCTGTTTCATGACCTACACAAAAATGAAATCATCATGCCTCCTCTCTGCCATGTCTTAAAACTCTAAACACCTATTCATGTCTAAAACATTCTTACCAGTTGTATCAACTACAGAAATGAATGTTGGGGACTAGCAAATAGGTTCTGATCCTTGCCCTCTCAATAAAGTCATATGTATATATTTTACCTATTGATCTTTTCTATCTCCTTTAGACATATGGGTCTATCTTAAGCTAGAGATTTTACAAATATTTTAAAAATATCTTCTCCTAAATTGTGTGAATATTTATAGATGTCAGTGAGTCAAAAAGATATTAGAGCAGAAGGAGAAATTAGCAAAACTACTTACAAGTTCAAAGTCATGCTGAAGATAAGGCAAACTGAACTGCTGGTGCTTGAAACTGTTACTGGGCCTTTGTATGCATACACCAGAATAGCAGAGTCTTGGTCTTTTGACACTTGCTGCTCAAGGTCCTCAAGTGGCTGTTCTTGGTTATGAGTGTCAGACCCAGGGCCCTTCTTAAGCTCTGCCAGCAACACCATCATAAAACATATACAAATTTGCTTCAATATAATACAGGACTGGGGGAACATGCGAGGAAACTATACAAATTTGCTTCAATATAATACAGGACTGGGGGAACATGCGAGGAAACTATAGAGATCATTATCTTCTTCGGTCTACATTTGTATGTGTGCAATTTTTCATAGTGATAGTTTTTAAAAAGGTAGCTCCATCAGGATACCTCTGCTTAGAAACTCCCGTACTGCCTTCGGTGTCGCTGACCTAAAGCAAATAGACTGCTGGGAGCTTCTTCAGCAAAAAGATGGACTCATTCAGATCAGCAGAGAAATGCAACCGGAAGTCTACAACCCATGAAAGTTCCAGAAAGGGGGCCACTTTTACAAAAGGGAAAAGGAAGCTGGGAGGACTTGGCCAGCCAAGAGTCCGTGGCTTTTCACTGGCTGAGTCCTCGCCAGGAAAAGCAGAGTCTGTCTTCTCTCTGTTGGGTTCTACTATCCTCCCAGGGCGTGAGGACTCCCCAGTTCGGTCTCCCAACTCTATTTCACTGAGACTTCTGTTTATTAATAAATATGTTTACAGTGCTCCCTGGATGAAATCTGAACTCCTTTGTAAATTGTACCAAAATCTTCCTGATTTCTCTCTCTTGCCCAAGTCAGGCCTGACACTCTCTACTTTCTGCCTCCAAAACAACACCTGACCTTCTCATACACTTTTTAAAACTTCCGTGCATCTGTCCGTCTACCTATCTCCCTGTATATTATAAGGTCTTTGAGCAAAGACCATGTTGTCCCATTGACTTTTATATTCCCAACGCTTAACCTGGCACATAAAAACGCTGCACAAATATATCAGTAGGAGAAAATGAAGAATTGCCCCAACATATGTTTCTAGACTACCTCATGTCATTTTCCCCACATTCTGCTAATTCTATCTGCTGAACCTCTCCCGCTTTCTGAGCAAGTTATGCATGTGTGCTAAGTCACATCAGTCATGTCCAACCCTATGTGACCCTATGGACTATAGCCTGGCAGGCTCCTCTGTCCATGGGATTCTTCAGGTAAGAATACTGGAGTAGATTGTGCTCTTTTGCAGTTTAAATCATTTGCACATTGTTTTCCTCACCGACATGCCCTTCCTTCTTTACCTGAGAAAATGCCTCCATTAGGTTCTTGTCCAAATATCACCTCCTCCAGGAAGCCCTCCTGCCTTACTCACACAGTTAATGGCTTCCTCCAACTTAGCTGTTTATTTTCCTGTTGCTCTAAGATCCAAAGGCAATAGCTGGTTATTGTACCTATTGGTATCTGAAAGGGTCCATCCCTTTCAGCACACATACACTGCTAATTTTATAACAAACGTTTAAGAGAATCAATCAATAGCTCAGTTGGAGGAATTCAGTCCACCCTCTGTATCACAGATGCAAAATGCACAGGTATGGAAAGCAGATTGCATTTATTGCACTAGGCCATTTTATACAAGGTACTTGAGCATCCCTGGATTGTGGTACCCATGGAGGGTACCTGAGACCAATCTCTTGCAGATACTGAAGGATGACTGTATCTGATACTTTAACAGAATTTTAACAGCCCACTTAGGTTAGAATTTCCCTGCTTTGTACACTCCCTCCTAACACCCCACTAAGTCCTTCTTCACTTCTCTTCACTACTGTCTCAGCGCATGCCTTTCTTTTCAGGGTTCCAGCCTTTATATACCCTGCCCAAGTTAGAGCCTTTCCCAGGCCTCCCCGACTTTAAGGAAGCGGATTCCCATCTCCACCCCTTGCTTCAGGCCATGCCTTCCATAGCTCTCCCTTGGTCTCTGAGCGTCCTTCGGGCCCATGTTGATAGAATTCTCCAGTAACTACTTCATCCAGCTGTTCACGTTTCCTCTTCAAGATCTTACCTTGCCTATTTTTTTGACTAGTCTAATGACCAAAAAGTGCTTATTCATTGTAAATTTAGAAATATGCATGAGCCCTTTCATCTAGAATGAGTGGGTCATGATTTTTAAAACTCTAAAACCACCACAGCAGATTAATTTTGAAGTGCACAATGCTGAAGGGGCTCTTCTCCCATCTCACTTTTCCTTGCTTTTATTAGAAAAATACGTTTTCACTGTTAAATACAGAGTAGAATTGGTGCTTTCATCTTGGACCCAATCCAGGGATGTTTGATTACAGAAGAGACCAAGGAACGCACAATAGCAGGAGGAAAAATCCAAGACAAAATTGAGCTTGGAGGTAACAATACAGATGATAGTAATCACAGCTAATATTTCTCCAGCACCTTCTCTCGCCTGGCACCATGCTAAGCGCTTCATACCAATTATCTCATTTAATCCTCACAACTCCATGCAGTAGATAGTATCATGGTATCCTCAAGTCACCCAGCTGGCAAGGGGAGGAGCCATTATTTGAAAACAGGCAGTGAGGTTCCAGGAGTCAGCTCTGGACCACTATTAGAAATTTCTTGCTTCATCAAGGGACAGGTACTGTTAGCAACCCCAACACCAAATGGTTAGATCTCGGGGGACTGCTCACCTCATCTTTATGCACCTCAGTTTCCTCATCTGCAAAAGGAAGGATTTGACCCACAGAAACTCGTAAGGCACTGCTTTCTAAAAGGCTGTCTTACGGAATGAAACTTACAGTCAAGAGTAACATAGAAGTATTACAACAAATTGTTTTTGTTCTAAAAGTTCACACTGGAATCCATCAGAAGACATGTTAAATATTTCTCATCCTGAAGATAAAGTTTGGAAATGCATCTAGTAAGTCACTGGGTTAGTGATTTTATATATGAATATTTAAAGAATAGAAATCATATTTAGTGAAGTGAAAACAACCTTGAAATATTGATCCATCACAAGGTACTGAGTAGCAGTTACAATCAATGTCTTGTTTCTAAATCTATTTATCATTTGATTGCTTTGTAAATAGGCCACTATAACACAGAAGTTTCAAGATATTTTTTAAAACTTTTCAAAATGTTTTATTTCCATTGAAATTATATCTTCATACACAGTTATTAATGGCATAATTCTATAATTCCTCACTAATAGACTCAAAAAGAATTCAAAGGAGAAAAGAAAACATGTATGAAATTATATACAGCATAGAGCCTAGATTTCTCCCCAGAGTTTTTACCTATTTATAAAATCAAATTCTCCTACTGACTTCCAATAAAAGTTCAGTGATAATGTAGCTATGTCTCTTGGAACTTTACAACATACATAACTTATAATCTACTCATCTAAAAACTTCTCCCCTCTCTATTCCTACTAATGACAACCTCTCTAAGTAGGAAAAGCAGGTAAAATTAAATATGCTAGGAAATTGTACAATCCCTTTCAGTTCACTATCTTAATAAACCTGGCTTATCAGGACTGTACATGTATATATCACAGGCACATACACATCACAGTACTTAATTTCCTACATTCAGTATAGGTGTCATAAAAAAAATAATCAACTTGAAGGCACAGTGGAAAGCACTCAGGTTTCACAGACAGACAAGGATTTGAATTTTTTCTACCATTTACCTACTTGTGGCCTTTACACCAAAGTACTATAGTAGCTTGTTTCTGGATCTGAAAAATGGCTTCAGTATTGAACCAAAACAGCAAAAATGAAAGGAACACAAACTACCTTGGGCCATTAAAGGTGAACTACATTCTACAATTTTAAAAATCATTTTCTACTTAAAAATAGAGTCAGCCAAACATCTTTAGTTCTAGTCAGTGGATACCAGGAACTTAAAGAAAAACAAAAGTTAAGTAAAAGGGCAAGTGTTGAAACGCAATTTCACTTTTTATATATGTTCACTGAGCCAGGGATCTTTTTTCTTTTAAAGTTTATTTTCTATCAGCCAAATAGTTTTACAGATTGTCTTTAGACTGAATTATAAAAATGTTTAAATACATCCTATATATGAGGAAATTAAGATTGAGCCTCAGTGGGCAATACCTCTATAAAATTCTCCCTGTGTAAAATTTCAGCTAAGGACTTTCCAGTTAGACCAGAACTTTCCCTGATGGCTACTAAATGACCTCCGTGGTGCTGAAGGAGAAACCTAACATATTTAGGGTGCTGGACACAACACAGGCACACCCCACCATAAGAAATGTCCTCCTCGGTTGAGTCCTACCAAATCTGTTGGCCTTACTACAATCTTTACTACACACTTCCTTTAAAATAGCTGGCTCTTCCTGGCATGCAGAAATAGATGACTCAAATTGAAAAACAGCTGCTGGAGAACTTCACTCGCAGAACCTCCACTCATTACGAGATACGATTCAAGGTCAGTCTCCGCGAAAAGTGAAATTTATCTGAACTTCCTTTCCATTCACAGGGGGCAGTGCTGGTTTGGGCTCCGGCAGTAATAGGAGAAGGGTGAAGCTCCTGACCTCATTTTCTCTCAGTGACTAAAGAGCGCCGCACACACGGCAAGGCAGGATTAGCCGGGGGAGAACTTGGCAAAAATTAAGCACCCCCACATGAGGTTCCCCCTACACAAGAATCCTTTAAAAGGAAAGGCTTTAGTCCCATCAGGTGATGTGTGAACACCCACAAAGACGGCTCCGTAACACATTCTGGAGCGTTTGAGGTTGTGGAGATGACGCGGATTGTAAGCAGAAGCATCGTGTTCATAATTATACACATGAACCCACATCCCCAAGTGTGGGTACAGACCCTTCTCTACTGTGGTAACATTCAGAGATCCTAATTTAAATCAATTCCCCAAGGTTGTGGAAGTAGCCCATCTGGGAAGCAATTCCGTCAACAGAATGACTCATTTAATAAATATTTTAGCCTGCATCTCATGCTCTATTATAGTAGACAGTAAAAGACCGGCTTTGGATCATCTCACTAATCCATTTATATATCCCATAGGTGTCGTCCGTCAGCTTAGAGAGTAACCACAGAACCAAGCCGCATGTCGCTGTGGGTTTCCTCCCCCAGACCTACCAGGGTGCTGTGTGCCCGCCTTTCTCCAGTTCGGTTTTCCTCCTGGATGCTAACGCCATCCGCACAGCCTCTCTTGCAGTTTAATCAAAGAAAAGTATAATTATGCTAGCAGGGCTCTTAATTTTGAAAAGACATTAGCCAAGGCAGTCACTTCATTACGCTGCACTTCAGAGGCCAGCAAGGAACCAGAGAAAGCCCTAAGTAATAAGTGCTCTTCCAAAGGGAACAAGCGAACCCCGCCTGGGGCTGGTAGCAGAAATCTGCCTGCCCAAGCAGGTGTGTGCAGCGTCAAGCCAGGCGATGAGCTTCAGCCTGGCCAATAGCTAATGCTTTCCCTGCAAAACCCGCTGCCTGAAACTTTTCCCAGACCTTCAGAGGCCCTCCGGAGCCAGCTCTGTGAGCTGTTTCCAACTGCCTGGGGGAGGCTGGACCGTTACCGAGGCGCGCCCACAACGGCAGAGCTTTCTGCCCGCGCAGGGCTGGCCCTCCTGCTCGGCTCCGTCTGCCCAGAGTCGCTGAGGCCCGGTACCCTTTCAACCGCCGCGCTCTCAGCGGTTTGGGGGGCGCTCTTTAGCTCACCTGGAGGAAGCCGCTGCCGTCTCTCCCCCACCTCCCACATTTGGCCACTAGGCATCATTCCAGGAGGGTCCAGCAACGGCACTCCAAAAACCACGGCCATGTTTTACTCCGAACGGACATCATTCCACAACTCCACAAGTCTCCAAGGCGCAAGGCGCTGGGGCCGAGGCCAAACCACCTCTCCAGAGTCAACCCACCCGACGCCCACATCTGTCACGCAGCCCAGCAGAGCTCACATCCTATCATAAAGCAAGGGTGGGAGAACAGCTGAGAAGCCCAGAAAGCTAGGAAAGCAGGTGGAATCGTCTCTTTAAAGCTAATCACGTTGCCCCTGATGAACCCTCTAAAGCCCCACCTTCCCAAGAGAAAAATCCCAGAGTTGCCTCTTTAACTGTTTCAAACCCCTCGTTTGGGGGGAGCGTTCCCATCAATGGTCTAAGCACGGATGCGGTCCGGGCTTGGCTTTGGGCAGCGCTCCGCAAAGTGCCGGCTGGGCTGGCGTCACGCCCGGTTAGAAGGCGGATGTCCCCGCAGTTCTCCGGGGACAGCCGCCCGCGGCGCCCCCAAACTGGGACCGGCAGGGCCGCCTCCTCCCCTCCCGCGTTCGCCGCCGCCCCGACGCGCCCCGACACTCACCGTCCCGGGCGTCCTCCCCACGACTGCAGTCGCTGCAAATGTGTTTGATCTCCTTGCCCAGTTGACAGTGGATCACAAAGGACACGTTGTTGTTGTTGTTGGGGGCGGGCCCCTTCAGGGACTTCATCCTCAGCAAATAAAAAGCTTTCCTTTTGGGTCTCTGGGCGCTCGCGCCTGGCACCTCGCCCTCCCTGCAGCGCGGCGAGCGGAGCGCAAACCTCCCCGGCTCCGCGGCGCGCGTGGGCTCCGCCATCCGGCCCCCGGGCGCCCCGGGCCGGGCGCTGCCCCGGCCCCCGCGCGCTGCCCCTAGCGCCCCGCCGCCTGGCCAGCATGCCCCCGCCACGCCCCGCAACCCGCGTCTGGACAGCCGCCCGACCGCGGCAGGCGGATCAGAAGAAGGCGCCGAGGGGGTCTTGACCTTGCCGACCTCCCCGCCCGAGCCAATCGGGACGCCGAGGCCGGAGGAGGGTTTCCGGCAAGCACTCCCCAGTCCCACCTGGGCTGCTGCGCCCCCTCACGCGCTCATCCTCGCGGGGCAGCCCCACCCCTCCGCGCGTCTCAGCACCAGCCACTGGAGCCTGCCGGGTTTTGCAGCTACCTTCACTCTCTCGAACTGCAGGGCAGAACGCCAGCCTCCCCCGCCCCCCGTTTCCTCCAGCCTCTTGCTGCCAATTGAAAGCAAGATGGGCCACACCGAAGGCCGCTGTGTTAGGGGCCCTCGGGGTGCACGCGCCTTTCTAGGGCCAGAACACGTTACCATTCTCGGGCGGATCCGCCCCCCAAGCCTTTGACGTTTCACTGGAGTCGACAACCTGTTACAACAGAACTGATGTTTTCACGTTCAATAGAAATTCCCCGACCTGAAGAGGGCCTTACACCCATGTCATTAAAACTTAAAGAGTTGAAAGGGAACAGGAAATGTTGCTTTTATCAATCCTCAGAAACAACAACCTGCAACTTTGGCATCCTAGCTAATTTGGGTGAAGCTCCTCCAGCTGAACTGGCACAGTTAATAAGGCTCAGCAAGGCAAATGACATCAACCTGAGATCTCTGAAGAAAAGAACGGTACCTTCAAGAAGGCAAATCCATGGCTTAAGAACAGTAACAGCTACAAGTTTATCCAGCCTTAGTTTGATCTACCCGTTTGTTGTTTTTTAAATGACACTATATCTATACCAAAATCCTGACTCCAAGTATCGTGAATCCTACCTCACCTTTCACAGAGCTAACGCTAAGAGAAGCCTCACAGCACAGTCACGTTGGGTGTTTGTTTTAAAAAGAGCCTTTTCGACCCCCAGCGGAGAGATCCTGGTTTAGTAGCTCAGTGAAATGACCAGGAATCTGAACTTTTAACAAGCTCCCAGGTGATCTCCATACAAAGCCTAAGTGGGCAAATGTTTTACAGCCAGGTGTGTCTGACCCCAAGCTTGTTATTCCCTCCATGCCCCATTCCCTGTGAGCCCTTGTCCTCTTTTCTGGCCAGTGAAAACAGTATCAGTTAAAGGATGCGCTATCACCACCCGTTGTTTCCAAGAACTTCTCCAAAGTGAATTTCATAATACCCTGTGTCTTGCGTGTGTGCTCCATCACTTCATTCATGTCTGACTCTTTGTGGCCCTACAGACTGTAACTCACCAGGCTCCTCTGTCCATGGGATTCTCCCGGCAAGAATACTGGAGTGGGCTGCCATGCCCTCCTCCAAGGAATCTTCCCTGACCCAGGCAGGGATCGAACCCATGTGCCTCCTGAATTGCAGGTAGATTCTTTACCACTGGGCCACCGGGGAAGCCCCACCCTGTTGTCTTACACCACTGCAAAAGACAGGTCATTAAGCAAATTCTCTACACTTACAGCTCACCTCATGGGGAATAGGGTCCACCACCCACTGGGGATATTAAATTACTGCGTTATAATATGCTTCTGATCACACCAGATCTCCCACTCATTCATACTACTCCTCACATGCAAAGCGTCTGTCCAAGTCAGCATATTCCGAGCTTCATTTGCATTCTGTACTTAGGAACACCAGGTGTCCAGTTGCCATGGTCTGCTCTAGAAGAAGATGTCAGGGAATCCTCAATTGGAGTTCTGTTCTCTTTAAGTATATCACAATCCAGTCTCCCCTAGTGCCCACTGGGGCTTTCAGGGACCCCTCCCTTCTCACCTGGATTACCAGTCAAATCAGCTACAGGGAAATCCTAGTTTCTTTTCCTGTCATATTCACATCACTTGGTCCCTGGCCTTATTTTAGAGGTGGCCAAGGGTTTTTCAGGTGGCTGAAAGACTGAAGGCTGAAAGTGTTCGTTGCTCAGTCATGCCTGACTCTTTGCAACCCCATGGACTGTAGCCTACCAGGCTCCTCTGTCCATGGGATTTTCCAGGCAAAGATACTGGAGTGGGTTGCCATTTTCCTTCTCCAGGAGATCTTTCCAACCCAAGGATTGAACCCAGGTTCAACTGCAGGCAGATTCTTTACCCACTGAGCTCCAAGGGAAGCCCTTCCCAGGTGGCGCTAATGGTTTTAAAAAAAAAAAAAAAACCCACCTGCCAATACAGGAGACAAGAGATACAGGTTTGATCCCTGGGTTGGGAAGATCCCGTGGAGGAGAGCAAGGCAACCCCCTCCAGTATTCTTGACTGGAGAATCCCATGGACAGAGGAACCTGGCAGGCTATGGTCCATGGGGTTGCAAAGAGTCGGACACGACTGACATGACGAAATATACACAGAGGTGGCCAAGGAGCTGTTTGCTCTGCTAGAGGAGTGTATGAAAGAATTAATTGCAGTGTGTTACGGGTCACTATTTGCTATGCTCTTTTTCAAATACTCGAGCCCTCTCCCAAACTGTGTCACCTCTTAAGTTCCTTCTGAGCAGAAAACACAACTTTTTTAAAAAATAAATTTTGAAAATTGCGAGCCTTTTCCACCTTACTCTCTGCCCACGGATCAGAATAACAGAGCTGCACAAACTCTACGTGATCTTATTAAAACAGTGAAGCCCACAGCAGTCTTTGATTTGCTCACTGAATATGTAACCAGACCCAAGAGCTCAAGTGTCCCTACCTTAATTGACCAAGTTATCAATGCATTGTAGTAGAGAGAATACTGACATGACCTCCAGCTTAGTCTCAAGGCAACGCTCTGCAGTCTGGGGCTCTCTATTCAGGTTTAGTGCATAGAGGCCTCGGGTGGACCTCAGAGAGCTGTTCCCTTCTTCAGTGGTTCCTTTTCCTAAACAGTCTACCCTGAGTTTGAGCTTCTAACTCTGCTGGCCAGTAATGGTATCCACTAGCTGCACATGGCTATTCACACTTAAATAAATGAAAATGAAGTGAGATTAATTTTCGGTGCCTCAGTTGCACTGGCCACACTTCAAGTGCCCAACAGTCCATGCACATGGTGGCTACTGTATTGGAGCGGTGGTAGAACATGTCCATCTGTGCTGAAAGTTCTGTAGGACCCTACTCTTCTTAGAAGGGGCTTCCCAGATGGCTTGGTGGGTTAAGAATCTGCCTGTAATGCAGGGGAGATGCAGGAAACGTGGGTTCGATACCTGGGTAGGAATGATCCCCTGGAGGAGGGCATGGCAACCCACTCTAGTATTCTTGCTTGGAGAATCCCATGGAGAGAGAAGCCTGGTGGGCTCCAGTCCATGGGGTCGCAAGGAGTCGGACAGGACTGAAACGACTAAGCACGCACTCCTCTTAGAAGATGCATGAATGTTCGTGTCTCAGGTTGAATTTGGAAGCTGAGATACACAGTCGTTTATTGTTATAAGAGAAGGTGGGTGGAGAGGGGCCTGGGATGGAATATACCTCAGTGCTGGCTGGAAGAAGATGCTGAGTCTGGTGTCTGCCAGCACCCCCTTTCCTCTGACCCCTGGCAGACAGCAGAACAGGTGTGCACACCCATCTGGCATTTTTCTTGATCCTGCTCTGTGCCCTGAATGCCACCTCCGTGAAGCCACCTTCTGACACCCATTACTCTAATATCCCTACAGCTCTCGATGCCAGAACACGTCTTATACAGAGTCTGTGTTTGTCTCATCCCATAAGACAAACCTGTGTTTAATATCATCCTTGTAATTACTACGGCTCAGCTCTATTGCTGCCTTTGATAATCATCTCCCTGCATTGACAATGAGAGAAAATGATCATACTACGGCATTCTTGGAAAAATAGATACTATTGTGGGATTTTATTTTTTTTCCTCTTTGAAGAGGAAGGAGGGAACCCCTGAAGGGATTTCTATCAGTTACATCAGGGTATCTCAACACAGAGCCAGTGCAGCTTGAGTGAGATGTTCACCCAGATGATCTAAATGGGAAAGAAGAAACGCAGCCTGTCACACTGTACCCCAGAATCTGCATTTGAACAGGACCGCCAGGTGATTCGGGGGCACTGTAACGTTTGAGGAGCACCAGCCTGGGAAGTGCCTACCAGTGGAGGACATGCTTTGGTTCTGAAGAGAGCAGCAGACAGCACCCTTGACCTTGCAGGGCTTAAAATAGAAGAGAAAGAAAAGTGAAAGTGTCAGTCGCTCAGTCCTGTCCGACTCTCTGCGACCCCATGGACTGTAGCCCACCAGGCTCCTCTGTCCATGGGATTCTCCAGGCAAGAATACTGGAGTGCGTTGCCATTCCCCTCTCCAGGGATCTTCCTGACACCAGGGGTCGAACCCGGATCTCCTGCACTGAAGCCAGATTCTTTACCATCTGAGCCACTTAGGAAGTCCTAAGAGAAGAGAGGATGCTCTCAAAACACAGGCAGCTGAAAACACGTGTGTGAACTTGTAATTCGGAGCAGCCACGGAGATATATGCATTTGCTACCTGCGTGGGAGCCGTGTGCAGAGGGAGTTCTGCAGTGATGAACGCAGCAGAGATGGAGCTGACGAGGGAGAATTTCCCTGGGAAAGTTGACTTGCAGCAGCTGGGGGCAGAGAGAGGGTGGGAGAGGTTGTGGCAGTGAGGAGAAAACAGGCTCAGACGCTAGAAGGAGTTCATGGTCGGGGCAGGGATGGTCATTAGCCTGGTGGGAGAGTTACACCCAGCAAGGCAGGGGCTGAAAACTGAGCTTTCCAGAAGACATCACCAGGATGATGCTATGAAGGCAACTGTGGACATTGAAATTCCACGCCATCACTTGGAGCTGAGATTTTGTTCCACTTTCTGCTTGTCTGTGCTCCATCCTACTTAGAACACTTAACAGCTCTTAGGCTCAAAGGGAGTCAGAATCAAAGTTAAGGGTAGAAATTTGGAAATGCTCATATAGTGCTTCAGTTCAGTTCAGTCGCTCAGTCGTTTCCGACTCTTTGCGACCCCATGAATCGCAGCACGCCAGGCCTCCCTGTCCATCACCAACTCCTGGAGTTTACCCAAACTCATAGAGTGCTTTAACTCTTACCAAAAAGAGAATTGAAATACAAAATAGTAATGTTGATACAAGGCAAACTGGTAGAACCATTCAAAGAGAGGTGTACTTAAGAGAAATAGTCCTACACATATTTGATGTAAGAAAAAATTAAAAAATGTTTTCTTCCTCGTTTTTTTTTTCTTTGATTTAAACTCAACCTATTTGTTAAATTTTCTTCCTGCTTCTATCTCCTTTATTGTTCCTATCTTCCCTATAGTGGGTTGAATGGTGGCCCCCAGAAGATATGTCCATGTCAAGTTCCTGGAAACAGTGAATATGATGGTATTTAGAAAAAAGGTTCTGTGCAGATGCAATTAAGTTAAGGATCTCATGCTAAGGATATCTTTCTGAATTACCTGGGTGAATCCTGAATCCAATGGCAAGCGTCCTTATAAAAGACACACAGAGGTGAGACAGAACTCTTTTCCCAAAAACAGCAACAGGATAAATGTCTGTCGTAAGCCACGAACTTTCTGGCAATTTGTTACAGCGGCCCTAGAAATCTAATACACTCCCTAATTATTAACTCACGTGTAAGAAGAGCCTCTATTATTTTTCTCACTGAACGGCATCTGTTTTTTCTGTTTGATCTAAATGTGTACTATGCTAAAGCCAGAACTGTACGCTAATCTACAAAGGACACATTTAAGAACAGCATTAAAAATTATTTCCAAATGTTTCACGACCACAGAATGGTGCTACACTACTTCTATGTTTGCGTGTATGTTGTTTTCGTTCTTATGTTTTGTTTTTATTTTGGCAGATGCTGGCATGGAAGCATGAAATGGAATGTGTCATTTAAGAGAGGGATGCAGCTTCCAGGCTTTCTTATATTTAGCATAAAGCATTTATATTCTGAGCAAGAAGACATGATCAGAGCTTGCTGTGGAGGCTGTGAAAATTCTTTAGGCAATTCAGTCATATGTCAGCAGAGCTCACATGCAGCTCTTGTGCATGGAGCAGCTGTATGGATTGTTTACGGCTGGCATCTGTTCTAATCGGCCTTTCTGACTCTTGCAACTCTAGTTGTTAAATATTTTGAATGTCACTCCTGCAGATAAAGGTTAGAAACCAGCTGTACAATTGGCAAGCCTTGATTCTCCTAATAGAAAGCCTTTCTACCACATGTTTTCCTTCAAACTGTGTTTTAGAACCCATAGCAAAAGTTCTTTTGGCCCAAGCTTTTATCTTATTATTTCTTAATCCAACCTGACAGGTTTTTGGTAGAAGAGCCAGAGGGTGGTCATTGGACAGTAGGTTTGAAGAAACAATTTCACAGCTGTTTTTAGAACTAAAGTTCTTAAAAATATAGTTGAGACATCTGAATGATGTGAGCAGTTTTTTGGTGTGTTTTCGTGGTTTTTGTTTTAATTTTAGCTAAGAATTTGCTTTTTTCTTCCTCCTAAAACTTTGACTAGAAAGCAATTTTACTTTTAGGGTTGCAATAATTATGCTTACTAAGGGTTTGTTCTGTGCAAATTGTAAAAACACCTAGCAGATAACAACGTGATGAGAAGGGGAGATTGGAAGCAGTTACACCAAACAGGTAGAGAAAGAGGTGACTGAGGGGGAACCATCTGAGCACACTCCTGTGGTTTCTTGATAGCAGTGTTATTTTGGAATGTTTCTTTTCCTGCGTTACCATGAATGGGAAGAGGACTGGAGTGCTCCAGTTCTTTTGACCAGATAACAGAATCTCCGTAACAGGCCGTGCTTTGTGGCCCATGAATAGAATTTTTGTGACTGTGATTAAAGAAGGCAGGAAATTTTCTGCGAAGTCTTGTCTATGTCAAGCATCTTTAAAATCTCTATTGCCAATGGTCAAGGAAGGATCTTAGTATAAATTTCAAAATTTGGGAGTAAATATTCCTACTTATATCCATGGTAAAAGAGAGGATAGATTTGGCAGAGGTTGTGGGTCATTAAAGATTAGTAAATGAGAGGTCTATTGTTTCAAACTATTTAGTTTCTTTACATTTCGCCTCAAATGACAAATCCCAGGGAGGAGCTAAGATGGCGGGGGAGTAGGACGGGGAGACCACTTTCACCCCTACAAATCCATCGAAAGAACATTTGAACGCTGAGCAAACTCCACAAAACAACTTCTGATCGCTAGCACAGGACATCAGGTAGCCCAGAAAAGCAGCCCATTGTCTTTGAAAGGAGGTAGGACAAAATATAAAAGACAAATCCCATTTAAATTGAGATTTATAGCCTTATACACATATCCTTTGGATAAGGAAATGGCAACCCACTCCAGTACTCTTGCCTGGAAAACCCCATGGATGGAGAAGCCTGGTAGGCTGCAGTCCATGGGGTTGCAAAGAGTTGGACACGACTGAGCAACTCCACTTTCACTTCACAATATCCTTATGATTTCCTTTCTGAACCAGGTGAATTCTGGCAGATTTAGATATTTCTGGATATTTAACTTATAGTAATAAAAGCCCCAGAGAATAAAGACATTATAAATATAACATGGGTGTGTTTATATTTCAATGAAATAAAATAAAGTCCAGCAATAAAGAAATGACTGCCTAAATTATAGTATGTATATAGCACAATGCCACAAAGTAATGAGTTAAATTTACAAGACCAGTGCTCTAACCCCTGAGCTATGGAGCCTTGAGTTATATTTAAACAAGTTGACTTGGAAGGATTTCCATGATGCACTGTTAATAAGAAAATTAACATTCAGAGAACTGACCATAGCACTGTCTCACTTTTGTGAGACAAATATTGTAGGCATTAATATTGTTCTCCAAATATTTCTGATCTCCCACCTTCAGGTATGTGGTAGAACTGTAGTCTGTATGTCTAGATCCCCTGGAGGGGGTGGAACCACGTGACCAATTCTGATCTCTGTGTGATAAACTGAAGGTCAAGGTGGTGGCTGCTGCTTCCCTTTGGGTTCTGGAGTGAGCCAAACCCACCTGCTGACACACCAGGGTCATGTAGTTCGTGAAATGAACTTGTGTTGCTTTAAGCCACTGAAATCTTGGAATTTTTTTTTTTTTAACTGAAGATTAATCTAGCCTATCAAGACTAATACATCAATGACAAATGTGTGTGTAGCTGTGTGGGGATGCACTTATATATTATAGATCACCTTATTTAATCATCACACCAACTCCATAAGATGGAACTATTATTTGCATTTTATGCTTCAGGAAACAGAAGCGCAATACAATTAAGTAAATTCCCCGGGTTACACAATTAGCATTCTGCCAAGTAGAAATCAGATCCAAAGTATGTTTAATGGCCAAGCGCACCTCTTCTCCTCCAACCATCCCACTGACACGCAGAGAACTGCTAGGCAGTTTTTCTTCAGAGGACCCTCAATACTATTTTAGGACAGAAGCATATGGCATCGTGAAACCCAACCAAGGAAGGTTATGAGGCTGAGGGCACAGGACACAGAAACCTTGCCTGCCATGCAGAGCTTAGCTGCTGGTGGTAAAGAGGACAGGGGTAAAAATAGGAGGCACAGAATCTTATCTATCATCTCCACTGGCACAGCCGTGCCCTTTCAATCCTGAAAACAGACGGCAGCTGATACTCACTGTTATCCTTTTAGGGCAGGATGGTGTGAACAGTGTAGTGAGCCCCTCCGGGCTGTTTAACAAAAGCTCATGATCAGCTTAATGATAATTGGCCATTAGGACAGAGTCACAGTTGTGTTTGTACAGAGCAGGTGCAGGAACAAGGTAACAGGGTAACATACCACTGGCAAGAAATGCAGGTTGGCCCTTTATCCAAGTGGGAGAACTTCAGTGATACATGAAACATCACAGAGTGTGCGGGGGTAGCTGTGAGTGGCCAGCAATGGGGAGCTTCTAAGTGGGTATCGCGGGTGTATAACTGTGTGACATGCAAATTACTTCTCCCACGGAAAAGAAGATGGTCTAATTCACTGAGGGAAGCATTACAATACGCACTAAGACTAGTGAAGTGAATGATCAAAGGAACATCTTTGCTTCTAATAAGCCAGTTTGCACTCATCTTCCCAGTGCGCCAGGATCATGTTATCTCAGGAGTTCCAAAACAGTTTTTTTAAATGTATATAATAGAGAAACCTGCTGAAGAAGAATTCTATTTAATTTTTATACATTTTATGTCAATAGAGCCTTTTCCTTTGTGATGCATATTTTATCCATACAAATTATTGTATAATAACAGCAGTTTGTTGCCATCTTACAGCTAAGAGGGAATTTATTTACAGGAATGGAAGAGGAAATTTAAAAACTAAGAAGAGTCTAAAGAGAGGATCATATTAGAGTGTGCTATTGGGACTTACTGGAGGAGGGCATGGCAACCCACACCAGCATGCTTGCCTGGAGAATCCCTGCGGACAGAGGAGCCTGGAGGGCTACAGGGTTGCAATGAGTGGGACACGGCTAAGCGATTAAGCTCAGCACAGCATTGGGACTTAAGAATAGAATAGATGCACAGTATACATAGACAAAGATATGCTTTAAAATACATTCACTCAGTGTCACAGTGATTATCTTGCCAGGGAAGACAGTCCATTGCAGGCAGGGAGGCAGAGAGGGACATATCATTTGGTGAGCTTCCAGTGTGTTTAAGAAACTCTGCTGGGCTTTTTCCTAATGGGTACATTAAATGTTTATATGTATGCATTTATTTGTAGAATGTATTTACCTGATAATAAACTCCAGTATTCTTGGCTGGAAGATTCCATGGACAGAGGAGCCTGGTGGGCTATACAGTCCAAGGGGTCGCCAAGCGTTGGACGTGACTGAACAACTGAGCACACACATATATGAAATATCATCTATGAAAATGACATGTCACATAAATTATATATGTTATGTGTTTTTAACTAAAAAATTAGCATTGAGTCCTGACGATAATTCTCAGAGTTGAGGTGTTCTGACCACCATCCGACAAGGAAGAAGGCAGAGAGATGAAAGAAGTGGCCCAAAGCTGTCAGATATGGACAAGAAAGAGCCCAGAGCTGAAATGAAGGCAGATCTCCCCATCCAGAGACCAGTCACGCACCACGATTTCATGCTACTGTCCAGAAATTTGCACTCAGGCAGGAGGCTATTTTGAAGGTAAAAATATCTTTCCAAGCCAACCTTGGAAGAAATTCCTGGAGGACTGCTTAAGGATGAAGGGCAAACCTGTCACATTTACTAGGATCTACCAATTGACAAAGGAAGTAAATCTGTCTTTCCATTTTATGGATTAAAAAAAAATTACTGAAATGAACATTCTTTCATTTCCCAGTCTGTAAGTAATTTATTTTTAAGACCAGGTAAAATCATGCCTTTTCCCCTTTGAAACCCCACAGGTGAAAAAAACAGAATTATCAAACCTTGACAAAAATGATCAGTGTTTAGAAATCATGTGAGTTATGACTAAAAAAAATGAAGGAGATATTCAGAATCTATGAATGTTGTCAGTATATTTTTATATTTTACCAAATCTAATGAATAGAAACTAAAATAAATTTTGAAAAAAATTTAAGTCCATGAATTCCCTTTTTTTTTTCATACTTCCTTTCTCCTCCTTTTCCAAACTTGACAATATGTCAGGGGAGCCCTGAGCTCCCAAGTTATGTTCCCCTGATTTCAAGAAAACAATGACAAGGACTTCCCTGGTGGTTCAGTGGCTAAGTCTCTGCACTCCCCACGCAGGGAGGCCCGGGTTCGATTCCTGGTCAGGGAACTAGACCCCACATGCCACAACTAAGAGTTCACATGTTGTGCGCTGCGTCCAGCCACTCAGTCGTGCCTGACTCTACGACCCCATGGACTGTAGCCCTCTAGGCTGTCCACTGGAATTCTCCACGCGAGAATACTGGAGTGGGTTGCCATGCCCTTCTCCAGGGGATCTTCCTGCCCCAGGGATCAACCCCATGTCTCCTGTCTGCATCTCTTGCGTTGGCAGGTGGATTCTTTACCACTTGAGTTCGCATGCCACAACTCAAAGATCAAAGATCCCCCATGCCGCAACTAAGACCTGGTGCAGCAAATAAATAAATATTTTTTAAAAAGAAGAAAACAAGCCTTCTCAGGCTTGTCCCTGCTTCCCCACAAATCTGTCAATTCCTTAAAGGCAAAGAAGCCTTCTGCTCTTCTAAATCCTGATCTCAACTTTACCTTAAAAATAAAACACTCTTGCTTTGTATGCAGGAGAATGGTACAGACATGGCTCTATAGCCTGCTTGATGTTCTAAAATTCTCAGGAAAGCTCAAAGGTATCTAATGCATATGAATTACAAACTTCAATCATACAGCTTTCCTGCTAATATATTCCTGAACTTGTCATACAGAGCACATTAGCACATTTGTATATTAGCATCTGATAATATTGTTTTAAATGGTGCATAGTAAGTCAACCTGTGTTCTTCAGAACATTGTGCACACAGTTTGGGAACTATTGCCCATCATTCATTTAGAGTGAACACCCAAGGCAAGTACTGGCAACACTAAGCTTAGCTTTGGTCTTTTTTTTTTAGCTTAGTCTTTGACAGCTGCATGTGGTGAACCAATACCAGACATAGCTTCAGTCTTAGGGACCCTTTCCATCAAAGATAGGCTTTGTGATTTGTCTCACTGTGTTTTTAAGAATGAGAGCTATACATGAAACACACAAGGCTCATAGGAAATACTTTCTGCTTAAATTTTCCCTCAAGTTTTGATAATATGTAAATTAGGAGACATTCAGATATTTCCACAAGTAATATAAAAATCAAAAGACAGCTGAGCTTTTTTGCCCCTACAAATAAATACTGGCAGCTAACAAGGAGAATTAATGGAAATGTATAGAATGCTTTGTAGTGAGTGGGGGCATCCTGCTAAGCCAAGACAGAAACTGGATAGCTAACTAAAGCAGTGAGCAATTTTGCCTTTACCTGAGACACTGTGTTGGTTTGCTAACGATGAGCAGTGTGCTGCTCTGTTCGCTGAAATGACCTTATCTCAGACTTGTATAAAAGAGGAGATCGGTAACCCAGGAAGGAATGGGTCCATTATCCACAAATGTATAGTTTTGGATGTTAGTTATAAATACAAGCGTAAGTTTGATAACGTGAAGAGACAGCCCAGATTGCTGAGATCACTAACTGTTGGAGCAAAGAAGGAATGAGTCAATAAAATCTTCATCTCAAACCAAGATTCATGCTACTATCCACATTAATCACCTGTCAAGGTCACCTGGAAAAGACCCTGATGCTGGGAAAGGATGAAGGCAAGACAAGGAGATGATAGAGGATGAGATGGTTGGATGGGATCACTGAGTTTGAGAAAACTCTGAGAGATAGTGAATAACAGAGAAGCCTGGTGTGCTGTAGTCCATGGGGTCCCAAAGAGTTGGACTCAACTGAGCAACTGAACATGTGTCCCCTGGACCACGTCTTCCATGATGGTAGTTTTATAAATTAGAGCAATTCTGCATGGACATTCTGGTTTACCTATGGCTCAAGCATGACATGAAGGATTAGAAAACAAAGATTTCAGACCGAAGTGAGACGAGAGAAGACCAGAAACAAGGGTGCACTTCCCTAAAGCGAGGACTTCCTATTTAATGGATTTCACTAGACTGCCAAATTTTTCTTGAGAGATGGAGTCTGAATTAAGAAACGGAAGAGATTGTCCTTTTATGGCAGAAATCATATTTCAGAACATTACAGAGAATCCTTGAGAAAGACCTGATGATGTTTATCTGAGCTATTGTAAGCTGTAGTGCTGGGGAAGGGGTATGAAGCATTGGAGTGTACAGTCATATTCTGAAATTCAATAGCCTGAACTCAAACCATTCTTGTTGCCAACTCATGCAAACTGCGGCTCCTTCCCAGGTCCCCTGTTCCTCCCAGTGACCTGAACTGGAATCCTCTATGTGATCTTCATAGTCCACATAGAGTGACCAAGGCTTACATTTTTTGTCTTAATTCTCTCATCTATGATAAAAAAAAATCCCCAAAGTTGGGAGTAGAATGAGATGGTTTCCCACCTCATTCTTTAGCAAATGAATTAAAGAGACTTCTTTTATTAATTTTCATAATTAAGAACCTATCAAAATAATTTATTAAGCATGCATCCTAGACAGTATATTAAAAAGCAGAGACATCACTTTGCAGACAAAGGTCTGTATTGTCAAAGCTATGGTTTTTCCAGTAGTCATGTATGGATGAGAGAGTTGGACCATAAAGAAAGCTGAAGGCTGAAAAATTGATGCATTTGAATGGTGGTGCTGGAGAAGACTCTTGAGAGTCCCTTGGACAGCAAGGAGATCAAACCAGCCAATCCTAAAGGAAATCAACCCTGAATATTCATTGGAAGGACTGATGTTGAAGCTCCAATACCTTGGCCACCTGATGCAAGGAGCTGACTCATTGGAAAGCACCCTGATGCTGGGAAAGACTGAGGGCAGGAAAAGGGGGTGACAGAGGATGAGATGGTTAGATAGCATCACCAACTCAATGGATATGAGTTTGAGCAAACCCTGGGACATAGTGAAGGAGTGGGAAGCCTGGTATGCTGCAGTCTATGGGGTCACAAAGAGTCGGACATGACTTAGCAACTGAATAACAGCATTAAGCACGCATCTACATATATCACAATATTACTTTCATGAAATCTTCTACCAATGAACAACTTCTCTAGACACAGCCTTTCCCCAGGTTCTTTCCTAAATCTGCCCTAGGAATCAGTTCTTCCAAAAAGCCAACTGAGTCAACTTGGGTTGCAAAGATGAAAACTTTCAGAGTGGTTTGTCTTCCAAGAGATCAATACATTCTTTGGTGGATAAAATGAAAGGATTGGACTAGTAGATGATTGCTAAGGTCATTCCAAAAATGCTGTTCTCTTACTCTAATAGATGTTAAATTGCAACAACCAGAAGAGTGTTTTGAGGAGGAAAGAAACATAAAGAACCGATTGTGTTCTTGATATAGAAGTAAGAGCTTTCAGTGAACATTTAAGCTTTCTAAGATATCAAATCTCAGCTGACAGCTAAGACAGGTCTGATCTGTAGCCACATCTCCTATCACCTTGTGTATCTCCTGCCACTTCGTGGTCAGTTATTCCAGGGCACTCACAGTTCCCACAGTACCATGCTGTCTCCTTCTGCTCCTGGACCTTGCCCTCCCCTTCCCAGGAGCCTCTTTCTCATTCTCAGCATCACAGCACTAGCAGCGCTCAGCCCTCTGCCAGACAGAACTACCTGCTCATCACTCAGTGCTTCCTCGGAACCTACTGCTGATTGAATTCTCCCTGTAACATCCTATAAATATAAGTTCTTACTCATAATGTATTTCAAACGTACAGAAAAAGATAGTGGATACTACACTGTCCACGTGTGCATCATTCAGGTTTCAAAATGTTAACATTCTCTCCTAGGTGCCTTAGTGCTTTAAAAAGAATATAAAGGGATAACAATTAGAGATATTGCAAAGTCATCAATCTTCCTCCCCACTCCTCTTTCCCAGAGGCAATTTCTATCCTGAAATTGATGTTTGTGTATCCCACCTATTTTTTATACTTTTACCATACAGTTGCAAGTATTTTGCAACACTGATTTATGGGTTTCCAGGGTCCATTAAGGGGTCATCTCATTTTAAGAATCACTTTGTAATATTCTATATTTAACTCAACATTATGTTTTAGGATCGTTGCATGTGTATTCATGTACATCTTGTCCATTCATATTTCCTGCTGGTATTCCAATGTTAAGATTATAGTTTATTTATGAATCCCTCATGAAAGATTATGTAGCTGGTATCTAAGCTTTTGGCAATTACAAACAATTTTCCAGTGGGCATCCTGATAAAGTTCTCTTTTGTGCTCTTGTGCAAGTTTCTCTAAGAAATATAACTACAACTGGAATAGCTGTGTCATAGGATATGCACATCCTTAGCACAACTAGATATTAACAGGTAACTCTCAAGATGATTGTACCAATTACCATCTCACCAACAGTATATGAGAGCTTCCATTTCTACATCATTGTCACTTGGTATTACTGACCTTTTAATTTGTTTTTCAGCATGCTGGTTGTGATTTAATCACTATATCCTGATTACCTGCTATGTATTCAGATTTCTTCTTCTACAAATTGCTTGCTCATATTTTTGTCCATTTTGATCAGTTGTTTATGTTTTTTTCTGTTTTAGGAGTTTTAAAGAAATTCTTTCCTATGATGAGGTTATACAACTGTCACCAGTGTTCTCTTTAAAATTCATATTATTTGGGCTTTCTACTTGTCTTTGTACTTCTTGGTCTCTGATTGATAGATTTTTCTTTATTCTTCTTCTCCCTTTCTTTGGTTTGGAAGTTGTGTGCTTTATTTCTATTTTCTTTAGAGTAACCATTAAATATTTAATATATTCTGGTTTTACCTATCAGGCTATTATATCTATCAGGCCAATACATCCAGATGGCTCAGTAGTAAAGAATCTGCCTGCATTGCAGGAGACACAGGAGATGCGAGTTCCATCCCTGGAAGATTTCCTGGAGTAGAAAGTGGCAACCCACTCCAGTATTCTTGCCTGGGAAATCCCCTGGACAGAGACACTTGGTGGGCCTCAGTCCAAAAAAAGTAGGACAGAACTTAGCAACTAAACAACAACAACAAACTGGAAAAATATCCAAAGGCTTGAATCTGATCACGCCTCTCCATCTTCTATGTTATTAAAGCCTTGCTTTCACCTTGTTTATAATCCCCCTTATTTAAAACACATTCAAACATTCCAGCATTTTTGTTTTTGTTCCACTTTTACAAACATACTTGTCAATTTCACATCTGCTTCTTGAATTTCATTCTTTCTTCCTTGGTTCAACTTCTTTCTTTCTGTATAATATGTGATTAGTTCATTTAGCAAAGGTCTATGAATAGTACACTCAGGATCTGTCTGAAAACATCTTTAGTTCAACATCAATCTTGTATAATTGAATTATAATTATCCAAGAAATGCATGTAAATAGCTTACATTTTTAATGGTGCTAAATGCAGTCATCTCATTTCCCTGGAAATAACAATTTTCAACTTGTGAAAGTGAAAGTGAAAGTCGCTTAGTCATGTCCTACTCTTTGCAACCCCATGGACTGTAGGCTGCCAGACTCCTCTGTCCATGGAATTCACCAGGCCAAAATACTGGAGTGGGTAGCCGTTCTCTTCTCCAGGCAATCTTCCCAACCCAGGGATCAAACCCAGGTCTCCCACATTACAGGTGGATTCTTTACCATCTGAACCACCAGGGAAATTTTGGGGGAGAATTATCCCTTATGGTATTTACCTCCATGTTTTTAAATAGTGTGCTTATAATACTCTCTTAATTCACTATAATATTTTTTATTAATGACCTACTATGGTAGACATCAATTAAATGCTAATGGTTTATCTCAAAGATACAAAGCCAGGGTTCTAAGAGTAAGAAAAGGGAAGAGTAAGGCAAAGAAGGATGGGAAGTGGTGTTAAATAACGCATTACTGCACTGGCTACTGCTTCACAATAAGCCAAAAAGAGAAGTGCAGGTGGATCCCATACTCATCCCAGGTGAGTATGGAGAAATGGGGCTTTGGAACAGTTCTTTGGGAAGAAGATGCCTGGTTCCCTCCTCTCTGTCAATTTCCATCTCTTAACTTTGCATGAGTTTTCTCATCTGTAAAATCGGAGCTAGTAATAGTACCTACCACAGAGGGCCATTATGAAGCTTGAATGAATTAAAAGAGATAGAAAGATTAAAGTCACTCAGTCATGTCCAAGTCTTTGCAACCCCATGGAACAGTCCATGGAATTCTTCAGGCCGGAATACTGGCATGGATATCCGTTCCCTTCTCCAGGGGAATCTTCCCAACCCAGGGATTGAACCCAGGTCTCCTGCATTGCAGGCAGATTCTTTACCAGCTGAATCGCCAGGGAAGAGAAGCAATATGAACTGAGCCTGGTAAGCAGTAAGGACTTAACAACAGTTAGGTATCATTGTTATTTTCCATCGCTCTCAATATCACATTTTTCTTATTCCTCTGGGCTTCCTTCTGAGTGATTTCCTCGGATCCTTCAGCTTTTTAACCCCCTCTCTGGCTGTGTCCACTCTGCTGCTTAATCCACTCACTCAGCACTTCATGTCAATGACTATACGGATCATTCACTTCTAGATGTTTTGTTTCCTTTTCTAGTCTGTCTTTTGTTTGCTTGTTTTTCATAGGGGTCTCTTCTTTCACGATGGCTTCTATTATTTAATTTTCTTATTGTAAGCATCTATGTTTTATAATAACCTTTAGATTTTTCTCTTATTTCTAGCTCTGCCTTTGCTGCATCTCCTGATTTTCCCTATTGTGGTCTCTTTCTTCATGTGATTTGGAACTTGTCTTTGTGAGTTTATGCTCAACAGAATGGGTTTTCATTCCCTGCAGAGTGATTTTTCATTTGCTTCTATCAGTATTTCAGTGATTCCAACAGTCCAGGGGGGAAAAGTTATGTTCATTTTTGGTGCTGGGTTTCCTGAATCCTATCAGCAGGATATATTTGAATCCCACATAAAGAGTGGCACAGGCTTGCCGTCTGAATTTCTCCCAGGGTCCTTCCTGCCTCTGCGCACATCCCCAGAACTTAAGTTTCTCACTACCTCCCTGCCCTTACAGGCAGAGTTTTCTTGTCTTTGTTTGCCCATTTCCCAGTTTAAGTGAGGCTGGACCCTTGAGGAGCATTCCCTTCAGCAGGGTCTCAGCTCATCGCTTCACGCAAGGCAAGGACACTTTTCGTGTCCCTGAGCTGGGCGTTGAGACTCCAGTCCTCAGCATCGAGGGCTAAAGCCAGGTCAGGCATCCCAGCGGACCATCAGGGCGGCCAACTGTGCTGCTAGAAGTTCTAGTTAACTCTCTACATCTTGTCTCCCTCGCTGGTCAGTAAGCATCTTTCAGGCCAGGACCACGGTTTGTTACCCAGTCCCTTCACTCTGCTCTTCTCTCCTAGGTTCCAGCGTGGTTCTGGCACTTGGCAAGCAGGAGCTCAGTAAATATGAGATGGGCAAATGAGTGAATGAACGAATGAATGACCGTGATTTAGGTCAGCTTAATAGCTACATAAACATTGCCTACAACTTGTCTCCTGCAGCACAAGGTAGACTGTTTCCAACACACAGATAACAGATGGATCTGAGCATCCGGAGGACTGGAGACACTTGGAAACGTATGTGGCACCTGCTTGTTCTGATGGGATCTTCAACTAGTTGTCTTCCTCACTGTTTGAAACATTGCTGAAATGAAATAACTGAAACTGTATTAAAACCCAAGCACTCAGGCACTATATATATATATATATATATATCTTCTGGCTACCTGGTTATGCAGTGCACTGAAATGAGGCAAGAAGCTTTTTGGCAATTTAATTAACATCTTTCTAGATCTTCAATTTCTTAAAAATACCAGGATGCTTCAGTTTTGAGTTGCTTACAGTACAAGAGGAAGGCACTCTGATTATACTTTCCCTGTCTATCATTGAGAGGTTGGGGCAAGGAATTGGAAGAGGGAGAAAGAGGGAAGAAAAGCCTTGTCCTTTATTAACCTAGAACATGTCTTTTTCTTGAGCTTACACTTTAAATATGGTAAATAAAAGTGCATGTGTTCTCTACATAGAAAACCCTAAAGACTCTACCAGAAAATTACTAGAGCTAATCAACGAATACAGTCAAGTTGCAGGATATAAAATTAACACACAGAAATCTCTTGCATTCCTATACACTAACAATGAGAAAACAGAAAGAGAAATTAAGGAAACAATACCATTCACCATTGCAACAAAAAGAATAAAATACTTAGGAGTATATCTACCTAAAGAAACAAAAGACCTATACATAGAAAACTATAAAACACTGATGAAAGAAATCAAAGAGGACACAAATAGATGGAGAAATATACCATGTTCATGGATTGGAAGAATCAATATTGTCAAAATGGCTATACTACCCAAAGTAATCTATAGATTCAATGCAATCCCTATCAAACTACCAACAGTATTTTTCACAGAACTAGAACAAATAATTTCACAATTTGTATGGAAATACAAAAAACCTCGAATAGCCAAAGTAATCCTGAGAAAGAAGAATGGAACTGGAGGAATCAATCTGCCTGACTTCAGACTCTACTACAAAGCCACAGTCATCAAGACAGTATGGTACTGGCACAAAGACAGAAATATAGATCAATGGAACAGAATAGAAAGCCCAGAGATAAGTCCACGAACCTATGGTCACCTTATCTTCGACAAAGGAGGCAAGGATATACAATGGAAAAAAGATAACCTCTTTAACAAGTGGTGCTGGGAAAACTGGTCAACCACCTGTAAAAGAATGAAACTAGAACACTTCCTAACACCATACACAAAAATAAACTCAAAATGGATTAAAGATCTAAATGTAAGACCAGAAACTATCAAACTCCTAGAGGAGAACATAGGCAAAACACTCTCCGACATAAATCACAGCAGGATCCTCTATGACCCACATCCCAGAATTTCAGAAATAAAAGCAAAAATAAACAAATGGGACCTAATGAAACTTAAAAGCTTTTGCACAACAAAGGAAACTATAAGCAAGGTGAAAAGACAGCCCTCAGATTGGGAGAAAATAATAGCAAATGAAGCAACAGACAAAGGATTAATCTCAAAAATATACAAGCAACTCCTCCAGCTCAACTCCAGAAAAATAAATGACCCAATCAAAAAATGGGCCAAAGAACTCAACAGACATTTCTCCAAGGAAGACATACAGATGGCTAACAAACACATGAAAAGATGCTCAACATCACTCATTATCAGAGAAATGCAAATCAAAACCACAATGAGGTACCATTATACGCCAGTCAGGATGGCTGCTACCCAAAAGTCTACAAGCAATAAATGCTGGAGAGGGTGTGGAGAAAAGGGAACCCTCTTACACTGTTGGTGGGAATGCAAATTAGTACAGCCACTATGGAAAACAGTGTGGAGATTTCTTAAAAAGCTGGAAATAGAACTGCCATATGACCCAGCAATCCCACTTCTGGGCATACACACCAAGGAAACCAGATCTGAAAGAGCCACATGCACCCCAATGTTCATCGCAGCACTGTTTATAATAGCCAGGACATGGAAGCAACCCAGATGCCCATCAGCAGACGAATGGATGAGGAAGCTGTGGTACATATACACCATGGAATATTACTCAGCCATTAAAAAGAATTCATTTGAATCACTTCTAATGAGATGGATGAAACTGGAGCCCATTATACAGAGCGAAGTAAGCCAGAAAGATAAAGATCATTACAGTATACTAACACATATATATGGACTTTAGAAAGATGGTAACGATAACCCTATATGCAAAACAGAAAAAGAGACTCAGATGTATGGAACAGACTTGTGGACTCTGGGAGAAGGCAAGGGTGGGATGTTTCAGGAGAACAGCATTGAAACATGTGTATTATCTAGGGTGAAACGGATAACCAGCTCAGGTTGGGTACATGAGACAAGTGCTCGGGCCTGGTGCACTGGGAAGACCCAGAGGGATCGGGTGGAGAGGGAGGTGGGAGGGGGGACTGGGATGGGGAATGCATGTAAATCCATGGCTAATTCATATCAATGTATAACAAAAACTACTGTAATGATGTAAAGTAATTAGCCTCCAACTAATAAAAATCTAAAAAAAAAAAAAATAAATAAACAGTAATCAGTTTGCAAAAAAAAAAAAAAAAGTGCATGTGTTGTCAGCAAATTTTGGATGGTAAAAAATAGCAATAGTAATTAGGGTCAAAAGACCTTTAATGATAGTAATACACACACACACAGGAACATGTGTATTCATGAGAAAGACCATGCATTCTGCTGTGAAATTTGCAAAGTTTATCATGTTAGTGTCAATACTTGATGTTTTTATTATCTGAGATCCTGAGCAAGCTTATAATGAAGTGTGTGTAGAAAATATTGTTCTTGTGACTCCCTTCCCTTGGCTCCAATATGATAGTTTAATCTAATTAAACTAAATTCATTTCCTTCTCAGGCTCACCCTAGAGTGCTGGCCACTTTTGATAATATGCCTTGTCATCCAAGTCTCTGATTATTCCTCTGAGGCCAGCCAGCTCCATATGGCAACAAAATGCTGATGAAGTAGTTTGAGTTCTTTAGTTATAGTTGTTTTTTTGTTTCTGTTTTTTAGAGGAAGAAAAAGATGTACAAACAGGACTGTGTCAGAGAATAAACCAAAGAGCCAAACAGAATATTCATAATGAGATCAGAGAAATGGCAGAAGATTACTTTTCTGGATTGTTGGCCTCTTCAGAAAGTATTCTGTTGGGCAAGAATTTTTCTCATAATGGAAAGAGCTGTTGTAATTACTGGGCGCTGACTTACTGATCAGCTCTGTAAGTGGACAATTTTTCCATGTGGGACAGTCATGTGGAGACACACACTACTGTCTTGCAAACCATGGCCATCCCTAGAGCGTGTAGGGTCCTTGTCTTCGAAGCTATTGGAGTCACTCCAAATCAGCATGTAAGCACTGGTCTCACCTGAGTCACAAAAGAAATAGCTGGCCAGGGGAGGTGATCTGCTAGATAGGCCACACTCCTGGAACAAGGCACAAGTCACAGGGACCACCATCCACCACGCTCCTTGGGGCATCTGGTCAACTTCACATGCCAGGCATATGGTGGGATGAAGTTCAAGGATTAGAAAATATACCAAAAAGGAAAAACAGGAGTCCAGGGCCTCATGGATTCTGATCTAGTCCAGGGCTCCCCACTCAGATAGCTGTTACCCCTCCAGTCCCAGTTACCTAATGAGGTCTTAGAAAACATCAGTAAAAATGCTCCAAAGAAGGGGTCATGGGGTAGGGGACTGAGGGAATTATCCTAGGATGATATCCTAGGATCTTCTCCTCCTAGGATGGAGGACCCGAGTCAGGAATCAGGAATTCTATCACTGTAAACAGCCCACAGCCCTAATATTCCATCTAGCTGTTCTCGCAGACACTGGCATGACCTGAAGCTCGAGGTCACCTCCCAGCTGAGACTTTCCTGCCCAGGTAGATAGTGATTCATTCGTCCCTCTGTGCTCCCACTGCATCTTCTTCATGCCTCAGCTGTCAATTGGCTCTGTGATATGCAGTTCTCTCTCCCTCTGCCCTTGTAGGCTTGGAGACTCTGTGGAGAATAATTACATATTGTGTTTCTTTATGTCTGCAGGGCCTGGACGCCTGGAAGAGCAGTGATGTTTGGAAAATGAAGGAAAGAATGGCTTGTCCACCTGCCAGTCACCTCACGTAGTGACTCATATGCTGATTGCGAATTATGTATAGACACAAAACTATGGCAGGCATTGTGATGCCATATTAAATATTCATACTAAGTGATTAAAAACAGGAGTTTCCTTTTTAAGTCTTTACTACAGCAGCAGGTTGAGCCACAAGCACATTGTCCTAGAGGATCGATATTCCTTAGTGGGCTGAGGGAAGTTCAAACATGTATATAGGAGCTTTCCATACTAGTCACACTGATGGCGTCTTGAATTTGAATCCTGCTTTCACATCCATTATCTCTGTGATCCTGGAAAAATCCTGTGAGATGGGTAGGCCCTTTTATTTCACAGGAAAAGAAAGCAAGATAGACTTATTAACTGATGCATCTCTGGTCCCCAAAATTTCCAACATGCTTGTCTTGACCAACTTAGATCTTTTTCCCCACTATACATTTGCTGTCCTGATGCTGGCCAAACCATGTAACCTCTCATAAATCTTTTTAGACTTCTTATATAAAAAGGGAAAATGTACTCTGTATAGTGGGGAGGTAAGATCAAGGAATTAAAGGGATGCTTAATACTTTGTAGCTATTATTTCGTATCGTAGTGGTGGTGGTGGTTGTTTAGTGCTAAGTTGTGTCTGAGTCTTTGCAGCTCTGTGGGCTGTAGCCTGCCAGGCTCCTCTGTCCATGGGGTTTTCCATGCAAGAATACTAGAGTGGGGTGCCATGTCCTTCTCAAGGGGATCTCACCAACCCAGTGATTGAGCCATGTCTCCTGCTTCGCAGGTGGATTCTTTACCACTGAGCCACCAGGGAAACCTATCTTGGTGTTAGTTTTCCACAACTGTCTCATGGACATGAGATCCCAGGTGCCACAACTAAGATCTGGTGCAGACAAATATTCAAAAAAAGAAAAAGGCTAGACTTGGAGATATGCCCTGTTATCAGATAGGTTTGCACTTTCCCATGGTCATAGGCTAAGTGACCCTTTTATAAACCCACCCTGGGCCACCAAAGGGCCTCAGCAGGAGAAAGAGTGGCTGATCTGATCCAGCACAATTGCTGAAAACATCCAGGATGTTCACACCCACATGCTGGGGATGGGTGTTGCCCTCTTCGCGTGACTGGGACCTTGGCAGTTTCTAGCAATTGTCAGGACACTAGTGTTCTGTGCTCCAGTGACAGCGCCATGAGCCCTCCGCTCGCCTTCAATCTCTAGTCTCCACCCATTCAATTGATTTTTAATTTCAAAACATGCCATCTCTGCTGTTCCATTCCTACCGCTGCCACTGTCATCACCCGCGTGGAGATTATCTGTGCTTCTCCCACCCCTTCTCCCAGAACGCTGCTGCCGAATGAGCCTTATTTGTTCAAGGACTATTTTTATCCCATCCTTCTCCTGCTTTAAAATCTCCCTTGGCTTACCCAATCAAGTCCAAACCCTCCCTTCTGGAACTAGAAGCTGTCTTAATCTGCTACGAGTTCACCTATGTAGCCCAGATCTCATTATTTCCAAACAGAAGCATTTGTCCTCATCACTTTGCTTTTTTGCTCACACTTTGCCTCAGCCTAAAATGTCCTCTCCCCTGTTTTTTTCCTCTGTCTAAACATTACGAATCTTTTCAAGATGAGCTCGGATTCCTTGACTTTCCATAAAGCCCATCATTCACATTCCGGTCCACAATGCTCTTTTCTTCCCTGATCTATATCACACGTGGATATAACACATTTTGAAGTTGAATCAAATACTGTTATGAAACGTTCTCCATTTGTTTCACTTTACTTCCCTGGTGGCTGAGACGTTAAGGAGTCTGCCTGTAATGCGGGAGACCCTGGTTCAATCCCTGGGTCAGGAAGATCCTCTGGAGAAGGAAATGGCAACCCACTCTAGTATTCTTGCCTGGAAAATCCAATGGATGGAGGAGCCTGGCAGGCTATGGTCCATGGGGTTTCATTTGATAATTTACTCTTCTTAAAAAGTACTTTCTCGTTTCTTATTTCCCCATAGAATAAAATTCAAATCTTTAGGAGTCTGGATCCTTAACCCAGTTACAACAGATCACTGACTGTGATCCAATATTCCAAACCACATTTCTTTAAAAATCATATATACAAATCATTTTTTTTCTGAATGTGAAAACAGTACATTCTTATTATAGAAAATATGTAAAGGATTTGTATGTGTATGTTAAGTTGCTTCAGTCATGTCCGACTCTTTGCGACTCTGTGGACTATAGCCCACCAGGCTCCTCTGTCCATGGGATTCTCCAGGTAAGAATACTGGAATGGGTTGCTGTGCCATCTGCCAGTGGAACTTCCCAACCCAGGGATCGAACCTGCATCTCCTGCAGCTCCTGACTCGCAGGCAGATTCTTTACTCCTGAACCACTGGGGAAGCCCTTGTAAAGAATAGTCTTAAATAAAAAAGGGAAAAATCAACCCCTCCAAAACAGCCCCATTTAGCACTCCCTCTGAAAGATATGGTCCTGCTGCCGCTGCTGCTGCTAAGTCGCTTCAGTCGTGTCCAACTCTGTGCAACCCTATAGACGGCAGCCCACCAGGGTCCCCCGTCCCTGGGATTCTCCAGGCAAGAACACTGGAGTGGGTTGCCATTTACTTCTTCAATGCATGAAAGTGAAAAGTGAAAGTGAAGTCTCTCAGTCGTGTCTGACTCTTCGCGACCCCATGGACTGCAGCCTACCAGGCTCCTCTATCCATGGGGTTTTCCAGGCAAGAGTGCTGGAGTGGGGTGCCATTGCCTTCTCCGATGGTCCTGCTAGGTCCTCTCAAATGAGAGTGACTCAAGAACTGTCCAAATACCACCTCACCTGTGAAGCTCTCCTTAAGTCTCATCCTCACAAGTAAGACTAATCCTGCTTCCCCACCTCGATCTTCCATGCGTTTCTAACATACTGGCATCATGTTGTTCAGCTCAAAGTGACCTGGCAGTTACTTGAACCCCATCTTTGGCCACCTGATGTGAAGAACAGACTCGTTGGAAAAGATCCTGATTGTGGGAGAGACTGAAGGCAGCAACAGAGGATGAGATGGTTGGATGGAATCCCTGACTCCATGCACATGAGTTTGAGCAAACTCTGGGAGACAGTGCAGGACGGGGCCGCTTAGCGTGCCGCAATCCGTGGGGCTGCAAAAAGTCAGACGCGTCTTAACGACTGAACAACGACAGAATTGTTTACATCCCTGGAATCCACTTTCCTACATCTATTGGTCTCTTTAATCTTCCCAAATCTCAGTAAGTGTCTTTTCCTGATGGTCTTTGGAAAGAGACTAAATGTTGCATATTAACTTTCAATATGATCACTACTTTTGATCTTGTCATTCATAGACACTAACCAGGTTATACCCTTTCCTTTATAGAATATTAGCTAAAATTAGTTTCTAAATATGCTTGCATATCTCTATGGGGGTGAATAGCATATTGAAAGATACTTCTTTGGAACACTGGGAAGACAGATTAGAAGTGAGCAATGACATGTTTATAAGATTAGAACTATGAATTTACATTCTATTCTGACATGGCACGTTCCTAACATTTGCCCTCCTATTACCACTATCCACACCCTTTGGCCATTTCAATCTAACCTAGACCAAATTTTTAGGTATTAAATTGTCTCATACCCCAGCCTCTTTCAGTATCCAAAATGCCTGTCCATTTATCTAAAGGGCCAAAGCTCTGATGGGCCCTCTAAAGGGCCCCTGATGATATGGCTCCAAACTGTTTATGTTTTTAATCTAAACTTTAGACACATTTCCTTAGAAATTCTAGGTTCTATGTAACACTAGTGTCTTCCATGGGCTTCCCTGGTAGCTCAGAGGGTAAAGAATCTGCCTGCAAGGTAGAAGACCACACCAATGCACTTTCAAGTCTCTGGTTTTACTTTCATAATTTCCTCTGCCTGGGATGTAGGCACTGTCCCCTTCTTCTCCATGTATCCAAACTTTTCAGAACATCTAGACTGCATTGACATACCATCACCTCCTTGAGTTAGGAAAAGTACACGCAGATGTTGCCCTTATTTAGCACTTCCTTCACCCTGCCTTGTGTTAGTTAGCTGGCGACATATTTGTTTCCCCTATTTGTTCATGATTTTTTTCAGAGCAGAAACCAGGCTTTTTCTCTACTCAGTGCCTAAGATGGTCCCTTGCTGTGAGCATTAAATAAATTTGTATTTATTTGAAACCTCAAACTTGGAATATTGTTTAGGAAAAAACCCAATTGACCAGAAATTCGGGGGCACGAGTTCTGTTCTCAGCTTCACTAGTAACTGTCTTCTGGTTGTGGGATCTTGGGACACCATTTCTCTCAGCTGTAAAGTCAAGAAATTGGTCTTCTTGTTTCCCCAGTGGCCCATGGGGTAAGAAATCCACCTGCAATGCAGGAGAGGTGGGAGACACGGGTTCAATTCCTGGGTCGAGAAGATCCCTGGAGGAGGAAATGGCAACACACTGTGTTCTCACCTGTGAAATCCCATGGACAGAGGAGCCTGGTGGGCTATAGTCCATGGGGTCACAAAGAGTTGGACACAACTGAGTGAGCACACACACACACACACATCCTTAGGGGTCCTAACTTTAATGATCAAAGAAGAAATTTGAAACCCCTCCTTAACACTGAATATAAGATCTTCACTTACACGGTTACTGGGAACATACTCTTAATCTGCTGCAGCGAGGAAGGAAGAACGTATTCTGAGGGTCATGAGTTGAGCCACTGGACAGATGAAAAAATAAAGTCTCTAAGAAGGGTAAAATCTGAAGTTTGGGCCCAAACTGGTTGATTTCAATTCTAGTTTTTGTTTTGTTTTTTTTTTTAATGTAGGTAAACTCTCCCTTGAGACCAAACCTAAAAAAGGAACCTAGATAAGTTAATCTTTGAAATGAATAAATAACTGACAGGCCGTAGAAAAGTCATCATTCATGCCTCAGAGGAAAGAACTAAAAATAGATTTAAGCAGTGGTTGGAAAAAGTTGTGTTGGGGAATGAAATCTACTCGTTCCAGGAAGAAGAATATAAGGTGTGTGGTTTGCAAGAGCAGCAATATATAGCAAGAAGAGGCCAGATTATTCAGGGGAAGATGCACGAGGAAAAGGCTTAAGAATAAGGGTACTGGGATAAACCTAGAGACACAATATATAAAATAGATAACCAACAAAGACCTACTATATAGCATAGGGAACTATACTCACTATTTTGCAATAACCTACAAGAGAAAAGAATCTGTAAGCAATAGATATATGTGTACATATAACTGAATCACTTTTCTGTATACTTGAAATGAACACAACATTGTAAATCAACTACATTTTAATTTAAAAAAGAAAAGGAAAAGAAAAAAAATAAGAATAGGGATGTTTGGACCTGCCACTTAGATGAAATGTGCCTTTTCAGTTAGCTCAATTTCAAGTCAATATGCTATAATTTAACCTCATTTCAAAGACAATCATCAAGGAAAGATGCTCATTGAGATTTGGAAAGAGAGGAGAGGCCAATTAAATGAAGGAACATGAATTCCAGGGATGCCAACAATTTGATGGGGGTCAAATAACTGCCAAATTGTCCTGACCTGGACAAGGCCCTGGGAGTAAAATACAAAGAACTAAAAAAAAAAAAAAAAATGTATATAAATACATGTCAAGACAAGGTGATGCCCATGATAAAGCTACTTGCTATAACCATCCATTTACATGTGGTTTGTACTCTGAAGTTCCCTCCTTCTGTAGTTCAGGAACTTTCTGGTTCAATCAGTTCACTGATCATGAAATTCCCGAGTGTGGACTGGAAATGAACTTGGGTCAAGACAGTTATCCAACAGTAAGATTCTGAACCGGAGAACTCCTAACCCTTTAATTGGGAGCACAATGTCTAGAAGTTAAATAGCATGTGAAGAGAAGCACCTATGCCTGGAGATGCTTCGCAGAATTTTTCCTACATAACCAAAAGACCAGTCTTTCCAAGGTGAGTTTTTCTCAGATGGCTTAGACTCTATCAGGAGAAAGAAGGGACACATAAGCCATTTCTTTTAGTCTAGAAGTTTTCCTCCTCTTCAAGGGAAGAGCCAAGTCATGCAACAATAATAAAGGCATGGCTGCACAACTCATCTTCGTCTGCTTTGCAAGGGAGCCCGAGGCGGGGAGTAGCCTTGATGGTATTGTCTTTAGAATCTTCATTCAAGTTACTTTTTTTATGAGTACTTTATACAGTCACAAAACCTGCTCTGAAAAATCACAGAGCTCCTGGCAATTCCAAAATTAGGCATGGAAAATGCCAAATATTAACACTATTTTCTACATGGAGCTCTTATGCAGGCCCCACTGTTGCAGGTTGTGGCTACGGACTCCCGATGTGTAACCCTGTTGGGTAAGCATTCCCACCAGTAACCTCAGGGGAGGTTGGCCAGGTTTCCGTCAAACAGGATGGAAGCATGTCCCCAGACATCTGTATAACCTGCACACAGCTCAAAAAAATGGGATGAGGAGTAGGTGGAGCTATGAATACTGATGCGCAAGTTTAATTTTAAAGAAACTGTGTAGGCAGATTCAGTCCTACATGGGAATTTCTGAAAAATTAAAATAAGACTAAGGAAAACTATTTTAAAGCATATAAATGGCAGTAAGACAATCTCCTGGCCACCTTTATCTTTGGTCTGCATCTGTGTCTCTAGGAAACATTGAAAAGAATTTGTGTAAGACTTAGGAGATGGGAGTCTCAAATAGACAGTTTTCACAGAAAGAGACTCACAGACTTAGAGAATGAACTTACGGTTGCTGCGGGGGAAAGATGAGTGGAAAGGATAGTTAGGGATTTGGGGATGGCCATGCACACTCTGCTATATTTAAAACGGATAACCAATGTGGATCTCCTGTATAGCACAGGGAACTTTGTTTAATGTTATATGGCAGCCTGGATGGGAGGGGAGTTTGGGGGAGAATGGATACATGTATATGAATGACTGCGTCCTTTCGCTGTTCATCTGAAACTATCGCAACACTGTTAATCAGCTACACCCCAGTAGAAAATAAAAAGTTAAAAAAAACAGGCAGTTTTCATCCACTACAGTATTCTTGCCTGGGAAATTCCACGGACAGAGGACCCTGGTGGGCTGCAGCTTGTGGAGGTCTCAAGAGTTGGACACGACGTATCCACTAAACCACCACCACCACCACCCATAGACATTCAGCGGGTTTTTTTTTTTTTCAATCTGCTCAATTCACCCCATCCCCCCCTGCCACCAGCACACCTAGAAGACATTCTGTTTAGGACTCAGAAATGGCAAGTCCCTCACCACAGTTTCAGCCCCTAATGCCTAACTACACGCTCAGTCTAACGTCTCTAGGGCACAACTAAATACATGCCAGGCACGGCATCATGCTCGCTGGTGGCAGGACCCAGGAGGGCTCATTTTCTTCCAGAGTGTCCAATATTAAAATGATAAAGCAACCAGCAGAATAACCACCGTGCAAAGAATGACTGTGATTAATTAGCATTGTAAGAAAGCTCCGAACTGACTGTTACTAGAGGGAAAAGCCTCTGGCTTGGAGGATCAGTACATAATCCCCCGGGAAGGTCACACTTACACCTGGGCTGGCAGCATGGGAAGGAGGACAAGGGGATTCTAAGTGCGGAGCAAAGTGTTGGCAAAAGCAGCGAGGTCACCAGGCACAAGCATATCCCTTTCTACCAGTTCAGTTCAGCTCAGTCGCTCAGTCGTGTCCGACTCTTAGCGACCCCACAGTCTGCAGCACGCCAGGCCTCCCTGTCCAACACCAACTTCGTTATTCAAACTCATGTCCATTGAGTCAGTGATGCCATCCAATCATCTCATCCTCTGTTGTCCCCTTCTCATCCCGCCTTCAATCTTTCCCAGCATCAGGCTCTTTTCCAATGAGTCAGTTCTTTGCATCAGGTGGCCAAAGTATTGGAGTTTCAGCTTCAGCACCAGTCCTTCTAATGAATATTCAGGACTGCTTTCCTTTAGGATGGACTGGTTGGATCTCCTGGCAGTCCAAGTTAGCACACGGCTATGGTCAGTACCTGGCTCTGCCTTCAGGGGTACTGGGGTTGGGGGGAGGGTGAGATGGAGGAGCTGATGGATGGTCCTCTCAGCCTGCTCACCGTAAGGCCCCTGAGGGGAAGAACGTGACAGAGCAAAGAGAGTGAAAGAGGAAAAATGATGGACCCTTCTAGTATTTATCTCACATGCCTGTGCACACACACACAATTTACGGTTTGTTTTTTTTTTCTGTAAGCTTGTAGAGCCCCCAGCGTTTTCACACGGTAATAAGAAACTCTGTTACAACAAGGACTTTTCCCACCTTCCTTTTGCTGTGACACAGAACAACTCTCCATCCTTTGAGGAGGATACCATAATTATGCTACCATTTTACCAGCATTCCACCGAACACTTCCATCTCTCCACTCATGGCTAAGACATCAAGCTCACTGTGAAAATCATTTTGCTCCTGGGCAAACAGAACCACTTGGAAAGTCCTCCTCAGAAGGAGAAACAAGTCTGAAGTCAGCCATTTCCAGATCAGCTGTGTTATTTAGCGAGGATTTGCTATATAGGCTGGGCAAACTTTCACCCTTTGATTTCGTCTTGGAGAGATTTGGCATGTCTTACAGAACTGCCAGAATATACACTCTAACACAGGTTGCATGGGCTTTTCTGGTGGGGGTCATTTACTTGAAAGGACAACTGGCCGTCTTGGATCTCCTGCACACACAAACATAGAAAGGGAATGTTTCTTCAAACAACAATGCCTTGTGTGAGGCTCACGATGCTACTCAACTTAAGTCAGCACAACACAACATAAGCCAGGAATGCGTGCAGGTGTAGGCAGGCTGGACCCACTGCCGGCCTCTGGGCAGGCGGGTGGGCAGAGTCTCTCCCCACGTCCGAGGATCCAGCTGTGGAGCAGAGCTCAGAAGGGCCCCTGGACCCGATGACATCTCTCTTAAACACATGTGCACTATGAGCTCCCGGAGGTAAGATCCCACGAGCTGCTCTGGGTTCTTAGTTTGTGCCTAGCGCAGCATCGCCACCTTGAGAGAGAGGCACTTACTGGATTCAGAAACATATTTGATGATTATCAGAGTGATTAGAAGGAATCAAGGCCAAGGCAGAAACTCAGGGGCAAGGAGAATTTCTCAAGTAGCAAAAAAAAAAAAAAAAAAAAAAATCAATCCCCGTCTTCGCCCGCCTGCAGAAAGAGAAATACAGCATCCCTGGCCATGGCAGACCCTGGTCCCCCAGGAACAAGGAGCTCCATGGCCGGGCTGGAGGCGGGGAGGGGAGATGGCCATCTGTCTCGCCGTTCAGGTGAGGTGTCTCCAGGCCACTCTCTCCTTCAGCTTAACTCGAGCTCTGCAGGGAGCGCGATGGCGAAGCTCATGGGAGCACTCAGGTGTCCCAGAGTGAAGACCCGGGTGTGTAAAGGTGAGGGCAGGAGGGGCCACCTCTACTCGGAGGGGGGCGGGGCGGGGGTCCTGGAGAGCCCCCACCGGCAGGTGATGTGGGAACGGGACGGGCAGGCATGGAAGAGAAGCTGCAGAACCCAGCAGGCTCGGAGGCAAGAGAGCCCGACCTGCTTCAGGCAGAGCGGACACTGCGGATGGCTGGAGTGCGGAGGTGCAGCTGCAGGAGAAAGTCCGGGAGGGGCACGTGAGACGGGCTGGGCCTGGGACCCTTTGCTGCGGGGCTCGCATCTGCACAAACACCTCCTCCAGCAACCGAATGCAAGGAACCTACAAGGGACTAAAAATTACCGCATGCATGTGCAGTTGGGGCACACTATGAACGCAAGATACAAAAAGACCAAAAATCCAACTGCCACTTCTGGGGTTTGGGGAGCAAAAGCAGGGTCCTGTGCGTGATCCCTGACAGCACCACTGAGGGGGTGCACAGACCGACTAAGCCACCCCTCCACCTCTACCGTCACCCCATTTAAGGGGCCAGCTCGCCCCCTCTCAGGGAGCAAGCGAGGGAAACTATTGTTGGCTTTTTTCCCCTGGTTTGGCAGCGTAAGTCTCAATAAAGCCTTGCCTGAATGCCTCATTTCGATCTCTTTCTTATCAATTTCTGTTATCTAAGAACCTAGGTCAGTAACACGAGGGCTGGCTCCTTCGGAGGGCCTTGGTGCCTTTAAGGAATTGGGGCTTGTCTTTAAGATGCTGGGGAGTCAGGGGAACTTCACAGGAGAGTGTGACATGATTTGATTTAGATTTTGAAGGCTTACTCAGGCAGCCAGTGGGAGAAGGACCCATGAGTGGATGCCAGGCAGGGGACCAGCCAGGGCTGCTGGCATCAACCAGTAAGACAGGATGTGGGCAGGTTTCCTGGGGTAGAAGGGACCATCTTGGAGGATACTGGGACATACGGGCAGATATATCCTGAAGGTGATGATATGCTTAAATTAGGCACAGGCCCCTTCCGCGACCCTGGGAAGGGACCCAGCAATGTGTTCACAGGGACGTAGAATCTCCTCCATTTCCCAAGTCAAACATTTTTGCACTTTTTTCTAAGAAAGACCCCTTCAAAACAAGAGGTATCATTCAGACACAGGGAGACTGAGGTTCAAAGATGTTGAAGACAATGATAACGAAGCAGGTCAGGGAAAGAGAAGCAGGATAGACAACACAGAAATATTGCTTTTTTAAAACTAAATGTTGTATGGTATACAGCGGAGATCAAACAGAGACAAGGTCTAGAAAAGACGGTTTCGGTGAAAACAGCCCCTTTATTGATATTAGCAGCATGCTGCTTCAACTTCTGTCTTCACGTAGCCGTCAATTATCTTGTTCTCAGGGTTAAACAGATTCCACAGCACAAATCCTTGCAGACCTTATTTGACTGGAGATTTCAATATTTTATGTTTATCACCGTAAAGCCAAGGACAACTTTGTAACTTTCTTGGGGTGTGGGTGCAAAGCTATTAAATGTGCGGATAAGGTAAAAGAAATAAATCCTAGATAGTTGTCCTTTCAAGTTAAGCGTTTTGTTGTTTGAATGAACTGTGTGTGTGTGTGTGTGTGTGTGTGTGTGTGTGTAAGAGAGAGAAGGGGGAGGAGGAGAGAGAGGCATGTGGTAGAGTAGAAAGAACACTGCAGGAGGCATCAGAATTTTGTTGTCCTCAGTCACTAAGCTGTATCCAACTCTTTGCGACCCCATGGACTGCAGCACACCAGGCTTCCCTGTCCATCACCACCTCCCAGAGTTTGCTCAAACTCATGTCCATCGAGTCAGTGATGCTCCAACCATCTCATCCTCTGTCGCCCCCTTCTCCTCCTGCCCTCAATCTTTCCCAGCATCAGGGTCTTTTCCAATGAGCTGGCTCTTCGCATCAGGTGGCCACAGTATGGCAGCTGCAACATCAGTCCTTCCTGATGATGAATCTCTGAACTTTCAAGGTCTTGGTTTCTTCTTGAGTCAAATGAGAGGTTTGAATTAGGCGCTCTAGAAGGTCTATTCTTATTCTAAGATTCTAAGTTTCATGTAAGTCAAATCTTATCTAATATTCACCCAAGGAGTTTCGCTTTTTAACCAGATTGACTATTTCCTTAAAGGGTTACACCTATACTTGGCTTTACCAGAATACTCAATATGCTGCTCGCATACTGCCTCTCGAAGGAAATCTAACAGTCAGCAATCCTGCTCTCCTGTGCTGCAATACAAAATGACTGAAACTTAGGGATGCTTGGCCAGCCTCCCTCTTCCATCACCTCCTCCCCTTGTGATTGATTGCTAAGCCTCCTCTATATTTCATAGATGTTGGCAAGTCAGGTTCTCAGAAATAAAGTTCAGAAGGGGAAGAATGAATTGAATTATCCTATTCCTCCCATTCCACATATTTCTAAGAGCATATCTGAATGCTGCAGCTCTTTAGGAAGCAACGGATGATACTAGAACCAACTGGCCCATTTTACACAAATCTCTGGCTTCACACAAAAGGAAAGAGCCACAATACAGAAGGGAAGGCTCTTGGTCAAACTGAACCTTCGATACTAAGTAAGTAAAGATGAGTTCCTTGTTAGTTACATTGTCACTTTTCCTTAAAAATGGGTAGGAGAGGAAATGTCACTGCAGATTTTCTATGTAAATAATATTAAAGCATCCACAATTTACTAACACACACCCTTTTCACTCTGGGTAGTATTTTGATGAGCTGTTCTTTAATGTCTCTGACTCTCTGTGACCCCAGGGACTGTAGCCCACCAGGCTCCTCTGTCCATGGAATTTTCCAAGCAAGAATATTGGAGCAGGTTGCTACTTCCTTCTCCAGGGGATCTTCCTGACCCAGGGATGGAACCGGCGTCTCTTGCATCTCCTGTATTGGCAGGTGGATTCTTTACCACTGTGCCATCTGGGAAGCCCTCTTTAACATTTAGCTCCAAATGTATTCTCTTGTGCCATGCCCATCATGACGGACATAGCATGCACACACTGCTAAACATTACAGAACAATGGCTTGGAATCTCTGAAAACTTCATGGCAAGTTTAAAAGGAACCAAAATATCAGACCACTGCTTTCTCTTTTCCCAGTTGATTATTTCTTTCCCAAGCTACGCCACACCTCTCACACACATTGTGACGGAGTCAGCACCCCACCCATATCCTATTCAAATTTCCATAATAAGAAAGCTTTCTGGGAACTGGGAATGCCAGCAACTGCACACAGAGGACTTTTTTTTTCTGAATAAAGGAGAAAAGGAGCAAGAAGTGCTACAGAGACCAGACCTCAAACCGATGATGGAGACGGAGTCCATGAATACACAGGTGCCACACCTCTCAACTGGAATAACGTGAAGGTGTATTGTATATGGCAGTAACTGGCTTGATAATACCTTTCATTGCCTTCCTTGTCTTTTCTGTCTTATTTCCCCACACATCTGCCAGTATTTCCTGAGTGTGCCTCTCAAACTACTGGTACTCAAAATCTTATCTCTGGATCAACTTCTTGGAAACCCCAAACCAATATCTGACCCATGGCTGCCATAACTACTAAATGTTCTGCGCTTCTGAGATATTAGAACTGAAAGGCATCTCACATCCTATTAGACTACCCTGATAGGTTTGGCTTTCATTAAAAAAAAACAACAAACCAAAAGTGAGATCCTGACAGACTGACCCCAAGGTCACCTAAGCAGTCAATGGCAAATGGCAAATACCTTGAGTCCCCCAGGATTCTATTAGAGAGTGAGGCTTAAACCTGGCTAAGGATTCAGGACAGTTTGGAACCAAAATACTACTTTTAGCAGAAGTCTATCATGGGATTTGAACTGAAGAGTAGAAAAAGTCCATGGTGATATGCTGACTATAAGAGAATAAAAAATTAAGAAGATGATATATTCTGTGAAGATGACAGGAGTTATAGAGAAAGGCATCATTATTAGTCAAAGAGAGATGAGAATATACAGGAAAATCTTCCTAAGAGCTAAGGGAACAGCCCCATCCTCTTCAACTCCCAAATTCCTGCCATTCAATATTTTGAATGTACTTTGAAAATACGGTAAGATTTCCCACCTTTGGGAGAACAGCCCCTCCAAGCCCTGGACCCCTGAGTAATAGACAAGCCCCCTTTTCTATACTCTGCTCTTGGTCAGTGGGAGGAGGCTTTGCTCTTTATCTTCTGTTGTAACTTGGTCCTTGACTTTGACAATTTCAGATGTTGCTATAGGAAGTAAAAGCTAGAGCAACATAGATACACAAAATCTTTAAAAAACAAGACCCTGACCTTTAAAAAAAGTGCCTTATGAAGCACATAGTCATCCTAAATGACACTGTAGAAGAGAAAGCATGCCTCAAAAAAGTTTATGAGCAAGATAAACACTATCCTACATGTGCATTTGTTCTCATTTGTCCAAACATCCACATTCCTTTAAAGTGAGATCTCTCTGAGGGCTTGACATATTAAAGTAATACTGTAATTTATCAACTAATAATACAGCTTCAAAGGAAAGTAATATTCCTAATGGCACCTCATCAAATCTATTATTTATTTTATTCCTCTAAAGTTTCAAGAGATAAATTGAAGACATACAATTAGTACTATTTGATTCAAGTCTTGATTTTGGTTGTTATGAATAAAGAGCAGCTTTTATGTTCAAGGTCAAAATATGGAAGGTTACATTTATTCTAAGACTCCTTTCAAACATAGGCTTCTAGAGTGGGAGTATGATAGGCAGAATAATGCCCCTCCCAACTAAATTCACGTTCTAGTCCCCAAGTCTGTGAATATGTTACCTTACACATAGAAGGGACTAGGGCTCTTGAGTTGGAGATTATCCTGGGTTATCCAGATGGGCAATGGAATCACAAGCGTCCTTATAAGAGGGAAGCAAGAGGGTGAAGTCGGAGAGGCAGGCGATGTGATGACAAGCAGACGTTGCAGGGATCCCATCGCAAAGAAAGAACCAGGGTCCAAGAACACTGGTCTCCAGAAGGTGGAAATGCAAGGGGCTGGATTCTCCCAAAGAGGCTCTAGAAGGAACCAAGTCTAACTTTAACCCACTGAGACTGATTTTGGTCTTCTGATCTCCAGAACTAGAAAAGTATAAATTTGTGTTTCTTTAAGCCACTAAATCTGTGGTGATCTGTTACAACAGCAACAAGAAACGAATCCAATGGGTGTGTGAAAGTATTAATGCTGACCAGTCTACCAGGTGCTTCCACCCCAAGCACCCTAACTGTCCCGACCTCAGGGCAGCAGGGTGGGATAGAAAGAGCAAAGCCTCAGATCAAACAGACATCCCTTGCGTCCCAATCCTGGCTCTGCCACTTATATCTGTGTGCTTTGGGGCAGGTCATTTCCCCTCTCTGAGCCATAACTGTCTCAGAGGTAAAGCAGTGGTTGTCTGCATTTCAGATCCGATAGAATTACATCTCTATGGCAACAGCAGTAAATCATCCAGCTAGAGTAAAGGTACCAGTAGGTTGCCATGAGGTTTAAATGAGATGATGTGTCTAAAGGGTCTGTGCAGCGTTTATCGCCCAGCAGACGCTCGGCAGAGGCCAGTTTTCTTAACCTCACTCCATCTTGCACAGCAGTGGTGTGTATAATCCTGCAGGGAGCTTGCTAAAATGCAGGTGGTGCACGAATCTACACCATCAATACCTTCCCGCCTCACCTGGGAAAGCATCAAATCTTCTTAGCGGGGTTTGTAAGATGCCTTTTTAACAGCTTTATTGAGACATAATTTATATACCCTAAAATCCATGCATTTTAAGCATACAATTCAGTGAATTTGTCTATTTACAGAGTCGTACAACCATTACCACAATCTAATTTTTTAACATTTTCAACATCCTAAAAAGCAAACAAGTGCCCGTGTACCATCACTCCTTGTTCTCATCCTGCCCTACACAATCACAATCTATATTTCCTCAGATGGATTCCAAATGCAATTCACCCTTGCTTCAAGAATATTCAAAATTTTAACAAATAGACACCCATGAGCTTACTGACCATCACGTCAAAATTCCACATCAGCTTTTCTTTTCTCAAAAATGAAAACAGGGTCTACCTAAACAGTTTTCCTGAAGGAAACTGGGTTTTATTGGTCAAAACTTCTAGTATTACAGGGAACTGAAATTTAAAGGGTACACTTTCAAATCATGATTTTTAAGAATGTACAAATTTAAATGTTCCCCTTCTCCTCCTCAACTCCCACTCCAAACCTCCAGTTTCAGTGGTGAGAAGACCCAGTGTTATAGAGATGCATATAAATGGACCCAAAGTCTGGGGCAGTTTGGCAGGTGGGGTGGGAACTGGCTCCCCTAGTCTATGGAGGCTGACTCCTAGCCCCCTTTCCCTTCCCTCCATACTACCTGGGTGTCTTCAGTGATCTGAGTGCCAGATCCTTTCCATTTTGTTTACCCCAGGCTTTCCTGGTGGCTCAGATGGTAAAGAGTCTGCCTGCAGTGTGGGAGACCCAGGTTCGATCCCTGGGTCGGGAAGATCCCCTGGAGAAGGAAATGGCAACCCACTCCAGGATTCTTGCCTGGAGAATTCCATGGATGGAGGAGCCTGGCAGGTTACAGTCCATGGGGTTGTGAAGAATCAGACACAAATGAACGACTTCACTTCTTCACCCCAGGCTGCTAGGTGGTCTGGTGTATTGTTGCTGATGGGCGGCTAAAGTTGTCACCATGGGAGTCAGACCCCTGGGGATGAATTTGGGCAGGAAGTGTCTCACCAGGACCGTAGGGTGTGTCATAAATCACAGGGTGGCCAACTCTGCGTCTGTGAGAGACTCTGAAATCTAAGTACTGACAGGAACACAGGTAAAGTGTGGTGTTCAAAGAGGCCAAGAGACGAGTTTTGGGCCCCAGGCTACCAGGAGCTGCAGGCGAGCACTGGAAATGCTCTTGGAAATTCATGAAATCAGAAAAGAAACAAGTGAAAGTCAGACAGGCTGGTACCCGAGACCCCCGGATGCAGTGCTTCCGGGAGCAACAAAATACCAAGAAACTTTAAGGGACTGAAAAATCACTGGGTGCATGAGCAGCTGGGTGGAATTATGGACAAAAAGATACAAAAAGACCAAAAACCCAACTGCCGCTTCTGAAAAGCCACACAAAAGCAGGTAAGGAATGAGGTTGCCCTCCCTCCCCCGAGCAAGCAAGGGAAACTGTTATTTGTTCTCATCTCTCCTGATCAATTTCTATTGACTGAGGAAGCCGAGAACCCTAGTCAGTAACAAAAGGGATCCCAAAATACTTTCTCTAGAACTAGCCAGTTAGTGCTGCTCACCCGGGACACGAGTGCATTGAGTTAACTCCAAGGGAAGAGCCCCCGGAGGAGGGCATGGCAACCCACTCCAGGACTCCTGCCTGGAGAATCCCGTGGACAGAGGAGCCTGGCGGGCTACAGTCCACGGGGTCACAGAAAGTCGGACACGAGTGAAGCGACGGAGCACACAGACCAGGGTGGAGAGCACAGAGGCTCACGTCAGTGGATGCGCGGCACGGGAGAATGTGAAGCATCTCTTCATGCCTGTCCCAGCCACCTCCTTTCTGTTCCCGACCCTTCTACTGATTGTTACCATACAGCTTCAATTCTGTTCCCGACCCTTCTACTGATTGTTACCATACAGCTTCAATTCATGGAGATACGGCTGAGAAGGCAAGTTTTGCAATGATCATTGGTTCCTTCATTCTTAGATTCATGCCCATGAACTACTCACAACATAAAAAGGGCAGCATTTATATGGCATCCAAAATCTTCATGCTTTATAAGCCTATCATGCTTTATAATACTGCTGGCCAAAAAACTGAGGTGGGAGAAGAATGGCTTTGGAGTGGATTAATTTAACTTCTAAAACAGGCCGGGCACTTAGGTTCCCTTCTTTTGGGTTTAACATTTAAGTAGCTTGATACAGTTATTGGGCAAATTGCTTCTGTATCCATCTACTGCAATAAACAAGGATACATCCATTTCTACCTTGCCATAGTTTTTTTTTTTTTTTTTTTAATCAGAAATGAGGAGAGAACTTCAGAAGTAACAGCACCTGTTGGCTAATTACTGTGAGGAAGAGAAAGTTCAGCATCAACTAGGCTACAACTGAAATAATTGTATTTGGCAGGCAGTCTCTAACGTTTAAGTATACAAAATTTAATTACCCAGCCACAGATAGCACATTCAGCTACTTATGGGCGCACTTTGAAAGTGACTCATCCAAAAAGGCCCACTGGGGTACAGTTATAACCAGAATCAGATGTTCCACAGAAGTCAGATTATGTTTATTTTATGCTGGGAGACAAGTGGATAGTAACATCTGCTCTTGACATCTTTAAAGCAAAATTTTCTCTCTGTGTGTGTGTGTGTGTGTGTGTGTGCAGGGTTCTGAGTTCTCAAATATATGTCTAAGTACTCAAGCATTTTTGTTGGTGTATCAATGCTGGTTGTACCCCTAGTTTATATCAGTTATAACTGTAGCTCACTTATAAAAGTAAATAGGGAAGTTAAAAAAAAGTTAAAACAAACAACAACAAAACTGTGTGGAAGAAAAGACAGCAAATACGGAGAACCTCTGTGGGGGAGAGAATACAAGACCAGTTGCTAAATTTTCAGAGCTAGATGCTAACTCTGTCTGCAGTCAACACAACAGGAATCTAAAGCATCTAGCTCTTTCTTTTATCGGCAACATAGAAATAGGCACTTCAGGCTCTTATTAGAGAAGTCAAGTATGAATTCACCACAGTCTGATACTCACCAAAGACTCCAGCAAGGCATCTGACTTAGAGAGAGGTGGCCTAGAAATAGGAACTCCGCTTTTCCAGGTCAGAGCATCCTAATGCTGGCTACACATCTGAATCACCTGGGGTGCTTTAAAAACACCTATGCCTGAGTCCTAGCCAGCACGTCAGATTTAGAATTTTTCAAAGGCTTCCCTTGGTCGCGAACCACTATTCTAGAAACTTGCTTCTCCAGTATTAGCATCTCCTGGAAGACTGTTAGAAATGCAGCACCTCGAGCCCTGTTCTAGACCTGCCCAATCAGCATCGGCTATTAGCCAGATTCCCAGGTGATTCCAATGTATTTGGAAGATCAAGAACCCCTTCTACCAAGGAGGTTCTATGAGTTCTTCATATTGTCAGCTCACCACAGTGGCACACCTTTCTGCTGAAATGCCTTCACTGAACCTAGCTTCTTGATTTGCCTGAAGATCAGTAGAGTCAATCAGTCTCAATTACACAATTCTCACCGAAGACGTTTTCCCCATGATACGCTCAATATACTTTAACCAATTGCATTTAACTATGCAATGAAAGTTCTCTTACATTTTAATGACAGAAAAAGCTCATGTCACCAGATGCATTTAGTTCCTACTTACATATCATTTTAAAGCCTGAAGACAGTCTAATCCATGAAAATCTCTGAAAACTGTAGGTATTCTATATACATTGGTTTGGTGGTACTCCTATTTTCTAAACTAAATCTTGTGGAGGCCAATTACAGAAACTACTTCATTTCTTCAGCCATGAACAATGGTCTACAAGAATTTACATAGGTAGTATCCTTGTTAAGTCCTTGAAACACATCCTCAAGTAACCATTACTGGATGCACCTGGAATGGGCTACACTTTCACCTCTGATTTAATCCCTCCTTTCCACTCAACGCTCTTAGGCTTCAAAATCACTGCAGATGGTGACTGCAACCATGAAATTAAAAGACGCTTGCACCTTGGAAGAAAAGCTAGGACAAACCTAGACAGCATATTTAAAAGCAGAGACATCACTTTGCAGACAAATGTCCATCCAGTCAAAGCTATGGTTTTTCCAGTAGTCATGTATGGATGTGAGAGTTGGACAATAAAGAAAGCTGAGTGCCGAATAACTGATGCTTTTGAACTGTGGTGCTGGAGAAGACTCTTGAGAGTCTCTTGGACTGCAAGGAGATCCAACCAGTCCATCCAAAAGGAGATCAGTCCTGGGTGTTCATTGGAAGGACTGATGCTGAAGCTGAAACTCCAGTACTTTGGTCACCTGATGTGAAGAGCTGACCCATTGGAAAAGAGCCTGATGCTGGGAAAGATTGAAGGCGGGAGGAGAAGGGGATGACAGAGAATGACAGAGGTTGGATGGCATCACCAACTTGATGGACACGAGTTTGAGTAAACTCCGGGAGTTGATGATGGCCAGGGAAGCCTGGTGTGCTTCGGTCCATGGGGTAGCAAAGAGTCGGACATGACTGAGCGACTGAACTGAACTGAACTTCTACTCAGTGGCTAGCCAGTGGTGAGAACTGGGAAGAGTGCAATGGTTCTCCAAGTGGGGTCCCAAGACCAGCAGCATCAACTGGGCACTTGTAAGAAATATAAGTTCTCAGGTCATGCACCCAGACCGACTGAATCAGAGACTCTAGGGGCGGAGCTCAGCGGGAAATCCTGAGACCCTCAGTGACTCTGACATGTGGGTAGTCTGAGAACCACTGGGAGCAGTCAGTATGAGGTGGGCTCAGAGAATCTTCATTTCTAACAATTTCCCACGTTAAACCGATCAGGAAACTTACTTTAAAAAACCACTGAGGAAGAGCAATGAGAGAGAGAAAAAAAAAAAAAAAAACAGCATAATTATTATGTAAAGCCCCTCTAGGAGGCTTTTTTCTTTTTTTTTTTTAATTCTTGAGAATTTTAGTTTATTTTTTAAAAACTCCAAAATAGAAAAAAATGTTTTCCTATTAATACATACAATGGCTCCTTTGAAGTTGCTGTTTTCTAAGAAATTCAACGTTCGGTTTGTAAGGACTAAGATCCTAACATAATTTCGGTAGAGCAGGTACCTCCTGAATTATCATTTAGCAAATGGGCTTCACTGGCGGCTCAGACAGTAAAGAATCTGCCTGCAATATGGGAGACTCAGGTTCGATTCCTGGGTCAGGAAGATCCCCTGGAGAAGGGAATGGCAACCCACTCCAATATTCTTGCCTGGAGAATCCCATGGACAGAGGAGCCTGGTGGGCTACAGTCTCTGGGGTTGCAAAGAGTCGGACACGACTGAGCGACTGACATACAGATGAAATATGGTGAAAAGGGCATGAACGAGAATGAGTTTGAGCGGAAATCATGGATGCCTACGGTCACCTCCCCTTCCCCTTGGGTTATCACCTCTGAAGGATTTCTTTATTTCCAGTGAGTGGAGACACCACACAGCACAGACTCCACAAAAGCAAAATGGAGTCAGTTCTGCCAGACTTGCAAAAGCTCAGGCTCTGCCCCCATCACCAAATCCAGAATCTCTGCTCAGGCATCTGCTAGCTCTTGGCAAAACAGGGCTTCCTGTTTTCAAGATAATGTTTTAAAATGGCTCATAAAAGGTTTCTTGGAAATAACCAGTCCCTGCAAAGCAATATTTTGATGATTAAACTATAAATAAATCAGAAACATATGGAGCTAATTTCCCTGGGGTTTGGCAAAACACTTTGGACTTCATTCCATCCAGAATATTTGAAGGATGGTTTCAAGTGTTCGTGGAATCAAACATGGCTTCATTTTCCCCCAGCTCCCTTTCATGCCCTGGCAGTTTAAGAACAGGACCAAGATTCCTGAAGGTTTCTTTGTCTCTGCCTTTGTTCCAAAATTACCAGATCTCAATACAAACACAGAATTTGTCCACCTAAGTGTCACAGTTGACTGAGTATGTAGTACAGTTTGCCAGCAGTATTGCAACTCTCTCTCTGGGTTTCAGAACAGTTCAAGAGGTTTGTTTCTAATTTACAAAGGAAGGGTTTCAGACTTGAGTTATTTCAAAGAATAGCAGCTCCTTTGTAGGTGAACTCTTTCCCACTTACCTACAGAGATTCAAGCTATCTCTTCTTACAACCTCCAGCCTTTGAACTCTGTGAGCAGAAATGTTTTGATGAAGTTCACAGCCTTGGGGGGCATCTTCTGTGTGGCCAGAGAGAATGCCCACTTTCTGGACATCTGAGGGTGCATTTTAGAAAGAGAGTTGGAGCCCGAAGATTCTGACAGGAGTTTTTTTCCCTGTTAGATGTTGTTAATGTTTGTTTGTTTGTTTGTTTAACATAATAAACAGCTCTGGCAATTTTTAAAAGAAACATTCTATTTTTGGAAACTATTTTATCTCCAGGCACAGTACTACTAGAAGTCCTGTGGAAATAATCCTTAATACCTAAGTGTTATGGGAAGTGTATAATTTCTTAATATCTCAAGGACATAGGCAAATGAGTCTTGGTGAAACAGATTTGGGAAACTTAATAAGAGACTTCATATCTTTAAAAATGTTCAAAGGTAACTGATATCCAAGATGAAATGCAAAACAAGGAGTATGTCATTTTATGTCAGGTTATCCAAATCTAATACACAAACAGCATAATTATGTTTCCTCTACTAATGAGAACATCTGTAAATAAACCATAACACTATTAGTGTTATGAAATGAAAAGAGTGATTAGAAGAATAATTCTTCTTTTTTAAATAGAAGTACAATTGACTTACAATATTATATTAGCTTCAGACGTACGACATAGTGATTCAATATTTTTATACATTGCAAAATAACCACCAGGATAAGTCTAGATACCATCTGCCACCATGCAATGTTATGACAATATCACTGACTACATGCCCCGTGATGCATTTGTTTTATAATTGAAAGTTTGTACATTTTCATCTTCCTCACCTATTCCAATCATTGCCCCACTGCTCTGGCAACCACCAGTTTGTTCTCTGTATCTAGGAATCTGTTTCTGTTTTGCTGCATCCATTTGTTTTTTAGATTCTACATATAAGTGAAACCATGGAATATTTGTCTTTGTCTGTCTGACATTTCACTCAGCATACTGCCCTCTAGATCTATCCATGTTGTAACAGATGGCAAGATTTGATTATTTTTTATGGCTAAGTAATATTCAGAGAATAATTCTTAAATAACATATATTACATTCTAGGAAAACTTGAAATGTTCAAACTTCTAAAATTAAACAGCACAATATAACATAAAGTGTCCAATTTCTGCAGCTACTAAATAAGTTTACCCCCTCACAACATTAGAAAAAGAAAGAAAGAAAGAAAGAAACCTAAAAGCTAGGAGAGAAGAAGAGCATTCTTGGGGGGAAAAAAGAATTTGAAAAAAAAAAAAAAACATGTAAAGCAGGAAAACATGCAGTGTAAAGATGGGATATTGGAAAAATTAAAATTAAAAAGAAGAAGCTAGAGAACAAGATAGGGTACTATTAACATTAATGGAGCTCTTTCTCCAAGATCTTAAACTACAAAACTTGTCTCTGTAATTACAACCTCCAGGGTCACGCTACCTGGGTCTGAAACCTCTGTTGTGTTTTTTATAAGCAGGGTGTCCTTGGACAAGTTACTTTCCTTCTTTGAGCCTCACTGTCCTTATCTGTTAAATGGGCATAATAATCCCTGTCTTACAAGGCTGTTGTGAGGATTCAATGAGATCATTTAGCTAGACCCTCTTAACAATATCTGGAATATAGTGAGTGCTTCAAACATAAGTGGCATGTCTGTTTTCAAGCCCGATCCTTAATCCCAGTTGAACTGCTGTTCGAGAGATAGTGAAAGACAGGGAAGCCTGGTATGCTGCCGTCCACGGGGTCACAAAGAGTCGGACACAACTTAGCGACTGAACAACCACAATAATCACCACATTATGGCATTCCAATCTAGTGAACTGGTTTTGTGCCCACTACTACATAGCCTCAGGCAATGTTGTCCTCTCTTTCAACACCAGTTTGCATCTCTGGAAAAGTGATTCCCAGTGTCTTACTGATACGTACAGTAGACCTGTGAAGTCACTGTGCATACTGGATTAGTGAAACACTGAACTGCTGTTCCTAGGGGAGTATAGGGTTAGGTTCCTGAGAGGCTCTGGTTCCAATGTTTTCATCAACTGATCATTTATTCCTTGTCTTAGGTGTGTTTCTGTTTAAAGGACTCTTCGCGATCCTATGGATCATAGCACTGCAGGCACCTCTGTCCATGGGATTCTCCAGGCAAGAATACTAGAGTGGGTTGCCATTTCCTCCTCCGGGGATCTTCCTGACCCAGGGATAGAACGGACGTCCCTTATGTGTCTCCTGCAGTGACAGGCAGGCTCTTTACCACTAGCGCCATCTATATGGTTGATCCATTAACCTTGAACTTGTGGCCAACACCACCATGACACATCTGAACAAGGCATATGTAACACACACACTGTCTCCACAAAGCACGTCACAGCCCTCCTGCACTTAGGAACACTAGACACACTTCCGTGCTACACGTGGGGACTATTTTAAATAGCAAGATCCCCAACAGAAAGCAACAACAACAGAAAGTGTAGAGCATGAGCCTAAAGAGACCACAAAATGACATTTGTCTACAGTGTGAGCTGGAAAAAAGGGCAGCTAAAGGGGCAGATGCGAATGGGGAGGGGGTGAGGTGGGAGGGGGCACGCCCACCCTCATCTGTGTACATCTGAGGATCACCTGCTCTTCCCTGACTTTCTCCTTCAAGCCTTTTCAGGCCTGTGAATTCAGAGAAGGCATCAGTTCCCCTCTGTTCCCATATTTGTGTCGATATCTCAGCCATGAGCTCGGCTCCACATCGCTTTCTCTGAAATCAAGGATCTGAAATTCAGAAAGGAAGTAATGTGTACATAGCACTTACAAATCATCTTCCTCTCTACTCACAAGTTCTGTTTGTAGAATAAATAAACGTGTGTGTATGTACATATGTGCACACTTCAGGCAACCATGTCACGGAATATCATGGTTCCTACTGAATGGGAACTGGGAAAGTTGGAGGCTGACTAGGGAAATAGTGAAAAGCATACATGACCAGCTGGGCACAGTAGAAACCCAGGTGGCAGGGTCAATCTTTGACTTCCTTAAGGAGACAGAACATTGAAAGGAAGTGGGATGCTCAGCCCATGAAATGCCATAATACTTTTGACCTCAGAGGAGCTTCCAACCCCAAACAATGTTAAATCCATCCTCCAAGAACAGCTGTCACTGTGGACATGTAACCCTGCCACCAACAATCCGCTAGTTCTTTACAGAACACCCAGGTGGAAGTGAAAAATGCAAGGTCCTCATTCTCCTCTTAGCTGAAATATGCCAGGAGGGCCAACTTCTCTTGACTCTTGGCCCCGGTCTACCAGGCTGTCTTCCAAGGCATGGTCTCCCCTATGGCAATTAAGACATCATTTTCCTTTTGAGAGGAAAGGAAAGGAAAGGTTTTATAAACCTGACAAATTCCTAGAACAAGAATATACCTTTTAATTGATAGGTGTTATGGGGATGAATTATGTTCCCCCCAAGTTAATATGTTGAAGCCCCAATCCCCAGTACCTCAGAATGTGGCTGTATTTGGAGACAGGGCCTAGAAGGAGATAATCAAAACTAAATGAGGAAAAGGAAAAAAAAAAAAAAAAAACTAAATGAGGTGAGAGGTCTTCCCTGGTGGTCCAGTAGTTTAAAATCCACTTGCTAATGCCGGGTACACGGGTTCAATCCTTGGTCAGGGAACTAAGATCCTGTATGCCTGGGGCAACTAAGGCTGTGTCCTTAATGAAGATCCCTGGAGCTGCCACGAAGACCTGAATCAGTCAGTCAATCAAGTCATATGGGTGGGGTCAAAATCCAGTAGGATGGGGGGCTTCCCAGAGGGCTCAGATGGTAAAGCATCTGCCTGTAATGCGGGAGACCCAGGTTCGATCCCTTCATCCCCTGGAGAAGGAAATGGCAACCCACTCCAGTATTCTTGCCTAGAAAATCCCATGGACGGAGGAGCCTGGTAGGCTACAGCCCATAGGGTCGCAAAGAGTCAGACATGACCGAGCAACTTCACTTTCACCTTCCTGATAAGGAGAGGAAAAGACACATGGGTGTTCACAGAGAGGAACGGCTACGTGAGGACACAGTGATGATTTTCAAGCCAAGGAGACAGGTCTCAGGGAAAAATCTAGATGTTGGACTTCCAGCCTCCAGTGCTGCAAGAGAGTAAATTTCTGTTGGTTAAGCCATCCCAGCTAGTGGTATTTTGTTACAGAAGCCCTAGCAGACAAATAGAATGGTTACCGGTTATTCATTAGCTATGGATTATCTAAAGTGATTTTCTTTTGCATTATTAAGAAGGAAATTCTGTTTCTTAGTAACACAGAAACTATATTGGGTGCTACTCTATTCACATATTATTTTATTTACTCCCATACAACCTCCCAGGAAAGTACTTCCTTATCCCATTTTACAGAGGAAGAAACTAAACCTTAGAAAAGTCAAGAAACTTGCCCAGGCTCACTCACTGAACAGGTGACAGGACTGGAATGAGACCTGTCAGTCTGAACACAAAAGTCTTATTCTTTTAACCAAAGCATCTATATTTCTTTGAGGACAATATTTCCAAGAGCTTCCCAATTTTACATCTTCTGACCAGCTGTCCCATAAACTATTGAACTGCCCCAGAAGTGGACATCTGAAATGCAACTTGGCATCTGAACTGCATTTTCCAAACTGTCCCTTATACTGAAAGCACTTTCTTAGAAAAGTCCTTTGTAAGACTACAGGCCCTGGTTCTTGGTGTGGAAAATGTTGTTTGTTGTTTAGTCAGTTATGTCCGACTCTTTGTGATCCCATGGACTATAGCCCACCAGGCTCCTCTGTCCATGGGATTTCTCAGACAAGAATACTGGAGTGGGTTGCCATTTCCTTCTCCAGGGGATCTTCCCGAACTTGAGTCTCTAGCTTGGCAGGCAGATTCTAGCCTGCGAAAAAGTGGGCACTACAATTTAGGCAGATTACCAAATTTTAAAGAATTAGAGAAGAAGAAAAAAGCACTCAAAACAGAAACTATTCAGAGCATGGTGTTCTCTTCTCTTTGGAAGGCGCTGATGGCTCTTGCGGTGTCTGGAGGTCATCCTCAGCAATTTCCACCCTCATTATATTATTGAAGTGCAGAAATGCAGATTTCCAGCAAGTTTCAACCAACATAAATCTTAATAAGAAAGAACTCAGTGTGCTGACATTAATCATTTAAGTCTGAGGGACTGCCATGGCTTGCAAAAGGGGCTCCATAAGTTGTTTTCCTCAATTGTGAATATTTATAATATTATGCTATCGATCATATTTCAAAAGTGGGCTTTAATTAGAAACCTCTTTATAAAATTTATCATCAACTAAGTCTTTTCAATTCCCAAATATGGTACATAATCTCAAAGACTTAAGAACCACTGACTCGGGAAGGATAGTGTGGGTGAACTGAGAGAGGAGCATTGAAACACATACATTACCATATGTAAAATAGATAGTCAGTGGGAATTTGCTGTATGATGCAGGGAGCTCAAATCCAGTGCTCAGCGGCAACTTAGAAGGGTGGGATGGGGTTGGAGGAGGTTGGGGTTCAAGAGAGAGGGGACATATGTGTACCTGTGGCTGATTCATGTTGATGTATGGCAGAAACTAACACAATATTGTAAAGTAATTTTCCTCCAATTAAAAATAAATTTAAAAAAGAAACCACTGACTCAAAATCATTTTTATTCTAGTACCTGAATACCCTTTTGCAGTGATAACTGTATCAGTCTAAGGAGTTTTTATATGATACATTCAAATCATATAATCTGCCCCAACCTGGGAGTAGGATGGGGAATTGGGGAAGGACAGCAGAAACTTGATAACATCTCTGTAGGCATTATTCTAAGCACACTTTCCCTTTGGTTTTGACATCCCCATATTTTGTTTAGTGCACCTCCTGTGGTCAAACAAAATAGCAATTAGTGATGAACTCTTGCAAATTCACACCCTGCCTATTTCTCAGGTTCTCTAGTAGTCAGTGGAGGTGGTGAGGGGAGGGGAGGGGCGGCCAGAAAGAAGATCTATTGTAGCATTTCTTATTCATGCCAAGTGAGCTGTTACCAGCTTGCTTATTGATTTTTATCTTTATGCTGCAAAACTCCAAATGCCACAGCCCAAACTGGGATCCCACCAAGCCTGTTCCTTTCCTCATCCTTTCATTTCCCCAGTCATCCTTCTTTTTGATCCTTGACAACGTTTCCCTGCACCCACCTTCCCGGAATTAACTGCTGGTTTGGTTTTTTTTTTTTTTTTTTTTCCTTTCCTGTCTCTTTAAGTCAGAAACTTCCTGAGGTTCCTAAGAGCTGGCTGCCTCCACAGGCGTCCAGGTCTCCCAGCAAGTCTCCATGGCAGTGAGATTTGCAAGTGAATCCCCCCAGATCAGAGAAAACAGCAGCAGTTGTCTAATCAATCTCTGACTTCCAGCCATCTACCAGGGCACCAGTGGGTTTCAAGAGAGCCAATGAACCAAAGTCCGAGGGTTGAAAAACCCAATCAACTGATACTGGCAGCTCCAGAAAGGAGGAAGTCCTCAAACTGAACAAAATATCAAACCAATACTAAATCCGACTAACAAACACACAAACAGCAATTAAATTATTTATGATTCCAATGCCTACCTTGCAGATTTCCCAAGCGCTCTGCTCACACATGTATCTTCCTCTGCTCTCTGCCTCCCCAAAGGCTGTGCTATCTCAGCCTGAACAACAGCCTTCTCAAGAGTCAGGCTCTGAAATACACATGCTACACACGCCCAGACAGCCTTTTGGTGCCAGGCAGCCCCTTCTCCTTTCTTCCCAGCTCCAGGCCAGCTCATGCCAGCTCCCAGACAGGCTGACCAACTCCTCCATGGGATGGAACGGGGGCAGGGAAAAAGATCAGACAGGAGTTGGGATGAATTTAACTCACCAAAGACCGGGTGGCCACCCATCCAGGCGGGAAGTGTCCCTCTTCATCCCTTTCCTAACCTTAAAACCCCTCACGGACGGCTTCTCCAGCCTCCTTCAGATCCCAGAACAAGTTGGCAGACTCCTCCGGGCACGTTCCCTGCCCGCACCCAGACCGCTCCCAGGAGGCAGCCCCCAGCTGGTGGGTCGCAGATAGCTTCTTACCTTCGCAAAGCCCCGGTTCTTAAAAGCCTGGCTGGTGTCTCCAAGGAATCCTGCGTTTCCCTTGACATGGGGAGCCACCAGTTTCAGAAACAGGGCACATTTCGAAATGAAACAGAAAGTAACCCGGTGATCCAGACCGGACCCCCAGGACCTGCACTTGGCTTTGGCTCTCCACAGCCTCGGGAGTCCTGGGACTCTGCCAGCTCGCCCAGCTGTTTCAGCTCAGAGAGAATTCAGAGGAAGCTGCAGCTTGGAAGTCTGGAACTCACAGCCTGGGCTCTGCTTTTTTGTTTTTTTCTTTTTTTCAGAGTATTTGTTGAGCTTTTTAACATGCAGTTTGTCTCCTTCTGCAGGGAATTACTCAGTGAGCCTGTCACCTGACTCCCAGCGGCTCCCTTATATAATTCAAACGGTGCCATTTGAGTTGTGATCAGAAAACCACACTCCTCCCTACCCCCCACGACCTACCCTCCCATCCTTGGAGCAGAGGGCAAGACACTCAAAACACCAGACAAAGACGATCACCCTTTCTTGCAACTTCAGCAGAGCCACTGCATTTCTGCAGTGTATTTTTTTTATTTCCCCAGAGGTTTGAATTTTCTTGGGCAGTGTGCGTGCTAAGTCGCTTCAGTTTTGTTCAACTCCTTGTGACCCCCTGGACTGATTATCCAGGCAAGAATACTGGAATGGGTTGTCATTTCCTTCTCCAGGTTTAGGACCTTCTGAATGTCAATGCTGAGTTAGGGGATTTCTCAAAATGTAACATCTCGAGATGTAGCTGTAGCAGTATCCTTGATTTTCATTTAGGGTGGCGGTTTGTAGATTAGATGAATCAGTGAATGGATTTGCAAATGACAGAGCTCATCATTAGTTGGACAGCCTCACATAGATTTAATGACACCTGTGCAAATGAAATCCAAAACCTAGAATGTTTATTACTTTAGCCACAATATCTAAGTTCCTTGAAATCTCAAAGGGTAGATTGAGTGGAGAGGTCTTTAGCCAAAACCCTACCCTGACCATCAACATCCCTCTTCCAGTCACCTCAAAGAAGCATGACATCCAACTGAAAACTGCATGCTTGATGTGCAAACACCACTTCATGGCCAAACCCCCAGCCTCTACTATCAAGCACGTGGAAATTCTTAAAGCCAATCTATATAAATATTTGGAGCCAGCACTGTCCTGGGTGAAGGTAATAAAAATCAGTCCTAATTTCCCTTTCTTAGCATCAGTCATCTCTGTTCAGATGATGTGTATTCAGCGGCAAGTATGTTAAGACAGAATTTACGCAGGAATGAGAGATCTTTGAGAAACTTGCAGGGCATAAATGAGCATAACACTTCAAGTGTTCATTGCTCAGTCATGTCCGTGTCTTTGCAACCCTATGGACTGTAGCCCACCAGGCTCCTCTGTCCATGGGATTTTCCAGGTGAGCATACTGGAGTGGGATGCCATGCCCTTTTCCAACGGAGCTTCCCAACCCGATCAAACCTGGGTCTCCTGCATTGCACGCAGATTCTTTATTGTCTGCGTCACCAAAGGATCAACATAAAAAAATTAATAAATACTCCAACCTATTTGCTTTTTTCTTGTCAAAGCCAGATGAGCTGTATACAGTGGTGGCTCTGGGTTCCTATTCTCCTCCCAGCCAGTGGAGACTTGTTGCTGAAGATGGGAAATACTCCAAAAAGACTGTTAAGGTCTAGGAAACAAATGCTAACATCAGCCACCTTCTTTTGGCTTTTCTTGGTCTGACCTCTTTTCTCCCTTTTGCATTTCCTCACTCCTATCAGCCAAAGGAACCTCCCCTTCCCTTCTTGCCTGACTGTAACAGTGTATTAATTGTTGATACCAAGGCTATACTAAACTATGTGATATTAGACTGATACTGTGCCCTAAGAATGGGGCTTTCCCAGGCGGCGCAGTGGTAAAAGAATCCACCTGCTAATGCAGGAGACACAGGATATGCAGGTTTGATCCCTGGGTTGGGAAGATCCCCTGGAGAAGGAAATGGCAACCCACTCACTCCAGTATTCTTGCCTGGAAAATCCCATGGACAAAGGAGCCTGGTGGGCTACAGTTCACAGGGTCGCAAAGAGTCGGGCATGACTGAGCATGCTCCTGCCCTAAGAATAGTTTGCAAAGTTCTCTGTAACTACCCACATATCCCTCTGAAGTGGGCATGGGATAATTATTCTTCTTCTTATCCAGACCCAAAGAAAGCCAGTGACATAGATGGAAATTCGAAGTCAATTTTCCTACACTCAGAGCTGTTTTGCAAAGGAAGACCCAGATATACATTAAAAAAACATAACTGTTTAACCATGAATGACAGATTGATGTCTGTTTATATCTCTCCCTCCAGGTGTGGTAAATACAGAGTGTTGTGGCTGTTGCTATGGTAACTACTTGTTTATTAATGAGAATAAGGCTACAAAGTAAAATATTAGAAAACGTCAGGTGGTGAAGAAGAAAAGCAATAATGCAAAATAAATACTTGGTCTCCATACACTCCTTCAACACTGACACCACAAAACTCAAACTTCCTAGACCAGTGTCATCCAACAGGAAAACAACGTGAGCCACATATGCAATTTAAAATTTTCTAGTTGTTGCATTTAAAAAGAAAAAGAAAAAACTAGTGAAACTGATTTTGGTAATATTATCAGCTTGACAAATACCAGCTGTCCAGCTCAGGGGCTCATTCTACCTCCTACTTCAAATCCAATATATTCAAAATATTATTTCAACATGTAATATTATAGAATTATTAACAGAGCATTTATGTTCTTTTCTTCAGACTAAGTCTCTGAACTCTGATATGAATTGTACGTATTTTACACTCACATCACATCTCAATTAAGAGAAGTATCTACATCTAAATGTTCAATAGCCACAAAGAGTCAGTGGTAGCCACGTTAGAAGGCCAAACTTCAGACTATATTTGGTCATTTTGGCTTGAAATTTGTTCTATGAGTACACATTTGTCTGTTCCTACTTGGAACTTTTAGAAAAAATGAACTGCATTCATTTGGTTCTAGCTTTATGGCATAATTCAAGTGGTGTTCTCTTGGGTGGAGCAAGAAATATCAAATAAGCTTGAAACTGAAGTAGTATTAAAGATTCAGCTTCTGTCATGCCACCAGAGGATCATGAAGATTAAAAAAAATAAATCTCAGGTTTATAAAAAGTTCCTTTCTTGGTTTGTCCCATTTACTCAAGTTACTCAGAACCATGCTTGACTACACTTTCTGTGTACCCCCTCTTTCTGCCCTCTCCTCTCAGCACCCCGAACAGATCACTCAGTCATAACAAGCCTACCTGTCACCTCTTCTTGAGTCTGGGGATCTCTGCCTGGTGTCCCTGCCTCCACTCTCCACCCATTCACATTCATATTCTCTCCTGCCTTCAGCATGAGCATGCATTGAAAGCAGAAGTTAATCATGGGACTTCTCAACTTAAAGCTTTTAATAGCAACCTGTTAGCTTTTGAATAAAATCCATACTCCTTGTCCTTACATACTAGGCAATCATCAGCTGGCCTTTGGGGAACTTTCTGGTGCATCTCCTGGCTACCCAATATTTGATTTTACATTCTTGACTATGCCATCATTTCCATGACTCCACGCCTTTGTTTAAAGTATGCTCCCTCTGCCTGGAATGTCCTTCCTTAAAATACCCACCCCTTACCAAACAGCAAAATCCTTCCAACCTAGTTCCAATATTTACTGTGGCTTTTTTTTGGGGGGGGGGAGTGCCTTACAGACGTATAAGATCTTAGTTCCTTGACCAGGGGTTAAACCTGGGTCCACTGTGGTGGAAGTGTAGAGTCTTAACCACTGGACCACCAGGGAAGCCCCGATTGCAGCTTTTCTTGCTCTTGTAAGTTTAACAGCCAACTCATCTATGTTCTCATGCCACTTTTATAAATAGATGTGCTATAACATTTATCATGTTCAGTTATAACTATATAATATGCTAGAAAAGGATTTCCCCAAGAAGGGGAACCACATACCATTTACTTTTGAGTTCACCTTGGGACATAACCAGATCTCAAGAAATGCCTGAGGAATTCCAACACTCTTTTCTTTCCAGTTCTCTTTCTTCTAATTGTCTAATCGCTTGGTACAACTGGAACTGAGTCTCAATTTTTTAATAGCTGTGGTATCTTGAATGCCATTTCATTCAACAGGTGTTTTAAGGTCATTCTTATAAACTCTGGTTATGACAAGTAGATACACAGGTATGCCTCTAAAGAATGCAAGATTACATACTTGTTTATTAACTCCTTTGTCAACAGGCTAAGGTCTGTGTCTTTGGTTTTACAGTTTCAGTCTCCATCTCTTTAAAGCTTTCAGTTCTTAGCAGGTTGGGAAAACAGAACACCTGTATTTTGTGCAGAATAAGAGTACGGTGGCTTTGAGTAAGGGCATAAGAAACACTGTCCCATTGATATCACAGGATGTGACATTTAGTTTTGTTGCTCAGAGAGTCATTTTTGGCTTTATGCATGGCTCTCTAATGGTTTCCACACAATTAAATAAAGTTGTGCTTTAAAAAGTAGAGGGATTGACAACAAATGCTGCTGAGGACATGGAGGCACTGGAACTCTCGTTCATTGCTGCTGGGACTGCAAAGTGGCAAAGACACTTTGGAAGAGAGTTTGGTGGCTGCTTTCAAAGCTAAACATACTCTTGCCTTCAGTTCAGTTCAGTTCAGTCACTCAGTCGTGTCTGACTCTTTGTGACCCCATGGACTGCCACATGCCAGGCTTCTTTGTACATCACCAACTCCTGGAGTTTACTCGAACTCATGTCCATCACGTTGGTGATGCCATCCAACCATCTCATCCTCTGTTATCCCCTTCTCCTCCTGCCTTCCATCTTTCCTAACATCAGGGTCTTTTCCAATGAGTCAGTTCTTCACATCAGGTGGCCAAAGTACTGGAGTTTCAGCTTTAGCATCAGTCCTTCCAATGAATTGGAGAAGGAAATGGCAACCCACTCTAGTATTCTTGCCTGGAGAATCCTGTGGATGGAGGAGCCTGGTGGGCTGCTGTCCATAGGGTCACACAGAGTAGGACATGACTGAAGCGACTGAGCATGCATGCATGCATTTCAATGAATATTTAGGACTGATTTCCTTTAGGAAGGACTGGTTGGATCTCCTCTCTGTCCAAGGGACTCTCAAGAGTCTTCTCCAACACCACAGTTCAAAAGCATCAATTCTTTGGCGCTCAGCTTTCTTTATAGTCCAACTCTCACATCCATACATGACCACTGGAAAAACCATAGCCTTGACTAGACGGACCTTTGTTGGCAAAGTAATGTCTCTGCTTTTTAATATGCTGTCTAGGTTGGTCATAGTTTTTCTTCCAAGGAGCAAGTGACTTTTAATTTCATGGCTGCCGTCACAATCTGCAGTGATTTTTGAGCCCAAGAAAATAAAGTCTGTCACTGTTTCCATTGTTTCCCCATCTATTTGCCATGAAGTGATGGGACCGGATGCCATTATCTTAGTTTTCTGAACGTTGAGTCAAATGCTGCTAAGGACGTGGAGCCACCGGAACCCTCGTTCATTGCTGTTGGGACTGCAAAGTGGCAAAGACACTTTGGAAGAGAGTTTGGTGGCTGCTTTCAAAGCTAAACATACTCTTGCCTTACAACCCACCAGTTATACTCTGAGGCGTTTACCCAAATGGACTGAAACCAAATCCACACAAAACCCTGCATGTGGACGCTTAATTTTATTCATAATTTCCAGAACTGGAAAGCCACCAAGATGTCGTTTGGGAGGTGAATGAATAAACCAGGTAATGGAGTAGTGTTCGGGCTAAAAAGAACTAGCTGTGAAGCCACAAAAAAGACAGGGAAGAACCTTAAGTGTCCATGACTAAGTGAAAGCAGTCAGTCCGAAAAGGCTCCATGTGGCATGATTCCAGCTGTATGGCTTTCTGGGAAAGACACAACAATGATGACAGTAAAAAGATCAGTGGTTGCCAGCAGCTGGGAGGGCAGGAGGGATGGGTAAGTGGAGCATGGGGAGATTTCTCGGGCAGTGAGACTGCTCCATCTAATGCGATAATGTAGGTCATTATACATTTGTCCCAACCCATAGAGTGGACAGCGCCCAGGATGAAACTTTATGTAAACGAGCGACTTTGGTGACAGAGACGTGTTGACATTGTAGAACTGTGTCAATGTAGATTCGTCAGTTGTAACATGTGCAGCGCTGTGGTTCTTGATGCTGATGGTGGGGGAGGCTGTGTGTGCGGTGGGCAGGGGGTATATGGGAATTCTCTGTACTTCCTGCTTGATCTTGCTGTGAGCCAAAACTCCTCTAAAAAATAAACCTTTTTTTTTTTTTTTTTTAATTGGAGGGACCAGAGAGTGGCTTGCCCGTGGGTGCCCAGGGACTCTGCTCACTGGCTTCTGGCTTGATGTACAAGCTGTTTTCCTGCTAGGTTGTCAGTTGCTCAGATTTATTCGTTGCTTTCTCCACTTTGTTACCAACACACCGCTAAATAAACGGCATGTAGTTAGGGACTAATAAATTCTCATTTAAAATGAAATGAAGGGAAAACACACTTAAGGCTTCGAATAATAAATACATATTTCCACCCACAGACACAGCATAATGGCCTTAGTGTCAACAGAAAAACTCTTACTGAGACGGTTTCTGGAGGCTGTAGCCCGGGAGAGTCTCAGGCTTGGAGGAGGGGTTGCCCTGGGAGGCCTGCTGGGGCTAGAAGAGCTGCTGAGATGGGAAAATTTAACTCTCTTGCTTTGACTCAAGTCTGGAAGTGCTTTCTGTGCCCCCCAGGGACCAGCCCTTGGTCACACAAGTTGGCAGATTTACCAAGATGCTGCTCAGAGCAGGGCTAACACCGTTGGGCAAAGTACTTGCCCCGGCAAGCCTCAGTTTCCTCATCTGTAAAAGGGGGATGAGGATACTGTGGGTTATTGCAGGAGGTCATGTCTATGATCACCCTGATGCAGAGTGATAGTGTCAACTGATGGACTGTGCTTATTCTTAGTATTACATATTATTAGATATCACGTGATACTAGTAAAGCATTGGCGACGCTAGGAGGGAGCTCAACTCACAGCTCACAGTGCCCGTGTGAACCCCTCTTCCGATATCTCACCACACTTTCTTTCTACTTAATTTGCTGTTGGCACATGTGAAGATGGTGACCTTACTGGCTTTTATGACCTCTGTCTTCCTCCCTTCTTCCTGTCTTAATTTTTTTCTTCCTCCCCACCTCTTCTTTTTCCCTTTATTATTTTTAAAGTGAGTTTATTTTGTCCCTTGCTATTCTTGGCCAGCCAACTAAGACTCTTTGTATTGAGGTCTTCTTGCCAAAGCCACATTAAGCTCCCCAGGTTGCTAAACTTAGGCCAGACTGTTTCTGCTCTCTTGGAAGGCCTGCGATGCCATAAATAAGAGAGGGAGCAGGTCAAAGGATGCTTGTTTATGGCAAAGGGGGCTGCTTCACACAGAGCTTCCCAGAAGGAAGACAGAGGCTGACAGGAAGAGCTCAGGCCTCAGGCGTCATCTATATAACGGAGTAGCTAATACCCCACTCTCTGCCAAGCCACAGCGACTGCCGATCTCAGAAGCCATCATTCAAATTGCTTTCTGGCTAGTTCAGCATAGTGTCCCCATGACAGCTCTGCTCTGGGAGAACAAGAGAAAAAGGCAGTTTCCCAGAGAAGGCGGTTTCCTTTTCTTTCTATGAGATACATAGCCTTTATTTCTCACCAAAGCACCATGTGGAAGTTACGTGATGACCTGTGTCCAAGAAAGACACAAGAGGGGAGAGGCGACAACACAAATGGCCTTAATAATGGGGCAGGTGAGTGAGGTTTTCAAAGGCGGAGAATGCAATGGAGACCAGCCCTGGGACTGAATTCTGGCCCTGCCCCCTGCTCACTGCAGGCGAGCTAACTGGCCTCGGCTCTTCTTGCATGATATGCTAATAGTAATAAACTGGGGAGGGGGGACTCTGGGGTGACTTTGTTAGCGTCTGTCGAGTGGCCTGGTGTGCAGCAGGTGCAGAATGGCCTGGCCAGGTGAGTAGAGCCTCCATTCTTCATGCCCAGAGTGTAAAGAAGACTCCAATGCCCACTTTGCTAAAGTTCCTCGATGGAAGTTAAAGGAAACCTCCAGCAAAGGGTAAAGACCGCGTGTGCGTGCCTTCCCACTTACAGCCCCGGCCCCGGCCCCCCAACCCTCCATGCTGCAGACGTTTTCCCCAAAGATGGACCCAGGTGTGTCTCCCACCCCCCATCCTTGTTTAGAGCCTCGCCACTCCCCTGTCAAGAGGCAGGATGAAACTCCGCTCCCCCTGAACCTGTGTGGGCTTGGAACATGCTTGTAGCCTGTGCAGAAGAAGTCATTCTGTGGGACCCCAGAGGTTAGGTCATAAAAGGCAACGTATTAGCTGGAATCCTTGCTCTTGAAGTTGGCAGGTAAGCAGCTGACTGCACTGGGGCTGCCATGTTAACGAGGCAGCCTGACCTAGTCCATGTGGAGAGACCACAGAGAGGGCTCCCAGACACCACCCCCTACCCCCATGTCACTGTCTGTCTGCAACCCCAAGAGAGACTTGGGGCCAAAACCACTCATCTGAGCCCTTGCTCAGCTGCGGATCTATGTCAGTGAAATGTAGATGAAACAACAAAACCCAATTGGAGGATTTCCCCAGCAGTCCTGCACTCAAGTCTCCACTCTTCCACTGAACGGGGCATGAGTTCGATCCCTGGTCAGGGAACTAAGATCCTACAAGACTCATGGTGCAGCCAAACAAAAACAAAAAACCGACTGGAAGAGGATCCTCGCCTCTGTTACATTCTCCTGCTGCTAAGTCACCTAGGGCACCATAAATGGGGCTTAAGGATCAGACCTGGGGAGCTGAGGAGAACCAGGGTTTAAATCGACCCTACTACTTCAGCTTGTGACCCTAACAAATCCACATGTCTAAAAAAGTGATAAATATAATGCATAGGTCATAGGATTATTATCAGGGTAAATGAGGTGGTTCACATCAAGTAGCATCATGACTGGCACAGAGCAGACACATCTCAGACATTGTTTGCCATCACCCTTATCACCACCACCAACTCTGTTTCAATCATTATGACGGGTTTTGCTTCCAAGGCATCATTGCTGGCTGGAATATACCCCCCTTTTTAATCACGCTTCCTTCTGTTTAGACAAGTTCCCTTCAACCCATAATCTGTATTTGTGAGCCTTCATGCTAGTGTCACAATCATGAGGAATTGTTTCAAAAAATCTAGTCAGTCTTAGTTGCTTCATCCGGCTCAATCACAATCAGCCATCACTTTGCCCTCAACGTGTTTGACTGTCTTAGTCATCATCATGTGAGAAAGGCCAGATATTCTGGAGCAGGAAGTCTGTTTTGACTAAGGATGCAGAACCATCTATCTAAGTCTGTTGGGCCATTCAACTCAGCTTTTCCTTTAGTGATGTGGAAGGGCTCCTCAAGTACCTACAACGAGCCAACAGAGGAGAAAATTAAGGCTCAAAAAGATTGGAAACATTACAGCTTCATTGTCCATTCACTAACCTGAGTATTCATTTCATCATTCAACAAATAGCTATTAAAAAAAAAAACCAAACAGTTATTAACAGCTTACTCTGTGCCAGCCTCTGGACATACAAACGTGAACAGTCACACTACTTCTGATTTTTATTTTCTCCCAAATCATTAATTCATCACTCATTCAAAAGTAAACATTTTGTTTTTCCATGTTTTTTTTTCCCCCCATAATCTCTGCTGCTATGAAGCTTATAGTTTTGCCTGAAGGGCAGACTATAAACATGCAACATGCAACAACAATAGCGTGTGCTAAGAGCTATGTGAGGGGAAATAGAAAGCTGTGCTTAGTGATAGGACTCAGTTTGAGGGACTGGTTAGGGAGGGCTTCCTGGAGGAAGTGGTTTTACATGGGGACTGAAGAAAAGGTAGGAATTAGCCAGACGGAAAGTGGGCAGAAAAGGGGAGTGATGTAGGCAGGGTCAACTGCTTAAGTGAAAGTCCAGAAACCAGAGTGAGTGTGGAAATGACTGATGGACTAGAAAAAAATCTCAGCCCAACGTCCACCAGGGAGTCTTCAATATCACTTTGAAATCCACTCCCAGAATTTTCCTCTGTCCTCCCACTCTATCTCTCTTACAAAGAGCATATTTAATAAATGCGTGGTGAATTGATATTTCCCTTCTCATAATCCTTTTTTAAAATCTTTACTGAATTTGCTACAATATTGCTTCCATCTTATGTTACAGAGTTTTGGCCCCCAGGTAGGTAGGATCTTAGTTCCCCAATCAGGGATGGAACCGGCACTCCCTGTGTTGGAAGGCGAAGTCTTAACCAGTGGACCTCCAGGGAAGTCTCATCCTTACAGTAAACTGATAGAACTATAATCTTAGGGAGACAGATATGGTCTGTTGAAGCACACAGCTACATATACATGCATACATACACACACCCCAACACTTAGAAATTCAAAATACGGGAGTTATTGTCAGTTCATATAGTTTTTAAAAGCTCATGTTTATAGATGTCGTTATCTTATTTCTACTTTATTTTTTAATTAAAAAAATAATTTCTTAATTAACTCCATTTCTGTTTAATCCTCTTTAGTATGTTTTCCATTTCTAGGCAGCCTGCTTTTATGCTTTTGTCACTGAGCAAATAGGTAAAACTGCAATTGGGCAGATTGAACTAGACGCTTAGAACTGAGTATATCAAAGAGCCCAGAAATTGGCATCAGCCTGTGCTCTTAAAGCCACTACACTGGGATTTCTGCTCTCGGTCACTACCTTAATTCCTAGACACTGTGATATCTGCCTTTCTGTGGCTGCAGTCTGGTAATAAAAGGAGACCTGTCCCCTTTGTCATCTGTAGAACAGAGGGTAATGTCCCTTAATTAACGAAAGGAAGTGGTGCAATGTAGTGAGAACATTGCAATTGTTTCCAATTAATCCCACATGCAGTTTGACAAAGTTAATAATCCATAAAATGACCTAGGATCTAAATATGGAGAACAATCAGCTTTTATCAGTCATTTTTCTCTCTTTCCAGTACCAGCAAGAAAATTCCAAGGCCAGATGCATAGAACGTCTACAGATTTACAATATCATATGTTCCTGAATATAATCTCAAATAGAAAAGAAACTTACATGTGCCATTCAAATCTTACAAATCCCCCGATGTTTTACAATCTCTATAATTCACCGCATATTGACAGATATCAGTTCAACCACCAATGGAGCAGTTATTTGACTGTTTACATCACTAGGCACCAAAGCAAATGAAAACGTGAAGGTCATGGTCACAGAAGAGCAGGACAGACCTTTTCCATTCGATATTTCTAAAACCTTCTAGGACAGAGAATGAAGGTATCACATGTACCCATGAACACCTAAAAAATATCTCATGGAGCATCTTACCTCAGCTCCAAATCTTTTTTAAAGAAACTGGGGTAAAAATAACATCAAACTTACCATTTTAACCACTCGAAGGTGTATAATTCAGTGCCTTTTAGTACATTTGCAAAGTTTTGCTACTATGACCTCTGTCTATTTCAGTACTACTGAAAAAGTTTAATCAACCATAAAGGAAACCCTGTACCCAATAATCACTCATTCTTCATTCCTCCCCCACTCGACCCAGTCCCTGGCAAGCACTGATCTACATTTTGTCTTTATGGACTTCTCTACTATGGACATTCCACATAAACAGAATTATACACTATGTGGCCATTTGTATCTGGCTTCTTTCCCTTAGCATAAAGTTTTCAAGGTTTACCCATGTTGCAGCTTGTATTAGTATTTTTTATGGGTGAGTAATATTCCATTTATGGCTATACTATGTTTTGTTTATCCATTCATCAGCTGATGACTATCTGAAGCATCTCCAGAATTTGGCTGTTGTGAATAATGCTGTTGAACATTCTCATACAAGTTTTTGTTTGAACACTTATTTTCCATTCTTTTGGGTCTCTACTTCAGAGTAGAACTGGGAATTCATATAAAAATTCTGTGTGTAACTTACTGCCAACTTACCTGCCTCAGGAGAAATCTGTATGCAGGTCAAGAAGCAATAGTTAGAACTGGACCTGGAACAACAGACTGGTTCCAAATTGGGAAAGGAGTACGTCAAGGCCATATATTGTCACCCTGCTTATTTAACTTATATGCAGAGTACATCATGAGAAACACTGGACTGGAGGAAGCACAAGCTGGAATCAAGATTGCTGGGAGAAATATCAATAACCTCAGATATGCAAATGACACCACCCTTATGGCAGAAAATGGAGAACTAAAGAGCCTCTTGATGAAAGTGAAAGACAAGAGTGAAAAAGCTGGCTTAAAACTCAACATTCAAAAAACTAAGATCATGGCATCCAGTCCCATCACTTCATGGCAAATAGATGGGGAAACAACGGAAACAGTGACAGACTTTATTTTCTTGGGCTCAAAAATCACTGCAGATGGTGACTGCAGCAATGAAATTAAAAGATGCTTGCTCTTTGGAAGAAAATCTATGACCAATCTAGACAGCATATTAAAAAGCAGAGACATTACTTTGCCAACAAAGGTCCATCTAGTCAAAGCTATGGTTTTTCCAGTAGTCCTATATGGATGTGAGAGCTGGACTATAAAGAAAGCTGGGCGCCAAAGAATTGATCCTTTGAGCTGTGGTATTGGAGAAGACTCTTGAGAGTCCCTTGGACTGCAAGGAGATCCAACCAGTCCATCCTAAAGAAAATCAGTTCTGCATATTCATTGGAAGCACTAATGCTGAAGCTGAAACTCTAATACTTTGGCCACCTGATGTGAAGAACTGACTCATCAGAAAAGACTGAAGTTGGGAGGAGAAGGGGATGACAGAGGATGAGATGGTTGGATGGCGTCACCGACTTGATGGATATGAGCTTCAGCAAATTCTGGGAGTTGGTGATGGACAGGGAAGTCTGGTGTGCTGCAGTCCATGGGGTCACAAAGAGTCAGACACGACTGAGTGACTGAACCGAACTGAACTTACTGAGGAACACATAATAAATTTTTAGTGAATACTATCAGAATTCTATAACGGTTGAATCGGGTTGGCAGGGAAAATTCACCTGTGGTGAAATGCTCTGATGGAAATGCAACAGGGCATTGGAATATACATGCTTACGTTGCAACGGGTCAGGAAAATTTCTGTGGGTATCTCACCTCTCTGCTGGAGCACAAGCTACTTTTTTTTCGGTCAAGCTTTGTTGACAGGCCCTTGGGCACTGGAGTTGGCATGTCTTTTTTAGTACCAGGCATGTATGACCTAAACCAGCTCCTTAAACTCTGAGAGTTTCATCATTTGTAAGTGGAAGTAGGTGTAATCTATAACATGGTTATGATAACTTTAAATAGGGAGGTGTATTTAAAAGATTTAGTATGATGGTGGTTTAGTCGCTAAGTCATGTCTGATTCTTGTTACCCCATGGACTCTAGCCCTCTAGGTTCCTCTGTCCATGGGATTCTCCAGGTAAGAATACTGGAATGGGTTGCCATTTCCTTCTCCAGGGGATCTTCCTGCCCCAGGGCGTGTGTGGCATGTGTATTTCAGAGCCTGACTCTTGAGAAGGCTGTTGTTCAGGCTGAGATAGCACAGCCTTTGGGGAGGCAGAGAGCAGAGGAAGATACATGTGTGAGCAGAGCGCTTGGGAAATCTGCGAGGTAGGCATTGGAATCATAAGTAATTTAATTGCTGTTTGTGTGTTTGTTAGTCGGATTTAGTATTGGTTTGATATTTTGTTCAGTTTGAGGACTTCCTCCTTTCTGGAGCTGCCAGAATCAGTTGATTGGGTTTTTCAATCCTCGGACTTTGGTTCATTGGCTCTCTTGAAACCCACTGGTGCCTTGGTAGATGGCTAGAAGTCAGAGATTGATTAGACAGCTGCTGCTGTTTTCTCTGATCTGGGGGGATTCACTTGCAAATCTCACTTCCATGGAGACTTACTGGGAGACCTGGAAGCCTGTGGAGGCAGCCAACTCTTAGGAATCTCAGAAAGTTTCTGACTTAAAGAGACAGGAAAGGAAAAAAAAAAAAAAACCAAACCAGTAGTTAATTCCGGGAAGGTGGGTGCAGGGAAATGTTGTCAAGGATCAAAAGAAAGATGACTGGGGAAATGAAAGGATGAGGAAAGGAACAGGTTTGGTGGCCAGATACCTAAGGTATCTTGATTGCAACCTTATATACCAAGGATTCAAGTGTATATCACGCACATCAAGCAGAGAGATAGGAAGTTGTGAGAGAGCAGAAGCGGCATCCAGGTCTCTGAGAACTCACTGCTCCTTCTGTTTAAGGTCGGAAGTGCATCATGAATTCTAAATTGAGTTCCGATCAGCCATCTCTAAAGCAATTTTATCTCTACTGAATATTTCATCATCCGAAATAGAAACGCTTCCAGGCTATTACTCTGTTATTTAAATTGTTACTAAAGAAAAGTCGGGTGTTCCCAGGCGGCGCTAGTGGTCAAGAACCCGCCTGCTAATGCAAGAGATGCAGGTTCGATGCCTGAGTCAGGAAATTCCCCTGGAGGAGGGCACAGTAACCCACTCCAGTATCCTTGCCTGGAGAATCCCATGGACAGAGGAGCCTGACAGGCTAGAGTCCATGGGGTTGCACAGAGTCAGACACGACTGAAGCGACTTAGCACACACACACACACAAAACATATATATTGAGGCTTCCAGGAGTGAGAGTGCAAACCTCTTACAAACGCATTCTGTATGAGAAATTCATCTTTTATCACCGAAAGATGAAAAAGGCAGTTTTACGAAGCCGGAACAGTTCCATCCTACACCATGAGTTACTTACTTGTGGTAGGAGTGCATGTACCAAGAATCACTCCTTAATTAGTCCAAGCCGAAAACAGCAGTTGTTAAATGTGAGACTTGAGTCGATGCAGAGGGGTGGGCTTACACCATCATGTGGCAGAGACAGCCATGATTTTCAGGCTTTATTTTTAAAGTTTGGGTAATTATAAACTGAAACCAACAGCAGAGGGGAAATGAATCATTTATTTGTCTCTCTTAAACAGTTTCTTTCCCACCAATGTTTCCTTTTTTGTAGCATTTACCTAGCTTGCGAGGTGTTACTCTGTGTCCTGAGGACTTCAGCATCTACACTTTGATCACAAATTGTACAGTCAACTTTCAGGGACAATATTGCCAGTCTAATTCATAATAAAATGGGAAAAGCAACCACACTCTTTTCATCCAGCACTTTGCTGATATAAAACTTGAACAAAGAACAAGTTTGAGGTAGAAGAAGAAGTTCTGCACCCAATGTCAAGACACCAACTCAGGCCACCCCGCCTCTCACTCCCTGGGCCGTGGTTTTCTTCCGTGCCTTCTCGGGTGCACACAGCTCTGAGATGCTGACGCAGGACATAGATGGGCCCCAGGCTGAGCAGCTGGAGTTGTCCCCTATGGACAGACACTCCAAGACGAACCACATGTTTCTCATTCTTGAAATCAAGGAGACCTTCCCAATATACATGCGCAGAAAGGCTCCTTGAAAATGAGGAGTGATGTCAAATGGGGAGGGATGGCATCCTACTTGGGCTTCTCAGGTGGGGCCAGCGAGAAAGAACCCTTCTGCCAATGCAGGAAACATAAGAGATGCGGGTTCAATCCCTGGGTTGGGAAGATCCCCTGGAGGAGAGCATGGCAACACACTCCAGTATTCTTGCCTGGAGAATCCCATGGACAGAGGAGCCTGGCAGGCTATGGTCCGTAGGGTCACAAAGAGTCGGACACGACTGGGCATACACACACACACACACACACACACACACACACACAAGTCCATTAACAGGTGAATGGAGAGACAAATTGAGGCGTATCCAATACAACAAAACACTACTCCGCAAGAACAGAGAACTGTCCAGACCTGCGATGTGGATGAATCCCAAACTAATTACGCTGAGTGAAAGAAGTTAAACAAAAAACAGTTCATACTGTATGATTCCATTTGTACAAGACTGTAGAAAATGCAAGCTAATCTATAATGTCAGCAATCAGGTTACTTGGAAATGGGAGTGTGGAGAGGGGTGGATGAGGGGGTGATTAAAAGAACGCATGAGGAAACTTAGGGAAGTGAGACACAAGTTCATTATCTTGACCATATGATGTTTTTGTGAATATACACATATGCTAAAGATTCTCAAGTTGTATGCTTCAAATATGTGCAGTTTATTGTATATCAATTATAAACTCAATTCAGCTACTCCAAAAAATAAACCCCTCAAAATCTCAGGGGGCCTGGAGTTGAAACCCAACTTCATGAGCCACTAACTGTGTAACCCTGGGTGAGTTACTAACCTCATCTCTAGGAGGAGGGTGATAATCATTTCTACCTCACAAGGCTGCTGTGAGGATTAAATGAGTTAATCTTTATAAGGTACTTAATACAAACTAGCTCTTAGTGTTGTTTTCCCAGAACCACCAAGAAAGGATTCTCTTTTATCTTTAGCATCTCATTCCCATAAGATCTGAATTCATTAGTCTACTTAAGGCATATTAAAGGCAGGCTCATTCATGCAAATTTTTCAGATCTCTATTCAGCACCCGTTGGGGAGCTTTTTTCCAGACCACACTCTATTAAAAACACACCCCTTCCCCAGTCACTCCTTAGACCCTCCCCTGGATTTCTTCTCCTTCCTGATACTTATCACCGTCTGACACTACATGATACACTTCTTTGTGTATCTGTTTACTCTGTCTCCCTCCACTGGAACATAAGTTTCCTGAGACCAGAGACTTTGGTTTTCTGACATAAAAGTCACTCAACAAGTATGTGTTGCGTGTTGAATAAGTGAATGACTGCATTATCTTCAAGTACCTTCATGATGGTAGCAGGGTGGTGGGAGCTGGCCCCATGACCATGGCACTGGGGATACTTGCAGTGGGCACACAGGTCCATGTCCCCTGTGACCGGTGCAGCAGGTCTAACCCCCAGAGAGAGCTGGGTCGAGGGAAGATCTGAACTTGGTCAGATCAGTGAGGTCCTCATCTCACATCATTCCTGGCTCTGCAGGAGTAAGAGACTGCAGAGATTGAATAGGGTATTCGAAAAAACAAGATCAGGGCCTGGGACTGTTACTAAAATGATAAAGAATAGAAATCTGAAGTTTTAGAAAGTTGCGAACATGTAGGCTTTGATGGAACCCATCCCTAGACTGTTTCTTTATCGTCAGTAAGAAGAGAAATTGGATTAAAATTGGGTCCAAGGTACAAAGTCACCCCTGCCTTCCAGGTGCCCTGTAAAGTGAAACCAAATGGGTTTCACTTGGGGAACTCAAGACCTGCCCAGACTGTCTTTCGTCCCCCTTTTTTAGAGCTCCATGAATGCAAGTAATATAGCTAAGCCTCAAGGAAGTCAAGTGTTGACTGGTTTCCATTTGCCTCCCTTACTGCTATGTGTCCTACAAATGCTATTTCTGCAAGTTTGACACTTTCAGGGAGGTGTCAACATGGCATTAATATCAGTTCGTGTAACATCTTCTAAAAAGAGGCATTTAAACAACACTGTGGAAGGTATGCTTGGACCTGCAATTGTACTGCAATCTACCCTCTTGCGGGTACATTTATTTGCTGCCTTTGTGTAAGTAGATCACAGAACATATTCTGCTGTGAACTCTCTCCTTAGGAATCTTCAAACAAGGCCTCATAAATAAGGAGCACACGTTTCAATACATACAAAAGACTTTTTGAATTAGCATTTGTCATCTTTTATGTTTTACTTATCTCATTTGATCTCTTTATTGTTGCAATTACATTCTAATTTTGTGTGCAGACACTCGAGTGCCTTGGGCTAGATTAATCAATTAATATTATAATAATTATGATAGCAATAGAAATATAGGTGGATAGGTCACTCCAGTAGTTCCAGATCTACTTCTTGAACTCTGAATAAAGGGAATCTGGCTGTGGGAAATTCTTTCAGACTATTTTGAAGTCAAAGAAGTGACAGTCTTCCTCAAATCCTAAATGCATATAAGAGGTCTGGATTATTTTTCTGGTTTTGTTTTAGTTCTAAGTCAACACTTTTTTTTTTGGCTGCAAATATGCATATCTCTTTAAGGAACAACACCGCTGTCTCTTTGTCCTGTTTTCTATAACCCTGAGTCTGAAATCACAAGGCAGTTGTTTTGACCAATGGCTCTCAAGGAACAGGGAGTTTGAGCAGGTGGTCAGACTTTGCTGTTCAGTTGCGAAGTCATGACAGACTCTGTGACCCCATGGACTGCAGGATGCCAAGCTTCCTTTCCTTCACCAAATCCCAGAGTTTGCTCAAACTCATGCCCATTGAGGCGGTGATGCCATTAAACCATCTCATCCTTTGTCATCCCCTTCTTTTCCTAAAGTCAGGAATTTAGGGTCTAGGAATAATTTTCTCAGACAAAATAAGGAGACTTATCTCAACCACAGGGTGACCTTTCGGGTCAGGGCATAATTCTAAGAGATATCCAGAAGCCCATTGCCTCTCACCAAGGCACACAGGCTGGCAGACCCCACAAGTGCAGGGCCCAGCACAGAGTTAAATGCATTCTTGCAGCTTTGCAGGAACCTTATGGTTAGGTGCAAGCAAACGGAGGAAGACAGGGCCCTACGATCTTTTTCCATCCCAAGAAAGATTTCACCCTCCAGATTACTGCTCCTCCATCAAACTACCCCCAAACCAGACACACACAGAGTCACCACATCTACACATTCACGTGCAGACACATACATGCCATCAATCAGATAAGGAACCAGTATCTGAGAAGCTCCTTTGCCTTTGTTGGAACTTCTATAAGATCAGTAGATAGCACACCGTGCTTTTGGTTGTTATTTGTTCTCTAAACCATGGGTGCATTTTGGCCACACATTGGATTAAGTCACAGGTAACATTTACTGAGTCTTTGCTGTGGTCCACGCAGTGGCTCTTGCCTCACTTAATCCCTGTAGCAACCCTGTGAGGAAGCTGCCACAGGTAGGGAAACCAGGGGACAAGCGGGGCAGGTAACCTGGTGAGGTCTGGATGGGTTTTGTACATCTTGAGGGTCCCGCAAAGAGCAGTCCAAACACACACAAGGTGACCAGCAGGAAACCATTAACTATAGGAAACCATGTAACTACAGATATAATCAAGTTAAAATGAAATCATTAGAGTGGGTCCTAATCCAGTCTGACTGGTGTCCTAAAGGGAAGAGAAGAAAGCCAAAACAGGCATGTACAATGGAAAGATAACTCGAGACCTACAGGGAGAAGGCTGTGTGATCATGGAGTCAGAGACTGCAGTGATCCAGCTACAAGCCAAGGAACACCAAGGGTTGCAATCTGCCACCAGCAGCTAGAAGAGGCAAGAAAATTTTCATCCTTAAATTCTTCAGTCAGAGAGCAAGGCCTTGCTGGCACCTTGATTTTGAACTTCAAGCCTCCAGAACTATGAGAATAAATTTCTGTGGTTTTAAGCCACCTAGTGTGTGGAAACCAATATACACGCCAACCCATATTTTCACTTTTTATATAAGATCAAAGAGTAAAAGTCCTCTCTGACTTCTAAAGTCTCCTTTAACAGGGCTCATGCTGAGTAAAGAATTGCTCAGCTGCAGCTGGGGCCCCAGTAGGTGGGGGCTAATGTAGTTTATGTAGGAGCTCTCTTGAGGAGTCCATGGTTTCCAGGGAATGCAACTCTAGTTGAAGGATCCATTCAAGGTTTGGCACTATTGATTCTGAAACTGAGCAGGACCCTGTGTGGCTCCTGGGCACAAAAACTTTCTGTATCCACATGTCTTGATTACAGGAAGTAGGCTTCATCCAGCCTCCCTTACCTTCCTGAGCTGCACTGAGCAAGTTCAATTAGCAGTTGTTAGTTAGGAGCACCGAAGAATTGATGCTTTTGAACTGTGGTGTTGGAGAAGACTCTTAAGAGTCCGTTGGACTGCAAGGAGATCCAACAAGTCCATCCTAAAGGAAATCAGTCCTGAATATTCATTGGAAGGACTGATGCCGAAGCTGAAGCTGCAATACCTTGGCCACCTGATGTGAAGAACCGACTCATTGGAAAAGACCCTGGTGCTGAGAAAGATTGAAGGCGGGAGGAGAAGGGGACGACAGAGGATGAGATGGTTGGATGTCATCACCAACTCGATGGACATGAGTTGCCAGTAAGCTCTGGCAGTTGGTGATGGACAGGGGAGCCTGGTGTCCTGCAGTCCATGGGGTCACAAAGAGTCAGACACAACTGAGTGACTGAACTGAACTGATATGGGAAGGGAGGGGATGCAGAGACCAGGGAGGAACAGTCCAGAAACAATAGTGCAGGCTTGGAGCAGAAGCCTGCCTCCCTCCCCCAAGGGATACACAGAACAATACCTTTGAGCTGTTTTACAGAAACCCCTATCAGGTGGGTGAAGTTGACCTTATCTGCCCACAGCACATAAATCCCAGAACAGTTGGAACCGGAAGGTTGATGATGCTGACTCCTGATTACCTCATCATCAGCCAATCAGAAGAATGTCCACGAGCTCATCACATCTTCGTCTCTGAACAATCCCTCTAAAACTCCTCACTACACCTCTCCAGGTGGGGACACACAGTTCTGAGGGCATTAACTGGCTGTTGCTGTCTTTGTCTTGCAGAGCAATAAAGTTATTCTTTTCTATCAATACTTTACCCCAAACTCTGTCCCCGAGATTTAATTTGCTGTCTGGGTACAGAAGCTGGATTCAGCTTCAGTCCTACGCTTGCTTCATCCATGTTCTCCAGAAGGGAAAAGTCTGGACCTCGTGAGAACATGAAGATATTAAGGTGTGAACCTTGATCAGGGGGAGAGAAGTTATCCTGAGGTGTAGTCAGGTGTGGAACATCCTGGCATCAACTTCATTTGCTGGCTCTTTCTGACTTGATTCAGGAGTTCCAGACACTGGCTTGTGCTGGCTCCTCAACAATCTTTACAGACCTTTAAGAAAAACAGTCCTTTGCGGAAAATAATTTTTTTCACTCTGAGATTATGCCCTTTCTATTTTTAAAATGTTAATGTGTCATTCATTTTGTGAAGTGAAGGTGAATCTAAATAGTAAGTTTTTTTTTCTTTTAATATCCTTCCTGAACAAAATTAAGTTGGCATTTCTATGTCAATCTCTGCTTTGGTCCTCAGACTTGAACATGAATCAGAATTTTCTGGAGGCAAACTTAGCACAGATTTCTGGGCCCCCATCCCCAGAATTCGTGATTCAGTAGTTCTAGGGGTCGGGCCTGGGATTGGCTTTTCTCAGTGTTTGCAGAGGATGCTGATACAGCTGGTCTGGGGACCAGAGAAAGGGATGCTGGGAGGGGAAGATGTCTATTGTCTGAGTGATGTCTGAATGCCAGGGTAGTGGCCTGGGTCCCAGCACTCTTAATCTCCCAGCAATGAGAGGCTGCAGTCACCATCAAAATAAGTGAGCAGCCCTCTCCTCTCTGTCCTTGGCACACCCCTGCCCACCTCTGCTGGTCCGCGCTCGGCAAGAAGTATACCAGGGCATGCGAGGATGTGCATTCCAAGTCTTGGTGCTTATGCGCATCTGCTTGTGTGGGATTCTACTCTGTGAATATCACCCCTATTTAACAGGAGTCTCTGGATGCTCACAGGGGTGTTTCCATTTCATTCATGCCTTTACTCATTCACCCATCAATCCAGCCTTTAAGCATGTCCTCAGTGTTTACAATGAGCATAGTTCTATAGTGTGTATTGATTTCGATTCCACTTCCAGTCTTCTCCTGAATTTATTTGGGGTCTCCGGACATTTATACCAACTTGCTACGGCAGGCACTTTTGAGCTCTTTCTTTAAGTAAGAGAATCCCCTGAGTTTAGAAGGACATACAGCCATTGTGCTCAAAACTAAGTTTGCTAACCTTCCAGGTAGCTAGGTTTGACCATGAGACTAAATTCAGGCCAAAAGAGGGATGAGTCAAGGTAATGTGTGTGGCTTTGGGGTTATCTTCTCTAAAGAGAAAAGTGCTTCTCCGAACTTCCTTTCTCCTGATCCACTGTCTGAAAAGTGACAGTGGCTAGAACAGTTCTGGAAGCCACAGGTTGAAGACGGCAGAGCCACTCCACCAGCCCTGGACCACTCAATTCTATGTTATCATGTTGCTGTTCATTCGCTAAGTCGTGTCGAACTCTTTGCAACCCCATGGACTACAGCACGCCAGGCTTCCCTGTGCTTCACTATCTCCCTCGGTTTGCTCAAACTCATGTTCATTGAGTCAGAGATGTCATTCAACCATCCCATCCTCTGTTTCACCCTTCTCCTCTTGCCCTCAATCTTTCCCAGCTTCAGGGTCTTTTCTAATGAGTTGGCTCTTCCCATCAGGTGGCCAAAGTATTTGAGCTTCAGCTTCAGCACCAGTCCTTCCAATGAATATTCAGGGTTGATTTGTTAAAAACAGATGTCTATCTTGCTTAAGCCACTGAGTTTTGGGACCTGTTTGTTATAGCAGCTTAGCCTTTACCTTAACAAATACAATGGCATTCATGACCGTCTTTTGCGTTTGTCTGGATTCAAGATTCAGCTTAAATTTTAGAGTCATGATACTGATACATCCTTTCTAATACCTAGCTGCTGCTGCTTAGTCGCTTCAGTCATGTCCGACTCTGTGCTACCCCATAGACGGCAGCCCACCAGGCTCCCCAGTCCCTGGGATTCTCCAGGCAAGAACATTGGAGTGGGTTGCCATTTCCTTCTCCAATGCCTGAACGTGAAAAGGGAAAGTGAAGTCGCTCAGTCGTGTCTGACTCTTAGCGACCCCATGGACTGCAGCCCACCAGGCTCCTCCATCCATGGGATTTTCCAGGCAAGAGGACTGGAGTGGGTCGCCATTGCCTTCTCCATCTAATACCTAGAACTGGCCTTAAATTGGTATTTGTTTCCACTCCTTCCCATCAGAGTCCCAGATTGAATCTCCTGTGTCTCCTCTGCAGTGACTTACAACCTAGAGGACTCGTCTGAAGGAAAAATAAATGTTGAAGGACAGATGTAGCTGGCAATCCTGATGTACAAACGCTGCTATAAGAATCCAAGCAAAGACAACGATTACCAAATACTTGAGTAACTGAGGCACGATCGTCAGCTCTCTTTCTTTTTGTTTGGTCCTAAAGAAGCCCTCCAGACGCACAAAGAAGCTCCATTTGAAGGGAGTGTTGGAGTTTCACGCATTGATTAGAAAGTCTTTTATATTTGCAGCATTTTGGAGATAAAATATTTTATTTAAAAAGCAAAAAGCTGTGCCCCCCCCCCCCCCATGCTGGTGACTCAAACGGCACTGTCCTTTGCATCAACATTTTAAAACAATGATCACTCAGCCAAGAAGTGTCACGAAGGCATTTACAGAAAATTAAAATGATTACTTCTGACAAGCTTGAATGAAGAAGCAATCTCAGTAGAGGCCGATCCGTCAGAAACTATTCAAGAATATCATCTGGGGATCCTCGATGTGTTTTCCTAAACTAAGACAATGTAGTGAAGGAGTTGAAGAAGGCTCTGGCTGTGAATAAACAGTCCTCAAAAGAGGTGTGCTTGGCAGGTGTTCATGTGGTGTGACATGAGTCACTGGTCCTTCAGACGTGCCTGTCTCACACCAGAGAGTCACTGTGTCGCCTCAGTCTTTCTCGGATAAAGCCCCTGTCCTCCACATCCTTCCAATACAGGGACGGGGCATCCTTTGCAGATAATATTTGGGGTCCATACGTCCTCTGGCTGGGAAATTTTATCAATATCACCCTCGCTACAAGTAAATCCACACTGAGTGTCATAGTGGACAGTTGGAAGGACTGGAGGATCAGGAGTCAGGGACCCCAAAGCAGAGCCCCAGGGGAGTTTCAGGCGTGGGCAACTTGCTAGGTGAATGCTCTCAGGAGGAAGACAGTGATCAGGGGCTTCCCCGGTGGTTCAGATGGTAACGAACCTGCCTGCAATGCAAGAGACCTGGGTTCGATCCCTGGGTCGGGAAGATCCCCTGGAGAATGGAGTGACAAGCCACTCCAGTTCGTGGACAGAGGAGCCTGGTGGTACAGTCCATGGGGGTCACAAAGAGTCGGACACAACTGAGTGACTGAGGGGCAGGATAGGTCAGGGATGGGGTTAAATGTGAGGCTATGACCTCAGCCAGAGGGCAGTGCCATCCTGACCCATGACCCAGGAAGCTCTGAAGCATGGGTTGCTCCACAGAGTTGGTCCCACTTTTAGGCCAGGGCCCCAGCCCTTTGTCCCCCTGGGCTAGTCATTCATTCACTGGCTGCCAGCTGCTCTGGGCGGGACACGAGTGCGAGTGAGTGGGTGGGCATAACCTCTCAGATGAAGCCAGTCTGATGGTTTAGGGCGGGCCTCCAGAGCAGTGCTTCTCACACTTTGCTACACATTGGACCCTCCCGGAGATCTTTAAAAAAATAACCACTGTACTTCTTCCATAATCGGACTTCGTGATTTAAAGCGCTTCCGCCTGAAACTCCCTGATGTCCCCCTCTGTCCCTGCAAGCCTCATGCACCTTCCTTTGGGCAGCTGTTGTGCAGCCCTGCCCCAGACTGGGAAGACACATCAATCCGCCCTCTTCCAGCCCCTCCGCCTCTCCTTGTTACAGGATCCATCACCCTCCAGGGAAGCGGTCTTTCTACCCATCCACCTCGCCCACTGGGCCAGGCTCTCCCTGGAGGATGTGGACGGTCTTACTGCGTCTCTCTCCTGGCTGCCACCCCACTGCCTGGCACAGGGGACGGCGTCAGCGTGTGTCGCATGAGTGAACGGATGGGCACAACTGCAGCACTTCAGATGGGTGGCGCGGACACGAATGCTCCAGGGTCTCCGAGCAGGAACCCTTCAGGGATGGGGCTGGCTTTGAGGGAAATGAAGCCAGGGTTCTCAAGAAAAAAGAGAACCGGATCCCTGCAGTGTCCTAGTTCTCCATCATTTTAGAATCCTGGGGGCTAACTTCAGGCCAGTTTTGGGGGTAGGTTGCAGGACAGAGGGTGAAAGAACCAGGCATTTTCAGTGCTCTTCTCTGCTGCCTGGCAGAAGCACTAACTGTGGTTTTCAACACACAGAGAGAAAATGGTTTTGGAAAGAGATCTTGTCCTTCCCCCGTGGTCACCTGAAGATGATCACTCACCCACCAGCAGGCCTTCCTCTCAGGAGGCATCTGTCCTTCTCTTGCTCAACATACTAAAGAATCCTGGGTGAAACGGTGGGGTGCGTGGGCACGGAGCCATCCCCCCAGCAACGATCAATGATCTGCGGTCCCTCCTCATCTAAGCCTGACAGAGGGGCTCCGAAGCGTCCACAGACCTGCACGTGGCCAGGACTCAAATGAGAGCCAACGACCCTGCTGAGGTTCACGGCTGGTGAGAGAGAAATGGTGCTCGAGGCAGGGACAGAGCAAGAGACACCTGCAGGCAGCCTCGGAGGTCTCACCCTCTTAACCGGGAGGTTTGCTAACCTGCCAGGATCTCATTCCCTGGAGACGGCAGGGGTTGTGCAGAAAGGTTACATCTGCCTTCTTACAGGTGGGCTTCTGGATGTCACTGGGTTTGCCTTTCATCACACTGCTCTCCACAAACACACTTTACATTCTCCAATGGCCCTGAGTTATCAGGCTTTGAGGCTTTGTCATCAGGGCATTTGGTGTGTGCCTGCTAAGCTGTGATAGAAGGTGATGCTAGTGGTAAAGAACCCACCTGCCAATGCAGGAGACACAAGAGATACGGGTTTGATCCCCAGGTCAGGAAGATGCCCTGGAGGAAGAAATGGCAACCCACTCCAGTATTCTTGCCTGGGAAATCCCATGGACAGAGGAGCCTGGCAGGCTGCAGTCCATGGGGTCGCAAAGAGCTGGGCACGACTGAGCACAAAATGGTGCATCCATGATACGATATAAATGCATGCACCTATTCTATCCACTGTGGCGTTTAAGGGACCAGGCCTGGATTCAAATCCTGGTGGTGTGACTAAGCAAAAACTGAACTTCTTTGAGTCCCAGATTTATGGTCTCTATAATGGAAGTAATAATAACCTTCTTCATACCAAGAAATGAGATTAGTTTGAAGAGTACCTTCATCATACTAAGAAGTGTATTAACTAAGTGAGATTATCAAAGCAAAAACATTTAGAGTTGTTCCTACAACAGAAGAAGGGATTTAAAATGCTGATGAGTGGGACTTCCCTGGTGGTCCGGTGACTAAGACTACATGCTGCCAGTGCAGGGGGCCCAGGTTCAATTCCTGGTCAGGGAACTAGATCCCATATGCCACAACTAAAGATTCCACATGCTGCAACTAAGAATTCGCATGTTATACCTAAAGATCCTGAACGCCACAACTAAGACCCAGCACAGCCATATAAATAAGAAGTTTTCAAATGTTGATAGTATTTTTGTTATGGTTATTATTAATCTCACAAAATTGACAGTCTTTAAAAATCTATGCAAGAGATTGGACTCCGCATTGAGGATAAAAAGTCGATTGGACTACACATTGAGGATAAAAAGTCGAAGTCTCGAGACCTAGTTCTGAAGAACTCACAGTCTAAAGGGGCAGACATACTGCAGAGCACTAGACTAAATTGGCGCTGGGTCAACACTAGCCTATATCGCACCTTTATGTGAATTAGAAACATGGATGCTCCCTCCTGCCAGGCGACTGGATTTTAGACCCTTGCCCTCTTGGCTAGGTGTCCTTGCTCAGTGAGCAACCTTAACAACTGTAGATAATGACTTTGTGTGTGCATATATATATGCACACACATATATATATATATAGCATATATATATATATATATATAGGCTTTGCCAGCAGCATTAGCAAAACTCTGATTATTGGATTTGGGGGTGGGAAAAATAAAATAAATTTTCACAGGCATGGTGGTATCTGAGCTGCATCTTAAGCAATGAGTAGATTTAATAGGGCTTGCAAAATTTGCAAAAGAAAGAGCAGTGAAATAACAGCATCAAGGCATAGAGGAGGTTGGTGACTTCCTAGGTTAGAAAGCCTCGTGGGACCAGAGTGTTGAGAGACTTGAATGCCACAAAAAAAAAAAGAGGTTTATTTTTTGTCTCTAAGCACTGTGAGCTCGCGATCAGCTCAGAGTGAGCTCAGTGCCTGCTGGGTACTTGTGATACGGATTTGTGAAGAGAGAGTAGAGAAGCCACTCTACAAATCCTGATAAGAGGAATGACGGCCCAAAGCAGGTTGTGATGGAAAAGCAACCAAAGCCGGAAATGCTGAAAAGGAAGAATCTTCAGGATTTGATAAGCAAATTTCTTTGGTGATAAAGAATATGAGTCTAGGCTGAGTCTAAGTCATCTAATCCAGAAGGCTTGATGGGTGCAGGACAGGGCAGGAAGCAGGGGGGGCATGGATTGGGGGCAGGCAAGGACTCCTCCTCTGGGTCTGGAGGAGCATAAAGTTTGAGGTACCTGTAGTAAATCCAAATGCAGATACCGATCTGGAAATCAGGAGAGGATCAGGGCGTAGATTTGGAAGTCATCAGTTCATGGGGCAGAACTGGAGCAATGGGAATAAATGAGATTCACCAGGGAGAGTATACAATGAAGAGAGAGGATGATCCAAGACAACATCTTGGAAACATGAATAAAGGACTAGAAGAAAAGAAAAGAGACAAAGTTGGGGAGGAAGTGGATCCAAAATGGCAGAGAAGATCCAGGAGAGAGAAAGAGCGATGAAAGACATCAAAGTGAACTCAAAGCTGGTGCACTGGGACGACCCAGAGGGGTGCGATGGGGAGGGAGGTGGGACAGGTGTTTAGGACGACAGGACACATGTACACCTGTGGCTGCTTCATGTCCATGAATGGCAAAAATCACCACAATATTGTAAAGTAATTAGTCTCCACTTAAAATAACTAAAAAGGCTAGAATTTTTTTTTTTTTTAAGTGAAAGTGTTAGTCGCTCAGTCATGTCCAACTCTTCACAACCGCATGGACTGTAGCCCACCAGGCTCCTTTGTCAATGGGATTCTCCATGTAAGAATACTGGAGTGGATAGCCATTCCCTTCTCCAAGGGATCTTCCCAATCCAGGGATTGAACTCTGGTCCCCTGCATTGCAGACGGATTCCTTACCATCTAAGCCACCAGGGAAGCCCAGGGCAACTATAATTCTAGAATAATTAGGCTGCTAGGGTTAACAGCTACAGAGTCCCAGCAGTATGAGGTCAGAGAGGTAGCATTTAGAAATTCATGAGGACCCCACCAAAGATGCTTCAGGAATGAAGTAAGAAGCCACATTGCAGACGGGATGACGTGAACTTAAGGGAAGAAGGTGGAGGAAGCAATAGAGATGGTCTTTTCAAAGGCGTTAGTGAAGAATGGAAAAAGAGACAGGTGACGCTGGCTAGGAGGAAGGTAAGGTTTCTTAGGATGACTCTGAATATAGAGACAAGAGAGTGTCTCTTAGAAATGGATTATATATTTCTGCTCTGGGTGGCAGAGAAATGGGAGACCTTTTACTGGAAAGTGGAGAAATAGGTCATTTTTTTTTTTTTAACCTTTGGATTTCAAGTCTAGGCTTCTGCAGTTTATATGCAGTTGCAAGACAGGATGCTATTTTCATGTGTTTTTCTAGTGGGAACAGTCGTCAGCCAAATCTAGGACTTTTGAAATAAAATGTGAATTTTAAATTTTAAGGAGAATAAGGAAAATATACCAATATTTATTGCATATATGCTAAATTCTACTCCACTGGCTAGAATTTTTATGTACATTATCTAATGTAATCTTCAGAATCAAAATCTATGGGGTAGGAATTTTTCTCTTAGAACAGGAGTTCATAACTTATAGGTAACATTTTATTAAACTTTCTGTGGATGTATATGTGGTACTCAGAAGAATGCTCACAGCATTCATGAGATGACCAACAGGGTCCAAAAAACTAGAAACTGTTGACTTCTCCCAACAGAGTAACATAGTAATGAGCATCATTTCTTCTTGTTTACATTGATATTCTTCTTGAGTAGCTACTATATCATACCAGCTTCTGTACCCTGCCTTCCACAGTCATGAGCAATCAATACACTCTCACTGCTTAATGATTAATTAATAGACTCTTGTGTTTACTCAAATATACTTATAATCTGTAGGAAAAAGAGAAAAATTTCACTTTCAACCTACAGCTGATATCACAATTTAACTGTGGTATATCAATGGGTTAGTTGAGCCCTCAATTAAAAGGTGATAAAGTTGTTGGGAGCTATCTGTGTTTGAAATTTGCATCACAAATTTCCTATAAGATATTTGACTGTATATAAAATAAAATGACATCTGCCGTGCATCTGTATTAGTAGCTACTGCTAGAAAGGCATATGCCAAGATAAATAAGCGACTTAGATGATGGATCTGAAAGAGAATAAAACCCAGAGAAACAACCCATGCTGGCATAATGAGCTTCTCACAGATGACTTCCATCATAAATGGTATGTATTGAAGGGTAATGCAAGAAAGAAATGGCTTGAAAATGTCTATTTCCATTGTGATCATCAACTTGTAATATAAATACATAATAAAAAGCACTTCTGCATTTTAAAGATGGGTCCAAATGAGTGTAAGCAACTGCTAAACATGATGACTTACTATAATTTAAGAATTTTCATTTCACTTTGATTCTCATTAAGAATTCATGGAAATTAGTGCATTGTCAAAAGCTTGGCAAATCAGTGTTAATGAGAAATTTAACAAGTTGAGTGTGGTTGTTTATAGAAACACATAATAAAACCAATAATGAGAACTTATATTTTTATTTGTATATGGCTTAAATAACCTAAGTATGAATGTACACATGTTGGCATATATGTGTGTATACTCATATACACATCTGTCTGTATCTATCCAAATCCATATCCATAAAAATATGTGTGTATATATGTTTATATACATACACATAATCTAGAACATATAGTTTCAATAATCCACATTATCGCTCAATTTAACCTGAAGGACAAATCTTTTATATATTCTAAAATACTTCCAAGAAAATAGAAACCATAACCTGTATTTGGTGATTATATCTTTCAAGACTGAATTAATAAATTAAAGAGGTGCCCCTTACTTAAGACATCTGGGGTGTAAAATTTAAGGGGGAGCTAACTCTCCAACGGCAACTGACATAAACCTGAGAACTGGTGCCTAGGCACCTCACCTGCTCACGCTTAGTCCTGTTTGGACCTTGGACAAGTTCCTTCATTTCTCTAAGCCTCGTCTGTAAAATGGATTAGTTAGTGCCAAACTCAAAATGCCAAACTCAGTGTCAAACCCAAGGAGACACAGAGTATTAAGGAGTTTCTCTGCTTTAAGGAGAAAACACTTACCCCAAATTGGTAGCAATTAGTATTAGGGATACTATTATCAGGTTCCTCAGACTTGAAAACATAATTCTTCCCAACTTAGATTTAATACCATGTCCAATAGGAAATCAACCCTGAATATTCATTGGAAGGGGCGATGCTAAAGCTGAAGCTCCAACACTTGGCCACCTGATGCAACTCAATTGAAAAGACCCTGATGCTGGGAAAGACTGAGGGCAGAAAAAAAGGGTGCAACGAGATGGTTGGATGGCATCACCGCCTCAATGGACATGAGTTTGAGCAAACTCTGGGAGATAGTGAAGGACAGGGAAGCCTGAGGTGCTGCAGTCCATGGGGTCGCAGAGTTGGACATGACTTAGCAATTGAACAACCAATATGTTTTAGGCACTGGCCAGTCAAGATTTAGGGAGCCTGCTCACTGATGACATTGTAACATGTTGTCTTATGCTCAGAAAGACATCACATAAAATTAATAGAATCTTAAAGTACAGTCAGACACCCTCTCTATTCAGTGAAGTAATAATAGATAAGCTGTGACAGCTCTCATAAAACACGGCTAATTTTATGTACAATAGCAGAGCAATGTCAACAAACACAATTATAAAAGCGCTGCCAAAATCTCAGCTCAAGTCCTTTCACTAAGTGGAGGTGTAATTATGTATAAAACAAATTGTGTTTGCAATTTAAAGTTACGGATTTGTGAGCGTGATGACAACGGCTGCGGCGTGAGAAGTCATTCTGGGCTGTTCAGAAGGACTGATGGGGCATTTTCAAGCATCAATCCTGTGTTTCCTTAGTGCTGTCTGACAATTCCTAGATGAGGAGAGGAGGAGATTCTTGGCTGGGTGAAAAAGACAGCCTTCCCACTGAGACCTGAACAAGTGCTGTCTGGTGGAAACCACTCTGTGGTTTCTAGTAGAAGTGATTTTCCTGGACAGACTTATAAATTTGGTCCACTGTGCAGTGCTATTGTTTGGCCAGGGGTAACAGGCCACACAGCGAGAACGTAGGATGAAAGCTCTGAGCAGATAGATGTGCTATTCTTGTCTTATAACTGATCCTATCACAATGGGTGATGCTAAGCTTCATGCCCTACAAGGCAAGATCATATTTTTGTAGTTATTTTTGCTTCCCCCATCAAGCACAGAATTGAGTTCTATTTTTAGTGCTGCCATCAGAATAGTGACGCCTGGATTGCCAGTCACCTCCACGTCCCTGAGTTCTGGGTTCCTGAACACTGGCTCAGTGGGTGAGGGTCGGTGTTGAAATGAAAGGCAACTGTCTTTCATTTGTGGCTCCATCCTTGGAGTTGACCAAAGGCAGCAAGTTCACAACAAGCACGGATGAGTCTGCCATGGCTCAGCCCCTCCTTAGGGTCGACCTGAAAGGTTGTCGGTCTGAAGCTGGATTTTGGGACGAGAAAAACTCCAGTCCTGCCACCGATCTCTGGGAGACAAGTTTACTCAAGAGCACTTATGAGCATTCTCACTCAAAGGGAGGCTGATCTGAAATAATATACTGGCATGCTACCTGAAGAACTATCCCCGGTCATGGACAAGGGGCTGATGAAACCAATGTGAGGATTAAGGGAGGGAATCCATGTACAGTACCAAGTTCCTGGCACACGTTTTTGTAAATTGAAGTATAGTTTATTTTCAGTGTTATGCTAGTTTCAGGTTACAGCAAAGGGATTCAGTCATACTCTCCAGGCAAGAATACTGGAGCGGGCTGCCACGCCCTCCTCCAGGGGATCTTCCTGACCCAGGGATGGAGCCCACATCTCTTACATCTCTTGCATTGGCAGGCGGGTTCTTTATCACTGGCACCACCTGGGAAGCCCCGTACATATATACATATGTATATATCTATATTCTTTTTGTAAAATCACTTTCCTTTATAGGTTATTACAAGGTATTGAATATAGCTCCTATGCTATATAGTAAATCCTTGCTGTTTATCCATTTTGTATATGGTAGTGTGTATCTGTTAATCCCATATTCGCAATGTATCCCTCCCCTGCCCCTTACCCTTTGGAAACCTTAAGCTTGTTTTCTGTGTCAGTGCATCTGTTTCTGTTCTGTAAATAAGTTCATTGGCACTACATATTTTTTAGATTCCACATATGAGTGATATTATATAATATTTGTCTCCCTGTCTGACTTCCTTCACTTAGTGTGATAATCTCTAGGTCCATACATGTTGCTGCAAATGGCATTATTTTACTCTTTTTATGGCTGAGTAATACTCATTGTATATATATATATACACATACACATATATATATACCCCATATATATATATATGTACACACACATACACATATACACCACATCTTTATCCGTTCATCTATTGATTGACACTTAGGTTGCATCCATGTCTTGGCTATTGTAAATCACTGGCACCTTTACTTATTATTAGTGGATGTTCAAATTAAAATCACAATTGTACACTCTGTGCTCATTTCCCACCTAAACTGAAAAAGGTAATAGAACTAAAACCACACCTTGGGTGAAGTGTCACCACAGCCTCTAAAGCTGATATGCTGAAAGCAAAAACCATGAGTCACTTTATCACTTTGACAATTTATTCTAATCAAGAGCCCAGGAGCAGATGTATCCAAGTCTCCTGAGATTTATGAGTTATTAATCATTTTGAGTTAATAATTGTAAACTGACTGACTGTCAACATTATACTTTTATTAAGGGTGCATAGAAAGGAATGCCTAGCACTTTTATTTGGACCTGTTATTTCCCCCATAAGATACATATCCTGACTCCCTAAATGATATTGCTCTCCCAACTGCACAGACAGGGCAATGAACTTGTCACACAGACTCTCGACACTCTTCTCATTGTCTGTTCATTCCCCATTCATCATTCTACAAACATTTATTGAGTGGTCACTCTGCCCCAGTCACTGTAATAGGTGCTGGAGATAGAGAGCTGAATAAGAAACAGTCCCTGCCCTCTGGTTTGGAAACAGATGACAAAGGCTGACACGTAAATGGGTAATTTTAAGACTGCCTGTGAAGAAATAAAAGGAGAGCGGAGAGAAATAAACAACTGGATGGCCCTGGTTGTCTGGAAAGGTTTTTCTGAGAATTGACATCTGAGCTGGAACTTAGAAGGATGAGTAGAAATTTTCCAGCGGAAGGAAGCAGGAGAGGAAATCCACACAGAGGTGGTGCCCTGTTTTGAAGGAGAGCTGGGGAATTTCAGGGCTTGGTGTGGAAAACAGCCTGATGAGAGCAGAAACATGAGGCTGCATGACATGAAGGTAGGGGATGATCTGATGACAAGAGAAGGAATTTGGCAAAGGAGGGCCACAGGGGTGGTTTTTTTTGGGGGGGGTAATACTATTTTATTAACATTTAAAGTTCAAGAGTTCAAGTATACGCTAGCCTTAGGTTCCGATTTTTTAAATGAAGATTAAAACAAAGCTTTAAGCGTGCAATGTATTGGACCGATGTATATTAACCAGCTAGACAACCTAAGGGGTGGAGTAACTGTTTATGAGCACACGTGTAGGGACAAGCCCTGGAACTGGAGGGGAGACCCACCATTCAGTTCTTGGTTGTTGATAGAATCTCCCCTTGACTTCAGAGTTGAGATGAACCCAGGAAGTCTGTGTACAAAACCCACTGAATTCAGGACCAACAGTAGCAGGATAGATGGGCCAGAGCCGATTCGGATTGTGGGGGCCCAGGGTTGGCTGGAGACTGGGAAATGTTGCAATCAGAAGTCCAGGATTGGTAGAGAGCAGCCATCTTCTGGAAATCACTGATTTCAAACATGTTCCTGAAATGCTTTTCAGCAACAGGGCACAGAGGTAGTTTTTTTTAAAGATATTGGACTGTTTCTTTCAGAACGGCTTTAGGAAACTGAGTGAAAAGTACAGCAAATCTTCATATCTGCACCCCAGCACTTTTTCCTGTTTTTAACATCTGGCATCAGCCAATTCGCTGGAGAAGGGGTAGGCTACCCACTCCAGTATTCTTGGGCTTCCCTTGTGGCTCAGCTGGTAAAGAATCTGCCTGCAATGCCGGAGATCTGAGCTCGATCCCTGGGTTGGGAAGATCCCCTGGAGAAGGAAAAGGCTACCCACTCCAGTATTCTGGCCTGGAGAATTCCACGGACTGTATAGTCCATGGGCTTGCCAAGAGTTGGACACGACTCAGCGACTTCTACTTCACTTTCTATCAGCGAATTAGGCACCAGAGGTTTGGAAGCAAGAGCATAAGGATGCTTTTATGATTTTAGGAAGACACCTGGTATCTGTGTGCCGATGGGACTGGAGTCAGGATGTACCAGTGGCAGGGACGCCAGTCACAAGGCCATGACCAAGGTCCATGTATGGTGAGGAGAGGATGAATCCAGGCAGAGGTGTCGGGGGTAAGAGGGAGGATGGATTTTATCCTGGAGACTTTTACCTTCTAAGCAGCTAGCAAGATGTGCCACCTGAATGTGAAGGAGTGAGTGGGAGGGGGGAGTCCAGTTTGGGCAACCGTTCCAGCCATCCATGCATTCCAGCCATCCAGCCATCCATGCATCGCCTCTCTGCTCCAGATTCACCTCCAGTACCGGCCACGGCAGAAGGAACTGGCCTCTGTCTGCACTGCCCCTTTAGCATGTGAGTGGGGGGTTGCTGGATTGACACCGCAGGAAGAAGGAAGCTTCTCTTCCTGACGTGGTACATTGAGCTGTGCCTTTTCTTCCTCTTGTCACATGGTCGAGCCGTGGCACAGACGTATGGACATGCAATGGCTCCCTACCCCAGACGCACACCCCGGCATGCAGTCCCTGGCTTGATCTGCCTCCCTATGCACACATGACCACGCCCCAGGTCTCATGCTCATCATGGTGTCCTGACTCTCTGTGACCTGCCATCAGGCGGGGCTCCCCCGCGCCCCAGAGGGTGGATTCCTGCTGCCCAGTGACTGTCAACAAGCTCTGCCATGGACATCTGGTCAACTTCTCCGTCACCCAGTGGGCTGCAACCACACCTTCTCCAGTGAGATCTGAAACCCAACCGAGGGAGGAAGACCTACTTCCAAACGTGCCCTTCTGTGCATACTCCACCCACCCCACCCCACCCACTCCAGCCTTAGGCTACCATTTAGAGTCCTCTTTACATTTTATAATTGCTCAGAAGACTGCCTGCAATGCAGCAGATGCAGGTTCAATCCCTGGGTTGGGAAGATCCCCTGGAGGAGGGCATGGCAACTCACTCCAGTGTTCTTACCTGGAGAATCCCACGGGCAGAGGAGCCTGGTGGGCTACAGTCCATGGGGTCACAAGAGTCAGACACGACTGAGCGACTAAACTACCACCACCTCTACCCCAGTTTAATAATTTTTATATCAAGCTTTTCTCCCTGAGGTTTTTTGTCTCATGACTAGAATCCACCAGTGAAGCAACTGAGTGGACGGTGGCCCTAGTTGAGACCAAGGAAGAACACTTTTTGGCAGTAAAGATGGTGAAGTCGTATTTGCAGTCGCTGCATTTCAGGCGCTCGTGGGACTACCAGGTGGAAAAATCAAATAGCTGATAGGGACAGGAATCTGGAACTCAGGCAGATGTCTTGAGCACATATACAGTGGATGAAGTGAAACCATCCAAGACATGGAGAGTCTCAAAGGTAAGAAAGAGCAAGAATGGAATCCTTAATTTTCCCAACATTCAATGACGAGGCAGAGCCAAAGAATACTGAGGACTCTGGTCCGAGCGGAGGGAGGAGAACTAGGAGAAGCCAAGGAAGAAGGCTGTGATAGGATAACTCAGGCCACTTAACAGAACCGGCTCATTTTCAGAGTTTGCTTGGAAGTTCAGGATGTTCTCGGGAACAGCATTCCCGAGAGGGTCACAGTGTGTAGGATGTAAACCTGTCACCTCCGTGAACACCTCCCGCTTGCTAAGAGTGAAATGGCATTAAGGAAGGCTGGCATGTGGCTGCCTTTGCTTCTCTGGGAACACACCCACAGGCTGACAGGTCGCGGCATCTCTGGACTCCACACGTCACTCAGATCCCTTGGGGCCAGGACCCTGAGAGCCTCTCTGACACTGAGAAGGCCCTCGGAGAGGCAGGAGAAGCAGTCTGCTCTGCAGAGGTGGAGTTTAACAAGGACGCCGGAAAGATAACTCCACCCGTTAGGAATTTCCTTGGACTTGAGGACATGCAGGCTGGATCTGGAGTCAGTCGGGCCCCTGGCATGATCTGAGGACTGTCTGATGGCTCAGACATTTCCTGGGGAGATGCGGCCTTAGATGCATTTTGCACCAAGTTCTAAGCTGCCTGGTGCCTAACTGGCATTTGGCTCTTGGATTTCTAACAAGAGGGTCTTCAGACTTTGAGCGCTAAAATTTGCATGTAGTTTTTGACATTTTATGTGCCCTTGGGATACAGTGAGAATTCATGGTCAATTTCCCTGGCAGCCTTGAGGCATACATAAATCACCTGACAAATCTCTGGATCTAGGGCTGTTCTGTATTTCGTATGATCTCTTTCCATTGACAGCTAGGAAATCATCTTCTGTGCTTTTATGAGACGGGGCCATCTGATTTTTATGTTTTGGTCATATGTCTGCATTGGGTTTTTCTGTAGGACATTCAGTACTTAACCTGATATGATAAACTGTACTTCCCAGGGACTGGGTAGATAGATATGAAGCCTTTTGAAGTAGGATGGATTCATCCTATGAGACATATTTATGATGACTCTAAATGCCATTTTTTTAAAAAAAAAACTGTCGTTTCTTGACACACAAGGACTAAACAGAAACTATCTATTAGAGGAAGCCAGCTATTGGGACGGGGTAGGTTGAAGGTGTGGCCAAGATGACCTGGGCATCTTCCCTAGCATTTTCTTTCTTATATGGGCATTTCCTAATATTATAGACACACATAGAAATTACAGCCACTTTTGCTTGCACTCCAAAATCACTGCAGCCATGAAATTAAAAGATGCTTGTGTCTTGGAAGGAAAGCTATGACAAGTCCAGACAGCATACTAAAAAGCAGAGACATCATTTTACCAACAAAGGTCTGTAGAGTCAAACCTATGGTTTTTCTACTAGTCATGTATGGATGTTGAGAGTTGGATCATAAAGAAGCTTGAGTGCTGAAGAATTGAAGCTTTTCAACTGTGGTGCTGGAGAGGACTCTTCAGAGTTCCCTGGATTGAAAGGAGATAAAACCATTCAATCCTAAAGGAAATCAATCCTGAATACTCATCGGAAGGGAAGTGCAGTCACTCAGTCCTGTCCGGCTCTTTGCGACCCCATGGACTGTAGCCTATCAGGTTCCTCTGTCCATGGAACTTTTCAGGCAAGATTACTGGAGTGGGTTGCCATTCCCTTCTCCAGGGAGTCTTCCTGACCCAGGGATCGAACCTGGGTCTCCCACATTGCAGGCAGATGCTTTACCATCTGAACCCCCAGGGAAGCCCATTCATTGGAAGGGCTAACGCTAAAACTGAAACTCCAATACCTTAGCCACTTGATGTGAAGAACTGACTCATTGGAAAAGACCCAGATGCTGGGAAAGATTGAGGACAGAATGAGAAGCAGGGGACAGAGGATGAGATGCTTGGATGGCATCACCAACTCAATGGACATGAATTTGAGCAAACTCTGAGAGCGTGCAGGACAGAGGAGCCTGGTGTGCTGCAATCCATGGGGTTACAAAGAGTCGGACACAACTTAGCGACTGAACAACAACGACAACAACAATTACAGCTGAAAAAACCTTTTCAACCAAACAACAGATTCTCTCTTTGGATAACACAATCTGTGTATGTACCACATATAATGAAACAAAATCACTCATAGGGACCCTCTGATGAGTTTTAGAAATGAGGTCCCCTAAAAGCCTGCCCTTGTCAACTCTTGAGATTAAATGCTTGTTGGGGAAAGATGAGACTTTTAAAAATGTCTCTTTGTCCTCATGGTACACTTTCCTTTGACCTTCCTCTCTCATCTGTTGGTGTTCAGGTTGTTGCATTAATAGAGCTTTGAGGTGAGCATTTCACAGTTGGGGGTGGAGAAGGTGAGCTGCCTTGAATCCTGTTGAGGTTACTATGTGAACACATTTGCAAAAGGGACGAAAACAGTAATAAAGGTGTCCACTCTAAACCCTTTGAGAAATAGCAAAACACCAAAGGCTGCTGTTTTTCAACTGGGATCCCGATGGGCTTTGTGGATTCTGTTTTTTAAACAACAACCTATTTGACCATCTCAGAGGCTCTGGACCTTGCATTTGAACTAAAATCAAACCAACCCACCAACCAGAAAAAACCAAAAAACAAAATAAAAACAAATTTGTGTCATTTTCCAGAAAAATAGCTGCATTATTATTTAACATATATTGCCCTCTAGCAGATGATTCAGTATTGCAAGCATTTTACTCAGAACGTTTTTCCTTACCCGCTCTCTGGCATACATGTTACATCTGTATTCCAGACCTCGAGCTGGTCTAGGAAGACATGCGGAGAGAATCTGCCCTCTTGGCTGGCCTGGGCTCCCAAGTGCTCGGTACAAAGGCTGGACTGGGCTCTAATGCACGCAGAACTGAAGAGCAGATGGGCACATGCTAAGGACGCAGACCAAGCAGCTCCATTCTACAGAACTCACTGCCATGACCAGCGTGAGGGCAGCGCAGCTTGCCAGGGCAGGGCTGGATGGACGCTGAAGACAGCTGGCATCTTAGGACGAAGGGCTGGGACGGATCACAAATGGTTGTTTGTTTCATTAGAAGTGGGGGGCATCACAGGGGTCCTAGCGGTGGGCACGTGTGAGTGGTGAGCTTGGATGCTACCGAGCCTAACTCCTGGGGCAATTTCAAGTATTCACTGGTGATGTCTGAGGGAATGCCCCCAAGTCTCAGCAGAACAACCAAGATGCCCTCCTCTTGCTTTGGGCATTGGTCCATTTTCAAAGTGACTCTCATGAAGACTCTGCACGGCAAAGGCACTAAACAGTCACTGAGCTTGGAGGCAATGCATGGGTTATTGTATCTACATTGCAGTATTACAAGTGAGCAAGGTTCGTTTCAGTTACTGGTGATACTAATTTCTTCAATCTACTGATTCTGAAGATACTGCATCAGGCTCAATGCCATGCCCTTCATATTTTTCAATTCACTTCCACGTTCAATTAACATGATTATAAAAGTAAAGTTAAAACTAATTATGCCTGCATATAATTCCATCACTCGCAACTCAGCATTTGCAGATACCAGAAGCCATAGCTAATATGACAATAGTTCCTAATACCCTGGAAATGTGACTTAATTGCCATTTAAGTTGACACCATGATATAAATAGTGACACTACTATCATTTCGGGGTCATTACTCTGTGAGGAAGAACAGGGTGCAACAATCAAGTTATGGTAGAAGGGTCATGAGGTTGCATCAATATCAAGACAGTAACTGAAGTGGTGAGGAGATGGGAAACAGTATGACTTGGAGCAGTTGAAATGGCTGCAGTCTAAGAAATGAAAACTTTTCTGAAAATGCATTTTACTGACATCCAGTAAGTGCTGGGTCCCCAGGATTTTACCTGTGGGATAAGCTGGGCCCTGCCTTGCCTCTCCATCCCATTGCCCGGGTACTGCTGTATACAGATCCTCCTGCTTCTCTCCCAGCCCTCCATCCCTTCTTCTCTCTACACAACCATCTGTCACATTTTACAAAAGTGAAAGTCTGACAGTGTCATTTCTCTGCTCAAAGTCATCCAGCGGCCTTTCTGACTTGACAGATAAGAGATTCTCACATTGTCAAGCAAACCTATCAGGACCTTGGAGACGCTGCTTCCTTTGCATCGTGAACCATCTCCTGCCTCCCTTTCCTACCACTCAGGTGTGGACTTGCAGCTGCATGAAATCACTATCCTTAACGCCACCGCCTGCCCCAACCTGCGGCCTCATGTGCCTGTGCACCGCTATGTGGAGAGGCGTGTGTGCTAAGTTGCTTCAGTCACGTCCAGCTCGTTGTGACCACGTGGACCGCAGCCCTCCAGGCTCCTCTGTCCACAGGATCACTAGGCAAGAACACTGGAGTGGGTTGCCATGGCCTCCTCCAGATCTTCCCAACCCAGGGATCGAATCCATGTCCCTTGTGTCTTCTGCATTGGCAGTCAGGTTCTTTACGAGCACCACCTGGGAAGCCATGTGGAAAGGCAGTCAGACTCTTTTCCCAGCCAATCTCCAGCCCATAGTTACCTGCTCGATTCTTATCTGCCTTTCAAGACTCATTCAAACTCATCTCCTTGCTGGTGCCTTGCTTGTCTCCTCCAGGAAGCGTTGTCTCCTCCATCTCACTACCACACAGCATCCTGTTTTTAATCTCTGCAGTTGCACTTGTCATATTTTTAATTCATTTTAATCATGCATTATGTTCTTCACTCAACTATACACTGTTAAATACAACCACCAATCTTTATGCCAGAACTCAGCTCACTGCTTCATCTATAGGCAGTCTCTATAAGATGTTCAGTTCTATTTTTGATAAAGAAAGACTTTGGTCTAAAGAAGAGATGGTCGAGGACATGATAACTCTCTTGGAGTATCTGAAGTGTTGTCTTATAGAGAAGGATTTGGGCTCATTCTACCTGGTCCTGCGTGTGAAGCTTGGTCGATGCATGGAAGATACCATGAGACAGACAGTGTATCAATATAAAGAAGAATATCCTGAATGTCACCTGCTCAAAGGGAGAATCAGCTGCTTCTTGAGACAGGGAGTGAATATCTGATAACTGAGACATTTAGGCTAAGCTGGAAATTTTGTAAAAATTACTCAAGTACCAAGTGGATGAGCACACTTGCTGTCTTTTTATTTTTTGATATAATGATTAAAACATGGCACGGTTGTTCCATTACTCGAGTTGTCTATATCTCAAAGATAATAAACCCATAAATGAAATTGTTGGGACCCAGATCTGTCCATACCATTCGCCTGAGATGCTTGATACTAATTACTGAATATTAAAGATATCAGTACTTGTTTTTACCAGGATATTTACTAAATATATGGTGCCAATCCAGAAAGGTTTGTAACATACTTTAACATTTAAGATTTTGATTTTTTCAAAGGACATTTCATGTTTACTGGGGTGTGGTCTACTGATTCTGGAAGATGGAAATGAAAAGAAAGTTTTCACTTTCTTAACTTGATTTCAAAATAGCATCAAGATCATGGTTACAGTTTTTATTTTCAATTAATAGCCTGAATGCATTCAAATGTTATGAGTTCACCTGTATATTTTGAGAAATAAGAGAAATTTATACCATGAAGTTTCCAAAGACTTCATTATGGTTGTGAAAGATCCATTACTATGCAAGATTTCTTGTATTACTTTATTTTATGCTGCTTTTATTTTTTTATGCAGCAGTATGAAATGGATAAAATGATAATGGTGAATTTGAGATGCTGGACCATAATGGTAGTATGAAGCTAATTGATCATTTTTCCTCTTTTTATAAACTCCAGTTTTATTGCAGCAGCTAAACCTTATCCAGTCCCAAATTAAGCTTCTTTATATTATTACAACCACATAAGAACAAATTTCTATTACCTAAATAAAGCCCCAGAGGAAATTTGACTCACACTAGTATATCCTCTTAAAGATGCCTATGGCTGCTTGAAACGTGATGTGCCTGAAAATTCATTTTGCCTGCAAATTAGGCAAAGTCCTTCAAATTAAGCTCAGGACAAAGAAACTGGCTTTCTGAATGAAGTTTGTTGCATTATTGAACAGAACACTAATTGCATCTTCCAATTCTCTAGTCAATCTAGTAATACACCACCATATTAGAGAAACATCTCTTAAGAATCTGAATCTGCCAGATCACCAAGCGGGCACCAGCCAGATGGTGCGTTTGATGTTTCCTTCACACCTACTGACTTCTAGGAACACATGACTCCTTCATGCCACCACCTATGAGTCTGACCACAGTCTAACCAGCAAGAGAGATGCCCATCTCGAATTCAGGGCAATCACTCAACAGAAATGTATGGAAGTGACAGGATGTTAAGGCTTATTTTAGGGCTTCCCTGGTATTTTCGCTGGTAAAGAATCTGCCTGCAATGCAGGAGACTCCTGTTCGATTCCTGGGTTGGGAAGATCCCCTGGAGGAGGGCATGGCAACCCACTCCAGTATTCTTGCCTGGAGAATCCCATGGACAGAGGAGCCTGGTGGACTACAGTTCGTGGGGTCACAAAGAGTCAGACATGACTGAGTGACTATGCACAGCAAGGCTTATCTTAGGAAGTTACTATGAGGATGTATTAGGATAGCTTGTGATTTTGGCAGGTATGTGAAGTGTTAAGTCCTTTTCACCTGTTTCCCAGTTTCTGTAAGGTTCTATGTGTCACTCATAAATATATTCTATCATGGAGTGATATGCAGTTCTTTGTACTTGCTTCTCCATCATACCACCATTAAAAAATATTTATGCAACAAAGTCCAGACACTATTTTAAGTTGTATAACAGAAAGGTTTCACTGGGTCAACTAGTTAACTAGGTGAAATCCATACATGAAGAATGGAATCAGATGTATATATTTTACATGTAGCTCAGTCAGTAAAGAATCTGCTTGCAATGCAGGAGACCCAGGTTCGAATTCTTGGTCGGGAAGATCCACTGGAGAAGGAAACCTGCTCCAGTATTCTTGCCTGGAGAATCCCAGGGACAGAGGAGCCTGGCAGGCTATAGTCCTTGAGATCGCAAGAGTTGGACATGACGTAGTGACTAAACCACCACCACCACCACATATATTTTAAAGGTTACTCTCTGTCTAGCGTCTATCACCCATCTATAGTCTAATCTCCTTAAAAATGATCTTTTAAGGCTAAGATTGGAAAAATAGTGTCCAACTGGTTCCATTACCATTTCTAAAGAAGAATACACCAGCAGAAGGGCTATAGTGGACGTGAACCTTTAAAAAAAAAATTAAGAAAAGGAGAAACTGAGAGTTAAAGAAGGTTCCCTAACTAGATGGCTTAATGATCCAATCGATCCACAAAGAGGATAGAGATGCATCAAACTGGTCTAGACTGACACCACTAACCATCAAGATTATCCTGGGAGTAGGTCTTGCTAATGTTTCATGCCCTCCGAGTGACACTGAAATTAAAATTTGGCTTCTCCTAGAAATTTCCTCTGAGGAAATCACTGACTATGCTTTCTCTTTGAAGCATCACTGCAAACAGCAGTACCATTTCAAATATTAATTGAGGACTCACTTAGCTCTGTACCAGTGTCCCAGGTCAGAAGTTCATTTCAGATTGACATTTTGAATGTGGATATTGACTTATCTACTTCAGTGTGAAGAATAGGTTTAATAAGGAAGAAGGGCTGCGTCAGCACATCGGAAAAGTAGAACCACAGTCTGGATTAGAGATTGTGAGAGTCTGTATATACTAGAGGCAAAAAAGAGAGGATGAAACTGTTGGGGGGGGGGGGGGAGTGGGGGGGGGGCGGGTATTAAGAAGACAGTATTAGGAGGACTTGATCAACGTGGATATATACATGAAGCAGGGTTTCAAGAAGATTCTCAGGTTTCTTCTATGAGTTTCGTATTACCCAGATTTGGAGATACTGATAATGTTTGAATGTATTGGGGGAAAACAAAATTTGTGGATCCTCAAAGCTGAAGACTATACTTGGACCAAATTTGACTTTTCCAAGGTAGTTCTATCATGTTAGACATGAATGATTTTTATTTTTTATTTATTTTTTTTACATGAATGATTTTTAAACTCCAATAACTATGTGTTAGTTGCTCAGTCGTGTCCAGCTCTTTTGGACCCCATGGACTGTAGGCCACAAAGCTCCTGTCCATGGAATTCTCCAGGAAAGAATACTGGAGTGGGTTTCCATTTCCTACTCCAGAGGATCTTCTTGACCCAGGGGTTGAACCTAGGTCTCCTGTATTGCTGGCAGATTCTTTACTTTCTGAGCCACCAGGGAATACAGAAATGCAAATATATTAACAACCTTTCATAGAAGTTATAATGAAGAGCACATATAATGAAGAACACAAAAATAAAACTGCTTATAAGTTTCAACTTTATCTCTTTCCTTCCCACAGGTAATTAGGTTTGGTTTATTTATTTTTAATTTACAAAACCGTAATTCTTTTTTTCTGATATATTAGTTCTAAGAACTATTAAGAATTTTCTCATTAAATAAATAACCAAAGAGTTTGTCATGTTATAGAAAAAGCCTATTGTTACTGAAAACAAATGTGTCAGTAGCTGAAAGGATTTTCAAAAGGGAAGAAGTCCCACTAAGAATAGGAAATTTTTTTATTGGGTCTTTGCTTTTTATTTAGTGGAAATATTAATATTTTGGTGGCAGAACAAGAGAAACATTATAATACCACGGCTACCAGTAATGGTCATCTGTTAACTTGTCTTTCTTCAAGTCATTTCTCAAGGGAACTACTCTTCACTGTGGTTCTGGTGGGTGGGTCCATCAAGGGTCCTATCTCACCACAGTGGTGGAGCCAAGGATAAGTCTGAACACCTAATTTCCCTAGACACTATGATTGGTCCAGAGTAGGCACATGACCTAATCAGGGCCAATCAGGCTTCTTTTTGGGACTTGGAAGTTTTCTGGAGAGAGTTTCTCTTTCAGAGACCATGAACTGTATTTATCCTGGGGCTTTGGACCAGGATTCCCTGGTGGCTCAGGCAGTGAAGAATCCACCTGCAATGCCAGGGAGACCCAGGTTCAATCCGAGAGTCCGGCAGATCCCCCGGAGAAGGAAATGACAACCCACTCCAGTATTCTTGCCTGGGAAATCCCATGGACGGAGGAGCCTGGAGGGCTACAGTCCCTGGGATTGCAAAGAGTCAGGCTGGACTGAGCGACTAACACAACAACAGCTCTTGCTCTGTGTTGACATAAATCGCTAGGGAATAAAGGAAATTGAGAGATGAAGTGACCCAGACAGAGTTATAATGGTATCAATTGAGGGCCTGCATTCATCTTTGCCTGAACTATTACTATCTCCTGAGCCAACAAATTCTCCTGTTTTTTACAGTTTAGTTTGAATTTCAATGGAAAGCATACTGGATACTTATATACCCTGCACTGAATTGTGCTTTTCAGCTCTCAAAGCTAGAACATACAGATTATCTGAGGGAAGGAAAGACCTTAGTTTATTACCAATAGCACTTCTAATTTACAGATCTGAAAGCATCGTTAAACACAGGAGGGAGTAAAAAGGACCCCTGAGTAACCTAACTATATGATAAAAGGAAAAGAGAACTTGGAAACAGAATTTATGTGGATTTTAAGTTGAGTATCAATTCTGCAATGCTTTGATGTCCTTCCCAATTCCTAAGTTCAATAATTTATGGTCAAATACCACTGAGCACAGGAAGTAATATATATTTTTTAAATCATTCTGACTAAGCGGTTAAAATCAAAGCTGTCAATAGGCCAACTATTTGGGAGTTGATTTTATACTCAGAACACAACTGACCTTTCCCCTGACACAACTGCCACAGAAGTGTCATATACGATCAGTGAATTCCAGGCACATAAAAGCTGTCTTCATTTGTCTATCAGATAAACAGAAGTATGGGAATAGAGTAAGAACAAAAAAAAGTTTGTAAAGTCACTCTACCTGTGTTCTAGGACTTCGAAAGTTAGAAACAATGGAGTATAATAAGTGTATAAGAGTGTTAGTCACTCAGTCGTGTCCAACTCTTTATGACCCCATGGACTGTAACCCTCCAGGTTCCTCTGTCCATGGGATCTCCCAGACAAGAATATTGGAGTGGGTTGCCATTCCCTTCTCCAGGGGATCTTCCTGATCTACGGATTGAACCTGGGTCTGCTGCATTGCAGGCGGATTCTCTACCATCTAAGCCACCTGGGAAGCCCCAGAAACAATATTAGGAATCATTCGTTCAACTTTCAAAAACATTATGTCAGGATATTGTCACACATAATTCCTAGGAAATTGAGTTAATGGGATGTTGATGTATAGTGATTTTCTAAACCCTTATTTTCCTACAACTATCCCAAATGTACAACAGGTGTCCACAGAATTACATGAAAAACTTTAAAACAAAGCAATATTAATTCGTGGTTGTGATATGAAAACAACCAACTCTCCTTCCCACCTGTGCCACCGACATCCTGTCTCTGGACCTCTCTTCCCCATTCAGGTGACTCCCGTTCATCCCTATCATTACCTCTGGATGTGATACCAGACCCTCCCCTTCCCTAATTCTGGGTCGGTGGTCCTTCTCCAGCGCTCACTGATGTGGGGACACGTCACTCACAACTGTCACTGTCCTTGGCTTTCTCTGCTAGACTGGAAGCCATGTGAGCCAAAGATTGTGTCAGACTGAGTTCTGGATCCCAGAAGAATAGCACAGTTCCTAGCACATACATTCAATGGATTATGTGTTTGAATGAACACAGGAATGCTGACTCTGGCTCTAAATCATCATTGAAGATCTTACTTAAAGGATATTCAACACACTACGTGCAAATGGATCTCACCATGAAACTGTGCTTAAATGGTTTTTGTTTACCACCAAACCTCTGACTTACCAGAGTATGAGGACATTAGGTCTTGATCACCTGTTAGTTCTGTAGTTATTAGTCCTGAATGGTCATTAGAATCCCCTGGGGAAACTTTAGAAACATATAGATCCATTGTACTCATTTACACCAGGCTCCCTGGGGGTGAATGCCAGGCATCAGAATTTTTCAACAGCTCGCTAAGTGATGTTAACATTTAGCCAAGGGTTGAGACACATTGAATTAGCTAATGGGTGGGAAGGCTCCCTACTATCCAATCTGCTTTCCTGTGACATTCCTGCTGTTTCTCCGGAGGTTATTGGGATCACAGCCTAATAAAGGACATGTGCTGAGGGCTCACCATGTGCCAGGCACTTTCCATACATTATCTTCACAAAATCCCAACTGCTTCCATTTATAATAAGTAAATGAGGCTCAGGGGGTTAAGAAGGAACAGAGTCTGAATTGGGATACCCTTTTCTCAGAAGTCAGACCATGTCCTTTATATAACAGTACATCATGCAGCCTGGATGGTATTCTGATTATGCTCGACAGAGAACTGGTCGGTGACCTCAAGTATATAATTGGTTCACCCTATAGGTAATGAGCTATTTATCCTTCCCTGGGTCAAAGAGGTGTCAGAAAAATGAAGATAGAAAGTTTGATCTTCAATGTGATTCTCATGCCAGCAAAACTACACTGATGGGCAGTTTCTTTGAAAGAAGCTAGCTAAAAAAGTTCAGCACCAGCAAAATAAAACCCAAGCTATGACTTTCCTTCTTGACTTGCTAATTCCTGTATATGTTTTATTCATTCAACAAACATAAATGAAATGTCTTCTTTGTTGCAGATGCCGTATTATGTGTTGAGACTATAAAAAAAGAATAGCTTGATTATCTCCTCAGTCCTAAAATAAATGTAGGTATTCTATTAATCAACAAACTTTCCTTTCTAAAAATGTCTATCTGAAGGTTGAAAGCAAGATTTTATTCTAAAAAATTTGAAGGCAGTTACCTCCTTCCAAAGATGTTAAATTATGAAAACATGCAGTATCATCAGGAAATGAGAAGAAAACAAAAATCCATAGATATGACAACTGAATTCTTGACCTATTTAGAACTGTTTAGGAATGCTAATAGGCTGAAATCTCTCTTCACTTACTCCAGGCTTTTCACATATTCTAAAACACAGCTGGTGAAAGAAATATCACAGTGGCCAAAGATTCTAAAGCTCTTTTGTTTTATATGAACTTGGGGATGGCCAAATTTCTCCCCATTCATCAGATAATTAGAATTTTCATCTGTGGTTCAGGAAAACAATGTGCTGAGTTAGAAGCGGGAAGCCACGTGCTCCCCTGGGGCCAAGGGAGACGCTGCTTCAAAAGAAGGCATTGGGAAGCTTCGAGTGTACAGTGCCCTTGTCGTTAAACAAAGAGGAAAGAGAACAGACAGGAAGCAGGGGCGAGTCCAGCCCCATTGCCCCGTAAGGAAGTGAAGCTCTCAGCTCTGCACTTGACCTTGGAGAGGGGTAACCTTTCACGCGCTGAGCCATTCGTAACGACGCTACCTAAGAGAGGTACTGGCGACAGAACGCTCACTGCTCGGCTACTGGCACATCCTCCCCTTGACTCACCTCTCCAGGCAGTGGTGGCGGCTGCCCTGTTCGAGGCTTTACCTGGTCCTGACTCACTGGAGCCTCACGGCGACCATGAGAGAAGTCTCCACTTTACACCTAAGGACCCCGAGGCACAGACGGGCAAAGGGATGTGCCCAAGGGCTGGGCGTGGAGGGCAGGTGTTCGAGCTCCAGAGCCCATGTACTTCACTCCGGCCTCCATCTCCTCCCACTAGGATCTCTGCTTCCTTTTGTCCACGATCCCTCAGCCAACTTTGCCTCACACCTGTGAACTGAGTGCATTGAAGCTGGGGCTCTTCAGAGCTGGTGAAGAAAGTAGTCACAGAAGACCTACCCGGTCTGGGAGAACAGAGCCTTAGGAAGCTCGGGGTGCTCCAGGGCTGGGGCTGCTGGGGAGAGACCCGCTGAGACGGGCAGTGGGTTTACTGGGCTCTCGTCAAGGCGCAGAGCGTCCATTCTGTATAGTGAGACGGCTCTGTGTTCCCCAGGCCAGAAATGCCTTCTCAGTGAGAACAGGTTGATTGGACTACGTACGTCTCAAGAGGAGGAAGCTGACGCTGGGTGGGCAGAGTAAATTGGGGTCTAAGCTCCTTGGCCTAGGCAGGCATGTGGAGAAATAATCTGTCGAGAATTATTACGTAGAGAACTGTAGAGAATTGTTGTGTAATGTGTAGAGAACTGGGACATTCGGGACGTGGCTGGTTGATGGGGTCGATACTGTGTTCACTAGCCGGGGCTTGCAGGGGTGGGGGGCGGTGGGAAATCATCAAATGGGAGTGAGTACAGGTCCTGCAAGACGGGAGGGAGATTGTTAGTTAAACTGTCTCTTGTGCAGTTTCTCAGCCTCGGATCTACTGGCATTTGGGGTGGGCTGATTTTCGCTGTGTGTGGGGACTGTCCTGTGAAGTGTAGGGGATTTAACGGCATCTCTGGCTTCTCCCACCCCCCAAAATGTCCCCAGACATTGCCAAGTGTCCCCTGGAGGGAATTCCATTCATGTCCCCCTCCCCACTTGCTGAAAAGCACTTCCTTCCAGCCTAGACGCTGGAGTTTAGTTTCCAGGGACTAGGTCTATCTGAGGTGCTGACAGTCTTTTTCCTCTCTTAGGCTGCACAATAAGAAGCTTGATATAAAAATTCCTGAAACTTCATCTCTATTTTTTCCCTCCCTTCAACCCTTCATTCTTCCTTCCTTGGCATTTGCTCACCTCCCCGCTCTCTTTGAACATATTACCATCCCTGGGGGAAGATTATAAGAGGAGCCTCTTGTCCTTAGCCCTGGAGAGGGAAAGGGCAACCCACTCAGGACTCTTGCCTGAAAAACCGCACAAACAGCCCTGCGGGCTACAGTCCACGAGGCACAAAGAGCCAGACATGACTGAGTGACCAGACTTATCCTTAGGTCTCCTCAACTTTCTTCACTTCCTATGAAGACAGGGTGCAGCTCTCTAAACCAAAATTACCTATAATCATGTTCTTGGTCCTAATGTGTAGATATTATTGCAAAGTGAAAGTGAAAGTTGCTCAGTCGTGTCCGACTCTTTGCGACCCCATGGACTACACAGTCCATGGAATTCTCCAGGCCAGAATACTGGAGTGGGCAGCCTTTCCCTTCTCCAGGGGATCTTCCCAACCCAGGGATTGAACCCAGGTCTCCCACATTGCAGGCTTATTCTTTACCAGCTGAGCCACAAAGGAAGCCCAAAACTTCTCTTTTAAACAGAAAACAGAACCTTCATTAGTTAGCTTCCCAACTCAGAGTGTCAGGGTTTCTGAGAGCCCCTTCATTGCCTCACTCCTGACTCAACATCCTTTCTGTCCTCATTCACGCAAAAAACTTAGTGAAGGCGATACCCTGGCCTGGGCTCCTGCTGCCCTTCCCTCTGCCTGGGGGAGGGCGAGCACTCTGCTTACTCTGCTTCCAAGCACAAGGCAGGCAGCCTTCCAATGGTCGCCTTTTTCAGCACGTCTCCTGTATTGCTCTTTGTAAAGTAAGAGGAAAAAATAATGGTTTAAAAATAAAAGCAGGGGCTTCCTTGGCAGTCTAGTGGTTAAGACTCTGTGCTTTCACTGTGGGAAGTGCAGGTTTGACTCCTGCTCAGGGAACTAAGACCCTGCATGCCCTGTGGTGTGGGCAAAAACAACAACAACAGAAAGATATGAATATATAAGTAAAGAAAAACAGAAGATAATGCTCGTCTGAACAGTGTAAGAAAAACAAAGTAAAGCAGACTTACCGGTCAAATTGGCAAGTAAAATGTTGAATTACAATGAAAAACACACCAAAGAGTTAGGAATGATTAATGAGAAGTAGATAAAGTAAGAACAAGGTGAAGAAGATTCCATTATTGGAGTCAAACATTAAAAACTGGCCTTCAACTGAAAAAAATTGATAAAATAGTAAAATAAGTAAAGATCGTATAAAAGGGCCAATAATGTAAGTGACCAGGAAATCTAAAGCCCGAAAGCCTCGTAAGTGAAAAGATGAGAAGTCAAAATAAGGCTAAAATAATAAGTCACTAGATAAAGTGATCAGAAACAAACAAACAAACAGACAGAAGAAATAAAGAATGAGGGGAAAGGAGGGCCCCAAAACAGTTAATAGAAAGTAAAACGAGGACTTCCCTGGTGGTCCAGCAGCTAAGGCTTCACTCACAATGCAGGGGTCTGGGTTCAATCCCTGGTCAGGGAACTAGATGCCACGTGCCTCAACTCAGAGTTCACATGACAACGAAGACCTGGCACAGCCAAATAAATAAATATTAAAAAAAAAAAGTAAAAAAAAAAAAAACGAACTAAAAGCAAATAATAGGGAAGGGATTAAGACAACACATTTTCAAAGGTTCAAGCAATTTAAGAGACTAGTAGTGAACGTGAAGAAAAAAAGATCAAGTGGGTTGAAAACTTGAAGCCAGGCAGCATCAGGTGACCAGAAGGTGGTACTGCTGAGTCTGTCAGAGATGCGGTGGCCAGATCAAATATTTGCCAGATAGTTGCAGATTGGGCAAGCAGTCCTCTAAGAGGGCCAGCTAAGGAGAGGTCCCGGACTTGATTTTTCAGCTGCCAAGGCAGAGGCCACTGTGATGCCAGGGCGAGGACTATGTGCCCAGGGACGAGGGCTGTGTAGGGCCCCCTGGAAGCCCACACCTCTCCGCTGGAGGGACAGAAGGCAGAGCTCTAGGGTGCAGACCACGGAGGGGGCTTCCTGCACAATGAGCTTGCTGGATGCCACAGGACAGCAAGACCTCCTGACTAAGGGCGACATTGCTCACTTTCCTCCCCCAGTTTTCAGCCACTCATCTCATCAGAAAGTCAGAGCTGATGCACACCTAGAACCACGCGTTCTGGTGGGTCCTAGCCATTCCTGTGTTGCTTTCAGTCTCTCAGTCGTGTCTGACTCTTGAGACCCCGTGGACTGTAGCCCTCCAGGCTCCTTTGTCCATGAGATTTTTCAGGCAAGAATACTGGAGTGGGTTGCTATTTCCTTCTCCAGGGGCTCTTCCTGACCCAGGGAGTGAACACGTGTCTCCTGCTTTGCAGGCAGGTTCTTTACCACTGAGTCACCTGGGAAGTCCCGTGGAAGCCACCAATCTATCATTCCTTTTGAAGTCTTTCCCACACTTAAGCTATTCTCAGTCTATCCAGAAGAGGGCGCAGTCAGACATACCTTTATCCCCAAGAAACACTAGCCTGCCTCCTTCCCAACTTGGTTGCTTAATAACTGTAGTGTCATAATTTTATGACTAGTTGCAAGTACCTGCATAGAGAAACACCTTTAATTACAATCTCATTCACTTGGGCAGATTAAGTGAAACACTCGTTTGGCTATTTTAGCAGTTAAAAGCATACAGACATGATGAAAAATGACATTAATTAGGGTAACAGGAGAAGGACTGATCTGTCATCTTTCTTCTGTGGTTCTTTTATTTTTATGTTTGAAAATGATCGTTTCCATCAGGATTCCTCATACCGTCCCAGTACTAGGAAAGTAAAATCATGCTGCATTTATTCGTATGATATTTATCCATCATTTACTGTATACCAGGCAGGGGATAGACTTTGTGTGATGAATGAGATTAAGACTCTACCTTGGAACTTCTCTGGCGGTCCAGTGGTTAAGACTCTGCACTCCCAGCGCAGGGTGGGGGCCGGGTTTGATCCCTGGTCAGGGAACTAGATCCCACATGCTGTAACGAAGACCCGGCACAGCCAAATAAATAAATAAATAAATAACAATAAATATTCAAAAGTCAAATGAATGAAATTTTAAAAGACTCTATGGAGTTTACAGTCTTCTTGAAGCAAGAAGACACAGAAAAAGAGGCCACTTCAGCCCAGTGTGATATGTGATGTGATAGAATGGCGCATACGCGCTCAGGGTGAACACAGCGGGTGAAGATCACAGCCTTGGGAAGGAGGGGAGTTTTCACTGGGGAGGCCGCAGGTGAGGACAGATAGACTGCAAGTAGGCAAAGCTGTAGGATGGATGGGGAGCTCTGCTGGAGGAGCTGCTTCAGGTCCAGGAACAGCAAATGCAAAAGGCCTGAGATGAAACACAGAAAGGCAAGTGCCTGCGTCCCCAGCAGGAGACGGAAGAGACGCAGGTTCGGTCCCTGGGTCGGGTAGATCCCCTGCAGAAGGAAACGGCAACCCTCTCCAGTATTCTTGCCTGGAGAGTCCCATGGACAGAGGAGCCTGGAAGGCTACAGTCCATGGCGTCACAGAGTCGCGCATGACTGAAGCGACTTAGCGCACACACACAAATGAGCCTCCAGAGAGCGTCCTCATCCCTTCCATCAGGTGAAGTTTACTGAAGAGACGGCGATCCTGAGACCTGGGAGCAGGCTTCCACCAGATATGGACTCTGCCAGCACCTTGATCTTGAAGTTCCCACCCTCCAAAGCTGTGAGAAATAAATTTCTGTTGTCTTATAAGCCATCCAACCTTGGTATTCTGTTATAGAGGCATGAATGGACTAAGAGAGGAGCTAAAATGAAGAGAGGAGTTACGTCTGAGACATTTAGGAGGTAGGCTTGACAGGACAGGGTGGTTTTGTCCTCAAGAATGATTGCCAGGGTTCTAGCTTGGCAAGCGGGCTCTTAGGGTCACCCCCTCACAGACACAGGGGATGTAGAAGTGAGTGGGCAAGCCGAGTTTGGGACCTGCTGAGATCGTGGGGTCCAGCGGATACGGCTGTGGGGCGCAGGAAGATGATGAGGGCTGAAGGAGAGTTTGAGAGACATCAGCTCCCAGCTGGTATGCGGAGGTGCGGGGGTGGATGGAGCCCCCAGGCAGAGACCCTGCAGGGAGAAGAGAGGAGTGGAGGGCCAGGCAGTGAGGAACCACACGATGCAGGGGGCATAAGGCGGCACGGGGGCAACAGAGGACCCCGGAATGACCAGGGAAGTGGGAAGGAAGATCCTCAGAGAATGTGGTGGCCTGAAGTTCAGCAAACTGCTGTTTCAAGGGGAGAGTGGTTCACAGCGCTCGATGCACCGGAAAGTCAGAGAGGAAAGACACCACAGGGTCTGCTACGTTTTGGAACAAGGACATAAAGGGCCATTTGGGTGGAGAGGACTTAGAAGAATGATAAAGCCTGAAGCCAGACTGAGGATGTAGATGATGAAGGGTGTAAGTGATGAAGGACATAAGGGAAAGGTGGGCACAAAAAATTAGGTGAACTGTGAGCGTGTGTGTGTGGGTGTGGTTGTGGGTGTGGGTGTCTGTCTGTCTGTCTGTCTTAGGTAGGGGTAGTGAGTCTGATAGCTCGTGGCATTAGTAATAAGAGGATGGGTGATTGAAGGGGGGTTTATATTTTAGCATGGAGGGACTGGGCATGTTTAATGCAAATCTTCTAGAAGAAAGGAGTCAAAGGAGAGGTTGTGAAATGTTTTCTGAGTCCACTGTGTAGCAAAGGGACAGAGAAACCATGGCTGGCATGACTTTCATTTATCATTCAGTTCAGTTAGATGCCTTTCTCAGAAATGGCTCCTTTAAGAATAATATACGTGATCATCTTGATTTGAGGCCTTGTATCTGAATCTAGCTTTCCACATCTGATGCTGATCCAAGTGACTCGATTCAGGTGGAATTCACTGTGACAGCACACTGCTCAGGAAGGCATAGTGGGGCCTTACAGTTCAACATCAAGAAGGCATCATAGAACTTTCTGCTACTTCCCTTTGAATGCCACCCTTAGCCCATAGGAGACAGGCTCAAAACTGACCTTTCCAATTCTCTAGAGTGATCTTCCCATCACTCCCCCAAAACACAAGAGTGCTACTTAAAAGACAAGAAAGAACTGCAGAGATCAAAACCAACTGTGTAGGAACAAAAACATATAAGGCGCTGTCAGTTTGCTAGAGTTTTAAAAAAACGAGACTTTTATTCCCTAGAGAAATATGGTCAGAACTGTTTTCAGCACTGAAGAATGTTTCTCCACTGTTTGCTTTTATTTTTAACTACAGTCTCCCAGGGAGTACAGACTACATCCAATGCCTTTATCTCATTTTGTCCCAGGAGGTCTGGCATTTTGGGCCCCTGTGAAGTGTTAATTGGACCTTGGGTGGAGTGGGGGTGGGGTAGGTGACCTAGGCCTGCTCAGTTCAGAAAGGGATGCTCAGAACATCATAAGAACAAATAGTAATCAGCCCAAGAGAATTGTGCAAGGAATATGTGGTCCATATTTCTAAGGAATCAGAGAGGAGAAACTTCCTCATAAATCTACCAAATGGTTCTAAATCAATTACAACATTTGTGCCACGTGCAGTTTCCGGGTAATTTCCTCTGCCTTGAGACTGCAGCCTGTGTTAATACTCATGTCGAGTTACAAGGATAATGTCTGCAGATGGGTTTACTACATTACAGTGGGGAGCTGCAGTCTATATCTTTACGTAGACAAGGGTTATGACTGCTGCACGTGAAATCACTGTGGTATTGGAGGTTGTCTAATACATATTTACTCAACTTGCATTATTAATATTCTGTTAATTCCCTTAAATACCTCTGAGCATCTCCAATTAACATGAGGATGTAGAACTTGCTGCCTTGTCTCTGAGGAATAACAACATCACACCAGGTAGTCTGGGTTCATCTTCAGACACACACTGACCGAGGGCTTCTTTTTATTAGGCCGTCTCCCCTCTCCTGAGGTCTCCCTGATATGAACTCTGTAGCTAACTCCATTTAAAGTAGAGTTTTTCTCCACCCTGGCTGCACATTAGAATTACCTTAGAGTTTTGGAACATACACGAGTAAAATCCACCTGAGACCAATTAAATCACCATCTCTGGGGGCTGGAACCCAGGCATTCCGAGACTTGAAAATCAAGGATTAAAGTTCCAAAGAAGATGCTCTCATGTTGATGGGGAGAGCTGCATGAACACAGACACTCCCAAACTTGTATTTTAACGAGGAAACAGTCACCACCATGATGGAGGCTGGTTGGCTGAAGGGCCCTTTTATCACCATCGAGTAAAACTCAAAACTCCATTGCCCTTGCTTATTACAGTTGTGTTCATAATAAAAATAAACAGAAACATTATCAGATGAGAGTAGATTAAATAAGTAGAGGGTAGCCCCACAGTGGAAGGTTACACAGGTATTAAAGGCAATTATGCAAATTGTTTATTCATTTTCACTTATTTAGCAACTACTTTTGAGACTCTATTCTGTGTCAAATATTGTTCTAGGCTCTAGCTATTGTAGCGAGCAAGAAAGAGGCATTAATAATTTTTTTTTGCATTAATAATTTTTAAAAAGGAGTATAAAAACAGCATGCATGTTATGATTCTATTGTAGCATATATGCATAAAAACACAGGAGATCTATATTAAAATGCTGATTGAGATAGCTATCTCTGTGTGATGGGATTAACGATGATTTTCATTTTCTTTCAGGTTTTGGATTTTTTCTGTATTGGGCATTTATCTCTTATGTAATTTATGTATATCAGGTATATTCCATTCTGTTTCTCAGCCCACAGATCTAATGTGAGAATGTTAAATGACTTGTCACATAGCAAGACTTGTTCTGTAAAGTTGACAGCGTGGCTGGGCTGAGGTCAGCTACAGTTTACAGAATTTTGATATATTTTTAAACCTGATCATGCAAACCTGACTGCTGAGGTTTAAAGCATATTAAACAATAACCTCAATAATAATCACAGGCTTTCTGACTCTTTACTTTTATCCGCTTGCTTTTCTGTGCAAATGTCTGAGATATTAGAGACTTAAAAAGTCTAAAAAAGTACCTGTAATCTGCAGTGTTGAAACTAGCCACAAGATGGCGATAACATTTAAAAAGTGAAAAGGAGAGAGTTTTTCAGTGGAGATTCTGCAAGTCAGGAGTGGGAGACGGTTCCCAGGCAAACTGCCATCAACATGAGCTAATGGTCCCATGGACTACCTTTCTGTCTGGTCTTCCCCCACTTGCTCCAAGCTGGGCAGAGGGCACAACTGGCCTCAAGTAACTAGGAAGGTGGGTTCTTGAATCTTCTCTGCCTGGAGCAAGGGGGCTGCTTTGAGAGATTTGGAGGGCCTTGTGACCTGATTCAGAAAGGGGTTTTAGCCTCAAGTGAGCTGCCTGTGTAAAGAGGACCTCAGCTATTTTGTCCCCAAGGCTGGAGAAGATGGAAGGGTTTCTCTGATCAGCCTGAGGCTGGAAAGGAGAGGCTGACACTGGGTTGAAAGCTACAGGTGTTGTCATCACACAGGCTGCATAGGCCCCAGGCACGGCAGATCACAAGGAGGAGGGATGAGGGGGACCCCAAATCAGTTAAAAATCATGTACATAATGATGAAGGGCTCCGAGGGCCATCTTGACATAACCACAACCTGCCCAGGGATCAGCAGACCAGTTTATGGCATATCTCTCTACTTACTAACTTTGAAGCCATTCTGTTGTTCATATTATCCTGGTAGCCATTCCTAAGGAGAATCTGGAAAGGTAGGGAGAATAGGAGACCCTAAAAGCAGCCGTTTTCTACAGCTGACAAATCAAATCCAACTTTGTTGAAAGATAACAGCAAAGTCACTGTATATCCCTGAGATAGACATTCTCAGAAATACAGGTGTAGCCTCATCCAGCCAGCAAAATAGGCTTACTGAAGGCCTGGGAGTTCAGTAAACCTTCCTTTCCTCCTTCTCGTCCCCTTGCGGGTAGGAAGAGCACATTCCCACCCCATGGATTTTGACCTTGATGTTGCGACCTGCCCTGGACAATGAAATGTGACTATGGCGCACACCTCATGGAGGCACTTCAAGAAGCATTGCGTGTTTCTGCTAGTCCTCTTACTCTTTCTCTCTCAAAAGAGCAGCAAAGTCTAGATATCTTCACCATGGGTTCTGCAATTAGAAGACCCAGGGAACAGAGCTACCGCTTATAAGACAGCCCACACGTAGCATGAGGGAGAAATAATTGTCTCAACCCACGGAGATCTTGGAATTGTTTGTTACTCAAGCCAAACTGACTAACATAAAGTCATCCTGGAGGAGTGCATTTTCTAGATGGCTAAAGGGTATATTTCTTAGAGTGAAAATACAATTAAAAACACACGTTTCATTCACGATACACAAATTACTCAATTCACGGCCTTCGAAAGGGGTCAAAGGGCTGAATTAAAGAAATCTCCTTTTTTGATAGCTTTGGGTTTTTAAACCTTGTGATTAATTATAATGCACTAACCTAGATACAGTTGATTAAAATGTGGATTTCTGTTCAAAACTTTTCTGTTAATTGAGAGATTTCTTGAGATTAGGAGTATGGTAACAGCCATCTTTGTCTCTCTGGCACCTAGTATTAACGCCTGGCACATACTAATGTCACGTTTTCAGTGCTGGAGCATTGCTGCTCTTTCAACTAGAAAGGTAACATCCGAAGTCTGGGAAGTACTGGATGATAAGAGTCAGTGATGCAGTGAAGGAGAGAGGGCCTGAGTGCTGAGCTTTGCTGGTGGGTTTTGGGTTAACCGTAAGACTTGGGGCAAGGAAGAACACAGTATCTAGCTGCAGTGCGCAGTTCTAAGGACTCAGCAGCTTCACTCTCTGCAGGCACTGGGCATTCTGCCACAGAAGTCTCTTCCTTCTTCCTGTGGATGCACAGTCAAAGAACCCAGAAGTCCAAGAGGAGAGGGACAGGTGGACATGAGCTTGGGAAACCGAGGAGATGGCTTGATTTCCCAAACTGGGAAGGGAGGAACGATTAAACCACAGGAAAACCCTGGGGAAATGACTCACGAAACAAACCCCATAGGAGGAGCGGCAAAGAGAGAAGGAAAACAATCCCGGCCACTTATAAAGCCAGACTACAATTTTAAACCTTCAACTGAACAAAAAGGCAAAGCCCCAAACACTCCCCTCCAAGCTTACTAGGAAACCAATTTCCCAGATGATAGGAATTCTCTGATCAAAGGCAAACAGGCATTTCCCATCAAATGGGTCAAACTGCCTACATAAAACACCCAGGTTCATAATTCTTCAGCATTCTGAGAGGCAGTGAGGGATTTGGACAGCTTGAAGGCAATCATCCCCAAAATACTCCCCCAAATAGCACCAGATGAAATAGGCTACTTGAGAGCAGGATGAAAGCATTTCTTGAGCACAGGGCAATGTGGTTCTGATGCGAGGAGATTCCAAGGAACCTCCCTGTACTCCACAGGGATGTGTGGTCCCCTCTGCCCGTCTGTGACATCAGCGGTCACCGCAGATTTGCACTGTCCCCATGTGAGTCGAAGGATGCTCCTATTCAGCCCTCAGGACCAATGCTTTCAGTGACTCCTTTATCCACCACTTTTATTAGAATATGTCAAATCATCCTGTAATTAATTATGTATGATTAGTCTTTTCTTGGGCTTCCCTGCTAGCTCAGCTGGAAAAGAATCCACCTGCCATGTGGGAGACCTGGGTTTGATCCCTGGGTTGGGAAGATCCCATGGAGGAGGGCAATGGCAACCCACTCCAGTCTTCTTGCCTGGAGAATCCCATGGACAGAGGAGCCTGGCGGGCTACAGTCCACGGGGTCGCAAAGAGCCAGACACGACTGAAGTGACTAAGCACAGCACAGCAGAGTCTTTTTTTAAGAAACAAAACCAAGTTACTAGAGAACAGAGATTTGTGCGTGTGCGGGGTGTGTGTGTGTGTGTGTGTGTGTGTTGGTGGGTGTGTGTCTGTCTGTTCCCGTGTAATGTGTGCAGTGTGCAAAGTTCCTGGAGGTAAGAGGTACTCAGTGACATTGAATGAATGAATGAATGAATGATACATTGGTGCCATTTTGAGGTATACGGATTTCCAAGAATTCAACAATCTAATTCTGTAACTTTCTGGAATGAGTCATGAGGCTCATCTCTGTGTGCATACGATCCCTTTAATGAACGCTGTGCTAATTCACAAATGTATAAAAAGAAACGGAAATGGAAATAAAATCCATAAAGATTTCTATCTGCCTGGGCATAGCACTGTGCCAGGTCCTGGAAGGTAAAGACGTCTGGCATAGGTCCCTGCCTTGAAATGCTCATGATCAGCTATGAGAATGTGTGCAGCTGAAAACAGAGAGAGACGGTGACCTTACAAGGCAGGGCATGATGGGGCCAAAGGACGGGTACAGTTGGAGAGATAAAGATGAGATTTAGGGGAAAAGCGAAGAGACGAGGAGCAGATACGAAAGCAGAGAGAGAGTGGGACAGGCTCGCCGTCAAGATGCCATAACCCACCAGGCCTAACGCCCCAGGTTCATTAGCCTGAGCCAGTGCTGTCCTTGCAGGTGGGGAGAGGCAGCAAGGAATGGACCACCCTCCAGAGTAGGGAACTCTGAGAACTCAAACCCCTGGGGGCCGGGAGTTTGGGGCACTTTTTTCCTCTGTTATGCACTTTTTTCCCCCCTAAGATTCCGTACTTAAAAAAAAAAAAAAAGCCTGACATTCTTGTTTGGGTTTATCTGAGAATGCAAGCTCCTGAGCTGGCTCTCCGTCAGGCAGGGGCTGGCACCGGTGTCCTCGGTCAGGCTCCATCTCCGTAACTCATCATCTGGGTAACCTGGGAGGACCCCGCGGCTGGCAGAGCTGGATCCCTGCCCCCGGGGGCAGCAGCCTCCCGCAGGAGTTATCAAGGCTCCCGCTGGTCCAGCGCCTCCTTCAAACAGTGCTTTCTTCGCAGGAGGCTGCCGGGGAGCCATCAGTCACCTCTCAGAGGGCGCTCACAAAGCTGTCCTGGTACACCTGGGATGAGAAATCGCTTCTAAGCTTTCCTGCACCAGCTCTCATCCACTCAGAACATGACGCTAAGGGCCTGACAGTGCCTTACGGCATATTATTTTTCCACTGAACCTATGTAAAAACCTTTCAAGGAAGATAAGAGAAGAAAACCATCCTGTTTTCCAGAATGGCTGGCCACAGCTCCGGGAGCATAAGGAGCTTGCTTCCACCAGGAAATGCTGGCAAGGGTCCTGGTACTTCTCTTTCCTTTCTTTATTTTGACTACTTTCTTCTTTCCCAAATAGTTTTCTCCTTCTGTTTCTGAGGCCCTATTGCCCCCCTAAATTGATTTTAAGCAGGTGAAAATGTCACTTTCCATACAGCAAAGGCAGTGGTTAGCATTTGCTTTTAGGTATTTTCATATTTCTTTTCAGAGGTCTGACACTATGGTAACGAGACCAATCTCCACGAGTCATAAACAGGTCACGACGTGGGTTTTGGCAGTCAGTTTCACAGACCTGCTCAGTCTGTGTGCCTCCCTCGTGGGGAGACATCCTCTTCTTATTTCTGTCCCTTTCTCTTAAGCATCTTCAGTCTGTCCCTTTTGATGCCTAATTCTTTCCTGTCTAGCAACTTCTGCTTTCTTTTACATTGTTCTCCCACAAAGCTACTATCTATCTTTTCAACCCTGTTTCCCATTCAGGGGTTCCCAGGGATGGGCAGGTAGCAGGACCTGTCTCCCTTCATCTCACCTTGTTTCCTCCCCACCCCTCAGGTGTGTATGCACCAGTCAGTGGAGCCCCAGTCCCCAGGAAATGCCTCCTTCTTATGATTCATTTCCCATGACATCTCTGTGGCATTTGACCATGTTCAATTTTGCATGTTTGGTGGAGAGGGGGAACATACTGGGTCCTTGGTCTGCAGGACGCTTCTGTATCTTGCTTCTTTTCCTCCCTCTCTGATCTTTGACTCTGTTCTGACCTCATCCCTGCCTCCCGCATCATGGATATTTCCAAGGGATTGGATTGTAACCATCTGCTATTCCCTCTCTTCACCCTCTGCCTACACCCAACACTGTAGTTACATGTACTCATTTACTCACATGTTTGATTTTGTTGTTGTTCAGTCGCTCAGTTGTGTCTGAGTTTTTGTGACCCCATGGACTGCAGCACGCCAGGCTTCCCTGTCCATCACCATCTCCCGGAGCTTACTCAAACTCATGTCACTTCCATACATGACTACTGGAAAAACCAGAGCTTTCACTATATGGACCTTTGTTTAATACTATTTACACTCACAATTATACAATTACACTCACAATTATACAATTGAATTCATCTCACACACCAGCAAAGTAATGCTCAAAATTCTCCAAGACAGGCTTCAACAGTATGTGAACAGTGAACTTCCAGATGTTCAAGCTGGATTTAGGAAAAGCAGAGGAACCAGAGATCAAATTGCCGATATCTGTTGGATCATCAAAAAAGCAAAAGCGTTCCAGAAAAACATCTACTTCTGCTTTATTGACTATGCCACAGCCTTTGACTGTGTGGATCACAACAAACTGTGGAAAATTCCTAAAGAGTTGGCAGTACCAGACCACCTGACCTGCCTCCTGAGAAATCTGTATGCAGGTCAAGAAGCAACAGTTAGAACTGGACATGGAACAACAGATTGGTTCCAAATCAGGAAAGGAATACGTCAAGGTTGTATATTGTCACCCTGCTTATTTAACTTATATGCAGAGTACATCATGAGAAATGCTGGGCTGGATGAAGCACAATCTGGAATCAAGATTGCCAGGAGAAATATCAATAACCTCAGATATGCAGATGACACCACCCTTATGGCAGAAAGCAAAGAAGAACTAAAGAGCCTCTTGACGAAAGTGAAAGAGGAGAGTGAAGAAGTTGGCTTAAAACTCAACATTCAGAAAACTAAGATCATGGCATCTGGTCCCATCACTTCATGGCAAATAGATGGGGAAACAGTGGAAACAGTGGCAGACTTTATATTTTTGGGCTCCAAAATCACTGCAGATGGTGATTGCAGCCATGAAATTAAAAGAAACTTGCTCCTTGGAAGAAAAGCTATGACCAACCTAGACAGCATATTAAAAGGTAGAGACATTACTTTGCCAACAAAGGTCTGTCTAGTCAAAGCTATGGTTTTTCCAGTAGTCATGTATAGGTGTGATAGTTGGACTATAAAGAAAGCTGAGTGCCGAAGAATTGATGCTTTTGAACTGTGGTGTTGGAGAAGACTCTTAAGTCCCTTGGACTGAAAGGAGATCCAACCAGTCCATCCTAAAGGAAATCAGTTCTGAATATTCATTGGAAGGACTGATGCTGAAGCTGAAACTCCAATACTGTGGCCACCTGATGCGAAGAACTGACTCATCTGAAAAGACCCTGATGCTGGGAAAGATTGAAGGCAGGAGGAGAAGGGGACGACAGAGGATGAGATGGTTGGATGGCATCACCGACTCAATGGACATGAGTTTGAGTAAGCTCCGGGAGTTGGTGATGGACAGGGAGGTGCTGCAGTTCATTGGGTCGAAAGGTTGGACACGATTAAGTGACTGAACTGAACTGAATACTATTTACTAGGAATCCTGAGTCTCGTTGCATCCCAGATTCCTCTCTAGGCCCTGGATGCAGTGGGGACAGGACTGAGCCTGCTGCATGGAGCTCACACCCTCCTGGGGGCAGCAGACTGAGAACAAGTGAACAGACTCATGGCAGCCGATGAGAGTCCTGAGCTGAGTAAAGCGGGTGACAGGGTAGAGAGAGAAGGGACTGCTCTCCCTGCTTCGGGTCGGGGAGGGCTCCTCTTAGGATTTCACATTTGAGCTGAGGCACCAGTGATAAAGGAGCCGTGGGCATCTCTAGGGGAAGGGGATGAGGGAGGTGGAGCAGGGACCGATGACATCTGTCCAGAGGACCCTGAACCAGGGCCACGTTATTCCCTCCTTCCCTGCCTCCTGCTGCCTCTCAGCTGTCCTGTCACTGCAGGTACTGCTTGTCTGGGACCAGGTCAACTCTGCCCAAGACCGGGCTCGCTCTCTCTCTCTCCTGATTTCTCTGCCTCTTCTACTAGTGCCAGCCCGGCTGGTCGCTGAGGAGTCACCCAGCAGAGACCACCGTCCTCTCTCTAGTGTTTGGTGTCAGTAAGCGTCCCCAGCACCCTCTGCTTCCCCACTCTCCACCCTTTCATGCAATCCCCTGATGCCAGGTTCCTTCCTACACAGCTTGGCCCGCGACCACAGGCAGACGAGTAAGCACCGTCTATTGCAAAGGCAACACTATTCCAGGCATGGGGTGGGCAGTTTGCACACACTGGCTCATACCACTCACAAGGCATTTTAAATGGCTGTCTTTTACAGATGGAGAAACTGAGGCTTAATAGCCCCTCGATCACGGCCTTCTCTACGTCTTGTCTTTTCTTTTAAAAAAAAAAAAAATCCTCATGGAAAAGACCACATTTCCTAGCTGACAAATAAAGGCCCCCAATTCCCTATTGAAACACAGCTGACCCACTCTTCTCAATATGAAATCTCCGACCTTCCTAATCAATAAATCTATTTCTCTTTCACTGGTCATGTTTTCCTGCCGTGACTTCCGTGTCTGACACGCCTTGCCCTTCACATTTTGCTTGTTCACATCTTGCCTCATCTTCCCTCCTCTCCTCAATGATACTTTCTTCACTCACGGAGGCCACAAAAAGGGGAATCAATTTTATCACTTCTTGATCACGCCTAAATTTCCTCATAGTAACTGTGAGCAGACCTGTCAAGACAGAGCATGATGCGGGAAAATGCGAACTCCGCAGACAGTCTCGGGGCTTGAATCCCAGATCTGTCTCTGAGGGGCCACACGATCTCTGGGTTCCATTTCCTTACCTATAACCTAGAGCTGATGCTAGTAGTCCTTCCTCAAAAGGCTGCGATCAGGTTAACTCAGCGAATGCACAGAACCACGTGGTTAGTCTGGCACAGAGTACATGGTCAGTGTTTGCATCCCAGACCAGCATGGTATTTGGGGAATAATGTGGCCTCAATGAATATCTTTTCAATATTGATGCATTCAAATCAAGTGTGTTTAGTTGCTTAATTGTGTCCAACTCTTTGCAGCCCCATGGACTGTGGCCCTCTAGGCTCCTCCGTCCACGGGATTTCCCAGACAAGAAGTGGGTTGCCATGCCCTCCTCCAAGGGATCTTCCTGACCCAGGGGTCATACCAGCAGCTCTTCCATCTCCTGCATAGGCAGGTGGGCTCTTTACCACTAATGCCACCTGAGGCAGTCTTCTAACTGTTAATACTATGAAAACGGAGAGAAGTATAAGAACAGAAGAATTGACGCAGGGGACCAGAATCATCACCCACTATTCATGGATGAAGTGGGATAGTAATGTGGGGATTGTGGGTTCTAATCCTGAAGCTTTACTTCTGTGTCGCTTGGTTTACCGTCTGAAAATTGGGGAAAATAATAGTATCTGCTTCAGAGAGTTCCCGTGAGGACCTGGTGATGATGATAAGGGTAAAGTGCTTAGTGCTCAGTGATTTCTGGTTCTCAGCATCACTGTGGTTGAGCCAGCCCTGCACACGTCTCTGACACAGAGGTCCTGAGGGCAGGGTCATAGGTGAGACTTGAAGGAAGTCTGGAGGAAGGAAAGAATTAGAAGCTTCTGGAGGAATCCAGGGGGTTCTGGGCACCTGGGAAAAGTGAGGGGAGGATGCAGAAAGGAGCCTCCCCGTCACTTGACTCAGAGGCTTCGTTGCATGGCTTACGTTTAAGTGTGCTGAGTAGCCTTGGACAAGGACACTCCTCTCAACTTCACCCTCCTGCTCAATTTCCACGTTCAACTGGACAAAAGAAACACGGGCTCTCTCCCCAGAGAACTTAACCCTCTCCAGGTCTCTCCTGTCCCACCTGCCCACTGCCACGGCCTTGCTTCTGATCCATAGTTCAAGTTTCTTGTTCAGACAATCACTCCAGATCCCGACACTCTCTATGGCCTCCAGCCACACCTCTGTAATCCTCTCTGCCCTTGAGTAAAGTTAACCTGCACGAAAAACATGATTGCAAGCAAGAACTGTACTAAAATATTGAAACCGTGAACCACGGCATGGCGTCTCCAGACTATTATTAATGACAACCCCCTCCTGCGACTCATGTCATCTCAATGCTGTTGACACAAGAAGAGGCAGAGTTGAAATTTCAAGTGGATGAAAGACTGATAGCACGCAGCCACAAATTCCAAACAAGTCCATGGAAAACAGTGCATCTGAATCTGTCTTACACCTCTTTAACCACCACCTCCTGCTTTAGACAATGGTTCTAAAGGATAATATATAATACTTTCAGGACCCAGGGAAGTTGAAAAGGAGAGAAGACTGTGAAATGAAGCTGAGCAGTACACGTGTGGTTTAAATATTTCAGATGTGATTCAGTTCTCAGGGGTCTCCTCTAACGTCCCCTGGGCAACCACATTACCAGGCTGAATTCCAAATGCACTTGTACTTGTTGGCTCCCCACTCAGCCCCAGGTTATACACAGTATTCCACATGCAAGTTAGCTCGAATCCCGTCCCTGCAAGGTGGTAAGTTCCCCAAGGGTGGGAGACTTACTTTCTTGTTCTGGCTCTCCAGTCCAGTGCTCTATGACCCTGGAAATAATTTCAATTGCCCCTCTATTTCTTAGATACAGAGGTTGAATTATCTCTATAAGCCCCTGGTAAATAGCAGTGCATGCTAAGTCATTTCAGTCGTATCTGACTCTGTGCGACCCTATGGACTACAGCCTACTAGGCTCCTCTGTCCATGGAATTCTCCAGGCAAGAATACTGGAGTGGGTTGCCATGCCCTCCTCCAGGGGATCTTCCCAACCCAGGGACTGAACCTGAGTCTCTTATCTAACCTGCATTGGCAGGTGAGTTCCTTACCACTAGCACCACCTGGGAAGCCCATGGTAAACAGCAGAGGACTTTCCTAAGTCTCTATCATGGTGATTTCCAGTGTTAGTCCAGAAAACAGAAGCGCAGCTGGACAGCACTAGGGGCTTCACTTAAAGGTCAAGTTGGACCCGGCCACTCCCATTACTGACCAGTCAAGCGCAAGGTGATAAATACATGGCTTCTACTCGTTGGGGCAGCACAGAACATTGAAAAAAGCCCTTGACTTGAGATCAGAAGGCTGAGTTTGACTCTTGGCTCCGTGTGGCTCTGGGTGATCTTGGGTAAACCCACTAAACTCTGCTCTTAGAGCTAGAAGGGTCCTCAGCAGTCATGGTGCAGGTATTGAGGTGGTGAGTTGAGGTGACTTTCCAGACATAACTGAATTAGTGACAGAGTGGGGACTCTCACTCTTGGCTCTTGGCCCAGGGCTCTTGGAGAACCAAGAACCATTTGGAGTCTTGACGAGGGATAAATAATTTTTCCAGATAAATTGTAACATGCACTCTACTGAACACACTAAGTATAAAGTCCATGTGCAAACGTTTGTGGGAATTCAGTCCTTATGCTTCTGAGTCATTTAGTGTTAAATCATCTAAATGCTATTCTTCTGAGAGCTATTGATGTCCAAAGTGCCTTTTAAGCTTGGTTCTTAAGTCTTTCTTTCTTCCCTTTTATTTTTGATGAAAATATAGGAAGCTTTCTGCCAGGAATAAACACATTTGAATGCCAGATGATTTAAATTTTTCTTTCAGAGTTAATATCTGCCAAATCTGAGTTAGTTCTAATGCTCTATTTTAAAACAAGAAGAGGGTAGGGGTTGTTCCCAACTTCAACCATCAGAACAGCAAGCTGAAATAAGTAAAGCGTAACTTGAGTCATTCGAGTAAATGTTCTTATTTTAGTGTAATGTTTATAAGGACTTTGGAAAGGGGCATGCCTGGAGAATCCCCATGGACAGAGGAGCCTGGTGGGCTGCAGTCCACGGAGTCACAGAGAGTCGGACACAGCTGAGCGGCTAGGCATAACACAGGTGGATAGAAGCATTGTTATTCCGCTTGCTATGGTTCAGAGTAGAGACCCACTGGATTCACTTTTCTCCTGTTTTACAAGAGATCCTTTTACTTTGGTACTACATTTGGGGACATGGCTGGGCACCATATTATTGCAGCTAAGAGAGGGATGTAGGTGGGTGGTCCACTGGGGATGAAGTGCATCTGTGGGATGGCGGCTTATGTAATCCACAAATGAGGAGATCTTTAGCCAAAAAGGAATAGAGCTGGAAAGAATGTATGCAGGCACAGGGTACTCCAGTGTTGCTTTGCTTTTAGCATGAAGAAAGACGTGATTAATGACCATTGCTTTCTACAACTGCTCTCATAGTGTAAACCGTGGTTACTGAAGCAGGGCTTTGCATCTCAGTGAACTGCAGTGAGTCAGGTTGTATCCAGAAATGAGGCCAGCTCTGTCCATAGCCTCAACTCTCAGATGCTTTCTGATGGACTGTGCTTCCAGAAGAACAAGCCCTGTGAATCCCGAGTCTTTCTAGACCTTTGCTACTCAGAGTGTCCCCAATTGTCTAGAGATGTTGGTATCATCTGGAAGCTTCTTAGAAATTCAGAGTTTTAGGTCCACTTAGTGCTATTGCATCAGAATCTGCATTTAGACAAGATTGCCAAGTGATTTGGGCTTCTCTCATTGGAAAAGACCCTGATGCTGGGAAAGACAGAAGGCAAAAGGAGAAGAGGGTGGCAGAGGATGAGATGGTTAGATAGCATCACTGACTCAATGGACATGAATTTGCACAAACTCCGGGAGATAGTGAAGGACAGATAGGGAATCCTGGCATGCTGCAGTCCATGGCATTGTAGAGTTGGACATGACTTAGCAAGTGAACAACAAAAGACAACCCAAGTGATTTATATGTACATTAAAGTTGGAGAAATACCATCCTGGAAAAGAGGTGGGGAAACTATTTCTGTAAAGGACCAGATAGTAAACATTTTAGGCTTTGCACACCAGAAGGTCTCTGATGCAAATACTCAACTCTGTCATCACAGTACAAACAAGCTGGAGTGGCCGTGTTCCCATCCACGTTATTCACAACACCAGGTGGGGGCTGGATTTGGCCTGGGGGACTGAGAGTCACAGGCATCTGTTGTTACAAACAAAACAGAAAACCACGTCTCTTCCTTTCTTTGTATGTTCTTACTCTCTGCCTATGCGTCCTCACTTCTCTCTCCCTAAATAATCCCCTCCTCTTCCCTTGATTCCACTCCCTTTCACTGACGGGGGAATTCCCACCCATGTTTAAGGCTCATTTCACATACTATGTCATTTCTAGGCTTCTATTCTGCGCTTCCTCAGAATTAACTGGTCTTCCTTTATGTTTCAAAAACTCTTTACAGGAGCATCTAATGCTGTCTTTGTACTTAACATAGAAACTTTTTTCTCTTCCGCTAACTTCCAAGCTACTGAAATACTCTGTGTGCATCTGTTGCTTTACTTGCCTTTCCTTCCCCTAAAATGCACTCTCTTTGAACAGGGGCTGTGTTGTGTTGATGTGTGCCCATCTGGGGCCCAGCACAGTGATACATGTGCTCGGTCGTTAAGTCGTGTCTGACTCTTTGTGGCCCATGAACTGAAACATGCCAGGCTCCTCTGCCCATGGGGTTCTCCAGGCAAGAACACTGGAGTGGGCTGCCACGCCCTCCTCTGGGGGCTCTTAACCACCCAGGGGTCGAACCTGAGTCTCCTGTGTTTCCTTGTTGGCAGGCAGATTCCTTACCGCTAGCGGCTCCTGGGAAGCCCACAGTGATATAATGCATACCAAATAAATACAAATAACTTTCTCATCTCTGACCTAAATTAGCCTGACGTTAAGAAACGTATTTAGAATTGAAGAGAAAAACTGACCTAGAAGAACTGCACAGTCATAGGAGTGCCAGCGCTGAAGATGCAAAGCTGTGGGCCTGCCCACCTTGAGGTGGGTGTATCGGGATTTTTCCATCAGCCATCACGGGAAAACCCAAACGGACTTTTTGGCCAACCCAATACTTGGATCCAACACATCTAAAGAACCACAGTGAAGAACAAGATGAACTTGTTGATAAAGAACTTGAGACATCTTCATAGCATCAGGGAAAGAAGTTGAACTAAGAAAGTCACAGGATGGAAGCAAACCAGGTTCACAATTCATTGATGTATATATAATAGGGGCTTCGTTTTTGTAAGGATTAAAATACTCACATCATGTGTCCCCCTACTTTTTTCCTTGTATCAAGATCCTAGGAGAACTGAGTAACTAAGATGCTGCTCTATGGACACGAAATCAGAAAGAAAAGTGAAAAGGTAGGGGTGTGGGTGTGTGTATGTGTGTGTGTGATATAACCTCTTTTCAAAACTTTTTATCATGGAGATGTTCAAACATCCAGTAAAAGAATAAATAGTATAAAAAGCATGCCCATCATTCACTTACAACAATATTTTCCAAACTTTTTTTTATCCCTCTGCTTTTAAAAAGATTTAGGATCTTTAAAACAAACCCACATATCACTCATATTAATGCTACAGTGAGCACCTTCAACAGATAAGTTTTCTCTTATTTCTTATTAATAATGTACCCACAATGCCCTGATGTATCTCCTAGCTCTGTACAGTGATAAAGCTTAGAAGCAATGAAGATCCAGCAGTAACAAGTACCCCTAGCATCTAGACTGTGGTTTTTAAAATCACTTCCCACTTAAAACTGGGTGAGGGCTCCTTGGAGAGATGGATGACACTGGGCACAAGATGGGAAATGTACAAAACAAGTTATGAACATCTTATTGTGCCAGAAAGCAAGGATGCTATCAGACTACTGGAGCCAATTCAAAAAGCACAGGAGCTAACTTGAAGGGTTTCCTACCACCGGCTAAACATGACACAGTTTGAGCCTCAAAAGGAATGATGGCAACAGTGAATTAAAACACACTTGGTATGTTAAAACCCATGTGATCATAGTGGTACAAAAACTCACTGGTCACTAGCTCATTATTCTGACTACTTCCCTAGTAGCTCAGCTGGTGAAGAATCCACCTGCAATGCAGGGGACCCTGGTTTGATTCCTGGGTCGGGAAGATCTGCTGGAGAAGGGATAGGCTACCCACACCAGTATTCTTGGCCTTTCCTGGTGGCTTAGCTGGTAAAGAATCTGCCTGTAATGTGGGAGATCTGGGTTCGATCCCTGGGTTGGGAAGATCCCCTGGAGAAGGGAATGGCTACGTACTCCAGTATTCTGGCTTGGAGAATTCCATGGACTATCCCATGGGGTTGCAGAGTCAGACATGACTGAGCAACTTTCACTTTCATAAATAAAAAATGAAAAATAATGAATCATATCACCTGCCTTTCATACATCCTGAAATTACATTTTGGGGTAACCAAATGTTTGATGAGGGAACAAGAATCATTAATGGCTGTTAAAATATTTAGATGTAAGTTTGATGAATAACTTCAGAATGGATGACAATACCTAATAATACCTGTCAACATCAGGCTGACAATACCTGAGCCAATTAATCAATCTTAACATCACTAGAAGTGGGACAAGCAAGTATTCTATGACTACCCATGAAGTACTCTTAGGCAAAGGACTGAGCCTAAATCTAATGGAGCCTGTTTACAGGAAATGTGGGGAACAAAGCAACATGTTAAATGATACGATGGGGCTGAAAGGAACTAAATCTAGCATGTGGGGAATTCTACAGATGAAATGACCTAATTAGCTCCACAGTAAATGCAATGATAAAGAGGGGATCTTATGGATGAAATGGGACTTAAACACCAAAGGCAATGTGAGATTTTTTTTTTTTACCTTTTTGTTTGTTTGTTTTGGGTTTTTTTTTTTTTTTAAGAACAAAGCAATGGCAAAAACAAAATTTGTAAGGCAATTAGGACATTTAAACACAGTGAAGAGTGTAAGGCATTTTGCTGGGGGAGGTCTGAGACATGTAAATACCAGAGTCAGGTGGTGTCAGATCTATAGACTCATGTGCAGAGGTGCATTGGCTCCTGGATCTGAATGAATGCTGACCAATTCTTCATCTGTCCCCTTTTGCTTGAGTCTGGCTTCCCACCCTCTGTTAGGAAGCCTTTCTTCTTTGTCAGGCTTCAACTTTGGCAGTGGCTGTCATATGTCTTTGACTCCTGTCTGGATTGATTCAATGTGGGTCTCTGCATTTCAACCACACATTTACTGATAGTCTCCTGTGACTTTTGGGACCTCTTCACAAACCTAAGTTCATTCCTTATGGATGATAATTACAGTTCTATTCCTAAGATGGTAATTTTATTTCCTGGGTCTAAGAACTCCTTTTCCTCAGGTACAGATATTAGCAGTGGGTTTGATAATGAATTGGTAAAGAAAATCACTACAATAAAGATCTTTAGAAGCTGATAAAAGCCACCTTCCAACTCTCCTATCATGAAATGAACAGGTGTTGCTCTTTGCTTTCAGACGGAAGGGAATGTGTGTGTTAGGAGGTTGTAGGTGTTATGAGGATGGGGTTCTGAAGCTTTGATGTACACAGAAGGGAGGCCTTGTGCTTCCCCATGCAAAGAAGGAGAAAGAGAAGTAAGCGTGTGTGTGTGTGTGTGTGTGTGTGTATGTGAGTTACGGATGTACCTGCTGTAGACCCTCCAAGTAAAATTCCCAAGGAATCAGGCTCCAGTGTGTTTTCCGGAAGATGATCACTTAAAACTTTTCAGAGGCTGACATTTTCTAATAAAAATCATTCTACCAAGTCCCTCTCCAAAAAGGGGATTGATAAAACCCCATTGATGAAACATGTAATCATACATTAACGAATCTTCCATTTAGATGAATTGAATCAGGCTGAACGGCAACATGCTGAATAAAAGGGGGGGAAAAGAAAGCGCAGAGCATTCCAAACAAGATACACATTTCTCTGAAAGCGGTGTGTCAACAAGTCTCTTTGAATTGATAGAGCAATGTGTTATTACACCTACACATGCTGCCAGAGTCTCTGACATCTTATTGAAGAAAATGCGTATGTTTTCTTTGAGCCAATTAGGGATGCTGCTGATGCATGGGACACGTCGGAGTTTTTGCTGAGCCTTTCTTCAGCTACGGTGATCATTCAGCCAGCTAATTTGCTTTCCCCTCTCATTCTATCCAACAAAATGTCCTGAGGGTCTGTTACTGGCACTTGGCCAGTATGCTCCAGGGGCATATAAATTATCAGACGATAAAATAAGGTCATATATGGCCATGTCTTAGTCATCTTATAGCCCCAGCCCCTAGGACAATCCTTGGCACAGAGGAGGAGCTCAGGGACTTTTTGTTAAATGAATCTGAGGCACTGTGTGACGCTCCCCTTCCCAGTCTTGTGTATGTGCGGAAGAGATACAAGAATGCATAAAATTATAAAAATAGGAGGTACTAAATCCTCCAAGCAAGTAAGTAAGAAGAGCCAGAGATAAAGAAGGTGAAAGGGGAAATTTTGATCCAAAAGAACTCATGCACGTGGTAAAATTTCAAGAATGGAAGGTATGAAGGGCATTTTAGCAGAGTAAACATTATTAACAAAGGTACCATAGTTGGCAGGAAGGAGGAGAACGGGTTTGCTATACAGCAAAGAGTCCAGTTTAGTTGTCAGGAAGGCATAGGGCTGAAACTCACGTAGAGTTTCAGGGGATGGGAGTTAGGACCAACCAGTGGAACTGTGGTAGGACCATCACTGTGGTACAAGAGGAGGAGATGGGGCTAAACAAGGAGAGAAAGGAACAGCAGTGGGAGGTGGGCTGGGCTCTGGGGCAGAGGGCTTCAGATAGGGCTGGATTATCAGAGAAACGTGCAAAGGACGGAAATAGCGCTGGACCGCCAGGGAGAGGTACAAGGGCTTGAGATGGGGCTGGGACACTAGGGGAAGGAGATAAGGTAAAGGAGTAGGGGGTGGGAGACAGGCCTAGGTGATTAGGTAGAGGTCCTGAGAATATAAGACTGGCCCGGACTATTAGGCATATGGTGCAGGGTGGGGAAGTAGGGCTGGGAAATTAGTAGTAGTAGCAGTGAAATTTGCTCAGTAGTGTCTGACTCTTTGCGATCCCATGGACTATACAATCCATGGAATTCTCCAGGACTACACAGTCCATGGAATTCTTCAGGCCAAAATACTGGAGTGAGTAGCCTTTCCCTTTTCCAGGGGATCTTCCCAACCCAGGGATTGAACCCCGGTCTCCCGCATTGTGGGCGGATTCTTTACCAGCTGAGTCACAAGGGAAGCCCTCTGGGAAATTCGGTGGAGACAGATAAGAGAAGGACCCGAAGGTCGCAGTAAATTTGCTCCTCATTCTGAACGCCCTGGGGAAGTGCTGTCAGCTCCAGACCAGGGCTGGATCACGTGTGTGAGTCTCTCTCCTGCCTCAGAGTGATGACAGCTGAACCACAGTCACGGCTTCAGATCTGAAGGAGGTGGATGTGGATCGGAAGGAGATGTGGGTGGCACTGGGAAGTGGCTTGCATGAAGAGAGTAGGCTGGACCCTTGCTATAAATATATCATGAATTCATGGCACATGTTACTCAAGACCTGGATTGTTAATAGGAGGCACATTATAGGCTACTTTCACTTTAGAGAGGTTCTAGATAATCTGTGGGTAGGATTGAGGTTCCTGGCCTTCAGTGTGGGAACCACTGAGAGATACTCATTTCTCACTGTTCTAAATGAATGGAATGCCTGCCTGGGGTCTGGATCCCGGGCACGTCTCACACTGCCCTTACGTTTTCACCCACCATTTCTAACTCTCCGTATGGTCTTCTGGGGAAAGACCAGGACATGTGCTTTTTGCTATTTTTAGAATGGTAAGAAAGAATGTGATAGCTTTCTCCTCTTTTTCCTCCCCTGTTTCTTTCTCTCTCTTTCAAGCTGTATCTCTATTCTGTGCATCCATTGTCTGCCCTGGTGCTCTTTTGGTGAAAACTGGTGAACGTCTTCACCCACCTGTCTTGCTGACTATGGACTGCCCCCACCCCCTCAGTGCTTCATGGCTCCTCTCCCCCACCTCTCTCTTGCCATCTCCAGAAATGTCTTTACATACAGAATACAACTTCAGAATGTAGATTCTGGTAGCAGCATGAAAAACCAGAAAAATAAAGAGGGCTATCATTCTTTGAGGAATTATAGAGATGAGGAAATGTTCCAGGGGTCCTCTCTTGCACATGGTCAGCATATAACCTTATTCCCACCAAATCTGCCGTCTAAGATGGGAGCATTAGCTGCTGTGGGCTGTGAGGAAATGCTAGTCTGAAAACAAGAGGGCCTGGCATACAGACTCTGCCCTGCCTTCAATTCCACGTGAACCATGGACCAGTTCTTCTCCTCCTTCTTCTTTAATTCCTCCAATAACCTAGCTAAATCAAGCAAGAAACAAAAGGAGTGGAAGAAAAGAAACAACAACCTATAGCTCTGTTTTTCCCTTGTTGCAATGCAGGTCACTATGACTCCAGAACTCTTACTGCTGATAATGACCGTGAATTCCAGTTTTGTGAGGGACTCTTATGGGCCAGGTAGTGGAAAGGGGCTGAGATAACTGACTGGGCATCTTGAGGGATCTTGCTGTGGTTAAAATCTAATTCCTCCATTTTCTAGTAGCTTGTTCAACGACACAGTAATTAACCTCTGGTACTGGTCAGTTGCCTTCTTTGTACCTCAGTGTCCTCATCTATGAAGTGGGGACAGTGACTGAGCTGGAATCATTACTGCGCCCATGAGGACAAGTGGCTTAATGCATGTTGGGCACTTAGAATCGATGCTTTCAAATTGTGGTGCTGGAAAAGACTCTTGAGAGTCCCTTGGACAACAAGGAGATCAAATTAGCCAATCCTAAAAGAAATCAACCCTGCATATTCTTTGGAAGGACTGATGCTGAAGCTGAAGCTTCAATACTTTGGCCACCTGATATGAAGAACTGACTCAATGGAAAAGACCCTGATGCTGGAAAGGATTGAAGGCAAAAAAGGAGAAGGGGGTGGCAGAGGATGAGATGGTTGGATGGCATCACTGACTCAATGGACATGAGTTTGAGCAAACTCCAGGGGATAGTGAAGGACAGTGGAGACTGGTGTGCTGCAGTCCATGGGATTGCCAAGATTCTGACACAACTTAGTGACTGAACACCAACAACAAGCACTTAGAAGAGAGCTTGGCAAAACGGAAGGCTCAGTAAGTATCTGCTAAATGACTTTTCATTCAATCCTCGGAAGAGCCTGGCCAGTTAGGTATTGTTATTTCCAGTTTGCAATGAGCCTGGGGAGATTTGGCTTTCCTCTGGCCCCTGGAAGAAGCCAGCACCATAGACCCCAGCAGACATATGGGGTAGAGCATGCCTATATGATCAGAGAGTTGCACATAGGATATGTGACCTACATTTGGATCTTGTCCTCCAGACAAGACCAGAGGGCCACGAGTACAAATGCCCAGCCTGATGGTCAGAGGGAGCCCTGGACCAAACATGCTGCAAACTCCCCACTCCTGGGGGTCTGACTGTTTTCCCACCAGTCCCTGAAGCAGCTTCGTAGCCTTGCAATTGCACTGTTGGTAATATGTGAGTCCAGACAAGCCATTAACTCATTCCTAGATCCTCCTCTCATTTCACATATAAAGGCTGGTGGTTAAACTAGATTATTGTTGTTTAAGATGTGTCCATCTCTTTGTCTTTACAGACCCCTTGGACTGTAGCCCACCAGGCTCCTCTGTCCATGAGATTCTCCAGGCAAGAATACTCAGGTAGGTTGCCATTTCAAGAACTCTCCCCCTATAGAATTCTCTCCCAGGGATCTTCCTGGCTCAGGGATCAAACTAGATTACTTACTCCTTATATTCTGTGATCCTCCAGCCTGTTACATAAATCAAGTTCAGTACCTCCTTCCAGTTTACATCCTGTCTACCCTGCCCAGAAGGGCTGTCCCCGCAGAGGTCATCTGTCACCCCCAGAAGACAGGACATTTGTGTCCAGGTCTCTCTCTCTCTCCTTTCTTCTCTCTCTTATATTTTTCTCTTTCTATCTCTGTATCTTTTTCTTTCTCCTTATCACTCTCTGTATCTTTATTTTTCCTGTCTCTCTGTCTCTACCCCTTTTTCATTCTCCCTCTGTGTATCTTTCTCTTTCAGTGTTTTCCCTCTTTGTATCTCCATGTTTCTCTTCTCTCTCTGTATCTCCTCCAGTGTTCCTCTCTCTTTTCCCCGATATCTCTATATCTGTCTCCTATGTTCTCTCTCTCTCTGCTACCAGTTCCTAACCATTAGCTACACTCAAGATTCATTAAGCACAACAGGCAGTGGTGGGGGTGATGGGGAGAGGAGAAACAATAGCCTTCTGCAAAGTGGGACTGAAGCCCAGGAACCCATGAGGGACCACATGTTTCCTCTGAAAGCTCTATTTTAGCTCAACAGCAATGAAAAGCAGAAAGACTAGTTTGGTACCCACGACCGCTTGACTCCCCAGCATACAAGGCGGCAGAAAACGCCTCCAACTATTGTTGGTGGCTCGTTTCTGTCACCAAAGCACAGAGTCTCTTCTCAGCAAGGCAACTTGCAGAATATTTTATTTGCAGAGGGAAGTTAGGTGCCCTGCGGGGGCTCCTTAACCTTCCTGAACACAAATGGAACATTCTGAATGTGCCTTTTCAATTACCCCAGCTCAACCTGCAGAAACGCGGCAGGTGTGTGGGAGGTGAGAAGGCTGAACAGGCTGAGACTTTTAGGCAGCAATTCTTTCAGCAAGAAAGAATAGCAGTCCTGGCTGTAGGGGGAGAATTCTTGAAATTTTTCTGTTCTCTCTTGGGGAGAAAGGAACTGATGAGAGAACTTCAGATTTGTATTGAACCAGTTCTTCACGGAGGATGAGATTGCGGGAGAGTGGAAGAGGTTAAAATAGCCCATGAATGAACATTGAAATGCAAGCAAATTATTTTTCTAATTTCTTTACTTTCTAGGAAAAGCTCAGGTTTTACAACACATGAAATCTGCTGGCCTGATACACCATTTGTTCTAGATGAGAAGTGAAAAGCTTTGAGGTCTGCGGTCACAAACCCCACCCTCAGCTTGAATTACTCAGGCATAGCAAGAGTACACACTCCTGGTGTATTTATCACAAGGTTTCTTCCCCCAAACTGCTGTTTAGGCTGAAACTTGCTGGGTACAGTGCCTATTCACAGATGACATAAAGCAGAATTGAAAGAGCTGTGTATCTTCTTCATTCAATCGGAATGAGAATAACTCAGAACCCCCCACCCGCCCTGCCTCAATTTTCCTGAGAGTGCCTTTCTTAGGGTGACGGCAGAGGAGAGAAGGGGCAAAAACTAAAGGATGGAAGGAAGGGCCCAGAGTTCAAGTTCTCCCTCTGAACTTCATTACTGGGTCCTTTGCATTCCTTAGGGAATAGGATCATAAGGTTTTATAGCTGCAGGAAAACAAAATGGCAAACTTCCCACATCAAAAGTTGCTTCCCCCAATCTAACAGGACCAAGACTATTTGTGGGGACAACTGAACAAGCTCTCTGAAAGTGGAAACACTCTGGGAAATCAAGGAGTCAAACTTGAATTTTATGTCTTTGCAAACTGTGATATGTTAATTGTACTGGTAATCAAAGAACGAGGCTTTCACAATGGCGCTTCACAAGAGCTAAGACTACCAAGCAACAACTGCCTGAAGGAATAGCATGCAAAGCTGCCCATTAGAGAGAGTAAAAACCCAGGGGACTGAAAGTGAGAAAAACTGGAGAAGAGGGACTGTCTATTCACACATGGACCCAGTAAACAACTGCATGGTATTTCAACAATAGTGTCACCCTGGAGTCCAGTCGGAAGGCAGCAGGCATGACCCTGCTGGTATTTGTCGAATCAGTTCATTGGTACTGAAGGATATTGTCCTGCTGCCATGATGCCATCGTCAAAGGGTTTCACCAGTCCACAGCAGCAATACTGGTATAATAGTGAGATCAGTCGTCATTAGCCCCCCTTCTCCCCACCCTCCCCCAGGTCACTGGCAAGCTTCTGTTAGTGTGACCAACTGTCCTAGTCTGCCTGGGCTGAGGGGTTCCCTGGGATGGGAGCCTTTCAGTCTGAAAAGCCTCCAGAACTGTAAGCAGCAAATGTCTGTTGTTTGACGCACCGATCTGTGTGCCAGCCCTGGGCTGATGGACACACGTGCAGCCTCCAGACCAGCTCAGGCTTGTTCTCCTCTGCGGAGAACAGGATGTCCAGTTGTCTTGCAGATACAGCAGAGCCCAAACTGCAAGTGGTAAGCAGGGCATGGCCAGAGGAGGGCAGCTTCAAGTAACACTCAGAATCCACAGTTCATGCCCACGGAACCAGGAAAACTGGAGCATGACCCCGAACCCTTTCAGAAGCTAGGGTCTATTATCCAGAAGATCCAGGGCTGAAATCCACCATCCCATACCTCACTGGCCAAGTTTAAAGCCCTCCATTCAAAACTTGCCCCACATTTCTGCATACCAGCCTGTCCTCCCTAACTCATAAACATTTGACTGAATTCCAGATCCAAAAGACAGACTTGAGCCCTGCCTTGCAAGGCGACCTTGCAATAAAACTCCTTTTCCTAAAAGCCAGTGCAATAGTGTTGGCATCTAAGTGCTTTGAATGCAAGCCCTTGCTGGGTAACCCATACGGTATAGGTTCCACATTCGTAACTTCTCTATCTACACTGAGGTGAAGTGAAGTCGCTCAGTCGTGTCTGACTCTTTGTGGCCCCATGGACTGCAGCCCACCAGGCTCCTCCGTCCATGGGATTTTCCAGGCAAGAATACTGGAGTGGGTTGCCATTTCCTTCTCCAGGAGATCTTCCCGACCCAGGGACTGAACCCGGGTCTCCCGCATTGTAGGCAGACGCTACCATCGGAGCCACCAGGGAAGTCCCTATCTACACTGGTTGTTAGTAGATGATGCTGACAGTGCTAAAACTTTAGAGCACATAATGCCCTTTTATGGATTATTGGGAGTCTCCCTTTAATGATAAAAAAATGGGGTTCTTAGAGCTGAATGATTTGATCAGGGACACAGCTGATAAGGGGTAGCGCTAGGGTGGAACCCATGACTTTAGAAGCAAAGGTCATTGTTCTGTCCACCGCAAGATTTGTTTCAGTTGCATACGGTCTAACTCATATACTAGTGTCTATTATACACTAGTATTGATACAAACATGTAAAGTACTATGTATATATATATGTGTGTAGCATTGATGTAAAGTACAGTTATATATACACTCATATATATTTACAAATGTGTATTTGTATGCACATAAAGCAATGGCACCCCACTCCAGTACTCTCGCCTGGACAATCCCATGGGACGGAGGCGCCTGGTGGGCTGCAGACCACAGGGTCGCAAAGAGTCAGACACGACTGAGTGACTTCACTTTCCCTTTTCACTTTCATGCATTGGAGAAGGAAATGGCAACCCACTCCAGTGTTCTTGCCTGGAGAATCCCAGGGACGAGGAAGCCTGGTGGGCTGCTGTCTATAGGGTCGCACAGAGTTGGACATGACTGAAGCGACTTAGCAGCAGCAGCATGACATATTTATTTCAAATTGATTTAATCAAAGTTAGCTATTATGGTATAGGGCCAGTTTTTGGCTCTGGTCAAAATGTGCATTTGAATTCTGGCTTGCCAGAAAAGATGATGTTAGTTCTCATACTTATTATGTGTACATTGAAGAGGATGGTTAATGGTGGGTTTAAAGACAAGGTAAAGAAAACAACTGGGAAGGAAAGCTTGTGTAAATTGCACTTTTATAACTGACTTAATGAAACAAAGAGGACAACTGTGTGTATGTCCTTTGCATACAGCACAGATGCCCTATACGCTTTCAGTACTCTAATTCCTTTCACAGCAAAATAGCTCATTTGTCTAGAGCAGTGCAGTGATGGGAACTCACTGGGTAAAATGCTTGCTCAGCTTCTCTGCTTTTCCATTTCATCTCCATGTATATTTCACTACAAGTGGCTAAAACGCTTCTTTCAACTTGAGGTTTGTGCATCAGCTGCTCTAGGCTCAGGAAGACTGGGAGTTGGTCTTATTATCATTGTTTTCCTGTTTTGGTTTAACAGGAGCCGTGAGCAGTCCAAATGAGATCCCGCAGCAGGTCACAAAGCACGCTGCTTTTCCTCTCATGCACAGGAGAGCTCCGTGACCGTTTCTCAGCCTCTGCATGAGGAACCTGTCTCTCAAGAAGTCAGAGCCGCAACATTTACTCAATGGGCAGGTACCTGAGGCTCAAGAAGTTCAGTGTGAGACAGACTGTGCCCACCAACTTTATTTTTAAACTCCCTGTTGTTTTTCAGTCGCTCAGTCATGTCTGACTCTTTGCGACCCCATGGACTATAGCACGCCAGACTTCCATGTCCTTCACCATCTCCCGGAGTTTGCTCAAACTCATGTTCATTGAGTCAGTGATGCCATTCAACCATCTCATCCTCTGTCTTCCCCTTCTCCTGCCTTCAATCTTTCCCAGCATCAGAGTCTTATCAAATGAGTCAGCTCTTCGCATCAGGTAGCCAAAGTATTGGAGCTTCAGCTTCAGCATCAGTCCTTCCAATGAATATTCAGGGTTAATTTCCCTTTGTTTTGATGAGTTTGATCTCCTTGCTGTCCAAGGGATGCTCAAGAGTCTTCTCCAGCACCAAAATTTGAAAGCATCAATCCTTCGGCGTTCAGTCTTCTTTATGGTCCAACTCTCACACCTGTGCATGACTACTGGAAAAACCGTGGCTTTGACTTTACACGATCAAAAATGTTGATGTTTTGAAAATTCATTTCTAATAAATTGAGGAGGTAGTTTTCAGCCACCAGCATGTCAAAAGTATGTGTGCTGTTTGGGGAAGAGAGGCATGGCCCCCTGTGGTGGGCTTCTGTGGGCCACATGTGCAGGGCAACTCTTTTTGTGAGTGACCTGGAACTGTAAATGTACTTTATAATGCTACCTTCCTTGTCCAACAAAACTGGTATCGTTTATGCAATACACCAACAACTGATCTTGTGATTGTCAGGCAATCCTTATATCATAACCTTGGGAGAATGGTGCACTTAAGATACCATTCTTGACCCACAGTCAAGAATTTTTATAGAAATTCAATGGTGCCTTAGTGATTGCTGATATCTCCTAGCTCTCAAAGCTGGGTCTAATAATACCAGGAACTTTTAAAAGGCTCTGTCCAGAATTCCATCTGTTGTCCTCATGTATTAGACTCTGAGTTAGTTAATAATGGTGAACACATTGGTTCTGGGCAAGGGTACAGAGAAATGGTTGATGGGGCACCATCCATAACCAAGAGGAGAGCTCAGTCAGCATTCATGGAACACGCAGGCTACTTGGGTGATGCTCTGATTCAAAGCCCTGCTCCCTAAGAATGAACTCTGCACAAACGGTTCTTAAAGTGTGCTTGTTGCTGCTGTAAACCCTAGACTGCTATTGTCTCACTGCCCCTGGACTTACGCCTACATAAAACCCACCATAGCATTGGATTTAGACACCGTTTAGTATAACACTACTACTGAATTCAGAGAGTATACTTGAAACATACAAGCCATGGCAATGCCTCATCAACATGTATCAAGCAGGAAGGAAAAGCTCTAAATCACTATATAAACAGTGTGTGTGCGTGTGTATTCAGTTGTGTCTGACTGTTTGGGACCCCATGGACTGTAGCCTGCCAGGCTCTCCTGTCCATGGGATTCTCCAGGCAAGAATACTGGAGTGGGTTGCCATTTCTTTCTCCAATATGAACAGTGTAGATTCACCATATATAATACATATATTGGCTGCAGATACTATTCACTGATGTAAAGCAGGCATGAGACAGCATTTTAATGGCTATATCTCAAGTGCTATGTATTTCCATAGACAAAAAACTAGGTGCAAGAGCCAAAAAAAAAAAAAAAAAAAATAGCCAATAACTTGTGAGTGAAGTGAAGTGAAGTCGATCAGTCATGTCTGACTCTTTGTGACCCCATGGACTGTAGCCTACCAGGTTCCTTGGTCCATGGGATTTTCCAGGCAAGAGTACTGGAGTGGGTTGCCATTTCCTTCTCCAGGGGATCTTCCGGACCCAGGGATCAAACCTGGGTCTTTTGCATTGTAGGCAAATGCTTTTATAGTCTGAGCCACCTAACTTGTGAGAGTAGTGTCTAAAACCAGCAATTATTTTCCTTAGCTTTCCCTGTTTCTTGCCACATCCTATTAAGTCATTCTTGTAAAGGTGTTTGCAGTTAATAAAGTCCTTGCAGACATGTTTTTATTATTTCATGGGACACTGTACACTTTGTGTCTAACACCATGGGTTTTAGAGTAGCCAGCCCAAAAAGTTGTCTGTGAGTTTGATTTGTTGTGTGATCTTGAACAAATCATTTAAATTTTCTAAGCCTTGGTTCCCTCTTTTATAATTGGCAAAATAATATCTGCATTTTAACACAGAGGAAAAGAGCGAACTACATAAAGACACTGGATAAAAGGATGCACGTCTAGGACTTCCCTGTCAGTCCCGTGGTTAAGATGGTGTGCTTCCAGTGTAAGGGGTATGGGTTCGATTCCTGGTCAGGGAACTAAGATCCCACATACCTCGCACTGTGGCCAAAAATTTTTTTAAAAAAAGGATGCACAACAAGCATTTAGTTCAGTAACTGGTTTAAACACTCAATGAATATTAGATATCTTGATCAGTAGACTTGGATTTCCAAACCTAGTCACACACTTAAGAGGTATAGCGGGACTGTATTGTCATTATTATTATCACTATGCTGACAGATAAGAAATTCAGGTGTGATTATCCAGTTCTCTAGGCAGTTACTGGTTTATGTGTAAATTAACACATAATTTTTGTGATTTACATACTTCAGCCTTCTCAGAGTACAAAGAGCAGGTATTGGTTTCCCAGACTCTGATGGGAATAGGGACCCTGACCAGAGAGAATTTCTAAGCCTGTAATGATAATAGTGACATGCAGACTGTGGGAGAATTTATCAATATTAATGTTGCCTTCCAAGGCCCCTTTAGAAACTCCTGCCAGGCTTCCCAAGCTCACTATGTGCCTTCCATGCCAAATTCTATAACCTCTGTTATTTTAACTCCCATATAGCAGGGTAATTGTGTATCTGCTTCTTCGCTCTACTGTATATGTATTGAGAATGGCCTATATCTTTTCATCTTTGCCTCTCAAATGCCTAGAACAGCAGCTGGCATGGAAGAAGCACTCAACATTCATCTGTTTCATGACTGAAATGAACTGACCAAGATTGCACAGAATAAATGGTGAATTCACGACTTAAACCCATAACTTGTGACTACAAACCCCTTATATTGTTTCGAAAGACTTTAGCTAAAGCAGGGCGATTGAGTTCATGTCTTAAGAGTGGGAGATTCTACCTACTCATCATAGAAATTAATCCCAGTAAAGGACAGAAAGATACAGCCTAGGCTTGACAATATTAAAACCCCCAAACTACAATCTCATATCGTTAGCTGATCCAGTATGATTTGTTTTTTAAATCACCAGCTGAGTGCTATTCTTCCCTAGGAGAATGCCGGCGTGTAAGTGTGTGTGTGTGTGTGTGTGTGTGTGTGTGTGTGTGTGCACGTGCTCACACACGTGCACATGCGCAACTACATTAATCTGGCTCTAAGTGCTTTAAGTGTAATTTACAGTTCTTTCTCTTATGATAACATTTGACCTAATTTTTGTCTAAGCAATAAATTCCCAACTAACAGTGGCCCTACAGGCAGGAAATAGCTAACAGCAAAGAAATACATTTTTTGAATAAAATCAGCATTTCGTCTTCCTCATACACAGATCTACTTATTAAGAATAGGAGACTGTTTTCAGGTTCTGTGTTTCAGAAACATACTTTTCTCAGTTGGCTGCCTAGGTCTGTCTGAAAAACAATATTCCTCAAACAGACTAATTTTCAGTTTCAGCAGAGAATGAAAAGGGCTTGATTTTCATAGGCTGAGAAGGACTGTGAGGTTTCGTTGCTCCCACTGGTCCTTTGCTGTGGTCCCACTGCTTAGGAGAGCAAGTTCTCTGGTTACTAGTGAAGATGAGACTGCTCAGGGCCCTTGAGGCTTATTTCTCACATAAGCACAGCATTCTGCCGAGAGCTTGTCCAGCCGTGTGCCCTGCTCTTTCCTAGATGCTCCCGGGAACTGGTCGAGGCAAACAGCCAAAGCAGGTGGAAGCTGGGGTCGTTACAATAAAAATCCAGCAGGAGATGGGATTCTTGGTAATCACAGGAACATGTCTTGCATATCTGGTCAATCAGAAAGGAAGACTTGCATTTGGTTGTGCAGGTTTATTTTTAAGATAATTCAGGAATGAGTGAGCTTTTGAATTAAACCTAAGTAGATGGGGACTCAATGAGTTGAAAATACTGAACAATTATACTCCCCTGGGGATCCAAGAAGATAGGGCAGTAGTTGAACTCAGATTAGCTGAGCTTTTCCACTAATAGCTTGGCATCAAACCCTCATCATTAAGAATATATATTACTTTTAGTCACGCTCTTAATCCAGTTTAGCAGCTTTTGATTGTGACTATTCATTCCAAGCTTTACTAAGTGCTGGTCTGTAAGGCTCTGGAATTCAAAGAAATCAAGAATTTACCGTAAACCATTCTGCCAGGAGGTAGCCAATGTGATAAATGTGTAACTTGTATCTTCATTCTCATCTCACCACTGTTCTCACATCACTTTCAGATTCCGAGCCAAACTTAAAAAAATAGGTATTCAGGAAGCCCTTGGATAGATGCCATCCATCAGAGTGACACTTCCATAGGTACACAACAAAGCACTCTATCATGATTTGATAGAAACAAGGAAAATGATAACAAGGTACAAATATCCTCTGAGACAAACAGGTCAACCCAAAAGACATCCTACTAGCCTGACCTACTACCCTACATCTGCGGAAATGAAATTAAAAAAACGAAGCATACACTCTTCCATGGCAAAACTTTAAGTATATTTTGGAGGATCCTTGCATTTGGTTGCTCTTTGGAGAAATGGGTTATTCTGATATTTATGGTCCTATTTTAAATGAATTGATTAAAGTGATATGTTGTTATTTTCCCTCAAGACACTTCCATTATTTCAGAAAAAAAGTTAAATCTCTTAAGACACTAAAGGTCTTCCATGGCATGACTCTAAGTTACTTTTGGGTTTCTACTATATCTTTATATTGGAGAAGGAAATAGCAACCCTCTACAGTATTCTTGCCTGGGAAATCCCATGGACAGAGGAAGGGCTACAGTCCCTGGGTTCACAAGAATTTGGACACGACTTAACGACTAAAGAACAACAACATATCTTTATATACACCCAGTCTTATGGAGATGTCAATGCACCTCGTTTCGTATACATGCCCTATATGCTTTGGTTCCTCATGTTATCCCAAGCATGAATGTTCATGTACCAAACATCTGTCCACTGACAGACATATTCATTCTGAAAAGTTTTACTTAAACACTTTCTCTTATTTAAAATGAATCTCAACTTAGCATAAAAAAAATGTCATCACGGGGACTTCCCTGATGGTGCAGTGGCTATGACTCCACCCTACCAATGCAAGGGGCCTGGGGTTTGATTCCTGGTCGGGGAATAAGATCCCACATGCCACAACTAAGAGTTCACATGCCTCATCTAAAGATCCCACATGCAGCAACGAAGATCAAAGATTCTGTAGGTTGCAACTAAGGCCCGAGAAAACTAGGTAAATATAAAAAAAGAAGTGATCATGAGTCATTACTGGTGACACGCAATAGCAGTTAACAAGTAGATCTTATCTCCTATGGCAAATTGATCAACATCTCTTGCCTGCCTAGATGTTGTGTTGGGGATTCTGAAACTGCCCACCAGTGGGAAAAAACAGTTAGTGGTTAATTAATAATGTCTGCAAGGACAGATAGTATTGCCCATTCTGCAACAGACTACACTTAGTGATGCTGGTGTTATTTCTTATCTGATCCTATATGCTCTACAATGCCTTGCTTCTCTACATTTAGTAGGTGCTTAAGGTATGCTCTTTGGATAAACTGCATTGCAAGGAGAAATGCTGTATTCAGGCTGGAAGCAAGACTAGATTGCTGGCTATTCAGGTTGTAATAAGATAGAAAGGTTTCTTATAGACGCCAGGGATTTCCTGCCTAGAGATTTTAGGACACAGGTTACAACCCTTTTATGCAGGATGCTTTACATCCAGTTCTGCTGAAGCAAGGTGATATACTTAGTCATCTCTTGGGTACATTTCACATCGAAGAGTCAGTGATTTCTAGTTTCGGAAAATCATTAAATGTTGCACAGACTATAATATTTATGAACACAGTGTTGGTGTCAGAGCTGGTGAAATCTGACCTGTCCCAGGCCTCACCAGCTCCACTGCAGCCATGGAAACACAGCAACAGCAGCAATTCAAAATTCCCCAGCTCTTACCCTTCCTTCTCACAGGGAGCCTCTGGCCACTTAAGCTTCACCCTGTTATTCCTGGGAACCCACAGACTCTCCCTTGGACAGCAAGGAGATCAAACCAGCCAATCCTAAAGGAAATCAGTCCTGAATATTCATTGGAAGGACTGATGCTGAAGCTGAAGCTCTAATACTTTGGCCACCTGATGCAAAGAACTGACTCCTTGGAAAAGACCCTGATGCTGGGAAAGAGTGAAGGCGGGAGGAGAAGGGGACAACAGAGGATGAGATGGTTGGATGGCATCACTGACTCAATGGACGTGAGGGTGAACAAACTCTGGGAGTTGGTGATGGACAGACAAGCCTGGAGTGGTGCAGTCGGTGGGGTCATAGAGTCAGACACAACTGAGTGACTGAACTGAATTGAACAGACTCTCCTATATTCTTTCTCTTCAGATCTCACCTATAATCCATATCTCCACTGGGTTTTTGCCTGCAGCCCCTTCTCCACGGGGGATCACAGACCATCTGTCATTATCTTCAACACCCCTCCCCCCAAATCTCAGGACACCTCCTCTTCCTGGCAGGTAGGGGCCTGTGCCCTTACAGAAAGGTGTCTGTCAGTCTGGTTGATTACATCACCTACATGGGACCTCACCACAGCTAAACCTAAATCTACAGGGGTTTGTTGTGGTCTTCCAGAACCACCAACAATGGGGCGGGGCCCTCCTAACTGGTTTATCCTTTCACACACTCCCAGGGAGTGTCTGTTGTTGCCCACAAGCTGGAGCAATTGTAGCATCTGACTCAGTGGTTTCCTCTGCCACACCTGGGACTTCCCGCTGGAAGAAGCAGCATCCACCTCACTTTACAGAGGATTACATTGTAGGATAAATTATATGCAGAATACATCATGAAAAACGCTGGGCTGGAGGAAGCACAAGCTAGAATCAGATTGCCAGGAGAAATATCAATAACCTCAGATGCAGATGACACCACCCTGATGGCAGAAAGTGAAGAAGAACTAAAGAGCCTCTTATCGAAAGTGAAAGAGGAGGGTGAAAAAGTTGGCTTAAAGCTCAGTATTCAGAAAACTAAGATCATAGCATCCGGTCCCATCACTTCATGGCAAATAGATGGGGAAACAGTGGAAACAGTGGCAGACTTTATTTTTTTGGCTCCAAAATCACTGCAGATGGTGACTGCAGCCATGAAATTAAAAGACGCTTACTCCTTGGAAGGAAAGTTATGACCAACCTAGACAGCATATTAAAAAGCAGAGACATTACTCTGCCATCAAATGTCTGTCTAGTCAAGGCTATGGTTTTTCCAGTGGTCATTTATAGATGTGAGAGTTGGACTATAAAGAAAGCTGAGTGGTGAAGAATTGATGCTTTTGAACTGTGGTGTTGGAGAAGGCTCTTGAGAGTCCCTTGGACTGCAAGGAGATCCAACCAGTCCATCCTTAAGGAGATCAGTCCTGAATGTTCATTGGAAGGACTGATGTTGAAGCTGAAACTCCAATACTTTGGCCATCTGATGTGAAGAACTGACTCATTGGAAAAGACCCTGATGCTGGGAAAGATTGAAGGTGGGAGGAGAAGAGGATGACAGAGAATGAGATGGTTGGATGGCATCATCAACTCAATGGACATGAGTTTGGGTAAACTCTGGGAGTTGGTGACGGACAGGGAGGCCTGGTGTGCTGCAGTCCATGGGGTCACAAAGAATCAGACACGGCCGAGTGACTGAACGGAACTGAACATTATAGGCACCATCTGCAAAGTGATGTGAGTTGTAGCAAAGAAGCATATTCCCTGTCTTGGAAATCCTAGCCAGAACAGGCACTGATAATTGGGGGGTGGTCAGATTAAATGTGCTTTGAGACATACCAAAAAAAAAAAAAACCAAAACAAAAATTCAATTTCCTTGGCATTCTAGTGGTTTTAGTGAATGTCTTTTGATTTTTCCTTTAGCTATTAATCCAGAATCTTATAGCACTTTCCTTACAAAACTTTTTTTTTTTTTGCTTCCTTTAAATTGAGGTGGATGTCTTTCTCAGGAGAGTTCATATAAGTGTTCTCTGATAGCAAGCAGAAAGCCATTTGAAAATACGTTTGGAAGCAGAAATCTAGCTATTTTCCTCATTTCTGCTGAACTTCACAGGTCTGGTTTTCAGAGTGATCAGTTACACTGAAATGTTTACAAGGATGTGGAAAAGAAAGCTATTAACTGTCATTTAAAGTGAGATAATCCTCAGGCATGTGGCAAACCAATTGTCTTAAGAGACCTTTTATTAAACTCCACTATCACTCTCCTTTCTAAATGAACTGCTATTAAATTTCCAAATCAATGTCTCTACCAGTTGCATTACATTTTTAATGGAAATGAATTGACACCTTGATTCAGTCCAATGGAGCCTGAACTAGCCTGGGGAAAGGAGATGGTAGAAGAAAAGAAAAATGAGACTATTGCCCTTATGTGCATTTGTGTACCAGCTCAGCTGGTGAAGAATCCACCGGCAATGCAGGAGACCTCGGTTCAATTCCTGAATCGGGAAGATCCCCTGGAGCAGGGAACAGCTACCCACTCCAGTTTTCTGCCCTGAAGAATTCCGTGGAGTATACAGTCCATGGGGTCGCAAAGAATCGGACATGACTGAGTGACTTTCACTTTCAAAATTTTATATGAGACAGTTAGATAGCATCACTGACTCAATGGACATGAATCTGAGCAAACTCTGGGAGATGGTGAAGGACAGGGAAGCCTGGTGTGCTGCAGCCCATGGGGTCACAACGAGTTGGACATGACTTAGTGACTGAACAACAACAAAATCTTATGTATTTAAAACACATATGTACCTATAAGATCACACACATAAAATGGACACAGCATTATCTTCATCAGTGAGTGATCACAGTTATAGATAAAGATGTGAACACACAAGCCTGTTATCTGTGTGAGTGGGTAACTCTATCATGTTTATAACCAATATGTGCTATTGGTTAGCTTAAAGGTGAAAGTGAAAGTCGCCCAGTCGTGTCTGGCTGTTTGTGACCCCATGGACTATACAGTCCATGGAATTCTCCAGGCCAGAATACTGGAGTAGGTAGCCTTTCCCTTCTCCAGGGGATCTTCCCAAGGATCGAACCCAAGTGTCCTGCATTGCAGGTGGATTCTTTACTAGCCGAGCCACAAGGGAAGCCCAACTTAAAGTGATCAGAGGATTAATGAAAATACAGGTATACTGCTGCAAGGATAATAATTATTAAGGATAATTTATTGTACTTTTCTTCCTTTTGTATATAAGGTATATATAATAGCATCACCCAATGATTAGCTGTTGTTCCCAGGAAGTGTTCTACTAACCCCATTAGGATGAGGAGATATATCAAAGTTCAAATAAAAGATAATGTGTAGAAAATAGTAAACCCTATTTTCAAAACCTCAAATAAATGTTGTCATCGAGGAATATTGAAGAATGTAACTGTTCCTTTAAAACCCCACTTCAGTTATTTAAAATCAATTTTAGAAGAAAATGTCTCCAAATATATTAGCTATTTCCCTGCCTTTGAAAACAGAATACACATCCTAAATATAAAGTAGTGCCTTAAAAACAGTTTCTTACCATAATAATCTGCCACTGAAACATCTTGGGATGACTTCATAATTTTTTCTCTTATACTACATGCTCTCAGGTTGATGTTCTCATTGAGGTTTTATGCTTGTTTTCATCATTTTACTGTTTCTTTCTTGCCAGGCTAGTAAACCCTGGCCATTATCAATATCAATATTAATACTAACACTAATACCAATAACCAAGTATGTTAGAACTGTACATAAAATAAAGGTAATACATCATGATGAAGTACTGAGAAGTACTTAATATGACTAAGATATATGAGCTTTGTGTGAGCTTTGTGATATCGAGTTTGGCTATTAAAAGCTCTTTATTCTCTTCTTGGTTTTTGACTCATCAATTTGTCATAGATGAGGTTGCTGAATGTTTGATTTCCAAACAGTTGAGGGGCTATTATTTCTTCATAGCTCTTTATCTAATATACACACATATACATGTATATAGCTGAAGCTAAAAATGATATCACTTAACGTGATTATATTGGAATTATCTACAACTGTGCAGATTACGCAGCAACATAAAATGCTTATGATGGAACATTATCTTAAAAAAAGAAAGCAAGATGCTGAGTAGTATATAAACTATAACAGGAATTATCAAAAATTCTCTAAGGCTGTGGAAAAAAGGCCAAAGAGCAATAAGTGAAAAGAGGCATCCATTATTAGGTTAAGGTGATGGCTTATACTTTTCTATATTTCCAAAATTTCTGCAGGGATGTATGCTCAATCATGTTTGCATCTTGCGACCCCATGGGCTGTAGCCTGCCAGGCTCCTCTGTCCATGGGATTTTCCAGACAAGAATACTGGCATTAGCATTGTTAAATTAATTAAAGAAGGAGGTCATCAGCGTGAGATGGTTCTCATACCTTAGCAGCCTATCTAAACAAATGAAACCTAAGCCCAAAATGCATCAAGCTTAAGAACTGGAAACCAAAGGACGACCAATCACAAACAGCCAACCAGGCTTTCTCAAACAATGCAACTGCTAAAGCTGTAGCCAATCAAATACTTCCTTGCTTTGCTTCCGCCTCTTTACTATAAAAGTCTTGCCCCTACCTTTGGTTGCAAAGTGGCCTGACCACTTTTGGTTTGGCACTTCCCAATTCAAATTAAGTTTTGCTCAAAAAAAAACTCTTAAAATTTTTTAGAGGCTTCAGTTTATCTTTCAAGAATATAATTTCAAAAGTTAACAAGCAAAGGTATAACAGAGAAGTCCAGTAAGGGGCCCACAGTTCCTGCCACACCCCCTTCACTGGACATTCCATTTTCATCAGTAAGCATCAGTGCATACCTTGCAGCTCTGAATCTTGGACCCAAGGTCTACCCAAGGCTTTGTTAGAGAAAGAGCATCCTCCCATTAGGTTCATTTACCTAGCAACAGGGATCCTAACAATGTGAAAGGAAATTGGGCTTATTAGAGAACAGAGTCCTTAGCACTCTTTTTTTTTTTTAAATTTTTGGCAGTTAGTGAGGGATCTTCGTTCTCCCACCAGTGATCAAACCCAGGCCACAGGCTTGTAAACATTAAGTTCTAACCACTAGACTGTCCGGGATTTCCCAACTATCACTATTTTTAAAGAATATTTGCAATATAATCCCAAGAGAAGTATCTATCTTCTGGCACTAAATTAAAATTTTCCATTTCCATAACATTTAAGAATACATTTTGCATTTAAGATCTTAACCATTTAAGATCTCCTTCTCAGTTGTGAACACATATCAGTCCATTTCCTTAGCATGCATTAATTAAGCTCTTACTGTGTGACAGGCAGTACAGCACACACACTGAACAATACTCAAATAGCAACATGGGGCTAAATTCATCCTTCTGTATAAAAGTCTTCATTCCACAGTTTAGGCCTCAGTTTTGTTTTGTAAAAAATAGCTTCAACATGGGCTTCGGTCCTCTCCTTTCCATAGTTCTCCCTTTTGCTATCTGCAAACAAGTTACATTTAAACTCTTCACCTTGTTGGCTTGATTTTGGAATACAGTAGAAAAGAGAGAGACAGACTTTCCACAGACACATGAGGTCTGCTCACAAATTAATTGCTTACTTTGTTAGATGAAATTTTAAGGACAATACAAGTGCTCTCTTAAAGAAGTCAAAGTGACTCTTGCAGACTAAGAGAACTCTGCCTTCTGGTGAAACAAATGGCCTTTTAAAAGGAATAAGGTAATGTTTATTGCAGGATGCATGTGAACAATTCCATATCAGAGCCAACAGAAAGAACTCAGTAAGTTGCAAAGATCTAGTATTCAGGCATGTGGAGAGCATGCTAAACAGATGCATTAACCTCAGCGGTTATCTTCCTTTCAGAAGCATTATTTATTTATTTATTTATTTGGTAAACAGTACACAAAAGCCATATATATGATAATAATCTCAGCACATTAGACCTTCTCCATGCTGAATAGAAATACTAATTCCCGAGGTGAAATAGATGCTGAGCTGTGGATGACAATACTGCCATTTGATGCTGCAAAGCCACAGAAGTGATGCTCAGCATTAAGGGGGATTTTTCACAGTGATAGCTTTGTACTCCACTCCATTTCCCCTGCAAAAGGATGAGCAAGCACCTGGCAGCAGAGACTCAACTGCAAAGAGAGAGAGGGGAAGGACTTAGAAAAGATCTGAGGGCATATGTGATGGGAACACCTATGCAGCAGGCGAGCTGGTCAAGAAGAAAGGAGACTAAAATAACTTGGGGGCATTTCTGCACTTTCCCTCATAGAGATCATGCAAAGATGTATAAACACATCAAGCACATAATCAAACTGTAAATAAAAAACCATAGTTTTCAATTTGGTATAGGATGCCTCTCGGGCCGGGATTGCCCCCTTCCGGCTCTGGCTGCCCTCACCTGCCTGTCTCCGGCGGGGGATGGGCCGGTCCGCGGCCGGCTAGCTCTGCTGAGTCCTTTGTTCTGTGATCCTGCCTGGTGGTGTCTTAGGTTAGGGCTATTCCTGTGATTGCGGGACAGCTATCCCATAGTCTGGGTTGCTATCTCAAGCTAGTTCGCTCAGATTGCCCTCAGGGCATTCAGGCCCAGACCTTACCCTAAGCAATGCAGCCTGCCTCCCTTTCCTGCCCCTGCTTGCTAGTGGGGGATGCGAGTGTCTAGGCGGCTGCTCCTCCGCTGGGAGTTGCTGTTAGGCACCTAATCTGTGGGGTTTAATTATTTATTTACTTTTCCTCCCAGTTATTTTGCCCTCTGAGATTCCAAGGCTCGCCACCGACCCGCCGGAGAGTGTTTCCTGGTGTTTGCAAACTTCTCTCTTTTTAAAGACTCCCTTTCTGGGATGGATCTCTATCCCTACCTCTTTTGTGTGGAGACTCCTTAAAAAACTGGAAATAGAACTGCCTATGACCCAGCAATCCCACTGCTGGTCATATACACCGAGGAAACCAGAATTGAAAGAGACACGTGTACCCCATGTTCATCGCAGCACTGTTTATAATAGCCAGGACATGGAAGCAACCTAGATGTCCATCAGCAGATGAATGGATGAGGAAGCTGTGGTACATATACACAATGGAATATTACTCAGCCATTAAAAAGAATACATTTGAATCAGTTCTAATGAGGTGGATGAAACTGGAGCCTATTATACAGAGTGAAGTAAGCCAGAAAGAAAAACACCAATACAGTATACTAACGCATATATATGGAATTTAGAAAGATGGTAACGATAACCCTGTATGCAAACAGCAAGAGAGACACAGATGTATTGAACAGTCTTTTGGACTCTGTGGGAGAGGGCGAGGGCGGGATGATATGGGAGAATGGCACTGAAACATGTGAATTATCATATGTGAAACAAATCGCCAGTCCAGGTTTGATGCATGAGACAGGATGCTCAGGACTGGTGCACTGGGATGACCCAGAGGGATGGGATGGGGAGGGAGTTGGGAGGGGGGTTCAGGATGGGGAACACATGTACACCCATGGCGGATTCATGTCAATGTATGGCAAAACCACTACAATGTTGTAAAGTAAAAAAAAAAAAAAGTCTCTAGAGAAAACAACAAACCACAGTTTTGAGAAAGACTCCCAGATGCAGCTATATGTAAATATGCACACACACACACACACACACATCACTCATACAACACTATGGTTTTATTGAATGTTTTTTCTTAAAAATCTCATCCCAGGAGAGAACTGAGACAAAGCAGGTGTCCCCTTTTCTGTAAGTACTTGTGGTTGCCTGGCAACGGGGGCTCAAGTCTTGAGTGTAGTTACTTGTTTCCACCAACAGAGGACTAACCATTTCCCCTCCAGTGCCTTAACTGTGGTCCCAATGCCCTCCTCAAGCCACTTCTCCCCAGATTTTTCCAGGAGTACCTTCTGCTGCTGTTTTTTCCCTCTCTTTCACATTGACTTCTTTCCTCAAGTATTTATTGAACCATTTCAGGCTCCAGAAGGCTGATACATAGTATTGCACATCGCTCTACATTAGGGTTTTGCACACATTAATAAATTCTATCATTTGTCGAACCTGCTTATCAATATATAAACTAACAGGAAGGGGCTGGTCTATACGCTTCACCTCTGTCCTCAGCATTTAGAACGACATCTGGAGCATCATCTAGTGCACTAAGACCTGTTGCTTTTGTTGGTGTGTCAATCTCTTCGCAACCTCATGGACTGTAGCCCGCCGGGGCTCCCTGTCCTTCATTATCTGCTTCAGAAATGATGAAGCAGCTGGACCAAAGCAGAAACAACATTCAGCTGTGGATGTGTCTGGTGGCGAAAGTAAATCCAATGCTATAAAGAACAATATTCCTAACCTGGAATGTTAGGTCTGTGTATCGAGGTAAATTGGATGTGGTCAAGCAGATGGTAAAATTGAACATCAACATTTTAGGAAGCAGTGAACGGGACAGGAATGGGCAAATTTAATTCAGGTGACCATTATATCTACTACTGTGGACAAGAATCCCCTAGAAGAAATGGAGTAGCCCTCACAGTCAATGAAAGAATTGGAAATGCAGTACTTGAGTGCAACTTCAAAAACAACAGAATGATCTCAGTTCGTTTCCAAAGCAAACCATTCAACATCACAGTAATCCAAGCCTATGCCCCAACCACTGACACCAAAGAAGCTAAAGTTGATCAGTTCTATGAAGATCTACAACATCTTTTAGAACTATCACCAAAAAAAAAAAAAAGTCCTTTTCATAAACAGGTGATTGGAATGCAAAAGTAGGATGTCAAGAGATACCTGGAATAACAGGCAGGTTTTGCGCTGGAGCACAGAGTGAAGCAGGGCAAAGGCTAGCAGAGTTTTGTCAAGAGAACACACTGGTCATAGCAAACACCCTTTTCCAACAACCCAAGAGACAGCTCTACACATGCACATCACCAGATGGTCAACAGCAGAATCAGACTGATTATGTTCTTTGCAGCCAAAGAAAGATAAGCTCTATACAGTCAGCAAAAACAAGACCTGGAACTGACTGTGACTCAGTCATCAGCTCCTTATTGCAAAATTCAGGCTTAAATTGAAGAAATCAGGGAAAACCAACAGGCCATTTGGGTATGATCTAAGTCAGATCCCTGATGATTATACAGTGGAGGTGACGAATAGGTTCAAGAGATTAGATCTAGTGGACAGAGGGCCTGAAGAACTATGGATGGAGGTTCATAACACTGTACCATCCCCAAGAAAAAGAAATGGAAGAAGGCAAAGTGATTGAGGAGGCTTTACAAACAGCTGAGGAAAGAAGAAGAATGAAAAGTTAAGGAAGAAAGGAAAAGTACACCCAACTGAATACGAGTTCTAGAGTATAGCAAGGAGAGATAAGAAGGTCTTCTTAAATGAACAATGCAAAGAAATAAAGGAAAACAATAGAATGAGAAAGACTAGCAATCTCTTTAAGAAAATTGGAGGTACCAAAGGAACATTTCATGCAGGGATGGGCACTATAAAGGACAGAAACATTAAGGACCTAAAAGAAGCAAAAGAGATTAAGAAGAGGTGGCAAGAATACACAGAGGAACTTCATGAAAGAGTTCTCAATGACCCGGATAACCATGATGGTGTGGTCATTCACCTAGAGCCAGATATCCTGGAGTGGGAAGTCAAGCGGGTCTTAGGAAGCATTACCACAAACAAAGCTAGTTGGAGGTGATAGAATTCCAGCTGAGCTATTTAAAATCCTAAAAGATGATGCTGTTAAAGTGCTGCGCTCAAAATGTCAGCAGATTTGGAAAACTCAGAATGGCCACAGGACTGGAAAAGATCAGTTTTCAGTCAGTCTCAAAGAAGGGAAATGCCAAAGAATGTTAATACTACCATACGATTGCACTCATTTCACATGCTAGCAAGGTTATGTTCAAAATCCTTCAAGATAGCTTTTAGCAGTATGTGAACCAAGACCTATGCATTTACCTATATGATCATATGATCACTAATCCTCATAGATGCAGAGTTGATTTTTATAGTCAGATTTTTAATGTCATTTTACATACAAGGAATCTGGGATTCAGAGACACCAACAACTTTGCACAGGGTCACACAGTTAGTGAGGACAGAACTGAATTTCAGACATACATCTCTTTGACTTTGAAATATGTTTAATTTCTACTACAATATACTCATTCAAAGAAAGAAAGGGCTTTTATGACCATATAACATTTTATACAAATATAAATATAAAATTTCCCTCTTAATGAAGGACAAAGAGAACTTTGCTAATTGGTTGTCTTACAGGTGTCATACCCAGTATGGGACCTGTTACCTATATTACCTCCTCCACTCAATGTCAGGTCTTTGTTAACCATCTTCTGATTGTCTGCAAAGCTCAGATGCTCATGGAGGACTGAAATCCTTAATCTCATTCTCATTGGCATTGGGAAATAGTTGTGAATTTATGATGCATGGTTTAAGACATCACTTATAAAGAATCAATGGTTTCCCAGCAACTCCTCAGGCTTCAGAAGATATAGGTATTTCTAAATAAATCCCGCTGTATTTGAGTATATACGTGTGTGCATAAGTAACTGCTGTCCTCCATTCTCCTTGCCCTGTTTTACCCATCTGCTACCCCCCACCTTCCAGCATCTTCACCAATGTCTATGGCTTTGCATTTGTGCGCCCTCTTTTCTTCTAGGCATCCATAAAATTGTCATTGGAACAGGAGCAGTGAAAAGAAGATGAACCAAAATAGCAAAATCAAAATGTGCTGTCCAAATTCCCAGAGCTAAAATTCCTAAGAAGAGCTACAGAGCTGAGTTTTAGATTAATGTCTTCAAAGATTGACTCAAACTAATTATTGCTCTTAGCAAGTAACAGGAAAGTTTTGAACATTCTTTTTGCTATAGGAGATTTTTAACAAAAGAAAGGGTGTCACCAGCTACAACTTCAAGCTATGTGGACCATTAAAACATCACCTTAAACTCTTTCTACATTTCAGTGACAAAAGCCCCTGAAAATGTTTATTTGAGATAGCATGTGAAGAGGAGAAGATAAGTCAAATTGTAACCCAGAAAATATATATAACTCCATGCAAGTTGTATACCTTATGGTACACTGTGAAAGTGAAAGTTTCTCAGTCGTGTATGACTCTTTGCAACCCCATGAACTGTAGCTTGCCAGGCTCCTCTGTGTACAGAATTCTCCAGGCCAGAATACTGGAGTGGGTAGCCATCCCCTTCTTCAGGGGATCTTCCTGACCCAGGGACTGAACCCAGGTCTACATTGCCGGCAGATTCTTTACGGTCTGAACCACCAGGGAAGCCCTATGGTACCCTGAAGCTCCTTAAATTGTCAATAAGTACACCACATTAATGCTGACTTCTAAAAAATTCAGAGAAACACCTTTACTGTTTAAATGCACTTATTAAAATGTGTTTTACTATTTAAAATTATCTCAAAGATTTAAAAGTAGATCCCTTCCATTTAACAGATCATCATTAATCTATGAGAATCAACTACTGTCAGCCTCAAATAGCCCCCTACTTGCAAGATTGTCCTTCCAAGAAAATGTGACACACTTCCTATAATCCGCTTTCCTCAATAACGTGTGCAAAGTTGAAGCCTGCTTGTGCAGCATTATATACTAAGAAGTGCGATGTTCATGTGTCATGACATTATGTTTTAAATAATTAACTAAACCTGAATAAAGACAATTGATCATCTGCTGTTTTCAGAAATTTTTCAATTACACAATTACGTTTAAGGGTAGAACACTGAACAAACAGCATTTTTCCTCGTCAAATATAGTTTTTCTTGCTGTTATTTTACATGTGTTTTTATTTATTTTATTTGCAGATCTCTCTTGTTAAAGGGTAGAAAAAGACTTGTCAAAAAAAAAAAAAAAAAGAAAAAGACTTGTCAGACACGATTGAGTGAGCACACAGCCTACATGCATGCTTATCATAGAATAAAACTTCTTTTTTCTAGTAGCATAAAAATAGCCACTCATGATTGCTTAGATGCCAGAAATATGAAGTAGACTGTCATGATAATAACGGTGGTGGTGGTTTAGTCGCTAACTTGTGTCTGAGTCTTGTGACCTCATGGGCTGTGGCCTGCTAGGCTCCTCTGTGCGATTTCCCAGGCAAGAATACTGGAGTGGGTTGCCCTTTCCTTCTCCAGGGGGTCTTCCCGACCCAGGGATCGAGTCTCTATCTCCTGCATAGCAGGCAGATTCTTTACCTACTGAGCCACCAGGAAATAATAAGAGATTCTAAAGAGAACTTTTTTATTTTTAAAATAAAGATTTAAGAAGCCCTCAGGCAACTGAAATAAGCTGCTTAATTAAGTGATAATATAAGGGAAAAGAACACTGTCAGAGTCTAATGACTCCCACAGAGATCCACCAGGTACAGCCAGATAATTCCCAAAATGAATTTTGGTATAAAATTGAGATGTTTACAGGACTCCTTCTTGGCCATTTCCATTTAATTCTTTAAATAGAGTACTTATTTTTAAAACCATTACTTTGAGCCTCCCTTTTGGAAGTTGGATAGCTACAGTAAACAACGAAATGCTAAATCATTCCACTTGGTTGACACGTCTTCCCAAGCATGATGGAAATTTGATTTTAATCTAGTCATCAGCAGATCAAAATTAATCTTATTAGCCTAATCAAATAACAAAAAAGAGAATTTTGATATCTGATGCTTTCATATATATCATGCTCTGCTTGTAAGGAAAGCATGCAGAGCTGTGAAACTGTGAAGTCTAGCCTCTTTTAATCTTAATGATAGTCCCCTAAAAGTTGGCAAGTTCAAAGTAAGTAGCCTCTCCTATCATTCTAAGAAAATATTGCAGGGGTGCGTTCTTGATCTTCAGAAGGATGACACTGCGCGGCAAAGGAGAGGAGCAACAAGGAAGCAACACACCAGCCTCACGCAAAGTGGGGTCAGTGCCTCATCTGACAACACACGAAATGTCTGACCTCGACTGTGCCACTTAACTTTTCCACATCTCAGTTTCCTTCTCTCACACCTCAAAGACGTGTTGTAAGGATTAAATGACGTAACTACGCTTAAGAGCTTAACATAGAGCCAACTAGGCAACAGACAGTAAAACAACAAAGTTAGTTCTCATCGCATTTCTCGTATAATTCACTCCAGTGAAGCCAGGGTACCCTCGTCTCCAGTGTCACCCGTTGAAGGTCTTGTCTGAGCATGGCTGAGAGAAGGCCCATGCCATCCACTCGGTAAGTTCAGCTGCAGAGCCTGCAGCATTATTTCCTACCAACTCAATGCAGCAGCATTTATTAAATGCTTCCTGCATGCACAATGATCTTTTCATAGTATAGAGAACACCTCTGGAAATTTTCTTTTAAGGCAAAAAGAAATGGTCACTGCCTTTGAAGATACATAAACTTGTGAGTGGAGGGTACAGGCTTCTGTGTTTTATTTTTTGGCAGAAATAGTGATATAGAAAATATAAGCATGGGTATAGAAAACCCATGCCTATATTACTCATTGTCTGTGTGTATGTGCTAAGTTGCATTAGTCGTGTCCAACTCCTTGTGACCCCAGGGGCCATAACCAGCCAGGCTCCTCTTTCCATGTGGTTCTCCAGGAAAGAATACTGAAGTGGGATGTCATGCCCTTCTCCAAGGGATCTTCCCGATGCAGGGATTGAACCCACATCACTTACGTCTCCTGCATTGGCAGGCAGATTCTTTACCACTAGCGCCACCTGGGAAGCCCATATGACTCATTAATATAGAGGATTTCTCTCAACTCTGCATTCTAAGGGAGTCCAGAAAGTTCCCTTGCTGTTGATACACTATTGTTTCTCTCTGTGGCTGAGCAAGCAGGTCCAAGCAGCAGTGCGGTGGTCTCTTTGCATGTTCAGCTGTCTGAAAGTCTGCTTCTGCAAGGCAGTCCCTGGACATAAGCTTCCCTGGCCCCTTTCTCATGCACAAAAGCTTCTTCTCTGTTAGGCTTAGAGTGTAAGTGTGATGGAGCAAGTGCATGGAATGAACAGCCAGTATTTAAAGAAAACAGATTAGACATGCCAAAATATCGACTTGACTAAAATCAGTTATTCTGCATTTTTAGATCAATTTCTATAAAGGTCTATACCGTGCATTCATGAAGGAATTAACAACAAAAAGAACAGAAATACAAGTGTTTAAAAATAATGTTTTAAGTTAGTGAGCCAGAACTGGATCTCCTTGAAATCTCCTACGGGACACCCACATAGAAACTGCGTGCGTGATTTCTCATCAATATATACACATAACTCCTCTACTTTGGGGCTGGGAGTAAACTCTGGTAACAAAAGTCTCAGGTAATGATCCCTCGTTCTTGCTTGGTAGTTGAGTTGCACCTCCATTCTTGCCAAAGACCTTTAATGTTTCCTTTTGCACAGCCTACCCTCACCACATCTGACTGAGGTAAACCACCTGAGATATTGCCAGCTGGTCTTCCTTCTTTCATTTCAGTTTACTGAGATGTGCGTCATGTGATGGGGTTTCCCTGGTGGCTCAGTGGGAGGGAACCCACCTGCCAATGCAGGAGACACAAGAGGCGAGGATGTGATCCCTGGGTTGGGAGGATCCCCTGGAGTAGGAAATGGTGACCCACTCCAGTGTTCTTGCCTGGGAAACCCCAAGGATGGCAGAGCCTGGCAGGCTTTTGTCAACTTCACCCGACCTTGGAATCAGGTTGGGAGGCTGAAGCCGGGTCTAAGTGTAACCTGAGTACACACCCTCTGGGCCACTGGGAAAGGTAGAAGATCCCACAGGACGCATGAAGTATTCAGTCAGTTCAGTTCAGTCGCTCAGTTGCGTCCGACTCTTTGCGACCCCATGGCCTGCAGCACGCCAGCTTCCCTGTCTGTTACCAACTCCCGGAGCTTACTCAGATTCAAGTCCATCAAATCGGTGATGCCATCCAACCATCTCATCCTCTGTCCTCCCCTTCTCCTCCCACCTTCAATCTTTCCCAGCATCAGGGTCTTTTCAAATGAGTCAGTTCTTTGCATCAGGCAGCCAAAGTACTGGAGTTTCAGCTTCAGCGTCAGTCCTTCCAATGAATTCAGGACTGATTTCCTTTAGGATGGACTGGTTGGATCTCCTTGCAGTCCAAGGGACTCTCAAGAGTCTTCTCCAACACCACAGTTCAAAAGCATCAGTTCTTCAGCTCTCAGCTTTCTTTATTCATTAAGTATTGAGAGGGGCAAAAGGGCCCGAGATACTCTGCTTGCTGACTCTTACTGAATCCCACTAAGGACTTGGGATGTGGTGCTGGCCCATTCCCTACTGGTGGACTCTGACAGAAGGGGTACCAGCTTTCTGATGCCAGGGCACACATTCTCGGCAGCCAGGCTAGGGTGAGAGTCAGAGGGCTGACATCATTCCTCGGCCACAGGCACAACTCTTATCCATTCTCAACAAGACAGTCCTATAGCATTTTGAAGACAATATTTGGACCCACCTTCAATCTTCTTGATTGTATCTTAAAGCTCTTGGTTTCTCACAGCCAGTTCTGAGGTTCTGAGACTGGTCTTTTCTATGGTTAGAATCCAGGCCCTGGCACTTGCTCGTCACATGATCTTAATCTCTCTAAGGCCCCGTTTCTGCATTTGTGAAATAGGGTTAATGATAGTTCCTTTCTCACAGGGTTGTATTAAGTTGCATATACAAAGCAATTCAGAATAACTGGCATGTGATAAATCAGTAAATGTTAGCCATCACTGTCATCATCAGCAGCAGCAACAGCCTCATAATTATTAAAATCCCTACCATCTTTGGATGACTCTAGTGCCCAGAGACTGCAAAGACCGGAGATGCAGCTAGGCTACACCAAACATGGCCAAACCACCCAGGATTGCTAATCCATGCACTGATGCCATTCTGCCTCATGCTGGGGTTTGTGGTTATTTTTAACCACATTTAGGAGAATTAAATCCACAGGCGTTTCTAGGCTGTTTAGTGGAATTATTTTTCTAGTGCCTGTGTTTCATGAGTGCTTTTGTACTCATTGATTTAGACTTGCAATTATTTTCTGAACACACTCCAGCAAAATGGCATCAAAAGCATAAACAAATAGGAGAAAACAAAAAACCTTTTGTTTTATGAAATTTTACTTAACTATTAATTTTACCAAATACAATTTCACTTGTTAGAAAACACTGATTTTAATATTTTCCATTGCAGGTTGCCTTTTTCCATCTTATTTCTATGAAATTCTAAAGTGCTATTTAGTTACTTAGAGAAGATTTTGATGAGCAGCCAGAAGTCATGGTCTTCTCACCCAAGAATCAAAAAAAGGAAGAAATGCCAAGATAGGCAAGGAGGAACTGGGTATTGCACATGGTGGTGGGCAAACCCAAGGTGGTCCCCTGATTCATGCCTTCTTGTTTTCATACCCTTGTGTGATCCCTTCCCCTTGAGTGTGGACGGGAACTGTGACTTGTTCTTCCTCAATAGAATATAGCTGCGGTGATGGGATGTCATTTCTGTGGTTGGGAAACATAGGGAGATTCTCACCCTTGCTGGTTCGATAAAGTATATAAACTTTGTTGGGGTGGCCCACATGGCAAAGAACTGGGGGTGCTCTCTGGGAACTAGGAACTGAGGATCTTTCCCTCAATAGCTGGTAAAGATCCGAGCCTTTCAGTCGTACGAATACAAGGAACTGAGCTCTGCTAACATCCACAAGAGCTTGGAAGTGGATCCTTCCACAGTCAAGCCTTCAGATGAGACTGTGGCCTTGGCCAACGTGTGATTGCGGCTTGTGAAACCCTGCAGTAGAGGTCCCAGCTAAGCCAGGCCTGGACTCCTGACTGCAGAAACTGTGAGATGATAAGTGTGTGGAGCTTTTTAAATTCAGTTTTGTTTTTTATGGGAGTATCATTGATTTACAATGCTGCATTAGTCTCAGAGGTACAGCAAAGTGACTTAGTCATGTCTGACTCTGAGCAACCCTATGAACTGTGGCCCTCATCCATAGGATTCTCCAGGCAAGAACACTGGAGTGGGTTGCCAAGCCACTCATTTATACATACACATACACCCACTCTTTTTCAGATCCTTTTCTCATACAGGTTATTACAGAACATTGAGCAGAGTTCCCTGTGCTATACAGTAGGTCCTTGTTGATTTTTAATTCACACTAAAAGTTGTGCTACTTTGACCACCTGAAGCAAAGAACTGTCTCCTTAGAAAAGACCCTGATGTTGGGAAAGATTGAAGGCAGGAGGAGAAGGGGATGACAGAAGATGAGATGGTTGGATGGTATCACCAACTCATGGACATGAGTTTGAGCAAGCTCCGGGAGTTGGTGATGGACAGGGAAACCTGGTGTGCTGCAGTCCATGGGGTCACCAAGAGTTGTGTTACAGCTTAACTTGAACTTTTTCTTTTTTAAATTTTGTTAATTTTTATTTATTTCTTTTTTAAAATTGGAGTACAATTGTTTTATAATATTGTGTTAGTTTCTATTGTAGAATACCATGAATCAGCTTGATTGGATTGGGGTTGATGGGATTAATTGGATTGGATTGGATTTAATTTTTTATTTAAGTTGACTGATTTCATTTTGTTTGGTTTATTTTGATTTGGTTTGATTTTATGTATTCAGTTTGATTTCACTAGATAGTAAATAGGCCTTTAGTGAGGTGGTGGTGAGTTGTAGGGGAGGGGAGGCATTCTGCAGGCCTATGATGAGGACTCAGTCTTTAGTGAGCTCATGCCTTTGGACCGTGAATTTCACAAGTATTTCTGCATTTTCCCCTCCTCCTTCAGGTGAGACAGGATGGCTAGATTACACTGGCATTGGGAACAGGCATACATACCTCAGAGACATTATGGGTTTGGTTGCAGACTACTGCAATAGAGCAGATATGTTAATAAAATAGTCACATGAATTCTTTTGGCTTCTCAGTGCATATGAAAGTTATATTATACATATATCCCCTCTCTGTGTGTTGTTTTAAGCCACTAAGTTTGAGATAATATTGTTATGCAGCTCCAAGTAACTAAGACTGACATCTATCAGTACCAGTCACTGGATTGTTACTTTCACATATATAGCTTCACGGTACTTCCAATAATTCTGGGAAGATGGCTTATTCATAATTTTAGAGAGAGAAAACTAACATTTGGGGATGTTAAATAACTTTCCTAGGGCTACTCAGCTATACTGAGCTAGGGTTATAATTCACGGAGAGAAAGAGATTTGTGTGATTTGTTTGTCTTTTTTATTTTGATCAAAATGTGCTAAGTTAGGTAAGGGGTCTCTCTTACTTTTATTCTTCATAAGTAAAATGAAAAGGATTTTAAAATATCTGTTCCATTAGAACTAGTAGGACTGATGAGATAATGCCTTCAAGAAATTCCTTGCTCCTTGGAGTAAAACTTGTAAATGCAGTTAATATTTGAAATAACTTTAAAAATGTTAAATTATAAGTGAACTACTGAGGAAGTACTTGATTTCTTAGAACATCTATTTCTTCTTTGTAACTAAAAGATGGTGACTTAACAAGAATGCAATTTAGACTCTAGCAATATTACACAGAAAGTATTTCAACTATCATTTCTAGGGATGGACATGGATGGTAAATGAGTCCTTTTCTGACACACGCAGAACTTCTTTTGATCATTTTTTATGGCATCTGCTCTGGAAAATTTGCAAAAATGATTGCTTATTTAGTACTCAAGGATACTGCCTTACCTTTCAGTTCTCTAAATATTGTTGGAGACTTTCTATTCTTATATTTAGCCTAAACTCTTGCACACTGAGCTAATATTATTGGGTTCCAATAAAGGGACAGAGAAATAGATAAGATCCAGACAACTAGGACTCAAAAGAAAAAAGTTTCTGACTTTGCTTTTTAAAATTCACCAAACTATGCTGCCAGAAGTATCTGGATAAATTGTTTGGTCAATGGAGAAAAGTAAGATATGAATAGAATCATTCAGTAGAATATAAATAATGTTTTTCCTGTCTGCGTTACAGGGTATTAATATAATAACATGAAACTATGTTAAACAATAAAAAAGTAAAGTGAAAGTGTCAGTCAACCTGGTCATGTCTGACTCTTTGCAACCCCATGGACTATAGCCCACCATGTCCATGGAATTCTCCAGGCAAGAATACGGGAGTAGGTAGCCAGTCCCTCCTCCAGGGGACCTTCCCTGACCCAGGGATGAACCCAGGTCTCCTGCACTGCAGGCAGATTCTTTACTGTCTGAGTCAGGGAAGCCCATGGTAAAGAATAAACTGCTATACAAAACACAGTGCGTTTTAAATATTCAATCTCTCCCCCATCGTGTATCTTTAAAGCGGGGATCCATAAAATTTTTATATCATTAGTTGGCTGGAAGAGATTTTTTTCATCTTCATAGCCTTTTGAAACTTTTGAATTTTGAAAGATAAGAACATAAGGTCTGTTAAAAAATACGTAAATAGCATTCCAATGTTCATTGCAGCACTATTTGTACAATAGTCAGGACATGGAAGCCACATGCCACATAAACATCCATCAACAGAGGAATGCATAAAGAAGATGTGGTGTATATATATATATATATATATATATATATGTGTGTGTGTGTATATATACACACATATACATGATAGAATATTATGTATTGTTTCTGTGCATGCTCAGTCGTTGTCTGGACTGTAGCCCATCAGGCTCCTCTGTCCATGGAATTTTCCAGGCAAGAATATGGGAATGGGTTTCCATTTCCTTCTCCAGAGGAGCTTCCCGACCCAGGGATCTAACTCAAGTCTCTTGCATCTCCTGCATTGGCAGGAGAATTCTTTACCACTGTGCAACCTGAATATCACTTAACCATAAAATGGAATGAAACGGTGCCATTTGCAGAGACATGGGTAGACCTAGAGAGTGTCACACAGAGTGAAGTAAGTAAAAAAGAGAAAAACAAATATTGTACGCTGTCGTTGTTCAGTCGCTAGGTCGTGTTTGACTCTTTGCAACCCCATGAACTGCAGCACGCTGGGCTTCCCCATCCTTGACTATCTCCCGGAGTTTGCTCAAACTCATGTCCATTGAGTCAGAGATGTTATCTCATCTTCTGCATATTGACACATATATGTGGAATCTAGAAAAATGGTACAGGTGAACCTATCTGCAAAGCAGAAACAGGGACACAGACATAGAGAACACATGTGTGGACACCAAGGAACCAAGGAGGGCAGACGGGGGTTAGGTGAATTGAGAGGCTGGGATGGACATATATGCACTGCTATGTATAAAACAGGTAACTAAGCAGAACCTACTGTACCGCAAAGGGAGCTCTACCCAATGCTCCGCGGTGACAAAGAGGGGATGTGTGTATACATGTAACTGACTTACTTTACTGTACAGCAGAAGCTCACCCAACATTATAAAACAACTAAACTCCAATAAAAAACAAGTAAGCAAAATGAAAGCCAATGAAGGTTTAAAAAGAATGTTTCCTCCAGTTGACCTTCCTTGAGGCTTGGCAGGCTGAAACAGTCACCTCCTAGATAAAGGGTAAGATAAGCTAGCAGCTCAAACCTCCTTTACATTATACTTTCCTGTCCCCAGAGTCTCATGCCACTTGCTCTGACACCAACATCTCCAGAAGGGTCTCATTTTCCTTTGGTGAGCACATTCCTTCGATGGGTCGAAAAGAAGACACGCCTTCATCATTTGGCCTGACCTGCTCTACCCAGCCTGACCTCTCACTCCTCTAACAGGTGTACTCTTCCTTCCAGCACCCACTCCAATCAAACTCTCCTCTGCCCACAGATTCTCTCCACTGAGTTTGCTCACCTACCACCCCCCCAACCCCCAGCTCTTCACATGTCCTCTAGACCCAAGCTTTATGTCATCCACGGAGCTTTTCCCCCTAACTCACAACTCCCTGTTTCTGAATCCCCTTGATTGCTAGTTGGTAATGAGGCAACAGCAAATCATTTCACCTTTCTGAGGATCAAGATCTTTGGTAAGCAGGTATTTGAAGAAATGGAGATGCTTCCTCTGCTGAGAGCCCATCATTCTGTACTAGGATGCTCTAAGTTGTCCTAGCAACTGATTAGAAACGAGTCTCCTCCAGGAGCTTGATTCAATCTACTTGCCTGCAAGTGGAAAGCTTTATGACTATAAGGTTCCAACTCATTCTGTAGTCTTATGTGGTATCCATTGTACCACTGGCCCCTTAATTGTTCTGACTCATTCTGAAAACAATATTAAGAGAACCATTTATTTTGACTTCCGATTTTATAATCTCATTTCCTCATGGCTCTGACCATCATATTCCTAAAGCAAGGATAAACTACGAGCTATGTTAGTATTATGTTTTGCTTGAATCACTAATGTTTTTGTTTCCATCCATTATTCCTGTTACCTGGATTTAAGAGTGTACTGACAATTTTTTTTCTATATCTGTGTGGATTCTCTGTCTGAACCAGATACCTTTTGCATCTGGTCTATTCCTGGGTGCTTAACTTGAGGTGTATGTGTATGTGCTGTCGCTCAGGCACGTCCAACTCTTGACACCCCATGGACTGTAGCCCGCCAGGCCCCTCTGTGCATGGGGTTTCCCAGGCAAGAATACTGGAGTAGGTAGCCATTTCCTTCTCCAGGGGATCTTCCTGACCCAGGGATGGAACCCACACCTCTTCTGTCTCCTCGATTGGCAAGTGGATTCTTTACTACTGAGCCCCTTGGGAAGTCCCTAATTTGCAGATAGCTATATGTGATCTAAAGGTGTAAGTTACATTAAGACACCTTATGCCCTCTATTTTAACTTCTGGGTTAACACGATCCCATCTCTCCATGATTTTAAACCCACGTAACTCTGCCCAATCTGCAGAGAGTTCAATTTATAGAACCAGATATCACAAGGTGAGGCCTCTTCAGAGAAGAAGGTTAAGATGTTTCTTCTAGTATCTATGGTTCTACTACACCAATCAGTTCCCAGAGTTGACTAATCTAAATTAATTCAGCCAAAGGGAACATATATAATTCTCTCAAATGTTTAAAAAATGCTAATAGAGCAACTACTATGTGCTAGGCACAGCTTCAGTCATCATACATCAGTGGAAAAAAAAATTAGCAAACCCTTCATTTCTGGGTAGATGGGAATAAAAGAGGTAAACAAGTAGACACATACAAAAGTATGATGCTAACACTGTGGCGGAACTAAAGCCAGATGAGCAAGTGGACAGTGACTAGAGGATAGAGCCAGGATTTGGGGATTAAGAAAGGCTCTTTGAGGAGGGTGAGCAGAGCTCAGGCTATGACCTGAGACATAAGAGGGACCCAGACATGTGGTGTTCAGGGAAGATTATTCCAGATAGAGGAAGCCACTCTTGAAAAAGCCCTAAGCTGAATATGAGCGCAGTGTGTTTGAGGAAAAAAAAAAAAAAGCTAGAGCAACCAGGCCAGGTGAAAAAGGGCAGGAGAGCAGGAGGAGAGGGAGGCAGGGAGCCGGCTGTGCAGGATCTTTTAGGCAGACTAAGGGGCTGGGAACTTATCTCAAGTTAGCAAGAGGCCATTAGAGGATCTTTACATAAAAGTGCTCACTCTAGTTACCATATAGTGAATAGATTGTGTGTGAAGTGGTCTCTCTGGGTGCGTGTGTGTGCAAGAGGGGAGGCAGGAGATCAGGAAATAATTCAGAGGAGATGGATGGTATTTTCCAACATGATGATAATGGTGAAGATGGAGAGAAGACACATTGAGATGCTGTTATTCAGGTCAGAGAGGTTCCTAGAATAGGGATTATCTGGTACATCAAAAGGCATCGTAGATGCGCCCAGCTTAACACACACGAAAGGAAGCAAAAAACCAAAGAGCATGTGGAGGGTTACTTTACAGCAGCATTTTCAAGGTAGAAGAGATCTCAGGTCACTTAACAGATGAAAAGACATTGATCCTTATACATAGACAACTTCTTCAAGGACATACAATTAAGTGATTCCAGAACAAAGACTACATCTCCTCATAATCTCTCTTTCTCACCATATACAGGCTCATTGCTAATTTGGAATTTTTCATTTGGATTACACTATACGGAAGTTGATATTATAAAGCTGCAAGTTACTTAAAGAAAATCTCAGAAAGGCCATTTACATATAAACACCTCATATGTTTGAAGACCTTGATCTTTTGTGATTGAAAAGAGGTCAAATACATTTGCTTGGAGTGAGAGAGTACTTTAGCATTTAGCATAGTCAGAGATCTGCCTATCTTTCTACATCCCTGAGTCTATTTCTGGTACTTCTGTGTGCCTGAAAACAAGAGAATTTTGTTGGTCAATAAAATGAATTTTGAGTATTCTCTTCAACTTTCTGGAAGCGTTTGAAAAGGATTAGTATTCATTCTTCTCTAGAATTCACTGACTTGATGAACATGAGTTTGAGCAAGCTCCAGGAGTTGGTGACCGACAGGGAAGCCTGGTGTGCTGCCGTCCGGGGGTCACAAAGAATTGGACACAACTGAGCGACTCAACTGAGAACTCACAAGTGAGTGAGTTCTGGGCTTTTCTTTGTTGGGAAGTTTTAAATTACAGATTCAGTCTCTATCTACTCATTCATTAATGGTCTGTTCAGATATTTTATTTCTTCATGATTCAGTCTTGGTGGGCTGCATATTTCTAGAAATGTACCTATTTCTTCTAGTTTTCCAGTTTGCTAAGAGGATTACGTATAATTACCGTGAGAGCATTAAACATTGATGGTTTTAAATCATATGGTGGTTGGCAATCTTATGTCAAAGGATGTGATAGAACATAGAATAATTCCAGACCCTAAGAGATGAGAAACACTTCAAACTACATCTGTAGCATCCAATGTGAATTTAAACAATAGGCAGACATCTGATCTATGTCTCTGTACCCAATTATGGATATAAAGTTAGTTTTGAGATGACAGACAAAACTTCCTCCTATTTGAAGGATCTCATCCCTTGCTCTTGACCACCAAAGTGCAAGCCATGTAAATATGTATGTGAACTTCTTTCTGGATGATTCTCCTCATTTTGGTACCATGTCACTCTCTATTCCCTAACAAACTTCATGTTTATAAATTGCAAAGATTGTATTCCTAAGTGTTCACATAGTTTTAAAAAATGCACCATAACTTTATTTGCTCATTTATTGAGTTATTCAGTGGATATTTGCTGAGCACCTACTATGTGCAGTGTAATAGATTTTTAATCAGAATATATGGAGAAACATTTTAACTTTATTTTCTTTCTCTGGAGAAAACTCATATGTAACAGTTCTTTTATATCTTCACAAGATTAGGTTTGAGAAATTTAAACTTTTTAAACTGCTGTTTATGTCTTAGAATAACTGAGTGATCAGTTAGTATATACTGCTACTAGGGGATAATATTTGGTGGTTTAAAATCCATGCTTTTCGTTTTTTACTTTTTGCCCTTTCTCTTTGTGTGTCTCTATCTCTGTTTCTCCGTCAATTCATTATTATTATTTACATAGTCAATATAGAAATGATCAGTGTCAGCTTTAAATATGTTGATCCCCAAAAACAGAAATTTAAAGAAGCAAATATCTTACTATCAATACCTTTTTCTAAGACCGGCGAATTCTATTTTGAGGGCAATCTACAAAGAGAATAGAGTAAGACTCTAGGAAACCAGGTCAGGTATGTATCAAACTTAGAGTTTTTAGTTTATTCCCAGGTTTTAGATTCAGTCAGTTCTGAAAAAAATAAATGGTGTGTCTTAGATTGAATGAATTAAAGACACCTTTAATTTTCTTTTATAATCTTTTACTCATCTCACCCAAACCACTCATAAAACTAGAGCCCAAATCAAGATCTCTTCTGGGCCATTGTAAGGAGTCTCTACACCTTAAACTCATTCTTCTATTACTTCATTCCCCAAACCATTAACCCAGGCTTGCAGATTAATTTTTCTAAAGTATAGCACTAATATTATCACCCATCTACTCAAACACTTCCAAATTAATTCTCATTACCTCCTAAATCAAGCACAAAACTCCTTGGTCTTATTCTTAAAGCTATAATGTAGTCCCAAATTCTTCTATTAAACCTGCTAAGAGTCTGTCAAAGCTATATTAGGCCAAGATTCAACTGCATGTAAATACTTCTCTCCACTCCAAGAAAGACACCACCAGAAGAGCTTTTTCTCCAACCCCTAAATTTGTGTTTTTCCTTTTTTTTTCCCCAGAAGCCCATGTCATGCTCCTTTAAATCAGGCATTGTCTTGCCTGGCCCCTGTAATGACTCCCCCTACCTAAGGGCTGCCATGTAGGTCTTGCCTCTATTACAAATTGCTTTTTAAAAGGACTTGCACCTTTTACAATAGAGCATTATTTTATCCCCCAAATGAAGTTTCTTTTGTTGCTCTTTTGCTCATTACAAAAGCAATGCATTTCCATTACAGTAAAATTGGAAAACAAAGATAAAGGAACACTGGGAAATAGAAATCACCCATAATCCTACTTTTCCAGAGATAGCTACAGTTGAATTCTCATGTATTTCCTTCTCCTTTTGTAAGAATATTACTCTTTACAAAGTTCTCAAATGTAGATTTAAGGTAATACTAAGACACCAATGGTTACAAATAAAAGAAACGAAAATGAACAGGAACTCTAGCATAGAGTACCCATGATTATCTACTTCTCTTGGCTATTTTCTTATAAAAAGAACACATCCCCATAATTTTACATCTTATACAATCTAAATTTATTTCAATCTCTAGGTTTTCTCAAGTGCAATGGTTTTGTGCTGAATACATACTAATATGCTACAGAAAATGTACAATATCAGTTCTAATAACACATAAGTAGGTAAATGCAAAAACTCAGCGGCAAATCCTAATTAGTAGAAGAATAGAGAAACACAATGTTCTACTTTAAGCTGAAAATTTCATGATGTTCTATAAATAAATCTTTGGGACTCACTGGCATCATATGTAGCAAAATCACAGAATGACAACTCTATTGCCTACCCACTCAGTCAACTGGGATTGGATAAGAAGTAACTGAAGCCCACGGCTGGTTACTTCTTTGTAAAGATAATTCTAGCTCTGATTAACCTGACAAGCACATTCCAAAATTAAGTTTTCTGCTGGAAAAAAGACATTAAACAATTGAAACCAAAATGACTAAGGAGTACCAAAAACGTCTGATTATTACATCATAATAGATCCTAATTATTCTATTTATTGCAAGACCTGCTCCCTCACAGAAGACAGAAAATAGAGATCTTCTTTTTACTTTGATACAGTGTGGATGGAAGGTTATATTAGAATCCACTTCTGCCTCTTTTATATCATTAGTATGCTTGCTGAGGGCTAGTCTTCTCAGGAAGGGTGGACAGTTTTAAGCTGGCTTTTGCTTCCATGAAAATACTGTATTTTGGCAGCTTCAGGATTATTTCAGTCATAAAAATCGGGTTCTGTTAATTCTAGTAAATCAGATCTTCATCTTTGAAAGTATTTATATTGCCTTTCATGTGAATGAAAATACCTTTACTGTCTATTGACACTGACATGAGGTCATTTCTAATTAATTCCAAGAGCAAGATTTTCCATATGGATGCTCTCATTTCTGTGGACATATCTTAAATAGTCAGAGCTAAGTTAGAACAAATGGTATCTTTGAGTTAGAGGGCCTTTGTGTAGGCTCTAGGAGGATCTACGAAATCACAAACAAAATTTAATGTTAAGAATCTTGGTGCGTTGTTCTTGGGAAGGGGATCTATAGCTTTCATCAATTTCTTGAGAGTCTGTAACCCCAAAATATCTAAGAACCTTTGCACTACATTAAATACAAGTGACTGAGTTTGCTTTCATGTTTATGCAGTAAAGTTACAGCAGCTATTTGGATAGTACTTTCTAAAGTGATTAATCAAAAGATAGGAAAAGTTTTTCAAGAAAAAAGGTAGGAATTTTAGCCTATAACATTATTTCAAGATGTGGCAGTTTCCCACATAACTGATAGCTTAGTTGCCATCAGTTTTATGACCATAAAGAGTTAAGGCAGATGACAAGTGATGAAACGTAGGTGTCCCACAGAACTGCCTTTAAGGGTGCTTATTAGAATATTATTGGGCTTCCCTGTTGGCTCCATGGTAAAGAGTCTGCCTGCCAATGCAGGGGACGCGAGTTCCATCCCCTAGAGAGGGAGATGGCAATCCACTTCAGTAGTCTTGCCTGGGAAATCCCATGGGGATTGCAAAAGAGTCGGACATGACTTAGGGACTCAGCACAGCACTTATATATTTACATATATAGTGAAATGATCACCTCAGTAAGTCTAGTTAACCTCCATCACTATACATAGTTACAATATTTTTCTTGTAATGAGAATTTGTAAGACCTACATTCTTAGCAACTTTGAAACATACAATCCAGTATTGTGAACTATAGTCACCATGATGGACATTATATTCCCAGGCCATATTTATTCATAACTGGAAGGTTATACCTTTTGACTACCTTCACCCACCTCACATCCCTACCACTGGTAACCACCAATCTGTTCTCTGTATCTATGAGGTTGGTTTTGTTTTGTTATTTTAGATTCCAGAGCATGCCATTTTTAAGGCTGTTAAAATAATTAGTCCAATGGAACTTCTTTTTTTTTTTTTTTCCAATGGAACTTCTTGATACTTATGTTAGGATGTCATGGAGAAAGCTATTCATTGCATCAGAGTGAGCTCATTTCAATGAAAAGTCCCAGGAGAAATTCCCACTTGACCTTTGTTTCAAGATTAATTTCCCTTAACTGAATCATTATTTCCTTCATATTGATTTATGAACACTGAGAATTGTGCAAACCTGGAAGTTCTCTAGCATAGTATGTTTAAAATGTATTGCAAGTGATTTTGATGAGTAATATTAATGTAATGAAGTTTATAACTTACGTACTTAATAAATAAATTAGAGAAGATTTAATGATATCCTATATCATAGTCATTTAAAATTCCTATATATTTTCTTGAGTGACAGAGAGAAAAAATAACAAAGAGCAAACCAGCTACAATTGGGTCCATCTTTCCTATAAGTGGGGCTTCCCAGGTGGTGCTAGTGGTAAAGAACATGGCTGTCAATGCAGGAGACGTAAGAGACGTGGGTTCGATCCCTAGGTCAGGAAGATCTCCTGGAAAAGGGCACGGCAGCCCACTCCAGTATTCTTCCCTGGGAAATCCCATGGACATGAAGCCTGGCAGGCTACCATGCACAGAGTTGCAAAGAGTTGACACGACTGAAGTGATTTAGCTTGTCCTGTAAGTTGATGCAGAGAATACATTGGGGATGTTACTAAATCTGATCAATTTTCCATTTTTCTAGCCAAATACGTGAAAGTCACCAGCTGAAGTCACAGAGGCAGTAAGTGGGAATGGAGCCCAGATTCAAGCCCCGGTACCCTGGTTCCCAAACTCGTGCACTCATAATCACTATGGTACGTGGTTTATTGAAATACACATGGAAACAGCATGTATATTAATGCTAATACTCTGAAATATCAAAACTCAAGTATATTAGTAGACTCCTTTATTACATGACCAAGAAGGGATGACATGTGCAGTGAAAATAGAGCCAGGAAACAGAACAGCGTTCTCTATTTCCTGTCCAGTCTCCATGTCTGCTTTCACTACCCCACCAAACTTTCTGAATTCCATCCATACACCTTCTTCTTCCAGAGAAGTAGACTTAGAATGAAAAGTATTTTGTATGGTTTCTTTCTCCTTTAATAGTATGCAAATGTATAACCCCATTAGGGATACCAGGCAGGCAAAAGAATTTTCTTTTCCTTGGAAGGAAAAATGAATAACTTTTGCTCCAGTGATGTTCGGCAGGTTAACTTTTCACTTCCTTTTTCTTAGAAAGAAAATCTGACAAAAGTATTTCAAGAATGCATCAAATGAATAGTCACGCCCCAACGAAGCAGCAAATGACCCCAGTAGGTAATGAATTAGCTTGTATTTGCAAAATAAGGAAAGAAAACAGATATGATGAATGAACATTAAGTAAAAGCTTCTAAAGTGGTAGGAAATGATTTTGATGTATTACAATAGCAGTCAAAAGCCTTGCCAGAACCAAAATAGAGAATGAACCTTGAAGTTTCAGCTGAGAAAGAGATTTTATAAAACTCAATTACTGTAAGTCAATACAACACTGTGATCTGCAAATGAAAGTGGGTCAACCTGCTTCCAGTATGTCCACACATATCTCCAGTCTTTCAAAAACCAGCAGGACAGATTAGTCCAAATCCAGAGGTGCACTCACAGTGCCCACAGTAACCAACAAAATACAGTTAACTCATTTTCCCCCCCACGTTACTCAAAAACTTCCATGCCTCTTATTGGTATTTGAACTAGTGGAACAGTTCTTATATTTATTATTTTTAAACTTATCACTGACTTAAGGAATGGATGCTTTCAAAATTAACTTCTTGGGTTCACTGTGCTGATTTTGGGATTCCCAGGTGGCTCAGTGGTAAAAGTTCACCTGCCAATGCAGGAGACACAGGAGACATGAATTCGATCCCAGGGCTGGAAGATCACTTGGAGAAGAAAATGGCAACCCATTCCAGTATTCTTACTGGAAAAATCCCATGGACAAAGGAGCCTGGCAGGCTACAGTCCGTGGGGTCACAGAGTCAGACACAACTGAGCAAGCACACAACTTGCTAATTTTAATTAAGTTCACTTAAAAGACCAAGTTAAGTGCTTTGCATGTGTCATCAACTTTTCTAAGCACTTTAAATGTATGAACTTATTTATTCCTCTCCCAAATCTTATGAAAAAGTGACATTATTCCTTCCATTTTGCAGAATGAACAATCTAAATATAGAGAACGTACTTAACTTGCCCAAGGTCATATCAAAGACAGTAGATGACAGAACCTGTACAATTAGGTAGTGTCCTAATTGTGATCAGATATAAGGTGATCTGGATGCAGGTCAGGATGCAACAGTTAGAACCAGACATGGAACAACAGACTGGTTCCAAATAGGAAAAGGAGTACGTCAAGGCTATATATTGTCACCCTGCTTATTTAGTTTATATGCAGAGTACATCATGAGAAACACTGGGCTGGACGAAGTACAAGTTGGAATCAAGATTGCCGGGAGAAATATCAATAACCTCAGACATGCAGATGACACCATCCTTATGGCAGAAAGTGAAGAACTAAAGAGCCTCTTGATAAAAGTGAAAGAGGAGGATGAAAAAGTTGGCTTAAAGCTCAGTATTCAGAACACTAAGATCATGGCATCCAGTCCCATCACTTCATGGCAAATAGATGGGGAAACAGTGGAAACTGTGGCAGCCTATTTTTTTGGGCTCCAAAATCACTGCAGATGGTGATTACAGCCATGAAATTAAAAGATGCTTACTCCTTGGAAGGAAAGTTATGACCAACCTAGACAGCATATTAAAAAGCAGAGACATTACTTTGTCAACAAAGGTCTGTCTAATCAAAGCTATGTTTTTTCCAGTAGTCATGTATGGATGTGAGAGTTGGACAATAAAGAAAGCTGAGCATCGAAGAATTGATGCTTTTGAACTATGGTGTTGGAGAAGACTCTTGAGAGTCCCTTGGACTGCAAGGAGATCCAACCAGTCCATCCTACAGATCAGTCCTAAGAGTTCACTGGAAGGACTGATGCTGAAGCTGAAACTCCAATACTTTGGTCACCTGATGCGAAGAACTGACTCACTGGAGAAGACCCTGATGCTGGGAAAGACTGAAGGTGGGAGGAGAAGGGGAGGACAGAGGATGAGATGGTTGGATGGCATCACCGACTCAATGGACACAAGTTTGGGTAAACTCTGGGAGCTGGTGATGGATAGGGAGGCCTGGCGTGCTGCAGTCCGTGGTGTCGCAAAGAGTCACACATGACTGAGCGACTGAACTGAACTGAACTGATAAGGTGACCAGATACAAGCCTATCTGATGGGACACAGAGATGCCCATTATCACAATATTGTTCAGTAAATCCACTGCCAAGTCACCATGAGGTTTATTTGTTGCTAAGCCACTCCTATCTGTGACCGAAATGTTATTGTTAGAGGACTTGAGAGGGGACTTGAGGTTGACCTCAAAAGGCATTCTCCTCCCCACCGCAAACTCGCTCTTGCAAACTTTCTCTGTAGACTCATGCTCATCTACCTCCTCAGAGATAACAAAACAAAGCAAACATATGTTTTTCTCACTTAAACCTTGAAATAGTCTCTATTCTATAATTAGATGTCTGGTCTGGTCTATTATCCACACGCTGAACATTAGTTGAAGTCAAAGCTGTGGGCCAGGGCTGTTGCAGACGAGAAGCCTAGCCTGGGGAACAGAGGCTTATCTATTTTTCTTTTCTGAGTTGAGCTTTTTGGTTTTTGGTGATGATAATCATTTTTTTGTATAGACAGTTTATACAGGTAGTTCTCATATTGTAGTATTTCATTTTCTATTCTTAATTGGAATAAGTGTATAAGAATATATTTTTAAGTTTAAAAAAATAAAGAATTCAAATATTAAATGAAGTGTTTAGATCTTTGAAAGGGCTTCCCTCATAGCTCAGTTGGTAAAGAATCTGCGTGCATAGCAGGAGACCCTGATTCAATTCCTGGGTAGGGAAGATCCCCCAGAGAAGGGACAGGCTCCCCACCCCAGTATTCTTGGGCTTCCCTTGTGGCTCAGCTGGTAAAGAATCCACCTGCAATGTGGGAGACCTGGGTTTGGTCCCTGGGTTGGGAAGATCCCCTGGAGATGGGAAAGGCTACCCATTCCAGTATTCTGGCCTGGAGAATTCCATGGACTGTATAGTCAGTCGGACATGACTGAGCAACTTTCACTCTCACTTTGTAGATCTTTGATCTCAAATTAATTTCTATTTTCCCCTGCCAAAGGGGAAGCTGTTCCTTTGGAAATCTCTCTGGCAAGCAACCCTTCTGTAAGGGTGTGGTACTCAAAGATTGACGTGGAGGTAGAGAAAGGAATGGAGGAAAGGAAAAGCATACATGTGAGGATTAGAGGGATATTGTATAAAATGACTCTGTTCTGAAACAGATTTTTATTGTCTTTGGAAACATTAAGAATAGTTGTTTGCTGATGACATCCTGCCAGAGTGAACACTTGATCCTGTGTGCCAAAAGGTTAGGGAGCTGTAACAGGTAATTTACCCTCACAGGAAATACTCATTCCTACCTCACTCCCTCAAATATTTGGGTCCTCATGGTTTGCTTTCTTTCCCATCTCTGAGACAAGTACTGCCAATGTGTAGAGTGGTTACCCAAGAAATGAGCTGCTGCAAGTTTGGGCAGCAACTGAAAGCAAGTAATCCATCATCTAAATAATTAGTCTCTAAATAACTGAAAGTTCTGGCACTTTGAAAATTCCAAGAAAACAGAAAATACCAAAAGGCAGTAATGGTATATGAAAAATCATCGTCTTTAGACCACTATACAAGTATGACTAAACTTGTACTTCTGTTGATAAGGGAAATCACATCACCACCATACTTTAGGCATACACACATACATACATACAAGGACACACACACACACATACACACACGTGCTTGTCTCACTTCTTCTTTCTCTTCCTTCTTCATTGTAAATTATGAGTGTCTTCTGAGTCACTGTGGTTTTTGCTTTTGTATTTTCTCATGGCTAAACCCAGTGGGAACGCCCGAATCCCTTTGACACTCTGGTAACAAATCCTTCTGACTACCCTAGTTTGTTAACAGGATTGGGATGATTTTTAAAATCAGCAACAACAACAATAAATCAAAGCCTCCTTGGGGGCTGTGGCTATTGCAATCTATAAAGACAAAAACATGTTTATTGCTTCTGGAAAATTGTACAATAGAGTTGTGAGGCTAGAAAAAAAGCTGTCAGACATGATTTCCCTGGACAATGACACACAGAGAGATGTCTCTAAATCATGATGCAATATAACGCAAGGACCCAAGAACAAATGTGTCCTGTCTCAGAATAATCACTCTCCCCTGGGGAGCGAGCTTAATCAGGCTTTATCTCTCCTTGACAGGAAACCCAAGGCACACACCCACAGAGTTTAATTACATAAGTCTAGAAGACTAAAGAGAATGACTGAATTCACCTTAGAGAGAACATCAGACTAAGAGAGGGATGAAATGTTTAAGAGATGACATCCGTTCTTCGAAAAGAATGGTCTGATGAGACATCTCTCATAAGACAGTAAGTGTTTCATCTCTCTTTTGAATATAGCAAGTGCTATCAAGTATATTAAGAAGTTGACAGCTTCTTCATGTAAATGCCAATGTTCATGAATCTCTAAATTAGAAACCATTTAGTTGCAATTCTGCATTGATATAGAGCCACTTAAGGTAGCATTGGTGGAAGGTTCTAGAATATAATAATATTTAGGTTGTCTATATTCCCAATATGGCCCACCCTCAGGGGTGAAGAGATGTGTTCATTCAACTTTCTTTTGTCCTCACCACATTGGAGAGATTCTTCCCCTTGGACGTTGAGCACTGGCTCATGACAACTGACATGCAGAAGGAGAAGGGAACTAACTTTGCCCATGGAAACCTTTAATTTCTTGTGGAAAGGCTCTGCATACTGTTAGGTAATAGAAGTAGGCTTGGCCAGAAGAGAGACAAAGGGACAAAAGAGACAAAAAGACAAAAGAAGAAAAATAAATAAATGAAGGACAATTAAAGGAATTTCTCATTTATTACTTCCCCTAAAGACTGGTATCCTGTTTGGGATGTGAGCTGAAGTTTCTGGAATTTGACTTAATTTGGGAGAAGGTGAAGTGGAGTAGATTGTTTCTGCATCTCTGCCTCCTCCTTCCCACACAACTGCCAACCAACACTCAGCAAAAAGGACATAATTATTTTCTTTCTTTTCTAAACCACAAGGAGTTAAGAGCAATTTCACTAAACCTGGGAACAGATTAATTTGTCACATTCTCTGTTTAGTAGCAGTAACCTGGCTTTAGAGAGAATGATCAGAACAGGTAAGTTCTCTCAAGGTGTAGGAAGATCCAAGTGGAGAAAATTCCGAAATGTACATGCAGTTTTCATTGGGTGTCCCTGGTGTCATAGTGGTAAAGAATTTGCTTGCCAACGCAGGAGACGCAGATTCAAGCCATGGGTAAGGAAGATCCCCTGGAGATGGAAATAGTAACCCGCTCCAGTATTGTTACCTGGGAAATCCCATGGACAGAGGAGCCTGGTGGGCTACAGTCCATGGGGTCACAAAGAGTCGGACACGACTGAGTGACTAAGCAACCACAACAAAACAGTTCTCAGTTGAGAAGGGAATCTTGGATAGCATGAGGGGAGAGGCAACCCTGGACATGTGAATAGAGAAAAAAGAAATTCTGGGCACTAAGGAAAGCTACTCTTCAAATTTCCCTTGAGAGGCTTTGGAGAGAAAAAACAGCGTCTGTAGGTTGTTAAAATTTTTCTGACATTGCAAACAAAGCGTGATGGCCCTCCTATTGCATGGGTGATGTGTCTGTGTTGAATTATAATTCAAAGCAAGGCAATTAGAACAGATTCCTTGAGCATGATTTTTAATTGTCTGCATGGGAGACTGTATCATTACAATGACAGTTGGTACCATGACGGATAAACACAAAGTACTGAAGCTCAAAATTAATCTTTTCATTTTGTCACAGAGGAATTTGCAACCGTGCTCAATGCATGTTAAGTGTGTTGTGTTTTGAGACAAACTTAATGGAGGGTATCTCACAGAGGACCAAGGATTTGGGCTCTGGGTTACATAAAGCAGCCATGGCAACGCAGAATCACTAATGGAGGGGGATTAGTATGCTCAGAAGTGGAACAATGAAAGTATATTTGTCTCAAGGGACACCCTTCAAGAGTTTGACTAATTCTGCACAGGATGGCTTTTTTTCCACCATTTGTAGACCATCTGGTGGGTGACAGCTTCTTCTGGCAGGCAATATATAAAATGACAGCGTCAAAAAGGATCTTGAAGAGCTCAGGTGTGTCCATCTCTTTGAGACCCCATGAACTGTAGCCTGCCAGGCTCCACTGTCCATGGGATTTCCCAGGCAAGAATACTGGAGTGGGTTGCCATTTTCTTCTCAGGGGATCTTCCTGACCCAGGGATCAAACCCAGGTCTCCTGCACGGGCAGGCAGATTCTTTACCACAGCGCCACTTGGGAAGCCCATGGTGGTCAAAGACTCATTTTATAGGTTGGGAAACCGAGGGGGAAGGGACTTAACTACACACAACTAGTCAAAGCCTGAATTGTACCAAAAAACCAAATCCAATAGCTCCCAATTCAGCCCCCTTTCCAGAATAAGGATGCAAAACTTCAGTTACACAAGATAAATAAGATGTGTAAGTTCTAGAGATCTACTGTTCAGACTAGTATCCACAGCTATCCCTACTGTAACTTTGTATAGTTATTAGTAGAGGAACTCTATAGTGGGAAGAAGAAAAACAAACATGAATCTGGTTCATGACCCCAAGGTTAAGAATGCCACCCTTCAACTCTCAGAGCTTGTGTTTGGAACCCATGTCCCAGAACAAATACAGACAGCACACATCTATAAACAATAAAAACAAGTTTCACTGAAGTGCAATTTACAACTATTTAGCCATTTATTAAAAAAAAACACAAACCAGGGCTGTCCTGTCTGTTTTCATCTCTCTGTGCACTGTTAATACCCAAACTCCACCAAGTTTTACATTTTTTAAATACGTGCAATTATTTTTACTATTTCCTAGTTGACAAAGCTTCACAACCAATTAGAGAAATAAATCAGCCTAATGAATTAAAGATTAAAATCCACCTCAGATACAGTGGCCTTTGTGAAGCTCAAGCATATTTACAGCATCCCCTTCCCAATAGTTTAAGGAGACTGTGAAGAGGCATTCTTCTCTGTTGATCGCCAGGTGATGATGGAAAACTGCTTCAGGCTTCAACTGGATGAAACTCCAATTACACAGCACTGGAGTGCTACAAGAATTTCTGTAATCTTATCAGTATCTGTAGTGAGACCTAATGCATGTGATTTCAAACAAGCAAAGCTACAAGCAAGTATCTGTTTAGCCTACTTTATAATGCCAGGCTGTATTACTCATGTCAGCAGGCTGTGGAGAGACAGACGTGGATGGGAGGAAAGGATCCCACAGACAGTGGGGTTGGACAAGCTGCAGACATGTAGGAACTGGCAAGAGAGACAGCTTGGGGCAACGAAGGGTTGCTATGCTTGGGGTCAGGAACTGGGGTCCTAGACCTGGCTGACTGGTTTGCTCACTTTATAAACATGGGCTGGACAAGACTTCTTTGAACTCTAGCTTCCAGACTGTAAAACAGGGATAATAATACCTGTATTTTAGGGCTGTTACAGTGTTAGTTGCTCTGTTATGTATGACTCTTGACTCATGGATGGTAGCCCACCAAGTTTCTCTGTCCATGGGATTCTCCAGGCAAGGATACTGGAGTGGGTAGCCATTCCCTTCTCCCTGGTCTCCCACATTGCAGGGCTGTTACAAGGATGCCATAAGATTGCATATGGAAAGTGGCTGGTACAGCATCTAGTGCATTGTTAGCGCTCAAAAATGGTAGCACTTTAGCCATACAAAGGGATGAAGCACTGATACCTTGTGGATGAAGCTTGAAAACATTATACTAAATGAAAGAAGCCAGACACAAAGGGTCACATCTTGCATGATTCCATTTATATAAGATGTCCAGAACAGGCAAAGCCATAGAGACAGGAAGCAGAATAGTGGTTGTTGAAGGGTCGGGGGGACTGCTTAAGGGGCACAGGGTTTTCTCTTAGGGCCATGAAAATGTTCTGGAACTAGATAAAGGTGGTGGTCGCATAGCATTGTGAGTGTACTAAATGCTACTGAATTGTATATTTTGAAATGGTTATTTTTATCTTGTGTGCATATGTGAAAAATAAAAATTAATCAATGTTTGTTAACAAAAAAAATTAGTGATTGCTCATCTGCTCCCTTCACACACTGTAGACCAGTTTTCTCTTTCAGAAAAAAAGGAAGGGCCATGGGTCTCTATGCTTCCTTACAGTTATGGCATTTTCTGACTCAGTACGTCCTTAATGAGCTCCTTCTATGAGTTAAGTCCTGAACTGGCTACCATGGAGACATAAAGAAAAAAATAAAAGATGGTGCCTGCCTTCAGAAAGGGTACTGCTAAGTAGGCAGAAAGAGACAGGCTAATGAGTCATTTAAACAAGGGGACCCAATAGAGTCCCTTTACTTTGCCAACAAAGGTTCATATAGTCAAAGCTATGGTTTTTCCAGTAGCCACATATGGATGTGAAAGTTGTCCATAAAGAAGGTTGAGCACCGAATAACTGATGTTTTTAAACTGTGGTGTTGGAGAAGACTCTTGAGAGTCCTTTGGATAGCAAGGAGATCAAACCAGTCAATCCTAAAGGAAATCAATCCTGAATATTCATTAGAAGGACTGATGCTGAAGCTGAAGTTCCAATACTTTGGCCATCTGATGTGAAGAGCCAACTCGTTGGAAAAGACACTGGTGCTGGCAGAGACTGAGGGCAGGAGAAGGGGGCAAGGGCGGGATGGTTGGATGGCATCACCGACTCAATGGACATGAATTTGAGCAAGCTCGGGCAGAGAGTGAAGGACAGGGAAGCCTGGCTCACTGCAGTACATGGGGTCGCAAAGAGTTGGACATGACTGAGCAACTGAACAACACCACCACCTGATAAAGTCAGAACCAGACCAGGGCTCATCAGAGGAAGTGATCGGTATAGGGTAGGATGACAGGAAGAGAATGGAGGGCAGTGTGGGGCATATTTAGTCTAGAGCCCCAAACCGGAGATGATTTGGTTCAGACAGTCATGAGAAGTCAGAAATAAATTATGTGATATTCTGCCAATATTGGGGGCTTCCCTGGTGGCTAAGACGGTAAAGAATTTGCTTGCAACACAGGAGACCCAGGTTCAATCCCTGGGTTGGGAAGATTCCCTGGAGAGGGAAATGGCAACCCACTCCAGCACTCTTGCCTAGGAAACCGCATACAGAGGAGCCTGGTGGGCTACAGTCCACAGACTTGCGAAGAGTCAGACACACTGACTGATTGAGCACAAAGTCCATATCCCCAGGGTGGCAGGTCTTTGGGAAGAGCGATATGAATTATTTTGGGGAAAAACTATGCAGTTGCAGGGATAAGATTAAATTGTCATAAATTAGGCAGAAGTTTGGCCTTTAAAAAAAAAAAAATTAAATATCAATGAGGAAGAATGAGTTTAAAAATGCCCAGAATTTGAAATATGTGCACCTTACAAAGAGAGATATAATGTGAGGAAACATTTCATTTTTAACCCAGATGGATTTCATTTGATTAGTCCTAGTCCATACCCTTCAAAACTGAATCTACGTAAGACTTCAAAGAATTCTTGAGAAGCAAATATGACTGGTCAGGCAATGGAAGCAGGCTGTCTAGATCCAGGTTTTAAGTAAATCCAGTTCATTTATTACATATTTTCATCTTTTAGAGTTAGGGCCCCAGACTATTTTCTTTCCATGAGTGTGGTCTTGGACTTGAATACCAAGAAGATAAGAATTATTTTAAAATATTCGTACCATTAGTCAGAAGAATAATCAAATCATACTGTTTGCTAGCCATGAAAGACAATGTTTCATAAACTTCATTATTTTGTGAGGATGGAGGAAAAGTTCTAATCCATAAGCTTTCCATCTGTATCTGATCTTATAAGAACAATTGATATAAAGCTTATTAAAAGCATTTTTTTTCCCTCCTGGAAAGACATCTGTCCTCATATCTACCATCTGATTTGTTTCCTGGTTTGTTCCTGATTTGTTTCCTGTTTCCTGATTACTTCCCTGGAAGTAAAGAGAAGTTTTTACAAGTGGAGAAATTAAAATGTTCCATTGTATAAAAAATGTAATGTAAAGAAGATAAATCTCAGTTCTTGGGAACAGTTTTTTGTTTGTTTGTTTGTTTTGTTTTGAGTAGGGTTGACACACATGTTTTATGTCTCATGCCAACCTGGATTAATGGACAACGGCTGCCAGGAGTATTGTGTGGAGAAAAATTGGGGTCTCATCAAGGTTACTCAGGGCAAACTGCTGAGATTGGGGAGTGGTGCCTGCCTGGGTGTGGAATATTTACTGTTCCTGCACAGGGAGGGAGTTTTCCTTCTTTTCATGTGAAAGAATCTAATTATCAATGAAAGCTTTTATTTTCCTTATTGCTAAAGCATTCCCTGTTCATTGTGGAAAGTTAGAAAATACAGACAACTAAGACAGCAGAAATTGCCATTCTATCACCTAGAGATGTGACAACACAAATAGACATCTTCTCCCCTTTTTCTGTCTACACATTATTTTCTAAAAAAGAGGTTGTGCTCATGTAGTTCTGCAGCCTCATGTTTTAGCCTTAATCATACCTCATGATAGCTCAGTTGGTAAAGAATCCACCTCCAATGCAGGAGACCATGGTTAAATTCCTGGCTTGGGGAGATCCACTGGAGAAGGGTTAAGCTACCCACACCAGTATTCTTGGGCTTGCCTTGTGGCTCAGCTGGTAAAGAATCCGCTTGTAATACAGGGAGACCTGGGTTCGATTCCTGGGTTGGGAAGATCCCCTGGAGTAGGAAAAGGCTATCCACTCCAGTATTCTGGCCTGGAGAATTCCATGGACTGTATAGTCCATAGGGTCACAGAGTCAGACACGACTGAGTGACTTTCACTTTCTCTATACCTCATGAAAATCTTTCTATGTCATTTAAAATATCCTCCCTGTTTTCTATCATATCAGTTAATCACTCTTATTGTATATTATGATGGTCTCTGATTTTAATAATCCCAATTCCATGAAACTTGTGTAGCTATGCCTTTATCACACCAGGATAAATTTTTATGAATGGAATTACTAGATTAAAGAGAGTGCAAATTGGTTTTGACGTATATTGATGAATAGCCCTCCTGAAATGTTACAAAAATGTATTCTCCACCATTTTAAAAGCTGAAAGTATAGCCCAAAGACTGAATAAGAATATTAAGATTTAAGAGACTGACAAAGAATTGTGTCATATAGCAATTACTTTTCTAAAAACTGGTTTCTGCACACGCAGTTACAATGAATCATTTTAATGTCATGTTTGGAAATATGTGGGTAACAAAATACTTTTTTTTAAAACACAAAGATATAATGGAGGAGTCAGCTGCTTGTCATGGATCTTTGGATTCATTAGGTGGCTCAGGACTTGGTACTGAGCCCCACTTTGAGATGTCTCAGAGAAAGTAAGAAAAATTTCCTACAAATAGGAAAGGCAGAGCTCTGTACGGAGACCCCGGCTTTCAATATGACCTGATATATAAATTAAAACCAAACCAAACCTACTAAAATTATGGAAACAATTCCACAGCCTCAATGGAAAATTCAGTCACTGAAGATGATGCTTGTAGACTAGAAATCTCCTTAAAATAACTGAGGCTGAAGTGTAAATATCTACCATATTTACCCTTCCCAGAACAATTCAACAAACTCCACTGGGCATCCAAATTATGCCCAACACAGTGGATGTTCAAACATGTGGACTCTTCAAATATGGTCTCACCCATTAAAGCTTATCACAAGGCTACTGGCAGAACATTCCCTGGTGGCTCAGCTGGTAAAGATCTGCCTGCAATGTGAGAGATCTGGATTCAATCCCTGAGTCGGGAAGATTCCCTGTAGAAGGGCATGGCAATGGACAGAGGAGTCTGGCAGACTCCAGTCCATGGGGTCGCAAAGAGTCAGACACAACTGAGCGACTAACGCTTCACACAAATATTTGGGGAATCAGAGTAACAAGTACAAGAAGAGATAAAATACAAGATACAGGGATGAATGGAAACAACAGGCTAACACCTGTGGATCATTAGTGAGGCTTTATAAAGGACGGATAGTTTAAGACAGATTCCCGAGGAAGACGGTGTTGGTATATTTTTGATCAGAGTTTTTGCCTGTTCTTTGTAAGGATTTCACATGCCTCTGTTCTAGCCAGTCTGCTGACAAAGTAAAGTATCTGAAATCACACCGATCAGTGGCACCTGGCTACACAGTATCCATCTTTTCTCAGCTCCTTGTGTTTCCTTGGGTTGACACAATAATTAATATGGAGAATCAAGCTCTCCAATGCACACCAGTATCTTTCTTAGTTTGAAATTCTCCAGAGAAAACACTATTCTACCTCTTTCATGTTATCAGCCTGGGAGAAGAAAAGAAACTGGCATCAATAAATATTCTGATTTTTCTTTTCTAGTTGCTATCACACGTGCACAATCACTTTTAGAAAGATATGGTTAAATAATCCAAATATTAAAATTCATTCATCCATTCATGAGCCATTCATTGGGTACCCACTCTGTACGAAATTTTTTAAAAAGCCCATCTCTACAGGATAATTAAGCTTTGGAAAATCTATGAGAGCACACATGTACTACAACATCATCTTTCAGAATCAGACTCTTCATGTTTTGAGAAAAAAGAGATTTGTTTGCCAAAATACTGTAACACAGGAAGAAAAAAACAAGAATCTTTGTGTTTTTAACCACAACAGCTGCTTTGAAAAAAAAAATCATCATAAAAATAGTTAAGCAGGGAATGATAATTACTCAACTTGTCATCTGATTGCTAGATTAAAAACTCCAGATTTGTAATTGCAGTTATCATGCAAACAAATTCACAGTTCTGAAAATATGTCCCATTGGCTATGTTTTTTAAGGACAGTCATGTTGCTCAGGGAATTTGATGCGTGGGAAGTATTTGAATCATCCTAAAGATTGAATTTATAGTTATTACTTGTTTCAATGTATAATGCAGACCTGACTTACAGGATTTGTTGACTAAATAACACTCTATGAAAATAATTTCTAGTATTAAAATATGGTGTGTGTGTATATATGTATGTATATATATACACACACACACATATATACACACACAACACATGCCATTAACAAAATCCTTTTGGCAGGCTGCACAGCATGTGGGATCTTAGTTCTCCAAGGAACTAAGGAAGCAAAGCTGTGGGCCCTGCACTGGCAGCACAAAGTCTTACCACTGGACCATGAGGAAAGTCCCCACAAGTCATATTTTTAAAAAGACTTATAGAAATCCAATTAGCATCATTTGAAATATTCCATGGGCTTCCCTGGTGGCTCAGAGGTTAAAGCGTTGGCCTGCAATGCAGGAGACCCGGGTTCCATCCCTGAGTTGGGAAGATCCCCTGGAGAAGGAAATGGCAACCCACCCCAGTATTGTTGCCTGGAGAATCCCATGGAGGAAGGAACCTGGTAGGCTACAGTCCATGGGGTTGCAAAGAGTCGGACATGACTGAGCAACTTCACTAAAACATTCCATTAGCCACATTTCTGCTATTTAACAGACCATATGTCTATATTCCATTATACAAACATTCAGAAGATGTGAGGTGATGTCTTCCAGGGGTCCTCAGTGTTGAGGACCAGTTCTGAGCTTTGAGGACCCATAAAAAGTGGACAGGAGGAGAGTGCAGTCAACTTCAAGCTGCATCTCAGAAAACTGCTCTCACTGGAGTGCTGAGATTAGCGTCTTGGATCTAAGAGTGCAGCTCTATTCAGTACCCACGGGACCCAGAGGGGCGTAACACATGGATAAAAGGAGAGCTGAAGATGCTTGCATAAACACTCAGCCACTGCCTACTGGAGAAGTTCTCACTGTGGTGAGTGTTGACCTGAGCTGTTCTGAGTCTGTGTGTCTGCTGAGTCACTTCCGTCGTGTCCGACTCTGTATGACCCCACAGAACGTAGCCCACCAGGCTCCTCTGTCCGTGGGATTCTTCAGGCCAGAATACTGGAGAGGGTTGTCATGCCTTCCTCCAGGGGGTCTTCCCGACTCAGGGATTGAACCCACGTCAATTACGTCTCCGGCACTGGCAGGTGTGTTCTTTACCGCTAGTGCCACCTGGGGAGCCATTCTCAATCTTTGAATTTCTTTTTTTTTTCCTTTCCCCATTTATTTTTATTAGTTGGAGGCTAATTACTTTACAATATTGTAGTGGTTTTTGTCATACATTGACATGAATCAGCCATGGATTTACATGTATTCCCCATTCTTTAAGTGAACTGCCAGCATGTCTAGAATTCAAAAGGGCTGCAAACACAAGAAGGTTGAGCACCACCGGAGCTAATGTTTTAAGGGGGTCACAGAAGGTGTATGTTGAAGGGTGGGTGAGTTTCATCCGTGCGGCCTGCAGAACCCGAACGAGGGCCTTGACCTCCCTTTGCTCTGCATCTTCATTTGCTCAATGGTGATTTGTATCCCCTTTCTTGGAGCTTTTAAAAATTAAAGCGCCACTTCTGAAGTGCTGGATGTAGAGTACACACTCTGTGACTTTTCTAATTTAGAACTCATTATCTTGAATTCTTTTTGATCAATCGTTAAAAAAGCAAATTTGCCACTACTTTAACAGCTCCGTCAATCTCGAACAAAGAAACAAATCAAAGCAAAATTTTCAGCAGCTTATGGCTTCATTTGAAATTATGGAGTGGTTATCATCACCTGTGTGACACCACTAGGTCCTACTACCTTCTGCCTTTTATTTTTCTATCCCCCCAATTCTTCTCCCCAACTGAGAAAACTGGGCCTGTATTAGTTTATATTAAACGTGCAGGCACAGTCATAGTGACTCAGCCTTATAAGTGAATAGTACTCTAAGTGAATCAATAAATATTAACTGTACAAAATAGAATAGTAAGAGTTTGAAATACAAATGTAGACAGTTGGATTAATTTAGATACATTAGCTTTAATATTTAAATTTCATGCCTGTCAGGGAAATTTTCTGTCTCCAGACACCCCTCTGGATAAAACAATTATGAAAATAGCAACAGTAGCTGTGGACTTCGTGTGGAATAAGGCACATTCTGAAAGCACAACTTCTGGCCTCTGATCCAACTGTGCAGTGGAATTTTTTTCGCAGAGATCAAACAGTCCAAATGGTCTGAAGTCAATACCACAGTATCAGACAGGCCTCTCTTAATTGAATAAGCATGTGAGATTAAAGAGTGGATTTATTTTATTAGAAAATTAAAGCTACCCTGCCAAATTTTAAGTGGTATTTCATTTCTCCTGATAACCTTCCAGATTCTGATGAATTATATCATTCACTAATTATAAAAGGTTTATTCATTGCTTTCAATTCTATTTTTAAAAAACAGAAAACAAATGACAAAATAACTAGGCAAGGCAAAGTAGAAAACACACACACAGACACACACAGGCACACACACAAGCTCTCTATCCTTGAGCTTAGACTCTGCCAGAGGAGATCGAACATGTGCATATGACTGAGGAACAAGGAAAGGTGTGGAAAATGATACAATAGAGACACAAGAGGTGGTTGTGAGAGCAGGGCAGGGAATCAGAGACAACTTCATAGGAGATTTCATATTTCAGCCATTTTCCGAAAAACAGAAAATTTTAGCCGGGAGAGGAGGAAACGGCATTTCATGTTTAAAAACGTTACATCAGAATCACCTGGAGTGCTTATTAAAGCACAGATGGCTGGACCTTATCCTCAGAGTTTCTGATCCAGCATCTGTGAGGTCGGCCTGAGAATCTGCATCTGTAACAGGTTCTCAGGGGCTGCTGGAGCTGCTGGTCCTGGCACAACACTCGGGGGACCACAGCGTAAGCAGAAGCACAGTGATGGCTCAGGTGGAAAATACTTGAGGAATGGCGAGTTGTCTGCATTAGCTGGTGTGGGGCATAGTGGATGAAGACAGTTGAGGTCAGAAGGCTAAAGGCATTGGGACTTCCCTGGTGGTCCAGTGGCTAAGACTCCAAGCTCCCAATGCAGGGGGCCCAGGTTTGATCCCTGTCAGGGAACTAAAGATTCCTGCCCCAATTAAAAATCCCCACATGCCCCAACTAGAAATTCCACATGCTGCAACTAAAGATCTCACATGCCGCAGCTAAGACCCAGCACAGCCAAATAAATACTTTTTAAAAATAAATCTTAAAAAAAAAAAAAAAGTAGAAGGCATTGAATGCTCTGAGGGCCCACTGAAGGTTTTTGAGCATGGGATAGGCACGGCCATCTCCCATTTCTTATCAAGGAAGAAAGAGCCATTCTTTATATATGGTGGGTTCTAGAAAGAGCTTGTAGGAGAGATTAAAGGGAGAAAGAGAGGTGCTTACACCCTAATTGAGGGGACACGGGCTTGAACTAGGAGCTGGAGACTGAAGGAAAAAGGGAAGGAGTATCAGAGACATGATGGGGCATCTCCTACCTGACTGGCTACTGATACAATGTGCGGCATAAAAGAAAAGGGCATAAATACTTCCCTCTGGATGTAACATCTGAACAACGGCAAGACAATGGAGCTCTCGCGAGACTAGAACAGGAGCGTCTACGATAGAGAGGACGGCTGACCTGGGTATACAGATGGAGATGACTGAGCTCCACATAGCTTATAAAATGCAGACCGGGAACTCAAAAGATATATATTTGGGGGGCAGGTTCCAGAGCCTTGAGACTGGACAAAATTGCTAATAAAGAAAATATACAGGGGGAATAGGGCCAGATAAACAAACTGGAGATGTGTTTAGAATCCCATGAAGAATTCCATGGACAGCGGAGCCTGGCAGTCTACACTCCATGGGGTCGCAAAGAGTTGGACACGACTGAGCGACTTCACTTTCGGATGTATTTAGGAGGTGGTGGGGGGGAGGGTGGTGGTGGATAGGAGACTGGAAACTGGGATTTGGGAAGCAGGAGATGGAGAGGAACACAGCATTACAAAGCCAAGAAGTGGAACTGTAAGTCAATAAATGCTGCTAGTCTTCAGTTCAGTTCAGTCGCTCAGTCGTGTCTGACTCTTGGCGACCCCACAGACTGCAGCGTGCCAGGCTTCCTTGTCCATCACCAACTCCCGGAGCTTACTCAAACTCATGTCCATCACGTCGGTGATTCGAGAGAAGCAAAGAAGAGGCCATTCACGTTGACAGTCAGTCACTGGTGTCTTTCAGAGAATGGCACCGTGGGGCAGAACCCGGGGACTGAGCTACGAATGGGAGGGGAGCACGGCGCACTGCTGAGGGCTGTTCGAGAGATCGCGAGCCCGAATTTCAAGCGACACAAGCGTTTCATGCTTTCAGAAAAGTGAAATTGTGAGGCCCTGTGACCTGAAGCAGATCAGATGACCGAAGCAGAGATTTACTCAGAAAAGAAGTTGAAGTTTGACACCCCCAAAAGCACTGTTAAATAACTTCCTTATAATGTGTTAATTGATGAATTCCAAATGTCACAATTTCAAGAGCACACATGAGTCATTTTCTTAAGATAAAATTTTCTGACTTAACAAGATAGCTTAATAGATTTACCCTTAAATTTACCCTAAAATGTTAAAAAAAAAAAAAAAAACCACACCCAAACAATCCATGAGTAACCAAAAAGAAAAATTCTTTTTCCATACATCAGTTGAGGATAAGAGGGGTGGTACTGTGTATAGCGTATGATGTAGTGATTATTGTTACAGTCCAATGTTTAAGCAGTAATTGCGTAAATTAGGATAATATTTGGGCCTGGTCAGAGTTAGTAGTGCAGGTATAAGGGAGGAAGGGAAGACATGGGAAAAACAGGCCAGCCCTATAAATCCTACCGCACCCCTCCCAGCTCTGAGGCTCCAGTCCTGGCTCTAAGTACCAGAGTTCCGTCAGCAAATAATGGGACCCAACAAGCTCAACGGAGCACAGATAAGACAATGCAGCTTGTCAACAGTTCACCATCTAATACAGAAGCTTTGAAAGGACAGCCTGATATTTTAACATGTGTGCTCATCTTTATAACATTATGGAATGTCTCTCCCTCCCTAAAAAAAGCCACATATATAAGATATCTTCACATACTTTTTATTTTGTCACTCTTATCATCCAAGAGCAGAGAATGGATTTAACTGATTTTCTTTTTGAGAAAGGTGTGGGGGGTAGGCATGAAATTTGGGGTCACTTAAAAAATTTCTCCTCTGGAATAAAGAGATGAAAACTCTCTTGTGTGATGGGGCTTCTCACTAGGAAGGTCATTAAGTTTAGAGAGGTAGTCAATTCCTCTGTGGTCAAACATAAGATCTCATATTTCATTGATTTTACTATATGCAGTTAAAAAAAACCATTTTAACACTTGAGAAAGTAAGATGCATCTTATAATTGAGCTGATTAAGAAGCTTTGTGTCATGGTTTAATTGTTTTTTTTTCCTTTCTTTTTTGGTGCACATAAAATAATGGATCATCCTACAGCTAATGGCATTGTAGATTGAGTGTAGCAAAGTAAATGTTTTCCAAATTTCCTGGAATCATCTGAATCAGGCAGGTCATCTCTACTATTGCTCCTTTTTAGATGCTTGTGGGTAAATCTTTTTTAAAAAATTTTTTGCTTCTTGTTCAGCTTCTAGTTTGGCCTAGTTATATATTCTATTTTCTAGCACATAAAAATGATTAATTTTGTGTGTGCTTTTTGTTCCTAAGACTGCTTTTTTTTCATTTATATTATCATAAATTGCTAATGAGGACTACAAACTAATGAGCACTATAAACTAATGAGCACTGAAAATATTTATGTGTTTCAATAAATCAGTTGGCTGGAAATAGAAGAGTAGGGGTAGAAGTTTGTATCTACTCATCAATGTTGGCATTGTATTTGTTGTTTAGTCGCTCAGTCGTGTCTGACTCTTTTGAGACCCCATGGACTGTAGCCCACCAGGCTCCTTCTGTCCATGGGATTTTGCAGGCAAGAATATCAGGGTGGGTTGCCATTCCCTTCTCTAGAGGATCTTCCAGACCCAGGCATCGAATCCACGTCTCCTTCATTGGAAGGTGGATTCTTTACCTCTGAGCCACAAGGGAATTCCATTAACTGGCTATATACATTTTACCATAATTACATAAAATAATGCATAACTCAATTTTCCCATGATTTTAAGGGTTGTATATATCCAAAGGGTTGCATGAGGTTAAAGTCATACCAGAACCTAGAAATGCTATTGTCTCTACCCAGTTCCATCAAGTTGAATCCAGTGAGGCTACCAATATGGTGTAAGCAACTCAGCTAGAATATCAAAAGACTGGATTGACAGTTTATGAAGTCACTTCTTGGAAGCTAGTTCTTGATTTATATAAGTACAGATACTCGCTTAAGTGTTGCAAAAGAATCTTCTAGTCTAGCATTCTAGGATATTAAGAAAGAAGTGAGGCAGACTTTCTACTCTGCTCAATAAGTGAGAGTCGCTCTATCGTGTCTAGCTCTGCGACCCCATGGACTATACAGTCCATGCAATTCTCCAGGCCAGAATACTGGAGAGGGTAGCTTTTCCCTTCTCGAGGGGATCTTCCCAACCCAGGGATCAAACCCAGATCTCATGTATTGCAGGCGGTTTCTTTACCAGCTGAGCCACAAAGGGAAGCCCAAAAATATTGGAGTGGGTAGCCTGTCTCTTCTCTAGCGGATCTTCCCGACCCAGGGTCTCCTGCATTGTAGGCAGATTCTTTACCAACTGAGCTATCAGGGACAATAAAGTTTTATTAAATAGTCTCATTCACAGGAGATTTTTCTTGCTTTTTTTCTCATTTCCCCAGCTTAATTTAGCCTCGTTAATTCCAACTGAATCTCCAGATGATCTCTAAGATGCCTTACAGTTTTAAAATTCCAGGATTCTGCTAAATGCTTCCTTCCTAAACTTCTACAGACTTCTTAGCTCCTTTTTTGCTATTAATTCCTCCCCCTTCTGCCATCCGTGTCCTGGCACAGCTGTCAGCCAAGCAGTGTGGATACCCTGTTCTCTTTTATTTTCTTTCTCACGTGTGAACCCCTGTAAGTACTTTTGTGGCCTCATGCTGAACTCATTCTCCTTTGCCCACATTCCCATACACACCTGGGAAGGTGAAATCTGTCACCATCTAGTCCAAGAGGACATCGGCTCCAACCCTGCAGACTAGACGATCAGTCCCTTGGCCCTGCTGACCGTCTCACTAATGTGACATGCACAACTGATTTTTATCACCAAATTAGATTGTGTTTTCCTGTGTTTCATTTATACCCATCTTTTTGGGTTTCTGTACATTCTCCCCTCTAAACTATTATCAGACTATATTAATATACTCAAAATCCTTCTCCAAATTATTTTACCAATACAAAGTATTAAGTCACACCTTTACACTTATTAATTTAAGTCACGCCATCACACTTGTTGTTAGCTTCAGTATCTTGAATACAACATTCAAAGGCCCTAACGAATCCCAATACATAATTACTGTAGGTTATCTTCCCAGTAGTTTCACCTTATTTTTTAAAACGAATACACTCAAAACTGAATTGGGTGGAAGGCACCTGAGGAAATGAACTACTCTAATTGACTTTTAAGCTTTAACTCAGTATTTTCTAGATCAAAGAGCATCTTTTGTTATGATTGCCCTAATGAGTTACAATATTAAAATTAGGAATCACTCTGTTGATGTGAAGAGGGGAAAAAAAAGGCATACAATGAGACATAAAATCAATTTGTTCATCTTGAACCAAAGAAATGTTAGCACAAAATACCAAAAGCATCAAGTCAGTCTCCCTGCACGTATTACCCACTGGACAGGGAAGCCATGGGGTTGCAAAGAGTCAGACACAACTTAGCGGTTGAACAACAACATCCTTCTTAGGTTGTAGCTTTCTGCTGAGATGTCCAGGCTATGAGGTTTTTCTCTTGCACACATTGAATGATGATCTCTGGATTTAAAAAACTGATGCCAGGAAATTATATCCCTTAAAACTCATTCCAAACAAAGAAAAGAATAAACGACCAGCCTGGAGATGGTAAATTTAAGGAGTTAAAAATTTTTCTTTCTCACTGATTCTTTCTTCCTTCTCAATGGAATAATGGAAAGAATATAGGTTTGGAGGTCAGAAGACCCTGGGTTCTAGGGATATGTCTAATGTTTGTTTATTTTGGGATCAAGGTTTTCATAGATTAAATGGAAATGAGAATATTTTAAAACTTGCACACAGTGTTGATGGAAATAGTAAAGGAAATATTGTATGTCGAAAATTTTGGTCAACTGCAAAATAGTATACCATGCCCTATAGCATTAGAACATAATGAGCTCCGAATTATTATTACTGTTATTACTAGAATCATCTTCAGCTACCTTTCTTCAATGCCTTTGACTGTAAATGGCCACTTGAATAAAAGTCTGCCTGCAAGCAATTCTATCAAAACCCCCTTTCCTTTATTAGTTTCAAGATCATATTAACATCAGGTTAACCTGATGACAAAAGCATTGACACTAGATGGCCATAAAGTCTAACTACACAGTTGTACAGCCTGGCCAGGACCATCAAGAAGCCAAACTGACACATCAGAAATTTGTAACATGTCGATTTCTAGTAATGAATCTGAGTTACATGATATAGGTGCTGTCTTTATGGGTCTCTTTCCCACTCCCAGAAGAAAATGCAGTTAGGCTTTTTCACTTCCTGTGGAATTCCACAGAAGGATTAGGGCATGTAGGATTATGAAATGCCTTTTTTATTATGGGCTTCCTGGTGGCTTCAGATGGTAGGAAATCTGCCTGCAATGTGGGAGACTGGGGTTCAATCCCTGGGTTGGGAAGGTCCCCTGAAGAAGGGGACCACTGCAGCATTCTTCCCTGGAGAATTCCATGGACAGAGGAGCCTGGTAGGCTACAGTCCACAGGGTCACAAAGAGTCGGACACAATTGAGGGACTAACACTTCCACTTTTTTTATATAGCATGAAGACAACACAGTTATTTTTCACCCAGAAAAAAATTATGAAAAAATCTAATATTTTGTATGTCCAGTAACTGGTTCTAGCTTTGAAAGCTGACAATCGTCCCATTTACACCTATATTTTCATTTTGGTGGTATTATACAAGACATTACATGAAAAGATGATGAGTGTCATCTTTAGTGTAACTCCAGCTTAATGCTTGGCCTCAGCTTTCATCACACTCCAACATTTGGACAACATGCTTTCCACACATTATGATGAAATACTGCACTGATGAAGATCCTTTTATAGATCTTTTATGCAATTGACTTAATGAAGTGAATCACATGTACCAAACATGTTCCCAAGAAAGGTCAAATTTAAAAATGGATATTGTTTTTCCCAAAGTAACTATGGTAGAATATGACATTTAGAAGGTGTCACTCAGCCTTTTCACACAATTTGACATAATCTTAGATCACTGAAATGCTCCAAGTTGCTACCTGGAGATCTTCACAAAGGAAAGAAAAGAACAATTTTAGAGCAGAAAGAATTTGAATATTTTCCTGAGTGGGACTGGCAGAAGTTTTTTTGGAAAGAGGAACCAACCAGAATAAAAGAACAAAGAGACCAAAGACTGCCACTCTACAGATTCAGGAAAGGGTCATAAACTGTTGACATTTTGAGACCACGTGAATTTGTTCTAAACACTATGCATGATACATTTGCTAATCAGGTATCAAAAATTACAATAGAAAGTATCCTTTAAAAACTAGCCCAGCATTGAAAGCATCTTCCTTAGCGATACTCTGATCTTTTAGGTGACCAGCCAGAGTGTACAGGACGAGTCTCCACTCCATTAGTTAGACAGCAGGATATGCAATCTTTATGAAAAACTTTGAGATGTAAACAGTCAGCGTGGTCACCGCAGCACTGGCTTTAAGTGGGTCCTTTGCGATATAATGCTTTATTTACTTTAGAGTTACGGAGTGATATGCTTCCCTGGGGGCTCAGTGGTAAAGAACCCACCTGCCAATGCAAGGGATGAGGGTTTGATCCCTGGGTCAGGAAGATCCCCTGGAAAAGGAAATGGCAGCCCACTCCTGTATTCTTGCCTGGGAAACCCCATGGACAGAGGAGCTTGGCAGTCTACCATCCATGGGGTCACAAAGAGTCAGACATGTTCAGTTTCTCAGTTGTGTCCAACTCTTTGCGACCCCATGGACTGCAGCACGCCAGGCTTCCCTGTCCTTCACTATCTCCCAGAGTCAGACATGACTTAGCAACTAAACACCACCACCAACAATCCGGAGGGTGACCCAAGCCTAGAATGCCAATATTTCCAATTACTTTCCAACATTCAGTAACTTTGTTTGTATTGACTACGCTGCTGACATGTGGGATCTTGGTTACCTGACCAGGATGGAACAATTTTAGAGTGAAAAGAATCTGGAAATTACAATAGCAAGGTATGTTTCTCAAGTAGAAACTTCAACCTCATCTACTTCACTGTATCACTTGCATCCAGTATATATGGCAGCTCTCCTTGATCCTCTCATTTGCTTTATTCAAAAAACACCCACTGAAACCTCACAAAGTTTAAGTAAACTGTACATTTTAAATCGTTAGATTCCCAAGGAATCTTGGGAATATATATTGGGTATATATATTGGAATTCTTCTAATTTAAAATATTAATTCTTTATTGAGTTAAGTTTACAGAATGGCCAAGAAGCATTTGGAAATCTTTAGTGAATTTTGAAAGCAATAATTTATGTTTCTTGATAAATGTGAAGATTCATTTTTCCAAAATATAAGTTCTGGCTAAGAGAAGATAAGCTTTCTATCAAAAATTTTCCCTGAAGAAAATTCTTTTACTGGAAAAAAAAATTCAACATAATAGGGTAATTTAGTTTGCCCTTTTTAAAATGGAGGAATAAAAATATATAAAATAAACTTCAGAAATCATGATGTGACTCTCCATACTGATCAACTGGCCTCCTGTATTATTTAGTCTATAGGGACACAGCAAAAAATTGACAAGTTATCTTGCTACCTTCCCCCTCATCACCCATATCAAATATGAGGACATATTAATCACATTTCCCACATTTATATGGGCAATTTTGTTACAGTCCTGTGATTTCCAATTTATTTGTGAATCAAATTGTCCTGCCCTAAGAGTACGAAATTACAGGCAGTTTGTGCTCAAAATGTCTTTATCCTTTTAACATGAATTAATGTTTCCTGGAAAGGTTAAGAAAATTGAAATGCAAGACAACAGCTGTCATTAGCATCCCTAACTGACACAGCTAGTTACCTGGGAATGGATCAGCGCTAAGTAGTTCGTTCTGGGCTATAAAGTACTAGTGTCATTTGTTTACATTTTGACTATTTTTTTTTAAGTTTTTTTTTTTTTAATGTGACCATTTTTCAAAGTCTTTGTTGAATTTGTTACAACACTGCTTCTGTTTCATGTTTTGGTTTTTTGGCCAGGAGGCATATGGGATCCTAGCTCCCCAACCAGGAATTGAACCCACACCCCCACATTGGAAGGCTAAATCTTAACCACTGGACCACCAGCCATGTCCCTACATCTTGACTATTAACTAGGGTTTCTCTGTTCTCTCTAAGTAAAATAATCCTTTACATTATTGTCTACATTGTATTCTTGATCCTTGCTACACAAAAGAGGAGTTTCAACAGACAGTGGTATTCATATCTCGTAGGAGCTTGTTAGAAATGCAGTATCTCAGGCCCCACCTCAGACCTAGAAAGTTAGAATCTGCATTGAAACAAGATCTTCAGGTTCTGTGTGCCTGTGAAAGTTTGAGAAGCAAAAATCTACCTAGAGCTTCTGTGACAGGCTCCTAAGCGATGGTCCTTCCTTCACAAGCCTCCTGCACAGTGGCCTTTGTAAATTACAGATCTGGTTACATAATTCTTCTGTTTAAACATGTTAAGCCCATGGTTCTCACCTTCCTCTCTCATCCTTCCTCTCTTTCTCCCCCACCATCCACCTCCTTCACACCCACACCCAATTACTCAAGTGTCCAGTACAGTAGCCACCAGCCACATATGGCTATTGAGCACGAGTGTAAAATGAGAGGTGCTATAAGCGGGAAACACACACTGATTTCAAAAGCTTAGTATGGGGAAAACAATGTAAAATAGCACTCTCAACTTTTACATTGATGACATGTTGACATGATACCACTGTAGATATATATCTATATAAAATACAGCATCAAAATTAATTTCCACCGTTCCTTTTGCTTTCTTAAAATGTGGCTTCTAGAAAATTTAAAATGTCACTCATCTACAGAACAGCACTGCTCTATGCCAGCACACTGAGGCTTGTGACCTGCACGGACAATTCTGATTTGGAATTTCCTCCCTGACCCTGTCTGCCTGGAAAATGCCTTCCTGTTTAAATCCTCCTCTGAGTTCCCTGACACTTCATTTCAGGATAAAGCAAGGACACGCTCAGCACTTCTGCAGTAACTCACTGTAGGGTTTTATCAAATTGTATAATATCACTGACATCTCTTCATAGTGTGGTCTCTCTTACCAGACTGGTTGATTTCTGAATTAAAGGAGAGGGGTGTCTCATGTTTGAGGGCCTACTATGTGTGAAGGGAACTAGGCATTTTACAAAGTGTCAAGTTCCACTTTGCCCTCACAAGTAGGCTAAGTGGGGTGAGGTTCAGAGGGGTTAAGTTAATTTTCTAAGGTCACACAGCTGCTAAGTGGCTGAACCAGGATTCAAGACCAAGGCTCTCAACTTCGAATTGGGCCCTTTCCATCTTATATCTCTTTGTATCTCCAGGACTTAGGACAGGACCCAGCAATTTCGTTGGTGCACAGAAAATACTTTTTGGATTAAGTTAATTCCTAGTTCACATGAATTCACACATTCTATCCTTACTCAAATTACTAACAGCCATAGGTTAGTTTGGGAGGAAGCTTTGGAAAAATGATATTGACTATATAAGAAATATGATGATTCATTAGAGAATACAGAAATGTGAGTATACCTTAGAAAAGCTCATTTACACTATTCATTTAGTTTTCCTTTGCCTTTGGAAAATAGAGTATTACGGTTGAAACACCACTAAGTTGGAATCACAGATCCTGGATTCTGATGTGGCTTCTAATTTAACTATAAAGTTAGTTGTGTGTGTGTGTGTGTGTGTGTGTGTGTGTGTGCGCGTGCGCGTGCACACGCATGTCCAGTAGTGTCCGATTCTTTGCAACCCCATGGATTGCATTCCTCCAGGCTCCTCTGTCCATGGAATTCTCCAGGCAAGAATACTGGAGTGGGTTGCCATTTCCTACTCCAGGGGAGCTTACTGACCCAGGGTTTGAACCCATGTCTCTTGTGTCTCCTGCATTTGCAGCTGGATTCTTTACCACTAGCGCCCCCTGGAAATCCCTTAAGTCATATAACACTAACTTTGAGAAGCCATCCACCTTCTGGGTTTGGGTTCCTACATGATACAATCAGAGTCTGGAGCACTAGGTATATTCTAGCCCAAAAGTTCACAAAAACTTTATTTCCCCTGTGATTTTGCATTTTTTTTAAATCTTGAAGCATACAAATGACATTATATTGAATTTGCCTTGTGTTCACTTGTTACACAAAAAGGATAGAGAAAAAGATACAAGAACCAAAATCTTGCAGTATGTCATTGAGGTAAGCCTTGTCCCTTACGAAATAGCTTTCTTCAAAAAATACCAATGACAGGAAAAAAAAAAAACCAAAAACAAATCTGAATAATGGAAAAATTATAGGCAAAACCTTGAAGTTACAAGATTTTTTTAACTCAACAAAACTCCAGAGTCAGTATTGGTGGGAAAGGATGCCAACTCTCACGTAAGAGTTGCCAACTTGACATATGTTCAATTTTGATTATAAAACACTCATAAAATACTGATTAATAATCTTTTATCAGAGAACTTAAGAAATAGCATGACAAAGAATGAAGCACCTCATTTGAATGATACCTAATAATTGTCCTTTTATTTATTTATTTTTAATATGGGCAAGAGTTAGTTGGTAATGACTTTGATCATGACCTCAGGGTAGAAATACAAGTTTAAAGATAAAATGACAAATCTCACAAATTTGTCTAGGAGCAAGAAAAATCTAAAATCTAAGCAACATCTTTGACTAGGAGGGAGCTTGCCAAAAATAGAGACATGTAGGTGTCAAGATAGAAAAGCTTCAGAATTCCTTTGATTACTCCTTGGGAAAAAAAAAGCTTTTCTTTGAGATACAAATAAAGTAGGAATATCAAGCTTCGTGAACACACAGCTCTATTTAACATCCCTAATTCTTGAATGCCATCTTAATGAAGTCTAAAAAGCCTCAGAGTCCAAAAGAATCCTTGCTTGAGTTAGACATTCAGGATACTAAACAGAAATCAGAACAGTATGATTACAAGAGACTAATTTCTAAGACACAAAAACATTGACATTTTCACAACCATAGATATAGCTTGAAATATATGGGCATAAATGCCTCCAGCGCTGTATTTAAGTTTTCTTAGTAATAAAAATGATTCCGTGGATTTAAATTTTTTCAGGATGATGGCAGAACTCTTCATTCTTCTATTTCTAATCTTAACCTCTGATGCAAATATATTCATACTTGTAGTTAAATGTGTAAATATACACGTTTATATATATGCCCACCTCTATGCATATATACATTCACACATGTATATTAACACCTCCTTTGGATCTCTGTTCAAATGTCACATTATCAGAGAGGCCTTCTTTGACCCCACCACTTCATTAAATGTTACCCATTTCTACCCCATTACTTTCTTTCTTCTTTTTTGTTTTTCAGCAGGAGGAATATTTACTTTAGTAGAAAAGTTCATTGTGTTTTTCAAAAATTTTCATTGCAGGATAGCTGACTCACCACGTTGTGTTTGTTTCTGTTTTACACAATAGTGAATCAGTAATATGTATGTCTATCCCATACCTTTCTATACCTCTTGCTTTATTTGTTCACTTATTTGTTTATCATTTCGTGACACTTACCACCACCGGCACAATATGGAGCATATTATGCTTTTCCTACTGTGGTGTAACTCCCAGGAGAGGAGCAATTTTTTTGCTCTTGGTCATCAGTACACCCAGAACAGAAGCTGGACATAGAGGTCTTCAACAAACACCCACTGAAACAGTGATTAAGGAACGCTGCTTATTTTGTGTGTGACATTATGCTAGTTCTACACAACTTTTGGCTTTATTTAATCTTCTGAAAAGATAATGACCTTGGCATGTTATTATCTTCTTTTTAGAAGTGATAAAAAGAGGCAGGAACTTTCCCAAGCACATCCCACCGGCCAGTGCATTCAAGCACTCAACTCTCCTGCATCTGTGAAGGTCACAGCGCATGCACCTTCCACATGAAAGGGTCCGGGACGGGACAAGGACTATGAAAGGAAAATGGGATTAAGTCATCAGTGACTTTGGAGCCAGAAACTAGAAAAGACTGTCCTGCAAGCCAGACACTTGGAGAGAGTTTGCCAATGGAAGGTGGGGAGGTGGAGGGAGGTGCTGTCCTAGTGTCTCAGACAGTGCTGACAGGTCTAGAAAAACTAGAGGTAGGTACTGACCTTTATTTAGATTTAATAAGATGGAAGGTCTTGGTGGTCTCAGCAAAAGCAAAATCTAGGAGCTGTGAAGGCAAAAATGTCTACCCAGGTGACTCAGGAGGAAATGAGAACAGAGGAATTGGGGACTGTGAATATTAACGAAGAACCAAGGAATGATTGTTTGTATCATCCAGAGAACATCAACAGATAAAAAAGTGACACAGCCATTCAGTTCCCGACTTCATTTCTACTCCAGATACTCACTTGTACACTTAAAATTGTGAACTTTACTGTATATAAATCATAACTCAGTAAGTCTGACCCCTTACAAAAACAAACCATATAAAGTATGAGACTTAACTATCCACATGGCCTTTAAAATCTGAACATCTGCTCTGTTCTTACTAACGAAAGCAGAGATGCTCTTGTCAGTGAAAAATACTTAGCTCTAAGGCAGGCTCAGCATTCGAGGGTGTATAATTGAATGTGGAAAATAAAATGATTTGAAAATTACATTACTCATTTTGTGAGGATTGAGAATAAAGTTTGATTGCAATATTTCTAAAAATCCAAAGAACTGTATGAAAATAATTGCTCTGCATGCATCAAAAATACTAAGATCAAGATAAGCAAGGAAAAGCAGGAAAAAAATCTTCAGATTAAAGGAGACTACAGAGACAAGAAAACTAAAAATATCCGATTCTGGACTGAATGCTAAACAACAACAAAAAATAGATAGCTATAAATAACAGTATTGGGATAACTGGCCACATTTGAATTTTCAGTATAGGTTAGATAAAGAGTATAGTATCAATGTTATATTTTCTGGATTTTGATAATTGCATTGTGATCATGTAGGTGAATTTTCTTGTTCTCAGAGGGAAAAAGTGGAAAAAAGAAATATTTAGTAAAAAAAAAAAAAAAAATCTCCAGTTTCTATCTTTTTCCAAAGGCCAACTCATGTTGCCCCTCTTGTCCCTGAAGATGTGTTTTTGCATTTTTTCCTATGCTCTCAATGCAGTATTTAATCAAATTCTACCTCACCATTGTTAATTTACTCTTTTCTCATATGTCTTATCTGTCTCCAAAATTATTAGCTCCTGAAAGACTGAAGGAAGGTTTAAATATTTTCGGTGTTCTTATAAATGAGTACTAGAATATTATCAACACAATGGGCGCCTGACAAGACCTTGGCTGCTGTCCTCTGCCACATTCATTTATATTCCCTGATAAGTTACCCAGTTCCTCACTTTATTAGTATTTTGATAGGTAAGAATAATAAGTACAGGATTAATATTGGTATCTTATTCCATGTCAAAATCAGAACAGTGTATCCACATGAAGTAAAATTTCATAAATAATCAGAGCCTGATATATCCTTAGTGACTTGATGGAATTCCCTCACTCGTTATATTTTCTTTCTCTCCTTTGACCATGAAGTTCTCACTAAAAATATGAAATTCCATACATCATTGCCAGGTCATTGAGGGCCCTTCCAGGTGGCTCAGTGGTAAAGAATTCGCCTGCCAATTGCAAGAGACACAGGAGATGCCAGTTTGACCTCTGGGTTGGAAGGATCCCCTGGAGAGGGAAATGGCAACCCACTCCAGTATTCTTATTTGGAGAATCCCAGGGACAGAGGAGCCTGGTGGGCTGCAGTCCATGGGATCGCAAAGAGTTGGACACGACTGAGCACATACATGTGCATCTGTGCACGCCTGCGCGCGCGCGCACACACACACACACACACACACACACACACACAATCCCTAACAGTAGCTCTGATAAGATAATAGTCCTCTCTCGCCCATCCTTTCTAGATTTTTCTTCTGAAAACAAGAACGAGGTTCATTCCTGCAAAGTCCACATCTTGCTAACTGGTGCAAATTTTAAAAAGAATCACTGGTACTTAGACCCGTGGATATAGTAGGGAAGGTGGGAAGGTAAGACTTCGCTCTAACAGTGTGGAGTTTCTCTCATTTGTTTTGTCTCATCTGCTGTTAATGGACCCAGATACCCGCTTGAAACCCCAGGCCAGGCCAGGGCATAGGTGGCAGTCGTGGGCTCTGAAGTTTGCTCCCTTACTCATCCTGAGGTTCCAGTCTAGAAAAGTCACTCTGGGTAAAGAACTGCAATTTGATAAAAGCCCTGGGACCCTCAAAAGGGACAACAACCCAGCCTTGTTCCTGCTGTGATTTAGCATCTGACCCCAGCCTGATGGCCCATTGAGTCTGAGCAGTATCTGCTGGCCTACTGATAAATCACAAATAAATTGAGCTTTTACTCACTGCCTTCTGAACCTTTGTGTAAAAGCAAGCTGGAATAAACTCCCCAAATACATCTCTGTTCTCTGTTTCGGGATTCTGGGAAACTAGTTACTCAGGAAATATTATATCTTTTCCATCTTTGTCTTAGATATTTAAGATTCATCCCACCTAAGACCTTTTTGCTTTTCACATTCAAGTCATGGGAGAATACTGGTGTCTTTTTCAAAGGAAGTCTTTTTTGGGACTTCCCTGGCAGTCCAGTGGTTAAGACAGCACTTCACCTGCACGGGGCATGGGTTTTATGGAACTAAAGGTCCCGCATGCTGCACAGTGCAGCCAAAAAAAAAGTCTTTTTCTACAACGTTTAACTGCACTGAATCAAAGTAAAAATTCAAAATTCTCACACTTTACAACTGCTTTTACTCTCATACCTGAATTCTAAACTATAATAATAATAGTAGTAACAAGTTCTAACTTAAAAAGTCAAGGTCATCAGTGGAGTGAAACTGACAAATTGTTCCAGTCTTGCATCTAAAGGTGGCTGGACCCTTGATTCATGGCTTCCCAAGTGGCTCAGTGGTAAAGAATCTGCCTGCCAATGAGGGACATGCAGGTTTGATTTCTGGGTTGGCAAGATCCCCTGGAGGAGGAAATGGCAACCTACTCTGGTATTCTTGCCTGGAAAATCCCATGGACAGAGGAGCCTGGTAGCCTCCAGTCCGTGGGGTCACAAAGAGTCGGACACAACTTAGCAACTAAGCACCCAGTCAGGAACAAACCCTTAATTCAACCTTGTGTTTTCTTGTATCATAGTCTCCTCGGCTGTAAAACGAAGGTGTGATCTCTAAGCTCCCTTCTATTGTAATGATCGATAAGGACTCTCCATCAAATTATCTCTTTTTCAGTAAATTGAAAAATCATCCTGATTTTCAATGGTTCAGTTCAATTCAGTTCAATCAGCCATGTGGACTCTTTGTGGCCCCATGGACTGCAGCATGCCAGGCTTCCCTGTCTATCACCAGCTCCCAGAGGTTGCTCAAACTCATGTCCATTGAGTCGGTGATGCCATCCAACCATGTCATAATGGAAATGGTAGTGGTACTTCACTCATACCTTAACAGCTGATTTCCTAACTTTTCTGAATTTATATAAAACTTGTAATTTTCCTGCAGTTGTAAAGTTAGGGCATAGTGTCTGTCCCACCCTCTGTTTCCCTAAACTCCCTGCCATGGGTGATTTAACTTGACAGTTTCAAAACATGTAATTTCACAGATGGAATATTTTTATACATGGCCATCATTTCGAGTGTGCATTTTTCTGTCACTGGGGCTTAGCTAAGTGCTTCTAAAGTAGGAGGAAAAAACAAACAAAATGACTACTTTTATCAAGACTGATGACAGTGGGCACCGACAGGCATGCTCTTCTGCTCAGGAATCAGCTGTCACTTTGAACTCAGCTTCAGAATAGCAATTTCCAGACCAGTGACTTCCAGGACACTTCAGTATTCCACATACTGTGGCAAGGGAGTCTGACAGCTAATACTGGTCCCAACAAACCTGAAGCGCAGGTGCACACCCACTAACAATGGACACTTTCCAGAAACAGGGAGTTCAGTTTTTTCCCCTCTTTTTACTCTTCTTTGTGCTCAGTCGCTAAGTCGTGTCCGACTCTTTGCGACCCCATGGACTGCAGCGCACCAGGCTCCTCTGTCCATGGGATTTCCCAGGCAAGAGTACTGGAGTGGGTTGCCATGTCCTCCTCTAGGGGATCTTCCCGACCCAGGGATTGAACCCATGTCTTCTGCACTGTAGGTGGATTCTTTACTACTAAGCCACCGGTATTCTCCCTACTTGAATACTGATTTCTGAACCTTAGACCGGATCTTGTTGCAAACTCACACTCTGTACTGTTTCAAGCCTTATATTTGATGCTTTGAAATTAATTATTAACAAACACCAGAATTTATATTAAGAATTATTTTATTATTCAAGAGTCACTTTAACCTGTAACTTATATAATATTGTATATCAACTATAGTTCAATTAAAGATATTAATAAAGTATATTTGTAGAACAAAAAGAGACACCTTAGAAAGCTATATTTATAATGCTGGCAAACACACACACACACACACACACACACACAGAATAGAAGCTCTTGGTTTTGGATGACCATCAGCTTAAGGGTAGCATTAAGAAGATCAGTCACATTCCTTTATGATAGAAGCTTGTGTTAAGACACTAAATGCCATGTGCTCAGAACATTATGACAAAGGTCCTATTTATTGGAAGAATATGCAGTCTCTCTCATCACCATGTTGATATACTAATATTTTGAGTTCCCATAGGTAAAGGGGAAAATTACATTAATAAGCAAAGGTTTTAATTGCCCTTCAACTAGTGGTTTTAAAATCTCAGAACTACTATCTGTTACGAGCACAATGCAACCCTTGACTTTTGAAGGGCTGTTTTGTTAAGAAAGAACTACTTTCAGGAATGTGAGAATAGACATCAGCAATAGAATGATTACAATCAGTGATATATACACCCACTACCCTGCACAGAATAGAAACTCAAGGATATTTGCTGGATGAATGAATCAATAAATAAAGCCATGAGGAATCATTAGTGGGTAAAAAACATAAATGAAAATGGTATAAATAATGTTATATAAACATATGTACTCAGTTGTGTCCAACTCTTTGCATCCCCACGGACTGGGGCCCACCAGGCTCCTCTGTCCATGGAATTTTCCAGGCAAGAATACTGGAGTGGCTTGCCATTTCCTTCTCCAGGTATACCTATACATATATGCATATAAAACATAATATAAGTGAATAAAACCATATTGGCAAATGTAAAAACAATTTACTCTGAAAAAAAAAGTGTATTAAGACCTGGGAGATCAGGCCTGCTTTAAGGACTTTTTCTCTTGACATCCAGGTCCTGAAAAACTTCTGAGTGAGTTCCGCAATGCCATAGAGTCTTGGCTGAATAGTAAATGTAATGTTGCTTCAAACACAAGGGAAGAAACCTGCATCTCCCCCCCCATTTTCCTGCTGCATACGGAGGCCAGCCCAGCAGGTGTGCAGTGATCCGGTCAAACCTGTACTGCTACTGTATGTTGCTTCGAGAAAGCCAGGAATAAGACATAACTGCGATCAAAGGTTTTCTTCCTGAGCAAAACACAGAAAAAACTACCCTCATATGTCAGTCTAATAGACACACATATGTATTATGCTGCTTAACACCTCTCTATGGAATAGCAGTTGAGACAAAGGGAGGGGGTGGACCCTGCAGCCTTCTGCTATTTAACGGCAACATATTCAGTTATAGTTGGTGAGGTTCAGTACTTGTCTTTGTATCAGCTCTGGTTAAAATACATTTTTTTTCATGGGTATGTACTATATTTCTTCTTTGAACATAAATTCTAGGAGGAATTTTTGTTATCTCTTTTTCTTTATAAATATGTGTGTATATTTACAGCATGATGATGGCTATATGTATGTGTCATTTATGTGTGTGTATATATATGTGTGTGTGTATATATATGTATATATCATGTATATGTGTATGTATATGTATATAAATATGTGTATATATAGCCTTGTGTGTGTGTTTGTGTCCTCTAAAAGATATCAAGCAAATACAAGACTAACTGATCTCTTGTGTTGGTTTTTCCTTTCTCTGATTCTCTAGGGTAATTACTCATACAACTGCTATTTATTATTAGACTATTTTATTTATTTAACATGATATAGTAGAAAAACGTGGACTAAAAGTCAGATAACCTGAATTTGAGTCCTATGTCTGGCTTTTGGGCTTGTCATTTAATTCTATTGACGCTTTAATTTCTTCCTTTGTGAAAAACGAGATAGTAATTTATAATATGTTTGTACACAGTTAGAAATACATGTAAAGCACTTAGCATGCAATAAATGTTCATTGTGATGACAACTGTGTTTTTATGATTGCCTTTCTCCACATTTGATCAAAAGCTCCTTGAGGATAAAAAAATGCAATTTGAATCCGTCATGGATTTGTTTATCAAAGCAAGAAGCACATGCTGGCGCTCTATAAACATGTGTGTATTGCACTGAGCCACAAGGTAAGTGTAAAGAGAAAGTGCTGTCCTAGGACATAATCAAAGCCCACTCCCGCTCTATGACTTTGTCATCTCACGTTTTCACTTTCTGAGCACAAAGAGAGCAAATGAGTATGTCTTTAACAATGGGAGCCATGAAATTAAAAGATGCTTGCTCCTTGGAAGAAAAGCTATTACCAACCAAGACAGCATATTAAAAAGCAGAGATATTACTTTGTTGACAAAGTTCTGTCTAGTCAAAGCTATGGTTTTTCCAGTGGTCATGTATGGATGTGAGAGTCAGACCATAAAGAAAGCTGAGTGTCGAAGAATTGATGCTTTTAAACGGTGGTGTTGGAGAAGACTCTTGAGAGTCCCTTGGACTGCAAGAAGACCAAACCATCCTAAAGGAAATCAGTCCTGAATATTCATTGGAAGGACTGATGCTGAAGCTGAAGCTCAATACCTGGCCACCAGATGCGAAGAACCAACTTGTTGGAAAAGAACCAGATGCTGGAAAAGATTGAAGGCAAGAAGAGAAGGGGACGACAGAGGATAAGATGGTTGGATGCCCTCACTGACTCAATGGACATGAGTTTGAGCAAGCTCTGGGAGTTGGTGATGAGCAGGGAAGCCTGGCGTGCTGCAGTCCATGGGGTCGCAAAGAGTTGGACATACTGAGGGACTGACTGAACTGAAGCACACTGAAAAATTGTTACTACATATAATTCTCGTACTTTGAACCTATGCTAATCAAGAGGTGAATTTGATCTCTGTAAATGTGAGGCAGTTGATCCACACACACTCTGATCAGTGTCTTCCTAATTACCTGCCAGGATGCACAACATGAAAAAATCTGCATTTGGTGCAACCCACCAGAGCAATGGATGCAAAGAGAGAATAAGGCAATATCGTGAGCTGACACCAGGCTTCCTAACATTCAAAGGTAATAATATACGAGCAAAGCAACAGGCTTTAACAGCCTTTGCTTTTCAGCCCACAGCTCAGACATCCTCACAACTCACGTACACTCTGTGTTTCATCTACTTCACCTAAGACATAACGGCTTCCCCTGGTGGCTCAGATAGTAAAGAGTCCATCTGTATTGCAGGATTTGATCCCTGCGTTGGGAAGATCCTCTGGAGAAGGGAATGGCAACCCACTCCAGTATTCCTGTCTGGAAAATCCCATGGACAGAGGAGCCTGGCTGGCTATAGTCGATGGGGTCACAAAGAGTCGGACACAACTGAGATGCAAACACTTTAAAACACGGCTACAGTTTAAGTACAGGGTAGCCACAGTTCACATGAAACATTCAGAGCTGATTTTTTGCAAATATTTACTATGACTTGTCTCCAAAAATGAAACAAGTTGAGCACAAATATTTATTTATTTTTCCCTATCTCCCAATTGAGTTTCCAGCTGGTTATACATCTCATAAAAGAATAGACACTAAGATAATTACAATGTCTATTGAATAATTTTTCTTTTGGATAGCTACATGGCCCCTCATTTCCTATCATCAGGGTGCCATCCAGAATCATTATTTTCTGTTTTCTGATACTCTGCCTGTCTAATTAATAGTACTTCTCTTTGTAAATTCTACTGCTGGCCACTCTCCAGCCTTATGGAATATTCCCTAAAGGCTATACACATCTCCTCTCGGTTCTAGTAAATTGTTATTACTGCTTTTCCTGTAATTATCCCACATGCACCACAGTTCGAAGAAAGTAAAATATGCTAGATTTACAGACTCAGGTGGAAAAAATTTGTGTCTGTCAATATTTTTAGGAAAAACCTTAGCCATATACTCAAATAGGTATCACAAATCTATATACAAACACTAGAAACAGTCTTAGAAACTGGATTAGACACACAGGCTGATTGTATTTTGTCCTTATGAATACAGTCATCCTATGGTTTGACACTTTAGTGGAAGGGTCAGTCATGGTACTTGCCACATCTAATGTGTTTTCTGAGGACATCAGTTGCTTCCCTGCCCTGCCGGGGAAAGCAGCCTTAGGCAGTACCCTGTGCAGGAGTTCATGTTTGGTGCCATGTTTCAAACCTCCAGATCTAATGAATTGGACCAAGAAGAGGCGTGTGACTGCCAAATCCCAGGTTGATCAGAAACCTACGAGATGGAGTCAGTTTGCACTCCAGTATCTCAGAACTTATCCATTTAAATTCAAGTATCTTTTTAGAGTTTTGGGGATCCCTTTCCAAAACTTTTGCTTAGATGTGTTTAGATGTCTTTAAGATAGATTCAACAAACACATGCAAACTCCAGGAAGGCGGCAATATAAAAGTACCTGCCTTGAGTGTGCAGGAGTGTGTGGTTGTTTATTTGCTTGACCCAAGCAGGTCACTATGCATGCAACTGAAAGTATTCGGGACATAGTCAAGGCTTTGACTCTGGTCAAAGGTAGAAGGCAGCTCCTAGTGCTCTATGCTTTTGCAGGGATCTGAAAGATTTGCCCTGTGATAAATGGCTATAATCCACTAAGTAAAATTGAGTCCACATAATTCAGCTGGGTCTGAAGCTCAGAGAAGAGAGGATTTACTATATAAACTCATAATCACATAACAGCAATTATCTGTTTCTGTATATCAGGCCCTGATGCTCATAAATAAAGATGCCACTGCAGGATGTTTAAGTATGTGCCCACACACACACACACACACACACACACACAATGAAATGATTTTTCTCTCTCTCTTCTCTCTCTCCCCATCACCCCTCCCCCATTCAAAATGGAATGCTTCCACTGCTCTATCTTCTAGATACTGGGCTCTTATTAGGAATGTCTATTAAATATTTTGAATATTTAAATAACAATAACAAAAAGGTTTTATTATTTTTAATATTTAAAAAATACTTTTACAGTCAGCTTCTTGAAATCCTTAATCTTCCTAAACTTTCTGATTTCTACCTCCCAGTGTCATTGGAGGGTTCTCTGCCATAGTTTTTTTTATACATTTCTCTTTTCTCTCTTCTCTGGGCTGGGGCAGGGTGGGAACACAAGTGGGCTTGCACATTGAGAACTGAACTGTAAATCTCTCTTTAAAATTCAGTGAGTGACAGTCAAGATAACAGTATTACATAATTTTCCATGAAGTATTCCTGTTTGAAATGCAGCGTCCCAGGTGGCTAAGTTGAAAAGAACTCACCTGCCAATGCAGGAGACATGGGTTCAATCCCTGAGCCAGGAAGATCCCCTGGAGAAGGAAATGGCAACCCACTCCAGTATTCTTGCCAGAAAAATCCCATGGATAGAGGAGTCTGGCAGGCTACAGTCCATGAGGTCGCAAAGATTTGGACATAGCTGAATGACAGCTATGCACAGCACATTTGTATAAAGAAGACTTTATTTTTTTTTATTTTTTAAAGAAGACTTTAAATTTCCCAATGGCTCAGCAGGTAAAGAATCTGCCTGCAATGCAGGAGACACAGGAGACACAAGTTTGATCCCTGGGTCAGGAAGACCATCTGGACGAGGGCATGGCAACCCACTCCAGTATTCTTGCCTGGAGAATTCCATAGACAGAAGAGTCTAGTGGGCTATGGTCCACGGGGCTGCAAAGTTGGACACGACTGCAGTAACTGAGCACACACACATGTGTGTGTGTATGTGTGTGTGTGTGTGTGTGTGTGTACTGAGCAAATGAGAGAAAAATATATATACCTGTATTGCTTCTGGGAAACACTATCATAGAAGACAGTAAGAACAGTTGTTTCTAGACCCTATTATATAGTAAATTCCAATGTGTAGAAGGGGGTTCCCCCATACCAACAAGTGATGCTCGGACACCAGCTGGGTGTCCTACAATTTACTCCAGTGGAGGAATATCAGATCCCATGAGCTAAGGGCTCGGACTTACAAGACAGTCCCTCCTCCCCTGCATCCCACCAACTTCAGAGGGACTTGCAAGGCCAGGCTGTCACCTGTTGTGTCGGACTGACCGGCTATAGATTGGAGTTCAACAGCCCTTCTTTGGGTTCAATTAATTTGCTAGAGAGGGTCACAGAACTTAGAAGTATTTTACTTACTGGATTACCAGTTTATTATAAAAGGACGTGATAGGGCTTCCCTGGTGGCTCGGGGTAAAGAATCTGCCTGCCAACGCAGGAGACACGGGTTCGATCCCTGATCCAGGAAGATCACACATGCTCGGAGCGACTAAGCTCATGCTCCACAACTACTGAAGCCTGTGTGCCCTGCAGCCTGTGTTCTGCAATAAGAGAAGCTACTGGGATGAGAAGAGCACGCGCTCCAACAAAGAGCAGCCCCCACTCTCTGCAGCTAGGGAACAGCCCTCACAGCAGCAAAGACTCCGCACAGCCAAAAGTAAGCAAGTAAAGTTATAAAATGAAAAAAGGATGTGATAAAGGATGCAGATGAACATTCAGATGGGAGAGACTAACGGGCAAGGTATGTGGGGAAAGGGTATGGGGCTCCCAAGCTCCATCTGAGTTTGCCAGTCTTCCCAAATCTCCATCCTCCCCAATCTCCTCCAACCTGGAAGCTCTCCGACCTCTCTCCTTTTGAACATTTTTTTTTTTGTTTTTTGATAGGCAGAGTGAGTTTGTTAGCATAGGATGCTTGCGAGAGAAATAAGTGGGCTAGCATAGAGTACAGCAGCCACAAAAACCAAAGGGGTTATCCCTTGGAGTTTTTATAGAGGCTTCATTGCATAGGCTTGATTGACTAAATTACTGGCCACTGATGGATTCAATCCATCTCCAACCCTTCTCCGCTTCCCAGAAATGGAACGGAAAGTTCCAACCCTCTAAATGCAACCCACCCTTAGGTTAAATAAAGACTTTCCAGAGGTCACTTAATTAACATAACAATATAACAAAACATATCTTTATAGCTTTTATCATAGGAAATTTCAAGGGTTTTAGCAGCTGTGAACCAGAAATCCTGAACAAAGACTAAATATATATATATATGAGAAATATATTTTGGCCATCTGAATGGCTGAATATATATTTCTTATAAATCAGAGGATAACAGATAGCAAGGAAATAGTTTCTCTTTCAATAAATAAAAAGCAACCATGAAGGTGTGGGGGACTTAACACATATATATGGAATTTAGAAAGATGGTAACGATAACCCTACATGCAAAACAGAAAAAGAGACTCAGATGTATAGAACAGACTTGTGGACTCTGGGAGAAGGCGAGGGTGGGATGTTTCAAAAGAACAGCATATAAACATGTATATTATCTAGGGTGAAACAGATCACCAGCCCAGGTTGGGTGCATGAGACAAGTGCTCGGGCCTGGTGCACTGGGAAGACCCAGAGGGATCGGGTGGAGAGGGAGGTGGGAGGGGGGACTGGGATGGGGAATACATGTAAATCCATGGCTAATTCATTTCAATGTATGACAAAAACCACTGCAATAATGTAAAGTAATTAGCCTCCAACTAATAAAAATAAATGGAAAAAAAAATAAAATTAGGGTTGGACTTCTTGGTCAATTACATCAAAGGGGAAAAAACTGGGAAGAAATCAATGAAATTAGGGTAATTAGTGGAAATGAAAATCATGCTTAGAGGTGTGTTTTATTTAAGATGAGGTTGTGTGCGTGCTAAGTCGCTTCCGTCATGTCAGACTCTTCGCGACACCATGGACTGTAGCCCACCAGGCTTCTCTATCCATGGGATTTCCCAGGCAAGAATACTGGAGTGGGTTGCCATGCCCTTCTCCAGGGGATCTCCCAGACCCAAGGACTGAACCTGGCATCTCCTGCATCAGCTAGTGGGTTCTTTAACACTAGCCCCACCTGGGACACCAGATAAGGTTACCAGGAATAATTTCCTGAGGGAAACTGCATGGACTATCTCCCAGGGCATTTGCTTTAATTGACTGAAGTAAATACAACATTACAAAGAGGGTTTAGTTTAGCTGATGAGTCAATCTGAGAGTCAGGATTTCTTTCTTTGAAAAATAAAAAGAAGAACGGGATTCTGGCTTCCTTAGGTTTTTAATATACTGGGTCTGCCAGGTACAGTTGTGCAGGTTGCTGGAGCATGAAGGCAGGGAGCCGGGGGGCAGATCCTGGTGAAATCCTGCCTGGGCCCCGGGGCTGAGGCCCTGCTTGAGGATGTGTCGGCTCAGAGGGGCATCTAGTTCTAATTTACACAAAGGAGCAATATGGGTTAGTAGTGAACCTACAATATACCATGTGGAAAAGTCCAATTGCATTTAAATGCTTTATAATATGACACTGAGTTTCAAACGTTTATGCTATTTTTACAGAGACTACCCTTTCACACAGTATAGGTTCAAAACAAAACAAAACAAAACAGGCCCAAAATGGAATCACTTCTGCTAAGCCCCACATCAGCAAACCAAGACTTAACACCTAACCTAACTGCAATTTCAACTTCTCCCAGAAATGGAAGCTTTAACCAGACAATCTTGATTTTTCTGGTCTGCACTCATGAGGTAATCTTCCTGATAGACCCCCTTCTTGTCCCCCGAAGAAAGATGAGGGAATCTACTCTTTCCCTGCCCCTTTGTGCCAATAAAAGTCTCCATTTTTAAACAGCCTTTTAGATCTCCCTTTGTTTGCTAGATGGGATGTGCCTTACTCACAAATTGTTGAATAAAGCCAATTAGATCTTCAAACTTACTCAGTGGAATTTTGTATTTTTAACACTATCTTCTAGGTTACTGGTTTCAGTTAGGTGTCTGTGCTCATGGGGAATGGGAATTAGGGAGCTCTTGGACATGTCTTTAAGATTTTGCAAATTTTCTGCAGGAACTGGTTTGATTTCATGGTGGCTCAGACAGTAAAGAATCTGTCTGCAATACAGGAGACCGGTTTGATCCCTGCATTGGGAAGATCCCCTGGAGAAGGAAATGGCAACCTACTCTAGTATCCTTGCCTGGAAAATCCCATGGACAGAGGAGCCTGGCAGACTACAGTCCATGAGATCACAAAGAGTCAGACGTGACTGAATGATAATATTTTCACTGTCACACTTTCACTCAGGTGATAGTCTAAAAAATAATATACTGCTGCAACAGTAACAAGTAATACTAAACAGGACTTTGAGGTGAACCCAATAAACCAGTGGCTTATGTGCACCAAGTGAATCCAAAAGAGAAATGGAGGTTTTACTTTGTTATATCAGAAAACTATCACCTGCCACTTACAATACGTAGGCACGCTGAAATCAAACTTCCCATTGCCATCAGAGTTGATACCATACTCACATTTCGAGTGGTAATTTGATTTCAGCCCAACAACATGTTCTGCCACATTAAATTAGCTTTGTTAATTTGCTTTTAATTGATTTTGTAACCTCTACTTGATTATTAATTTCTTTTGATTTTATGGTTAGACAAGGGCTCTGAGTGTAAGGAGTTTATAACCAGGTTTGCATTATGTACAGATTTAACATGGTGTTATGTTGCACGTGAACATAACAAAATTAATTTAAGCCAGTTCCAGGGGTCCAGGAATATTTTTTCTTTTAAAATGATCCATATATTACTCAACCTGGAGGAACACCTTTACACCTTCAATACTCCTCCCAGTGGGAGCACAGAGTTTTGACAGACAGTCGTCCCATCCATGTGTCTGTCATTAACTGCAGTCTGAATAAATCTGAGAGACATCCTTGTTATTATTCCTCAGATGTGTGCAAATACCACTGTTTTGAATGAAGTACAAAAATGTTTTGAGTATTACTCAATTCTTCATCATCTCCACTGGTCAATGGATACTGAATACAAATCTTATATATATCATTACAGTGGTGGCAGGGGAGCCTGAATATTTCTATCTTTAAAAGTGAGTGTTTCTATTAAAATGAAAATTATTACTTTGGGAGCCCATTGGCTATTTTGTGGAAAGAGCAGGGGTCATAATTTTATTTTCCAATAAAGGTGATATTTTCCAAAAGGCTGTATCATGTAAATGACCCTTCCTGGTTTTCTTCCTGTCCTAAAGAATCTAGGCATCTTTGATATTATTCTACAGTCCAGCATCTTATTGCCTTAATCTATGACTGAGCAGGAAGAAGGAGATAAAGACCAATTTGATGACAGAACTAGTGCTTGACATTACTTATACTCTTAAGTTGGTGAAGACAGTGTGAATGATTAATGAAAATAAAAACAAACTTTAAAATAATATGTCCACTTTGTTAAAATAACTGTTTAATAGTTGGGCAGGATTTTATTCACACTGTGTGAAAATGGAGTAAAATAACTGATTTTAATATACACAAAGCATCTCTGATTTTCCCTAGAACCGGAGCGGACACCTGCCCAGTGACAACTGTTGTTTGATGCTTTTCCAAGCTGAGTGCACATCTTTGCAGGATGGGGGTGTGCACATGCCAGGACCACTGGGCGGGTCAGGGGGACAAGATCCAGCACCTGCTTTATCAGAGGCTGAAAGCCGCGATTCAGGCTTTTCAGAGTAAGCTTTTTCAGCTCAAGTAGAAAGATTGTTTTCTTATTTCGGACTAACTGAAATATGTAAATGGTAACGAGGCATTTGTTAAGACAACAGAAGAAATTCTCACTTTTCCCTTCAATCTATAAGTAAACAGGAAAAGGAAAATAAAGACAGTGTTGGCTATATAACCAATACTGTCTTCTGTTGATGGGGATATGTATAGCCAAAAAAAAGTAAACATTTATGGCCAAATTTGGAGGAAAATACTCTTTTTTGGTTAAAATACTGCATATGCATTTTAAAGAAAAAGATCTTTAGGCAACAGCCCTTTTAAAAAACAATTTGCATACATCACTTGAGTGTTTTGACTAAGGTGACCTTTAAGATTTTAAGAGCCATTAGAACAGAGAATATGAATGTCTTTCTACCTTCTAGAATAATGCCTGGCATAGACTGAACATGCAATAAATAACTGTTGAAGTAATTATTTTTAATCATTTATTTTTAATTGATTTAACATAAAAATTGATGAATGGTTTCTTGTCACAAGAATCTACGAAAATAGTTGAAAATCTCTTGTCTTCTATCAGATCTGGAGGTAGGTCAGCCTGGTGATACAGTATATTCTAGTCAAAACCATTGGCAGGAGAAAATCTTAGACTCTGAGATCTTAAAATACCAAGCTTCTAAAAAATTTGCTAGAGTAAGAGCAAAAGAAAACCACCTGCTCCTGAACTCCCATATGTACATTCCATCCCGCTTTGCATCTCACACGAATCTGCATATTTTCTCCACCACAAAAGATTAAAAAAAAACCCCACACATTGAATTTTATTTAATTTGTCATTTGGCAATCACAAAAAAGCAACATATCCCAGAACTAGCCTTTATTATCATAAGGCAAATTTATGCTGTGAGTGGTACTATGAAGTCACATTGGGTACCATGCAGTCACATTAATCACCCATGATTAATGAATTTACTGAACAGAAATAGATTTATGCCCTCATATTGTATTTGCTACGTTACTAGTTAGCTATGTGGCAACAGATGGCCAACACCAACTTCCTCTAAATAAATTTTTTTTTAAATTTAAAATAAGACCACTAATTTGGAAAGATTTTGTGCATTCCAATGTTCACAGCAGCATTATTTACTTACAAGATAAGGGAACAACCTAAATATCCATCAAAGGATGAATAAAGAAGGTATGGTGTGTGTGTGTGTGTGTACACACACATATAATCGAATATTACTCAACTGTAAAAAAGGAACAAAATTCTGTCATAGCAACATGGCCAGACCTGGAAGTAACATAAATCAGACAGAGAAAAAGAAATACTGTATGATATCACTTATTTGGGGCTTCCCTGGCAGCTCAGATGGTAAAGGATCCGCCTACATGCAGGAGACCTGGCTTTGATCCCTGGGGTGGGAAGATCCCCTGGAGGAGGGCCTGGCAACCCACTTCAGTATTCTTGCCTGGAGAATCCCCACAGACAGAGGAGCCTGGTGGCCTACAGTCCATAGTGTTGCAAAGAGCCAGACAAGACTGAGCGACTAAGCATACATCACTTACATGTGGAATCTAAAAAAAGCAGCAAACTAGTGCATATAATAAAAAAAGAAGCAGACCCACTGATACAGAGAAAAAAACAGTGGTTACCAGTGGGGGGTGGGGAACAATATAAAGGTGGGGAAGTAGGAGGTATAAACTAAAGGATGTAAAACAGGCTTAGGGATACACTGTACAACACAAGGATTAGCCAATATTTTGTGATAACTATAAATGGAAAGTAACCTTTAAAGATTATATAAAATTAATTTTTTTTTAAAGTTTTAAAAACTAAGGCATTTATTGTAACTTTCAAAATAGGAAGCATCATTTCATTAGGGGTGTGTTTTGGGAGCAGAACATTGATTTACCCTAGGGTTACAAACATGAGGAAACTGGTTTTTGAAAAGTTGAAGAAGATGTGATATATGATAGTATGGGGGTTCCTGGGTAATTAATGTTTTATAAAGTTTAAGAGACTAGGTTTGTCCAGGAGAGGGAGGACACTGAATAAAATCCCTGAACACTTCTCTTGCTCATTGGTTTTTTTTTTTTTTTTTTTTTTGGGCCACACCAGCATGGAGTCCTAACCACTGGACTGCCAGGAAATTCTCTCTTGTTCGTCTTTCTAACAGGCTACCTGGGCTAGTGAGAACCTTAGAGGCTGTTGCCTGGCACTCTCATCCCTTCAGCATGCCCTAAGGGGAAAGTCTCCTTGGAGACTTGGAGAAAGTTATGGGTCCTTCAGTTGTAGACAGACTCTAACAGTGACTCGGGAACTTAGCAACATTGCCTTCACTGGGAAATGACTTTGAATTTGATGTCAAGGCCAGCATCTCTCTCTAGCAGCCTCCACTAAAACTGACTATATGTCTGTGTCTGCAGGTGAGATGTTGCATTTCAATATGCCATAGATACCTAACCGCTCAAAGAATTATTGTTTTGATTATATTCAAATCTCTGTGAAGTGTCAGGGAACTACAGACATGCCCCGGGGTGTCCAGGAGTTTACATAACAGTAGATAATATGATACAATAAAATAGGATAAGATCTGACAGTGCTTGGTAAAGTGTAGGGGGTTATGCTGACATTCATCATGAATATTACATAAAAGGTAGCTAATAATACCAAATATATAGGTAAATATAAGACAGACTATTTCCAGTACAAAAATATGTATCCAACCTCATCTGGAAGAAATGATGCTGTCTCAAATATTAAATTTTATTAGTTCTCGCACCTTCCAGTTGAATCTTTTTCTTTTTACCCACCACTGCTTTCTCTTGTCCTTTACTTCTATCTATACTCTTTAATTTCCCAGAGTAATGAAAGTCTTGAGCAAAAATTCTAAGAGGAAAATGGTTTTTGTGTTTAGCATGCAATTATCCAATCAATGCAAAGTGAATGACAAGTATATTCTAGCTTAGAAATGGAAAGAAGAGAAATGAACCCCCCAAACAAAAGGATATCTGACTCTTAGGATGGGATAAAATTGGATGTTTTAGTTAAAGTTTGCTATTTTTAAGTATTGTATGAGAAGTAGATATTCTGGCAGAGTGAAAAGTCCATGTGGTCTAAAGATTTTTTAAAATGTCAAGTTGATGTCTGAAGCAAATATTCACAGCTCAGATATTATGAGATCTGTGAAATCTGAGGTTTTATATTAGAATTGAGATAGTTTAACTGACAGCCTTCTGGTTCTACTGCACATGGTTCTTAGGGCTAGTTTGAAATGTGCTGTTATTCAAGTATCTGATTTCAACTAGGTAATAGAATTAATCCCTGGGTTGGAAAGATCTGCTGGACAAGGAAATGGCCATCCACTCCAGTATTCTTGCCTGGGAAACCCCCTACGCAGAGAAGCCTGGAGGCCTACAGTCCATGGGGTTGCAAAAATGTTGGACACGACATGCTGACTAAAGAACAACACAGAATTAATAAAATTGAATTTTCCATCCCTCTAAAAAGGTGACAAAATTGTATAAGTCTGAAAAACACACTAGTGATTGAAATGAACCTAAATGGCACAAGTTATGTTAACCAGAAGTTAATTGGGGAAAGTAGAACCACTTTTCACAGCACTCAAGTATTAGCTGATGCAGAGCATACAAACACATATACAAGGGTCAACTCCCAGAAACAAAACACCATTAAGACTTCTTAGCACAAAGCAGAATTTGGCTGAGATAACCAGTCTTTTCATTTGCAGATTTAAGCACGTTTAATGCCTAACCCCAGCTTCATTTCAGGAAAATGTAAACAGAAACCACCACACAGAAAAGACTATGTACTTTCAAAATCTACTAACAAAGGCTTCTGAGAGGCTTCCGCTGTATTCAATCAGTTCACCAGATTTTAAAGCTCTTTTTACTTACTACTTTGAAGTGAAGTGAAGTGAAGTGAAAGTTGCTCAGTCGTGTCTGACTCTTTGTGACCCCATGGACTATACAGCCCATGGAATTCTCCAGGCCAGAATACTGGAGTGGGTAGCCTTTCCCTTCTCCAGGGCATCTTCCCAACCCAGGGATCAAACCCAGGTCTCCCACATTGCAGGCGGATTCTTTACTGAGCTATTAGGGAAGCCCAGGGCAGATTTTCTTACTCAAAGGTCTCTTTCTTATCACGTCCATATTGTATCTTCATATAAATGTCTGGAAATCCTACTAGGTTTGGTACAAGTTTAAATTAAAAATGGGACTTGAAAACAGAGTCCATTTGCTATGATCTGTAATCAGTTCTAACACTTTTCTGAGCTTAAACGACACATCCGGTACACACAGAGCTTTAAATATGTTTAAGGGGGAGCTTGCTTTACCCAATATAAACCTATATATACCTTTTAATTTAAGAGTGAAGGTAGGGTGCTATTTTTGATCAACAAATTGTTACCCGGGAAGAGTTGATTTCACGCTTGAGTCTAATTAGTATATTTGCTTGGTATTTGAGAATGGTGAGACCACCCCCAAGCACCATTTACTCCACTGAAAATAAGTCAAAACACTACAGAAGGAGAACATATGGTCCAAGTACCATGGTAGAGAAAATGTTACTTCACAGATGAATGTAGAAGAAAGGCAGTGAGTAGAGAAAACTGGGCACAAAATACTTGTTACACTTTCAAGTAAATCCAGATAAAAGAAGAGAAAGAATATATCTATTGAATCACAATACTTTTAATAGGTTCATTTTTGTTAGATTAACGTCACTAAATCTGCTTTCTCCCCTAATGAAATGTGTCTATACGCATATTTGTAAATGTATTCAGAAATTAGATTTGAAATTGATGCACACATAATTAATGTTGTTTGAATAATTCTGTGACAAAAATCAGCATGTGAACCTGCATATCCTGCATTAGCATCTGGACTATGCTCTGAGCTGTGGGAACACAGTCGCTTCTTTGGGGAGCTTGTAACCTAACCAGGGAAATCAGATTAGCTACACTTCTGTGCATAAATGGAAAATTAAACCAAACCTCTCTGACGTTCACCCCACTCTAGCCAGCTAGGGTACTTGTTCTTACCTTTCTTTCTCGGCTAACACCCTTGCATGACGAATCAGTGGCTTGCCTCCAGATTTTTACCCTGTTCACTGTTACAGTAATTGGGCTTCTACCTCTTGATCAACAACCTCTGATAAAGGCAGCAAAGGAAAGAACCAGTCAGTCCTCCCTGGGTCACTCTGCTGCTGCATGTGAACCTGTTGGTCATTGTATTTCCCTAGAAAGTCCTCTCTCCCCTGGCTTCCTCTTGATGCCCCTCTGCCTCGGTCCTCCGGTCCTCCTCAGATGCTAGTCTGGCTCCTGTTCTCTCTGCACCCCTTTGAAAATAGATGTTCCTTGGGGGTGTCTTGCCAAGTCTCTTCTATCTCTCACCGCAGTTTCCCTAGCATAACGTTCCCCTAATGTTCTGCCAGGTCATACAGAAAAGGTATGTTCTGCCAGGTAAACACAGAAAAGGCTGGTGATGGATGTAACTAAACTTACGGTGCTGATCATTTCACAATAAGTACATGTAGCAAATCATTACATTGCACACCGAAACTAATACAATGGACTTCTTGTTCAGTCGCCCAGTCATGTCCGACTCTTTGTGACCCCATGGGCTGCAGCACACCAGGCTTCCCTGTCCTTCACCATCTCCCAGACTTTGCTCAAATTCATGTGCATTGAGTCGGTGATGCTCTTCAACCATCTTGCCCTCTGTCGTCCCTTTCTTCTGCCCTCAATCTTTCCCAGCTTCGGGGTCTTTTCCAGGGAGTCAGCTCTTTGCATTAGGTGGCCAAAGTATTGGAGTTTCAGCTTCAGTATCAGTCCTTCCAGTGAATATCCAGTCCCGAATGGTGAGGGTACCCAGACTGTGGCACAACGCAATCACTGAGGAGACACTGAATAAGCATCTTTGAGCTGGAAGCTCTTTCCCACCTATGATTTTAGTAAAGATGAACACTTCTCTCTAGCTCCTGATCGGTGTATTCACCTCTTAAGGGATCATCCACTAGGGAGCCACACAGGCACCCTACCCCCTCCCCTCAGGTATGCAAAAGCCCCTGAGTCTGTCCCACACGTGCCTGCCCAACATCTGTTCCCTGAACTGGTGAACAGCACTTAGTAGGTCAAGGGAGAAACTTAAAAGGCTCTCCATTCCTCTTCCTACAGTTCCGTGGTCAATTGGTTACTAAGTCCTGGCTCTTCTACCCTTTAAAATGTCTTGGCTGTCAAGCAGGGTTCCATCCCTGCTCTCACTGCCTCAGCTCAGGCCTCTGTCACGTTCCGCCAAACTTCTAAGGTGAAACTGCGTGCCTCGCAGCCTCCAGTGCTCACCTTTGCCGGCCCACCGTCCTCACTGCAGCTGAGCGCCACGGGGAGCGCGGCGTTCTTTGACCAGGCTCCCCCAGCAATCTCCTGCTCACACAGTGTGCTCCGGTCCCGTCTGTTTTCTGGCTCTTTGTGGTGTGAGCACACAATTTGCCTTCATGTCTCCACACTCATTCCTTCCTCTGCCTTCCTGGGGATACCGCTCTTGAGCCCTACTCTAGCACCACCTTCTCCGTGAGCCCCCACTGGGTCCCAAGGCTCTGCCGGCTGAGATCCCTATTCCTGCCGACCGTTAGGGCACCTGTTACATCCCCGTCTCCTCCCACACCTGTCTCCTCTCTAGTCTGTTCTCTGTGATGGCAGAGATACCCCTTTCAATACTGCAAATCATATACCGTCATTTAAGGATGGAACTTAAAAAGCAAATGCACTTTGTAGAGATGGATTGCTCTGATTAGAAGCTCTTCAGTTCCTGAAACCTTTCCCCAGATGCCTCCATGCAAGGTTCCATCCATCAAAAATCCTCCTCCTTCTCCAAGGATCAGCCCAACTGATCTCCTCAGTGAGGGTTCCCCAACTCTCCCAGGCAGGGCTGGTCTTCACTGTGTCTAGACTATGACACTGCCCTTTGCATCGAAACCATCTGTTTACTACTCCTGTACCCAAGAAGCCTTGAGCTCCTAAGAGCTAGGGGTTTGTTCCTACCTGTCTTGCTCCAAGTGTTCAGCCCTGGGCCCGGGTGTGGGGGATGCTAAACAGAGACGGGGGGAAATAGCTGTATTAACACCTGGAACACTGGCTCCACTGTCACCCCTCTGGGAAAACTGTGAAGCCAAGTTTAAGAGCCTCCACCGTGGGAGGATGCACCACGAAGGCTGCCCAAATGAAAGGGCAAGAGGACTAAGCCGTCCCTGACTCATACCCTGCTTCCCACGTCTTCTGGCATTTCAAATTGCATAATCATCTCAAGCAGTTAGAATCATAAGTGACTAAACACTGGTATATCACATTTTTTTACCTGCCTACTGAGTTAAATACTTAGGCTCCATAAATTGCTTCAGTTACCTAAAAGAGGCTTGAATCTGCTTAGTCACGGCCTGAGCAATGGCTTGGGGCAGGTTGCCTTAGCCGAGAGACTCAAACCAAGGGGTCAGGTTTTCCTCTGAGCCTTTAAGCAGATCTGCGCAGAACAGAGAGCAGAGCAAAAGCAGTAACTCACAGAGGGATCTCCCAGCTGAGCCAGCTGGCTCTTCGTGCCTCTCCCAGCAGGTGCTGAGTCTTTCCCAGCAGGTGCAAAGCTTATTTGCATCCTGGGCTGACGGGGCCTGCAGTCCCTGCTAATAACACCAGTGAACATTTGCTAAATGCTTACTAGGTATCAGAAATTCTTTCAGAACTTCACTCCTATTGCCTTATCTAATCCTCACAACTGTAAAAATAGATGCTATTATTATCACCTCTGATTTACTGAAAAGGCATAGACGGGTTCAGCAACTAACTCAAGTATTAGTTGTTCAGTTGTGTCCAACTCTATATGACCCCAAGGACTGTAGCCCACCAGGCTCCTCTCTGTCCATGGAATTTTCCAGGCAAGAATACTGGAGTGGGTAGCCATTCCCTTCTCCAGGGGATCTTCCCAACCCAGGAATTGAACCCCAGTCTCCTGTATTGCAGGCAGATTCTTTACCATCTGGCCACCAGGGAAGCGCCAACTAAGTCAAGGTCCCATTCTTAGTGAGGGCAAGAACGGGAGGAACACTCGGGGAGTCCCACTCCACAGCCTAGGATCAAAGCCAATGACGCCAACCAAGACCAAGATGGGAACTCACGGCTTTCTCAAAGAGAAGGCGAAAAGAAGGTTTTTGGCCATCCATACAAATTCATCCTACCAAGATCTTAAACATGGAAAAATCCTATCTCCTCTCAGGATCTTTTCCCCAAAAGGGTTTGATGGTAATAATTGTTCTTCCCAGGATCCGTTCCCTAAAAGGGGGTCTGATAGCATTATAAGTAATTTGTCCCTATAGAAAGAAACTCTGTTGTACCAAGTCACATAAAATTTGTCAAAAATCAGGTAATTACAGTTCCCACTTGATGTATGTATTGTTCAAACCCACCAGGTCTCCCTCTTTGTATCAAAGAAAAATGCTAAGCCCGTATGTGAAAATTTTTGTCCACATAACACTAACATTTTCTGCTTGATTTATGTATTCAGCTAGAATATGTTAAAGTAATTCAAATAGGATTTCTTAATGCCTTTTAAGTTCATCTTATCATTTTTCTTGGACTCTTCCATCCTTTGGCCACTTTCCTAATCAATGACCTCTCATTCCAAATCCCTTTATACATATTCTTTTACAGATCACAATGCTCAGAAATGACCCAGAGAGCCTTAAAACACACCAAGACAGCAAATATTCTCATTTATTACCATATACTGCCTTGATGCATAGATTCCAAGTTTCTGATTTGGTTTCCTAGTGTATGCATGCATATTCCTTTATGATTGTCATTGAATCACATTGTAAAAAGAAGAGGGTAAAGGGGTTTCTCCAATCCCTACCACAAGACAGGTGCTCCTCTGGGAGGCTCATTTCATTTACAGCTGCATTTTCTATCCATTAACAACTATTCCAAAAACAATAAAAATGCCTTCTCTCCACTGCTTGAAAAATACATGTGAGCTGCAGAAACCAAAATGCAATTTTAAAAGTGTCTCTTTGGAAAGTCTGCATGTGATGACTTAAAAAAAAATTTTTTTGTTGGAGTTTAGAAATTGCTAAAGACAGAAAGGCTGGGAGAATTCCAAATAGCTGCTGCCTCTTGCTTCAAGATGCACCTTTCCAGTTGGCAGGGCTAGTATGAGGACATTATAACTGATTCACCACTAATTTGATTGAGATTAGATTCCAAATCTAGTTAATGTATTATAGTAACTGTGAAAATGCTGTATTGCTGACCACTTGATTTTACTATTAAGTGGACTGCAAAAAGAAATTCACTTTCTTCTTCTTAAGTATCCAAATGACAAAGTGATAAAATATTTTCTGTGAAAAACTGTTAAACTGTATCATAAATATATCTATTTTAAAGATGAAAGCATATTTTCAGTAGACATATCTGTAGCCCTCATCTTAGCCGTATCGATTTTTCTATATTAAAATAACAGTAAAGCAATAATATAGTAATTTCACCTATCAACATGTTCTTAGAGCCACTGAAGTAAATAAATATTTGAATGTTAAGTTGTCAGATTAAACTTATCAAGCAAAACCAGCCTGATACTTTTCCTTTGATATTTTTAGCATTTAATAAAACATGCATCAACCACTTACATATTATACTTAGATGGTACTTAAAGTATGCCTATCAAATATTAGGCTCAACTCTGTGAATTGAACAGTGGTGAGCTTGTTTAGCAGTGGTGTAAATGTTTAACAACCAGCTTTCTAAAGAAAGTTCCTTAGAATTTTTTCTTTATTAATGTCCTTAGTAATTTGTGGTAATGCTTGCTGATTTCCAATACTCCCTCCAAGGTTGATTTCAAACTATAGATATGATGTCACTGAACACGGAGTTGAGAAGGGTGTGCCCTAGTTGGATCTCACGACCCTATGTGAGCTGGCCCCAGCTCACTCCTGGAACTAAGCTACTACGTTTAAAAGTCTAGATTTCGATGAATTTCCCTTTCTCTGTCTTTTTTCTCTTTCTGGGGACCACAGAGCTCTCTGGGACATAATTTTCCCACCTTCAAGATATATTAATTAAAACAAACAATCTCTAAATTGAGCTCAATCTAAACAGCAAGGATTCAGGTGCAAATAAGGGAGACACAGTTCCTCCTCTTAGGAAGCTTGGAGTCCGGTGGATGTCAATGTTCCTACAGATGGACTGAGCTGTTGATGAAACTGTTCAATTTATATTGAGCTTGTGATGAATGTTTGTCATATTGCTATTTAATGAAACAAGTTATAATAAACCATAATAAACCATTCCTTCTTTTTCTAAAATTTTGTCCAGGTTTGAGAAGGGGCTTTGTAAATCTAATAAAATATTTATCACTGTAATACAACAGAGATTTTATGTTAATAAATTAAACTGAGAGTGTTTCTTGCTTGAAATGTTTGAAAGGTATTTACTGAGTCCCTACTGTGCCAGGCACTTTGCTTTAATCTCCCTTTCACAGAGTTTTCATATAATTTCTCAGTCATTCTGAGAAATCAGTATTCCTGTTGTATAGGTGGAAAAAGAAAACCACTCCAGCGTTCTTGCCTGGGAAGTCCCATGGACAGGAGAGCCTGGCAAGCTACAGTTCATGGGGTTGCAAAGAGCTGAAGTTCATAAACATAATAAATTTGCCCTAAAATTGCCCAACAGAGTGCGAATTCATACCCAGGTCTGTCTGACACAAGTCCACGGTTATTCCTCTACACACAGTGTTTCCAGAGCTGTCAGAAGGGTCTTGACCTCTTACCTGACCAGAGATTCCCATAGGAACCAATACTCCTCAGACATTTTTCTCCTTCTACGTTTGATGATGTGCTACAAATCTGTAGGCCCTCGGGGAGATTTATCCCTGGGAAGATCAGAGCTCTGCCTTTTCCTTGCCACTGTATTACTTCATCTGCTCCTAACTATGTGGCCTCTAGACCTTCATCCCAGGGACACATTTTATTCTAACACTAGACAGAGCGAGGAATATAATGGGTGAGCAAGGGAGAAATTACGTGAATCTAAGGCTTGAAACTTTTTCTCAGGGGAAGAAGATAATGAACCCCAGCAACAGATTTATGGGAACTGGGGCTTCACGGGAAAAAAAACAATGTATGTTTTTATGAACTCATATAAATAACACAATTGTTTTTCCTTTTGCACAAAAGAGCAAGCACGAGAGAGATGAAAGGAGTTGTAATTTTAAAAGGACACTAGCATGCACTCAAGATTCACTGCTGTTATTGGACCAGAGTTGAGGTTTCTAGAGATTGACAGAGAACAAAGTTCACTAAAAACCAGCAACTGGAAAGAGAATTATACCACCTTTGATATACAACAGTGCTGAGAGTTTTTGCCCGGTTGCAGCGAATGAACTACGTGTTTGATTTGAATCCCAGGGACAGAGGAGCCTGGTGGGCTACCGTCCATGAGGTTGCAGAGAGTCAGACACAGTGGGGCGACTAACATGTTCACTTTTCAAAAGCAACCATAACATGCTTCTCATTTTTCCCCAGTTCTGAATGATGCATCGTGGCTGCAGGAAAGTTTTCATTTGAACATTACATCTGTTTCTCTACTTGACCCCTTTCTAGCCTTTATTATAATATATGTGATTTCTTCTCAAAACCAGTATCACCATTTGAACTTGTCTGACATAGTAAAGTTAATATAAATCCTTACTGGTTTGAGCCTTGGTATAAAGTTAAAGGGCTTCCCAGGTGGCTCAGTGGTAAAGAATACGCCTGCCAATGCAGGTGCCGCAGGAGACATGGGTTTTATCCCTAGGTCAGGAAGATACCCTGGAGAAGGAAATGGCAACCTAGTATTCTGGGTAACTCCAGTATTCCTGCCTGGAGAATCCCATGGGCAGAGAAGCCTGATAGGCTGCAGTCTATGGGGCCTCAAAGAGTCGGACACGACTGAGCACCTGAGCGCACACACATGAAGCTAAAAAGATCACATCTTTCACAATTGGACTCCCCCCCCAACAATATATTTTTATCTATTATTGATTAATGATATATTTTTATGCACTGTATTATTGTTTTTCACTCTCTGGGCCTTGCCACCAAGTATCTTAGCTATCAACGATGGTTGAATTTAAATAAACTAGCCAACTAATACTTCTGAATGAATCATGCACAATTTTTGCAAATAAGTCAGTGATACATTGAAAATGTATTCATATTTGTGTACAAAGTGCCTGCTTAAAGATTTTCTTTAGACAAATCACCTATGATAAATGAAGCTGACGACTCGGCACTAAAAGAGAACTAACAGAATGCCTGGTTGAGTGATTATACCAGCCTTTCCTCTGTTGGCTAAATTCAGTCATTGTTTCTTTCCACTTCAGTGTCTTTAATAAGTGGAATCAAGGAGGAGAGAGAATGCAGATCCTAGCAGCTATAACTCTGCTGAATTGTTCCTGTAATTGGGTTTATGAAAGGACTCTGTAGATGATATATTTCTTTACGAGGTAACTTTACAGCAGAAATTGTTCATACAGATCATATTATATGAGCTGTAACCGAGAGGCCAATGAAGTGAGTTTAAGGCTGATTTGAGCTTACTTTGGCTTGACCTGGTATTATTTTTATGGATGGTTCTAGTTGGTCTGAGACTTAACACACACTTCCATTTATGTGGTTTTGCCATTCATGATACAAGTGGTGACATGGTTTGGCTCAGATCTGGGGACGAGAAAAATAAGAGCATCTTTTCTATTTTGAAAAATATGTGTGTTCTTAAGATACCCGAAAGGAATATAATCTGAACTATAGATTCAAGCATATGAATAAACTGAAAAACAAAGAAGAATTTTTGAATTAACTAAACAAACCAAGCGTTAATTACAGTGACTGTTGACCAGGCTGTCTCACGTTTGCCTCATAAAATAGGGAGGGTTTTGTAGTGAGAACTAAGTGGCACATGGGTAATAAGGATCATCTTTGGTTAAAACATCAGAATCCACACTCATGATTTATTCCTGCATATTTAGAATGAACTACTTACATGAACGGATAAAAGAAAACTATTTTGCAACTTGAAGAAAAGGTTTAGTCACTGTGAAGTTTTACAGAACTGTAATAATGTATCAAGCATTTAATTTGCTTAAATTCTATTAGCTGAATATCTTTCATGTCAAAAGACAGTAAAACACACTCATGAAAGTCATGTGGTATCATAAATTACATATAAAGGGGAATCTATGATTAGCCAAAATTTGGTGTACTCTGCATTACCCATCATAGCTCCAGACCCAGATGTGAGCTGAAAAACTTTGCTTCTATATGAATAAAATCCATAGCTTAGACAGAGCCTCCAAGCTGCAAAAGTTGAAGACAAAAATGAATAAAAAAAGCCCTGTCACTACTAATTTTGTTTCTGCCCGTTCTGTTTCCATCGAACACACTGAACTTGGAGAAATTGTTTTCAGAACAATTTGAGAAGTTTCCTCATATGTAGGGCAGCTCTGAGCCATATGCCAAAACTGCTGGTAGAAGTCACTTTTTCTATTGAAAACTTGCTTCTTAGCTGATTACTGTCAGCGTCATGACCAGATATAGCAAGGATGTTGCTAGAGAGCAGTGTGATGTGAGGTCTGTAGTGAATGCAGGGCAGCTGGCTCCACAGCTGTGCAAACTGTAATTGTATGGTTGGAGTGAGAGGTAACGAATTGCCCTAGACACCCACAGAGACGCTGGGGACATTTAACCCTCTCTCTCTGAAATGAGGGTTCTGCCTTGAAACTCTGGTTCTGTTTTTTAAGGCCAAAATACATAAGTAGGACATTTAGTTGGGAGAAGAGAGAGAACATGAAGAGGGGAGAGGAGATTGTGAAAGAAGAGCTATTTGACTGACAGTCTGCTGAAGGCTGGGGCTTGCTGAGTGGTGAGTGGTAACGGACCCCCCCCCCCCCCCCACGCAGAAGGCATGAGTTCGATCCCTGGATCAGGAAGATCCCTTGGAGGGAGGAATAGCAACCCACTCCATTATTCTGGCCTGGAAAATCCCATGAACAGAGAAGACTGGTGGGCTACAGACCATGGGGTCACAAAGAGTCAGACATGACCTCGCAACTGAACAACTGCTGAAGGCTGAGTCTGCTGAATACTCCGCCTGGCATTGGCTAGTACAGCTAGTGTGCAGCGCAGTTACTTGTAGCTTGAATATGAGAAGTACCTTCTTGAGGACTGTGGTCAAGTAGAAAGTTGAAGTTAGCCTTGAACTACACCAAGACGTACTGCATTTCAGACTCTTTCGTTGACTATGATGGCTACTCCATTTCTCTAAGGGATTCTTGCTCACAGTAGTAGATATAATGGTCATCTGAGTTAAATTCACCCATTCCAGTCCATTTTAGTTCACTGATTCCTAAAATGTCGATGTTCACTCTTGCCATCTCCTGTTTGATCACTTCCAATTTGCCTTGATTCAGGGACCTAACATTCCTAACATTACAGCATTAGGCCTTGCTTCCATCACCAGTCCCATCCACAACTGGGTGTTGTTTTTGCTTTGGCTCCATCTCTTCATTCTCTCTGGAGTTATTTCTCCACTGATCTCCAGTAGCATATTGGGCACCTACCAACTGGGAGCTCATCTTTCAGTGTCCTATCTTTTTGCCTTTTCACACTGCTCATGGGGTTCTCAAGGCAGGAATACTGAAGTGGTTTGCCATTCCCTTCTCTGGTGGACCACATTTCGTCAGAACTCTCCACCATGACACATCCGTCTTGGGTGGCCCTACGCAGTGTGGCTCATAGTTTCATTGAGTTAGACAAGGCAGTTTTCTGTGATTGTGGTTTTCAGTCTGTCTGCCCTCTGATGGAGAAGGATAAGAGGCTTTTGAAAGCTTCTTGATGGGACAGACTGACTGATGGGGATACTGGGTCTTGTTCTGATGGGCAGGGCCATGTTCTGTAAAACTTCAATTCAATTTTCTGTTGATGGGTGGAGCTGTGTTCCCTCCTTGCTATTTACCTGGGGCCAAACTATGGTTGAGGTAATGAAGATGATGGTGACCTCCCTCAAAAGATCCCAGGCATGTATTGCTACAGTCCATGCCCCCAACCCTGCAGCAGGCCACCACCAACCCATGGCCTCGCCGGAGACTCCTGGACACCCACACAGTCTTCTGTGGGGTCACTGTTCCTTTCTCCTAGGTCCTGGTGCACAAGACTCTGTTGTGCCCTCCAAGAGCCTATTTCCCAGGCCTGTGTAAGTTCTGGCAGCTCTATGGTGGCGTTAGCGGCGACCTCCTCCAAGACCCTGATGCTGGGAAAGATTGAAGGTGGGAGGAGAAGGGGGCGACAGAGGATGAGATGGTTGGATGGCATCACCGACTCGATGGACATGAGTTTGAGTAGACTCTGGGAGTTGGTGATGGACAGGGAGGCCTGGCGTGCTGCAGTTCATGGGGTCACAAAGAGTCAGAAATGACTGAGCGACTGAACTGAACACTAAGAAGTGAAAAACTCCTGCAATTCACAAACGCTTGTAAAAATTCAAGCACTTTGTTTCTTATGGATGGATAATCATATCCTAGGGGGACCACATTTCATACAGTAATGAGATTGACAGTGGAGGATGAACATAGCCTAAGTTTATAAACAGGTAGATGTGTATTCAGTCCTTTGAGACCACTAGGCTGTAGTGGTTGAATATTTGGCCATGACAGAGGCAACATTTTAGATTAGAATTAGTCTATTTCTTGCATTTCTATTCCTGTGCTAGAGCTAGACATTTAAACTGTCCCATTCACCCAGACTTCATCTGTTTCTTGCCCTTTTATAGCGCAGAGCTACTGGCAAGGCATTTTCACATTTGGTCCTCAAAGTAACAATGAAAATTAGAGAGTGTCACCCCCGTCTTACAGGTCTTGACGATTCTGCTCATAAGTACCAGACAGATACTGAAACAAGCAAATCTTCAAACCCATCACAACACCCTGTGTTAGTTACTCAGAGATGAGAAGGTATTCCTCTTGACTCTCAAAAGTCAAGATTCCATGATTTCTGATGTACTCCACTGACCTACATGGTGGCTTTTTCAAACTGAGTAGTTTTGTTTTCTCTCTTTTCCTCTGTCTCACTCTTTTTTCCCATGTATATCTTTCTCTGCTCTTCTTTTTTCTCTTTCCCTCACAACATCTCCTCTAAGTTCAGAGGATTCTTGGAAAGTCCAGTAGGTTTTTCCTCAGGTGGCCATTTCCATGTGGTCATTTGTAAAATACATTTCAAATATGATCCATTCAATTCTACTCAGAGGATAGACTATTCTTAATGTAAATTTCCTTAACCTTCAGAGTTTGAGGGTGACATTTTTTCTAATCTGGGGCAAGTCCCATTCATTCTGTAGTGTAAGCAAGAAGGACGGAATGGGACTAAAATTTAGTTAGGAAAATTTGTTCCTTATGTGAGACTTTCTGAATCTGTAGCTCATCTGGTCTTCTACGATGTGGTACCTAAAGGAGCATCTGGTCTTGTACAATGTGGTACCTAGAGAGGCATCCCTTTTTTTTTTTGTTTTGGTAGTATTTTAGAAGAATAGAACACAGGTGAAGCAGAACAGAGAAACATACGGAATAAAGGAGTTCATTCTTCACTTTGTGCAGTGAATAATCACTATGTGGCAGGAATTACTCTGTTCTTCCACATTTAATAAGTTAAATAGTCCTTAAAACAAACCTCCAACGTAGTCACCATTATTAGTCCCACTTTACAGGTGAGAAAATTGAGGCAGGGTGAGGTTAAATGTCTTGCCCAAGGCCACACAACTAGTAAGTGATAAAGTAAGGATTTGAGTCCCGAAAGTCTAGTTCCAGGATATATCCCCAGAGCCGCTACTTTGCCTCAAAAAATAATTTTTTTCTCACTGCTTCCCTCTCCACCTTTGCAGAGCTCCATTGTGACTTTCGTAGTTCCTAGACACGAGTTTGAGAAACTCCAGGAGATGGTGAAGAACAGGGAAGCCTGGCATGCTGCAGTTCACAGGGTCACAAAAGTGCTGGACACAGTTGAGTGACTGACTAACAAAAGTATGTTTGTCTTTGTAGACTCCTTTCACCACAAAAATTTTTAAAACTATATTTTAATAAATATTACAAAATGTTTATATGTGTTGGTATAAAGACATATGTAGAGCAGCCTGGATTAAATTTATGTTTCTCTTCTGAGTTTAAAAGAAATTAAAACACTTTCCAGGACCTTTAAATGTATCTGTGTGTACAATGTCCAATAGCTAAGTTGGTCCTGACCTTGGGAGTTTTCTTGTATACCTTGACTCACCTCCAGGTAAGAGAATGAATTGTCCATATTCTTAGGGGCATAGTGGAAGTAATAAGGTAGGATTTCCTTGCAAAAGCTTTTTCTGAGTTCAGAGATCACTCCTGGAAAACAATCAATCAAGGAATTTTTTTAAACTGAAGGTTATATTATACAATCATTTAGATGGATCAAAAGGAGCACTTTCATAACAATAATAAGTTAGAATAAAAAGGCATGGGAAGGGATGAAACATAAAACATCAGAATACACACGGGACTTACAAGGTGCTTTGAGGAACATTTTGGAGCTTCCCTGGTGGCCCAGAGAGTAAAGAATCCACCTGCCAATGCAGGAGATCTGGGATCAATCCCTGGGTTGGGAAGATCCCCTGGAGAAGGGAATAGCTACCCACTCCACTATTCTGGCCTGGAGAATTCCATGGACAGAGGAGCCTGGCAGGCTACAGTCCATGGGGTCACAAAGAGTAGGACATGACTGAGCGACTTTCACTTTCTTTCTTTGAGGAACATTTTTTTCCAATTTTTGGTATGTATGTGAGGTGATATGAAGTGCACTTCTTATAGTGAATCCCAGCCAAACATTTTTTTAAAATGCTGAGCTAGGATGCATGCCTGGTTCCACTTCTTTCTTTCCCTTAGCCATGTTCAGCTTTCAATGGAACCTCAAAACAAAGCTGATAACACAAGATTGCTCTCTTGTAATAAATCATGGCCATTAAAAACATAGATTTTGATGCCATATAAAACATGATCTGAATTCCAATTCTTCCTCTTATTCCCCTTATTAGCTTCATTACCTTTGCTAAGTTATTTAAGCTCTTAGTGACTTAGTTCCCACATGGATAAAATAAGAAGAGCAATAATCATGCCAATCTCATAGGGTTATTATAAAAAAATTAGTGAGCAAATGCTGATAAAGTCCTCAACAAGGGCTCTATGTATGTTGACAACTCAATTATTTATTTGTGGACTGGACCCTATTTGAGCCTTAGGCTTGTATAACTGCTTATTGGATATCTCCAATTGGATGTCTGGTTGACATCTCACACTTGCCAAGTCTGTCTCTGAATTCTCGATCACCCCCCACCTGCCGCAACCATGCCCCTAAATGGTCCTTCTATCCTTCTGGTTGCTCAAGCCAAACCTTGAGGTACTCTTTGCTCCTCTCCTCTCACAGCCCACATTCAGTACACCACGGAAGCCTATAGGCTATACTTGCAAATACATACAGAATCTGACTATTTCTCACTGCTTCTGCTGCACCCTGCTGCTGAGACAGCACCATCTCTGGATTGCCGCAGAGCTTCCAAACCAGCTCCCTGCGTCCTCCTTGCCCCACTGTAGCCTATCCTTAACACGGCAGCCCCAGGGAGCCTTCTAAAATCTGTTTCAGATCATGTTACTCTTGTGCTCCAATCCCTTCCTTGTACCACATTTCAGCAGGAGAGGGCAGTGGCCGGCAGGACCCTCTGTAATCTGGTCCCCGTGCGCTCCCTCCCGACGGCTAGATTCACCCCTCTGCACCCTCTGGCCCCTGCCAGGTCCTAAACACGCCTGATTTAGGGCTTCAACACTGGCTCCCCCTCCGCTCTCTGCCTTGTCTTCTACCCCATATTCACACTGCTCAAGTTCCTCTTCTTCGGAGAGCTTTGTTTGCATTTCCCCTTCTCAATGCTGCCTATCCTGCAATCCATCCCCTTCTTTGCTCCCATGTGCCTAACAGTCTTATTTTGCTGTATTTATTTTTGTCTTATCAGTTAACCTATGAAATACTATACAGTGTACTTACCTATTGTACTGCTTATTGCCCATAACTCACTTCTAGAAGTTAAAATTCATGAGGATAAGAAGTGTCTGTTTTAATCAATAATGTATCCCAAGGATCTAAAATATTATCTTCTAAATTAATATTTGTCAAGTGAATGAATACTATATATTATTATTTCATCTCACCTTCCTCCATCCTCCCCCGCCACCTCTAAAATAGGGCCCAGATGGAATAAGGGATAAATTCAAACATAGTAAAATTTCTTTTATATTTTTAATTAAGCCATGATGCATCTTAAACCAGCTTGTTGTCCTCTGACTGATAAACATTCAGAAGTAAAGCGCTCTCTCTCTCTCTGTGTGTGCGCTCAGGTGCTCAGTCATGTCTACCTCTTTTGTGACCCCATGGACTATAGCCAACTAGGCTCCTCTGTCCATAGGATTTTTCAGGCAAGAATACTAAAATGTGTTGCCAGGGGATCTTAGCAACCCAGAGATTGAACCTGCTTCTCCCGCGTCTTTTGCATTGGCAGGCAGATTCTTTACCACTAGTGCCACTGAGAAGCCCCTCTATGTCTATAAATGGCAAGTAATCATATTGACAAAATTAAGTATAAATTCAAAAGTAAAATGCATCACCATGATCAGGCTCCTGGAAGAATTGGCTCCAGGAACCTCTGTGGATACTAAAACCTACAGATACTCAAATCCTTTACATGAAATGACCTACTCTAGTCAGCCTTCCACATCCATGATTAGTTGAATCCATCAGATGCAGAACCATGGATACAAAAGGTCAACCATATACTGAATCCTCAAGTCTACAATTACAGCCCAGGTATTTAGTATTCAAAGATTATGTTACTGTGTTGTAAGTAGAAGGTATACAAATGTGAAAAGATCAATAGGAAACCTACAGGCTTTTACACAAGACTTGCCATCATAAATGTTAAATAACCACTAGCGTGAGATTATTCCTGGTGTCCTTTGATAACTTGAGTAGAAAGTCATGGGAAAGAATCCATCATCATTCAAAAGGCTGTAAAATTGATTTTATCTTTTATTTTAACCATCCTCCATTATATAAAAGACTTATAAACTAAAGCAATTAAAAGGTCAAAATGGCCACACCCCCCACCAATCATATTCACTTTATCATTGACTAAAGTGATCGGAGAGAGTTATGAAACAAAATATAACAATTCTAGAATTTAAAAAAAATTCTATAATTTTTCTTGTATCATGCAATGAGGAAAAACTGATATCTATTATTTGTTCCTTCAGGCCCTCTTCCACTGGCTATAACGTATGTCTCCTTTTTCGCCTTATTAAGTCAAAGAGGAAAAATAGCTCTATAACTTATCATCTCTCCCTACTTGAATTTCAGTTGTTTTACTTGTACAATAAATAATGATGATGAATTGAAGTTGCATATATCAAAGAGTAATTTCATAAGTAACTTTAAAATATCTTTAGTCAATATGAAAAGGTATGTATGAAAATCTATCTGTGCACTTATTCTGACCAATAATTTATTTGCTCCTGTCAGCTTATATACCTGTGAAGAAAAACAAAACAAAGTTCTTCATAGTTCATGGTCAAGTTTTATAACAATTCTGAGAAGTTAGGAATTCCAAAAGGAAACATTTCACCTTGACTGATTCCTGTCATTTAGCTAGTCTGCATATATATCTCCCTTCCCTGATAATTTAAAAGGATAAAGGGAAAATATAGATCTTATAGGTATACTCATTTCATTTTAATTACAAAAGAACAGGCTACAAGCCTTAATATGCCAACTGGGAACTGGGTTAATATTTAGTTTCCTGACTGTCTATTTATTGCTAAGATTTCTCTAATTCTATATTCAATCATACAACAAATGTTCATAGAGCATCAGTTCTGTTAAGGATTCTAATCCCTGGATATTCAAATAAAAAATATTTGATTAATATGGTGCATGTAAACATGCCTTCTAGCAATTCTTAGTTATTACCAAAAAGTTATTTTAAATTTTTATAATATATATTATTCTTTTAGTTAAACTTATTTTAATAACTTAGCTTTGATCAAATGTTTTAATTCATATTGAAAATTGTGCTCTGTATGTTTTATACCCTGGAGAAGGAAATAGTAACCTGCTCCAGTATTCTTGTTGGGAAAATACCATGGACAGAGGAGTCTGGTGAGCTACAGTCCATGGGGTTGCAAAGAGTCAGACATGACTTAGTGACTAAACCACTACCACCATACGTTTCATACCATAAATAAGACTATACATAAAATCAGTGGCATAGTACGTATTCATTAGCACAGACAGAAGTACACACAAATTTTTTAGATAGGATGTAACTTTTGAGATTTAAGTCTCAGTTCAGTTCAGTTGCTCAGTAGCATCCAACTCTTTGCAACCCCATGGACTGCAGCACACCAGACTTCCCTGTCGATCACCAACTCCCAGAGCTTGTTCAAACTCATGTTCATCAAGTCAGTGATGCCATCCAATCATCTTATCCTCTGTCATCCCCTTCTCCTCCTGCCTTCAATCTTTCCCAGCATCGGGGTCTTTTCCAATGAGTCAGTTCTTTGCATCAGGTGGCCAAAGTATTGGAATTTCAGCTTCAGCATCAGTCCTTCCAATGAATATTTAGGACTGATTTCCTTTAAGATTGACTGGTTTGATCTCCTTGTGGTCTAAGGAATCTCGCTTTAAGTCTAGTCTAGTCTAGATTTAAGTCTAGAGTGAGTGAGTCAAACTCAGAAAGGTTAAATGACTTGCCTACAGTTTTAGAGAAGAGAGGCAGTAGAATCAAGTTCTTCTGTCTCTTGATTCTAATTTTTCATATAAAACACAACTCCATCACCCTCCATGAAATTAAAATAAATGGACATATATAGACAAACCAAACAAGAAACTTAGCATTCAGTGCTAACAGCAAATACAATACTAAAATGTTAAAAAAAATTTTTTTAACAATGCCCAGATCAAAAGATCCTAAGACAATTTAACCATGCAACTCATATTCTGTATTTGAGTTATCTCATAAATGTATGAATTGCTGTTGAAACAATTACTTTGTAAGCAGCCAAGTTAAATATTTACGGCAAAGAGCTTCCCATTTCCTCTTGGCATTAATTACTCACTTTTCTGTGCTTTGTGTATTTTAATTATATTACCTGGAGTGGTCTTCACTAGTACCACCTTAATGCATGACATGGTGAGATTACCAGGTTAGCTAGTTTCTCCAATGACACAGAAAGAGGGCAGACACTCAGAAAGCCCCACAATCGAGGCTACTGGTCAGTTATATGGTTAGCCCCTTGGATTCTGGCTGTGAAGTGAAGTAAGTGTTAGTCATTCAGTTATGTCCGACTCTGTAACCGCATGGACTGCAGACCTGGCTCCTCTGTCCATGGAATTCTCCAGGCAAGAATACTGGAGCAGGTATCCACTAACTTCCTCAGGGCATCTCACTAATCCAGGGATTAAACCCTGGTCTCCTTCATTGCAGGCAAATTCTTTACCAACTGACCCACCAGGGAAGACCCTAATGAATGCTAGAAGCAATATTTTAAAGGAGATTTTGGGTCTACCAAATAAAAGTCAGGCCCATATGATCTGCCTTCAACTTGGAATCAGTAAGAGAAATAATGTGAGGGATACATACGTTGGCATTCTGCAGGGAAAGCTTGAAAGGGATGTCTACCAAGACCTTTAGACTGGTGAAAAAATCTTGGTTCAGCATGGCAATATTCACAATTTTGCCTAGAGACAGTCCTCGCGGCTAAAGGGTAATAGCACATTCTGGGATGCCACTTCTCAATATCAAGGACATTTGTAATTCAGCTAAGGGATAAAGGTTCTTCCTCCTCAAGAAAGGTAGGGGAAAGGGATCTCAGTTTAAACTGTAACATACTAACCCATCCCCTTCTGTAGGTAGTCAGAGCAAGCTAAGTTTGATTGCAGTTTTCTTCCAGGCCTGAAAGAGTGGAGGAGACCAATGGAAGTAAAAAATGACTGTCCCTGGCCTTAGTTCCTAACATCAGAAACTAGAACAGATCTCAAGCTTCCAAAGAGGATAAGCATTCTGAGGTTGACTGTGTGATTAATTTAAAACCTCCTCCATACATACAAAGCAATTCTGCAATGTCAACAGAGGTTAAACTTACTTATGATTAGAGAAGTAGTTATTTTCCTAAATAGTGCAAAATACTGGCTTTGGGTTTTAAACAATCTTAAGTCATCAGGATGACTAGCTTTCCTTCTTTTGACATCCTTGAAAGAAATTTTAGATGTGCTTAAATCTTTTATCATAACAGTTTCATTCATTTTGGTGTGTAATTATGGAGAACCTTTCCATTTCAGTATCTTCTATGTATCAAACATTCTTTTATATATTGTTAATACAGAGATAAATAAATACAGATAGAATAAACTGACCCATAGGAAAATATTTGCCAGATGAGCTGTAACTCTACATTGCATTCATTTCAATGCAGTGAATCAATGACCTCAAAAGGCAGAACAAGATCTTACAAGTTAAATGTCAGTAATGTTCCTTACTGAGTGAGAACACAGTTAGAAATACTTGCCTACTAATAGTGTGAACATATTCTTCTGTTACATGATGTCCTTTTAACACATTTTAGTTTCTCAGGAAAAAACTTCTTCCAGGGTTTTAAATGATGTCTGATGTGTCTGTGTTACTTTCAGCAAATACATTCGCTTAATTCTCTCTAACATACTATCTTCAGCAAACAGGCATCTATCAAGGTTTGTGTAATATACTAAATGCTAAATAGAAGTTAAACCTACAAAAGGGGCTCTTTTAGACAAAAAAGTCATGGTTTAGAAAAATTTTTGTTCTCTACACTTTCAATTTAGGCTGAATCTTGAAATTAGCATCTTCATAAAGTGCTGAAAGACCCACATTTTGGTGCTATTCTTTGACTGACTTGGGACTATAGGTGAGGGATTATATCTTTCACTCATGCTGTGAAGTTATTTCTGAAATGATATTATTAAGTACCATCAGGGACAAGGTGTAGTTGAAGGAATGCTTAAGAATTTAATCAGTATTTAAAATATCCCAGTCTACTTTATCTGGCAGGTGTACACATTAGTTTTAAGGGAGTTGGTCCCCAAATGATTTCATGATATCCAAGTAAAATGAATATGTGTATATTTATTTCCTTGAATGATTACTAAGCCTCTCAAATAGTAAATGTGGACTTATGTAAAATGAGTAGGTGTAAGAAGGTGAATCCTAAAGACAAACAGTTTAAACCAATAAAGAATTTCTCTGGAAAGAATAAAGAGGAAGTGACTAGGGGTAGGAGAGGAGCAGGAAGAAAGGCGGATGAAAGCTTCCTTGCTTAATTGTTTATAAATTGTTGTTAAGAGACAAAATTCTCTCTATGCCCAGATTATGTAATTTATCCAAAGTGTGCAGGCTTTCTGTTCAGCAGTGCTGATAACGACACTAATAGTTTAATTACAACTTGCTGCTCAAGGAGATAAACAAGGCTGTTTGCTTTTTAAGCCAGGGGTTACAATTACTTTTAAAGGCAGGGTGAAGGCGCATCTGAGAGTAGATCTTATGGTGTCAGGAAAGCCACCCAAAACCAGCTGGAAAACAAAGAGCTGCGAATGAGCAACCACCAGAAAATTAGAGCAGAAGCTCCCGATCCGAGCGGTGGAGCAGCAGGCGGGAGGCGTAGTAAACAGGCGGCACATGTAGGTGGGCAGGGACAGAAAGTTTTCTGAGGCCAGTCAGTGAGCTCTTTCCCTGGGATTCCATCACCGAGGGACTGAGCATCCCGCCCCCCCCCCCCCCAAGCTGTCCAGCTCTGTCATGCCTCTGTCACACAGCCCTCAGCTTCAGCACCACCAAGAGGACAGCTCCCCAACCAAAGAACACAGCCCTCAGTGACTGCCCTCCCTCGCTGACGAACATCCTTCCCAGCACATTTCTTTCTTACTGTTGTCTTGACACTGTGCTTTTAAGGGTATTTTCTAAAGGACATTTGGAAGGGACTGGGAGCTTGTCTGGCCTGTTTATTTCCGGATGAAAAGGAGTGGAGTTCTCTCTGAAAAGTCCAATCTTTTCATTGGCCTTCAGAGCAATTTAACCAGAATAAAAGACTGCAAGTCACTGGCTTGAATCTGGTGGCAGAATGGTTCAGCCTAACCCAGCACTAACAGAAACTTGAAACTCTTCTTTCACGCTTTATTTTGTTTTGTTGTAAAAGCACCAGTAGTAGGTGAACAACCTTTATTAAGTGTCTCCTTAGCCCCTTTCCTTCTCTGCTAAGCCAAAGACGTTAAGGGAATATACTGGAGTTTGGTTAAAAAAAAAAAAAAAAGAGTGATCCTTAATATCTCTGGGTTGGAAACAACCTTGACCCTGAAAGGAACTCTTCTCAGTCCTTTCCAAGAACCCTCACAGTCATATTGTGAATCTAGAACATACAAGTGAAGGATTAATAGTTCCAAATGGAGACCACAGTCTACTACTGCATGCCACAAAAGCTATCAAAGCTTCCTCCAATAAAGCCTTCTTTCCCCCAGTCACAAATCCAGAGGCAAACATTCCAGATGTGACAAGAAAACGAAGGGTTAAAAAAAAACCCAAATCACCAAAATAGGAAAAATTACACTCCAAAGAAGTTGGCTACTTTGGCACACTCCGTTACCATCCCACCAGTCATAGGATATGGTTCCTTAGCCAACGCATCTCCTTTCTCTATGCAGAGCTTTCTCCTTCATTCAGACTTCTCAGTAGTGAGTAAAATAGTCATTATTTGAAGTTTCTCTTTCCTTGAGTATGCACACACACACATACTTTGATTCAGTTCCATTTTCAAGGGTTTATTTCCTAAAGAAAAAGGGATCCTCTTCTTCTTAAAGTTATTTTGAAGGAGGATTTTGAGGAAAATGCCCTCACTCTTTTTGCAGTGGAGTTGCTAGAATAGTAAGGAATTCTAGAAAGGAAGAGACACAAGCTTGGGCGGGGGGGGGGGGGGGGGGGGGGGGGGACTTAGCAGTCTTCTAGAAAAGTTAGTGGTGAACAACTTCCTCCTGGTGACAGGGACCCTGTACTAGGAACAGGAAGGGGTGGGGGTGTTCTGCCCCTGAATCTGGAGCAACAGCTGCATCAGTGGAGACAGCGGACACTGGTGCGTCCTTTCAGGTAACCCTGACAGGTCTCAGTGGAAACAGTTTGACTCCCTGTATCCCTGAGTCCTTTCTGTGGCTCCTTTCTTCCTTCTTTCCTCCTTCCTCCCTTCCTTTCCCGTCCCATCCTTCCTGTATCTGCCTCTCTTCTCCTCCCTCCTGCTTCTTTCTCTCCCTCCTCCACCTCAGTTACCTTTTCACTTAACCCATCTGGGCCACCTTGGGTACCAGTCTCACTGACAGCTTCCCATCACCCCATGTGTATCCTACGGACCGTCTTATTACTATCATCACGATGGTTGCTTGCCGACTGCTGGGTCCGGTTCCCAGCTGTTAAACCCCACCCCCTCCTCTCTGCTCACTTCAGAGCCGCAGCAGTGGTATCAACCCGGCAGTCACCAGAGTCTGAATGTCACCAACAAGTTCCACCCGGCGGTAGCAGCTCCACCAGCAAACCACACCAGCGGAGCCTTGCCAGCCCCCTCCGCCCACAGCCGGCGGCGCTCGAGGAAGCTGACCCGCGCTCCAGGCTACGCCTACGATCATTGTTAACGGTGACAGCACTTTCTCCTCTTCAAGGCAGGGGAAAGCCCGGCGTGTGATTCCCGGGTGGATGCAGGGCTCCACGCGCCACCCTCCCCCACCTCCGCAAACCACCCCCCACCCAACACACACCCTCCTCTCCCGGCACACAAAGAGAGCGAGTGCGCGCCGGGGAGCAGCAGGGCAGGAAGTGGGGCGGGATGGGGGCGGGGGGCGGGGTGGGGTACCAAAGGAGGGGCTGGGGGCCGAGCCAGCCCGGGAGGAGGGGAGGAAGCCGGGTGGGGGCGAGAGCGGGGCACGCGCTCCGTCCTCACCTGCCCCCAGGTTAAAGGAGATCCTGGCCTCAGCGAGGTACGGCGTGTCGCTCTTGGAGCGGACTCTTCTGATGGGCCGCCGGTCTATATCGTCCTCCGAAGATGCCGCCATTAAGGTGGGAGGCAGGAGCAGGGTCGCCCGGCGAGCTGAGAGGGAGAAGGAGATGGAGAGAGAGAGGGAGAGAGGCGGAAAGGGGGAGGGGGGGAAAGGAAGAGGCTCGCTCACAGGGAAGGGGGGAGGGGGAGGGGGATGGGAGAGGGAGGGAAAGGGGACGGGGAGGGAGGGGGGGAAGAGAGGGGAAAAGGAAAAAAGAAAAAAAAAGAGGGAGAGAGAAAGAAAGAGAGCAAAGGAGAGAAAAGGGTGAAGGGAGAGAAAGAAAACCCGTTAAGGATTTGTGGACTGGAGCAGAGATCGGGCTCTCCCTGGCTGGCGCTCGCCCCCACCTCCCCTCACCCCTAGCTCTTCTCCCAGCCCCAGGGCCAGCGGGTCTGCGCTGCAGGCGGGACGGCCACCCCGCCTCCTGCCTGCAGCCCCAGGTTGCAGCTCTTGGCCCAGAGAGGCGAATGCGAAAGGGAGGACTCCAAAGATGCCCAGTCAGCACTGTGTCCTCTCCCGCCAAATGCACTTACCCCCGCTTCTCAAGTGCGCACGCGGGTCTCCTTAACCCCCAGGACTGTCTGGTCCAAGGATGCCCAACCAGACAGCCCAGCTTCAGCTTCCCTTGCATGCCATTATTAGTCCTGGGGTGCAAGCCTAGCCCCAGCTGGTCAGGGGAGAGAACAGGATACGTGGGAGTACCCCCTGCGCACCATCTCCCCCAGCTCTGGAGCTCAAATAGAGATGGAACCAGATGTGGAAGCATGTACAACTTTAGGGGTAGGTTGCCTGTAAAGTTTCTAGATTTGCTATTTTGAATGTAGACAAGTATGTGCTTAGGTGCTCAGTGGTGTCCAACTCATTGCGACCCCATGGACTACAGCCTGCCAGGCTCCTCTGTCAGTGAGATTCTCCAGGCAAGAATACTGGCGTGGGTTGCCATGCCCTCATTCATGGGATCTTCCCAACCCAGGGATCCAACCCAGGTCACCCACATTGCAGTTGAATTCTTTACCATCTGAGCCACCAGGAAAGACTAGGTATATTCACCAAGAATTGAGTGGCTTTTCTTTTTTTTTTTATGTGGACCATTTTTAAAGTCTTTATTGAATTTGTTATAATATTGCTTCTGTTTTATGTTTTGGCTTTTTGACTGCCAGGAATTTGGGATCTTAGCTCTCCCACCAGGGATCAAATCTGCACCCTGTACCTTGGTAGGCAAAGTGTTAACCACTGGCTTGCCAGTGAAGTCCCCCAGTGGCTTTCTTAGCACTACTGATTTTTAGGATATGTTTATCTCTATGGAAGTACCCACTCGTTTTCACTTTCAAGTTTTTATTTGGTGATTTACAGCATGCATAGTGGTCTTTGGATTGGACCTGTAGTCTCTGTAACTCTGTATCGTTGTTTCTGAAGGACAGACTGAAGATCAAGGGCACCTCACATTTCTTTGAATGTCTGCACTGCAGCCTTCCCATGTTATACAGTAGGAACAGCTAGAAAGATTTCTGGAGTGTGAGTCAGAATGGTTTTGATGCTCCTACTGAACCTATTGATGGGCTCAACTCTTTGATGTTTGTCTTCTGGCAGCTTCAGTCACTTGGTCTTTTGTGGCCAGATGTTGCCACATTTCTTTCTAACAGGAGCCCACCTGGAGTACACAGATAAATGTTACCTTCATTCCCTTCCTGCTACAAAGGAAATCTCAGTGTCAAGTCATGACCTTCAGTCTCAGAGGATGAAGCGCTGCTTCAGCTCTGCAAAACTTCCCTCTCCACTTCAGCTGTCAGCTCTAACTCTTATCCTGTATCCTTGCGCCCAGCCTAGACTCTTCAGTCTCTTCACATTGGTCTCTTACTTCACACATAGGTAGTAACTCTTCATCTGCCCTCTCCTTGATGCTGCTTCAGTCTCCACCATATGATTTCTCTCCCAGTCTGTTTATTTATTTATTTATTTATTTTTTATCTCCCAGTCTGTTTAACCTTCCCATGGAACTCTTGGCCCCAGAGCCTCCATTTTTCACTCCTATTCCCCTCCTTGTATCCTTACCTCTGCTTTTTATCCCCACCACTCAGTCACAGTTACTTTAAAGGTCATCAATAGCCTTACAACAGTTAGGTCCATTTGTTTCTTGAGTAATGTATCCTTCTTGAAATAATCCTTTCCTTTGGCCTCCCTGTAGGTAGGAAGGACTACCTTCCTAATCGCTGAATTTCTCATAGTTAGCCAGTTCCCAGCACTTAATTTTAAATTACTTATCCTGGCTTTCAGGGCCCTTTACAACCTGATTCCCATCTGTCTTTCCTACCTCATCTCCCACTGTTTCCCTCCAGTCTGTTCAGAGTTGTCCCCACAAGTCTGACTCATTTCTGCATCTGCACCTTTCCTTGTGTTGTACACCACAGATTTCTTCCCAATAAGCTTTCCATGTTCTCCTTCAGGAATGTGAGATGACTGGCTCACTAGTCTTTGGCATGAATCCAGTACAGAGTAAATGCTCAATAGATATTTTTTAATAAAAGAAGAGAGGGGGGAAAAAAAAGAAGAGAGGAGAGAGGAAAAGGGAAGGATGGAGGAAGGAGAGAAGAGGGAAGCAAAGAGTAAAGGAGAGTTATACAACTAATGGGTCAATGAGTAGCTGAAATGGGGACAAAATCTATTTCTACCTGATTTCAAATCCTGTTCTTTAACCAGTATATTGATTTGCTAAGTGTGTGTGTGTGTGTGTGTGTGTGTGTGTATGTTGACTGTCCACATTTTCAATTCATTTTTCTATGATATTTGTCTCCTTATCATGTCCCATTTGTCTCTGTTAAACATAGACTATAAATGGATGCCTCCCATCCCAGGAGGCACAACAGGGCTGTTTGGCTCATGAAATGAACAATGAAGGTTAATGCTTTTAGGTGACTAACTAGGCTGCAAACCAATATTATGATCATAACATTTAGGTTCACACTCTTAAAGAAGTACAAAAGTAAGGAAATACACTATATAAACTATGCAGTATATAAACTATGCATGCATGCATAGTTGCTTCAGTTGTGTCTGATTCTTTGTGACCACATGGACTGTAGCCTGCCAGGCTCCTCAGCCCATGAAATTCTTCAGGCAAGAATACTGGAGTGGGCTGCCATTTCCTACTCCAGGGGATCTTCCCAACCCATAGCTCTCTTTGAATGAATGCAGTGCTATTATTATTATTTTGCCTGTGCTGCATGGCATGGGAGGGGCCTTAGTTCCTTAACCAGGGATGGAACCTGTGACCCTTGCAGTGGAAGCCCTGAATCTTAATCACTGGACCACCAGGGAAATCCCTAATGCAGTGCTCTTTGATTGTTCAAAAAGTTTGGGATTCCCCACCCTCTTGTCTTTTCATTCATCAGCCTTGCCTTTATTAAAAAACAATAAAGTCATCTGAAGGAATACCTAGTCTTAGCTTTCTCTGTTTCTTTGATATTACTTAATAATGGTTCTTGACATAGAGAAGTACATCTTTGAATTTCTGCTTCTTATTCATTTGATGTTTCAGAGGATGAGGAATGTAATATTGCTACTATCTTAAGTTTACTTTTCTTTAAAAGAGTTTAAATGTACTTTTATATTATCTCTATCATATGGACCAGTATTATTGAAATAATTCTAGATACTTTTTACAAAAGGAACATTAAAATACTACATCTGTCCACATGTGCATGTTCTTGAATTATTTTATGACATTTTCATTTCTGACTATTATCTTCCAGTATTTGGCTTCCAAAATTTGCTGCCTTCTTTGTCTCGTCTGTGTTTTCCCATTATCATTTTTCACTTTGCCTCTTTTATTTCCTCCCATCTTTTGTGGGAGGAAATCCTTTTAACAACTCCCTTACAAAGTCAGTCCCAGCTCATGTATCTCTCTCTTATCCTGTATGAAGGATTCACTCCTCTATGAGGGCTTGTTCCAGTGTTTCCACAGTTTTTATTCTCTGGGAATCCTTCCACAAATGTGACCTCCTGTCATAAACTATCTGACTGACTGATGTCAGGGGAAGAGCCCGGGGGTGTGGATTAGGGGTGGTGGGTATCGCTCCAGCCCTACCACTACTTCAGTGAGTACTGCTGGGCATTTCACTGTCACCTCAGCTATAAAAATGCAAGGGTCGTCTGGCACAGAAACAGAGACACACAGGTCAATGGAACAGAATAGAGTGCCCAGAAATAGACCCACACTTACACAGTCAATTAATCTATGACAAAAGAGGCAAGAATATACAAGGGGGGAAAGCCAGCCTTTTTAAGCAGTGCTGCTGGGAAAACTGGAGAGCTACCTGCAAAAGAATCAAACTGGACTACTTTCTCATACTATCTACAATAATAAACTCAAGATGGGTTAAAGGCTTAAATCTAAGACCTGAAACCATAAAACTCCCAGAAGAAAACAGGAAGTATGGCCTCTGACATCAGTCTTAGCAATATTTTTTTGAATATGTCTCCTCAGGCAAGGGAATGAAAGCAGAAATAAACAAATGGGATGGCACCAAACCAAAAAGCTTTTGCACAGTGAAGGAAACTATCAACAAAATGAAAAGGCAGGCTACTGAATGGGAAAAGACATTTGCAAATGATATATCTGATAATGCTCCCAAATATACAAAAAGCTCATACATCTCAACATAAAAAATAATCAACTCAATTAAAAAATAAGCAGAAGATATAAATAGATATTTTTCCAAAGTCATATAAATGGCCAATAGGCCCATGAAATATGCTTAGTATCACCAATCGTTATGACAATACAAGTCCAAATCACAGTGGGATATCACTTCATGCCTGAGAGAGTGGTTTTTGCTGGGGAGACAACAAATAGCAAGTTTTAGGAGAGGATGTGGAAAACAGTGTGAAGGTTCCTCAGAAAACTGTAAATAGAGCCACCACATAACACAGCAATTCTACTCCTGGGTATTTGTCTGAAGAAGACAAAAACATGGATTTGAGGAGATATGTCCAACCCTATGTTCATTGCAGCATTGTTTACCATGTCAAGAATATGGCAACAACCTGGGTGCCCATCACTGGATGCATGGATAGAGAAAATGTGGTATATACATTTAGTGGACTACCACTCAGTCGCGAAAAAGAATGAGCTCTTCCCATTTGTGACAACTTGGATGGACTCTGGCAGGGACGAAGAAAGATAGATACCATGTGATCTCACTTATATGTGGAATCTAAAAAGCAGAACAAATGAACAAACTTAAGAAAATGGAAGTGGAGATGTGGGATTCTAGAACAGAGGGGTGGCTGCTTCTAGAAAGGGATGGGGGGTGAGAGAGATGGGTGAGGAGATTAAGAGGTACAAACTTCCAGTCACAAAATAAATGAGTCAGAGTAAGAAACGTACATCGTGGGGAATACAGTCAGTAACTGTGTAATACCTTTGTATGGTGACATACTGTGAATAGACTTATCAGTGGTAACCATTTTGAAACGTATAGAAATGTGGAATCACTATGCTATACGCCAGGAACTAACAGTGTTGTGAAAGTGAAGTTGCTCAGTCATGTCTGACTCTTTGTGACCCCATGGACTGTAGCCTACCAGGCTCCTCCGTCCAGGGGATTTTCCAGGCAAGAGTACTGGAGTGGGGTGCCATTGCCTTCTCCAACAGTGTTGTAGATTAATTAGATTTCACAAATAAACAAATGAACTCATAGAAAAAGAGATCAGATTTGTGGTTACCAGCAGTGGGAGTGGGAGAGGGAATTGAATGGAGGTAGTCAAAAGGTAACACATTTCAAGTCATAAGGTAAAAAGTACTAGGGACGTAATATACAACATGCGAAATATAATTAACATTGCTATATCTCATATATGAAAGTTGTTAAGAAGTAAAGTCTGAGAGTTCTCATCACAAGGAAAAAATTTCTTTTTACATATATACTTTTGCACTCCTCTCTGGATAGAGCAATTGATCCATCTATCAACAGACAGATAGATAGGTTAGGGACTTTAGAGACAGGAGAGCAAATGATAATCAAATGAGGTCAACAGGTGAATCTGCATAAAAGGTACACAAACATTCTTTGTACTGATTTATTTTTGCAAATTTTCCGTAAGTTTTACATTATTTCCAATAAAAGTTTAAAAGTACTATAAAATAAGTAAAAATATGTTTCCTTCCTTCTATTTGCAAAAGTTTCCAAGGCTTAGCAATGACGTCACATCATTACTTTAATCTTTCTGAAAAATTATCATGTCAGCCATTCCCACAGGCTGCAGATAAATACAATAATGATCTTAAGGGTAATCGATTCTACATTTATGCTAGAGGTGTTTGAATTTCTGTTAAAAAATTTATTAGAATAGTATTGTCAAACAGATTAAAGAATCGGGGCTGCATAGATTAAGTATACATGTTATACTATTTTGCATACCTAACACGAGTTAGATACATAAGAACCTTTACACCTTGCAATTAAATCCAGTTAAAATCAGTGTGATGTCACTGAGTGATGGTCCTGAAGATCGTTTATGTAGAAAATGCAAAATGCCAATGATGAAGATGAATGTTATTAACTACAATATCAAGCCAACAAGATTGCAGCAGTAACTTGCATAGGTTTTAAATAGGCTTAACACAAATGTACCAAAAAGGCTTTTGTGCTTTTTATTGAAACTAAATTTAGTATGTAACTGCTGAGATGTTTTTTTTCTTTTCTATGCATATGTATGCTTTGCTAGATAACCAAGAATCTGAGGAGTTGTTATTGGCATATCTTAGAGCTCTCCGCTTAAACTTGTAATTAAAGGAGCTGTCCATTCTGCACAGTTCTGCTATTTATTCCTTTTTCTATGTGGCCAATTTTGTGGGGCCCACAAAGGAGAGGGTACAGGTGCCTAGTTTTTCCCACTGCTCCCCAGCATTCTGTCTCCTTGGTATTCAGTGTCACGCAGCTTCGAGCAGGGTTTCACCATTCTCATCACAATCCATATATGTAGAATTATGGAATTGTGAAGGGCACAGCTTGTGCGGCCATAGCCCAAAGGTAGTGGCTTCCCAAAGAGATGGCTCCATGTCCGGGCATTCAGACCAGCCCTGTTCCCTATAGCCATATGGGTCTCACATTGACTTTCTTCTGACCCCTCCTTTAGGGCTTCAGTACCTAGCTCTGATATCTGGATAAAGACGAATACGATACTATTTGATCCTACTGAATAGCTACCATAACATCGCATAGGGGTCTCTCCCCTGGAAGGACTAATGTTTTGGTTTATATAAAATTGTGCCTTGTTTTAAAACTACTTGAAGGATATAGGATACAGTAATAAAAACTGTTCGAGTATAAGAGCCACATCCTCTGTGTTTTGGAGGAGTTTTCTGATTCCCTGAATACTTGTATGTTGTGATAGCCAGCCTCCAGATGGCTCCTAGGGATCCCCAACACTTGGCATTCACGTCCATGCCCTCCCACACTCAATCAGTGCTGGTGTCTGTGACCATTAAAATATGGTGGAAACGATGGTGTATCAGAAAATACATGGCAGCTTCTGTCTTTGGAGTCTTGGGAGGAGCCAAGTGCAATGTCACAGGGACACCCAAAAAGCCAGGGAAGAGGTTCATGCGGCAAGAAGCTGATGCCTCCTGACAAGTGCCATCTGCGTGAGCTGTCTTCAAAGCCCCAGAGAAACCCTGGGACTGATGATGACCACAGCCCTGACCAGCATCCTGACTCTGAGCCACCTCAGACTCTGAGCCACAGCAACCCAACTAAGACATTCCTGAGTTTCTGACCTACAGAAACTATGAGATAATAAATGTTTGCTGTTTTAAGCCACTACATTTTGGGATAACTTGATATGCAGCACTAGGTAAGTAATGCACATGGGTTCTCAGTGGACTGAGAGCATCATTCATGAATGCTTTGATACCATCTGTGGCTACCAGAAAACCCAAACCTTAAACAGTTTGATGGATTAATTGGCAAGTTGTAAGACAGAAGTGGCATCACCGACTCAATGGGCATGAGTTTGAGTAAACTCCGGGAGTTGGTGATGGACAGGGAGGCCTGGCGTGCTGCAATTCATGGGGTCGCGAAGAGTTGGATATGAATGAGCGACTGAACTGAACTGAAGACAGAAGATTCAAACAAAAATTAGGAAAACAGTATCAAATGACAGTACAAACTTTTCCACTGGAAAGCCTTTCTTTTCCTTTTCTTCAATCATTGCCTGTCTAAACTCTGCCCATCTTTTATGGCTGAAATTTTTTTACTTCCATCCCAAATATAGCACCAATGTGAGAATGTGGCATTTTCCATTCTATCTCTACCTGTGGCACTTCATAATTTGTATGAATGTGTAAATAATGTGGATGCTATTTTCCTTCCAGACAATATGAAATAAACTTAACCAGCTACACAGGCTCTGAGGTTTATCCCCCAGTTCCATACTAACAGTTGAATGATTTCACGTAAGTCACTTGTCCCCCTCTACATCTCTAAGATGGGCCTTACACAGCACCTACATCTGAGGGTTGCTATGAGGATTTAAACATGTAATCTATGTAAAGTCTTTAGCAAAAGAAATTCCCAATAAACATTCATCATATTAAAACTGTTATTCCTAGCCATCTCCAAGTAAAGCTGTCACTGTGAAATTAAACTTTGGCATAATTCCCAAGCTTAATGCTTATTAGATCTTGGGAAAAAGTTAGTGAGCTCTCCAAGCTTTAGTTTCCTTATATGTAAACTAGAAATAAACTCTCTCACTGGGCCTTCGGAGGATAAAACATTATATAACAAATGTAAAACACCGAACACAGAGCCTGACAAATGGTAGGCGGGCAACAAATGTTCATTGCTTCCTTTCCTCTCAGTTTCTTAAAGTAGATACTGTGCAGGGTGGCTGGGGGCTGGCTGCTAAAACATGCTAGATGCAAAGAGGAAAATGTGTTTCAGGCCTGGTATGTTGAATTGAGTCGGACATAAACCTAAACAGCTTTCTGTTGTTGAACGTGCCTGGTTAAGACATACAAGTCACTTTCTCCATCTTATTTAATAGCGCAGGTCATGTTAAACCTTATTTATTTTTATTTTACTTCTACTTATTTATATTTCCTACATGGTCAGTTTTCAGTAGTTGCTGTAATTAATGACATAGTTTGAGATCTAAAGATTCTAATATTTCTAATTCATGTTCAATGAATAAGAGGGTGACATATACTTGGACATACCTTTGTGTGGCAAACTACTGAGCTTGGTCACTTGCAAAGTGATCTTAGGGGCAAAGACAATGGGTTTGAATTCCATTGGAGCCCCACGTACAGTAACAGGATGTAGACATACAGGCGTCAGACTAGACAGTAGCAGACCATGTCCCAGCCCCAGATGTGCCACCATCTTGCTGTTTTAGATAAATCACCTTTTTTCCAGAAGGGCTGGCTGTTGCAGGGGAAAGTGAGTCAGTAATCACGTTTAAACCTCCACTCTGCCTCTTTGGAGTTGATAATTCTACTGAGATTTAGTTTCTAATAAATTGGGGGCAGTCATATCTAAGTCATAGTTATGTGATTTTGAATGAAATAAACACATGTAGCTTCTAGTACATGGTAGGTATTTAATAAACAAATGTTTGCTTTTCTTTCCTTCTCTGACCCTCAGTTTCATCATCTATAAAATGGGCCAGTTGAATTAAGTTACTGCTGGTTCTAATGTTCTGTTACTATAGGAACTACACTATTAAATGGCACTTGCTATTCGAATGCAATGAAGTGCTTTATCTGGCTATAATAAGAACAAAAGCATATTGTGGTGGTGTGGAGAAGGGAAAACACAAAAATTCCTAAATGTATGTGTCTAAGAAGGCCTGCCCAGTACAGATTCAGTAATTATTTAATTTGCATTCTGTTGTGTCTACAGATGGGCCGATGATAGCAATCAAATCATAGGGTATTAGTCAGAGACTCTGTATAGTAAATAGTAGCAGAACAGATCCAGTAGCATCGAGCCAGCTGGCAAAGTCACCCTTTGGGCAAAAACAGTGTGTGGTTGGTTGACCTTTTCCTCTTTTATTCCCCTAAATCATTTCCTGATTATTTCCTAAGTGGGTTAGAACCAACTACCCCAAGACATAAATTGTTTACTTATTTTAAATTAAGACAGAGAAAATTAAAGGCAATCTATTCAAGGAGCTTGAGTTAGGTTGAAAAAATACGTGTGTGCATGAGTGGGTGTGCCCATGTATATAAAAAGAGCGTAAGAACATTCAATCTTATACAGGTTATAAAGAGGACTTAGTTTTATTAATAGACGGTGGGCTAATTGAGTTTTTTGTATGTGTTTTGTTGTTCACCTAACTTTTTCTGTAATTATTATATGCTACGGGCAAGGTCCATATGGTAGCAAAGAGTCAGACACGACTGAAGTGACTCAGCATGCACGCACCTTGGTAGTGAGAGGGAAAATGAGTTCTAATAATAAGAAGCTCCCATGGGGACTTAGGTGGGCTCCCCTGGTGGCTGAACTGGTAAAGAATCCGCCTGCCAATGTGGGAGACCTAAGAGGTGTAGTTTCAATCCCTGGGTGGGGAAGATCCCCTGGAAAAGTGAATGGCACCCCACTTGAGTACTCTTGCCTGGGAAATCCCATGGACAAGGAGCCTGGAGGCTACAGTTCACGGGGTCGCAAATGGTTGGACACGACTGAAGCGACTTAGCACATGGGGACTTAGGCAGATTTTCTTCCTCTCCTCCACCCACCCCTGCAATTCAACCTAAAGGTCAGAGGATCTCACCATCCCCTTGTGACAATTTCCCAAGTAAATAAGGTAAAAATTCACGTTAAGAAACTGAACCTAAGATCTAGGTACACAGAATGACTCTATTGCCACATTTGTATCTTGTAACCTTGACGCATTCTACCATTTGAAATCCATGAACATCTTTGCATCCTTGTACCACTGCTCCTGGAAGTCTTCCCTACTGCTGCCATAGACACCAGTATCCTGCAGCATGTGGTAGGAAGAGTCACAAGGCTCAGGATTATAATTCTAGCTCCATTCCTAATAGCTGTGTGGGTTTTGGAAGTGACTTGATGATTGGAAACATGGGTTACTTCACCGGTCACCTGGGGATAATAACAAGTATGTCACAAATTTCCCATTCCAGGACTAACTGAGACCATAAATACCAAGCCCCTAGCACTGAAAATGTGGGTCTTCTTTTCACCGTCATTTCTTCTTGTAACTTCTGGGTACACATGTGTCCAGATTACTGAGAAAGCATAGGATACGGGGCTGATATAAAAAATCAGCTGTCCGGGATGATGCATGAAGTGGGATCTTGCTTTCCAAAGACAAGAATTAAACTGGACTAAACCAAATAATTTTTTCTCCACTTGTGACCTATCAAATTTAGTCATCAAATAATGCATAATCAACTAAATGGAACAGAAGATCTTATGTGTAGGTTCAAAAGAAAAGTAAGGTCTATTTTTAACTAACTGTAGCTGAATCTTTTTTTCTTCCTTTGCAACTTTCTGTGACAGCCTATACTTCTCTAAAATGATTGAGCTGCATTGAGACATTTTTTAAGAAAACTTGTTTTCTTTAGATGCTCTCATAAGTGTTAACCTGGAATTTTCTTCTTATTAAAACACAAGCCTGAATTTGAATAATATTGCTAACTTCAGACATTTGGTTCATGTAAATATTTCAGATGGACTATTTAGTACTAGGGAGAAAATATTATATTTACAGGGAAAACTTCTAATTTAGAAAATAAATGTTTCCTTTAAATAACCTCCCAATCCTTCAAATAATATGAAAGGAAAATTAAAGGCCCAAAGGAACTATACACTCCGAGGCAGTTGTAAAACATGTTAGTGAAATTATTTTAGGAATTACCTAGGTACATAAAATGTTTTGGATGGTTTCCCAAACTTTATAGAACTACCAGGAAATCCCTCCATCTCCATCTTTACACTCTTCCCTTTTCTTCTTTCTCAGTGAACAGCTTCATTATCCATCCAGTGAGGATGACGGTTCATCTGCCTTTGCATGCTTAGGAATTCCAAACCTGATACTGAATCCCTTAGGATATCTAATGCAGAGGAGATCTGTTGTCAGATCTGTTTTTATCTTTTCTTGGACACTAACTTAGAATCACATCTTTCTCCCTACATGTGCACACACGCACACTCGCACACACACACACACGCACAGCCCTCTCATTTGGATACCCTCATCTGTGCTAACAAAACTCCCAGTGTGCAGATTCTCCTAGCATTTATCTTTCGGGACTGAAATCATTGCTTTATCTGCCTCTGTATTAGATAGCTAACTACATGAGGCCAGGGGATGTGTCTTGAGTTTGAATCCCGAGCCTATAGTTAGTGTTCCAAAAACAGTGAATTTTGGATAAATATAATCAAATTTTTATTACAGTTCATTCATTTACCTCTCTAGGCTCAATTTTCCTTATTTATGAAAGTAAAGAATTAGACTAGTCAAATTCTATACCTCATACTGTTTGTATTAAAAGCATCTGAGAGCTGTAAAAATAAAACAAAACCACCCCTTAAAATAGGAAAACTCGTATTATCTCACTTGACTCTCAAAGATTCTGATCTGTATACCTGGGCAAGGGCTGTAGAATTTGCTTCTGATATGTAACAAGGTTTGGCATCTGGAAGCTCTTTGAGCTCTAGAAATCATTCAAATGTTCTGTGCTTCCTACAGAAGAGATGCTAAATTTCTGAATCTGTTGTTTCAAGTCTCTTCCTTTGAACTCTACTTTGTTTTCCAATCTCAGGTATCACCTTCACCTTGCGTCTTCTGATCCAGTCGTACTGAATTGCTTACAGAAAGACCTGTCCCTGCTGGCTTTTTGTGCAAGGAATGCACTGCTATTGTGCTGACTGAAGCATGAAGTTTAGGTACAAACTCTTCCAAAAACAATTCTCTGATACTTTCTCTTCCCTTTTAGACCCTTTATTTTGCTTCTACAAAGGTGTTTTTTATTGTACTATATCATCTTTGAGCTTCTTGAAGGCACAGAACAGTTATTCAACTAGTGCTCGTTCCTTATTGTGGCAAATTATTCCTTAAACAAATATTCACTGAGAATCTGTTATCTAAATTTACATCATTTTATGCTCATACTAATAATATTGCAAGCATGGTTGATATCTTGCAAATGGGGAAACAAGGGCTTATAGAGGTCCAGTCACTTGAATGACCAGCCACATGGCTGTTTACTAGTTGGAATTGAATTAGCTTCCAGGACTTTCTGATGTCACTTTCTTCACATTACCATGTTTTCTTAAGGGAACAAAAGAATAAAGAGAAATATGATTTGAAGTAGAGTCTTTCAAATCTATTTCCTTGTTCCTAAGTAAATGCTGACTCATTTTTTTAAATTGAGGTGACATTGGTTCATAACATTATATAAGTTTTGTGGGTGCAATATTATATTTTCACTTCTTTATACTCTCTAGCATGCTCACCATGAAAAGTTTGGTTTCCATTTGTCACCATACAGTCAACACCCTTTATGTATTTCAACCTCCCTAAAGCTGATTCATTCAAATCACCTCTTGGAAGCCACATTTGGATAAACTAGACTTTGCTGTAAACTCAGAGGAAATCAGTACAGTTTAGCCAGTGTTTTTTTTTTTTTAATTGGTGGCTAATTACTTTTTACAATACTGTGGGGAGTTTTGCCATAATTTGACATTAATCAGCCACGGGTGTACATGTGTCACCCATCCCGAAACCCCTTCCCACCTTCCTCCCCATCTGATCCCTCTAGACAATGTTTTAAGAGAGTTTACAGGAAAAAAATTCTCAGTAGTAAAATCATAAAGAGGATTCCTTTGGGATTTGTTAGCGACTTAATTTAAAAATTGAAGTTTTGTTGCTTTTCTTGTTCTTGTGTTTTAAGACTGTTCCACCCTGCCACGGGGGCTCCCCTGGTGGCTCATAATGGTAAAGAAATTGCCTGCAATGCACGTGACCCTGGGTCAGGACTATCCCCTGGAGAAGGGAATAGCTACTTACTCCAGTCTTCTTGTCTGGAGAATTATACGGATAGAGGAGCCTGGTGGGCTACAGTCCTCGGTGTGGCAAAGAGCTAGACACAACTGAGCGACTAATACTTTCACTTCTTTCACTTCACTTTCACCTTGCTAAGGGCTTGAAAATTTGAATTAGGAATAAATGGTGGTAGAGAAGATCAGAGATGGCACAGGGTGAAGGGTTTTCTTGGGGAGCTTGAGGTCCTGCCACTTTCCCCTGAGGCTTGACAAGACGAAAAGATAATTAACATAAGAGCTAATATTTATTAAATGCATATTAGGTACTTGACATTTTGCTTAGTGTTTCATATTTATTTGTTGAGGGTTTCCAAATGTTAGTCACTTCTATATCACTTGTACGGATTTTGCAAGCTCTAAGTGTCATCTACACTATTATTTACTTAATGTTTTTCCTTCATTACTTTGAAGTGGATTTCACTCATTTTTTCCCCCTTTTGTTCTAAGTCGTGCCATGCTCAGTGACTTCAGTAATGTTTGACTTTTAGAGACCCCAGGGACTGTAACCCACTAGGCTCCTCTGTCCATGCGATTTTTCAGGCAAGGACACTGGAGTGGGTTCCCATGCCCTCCTCCAGGGGATCTTCCCGACTCAGGGATCGAACATTCACCTCCTTTATCTCTGGCATTGCAGGCAAATTCTTTAATGCTGAGACACCTGGGAAGCCCTTTATTCTAAGCAGTAGCCCATAAATATGAAGTCTGGTTACATAATTCTATATTTCAATTAAATAATTTTCCACTTACATCTTTTCCAAACACAATAAAATGAATTAGTATAAAAAAGTTCAAGTATTTCCTGAAAAGCATATTGGACCATAGTTTGGGAAACATTGCTTCATTTCAACCCTCAAAGAACCCTTTGCGTTGAGAATTATCATCATTTGCATTCAAAAGGGAAAAATGAGGGAAAAAGAGTAAATAACTTGCCTAATATTACAAGCTGAAAAGTGAAAATCACAGTCTGAACTCAGATCTGTGTTATTCCAAAACCCAAGCCCTAAAATATTATGACATTCTTCTCCAGCCCTGGGAAAGATTTCAGTCATACCTCCAATTTTGCATATGCCATAACCGTAATTTTGTAAAAATATGAATGTGCTTGAAACTGAAAGTAAAATAAAAAATTAAAATGGATGTGTAGGGGTGATTTTCCTTTCCATTTCCCCCAAACCCCTTAATATTTCAGCCTTGCTTTGCTCTTGGTTTTCCCAGGTGGTGCTGGTGGCAAAGAACACACCTGCCGATGCAGGAGATGCAAGAGACATGGGTTTGATCTTCCTGTGGGAAGATCCCCTGGAGGAGGAAATGGTAGCCCATTCTAGTCCTCTTGCCTGGAGGATCCCATGGACAGAGGAGCCTGGTAGACTACAGTCCATGGAGTCGCAAAGAGTTGGACACGACTGAGCGTCTGAGCACATTTTGCTTCTATGATTGAGAAAAGGTACAGAGATCTCTAAGATAATCTCTCTGATCAGTCCTAACATTTCAGAGGTCCGATTTAATACCAATATTCATCCCGTAGTAGTAGCAGTTGCTTAGACGTGTCGGACTATTTGTGACACCATGGACTGTAGCCCACCAGGCTCCCCTATCCAAGTATAATTATGTGGGTCTAATTGTTTATTAAAATATTCTCAAAAATATTAAAAATGGTATTGTCCATGAGCTGATTTTGATGCATTAGGCTCTCTGTCCTTGCTTCTGCCAGCTCAGTTAGAGAGGGCAGTACTGAAAGTTTTTAGGAACAGATTTGTTTGAGCAGTGAGGAGTGAGAATTTCTTCCAAGCACCTGTGAATTGTTTATGCTAATTGGGTCATAACTGATGCTGCCTGTATGTGGGCTGCGTCTTTAGTCCACTCTCTGTATGCTGTATGTGAAAGCAGGCGCTATTAATCGAGCAGAGTTATTTTACTGTATTTTCATATGATTTTCTTCCTCTCTGTGCCTCATCCTCTCATCTTTTCTCTCTTGCCTCTTGTCCTTATGCCCTACTTATGAGCCCTGAGTCACAGTGTGTGACAAAGCAGGTGCTTGCTGGGGGGAAAGGCACAGAAAGCGATGGAGAGCCAGGTGATGTAAATGGACGGCACCAAGACGGCTACTTTCTGTGCAGAGAAACGTCCTGTTCAAGGGCACACTCCAGAAACGGGAGGCTGGGCTTCATGGTCATCTACACATGCACGGAATTGACAGGCTGGCTATCTCCACAATATCTTCCCTCTTGATCTGCCTTCACCCTCTCCTTCACAATGTTCCCTGCATTAAACACAGGTTTGGAGAGCCTGAATGTGAGCAATTAGAGGTCTAAAATGGAGTGTGTGGGAGGTTAAGAGGGAAGGCTTGGTAGTTAGCTTGTCATCCATGAGTGAAGCACAGCGGGCTGCTTCCTGGCTAGAGCTACAGAGAGGAAAAAAAAACAACCAGAAAAATCCCCCAAAGTGAGTATTTATTGAGGGCGATAACTTCAGCATCACAAAAACAAGGCTGGAAACTACATAAGAAAAGTGTCACCTGAAGCACCTCTCAGAGACAAGGGTCTGAAAAGCAGTCTGATGACATGTTAACTACTTGGTTAAGGACATCACCATGAAGACACAGAAAAGATGCAGCCAGTTTTGCCGTGCTGGTCCTAGCAGAACTCTGAGGAGAAGATGGGTGAATGGAAAAGATTACAATTTAGTTGGCAACTGTGCCCCCACACGGGGACACAGTTGCTTTAGAATCACTGTTTTGGCCTCAGTCCTTAAAGAGCAAATTACGAGCTTTGTGTAAGACCACGATATTAAAGTTTTAGGGGGCAATCGTGGAGCAGGAAGATAACCTGGCACCCGCCAAGCAAGACCTCTGGAAACATGGCCAGGCCTTCAGTGAGTGGTCCTCTGGTGTCTGGCTCCCGTGTAGGGCTTAGGTGGGCATCCACAGCACCTCCCAGGAGTATGAACGGTAGCCAGTTTGAGGATTAATCAGTCCCAAAGTATTAGGACTTGCCGAGGTAGTAAAGGTCTGAAGAAGGAAGGAGAAAGGAATCTCAACTAAAGGTCAGCCCAGAGCTAGTTTCTGGAACGTGTTCAGCGCAGCCTTTGACTTGATCTCAAGTAAGTTCATCAGAGTAAATGTTGAGGGGCTCAAGCCTTCCAGAATTCTACTTTTAGGCAGAATAAAAACTCAGCCTTCACAGACTATTGTATATTAAAAAGTCCTTCTTAGAAGGGTACTGTTCAGGAACCCCTGGAAATCTATTTTAAAAGGTTAATTCTTTCCAATAGTGCACCAACTCCCTCCTGCTGTATTTTCTTTTTGCTTTTGCTTTCTTCCCCCAGCTTTATAGAAGGTATATCAGAGTTGATGACTTTCTTCCATTTCCTGCATCTCTATGTATTTGAAAATTAATTTTGCCTGTCCCTCCCCTCAGCCTTAAGCAGAGTCTCTATTTCCAACTAAAGATTAAATTCTTTAAAGGTCTTAGGGAGTTTTTATTTTCTCTATCATGAATTGTCAAAAGTCCTTTCCTTGAATCCCAAGTTTCTCTTTGTAATGCAGATTTAAGCATTTTCATTCCTTTAGTTCCACAGAGACCTTTAGTAAATCTTAATACTTGTACTGTATATCAAGGATGGTACTAGGCATCCAGAATATGGTATTTAAGATCACCACCATCTATGTAGGCAAACAGGCACCAAATAACAAAACAAGAGCTTCAGTAACTAATCAATAATAACAATGTACCAAGCACTTCATAAGCACACCTCCTTCATTCTCAGAAACCCCTATGAATGTGGATCTAGTATTATATGCATTTTGATTAGGACCCCGAGGCATAGAGAAGTAAAGCCATCTACATGAACTCATGCATCCAGTAAGGGGTGGAAGCAGAATAATATAATACGCTAGTGGCTAGAATACAAGCTGATCAGGACATTATGGAGAAAGTCCTGGAAAAGTCAGGCAAGACCTCACAGAGGCGGCGACACTGGAGCTGGGCCATAAACACCAGGAAAGGAAATAGAAGGCCCTGGGGGCTCCGTGGCTCTCCAGTGGTTAAGACTCTGTGCTTTCTCTGCTAAGGGTGCTTGTTCAGTTCTGGGTCAGGGAACTAATACCCCACCAAAAAAAAAAAGAAAAGAAAGAAAAGAAAATGGCATGATCACATTCTGTGCAAATGACTGTTGTTAACAGTTTGCAAACAACTGAGTGCAACCCAATGTCTTTTGTCTCTTGGGGCCATATGAAGAAGTCCCAGGGGTTTAGACTTCAGGTTTATGGTACATTAAACTCAAAGCTAAAGACTGAAAAAGACTTCCCTCATAGCTCAGTTGGTAAAGAACCCACCTGCAATGCAGGGGACCTGGGTTTAATCCCTGGGTTGGGAAGATCCCCTGGAGAAGGGAATGGCAACCCACTCCAGTATCCTTGCCTGGAGAATCCCATGGACAGAGGAGCCTGGCGGGCTACAGTCCATGGGGTCGCAAAGAGTCGGACACGACTGAGTGACTAAACCACCAAAGACTGAAAAACCAGCTGTTCTGGCAGATTTCACAGGGTGGAGAAAAGAGGAGCTGGAAGCTAGCTGGGGTGGGAGATGGGGAGGGGGAAATGGTGGAGAGAGGGGGTTTTAGATGAGTTTCTGACTTCGCTGCTCACCGGGGCATTCATCAATTGTCAAAACTGGCATTTTCCTTTGTCGAAGAAGACAATGTAGACGACAGAAAAGACGCATTAGAATGAAGTAACAAGGACTACAGCACCTGGTTCCAGCGCCAACAGTGATTTAAAATGATAAAAGAGGGGGAAATTGTGAGCAGGAGTCATAAATTTGATCGTCTAGTAACATTAGACAAATGGCTGCCTTTTAATGTATTTTCCCTTTTGAGTATCATTTAAACACCCAAAGATATTGATGGTCTTGGAGGAAAGAAACTGAACCCAGTAGAGAGGGCATGATTGGTGTGGTAAGAAGAGAGCTACTGCTCCATCCAGGAGATCTTTAGTCTCCACCTTCTCAGGATGAGAAGCTGGGCATGTGGCAGAACTACTCTGAGCTTCACCGTCTTCAGAAGTGTTATTTGGTCACAAATGTTATGTTTACTGCCTGTGGGGTGGTTGGAGTCAGATATCCTTGAATTCATCTTCTGACTGTGATTATTTAAATGTATGAAAGTCAAAGTGTTAGTTACTTAGTTGGGTCTGACTCTTTTCGACCCCATGGACTGTAGTCCCCCCAGGCTCCTCTGTCCTTGGGATTCTCCAGGCAAGAGTACTGGAGTGGGTAGCCATTCCCTTCTCCAGGGGATTTAAATGTACAGTCTTTTCTAATCCGTGAAGTGAGCATTATAACTCCACTTTTGCTAAATTTCTTTGAAGATTAATAGATACAGTGAATATACAGAATGCAGCACTGATGCGTAGTCCAGTCTTTAAAAAAAAAAGTCCACTTGTACCTTTCCAATGGTTTGGATTTCTTTAAAGGGAAAGACACAGATAGAGAAAGATCCTCAGGCAAGAATAGCTGCATGATTGTGCTAAAACCTCCTTTCCTGTGAAATGGGAGGTCAGAAGTTCATAGCCCTGGTTGCACATTTGAATCACCTGGCATAATTTGATAGATTCCTAAGTGTGGGACTCACACCAAGGATTCTGACTTAACTGGTTTTGTCCCAGGACTCCAGCCTTGAGGCCACAGAAGCTTGCCAGGTGTTTCTAATGTGCTCTAGGTTCAATCATTGCCTCTCAAACTTCAGCATAATTCGCCTCACCATCTTGTTAACCTTAGATTCCGATTCTCTAGGTCTAGGATGTCTGAGATTCTGGCATTCTTAACAAGTTCCCTGATGACACAGAGGCTGCTAGTCTGGAGCTGAGCTGAGTTATTAATGCTTCATAACACTAGTTCTCAACCTTCGGGGTCTACCAGAATAACCCAGCAGCTTGTGTAAAATGTAGCACTGGGACCTGAGTCAAGCCCTTACCAATTCTGGATTGCTTGGTTTAGGGAGAGGGTAGAGAAAAATCACTGAACTATAGTGTTCATTTCAACGTAAAATCCTGTGATGCCAATTTTGTGATTTTTATGATTTCCCTCCCAGCTTATGTAAAAAATTATGGCTCTGAAACTGAGTGTGTGGGAGATCATTGTCAGAAACATGAAAGATGGGTGATCGCAAGTTATGTGATGTCAAGACGTGACTGGTCTTTATATCACGTGCATCTTCAGCCTCCACAATTCTCCTTTTGCGTTAATGGGGACTTTTGCAGGACTCCCTGTGTGAGCAGTATTTAGTGTTGAAGAAGCATCACAGGTGAACCGGGAGGGCATCCTTCACTGGCAGGAGATGGACAGGATGACTCTGGACGTTTTTTCTGCTCCTTGTTAACACAGCACGTTTTCTACGGCAGAATCCCTCAGGAGAAGCAGGCTCATCTTCCCCACCTCGAGATCAAACCGAGGGAAAATGGAGAGGGGGGAATAACAAGCCTGCTTTATTCAGCAGCGCAGGGGACTGACTTTTTAAAAACTCTCTGGGAATTTCAGCAGAATCTGTCCCAGGACAGATCTTAGGTCACTTTTTTCTTTTTCTTATCTTTCTGGATTCCTCTTGCTTTTAGTAGCTTAAAATATTCTCTACCTAGGGACAGGCTTTTGGCCACTTTCCAAGAGAAAGTGAAAAACCACCATGATGGGGTCACAAACAGTGCAATTCTCATTGTTGCCTTGGATAGCCATTCTGCATGTAATTAATATAGGAGGGCTGTTTCTCCCAAAATTTATGAATTTGTACCTCAACTGGTGCAAGGATAGTAATGTGTGGAAAATAAAATTATTTTCTTGCTTTCCCCTTTAAAGTGCTTACACCTGTCCTTGATCAGTCTATTGACAAGTCTGCATTGCCTCAAGAATGGACAACCCAGTAAAAGGCAATAATCATACATCAGTTTAGCCACCCAAATCCTAGGTCATCCACATTCCAGGTACTTAACACGATATTTCCATGTGGGCCTTCTTTATAGAAGAGGGTATCCAGTGGGGGCTACTCGACCTCGCTAACATCCCCCTGAGGCTGGGCTGGGCTGGGCTGGCTGCGGAGAAAGCTGCTGTGCGTTGTGATATAGCAGCAGCACAGTGCCCTGACTGCTTCACACGCCTTTCTCAAGCCAGCCACTGTCCTGCACTCCTTTCCCTGGTCCTGGGGGCCTTGCCATTGGCTTCTTAGACATCGATTCTACCACCTGTGCATTTGGTTTAGAAAGGGTGTAAGCCATGGTCCTCAGCCTTCTGCCCATTCACTGGAGTCCCATTTTTCGGGCGGAGGGCCTTGTGATCCAGGGGACGTGGTGTCTGTGCTAAGTGGAAGGAAGCTGCTGTGAGCGAGCTGGAAAAATGCACCGACAATTCATAGTGGCAGCAAGGCACTCCCCAGCCAGGAGACCTGGGGGCGACTAGTCTGAGGCGACGGGGCTCTGGGGAAGCTGTTGGTGGGAGAGGGGTTCTCAGTTTTAAAGTGAAAGGAAGGATAGAAGTTTCTCTTGGTACTCCCTGTTTTTCAGTTTTGTCCCAAGTTAGCTTCTGATGTGACAAGAAAATAATCACCGTGTTTTAAAATTTACTTAAAATTAACTTTGTGTGTGTGTACTAAAAAAATATAGGAGGTTCACTCTTATCAGGTAGCACTTTTGTTTGTAAGGCAGTGGCTTCCTTTCAAATCTCAGAGAAGGGACAGCCTTTTGCAAAGATATTTTATTGCTTTCCTCATGTATGGTGTTTCCCATGTGGCGGTTGAAAGAATTTTCAAATCTTACCTTATTAGTGCTCTTAACAACTCATGGATTGGGCACTGTGCATGACTGAAGGGCTGAACAACAGCAGTGTTTCCATTTTTCAGAGGAGGACATTGAAAGTCAAAGAGGTTAGTTTCCCCAGGTTGACTGTGGCAGACCCAGGGTTTGAACCTAGGCAGTCAGGGTCTGGTTGTAACCATTGTGTAATCCTGCCTCTAATAGCGAGGAAAGTGGCCCCGTCCTGGGGTGGAAGGAGAGAAATCAGACAGAATGGACTGGTTCTTAAATGCTAGTCCACAGAATAGTGGGATATCCGGGTAATCGTCATTGGACCTCTTACTTAAAATGCAAACCCCTAGGTCTTACACTCGGATTTCTGATTCAAGAAGTCAGGGGGTTTATGAAAAACCCACCTGGCTGTTGCTTAGGGGGCCCCCACTCTTACTACAGATCCACGACTCCTTCATTGGAACATCATTCTGATTATCCCCAAATGAACGTCCTGTCAGGGGGCTGAGGCAGCTTACGCCACCACCTCCCGTGCACGCTCCAGGCTTCCCAGCTCTGGGTCTAAACCACAGTCACCGAAGGCGACAGTTCTGACCACTCCACCCCCGGCTCCATCTGCCGACAACCACCAGGCTGCCTGGAGTCCTCAGCCTCCCACACCCTGACTGCTTTCCTTCCATCAGTGCCTGGAGCCCACGGCTCTTCAAGGCTTAAGCCGGGTCTCCTGCAAGGCAAGATGGGCATCTTTAGTACCTGTGATTCACTCCCTTTCTCTGCTCTGCTAACAGGGATGCCGCTCAGGTGCACGACCCCCAGGCACCAGCATTATTCTCCTGTTCAGATGGAGTGGACAGATGCAGCAATGTGACAACACCGAACCGGAGACCTGCCTCAGCTCCCCTCTTTCTTCTGACCTCCGTCTCCATCTGCTGCTAGCAGCTTCTTACTTCCAGACCCAGAAGGCGCTGGAGGATCTGGCCAGTGTCTCAGGCTTCTGCTAACTCAGTAACATTCTCAGGTCTCTTTCAGGGGCTGAGAGGAGCGATGCTGACTACACACACCCACAGGGATGAGGAGAATTAGCTGTTGCTGATGTGTGTACTGACCCAAACCAATCAGCCAGATAATTACCAGTCTCTGTTGCCTTTGAGACTGGATCCTATCCAGGAAATGGAAGCGGAGGAGGAGGCGGCTTGCAAGCCACTGAAGTTGCCGTCAGAATTTGGCATGAGAGCCAGGTAAAACCAAATAAGAAGAGACAGCTGGGCAAGGCAGAAGTCACCAGGGCCCTGTATGAAGTGCCCATTGCCACGTAACAGTGAAAGATGCCAGCTTTCTCAAAACAGCATCTATCCTTTTTAGTTCTCCCTCGTGAGTTCCAAGAATTCGACTGCTTCTCTATTTAAGAACAGGGACATTGCCTTTCTTGCTGGGTTTCTTGTACCATTTGGGATATACCCATGCTCAGGTTTCCTGACTACCTTAAATATTCCACAGAAAAGGGAAAATAGGCTTTAAAAACCTCTCCTGCCTGTCGGGAGAGCCCATGCAATGCCCCAGCCTCATTCTGTACTTCAGTGTGCACGCACCACATTCTAAGCGCACCCTGGAACAGAAGAACAAGCAAACTGGAGCCTAATTGGCCATCTTAAAATCTATAATTTAAATGTATACATCAGCCACACTTCACAACAGGCGTGTTCCTTTGTGCTCCCCAGGGACACTGCTGATTCCTTGAGTCTGTAACTGAATTCATCTAAAATAGATAAGGCTGCTGTTTGTAGGAGTTCAAAGCCTCTCTCCAGAGCCTCTCATCCAACTGGATTTCAGACAGAGAGGTCAGGGTGCCCTGATCTTCTCCAGTTCAGAGGCTGAAAACTCCACCTTTTCCTGGGGCTAAAAGCATCCTTGAAGTCTTTCAGACTTACACTTTGGTTGCAACGAGGTGGGGGCATCATTTTCTAACACAGCTTTCCAAGGGGCATTTGTACAAAAGCTGGGTAGGTTGCTTTTGAACTAAATTAAGAAGTTTAGGTTAATTCATTTTGCTGTATGCCTGTCTCCATGCCGGAAACAGCTCGGTAAGGGTTACCAACTGGGAAATCCCAGTTCCTGAACTCCCCGCAGCATAACTTACACTGCCAGGTCCACAGGGCATTGTTAATATAAAACCAACATGCAAATGAGAGGAGTTTCCTCTCTGTCCTTAATTACCTTGAGCTCCTTGGCTGTAGAAGAATCTCTGAGCCGACTCAACATCCAAGAGTCTGGGTGCAGACTCCACATCCAGAAAATAATCCATTTTGGGATAATCCATGCTTGATGTTCCCGAAACAAGAGTTTTAAGGCAAAATAGTCACTTGTATTGCCTATGGGAGAGAAAAAAAAATCCACAATACTTTAGACTGTCAAATATGATTTGGGGATAAGAAATATCCCATTAAATATGCCATTATTTGACTGACATTTCCAGTTTTAAGTCCATCTGTCAACAGAGCTTTCCTATTGTATGAGAAAATGAAGCATTTCACCAACATTTGTTAAAAGTGATATATTCTACTCAGAAAATACAGGTGATCCAGGTTAAAGAGAGATAACATACCAGTCTTTCTTTGCTGTGTATTAACTGGAAAATAAGCTTTTAAATTTTCATGCTGTTTTCAAAAGGTCTGTCTGATAAATGATATCATTAAGTATCAGCTGTTCTGAGCATTGATCCTCAATTGATCCAGGGAGTTCCAATCCCCCTTGAGCAGTGAGCACTAACCTGGGAATCAGAGCCTCCACTTACAGATGCCTTGCATGTATGACACATGCTGACATGTTTGCTGTAAAAATGCCTCGCATTCCTTCCTTGTAGTAATTTCCTCCAGCACGTTTTATAAAGTGCCAAGGACCATCACCTGCTTGCCTCTGACACAGGCTGCTTGTGAGAAAGAAATCTGGTTTGCCGAGAGCCAGCAATTATTTCCGAATTGCAATGATCCCCATAATATTATCATGCTTGTCAGGAAGCTAATATATTTCATTAAAAAAAAAAAAAAACCAGCCTGTTAGGTTCTTTCTAGCATATGTAGCCTTTCTCAGATACTTGCACAAATGTAGTATCTATTTCTGCAGGATGTTTTTGGAAAGAAGTAACAAGACCAAGTAATTAAAATCAAACTCAGAAGGATAATCTAATTCGTTTTTCTCTCTAACAGTGCATATTTTAAAAAGCCAAGTCTGGTAGAAGGAAACTTTTAAATATATCCAAAAGCTACCCCAACAGCAAATCATACTTACTGCAAAAAAGAGAAAAAAAAATATCAAGGGTTAACTGCCGGCAGTAAGAGCAATTTCAGTCAGAGTGTCTTTGATCTCACTAAATATTCCCGGTGAAAGTAAACAATTTTGATTGTTTGATTAGATCGGCGATGAATAAGGTATACCCGTCTGCTGGACTTCTTTATCAGATAAAATGGCCAGAGCATGTTACCTTAGCAACAGAAGGTGACGCCAGCCCCAGACTCTTTGTATCCTCCACTGCGAAGGAAGAAAATGACCAGCTTCCCGTGTAAAACTTTGGCAGAAAACCATCACCATCAAAATCTACATGTCACCATCACGCGGGTCCAATACCCCATATCTCCCGCCCCATCTCCTCCCCCATCCCCACCCCCGGCCGCTGCCACTCATCCTCAGGCAGAGAACTGTCATTTTAAAAAATGGTTTTGGTTTAATTATTTTTAGAGCTTCAAGCTCCAGTTTTATTTGCAATTACAACAGGAACACACGATTAAACAGTTAATATGGTAGAAAAGTTGTCGGGGTAACAGTCCTTACCCTAATGCTGGCTGAGGGTGGTGGGGACAGGCCATCTTAGCTGGCATCTGTTAAACATTCCCCTGTTATAATTAATACATGGATCAGTCACCAGCATCTAGGCTGAAAATAACTCTCTCTTCCTTCTGTGAATCAGTCACTGCAAGAAGCTTGAAAAGCTGTCTGAAATTTCCTAGGTTTTGCAAGCTGCATTGTAATGTAAATCTTTTGGGAGATTTCCCCCCACCAAAAGGCCAGTGAAACCCCAAAAGATAAATGAAAGGAAGAGTCTTGAAGTTAGCAGATACTCACCAGCACTTGTTGGCCCCTTTCGACAGGACACGGCTGAGCATAGGACGAAGCTGTGCAACGCTGCTGAGCCCAGAAGCCCAAATGAACAGCTTCTAATTTTCCTTCAATCTCAATTCAAGAGCACCGAGCAGAGGCAAGTGACGGATCTGCCCGTTTTACATTGTGATGAAATGCAGCCCCTAAGAGGAGATCTGAGGGGAGCTGCTCTTTAGAACACATTAGACTGCTAATTTAAGAAAACTGAAAGGTTTTGTTTTACTGTCTTTTATGTGTTCTCTCTGCTACCCCCTCAGTTTAATTTGCATTTAAAATTGCGCTCGCTCGTGTCTCCTTGGTTCTCCAAGGTGTGGAGTACTTTCTAATCAGGACAAGCTGCTTGGGTAGGGTTTGGTGCAACGTCACTTTTATTCTGAGCTGCAGAACAAGGTGGGTAATTATAATTGCGGGCTGTTTTCTGGGATAAAATACAGAGTGAATGCTTGATTTCATCCCCTCCCTCTTTCCTGGCCTTTCTTCCTCTTCCACCTCTGATTGTTTGGTCAGATTTCCCGCTGGCATCATGTCAGTTTGCCTAAATGCAATCTTCTCTGTCTGAATGTAACAAAATAAACCTAACAGCAAAAAGAAACTTTGTTTTGATACCTGAGCTTATTCTGGTGATACATCCTCCCTACCAAACCTCAGTAAGGATTTTTAGGCACAACACTTTGAGATCTGCTTATCAAAGCCATAATGATAGTCAAATACAAGATCTCTAGTGGGTTTTCCATGACCCTCTTGTACCCTTTGTTGACAAGCAGAATTAGTAATAAGTGTGGTGTGGTATGTGCATATTGGGTTGAGAAGAGAGAAGCTGCATTTAAGAAGTTACTTCAGGTTTAATAAATGGATGTTTCCACAAATTTAAAACAAACAAAAAAAGAAACCTTTGGAGGAAGACCACCAGAATCCCTTTTCCCATACCCACAGCTCCGTGGGCTACTCCCAAGACAAAACTGAACATCTCCTTCGGTCTGTCTCAGGGGTTTCCCCACCCAATGAGAGCAAGTCAGACACCAACCTGGTGCTATAGAGTTAAGCCTGATGAGAGAGGAAGCTGAAACTACCAATCACACCCTTACAGAGAAAGCAGACTGTGGACTCAGAATTCTCGGAGCTTTGCCCAGACCCAAAGACTGATTTCTCTAAGGTTATATTTCTGTTCAGCCCCCAGTGGAGGCATGCTGGACACTTGACATTTACGAGAGGAGAAAGCTGTCTTATGGCTCCTTAGCTCCCAGTGAGATGTGGGCGACAGGTTCTGAACTCTATTGTGAGTCTGCTGGAATTGTGATGACTCAGAGGTGAAAGAGAGTATGTGTGTGTGTGTGCACAATCCACTGCTGGTGAGCACAAATGAATATGTGATTGAAAAGGAGATGATAAACTGGAAATTTGAAAAATAGAGTTGAACCCCAGGGGTTGGAGGATGGGTTTGGAATCAATCGTTTCTAGATAATTGACCAAGAAAGGGAATTTGAAGTCTTACAAAATGGACATATGGTGTGAAAAGACCATGCTTTAAGAAAACTGAAAATTTTGACTTAACAAGTGTATTTGGGAAGGGAGGATTGATTATTCACTTGCAAAAGGGACTTCATTTTACTAGGTTTACTAGAGAACGACTGAGTTCTCTAACATGCCATGACCAGGTTCTGAAATAGATTTTCAGAAAATGATTTTACTCTCTGGGGAGCATAGCTGTAGATCACGTGTAAGAATAGCTGTGCAAGGCATTATTTTTAAAGGTGGGGAAGTATTGTAATGTTCGAAAGTCAATGTCAAAATCCGATCAGCTCAGGTCTGTTTTATAACTTTCATCTACTTAAAAGCAGCACTTATAATGGCCCATTGTTCTGAGACATAATAGAACCAGACAGAGAAGAAGGCAAGGTTAGAGCAAGTATTCAGAATAACTCTTATGTAGCACTGAATGATTCAACCCAAAACATCCTTGAGATGTCAGCTCTAGAAGTTAACTCAGACAATACTGACAAATCTTGGTGAGCTAGAGATAAAAAATTATTAAAAAAAAAACTAGAGTTGGGACTACCCTGGTGGTCCAGTGGTTAAGAAAACACGCTTTTAATGCTAGGAGCAGGGATTAGATCCCTCTTCGGGGAACTAAGATCCCATATGCTGCTTGGTGAGGCCAAAAAAATTAAAAAATAAAAAGCCAGAGTTACATCTTTTATACTGATGGCACTGCAGTATGAAATTTTAGCACTGTAAGGCTGAAATAAATAGTATAATGTTATTCAAAATACTGATTTGGCAGAGATGTTTATATTTTTCTATTGAGTAGGTGGTAAGAATAGGTGTGGGTGTGTTCTGTACACAAAAGGAAGAAGTGTTTGATTAAAAATGGAGGCGCATTTCAAGATGGAGTCTGATCAGTAAAGGTATCAGCTGGTATCAGGTTATCTTTGAGGTGTACTTATACGGTTGGATAGCATAAGACCCAAACAGTCTAGGGGAGTTCACATGATTTGCAGTTAGACAGTTTGCTCCTTTCATATCATCCAAATAACGTGCATCCGTGTTGGGTCTGGGTTTACTATGTTTGCTAAGAGATAAAGAAGTTTGTGTTGTTGACAATTTTACAATGTTTCATTCTTGCTTAATTGCTTTACCATATTCCAGAGATCTCTAGAAGACTCTGTTTTTCTTTGTGTTGGACTGCACAAAATTCTGCTTGCTACCTACATGAAATCTTGGGGAAGTTTCTTTTTTCCCCACAGACCCAACTAACTTTAAAAATACTAGAAGCTCTCCAAGTGTGGAGACATTCTGGATCCCTGGGGGGTGCTAGTCTGAAGATCTTTGGTTAAGTACTGGCTCACTAAACCAAGGACGCGTGTCTAGTCGCTTCAATCCTGGCTGACTCCTGCAACCTGTGGCCTGTTACCCACCTGGCTCCTCTGTCCACGGGATTCTTCAGGCAAGAATCCTGGAGTGGGTTGCCTAGAGGAAGGAGACACAGGAGACGGTGGGGCAGGGGGTGTCCAATTTCTGGGTCAGGAAGATTCCCTGGAGGAGGAACCGGCAACATACTCCAGGATTCTTGCCTGAAGAATCCCATGGACAGAGGAGCCTGGCGGGCTACAGTCCCTGAGGTCACAAAAGGGTCGGACACGACTGAAGTGTCTGAAGTACTTTAGTACTGAAGTATACACTCACTAAATAAATATATGTAGGAAATAATATATTCACTTATCTTGCAGATAGTTGACCTGAGAATAATATGTTCAATAGCAGTATTCTCTCTCTGCTTGGCAAGTCACTCTCATCTCCTCATCCAACACTCAAAAGAAATCTTTCCTTCTCTCCTCAATAAAGCTTGTCATTAGATGGTAGGGGTACTGCGAACACTTTGTCTGGGGCTTTATTTTTATTCAGATCTCTCTGGGGAAGGAAGCACTTTCAGCCATCATCAATTACTTTTATCGATACTTTAGTGTAAATTGATTTCAAATCTTTTCTTGTGATAAGGTTTTGATGATAGTGGGAAAGCTAAAGAAAACTGGGAGGGTTGGAAAAGCAAACCAAGGTGGAATATGTCGTCTTACAGGGAGGAGGAGCCTGATTTTATTTCATATAGTCATGTAGTCATGTTTATTTCATGTAGTTAGGTTTTGAGGGATTACTTATGTATAAGATGCCAGGTATTCGGCTGGAAAAAAGAAACATTAAATCAGTAAGCATCCCAATTTGGACCAGGGCTTGAAACTGCCTTAAAGGACCAGAGGCAGACTCTAAAATCCTATTTCAAGAACATTAGGTGAAAGGAGTTTCCCCTTTGGCCCATCCTTGGCCAGCAGGAAAATTCTTCAAAACAAAATCCTGCAAGCTTCTGTTTCTGAAACTGCATTCAGGAGAGAGACACTAGGAGTGAGCCTGCACTGGCCAACGTGGTGACGGCCGGAGCCAAGAGGAGCGAAGGGGCCTTTGGTTCTACTCGCTGCCCTCTTCTGAAAACGTCCTTTCCCCTCTTTCAACACTTTGTAGAAGGGTCAATTCACTGAATGAAGAATAGGAGTTCAAAATGTCATCCTTCCCTCTGCCAACTGGATTCTAGTAAGCTGACCTTGCTTATAATGTGGAAATTTCTTGGTTTGGCAGAAAGAATACTCATAAATTACGTCTCTATCTCAGTGTTTATCTAACTGACCTGGAAATAGGAAAATGAAGAAATGCTGAGTTGGGGGATGAGGGGTTCTCAAGCAACTCTCTACTGAGTATAATTCTCAAAATCCCTAAATATGAAGACAGGAAAATGGCCAACTAATGATGGAGAAATGTGTTGACAGTGGCAGCTCCTTTTTAAAAGAGCTCAACTGTGATGATATATAATAATGATATTTGACTTCATTCCCACTGGTGAGAAAATCACATTGCCCTCAATTCTTTATGTGTGTGTATTTGTGCAATTTGTTTCAGCTTTCCTGGAGGGACCTGAAAAAATTAATCACAAGTTCAACTGCATTTTCCTAGTCCTCCTAAAAATCCAGATTGCTGTTGTTGTTTAGTCGCTAAGTCATGTCTGACTCTTTCTGACCCCATGGACTGCAACTCACCAGGTTCACTGTCCATGGGATTTTCCAGGCAAGGATATTGGAGTGGGTTGCCATTTCCTTCTCCAGGGGATCTTCCTCACTCAGGGATTGAACCTGCGTCTTACCAAGTGCCTATTATAAACCGAAATAAATTTTATTTTTTGACAGGAAGTATCTCCTTGATAAATTATCCAATGAAACTGTAAGCTGGAAAGTCATTGGGTATAGTAGGATGCCATCAATACAGAACTGTGTATTTATATATATATAATAAGATTGCCCAGAAAGAGCTTCAAAGTCCTGGTAGCAGCATCTCTAAATACTTCCCTCTTTATATATGTTTGAACTCTGAATTTTCTATAGGAGTCACATGGTATGATCCTAGAAGAAATAACTAACAAAAACAAAAAAGGTCCAGCCACCTTCCTCCCCTGGGTATATCACAACCTAAAAAATATCCTAAAAATGTTCAAGAAAGAAAGAATGATTTCTGAGGGCCACAGGTCTTCTAGACCTTACACAGAAGATATGACCCCTGAACTTCCAGAGCACATTAGGAAAATAGGATTGGCTATAGCAGTGGGAACCCTCAGGCAGTGAATTGTATCAAAAAAGTATAAGTTATTTTTAGGCCTTTGTGAAATCATTTTTACAATCTCATATTACTGTGCACAGTGAAGTCTGACAATAGATACATTAGAGAGATAAGTGTAGAAGTAGATGTAGAGATTAGAAAGAGACAGAGATGGACACAAGGATAGAGCTAGAGCTATATAGAAAAAACGATCAAAATCAATTCAGGCTTGGTGGTGACTTTGAACTACCTTTGTCCTGTTCCCAAATGTGAAGGTCAAAAAAACAGTTTTAGTCAGAGGAAATTTGGTAACCATTTCATTCCTTTCAGGTCTTGAATATGCTGACAAATTCTACAGCCAGGTCTATGTGCTTAAATATGAATACTAAATGTTTTCCTTATGCATAGGGTATTTGATGTATAGCTTTGCATAAAAATATTATTATTCATGATACAGTCTCTGGGTTAATTTCGGAGTTAAATTTCTTTAGTATCTGTATCACCTGAAGGCACTGAGAAGCATCATATCTTAGGTATCAGGTTTCCAAGTCAGCATTCACTGCTGCTCCTAGTGAACTGAGGACAACAGAAACTCGCCCACTCCGTGATGCTCATAGAAGAGGGTGATGGTGGGTGGGGGCTTGCTTCTGAAACAAAGAGAACCTGATTGGTATTCACTGAGTTATAATTTCTCACAGGCATTAATAATATATGGGGGAAATGTCGTATTCAGCTTCACAACACTCATTGCTGCATAATAAACCCCAAAGAAATGTTATACAGGAGATGATGCAGTGAAAGCGCTAAAAGGATTGGCTTGGAAATCCAGGTTTTGCTGCTTCCAAGCAGCAAGCTAACCTCTTTAGTCCTCAGGTTCCAGCTCTGTAGAACCTGGAATAAAAATAAGAATCAAAGGAGATAATCTATGTAGATAAAACAGCACCTAACACACAAGAAGTTGTTTAGGTTAGGTATTATTTTTAAATGTGTTTAACAGCTTACAAATGCAAGGAGTTGTAGGAGTAAGATACTCCACCCCGACTGCATCTGTCGCACATATCGGTTGAAATATTACCTCCATTGTTTTGATTGCAAGTAAGCTCCTGATCCTATGAAACCCCATGGTATTTTGTCTAGATTTCCAACTTGCATTATACTTAATTGTGTATACGTGAAGACTAACTGAGCTATTAATTTTTCATCAATAAATCACCAATAAATAATTTAAAAGAATATGTTACAATTAATTACACTAAGTGATGTTACCAAACAGTTTTAGAGTGGTTAGCTCTAGATCAAGAGACACTGTTAGCCATTATGTGTGTCTGTGTATTTTCTCTTCACATTTCTTACATCACAAATAAAAACATACAAGATACTACAGTGAAAATACAATTAGAGTTTCTCTCAAATTAAAAGAGTGCATGGTCTGGGGAAAGCTGAAGCCCAGCCTACTGGCTTACAAAGGGGGCATGTTATAAAACTGGCATCCAAGTTTAGCAATTGGCCAGTGTCTCCACCCACTTCACTGCCCTCTTTGTGTTCTTCCTCAGAGCCCTAAGCTTCTCACCCACCCTATTAGTTATTAGGATTAATGTCTAAAATGGTTTAATGTTGAAAATAGTGCATACCCCCCACCCCCAGAGTATTAGTTATTATAATTATTTTCCCTCACAGAGAGCTGATGGCTCTTGGTGAGCTCTTTAAAGTGTGTTCTTTTTCTGGACAATCATGCAAAGTAGGGAGCCTTGAAGACCCATGTCAAGACAGCTTTCCCTAAAGGGCATTTATTATTCTTTTTACCCCTCTGCTTTCCTTAGAGAAATTTGCAGCAGGAATTACAAACTAGGATATAATTTTGTCTACTGGTTTTCATAAGCTCACGTTCACCTTCCTCAGCCAAATGAAGTGTGGATGCCGGGCACAGATCAGACACTTTGTCCACTAGGTACTGCAGAGCCCAACAAACATTTCTATTCTTCTAGGAATGGGTCACAGATGTCTGATCCAAACATTCAGTCACTCTGTTTATTCAAAACTGTTTATCAGCAGATAATTATTAATCATTCTCTACATGCCAGGCATTGCATGAGCTGCTGGGGGTACAATAGTAGACTAGACCAACTCCAGGGAGATTACAAGTTAGCTGAACTTAAATTCTGCCAGCTTTTTTTCACATTAAGGTGTATACTGAAATGATCATGTTCGTAAATGAGCAGGTGTGTCCAGAGGCAGTGTATCAGGGGTCCAACATGGTGTGCCAGTTGGGAAGCTTTATGTAAGATGCTCAACTTAAAAAAAATTATTGGGGTATAGTTGATTTACAATGTTGTGTTAGTTTCTGCTGTATAGCAAAGTGAACTAGTTATACATATAGCTACCTTTGTAAAAAGATGATTTTCCTGTACAGGTCATTACAGGGTATTGAATAGACTTCCCTGTACTATACAGTAGATTCCTATTAGTTAACTATTTTATATATAGTTGTATGTATATTGGGTTTCCCTGGTGGCTCAGCAGTAAAGAATCTGCCTGCAATGCAGGAGACACAGAAGACAAGAGCTTGATCCCTGGGTAGGATGATTGCTTGGAGGAGCAAATGGCAACCCACTCCTGTATTCTTCCCAGGAAATTCCCATGGACAGAGGAGCCTGGTGAGCTGCAGTCCAAAGTATCACAAAGAGTCGGACACAACAGATGACTGAGCGCCCAGTATCAATCCCAATCTTGCAATTTGTCTCCCCCACTGTATCCCCTGGTAACCAGGTTTGTTTTCTGTGTCTGTGAGTCTGTTTCTGTTGTGTAAATAAGTTCATTTGTAACCTTTTTATTTATGTCCTACATCTGAGTAATATGTGTGATATTTGTCTTTCTGTGCCTGACTTAACTTCACTCACTGTGACAATCTCTAGTTCCATCCATGGTGCTGCAAATGGCATTATTTGTTCTTTTTGAGGGTTGAGTAATCTTTCATTGCATACATGTGCAACATCTTCTTTATCCATTCCTCTGTTGATGGACATTTAGGTCGCTTCATGTCCTGGCTATTGTAAACAGTGCCGCAATGAACGTTGGGGTGCATCTATCTTTCTCAATTATGATTTTCTCCAGGTCAACTTTTAATGTATTTAATGTCTCCACAGTTTTTTGACATAGATGAACAGTACAATACAGTGTCTCATTGGAGGTAGGGGGAAGGGGGGAGTAGATACTTAAACTTGGTGCAGTGTTGAAAGCTGAGTTTGCAGGTTGGTACCTTGTGTCAGAACTTTGAATTAGTGAACAAAAGGATTAGAGAGCTAACTGGTGGAGGAAACGTAAGTGGCGGGGATGGGGGAGCACCATGTTATAAACAATCTCTAAAATGGTTTCAAGACTCACTGGTTTTAAACCAATTATTTGGTTTTTAAATATTCTCCCACCACAGTTTAATGATAATTAACTTGGTTGAGTTACACTCTTTTATGTATTTCACAAATCCCTTTTGGAGAAGAAAATATCAAAACTGCATTGTGTTTCCCTGGTTTGGAGATTGTGGGGCCCAAGATAATGGAGAAGTCCATGTTCTTTAGTTGTTTGGGCCTTGAAAGTGACATTATTTTCTTCCAGGTTACTGTAACCTCCTTTGGCAGAGTAAATATTTGGGTTGCATTTTTAAAAGAGCCCTGATTTAAAAAGCTGGTAGTGGTGAACAGCAAGAATCCAGTCACATTTTTTAACGTAGCTCCAGAGGAATGATGGTTTAAAATCAAAAGTCTTCTCATTCCTATGGCAACCACCAGAAGTGTTCAGCTAATGCTACGTGCTGTGTACATTAAGCCACGTATTGTGCACCTCCCCCTGTGAATTCATCCTGAACTTCACTAAACTGTATACCTTGAAAAAGGCTCTTTTCCAGACTCAGAGTTGCTTTCCAACATGCAAGCAATCAAGCCCATGAATCTAAAAGGGAAGACGCCTCCCAGAGGAAACCTTTACAAACCCAGAGGGGAAATGTGCCCCAAAATAGAGACACCGTCTGCTTGCCTGATTTGACAGGTTTGAGAGCTCCTTGTTTGAAAGCCAGACGTGAATCTGTGAAGAGATTCCCTTGAGTTACAACCCTTTTTTGGGAGCAGCTACCATGAAGATAACATATGTGGTGAGACGGAGCCAAAACGCACGCAGTGGGCAGCAGCGCAGTTCTGGGAACATTTCTAACACATTTTCAGGAAGCTGGAGTGGTTAGTCATGGGGATGGAGGAAGAGCCCCCCTGTGTCGACTGTCTCACAGAGCAGGGGGCTGGCTGTCATCATTACTGCCTGCTCTTCAGGGAGGACTCCAGGGGTTTTGCTCTCCTGAAGGCCTTGTTCTTCTAAAGTGCGGGAACCCAAAGCCTGGGGTTCAAAGATGCAAAGGTCAAGTAAAGGCAGGCTGAATCTTGGCTGAGTGTTTTTAAAATTTCCAAGAGACAAAAACAAAACAAAACGTTTTTAGGTGGAAATGGCCTGGGATGTTTTGCATACAATCTTGTTTAGAGTCTAAGATATGGACCAAATATGGATGAGTCATTCACTTCTATTCCTTGGGGAAGGTTCAGAGGCACATTCTGGATCAGAATGAAGCATGAGGCCCCTACTGGCTGCTCTCTAAAGGCCATCATTGTCCCTCTGCCCCCCATGTTTCCTCAATTAGGATGCTTGCTTAGTGGGGAGTTGGATTAAGGCTCTGCGGGACCCTCATTGATTGATATCAGATTGGCTGCTCTGTGATGTCAGATGTGGTGCTTATCAGCTCCAGGCTGTCCTTTCCCTCACTTGCAGATGGAGAGGCTAAACTATTTAGTCTCTAAGTCTCAAGTATCATATTGCTTAAAAAAGTGTAGTATTTCCAGAGCTAAAGTCAATAGAACTGGGGTCTGATTAGAGCTTTCTGACTTTTTTTTTTGGTAAAGTGGAACCAAAATATTTAGAAGTGGGGACATAACAGTGAGTCTTGCTCCTCAAAATGTGTCTTTACATGAGCAGCATCAGCAGTACCTGGGCCTCTGGGAAGTGTAGAAACTTGGCCTCCACTCTAGAGCAACTGTTTCAGAATCTCCGTTTTAACAAGATCTTCATCTGGGGCTGTTGAGAACCACTGCCATACAGTACTTAAGACGCTGTGTTTCTAGTGATAAATATGTCGACAGCAAGATGAACTGTTTCCAGTTCCATGATCCACCTTCTTCTCACCCCTTGATTCTTATTCCCACTTCGCAGATGAGAAACCCAAGGTGCAAAGAGATTAGGTAACTTGCCTTTTTTATTGTTGCTCAGTCACTCAGTTGTGTCCAACTCTTTGCAACCCCATGGATGGCACGGTGCCAGGCCTCCCTGTCCTTCATCATCTCCTAGAGTTGCTCAAACTCACATCCATCAAGTCAGTGATGCCATCCAGCCATCTAATCCTCTGTTGTCCCCTTCTCCTCCTGCCTTCAATCTTTCCCACCATCAGGGTTTTTTCCAACTTGCCTACAGTCACACAATATATGTTATTAAGTGATGAAACCAAGGCAAATTTAAGGTAGACTTGCCTGTATATCCAGTCAGCTAAGAGAGGGAAGCAGTGTCCACTAGATCTTCTTCAATGGTCTACCTTAAGTTTCCCTTGTTTATTAACAGATAGACTCTCCTGGTATAGAAACCCTTTATCAGATCTTACTCATCTTCCAGCCTGACAATAACATTTTTCCGTTTAAAAATCATCACAGATGATTTTCATGACAGCAATACCCAGAAATCAGAGGCGAGATTATTACTTAATTTTACAGAAGGGAGCAGACTCAAACTCTAGAGAACTAAACTGACTTGTTTGAGCTAATAAGTCACAGAGCCCATGGACATTTGGGTGCCATGCCCAGTATTATATTATTGCCTTCAGATCTTGTTTGATTTAGGTTATTTCCTATCTTGCTTACTTGCTTATCTGTGTTTGTGCCAACTTCAAAGATCAGAACAATAGATAGTGCCTTCTTGGTGATGTTCTTTTTAAATTAAATATCAATTGTGATATACATAAAATAGGGCTTCTCTGGTTGGCTCAGGCCAGATAAAGAATCTGCCTGCAATGTAGGAGACCCAGGATCAATCCCTGGGTCAGGAAGATCCCCTGGAAAAGGGAATGACTACTCACTCCAGTATTCTTGCCTGGAGAATCCCATGGGCAGAGGAACCTGGCAGGCTACAGTTCATGTGTCACAAAGAGTCAGACATGACTGAGCAACTAACACACACACACACATACACATTGTAAAACATGAAATTCATGGAATAAATGCTGACTTTCCTTTTAAAAATTCCAGCACTCTTAAATGGGATGTTAATGTGAAGTAATCTGTTGAGTATTCACTCATTAAATATTGAAACATTATTAGGTTAAACAATATGAAATCGCTGATATTGAACCACTTTAGATCTGTGAAAGCATCAGGCATTGGTGAGTTACCTTGAGAAATGATTGAAAATAAGATCATTGCATTCAAAGAATTCATAGCCTATTGAAGTGAACTGACTCAAAAACGTGATTAATATGATTGTTCTGTGGTACAGACAGGTACATGGGAACTTTGGGGGCAAACAGAATGGAGGGATTAACTTTGCTTTAGGTGGAATTTCACTAACTGCTGTTCATCAGTAGGGGGTACATGTTTTGACAGAATAATCTACATATTCTTTTCTGGGCTCTCAAATTCATTTAAGGTGACACCTGATGTGAAGAGCTGACTCATTGGAAAAGACCCCAATGCTGGGAAACATTGAAGGCAGGAGGAGAAGCGAGCAACAAGGGATGAGATGGTGAGATGGCATCACCAACTCAATGGACATGAGTTTGAGTAAACGCGGAGATAGTGAAGGACAGGGAAGCCTGGTATGCTGCCGTCCATATGGTCGCAAAAAGTTGGACACGATGTACTGACTGAACAATAACAACAGAATTCATTTTGAAGATGATATCATCAACAACCTTATGCAGAATGATAGAGGAGAATTACCTAGGAAAGTTTTCATCATTTTGTTGTCAAAAACTTTATCCTTCTGTCCTTTTAAAAAAATTCATTCAGAAGTCCTTTAGTTTTCAGCAAGGAGACTGTCATCTAATAGTTCACGTAGAACCAAGCAATGTTGTTGTGCTGTTGCAATCAGCTCTGTAGAGTCACACCCAGATCCAAGGTGCAGAGGCCACTTCTAATTAATTACCTGGGATTATTATAATAACTCCCAAATTATATTTCTTGGGAGACGACTATAGCCTTTCTTTATTCCCCTATTTTAGCCATGCACATGATTTTACATTTGTTGGTGCCAACAAATCTTTTAATTCTTGCAAAGAACTTCCCTCTTTAAAAAATTACGTGAAGAAAAATAAGCTGAAGAGAATACGTCCTAAACATTGAAAAGTTTTAAACACCTACTCACCTTTTAAAAAAAAGAAAGCAATTACACAGCAAACCTGCTGATGTCACTTTTCATGAATGTTGACGCATTTAGGTTGTCAATTCTATTTCTGTTCACTTAACCATAGCCTCCGATTTCCACTTATAGAATTTAGCTTGAAAATTGGGCTTTGTTCAAACTGTGATGGCTGAAAAGCCATGGAAAGCATGATACACTAAAAATACTTTTGAATCCACCTCACCTTTTTTGGACAGATCTTGAGTTGCTTTTATGATGATAAGCATGGCACTTTTATCTGTGGCTAATTGTGGAATGAAGGCTACAGAGACAAGCAACTATATTGCTTAAAAAAAAAACCACCATTTGTGCATTAGAATTCATCCTAATGCACAAGTATTTATTTTTTCTATTTGCTAAACTGACATCTCTTAACTCTGTTGCTCTCTAGGGCAGCTAAGCAATCAATTCAAGTTTAAACAAATGTTTATTGAATGAAGCAAACAAAAACTGAATTCTTTGAGTCAAAGAAGGCAACATTAACGACCATTTAATGTTACCCTTTCATTTTACAATTTCTGTAGTTGATTCAAGGATTTGTGCTTAACTAACTAGAGAGTTCTTTTCTTAGTGCAGAGGTTGGTAGGGGGCTCTAGGTCCATTAAAAAAAAGTTTCCTAAAACAATAACAGCAATTCAAAATTTAAAGGGATTTAGCAGAGACATGGAAGAGGAAATTTGACCAACTAACCTTGGCCTTTCTCTCTCTGAGTCACTCAGCTATGTCCAAATCTTTACAAACAGAGGGATTGTAGCCCAGTCGGCTCCTGTTTATGGAGTTCTCCTGATACGAATACTTTTGTGACCCCATGAATTGTAGCCCACCAGGCTCCTCTGTTGATGGAGTTCTCCAGCAAGAATACTGGAATGGGTTGCCACTCTCTAACCCAGGGGATCCTTCCTGACCCAGGAATTGAACCCAGGTCTCCTACAATGCAGGCAGATTCTTTACCATCTGAACCACAAGGGAAGCTCACCTTGGGCTTTAGAAAGTGTTTAAGAGCAGGTGATGTTTGACCTAAGTTAACAACTGAGCAGGAGTTAAGTGGAGAGAAAAAGAGAAACGGGTTTTAAGGCAGAAGGGGAAGCCTGAGAAGGCCCTGGGAACAAGGATGAGCCTAGAGAATTTCAGGAAGAATAAGAGAGAGAGACTCCTCCAGAGGACAGGTTCAGGTCTCAGTAGAGAAGGACCAAGAGAGGTAAGCAGGAACTACACCCTGAAGGGTCTCCTATTCTGGCTTCATTCTCCAGACCAGAGGCAGGGAATCCTGCTAAGAGGCAGCTGACAAAGTCCAGGCAAACTGTGATGAGGACTTAGGACAGTGGAATTCAGTTGGAATCACTTTGAAAAATAAATATGAAATTCAACAGTAGGCATTTAAAACAGAAATAAGAAATTTGGTTCTAAAGGGACAGGTCACAGCTGTAGATATAGATTCTTACTCAGCATCTTTGGAAGATGAAGCAGTGAGAACAAGGGGTTCACTTAGGAGATGAAGTGTTTCACAGCCCAGGCCTTATATCCCCCAGCACTTGTTGGAAATGTAGAATCAGGCTCCACCCCAGACCGACTGCATCAGAATCTGCATTTTACTTTGATTCACATATGAGATCCATGCATGTAAAGTTTAAAATCCTGTTTCTAAGTTAGTTGACCAAGATCCTGCCATTGCACAGATTGTGGATCATTCTAAGAAGATCTGGACAAACCTAACCCCAGTATTCCCTAAATTGCACAAACAGTAGTTTAAACCCTGGCTGCACATTAAAAGAAACCCCTTAACTTAAAAATATACTGAAGCTCAGACTTCTCCCCTAGAGATTCTGATTTGTTCTGGGGTGAGGCCCAGGTATTAGTAGTTTAAAACTCCCCAGGTTGTCCTAACATATAACTAGGGCAAAGCATACTCATGCTAAGAAGTCTTAAAGGGAAGCAAAAATCTAAATTCAAATATAATAGGATTTTTTAAAATAATGAGATATAATGCTAGGAATGTATTATTAATAGAAGCCTTAGTTGCTCTGCAGCAGGTGGTGTGCAGGTAATTTCTGGAAGGTATCACTGGTGACATAAAATATGGCATATTCTTTAAGAAATATTTGAGTTATTATCAGGCTCTTGCAAGAGTTGACTTGGAAAACTTACACACTTTTTAAAAGTTACTAGAGACAGAATAAAAACTTGTTAATGTTAAAGTAGTTTGGGAGACAGGGAGGGAGTAAGAAATCAGGAGGAGGGGTATTTTTCTCTTACTGGTAAAGAGCTGTATGCCTCAATTTGCTAAACCTTGAAATGATGGCATTTTGCAAGACTGAAAGATTTTGTGTAGGTGTAAGTAGAATGTCAAGGATGAGTCAAAGATTAATACCTAAATTATAGAGTATGATGCGAATTTTATGCCTCTGCCTTGGAAATCAAGTTGGGGGAGAAGGAAGTATTGACTGATTTTGAAAGTACTACTTCTCTTGGGTTATAATTTAATCAGATGGATCATGCTCAATTCTGAGAGTGGAGAAAGACTTAAGCCATGTATTTTTAAATAGTTCTGCAAGTTCTGTCAAGCATATAGCTTATCCACTGGCAGGCTAGCTCCAACTGTGCAAAAAGATTTCAAAAGTTTGGGAGTTCTTTATCTCAGAATGCATTGCTCACTAATCAGGATATGATTTTTCCAAATGCCCAAATCATGCTTTGATTATAGTGATAATCTCAAAAGTGACCTGATTCTTTGTGAAATGCTTTATAGAATGTCTGCAATTTTTTGTTAAGAACTGCTTGTTAAATCCTTCAGATTACCCTGGGTACCTTTGGATGGTATGAAAGAGTTTCAAGAACACTCTCTCTGCCCTTAAGGAGCTTAAACATTCAATAAGAACTATCAAGAGCTGTGCATCTAGGGAAAAGTTTATTTTCAAGGTACAATCAAATTGCACTTAAAAGCTGAGAGAATCTGTAAAGTCATAAAGTACAAGGTTCTAAAAATTAAGTGACAGCATTAATACTGGGAATGCAAAATAGCTCCAGATGGTTTAATATCTGATGCAATATTTTAAAGGAATCATTATATCAGTTTAAGGACACAGAATACTGGCTTGAGAAATTATATTATCCTATAATTCTCTTTAACTTAGAACATAGGCATAATTACCTGCTCACTCCAATTCTTGTAATAGGGTAGATACAAGCATTATTGCTTTTCTCACCTGAACAGTTTAATTTTGCAAAGACCTAAAGGGAGCCAATTCTGTAATACCAACCCTGCACCCTCTCTGTTCCCTGGTGTTTTGTGAGGGTGAATAGGAGTGAATTTATTTACTTTAGAAGTGAATAGGCTATTGCAGATGGAAGAGGGTTAAATGTATGATAGACATACATTCTATCATATGATATGTATGATAGACTAAAATTGCATGATCACTCTGTGCTCCACTTTCAAATAAATCCGTTTCATTTCATTCTCAGAAAAATCCTTTTTGGGTGGTTTACAGGTCAGACTTGACAGGTTGAAAAAATAATGAAGCTCAGAGAGATAAAGTTACTTGCCTAAAACCACGCAAGGGAGACTTTTAAAACCCATTTTTTAACCTGAATTCCATATAGGAGATAACATTTGCTCCCTGGGTTGTAGAACATTACTACATGATTGAAATGCAAAAAAGTGAATCATCTTTCAAAGAAACCCAAGTGTGGCTCAGGGTTCGCAATTTTAGCAACTCTCCTTGGGTCTTCCATCTCAGGTTTTAAGAGTCATGATTGTGGTCCCCGATTCAGATTTTGGCTTGGCCACTTATTAGTTCTGTGACTTTGGGCAAGTCGAATAATATTTATTTAACCTCTTTTTACTTTCTTATGAAAAGAATTAATGATATTAATAGCTTCAACCTCATATGAATGTTGTGAGAATTAAGTGGGCAATACACAGGAAGTGCTTAGAACAGTACCAGGCATGTGGCAAATAATAAATATTAGCTGTTTTTATCTTCATGACTCTCAAATTTTGATCTCCAAACCAACTAGCTCTCTTAAGTTATAGACTCATATGTCCTCCTGGTGCTGCTAGTCAGGATGTTTTCCTGAAAAGTCACAGACCTCTCAAATTCATCATGTCCAAAATAGAACTCACCTTTGGCATAATACAAAGAGGTTGTCACAATGAGTGGTGAATAAGCACTGAATAAATTTTAGCAGTTATCATTATGTATTCCCAAGCTATTCTCTCTCCTGTATTCCTTTCGTAAAGGGCACATCATCATCCAGGGAATCTCATCCAGAAAGTTGAGAGGAATCCTAAATTCCTGAATTATCTCTTTTATACTTTATGTTCCCAATGCCACATCTTTTTTGCTTCAGTTATTTGAACAGGTTTCTAATGGTCTCTGGGAACTAAGGCATCTCTCCCTCAACATAAATTCTTAAAATTCAAACAGCAGGCCATTCACTCGCTTGAAATCCATCACTAATATGTATCCAGTCTGCAGGGTGTGTCTGTCACTCCTTTCTCACAATAGTTAATAAAGCCACCTTCTGCTCCAGCCTCACTTCTCAAATGTACCAGATGTTGTATAGCCACATGGTCTTCTGAAATTTTCTGTATATTCTCATTCCTGAGGGCCATTGCAAATATTTTTCAAACTTAGAATAGGCTTTCCTCATCATGGTGAAGAAATATTTTCATCCAAAAGGTTGAGAAACAATGATTATTTGAATACATTTTTTAAAAAATTCAAGAATATGAAATCAAATTCAATATACTGACTTTTGGAGGAGCTAAATATTTGCCAATAGTGGGTGTACATAATTCACATAGAAGATGCTTTGCAAAGAGAGTAGAAATTGTTATTACTAACAGCTTTCTAAGTAGAAACTAGTATAATCCTTTGGATGACAAGAAAACAATAATCAGACAAAGTCTCTTTGTCAAAGAATTGTGAACCCTGAAACAAACCCAAACCTTAAGCATTAAACTGATGTCACCACCATGGAAAGTAGAAAGCATTCAAGCACAACTGAAATACGTCAGTCTCTCCTTTTCACCTAGGTGCCTTGCAAAACCTGATATTAGTTTTTACACTGGTTTCACTGGCATTGATTCAAACTACATGAATGTCTATGGCCACCCTCCTAGAAAACTACCCCTAGTCTCTACAGAGGGACCACTTGGATTTGATCTTGAAAGAGACTATTAGGGAAAATAACAACTGACACATCAACAGAAAAAAAAGAATAATTGTTTTAAAAAAAATCCAAGAAAGGGTGATTATACCAAAAATCTTGAGGAAGAGAAGAAGCAAAGTTCTAAGCATTCCAGTAAGTGGTTGAGTAAAATATTTTGCATGCACCAGTTCAGTAACAGGTCATCTGTGTTGGGTCAATCTGTCTTTTCATACGCAGCTTGTGAATGTAAACCTAGGTCATTCAAAATGTGCTTCCTTTCAGAGTCTTCTGTCTTAAACAGCCCCCAATTAAGAAGTCATCTGAAACCTTCAAAACAAAGATTTGGGCTTTGCTTAGGAACAGTGATCTCTGGTGAGTCCTTCTTTCTTGAGGATGCAGTTCACACTTGCTAGTATGGCACGCAGGACCTCTTGATTATTTCCTTTTAGAGTTTTCCTATGTCATTGCATCTCCACAAACATCACCCTTGTAGTCAGAGCAATATCTCTGGTTTCTATAGCCATGTTGTTTTTTCCTGCCTGCCTGCCTTTGTGTTTTTTTTCTTCTGCCCAGAGTACTCTTCTCTCCTCAAATAAATCTCTTTCAACCCTATATACTCTTATGATTCTTAAAGACTGAGTTAACCTCCTGCTGTATTTCCATCTCTGATCCCCCACATAATAATCGTCCATGTTTCTGTTATACAGAGACTCTACTACAATGATGATGAAGATGATGCTGATGGTGATGTTAGCAAGTATTTTGTCCTAAACTGTGGGCTTTTTGCGATAAGGAGTGTTTCATTCTTTTCTTTAGTCTCAACTTCTAATTCAAGATCTCAGCCATAATACTGTCTATAGAATGAATGAGTAAAGAAAGCATCACAGTATTTGCTGCATATTTGTCTTTTAGATGGCCTATATTAAGAATTGCCTTTAAGATATATGGTAGGCTTTCACGTGTCATTCACTTACAATGGTCATCAATCCAAATACATGTCTGATAGCATGGTTATAGCATGTCTGATGCATTATCTTGTCTGTTTTGTGTGCAACTTATGCTTGGTCCCAATGTTTGGCTAAAGCTCCTGTCATCATGGTGCAAGTTCTCCTGTGCTTTGCACCTTTCTTTTCCATCTCTCCATCAGCACTGAACACAATGGTATAAAGATGCCTCCTCCTCTGCAGCCGGGCTCTGCACAATCTCTGGGGAACCAAGGTTCAGCTGTGTCGGGTCACTTGTCAAACTTTTAGGGTAGTTTCCTCAGAGGATTGGAAATAAAAGGGACTCATGGACTGCCACCCAAGACAAGATTCCCAGATTCCGCTGACCTAATATAACTTATATAATCAGATAAACTAGAAAAATATTGATGATAAATTTGTTATTAGAACTATATGGAAAAAAAATCTTATAGCAAGAAGAAGAATACATACAAAAAGGAAAACAGCTTTGCTGCAGTGATGCAGTAGTTATTTACAGATGACTGTGAAACAGCATATTTGTTTTTAAGCTGGTTAACCTTTAACAGAAAGTAAGAAAGATGTTCACAGTTGTAGCATCATACAATAAACTAGAGCTTCCAAGAGGGGAGCTGTAGCCTTCTTCCCTCTGGGCGTTATGAAGCCCTCTCCCCTTCTAACCTCCCCATCTGAAGCCTAAACAATCTTTGTAGCCATTTAAGCAAGCAAGCAAATAAAAAAGGGAATGCAAAGTTTCCCTGGAGGGCAAGGTAATGAGAGACGCAATCATTCTGATCTAATTTTTCAGACATTTTAAGTCTTCCCTGGTGGGTCAGATAGTAAAGAATTTGCCTGCAATGTGGGAGAGATCTGGGTTCGATCCTTGGATTGGGAAGATCCCCTAGAGAAGGAAATGGCAACCCACTGCAGTATTCTTACCTGGAGAATCCCATGGACAGAGGAGTCTGGCAGGCTACAGTCCATGGGATTGCAAGAGTCGGACGTGACTTAGCAACTAAACCACTACCACCATTATAAAGATAAAAGATACCTCTGGAAGCCAAATTTGTGTTTATTTTTAAGTCTTTATAGTGCATCTTGCTATTGATCAAAGCTTTGCTCTAATGAGCTGAAGAGAAGTAATGGTGAAAATTTTGAGCCATAAGAAGGAAGAAAAACACTTTTCAGTTAAAGTGTATCACATCTATCCTGGCTACTGGTCTCTTTGGGGCATTTTAGTAGACTATCACATAAGTAATGCTGTTCTGTACTTACAGTGATGGGTTTATAACTTGAACGTTTCACTATTTGTTGTAAAATTTCATCTTTCTGCAAATAGGTTTTAGACTCGAGCAATGACTAAGGCAAATGGATACATGAACAATTTGCAGGTAGATCACATTTTATGTCTTAGTTTAAAAATCACTGAAAGGCTCTTTCTATGAAAACTGTCTTAAGTGGCAATCTGGACTGGCATCCTAGCTTGGGCGCTGACTGATGGTAAGTTAGTGTCTTACTACCTTCTGACCCACTCTCTCTCCAGTTACAGGGAGAATGAGGTTCTCTGGCATTATTTGTTCTCTCCTCCCCACCAACCTCTGCCCCATGTACACCAGAGTGGGCTTGTGCCATGGGCTTACATAGACTCAAACCTTCCTTTGTACACCCAAAGAGTCGTGAAAACCCTCTGCTAAGTAGTGGTCCCTCTGCTCCAGGCCCATCATGCTTGCTCCTTCCTTCAATTTTCAAAAGTGAAAGAGAGTGATATAAACATTTATTCCCTAGCTAATAAGATGATAAAATCCAACCCTTTCCTTCTTCCACTCAACCGACACAGAAAACTGGGTGTCAGAACCCATCTTTTCCCTGGTCCCTCCCTTTACAGTGGATGGAGTGCCCCTCCTCTCGGCTAGGCTCTTCTCTTCGCATACTCTCAATCCTATTCCCTTTCATCTCCTCAGTGACCTCAATCTGTCAATCAGCCCTCTGCTCTACCTTCGCTTCTGATTTACTTTCAAATGTACAGAAATGTGGTAGGAACAGAACGCAACTGTTTACATTTTGCCCCATCTGCTCCTCTCTCTCTTTTCATAAGGAATCTCAATTTATGAGGAATCATTTCAGATACACTGGAGCAATACCATACTTCTTTTCTCCTAAATACTGCAGGGTATATTTCCTCAGACATTCTCTGACTTAACCACAGTTTGATGGTCAAACTCATGAAGTCTAATGCTGAAAACAACACCATTATTTAATCCATGACCTGTATTCACATTCCATCAGTTTTCCTAATATCCTTTATAGCTATATTCTTTTCCTGTTCTAGGACCCAATCTCAGATGACTTTCACGTTTAGTTGTCATACTTCTTTAGTCTCCTTAACCTGGAACAGTTCCTCACTCATTTTTATCTTTCTTGAGTTTGACAGTTTTGTAAAATAAGCATCAGTTTTTAGAATGTCCTTTAATTTGAATTTGTCAGTTATTTCCATATTATTTGAAATCAGTTTATCAGGAGGTCCATGATTACCAATATTGGTAATATTAACTTGGCTAAAGTGGTATCTGCCATATTTCTCCACTGTAAAGGTATTACTTGTCCCTTTGTAATTTATAAGTTATCTGTGGGGAGACAATTTGAGACTAGGCTAATACCCTATTCTTCATCCATATTTGACTTATGAATTTCAGCATCCTGTTATTTCTATTCCATAGAAAATTGCCTATTTTCTCACTCTATTTTCTATCCATGTGGACTTATGGATTTTACTTTTAAAAAATGGTTTACTATTTCTATCATGATTTACTCTAATACTCACATTTTCAAGACTTGGTCACTGGCAGTCTCTTTCCTATATCTTTAACCCTTTCTGCTTACTGCTTTCCACCAGCATTTAAACCTACTTAACTCTTTCTAGACATACTTCTCTCTTTACTATGTCTGTGTTTGCTTTCCCCATTTCTTTCTCTCTCATTCACTCTTCATCCTACTACAGTCTATCATTCCACCGAAACTGTCTCATTAAGGCAAAAAATGACCAAGTTGAGAACATTTAGAAACACTCATTTTTGACAACACCTCTTCTCCTCTCTCTCTCTCTACCCCTTCCTGCTTTTTTGGCCGTGCCATGTAGCAGGTGGGATCTTAGTTCCTTGACCAGGGATCAAACCTGTACCCCTTGCAGCAGAAGCTTGGAGTAGTAACCACTGGACTTGGTGACTAAACAACAATAAGGAATATAAACAGTAATTTAGACAGTGTTAGGGATTATTGTGGACTTCCTGGTGGTTTAGATGGTAAAGAATCCATCTGCAATGCAAGAGACCCACCAGGTTTGATCCCTGGGTCCGTAAGATGCCTGGGGAATGAAATGGCAACCCACTCCAGTATTCTTGCCTGGAGAAATCCATGGACAGAAGAGCCTGGTGGGCTACAGTCCATGGGGTTGCAAAGAGTTGGACATTACTGAGCAAATAACACTGTTACTGCACCTTTTTAGTGTTCCGAGATCCTTTTTCTATCAGCCCCGTAAATGCTGGAGTTTCTCATAGCCCTTTCCTCTTCTAACTTTATGGATTCCCGAGGTCCCTATAGGAGTTTGTACACAATTTTAGTATATGTGCTGCTGAAGGGAGCACAGGAGCTTGTATACAGTCTCGCATCTTTCATTGCCACCTAGATTCTGCTTATTCCAAATTCTGTATTTCCAGCAATGACCTGCTTCTTGAGCCTCAGATGTATGTATATCCAATTTCCAACTGGATAGACCCCTTGGGGCATCTTTCAGACCCTTCACATTAAAAATATTCAGAATGAAACTGAATCTGGCCTCTTGACACTGACACCAAATTAAATCTCAGAGACGGAATTTTGTGTAAAGTAGAAAAGAACAGCTTTACAGCCTTGTCAGGCAAAGGGGGCCACAGCTGGCTGGTGGTGGCTTGGTCGCAAAGTCATGTCTGACTCTTGTAACTCCATGGACTGTAGCCTGCTGGGCTCCTTTGTCCATGGACTTCTCCAGGTAAGAATATCGGAGTGGGTTGCCATTTGCTTCTCCAGAGGATCTTCCTGACCCAGGAATAGAACCCAGATTTCCTGCATTGCAGGCAGATTCTTTACTGACTGAGCTACAAGGGAAGATATGCCTTCAAAACTGTGTGTCCCAATCTGGAGGGAGTTGTGAGGAGCACTATAGTAATGTTTCAAAGAGGACATGATCAGCTCATGGACATTATTCTGACTGGCTGGTGGTGAGGTTAAGTGGAAGTTAGGATCACCAACCATCCTACTGGTCTGGGGTCTGCCTTCTTGTGGGACAGCACACAGTTAACTTCTCCCACCTGGAGGGGGTTTCAGTATCTACAAAACAACTCTAAGAGATTGTTATTGTATTCCTTGAGGGGGAACCAGGGCAGTGCCCCAAGGCTGCTCTATTGCTCCTACCTATATTCTCCACATCCTCTCCCTTCCCTAGTTAGCAGCTGTTTGAACCTTCTGGTTGGAACTCAGGAAAGATCATGGAGGCTGAATGAGGCCTATTTCCCATAATCTAGAAATGGGAGACACAGAAAGGTTTTTGTGTCCAGGAGCCCCACGGGGTCCTGCTTGGTGTAGAATAAAATTAATCATCCCACTGCGTAAACAACTTCCTTCTCCTTGTACCCTGGTCAGTAACAAGTACCATACTCATCGGTTTGCCCAAGCCATAAGTCTCTTGTTTCTTCCTTCTCGTCTAAAGCAAACTAGTCCTTGATCCCCTAAGTATTTCTCAAGTTTTCAATTTCTTTCTGCTCCATTCTCCACCCTAAAACAGACCATCATCTATTTCCTTTTTTGCTCAGTCGCTTCAGTCGTGTATGACTCTTTGCGACTCTATGGACTGTAGCCTGCCAGGCTCCACTGCCCATGGGAATTCCTGGGAAGAATATAGGAGTGGGTTGCCATGATCCTTCTGACCCAGGGATTGAACCTGCATCTCCTGTGTCTCCTGCATTGCAGGCAGATTCTTTACACACTGAGGCACCCGGGAAGGCCATCTGTTTCCTAGAAAACTGCACTATCTTCCCCAAGCCATTCCCTGATCTCTAGAATTGCTCTCCACAGACATGTATTGGAATTGTGATAGGTAAGACAGAAGCATTTCTTCCTGTTTCTCCCTTTCCTTCCTTTTATTCTGAGACTGAGGACTAGATCTGGGTTGGAAGGAAGTTTAAAACACAGGTGGAGCTGCAGTTCTATGAAATTATGTCACCAGAGGAGCACATCTTTAAGTCAGCTTAACTTAAAAAAAAAAAAAAGAAAGTTTTCAGAATCTGTGGAGAAAAAATTTCCAAATGGGCTATATTATATATTGGCTTATTTGCTTTTAGGACAATAATTAAATCTGTTTTAAGTACATTAACAGTTGACTAATAGAAACAGATCAACAGTGGTAGACTTGAACAGCTGGATGACATTCAGGTCACTGTTACCAAGCCCAAGCTTGTTCTGCTTGCCACACAACAGACCAACAAATCTCGAGTTGTTGGAACAAGGAATAACAACTTTATAATCAGAAAGCTAGCAGGTCGAAAAGATGACAGACTAGCTTCTCAAAAAACCTTCTCTCCGTCAGAATTTGGGCTCCTTTAATATACAAGAGTGGGGGAGGGGCCCACTGTGCACCAACCAATGGCTGAGCAGGACCGTTAACGGTCGCTGGTTGACTGTTGCTCACTAACGGTTGCTTGCTTGGGGGAGGGGCCCCCTGTGGTACCAACCAGTGGCGGAGCGGCAGCTCCTACCTGCATCGCCCCTATTACACCCTGAGTAGAAAGGTGTGGGAGAAGGCAATGGCAACCCTCTCCAGTACTCTTGCCTGGAAAATCCCATGGACGGAGGAGCCTGGTGGGCTGCGGTCCATGGGGTCGAGTTGGACACGACTGAGCGACTTCACTTTCATGCACTGGAGAAGGAAATGACAACCCACTCCAGTGTTCTTGCCTGGAGAATCCCAGGGACGGGGGAGCCTGGTGGGCTGCTGTCTATGGGGTCGCACAGAGTCGGACACGACTGAAGCGACTCAGCAGCAGCAGCAAAAAGGTGTGACAAGGCTTCCCAGGTACTGCAGCGGGAAAGGGTCTGCGACCAGTGCCAGAGGCAGACAAGACTCGGGTTCAATCCCTGCCTTGGGAAGATCCCCTGGAGGAGGAAATGACAACCCACTCCAGTGTTCATGTCTGGAGAAGCCCATGGACAGAGGAGCCTGGTGGGCTACAGTCCATGGGGTTGCAAAGAGTAAAAAGCGACTGAACTCTCTGTCTCTGTCTCTCTCTCTCTCTCTCTCTCTCTCACACACACATTCTCTCTCTCTCTCTCTCTCTCTCTGAAAGGTGTGACACCAGAGAGCTGTGGAATCTGAAGAGGTACTGGGTGCCCTAGCAACGTCATCCTTTAGCTCTTCTTTTCTGCCCGCTATTGCTAGATTTTAAGTTTTTTTTTTTTTTAAGGCAAAGTTACAATTAGCTAACTATTCTCCATCATTAATTCATTAATCATGTTCATGAGATTTGACTAGCATAAATCAGGGACTTTCTTCTCAAAGTTGTCCTCTGTATTTCTTTTGTCAACTTAGAAAAAAGTGCACAGCATAAGATTTAGGCTTTATTTGGGGCAAAAATGAAGACCGTATCCTGGGAGACAGCATTTCAGAATAGCTCTGAGAACCTGCTCCAAGGAGGTAGTGGGGGGAGGTTAATAATATCTGATTTTGATGAAGGGGCGAATACATGCAATCAAGCACATATTTTTGCAGAAGGTTTCTGCTAGTCCTGAGGAACAGACGTCACCATGAAGGAATTTAATGCTTTTCTAGAGATAAGGAGATATAAGAATTGTACTCATAAAATCAGCTCCTGATAATGTCTAATTATATGAACACCTGTCCTTCAAGTTTTTCCAAAGCCCAGAGTGCCTCATTTCTGCTCTCCACCCACCCTGAACTCTCTTCAGGGGATGTTGAAGGTCAACTACAGAAGCTCATGATTTAATCGTTGTAGAGGGAAATGGCAGGTGCCCTCGTGAAAGTGAAAGTCACTCAGTCATGTCCAACTCTTTGTGACCCCATGGTCTGTCCTTGGAATTCTACAGGCCAGAATACTGGAACTGGTTGCCATTCCCTTCTCCAGGGGATTTTCCTGACTCAGGGATCAAACTGGAGTCTCCCAGCAGATTCTTTACCATCTGAGCTACCAGGGAAACCTGGCAAATACCCTTGGCAAGTACCAAGATGCAGCTGAAACGTTCCCACTCTTGCTCTTCTTCCATGAATACCACCTTTCTTGCATTTCTCCTTCCTCCTCCCCTTGGTTTCAGTTTCCCCTCTTTTGTCCTCTTACCTCAGCTCTCTTTCACCTCACATTCTTCACTAGGTATAGGATTGGCCACAAAATTCATTGGGTTTTTCTGTCAGCTCTTACTGAAAAACTCGAATGAACTTTTTTGGGCAACTCAATATTTCTTGATTTTTTTCAATTTATCTCCAAACAGAGTACTAGATTTTCTCATATTTAAAGAATGTTCAGGGCTTCCCTGGTGGCTCAGTGCTGAAGAGTCTGCCTGCCAATGCAGGAGACACAGGTTCAATTCCTCATTTGGAAAGATTCCCACATGGCACAGAGCAGCTAAACCCAAACACTACAACTATTGAGCCTGTGCTCTAGAGCCTGGAAGCCACGACCACTGAAGTCTGGAAGCCTGGACCCTGTGCTCCACAACAAGAGAAACCACCACGATGAGAGGCCTGCACATCGCCCCTAGAGAGTAGCCCCTGCTCGCCGCAACTAGAGAAAGAAGTCCGCGCATCAATGAAGACCCCACACAGCCAAAGTAAATTTTTAAAAATTACAAAAAGTGTTCACCATTCACAGCCCTTTTCTTCCTATTGCCTATCACATCTCATCCTAATCCCCACTCCTATTCTTTTTTCCCTGCCTTGTATTCCACTCAAGTCGTTCTCACTAAAATCCCCATAGAAGCAGAATTCATGGCTTGACTTTAACTCTTTCGCACTTCCATTCCATTTTGGGGGTGTTTTCCTAGGGTTGCTGCTACTACTATTGCTGCTTCCTCTGACGGGACACTCAACACCCATCACCTTCCAGCACTCTGGCTGCCCTCTTACGCTTATGTACCAGGAAGGGAAGAAGGCCTTCAAGACAGGGCTATGCATCCACGTTTCACAGTTGAAGGGAAAGTCACAGTCCTCTTAAACCTTGGTGGAGGACGATGCTCCACTCTATTTGCCTTGTTCATCCTTCTGCACACTGTGTTTCCAGTCTCTTTTAAACCACCCCTTGGACCCAGTGCCTGAATTCACCATTGAGCAGAGACCTCCCCCTCTTTCCTAGACTGGACACTGGGGGGCCAAGGTCCTGTCACTGCTGGCACTGTGGGTTGGCATGGCCTCCTGGCACCCTTAGTCATCCGATCTGGGCTTCCCACAGTTGGAAGACAGCAGGGATTGGGGTGGAAGTTGGGGAGGTGTGTGTGTGTGTGTTGGGAGGGAATGATCATGATTTAATTGCTGCCTGGAACACCCTCACTGGTGGTGGGATTGCTCTGAGTCTCTATGCAGCCTGATCTTGTTGTGCCAGGAGACCCCCCTGGGCACCATGCTGCTCTTTGCTGCACCAGCAAAGAAAACCAGAGGGGTTGATATTTCTTCTCCTTCTTAACCCACAAGGACCTGAGCCAAGAAAGTGGGGGAAAAAAACAAATTTTGAAAAAAATTTTTTTTCTCCCTGGAGACATTCATTTCACATATAAATTTTTCTGCATTTCTTAACCAAGTGGCATGTGATGTCCATTTAGAGTTGCCCCTTGCTCAGTTTGAGATCTCATGCAATTCCTGACAAAGGAGAATAAGTCTACAAACCAGATGGAGAAATCGAAAAATGCTGTCCTGAAGCCAGGGGGTGTGCTGAGCATCAGGAGAATAAAGTTTGGGACTTCCCTGGTGGTGCAGGGCTTAAGCTTCCATGCTTCCCATGCAGGGGGCATGAGCTTGATCCCTGATCAGGGAACTAAGATCCCTACATGCTGTACGTGGCCAGGAAAAATAAATAAATGCAAATAACATAAATTTCAACATAGGAGAAAACACTGAGAAGCTGCCTGTGCTATGTAATTTTGTCATGACTCCCAGAAAGACAGTAAGAGGGGTCCCGGCTGACCCATCCCACACAGTCCTCAAGAGTTCGCCCTACACTGTCCTGGCATCGGAGAAGGGAAAACAAGTTTTTTAATCCCCAAACTCCTCAAATATTGTCTTCACCTTGTTTCGGGATTTTAAAATCCTGGGTTTCAAGGTCAATAGATTAATAGTCCCAACTAATGTGCTGCAAATCTGCAATTAAAAAAAATATATCGGTCTCCTGTGACTGGCATCTACTAGCCTATCACTTGGTATCCTTCCCTGCCTTTTTTGCTGGAGATCCAAATGTTTATTTTGAATGCTGCTCAGAAAAAGAGCGACAGAAGTCGAGAATATGACTCTTACTGTCAAACATCAGTTGGTGTGAGAGCATCTGTAAATCCCTCTCAAAACAGGAAAGTGAATAAAAAGGACAGGAGTATGAGGCGTCCAAATGTATCAAGTGTAATATTGATAGAAAAAGGGATGTATGCTTCTGTTAATTGCTTGTCAAACACACTTCTCTCTCCTCCCTTTTACTCTAGCTTAATTCATGTTTATATGGTATATCTGGGACCATAATCTGACTTCTTTGCGAGTTCCAAAATATTTGTTGTCCTTATACAGGAAAGATAGCACGGGTGGGTCTGTAATTCTTGGGTCTTGGTCTTTGATAGGCAGAGAGCATGCAAAGCCATTAAACACAGCAGGATATGCAGAGACCAGGATATAAACCTAAAAGCCTTTTTTTATGGCCTGGGTTTTCTGTAACTGCCTCTTTGCCTGGGTTTCATGGAAAACTGTCTATGGGAGATGTCTTAGTAGAGAACCAAAAGCCACTGGCCCAGTGATCTGCATTATAGCAATGCTGACTGCAGCAAACTTAGAGTGGACACATATTTTAATCAACCTTGTGAGGCACTTGCTTAACCATCCACATCAACCATTCCAGCTTGATCCATCTTAAGAACACCTGCTACTGGCCGGGTCTCATTATCTGAGGGAAGGTGAAGGTCAGGGATCACGGGATGGCACTGATGGGGCTGCAGGCGGTTGGCAGACAGGATATTGCCAACTCTGCAAAGCTGGTTTTACATCAGCTCCCAAGACTTCTGGTCCTGCTGTATCATCCACATGCCCTCCACCCCCACCAGCCCAGCTCCTTGGAAGCACTGACTTTACCCGTTTCATGCACTGCTCAGTTTTCTGAAGGTTTGCTTCTAGCTTTCTTCCCCACACACGGATGCATTGTCACATTCAGTGAACGGTTTCCATTCTTCTGATTGGCTATATCACATACTCCCTCATTTTAAACCTCATACATTTCTGAATGTTTCACCTGGGGGTCATGTATGTTTTTGGTGTTCAGTCTTTAAGTCGTGTCTGACTGACTCTTTCGTGACCCCATGGACTGTAGCCCTCCAGGCTCCTCTGTCCATGGAATTTTCCAGGCAAGAACCCTGGAGGGGCTTGCCATTTCCTTCTCCAGGGGATCTTCCTGACCCAGGGATCGAACCCACATGTCCTACATTGCAGGTGGATTCTTTACCACTGAGCCACCGGGGAAGCCCAGGGGGTCCTGTATATAGCCTTTGTTTGCTTCCCCACCCACTACAGTTGGTGCACCCTCGTTCTACTTTCTGCCCAGTGTTTTCCTCTCATCATCTAATATAATGCCCAATTCCCAGGAGCACAACCAACTTGGAGGTGCCGCCGGGACCCAGATCTGCCCAGCACAGAACCTTCAGGCATTTAACTGAGTGCACCTAAGCTCCACCGCAGGTATTGGCACCGTTAAACTCAGCGGGTCCCACACTGACATCTTCTTTGGCACCCTGTATTTTCCCTAGGTTGACAGTATCTCCTAGGCAACAAAACGTGGGAGCCTTCTTAACTGCTCCATCCCTCTAAGTCTCCCACAGAAAATAAATCTCTTAACCCGATCAGTTTTTCACTTTATAACTATTTCTCACACCATCACATCTTCTGTCACCTGACCAGTCCTATCCTAGGACAGATACACTCTGGCAGGGAATATCGTACCAGCCCCACAATCACTTTGCCAGTCTCAGGCATTTTTCCCTTGCAAATTCATCTTTTGCAAAGCCAGCGGGGTGATCTATTCAAAATATTAAGCCGACTGTGTCATTCCACACCTCGGAGCATTTTGCTGGGTTTCCAGGACCTGCAGATGAATCCAGAACTCCCTAAGGTGGAACAGGTGTTCCACCTGCATCCAGCCCCATGCCCCCTCCAGCATCTGCTTCTGTATTTCATACTGAAATGACACTGGTGGTTTCTGAACTCACAGACCACGCCTTGCTTTCCTGTGTTTGCTCACACTATTCATCTGCATGCAAGGTTTTCTTCCTTATTCTCCTCATCCTTTAAGAGAGGCTTCAAGTCCTACCTCCCTGGGAAGTCTACACAATTTCACCCTCGCTGCTGCTCACATCCACTGTGGTAGGTGACGGGCTCTCTTGCATGCGTGCCTGCTAAGTCGCTTCAGTCGTGTCTGATTCTGTGCTACCCTGTGGGCCGTAGCCCACCAGGCTCCCCTCTCCATGGGATTCTCCAGGCAAGAATGCTGCAGTGTTAGCTATGCCCTCCTCCAGAGGCTCTTCCCAACCCAGAATCAGAGCCTCTTGTGTCTCCTGCATTGGCAGGCAAGTTCTTTACCACTAGCGCCACCTGGGAAGCCCTGCGAGATTTCTGGGGTTCCCATAACTTGTTTTCTCCCCTCTACTTACACTGACAGTAAGGCCTTGGGCCGTTCATGTCTCTCCTCCACTAGGCTTTGAGTTCCCTGAGGTCAGATTCTGTTACTTTGTACTACCAAGCACAGTGCCTAAAGGAGCATGCTTTCCGCTACTGATTGTTGAAAGACCAACTTACTCAGTATCTCTAACTTCGAGTTTTCCTGGGTAAATCAAGATGTAGGAAAGAATAGGAAAGACAGAAAAGAATTATGTCACTGGAACAGTCTCTTTCTGCCTGACCCACAGCAAGCCAAAATGCTGAGACCCCGAGGCTTACAGCAAAGAGCTTGATTCCTAAGGCAGCTAAGCTAGAAGACTTAGCTTATTACTTACCTCATTCTCATTACTTAGGAGAACATTCCTCCAATCCACTTTGTGGAAGGTAAGGGGCTGAGGGTATTTATGAATAATAAAGGAGCAGGGCAGTCTCAGATGTGGACAGCTTGGGGAACGTGGGGAGCATGAGGAAGTGTGATGGCAAAAAGGTGTGGTCATCCTAGTTCCATGCAGGCATAATTGGGCCACGAACCTCTCCGCGTTCTTAGGGTGGAGTTTTCAGCCCTCTGATGGAGAAAACCTGACCTTCACGTGTGCCTGGTTGGAGAGTCTGTGATCCTATCCAGTCTGAACCAGCTCAGCCTGAACTAGATGCAGCTGACTCCAAGTTCTTAGAAAACACTTGGGGAAAACATGCCATTTGAAGGGCATGCGAGTTTTAAAAACGACCTTGATTACTCAGGTGAAATGGATTTGACTAATAATTACCCACGGTTTCAAGAATGCATCATTTATATTTTGCTACACCTGACTGTAAGTGTAATTGCTTAAGAGAAACAGAAGTGAGGGGGTACCACAAGTTTGAAATCAGGAGGAAAGGGGATGACAGAGGATGAGATGGTTGGATGGCATCACCAACTGGATGGACGTGAGTTTGAGGAAGATCTGGGAGTTGGTGATGGACAGGGAAGCCTGGCATGCTGCAGTCTATGGGGTCACAACAAGTCAGACACGACTGAGTGGCTGAACTAAACACAAGCAGGGGACTGAAAGTAGCAGGGATGGGAGATGGGCAGGAGAGAGGTCAGGAAAAGCACTAGGAGGACCTGACATTTAAGTGGGGGCCTGAGGAAAGAGAGCAAGAGGTCTGGCTAGTAAAAATGGGCTCTGGAGCACCGTCTAAGGGGTCCTATGTTGTTTATAATAAAACAAACAGTGTTACAAACATAGTTAAATAAAAAAAAAACCAACAACAAAACCCACTGACTCCTTTGCTTATTCCAGCAGTGGTCACGTATCAGCCAGTGAAGTACTGGGTTCTTATCTAGGGCAGGCAATTTAGAGGGGGAATTACTGTGAAAGGAGAGAGAAAGTGGTAGCAAAGTGCCCTAGGAAGAGATTCACACTCTTAGATGGAAGGCTGTCCCTACCAGTCATTGCTAGGTAGGGAACGAGCTCGCTCACTTCAGGCCATAAGCCAGGCCTGCTTACTCTCTGGATGGTGTCAGTGACTCAACACCTTGGAATAAGCAAGGAGCCACCACCCATCAAAAGTGCAAAATGAGATCCTCTCCAGGTAACCTACGCAGTCCTCTCATAGCCCATGGACCCCGAGGCCATCAGCTCCCCTGGCTTGGTTTTGTTAAGGAGAAGTTTTCCAAAAGCAGACGTCATTGGTGAGAAAGGGAAATCTTATTCCAAGCAAGGAATGTCAGGGAGCTTGAAACTGGAAGAAGGCAGGTAACAAGCCATTTAGTCTGTGGAGCGTAAGAATCATGGGAGATGCCACTGAAACGTTATGGTAAGTGGGCTGGTATGATACTTGAACTCTGGGTTTTTCCTCTGATGCTATGTGTGGGTAAAAGCTGTCTGGGTAAAAGGCCGGACCTGGGAGCTGAAGTCTCACTGCAGTTGAGTCAGATAAGGACATGGCTATCATCACCAATAAAGCAATCTATGCCACAGGTTGGTACGTGCTGGCCCAGCACTGCTATCGGTGCCCCTCTGCACGTTCGCCACTGTGGTCCCTGCTGCCACCACCAGAGGTGCCTTGTGTTGGCATCTTTTCATCTTTAGCGCCTCACTCCTGCTTGAGTGGGTGCCTTTGATGGTTCAAGCTTTGGGTATGTGACAAGTTTTCTGCCAAGGGAACCTGGCAAAACAAACATTGCCTGTTTTCCACATTTACTTTGCCTCTCAGCTTATCTGGTGGGGGTTTCCCCAAATACAGATGGAACTAGGCAGCTTAAAAAATTTTTTTAAAGACAAATTCCAACATGCTATTATTTAAATCAAACTTTTCAGTTGTAATTATTCATTTCCTTACTAAAGTAAGATTAGAATTGGAAGTCATACATATCAATTACACATTAACTCAATAATATTACAAGCTAATTCTAGTTTTACAGTCAAGGCAATTGCTAACCTCAGAATAGATTTTTTTTTTCCCCTTACAAATTTTCACTTAAAAATCAGTTTGGAGCTCTTATTTTCCCCAAAGAAATAATTTTTTTCATATATAGTTTTCTGGGCCAGGAAACAGACTTCAGTTTAACTCTGCATGTATCAATGGTAACAAAGAGGGAGGGATGTCCACTTACATGTTCACTGTTTTTTCAAATGCATGTTTCATTCTCTTTTGCAATAGCTTCTGAATGCATTTTATGCAATATGACAGGGGCTAGAATCCCCAACTTCATTGCATGTTCCAAAATACTTGTCTTTATACAGAAAGACAGCTTGGCAGGGTCTGTAATTCTTGGGTCATACTTTTTTTCTTTGGAGGACTATAGGGCAAAACTCCTATTCTAACCCTGTAGTAAGGTTTGAGACCAGTCTGATTCTTTTTCTCTTAACATTTTTACTTGCATGTTAAAAGATTCTTTACCTTTGAGGTCCAGTAATGTTACCAATTGCTTATCCAGTGTTGGCTACATCAACTTTCTTCCTTCACCCTCAAATTACCTTCCACGTTTTCCTCTTCAGAAGGAAAAGCGAAGCTAAGTTGTGGGTATCCAGCCCCATCCCCTCGTACCTACTCTTGGACCTTGTCCGTTTAGTTATGCTCACCTGACTTGTCCATTTCCTCTTCTCTGTGGGGGCCCCTTTCTCCTGAGTCATCAGGCTATCTTCTCCACATCATTAAAAATGACATTTTCTCTGACCCCGATAAACCTGCAAGCTTCTGCCTTTCCCCTCCCTTTGCATCACCACCAAACTCATTAGAGGAAAAATGTACAATCATTATGTAAGTAATGAGACCTTGCAACTCATTTATATAACCCATAAATGACGAACATATGAAGAAGGGGAAAACCCAGTATGTTGCAGAGGGAGGACTGTTTTGCTTCAGAAGCATCCTTCAGCGTTTACATTTGTGAAATCTGTTGGAAGACATGGAAGGCAACTCAGAAAATAACCAGCAAAATTAAGGCCGCAAAACACCTTACGTTCTACTTTTACACTTTCTCTCCTGCATGACTGAAAATTTCTTCATTAAACTGGAGATTCCTTATTCAGGATTCCCCAAGCTCCTAACACACTGCTTGCTCTACTTGTGTGAGATTTTGTGTCTGAATTGTCACAGATATTTATTCAAAATTCAGACCTACCCCAGAATTCTCTGTGGCCAATCCACTTCAATTAGCTTGAAGTTAGCTGACCTGCTAGGTCAAGAATAAACAATGAGCATATGAGGAAGGAAAAAAGCAATATATTGTGGAGGAAAGCCCTGCTTTGCTACAAAAACATCCTCCAGTAAATTACATTTGTAAAATCTGTTGGGGAATATGGAATATAAATGAAAAAATAAGCAGTTATTTATTTGGAGTTATCCAACTCCATTCCGTCCCATCTCCGCTTGCTTTTCCACTTTCCTCTTCCGGGGCAAGTGGACTCCCAAGGCTTTTGCTGTCACGTTGTTCCAGGCAGGCGACTCCCAGAGTCCTATCGCTGGCCTTTCACACAACACCTTCTCTATTTTTCAGTCTGATATCCTTATCTGGGGGTCCTAAATTTGAATATGTCAAAATTTCAACCTCAAACTCATCAAAACCAGTTTCTAACTTCCTTTTTTTTTCTTTTAAAAATATACTTTTAGGTGAAATATAGTTGAATTAACATGTTGTGTTAATTACTGTTGTACAGGAAAGTGACTCAATTATACATACATGTATATCTCTACCTATATATGTATATGTGATTTTTCTTTCTTTGGGGGCTTTCCAGATGGCGCAGTGGTAAACAAACCCACCTGCCAATGCAGGAGATGAAGGAGATGCAGGTTCGACCCCTGGCTCAGGAAGATTCCCTGGAATAGGAAATGGCAACCCACTCCAGTATTCTTGCCTGGGAAATACCATGGACAGAGGAACCTGGTGGGCTACATTCCCTGAGGTCGCAGAGTTGGACATGACTGAGCATGCAGGCCCTACATCTTTGTCCATTCATCTGTTGTCTATCTCCTTCCTGACTCCTCTATTTTCATGACCATTTTTACTGGCCTCATGATTACTCAAGCTCCTGCCTTCTTTCAACGTGTCTCTCAATACAATCACTTGCCAGGTTATTTTCTTCCACTTTTGTAATAGCCCTCAAATCACTTTCCTCCCTCCTACTCTCAATAGACATCATGAGGCTGTAGGTCCTTTTTCTCCTTGGCTTAGATATTAAAGCAGCATCTCCTGTCAATCCATCTTCCCAACATTACATATACATTTGCTGTCAGAATAATCTTCTCAAAAACACTGTGGTTCTCTATTGCCACCAAATGAAAAAGAGAGAGAAAGAAAAAAAGTAGAAAACAAAAGCAGCAACAAAATGAAGTCGTCCTCTGGTTTCTAAGGGGTTCTTCAATATATTATTATATTCTATCATGCACTCTAAACCAAACTACATTCAGTGCTCCTGCTCCCCCCCTGAGCAAGAGTCCGTGTCAGGAACGCATTCTATAGAGTGTTTAGGGAGAAAAGGCTCGCCAGTGCTCAAGACTAACATCACCTCCTTATCAAAACCTTTCTTGATCTCCCCAGCTGGATGTGTGAGCTTTCCCTTTGAGCTGTCTTAGAACATTATCAGGACTCTTCTTGTGACGTTCATCTGTTCAAAATATATTCTGATAATGAAAGGAACTGTGATATCTCCCACAGGGGACTGCTATTACTGAACCCAGGAGTCACGTCTGATATATGCCTACATCGGCCATGATACTTCTCCCTGAGTACATGTATGTGTCTGATAGAACCAAAATGAGCAAACACACGTCCCTCTTCAAACCATTGTTTTTAAAGAATCAAAAGTACGACATAGTCAAGGTCATTTTAAAAAAGATTGTTACCTAGTATTATAAAGAGATTGCGCCGCACACAGTTTCCTGTGAGAGTTACACCTGGACTATTTAAAGATATTTTTTGTTTGTTTCTGTCTTCTCTGCGTGAATTGTGAAATCAAAAAGACAGGTGGAATGGAGGAAGCCTAAGCAAGCTAACTCAGCCAACACTGGTAGCTGTCTGTCACTGGAGCTTGTTGCCTTGGAAGAGGAAGTTGTTTTTCTGCATTGCACCAGAAAAAAAGCAATGCAAACATACTTGATGGGAGGGCTATCCCAGACGTAGGAAACTACTAGAGGGAATATTTTTCCTTTGCATCCTTTCCTGATGGTCCTAAGAATAATGAGATCATTTGAAAAGAGAATGAAAGAAAAATTTCTGTAATTATTTGAAAATAAAATATTTTAGAAATGTCTATTCAGTTGCTGACAAGGATAGCAATGAAATTCATTAATATTTAGTTATCCCAAACACAAGACATACTTGTCAAGTTTTCAGAGAATGAACCTCAGCTTTCATTTTAGTAAGGTTAGAGTACAATTTGGACAAACCAACAGTTTTCCAATAAATACAATAAAGCTTCAAATGCCTCTCTTTGTTGTTCAGTTGCCAAGTGTTCAGTTGTGAACCTGTGGACTGCAGCACACCAGGGTTCCCTGTCCTTGGTTATCTCCCAGAGTTTGCTCAAATGCCATGTCCATTGAGTCAGTGATGTCATCCAACCATCTCATCCTCTGTCAACCCCTTCTCCTGCCTTCAATCTTTACCAGCATCAGGGTCTTTTCCAATGAGTCAGCTCTTCGCATCAGGTGGCCAAAATATTGGATCTTCAGCTTCAATATCAGTCCTTCCAATGAATATTCAGGGTTGATTTGCTTTAGGGTTGTCTCTTTATAATTTTTATGTGCAGTCTTTCGGATTCTCAAGTAGATATAGGCTATTTGTACACTTAGTCATGGGCTTCTAACATAAATTAGGTTAAAACTCCATTGAAAAGAATTTGCTTTTTTTGACACAACACTTTAGTTTTATAACAAGTAGAACATTTTTGAACATTTCAACTTTTTGAAAAAATTGAAAGAATTTTCAACAAATGCTGATAGGCATCAAGACTCTACCATTAACTGTTATTATATTCACTTTATCACCTATCCATTATTCTGAAAAATGGATCCTTGGAAGAAAAGCTGTGACAAACTTAGCATATTAAAAAACAGAGACATTATTTTGCCAACAAAGGTCCATATAATCAAAGCTATGATTTTTATAGTATTCATGTATGGATGTGACAGTTGGAGCATAAAGAAGGCTGAATACCAAATAATTGATGCTTTTCAACTGTGGTGTTGGAGAAGACTCTTGAGAGTCCCTTGGACTGCAAGGAGATCCAACCAGTCCATCCTAAAGGAAGTCAGTCATGAATATTCATTGGAAGGACTGATGCTGAAGCTCCAATACTTTGGTCACCTGATGTGAAAGGCTGACTCATTGGAAAAGACCCTGATGCTGGGAAAGATTGAAGGCAGAAGGGGATGACAGAGGATGAGATGGTTGGATGGCATCACCGAATCAATGGACATGGAGTTTGAGCAAGCTGTGGGAGATGATGAAGGACAGGGAAGCCTGATGTGCTACAGTCCATGGGGTTGCAAAGAGTTGGACACAACTGAGCAACTGAACAACAATCCATTCTCCTAACCTTCTAGAATTCCCACCCCCCATAGAAAACTCCTTCATGCCTTTTCTTGTGCATCCCACCCGCTCTTCACAAAGGCAGACTTTAGAATTTCACCCACCTTAGATTTAAAATTCACATTTAAATGTCTCTTAAGGACTTCTTGACTGCTTACATCATTTTGAAGTAGTTAGAAATTCACATGAGCCCTTTAATTTTAAAGTTAATCTGTGTAATGAATATTCTGCTTTCTAGACAAAAAAAAAAAAAAAAATCAGAACCCACATTCCATGAAGAATCATATCTTTAGATAGAACATGTCTGGGTGGCATTTAGAATCATCCTTTTGGGTGAGTTCATCTCTTTAGAGGTCAGGTCTTCATTTGTTAAATGGAGTTATAAATACCAACTCTATACTCACCTCAGAACCGTTGTGAAGGTGAGAAGAAGAAGCAGTTAAAATTTCCATAGAGAGGTACAACATTCATACCTGTGTAATCAGGCAAGTTGTACTTTGCAGGTGCAGCTTTGGAGATCCATGCTTTTCTAAATAAACATTACAAGCCTCATTTCTGGGAAAATTTGGTAGAATCCCATCATTGGCTCAATGTGCTGTAGTTCCATTTTTCTCATTAAAGACATTCAAATTCTCACACTGACAAAGCATGTCACTATTTTCGGCAGTGACCTGTAATAATAATATGCTTATTTTTAGTGCACTCTACTAATTCAAATCAATTTTATTTTTTATTGTTAATTAGATGGGGATTTAAGAATAAAAGAATGCTAAGGCCTTTTCCCTATATCCTAGTTACAGGCCATTTTTGAATTCTTGCTTCAATGACAACAAAAAGAATTGACAGCTGATCCTTGTGATTCAAAGCAATTTCCACCCCACTAAATTATTCTGGATGTCAAGCACATGAAGCATTTCAGATAGAAGTTGTTAGAAAATGAGTAATATAACCATTTTGTGTAAATATCTAAATAAATAGCTTTGATGAATTTTTTATTTCTCAAGTGAATATTCTGTTGGAGGTACATATCTATGTATAATTAGGAATTCTACAGCAGTGATTTCAATCTTGAGATCCTCAATATGAAAGTTAAATTAACTCAGATTAAAACTTAATGAATTTTACTGTTTGAAGGTCATAGTGTTCATTAGGATGGAGAAATTGAAAACAACCTAAATATCCAGCTTTGGAGAAGGATGAAGTAATTTATGGCATGTGACACAAGAGGATATTCTATTGCCAGCACATTCAGAGTTACCAACCTATGTGTAATTTTCTTATAAGTTAGCATAGAAAAAGATAGGTGATATGCATCATAATATTAATACTGGTTAGGGCAGGATCATGGTATTATGATGTATTAAGATTTGATGATCAAATTTCTTTCTTAAACTGGAAACAGTGACAGACTTTTTTGGGCTCCAAAATCACTGCAGATGGTGACTGCAGCCATAAAATTAAAGGATGCTTGCTCTTTGGAAGAAAAGTTATGACCAACCTAGACAGCATATTAAAAAGCAGAAACATTACTTTGCCAATAAAGGTCTGTCTAGTCAAGGCTATGCTTTTTACCAGTAGTCATGTATGGATGTGAGAGTTGGGTTATAAATAAAGCTGAAAGCTGAAGAATTGATGCTTTTGAACTGTGGTGTTGGAGAAGACTCTTGAGAGTCCCTTGGACTGCAAGGAGATCCAACCAGTCCATCCTAAAGGAAATCAGTCATGAATATTCATTGGAAGGACGCTGAAACTGAAGCTCTAATACTTAGGCCACCTGATGTGAAGAACTGACTCATTGGAAAAGACCCTGATGCTGGGAAAGATTGAAGGCAGGAGAAGGGGTTGACAGAGGATGAGATGGTTGGATGACATCACTGACTCAATGGACATGGCATTTGAGCAAACTCTGGGAGATAACAAAGGACAGGGAACCCTGGTGTGCTGCAGTCCATAGGGTCGCAACTGAACACTTGGCAACTGAACAACAAAGAGAGGCATTTGAAGCTTTATTTATTGGAAAAATGTTGGTTTGTCCAAATTGTACTCTAACCTTACTAAAATGAAAGCTGAGGTTCGTTCAGGGTGAAAAGTCCCTGATGCTGGGAAAGATTGAAGGCAGGAGGAGAAGGGGACAACAGAGGATGAAATGATTGGATGGCTTCACCAACTCAATGGATATGAGTTTGAGTAAACTCCGGGAGCTGGTGATGGACAGGAAGGCCTGGCGTGCTGCAGTCCATTGGGTCGCAAAGAGTCAGACACGACTGAGCGACTGAACTGAACTGAACTGAAGATGTTTGATGATCAAATTTCTTTCTTAAACTACTTTTATTTCTCTCAAGTTAACTACAATGCTTGCAATAAACTGTGCTTTGTACTAGAAATATTCCAGTATTTTTTTCTTAAAGTATGAGTTCTTATTTAAAAATACAAACATTATAGACATGCATAACTTAGAAAATAAAAAATCTTATAATCTGGTATTTCAGAGGCAATGGCTTTTTTTAATATATACACACACACACACACACACACACACACACACATCACATCACATAAAGGTTAAGAGTATGGAATTAGTCATACCTGAGTTTGATTCCAACTAGACTCGATGGACATGAGTTTGAGTAAATTCCGGGAGTTTGTGATGGACAGGGAGGCCTGGAGTGCTGTGATTCATGGGGTGGCAAAGAGTCAGACACGACTGAGTGACTGAACTGAACTGATGCTGTGTGGTCTTAGAAAAATTATGTAATCACTTTAGGACTTATTTTTTTCATGTGTGAAATAAAGACAATGATAGTAAAACATTTCATAAAGTGCCTAACATTATTTATTTACTAAAAATTAGTTTGCATATACATATATACATTTTTAAAATAGAGATGGAATAGTTTACATGCTTTTTTTTTTTTAATCTTCTTTTCCTATACAATATATCTTGGACATCAGTTCAGTTCAGTTGCTCAGTCATGTCTGACTCTTTGCGACCCCATGGACTGCAGCACGCCAGGGCTTCCCTGTCTACCACTATCTCCCGAAGCTTGCTCAGACTCATGTCCCTCCAGCCATCTCATCCTCTGTCATCCCCTTCTCCTCCTGACCTCAGTCTTTCCCAGCATCAGGGTCTTTTCCAATGAGTCTACTCTTCATCAGGCTAAAATACTGAAACTTCAGCTAGAGGTAGAGGTGGAGGAGAAGATAAAAGAAAATCAAATCGAAAAGCAAAATCAGGTCAGAGAGGAGGGAGAATGGTGAACAGGAATCAAAAGACTTCATGTAAATCCTGGATTTACCTTTAATTAGCATTGGCCTTGGGCTGATCTGTCACATTCTGTCTCAATTTTCTTTCAGCTTTAAGATCCTGTAATTTATTCTCTATTGGGTTAAAAACCTAGGATTTATGTATTTATGATTACTTATTGTTATTTTTAAATGTGCCTGGCACTTCTTAGAAATCCCCACTCTGAAGCGGTAACACAGAACTTCAAGTAAGGTGGTCTTTAGTTTCTGATTTCTCATGTAAATATTACAGTCTTTAGACATCCTAACTAGAGCTGGCTGTTTGCGTCTCCGATTGGAACTTGGTATGTTCTGGAGCATGGATTTGTCCAGGGCATGGTTTGCAGCAAGGAGTTTGGGTTAGTTCTTGCTATAACTCACCTCCTTCTCAGCCCCTCATTTCTCCTCTGGAATGTGGATCTTTTCCATTTAACCTTCTATGATTCTCTAACCTCCATGTGGTTTCACATTTGATCAATCAGCAGAGAGAATCAGGAACATAGCATTCTCCAGGTCAGTGATTCTCAAGCTTCAATGCATCTAAAAATCACCTGAGATCTTTATAACAGCAGGTCTGAAGTGGGACCCATACCTCTGCATTTCTAATAAGCCTCAGGTAAGAACTAGGCTGCTGTTTCACAAACCACAGTTCAAGTAATAAGGAGCTAAGTCAGTCTAGAAAAGAAGTGAGAACAAGGTGTTCCTTAAGCAGAGCAGCCTACCAGGGCATTCTTGCCACAACTGGTCAGATTCAACTAACTGAGCAGCAACAGGTCGAAAGCATAATCAGTTCCTTTCTTGTCCTTCACCTTGCCCTGGAGCATTTTTCCCTTTCCCAGGCAAAATGACTCAATACTCAAAGGCTCCTCCTGCTGTCTTAAATCTCAAGGTGGGTAATCAAGAATGAGGTTTTAAGCAATCAGCAATAGAGAGGAAAAAATAGAGGAAAGAAACGAAACACCCACACATTGAGAACAGAGAAGTCAGGAAATCACTCTGAGAGACACAAAAAAATTGTATTCTTTGCTTCTACAATCCCCAAATTTTAATTTTTTAATTTCTCCCCAAATGTAGTTAAATTAATAACATGCTTATCATTAATAATTTGACCAGCAATGAAAACAATAATGTAAAAATTACCTAAAATCCTTATTTTCACATACAACTACTGCTAATATATTGGAAAACATAGAAACTTCTATGTTGGTGTGACTGTACACACACACACACACCCTGTTAAATTTTACATAATTAAATGCATTTTTCACATTGTATTACAAACTGTCTATTTTTACAAAATAAGTTTACCTATTAATGTCTTACTGCTAGTAGTTTATTGAATACACTTGAAGTATAACATTGGGTAAATTTAAGCTGAACACATATTACTTTGATATTTATATATTATAATAATTACTGATGTAGCAATATTTATCATATTACATAATTATAGTACAGTATTATTATTTGTATTTGTACCCCTAATACCATCACTTTTACTACTGTCTCCCTCCACTCACCATCCCCTAGTCACCACCATGTGACTCTCTGTTTTTCACAGGTTTAACTTTTTGATATTACACATATAAGTGATATCATACAGTACTTGTCTTTCTCTATCTGAATTATCTTGTTTAGCATAATGTGCACAAGCTTAATCTGTGATGTGGCAAATGGGAGAATATCTTCCTTTCTCAAGGCTGAATGATATTCCATTGTATATACATTCCACATCTTTTTTTATCCATTGATTCACTGATAGATTTGGGTTGTTTCATATTTTGCCTATTGTGAATAATGTGATAAACATAGGTGTGTATATATCTCATCAAAATCCTGTTTCCATTTGCTTTGTGTGTGTATATATATATACACCCAGAAGTGGAATTGCTGAATAGTATAGTAGATCTATTTTTATTTTTTGAGGGACCTTCACATTATTTTCCATAGTGGTTGGGCCAAGTTACATCCCCACCAGTAATGTTTAAGGGTGTCTGTTTGATCATGTCCTCGACAAGGACCTGCTGTCTCTTTTCTTGATAATAGTCATCCTAATAGTCAGCAGTAATACTTTAAATCAGTTCAGTTCAGTTGCTCAGTCATGTCCAGCCCCTTGCGACCCCATGGACTGCAGCATGCCAGGCTTCCTGGAGCTTGCTCAAACTTATGTCCGTTGAGTTGGTGATGCTCTCCAAACATCTCACACTCTGTCGTCTCCTTCTTCTCCTGCCTTCAATCTTTCTTTAAATAGCTGTTTTAAATAGTTGTTTAGTACTTTAAATAGCTGTTTTAAAATTCCTAGTATTGGTGCAAGAGAAGCATTTTTTTAAATTAGGAGATATTGAATATTTTATTAATGTTATAACTTACTAACTACATATGTTCAAACAATATCGATCATCACAGAGCAGAGAGCAAACTATCACTCCAAATTTGACTGTCTGGAGTACCTTCTCAATATTAGGTGAGGAGCATTCCTGAACATTTTTCTATGTGTATACACACAGTTTAAAACATTGCCAAATAAAAAAATAACTTTTATAAAAATGAGATTATGGTATGTATACTGTTTAGTATGAGAACATTTCAAGTTGAATTATAATGTAATAGGGGTGAAACAAACTGAAGTCAAAGTTTATGGAACCAATACTATAAACTCTGATTTCACAACCCATTGTAATATTCTTGCCTGGGAAATCCCATGGACAGAGGAGCCTGGTGAGATATAGTTCATGTGGTCAAAAAAGAGTTGGACATAAATTATTGGCTAAACAACAATCCAGGATCTGCTACTTAACTTTCTACAGGAACTTGGGCAAGTTACATAATATTTCTGTGTCTCAGATTTCTGATCTGTAAAGCAGGACTTATAGTCCCCAAATCATATGATGTTATCAGGATAAAAAGAGATAATATAAATAAAACATTTTTAATGGTTTCTAGAATATAGTGATTCACAAATATCAGTTATTTTTATATTAGCTCAACTACATAGGTTTATTTTATGAAAAACTAGTTATGAAAAATATCAGAGAGAGTAATCATGTTTTTGGGTTAGGTCCATTTTTGAAAAAAAAAAAAAAATTCATAGCTTTTTCCTATGAAAAGTGGAGAAATGTATCATTTTTTTCTCCCTCCTTCCAATCACATTCTGACCTCCATATTATTATAGTTATTTAGCTAATAGTTTTAACATCTGGATTCTGCTCTACACCCATAACTCTAATAGTTGTCTCTCTTTCTGAGAACTTTATTTTGATTCATCTTCTGATTGCATGAATTTCACTTCAGAGTAATTGCTTTTAGCAAAGTCCTATAGGTCCACTGCCCCCTTATGAAAATTAGCTGCTCAGTCATGTCCAACTCTTGTGACCCCATGGACTATAGCCCGCCAGGCTCCTCTGTCCATGGAATTCTCCAGGCAAGAAATACTGGAGTGGGTAGCCATTCTCCTTTCTAGGGGATCTTGCCGACCCAGGGATCAAACCTGGTTCTCCTGCTTTGTAGGTGGATTCTATACTGTCTGTAAGAATGCCCATCTCTTAGTTTAATTCTTGAGCAAAAATGTAGGCTGAGTATTATATTCTTCAGTAATACTTTTCCTCTGATTTTTAAAAAAAATTTTATTTATTTATTTAGGCTGTGCTGGGTTTTCGCTGCTTTGCTCGGGCTTTCTCTAATTGTGGCAAGTGGGGGCTACTGTTCCTTGTGGTGTTAGGGCTTCTCATTGGGGTGACCTCACTTGTGGAGCACAGACTCTAGGGTGCACGGGCTTCAGTAGTTGGGGCGGGTGGGGTCAGTAGTTGTGGCCACAGACTCTAGAGCACAGGCCCAGTAGTTGTGGTACATAGACTTGGTTGCCATGCGGCATGTGGGATCTTCCCGGATCAGGGATCCAACCCGTGTCCCCTGCATTGGCAGCCAGATTCTTGTCTCCTGTGCCACCAGGGAAGTCCTCTGATTTTTGTAAATGTTTTTATATCATCCTCTGGAATTTAACAGCAGTTAAGCCAACAGCTTCCATCTTCCTGGACAGTTTTTATGTTTTAAACATACACACTTTTTCTTGAATCCATTGTTACTGGGTGTTCCTATTACATGCAGACAAAACTGTCCTGTACAAGGTTAAATCAGTTTCTCTATCCACCAGCATTTTATGAGTGCCCATTTCCCCACACTATTGCTGACATGGAATATTTTCAGTCTTTTAAACGTTTCTCAACCTAGAGGACAAAATTGGTATCTCATTGTTTTAAACTTTATTTTTATTGTTGGTGAGGTTGATCCACTTTGCATATGCTCATATCATTTTTTGTTTTTGACTTAATAATTGATATCTATTCAAACTCCAGTAGATAGTGAAGGACAGGGAAGCCTGACATGCTGCAGTCCATGGGGTTGTAAAGAGTTGTCCGTGACTGAGCAACTAAACAGAGACAACCATCAATTACATATTTTCTATTGGGTTGTCTTTAGGGCCTAGCAAACACTAGGATTTTCGAGAGCAGGCTATATTGGTTCTTTTTCTCTTTTTGTGTTTCTTCTGGCTGTAGCAAGCATATGGTAATTCCGGTGTTCATTAACACCTTTACCAGACAGTAGATTGAAGGAAGAGAAGATGAACTCCAGTCCATCCATCTGTGGTCTTGTTGCACGAATCTCACCACCCTCGCATGCACTGCTAGAGAACTTTTTGAATTCATAGTGCAAAGTAGAATTGCTTCTCAAATAGTCCTGAAAAATGGTTCTTATGCAATCCGAGTCTAATAATGCTCAAGTGAAAAAAGTAGAGACCAAAAGTGAAATAACATATCCCTCACACCGAGTAAACACAGGGCATGTGTGTGCTTGTTACAGCTACAGGCATGTTTGAAAACAATACATATTTAAAATTTTTGCTGCTTTCTAGTACTATGTGCAGTGGACAATATGTTTGATGCTAATGAATATATACAGGCTTTGTCATTCAGTTGCTAACTCATGTCCGACTCCTTGTGACCCCATGGACTGTAGCACACCAGGCCCCTTTGTCCTCCACTATCCCCCTGAGTTTGATTGAATTCATGCCCGTTGAGTCAGTGATGCTATCTAACCACCTCATTCTCTGCCACCCCCATCTGTTTTTGCCTTCAATCTTTCCAAGCATCAGGGTCTTTTCCAGTGAGTTGGCTCTTGGCATCAAGTGGCCAAAGTATTGGAGCTTCACCTTCAGCGTCAATCCTTCTAATGAATATTCAGGATTGATTTCCTTTAAGATTGACTGGTTTGATCTCCTTGCAGTCCAAGGGACTCTCAAGAGTCTTCTCTAGCACCGCAGTTTGAAAGCAATAATTCTTTGGCACTCAGCCTTCTTTATGGACCAACTCTCACAAAGTAATAAACATGGTTCTTTGTATTCTAAAGTTCCTATTTATAGTCTAATTTCCTTATTCATGGCCTCTTTCCCCTCCAGCCTTAGCAAGACCTAGTTAATTCAATTTTCAGAGCAAAAAGATACACCTCTTTTCTTCAAGCTGTTATATCTTTTTATTTTTATTATGTTGAACCAGGGGAGGCACTCAGTACTTCAGAGTCTGGGAGGCGGTCTTTTCATTTATAGAGAAAACCAAAAAAAGTGAAGTTTTATTCTTTTTTAATTTTGGTATTTAAATTTGTGATAAAGATGGCTATTCATAGGCCATTTTGGCTTTAGAAACTGTGGATTTTTCTATTATGTAAGTTTTCAACTATCTGCTGAGTTCCTGCAGGGTTTCTGTGGAATCACAGCGCTGCAGAGCTGGAAGGGATTTTTACAGACCCTCCAGAAAAATTCACGACCCACTGTAAGAATCCTTCATGTGTTCATACTAAGTCACTTCAGTTGACTCTATGGATGGCAGCCCTCCAGGCTCCTCTGTACATGGGAATCTCCAGGCATGAATACTGGAATGGGTTGCCATTTCCTTCTCCAGGGGATCCTCCTGACCCAGAGACTGAACCCTTGTCTCTTGCGTCTCCTGCATTGGCAGGTGGGTTCTTTACCACTAGCGCCACCTGGGAAACCCTGAGAATCCTTTATAGAACATCACTATTAGGTGATGGTCTGACTTTGGCTTGAACACCTGCAGTGATGGGAGCTCCCTTCAGCTAAAAGCAGATGGTTTCACCATCTCACACCGGTCAGAATGGGTGCTATCAAAAAGTCTACAAACGATAAATGCTGGAAAGGTTGTGGAGAAAAGGGAACCCTCTTACACTGTTGGTGGGAATGCAAACTATTATAGTCACTATGAAGAACAGTGTGGAGATTCTGTAAAAAACTGAAAATAGAACTGCCATATGACCCAGCAATCCCACTGCTGGGCATAAGCACTGAGGAAACCAGAATTGAAAGAGACTCATGTACCCCAGTGTTCATCACAGCACTTTTCACAATAGCTAGGACATGGAAGCAACCTAGATGTCCATCAGCAGATGAATGGATAAGAAAGTTGTGGTGTGTATACACAATGGAGTATTACTCAGCTAATAAAAATAGCACATTTGAATCAGTTCTAATGAGGTGGATGAAACTGGAGCCTATTATACAGGGTGAAGTAAGTCAGAAAGAAAAACATCAATACAGTATATTAATGCATGTATGTGGAATTTAGAAAGATGGTAACAACAACCCTACATGTGAGAAAGCAAAAGAGACATAAAGAACAGAATTTTGGACTCTGTGGGAGAGGGCGTGGGTGGGATGATTTGAGAGAATAGCATTGAAACATATATATTACCATATGTGAAATAAATGACCAGTCCATGTTTGATGCACGAAACAGGGCACTCAAAGCCGGTGTCCATAAAGATGGGATGGGGAGGGAGTTGGGAGGGGGTTTCAGGATGGGGGACACATGTATACCTGTGGCTGATTCATGTCAAGGTATGGCAAAAACCACCACAATAGTGTAAAGTAATTAGCCTCCAGTTAAAATAAATAAATAAATTAAGATGATTTCATAAAATGAACAAATGTACATTATAGCAATTTATTTTTCCTTCCAGTAATATTCCTTGTTTTATCCTAATATTACCCTCTGGAGCAACTAATCTCTTCACTCTTTCAACATGTCGCTGTTGTTCAGTTGCTAAGACGTGTCCAACTCTTTGTGGCATCATGAAGTCTAGCCTGCCAAGCTCCTCTGTCCATGGGATTTCTCAGGCACAGATACTGGAGTGGGTTGCTGTGCCATCCTCCAGGGGATCTTCCTGACCCAGGGATCGAACCCGTGACTCCTACATTGCAGGAACATATGACACATGGTCAAAGTTTTGAAGCTTGTTATAGCGTATCCACTCAGTCTTCCATTTCCCGGGTTAATTACTACAAGCTTGTTCCATCAGTCCTCATGAGCTCTGGCTTCCAGATTGCACTATTCTGACAATCATACTTTATATGCACTTCTGTTATTAATGTCCTCTTGTAGAGAACTATCCTATCTGAGACCCATGCCCCCAGACACAACCTAAAGAGGACAAAATCTTGAAATACTAGGACCTTGTCTAGAATCCTGGTGGTTAGAGATGGAAGATGGAAGTAGCTGTGGAGAATGATTAATGACCTAATGTTTCAAAGGAAGACATTGAGATCCAGAGAAATTATATGACTTGTCAAAGGGTCATCAAATAGTTAAGTAGCAGAATCAAAATGACGATCAGATGACTGGAAGTGCAAAATTAAGCCTGGAGATCCCAATGGTTAAGTGCATTCTTTTGTTTTTAAATTGAAGTATGGTTGATTTGAGCTTCCCAGGTGGTGCTAGTAGTAAAAGAGCCTGCCTGCCAATGCAGGAGACTTTAGAAATGCAGGTTCGATCCCTGGGTTGGGAAGATCCCCTGGAGAAGGGAATGGCTACCCACTCCAGTATTCTTGCCTGGAGAATCCCATGGACAGAGGAGACTTGTGGGCTACAGTCCAAAGGGTTGCAAAGAGTTGGACGCAACTGAGGCAACTTAGCACAGCACATAGTTTATTTACAATGTTTTGTTAGTTTTAGGTGTACAGCAAAGTAATTCAAATATTTATGTACATACATATATGTATTCTTTTCCAAATTCTTTTCTTTTCTAGGTTGTGCTTTTATAAATTCTGCTCAAGTTCCGTGTCCTTTTTTCTTTTTCTTTTAATATTTTTAATAGACACATACCAGCTCTTTTTCACTTAACATCACATTGGGTAAATCATATTTGTTGTAAATATTTTTCTCAAAATTTTTTCTGATATCTGGATGTTCAAACATTTAAATTTTGTATAGTCACATTTTTCAGTCTTTCCTATCTGAATTCTGTTTTTCAAAGTGTCAGCAACCAAACTATAGAGGAGTCAGAAATGTTCTTATATTAAACACAGGTAGAAAGGATAAGCTTTCACCTGCCTCAGGCTTGCAGTGACAAATATTTCAGTCACCTTTTGAATAAGATATGAGTGATAGTTTTTACAAAGAGAAATAAGGAAAAGAAAAGATGTTAAATGGTGTTTTGGCATAAGCCACTCCTTATAAACAAGAAATACAGATAAGGAGGTGGGAGGCTAAGGTTGGAGCATACCTGTTTAAGATCAGATGCTTGAAAACTCACCTGAATGGGTCCTAGGGAACTTCTACCAGTGTATATGGACCTTGTCGTTAGAGTGGTATTTGGATATTGCTAACATTACTCCCTCCAAGAAGCTAATATAAGAAGAATAACAGTGAACCTGAATTTCAGAGATTATTAAGCAAGCCATGACCTAAGTTTGAGCAAGCAGCCCATGATGTGTTGTTCAGGATTGAAGATGATATATGAATGGTGCCAAGTGCGTTAGAGTGAATGTGACCACAGAGATCTTTCTAATCTGTGTGTGAGCACCGCCTACTGGCCACGGTTGGACAGTTGGACCCTGGAAAAGTATGAAAGCATCACTCCACACACAAAATATCAGTCTTTAAAGTAGTTGGGCTTTTTGCAGATTCTAGTGATGACTCACTGATGTAAGAGATTTTTTCTTTCGAAGTGTCTTGAAATACAAGGTTTTAGGGATCATTTTTGTAAAGTGGAGCAAGTGTAGAGAAAAGTTATTCTCAAGGACTGTTTGTAGGAACATAGATTGGTTCTATCTTTAGGAAGTACACTTTAGTAATGTATATCAAAAATCGAACTCCCAAATTCTATTGTTAGGAATTTATCCTACATAAGTAATCAGAAAATTTAATAGATATATTGCAAGGATCTTCTTCAGAGGATTCAGAAGTAAAAAATGATGAGGGGAAAAACCAAACTAAACTCCATCTCTGTGAAGAGATCAGTTATAACAGCTAATGGAATACTAGGCAGCCATAAAAAGGATGTATGCATTTTTACATGTGTTAATATGGAAAGATACTTATGATTTTTCACTAGGTGACCAATGCTAATCTTTAACAGCACCTAATGTGCTGCAGACTTGGAGTCAGGCTACCTCATTTCACATACTGACTTTGCCACCTCTTAGCATTTGGCTTTGGGAAAGCTGAGTATTTTTTTCTGTTGTTGTTGTTTTCAAATTTTCTTCATCTCTAAATTGGAAATAATAACAGTACTTACCTTTTGAATGGCTTTTAGAGTTAGAAAGAAATTCAGATAAAGTTCTGAAGCACACTGCACCTAAAATAAAGTCAGTTATTCTCATTGTACTTTTGTGTTCATATATAAAGTTCTTGTTTACATGTCTAACTATAAACAGAAGCCCAGAAGGATATACCAACATAATGGTAAAATGTACTTCATAATGTTAGGATTAAATGTAACTTTTCTACATTTTCTTTATACCTTTCTATACCTTTTAATTTTTACTTTGAATATGAATTACATATAAAATAATCAAAGCTACTTCTATACCAGAAAAGAAAAGTAACCTTCTTATACTGCAAGAACAGTAGGATATTGTTAACAGCATGCTTGTTTACCTGACAATTATCCACTTGGAAATCTCATGCTGTATTTAAGATATCATATCATAGACTTGGTCAATAGGCCTCTGTATTTACTGAAAATCTTACTTTTCTATTGAAATTCTTATTTTTCTAGCATGAAGTAGCCATAACAATTGGGGAAACAAATTGAATTCTCCAAAGGAATACGCTCCTTGTAATCTGTATGTTTTAAAACAAGAGTAAAACATGTGTTATTGACATGTATGTCATTATCATAATAATGAAATTCAATTGAACACTCTTTGTATACAATGATCTTCTGTCATCTGCCATTCATGGAGAGGAAGAGATAAAGGAAGAGAAGGAAAGAGGTCATATGAGCCTAAATGATTTGATTTTTTAAAAAAAAATTTTTTATCGTGATAAAAGTCACATAATATAAAACATACTATTTTAATCATACTTAATTATACAGTTTAGTGGTGCTAAGTACACTCACGTTGCTGTGAGTATACTTAAAACTCTCATCCTTACCCATCTCCCCAATTTTTCGCTTTCCTAAACTGAAGCTCTGTCCCCATGAAGCACTAAGTCCCCATTCCCTCTCCCCTCACCCCTGGCCCCTACCAGTGTATTTTTCTGACTCTGTGAATTTGACTATTCTAGGTACCTCATAGCAATGAAATCAAACAGGATTTGTCTGCACCTAATGTATATTGAAATTTAAATGACTGATTTTTATCCTCAGTGCTATCTCATTTGAATTTTGATGTCAGAGTGTTGACATAAGAAATTATCTTAACATGAAGTTCCCAAGGTTTCATCTGTGTTTCTCTAAAGCGTCCTATTTCACAATACTCACTTAGCAAATCTTACTGTCTGCACATTCCCTCACACTCAAACTTGGCAGCAAGAAGCAATTCCTTTCAAGATTACCCTTTGTAAAAACTCTGTGCTTTTACAACCCTAAGGACAATCCGTTCATAAAATGATTAACCATCTTATGGATCAGTATCACAATTGGGTTTCTATGATTATTAAAGTTCACGGGGGAACTGGAACTTGCCCATTTGACCGTATGCAAGAATTCATTTTGTTTCCCATCAAGCAAATTATCCTGACTATCCAGGTTAGGTGGCAAAATGACTGTATCAGTCATCTACTGGTCTCCTTCCCTGAGCCCCTTTAAATAATTAATAGGAATGTGCACGGCCACTGGGAACTACGGATTTGGTATGAAATCTGAAGAGTTTATGTGAGAGGTGGTGAAATAGACCCAGATTGATGAGAGTTATCAAGAGTGATCCACACCACTCCTCGCATAAAAGGGCAGTGTTCCCAGGTGTGAGTAGACAAGATCCTGACAAACACTGGCTAGCCTCCAAAAAACTCAGAGAAGCAAGGATTGGAGGCAAGCATGATCTACTTGGCAGGATTTGCCTCCTACCAGTTAAGCACCATTGCAAGATGTCAAATGGACATCATCAACTCATGGGTCAGCTCCATTTATACTGACTGCCCCTTTGAGAAAATTTAGAGCTGTTACTGGGATGAGCAGTAGGTTTGGCAGATAAAATACAGGAGACACAATTAAAACTGAATTTTAGATAAACAATGAATGGTTTTTTAGTATAAGGCAGTTCCAAATTTACACAGGACATAGTAATATTACAAAATTATGTGTTCTTTATTCAAATTTAACTGGGCATCTTCTATTATTTTATCACCATATCTGGAAACCATATGGAGTAGCAAAGAACACACTAATCGTTGGTTTTGTCTGCCATGATTATTGAAAAAAAAAAAAGGCAATTAAACACTCCTACGGAGATGCAGGGAGAAGGCAATGGCACCCCACTCCAGTACTCTTGCCTGGAAAATCCCATGGATGGAGAAGCCTGGTGGGCTGAAGACCATGGTGTCGCTAAGAGTCGGACACGACTGAGCGACTTCACTTTCACTTTTCACTTTCATGCATTGGAGAAGGAAATGGCAACCCACTCCAGTGTTCTTGCCTGGAGAATCCCAGGGACGGGGGAGCCTGGTGGGCTGCCGTCTATGGGGTCGCACAGAGTCGGACACGACTGAAGCGACTTAGCAGCAGCAGCAAGGAGATTCAGGGTTTTCTACTGTGTAGTATCTATCCATAACACATGGAGAGATGACATGGGTAAAATTGATGGCTGGGGCTGTTGTGGTGTGCACATTTTGCACCCCCGCCCCCCAGCCAGTACTCAGGACAGCTCAACCAACAGTGTAAATTTATTCTACAAACATCACTTACTCTCCCTGTTTACCGGAACCCAAAGAATTATTAACAAGGACACATGACATATCTCTCACAAGCCCATCTTCATGTTGACCTGACTATAACTCATATGGTCAGCAATAAGGTGCTTCTGGACAATTTGCATATCACATATCTTGGCAAAGATAAAACATTTATTTTAGGTTAAGCCATATAAAACTGCCATGTTCATAAATTTCAAAATGGTTAGAATCAGGGTCTTTGTTGGTGGTCCAGTGGCTAAGACTCCGGTGCTCCCAGTGCAAGAGGCCTGGGTTAGGTCCCTGGTCAGAGAACTGGATTCCACATGCTGCAGTTAAGTGTTCACATGTGCACAATCAAATAAATGTCAAATAATAAAGACTTGGCAGTGTCAAATAAATAAATCATTTTTTTAAATGGCTAGAATCCTAGCAATTTTAAATGCTTCAACCTAATACAGGGAACAGCTCTGAAGAATCAAACCAAATGCTTCTCTCTGAAACAGACTCGCCTCAGGAGGCAGTAGGGGGAAAAGTTCAATGGTTCCTACTGTGCTTTGTGAGCTTCAAGATAATTTGCATTGCGAATCCAAAATAAGTAGTCATGAAGTTCTAAAATCGGAGTCGTATATATAGAGATGTAAAACACAAGTGTTTAATAAAAACCATGATGTCTACAATGAATAGTAGATTGGATGTGGAAAAAATAAGCTTTCTGAACTGGAAGAGAAACTCAAGAATTTTTCCTGAAATTAGATATTAAGACTATTCCTGGAAGTATAGAGATAAAAATGGAAGGGAGGAGGAAAAGGGAAAGGGGAGCAAGACAAAGCATAATCAGGAGCTCGCATGGATGGAGGACTGAATTTTCACGGGAGGGGCTGCTGCTGCTGAGCCCAAAGCGATGATCAAAGAAAAGAATATTTTCCAGAACACTGGAGCCTGCAGATGAGAACTCACCATGTACTGATGAGAAACAATGCAGACCCCTTCTGGTATTTTATGCACAAAGGTGATGAAAGATGCACTTGTCTCTGTCAGCCTAGCCGGCTGAGTGAGAAATCAACATAGACAAATGGAAAATGTGCAAGAAACAAGAAACGGAAATGTCCGCATGCACTGAAACTATCTAATCTTAGAGATACCTCTCACTTTACAGAAGTATGTGCATACAATGTAATAAAAAATGTCAGAAGTTCCTAACAGGGGATCTATATACTATTAAAACATTAATAATTAAATAGCTTATTGAATAACAATTGCATAAAAGTAAAGCTGGGTCTAAAATTCCAGATTATATCAAGGATAGGAGGAGGTAACTCTCATATTTTTCATCTCACACAGGAATAATTGAAAGGTTTTTTTCCTTTTCAACGTTGACTTTACAGTGTAGAGAAAAATAAACTAAAAAAAAAAGCAATGGGGAAACATGTTAGAAGGGTAAATGGTTTTAATGCCTTGTTAAATCTCTCAAATTAGAGGGAAAATAAAATTCAGAATCAAATTACGTGGAGCTTTGAAGCCATAGATTTAACGTAGTAGGACATGGCTAAGTCAAAAATGAAAGTAATGGACAATAATTTGGGGGGTAAATATAATTAAACTAAATATGGAGCTTCCCAGGGGACTCAGTGGTAAAGAATCAGCCTGCCTATGCAAGAGATGCAGGTTTGATCCCTGGGTGGGAAAGATCACCTGAAGTAGAAAATGGCAACCCACTCCAGTATTCTTGCCTGAAGAATCCCATGGAGAGGAGCCTGGTGGGCTATAGTTCATAGAGTTGCAAAGAGTCGGGCATGACTGAGCATGCATGCGCACGTGTGCACACACACATACACACACACACACACACACTTGCACATATAGATACATATATTAGGAAAGATACAAGCCAGGTATTACTAGTGGTTATCTCAGGGTGTAGGTTAATGTGAGCTTTTCTTCTTCAATGTTTCTTCTTTATATTTATTGATATTTGCTGATTTTTTCCACAGTGACATGTTCTATTTTATCATTCAAAACAATTATGGTTACCTCTACTTAAAAAATTAATGAATTTAAAGAATAAGAATAAGCCAGTCTCAATATTGCCACATTTGTAAGGTGTTACTTTCTTTAATATACAAGTTAAGTGTTCAAATCAATCAGGGAGAAAAAAAGATGAAGAGTTGTTTTAAAATTTGGGTAAATGGGTAGTTTAAAGCAGAAATGCAAATGTTCAATGATTTGGTATACTATGATTTTGGTTTTTAAACACATGAATGTCATGGTCATATAGTCACTAAATCATGTATGACCCTTGCGACCGCATGATGCAGCCAGCCAGGCTCCTCTGTCCATGGAGATTCTCCAGGCAAGAATACTGGAGTGGGTTGCCATTTCCTCCTCCAGGGAGGAGGCCTGGATGGGCCTCCTCAGGGAGGATGCCTCCTCCTCCTTCTCTTCCTATCCCAGGAATTGAACATGGGTCTCCTACATTACAGATGGATTCTTTACCGACTGGGCTACGAGGGAATATGCATGCATATGCATTGCTAAAAGCTGTGAAAGGAATGTTTTAAAATGTTCACAATGGTTTTGTTAATTGCCTCTGTATATCTGTCTGTGTTCTCTAGAAATGAGCGTGCATTATCTGTGTAATCATAAAATACTGTGAAAGAAAATAATCTCTCAAAGGACAAGAGAAAAAAAATAAGAGCGATGTGTCCTACAGCTGAAAGTAAGTTCACGGAATTTGAACAAACTTGCTCAAAGCTACAGAAAGATTAGATCTGGGATTGCTCCCATTCCTTTAGGATGTTCATCCGCCTTTCCCATCCCAGCCAAAGCCTCCATGAACGCCAGCTGGGCAGGAGCCTGGCTCTGTCTACCAGTTGAACAATTAGCAGTAGAAGTGAGATTAGAGGCCTGATGTACTCTGAAACTTAAGCAAAATAGATCAGATTGTATTATTTGGAAGAATCTCTAGGAAGGCACACTCAATTTCTGGTGCCTAATGTAGCTTTTCCTGAGAGGTACTCTTCTTGGAGCTTTAAAATGGTCATGCATTTTGCATCTCTTTTTAAAATCTTTTAATAATGTATTTATTCAGAGACACTCTGGAGAAGAAAATGGCAACCCACTCCAGTATTCTTGCCTGGAGAATCCCATAGACAGAGGAGCCTGGCAGACTACAGTCCATGGGGTTGCAAAGGGTTGGACACGACTAAGCAACTAACACATTCAGAGACAAGATTGTCATCGGCATCTCTCTCTAGGGCTGGCTGAAGTTCTCAGGTGGCCACACACCAACGAGAATGCAGTAGCAGTCGAAAGGAAAATTGTTCCTATCAAACCATGGCACTGGGTTTATCTTTTAGGACTGGCAGACCCTGTGTGACCCTTCTCTGTATGTACATGCCTTTCACCATGGGAAGTGGCAGGCCCTATATCCAAACCCACTACCAGGAATTCCAAGTTCAGATGAAGACATTTTTCTGTTTTTATAAATAGCTAATTGAGAGCCTCAAATCTAGAGCTGTATATCTGTCTCTCCCTCAAAAGATTCACCAGCACAGATGGCAAATATGCCAAAGATAGATGTATCTGAGTCCTAAAGAAAGAAACGAGATTTCTTGAGCTACTTCCATTTCTGCAGCAGGCATTACTAGAACCAGTTCTGTATCCCCTGCAAGCTCCTACAGGGCCTGCAGGTAGAGGGGGACCTGAGCAAAAGTCATGCACAGATTCTTTAAAATGGACACTGCTTTTTTTCTAGGTCTCTGTAAAATCTTAATACACAACACGGATAATTAGGTAATCAAATTCTGACACTCTATCCTAGGCAATTCTCAGTTTAGAGATCAGATGTCCAGATGTGCCTCTGACCAGAACAGGAGAGCAGTCGTCTGTTAGCAGTCAGACGGGACAGCCAGAAGGGGCAGAAGGACAACAACCCAGGTTTCAGAGAAGGTCGGAAAACATTTCCACAGAAGCAATAGTTGAGTAAAAAAAACAGAAGCAGGCGTAACTAAGCGTTTAAGGAGCATTTTGTAATTCATAATATTTCACAGATACAGTTCAGCTCCACCAGTACTTGTGAAGAATACTGAACTGGAAGTCTTCATTTCCAATCCACAGATATGAAAATTTACCCGGAGAGGTTAAGTGACTTGCCCAAAGTCACACCGTTAGTAAACATTGGAACTTCAACTTCTTTCTGTTACCTAAGAGTCATCATTCCCTTGCTAATTTTTTTTTTCTCTCTCCAGCTGGAAGATACTGAAATTGCTCATTAGGATTTCATCGCTTTAGCTGGAGACAGTGCTGCTTAAATACCTCTACAGATGCCTATATGATTGCAGAGGGACGTGATATCAAATAACAGAAGAATAAGACCTTTTGGGGGCTTTAGCTTACATATCCTGCCACAATTATAAAGATTTCTTTTCAGATTTGTGTTTTGTCTCTACAGTTCTCAGTTTCTTTGCAATCTCAATTTATAAAGCCATGCTTGTTTTAAATATGAATACAAATTCATAATTGCATTCAAGAAGATGTACCATATTTTATCCCAAGACTGCATACTCTGGCAGAGCAAATGTGCTCATAGGATTGAAGGTACCCACACATGAGAAGCTCAGGGATTGTTAGGTTAAAATTCAGCTATCACTTTATGGGGACATACATTCAGATAAAAGGAGGTTGGGATTAATACATCAATTTCAGTAGTTATTTCTAAAGCAGACTTGGATAGGTTAAATCAGGTAGGTGGTACAGATACAATGCTCTCTGGAAGACTGGATAGAAGATGGGAGGTGGGATGGGGGATTTTAGGAAACAGATTGGGTAACTGGACTCATAATTTTCTCAGTACATGTCCCTGGTAAGCATGACTCAAGAGAAAAAGGTGTTGAAACACCTTGATCCTTGTAAAAATAACTTTACCAACAAGTTATAGAAAAATGAAAAAATGAAATCACATCCTCAAGCATTTAAAAGAAATTATAGTTTTAAGATACATAAAACCTGTGCTGCCTTATCTGTAGTAACAGGTGTAAGAGATAGTCATATATTAATTTATAATTTATACCTTGACTGTTCCCTTGACTGAAACTGGTTGTTGCTAACATGTTTGAAATAATCATGACAACCAAAACAAATAAAAATCAGACTACTTAGACTTTTATCACATAAAGTATATTTTAAAAAAATATTTACAGTCTCAGTATCACATTGTTGTTGTTCAGTTGCTCAGTTGTGTCCAACTCTCTGAGACCCCATGGACTGTAGCACTTCTGGCTTCCCTGTCCTTCACCATCTCCCAGAGCTTGCTCAAACTCATGTCCACTGAGCTGGTGATGCCATCCAACAATCTCATCCTCTGTCATCCCCTTCTTCTCTTGCCTTCAATCTTTACCAGCATCAGGGTCTTGTCCAATGAGTTAGATCTTTGCATCAGGTGGCCATAGTATTGGAGCTTCAACTTCAGCATCAGTCCTTCCAATGAATATTCAGGATTGATTTCCTTTATGATTGACTGGTTTGATCTCTGGAAGCCCAAGGGATTCTCAAGAGTCTTCTCCAACACCATGGTTCAAAAACACCAATTCTTCAGCGCTCAGCCTTCTTTATGGTCCAACTCTCACATCCATACATGACTACTGAAAAAACTATAGCTTTGACTAGATGGAACTTTGTTGGCAAAGTAATGTCTCTGCTTTTTAATACACTGTCTAGGTTTGTCATAGCTTTTCTTCCAAGGAGCAAGCGTCTTTTAATTTCATGGCGGCAGTCACCATCTGCAGTGATTTTAGAGCCCAAGAAAATAAAGTCTATCACTGTTTCTACTGTTTCCCTATGTATTTGCCATGAAGTAATGGGACCAGATGCCATGATCTTAGTTTTTTGAATGCTGAATTTTAAGTCAGCTTTTTCACTCTCCTCTTTCACCTTCATCAAGAGGCTCTTCAGTTCCTCTTCACTCTCTGCCATAAGTGTGGTGTCATCTGCATATCTGAGGTTATTGATATTTCTCCTGGCAATCTTGATTCCAGCTTGTGCTTTATCCAGCCCAGCGTTTCTCATGATGTGCTCTGCTTAGAAGTTAAATACGCAGCATACAGTATCACTTAAAAGTCTACAAGAAGCTACTGTAGTTAACCCTGGGGTTTTCTTTTTCTTGTTGATATCATAGGATTAGAACAATAAAACATTATTTTGTCATTATGCATGGATTTTATATTTGGGTTTTAAAAGTACTAAAAATCTTATCCTTTGGAAAGTGAACAAATCATTTTCTGACAACAGTGATCTGGGGCAAAAAATAGTGCCACCATTATTGTACCAAAATGCTGCCCCTTTTACTCTTCACAAGCCTTCTCCTCCCCTCTCTCATAACTCCCGCTGACCTGGGAATCCTGAGAGCAATGATAACCCCTCAAATGCAGTGTTCTGATGACCCACCCTAAGACTTGTCCGGTTCGTGAAGAGTGAGACAGGACACAGACTCCACAGAGTCGGAACACAGCTGGCATCCTCCCGTCCCCTCATTTCTTCTTCTCTTGTTGCCAGCAACAAAAACAGCACCTGTGCCATAGATGTCAACTCAAGACCCTGTTGGGTTGTTGAATCCTGCCCAAGGTGTCCACCCTGAGCCCTGAAACTTCCTTTTCTCAAGAAAGTTGGTGCCTGATGGCAGAGGTCACTGATGGCCACCCTCAGCTACATGAATGAAATAATAGCAGCAGCAATAATAATAACAGAGATAACCAGCATTTATAAAGCATGGGCTGTTCCGGGCACTGTCGTGTCTGCTTTATATTATCGACTGCTCAGTCTCTGTAATGACCCAGTATTGTGGTCCTGGTGTTTCTTGTTTCTCTGCCATCACTGGTTCCACTACTGCTGATAACTTTCTCCTTCATTTTGGAGGGAAATTTTCCTGCAATTTCTCTCTTGGGTTTTGTCCTTCTTTTCATTTCAGTCCCTCTGTTCTAAGGGAATAGAGTTGGAAGATAATTTTCTCCCTCTTAGGCCCAGAATTTTCCCTCCATTTCCCATGAATCAAAATTGTGTGCCTGGAATTTAAGAAAGGAATATCCCCTCTAGGGTTTTTCATAAGTCCGGAACCCCATACTCTGCTACATAGTAATAAGGAAGGAAAACTGCAGTACTAGCTGGAGAAGGTGTGGTGCTTATTCAAGAACAAGGACCCTCCTATAATTCCCCATCTTGAGACTCATCACCCTTTTATAGTAATTACTTGCTTAGTGTATATTTTACTATTGGACTGTAAGTACTGCCACATGAATGAAAGAATAGTAATAACATAACAGAGATAACTAGCATTTGTATAGCATGGGCTGTACTGGATACTGTTATGCCTGCTTTATATGATCAATTTATTTTGTCTTTGTAATAACCCAATAACCTAGTGTTGCCAATTGCAAATGAGGAAACTGAGGCACAGAGTGATTCAATTAGTGAGTGCTAGAGTCAGAGCCAGATTCTCAGCTTTATCAAATGAAAATAAGCTGTTAGCTGGAACCTTAACCTTCCCAGGGTAGAAGTCACATTATTTCTTGATTTCTTATCATTCTGAAGAACAACATAGTAAAAATGTCCACACATAGAGGTCAGTTAATTTAGAAGTTGCTTAAAAATTAGGAATTCTTTAATTCAAACCCTAGCTGATTGGGACTTTTTGTTCATTATTGTTTGATTGCATTAAATATGATATATTTAATTTTCATAAATGTGTATGTATGTAAATTTCTGAATCCTTCTTTGGGTAGGTGCAATCCAAATCCATTGCAATTGACCTCATGCTGCTAGCATCTTCCTATTATGGTCATGATGGCAACGATTACAGATTGTCTTATAGAGCATGCTTATAGAGAATGGTGTATATTTATGCTGTAGAATCACTTCCACATTTTCCAAAATCAATTCAACATTCATTTGTTGAGAGTTCACTGGGCCCAAGAATTACTGTCAGGTACCTCCTTGTGCGAGGTGCATTTATAATGCCAGGATCCGCGCAGGCTGGCTGGCTGCAATTTAAGCTGAATCCTCCCAGAGTCTGCAGGCTGTGTTGCTATTGTCGGGATGCAAAAGGCAAGCCCATTCTCAAATTATTTCTTAGATCATTTGTCTCAAGTAGATAAAGGTTAAAATGTTCTCACATCTCAGTTGGAAAGCCTCTTTTTCTTTGACTTCCTTACATGTGAAATAGTTTACTACCAGCCCCCATCTCCTGTCCCCCTGCTGGGGTTCTGAACTCGGTCAGATAATATTTGTAAAGCACTTTGTGCTCAGAAGAAAGGCCACACTTAGAAGGGTAAGTATTATCCACCTGACTGCACCCGGGGCAAGTGTTGTCACCGGCCAAGCTTTCTTCTGCCTTCATGTACCATGTACCAAAGGCATATGTAATAATGAGAAACTCACTTTTCAACTCAAGCACAAATGAATAAAGCAAACCTTGGGCCCAATGGAGCCTTGGAAGGCATGTGAAATAAAGCAGAAAGCAGAGGTTAGTTTTGCAAATTGTTAGAAAAAATCATCAGACCACAATATTCATAATAGGCAGTAAATCGCATTGGCCTTATCCAGGCTTACAAAGTATGCTTGCAACTCTCCACATGTTGCCTTCGCCAACAGTTTTCCTTTCTCTGTTCTCTTGAACTGGAGATTAAAAGAATCAGTAAGATAACTGTTCAACCTCTCTTTGGATTTTAATGAACGACAACCATAAGACCATCATATCACTACATCATTAACCACTTTTGAGAGTTCAATACAATTTTATCATGAACAGTATTTTTATTATTATTCACGCATAGGTTCCTGAGATACAGACATGAATAAAACAATGAGTGACTTCATTTATGAAATAGACATCAACTGAGCGATTTAATGACTTCAATTATTTTCATAGCCAAGCAATATTATCTGTAGCATGAGAAATGGATTTTCAATTGGCCATTAGTACAACTTTAAGCCTATGTGCAGTGCTTTCTGTGGTGTCTGGCACATAGAATGTGTTCAACAAATGCTAACTTCTTTGGTTTCTTCTAAAAAATTGGAATCTTTGCTGTGAGCTCACTGAGCAGACTTTCTATTTTTTTTTTTTTTCTTTAAATCATTCTACCTCCAGCATCCAGCACAATTTCTGGCAAGAGGTAGATGATCCATAATATTTGCAGACTGAGTGAGCCTGTCACAGAGTGGTAAATGGACATTCAAATGATTTCTTAGCACAGTGAGAACCTAATTTCTTACAGTGAGAACCTAATCAATAAGGTAAAGCACAGGAAAGCAAAATATATGAAATTTCTTGTAGTTCTGAGCCATCTGTTATTATTTTTGAGTTACTATTTTATGTCTATGATTGCTGATGGATATTTCATCTCTTTTTAATGTTGATAAAATAAATAGTATTGATGAAATAAATCTAAATTTTCTTTAAAATGAGTACCAACAAAGGCATGTTGTAACAGCTTTTTTGAAATATAATTCAAATTCCATACCATTCACACATTTATAGTGCACAGTTCATTGTCTGTTAGTGTATTTAAAGCATTCTATAGCCATCACCACAGTCAATTGTGAAACATGGTCGTTACTCCAAAAAAGACATCACAGGCCCCTTAGCCATCACGGCAGGTCTTCCTTCCCATCTCCCCTAGCTCTGTACACCCATGATTCTGCTTTCTATATCTATAAATCTGACTCTTCTAGACATTTCATATACCTGGAGCTATTCTGTGCCTGACTTCTTCTATTGATACTTAACATAATATTTTCGAGGTTCATCCTTGTGGTAGCATGTTCCAGTACCACATTTCTTTTTATTGCTGAATAATATTCCATTGCATGAATATGCCACATTAAAAAAAATTTATCCATTCATCAACTGATGGGCAGTTGGATTGCTTCCACTTTCTGGTTATTGGAATAGACCATGTTGCTGTGAACTTTAGTGTGTGAGTGCTGTGTGGACATACATGATCTTCTCACCCAGAAGTGGAAGATACTTATAAATATGGAAAAAGGAAAACAAGTGAAACAAATGCCACATCCATTCATTTGCTAGAGGAAATGGCCGGAGAATTTTAGGCAGAGGTGAAGGTGCGTTGACTAGGAGTCTGTCAGGAGCCCAGGCACTAACTCTAGAGCTCCCAGTTCTGTCACTAATGAGGTACGTGACCTGAAGGAAAGACATCACCTCTGCTTTCTTGTGTGTAAGTGGTTGGGCCCTTACCCTTATCTCAAAGGTCAGCTTGCATTGCAGGTATTCAAAAAATCTAATGTAATAGTGGCCCAGAGTTAGATTTAGTTGAAATTTAAGACAAAATCCAAAAGTACTAGGTCAAGAAAAATGAAAAAAAAAAAAAAAATCTAGTGACTATGAAGAACATAACAGATAAAAATACTCCCTCCTTGCCTTTAGGAATAAATAAATGTTTTATCAGAAAGAAGGAAAAAAAATATATTCTGATCATCTTAATAAGGGCTACCCAAGTGGTTTAGTGCCAAAGAATCCATCTGCAATGCAGGAGACTCAGATTCAATCCCTGGGTCAGGAAGATCCTCTGGAATAGGAAATGGCAACCCATTCCAGTGTTCTTGTCTGGGAAATCCCATGGTCAAGGGAACCTGGCAGGCTACAGTCCATGGGGTCACAAAGAGTTGAACATGACTGAGTGACAGCATGCATGCATGCATCTTTATAAAGCAGTGATAAATGACTAAAGAGAATTAAGTAAATATTGATGCATAAAAATAAAAGTCTTGCTTGTTAAATAGCACTATAAGAAATGCAGATAAAAATTGTATTTGCAAACCTATCTGTTTTTAATCTAACAAAACTCTTTCTTTAATTACAAAGAAAAAAGAACATTTTATGAAAACAATTGAATATATAATAACTATCTCTAAGAAGGGGCTTTTCAAGAAGTGTCTTATGATTTTATGAGGAAATGTCAAAAATTTTAAAATATCCAGGTGTAATATTTCCTTTGTTCACATTATCTAGTGACTATATCCAAGATCCCAGCAAAAGATGGCAAACAAATGGACTATCCATGCCTTTCTTACTCTTTCCTCTTAATTGAAAACTGTCTTCACCCAGAGGTTTCCCTCACCCTTTCTATTCTTCAAATTTGCTTAATATTTTTTAATTTATTAAAATGTGGATAAGCAGAAATATAATAGAACCTGTATTTATTAGATGAGAATGTGGAAAAGTGGTTAGACAGATTCCTGTTTAAAAAATTATGCTTAGTCAATGGCATAAATTAATGTCCTCATGTATACAACATATGCCTTTTCCTTCCCATGTGCTCAGAAATAGGCCATCTTTGGAAGGTATGGGGGTGCTTTTCTTTCCCATATAGGTTCCCGGCACCGCCTAAGTGACAGCTTGCCTATCACTCTAGTAAGAAGAGAGTGAGACGTTCTCACTGTCATAGTTATCAAAGCCTTAATGCTTCCCTATCTTTAACACTCACACACACACACACACACACACACCCTCTGGGTAAGAAGAAGTGGCAGATGGGGCACATAAAGAAGAGGGTCGAGGAGGATAAAGGTAATTCCACCCTGTGTGCTGTGCACACCCCAGATCAACTCACTCTTGATTTTCATGGATCGTGAGTCTCACCTTCTTTGCTTTCACTTTTCCCTCTCCCATCACCCAACAGGCTCCTTGGGTCATTGCCTCAAGCTTGTCTGGCTACTTGAGACAGAGTTAAGGTAGATGGGACGTGCAGCTGGGAAAGCTGATTCAACTCCAGAGTGTTTTAACCACCATTTTGGGGACTACTTTTTTTTTCATTTTTTGACACCAAAACATATGGCATTAGTTTTCTGAGAAACCAGGCGTTTGGAAAGAATGATTTTGATATGAGGTTTTTGGCCTATCCAGAATAAATTTCTATCTTTTTCGAACTTTCTGTCCATTCAAAACACATATTTTTTAAAAACTGAAAAAAAGTAAAAAATATTCACATTCATCAACAGTGGGATGGATAGATAATGGTATATTTTTATAATTGACAGCTATTGCAATGAAAATGTGACATTGAGTCAAAGAATTCAGACACAAAAGGACACATATTGATGATTGTACTTAAATACAATTAAAAAAAAAACTTGTAATGCATACTTAGATGGTTAAGCTATAATGAAAAACCGGGAAAGTGATTGCCGTAAAACCCAGGATGACAGTTTCGTTTGTAGAGGAGAAAGTGTACAATGATTGGAAAGTGGTATGAAGGTGCTTTCCAGGGTTCTAAAATCTTCTCTGTTTTGACTTAGGAGGTAGTAATGCAGGAGTTTGTTGTGATAATTCCTTGAAGGTATACGGAAGTTATAATTCCTAGGAGGTATAAGATAATAAAGAAAACAAAACATACATTGATTACTATTTGGAATAGTGTGTGTGTGCATGTGTGCGTGAGTGTCCGCGCATGTGCTCACATGCTCTCAGTAGTGTCCGACTTGTGACGCCATGGACTGTAGCCCGCCAGGCTCCTCTGTCCGTGGGATTTTCCAGGTAAGGATACTGGAACAGGTTGCCATTTCCTTCTCCAGGGGATCTTCATGACCCAAGAGTCAAACCGCATCTCCTGCATTGGCCAGGTGGATTTTTTACCACTGAGCCACTTGGGAAGTCCATTTGGAGTAGAGGAAACTCAATTAAATATTCAGTCAGTCTAGGCAATGTCCCTCTGGCTCAATCCTCTGAGCTGTGGCCAGTGATCTCACTGGTGGTTCAAAGAAAGTTACAAAGGGTGGGAGGTCTACCAGTGTCCAGCCTTGGAAGTTCATCTCGGCCAGAGATATGAAGATGATTCCCAGAGTTTCCAAAATAGATGCTATTCAGGCTATTAAACTAGACTGGAGTACAAAGCATTCTTTGGCTGTATGTATTTTTCTTATGAATGTTGTGTTTCCCAATAAAAAATCTTAACCCTTTTTGTAAACAAGTACAGGTGTCATCATGCACAGTGATGCAAGCTCCTAGTTACCTTTGTCCACATATCACTATTCTAAAACCACTATGATTAACTATGTGGAACCTTCTAAAGTGTGTTCCTTTTGACATTCAGCCCACAGGTTTATCCAAAAATCCTGAGAAAATATATTTAAAGGTTTTCTTTACTGCAGATCCTTGGGAAATGATAGAAGGCGTATTTGTGAGTCTCTGTTTTGCTGTATGAATTCATTTGTTTTATTTTTTAGATTCCACACGTAAGTGATATCATATAGTGTTGCTCTTGCTAAGAGATTTTTTGGTAAGACTGCCCTAAAGTCTACCGTGTAAGGCAGTGTGATATTGTAGGAAAATGAATGGAAGAGGAGATGCTCTTTCACAATAAAGGACACATAACAAAATCTCCTGATTTTATACATCAAAAAAATTGAAGTTCCAGACCAGTTAAGGAGCTTGATTAGCATAGAAAGCTAGTAAATGACAGAGCTGAACCTCTATTGACATTTTTTTCTAGTGCCCTAACAGAATGCTTAACCAAGAAGTGGTTCTCAGTGTCTGTTGATGAGATGTTCTTTTCATTGCAGTTATGCTAATTTATTAAATTATAGAGTTTAAAGAGCAGAATCGCTTTAAAATACATCTTGTCTAAAGATGTCAGTTTAAAACTAAGGAGATTAAAACCCAGATATGCGACTGAGGTAAAGTCATACACCTGCTAACGGGTGGTCTAGAATTTCGATTTTTTAACTTCTCAGTGATTAGTGCTTTGCCTGTAAAACACAGATGTAGAGAGGACACCAAGCTGAGTGTTACCACAAATCAGAACCAGACCTTTGAAGCAAACTGCTATTCTTGGGTTTTCACTCAACTGATAAACATATTAAGTACCTGTTCGGTGCAGAACTTTGTGCTCGATGACAGGGAGAATATGGTTCTTGGCCTGAAGAAGTCTTCACTCTTTTATTTATCATGAATTTACTGGATATATGCGCTGTGAAAAGCACTGTGAGGGACAGAATGATAAAACAAGCAAAACCTTCGACCTTGAGGGCTGAAAGCATTGAGAAGCCACCATAAGACATACACAGAAAGAATTAAAATCAGTGAGGATTCAGTAAAGCAAAGAAAGTGGGGGAAAGTTTTGTAGGTATTTAGAATAAAGAGAAGTTACATCACCATGCGGATACTGTGAGGTACTTTTTTAAAAACTGAAGTCTACTTGCTGAACAAGATTATATAAATTGTTGCTGTTATTTAGTCACTAAGCCTTGTCTGACTCATTTGAGACCCCAAGGACTGTAGCCCGCCAGGCTCCTCTGTCCATGGGATTTCCCAGGCAAGAATATTGGAGTGGGTTATCATTTCCTTCTCCAGGGGATCTCCCCGATCCAGGGATCTAACCTGCGTCTCCTGCATTGCAGGCAGATTCTCTACCACTGAGCCACCAGGGAAGCCCGTTTTATATGTTCAGTTCAGTTCAGTTCAGTTCAGTTGCTCAGTCGTGTCTGACTCTTTGTGACCCCATGAATTGCAGCACGCTAGGCCTCCCTGTCCATCACCAACTCCTGGAGATCACTCAAACTCATGCCCATTGAGTCGGTGATGCCATCCAGCCATCTCATCCTCTGTCGTCCCCTTCTCCTCCTGCCCCCAATCCCTCCCAGCATCAGGGTCTTTTCCTATGAGTCAACCCTTTGCATGAGGTGGCCAAAGTATCGGAGTTTCAGCTTCAGCATCAGTCCTTCCAATGAACACACAGGACTGATCTCCTTTAGGATGGACTAGTTGGATCTCCTTGCAGTCCAAGGGACTCTCGAGAGTCTTCTCCAACACCACAGTTCAAAAGCATCAATTTTTCGGTGCTCAGCTTTCTTCACAGTCCAACTCTCACATCCATACATGACCACTGGAAAAACCATAGACTTGACTAGACAGACCTTTGTTGGTAAAGTACGTTTCTGCTTTTTAATATGCTATCTAGTTTGGTCATAACTTTCCTTCCAATTTTATATGTTATAGGTACACAAATAATGATTCACAATTTTGAAAGTTATTCTCCATTTATTATTATGAGAAAATGTTGGCTGTATTACCTGTGTGTGGTTCAATATATCCTTATTTTACACCTGATCCTTATTTTATCCTAATCCTAATTTTATCCTTATTTTATACCTAATAGTTGGTACACTTGAAAGAGAAGTTGAGATTGCCTCTGAAAATTGGTACATTTTCAAAATAAGGTGATAGAGAACAAAAGAGACTTCTAGCTAATGGAACAGTATGAGGAAAAGCCTGAAATAGGAAAACTTCACTTATCTCTTGGGTCAAAGTGATAGTGCAGCTTATGTGGGACATGGGTTAGGAAGCAATAGGAGATAAGCAGGAAGGAAGGTTGGAAACGATTGAATACCTGTACAAAGAGTTTGGAGTTTATTCTGAGACTGAGGTTCTCACGTGGTAAGGTGCATCAGAATCCCCAGTAGGGCTATTAAAACATTCCTGGGCCCGAGCTCTGGAGTGTTGGATTCAGTAGGTCTGGGGTAGGGCCTGAGAACCTGCATCTCTAGCAAGGTCTCAGGTAGTGTTGAGCTACTGGTCCAGGGACTGAATCCTGGGAGGACAATGGGAAGCTGGAACTAGACCCAGAGTGAACAAAGGGGAGGGAAATAAACACGCAAAGGACGAAACCGGCAGAAGACACTTCATGGGGGTGAAACGAACGCGAAGTAACTGAGAAAACTGATGTACAATGTGGGATACTGTTTCCATCTCACTTTCTCTCTGGCTATTACCTCCATCCCTTCCCTACTTCTCTCTGTGTTTCTATTTCTCTCATATTTATTAGTTAAATCATTGTCACCTTTCTAAGTCCTCTAGCTGAACTACCTTATAAAAGATGATTGTGCGTCTTGGGCTTCAATTTTCTTGACTTTGAAATGTGGGAGTTGAATTAAACCCATGCTTTCCATTCCTTTTATTTTTTAAAAGAAACAAAATAAGTTGGACTGTTTGCTTAAACTGGCTTAGGCCCTCGCTGTGTCTGTTTAAGATGTAAAGGGCTTCTAGGAGCAGAGTTTGGAAACCACTGTCTTTTTCAGGCCTCACATAAATATAGTTTCTGAATTATATTTATGAACTGATAGAATTCTTACCTAAAAAAAAGACTATAAGTCAGAGATACTGGGTGCTCAGACAAAAGCTTCAGAAAAAACCGGCCTGATGTATTAATTATAAAATAAACAGATTTCAGCATTTCCTAAAATAGATATTGCTTTGGTGTTATTTATACCTATGGAGAGTTAGAAAGAAAGGGGGGAATATTTAGGTCAGAGCCACACTGATAGTTAATTTCCAAAAAATTAAGTAACTGATCATCAGCTCATCTCTACTTAATCAGAAAATTAGTCTAAAATAGATTTTATATTTAAAAAATGGAGATTTAGGTTAACTTTTAGATTTACTCTGAAAACAACTTTCTGCACCTTGACTTAGGAAATGAGAGGCTTTTTAAAAGCCTTTATTTTTTAACTGAAGGATAATTGCTTCACAATATTGTGTTGAGAGCCTTTTAATAGTTACTTGTATGTTTTAATTAGCAATTGAATGTTTGACTCTTTTTACCAGTGTCTTGATCTTTGCTTTTTTTTCCCTACCGTCATGGCTTGATATAATCTCGCTCTTTGTTTTCAAAAAGAAATACTGAAAAATTAGTGTAATATTTGTTACTTTATTTTTGATTAATAGAAAGCACTGCACTCCTGGGCACACTGATGACAGTTATCATATTAAATGCCCAGGAAAGCAATTACCAAACACAATTTAATTGCTTCTAAGACCAAACCTGAATTTGGGTGCCAGTTGTCTCTTTTAGAACTGTAGCTCTTTTCATGATAGAAAAGTACTTTAGCAATAACAAGTTTCAACAGAAGCAGTGGATGCGTGGGAGGAAATTGAAAACAGGGAGAGGCATAACATTTTATTGTGGGTGGTTTTTTCCCTTTCCCCCTACATGATGTCAGTTCTGCACGAACTTAATGGCAGCACATTACCTTTCCTTTGCGGGTTTTCATATCTTTTAAAACCCACCTGCTTGCTAATGTCAGTTCTCCTTTTTTTAAAAAAAGAACACTTGTGAAGACTTTGTGATGCTTACTTGAAAATGTTCAAGTCCGCTAAGTTCATATGGGGGCAACTGAAACTTGATCCTAGACTTTGGCTAAAGAGATCATCTCAAGCTGGGTACATCTTGCATCATGAGAGAATTCTTAGAAATACAGGATTATTATCCTTTTCAAAAGAGCCCAGTGATGACAACAACTGTTAGCCACAAAGGGGATTTGAAGGAGCAGTTCTTTACTTAAACTATTCACGTTGTAAAGAAGAAGCTGAGTGTTGAGTAACTTTTAGGGGTCACTTACAGTCACACAACTAATTAATGACAGAAGTAGAACACTAACGTTCTAACCAGTACTCTCTGTCATCATGTGCCCAAATACAGCTGAAAGATGGGGCACACTGCTGGACCCTTTTAACATGCGCTCATGCTGATAAAACACAGATCACCAAGAAAAGAAGGGAAGGACTCTGTTCACGTATGGCGCAGTGCTTCATAAATATGACATTTACCCAGTTTTGTTTCCTTTGTCTACGTGTCACCCATCTTCCAGTATCTGTCTGACTTCATTGCTCTCTCATACCTTCAGGTAGTTGCTTTCTACGTTTTGCTCAGAGTTGATAGTTACTGTCTGTGTGTGGAATAGTCTGGAAGGAGCAACTTGGCTGTTACCAGAAGTGGGACCCTCTTGGTCCCTGGGGTTTTGCATTGTTACCCTTGTTACCGCTCATCTGAAACAAGATATAGAGAATTTTCAACTCCACAGAGCTTTTCTTTCTGTCAATTCAGTTCATTTCAGTCCCTCAGTCATGTCTGACTCTTTGCAACTCTATGGACTGCAGCACGCCAGGCCTCCCTGTTTATCACCAACTCCCAGAGTTTATCCAAACTCATGTCCATTGAGTTGGTGATGCCATCCAACCATCTCATCCTCTGTCGTCCCCTTCTCTTCCTGCCCGGAATCTTTCCCAGAATCAGGGTCTTTTCAAATGAATCAGCTCTTGGCCACTCAGGTGGCCAAAGTATTGGAGTTTCGGCCTCAACATCAGTCCTTCCAATGAACACTCAGGACTGATTTCCTTCAGGATGGACTGGTTGGGTCTCCTTGCAGTCCAAGGGACTCTCAAGAGTCTTCTCCAACACCACAGTTCAAAAGCATCAATTCTTCAGTGCTCAGCTTTCTTTATAGCCCACTTTCACTTCTATACATGACTACTGGAAAAACCATAGCCTTGACTAAACAGAACTTTGTTGGCAAAGTAATGTTTCTGCTTTTTAATATGCTGTCTAGGTTGGTCATAACTTTCCTTCCAAGGAGTAAGCATCTTTTAATTTCATGGCTGCAGCCACCATCTGCAGTGATTTTGGAGCCCTCCAAAATAAAGTCAGCCATTGTATCCACTGTTTCCCCATCTATTTCCCATGAAGTGATGGGACCGGATGCCATGATCTTAGTTTTCTGAATGTTGAGCTTTAAACCAACTTTTTCACTCTCCTCTTTCACTTTCATCAAGAGGCTCTTTAGCTCTTCTTCACTTTCTGCCATAACGGTGGTGTCATCTGCATATCTGAGGTTATTGATATTTCTCCCGGCAATCTTGATTCGAGCCTGTGCTTCCTCCAGCCCAGCATTTCTCATGATGTACTCTGCATGTAAGTTAAATAAGCAAGGTGACAATGTACAGCCTTGACGTACTCCTTTCCCTATTGGGAACCAGTCCGTTATTCCATGTCCATTTCTAACTGTTGCTTCCTGACCTGCATACAGATTTCTTAAGAGGTAGGTCAGGTGGTCTGATATTCCCATCTCTTTCAGAATTTTCCACAGTTTATTGTGATCTACTCAAAGACTGGCATAGTCAATAAAGCAGAAATAGATGTTTTTCTGGAACTCTCTGACTTTTTCGATCCTTTCTGTGCAAGTTCACCTGTCCTCTCCAGCACTAGCTCATTTTTAGAGCCATTGAATAGTTATGTCTGAGTATGAACCTCTTATCCATGGAGACACAGCACCTGTGGTCATGTCTGCCTGACTTCTCTCTTTCAGTAAGACACTGAGATTCATCCAGGCTGTTGTGTGCGTCAGTAGTTCTTTTCGTTTTGTTCCTGATTACTGTTCTATTGCATGGATGTGCCACAATCTGTGTATCCATTTCCTTGTTAAGGAGCACTTGGGTTATTTTCAGTTTTTGGCTTTTATGAATAAAACTGCTCTGATTATTCTTCTATAAGTCAGTCTTTATCTAGGCATAGTTATCATTTCTCTCATGTAAATACATAGGATAGGAGTTGCTGTTTTTCAAAGTACCATTTATTAAACACTCCATCAGCACTTGATGAGCAGTCCAGAGGCTCCACAATCTTGCCAGCACCTCGTGTTATCGGACTTTAATTTTAGCTATTCTAATGAGTGTGAAGTGATACTCTATTGATTCTAAACTACATCCTACTGATGGCTAATGATGATAGCAATTTTTTCATGTGCATATTGTCTACTTGTATATCTTCTTGGAAGAGATGTCCATTAAAAACTTTTACCAATATTCATTGCATTTTTAAAATTAGTTATTTGTAGTTATTTTTAAATATATTTTGTATATGTGTCCTTGGCCAGATGTGTTTTACAACCTTTTCCCTCAGTCTGTGGTGTGTCTATTTATTTCCTTAATGGAGTTTTCAAGTAATAAAATATTTTCAATTTTAATAAAAAGTCCCATTTATCAGTTTTTTCTTTCATGATAATGCTTTTTAAATTCTATTTAAAAATTTGCCTATCTAAGACTCATTTGTAATCATACCACTGAAGATTGGTAGGTTTTAAAATATTTTTTCCTGCCTTGAAGCTTTGAAACTTTGCAAGTTGTCTTTTTAACTAGTGGAAATGTTTTTTGAGGTATAATAAAATATTTTTTTGCAGATTTTTAGGGTTTTGGGTGATACAACTGAAAAATTTAATGATGTTTATGCAGTGACTTGCATAAAAAGATATTTAATAGATATTTAGAAAAGTAGATCAACTTACAGTCCCAATAGCAAACTTCATCAAGTGAATTTAAAATTTTTGACTTATCACTGCACAACTATGTGTTGATGTACTTAGACTAATCCAGGAGCACCGATGTGTGCAGCTCTTGTGCCAAGGCCTGCAGGGCTTAGCACCGAATCTTACAGACACACCAACTCTGCCAAAACATATGGAGAGGTACCTCACGTTTGCTCTTGCTTAAAAGATAACAACACTTTTGCATCAGTGGCAATGGTGTCAAAATAAAACAGTAGTCCCTAACTTTATATTCTTGCTGAATAATTAGTCTCTTAACTCAATAAAGTAGCCAAACAACATCCAATTAAAAGCACCTTATGGAATAAGCCGTGAAAAAAAAGTACCTTATGGGATAAGCTGTGAAAAAAAAAGTACCTTATGGTATAGCTAGGGAGTTTGGGATGGACATGTATACACTGCTGTATTTAAAATGAATAACCAACAAGGACCTACCGTATAGTGCATGAAACTCTGCTCAATGTTATGTGGCAGTTTGCATGGGAGGGAGGTTTGGGGGGGAATGGATACCTGTGTATGTATGGCTGAGTCCCTTCACTGTTCACCTGAAACATTGTCAGTTAGCTATATCCCAACACAAAATGAAAAGTTTAAAGTTTGAAAAAAAAGTACCTCATGTAGATTGAATAATAGATGAAATTCTAAATGTGCCAAATTGGGATATGCCCAGTGGGTGATGCAAATTCGCATTTGCCAAGACTGCACTGTAGTTCACAAGGTTGATTTTAAGCACGATTCTTGCAGACTACTTTGTCCCCACGAGCTCTGCTTTCCACAGTGCCTATATGACTCACATACACACACACACACACACACACACACACACACACACACACACACGCACACTCCACCAGGGCCGTTTGGAAATGTACCTGAGATGTGATGGGCTACAGCAGCATAACTCTGGTTTAGGACAGTGTCAACCTTCACGAAGTCTCAGCCACACAGTTTCCCGGCCTCATTGTGCCAGCTGGATTTTAAAGAAGCATTTTGCTCTTGAAGTATTTGATTCATCATAATGCCCAGTCGTTTTCTACTTGTGTTTTCAGCAAAACCTTCTGCTCCTATTCTATCTTCTGTAGTCTCATAACACTCTCAGTAATGGTTAAAGATGTAGTCTCAGAACTTCTTACAAATCACCTCTAGATTCCTATGCAGTAATGCTAGGTAGAGATTCTTATATCCATGTTACAATTAAGAAGTTCAGATTCAATATGCTATAATGACCTAAATGGGAAAAGAATTTGAAAAAGGATGGATATATTTATTTGTATAACTGAATGGCCTTGCTATACACCTGAAGCTATTAATAATACAACGTGGCTAATCAGCTGTGTGTATGTGTGTGCATTTGCTAAATCATGTCTGACTCTTTGCGACCCCATGGGCTGTAGCCTGCCAGGCTCTTCCGTCCAGGGGATTTTCCAGGCAAGAATACTGGAGTGGGTTGCATTTCCTCCTTCAGAGTAAAATAAAAATTAAAAAAAGAAATTACCAAAGCTACCCAGCTGTTAAGTGGCTGTTTGGGGATACACACTTCAATTTGTCTGTCTGCAAAGCATGTGTCTTTCCCACTGCACACCATGCTATTTCCCTGGTTCAAGGGCAACATAACATTCACTACAGTGGAAGGAAATTCCAGAGTTTAAACTATTGTCAAGATAAGTCACTTATGTAGTCTTATATTAGTCAACTTGACAAGTTGTAAACAGCTTCATAGATACTTCCTGTTGTTTCCCTATGGTAAATTTTGACATACACATTTATAATCTGTCTTTCTGGACAATACCATTTCTCTTCTCCAGGGGAGATTTAGATATGTCACTAAGTCTTTTCCAGTGAAACAATGAAGAAAGTCACTTTTAGTTTGATTTATGCAGGGTTGGATTGAAAATATTGGGCAAAGGGCTGGATTTTCTTTGTTTAGGCTATCTTTGGTTGAGCACGTAGGGACAGAAATTTAAACACACACACACACACACAAACTCAGAAATGGCTAGAAAACAAGAATGTCATCTAGTTTGGTTTATTTCCTCAAGTTGATTATTTGTGACTAGCAGTCTACAGATGAAGAATTTTAATGATCAGAACCTAGAAGCATACATTGTGCTATTTTGAGCCTGTTTCATTAAAATATAAGCTTGCTGGAGGTACAAAGAAAAAGTTTTTGTTGTTTAAAATAGCATACAATATTGGTCATCTTTTCAAAGTGCTCAAAGTTACCATTTAACTCAGGGCATTTTATATCTGGATACCAGAAGACATGGTGATGCTTTTCTCTTTTATTTTATTTTAATTTTTTATAGATAAAACACAACACCACACACTGTCTGTGTGTCCTTTCATTATGCGCCGTGGCAGGAAATGAGCTAACGTTCTTGGAATGTGCAGTCTTTCAGTGCTCAAGGCTTTTGTTTTCCATCCTTTTACAGAAAGGATTGTTCTTAACATCCTACAAGGGGCACATCAATAGAGTCACCAACACAACTGGTGGATATTTTCTGTTATGCTGACGAACCAGTGTGCCAAAAAATTCTCCGGCTCCTTCGTGTAATACTGCAGGTGTCAATATCTACACGTTTTAAACATGACATAGATATTTCATTGTCATCAGGTTTATTACGAATACCAGCAACTGATAACTCAAGTTCTGCCCCAGAAAACTGTATTTCAGGATGACTTTCTCACACAAAGTGTTTTTCTTTGCTTAATATTGGAATCAAGATTCTTGTTCCTGGCTTTAGTACCTCTGTAATATATATTTACATTATTGTTTATCATTTAAGTATTTATTGAATCCGCCTGGAATGCAGGAAACCCTGGTTCTATCCCTAGGTCAGGAAGATCCCCTGGAGAAGGGATAAGCTACCCACTCCAGTTTTCTTGGGCTTGCCTGGTGGCTTACATGGTAAAGAATCTGCCGGCAATGTGGGAGACCCGGGTTCAATCCCTGGGTTGGGAAGGTCCCCTGAAGAAGGGAACGGCTACCAATTCCAGTATTCTGGCCTGGAGAATTCCACAGACAGAGGAGCCTGCCAGGTTATAGTCCATGGTGTCACAAAGAGTTAGACATGACTGAGTGACTTTCACTTTTCACATCATAGGTTTAGCAAGCTATCCTTATTGAGAATGTCATCAGATACCTAGGGACACAAAAGAGCCAGTAGATCAGAATAAATTCTTCATCCAAAATCCAGTCTTGCTGCAGCTAGCCCGGTACTTAATGATCCTTCCCTTTCCTAGGAGTGAAACTTGGTGAGGCGGTTAAATGAAAATATTCAAAATCATAAAAATAAACATAAATTTTATGTTTGTTCAGTTCACAGATCATCTGTGCTACACTCCAGCATTTTAAGTCTATATCCATGTAGGAAATGGGTGAAGAAGATGGGCAGTCAACTGGGAAATTTAATGAATAGAAATAAAATGTATAACTGTAGGTTTAAAAATAATTCAGTGGTGGTTCTGCTACCAGTAGAATGATTCTGGGACATATATTTCTTTTTTTTTTTTTTTTTTAATAATAAAGCATCCCTCATTTTTCCCCTTCACTCTTCAGAGATAACTTCCATTACCAGATCAACCTGTATTTGAATTCTGTTTTTAGGGGAGAAGCATTCTGTTGTGTGTCTATCCTGTTGATATGAGGACAATTAAAAGCTTGGCCACCAGACACACACTGTGAGGATAAATTGATGAGGGCTCTGATGGAGAAGGTGTGCCGGAATGCATTCTTTTCTTGGTGGAGTCACAAGATGCTCCTTCGTCCATTGCCTAAACCAGTGGCGCATAGATTTCTTGCGGAAAACAAAGAGAAGTAAATATGTGTAGGGGGCTTCCCTGGTGGCTCAGTGATAAAGAATCTGCCTGCCATGCAGAAGGCCAGGGTGTGATCCCTGGGTTGGGGAAGACCCCCTGGTGAAGGAAATGGCAACCGACTCCAGGATTCTAGCCTGGAGAATCCCCATGGAAAGAGGAGCCTTGTGGGCTACAGTCCATGTGGTTGCAAAGAGTCAGATACTGAAATGATTAAGCAGCGGGAGAGACGAAAGAGCCAGAGAAAAGGGTTTTAGTATGACCAAAGCAGTGAGGCTGAATCTTTTCTTTCTCTTTCTTGTTGCCTTAACTCGTTCTTGGCTCTGAGTTGCTGAGCCCCTTCTTTTGTGAGTTCTAATATTGTGATATTTCAGTCGAGTGTGGCATATGACAAACACGTCTTTGCTTGTGACTAGATGGATTGCTGAAGAGGACTTCTGATGAGGGGCTTTCACATATTCTGAGAAGGTCAGCACTGCCCATCAGCATGGCCAAGTTTCTCAAGGACACTGGCCTCGGTTCTTGGGAACTATGGTAGAGGTTGGTGCTTCAAACCCATCCTTAGTCAGAGCAGGCAATTCTGTCCTCCCACCTTTTTTTTTTTTTTTTTTTTTTTTACTGATAATACATTCCTTCCCCTTCAAACACTTCATCTTCAGATTTTGAGAACTTCTGCCCACTTTAACTCCCATCAATCAGATGTTACGTAACAGCACTGTGTTCTTTTCCCAAAATGAAATCTATTCTTCAGAACAGCTATAAGTGGATCAGGCTCAGAAAGAAAGTGGATGTTAAATGCAATTTGTCATATCCTAGGAACAACTAGACTTTCTGAAGGAATAATTGTAGCTGGATGTAAATGGAAGATTGAAATGGAGGAAGTCTACAATTTCATAGACAAAAGAAAGAGAAAGTGCCCTTCTTCTGGGAACTCATATTCAAAAGGATCCCTAAAAATGGAAGACCTCATGAAAAAATGCAAATCCCTCTGAAATTCTACCAGATCTTTTGTAGTTCTGTTAATTAAACTCATGTGGTAGGGCTGAGGCTATGAGAATTCTCATAATTAACTTCAAAAGCTTTGAAACTCGGATGCTTGAAAATGTGTAAGGTGGTTTTCTAAGTTAATTTGAAAATGGAACTGTCCCCCTCCTCCACCCCTCAGTTCCTATTGTGAGATATATATTAATGAGAGTTGAATCTTAAATGATGGCATTATTGGGTCACCCGATGGCGCTAGTGGTAAAGAACCCACCTGCCAATTCCGAAGATATGAGGACGCAGGTTCAATCCGTGGGTTGGGAAGATGCCCTGGAGGAGGAAAATTGCACCCCCCTCCAGTATTCTTGCCTGGGAAATCCCACAGAAAAGGAGCCTGGCGGGCTACAGTCTATGGGTTCATAAAGGGTCAGACACGACTGAAGCAACTCAGCATGCCTGTGGGGATCATTATCATGCGACCCATGCGTGTTGGTTTTTGCGAGGTGTGCCCTCTGGTGAGTAGTGTCCAGTTTGCCCTTTGGTCACCAAACCTGGTTGAATAGAAGACAGTTTTTACTGGACACTAGGTGGCAGCAAACTGCTGAGATAAACAATTAGCCAAAGGACAGAGACTAAAACCTCTTCATGGTTTTCAAAGGTAGATGATGCAAATGGGTATGGATGAAACTGAATGGTATGAAAGAATAAGCTTGCTTGCATGTTTCAAAGGCATAACTATAATTGCTGTCTCTCCCAATATTTTCTGAAGCTTCCTGAAGCTTCATCTACTCACCTTCACACTAAATATGTGTAAGTGTTAGTATGTTACGTGTTAGTCACTGAGTGGTGTCCCACTCTTTGCAACCCCATGGACTGTAGCCCACAAGGCTCCTCTGTCCATGGAATTCTCCAGGCAAGAATACTGGAGTGGGTAGCCATTCCCTTCTCCAGGGGTCACACTACATAGGGCAGAATTATACACCCAAAAGACTAACCCTAATGAAGGCTACATTCAGTTTCATTATTTCTCTGGGGTCAAAAATAGATATCCATGAAATTAAAAGAGGCTTGCTTCTTGGAAGAAAAGCTATGACCAACCTAGACAACATACTAAAAAGCAGAGACATTACTTTGTCAACAAAGGTCTGTCTAGTCAAAGCTATGGTTTTTCCAGTGGTCATGTATGGATGTGAGAGTTGGACTATAAAGAAAGCTGAGCACCAAAGAATTGATGCTTTGGAATTGTGGTGCTGAAGACTCCAGAGAGTCACTTGGATTGCAAGGAGATCCAACCAGTTCATCCTAAAGGAAATCAGTCCTGAATATTCATTGGAAGGACAGACGCTGAGGCTGAAGCTCCAATACTTTGGCCACCTGATGTGAAGAACTGACTCATTGAAAAAGACCCTGATGCTGTGAAAGACAGAAGACAGGAGGAGAAGGGGACAACAGAGGATGAGATGGCTGGATGGCATCACCGACTCAATGGATGTGAGTTTGGGTAAACTCTGGGAGTTGCTGATAAACAGTGAGGCCTAGTGTGCTGCAGTCCATGGGGTCGCAAAGAGTCGGACATGACTGAGCGACTGAACTGAACTGAGCTGTAGTATCTTAGCTTCTTTTCTCATGAGAGGTTGTCTTTAAATCTGTGTCGCCAATTAATCTCTTTTAGTTGTTTTAAGTGGTAATATTTAAATGATTAATAGCAATATAGGAAAAAATATATGTCAGCCCAGTGCTTAGTACAAGTGCTTAAAAAAATATAACCTGTTCAACTGTGTGCAAATCACCACTCAGTGATGGCTAAGAATATTAATTGCCTGTGAAAGATGATTAGATTGTCAATAGAATTTTAAATGTTAAATAAAAATTGAATCAATAAAATTTGACAGTGAGAAATCAGACTGCAGAAGCAGATAACATTCTAATTTTCAACTTGTGTTTTCACCTACAGATCGTTTTTGCAATATTTCTTTGTAAATTGTCCCATCTTATTTTATATGCTCATAATTGGCTTCTAATGGTCCATTCTGTACTCCAAGAACAAGAATGGACACAAATGATGCTAAATATAAACCCTAAAAAGAAACGAAATTCTCAATGATGGAACCCAATGTTTCAGGAAAATTCCAGTGACATTGTATTTATAGTGATTCCTCTACATACTGTTACCAAAGAAAATTGTTGTAAAAAGAAATTTGAAGTTTTGTGAATTGATTTTGAGCCTTTTAGATTGAATTAGGCTTGAGGAATTTTTAAATTTCTGCCAAGTATAAATAGTTCTTTGTGGTAAGGTCATTAGCTTGTCAACTAGACACCATTAAAAGTCTTCATGAGAAGAAAAACAAGAGATAATTATACTTTGCATGGGAAGCTACAAGTATTCTTTAGTTTCATATAGTCATGAAATAAAAATGATCAAAGGATGGATGTTTTATCAGTGCTAACATTCTCTTCAGGAATCTTACTTCTTTAGACTAGTCTTACATTGCCAATCTTCTACAAGATAAAATGGGATCTGACAAAATATTTTTCTGACTTGTGAACTTAGTTATATGAAAATTTATGTAAAGGAATAAAAATTATCATTTTACTTGCTTATTTAACGCCTTGCTTTCTAGAAAGCAGTAAGTTTGAGAGTTGAATTACCCAGAAAATGAGTGAGATATGGCTGCTGAATTAAACAAAGCGAATCTTAAATGACTGCTTAAGATGATTTTGAAGTCTGAAATTTGCTTTAACGTTGATTTTTTTTAAGCATAGGAGAGTACTTTTCTCTTTCAATACTGGGATCTACTCTTGGCTAATATCTTCCAGCCCATGAGAGAGAATTCTTTTGTATCTTAAGAGAGACACATGCGTTATTCTGCTTTAGTGTAAGAGGGTCTGTTTCTTCTGCTATAGGAAAAGGAAAGGTTATCTATAAAGCCAGAAAGCAGCAAATGGTGGAAATGCTTTGTACTCACATCTACTTCAGTATTTCTTTTTTAGTACATTTGTCCCTCCCCAAATTCCCAACCGAATAAGAGGCTCCCGGAAGGCAGGGACCTCGCTGTCCTTCATCTTGCCACTCCCCTTTCTGTTCAGCAGAGTCTGACACTCAAACCACTTTAATTAAATGTGAGTGAATGACTCCCATGGTCAGAAGTAACAGGCAGAAGCCCAGTCAGAAGTGACAGTGTGTTGGTATTCATAAGGGATTACTGAAATCATCAGGAGGTTAAGTTTCTACGGGGCTTCCCAGATGGTTCAGTGACAAAGGATCCACCTGAGGGGCAAGAGACACGGGTCCGATACCTAGGTTGGGCAGATCCCCAGGAATAGGGAATGGCAACCTGCTCCAATATGCTTGCCTGGAGAATCCCATGGACAGAGAAGCCTGGCAGGCTACAGTCCCGGGGGTCACAAGCAGAGTCGGATATGACTTGGCGATTGAACAACAATGAAACCAACGAAGTCCCCAGTAATCAATCAGTCGAGTCAACTAAACTCTACATTTTTTTCCATTTAGTCAACTTCTGAATTTTGAGTTTACAAGCAAAATAGTAAGATGGTGCTAGTAGTGACCTTGAATTTGTTGTTTTTTTTACCCAGTATGGAAAATTCCATGCCACTAGAGGTCACTCCAGCCATTAGCAACAGAATGATTAGCATGGTCTTTGTCTACGGGTAAGGCAGCTCTTGTAAAGCCCCTAACGTTTACCGTCAGCAGGAGTAGAATAAAAATTAAACACTCTCAGGGCAAACATAATGATTTGTTCTGTCTCTCTTCACCATCATGGTTTACCTTCCTCTGTATCATTTCTTTTGGCTCCAGCTGGAGACTGGCTAGCCAATAATAACCAGGTTGTTTACTGTGTGCTTATTACGCGTCAGGCAATGTTTTAAGCACGCTGCAGCACTTAACAGCAGTCCCATGAGGTTTGTACTGTGACTGTCACCAATTTACAGAAGGTAAAATTGGGACTGAGAGATGTCACTTATCTCATGAGGGGCAGAGCTGGGATTCAAACCCAATGTCCATACATTAACACTAATCTGATACCATTGGCAACCATTGGTGTTTGCCTCTCCTTTCCACTTAAACAACAGGTTTCAATGTCATAACAGGAGAGAAATTTAGGAATGCATATATGTGGCAGCAGAAATATATTGACAGCATAGCAGCATATATTCTGGCATCCCTCAAATTATTGTATAGGTCAGGCAAATAACCAGTGTGAGGAGGTATTGTGTGTGTGTGTGTGTGTGCGCACGCGCGCTTGGGAGGGAACTTGATTTAGGGGAGAGTAAGAGAAATAAATCTTTCAAGTTAATGCTCAGATTTGCTGTTCAATGTAGTAGAAAACGCCAGCCCAGCAGACCCGTAAGTTTATCATTTAAGAGTGACTTATCGAAAAGAAAAATAGGGATTTCCCTGGTGGTCCAGTGGCTAAGACTCCACATTCCCAAGGCAGGGGTTCAATTCCTGATTGGGGGGACTAAGATCCAGCATGCTGCAACTAAGATCCGATGCAGTTAAATAGATAAATAAATAATGTTTTAAAAAGGAAAAAGAAAACAGGTTTTTTTCAACTCTGCCATTGCAGAAATACCCCTGGTTCTGAGCTGCGGCTGGGAATGCATCAAAAGCTAAAGATAGCACCTTTTCAGAATATCTTTGACAGTTTGAAGTGAGACCTAGGACTCTGATTTATGCCCTATCCTACACAAAAGAGTGCCCTGTTGGCTAAACAAGGCATTTAATTGTCAAGAATGATGAGATCTATGTGTCTATATAATACCTGTGCCCACGGCATACCCAACTCAATAGATGAAGATATGGAGACAGAGGGAGTTTAAAGATACTTTCCTCAGCTCCCCAAGCAAGTGAACACAGACTAAGTGTAGAATCTCCAGCCCTTGAATTTCCACTCAATTCTTGGGTTAATGGGACCCTGTTTTATGCTTGTTTGCACTGAGCTTGGGAATCTTCCTTGCTGAATTTTCTTACCAGATCCCTTTTTACCCAAGGTGACAAAGGCTTCCAGCTTACCCTAACCAGGCAGATATCTTAACCTCATAATGTAATCTTCAGGAAACCCCCCTCTGCTTTCACCAGGAGCCCCATAAAAATCAGTAATCAGGAATGCTCCTCATCTAGGCAGTCGCCACCGTTGGCACCTGTACTGGCGTGTGCCTTTGGAATGGAAAGTCAGGATGGTTTCAAAGTTCCATATACAATAACAGGAAAAAAATTAAACAAAGGAACATTTTAAGCAGCAGTCCCCACCTCTGAGCTGTTTCTTTCCTATCTCAGCCAAAGTGCCGCATACTTAAATTCCCCTGAGAGTAGACAAGACTATAAAACCGACATTTGAGGTTTTCTTTGCCCCACAGCTGAGGAAATACAAATTGTTATAAACTTTCTCTTCTAGCATAACTTGCTGCCTTTGAAAACATTCTAGAACAGCAAGTAGAGACAGTTGAAAAGGAGGAAAAAAACTGAGCTCCAATCTATTTATCTCACACCCTTTAGGATGAGAAGTGGTGTTTTCTGGAAACATGTTAAAACAGCATTTGCATTTCTGGTCAGCCATCACATTTTAGCTTTAACACATAAGGGACAGTGAAAGTAGCAGGTTAAAAACTATTTCTGACTTCACGGATGGGGAAGTAGGATTTAAGGAGAAAGAAGCCTGTAATACATTGTGTCATGAAGTGTTAGTTGCTCAGCTGTATATGACTCTTTATGATCTCATGGACTGTAACCCACCAGGTTCTTCTGTCCATGGAATTTTCCAGGCAAGAATACAGGAGTGGGTTGCCATTTCCTCCTCCAGGGAATCTTCCCGACCCTGGAATCGATCCCAGGTCTCTTGCATTGCAAGCTGATTATAGCAATCTATTAGATGAGTGGTTTATTTGTTGTTAAAACTCAAGAGTCTTTCTATATAAAATCCCTACTCTTATTATGAAAGTACCATGGCTGGGGCTTAATGTGGTCAAAGAGGCAGTGTTTATGAAAGAAATTTCTCTAGAGAAGAAATTGTAAGGACCTGAACTTAGCTACATGGCAATTTCTTCAGGCATTGGTTTATTCATTTGTAAAACCTAGGTAATAATACCATATTGATTGTTCCTTTCTCATAAAACATTTCATCTCATAGCTATTTTGTCAGGATCAAGTGAGCTTTTTAAACTAATATAAAATGCAAATTTTTTATTATATCCTTCAATGAAAGCCTTTAAAAATTCTCTTAGTTGTATACCATTTGGAAATACGTATTCTAATGCGGAAGAAGAGCTCATGTTACATTATTTGCATTAAGTTCCCCACAAGTATCATACCAGTCAAATTATAATTGCCAGTACATTCTTTGGTTTGCCACAGCAAAAGCCACGCTCTTAACTTTGACTCCTTTCTTTCTCTCACCACCCAAATTCATGCCAGTAGGAAATCCTGTGGGCACTCCTTACAAAATGTACCCATAGTCCGACCACCTCTCGCTGCCTCCACTGCTACCTGCTTAAGGCACTGCCTGCAGTATTGCACCTTTTAAATAATAACTGCAAACCTATAGAAAAGTCACAAGTGCATTGCAAAGACTTTTATTCCCTGGTGCTATCTGAGACTCTGTTGCTGACCTCATGCCCGATAACCCTAGGATAATTTAGTGTATCTTTTCTACAAACAATACATTCTCCTATGTAACCATAACATAACCATCCAAACCAGGAGATGGCCCTTGGTACATTACTGCCACCATCGGTTCTGAATGCTTCTACAAGTGCAGACTCTCTACTGACTGAGCTACGAGGGAAGCCCCTCTACAGGGGCATGCCCTCAAAAGTCTATCCTCAAAGTCAGCCAGAGGGATACCTTTAAGATGGAAGTCTGATCACGTTCCTCTTCTGCTTGAAGTCCCCCAGTCCCTCCCCATCACCCTCAAAGAAACAGATCTTTCCAATGGGTTGCTTATAAGACTCTGTGAATCTGGCTTCCTGCTAACTCCATGACCTTCTTCTGCCTGCTGGCCTCCCTGGCCTTTTCTGTTCCTTGAATGCACAGCTGTGCTCCCACCTCATGTCCTTCACAATGTGAGCCCTCTGCCTGGATGTTCTTCCTCCAAGTATTCTCATGTTCACACCTCATCTCTGTGACCTTCTCAAGCATTTTTCCAAATGCCACTCCCCCTGTGAGGTCTTCTCTGAGCATCATCTTCGAAATAGGAATCCAACTCTAACCCGACTTTCTTCCCGGTTTTATTTATTTCCACTACTAGCCTACTGCCTTCTCATCTTCAATATACCCTTTACTTCTTTCTTTTGTTTGTTTGCTTGCTTTTCTCTCCCTGCCATTAAATGTCAGCTCTTAAAAGGAAGAAATTTTTTTTCTCTGTGCTTTCTGCTCACCCTCACACTTAGAATAGTGCTCCCCTCATAGTTTGTATTCAATCACTGTTTGCTGAATGAATGAATAACATAGTAGCCGTGCAAATACCTTGATCTCATAGTGGGGTGGCTTCTCCTAAGAACCAAAGCAACTACTGTTTCATTACCATACTTAATCCGCAGTCTCTTTGTGGAGCAGATGTTTTTTACCCTACTTCACTGGAGAATATGAAGCATCAGGTGGCTGTCTTCCTCTTAAGTCGCATAAGCAGTTAGAGAGGAACTCTGATGAGAGACCTAAGCTCCTTCCAACTTTTTCACATCCTTCATTTCACCATCTCCCCCAAAGGACAGGGTAATTTTTCAAGTTGAGCTGGTACCTTTTTGTGTGCATCACATTCTTTTTCCGTGAAAGCTACAGCTTCCATACTATATTATAAAACAAGTGCTTAAAAGAATTTTATCCAGAATTTATCCAGGAAATTTAAATTCTTTATAAACAGTGTTATTTGCACAGGCACGTGTCTTACTATATTTTTCTTAACTGACATATAGTAAATGCTCAGTTGGGTTTTCCAATGCCTGCAATTAGAGCAAAATAGATCTCCCTGGGTTTGTAGCTATATCTTCATTTCAATTTCCATTTTAGAAAAGAGAAAGTTCTTTAGATCTCATAAGAACCTTCATATTTGGACTGATCTTCAGAAAGATCTTTTGATTGAACAAGTCCATGAAGAACCATAAATTCATTATTATTCTGTATACCACAATAAATCACCTCTCAGGAAGCCAACCACTCAGGTAACTGTGGCCCTTTTTAAAATGTTTCAGTTTATGGGACAGCCCTAAAGATATTCTGCTTATCCAGCTTTGAGAATGATAGTAAGACTGGACACTGTGAGGACGTCTCCTTCAGGAATGGTGCCTATCATGTGGTAAAAGAGATGCTGTTTTTTTCCTGCTGCAATTCCCAGGGCAGCTTTTAGAAAACAAAGGCATCAGCTGTATGGATTCTGTGGTGAAGCAATGGTGAAAGAAATTATTCACAGGGTCATGGTGGTGCAGAGACTTTCAGAGTTTATCAGATTTTTTTCTTTCCCTTCCTGCAGGATGATAACAATTCTCACTACATGGTATAGAGGATGGCTCACTGGCTTTAAGAGTTCTAGGTCATTGTTTTTTTCAGTTGTGACATGAGCTTTGCACGCCATGCAGGGTTAGGACCTAAATTTCCCAGGAGGAACACAGCTATCATATGACCATGAAACAATCTGGTAAGGGCTGTAGGTAGTGGAATGAGTTAAGTATTGCAGAGAAGGAACTGTAATTAACTTGTCTGGAGGTGAGTTTTTATAGGGTGAGAATCCGGAGGAATATCAGGAAATGTTTTAGAGAGGATGTAATTTTTTTTCTGTTTTGCAGAGTAAGTATAATTTTTCCAGGCTGAGAAATTCAACACAGATATTCTAGGTTCAAATTTAAGCAGAAGCAAAGGCATGAGGTGTGAAAATCATGGCATGGTTGAAAAGCTTCACCAAGTTTTTTGGAAGATAAAGAAGGGGAAAAGACATTAGAAAAATAGATTGGGACAGATCTCAAAGGATTTTCTGTGTGACAAGGAGAACTTTTAAGGGGAACAAAATAAGATTTATCACTTAGAAAGATCACTCTGGCAAAGTGTGGAAGTAGAATTAGAGGGTCATCAGAATAGAGACAAAGAAATGCATTAAGAGGTTTTCATTCTAACTCAGGTGAGAAACAAGGCTGGCATATACTGAATAGTGATGATAAGTTGGAGGTTGAGAGGTTAGAATTGATAAATACCAAGAAGGAAGATCTAACAGGGACTTCACTGGTGGTCCAGGGGAGAAGACTTCACTTTCAATACAGGGGACAGGGTTTGATCCCTGGTCAGGGAGCTAAGATTCCGCATGCCTCCAGGCCAAAAAATCAAAACATAAAGCAGAAGCAATATTGTAACAAATTCAATAAAAATTGGGGGAAAAAAAGATCTAACAACTTTCTGTTGCTTGGGCATGGGAATTCAGAGACAACAAATCCTAAAAGTAAATAAAATTACTTGGAAAGCTAATGGAATTAGAAACAAGTCAAGAGCTGAACTCCGGAGTCTATAAACTTTCAAAGGAACAAAGAATGATCATATATCTAGAAGGAATATTTAGATGGAGAAGAGAACTGGTAAGGAATTAATACTTTAGAAGAGAGAGCATTGCAAGAGGGAAGAGATGGTTGCATTTTGAGAAGAGTTCATTGACTCATCAATGAGGAGCTTAATAAATCAGATTAAGAATAAGTAGAGGCTGCAGTCCATGGGTTCGCAAAGAGTTGGACACGACTGGGCGACTGAACTGGACTGAGAGGAACATCAGACTGGACTTGCTCTTAAAATGTGCGTGTGTGTGTGTGTGTGTGTGTGTGTGTGTGTGTGTGTGCTTTCTAAGAGGGAGAAGAGCTGAACTTTTTCATGCTAAACTAGGGTGCGGGAGGATGATGTAGACACAGGAGAAGATAGTATCTATCATATGTTCCAGATGAGGTATGAAAGGTCCAAATCTCAGTGATTTATAGAAAGCTTTGGAGAGATTAATACCTTTTTATATAAGACAACGTGACAGGGTGGAAGTGGGAAGGAATTGACAGTAATAGACAGAAACTGAAGGATTTCCTGAATGATGGCCTTTCTTTCTTCAGAAAAAGCAGACTAGGTCATCTCCTGACAATCAGCAGCTATGGCGCAGGGGTGAAGGCTCCAGGAGACCAAAAGCAAGGAGTCCCTCTGAGGAAGAGTGAAACAGCTGCAAGCAGTACTTGAGCATGGGTTGGATTGGACTGACCACAAATAACCATATTTGGCTGCTCACTACTGCTGCTCTGGTGAATTCTATTTACTCCTCAAAGCTCAATTTTGGTGTAATTTCCTCTGGGGTATCATTTGTGTTAAAGGCCATCCATATGTCTTGTTCAACTTTGGATCCCTAGATTACAGTTAAGTGCTTCGAACATAATAGGTGTTTAATACAGGTTTGTCAGATGAATGGGTATTGTGTGGCCTTGCATGAGCTAATTCCAAGAATGGCCAGAGCCAGTTCAGATCAAATTTATTTATTTATTTATTTGAAAAATTAGTACTTATGGGCGTGCAATTGCTTTACAAAGTTGTGTTAGCTTTTACTGTGCAGCAAAGTGAATTGGTTGGGTGTACACATATATCCCCTCTTTTTTGGATTTCCTTCCAATTGAGGTCACCACAGAATGCTGAGTAGGGTTCCTTGAGCTGTACAATAGGTTCTAATTAATTATCTATTTTATACATAGTACTAGTAGATCAGATATCAGATCCAAGTTTTAGATCAGTGAAACTAATCTTCATGTTGCCCTCTTCCCGCTTCCCTTCTGTCATTTTCTGTCTCCTGATATCTTTGCCGTCTCTCTCTTCCTCTTCCATCTCTCATACTCATCAGTAGCTGTCTACTCTTCTGAAAAAGTCACCCTTGCTCTCAGCAGACTATGTATTCATTTATACCAAGACACCGCTTCAAAATTAATCCAGATGTCAACAACACTTAAAATGAATAGTCCTCCCAAGTGCATATACTTTAAAAAGGGAAAACAGTGACTGTTGTCTAGAGAAGCAAATAAGCTTGAATATTAAAGAGAAAACCTAGTCCCAACACGTGGAAGCCTTCTCTCTGGGTGTCATCTCTTTGGCCTCTCTGCTAATAAGCTCAGCTAGTTTCTTCAGAGGAAAGTCACCATCACCGCCTTTTCCATTCTGGGAACGAGCCAACCTCACCCATCATTTAGAAAAGGAATTGGAAAAGATAGACACTTGGCATGCTGCCTTAATAAAGATTGAACAAGTATGTATATGGTGGACATCCATGCTGTAAAACACAGATTGTAGACTTCTCTTCCCTGATCCAAGTTAAACCCTGTCATTACCTTTCACCTGACTGAAAAGTTTCCACTTCCCAAGTTATTAATAATTACTATGACATTTATTGGAGTCTGTGTGACAGGGAGAAATTCTTGTAGGTTTCCCTGTTTTGCTCCTTGATGTTCATAAGTTTGAATACTGGTAAATATTCTTTGTCATGAAATAGCCAGGGGTAGCCTGATATATGACTTCATGACTCCCATCTCTTTCTGAGCTGGGATTAAAAGGAAGAACTGAATTCCCTATGAAGAAAAATGACAGCCTTAAAACCAAGAAAAATGGAGACGTCATTGATAATGTTTAGAGAGCCATTAGAGTTGGCAAGAATTTGCTTGAACTTGGGTGGTATGAGTCTTTTTGCTGCCAAAGATGTTTCTTGGATATAAAACAGAATTTTAGAATATTTGAGTGATCCTCCTATGCCCAGAGTTTAAAATACCTGGAGCCAGTAAATAAATTCTCCCTTTTATAGGCAAACCATAATTTCATTGCAGTTATTCATTTGACTCCCATGAATAAATTAGCAAATACCATTTTTTTTCCTCACCTAGGACTGTTTGATTCCAAAGTTGGGAAACTGGACATTTCTTCCTATTTACTATCTCGAGTGAAGTTAGACTGCTGCTCTCCTAGTGACTCCCCCATTCATGCTTCTCCGAGGAGGCTGAGATATACCCAAGGTTGGGTTTGCCTGAGCAACACTGAAACCAGATCATTTGAATCCCATTTTTCCCCCCAAGCGTTTCCTACCTGGTCCTATTCCTCACCTCCTCACCCACAAACCCACGAAGATACTGTGCCTGCGGATCCCAGTCAGATCTTACCCACCCCAATTCAGGCACCGTTTGGAAAGAAAAGATGCAAGAAGAAAAATAAAACAACCACCTTAATAACTTGTAGTTTTCCAGTTTCTGTGTGATCCTTCTTCCTCTGTTTTATCTCTCTGTCCTTTCCCTATTTTTCTATAAGCTATTATTTACTACATGGTTATATGCAAATTGAGATTTTTGAAAGAAAAAGATAAACAAGAGCTTTGTCACTTGGTCCTTTTAGGACAGGTTTGCAAAACAGTGACTTCAGAGCTGAGACCACAGAGGAGAAAGAGCCTCTCGGGACCACTCTGCAGAATTGCAACATGCTGGGGATGGTCTGGGTTTTGCCTTCTGTGGTCATCACACCTAAAAATAGTTTTCTTTTGTTAATAAAATTGGAGAATGTTGATAAGTTCAGTTGAAAGTGTCAAAGGAGGAAGGCTCATGAATTATAGCATTCCACTAACTAACAAAGCCACAAGAATGTGTGTTGGGAAATAGCAAGAATTGCAAGCCCTAAGGTCTGTGATGAGAAAGGAAGCTTCCAACCTCTTCTCCATAGATAAGACGGGAGAGCTCAACATGAACCCCTCTTAATGTCCAAATCAACCCTGATAATCCAGTTCCCAAGTCTCTTTCTTTCACTCATATAGGATGAAAAGGGAACTGAGGTGAAAGCAATCCCAGGAACATACTTTAGAAGCTCAAAACAGGAGAAAAATCGGTCAAGGAAATAATTGCTACCCACATTATATTTCTTTTTTGATCTAAACGAACACAAATCATTCTCCTCCTCCTCCTTCTTTACTTCTCCTCCTTCCCCTTCCTCCTTCTTTTCCTCCTTCTCCTCCTCCTCCTTCATCTGTTTCTGTCTGTCTCTCTCTGATGGTTTACTATTTCCCTTCATTCATCTAAGCCCCAGAGTCTTCCTTTTATTTCACAACGTCTTTCTGGATGAGCCCTTCAACTCTCACAGCACCATGACATCTTTTCCTTTATGTATAGAGTAACCATATATTTTATGGTCAAACTGGGACACTTCTGAGAGCAAAAGGCGGTGCCGCTACCAGTAATTCTGGGACAGAAGACATGGCTGAGGCTCTAGCCGGCCGAGTGGGACACAGTCACCTACTTTCAGGTGTCTATTTAGGTGACGTGCTGGTTTACATTTGCTGACAGGTTGCTTTTGGAATCTTTCTCAAGTTGCTTCTTGCAGGCCAGTTGGTGGCCAACTTGGGGGCTCCTCCTCGGCTAGTATTCCTTTCCCTTTTCACCGAACTCATAGCATCACAGCCAAGGCATGTTATTTGTCCAGGTCGGGGGAAAGCATTTAAAACATCTCTCCTGAAACATGTGTATGCAGAAAGGCCGAAATCTGAAGAAATGGACAGGTGTACATTAAAAAAAATATTCTCGCACACTGGCCTGCTTGATTCTGGTACCTGCTTTATTTTGGGGGAGGGGTGTTCCTCTGAAATTGGAGGATCCTCTCTGCTTTTCTGTGTATCTAGAAAGAACTTCAGGTAACATAAATTGATTGAAGCTGCATTGTGGTGGCGCTAGTGGTAAAGAATCCACCTGCTAATGCTAATGCAGGAGATGCAACAGATGCAGGTACGATCCCTGGGTCGGGAAGATCCCTGGGAGGAGGAAATGGCAACCCACTCCAGCATTCTTGCCTGGAGAATTCCATAGACAGAAGACTCAGTCCATGGGGTTGCAGTTAGTCAGACATGACTGAGCACATGTGAAATATACACCATGTACAAAAGGGGTATAAAAGTTTTAGGTACAGTTTAAAGAATAACAAAAGGAGTGGCCATGTACCTATCAACTATAGCATGAAATAAAATACCCACCAGTATTTGAAAACTACCCCCTTCACCCAGTATATCTCAGTGATCATGTCTTCCCCCATCCCCTCGTCAGAGACAACTGTGCTCTTCGCTTTCCTGTTAATTATTTCCAGCTTTGTTTTATAGTTTTACACATATGCATGCATCCCTAAACAAAATCTCGCTTGTTTGGTGTCAGATGGTACTTTCATGTCACAAGGAAAGAAAACACTGTCATTCTTCCTAGTATGGGAACAAACTGTTCTTTTTAGGGGGAAAAAATTGAAATATGATGTGCTTTCCAAATACTTAACCGAGGAGAATGTCAACACATGTGTAAGGGAAGACGTTCAGGGAGAAACCCCAGCACTTGCCTTCCCCTTCCCAGGCTGCCTTTGTTTTCCATTTCCTTCTATTTTGTGATTAAAATCCAGCCTTCCATTATTCAGAATCTACATGAACAACTAATGTCACCAGGGAAGTGGTGACTGTTGTGGAATTTCCAACCCGTGGCAATTTTGCAGGCAGGGACAGGACTTGGAGAAATTACCAACCATGAGAAGCATGTCGACAATGGTGCCCACTCACTTTCTGTCTCCTTACCCCCAGGACCTCCCTGGGCAGCCAGTGGCCTCTGTGAGTCTGTATCATCCCATCATACCAAAACTTAAAACTCATCATTTGCGTTGGTTAACTTTAAGACAGGGCTTTTAACCATTTCCTACCAAAATGGTCCAGTGGCAAAGAATAAGGTATCTGGGGAGTCTTTGGACGTGAACAAGCTGAAGTAAGCACAGATTTACTTACTTTTATTGTGAAGAGCATCTCATATACACAGAAGTGTCTCAAATACATCTGTATGATAGAGGATAGCGATAAAATGAATTTCTGCCTACCTACCACTCAGCTTTAGAAACAGAACATAACCTAGAGCTTAAATCTTTCTACAGAGACCTCAGCAATGGCTTCTTCAACATTTCATCCTGAGTCCGCTGCTTCTCTTCATAGTTTAGCCTGTGTTATATTCATAGTCCCTAGTTGTGTCTGACTCTTTGTGACCCCCTGGACTGTAGCCCACCAGGCTCCTCTGTCCATGGGATTTCTCAGGCAAGAATACTGGAGGGGGTTGCCATTTCCTTTAACAGAGAATCTTCCCAACCAGGGATCTAACCTGTGTCTCCTGCATTGGCAGATGGATTCTTTACCCCTGCGCCATTCCTAAGCAAACTCTAGTTTGAGTTTACTTTGGTGGGGGGTTATATAAATTAGCTATTATATTTTCCTAGAATTTAATCCTTTTGCTCAAAATTATGTTTTAAGAATTTATCCACAATAATGCTTTGTCTGTAGCTCCCTATTTTTGCTTTTTGTAGTGTTACATTACATAGATTTATTTACTCTGCTTTTGACAGACAATTGAATTTGTCCATTCTGCTTTATTCATTCTAATTTGGATCGACAGTTTTTGTTTTTTTTTTCTAGTTTGGGACTACTGCAAAGAGCACCGATATGTTTATGGGAACTTGTCTTCTGGCGCATGTGTGCATGAGTCTCTGAACTAGAGTTCCACCTAGAAATGGAATTGCAGAGTTATAAACCACAAGTATGCAAATTTCTAGGCAATTCCAAAGTGTTTCCCAAAGTAGTGGTACACATTTAAATTCCGACCAGATGTGGATGAGAGTTCTCATTGCTCAACATCCTCTTCTAACATGTCATTTCCGCATTTTCCAACCAATCTGATGCATTGCGATCTTATCTTCTTATTTCAGTGATTACTAAAGAAACTGAGCATCCTCTCATTTATTATTATAAACTTTCTGTGTTTCCTTTTCTTTGTAATTCCTTTTTGGGTCTTTTGCCTATTTTTCTATTTTTTTCTATTTTTCTATTTCTATTTCTCTTTTTCTTATTAATTGATTGGAGTTCTTAAATATCAGATTTGGTATAGTGATATGCAATAATTTTAGCTATTAATATGCACAGTTTATTTTTATAGATTATATGTAAGGTAATTATCTTTCCTCGCTCCATATCTAATTATTTCAATTTTTTTGGTGGGCTCATTTGACAAAGTTCTTAATTTTAAAGTTACTAAATTCTTCAACCTTTTTCTTTAGAGTTTGTGCATTTTAAGTTTTGTTTCTAGATAACTCCTACAGTCTCTTCTTGGAATTGCATAGTTCTGACTCCCACATTTGTTTACTTATTCCTCGTTCAATTTGAGTTTTGTATATAATGTAAAGAGGGAGTGAATTTCAGCTCATAAAATTTGAATGTAGCAGTTATTGAACAGTTCATCTTTTCCTCATTTATTTCAAATACAATCTCTGTCATAAATCAAGTGCCCAAATCTAAGTGGCTGTATTTCTAAATTCTCAATTCTATCCTTTTGTCTATTTATCAATTAATGTGCAGTATCACATTATCCACATGATTAGTATCATGTCAATTAATATAGTGAGAAAAGTGTTGATATCTAATAAGACAAGTTCCTTCTTTTTACTTTGTTTTCTTTGGAGTATATTGGCTATCCATTACCTTTTTATTCTTTTGTATGAATTTTGAAGTCAGCTTGCCAAATTTAATGAAAAACATTTTGAAATTGGTATTCTATTTACCGCTTAGATCTACATGAGTAGAATTGACAACTTTAAGATATGACTCTTGTTATCCAAGAACATAGTGTATTTTTCCATTAGTCGAGTTCTTTAATGAACTTAAAAAGTGTTCTAATTATGCATGCCTTGTATAACTTTTGTTAGATTTATTCCCATGTGTTTATGCACTTTATACACTTTGTTGCTTTTGCAAGAGACATTTTAAATTAGATTTTGTACCCGAACTTTTGCAATATCTAGAAATGTAATGGATTTTGTTTGTCAATTGATTTGTTGCGAATTTTTAGAATAAATGTAAATAATGCATCTTTTGATATTTTGGGTTTAAGAGAGATTGGCTCCTATCTTTGAAATTCTTGAAATATTTATTTGTTTTCATTTTACTCTGATGGTTGGGACTTCCACTACAATGTGGAAAAAATGTGACAATACTTCTCATTCTTGTCTTGTTCATGATTTAAAAAAAAATATTTCCAAGCTTATACTATTTTGAATGATGTTTGCTCTAGAGGTTTATAGGTCTTCTTTATCAAGTTGAAAACATTCTATTCTTACTTTGCCAAAAGTTTTATCATGAATGGTTATTGAATTTTACTGGATATCATTTTGCTATCATGGGTATAATTATGTGGTTTGTCTCCTTTCGCTTAGTAATGTGGTGAATTACAACAGTTCTGACCTGTAATTTTCCTATTTTATTTTGCCCTTAGCTAAATTTTATATTGAGGCTGTGTAGTCTTGTGAAATATTTTGGGAATTATTCCATCTTTTTCTATTCCCTAGAAAAATTTGTGTGAGAAATTTTTGGTAGAATTCACAAGTAAAATAATCTTGTATGTTATTTCTTCTGTACTACAGATTTAATTACATTTTTTAATTTGTAGGGAATTTCTATTTCATCTTGAGTCATTTTTATACATTATATTTCTTAGAAATTTATCTATTTCATCAACTTATAAACTTATTGGCCTAAAGTTGTTCATAATATTTTCTTATTCCTTTTTACACATCTGTGGGAAGAGTATTTATTTCCCCCTTTTAATGCTGTCTGTTTGCATATTCTTATGTTTCTTGATAAATCTGTCTATTTAAACAACTTTTATCTTTTTGAATAGTTACATGAAATTTTACCTTCTGTTCTGTTTCTGTATTTATTTTGTTTTTCTGTTTTTCTCCTTTCTTTGGGTTTACTCTGTTGCTTCTTTTCTAATTTCTAAGAAGGGATAGTGAACTCATTGAATTTTAAGCCTTCTTCTTTAAAAAATAAAATAAAATCCTTTTCCTCTTTTCTAATGAATTTCCACTTTTCTAAAGAATTGTAGACTCTATTTTTCCTTGTAAAAACTTTTTTGCCCTCCATATATTTTGTATTAGTTTATATAATGCATAACTTTTGTTAACTGCATAAATACTGAATAAATAGAGCAATTACCTGACATTTTATTTATATGATCTGACAATGTATTTAGAGCATTTAGGGCACAGAACATGGCTACATCATAATTTCTGATGTATATGTTTGTCTTAATCAAAATAAATAAGATAACCACCCCCAAATAAATCGCTCCACAGTCTCGCTCCTCTTTTAAGTATGCATATCTTAACAGGGTGAAAAATAAAATTACACAGTTAAAAGCAGAAAATGTTTCTACAAAGGGCCAGTGATCTTTTGCATTTTTGCCACCGAAAATGGAGAAAACTGAAAGTTTTCTTCCCCACTAGGCACCGCTACCCTTGCATTCAGGCTCTTCAAGGAGTCACATTCTTAGAGCCCAAGAGCTTGATTGGTTATTTTGTCCTTTTAAAGTTTGTTTTAATACTTAAGCCTTCATGCTCTGTACCTTCAGCAAGCCTCAGTTTCCTTATTTGGGAAATGAACATCATAATATCAGTCCCGGTATTTTTCTGAGGATTTAATGAATGTGGAAGCACTTTTTAAAAAGTGCTAAGCAAGTGTAAGTCACTATTTTTCTTCCTGTGGCAGAATGAATCTTCAAATTTTTATCCCTCAGTTCTTTTTTCATCTGTGCCTTTTTCTATTTCCTCTAGGAAGCCTTCAAGCTCCATCTTTATAGAATCTTCTCTTCTAGAAGCCACATGTTACAGAGTTTATCTTTAAAGATGCGAATGCCCTTAGAGGCCATATATTCAAAGTTCCTCCATTTGCAGATGAAAGAACAAAGGTTTTTCAGTCCAGGGAATGCTTATCCCAGTGTCTGTAAACAGCAGAGGTGAAATTCCCTAGTGATTTGTGTCAGAACCAAAACCAGAATGAAGATCTTAAGACTTCTGGTCTTGTGTTTCCTATTATATTCTTACCTGATGAGTGCCACTTCTCATTTTTATTTAGTTTCAAGTGTTTCCACCAGTAATTAGCCACCACTTATGAGGCAGTTATGCTTTCACCACTACATCTGATAATGGCCCTCTAGGAACTACTTGAAAAAAGTAAGTTTTACTAAAAGACTTAAAGATAGCTGTGTGTGATTTTTGCCCAAAGCATACTCATTTATATAAAGATGAATCTCAAGATGCCTATTTAAAAATAAAGTAAAATGTATTCAACAAAGTACAACTCTGCATTGGGAAAGCAGATATCTAAAACAAGTATCACCATCCATAACGTGGGGCTGGATGAGAAGTGCCTCAGTGCGGTCCATTTATTTTTCTACCCTGGATGAAACAAGCCCTGTGGCAAGTCACTTAAGGTACACACTTTGAGGCCTTATAAACTGGCTTCCCAGGTGGCTTAGGGGTCATGAACCCTCCTGCCAAAGTAGGAGATGCAGGAAATGCAGGTTTGGATCCCTGGGTCTGGAAGATCCTCGGAGGAGGAGATGGCAGCCCGCTCCAGTATTCTTGCCTGGAAAATCCCATAGACAGAGGAGCCTGGCGGGCTGCAGTCCATGGGAGTTGCAGAGATGGACAAAACTAAGCGACTCAGCGAACACTCAGGCTTCATTGCATTTATACTGATTGATCTGACAGAACGGTCACCCACCGAGGTTCATTCAGTCCTTGTCTGTAAGAACATCGATGCCCTCACGGTTCCCCTTGAGGTGCCATGACATTGGTGCACAACATGTGACCAGCTCCAGAAAGCTCACTTAGCCTGGAGAGCAGTGGGTGCTCCTAGTTGAAAGGATGCTGTCCAGACAATGTGATGGCTACAGCATCCTTAACAACGGGGGGATATGGATTGCCACGTGTTCAACGGGCTTCAGCATCCTTCACCGAGAGGGAGCTAGAGGCGGTCTGGTCAGTCCTGTAGTCGGGCGGCTGCAATGAGACGTGGGGGGGGGTTGCAGACTGAGGGCGACCAGCCACACGGCTGCCTCTGCCTGGGTGTGCTGAGCAGCTTGGGCGTCCTCTGTCCCCTCCGGCAGCGCTGAGCCCAGCGGCACCAGGAATCTCCATTCGCTGCGGAGAAATCAAAGAATTCCAGAGCGAGGCCCTGGAATGCCTGGCTGCCTCCCAGCTCTCTCACGAAGTAAATCCCATTGTTGTCGCCCGCTCCTTTCGGCACTCTGGGAATCGGCACTAGCGTAGCCCAGCACCTTTCTCCCTCCAAGGAGACTGCTCGGCTGTATCAGGAAGCACAGCACATCTTATATCATCAACCCAGAGCGCTGGCCACATTTATCTCGCACCCTCGGCCCGTCTCTCCCATCGGGAGGCTGTGGGCTTCGTGACTTTCTCCACGCGCTGGCCTGTCGCGTGGTCCCTGTTGTCAGGACTCTTTGAACTGAGCCCAAGCCCGTGTCCGAGAAGGGCTTGTGATGGATCCCCGGTGCCGTCCTGAGCAGACCGGGATGTCGCACCTCTAACTGGAGGGCCTGGTAAACAATACGGCCTGTACTCAGCTTCATAAACACTCGGCGTGGTTACAAAGGGCCTTGCAAACTCTGTGTGATAGGACTTGACCTTAAAAGCTATAGACAATCTCGCGGAGCACAGACGGTTTCATAAAGTACAATCACTTCCTGGAATTCTTGGGCCAGTGCAGTCGGAGCCGTGCAAATCCTGTTTTCCTTGCATTGTTTCCTGCATGTGAATATCATCAGTCTAGCAGGACCGTAACCATGGCACTTGTAAATAGCCGAGGGGCGACTTCTGATAAAGGCCGTACAGTTTTAAGAAGTTTTTTTTTTTTTTAAAGACAAGCCTGAATCGTACCTCACAAATGCCATACGGCAACAACAAAGTTGACAAATTGCCATTTCAAAAATGTACGTGTTCAGACCCAGATATGTGTTTAAATCACCAAAGGAAGCAAACTAGATTCCCATAGTACTTAGAGTAGCATGGGTTGTTTTCATTTGTTATAATGTGTGCTAAATCACTTCAGTCGTGTTCGACTCTTTGTGACCCCATGGTTCGTAACCAGCAGGCTCCTCTGTCCATGGGATTCTCCAGGCAAAAATACTGGAGTGGGTTGCCATTTCCTCCTCCAGGGGATCTTCCCAACCCAGGGATTGAACCCATGCCTTTTAACATCTCTTGCACTGGCAGGTGGGTTCTTTAGCACTAGCACCAGCTGGGAAGTCCTTTGTTACAATGTAAATTTATATCAGTTCTTCCAGGGTGAGCAGAGATGGACACTGACCAGAATCATAACTGATTCTTTCCACAGTGTGGTTCCTTTTTCTAGTGAACAGGTTTGTAAATTTTAATTTTTTGGCCCTTAGTTTCTCAAATCAGTAGTAAGAAGGAAAAACATTAATGCTACCCCTTGAAATACTCATTTAAAAACTCTAGCTCTTCAGAAATTTGACACCACTGCTGGGCAATTCTGCTCCAACTTTATTTGGTATTGACGTGTGTGTGCGTTGTACATGCACGCTCATGCTCACTATTGTCCGACTCTTTGGGACCCCATAGGCTGTAGCCTGCCAGACTCCTGTGTCCATGGGATTTTCCAGGTAAGAACACTGGAGTGGGGTGCCATTTCATTTTCTAGGGGATCCTTCCCACACAGGGATGGAATCCATGTCCCTCGTGTCTTCTATATTGGCAGGCGGATTCTTACCTTTGCACCACTTGTGAAGCCCACTTTTATACCATCTCAATCCACTGAGATTGAGCTAACATTGTAAGTTAAATTTTTAGCAGATACAATACATGATGGGTATCAGACCAATGTTGACAGAAATGTTTAAGTTTCCAAGAAAGATTTCCTTAGAGAGAAATAAAGAGAAGAGGAGCTTGTAAGACTCTCATTTATGTTTTCATAGAGGCTTATGTTTGATTTTTTTAATACCTAAAATTCTAAATTATTTCTAAAATAAGTCATGGATGTAATGTACAACATGGGGACTATAGTTGAGAATATGGTGTTGTATAATACAGTTGAAAGTTGCTAAGAGAGCAGATCTTAAAAGGTTTCATTACAAGAAAAAAAAAGCTTTAGTAACGATGTGTAGTGATGGATGTTAATTAAATTTACCATGGGGATGATTTCACAAAATATGTAAATATCATTATGTTGTGCACTTGAGACTAATGTAATGTTGTATGTGGATTAACCTCATAGAGGAGCAACAAAAATATTAATTATTTCTATTTCTAAATTTCAAATTAGAATCAGTGATATCTGACCAATATTTTCACATAAGTATTAAGGATCATTTGATGTCTTTAGATAAAAATCAGATCTTTATTTTTCTTATGCATTATACATAGTAAGTGCTAAAACCCTTAGGATGGTAATTAACAAAATACTTCCATTTTAATCCTTCATCTTAAAAAAAATTAGCACGAGTATTTTCAATGTGTTGATTTGCTCAAGATATATCTTAGAATAATGATATGCTTTCATACCCTCAGTTTCTCTGAAGTTATTCTGGATTTCTGATGCTATCTTATAAAATCTTTCATAAATTGCTTCTATGAAGTAAACAAGACTCAGAAAACTCTTGTCTGAAGCCACACAGCTCACAAGCAGCAGAGTCAGGATTTGAGTCCAGGTGTTCATGGCTTCAAAGCAATTTTATTTAACCCAACAATACAACTGCACTGACGACAGTCATCAGACAAAAATATTCTGAAGAATTCTGGAGAAATAGGAAAGAGTCAGACAAAACTTGTGCACGTGGGGGGGAAGAGGCTGTGAGTTAGGAACAGGAAATACATGGGATGCTTTCGTCATGAAGCAATACAATTTCAGCTTGACTTTCCTTCTTCATTGTCCTTCCTCATTGTCTAGCTTGTAACGTGGTCATGGTTATGTCCAGTGGCTACATTCCTGAATATGTACTTGGTTTCCTCATGGGAGGCAAGTCATTCAAGATTGATTTAGATGGAGAAATAAATGCCAGTTCTCCAAACATCAGTGCCATGGAGGTAAGAACCCATTTTTATTCATTTATTTCTTAAACTTTTTATTTTGGAGCATAGCCAATTAACAATGTTGTGATACTTAAGAATAGGGTGTTAGTGTTAGGTGATATATTGTGATATATTACAATAACTATATTGTAATAGTTTTAGGTGGGCAGCAAAGGGACTCAGCCGTACATAAACATCTATCCATTCTCCCGCAAACTTCCCTCCTATCCAGGCTGCCACATAATATTGAGCAGAGTTCCCTGTGCTGCACAGTAGCACCTCGTTGGTTATCCTTTTTAAATATAGCAGGGTGTACATGTCCATCCCAAACTCCCCTAAACTAACCTTCGCCCTCTTCTCCCTGCCCCCCAGGCAACCGCAAGTTCATTCTTCAAGCTTGTGAGTCTGTTTCAAAACATTTTAAAATTGATGTATCTAACGGTGTCACCTACACGAGCTAGTGATCTGATGCTAGTTCTCAAAAGGATCTGACTTCTCTTTATGCTATTAGAAGTTCCCCCTGCCTTACGGACCAGGTAAAGAACACTTTCCCAGCAGCCAGTAGGCTGGGACACTGTGTCTTGGCACATCCTGTTGGTAAAATCCACTTCATGGAGTCTTGTTACCATATTGCCTGCCACCTAATAATGGCACACCAAATTTGGTCCTCTGATAAGCATGAGTAACTTCCTCTATGGCCAAAGGGAGGTACATAACATAACTTTGGAGCCAGGCTTGGCTTTATATATTGTATTTACTTTGCAGAATTCATTTACGGGCATAGGCAGGGAGGCAAAATACCTCCTTTTCATGAGGGTCCCAGAGGGAGAGCAGGCGCACAATGTCTCTTCATACCACACAAACAATACAGCACAGAAGACTCCTTCTAGCATAATAAACAACCCACAGTCTACAGTGCCGTGTTTTTGGTATTGACAATGCTTTTTAAAGTTAGATCAAAAAGGTACTTGGGCTTTTTTTTTTAACTTGGTGTCTGTCTGAACAGGGCAAAAATTCTGTCCAACTGTGGATGCAACAGACCTGAAAAATCTTATGATCAAAAGGAATTGTGCTTTCAGCATTTTGAGGGCAATTCTCCTTGAGAGCTATGAAGTAGAAAGAAATTTTAGGTTTTCATTGTATCCATTGGGTAATATGACATCACTTTTCTTTTGGCAATTTCACTATGCTTGGTAAGGATAGAGACCAATTCAACAAAGAAAGGAAAGTTTTCAGAGTATCCCTGGAGAGATCTCAGATTTGCAGTCTCAATTAACTATTAATTCATAACAAACTATACATAATACTTTTGATAGGATTTTTAAGATTTTTTTTTGAAAGATGAGAAGTGATTGGCTCTTCTCCTTGAAAAGAAAACAAGCATCAATATCATTGAATTCAGAAATAGGAACAAGGGCATTCCCAGTCCTAAGGGCTCATCTGCAATTGTCGATGTGTAGACATGTGTCTTTCTATTTAGAAAAAAAGGAAACATTCTTAAAACAGGATCTATTTATGCTCATTAAAAATTCATTTACCAAAAGTATGCGCTATTACTCCTAGAGTAGTAATGAGTAAGGGAAAGTAATTTAGGTCTGTGTACAGTCAACATGGAGATCACTGTCTGGAAAAAAAAGTTAGGGCATAAGCACATGCATGACCTGGACACAAATCCAAAGAGATAAATTCCAAATGACATATATGAAGTGCTAAGGGAAGTCACATTTGAATATTGATAGACTTAAATGAGGCTACCAACACACAGTTTCCTCAGATGTCAAAGTGTCTCTTGAACTATGTCTTGCACAGAATTCCCAAGATACTTGCTTTAGTAAGTTACCTGCTTGCAGAAACAACCAAAATTCATTTTAAGTATGGCTTCTTTCCTTATTCATAATTGGCAATGGAACTTTTTACATAGACTTCTTCTGAGAAATCCATTTTGCCCCAATTCAAGGAAGATGGATTCCATGCTGTAGGCAAATTTTGTCTGGATAAGCCCAATGAGTTTTCATGCAAATACATTGTTCCAAAAAGGCTCATAATTAAAAATCTCTTACTTCAACCATCAGAAATACTTCATTGATGTCACAGTTGTTAAAGAACCATTTGCATAGCTGTGATCCTGACCTATAAAGGTCAATAATATCCAAGTACCTTGCAAGAGTCATTTCTAACCACCCTTATGATCAGCCAGAGCATCATCACAGTTCCCCAAGATGGATGACTGAAGTTCAGAGGCAGACCCAGGCCTTCTGAGAAAAGCTAACCTCAGCAGGGTGTTTCTCCTAAGGTAGGTGGGGAAGAAGCACTATCTGGTTTTCCCACAACATTGACCAACTCAACACACACAAAAACAGAAACTTTCTACTGTTTACAAGCTGTGGCATGTTTTATCAATGTCTCTGCCCTCAGTAATTCTTTCCAAGGGGTAGGGAAAAAACACAAAGAGAGTTTCTTTCTTCCTTCTTTCCTTCTTCTCTCCCTCCTTCCCCTCTCTCTTTCTTCCTTTTAAAATCTTTCTGAAGGCAAAGGCAAACACTCTGAAAATCATAGGTGGGCCTTTTTAACGTCATTTCCCTGCAGAAATAGAGACCATGTTACCTTCCAAGGTGAGGAGCAGTCAGCACAAAGAAACTGCTCCGTCACCTGTCTTCTAAGAGGTTTCATCCCCTTGGGGGCAAGATCTTTCTTAGAAAGTCAAAGCGTGAGATGGCAATCTCTACAGATGTTAGAATTTGGGGGAGAAAATAGTAGTTGGACCTCAAAACATACGCGTAAATTTTAATTCTGAGATTTTGAAGAAGAAAGGGAATGTCTCCAAATGTTCAACATTTATTGCTCCCCAAATGGTAATTATAGAATAAGTGATGATTTATCAGTGCTAAGATTAGAATCACCCCAAGCAAGTGCAGAAAATTAGATGGAGATTCATAAGACAGATGTTCTTTGAGATAATTCCTGCCAGTGACCACAGATTTGGGCTTAATCCAAAGCGCAGTCATAAACAGACTCGGAATTAGATAACTGAAACTGGGGACAATGGAAGGATTATGAATATTCTGGTGTATCATCTTTTATCTGAAAGGCTTTAGATAGTACTAATTTTTTCTTTAAGAACAATAGATAATAATGGTGACTCACTTGATTCTCTTGGTCACTTCAAATAAATGTAGAAGTCAAAAATAGCTCTTGTAATTTCATGGCGACCAGGTCTATTCTATATGGTTTCATTAATGCAATTGCTATTTGCAGGCTAACAAATTATACCCAGCTCCCCAGGGCTTTGTGTTTCTTTGAACAACACTCAGAACAAGAAAAAACAAATATTACTGCCGAGTGATGGACTGGATTTAGTCTTGGCTGATTCAGGCCTGGGCGATGGCTCTAAAATTCTTGCCTATGAGTCTGAACCTGTGAGTCACTGAAAATCAGCCTTGCTAGGGTGCTATATGCTGGCATAGTGCAAACTCAAATCCATTCTAGGACCCAGAGCAAGAAAATATTATGCTCTAGGTTGCCTGGGAAATGAGTACACTTCAAAATGCCCAGACATGTACCTAAAAATGGGAGGGGTCTTCAAGCTTCTTAATACCGCCAACTCTTCTGCTGCTGTTTTTAAACATTTAATGGAAGTTGTGTTTTACATTTTCAACTTTTATTTTGTCCTTGAGTGTAGCCAAGTAACACTGTTTGATAGTTTCAGCTGGACAGCAAAGGGACGGTTATACGAATACACATATCCATTCTCCCCCAAACTCCCCTCCTATCCAGGCTGCCACGTTGAGCAGATGTCCCTGTGCTATACAGTAGGTCCAAATTGGTTACCCATTTAAAATACAGAAGTGTGTGCATTTACTGCTGGTGAGAAATGAAAATTGATGGATATTTCTGATTTTTTAAAAAATCAAATTGACAGTTGATTTGCCAGCTCTTAGTTTAATAGCAATAGCGTGAGAATTGCCATGAAGATAAAATATTTGACTCAAAGTATAGTTTAGGTAATTAATTTAAATTCCCTTGACTTCATTTTTAAAAATCTGAGGTAATTTTGTCATTTTTACTTAATAGACATCTTAGAAGTTTGTGGTATATGGTATAAGTTACACTTGAATAACCTTACCTACACCATCAAAATCTTGCATGTACATATTTCAGAAATTTTCAAGAGTTTGGTGTCAACTGTGTTTTTTGTTTGTTTGTTCGTTTAGCAGCAGTTCTTATCAAGAAACATATCAAGCATGAAATTTACTTCTAAAAAGTTCAATTCCTTGTTCAGTCAATGACTTACTAGATTAAGTCACCTATATGAGGCAAATATGCTCAGAAATGACTTACTCCACAGGGTCCTGGAGAAGGAAGCACAGCATAGGTCTGTCTTGAAGAAAGGATGCACCTCAATTTCTCAGCTTAAGATCCTGCACAAATTTTACACTAAATGAATGTGCACATGGGTAAGGTTTCATTCTTTCTCTGTTGAATCGGTTTCTCCTGTGCTGAGCATAATTGCTCAGTTGTGTCTGAGTCTTTGTGACCCCATGGACTGTAGCCTACCAGGCTCCTCTGTTCATGGGGATTTTCCAGGTGAGAATACCAGAGTGGGATTGTCATACCCTCCACCAGGGGACCTTCCCAAGCCAGGGATTGAACCCAGGTCTCCCATGTTGCAGGCAGATTCTTTACCATCTGAGCCAGCAGGGAAGCCAAGCATTACAAACCAACCCTGAATATCCAGGAGGACCTAAGAGCCTGTGTTACTCACTGCCACATCTCACTATAGAATATGCAGTATTTTGTGACCTTAGGGAGATTACAGAGCTATTTTTTTGTCCTCTTTCTCCTCTTCCTCCTTCCTTTATTTTTTTGGGGGCAGTTGGGGGGCAGTTAACTGAATGGTGATATAAAGATGGGGAAATTTTAAGACATTTTCAGATCCTTTTTCTCTTAGTATCTGAGGCAAAGAAGCAGCCCTGTTTTTGTCTGAAGAGTGTGGGTTAGCATCTCCAGTCTGCCCCTGGGCAAGGAGTGAAGGACGAGCGACTGGCAGCTGCAGACAGCACTTGGACTCACCCAGGAGGGGCAAAACGCTCCTGTGAATTCCTTCAAATCACTGAAGCTGCCTGTCAGATTGAATCCGAGTGTTCTGGCTCATCAATCAGAGCTCGGGGCAGCCCCTGTTGCCAGGGTCCTGCGTCACCCAGAGCTGCAGCACCAGGGAGGCCGGGCCGCCGACTGTGAGGGGTGTCGGTGGGGTTCAGTCCCCAAAGTCACGCATGCCCTGCGGTGCACAGCCTCCTGGGAGGGCAGACTCTGGGCGGTAATGGGCATTAGATGAAGAGAGAGAGAGGAAGGAAAGAGGCAGCAGAGAAAGGAGGAAGAGAGGGCTGTGAGCAGAGGAGATTAAAAAAATAACCGGACATTTTGTCTTAGGAATGAAACCCATTCTCATGCCAGCCCTCTAAGATTTTTTTTTCCAAACTTAAAATTTTTATTTTGTATTGGAGTGGAGAAGAAAACCACAACCCACTCCAGTATTCCTGCCTGGAGAATCCTACAGACAGAGGAACCTGGTGGGCTACAGTCCACGGGGTCACAAAGAGTCAGACATGGCTTAACTAAGCCATGTCTAACAATGTTGTGGTAGTTTCAAGTGAACAGCCCAAGGACTCAGCCACCCATATACATGTATCCATTCTCCTCCAATCCCCTCTCCTAGGCAGGCTGACACATAACACTGAGCAAAGTTCCATGTGCTATGCAAAAGGTCTTTGTTGGTTATCTGTTTTACATATTGCAGGGTGTAATGCAGGGTGACCTTCCCAAACTATGGTTCCCTTTCCCCCGGCAATCATAAGTTTGTTTTCTAAGTCTGTGAGTCTCTTTCTGTTTTGTGAGTAAGTTCATTTGTACCATTTCTTTTTAGATTCCACATATAAGGGATGTCATGTGACATTTCTCCTTCTCTGCCTGGCCAGTCCCCTAAGATTCGTTCATCCAAGTATCACAGTACTTCTGCCACCAAAGCAGAGTCTCTGCAAGCAGTTACATAATGTATGTCTTGATCTGGGGGTCTGCATTGGAGGGCAGGGGGTGTATCACCCAGAGTAATTCTCCCCATGAGTTGCCCATGAAAGTGCTTGTTCGTAAAAATTGCATCTTGCACAAGTGCTCATGAGGATTAAAGAAATACTTTCATGTCTCCTGAGGACTGGGATGGCCATTCCCATGGGAAAGGAGAGCAGCACACACAAGATTGTTTTTAAAAAGAACTTAATAATTGTAGGGGCTTCCCTGGAGGTCCAGTGGTTAAGAATCTGCCTTGCATTCCAGGGGATGCAGGTTCAATCCCTGGTTGGGGAACTAAGATCCCATATGTCGTAAGGTAACAATTCGAGGAGCATCGCAAAGAAGACCCAGCACAGCCAAGTGAATAAAGTTCATTTGTTTAAAAAAAAAATACAGTATTTATAACAGAAAGTAATGAGTGATATTTATTTTAAGAAATAGCACTTCATAATTTTAAAAGGGGTAAAGATCTCAGCCAAGGTTAGTCATCTAAATAGAGGGAGCCTGAAACCAACACCAACAACATAATGTTGATAATGATTTATCATAATGTTGATAATGATCCACACTTATATCTACATATTCACTTATGTATACATATGAACACATATACACATGTGTATATACATATGCACATGTAGTATATATGGATATGCTACATATATATTGTGTCCACATTTACCTATACACATACATGCCTATATATACACATACATATATAATACACATAATCTACTTACTTAACGAGAATCATGACATTTTTCTTCTTATTAAAATCTTTGAGATAGATGAAAAATTGAGTAATATATTATTATTTTAAGAGCTCCAGGTCTAGTAACTTCTTGAAACTAGTGAGTAAAAATATGTAATCAGGCATGTTTTTTCAATCACACATGCCTTCTATCCCCATTTAATAGTAAAAATAGATCAGGACTAAATTCTATTAGCAAACCACGGTTATTTATTATAATTTGTGTGTTACATGTACTAGTCAGAAGAATAATAAGATTTCAGGAGATTTGGTAGAATGTTTTTCAAAATTTTTGAAATCACTGATTCAGTTAGAGAATTCCACAAGCATGAGTTCTTACACGAACTTGAAAGTACAAAGATTAATGCCCTGAGCATTTCAGTTTTAGCTTTAAGTCTAAAAGTGGAAAGAGACCCACCCATAATTAATGAAGTAATGGTGACTTAGAGAAAAGAACTACATCAGTTTTAAAAACATAACTCAGGATTCACCTATTCAAGAAAACTTGGTATACAAAATCCAAATGTTAAAAAACAAAACAAAGCATCAGAGCTTGATGTTTCACCAATCAGATTCCTAAACTTTAGTTTCAACATGGGATTAAATATTAAATATTTAGTTATTAAATATTATTATTTAATTATTATTAAATTATTAAAATTATTAAATATTAAATATTTAATTAAACATTACCTGATTAAATATTAAATATTAATGGATCTCACTCATTTACTTAGAAAATGATTCCATTTTCAGAAGTAATCTACTCTCAAACCCGAGGAATATCACAACCCTATGGTATAAGTTCTATCCAGAAATGCTGAAAATTCAGTTTTCCAAAAGATGCAATATAATCAGTCTTTGAAGTTACCCTAGAATAGAAGATAGCAAAACTTTCAAAATTTAAAGATGGAAGCCAATTTCTAACCGCTTTTATATAACAAATACAGAATTAGGGCAGGGAAGAATTATATCAGCTTTTTTTATAGAAGAGGCAAGAGGGAATAATTTGAATCTTATTTTACTTCTGTGCCATCTATGTGCTGATGCCTGCCATTTAAATATTGTTGGCCATATTTTTATTCTGAGTTTGACCTTGTATATACAAAGGCCAGCTTTCATCTATCTCCACTTGGATGTCTCATAGGAATTTCACATGTAATATCCCCAAATTATTGAATTCTTATTTATCCAGAATGCTGCAAGAGCTTCCTAAATAGTATTCTTATTTTTAATTTGACTCTCTCATTTTCTTTTTTCCAGGTAGCAACCAAACTGATCTCAAAAATCCTTGAATAACTTCCTATTTTACTTGTAAAACCTTATCAACTTTTGTGCTCAGTCCCTTGAACCATGTCTGATTCTTTGTGACCCTCTGGGCTATAGCCAGTTATGCTCTGTCCATGGGACTTTCCAGACAAGAATAATAGAATGGGTTGCCATGCCCTTTTCCAGGGGATCTTCCTAACCCAGGGATTGAACCTGTGTTCCCTGCGTCTCCCCATTGCAGGTGAATTCTTTACCCACTGAGACACCTAGGTAACCCTTATCACCTTAAAATGACTTATATATAGGGTGACCATCTGTCTTGGTTTGCCAAACACAATTCTGTTCATATCGATTGACTATGTTTTTGTAAAGACCATTCACTTTCATTCCAAAGTGTCCCTGTTTGGGTGATAAGTTTTGATAACTTTACTTATAAGGTCCTGCATGATTTGGCATCTGCCCCCTCTTCAACTTTAAGTCAGACCATCCTGGCCCTTGCTCATGCTAGTCCAGCCACATGAATCATCATCTTTCAGCTCCTCAAATATGGCAAGGTCCTCACTAACTCAAGGGCTTCCCAGGTGGTGCTAGTGGTAAAGAACCCACCTACCAATGCAGGAGACATAGGAGATGTGGGTTCGATCCCTGGGCCAGGAAGATCCTCTGGAGAAGGAAATGGCAACCCACTCCAATATTCTTGCTTGGAGAGTCCCATGGACAGAGGAGCCTGGTGGGCTACAGTCCATGGGGTTGCAAAATAGTCAGACATGACTGGAGCGACTTAGCATGTTTTTACTAACTCAAGGTCTACATACTTCACTTTTTCTTTTCATTTTTTCAGTTTCAGCTTAAATACCATACTTGAAGGGACTTCTTCTCTGATTATCCAACGTATCAAAAAAAGATTTGTCCCCTCCTAAACCCCTCTGACCTCTGTTCTTTTCCCCTAGGGACACACATGAATATTTACAAGTATACATTTATCTGCATATTTTTCAGTCTTTTTCAGTACAACAGAGTTTTCTTTATAGAAACATTTCTCCAAATGGGAAGAGAACATGTATGTTTTGTTTCATCTTTGAAAACTGTATCTAGTCCAATGCCTGAGATGCAGTGAGCTCTCCGTATTTGTTTTAATGGATGATTGGGTGAATAAGTACATGAGATGGATGACCCATGATCATCACTTAGGAGAAGCGAAGACTGATTCAACTTTGGGGGCAATGGGAAGAAAACCAAATGCAGAAAATGAAAGTTTCTTAAAAATCAGTCATAGACTTACCATCGATTTGTGAACAATTACCAGTTATCTTGAAGCGCTGAGCTAGGGACTGAGGTTACAAAAGTGAATAAAATACAGTATATTTTTCAGGAGTTGACAATCCTTTTGAAGAGATAAACATAACAAGTTAGTCCAGCACAATTTGGAGCACAGAGAAGAAATAACCTAATACTGACTAGAATTTGAGGAATCCTTTCTCAAGGAGGTGGCTCTAGAATTGATTGGGTCAGATGTAGATCAGATGTAGCACTATGATTTTAAAAATAAATGATGAATGAATAAATATATTAAATAGGTCAGTGAACATCTGCGTGGTAAGGAGATAGCCCTATAACCTTTAGATGGAAAGTTTACAAAGTTTCTGTTCTCAGGACCACTTTACACGGTTAAAACTGATTGTGGGTCCCAAAGAACATTAGATTATACAGGGTACTTCAGTCTGTATCTTCTATTAGAAATTACAACTCAGGCATCTAAAATATTCACCCATTCACTTAAGACAAACAATAAATGTATTATATGTCAACACAGATAACCTATTTTTATGAAACACAACTGTATGTTCCGAAACAAGAATCAAACTTGCTAAGAACAGTGGCATTGCTTTACATTTCTGCAGGCCTTTTCTCTGGCTTAAGAGAACACAGCTGGGTTCTCATAGATGTTTCTGCATTCCATCTGCTGGATTATGTTGATTTTTTGAAGTGTATGAAAAAGTTCCAGCCTCACATAGATAAATCTTTGAAAAAGTGAGGAATTTACAAACCACCTGAAAGAGGACTGGTTCTGAGACTATCGCCTCCCTTTGGATTTTGGCTGGTGAGTGTTAAGCAAAAAAAAAAAAATGACTTTACCTGATTTGTGTTTTAGATAGATTCGTTTAGAAGCTGTGTGGTCAATAAACTTGAATGAGTAAGGCCAGGAATTCAGAGACTAGTCCTTGAAGTAATGTAATGGACATGAAAGGGTCAAGTCACTCTTAGTTGTTGCAAGTGAGGGAAAGAAGAAGCTGAGCGCATGTAGGTGGAACACAGCTTTCTTTGGAGAATGACAGAGATTATGGTCAGTTAATAAGCGAAGGCTAAGTATTAGAGAATGGAGTGATTTTTCTAGGAAAAAAACAAAAACAAAAAAACAGAGTGGGAGGAGTGAGCAGGACACACGGACACCAGGAAACTAGCAAGGATGGAGTTGGTTGGGCATAGAGAATCTCACAAAGTGTCCAAAAATGAGAATCACCAAGCAGGTGTGGTGTAACTAAAACTGTGAGAGTGGAAAGTTCATGAAAGCCCTGACAATAGACCAACTATAGTGGAAAGATTGAGATAATAACAGAGACATGGTCACTGGTGTTCTTAGGACACTCTTAGTGGAGTGGGTTGGAGAACAATGTCATTTTAGATCTCAGCTTTTTGAAGAGCAAATTGGGGTGCAAGCAGAATGAGCAAATGTAACCTTTTTTAAGACTTTGGTTGAGAATAGAATGAAGAACAATGCTATCAAACAGAGAGCCTAGAGAGTCCATCTGATTAGTATAGAAGAGATTGTATTTGCTTATGGGGTGAGGCAATGAAGCTAGTTGAGGCAAAATGTTGCAGACATGTGCCATTAATCATTATGGAATATTCATGAGGATAAAGGAAAATATATTATCAAGAGAGCAAGGAGAATATCTTTCCATTTCTCGCTTTCTCTCAGACATTGCAGAATATGGATGTTTCAGAGAAAATACAAAGTCGTGAGGACTAAGAAATTCAGCAACAAGTTATTTGTGTAGTTACCAACAGTTAATAATTTTTCTACATTTACTGACATGGGATGAGAAACAAGAAACATATACTCTACCCCGAAAAGGATGGACAAGACCAGTGAATAGAATAGAGAAGAAAAGATAAAGATAGGACAGATTACTCTTTCCATGCCCCACTGATTATAAGGCGCTTCTTAGAAAGGAGAGGTTAGCCATGATACAAGGTGGTGCTAGTGGCAAAGAATCTGCCTGCCAATTCAGGGGATGCAAGAGATGCAGGCTTGATCCCTGGGTTGGGAAGATCCCCTGGAGGAGGAAATGGTAACCCACTCCAATATTCTTGCCTGGAAAATTCCACTGACAGAGGACCCTGGCAAGCTGCAGTCCATAGAACCACAAAGAGTTGGACATGACTGAACACAAAATGGCATAACTGTAATATAATGCACCTATGTAGAGTCAGCTGCATATAGTCCTCATGACAGAAAGCAAGTGTGATTTTTCTCAACGAATCCTTTCATTGTCCTTAAAAAGAACTGAGTTAAAAAAAAAAAACTTTTTAGGGAATTTTTTAATATTGTGTTCCTTGGAACACTAGTGTTATTTGAAATGTTAATAAATCATTAAAAATAAAAGAGGGTAGTGGTCTTCAGGCAAATCAGTTTGGAAAACATTGAGTTAAAGCCAAGCAGATTTCTTAACAGAAAGACTTCTCAGAATCATTGCTATGGTTACATGCATTGGGAGTTATTAAAGTGAGTGATACAGTAGACACCATTTCCCAAATGTAATCATTGTTTTCATTGAACTATTGTTTTCATTGAACACTTACTGACTTCTTGCCAGAAACTGGTGTGTTTGGGAAACACTGCTCTAAGGTATTGTTAAACTCAGTAATGTCTACCTGATTAATTAGGGTCTTGATTCTTGTGTCTAGAATAGTTAAATTGATAAAATACCCTTTTTAAACTTTTTATTTTATATTCATGCATAGCCAGTTAACAATGTTGTGATAATTTCAGATGGACAGCAGAGGTACTTAGCCATACAAAGATTTGGAGAAAGAAATGGCAACCCACTGCAGTATTCTTGCCTGGAGAATCCCATGGACAAAGGAGCCTGACAGGCCGTGGTCCATGGGGTCACAGAGAGTTGGACATGGCTGAAGTGGCTAAACATGCGTGCTTACATGTACATACACACTGCTGTATTTAAAACAGATAACCGACAAGGATCTACTGTATAGCACAGGAAACTCTGCTCAGTGTTATGTAGAATGGATACCCATTTTTAAAAAAGTCATTAACACACCCCTGTGATTTCTAGATTTGGTGTTATGGTGTCCTGTTTTTTATTTTATAACACATACCCACTTCTGAAAAATAGTCCATGGACAGAGTGGACTCCCAAAAACAATGTTTTGTTTGATGGCCTTATATTTTAGAGTTTTAAAGTAATTTTTGCTTTTGACATCCAATAGGAAGAGAAAACCAGAAGAAGGCATCATCAGTGTTTATGCCCCAGGAAGAAACATGCGTTCGTGAAGACCCACAGACAGACCAACAATTGCACTGCTCATCCAACAAGTTTTTTTGTCATTTGTTTCCAATAAGAACCAGATGAGCTTGTGGAAAATGCTGCATCTTGATTTTTCTTAAGCTCATGGTAGCCCTTTATAAGAAGAATATCACATGGGCTTTTGTTCATTTGAAATTCAGAATGTTTTTGAATTCCAATTCAATCTAGATGCTGTGGAAATTACTGACTAAAAGGCATGGTCTCAGCTTGCATAAGGTTACAGCTGGCTTCACTAGATAAGAGAATAAATGAAAAAAGGAAAATAATATAAAAATTAAAATGTGTTGCACTTTAAATATAAAGAATCATAGGATAGTATATGATTAGTTGAAATCAAAAGATAGTAGACAAGGAGATAAGATAGCATGTCACATGTAAGTGCATATATGTGCATGAATTGAATTATCACCCACACATATATGTCTTCCTAGGAACATGTGATACCCAGTATGACAGTAGCTTCTACTGTTCTGGGATGCTGAAGAGAGTGTTGAAACATATCTTCTCCTTCCACAAGTCAAGTAATGTCTGAGAGAACAGCAGTACACGTGAGTCTCTGGAACACCCCAACCTCCACCTCCACTGACTTGGATCTCAAAAAGTTTAAGTTCAGGTCTGGACTACTAAAGGAGAGGCTCCATCCTACAACCTGGATCTCAAGAATCTGATCTGACACCCAAACCAGACATCTGGTAAGAGCCAGGCATTCCTGACATGATTGCTTGATGAGTCATTTTCAGAACTCTCAGATTTGTGAAGGGCACTGCTTTATTTTCATTCTCCTTTTTTAATTTTTTTCCAGCTAGAAAAGCTTCCTGGCATTGCTCTTCCTGTAAAAACATGATTAATATTCAGGCCTAGATTAGATCCGAATTTCTATAGAGGGCAATGAACAGGTTGTTTTGTTCTTTCTCTCCAGCTGAGAACTCAGGGAATAAACGTCATTTAATGTCTTTTCTACCTCAGGGAGATTCTTAGTGGCTTTGTCCACTGTTACAGACTTCACAGGGATGTGCCCTATGCTTTCAATTCAAACTTGCACTCTAAATCCCTTATGAAATGAGCCAGTAAGAATATATAGTAAAGAAATGGTGGGCTAGTGAGAATTGAAAGATTGTAATTTTCAACCAGCAGCTCAATTTGATAGCTCTTCACCCTACTCCAAAATCACTGCAGAAGGTGATTACAGCCATGAAATTAAAAGACGCTTGCTCCTTGGAAGGAAACTTATGACCAACCTAGACAGCATATTAAAAAGCAGAGACATTACATTGCCAACAAAGGTCTGTCGAGTCAAGGCAATGGTTTTTCCAGCAGCATGTATGGATGTGAGAGTTGGACTATAAAGAAAGCTGAGCACCAAAGAATTGATGCTTTTGAATTGTGGTGTTGGAGAAGACTCTTGAGAGTCCCTTGGACTGCAAGGAGATCCAACCAGTCCATCCTAAAGGAGATCAGTCCTGGGTGTTCATTGGAGGGACTGATGTTGAAGCTGAAACTCCAATACTTTGGCCACCTGATGAGCAGAGCTCACTCATTTGAAAAGACCCTGATGCTGGGAAAGATTGAGGGCAGGAGGAGAAGGGGACAGCAGAGGATGAGACGGTTGGATGGCATCACTGACTCAATGGACATGGGTTTGGGTAAACTTCGGGAGTTGCTGATGGACAGGGAGGCCTGGTGTCCTGCGGTTCATGGAGTCACAAAGAGTCAGACACAACTGAGTGACTGAACTGAACTGAACACCATACATAAGCTGATAGCATTTATTAAAATGTGTAAAATTTGGGATGGAGAGTTTCTAGTTGGGCTAGAATTCCTAGGTATATTAGATATGCAGGGTATCAAGGCATATTCAGTACATGATGGGTATAGACAAAAGTGAAAAAACTAAAAGGAACTGATATATGAAAGAATACTATTCACTGATGTATATTTCAGGCATCTACTTTCAATAAAATATTAGCTATTGTGATTTTAGTAGCAAATATCATTCCCCCCTGAGAAATCTATATGCAGGTCAAGAAACAACAGCTAAAACTGGACATGGAACAACAGGCTTGGCATGCTGCAGTCCACGGGGTTGCAAAGAGTTGTGCATGACTGAGCGACTGAACTGAACTGAACTGATCATTTCCTGACCATAGTGAAGCTATATCCTCCAGCTATATTGCACTTTATTGTGATTCATATTTTATTTCTTGGGTTTATTTTCATGTATTCTTGCCTGGAAAATTCCATGGACAGAGGAGGCTGGCGGGCTAGAGTCCATGAGATGGCAAAGAGTCAGACATGACTGAACCTATAGGCACATAGAATCAGGATAGTTTTCCCACCAGCTACACAGCTGCCTTCTTAATTATTAGCTTGTCAAAAACCAGATTCATTTGACCATTACTGGAAGGAAGATGATATGGGACTGTGGGTTAGGAAAATTCAATTGCAGAACATTAGCTGCTTCTAATATTAAGTACCCCACTTTAAACAATGTAATCAAATGATGGTTTCTCGATTTTTAAGATTATCCATTATTTATTGGGGGCATTTTTTCCCCTCTGGAAATAAAGATTTAACATTTTTACATGCTTCCCTACCTTTTTATTTTACTTTGCCAACAAAGGTCTGCATAATCAAAGCTATGGTTTTTCCAGTAGTCATGTATGGATGTGAGAGTTGGACCACAAAGAAAGCTGAGTGCAGAAGAATTGATGCTTTTGAACTGTGGTGTTGGAGAAGACTCTTGAGAGTCCTTTGGACTGCAGAGAGATCAAACCAGTCAATCTTAAAGGAAATCAGTCCTGAATATTCATTGGAAGGACTGATACTGAAGCTGAAGCTCCAATACTTTGGCCACTTGGTGTGAAGAGCCGACTCATTAGAAAGCAACCTGAAGCTGGGAAAAATTCGAGGCAGGAGGAGAAGAGGATGATAGAGCACAAGATGGTTGGGTGGCGTCACGACTCAATGGACATGAGTTTGAGCAAGCTCCGGGAAATGGTGATGGACAGGGATGCCAGGAGTTCTGCAGTCCATGGGGTCCCAAAGAGTTGGACACGACTGAGCAACTGAACAACAACCAGACTTTAATATGCTGTCTAGGTTTGTCATAGCTTTTCTTCCACAGCATGTTAATTTCTGCCCTCTTTCTACTTATCAGTAGCTGAACTATGCAGAATATTATGATTGTACTTTTGTTTTTTGTATATATGATCATTTTTCCTGGAGTTCATCATTGCTTTACTTTTTGGTTGGACTTCCCTGGTGGCTCAGATGGTAAAGTGTCTGCCTACGATGCGGGAGACTCGGGTTCAATCCCTGGGTCGGGAAGATCTCCTGGAGAAGGAAATGGCAACCCACTCCAGTATTCTTACCTGGAATATCCCATGGACAGAGAAGCCTGGTAGGCTATAGTCAGTCCGTGGGGGTGCAAAGAGTCGGACACGACTGAGCAACTTCATTTTTTTTTTTTTACTTTTTGGTTATCTATGCAGGTAATACAAATTCATCCCCAAACACACCCAATAAAAGAGTAAAACCCCTTTTCATATACTTAGATATGTCAGTTGAGCCTCTCAGTTCCATCTTTTTCTTGGAGTCTGGTCTTTTGGAACGTTCTTCTTCTTGCTTCATTCTGGACAGATTGCCCTCCAGGTCTGCTGCAAAACCGTCTTCTTAGAATATTCCTCCTCTGTGATGGGAATATCTTTCATTTCTCTTATGTGTTGGAATCCCTGTTTCCTAGATCCCACATCTTCCTCCCTCCTCGGATACCTGCTTCTTTAGTATTCCTCTAATGAGTTTCAGTGAATCACTCTAGAAAGTTCAGCCTAGAATAGAACCTGGCATGCTATAGCCTGTAGACCAAATTCATGGCCTGTTTTGAATAATCCATGAGGTAAAAATGTTTTTTGCATATAAAAAATGTGGCTAAAAATTAAAACAAAAAACCAACAAACAATAGTACATGGCAGAGATGACATATGAGCCATAGAGTCATATGAGTCATATGAGTAAAAATATTTACTCTTGTCCTTTGTAAGTGTGGGTGGGCATCATTCGATTCACTGAAGGCCCAGATGTATCAATGATGCAGAGAAAGGGTGAATTTTCTCTCTCTCTTGGAGCAGAGACCTCCATCTTCTTTTGCCCTTGGACATGAACATGCCTTAGTGTTCAAGCCTTAAGACTCAAACTGAAACTTATGTCATCAGCTTCTTTGGTTTCTAGGACTTTGGACTTGGACTGAATTATGCCACCAACTCTTCTGGTTCTCCAGTTTGCAGACAGCAGTTTGGAAACTTCTCATCTTTTATAATTGTGTAAGCCAGTTCCCATAACAAATATCCTATTGGGTCTGTTTCTCAAGAACCCTGACAGATATGTAAAGTTACTGCATTTGCCCTGTTACCTAACATTACAGAAACTTGTCCTCTGTAATCCCAAACTATCCCTCCTTGCTTATATACCATTTACCCTCATTGCATTATATTTTTGTTCTTTCTTGTGTATTTTAACAAAATTAGAAGTTATTATTGTTATTTCATGCAAGATCACTGCTTGTGTAAGTTGCTCATATACTTTACCAATTTCTTTACTCATCCTTTCTCTCTTCCATATATGATTGCTTACTCTTGCCTAGCACTTTCTTGATATTTTATTAAATATTATTAATGGAAAATGCTCAGTTTTAGTTTGTCTAAAAATATCATTATTAGATAGTTTTTCTGGGTATACAGTTTTAGATCAATAATTGTTTTTGCATAGCATTTCAATACCATTCAAGCTGTTTAGGCTTCTATCATTGCCAATGAAATATCAATTAATTAAATTGTTAATTTGTCAATACTGTGTTTTCTCTTAGACAAAATTTCAGATTATTACTTAGTCTTTAGTGTTTGTCAGTTTTACTATGGTAAGTATAACTGCAGATGTTTTTATTTATCTTACATAGGATTCTTTGGACTAAGCTGGAAGTGCAAACTTGGGTAGCAAACATATATGTGCGCCAAAATGTGATTATGAATTCTTCAGGGAGATTTTTTTGCCTTCTGTCTGATGCCAAGTTCAGAACAGACACATTTCCTCAAGGTCTCCACTTATATGTGAATGAATATGCCTTGATATGTCAGATTCCAGTACTTATTCACTGACTGTTGGCTACTTCATTTATGTATAAAAGTCATCCTTTTCTTAAACGTTGGTATGTGCACTCCAGTACCAGAAATGGTTGTTTTGTGGTTAGTAGCAAGCTCCTTGAAAGTTAGAGCACAAAACCTTTGAAAGCTGATCTGAGGCACATGTATCTCAGGAAAGTATTAGCTTTGCCGGACGACATTCAGTCACGTCCTTCCCCATGGAAATGACCTTCCATAAAACACTGGATGTTTTATGAAACATGAAACAACCGGGTCACAAGGACAGTTCTAGAGAGCATTGTCATCAGTTTGAGCTATCGCTATTGAAACAGCTTCCAACCACCAACATCTCTGAGGTGAGACGTGTGAGGGACAGTGGGCCAGGCTTTCCTTTTTCCCTGCTGGTATTTGTTTTTGCCTCTGATGGTATTCCCTGCTCAGTAATATATGCTTTGACTTTATGACCTGTCTTCCTGCAATAATTCTTTGGTGGAAAAATCCAGTAATACAGCCAAGAGTTAGTTCTTCCTCTGGCCCCACGTGCCTGGCCCAGAGATCACAGTTTCTTGGGTTAACAAACACATCTAGCTGGGTTACTGTGTTAGTCATTCAGGACGTTTTTGCCCAATGCTGGGTCGGTGGGACATCATTCTATGTCCAAGTTCAAGATTTTGGTTAATTTATGGATAGTGGAGGATGAATATAACCTGACACGAATAACAACCAAAGGGCTGGTATACCAACTTCTACCTTTTTGTAGTATAAGGCAAGGTAGTGGTGCTGTGAAAAAGCAAAAGCAGAGTTGAAGAAACTGAGATTTATTCTTTCAAGGGGTAGAGAAATCCTTTGTCTAAAATTATCACAGAGACGCTAACAGAGATAATCAAACATTGCGAAGACAAAAAATAGCACTTGCTTGTTTTCTTTACTTGGGACTTTTGATGTAGTATATAGAATGATATAAGGCATTTGACTGTGTCAAGAAGATCCATGGGCACGTTCCTATTTGGTTTTGTATTATCTATGAGTCTTCAGCACATGTGTTGGTTTCTGCCTATATAATATTATCAATTTTACAGTATTTAAGAATTAAGTTTGACCTTTGAGCACTTACACCTTTGTGGGAATCTAAAACGTAAAGTGGTGCAATCACTATGAAAAACAATATGGTAGTTCTTTAAAAATGAAAAATAAAACTACTATATGATCCAGTAATCTTACTTCTGGTTGTATATCCAGAATAATTGAAAGCAAGGTCTTGAAGAGATAGATGTGTACCCATGTTTTAGTATCACTATTCACAATAGCTCAGAATGGAAGTAACCCAGTGCTTACCAATGAATGAACAGAAAAACACAATGTGAGGGACTTTCCTCGTGGTCCAGCATCAGTATTAGTTATGTATCAGTCAACATTAGGCAGGACTAGGACATTTAACATCCCAGTAGGGGTTAAAATGTTCTTTCTTGTTTCCAATTCATCTTCCATCTTTGGATTTAATTAGATGTGGAGCAAGTTTTAAGTATGGAAGTTCTTAGGTTTTCCCTGACCTCCAGAGGTTGAAAGAGTGCACATGCTTTAGAGGACTTTGGGAACTCTGGCTCCTAACTCACTGCCCTTAGTAACTCCTAAAACATCCCACAGCAGTTGGCTGCTATGCCTATCCCATGGTTGTCCCAGAAACGTTAACTCTTGCACAATAGACGTGTTCCTGAAAAGTTGCATATAATCTAAACCACATTTACATGCTAGACCAAAATTTAAAGAAATCTTACAGTGACTCTGTCATTACTGCAAAGAATTGGCCTCTCCTGCAATGCATTTATTTTGAAAACAGATTTTCTGATATCAGAATTTACATATAGTGAGATTTACCTGCCTATGGCTTACGGTACTCTAAACTTCCTTTTACTAAATAAGGTAAAAGAGTTCCCTCAGTCTGGGGAATGACAATACTTTTTATAAATAATAAAGGGAGGGATTCCCAGGTGGTGTTAGTGGTAAAGAATCTTCCTGCTAATGTAGGGGATGCAAGAGACTAAGGTTCCATCTCTGAGTCAGGAAAGTTCCCTGGAGGAAGAAAGGGCAACCCATGCCAGTATTCTTGCCTGAAAAATTCCATGGACAGAGATCCTGGCTTTCTCAGTCCATGGGGTTGCAAAGAGTTGGACATGACTGATCACTCACAGTGGTGAAACCTAAGAATCAAAACACCAAAAATTTAGTAAGATGATGCTTTTTCATTAATAAAAGGCTGAATCTGGTGATCACAATAGCGCATCTGTGAAGGGCTCATTTGGCCATACTTCTTTTGTGTATGAAAGCAGAACTAAGTCAAACCACATCACTGCATACTAGAAATTTTTGAAAACACAGTGGAACATTCCAAGATAAAATATTAGGTCATTTCATGGCTTGAGGTGGGGTGCAGTGAGCTACATTGGTCCTCAGATTATTATTATTTTTTTTTTTGAGAGCTAAAATATGTGTTTGAGTGGGAAGAACATGAGAAATTGTATCAGGAATCATAGATCAGTCATTCAGTAAGTATTGTGTGCCTACTGTATGCTTGGCACTGTGTTAAATCTGGAGATAATGGTAGAAAAAAACAGACAAATATCCTGCCTGCATGGAGCCCACAATCTTGACTGTAGACCTTGCTCTGATCTACTAAGTGCAGTGCAGTGAAAGTCGCTCAGTGGTGCGACTTTTTGCAACCCCATGGACTGTTCTCCAGGCCAGAGTACTGGAGTGGGTAGCCTTTCCCTTCTCCAGGGGAATCTTCCCAACCCAGGGATCAAACGCAGGTCTCCTGCATTGCAGGCAGATTCTTTAACAGCTGAGCCACAAGGGAACTGATCTGAACTAGGGGAGGGTGATTTTGGTCTAGTCATTTATTCTGTCTGGCCCTTAGTTTCCTCATTTGTAAAATGAAGTTGTTAGATTAGATGACCTTTCTTTGACTTTTATAGCTCAAGATTCTTTGTCTTCAGTTATTTAATCCAGGCTCTTTCTTTGATAATGCAAAAGATCTAGAAGGTCCAGATCTTCTAGTTTTAGGGTACCAAACTGATCACAAAGGGGAGACTGAGAAATTGATGGTAGCACTACATTTCTACAGGCAAGACAGTGTTTCATTGTGATTGAGTGCCGCTTAAGATGATACAGAAACAGAACCCAAACCAAGGCTCTAGTCCCCAGCCATCTTCTTAGCACTCCTTTTCTTTATTCCCATTTAGTATGAGAAACAACTACATTTGAGAAGATTAACACTTGCAAAGTCAGAGCTACTTCGGAGCAGGAGAAAAATGAACTCATTCAGCTCCATTTTGGGGGATAGAGTGGGAAGAAACATGGGTGTGCTTCAACTTCAGACTCCATGAGGGTGGAGAGAGGGAAAGCCAGCACACCCCACCTCTGTGTGATCTCGAGGACTGTCCCGAGCCAGGATGAGAGCAGGAGGTCCAGGGAGATTTCAGACAGGGGTGGCACTTCCTTCCTGATGTCCACAGTAACATCAGGCTAAAGAGACCAGAAAGAATCTTCTGAACCTAGACACCATTTATGTTGGTAGTCATAATGCCGTCCAATTTTATCCTAGTCGGAGGAGAACTTCTCTGGTTTTTTAAAGACCGCAGAAAGGTGATAATGAGAATGGTAATTACATCCTTAACCATTTATTTTTGGTGTTGGGAAAGGCTCCCTATTTCAAATCTCCTCCTGTTTTGTTGATTCCCGTTCTGTAATTCCCTTCCATTTTCTCCTTCTGCCATTTGCTTTACTGCCTGAAGAAAAAGGAACCCACCATACCCTTCCTCTATAGTTAAGCATTGTACATGGTTCTTTGGAAAAAGTACCACAGCTGTGCATTGTTAACCTAGAGAAGTATGGAATTCATTGTAAACTCCAAACGATATTCTCCTGTCCTGTGATTTTCTGTTTGTGTGCATTGCCTGGAACACGTCCGTAAATTCTTCACTAAATTCCTCTCCCACATTGAATAAAGTCATTCTGAATTTTAATTTTCTCCAGGTCAGCCTGGGGTCATCTATTAACTTAATGAACTCAAATATGTTCTTGGTGCCATCCCTGAGTTGTTGCTGAAAATATGAAACCCCTACAGACCTAGGACCTACCCAATAGATATCACTCCTTCACATTATCACATTTCCTTCCTGGACTCATTTGCACTTTATAGCTCTCTTGTTTAGGAATTGCATTGCTAGTCCCTAAGGCTCCGGACATCTGTTTTCTTAACATTAATTTCATGTTCCTTTCCATGTCCCCCTGGTCCTTCTTGCAAAGGATACGCCTTGACACCAGGGAGCACAGTTCTTAGGATGGACGTGATGGTTTGAAAACATTTATTTTTAATTCTTTCAAAGGTTTGTGCAAACTTCTTTAAATCTGTGCAAATATCCCTGGTTTGCAGAGATTCGCTTGGGACTTGTTATGGAGCCTGCTAACAGTTTCTGCATAGAAAAAGAACATTGCGTTATGTTTGTGTCTCTTAAAATCCAAAAGGATGAATCAGCTCTACATAATATTTAATAAAAACAGCAACTCATTACAGAATGGTTACTTCTAGGCAATACTGTCTGGAAAATCATTTTGCCTTTTGCCAATTGAAACAAAATGCTTTGTTTTAGACAGTAGCTCCATTCTGTCCCTTTGGTCAAGCTTAGCAAGTTGACAAATATCAGGCAGGGTCAAAAGACAACTTTTAGGTAAATAATCTATGGTTCCCAGTTGGGCAGGTGGTGCTTTGGATGACTTGAATGGGCTCCCTAACCTGTGAATATCTGCTGCCCATTTTGATAGCAATGGAGAGATTTCTGATGAATTCCTCTCAATTTCGCACCAGACTTAGAACTCAAATAGAAGCCCTACATTTACTTCAGTTGGTACTGAAGTAAAACAAGTTAATAGGAAACTTCCATGAAGACTTGAAACTATGGGAACCAAGACACAAAGAAACTAAACAATGATTTAAGTATAGCCAATGAGTTATTAGGCAACCTAGGAAATAATGGGCTTCCCTGGTGCCTCAGATAGTAAAGAATCTGCCTGCAGTGTGAGAGACCCAGGTTCATTCCCTGGGTTGGGAAGATCCACTGGAGAAGGGAACGGCTATCTGCTCCAGTATTCTTGCCTGGAGAATCCCATGGACAGAGGAGCTTGGCCAGCTATAGTCCATGGGGTTGCAAAGAGTTAGACACGACTGACTGACTAACACTAGGAAATAAATACAAGTTTCTTGCCTCATAATCCACAGTTTACCATCTCACTGACATACAGTGTCAGTGAGAGAGGTATATCAGGGTTCAGATCCCAACTATCACTTGAAGATAACATGACCTTAGGTAAGACATTTCTCTGAATTTCTGTTTCCCTATCACTTAAATTGTAATTAACCCTCTCTCAGAGGGTTGGCGTGGAGACCAACACAGAAATGATGTACCTTGAGGACTTGTGGAGCAGAGCTGGGTGCATGATAAACAATAGCGATTCCATCAACACTCCTTTTTACTTATTTTCTTCAGTGATTTCCTTTAAAAATGAAATATATAAATAAAGAAACTCCAAGCATCACTCATTTCCAGGTGTCTAATTCTATATACACCAAAGAGATGGGGGCTATTGAGCTGGGGACCTTGCAGTGAGAACAGGAGACCTTGATCTTGGACCCAAATGCAAGCCAAATTCAGAGTAGATGTGAGAAAGCAAAGTTCCAGGGTCTCCCTCTTCCTCTGTTTTTGTCCTTTTGTCTTTTCCCTCATATTCTCATATCCTAAGTTTCCAGTCACTACTCACTGCTGATAATAAATTGTCACACTTAGTTTTCTGTATTTTTTTCTTCCATCATATATATTCATTATATATGCTTTTCACGTCTGAACTCTTTTCCAGTTTTTGTTCACTCTCTATAAATACATTAAGCCATAAATGGTGAGGTCATGATATTAGGATTCCATATCCTAGGGAAATATTTCACACTTTCTTGATGTAAAGAATCATTTTATTAGCAATTTGTATTTTGGGGCTCTAATCCGGATCTAATAGGTCAATCTGAAGTGAGGGGTAGGTGAGCAAGTGTGAGAATTTATACTTTAAAAAAATGCCCCCAAATAATCCTTCTGATCTAATACACTTGTGGCCAGGTAACTTTACAGTTTGCTGGACCCAGGCAGCCATCACTAACATCATAAGTCAGAAAGAGTTGAGTGAGAAAGTGTGTTCTTTAATGCATATCCTATGGATTTTTGTTTGGAGGAATCATCTTATTTTTTGTACAGTATGTTATGGAAGCTTTACAATATACACATGGTAATACTCAAAAGAATTTATGTTTCACACTTGAAATTTTTTTAGATTCTCATTAAAGAAGATGCATTTAAACCAGAAAAACCAACCAAGTATTTTTCTTACATTCTAATTGGTCCTTTACTTGTTGCTGTAGTTGTTCAATTTAAGATGCTTTTTCCAATTGCTGGCTTCCATCTTGGTCTCCATCTCCTCCAGGGAAAACACAAGTTAAGACACGGTGGGTCCCAGTAGAATTGACAACTTCATTGTCCTTTAGTTTTGTGCCTAAAAATCCACTGGATTCATAAAGAGACACTATCTCCTTAGAGGTGTATTCAAAGATCTTTTGAGAAGTTGTCCATCACCTTTTTTTCCCAGACATATAAAAGATCCTGAATATTTTGTAAAGTTAGTTTCCTTGCTTCATGTCAGATCCAAAATTTTCACACCCAACATTGAGGGGGAAAAATATAACTCCAATTTAAACCAGTTAGAGTGGATTTTGAGAGACGGCCTGCACTGTGTGAAACCTGTTTTCACCCTAAACAAGCTCACCTCAATGGTTGATGAAAACTCATCTTGTCAGTGAGAGGTACTGAACCTCAAAAAGGAAGCCCCCGCTCAGCTGCTTTTGATGATGGATAATTAAGAAGAGTGCATTAAAGGCCATTGTCAGTAAACGGATAAGGGTCAGTGCAGAGAAGCAGCCGCACATGGAAGCAAGCCAATCTGTTTAGCCAACATGAGCTGTGTTAACCAAATACTGTTCTGCTGGGAGAGCCCGAACAATAGAGGCGCTCGCCCTGTGGGGCTGACCACACACACCTGGGATGCCCTGTCGGCAGCTCAAGGAGATTCCATTCACACGTGTCACCAAAGAAAGAGCTGTAATTTCTGAAATTTCTAGAAGTCAGCTCATGCCATTTACTCCAGCGGGAATGGCAATCAGCCATACTGGAGAATATTAAACAGTTCTTTCCAGTCTCAACAGTGCCTTATTGTCTCAGCATAAAAACATTCGTTTAAATATTAAACAGTGAAATCTCGCCTGGTCATTAAAACCCGTAAGGCAAAAGAACACGACGGAAATTGGTTAATATAATAATCTTAGACTTTGGCCAAGTGAGTGGCTAGAATGTCATTTGTCTTGGTGGCATGTCACCCACCCAGAGGAAGCTCTGGACATCACAATCCCAGTTTCATTCTCAGGCAATGTTTACAGTGCTCTTGGGATACGTGCTTTTCTTCGCATAAAACGTGCAGATGCGGAGCACAATCATTTTCAGTGTTCTCAAAGGCTGCCTTACGGAACAGTGAGACAGGATTCTTCATTCCCCACCCCCCCACTTTTTTTTTTAACAACATTGTGATCGCTAATGCAATTGATTATTTAGTAAACTGCTACCAACTTAATTTTTTAAACTAATTATTTTTTTGGAGTGTAAGGCTCCCCTGGTGGCTCAGATGGTAAAGAATCTGCATACAGTGCAGGAGATCAGGGTTCGATCCTTCAGTCGGGAATGTCCCCTGGAGAAGGAAATGGAAACCCACTCCAGTATTGCCTGGAGAATTCTATGGACAGAGGAGTCTGGCGGGCTACAGTCCAGGCGTGGCAAAGAGTCAGACATGACTGAGTGACTAACACATATAGCTGCTTAACAATGTTGTGAGTTTCTACTGTACATCAAGATGAATCAGCTACACATATGTGTATATCCCCTCTCTTTTGGATTTTGTTCCCCTTCAGGTCATCACGGAGTGTTGAGTAGAGTCTCTTGGGCTATACAGTAGGTTCTCATTAGTTGGGATTCTTAATTTCTATTGACCAGGCAGTGTTTGATCTGGGAAAGACAGAATAAAAATGCTTCTTAAATCATGTGTAACTCAGTCAAAAGTTATCAGGATGCTTTAACAAAAAATTCCATTCCATTCCAAAGTCTTAGTGAATATCCACAAGGAGCTTATCTTCTGCTTAACAGGGAGTAGGGAAGGGAAGGTACGGAAGAAGTCTTCTCTGACACACACGCCACGTATTATCTGACCCGAGGAGATGACACCTTGGTTAATGTGTCATCCTAATCCTAATGAGTTTTTCCTGAAATGACTTTACGAACATGACTTTCCAACCCTGCACTCATCCCTGTACATTCCCGAAAGTCTTTCAACGACTTCTGTCAAACACAATGTTGGAAAGAAAGATGTCAGGCTGTGCTCTTCAATCAGTGACCTACCCAGACTTCTAACTCTTTCCCCCCAGATTTGTGGTAGAATCTCTGTAGATTGAAATACTGTCACCAGTTTCCTTGAAAAACTTGATAGTTTCTTTAAACACCTTAAAAGCAGTCATTCAATGGATAGTATATAGAAGGATGGTTATTTTGTTAAAAGCACTTGATATTTTTGCATTGGAATGTGATTGTTTGGATTTAATATGAACATATTTTTCTAGCAAGCTGTCAAATTACATTTGATAATATCCTGTTAGCAGTGGTGTGAGCTTATTTTGTGATGCAGATGAGGTTTGATGCCCCAGTCTCCTTCATTTAAACGGTATTTATGGAGCACCTGCCATATGACAGGCGGAGTCCCAGGAATGAACTCTGACAAAACCAAAGGTCTCAGGAGAGTGTGGCATCACGGAAACCAAAGGGGAAGGAATGTCAAAGAGAACAGAGCAAGTATCAGTACACCAGATGCTGCTGCTAGTAAGTCATGGAGTGGGAGGATTAAGAGTTGAATATGGATTTAATGACAAGGTTATTGCTGTTCCTTTGAGAACAATTTTAGTCCAGCAAGCAGTTGGAGTGGAAGTTGGGAGGGTGAAGACCTGATCTGAAAAATTTTAAAGGGAACAGAAAAGAGAAATTGAAGAAAGTTCTGAAGGCATTTTACTTTAAGGAGACATTAAGAAGCAGGGCTGCAAAGAGAAAGTGTAGTCAAGAGAAAGATTTTTTTGTGTTTTTGTTTTGTTTTAAGATGAGAGAAAATAAAAGCATGTTTGTAAGCTGATGGAAATTAATCAGTCGAAAAAGAAAGATGGTGCAGAAAAGAGAGGAACAATTGACTTTTATTCCTTGTATGATTGCTTGTAGATTCAGATGGAGAAAAATGCAAAAGTGATCTAATAAACTAAGAAGGAGAGATACAGTGCTTATCATAAAACCATAGCAAGCAATAGAAGTTGTATGAACGGGGATTGTAAAGCAAAATTAAAACGTAAACCATGTTTTATTATGAGTAAATCTACTGAATCTACAACCAGTATGTAGCTTTTAACTGTGACAAACGGAGCTATACTCTAGAGATTGCATTGAATACAATAGATTACAATACAGTACAATATTCTCACAAGATTTTATTTATCCAGGATGTTTGGGGAATGGGATGTTTTGGCTAAGAGAATTGTACTAAGTTTACCGAAAGTGGATTTGAATAGTGTGAAAGATACTTAATTCTAATACTTCATCAAATAGACTTGAATCTTTTATGATTTAGGTGATACCTTAAGAAGTTGCAATGGGTCTCAGGGTTAATATTATGAACACCTTGAAATACTGAGTGTGTACAATACAAAGGCAGACAGATTCATTTACACTAACACTTTTATATGAATCTGTAAAAGGTAGATTGGTAGATAATTTCAGCTTTGCAAAGTACATGGTCTCCATCATTATAGCCTGAATGTAACCATAGACAATACACAAAGGAATGAGTGTATTCTGAAAAAATTTTATTTACAAAGGCTGGATTTGGACCATGGGCTATAGTTTTCCAGCCCCTACTCTGAAAGACGACGAAGAAATTCCTTAATGTTAGATAATGTTATATTATGGTTAAAGCTTCACATCCTTGGGGATCGTTTGGTGCCACACCTTTTCAGAAGCTCTCCCTCTGGCACAAGTAAATCCCTGACATGAAAGAGTGAGTGAGTGAAAGTGTTAGTCACTCAGTCGTGTCCAACTCTTTGCGACTCCATGGACTGTAGCCCACCAGGCTCCTCTCTTTGTGGAATTCTTAAGAATACTGGAGAGAATATCCATTCCCTTCTCCAGGAGATCTTTCTGACCCAAGGATCGAACCTGGATCTCCCGCATTGCAGGCAGATTTTTTTTTTACTCTCTGGGACACCAACAAAGAGTATTATAGCATTACGTTCTCAGGTTTTAGAGCCAGTGAAAGGTGATTTGGGACAATCTCAAGCAAGTTGCTTAATCTCTTTAGGTCTTAGGTTTCTCATCTGTAAAATGGGGATTAAGAACTATTTCATGAGGTGTTGTAAAGAGTTATGAGGGTTTTTTTTTTTTTTTTTGTCATTGTTGAATGTTTATTTTACCTACATCACCTTGTTTTCCTGGATGTGGGCTCTTTGTCATTCACATTGAACATGAAATTTTCCTCTTAGAATTTTTCTAATGTCTGTTACTTGGATGCCACATAGGTAGAGGTTTATTGCAGATCTCTTAGAAAAGATATATCACTCCCAACTCCACCTTTCATCTCCCCAAACCTCTTCATTTTATCTTGATCTTCTAGATCTAATGACAAATTTTAGTCTTAGTGTGGAAGTTTCACACAGTTAGTGACAATGTCTCTGAAAGAGTTTAGTCAGCTTGAGTTCTTGGGTTCACCTGCATGGCAAACTCTTAAAATTCACATTCAGGTCTTCCTCTGTCTGAGCCACTGTATCGAGATGTGGCAACTTGAGATGGAGCCAAGGGGTGGTGGAGCCTGTTTGTAAAAGTGACACTGGTAAGTTGTGTGAATTACAGCTGCCTTCTTTGCACTTGGATCTGTCTGGATATAAAACACTAGACAAATGAGTGTTCACATTCTCACAGCTTCTAGAGTGTCTGGAGATTGGGTGAGCCACATGTTGCCCAGCTGGGGAGGACTTGGCACATCTTGGTCAACCCTACCAAGTGCTGGAGGCCATGGGGAGAATCAGTCCTAACAAGTGGAGAAAACCCAACTCCCCTTTCATTTCTATGTCAGGCGCCCTCCCCATTCAACACCGGGACTCCTTGACGCTCAGGGGCAAATGGGCAAAACCCCCTGAACTCACTGGGCCCTCAATGAGCCACATCTAGAAAACAGTTCCCTAAGCCAGGGTGCAACTAATAAGATGCTATAGAAAATGCTATTTCCGTCCCCATGTTACAGATAAGGAAACTGAAGTACAGAGACACTCATGATCTTGCCATGTTAAGGAAGCCTTTGATCACTTCCTGTTCAAGATCATACCTTTGAGGTCATTACACCTAGTGGGTCAGTTGCTTCCTCTTGAATTCCGTTCTGCTTGCAGATTTCATTATAACTGCCTGTTACCTTGGGCTTAGTACAGGGTCTGGTGCTTGTTAAGGTTCTGTCAACTTTTGATGAGTACATGTAAGAATTATTTAGTCGCTAAGTCATGTCTGTCACTCTTTTGACCCCACGGACTGTAGCCCGCCAGGCTCCTCTGTCCATGGGATTTCCCAGGCAAGAATACTAAAGTACGTTGCCATTTCCTTCTCCAGGGGAATCTTCCCAACTCAGGGATTGAACCTGCATCTTCTGCATTGGCAGGCAGATTCTTTACCACTGAGCCACCTGGGAAGCTCCATATATAAGAATAAATGGCATCAATGATATTAACTAAAAGTACCCACGCAAGAAGAAGTGTCTGAGATCATATTTAAAATAAAGAATAATACTTGTCTTAAACTCACTGAAATGCATATATTAAATGTGTACAGATTTTTGGCATGCCCGCCATACCTCAATAAAAATAGAGGAGCCATTTCCCCAAGAAGACTCATTGGTAAACAGTACATTTTATTTCAGTTGTGTTCAGCACGTCCCAATCACACCCAAGGCAAAACTCTATTACAAAATAAATAAACTCAGAAAATGGCAAAAAAAAACCAGCAAGAAGAGGGGCTAGTAGGGACAGAGGGAAGAAATTACCCCAAGTCTTTTTGGGTTGTTCTTTCTTCTTTGATTCACCCATTTTTTCCAAGTTATTTCTCCTTCTAAGCAAATGAATGAAGAGGCTCATTGCATTTCCCTTCTGTTGTTACTTATCTAGATGGGTGGTAGGCCCATTGGGTAGAGGTCATGTCTACACTCTACAAACCTTTCAAAAATATTTACATTATAAGTGGAGGCCAATCCCTGTTCACAAGCCTGACCCACCAGAGGAAAAAATGCAGAGTCTGTAAGAACCAACCAGCCTCCTCCACATGTGCTCAGGTTAAACTTTTCATCCTGATGCCAGACCACAAAGGTCAGAGCGCCCAGAAGCTTCCTGGAAATTGGGCAGCACTGAAATGACCTTGAGTCAGTGTTGCCTTGGAGACTGTTGCAATGTGTTGGAATCAGCTGTGGGGCTGTGTCTCTGCTGGGGGTTGACCTTGCCAAAGGGAAGGGCAAGGTCAAGAAGCTCCAGGAGAAACATTTCTGTGTGGCATATTAATTTGGGAAAATATGTTTACACATTAAGCCTCTTTTTTTGGTGTTTCCATTTTCCAACTAAATGATCTCTTCTAAGTTACAGCACAGTTACTCCTGCTCTAGAGAAGTCTTATACTGTGCCAGATGGGAAGGGCAGCTGTGACTGAAAGCGCTATTTTCATGTCTGAGAGTTAGGCATTAGAGATATGATCAGATGTCAAGGAGAGAACTTAGCTTGCCTTTCATGCCAAGCCAAGACTGGTGTTCTCTATCCTTTCCTTCTACACCAGGAAAAGAAGCCTGGCAGCTTCCTTGGTGGTCCAGTGGTTAAGACTTCATCTTCCAATGCAGGGGATGCAGGTTCGATCCCTGGCCAGGGAGTTCTAAGATCCCACATGCCAAAAAACCAAAACATAAAAGAGAAACAACATTTTAACAAATTCAGTAAAGAACTTCAAAAACTGTCCACATCAAAAAACAAACAAAACAAACTGAATCTCAGCATAGTCATACTGCTGTTGGATCTAAAAGTCCACTTCCTTTGCCCCTGCCTCAAATGAAACCTTGGAAGTCGCAGCCTCACTGTCTGTAAGTGGACATTTGGATGCTTATTATTTATTCTTAAACATCATTTGTACTCTAAGGGGAGCACTTTGCCTCCCAGTCATTTCAGATAGGATTCCTGAAGGGGACATTCTTTCATTCTTCTCTTCCTACAGGCATAAACATTCAGCATTTTAAACTTGAAACATACAATGTTATCTACTTCTGGGGTCTTATGTAACTTTTCAGGAATGTTGCAAGACTTTCCGGGCTTCACTGAGGTTGGGATGGGGAAAGGAGAGAAAGGGGGCTGAAGGTATGGGGGGAGAGAAAAAAATCAAATGTTTCCATACATCATGGCATTGGCTGTTTGTGACAAGAAGTTATTGCAATTAAGATACAAGCCGGATGTGTGGGCTAAACACTCAGCTGATATCACAGGCATTTATTGATAATGAAGACTTGGAGGAAGGGGAACTGGAAAATCGCTGTCTTTAGTGGTTTCCGAGGCAAGAGGACAAACCATATGGATTAATCAAAAAAAAAAAAAAATTACTTCACCTTATCTAGGAGAAGAGAAAACTGTTTATTTTACTGCAAAAGGAATGTTTCTGTCAAGTTTGAAGTGTCAGTCTTCTAGGTTTGGGCTTTACATTGTACAGTTCACTGCATAAGCAGTGAATTGTCTAGCTTCAAACAATTTGGAGTTGCTGAATGACCTGGCAAACAGCCCCAGCTATAAGCAACAGGAGAAAAACATTCCAGTGAGCTTACATCCAGAAAGTCTTGGCTACCTGGGCCACTTTAACAGAACTAAACTTGAATTTACCTATCAGGAGAATAGGTAAATATCCCCCGAGATTTAACTCAAGCAAAATGGGTTTCACTTGAAATCAGGCTACATTTAAGCAAGACATTATCAGGGAAAAGCCTAAAGAAAAATATTCCAGAATGTCCTTTGGAAATGCAGTGCTAAGTTAATGGAATAATTAGTGAAAATCAGAACCCTTAGGAGACTAATTTAAAAGTGAAATATAAGAATAGAGTATCTTAGATAAATGCTAAGCAGAGAGTAAAAAAAAATCTGGAAATATTAACATCATGTACGGAAAAAAGCATAATGACAGAGTCGAGAAAGAGCATGAAACTTTCCGGAGGGCTAAACTTCAAGATCTTTTATAAAAAATACTAAATGGTACATGTGAAATGAGCTTTCATAATTAAACCATCTCTTCTTTGCCTTCCTAAAGAAGGCACTTTGGAAATTTCCACATTTCAGATTTTTCTTGGCTGAGCATGTCGGTCTGTTCAGTATATCATCATTTATGGCATGAAAAAGAAAATCGGGTTACTTATCACCAATAAAACAAAAATTGGATGAAGATGGTTCCTTCAAGGGTGCTGACGTTTATGAAAAATGTTGGCCTTCTGGGTTATTGAATTATTCCACACATGGTTTCATGATTAGAAAAATGGGGCAATATCTCATTGGGATTTTTATCAAACTCTAAATAGCCCAAATCTAGTACATATCAGCTCAAATACTCTTTAGAAATCACTCAAGTAAATTGTTTGGGTTAGAATAAATCCAAAGTTACAGATAGAATTTCAGAAAGACCTTCCAAACCAACTGAAGTTCAGGGAATTTAGATGAGTGGTCCCAGCTCTAAAGATTTATCAAATTTTAATATAAATTCTGGGGCTTCTCTGGTAGTAAAGAATCTGCCTACAGTATAGGAGGCCTGGGTTCAATCCCTGGGTCAGGAAGATCCCCTGGAGAAGGAAATGGCAACCCACTCCAGTATTCTTGCCTAGAGATTTCCATGGACAGAGGAATGTCAAATCTACTTGCAGTAAAGCCTGTGTTAAATTTACCTGAGTCATAGAAAAGTATGATGCCCACTTAGAATATGAAATGCATATCTATCAGAAATAAATATTTAAGCTCTCTAGGTGTCTGGAGACCTCCTCACAGCAAGGCACTCAGGGGAGAGGACCTGTTAGTACCACCTGCTCTTTGTGAAGGATGAAATGTTCTCTTCCAGCATTGTTTTCCCTCTTTCCATCAAAAAGTTCTAATCAGGTAACCAGATATGGTATTCTATATCTGACAAACAATCAGCTGACAAACAGCTTTGTGCAATAGATGCATATGAAGAAAATAACTTTGTTGGATATAAAGAGATTCATGTGTGTTGTAGACCAATCAAAAGACCCGATAAGTGGGACACAGAATCTCAATGCAGCTGCATTCTGATGAGGCCCTCCGTTTCCCCGGCAACAGAGCTCTGCAGATACCAACCTTAGGTTGCTTCCCTTTAACGTCACAGAGAAGAACACATAAGCGACCGTAGAGGGGCTTTTACCTGAGTGTTTACAAAAATCTTCCTATAGTTCCCCTCTTTCAGGGGAAGAAAGAGAAGATTGATAACATTTCCTAGATACGGAACACATAATGACACAGTTTAGAGGCTCTTATCCCACCGTGTCTCTTCTAGTATTCCTAGAGTGTCTTCAGAGGGTTCTTATGGAAGTTTCCAAAATCAAATTACCATGAAATGGGCTAACCCACACGTGTGTACGTGGTAAAGAATCTGCCTGCAAATGCAGGAGATGAAGGGGATGTGGGTTCAATCCCTGAATCAGGAAGATTCCCTGGATGAGGAAATGGCGATCCACTCCAGTATTCTTGCCTGGAGAAGGAAATGGCAGCCCACTCCAGTATTCTTGCCTGGAGAATCCCATGGACAGAGGAGCCTGGTGGGCTATAGTCAACATGGGGTCACAAAGACTCAGACATGACTGAGCATGCATGCACGTATGCAGACTGGCCCAGAGATAGGAACATATGGACTTCTTGGATGGCTCTAGTGGAAAAGAATCCTCCTGCCAATTCAGGAGACATGAGAGGTGGGTTCAATCTCTGAGTCAGAAAGATCCTCTGGAGGAGGGTAGGGCAACTCACTCCAGTGTTCTTGCCTGGAGAATCCCATGGACAGAGGAGCCTGGTGGGCTACAGTCTGTGGGGTCAAAAGAGAGTCAGACATGACACAGACAGCACGGGACATGCTCTTCAGGAAACAGGGCAGGGGAGATTCCACAGCTGTGCAGTCAGAGTGTTACTTCCTCCTTTATACTTGGCACGATTTCCAGAGAAGCAGCGAGTGTCATTAATGTACTCCTCTTCGATTCTTCCTGCTCAGCCTCACCTTACTGGGCAAATGCCACTGCTCAGAATTACACCAGTTTCGCGTGCTTTGCTTGCCTTCTTAACCCCTAGTCTGGGGGAATCTGTCATCTTGCCTTTAATTTATTCTCTGCAGAACAAATTACACCTGTGGTTATTTATTTATTTATGGCTCACAGAATAGCAGAATAGGAAGTAGCCTTAGATACCATCTACTCCAATATTGTAACCTAACTAAGGTACAACTCCTTTACCATCTACCACTCTGGATGGACATAGAGCTTGTAGCGTGTTCCTACCAATGACAGGGAGCCCACTCCCACATTTGCCAATTTTAATTTTAAGAGAGGTCTTCTGTGAATCTAAGTTTGATCCTCCGAAACTAGTTTACTCTTTCTTTCAGACCAGATTTTAAAAAATTAATTTTTATTGCAGTATAGTTGATTTGCAATGTTGTATTATTTTCTGCTATGTAGCACAGTGAATCAGTTATACGTGTATCCATTTTTTTTGGATTCTTTTCCCATAGAGGCTGTTACAGAGTATTGAGTAGAGTTCTCTGTGCTACGCAGTAGGCTTTTACTAGTTATCTGTAACAGTCGGTACAGTAGACGATTACTAGCTATCCGTAACAGTCTGCGCAGTAGACTTTTACTAGCTATCTGTAACAGTCTGTACAGTAGACGTTTACTAGCTATCTGTAACAGTCTGTACAGTAGACGTTTACTAGCTATCTGTAAACAGTCGGTACAGTAGACATTTGCTAGGTATCCGTAGCAGTCGGTACAGTAGGCTTTTGCTAGCTATCCGTAACAGTCGGTACAGTAGACGTTTACTAGCTATCCGTAACAGTCTGCGCAGTAGACGTTTACTAGCCGTCTGTAACAGTCTGCGCAGTAGACGTTTACTAGCCGTCTGTAACAGTCTGCGCAGTAGACGTTTACTAGCCGTCTGTAACAGTCTGCGCAGTAGACGTTTACTAGCCGTCTGTAACAGTCTGCGCAGTAGACGTTTACTAGCCGTCTGTAACAGTCTGCGCAGTAGACTTTTACTAGCCGTCTGTAACAGTCTGCGCAGTAGACTTTTACTAGTTATCTGTAACAGTCTGCACAGTAGACTTTTACTAGCTATCCGTAACAGTCGGTACAGTAGACGATTACTAGCTATCCGTAACAGTCTGCGCAGTAGACTTTTACTAGCTATCTGTAACAGTCTGTACAGTAGACTTTTACTAGTCATCTGTAACAGTCTGTACAGTAGACTTTTACTAGTTATCTGTAACTAGTTATCTGTAACAGTCTGTACAGTAGGCTTTTACTAGTTGTCTGTAACAGTCTGTAGAGTAGGCTTTTACTAGCTATCTGTAACAGTCTGCACAGTAGACTTTTACTAGTCATCTGTAACAGTCTGTACAGTAGACTTTTACTAGTTATCTGTAACAGTCGGTACAGTAGGCTTTTACTAGTCATCTGTAACTAGTCATCTGTAACTAGTTATCTGTAACAGTCTGTAGAGTAGGTTTTTACTAGTTGTCTGTAACAGTCTGTACAGTAGACTTTTACTAGTTATCTGTAACTAGTTATCTGTAACTAGTCATCTGCAACAGTCTGTAGAGTAGGCTTTTACTAGTTGTCTGTAACAGTCTGTACAGTAGACTTTTACTAGTTATCCATAACAGTCTGTACAGTAGACTTTTTACTAGTTATCTGTAACTAGTCATCTGTAACAGTCTGTAGAGTAGGCTTTTACTAGTTATCCATAACAGTCTACAGTAGACTTTTTACTAGTTATCTGTAACTAGTCATCTGTAACTAGCTGTCTGTAACTAGTCATCTGTAACAGTCTGTACGTGTCAGTCCTGGTCTCCCAGTTTATCCCCCCTCCTCGCTGTCCCCCTTGGTAATCTTGTTTTCTACATCTGTGACTTTATTTCTGTTTTGTAGTTAGGTTCACTTGTACAATATTTTTAGTATTACATGTAAGTGATATCATATGATGTTTGTCTTTCTCTGACTTATTTCACTCAACATGACAATCTCTAGGTTCATCTATGAAAAGTCAAAGTGTTAGTCTCGGTAGTGGGACTAACTGCTGGACCCCATGGACTGCAGCCCGCCAGGCCCCTCTGTCCATGGGATTTCCCAGGCAAGAATTCTAGAGTGGGTTGACATTTCCTTCTGCAGGGGTTCTTCCTGACCCAGGGACCAAACCCGTGTCTCCTGCATTGGCGGGTGAATTCTTTACCACTGAGCCACTGGGAAGCCCTGTGTACATTTAGTAGCATTCTGATGTTTACATTATTTAACATGCCTTGAAAGAGGGAGTAAAGGATCGACATCTTGTTTTTTCTCCATATGAAATATATCAGGACTAAAAACAAAGGTTGGTGTCTACAAAGCATGAAATCCCTAGTAACAAACATTTTATACTAAGAATATATGGACCTCTGATGTGGAGATACAGTTAAGAACTAAAAGGTCAAATGTATAAGAATGAGCTCACTCCCTAAAGTAGAGCAGAAAAACGGAAACCTCAGCAGATATCCAAGATTGGAATCAGAGTGATTCTACTCCATTTCTGTGCAGTCTGGGCTTGAAGCCAAACTCAAAACAATTGTAATCTCAGAAAGTCCCACCCTGAAAGACAGGTCGAATTTTCCTCTGGGGAATGACTAAGTCTGAAGACATGGGAGGATTGACAGGCCATTTAAAAAATAGATCTCGTTGGTTTGGTCTCCCCATTTTTATAGGCATCAATTGTCTTTGTAATTCCAATGGAAATTCTACATAATAGCCAAACTGGACAATGTATTGTCCAAAAAAGCTTCCAGAAATGAACTGTGGGTATGCAGTCTCTCCCATGTCTTATGGGACAGTTTAACAACATTATCTTTGCATCTTTACCTGAGTCACTGACTCAAGCAGAGAGGCCCCCCAATGAGACATACATACACAAGGATACACACAGGAAGCCACACATTCCTATTCATGTCCAAAACAGAAGACAGCATAATGGAAAACAATGCCTGCTATAAGAGTCTACATTTTGTTTTCGGAGATACCTGTTTTTGATTTTGTATTTATTTTTACCTGCATTTATTATTATTTTCATTTCTGGCTATACTTTATGAGAAAATTTTTTTTTTTCATTTAAGCATTTGTTATGCAGAATTGCATAGGGTGGTGTTAGTGGTAAAGAACCTGCCTGCCTGCAGGTTAGATCCCTGGATCAGGAAGATCAGGAAGATGCCCTGGAAACCCACTCCAGTGTTGTTGCCTGAAAAATTTCTTGGACACAGGAGTCTGGTGGGCTATAGTTCATGGGACTGCAAAGAGTCGGACATGGCTGAGCAACTGAGCACATATAGAATTGCTATTTACCAAAGATAAAAGAAAAAAAATGGGAGCATTCATTAAAAAAAAAAACTTTATGATGACCTTAAATTGGAGGATTTATTTTTGATGATTTTAAGAATAGACATTGCACATATCGTGGTTTGGTTTCTAATCTACAAAATCATGAAAGAGAAGCCAGAAGAACAGTTAGGTGGGTATTCTTACTTTGTGAAATTGAGGTTATTTATTTAGTAGTTAACATCTGTCCTACAATTTTACCAGGATGGTTGTTAATATGAAATCAGATGATATATGAAAAGCACCTTTGCAAGTTTAAAAGTGCTTTAAAAATGTGCTATTATGGAAGCTTCCCTATAACAGACTCTTAATTTGACATGGTATAAAAGTAAAGTTTACTACAAAACAGAAATCTGAATAGCAATCTTTGAAATTCATTTCCAGAATGATCTTGAGACCAGACTTTAAAAATTCTTTCAGGTGGAAATGTATTAAGGAAAAAAATGTTCTATTATGTTCTTCTTTCCCATCCTTATTTCACAAGCGAAGTTAGAATATCTCTGAAGGTTTACTAGTACAAAAGTCACTAATGGCTAGCTGCCAAAATTGAATTTATAAAGACAAAACTCTCTAAGAATGATAGTATTAGTGTGGATTTCCAACCTATTCCCCTCTCCATTTGTCATTCATTCATTCATTCATTCAGAAATATTTTTATTTCATAGAATTGACTTTCTCGTAAGTCCTCAAGAAATCAACATTAAATATTATCTCCTTTCACTTAGGAAAAGGGAAATACAGTGTCCTCTGCTAACAGATAGTTACACAATAAAAATTCAGCTTAAAGAAAAATCAACAAGGCATTGGTAACAGGGGGAAAGATGGATCACTAGATGTTTTGAGAATGTAATGGGATAAAATGAAGGAAACACTTTTTTCCTGTGTCATTTTTTACTGTTTAAAGCTATTTTAAAGAAAAATTGAACTTAAAGAACAGAGAATTTCAATAACCTCCCTCTCACCTGTACTCATGTACCCCTATTATTCACATTTTCCATTATTGTGGTACCTTTGTTATAACTGATGAACAATATAGATACATTCTTATTAAGTTCACTGTTTACATTAGGGTCACTCTTTGTGTTTATGTCGACAAATGTATAATGACATATATCCACCACTACAATATGACATAGAATAGATTCACTGCCCCCCAAATTTTCTCCATGTTCCAACTTTTCATCCTTCTTGCCCCACCAATGCCTGGCAACCATGTGTCTTTATATCATTGCCATAGTTTTTTATTTTCCATAATGTCGTAGAGTTGGAATTGTGCAGTATGTAGCCTTTTCAGACTGACTTTTTCACTTAGCAATATGCATTTAAATTTCCACTGTGTCTATCCAGGGTTTGATAACATTACTTTTCATCACTGAATAATATTCCATTATATGGATATAACATGGTTTATTTTTCCATTTGCCTACTGAATGCCATCTTTGCTATTTCCAATTTTTAGCAATTGTGAATAAAGACATTTATGTACAGGTTTTTATTTGAACATGTTTTCAGTTCATTTAAGTTAATACCTAGGAGTAAGATTGTTGAATCATATGATATGACCATGTTTAGATTTATGAGATACTGTCCAACTGTCTTCTAAAGTGGCTGTATGGGGGAGATATTTTTAAACTATTTTTGGAAGCAGCAAAATAATGTACATCACATAATAGGAATTCATTCATCATTAATATATTATACGATATTAGAGATAAATTATATAATAGAAAAGAGCTTGATTTTTTTCTTATATTAAAGGAAAGCCTAGTACTATTCACATATGAAAAGGAGACAAATCTATATTATCTTAATTTGTTACATAGTCTTCAATTTAACCAACAGATTCCATTGCATTTCTAGTTCTAGAATGGTGCCTGACACAAAGCTAGCAAATAAGTGACTCTATTTGCAATATACATACATTATTAATATACATGTATATATACATATACATATATATTATCCTATGTCCTTCCTGAATCTCAAAGTCCTTTAGCCTCGAATAAAAGCCTCCTAAAGAGCCCCCTGCCATTGTTATGATATCAGCACTATCTGCGCCAAAAAGCCAGGAAAACGCTAAGTGTACAGGTGATGCACACTGTGCTATTCATCTATGGTTTGGCTGGATCCAGATGCTTGACCTAAGGTAAAATCACTCATGTGACTGATTCCATTGTGGCTGTAGGGATCAATTTTTTGAGTTGTCACAGTAGGTAGCAGCCTCTGCTGCTTTCCAAACTCAATTACTATACTATCCACTCTACAACCCCCTACCCCTTCCATACTTCTTAGGAGTAGAACTTCCTTTCTTTCTCCATTTCATCCATCTTGCCTTCTTTCTTAGTTGAATGGAGCTTAGTAGGATGATAGACATAAATAAGCCACTGCTGTGTCTAGAACATCCTGAGTTTCATAGAGAAGGACAAACACGCAGCTGGAAAAGTGCGGGACCATGTGTGAAGTGAGATATGCGACCAAAATACATTCAGTTCACACATGAAGCTGGGGCAAGGTGGAGGTGGCCTGGGGCTGTGGGAGGTAAAAGTGAGCGAAAAGTGAGTCCTCCCAATTAACGTATCCTGCAGCAGAAGTTAAAAGGAGCCGAAAGATGTAGTGATGTGGAGGAAGGAAAGAACATTTTAGCATGTTCTCACATTGCCTTCCCAAAGAAGGAGAGACCCAGCACAGATGGAGCCCACTAAGACTGGCAGGGTGTCTGCTGGTGACCCCCTATACCTTGAGATGCGTAATTGTCCACGTGTGAGGGTATTACTCTCTAACTTTCTAAATAGCTATTCAGCTATTCTGAATAGCTCAGAATACGGGATTGTGGCAACTGATGGCTGGAAATCTAAACTAAAAAGAAATAGTCTTGGTTCTTCAAATGGAAGAATCAAATTAGGGCTTTAGATTCCTGGACCAGCACCAACAGCATCACTGGGACCTTGTTATAAGTGCAAGTAGCTGGGCTCCAACCCTGATTTTCTGGATCTGAGACTTGGAGGTAGGGCCCAGCAACCTGTTTTAACAAGTTCCCCAGGGACTTCTGACACCTGCTAAAAGTTTTGGAATTGCTGCCTTAGACAACTGTAGTTGTCCATGTGGGGAAGACTGAAATATTAATCAAGGCTTTGTTTATAACTTAAAAAAACCAGATTCTAGCTAAGGAAGAAACATGTGAATCTATGAAAGCACAGTTTCAGGATTTTAACTCAACTGGTGCTAAGTAATATATTGATAGTTAAACTAAACTAATGCTAAGGCTTCTCTTTGTTGAGATAAAGCAAATCCTCTGGACCTATGCAAGAGTATAGAAAGTATAATAAAGGTGACTGATCTGTAAAAATTTAAAGTGCTTTATTTACCCATGCTGACAGGTCAGTTGTAAATGTCTATAGCTCTTTAGAGACCTCATAAGAAAGCACACCATTCTGTGTGAAAGACATAACAGTCATCAAGGCTCGAGAAATGCTGGCAGGGGCTGGGGGCTCATTGCAATAAAGGCAGTCAGGGCGGGGGGTGGCGGGGGAGGCGCGGGGCCAGGCCGTATTGATAAATATTTACAAGCAAATCACTGAAGAATGAGAGGGGGTCTATTATAGTCGAAAGGCGACAGGTCACTTTTGAATAGTGGCATCTGAAACTGGAAACAAATTTGTTGCTGAAATACAAATTGGAGGAAATTGCTTTTGTGGGAAAACATTTCCTCTCCGCAGTGGGTTTCTCTTTTGTGTTCTGCCTGTTCTGCTCGTGGAATTTCAGAGGCAACTGGAATCTCCTGATAGGGGACTGGCTACTGTTCAACTCCACACAGTGGCCTTAAGAGAGGTGCCTGGCCCCCCGGGGTCTGCTTTTTCCCAATAGAGATAGTTACTTTACCACCCAACTCTCTCTCAAGATCTTCAGTAGGAGATCTTTAAGATTCAGTAAGAGATCTCTCTCTCTCAAGATCTGTTGTAAGATCTTCAGTTGATTGTTTCCAAACACAGAGCATTAGAAAAAAATTCAGCCTGACGAGTTCATGACAGTTCTCCCAATCTTCTCCTTCTCCCTTCATGATGAGTTCAAAATTCTGAGGATTTTAAATCCTGTCTCTGAACTTGGTGGGCTCAGGAATATTTTTCGCCACGTAAGAGAGTTTGTGTCTCTGAAAAGTATGAACAACAGGAAACAAAGAGAACTGTCCTTTTCTTGAAATAATCATACTGAGCACAGGCCGGTATCTTGCAAGGGGATTTTGAAAAAACACCCAATGAGTTCACCTCCTTGGAAGTTATCCTTCGAGGTCCCTGGGGCAGAGCGTGGAGTGACATCTCAGAGTGAGGCGGAGTGGAAAGGTGGGAGGACCCAGGGCGGTGACTGTCTGCAGGGGGGGACCGTGTTCCACCGTTGCAGACAATGCCCTGGGGGACCTCGGCACACACGCAGGGAAGGCTGGGGTCTCTGGGGAGGGACAAGACAGCAGAGTTCACTGTGCTGAACAGTGACATGTTGAACATGTTGACATGCTGAACAGGGCAGACAGTGACATGTCATGTTGTTAGGAGATGGCAAGAGCCAGGGGCCCATCCTGTACCAGCGTGGAGGTTGCAACTCCTTGGAGACTGTCCATCAGCTGTGGGCTGGAGAAGTGGGAAGGAGAGATTGATTTCCCCACCCTAGTCCAGGCTCACATTGTCCTGGTTTCTAAAAGTTATGCAACCCGCATGCACAGGACTAGTAAGTGACAGATTAGACTTTGAATCCAAGTTTGTCTCACTCCAAGTGTTAGTCAGTCAGTCGTGTCTGACTCTTTGTGACCCCATGGACTCTAGCCCACCAGGCTCCTCTGTCCGTGGAATTTCCCAGGCAAGAATACTGGAGTGGGTAGGCATTTCCTTCTCCAGGGGATTGCCCCAGCCCAGGGATTGAATCCAGGTCTCCTGCATTGCAGGCAGACTTTTTACCATCTGCGCCACCAGGGAAGCCCTGCCTTCCTCCAAAGCTCCTGCTTTTAACAACAGGTACATTTAAGGCATTGTATTGGATTCTAGAAAGTACACAGGTAAGAACAATTTGCGGTTCCTTACATTAGAGAACTTAGAATGATGAACAAATTACGACCTCTGCTCATCACATAAAATATAGGTGGAAGAGGTAAAAGTAAGTAAAAACCAAGATAGTGTGACAAAGGCAAGTAAATTTTCACGCAGTGTGACAAATGCCCAGACAGAAATAAGCATAGGGTACTGTGGAAGAACAGACATGGGCACATCTAGGCTGTTGGAGGTCAGGGAAGGCTTCCTGGAAGAGTTGACTTGTTAGCTCTAATCTAACTGATAAAATGGGTAAAACTAACTAGTATAAGGGGCAACAGAAATAAGGACTGGTGACATAGAGTGTGTTTGGAGAAACACAAGTAGTTCAGCGTGTCTCCAGCTTGGAAATGAGATCTGGGTTTTGAGGAAAGGATGATGAGAAAAGCTGGACACAACATGAATGGCCCTAGAGGGTGTCATACTGGATAAAATTACGTCACACAGAGAAGGAGAAATGTTGTATGACATCCCTTACATGTGTAATCTAGAAAGAAATGATACAAGTGAACTTACTTACCAAGCAGAAAGAGACTCACAGACTTAGAAATGAATTAATGGTTATTGGAGTTGGTGGGGGTGGGGGGTGGGAAGGGATAGTTATGGAGTTTGGGATGGACATGTACACACTGCTATATTTAAAATGGATAACCAAAAAGAACTTATTGTACTGCACATGGAACTCTGCTCAATGTTGTGGCAGCCTGGATAAGAGGAGAATGGGGGGGAGAGTGGGTACATGCATATGTATGGCTGAGTCCCTTTGTGTTCTCTTGAAACTACTGCATTGTTAATCGGCGATAGGTCAGTGAAAATAAAGAAGTTTGAAGTTTGGAAACAAAACAAAAGCTGGACAAGGGTCGTCACTGAGACATGTTAAGGAGGAAAATGATATAGTAAGATTGACATCTGGAGGAAATCATTCTGATGATCAGGAGAGCAAACTGAATTCAGCTTCTGTTTATCTGCCAGTCTCCAAATCCATGAACCAGCCAGAAAGATGATAGGAGACTAGACCAATAATAGCATTAGGAAACAAAAAACAGTATCACTGGTAGACCTGAGAGTTTGAGGAATTCATAGAGAATAGAAAGTGTCAAGAAAACGTACTTTCCTAGACAAGTTGGAGCAGCTTTGGGGAACTCCTGAGTCAAAGGACCCAGGGAGACAGCCTCACGGAGCTCACCTAAGAGCTGTGATCAAGGCCTCTGAGACTTGGTCCCCGACCCGGTCCTTTCTCATTTGGGCAGCGGGTGAACAGTCATGGCGTGTTCAATGCTGAACCAGTGGAGATGGTCCCTGCACCCAGGAAGATGGAGACCTTGACCTCTCAAAGGGACAGTACTCTTTCTCTTCCTGGCTTACTTCACTTGGCAAAATGGCCTCCAGATTCATCCATACAATCACCAATGGCAAGATTTTTTCTTTTTTATGGCTGCATAATGTTCCTCTGTGTGTGTGTGTGTGTGTGTGTGTGTGTGCATCGTGTGCATGCATGTGCGTATTTATGGCTGAATAATATTTCTCTGCACACACACACACATATATACATAGATACATACTACATTTTCTTTATTTGCTCATCCATTAAAGACAGGTTTTTGTTTCCATATCTAGTTATACAAAAAATCCTGCAATGAACATAGGGGTGCAGCTATTTCTTCAAGATTCTGACTTCAATTCTTTCAGATATATATTCAGCAGTGGGATTGCCAGAACGTATGGTACTTCAATTTTTAATTTTTTTTGAGGAACCACCATACTGCTTTTCATAATGATTATAGTTAATTATATGATGTAGGGACTTGAAAGTTGTTAAGATCACATCTTAAGCATTCTCATCATGCAAAAAAAAGTGTTACAAAAAAGTAATAAATTAAATAAATTTAAAAAAATTATGATGTTAACTTTTGACATGATGGCTATGTTAATTATTTTGATCTTGATAATCATTTTACAATGTACATGTATTAAATCATCACACCATACATTTAAAATATATACAATTTTATTTGTGAATTATTCCTCAAGAAAAGATAGGGTTCTTTAACACATTTTTGCAGTTAACATTCTTTTTCCCCCTTTTCCCTTTCTTAATTTATTTTTCCTTCATTTATTTTTTCAGCAGACTTTAACCGTGATGCACTTTTTGCCATCATCCTGTCCTCACCAAAATCAGCTGCTGATAACTCAAAAGGAGCCAAGCAGGGACTCTCAAACACAAAGCATAAAACATTAAGCTATTTGGAAAGAAACAATAAAGATCTAAGATTAAAAAATAGACTAAATATTAAAACATAAACTTAAAAACTTTCCCAAACAGCAAAAATGACTAAGTAGAAAGTGTTTTGGAAGAAAAAATTCCATTTGTAATAGCAAAAACAAAACCAGAAGACTGAGTAATATATCCAAGAAATGTCCAAGAGACCATATAAAACACAAGCATAAAAATATAGGAAGGGGCATTTAAAAAGACCTAAATAAAGTCAAATCATGTTTGAAAAAGTGAACAAATTTTAATTAGAAGTCAATACATAATGTTTGTCTCCCAGAGAAGCCCTGAATATAAGATAACTTTTAGTTACTTTGTCTTTTATTAGCAATGTTTGGGCACTTTCATTTTATCTTTTTTAATGCTATTTTTAAAGCAACAACAGAGATAAGAAAATTTCCTTTACTCCTGCAAATATTTTTAGCATGGTCTTGTTTAGTTACTAAGTCTGACTCTTTGCCACCCCATGAACTGTAGCCCACAAGGCTCCTCTGCACAAGGGATTTTCCAGGGAAGGATACTGGAGTGGGTTGCCATTTCCTTCTCCAGGGGACCTTTCCAAACCCAGGCTCGAACCTACCTCTTCTGCATTTGCAGGCAGATTCTCTACCACTGAACCACCTGGGAAGCCCTAAAGAATCTTAAAATGGACAAAAAAATTATATTGTCCAAATATGGAAATAGACATACTGTCAATAAGATAACATGTTTAATATCTCTGAAATTACTAGTTAAAATAATAAATAAATGTCATATTTTACCATCATAATTAAAAGCATTTAAAAGATAAATGGGCTTCTTGGGTGGTGCTAGTGGTAAAGAACATGCCTGCCAGTGCAGGAGACATGAGATGTGGGTTCCATCCCTGGGTCAGGAAGATCCCCTAGAGAGGGCATGGCAACCCATTCCAGTATTCTTGTCTGGAGAATCCCATGGGCAAAGGAGCCTAGTGGGCTACAATCCGTAGGGTTGCAAAAAGTCTCACATGACTGAAGTGACTTAGCATGCACACATGCAAAATATAAACAAAATTGGTTGCAGAAACAGGCAGTTTTGGTGAAATTGCTAACAGGTAAAGAATTTTTATAATATTGTTGTTCAGTCGCTCAGTCATGTCCAACTCTATGCAACCCCATGGACTGCAGCACACCAGGTTTCCCTGTCTTTCACTATCTCCAGGAGTTTGCTCAAACTCATGTCTGTTGAATCTATGTTGTCATCCAACCATCTCATCCTCTGTTGCCCCCTTCTCCTTCTGCCCTTAATCTTTCCCAGCATCAGGGTCTTTTCTAGTGAGTCAGCTCTTTGCATCAGGTGACCAAAGTATTGGAGCTTTAGCTTCAGCATCAGTCCTTCCGATGAATATTCAGGGTTGATTTCCTTTAGGATTGACTGGTTTGATCTCCTTGAGGTCCAAGGGACTCTCAAGAGTCTCCTATCAAAAATGAGAGGATTCGTACCCTTTTCTCAGCATTCTACTTTTTTTAGGCAGTCTACTCTACAGAAATAGGTCAGCTACACAAATTCAGCATTTAAAAATTTTAATTTAAAATTTTATCTATTTATTTTTTTGGCTATGCCACACACTTGTGAGATCTTAGTTCCCCAACCAGAGATTGAACCTGGGCCTATGCAATGAAAGCATGGAGTCCTAAACACTGGACTACCAAGGAATTCCCACTGCAGCATTTTTTAAAATAGCAAAGAACTATAAAAAGCTTTAATGTCTATTGATAACTGAATCACATATTCCTTCAATGAAATATTTTACAATAGTTAAACGAGATAAGGTAGACTTTGCATACCTAAACGGAAAATTCACCAGAACAAATTTTTAGAGGGAAAACAAAGCTGGAGGATAATACATGTGATATAATCATGTTTTTGCGAGCAATAACTAAGGAAGAGATGCATGGAGGTGTGTGTGTCTGTGCGCGTTAGGAGACAAGAGGGTAACTAGAGATTTAGTCTAGAGAAAATGTAGAGAAGTGATATGGGAAGGAGGGCAGGAAGGAGATGTTTGGATAATTTGATACCTGAATTTTCTACATTAAAATATAAATTTATATATTTATACGTAATATTAGGTTGGCCAAAAGTTTCGTTCGGGTTTTTCCATAACATCTTAAAGAAAAACTCAAATGAACCTTTTGGCCAACCCAATATATAATACCTAATTGTAAAACTAAATGATTTTAATGAGGAATCACGGTCAAGGCATTTGTATGGACTGGGGGCTACAGTGGGGTAAGCAAAACCAGAAGCAAGGAGACCATTTAAAAGAGTAGCTCAAAGCTGAATTGAGAGAAAGTTTCCCCTAGGCTGGGGAGGTTGGTTGGGGAAGGCCATTTCTCAAAACAGATAAATTCTAAAGTCTGGAGGAAGGCAATATTAAGAGGCAGAGGCGGCTGAGGATGAGATGGTTAGATAGCATCACAAACTCTATGGACGTGAATTTGAGCAAACTCCAGGCAATATCTGAGGACAGAAGAGCCTAGCATGCTGCAGTCCATGGGGTCACAAAGAGTCAGACATGACTTAGTGATTGAAGAGCAACAACAATATTGAAAGGACTTGGTGATAATTATATCCAGGTGGACTTGGGATCAAGTTTGATCCCGGCTTTCTTGAATCTCCCTCTGTGCCGCCTGACGACCTCACACATTGCCCATCCTAGGTTCCCTCCCCAGGGGTAATACTATTAATGGTTTATTATGAACCTCTGCAGTCTTTCACTTTAATTTCTCTGCATTTTAACACAAACACATACCATTTTATTCCCTTCTTTCTTCCCTCTTTATTTTTCCTTTCTCCCTTCCTCTATTTTCTCTCTTTTTTCTTAATGAGGTTTGTACTTTATGTGTTATCCTGAACACTGACTTTTCACTTAACAAGATGTGTTGGAAAATGCTATCTATCCATCCATCCATCCATTTATGCTTTGAGTTCAGAGAAGACGGCCAAAACAACCACCACCACCACCTATGAATACGTGCTGCCAGGGTTCCAGCTCTTGCCTTGGAATTTACTGTAAAGCCAGGGAGGGAGGAGAAGCTAAAACTCACAAATACGAGTGAGTGGCCACACTGAGATGGCTGTGTGAAACAGTTGTTGGAAATTTTGAATGTGGTTTATCATTTGTTGTCAGGGGATTATTTTCACTGTCAGAAAATGCAAAACACTCAACAACTGTGTCCCCACACCACACAATCTTTAAGCTGTCTGCAGAAGTACTTTCATTATTTCCCATTTACTCAATTAGAGAATTATTACACAGGATTTTTCAATGTTAGTTCAGCTTCCCTTGATGACGGTGGGAAGAAGACACATTTGATTCTCTCTGTGAGTGTTCATTTGCTTTAATGGAGATCTATTTTAATTTTAAGGAAATCACTGTACTTCACTGATCTCATACCATTTGTGGAGTAAGTTATTTTGTCATCTTATTGCATCATATACTTTTGATCTCCAAAATGATAGCAATCTTTATATTTTATGTTTGAGCATAGTTTATCTTTTTTTACTGTCTCTGCATTTATAATTTGAATGTTATTAAGGGTAATATGATGTCATATACCCTTCTGATTTCTTTCCATTTGTGATGTTTCAATCTTCTAAATTTTTGTGCTTGCCTTTATCACTCTTTCCTACATATTTCTGGTTTCTGATCAAGTTAATGAGAAATTATAATTTCCAATTTGTTTGAATTTCATGTTAACGAGCTGTCAGTACCCTGAACAGTTAACCAAATGAGAGCACAAAAAATGAAATCTTATGAGAATTATTTGGGTGCTGTTCAAAATCTCTTTTATCCCCAAATCCTGAAATGAGGAGCTATAAGCAGGACAATTGATGGAAAGGAGCTGACCATTGAATACTGGAGTTGGCTGTATTTACCAATACTGATGTAATATTTATAAGTTTCATGCCTAACGTACATTGATAATGATAAGAAAGTGAAAGTTGCTCAGTCATGTCCAACTCTTTATGATCTCTTTATACAGTCCGTGGAATTCTCCAGGACAGAATACTGGAATACCTTTCCCTTATCCAGGGGATCTTCCCAACCCAGGGATCAAACCCAGGTCTTCCACGTTGGAGGTGGATTCTTTACCAGCTAAGCCACAAGGGAAACCCAAGAATACTGGAGTGGGTAGCCTATCCCTTCTCCAGCAGATCTTCCTGACCCAGGAATCAAACTGGTGTCTCCTGCATTGCAGGCAGACTCTTTACCAACTGAGCTATCAGGGAAGCCCCGATAATGATAAAGTAAAGTTATATTTCCTAAGGAAGTCACTCCTAAATATTCTCTCATGTACTGGTTGGAGAAAAGGGCCTATGAATTATGCAAAGACTGAAGAGTAAAATCATCATGTAGATTTTGTGTTGAAAAGCCCTATCATATCTTCCTTTTCCTTGTAAGTCATATCTTTTTATAAAATCTTCTTACCAATGGAACTGATATGCACTAGAATCTAATGAAGTCTTAAGTATTACATGATTGAGAAAATAATACTATTAAAGCATATTTAATCTAATGCCTTTGATGATGGTTATAATAAATACATTGATATTTTTCATGAGTAACTTAAATAATCATCCTTTGATGATTAAATCCACTAATAATAGGTAAAGCTGGTTACCATGGTAACAAAGAAGCTTAAAATCTAGTTGGGGTGGAATGGGTTTGGGGGAACTAATATTGAACATCTGCTCTAGTCTAGGCACCACAAATTTATATAATTTATCAAGTTTAGCCATCATGGCTGCCTTGGATGGTAGGAACCACTAGCCTCATTTGTATATATGAAGAAACTAAGGTTAGAGAGTTGAAATACCATCCCCAAGATTACATAGCTATGAGGAGAGGCCAGCCCTAGGCTTATATCACTTGAGAAACTAAAGTCATCCTTTCCTTAGCATCCTAGAAATTTATTAGGAATAAATTTTATATCAAAGATATTTTAGCATAGTTATCAGGAGAGCATTTCTCAACGTAAATTCTAATCTAGTCAAGTTAATTCTATTTTACACAAAAACAGGCACTTTTTGTAAACAATGTGGAAATTAAGTCTTGAGGGGAGGGGAAGGAAGACTGTTATATGTCTTGAAATGTTGATGAAGCTAGTATTTTGTAGCCCTAAAAAAATGTGTATCTAGCTACGTCAATTAATTTAATTGCTTCATATTATACAGTCCCTCCATAAAGCTCTATCTTAGTACACTTAAGAGACTCAATCTGGAAGTCACATAGTTGCTTTTAAAATTAAAGTATAGAATTCCTCCACAAGGGTTTAGGGAATACTGGGTGTGTGACATTCTTTACCGAGGTGTCCTTCCCCTCTCCCTAATCTTTTCATCCTGCCTCTGTGGTAACATGTGAAATGACTAAATACCACCTGAGCTCTCAATGCCATAAATCTTCAGATAAGTAGCACCAAGCTTAGCAAAGACAAATAGCTGGGTTGGTTCTTGAGTAGTTTTTTAGTAATGTTGCTACTATTGCTAAACCATTTGCTCTTCATTCTTCTTCCTCAAAGGCATAATTTAATTGAAATACAGAGTCAACAAGTGAACTCAGTGAATGCATCTTTAACTGGAAGAACTGTGGTCCTATAACTAGCATCCTATGTCCCACTGGGCAAGAATTTTACAGTCTTTTTCACTCGGAGTTCTTGATGGGACCTTATTTCGTTGCTGTAGGAATCAAGAGTTCTTAAGGAACAGTGACTCACTATTTTTAAAGGACATAAAAAGGCAACTTTGTAACATCTATATGATGAAATGTGAATGTCTCTTGTAGACTGAAAGGTAGACAGTTAAATTTTCTCCAAGGAAAGCAACTTTCCACTATTTCCAATTCATCATTTATGACCTCTAATAATATTCTTTCTTAAAAGGATGAATAGTCTTTCATCCTTTCTTGAATAGTCACCATCTGTATCTCAAAGATGCATATAGGTGGAAGCTAGAATAATGGTACAGATGAACCTATTTGCAGGGCAGGAATAGAGACACAGACATAGAGAACAGTCTTGTGGACATACTTGAGGGGGAGGGCAGCTGGGATGAGTTGGAGACTGAGATAGATGTATATACACACTGCTGCTGCTGCTCCTAAGTCGCTTCAGTCGTGCGACCCCATAGACGGCAGCCCACCAGGCTCCCCCGTCCCTGGGATTCTCCAGGCAAGAACACTGGAGTGGGTTGCCATTTCCTTCTCCAACATGTATACACACTACCACGTGTAAAATAGGTAGCTGCTGGGAAGCTGCTGTGTATGCAGGGGGCTCAGTTCCGTGGTGGCCTAGAGGGGCGGGCAGGGCTGGGCCGGTGGGAGGGGGGGTGCAAGAAAGAGTGGGTACATGAACACATGTAGCAGAATCGTGTTCTGCTGATTCACTTTGTTTTACAGCAGAAACTAACACTGTACTGTAAAGCAACTCTACCACAGTCAAAAATTTAAAAAAGAAAAACAAATGAATTAAAAAAAAACTCTACTGTAAACAATGTGGGCTTAAAAATATAATAAAGCTCCATAGATGTCCGTTACTGTGTTTAACTATAAATGTCCACTGAGGCCTCCTGAGCAAGAAGTTCATGGCAGAATACAGGGAAGAAGTTGGATTTTAGTGGCTTTTTTTTTTTCTTCTCCTAAGTGTGTGTGAATATGCTTTAATAGTCCATCATCCTGGCAGGCAGAGCTTATAACGTTCATGACATCCCCGGGTGAACTCAGCTCACACAGATATTATACATTCCACAAGTAGCTAGGAAGTGGCAGTCCCATTGATAAGCTTCCCCAGTTCACAGAAATCGAGCCATAACATTCCCATTAACTTTGTTTGGAGCAATGATTAATGATAAAGGGTAGAGACAAATCCAAGTTAATATAGATAGGGAACTGTTATTTTCCTCATCCTCCGAAATTTGGCTATCATTGGATAAACATTCCTCTGTGGAAACTTTACTTCTTCCCTCACGCTGGCATGCCAGCAATGCGGTGGACACTCTATCGAAGGATAAATTGGGAGTTTGGGATTAACATGCATGCCACTGTATATAAAATAATCAACAAAGACCTAATGTAGAGCAGAGGAAACTGTACTCAACATTCTGTAATAACTTATTTGGGGAAAGAATCTTAAAGAGAATGGACATATGTATTTGTACAACAGAACCACTTCACTGTATCCCTGAAATTAATGCAGCTTCATGGGCTTCCCAGGTGGCGCTAGGGGTAAAGAATCTGCCAGCACAGGAGACGTAAGAGACGTAGGTTCGATCCTTGGGTGGGGAAGATCCTCTGGAGGAGGGCATGGCAACCCTCTTCAGTTTTCATGCCTGGAGCGTCCCATGGACAGAGGAGCCTGGCGGGCTACAGTCCATGGGGTCACAAAGAGTCGAACATGATCGAAGCGACTTAGCACACACATAGTGCAATGTTATAAATCCACTATACTCTAAAATGAAATAAAAATGTAATTAAGTATTTTAAAAGGAATGATAAATAAAATAATAGTATGATGGGAGTCTTAAAGACGGATATAGAATTTATCTTTGCCTGACTCGATGCTCTCAACCCTCCAAAACAATCTCCCCTCTGCAAAATGATCACCTCAATTTCCCCAATATCCACCTTCAATTTCAAATACTTTGGCTCACATGGTTTCTTAGCTTCCCTGTAATAAAAATACAAAGAGGATGGGAGGAATTTATAGCAGTTCTGACATGGTGATATCTGAAAATTGCCTCTAAGGGAGTGGACCAGGCAAATGATTGGCCAGGAGTGCCCCAGAGAAATCACCTACCAGGGACTCCACCTGAATTTCAGCCATGAGGACTCTGATATCAGGTTTTGTTAATGCAGTGACAGCAGGCAGATTTGGACGAACCAAGGCAGAATATCACTCATAAGTTTTCAGCGTGTTAATTTGCAGTCTATGCATCTGTCATAGACCTGAAATACTCATGCTGGCATCTTTAGTGAAATTACTCCCTGAAGTCAGACCTAACATGGGGAGACAAATCACAATCAGAATTTGCTTGGACTCAGAACATGAGGAGCTCAAAAAACTGTGGGTTAAAATATATCAAGCTCTCAATAAGGTGTCGGGGGACGTCTGAGCTTAGTAAGGACTTCAGCATTGAATGATACAGTTATTGAGAAGACTCCCTAGTTTTGCTGAGGCATAAAATGTGAATTATATTTAATTGGGCAATTGCTTTCTGATTGGTGTAACACATAGAATGTTGTCAAGACTCAGTTTCAACTATAAGATAATTCCTGTGCAAATAGAAAGATTTTCAAATTGTCCACGGCTAGATAGGAAGAAAAATTACAAATATAAATCAAATCTATGAGGCTCCAACAAATCAGAAGATAACCCCAAGAGGTAGGTCATGTCATGCCAGCTGACTGAGCGCTGCCCTCACAAGGGCAGAACATCAAGTGTAATTTCCTACTTTGTAGCCTCGTGACTCTGCATAAAGGAGAGACAATATCATCAGATCTCCATTCCCCTGTCGACCGGAGAGACCGAGTCCTAGAAATGTCTCATGCTAGTGCAAATAAATATAATGATAAATAAAAATCATGGTTTTCATGCCCTATGGCTGCTTCCCCCCTACCCTCACCATTATGGGATTTGATGGGTACATGTGCGCTGAGTCGTTCAGTTGTCTCCGACTCTTTGCGACCCCATGGACGGCAGCCCCCCAGACTCCTCTGGCCATGGGATTTTCCAGGCAAGAATCCTGGGTTGGGTTGTCACTTCCCTCTCTGGGGCAATCTTCCTGACCCAGTAATCAAAATTGAGTCTCCTACGTCTCCTGCATTGACAGGTGGGTTCTTTACCACTGAGACACCTGGGAAGCCCCATAGAATTTGACAGGTGGCCTCAATAGGCATATACATCTTGCCAAATAATATAGGGAAATAGCAGAAAATGTTTAGCCTACAGGGCACTTCCCCAGAAGGTAATGACCTAAAAAAAAATGGACTTAGAAATATACCTCCTAGAGATAAACTTTAGCATTGTTCTTGCACTTCACATCATGTGTAATTCATGCTAAAAATAAAAAAGCTTGCTCCCTGAAGATGTTGTGTAGAACAAGTCACTGCAGGCAGCCCAATCGTGGGTACTTCTTTCTAAGGTAAGATCAGGCACACGAAGTGTCAAAAGTTGGAAATGGGTTTTATGCTCACTCTCCCCACATGCTTATTCACATATATGGAAAATTCTCCTCAGCCACTGCCAAAAGACTTTTCTAAAATGTTTAGTAATGCCCGGTTGCTTAGAGACATTTTATTTCAAAATAAATACTTACTGCTGCCTTGTCCAAAATGTATACACACTGCACTCAACATAGATTTTTGGCAAACTACAAACCTCCAAGGTTGAGATTGTAAGGCCTGCTTCAAAGGCACTTTTGGCAAAACCACATCCTTAATTATTTCAGAAAGAGTGACATGTCAGAAATGCACATTCTATTATATCTAAAATATACCCTAAGAATATAAAGACCTTTCTCCCGATAGTATTCTAGGACTGCAAGTTTGAATTGTAAGGAGGTGTATATAAGAACTCTGAACCACACACAGCAATGGACTCCCCTTCAAGCAACTGGGTCCCACTCCCTCTGTTGCTTACAGGACTTGTCCAACACGTATACACACTGCATTCATGTGACAAAGGAGGAAGATTTCATGTTTTTTCTTGTAATCAGTGTTGCCACTGATAAAAACCTGGGATTATTGTGCCCCTCTGTCACTGTATGAAAATGTGCCCGAGGAGTCCTACGTAGAACTGACAAGTCTTGTGTCTTAACAACCAGAAACAGATTTTAAAGTAAACACAGAATGTCTGAAGAGAAGCCATATAAGTCAGTCTGGGGATGGGACAGGGTCTGGGAACATTTATCATGGTTTGGACACAAGAAGATACCAATTTGAATATTTCTACCAATTCCTCTTTTGGTTCAGCTATGGAAGGACATTAAAATGTGGGGCATTAAAATGGCACAGTTATGCAAAGCAAGCTGAACTGGATGGACTCACAGTTCAGTCTTTAAGTCACCCCTGTCACTCCTGTTTATCTCACATACTATGCCAGATGAAAAGCGGAGAGACTGTTTACAACTTATCTAAGTTGAGATAATTTGTCTTGACACCAAACGCAATTTTACAGTTGTGATGCTTCTCAGGCATCTCCTCTGGGTTTTTTCATCACTTTTGCCCATCCCTTTTTGGAAGTCTTTTTTGGGGATTGAGAATAAAGATCCCATTAGCTTCAAACATGATTTCTCTGTTTGCTAAGGACTCTTTTTCTTCTTTCACTTCCAAAGAAATATAAATTTCAAGGATAGCAAAAATCTGAGTACTCTCTGTTCATCTCTGAGCCCCATGGTCTCATGTTGTTAGACTTCAAAATAGCCTAAATAAGTACATAATATGAAATCTCTGGCTGATTCAGAAACCAAATAAGCTTATCTCCCAAACAGACAAGGCACATCAGTTTGTGACCATGGATGGTTGCCTGCCTCGCTAGGATTTCTACCTTCAAGGCTCACGCCTGGTTAACTAACAGTGGAGACCTATAATTTGTCTGAAGCTCAATTTTTCTTTTCTCATCTTCTGTTCTGAAAGTTTCCCGGTTTTCTTTTTGACAAAAAGAGAACAGTTTTAGAGTTCATACTTGTATCAATGTGTTTCTGATTTACTGATTTTAATTTGATTTTTTTTTAACCTTTGTTCCTTAAGCATGCCATTTCTACTGTTTTAAACAATAGCCTTCCTTTCAAGGTGAGGGTGGGATGTTTCGAAAGAACAGCATGTATATTATCTATAGTGAAACAGATCACCAGCCCAGGTGGGATGCATGAGACAAGTGCTCGGGCCTGGTGCACTGGGAAGACCCAGAGGAATCGGGTGGAGAGGGAGGTGGGAGGGGGGATCGGGATAGGGAACACATGTAACTCCATGACTGATTCATGTCAATGTATGACAAAACCCACTGAAATGTTGTGAAGTAATTAGCCTCCAACTAATAAAAATAAATGAAAAAAAAAAAACAATAGTCTTCCTTTCATTTGCCTGCTTACATCACAAATATCAGAAAGAAAAAGTTGCTGGTAATACCAAGCCATGGCTAAACAGACTTCATGTAGCCAGTGTGTTTTTCATTCACAAAATGCAAACTTATCTCAAATTTATTTTCTACTTGAGTGTTCAACAAGTCTGGAGTGTTGCTGTGTTATGGTCTTGTCATCTCTGTTTGCAGTTATTATAATCAAGTTAGGTGATGGGGGAATACTTGAAGCGAGGTGGTGATAAGATTAGCCTCCTGAATCAGGTTGACCAGAATTAGGATACCTGCACTTCTATTTATTCTCTACGTGACCTTGTGTAAGTCGCTGAACTCTGAGCCTCAGCCTCCTCCTCTGGTCAATGGATGAAATCATGTGTTCTGTATCTGCTGAAGAGCATTGGCAGGAAACGTCATCTTCACATAATGACACTGTGTGTTAATGTCAAAGGATAAAGGCATCTTTTGGGTAAGGCTTGATGAAGCTCAAATACACGATTAAGGTCAAATTAAAGTTGAACAGCCTTCCTTATTGCAGAACTTCTTGCTATGTTGATACAATAACATGAATCTCCAGAGGAGGTGTGGAGAACACAGCATTATCCTGACTTAAGGCTTCCCTGGTGACAGACGGTAAAGAATCTGCCTGCAATGCAGGAGACGTGGGTTTGATCCTTGGATCGGGAAGATCCTGTGGAGAAGGAAATGGCAACCCATTCCAGTATTCTTACCTGGAGAATCCCACAGACAGGGGGAACTAGAGGGTTACAGTCTGTGGGGTCATATAAAGTAGGACACAACTGAGCGACTAACACTTTCACTTTTCATCCTGACTTACTTGGAGACTCACAGGGTATATATTCAGAAGAGTGTATCCCCCTTCCTAATGTGGCTGTGAAAATGAAGCATGATAATGTACATCAAACGTTTAGCTCAGTATCTCCTGCATAATAAGGACTAACAATTAACTGACCACAGCTGTCTGTATTGTTATGTTGAATTGTCGTCACAGCAATCCTTAGAGATAGGAGGTATCTGATTCTTCTCTAGAACCTAGAGATATTGACCAACTGCCCAGGGTTATATGCCAAGAAATTGACAAACGTGGGACTTTTTGACACCGAAGATTCTGTCTGATCACACTTTAGTACAGGCCGCTTTCCTGGCTCCTCCGTCTCCTTAGCTGGCCCTGTGACCAATGCTGTATCATTCGAGCTTTTGTCAGGGTTGGCATCAAAGTCAAGGTCCCCTGGAAGAGCACTGTCTTTTTTTAGACCTTATCCAGAAACGTTGTTAGACAACTCTGGGCCCCACATTCACTCAGCTATCTTTACCTTCAATTAAGCACTTACTGGATACCAAGTGCTCCAGGTAACGTGGATACATACAGCAGTGAATAAAGACAAGACCCCTGAGCTGACGGAGCTTATCCTCTGCTGTGAGCAGACCAAAACAAGTAATAAGTAAGCCACACAAAGATCATGGTAATAGGTGTTATGTAGAAAAAGGAAGCGGGGAAAAGGTATAGAGCGCTTTTTTTTTTTTGGATGGTGGTGGCTGCAATCTAAGTAGGATTGTTAACAGGGAGGCCCAGGTGAGACCTGTGCAAAGACCTGTAGGGACAGAGGGAGGGGCCATGATATTTAAGGGGCGGAGCTCCGGGCTGAGGGAACCGTCAGTCGAAAGATTCTGAGGTGGGAACAAGTACAGTGTGTTCAGTTCAGTTCAGTTCAGTCGCTCAGTTGTGTCCGACTCTTTGCGACCCCATGGACTGCAGCACGCCAGGCCTCCCTGTCCATCACCAACTCTGGAAGTTTATGCAAACTCATCTCCGTCGATTTGGTGATGCCATGCAACCATCTCATCCTCTGTCATCCCCTTCTCCCCTGCTTTCAATCTTTCCCAGCATCAGGGTCTTTTCCAATGAATGAGTCAGCTCTTTGTATCAGGTGGCCTAAGTATTGGAGCTTCAACTTCAACATCAATCCTTCCAATGAACACTCAGGGAGCTGCAAATTTCTCTCCCTAATTTGATTTCAAAGTGATGCGAAAACATGTGGTCAGGCAGATACTGTTCAGCCCAGCTCATAAACCTACCTTCTGCTTGAAAGTGAAAGAACCATGCCATCACATTTATTCTTTACTTAGAGGCGAGATATTGCTTAGAAACACAAATTTTACAACTAATGAAAAAAATTCTTAATGCAAAACAATTGTGATTTTTTTTTAATGTGGCTGTATTTCAGGGTTTCTGCTATGCTCAAATACTGCAGAATTCTCCAAAGCTCATGGTGATTAATATCATTTATGAAAGTATTTGCAAACTGTTATGTAAATGTTCAATATAAGGGATTACTTTTATTCTTAAAGAATGAACGAATTCTAAAAACTTGCCTGCAATGTTACTGTGGCTATAAATTCAAATATTTTTAAAGTCCTAGCATTTATTAGTAAAGATGTCATTCTCCATTTTGTCTTACAAATATATTTCAATAGTTTGTCTTTAACACATGGTCTCTTTCAGTTCAGTTCAGTTCAGTCGCTCAGTTGTGTCCGACTGTTTTCGATCCTATGAACCACAACATGGCAGGCCTCCCTGTCCATCACCAACTTCCAGAGTTTACCCAAACTCATGTCCATTGAGTTGGGGATGCCATCCAACCATCTCATCCTCTGTCATCCCCTTCTCTTCCTGCCTTCAATCTTTCCCAGCATCAGGGTCTTTTCAAATGAGTCAGCTCTTTGCATCAGGTGGCCAAAGTATTTACCATAGTATAAATTTTCATAGGATAATGTTCCAATTAAAGAAAACTAAGTACATTCTCTTGTTTACTTTCATAAACTTCTGTTGGGGTATAAATTGGTACAACTTTGTATTAAACAGTTTGGCAATATGTATCAAGGATTCTAAAAAGAAATCCCTTTCTTTGACCTTGTAATTTCACTCCTAAGGAACTTGAGAATATCATAAGTCTAATGAGGAGAGACACATTTGCAAGGGCATTTTACCCAGAATTATTTATTTAAAAAAACTGCAAACAACCTTGATGGGCCAATTATGATATATTCATATAAAAGGGATCCATTTGTGAAAATAATCTTTGCATAGTATTTTAATAGCATAGGAACTTGCTTATGACAAAGTTAAGACGAATAAAAACAGGATGCAAAATTGTGCAAAAATGTTGTCTGATGTCGGTAAAACATAAAATGCAAATAGAGCTAAATGTTAGCAGTGGCTGAACCTGAGTTTGGGGATTTGAGGGCATTACTTTGCATCTTTGCAGTTCCCTAATATTTGTAACAATAATGCATTCAGCAATTTCACCCTCTGGTATTCAGTCTCAGTAACATTTCACAACTGTTGACCTAACCACATATTAAAAATTCTTTTCTCTGTGCCTGGTCAACAATGGATGACATCAGTGATGTCTTAGCAAACAAGGAAACTTCTAGTCACTTGTCATGTTTAAAAAGATGAAAACCATCCCCAGAAAAGAACCTTCACATTACAAACTAAAGAATCCCTCAATATACTTATTTCAATACCAGTATATGCTTCGAAGATGTGTTTTGAGACTTTTGTGCTTCAAATGACCTACTGGCTTTCTGACCTCACTCTCCCGTCTCTTCAAAGCTACTAAAGAAGATCAACTTTAAAATGAAACATATGGACTCTCTCTGTTTGCTGTTACAACACAAGTTGAGAAAGGTTGGGGAAGTATATTGAATAAGTCAGCTAGCTCTTGTAATTGAACTATGAAATATGTGATAAGCAAATATGCCTTGGATTAAACTTAGTAAGGGATCTCCTTGCATGTTCAAAGGAAAGATCCCATAGAAGGTTACTGGCTGCTCTTTTATCTTCTAGTCTTTGAGAGCATCCAAACTGCAGTATCTCGGTGTCTGCTGGAAATGACCTCCAGCTGCTTGTAGGCTGGCCCTTGCTTTGTTTCAAATTCACTCTCTAGAATGTTCTTAGAGAGACGTGTCTCCACATGACCAAGACTGAATGGCTACACTCCTAGCAATAATGTCTCGTCTGTTAACTTGTCACTTTTTACCATTTTCTGGAATAATGACAAATTATTGCCTCCCTTGCCAGAAATAGAAGCAACAATGTAAGTCACTCAGTCAAGACCATGCAATAGACAGTAATTTATGTCCCTAACAGTATGTGCTACATGCCTTCAAAAACACCTACTATTCAGTTCTTATCTGGCAAACGACAGAAATAGGAGTCTCGTTTCCTGTTATTGCAGTACTTGCGGAGTTGGAGAAATGCTCTTGATTTCCTTCCATAAAGTTTTCTTTCTGAAACAATCACGACTGTAGTAAACACTGACCCAGAAAAGAGGGTTCATTCCATGGATTTCCAGTAATGCCCATACTCTGAGTATTGTTTTTGTCATACAAGATATGAAATTTTAATTATTAATGTCACAGCGATGTTTCACTTGTTCCTAATATTTTCATCGAATATTTCCCACATCCCGAGCACTGCTGTGTTCTTGGAGATAACACAAAAAAAGGTGGGTAAGGCCACACTTTCTGAGCCCACTGCCTCCACGATGAAGTTAATCAGTTTGGAAAAGACTTAACTAAATTGCCCTACGCTGTAAAGTAATCCCGAGGTACAGCTTCCTATAATCTGAAAGTGCTGAAGAGTTTTAGGGTTTCCCTACTAAGCACAAGCATTGTGTTTATTCTCGATGGGGTTACGCCCACCTGATCATTGTTTGTTTTCCTTGGCACTCAGGCTGAGTTTTCTCTTTGGGTCTCTTAAGTCTCTCAAAAACTTGTAGCAATCCTACTGGAAAAGCTCAAGCTACCTCTTGGTTTTAGTCCTAACATCCTTGACGTCTCTTAGTAGATACGGCAGGTTTCCATGGTTCTGTGAGATGTCACATCTGTTAACTTAGCTGCAAAGGCTGAAACTCCTTCGTAATCTACCTGATCTGGTTTGGAGTTTTATCATATGCAATTACATTTCTCCCTCAGCTTGTGCTTTTTTTTTTAAAAAAGTATTTATTTATGTGTTGGCTGTGCTGGGGTCTCCATCACTTCCCGTGGGCTTTCTCTAGTTGCGGAGAGTGGGGGCGGCTCTCTAGCTGGGGGGTGAGGGCTTCTCAATGTGATGGCTTCTCTTGCTGCAGAGCCTGGGCCTAGGATGCGTGGGCTTGAGTCGCTGTGGTTCGTGGACTCAGTAGTTGTAGGTTCCGGACTCCAGAGCACAGGGTCAGCGGTGGCAGCATGAGGGCTTAGTTGCGTGTGGGATCTTCCTGGACCAGGGATCAAACCCGTGCCTCCTGCATTGGCAGGCAGATCCCTCCCCTCTGAACCCCCAGGGAAACACTCTGCTTGCACTTAATGTCGAGATTTTTTTGAGTACTTTGTCAAAGCATTGCCACTCTGCTTTCAGCTCATTTCTCTTTTCCTTTTTACATTACTTACAATTTCACCATCTTAAACAAGTGTCCCCTCAGCCAAGGGACGGCACCTTTTCTAACACGATGTGTGGTGTGTGTTTTCTTTGACAGCACTGGAGCTCAGGTAACAGGAAAACATTAAAGATAATAGTTATTTTACTGGGGGAGAAAATATCCATAAGACTTCTTCCCTCCATATCACACATTTGCAATGTAAAACCTCCCTTTTGCTGCTAATGTTCCAACCGTCATATCAGAATTAGTCCCATCCACTGGTCTGAAATTCAAGCCAGTCACATCTGTCTTGCTACTGCTGCTGTTCCCCTAACCCTTGTTTTCTAGAGCTCCAGTCCTGACTTTCTTTCTGGGGCGCAGTGGAGGGGGTGGGTAATCAAATCCCCATCTTGATAACCAGTCTCATAATCCTAGGGTTTCTGAGAGTAGGGTCTTGCCTAGACTTCATGGGTCCCGACAGGAAATAGCCAAGTCCAAGATGTCCAGGTCCTTTTCACGGCCTCAAGCCCCAGACACAGCCACACAAATGGGTCCCAGGTGGCCAGCCTGGGATCCTTGCCTGAATGGCATCCTCTGCAGGGCTCCACCTGCTGGTCTGGACTGCTTCCTCTCACCGGTGGCCATCACTGCCCACTTTCCACTTGGGCTCATCCGTGGACCCGTCCAGCCTTCAGGTTCAGATCCTTCTCTCAGAGTACAGCTGAGTCTGGATTTCTGAAAGCCCTGCCGTGGCTACGGGAGCCACTCTCAGAGTGAAGCGGTGGTTCAGTCACTAAGCGGTGTCCAACTCTTGTGACCCCATGGCCTGTAGCCCGCCAGGCTCCTCTGTCCGTGGGATTTTCCAGGCAAGAATACAGGCAAGAATTCCTTCTCCAGGGGATCTTCGCCACCCAGGGATCGAAGCTGGGTCTCCTGCACTGCAGGCAGATTCTGGAGCTACCAGGGAAGTCCAAAGTACATGATTTATCTTTGTGGTATGAAGGTGCGCTTGGCCCTAAAACTGTCCCACTGATGAACCACTGCCCCCGAATTCCCATCATTAAAGTCTTTGGGGGTAACACATGCATGCTCAGTCACGTCAGACTTTTTGCAACTCCATGGACTATAGCCTGCCAGGCTCCTCTGTCCGTGGGATTTTTCAGGCAAGAATACTGGAGTAGGTTGCCATTTTCTCCTCCAGGGGATCTTCCTGACCCGGGTATCGAACTGGTGTCCTCTGAGTCTCCTGCATTGGCAGGGTGTGTTCTTTACCCCTGAGCCACCTGGGAAGCTGAGATCCTCAAACATTAATCTTTAGAAAAGGCTGCTTTGGGGTGAAGTATTAAATAAGCTCTGATTAATTCAGGCCATTACAGTGAGTTTTCAAAAAAAAATTGTAGCTTAAAATTTAAAGGATTTTGTTTGAATGTGAAACTAAAACCTTTCCAATTTTTTATCTTAAAATATCCTTTTTGTAAAATTTTGGTGATATGAAATTAAATAGTAGTTGTGTTGTGGCTATTTTTAAGAGTTCTTAACCTACCAAAATAAAACGCTTAAAAACCCTAAACCAGCCTTTATTTTTTCTCTTCTCTTTTTCCTCTTCTCTTTTCTCTTCTCTCCCCCTCTCCCCTCCACTCCCTTCATCACTCACATCTTCCACTCCCCTCTCCTCTCTCAAGTGTCTGCTCTTTCACTTACCAGTCTATGAAAACCTCAAAGTCTGAAAGCCACAAGATTAAGGGATATCTTTTTTGAAACATCATTAGTGTCTTGTCTGGTAACAAATAATGCTCAGATTAGTTCATATTAGTCATCAGTTCTCCTGAAGGTCTTTAGAGTTTAAAGCATAGTGTAGACCGTTTTGGAAGGGAGAGAGGGGAAGACTCTTCATGTCATTACTCAGGTGCAGAGCCTCAGGGCTGGATGGCTTGGGATGCATACGTGCTTTGGTGGACAGTGGGTAGAAAGGGAAAGAAAACAGGAGTGCAGAAAAAAGCGATAGAGCCCCCAAACGCAATGTACCTGAATTCACAATCTTATCCAGGACCAGACCAACTGGAAAAGAACGATGAAATTACTCGAAATTGAGTGTGTTCAAAATCCAATCCACAGCTCCTCTCTCCAGTTCACATTATGACTCATGCCAGCCTCATTTAGGACTGTCAACTTCTTCTCTTTAGAGAAGCTAATGTCTCCTTCAATGAAGTCCCCATGAGAGTCTTCCCATGTACAGTGAATGTCCATCTCTCTGTATCTTAATACCCCCATAGGGAATCACCAACCCCTCCCCCAAATCTTTAATGATACCTTTCAGTTCAAGGGATTTAGGATAGCCCCGAGTCTCTATCTTTACCAAGCTACGCACTAGCCTTAGAACTGGACACTTGACTCAGTTCTGACCACACAGAAGCAATCAGTCTTGCTGGCCACAAAGACTGACGGGCGTGTGATCCAATCTGAGCTCATCTGAGCCCTTCCTTGAGCCTTCCAGAGCTCTTGAAAGAGATGGTATCTCTTTCTCTGAGATCATGAGTTCAGAGCTCTGTGTAGACTCAAGCTTGCTGGGGACCAGTCTGTGACTGTACGCATAGACCAGGGTGGTGCGCTGGTGAGGACAGCTTTCAAATCCAGAGTTCAGTCATGTCTAGACTTCTAGGAAATTCTTTTTCTTTTATTAAGCCAGACTGAATTAGGCTTCTGTCCCTTGTTACCAAAGGCCACAGAGGAATGTCAAGTTTTGGTATGAGGCCCTTTCCTCTGAGAGAAAGGGAAGTGTGGCTGAGATCTTTGGGGTCTCAGGGAAGACGGTCAATCCAGATTCTTCCATCTGTACCTTCAGCACACTCCCCTCCTTGGAGTCCCATGAGGAGAGAGGCTAGGGAGCAGGGTGGAAACAGATCTCTCCCTAGGGACACCTTCTGTTTTCACTGGTGTCTGGTTTAATCATAATGGAGAATTATATTGGGGCCAGTATCTCAGAGGACCTGTTGGAAAGCTGGCACTGTACAAAATTCACGACAAAGACTACACAGGGACCGTTACTGTTTTCTTCTGCTCCTCTCCAGATTATTTATGCTTCACTGAGGGCTGAGAGGCCATCCCCTCCTTGCTAATTTCCAAATCCCATACTGGAAGGTGCCCAGCCAGCTCACTGGAGATTTCCCTGGGAAGGCCAAGAAGCCATCATCAGAGGCAAGACCCTGTTCTAATAGAATTCAGAGTTGGAACAGTTCTCTTCCCACCGACAGCTGTCTCTCAGTAAACAGGCAGGACGGCTCCAGACTGCAGACGCCTTGGTGGCTTGAAACTTGGAATGCGTGTTACTGCTGCTTGACTGAAACATTCCAGTGAAGCTTTGTGCATTCTACCATCCCCAGAAAGAATAAGTCTTAGCCACAATAAAATGTATCCTCACATCAAAAATTTCTCAAATGCTTTATCCTAGACCAAAAGTGAAAACAGGGCTTCCCTGGTGACTCAGTGGTAGAGAATCCACCTGCCAATGCAGGAGACGTGGGTTTGATCCCTGGTGCAGGAAGGTCCCACGTGCCACAGAGCCTGTGAGCCTGAGAACCACGTGGCTGAGCCTGTGCAGTAGAACCTGGGAGCCACAACTACTGATGCCTATAAAGCCACTTCAGGGAGAAGCCCCAGCATCACAGCTAGAGAGTAGGCCCCACTCTCTGCACCTAGAGAAAAGCTTGCACAGCAACAAAGACCCAGCACAGCCAAAAATAAACAATAAAAAAAATTTTAAGTGAAAACAAACAAAAAAAATCCCTGAAAGAAAAGGTGAATCGTATGGCCTAACATTAGGATACTGTTTCTTGGTGCCCACCTCCAACATATGGTAATTTTCAACGACTGACAGATGATCGGACTAAGAGGGAGAAGGAAACCTGTTTACTCCTGGTAGCAGGGGACAAAGCTGTTTACTAAGATTCTTTAAAAAGGACATCAGGCTGCTTTTGCAATGAGAAAAACTTCACTTGGAAAGGAAAGCAGCTACAATCTTGAAATCTAGAGCATAAACACAAACGCACAATCAAATCGGAACATTAGAATAAAATGTGCAAATGGCTTCGCAAAGAGAACCTAGCCTTCTACTCGTTTATGCAAGAAAATCTTTGCTTGGATCTGACATTATTGAGGGACCTGCTAACAAGGTGGTGATGGGAAGAGGAAGAAGTTGGAGAGGAAGATAAAAATGAGGAAAAACTTCAGAACTCTTAGTATGATTGACTATGGAGAGCATTTTTATTAATATAAGATAATATATATTTATCTAGAAATTAAAAGCACAAAAGTGTAATCCTCAAAATATTATCTTGATTCACTCTGCTGTTAATAATGCCTAGAAAATATTTCAATGATAGAAATAAATTAGAAGTAATAATAACAGATCTGAACTGATTTGGACTCAGGTTTTTTGTTTGTTTATTTGGTTATACAATATTTTTTCTATTTATAAGTTTCAGGTATACAGCATTATAATTCAGCATCTGTATATACAACAAAGTAACCATTCCCACAAGTCTAGTTACCATCCACACAATACAGTTGACTCCTTTCACCCATTTTATTCACCCCTCAACCCTCCCCTTGTGGTAACCACTAATCTGTTCTCTGTATCTATGAATTTGCTTTTGTTTTATATTGTTTCTTCTTTATGTTTCACACATGAGTGAAATCATAATGGTATTTGTCTTTCTCTGTCTGACTTATTTCACTCAACATTATACCTTCAATATCTGTTCATGCTATTGCAAATGGCAGGATTTCATCATTTTTATGGTTGAATAATATTCCCTGGTATATATACTACATTTTCTTTATCCATTGATGAATGTTTAGGTTGTTTCTATATCTTGGCTCTTTTTAATAATATTACAATGGACATAGGGTTGCACATATCTTTTCAAATTAGTGTTTTCAAGTTCTTTGGACAAATACCCAGAAAGAGAATTGCAGGGTCATATGGTACTTCTAAATTTTCTGACTCATCTCCAATACTGTTTTCCATAACAGCTGTACCAATTTACAGTTTCACCAATAGTGTTCTAGGGGTTCCTTTTCTCCACTTCCTCTCCAATACTTACTATTTCTTGTCTTTTCAATCATAGCCATTTTAACAAGTGTGAGGTGGTATCTCATTGTAGTTTTGGTCTACATTTCCCTAATAATTAGTGATGTTGAACATCTTTTCATGTGCCTGTTGGCCATTTGCATGTGTTCTTTGGAAAAATAGCTATTCAGATTCTGCCAATTTTTAATCCAGTTGCTTACTTTTTTGTTGCTATTGAGTTGTGTGCATTCTTTATTTATTCTTAATATTAATCCATATCAGGGATAGATTCACAAATGTCTTCTCTTATTCCATAGGTTACCTTTTTGTTTTGATGATGGTTTCTTTCACTGAAACCAGAAAGAAAAAAAAGGGATCTCCCAGGGCTCCCTCTAACTTGAATTGCATCTTTGGTAAATAGGACCAGTACTGAAATCTAACATCTGGGCCTTGAAAAGTCCAAATCTTCATACTGAACGTCTGACTTCAGTACATACATATTTTCATTTCACAGGCTTCAACTTTAACGTTATAGACAGTATCTCACACTTATCTCTTCTACCAAACTTCTTTTTTCCAAACCAATTATTTTTTTCCAAGTCCTTTTTCATGAGCGGCTTATTTTCTGCTGAAGCTCCTTAAAAAGACAGGGTTGTGTCTTCTCATCATGGGACCACCACCGTGATAGGAGAAAACAGAAAATGCAGTCATTGTGTTTCCCTTGTCAGATTTCTTCCTGTGTTACATTTGTTAAAACTCTGGGAGTCAGTAACCATTCGCTTTCCCAACAAATGGCCCCTTTAAAATACAACAAAACAAAGCTATAATTCAAGCTAAGACAGTTACAGAGACGAAAATTAGAGAGCGTGTTTGAGGATTGATATAAAGAATTACTCCATTTCTTAAGCTCTCAGAGGAGAGATGTGCCTCCTTGTTTTTTTATTTCTCCCTTTGCCACAGAATTTGCAATGTCTGTACAAAGTCTGGAAATAATTTTCTTCCATTCTCAATCATCTTGTGCTTCTGATTCCTCAAAATCTGTTGCCCCTGACTGCTCTGTGGGCATCAGAATTGTGCCCCTGGCTATGAGAGTGTATCTACATAAACCAAATTCAAGATTGTGATTAGAGGAAAAGGAAAGACTCTGAAGATTCCTCCAGCACTGCCGACAGATTTTGAGGGAAGGAGGTGGTTGGTGTGTGTAGGTAGATGTAGTCTTCTTTATCTTTAATCATGCATTTTCATGGCCATCACACTGTCGGGAAAGAGAATCTGTTGATGTTGCCTTTGACGGTAGGAGAAATGGAAATACAGGAAGATAAAGTTATTTGGCTCAGTTTCATGAAGCAAATTTACCATGGCATGCTTCTCAGTTAAACCTGTTTTCAAAGTCCCCACACTAATTTTTTTTTTTTACCTGCATCAATAGAAAATGATCATATGTTCCTTTTGGCTTGGGAAATGTGGTGGAATTTGATGAGGAAGAAAGCTGACATAATTATGCATGGTTATCAAGCTTCCAAAGTAAATTAAACCCTGCAAGTAAATGAAAAATTAACTCAGAACATACTTAAAAGGGTTTGAGTTTTATAACTTCACTGACCAGCTTGGACGGTCACCTGAGTGCCCAAAGAACTGCTTACTTTACAGAATATTTTCATACTTGTAAAAATTGATAATGTATCACTGTCGGGTCTAATTTTCTTTCCTGTTCTAAGAGGAAAGGTCAGTCCCCTCCTTCTTATTAAATTTGAAAAATAAATAACCACAGCAGTATCTCAACAGACTTAATGTGTTTACTTGACACTAAAGAATGTGAAATAATTGAGCAACACATCATGGTGGGGGGTGTGGGGAGACCAGTTTGTTTTGTTTGATAAACTAACTTCTACTCTATCTGCTGAAAAGATGGTTATTGACAGTTGTGTATCTTGGTCATGAGCAGAGACCTAAAACTTTATCAGGAGGAAACAAAACTACTTAAAGTTGTAGTTGATGAAATAACTTTTACCTGCGTAGGGTGATTGCTTCAAAGAAAAAGTCAAATGTTTGAACTTTCCATCCTTTTTTTATTGGACAGAGAAGAAGGAAATATTTCACAGAGAGAAACTGCTCTGTTGAATATTTAAAGAACAAAATATTTAAAAAACAAAATATCAGTATTTACAGAATTATAGATTAGAAAATATTTACCCTCTTTTTTTCATAGTTTAAGGGAAAAAATCATTTTTCCAGTATCAGTGATTCAAATGCATTAAACATAAGATAGGAAAAGTTTTTTCTATCCCCTTCAAAAGCTAAGAATATTTTCTTTAAAATGTAACCTAGGATAGTGGCTGCCAGGGCCTGGAGAGTGCAGGAAATAGGGAGATTTGGGTCAAAAAATGCAATTAAAAGTTGTAGTTATGCAAAATCAGTAAGTTCTGGAGACCTAAGGTATAGCATGGTGACTGTCATTAACAATACTCTAGTATATTCTTGAATGGGTTGCCATTTCCTTCTCTGGGGGATCTTTCCTACCCAGGAACTGAACCCATATCTCTTATATCTCCTACATTGGCAGGTGGGTTCTTTACCACTAGTGACACCTGGGGCGCCCCTGAAATTTGCTGAGTGATCATAAATGTTCTCACCACACACCACACACACACACACACACACACACACACACACACCCCCCACACATAGCCCCCCCCCACACACACAAATGGTAACTATGTGAGGTGATGGATATGTTAGTTAGCTTGATTGCAATGTCTACATATCACACTGTCTACATATAGCAAAACATGACATTGTCCACATTAAATATACATATAAATTTGTCAGTTTGAAAAAGCTGAAAAAAATTAAAAATAATAAAAAATAAGATGCAACTTAACCTTTTATGATGAATGAGACTGAGTAAGGAAATGTTAAGGGAGAACTTTGAAACAAATTATCCCTGAATTTCTAATGTATAGATGACTCATCTGTGATGAAAGTTAATTACTATTATTAATTATAATTATGACTTTGAGGCAGTGTTTTGAGAATCTTCCAGGGCTTTCTGATTCTGACAGCACCTGTCAGAGGGAAGTAATGGGGAGGAACTTGTCTCCAAGGCAGGAAGAATTTTGGGGATTTGTCATAGGTCACACAGTCCCAGAGGGAACTGGAAGGTCATCCATAACTTCTCTCCAAGCCACCCTCAACTCATCTGTGGACATGGATTCAGTCATGGAGGAGAGGTGAGGTCAGTGGACTAGAGCCGCAATAGGATTCCTACAGATACCAGGCCTATGACCCAGAGTGCGGTTTTCTGCCAAAAATATCAGCTTGTAGACACCTTATCTCAAAGGAGAGCTGGTGTCTGCGGGTGATGATGAAACTGAAAAGTTGAACTATTGCATTAAGAAAAAGAACCTAAGAACTCACATGGGATTCCCTGATGAGGAAGCTCCCTGATTTCAGTCCCAATCCATAAGACACATGAGAAGCCTGAATGTGTTTTTGTTTTTTATTTTTTCCCAGTCTGTCATGATTGATTATTATGAAGTTCAAGTTCTGTGAATTAAAGAACAACCAACTGTAGTGTTGATGGTGGTCTTGGTCCACCACCAATCACTGTGCTCCCAATAAAATGCTCTTATCAAAAGACTGTTGCACTTAAAGCATTTTCAGCAAAATAAAACTGTGCCTTTCTCAGCCTCCCATAAAGACATTGACATAAAGTTACAACAGGCCAAACCAAAGACAAGCCTGAGACTCTACCTCCTTCCACCTTAGCCCAGGAAAGAGGTAAGAAAAATCACATGCCCATGCTCATGGCAGAGCAGTGATGTAATAATAAGAATAACAGCAAAGGCAATAACAGTAATAATATCTATCATTTAGTATCAATACTGAGACCAGAATGGAAGCTTTCTTGTAAGCCTCACAAGTAGAGTCTCATTTGTACAGAGGTGGAAGGTGTGTAGCTTTCCTAAGCTACAAAATTACGAAGCTCAGAACATGACCCATCCAGGTCTTCTGTATCTAATTTGGTCCCCTTCCTCTTTTCATCCTGTAGACTCTCTGATACTGGAACCAAACCCTTAGAAAGAAGAGGAATCTTTGTGATTCTTGGCTGGATATGAAAAGTGGAGGAAACATACTGCTGATGCTTGAACAGCAAGAGTTTGAACTGCATGGGTTCAAAAATCCACTTACATGTGGATTTTTTTCAATAAATATATTAGAACATTTTTTGGAGATTTGCAACAATCTGAAAAAAACACAGATGAATGGAATAGCCTTGAAATATAAAAAAATTAAGATAAAGTTGGATATTACATGAATACATAAAATATCTGTCCTAGACACGAGTATAGTCTACCTTTTTACTTGTTCCTTTGAGACACATTCTGAAGATATCTGCTAAAATAATTTTCAGCAAATGTAATTTGTGTCTTATCAGATTCTTACTCCAATGACACCCTTGGCCTCCTACTCCCCATAAGAATAAAGCCAAGGTCTAGGTCATGAAGCTGTCTCTTTCCTTGCATTTTTCCCAGTTCTTACTTCCCTCTATGATCTGTATGCTTCTTCCAACAAAGCTTCCTTCAAAAGCCACTCTCATGAAGCTCTAGTCCAATGACTAATAAGGAGCAAAATGTTAATAATTAGACTTTAATTCTCACTATCCCTTCCTATCCCTAATTGGTTAACATGCTAATGATTAGCAGAGCTTCTCCATGAAACACCATCCTCAATAAAACTGACTTGCTCTCTTTCATCATCTTCAAAATTCAAACATTTCCATCAATTCTTATTTCAATTAGAGTAAAATGCTTACCAACTGCCAGGGTTTTGGAGCCCTCCATGGTTTTAATGGGCTTCCCTGATGGCTCAGATGTTAAAGAACATGCCTGCAATGCAGGAGATGCAGGTTCAACCCCTGAGTAGGGAAGATTCCTTAGAGAAGGGCATGGCAACCCACTTCAGTATTCTTGCCTGAAGAAGTCCATGGACAGAGGCACCTGGCAGGTAACATGCCATAGATTCTGAAAAAGTTGGACATGACTGAGAAACTAACACTTTCACTTTCACTCTTGATTTCCTACTTTTGTATTTTAATCCCCTATAATGAAAAGGACATATTTCTGTTGGTGGTAGCTCTAGAAGGTCTTGTAAGTATTCATAGAACTGTTTAACTTCCGCTTCTTTGGCATTGATGGTTGGGGCATAGACTTGTATTACTGTGATGTTGAATGGTTTGCTTTGGAAACGAATCCAGATCATTCTGTCACAGAATGGATTACATAGCCTAAGGGCAAGGCCAAATGGCAATCCATTGGATTTTTATTTTGATGAAAAGATTAAAAGGATGTGGTATTAGAATACTACTTAGAATGGAATTGGTATTTTGAAGCTCTGAAAGCGTTCCTTTTGGAGCGTTGTTTATTCTGTCCACTTTGGCAGATATTTTCTTCTAAGGGGAAGCAAAGTTGCCTGCAGTATCGTCCGTGTCCAAACAACCACGTGTCAGTGGGGGTGGAAGAGAACAGAGAGGTTTCCTTATCTAGGTCAGAGAGAGTAGAAAGAACTTCTGTTGGGTAAAGCACTCACCCACTGTGACAGAATTCATAGTAACCCTGACTGATTTTCATAGTCAAGACAAATTCCTTCTGCCTCCAGCAACTAGTCAAATTACCTTATTATCTACTAAGTTCGTGGCTCTAAAGAATTAACCTCAAGTCTGTTCTATACATCTGAGTCTCTTTTTCTGTTTTGCATATAGGGTTATCGTTACCATCTTTCTAAATTCCATATATATGTGTTAGTATTCTGTAATGGTCTTTATCTTTCTGGCTTACTTCGCTCTGTTTAGAACAGACTTGTGGACTCTGTGGGAGAAGGTGAGGGTGGGATGTTTCAAGAGAACAGCATCGAAACATGTATATTATCTAGGGTGAAACAGATCACCAGCCCAGGTTGGATGCATGAGACAAGTGCTCGGGCCTGGTGCACTGGGAAGACCCAGAGGGATCGGGTGGAGAGGGAGGTGGGAGGGGGGACCGGGACGGGGAATACATGTAAATCCATGGCTAATTCATTTCAATGTATGACAAAAACCATTGCAATGTTTATTAGCGTCCAACTAATAAAAATAAATGGAAAAAAAAAAGAATTAACCTACAACAGGAACAACTAAAGGTGTTTTCTCCAATGTGCAAAGGGTTGCACTTTTGCAAACTGTTACTTATTATCCCTAAGACATATACTGCCTTTTCTACCTCTTTGCTCCTATCTGAGATGGTGGCGGTAGTGGTGGTTTAGTTGCTAAGTCATGTCTGACTCTTGTTACCCCGTGGACTGTAGCCTGCCGGGCTCCTCTGTCCAAGGGATTCTCCAGGCAAGAATACTGGAGTGGGTTGCCATTCCCTTCCCCAGGGGATCTTCCTGACCTGTACCTGTCTTTTATGCATATCCAGTCTTCACTCAACTTTCAAAGAGTAAATCGATTTCACCTCCTTCCATGACCACCCCAGGTTCAGGGGTCTCTCCTTCTGGAACTTTTACAGCCCTCAATCTTTTGAATATTCACTATTTACTTACTCCCTGGTTGTATTTCTGTGTGTATTCCATGAACCTCCCTCCAAACAGCTGTAAGCTCCTTCAGGGAGGAGAACTCCTTTGCTTTCTTTTTCTGGAATCACTAATTACTTATTAGAATTTTTTTCTGTGGGCTAGATTTGTATATTTTAAAGATGGAAAAGTCCCACTGGTGGCCCCAAGGACCTGGCAGTCCGTCTTAGAGATGAATAAATCGAGAGATTTGTATATTTTAAAGATGGAAAAGTCCCACTGGTGGCCCCAAGGACCTGGCAGTCTGTCTTAGAGATGAATAAATCGAGGCTCAGAAAGATTAGGTGTGTGGACTATGATCATGCAAAATTCAATCGAAGAGTCTTGAGTGTGCAAACATTGCCCTACTCATCTTTATCCTAACTTTCCATCCTCTGCCTGACCCTCATGACAGTTTGAGTCAGTTTTTCTGCCTCTAAATGTCTTTCGTTTCTGGTCTCCGTATTAGTTTGCTAAATCCGCTGTAACTAATTACCGCAAATGGACTGGCTCAAACAACAGAAACGTATATTCTCAGTCCTGGAGACTAGAAGTCCATGATCAAGGTGCTGGCTGGGTTGCCTTCTTCCCAGGCCTCTCCCCTCAGTTTGTAAACGACGGCCTTCTCTTTCTCTTTTCTCATCCTCTGTCTTTAAGTGTCATGTGTCTGATTTTCCTCCTCTGATAAGGACACTTGGGCTTCCCTTGAGGCTCAGAGGGTAAAGAATCCACCTGCATTGCGGGAGACCTGGGTTCGATCCCTGGGTTGGGAAGATCCTCTGGAGAAGGGAAAGGCTACCCACTCCAGTATTCTGGCCTGGAGAATTCCACGGACTGTATAGTCCATGGGGGCATAAAGAGTCAGACACGACTGAGTGACTTTCACCATACGAGCACCAGTCGTATTGGATTAGGTTAGCTGCCCACCCCTCCTCACTACAATAGCCTCATTTTAACTTAATTTCTTCTGGGAAGATCCTGTCTCCTAATAGGGTCACATTCTGGGATACTGGGCTCCCCTGGTGGCTCAGCTGGTAAAGAATCTGCCTGCCATGCAGGAGACCCAGGTTCAGTCCCGGGGTCGGGAAGATCCCCTGGAGAAGGTAATGGCTTCCCACTCCAGTATTCTTGCCTGGAGAATGCCAGAGACGGAGGAGCCTGGTGGGCTACAGTCCTTGGGGTCACAAAGAGTTGGACACGACTGAGTGACTAACACTTCCTGAGATACTAACCTAGGCTGCAGTGCGTGAATTCAGGGGTGGGACTGGGAACCACTGTGTTCACAGTAGACCCCTTTCTTTTTTTTTTAATTCCACTTACTCTGTGGTGGAGGCTTTCTACAGCTATTAAAATTAATCTGAACTACACATATTAGGCCTTCTCCTTTGAAATCAGATCGGTATCAATACTCAATACCCTGTTATAACCTATATGTGACGAGAATCTAAAAAGGAGTGGATATACGTGTCTACATGACTGATTCACTTTGCTGTACAGCAGAAAATAACATTGGAAATCAACTATATGCCAATAAAAAGTAATTAGGAAAAACCAACCTGTGATAGTTCTACCCATGTAATTGTCCCATGTCTCTTCTGTCTTGCTAAAACCCCGTTAGACATGTATATTGACTAAAAATTTGTTTAAATCATTTGAGCCTAGAACCTAATGTTCTTTCACAGAGGAACCAGTATTTTTGCAAGATTTGGATGAACCATTTTTAGCAATTAAAAAAAAAGAGACAGAGAAATAAACAGAAAAAAAGTTAACTTTCTCGACAAATTTATTTTTAAAAAAAAGAGAGAAAGAAAATGGGTTCTTCACAATCTAATAGAAATAGCAGTGCCATGAGAACTTTGGAAAGTTCTCTGACATTTTTCGTTTCTACTGAGGCTCCACCCACCCTCTTATTCACAGAGTTCTGAGTCTGCCCCCAAAGGAGACTAAGTTACACTTGGTTTTTCTTCATAGCTAAGTTTTTGGTGAGGCATCGGGCAATTGCCAAGACATGTCAGAAAATATCTGTCTGGTTACCTAAGTCTATACTTGATCAGGCAGTGAAATAGAACATCTAGAGTAGCTACGTGGAATTAAAAGTAAAACACACCCTGGAGAGAGCCCTTTCTACTCAAGAGCTTTCTGATGAAATGACGCAACAAATAGATTTCACCCAAAGGTGACAGAGGGTAAAATCTGTGGATCAAAATAGCTGGAACGCATGACTCTGAGTCTTAAATATTAGACCTTAGAGCAATTAAGTTGCATGTAGTTATATTTTTCATCCCGTATAATCTCAAAGGACATTATTGTGACTGGGTGCATTTTACTTTCCATCTTAATTATCCATCTTTGCTTAGGGCATGGAGCTGTCTTATTCTATCCAGAAAGCCACCACGATAGTTGGGCAGGCAGTTTTATTTTACGGGGAACATGTAAAATAATTTTACTTTAGATGGGTACTCTTAGTAATGGGTCAAACAAAAAATATTTCCTCTGAAATCTTATCTGGAAGTGAGATCTACTATTTTTTTTCAAATAGTATTTCCAAGAAGAATGAATTACACCAGTTTCACAGCTGACTTCTCATCCTAAAAGATCACTAGTGAAATATTCTTGCAACTATGAATAGTTATTTTTGGAGGTAATAGAGGGAAGCAGGGAGATGACACACACTCTGAAAACCCCTTCTGCGTGTTGGCTTTCATCTTCTTATGATGAATGTTCCCTAAGCAAGTAACCTGCCAGCATATCACCACTCCAAGCATTCTCAAGCTTGAGAAAGGGATGCAAAACAGGAAAGGACTAGCTGTTGATCTTTTTTTCAGGTTTCTGATCATTGTATTAACGCAAGGAGGCTTGGGATCCAGCATCAGATAACAGAAAAGGGTGGAGATGGCAAGCTTGCATATTAAGGAGGTGAAACCTTTCTTCACTTGATGATCTCTTGCTTGGGAGAAGTACGCTTCATGGTAGTGTTCGTAGTTACAAATGAGGGACTTCCCTGGGGGTCCAGTGGTTAAGACTTCACCTTCCAATGCAGAAGGTGCAGGTTTGACCTCTGGGAGGGGACCTAAGATCCCATAGGCCACACGGCCAAAAAACCAAAACATGAAAGAGAAGCAATACTGTAAGAAGTTCAATAAAGACTAAAAATGGTGCACATTAAAAAAAAATTTTTTTTTAAATAGTTAGGAGTGGCCAGTAGTAACTGAGCTTCTATGTTGTTACTTGCGTTGCTCACATAGCCATCAACCAGTTCCCCTGTGCCTTCCTGAGCCAGCAGGAGAGAGAGGCAGTAAACAGAGTGTGTATGGTCGTGGGAAGAGTCCCCTCCAGTTAAATACAGGGCTTGATGTGGGAGCCACATTCCACTTGACCAATGTCATTAGAGCTTCCCAAGTGGCGAAGTGGTAAAGAATCTGCCTGCCTATGCAGAAGGCATGGGTTTGATCCCTAGGTGGGGAAGATCCCCTGGAGGAGGAAACGGCAACCCCCTCCAGTACTCTTGCCTGGAGAATCCCATGGACACAGAAGCCTGGTGGGCTGCAGTCCACGGGGTCGCAGAGAGTCCGCAGCAGCAGCGATGTTACCCAACCTCCATTAGAATGCTTCCTCCTACTCCTATTTATCAGCTCCAAAGTCCTGTTTACAACCCTCTGCAGTTGTTTCAGTGACCAAAATCTTCTAATGAGGGGGGAGAGAGGAAAAATGGCGTTCACATAATTCACTGCCCTTTGCAGGACTGAACGGGGCTCTCTTTCTACCCAGCCTGCTTCTCTGAATCGCCTCAAGAACTGTCTCACCAACTCGCTCTTCATCCATGTGAGAGAGGCTCCAAAAAACCAGGTCAGGAAAATAGCCTCCAACATGTGGCTACAAATAAGGTAAGGCTGAGTCACAGGCCATATTTACTGGCTCAGCGCACCGACTTCCCCAAGGGGGCCCGCCCCCGCCTCGCCCCTAAGCCCCTCCCAGTTATTTCTGGGATGCCCTTGGTGCTTTTCATCTCTGCTCACCCACCGAGGGACCCCTTGTGTTTGTCCACACAGGCCTGGGCGACGTCTACACCTACGTCTGCATTGGGATCCATCACCAGGGTGTAAATCCCGAGCTCCTCCCAGCTGTGGGCCTGTGGGCACCGCACCGTGTTGTTTATGTCCTGCCTGTAAACAAGGGGAGGACTGTCCTCACGCTGTGCTGTGCTCCGTCGCTTCTGTCGTGTCCAGCTCTTTTTGACCCTATGGACTATAGCCCACCCATGGCCTGTAGGCCATCAGGCTCCTGTGTCCATGAGATTCTTCAGGCAAGAATACTGAAGTGGGTGGCCCTGCCCTCCTCCAGGGAATCTTCCAGACCCAGGGATGGAACCTGCATCTCTTATGTCTCCTGCCTTGGTGGGTGGGTTCTTTATCACTGGGGCCACCTGGGAAGCCCCCTCCTCATTCTGTTTCTGCCCTACTATGTGCTGTCCTTTGTCACCGAGGGGCTTCCCTTGTGGCCCAGCTGGTAAAGGATTCCCCTACAATGCAGGAGACCTAGATTCCGTCCCTGGGTTGGGAAGATTCCCCTGGAGAAGGGAAAGGCTACCCACTCCAGTATTCTGGCCTGAAAGTGTCGGACACAGCCGAGCAACTTTTACTTTGTCACTGAGGCCTTGAAGCACTTCTACAAGAGCATCCATTTCTCTCAATTCTGCTTTCAGTTTCGGTATTCAGTACCTCTTTTTTAAAAATAATAAATAACATTCAGTTCCTTTTGTGAGAAAGGGCTTACCTAGTCCTCAGGCCCCAGGCTCTTGCCACCAGCTTTCCCCCACCTCTAACTCCAAGCCATTTTGTGCAAATCTCCTCAAACATCCTTCCTTTCCATGCAAATCAATATGCAAACAGGCCTGGAGGCTTCTTCTCTACCAGCAGTTCAACATTCCTGATGGTAATCATTTGAGTACCGCATCCCTGAAACCTGAAGTGATATTTAGTAATTAATTCTTGTGTGTCTTTCACAACCACCACCACGGAGCTGAGAGTGGCCGTCAAACAGGAGACCTAGAAAATGCCTGTTGACTGATGGTGGGTCACAGTCGCTCAGTCGTGCCTGACTCTCTGTGATACCCTGGACTGTAGCCCACCAGGCTCCTCTGTCCATGGAATTCTCCAGGCAGGGGTACTGGTGTGGGCTGCCATCCCCGTCTCCAGGGGAACTTCCCGACCCAAGAATCAAACTCAGGTATCCTTCCTTGCAGGTGGATTCTTTACCATCTGAGCCTCCAGGGACGCTGTTGACTGATTATGTCCGTCAATTAACGCCTCTCTTGCTATGAATGACCAGCTGTGGAAGCTGGAGGCCAGATCTCAGTTGTAAAACTCTACACACCTAACGTGAACACTGATGGAGCAAAAACGTCTCAGATCATTTCACTGTTTCTGGAGAACAGAATGAACTTGCCTGAATCGCTGTGACATGGAAGAGCTCTCAGTCACTGATATGAACACTGTGCTGCTGGCTGGTGTATAAAATCTTAGCTAGTGTTTGTCCCCCAGCCCAAGTCTTCTGAGTCATTGCGGTTGTACCGTGTATGGCATCCCGACTTGGAGATGCCTCCTTGCTTCTTCGTGTACAGGCAAGCAGTCGCTGGTTGTCTCATCTCCCTCAGAAAAAGCATTTCAGTTGGGCGTTGGGACTAAATATGAGCCAGAGGGAGCATTCTGATAGCAGTTACATGGGCTTCAGCTGTCTAAGGACTTTGGGAGCAGCTAATTGTCAATGAGTCAGGAGGTTGCCAGGGCAACCAGCAAACTGCTCTTTCTGGTACGTTAGCTCTGCCTCAGGTCCAAGAGGGGTTATGAAAGAGTTGCAGCTTAGAGAAAGAAGGTTTTCCCCTTTCCCTGATGTTTAAAGAAAAACTTTATGATGTTAAAGCTTTTCTATTCATCCAAGGAGAGAAATCTGAGATAGCTAAAGAGTTCTACTCTGAATTATTTGGAAATAGGAGAAATGGAAGCAGAACATAGTAAACAAGATGATACAGGACAGGAAAAAGTTAGGACAAAGACAAACATTCCCTTCATGTGGAGCCTTCAGGAACACATGGCCATGAATTTATAGGAGTGAGAAGAATTTATATGAAAGGTTTTTGTAGCTAGTTAATTCAATCTAGGAGATGACTAAAATTCCGTTGAATAAGTGTAATACAGTAACGAATATTAGAATAGAGTATGAAGACATCTCTTGAGTCTCCATCTGATTGTGTAAACAGAATGCTAAGAGGAAATCTAACTTTCCTAATAGTCATGCAAAGAACGTCATCCAATGATAGGCATCAGAAGAATCAGTGCAGTGTGTAGCTTTTGAACACTTTGGTTTGTTTGTCAGTGTATGGAAAGATGTGAAATATATGTAAGAATGAAGTTTCTTTTTAAAAATGTTTTAGAACTATGCTGCTTAAGATTGTTGAATATTAAGTTACAGTCTTTTATGGCATTTAACAAGCCAGGAAGCCTGTCTTATTGCTAAGGTGCTAACTAAACATGTAGGGTATTTATTTACTGTCATAGACAGTGCGCATACTCAGAGATGATGCTCTGAGTTATTAATGGGCTATGACTTCTTTTGCGTCTCCTTCTTCGACCCATGTTTGATCATTTGGTTCTCAGCAGTCCCCTTCCTGAGGCGGAGGCCAATGGGCAAGCCTGCACCGACAGATATGAAAGCATGTGGTATTTCCTGCAGATGGAGCTTCCATTGAAAACCTCCCCTGAAGGAGGCGCTTCTCGCTTTTCTGTCAATTGTGTGTCTTCCCTCACTTCTATTCTCTGGTTTGATAATTTCACCTCTGAGCTACTTAGTCAGTTGAAGCAAAAGATACAACCTATAAGAGTTTGACAGTACGTAGTGTCTGCTATGTACCAGACACTATTGCTGGTCCTGGGGATACACTAATGAAAAACACAGCTTAGTTATCACTTATTAAATTATCTTAATTTATTACCTATTTAGCCATACAATTAAAATGATACATGAGTATAAAAATGAGTGTATATTTAGCAAATTGCAAGGCAGAAAAATTTCACTAAGGTTAGGATAATAGAAAAAAAATAGAAAGGATACGATTGATAGATCTGACTATATAAAAAATTTTAAATTCTCTTTGTACAAAAATTAATCAAAATACAGCCATATTTCAAATTCAGTTATTCAATAAATAAGTGGTGAATTTCATTATTTTGTAAAGAGTTCACATAAATTTTATAAGAAATATCAATGAAAATTCAAGGAAAACATGCAAAGAATATGAACAACATTTTAAAAGGTAGAACTGTAACCAGCTCACAAACGTGGGAAACCATTTCCTTTCACTATAAAGAAAGGAATTAAAAAAAGAAAGAAATTAAATATTTTTTCACCTATAAAATTAAGTCTTTTATGGTAATGCTGACAAATACTAGCAAGGATGCATAAGAAAGAACAGTTTAACTTTTGTTGTTAGTTATGCAGCTTATTATTGTCTATATTCCAGCTATAATTGCTTCTTGGCAAAAGCTTTTGCTTTTGCATTAAATGGAATTCAAAGTGGCTGTTTTTGTACCCAAGAATTTTGGCCGTGCATGGCAAAATCAGCACAGTGTAATGAAGTACACCTGGAGTCCTGGAAGGCTTTTTACTGCCTTTCGGTTACTTTTGAAAAGGCTTATTTCCCCTTCACAGAAATGTACACGCACATGGAAGAGATCCTAAAGATAATGCATTCCTGAAGATAATGGAAAACAACATAGTCACAATCCACATTTTGTGTTTCTGAAGATTTCTATTTCATGTTCAGCTGGAGATGGAGGAAGGAAGGTCCTCTAACCTGTCACTGATAGCTAGGGATTTCTAAGTAGGGGGATCCCAATCTCGATGTTTGTAAGAGCTCTGTGACCTGTGCCTGGGGGCTCCTTGGTTTGCCCATGTGTGACGTTCCTGCTCACGCAGCCTCCCCCTGGTCTGGAGAGTGGTGACTTGGCAGATCACATGGCATGTTCCAAGCAGGATGTGTCCTGAGAGTCCCATAGGAAATGCTAACCCCCTCGCCCCCACCAAAAGACTCTTTTCCCTTATAAGATCTGCTGCATGTTTCTCATTTGCACATAAGAAGGATTTTTTAAGGGTGGTTTTGAAATGTCATTTGAAATATCTGCTTTATTCTGATGAAAGTTGTTAGAGTTTTGCTGGATACCATTTAGTGAGAGGCAAGTTGATTTTGGCAAAGAGTTAGGATTGGACTGGTTGGGAAGTGATATTTCCTGGAAACTTCCACAATGATCCATTTGGTCTTCATAATAAACAAGAGAGACCAATTTACTTTACCTAAGAAGATTTTACAGTGCCTTATAAAATACACATTCAGCATATGGAGAACAATTCTTTTACTAGGAAGCAAAAATCCCTACCAGATGTAAAGTTCCATCATTTCCCTTTCGGATTTCTCTTTTCATCTGCCATCAAACTTGGATGGCCAATGATCTTCGCATTTTCAGTCAGGGAAACAATTTCTGTACATGATGTGAATGTGTTGTCCCTTGAGGGGAATTTATATATTGACCAGTTATTCCTAGAGAGAAAGTCAAAGCTGCTTCTGGATGGTCAGTTTGAGCATCAGGTGTACCATTTCTAGCCATGGGACTTACATTGAGTCATTTAACTGCTCTGAACCTCGCATTTTCAGTTGTAAATTGGAAAGAATCATCTCTGACTTGCAGAGTTAACATAAAGGTTAGAGATAGCACATAAAAAGCACCATTGTGGGTATTCCAGAAATTCTTATTGCTTTCCTTATCATTAAATGTGATTGAAACCAAAAGAATATCTCTTATGGGAAATGGCACAGTATCATGATATGTACATGAGGGCGATTCTTTGGACCAGGTAATGTCTCAAGTTCCTTCCAATTCTGCTACACAGAGGGGTTTGTTGGCAGGAATCTGAGATCTACAGTCCCTATTTTTTCAGGTGTGCGACCCTGAATAAGGTCGCTTACTCTCTTTGAGCCTCAATTTTCTTGCCTGCAACAACAGAAACCAGTGTTACGAAAGTGCTTTGTAAACCGTGAAATAGAATGATGACCATGAGCCGGAGAAGATTATGGCAAGTTTATTAAGAATTAACATCTAGTGTCAGGGATCACCTGTATCCTTCTAGTTCCTGAAGCATCTTACATAGTGAATTTGCACACAAGAGATGAAATTCTTACTGAAGATGTCCTCCAAGTGAACCTATCTGATCAGTCAGGGACAGTTCCGAATGAGCCTCATTTTTAGATCCTTGGATTTTATTGGTCATTCCCTGCCTGAAGGGAATGCTCCATTCTTTTGCTGACTGTGTATAACTTTTTTTTAGATAAAGAGAATACTGTACATATTTCAAATTCACATACTTTCACTGTTTTAGCTGTAAGGCATTTGGCTAACGTTTTGCAGCATTACTTATGGTGTGTAAGCAACTTCACTTGCTCTTATCTTTTGAGTTTCCATGACTAACAGTAGGTATGTGTTAAAACTTTGCATTTTTCAACAGAACTGGTGCTGCCAACATTTAATACCAGGCCAGTTCTGTTCACAGAAGTGTCTGTATCTGCAGAGCGCAAAACTAATTTAGCTGGCATGCACACTGGAAAAGCAAACACTATACCTTTCCACTAAGTTGAATTTTATATTTCAAGTCATCTTTACTTTACTGCAACCTGAGATTTTTGTCTACTCTAGTTGAATTGCTCACAGAAAATACTCCTTTAAAAAGTAGCACTGAGCACTTAAGTTCTGGTCTCTCAGCACACCTTACGCATAGTGTAAGCCTAAGGCACTCACAGAGAATTGGGAAGTTAATTCAAGTGGAAAAAAGAATTTGAAGATGGAACAGATAAAGTGGGTGAAAAAGTACCATGAAGAACTTGGCGTGTCTAGTTAAGACAGTAAATTCTTGAAGGTTATTTACTTCCCAGTAAGGAGCAGCCAATTTCTTTCATTCTCTTTTCTTATTAACGTAAACTTCCAAGAAACTTTAATGTGGTTTTTGCATGTTTTTCTCTAATTTTGCATGTTTGTGAAATCTTTGGCTCTCATTTGAGAGAACAATATTAATACTTTCAGTTTCTAAAAATCACCCCTGTGAAGTTGTCCTTCATAGTGTTATACACTATAGTGAAAGCAATCTAAGAGAAAATAATTCAGTACATAATGGTATTTTGGTGAGACAGAATGTTGCCTTGTCATTTAAAGTGATGTTTACATATAATAATGATTACATCATTAATAATGAATAAAAATAGGTGGATGGGAAAAGATTAGTATAAAATTATCTGAATTTTCTATATATAAGTGTGTGTATATATACACACAGAGAGAGTGCACATTCTACATACGTGTTTACATTTGGGTATATATGTGCATGTATAATAGGAATACACATATAGAAAAAAGTTTAGAGGACAATCAGTACAAATAACATCATAATTGTTTTTGCTGAGCTATATTAGATCTGTGTTTATCTACACATTTCTAGATGGTTAAGACTATATAGAGATTGCAAATGTGTTATTTCAACTTATTTTTATATGTGTGCATTTATTCTGCTTTACTGTGAAAAGGATTCAAAGTGGCTAGTTTTTGGTCACTAAAAGAATCTAAAATTGAGCACCAAAAAACTAAAATGTTTCACAAACTAAAAAAAAAAATTTCAGAGTTTCAATGACCACCATATAAATCCTCTCCTTCAGCACACACACACACACACATGTATGTGTACACACAGCCTACACAATTACATGTGCTTTCAAGGAACAAGCAATCCTCCATTCTAGCATTGATAGATGGAGAATTAAACAATATAAGTTCAAATATGAATTAGAGAAACATTTTCGTGCTCTATGGTGACCTAAATGGAAAGGAAATCCAAAAAAGAGATCCATATGTATGTATAGCTGGGTTTCCCTGGTGGCTCAGCAGAAAAGAATCCACCTGTAAAACAAGAGATGTGGGTTCTATCCCTGGGTTGGGAAGATCCCTTGGAGAAAGAAATGGCAACCCATTTCAGTGTTCTTGCCTGGGAAATCCCATGGACGGAGGAACCTGATGGGCTACCGTCCATGGGGTTGCAAGTGTGAGACACGACTTGACAACTAACCACCAACCACAGCTGATTCCCTCTGCTGTATAGTAGAAACTAACACAACTTTGTAAAGCAACTATACTCCAATAAAAAAGTAAAAAAAAAAAAGGTAAGAAAACAAGCTAACAACAAAAATAAAACAAAGAAACCCTAAAATGTATTTTATTATTTTCATGTACATAAAGAAAGTGAAAGTGAAGTTGCTCATTTGTGTCCGCTTCTTTGCGACCCCGTGGACTGTAGCCCACCAGGCTCCTCAGTCCATGGGATTTTCCAGGCAAGAATACTGGAGTGGGTTGCCATTTCCTTCTCCAGGGGATCTTCCCAACCCAGGGATCGAACCCAGGTCTCCTGCATTGTAGGTAGATGCTTTACCATCTGAGCTACCAAGGAAGCCTGTACATAAAGAAATGCAGGCAAATTTACCAAAATATTTCCAGGTAGAAGTTTTATTCTTGATGAGAGAAAATCAGACCAGTTTAGCAGGATTTATTTGCTTTCAAACAACAGCTGTGTCTTCAAAATTCTTCCTTTAAGTAAATTCACTATTTCTTTATCTTACTCTTAATGTTTATTTTGCAAACCTTCTATTCATGGAGTGCAAAGTTAAACTCCAGCCAGACCTGAATTTTCATAATTGCTAAATAACTAGAATTCAACACAGAGACCCACACAGAAAATATTATACAAAGAAACAGACAAGGTAATCACAGCTATGACTGAGAAGAAAAAAAACACACATGGCATATCAAGTCCTGGGGTGACAATTTGAATTACAAAATTGTACTATAGATTAAAAAAGTAAATGGCAAAACAAGCAAGCAGGCATCACTCTTTTCAGTGCGAGGAACATTTGGCTCTGAGCGAGAAGTGGAAAACACAGCAGAGAGAGATTATCTGTAATGTATTAAGACTAAGATGTCTTCACTGACTCCTACACTGAAATGACAGATGAGAACATAGCCTATGTACAAATGATGAAATGTGCTTAATCCTTGTCTTGCAAAACGATCACCTCACTAGAACTGCCAGGTTGACAGACAAGGCCTTGGACTTCCCTAGTGAAAGTTCCCAACCCACAGCTGAGGAAAAGAAAACCATAGATACTAGTCCTCCAAATACTCACAGAAAACTATGGAAAACTTAAACAAGAGCAGAGACTGATTAATTAATGAATCCAACAGTATCCAGAAATATGTCAGCATGATTCTTTGCAAACCCATAGTCTTTTCATGAGATTCTCCAGGCAAGAATACAGGGGTGGGTTGCCATTCCCTTCTCCAGGGGATCGTCCCAACCCAGGGATCGAACCTGGGTCTTCTGCATTGCAGGCAGATTCTTTACCATCCAAACCACCAGGGAAGCCCATGATTAAGTAACAGTACTGGAAAAAGCAAAATCATTCATTAGGAAATGCAGTGGGTCCTCCTGACAGTACTTTACCATGGAGACCCTTGTGTGTATTAGTCACTGTTCTTGTCTCACTCTTTGTGATCCCACGGGCTGTAGTCTGCCAGGCTCCTCTGTCCATGGGATTCTTCAGGCAAGAATATTAGAGTGGGTTGCCATTTCCTTCTCCAGGGGATCTTCTTGATCCAGGGATCAGATCCAGGTCTCCTGCATTGCAGGCAAACTCTTTACGATCTCAGCCACCAGGTGAGGTCTATAATGCTGCATATAATACACTACCATTTATCACTTTGGATTCGGACCCATGCTCTTGTTTAACATATGAGTGCAGTGGCAAATTGATTGGAGATTGATTAATCATTCATCTCGCTGACCATTCAGTGGAAATGCATTTATTTATTTACTTATACATGTTTGACAATTCTAATTGCATACTTTTAATTGTACAAGGTGATGTGTTGATATACATTAGTGAAGGATTACCAAGATCAATATAATTAATACACCCATTATCTCACATACCTAGTTTTTTTGTGTGTGTGTATTTGATGAGAATGCTTAAGATCTATTCTCAGCAACTTTCCTTTTCTTTTTTGGCCTTGCAGCATGTAGAATCTTCCCCAACTAGGGATTGAACCTGTGCCCCCTGCATTGGGAGTGCAGCATCTTAACCCCTGGACCACTAGGGAAGTCCCAACTCTCAGAAACTTTCAGGGTTTCATTCCTGGTCAGTGAACTAGATACCACATGTTGAAACTAAGAACCCAGTGCAGCCAAAAAAAATAAATAAATGTGCTGTGCTGTGCTTAGACACTGAGTTGTATGGATTTGTTGTGTCTTCATGGACTGCAGCCTCCAGGCTCCTCTGTCCATGGGGATTCTCAGGGGAGAATACTGGAGTGGGTAGCTTATCCCTTCTCCAGGGGACCTTCCCCACTCAGGAATCAAAACGGGGTCTCCTGCATTGTAGGCAGATGCTTTACCAGGTAAGCTGCCAGGGAAGACCAAATAAATAAATTTTTAAAAATTTTAATTTTTTTTTAAATTTTAAAATTTAAATTAAATATTAAAGTAATATTAAAGTAAATATTAAAAAAAGAACTTTCAGGTTTACAGTATCCTGTTAACTATAGTTACCATACTGTACATTAGACCCTTAGAACTTATTCTTATAACTGGAAATGTGTGCCCTTTGACCTATATCACTCCATGTCCCCATCCCCCAGTCTTTATCTTTCTGGCTTATTTCACTGAGCATGTGAGTGTAGTGTCCTCCATTTTAAAATAAGTGGCAAGATTCCTTTTCTTTTACTGAATAATATTCCACTGTGTGGGTGTGTGTTCATGTTTTCTTTATCATTTAGGTTATTTCCATATCTTGGCTATTGTGAATAATGTTGTAGTGAACATGGGTGTGCAGGTATCTTATCTGGCTCTTTGTGACTCTGTACAGTCCATGTAATTCTCCAGGCAAGAATACTGGAGTGAGTTGCCATTCCCTTCTCCAGGAGATCTTCCCTACCCAGGGATGGAACGCAGGTCAATTATCCATTCCCATTATAATTGCTTTCCAAACTAGACTGAATTAAAACTTATCAAAATACGGATCAATGCATGAGTGTTGTCCCACAGCAGGCAAGAAAGAGCGCAAGCGTTCTGCTGCAGACCCAAATAGCAGACCAGGTTCCATGGAAGAGTCTGTGTATCTGGCTTTGGAGAAGCATTTCAAAAAGCGGGAGCCAGGACATGGAAGCAACCCAGATGCCCATCAGCAGACGAATGGATGAGGAAGCTGTGGTACATATACACCATGGAATATTACTCAGCCATTAAAAAGAATTCATTTGAATCACTTCTAATGAGATGGATGAAACTGGAGCCCATTATACAGAGCGAAGTAAGCCAGAAAGATAAAGACCATTACAGTATACTAACACATATATATGGACTTTAGAAAGATGGTAACGATAACCCTATATGCAAAACAGAAAAAGAGACTCAGATGTATGGAACAGACTTGTGGACTCTGGGAGAAGGCAAGGGTGGGATGTTTCAGGAGAACAGCATTGAAACATGTGTATTATCTAGGGTAAAACGGATAACCAGCTCAGGTTGGGTACATGAGACAAGTGCTCGGGCCTGGTGCACTGGGAAGACCCAGAGGGATCGGGTGGAGAGGGAGGTGGGAGGGGGGACTGGGAAGGGGAATACATGTAAATCCATGGCTAATTCATATCAATGTATAACAAAAACTACTGTAATGATGTAAAGTAATTAGCCTCCAACTAATAAAAATTTAAAAAAAAAAAAAAAAAAAAAAACAACAAAAAGCGGGAGCAGGAAAAGACTCTAGAGTGAGACCCTATGCGTCCCTGGAGAGGAAGTCTTCATGCTGTCTGACCATCAAGAAGCAATTTCTTTCTGCTCAGAACCACAGGAAAAGACAAATAGCCTTTCTAGCTTACTGAGAGCAGTCAAAGGAGCCACAAAAGAGACCACAGAGATCTGAACATCAGTACGCGGCTGCCAGGTAGCTGAGGTCAAGATGCTTAGTACAGCCTCTGCCCAGGCAGCCTGTGGAGCCAGGGTCTGCTCAGTGGAGCTGGGGACAAGAAGAAAAAACAAAAACTAAAAGTAATGAGGATGGACCTGGAGAGAATTAGGAATTTGATGAGTGAAGTCATGGGCTGTGTGCCAGGGTGGAATTCCTCAGAGGCTGTTAAGTTAGGAACCTCCCTTTTCAGGGCCAAAAAAATAAGAGTAGCCTTCAGTGAGGACTGGAATGTTGTGTGTGGCAGAATCAGGACTAACACAGAACAACACGGCGCTCACAGATTGGCACCATTCCGTCCAGGTAACAGCACAGCACTGTTCCTGGGAGGAGAGTGCATGATGACACTGAAAACATCACATTTCCAGCCTGTTCAGAGGGTGCAGAGAGCTCTAACATCAGGACGGTAAGAGCTAGACAAGTACCCCAGAGGTTCAGTTCAGTTCAGTCATGTCTGACTCTTTGTGACCCCATGGACTACAGCATGCCAGGCTTCCCTGTCCATCACCAACTCTTGGAGCTTGCTCAAACTCATGTCCGTTGAGTCGGTGATGCCATCCAACCATCTCATCCTCTGCCAACCCCTTCTCCTCCTGCCTTCAATCTTTCCCAGCATCAGGGTCTTTTCCAATGAATCAGTTCTTTTCATCAGGTAGACAAAGTATTGGAGCTTCAGCTTCAGTATCAGTTCTTCCAATGAATATTCAGGACTGATTTCCTTTAGGATGCACTGGATGGATCTCCTTGCAGTCCAAGGGACTCTCAAGAGCCTTCTCTAACACCACAGTTCAAAAGCATTGATCCTTCACACCTCAGTTTTCTTTATGGTCCAAGTCTCACATCCATCCATACATGACTACTGGAAAAACTACAGCTTTGATTAAATGGACCTTTGTTGGCAAAGTAATGTCTCTGCTTTTTTAATATGCTGTCTAGGTTTGTCATAGCTTTTCTTCCAAGGAGCAAGTGGCTCCTTCATGGCTGCAGTCACCATCTGCAGTGATTTTGGAGCCCAAGAAAATAAAGTAGACATATGGAGGCAAAATCAAAGCACTGTCATCAAAGAAGCAGATTAGTGACTCCAACATCTTGGTGCCCTTGCCAGAAGGACTCCCTTCCTTAGTGAGAAGAGATGGTATGTGGGAAGGAGAAAAGAGAGAAATGGGGAATATGAGATGAAAGTCGAGATGAAAGTCACATGTGAGTAGCTGGCATTATATACAATGACTATAACCCAGCACTGTAAGAGGAAATGTTCCTGAGTTGAGAACACCCTGTGTGGTCCAGCAGTTCGAGCATTGATGCTTCCTGGCAGATTGCCATGGAAATGACACCTGATAGGATGATGAGACCCGTGGAACCCAAGCAGATGCTACCATCAATCTGGGATTTCTGGTTCCACATATCAGAAGCCTTCAAATTCCATTCCAGAGCTACTGTTCCCAAAATTACACTCAACGCTCACCATCTCAAGATCTCACCTTCTTTATGAAAAACTCAAGTCCAGGGTAATGATGAAACTCACACAAGTAATGGGGTTTCATTAAGAGGAAAACTAAAGCATACAACCTTTATAATCAGGTTAGTATTTAAAGAAAACCTCTTGAAATGGGTCAACATATACACTGATCTATTATAATCCAGGGAGGCCAAAGACATTTTATTTCCTACAAGTCCAATTTGGTCCAATGTTTCACGTGCAGAGATTCTAATGTAAGAATCTCCTTACTTTACACTAATTTACTCAGAAGATTGAAGACTATATTTTTCATTTCCAATCCACGATTCACATTGGCTCCTCATTACATCTAATCACGCAATGAATTAAGTAAGGAAAAGAATCTCCAAGCACGGACGACAGCTGATGGGAGGGATAATTGAGTAAGAGACCAGAAAGGCAGCTTCGGTGAGAGTAGGAGTTTTAGTATTTTCCAAGTCTGTCAGCCTCACAATAACGGTTGAGTCATGACTCCACTTCAATTACTTCACAAAAGAAAGAAAATCGTACGTGACAGTAGACCATGAACACCCTAGAGCTGCTAAATCTGCAAAAAGAAAGGGCAGGGGTTGAGCTTTTTATCTGTAATGTGGTGAAGAGCACCCCATTGCTTGAAAGGCAGGTGTGAGGTGTGTTCTGTCTCTCTGCACGTGTCTGTGTGAGAGAGAGAAAAAGAGAGAGACAGACAGACAGAGACAGAGAGAGAGAACACATGGAAAGAGAGAGAAGAGACAAAAGGGGTGAACAGAGAACAGATGGAACCAAGAGAGGGACACAGAAGGAAAAACAATCAATTCTAGTGACATCGAAACACTCAGATTATCACTAATGGTTGCTATGTCGTCCTGCTGATTCAGGGGAAATGTTAGTAACAGTAATAGTGATAATTATTATTACATGAACAGACAAATGGCTGGACGTTGGATAAATAGAATTCTGAAACAGTAGGTGTTTGCCTCTCTGGCAAGGTGAATAAATGCTGAAGAAATTCGGGTGTCCACAGTCTGCAAACTATGGAGCAGTTAGTTTTCCTTTTGGAAGAATGAATGTCTACTTCAGGCAAACTCAATTACACAAGCAAGAGTTCCCATTTCTGTGACAATGCCTGCTACCAACTAGTGGCTCGATAAATACCTTCTATTTCATGAATCCCTAAACTAGAGGGAGGCTTCAGCCTGATTCTTCCCAATCTGGCGGGAGGGTTCCTATCCCACTGACATGCTTGATGCGTACTCACTTGCCCTGTTCTTTCTTTAGCATCCTGCTTAGAATCACCCAAGGGCAGACTTGCTCTTCCCAAGCCAGAAATGACAGAGCGCATGTTAGTTAGTTGAACTGAAATGTGTCAAGGGCCTTATTCAGGCTCCAGGAAAATCCCTAGAGAGCCTCTCAAATTTTAAGAGCAAAATATCCTTCCAGCCCAGGAATGTTCGTTGGGACTGGGTGGGGGTGGGGGGTCAATTTTCCTCTTGATCTCTAAGTTTCTCCCAAGGTTTTTGTCTCTCTGCTCCAGGCATCTGACAGCCAGCTCCTATGGTGAAAATAGACAAATCTTCACTCATTCAATGTATGTACTTTCCTTTCATTTACTGCTTGACATTTTTTTTTTTTTTTTTTGCCTATTTTGGACTCAGTTGACTCAACTGAAAAATAAAGGAACCCATATGAGAGAGGTAATATTCAGTTACAGGAAAAGTAAAGAGCTTAAAATACGTGATTACTAATTTGATGTTGGGCAATGTGTCTTTTCCCCACTCTTCAAGTGTACAACCCTGGGTCACACAGATAGAAACTGCCTTATACTCAGCTGTAGATGTGGACAGAGGTTAAGACTGTGATGAACATCACAGTAGACAGGAGGATTCTAATTTAGGGACATCTTAGAAATGATGACAAGCTGACCTGAAGGAAAGACAACTATAATGCTCTTCTAAAGGAAGGAATTTATTTGCCTAGAAATAATGGGAAAAGTCACAAAGAAGGGTGAGATCTGACATCGTGAAAAATTTGAAAAAATAAAACCCATAACAAAATCAATAAACACACAGTAGACTGTACAAAGCGTAACAGCATGACAAGGGGCTAATATCAATATCCTTAATACATAAAATACACTTAAAATAAAATTGAATAAGTAACTGAGAAAGCACAGAGGTAGGTGTGTACATGTGTGTTTGTGTGTGTGTGTAACTGTCATTGGTTGGTAACATGGAATTCAAAATGGAAGCTATTTTATGTATTGACAGGCCTTTAGTATTTTCATTTTCCCAACCTGCAAATTTCCTGCCACACCTTCACGCCTCTATGCAAGTCACCTGCACCCCTGTTCTTGCCTCACTCTCATGAATGGCTTTGCCTCACACGTGACAGAGGAAATTCAGAATCTTCAATTAACCCCCATTAGCAAATTCTAACATATTTGTTTTCCAGAAAGGAATTTAAATATTTTCTCCTTTAGGTTGACTCCTAGCCTCAGCGATGTTTTATTTTTTATTTTTAAATCAATTTTTATTGACGTATAGCTGCTTTACAAGGTTGTGTTAGTTTGTACTGCACAACAAAAATGAATCAACTATGCTTTAGAATCTTCCTTCGTATTGCATTTTAAGAGCTGACAAAGAACCTTAAAAAAGCACCGTGTTGCCTCTTTCCAGTCTATTAGTTAGAAACATGCTTTAATTTATTAATATGTACTGAATAGTAATATGAGCTGCCAACAGTAGATGATATATGCACATTAATTTTTATACGCAGAATCTCAATTCTCATGATAGTTCTCATTATGCACCCAGGATGGGTTTCAAAAACCAGCAAAAAATATAGTTTATCTATGTAGAGACACCAGCAATTTACTTTTTCATATTAATGAAATTCATATAAGTATCATTAGTGATGAATAAATTATACTGGCATGGCTTCACGGTGCCATAACCAAGATCCAGTGTTCCACTGAGACTCTCTGTGCTTTATAGAGGGTCATTTATCTATTTTTTTCAGAGACTATATATGTAAGCTGAGGGTTCATCTTGTCTCTGGAAATAGAAAATGAGGCATTCTTGCATTTCAGTTTTATTCCCTTTAGAGATGGCAATCCCCCACTGGAAAACAGTGTGTGTTTGGTTTGGAGCAATTAAAACTGATTTCTGAGTTCCAAGTTTAAGAGAATGGACAATTTTTTAAGCCTATAGTCATTTGAATTGGTGGAAGTAACCGACATTGTGTTAAAAGATATAATGTTTCAGGTATAACTGGCTGAAATAAATGAACATAGCCAAGTTAGAGATTAATGAACAAATTCTTTTGAGAAGATTGAATTACAAACCCATGAAGCAGATCAGAAGTAGGGGTACTTTTCTTTAAATGAACCTCCTTTTTGGGAGGTTTCTTACTCACTTGTGCCTTGACTCTCCAGGAGACCGCACAGGTGGATCCAATACAGGGTGGGTGGCAAGGTTGCACAGATCAGCCAGGTCACCATACAGACTGCATCCTTCAGCTGGAAGGAATTCACTCTCCTGCTATCTTGTTTGGATGCTCTGATACAAGAAAGTCCTTTTTCATAGTGAGGCAAAGCTACCACCCAGGACCTTCTAGATAGTCACTCAAATTCTCTGAAATAATGGTACCTACTCTCTTAGCTCAGGCTGCTGTGAAAAAAAATACCATAGGCTGGGTGGTTTGAACAAGAGACTTTTATTTTCTCACAGTTCTGGAATTTAAGACCTCCAAGGTCAAGGCACCAGCAGACTGAGTTCTCAGTGAGGAGTTTCTTCCTGGCTTACAGACAGCCACCTTCTTACCATGTCCTCACGTGACCATTCCTTGGCAGGCCCTTGGGGAAAGCGAGCTCATGTGTCTTCCTCTTTCTGTTTATTGTTTAGTTGCTCAGTTGTCTTCAGTCTTTTGTGACCCCATATGGATGTACACCAGGGTGCTCTGTCCATGGGATTCTCTAGGCAAGAACACTGGAGTGGGTTGCCATTTCCTTCCCCAGGGGATCTTCCCAAGCCAGGGATCAAACCCACATCTCCTGAATCTCCTGCATTGGCAGGCAGATTCTTTACTGTTTTGCCACCAGGGAAGCCCTTCTTCCTGTTTTAACGAGGGCACTAATCCCATGACTAGAGTGTCACACTCATGACCTCATCTCACCCAATTACCAAAAAGGTGTACTTCCCTGGTGTTCCAGTGGTTGAGAATTCATCCCTGGTTGGGGAATCAAGATTCCACTGACAGCTAACCCTGCACACCTCAACTATTGAGCCCTAGTACTCAAGAAACCATGCTCTGCACATGACAAAGCCAGCAAATCACAAAGAGAGTCCATGCACCGCAATGAAGACCCAACATAGCCAAAATAAATAAACCCAGTTACCTGAAGGTCCCACCTCCCAATACCATCACATTGAGGGTTAGGGTTCCAACTTATGAATTTGAGGGGACTTATTTAGTCTGTAAATCGACCATCTGCCAGATAATTTTCACACCAGTCTGTTAATCACCTTAGGGCATAGGATTATTATTATTTTATATACATTGTAAATTATTACTCTGCCTTTATGTATCATGGAATTAAAACTCCAATAAGGTAAAAAATTATCCAGCTCCACACAGCTAGAAAATGATGGGACAGGTCCAGTTCTGACTGCTAAACTAAGCGTTCTAAGCTAACTTAAAACTTCACCCTTCTGGTTTCTCTTCTCTTCTCATGTGGTCATCGTCCACTTAAAACATCCCACCAGGAACTGAGACACAACTCCAAGAAAGCTCTGGGTAAGATCTGGATAGGACCAAAATGGACCTTGTTACAAACATTATACCTCTTTAAATAGAGGATGGATGGGACAGGCTGAGGGCGTTGGAGAATGAGATGGCGGGATGGCATCACGGACGTATTGGCCATGAACTTGGGCAAACTTCGGGAGATGGTGAGGGACAGAGAGGTCTGGTGCGCTGCAGTCCTTGGGTTTGCAAAGAGTCGGACCTGGCTGGACAACTGAGCAACTCCAACAAGACGTGAATGAGTTATGCAGTAGGCACTGTGCAGCTGTCCATATGCATATTCCATGATTTTGCCAAATGCCTTGCTAAAATTTGATATCCAAATTTTATAAGAATTTTTGAGGTATCTACACTAAGCTAATTAGCCAACTCTATCATTATCAAGGCTTCCCTGCTGGTTCAGGAGTAAAGAATCTGTCTGGCAATGCAGGAGATTCAGGAGATGTGGGTTTGATCCCTGGGTCAGGGAGATCCGCTGGAGAAGGAAATGGCAACCCACTCCAATATTCTTGCCTAGGAAATCCCACGCACAGAGCAGCCTAGTGGGCTGGAGCCTATGGGATCACAAGAGTCGGATATGATAGCAACTAAAACAACATCATCAAACAAAGTTAAGTTCGTTTTTCACTTTTCTGGTAGTTAGGCAAGGTTCATTTTATTATCTGTCTCATCCCAGAACTCAAACTGTGTCACTATACACAAATTGTTTTCACCCTGGGAAGAGTCATCTTTCTAACACTAGAAATAGGATACATTCTGCTGCTCCTTTTCACAGACAGGAGTGATCAAAGAGGGGGAGACGTACATGACAAAAACATTTCAATAGTTGAGTCAACAATGCAAAGTTCTTTTGAGCAGAAAAAAAAATGCCATGGTGTTTTGTTTTAGAAAGATGACTGATAAAAACAAAAATTACTGCTTTTAAGTTGTCATGACCCTTTGGCTTAATCCAAAAGCTACAATCCTATGTCAAAAGAGTAACTTCATACTCAAAGAAGAACCATAAGGATCATTTTCTCAAATAAGTCATTTGTTCACTGGGAAACTATTTTGGCAAGAAAACAGAAATTATTGCACTTATTCACAGAGGCCTGAAGAAAAGTCCTAACTAGTGGACTAACATCTCACAAGTTAAAATCAGCATCTGCAAGATACTCCGTATCTCAATTAGTGGCAGTAAAGTTAATCTTGAGATAAAGTTCTTGGGTTCAATGTAGATATTTGCAAATTATCAAAACAAAATAAATGAATCCTATAGGAGTTCTCACTGTGTACCAGATTCTAATAAATCCGTGCCGTGACATGAGAGCCACTCCAGTGAAGTCAATCTGTCTATATAATGTAATTACACCAAAGAAAGAAAGAAAGAAAAAATATATTGTACTTACGTGCCAGTCCCAAAATTCACTCCAGACAATCTATATCACAAAGTTAACCCCAGGGACATCTTCTGCATTTACATGACATAGACAATGTGCTTTGAAATCTACAAGGGGGTGACAATGGGATAAAGATCAGTCCCTTGAAAAGAGAATGAAAACAACCCAAGAATTAAATGTCATGTTGCCAATCGTGCAAATGACTCCTTCGGAGTTAACATGCTGCCTGTCAGCATCATTGACCCAGAGTGCATTGTCTGAAAACTCAGTCTGGCTGTTCTGTTCTGAAGGAACAGGAAACTCTTCAACAGTTTGCCCTATAGGGTATCTTGATAACATCAGCACACAGAACATTGAGCACACGCCTCCCAGTCACATACACACACCCCAGATGAAAAGGTGACGAAGGCAGGCATTCTTCTGTGTTCTCATCAACAACAAAGAGACACGTATAATCAGCAGCAGAAGGATAACTTTGGCCACAGATTCTACATGGCAGAGGGAGAAAACAGCCTGTTTTCACTAGAGTCAGAAGAAACCAAGTCATGAGGAACCTTGACAAGTTGCAAAGCCTGGTCTGTCCACCATGCCACCCTCTCTCCCTGGCTGCTTCTTCACAAGTCTTTCCTCTAGTGAAAAAGAAAGCCCAGAAAATAGACATTTTGTGGGATAATTCCCATTCTTTCTGTAATAAAATAGTAAGGAGACACTGTTAATGCTCAGAGAAATACATAAAAAGTGAAGATTTGAAAAAGAAAAGCATAAAATAAAAATCTCTGTAAATTACCTACAAATCTAATTTTGAATAATATGGAGCTGTCTATTGTATTTCTTTAAGTGAAAGATACACTGTCCTGCTGCCTGAACTGAAGCAGAAAGAGCATTATCGTGGGAGGCAGACTCTTTTTGTTCCTTAAACTACTGATGCACTATACAATCTCTGATTCTGTTGTCACATGAAATTCCCTGTGTCTGTGTTCAAATTTTCCTCTTGTTTCAATGATATCAGTTAAACCAGCATTAGCTTATCTTAACTTGATTACATATGCAAAGACCCTAATTCCAAATGAGGTCATGTTCACAGGTTCTAGGTTAGGACTTCAATATGGTCTTTGGGGGGTGGACACAATTCAACCCATAACCATATTCATTTAAATCACTCAAAAGCCAGTTAGCAGTATTGATACAACTCTTCGCAAGCTTACCAGAGTACGTATTTTTGTATCAGGACCATGGACAGTAGCTCATGTTCCTTCCACCACCTCCCCTATCCCACCCCAATATTAGTTGTACATATACCTATGGAGAGAAATGCCTTGCACTAAGCAAGCTTTATCAAGGGACTATTATATTGCTCATTTAACTGCTTCTCAACTTGTATTCTGTAAATCAATTTGTCTCACTGTAACTTTGCCTGGTATGGTGTAAAGATTATAGTCATGGAGAACAATTTGTTGGCTTATAAAGGCTGTTACCGTCTTTCTTTAATCTTTACAGTTCTATCTTCACTGTAAAATGAACCTAAATGCTCAGCTTAGTGAATGATGATATGATAGGGGGAAAATGGCACTTACGATGTAAACTTATTCAGAACTTGCTTGTTCCAGAAAAATCATGAAATTATCATATGACACCTAAGCTATAAAACTTACATTTATGTTGCTTTTCTAGGATGAAGTGTATTAAAGCAATGTGTAAAGAAATATAAAGGGATCAGAATCAATATCACATTAAAGCAGAATGGGAGGATGGGAATAGGAAGGGAAAAGGAAGAGGGTAGAGTGGGTATCAAAGGGGGCTAGGCCTCTTCTGAGGAGCCTAGACTTTGAAGAAACCAAAGAGCTATGTAAATCCTTTAGGCAGAAGGGTGATCTGGTTAAATAAATTTGCATTTTACTGAGATAACCTGTTGATTGTGAAAAGGATGAATATGAGGTTGGCAAGATGAGAGGCAGGCAGAGACATGTAACTAGGACATTGATTATAAAAACAGGAGAATGAAATGGATTTTTTTTTTTAAAAAATGCTTAGAAAATGGAATCAGTGAGTCCTAGTTACTGATTAGGTACCAGAGCTTCCAATATGACTTGAGCGACTTAAAATAGGAATTGGTTTCGCTGGGGGAGAGGGGAGCGGCAATTGTGCTCCCAATAAGTTAAATTTAAATTGCCTTTAGGAATTTGAAGTCTGTATCCCTGCAGGCTGGGCTGCAAAAGCATTGCCCTCTTTCCTAAATCCCTCTTATCAGTGCTTCACACTGTTCTTTCACTGTTCCATCATGAACTCTGTGAAGGTTATCTGCCCAGGTCCAACCTTGTATTACTTAGAGCCTGAGAAAGTGCTTGCTTGCGAGCCATTTCTGGTGCCATCCCCCATCCCTAACCACTTTAGGTAGAAGGGTTGAAGAATTCATTTTTAACACTGGTGGATTCTTATTGTTTTCATTAACAGGAACTTGCAGACCTAGGCCAAGGCCTTTCTTCTTAGGGCTGCAGACAAAGAGAAAGGCTGAGGGCACTGGGCTTCCTACACTTACTGAGTTACTGTTACTGACAGCATTTACAGGCGTGCTTCCTTGCCACACTCTATATGCATGCTGTGACTTCAGGTTGGTTGCTTTCTTCTGAATGTCAGAGATTAGGGTGCCCCTGACAGAATAGGGCGGGGTCTGGTGCCCCTCTCAGGAGGACGTAACAGCTTAAAATGGCAACCTACCCATTATGAGATTTACATTTGACAGTCGCATGTTATCCTGGAAATGCCCACCCAGGCAGACACCTAACACTCAGATACAAACAATCAAGGTTGCCATGACGAGACAGATGGCTGTGTAGGTGGAGATCAGGCTTCCTGCTGATTCACATTCCCACCCTCTCATCTTCATGTATTGGTGGGGAGAATGGAAATTATAAGTAGAGACCATCTCTATTTTTAGATCTCCCCATTCTAAGAAGTAAAAGCTAAAAAAGAGCTTTTCATGCATTTTACTATTAGAAGATATGACAGAAACCATCTGGTTTTCTACCTTTATTTTTAAATATGGAGAAACTGAACCAGAAAGACAGAATGAAGTTCAAGGTAGAAACAAAATTCTAATCAGAATCCAATTCCTTTGGTTTATAGAGCATATCTCTTTCCACTTTACCCTATTATTGATATTTCATATGGCTTCTATCCTCTTGTAGTTGGATACAGGGCAATATTAGTTAGAAGGACCTCATCTGGTCATTTAAATAAGCAATTACATGCTATATTAAGGAAGATCATTGCAATGAATCCTTAGTTTAGGAAATCCCTTGATGACTTAACTTTTTATTATTAAAATCCAGTTTTTCAGATAACTGAGGCTATGCCTCATTTTAACACTTTAATATTTTCCTTTTGGATAATTTTAATATGTAAATCTAGATTAAATTTAATTGCAATACATATTTTCATGTCTTCTTGTTGGATTTAAAACATTATTCCCTGTAAAATACTTAGTTTATGAAGCACTTACCCATATATGGCTTTTTTACCACTGGTATTGCACAAATAATTTTACTCTCAAGACAACGAGAAAACAAATAACTTAAGCGTTTAAGTGGCTTGTCCCAAGTGATAGTTAGGACTTAAACTGTCATTCTTTGAGAAAGTCCTGCTTCTATATGATGGACACTTTGGTTTTTTTCCTTCAGAGAGTCAGTTATAATTGATAATTGATATGTGTACAATTTAAGTTGCTTCAGTTGTGTCCAACTCTATGACCCCTTGGACTGTAGCCTGCCAGGCTCCTCTGTCCTTGGGATTCTCCAACCAACAATACTGGAGTGGGTTGCTCTGTCCCTCTCCAGGGAATTTTCCTGACCCAGGGATCAAGCCCACATCTCTTAGGTCTCCTGCATTGGCAGGCATATTCTTTACCACTAGCGCCACCTAGGAAGCCCTGATAATTGATATAACTTGATAAAATTCTGCAGTCATATCAAGATGATCCAGGACTTGCTCAGAGATTTAAGGATGTTTACACCAGACTTTTGTGCTTTTTGATATACTTATATGCACTTTCAAAATAAATTGGCTAACTTCTTACCTTTGGGTATGGCTTATGCAATCAAGTAAGCACTGATTGCTTACCCAAGCAATCAATGGTAAAGAATCTGCTTGCTAATGCACGAGATGTGGGTTCAATCTCCCTGCTTCACAGCTGCTGTAAATAATGTTATGGGCTGAATTATAGCACCTAAAATTTATATATTGAAGTCCTAAACCTTAGTACCTCAGAACATGATTATATTTGAAAATAAGGTCTTTAAAGAGGTGATTAACTTAAATGAGGTCCTAAGGGTGAGCTCTAATCCCTTATGACTGTGTTCTTATAAAAAGAGAAAAATTACCCAGGCATGCACACACACACACTGAGGAAAGACCATGTATGGACAAAGAGAAAAGACAACCATCTGCAAGCCAAAGCAAAAATTCTCAGAATGAATGAAATCAGCTCTGATCTTGGACTTTACAGCTTCCAGAATCATGCAAATACATTTCTTTTGCTTAATTCATCTTTCATTTAATCAGTCGGTGGTACTTGTTATGGCAGCCCTAGCTCACTAATATAAAGAAGAAACAGAAAATCGGTAATATTCAGAATGAACTACAAACATCTAGATCTTGAAGGGGGCTTGTCACCGAGTGGTGCTCTTGAGTTTAGCGCATGAACACAGTTATATCGATTTTTAGCTGGAGGTTACACATTTGTCTTGTTTTGTGAATTCAAGTTATGTTCTTGAGTGAGAGGCGTTACAGGAGATGTGAATATCAAATAGGTGAGTTCACAGTTCCCCAAACAAGGAGCTATAAAATATATACCAGGTGGTTTTTTTTTAAAAAACTCTCCATTTAATTTTCGGAGACATATAGAACAAATGCAGTTACTGGAGGACAATTGCTCTGTAATATTGTGTTGGCCTCTGCCACACATTAGCGTGAATCAGCCACAGGTTCACATAAGTCCTGTCGCTCCTAAATGCCCCTCCCGTTTCCCGCCCCTCGAGGCTGTCACAGAGCACTGGGTTGGGCTCCTTGTGTTGTTCGGCAGATTCCCACTGGCTCTCTGTTTTACATATGGTCTTGTATGTTTCTATGCTGTTCTCACAATTTGTCCCACTCTCTCCTTCCCCCACAGGGTCCACAAGTCTGCGTCTCCACTGCTGCCCTGCAAATAGTTTCGTTGGTGCCATCTTTCTAGATTCCATACACATGCATTAATATACAATACTTGTCTTTCTCTTTCTGACTTACTTCACTTCGTATAATAGGCTCTAGGTTCATCCACCTTTTTAGGACTGACTCAGATGCGCTCTTTTGTTTTTATAGCTGAGTAGTATTCCATTGTCCAAATAGTTCTTTAAATAAAAAAGGTTTTTAGCTTAATTAGACTGTTGTTTTGATACGATGTCCTGATCCCTTTAAAACACAGTTTAATATCCCGAACCTTAACCTTCTCACACTCTTTCAAGAACATAGCAGTGGTAGATAGAGCACATGCATAGATTTTATTTTTTCTTTCCTTCTCCCAGACTTCACAGGTAGTTGCAAGCATCATCCTCTCACGATTCCTAATGCTTGAAGTTCCAGTGATTGTAGAAACGAAATCTTCGGAAGTTCAGAAATGCTGACTAAAGTTCACTTGACAGGGAGCTCACGCTTCCTTTCCGCCCCAGGACTGCTTCAGTATTTTGGATGGAAATCAGAACCATTTATGCAGCAAGGGAAGAACAAATGCAGTAAGTGTATTTCTGTAGTAGTAATGTCGACCATTAAATAGACCCTAGCAGACAGGAAAGCCTATATGGATTTCAAAAATAGCACCCATCTGTCGGTGAGCTGCTAAAAAAAATAGATGTTAGACCTTGGAACCTAGCCCTGGAAGCAAAATCTGACTTAAATTCTGGAAAAGTTATAGTGGAGCTCCACAGAGAATTACAAAAACATGTACCTTTTGCATTCCAAGAATAATAACCGGGACAGAGAGACACTCAGTGCCAAGTTTCACATTAAAACAAGCAGCAAGCATAGAGTTGAGAGTTGAACTTTGGCTCTTCCCAGGTGGAATGCTGGTAAAACATCATTTCTAGGTTCAAAGGGCAGCACTTACAAAGGCATCTTGACAAGACAAGCCAGGCACGCAAACATCTGTTCAGGACAAATAAATTAAGCATAAATGAATAAAAAAAATAGTTTATATGTCTCTATATATCTATCTATCTCAGCATATTGATATACATGCATATGCATTGTAGAATATGAAAATCAAGAGTAAAACCCTAAGAAAACATATTGGCTGGGTCTGACTAAGTCAAAGTCATTCTTTGGGGGGAAATAGATAACCCCGTGATGTTTTATCAGAAATGAATTGCCATGATATTCCTATTCCTGGCAATTTAGAAAAAAGATTTCATTTAATGTCTGTTTTGTAAAGGACATGTGGCAAAAAAAAAAACAGTGTTCAAGATGTGGGTCCAAGTAATTTGCAAATCCAAACTTCCTTCAATTTTGTTATCTCTCACCTCCATATACAGAAAAAGGAAGCACCGTATCTATTTTATGAAGTGTAAAGATGGCTGAGGATAAAATATCAGAATTTGCATGTTTATGCCTAATTATTCAAAGCTTTTTGCTGTGGCAGACATCCAGGTAAAAATTATTTGGCTGTTTTACCATGCAATGGAAAACTAGGATGAAGTATTAATATCATTTTCTAATGGAATAACATGTCAGGTTGAGAGAATACTTTAAAGGCAGACTCACTAAAGAAATTCTCATGTCTCCCATGTGGTCATAACATGTATGAGAAGTTACAGCAAAGTAGAGCATAATACATACAGTTCTTGCCTTTGAAAACTTCACAGATGGGTATGACCATTCCATACAGGGACACAGAAAAGGCATAATGATCAAGCTGTAAGACAATCAGGTATTATGGTCTGAATATCTAAACTCTCTCATCACAGGCAGTCTGGACTATTGCGACTTTGTATGTCTTGTTAAAAATCCAATTATGGTATTTATCAGCTGAGAGAAATACAGATCATATTTATTCTGTTCACTATAGTGTCTTCTGCTCTTGGCACATATCCTGGCACTGGAAAGATTCACAATAAATATCATTGAGATGAATGGAAATAGATCCTGGGACACAATCTATACAGCTGAATTACTGATACTATTGGTTAGAAAATGTGGACTGAAAAAGTAGAAGAGCTCATGAGATGCTCTCTCTGTTGGGAGACAATTCTCCATAGGACTCTCACATGAGAACGGAGGTCTTCATTCTAAACCCTCTCTTCAAGAATCTGCACAACAAAAGAGAAAGAAATAGTGTTTCCCTCCACAGAAAAAGGCAAATATACTTACTGCTCTTGATAGAAGTCTTGGTTTTCTTAAGCTCAGGGCTGGCCTAAAACACAACCTGCTGCTTGTGCAGGTGTCATCAAGCCTGTTTATTGCCCCATAAGAATTGATGCGTGGACGAGTCCTTTGGTGGTCCAGTGGTTAAGAACCTGCCTGCTAATGCAGGGAATGCTGATTCAGTCCCTGGTCTGGGAAGATAACACATGCCGTGGAGCGACTAAGTCCATGCTCCATAGCTACGAAGCCTGTGTGCTGCAACCGCTGAAGCAACTACTGAAGCCTGTGTGCCCAGAAGCCACAGAAATGAGAAGCCCACACACCACAACTAGAGAATAGCCCTCAGCTGCTGCAACTAGAGAAAGCCTGGGTGCAGCAACCAAGACCCAAGGTAGCCAATAAACAAATAATTCTTTAAAAATTTAAAAAAGAATTGATGTGTGGGGAATGAGCATGAAAAGGATAATGCCCTAGGAGCAGCAAATTAACCTTTGTCTGACTCAGAAGTCTCAGATCTCCGGTCAGCATCCATGAAACAAAGGCAGACTACCTACTTAGTCAACCTGCAAGTAGGGTAAAATCTCAAACTCTTCACAGTTTTGACAGTTTCGACAGTTTCCTATACAAAGAAGATCATGACCTGAAGTTTCCTATTCACAGAAAGAGAATTCCACTTCCTTCTAGGAAACAATGACAATAAGAAAAAGCTCTGACAATAAGAAGGAAAAAAAATACTGGATAAATTATAATATCAGAAATTTCCTTGTGGTCCTGAGGGAGCTGAAGTTTCAAGGCATCCTGACATCTAAGTAGAAACAGATCCTTCAAAGAGACAGAATATGGACATTGGCTAAGAAAATTATGGCTGAATAAATTTCAAACATACAAAGAGTTATCAAACCACAAATCCAGGAATCTCAAAGAACCTTAACCAAAATAGCCACTGAGCATCCTACACATAGACGTATACCTAAATACATCAGATGCAAACTTCTGGAAGCCAAGGCAAGCAGCAAGCTGGAGAAAAAGATGCACTCCAAACAGAGGAACAAGGACAAGAAGCACCAGACACTTCTTGTCAGAAACAGAGCAAGTCCGAGATGTGGAGTAAAATCTCTGAATACTCAAAAGGGGAAAAAAAAAAACTGTCAATCTAGAATTCTTTACCAAGTCAAAATGTCTTTCAAAAATGAAGGCAAAGTGAAGATTTTTTAGGCAAGCAAAACCAGAGAATTCATTTTCAGCAAACCAGGATAATAGGACATGCTAAAAAAAAAAATGCTATTCAATAACCTATATGGGAAATGAATCTGAAAAACAATGTATATATATTTGTATGTATGTATATAGGTTTCCCAGGTGGTGCTGGTGGTAAAGAATCTGCCTGCCGATGCAGGGGCTATAAGGACACAGGTTTGATCCCTGGATCAAGAAGATCCCCTGGAGGAGGGCATGGCAACCCACTCCAGTATTCTTACCTGGAGAATGCCATGGACAAAGGGATCTGATGGCTACAGTCCATGGGGTCGCAAAGAGTCAGACATGACTGAAGCAACTTAGCATGTACACACACACACACACACAGAGACACACACACACAGACACAGACACACACACAGAGACACACACACACACACATATATGACTCACTTTGCTTACAACTGAAACTAACAAAATGTTGTCAATCAACTATACTTCAATAAAATTTTTAAAAAAGAATGTTATTCAAGTAAAATAAATATGATAGCAGACAGAAATTTTGGTTAAAATAGACTTTAAGATTTCCAGTAACTGTTAAAATGAAAGCTATTGTCAACCCATCTAATCTAATTGACATGTATAGAACATCCTATCCAACAACAGAAGAATGTAAATTATTTTCAATGACATAAATATAGGTCATATTATAAGCTATAAAACACATTTAAAGGAGAAGAAGGCATACTGAATATGTTTTTTGACACAATAGAATTAAACTAGAAATTAAAAATAGAAAAATTCCCAATTATTTGAAAGTTAAACAACACCAGTAGGTAGCTACTGGGTCAATGAAGAATTTATAAGAGAAAATAGAAAATATTTTTATTTGAATGAGCATGACAACACAATATATCAAAATATAGGTATTATAACTAAAGCAGTGCTTAACGGAAATTTGAGGTGCATTCTATCCCTATTAGAAAATAAGAAAGGTTTTTAAATCAATAATCTAAGCTTTCATCAAATAACAATGAAGTCAAAGTATTTTAAGGCATTTTAACTTTTAATCGTTGAAAGTCTTTATAGAGGTATAACTTACAAATATAGCATACCAATCTTAAATATACATACAGCTCAACAAAATTTTTATGTAAGTACTCACCCACGTAAATGCTGCCAACATCAAGAGATAGCCTCCCCACCTAGATACTGACAGACATAGAAATGTAATCAATACAAAGTCAGAACATTTAAACATCAATTTGAAAATATTTATATAGTCATTTCACAATGTGTCTAAATTCTTCAGTTTTATTAGGTAGTACTGAAATATTTTCTTCAAAATAAACACACTACTTGAAATTATATGGAGTCATTTGTTATCAAAGACTCAGCTACCAAAACATTGACCATTTCAAGAAACATCCTCATTTAGGCAATACAATATTTGTCCTAAGAAACTTTGGAGCTAGTGAAACCTGGGTTCAAATAACATCCTTGATTGAGTAATATTCCACTGTATATACGGACCACATCTGCTTTATCCATTTTTCTATTGATGGACATTTAGGTTGCTTCCACGTCCTGGCTATTGCAAATGTGTTGCTTTGAACACTGGGGTACATGTGTCTTTTGGAGCTATGCTTTTCTCTGTGTATATGCCCAGGAGTGGGATTGTTGGGTCATATGGTAGTTCTGGGCTTCCCTGGTGGTTCAGGTGGTAAAGATTCTGCCTGCCAATGCAGGAGAACTGGGTTTGATCCCTGGGTCAAGAAGATCCCCTGGAGAAGGGAACGGCAACCCACTTTAGTAGTCTTGCCCAGAGAAGCCCATGGTAGTTCTTTAAGGGACCTTTATATTGCTTTCCATAGTGGCTGGACAATAGAAACTAATACAATATTGTAAAGCAACTATACTCCAAGAAAAAAATAATTTAAAAAATAACATATCTGACATTTAATTACTAGGTCTCTTACCCAAGCCTCTGATGGTCTTCCACCTACCTGGTAGAGTTGCTATGAAAATAGAATGAGACAGCAGACACAAATCCTCATGGAGTGTTCCACACACGCAGCTGCTACTAGCATTAGTATAAACCCCATTTTTATGGAGTTAGTGATCCACCAGTGTTAGTTTTGTTGCTTCTCCAACTAGCAGGTACTTACTGATCTTATGCGTGCACGCTCACTTGTGTCTGACTCTTCTGCCATCCCATGGACTATAGCCCACTAGACGCCTCTATCCCTGGAATTCACCAGACAAGAATACTGGAATGAGTTGCCATTTCCTTCTCCAGGGGATCTTCCTGACCCAGAGATTGAATTCACATTGCCTGCACTGGAAGGCAGATTCTTTACCATTGAACCACTCGAGAAGCCCAGTACTGATCATAAGTCTGTGCTAAAATCAAGGCATGAGTGTCAGGAATCTAAGACTTGATCAGGCTGAATAACATGGCCTTGGAAGCAGGGGGTGAAGCCTTTCTGTTCAAGTTCCTTAGTATATGCATCAATATTTCCTCAGATGGCCTTGGGCTCTTTGAAATGACTGTAGAACCTCATAATGGAACAAATCTCCAAAGCATGTCAAGAACGGCCTCCTTTATCCCTGCTGGGCTGTGCCGAGACGGGCCCAGGGCGCGACTGTGAGCACTGAAGCACCGGTTGAGGAAGGGGTTTCTGTAATGTGTTTGGACAGAAAGCCTGAGTTAGTGCTGGCCACCTACACCTTATAATAGGATTACCTATGATACATTAAAATGGAAATAAATAATGAGGCAAGTTAAGGCTCTTCTAGGAATGCATCTCTCTCTGTCTTTTTTTTTCAGCCAGGCCACGCTGAGGGATCTTAGTTCCCCAACCAGGGATTGAACCCACACCCTCTGCATTGAAAGTGCAGAGTTTTAACCACTGGACTACCAGGGAAGTCTCTGAACACATGCCATTTTAAACTAATAAAATCTATGTAAACTTAAATCAAATTTGCCAGTTGAGGAAAAAGCAGGCAGTTTCTAGGGATTGTTTAAAATATATATTTGATGTATTATTCCAAGTGAGACTTGCTCTTGCTAGATCTTGTTTTCTTCTACATCCACTCTGAGTGCTTCCGCCAAAAAGAAAGCAGTTGCAAGTTGTGAACATAGCAACCAGATTTCACATCCTCTACGTTGATCTACATCAGACTTACTCAGAGGAACATGGTGCTGGTAACAGCTTGACGGGTGCATTTTTGACATGGCCTCAAGGGGCCCAGTTGGCTGGAGGCGGGGCATGATGCTTACACAGAGGAGGAGAGATACCCATGACTTCATGGTGTTCATATAACACAACAGTCAGCATGGCAACGGTCCCTTTTCTACACTGCAAGTTAAATTAAAAACACAAACCTGTTGGGCTCCTATTTGCAAAATTCTGTTCTACATGCTCAAGGAATATGAAGACACATTTGTGCTCGAGAAGCCCAAACAGTTTAGCCGAGTAGACTGGACATGTAAACATAAAAAACTCAACTAACAAGGCAGAGCAGTTTATAGTAAACCCTAGATTCACAGTCAAGACAATAGAAGCTGTAGATACCTTCAAAAGGAAAGAGAACTCTGAGCTGGAAAAAGACATCCCCCAAATATCAAGACCAGAGTTGGACTTTATAGATGGGATGACAGAGAGGGTTAAGATGAGCATTCAGAAGGAAGTAGCAGTTTTAATTAAGGCAAAGGTTAGGAATGAACTAGCCTGATTTATGTCTACTCTTCACATACATTCCATAAACTTGCATAGCTTCCAGGTGCTTTGCATATATTCCATTTGTTTGCACACATTCCAAGCTCATTTTTAACATTCCATTCACAAGACTTCATTTAATTGATGTATTTTATTTACATCCAGACTCATTCCAATAGGGACTTGAAGTAGCTAACATTCATTTTATATGAATAATAACACTAGTCAGAATTGTTACTCCCCAGTTCCTAAAGATGAAGAAAGGATAAGTCACTTGTTCCAGGTCACACAGAGGTGGGATTGGAAACTAGACCTTAAGGTGAACTGGGTCTGTGAAAGTAAGACAGTCTTCTCTTTTTTTGCACTCCTCCCATCTCTCCTGGTGTGTGTGTTAGCCACTCAGTCGTGTCGCACTCTTTGCAACCCCATGGATTGTAGCCACCAGGCTCCTTTGTCCATGGGATTCTCCAGGCAAGAGTACTGGAGTGGATTGCATTTCCTTCTCCAGGGGATCTTCCCAACCCAGGGATCAAACCTGGGTCTCCCACATTGCAGGTAGATTCTTTACCATCTGAGCCACCCATACTAAGTTTCAAATGGAAGCTGAAGAACAGATCAAGTTTGCCCCCCCAAGGTGACACCAGGCTGTGGAGGATCTTGAAAGACAAGTAGAACGCTTCTTCTTGTAAATGAAAGAAAATAGCAAGTATCATAGACCCTTAGCAGGAGGGACATGATTAAAGTGTTCAGGAAGATGGTGAGGATGTACTGGAAAGCTGTGAAAAAGAATAACTGGCAGGCAGATGGAAGAATCAGAGGGCTATGCATGCAAAGGCTAATAATAATAATAATGCCCAATGCTGATAACATGGTAAAGGTGACAGGACTATTTTAAGTGTTTGCATGTGTCAACTCATTTAATTCTCTAACAAGTCTGTAAGACAGAAACATCTCTACTTGACTGATGAGGTTAAGGAGACACAGAGAGACGGTGTGAGTTAGTCAAAGTCACACAGTCAAGAGTAGAGCTCGAATCAAAACATAGGTGGCCCAGCTCCAGAGCCTGTACTCTCATCTCTATGTTGTGCTAACACACCATATTGGCCATTAAAGGCCTGGCCAGAGTGTCAGCAATGGGAAAAAGGAGATAGACATGAGAGGCATTGCAAAGGATGGTTGTATAAGTAATAGTAGTTGAGAGAAAGAATGAAAACTTATAGTGTTGTGGTTCAGCATGTTTCCCAATGACAAAAACGCCAAGTCCAGAAAAGGACGCCAAGTCCAGAAAAGGAGCCAGGATTGTGAACAAAGACGGTGAGGTCAGTTTCAGAATACGTCCAGGGTCACAGTGGTGAAGTATGACATCCAAGCGGAACTATTTGGAAGGCTGTTGGAAACAATGTAAGCTCAGGATACCAGCAGGGATAGTGGAGGGAGAAGTATGGTCAGACATGGTCACAGATTTGGGGATTGTGAGGCTGTGGATGTTTGACTGAGATCCCAGAGAGAAAGCATAAAACAGAACAACTGAAGACCAAGGTTTAAAATATGGAAAGAGCCTATTGGGAAAGATGCAGAATCAGGGGAAGAAAAAATGACCAAAATTAACTTTCTGCAGACAGGAGAGAGCTTCATAGCAAAGGATGCCACCAACAGTCAAATATCAAAAATGGCAAAGAGGACGAGAGGGTGGCAAATACACCAAGTGTATTATGTCTGCATTGCTAAAGGCTTCGGAATAATAGCTCCTGAGAGTGGTAGAATCTGAAGTCACATATTAGGGGGATTACTGAAGTGAAGGGGCAAGAATGAAACAGAGAAATTGTCATGATAATAATGAGTGATTGAGACTTAGAGAATGCACTTGTGGTTGCCAGGGGGAAGGATGGGGGCAAAGGATAGTTAGGGAGTTTGGGATGGACATGTACACATGGCTATATTTAAAATGGATAACCAGCGAGGACCTACCGTAGAGAACAGGAAACTCTGCTCAATGTTCTGTGGCAGCCTGGATGGGAGGCGAGTTTGGGGGAGAATGGATACATGTCCATGTATGGCTGAGTCCCTTTGCTGTTCATCTGAAACTATCACATTGGTAATCAGCTATGTGTTTGGGTGTGTGTGTTAGTCACTTCACCGTGTCCGACTCTGCGACCCCATGGACTATAGCCTGCCAGGCTCCTCTGTCCATGAAATTCTCCAGGCAAGAATATTGAAGTGGGTTGCCAGTTCCTGCTCCAAATCAGCGACACCTCAATACAAAATATTTTTTACTTGTTAAAAAAATAATGAGTAATTGTTCTCTTGTGCATCACAATGTAAAATAGCAGAGTACTCGGCCATCATATCAAGTGGAAAGAAGCATAAATGTGAGGGTTTTCTGAGGGTACACCAGTTACAAGATAATTCTAAAGGTAAAAGATAACCTACTACAACCATCAACTAACTCAAACTGAATCTACATTCAAGTCTTACATTCAGCTGGGCGTAAGATTGATGCCAACACTGAACACTACCCAAAGCAGCAGGGATGGGTGACGCTTCAAGCCTCTGATGTAGCTATTGCGTTTTCCTGTCTCACCCCTCGGCTGCTTACAGAATGAACCCGTTTTCCTCTGTGACTCCAGCTACTACCTGTAGCCATCCAGCTCTCAGATCCCCTCTCCCCCGGCCCAGGTACCTGTTCTCACATGCTTATCAGACATCTCAACCCGGAGGCACAATTGGCATCTCAGATTCGAAATGTCCAGAACTGAACTAACCATTTTACCTCTAAACCTGCTCCCCTGAGCCCCATGTTATTTCTCCCATCAAATGGAATGACAGTCAGCAGTGCCCCAGGCAGAAAGCTTCCTCTCCCCCACATCCAGGGATCACCACGTCCTGAGCATCCTGCTCCTGCCATTCGTCCCCATGGCCTCTGCTTTGGTCCCGGCATTGCTCACGCCCTGCCCACGTCTACTCAGTCAGTCATTCAGTCTCGAGGCACATCCTGATTGAGCACTTACTATGCCAGGCACTTGCTGTGACTTAAGAGATACAGGGAAGAAAAACACCAAAGCTCCTGACTTCATGGAGTATACATTCTAAGAAGGAGACAGATACTAAACAAAATAATATAAAATATTAAGTAGGACTTCCCTGGTGGTCCAGTGGTTGAGAATCCACCTGCAAATGCAGGAGATGTGGGTTCAATCCCTGGTCCGGGAAAGATTCCACAGGCCGTGGGGCAGCTAAGTCCGTGTGCCACACCTACCGAGCTTGTGGCCTACAGCCCTTGAGCTGCAGCTACTGAGCTCATGTGATGCAACTACTGAAGCCTGCGCACCCTTGAGCCCGTGCTCTGCAACAAGAGAAGGCACTGAAACGAGAAGCCTGCTCGGCACAACTAGAGAAAGGCCATGGGCAACAATGAAGACCAGGGCAGCCATGAAGTGAAGTGAAGTGAAAGCCGCTCAGTTGTACCCAACTCTTTGCAACCCCATGAATCATACAGTCCATGAAATTCTCCAGGCCAGAATAATGGAGTGGGTAGCTGTTTCCGTCTCTAGGGGATTTTCCTAACCCAGGGATTGAACCCAGGCCTCCCACATTGCAGGTAGATTCTTTACCAGCTGAGCCACAAGGAGGGCCCAAGAATACTGGAGTGGGGTAGCCTATCCCTTCTCCAGGGGATCTTCCCGACCCAGGAATTGAACCAGAGTCTCCTGCAATGCAGGCAGATTCTTTACCAGCTGAGCTATCAGGCAAGCCCAGCATAGCCATAAATAAGATTAAAAAAAAAAAAGCTAGTGCTTAAGAGACAAAACGGGGTGGTAAGAGGGAAAAAGAATGGCCAGGGGAAATTCTGGAGCCTGAATAAAATAAAGAGAGAGACATGTTACTGACTGGTGGCAAAGCATTATAACCAGAAGGTAAGCAACATGGATGTCCTGAGGCAGGGACCCATCGGGTGAGTTCAAGACCAACAAGGTCAGTGTGGACAGAGGAGGGGCGGGGAGAGAAAGGTCAGAAAGAATCCGGAAGGCAGCCAGGGACTATGTTGTGGATAGCCTTGGGCCATGATGGGGAATTAGGGCATGAAGGAAAGCCATCAGATTACCTTAAGAAAAATAAATCACCTGATTAGGTAAATGTATAGTTTTAAAGGGCTACTCCAGATGCTGAGTATAAAACAGACTGCAGAAAGGCAGGGAGCACGGGACAATCAGTTAGGAAGCTATTCTACTAGTCAAGGCAAAAGATACGGAGCTTTTGACTAAAGGTAAAGGTTGTAAGAAGTGCTCTGATTCTGGCTGTTTGGAAAGCAGATAAGTGGGATGCGCAGATGGAGTGGATGGAGAGTGGGAGAGAAAGAAGGTTCTAGAATAATTCCTAGGTTCAGTCTGAGCTTCTAGGTGAAGGGGGCACTCTTTCCTGAGATGGGAGTTTAGGAGGGTGAATAAAGTGAAGACAAAAGAACCCATGGTTAGGTGTGGTGGCGGTGAAGACGCTGAGACCCTGGCAGGTGTCATTTCAGTGGAGCGGGAGGAGAGCCTGGCTGGGATTGAATAAACAGAGCCCATGCGTCCCTTCCTCTGGAAAGTTCTACCAACATCAGAAACGTCACTTCTCCCTGCCCCAGGCACACAAGGAGTGCGCACACCTAATGTACCCATACACATTTATATCATGCCCACTCATGCCACACCCATACACTTCACTCACACACAGACCCCAATCACACTCACATACATGGACATCACATACATACTTACATATATACCATATACAACCACACCGTGCACACACACACACACACACACACACACTCGCATTTCACTCGCTGTGAATTAGACCCCCTTCTACCATGCTCCCTGAGCTCTTGGGTTTATTTTTTTCCTTGTGGTTGTTGTTCAGTTGCTAAGTTGTGTCTGACTTTGCAACCCCATAAACTGCAGCACACCAGGCTTCGCTGTCCTTCACCATCTCCTGGAGCTTGCTCAGACTCATGTCCATTGAGTATGTGATGCCATCCAAGCATTTTTGCCTTAAGTCACTTAATTTACTATTGGTCGCCCACCCCCAAGGTGGCTGTGGTCTTTCACTCTAGGAAGCACCATTCACAAAACTGGAGTGGTACCTCTGGGGCTCAGTGGTGCATATCAGTGATGGGCTATGCGCATCGGCAAATCGAAGAGAGAGACTGCGTGTTATTCACTGATATGCTCACCTCCTGGGCAGTGTGGGAACCTAAGAGACGTTTGTAAATGATTGTTAAAGAAAAGATTATTAGACAAACTTGCCACAGTCCATATTCCTCCCTCTATCCCCTCAACATTCTCTAAATGTGAACCCTAAAGTACAAACAATAATATCATATTATTGAGTGAAAGTCACTCAGTCCTGTCCGACTCTTTTCCACGCATGGACTACACAGTCCATGGAATTCTCCAGGCTAGAATACTGGAGTGAGTAGCCATTCCCTTCTTTGGGGGATCTTCCCAGCCCAGGGATTGAACCCAGGTCTCCCTTATTGAAGACAGATCATATTGATATACACACTGCTATATTTAAAATAAAATGCCTTTCCATAAAAACCTATAATATAAAATTCAACAAGCAAAAATATTCACAACACCATTTTTTTTTGCATATTATATGCACCAAAAGACATGCTTTCACATACTTCATTCAATTGACTTTACAAGTTGAAATGGTACTTGAAGATCAATACGATTTTAGAAATTCAGTTATATATTTCAATCCAAATCTAACCAGAGAGGACAAATAATTTGGTGAAAATCCACCAGTGCTCAACGAGGATGCATTCAAATATATTCACTATAAATCCAGTATTAATAGACCAACCTACACTTTAAAAAATACGTTTATTTATTTATTTTTGGCTGTGTTGAGTCTTAGTTGCTCAGGGTCATGTGGGATCTTAGTTCCCTAACCAGGGATTGGGCCAGCATTTTCTGCATTGAGAGGCAGATTCTTAACCACTGGACCACCAGGGAAGTCCTCAACCTATGCTTTTGAATAATAAAAAAGTGGGGTTGGGGGGTGCATTTTTGGTCACTGAAATTCTACAGGCACTTTATTCCTGGTATAAAAGAGATGGCAAGAACATATACTCTGGCAAAGAATGATTTAAGAGCACCCATAAAAGATGTGACTGTGTGATAGACCATAACAGATGTGACTATGTGATAGACCATAACAGATGTGACTATGTGATAAATGGAAGTTCCCAGTAGTCTTCTGAAGTTTAACATACATACACACCTCCAGAGGCTGTTAAAATTCAGATTTCTGTTCAGTAGTTCTAGAGTGGAGCCTGAGATTCTGCATTTTTTAACAAATTCCAAGGTGATGTTGATGATGCTGGTCTACAGGCCACAAGACTTCACAGAAAAAGTTCTAAGTAAAGTTCGTTCTTACTCCCTATCTACACTGAATTGCCGTGTTTACTACCCACAGAATCTGCTTTAACAAACTGGTGTTAGGTTTTACACGTGACATCACTTTACAACCACCAACTTGATTGGGGTGTGTGTGCAAGGGGCAGATTTCACTGGGTTAGCACAAATGAGGCAAAGAGATCTCCTCTAATTAAGCACGTTTGTTAGGGGAAAGTGACTCCAGTTCCTCCAGAGTCAGAGGCACTGTCTTTGTAAAAGTTGTCCATGGCCAGGACTGACTCTAATCACATTTCATGCCTAACACTACAAGCATTTTTTCCTTAATAAGTGAACTTGGCAATGAAGACAGCATCCTCAGTGTGATTTCCAGAGCTTCTTGGCTTAAGCCAAGCTAAAGTCAGCTCTGATGTGTTGTTAAATTCCCTACTGAATTAAAATAGAATTTTACAAGGGATGGGTAGAGATCGACTAAGGCAGAAACATGAAGCAAAGAAAGAACCTGAACCTATCAAAAAAGAATCATAAGTAAGTACTATTAGTCCATGAAGGCAGGATTGCAGAGCCAAGTAGCAGTAGTGGTTGAGAAAGACGTGAAGGGAAATTACAGTAACTCTGTACCATAGAGATATTAACAATACCTACCTTACTGAGCTGCTCTGACAATCACGCTTGATGAAGCTATTGAAAAATGCGTCAACCATTTTAAAGAACTAGGCAGATGTTTACAGGGTTTCTAAGAGCATCATCATTTACAAACTGGTCTTTTATACTCAGGGTACTTCAAGGCATAAAGCTTGATCATAGACATGCAGCTGGGCTTCCCAGGTGGCTCAGTGGTAAAGAATCCACCTGCCAATGCAGGAGATGAGGTTCGATCCCTAGGTTGGGAAGATCCCCTGGAGAAGGAAATGGAAACTTGCTCCAGTGTCTTGCCTGAGAAATCCCATGAACACAAGAGCCTGGTGGGCTACAGTCCATGGGGTTGCAAAAAGCTGGATACGACTTAGCACACACATGCATGGCTCATAAACCTTCATTCTAGCTCCTCCTGGAATACCTACCTGCATAGCTGACTTGTTTGTGAAGTGGTAGCAGCTACTATGCTAAGAGCTAAAATTGACTGAACTGAACCAGAATTTACCATCCAAGTCTTCCTCTGGAAGTTCCAAGCCTTCAGTAGACTCCACAGTTCCAAAAGAGTTACATCAGACTGATTCCGCCAGTACAGCTATTGTCTAGCTGGGTAGAGAATGTCCTCGCAGAACTCCAGGAATAACGATTCTTACAACTACAGAGTCCGAATCTCCTTTTCAAAGTTCCCACGTATATTTCCTGGCAAGTGAAAGCCTTACTTTATGGAAAAGGGGACTGAGAAACAAACTGAATTAAGGTTAGCCACTGAGAGAAAATATTCAAAATCTTCCCTTAAAACGTCTAACTTTTCTTCCTCTTCTATAAAAAAGTTGCTATACATTCTTTAAGAGATAACTGCAGTTTACATTAATCACAGGCATCTTAAGAGCCTGGTGCTGACATAAAATATCTGCACAGGTAAAATAAAAAGAAAATATGCTTGCATTTTTATCAAATAGTAAACCATTATGGGGACTGCTTTTCATAACATTCACTTTAAAACTTGATCCCTATAATACAAATGTTTTGATCCAACCGGGTTTATTAAGTAGGTAGAGTGGCTGTGAACCTTAGTATAGAAAACACACCCAAGCTACCAATAAGAGTTATTAAAGTATGTCTTTCTCCACTGTAAAGTTCAATTTGATCTTCTCTTTATATGTCAAATTAGGGACTACTTGTACAAAATAGGATGACTTTGATTATGTCATTAAAGAAAAGAATCTTTAATGTGGGAAAATTACACCTGTTGTTCACCGCGGCATGGTGACAGTCAACGTGCTCTGAGTGTCTTAGATCTGGCTACTCAGCCTCTGCTGACATTCAGTCTGGTACAAAAGTCCCACAAGACCAAATACTAATCAACATAAAAGGTAGTGTTGACCAAATTACTCATCTGGGGATGAAATTAGATACCAGTTTACTGCGTCTATGAAAATAATTTATTCCAGCTTCTTGACAATAGTTCATTACAACTTTCTTCCACTTTATTTCTTCCTCTTTCTGATGACTTAAATCAAGCGTCTATAATTAAAATGTTAGTAAAGAAAAAGAAAGCATTCCAAGTAACAGAGCAGACAACATTATGTAGATAAATATATTGGAATAACCGACTAGAACTTATTTAGTTTTTATTAGGTGATTTGCATCATTTTAACACAGCTTTGGCTCAGTCTGATTAATATGATCGGTTCCCCTTTCCTTTCATTCTAAGAAAGAGAGGTTATAAAACAGAGACACCTAACTAGTTTTCTTAAGGGACATATGAGAAAATAGTTATTGGAGTCCTAATGGCCCATTTGGCTTGCTTTCTAGTCCATATATTCTCCTTTTACGTTCTTACTTTCTTCTTATTTCCACAAATCAGTTGCTGTATTCATCATGGGCTATATGGAAACTAATGTTGTCATAGTTTTGTGCTCATGTTTGCAAGTCAGTTTTGATAAAAAAGGTACCAACACAAGCTCAAAATATTTTTCTTTTATTACTAGGCAACACAAATAGAAATTGTTCCACAGAGTCACAAAGATTGTAACATAAAGGTATTAATAAGCTGCACTATAGGGGGAAAAAAAGAATCAATGGAAGGGCAAATCTGTTGCCTTCAGGTTTCACTGAGAGTCTCACATTCAATTTCAAAAGGGGATTGGGTTTTAAAAACAAGCAGGAAGTCACATTTTTGGCAAATGTGAAGAAATTCAAATCCCAAACAGTGGTCAAAATCCTGCATTCACAAAAGCTGAGTGGGCTCTCAACTTGGAAAACATGTGATTTCAGCCCCTTTCAAAGAGAGAAAAAAAATGCTTTAAAAGGCTAAAAAGCAAAAACATCTTGGACATTAAATAGTTTTTTTTTCCCCCCCAAATAAAGACTCTGATGAGTTATGTGTAAAGGAATCAGAAACACATGGATAAAGCTTTACTTAAAACAAACATAGGTTTAAGCACAGAGAGAAAGAAGTAAGCAAAGTCTGCTAAGAGCTTCTTTCAATCACAAATATTTGCAAACAGGGTTGACTTTTCCAGCACATCACAGACTTTCTATATCTAGTGTGATGGCATCATCCACCGGAAATTGCCATTTACCTCGCATTTTTCTGGCCCCAATATGGCTGCAGTTCCCCCTCTATTACTCATCTTCCCCCAAATTGCAATTGTCTAGGCCACACAGATGCAGACTCACACAGAGCAGGCAGGCAGCCCCGCGCTTTTGAATTTGAGGCATGTTTGGTGCCCAAATAATACCTAGAAACTTTACAAGGTGCATCTGAATAAGTACTGTTTCCAGAATGGCCATCTCACGATGCTTTCTGATCCTTCTCCAGCCACTTTGGCTAAATTGGTTTCATGTGCCATTCACTCTAGATTTGTGGCAGGCTGGTTTTTCTCTGGCCGTGGGTGACATTTTCCTGGCCCGGCAGTCACATGCCTAGGAGGTTTCTACTCTTGCATGAAGGCAAATTCCGGCCAAAGGAGCCTGGCTGACATGCTGGAGGCTCAAATCCCCCAGACACACAGGGTGTAGATGGGGAGCAACTGGCGCCATGCTGCGCGTTCCTGCCCATCTGCAGCATTTCCAGCACATGAGGGTGAGTCAAAGGTCTTCCCTCTGTTTTCAACAAGTGAAATTGGGTCTCCAGCATCTAAATGCTGTTGTTGGAGCTCAGCTCATGGAGAAAATGGGAAAAATTGGAATATAATAATCCAAGTTAAATAATTAAAGAAGTGGGTCTCTAGCTTGACTGTGTATTAATATAGCCTAGGAAGCTTAAAAAAAAAATTCTCATCTCTGGGTCCCATGAACCACAGATTTGGATAGAATTGGCCCAGTATGTAACCTGAAGGTCTAGATTCTTTAAAGTTCTCCAGATGATTCTTAGATATGCAGTCAAGGTAGAGAATCTGTCAACTGGGGCTTTGGGGTGGATTATCATGATGAAGCTAGTTATTGGTGTAGAAGCATGGTACTCAAACCTGGCTGCATATTAGAATCACCTGTGGTGATTTTTGGGCTTCTCATGTGACACTGGGACAAAAACTAAGATCATGGCATCCTGTCCCATCACTTCATAGCAAATAGATGGGGAAATGATGGAAATAGTGATAGACTTTATTTTCTTGGGCTTCCAAATCACTCAGATGGTGACTGCAGCCATAAAATTAAAAGACACTTGCTCATTGGAAGAAAAGCTATGACTAACCTAGGCAGCATATTAAAAAGCAGAGACATTACTTTGCCAACAAAGGTCCATCTAGTCAAAGCTATGGTTTTCTCAGTAGTCATGTATGGACGTGAGAGTTGAACCATAAAGAAAACTGAGTGCCAAAGCTGATGCCTTTGAATTTTGGTGTTGGACAAGACTCTTGAGAGTCCCTTGGACTGCAAGGAGATCCAACTAGTCCATCCTAAAGGAAATCAGTACTGAATATTCATTTAAAGTACTGATGCTGAAGCTGAAACTCCAATACTTTGGCCACCTGATGCGAAGAACTGACTCATTTGAAAAGATCCTGATGCTGGGAAAAATCGACAGCAGGAGGAGAAGGGGATGACAAAAGATGAGATGGTTGGATGGCATCACCGACTCAATGGACATGGGTTTGGGTGGACTACAGGTACCCAAACTTTCCTGGTGATGGACAGGGAAGCCTGACATGCTGCAGTGCACGGAGTCACAAAGAATTGGACACAACTGAGCGACTGAGCTGACTGAACTAAGGTGGCACTAGTGGTAAAGAACCTGCCTGCCAATGCAGGAGACCTAAGAGACCCGGGGTTCAATCCCTGGATCGGGAAGTTCCCCTGGAGGAAGGCACAGCAACCCACTCTAGTATTCTTGCCTGGAGAATCCCATGGACAGAGGAACCTGGCGAGATACAGTCCATAGGGTTGCAAAGAGCTGGACACAACTGAAGCAACTTAGCAAGTGGTGTTTTTTAAACTATAATACTAATGGCCACTCCTGAAATTTCTGTTTAGTTATATAACATTTACTATGGTCTAAGCTCTGTTGTGGACTTCCCAGAATGTGCCTGCCAGTGCAGGTGATGCAAGAGATGCAGGTTTGATCCCTGGGCTAGGAAGATTCCCTGGAGAAGGAAATGGTAGCCCCCTCCAGTATTCTTGCCTGGAAAATCCCATGGACAGAGGAGCCTGAGGGGCTGTAGTCCATGGGGTCAGGAAGAGTTGGACATGACTGAGAAACTGAGCATGCACACACACACACAAGCTCTTTTCTAAATGTGAGGTATGCACACACACAACATATTATGCTCCACCTGTGTTTTCTTAGCTGTTGGTCTGAGCTATTCTAAGTGGATACACTTATATCTTTGCAAAAAGCCTATGAACTAGGTACTTACAGTACCTACCTCCAAAATGGTCCCCAATGATCTTTACTTCCTGACAGAAGGGAGTAGTCACCTTCCAAACTGAATCAGGGTTGTCTGTGTGACCCATGGAATACTGTAGGAGGGGTGGTGTATGACCTTAAGGCTAGATCATAAAACGCACAGCAAGTTCCACCTTGGTCTCTTGGGTTGTTTTCTTTGGAGGAAGTCAGATAGCGAGCCGTGTGAACTCTCAAGCAGTTCATAGAGTTCTCCATTTGTGGAGAAAACCTGAAGTTTTCTGCCGACAATAAGCACCATTTTGTGATTCATGTGAGCAAACCACCTTGGAAGTAGATCTTCCAGCCCTAACCAAGCCATCATAAGACTGTTGCCTAAACCCTGGCTTAGAGAAACCCTGAGCTGAAACTGCCCAACCAAGTTCTCCTGCATTCCCACCCAGAAAAGCTGTGGGAGATCTTAAGGCATGAGTGTTTTGGGTGACTCAGGCAGCACTGATAGGATACCGTTATTATTCCTATTTTAGAGTTGAAGGAACTGAGTCACGGAGAAGTGAAGTACCTTACTTAAGAGTACACAGCTAGAGAGAATATATTTGGAAACTAAATTAGGTAATTTATCCCCAAAATCGATGCTCTTGAAAATGATGCAAGGAAGTCACCCATGCATTTGTTAGGTAATACCTGTAGGAAAAGAAGGGAAAATGGCAATGATCCAAAAGCCAAAAAATTGACTCATGTGAATATCTGACATAGTCTGTAGGCTTTGTTCACTGTTTCAAAACTATTATATCATCCAAATCCTATCCTTCTGATAATCACCCTACACTTTCCGTTAATTCTTTCAGCACATGGCTTTGAAGGAGCTCTCAGAGCACCATCCACGCCAGCCCTTTGAACTTATGACCAGTACTCCAAAACACAGACTGTGGAGTCTATGTTCAGATGGACCAACAAATATTTCCTCATATCTAAATTCCTTTCCACTTTAAGTTAAATCTTCATTTAAGTTTTTGCAATCTTTGAGAACTAAGCAGTTGTTCATATTTTAAAGAAATCTTTTCCATGTGGTTGAGGGAAGTCCAGATGTTTAAGAGGCAAAAAGACTTCAGTTCAGTCTTTGCTGCGTGACTTTGGGCAAACTGCTGGGTGCTCAGGTGTCACTCTTAAGGATGCTGATTAAACTGTCCTGGGATGAAGCCTGGGTATGAGTCTTTTTCAAACTACCCGCTCCAGTATTCTTGCCTGGGAAATCCCATGGACAGAAGAGCCTGGGGAGCTACAGTCCACGGGGTCGCTAAAATGTTGGACATGACTTAGAGACTAAAAAACAACACAGAATATACAGGGCTTCCCAGGTGGCTCTGTGGTAAAGAATCCGCCTGCAATGCAGGAGACCTGGGTTTGATTCCCTGGGTTGGGAAGATCCCCTGGAGAAGGGCATGGCAACCCACTCCAGTATTCTTACCTGGGAAATCCCATGGACAGAGGAGTCTGGTGGGTTACAGTCCATAGGGTTGCAAAGAGTTGGACACAACTTGGCAACTAAACAAAAACACAGACTGTACGACACCAAGTGTACAAACTGTGGACTTTGGATGTTAACAGCACATCAATCTAATGATGAACTGTAATGTACCACTCTGGTGAGGATGGTTGATAACGGGGAAAGTTATTACAGTAGGTGATGAGAACAAGAGGCACATGGAAATCTCTGTGCCCTCTGCTCAATTTGACTGGGAAGTTAAAACAGCTCTAAAAAATTAAAGTTTACTTGGGGAAAAGAGTAGATGGATTAGAAAGTAGATTTAAAATTGCTTGAAGTTTAAAGATGAAACATTAGACTTAAGTAGAACATCAGACATCTGATGAACTTCTTGGGATTATACTCCCTGATCATGAATAAATAACTTACTTTTCTCTCCATTTGAGGTGACTTTGTGGAGATATAAATTTTATATTCCAGCTTATTTGCATTTGGGGATCAGGAGACATGTATTCATGTCCTAGGGGATGTCATTAAAAACTACCATATATTGGGAAATCTTTTCTCTCACAGTTCTTGGGGTTTTTTAAAGACTTTTTTTTTTAAATGTCAATCATTTTCAGTCTTTATTGAATTTGTGACAATATTGTTTCTGTTTTATGTTTTGGTTGTTTGGCCTTGAGGCATGTGGCATCCTACCTCCCTGATCAGGGATCAAACACACACCTTCTGCATTTGCAAGGCAACGTCTTAACCACTGACTGCCAGGGAAGTCCCTCTCTCAGTTCTTGAGGCTTGAAGTCTACAACTAATGTGTCAACCGAGTCATGCTCTGAGGGGAGGATCTTTCCTTGCCTCCTCCGTCTTCCTTAGCCTCAGGCTCTCCTTGGCTGGTGGCTAGATATTTCCCTCTTCACATGGCTGTCTTCTTTCAACGATACCGATCATATTGAATTAGGAGCATGTTATACTCCAATATGGGGAGAAGGCAATGGCATCCCACTCCCGGACTCTTGCCTGGAAAATCCCATGGACGGAGGAGCCTGCTAGGCTGCAGTCCATGGGGTCGCACAGAGTCAGACACGACTGAAGTGACGCAGCAGCAGCAGCAGCAGCATACTCCAATATGACTTCCACTTAATTACAGCTGCACCAATCCTAATTCCAAATAATGTCACATCCTGAGAAACTAGGGGCTAAGACTTCAGGGTTGTCAAGGGCAGGGCACAGTTCAGCCCATCACGAGAAGAAAGATAAAGAACACAAGATATGCTCATGGATCTTGGTTGACCGAAGAGACATGGTAATAGGTGTCTGTCCAGAGATGGCCTGTTGTTTCCAATATGGGCAGTAGTTAGTGCAAGCTATTAAAAGGCATCCAATTCCTTTTGTAAGAGCATGATATCAGTAGTTGTAAGCTAACATCGCTAATATCTAGGCTAATATCACTTTGGATTTTCAGCATCTTTGAATCCTCACTTGATTAGATGAGAAAGTGGGACCACACATCCACTTTAACTGCAAATTAAACCAAGAAAATCCCTACCCTGATGCTATCTACTTAAAAACAAGAGGGACTCACATGCATTGCTAGTGTCTCCGTCAAGTTGCAAACTTCCTTTCTGTACTACACAACCTCCTAGCAAGCCTAAAAGCTTTCACACAGATGAAGCCACTTTTGTAAATTAATATCTGATTGAAAAAGAAAGCTTTTAAATACACAAGTCCTACTCTAGTCCCCTTCCAGAGAATAGAGTCACTTTGAACTTGTTCCTAATCTGAACAATCCATCAGGCCGGCACAAAATGGGTATTATTTTTGGCTACTGTGGTGTGGATGTTTATCCATCACATACAAAGTTAAAATGACCTGCATATACTTTTGAGAATGCCAAGAATGATTGTCTGGCTGAATGAGAGTGAGGGCAATGTTTCAGAAAACACATTGAGACCCAATAATTTTAAAAGCTCCTTTCTTCAGATATCAGTAGAGGCTTCTAGATAAACAGTCTTACTGAATCTTCTCGAGATACTATTGTGCCAAAATAATCAACAGATATTTAGGAACTAGGAAGAAAGTAGATGTAAAAATTAATTTAAGAAGAAGAAAAGAAGGAAGAGGAAAAGGAGGGAGAGGTTGAGGAGACAAAATATAAACAGCATACAATAGATAGACTCATAGGGGTTCAGAAATAGTTATGAGACATAAACTTTAAAATAGTAATGCTTACTATGCTCAAGTGATTAAAAGACAAGATCAAGAATTTCAGCAGAGAAGTGGAAAATACTGTTGATTACAAAATACTCTTTTGCAATGTATTGCAAAATATTGTTTACTATAAAACCGACTAGTATGATTGAAGATAAAATACATTCTATGCCTTTAAGCTGTGTCACTCAAATAGAAAATATCACAAGAGCAAGAATAAATGAAACCTCTTTCTTTCACCATATGTGATTTCTTCCAAACAATGCCAAGTGTTTGTTCGCTTCATAATTAGATTATAATTAGTTTATTAAAATGTAGGTTTTTCTTGTACTTTCTGTCAAGCTTTTGTTTTGTTTTTACCAGAAAAAGAAGTGTAAACCACCTTTATTATTGATACATGAATGAGATGGCCCAATTTCTTTATTACATCACTCTGTTGAATGTATAATATTTTCATTTTGAAAATGGTTTTCTCAGAAGAACAGCTACTCACGCTCAGACTTGGCCTTAGTGTTTTCTTTGCTGTGTGGTTACCCCCCAGTAACTCTGCCATGTGCTGACTTAGCTCCCTTCTCTCTTCAACTTCATGTTCTTTTTTATATTCTCCTCTCGTTTTGCTACTTTATTCTCATTACAACAGTAGTGCCTGGGAGATAAACTTCCTAAGTCTGTGCATTTCTGAAAATGCAGAATGTGTACATCCATGATTGTCTTATTATTTATACTATTCTGATTTTGGTTTTGCATTTTTTCCCTGTTTATACACTTAATGTGAAGGCTGACAATATTACAACTTTTCCCTCTTAGATTATTTCTTTCCTTCATTTTCTGTTTTTTCCATTTTTGGAATTTTTATCAAATAGATGTTAGATATATTAAATTCATTTTTCAAATCTTTTAATTTATTTTATTTCACATTTAATTGTTATTGAAGAACAATTGATTTACAATGTTATGTTAATTTCTGCTGTGCAGCAAAGTGATTCAGTTATGCATATATAAATACATTCTTTTTTGTAGTCCTTTTAATTATGGTTTATCACAGGATATTGATTATAGTTCCCTGCTATAGTTCCAACCATGTTGTTTTCCATTCTATATATAATAGCTTGCATCTGCTAATCCCAACGTCCCAATCATCCCTCTGTTTCAAAGAGAAAATCATTTGGAAGTTGGCTTGCTAACAATGGCATCTTTAAGGATCAATAGTCAGCAAACAGGTGTGTTCAGACTGCCTTGATAATGTTCTTTAAGTTACAAATATGAAAAAAATGTTTTAAAAGTCTAGTTTCACTTTATGACCTAATTTTCACACTGATTTTAAAGTAAAATTATTTCCAGATACATTAAGATATATTTAGGACAGTTCTATTGGTACAGTTTCCTTAATTATATCAATAAGCTTCCCATCTACCCTCCTAGACAAACTTTAGAGGTCAAGGGTTTTTTTCTTAATGGACACAAATGGACACCATGATTCACAAAATCGAGGTAAATTATTTTAACTTTGGCCAGTAAGACCCACTTGTCATCCTTTTAAAAGACTTATGATGCCAACTGTTTGATTATAATTTTCAAAAATTTGACTGAAAATACTGAAGCTTATTAAGAGTACTTAGTTAAAGGAGGGAGCTAACAGCAGTGGATTTCGAAGAACAGAAACTGGTCCACTCTTGTTTTAGCTATAAAACATCCCGCTGTCCTGCCCCAGGTAATATTTCATTAGTTGCTAAGTAGGTGTCTCTAGAGTTAGTCTTGTACCTTCCCATCCATTCCCTTCTTACGTCACCGGAGTAATTCTTTCTACTTGAAAACCTGAGTCCTTTCTGTGAAGGAGGAGAGAGTCACAGATCAGATACTGAACAAAGTGTAAACCTTTATATTAGACCAGTAGTTCTCAGGCTCTCGCATGCATCAGGTTCATGGGCAGGGCTTTTAAAAACACATATAGGTATCCTTCTCTTCCCCCAACCTCAAATTCCTATTTCATTGGTCTGGGATAGAGCCAAGAATTTGCATGTCTAATACATTCTTGGGTGATGCTGGTGTTACTGATAGGGGATGGCTTTCTAAGAACCAGAGTGTTAGAGTTCTACCAACGTGACAGATTGGAGAGTAGCTGAATTTGAAGCATTGCCCCCGAGTTCCCAGTTGTCGCCATTATTGTCACTAAGTCGTGTCTGACTCTTCGTGACCCCATGGTCTGCAGCACACCAGGCCTCCTTGTCCCTCACTATTGCCCGGAGTTTGTCCAAGTTCATGTCCCTTGAGTTGGTGATGCTATCCAACCATCTCAGCCTGAGTTCCCAGAAGGGGTAATAAAATCCTAGTAGACCATTGGATAGACAGGTTAGGAGCTAGAGGAATAGGTCAGGTTTGAAGATAAAACTTCAGATGTCAGCACATAAGACCCGCTATAAATTAAGCCATGGAGATAGGTAAGCTTGTACAGGTAAAAATGTGTACAGTGAGAATAAATTAAAAAGAGAAGAAAGCTAACTAATCTTCCTGAAATTTTTTTCATCAGTTAACTTTTTGAAAAACTATAATTGCTTCCTATTTTTGAACATGTGGTTCTCAAACTTTTTAATCTAATATCTTATAGTGTTCTTTATAGATATAATAAAATGTTAGTACATTTAGGGATTGCCTGGTAGCTCAGCTGGTTAAGGAGCCTGCAATGCAGGAGACCCCAGTTCGATTCCTGGGTTGGGAAGATCCCCTGGAGAAGGGAACAGCTATCCACTCCAGTATTCTGGCCTGGAGAATTCCATGGCCTTGTATTCCATGGGGTCACAAAGAATTGGACATGACTGAGTGACTTTCACTCACTAGTACATTTAATTATGGTATAATATAAGGGGCACTTTTGTTATAATAAAATAATCACAGCTAATACCTATTGATCACTTCTGTGTCAAGGATCATTCAATAAACTATACATATATGTAAACACACAGGGCTTCCCTGGTGGCTCAGATGGTTAAGCGTCTGCCTGCAAAGTGGGAGACCCGGGTTTGATCCCTGGGTCAGAAAGATCCCCTGGAGAAGGAAATGGCAACCCACTCCAGTACTCTTGCCTGGAAAATCCTATGGACGGAGGAGCCTGGTAGGCTACAGTTCATGGGGTCCCAGAGTCGGACATGATCTAGTGACTTCACTTTCTCTTTCATATATATATATATATATACACACATACACACACACAATATGCATATTATTCTATAGATATACATTTAATTCTATGATAGATATTATTACCACCACCACCATCATCATCTTCTTCATTTTGTATAGGAGAAGACTGAGGTACAGGTAAGTAAAATAACTTCTTGAAGATCTATATTGTTAAGAGGTGGAGCTGGGATTCAATGTCCTCTAACTGAGTCTGTGGTTTTAGTTATTACACTGAACAGCTGCCCTATCTGACTGTAATAAGTATATGCGACTGAAAAATTTGAGGCCCAAGCACAGGTCTTTTTTTAAAAACAAAGCAAAATGCAAGCTGTCGGATTCCTAATGATTAAATGGTTCTTTTACTCCTTACAGCTTTTAGAATTAAGTTAGCAAACAATCCACTGCAGTCACCACAAGTTTAAGGAAATTTTGGGTTAAATATAAGACGACACCACTGAGAACAAGATAATTTTTTCTCCCTACTTCCTTCTCTAATGGGATTGAAAGAAAACATCCTCTTACATTAGGAGTGAAAGGCCTTATCCAGCTGGGGCTTCTCCAGCTTTCTTCAGGATTGTATGGGAGTCAGGCATCCATCTTATCTCTATAGATTCTACTGTCTAAATGTCAAAGCCATCACCTGGCCTCACCTTAGCCACTGATCGGCTATTGATCTGCTTGTGTCTGCTGTTCTCCTCTCTACTCCAGTTAGGAAGGGTTTTTTTGTTTGCTTGCTTCCTTTGAATGTTGCTTTCTGTTTCTTTACTTGATTAAGTGACTGTTTCTCACTGGCCCTGAATAGATTGGCCCCATTTCCACGTTTGCTGCCATCAAGCTCTTCCAGAATGGAATCCACTTCAAAGATCACATCTTTGGTACTTTCTCCCGAACATTCCCCCATGGTTCTGATGCCCATTTGTGTATCTCCTACCCTAAGTCGGTTATGATTCCGAATCACTCAAGTTCCATCTTTTGCGTTCTTAAGCTTTATTTGCTTTATCAAGTCACAAGTAGGAGTCTTCTTTCCTTAGCAAGATGGAAAGCTCTTTGAGGGTCTGGAAAAAACTTACTTCTTAATATAGAAAAGAGTAATTTCATTAGTACTAGGCTGAGTACATGGGAGAAGGCAATGGCAACCCACTCCAGTACTCTTGCCTGGGAAAGCCCATGGACGGAGGAGCCTGGTAGAGGCTACAGTCCATGGGGTCAAAGAGAGTCGGAAACGACAGAGTGACTTCACTTTCACTTTCATGCGCTGGAGAAGGAAATGGCAACCCACTCCAGTATTCTTGCCTGGAGAATCCCAGGGATTCCCTGGTGGGCTGCCATCTATGGGGTCGCACAGAGTCGGACACGACTGACGTGACTTAGTGCAGGCTGAGTACATGCTTTACAAATAATTGTAAGCTTTAAAAATTTTACCCAAGTGGGTGAAGCTGGGTGCTTCTTGTGCATTAATTTTCCTTCCTTTGGCCGTCTTCAAAATGTAAAGACAAAAAAAAAAAGTGATTGAAACTCAGCTACCTAGAGTACAAATTAAGTGGGAAGCTTATCTTCTAAATTCTAATAAAATGTTTAAAATAATTAATATGCCAAGCAAACACTATTATTCTGTCATGAAACTAGTTCATAATATTTGGTCTCTAAACAATACTTTTTATTATTAAAAATGTTTGCAAGAAAAAGAAATCTGTACCAAAAAATGTATATAAGTATCATAGAGAAGCTATTTTACTTCCAAAACAAGAGACTAAGTACAATTTTGCTCATCTATTTGATTTTAACAGAATGTCAGTCACGTTCTGTCACTGAATCTGGATTATTTGAGTCACTGGAATTTTATGCTAATAGAAAATACACCACATATGGTGAACAGAAAACGGAGGAACTTTATGCTTACCAAATGTTACAAAATGCAGAAATGCAGTCCAATCCCTTAAACCCTGCTCTATTGTTCACAGTGTATTAGAAGGAATCACACTGGCTATTCTCAACAATTTCAAAATGTTGCAATCATCATCCCTTTGATGATACTGACCTAGAGTTTCTAAGGCATTCATTTGCCTCCAGCTGTATCTTCTTATTTGGTGACTGTTAGGTTGAAAATACTTAAGCTTAAATTGAGTGAGTTACACCAAGATGTCGAAACATTGCTATGATTCTTGGAGATATGTGTTGTCCACAAACAAGTCTGTCCTTTCCCCATCAAGCTTATATTTCTGAAGTCTAGCTGTTCTGTAAATCTACTTCTGGTTTGCCTTCTATGTTTTTGTCTGCTTTTGTGACCTTCTGAGAGGCAGAGGAAACAATAAAGCTATTCCAAGCTGATTTCTGATTAACCACAAATATATAATTAAATGGAAGCAGTGAAAACACATAGGTCAAAAATTTCTTCAATAGGACAGTTCAAACCCCACTTATGTAATGAAAGCTTTCTTCAACCTCACAGCCTGGGGTGTTCTCTGCTAGACCTTATGCCCCGCATTTCCAGCAAAGGGTTTTGGGCAGCAATTTGGTATTTGAAAATTAATTTTCTGTCTTCCTGTGACTTGTTTCTTCAATAATATTTCAATTCATTGACAGTATCGGAGATGCCTTTAGTTTCCTGCTATAATAAAATGCTTAGTATAGTACTTGATACATTGTATGCACATAATATAAAGTTATGGGGTTTTTTGTAAGATTTTTTTTATGTGGACCTTTTTCAAAGCCTTTATTGAATTTGTTACAACATTGTTTCTGCTTCGTGTTTTGGCTTTTTGGCCATGAGGCATGTGGGATCTTAACTTCCTTACCAGGGATCGAACCTGCACTTTCTGCATCGGAAGATGGAGTCTTAACACTGGACTTCCAGGGAAGTCATTATACACACATAATTAGTAAAGATGAGTAGAGGGTCCAAAAGAAGAGTTTTGCTTCAGCCAATAAGCATTCCTACAGATGGACATGTAACTTGAAATTAAGTTAATTTAATTATATGTTAAATAAATAGGAGTGGCTTTTATTTAAAGAAGTAATAGAAAAATTGATCTTAGAGTTGGCATTTAAAAGCCATATAGTGTAGTTTCCAACCCACATAGACATACCCCTCAAGAATGTTCTTAAAAATGGTCATTGAGTCTCTTGAAAATCTCCAGTGAAAGAAAAAAAACTATGACACCAGAGTCTGAAACATTTCTAACATTTCATAAAGCAAAATATCATTTTTAACCAAAATTTTAGAAAAGAATGAGGCTTCCCTTGTGGCCCAGCTGGTAAAGAATCTGCCTGCAATGCGGGAGACCTGGGTTCGATCCCTGGGTTGGGACAATCCCCTGGAGAAGGGAAAGGCTACCCACTCCAGTATTCTGGCCTGGAGAATTCCATGGACTGTATAGTCCATGGGATCGCAAAGAGTTGGTCACAGCTGAACGACTATCACTTTCACTTAGAAAAGAATTTGATGGACTTCCCTGGAGGTCCGGTGATTTAAGACTTCACCTTCTAATGGAGGGTGTATAGGTTCAATCCTTGGTCTGGGAGCTAGAATGCCACATGCCTCGTGGCCAAGAAACCAAAGCATAAAACAGAAGCAATATCGTAGCAAATTCAATTAAAAAAAAAAAGATTCACATCAAAAAATCATTTAAAAAAAGCAGAAAATAATTTGAATTTCTAACACCTTTATTTAAATCCACCATTTCTTGAAACACAGACAACATTGTACTTGCTCACGTGATTCTCAGTCAAATAGATTTCCCTTAAACACTGAGATAGTTCAAAAGTCTCTCTGAGCAACCAGAGATTTATGGCCGCCAGTCAGTCGTGTGAGAATTAGCCAGCTCTAAGACAGTATCTCCACTAAGTGTGTGTGGCTTCCAGAAATGAACGGACAATGTCCGCTTTTGGCAAGGAGTCTTGAGGAGCTCCGTGGAGCCACAGGTAGAATGCAAATCTGGAAAATTGTGCTGCCAACATGCTTCAGCTGGAGAAAAATCTGTCGTAAGATGCTTATCAGACATCCTTTTATTGTCTCCGTAACAATGGAGAGCAGTTCCACAAGCAGTCATTTTGCATGCCCTTCTGAGCAGAACAGAGGTTGCCAAATAACAAAAAGAAGAAGAATACAGTAATGCACAATGGGAGTGTCCCCAGCAGGAAGGCAATGGGGAGGTACCAGGGTCAGGATGAAACTGGGCGGGGTGGGCGGGAGCAGTGATAAAGATGCTATCTAGTGTGCACCCACCTTACTTCCTCTCTGCGTCTTAAATCACTTGAAATAAGATCCATTTTAAATGTGCTGCATTGAGGACAATGATTCAGCCCGAAAGGCTTTTTTTCATTGGTATTATTGTCTTGGCTAACAATTTGCTTACAGGAATCTTGCTCCAACCGTAACTATTTTTATGACAGCTTGTCAGGAAAGCTGAAGGAGGAAAAGCAGAGCCTGAAGAGGGTAAAAAGGAAAATCTCGCAAACTGGGAGGAGTTTTGGTTGTGTGCTGTTCATGCTTCAAGACCCCCCTTCCCGTTTTGTCCTGATGCTCCAGGCAAGAACACTGGAGTGGGTTGCCATTTCCTTCTCCAACGCACGAAAGTGAAAAGTGAAGGTGAAGTCACTCAGTCGTGTCTGACTCTTCGTGAGCCCATGGACTGCAGCCCACCAGGCTCCTCCGTCCCTGGGATTTTCCAGGCAAGAGTACTGGAGTGGGCTGCCATTGCCTTCTCTGAGACAAACTGCTAAGAGCTGACAATGAAGGGACATGTGGATTCCCTCGCCACCGGTTTATAACAAGATGCTCTCAAGGCTTCTTGTGCGACGCCCTGGGGGTTCTCAGGTCATTCTGACTGGTCAGCCGGCTTCAGATCTCATCCTACCAAGTGAAGGACAGGCTCAGGCACAGCAATAATCATGTCCTTCAGTACAGTACTGCATTGCCAGTATTGTCTACGTAGGTGTTGCATGAATGTCAATCTTTCCTGCTCCATTGTTACCAAGATCGTCACTTACTCTCAGTGGTCACAGGAATAGAAAGCAAGTCACACCTGGCTAAGAATTTAAGGATTTTTTAAAAAAATCAATTGGGCAAGTAGCAAAACTATTTGTTTTTACTGTGTTTTATCAGAGGAAATTCTTCAGCTGTTTTCAAGTAATATTCCTTAAGCACGCTAAGGGCCGGGCCCTGAAATAAAAAGATTAATAAGTTGATCTCATGCCCGCATGGACTAATGTGTTTCCCTCAGAAAGAGCCAACTTCAGTGTCATGGGGCAAGTGCTGAGATGCTGGATTCTCACTGGGATTCTCTCTCAGGAGAGACAGGTAGGCAGCCAGGTTGTGCTGCACTTAAGGATGACTTCCTGTTCTGATGGCTGATGACTTCCTCTTTCTCCATGCCCGTGGACACAGGATTAAGGACAAAGGGAACAGAGGTTCTAACAGGAGTTACAGTATTTTTTTTTTTTTTTTACTTGCTGCTGCTGCTGCTAAGTCGCTTCAGTCGTGTCCGACTCTGTGCGACCCCATAGACGGCAACCTACCAGGCTCCCCCATCCCTGGGATTCTCCAGGCAAGAACACTGGAGTAGGGTTGTCATTTCCTCCTCCAATGCACGAAAGTGAAAAGTGAAGGTGAAGTCGCTCAGTCATGTCTGACTCTTCGTGAGCCCATGGACTGCAGCCTTCCAGGCTCCTCTGTCCCTGGGATTTTCCAGGCAAGAGTAAGGGAGTGGGTTGCCATTGCCTTCTCTGAGACAAACTGCTAAGAGCTGACAATGAATTACTAAACCATCATTTGAGAAGTTCAAGGCCTAATATTTCTTAAGGGTACCAAGCACTTAAAAGAAAGCCTGGCACATAGACCCGCAACCATTTGCTGAAAAAATGTATTAATGCATATGAGTTCACACAAGGAAAAACAGTATTGCATATCTTAGCCCTCATTTTTATTCATTTATTTTTTAACATTAATTGTATATGGTTTTTTTTTGCTTTACGATGTTGAATTCATTTCTGCTGTACAACAAAGTGAAATAGCTCTGTGTGTGCACATATCCCCTCTCTCCTGCGCCTCCGTCCCGCCCCTGCACCCCAGCCCTCTAGGTCACTCACAGAGCACCAGGCTGAGCTCCCTGTGGTATGCGGTAACTTCCTGTTCGTTCTCGATTTTATACGTGGTAGTGTATCAGCTGCTTACCATCCCGATCAAGACTTCTCTCCTTCCTCTTGGGTCTCCGTCCTCGTGGACTGCTTCTTGCTTTCTTCTCTCCTCATCTGACTCTGAATCACAAGGGCTGAGATGAAATAAAACAGCAAAAGCTCCGTGTTCCATCCAGGTAACTCTGGGCAGCTCGGATTTGTGCCTTAGGAGGTTTCCTTTCCTGTGGGGTGTACATTTCTGTCCTTCTCTCACCAAGGACAGTGTGCAGCGGCTTAGAGATTTACTGTGGATGAGAAAGATGAGTGCAGCCACAGCTAGAGTAGGACAGAGCCACAGAATTTGGAATATTGGCCGGTTCCTTTTAGAAACGTGACTTTCCACAACCCAGGCGTTGTCACATCTACTGATGGCTTGTCACAAGGGTGAGAATCAAAACAACCGTGTTGCAATTTCTGCTTCTAATGCTACTTAGCAAGCACACATGCGACACAGTCCCTTTGGGGCCCTGTCGGTAAGTGGTTTGTTGATTTACTTCCACCTTCTTCAGGTGCAAGTGAGAACTAAAAGAATGCCAGGGCTCCTGCAATGCTCAGGGGTGCTGCCAAGATGTCAGGAGTAGACATGACAGTCCTTCTCCCTCCACAGCCCCTCCCCTGTCTTACTTGGCTAATGTGAGTGGAGGAAGGAAGGGGGTGTGGAAAGATGTTGGTAGTACTGGAAGTTGATGTCTCAAAGAGATACTGCAACAGATCGAATGTTTGTGTCTCTCCCAAAATGAATGTTCATTGGAAAAGACCCTGATCCTGGGAAAGATTGAGGGCAGGAAGAGAAGAAGGTGACAAAGGGTAAGGTGGTTGGATGACATCACCAACTCAATGCATATGAGTTTGAGCAAACTCCGGAAAATGCATATGAGTTTGAGCAAACTCCGGAAAATAGTGAAGGACAGGGAAGCCTGGCGTGTTGCAGTCCATAGGATTGCAAAGAATTGGACATGACTCAGGGACTGAACAACAAAATTAATGTGTCGAAAGCCTAATCCCATTGTGATGGTATTAATATTTGGAGGTAGGACCTTTGGGGTAATTAGATCATGAGGATGGAGCCCCCATGAATGGGACTAATACCCTTCTAAGAAGAGGCCACAGGGCTGGCTAGCGTTCTTTCCACTATGTGAGGATGCAACAAGGAGTGGGCAGTCAGCAGCCAGGAATCAGACTCTTCTGAGACCAGGATCTGCCAACACCTTGATCTTGGACCTCCCAACCTCTAGGACTATGAGAAATAATTCCTGTTGCTTAAAAGTCACTCAGTCTATGGTATTCTGTTAGAGCAGCCTGAGTAAGACAGAGACAGACAGGAAAATGGGAGCATTGATGTCAGACATCAAGTGGAGATCCACATCAAGTGCACATCTATGCATGGCCCGTGCTGTCCTGAGCTCCAGAAGGCACCACCATACCTGGCCTCTTTCTTGGATGCCATGAGATCCTGCCTCTCCTAATGCTGTGTGCATTCCTAGAATTAAACCATCATCTCATCCCTGACTAGTCTCAGTGACCAGAGGTGAGGTAATGGGCTAAGAGGATGAAATATACTTAGAAGTTCCCACGTTGACTTTGGGGCCACACAGAACACTCCAGAAATGACTAGGAACTGAGTCTAGAGGGAAAGACAGATGCATAAACACATAGTTGTAATATTAACATGCGATCTGGACTAAGACACCCCTCAGCCAATGGAGCTGTGACGGAAATGTATGTTGCCTTTGTAGGATTTTGCGGATTAACTTTATATCAGCTGATTGATTATGTCCTCAAGATTTTTCATTCCTTTTCTCTTTCTTTTTCTTTCTTTTTTTGTTTTTAGTATGGCATGCTGGGGTTTCCTTCCCTGGTGACTCAGGATAAAGAATCTGTCTGCTGTCGCAGGAGACACAAGAGACGTGGTTTCAATCCTGGGGTCGGGAAGCTCCCCTGGAGGAGGGCACAGTAATCCACTTCAGTATTCTTGCGGAGATAATCCTATGAACAGAGGAGCCTGGCAGGCTATCGTCCATGGGGTTGCAAAGAGTCAGACACAGCTGAACACACACACACACACACACACACACTTTGTGTTCTAAGAGAGAATGTGGTCCTTGGCTTGGGGCACTGGTCGACATGAGACATAAACCCAAATTAATAGGTAGGGCACACGGTGAACCAAGCCAGACGTTAAATAACTGTGTTAGAAGAGCAGCCGAAGGAAGGAAGTGCACTGGGTCCATGCTTTCTCTTCTGAACCAAGACACCCACGTAAGACCTAGGAGGGCTCCTAGAGATAAGCCCCTGTCCTGGGGTCCCTAAATGCCTGAAGTGAGAGAAGATGGCCTGCTATTACTTCATTGTGCTTCACTGTAATCATTTCAACTTATAAATAAACAGACAAAACCAGAAGCTTCACCTATGGACAGTATCCAAAGTTCAGCCCCAATCCTTTGCTCCTCAGGCCTCAGAGAGGAGCAGTTGTGGGGGCTCAGGAGTGATTTCCATGTGTCAAGCACTCTTCTAAATGTCTTTGTCCAGTACTTTTACCTGGAACTCTCCTGAAAGATGGTACCATTTTTATTACACCCATGTTATAGATGAGGACAACTGAGGTGTGGCTCTTTTAGGCCACTTGTCCAAGGACTTTGTTATAGCCAGGAGAATATAAGACATGGCAGAGGCACGTCTGCATTGGCTTAACTTCTTCCCTGGGGAATAAAAAAATCAGAATTCTTTGTTAGAAGTCCTCCGGCAAACAGTTGGCAGTAGCCATAGATGGTTTCTGGCTTGAATTCACACCTTTCAATCATTGCCCCTGCAGTGGGTCTTATCTGAGGAAAGAGCAACCCTGTAATTTCAGAGAATCTGGAAAATTCCCTCCCCACCCCCCCACCCCCCTCCCAAGTCCCCAGAGTACTGTACTCTCTCTGCCAGGAGACACTACCTTCTCTGTATCAGTTGAGGGAAGCATGAAAGTGACAATTCCATTCAGAAAGGTAGTGGTCAGCCTCAGTCTAGACTCAAATGTCAGGCAGTGATCGGCACGCTTTCTAAAGCAAGCTTCCTGGCTAAATTGCTTCAGTCATGTCCAACTCTGCCACCCCATGAACTGTAGTCTGCAACGCTCCTCTGTCCATGGGATTCTCTCGGCAAGGAGACTGGAGTGGGTAGCCACACCATCCTCCGGGGATTTCCCCAACCCAGGGATTGAACCCATATCTCTTGCATCTCCTGCTTTGGCAGGCGGGTTCTTTACCACCAGCTCCATCTGAGAAGCCCAAAGCTAGTTTCGTACAAAGATTTAAGAAGACTTAAGAAGCTCAGAAGGGTGTAAATAAGACAGCCGGAAGGCAGGAGCCAGAAGACAAACCTCACCGATGTCCACGGGTGTCAAGGCCTGACTCATGCTAACCAGATGGCCTCAGAAATTGCATGGCCCCCGCAGAGGCAGGAATGACTAGGGGCGTCCTCAAGTCTGGTACCTATTTAGCCTCAGGGCCTGGTCCAGCCACACAGCTAGAGCCTCAGCATATTGCAATCTCAGCGCCTATAAGATCCTGAGGCTGCCAGACCGCTGCTACCATTCCACTGTCCTCTGTCCCTGGAGGGAGCCATCTGAATTGTCAGGGCCAGATGACATCTGACAAGCCAAACCATTTTTAAGGGGAGGGGGCCATGCAAAGCTCTTTCAGATGTTGGAATTAATACCCTCCACCCCACTGCCTAAATCACAGCTAATTCTCAAACATTCTGAAGGCCCAGGCATCACTGTGCCTGTTTACTGGTTAGGATTCCTAGGTTTTTCTTTTTGGGCCTAGTTAGGAATTTTCTCACAATCACTAATTCCCTGAAGATAGAGGCTATTAGAAAGATTCCAACATCTTCCCTTTGTTTTGAAAACTCCCCCTTTACTTCTTTGGCATACAGATGCAGAACAGCTTAGAAAGGAAATTAATTTCTCAGAGATGAGAGATGGCTGTTAAGAAACCAAGAAAATGAAAAATCACCAGGAAGAAAAAAAAAATTAAACCATTGGATGGAATAGTCTCCATAACCAGTCTTCTATTTCTGTTACTACTCTTCCTTGAGCAGGAAGAGGGCGATAGAAACACAGGAAAGAGGAGGGGGGGAAAAAAGGAGGAAGAAGAAAAGAAAAAAGGAGAAAAACTTTCTAGATTTTTGGATATTCCAGAAGAAGCTCTTGATCCACCCTCTGGTCCCGGCAGAGGCCCTGGGTAAACCGGTTAACCAGATTCTTACTCATTTCCTCAGTTTATATTAAGGCTTCCCTAGAGAGTTCCCTGGTGGTCCGATGGTTAAGACTTTGCCTTCTAATGCAGGTGGTACCAGTTTGATCCCTGGTCAGGGAACCAAGATTCCACATCCCATGCTTTTTTGGCCAAAAAGCCAAAACATAAAACAGAAGTAATATTGTAACAAATTCAATGAAGACTTTAAAAAAAATGGTCTACATAAAAAAAATTTTTTTTTTTAAAAGAATCCCCTAAACCCACAGTGATCAAAAAGGTTAACCTGGGACATGGGTGGCCCTCAGACAGAATGCTGATTCTAAATGTTATTTTTTGTTGTTTAGTCGCTAAGTCATGTCCGACTCTTCTGCGAGCTGATGGATGGTAATGGGCCAGGTTTCTCTCTCCGTGAGATTTCTCAGGCAAGAATATTGGAGTGGTTGCCATTTCCGACCCAGGGGTTGAATTTGCATCTCCTATGGCTTCTGGATTGTAGACGGAGTCCTTACCTCTGAGCCACCAGGAAAGCCTTGATTCTAAATGAGGCCTTCCCTGAATTCTTACAGGCAGGCGACAAACAGGCGGCAGTACAAGGCCATGGATTTCCATTTTGCATAGAGCCAATCTGCTAAATTAATGATCAAAAGTTATACAAACTTCACAATCATAATCCGAGAATAGCCTATTACTGGATTTTACTGAAAATGCTGACCTCACATTCCACACTCACACAAAAATAGAGCCTCATGGCAGTACTGCCCAGGCCCTGTGATACAGGCATGCATGATGCTAGCTGAAATTCCACCGTTTCTGAGAAGGTGACTTTCACAACAGTGCCTCATCATTTTTGTTTTGGTTGGTTGGAGTTTCTAATGCCTATCAATCTTGCTCTTCAGTGATAAATTACTCTTGGTCCAGCGATATTATTATCCTAGCTTGATGTAATTTATTTGATTAACCCTGTAATGTGGAGTGATGCATTTTGGCATGAGGTTTATTTTTGTGCTATAATTTCCTAGTTACTAAACTAAGATACATGTGTGTTCTGGTTCAAATATGACTCCCACACCCGTGTGCGAGAGCAAATGTAAGCCCTAAACTCTACTTGAAGGGCATCACCTCCAGGTGTGATGGGCCTTCCATGTGTTTGCTCGAAGTCGCTGGCAACTTACTAACAAGATAAAAGTAGTAACACTGGGTTAGTTTAGGTTTACTTGACAAGCTTTATAACTTTCAGTCATGCATGTAAGTCCATGTGATGTTCACATGCAGTAAGTAATTCTTACATCCTACTGCCATGTGCTTCCTTTTGCTTCTCACTAAATTGATACAACCAGTGGAAAGTGGAGAGGGTAGGTCATGGAGATTTTCCCTGTTTAACTGGGCTTTCATTTTAAGAATGTTTGAGACTTATTGCCTTCAGGTAGTCTAGAAGAAAACATTGAAAAAAAAAAAATCTTGTGATTGATGAAGTTTACAATAAACCCAAAGGATTGGAAGCACTACATGTAACAAATCTTCAGACTATGGTGCTCTCTGTTCTCACCATTGCACCCCCTTGTAAGGTCTAGAGTGCCATCCTTTATCTTCAGCTTTTGGGGACTACTTCAGAAGCACAGTGAGGAAAGAAATCAGACTTTAAATAGTACTTCTGGCTCATGACAAAAGCAATGTACGTCCCTTTTCAAATTTTTCAAAAGTACAGTAAAATCCAAAGACAAAAGTACCAATAGCCCAAGGACTTCCCCGGCAGTCCAGTGGTTAAGACTGTGCACCCCCTGCAGAGGGTGTGGGTTTGATGCCTGGTTGGGGAACTAAGATTCTGCATGCTTTGTGGTATGGTCAAAAAAAAAAAAAATATATATATATATATACATCAATGGCTCAGTAGTTTTGCCACCCACCCTTGATATATTGGAATATTTAATCTGTCTTCATTTTAAGCAAATATAGGTATAAATGTAGATTCTTATTACAAACTTAGAATCATTCTGTATAGTTTTCCTGAGCAGTGTATCAAGAACATTTTCTAGGTTTATCGTTTCTTTCTTCCTAAAATACCATTTTAATCATTCTAAAACAAACATATTTATTTTAGAAAAATATTTATATATATGAATATACTGCCATTTATTTAAACAGTTCCCCAGGTCCAGGATCGTGTTGTTATAAAAACAATGCCGTGCCATCGTTGCAGCTAAATCTTTGCCCTTATCCAGATTTTCTTCACGATTAATTTCTACAACCTGGGATCACTGAGTTAAAAGTCATGAATATTCACTAACTTTTGAAACCTGTAGTCAAATGCCTTCAGAAAAGGAACCAGTCCTTTTCTGTACTTTAGAGAGAAATAAGGGATGTCGAGTGGCAGAAAGCCCAGTTTCCGGGCTCCCTTGGAAGTTTGTCCTATGGCTGGGCTCAGGGAGAACTTGCCAGCCTGCTTTGTGAAGGCGACTCCAAATAGTCGTACCATGACCTTGAACTATGGAAGGACTGCCTTTGCTTCAGACCCATTGTTGGGAATCTAGAAGGCAGTGGGAAACGTACCCGGCCTGGAGACAGGATGTCTGAGTTCAGGTTCTGAGCCACACATTAAACAGGTGACAAAACTGAGCAAATAGTCTAATATCCTTTGCCTGTAAAACGAAGGATTTGTTCTAAATGATCTCTATAATGTCTTATAACTCAAAAAGTACAAAATTCTGTCATATGTTTTAGACAAACCATCAATCTCTTCACTAACTCGTGGAAACTATGAACTGTGGACTTGGTCTCTGGGAAAGTTCCAAGTCGGGGTCCCCTAAGATTGTTGACCGTAAGAGAGGGCACACGATGACCTTCAGGGGGATAAAAGATGTTTCATGTTTCACGAACATCACATGAATTTTATCACCTGCAATTGGTGATACTGAGAAATAACCAGATTTTGGAGCCTTATTAAAAAACAGCTGTGTGACGTGTATGGAACTCCTCTATTATGGGACACTCTGAAAGCTACTGCTTATACACACTTTATGCTACAGGATAATTACCTGAAGCAGAGGTGGGAAGAGAAATCCCATTCAGGCCAGTGAGCTGTCCCAAGGGGGCAGCCAACTACTCACCCTACACAGAGACACCACGTTCTTCAGTTTTTCAACTGGAAAACAGCCCAGAAATGGTACAGCCTCTTAGCCAGATTGGAGTAGAAGACAGAAGGAGGTGAATGTGAGTTGAGATCAAATTTTATTCTTTGCTATCTGTGCTAACTTATTATTCTCACCAAATACGTAGGTTCTAAGGACAAAGATGCCACCTGCCAAGAGGTGGAGCTGGAGGCTGGCTTGTCACCCATCACTTGGCTGATTCTGGACTTCAGCTTCCCAAATTAAGAAGAAGGGAATACTGTTTAATTGTCTTTAACCATGAGAGCTATCATTTATTGCGAGCTTACTACGTCCTAGAGCCTGGGCTAATTACTTTCCAACATTAGCTGATACGGTGAAAACAACCCTATGTGTAAAACCCAACTGCCCTAATTTTAAAGACAAGGCAACTGGGCAGAAGGATGCTGAATAATTTTCCCAAAGTCCTACATGTAGGGAATGGGGGATTTTGGATCAGGATGCAGGTCTGACTTCAAAGTCAATAATCAGTTTACGAAGGATTTCAATAGAGAAGAAAAAGGATTTATAAGAGAGAAAAGTGCTGCCAATTTCAAGGCAAAAGATATTGGCATCCATGAATGAAATGGATTATTTTCTAATCGTTCTGTAATACCTGTCATTCTGGTTTATCTGCATGAGTCTTATTGTGCTTCAGTCAGACATTACATTTATTTTATATTAAATAAAATTTTCCCATTAATTAAGTATGAAAATAATTTTCATGTCAGTGTATAACATTAAAAACACTTAACCCTTAAGGTAACAGTTGATCCCTTAGGTCAATATTTCTCAAAATGTTCAAGCTCTATGTACAGCTAGGAATAAATTTCATATTGTGATTCAGTACATATCCCTACCCATACATATACAAAGCAAAATTTCATGAATAGGTATGTCTTCTTATTACACAAAATACACAATGTTTTCTATTTTGTTTTATTTTATTTTTTTCTGCTATTTGTGATGTAATAAACTTATTCATGACCTACCAGTGGGACCTGTAGTTTGACACATCTCCCTACACACTAAACATTCAGTTAATAGTGAACATCTGCTCTAGGCCGAGTGGCTGATTCTTTCATTGTCTCTTCTGCCCTCCATTCTCTCCTTCTCTGATGCTCACCCTCCAAGAGAAGAATCCAACGCTTCATATCAAATATTTTAATTTCTCAAGACTCTCCTTCACTTTCTACTCCAAGGGAAGTCTGCCCTCTAATGATACAAAAGCACTATTGATCTCAAAGACTCATCTAGCAAGTGAACAAAAAAAAGGAAATTCTGAATGTAAGATGGTTGAAAAGGACCTTGGTGGTCACTTAGTTGACACTTCTTATTTGGAACTAAGAGAAACTGGGAGACCCAGAGGCATCTGCCCCATAGACTCAGGTGCAGTGGCTGCAGGTGAGAAAGGGGTACCATCTACATCCCAATGTGGATGAGGAGGATGTTCTCTGGGACCCCAGAACTGTCTGAGACCCAGGAGCATTAAATGAGGAGAAGTACAGATAGTTACACACCAAGGTCCGAACTTGATGGAAAACAACATCTAATCCATACTCTAAGAAAGATCTCTTAATTTGGACTTATGGGAGCAAAACAGGAGGGTGCATTTAGATTTAATGCTGAATCTTTTGATCAAAACTATTAATATATCTGATAATTCTCCTAAGGGACTCCAAGAAACAGTTTGCTTTGTTGCTGTGGAGACAATAACAAGTGAAGATTTGCTCTTCCCTTCGCTGAGGAAGGGCCAGAATGGAGGCAGAATGGAAGTGGGGGCCTAATTTTCCTCATCTTTCTACTTGAGTGGTGTGCTGTGCATAGGCGTTCAGCCGTGTCTGACTCTCTGTGACCCTGTGGACTGCAGCCTGGCAGGCTCCTCTGCCCATGGGTTTTCCAGGTGAGAATACTGGAGTGGGTTGCAGCTTCCTCCTCGGGGAATCTTCCTGACATAGGGATTGAACTTGCATCTCCTGTTTCTCCTGCATTGCAGGTGGATTTATCTTTATCCACTGAACCATTGAGGGAATGTGCTGCTAAAGTGCACTGTCCCTCTTCTTTTTGCCAGATTCAGTCAGTTCAGTCGCTCAGTCGTGTCCAACTCTTTGTGACCCCATGGACTGTAGCACGCCAGGCCTTCCTGTCCATCGCCAACTCTTGCAGCTTGCTCAAACTCATGTCCGTCGAGTCAGTGATGCCATCCAACCATCTCATCCTTTGTCGTCCCCTTCTCCTCCTGCCCTCAATCTTTCCCAGGATCAGGGTCTTTTCCAATGAGTCAGTTCTTTGCATCAGGTGGTCAAAATATTGGAGCTTCAACTTCAGCATCAGTCAGATTATAAAATTTTTACTTGTCTATAGTTCTTAAACAACTACATCACCTTGTTCGATGAACACAACCAGGTCCATCTTATTAATCATACTCCCAGTGCTCAAGCAGGTTTTTCTGGGAATGAATGAATGAATATTTAAGCAGGCCAGTACTGTGCCATATATATTTGGAAATGGTGGTGGTGGCTTGGCCTCTGAGTCGTGTCTGACTCTTGTGACACCATGAACTGTAACCCGTCAGGCTTCTCTGTCCGTGGGATTTCCCAGGTAAGAATACTGGAGTGGGTTGCCATTTCCTACTCCAGGGGATCTTCCTGACCCAGGGATTGAACTCTCATCTCCTTTTTGGCAGGCAGATTCTTTACCTCTGAGCCATCAGGGAAGTCCTGTATTTGGAAATAGTCATCTGCTTATTTCCTACTTGTCCTTCACAATCCAACTTAAATATCATCTTTTACATAAAAAGATCCTCAACTTGCTCAGAAAGAATCAGAAATTGCTCTTCTGGGCTGCTTTTTCACTTTGTATTAATATAAGCCATGCTTATAGCCATTAGATTACTCAAGCATCTTTGCTCTACCATTTAACATCGAGAAGAATAGAATAAAAGTGTAATTTGACCTGACAATAAAGAAATGATGCAATAATACAAGTTAAGTGCCGAAGGGCAGGAGAAGTGGCTTGGAGCTATCACAAGCAAAAAACCCAAAAAACCAAGAAAATACAGTGTGTAAAGATTAAAAAAAAGAATAATTATCAAATATAAGGCATGCTAAGTCTGAATGCAGAATTCAGGAGTCACCCTATAAATCTAGAAAGCTAGCAATTCAGATCCAGCCCTGGTTTCTAGCGTATTCAACCTGTTTTTCTCTGGAGTCACTGGGTTGTGTAGTATCTGAGAATGACTCTGAGGAGAATCTCTTTCACGTTTGTGTCAACGTATGTGTATGTGGGCAGTACCGTTTAGGTGGGACAGCCAGGAACTATCCCCTCAAAAACATTTTCAAAAAAATCATAAAAACTCTCCTGGGATCCACTCAGCTGTTCTTATTTGTGATTGGAACAATGGACCTTCTCAAAACAGATTTTATCAGCTGCCATTCTCACAGCAGGTATGGGGACACGTCTAAATTATTTGGGGGGAAGCGGGAGCTACCCAATCCAATCCCGGTAGGACTGGCTAAGCCGAGAAATAGTCCATTGTGAGCACCTACAGTAAAGCTCACCTCCCTCAGCCCTGGCAGAGCAAGGACTTACCCATCCCCCTGCCAGACAGCGTCTTAGAAAGGCGAAAGGAATTCGGTATTATCAATGTGCTGGTTTATCAGATATGAATTCATTTGTTTTTCTCGAAATGACTTATCAGCCTGAGCAGAACTGGCTGACCAACGTGTGAATTGTGCTCCAACCTCGGGCTTCTGCGTTCCTCAGAGCCCAAGAATGTTTTATCTCTCCGTTTGGTTCCCCTGTTTGTTTGTGTTTTTTTAACTTCTTACCTATTGAGGTGCATTTCTGGGTCAGGATTCCTGTAAAGACACCAGGAATCAGTGCTGCTGCAGGAAATGCCCAGCGTAGGCTGTCCGGGGGCCAGGGTGTCGAGTAGCAAGTCAGCTCTCGTGGGAAAAGAGTGGACAGTAGGAAGTAAGATGGATTGCCTGGAGATGGCGCCTGGGCTGAGCCTCGGGGTCCTTCTTTGTGGGACCAATACCCCCCTCCCCCTCTCTGGGCACAATGGAAAATATCTAACAGAAAAGACGGCAGCCTGAGTGCTGAACCAACACACCAGGGGAAAAGGGGCTTCCTTCAGCCTAATCCCATTACCTGCATCACCTCAACTCTGGGGGTCCTGCAAGTCCCACAGGGCTTGACACGGAGCAGTCTGACCAGGGCTTGTCCCTCCCAGACTCTTTGATGACTGTCATCAATTCACCTTGTTCTGTGTTTCCAAGACATGCTCTGACCTTACACCTTTCTGGGGCCCAAGGTCAGTCTGTAGAAGTCTTCACCATGATCTGCACACAGATGTGTGAGGGGAGGCTTCATTCAAAAAAGCCTGACTTGTTTCCAACCCCTTGAACAAGGGCTTCCCAGGTGGCACCAGTGGTAAAGAACCCACCTGCCATGCAGGAGACATAAGAGACTCAGGTTCAACTCCTGAGTTGGGAAGGTCCCCTGAAGGAGGAAATGGTAACCCACTCCAGTATTCTTGCAGGGAGAATCCCATGGGCAGAGAGGAGCCTAGTGGGCTACTGTCCACAGGGTCACAAAGAGTCGGGCACAACTGAGGCAATTTACATGCGAGCACAATTTACAGTTCCAGAAATCTCTCTAAAGGTGAAATAAATGATAAGGGCTGCCAATTTAGATTGCTTATTAGAAACATTTAGTGGTTAGAGGAGAAATAGAAGTCCTTCATTTTTGTGGTTCTTGCTTTAGTCTACATCGTTGTAATTCTACATTCCTTTTCGTATTTCTAAGACTTACATTTACACAAACATGACACATCTCCTGTGAGGGAGACCTGAAATTGAACCTGAGGGGAGATTGTCAGAAATTTTTGTTACCCACAGAAATTCTTTCTTTCCAGCATGGCCCCTGCGGTTTGCAGCAACAATGTTGGTGAGGGTCATAGAATTACAAGGACGCCTCTGAGGCCAAGGCTAGACGCGCACTATCTAAGCAAGTTTATTCAGCCTTTCTTATGAAAACTTCCCAAGGAAGTGACTCCACAGACCTCCATAATGAGGTCTTACTGGAGTGTGGGGTCTGAGAATGGCTGTGAAGCAAGGAATTCAGAGTCAAGGTCGAGACTGGAGAGTGGGACACCTGGGTGGGAATGTCCTTCTGGCTTAATGCCAGCAGGAGCCAGGTGTGGGAACTCAGGTGGTCAAAGTCAAAGGCCTACAGCACTTTCGAGAGGTCAGAGCAGGAAAGAAAGGCAGGGATCCAAGGTGATCAGTCATAGGCTATCGGGAGGACAGGGAGCTGAGGTTCAGGCCGGGGAAATGCTGACAAGCTAAGAAGAAAGTCAGGTAAGACCACCTGCCAGTAGATAATGCCGATATAACTCTGATGCTTAGACAAGGTCAAGCATAAACAGGGGTAGCCTCTATGGGCCTGGGTGTGGGACTCTGGTTAGCATGTTCAGGGGAGCTATTTCTCCCGAACTATCTGGTGAGGATGAGGACCCTAACTTTAGGCATCCTTATAAGCACCAAACCTCTCCAGAAATACAAAAACCGCCTCACCTCCTTCAGCCTCAGTTTCCATTTCTCTAAACTACCAAAGTCATTAACACCAAATCCTATTCTGATTAGATTTTTCTAGAATGGCTGCTATCCAAATTCACGACTCCCTCTTACTCCATGAAGCTGTGAGACCGAAAAACTCAACAGGGAAGATATGAAGTTCTCTTAGCTGAAGCCAAGCTCCCCACCCCCACATCAAAATTCTGAATTGATTTGTTTTCTTGAAGTTCATTTTTAAAACAAGCTACATTTCTAGGAAGGGCAAGGTGCTTCCTCTGCAAACCCAGCCAAACTTAAGTAGTCTCTTCTGACTTGGAGGTTGAAAAACCGTCGGTGTAGATTTAGGAAAAAGCATGGGCCTTTATAAACCATATTTTAAAAATATATTTTAACATTGTGATAATTCTCTACACAGCCAAAAATTAAATTTTCTATTGGTTTTTGCTACTCCCTAAAAAGGGGTAAAAATGAAGAAAAAATTTCTGCATGTGGCTTTCAGTCACTGAAGTATAAAGAAATCTGTTATTTTGTATATGTTTTGATTGAATGAGAGATATGTGTAGTGTTAAAGAATTCAATGACTTTTTCCTGTGAGTTTTGAAAGTCCTTGAAAATAATTTAGAGGTTTTTCTACATGACTCAGGATAGATTTGGAGACCTTGGAAAACACTGGTAATTAGCGCTGCCGGAGGCTGTCCAGGGGCCAGCGAGTCAGGCAGGATTTCTGGTCTCATAGGAAAACACTGGACAATTAGAAGTGAGATGAATTGCCTGAAGATGGCTCCTGAGGCTGAGTGTCTGGGGCCCTTCCTCCTGAAGCCATTGTCCTATTGTTTTTTTGCTCTCTGGGCACCGACTTGAAGACAGGGCCTGGGCCAGCTGTCTTGCGTGCTAAGCCAGCATAGAATCAATCACTATACCCGAATTCGCACGTTCATTGGAGCATGTGTCACTCTTATGGCACTTCTTTCTATGTCTGTCCTTAACCTGTGTCTCTCACATCACCCCTGGATTCTGGAAGTATCTGGTGACAGGATTAGTTCTATTACTGTAGGTTCAATGTTGTCTACAGGATAAAACTGAAACCTCTTCCTTTGGCATTCTAGGCCTGCTTCCTCTGCTAAACTGATGAACCACACAAACTAATTGCTATCCCAGAACGCATCCAATATACTTCCATATGTGGGTCTTTACTCCTATCTCTACCCAGCAAGGGAGATTCTAACATCTTCTCCAGTTACTGAAATCCCACTCACTTCTCAATACATAGATCAAATCCAACTTCCACCGGGAAATCTATTCAGAGGTTCATGAGAACTTATCATCTATGTCCCACCTGCTGGGCATTTATTATCCCATGTTAAGGCTTCGACTAAATTGTATATTGTTTCCTCACCTACATATTAAGGTTCTTAGGGACAGAGACTAGGTCTGAATTTTTAAATCAATCTTTCATCTATCATTTGAGCTATTCACCTATCTAAGAAGCTTTTACTGAACATCTAATATGGGCAAGTACCACGTTGTAAGGAAAGAAAGATACATTAGATATAGCCCTTTATTTCAAGGATCTTCAAATGAACAAGAGAGCTCTTTCCATATACCAAAGTTTAAAACCTAACAAAGATTATTGATTGATGACCATTAAAAGAAGTCATATGTCATGATTAACAAAGAATGTAGAAGTATCTTGCATCAGAATCATAGAGACAACATATACACCATGGAATATTACTCAGCCATTAAAAAGAATTCATTTGAATCAGTTCTAATGAGATGGATGAAACTGGAGCCCATTATACAGAGTGAAGCCAGAAAGATAAAGACCATTACAGTATACTAACACATATATATGGAATTTAGAAAGAGGGTAATGATAACCCTATATGCAAAACAGAAAAAGAGACACAGATGTACAGAACAGACTTTTGGACTCTGTGGGAGAAGGCGAGGGTGGGATGTTTCGAGAGAACAGCATCGAAACATGTATATTATCTAGGGTGAAACAGATTACCAGCCCAGGTTGGATGCATGAGACAAGTGCTCGGGCCTGGTGCACTGGGAAGACCCAGAAGGATCGGTTGGAGAGGGAGGTGGGAGGGAGGATGGGGATGGGGAATACATGTAACTCCATGGCTGATTCATGTCAATGTATGACAAAAACCACTACAATATTGTAAAGTAATTAGCCTCCAACTAATAAAAATAAATGAAAAAAAAAAAAGGAAGTTGGAAGAGTTAAAAAAAATCATAGAGACAAGATCCCATTTTTGAAATTTAATACATGCATGACCATAAAAGATGAATTTCAGCCAACCCAACTAGACTATCAAAAGAGACTGTGTATCCTATAACTAGTGTCTCTACCTGGGAAAAGTCAGAAATAAGTGAGGCTTGTTATGCAGCAGGGCATTGAGAACTTGACATACTTGTTCTATACGAGCTGCTGAAAGATGAGGTGCTTGGCAGGAACCTCTTTAAGGCAGAAGGAAAGCAACTGCTTGGCTCCCGTTTGCAGTATCTCAGTTGTGTCCTGGAAATGTGTGACCTCAGGAATGTCCTGTGAGATGATAACTGGGGCACGACCTCTGTCCTGAAGGCCTTCCTCGCTGATAAAAAATGTGGTAAGAACAGAGCAGAGGAAATAACTTAGAGGCCCCATCAGCCCCCTGGGTTCTTATTTCCTCCGTTACCTTGAGGCCAGAATTAGCTTGATTCCTAAGAGAAGCGAATATCTGTGCTGTCAGCTCCCTTAAAAATGAACATTTTCTGTGAAGACTGGTAATAACTCTGTATTTCTGCAGATGGTCTTTACTTCTGATAAAATCATCCTCTCAGTCCTCTCCCCTTCCAAAAGATAGATTATTCCATAGGAATGAAATTGTTCCCAATGCCCACGGCTTTCTGAAGTCGATGTTACCATAACACTGCATCTCTTCTCTACTGCTTTCCCTAACATGTCTTTTTCCTTCAGTGGGTTCACCCAGTCACATTGCTTTCTAGGTTATCCCATGGCATCTCTAGAATTTAATTTTTCCAAAAATCTAGTATCCTGATGATGCTTCAGGTATTTTCCTTCTAGTTCCTTTACTTGGGCAATAGAAAATCAATAAAATCATTCCTTTAAATTCCAATTCTGCATCCATGAACTTATCTTCTGTAAGGACTCTGAGTAGAAAAGGCTTAGAGAGGATCTGAGCATTTTTAAAATAAACATTCTAAGAAACAAATATATTGAAAGAGACTTCTTCTAAATATATTTCTTGGAATTTTAAAAATACATAGGTCTCCCAAGTTAAATATTATATTTGCTGAAAGCCCAAATTATTTCTGGTGAAATCCTTTGTTCTCATCTCAAATATGATGCATCAAAACAATAGTATTGATCCCTTCCAAGAAGTTCTAGTCCTTGTGTGAACCAAACCTCCCTTTCCATATATTATAAAACTATAATAGTTGCATTGTACTAAAGTTAAATAATCCCCTGGAGGAGGGCATGGCGCATTGACGATGTGAAAATCCTGAAGCGATGAAAGCCTGAGGGAGAAGCTGCCTGCCATGAGTGAAGAGCAAGGGGCCAGTGAGGGAGCAGCGGAGTCCATGATGGTGAGGACGGTAGCTGATGAGGCGGGAAGGGAGAGTGGTGGGACGTAATCGGCATGGCTTTGATGGCCACTGGGGGTGTCAAGCTGGGAAGGCAGCGGAAAGTGTGGAACAGAAGTGTAATGTGCTCAGCCTTTGTTGTTGTTCAGTGTCCCAGTCGTGTCTGACTCTTCATTTCAGGGCATTGCAATGTTGAGACGAAGTTGGCCTGGCTGGCATTTCCAATTTAAAGAGGAAAAACGAAATGGAGATGCCACTGAAATTAGAAGACATTCTAAAGAGAAAATCATGGGCAAGAAGACAAAAAAAATCCCTTTTTACTCATTGTACAGCAATTTCTAAATGTTCCTAATAAACATTCGTGTAAGAGCATCCTGCTATTTCTTCTCCATCTTAAAGACCCCATTTCTAGCATCTATTTTGGCCATTTATTCCTATCTATATGAAAAGTACTAAACAAATCCATCTATATAGGCACAGTTCATTATTTTAAAATTATACATTTATATCTACATCATTATGACTATAGAGTATAAATTTTAAAGGAATAAAATTAAAATCAAATATGTTCTTAAAGTAATTTTTATTTCTTATTGGTACTTTATTATAAGTTTTGTTCTCTATTTATTAATAGTACCAAACAGTTTTTTGTTGTTGTTTAGTCACTAAATCTTGTCTGACTCTTTTGTGGCCCCATGGACTGTAGGCCTGGCAAGAATATTGGATTGTGTTGCCATTTCCTGCCCTGGGGGGTCAGGTAGTTCTCTTGACCAGGGATTCAACCTGCATCTCCTGCACTGGCAGGTGGGTTCCCTACCACTGAGCCACCAGGGAAGCCCCTACCAAATAATTTTTAGCTCCCACTTAAAATAGTATTAATAATGTTTGAATTCTTTTAAAACATCTTTCTATTGGCAATGGTTGATGCAAACTGAGGTTGAGGACTGAAGCCCAGAAGCAGAGCTGGCCTAGAATGGAGGCCAGTCCCTAACATCCAGGCCTAGCTCCCAGTGGGGTGAGAGGCATGGTGACTGAGGTTGGCGGGGCAGCGTGAGGGGGTGCTGTTAAGGCAGTGTGAGGCGAGACACTCCAATTACCTTTCAGACTGCTCTGTGCGAGAAAGAACTTGACTAGAGAACTGAAAGGGACCATTAAAAAAAAAAATGAGGACTACAGTGACGACTGCTGAGAGAACAAGGAGAAACTAAGAACTCAAAACAGCTTGGTGTCCCAGGAACAAAATATGAGGGCGTTACCCGTCCAGTTCAGTGAGCTGAACAGAAAAGCAGTGAGGGTCACGGCGGCATGGCTGAGAGAGAATGCCAGGAGAGAGGGAGCCCTGGGAGAAGCGGAAGACCGGAGACCAACAGGAAGGGGCGGGCGGTGGGCGGTGGGCGGCGGGGGCGGGGGGGGGGTAGCGGGGAGAAGGTGGCCATCTTTAAAGGTAGACGGACATGGAAACCCCTCCGAGGAAAGTTCTCTCAGGAACCTGGGCTTCTGGTGACCTGCTAGTGGGCACTAATCTGTAGATTTCTGTTTTATGGCTGCTATTTATCAGCCTGAGGTTCAGCCTCAGACTTAGGAAACTTCTTCAATAAGGGTTTTCTGTGAGAAAAGTTACTCTGGTTTTTCTGAAGAACTAATAGAGAAACTTATTGAATCTGTAAACTTCTCTCTCTTTCCTTCTTAATTTAAATGTATGATGGAAGCAGAGCAGATACCACCTTTAGTCTAGCCTAGATTTCGGAACTCTGGAGACAGTCTAGCATAGGGGTTAGAAACATGCATGTATCTTCGGGCCAACAGACCCAAGTTCAGACTATTCACCAGACCTGAGATTGAGGCCAGGGTGATCTCTCTAATCTTCAGTTTTCTCAACAGTAGAATGGAAATTGTAATGGTATACAACTCTTAAAATAATTGGAAACTATAAATGATAAAATACCCTCAGTAAACCTAGGATATTAACCATCATGGAGCATACAGAACACCAGTAAATTGAAAGGAGGCAGCCCAGATAATGGAGTAGGCAATGGCACCCCACTCCAGTACTCCTGCCTGGAAAATCCCACTGACGGAGGAGCCTGGTGGGCTGCAGTCCATGGGGTTGCTAAGAGTCAGGCACGACTGAGTGACTTCACTTTCACTTTTCACTTTCATGCATTGGAGAAGGAAATGGCAACCCACTCCAGTGTTCTTGCCTGGAGAATCCCAGGGACGGAGGAGCCTGGTGGGCTGCCATCTATGGGGTCGCACAGAGTCGGACACGACTGAAGCGACTTAGCAGCAGCAGCAGCCCAGATAAGGAATAAATGTACAAATATGGCAAAACAGACTTGAAACAGTGCCAAATAAGGACAGCCCCAGAAAGTTCAAGACTCAGACTGAGTGAGCTAGGAACCTGGGAGTCTATCTGCTGGTTCTCGGTACACAACAAAAGGTCTGCTGTACTCGTTAAGCATCCATCTTAATCGTCTTCAGGGCAGACTCCGAAAATGCTCTTCCTCTTTTCAACACTCCGACTAAAGCGGTCACAAATAGGCTCTAGTATAAGGAGGAGGCACAGAGCACAAGTATGTTTGGGGAAGAACTGAATTTGCCCACCGCCCGCCCCTGAGCTATTGCAGGCTGAGTGTCCTCACAGGTGCCTGTACATATATGTGCTCTTAAGTCCATAACCTGTGTGTGTGTGTGTGTGTGTGTGTGTGTGTGTGTGGTGGGAGGTAAGCCTATTTCAGAGAGCATCTTTAATAGTATTTACAACCTGGAATAATCCAGGTAAACTTAATCTCTGATGAAGGTAAAATAGGATTTTATAATCTCCACAGGACAATCTTAGATTCCCTCTGATAGGTTAAAAATTAGTAACTAGGGGACTTTCCTGGTGGTCCAGTGGTTAAGAATCTGCCTGCCAAAGCAGGAGACATCTGCCAATGCAGGTTTGATCCCCAGTTCGGGAAGATTCCACATGCTGCCCATGGGCTACAGCTACCAAAGCCCATGTGCCTAGATCCTGTGCCCCACATTGAGAAGTGCACACCCTGCAACTAGAGCAACTCCCACTTGCTGCAACTAGAGAAATCCTGCAAGCAGCAATGAAAACCCAGGCAGCCATGAATTAATTAATTAAAAATAAATTTAAATGATGGATCTTTAAAAAAAAATAACTCAGTGGATAAGAATAGCTGTGAACTTTCAGGGAATGGATGAAATACCAGCAAGTAGATGAATTCCCTATAATTTATGAATTCAAGACAGAAATCTGAGCTATTAGTAGTTTCCATTAGAGTTCAATTTTCCATGGTTCTTTAAACTTTGAAGAATTTACGATGCTGGCTTTACAATGTTTCATTTCACTGTTATTACCATCAATTTACATTTGTGTTTTGCTCTGAGTATGTTTATTTTCTGAGTCCCTACTTAGAGTGAAAATGGCGTTAATAATTTCCCAAAGACTTGTCCTCTCATGGAGCAGTGTGTGTGTGTGTGTGTGTGTGTGTGTGTGTGTGTGTGTGTCTGTCTATGAAAGAAAGACGAGGTGCTGGCTGGTTTTTCAAGACTCCGGTCTAACTCAGTATGCATAGGTTATAATTAATATACAAAGCTGTATGCACTTTGTTAAAATAAACTTGAAGGGGATCAATGGAAAAACATTCTGAGTTTTATTGGAGTCTTAAAATTATGTATTAGTTCCCATTGTACAAGGAGCCCATGCTTCTTACTATCTGGTTTTCTTGTGAATTCTCAAACCTGATAAAAATCAGAAGCTTGTGATTCTCAAGGGTCCCTCCAAGACAAATGGACAGGTCCTGAAAGAAACCAAGAGAGGATTTTTATAAAAGTCAGAGTATGTTTAAAATAATTAAAAATAGGCTTTTTGGAGAACTAGACGTGTAGAGAATTATTATTTGCCCAATGTAGAGAAAGAGCAAGACAAGACTTAAACATGTCATTGTGCTGGATCCAATACTACAGATCATAAACATCTGCTTCTTGCAGAAAACATGAGATGAACCCCTCACATGTAATGGCTCCCTTCTTATTTATCATTTCTGAAAAAGGATTATGTTGACCAAAGTGAGAAGTAGGCAGTGCCACAAGAGTTAAAGAAAGGATTAAGATGGTTTGAAACTTAGATGCCTAGAATTTTTATATTCTATACAAATTTAAATAAAAATAAGAGTCACCACACTTGGAGCTTCATGAAGTACTGGTGCTGAGGATGAAGATGAAAGTAGCATTGTGCTATTTCCAATTCTAGCATATGAACACCCACAACATTATTGTCTCTACTTACAGTGGACACCATTAAAATTCTGACCTCAGCAGCCAAGCACCCAGGAGAAGGCATGGTTGAATAAAGGCTTTTTTGTGAAAATGCAGGAATTTCCTAATTATGTTGGTTATTTTATCTCAACACCTGGGAAACGACCCTAACCTGAACAAATTGGTAAACGGAGCCAGCAAGCAACTGCTGTGTGACAGGAAAGTAACTCTGATTACCAGGAAGATGACAAAATTCAGATCTGGATTTTGGCCGGTGAATCTGGACACACCCACAAGGAAAGCAGGGCTTCCCTTGTGGCTCAGCTGGTAAAGAATCCGCCTGCAATGTGGGAGACCTGGGTTCGATCCCTGGGTTGGGAAAATCCCTGGGAGAAGGCACAGGCTACCCACTCCAGTATCCTGGCCTGGAGAAGTCCATGGGCTGTATAGTCCATGGGGTCACAAAGAGTCAGACACGGCTGAGCGACTTTCACTTTTCACAAGGAAACTGGGGAGGGGAAGAGAGAAAGACGTTACCATTGGAGGTCTGGCTCCTGGTATGATTCAGGTATCCCATCCTTGGTCCAAACCAGCCTGGTGAGCCACATGAAGAGAAGGATGCCCTGGTTAAGGACAAACCTCCATCAGCCAGATGTAATGAAGCCACAGCTGCTGCTGTGGCCAACTCAGCACTTCTCCAGGAAAGGTTCTGCGACGTGCGGTGATGCTGAGAGTTGCCGAGCCAGGGTACATTGGTCTTCCTCCAGCTGCTTTGTTCAAACAGGCTGGGGAAGCTTTCCAGATGTGCGGAAGGCTGGTTATACTTCACAGAGAGAACTCTTTATGTCTTTCTAACACATTATGAAGACCCCCTCAGAGAGAGGAGGAAGGCGCTTTGCTTCGACAGCCTGTATCCATGTCTCATGTGGACACTATGTGTCCATATGTTGTCCGCAACCCCAAAAGCCTCCTCTGATGTCTGTCTGGCATGACCATGAGTTTAAGAGAGACAGAAAGCACCCCAAATGTTGGATCTGAAAGGACACTTATCCTGAAAGACAAGAGAAGAATGGAGACCATGGTGTTGACCCACCTCTTTCACACGGTCCTTCCCTAAAGGCACAAGGGAAATGTTGGTGGGCAAAATGCCCAGGAGCTTTTGGTGGAGGAGGAGGAGGGAATCCCTGAAAGAGCAAGAAGCTGGCTGGCATGCATAGAAGGCACGATGACATCAGTTTTGTATTTTGGAACCTCTCCCTCAGCAAGCAGAAGTGTGTGCGTCCTTTAGCAGAATTTGCATGAAAAAAAATGGCAACTGAACATGTGAAGACAGAAACCACTGGTCTCAGCCCCGCAATACTGTCTCCATTTGGCAAGGGTCTGCATCAGGGTGTCTGCCCGGCTGTGCTGAAGGCTCACAGCCTGCTTTGCAAATCAGTGACTTTCCTAGCATTTTGTCAGCCAAGTGGAGTCCTACATTCTCTTTCTTAGGCAACAAATCATCTCCAAACTTTTGCTAGCCTTAAAGACCTTACAGTTTACTTAAGGGTACAAACACGCACACAAATCCGGCAGACTGTCACAGGTGTTATGACAGAGAACCATGGCTCTTCAACCCAGATCCTCCTGTGAACTCCAGACTTCAGTACTCAGCCTTCTACGTGAAGTCTTCACTGAGTCACTGAGTGTGCAGCCCAAGCTTCCTACGGTCCTCATTCCCTCCCAGAGCTGCTCCTCCTGGGGATTCCACATGGCAGGAAGTAGCAACCCCAGCCTCCCCAGTCGCTCAACCTAAAACTTTGAAATCATTTTTAATTTGCTTTCTCTCTCACCCTTTCCACCTCCCTCACAGCTAACCCTTTAATAGATCTGTGGACTCTATTTTCAGAAGGCATCCTAAATTCCAGCACTTCTCAGCACGTCCCCTGCTGGAACCCGGGTAGACATCACCATGATCTTTTTCTGGTTCCTGCAACACTGTGTGTCTGGCTTCTTTGTTTCTATCCTAGCTTTCAGCACAGATCCACGGTGACCTCTTAAAACATGTCAGATCACATTAGTGTTACACTTGAAACTCTGGAAGTCTGACCATTAGGTCCAGTTTTTCATATACCATCTCCATACAATGGAGATAGTATACTAACATTCAGTGGATTAGGTAATACTCAGTTCATTAAAAGACCCTCATAACCATTTCATCTCCCGTGATCAAGTATAAACTGGAATTGCCTTTTAAATAGAGATTTGTTGGCAGAAAAGGGCACATGCATGTTCAGTCCCTTCAGTTGTGTCCTACTGTGTGTGACTCCATGGACTGTAGCCCACCAGGCTCCTCTGTCCATGGGATTCTCCAGGCAAGAATACTGGAGTGGGTTGCCATGCCCTCCTCCACAGGATCTGAAGTGAGGGGAAATCTCCAATGTACTTAAGGGAAAAAAAATTTACAAAATGTGACCTTGAGGCTTCGCTGGTGGTCCAGTGGTTAAGAATCTGCCTTTAATGCAAGGGACACCTGTTTGATCCCTGGTCATGGAAGATCCCCAGAGAAGGCAATGGCACTCTACTCCAGTACTCTCGCCTGGAAAACCCCATGGATGGAAGAGCCTGGTGGGCTGCAGTCCATGGGGTCACTAAGAGTCAGACATGACTGAGCGACTTCACCTTCACTTTTCACTTTCGTGCATTGGAGAAGGAAATGGCAACCCACTCCGGTGTTCTTGCCTGGAGAATCCCCGGGACAGGGGAGCCTGGTGGGCTGCCGTCTATGGGGTGGCACACAGTCGGACACGACTGAAGCAACTTAGCAGCAGTAGCAGCAGCATGGACGATCCCACGTACCGTGGAGCAACTAAGCCTGTGCACGGGTACTGAGCTTACCCTCTGCACCTACTGGAGCCCATGAGCCTGGAGCCCGCGCTCTGCAATAAGAGAGGCCGCCACAATGAGAAGCCCACACACTGCAATTAAAGAGTCCTCCCACTCACCGAAACTAGAGAAAAACTGTGTGCAGCAACAAAGACCCACCACAGCCAATAAATAAATAAATGAACCTTAAAAAAAAGTGACCCCAGGTTTTCAGACTGCATTAAGCTATGATTTAAGAGCAAGTGAAAAATGAAGATATTTTCTTTTGTAAGTAGATACAGTGAATAAGGGAGGATTGACTCTTGTTCATCAAAGGAAAGAAAAGAGTGAACACTAAAGGAAATAGTAAGCTCCAAAGGCGACAAAGTGGTATAAAGTCATGGCAAGTACAAGGAAATGTTCAATGGAAACATAAAGAATGTTGGCAACACTTTTTTCTTCTGTATTGAAGATGCACTGAACCTAAGACATACACCAGGCCTCCTTGGAGGCTCAGATGGTAAAGAATCACCTGCAATGTGGGAGACCCAGGTTCAATTCCTGGGTCAGGAAGATCCCCTGGAGGAGGGAATGGCTACCCACTCCAGTATTCTTGCCTGGAGAATTCCATGGACAGTGGAGCCTGGCAAGCTATAGTCCATGTGGCCGAAAAGAGTTGGACATGACTGAGTGACTAAACAACTGAGGGGAGAAAGAGCATGCCTCAGAACCTTCTCTTCCTTAGGGAGGAGTGTACGGATACTGATTAATGGTTTGTTTTGCCTTATGTGGCCTTTTTTGCACACATGACAATGTTTATTTTATTCATGAAAATTGCATGTTTTTAAGATGTACATGATTTGATACACATATGCATAATGAAATAACTATCAAGGTAATTAACACTGGTATCTTTTTTGTATGTGATGAGAGCACCTGAGATCTACTCAGTAAATTTTCGGCATTCAATGCAATATTAACAACTATAATCTCCAGGCTGTACATGATATCTCTAGACTTATTCCTCCTACATAAGTGCCACCTTCTACCCTCTGATCAACATTCCTCCATCTCCCCTACTTCCCAGTTTCTGCTAACTACCATTCTACTCTCTGCTTCTATGTATTAAGTTTCTTTAGATTGCACATGCGGATGAGATAATGCAGCCTTTTGTCTTTCTGTGTCTGGTTAATTTCATTTAGCCTAACGTCTTCCAGATTCATCCATATTGTTGCAGATGGCAGAATACCCATTTTGAAGGCTGAATAATATTCCATGGTGTAAATGCAGCACAGTTTCTTTATCCATTTATCTGTGAATGGACATAGACTATTTCCCAGTCTCGGGTATTGTGAATAATGCTGCAATGCACAGGAGGGCATGAGAGTGGAGATGTCTCTTTCAGATGCTAATTTCATTTCCTTTTGGTATATATCCAGAAGAGGGACTGCTGGACCATATCATAGTTCTATATTTAGCTTTCTGAGGAATCTCCATTGTTTTCCATAATTGCTACAAACAATTTAAATTCCTACCAGCAGTGTACAAGTTTCCATTTTCCTTCACATACTCACCAATACTTTTTTTAAACTTCATTAGAAAATTAAACTAAGCATGTAGGTAAAATTTAAGAATGACCATTGACAGGATCCCATTATAAAAATTAAAATATCTCTCCTTTATGTTGGTAAATAGTTATGGAGAGAAAAGCTACTTGGAGGCAGTTAGAATGGTTCTCGTTGTAACAATTAACAATAAAAGCATTAATATAACAAAGATCAAAGTAAATTTAAAAATTAAAGGGAGAAAATTAAGTAATAAAGGTAAAACTGTAATGACAGTTTGTAAATAAGATAAAACCAAAACTAAAAACAGATCAAATAGATAAAATGTCATAAGTAAAAATAATAATTAAAAGGGATGCAGTACAGAGTTAGCTGAAAGACTCTAATTAGAGTTGTAAAAATTGCTAAATATCTAATATTTATTGAGTGCCTATTTTATCTCAATCACCATATAACAACTTCACATGTGATTACAAAGACACTGTCACTTTATTCTTCATCTCAAGAGGAAAGGGCTTAATATTCCAATATTCAGTATAAGGTCTGCTATAGGCTTTTTTTCCTGCAGACATTTTTTTATCAGATTAAGGAAATTCTTTATTTCCTGTTTTTTTAGAGTTTTTGTTAGATGCTTTTTTCTTGTACGTGTTATGATAATCGTTGATTTTTCTCAGTGTTAATATGGTAAAAAATCCAACTTGCTATGGTATATTATCCTTTACAATATCACTGAGTTTGTTTCACTAAATTCTTAAAGGAACATTACATATATGTTCCTGAGAGCGATTGGTCTGTAATAATCCTTTCTTGTAATGTCCTGGTCAGTTTTAAAACCAATGCTATGCCACCTCTTGAAGAGTGTAAGTGTTCCTTCTCTTGCTTTCATATCTTTTTAAAATGGGATATAATTTCATAGAGTGATATGTATAGATATTGAATATTCTGTTTGATAAGTTTTGACAATTGTATGTACCCAAAACAAGATATAAACATTACATCAGTCTAGTAATTCCTCTCCATTTACTCCCACCCAGATGAAGGTTATTTTGTACCCTCAGCATTTGCTATTCTTTATTTCCTCTAACATTTTCATGTTTCCACCTGGAATCCTTTTTTGTTTTTAGGTCTGAAGGATTGGGTTTAATGTCCTTTAGTTTTTCCTTTGGTGCAGCCTGTTTTTCACTAATTATCCAACTCTTTGTCTGAAAACATATGTATTTCACCTTCATTTTTGAAGAAAGTTTTTTCTGCATGTTAATTTTTTTTTGAATTTAAATTGGTTATTGTTTTCTTTCAATGCTTGAAAAAATACTGTAGTTATTAAATCATGATGGAACTGTTGCATCAATAGACAAATCAATAGAATATAATAGAAAATCTAGATATAAGTGCAGAGATAACTACTGGTAGTATATGATAAAATTAGCATTTTAAAATCATGAGAAAAAAATACAGGTTATTAAGTAATGATGTTGGAGCAACTAGAGAAATTTGGAAAAAGAGTAGCATTTCATCCATGTCTTTTATCTTATATCAAAATTAATTCCAGGCTTATCACAGATTTAAACATAAAAATAGAAAGAAAACACTAAAGGAAAATAAAACAGGAGATTTAAAATACATACTCCTTAGAGTAAAGGGGGCCAAGCCCAAGTCGCTAAGTCATGTCCGACTCTTTGTGACCCCATGGACTACACAGTCCATGGAATTCTCCAGGCCAGAATACTGGAGTGGGTAGCCATTCCCTTCTCCAGGGGATCTTCCCAACCCAGGGAGCGAACCCAGGTCTCCCACATTGCGGGCAGATTCTTTACCAACTGAGCCACAGGGAAGCCCAAAGAGAGCTAAGTACACATCAAAATCCATGTTGAATCAGAAGCCATAAAACAAAATATCAACAAATTTGAAAAGTTTTGCCTGGTAAAATGATGATAAGCTAAAAGTCTCAAAATACACTAAATCAAGAAATTCAGGGACTTCCCTGGAGATCCAGTAGTTAAGGCTCCTAATGTCCAATGCAGGGAGTGTGTGGGTTTGATCCCAGGTCCGGGAACTAAGATCCCACATGTTTTGCAGTGTAACCAAAAAATTGAAAAAAAAAAAAAAGGAAAGAAAGAGTGTTCATAACTTACATGAAGTAAAGAGCTAATTCTCTTAACATAGACTTCCTTGGTGGTCCAGTGGTTAAGACTATGCTTCCAATGCAGGGGCCAGGGGTTTGATCCCTGGTCAGGGAACTAAAATCCCACATGCCACAGAGCCAGGAAAAAAAAATCCTATAAATGAATATGACAAAAATCAATCGCTAAATGAAAAAAAAATGGCAACAATATACAAATAATCAGTCACTGCAGATTCTTAAACATACGTTGTTTAGATACTAGGTCATGTCCAACTCTCTGTGACCCCATGGACTGCAGCACATGGGGCTTCCCTGTCCCTCACCACCTCCTGGAGTTTGCTCAAACTCACATCCATTGAGTCAGTGATGCCATCCAACCATCTCATCCTCTGTTGCCACCTTCTTCTCCTGCCTTCAATCTTTCCCAGCATCAGGGTCTTTTCCAATGAGTTGGCTGAAAAGATGTTTATCTTCATTTGCAATAAAAGGAATGCAAATATAAACTTCACTGACATACCATTTTCAACTTTCTTATTTACAAGGACCAAGTAGTTTACTTACACACAAGCTGGTGAAAATGTCCAGAAATAAGCACTTTTATTGTTTTGGGGAGTATAAACTGGTACAACTTCCGTGGAGGGATGACTAAGATCATTTTCTCATTCCACAGATATTTATTATGAATATCATTATGCTATTGGGACCAGGGATGTTCTTAGAGATCTTATATTTAGCTCAGAAAACACTAATTAAGTGAGCACCTATAATAAAAAGTAATACATTTAATGAGAGAGCCGTAACTGAATGTCAGGAAGAGTATTCCAAGAGAAACAATATTTAAGTTGAATCCTGAAAAGAGGGTATTAGTTGAAAATACAGATTACTTCTCTACCCTCCTCCGCCTTGCTGTGTGTCAGAGTCACATCTCCCACACCTCTTATCCTGTGGCTGCAATAAGAAGCCAGGTGGGAAGCCAAAGGCAGTTCAGTTCAGTCTCTCAGCTGTGGCTGACATGTTGCGACCCCATGGACTGCAGCACGCCGGGCTTCCCTGTCCATCGCCAACTCCCAGAGCTTGCTTAAACTCATGTCCATCAAGTCGGTGATGCCATCCAACCATCTCATCCTCTGTCGTCCCCTTTTCCTCCCGCCTTCAATCTTTCCCAGAATCAGGGTCTTTTCCAAGGAGTCAGTTCTTCACATCAGGTGGCCAAATTATTAAACTTTCAGCTTCAGTATGAGTCCTTCCAATGAATATTCAGGACTGATTTTCTTTAGGATTGACTAGTTTGATCTCCTTGCAGTCCAAGGGACTCTCAAGAGTCTTCTCCAACACCACAGTTCAAAAGCATGAATTCTTCAGCACTCAGCTTTCTTTATAGTCCAACTCTCACATCCATACATGACTACTGGAAAAACCATATCTTTGACTAGATGGACCTTTGTCAATAAAGTAATGTTTCTGCTTTTTAATATGCTGTCTAGGTTGGTCATAGCTTTTCTTCCAAGGAGCAAGCGTCTTTTAATTTCATTGCTGCAGTCACCATCTGCAGTGATTTTAGAGCCCCCCACCCCTCAAAATAAAGTCTCTCACTATTTCCACTGTTTCCCCATCTATATGACATGAAGTGATGAGACCAGATGATCTTAGTTTTCTGAATGTTGAGTTTTAAGCCAACTTTTTCACTCTCTTCTTTCACTTTCATCAAGAGGCTCTTTAGTTCTTCTTTGCTTTCTGCCATAAGGGTGGAGTCATCTGCATATCTGAGGTTATTGATATTTCTCCCAGCAAATCTTAATTCCAGCTTGTGCTTTATCCAGCCCAGCATTTCTCATGATGTACTCTGCATATAAGTTAAATAAGTAGGGTGACAATATATAGCCTTGACGTACTCCTTTCCCGACTTGGAACCAGTCTGTTGTTCCATGTCCAGTTCTAACGGGTACTTTCTGACCTGCATACAGATTTCTCAAAAGGCAGGTCAGGTGGTCTAGTATTCTCATCTTTTGAAAAATTTTCCACAATTTGTTGTGATCCACACAAAGGCTTTGGCATAGTCAATAAAACAGAAGTAGATGTTTTCCCAGAACTCTCTAGCTTTTTCGATGATCCAACAGATGTTAGCAATTTGATCTTTGGTTCCTCTGCCTTTTCTAAAACTCGCTTGAACATTTGGAAGTTCACAGTTTATGTACTGTTGAAGACTGGCTGGAGAATTTTGAGCATTACTTTATTAGCGTGTGAGATGAGTGCAATTGTGTGGTAGTTTGAGCATTCTTTGGCATTGCCTTTCTTTGGGATTGGAATGAAAACTGACCTTTTCCAGTCCTGTGGCCACTGCTGAGTTTTCCAAATTTTCTGGCATATTGAGTGCAGCACTTTCACAGCATCATCTTTTAGGATTTGAAATAGCTCAACTGGAATTCCATCACTTCCACTAGCTTTGTTTGTAGTGATGCTTCCTAAGGCCCACTTGACATTGCATTCTAGGATGTCTGGCTCTAGGTGAGTGATCACACCATCATGGTTATCTAGCTCATGAAGATCTTTTTTATACAGTTCTTCTGTTTATTCTTGCTATCTCTTCTTAATATCTTCTGCTTCCGTTAGGTCCGTACCATTTCTGTCCTTTATCACCCATCTTTGCATGAAACGTCCCTGTGGTATCTCTAATTTTCTTTTTTCTCTATTTCTTTGCAGTGATCACTGAGGAAGGCTTTCTTATCTCTCCTTGTTATTCTTTGGAACTCTGCATTCAAATGGGTATTTCTTTCCTTTTCTCCTTTGCCTTCAGCTTCTCTTCTTTTCTCAGCTATTTGTAAGGCCTCCTCAGACAACCATTTTGCCTTTTTTCATTTGTTTTTCTTGGGGATGGTCTTGATCCCTGCCTCCTGTACAATGTCATGAACCTCCACCCATAGTTCTTCAGGAACTCTGTATATCTTATCTAATCCTGTGAATCTATTTGTCATGTCCACTGTATAATTGTAAGGGACTTGATTAAGGTCATACCTGAATGGTCTAGTGGTTTTCCCTACTTTCTTCAAGTCTGAATTTTGCAATAAAGAGTTCAAGATCTGAGCCACAGTCAGCTCTCCATCTTGTTTTTGCTGACTGTATAGAGGTTCTCCATCTTTGGCTGCAAGGAACAGAATCTATCTGATTTTGGTATTGACCATCTGATGATGTCCATGTGTAGAGTCTTCTCTTGTGTTGTTGGAAGAGGGTGTTTGCTATGAACACCACGTACTCTTGGCAAAACTCTGTTAGCCTTTGCCCTGCTTCATTTTGTACTCTAAGGCCATATTTGCCTGTTACTCCAGGTATCTCTTAAATTCCTACTTTTGCATTCCAGTCCCCAGATGGCGAGGAAAGGGGGAAAAAAGTGTGGTATTTGCCCCACCTCCTTTTTCTTTCAGTAAGTTCCCAAGCAAGAGCTGCCTCCCCTCCATAGCTTCAGGTCTCACAAGGTGTCTCCTCTCTCAGTGTCTGCTCATATTTTAGCATCTGCTTGGTTTCTGAGATCAGAGAATACCATCTTCTCCTTCGGTTGCCTCCAGGCATAAGGATGGTAACTATTTCTTTTTCTTGGCAGCCTCTGACTTGTGTCACCTCCTCTGCTTGCTTCCTCAGTCCTTCCATCATGTCTGTGGCCAATTCCCTATATTAAATTTCTTTCTGTCTGAAACTACAGTGGTTTTTCATTTCCCAGAGTGGACCTTGACTGGTATACAAGAGAAGGAGGGCTAATGCTACAGAGAGAATACACCGTGCCATGCCATAAAAGTCTAGCTAGAGGAATAGAAAAAAAGAAATAGGATGGAGGGAGGGGTGGGAAAGAGAAGTGATATGATTCAAAGTCAAGTTTTTCAGGCGGGATTTTTTTTTTCAGGAGTATCACCCTAGGGGGTAGACTAGAAGACAGAGTCCGGTCAGCGGCCTGCAGTGGTCATTTAGGCAAATGATAATGGTAGCATGAAAGGAGATGGTAGCCGCGGAGATAGAGCGTGAGTGGACCTGCGGGACACAGTAAGCCCCCTGCATACGAACCTTCAAGTTTCAAACTCTCAAAGATACAAACGTGCTTTTGCAAGTCCGGTCATGTAAGTTCACGTGGGTACACTGCCAAGCGTGTGCATCCTCTACAAGTGTTTCTGCCTTTGCTGTATGGTGTTGTATATTGTCCAGTAATTATTTCAAGCCCAGGATGTCCAGAAGCGAGGGAAAAAACAGCTGTGATGTAGCTGGGACTAGTGTACTTTTTCAAGATACAGTACTGTTAGATTTAAAATGTCTTCCTTAATTATTGTGTTTGTTTTCTGTGTATTATTTGTGAGCAAAGTATTATAAACCTATTACAGCACAGTCGTATGTAGCCAATTGTGTTGGTTGGGAACTTTGTTGGGATTTATAGACCGATCGATGCTGAAACTCCAATACTGTGGCCACCTGAGAAGAGCCAACTCTTTGGAAAAGACCCTGACGCTGGGAAAGATTGAGGGCGGGAGCAGGGGGTGATAGAGGAGGAAGTGATTGGCTGGCAGCATCCACCCAATGGACATGAGTTTGAGCAAGCTCCAGGAGCTAGTGAAGGGCAGGGAAGCCTGGCGTGCTGCCGTCCATGGGGTTGCTGAGAGTTGGACACGACTGAGTGACTGGACAGCCGTGAATAAGTTGGACTTCCGAGCACCCTCAGAATGGAACTCGCCTGTATGTAGAGGACTTATTGTTTTGTTTTTTTTTTTGGACTTATTGTTTTTTAGGAATAAGAATGAGTACAATTTGGTGGTTAATTGAATAGATGGAGAGAGAGAAAGGAATGCAAAACCACTCCCCTTTCCCTCCATTCTCTCCTCGTCTGATTGCATAAAGAGTGTTACAGAGCAAGCTTTTTTTTTAGCACTCTCATTTGGGGATTCCTCGTTGAGTTATTCATAACCTGCCCTAAAAAATCAGGTGAGACATTGGGGTATTTCCACATGGATTTTCAAGCCTTTTATACCTGGGATCCTGTGAGAGATTATCAACCTAATACCTGCTGGACACCTGAGGTAGGTTGGTGCTACCTTGCCAGATATAAATGAAGCCTTTGTTTGAGCCATTGGTTTATTGAGGTTAGTCATACAAAGGGATCCTTGTACAACCCAGACTTATCCATAATAAGGAAAATGCCAAAGTCACTACTACAAAGTTCAATTTAAAAAAATTTATTGCTGCCTGTCCTAACTAGCTTCTAATCATTTATTGAAATTATTCTGGGAAATTGGAGTAAGTAAAAAAAAATTTTTTTAAATAAAAAAATAAACAAAAGTAGATAAGAGTGATTCACATTGCAGTTAAGAAAGGAAGGAAAGGGTCACTCTAAAGAGAATAGGCTATAAATCTTCATCAAGCTTCTAAAGTTTGAAAGCTGAAGGTTTGTTGTTTACAATTTGTCTCCCTTTCATAATGAACTGTTGGAAAGAAGTCGTTTGGAAGGGTGAAGGAAGGACAGGGAGGAGTGGTCAGAAACCATAGAAATCCTGATTTTCCATTGTGAATCAGCTAGAAATTTTAACCATCCTGAAGGCTCTTGAGGGACCTGCAGTCCACTTCCTGCAGTGATAATGCAGTGGGATATTCAAGAGCAACTCTGGAGTCTTGCTGACGGGAGTTCAAATCCCGACTGCACAGTCTGGGAGTAGCATCAGGCTGCTACTACTACTAATGGGACAGTTTCCTTAACATCTCTCTTCCTCAGCATCCTCATCTATAAAATGAGACATCAATAGCAAGATTAGTAAATAATTCCATGTCCAATAGCATCAAAAAGAATAAAATAATAGGAATAAACTTAATCAAGGAGGCAAGGACTTGTACACTGAAAACTACAAAACATTGCTGAAAGAAATTAAAGACAAAAATAAATCAATGACATTCTGTGTTCAAGGCTTGGAAGATAGCATTGGTACCACGTCAGTACTCCCCAAAGTGACCTACAAACTCAATGCAATTCCTATCAAACTCCCTGTGACCTTTTTTTTTTTTTGCAGACTTAGAAAAATTCATGATAAACTTCATATGGACTCTCAAGGAACCCCTGAATAACCAACCAAAACCATCTTGAAAAAAGAACGAAGTTGGAGATCTCATACTTCCCATACAAAGACAAGGATTTGCAAGTGAAAGTACTAGTTCAGTCGTATCCGACTCTTTGCAAGCCCATGGACTGTAGTCCACCAGGCTCCTCTGTCCATGGGATTTTCCAGGCAAGAATACTGGAGTGGTACTAACAACAGTGTGGTAGTAGGATAAAGACAAACATTTAGAGCAATGCAATTGAGTCGAAAACCTAGAAATCAACGTTGGAATACAGGGTCAAATGATTTTTGACAAGGATTCCAAGACCATTCAATGGAGAAAGGGCTGTCTCTTCAATAACTGGTATTGGGAAAGCTGGATGTCTGCACACAAAAGAATGAAGCTGGACCGTCACCTTACATCCTAAACAAAAATTAACACAAAATGGACCAAAGACCTAAATGTAAGAGCTAAAACTATCAGAAGAATAGTAAGATTAAATGCATCTGAAGCCTGGAACCAGCAAATGGTCCAATCTCTGCAAAAATCAAGCATGCATGCACAGCTCCATCAGGCACAGAGTTCTGTTTGCTCTATTGAGCCATGCAGTGCAGAGAGGGGCTTGTTGGAAACCAAACCAAAAAACTGCAAAAGTAAAGTGGAGAAGGATAAAGACAAAGAGGCCACTACAGTTACACACCCTAAGAATTGAATCAAATATTATAGTTCATGAAGAGTTGGAAGTCCCTCTAAACATTGGAATAAGTTCCAGTGAAGGGACATTTGCTACCCCACAAGACAATCCAGGTTCTCTTTCAAGCTCAAGTTCCTTCTCTATGTTTCTTCATAGTTATCTGCCTCTCTACAGCATCTACTCCTTGGTAGAGTTCCACCCTCCCTCAAGACAACTTTAATATGTATTTGGAGATACTTATCATGAATCTTTGGACAGACATCTCCCCAGTCTTAGCCAGGAGGTGGACTCAGCTCAAGGCAGATGAGGCCTATGCGACAAAGCTGCTAAAAAGGAAATTAATACACAATGAACCTACTCTATTGAAGGTACAAGGAAAACAAGAGTCCTCCTGCACTCTGTATATCCCAGAAAATAGAGCTTTGTGTGAATAATTGATCGCCTGATAAATCAAAGAATGCAAGAAGGGCAACCAAATAAGGAGTGTAGAACCATACAGAAAATAGTCATTTACATTTCAAGCGAAGAAAAAAATTAAGTTAGACAGACAGGTCTTAATGTCTTTTTCAAGTGTCCAAAGGATTGTTGTAGAGAAGGAGTCTTTCATTTTTAAACTTACAAATTGAACCATAAAGGATATGAAATGGCCAGAAGAAGGATTGATCATATACATTGTTTTAGAGATGACAACTAAGATAAAATGTGTAGAAGTTAGAGCAATATAGACAGAGGCTCAAATTAAGGGAGATCTATTTTAAAATTAGAACCAAGAAAGAAACATTTTCCCCAAAGATCAAGCTCCCGATTCTTTGCAAGGCCTGTAGCTCTGTTCTCTAAATAGCCTGCGTCAGGTGAGACCATCCACGTAGTATCCAGCACCGAGATGCTAGGACCTTTACTGTCTCTCAAGGCAGCTTCTTCAGGTTTCAGAGCAATGTGAGACACTGCATCCTTTTTTAAAATTGAAGGAGAGTTGATTTACAACGTGCGGTTTCAGGTATTCAGCCAAGGGATTCAGTTCTACATATATATTCTTTTTCAGATTCTTTTGCCATATTATTACAAAATATGGAGTACAGTTTCCTGTGCTATACAGTAGGTCCTTGTTGGTTATCTACTTTATATACAGTAGTGTGTATAACTTACTCCCTAATTCCTAATTCATCCCCCTCACGCCCACAAATTTTCCCCTTTGGTACCCATGTGTTTGTTTTCTCTGCCTGTGAGTCTACCTCCATTTTGTAAATAAGTTCATTTGTATAATTGCATTCTGATGAAACTCTTGTTCATCAAAGATTATCTTGGATCATATGCATTGATTATACAAAGATTATCCTGGATCCCACAGGGAATGATTTTCATCCCCTTCTTCTAGGGTTCAGAAACAAACGGCTGAAAGACAAATAAAGAAACTTCCTTTGGCATACTTCTACTCTTATCCATTTATATTTTTGCTGTATAGATTCCTAGACACTAATCACATAGAATTGCTCAGCTCCAGGCATCACTTCATGGCAAATAGATGGGGAAACAATGAAAAGAGTGAGAGACTTTATTTTCTTGGGCTCCAAAATCATTGCAGGTGGTGACTGTAGCCATGAAATTAAAAGATGCTTGCTCCTTGGAGGAAAAGCTGTGACCAACCTAGACAGCATATGAAAAAGCAGAGACCCTGCCAACAAAGGTCTGTCTAGTCAAAGCTATGGTTTTTCCAGTAGTCATGTATGGATGTGAGAGTTGGACTATAAAGAAAATTGAGCACTAAAAAATTGATGCTTTGGAACTGTGATGTTGGAGGAGACTCTTGAGAGTCCCTTGGACTGCAAGGAGATCCAACCAGTCCATCCTAAAAGAAATCAGTCCTGAATATTCATTGGAAGGACTGATGCTGAAGCTGAAACCCCAATACTTTGGCCTGATGCGAAGAAATGACACGTTGGAAAAGATCCTGATGCTGGGAAAGATTGAAGGCAGGAGGAGAAGGGGATGACAGAGGATGAGAGGGCTGGATGGACATAAGTTTAAGCAAGTTCCAGGAGTTGGTGATGGACAGGGAAGCCTGGTGTGCTGCAGTCCATGGGGTTGTAAAGAGTCGGACGTGAGCAGCTGAACTGAACTGACTTAGACATTGTGACTTCCAGACCTTGGAAATGTGAGTGAGAGATGGACAATCCTTTTTACCAAAAGTTTTCCTTTTCCACACGTGGATCAAATTAAATAACATTGCTGATTCAAGCAATGTCACCAAATTCATAGATGGTCTGCATTCTGTCCCTAAATCACCCCCAACACCTTCTGGCCACATCCCTGTTTATTGTTCTGAAATGTGGAATGTGGAAAAGGTGGCGTCACTAACCCTCCTCAGCGCACATAGCCCATGGGCATTCTCGGCACCAAGAAGAAGGTCAAAGATGATCACCAATTTTTCAAAATGAAAAACTAAATAAGCACTTAGGACAAACGCAACAGTTCATTACCATCAGAATATATATGCCTGAAACAGACTGCTGATTCTGTCATGTCCTATTTAGAAAAATTAAGGAAAACATAATACATAAGTCCATTGCCGTGAGTCTAGGAAGAGGGAAACCTCGTTTTTGGGTAGACTGCGGTCTTGGGTGGAATCAGAGATGCTCTGGTCCTTTTCCCCTACCCCACCTTTCCCAAGCCAAGGTTGCTCAGTGACTGTAGGCAACCAACTACTCCCCCTTTGCCTTGGTTTTTCTCAAAGATAACAGAGAAAATAATAGACCTCTCCTCCCGTGGATGTACCCTTGCAGTATTTGCTAAATTTTTAGGTGATGGGTTCTTTAATTCCTCTGGTTAAAGCTAACTTATAGAACTGGCACATTTCCCCCCATTTTTATGGTACGAGACTGGAATATTTACGCCTTAACTCATCAGTGCTCTGTCCAGCCCTCTGTAACTCTACAGGGCCTCAAGTTCAAATTATAGGAAATATTACTAATGCTGAAAACACAGGCTTGAGCAGAGTTTATGCCAAATGGTGATGCTACTGATTTCTTTTGGAAGCTCTCAACAGAAACTGGTGGGTTTAAGAAAACAGTTGGAAGTTAAACTGTGCTCTTTGTAGATAGTGTGATTACTTTACTCTGATTGGGTTACTGTTATAAGCATTTTAGCCATATCGTTTCTATTGTAATGGTCAGTAATACATTAAAAAGACATATGTGTTAGACCATCAAGAAAAAGAAAAGGAGAGAGAGAGACTGGATACATTTTCTATCTCTTCTCTTAATCCCACCAAATGGCTTTAGTTGGGCTCCTGGAGTCCTTCACCCGCTGTACACGCAGCCTTACTACTACCTCTAACCTCTGCACCACCCGTGAGAAATCAATCCGCCTTTCTGTGTTTCCACGAATTAAACTGAAAGCGAGGGTTTCAACAGGGTTCTTGGAGTGCTTGCCGTCTAAGTCTCAGATTTGCCAAAAGACAGCATGCTGCCGCCCTTAGTGAGCTGAGGCCTCTGATATGGTATCAGGTTAGTAATGAACTAGCTCCAAGGTCACCTCAATTTCTGAGACATTTATGGCATTTCTCTGTTGATTATTTACCCTGGGCGCTATCTTAAGAGCTGCAATGACCTGCAGAGGTAATACTGGCAAACTGATGATTCAACTTTTTGTTGGAATAAGGTGATCTAGGCAATGCAGTAGGTTTTCCTAGTGTTTCCACTCAAGTTCAGTTTTTAAGAAAGGATCTGAGGTTCTTAAGTGAGACCCTGCTTCTTCAGTCAAAGGAAAACATGCTCATAGATACACTCTACTCACTCATGGAAAACTCTGGGCAATTCTCACTTCTGCTTCTTGTGCCGCTGGAAATAGAAAAAGGGATCTAACTGGGCAGACTCCCCTGCCGTCATTCATTCAACAAGCATCTCTCAGCTCCCTTCTCTGTGCTGAACACTGTGCTACCGGCTGAGTTAATTTATATAGAACAGATAGGCATGGTTCCTGGCTTCTTGGCACTTACACCACTCGGCATGCATGTGTGCTAAGCTGTTTCAGTCGTGTCCAAATCTCTGCGACCCTAGGGACTGTAGCCCGCCAGGCTCCTCTGTCCATGGGATTTCCCAGTCATGCATACTGGAGTGGGTTGCAACTCCCTCCTCCAGGGGATCTTCCCGACCCAGGGACTGAACCCACATCTCTTGCATCTGCTGCACTGGCAGGCGGGTTCTTTACCACTAGCGCCAGCTGGGAAGCACCCCCACTACACCACCGGGAGGGGCCCTTCTGAAAACAGGGAAACAGAGAAGTGTTAACAGTGATAATTCTAAGAGGGAAGCAAGCAGAATATAGTGCTGGAGAATTATAGAGAAATAAGGTAGAGTTTACTCTCTGTTAGGTGGTCAGTGAAAACCTGAAGGAACGCTAATGCTTGCCACTCAAAGTGTGATCTGCAGACAAGCACAGTGACATTCCCTGGGAACTTTAGGAAAATGTAGATTCCTAGCCCCCAACCTCAGACCTACTGAACCAAAATCTGCATTTTTAACAATCAGGGTACTTGTTTTCTTATAAAGTTGAGGAGCATTGTCAAAGCACTGGTTCCAACCTTGACAGCACACTGGAATCTGCTGGGGAACTTTAGAAAATCATGATGTCTGGGTCTCTCTTCCCCAGAGAATAGTTCGGTATGAGCTGTAACATGGGCCTCAGGATTATTTTTAAGTTCCCCAGAAGATTCTGAAATGCAGCAACATTTGAGAATCAAATGACTCAATCAAATGTGCTTTAGTGCGGTGCCTGGCCCACTGTAGGTACTTGATAAATACTTGTGAATCAATGCTTGATTCTTTAGTTTTCTCAGAGATTCCCTCCAGAGCCTGCTGCTGCTAAGTCGCTTCAGTCGTGTCCGACTCTGTGCGACCCCATAGACGGCAGCCCACCAGGCTCCCCCGTCCCTGGGATTCTCCAGGCAAGAACACCAATGTCACCCTCCTCTGACTTTGTGCTTGAGGAGAGCCACTGTCCCCAGATACATGAAGACCCCTAAACCAGTTGGAAGAATGAATTCAAGGACAAGTATCCCAGAGCCATCAAACTCTTCCCAAAGCTGCATAGCCATTCATTTTGGGCATTTTTTGGTGAAATCACAGGAGTCGTAAGGGATCATCTCTCTAGTGGGGAGCACAGGTGAGGAGATGCAGTCCTGGGTGGCACTGAGCGTGATTTTCCAATTCTCTGCACAAATGGGGGGAGTGTCCACACCAGAGAAAAACCTCTTAAGGCCAGTCTGGTAACATTCTTGGCTAATGATCTCGGAACAGAATGTCCCTACCCTGGCATTATCAGGGAAGGCTTGAGGCAGGGGAGGTGTGAAGAGGGTACAGACTGTGATCAAACCAAAGATGTACAAGATACTGAGCTGTGGGGAAGCCCCTGGGTACTTTCTGCACCTGTGGGAGGTAAGACGCACCCAGCCAGCAATGTGCATGTTGGTGAGCACAACAGAACCCCCCCTCCCCCCCCGGCCATGTCAAGACAATTTAGTGACGTGGGAGAGCACAGTGCGACCCCCATGTCAAGGACGATTTGGTGACCAGGGACGCAGTCAGCTTTCCATTGTCCGAGAGCGGCCCAGACACCAGGGAGACTTGGGAGCACGCAGAGCAACCCCTGAGCTTGCCACAGGAGGTTGCAAAAGGTTTTCTAGCAAATGAACTTAATTCATTTCCTCCCTGTGGGTGTCCTAGGCTTTCAAGATCTCTTTTGAATAATGCCCTTCCAGGCAAAGGACAGGCAGGCAAGTTGGGTAATAATATCAGTTGACAGTGTGGAGGAAAGGGACAAGAAGGAAATTTTGGTGACACATATCTCTCTCTAAGGACTTGCTCAACCTTATCGGGGAAACAAAAGATTTCGATTCCCAACATAAAATAAGCAAAATCCTGACATAGGGGAGATACCACAAGCCCCGGAAATAGTTGGTTTAACCCTTTCAGGCTTTTCAACAAACTACTGAGTCAGCAGAATAAACACATTTCCAGGTGGGGGCTGCCCACTGTATCAGTATGCACTAGATAAGGTCCCCATGCTTTCGGGAACATGGAAATGCTTAAACTCTGGGTCTAAGCAGAGTTAAAAATGACATAGGCAAAGAAATATGTGAATATGTTACTTCCTCAGAGATAAACGTCTTTGAAAACAGGAATGTAGAAATCTAATGTGCGCAGAGTAATACCAAGGAAACAGCATATTCTTTGAGAGTAAATCATTTCCTGTAATGTGAATAATTCAGATCCAGTGAACTTGGTCTGTGAGTCTCCTAATGAACTGGCATATCTAGTCTTTCCAGGGGCTGTGTGCACATAGTTCCAAACCACAAGTTCAACCTCACGGGCACAGCTCTTGGCCCAGTCCACACCTGCACCTGCACCCGGGTAGCTAAGAGACCAGAAAAAAATAAGAAAAAGAAAAGCAAAGAAAGAAACTCTAGGACGCTGCCTGGTCCCACATGCCAGTCCTGACCACAAACTCCCAGTTGGATCTCACTGCTGCCCGGCAGGCATTCTATACGCTCACACCCCGTTTCCTCTCCATTATGCTTGCTGACTGTTTCCTACCTTCTCTCCCCTGAACCTTTCCTCTCTCTCCCTTATGCATCACCCTAAGCTGATACCTACTTTCCTTCTTTTTAAAGTTAATTTTTCTTGGAAGATAGTCTCTTTATAGTGTTGTGTTGTGTCTACTGCACAGCAAAGTGAACCAGCTATATAGTCATATATCCCCTCTGTTTCGAATTTTCTTCCCGTTGAGGTCACCACAGAACGCTGAGTAGAATTCCCTGCGCTATACAGTGGGTTCTCGCTGGTTAACTATTTTATACATACTCTCAATTATATCTATATCAATCTCAATCTCCCAACCTGTCACACCGCCCACCCTTCCCCCCTCGATGTCCATGTTTCTTCTCTATGTCTGGATCTATTTAATAAGATTGTCTATATCATTTTTCTATATGCCACACATATGCATTAATAATATATATATTTTTTCTCTTTCTGACTTCCTTCACTCTATACGACAATCCCCAGGTCCATCCGCATCTCGACAAATGACCCAGTTTTGTTCCTTTTTATGGCTGAGTAACATCCCATCATATCTAAGTACCACATCTTCTTTATCCATTCCTTCGTGATGGACATTTAGGTGACTTTCACGTCCCAGCTGTTGTAAATAGCTACTCTGCTTCTTGTTTTGGTTTTTCAAAAGTAGCTCTCAGAAGAGGAACTCCTGGTCTCCCACTGTCACTGCCCGACTGCTGGCATCTGTGCCCGCCCCACCACCCCGTGTTCTGCTTTCTCTCCTTTCTGCCACTGGATAAGCTGCCATTGCTGCCGACCAAGACCAACCACAGCACTTAAGCATGAGATTCCATCTTCTCATGTTGTTATCTCAAGGAGTGGGCCAACCCTTCCCCCTTCCTTATCACCTTGTCTGGATGCCCACGAGTGTGCAAACATTCTGTAATAGCCTCCATCTTCTTAACCTTCTACTGACATCCCATCCCCCAGTCTCCCAACCTGACCACCGAATTTCTCTGCTTCTCTTTAGAATAAATGTTTATTCTCTTTAGAATAAAAACCTCAAAGGATTTTCAAACAAGTTGTTCCTGTTGTATCTTCAGCACCTAGGACAGAATCTGGAACAGAGTAGGTGCAAAACTTTGTCAAATGAGGGAATGGACAAATGTATGACTATAGCCATTTTTTTCATTGCAGCACTGGGAACATGCCAAGCAAGTCAAATCAAGCTTAACTATCAAAATGGTTGTGCACATGAACACAGAGAATTCCACAATAAAGAATTCACTGTATGCTAAGCATTGTGCTAGATAATGACATTATGAGAAGACAGGAGAGGTTTTTTACTCTCCCTTCAAGAGAACTAAAGATCAATAGAGAAGGTGGTACACAGATGCAAACCAAATAATATATTCAAGAAAAATATAGCAAAATCTTACCTGGAGAGTTTAATAACAAAAGTATTTGTGGAGGCCCTGCTCTGTTGTGTTTTTAGCTAACATTTTTTAAAGACTTTTTTGATGTGAACCATTTTTAAAGACTATTGAATTTGTTACAGTGCTCCTTCTGTTTTACATTTTGGTTTTTTGTCTGGGAGGCATGTGAGATCTTACCTCCCCAACCAGAGATCAAACTTGCATCCCCTGCTCCTCTAAGCAATGATTTCACTACTAGACCCCAGGGAAATCCCCTAACATTCACTGAGTTCTTAAAATATGCCAGGAGCAATGTGCCAATATGAGTGTTTCACATTTATTAACTCATTTAAAGCTTACAGGCTTTCCTTGTGGCTCAGCTGATAAAGAATCTGCCTACAATGTGGGAGATCTGGGTTCCATCCCTGAGTTGGGAAGATCTCCGGCAGAAGGGAAAGGCTACCCACTCCAGTATTCTGGCCTGGAGAATTCCATGGACTGTATAGTCCATGGGGTAGCAAAGAGTCAGACACCACTGAGTGACCTTCACTTTTACACTTTCACTTTCTTTAAAGCTTACAAGAGTGTTATGAGAAAAATACTACTTAAAATCCCATTTTACAGAAGACAAAACTGAGTCACAGAGAGTCAAATAACTGATGCATGATAGCACAGCATAGAATTAGTATAATTAGATAAATAATAAACTGGAAATGTTCGAACTAAAGAACAAGAAGAATTTAGACCTATCAATCATCAAAACACACCTATTTGTTCAACAGCTACTTAACACATGTACTACACAAAAACGATCTCTAATAGAGTATCATACTTTTGTATATAGACTCTACCTTCCAGAAAAATCACTAATGGGGTGGCAGGGCCTTAGACCACTGCTTCTCAGACCTTATTATGAATAGAGGTCAACTGGAGATCTCATTAAAATACAGACTCTAGGGTGTTCCTACTGGTTAAGAATCTGCCTGCAAATGTGGGGGACATGGGTTCCATCTCTGGTCTGGGAAGATCCTTCAGGCTGCGGGGCAACTAAGCCTGTGTGCCACAACTACTGAAGCCCACTCACCCCAGAGCTGGTTCTCCACAATGAGAGAAGCCACTGCAATGAGAATCCGGAGCGCTGCAACCAGAGAAAAGCCTTGAGCAGCAACAAAGACCCAGCACAGCCAAAATAAATAAATAAATGTCAAAACATTAAAAAAAAGCATTACAGATTCTAATTTGGCAGATCTGGGTGGGTCCTGAAGCTCTGGCTTTCTCACAAACTGAAAGGAGAGTTGGATCTGCTGGTCTAGGCTTGGTGCTTTAAGCAGCATGCACTTAGTACCTACATGCAGTCTTTATTTAATCGGCCACCCTGTAACTGACAAGTAGAGAAGTCACCTCCAATGAGGAAAGTAAGAGCTATAGTGAAAGATAAGCTCCTTCTGCCTATTTTGACCATATATCAAGGGGAAAAGTCAAGACTTCTTGAAAAATCTCTTTTCAAGTGAACAGTTGTTGCCAATTTTTATGTCATTTATAGTTTCTTTAGAAAAAAATTACTCTGCGATGAAATTGGCTAAATCCCCAGACCTTTAACTTATCTATTGTTCCCACTAGACCAACAGCTAGCTCTTAAAATACCTTCTCAGTTTATCTTTAACCCAGAAGCATGGGGCTTTTCCTGGTCTTTGGCTGGCCCCTTGCTTCCCCAGCCTAAACAGAAGTCTGCCCTGCTGTGGTCACCTTTCCTGCTGGCTGTGAAGGGAACTTGAGGGAAACAAAAGCACAGAGCCTCTGGCTCCCTGCATCCCCCATCCAGGAGGCCTTTATGCTTTGAGACTCCTCTGAGAGCCTCCTAAGGTGAAGTTGCCCGGGAGCTGAGCACCTCCCCTCATACTTCACAGGCACAGGAGGTTAGAAGGTTAAGGTGGCCTGCCCTTCAAAGCCTTTCGCAAAGATTAACTAATCCAGACAACACCCAGCCTCCGGCCGAGCAGAGCAACAGGTGATCCACACTTACAAGGGGAAGCTGGCCTCAGGCAGTCAGCAAACTGGGATTTCTACAGACACAGACAGGAGGAAATTTCAAGCACAAATTGAACAGCGTCTGAGAATCGTGTGTATATGTATAACCATACAAATAGAACATATTACATATAATAATATAATTACAAAAGAGTATATTTTATTTTACAGATTTATTCTATATGTATTTAATCCCATACAGGGGCTTCCCTGGCAGCTCAGTGGTAAAGAATCCACCTGCTAATGGAAGAAATGAAGCTTTGATCCCTGGGTTGGGAAGATCCCCTGGAGAAGGGAATGGCTACCCACTCCAATATTCTTGCCTGGAAAATCCCATGGACAGAGAAGCCTGGTGAGCTACAGTCCATAGGGCTGCAAATAGTCAGACATGACTTGGCAACTAAACAACAACAATCATATATATACTTGTGTGTGTATGTTTGCATGCATGCTCAGTCGTGAAGTCATGCCTAACTCTTTGCTACACCATGGACTATTGCCCACCAGGCTCCTCTGTCCCTGGGATTTCCCAGGCAAGAATACTAGAGTGGGTAGCCATTCCCTTCTCCAGGGGATCTTCCCGACCCAGAGATCGAGACCCTATCTCTTGCATCACGGGCAGATTCTTTCCCATGTGAGCCACCAGGTAAGCCATGTATGTGTATATACATACAAACAGACGACGTATTACTATGGGCTGAATTGTGTCACTCCAAGACTCATATTGAAGTCCTAAACTTCAGTACCTTAGACTATGACTAAATAGGCTCTAACTCAACGAGATTGGTGTTTTTATAAGATGTGGGAGCTAGGGTACAGATGATGCACAGGGGAAACACCATATGAGAAGAAAGGGGGAAGACCACCATCTGCAAGCCAGAGAGAGGTCTCAGGAGAAACCAGTCATGCTGACAACTGGATCTTAAATGTTAGCCTTCGGGATTGGAAAAAAGTACATTTTTGTCATCAGTTCAGTTCAGGTCAGTCGCTAAGTTGTGTCCGACTCTTTGTGACCACATGGACTGCAGCACGCCAGGCCTCCCTGTCCATCACCAACTCCCAGGGCTTACTCAAACTCATGTCCATTGAGTCGGTGATGCCATCCAACCATCTCATCCTCTGTCAGTCCCTTCTCCTCCTGCCCTCAATCCTTCCCAGCATCAGGGTCTTTTCAAAAGAGTCAGTTCTTCGCAACAGGTGGCCAAAGTATTGGAGTTTCAGCTTCAGCATTAGTCCTTCCAATGAATATTCAGGGCTAATTTCCTTTAGGATGGACTGGTTGCATCTCCTTGCAGTCCAAGGGACTCTCAAGAGTCTTCTCTAACACCATAGTTCAAAAGCATCAACTCTTCGGTGCTCAGCTTTCTTTATAGTCCAACTCTTACAGCCGTACCTGACTACTGGAAAAACCATAGCTTTAACTAGACAGACCTTTGTTGGCAAAGTAATGTCTCTGCTTTTTAATATGCTGTCTAGGTTGGTCATTGGAAAAGACCCTGATGCTTGGAGGGATTGGGGGCGGGAGGATAAGGGGACGACAGAGGATGAGATGGCTGGATGGCATCACTGACTCGATGGGCACGAGTTTGAGTAAATTCTGGGAGTTTGTGATGGACAGGGAGGCCTGGCGTGCTGCGATTCATGGGGTCGCAAAGAGTCGGACACGACTGAGTGACTGAACTGAACTGAACTGAGGTTGGTCATAACTTTTCTTCCAAGGAGCAAGCGTCTTTTAATATCATGGCTATAGTCTCCATCTGCAGTGATTTTGGAGCCCCGCAAAATAAAGTCTGTCACTATTTCCATTGATTCCCCATCTATTTGCCATGAAGTGATGGGACCAGATGCCATGATCTTAGTTTTCTGAATGCTGAGTTTTAAGCCAACTTTTTCACTCCCCTCTTTCACTTCATCAAGAGGCTTTTTAGTTCTTCTTCGCTTTCTGCCATAAGGGTGGTGTCATCTGCATATCTGAGGTTACTGATATTTCTCCTGGCAAACTTGCTTGCCATTTGTGATTCATCCAGCCCAGTGTTTCTCATGATGTACTCTGCATATAAGTTAAATAAGCGGGGTGACAATATAATACAGCCTTGACGTACTCCTTTCCCGATTTGGCACCAGTCTGTTGTTCTATGTCCAGTTCTAACTGTTGCTTTCTGGCCTGCATACAGATTTCTCAGGGGGCAGCTGGTCTGGTATTCCCGTCTCTTTAAGAATTTTCCATAGTTTGCTATGGTCCACACAGTCAAAGGCTTTGACATAGTCAATAAAGAAGTAGTAGATATTTTTCTGGAACTCTCTAGCTTTTTCAATGATCCAGTGGATGTTGGCAATTTGATCTCTGGTTCCTCTGCCTTGTCTAAAACCAGCTTGAACATCTAAAAGTTCATGCTTCACATATTGCTGAAGCCTGGCTTGAAGAATTTTGAGCATCACTTTACTAGCGTGTGAGATGAGTGCAATTATACGGTAGTTTGAGCATTCTTTGGCATTGCCTTTCTTTGGGATTGGAATGAAAACTGACCTTTTCCAGTCCTGTGGCCACTGCTGAGTTTTCCAAATTTGCTGGCATGTTGAGTGCAGCACTTTCACAACATCATTTTTCAGGAATTGAAATAGCTCAACTGGAATTCTATCACCTCCACTGGCTTTGTTCATAGTGATACTTCCTAAGGCCCACTTGACTTCACATTCCAGGATGTCTGGCTCTAGGTTGGTGATCACACTATCGTGATTATCTGGGTTGTAAAGAGCTTTTTTGTATAGTTCTTCTGTGTATCCCTGTCACCTCTTAATATCTTCTGCTTCTGTTAGGTCCATACCATTTCTGTCCTTTATGAGCCCATCTTTGCATGAAATGTTCCCATGATATCTCTGATTTTCTTGAAGAGATCTCTAGTCTTTCCCATTCTATTGTTTTCCTGTATTTCTTTGCACTGATTGCTGAGGGTGGCTTTCTGATGTCACCTTGCTATTCTTTGGAACTCTGCTTTCAAAGGGGTGTATCTTTCCTCTTCTCCTTTGCATTTCGCTTCTCTTCTATTCACAACTATTTGTAATGGAAGCCCCCTAATCACTTGTGTTATTTTTTACTCGTATTTTTGTTACAGCAGCCCAAGCAAACTATCACACACGCACACACACACACCCTTGTTCTTTGTTGTTTAGTTACTCAGTCATGTCCGACTCTTTTGCAACCCCATGGACTGTAGTCTGCCAGGCTCCTCTGGCCATGGGATCTCTCAGACAAGAATACTGGAGTGGGGTGCCATCTCCTGCTCCAGGGGATTTTTCACAAGGGTCCTGCATTGGCAGGTAGTTCTTTACCACTGTGCCTGGGAAGCACATGCATACACAGATACAGATGGTGACCGCAAAGTCTGGAAAAACAGACAAACATATTCCAAAAGCTTTATTGCCATCACATTACCATAAGTGATAGAATAATATTATCTAAGAGTCAAGACTTTATGGCCACCTTCTACAGGTATGAACTCTCACTCACGCCTTGCCTTGTCCTTGGTCTTGGAGAGAGAATGGAGTTTTAAGTAAAAAGTCAACTGATGAGGTGAGAAAGGACTCTGGAATGCTACCACATTGCTTTCTGCCAAATTGGGAGTGGGAAGGAGTGTTCTCAGTCCTGGATGACAACTTCTTTGGAGTTATCTTTCCTCTGTTGGCCTTTGCATTCTCTTCAATGTTATTCCGTTAAGTGGCCCAAACACACACCTTCACTTTAACTAGACAGGCTGCTGGCTTTGGACTTCTTTGTTCTTTGCCAACATTTCCCCTAAACTCTCTCCAGGTGGGGGAGACTTACTCTATTTGGGGATGGTTAATCATTTCCAAGAATTTGTGAATACTTTGATCATCTTTATGTACAGAAACTGAAATGTAAAAATGAAAACAAAACCCCAGAAACAAGAAGAAAGATGACAGAAAGGAGAATAACTCAGCTTGACCAATCCAGCTGTGGAAAATATGTGACTTTACAGGGAAAAAAAAGAAAACTTCTTCTTTTCTGTCATAGTAATGATTGTAAAAACAGCACTGTCATCATTTTGCTAAATGAGGAAGTCTAAGTATTTTAGACTGAGTTAACAACTTACCATGAGATCTCAGGCCACTGAAAGTGAAATGAAGGAACTCAGATATTTAAAGAATTTATTATGTAAACCAGGGACTTTCTGTGGCTTACCTCATGTAATTTTCATCATAATCACATGAAGTAGATTTCGTTACCCTCAATTTGTACATAAAGAACTACAGAGAAATTAAATATAGACATTGCCAGTTGACTGACTCAACAGACATTAGTGTTTTCTCTCTTACTGTCCTTCATCATGGAATATGGAAAAGGTAAACATTTGTTTTCTCTCTTATTATCTCTAGGGATAGCCCGACTGTATGACAAAGTTCTAGTTAATGATATGTAAGCATATACAGAAGATTACCAAATTGATATTGATAGTCTAGACTTCTAGTCTAAATCCAGATTTTTGTATACAACTTCCTGCTCAAGATCCTTGTGTCAGAACCTCAGCCTAACAGGTTCCATCTGTCCGGAGCATCCTAGCCATGTCTGCCACCCAAGTAAATGCCAACTCTGCTTTTCTGTATGCACACACCTACACATGTGGTCATCCTTGTCTCCCTTTCTTTCACCCTCCATCCATATCCAATCCACGTTCAGATTCAGTAGCTCTATTGCTCCTCCTTGCCCCCACTGCTGCTGTCTGCTCCAAGTCACTGATTTCTGTTGCTTAGAGACCTCCTTGTTGTTTAGTTGCTAAGTTGTGTCCGCCTCTTTTCGACCCCATGGACTGTAGCATGCCAGGCTCCTCCGTTCTCCACTGTCTTTCAGAGTTTGCTCAAATTCATGTCCAGTGAGTCAGTGATGCTACCTACCCAGCTCATCCTCTGCCACACTTTTCTCCTTTTGTGTTCAGTCTTTCCCAGCATCAGGGTCTTTTCCAATGAGTCGGCTCTTCACATCAGGTGGCCAAAGTATTGGCGCTTCAGCTTTAGCAAGAGTCCCTCCAATGAATATTCAGGGTTGATTTTCTTTAGGATGAACTGGCTTGATCTTCTTGTCTAAGGGACTCTCAAGAGTCTTCTCCAGAACCACTCTTCAAAAGCATTGATTCTTTGGTGCTCAGACTTCTTTATGGTCCAACTCCCACATCCTTACATGACTACTGAAAAAACCATAGCTTTGATGATACTGACTGTGTCCATGTCTGCATCCTGTCTCCTCCTTGAGGGCTGTCTCAACGCAGTACCCAGAATGAGTCTGTTACACTGTAAATCAGACCACACCCTTCCTCTGCTCAGTGCTTCCACAACTTCTCGTCTCATTCAGAATAGAAGCCAAAGTCGCCAGGGGAGCTCGGAAGTCTCATCTCACCTGGCTCCCTTACCTGCTTGATCTCCTGTTGCACCCTCTCCCCTGGCTCTGAGCCAGCCACACTGATCTTGCATCAGAACCTTGCACTTAATAAATTTCTTCTCTGGAAGATTTTTCCACAATCTAGTTCATGTTTCACTCCTTAAATACTTTCTTGTCTTTATTCAAATGTCACCTTCTCAGCGGCTCCTTTTCTCACTCACTCTATTTAGGTTGTTTTTTTTCGGGAGGGGGGTGGTGCACCACCATGCGAGATCTTTAGTTCCCTGTCCAGGGATTGAAACTGTGCCCCTCGCAGGGGCAAGGGGAAAGCTCAGAGTCTTCACTAAGTCCTTCACTCCATTTAAAGTGCAACTGCTCCCTGCTACCACCAACCAGAACATGCTACCCTCTTCCTGCTTTTATTTTGTCTATAGCATTTACCATCATCAAGTACTATATATTTAACTTATTTGTCTTGTTTACTGTCTTTTTCTCCCTAGTAAAATGCCAGCTTCATTTGGACAAAGATTTGTTTTATTATCTATAGGATCACCTAGAATAATGCCTGACCTGAAATAGCTGCTCAATAAATATATGATTAATTGACTAATTAGTTCATTAATGCTAGAGGATTAGGGGGAAATAACTGTCTCCTTTATGTAAAGGATAGACAACAGAAAAGTCACTGCTAGCTTTTAAAATGCTGAGACTAAATGGAAAAATGTTAGGTCATGTTGTGCTACACAAGCGTCACCTGCAATCTCTTATCTCTAAACTTGTCATCATATGAGGAAGCTATCATCTTATTCATGTAAACCAAGTGCCAGAAAACTAAGCCCCACAGGCAAAGTTTGGTTTCCAGCCTGTTTGGTGTAAATAAAATTTTATTGCAATATAGTCACACATATTTACATAATGTCTATGGCAGAATTATATGGCTCACAAAGCCTGAAAGATTTACTATCTACCCCTCTACAGAAAACATTTTTCAACTCTTGATGTAAGCAAGAGTTAGTAGAGTTTTATTTTCAGTCAACTGCATTTTGGGTCCATGTGCTGTTCAGCTGTCCCGCCGTGGGGAGCAAAACCGAAATGACAACCGCAGCTGCTGCCCCCTGGACTCATGACCACATGTTTCGGATCCATGCTTCTGGCAAACTGCTTTTACCCAATGTCTAAGCACAGATGTCATTTCTGCAAGATTCAGGGATCTTCTGACAAGTGACTTTGGCTCATAGACACCCAACTGCTTGACCAAAACTTCCTTGCAACAGTTTAGGAATTGAAGACCCTTCTGAACCGGACTTTCCTCCTTCTCTCCTTCCCAGGGATCAGACTACCTCTCTCCCCACATACTCTTCTGCCTTCTTTTTCATCCTTCACAAGTGCTTTCTCATAAATCTCTGCCCCGTCTTGTCTTATTTTTGCCTTCTGCTTCTCAGAGGACCTCTAACAGCGTGGTGTTCTAGACCCAATGCTTATGTTAGTCCAAACCCTTGACTGTGGCCACAGAGCTGCTAAGAAGTGATTTTTACATGGACCTGATTCAAAAGCTCATACTTTCCCAATATTGTTCTAATATAATTAGCCCTCTAGCCACTGATTTCACTTCCCTCCTTATATTCATTCATTCAATAAGGAATCCACAGCACCTTTATGGTCATGGACTGTATTTTATTCAGTCTCTACTCCAACACCTAGCAGAGCTTATCAAATAGCTGGCAACTTTGGATTGGATGAATGAATAAATGGCTGAATAAATATTTATTGAATAGCTAAAATGTGTGCCTTTGGTTAAAGGTTTTACTGTGTATACAATCTAGTTGAAGAAATACTGTACAAATGACCATGTATAAGAATAACTCAGTTGTGTTGCCTAAAATGTAGTAATAGATAAGAGTCTGGTGACAATAGGCTCAGCAAGGAGACTATTACAATAGCACTGACAGGATATAATAAGGGGCTGAACTTGGTCACACAATGGGGATTGAATTAAAAGGAACATAAGAGCGAAATTTTACAAAAATGAATGTTCAGCAGGCCATTAATTGGTCACAGAAGTCAAGCAAGAATAAGGAGCAAGATGACTCAAAGGTTCTGAGCCTGGGTGACTGGACAAAAACCAGTGTCATTTGCCAATATAAGGATTTTAACAAACGGAGCTAGTTTGTTAGGCAAGAGTTTACCAATTCTGTTGGGAAATGGGAGGACCATTCAACAGGAATCACTTAAAAGATGATTAGAAAAGTGAGATTAGCCTCAAGAAGGGCTGCCAGGGCCAGAGGCAGTCTTGAAAGCCATTCCACTCAGAGAAGACAGTTGTAATTATGAGTGAATGAGTTAGGACTGCTATTGTTGTTTAGTCCCTAAGTCATGTCCAACTCTTCGAGACACCATGAACTGTAGCCTCTGTTTATAGGAGTTCCTCGGCAGGAATGCTGGCATGGGTTGCCATTTCCATCTCTAAGGGATCTTCCCAACCCAGGAATCGAACCCAGGTCTCCTGCATCTCCTGCATTGGCAAGAGGAGTCTTTACTGCTCTGCCACTGGAGAAGCCCCAAATTCTAGGATGGAGTGTATGAAAAAAAGAAAATTAAAATCAAGTGTGATACCTACATGTAGGTGATGAGAAGCAAAAAAAAAAAGAAAACACAAAGAAAGAATAAAGGAATAAACAAGGAAAGAATGAGAACCAAAATAGAGGTGGTCCAGAGATCAGAGAAAAGAGAGTTTCACAAAGAGGGTGGTCAATGATTGCAAAGAATGCAGGTAATATAGATAATACGGATTAGAGAGCACATGGGAGCACGTGAAAAACTTTAACTAAATGAGAGCTTGAAGAATCAGTATGATCCAACGTTAGTTTATCGGCTTGCTAAAACTTTCACGACTACACAGATGGAAGTGATAAAATAAAGGAAAAAATCAAGTAATCACATATGCAGAAATTGCCTTGATTTCATCTAAGGAAAAATGGTAAAAAGCAGTAGGAAATGGACTACTTTCCGTCTGGATGGTGGATGTCTGAGTAAGTCCCCTACATTTGCTTCTAAATGGTGATCTTACTGATGGATTTTCTGTGGGCTATTGAAAACAGACATTTTAGTCAAAGTCTTTTTTTTTCCATTTATTTTTATTAGTTGGAGGCTAATTACTTTACAATATTATAGTGGTTTTTGCCATACATTGACATGAATCAGCCATGGATTTACATGTGTTCCCCATCCCGATATTCAAAGTCTTAAATACCTTCATGTAGATTTCAGGTTGCCATTATAGACAGTCTCAAAGTTACTTTAGTTGGGCAGTTCATATGTTGCTGGAAGTCTTAAACTAGGTTGTTTGTGAATTATCATTAATGCCCTTTCTCAAATAGATGTTTCAATATATGTCAGTTTCTCAATTAGTACTTTTCTAATTTTTTTCTTCACTTTTGCGATTTCTTGAACTATTACATTTTAATGTGCGGATGGTCTGGGAGACTAGAATTGACATATATACACTACTATGTAGGAAAGAGATAACCAATGAGGACCTATAGTATAGAACAAGGAATTCAACTCAATGTGCTGTGGTGACCTAAATAGGAAGGAAATCTAAAAGGATATACACATATCCATAGCTGACTCACTCTGCTATATGGCAGAAACTAACACGGCATTGTAAAGCAACTATACCTCAATTAAAAAAAAATTTTTTTTTAAATATTATAATGTGGACATGTGCCACATTGATGCCACAAAGTTTAAGCCAAAACTATTTACCCAACCGACAGATTTTATCAGTGGGGGTGTGAGGACAGGCTGGCACGCAGGGAGACGAAGAAAAAGACCTGGGAGGGCGTGCTTGCTGACTCATAACAAGAAAAATTTTCAAGAGTAAATGCCACCCTCCCAGATTCTTTCTAGTGTCTCCAGTCAGTGGGGTTGTTCTAATGAGCCCAAATTCAGATTAAAGCAATTGCCGCAATTTTTATTTCAAAAGCCCTTGCCAATAACGAGGTCTCCATTTGGGGGAGGTGAAGTGGAACAAACTAGAGGTTAGGAATCAAGACGCCTGGATTCGATTCCTGGCTCTGATCACTCACTGCGTTGTAATCTTGGGCCCGCGGTTCTTCCCAGGTACCCGGACATGGCACAGGCACCCCCGGGAAGCCAGAAGTGCTCCCAGAACTCTGCTTTAGGCGAATCACTTCAATTTTGTGAAATTCCACTGCCTTAAGTCTATCAAGAGGACATGGGACTCGCTAGGGAATTCTGAATTCTTGCTGCACGTTAAAAAAACACCTGAGGCACTTTGAAAAATAACGATACAGGGTCCCATCTCCGACAGACTGTATCAGAATCTCTGAGGATGGGGTCCACGCACCTGTGCTTCTTTACAATACCCCAGGTGGTTCTAGAGTTCAGCCAGAGTCCAGAACCACTGCACTGATCTTCAGGCTCACATTTCAATAGACTAACACTTACAAGGGACAGAAAGTGAGAAGTAGTCAAACTCGGGGCCTAATTTACGAGAGTGGTTTCCTGCATGCAGAGTTTGGGTCTTGAGAGCCGCAGAGAGAGTAAAGAAGAAGTAGAGAATTCCAGGTGAGTGGAAAGTTGTAGCAAGCCTTAAGGGCAGACCTCCAGCTTGTCTTGCGAACTGCAGGACAAGCACATTACGTGAGTTGAAAACAGAAAGACTGTGTTGAGAAATTAGAGAGGAAGGGGCAATGTAAAAATGAAACCAGTTGATGGAGGTATAAGGTGATAGTCTGGATTCTTTCTTGTGTCACGGGACGCACTGCAGACAGCCTTTCCCAAGCTTGCTCTGGCCCTCACTGGAGGGCGGAGAGAAGGTTGAATGCAAGTAAAGTGAGGAGGAGCTGCTTCCACTGTTCAGACGGGAACCTTTGGGATGGTTAGTAGTAACCATTATGAACTAGAGCTGACCAACAGCATTTTTTAGAAGGTGACGGGGATCAAGTTCAAAATCCTGCTGTGGATACTGGTGTTAATCACACAAACGGGAAACCAGAGACTCAGTGACCACCTGTAGGAAAAATGATGGTTTTAACTTGCTGTTCTTTTTGACGCTCAGAGTATTTTCAGTCTGGTATTTGGACCAAAGCAGGTGGCTCAGGGGTAGAGAATCCGCGTGCCAATGAAGGAGATGCAGGAGATGTGGATTTGTTCCCTGGGTTGGAAAGATGCCCTGGAGTAGGAAATGGCAACCCATTCCAGTATTTTTGCCTGGGAAACTCCATGGAGAGAGAACCCTGGCGGGCCACAGTCCATGGGGTCATCAAGAGTCAGACACAACTGAGCATGCACGCATTCATTCCGCGTGGACACATTTGGACAACACCAACTCATCTTTGCAATGAGTGGACCTCAGAGAGGGAGAAAGGAGAGCAAGCCTGCCCCGTTCTCTGCTCTGAGATATTTGAATCAGTGAGGCTCACTCCTGCCTAAAGTTGAGTTTCCCCATATTTCTTAGCCTCTAGACACATTTCAATGTATACCTAGGCCCTCCAGGAGAAATATGAAAGAGACAGTTAGCACAAACCTGGAGAAACTGGCGGGGCCACCCCTTTCTGATCAGGGTAAAGGGGGTGTCTGCAGTCTGCAGGCCTGACTGAGCCCTTGTCTGCAAACATTTGATTTGGATGGATGCAAACATCCCTGATTTGGACTCAATAAGTGAGAGCCTGCCCAAGAACCTCCCACAACTGGGCATCAGCCCTTAATAGCAGCAAAAGCTAGACCGTGAGATGATCGTGTCTCTTTAAAAGGTGCCAGACGCTTTATAACTAGGTTTACATCTTATTGTAGATATGACAGCAAAGATAAACACAATCAGGGCAGAATCTTCAGGATGGGAAGTGATACACGGTAGAACTTACAAAATCCAGCCCTGCCGTGGACAGCTGTTATTTCATAATTGCCCAGGGACATCACTGGTGGTCTCTTTTCTCTATTTCTAGTTGTCAAATACTAGAAGCAAAATAGCAGTACTGAAGAGGAAATAACAGTCTACTATGATCCTTCATAGACAGTGGGAGCGTAAGTTCTACCTCTTGCACCAGACTGCAGCTGTGAAAACAACAATAACAAGAATAATAATACCCTCCAGGCTCTGGAGGGCACATAGGGCTCCTGTGGCAGCAAAGCAGGGAATGTTGGAGCCAGGTGACCTTTTTTTTGGCCAGGAATTCTTCCAGGGAATTGTTCAGGTAATTTATGTCACTGAACTATATAAGCTGTCATCTTCTAGACAGTAAAAAACAAAACACATACATACCAAAAAAAAAAAAAAAAAAAGGAAAGGAAAGAATATAATCAAAACAGCACAGAATAATATTCTTTGCCTTACAGGGTTTTAAATGCTGCTTGCCCCTACGTTTTTTGCTTTTGTTTTTTTTAACGAAATTAAGGACTCCCAATTTATCTGTGTCCATTCTGGCACAATGCTTTTTAAAAAATCCTTTGTCACTAAGGTGGGACTAATGCATTTTAAATTTGGTCATAGCATTCCTTTCCTCCTTCCTTTTTCTTTCCTTCAGTTCTCCTTTCTTCTTTCTTTCCTCTTCCTTTTTGGCTATTCCATAATAAATGGTTCATGCAATGAAAGCGGGACTATTGCTTTGCCATGATTATACCATAGCCAGACACCCACGTCTCTGTTGCAAGCTACTGTGACCAACTGCATTTGCTAAATGGCAGTGGCAGCCCAAGTTCACGATAAGTTAAGAATCTAGCATTTTAACTCAAGATATGCAACATAGAAACGTGGAAAAATATTCATCATTTCAGGCATACTTTGCCTTAACAAGTCAATCTCAGATTCCGTTTGGTCAAAAATTCTGTTACAGCTGAAATAACATTGTCATAGGAATTGGCAAAACTATAGCAGACACCAGAGAATATTCCGTGAAGCCTTTTAAGTTATACTGAAGTTGGGATTAGGGCCAAGAAACATTGTGAAAGAGGCAAAGTGGGTCTTCTGTGCCTCTTTCCTTTCAGCGAGCACCATTTCCAGATCACTTTCCATCTTCATATTACGTTGGTCTTGACCGTGTGCAAGTCAATCAACTTCTAATGATCAGAGCATGAAATCAGGACATTTCTCCACAATGGTGCAGGAGGGATCACTACAGTCCTGCTGGTGAGCAAGAAACATGACCTTGATGCATATGAGTGGCTTGCTGGTGATTTCTAGTAAGCTAGGCAATGTTTTCATGGCTTGGAAATTTCAGATTCATTTTCAGCATTGATACTCTCAATGTTCTTACATAATACATATGCAGTGATGACTAGAAAAGACCCTTGTGTAACCCTGTGTACACTTAATGTTAACATTAGGTAGTGTTATGGAAAAACAGAGAGCTGAAATAATGAAAAGAGATGGCTAGTGTGTGGATTAAGAGTTTAAAGAATGAGAACTAAATTTCAGAGGTGTTTTTATGGAGGATGAAGGACAAGGAGAAGGGATCAGTGGCTATGTTCAGAGGATCATTAGTACAGGAGAATTAAAAGATCAATCAAAAGGCTCACTTGCCAATCAGGATAAATTGTAGTCTCTGTTTGCAACCACAGAGGATCACTGAGGACAAAGACAACAATAAAACCCATGTGTCCATTCATGTGCACCCGGACGCCATTCCTCTTTGTCTCCAGGGATCTATCTTTGTTTCCTCCTTTTGTAAGAAGATTATTGAAGGTAAGGTGGTGAGAAATGTGTCCTCCAAGCTGGAGTTACAACAGAAGTATTTTCTCACTGTGGTATTTGTGACATTCCTTTATTGTCGTGGAATTTGAGGGGAGTTAGATATTGCATCAGTTACATCCAGGAATCCCTCGGTGTACAGAGCGGCAGAGTTTCTGGTAAGGGCAAGTCCATTGTTCCTTGGATGCTAAGTGCTCAAAAAGTAAAAGCCTAGTAAAAATGCCTCTGCGACTATGAATAAAACACCCATAAAAGTGAAAATAAGTGACCAAACCCACTTTACAGTCTGTGTTATTCAAGTTTCTTGCAAATAACTCTGTGCAGTAACGTTCAATGCTTGCCTGTAAAGTTAAGGTGGGGACATTAAACGTTAAACATTCTTAGCTTACACCTGGCCAGAATGTCCCATTAGGGTATTAAGAGGAAATTCAGAGAAACTCAAAATCTATTCAGAAGACAAAGTAGCTCCTGACCTGAGCATCCGTTCAGGGGTTCCGATCCCAAACTGCTAAACGCACTACTGTTCGACTCCCAAACCCATCCAGCACCCCAGACCAGCCACAGTCACATTCTTTCATTGAGTCGTTTAACAAATATTTATCATGTCTCTGGTATGACCAACGCACTCTATTAATTCTGTGAGGGTGTAAAGATGAAAAGACACAGAGTCAAGTGTGGGAGGGACATGTAAATCAACAATGAGTGTAGGGTGCTGGTGGGCTGGGTGGGAAGTAGGGCCCAAGGAGACCACACAGGTGAGGGCAGCTACCTCAGCCTGGAAGTGGCAGGGAAGCCGGGGGATGGCATTCCAAGTATGAATGAACAGAGTCCCACGGATCAAGAATTTCAGGGCCACAAGTTATGTGTAAAAGAGCAACAGGAGGTGGTGGTGCCTAGTTAGGGCATCTTAAGACCCCTGTGCTTCCAAGTTTTCCTCATTAACTCGATGCTTGAAATGGTCTCACATCTGATGACTGTAAATTAAGGTTCTGTTAATATGGAAATATTTTTGGAAGGAGTAAATCTGAGTATCTGAGTATTACTTGCCACCAGCATTTTGATTTAAATTAGCAAGCCCTAACTTTCCAACCTAGATAGCATATTAAAAAGCAGAGACATTACTTTGCCAACAAAGGTCTGTCTAGTCAAGGCTATGGTTTTCCCAGTGGTCATGTATGGATGTGAGAGTTGGACTAAAAAAGAAAGCTGGGCGCAGAAGGATTGATGCTTTTGAACTGTGGTGTTGGAGAAGACTCTTGAGAGTCCCTTGGACTGCAAGGAGATCCAACCAGTCCATCCTGAAGGAGATCAGTCCTGGGTGTTCATTGGAAGGTCTGATGTCGAAGCTGAAACTCCAATACTCTGGCCACCTCATGTGAAGAGTTGACTCATTGAAAAAGACCCTGATGCTGGGAGGGGTTGGGGGCAGGAGGAGAAGGGGACAGCAGAGGATGAGATGGCTGGATGGCATCACTGACTCAATGGACATGAGTTTGGGTGGACTCCGGAAGTTGGTGATGGATAGGGAGACCCATGCAGTCCATGGGGTTGCAAAGAGTCGGACATGACTGAGTGACTGAACTGAACTGAGAGGATAAACCTTCAGATAAGAAAGTGTCATGGAGGAGATAAAAAGAAAGACAAGATTAGCCTAGGCACAAAAGATATAATGGACCAGTTCAGTAGACACCCAAAGTTAGGAAAAATGGTTCTGGATTCTTGAAGAAATCTGTACCAACAGAGAAAAGGAGAGTGTAATAAGAAGCAAATGTTAGTTGTACAGTTGTGTCCAACTCTTTGCAGTCCCATGGATGGTAGCCTGACTGTAGACTGTCCATGGAATTCTCCAGGCAAGAATACTGAAGTGGGTAGCCATTCCCTTCTCCAGGGGATCTTCCTGACCCAGGGATGGAAACTGGGTCTCCCACCTTGCAGACAGGACCTTAAAAACAGACCATGTCATTATTGCAAGCTCATTTAGACAGATGTCGTGGCATCAGGAAGCACTCACCATTAGCCACTGAGCCGTTGTGATGTCTGAACACAGGGTCAAAGTCATCACATAGTCATTTCTCATTGCACCCTGCCAGGCAGGCAGCCTTAAAGCAGCGCTTTGGACATATCAAAGGGAGCACATGGATTACTTCGGGGTCATGTCAAAATGCAGTCTGAGTCAGCAGAGCTAGGATGCTTGCAAATTTACCTTTCTCACACTCTCCCAAGTGATGCTGAGGCCATGGGTCCCAAGACCTTGCTTGGAGTCCCCAGCATCAAGCAGGCCGACCTCCCTGGCATCACCCACAGCTGTTCTCTTGTCTCCACGTGCTCTGCTGTTACCTTAGTTCACGTTCTCTCTGCCTCTCCACTGGAGAAGCATTGCTGGACCAATCTATTCTCCACACCACCCATATACACATATCTCACCCTGGGTTGCCCACGTGCAGGGTCCTCACCATTCCCAGGCCAAAGCGGGGTCAGGGATTCTTGTCTGCATCTCCCCCCTTTGACTCCCGAACCCCTCTCATTGTCTCCCAGAGTCCACATCGCATCTGCCCCACTGGAACTCCAGTACACAGTCCCAGCGGCCTGACTCTGCAAGCATCTTCAGAATTGCCCTTCCCTCAACTCTCCACAGTGAGCAGATTGCACAATACGTGGCAGGGTATCCTCAGGCAGCCTGGAGGAGGCGTCTCAGCAGATGTGTACAGGCTGCTGCTTTTCACCCAACAGGATGGCTCTCCATGAAACCCCAACCTTGTCACCACAAGGATTTTGGCTGTGTGAGGTTCCTGGTGTCAGATCAGGGTGCTCTCCCTGCCCCCCTGCCAGGCCCATCAGCAGAACATTTCCTCTGCAGGAAAATGGGTCAGGCTTGCTGTGGGGCCACGGTGCATCTCAGGCTCCTGGGAGCGCCCGGGAGAGCGCCCGGGAAGGTCTTATCGAGCCTCAGCATCTCAAAGCCCCCTGCAGCGCTGCTAACCTAAAGCGATAACCAACCCAGCAGAGTTAATAATTAGTTACAAGCAGTGAAAAGCCAAACACATCCTCCGCTCCAGTCAACAACAGAGAGGCAGTAGAAATACCAGCCAACTGGGGGCCTGGCAAAGGAGATGAAAGAAAGACAAATAAGGACAAAGGAAAGATCCACCCAAATCCAGAGACTCAAGGGTGTGAACGCCAGGAGAGTGGAACTCGTATCTCAGACACATGCAGTCTCGTTGTCTCTCTTCCACCAGAATTATGTTAGCAACTGAAATTTTGCACGGACAAGAACCGTGACCAACTATGTGTTTCCACACAACGGGGCTGATTGCAACAATGTCCACAGAATCGCCAACTGGAAACAGCTGGGTATCTCACAGTCCTTTTGCAATCACAACGAAATCAGAATAGGTGCACCTAGAAAGCTTTCCAGGTGTCAAACAGCTATAGGTGGACTTTCCTGGCACTCTCCTTAAACCTGCTTCTCTGACAAACACCCAGGGCTGAATGTCTAAGGCAATACATCCAAGGACTCTATCGTTGTACCTGTTTCTCCAGGGAGCCAATTTTGCAGCAAGTGGTAAGAAGAAGCTTGGAACTCGATATGGTATCCAAAAGATACACAGATAACCTCTGTGAGTTTTCTGGGTTAGTGGTTTAATTCTAGGTCCTCCAGAAAAGGAAGGGCAGGTTCTACTCCTGTGAGTTGCAATTCATTACAAGCCCAGATAATAAAGGCTCTGTGTGCTGGAGAGGGTCTTGCTTAAAAAAAAGTTTCACATGTGGTCTCTCGCTAGCCACACGCCACCCCGTGAGGAAGTCATGTCGGAGTGAAGGAAGAAAAGCCTGAAGATGCCAAGTGATCTGAGCGTGGCTCTCGACCCCTGGCCCTGGTGCTTCTCCTGTGTGGGCTGCTATGACTCAGTTCAAAGGCAAGCTCAAGAAACAGGGAGTGTCACTGGACAAAACAAATCTGAAATCCAGACTTGAGCCAACAACGGAATTTGGACCTCAGCAAGTCAATCATTTGCAAGAAGCAACATTGAGGGACTTAAACAATGCTGGTAAAAGTAGGAAAAGAAATAACATTTTTATTTTCCCCTTTGGATTTTGCTAATTTTTTAGCAGAAGGAGACTTCAGGAAAAACACAAGTTATGCAGTGAAGAGGGTTCCCTTTCATGTCTTCGATTAACAGAAGCACAGTCTTGCCCTTCCCTGGCTGGGTTTTTTTTTTTTTTTTAAGAATGCAAATAAGAAGAAGGCAGAGATTTTTAGCCTTTTTACCAAGGTAATATATTCAAAAGCATTTTGTATGTGATACAAATGAACTTATTTACAAAACAGAAGCAGATTCATAAACATAGAAAAGGAGAAAGGGGGAAGGGGTGGAATATATTAGGACTTTGAGATTAGCAGATACAAACTACTATAAATAAAAGAAAGAAACAACAAGGTCCTACTGAATAGCACAGGGAACTATATTCAATATCCCATGGTGGTAATAAACCAGAATGGAAAAGAATATGAAAAAGAAAACATATATGTGTGTGTATGTATAGCTGAGTCTCTTTGCTGTACACCACGAACTAACACAACGTTGTAAACCAACTAAACTTCAATTTAAAAAAAACTTTAAAGCATTTTACATATTGTATAGAATGATTTGTGAAGAAACTAGAATTTGAGAGTCTGTGGGGAGCATGAAGTATTAACCAAGGACTAAATAATAGTTCTTAGAGAGTTTCTGATGTTGTTGTTGTTTTAATAATATCCACCTGTTTGTTTATTTGGCTGAGCCAGGTCTTAGCTGCAAAATGTGGGATCTAGCTCTCTGACCAGGGATCAAACCCAGGCGCCCGGCATTGGGAGTGCAGAGTCTTAGCCACTGGACCACGAGGGAAGTCCCTGCATTTCTGCTTTTTAATAGCCCTGCTCCAGCCATGCTTTTAAGTTTAGGGACTGTCAACCAAGAATCCCAGCTTCACTCAGCCTTGAGGGGGCCAGAATCTCACGTCCACCAATATCCCACCTACACAAAGCTTTACTGACTGTGGGCAGAGCAGTATCTTGCTGATCTAACGTGTATGGGGTTCACTGGTCTCTTGATTTAAGAACCGGGGCTGCTAGGCAGGTAACCCGGAGACGCACCATTCCCAATGTGGTCCTGAGGGGACAGGGAGGAAGTGTATTCCTGGTCTTGCAGGCGTCGGGAAAGACCCTTGAGTTAGCCCCAGTGATCTTCACTAGACCTTAGTGTAAAAAGGGGTAAAGGAATCCTTTCTAAGCATTTGGTGAAAGCATTTTCACGGAATTTTTTTCTGAAGTCTACTGTACCTGGCCCCCCTTATGAAACAGAACACGGCAAACACGAGTAGTCTTTACACGATGACTATGAAAATGGTTGTTTCAGTGAAAATGTTTGCTCCACTGGCTAGAAGTACCCCCGGGGCTCAGGTTGGATAGGAGACCTTATGTCTCTGCCCTCTGTGGAGACGACAGGTGGCTATGCCTTTTGAACTCTCCTTCCTGCCTGTGTGCTGTGAAGTGGGTCCTCTTGCTTTTACCTGTTCCTTCTATCTGCCCTGAGCTGAAAATGGAAAAATGCCAGGCTTGTCGCAGCTGTGTTTGCAGAAGTGGTTGTTGTTCAGTCACTAAGTTGTGTTCGACTCTTTGCAATCTCGTGGCCTGCAGCATGCCAAGCTTCCCTGTCCTTTGCCATCTCCTGGAGTTTGCTCAGACTCATGTCCATTAAGCCAGCGATGCTAACCAGCCATGGCATCCTCTGTAGCCCCCTTCTCCTCCTGTCCTCAATCTTTCCCAGCATCAGGGGCTTTTCTGATGAGTCAGCTCTTCACATCAGGTGGCCAAAGTGTTGGAGGTTCAGCTTCATCTTCAGTATCAATCCTTCCACTGAATATTCTGGGTTGATTTCCTTTAGGATCGACTGGTTTGATCTCTTTGCAGACAGATGAAATCTCAAGAGTCTTCTCCAGCACCACAATTCGAAAGCATTAATTCTTTAGCTCTCCGCCTTCTTTATGGGTCCAACTCTAACATCCGTTCATGACCACTGGAAAAAATATAGCTTTGACTACATAGACCTTTGTCAGCAGAGTGATGTCTCTGCTTTCTAAAACGCTGTCTAGGTTTGTCATCACTTTCCTTCCAAGGAGCAAGCATCTTTTAATTTCATGGGTGCAGTCACCATCCACAGTGATTTTGGAGACCAGGAAGATAAAGTATGTCTCTGTGACCAGATTCCAAATAAAGGACTGAATAACTGAATACATCCCAGTGGTGTCCACAGCATGGATTTAAGGGTAGTGGCTTTGTATGTTTGGAAATGTTCTTACTCCAGCCCTCTGTGGTGTGGTGGAAATTACTGAACAGAACCCCCCAGGATGGATGAGATGCAACTGGACATTCGTGCTCATGCTCAGTTGCTGAGTCATGACTGACTCTTTGTGACCCCATCGACCGTAGCCCGCCAGCTCTTCTGTCCAGGCAAGGATACTGGAGTGGGCTGCCATTCTCCACTCCAGGGATCTTCCTGACCCAGGGATCAAATCTGCATCTCCAGCACCTCCTGCTTTGGCAGGCAGATTCTTTACCTCTGAGCCACCAGGTAGCCCCACTGTAGCTGGTTAAACTGGTGGAATGGTTACTGACCAAGCCAGGACAGAAGTCACTAGAAGTGGCAAGAAGTTTGAAAGTCCCTGCCTGGTAGAATTACAGATAATAGGGACTCAGACACTCATCTGGAGTTTGGAGAACCTGCGTCTGGGTTTCCTCATTACTGGAAGAGAAGTAGAGATGGAAGTGACACTCCAGAGCATCCAACCATTCTCACTGTGGGGCGGGGACCAGGCTGGTAGAAATGATTGTGTGCTTTCTTAGGTTAAAATGGGAAGGAAATAAAATGCAAAGCTCATTTGTTCCTCCTATACATTAAAAAACAAAAAAACAGGACTTGTGGCTTCGAGATGCAGTTCAAACTCCTTAGATTTCATGGTCTGGCTCTTTTCTGAGCCTCTCTTTTCACCACTCCCCTTCACAAAGAGGATGCTGTCACCTCTTCCCAGAACCCCTTCCCCTCCCACCTCACCAACAGCCCCTTCCTCAGCCCCAGGTGCCCATCCCCAACCCTGCTCATGGGGCTCATCCATTTCAATGGCTGCCAACAAAGGTCTGCCCAGTCAAACCTAAGGTTTTTCCAGTAGTCATGTGTGGATATGAAAGTTAGACTATAAAGAAAGCTGAGCGCCAAAGAGTTTATGCTTTTGAACAATGGTGTTGGAGAAGACTCTTGAGAGTCCCTTGGACTGCAAGGAGATCCAACCAGTCCATCCTAAAGGAAATTAGTCCTGAACATTCATTGGTAGGGCTGATGCTGAAGCTGAAACTCCAATACATTTGGCCACCTGATGTGAAGAACTGACTCTTTTGAAAAGACCCTGATGCTGGGAAAGATTGAAGGCAGGAGGAGAAGGGGATGACAGAGGATGAGAGGGTTGGATGGCATCACCGACTCAATGAACATAAGTTTACGTAAACTCTCGGAGTTGGTGATGGATAGGGAGGCCTGGCATGCTGCAGTCCATGGGGTCACAAAGAGTCGGGCACGACTGAGTGACTGAACTGAACTGAACTGAAGCATGCAGCCCAGGGCCTGCCGCTCAGATGCATAATTAATGTGGGATGAATGAGTGAATGAACACACATTTTTCTTCTTGAGAGCAGCCCAAGGGAGCAAAATGCATTAAAATATCACCTTGAGGGGGCTGGTCCACAGTTGAGATTCCTGGGCCGACCCCAGCATCAGTACACCAAAGGGGATCTAGGAACACATATTTTGAATGTGTTCCCAGCAATTCTGATCTGGAACAGGGCTGAGGGTGGCACAGACCACACTTTGGAAAACATATGGTCTGTGACGGCCAGACAGAGATAATTACTGAGAGACAGGGAAGCTGAGAGCCAGAAAGATGAGTGACTTTTTTGAGATCACACGGGAGACTCACAATATGGCCTGCGATTCTGGCAGAGGAATGGGGAAGCCTGGGGTCACAGTCATTGACCCTGGCCCATGGTGGGGTGTCCAGGTCAGCACCCTGTCACAGAGCCTCCAGGACGACAGCCTGACTCACAGGATGGGTGCCTGGTGTCTAAGAGAAAGCGAGGAAGAAAAAGTCCCTGCCCTCCCGGCGCAGGGCCCAGGTGTTGGGAGACCCACAGTCCGCGGACTCGCTGGGGAGGATAAAGTCACCCCCACCCTCAACTGTCCTCTGACCTGATGGCCATTCTGCCCTCTGAGCAGCCCCACAGGGGGCTCGGACTCACCGGTTGGTGGGATGTGATGATGGTGATTCAGTGGTCCCTAGCTCCGCCCTGTAATGTCCAAGAGGCTCACTGTGAGAGGATGAAGACAGTGAGGTTTTTCTAATGCCTGTTGGGGTCCTGTTACACCAGGACCCAGTGCAAGCCACCTCCTCCTCTGAGCTTCCCTTTCCTTATTTGTAAAAATAAAAGCTTTGAATTAAGTTGTCTTTCAATTCACTTCCGGCCTTGAGGGTCTACCCCTCCCATGTCAGAGACCTTGAATGTATTTTGTTTTGTTTCTAACTGGGTGCAGACCCACAGGACAAACAGCCAGGAAGGGCAAAGGTCAAGCAATCATTCCTGGCAGGAAGGTGGACACCTGTTTATAAGAGTCTTATAAACAAAGGAAAGCTCTTACCTTGTTTATCTTTGCATCATTGGAACAAAATATGTGTTCAATAAATGCTTGTAAAATGATTGTGCAACGCATCTGATAAACGGCTCCACAGAGCCTATTCCTGACCTGCTATCCTACTCAGAGAAACCTTGTGTGGCCACCAAAAAAAAATAAAAGTAATTACAATCGTTACTGTGTCCCTTGAGGCGCATTAACGGAGGGGAGTCTAATTCACGACCCTCAGAAATCCTTCTTAAAGCTCCTGTCTGCTTCCCTCCAGCTCCCTCCACTCCTGCTGCGCAGGAACCTCTTACGTTTTGAGTCCCCACTCGCAAGTCACTAACACAGCATCCTCTGAGCCTAGCTTTTTTGGCTCCTCCTTTCCTTTCTTCCTCCTTTGGTTTTCTCTCAACTCTTGTATCAATTTCTCTCTCTCTCTCTTCCCTATTTTCCATCACAAAAATCAGATGCAAGTGGAAGAGACCGAATTCCCTTTATTATGTGAAGGAGTCAGAACTGAGAGAGCAAAGGAGAAAATGTTTCTAGGACACTAGGGCTGAAGGCAGAGTTGGAGAGAACTGTAAGAGGAAAAGTTAGGATGCCCCGGTTCTTGACGTTTTTCTCTATGATTGAGTGAATATCAGTGTCCGTGAATAGATATCGGGGTGTCTGGTGTCATCAGCTTTGCAAATCTGTCGCCCACACATCGATTCTGCAAGAACTCCCTAGATGCTTTGACTCCTGAAGGAGTCAGAAAGTTTCTCAGCCTCTGTCAACTGTAAGATCCATCATTCTGAACATACACCTTTACTGCTTTAAGTCTCCAAAGCTTATGGGCTTCAGTTGGTCAGTTGACAAAGGAAGCGATGCAATGAGTAACTTTTGGGGGGCTCAGGCCATCACCCAATGCCTCCAGGCTTCTGTTAAACTGCAAGAGCAGGACTAGGTGAGGAAGGATGACTCTGTGAATCAAATGGGTGTCAAGAACGGGCTTGGGAACGTTTTTAACACCGTTAGTCTCAGCCCACTCCTGCATTAAGTAGAGGTGCTGAAAGCTATTTGAGATTTCAACCAAATTATAAAATATAAACATTCAGCAAAAGTCTTGGCCCATAGAAAGCATCAATAAATGTTAGCTGTTATCATTATTATTAGCTGTTATTGTTATTATTAGCTACTATTATTAATGTTATGATTCTGCAACGTTGCCTTGAGCTTGAATGGTCCATGAATCTCTAGGTGTTGTCTGACTCAAACTAGGAGCTACCTGGGTGAAGGTGGCCAGACAGCAGGCATGGGTAGCCGGAGTTTACATACAACAGTGTCTAGGATGAAAGAGGTCTCACTGAGGGGGTGCCTCACCAACTCATCAATTCTAATCGGAAAGACAAAAATACATGAACCAGAACTACACAAGAGGAAATCAACAGTCAACATTAAGGTAATACTGGAAGATTCCCCTGTTCACCTGTCGAAAGGTCAATTTTCCTTCTAGGACAGTGACAAGGAAAAGCCCTTATCAGCTGACAATGGATCCCACGACCTGCCAGGGTGAGGAGTCTGCGATAGAGGCCAGGCCCAGAGACAAGCCCTGCCTTCTTCCCTGCTGAGTTTAGAGCCACCTCAGCTGGCTTGTGCTAACAGGTGAAATGTAGTTGCTTGTAAGAGCTTCAAGGACTGTTTCTAGCTCCCCCCAGGTTTAAGGCCAGCAGGGCTGCATGAGTGCAGAAGCAGTTTCCAGTGATTTCTTGACTTGCAGCTGCTTCTCTGTTTGCTCCTGCCTTACAGATCCCTAGTAAAACCTCCGCCTTTGCGTGCTTGTTTGTCAGCAGGGATGTGAGATCAGGTGAGTCCTCAGCCAGGCTCTGCCCTGAAGCACTCTTTCGGGAAGAGTGGGAAGTGCTCTTTCCTCATTCCAGCCCAAAGAAGCAAAACGGGGAGAAACACGCAAATGAGGAGCTTTTGAAAGCAGTGAAGGCTAAAAGATTGGCCTCTGAAATTGGGACAGCTGGGAAATCTGGACTGCTGAGAAAAAGCAAAATCCCTCAGTCCACTGCAGAAGAAGACAGATCGCCTTTCGCCTCTGCGGGCAGGAAACCTGGGGTGGGATTGGCATCGCCTCCCGGTTTCTTCTCTGATCTCTCTCCAGGCCTCGAGACGCTCAGTTAATCAGTCCACCTAAAGGAAACCCTGGAAGCCCAGAGGACCGGTGTTTTCATTGTGAGTGCAGTATTTTAAGAAGCCTGGAGGGACTCTGATAAAAAAACACACACACTGTTCACTTTGATAAGTGAACCCCTTGTTCTTATCAAATTTCTACCATCATGAGATAACAGGTTCTAGGGAACAGAACAAGGGCTTGGGAATCTATAGAGCCTTGACTACATCCTTCTCTATTTATTAGTTCTGTGAAAGTGAAGACTGAAAAGTGTTAGCTACTCAGTCTTGTCCGACTCTTTGAGACTATCCTCCAGGCTCCTCTGTCCATGGGATTCTTCAGGCAAGAATACTGGAGTGGGGAGCCATTCCCTTTTCCAGGGGGATCTTCCTGACCCAGGGATCAAACTTGGGTCTCCTGCATTGGCAGGGAGACTCTTTACCATCTGAGTCGCCAGGGTAGTTCTGTGAGCCATGGCAAATGACTGGACTTCTCTTAGGCCTCCTAATTATAATAATAATAATAATAAATATATATATATTATATAACAGGGATATTACGAACACTAAATCTGAGATAACAGATGACTTGTACTTGGCACAGTGTCTGACCCAGGACAACCCTCCATAAAAGTTACCTATTGATCTGACCTGTGCTTCAGGTTCCAGTATGTAAGTTGAAAAATGAGACATAAAACAAATGTGTCTTAAGTGGGAATTCTTTCTCTCACAGGCCAAGTTGCTAAGGAAGGGAGTGATAATATGCCTCAAGGGATTAAAGACTATTTAATAGAGAAATGTAGCAACCATTCACAGTGTCATTCATTCATTCATGCATTCATTCAACATAAGATAAGCATCTACTCTATTTCAAGCACCATGCCAGATTTTGGGGATACAAAGCTGAATTAGACAGAACTAAGCATGCTTTCTGGGCTTTCCTGGTGGCTCAGATGGTAAAAGAATCTGCCTGAAATGCAAGAGACCCAAGTTTGATCCCTGGTTTGGGAAGATCCCCTGGAAAAGGAAATGGCAACCCACTCTGGTAGTCTTGCCTGGAGAATTCCACGGATAGAGGAGCCTGGCAGACTACAGTCCATGGGTTTGCAAAGAATTGGACACGACTGACCGACTAACACACACACACACACATACACACACACAAGTATGGTCGCTGCCCTCAAGGCACCTGTGATTGAGTCAGGGTTTTAAGCCCACACAAAGTTAATGAGCAAGACAGTGGGTGTGAGGTCCACTGTTGTGAAACTGTGAGGAAGGGAGATGCCCTTGCACAGAGGTATTAGGAAAGGCTTGCTAATGCACGAAATCACATTTGCATTGGTTCTTTAAGAATAAGTGGGATCTGTTAGGTAGAAAAGAGGAAGAATGAAAATCTAGGCAGACAGAACAATCTGAAGGTATAAAGCACAATAGATGCTCCAGGCACAGCAAATGTAGGTGAAGCTTATTATGTGGATTTGTGCCAAACTGGACATGGGGCTGTGGATACGGGCAGCTGGAATACACTGTGAGAAGTTGAGGATGTTATGTTAAGTGAGAAAGAGAAAACAAGTGTAAAATGGAAGAAGGCGTTAAGTCCAGGGAAAGGAGGAATTTCTCTCAAGACAAAAGTTCTCAGACATTGGTAAAAGTAGGAAAGGGGGCATCTCAGACTATAAATCATTCCTTCATGAACCCCAGGACGAGAGATGAATTGTGCTGTGGAATTTCTCAGTCTTCCGTGGTCTTCCACATACATGTTTATACACGGTTTTGAATGTAAGTTGTAAATTTAATAGCAAGCACAGAAAAGTTAACCTAATGGGGTTCAGGGGATTGTATTTTTTTTTGGTGTGAGATATCGTGGGACAAGTGCAGGTTTCATTTGTTTTAATCATTAAACACATGTTTTTATAGTTTCTAACTCAAGAGCCATATATGTTAGTACTTAAAATATGAAAATGAAGGCTAGAAGAAGGAAATGAAACTTTCTATGTGGATTCTGATAGAACATATATAAGATGCTCTTCTGTAGTTTATTTTCTACTTGGGCTTTTGTGCTTAAAAATAGTTTCCCTTGGGACTTCCCCGGCAGTCTAGTGGTTGAGACTCCATGCTTCCAATAGCGGGGGCACACGTTTGATTCCTTGCTAGAGAACTATAAGATCCCACATGTCACAGCCATGCAAAGTCTGTGTCCAGCTCTTTGTGACCCTATGGACTGTAGCCCACCAGGCTTCTTTATCCATGGAATTTTCCAAGCAAAAATACTGGAGTGGGTTGCCATTTCCTTCTCCAGGAGATCTTCCCAAACCAAAGATTGAACCCATGTCTCTTACGTCTCCTGCATGGGCAGGCAGATTATCACTAGTGCCACCTAGGAAGCCTCACATGTCATATATATATGACATATACATAGAGAGAGAGATAGATAGATAGATAGATAGTTTCCCTTTCAAGAGATCAAAGTGTCCCTCTTATATTTTTTTATAATCCTTTTATGCTTTTAGTTTTCATGTTTAACTCTGTTTTCATATCTAAATCCATGTTGAATTTATTTTTACAAATGATCTTAGGCAAGGTAAAGTCATGGTCCAGTTAGGAGCCTTGGACCACTTTTTTCCCATTAAACTGTTTATTTCTTCATCTTGTCATTAGTTTCGTCCATTTCCTATTCTGCAGTTATCAACAGTAGGACATGAGTTTCCTGGTAGTTTTCTTACGTTCACACTAAGGTGCCACGGGTAAAGCCATTCCTTCTGCTGTATCACTTCTGTCCTCAAACTTGGTCTTGTGTCCCAGTGGCCACCTCCTCGACTCACTGAGCTGCTGCTAGCAGCTTAGGAGTGGCTTCCCTGGTGGCTCTCAGTGGTAAAGAGTCTGCCTGCTGATGCTGGAGATGTGAGTTCAGTCCCCGGGTCAGGCAGATCCCCTGGAAAAGGCAATGGCATGCTTCCCCAGTATTCTTGACTGCAAAACAGAGGAGTCGGCTACAGTTCATGGAGTCACAAAAGAGGTGGACACGATGTATCAACTATACAACAACAACAGCAGCTTAAAAACCCAGCCTATTGAAGGGGCACCCATTTGTTTTCCTTGCGAAGATGTCCAGCAACAGCCAGGCATCAGCCATTCCTGTGCTGAACTGGGGGAACTTCCAAGCTGCGGATGCAGTGGGACTATCCCAAAAGTTTATCTGGCATCCACCGCTAGAGCAATACAGACCTCCACTCATTCCCAAAGCAAACACTGTGTGCCAGATAGAGGTTGAATGAGCGTCTGTCCCTGCCCCCAAGCTACTCACCCGCCTTCTGGAATATTCTAGAGGAGCTGCCGAGCTGAGTTACCTCATGGCTGACATCATGGGAATCTACCCAATCTCTTTCAATTGACTCAACAAATATTTGCTAAGCTCCTACTGTTTGCCAAGAACTGTGCTGGGTGCTGGGTTACAAGATCTCAAGGACCTGACCGCTGAGTGAGAAACAGAGAAATAAATAGGCGTTTCCACTACATGTGATAGAGCTAAAGCAGGTGAAAGCATAGGCCTCTGATGTTATGGGTTCCTGGGTTATACATTCTCACCTGCCAAGGACTTCCCAGCCACTTACATCAAAGCATTTCTTTTATATTCAAAGCAATAGCAACTGCATTGTACTCTAGTTCACTTTCTTCAGACCCAACTCTTAGAGGGACACAGGAAGTCAGCTCACTGTGAGTGAATAAATGGATGAATAAATGATTCAAAAAGTTAAAAGAAGTGGGGTATCAGTGAATGATTTACTCTTCTCAACGAGGAATTTCATTGGCTTCTTGGCCGCAGAGCGTCAACGCCGTGAGCCGCAGACTGAGAGGAGATAAAGTAGTCCAGGCACGTTGTAAATGTCTTTTCCTTTTATCTCTGTGACCCAAATCCATGGGCCCCTGCTGATGTTTGTTTTGGGTTCTTTGCTCTGAAACCTAGGGCAGCTCTTGGGTGGTGAGCTGTTTAGCTGACGAATCTTTTCATGGACGAATTAGCAAGCTTCTTGTGTTGGTCCCCTGATAGGTTAGCAGCCTTCAGCCACACACACACAACTGGTGAAGAAGCCTTTGTTTTTAAACCCCCAAACTTTGAGCAACTAAATCTTGATCGCTTTATGAGAAAACCTTGGAATAATCTGAGCTCCCTCTGTCTGTCCATGTTCCTATTTGGAAAGAGAGAAAAGACACAGTAGGAAAGTAAAATAAAAGTTACAGATTTAGCCAATTTTAGCAGTCTTTTCAAGGAGAATGGTTGGAGGAAATTAAAGTGAAGCTTTTTATGTCGTTTTGTTTTTCATTGATACGTCCCCTCATTTCTGGGAACCTTAACGACAGCTAATCAAGGGTGGGTTTTAGGGACTTCCTTGGTGGTCCAGTGGTTAAAATGCCAAAATGCCACTGCAAGGGATGCTGGTTGGATCCCCGGTTGGTGAACTAAGATCCCACACGTCCTACATCGTTGCCAAAAAATAAAAACAAATTAACAAACAAGTTAAATTAAACTCGTCTGCATACATTAAAAAATAAATTAATAACTTTCAAAAACCTTTCAACAATCAATTGTCTGTGATTACAAACCAGACATGATTACTACAGACAAAAGTTTAAAAGAAAAAGTGGCGATATTTGCTTCCTTAGGATTCCCTTGACATGTTCTCTAACATCTTGTTTTTTAACCCAACAACTACTTTAAAGCTTCTTGCAGTCCCCTTTGCAGTTTTAGCACCAGAATCTCCTTCCCCCCAAAAATAAATCTGCTTGTGTGTAATAATTCACACCACACTGACACAGTGTTGTCCCTCTAACGTAGGGGTTTGGGTAAGGAGGGGTGGGGTGAACAGATGAGCCCCTCCTGCGGCTACCCCGTCTGCTCTCATTCATCTTGGATATTTTCATTCATTCCCTGAACTCCCATCTGCCAGGTGTTTATTAAAGTACACTGTCACACACTGCTGCATTGTCAAAGATAATTAGAATCCAATTTTTGGAGCTTTTCTACTTACCTTCAATTCAGTACTTCTTAGAGTAACTATCAACTCTATTCAAGGCTACATTCTTCCCTCTCGTCTGTGAGAAAGAAAATAGCAAGGAGAAAGTTTTCCAAGAAGCAAAACTTCTAGATTCATTTAGTGCTTCCCAAGCCTTGATTTTTTTCCATATATAAAACGGAGAGAATCCCCACCTTACAATGCTGTTGTGAAACGTGGGGATAAAACATGGAAATGGTCTTCTACTGAGCTTAGTGAGTGGAGGCACTCAGCAATCAGTGGACATTACAGCTGACCCTTGGACAACACAGGTTTGAACTTCAGGAGTCCACTTACACGTGACTTTGTTTTCAATATTTTTTAAATTTTATTTTCAACTTTATTTATTTTTAATAAATATATTGAACAACTTTTTTGGAAATTTGTAGCAATTTGAAAAAAAAACTTGTAGACAAATTGTATAGACTAGAAATATTAAAAAAATAAAGAAAAAATTAGGCATGTCATAAATGCATAAAATATATGTAGATACTAGCATATTTCATATTTACTACCATAAAATATGTACAAATCTATTATAAAAAATTTAAAATTTATCAAAATATATGCACACACTTCCAGACTGTACCTGGCACCATCTATTAGACTAGAACTATCACAGAGCAGTCAGATTGGCGCTCTTCATTATCAATGTAAGAATCATTATACCTGTAATAAAATATAAATTTCTTATTCATATTTTCATTTTTAATGCCTAGAGTTAGTAATTTGTATAACATGACAATTTTTGTACCATTTAAGGCAGTACTAATGTATTGATAGGTTGTAGTTCAGTTGCTGAGTTGTGGTCCAACTCTTTGTGACTCCATGGGCTGCAGCATGCCAGGCTCCTCCGTCCTCCACTATCTCCCAGAGTTTACTCAAATTCATGTCCATTGAGTCGGTGATGCCATCCAACCATCTCATCCTCTGTCACCACCTTCTCCTCCTGCCCTCAATCTTTCCCAGCATCAGGGTATTTTCCAATAAGTCAGCATCAGGTGGCCAAAGTACTGGAGCCTCAACTTCAGCATCACCTTCTAATGAATGTTCGGGGTTGATTTCCTTTAGGATTGACTGATTTGGTCTCCTTGTAGTTCAAGGGACTCTCAGCAGTCTTTTCCAGCAGCATAATTAGAAAGCATCAGTTCTTTGGCATTCAGACTTCTTAATGGTCCAACTATCACATCCATACATGACTACTGGAAAAATCATCTGTGTGTCTTTTAGTCACTCAGTCACGCTGGACTCTTTGAGACACCATGGACTGCAACCCACCAGACTCCTCTGTCCATGGGATTTTCCAGGCAAGGATATTGGAGTGATTTGCCATTTACTTCTCCAGGGGATCTTCCCGACCCAGGGATCAAACCTGGGTCTCCTTCACTGCAGGCAGATTCTTTACCAACTGAGCTATCAGAGAAGCCCAGAAAAATTATAGCATTGACTAAATGTATTTTCTCTTCCTTATAATTTTCCTAATGACATTTTCTTTTCACTCTTACCATGGGAATGCAGAACATAATACATTGTTGTTCAGTTGCTCAGTCGTGTCTGACCATTTGCCACCCCATGGACTGCAGCATGCCAGATTTTCCTGTCCTTCACCATCTCCCAAAGTTTGTTCAAATTCATGTCGACTAAGTCGATGATGCCATCCAACCATCTCATCCTCTGTTGTCGTCTGCTCCAACTGCCCTCAATCTTTCCCAATATACAAAATACGTGTTAATTGACTGTTTAGGTTATTCGTAAGGCTTTTGAGCAACAGATAAGTAGACTGTTCGTAGTTAAGTTTTGGGGGAGTCAAAAGTTATACTTTGGACTTTATAAGTGGTCAGTTCCTAACTTCTGTGTTGTTCAAGGGCCAACTGTATTAGCATTATCATATATAGCATTTGTAGTGCCTTATTTTCTGAGATTTAAGTTCTAACCCAAGTATCTTTGATCCATCAAGAAAACAACCCAAGCAACTGCTGTTGTCTCTTCTCCTAGGTGGTGACACACGGTAGGAGGGACAGGAGAGAAGCAATCCCTAATGGGATCAAACTCTACATCCTCATTCCCATCCCGCCTGGCTGGTTGTTTATATGGTACTTATTCCAAATCTGTTCTTGGCTCCATGACTTTCTATTTTTCTTTCCTCTAGCTCTTCTTCATTCTCTGCTTTGTTCCCTGAGTTTTCACAGTTATTCTTTATGCTCCCAGCCTAAAGGGACCTTTGTCATCTGAAACAGGAAGTGACCTGGGTCTCAAGACTTGGAAGGATAGACAGGCTGAATGATGGATAACAGCGCACACTTGCCTAACTTCTTCCTCACCCCACCCACCTACCCAGGGTTCCCTGGCTTGGAATTTCTTGTCCAGAGGCCAGCTTTGCATCCCAACTCAAGGAGGTGGCCAGACCAACTGTCTCCCTTCTGCCTCCCTCAGGAAATCTCATTAGATCAAACAAAGCACATCACTGATGTGACCTGCTCCAAGCCAAGAAGAGAATGAATAAGGTTATTTGAAAACAATTTCCTGGTGTCTCAGTGGTAAAGAATCTGCCTACCAATGAAAGAGACACAGGAGACGTGGGCTCAATCCCTGGGTCAGGAAGATCCCCTGGAGAAGGAAATGACAACCCACTCCAGTATTCTTGCAGGGGTTATCTCTTGAACAGACGAGCCTGGCAGGCTGCAGTCCATGGGGTCGCAAAGAGTAAGACATGACCTAGCAACTAAACAATAATTTTGAATTCTCAAGGGAAACCTTAGTGGCTGGCTAGGTTTTCACTCTGTTTCAAATCTCTCTTCACACTCTATGGTCTCTCCCTGTACAACCTCATTCATTCACTCATTCATTCATCTATTCATTCGATATTTATTTTTTGGTTACCTACCTTATATCAAGGGACTACTGTAGGATTTGGAGATATAATAACTCCAACAAAACCTATGCTCCTATGAATTTACATTCTAACAATGTGGGGGTGGCAGACAAGAAACATGCATATAAACTCTGCAAATTAAAGGGAGCCAGGTCAGGGGTGGGGAGGGAGAGTGGAGGAAAGCTCGGCAAGAAAGGGATATTGGCAGCAATTAGATGGCATTTTTGGTGAAAGAAAGGGAAGATGAGTTAGGTGGGCTTCTGAAGGAAGTGTATCCCTGAAAACAAACACTGAACACAAGTGGGTGACATGAAAAAGTGCTTCAAAGCGATTGAGCCATAAGGAAAAGAAAGTCAGATGGATCAGAGTAAGAATCAGGGGAGTGGCAGGAGGGGGCTCAGAGAAGAAGCCAGGGACCCATCCAGTAGGGCCTGTGGGGAGTGGTTGAGAAAAGGGATTTCATTTTAAATGAAGTGGATACTATTGGAGAGTTTTGAATGGAATGCAATCTGACTTAGGTTTTAGATCATTTGGGCTACAGGGTGGGGGGAAAAATGAGAGAGCAAGGGTGAAAAAGAGGAGACGGGTCAGGAGGTGGTTTCCCCTGTCCAGATGGTTGATGTTGTTTGTCGTTGGCAGTGATGGAGTCCATGCCAGTTGTCACGCTCACCCCAGCCTCCCACCAAAGCAGACAGAACGTCACACGGGTTCTCAGATTCTTAAAAAATATACACAAAAGCCGTATCATCCTGAGTCTATTTTACTGAGGACTACTTTGAGAAGCCGGCAGAGGAAGACTATTTATCTCACAAAACCCACAGGGAGCCATGTTGAAAATATCAATTGGCTATTACACTCTCCTACTATTATGTTCTGCTGAGAAAGATTGAAGGCGGGAGGAGAAGGGGACGACAGAGGATGAGGTGGTTTTATGGCATCACCGACTCAATGGACATGAGTTTGCGTAAACTCCGGGAATTGGTGAGGGACAGGGAAGCCTGGCGTGCTGCAGTCCATGGGGTCACAAAGAGTTAGTCGGACACAACTGAACGGCTGAACTGAACTGAACTGAACTGATGTTCCTCTCTGGATAGCCCTCTTCTCCTCCCTCCAGAACCCCCACTCCCTATAGACTTACGATTTCCTTCCTCCCTACTATGTGAGGATACCCATCTCTGCCCCAGATTCTGCTCTCACATAATAAAACCCCCACAGTGTTTGAAAAATAAAGCACCCCACCAGTTAAAAAAATCTACCCTCCCCTCAAGGCAAAGCAGAAGCCATCCATTGGTATGTCAGTGTATGTTTGCAATCTAACTCCCTGCCCCAAACAGTTCATCCAAACAAAATGTCTTCTCTAAAAAAGAATTCAGCCAGTTGAAATATTCTACATCTCGCCACACCTATATTTCACATATATTTCTTTTAGTCTTTCAGTGAATCTGTTTGCTCATGACAACATCCTTCAAAGGACTTAAACTTCTTAAGAATAGGCAATCCTGTCTAGCTCTACATGCCCATCATTACGCGCACAGGCCCATCACTTAGCAAACAGCAGTGGAATAGAACCGAATGGACTGAAGTCTTTATCTTGCTATCGTTTCATGAACCACACTGTATAGATCTGGAACTGATTGGTTGATGCTTTTCTGAGTTTTGTACACTGCATGTGAACTAATAACCCGGGATTTCAAAGTGGAGTGCAAAAGTTTAGTGTCAATTGTTCTTGTCTGAGACACTAATTAAATCTTCACCTTTCTTCTTCTCTTCCTTCTTCCCTTCATTCCTGGATCAGGTACACAGGTTTCCGAGCCTTCCTCTTGCTTTGCCAATTAGAATGCCTGCGGCGTTCCTGGGGTGAGGTGGGGAATATCAATGTTCCATGGACACTGGAAACAGGGATGGGGGCCTACTGCCTTCATGTTCTGCTATTCAGTGCCTGGGACATGTTTCTCTTACCCCCACACCAGGATGGATGCTTTCCTGGAAATTTGTCTAATTTCACTGAGCAGAATGTGGATGAATTAATTCGCTAAGTCCCCATGACCTCCCTACACCTGGTTTCAGAGCTTTGCATGAAGGGTGCCCCATAATTACTGTGGATCGGCTGCCACCTGTTCACCACCACCACCTCCCCATCAGCAGCTCAGTGAGTGTAGAGCTGAGGATGGAAGGCAGCCACAAGGTTGGCATGAGATACCAATAAGCTGAGCTGTGACCAACCCACAAGCTCATCTATGAGGCCAGTCTTTAAAAAGCAAACTGTGACGCATAGAGGATCTCTAGCATCTAGCCTGATCTATGTAGAATGGCAGGCTTTAAAATTTAGTGTGTTGATATTACTAGATATTTTTATACTAAATAAAAAACATCTGGGAACCTCAATTGTTTAGTTGCTCAGTACGTGTCCAACCCCATGGACTATAGCCCACCAGGTTGCTCTGTCTTTGGAATTTCCCAGGCAAGAATACTGGAGTGGGTTGCCATTTCCCTCTCTGGAGCATCTTCCTGACCCAGGAATTGAACCTGTGTCTTCTGCACTGGCAGGTGGATTATTTACCACTGAACCACCTGGGCAGTCCTTGGAACCTCAGTAAATCCTTGAATTCTATGGTCAGTAGATTATGAGCCACATGAGGGTTAAAGGCTGGCTCCAACTAACATTATTCCTCAGAATAACCTTGCATGCTGTCTGTCTCTTGGCAGGTGCTGAATTAACTTTTCTGGAGTGAATGAATAAATAATGCCCTGTGTGCTTCCTCCAGGCTGGCTTCATCTTGCTAATTACAGAGAAATTATGCTTAATCATGTTCTTGAAGATAGCTGGAGAAGAGGATCTCACCATATTTCTTAGTCTTAACAGTGACTGCCTAGGAATTCTTCCTGCTGGGAGTCTTTATGACTCTCTGGCACGTCTCAGAAGCTACTATATGTTTAAAGATTGTCATATCATCACCCCATTCCTGTTCCTTTCTCTTAAACCACTTTTACAAAAAAAAAAAAGAAGAAACACTTCTAATTCCAACAGAAAAATCCTAATTAGATGCTTGGATGCTGAAACAAAAGCTTAATGAGTGAGCTCCTGTTAACACCCCTGGGCTGTTGCCAAGGTCCCTCCTCAGCTGAATCTCCCACTGGGAACTGGCAGGGCTCCGACCACCCAGGAAAGTGATAGACAAACCAAATTTAATGCCTTGCCCCGAGGGCTTACTGCAAACTGGAAACGCAAGGCAGGGCCTCCGCCAGAGCAGAGAGTGGGGTAACCTGCTAGGCCTGTGTGTGGGGGGCGTGGGGGGCTCCCTGTCTCTGTTTCCTCACCGCATCCTTGCTGAAGGAGCAGAGGAGGAGATGGAGTCTCAATTAGTCACCAGCAGCTTCAGCCTGTATCTACTGACCTTATCTTCATGAGGATCACACAGTCAGAGCTGGAAGGGTGCACACCTCTGTCTCCTTTCCCAGCGTGAAGATGAAAAGAGACCCACATGGAGGGAAATAGGAGAAACACTGATCTGAACCCTGTCCTCCACTGACGAGATCAGCCTTCCTGAGTCCAGACCTCAGGAGAAATAAAGAACACATGTTTGCCCCATGATCTCAGACAAGGTAGGTGCACAAAGATCAACAAAGATCCAGGGTTTTGGATTACAGATTCCCTCTTTCTAAGTCAGAATCACGCAGCCCTGTTTGGCTGAATAAAGAGTGCTAGGAGGATAACAAACACTGTCTGTGGCCTCCTTAGGCTGAGTTAACAAGTTTTACGCTGGTGAATCACACCTGAGACACACCTTGTCCCCTGAACCCTGGAGAAAGGACTCATTAGGCACTGAATACCTTTCACTTTTTTGTACTTCATCCATAGACTGACCTCTTTGTTTGAGATGGCCTTTCCCCTCTCTGACTTATGTGGTGGTTTGATGGTTTAGTCGCTCAGTTGTGTCTAACTCTTGCGACCCCATGGACTGCAGCCTGCCAGGCTCCTCTGTCCATGGGATTTTCCAAGCAAGGATACTGGAGTGGCTTGCCATTTTCTTCTCCAGGGGCTCTTCCTGACCCAGGAATGGAGCCCAGGTCTCCTGCTGGCAAGTGGATCCTTTACCACTGAGCCGACTGGGAAGTCCTTCCCCTCTTTGACTTACAGGGTCAATCAAGAGGACCCCATTCATGCAACATGTCTGGGGGTGAATACTTTGAGTGGGACCGTGAGCAAATGGACCCAGCTGGGGTCCTATGTCAAGGTGGGTTTCAGGGGACCAGGGATGTGCTCCAAATACTCACCCATGCTGGCCACCTGGCAATGACACATCCCTACCCCTCCACTAGAACTCTTAAAACTAGAGCAATTTTAAGAAGGCACCCAGGATATCTACTTTAAAAATCAGATGGGTAATTAGGGGACAATAATGAAAAGGCTTCACGAAAAGGTGAAGAAATTGTATTTCATCCATTCATGAGATTCTCATTATTTGTGAGTCTGAGCAGCTTTTTAAAGGAAAACAAAAACTGCTGGAGCTTTCTGTGAGAAAGTTGTATGACAACACACAGAACACAAATATACATGCCCACACATACACACGTGATTTATTTAAATTGTTTGAATTGGAATATATTTTAAAAACATTTCCCCACTAACTATTCAAGCCTCAGTGAAAAAGCCTCAGGACTCAAGCATTATAATAAATCATCCATTCAAATATTTACATCAGATAACTAGAGCAAAAATAACAAAAATAAAAGCCAGCAACCCACATAAGTCTAACCCATAATACTTCTCTGTCTGGGCACATTGGTGGTAAGACTTGCATCTTGTCTCCAGAATGATTTTAGAAAATATACACTTCTTCTGGTAATTGGTTTTAAAAACACTGAGTTTCAGCAAGAGGGTTAAATTTATTACTCTAGACTATGCCTAATCTGTTGTTTATCTTTTCAGGATTTAAACAGCATTTGAGGTGATGCCTTCAGAATAGCCAAGATCAGGAACAAGGCTTCACTGACTTGCTTTTCTGTTGAGCAGATACTGAGAAGAATCCCCTAAAGACAAAATCCGAATGTGTGCATATTCAGTCGCTCAATCGTGTCTGACTCTTTGCGACCCCATGGGACTGTATCCCCCCAGGCTCCTCTGTCCATGGGGATTCTCCAGGCAAGAATACAGGAGTGGGTTGCCATGCCCTCCTCCAAGGGATTTTCCCAACCCAGGGATCAAACCTGAGTCTCTTGCATTAGCAGGCAGATTCTTTACCACTGAGCCACCCAGGAAGCCCTAACATCCATGTAGTTGCCAATATATTATCTCAGGGCCCAACACAGTGGCCAGTCACGAATGTGGAAATGGTTTTGCAAGAACACCCAAACAAAGTAAGGAGATACTTGACCTAGTTAACTTCAAAATTTAGGATATAACTGTATTAACTCTTGGGACATGTATTTCACATGCCTTAGTCCTTTAACAAGTACTAGAAGGCAGGCAGTGGAATGCTTGGGGAAAGGCTTTATAGAGGGGACCTACCAGATGGCAGGTGGCTTCTAAATCTTATCCCCCGAGTCATTCACTCATTCATACGTTCATTCCGTCAACATTTATGACCAAGCTGACTATGGCAAGTCACTGTGACCAGGGATGTGTTGTGTGTAAATCCACTCACTGTTTTCCCGGGATCAGGGAGATAATACATCGATTTTTCCTTTCTTTCCCATTGCTTTTTGATTTGCTTGATAGCCACCCCCAACTGAGAACCACTGATTTCAAAGAGGTGGGCAACAGAAGGTGGTTTGGATGGCAGAGTAGGGAAACACTTCAGAGAAATTAAGAAATAAGGAGTTGCTTTATTTTTTAAATGGTTCATATAGAATTTCAGTTGCCAGATACTTTTTAAATATTATTTTTAGACATTTGCTTCCTGCTGGGATAGAAAATATAGAAGATTATTGCTTCTACCTTTACAGCAAAGCACATCCAGGGAATCTACGTAATTGTAGTTGTAAGAAACCTATCAAAGAACCATGGAGAAGCAAGAAAACCCAAACAAGATGAATTTGAGGACAGAGAAGCCCGTGGCCTTGACTGAAACCCTGGCCTAAAGAGGAGTCTTCTGAGGAGGGAGTGCGGAGAAGTCGGCTGAGCTTTCGAGAGACTTCTGATCCCAGAGGTTAGCTGGGGTGGTGGACTGGAGTCTCAAGGAGCCCTAGTCACACACCGAGTGACTCACCGTCTCATTCTTTCCTCCAGGCCTTACCCAGGCACGTGAGGCCGTGCACAGAAGTCTGGGAGCGAGGCAGTGTTCTGAGGGACTCACATGAGATACACGGGGGCTTGACTAGTTCAAGGCAGAGGCTGCCAAGGGCCGAAGGCAGAGGCTGCCAAGGGCCGGAGGCAGGGCAGGAGAGCTGATACGAGCCCAGTAAGGCACTCTGGGTTGGAAGCCGGAAGCAGGGTATTAGCCATACAGGATGGACCCCTGAGACACCCCAGGGCCTTGCTGAGAACAGCCCAGTGGCCTGCTGAAGGCTGGAGTCAGGGCACAAGAACTGAGATAAAGCCTCTCATGGTACCCTCACCCACACAGTCACCACCCGTTTGGGTGTAGGACACAAGGCAGACTCTTCAAGACTGGAGGAGACAACCAGAAGGAAAACCTGATAGGGAAATCCAGCCTCCAGACTAAAAGGCAGAGAGAGCGATCTCAAGAGTCAGAAAGTTGAGTCTTCAAGCCCAGGTGTATAAAAAGCCCCAAGGGTGTCTTCAAAGATTCAAGCCAACGGTGAATGGAAGCTCATGAGGCATGCCCACTACTTAAGTCTGAAGGGAGAGTGGAATAACCGAGGGCACTGCCCCATCCTTCAGGCCTTGCGCCAAGCCCCCGCTGGGAGAGGGTCGGAATCCTGAGGAAGGCGAGAGAAGGTCATGTGCCTGTGTGAGGGCAAAGCCGGAGTGTGAAGAAATTGGTCGAATCCATCTAGATTCCAGAACCCACATGGAGAATCAGGCAGGAACAGCCCACTGCCAGAAGGGTCGGAGTGTGGGGAGGAAGCTCAAGCTCAGCTCCACAGGGCCTGTGGAAGGCTGAGGGAGGAGCCTGGAACCAAGCCTGGACCAGACTCCAGGGAAGAGGCACCGTTGTCGGCCTGTGGGGTCGGGGCAGGGAAGCCGAGAAGGCACAGGTGCAGGAGGCCCGTGAGAGCCCACAGGTGGGCCGAAGAGCGCAGAGATGCCCACTCACCCGGCTCCACACCAGTGCCGCCCATCTCCGGAGTAAGGGACAAATGCCGAGAGAGACGCCCTCCTGCTGTGGACGGACCGGGGACTCCTGAAGCCTGCGGGCTGAACAGGGGCCTGAGGGACACTTTCTGGGACCCCGGTGTTCATACGAAATAGGAGGTGCAGAAAGGCCATGCTGGGAAGGGTGTGGTTTATGGACATAACCCCAGCGACTCAGAGCTTAGTCTACCCCAACTGCAATCGTTACTGACCAAACCACTCTGCTAGAAGTTTGACAGAAGATGAGACATGCCCTTTCCTGAGTGGAAATAAGTTTGTCTTGGTCTCTTTCTTTGGCCACCTGATGTGAGGAGCTGACTCACTGGAAAAGACCCTGATGCTAGGAAAGATTGAGGGCAGGAGGATAAGCGGGCAACAGAGGACGAGAGGGTTGGATGGCATCACTGACTCAATGGACATGAGTTTGAGCAAATTCTGGGAGCCAGTGAAGGACAAGGAAGCCTGGCCTGATGCAGTCTATCAGTCTAGGGGGTCTCAAAGAGTCAGACATGAGCTAGTGACTGAAGAACAGCTTGCTCTTTTAAAAAGCACAACATCTGACATTAAATCTAAAGTTGAGAAAAAGCAAGAAAACAAATAAGCAAAAAAGAAATTATTGTCAAAAGAAAAGAAAGTCAGTATAACTAGACCTCAAGAAATATTGGTATTTTCAAAAGGAACTTTAAAGTTATAGCTATTATAATATACACATAAATAATATATTCAATCCTTGATGAAATATTAGTATATAATATCTAACAACATGCAAACAATCATAATTAACAAATAAAAGTCACAGAAAGTAGGTCTTATCCAGATATGCAAGATAGATTATTTCACAAGGCAAAGTTAAAAATCAATGTAATTTGCTAAATCAGAAGAATAAAGAAAAAAATTTCAATAGATGCAGAAAATGCATTTGGCAAGATAAATCCCTGACTCATGATAAAAAACTACCAGAAACTAGAAATAGAAGAAAACATTCTCAATCTAATTACAAGCTATTGTTCAAACTAGTAACTTTGAATATTTTTCCTTTAAGATTGGGAGAAAGGTAAAAAATATCTACTCATAACACTTCTAACATGGACAATTCAAAAAAACATTATGCTTAGCAAAATTTAGCCAGACCCAAAAGAATACAAATTGTATGACTCCAGAGCTATTGAGGAGCCTGGCAGGCTATACTCCATGGGGTCATAAAAGAGACGGATATGACTTAGCAACTAAATATTAGCAACATTAATAATTTATGACAAGAGAAATCAGAATATGATAAGAGAAATATATTTTCCTCTAAGTCCCATTGGACATAGGGTTAGGAAAGAAGGAGTGTGTGTGTGTGTGTGTGTGTGTGTGCAATTGCGTCTAGCATAGTAGAGATACAAAGTTCCTCTGGCCCTGGGTCAGATAGTCGTGGAATTGACTGAGTGGAAGGACCAGTGGAATTGACCAAAAGAAAGCAAATGCTTGGTTTGGTCTTGAAGTTGAGACCAAAGACATACTGCCAGGGGATGTCCATCCTCACCCCTGGATTCAGGTCACAGGTGGAGAGAAAGACACTCTTAGGGAGCTTACTTCTGTCGGTGAGTTCTAGGAGTCACATTCTCCAAGCTGTTCAAGGCAGCCAGTGATAGATACCAAAGAATTGCACTCACACAGGCCAGTCTTCCCTGGTGCTGTTTCTTTTCCTGGATGTGCGTGTTGATGGGTGTGAGCAACAAAGAGACCTTAGAATGAAAACCAAGCATTAGTAAGAAATCAGAGTTGATACGTCAGTGTGGAGTGGGTGGGGAAGGAGGGAGTGGGGACAGCATCTCCCATGTCAAGCATATTTCCCATTAGTTACAATGCTCTGTATTCTCTGATATGTCCTTTCCCAGGCAGGAAGTTCTTTGTGAGACAGGGGGACGTGAGCTAGCTCGTGGGAAAAAAATGCCCCAGGCTGTGAGCACTGAACTGGCTCGTTTCCAAAGAATGTCCTCCAGGTGTGCCGCGAGAGACGGAATCACCTGGCTCATTTTACCATCTTCAGGATGGCGTCAAGACCGGACAAACCCAGGCAACATGTACAAGGAAATTAATTTGAGACACAGCAATGGTGCTCATGGCGCCTTTTGTAGGCAGCCAAGATGGGAACCTTATTTGGGGCGGGGGGAATGTTAAGGAGGCCTTTACTCCAGAAAGGAGAGTGAGGTCATGGACCAACAAAATGAGTTGCATGAAGTGAAATGCACATCTGATGGCCAGACAGAACCACAGCATCTATGCCTCTGCAGCACGTTATAATTCTGGCACCACTTCAAACTTCCCTTCTGCGTATATTTGTTTGGCACTTATTTACTGAAGTAAGGGGGAAAAACAAAACAAAACAAAACTCCTTTTGGGGAGAGAGAAGCTTTCTTGAAGTATAAGACACAGAAAAGAGCATATGTCATAATGGACAGCTTGAATTCCCCCAAAGTCAACACAAACATGTTTTCCGCACCTAAAGCAAGAAATAGAATATCACAAGCCCCTCAGGCTCTCTACCAGTCTTAGCATGCAGTCTTAGCACACATGCTAAGTCGCTTCAGTTGTGTCTAACTCTTTGCGACCCTATGGACCGTAGGCCGTCAGGCTCCTCTGTCCATGGGATTCTCCAGGCACGTATACTAGAGTGGGTTGTCATGCCCTCCTCCAGCGGATTTTCCCAACCCAGGGATCAAACGCACATCTCTTATATCTCCTACATTGGCATTGTGTTCTTTACCACTAGCACCAACCTGGGAAACCCCTACTAGTCATGACTACCTCTCAGAGCGAGCAGCTGTCTTCACTTCTAGCATTGACACAGCTTTCTTCCTCATGAGGTTGTAAAACTCTTTATGTTCAAATGTTACAAAGTTTATCATTTGAACTTATTGGGAATTATCTTCCATTTTGTGGCTTCTTTGGTTGTCCACAGCTAGAGAGTAATGTTTATTCACACTCTTAAATAAAGGTTAGCAAATAATTACAGAACTTTGTTCCCTAGAAAGACCATCTCATCATGCTTTGTTTGGGTTCAGAATGGCGGCAGCCTGTTACTGCTGACTCTGGGTGCTTTCAAGCGGCTGGACTCAAGTGCCTTGTCCTGGCTCTAGTAACATGCTAAGTCACTTCAGTCGTGTCCGACCCTGTGCGGCCCCATAGATGGCAGCCCACCAGGCTCCCCCATCCCTGGGATACTCAAGGCAAGAACACTGGAGTGGGTTGCCATTTCCTTCTCCAATGTGTGAAAGTGAAAAGTGAAAGTGAAGTCGCTCAGTCGTGTCCGACTCGTAGCGACCTGAGGGACCGCAGCTTACCAGGCTCCTCCGTCCATGGGATTTTCCAGGCGAGAGTACTGGAGTGGGGTGCCATTGCCTTCTCCACTAGTAACATATCCATGTACAAAAAGTACAGGGATAAGTTGATGTTATTACTTTGTTTTGCATACCACTAAACAACCAAAATTTCTGTATCAGTTGCATTATTTTTATGATGAACCATCATTAGACATTTCACTATTTTTAAAAAAGTAATAACATGGTATATTAATAAAATATTACTCAGTCATTAAAAAGAATGAAATGATGCCTTTTGCAAGAACATGGATGGGCCTGGAGATCTTTATACTAAGTGAGGTAAGTCAGAGAAAGACAAATATCATATGATATCACTTACATGCGGAATCTAAAATATGGAATCATTTACAAAGCAGAAACAGACTCCCAGACTTAGAGAAAGAGCTTATGGTTGCCACGGGGAAGGACTGGGGTGATAGACAGGGAGTTTGGAACTGACATGTACAAGATTGCTGTATTTAAAATAGATAACTAACAACAACCTATGTATAGCACAAGGAACTCTGCTCTGTAATAATCTACATGGGGAAAGAATTTGAAAAAAAACAGATACATATACGTGTATAACTGAATCACTCTGCTGAATACCCCAAACTAACACAACATTGTTAATCAACTGTACTCCAATATAAAATTTTTAAAAATATATATTTAATTAATCAGTAATAAGTTAACCACAGAGATTTTATCTATTGTCATATGCAGGTAATTTTTTGGTTTGTTTTAAACTCTGTAATCCCATAGTCATTCCACTTTGCCAACGAAGGTCCATAAAGTCAGATATGGTTTTTCCAGTAGTCCTATATGAGTGTGAGAGTTAGACCATAAAGAAGGCTGAGCACTGAAGAACTGATGCTCTCGAATTGTGATGCTGGAGAAGGCTCTTGAGAGTCCCTTGGATTGCAAGGAGATCAAACCAGTCAATCCTAAAGGAAATCAGCCCCAAATATTCATTGGAAGGACTGATGCTGAAGCTCCAGGACTTTAGCCACATGATGCGAAGAGCCAATGCATTGAAAAAGACCCTGATGCTGGGAAAGATGGAAGGCAAAAGGAGAAGTGAATGGCAGAGAATGAAGTGGTTAGATAGCATCACTGACTTCAAGACCATGAGTCTGAGCAAACTCTGGAAGATCGTGGAGGTCAGAGTCGCCTGGAGTGCTGCAGTCAGTGGAGTTGCAAAGAGTTGGATATGATTTAGCGACTAAACAACAACTCATGAAAAGGACTATGTCAAGTGCTTTTGGGTCCAGAGTTCCAACGGTGTTGCTTAACAACTTGGAGATCATACCAGTGGAATGAATCAGGATTTCTAGACTCTAGTTGAGAAACAGTTGGATTATGACACTAACCAACAATTGGATTATGACACTACTAACTCCAGACTGAGCAGAATAAGATTGAATTACATAACACTGAATGAACTGATGAAGAAAGACTGTGTTTTTTGTTTGGTTGTTCTAATAACTCTATTTTTTTTTTAATATATATAGGGAAGGCCTTTCTTTTTCCTCTTAAGCTTTCTATAACTCATGGTAATTGAGTAGACTTTTGTAAACTGAAATGAAACATTTATACATGATATATTTTCCCTGCTGGATTCTTCCAGAATTCAGAAAAATCTTGCTAAGTATTTTTATTCCTATGACAATGTATGTGCATAGGTTCAACACAAATGTCTCTTTCTTGTTACTGTGACATAATTTAAATCTTAAAGTATGCAACCAAGGTCTTACCTGGAGTGTCCTATTTGACTCATTTAATCAGATATAACCAGATACTTTCAAGGAATGAAGGGTGGCTTTATGAAGCCATTGTTCACAAAGCCCTCGTGGGCAAATAGGTCTGATACTGGTTTACAGATTCCCAGCCTCATAGGTGAGTAAGAAGGTCTCTTCATGGTTGACCAGAAATCTTAGGCTATTGGGGAGACTTGAAGAAGAGAGGAATTTGCCCAAATTTATAGCTACTCCAGGCAAAACCTGGTAGCAAGTTCTTGACTTCACCCCCTGGCTTTGAAAGACTTTTATAAAAGCCCAATCCAAAATTCCTATGAAACAGTCCAGAAAGCAACTTAAAATGGCCTACATGATACATCACCAGTCTTGCCATGTCTATCTAAATATGTATGTTAAATTTAATGAGACTAGGCTGATTTTGCCCTCAAGAATAATCTTTCTTTGAGTTTCTCTTTCATCAAAAGTATGGTGACTGTAGAGGGGAATTTTCTGTTTTAATGGAAAACAGTTTGTTATATAGCACAACCTTCCAGGATATCAGATTCTAGCTCTGTTCTTTACTTTTGAGATATTTTAGATCTCTTTTCAAACTGTGGATAACTGATGCAGATGCAAACTCTGTCTTGTCTGGTGGAAAGTTAGTTGACCTTCTCCCCAACTCTGGAAAAATCACTTTTGGTTCCTGACTGTAAATTGAACTGACTCCTGTTACCGTCCCAAATAGTCAACCCTTATCAGATTTTTGATCCTTCAAATTTCCTTCAAGGTCTGACTATAAGCCTTCAAACTAATGTTTTCAGTTTTTCTCTCTGATGCCTAATGCAGTGTCACTGTGAACTTAGAGCACATTACCCGAAGTCCCTATGGCATGTTTCCCTAGAACTTGCAGAAGCACTGTGACTAAAAGCCCAATGACCTGATGTGAACTTGGAAGGACTGACCATCATATAAGACCATTCACAGGTCTGATTTCTCCCTGGAAAAAGGCACTGTCTGGACCACTCAGCAAACTTAATGGAATTCAAGGGTCCAGGCATGCCCTATAAATGCCAGGACCAAAACCATCAACATCCCAGTTCAAGAGTTACAAGAAACTCACTTAGCGGTACTGCATACCTGGAAGATATTCCTCCACTGACCTCCTGGAATCCACTGGACTGATTAATACAATTTGTTACATTAACATTTCCCTTTTTTGTGTCTGGCATCCATTCTTTTTAAAGGAGTCTGATCTTCAGGACTCTAAAACCACAGACCTTTGTCATCACTTTTGTACAGTTCAGCTGCTTTTACAATAGCAGCATGAAGTCACCTTGAGAAACTATTTCTGAGATCTTGCTTCACTTCACTCAGAAGGCTAAGGATTATTATCTGGTTACTCAGTGATGATGCTTGTTCTTCTTGAACAAAAGGAGAACAATGCTGAATTTGATCTGAGCCTTGTGTTCCCAAAGTGCAAGAAGTCCCCCTCCAGGGTTCTAAGAAATAGCTAACCTCAAATGGCCCTGCATCTCTCATATTCCCCTCCACCCCTTCTCTACAATTCAGAGAAGACCATCTCCATCTCTCTCATGACTCCCATAAGACTCAAGGGCAGCTTCCTTGTTACCTGCTTCAGTAAAATCCCAAGCCTCCTTCCTTTTCTTGAAACATTCTCTCTTAATGAACAGTGTCCTTATTGCAGTAACCTGCATAGAATTATCTCCTTAACTTCCTTGTGCATGTTATCTTTCACCAAACTGAGGGGCACCATCAATAGCCATTTGATCAGAGCAAAATGAGCGGTTATTGTTGTTGTTGTTTAATCACTAACTTGAATCCAGCTCTTTGTGACTCCATGGACTGCGCCGTACAAGACTCTTCTGTTCTCCAGTATCTCTCAGAGTTTTGCTCAAATTCATGTCCACTGAGTCAGTGATGCTATCTAGTCATCTCATCCTGCGCCGTTCCCTTCTCCTTTTGCCTTCAATCTTTCCCAGCATCAGGATCTTTTCCAGTGCATTGGCACTTTGCATCTGGTGGCCAATGTATTGGAGCTTCAGGTTTAGCAACAGTTTTTCCAATGAATATTCAAGGTTGATTTCCTTTAGGATTGACCAGTTTGAACCGGTTACGGGGGAAAACAAATCAGTAAGCAACATACTCAACAAGGTGATTGCTAGCAGTATCGTAACAAATTCTTCCAGCCTAAAGAAGACATTTAAGTTGACAGGGAGTTAAGTAATCCCTACCCATAGATTAAGTGGGAATTCTCAACTCGGTGAAAGGACATTTTTGACCATGTGACAAACAGTACGAAATTAGCAGAACACTTGAGCTATACAATAAATTCCACTTTTGGTTAAGTACAGAGACTTCTAGTGGAATCATTTCATCTTATTAGCCACAAATCTAGTTACATTTTCCAAATTTATTTGAAATGTATTCAAGTGGATCTATTTTTATTTTTAAAAGCACATCCCCAAATTTCAAATCCAGTTGATGCCACTTGAAACTAAGATATTGCAGTCCCATTTATTGTTGTTATGTTCTTTAAAGATTTTCAATATCACTGAATTACTTATCCTTTCTGGGTTTTAGCAGGATAATTTAGCAGAAGAATCAACATCACTTAGGAAGATAGAATTTTTATTCTCTTAATGTGGTCATGATGCTGGAAGATTTTTAGTATCATTGAATTAAATATTCTTTCTGAATTTTAGTAGTATAAATTACCTCTTGATGAAATAAATACCTGCTTACTTACCTTTCTGATGACTCAACCATATGAGCACATTAGGCTACCCTCTTCTTATCAAGTCCTCCGTAGATGAAGTATTTTATTGAGACTCTTCCATGCTTTTGATTGAGTTATAAAACTCTTTGAGTGTTTTCTTGCTTAGGCAAGGGCTCAAGGCCCATCCTCCTAGTCTTTTCCCAGAAACCTACACACTTCCTGTCTTCTCCCCCAGGAAGAGTACCTCACTGTCACTTTTCCATCAATCTAGGACTGGTTCATCCCACAGTGTAGCCTTTATTGCTGAATTCTCCTTAGTCACAAAGCATAGTGAACTAGTTTATCTGGGTCATACCAAGCTCTGCCTTTTAATTAACTGCCTGACCTTGGACAGCTTACTACTTAATCTGTCCCTGAGTTTCCTCATCCATAAAGTAGAGCAAATGAAAGTGCCTACCTCACTCTGTGATAGTAAAAAGGAAATGAGTTGATGCCTGAACACCTCTCATAAGAGTATTTGGCGTGCTGCATAAACATTAGCTATTACACGTTTACCACCTTTGTCTTGATGGGTCCCCTGAGGTCTGGGAACATGTGTTGTTCATTCCCTCTAAGCTCCAGACCCACACACCCAGTTGGCTATTTCACATTTGACTTGGTTGAACAAAGCATATCTATACCCTCAACTCACTATATCCTCGTTGAAATATTTACAGATGAGATGAAAATGATACTTGCTGCTGCTGCTAAGTCACTTCAGTCGTGTCCAACTCTATGCAACCCCATAGGCGGCAGCCCACTAGGCTGCCCCATCCCTGGGATTCTCCAGGCAAGAACACTGGAGTGGGTTGCCATTTCTTTCTCCAATGCATGAAAATGAAAACTGAAAGTGAAATCACTCAGTCATGTCCAACTCAGCGACCCCATGGACTGCAGCCCAACAGGCTCCTCTATCCACGGGATTTTCCAGGCAAGAGTACTGGAGTGGGGTGCCATTGCCTTCTCCAATGATACTTAGGGTTGCCTCAAAGTCATCCAGGAAGGCAGGGCAGAGTGTTAGTAGAGGTGAAACAGTATCAGTCAAATTTTGACAACTGGGACTTTCCTGGTGGTCCAGTGGTTAAGAATTTGCCTGCTAATGGAGGGAACGTGGGTTTGATCCCTGATCCAGGAAGATACCACATGCTGCAAAGCAACTAAGCCACAACTACTGAACCTCAATGCTTCAACTACTGAAGCCCTAGAGCCTGTGTTCTGCAACCAGGAACCCACCACAAAGAGAAGCCCACACACTGCAGGAAGATTAGCCCCTGCTCACTGCAGCTAGAGAAAGCCTGAGCAGAGCAACAAAGACCCAGCACCGCCAAAAAAATAAAGCAGTTCTTAAAAAAAAAATGTTTGCCAACTGTTAAACTGTATGATGCATATGATGGCTTTATTATACTCTTCTCTCACATGTGGGCTATGTTTGAAAATATTTATAATAAAGAATGAAGAACTCAGAAATTATAATACTGCTTTCAAACCTGTCTTTCTATCTGGTCCTTCTTACTCACTGTCAGTAGATAACATTTTGTACTCTATGAAGCAGAGAGTGAGTGGCAATGGAGATTTTTTGAGATGGGGAGATAATATAAATTATTTTTTAAGTTCTTTCTAGCTGTGCATCCATGGCAATTGTGACTGAAGCACAGGGGGAAGATTGTTATTATAGTGGTAATATCGGGGTGAACTGGAGTACAAAGAAATAGAAAGTCTCACCTCAAACTGGGACAGTTGTCACTAAAATGGAGCCTGAATAAAAGAATATTTTAGCCACACAACTCTCCAGAGATCCCTATAAGTGGGTCTTATAAATCTTCTGAAGTCTCATTATTACCTTTGCCTTTCTCTTACTGAACCCTGTCACCCATTTGTATGTTTATTAATTCATTGATTTACTATGCTTGAAAAGCTATGCTCAAGGTTGGAGGCACCAGAGAAGGTGAAAGTTCTCTGTCCTTGCCTGGTCTGAAGATAAAGAGATACAGACATTGAGTCTACTTAAACAGGGCCAAGGTCCAGGTCGTCTCTAAGAGACCAAGGTGGATCTGAAATTCTAACCTCCTTCAAGGCTTCTCCTGCTTTAGGGTGATCATACTTCTCAGTTTGCCCATGACAGGCTGCGATCATTGCTAAGAGCATCACCAAGCACCATTTGAAGTGTCACAGATTTAATAAGCAATTATCTGGTTACCTTTTCTGGGTCCAGATTTAATCTAAGAGGCCAAGACCCAATCTTACAAGCAACTCCTTCTTAACAATCTTTTGTCAAGTCAGACAAAGACAAATTCCATATACTATCACTTTTATACGGAATCTGAAATAATGATACAAATGAACTTGTTTACCAAACAGACACAGATCCCCAGACGCAGAGAATGAACCAAGGGGGAAAGGCAGGCGGGGAAAGGATAGACTGGGAACCTGGGATGAACACGTACACATGGCTATGTTTAAAACAGATAACCAGTGGACTTCCCTGGTGGTGAAGTGATTAGAACTCCATGCTTCCAGTACAGGGGCTAGAAGTTCTGGTAGATCAATGACCCTAGTGAGTTCTGGTCTGAGGCAATCCTTTGTTTAGGCCACCATCAAATTGTCCTGCTAAAAACCTCCAAGGAGACCAAGAATACCTCAGTTCAGTTCAGTTCAGTTGCTCAGTCGTGTCCAACTCTGGGCCCCATGGACTGCAGCACTCCAGGCCTCCCTGTCCGTCACCAACTCCCAGAGTTTACTCAAACTCATGTCCACTGAGTAGGTGATGCCATAAAACCACCTCATCCTCTGTCGTCCCCTTCTCCTCCCGCCTTCAATCTTTCCCAGCAGCAGGGTCTTTTCAAATGAGTCAGTTCTTTGCAGCAGGTGTCCAAAGAATTGGAGTTTCAGCTTCAGTATCAGTCCTTCCAATCAATATTCAGGACTGATCTCCTTTAGGATTGACATGTTGGATCTCCTTGCAGTCCAAGGGACTCTCAAGAGTCTTCTCCAACACCACAGCTCAAAAACATCAATTCTTCAGCCAAAGGAGATCATTATATAGAGAGGTGGGCATGGAGAGTGAAAGGATGATCCAGAGGGATGATGTAGCAAGTTCCCGACCAGGGACCGAACCTGTGCCCTTTGTATTGGAAGCATGGAATTCTAATCACTTTACCACTAGGGAAGTCCCCTGGTTATCTATGTTAAATATAGCCGTGTGTACATGTTGATCCCAGACTCCCAGTCTATCCTTCTCCACCCCCCATCTTTCCCCCTTGGTTCATTCTCTACGTCTGTGGATCTGTTTCTGTTTGGTAAACAAGTTCATTTGTATCATTATTTCAGATTCCACGTCTAAGTGATAGTATATAATATTTATCTTTGTCTGACTTACTTCACTTAATATGGCAATCTCCAGGTCCATCCATATTGCTATACACCCCATTATTTCATTCTTTTTAATGGCTGGGTATTATTCCATTGTACATACGTACCACAGATCTTTATCCATTCATTTATTGATGGACATTTAGGTTGCTTCCATTTAGGTAACTTCTTGGCTATGGCTGAGATATTTACTTTCATAATAGCTGGTAAATAGACATGGAGCAAGAAGTCTAGAAATTCCATCCTGGCTCCCTTTGGCTTCCCCAGACATCTGGACATTTCCACACTTGGAGGTTTAACATCTGGCCTAACCGGAGAGCACCAGGGACCTGGTGGAGCCACAGAACCACCCCATAACTGTCCTGGCCTGTTCCAATCGGTCAGTGCCCTTGCTGTGCCAATAATCGTTAATTTCATCCCTGGACACTTCCACAGCAGTTTCGGGTGGAGGCTTGGAATGACTCAGAATATAAAAGAGGAAAATAAGCTGCAGAAAGAAGACTTGGCATGTCAGAGTCATGAAGGGCTGCCTCCCAGAGCACGCTGCCTGTCAGGCTGGGAACGCATCACTTGCCTCTGTTGGTGACCCCCACAGCTGAGGCCCTTCTCTTCTCACTATCCAAAGGCACCAGCCCTAGATCTTTCTCTGATCATCCCCCAGGGCTTGAGGAAACACTACCACCTCTGCCATCACTTTCATCACCATTGCACTCTCTTCCTGGGTGTTGGATCTTCTTCTAGAAGTTGTCAGTGAAGCCCTCATGGCACCAGATTTGGAGGCAGACATTGTAAATTGCAGTGATTTTCTGCCTTCTATGCATGGGAGCCATGAAGATGAGGCAGTGAACAAGTATACAACTGAAATGTTTGTGAGCGGGGTTCTGGGGCACAGTGATGTTCCTGAGAGGGTGCAAAGAAGAATGGGTCTGGCAGCCCTCGCCAGGAAGGCTAGAAGGCACAGCTATGAAGAGTGATTTTGCTTCACCACCTAGAACCCTCTCATAAGGTTTGCTTGAGCCTCTGCCTCCACGGACCTCCAATCATCTCTGAGTGAAAGAGCCATGCTCAAGGTCTCAGGCTCCAGAGGTGCTTGCCGTGTGGCCTCGGGAAAGTCACTTCCCTCTCTGAGCCTTGGCTTTTTTGTCCGGTAAAACCAAAGATTGCTCTTTCTTTCCTGAGAGAATTCCTGCTTAGTATGACACTGGCGGTTGTGAAAGCTCTAGTTGGTTAGTCTAATACCCCGAGTATCTCAGGGAAATGCAGACAGGAGAAAGGGCAATGGTTTCCATCACACAAGAAGTCCATCCCTGGAGTGAGAGTGAAGTTTGGTCTTCAAACTTCACCAAAGAGCACCAAAGAGCTTCACCAAAGAAGCTCTCACTTCACCAAAGAGCACTTCTCCCCACCCGGGATCCTCTGGTCCTTAGAGCCCTGAGATCAAAGCTCTGCCTGCTCCTGACCATGAAGAGAGAAATAAACGTGAAGAGAGAAATCTTAAGTGGGCTTCTAGAACGCATGCTTTTACTGGAAAAACAGCAAAAATCATGACCGGCCATGCCATGAGTTTTCTCCCCTTGAGCTGGCGTGGCCCCTGAGTAATATTCAACTTTTCCTCTACATACTCCAAAAATATTGACTTCCTAAGAACCTTACAGTTTATTTTACTATGGACTCTCATGCCCTAAGAGCACTGCTTCATGCTTTTTTTTTTTAAACTTTTCTTGCTGGTTACTGAGGCAGGAAGCATGGAGGAGGAGGATTTAAGAGTCTGAATAATAATTTTTTTTAAGAAAGAAAGAAAAAGAAAATCTTATCTCTGCTGCTTCCTGTGTTTTGCTTTTGCTCAGTGGCTTCTTCCCATGGCAGCTCCCTCTTAAATATCTTAGATCCCCATCCTCCGAGCTCGGATGCTCACTATTGCCCACCACCTTCGACTTCTTCACGCGATCTCAGGCTTGCTCTTAACGGCTGTTAGAGGAGTTCCTCCTCTTCAGTTCACAGCTGAGTAAATTCACGATGCCAGGGAATGGAAAAGCTATTCAGAATTAAGCAGGGGCTAAACTCAGGCCAAGGCCCTTGTCAATGTGGGCAAAACGTCACTATCCTCTTGAGAACCACACACCAAGAAACAGTGTGTTAAATACAGTGAGCTCTATAAGCCATCCCCCCAAAGACGCTGGTGCGTGCGTGCAAGCTCAGTTGTGTCCTGGACCTCATGGACTGTAGCCCACTAGGCTCTTCTGTCTTTCTCCAGGGTATGTTCCCTGGAGAGCATTCCTTCTCTGGGGTATGCTCCCACCCCAGGGATCAGACCCATGTATCCTGCATCACAGGCAGATTCTTTAGCACTGAGCCATTCCCAGAGACACTGGACTGTCTCCTAAAAACAGAACAGTGAAAGATGAAAACCGATGCTTGAAAAGATGGAAACCCTGCCCAGGGCACTGGCTCTGCCTACCTGAAGACTGTTACTGAACATCCTTCAGACGTGTCACTGTTGAGGACAGTAACCCCCAGGAGCGGCTATTTGAGGAAAAGCCAGGCATTCTTTCAGGCTTCCCAGGTCACTCAGTGGTAAAGAATCTGCCTTCCAAACAGGAGACTCGGGTTTGATCTCTGGGTCAGAAAGATCCCCTGGAGGAGGAAATGGCAACCCACTTCAGTTATCCTTGCCTGGGAAATCCCGTGGACAGAGGAGCCAGGTAGGCTGCAGTCTATGGGGTTGCAAAAGAGTTGGACACGACTGAGCGACTAAGACAGCAAATACCAACACGGGCGTTCTTTCAGACCCTGCTAGAGAAAAGCGGTGAAGATTCTCAGAAGCGGATCAAGCTCTCATGGGCTTCTGTGGACAACAAGCATGTGCAGAGCTATTCTCCCCACTGGGTTGGCAGGTCAGCCGAGGCAAAGTGGAGAGGAGGGAGGGGGCGAGAAGCAGGAGCAGCCTGGAATCAGCATTTGGCATCTCTGCCTCCATGGGCGTGTGTCCAGCGCTGGGCTACCGGGAAAGAGCAGAAGTACTCGGTGTTCCTCAATAAACAGACTTCTTAATCTGAGCAAATAAAAAAGCCACTGGGAGCCCTGACTCGCTCTGAGCGGGCCATTTTCTCAAAGCGACTCTGGTGTGGAATGCGTGTAATTAGGTACCTTCAGGGAGGTGGCCTTGGCATCACTTCCTTTAGTTTATTAACATGGAGAAAGCACCTCTCACCACACCATCAGCTTAAACTGTTGGATCCTAACAGGCCAAGCCAAGTTAATGGATGAAGTCCCTGGAGAGTCTGCAGGTGCGAGGAAGCAGAGAGCGGCTATGCAGGAAAAGACAGAGGTGTGAAAGCTGAATTTTTGTTTTGTGTTTAGCTAAATGCAACGGCAACCCAGTACTCTTGCCTGGAAAATTCCATGGACTGAGGAGCCTGGTAGGCTATTGTCCATGGGGTCGCAAAGAGTCGGACACGACTGAGCAGCTTCACAAATGCAATCTATAAGCAACTTTTAAGATGTAAATCAAATTCTTGTTGTCGTTAGCTAAGATCCTTTTTTCTCCTGATTGTCACATTTCCAAGAAACCATCTTTAATGATTCCACTTTTTGAATCTTACCACTGTGGCTCACCTCAGAAATTTCAGAAATGATTTAGAATCAGTACAGTAGGGGAAAAAAAATATTTATTTTCTAAGGTCATTACCTTGACAGGCAAAACAAAGCATTTTTTCAATTTCATTCAGAAATACATTTAAAAAAATACATAGACCAATATGGCCTGCCCAAACGTATATTTAACATGGTAAATATAAGGAATAAACTGTTTGAATATAAATATCTATAAAAATATAAGTACATCAAAATGTAATCCAACCTCTTCCATGAGCCAATAAAGGAAAATAATTTTACTGCTTTAAAGCATCACCAATGTTTACCCTTCAATATCTCTCCACAACAACCCTATACCATTGTGTTTCCAAAAATCAAGGTAAGTAAGGGAAAGTCCTGATTCAATTGATCTTTTCATTTTTCCTTAGGGAACAGAGCTAGTGGACGACCATGAAAACGTTATATCTACTATGATGCATTAGACAGACTTCCACAAGGCTAGGATTTAGGATGGGTTTTTTTCTGGGGGGGGGAAGAGTTTGGGGAGGCAATAATTAAAGGTGGAAAATGCTTTGTCAGAGTGCAATACAGATGAGGTAGTCTCCTATGCATGAAACTCAGATTCTGATTTTCAGTAGTAACAGTTTCTTTCAGTTTTGCATTTTACGAATTAGAAAAACAAGTCTTTTTTTTTTTTTTTTTTAACTCGAGTGTTTGTCCTTCGAGTGTTTTCAATTTGTGCATTCCTTAGAAAATCTTCTCGGGGCTTTGGAGTTTCTCCCTGAAATGTGCCAGGCGCCTGAGAGAGACACAGACAGTCCCTTTGGACCCTCTTGGGAACTCCGCCCACAAGTGGAATCTCCTCTCCGCCTCTGGCCAGAGGAGGAATCCCAGTCTGCAGGTCACTGGGTCTCTTTGCCTTCTTTGCGGGGCTGTTGTCACCCCCACGGAGGAGAGACGGATGAAAACAGTCAGCTCAGATGGAGACAAATGAAGACTGACTGGGGGCGCTCCTTAACCTTTCCTGGAATGCTTGCATCCAGGGTGCTGGTCCCCTGCCAGTCCGGAACAAGAAATCGTCTGAGCAGGCAGGACGCGTTTGCCTCGATCCCAGCCCCATGGGCAGCGCAGAGTCAGGCCCAGGGCTCTCTGTAGATGAGGAGCTTCAGATAGGCCCCCAAATCCCGCCCTCAGTGAGCACGGTTGTAGGTCACTGTCTTATCTCTGTAGAGCTGGGCTTTCAGCTTGGCAACACGAAAAGATGTTTTGATGCTGTTGCGGATGGCCTCCAACCTATTAAAACCAGACAAGAGAAAATAATTTTTTTTTTTTTTTAGAAAAAATTATTCTTGGGCAAAAGAAACATCTAAAATTAGAATCTGGCACAAACAAATCTAAATCTGGATCCTCAACTTTCACCCTCAACCATGACCGCGTGCTTCTCTGCTAACCTCAAATGAAAATAAACTGCCTCTGATGCCTAGGGTGAGGCAGGGTTCGGTGAGCAAGGAGAGGGGGTGATGCGGTCATATCTACAGGGGCTGGGAATTAAAGAAATTTTAAAGCACGATTTTAAGGTGGACTAGAGATACTTTCTTTTCTTTCTTAGCCCTATTCCAAGCACTGTTCCAACTTTGGTGGGATTGTATGGAGACACTTACTCAGCAAAGGTTTCAAATTCTCAATCACATAAGGAATTGAAGTGGGCTTTGAGGGGGAAAGGAATTCAAAAGGAGCAGGCCTACAGGCAGGACCCAAAGCAAACGTTTTATGGCAATTAAAAACTATCATTTTTGCAGGTTTAATATTTTCTTTGGGTGGAAAGAACAGTAATATTGATTCAATAGTTGATGTAATGGAAACTAATAAAAAAAAATAACAACTTCCAAGTCAGTTCAGAAAGGGTGGTTTACATAATCTTGCCATCTGGAGAAGCACTGTGCTGCTCTCAGTCGTGTCCGACTCTCTGCAACCCCATGGATTGCAGCCCTCTAGGCTCCTCTGTCCATGGGGATTCTCCAGGCAAGAATATTGGAGTGGGTAGCCATGCCCTCCTCCAAGGTATCTTCCCAACCCAGGGTTTGAACTCAGGTCTCCCACACTGCAGGGGATTCTCTACCATCTGAGCCACCAGGGAAGCCAAGAATACTGGAGTAGGGAGCCTGTCCCTTCTCCAAGGGAACTTCCCAACCCAGGAATCGAAACCCAGTCTCCTGAATTGCAGGCGGATTCTTTACCAGCTGAGCTACCAGGGAAGCCCAGAGGAGCACTAGTGGCCTGAGTTCATAAACATGGAGACTTGAAGGTCACGTGGGAAGCGCTGAGCATGGCCCCAGACAGTGGTAAACAACTCAGAAGTCGTTCATGACCTCCTGGCCTGTGCTCAGAACACTTGGATCCTAGAATTTCTTGCCACTGGATTTCTAGGAAAAAATGCCTCTGACCATTAGAGGGAATCATACGCTATAGGACAGATCTGAAAGCAGGATTCCTCCCCGTAGCTTGTGAATTTCAGGATGCTTAGGTTGTAGAAGGTTTATCACTATAGAGCCCCTTGTGATATTACTCAGAGCAACCTTGTGGTATTACTAATCCAGATCCCTGCTCATGACTGATTAAAAAATAAGAAAGCTGTTGAGAATGACATTGGGTCTCCACTGAATGCATTTCCCTATTAAAAAAGTGAATAAATAAACCTGAGAAACAACATGTTCTAACTCTCACCAACCCTACCTAATGACTTTATTTTCCCTTTGGCCATTTGAATAACTGTTATGTTTTTGAAGAATTTGATTATACATGATTTAAAAAAATAAATTTTCCCTGAAATCATTCTTAATTTCTCAGGGAAAGCTGTAAATATGTTGACTGAGAGGTGCAAAAACTAGACGTGACCAAATGACAGAGGTGTCCCTAGATAGATTTTGTTTGGATGAGTGGTGTGTGTGCTAAAGGGCAGCAGACCGCATTATGTAAACCACTGTTTCTGAACCGACTTGGAAATTATTACTATTTTTCTGTTAGTTTCCATTACATCAAAAAAACTTTTGAGAAGGATTCTTTGGCTCTTTTAAATCTAGAGAACACAAAGATCTCCCTTTCCTCCCTCCCCTTTATATCGTCTTCTAAGCCTTTCTCCCACAGAGGTAAGAATGACTGCAGACTGTTTATAGGTGAAGGGGACCAACTGTTCGTAAGAGTCTCTTACCTTCTCGTTTTCCTTCCGGCCACGAGCTGCTGATGAAGACACTTCTCTCCGAGCTTAGAACAATCTTTTCCTCTCTTTTGGTTGTTCCAGGCTTTCTCCATGGAGTCTTGGTCCCTGTCAAAATACAGATAGAAAGGACAGTTCAGCAATAGGAACTTTGGTTGCTCTCAATGTCTCTGCTGCTTTCTTCAAAACAAGACGACAGCATCACAAGAGGAAGAAGGTCAGGAGGCCAAAAAGCTGATCAAAAACAAAGGTGTTTCTACTCACCTGAGTTCTTTTCCTGCTTGGCAAAAATTCCAGCATTTCTTGTCTGTCTGACTGGCACACTGGCACCTCTTCCTGTGGACTGTCGCCTTTGTAGGAAAGAAGTCCTTTAAGGAGCGCTTGGACCTAGCAGGGCTTCCGAGTCCATATGGAACAATGTGCCTATTATGGAAAGAGAGAAGCAAAAGATATGAGCATAATTAATCCTCTCCAAAGGCTGCATTCTTTGGGGGCAACCTCCTTCCATTAAGACAGAAGGAGAGCATGAATGGAGGGAAGTGGCTCAGGGAAGTGAGGGAGCAGCATTTGGTAGTGAAACTTAAAAGAGTCAAAGGTGGTAACAGTGCCCATCAATGGCCCTGAGGGTGTGGACCCAACCGGGAGAAAATCACTTTCTCTAAGTCAATGACATTCCATGTCAACTCTGGACACAGTTCAGTTCCTTCTTGACTCAGCAGCCTCGTTTTTTGGCCAAAACTATGACATTTCTGCTTTGGTATCTGTTTCATATTTTCTTCCTTTTCTCTCTATTTAGTTAACAGCTCTTGGGAGGCAGGGGACTTCTGTGCAAAACCATGATTCACAAGATTTTGAAAACCGATTTTCAACTCAAGTGATACGCGGATATGCTAAAAGGGGCCCCCCGCGGGGCTGGAGGAGACACACTACCTGGAGAGCGGTTCACGCCATATCTGCACACCTCCAGTGATTTTGGTGATTACCATGTGGCTATAGAAGGACTCTTTGCCGGAAGGCTCTCCAGTAATTTCCAGTGTGTTCATTATGATTCTCACCCAAGGAGTAAAGTCCTCCCCTTGGTAGTATCACCTTACTAAATATTAGGCTTGCCATGGTTTTTGTTTGGTCTGACTTGATTTTGTTTGGATTTGGGTCATCCTCGCTGTAACGGGACTCTGCGGGTACAATCAGTGCGTTTTTGTTTACAGCTCTTTCTGGTGAATGGATTACTTTGCAGGGAGTAAGGGGAGAAACTGCTTTCTTCTCTCTGGAGGCAGAAGAGATATCTGATCAAGGCGTTCCTACTGCTGTCTTGAAATAGGCTTTTCCAAAGGGCAAGGACAAAGGAGTCGGGACACTCAAGTTCCAGGTCTCACTCAGCACAAACTCAACCTTGCAAATGACTTCAACAATCTGGGTCTTAGTTTTTTCCAAAAGTAAACTGAGGAGACAGCCTGTGAGTCTCTGTCATCACTTCTGCCTCTTAAGTCTCTATGTTCCCATGAGAAGCACAGGTTGGACTAACCCACAGATTACCTCAGCAGTAGCTTCTTTAAACCCAGGGAATGAGAGAACATTCACCCCTAGGCCTGATACAAAGATGTTGCCCCCAACCCCCAAGGTGCGTGACACCCTCGAGGGGCGTTTTGCCCACGGAGGCACTTTCCTGTGCTCAACAGTGCTACCTTCAGAGACCACGCCAGACAGTAACCAGAGAAACTGGGCTCCGGTCTCCCGTGGAGCCAGAGGGGAGAAAGCCTAGAGTAAGGATGCCCTCTAGAGACTCACTCTGGAGTGTTGACCCAGATGATGTCCAGGTGGCAGAAGTAGACACACTCTTTATCCATCAGGGAAGAACAGGAGCAGCGCTTGGACCGGCGGGGCCTCCAGGGTGTGACGGGAGCAAGCTTCTCCCCGCCGCTCTCTGCTCCCGCGCGGAGCTCGGTGCCCAGGACCGCTGGGGAGAGAGAGACAGCAGGTCAGAGGGAGGCAGGTGTCTGCTCCGAGGCCCGGAGGCACACGGGCCACGGCTTGGATGCCAGACCCAGCAGAGCAGGTAAAAGCAGATGAAGCACACCACCAGCCTCCAGCAAGGAACACAGAGGAGAGAGGATGATTTTTTTTTCCCCTCCTTAACATGACTTCACCTGTGTTGCCACTGGCTTATCTGCCTTCAGAGAGATTAAACAAGCGCAGAGGAAACAGCTACCTAAAAAGGGACTTATCAGCCCCACGAAGGACGCAGCCTTCAAGGAAATACTTAGAAACACTGCTTATGAGACATTTAGGTTGGTTTCTACATGGAACCGAGTGCAGCCTACTGTGGCTTAAAATGGGCTGATGACTAAAACAACCTGCAACTAAGTAAGTCATACTGTCTTTCCCTAGACTCAGAGCCACTTCCCTCCACTCAGTGCCCACCGCTTCCCACCTTGTGTTAAGGCAGGGAGTAGCTCAGAAGAGAGGCACCTTCAGAACTTAGGTGGAAATCCAGAGCTTCGAGGAGGTGACTGGAAAGAGAGAAGTCAGCTGAACAGGCAAAACCCAGACTGAAGGGAGCACCAAGCAGCCGCTCTCGGAACCCAGATAAAGGTTCTGTGGGCTTTGGATTCTGACTCCTGGGAGCAGGAGGGCGTGCGTGGGATCTACCAGCTCCCCCTTCCTCACGGCAGCCTTGCCTCCTCTTACTGACAAGTTAGCCCTGCAGCTTATCTGCCCAATTTTGTACATTTCAAATGATCAGACACATTCCAGGATTTTCATTCCCTTGACATCCTTTTCTCTTCAATCGGGGTCACGAAAAGACAAAAAAAGTGCACTGACCCTAGAAAGAGAGAAACAGGCAGATGCTCACACACCATCTAAATCCCTCGGTAGCCAAGATTTATTCTAGCTCCCCTCCCAGGACAGGTGAAGAACACTGGAAATGGAGCTCACACTGCTGTGAGCACCAAAAACCTGCCAAAAGAAACCCAAAGTCAATAATGACAAAGTTTAAAGAAAACATCTGCTTCGCCCTGAAACTGCCTGGAGGGTTTTTTTCCCCAGACTGTTCTGCAGGTGATTTTAGTGTGCATACGCTGCTTGAATGACTTGAATAAAATTCCTTGGCTTCAAGTTGAAAAGCATGAATGTTCTACACATTAACACACTATTAAAACAGTATTTGAATAAGATATAAATACCTATATGTCCTTTTACCTGTATAAACAGAAAGATTGCAAACACACATTTAGCTAAATTACATCTTGTCTTTAAGTCATATTTTTCCAAAACCAAGAAACACACTAGGCAATAATAATCATGTCACTTTAATGCTACAGGAGCAATGGTCTTCCATGGAGAATTCCTCCCCCCACTCCTAGAAAACTTCAGCAGCTCTGAGCACTAACTCCCCTGCACTTGATCTCTGAGCGGCAGTCATAAAACTCAGTGGGAGAAACAGAAGCAAGAAAAGCATTAAGGTGGAAAAAAAAGACCGCAGCATTCAAGGATTTTACAAGTCGCCGTGCCTACCTGCTTCTGGAGCTCCTTGGAAAACCACAAACAGCAGAGCGAAAATCATGGGGAAATAATCCATTCTGGGAGGGGGGCGGATTAAAGGAGGAGTTCAAAATCTTTCCCCCTGCAAACTAAACTCGAAGGGGAAAAAAAAAAAAGCGTAGGAAAAAAAAAATCAGCTTCAGTTCTTTCCAAGCGCTTCGGGTTCTCCGGATCTCAAAATGGTACTTCGTCCTGATTGCTGTTTAACGGGGAGAAAAAAAAGAAGTTTTTTCCCTGCAGAGAGGCAGAGCGAGCGGTCCCAGTGCGCACGCGGCGGCGGCGGCGCGCGGACCCTGGAGGCGCCGGTCCCAGTGCGGAGGCAGGAGCGCGTCTGACCTGGACAGCTCTCGGCCGGCTTTTTATATTGAACCCCTATAGAGTGGGGGTAAACAGCTCCGATTTTATTCCAGCCCCCAGACAATGTTATTGTGTCATTAGTCACCACCAGGCAACGTGCAGCCGGAGATAAGGCCGGGCTCTAGAGGAAATCACTGCTAACTTCAGAGGCAGACGCCGTCTGACAATTCAGGGGCAGGGCTAAGAAAAAGAAAATACCCATTAGAGAGAGACCTTTGGTAAACCTGCCCGTGCGGCGCGCAGCCGTCTGCTTCCCCTTTGCAAGCTGCCAGCCCCGGAGTTCAAGAATCAGGAGAGGGACTCCAGCAAAGTCATACCATTGGTATGAAAAGTATGAGCTCCAGTTTAAATAGATTGTATTGTTGTGTGCGGGGGGAATTTTTTTTATTATTATTATTGTTCGCTTCACTTGCCTTTTATGTCTCTCTGATTCCTTAGTGCTGATCAGACCTGGGGACTCTCTCCCTCCATCCCCCCTCCCCACCGACTCGGGGTCAGTTTATCTTGGCAGATAGATCCATACACTTTTCTCTGACTTCTGACCCCCCTCCCCTCGAGTCTGCCGGGCTCGAGTTCTTTGCGTCCACAGTGGGAAAGATCGGAGAAGGATTGGCAAGGAAAGGAAGTTTGTTTTGTTTTTTTTTTTTTTAAAAGAATCCTTTTAGGCACATACCCAACCCTTTCAGGATTGCTGATTAGAAACCCCCATGAACTTTTTATTTTTGTATCCACCCTCTTCGCTTCCCCGATTCCCTCCACCTTGGAGGGGGTGGGGCACCAATCTTAAGAAATAGGCAGAGAGGAACGCCAGGGGGAGACGGAGAGCTGCAGGGGCGGAAGTTTCAGGACAAAAAGGCACAGCCTCTGCTTCCAAATAATAACAGAAGGAAAGGCAGCCACCTGAGGAGGGAGCTTAGGAAGGGAAGGGCTGACGCCTGACCCAGAAAGCAGCCTGCCCCTCGGAGTAGTCTACATACTCCCTACATGGGGACATGTTTTCTGGGTCTTTGTTTTCCTTTGGCTTTTGCTTGTGTGTCCAAGGGGTGTCCTCGTACAGGGTTAGGTGAACCTGCCATGCGGGTCGTGTTGGGAAGGAGGAAGTGCCCTCACTGAATAAGGGATCAGATAATGCCTCACATTTAATAATAATGTGTTTATGTTTCCAAAGCGATTTCCTGTCTCTGCAACCATGACATAGCCCCCGAGGTTCCCACAGGGCAGTTATCCGAGGAGGAGACAACCTGCTGTCCCGTGCAAAGCAAAACATGAAGACAAGACACTTGGCCTTTTCCATTAGCCTCATTTTTCAAGTGAGACAGCTGAGGTGCCCAGGATTTCCTGGCTTCCTCAAAGTCCTCCGTGCGGCTGAGTTAGGCCCCTGGGACAAATTTACAGCATCTTTCCTGCCCCAGAGAAAGACATGTCTGTGTCTTACTCCTGGGGACACCATCAAATAGATGTTTATTCCATTTCCTCATCGTGTGTCACTCTAAATCCACCTCCACACACCCACCCTTGGGGAGATTCAAACTTGCATTCATTTCTGATACTCGGGAGAATTCCGCAGAGCCACCTCCTCCGCCTTCTCTGCTTCCTCTTTACTCTAGCATCACAAGGACAGAATTTTGTCCCCTCACCTAAGCTGTGGACCTGGGCACACTGGTCTCCCTGGATCCCCTTGGAGGTCACAGTTGGGGGGACAGTGAGGAGCAGTATCAAAGCCATAAGGAGGTCTGTCCCCTAAACCAGCCATCAAAGAGCTGAAGATGGTGGAAAGTCAGGAACCCTCCCTTCCCCCCCCCCCAGGAGAGGCCTCCACCCAGGGGTCCCTGCCTGGGCCCTCTGCCTCCCCCTCTGTGTGCTGACCTCTGCCCCGCCCTGGGGGCCAAGGAGGGCACAGCTCCCCTCGGACTGGCTGCCACGTGGCAGGGAGCCAGCTCTGGCCAGCATCTTCCAAATCTCCTCCCACCAGCAGGACCCAGAAGTGCAGAGAAGACCCGAGTCCCACTCACAGGATCCAAGCTTCCCCCAAGGAGGCAGAGGTGCCCTGGGCAATGTGTCTCGGCAGGAAATGTGTCCCACCCCCATTCTTTTTTTTTTTTTTTAACCTCCTGCAAAATTTAACAAAACACAGGCCACAGTTAGTACCTACCTGTTCTCCCCAGAAACTACTGCCCAGCCCCTCCCAGTCTCTCTGGGTCCAGCCTGGAATACCCTCTGGCAAAGAAGCCCATCTCTTAACCACCCCCACTTTGGTGAAGTTGCCCCTGCAGGTGCCAGCAGCGCCCAGCGATCAGGTGGAAAAGTGAAGCAGAATGCACCTGCCCACACACCTTCCCACAGCCCGCCCTCCCCTCCTCAGCTGTGTCATTCAGTGAATTATTTAAATTATAAATACAAAATGGAGGCAGCAGCCTCTGCCCCCCTCCCAGCACCCCGACCTTCTGTTCAAGTCGATGCCCGGGGTTTCAGATCTGGGAGGGTCCCGTGGTTCCAAGACCCATCCAGCCCCCATCTCTTTGAGTCTGGAGTTTCTGGGATGCACACGGACAAGAATGGACGTGTGTGTGTGTGTGTGTGTGTGTCTGTGTCTGTGTCTGTGTCTGTGTCTGTGTCTGTGTTTCCATTTTTCTTTGTGCATCTTGGGGCAATGGCTGTGTCTGTCCTCCCGTCTTGCTTACTGGAGGAGGAAGCGGGAGCCCCATCCAAGTGCAGAGAAGGCAGCTATCTGCAGGGCAGCTGCCGAACAAAACATTTTGCCAAGAAGCAAGAGCGGGAGGGAAGAACCCCAACAAACCAGTTTTACAAGCTGGATGCTGCCACTGCTTCTCCCCGTGAAGTCTGGCAGGGGAGGGAGGAGGAGAGGAGAAGGGTAAAGTCACTGGACAAAGTAATAAAAGGGAGATCCAACCTCCCTGCCCCAGGCCCCAGGCTCACACCCAGCCCTCCAGAACCCAGCTCTTTGCAGCCACGATCCAGCTCAGAGAGGAAAGGGAAGGGAAGGGAGAGAAGAGGTCAACAAGATGGCTTTTCTCCCCCAATAGAATAGTTTTCTGTTGCTGTTCTTGCTTTTAACGTTACATTTGAACACTGACAACTATTTGATAAAGCTATTTTGTGTGTGTGTTTCTTTCTGTATCTTTTGCTAATGTATTAATAGATAGCTATAAATAAAACACCCTGCTCCCCAAATACAGATGCTACATAGTAGCGAAGGGTACTGTTTTTAGCACTCCTCAGCTTCGCTCTTTCTCAACTTTTGCGTAATAAAATTTGCAGCTTTGCCAAGCCAGTAAATTTGGGGTGAGACATGGCATTGAGCTCAGCAAAAAAAAGAACGGCCCTTAGGTCGCTGGGAGAGCTCACGAGGAGTAGGGAGCTGGTTTTGTGTGGGCTCGTCGAAGCTGTCCAGGCCACCAGTTCAGTCATGTATTGTTGACTGTTTTAAGTTCCTACTTTGCATAGCACTGTTTTGAAAGACTGTGCACTGCAGGCGTTACCCTGTGACATATTATAACCTCCAGGAGTCATGAACAAACAGCCTCTCCTTCTGTCAAGATCTAGTGGTATTTAGCACGGGAAACAGGATGGTGCTCCGGAGAGCTTCATCCTATGCATCTGAAAACATAGAACGTAAGAGCCCATTGATATGGTAGATGAATGCATAAAGGTGTGGTGTATAGATATACATACACATTTCCACGTGTATATAATGGAATACTACTCAGCCATAAAAGGAAACATGGCTAAAATGAGAGGGTATTATGCTCCTTGAAATAAGTCAGACAGATAAAGAAAATGCCATATGATTTTTCTTACATGTGAAATCTTAAAAACAACAACAAAAATAACAAAACCAAAACAGACTCATGGATACAGAGACCAAGCTGGTGGTTGCCAGAGGGAAGGGAGGAGAGGGCTGAGTGTAATAGGTGAGGGAGATTGAGAGGGACAGACTTCCACTTGTGGAATCAATAGACCATGGGGATTTAATGTATGGCACAGGGAATATGGATAATAATAACTTTGATAATGACTTTGTATGCTGACAGATGGTAATTGGACTCATCATGGTGATCATTTTGTAATGCATAAGAATATCAAATCACTATGCCGTACATCTGAAGCTAATATAATATTGTAATACAGGTATTTGAAATGTAATATCTACAAAACAGAAACAGCGTCACAGGCCCAGAGAATGAACTTCTGGTTACCAGGTGGGAAGGACGGGGGAAAGGGATGGTTAGGGAATTTGGGAGTGACATGTAGACACTGCTATATTTAAAATGGATAATCAACAAGGACCTACTATATAGCATAGGGGATTCTGCTCAATGTAAAAAAGAAAAATAAGTTTCCTGTAAAATGGTGGTTTTCAGGAGATGGAGGTGAGGTGGATGAGGGAAATGGAAGTCATGTTGGTCAAAGGATATAAACTTAGAAAATGAGTAAGATCTGAGGATGTAGTGTGTGACCTGGTGATTATAGTCAACAATATTGTGTTCTATGGCTGAAAGTTTCTAACAGAATAGATCTCAAGTGTTTTCACCACAAAAATAGGATGGTAATTATGTGATGTAATGAAGGTGCTAGCTAACACAACGGTGGTAATAATTTGCAACATAGAAATGTATCAAATCAACACACCATACCCCTTAAACTTACACAATCTTATGTGTCAACCATGTCTCTATTTGAAAAAAGTTTCTTTTGCACCTCATATAAAATGGCAAAAAAATAAACCAAAGGTCCATCCTTGTTATCAACTTCTGTGTAATAAAAATCCCTTGGTATCCTGCTGAAATTTATAAAGCTACCCTAAGAAAGTAGCAAGAAAATGATTCATTTGAAACTCATTTTCATATTAGAAATCAGAAATCAGGAAGTTTCTAGTATTCAATTTCATATGCACATATGATAATTAAGTCCACATGGGTGCCAAAAAGTTATTCTAAGCACTTTGTGTGTTCCAGGTTCAGTTCAGTTCAGTCACCAGGGTCTCTTACACTGCAGGCAGATTCTTGACCAATAGAGCTATCAGGGAAGCAGGAATATGGTGACACTGGAATAATTCAAGAGCTAATCATGGAGTGAAAGAGGCTAAATGGATGTTTTAAAGAATAGCAAAAAGATCTTCAGAGATAAGAGGTATTAGGAGCTGTGGCAAAGGGTCTAAGAATGGGCAGAGAATGTTAGCAAGATGGGTTGGTTTTGGGATTTACAGTTTCATTGGATGGAACGATTGATGAAGATGTAAGAGAGCAAGATCGTCCTGGTGATGTATGCAGGTAATTCTAATATATCAGTGACACGTCAGCATAATGTTCAATGTCTGCAGGGCTCACACTGTGACATCCTCAGGATGCATATCGGGGCACAAAAAAGAAAAGCCACAGAAACCATGAAGAACTTCTTCTTAGTGAATCAGCTGATTTTGACAGTTCAGTGTATGGACTATGTCACCACTAGAAGGTCTGGATTTTATTTGTATTAGAAAAATATTGAATGAGTTAAAATTATTCCCACATTTTGCAAATCTCCTCTTTTGGACTTAGTCTTTGCAGTAGGACAAAGTCTTCACTATAGTGTTTATTAGCCATTCAGTCGTGTCCAACTCTTTGTTAACCCATGTTCTATAGCTCTTCAGGCTCCTCTGTCCATGAGATTTCCCAGGCAAGAATACTGAAGTGAGTTGCCATTTCCTTCTCCAGGGAATCTTCCCACGCCAAGGATGGATCCTGGGTCTCCCGCATTGCAGGCAGATTCTTCACCATCTGAGCCACCAAGAGTTTTAGAAACGTTCTCTGACTGCCTGCATTTCTTTTCATCCCCTTCCTTTCATGAGAAAAGATTTAATATAAAGATTATTTTTATTATTCTCATCAGCTGCCCACCAACATGCAATTCAAGTTTTCCTCTTTAAACTAGGATTTTGATGGAAGACAATTTCTCTTCCAATAATATGTTTTCTTAAATATGAGTATGCAGCAAACTGCATGTGTACTGACTGTCATCATAGGGGGAAAAATTGGGAAAGAGAGGGTTACTTATTTAAAGGGGCATTTGGATTCATTTTAAAATGCTAATTCAATTTCACAAGTTCCAGAATATATCTAATGCTAAGGGATTGTTTGATTTGGCATTTCCACTTCTTTAGTTTGTTCTTTTGATGGGGGAAAAAAAAAAAAAGAAAAAGCTTTTTGGACTGGTTACAAGAATAATTTTCCTGGAAATTGATGTCTTTAAATTCTTTTTTTCTGTGAAGCTTAAAAAACATCCATATACTTTTTGCTCATATTCAGTTCAGTTCAGCTCAGTTCAGTTCAGTCACTCAGTCATGTCCAGCTCTCTGCGACCCCCGTGGACTGTAGCACTCCAGGCTTCCCTTTCCATTACTGACTCCCAGAGCTCGCTCAAACTCATGTCCATCGAGTCGGTGATGCCATCCAACCATCTTAGCCTCTGCCGTCCCTTTCTCCTACTGTCCTCAATCTTTCCCAGACTCAGGGTATTTTCAAATGAGTCAATTCTCTGCATCAAGTGGCCTAAGTATTGGAGCTTCAGCTTCAACATCAGTCCTTCCAATGAATATTCAGGGCTAATTTCCTTTAGGATGGACTGGTTGGATCTCCTTGCAGTCCAAGGGACTCTCAAGAGTCTTCTCCAACACCACAGTTCAAAAGCATCAAATTTTCTGTGCCCAGCTTTCTTTATAGGCCAACTCTCACATCCATACATGACCACTGGAAAAACCATAGTTTGACTAGACAGACCTTTGTTGGCAAAGTTAATGTCTCTTCTCTTTAATATGCTGTCTAGGTTGGTCATAGTTTTTCTTCCAAGGAGCAAGTGTCTTTTATTCATGGCTGCAGTCATCTTCTGCAGTGATTTTAGAGCCCAAGAAAATAAAGTCTCTCACTGTTTCCATTGTTTCCCCATCTATTTGCCATGAGGTGATGGGACTGGATGCCATGATCTTTGTTTTCTGAATGTGGAATTTTACATCAGCTTTTTCACTCTCCTCTTTCACTTGCATCAAGAGGTTCTTTAATTCCTTTCATTTGTTCATATTATTTAATATTTATTGATTATTGTCTTTCTTTGACAGTTTTTACTAAGGACAGTGAAAGAAGTCAAAAGGCTTTGAAGTACATTTTTTTCCTACATACAACTCACAAGAGCAGAGATGAAATAAGCCAGAAAGATAAACACCAATACAGTATACTAACACATATATGTGGAATTTAGAAAGATGGTAACGATAACCCTATATGTAAGACAGAAAAAGAGACACAGATGTATAGAACAGACTTTTGGACTCTATGGGAGAAGGCGAGGGTGGGATGATCTGAGAGAACAGCATCGAAACATGTATATTATCAAGTGTGAAACAGATCACCAGTACAGGTTGGATGCATGAGACAAGTGCTCGGGGCTGGTCCACTGGGAAGACCCAGAGGGATCGGGTGGAGAGCGAGGTGGGAGGGGGGATTGGGATGGGGAACACTTGTAAATCCATGGCTGATTCATGTCAATGTATGGCAAAAACCACTACAATATTGTAAAGTAATTAGCCTCCAACTAATAAAAATAAATGAAAAAAAAAAAAGCAGAGAATGTGGGGTGATGATATTGTGTTGATTTATTGTAGAGAAATATGGGGGAAAGAAAAATGGAAAAAAATGGGAGCTTTTAGGAGATGTCTGCTTTTGGCTGAATTTCAGGCTATAGTAAGACTCCAGGGAAAGCAGTGTTGAAGACTATTTTTTTGTCATTGTTGATTTACAATATGACATTAGTATTAAGCAAACAACATGGTATGTGGGCTTGGTGGCTCAGACTGTAGAGAAACCGCCGCAATGCGGGAGACCAGGATTTGATTTCTGTGTCAGGAAGATCCCTTGGAGAAGGGAAATGCACTCCAGTATTCTTGCCTGGAGAATCCCATGGATGGAGGAGCCTGGTGGGCTAAGGTCCATGCGGTCGCAAAGAGTTGGACACGACTGAGTGACTTGTACTTTCAGTTTCACTACAACTAATGATTCCGCATTTTTATAGACTACACTTCATTCAAAGTGATAAAATATTAGCTATATATCCTGTGCTGTACAATATATCCTTATAGCTTATTTAATTTGTTGAAGTATAGTTACTTCCAATATTGTACTAATTTCTGCTGTATAGCACGGTGATGAAGTCATATGAATATACATATAAATTTTCATATTCTTTTCCACTATGGCTTAATCACAGGATGTTGGCTATAGTTCCTTGGGCTGTAGTGTAGGACACTGTTGTTTTCCTGTTCTCTATATGACCGTTTGCATTTGCTAATCCCAAACTCTCCATCCGCCCATCCTCCAGACCCTTGCTGCACTGGCAGCCACAATTCTGCTCTCCTGGTCCTTGTGAAGACTCACTTTAAAAGGAGGAAGAAGAGGAGGCATAAATCCTATGGCCCAGTTCTCAGCCCTCTTTCCTGGGATGTGAGGGAAACAGGGAGCGTTAGTTAGAGAATCTTGAAATTGATAATGTTCATGTAAAGCATGTTATCTTGCTACAAAGTGGAAAAGATTTGGGGAACTGCAAAGAAGCTTGTTTAAAGACTTTCTTCCAAAGTTGTTTCAAGACTAGTCAGGGAGGGCTAACATTTGCTAGATAACGCCTTTTACAGCATTGTTCCTTTCTGGCTGTTCTCTCTCCCCCAACATCCATTCTATTTTTGTACATTATCTGGAAGAAACTATCTTTTTGGACTAATGACCAGGTCTCTGCAAGAGCCGCCTCCTTTTTCTCAATTCTCTCCCATCTTCTCCCCTTTCCAAGGAGCATTATGCCACTTGATGGTGACTTGAATCCTACAAAATGGGGCTACAGAGTATAGTTCCCATAGTGCAGATTTCTAACCAAACACCCACTGCTCCTCTTTGATTGGTTAATATCTATCTATTTATCTAGGTTAAAACATGGATTTTTTTTTTCCCCTACTTTCAAAGGAGGACGGGAAAACACCTAGGACAGTTTAATCCTAATATACTCGTTAGTTTCTTTTCATCAAATCTATACTTACTTTATTCTTCTTACTTAAAGATAAGGTGATATGGGTTCAAAACCCTAGTGATGTGATCTAGAAAGGACAAATCAATAATAAATTCTCAGTAATTTTTCAAAGACTTCCTTCCCTTCCAAAGAACCCTAAATCTGAAAAGAACAGCCACCTTTGGAATAGCCACCACCCTCTACAGTAAGAGTGGAAGAATAAAGAACACACTGGAAAAGAAGAGAATTTAAGGATGGAAAATGACCCAATCTAAAATTTAGCTGGAATGCCAAAATATGAGAACACCCAATTCTTCAGAAAGTGAAACTCAATGACATCACGGTCCAAATGTAATTTATAGAACTTATCAGGAACTAGTACCAAATAATTAAACAACCCCTCACTCAAAGTATTTAGTCTCTGTCTGCCTTTTCCCAATATAAAATGAGAAAATATCACCTGTTACTTATCTCAAGATGCTGACATGAACGTTTGACTGAGGCTGCTTAGTTGAGACAAGCATGTCAATTGGACAGGTTTAATTAGTGAGGTATACACAGATCCACGTCAATTCTTCTGAAGTCAAGGATCCAAATAGGGAAAAAAAAAAAAAAGAGCAAGACATTATCAAGATTAAATGTAAAAAAGAAGGAAAGAAAAATAGAAGTATAGTTTTATGTGAGCTCTGTCCCCGGATGCTGACAAGGGAAAAACACTTAATATCAGAACAAGTAGTAGCAAAGATTTTATTGATTTATTTATTCTTTGTAAAAGGTCTTAGTTTATTCTTTCATGAAAAATCTGCACAAGCACCACAGATAGAGTCACTGCAGAATCTTTACTCCTTCTTTTTGCCAGCACCAACATTGGCCTTTGCAGTCCCCCTGGCTTTCTTCATTCTGTTCTTGCGTTCCTTTCGCTCTTTTCCTGAGGTCTTTTTCTTCTCACCCAGGCCATGTCTTGCAAGCCTATGTTTGGGCTCATTCTTCTTTGCCTAATCCAAGGAATCGTAAATCATGCCGAAGCCAGTTGTCTTGCCACCACCAAAATGGGTTCTGAATCCAAATACAAAGATGACATCTGGTGTGGCCTTGTACATTTTGGCCAGTTTTCCCCAAATTTCTGTTTTAGGTACTGTTGCCTTTCCAGGGTGAAGAGCATCAATGACCATTTGTTTCCGCTGAAGCAGTGGGTTGGTCATGAACTTCCTAGTCCGGATAGTTACTGTGTCGCTCATGATGACGGCTGATCTTCAAGCAGCCAGCAAGGAAAAGAGCAATGGCAAAGATTTTAATTTGAAAAGTCAAGAAGAAAAAAAATATCCTGAAACACAGAAGACTGTGTACATGGATGTTTGAAAAAGAAGGAAGGATGAGGCAATCATCATGAAGGTATGGTTTCTAGACTGAGCATATGTAATCTCAGTTCTTGCTGAAAATTTAGGATTCAAGCTATGCTGAGGGCAATGGAGAAAACATGGTTTGTAGATACCTAAAATAGGAAAAAAAAAAAAAAGATCCGAGGATAAAACCTCTTTCACTTGAACTGACTGTAATTGTTTCTTTATGCAGGATGAAATTTGTTATAGAAGTTTTATATCAGGTTGCAGAGATGCTAAACCAATTATATATAAGTAAAACACAAAATGCCTTAAGTGAAATGATAGTGAATGCAAAGTTTCAATTTTCTTGTGTATGAAAATGTGTTAAAAACATCAAATACTATTTAAAATAGTTGCATATGTAAGCTGTTCTAAAGCATGAAATTATTAATAATGAAAATATGCTGTTAATAAGACCAAGTTATTTTAGATGATAAATGTTCTCTATTCGTCTTTTATATTATTAAAAGTCACAAAAGCAGAGCGGTACTACTTATCTTTACTGAGAACACAGGTTTTAACAGACCCTTTTACTACTCTGCTTGAGTGTTTTTGCAAGTTTCAACTCATTGCAGAAGCTAGCTTTTCTTTTCTTTTATGGCAGAATTATATTTTTCACAGACAGACTAAAGCCATCTTTACATTCATCCTTGGTTATATTCCTCTCTTGCCATTTTTTATGTAGATTTTTTTACAAGCAACTCCAGTAAGACTTCTTCCTGGTTTATTATACGAAAGTCTTTTTCCTTTTTTATCAGAATGGCTTCAGATTGGATTTCTCATAGTTAATTAAGCCATATTTTTTAGCCTCTCATTCTTCTTGAACAATTTCCTTTTTAACAATCTTGGAAGTTAACACCTAATTTTACTGTAAGTTTTGGAGTCAACTTTCTGGAAACCAATGTTTTATATCTGCCCTCATTCAAGATTTCCCTGCTTATACTGTTGAAAGGAGTAGTAGGTTGCAGTTTCATTTAAGCTTCTTCAGCATTTTTATTTCACCAGTCATATTTCCTATTCAGTTCAGATTTTCCTACTGGCATCTTTCTGAGAAATGAGAGCAAGAGGATGTAAAATGAAAGATAAGAGGGAATCAGGGTCAGACTCCCTGACTTACCAAAATTTACCCTAAACCAGCCCAACTTCACTCTCTCTGAACCCTCCTCCCATCTTTCCAGCTTCCCAGGAGTGAGAGCACTCATTTTAGCTCATATCTTGATTTACAAGCTCATCACCCTCCATCCCGACACTTCATCTTCTAGTTCTCAGCTTAAACTGACCCTAGCTTTAAACTCAAACTGACCCATCCCTCAAGATGACACTGCACTGCTCTGGGTAGCTTCAGGAGTGGATAATAAATCTGCCCTTCCCACGTCCATTTCTAGGGACCACAGGACCATGTTTCTAGAATGTACCTCTTCTCTGCCTCTGGTACCATATGTTGCAATTTTTAAAAACTTTTTACTTTATATTGGGATATAGCCAATTAACACTGTTGTGATGGTTTCAGGTGAGCAGTGAAGGGACTCAGTCATACATAGACATGTATCCATTCTCCCCAACTCCCCTCCCATCCAAGCTGGTACATAACATTGAGCAGAGTTTTCTGTGCTACACAGTCGGTCCTTGCTGGTTATCCATTTTAAATATAGCAGGGTGCACATGTCCATCCCAAACTCCCTAACTTTGAAAAGCACTGAGCTTGAATTGCAAATAGAATTTGCACTGGTGAGTAAAAAAAAAAAAAGCACATACACAATTCCTGTCTCTTTAGATCTCTAAGCCAAACAAGTAAACAGATAAAATAAAAATTGACATGTTTGGCCAAAAGCTATACAAGCAGAGAAAGAAGGAGAATATAAAAATAGAAACATTCAGGTGGAAAGACAGTATTCTTTCAAAAAGCAAGCCAAGTGTTTAGTTTTGTAAAGGACACAAGTAATCAAACTGGTTTTTACAAGAGATTTTTTTTTAACATAAAATTTGAAGGAAAAGTAAATATGTGGTGTGAGTGACATATATAAAAGGTCTACGTGGCTGTGACTAGATTGAAGGGAGAGTGGCCAGGGATTAAAGACCCCTGGGGACCCCAAGGAGTGGCCCCAGCAGTACTGTTGCAAGGAGGAAGACCAGATGACCACAGCACCTTCTGGACCTAACAGAATTCAGGAAAAGGAGAGGGACTGACCAGCTACCCAGTGACCTGAGAAGGCAGAGATTTGATGTGCTGTGCTGAATTTTAATTCAGAGCAAATATTCCATGAGGTTACCTTGGTAATTATTGCAAATAATAAGGATTGCCAAGAAGCTTTGTGAGCTGTGAGCTGTCAAGTCTAATTACACCAGCAGTGAGTATGTAGGGGAGAAATTGGGGTCTGCTTTTCCTCCTAGATACTTTCTAGCCAGTTTTGGAGATAAAATGCAAACCAGTTCATTTTCAAAGTCATTAAGTGTTCCAGTAGAAAATTTCACGCAGAAGAAAGTAAATGAACAGCCAGCATTATAATAAAGGGATAATCTGAATTTTAACACATAACTAATTTCCAGTCCCTCCTTCCTTATCACTCCAGATAACCAAGAGTCCAAAAATAAGAACCACTTGTCAGTCCTCCAGATGCTGCCTGAATGGCCGAGGGGCCATGGAGCTGCAGGAAGCACAGGATGTCTAGGACTCCAGTGAATCCCAGCTCCACTTCCTCCCCGATTCCATTTCCGCCTCTGGAAAAGGCAGACGGCAACCCCAACCTGGGGGCCCTTGGCATCTCTCACCCTATTGTCTTCTGAGATCTTCAACCTCTTGGGCTGATCCAACTCTGTCTCTTTCACAAGCATCTCTTCCTCCACCATCTCCTGAAATATTGGAATTTCCCCGGGGTCCTGCCCTTGGCTTTTTCCTTTTCTCACCAACAGATAATTTCTGGGCAATTCCATCCTTTTTTTTTTTTTTTTTTTTTTTTGTCTTCAGGACCTCTATAAACTGACCATTCCTAAATTTGTTTCTTGCTAATTATATGACCTTGGGCAAGCCACTTATCCTTTTCATTTTCCATTTCCTCCTCTGACAAGAGTAGTACTTACATCACCGGGTTGTTATAAGAACTGAGCTAATATCTGTCGAGCACATAGAATGGTACCTGGCACATAGTTAACGCTCAATAAATGTTAGCTATTGTTTTATCACCATCCTCCTAGGGGCCTGAGCCAGCAAGGCACAAGTCATCTTTGACGCCTGTCTCTCCCACCCACTCCTCCCCAGTTGCATCCATTCTGTCTCCTGGAATCACGGCCACTCCATCTTTGCTCAACAACCTCGTGACCCATCCCCTGTGTCCAGTCTCACTTTCTTCATAATCTGCTCACCGCATTGCAAGACAGTGAGCCGAGCTTATTTTATAACTTACTAGAAGTTCCAATAAGAGTGTCATGGGGAGAAAATTGGGCTGAGAGCCAGCCTCATAGTCAGGGGATCATAGGAACCAACATGTGTCGCAAGGTTCCCAGTCCTTCATCCTTTATCATTCCAGACAATCAAAACTCAAACAAAACTCATCACCTGCCTTTATTCAGCATGCTGAGATTTACTTTCATGAAATGCAAAATGAATCTTGTATTTTTCTTCTATTTCAAGACTTTGTTGCTTTCCCACAGCCATCAAGATATATGGGAAGTCTTTAAAATGGCCTTGCCTCCCAGCCTTACATATTTGAGCCGCGTCCTTGAACTTGTCAAGCCCTCTCTTGCTTCCAGCAGCTTCCTTGTGTTTCTCTCCTCTCCCTGCAATGAAGCTGTCTCTACAGTTCTGCACCAGTGTTTCAAAACTTATGGTGAATGACACCTCCTTAGGGAAGTCTTGGAAAAGTCCACTCCCCCCCCGCCCCCCGACATACGTATTTATCCAGCTTGCTCTGACTGCCTGGTTGAAGACTTGGCATCCTTCAGCTGAGATTAAGCAGAGGTGCCCCTCCTAAGAGCTTCTGCATAACAACTCTGTACAGAGATCTTGCATAATAGTTATTACACCCGGTCATAATCACCAGTTGTTCTCCTGCCTCACCTTCTAGACTGTAAATTCCTTGGCGTAAAGGAATGTACCTTATTCATCTTTGTGTCCCAGCCTTTGCTTAGTAACTCACTTTTAGAAGGTACTTGGGAAAAACAGATTTTTAAGCACAAAGTGAATTCATGATGCACATAAACTTCTTAACACAATGTCTACACAAACGGTCACGGGGCTCCCTTCTCTTTCCCCCATTGGAGCATGCCAGCTGGAGAAAAAATTTCCCTCCTAGAAATTGTTGTGAAACTATCAACATCTTTGTGTAAATAGCAAAACTCTGTGTGTTTGAATTCTCCTTGTATGCATGTACAGGCTCGGTCACACGCGCGCGCACACACCTCCCAAACACACAAGCCAAGCCCCTCGCACTCCAAGTCCTCACTTTATACCCTAACCAGCTAATTAAGAAGGGAACCTTGGGTGCGAGGCCTCTGCCTTTTGAGTGCCTCCTACAGCTTTCCCAAAATAGCCTTTATTTATCCTTCCTGAAGACGTTTGCCCTGGACCTAGCTGTGATGGAACTGGGGGAAATTTTCTGTTTTTATGAGTTATCATATTCATGGTCAAGTCCAAAGGTGGGGTGAAAAGTGAATTTTGGTTGCAGGAGAGGAGAAAAATCACTGTAGATCTCCTGTGTCAAGTGAAAGATGTCTGTTTTAATCAGGATTGTATAACAAAAGAAATATGTGTAACCAAGTCAAGTCTCTCTCTTCAAGGATTCACGCCAAGACTCTGTCCCATCCCTCTCCTGCCTCCTGAGTGAGAGGTGGCTTCAGGGCCACTGATGACTCATTGGGACTATACTGTCTGCCTGCCTGTGACTCTTAAGGAAAGCTGTGTGCAAAGAGGGGATCGGGGTGCCAGCAGCAGGCAGTCAGCTGCGGGGCCCTGGAACCCAGTGGCCCACGTGTAAGCAAGAGCCCTTGGGGGGACTCCATGGATACCACCGCAGGGGCTCTTGGGATAGTTTTATTTATTTGTTTTTTTGGTTGTGCTGAGTCTTCATTGTTATGCACAGGGTTTCTCTTCTGGCTTTTCTCTTATGGGCTTCCCTTGTATTTCAGTCGGTAAAGAATTTGCCTGCCTTGCAGGAGACCTGGGTTCGATCCCCGGGTTGGGAAGATCCCCTGGAGAAGGAAATGGCAACCCACTCCAGTACCCTTGCCTGGAGAATCTCATGGACAGAGGAGCCTGGTGGGCTGCAGTCCGTGGGGTCACCAAGAGTTGGGCACGCCTAAGCGACCAACACTTACTTGCTTACTTACTTCTCTTGTGGTGAGCAGGGGCTTCTGTTTGTTGCGAATCATGGGCTTCTCACTGCATTGGTTTCTCTTGTGGAACACAGGCTCTAGGCTCCCCAGCTTCAGGGGTTGCACACACAGGCTCGGTAGTCCTAATGCATGGGCTTAGTTTCTCCGAGGCACGTGGAATCTTCCCAGATCAAGGATCAAACCCAGGTCCCCCGCATTGGCAGGTGGATTCTTATCCACTGTACCACCAGGGAAGTCCAGGATGGAAGTTTCTGAAGGTTGCATGGCATCTTGGCATATCACTAAACATTTTGATCTGGAAGGAAATCAACTAGTAACTTATACAGTTTACATCATGGGTCTTTAAGGATATACACACCAGCACCAGAAGAACAACTTCCAAAAGTTTTGAGTAGTCAGAACCCAGTCCTCCCACCAATGAACCAGAATTATTCCCTAATCCCAAGGTAAAGAGATAATACGAGAGTGAAAATATAAAGCCTGGGTGGAGGCTATGGCCATCCCACCCTGAACATGCCCGATCTCGTCTGATCTTGGAAGTTGAGCAGAGCTGGGCCTGCTTAGCACTTGGATGGGAGAAAGCCAGAGTGGAATCCCAGATCTGACATGCACGAGCTGTTTCTTCGACAGTTAGCCTCTCTGAGGCTCAGTTTCCACAAGGACCCGGGGGAAAGCTCCTTAGTTATGATGGAAGTCAGTGAGATGAAGATTGCAAAGCCCCCCACACAGCGCCTGGCCAAGAGTAGGTGAGCTGATGATTTTAGTATATCCTGGAAATATTTATACAGCATCTCTTATGGACCAGGCCATGTTCTAGATGCTGGCAATACAGTCATGAACCACACAGCCCCTGAATGCATATCCTTAAATTCCAACTGTGGGAGAAACACAACAAATTAGAATTTGGGTTGAAATGAAATCAACATTTTGGACTGTCTCATTGCTTCCCAGGAACACCCCTTCCTGTGGCTTTGCCCTGCAGGTCAGCGGAGTTGTTACCACAGCAATGGGACTGCCTGCCTTTTGCCCAACAAGGAGGTCAGAGCAGTTTCCCAGCGTCTCAGTGGGTGTCTTTCATGCCAGGATCCCCATTAAATAAACGAGAGCAATTCAGGGGCCTATGATAATAACTGGACCAACACCAGCCCAGGACTTAATTCTCTACAACTCTCCTCGGCCTCTTCTGCCATCTCCCCAAGCTCCCTGTCTCTTCACTTTCTCTTTCATATCTATCTTTGGTACCCAGGCCCCTAAGAGCACAGTTCAACAATTACTAGCTCCCTTTTTGGACTTGCCATTTGTTCTGAATTATTTTGAATGTATCAATATGAAAGGGCAGGAGGCAGTCACATGATGAATTGTCCCTGAACCTAGTCTGCTTACTTCCCTAACCGAGGTCCAGATTCCACCACCTCCTACTCCTCATCTCCCCCCATCCCAAAGGTGAAAATGTGAGCTCAAATGATGTGTCTGATATCTGCTTCCCTTTTGTTACTAGTCAGTTTTCTAGGAAAATCTTCTGTCAAGCAGTGACCAGTTTCTGAGTCACTGGGAAGGGGTGGGAAGGGTTCCCTCAAGTTTATATCCATCTCAGTTGCATTTTTCATATAGACTTTTGTTTCTGTTCCCCATTCACCTATGACCTATTTCTTCAACTTCATTTCTTCATTTCTTCAACTCTCACCTAGCTTAGTCATTTAGAATGCTTAAACATAATTGGTTGCTACCATGGGGACAGACAGCAAATATAACCAGGGCATCATAGTCACTTGGAGGGATATTCAATGAGGGTGGCGTATTATTTTACCAAGGCCGCCATAACCAAGTGCCGCAGAGGGCTGGGTTACAGATGGGAATGGGTGGTCTGGCAGTCCTGGAGTTGAGACCCCAAGGCCAAGACGTCTGCAGGGTGGCTGAAGGAGAGACCGCTGTCCTTAGTCTGTGGATGGCGGCCTTCTCACCGCGTCCTGCGGGCCGTCAGTCTGCGGGCTCATGCCTGATGTCTCTGTGCGTCCTGATCCCCTCTCTTATCAGGACACGTGTCACTGGGCTAAGACTTTGTTGATGTTCAGTCGTGCAGTCGTGTCCAGCTCTTTGCGACCCCGTGGGCTGCAGCACCCCAGGTTTCCCTGTCCTTCGCTGTCTCCCTGAGTTTGCTCAAACTCACGTCCATGGAGTCAGTGATGCCATCCAACCAGCTCCTCCTCTGCCGCCCCCTTCTCCTCCTGCCCTCAATCCCGCCCAGCATCAGGGTCTCTTCCAATGAGTCCTCTCTTTGCATCAAGTGGGTTAGGACCCTAACAATCCTGTCTTACCTTAATTACCTCTTTAAAGCCTCATCTCTAAATACAGCTTCAGTCTCAGAGAAGAAGTAATACTGTGTGACCTCCGTTTTATGTGGAATCTAAAAAGAAATGATACAAATGAAGTTAATTACAAAACAGAGACTCACTAACTTAGAGAACAAACTTATGTTTGCCAGGGGGAAAGGATAGTTGGGGAGTGTGGGAAGTGTGTTCATATACACAGTGCTATATTCAAAATGGATAATCAACAAGGACCTATTGCATAGCCCATGGAAGTCTACTCAGTGTTACCTGGCAGCCTGGATTGGGGAGGGTTTAGGGGAGAATGGATACAGGTATGTGTGTGGCTGAGATCCTTCACTATTCACCTGAAACTACCACAACATAGTTAATCAGCTATATACCTCAGTATAAAATAAAAAGTTTAGAGTTGAGAAAAAAGCATAATAAATAAATACTGTCCCATTCTGACGAATGGGGAGGGGTAGGGCTTCGGCATGTGAATTTGGAGGGGACACAATTCAGCCTTTAACAGGTAGATTCTTACTTTCATCCAGGTAACACATTCAGAAATTATTACATATCAGCTCAGGCACCTTGTCTGGCATTGGACAAGGTCTGGTCCAAAGCTTCCTACAGCCCAGGCAGACCTCCCATCAAGACCTCCCTTCGCTGCCAGTATCCAGGAGGCTTCCTCCAAAGCTCTGTCCTCCTTGGAGCTGCTGCAGTAGTCCAGTCCATGCTCATCGCTGACTCAACATCCCCATCACCTTCGTGACAGGGCTAAGAGGGACAGCCCTGTCTTCTCTCCTTGTTCCCTGGGTGCCAGACTTGTCTCTTCAGACAAACAAGATCGCGATGGAGCAAAGTTGAGAGTGTGGTTCACAAAGGAAATTCCCAGTTAGGAAATCAAGGGCCCTATGATATCAGATTCTCCCTAAGAAGAGGCCATTATTCAGACTATGAAACACGTGGGCAGAGAAGGCTGCCTTAGTCACCTCTTACTGTCTTCATCTCCTCCTACTCCCGACGCGTCTCCCCTCCCCACTCTCCTCGTTCGCGTCTGAGGACATTGCCATGCCACGCCTGATCATCTGGAACATCCTCTCTTTACCCACCCCCCTTCCACCCGCTCACTGAATTTAAACAAGACCCTCGAATTATATCCCCTCTTATATACTCTTCCCTCATCTTTAGAAAAGTAGGTACCCTTCAGGACCATTACTTGGCTTCCACTTGTCCGAATCTCATCTCTCACTACACACACTGACACTCGGGGATGCTAAGAAGCTTTCTCAAGTTAATACAGCTCTTGGGGCGGTAATGCTCAGGTTGGTCTCTCACTCCTTATCATGATAGCCTGCTTCTAATCACATGCTTCAGGTACCTGGGTTTTCTCACTAGACTCACTGGACCTTTGATGAGCAGAAACTGAGCCACCAGAAAGATGAGAATATTCATACCGTTATCAGAGCTTGCATATAGCTCAATGTTTCTTTAGAAATTGCTTTTTAATCTTTTTTTTTTTTTTTAGTTTGGCTGTGATGGTCTTAGTTGCCTCATGTGATCAAGCTCCCTGACTAGGAATTGAACCTGGGGGACTCGTGCTTTTTAGGAGCTCAGAGTCTTAGCCACTGGACCACCAGGCAAGTCCCTGTTTATTCTTTACTCAACAGAAATTCTTGGACGATACAGGTGAAATAGTTATAGAAGAACTATTGTTAAATGGCATTTTGTCTCTTAAGAGAAAATAATACCAAATGTTTCAGTGAGTTGCAGAGAAAAAGTTCAGTCTCATACCTAAGATTAAGGAGAGGTAGACTGCCACGATCCTGTCTCCTTTCACTCACTTTAGAAAACAAGGCAACAGAGTTTCATATGCAAAGTTCAGTTTACAAAGACAATTTCAAAGAAACACATTTTTTTTTTTTAACAAAGACCTGGAAAGGATAGAGAAAATGATTACCCTGAGACTAAGAAACGGATCAGAAAAGGAACACACAGCAGAGAAATGTGAGGAGCATGAAGATGTCCAGAGTAATCCATTTAACCCTCTCTTCCAAGATCTCCTGGTGTTTATGTAACTTCAGCCCAAGCATCAGTAACAGTCAAGTTGATTTATGGTGGTGAAAGATATATTTTTTTTTTCCGTGAGAATGCTGATGATAGAAGTCCAGTATTAGGAAGACAGAAGTCTCTGTACAAACCCAGAGTGATGGGCTGGTCAATGTCCAAGAGGTGAATGCCCACAGCCTTGGTGAGGAAAGAGGTAACCAACAGAACTTGGGTGTATTTTTGTTCTCCTTCAGTAATTTGCAAATGTACATCCTTTGTAACAGACTTCTTTTGTGTTAATCCCACAAGGAAATTGCTTCCACTGGTTTTGATAGATGTGTTTGTAGATAAATGATGCAGAATATGATTTCTTTGGAACGCTGGACAAACTCAGTTCTGTAGATTGACCAAAACGTATACTTGGCAAGTCCAATTCAGAAAGTCAAGTGCAGTAGCTGGGGATTCTGGAATGAGGTCACAGCTGGGCCAAGAGGGTGTGAGCTGCTCTCAATCTTGGTTGTCAGCAGACTCAAGTGCAATTCACTAATATCTACAGGAACCATTTCTCAAAAGGTGGGCCAACAAAACATTAAAAGTGCTAATGATTCTAAGGTTGGTTGTAGGACTGTCTCCTGCACAGGTATATGGTTACTCTAAAGATACTTGTGCACACTGACTCTTTACCATTACCCAGAGAGAAATAAGAAAACATCCATAAACATGCTCACCTCCCACAACCCCACCCACTTTGAATTAGGCCCAGGTTAAACATAAACACTTGGGGGGTGGGGAACCAAAACTGTCTCAAGTGGGTAGTTGGAACTTCTGTGTGTCTATTTCTAAAGGGTGAATCCTTTTTGTTCCCTGTTTTACCTTCCTTCACTATTTAACTCTTGCCCCCTCGGTTTAGTCCAAAATGATAGCCATTTCTGCCAGATGTTTCCCTCAACAGTGGGGTAAGATTCTTTCTGCCAGAAAGCCAGATCCATACCTTGCTCCACCCTGACTCAGAACTCAACCCAGATTTCACATCGCCCTGGAACATTGCCAGGCCAGCACCCAGCCTGTCCCAGCTCTCTTGAGCCAATGTTGGATCCTCCATCTTTACTGGGTGCATCTTGAACCCTCTCTCAACTGTGCTTTTTGCTTTAACAAACACATAATCCTAAATCCATCCTCTTAGCGCTTCATTTTCTTGTAAAGCATTCATTCAAATGACTAAATCATAGGGCTTTCCCCCAAATATTTGTGCATGAAGTCATGCTTAAAATCCTGATAAGCAAACAGGTGGACCTGAGCGAGTTGAAACAAAAGTTTGTGGAGGCATTTCCACAGTTCATTCCAAAATCTCCTTTGTTATCCTGGGGCTGTCAGTTACACCCTCTTGATTCTGTGGAAGCCCTGCGTCTTTCCCCCTCAACTCCCAGAATTTCTCGTCCTCAGAATCATTAACGCACAGATTTCTGGTGTCTCTGCCCTTCATTCCGTGCGGAGGAACCGGACGGTCCTGTCGGACATCCTCCCCTCTGATCCTCCCTCTGCCTTGTTCTGAGAGCCGAGAAACTTTCAGAAATTTGGAAATGTTGCCTCAAATACACACTCCTCTCCCTCATCCCAGCCGAAACCTCTGGATTTCCCCTGATGACATAATTTGCCCCGTCATTCTCAAGGTGCCTCACTCCCCACACACCCTTTCCCCAGAACCTTAGATCTGGGGCCATTGTTTGCAGTTCCCTGTGAAGTTTCAGCCTTTCTCCGTTAATACCTCTTCCCTTCCTTGTCAGTTTCACATGCCGACCAAGCTTCTCACACCCATTCATTCTCAGCTGTCTTCCTCATTGCTTGGATGCCTCACCACCATCATTACATTATAAAAAAAGCCCCTGGGACCCACGTGGGGCACGCATGCTGCAGAGGGTTATGCATGCGAGTAGCTGTGCTGTAGTAATTCAGCACTTGGAACTTTGCGGCGTGTGTGCTTGTGTCTCTTGATTTCCAAATCGTTTTGAGGGCAGACTTTGCTTGCTCTATCTAGGTCTTATGAAGATGATATGTGAAACATGGCCCAGCTGGTTGACAACCACGTGGTTTTCTTTTTACATTTCCATTTATTACATCCTCAGTTTTCGATGCATGAAGATAGCCACTTCTCTCTTTGAGGTGTTTCCCAAAAGTAGATTTCAAAAACTGTTCTACCAATAAATTTCAAGAAATAACAGAGTACTCCGCAATCTAGTACCAACTCATGAGTAAATGGACAATTAAATCACTCCCAATATTTCATATAAATATCACTGAGTAGAATCCTAGAGCATAACTCTGTATGATGTCTCTGGTTGCTTCATTAGGAGAAATTTCTAGAAGCAAAACATGGGGTCAAAGTCTTTGTTTATAGCTCTTGACACATATTGACAACTTGCTCTCAAGAGTGGCTGTAACCATTTACCCTCCACCAGCACTATATGAGTGTCTCACCACACCTTTTTTTCTATACAATCTTTTAAACAAATCTTTGCAGAGCAACCAGCCCAGATTGGAGGAGAAAATCCTAGGCTACTAGGAGGGTAGTTTAAGTCCAGGTGAGGATTTGCTAGCATGCTTTGAAAGGACAAAGAGTTAAAAAAAAAAAAATCCTTGGCTATGTGATAAAGGCAATTAGTGCTATAAAAAAATAAAAGCAATCAGAAATTCCAGGGGATCAGGGGGCAAATGACTGTAAAAGACATATAATCATAAAACATTCCCTGGTTTTGCAGGGAATGATACTTACATGGTCATAACGATGTAATGATTTAACTTTAAAAGTGATATAATTGCAAGGGTAGGAGAGTAGAAGAAAGTGTATTGTAAGAGGGCTGAAATTATATTTGTCACAGCAGAGATCAATAACTGAGGTATAAAAATAAAAACAGGGAAAGCAATTTAAGCTTATTGCTCAGAGATATGAACATAAATATGAGAAGAAATAAAGAGTTAGGTACTTGCCTTCAAAGAGTGGGACTTGGAAGAGGGCTGGGAAAACAAACAGCATGTTGATTTTAATTGCCTTGGGGTGTGTATTCAGTCCTGTCCACCTCTTTGCGACCCTTTGGACTGTAGCCCACCAGGCTCCTGTCTCCATGGAATTTTTCAGGCAAGAATACTGGAGTCATTTGCCATTTTCTCCTCTAAGGGATCTTCCAGACCCAGGGATCAAAGCTGCATCTCCTGTGTTTCCTTGCATTGTAGGCAGATTCTTTACCACTGGGGAAGCCCTTGATTTTAATTATGAGGCCTTTTTAACCAGGAGAATTTTAACTTTCATAAAATGTTTTTTAAAAGTATTCTAACATGTTGAGATGATTGGAAATCTATCAATTTTTAAATTTTTATTACTTTGAATTAATATCTTTATAAGTCAGAATTTCATATTTCTTTTGTAATGTGTCTGCTCATGTACTTATTTAGCAACAGATGTTACTGGTTTTCTTATTGATTTTTAAGAACTTTTAATATATTTGTTTACACATTTTCTTGGAAATGTTTTACCCAGCTTATTGTTTCTTTTGTATTTTGTTCCTGCTGTTAGACAACATGTCACCAAATATATTAATGTTTACATTTCTGTATAGAAATTTCCAATTTAATTTGTATTTTCCTTATTTCTAAGTGTTTGATTCTTTATCTCAGGTGGTGTAGTAGTAAAGAATCCACCTGCCAATGCAGGAGATGCAAGAGATGTGGGTTGAATCTCTAGGTTAGGAAGATCCCCTGGGGCAACCCGATCCAGTAGTCTTGCCTGGAAAATTCCACGGGCAGAGTAACCTGGGGGGCTACAGTCCATGGGGTCACAAAGAATTGGACACAATGGAGCATCCATGAGTTGTTGTTCCAGTTCTTTTCTTGATAGCTTATTCCTTGGGTTTTTGTTTTGTTTTGTTTTTGATAAACACTTATGGAACTTACTATGTGCCAGGCATTATTGTAAGGTCTTCTTAAACACTGATTCAATCAATGGTATATGAGAGAGAGGAGGCTCTTAATTATTTCTCCCCAAACAGCTAATCTTTCTATGATATTTACCACAAATATCATCCCTTTTCCATAGATTTGAAATATATTTCCAACAGTTTATTTTGTTTCAGATCTTTTTTTTTTCATTAAAATCATACTATTCTACTTAATGTGACTTTGTAATATAGTTTATATGTGAGAGCAATTTCTTCCCATCACTTTAATTTTTTAAAAAAATTCTTAGCCAATTTAGCACTTAATCTCTAGCTAGTCTTTTGATATTTTAAGTGCCAAAATACAATTCCATTGGAATTGTGACCAGAGCTTTCTTAAGCCGACAAATTTAATTAAGAAACATTTACTCAGGACTGCCCTAGTGGTCCAGGGGTTAAGAATCTGTCTTGCAAAGCGAGGGATGTGGGTTGGATCCCTGGTCAGGGAACTAAGATCCCACATCCAGCAGAGCAGCTGAGCGCGGTCTCTGAGAGCCACAACTAGAGAATCCATGCACCCTCAGTGAAATATTCTGCATGATGCAATTAAGACTGATGTTGCCAAATAAATACATTTTTTGAAAAAGAAACATTTACTCTTTACAATGCTAGCTGGTCTCAGTAGTTAAATTTCAGTTCAGTTCAGTCGCTCAGTCGTGTCCAACTCTTCGCGACCCCGTGAATCGCAGCATGCCAGGCCTCCCTGTCCATCACCAACTCCCGAAGTTTACTCAAACTCATGCCCATCGAGTTTATGCCATCCAGCCATCTCATCCTCTGTCATCCCCTTCTCTTCCTGCCCCCAATCCCTCCCAGCATCAGGGTCTTTTCAAATGAGTCAACTCTTCACATGAGGTGGCCAAAGTATTGGAGTTTCAGCTTCAGCAGTCCTTCCAAAGAACACCCAGGACTGATTTCCTCTAGGATGGACTGGTTGGGTCTCCTTGCAGTCCAAGGGACTCTCAAGAATCTTCTCCAACACCACAGTTCAAAAGCATCAATTTTTCGGCACTCAGCTTTCTTCACAGTCCAACACTCACATCCATACATGACCACTGGAAAAACCATAGCCTTAACTAGACAGACCTTTGTTGGCAAAGTAATGTCTCTACTTTTTAATATGCTATCTAGGTTGGTCATAACTTTCCTTCCAAGGAGTAAGCGTCTTTTAATTTCATGGTTGCAATCACCATCTGCAGTGATTTTGGAGCCCAAAAAAATAAGTCTGACACTGTTTCCACTGTCTCCCCATCTATTTCCCATGAAGTGATGGGACCAGATGCTATGATCTTAGTTTTCTGAATGTTGAGCTTTAAGCCAACTTTTCACTCTCCTGTTTCACTTTCATCAAGAGGCTTTTTAGTTCCTCTTCACTTTCTGCCATAAGGGTAGTGTCATCTGCATTTCTGAGGGCGATATTTCTCACAGCAATCTTGATTCCAGCTTGTGCTTCTTCCAGCCCAGTATTTCTCATGATGTACTCTGCATCTAAGTTAAATAACCAGGGTGACAATATACAGCTTTGATGTACTCCTTTCCCTATATGGAACCAGCCTGTTGTTCCATGTCCAGTTCTAACTGTTGCTTCCTGACCTGCATACAGGTTTCTCAAGAGGCAGGTCAGGTGGTCTGGTATTCCCATCTCCTCCAGAATTTTCCACAGTTTATTATGATCCACACAGTCAAAGGCTTTGGCATAGTCAATGAAGCAGAAATAGACATTTTTCTGAAACTCTCTTGCTTTTTCGATGATCCAGCGGATGTTGACAATTTGATCTCTGGTTCCTCTGCCTTTTCTAAAACCAGCTTGAACATCTGGAAGTTCACGGTTCACGTATTGCTGAATCCTGGCTTGGAGAATTTTGAGTATTATTTTACTAGCGTGTGAGATGAGTGCAATTGTGCGATAGTTTGAGCATTCTTTGGCATTGCCTTTCTTTGGGATTGGAATGAAAACTGATCTTTTTCAGTCCTGTGGCCACTGTTGAGTTTTCCAAATTTGCTGGCATATTGAGTGCAGCACTTTCACAGCATAATCTTTCAGGATTTGAAATAGCTCAACTAGAAATCTATCACATCCACTAGCTTTGTTTGTAGCGATGCTTTCTAAGGCCCACTTGGCTTCACATTCCAGGATGTCTGGCTCTAGGTGAGTGATCACACCATCATGATTATCTGGGTCATAAAGGTCTTTTTTGTATGGTTCTTCTGTGTATTCTTGCCACTTCTTCTTAATATCTTCTGCTTCTGTTAGGTCCCTACCATTTCTGTCCTTTATCGAACCCATCTTTGCATGAAATGTTCCCTTGGTATCTCTCATTTTCTTGAAGAGATCTCTAGTCTTTCCCACTCTGTTTTTTTCCTCTATTTCTTTGCATTGATCGCTGAGGAAGGCTTTCTTATCTCTCCTTGCTATTCTTTGGAACTCTGCATTCAAATAGGAATATCTTTCCTTTTCTCCTTTGCTTTTTGCTTCTCTTCTTTTCACAGCTATTTGTAAGGCTTCCTCAGGCAACCATTTTGCCTTTTTGCATTTCTTTTCTATGGGGATGGTCTTGATCCCTGTCTCCTGTACAATGTCATGAACCTCCGTCCATAGTTCATCAGGCACTCTGTCTATCAGACCTAGTCCCTTAAATCTATTTCTCACTTCCACTGTATAGTCATAAGGGATTTGATTTAAGTCAAACCTGAATGGTCTAGTGGTTTTCCCTGCTTTCCTCAATTTAGGTCTGAATTTGGCAATAGGGAGTTCATGATCTGAGCCACAGTCAGCTCCCGGTCTTGTTTTTGCTGACTGTATAGGGCTTCTCCGTCTTTGGCTGCAAAGAATATAATCAATCTGATTTCGGTGTTGACCATCTGGTGATGTCCATGTGTAGAGTCTTCTCTTGTGTTGTTGGAAGAGGGTGTTTGCTATGACCAGTGCGTTCTCTTGGCAAACTATCTTTCTAATTATTTAAATCTTATTTTAAAACTCTAAGCTGCTAAAATTTTTGAGTTGTTAATAAACTCCAACTCTTGAGCTTGAACAAACTCCAAGACATAGTGGAGAACAGCGAAACCTGGCCTGCTGCAGACCAGGGGATTGCAAAGAGTCAGACATTAATTAGCGACTGAACAACAGTGAACTCACACAATGACTCTGAGAATATTTCAGTTGGTGCATAGGTTTTCTGCCTTTATATTTATGCCATTTGTTAATAGTGGTGGACTTCCCCAGTGGCTTAGATGGTAAAGAACTTGCCTGCAATGCAGGAGACCCGGGTTCAGTCCTTGTCAGGAAGATCCTCTGGAGAAGGGAATGACTTCCCACTCCAGTATTCTTGCCTGGAGAATCCCAAGACAGAGGAGCCTGGGTCGGAGGGTCGGACATGACCGAGTGATAACACAAATAATGTTACCTCCACTACTTCAGGAATCATATCTCATTTCTATTTCATGATCTAAGGCATTAGCTAGTATTTTCTGAGCCATATTAAATAGAGGGATACTGAATACACAATTTGGACAGCGGTAGAAAACCAAATGTTAAAAATTGCTATTTACCCAAGCCATGGCAAAGTCATATATCATCAACATCAAACAATTGTAGGAAAACAAAGTTAATCTGAGATTTTATTTAAAATTATCATTATAATTTTATCACTAACATTTTTAGTAGTCAATTTAAAATTTGATACTATGATTTAAGACTAATAATTCCCAGCCCTGCTAGACACTAAATTACTCCTGTGGGCATCACACTGCACATTGATGATAATAAATAAATGCTTGGTTTCAGCAAAATTGGCAGAGGAGAGAAATTTTCTGGCTAGTTATACAAGAATAGTCGCTGCTTATAGGCACCACCAAACTTTCCTTCATCTCTGACAGTAGCAAAGTCAGTTTCCTTTTCTCTAACTCCTAGCCTTGGAGATTTGATTGATGGTGACTTAGTTTCACTGAATCAATGGCACTAACTTAGGTTGTGTGCGCTGCTGGAGTAACAGCTTTTGAAATACTTTCAGAATCATACTTGAAATTTTTACTTTCACTTATACTATATTTCTAGTAGGTTTTACATTCAAATAAGTCATCTGACAAAAATTTGTCCTCGAGCTTTGAACCTAAAAATGGGAAAATGGAATGTAATCAATTTTCAAGAAAGCAGAATAATCAATCTCTGATTTTTCTCTCTGCATCTCAGCTTCTATTGCCTATAAAGAAATTGTCAGTCTTTTCTAGTGTGCAGTGATAGGAGTGTTTTTATAACAGGAATCATGTAAGAAGTGTTTGCACTCAAGTTTCACCGGTTTGATTATTTCTTGAGTAGGCTCCAACGAACAAACTCCTTTCCCTGAATTAGAACACAAAGCAAGCACTTGGTGGCTAGTACATCCTGCTGGGCGGGTGCGGTTATTTATAACCTGTAGCATTGACACTTTACTTGGTTCAAGCAGCCTTTTTACACATAATAGTTACATTCCTACTTTTTTTAAAATATAGAAAGCCCATTCCAAAACCTCTTATCACCATGAAGTTCGTCTTTGATTAAAGAATAGGAAGAGTCTTGTCGTCTTTCTTCTTGGGTAGGTAATTCTGCTAAAATGCACTGTGCTAGAATTAGTTTTCCAAACACAGCTGAGGGGTATGAATAAGAGAGTGTGTGTCCATGATTTTGAAGTCAATTATAGCCTTCATCATGTTTGCCCATCAAGGATAATAATTACCTTTACTGATTTTCCATTCATCAGATTCATTATCTGTGCCCTCAAATCTCTTATTTAGCACATAAAATATAAACATAACTAATTTGCTAGGAATCCACCATGTTGTCAAATTTAAAAGGACTTCCGGTGGGTTCTACATGTCTTAGTGACTGAGATACAAGATATAGAAATAGCATATTTTAAAAATGTCAATGAACTTTTGCCGACAGTAAATGGAATTTAGGAAAATATTTCTTAGTGATATACGTACTAAGAGTGGATTTTGTATCTAGGATTCATAGATTGTACAAATCTGAATAATCCTTCATTTTCAATTCCTGAAAATGACTACCAGTCCGCAGCAAACATTTTGACAAGTTTTAGAGTAAAATTTTTACCTTTGAAGACTCAGAGATATGAAGGACTATCTTCTTACAGTATTCTTGTGAATACATTTTCTGAAGGTAGATTAGCAACATCAACTGAGGCTTAGCTCCTCATTTTTCTCTTACCTTCTTCTCTCTTAGTCTTCACTGTATCATTCTAAATCATTAGCATTATTGTTGGCCACAAGTTTTGAGATTTACCTCCCTGTGGAAATTTAAGACAGTAATGTTGACATTCTGCTGTTAACTCATCTTCACAAGAGATGAAAAATTCCCAAGTGGCATACTTTCCTGAAATATCCCCAGCTAAATAATTTTCAGTTAAATAACTGAAAATTCAATATGGTTCTTAAAGATGATTTTATTCCATGAGGTGAGTACTAGCAATGCAAACAATCCTATGAAGATTACTAGCAATTTGTAGTCTAATTCCATTGTTCTTATGCTGTTATCTATTGTTTTTATAGACCTCCACTGGTGCAGAATGGATATCATCATGTCATAGACTCAAGTAAACCACAGCCAGCATCACTTGGTGAAGGATGGAGCTCATGCGGAGAAAATCCACAGTTTGCTCTCCACCCTTGTGGCATCCTGGGGAGGGTGGATGCTCTCCCTGGTCACAGCACGCACCCTGAGACTGTGTCCCAGGAGAGGGGCTCCGTGCCTTGTTACTCCCTCTTTGACACAGGGGTGCCTATTCTGAGTTCTGATGACAAGCAGTTTCAATTCACACCACCTTTTTAGAGGAGTGTAGGTAAACGCTAGCTTCTAAGCCCCCCGGGTGAGAGAAATTTAGGCACAGATCCCCTCCTTAGACATGCACGAGTGTGCTAAGTCACGTCAGTCGTGTCTGACTCTTTGCGACCCCATGAACTGTAGCCCACCAGGCTCCTCTATCCGTGGGCTTCTTGAGGCCAGAATACTGAAGCGGATTGCCATTTCCTCCTCCAGGGAATCTTCCCAACCCGGTGATTGAACTTGCGTCGCTTATCTCTCCAGTGTTAGCAGGCAGATACTTTATTTACTATAAAGTAGTAGACTTTATAGTATAGGCAGATACTTTAGCATCACCTTAGCACACACCTGCTAACAGTGTCTGGTTCACTCATGAATTTCTGCTTATCTCCACAGATATGATGTCCTCCCTAAAGTTATTTAACAAACATTTCCTCTCAATTCTTATATTAGACTAAACCATAAAAAAGGTTGACATTTGCTCATTTTGTCATACAAATGAGAATCTCATAAGAGTTAGCCCAATGTTAACTGTGAATCACCTTTGACTAGATGTGATGATCCTTTACATAATCAAATAATTTTCTGATCGGGCCAGATCTCAGGATGCCAGAAATCCTGCTGAAGCAGGAATTTATCTAATCAGGCTTCACAATTCAAAATCAAAGAAAAACATACCAGCAGATCTTGGTCAATCATAAGGCAAAACTGATGCTCAGAGCATTTCTATAAATAGCACTGCTGATATTCAGCCTCATAGTACTAATGCTGATTTTAATGAGAAAAATCTTTGCTGTTTAGCTATCAAATATTCATTAGCAATTTGAATAACTCATGCTTGTGCTTTTGTTTTATGAGAATATTTGTCCAGAATGATTTTGAAATGGTTTTCTGAGCTTTACTATTTTTTTCCTCATTAGATACATTTATGTAATATGCTAACCTATTTCTCTCATTAAGTCATTCTTGAATTCAGAATAAATTTGGCAGTGGGTGGGCAACTAAGGTGCTGTTATATTTCTATTGTAATTTTTAACATTTTAAAGATTTCTGTAGTTGTATTCAAAGATGAAGTTGGTATTCAGTTCAGGAATTTTGAGTTATTTATTCAGCTTTTCAGCACAGTCATTTCATCATCATAAGATGAATGTGATAGTTTTTTAATTTAAGTGCAGAAATGATCTGCACTGTGAAAAATGTGCAAATCTGTAAAGCTGTCCAGCTTAATATCCATTTTATAAACATGATTTTTTGAGGACTTTTCCCATTTTTTCCATAGTATTAGAGTTATCAGATTTCTTAATTATTAAGACTATTTTGGTCAACATGTTTATCTAGGAAATTCGTCATTTTAAAAGGTGTTCTAAATCTTAGATGTTTTTTATATCTGTTATCTTTTCTCATATCAAATACTTTGGTTGTGTGCATGTCTTTCCCCTTGGTTGTGTTTTATACAGATGTGTACATTTTATGTGCTGCATGTTCCTTTCCAAAGAAATATCATCTTTCTGATATTTTTTTTATCATGGATGAGTCCTTCTGTTAATCTACTTTTGCATATTTTATTATTCTCTTTGCAAGATTCTTAGATTAAATTCTTGCTTCTTCTTTTTTTTTTAAGCATTTATGCATGTATTTGGCTGTGCCAGCTCTCAGTTGTGACACATGGATTCTTTTAGCTGCAGCATGTGGCATCTAGTTACCCCAAACAAAGATCGAACCTGGGCCTCCGGCATTGAGAGCTCAAAGTCTTAGCCACTGGGCCATCAGGGAAGTCCCTCTTGCTTCCTTTCTTCTTATTTAATAATAAAAACCCTTCATGGCTGAGCTTTGGCCTCGGGGTAAGGTCCACCGCTTCTTGGGGTTTATTAATATAATCTAGTTTGGCTTGCAGATAAACCAACAGGCTATTCTAATGAGGAAGGTGATCTGACAGGGCAAGTTCCAGGTTCTAGCGGAACACTCAGAATGGGAGCTCACCCAGATCTGCTAGAGGGTGAGTGACATCAGCTTGGAGAGGTGATCAGGAAGCAAACCATAAAGGGTGATGTTCTGGAGTCTGGGCAATGGAATGTCAGTGGGGTTTTATGTTTAAGCATGACATCGTCATTTTTTGAAATGACTGTTTTACTTTAAAAATTTTGAATGACTACTCTGATCTCCCTGTTGAGAAGGATGACTTTGGAAGACGACTTTGATCTCCCCAGGAAGAATAGATTTGATGGAAACAAGACAAGAGGCAAAGGAACCAGCTTGGAGACTGCTTGCGGTAGAAAGTCAGATGAGAAATCGTGGTCCCCTAAGTGAGCAAAGCAGTGGTGAGCATGGAAGGAAGGAGACGGTTGAGACGTATTTAAAAGGTGGAAAAACAGAACTTGGAGAGTGATGAATTGGGAGTGTGGGGTGAAAGGACAGGGAAGAACGATGCCCAGGTTTTAGCCTTTGACTTTGAGGCTGTAGGGCCCTTCTCTGAGTCAAGGATGCAAGAGCAAAAACCAAGTCAGATGAAGAAAAAGGTTGCCTTGGGATACTCTGACCTTTATTATTATTTATTAATATAAATTGTTCTTTTGTCCCATTTAGTGCTGTTTACTTTGACCTTTATTTTATCTAAGAAATAATTTTTCTGTCCTTTGGTGCGTTCACATGTGTGTAAGTACCTGAAAGTAAACAAAATTTTTTCTTGTCTCATAAAAATACAGAACTTATCTCTCTTTTGCTCACTTCTTTTTTCTATCTACCTATCTATCCTTTTCTATCTATATTCCAATTAGGGTTAATAAAATCTCAGGTAATGTGCCTAAATTGTTGCTATGGTGTTATTTTGTATTATGCCTTTCACTTATTTTATCTTGCTCACTTTCTCATTCTTCCGCTAGAATATAAACTCTAAGAAGAAAGAACTCACACTTTTATTTTATTTTTGTCTGTTTAATTTACTGCTCTAATCTGTGTAGAACAGCGTCTACATTATTTGAGTGATCTGCTAAATTATTTGTGGAAAAAATAATTATTTTTCCGTTATGTATCTTTTCTTTCTCTTTTCTGACAGTTGCATTCAGCTTTTAAATCACTAATTTCACCATTCCTTGGTAATCTGCTCCTTACACAATTCAAGCTCCAATCTTATTCAGTGCTTGGTTGCCTATGGTATGAGTTGAAGCATTTTTTTTCCTCTCAGAGAAAGTGGGGGAGCATATTTTCTGATCCTCACCACAGTGACAACATACCAAGTGTGGTTTGGTCACAATCCTGTAAGTTGCTCCATTGTCTTCGGCATTTAAAGTTTTGAAGAAATATTCTGAGGTTACCGGGACTTAATTTCTTTTTTGTAAATTTATTTTACTGAAGCAGAGTTGATTTACAAGGTTCTGTTAGCTTCTGTGTGCATGCTCAGTCACTTCAGTCGTGTCCAACTCTCTGTGACCCCATGGACGGTAGCCCACCAGGCTCCTCTGTCCATGGGATTCTCCAGGCAAGAATACTGGAGTGGGTTGCCATGCCCTCCTCCAGGGGATCTTCCTGACCCAGGGATGGAACCCGTGTCTCCTGAGTCTCCTGCATTGCAGACTGATTCTTTACCACTGAGCCACCTGGGAAGCCCTGTGTTAGCTTCTACTATACAGCAAAGTGATCCAGTTACTTTTATATATATATATATATTCTTTTTCATATTCTTTTCCACTGTGGTTTACTACAGGATATTGGCTATAGTCAATAGTCAATACTGTAAGTATTAATAGCACCTTGTTGTTTATCCATTCCATATATAGTAGTTTGCTGGATTTCATTTCTTTTTATGTGACCTCTTTGTTTTTCTTCTTGGATACAATTTGAGTATTTTTCTTTATCTCTTAAATTTAAAATTATTGGTTCCTAGAGGACAAGTTCATTCGTGTTTGCATATCTGGCAGAGCGTGTGGCTTCTGGTAGGGGTGGGGTGAATATTGGATAAACACACACAAGAATAAAGACATAAATTATGTTTGGGTAAACTTAAAACCACACCACCATTTCTCTTCCTGACTATCAATCCCAAGTTCAACTGACATTGATACAACTTAAAAGAAGTCAGGCATGCTACCTTATCTTCATGTAGAATTACCAAGACCAGAAAGTTCTGAAAAGTTCACCACTATTGGAATTCAAATCAAATTAGCCCCTCTTTCAATACCTTTACTAGCTAACAAAGACTTCAGAGTCTTGCTCAAAATGCTTAACTTTTTACCTTAGAGTGTTGACATGATAAGAAACAGAAATGGAACCTAATTTTTAATTTATTTTATGATTTGGGTGAAACAAAAGTATTGTCAATGGCACAAATTATGTGTGAAATGAAAATCTCTTTCTCCCGTTTTCCTTTTTGATCCTTCCCTTGGCTGCCCCAAAGTTGGTTTCTGTAGTAGGTATAGGATCCCACTGGAATCAGCATATATCTACACAATATATCAGGAACGTTTATGTTACCACCAGGTCTTAGGAAAAAGTGAGATGGAGAACAAAGCAAACTGAATCCAAGTCACCCAGTACCTAATGGGTGTATTGATCTAGCCTAACATAAATGCAGAAAGCCGAAAGGATATTTTAGTTGCATACTTATTCATACACAATTAAACACATGCAAAAGATGCTCAACATCACTCACTATCAGAGAAATGCAAATCAAAACCTCAATGAGGTACCATTACACACCAGTCAGAACGGCTGCCATCCAAAAGTCTACAAGCAATAAATGCTGGAGAGGGTGTGGAGAAAAGGGAACCCTGTTACACTGTTGGTGGGAGTGCAAATTAGTACAGCCTCTATGGAGAACAGTGTGGAGATTCCTTAAAAAACTGAAAATAGAACTGCCATATGACCCAGCAATCCCACTCCTGGGCATACACACAGAGGAAACCAGATCTGAAAGAGACACATGGACCCCAATGTTCATCACAGCACTGTTTATAATAGCCAGGACATGGAAGCAACCTAGATGCCCATCAGCAGACGAGTGGATGAGGAAGCTGTGGTACATATACACCATGAAATATTACTCAGCCATTAAAAAGAATTCATTTGAATCAGTTCTAATGAGATGGATGAAACTGGAGCCCATTATACAGAGCAAAGTAAGCCAGAAAGATAAAGACCATTACAGTATACTAACACATATATATGGAATTTAAAAAGATGGTAACGATAACCCTATATACAAAACAGAAAAAGAGACACAGATGTACAGAACAGACTTTTGGACTCTGTGGGAGAAGGCAAGGGTGGGATGTTCAGAGAGAACAGCATTGAAACAAGTATACTATCAAGGGTGAAACAGATCACCAGCCCAGGTTGGATTCATGAGACAAGTGCTCGGGCCTGGTGCACTGGGAAGACCCAGGCGGATGGGATGGAGAGGGAGGCGGGAGAGGGGGATCGGGATGGGGAACACATGTAAGTCCATGGCTGATTCATGTCAATGTATGGCAAAAACCACTACAATATTGTAAAGTAATTAGCCTCCAACTAATAAAAATAAATGGGAAAAAATGTGCAAATTAAATTTTTAAAGACTTTTTTGATGTGGACCATTTTTAAAGTCTTTGTTGAATGTGTTCCAATATTGCTTCTGTTTCATGTTTTGGTCTTTGGGCAGCAAGGCATGAGAGATCTTAGCTCGTGAAACAAGGATTGAACTTGCACCCCCTACAGTGGAAGGCAAAGTCTGAACCACGGGAACTATCAGGGAAATCCTTAAACTTGTGTAAATTTAAAATGCGTTTCTGTCAGTCACCTAAGAGTGCATGCATTTTAGACAATATGATAATCTCTTTGGAAATTCGGAGGACAGAAATTGCAAGTATGTCTTCATCAGTAACACCTTGAGTTTGGAGAGATATCCATCAAAGGAATGTGATCCACATAAATAGTGTGATTCTTGATTTTACTTGTTTTAATGACTGCAGAAAGGCCTATGTCATTTATTGCTTTCATCATGTAAGACTGCAATGCTCCTACTAAAGGTATTTATCACCGGTCTATTCATTTTATCAAATGGTGAAAAGACTGTTGATAGTCAGTTGACTAGGTTTTGTTGAGAATGACTCAACAAAGAAACATCTTTTGCTTTGTTTCATTCTAATATCCTTTGAGTTACATGTGAGTATTGTGATGTATGCTCCTTTGAGTTACATGTGAGTTTTGTGATGCATGCTTTATCAGTATCCTTCTAATTAACTTTAGAGGCATAGCAGTAAGGGCAGCTCTCCCCTAACTATGGTTTTTTGCTGGTATGTGCCTTTCATCAGTCCAACATCCCTTTATTTTGCAGTTGCAGTAATTTTAGAGACATCTGCCCTCGTTAGATTCATGCTAACCTTTCAGTCTCCGGAAACATGGCTTGATCTATGTTAGACCAGTTAAACGGAAAATACTTGCTGAATTTCATTCTGCATTTGAATGATATTATAAGCAATGATGGTATGGATAACCTGTTGGTATGTGCAGATATGCCAGGAGCCACTGGAAATTCGTGCTTAGTGACCCTGGACTTACAGAACCACAGCAGTAATTGGCCTCATCCTTTCATTCCAAATCTTAGAGAGGGAATCTTCTGAAAGAAACCCTTTAAAGGGGTATTATCTTTTAAAGAACATTTTTATGATGAGTCAAAAAGAGTATTTTTATGGTAAAATGAAATCTGGGCATAGAGGAGATTAAATGAGTTCCTGATGAACAGTTGAAAAGTTTGCTTAGATGTAGGCAGGAACAGGCATTCCCTATGTAATACAACATGAAACTTCTTCAAAACTCAATCTTATCCAAAATGTTTTCCATGTAACATAACAACTTTTAGCAATGCTGAAAGTTTCTATTCATTGATAATGGCAAGAAACCCAGAAATTTGGGATTATTTGAGCTAAGAGTTGAAGTGAGCTGAGCCTGAAAATACTTCTCCAAGTCAACTACCTGCAAAACTTTCAGCTGTATTCACTGCTGGCAGCTGCCGTAAACACCTGTATCTTTTGTACCAATAGACAAAAGGAATGCTGTATATCTCTTATGATTTGGATGAAGCAAAAGTATTGTCAATGACACAAATTGTGTGTGAAATGAAAATATCTATCTCCTGTTTTCCTTTTTCACTCTTGTCTTGGCTGCCTCGAAGTTAGTTTCGGTCTTAAGTATAGAATTCCATCAGAATCAGCCGCAATCATTTATATTTACACAGTATGACTAAAAGTTATATTGAAAAAATTCCAGGGTCAAGTCTAATTTACAAAAGAAAACAAAAGCCGAGAATACCAAGCAAAACACACAAAAATAGCTGCACTGCCTTTATCCAACTTAAGCCGCTGACAACAAATGTGGCACAGTAGTATTTCCAACACTCGACACTCAACATCTGTGAAGTTGATTTATCTTGTATACTTCTGAGGAATCATCTTCAGTAGGAGTGGGAAGGTAAAGCACATTTTTTAATGTCAAAAATGCTCTTGAATTTTAATTTTACTTTGTGAATTATAACCTCTTATCTTCTACACATGCATACATGTGTATGTGTATGTACAGGCACACATATTCTGAAAAGGTACAGAAGATTGCTTCATGGAAGAATTTTAGCCTTCCCTTGACCTCTGGTAATTTCCTTGCTTCGCCCACAGGCAAGCCTGGTTCTGGCAGTCCCTACTGTCTGATGGAGGAAGGTCCCAAGAAGGCCATAATCAGCCATAGTCGTAATCAGCAATAGGAATTTGCTTGTCATAAGTCACAGTGAAATAAACAATAGCACACCCACGTGCTTACCAAATCTTGCAAATAAGGACTCTGCTTTACTAGCTCTTGCCAAACTTCTCAATGCCTCTCCTTCACTCCAGGAGGCACCCAGTCATAAATTTATGAAACAAACTTCCTGACCGTTTCCGAAACCAATTTCTCACCTCTGATGAAGGACAATTTGCAAAAGAGCTGTATTGCTGGTCTCAGATTAGCCATGTTTTCTCAGTGGCTCTCATGCCCATTAACTCTGTCTTGTCTCTAAACACACATTATTCGAGAGCCCCTAATAGGAATGCGTCATTATATATCATTGGGGAGACATTCATTACATATCTCTGAAAATCTGCTTTCTGGAAATTAACCAACCAGTCAGTATTAAGCTCATGTTCATGTCAAGCATTTGAAGCGCAAAGCACTTTACAATCCCTATAATGTAGCTCTTCCAAGTAGAAGGGTTGAACCATTCTTAGAGGGGACGTATGATATGCTGCCAAAAAGAAGACCAACTCAAGCTCACGTGATATTTTATTCATGGAAAAAAAACAACATACACCTCAACATTCAGTCTAATACACAGTAAACGGAAACTTTGCTAGATCGGCAGAAGCAGCAGAAATAGAAACCCAGAAATGCAGGATCTGGGGCTCTATCCAAGACCCGCCAGGTCAGAATCTGTCTTTTAACTAACCTTTTAGGTGATATGTAAGAACACTAGGGTTTGATAAAGAGGTCATAGGCTAACTTTGACTTGTTCATGTCTAACCTTTTTAATATTAGTGCTAAATAATAAAATGACTGTGGTTTTCCCTGATGGTTCAGCAGGAAAGAATCCTTCTGCAATGCAGGAGACTTGGGTTTGATCCCTGGGTCAGGAAGATCTCCTGGAGAAGGAAATGGCAACCCACTCCAGTATTCTTGCCTGGAGAGTTCCATGGACAGAGGAGCCTGGCCAGCAACCGACCATGAGGTTGCAAAGAGTCAGACATAGCTTAGAGACTAAACAAGTACAACAACAAGAAGACTGTAGCACAACTCTTTCAAAAAATATTAAAGTTAGAGAATTAAACTTGAGCTACAAAAATTCATCTATCAGCATGTTATAAAAGATGTGCCTTTTTCACTTTCCTATGCAGGTATGCTAGCCATACCACCTAGCTGTGACTTCAAATAGTAACAGAAATGGTGTGAATAAAGTTGATTTGTCGCAGCTAACTTTGGTTTAAAAAACCTGGTGCAACACAAAGTCATAAACCTTACACACATGGTTTTCAGAAAATTCCACAGGCTAACTGAAATAAGTGACACCCGGTGACCCTCCTGAAGTTTAATGACATATACTAAAATTAAAATTATCTCTGGACATGCAGGTAACAGAACTGTTCTCGACAATTTACTGTCATCCAGTGAATTGTAACTCTTCTCCTCGTTTCCATTCTGCTTGGATCACGAGGATATTCAAACAGATACTCAGTTCAGGCCTGGGCTGCAATGTGGCTCTGCACGAGGGTTGGAGACTGAGCTGTGGGTTGCAGGCTAAGAAGTGAGCCAGAGAGATCAAAAGGAGGGGAGGAGAGTCTGAGCCCAGGCTGCCGCGACAAAATTCCACAGACTAGGCGGCTTAAACCACAGACACTTATTCTCTCACAGATTTGCAGGCCGGCGTTCCCAGATGAGGGTGTCAGCCAGTTAGGTTCCTTATGAGATCTCTCCTTCCTCACTTGCCAACAGCTTCTTAAATGGTGCCCACATGGCCTTCCCTCTGTGGCCCAGAAACGGGGATTTGCAGGAAGAAAGGGTTTGGGAAAGAGAGACAGTTGAGGTTTCCTCCTCTGCTTATAAGGACGCCAGTCCCGTCAGATTGAGATCCCATCCTTATGAGCTCATTTAACCTTTATTACCTCCTTATATTCTCTGTCTCCAAATCCACTCACCCTGGGAATGAGGGCTTCAACATACTAACTTTGTATACATATATGTGTGTGTATTTTATATATATATATATATATATATATATATATATTTTGGCCACATCGTGTGGCATGTGAAATCTTAGCTCCTTAACCAGGGATTAAACCCGCGCCCCTGGCATTGGAAGAACCAAGTCTTAACCACTGGACTTCTAAGGAAGCCCCTGCCCTGTCCTGCAGAAACCCAGACGTCTGACAGTCTTCCGTCACTCATGCTTCCTCTGTTTCATGGAGTCCACGCTGGTTGTGTTTCTGATGGTATAATCCCATCTTTATTCCGGGTTTCTGCTGAAACGGCTCATTAAATTTGTGGTTTACACCCGCACTAATCTTATCAAATGAACAAAAACACCTTTAGTGTTCTCTTCAGAATGCCTTCCTCATTTTTTGCAAAATGAATGAGCTGAGAATTTTCCAAGTTTTTAAGCTCTGGTTCCCTTTTGGTTAACAACTCCTTCAACTCACCTCTCTTTTCCTGCATTTAACTCTAAGCAGTAAGAGAAAGATACGTCTTCATCTTGGCTTAGAAAGTTCCTTAGCTAAATATCCAATTTCATCACTCATGATTTCCACCTTACACAAAACTCTGGAACATAAATCAGTCAAGTTCCTTGCTACTTTATAACAAGGATTGCCTTTCCTCCAGTTTCTAAGTTCCTCATTTCCGTCTGAAACGTCATTAGATCAGCCTTTAATGTCCATATTTCTACCAACATTGTATTCATGATAAAGCATGTCTTCCCTAAAAGAATATTGGGTTGGCCAAAAAGTGCCTTCAGTTTCTAAGTAAAACTAAAAGATACTTTTCATTTTCACCAAGAACTTTATTGAACAATATTTTCACTGTTTTGTTCCACCACCTTTTGCTACGTTCCAGGCAACTTCATAATTTCATCTTCCCAAAACTTTTTATCTTTCTGAGCAACGAATTGTTCTAGATGCCTGTTACAGTCATACAGGGAATTGAAATTTTTTTCCATTAAAATAATTTTGTAAAGACCAAAATAAATAGAAATCCAAAGGTGCAACGTCTGGTGAACACAGCAGATGAATCAGAACTTCCCGGCCAAGCCCTAACAGTTTTTGCCTGCTCATCAAAGAAGCATGTGGTCTTGTGTTATCCTGATGGAATATTATGCGGTTTTTGTTGACTAATTCTGGATGCTTTTCATTGAGTGCTGCTCTCATTTGGTCTAATTGGGAGCAGTACTTGTTGGAATTGATCATTTGGCTTTCCAGAAGGAGCTCATAGTAGAGGACTTCCTTTCAATCTCACCATATAAACAGTATCACCTTCTTCAGATGAAGACCAGTCTTTGGTGTGGTTGTTGGTTGTTCATTTTGCTTGCCCCATGATCTGTTTCATTCCTCTTCATTGTGCAATATCCACTTTTCATCACCCATCACATTTTGTTTTAAAAATGGAAAGTTTCATTACATTTGAGCAGAGAATCACAGGTAGAAATACTGTCAAGCAAGTTTTTTTTGTTGTTTTTTTTTTTTTTTTGCTTAATTTATGTGGAACCCAAACATCAAAGTGATTAACATAACCAAGCTAGTGCAAATGATTTTCAACACTTGATTGGGATATTTGGAGCATGTTGGCTATCTCCCACATGGTATAACATTGATTGTTCTCAGTTCAATTTGATCTCTACTGACTTCAACTGGTCTGCCCAACTGTGGAGAATTATCCAAAGAGAAATCTCCAGTACAAAACCTCACAAAGTGTTTTTGACACGTTTGATCAGTCAAAGCACCTTCTTCATACAGTGCACATATTTTTTTTTTTGAGTTCCAGTTGCCTTTTTACCTTTCTTGAAATAATAAAGGATAAAATGCTGAAAATGTTGCTTTTTTTCTTCCATCTTCAATATTAAAATAGCTACACAAAAGTTCCCCAGTTTTGACAAGTGTTTTTTTTTTAATGCACCATGGTCCAGAGCCCTTTCGTTTCTTCTGTGTGATGCTTCTCCATCCTCCCTAGATTTTATATCACCTTTCATCTCAAAGGACTCACACTTTTAAAGTGAGAATAGTAAAGCGAGAAACAACAGAATCGAGGTGGGTGGGGAGGAAGTCAAGAGATTATATAAAAGGGGTGAGGGTGGGGGAGATAGGAAAACCAAATAATGGCAGAATGATCCCAGGATTCCTCCTTGACATTTACACTAGCACCAAACACAAGGATTACAAATGCGTGTGTGGGCACGCCCAGGATCTCACCTACCTTTCATGGGAGAGGGACTTTTGGGCTGATTGATGTTCTTGGCACAAAAGAGCAATGTCATTGCAACTCCTAGGCAAATCACTGTCTGAGAAAATGGCTTTCCACCCAGGCAAGCTGTTTTTCATCAGTAAGAAGTGATTGCATCCGAGCAACGTGTATTCTTGTGATCTCTCTCTGACCCCTGAGACATGAGGTAAAAGAAGAGGACTTCTCAGCTGGCTTGGGTCAAGCGGGCTCCACTCAAAAACACTTCCCTCATGCCTTCCTTTTAGATCCAGGGCTAGGATTTAAAGAGCGTAGAGCACGATGGAAATAACATGGGAAAGAAATGAATATTTTCAAGAGAAAATGACCATATGACACAGAAGAGGAGGGAAAACAGTCCTTTGTCCCTACACACCACTGGAGGTCTCTATGTTTCTTTGAGGATCTTCTTCTGCCTTTGGGAGATAAAATATGGGTCACATAAGTACAGCATTGTTATGGCAATTGCTCACTGGTGACAGGTAGGGAAGATTCTGTTACCTGTACCAGGCTGGGAAACACAAATGCAAGGTTTTAAAACTGCTTCTACTTATTGCACCACTGGCTCACATTTCATTCTCTTCCACTCTTCACTGACCCCCACCCATATCCTCTTCCCCTTTATCACTTTCTGCTTAAATCTCCAAATAGTATCCCCCATCACTCACAAGAGACCAAGGGCAGCAGACGCCTTAGCTAAGTTTCCCCTACAGTTCCAAAGAGGAAGGAAACACGTATGTGTAGTTTCAGAATGAGTCCCTCCAGGATACCAGGGATGGAAGGCTCTGTCATCTGAGGGTGTTTCTCTAATCTGGAATTCCAAATTTAGCCAGTGATCCAACCCAGGCTGAGATACTTTCTTCCTTTCTATACACTTCAGCCTATCAGCAGAAATAGAAACTGGAAAATCTAAGGGGAGATTTTCTGTCCCTGCAGGTTTTGAGTTATTCGGCAAACTCTGTCTTAGGGATGTCTGCAGTCTCTGAGTTTATTGGAATCATCTCTTTTTACTGAAGTGAAACAAGCCTGCAGAGGCCGGATGGACCAAGTGGTTCAGGGTGGTAAAAAACGAAAAGGCTTTCAAATGTTAACCAGGAAGAACCCCTGGTGGCCGGGCTCCCCAGGTGGCACTAGCGGTAAAGAACCCGCTTGATGATGCAGGAAATGTAAGAGAAGCGGGTTCAATCCCTGGGCAAGGAAGATCCCCTGGAGGAGGGCATGGCAACCTATTCCAATATTCTTGCTTGGAGAATCCCATGGATGGAGGAGCCTGGTGGGCTACTGTCCATAGAGTCGCCAAGAGTCAGACATGACTGAAGTGACATAACACATACACACAGAAGGAAACTCTGGTTCTACCGCCCTTTTCCTTTGTGACTTTGAGTGAATCTCATTTTCTTAGACTCTTGACCTGCAAAATGAAGGGGATATGAAGTCCTGAGCAACTGCATTGCAGAGTTTTTTTTCAAGTTAAAATAAAACAATGTAGGGGACTTCCCTGGTAGTCCAATGGTTAAGAATCTTCCTTCCACTGCAGGGGATATGCATTCAATCCCTGGCCGGGGATCTAATATCCCACGTGCTGCCAGGCAACTAAGACCCAAAACAGCCAAAATTAAGAATAAATACATTATAAAAATTTTTGATAATATAAATCTTCAGGAAAAGAGCTACTGAAAATACACTCAAAGGAGATTTTGTCCTTATTCATTATTATTATTATATCATTATAGTATTATCATTACTGCCACCTCTAAAATTCTGAAGTGTGTTCAGTGATAGAAATTTTTTAAAAGGTATTCTGAGACTTTTTTACATTAATAATTATTGGTAAGATATTTCTTGTATATTGATCAGTTTTAGATTATAGCAGTCATCATAAACATTTGTAACATTTTTCTTCTGGTTTATTTGCTCCTGATGGGAAAGACAGTGCAGAAAAGACAGTTAAAAAACCCTATTATTGTAAACTTCATCCATGTGATACCAATGGGTCTTAATTTAATACTAGAAACCCCTCCCATAGCCATTCCTAAAGTGTAATCTGATTCCCCCAGGGATTCCCTGGGATCCTTGTTCTGGTCCAGAAGAGGAAAATGATTTTCATAATAATACTAAGAAGTCATTTGCCTTTTTCATTGTGTTGACATTTGCACTAATTGTACAAAAGCAAAATTAGGTATAATAGCTGCTGCCTTAGTGTTAATAACAATCAAGGCAAGGCCTCCAGCCTACATCAGTAGTCACTGTAATTTTTTTTGTCACAATGAACTCACAAGGAAAGTTGGGGGGTGGGTGGGTGGGGAGACTATCTCATGTCCTTGATAAAACAGGAAAATGATTAACTTAGTTAACCTTGACCCTTGACCAGATGTCTTTTTCAATACTCTACATGATAAAATAGGAAGCATGCATAAAGCACTTCAGCAAGTATACTCCAGCACATATGCAGTTTTGAGTTGCAAGCTAAAATAGCCTACTCTTTCATAGAACAGCATTTTTCTCTGAAAGACATGTGTGTCCAATCGCTCAGTAATGTCCAACTCTTTGCAACTCCCTGGACTGTAGCCCACCAGGCTCCTCTGTCCATGGGATTTCCCAGGCAAGAGTACTGGAGTGGGTTGCCATTTCCTTCCCCAGGGGAATCTTCCCACCCAGAGATCAAACCTGTGTCTCTTGCATGTCCTTCATTGGCAGGTGGATTCTTTACCACAGTGCCACCAAGACAGCTGACAACAAACTATTGTCATTTGAACTATCTTTTTGATAGAATTTTTCTTGACAGTAAACAAAGAGAGCTTGCCCCTTCAAGGAAAATGACAGGCATTATTTCTGCCAAAAATAAAAATTTGAGCCAGATAACCTCCTGATGCTTAAAGATTTTTCTAATGAGCTCAGTGATATTAACAAATGTGATTTTTAAAAAACACTGTATAGTTAATATTTGGAAGCTCAAATATTCACCCAATAAAGCAAAAATTTCCAATTATTGGTTCATTATATGGCAAAATCACACTTGGGCAAAAGATCCATTCAGAAAACATAATTAATTTCATTAAAATCAGTTACTTTTTGCTAAAAATTGCACAGTTTATCAGTTATTTTAAACAGATATCTTACATTTCTTTCAGTTTTGATTTCACTAAAATTATTTTATCTTAATCTATTGAGTTTCTCATTGCTATTTAAACAAAAATTAGTATTTTAAATATTTTCAGTAGTAGTTCTAATATTTTAAATATAACCTACATAAACAAAAGCTTTTTTGGGGGGTCCTCAAAAAATTTTAAGAGTATGAGGGATTCTGGGCTAAGTCAAAGCCCCTCACCACTATTTGTTACGTCCACTTCTGCTCCCTGAGTTGGAAATCAGCCTGTTGAGCACTGGCCGTCAAACTGCACCATCTATTGAGAAACATTTCCCAAATTCCATAAGATTGCTCGCCTCGGGAAAGTGCTTGGTATAAGATGAAAGGTTGCAGGTTTCCTCCTGTGTCTCACCTGATGTTTCAGGGACAGCTTTATAGCAAAGGGAAATATACTATTGAGGAAAATCTTTCAAAGCTGAGTCTTTCCCTTCCTCATTCCAGATAAATGATATTAATGCACAGCCTATTACCTAATGGGATTGCGGTTTAACTTCCTTTTCTCAAGCCTTTTATGGGAAAGCACTAAAGATGGGGGCAGCCCACGGCATACACTGGACTGTTCGAAGAACGATTCCCACCACCACACCCCTGCCTTCTCTGCTTTACGGGGTTTAAATTTGCAGCAGGCATATGTGTTGAAGCAATTTGCAAATATTGCTTAAGATAAACCTTTGCTGAGGAATGTAAGAGAGTAGAAACAAGGATTGAGTCTTCAAAGAGGTGTCACTCATGTGATTGTCTCCTATGGAATGATTAAGAAAAGAAAGACCTGGTTTCCATTCTGAACTGCATTTCATTTCTGAAGAAAGAAAACAGATGAGCAATTATATTGATATTCCACCAACCGTAGAGCACTGGGCATTCTCATCAGGGAAGAATGTAGAGCTATGACTCTTGCAAATAATTTCTATTATGTAAGTACCGAGCCTGCACCCCTTCGGTTTCTGAGCCATGTCTCCTCCCAGCATGACTTTCTAAGACGTCTGCTCAATATGTATATCCACAGTTTTTCAGAGTGAAAATGTTTTCCTGGAGAAACTGGGATCAGGTTCAACTGAGCGTGATTGAAAAGTTAGAATAAAATTGGCTTAAATGAGATGGACATTTGTATAATCTCTTATGTGAATGTGGCTAATCCAGGACTGGAATGGTGAGACCATTGTAATCAGGGCCCCCAGTACTTTCTACCGTGATGTTCTAGTACTCTCATCAGGACTCAGTAGCAGCCATCATACCTGTATTCCTGGCTGCAGGAGATACAGGAAAAAAGGAGGCAGAATAAGGCTACAGCCTCTCCTTTAGTGACACTTCCAAGATATACACACTACTCTTTATAGCCCTTGATTCTTTCCTTGCGGATGATGGGGAAAATAGAAATTGGAAGGCAGGAAGACAGTTTTTCTTCTAGGTGGTCATGGCTGCTAGCATTCAGAGATTTGACGATGGAGGAAGAAGAGGAACATGAACTTTCAGGAATGATCAGCAGTTCCATGTACATTTTTAAATGAGTTTAGGGGGATGAACAATGACTACGGAGACTGTCACATGAATCACAGCAAGAAAAGAGCAAGCACTGAGGTGTCATTCTGAACAAGGTCTGCCTTATTTAACTCGCCCCATTCCGTGCCCAGAATTTAACAGCAATGGTCGACTGGGGTTCTTCAGCCACTGTGGGTCTGGCCGTGAGTCAGCCTAACTGATCCTGAAGAAGTTTCTTCAAGTTGAAATTTTATACCAATTACTAGAAGATCAACTGAGGATGACTTAGCAGACCCAACTGAGGCATACACTTCTTCCAACAATTGGTCTCTGCACTGTGTATGTAAATCAAGAAATGAAACAGAGTATTGTTCTCTCATAAGTTCTAATTCATCTTCACTGAGGAATTGGGAAACCTTTAGTCGGGTGGATCTGAAGGTAATGCCTTGTTGCAACCCTTGCTGGCACTGTGTTTCATTTTCCTCTTCGATATCACTTCTGTGTTCACACTAGCCATTGCCTCGGATCGAGGCTGATTGCAATAAAAGAGTCTCAGCATCTCCTCCTAGGAAAGCTACATGTCCCTGCTTTGCCCACGGTGGGCGTGAACCAGGTTCTCAGAGGAGGTGCCCTCTCCTCCGAGGACACGCGGCCGCCTGAGGATTGTATTAGCCAACACTGGGGGTTGCTCTTCATGTGTGTTCTTTGGTAACCCTCTGACAAATTCTGTCCACCAGCTTCCTCGTGGCTCTGACGGTCTCCAAGTCATGGGCAGCTCTTGCCCGAGGTGCGAAATATTCCCTCCTCAGCCGCTGGCTCTTGAGCGGGCAGGGCATGGGCTGGAAGGGGCCTCAGCTTCCTTGAGGGGACCAATGACTCAGGGCTTGGGAAGTGACCTCGCTGGGATCTGGGCTGGTTTCATCATAGTGCAACGATGCCTTCAGACCCCAGTGAAACTTCTACATCCTCTCAAACACGAAGTCCCCTAAAAAGACAAATTACCAGGAAACTGACATGTGCACACTGCTGTATTTAAAATGGATAACCAACAGTCCTACTGTCAGCACAGGGAATGCTGCTCAAGGTTAGGTGCCAGCCTGGATGGGAGGGGGTTTGGGGAAGAATGGATGCATGTATATGTATGGCTGAGCCCCTTTGCTGTCTAACTGAAACTATCAATACATTGTTAGTTTAGGACTTCCTCATGGTCCAGCGGTTAAGAATCCACCTGCCAATGCAAAGGACATGGGTTTGATCCCTGGTCTGAGAAGATTCCACATGCCAGTGGGGGCAACTATGGTGATGAGAAGCCAGAGCGCCACCACTAGCGGGTCGCCCCCACTGGCCACGGCCAGAGAAAGTCCATGCGCAGCAGTGAAGACCAGCCCAGCCAAAAATAAACAAATAGATATGTTTTTAACTTTTAAATAAATAAATGGGAGAGTTAGAAAAGAAGAAGCATGGGCTGCCTTTGTTTTTCTGCAGCACCTTGGCTTATTTCAGTGTTCTGAAATTGATTTCCATTCATTTGTATCTGAGTAGACGACAGCTGCTTGATCTCAGGGAACGTCGTCTGGGGGTCTTAAGTCACTTTCTGGAGTGGGGACGATTTTATGCACCAAGGTTAAAAGTGTAGGAAGTGTCCTTCAAATAGAACTCTGGTCTCCTAGGGTAACGGTGTCTGCATGTTGTCATCATAAAGCCAGGACCGGCCCAGAGCAGCAGGCCACCATGTGGTCCCCTCTTGAAAACACCGTCATGGCAGGGATAAGCCAAGACACCAAGGGTGCCGTTCCTTCACGCAGGTGACAGTCAGAATCTCTTGCTTGCTCAGTCACCGTGGATTTTCAAATACCTCAACATGCCTTCTCATAAGAGCTTCTGTGCATTTATCAAAATTATTTACAGGATGCTTTTAGTCTTGTCTTCTAACACAGGAGTCACTTTCTCAGGACGGTTACCTATCTGTAAGCCTCTTTGTATTGGTGGAGGATAAAGGCTTTATTTTGAGATGAATGGAGATGATGTTGCCCAGTGCTTGTTCCAGTTGAGAAGTCCTGGGCTAATTAATTAGAAACATACTTGGAATGTAAAGTGAGCTTATTTAGGATAGGAGTTATATAATAAAGCATTGAGAATTTCACCAGGTTTTTTTGTTTGTTTGTTTTGTTTATTCTACAGTCAAATATTTTAGGGAAAAATACACCTATCTATAATTTCCACTTCGAAGGACAGGATCTTTTTTTGAAATTTTTATTTCATTGTAGTCTGGTTTTGGTCACGCACACACTGCTTATGTTTACCTATTTATTTGCTTATTTGGCTGTGCCGGGTCTTTGCTGCGCACGGGCTTCCTCTGGTTCCCGAGATCAGGGGTTACTCTCTAGGAGCGCTGTGCAGGCTTCTCATTGCCGTGGTTTCCCTTGCTGTGGAGCACAGACTCTAGCATGTGGCTGTCGGCAATTGTGGCGCAGAGCCTCATTAGTTGGGGCTCCAGGGCCCCAGAGCGTGCAGCCTTCAGTAGTTGTGGTGCACAGCCTTAGTTGCTTCATGGTATGTGAAATCTTCCTGGCTCAGGGATCGAACCTGTGTCCTCTGCATTAGCAGGCGGACTTTTATCCCCTGTGCCACCAGGAAAGTCCTAGGACCTATTTTTATCATTAAATGTTTGACACAAAAAAAATATTCATTAGCTAAAAGACATTCTAAGATTATTTTCAAATTTAATTTTTGAATAGGAAAATTTAATTATTGACTGGAAAAAAATCTACAGAGTGAGAAAATACTTATTTTTCTACTTAAAACTAAAGAGTAAGTTCCATTTCCATGGACTCAAACCAGGATTCATTTTCTATCATTTAGTGTAAAATTAAGAAAAAACTCAGTTATCTCAAAGATTGTGATTGTTCAGTCGCTCAATCATGTCCAACTCTTTACAATTCCATGGACTGTAGCATGCCAGTCTTTGCTGTCCTTCACCATCTCCTGGAGCTTGCTCAAACTCATGTCCATTGAGTTGGTGATGCCATCCAACTATCTCAAAGATAGACTACACTTTGCAAAGACTGATACCCCATTATATTTTTAAAATCCTGTTTCCAATAACACAGAAAAGCATATACGCCACCTATCCCCCCCAAATCATCATCTTTTAAAGATCTGCTTAAAAAGCCAAGATTAAGGATAGCTCTCTTATAATGTATCCTTGACATCCTAGAAAAACCACGAAGTCTTGCAACAAACTTCTGCGTTATATTATAGCTCTGTACTCATTAATAGGATAACTACGAGCCATATGTGGCAACTTAAATTAAGATTTAAATAAGCTAAAATGAAATAAAATGAAACATCAGTCCATGGGCTTATGAGCCTCATTTCAAATGCGTAGCAGTCACCTACCACTGGTGGTTGTTGACTGATTACCACATTGCAAAGCACAAATTCCATTTTCAGCATTGCAGACAGTTCATTGGACAGCCCTGTTCTGGGGTCTACTCTAGTACAGATGATCTGTTTTTAAAAAAAAGGGCTCAACAAAGAGACCTCCAGGGTGAGCACGGGAAGGAAAAGAGAAGGGGAGAGGCTTTGAAACAACAGGCCCTGCCTTGATGTCACAGAGTGGCCTTCCAAGGAAAGCCGTCTATGTCAGTGCTTCCTCTTTTTATAGAACTTTTGAAACCACTGCTTGGATTTCTTTTTGGTGGATGGAAAGGGACTAGGAAGTCATTAATTGTGGGGATTTACCTCCTCTGGAAAAACAGAGACACATGTATGCCCGCAAATCATTATCATTAGAGAATGTTATCAAACATCTCTGTGAGACTCACTATGTGGCCAAAATTAGCAGCAGATTCAGTTGAGAATAGGAAGGAAACAAGGGCAGGACAGGGTTTCTAAGGAAATGGAGAAAGCTGAGGTTCTTCACTCAGACTTTCCACAGTTGCGTTGTGCTCTATCTTAGAACCATCAACCTTTTCATCAAGTCCATCCCTCTGTTCTACAAATGAGGTCACTGAGGTCCCGAGAGGAGGAAGTGACTTGCACAAGGATACTCACACCATCCCAGGAACAAGACAGGGTCAGGTCTCCTTTCTAAAAGTTATTTTATCCCTCTTTCTACTACCTGCTTACCTTATACACCAGTCAGACAGACACTCCAACCCTCCATTTAAAACAAACTCTATGACAAAATAATTACTTTTTAAAGAAGCTAAAATATCATGGTTCAGGAAAGCACTGTAACAGTAAGCACTCTAATGGTACAAGCGTGTATTTGTGAAATATCACTTCCTCGTTTTATTTCTTCATGAAATGATTTAGGGTTGCTGGCTAGTTGCTCTCTGACATGAAGTGAAGGTGTTAGTTGCTCAGTTGTATTCGACTCTTTGTGATCCCATAGACTGTAGCCCACCAGGCTCCTTCTCCAGACAAAAATACTAGAGTGAGTAGCCATTCCCTTCTCTAGGGGATCTTCCCAAACCAGGGATCGAACTGGGGTCTCCTCCATTGCAGGCAGACTCTTTACAAGCTGAGCCACCAGGGGATCCCCAGTTGCTCTCTGCCCCATCCTCAGAATCCTCCCCTCTGGACATCTCAGAAAGTGGGTGGGCACCAGTGGGTTCTCTCTGAGTGCAGGATTTCCTTACCAAAGAAACTTGGGGAATAGGTTACTTCCAGCCACCTGAGTGAATTTTAGCTAAGACTTCAGCTGTTTTAGGGACTGCCCTGGTAGCTCAGCTGGTAAAGAATCCGGTTCGATTTCTGGGTCAGGAAGATCTGCTGGAGAAGGGAAAGGCTACTCACTCCAGTGTTCTTGGGCTTCCCTTGTGGCTCAGCTGGTAAAGAATCTGCCTGCAATGTGGGAGACCTGGGTTCCATCCCTGGGTTGGCAAGATCCCCTGGAGAAGGGAAAGGCTACCCACTCCAGTATTCTGGCCTGGATTCCATGGTCTGTGTGGTCCATGAGGTTGCAAAGAGTTGGGCACAACTGAATGACTTTCACTTTTCAGATGTTTTTGCTTTGCTTTAGAGCCCAGAGCCACAGCCCGCTAGGAGAGAGAGCCTGAAGTAGACCTTGCCTTTGGTCTTGGTTTGGGGATCAGCAGAGCAGTGTTTAAGAGCAGAGACTTTGTGTCCAAGGGCTTGACCTCAAACCCAAGCTCAGCACTAAGTGCAGTTTGATCACGCAGTGACCTCAGCCTCAACCTACAAAGTTCAAATATTAAGACCCATTTCCCTGTGGTTTTGAAGGGATTAAATCGGTTACACTATGTAAATAACACCGTATTTTAGTGTCAGAAACATGTAACTCACACCCTGGAAGGTGATGCTGTTGTTACCTGATCTGAGACACTCTGGGCTCCCGCTTCCCATCAGCCACCCTGGAGTCAGCCTTCAGACCTTGGCCTCTCTGCTGCCAGCTAGGGGAGCATTTCCAGTCTCAGCTCTCAGATTTTGCCACTTTAATAAATGCATCAGACCACAAGGTGGTGCTTTATTCTAATGTTTGATATTAGGAGGATTTTTCCAACCACAAAAGTGAATAGCAAGGTGCACTCAGCATCATTTCCAAGTGTCAACTCTCTAACTCTAAATACAAACATTTGGGGAGGCTCCCATCCTCTGTGACTGATGCCCGAGGAGCACAGAGCTCCATGGAACACCAGGTCCTCCTTGTTCTGGCCCCAACTGGGAGGAAGAGGAAGAGCCCCAGCAAAGCTGATGCCTTTCCTGGGTTTCTTTTTCTATCGTATTATGTAAATTCCTATCAAATCTATGCACCCACTGTGTGGTTTCCTCAATTTCTATCTTACTCACTCTCCTGGTGAGCAATGGTTCACAGAGTGCAGTGATGAGGAAGAGAACAGGGCATCTTAGTGACGTCTGCTCTGAGATGGTGAGATGTCCGCTTGCTCCTTGGAGAGTAGTGACCACAGCCTCTGGCCACGGGTGTAGATCACGGGGCTCTGTGTGCAAAGCAGACATCCAACCCTCCTAAGGTGCAGATTGCCAACACATGTGCCACCCCCGTCTCATTCCTTTGGTATCAGACAACACAGCAGCAGTTTTGCCCACTGGGTTAACTATCTTCAATTAGTAGAGCAGTTGGATGACTAAATGACAGCTAAAGGACTTTAAAACCAATGTCCAGTCATTATTAGAGGCCATAGAGAATTAGCAATTCTGAGTCCTAGTCTAGGCTCAGCCACTACCTGGCTGCATGAATTCAGGCAATTCCATGGATTGTGTTCACCTTTAAAATGGTGCACCAAGAAGGTAGGAAGACCATGTGTGCATGCTCAGTTGCCCAGTCATGTCCGACTCTTTGCGACCCCAGGGACTGTAGCCCACCGGGCTCCTCTGTCCATGGGATTCTCCAGGCAAGAACACTGGAGTGGGTTGCCATTTCCTCCTCTAGGGGATCTTCCCAACCCAGGGATCAAACTTGTGTCTCTTGCATCTCCTGCCTTGGCAGATGGATCCTGCCGTGTGGGAGACCTGGGTTCACCTGGGAAGCAGGCGGGCAGACCACATGGTCTTCATGCCAGGCCTGAGGTCAGTGTCCTCTCTCCCTTGGAGGAGGTCCTGCATCTGCTCAGGGTGTGAGTTGCTGTGGAGGCTGGGGAGGCTTTACGGGGAATCCCGGATAACACCCAGCAAAGACAGTAAGAGGTGAGAGAAAGGCAGGAAGCGGACAGAGTGAGGAAGGGCTAGGCTTGGAGACCAGGATACTGAGAAAAAGGGAGAGAGCTGGGGAGAAAAGAACTTGGATCCTGTAAACGCGGGTTAAGACATCAGGGCAAAGTGAGAGGCTTTTGTGGAAAATGGCCGCTGCAAAGGAAAAAGGCGGTGGGGGCGGGGCGGGGGAGGGAAAAAAAGGTAAAGCGCTTTCTTTGGATCCAGGCCGAGGATTAGCCCGAGGATGGTTTTCTATTATAGCTGATCCTCTGATAACAGCTTTCTAAAGGCTTGTGTAGACGTCCCTTCACCAAGACCTTTGACATTTTAATCCTTCTGAAAGCGACCTGCCCTCTCTTTCCCCTAATGAGAACAGAGACAAATAAAAGAAAGTTTGCCAGCAGTCATTCCAAGAACATTCTGTTGATTTTCTCATTCTGCTTTAAGGCTGCACCCAACAACCTTCCATTATAAGAAAATGAAAAAAAAAAAAAGAAAAACACGCCTGTCCATGAGTCACAACAGCTATGGTCAATAAGCTGCATCACCAAGTCACATCTTATGGCAGCTTCTTTGGCCTGTTCGTGGTCTGAGTGAGAGAATCAGGATCAGTTAGGCTCAACTTCATTTTCGCAGACTCACTTTCCTTTTACTTAAGAAAGTCATGCATTTTTCTTCGAGTGATATAGCACTTGGTGGAAGGAACAGGAGATGAAAGACGGGCTTGACAATGCCAGGTTGCTTGGCTCAGAGGAGCGACCAGACAAGATTGCTGCATTCCTCCACTTACTGAATTTGGAGGAGCGCTGTGTTTGTCCTCTTGAAAAGATCTGACTCAGCTTCTTCGAATTTTATGAGCACTCTGGTCACGTTATTTGAGACTCATCCGCCCCTTATTTATTTGTATTAGACATTTTATTGTTTGGGGAAAAAAATGAACTCAATTGCTACAAGTATGAACAGACATCTTGAAGAGTGATCTAGTCTAGTATTAATGGAGACTGCTATTGTGTTACTAAAAATTATACACATTGTATATATTAAGATATACAATATATTAAATATATATTGTATATATTTAAAAATACATAATAAAATAAAAATATATTTGATGTTATATTCTGAAAGATTATATAAAAATGGTGAAGAACTGCTCTCCCTTGGAGAAAATGTTAGGATTTTAACCTTTCTTTCTTTAATTCAAATGCTAATGTGCTCTTTGTGGTTTTAAGTCTATGAATTTTTTGGAAAAACTTGTTTCGATCCAAATTCTTCACTGAATACATCAGAATTTTGTGAGAGATAAAAACTTACCAAAAAGAAGGGGTTACCATTGGTGTGTATGTGCTGTCTCTAAGCAAAAATTAAATGAATAAATCAGATGAGAATATTAGTCCAAGAAACCAGGGTCAGGGTTACAGTGTCTTTAAATTTCACCCATTCCCTTTCTGTTTAATAAAATAAATTTATAGCTTTGACCTATGACTCCACAGATAACCATGTGTTTTCTTTTGCAATGGTGCCAAATAAGCCCCTGAAATATTCTCATTTTGCTTCTGTTCAGAGCATGACCCTGGCAGAATCTAGAAATCAAATTATAGGCTAGTTCTAGTAGGAGAAAAAAAAATCATTTTTAATAGTCAAGCTGGAGCAACAAAAGCATATGGGAACTACAGTAGTACATGTTTTGGGTGGATTTCATGATATAACTTTTCCATTAGTTTCTAGATTTTTTAAGTCAGTGATTTTTGTCATGTCCTGTTAAACATGGATTTCACTTTTGGTTTATCAAAATTGGGGTTTTGATGCATCACTGGTCCTTGAAGTGAAAGTGCCAGTCAGAGAAGGTGGCTCCCAGAAGCCCTTGCACCCACCGGGGGTCAGTGCGTTCCCCTCCCCCACCTCCCTCAGGAACTCAGGACACGCAGGGGGCCAGGGTCTGATGGCTGAGAGTTCAAAGCAGCTTCTGGGCCGTATCATCTCATGGCTTACTGTTGCGTTATAAATCTATTTTTTTATTAAAATATAATTATATGTACATGGTGACAATGCTCACATTTTAAGGCAAGCCATTTTTCACACTAGGACGTCTGCAGACAGATTGCCGGAGGGGCAAGGAATTCCGTTTCTCCACCTTAGGCTAGGAGCTACTGTCCAGGTACCATATCTCTCATAAATTATTTTCAACAGTCTCTTGGGTCTCCAAAAGATGCCCTGTTCCCTCCTTACACCCTTTTCCCTAACGTCTGGAAAAGGCCCCCATCACTTAATAGGGACAGACACAGGCAAACCCACCTACTTGCTGAAATGTATTTGTCGCCCCCAGATCAGTACTCACAGCACTTTCACGATTATTTATGGACACGTGCTGGATGAGGAAGCACATGAGTTACCAACAGGCATGTTCCCAGCTTCTTGTTTCAGCTCTCATGCTAATAAAGTCTCCTCTCTGCTGTGTCCTTGGGGCCACATTCTTTACATTTCTGTGCTCTTTGGAGTGATTGTTTAAAATGGCCCCCGACTCCACCTGCAATGCAGGGGACACAGGTTCGATCCCTGGTCCAGGAAGATCCCACATGCTGCGGAGCAACTGAGCCCATGCTCCACAACCACTGAGCCTGCTCTAGAACCCGAGAGCTGCAGCTGTTGAGCCTGTGAGCTACAACTGCTGAAGCCCCCGTGCCTAGAGCCTGAGCTCTGCAACAAGAGAAGCCACAGCAATGAGAAGCCCACGTGCCTCAACTAGAGAAGGCTCATGTGCAATAACAAAGACCCACCACAGCCTAATAATAATAATAATAATAATAAAATGGCCCCCAAACATTGTGTCCAAGGACCTGTTAGTGTCCTAAGCACAGAGGCTGCATGAAATGCCTTATGGAGAAAATCTGTGTGTCCCATCAGCTACATTCAGGTGTGGATTCTAGCATCGCTGGCTGTGAATTCAATGTTAATGAGCCAACGTGATACATGACATTAAGTGTATTTCAGCAAAAATACACAGACTGTAAAATAGGCAAGGTGGATCAGAAGATTCTCATCCCTTGTATCACCCTTCTTTAAAAAAACAGCTTTGACATGTACACACTGCTTCACTGAAAATGGATAACCAACAAAAGACCAACTACATAGCGCAGGCTCTGCTCAATACCACGTAACAACCTAAATGGGGAAAGAATTTGAAAAAGAGTCGATACCTGAGATACCTGTGTAACTGAATCACTTTGTTCCACACTGAAACTATTACAGCATTGCTAATCACTACACTCCAATATAAATTAAAAAGGTAAAAAATTAAAGTAGAAAAGAAAGCAACAGCAAAAACCCCCAAAACACACATAAAATGAGGCAAGATATTGGTTGATTGATGCAGATGTGACCAGAGCCTCACAGGAACCCAACCTTTATTTCTCCTGGGAGCAATGGTTCTGTCTTCACCAGTTCTATGTTCAAACAGCAACTCTATAGAACAGAGTACCACCAATAAGGAGAATCAGTTGTAACTGCCATTGCTGGCTTTTCTGTTTCCCAAAATGCATATGCCTACTTTTTTTTTTTTCCCCAGAAAGAAAATTGGAAACAAAACAATTCAGAGAAGAAAAATGAATACTTTATAAAGAGAGAAAATGAATTCTAGGGTAAACTTTCAAAGGAACTGGGGTTCGCTGAGTTCACAGAAGAAATGCATTTAAGATCCTTTCCAATCTCCCTTCCAACAGAAGACCAAAGAAGGAAGAGATGGACCCACACTCACAGATAAGATGGAGCTGGAACCCAGGGGAACATTTTACGGATCGGGGTCATGAAACTTTGGAACACAGAGTTCCTCCCCTAGACAACTTCCAGGGAAGAAGAGAAAACTGATATTCACAAAACTGCTCAGCTGCATTAGAAAGGTCCAAATCTGGCACTTGGACTGGCTTTTTACAGCTCTGGGATCCTATGAATAGCATTCACTTGTGAGGGGCCCTGCTAAGCTGAGAGGCGAGGTCTGTGATTATGGAATGTTTTTACCCAGACAGAATTCACTCGAATGAATAAGCCTATATAGGGTTTAAAGCTAGGCCGCTGGCCATACTCTGACCAGTATTTTCCAGGCTGCATTTTCTAGAAAGTGGGGCTGTTTCACATATGTGTGTGAGTGTGTGTGGTGTGTGTGTGTGTGCAATTAGTGATTTGTCTTTCTTATATTCACATTTTAATTTTATATAAGGACATATTAGTCAGCATTTTGCCTTTTCTCTGTGGGATATATGATCACATAGATAAGAGTTTGAAACCACGTGGTCTTAAGTAAGTTATTTGACCCCCCCTTCCTTCCGTTTTCTCATGTGTGAAACGGACATCCCCATGTCTGCCTCGCCAGGTCAGTTAGAACATTCTCTAAAAAAAAATAAAATAAAATAAAAAAAAAGAACATTCTCTAGTTTAAGCATCTCTTCCTCCCTCCTGCTGGACCCAAATTCTATTTTCTCACCACTAAACTGTAGGTTCCACCAGGACAGGTACCCTATCAACGTGAGCCTCCCTCTTAAGCAGGAGCTCAAGAAGGGCTGCTGAATAAAATTCTGTTGGAGCATCATTCCCAAGTTCAATTTCTTTAAAAGGTCATCACTGCTCACAGAATGAAGCTCCAATTCTTACAGGGTCAGAAAAGCTGCTTGTGAATCCGCTTCCACTTATTAAATACAGGTGCTCAGTTCTGGTCATCCTCCTCCCCACTCCCAAGGCCACTGGACCAGCTGGGCAGGTGGCCCTGGACAAGGGGGAGACGCGGTGCACGGTGGAGAGACTCGATCATGCTGGAAGAAAAGTCTCTTTTTTCTAATTGGTCGGCCTTACCCATCTTGTGATGAGATCGTTTTCTGTTTTGCACTGAAGCCGCCCGTGGACAGAGCAGCTGCACTCAACTCCAGGCGCGCAGTCTGCGGTTTCACCAGATGTGCTGAGCAATCTTGCCTCCAAGTCTTTAAAGGAGCTGCTGTTTCTTTCTCGGGCTCCACACCATTTCCCCGGAGGATTCAGCGTAAATACCACTTCTTCCGCAAAGCCTCCCTGACCCCAGGAATAAAGTTAACGGTCCCTAACTCTCCACGCTTGCCTCTTGCCTGGCGTCCAGTCATTTCCTCGCTCAGATATTTAGCGATTATTTATTAAGTGCCTGATGGCAAGAGGCCAGTGCAGTGAGTCCACAGGAGGGATTCGAGTCCTGCCTCTTGGACTGACGGTAGATCCGGGGAGGTAGGCGTTAAATACAAAGAGTTTGGTTTTAATTTTGAGGAGACCCCACCATGCTGTGAAAGTGTCTATTAAACTGGAATAGCAGTCACACTTTTCAGATTGCATGGTAACTGTCTGATTTCTTGTCCATCCCTTTAGGAGATGACAGGGTCTGTGAGCTTTATATTTCACATTTTCTCAGAGCTGTAGCCCCAGACCTGAGTACAATACACTATATGCAGTTAAAACACAATAAATGCTGCCATGGTTGTTGTTCAGTCCCTAAATTGGGTCTGACTCCTTGTGACCCCATGGACTGCAGCACGCCAGGCTTCCCTGCTCTTCACCATCTCCCTAAGTTTGCTCAAACTCACATCCGTTGAGTCGATGAGGCCATTCAACCATCTCGTCTTCTGCCACCCCCTTCTCTTCCTGACCTCCATCTTTCCCAGCATCAGGGTTTTTTCCAATGAGTTGACTCTTCGCATCAGGTGGCCAAAGTATTGGAACTTCAGCTTTGGCGTCTGTCCTTCCAATGAAGATTCAGGATTGATTCCCTTTAGAATTGACTGGCTTGATCTCCTGGCATACCAGTAGCAACATTGCTCTCTGGAAACTGCTTCTAGAAGGCTCTGCGGTTGCGCACTTGTGACACACAGGATTTGGAGTACGTCTGTCCACACTCTTCACGCGTCCCTGCATAGATAGACATGAGGGGCACTGAGGCTGAAAAAGTTCTGCAAGGCTCAGCTCAGGGCATCTGCTTTCAGCGTCTCCCTGACCCCGCCGCCGGCCCCCTGGCACCTACAGGGCTGTCACCAGCTGTGTTTTGCCTGAAGCCCATTCATACCAGTGTGTTACCTCTCCCTGGCAGCTGCAGTTTTAGCCTTCCTTTCAATGTCTAGCATGAAAGCCTGGGTGCTCTGTAAAAGGAGTTTCAGGTTAATTGTGAAACGTTAGTGGAAACTGAAATACAAGGTCCCCCACGGACATGTGAACCTCAAGCCCACTAGCGTTTAGGTTGTAGTTTTGTGACAAAACTGACTCAGGTTGCCTATATTCTTTTGCGAGACTTAAATACCACAAAAAATACCACTTTGACATGAAAAGAATCCCAGAGCCTGAAGGCAATCTTGGTTTAGTCATTTCTAAGGTAATAGAGATGTGACTGCTTGGGAGTCATGAGCTGCCGGTCTGGAGAATAGCTGGGTTAGCGCCTCTCCATCAGCTGCCCCTGCCCCCTCCCTTCCTGCTCCCCTAGTCCCCAGACACCCCAGGCTCCAGGGCCAGGGTTCCTGCGGCATCCGTTCCGTGTCCCCGTCTTTGTGTCTGAGTCTCACCTTCCCTTCTGCACTCAGCCTGTGCGCGTCACGCCCTCAGCCAGGCTGCGGAGAACTCCCTCTGGATTCCCAGGTCCCCGGGCAGCTCGGACTCTTAGGGATGGGTGGAGTCAGTGTGTTGTCTGGAGTCATGTACAAGAATGTGGGTGCAATGGAAGGACAAGAGTGGGTGCACGTTCCTTGGCTCTGGGTCACAAGGAAGAGCATCAGAACCTCTTGGGACTGGGAAATCTCAACTCTTGGTGGCATCAAATGAGGATGTGATCATCTGTGTATGATGGAAACTCCTAGAGTCAGTAGGGGGCTTCCCTGGTAGCTCAGACGGTAAAGAATCTGCCTGCCAATAGAGGAGACTAGGGTTTGATCCCTGGGTCAGGAAGATCCCATGGAGAAGGGAATGGCAACCTATTCCAGTATTCTTGCCTGGGAAATCACGTGGACAGAGGAGTCTGGTGGGCTATAGTCCATGGGGACACATAGAGTTGGACACGATTGAGCAACTAACACTTTCTTTCAGAGTCAATTGAGATTTGGGACATCAGTGCCAATTACAGATATCAAAGAACTGATAAAGAGAGAAGAGAAAATACGTTCAGTTCAGTTCAGTCGCTCGGTCGTGTCTGACTCTTTGCGACCCCATGAATCGCAGCATGCCAGGCCTCCCTGTCCATCACCAACTCCCGGAGTTTACTCAAACTCATGCCCATCGAGTCAGTGATGCCATCCAACTATCTCATCCTCTGTCATCCCCTTCTCCTCCTGCCCCCAATCCCTCCCAGCATCAGGGTCTTTTCCAATGAGTCAACTCTTCACATGAGGTGGCCAAAGTTTGGAGTTTCAGCTTCAGCATCAGTCCTTCCAATGAACACCCAGGACTGATCTCCTTTAGGATGGACTGCTTGGATCTCCTTGCAGTCCAAGGGACTCTCAAGAGTCTTCTCCAACACCACAGTTCAAAAGCATCAATTTTTCATCACTCTGCTTTCTTCACAATCGAACTGTCATTACTGATATGCATAAATGATCTCTATATCATATATGCCTACTGTATGTAGGATGAAATGTACTGTGAATTGTATCAGATTGAAACAGTAAAATCAATATATATTAATGTAACTTATAGGTAAATAAACAAAACAGAATTAAACACAAGCAAACTGAGTAGAAATATGTTGTTTTCCAGCTAACACCAGTTTTTGAGTAGGGAAATTTGGCCACAGGGAAGAAACACAAGCCTCTGTTTTGTCTTGTCTCCTGGGGAGATGATTTTTCTGGAGGGCTTTCCTGAGGTCTGTGGGTCTCCCCCTTTTCCCTCTGTCTCCTCGGTTCCCACTTCCTCCTCTCTAATAGTTTTCACTGTGGGAGTCAGTCACCCAGGAGTAGTTCCAAACAATGGACAACTTCACAGAGTATGAACTTTCAGTTGAAATACCAGATAGAGAGAAGCTGAGAGAACAAGCTCAGCTACAGGGAGGGAGGGCAAAGAGAAAAATAGATACACTCATTTGCTACTTTCGGTAGTTGATGGAAAAATCCACATTGGAAGAGAGAGCCTACTACAATTAAAGACGATTGGGTAGCTGTTAGAAGATACATTTTTACATGTATGAGACACAGATCATGCTTTATAAAGTACCTACATCAATAAGACAAAAGAGGTATCTGATTCATTTTAATGTGACTATAACACTAATTTTAGTCCTTTATGAATCTCTTCAAAACTGATGCTTAAAGAGCATGCAGCATATATATGCGTCAATATATGATATTTGTTTTCATATATTGACACACACACACACACACACACACACATATATATATATATATATATAAGAAATCTAAAAAAATGGTACTGATGAACCTATTTGTAGGGCAGGAATAGAGACACAGACATAAAGAACAGAATTTGGACACAGTGAGGAAAGAGAGGGTAGGACGGACTGAGCGAGTAGCATTGACACATACATATTACCATATGTAAAATAGGTACCTGGGGAAACAACTGACAAAGGATTAATTTCCAAAATACACAAGCGGCTCATACAACTCAATACCAGAAAGACAAACAACCCAATCAAAAAGTGGGAAAAGGACCTAAACAGACATGTCTCCAAAGAAGACATACAGATGGCTAACAAACACATGAAAAGATGCTCAACATTGCTCAGCATTAGAGAAATACCAATCAAAACTACAATGAGATATTACCACACACCGGTCAGAATAGTCCTCATCAAAAAGTCTACAAACAATAAATTCTGGAGAGGGTGTGGAGGAAAAGGAACGCTCTTGCACTGCTGGTGGGAATGTAAATTGATACAGCCACTATGGAAGATAGTATGGAGATTCCTTTAACAAAAAAAAGGAATAAAACCACCATATGACCCAGCAATCCCACTCCTGGGCATATACCCTGAGGAAACCAAAATTGAAAGAGACACATGTATCCCATTGTTCATTGCAGCACTATTTACAATAGCTTGAACATGGAAGCAACTTAGATGTCCACCAACATTTGATGGATAAAGAAGTGGTGGTATGTTTACACAATGGAATATTACTCAGCCATAAAAAGGAATGCATTTGAGTCAGTTTTAATGAGATGGATGAACCTAGAACCTATTATACAGAGTGAAGTGAGTCAGAAAGAGAAAGATAAATCCCATATTCTAATGCATAGATACGGAATCTAGAAAAATGGTACTGAAGAATCTATTTACAGGACAACAGTGGAGACACAGACATAGAGAATAGACTTACAGACATGGGGAGAGGGGAGGGGAGGGTGAGATGTATGGAAAGAGTGAAAAAAAAAGGTTAGCTTCCTGGCTTTTTAAACATGACTAGAATTTGAAATATCAAGCACGTGACTTCAGGACTTTATATTTTCTTGTAACTTTATAGGCAACTTCTGGGTTTCTTGTTTAAGATTTTTTTTTTAATGTGGATCATTTTTAAAGTCTTTATTGCATTTGTTGCAATATTATTTCTGTTTTATGTTTTGGTTTGTGGCCACAAGGCATGTGGGATTTTAGCTCCTTGACCAGGGATTGCATCCCCAACCCCTGCACCGGGCCTCCAAGGAAGCCCTGTGAAAGGTCTGCTGTTTTCAATCACTTATTTACCTATTCAACAAGGAACTCTGACCGTAGACATGTGCTGCACCTGGTGCTGAGTATTTAGGGCACAGAGGTGAGCAGGAGGTACCAGGTAACAAGACCACGTACAGACACAGAATTAAAATCACCGTGAGGAGACTTATGGCTGAGTCACTGTGTTGTATGGCAGAAGCCAACACAATATTATAAAGCAACTATCCTCCAGTTAAAAATAAATTTTAAAAAATGTTATAGCTGGCTCACATTTTAAAGAGGCCTAAAGAAATCCCATGGACAGAGGAGTCTGGTAGGCTACAGTCCACAGGGTTGCCAAGAGTGGGACATGACTTAAGGACGAATCAACAATAACAAAGAAACCACCTCTAGCAAAAATGACAATATCAGTGCCCCAAACTGCATTGCAAAATGAATCCATTCGGGGAGCTGCTGTCTTTGTCAAGGTGAGAGTCACATCTCCTCCTGCAGGTCCCCTGCCAGCAGATAACTCCTCCACCCACCTCTCTCTGCTCATGCAACAGCATGGGAAAACCACCTCTGTATATCTGATAAGCGGAATCTCAACTACATTTAGAACCCAGTTCCCAGGAGCCTGGGAAAGGCAGTTTCAGTCTCAGGCCTTGCTTTCCAGGAGAAAGTTGGAACACCCATGGAGGGGCCCTCCCCTCAGTCAGCCATAGTCCCCGAGGACAGAGCAGGGAGGTGTCACAAGCCATAGCATGCGAGATGTGCTTTAGATTGGGTGATAAAGCAGAGCTGTTATGAAGAAGCCGCCTTAAAGCTTAAAGCTGTATGCAGAGGAAGGAACAGGACATGGTCAGTGCATGCAAAGGCCCTGTGGCAGAAATTTGGCCAGGACAGAAAACAAGAAAGGAAAGGAAAATGTGAGGTGGGAACATAGAACAAAGCCTGAGAGTCCTTGGAAAGGTGGAGGGGTGATGTGCAGAACCTAGTGGTTCCAGGTAAGGACTCTGGACATCACTCCACCTGCAATGGAAGCCCTCCAAGGGGTCTATAAAGGAGAGTTGGGATTGTACATTTCATTACTACATGGGCTAACATGTTGTGATTTATTGTCAATACTTTCTGCTGCAAGAAATAAAATATCTGACTAAAAGGGGCTTAGACAGGTTCATCTTTCTTACCTAACAAGAAGCCGAGAGACAGGCATTTTCAAGATTGGTTTAGCTGCTCAGCAACGTCCAGGCTTTGGGTCAGCGTCTTCACGATCTTGGGACTGTTCCCACAAGGTCACAAGCCAGTGGCTGCAGTTCCAGGCATCGTATGTCTTCCCCAGGGAAAGAAAGAAAAAAAGGACAAGCAGAAATCTCTGTTCAGAAATTAAGAAAAGAAAGAGATCTTCCTGAAACATTCAAGTTCCTTTGGGACAGAATCAGGTGCCATTGATCTGCTGAGCTGCAAAAGACAGCGGGAAAATGGCTCTCTGCCATTGTCAGATTCTACGTGGGTGGAAACCTCTGCCAAGAAAGGGGAAGGATGGAGTGGTTTTGATGGGGAGCTGGAGCGAATGCCAGAGCTGGATTTTTATTGCAACAGTACTCTCCATCCACACCCATGTCACCCACAGCAGGTGAGCATCTCAAGATTAGAGATGACCGAGAGAAAAATGGTGGTAGCCTAGACTCACCTAGGAGTGTGTGTGTGTGTGTGTGTGTGTGTGTGTGTGTGTGCTCGCGCGGGCTCATTTGGGTCCGACTCTTTGACCACCATGGCTATAGCCCACCAGGCTCCTCTGTCCGTAGGATTTTCCAGGCAAAAATACTGGAGTGGGTTGCCATTTCCTTCCCCAGGGTCATCTTCCCAACCCAGAGATCAAACCTGTGTCTCTCACATCTCCTGCATTGCAGGCAGATGCTTTCCCACTGTGCCACCACCTTCTGTGGGATCACTGTGCCTTCTCACCTAGCTAGAGAAGGGCATGAAATGGGATGGTTAAAATAAATCCACACTTGTATAAATCAATCATTTTCATTTCTTGTGTAATTGTGCTACTTAGAAACTTTGTTCATAAATGTATCCATAGGACTTCCCTGGTGGCCCAGTGGATAAAAATCTGCCTGCCAATGCAGAGGACATGGGTTCAATCCTTGGTCCAGGAAGATTCCATATGCAGCAGAGTAACTAAGCCTAAGTGCCACAACTACTAAGCCTGCAAACCACAATTACCCAAATCCACTTGCCCTAGATAGAGCCCATGCTCCACCACAAGAAGCCTGAACCCACAACTAGAGAGTAGCCCCCACTTGCTGCAACCAGAGAAAGCCCTCAGGCAGCAAAGAAGACCCAGTACAACCAAAAATAAATAAATAATTTTTTAAAAAGAACAGTGGCATTAAAAATAAATAAGTGTATCCATAAACATATTGGTAGGTAATGCAAATCATTGACATGGGACTTGCACTACACTATTCTGGGCAGGAGCCTTAGGGTGGGGCAAGGCTAGCCTGACATGCTCTCTGTCTACCTGGGGGTGTGCAGATGACGCCCCTTAGTCTACCGCTGGGCTGTCTGACCACTGGCCGCTTCTGTGTGCTGGCCCCCCTCCCCGCTCTGTCTGCCAGGACGCCAGGGTGGGAGGATCCTACCCAGACGATTGTACGTTTTGCAGCTGGTCTTATGAAAAATGAATCTTCTCTTTCTCAATCCAGGAACAGCATTTTAACCTCCTCTTCTAGCCCCATTCTTTCATTATGTGAGAACTTCCACTCTTTCAGACATCTCAGTTCCCGATTTCTCCTTCCCCCCTTGGGGGAGGGAGCAAAGTCACACTTTCCAGGTGCTGTTTGCACAAGAGAAAGGCAGGCAGGCACACCCCGATAGAGATGCTCTTTTCTGTTTGTTTCCCCTGCTTACTGGAAATATGCTAATGACCCTGCCAGACCCCAAGGCAGTGACAAATCTGGAAGGCTACACTCTTGCCCACCGAGATGGAGTGGGGACTAGCCATCCGCCTCTTTTGTTCTTGCAGACTTCACCTAATGCATTCCCAACGCCCTGACCAAATCCCTGCCTGGGCTGCTCTCCATCTGGGAAAGCAGGGTTTACAGCCTTCTCCACTCTGACTGCGGGTTTTGTGACTCCAATTGCAAGAGGGGCTTATTGTTAAGCAGAATAGACTCCATCCACGCCGAAGTTGCTAGCGAAACGTCCAGTGGAAGGTGTAGAGAGGCGGAGGGGTTGATGAGCAGAGAGGAGAATTTCTACAAAACCTTTCAGCTAAATGAGAGATCCATTCATGAGACTATCATGCTATGTTTTTAATGTTGCAAAGTAAGTGATAACCCTCCTGCTTGCTTTCTGGTTGCTGCACTGAGATTTGGAGCTTTAATGCTCAAAGCTGAAACCCAATGCCCCGCTCTCCTGCCCGCCCCCCCGACCCCCCCACCCCTCACACACACCTCCGCCTCTGTGATTCTGCAGGCCATGGTGAAACCTGGGTAGGAAACACGAAAGAGAAACCGGAAGAGAGGCGAATACAGAAGGGAGGATAAAAGGACTTTTTATCAAAGAAGATAGTCAACGTGCCAGGGTATTTAAACTTAAAATGGAAAATTAAACAATAGTGTGTGGAGGGAAATACAACTAAAAGAATAAAGACACAAAACTCTGACAGTGTTCATCTATGGTTACACTTGGGAGAGCCACATCGTGGGGTTCAATGCTATTGGTAATGTTTTATAGCTTCACCTGGGTGGTAAAATAAGAGTGTTGTATTTTCTTCATCCCTGGAATAGGAAATGGCAACCCACTTCAGTTTCTTTCCTGGGAAATCCCATGGACAGAGGAGTCTGGTGGACTACAGTCCAGGGCTTGCAAAATTTCAGACACGACTGAGCGACTGAGCACACATGCACAGTTTCTTCATATTATATACACATATTTCTAGTATTTATGAACTTTAAATATTATACATATAGTACATATATAATACATATCTATTTACATATATACATAACGCTTATAAATATGATACTATGTACAGTTTGTTTTTGACATCCAAATCCTGATGTATTGTTGCATTACAGAAATGTACTTTCTCAAACAGAAATGGGGATGGAGAAGGTACAAAGGGGATGATGAAGGCACAGTACCCATAGACTGTGATTGTTCAATCACGTGAATATGTCACAGCTTATTTAGCTCAACTATTACTCCAAGAATTTAAGCTATTTCTTTATTTTTTGGTTATAAATAACAGTGCAATGAAAACTGTATTTCCTCCGATAGTTTACCTAGGAGTAATTCCTAGAGGCAAATTATGAAATCAAGAATATAAACATTTTCATGAAACAATTCAAAACGCCCTTTGACTATCACATACGATGTATGCTCTTTGGTTTTGTTGTTTAGTCACTAAGTCATGTCTGATTCCTTCATGTCGCTGTGGACTGCAGCCTGCCAGGCTCCTCTGTTCAAGGGATTTCCCAGGCAGGAATCCTGGAGTGGCTAGCCGTTCCCTCCTCCAGGGGATTGAACCTGCATCTCTTGCGTCTCCTACATTGGCAGGTGGGTTCTTAACCACTGAGCCTCCTGGGAAGCCCGTGCTCCACGGTAGGTGATTCTTTTCTGTGTGCCTCCTCCTCCCCCCACCCTGACGGAAGATGCTCTGCTTTATGTCCTAGCAAGTTCACCGGCAAGACCTTGATGACGTTGCTGAGCCTTTTTGTATAAACGAAATGCTTTCATGGTCTATTTTAAAAGAATAATGAAACATGATAAAAGAAAATGAAGGCCAATGGGTTCGCAATATCTCCTCTCCTGAGTTCTGGAGTTTTGCTGTATGTGACTTATTAGTGCATGTGACCTTGAGTGAGTTACTTAACCTCTCTGCACCTCAGTTTATCATCTGAAGAAAGGAGATAGATATGCCTACTTCTTACAGTGATTTAGGAGGATTAAGGGAGAGAATATATATGTATAGGTGCTTAGACAAGTAGCTGGCCCCTGGCAAGCATGATATAAATGTTAGTTGTCATTATTATCCTTATCATCTTTTTCTGGGAAATTGCTCAAAAGATTGGGAGACATTAGGTGATTCAAAGCACTCATCTGAGTTAATGGAATGATTAAATCAAGAACTAGAAAAAATTAATTGCTACTGCCTTGTTCTTTTATTGAAATATTAATATTAATGAAGCATTGATTTAATCATTATGGACTTTCCTTCTTATAGGGAATCAATTGCTTCTTCAGAAGCCAAAAGAAACTATACTCTTTGTTATTATTATTTTTATTGGGGGGAAGTAATGGCTTCAGGGTCTTCCCTGGTGACTCAGCAGTAAAGAATCTGCCTGCAATGCAGGAGACTCTGGTTTGATCCCTGCGTCAGGAAGATCCCCTGGAAGAGGGCATGGCAACCCACTCCAGTACTCTCACCTGGAGAATCCCATGGACAAAGGAGTCTGGCGGGCTGCAGTCCATAAGGTCGTATAGAGTAGGACACAACCTAGTGACTAACACTTTGGTGTGGTGAAATCCATCTTCAGCAGGTGCACTATGTCTCAGTATGCACGCTACGGAAATCGTTAATGGGAATTAAGACCTCAGGCTGAAATGAAACCACACAACCAGCAATTAAAATGAGGCGACGCACAGGGCGATCCATCCAGGTGCTTGGCGATGTCTGCTCATCAAGGACGATTTGTCTTACTTAAAAAGTCAGCTGAATCAGAACAGACTTTTTTAATGCTTCTGAAACTTTGATGTGACAATTTTTCCACAGGATCCAATTTCCTCAGGTTTTATTTGATCAGTGTTGGCAACCCCCTAGGTTTATTAACAGGTGGTGTTGCCGGGTTAATTACAGGAGGAAATGAGTGCACATCAGAGACCTAGGTGAGTGCTTCAATGTGCAATCACCTTAAATTGTCAATGATTTGCTACAGCTTCTCAGTCAGCTGTTGGGCAAAGCGTTTGGACAACAATGACGCTGGATGCAGGGGCTTCCCAGGCGGTGCAGCAGTGAAGAATCCGCCTGCAAGAGCAGGAGACTCAGGAGACATGGTTTCGATCCCTGGGTAGGAAAGAGTCCCTCGAGAAGGAAATGGCAACCCACTCCAGTATTCTTGCCTGGAAAATTCCATGGACAGAGGAGCCTGGAGGGCTACAGTAACTGGGGTCACAAAAGAGTTGGATATGACTTAACAAGAAACTAAACAACAACAACGAAATGCAACATTTTCGTTTTCTGCACATACTGTGTTGCTTCAGTCAAGTCCGACTCTTTGCGACCCCCTGGCCTAACTGACCAAGGCATAGGTCAAAACTGCCATGCAAAATCTTTTAAAGAGTTCTTTTAAATGATTTAATTATATTATTATTTGATATTTATTTATTGTTTAATATTATATTTAATAAGTATATTTAATAAATTGGTAGTTGACAAATACTGATTTGTAGAATCCTCACAACAACCCTAGGGGGTCAGGAAAGTTGTCACAGAGAAGGCACACAAAAGTAACTCACCCTCTGTCACACAACTAGCAAGAGGGGTGATTCAACATGGGCGGCCTGGTCTCAGACCTAAGGACTTAGCCACTGTGTGATGCAGGAGGTCACATCCTACTTGCCTTTGCTAAAAAATACTTTTCCTAGCTTTCCATCTGAGTCAGAGGGAAAGTCTAGGTCCTCATGAAGACCTCCAGGACTTCAGGAGGGCTCACTACTGCCTGCCTTGTGACCTCATTTCCCATCACCCCCTCAACGTCTCTGCTCAGGCTGAACTGCCATTCTCAACACCCAACCTCTCTGTCTTTGCCTTTGCCCTTGCCTTGAGTTTTATGAATGTGAATGCATGCAAATTATCCCTCAGTGAAAAACCATTAGCGTACAGAAGTGTTGGCCACAACCCCTGAACTGACTTCTGGCCCCACTAATGGGTTACAACCTTCAGTGTGACAAGCATTAGCTCCAGGGACTTGCAGCATTGGGAATATGAGCACAAGGGTCTAATTCAATCCTCCGAGTCTTGGAGAATTCCTTTCTTTACAATTTTATAGAAATTTTTAGAGAGGAACCGAATGAAAATTTCAAAGGCGACTCTTCTCCCTTTTACTGATTTAGCATTACTGGACACCCACAGTCAGTGTGGTCAGCATTGAAGAGACAGAATCGACTTGGCGGTCCACAAAGTTCCTACAACACTTTTCCCCTTGGCTTCCACAAGACTTGTTCCAATCTGTTCCAAAGGCAACCATGTCTCCACCGGCCACTCTCTGTGCACCTTATACTGTGTTTTTCTTCCTGTCATTCATTATGTGATATGTGATATATGTTTACTGACTGGTCGTTTGTATATTGCTTCTCTCTCCCACCCTCAGAGCTTCATGAGGACCATCTTTGGTGTTTATCTACTGCTGTAATCCCAGAGTTTAGTGGGTAACAGGGGCGCGGTAAATATTTGTGAATGGAGAAATGAAGCAATGAATTAGGTGGCTACGACTGGGCCTGATCATGCTGAATAAACAATCATTGCCATGTCTAAAGTGCAGAAACTAAATGTATTCAAAGTGGCACAGAAGTGGACTCAAATTCCTTTGGCCAGGGGACTTTTTTTTTCCCTTAAATTTAGGAGGATGGCTGTTGTTGGTGGGCTTTCCATGTGGGCTAGTGGTAAAGAACATGCCTGTCAATGCAGGAGACATAAGAGACTCAAGTTCGATCTTTGGCTCGGGAAGATCCCTTGGAGAACAGCAAGGCAACCCATTCCAGTATTCTTGCCTGGAGAATCCCATGGACAGAAATCTGGAGGGTTACAGTCCATGAACCTGCGGAGAATCAGACGCACTGTTGCTGAAATCCACCCAGCACGAGGCTCTGCAAACTTTTCTTGGTCACAGCACCTGGGAGAGAAGGAAAGGAGCGGGCAGGGGGGAGAAAGGACAGAACAGGGTGGGGAGGGAGGCGAGGACCGCAGAAGAGGAAGAAAGGGAAGCGGGCAAGTTTGAGCACCCACGTGAGCAGAGCAGTGCAGCAAGCAGGTGGCGACGAAGACGGAAACCAGGGCCGCCCGTGAGAAACCCGAGGTCTAGCAGCCGGGGATGCGTCCTTGTCCCCAACAGTACAAAATGACAAGGCCACCCTACTTTCTGGCTGAACGAGCTCTCTCAGCATCTCTGTTCTTCATTCTCATTTACGAAGAGAAAGGATTTTCTCTGAACCCCTGAACATCACTTGCCCAGTGATGAGTAAGTGAAGCTTCTAGACAAGAGGTCACCTTCAGAGGCGTTTTCTGTCCTCAGGACACATCACTCAGCCCCACGTCAGTTCATTTGCTCATTGGCTTGCAGATATCCAGATAAATTATTTTCCGAAGGGCTTTTTTGTCTCCTCCTGTTATTCTCAGCAAAGGAAGCAGTAGCTGACTTTGTGGGCCTGTGTCGTTGATATAAACGGCCACACTCAAAGGCTAGAAGAGACTCTCTCACTCCAAAGGTTTCAAAGAGCAATAAGCCCAGCCCAGGTCCTAGTGTCCCTGATGAGTGAAAACTCTGCCGTTTGCTGCTCTTCACTGGCCTGAAACAAGGACCGTGTTTGATGGGGGATGGTGCTGCAGCCTCCTTCCTCAAGCTGACCCAGCATCCCTCCTCCGTGGAATGTGCTTGTCAGCCTTCGAAGTCACCACATTCCAAACCGGTCTTTCCAACACAGGGCGTATGAAGCGATGCTACTATATAAGGTCATTTCCAGCTGCCAAAGGGGTGCCTTCAGTGACAAAGCTTCATGTGTCACACCATCCTCCCCAAAAATCAAGGGCAAGGGGGAGACATCTTCTTGGATGAGATTTTTTGGGAGCTGGACAGCAAAATGCAGAAACGTGCTGCAATCAGAGATGCCTGACATCAGTGTAAATTTGACGTGCAAACACATATGCCCTGCTTTGGAATCTAGAAATTAAAATCTTTGGGGGATCACAGTTCACAACTGCACGATCTGTACTTACATTCATTATAGATTAGAAGGGATGGACCTGTGATTACCTCATTTTCAGAAAATTGAAGGAGGAGAGAGCTCTGATTTCCAGGTACTTTCCTAGTAACTATAACTTGTCTGACATTTAACTCAAGGTTCACAGTGTAGATGATGGATCGTGGGAGACAGATCGGCATCTGCTATATTTGGTAAAAGTGGTGGACTACACTCACCTTCTTTGGAATGTGTTTTTAGACTTAATATTTCAATGAATTTGCATACTCCAGATAGGCACCAACTCTTATATTCAACTCTTATATTCAACCAGCATTTATGTTGACATAAAATGTTTGGAAAGAAACAGAAAATTCAGGAATGGGAGAAATGATCCAGAAATATCCTAAGTCAATTATGAGAGGAGGGTAGAATTAAAAATGGACAATACCTAGAACTGTCAGTAAGTTTGCATCTTCAAACTTTCTCCTTTGGCCCTTTCCTCTCAGTAGTAAAAAAACATCTTCCAGAGGGTCCATTTTAATAAAACTAAACAAGACAATAGAAAGTGAAAGTGCAAGTTACTCAGTCGTTTCTGACTCTTTGCAACCCCGTGGACTGTAGCTGGCCAGGCTCCTCTGTCCATGGGATTTCTCCAGGCAAGAATACTGGAGCGGGTTGCCATTTCCTTCTCCAGGGGACCTTCCTGACCAAGGCTCGAACCCGAGAATCCTGCATTGCAGGCAGATTCTTTACCATCTGAGTCACTGGGGAAGCCCTAAACAATACAATAGACAATAGAGACCAACCACAAATCTTTCCCTCGGGTCCATCCTTAGAGGGCGTCTAACCTGACCACTCTCTACCTGGGTGATGTCATCAAAACCCAGGGTTCCAGCCATGATGTACACATAGGCCGTGTCCATTTACATCCTGCTCTCTAGCCTAGGCCAGTCTTCTGGAACAGCAGATCCCTTAAGACAACTGTCCAGTATGCTTCCCAGCACCACTCCCCATGTTTCCCAAATGTCTCCACCTCAGTGTTTCCAAAACCAAAGCTATTGTTGCTGTTCAGTCACCCAGTCGTGTCTGACTCTATGTGATCCCATGGACTGCAGCACGCCAGGTCTCCCTGTCCCTCACCATCTCCAAAGTTTGCTCAAATTCACGTCCATTGCTTTGGTGATGCCATCCAGCCATGTCATTCTCTGATGCCCTCTTCTCCTGCCCTAAATCTTTCCCAGCATCAGGGACTTTTTCAATGAGTCTCAAATCAGGTGACCCAAGTATTGGAGCTTCAGTTTCAGCATCAACCCTTTCAACAAGCATTCAGGGTTGATTTCCCTTAAGATTGATTGGTTTGATCTCCTTGCTGTACAAGGGACTTTCAGAAGTCTCCTCCAGCACCACAGTTCGAAGACATCAATTCTTTGGCATTCTGCCTTCTTTACGGTCTAGCTCTCGCAACTGCACGTGACCACTGGGAAGACCATAGCCTTGACTATATGGACATTTGTTGGTGGAGTAACATCTCTGCTTTTTCAACACACCGTCTAGGTTTGTCATCATTTTCCTGCCAAGTAGCAATCGTCTTCTGATTTCATGACTGCAGTCACCATCCGCAGTGATTTTAGAGCCCAAGATGAGGAAATCTGTCACTACTTCCACCTTTCCCCCTTTCATTTCTCATGAAGTAATGGGGCTGGATGCCATGATTTTAGTTTCTTTAATATGTAGTTTTAAGCCGGCTCTTTCATTTTCTTCCTTTACCAAAGCTATTATCATTCCCCAAAACCTACCCTTCTTGAGTATTCTCTGTATATGATAAACTTGTCCAACCAACGTGGCCAAGCCAGAATTTAAGGTTCACTTATGCCTCTTCCCTCTTCTTCACCCCTGCAGACAATATTTCATGAAGTTCTTTTACCTCCTACATCACTCTCCAATCCATCCTTTCTTGCAGTGTCCCAATCAGACTCCCACCACTTTTGTTCACATTGCTTCCCACCCATAACAGTCCTCCTTTCCTTTTGCCTTTTCCCTGCTGTCTTAACCTCCCATGGCTGCCAGGAGTGGTCCCTTCAATACACAAGTCAGATCCTGTAGTACCCTAGCCTAAAACCCTCCCTTGACTCCCCACAGCATTACAAAGTAGAGGTTAAAGCCTTCTAGGACCCCAAGTCAACCTACCTTTCTCACCCACTTTTCTACACACCCCTTCTGCTCTGTACCTTCTGTTTGCCAAACAGAAAGCAGTTCCCAAAACTTCACCTCCTTACACCTTCTTGCCTTCATGCACACGGACACTTCTGCCTGGAATACCCATCTCCCTTTTACTCACACAGCCCACTGGTACTCATTCTAAACACTTACCCTGTGTAACTCTCACATCTGGATGATTTAGGTCTTCTCTCTTTGAGCACTCACAGCATCACCTATATGCTTCTACTAGCATCTAGCATCTATAACCCTGAATTGAAATTGGTTTACTCACTAGCTCCATCTCCCCAAACTTAGCATTTTTTGAGGACAAGGGATGTGTCTTTATATATTTTTATCCCTTGTCCTTAGCTCTATTCCTGGCATAAAATAAGAGCTTAATAAATCTTCTTTAAATGAAATAATTGCTTTTCTTGTCAATTCCCAGCACAGCATTAAGCTAAATAAATCTTAATTAAATGAAATAAGTGGATTGTGACACTCAGAGCAGTTTGAAGTTAAGTAAAACACTAAGAGACTTTCACCAGGAACCTGGGAAGCAGTTTTCACCCCTGATCCCCTATCTCCACCAGGGCAATGCATCAGAAACAGAAAAAGCCTTTCAGAGCTGTGAAACGGGTAGCGAATTGGTGAAGGAGAAGGAGGAGATGAAGGAATGATTTGGACCAGGAAGTTGTGTTGATGTGAGAGCAACTAACCCCAAGGTCAGTCTCCTGCCAGTTCCCATTAGCAGGAAGAATAACAGAGAAGCAAAGATGGGGCTTCTCTGGTAGTTCAGACTGTAAAGAATCTGCCTGTAATGCAGGAGACCTGGGTCTGATCCCTGGGTCAGGAAGATACCCTGGAGAAGGGAATGGCTACCCGTTCCGGTATTCTTGCCTGGAGAATCCTATGGACAGAGGAGCCTGGTGGGCTATATTCCAGGGGGTTGCAAAGAGTCAAATGTGACGGAGCGACTAAGCATACACAAGATGTTCCAAAGTGCTGAGATACCGAGAGCCGGGCCGGGGCTGCGGAGAGCAGGAGTGCTCACCCTGGAGGGCCGGGCCGGGGGCTGCAGAGAGCAGGGGTGCTCACCCCGGAGGGCAGGACCGGGGGCTGCAGAGAGCAAGGGTGCTCACCCCGGAGGGCAGGACCGGGGGCTGCAGAAAGCAGGGGTGCTCATAGAGAGCACCTGGTTTACCCCCAAGAGTCCTTTTTGTGGTAATGATGGAAGTGAGGAGATTACAGTTGTGCTGATTCTTTCTTGAGGGCAAAAGAGCAAAAGTTTTCATTTAATGTGGGCATAAACATACATGGATTAAATGCCTAAATATAATACATTGAGGTCACTTGTTCTACGGGAGGAAAAAGTAGAAAAAGCAGAAGTGTAAATGGGAGGATATAGGATACTAGTTCAAGTGTAGGAATGAATATAGAATCATGTGACCACATGGGAATGGTATTACTTCCTCGAAGTCGTTGACATTTTTTAACACACACAAAAAAAAGTTCAGGAAGAGAGCTCTATTCCACATGACTTCCTGTTCATTTCACATCATCTCATTAATTCACACTACTGGGATCCGTGGTTTCACACACTACTGATGGGTCTGAATGTCGTAATCCAGCCTTAGTTGCAAGACTATTATAAGTGACCTTATCAAATGCCCAGCTGAAGTCTGACTGCCTGTTTTTTACGGCAGTGAAGTATACCATTCTGCAACAGTGAATGCATGGTTATTTAGATAGTGCTCTGAACCCCTGGGTCACCCAGAATAGCTAGGGAATTCCACTGGCGGCGATGGTGGCGGTTTAGTCACTAAGTCGTGTCCGACCCTTGCGACCCCATGGACTATACCTGCCAGGCTCCTCTGTCCATGGGATTCTCTAGGCAAGAATACTGGAGTGGGGTGTCATTGCCTTCTCTAGGGATCTTTCCGACCCAGGAATTGAATCCGGGTCTCCTGTCTTTCAGGCAGATTCTTTACCCACTGAGCTATGAGGGAAGATCCTAGGGGATTCCACTAGGAACTTCTTTATACATTCAGATTTGGGATAAGGGTTTCACTGCTTAAAAAGAATAGTATACAAACCAGTTACTTGTGGCATCAATTAATTTAGCAATTTGATAAAAAAAATTAGAAGTCAAGTGCATGCCTGCTCAGTCACCTTAGACTCTTTGCAACGCTATGAACTGTAGCCCGCCAGGCTCCTCTGTCCATGGGATTTCCCAGACAAGAATACTGGAGTCGGTTGCCATTTCCTTCTCCAGGGGATCTTCCCGACCCAGGAATTGAACATATGTCTCCTGAATTGCAGGCAGATTCTTTACTGCTGAGCCACCGGGGAAGTCCAGAAGCCAAGTAGGAGCTGCATAATTCTATCTTCTCTCTCTCCCATGTGGACATACTTTCCTGGCCTACCTAGCCAGTGCAAGCTAGCCCTTTGCCTTCTTCTAGCTCATTCTATGTAACAGTCTGACAATAGTGATTATGCTCTTATTTGTCTCTTGTGGTAGGTCCTTTAAAATCTGAATATATGAATAAACACCTAAGCTCTTTAGAGCCCTCCTGGCTGGCCATATTGGTTTCTGCAATGCCACTGTCTTTACTGCATTTAATTACATGATGCAGCCTGTCTCTCTCTCTCTCTCTGTATGTGTCTGTCTCTCTCTCTCTCATCGTATATCCTATTAGATCTCTGGCCAAAGCACCGCAATTTAATAGTGGTTGTCCTAAAATCTAAGATCATAATGAGTCTTTAGACTGGTATTGGCCAATGTTAGCTATATATGCACTTATAAATTTTCTGGAGGTCATGTTTAAAACAGCAAAATGAAACAGGTAAAACTAATATTAATAGTATGCTTTATTAATATTTTTATTTATATTACTATATAATATATTTAAAATATAGAAAAACCTAATATGTTCCCAATATTAGCATTCAACATGTAATCCATAAAAAATTATTGCAATATTTTCCATTCCTTTTTGGTGGTACAAAGTCATAAAAATATATGTTATATTTACAGTATATTTTGGTTCAGACCAGTCTTATTTTAAATGTTCAATAACCACATACCCTACTGGCTACCATGGGCTTCCCTTGATGCTCACCTAGTAAAGACCTGGAGACCTGGATCTGATCCCTGGGTTGGGAAGATCCCCTGGAGAAGGGAAAGGTTACACACTCCAGTATTGTGACCTGGAGAATTCCAAGGGTCTCAAAGAGTCAGACAGGACTGAGCGACTTTCACTTTCACTGGCTGCCGTATTGCCCTGCTCAGCTGTAGACCAATCATGCAGACTGTTAGGCTATTTATGCTGTTCTACTATGTATGCTATTTATGATTTCCTTTTAATACTAGATTAATTTCCTTAAACTAATGCATTTAGTTTGTAAAAACTTTAACAAAGGATTAAAGTCCCTTAAGATCTAAAACCGAGCCAATGTAAAGTGGTTCTTTTACTATGAGCTCGTTTTCTGACTATTGCTTCCACTTCTTCTGATAACCTGACTGTTGATGTACCCGACAACATCATCTGAGATCATCCTCACCTTAGCAGGGGGCCACTTATCATTCCTGCCTCTGTTCTCCTCATCTCAGCCTTTTATTCCTTTTCATCTTCAGTGCCATAGCTTGTCATTAAAAAAAAAGAGAAATTAGATTAATCTAGCTTAATAAGTGATCAGGTAAACAAATGGGAAGATGTTTATCTCAATAACAAGCAAATAAATGAAAAATAAAAGAACAATTTCAAGATATTTGCCTATTAAATGAGAAATTCATTTTTCAATGACAACACCCAGTGAGAATAAAACTGAGTGAAATGTTTCTCACACAGGATTGGTGATATTGTCACATCCTTTAAAGGAAAACCATTTGACAATGTGAGTCAATGACTTAAAAAAAATTCATTTTATTTGATCCTCTAATCATCCTTCAGAAATCTGTCCTGTAGAAATTGTCAGAGATAATTGATGATGGTATTCACATGGAATATTTACTTCAGAGTTATTTATAAAGCAAAATGTGAAAACAATCTCGGTCTACAAAATAGGAAATGGGATAAGTAAATTACACTATATTCATTAGGCGGCCTCTGATTATGAAGCTGTCAGCAATAAAAATGAAAGTATAAAATATCAAGCAAAAACCACAAAATGAAATTTTATATGCATTTTAATATATATTTAAAATATGTGTTTTAATATGCAATATCTAACATTATTATATAATATGATTGATATTAATATCTTTCTGAAACTCAAGGACAGATACTAGAAAATAATATCCTCATGGTTTTATTTGGGTAATAGGATATAGATGATATCCTATTTGGGTAATAGGATATAGATGATATTTTTTACTGCACTGTGTTCTATGTTTTAAGAGAAAAGGGTGCAATTTATTTAAATAGATAGATTTGTCCATTTTAAGAGTCATTTGCATGATGTTCAAGTGTTGCAGGAGCATATTCAGTCAGTTTTCAGTTGCCCAAGCACCTGGATCCTGATCTTAAAGAGCTATGAGACTGGAACACACCTCTCTAAGGCTTTCTTATCTATAAAACAAGGAAAATGACATGGACATTCTAAATTTCCTTGGTCTAAAACTATGATTTTACAAAAGCAAGGGCCAAAACAATCTCTATCGTGTTTTTATAATGAGATACTATTTATCAGTTCAGTTCAGTCGCTCAGTCATGTCCGACACTTTGCAACCCCATGGCTGCAGCACCTCAGGCTTCCCTGTCCATCACCAACTCCCAGAGTTTGCTCAAACTCATGTCCATCAAGTTGGTGATGCCATCCAACCACCTCATCCTCTGTCATCCCCTTCTCCTCCTGCTCTCAATCTTTCCTAGCATCAGGGTCTTTTTCAATGAGTCAGTTCTTCACATCAGGTGGCCAAAGTATTGGAGCTTCAGCTTCAGCATCAGTCCTTCCAATGAATATTCAGGACTGACTTCCTTTAGGATTGATTGGTTTGATCTCTTTCCTGTTCAAGGGACTCTCAAGAGTCTTCTCCAGCACCACAATTCAAAAGCATCAATTCTTCAGTGCTCAGCTTTCTTTATGGTCCAACTCTCACATCCATACATGACTACTGGAAAAACCATAGCTTTGACTAGACAGAACTTTGTTGGCAAAGTGATGTCTCTGCTTTTTAATATGCTGTCTAGGCTGGTCATAGCTTTTCTTCCAAGGAGCGTCTTTTAATTTCATGGCTACATGAAATTTAAGTTTGAAGATTTAAATTTAAGATTGAAAATTAAATCTTTTCATTTTAAATTTATTAAAGCAGTTTAAGATATGAGACTCATCATATCATTGACGTCGGTACTACTAAAATTCCAGCTCTGTAGTTACACTGTGTGTGGACTTTGGCAAAATAATCAAACGGTGTTAAATGTCAACTTGCCTACAAATTTTATTATTTCCTTTATGGATTGGGCTACAATGGAAGATATTTCAACATACTGATGTAGATGAAATAACAGGCCCCCTTCACAAGTGTGTTTCCTCTATATTTTACCTCTTATCTGGGGCTTCCCAGGTGGCTCAATGGTAGAGAATTTGCCTGCTAATACAGGAGATGCTGGTTTCAATCTCTGGGTCGGGAAGAGAAAGGAATGGCAACCCACTCCAGTATTTTTGCCCGGGAAATCCCATGGACAAACCAGCCTGGTGAACTACAGTCCATGAGGTCACAGAAGAGTCGGACATGACTTAGTGACTAAATGACAACAAGCCTCTTACTAAGTTTACTGTTATAAGAAAACTTAGTTGAGACTTATGCTTCCTGAGAGTTTTTAAGACTTGCTACTAGAGTTATTAATACATTTAGTAGTTGCTAAAATTGCACTTTTCCAGGATTCCACCCACTGCAACTTTTAGCTTTTTCAGTGGTTCTTCTCTGATGGTAATCAGGGAACATTGCTCTGAGCATGCCCAACTTAGTACCTGGCAAGGGACATAAATCTCATAAATGTCTCAGAAATCTCCATGCAGATTTCTAAAGCCACTTTTCCGAGCAGCTCTTTCCTCTCTGGATATCCTTCTTCGTGAATTACAGATGACTCAGCAGCCCTCAACTCTGGCATCTGTTTCCTCCACCCAGAAGACCTCTGCTCTCAACCTGGGTTAACTCCCGTGTACTACAGTTTGGAAGGTGCACCAAGCAGAAAGATAAGGTGAATATAAGATATGTGTACAGTCCTGTGTTTTTCTTCTCCTAGGAAGAGCAGAGAGGGTCTCTTGGACCGCAAGGAGATCAAATCAGTCAATCCTAAAGGAAACCAACAACATTGAATATTCACTGGAAGGACTGATGCTGAAGCTGAAGCTCCAATACTTTGGCCACCTGATGTGAAGAGCTGTCTCATTGGAAAAGGACCTGATGCTGGGAAAGACTGAAGGGAGGAGGAGAAGGGGACGACAGAGGATGAGATGATCGGGTGGCATCACCGACTCGATGGACATGAATTTCAGCAAACTCTGGGAAATAGTGGAGCACAGAGGAGCCTGGCGTTCTGAAGTCCATGGGGTCACAAAAGGTTGGATGTGAGTTAGTGTCTGAACAGTGATGACAAGAAGGACAGCAGACCTGTGTGTAAACTGCCCAACGTCCAGAAACAATTATTTCGTATATTCTATCCAGGTTGATAGTTGATTACTTCAGGTAGCTAAATCCAATACCTCTTACTTAGTCATATCCAGAGGCAGAATTTCCTTCTTTTTAAACACTAAAAGGTCTATGCTTATCCCATACTTTAAAAGTATGTATTCACAGAGAATATTTATGTATATATCTCTATCTCCACATGCATTAAACTTTAGACTGAAATTTTGCAAATGTATTTTGAAGACCTCCTCTGCTTCTCATTTTTAAATAAATAATACTTTTTTCTAGAAAGATTTTTATTTATTTATTATAGCCACACCTGGTGGCATGCAGAATCTTAGTTCCCCAACCAGGGATTGAACTCTCGGCCCCTTACTGAAAGTTCAGAGTCTTTACCAGGCCAAGGAAGTCCTTAGATTTTTAATTTTTAATTAGTTTAGTGCAATAAACTAATAATACATATCTGCTTTCAGCTGAATCACTTACCATATGAGACAATTGAATAATCATTTATAAAAGTTTTGGTTTTTATGGGTAGAGTGTAATGAGCATGAAGAGACCTTTTCTCCCCTATTCTAACTGCCTCATAGAAACAGAAAATGTATGTTAAAATATTCCATCTGTGATAATAGTTTGATGCACCAAAGGGCCACAATTCAAATTGAAGAGGCCGTTCAAAGAGAAAATGGGAACATCAATAGCCTCATTACTCTGGTCATAATGAAATTAAAATGTAAACACGGTCTGCCAAAATGGCATTGTTAGTGGACAGCACATTAGCAGAGGGCTATGAATACGAATCAAAGTAGATTCACGGGCACCTCTGCAGCTGTGGAATGAAGAGATGTTCATCTGAGTCTGTGTTTGCTGTGATGACACTGTGATTGAAGGAGGTGATAAAGAAAAGATAGCTTTTATATTTATACCAAATGTTGTTACAAAGATGCGTATCTCTACCACTTTGTGTAGCTAAGATTTTTAAAAAATTTTTATTGGCGTGTATTCGCTTGACAATGTTGTGTTCATTTCTGCTTCACAGCAAAGTGAATCAGTTGTACTTTTGTATTTCCTTCCCATTTCAGGCCACCACAGAGCATGTGTGTAACAACGTAGCCAACATTCTAGAAAATTCCAGATCGGCGCACAAATGGATCAGCTGCCTTATCAATACAAAGTTTTTGAGAGATCCTAAAGTATGGTCGTTGCTGAAGACTCCACCTGTAGTCTCTCACAGGCAAAAAAGAAAGGCAATTCCAATAAATCTGTAACTGCTTCTCAAGGGCAAGTATCTGACAGGATTCCAACAGCCGCCTTCTAAATTCTGAGAGATAGCTCATACGTCCCCAGAAGATTATCTATCAATGAATTCACATCAATAATGTGAGTCTCCTAAAACCATACTGAGTTTAGTCGTCTGAAATTCTTCAAAATTTGTTTTTGCTAGCAATTTGGATCTCAAACCTTATTCATTTCACATGGAAAAATATATGAGCATAGATTCTACCCCAAGTGTTTATATTTCTAATTTCAAGGGATATAACAAAATTATTAAGATTATAATTATAATCATAATTATAATTCAATTATATTCATATCCGTATATAAGCTGTGTGTGCTGTAATATAATTTTGAGTGGCGGTGGTCAGACAGGGTCCAGAAATGAGCTGAAGTCACCATCCAATAGGTAAAGATCATATCTTGTAAATGTGAAAAATGATCAAAGTTGGCACAAAGATTAGGAATCAGGAAATCTGAATTCCAGCCCAAGAAGGACAAGATTAAATTAAATGTTTAAAACTTAGCTATCTTAGTATCCTTCTCATCTAAAAAGATCATTGCATACTCATATCAGATAAAATAGACTTTCAAATAAAGGCTGTGAAAAGAGACAAAGATGGACACTACATAATGATCAAAGGATCAATCCAAGAAGAAGATATAACAATTATAAATATATATGCACCCAACATAGGAGCACCGCAATATGTAAGGCAAACGCTAATGAGCATGAAAGAGGAAATTAATAGTAACACAATAATAGTAGGAGACTTTAATACTCCACTCACAGCTATGGATAGATCAACTAAACAGAAAATGAACAAGGAAACACAAACTTTAAAGGACACAATGGACCAGCTAGACCTAATTGACATCTATAGGACGTTTCACCCCAAAACAATCAACTTCACCTTTTTCTCAAGTGCACACGGAACCTTCTCCAGAATAGATCACATCCTGGGCCATAAATCTAGTCTTGGTAAATTCAAAAAAATTGAAATCATTCCAGTCATCTTTTCTGACCACAGTGCAGTAAGATTAGATCTCAATTACAGGAAAAAAATTATTAAAAATTCAAACATATGGAGGCTAAACAACACGCTTCTGAATAACCAACAAATCATAGAAGAACTCAAAAAAGAAATCAAAATATGCATAGAAATGAATGAAAATGAAAACACAACAACCCAAAACCTATGGGACACTGTAAAAGCAGTGCTAAGGGGAAGATTCATAGCATTACAGGCCTACCTCAAGAAACAAGAAAAAAGTCACATAAATAACCTAATTCTACACCTAAAGCAACTAGAGAAGGAAGAAATGAAGAACCCCAGGATTAGTAGAAGGAAAGAAATCTTAAAAATTAGGGCAGAAATAAATGCAAAAAAAACTAAAGAGACCATAGCAAAAATCAACAAAGCTAAAAGCTGGTTTTTTGAAAAAATAAACAAAATTGACAAACCATTAGCAAGACTCATTAAGAAACAAAGGGAGAAGAACCAGATTAACAAAATTAGAAACGAAAATGGAGAGATCACAACAGACAACACTGAAATACAAAGGATCATAAGAGACTACTACCAGCAGCTCTATGCCAATAAAATGGACAACTTGGAAGAAATGGACAAGTTCTTAGAGAAGTATAACTTTCCAAAACTGAACCAGGAAGAAATAGAAGATCTTAACAAACCCATCACAAGCAAGGAAATCAAAACTGTAATCAGAAATCTTCCAGCAAACAAAAGCCCAGGACCAGATGGCTTCACAGCTGAATTCTACCAAAAATTTAGAGAAGAGCTAACACCTATCTTACTCAAACTCTTCCAGAAAATTGCAGAAGAAGGTAAACTTCCAAACTCATTCTATGAGGCCACCATCACCCTAATTCCAAAACCAGACAAAGATGCCACAAAAAAAGAAAACTATAGGCCAATATCACTGATGAACATAGATGCAAAAATCCTTAACAAAATTCTAGCAAACAGAATCCAACAACATATTAAAAAAATCATACACCATGACAAAGTGGGCTTTATCCCAGGAATGCAAGGATTCTTTAATATCTGCAAATCAATCAATGTAATACACCACATTAACAAATTGAAAGATAAAAACCATATGATTATCTCAATAGATGCAGAAAAAGCCTTTGACAAAATTCAACATCCATTTATGATTAAAACTCTCCAGAAAGCAGGAATAGAAGGAACATACCTCAACATAATAAAAGCTATATATGACAAACCCATAGCAAGCATCACCCTCAATGGTGAAAAATTGAAAGCATTTCCCCTGAAATCAGGAACAAGACAAGGGTGCCCACTCTCACCACTACTGTTCAACATAGTTTTGGAAGCGTTGGCCACAGCAATCAGGGCAGAAAAAGAAGTAAAAGGAATCCAGATAGGAAAAGAAGAAGTGAAACTCTCTCTGTTTGCAGATGACATGATCCTCTACATAGAAAACCCTAAAGACTCTACCAGAAAATTACTAGAGCTAATCAACGAATACAGTAAAGTTGCAGGATATAAAATTAACACACAGAAATCTCTTGCATTCCTATACACTAACAATGAGAAAACAGAAAGAGAAATTAAGGAAACAATACCATTCACCATTGCAACAAAAAGAATAAAATACTTAGGAGTATATCTACCTAAAGAAACAAAAGACCTATACATAGAAAACTATAAAACACTGATGAAAGAAATCAAAGAGGACACAAACAGATGGAGAAATATACCGTGTTCATGGATTGGAAGAATCAATATTGTCAAAATGGCTATACTACCCAAAGCAATCTATAAATTCAATGCAATCCCTATCAAACTACCAACGGTATGTTTCACAGAACTAGAACAAATAATTTCACAATTTGTATGGAAATACAAAAAACCTCGAATAGCCAAAGTAACCTTGAGAAAGAAGAATGGAACTGGAGGAATCAACCTGCCTGACTTCAGACTATACTACAAAGCTACAGTCATCAAGACAGTATGGTACTGGCACAAAGACAGAAATATAGATCAATGGAACAGAATAGAAAGCCCAGAGATAAATCCACGAACCTATGGTCACCTTATCTTTGACAAAGGAGGCAAGGATATACAATGGAAAAAAGACAACCTCTTTAACAAGTGGTGCTGGGAAAACTGGTCAACCACCTGTAAAAGAATGAAACTAGAACACTTTCTAACACCATACACAAAAATAAACTCAAAATGGATTAGAGGAAAAAAAAATCATTGCAGAGCACATATCTCTAAGAACTCCATCATGCAGCTTTTCAACCAAGAGTTTTGCACAGAGTATTTAACAAATGTGAGAGGGGCTGGAGCCAGAGTCTGCCCCATGGCAGAGTCACACCATTTAACTGTGCCTTTCCTTCTCTCTCTCTTAGCTGGTCTGCTGAGTACACCATATCTGTGATTAATACTGCAAAGGACATTAAGACAAGCACCAACGGCAGCTCCGTTGTTCCACATTTATGAATTCATCAGCTCTCAAGTATTCTTGCGTCTCAAAATGATTCAAACTAGTGTTGGTATGCTCCCTACATTTCTTTTGTTTTCCTTCCTAAAATTAAGAAAAAAAAAATTCTCTTACAGGTTCTGGTGGAAAGTATATCACCTTTTTAAATGCATAAATTTTCTCTTTTAAAATATCGTGCAACACAGTCTCCCCCATAGATAATATTGCACTGCAGTTTGATCTCTGGTGTTTCTCTTGCTTCCTAGCTTTAAAAAATTAGCCATCCTCTGTACTGAGCTGTCCATGCTTTTCTGAGTCTCTCGAGAGGGCAACTATCTAAACTGATTCCTCATCCCTGCAGTAAGGACAGTGTCCTACTGTCATTAGTTATCACAAGTAAATTCTGATATTAGTGATGGCATCGTCTACCTGTACTGTTTAATAGGTGCTTCTAATATAGCACTTCATTGACTTCCTCACAAGACTCTTTTGAGGCAGGGATGGCAAGCATTTTCTTTAAGAAGGAGGAAATGGGGACTTCCCTGGTGGTGCAGTAGCTAAAATTTGGTGCTCTCAATGCAGGGGTCCCAGGTTCAATCCCTGGGCAGGGTACTTTATTTTTTGGGGCTCCATAATCACTGCAGATGGTGACTGCAGCCATGAAATTAAAGTAGGCTTGCTCCTTGGAAGATAAGCTATGACCAACCTTGATAGCATATTAAAAAGCAGAGACATTACTTTGCCAACAAAGGTCTGTCTAGTCAAAACTATGGTTTTTCCAGTAGTCGTACATGGATGTGAGAGTTGGACTATAAAGAAAGCTGAGTGCCAAAGAACTGATGCTTTTGAATTGTGGTGTTGGAGAAGACTCTTGAGTGTCCCTTCAACTGCAAGGAGATCACACCAGTTAATCCTAAAGGAAATCAGTCCTGAATATTAATTGGAAGGAATGACGCTGAGGCTGAAACTCCAATACTTTGGCCACCTGATACAAAGAACTAACTCATTGGAAAAGACCCTGATTCTGGGAGGGATTGGGGGCAGGAGGAGAAGGGGACAAGAGAGGATGAGATGGTTGGATGGCATCACCGACTTGATGGACACGAGTTTGAGCAAGCCCTGGGAGTTGGTGGAGGACAGGGAAGCCTGGCATGCTGCAGTCCATGGGGTCCCAAAGAGTTGGACATGACTGATTGACTGAACTGATACTGATGAAAATTCTTGGTTTCATATTAAATTCACACATGTTCAGAACTTCTGCTCTAGGTCCTGGTGGCTCATTGGTGGAGAGTCCACCAGTCAATGCAGGAGACTCAGGTTCGATCCCTAGTCCAGGAAGATCCCACATGCTGTGGAGCAACTAAGCCGATGTCCCACAACCACTGAGCCTGTGCTCTAGAGCCTGGGAGCTGCAACTACTAAAGCCCACGCTCCACAAGGGGAGCCACTGTCAAGGGGAGTCCACACGCTGTAACCAGAGAGTAGCCCTCCGTCTCCACAGCGAGAGAAAAAGCTCACTCAGCAGTGAAGACCTGGCGTGGCCAAAAAATAAGTAAATAAATAAAACTATTGTTCAAAAAAGAACTTTTGCTCTTCGTCGAAAGAAGAACAATAGATCTCTTAGAGGTGCCATAATCGGCCAGCTTCATGATCGATGCATTGAGAACTCTGATATTTTTGTTTCACATGCTGCAGCTTGGGATGAGGAAGTAATTTCTCAGTGTGATTCTTCATATACCTTTTCTTTGGCTATTATTTTCTCCATATACCTTTTCTTTGGTCTTATTTTTTCCTTTTCTTTAAATTAAAGGGGAAATATAAAGAACAAAATGGAAAAAAAAGAAGTACTTATATTATCTGTGGATTGTTTTCCCTCTGACTTCTCTGCATGACAGGTTCCTACAGCAAATTTCTAATTACATACTTTAATCAGCATCTTAAATTGCTTTAGAGTGATACTTTGCTCCCTATTGTTAGCACAGAAAGTGCTTGAGCTTTGGTCCCAGTGTCAGGGCTGTTTAATCCCCCCAATCTTAGGAGCCGAGCTGTGAATAAACTGCAGAATTATTGGATGCAGATATCTAGAGAATCAAGTGCTGGGAGAAGAAACGTGAGGTTTCTGTATCTTGGCTTGTCATAATCTCAGTCTGTTTATGCAAATTAAAAAGCAGCTTTTTTTTATCTGGACTACAAAATACATTATTATATTATCAAAAGAGTTCAGGGAAAGGAGGATTTTAAGGTGAGTCATCAAGATGTTAGCTTGCCTGTTTTATGATACAAGAAGGATCCAATCTGCACTTGACAAACGGAGGCTGTCACCTTTGCACAGTTGCGTTAGCACACTGGCATTCCGGATGGCGCTCACATTTTCATGTATTGACTTTAGCGAGGGAGTCAGGGCTTCGGCATCTGGGTGTATTTCTGTTGGCTCAAGAAGCTACTGGAAGTCCCCAAATACTTTTCCTTTGCATTACCTCAGTGCTCTGCAATAACAGTGTGGATCAAGTATGCAAGCCAAGCTAAACATACGTACAGAGTTATAAGCAGTCCACACACTCAGAGTATCAGTTCTGACCTTGAGTCCGACTCAGATGCCCTCATTGCTATAAAGCGATGCATTGATATATTCTAAGGAAATCATATGTTGTTTATACCTGTACTTGATTTCCTGCAAAAGGAAATGGCTGTGCACTCCAGTAACCTTGTCTGGGAAATTCCGTGGACAGAGGAGCCTGGCGGGTTACAGTCACACACAGTTACACACACAGTTACACACAGAGTGGGACAGGACTGAGTGATGAACATTCTGGGTTTTCCAGGTGGGTCAGTGGTTAAGAATTTACCTATCGATGCGGAAGATGCTAGAGACCCGGGTTAGATCCCTGGGTCAGGAAGATCCCCTGGAGAAGGGAATGGCAACCCACTCCAGTATTTCTGCCTGGGAAATCCCATGGACAGAGGAGTCTGGCGGGCTGCAGTCCATGGGGTCGCAAAGAGCCGGACGCGACTAAGGGACTAACACACACCTCTACTTGACATAGTCTTTCAAGCCTATTCAATATGAAATAGCATTTACAAAAGAAAGAAAAAAGTCCTTTGCTACCAATGGAAACGAAGCTATGTTCATATAGTTGAATATAAATTTAAGCACATTTTTGACACTGCAGAGAAGATGCAATAATCCAGAAGAAAAAAAGTCTGCCGGGGCTTCCAGGCTGGACTGGAGACACCCCGGGGTGGCCAAACCTTGCTGTGTGCTGAGTGACTCGGTCGTGTCCGACTCTTTGCAGCCCCATGGTCTGTAGCCTCCCAGGCTCCTCTGTCCATGGGATTCTCCAGGCAAGAATACTGGAGTGGGTTGCCATGCCCTCCTCCAGGGGATCTTCCCGACCCAGGGATTGACCGAGGTCTCCCACATTGTAGGCAGATTCTTTACGATCTGAGCCACCACGGAAGTCCTGTGGCCAAACACTAGACCGTATCAAAATATGGAGATTGTGATTAATGAAAACTATGTGGTGTTGATGAAATATAGGAAATACTGAGTATCTCTCTCATTTTTCATACCAAAACACCTGTTTATAATTACTTGTTAAGAAATTTAGAAAACAATAGTCATTTGGGAGAAGCTGACAATTAGAGCAAATCTGTAGGTGATTATTAAATACCTAGTGTAAATAGACACATTTTTCCCTCTTAAAATATTGAATGCTCATAATTATCATTTATAAGAATAAAGGACTCTTTTTCTCCTCAGTAGATGAAGATGCAAGTTTGTGAATCACTGCAAAAGTATACAAGAAAACAAGTGAATTTATTGAAATTTAATATGCATATTTTCAGCTTACTGAATGATGGCCTGGTAGCTGAAAGAAAATATGGGTGAAAAACAGGTGACATAAATACACGGTTGGACAGGCTTACCTTTTTTGGGGCCTTGAGCAAATATTTATCAATCCCAAGCCTCAGTTTCCTTAATTGGAGAGGAGTGTTGGCCTCATGGTGCTAATTAAAGGATTAAATAAACAAATAATGTAAAGTGCATAACAGAATACGTGGCACACAGTAAGTGTTCATATATTTTAATAATCATTTTTTTTTTTTTTACTATTTCACGGATGTTCAATATTTTGAATGTAGATTGATGTTGATGTAAAGCTTACTGAATTTCTACATGTTAAATTTCATGGAAATAATTTCTAGTCTTTTCAAAGAAAATTCATGTCATAGCTGGTTAGCCTCCCATCCTGTTTTATATCTTAATTTTCATTTTATTACATGAATGAATTTTCCATTTTGAAAACATTAAAGCATTACTCATAAGTGACTACTGTTAGGAGTAAAGCCTAAAATCCATTGTGCTGGATTGGCCAACATTTTCCTTCAGTTTTTAAGTAAAAATAAAAGACACGTTTTTTCATTTTCACTAAGAACTTTTAAAAACAATATATTTACCATTTTGTTTCACTACCTTCTGCCATTTTCCAGGCAACTTCATAATTTCATCTTATCCAAAGTTTTTATCTTTTTGAGCAAAGAACAGTTTCAGGTAATTTTACAATCTTTCAAGGAACTGAAACTTTTTCCATTAAGAGAATTTTGTAAAGGCCAAACTAAATGGAAATCTCAAGATACAATATGATGGCTTAGATGATAAAGAATCAGCCTGCAATGCAGGAGACCTGGGTTCAATCCCTGGGTTGGAAAGATCCCCTGAGGAAGGGAATTGCTACCCATTCCAGTATTCTTGCCTGGAGAATTCCATGGACAGAAGGCCTTGGCAGGCTATATAGTCCATGGGGCTGCACAGAGTCAGACATGACTAAACGCCTAACACTTTAACTTTTCATTTTCAATGTCTGGTGAGTATGGCAGATGAATCAAAACTTCTCAGCAAAGCTTTAACAGTTTTTGCTTGGTCATCAAAGAAACATGAGGTCTTGCCTTAGCCTTGTGGAAAATTATGTGTTTTCTGTTGACTAATTCCAGATGCTTTTCGTCAAGTGCTACGTTCAGTTGGTCTAATTAGGAGCAGTGCTTGTTGGAATTGATCATTTGACTTTCCAGAAGGAGCTCATAAGAGAGGACTCCCTTCCAACCTCACCATACACACATCACCTTCTTTGGATGAAGACCAGCCTTTAGTGAGTTTGGTGGTGGCTCACTTTGCTTGCCCCACAATCTGTTCCATTCCACATTATTGCACAGTATCCACTTTTCATCACCTGTCACAATTTGTTTTAAAAATGAAATGTCTTCATTATGCTTCAGTAGAGAATCACATGCAGAAATATGGTCAAGAAGGTTTTTTTCACTTATGTGGAATCCAAACATCAAAGGGATTAACAAAACAAAGATGGTGCAAATGAGTTTCAATGCTTGATTTGAATATTTTGAGTATGTCGGCTATCTCCTGCATGATATAAAATTGATTGTTGTCAGTTAATGTCTCTATCTGAACGTTATCAACTTCAACTAATCTACCCAACTATGCAGCATCATTCATTGAGACATCTCCAACATGAAATTTCGCAAACCACTTTGACACATTCAATCAATCACAGACAAACTTCTCTATGCACCACACAAATCTTTTTTTGCCTTTAAGTTGCTTTTTTTTTCTTTACCTCTCTTGAAATAATGAAGCACAATATGATGAAAATTTTCTTTCTTCCATCTTCAATATTAAAAGAGCTACACAAAAATTCATCAATTTTAATAAAATTTTTTAATGCATGCTGATTTATCAGCTGTCACAGTACAATCTAACAAAATTGTTTCAAATGAAGTTACAGACAACAAAATACTACTAGAGCCATCCAATGGAAAAAGATGAACGAGCCTTTTCACCAACCCAATATTAGTTTTCTATAGTAGAAAACACGTGTATTCTTTGCTGGCCCCATAAAACCCAGATACTCCCTGAATATCCTCCCCACCCTGCCTGAAGTTCTCAGGTCCTCTTCAGTTATAACTGGTCTCATTCCAGCCTTTTTCTGTGTTTTTACTTAAAGAGATATGACTTCTTCATTGAAAAATCTATACTTCACTTGTTTATGTCTCTCTCTGTGCATCTGCAACTAGTTATTTTTATTTCAAGATATGTCTTGGAGAGCTATCCATCTATCTTATGCTTTTCTTTGTATTCAAGCTTGGTATTCCAGAAAAGGACATTATTTTATTTAGACATTACCTTACTGAAGTACTTTGGATTGGTTACAGTTTTTCAACATTACCAAGAACAAAACAAAAAAAGCACACAAATTTTTAACTCATGTCCCCTTGGCAAGCATTCCTCCAGGTTGATACAGAGAAGTTGGAGTTGCTAGGATGTAGGCTGCATTTTTAGTTGCTAAACTGTCCTTCCCTAGTTTTAAAAAAAAAAAAATCTCATTTTAATTTTCATTTTCCTCATTTCTATTGACAGTGTATGCTTTTTTAGTGTATTTGTTGGCCATTTGTGTTTTTTCTACTTGGCATGTCCTATTCTTACCTTTTGAACATTTTCTACTGAATCTTTTGAATCTCTTACTGATTTTTAAAATATTTCAAATATAGTTTTGGATGAGAATCTTCTCTTCGTTATATAATGTAAATTCCTTTTTCCAATCAAAAATTGTCTTTTAAACATTTTCGTGTTTTTGTGTAGAGACAAAGTTTTGTATTTTGATGAACCTGAATTTATGAAACGTCATGATTTTTTGCTTTTCAGTTTTTGTTACCTAAAAGACTTTTACTACCTCAATGTCATAAACATAGTGTCCTATATTTTTTCCTGTAAATTTATAACTTCCCTTTTTATATCACACTTGGAAATGTTACCTTGAGCTTTTCAAGTTAAAATCACAAAATCCAACACATTAAATTCTTTCAAACTTTGACTCTAAATAATCAAATTCTTTTATATATTTAATGTTACAAACATCACTTTAATATATCTAATTCTCTCAAGAACTTTGAATACTGACTTGGGAGACATACAAATTAGAAACAAAGCCAAATAACCCTAAGCATAAAGATTCTCCTTATTATGTAGCTAACTGGTTTAGAGTAAAAACTTCAAAGCATGAAGGAATGTTCGATTGTCAGTCATTGTCTTCTGGTTTCTTTCTAATTCCACCCCACCCCCCCCCCACCAATAATGCAAATAGATGTAATAGTAATAATAAAAAGAAGTAACTTTGATGGAATGCTTGTTCGGGGTAGGTAGGGTCTTTACCAAACACCTTACATGGGATCTCCTCATCTAATCCCCATACTGACTTTTGAGATTGGTGTTACTACACCCATTTTACAGATTAGAATACTGAGATACAAGAAGATTCAGTGACCTTCGCAAGTTTAGAAAGCTGGAAGATGAAGGAGGAAGAATATAATCTCAGGCATTGCCTACAGAGCCCCTGCTGACATCCAGTTTGTACTTTTCTTAAAGGATGTTATTTCCCCTCTTTGGACATTATTTTCCTCATTTACTAAATGAGGAGAGTGAAGAAGTTAGCTTGAGTTTGCTTTTTACATTTATGAACAGAGAAGCCTGGTGGGCTATCGGTCCGTAGGGTCTCAAAGAGTTGGTTACAACTGAAGTGACCAAGCACTAGCACATTCTTCCGGCTAGACCCGACCAAGAATATAGCACACTCTTCCTGCTAGACCCAACCAAGAATAAAGGCAACCACAGGGAAGCCCAGGGAAATGTGTGCCTTCCCTTTGGGATTGTGCTCCATCACCTGCAAATATCACACACACTTTCTTTTTGGCCAGCTGACGGCCCCCTCTTCTCCTTGAAAATGAACAAGAATAACTTCACCTTTTTTAATTTTTTAGTCAGAAGAGTTCATGTAAGCTGTTAGAAATCACCTACTGGGTTTATTCATTACACTTCAGCTTTGTCTGGTTTTCCTGCAAAGCAAAATGTTAGAAAACATTTTAAGCATAACACAGCATTTTAAAAAAGGGTGTCAGTGGTTTTTAACAAAGTCACAGATAAAGAGCTTACCATGGTCTTGCATGTGGTGAGTGCTTCCTAAGTATTTGTTGGGTGACTGTCAGTGTCTGTCCTAATGAAAAGCATTCAAAATCATTGTAAAACTCCAAAATTCAGAACATTTATTCAGATATTGTTATAAGGAATTAACTGCTTTACATATTATCTGCTTTAATCTTGCCCCAAACCCTGTGAGGTGGCTATTTGCTTTTGCCCTAGATGGCAGATGAGAACCTTGAGGCGCGGAAAATAAATAATTTGACAATTAGCTGGTAAGTCAATGACCTGGAATTTCAATTTAGGCAATCTGTTCTTAAGATTGTTTCCATATGCAATGTGTTACTTGTTTGCATATCTAATATTTAAAAATAAGAACTGAAAATTAAGCTTATGTCTTGATTTGACTAACAGATAATCTATGGAGCATCAGTACTGCCTGTGCTAACAACATTGTTGCAATGTGTAGAATACGAACCTGTTTTTTTTTTTTTCTTATTTTGCAAATCCCTTCCCTCTTGTCCATACCCTACATGATCATAAATTTGTGAAATGTTTTACAATAACAGTAGGGATACAATCTTATGGCCACTGAAATACACCTTGAACAGAAACTGAACCAAAATTTAATCACAATTCAGTCAACTTATCTAAGTGTTCCTGAACCCTGGACTGAATTAATGAGATGTGCATGTTTTACAGATAATTTATTTTCAACTCATTCACAAATATTTTCAGCATGCATTTTAGCTGCTGCAGAGACAGTTAAATAACAATATAAAAAGCAACAGCATGGGAAGACTGCAGGTTTGCCTCTGAGAGACAATAATGAAAATCTGTTATGAAATATTTAATCTATTTCAGCTGAAAACCTAAAGAATCCATGTCTCTGCCTACCTATAGCAGAAACTTTAAATGTTTTGACACCTGAATCTGTTTTGTCTTCCAAATCCCTCTTTTTTTCTTTTTTTCTGAAGGATTTAAAAAAATGACAACAAAGAGTTCATAGGAATTTGTTTAGCTACAAAACAAAACAAACAAAACATTTTCCAGGATAGGCCCCTGGGGTCCCTGTGTCAGTTCTGATCTTTATCTCCATTTAAAGGACCTTCTGAGCATTGACCCGAAGGTATTCAGGACTGCTTAAGCATCAAAGAGGATTGATGTACCGTGTACTGAACATCTTACAACTATTTCCAAAAGAGCCCAAGACAAAGAAGAATATATTCTAATAAGCATTTAACTTCAAGGCTGTTAACAAGAACAAAAAAATTAATTAATTATTTGGATCTGATATTTATCCTTAAAAAATTAAGTTTAAAAATTATTTTATTTTTCTCTTCATAGATTTGTTTTTAACATTCAGTCACCAAAATGATGAATTCAAAAGGTTGGCAACCTTTCAGACTATTAAGTGATACCAGTTATTTTATCAGAATATTTCATATACTCTTAGTGAAGACTGGATCTTTCAGTTGGTAATGATCACAATTGTACAAGGTTGGCTATAAAAGAAGACTCTTTGCATGAAATCTTAAGCTACTTCTAGGGAACTACTTTCAGGGAATCTGAGTGTCAAAGTAACAGAAAATGTCTCACTGTAAGAGGTATAAAGCTGTTCCTAAATTCAAATGAATCAATGGATACAACTGCTGAATCAAACCCAGTCTTAACATTTGACCCTACGGGGCAAAAATAAGCCTTGTTATTAGCAAAGAAAACTAGGCATGCCTGGCTAATTGACTGATCCCAAAGCTGGCTTTTCTTTCCATGACTGACCTTCAGGAATGTGAAGCCTTCTTGTCTTTCACCTACACGGTTTCCTTAGATCACATTTGGCAACCCATAGGTAAATAACCAAACACATTTTCTTTCACTTAATTGAAAACAATGAATGAAAAATGTCTCAAAATCAACTTCCAACCAGTGTCTATTGGTCTTTATATCTTTATAAAAGCCACCGATAGCCAAACAACCTAAAAGGTATCTAATTATTCACTTCTGTATTGCAGACACCAAAATTAAGAATTAGAAGGAAAAAATGTTAACTTTTCTCTATTTACATCTATTGGTTGGTTTATCCTGAGGTATGGAATCATTTGCTAAATAAATAGATCAGTTATTTCTTTTCCGCTCTTACTGCTTTTGCAAAAGATAGTTTATAAATGTTTTCATCTCCTTCTAAATTCCTAGCTTTGCTTTCTTTACGTTAGTTTTGAATCTATACCTTGGAAAAAAATAGTACAATTTGATGCTTCCTCTTCTAGGAGAAATAATATGTTTAAGTAATTTTCTTCTCTATCAGAAGTAATGGAAAATTGTTCTATTTCTTTCTGGAAATATTTCTGAAAAGATCAAACTCAGAAACTTAATAATATTATGCTATGCTGTGCTCAGACTTTGTCTAAACCCCGAACATGTGAATCCACACTTGACTCTCCTCCTTCCACTAACTTTTATCATCATGCAATATGTAACAAGACAGTGTTCTCAGTAATGATTAATAACTGGAACCTAATACACTTTGGAGCTTTACATGTCTTATGCTTGATTATAATTTTCATTTTAGATTGCCATTTTGTCTCCCTCTATTTAAATTAAATATTTCCCACTAAGTGTTCTTCCAGCTCCTATTATATCAATTATGAAAAAGGGTATAGAGAAAGTTTATAAACTACATTATCTATTCAAATATACCTGGCACTGGACATATTCATTTCTGTAAGAAATTTAAATGAAATGACTTATGAATACTAAAGTTGACTTTCACCTGGAAATGAACACAATTCCACCCAGTTACTGTAAACCATTACTGGCAGAAGCATGGTATATTGGAAAAGAACAGACCTAGTTTTAAATCATAGCGTCACTACTTAAGTAGCTTTGTAACCCTGAGACATTTTCTAGAACATAACAAGGAGATAACATCATATGGTATTTGTTGGAACTGTTAAAATTAGAAATACTGTGTTATACATAATGTGGCTTACTCATGAAAGTGAAAGTCGCTCAGTCGTATCCAACTCTTTGCCATGGACTGACTGTACAGTCCATGGAATTCTCCAGGCCAGAATACTGGAGTGGGTAGCCGTTCCCTTCTCCAGGGGATCTTCCCAACCCAGGGATCAAACCCAGGTCTCCTGCCTTGCGGGCAGATTCTTTAGCATCTGAGCCACAAGGGAAGCCTGTGACTTACTCATAAAATTCCATTAAAGTGTCAGTGGAGCATGACTGTGTATAGCCTCAAAACCTAGATCTATATGAGTACCTAAAAAACTTGTCTGCTTTTGAAAACTAATTTATCATATCCTGTTAAACCAGGAGATTTTTACATTTCCTTTGCGGTTTCATTGTAATTACCTGAATTACTTATGTCATTTCAGAATTAGGTGTATGACCTGAGCGTGTGGGAGCAAATAAAATCTAGAACTTCTAGATCTTTAACTTCCCTTCTTCCATCATTTCCCCAACAAGCAGTCTCCATCTCTACTGCAATTGTGTGCCTCAAAAGAAAAATTCTTCAGTGTCCTGTAACAAATCCTTAATTTCTAATGTAACCCTCAGACATTATGGAATAAGAGAGGCCCAACTTCTCAGACAATAAAAGTGAAGCAATAAGGAAACTTACATGTAAGAAAAATAGAACATTTCAGGTGGACTTTTTAACTTAGAAAAGACCCAAACTGCACTATAAGTCAAACTCAATCTATAACTTTGAGAGAAATAGCAGCTTGGTCCTTCTCGCTGATGTTCAAATTTGGGTGGATCACTGATCAGAGTCTTGGGCTCTTCTCAAATGCCTCTCTGCTTTGCCAGAGCAGGTCTGGTATCCAGCATCCGAGCCCTTGGAAGTCATGCTCTCTCAGAACTTGCTTCAGAATAAAGTGGAGTTACATATTTCCTCCTCGGCTGATCTATCTTCAAATACTGGCGTGAGTAATACTAGAATTTTTAATTTTGCAGTCTCTCTTCAAGATATACACGTTCCTAATATTTCTGCCTGATTTTTATGCAAATGAGTTTTAATTTGTGAGTCCTGGCTATTTTACACAAAACACAAAATTTTGTTTTACACAAAAAATCCTGGTTTTACATAAAGATTAACGGAGACACAGGATTTCCTTAATAGTCGGACTATTAGGGAAAAACTCTCTCCTTTACTGAATTAAAAGACAACTTTATTATTATTATTTATTACAATTATTCTTTATATTTCTACTGCTGGGACTCTCTCAACGTGACTTCTTGGCTGTGATGTTGAACCATCTAGGTTTCTCTGCCTCTAGGTCCTGGTGGTCTGGAAATATGCTCATTTGGCTCTATCTTGTTCAAGATTGGAGTCCAGAAATCCCAGTGAGGAAGGATACTCCCATGATGCCTGTTCATGAGCATTTAGAGTGTGGATATCTTTTACCTGGGTCTGAATACTGTATTTCTAATATCTCCAAAATGATGCTTTGGGGAGGTGGAGTGCAGATGGTACAAATAGACTTTTTGTATAAATGGCTACATTTTAAGATAAAGTTTTTCAACACAAGTGCCAAAGCATCTGTTCATGTCACTTCTCCAGTTAGTCCAATCTCCTTGGAGGCTGATCCTCATTTATTTGGACTGAACTGAACTGATATACATGTATGTATATATAGACACACACAATAACCTTTACTGAATATTAAATATATAATTCTCCGAAGTCATGGGGAGTTGGTTTGGGAAAAGATTCTTGCTTTAGGGACATTTAATATTCCATGTTTTGAATTAATAGATGGTTTTGAAACAAAATTACTCTAATGAAAGTCACCTTTCTGGTGTTGCTTGATCTCTAGTTGATCTCAAACTTCATCCTAAAATGTAACATTAAAAAACAGAGAAGTTAAGAAGAGTACATATTTTGCCCTGAGCATGCATCATGAAAGAAATATTACTTTTCTCGACAGTCTTCCAATTAAAAAAATGACCCTTAATCCTTGTTAATCCCCACCATTTAAAATTCAGGTCAGAAAATAATAAGAAAAGTGTTATTTATACCATTTCTGTGAAAGGAAAATCATGACTATATTTTGAAAAAAATGAGAAACAAAATCTTTATATTAAATGTTATCAGTTGATCATCTCATTCTGAAATAATTACTCTTGTAGCCTAAAGTTTGGGGAATAAGGAGATACTTTAAGGCAACTGATTTCTGTTAACTCATAACAGATATTCATAAAACAGATGGACTAATCTTTGAAAACTAGGCAAATGAATTTTGATGCTTTTGCTATTTCCGACACTTCTGATGGTGTCAGTGGATTCATACAAGATGCTAAAGTTGCTTCACATTATGTTTTCACCTGTTTTGCTAATAATTTAAAGAAATTTGTTATATCCTTGCGTTCTATTTCTTTACTAACCTGGATCTTTCATGAAGCATACAAACAGTTTCCCAGCTCTCTGGATTACTTGTAAGTAATTTATTTAAATCATTATTTGCAAGTCATTGATAACCTGAGAATGACTTGCTTCTCAGGATAAGACAACTTTGGAGGAAACAGTTCAAAATTACTCCCTTATATTTTAGTTGTGGGACTATTTCAAAATATAATGACACAAACTTTGATAATGTTTCTGATTTAGCTACATATTTCAAATGCTAGCAAAATATTTGAAAGCTACATGAAAAGCATTATAGTCCGTAATATTAAAGGTATGTGAACAATGTAATGAATCTTAAAAAGTCAAGAGTACAAAATAAGCCTAAGGTATGTTATGGCATTATGAAATTTTCAAGGGAACATCCAAGCATACCACAACATTTAGTATTTGGTTAAAGGTGGGAATTGAGTGCAGCACTTTCACAGCATCATCTCTTAGGACTTAAAAAGCTCGACTAGAATTCCATCACCACCACTAGCTTTACTTGTGTACTCAATATGCCAGCAAATTTGGAAAACTCAGCAGTGGCCACAGGACTGGAAAAGGTCAGTTTTCATTCCAATCCCAAAGAAGGCAATGCCAAAGAATGCTCAAACTACTGCACAATTGCACTCATCTCACACACTAATAAAGTAATGCTCAAAATTCTCCAAGCCAGGCTTCAGCAGTACATGAATCGTGAAACACCGGATGTTCAAGCTAGATTTAGAAAAGGCAGAGGAACCAGAGATCAGATTGCCAACATTGACTGGATCATCGAAAAAGCAAGAGTTCCAGAAAAATATCTACTTCTGCTTTATTGACTATGCCAAAGCTTTTGACTGTGTGGACCACAACTAACTGTGGAAAATTCTGAGACATGGGAATACCCGACCACCTGACCTGCCTCTTGAGAAATCTGTATGCAGGTCAGGAAGCAACAGTTAGAATTGGACATGGTTCCAAATAGGGAAAGGAGTAAGTCAAGTGTGTATATTGTCACCCTGCTTATTTAACTTATATGCAGAGTACATCATGAGAAACATTGGGCTGGAAGAAGCACAAGCTGGAATCAAAATTTGCTGGGAGAAATATCAATAACCTCAGATATGCAGATGACACCACCCTTACGGCAGAGTGAAGAGGAACTAAAGAGCCTCTTGATGAAAGTGAAAGAGGAAAGTGAAAAAGTTGGCTTGAGGCTCAACATTCAGAAAACGAAGATAATGGCATCTGCTCCCATCATTTCATGGCAAATAGATGGGGAAACAGTGGAAACAGTGGTTGACTTTATTTTGGGGGGCTCCAAAATCACTGCAGGTGGTGACTGCAGCCACGAAAGTAAAAGATGCTTACTCCTTGGAAGAAAAGTTATGACCAACCTAGACAGCATATTAAAAAGCAGAGACATTACTTTGCCAACAAAGATTCGTCTCGTCAAGGCTATGGTTTTTCCAGTGGTCATGTAGGGATGTGAGAGTTGGACTATAAAGAAAGCTGAGCACCAAAGAATTGATGCTTTTGAGCTGTGGTGTTGGAGAAGACTCTTGAGAGTCCCTTGGACTTCAAGGAGATCCAACCAGTCCATCCTAAAGGAAATCAGTTCTGAATATTCATTGGAAGGACTGGTGTTGAAGCTGAAACTCCAATACTTTGGCCACCTGATGCAAAGACTGACTCTTTTGAAAAGACCCTGATACTGGGAAAGATTGAAGGTGGGAGGGGAAGGGGACGACAGAGGATGAGATGGTTGGATGGCATCACCGACTCAATGGACCTGAGTTTGCATAAACTCCAGGAGTTGGTGATGGACAGGGAGGCCTGGTGTGCTGCAGTCCATGGGGTTGCAAAGAGTCAGACATGACTGAGCGACTGAACTGAAATGTAGGAATTCTTCAAATTAAGAAAATTCTATTTATATAAACTATAAAAACAAACAAATCCACCTCAGTTCCAAAATTCTTAGCATTGCTTTTGAATTTAGCTTCATCATATGTACTTAAAATGTGACTAGGAAGCAAGAATATTTACTACACTGCTTCAAAATTTTAGGCAATGAAATTGTAAGAGGTGTGACACAAAGTTAAAACTTATTTTGAGAAATCTGACAGAGAGTGGCCCTCATTTTCAACAACCATTTTGTTAGACCAATACAATTCCTATGAGTTTCCAGAACTCTTGTCAAATACATCTTGGGATATAAAACATAGTTCTATTGTTGTTGAGGTATCTGTTACTTAATCTGTGTGCAAGAATAAATGTACATTGAAGCATGCATCAAAAGCATCACTGATCTATCAGAGCCTACTGGACAGAGGCATATTCTAGAGGTCATAGTTTAGATAGGGGCTCGCAGGCCCAGATGACAGGCTCTTTTCACTCCTCAGACTATTTCCTTCATGCACTATTGTCCTACCAACTTTATGTCTCCAAGATCTTCACCAAGTAGGCTTTTAGAAACATGAAAATTCTAACATTAAGACATTGTTTCACAAAAGCAGCATCTGCTGCACTCAGGTAAGAATGTACATCATCAGAGGTGCAATTGTGGGTCCCCCCCCATCTTTCTAAATAAGTCAAGCCTCTCAGGACAGGAAGCAATCATTTCTAAAGCCTCAACCTAAGTAGTTTCAAGTCTGAATTTGGTTCTTCTGTGAAGCCCAGACCTCCCGTGGTTTGGCTCTGGCTGTAAGGAGTAGGGCCCAGGGGACACAGAGGGGCTGGGTTCACACACAAAACTGGGCTGAGGCCTCGGGGGCTCATGGGCTTTGCCCAAGCCAAGCACTCAGGACTGATGTGTAACATAATACGTTTCTCAGAAGCTGTCATACCCACCTTTACGAATGTTGCCCGTTTCTGTCCTTATGCTAAATATACTTAACATGTAGTGTTCTTAAGTACTGAATCTTCTCAAAATAGCTACAAAATTATTCCTCATTAAGTTGGAAAGATTGGTCTCTTGGCTATTTCCCTCCGCAGTAACTATAAAGCCCTGATTTCTCAAAAATACAGGGGGTGGGGGGTGAGTGTGGAAGGAATGTTAACCTCAGTCAGGCTCTTTTCTGAATGTAGGCTGCTGGTCACTACATGACATAAAGAAATCACAACTAAAGCAATGGTAAAGTCAGTAAACAATTTTACTGAAACATTTCATAACACAGAAAATCTGTCTGAAGTGTAAAGTTACTGTCTTACACAAGGAGGACAGACCCATTTTCAAAGACTAATATGAATACAATAAATATGGAGTTTACATACTAATTTATACACAGAAACTCTGCCCCACAGCCATAAAAATTTAATATTTAACAGTGCAACATATAATTTAATCATTGGATTTATTTGACAGGTTTTTCCTTGCTAAACACAAATAACTACCTGGCTTTCATGTACATATATAATATATACTTTATGTATATAGATATTCAACAATCTGTACAGTTTCTAAACATAAAACTCCTAAAAGGCACAATTGTCTATACAACATGTACAAAAATGGCTGGAGCTGACACAAAACAACAATTATTGGTCAAAAGTTCATGATTGCACAAAGATTAGTCATGAGTTTATGTCAGAAAAATGTGCTTTAAGGAAAGGAGGGTTTTCAAAGAAACCTGTAAGTGTTTATATAAAAAAAAAAAAACCCAAAAAACAACAAAAAACCCCCAAACAAAACCAACCCCCCTGAATAAACAGCCCCTAGGTGGCGATCACGAGCCTGTCCTCATCCTCGTCGCTGCTCACGTCGCTGAACTGGGTGACCGGCCTCCGGGCCGGTGGCCGAGGTCCCTCCGGGTCCAGGGGGAGCCGCGGCCGGCCCGGCGGGGGCGGGGGCGCCGAGGCTGATTTGCAGGGCGCGCCAGGGGCGTCGTGCCGGGGCTTCGCTGGGGCCCCCTTCCCCGCGTCCCTAGGACTGCAGCTGTCCCGCCTGGCCTGGTCTCTGGCCGGAGCAGACGGATCTAGACCCTTCTGTGCACTTTCCCGCTGGACTCCGGGTGAGCCCTGCGGGGATGGGGTCCCGCCGCCGGAATGCGCCCCAGCAGAAGGCTGCAGGAGTGGCGCCTCTCGAGGAGACCTGTTTGGGGGAGCGGGCATCTCGGGGGCGCCCTGGGCGTCCACGGGGACCTGGCTCACGGAGGGGATGAGCGTGGGCAGGGCGATGTTCAGGATCTGGAGGCCCGGGATGGGCGTGGGAGGCGCGGGGCTGCTCTGGGAGACGGGGTTGGCGGCCACCACCTGCAGCCCCACGGCGTTGAGGGCCAGGCTTGGCGGGCGCACCTGCGGGCCGAGGTTGGCGCTGGCCAGGCCCACGATGTTGACGGTTTCCATGCTCAGGGCTGGTAGGGGCTGCAGCGTCGGCACGCGGATCTGGCCGATGGGGATACAGGGCACCACGCTGCTCAGCTCGGCCACGCCCGCGGGGCTGGCAGCGCCTGGCACATCCGCGCTCAAGTCCCCAGGGGTGCCCAGCGGTCTGTGGATGACGTTGACAGCCGGGATGGTGAGCTGCACTGGCCCGGCCTGGATGGGGACGAAGGTGGAGTAGGTGAGGCCGGCCGGGACTACCTGGATCCCCCCAACTGGAACCATGTTATAGGGTGTCCTCGACTGCTGCTGGGAATGCAGAGGCAGGTGGCTGAAGAGATGCGTCTGCGGAGAAGGCAGGCCTGCGGGCGGAGGCAGGGCGGCTTGCGGCTTCTGCTCTTGGGGGCCGGGCCGCGGCGAGGTGGACGGAGGAGCCCCTCCCGGCTGCGGGCTGCGCTCAGACGCCGGGGGAGGAGGAAGGCTCAGGCATGGTGGGCCCTGAAAGACAAGACAATCATCTCTTGATGGCTCAGCTTCCTTATTAGTCACCGAGCAAAAGTTTTAGCTCTTGTAAAAAAGTCTCTTCTGTCCTGAGGTAAAAGTGTGTACAACGATTTCATAAAAAGAAGCTTGCTAAATGTTGGAATGTTGATTTAAAAAGCAATATTCCTATTACACCCTTAAGCTCTTTATTTTCTAGAATAAACAACTGCCACAGATTCTGTATAGTACTTAATTTTCAAACAGATTTCCTGGATATCATCTCATTTATACCAACACTAACCCTGAGAGGCGGCCATAATTTTCTTCTTCTTCCACTGCTGTTATTATTGATGGCACCTCCAGTTCCACCCTAGTTTAGAGGTTAGGAATTACTGAGAAATTCTGCGATCTTAGTTGGCCATGAGTATCGACTCGGGGGGGGCGGGGGGGGGCGGAATTAACTGGAGGACTACTCATTTATGAAATAAAGAGCTTCCATTAACGAAGAGGTCTGCAGTTTTCATTTGTTCCTTCATTTATTCTAAGTGTATGAAATCTCGACTGAAAACCGGATCTCCAGACACCGGCAGGTGTGTGAGAGATTTAGGGACAGAAGCTTAGAGCACAGGTGACTAATAGGAAAGGAACAAAATGTCGGTAGAAGGGCTAAGTCCTGCCAATCTTCTCACCCAGGATTATCATCTAAATATTCACTTTTTCTTGATATAGCCATATTATAGAACTCCATTACTGTTTATACTAATTTAAATATTAATGCTACTTAAATATGAATGTAATTTAATTAAATAATATTAACGCAGGACAAGCTCTATAATTCAAGCTTTCATAGTCTTCCGAGTTTTCTCTAGCGTTCAGCAAACCAAAATCTGCCACATTTAGAAATAAATCCTATGGTGATCCTCAGCTCATTCCAGAGGTAAGAGAACTGTCCATGAAAGAAAACAGATTTCTCAGGAGCCTGCCAGGGTATGTAAAAGCAGGAAGTCATTCACTGCTCACATGGAGGGTGACTTTCCCGAGGCCTGAGTCTGGTTCTGAGCTAGTTCTTGGGCAAGAAGCTTTCCTAAGTGGTGACAGCAATTTGATGATTCAAGCGAAGTGAACTTCTTAATACCTTTTTTTTTTCTTTTGGGTGGGGGTGGGGTGGGGGGTGTCAAACTGATAGCTGCCTTGTCAATAGGGATAACATACAAACTGTTTGGATAATTAGTGCAAATCCATCATATTAAAGCCAGTGGAAGATCATCTCAGAGGAAGCCATGGAAAATGGAGGTCCCGAGACTCCCAGTCTCCACTGGCACACAAATATTTTTTATTCCAAGATATTCATAAAAAAACCAAATAGCAGTAAATGAACATAGTGCAAAGATCTACTTGGTTCTTTTATAGATTTTTAACACAATAGATGAACTTTGACTAAGATACATAACACGAATCCAAAGGGCATAAATGTTCTTTAGCCTTAAATCAAACAAAAGGAAATAGGTTAAAAAAAAAAAACTGATATAGCTACAAATGAGCAATTTCAGTACATTAACTCCTGAAATCAAAAGGAAAACTGCTTCTTCCAATCCATGAACATGGTATATTGGAAGCAACCCAGATGTCCATCAGCAGTCGAATGGATAAGGAAGCTGTGGTACATATACACCATGGAATATTACTCAGCCATTAAAAAGAATTCATTTGAATCAATTCTAATGAGATGGATGAAACTGGAGCCCATTATACAGAGTGAAGTAAGCCAGAAAGATAAAGACCATTACAGTATACTAATGCATATATATGGGGTTTAGAAAGATGGTAATGATAACCCTATATGCAAAACAGAAAAGGAGAAACAGATGTACAGAATGGACTTTTGGACTCTGTGGGAGAAGGCAAGGGTGGCATGAACAGCATCGATGGGAGAACAGCATCGAAACATGTGTATTATCAAGGGTGAGGCAGATCACCAGCCAGGTTGGATGCATGAGACAAGTGCTCAGGGCTGGTGCACTGGGAAGACCCAGAGGAATGGGATGGAGAGGGAGGCAGGAGGGGGGATCGGGATAGGGAACACATGTAAATCCATGGCTGATTCATGTCAATGTATGGCAGAAACCACTACAATATTGTAAAGTAATTAGCCTCCAACTAATAAAAATAAATGGGGCGGGGGGGGGGGGAACTGCTGTGGATCCATTACCTGCGTTAAAGCCACAGCCTTTCCCGCTGCAGAGCCGCTCAGCATCTCCTCGGGGTCGGGGTAGTCCACAGACATCTGGTGACACGGGGACCTGGGCGCCCCCTCGGGTGGGCGGGCGGCCACCTCCACGTTGCCCGCTGCCCGCGGCCCAGCGCTCCCGGGGGACCCCGGGCTCCCGCTGCGGTCCGACTGCAGCGCACTCAGCACCGTCATCTTGGTGGGCAGCGCCCTCGGCAGCACGTCCATCGGGTCCGCGGCCCCCCCGGGAAAGCCCTCGGGGGCGCCAGCGTCCTCGTCTGCGCCCCCGGGGTCCCGAGGGCCGCCCCTGGTCGGCAGGTGCTGCGGGCTGGCGGCGGCCGAGGGCGCGGCCGACAGCACCGACTCGGCCTGGCTGTCCTCGTCCTCCTCCTCGTTCTCGTTCTCGTCGTCCTCGGCGCCGTCGGACTCCTCGGGGTCGTATCCAGACCGCTCGAAACTGAACCTCTGTTTCTCGTCTGAGAAAAAACAACCGAGAGGGGACGTTATAGATGCTTAGGCAAGTTTAACAAACGGCATCATCTACTTTTTTTTTTTTTTTAATAAGCTTGGCAATACTGCGAGGAATATTCAAGGCCAGGGCGCTGCCCACACCGAGCCCCCAGTTTAGTTGGGGAGGATGACGCGGGGAGGACGGCAGTCGGGACAGCGGGGATCGGGGGGATGCGCCGGCAGAGGAGGGGAGTGGCCAGGAGGGCTTCCTGGAGGATGCGGAAGGTGGACAAACCTCGCCAGAGCAGACGGGCAGAGGGTGATACACAGTGCAGACCACTAAGCCTCAAATTCTACACCTCCAAAAGAAGCCTAAACTATACAGAGAAAGTGAACGAGAGTTCACTGCAACTCATTCTCTGAGCTCTTTTTCTCTACTTGTTTCTACCTCCCTTTTGTTGAACAAATTAAAAGGAAACCAAAATACTGGTGGCAGTTTGTATTTGCAAACAGAAAAATTTTCCATGACATTTGAATAGCATTTTAGGCATGTTTCTGCTGTTCTCTGAGTAGTAGTATTTTGTAATATTTTTTTTTCTGTGATGACTCAACCCAGTTCTCATAGGAAATGGAATATTAGTTAAAAGTCATTAATATCAGTCATATGATGTCATGTGAGACTATGTTTAACAAGGAATAGTCAAGATAGTCCAGGAAATAGTTTTAAAATTCTCGTAAGTGCATGTGAGACTGGATTTAAAACCTTGTCTATTCAAAACTTGCAAAATCAGAGGCGCTTTCCCTTAGAGTTTAAACAGTTAAATGGAAGAGCAGTGTAAAATCTCCACCCCACTCACTGTCGCTGAGCTATACCACATTCAGCTTTGCTGCAATGCAGTCTGCATTTATGTGTACTTTTGCAAGAGAAAAAATGTGAACAGAGAAATAACTAACAGGTATCTTTCCTGGGTTTCCCAAATGGTCTGCATATTACTTTACTTTATTACTCTTTCTGTATTACAAAGATACGTTCTTAGAGAAAAATCTTGAAGTATCAACACCAACACATTTATGTATGATTATTTCTAGGAGATAGAACATATTAGAACTTTTTAAAAAATCTCAAGCACATGTCACTTTTGAGCTTAAAACATTCAAACACAAAACATACATGTAGGCTCCTAATATGCGATCTCACACCTTTTGCTTTATGGGTTCTACTATTTTGTTATAAAATAATACACACACCATCTATGGAATTCCACCAGGTGCCCGCGCCGGACGTGGGACAGGCGCAGTCTGGGTAGGTGCTCTGTCTCCTCACTCTATGATACCTTGTCTGATGTTTGAAATGCTAAAATTAGACCGTCATCCCTCATATATTTTGAATTTGCCACCTGAATGCCAAATCAGATATATTTTTAGAGATTGTAATAAGAGAAAAAAAAATTCTTTCATAAGAGAAAGTAGAAAACAAAGCAGAAGAAACGGAACGACTGCCGGGAGGGAACAGGCGACTGGAGAGGGCAGCCGCCGTCATCAGAGGCCAGTCCTGCCGCAAAGACCGACGGTGAGACTTGCTCAGAAGCTATTACTGTTTTCTTTTTCTCTCTTACAAACAAACAAACAAAAAGAACAGGCCTAACTTTAAATTTACAACTCTCCACAAATCCACTGTGAGGCTGAAGTCCCATCAGTCAGCCAAGCGCCCGGGAGTGTCCGTGTAAGAGGGGAGACGAGCTCGAGTCGTCCGGGGCCGGCGCAGCGGGACACGGCTCAGAGGTCAGCCGAACGGTGGGCAGACTGCTCAGGCCGAGTGCGGGCGCGAGGGGCTGCTGGGCCCTCTGAGGCTACATCTGCTTTCAGGTTGTAGGTGGTGATCACAGAAAAGCGGCCTAAGCATCCGTGGTGGTCAGGATCCAGGAGAGAGCAGCAGGATTTAGGAGGGGCAGGGAACGCCCCTGCACCCCCTGCCTTCTCTCCGTAGGGAACAAACACGCCGTCCTATGGAGAGGGGCGCTGCAGCATCGCTGCCGCTGGGACACTGGTGAGAATTTACTGCGGTGAGGAAACGGAGCGAGTGAGAGGAAAAACACAACTCTACTCCTTTCCGAGGGACAGGGCTGCCAGCTGAGTCCTCCACAACAGCTGAGCTGGGGTAGGAGGACAAGAGGGCCGGAGCCCAGGGACCTGGGACAGGGCGCCCGCAGAAGGCTGGGCAGGGCTAGAACAGAGTGCCACCCCATCCTCCTCACCCCCTAATGCCAGGCTAATGAGCCTCAAGTGAGAGCTAACAGCAAAACAGTGCAGGAAGAGCAGCAGGAGAACAGAATGTGTTCAGCGCCCGCTCTGATGCACAGCGCAAAGGGAAGGCCTAAATCGGGAATGGAACAAGCCTTTCTCTTACAATCCAACCCGCACCCCAAACAAGAGATGCCTCTTAAGGAATCTGAAGCCTTTTGTGCTCTGATGGTAGTGTTAACAGCAACAGAGCTCTCCAACCCAGTCCAGCCCCTGACCAGAAACAGCAAGGCTTTAACTCTCACATGAAAGGACTTGCCAGGCATAAACGCTATTTACATTGGTCTCTAACTGTCTCATGTAAGATATCTAGCTCTCCACAAAAATTACAAGGCATACAAAAAGGCAAGGAAAAACTACTCAGAACAGGAAAAGCAATCAGAACCAGTCAGATATGATACAGATGTTAGAGCTTTCAGAGAATTTAAAATAATTGATCAATATAGTATGTTAAAAGCTCTGATGAGAATGCTGAGCAACATATAATACCAAGTGGGAATTTCAGCTGTGAGAAGGAACTATGAAAAAAAAAAAGAAAAGAAATGCTACCAATGAAACACACAGTAATAATCACAGGTAAACAAAACAGAATTCTATGCCCATTGAAAGTAATTTTCAAAGATGAAAGCAAAATACAAACTTTCTTAAAAAACAAAAACTCACAAATTACACTAAGAGCACAATTAATTTTAAAAAATGATAAACTAGGTTTCATTAACATTAAGAAAATTGCTCTGAGATAGACACTGTAAAAGAGAATAAGATAAGCCACAAACTGGAAGAAAACATCTGAAAATCACATTTCTGACAAAGGGATTATATGCAGAACATATGAAAAACTACCCAAATTCAACAATGAGAAAGCAAACAACACACTTTAAAAAATGGGCAAAATCTTTGAAGACACTTCATCAAAGACAACTGGAAAGCAAACAGCACATAGAAGAATGCTCAACGTCATCAATCATTAGGGAAATGCAAATTAAAACCACAATGAAATACCACTATACACCTATTAGAATAAATGATCTAGACACTTTGAAAAAACATTTGATAGTTTCTGCCAAAGCTAAATATACACCAAGCTAATGACCCAGCAATTCTACTTCTAGTATCAAATCCTGCAGAAATGGAAACTTCATTCACATAAAAACCTGTATATGAATGTTTATAGCAACTTTATTTATATAGACTGCCAAATACTGGAAGAAACTCAGGTATCATTCAAGTAGTCACTGGATAAAAAGCTATGGCACATTAAGACGATAGAATACTACTCAGCAATAGAAAGGAATTGATTCCCACAGAAACATGGATAAATCTCATGTGTATTATGCTAAGTGAAAGAAGCCAGACCCCAAAAGCTACTTATTCTGATTCCTTTCATATGAGGCTCTGGAAAACAGAGAAATGTAGGGAGGAAAAGAGATCAGTAGTTGCTAGGGTTCTGGGGGGGTGGGGTGGGGAGGAGCAGTTATCTATACCTAAGTGGCACAGGGGACTTTTAGGGGGATAGGACTATTGTACATTGTACACCATTGTACACCATTCCATAATGGTGGGACTGGATATACAATCCTAGAGGAAATCAACCCTGAACACTCATTGGAAGGACTGATGCTGAAGGTGAAGCTCCAATACTCTGGCCACATGATGCAAAGAGTTGACTCACTCAGAAAAGACCCTGATGCTGGGAAAGATTGAAGGTAGGAGGAGAAGGGGGCCACCACACATGAGATGATTGGATGGCATCGCCGATTCAATGGACGTGGGTTTGAGCAAGCTCTGGGAGACAGTGAAGGACAGGCAAGTCTGGTGTGCTGCAGTCCATGGGTCGAAAAGTCGGACATGCTTAGCACCTGAACAACATATACAATTCTACACATTTGTCAATAACCACAGAACTATATACCATATAGTGAATTTTACGGTATGTAAATAAAAGCATAATTAACAAGGTTGTGGGAAAAATTCAAGATGAAATGCAAGCTGAGACTGTTGACCTGGGCACAAATAAACCCCACAACCGTGACCCAGGCAACCTTGGCAGAAGGGGTTCTGACCAGATAATATGGAAAAGTGAAAGCGAAAGTCACTCAGTCATGTCCAACTCTTTGCGACCCCATGGACTGTAGCCTGCCAGGCTCCTCTGTCCATGGAATTCTTCAAGCCAGAATACTGGAGTGGGTTGCCATTCTCTTCTTCAGGGGATCTTCCCAACCCTGGGATCGAACCCAGGTCTCCCACATTGCAGGCAGATTCTTTACCATCTGAGCTACCAGGGAAGCCCAAGAATGCTGGAGTGGGCGGCCTATCCCTCCTCTGATGAATCTTCCTGATTCAGGAACCAAAGTGAGATCTCCTGCATTGCAGGTGGATTCTTATCCAGCTGAGCTACAAGGGAGCTAATATAGATAAAGACAAACAGAGTTGCACACAGACGCTGCGCTGTGATTATAAATCTGTTTTCACAGGTGGGTCAGCATTTCTGGAACTAGTTTATCGGTATACTAGAGTGGAACAGATAGGTGAACATACTGTAGATGAGAACCAGGTTTCTCACTGTAGGAGAAAGAAAAAAAGGAATTGGAACAGGCTAAATAGAATAAAGTCTGTGGGGCTGGACGGGAACTAGAATTATCAGTGTGGATTCATGTTCTCATGTGTGTGTGTGTGTGTTTACGTGTGTACACAGAAATAAATACAGATGTGTGCGAATGATTTAGTATACATACAGATATTTCCCAGCTCCATCCAAAAAGAGGGATTAGAAGCAGTGACAGGTTAGCAGCCGGTAATGCATCACCTAGTGGCTAGATCTTGGTTCCTAAATACCATTCTCCAATAAAAAGAACCAGGGGTCCCTGGAGTAATGGTCAACTCCAGGGCTGGGCCATCTTGAGGTGTCAAAGAGTAAAGAATTGCTTAAGGAAAAATTAAAAAAAAGAAGCAGCATATTGAAAGGGCACAGGAACAGACATCAAAGAGCTCTCAATGGCCACTAAGAACTTCAGCTACACAATAAATAACAGCACTGGGCTTGTCACCCAAAGAATTAGGTAGACAGCCTTAAGTCCATATGGAAGTCAGTAATGATGAACAAACGGAGAAATGGTAACTCTTCCTCCATGCAGAAAAACTCTGATTAATAAATTAGAAAACCACAGTAATACCACAGGCAAGGTCCATCAATGCATAAACAGAATACCTACATAGTTTTAAAGTATCTCCACACATATTTAATACATATAAAGGGAACAAGAGTAAAGTTCACAGTAGCGAGTCCTGGTAGACATCACCTTGGCCAAGGAATGGAGGCTCATGTGACCCATGAAACATAGTGACATAAGGCATCTGATATGATGCCCCAAGAAAGTCACAGTCACCCTATGGAGCCTCCCCAAGAATGCATAACCTCAATCCAGCCATGAGCATGTATCAGCAAACTGCAAGTTGAGAACATTCTACGAAATAACTGACAAGGGCTCTTCATCAGTGTCGAGGTCATGAGAGAAAGGGAAGGCTGGGGGCCACGACAGCTGGGTGCCATGCGGACTCCTGAGGACAGCCTGGGGCGGGGAAGGCCGCCAGAGGGGAGGCCAGCAAGTCCTGCTCCCCAGCTGGCGGTCCTGAGCTGGGGCTGGGTTCTCAGTGTTGACGAGTGTCGTGTGGCCATGTAAGACGCTCAGACAGGGGAGGCCGGGTAAAGACTATACGCTTTACTAGCTTGTCAACTTTTCTATGAGACCAAAATAATCTTAAAAAAAAGATATCAACATATTTGCCAATGCTCCAGAATCTTCATTTTACTCTATGGACACCAAGATTCTGTCTCATTCAGGAAAGCCTACACAACCCCCATCTCCCTGTTGTCCTTATTATGCTCATTCAGATGTCTCCTTCTGACAAGTAATTTTTTTCTCTCCTCCTATTGTTTCATAGGAAACTGTTAACTGAGATAAATTCCAACATGTCTCTTGTTTAATTTAAAAGCTCAGGAAATTTCTCCAAAATACACCCTAACGCCCCTGTCCCCCCCCCGCCCCCCACACACACACTACTCTTGAACCTTGTACCCACTTGCAGTTCTCGTTCAGCTGTGCGCACGACGCCCGAACAGCTCGGCTCTGGTTCTAGCCGATGAGACTCCGGGAGAAGCCGGGCTGATTCTACACACAGAGCACTGCTATCTGATTGCAGATAAACAAAAACTAATTAAGGACCTGTTTTTTTTTTTTTCCTCAGACAATGATTTAAAAAAATTTAAAAAGCAATGAATTATTTTACAAGGTGGAGTCCACAGCTCAGAAGTGTCAGAGCCAAGATTCAAACCCAGGTTGGTCTGGCTCCTGAGTCTGTGCTAAACACCCCACGTTCCAATGTCATATTATAAAAACCCAATCACAGAATGATCTGAAAGAAGGTCATCAATGAATTATAGTCAATAACCTCGCTTCTAAATATACATAAGGGAGTTGAATGTTTACAGGTATAGACATTAAAAGCTTCAAGTAATTATTTTATTATGAAGAGTAGAACGTGTAAAATATAAGCCCGAAGGAGAAACCTTTGAAATACCACAACAAATACACTATATTTTACAGTGAGTATGGAAGCTTAAGAATTAGTTATACTATAAATCTTTAAAATTTTTAATTGTACACATAGATAATAAATTTCAGTGAATGCAATTTACATGAAAGAGTATATAAAGAAAACCATATGCTTTAAAAAAAAAAAAAAGAAAACCATATGCTTTTTAATGGGGAAGGAGGTAAAACTACTTAGCTCCATTTTAATCTGTCTTTGCCTCAAGACACACTTCAGGATCAAGGTTCGCAGTATTAGGGGTGGGAAGATGCTGGTGTCTGTAGACCTGGCCTTCTCCCTGGACACAGCCATGTGCCTGCAGCTCACACAGAACTTCAGAAGAGCTGGGATTCCTTCCTCTGGTTTTCTGTCCCAAGATAAGGACTGAACAGTGTTTATCTCCCTGTGTGCACTGGGTCATGACGCTACTGAAAGGGGAAGACCACTGTCAAAGTTTGGAAACTTGAAAATGAGTTTCAGGTCATTCCATACTTGTTAAACAGGGTGGGTATTCCAGAGGGGCAGAAAGAAGATACAACGGATGCCTTAAAGAAGCCTGAGACAAAGGCATCCTTTTAAATAGCCAGAGCACCAAAACAAAGCCCAGACCTCTGCTCTCTGCCCTCTGCCTCTGTGCTGAAAAAAAAAAAAAAAGCTCTTTCATATTACTGCATTGTCTCCTTAACCCCCAGAAAAGACTATTACTATCAACTCCGAAGCTGTGCGGACAGAAGACCCGGAAAGGAAAAGTGACCTGCCCACAACCACAAGTCACAGGGTCAAGGACACAGACGTGCTACCTACCCCGGAAGCTCCCATGTCTGACTTTGAGACACTGTTCATTTTGCTACGGGCTTGTTGCTCAGCTCAGCGATGACGACGGCACACGACTTAGTACATACCAGGGGCTGCCAAGCCCCACGTGGCTCCCCCTGTTCTTTCACATAAAGTTTGATGGGGGCACAGCCAGGCCCATTGTTGACGTCCTGTCTCTGGCAACTTTCGGGCCATGCTCACGGAGCTTAGTCGTCATGCCAGAGACTGTGTGGCCCACAAAGCCTAGAATATTTATTATCGGGTCTTTTACAGAAGCAGCTTGCCAATATTTTACTGGACTGTCGTGTTTAAACCTGACAGCCAGTTGTGGCAGACCAGACACCTAACTCATCTTACACAAGGAAGTTAAGTGACTGAAATACAGCGGGAAGCCAGAATTGAGAACCAGGGTTTTCTTCGTTTTGATTTAAGGGCCACATCATTATTCCAATAAGACACACTCTGACGACTCTTCCTTACGTGGCATATACAGTGTAGTGGTAGTGTTTGCTCCTCAGTCAGGGCTGACTCTTGGCGACCCCACGGACTGTGGCCTGCCAGGCTCCTCTGTCCATGGAAATCTGCAGGCAAGAAAACTGGAGTGGGTAGCCATTCCCTTCCCCAGGGGATCTTCCTGACCCCAGGGTTCAAACCCGGGTCTCCTGTATTGCAGGCAGACTCTTTATCATCTGAGTTACAGGGAACGTAGACTGTATTATTCCAGTGGGGTGAAAGCTGTAGGTCACCCGTCTGCAACTCCCCGGGACCCAAGAAGAGAAGTAAGGAATCCATACTTAATAAATTCATAGATAAATGGCTTCCAAAAGTTCTATTTAATTTCCCTCCTCCTGGCCACACTCTCAACTCATGAAGAAAAATTTCCAGTACTCAGTACGATTCTACATAAATGTAACGTGAACTGTTTTCTGTAAATTTAAATTTACGAGGGAAAAAGAAGGTAAGCAGTGCAGCCATAGTGTTTTTCAAAATTAACTCATCAAACCACTTCCCTGAAGATGGATGTATTTCCAAATCCCATTTCATTCAGCTAGAGGCGCTGCAGGCTTGCCCTCTCATCGCTGCCCAACAGCGACCCCTGCTGGCTGAGGCAGGGGGCCTCCCTCGGACTGGCTCCCCTGGGAGGTCCGCGGCCTTCCTTCACCAACGTTCTGTTGTTGAAATTTCTCCCTCTCTCTTTTTATCCCCTCATATTTTCTCTGAAATTCAAACAAGGGCCATTTGGGGGAAAAGTTTTCTAAAGCATGCGACTACTGCAATAATGGGTTTTTGTTAAACAATAATGGGTTTTTGTTATGTTTTCATCTTAACTATATAATGGGCCAGAGTTCAATGTTTGTTAACTTTAAGAAGTAAACCAAAAGGCAGTCCTATCTGTGTTGCTCATTACTGACATGAACACTTCCTTATTTTAACCATAGACTCCAAGTCCTATCACAGTTCCATATTGTGTGTGGAAATTTTTCTTAAAAAGAGTAAAAATATCTTCTGCAAACATCCCAGTGACAAAAACACATCCTATAGGTCAATTTCGTTTTGAAAGAACTTCATTTAGTTCTTCACTAAATTAATTTTAAGGGTAAATGTGATACAGGTTTTAAGTCCTGTGATCTAATCGCATCTTCTTAGGCACACCATCCTAAGAACTTCATCACCAACAAGAATAGTGTTTCCAGTTGCACTGTGCCACTCTGAATGGTTCTCCCAGTCTGGCAGTGAAGGGCACATATTAACATTCCTAGCATTGAAGCCCAGCAGTCTGTTGACGAAAACATTCTTTGGATCACGGCATAAAAAGCAAATAGCCAGCGGCGCGATTTTTTGACACAAAAGGTGAATACAAAAGAAGTATTTACTAAGATCCCAAGAACACAGGAACAAAATTCCCGAGACTACATAATTTTGCATGGCAAGATTACAGGGAGGCGTGCAGCTGGTGGGGGGGGGGAGTGAGACTTTTCATAAGCACCTACTATAATTACAGCTTGAGGTGCCAATTTTAAACTAAATGGAGACTTAAGATGGCAGATATCCAAGTTTTAATGGCTCCCTTAGATAAGATTATAGTCCCCTCTGCTTAATTCAGAATAAATGCTTCCCGACATCTCTAAATTCACTCCATTTGAAAAGTGAGAACAAGAACTCATCTGCTGAAGGATAAAACGGGCAGCCACACAGCCCATGTTGCTAAGGGGAGTAGAGTCAACAGCTCAGGAGTGTTTGGTCCTTCATCACCACACCGCCACAGGGACCGTTAGTAAGTGCCCCTTCAGCCAGGACACACCGCCACAGTGACCGTTAGTAAGTGCCCCTTCAGCCAGGACACACCGCCACAGTGACCGTTAGTAAGTGCCCCTTCAGCCAGGACACATCGCCACAGTGACCGTTAGTAAGTGCCCCTTCAGCCAGGACACACCGCCACAGTGACCGTTAGTAAGTGCCCCTTCAGCCAGGACGCACCGCCACAGTGACCGTTAGTAAGTGCCCCTTCAGCCAGGACGCACCGCCACAGTGACCGTTAGTAAGTGCCCCTTCAGCCAGGACGCACCGCCACAGTGACCTTTAGTAAGTGCCCCTTCAGCCAGGACGCACCGCCACAGTGACTGTTAGTAAGTGCCCCTTCAGCCAGGACACACCGCCACAGTGACCGTTAGTAAGTGCCCCTTCAGCCAGGACACACCGCCACAGTGACCGTTAGTAAGTGCTCCTTCAGCCAGGACACACCGCCACAGTGACCGTTAGTAAGTGCCCCTTCAGCCAGGACACACCGCCACAGGGACCGTTAGTAAGTGCCCCTTCAGCCAGGACACACCGCCACAGGGACCGTTAGTAAGTGCTCCTTCAACCAGGACACACCGCCACAGTGACCGTTAGTAAGTGCCCCTTCAGCCAGGACACACCGCCACAGTGACCGTTAGTAAGTGCCCCTTCAGCCAGGACACACCGCCACAGTGACCGTTAGTAAGTGCCCCTTCAGCCAGGACACACCGCCACAGGGACCGTTAGTAAGTGCCCCTTCAGCCAGGACACACCGCCACAGGGACCTTTAGTAAGTGCCCCTTCAGCCAGGACACACCGCCACAGGGACCGTTAGTAAGTGCCCCTTCAGCCAGGACACACCGCCACAGGGACCGTTAGTAAGTGCTCCTTCAACCAGGACACACCGCCACAGTGACCGTTAGTAAGTGCTCCTTCAACCAGGACACACCGCCACAGTGACCGTTAGTAAGTGCTCCTTCAGCCAGGACACACCGCCACAGTGACTGTTAGTAAGTGCTCCTTCAGCCAGGACACACCGCCACAGTGACCTTTAGTAAGTGCCCCTTCAGCCAGGACACACCGCCACAGTGACCGTTAGTAAGTGCTCCTTCAGCCAGGACACACCGCCACAGGGACCGTTAGTAAGTGCTCCTTCAGCCAGGACACACCGCCACAGTGACCGTTAGTAAGTGCTCCTTCAGCCAGGACACACCGCCACAGTGACCGTTAGTAAGTGCCCCTTCAGCCAGGACACACCGCCACAGTGACCGTTAGTAAGTGCCCCTTCAGCCAGGACACACCGCCACAGGGACCGTTAGTAAGTGCTCCTTCAACCAGGACACACCGCCACAGTGACCTTTAGTAAGTGCCCCTTCAGCCAGGACACACCGCCACAGTGACCGTTAGTAAGTGCCCCTTCAGCCAGGACACACCACCACAGTGACCGTTAGTAAGTGCCCCTTCAGCCAGGACACACCGCCACAGGGACCGTTAGTAAGTGCCCCTTCAGCCAGGACACACCACCACAGTGACCGTTAGTAAGTGCCCCTTCAGCCAGGACACACCGCCACAGGGACCTTTAGTAAGTGCCCCTTCAGCCAGGACACACCGCCACAGGGACCTTTAGTAAGTGCTCCTTCAGCCAGGACACACCGCCACAGTGACCGTTAGTAAGTGCCCCTTCAGCCAGGACACACCACCACAGGGACCGTTAGTAAGTGCCCCTTCAGCCAGGACACACCACCACAGGGACCTTTAGTAAGTGCCCCTTCAGCCAGGACACACCGCCACAGGGACCGTTAGTAAGTGCCCCTTCAGCCAGGACACACCGCCACAGTGACCGTTAGTAAGTGCCCCTTCAGCCAGGACACACCGCCACAGTGACCGTTAGTAAGTGCCCCTTCAGCCAGGACACACCGCCACAGGGACCGTTAGTAAGTGCCCCTTCAGCCAGGACACACCGCCACAGGGACCGTTAGTAAGTGCCCCTTCAGCCAGGACACACCGCCACAGGGACCGTTAGTAAGTGCCCCTTCAGCCAGGACACACCACCACAGTGACCGTTAGTAAGTGCCCCTTCAGCCAGGACACAGCGCCACAGGGACCGTTAGTAAGTGCCCCTTCAGCCAGGACACAGCGCCACAGGGACCGTTAGTAAGTGCCCCTTCAGCCAGGACACACCGCCACAGGGACCTTTAGTAAGTGCTCCTTCAGCCAGGACACATGCGCGTTACGCCGGTGTATGACCCGGTGTATGACATTCGGGGTAAAGAGCTGGTAGAGGAGAACACAGGTTTCAGACATGCCAAAAAAAAGAAAAAGGTTGGAGATGGATGATACCAGGAGAAGAAATACTGTAGACAAGTAGAAATAAATCTAGAGTAAATTTGATGAAAATAAACAAGGCAAATATAAAGGAATAATTAAATATGAACATGGAATACAAAGGCTTGGACTCTTCCCAGAAAACCAGAAGCTGACCAAGACATTACCAAACGGTTATGATTTTTCAAATAAATATTATGGTTGGACACTCTGCGGCAACAATGGCCTTTAGAGAGCCTTTAATTTTGCTGAATAAGTGATAGCTCAGAGATGATATTTCTTGATGATTATGTGTGCTACAGAAAAGATCAATTAAATGACCAAGCGCCCCCTGCCCCTCACCCAATTTTTCCAATAAACCTAAAAGCACAATCCTTAGGTTTCTGGTTGCTATTCAGCAAACTCTGGCATTTAGAATTAGGTTCTCCCAAATAACATCCTTGTGGGTTTTTCCCTTTAAAAAGTTTATGCCCATTTCCCAGATGTCTGAGATTAATCAAGGCTTAAATACCTGGAGCAAGTTCTCACATCTCCTGTTAGCACTGGCTGTTAAGGCTTACGTGACTTTCATCAAGTGTGCTGAATCTAACAGTCCTTCCTACAGTGCTCTAGGACTCCACTTCTGACAGCACTTCCCTGCTGTCCATGTGAAATATGTAGGCAGCTATCAAAACTAGTTAAGAATTTTATTCAGTATCTAGAGAAGAGTTACGGAGAAGGCAATGGCACCCCACTCCAGTACTTTTGCCTGGAAAATCCCATGGACGAAGGAGCCTGGTAGGCTGCAGTCCATGGGGTTGCTGAGAGTCAGACACGACTGAGCGACTTCACTTTCATTCTTCACTTTCATGCACTGGAGGAGCAAATGGCAACCCAATCCAGTGTTCTTGCCTGGAGAATCCCAGGGACGGGGAAGCCTGGTGGGCTGCCGTCTATGGGGTTGCACAGAGTCGGACATGACTGAAGCGACTTAGCAGCAGCAGTGGAGAAGAGTTAACATCACAAATCTTCGTACTGATCAAGATGATGTGTTAGGCACCAGTTGCTCCTGAACCTGGCTACTTGTCTTCAATCACTGTGCTATCTGGTGGCATCTGTAATCTAGCTGCATAATTGAGAAATTTCCACTTGTTTAGGAACACCTAGGTGACAAAGGAGATTCCACTGATAGTTTACTCAGTAATTTCAAACTTGTACTTTTCCTCCATTTGATCAGTAACGTCCCTGGATAAATGCATCTTCGAGGACCAAATGGAAGGCATCGGAAAAGCCCCTGGGATCACTAGCTTTAGGGACACAGGTAAGAAACTGCTAACTGCTGGCCAAACCCTGGCATTTTCCTGAATGTTTATGTAGGCATGCAGCAGACGGAAATCCTAGTGTAGTTTCTAGAAGTGCACTGGGCTTAATACCAGAGTCAGATTAAAAGGACGAAGAAATGGTATCAGGACACCACAAAAGTGCTTAGTAAGACTGCTCACGGTTAAAGGGAAACAGACAGCAAGCTAATATGTGGAAAGATCCTACATCACACAAAGCAATTCCATCACTTGTTTTCCGGAAAACAAGGCAGGAATCTGGTGATGGCGGTGGTGGCTGGAGCCTCAGAAGGAACGGCTGCCACGAGCCTGCTCCTGAGGAAGGGCGTGTTTCCCGGCGCGATGGGGGAGCTGGGACACTCCTGCCCGAGGCGAGGAAGCAGGGGGAAGAGAGGCCAGCAGTTGAGACCACTCTGCCCTGAGCGGCTTCTGGACCTGAGCTTCCCACCAGCAGATGCACATTTCAATTAGATTAAAACTGGGAGAGCTAAAAATGCTATTCTCCCTCCTATTTTAAGTCAGCCGTTACTTCTACTACTAACATGTGGCTGATCATTTATATTTTTCCTTGGAAAATAAAATTGATCCTGAAACGAAACACTTCATAACATACACCACCCTTCCTTACAACATCCTTATGGAATAGATAAGGGCGAGGCTTTAGATACACGCGGAAACATGAAGGCAGGAACAAATCAAGTCCTGGGCTTTTAGACGGTCTGTCTGCAGGGAAATCTACCTCATGGTGCTGCTGAGTCAGAGCAGAAATGAACCCCAAGAGAAATAAAGTTCCCTGATTTAATAAATGAACAGCAAGACTTCTGAGTGAGTCATTATACATATACAATTGGATGCATGAGGGCAAAGTCTTACTAGACTATCCACCCAAAACGTGTAAACTCCACCTGGTGGAGAAGGAGGGATGCTGACACCTTCAGGTACTCCGTGTATAAAAACACTCTTCCAGAAAAAGGTTTTTGCTCTATGGTATTACTACTGTGGTTGCCAAATGGGACTATCCACTTAAAGAAATCATGCTTCTTTCAGTCATTACTGTCTAAATTCCCACTACAAAATAAAACAGCAGGGGCAGAAACATACAACAAACAAACGCTTGGCAGTGAAAATTCCAAGGGGGCATGGATTAAAAACCCTACTATATTTGTGCTTCCTTGTTTCAAGAATACTTGAGAAAATAATCCAGATTAAGTCAGATGTGTGTGTGCGCGTATGCAAAGTTGCTCAGTTGTGTCTGACTTTTTGTGATCCCCTGGACTGTAGCCCGCCAGGCTCCTCTGTTCATGGGATTCTCCAGACAAGAATACTGGATAACTTTCTCCTCCAGATCCTCCCAACCCAGGGACTGAACCCATGTCTCCTGCATTGGCAGGCAGATTCTTTACCTCTGAGCCACCGGGGAAGCAAAAGTCAGATATAGTTGTCCCGTTGCTCAGTCGTATCAGACTCTTTACAACCCCATGGACTGCAGCATGCCAGGCCTCCCTGTCCTTCACCAACTCCGGGAGCTTGCTCAAACTCACATCCATCGAGTCGGCAATGCCATCCAACCATCTCATCCTCTGTCTTCCCCTTCTCCTCCCTCCTTCAATCTTTCTCAGCATCAGGGTCTTTTCTAATCAGTCAGCTCTTCATATCAGGTGGCCAAAGTATTGGAGTTACAGCTTCAGCATCAGTCCTTCCAATGAACACCCAGGACTGATCTCCTTTAGGATGGACTGGGTGGATCTCCTTGCAGTCCAAGGGACTCTCAAGTTGTCTTCTCCAACACCACAGTTCAGAAGCATCAATTCTTCAGCGCTCAGCCTTCTTTATGGTCCAACTCTCACATCCATACATGACTACTGGAAAAACCATAGCTTTGATTATATGGACCTTTGTCAGCAAAGCAATGTCTCTGCTTTTTAATATGCTCTCTAGGTTGGTCATAGCTTTTCTTCCAAGGAGCAAGCGTCTTTTGATTTCATGGCTGCAGTCAGCATCTGCAGTTATTTTGGAGCCCCCCAAAATAAAGTCTGGCACTGTTTCCATTGTTTCCCCATCGATTTGCATGAAGTGATGGGACTGGATGCCATGATCTTAGTTTTTTGAATGCTGGGTTTTAAGCCAGCTTTTTCATATATATATGGGGCTAAAACGGCAGTGACTTTAAATTATTTTAGATGATTTTTTAAAAAATGCCCCAAATCCCTCAGACTTTCTTAAAGGACCATGCTGAAACCCCCTGGACAGCAGGACCCGACCACCGCAGCTTGCCCAGCACTCATCTCATCTGCCTCATTTACACTCTTAACGCCCTCCACCCCTCTCCCAACCTGCGGGGCTTTGCCTGACAACTCCCTGGGTCCAGAATCCTTTACCCCACCCCCTCTCATCAATACTTTTTCGAACAAAGCGACACATGGATAAATATATTTTTTTCTATACTCCCTTCCTTTCCTTTCTCCTGGGATACCCTCAGTCAGCCCTCTGCTCCCGCCCAGGTATCTCTGTCCTCCTCAGATCCCAGCCGTGGGGAGCGGACCCTGGTCAGACTGGGCTCACTCAACATTCCAGCATCACAGCCACAGGCGAGGAGCTCCTGAGGCCAGCGGCTCTGCACATACTGGACAGCGGCTGCGGCGCTAAATGCATAGAAGGAATCATGAGAACGAGAATAAAGTCTTCTCTGGAACCACTGAAAAATGCCACAGATACTTATCAGTCTGGGCAGATCACTACTGAGGATGAAGAAGTGGGATGGTCAGGGTAACTTAAAATATCTGCTAGTCTTCTGTTCTAATAACCCATAACTAACCAAGTAACAAATGAATGGCCATCACCTCTTTGATAATACCTATGTCAAATACCTATAATACCGTGGCCAAATCGTGTAAGCACTATTCATAAGTAAAGGTGTTAAATATTGTATTACAGCTACCATTTCACCACAGTGAAGGAATTTAAAGGAAGATGAATATGTATTTGAAAAACAACAATACTGAGTTATTTCCTGACAGACAGAAAAAGGTTACTTTCCCCAGTCATTCATTCAATCTACAACTATTTACCGTCTATGACTTGCTAGTAACAGTCCCAGCAAATCATAGGTGGTGAGCACAGGAGATGCTTGTCCTTATGTTCTATTTTCTAGTTGAAAGGAACAGATAATACACACATACCTGGTGGTGGTAAGTGCCCATACAGAAAAATAAGCAGGTCGGGGGTGTGAGGAATGCTGGCGGTGAGAGGGGCAGGGGTTTTCTTTCTTCTCGGGCGGTTCAGGAAGGCCTCCCCGATGAGATGACATCTGAGCAGAGCCCTGAGAGATGATGGCATGCCTTCCAGCACCCAGTTAGGAAAGGGGGGGGGGGGGGCGCAGAGAGCTCGCGGGGGGCACAGACCACAGCTCAGAACAAGCCAGGAGGCTGATGGAAGGTTTTAAGCAAAGTAACACCGTCGTTTTAAAAAGCCACTTTGGCTGCTGTGTCGAAAGCAGCCTGTGAAGAGAGAGGGGTTGAACTCCGGACACCGTCAGGGGCTACTGCAAGCAACTTGGAAGACAGGATGGAGGCTTTGACCAGGGCTGGGTGCCGCAGGTGGCCCAAAGCACTTGGTTTCTGAATGCATTTTGAAGGAGGAGCCGATGGTTTTACTGATGGATTGGAGGCAAAGGACATCAGACAAGACTTCAAGATTTCAGTGCAACAGCTGAAAGGATTGGGGGGGATAATCACAGGGAAACGTGTGTCTGAAGAGGAATGTGGTCAACCAGGTGTTTGGGGCACATCAGATTCTAGATGTCCATTAGAACATCCAAGAGGAGATGGTGACTACGCAGATGGACATGTAGGTCTGGAGTAAATAGGGAATCATCAGCATACCGATGGTATTTAAAGTCAGAAGACTGGATGAGACCCAAGGAGGGGCACAGACAGAAAAGATGAGAGCTTAGACATCATGGCCCTGGGCACCACGTATAGAGACTGGGGAGATGAGGAATGAGCAAAGGAGAGTGAAAAAGAATACCTACTATGTTCTAGGCTGGTGTTAGATGAGAAAACAAGTCTACCCTGCAGATATGCAGCATCACGCTGCGGGCTTCCGGGCTTCTCTCTCTAAAAACACAGACATCTGAAGAATTGCTCAGCAAGATCCCACCTCTCACTGTCATCAGTTTAACAGCATGAAACTATGTCCCAAAGAACTGTAAGATCCAACCTTAGGATAGTAATCAAGAAAACATAAATAAAGCAGCAAGCCGTCATCTATCAAATCAGTCCCAAATTAACATTCATACAGTTACCAGGTATAGTTAAGGATGTGCAGAAATACAAACTGTTCTACAGAACAATTTAAAATTATAAAGCAAAATTAACTTTCTAGGTATCTGCATATAAGATGATAGTGTCTATGCAAATTTGGAATACAAACTTAAAACCCACATGTTATGTGTGGATATGCACATGTATGGTAAATGAACTGAAAGAAAATCCTTAAGTGTGGTTACTGTTTGCTTCTCGGGAGAGTGACATGAAAAGGTAAGTAAGGGACATTGCACCTAATGTGTGATCTTTATTTAGCTTGCTTCCCCTCCCCCACCCCACCCCCAATACAATGAATTTAAGAGAAAGTCTTAAAGCAAATGAAAGAAAATATAATCACCAACTCTAGTGTGAATTCATGAGTGCATATAATAAAACTCTTTGTAATCTCAACTGTATTAAAAAAAAAACCTCAAAATATTTTTTAGAACGACAAAAGACAACAATAAAGGCAAAACAAGACCATTTGTTTCAAACAACAAATACTGACCATTTATTGCCTTCACTGCAAGCCTATAATAAAGCAAAAGTGAAGGAATATGTTTTGCTGGCATTTTATAAAGAAACATGAGGTCTCTGGAATGAAATAGCAGTTGGCAAAATCCACCGAAGTGCTGTAATTTACTATTCAATAAAAACCGTGAAAAAAAAATTAAGAGTATTACCAATAAACACCGTAATTAAAACACACACACACACACACACAGAAAAACAGGTAAAGCTACCTAGAGCTTTATCAGAGAATCTCAACTGCATTGGGAATGAGGCCATCAAGTTTGAGTTGTGACCTAAAAGCTGCTTCCATAGTTTCTGGAATGGGGCGAGAAACGACAAAAATGAATGGGAGATAATGTGAGATCATCATCAGCCAGCCAATTGGAATGGTGCTGATAATTCATGAATACCACACTTAATTCACCTATGGAAATCTGGGATATAAACACAAGCTTCCCTTGACAATTCAGTAGATTCTACAGACATTTACTTAATTTTGTAAGACTCATCTTCTTGAAAAAGTAAACCACTTGAGTATATATTATAATAATAATGCTTTTAACATTTATACCTTTTTCAGAAATTAGTGTTTCATGTTACAGCCCTTACTTTGAGCTTTTTCTAGTCTGTGGGTGATAAATATACTCACTGAAACCCTTACTCATTTTTCCTAGCTTTTTAATTCTGAATTGCTCAGTGCAACAGCAATAAAGCAAATAAATAATGAGAGATTTTTTTTCACCTAAATACTTATGGTAGTTAATTTACTGCAGGATTACAAAGAGCAGAAAATAAATCAAACAGACTATTTATATTAGAAGTAAATTATAGGTATATTAATTTTATTAAATGTGTGTCTTTAAACATAGACACCAACACAGAATTCAATTCCTAGCCATTCAAAAATCAGTTTTAATACTTCTGTTTCTAGGACAAAAATGTTACACATATGTTCATTTGACATATTACTTTTAAATCCTGATATTGCCATTCCCAATACGCATCAGAGTATCAAAGTGTCTACAAAACACTAAGAACCTCCTTTTTGTCCTAAGTTTGTTATAATTATCTTTTCCTTCTTTTAAGAACACATCCATTTATTGCCAATAATTAAAATCTAAGGCAATCCTTTCCTTATGCTTAAAATACTAAATCATATCAACTGTAGCACTTACGATATGAGTCACTTCTCTTGAATATTTAGAAACAAGTTCAGGCTGGTTCATCTAGTGTGTTAATTGTTGTCAGGTGGAATGAAAAGCATTTGCTTTTTTTACCTATGTTTTCAAAGATGTCTTCACCATTTTCTCTTTGGAAATTTTTCTACATCAAACTAGTACATACTAACTGAAACACAGCAAGCAGATAAATGCTTAATTTAGGGTATTTTTCAAAAACGCAATAGGACAACTTAAAAAAAAAAAACACCACACATATCTCTTTTGTTGCTAAATTCTTGGGTTAAAACCAAAAGTCTTGCAAAAATAAAATTCTACTGTCTGATTCGTCAGAACACATGAACAGGTTTATTTCTCCTCAAAGCTGGTTAGAGACAAATACTTCTAGTTGTTGAGCTAACATTGTTAAGAAAACAATCGGTTAACCTTTTCAAGATAATAAACAATTCGGGGAAGCAAACAAATACTTTATGTCACAAATATTTCCAGAGCAGCTGCCCTGAACAAGGTGCTGTGCTGAGAACTGTGGGTGGCCACGAGTATTATCCGGGCAAGAATTCTACTCATGACACGCTTGAGAATCTCAGTGAGGAGGTGAGCGAGGAAGTGTGTAAATAATAATAAAAACATGGCAGAAAGGGATTCATTACTTTCACGGAGCAAACTCTAGAATATTACAGGTGTCGAGAAAAGGGAACAATTGCTTTCCACGAGTGCTGTGGCAAGGGAAAAATCAGAGAAGGCTTGGTGACAGCGGTGGATTTGAGCTGGATCTTGGAGGAAAATAAGATTTCGACCGGGTGCAGACGGGGAGCCGCGGTTCTGCGGGGACCGAGCGCGGGGCCTTCAGGGAGCAGGGGACAGGCAGAGAGCCGGATCAGCGCCACGGGAGCAGGAGACTCAAGCGGTGGGACAGGCGAGAGAGAGAGATGAGGGATACAGGTGGAGAAGCGGGTGGGCGTCAGACTAGAAAGGGTTTTGAGGAATTACTTGGAGGTCAAGTGGCTCATACTGTGCTTGGTAGGCAAATGGAAACCAATGGAAGACTTGGAGCGGAGGGATAGTATGATCAGACACATGCTGCAGGAAGATTAACAACGTCAGTAGGGATAGATGTTAAAGGAAGGAAGACAAAGTAAAGATGGGAAACTGATCAGGAGTCTGTCACATAGGATAAATAAGAGGCAATGAAAATAGGAACTGGGCAGAGTCAGTGGGAATGGAAAGAAGAGTATGGATGCAAAAAAAAAAGAAAGAGTACACTGTAAATAGCATTTATGAAAAATATGGAATAAAGCCTTACCTGATTCTTCTGTATCTTGTTCATCTATTAAACCTACTGAGACGCCTAAATCCACACATTTCTTGCTATGTGTCTTGGACTTCATGTGTTTTGTCAGATTTCCTTAAGGGAAAAGAATGTTTACTAAGCTTACATAGTATTATTTTGCTATTGCATTTGTCAATACTGGCAAATTCCATTCCTATTTCAAGTGAAAGTACAGACTGTGGTTACACAATTCCAATGACTAAAATTTGTTCAAAAGAAAATACTGGCATCTGTATGTTGTAATAACCCTGTTACTAAGTAATAATCTCTCTTTCAGAGAGATTTATTATTCAGATTAATTATTAAGTAATAATCTCCTCTACTTTGATAATGTCTACCTCTGCCTTATGGTTTCTATTCTCTAGTCCTTATTTATCTCATAGAACATTTTATACACAGTTAAAATCCCTTTCAGATTGCACTGTGACCTGTGGTTTCTGAATTCTCCCCAGGCTGTGTCTGCTGGCTTTCCCTCATAGTATTTTATTTCCCTGTACACTTCGCAGTTTTTATTGTAAACTTATCTTGAGCAAGATGGTTCTGCATGGAGTTGTAAGTACCCTGGGCTGTAGACACATCTCTATATGTTGGTCTTCCAGTTGCTTCTGCCTGGGACTTTAACAGTTTCATCCCACTAATTCTGGATGAATCTGGGGATCTTGTTGGCATGCCATAGGTATAGGGATTTGTTTTTCAGCAGGGAGCTTTTCCCCTATGTGATCCAAAGACACTGGACAGGTGAGCCAGGCTTCTTTCAGAGGCCTCAGACTCCATTCCAGGACCGGTAGGAACCCCCAGGTCTGTGGGCATACATCTGGCTTGATGTGCCTATGGGGATTTTTTTTTGCCTCCCGTATCTGTTCACCATGCTAGTTCGGAGTTTCTTTTTTATCTCTGGTATCTGAGAACCTGTCTTTCTAAATGTCAAGCTTGGCTATCTATTCAAAAATTATAGTTAGTTTTTGTATTATAAATAGCATTTCTGTATGCTTGGAACAAGAGAAAGAATTTTGTGCATTAATTTCACTTCACCCTTCTGACTAAAAGTCTCCTAACAGTAACCCTAAAGGAGTGTTTCCTCTGGCAGCTGGTGTATTGACCCCTATAAGTGTCACCGGGTTACCCTGGGAAGCATTGGGCACACCGGCCAGAAGTGATCATTAATACAGGGAGAGAACTCAGATTCTCTAGAGGATAACAAGCAGCTTGAGTGGATAATGCCACACACACCCAAAATTGCCAAGAAGGGAAAATCACCTCTTTTGAAAAGAAACAAAATCTAAATGCTGGGTTTGGTGAGCAGGGGCATATTAGTATTTGAGAATAAACCTTTAGAAGAGCTAAACATGTCTGAATCACTGGTCCAGACTTGGAGCCAAATCTTGCAGTAGCCAGAAGACCAGCGAAACTGCAATATTTATAGAACTTCGATTCCACTAAAAATTCACTAAGCTGGTGGATCTGGTCACACCTGTTTACACCAATTATTGCACTAGTTAGTATGTACAACATCCCAGAATTTGGGGCTTAACGGGTTTAAGTGAAAGCGGGGGCCCGGACTAGATACTAAGATCCGGCAAACCCTGATCTCTGTGATTCTAGAGATAATGTCCAGCTTAGATGACTTGGCCATGTCTGACATTTATTTTAAAATAAAGCACGAAGCAAATAGGCCGACATGTTAACAACTATTAAAAGATGATGGGTATACTGGTGCTCATTGTACAAATATCTACTTTTCTGTACACTTCAAAATTTTCATATTAAAAGTTATGACTAGTTTTCCCATCTTATTGTGGCTGAAATTACCATTTATAAGTCAAAACACTTTCTAGTATGATGACAATATTACAAACCATATTACAAGGTCCACTAATAGTTCTTTCAAAATGCTTTTGTTCCCTAAATAGATAGTCATAGAGGTCATTTGTTTTCTAAGAGGTAGATGTACAATTGTAAGGAGGCAAATTTGGGAATATAAGTTTTTAATAAGCATATTTTCTCATAACAAGCTATTACTTATTATTAACCAACTGTGTAAATAATTTAAAATAAAGCAATTTGCATTTCATATGCAGAACATGCATATTAGAATGCAAATATCCCCTAGCAATGCTGTAAACTTGCTGCATTAATTTAACACAATACATTTTTCAACGGGTTTAATAAACATTCATCTAAATCCTCTGGAAAGCAGGAAAGCTTTTGTTTCTGGGTTCCTATAGCTATATATAGAGAGAGCCCAACTTTCTGTGATATATATGGGGCTAAACCCTGTAGAGATGCAAGCTCAATGTGTATTTTCTGCTGATTGACCTTTAAAGTAGAATGAAGACAAATCAATTAAAACTGATCTGAAAATGCATTCATAAAATAAACTGAGAGGACAAATGATGAAGCACAGACTTATAAGCATGACCACCAGAAGCATCGAGGTCTAGGAGGCCAGAGCACTGCTATCTTTGTACACTCCTATTTATGGGGCATGCCAATCATATCACTATTACTTTCTGTTAATAGACACATCCAATAAGTAGTAGAGGTGAACTGCCTAGGAAAACCAAATCAATCAGAGTAGGGCAAAATCTACAGTCTCATCAAAAAGCAAGTCTTTTATTATTTAGCTGCCTTTAAAAGGTACCATGGAATCTGTTCCACATACATTCACAAAAGGTAGACTTCTGCAAGGAAGCTGACCATAGAAAAGAGAATTGCCCTGAGGAGAATAGGGAAATAGTGAATTTCTGACATTTTCTTCACCAGTCTCCTTAGCTCGGGTAGCTTTCTTTAAATAAGTATTTATCACATAATTCCAATCAACAATCTGACAAAACAAAGTTTAATGTAAACTCATGCATGCGGCGTGTTTGAGAAATGAAAGACAGGAAGACTGCTGACACGCACTGCTCCCTCTTCACGGATCACTATGCCCCGGCCACCATTTAACAGGTATTTATCTAAAATTCTACATGACGCTGGTTTGAGTTTCTCACTAGGATTAATACTTGGTGATTCATGAAATTTTTCTCTACCAAGAAATCTCTGTGGTTCCATTTGGTTTTCAACATCTATATTTTCCTTCCTTTCTTGCCCTTTTAAATATACCTTTAAAATATCCTGATTCCATTCCCTCCTTCTACTGAGAAACACCCATTTCACATTATACCTTGATCCTCTTTATTTGGTAACATCACTCTGTACCTGGTCATCTTTTATTTGTAAATACTGGCCTATTGCTGATCTCCTGGTCTCACATTGGAAATTATTTAACAGACGGGCATTTCTTAATCATTAGGAACAAAACCAGTGTCAAAGTCATGAATTGGGTTAAAAGATCAAAGCACTTAATCCTATCAAAGCCTTCCCACAAGATCAGAAAATCATCCTGAAATGCACTCTCCACTACTAGAAGGAACTCCTCTATACACCACAATCCAAGAAAGACAGAATCACGGTTGCTCCCAACTCATGATTTCTTGAAACTTTAGAAATATTCAAGGTTATCTGGATCACGGTTTTGTCTTCCCCCCATCACTCCTGTTTCAGGTATTACTGGCATTTAAGGAGAGCTAATTAGAAGCTACTTAGTTGCTATACACTATAACTCTCCTTAAATGCCAATAAACAGTAGCCAAAAAAGGTAATAAACTTTGCTGAAGAAGTGATCAATCTTTAAAACAAAAACCTCAAAGTCAACCAATATAATAAGAAAAAAGCAAATGTTAACTAAAAGGGATAAAAATAAAGTAGTTCTGTGTAAAAGTTACTGATTAAGTATTTTTCATAGATTTTGTCCTTTCAGACACATAATTTTATGATCACACTGCCTTGTATTTGACAGAGTCTTATTTTGTAAAGGGTGGTATATGAAATTGAAGCCTCAAGCAACTAATTTTTATACAATAATCCATAAACAAGGAACCTAATGGAGAAAGCAAACATTTTACAATAGTGCATTCATTATATGTAACAGGAAATTTGCAGAAGGTAAAATTACCTTAACTATAATAAAGCCTTACAATTTAAATAAAAACATATAAAGAGTACAGAAATGGTACTAAATGTAACTTTAATTACTAGTTCTGAGTTCTATAAACATTAAACAGTATAAAAGAAAACTTTTGAAACTGAAATTCAACAGAATTTGGGTAGAAAAAAATGTTTCATGAAAAAACAAATGGCTATGCATGACTAAAATTAGATAATAAAACATGAATGTAATCAGTATAATTTTACTGTACTTATTAATTTTTGTTTTTAGTCTTTTAGCACTGAAATGCATTTACTTGTGATCACAAAAACTTCTTTTTCTTCTTTAGCCCCAAAATAAGTAATTTTGAAAATGTATTAGTCATCATGTTATGCAACTATAATTTGGGGAGTAAAAGAAAAAAAGGGCAGTTACTCCTTTTCGAATGTCATATTTACAACATATATTCTAAAAGTGTGTAATTAAAATCTGAGGTCTAGATATACATAAAGAAATAAAAACATGATGCTAACAAGGTATAATTTATATTGGTCTATTTAAACTACTGCATCGTTGGTCAAAGAATATGTAAAGCTGGGTCTTAGCTCTACTGACTTAATGCATATAATAAAGGACCATGAAGCAATGTCAGCTCATACCTTTAGTCTTAAAGGAGAAGTTACAGTAAGTGCAGTGGTAGGGGCGGACATCTGTGTGGGTTCGTATGTGTTTCTTTAACATACTAGGTTTCTTACAACGGATTCCGCATTCTTCACAAATGTACTTTCCTCTTCCCCTGCCTCGGACATATACATACTCTTCATTTGATTTATATCTAATTTAAAGAAAAAAAAATGAATAAAGCAATTGGATACTACGCCTTGGAAAAAATACTGATGATTAAAATTCAACCTAAAAAATAAAACAAGGCACAATTTTTACACTCAATCAATATAAATGTTATGCACATACAAGTAACAGAATATTCCAGCTTTTCACAGCAACACAGTATTCTAAGAGCTAATTCAATTCAAGCAACTTTATTCAATATCAGGTTTAATTTTAAAATAGTTCCTCTAAGTCACTTGTCTAAAAGTTTTGTTATAGTTAAATTCAGTTACAACTATAAGTACTGAAATATTTCTGAGCTTCATTTTAACTATAATTGGCTGTTATGATTTTTCTCACAACCAAATTCACAAAAATATCAAACAGGCAATTAATTCATCTCTCTTAGCAGATTTTTCCAGGCCATTCCTTATTATGAATCAATGTGAAACCCAGGGTTCACTCTGAAAATTTAGTGTTCAGCTGCCTCCTAGAACCTACAATGTTTCCTCAATAGTTACCATTTTCTTGATCAAAATGGAGTTATTTAACATAATACCTAACATATATTTTGCCATGAAGATTCTGTTAATAAGCTGAGAAACTCTGCAACATTTATATAAAATTGGCACTAGTAAGTCTTCATTCACATGAAAGCAAATGTACATTTAAAAAGTAAGTTTAAATGTACATTTAAGAAGTAAAATTTGTACTTGCCCTCCATCAAATATTTTAATTCTTCTTGGTTCACTTTTGATTAAGGAATTTTCTTTATCTTGCTCACTGTTAATTTCAGAGGCATCTTTACTGCTGAATTCAACTACTGTGGACTTTTGATTACCTAATGCTCTCTGAAAGGGAAAAACAAAAAAAGAGAGACACTAATTTAATAAAGCTGAAAACACAAACATGCTGATGTTTCACTTGGAAATTAAAACACGGCAGAGTACAGTGCATAAGGTTAGCTTAATGGAAGGCATTACAAGGACGTAACAGCTTTAAAGGTCATTGCTTTCTCTACTTTATCTGTCAGAATCACAGTGAACTGATAAATCTTATTGGATTTTAAAATTCCACCACATTCCAGTGACACCCCCAAATAAAGACTCTATAACTCTCCCACCCTGGTATCCAATGAACTTAATAGGAATTAAAAAAATAAACTAAATATTGTTCTTAGAGCTAACCAACCCCTCACGTTACAGCCTAAGCATACTTGTTAAAGAGTTTACTCTTTAAAGATGGAAAATAGCTAGCTACCCCTGATGGCATAATGTCTCACACCCTGAAAAAGACAAGTAACTCCCCCTCAGTGTCAATGTGCTGTGAAGTTAAGGCAGAAGCCCTGTTTCCCAATATTTTAGCCTCCTCTTCCCCATCATTTTAAACCATAACTAGATGTCTTCTCTCTATCCTCTCCAAATTTGCTGAACACTGATGACTGTGAATTATACATCACAGGTCAAAAGTTAGGTCTTGGCCCCATACTCCTTAAATCTCTAGGAAAAAACGTTCTGAACACGAGAAGAACGAGCAGTGTGGCCTCTCCCCGCCAAAACGCGCAGAGACACCGTCTCGTGACCTCATACAGCCGCCTACGCCCGACCACTGAGCCCACTCCCCGCTCACTCTGCCCTCAAAGGCCCCCGGGAGGCGGGCAGCACTGCTAGAGCACGTCCCAGGGCAGAAGGACCCTGTCCACGGTCAGTGTTAACGGCAAGGGCACCAGCTCCAGTCCTCTGGCCTAACCCCAAATAAGGCCCAACTTTCCTGCTCGAGGGCCTCCTGATTCCAGCCTCCCCTACAAGCTTCCTCTAAGAGTCACACCAGCAAGCAGCCGGCTATCGTACTGCGATGACAGTTAAGCGATGACAGGGTCTGTGTCCCATGGACAGAACAGAGGGCCAACGCGACCTCACCAAGAACCCCTTTGGGAAGGCCCCGTCCTCAGAAAGCCAGGGATAAAGAAGAGCAGCTGGCCTGAGTGTCTCAAAAAGGTGGTGTGAAGAGGTAATGACACGGAGTCTGACAAGTACAGATGCAACTGTCTCCTCCGTTTCTGGCAAACACATCCGGTTTCCCTGCAATCTGGAATCTATATACGCACACTTTTCCTTGATTTTGTACCTTTAACAGTAGTAATCCTATTTCTTACCTTCTCAGTACCAAATTCTCACTTATCTTTTGCTCACATTCTTGCTATCAAATCTCATTTCTGTTCACCAGTGAGCTACATGCCAAAAGCTTTACTATTTTCTTAAGTCTATATGCTTAACCACTCTATCCACTATATGTTGTTGACACCTCCTTTCTTTTAGCATCTGTCTATTCTTTTCCATTTTGAATTATAAATACATCCACATTTGGGTGAGTGAACCTTCAAGCCAGTAGCCAGTTCCCCGAGGTCACCAGTCCACGTAGCTCAAGCCTCAGGGACATCAGACCATTCACAGTCCTGATACCATGCTCGTCCTCTTTGTCTTCTGACCTCTTAGCTCGAACAATTCTCCTTGAAATATCTTCTTTCTCGCCCTGTGTGATACCACTTTCTCCTAGTTCCCCTCCTTTTGAAATTCTCTTTCAGTTCCAATGGGGACTTTCTTCATTCATTCAACCCTTTAAATAGTAGGGATCTTGGGATCCGTCCCAGGCCCCTCTCTCTTCTTCACACTCTTCCTGAGCGATCTCATTAACTGCATATATGCACTGAAGGATCTCTACACCTTCCACTCTTTCCCAGCTCCAAATCCAGGGTGTGCACTTCCCAAGGCATTTCTGCCAAGCACTCGGCACTGAAGGAGAGCTAGTTTTCATAGGTGCTTCAGGAACATCGATAAATTAAGCTCTGTTTAAACTCTCATGCTCAAGTCTCATTTTCCATCTGATTTAGTAGACGTAGAGACTGAGCATCTGAAAATTAAATTCTGAGTGGTCTGGATGCACCCTCCTCCACTGAGAAAGTATCAACGGCTCTCTACCACCATGTGCATTCTTTGGTCTTTATTTACAGTTCCAACTTCAAACTAGGTCAGTGTCTGAAACTTCCAACACCTTCTAGCCATGCTGGACTCCTCGGGGTTCTTTAAATGAACCAAGTTCTTTTTCACTTCCACATTATTTAGCAGACTATTAAAATTTCTCACTTCTGTTTGCTTGAAAAAAAAAAAACAAACTACTTTTTTTTCTTCCTTAAAGATTCAGCTAAAGTATCACCACTCTTGGAATATCTTTCTTTTATTCCTTGAGTTACCTGGTCATGTTAGAGACTTCCTTCTTTTAAAGTTGTATACACTTCTATTATAATACTGATACTGTGACTGTTGTCATATTGATAAATAAATATTTAGGAACCTGTACAACCTGTACAGATCAAGAACTTGATCTATAATTCTGAATGTCCAGAGTCCAACCTAATACCCTTATTTATGTATTTATTCTTAATCATTTAAATGATTTCCTCATTTCATAAAGCCAACAACTCTAACAAGATTTCACCAATAATCCAAACTTAATACTTTTATGACTTTTCTGTACAAATCTTGACCAAATCAACTTAATAATCAAGTGTATAATTATTTTGTGAATCTTTCCTCTAGTAGTAAGATGATTCTCAGAGCTACATTGGACAAGATATGGGATCAGCATAGTGAGTGTAGGGCAGTCAGATTTGCATAAAGCAAGGATGAATGGCTCTCTGCTTCTATTTTAAAATGAAACAGAACAATCTCCAATATTCACACCTCTGTTCCCCTTCATTAGCAGGGACAAAGCATAAACGTAGTCTTCTGTCACCTAACAAGAAAAACAAATCCTTAGTATAAGAGGAAGATGAAAGTAAAAATATGATTAATATGTACCATTAAGATTTAAATTTCGACCAATAGAAAAAAAGTGCTCAGGGCAGGTTATCACTTTCAAAATGCTTCAAGACAGAATCACTGAAGGCACTCTGGGTAATCTTGATCAATAGAGCTCCCTGGGTAAACTTATCACTTTCTTTCAAGTAACTCTACACTTAGCACAATCTGTCATTCAAAATTAAAATATAACCTCCAACTGAAATGTTTGCAGGCATCCAGACAGGTGGAAACTAACTTGCACAGACTCTTTCTGAAGATAAAGGATATTTCAAGTACCTTGCTTAAGTTGCTTTTCCACTTGCTTGAATAGACCAGTAAGTCTGACTTGAAATGGGTGGTTATTGCTTGACAGTATAGAGATTTTCCGGTCTTCTGCTTGGAGTTCAGGAGAGAAAGAGCCACTTTGGTTGGCAGGCCGAGTGGGTTTGGATCACTGGCGCTCACGGCCCAGTCGGTGTAGGCCGAGGTTTTCTGGTCCGTCTGCGGCAGGTGCAAGGCCCTCTGTCTCATCAGGTAGCACCACGTGAAGCTGGTGGCCGTCTTCAGGCTGGGGAAGGACACGGACGGCTGTGTGTCGCCAGCCTCACACGTGGAAGGAGTCGTGGCCGCAGGCTGACTCTGTTCCTGGACGTTTGCTTTGTCGCCTGGATCTTTAACCCCTGGAGACTTCCTTTCTGGGCGGTCGTCTATGGATTTCAAAGGAGAAATGTGAGTTTTCTCTGCAGGCACAGCTGGGCTTCCAACTGTCGGCGTCAGCAACGCGGCTGACGGGATGCTTTCAAATTCCTGCAGTTCTTTCACAGGTTCTCTAGCCACAGGCTTGCAGTGTCCTGATGACAAGTTATCAGCTGGTGACACAGCGGTCAAGGGAAGAGCCTCGGTACTGACTTCAGGGTGAGGAAAAACATCCTGCTCCCACGCCACAGCTTCAAGGGGCTCCGTGGTGCAAACCTGCCTCACCAGCACATGCTTCTTCTGTTTGCTGCCGTCAGGAGCTCTTGAACCCCCCGCTTCCAGCGGTCTCGTGTCTGTCGCACAGACAGCTCCGTTTTCATCCTTGGCTCGCTTCTGGTGCTTTTCCATGGCAATGTCTAAACTATTTGCTGGGGAGAGCATCCGTTTACTGGAAGCTGAAGATTCTTGTTGTGGGGAAAGTCTCCCGACAGACATCTTTGGTGTTGTGGACGAGGATTCTGCTGCAGATGGGTTTTGGCCCATCTCTGAAAAGACAGGTTGGCGGATGAGCTCTCCGTCTGGGTTTGGCAAAGCATTCCGGGGATCGTTTTGCGGTTTTGGTACAGAATTTTGTTCTTCGCTGATTGGCACCATACTACGATTAGCCTGGCAAATCGGCTGATTGGAGAGATCCTGGGTCACTAGGATTTGTGGCAGAGGTGTGACTGCAGCGAAACAGTATGCGGGGACCTGAGTCTGCAGGTGCGTGGACAGCGTCAAGGACGTGGGCACCTTTGGCACCTGACCGCCGAGAGCCCCGACTTTCAGGGCTGGCGGAGGACACGAGTTAGATGTGGCTTCTGCTAATTTGGCTGGTAAGGTCAGTGAGGTCGCACGAGGGGCGGCCCCGGCTGGATCTGAAAGAACTTGCTTTGGCAGAGGTTGCACAGGATTAGAAGCACAAGGCTGGCTCGAGGTGACCACGGGACACTGGAGCTGGTACTTGGGAGCAAAGCAATCCTCACTTTGAGAAGGTACACACCCATCGGGGCTTGCATCTGGTTTGACGCTCTGTGCTGAAGATACCTGCAGGGACGTCTGTGTGTCTGGGTGGTTAAGGGGCACGTGGATTTGATTCAACAAGTGGATACCGAGAAGCTGTGGGACGGGAAAGAGGTTTGGAGAGTGGGAACTTGCCGTTTCTGCTCGCACGTCCTTCACTGGAGTCTGGGAGTGCAAAGTGTTTGCAGGAAACTCGGCTGAAACTGGGTGAGTGAGCTGAAGCCCCTGCAGTGGCACTGTGCTCACAGCCGGACGGGCGATGGTCTGAAAAGACAATGGGTTCCCGGGAGCCAGCGGATTCTCCGGAGCGATGTTTAAGGAGATCTGCCGTATCAGTGGGCCCCTCCGTCTTTCCAAGAGGGGCACGTGCCCTGCGACTCCCATGCCGGAAGGAGATGTTGGAGGATGCGATTCGGCCGGTGGTGTCTTCTGAGATGGGGCGATGCTTCCACAGTCGAATGACTTGCTTCTGAAATCGGACACCTCCATGGACGTCTGCAGGCAGTGAATCTGTTCCGACGCGGCTCGCCGCATCTCCCGGTGACACCCCGGAACACTCAGGGTGTTAGAGCCAGCGGGAATCAGGAGGAAGTCTGCTTTGTGCAGAAAGTCAATTTTGGGGGAGGCCTCAGTCTTAGAAACGTCCTCCACATCTAGGGAGGCAGAGAAACTCGACGTGTGTGATAAACTACTGTCCCTGCTGAGACTCCGGGAGAGCGTGGAGTCGAAACTCGACTCGGCGGAAGAGTGCTCCATCTCGGCCAGGCGCAGCCTCTTCTTCTTGGGCGGCAGTTTCTCCGTCGGCAGCTTGGACAAGGTTTCGCTCCGCTGAGGCCAGCTGAACTTCTCCGACTTCTCCGGATCATGGCCTTGGCCTTCCAAGTCCCGATCTGGCTCTTCGGTGACCAGGATTTCTGGGACTTGGATGCTGTGCTGCCGAACGAGTCTGGAGGGCTGTCCGAGCACGTGCCGCTCACCTGAGATCTTTCTGGAACCGTCCTGAAGTTCCCCTCTCAGAGCATCGGACAGCGCAGGCTGGTGGGGCTGTGACGTGTGCCGTAGAGGGTGGCCTTCCTCTTGGGAAATTCCTCCGACGCTCAGAGATCCCGGCTTGCCCGTTCTCAGCTCCTGGAAAGAAACTGGGGACGCACCTTCGCCAGCCTCCAGCTTGTCAAAGGCCCCGGGCCTACCGAGCGAGTTTGTGTGTTGGATGACCGAGATGCCGGCCCCGTGTCTCTTGGGCTCCGCCCTGTCCTGGGCAGTGGAGCTCATCGGCTCTTCCAGGACGGACGACGGCTTCGGGTCCCGGGACTGGCTGGGGCCTCTGGGCCCCAGCTGAAGCTGGGTGGCCTGCCGCTGGAGGTTTCGAGGCTGCAGCTCACCAGGTAGGGCAAGGTTCTGCTGGGACAGACTGGGAGCTGGGCCCAGCATGCTCTGAGACCGGGAGCCCTCAGAGCTTTTCGGAGGAGCTCCACTCTCGTTCTGCTGAAGCTCGTCGTCATCTCCGACGCTTTTCATTTTCCTCCTCTTCCGGATCTGGGGCGTCTGTTCCCAGACCCCAGTGGCCCCGGCGACCCGATAGTGCAGGATGGGCGTCTGCGCCCCGCCCAGCACCGGGCTGTGCTCGGGGTCCCGCACAGGGACCTTGGTCTTTGGTCCGTGCAACTCTGAACAGTAAAATTTCTTATGGTTTTCGAAATTTTCCAGTTTCCGATACCTGTTCCTACAGGTCTCGCACTCAAACATGGTCCCTCGCCCTTGGTGAGACTTCTTCTTTTCCAAGTGTGAGCCCGGGGCTGGAGGCTTGCTCCTTGGGGCTGCTGTCTCCCCGGCGGGGCTGCCTCCGGCATGGCTCTCCTCCCAGGGCTGTCCGGCCCCGAGAACATGGTTTTCGCTTGCTGAGGAGTCTTCCACCGCTGCTTGTCTCACCAGGGTGCGGGGATGTCCACTCTGGGTCACAGAAGGGTTAGGTCCTGGTACAAAGACATCATCGTAGAAAGCGCCAATTTTGTCATCAAAGGACTGACTTCCTCTCAGCGGATGCGGGGCAGGGATGATGCTGGCGGGCACTGCAGAGTACCCGGTGGTGGGCATGGAATTACTCCTGGTGATGGGCAGGCAGTCAAGGGAAGGTACGGACAGAAGAAACACTTGCTTAGATTTCTCCGTGGGGGTGAAAGGGGACTTTGGTATATCAGAGCTCGAACTTGTTCTCCGTCCCATTGGCTTCAGGTCAAACTGGAAAGAGTCCTTAAAGATGTACGACTTGGGGGAATCGATGCTTCCCCGGCGGGAGAGGGAGGTCCTCCGGGGCTTCACGCTGTCCAGCTGCTTGTCATCCACCAGGGCCTCGTTGTCGGAGATGAGCTTTGAGATCCGCTCCTCCAGCGTTTTCGTGGCCAGCGGGGGGCGCATCTGACCCGGGAGGAGGGGTGCTTTTTCACCCGCGGGAACAGCAGAGGCTGCTGCTGTGCTGCCCCGCGGGGTCGAGGGCCCGCTGTTCTTGGCAGAGTCCTGCTCCGGGGCGGGTAGCGTCCTGGCAAAGGGGGTGGGTGGACTCACGGTTTGGTCGGCGCTTTCAGATCGGGAAAAGTAGCCCGAGTCCGTACTTCCCAGGCTGCGAGGACTCAGCAGTTTTCCTTGCTGTTCCTGGCAGTAATCGGTGGCCTGCTGCCTCTGCAGCTGGGCATGCGCTGTGCCCACAGGGGACTCCGGCTTTCCGTCGGGCTGACTTGGGTCGCCTTTCTGATGGGCCTTCTCATCTGCCTCCAGGGAGGACACCCAGGAAGGGTGGGACAGGACCCGGGTTCCCTGAAGGTCTTTCTGTGCACCAGGGAGCTCAGGCTTGGAATCGGTAACCTTTGGGCTGTCAACTCTTAAAGGGGACACGCTGATGGGGTGGACCACAACCTTTGGTAACTCTGCCGCGGCCTGTGATTCTGAAGACCCGTCCTGCGGTGCAAAGTCACCGACCACGCGCTCGGGATTGCTTGGAATGGAACCTGATTTTGGTAAAGCTTCCGAGCTGGACAGCATTCTTATCATCTGCGCCGGCTGCAGGTCCACGGAGCCCGGGTCGTTCAGCCTCTCGTCGCCAGCGCCATCCTCTTCGCTGTCGCCACTGTCTTCCACGTCTGAATGGATGCTAAGTGCTTTGGCGGACTCGGGTGACACGAACAAGCCGCCAGCATCCGGCTGCAGGACGAGGCCCAGTTTGATAGTGTGTGCGTGGGACTTTTTGTGCTTGTACAGGTTGCTTTTAGTCTTAAATGAAAACCCGCAGGTCACGCAGGGGTAAGGGCGCTCTCCGGTGTGGGAGCGGATGTGCTTTAGAAGCACGCTGGGCTTCGCACAGGCTCGGTTGCAATACTCACAGATATATTTTCCTTGCTTTTTTGGCTTCTGATCTTTCAGGAGAAGACTGCACATTTGCTCCACGCTGTGATTAACCACAGCGGCGACAGGGCTCGAGTTGTAGATGGGCGTGGGGGGTGACTGTGTGGAAGGCGCGGGGCTCACCGGCACCGGGGAGGCAGCGTCCACTTGCTGGTTTGGAGGGGTGACCTGAGTGCGGCCGGGGAGTGACGTGGCTGCAGCGGTGTAGATGTGTTCAAGCTGGGCGTTCTCCTGGCTCTGCAGGCTCGAGAGGGGTGGGGCGAAACCCGAACACGCGGGAAGCTGCTGACTTTGCGGGCTGGGTTTAGGCACGGGGAGTTCGTGTATGTGATACGTGGGAGAGGCGGCCGGGACTGCCGCTGGGTCCTTCCTCTGAGCGGCGGACATCGGCCCAGAGGGGTACGAAGTCCGAGGCGGCGGCGGCGGCGGCTGCGGCTGCAAGGGGGCGGCCGCGTTCGGCAGGCGCACGTCAGGGGCCTCCTGCGGGCCGCCGTGCGGGTGAGCCGGGGCGCGTGCGGTTTTATTTGGTCTCAGTTTTTCGATCTTCGCGGCACACGGTGAGCCCTTCTGCGACAGGGTGTTCAGCTCTGGCTCCATGGCCTTCAGCAAGACGTCGAAGGCGGTGTTTGCAAACGAGGAGGGCGGGGAGCTGCGGCCGGAGGAGACCGGACCCTCGCGGCGCTCGGCCTTGCCCTTGCCGGGCGGGGACCCGGGGTCACGCTTTCCCTCGGGGACGCCGGCCTTGGCGGGGTCGGGGCCCTCCGACCTCCATCGGCGCGGCTCGGACGGCTGCTGCGGCAGAAATGGGGGCTTCCGGGGACAGACGGGGGCTTCAGGCTTGGGGGCCCCGGCGGTCAGCCCCGGGGTCTCTCCGTTGTGTTTGGTCAGCGGCCTCCCCGCGGCCTTCGCCGGGCTGTGGCTCTGCTTCTTGTGGGGCTCCGCCGCGCCCGCGAGCACGGCGAATGGGGACTCTTCGGTATTCTGTCTGTGTTTGGCCTGGAGAGGATTTCTCAGAGGGGATTTGGGTATTTTTTTCAGGTGATTCTCCGCTACAATCTTTTTCCGTTTCACCCCTTTAAGCGATTCGGAAGTTCCTTTGATGCCAGCCTCTAAGAGTTCTGTTCAAAAAAAGGAAAAAAGAGAACCAATTGGCAAAATGGTACGCACACCAATTATGATTTTTTTTTTAAATTAACATAGTTATGACAACTGAAGAAGGCAGTTTAAGGAAAGCCCGTTTTGGATAAAACTGCATTCTAGTATTCTGGTGATAAGCTGGCCATCAAAAATCTGTTGACCTTACTATATACATTTCTAGAACGCTGTGTTCCTCTCTTGACCTTCATCTCACCAAGGTCCTGGGTGTTTTGTTTCAAAACAAAGTTATCCTCCACCTTCACCCTTGCAGCTGAGGACCCTACGATGACAGTCTGAGAGAGGTGACCCACAAAGAAGAAAATTCAACTTTTTCATGCTGGGTATTTGTCTTTTCACATTTAGTATCTTTTACAGCAAACTTCTCAGTATGTTTCTAAAATAATAGCATTGCTCCAAAATAGGCAATACTGATATCCTATGGGCTTCCCTGGTAGCTCAGCTGGTAAAGAATACGCCTGCAATGTAAGAGACCCCCCTTCACGTCCCATTCGATTCCATATAATGATCATGGGATATTCACTAGTAGAACTGTGATGAATTGCAAATATAGCAATTATATCCATAAACAAAAATATGAAAGTAAAATAATACACTTATTAGTGACTCTAACAACAAAATTTTAAAGTCAGAATGATGTAATGGCCTTTAGTAAAAAAAAAAAAAAATCACCACTTTAATTGAACAAAATATTCAATGGCTACATTTCTTTGCTGTTAATGATAGCTGAGTAGGTAGCTAGACAGAGCTTATCATAGGAGAGAAGAGACGAAACCACCTCCATTTCCCCCGTGTTAAACCACCATTCAAATGGCATCAACCACCCATAATCGCTGTCAACTATTGTATTTTTGAGCAATAATTGCTTGCCATAATTTAGTTTCTTTTGATTTTGTTGGATCCTCAGGCACATCAACAAAAATTACTCAAGCTTATATTACTTACTTATAAGGAAGCCAAATACTGTAAATTCTCATTATTTTCAAATAGCTGTTACAATGCACCTATTTGAAATTCATATTAGACCCAAATGGCTACACCAAAATAACTACTTTGCATTAACTGAAGAATTTACATAAAATAAAAATTTCTAGTCATCTTTTGACATCAGTTTATGTGCACTCATGTTTTAATTTAATGAAAAAAAAAACATACTAATCCACTAAAGATATATTTAACCACTACAATCAGAGAGGCAAATAAAAGGAGGGAAGGTATGATGAAAATACTTGAGCTAAAGAAAACTAGAAAAAAAAAAAAAGAAGGTATCAGTATTGTTGATAGAAGCAAAGTCTCTCAGTCGTATCCCACTCTTTGCAACCCCGTGGACTGTAGTCTTCCAGGCTCCTCCATCTATGGAATTTTCCAGGCATGAGTACTGGAGTGGGTTGCCATTTCTTTCTCCAGGGGGTCTTCCCAACCCAGGGATCGAACCCATGTCTCCCGCATTATAGGCAGATGCTTTACCATCTAAACCACCAGGGAAGCAGTATTGTTGATACCTCTACAAAATGACATTAAGCAAATCTTTTTGATTCTTCAACCCACTCAGTTATAAAATGGTATTTCCTCACTGGCTTTCCCTCTTCAAGACGAATGCAGTAAAGTCAGTTATGTATTTGGTGCCTCTCATTAACTACACAAGCGAGAGGGCGAAATGAAAAATGATGACCAGCATCTTGGGTGAGAAGTTTCCCCACTCACTCCCCAAGAATCTGGAGGTGGGCTAAACAAGAGTGTGGGCCAGTAAGTTGTTAAAATAGACGCAAAAACGGCAGAGCAGCCACTTGGAGGAGCAGCAGCTGCCAGCTCGGGTGACGGTCAGAGCAAAACAGAGGAGACTGGAAAAACCTGCCCACGCCAAGCCCATCCACAGCCCAGTGTGGCCTGAGCCTTGACTGGGGTGTGAACATGTTTATTTTATATTTTGCATACTCTCTGGAATAAGATTTTATTTTTAGGTAAAGCTGTTTGTCCAAAAAAAAAAGGAGTTAAACGATGGCTTACACTCCAAAGGAAAAAAAAAATTGCACAACTTCAACTCACAGGCAAATTACCAAGAAATACCAAAGGAAGTTTTAAAGGGGACATTCTAAGTATATGAAAAACAAAAAAGACAATTCTATTTTGTATTTAAAGAAAGTGAAGTTGAGATGAAGGGGAAGGAATGACTCAAGGTTCCTATTTCTTTATAGAAATCATTCTTCTAAATGTGAAAAAAACACATTTTAAACAGATTTTATGAACCACGTTTCAATTCTAAATGAAGACCCCCCTCATCTCTCTCTGTTGAATGTTTAGAACATTTACACTCTATTTGCATAGTTGTTTACTCTTTGTTCTCTGAATTTTAATACCTGGTGCTAATACACCATTTCTTTCCTTCAAAAGCGTGTACAGTCCTTTGCTTTCTGGCGGTGAAGCTTATAAAGAGAAGCCTGCTGACAGCGTAACAAGTAGTTTCTCCTCCTTGAGGTGACTTGCCTTTTTTCTGCCTGAGTGTCTGCAAGAACGTTTCTTTTCAAAGTCTAATAACAAAACTAGTAGTCAGCTCCGAAATGACCACTGTACAACTTTGAATTTTTTTTTTTCCTGGAACACAATGAACCTCTAAAAGGAGATACATTTAGTTTATTTCAGAAAAGTTTTCTTTTATTATTTATTCAAATACATTTTCTGGCCAAGTTTTTTTCTTTGGGGTGGGCTCTTTTACATTACTGACATCAATTATCGTTGTGCAGGACCACCCTTATGATGATTTAAATTGCTTCCATCTTTTTGTTTCTCTCCTTTGCTTTTTCTAGAATAATCTAAAGCTTTTCCCCTTACATGAGTAATTTGATTTTTAGGCCATTAAGTTCCTGTTCTATCACTTTTGTTAGTTTTTGACCGACATTGTTTTGTTCCCTAAGTTCCATATTTTCCATGTCATCTCATTTTATTGCCTCATATTATGTGTGACTGTGTGTGTGTGTGTGTGTGTGTGTGCGCGCGTGCATGCGCACGCACACAAACATGCATGCTAATCGCTCAGTTGCTCCAACTCTTTGTGACCCCATGGACCGTAGCCTGCCAGGCTCCTCTGTCCATGGGATTTCCCAGGAAGAATACTGGAGTGCTATTTCCTGCTCCAGGGGCTCTTCCTGACCCAGGGATCGAACCCCAGTCTCCTGTATTGCAGGTGGATTCTTTACTGTCTGAGCCGCCAGGGAAGAAGCCCACTGTGGCTTTAAATAAATTTATTATCTTACAAGTTTAAAGAAGCTTAAAAAATGCTTCTGTTTCTGAGATAATAATTTCTTTAAGGCTGAACTTTTGGTCCTTCTTTTTAAACTCTGCTTATCTATTACCTGAAATCATGGGGAATCACAGTGGGTAGTGTTCAATGGAGAATATGATCCCAACAGTGTTTTTCTGAGCTGTGTTCACGCTTCTAAGGTTTTGTTGGATCTCCCTTACCAATCCCCCTGTTTAAGGAATAAAATTAAGGAAATAGGAGCTAAAGTATGACAAAGGATATTCTTCTGGTTGGATAGTGTCAGGTACGGTGAACTACGACCTAACAGTGTGTTCAAAACCCTGCCTTGATTGAAGGTGAGACTCTTTTTCTGATTGACTAAAAAGTACATAAGTGTGAACAACTTCAGATCTCTCCTGGTTTTGGGGACATGGGGACCACCTGTTTTCTAACAACTGAGGTCACACTGGTGTCAGACGGTCAAGAGATCAGAGGGAGGGGGCACCATTTAGAAGGCCTTTCAGTGGTTCAGGCAAGAGTTAAAATGCTACCCTGAACTCAGCCAGTGACAGGGGACCTCCGAGCTGATTCAAAGTAAGACCGCAGGAGAAAGTCTTGCCCAAGGTTGTGCTGAGGCTCCCTGTCTCTCTGGAAGGGCCAAGACTAAGCTTGTTTTGGGGGAGGGAGGTGTGGCTGGGGTGGAAATCAACTCACTTTCCATCCCACCAAATCTCAAGCTCAATATCCACATGGAGAATTATAAATTATAGCTGCAGACCCAGGACGAGACATGCTCAGCATGGAAATGGTAAGGCTAATAATGGCAGAGCCACTTAACATAACATTAGACATCCATTTCAAGTAATTACAAAGATTACACAGCGAAAATGATGATATATTAAATAGACATGCACATATTCTTTTCTTTCCCTATAGAGAGTACGGGCTAGAGGCACAGATCTCGGAGTATGCAGTGAGTGCTGTTTTCATAAAAGTACAGAAATGAGAGAAGCCAGAGAGGATATACAGTAGAGAGGTCTGCCATCAGAAGTTTGGGTAATCCTGCATTTAAGGGTGGGCTAGAAACAACAAGAATGATAATGATGAGAAAAATAACGACAGCAAATATTAAAAAAAAAAAAGACAAAATACAAAATATGTGACAGGAGGGTCCAGGAAGCCAGGGTTTAGAGACTTCTAAGGAGAAAATGTGAGCAACAGTGTTAAGCATCAGGTTCAGATAAACAGGATGAGACATGAAACTGCTAGGTGTGGGGGCCACTGGGATTTCATTCTGTCAATAACCTGAGTGGGCAAGGAGACAGATTCTCTCCTAGAAACTCCAGAAGGAAACGGGGCTCTGCTGACCCCTTGACTGAAGCCCTGTGAGACCATGTGGGGCTTCCGACCTACAGAACTAGAGGATTAAGTATTTCTTGAAAGCAATGGAAAACGAACACAGGTAGCCACGGGGCACATGTGACTGTTTAAACTTAAAAACAGTCTGTTGCTCAGAAAAGGAGTATGTATGTTCTCTGACCACAGCAAAATTAAATGCGAAATAAACAGCAGAAAGACATCTGGAAAATCCCCAAATATTTGGAAATTGAATAATGTATTTCTAAATAGCCTAGGGGTTAAAGAGGAAGTCATAGGGGAATTAGAAAAATCCAAACAAACCTTCACAGCACTAGGAAAACATAATAAGGAATATTTACCATGCCAATGAGAGGCAACACTCAAATCAAACACTAGAGAAATCTCTAAAGGTGGGGTCAACAAAAAGATTCTTGTAATAATCACTATGATTTTTAATCATTTTTCCAGATCTAGCCAATACAAACAGAATTTTTTAAAATGAGATACAAATGATGTTAAGGAAGAAAACAGCATTATTTGCAAATAACAGTGGTTTCCTAGGGTACCTAGGAGAAATAACTGAAACTCTACTACATCTAATAAGAGTTTCAGTAGGTCAGCTGTCTACCCAAAACATACATGTATCTTTCGCTCATACCAAAAACAGTTAGAAAATATAATGAAAAAAATATTCTATGTATAACAGCAATAAAAATAGAAAAATGCCTAGAAATACATTTAGCACAAAATATTCAAAACCTACAGAAAATTTAAAAGTTTTCTGATATGAAGGTGCTCACAAAATGAAGAAACACACACATTCCTGAAGATAATCGATATTTTGAAGATATCAATTCTTTTAAAATTTATAAACCTTATACAATTTCAAACAATGTTTAAAACTTGCTTTTTAAAAAATATGACATGACTCTATTCCTCACTTAGGAGAATAATATTCTAAATTAGACAATAAAATTCTGAAAAAGAATTATGTAAAGACACCTACATGGACAGAGATTAAATAGTATTTTCTCAAAATCATATTAATGGTTAAACTTGAGAATCTGCAGGGCTGTAAATGCATTTAGTATATGAAAATGTGGCATATTTCAAAATAATTGGACAGAAGTAATAAATTTGAGAAAATAAGGTCCAAAAGTTTCCACAAACTAATGAAACACATGAATCTACAGATTCTAGAATGCTGTAAACCATAAGCAAGAGAAATACACAGAAATCACACCTATGCACATCACTGTGAAACTGCAAAAGTCAGAGACAAGGCCCAAAAGGACTGCTTTCAAACGAGCAATAATTAGACTCACAAGTAGACATCTCCACAGCAACAATGTACTCAAGGAAATAAACTGCCAAACTCGAATTTTATGCTTCTATACTTGGATTAAAAGTATTTTTTCAAGAATGAAAAAGAAACAGACATTTTCTAATAAATGAAATTTGAAATAATTTGTCACAACAGACCTGCATTAATGAAAAATGATGATTCTTCATGTAAAATATAATTATCCCTCATGGGAAGCTAGAGATGTAAGACAAAAATAAGTCCCAAGTTGATTAATACAGGTAAAAAGAAAGATCAGTAGCAGCTGTATACAAATAGTAAAGAATATGTGTGGACTCAAATACATGATAATAATAGCATGTAAGTCAAAAGCAGGGTAAATGGATACACTCAAAAGAGAGGAAGGTACCAATGCTATGAATGTAGAGCTGCGAAAGCTTGGAGCCAGCATCTAACCCAGCAGCAACCTCTGGGGCACCACCATGCCTCATGAAAGATACATTGAGAGCAGGGCAGAGTGGCGCATGTGGTATCAGTGAAGAATAAGTTTAGTTTCCTAACAAAAAATGGATTCAGAGGCCTTGACAACATTCCTAATGGGGGATATACACTGCAAAACAATCAGAACAGAGCAGCAATTCTGAACAGAACCTCAGCCCTGAAAAGAAAAGCAGGGATAGGATATAAGTGGAATCTGAAGTCAGTTCCTCCAAATAAGACCAAGAAGCACTTAGTTAAGGGTTTAAACAATGCAGGATACAACATTAACTTTTATCATATAACAAATAATGGAATATAGTTTTAAAAAACTGTTCAAGAGAAATAGAAAAATAATTACAGGGTGAGGAAGGGAATCTGAATTCACCATTAACAGGCTACATACAGCAAAAAGGCAGAAAATAGAAAAAGAATATAGATTTTAACAGAAAAGGAAAAATATAATAGAATAAACACTAAATTTTATATATTACAAAATCTTGGATAAAATTTAAAAATTCATAAAGTTTAAAAACATTAAAATATGATGGGATTAGAGTACAGAGCTGGCAAATCTCTACCCATCACCTGGAGTTCCATATTTTTTAATTCATCACCTACACATATTATTCACATACAACTAATGTGTAATTCAACCCCAAAGCAGGAAGTTAGCAAATTAAGAACCTAACAAATACCTGCTTATTTAGCAATAAGTTAAAATACAGATCAAAATCTAGCAGGTTGAGATGAAATACGTACTCAGAATATTTATGTCAGTAATCATACAAAGGCAAATACTGTGGAACTTTTTTATATATGAAAGGAGAATTTTCAAGCAGTCAATATAATTTCAGAGAAATAATTTTGATTGTAGAAATAAAAAGTAAAATCAGCGATATATCAAATTGAAAAATTTTAAAGCAGAATAAGTAACAATTCTGTTTGAAATTTTTAATTAAATAAAAAATCAATCTAATCAATAATAAATGTTCTCAGAAATGAGAAAGGGAAGGATACAGCAACAGTAAAAACTATTTAAACTTATGAGAGAAGGTTATACTCTGTCTTAAAATATTTGGATACTTGTATAACATACAGAATATAAGAGGTTATAAATACAGTTGACCCAGGAAGGTGCAAACTTGAGCAGGTACATCTAACTGAAGACTTAAACATGCTCTTCTTCCCTCACAAACACTCAACTTTCATATAGTAACTTTTCATATTAAATATAAGGAAACACTACCAGTTAAGTCACAAAACAGATTTAATATTACAGACCAGTCTGGGTGCTCAGAACAGCCAAATAAATATTTGCCCAATGCCTACTGTATACACCAGGAACCGCAGGAGGTTGCCAGCATATGATGCTGGCCAAAACGGAACCGGAGCACTCATCCCCACGTGTGGCAGGGGTGAGGCAAGGAGCTTAACGGGCTGAGATCTCATGGGCTGTTAGGGCGCTCTCCTCACACTGAAGAGACACAGGTAGCCACGGAAGGGTTGTGTTACCCGTTACTGAGTGGGTCACCAGGTGCTATGTGGCGGGCTTCCAGAAATGAACCCACATAGCGGCCTCCCCATTCTGGTGCAGGGCTGCACTTCCAATACCATCATCTGTCAAACCATGTCCTCACTCACTAAACATCCAACTAGGCGCATACGTTACTATATACGTTTGCTCTCATTTAAATTTTCTTCAGTCCTCTTCCTGCCTTTTCTCACTCACCCACAGAGTCTCATTTTCTTTTCCCAAATTTCTTCTTGAATGAAATAGCTACTACAGTATCCCAAGCTTGGTGGTTGGTGCAGAATTCTCAATCATCATCCTTAAAAATTGATATTCTTCTTACATATAGCACAGCCCAACAAAACACATCTGGATAGTGAAAGAGGAGTAAAAGAATGCTCCATATTTCAGTGAAATGGTCCTCTGTTGTTTGCTTTCAATTTTTTAAAAATTTATTTTCTAGAATTCCTTGCAGTTGTTTGCCTATTTCCAATTGGTTCTGCCTCCCCCTTGCATTTATTTTCTATTCTTTCTTCCCCAGAATTGTATCCTTCACTTCCATGTGACACAGGTCCTGCCTCCTCTCATCTGAGTAAACGAGAAGAACAAGTCCCCGTGTAGGCAACAAACGTCTGAGCCTGCTTCTCTCTTTTTTTTTTCTTTCTTTTGCCCCACACAGAGGTCACAGAAGCAAGGCTGGGGTAAAGTTTAAATAAATCAACCAACAGCAGCGCGCATTGTCCTTTTAAATCACCCTACAACACGACTCGTACAAAAAAGTAATACTGAAGAGGCATTTGCATGAAGTCAATTATCCTAAAAGCGAAGATGGTAAATTAAACATAATCTGGGGTTTTTTCCCCCCTTATCTTTCTTCCATGAATCCCCAAGTGAACCAACAGAATAAGACCCATTCCTTTGTTTTCCATCATCCTCAGGGATATTGTCTTCAAAGCAGCTCACATCCACATCTCATAATCTAAGCTGTTTTATATCTCTCTTGTCAAAAAACGAAGTAGTGGACATAAACACACACTTCACAGAATCTTAAACAAACGTGTTTTGAACATTTTAATCTCCCTGAAATCCTGGCGCATCTTCCAATCACTTAGAAAAGCACCCCGTCCTCCCTTATCTGCCAGTCAATTTTTCCCTTCCTAAATGGTACATGAGATCACTATGTACCTTACAATCCATAACATTTTGAAGTCAATGGAAAGGCTACAAAAGTGTGAAAGAACGCAAACCTTTCAATAAATCCTATAAAAGTAACATCTTGTTAGCTATTTTAGCTTCCAATTTAATAAATGATTACTCAATAGAGTAATCAATAATACTGTTAAGAAATATATTGAGAGTTTTGCCTCTCAAAATTTGCAGGAAGCAAAGTTTTAGTTTCTTGCATTTCAACACCATGAACAGAATATTTACTTATTTTACTAAAAGATGGTTTGTTTGCATGCATGCTAAGTCGCTTCAGTCATGTCCGACTCTGTGCGACCCTATGGACGGCAGAATACTGGAGTGGGTTGCCATTTCCTTCTCCAGAGGAGGGTACTACCAACACAGAAGAGAGAGGGAATCACAAGAGGAGGAAACAGTGACATGAACCCGTATTTATAAAACTGGCATAGTCTAGTTGTGAAGCAATGATCTCTTGGGAGTTAGTATTTTTAAACCTCAAGATATTGGCAGGATTGACACATGACACTTTCATCATATACATGGCACAAATAATTAAAATAATACTAATTTTTTGGCAATCTGAGCCATTAGCATTGTCTATGACACTAAAAGAACACTTCAGGAGACCTGCATATTTAAATCTGAAATTCCAAGTAAGATAATATTAATCGAAAAGAGAGATGAATTTCTTTTCTAAAAAATATAAAAGCTGTAGCAGTTTTCCCAAGGGAAATTTGTTAGGCACTGCTGCCAGTCTACAGAAAACCTCATGAATTTTGATTCCACCAATTCAGATTTTATGATAATTTGCACAAGAGCTGGGTTAAAGCACATAGGTTCCTTTAAGGTACAGACTTTTTCTTTTCTTTCCACTTTCTAGAGCGAAAAAGAATGGCTGATGCATTAATAAAAAAAAATTACTGAAGAAAAGAATGAAAGAAAAATATGGTAACCTTTTTTGAACATTTAATATTAAGAAAGTAGAATTTATAAACATTTCAATTAAAAATAAACTCCCATTAATGCTCATTTAATTACATTATTTCCTGGTTATTAATTTATAAACTAGCTAGCATTACTATAATACTGAAATAATTAAACTGCATTCCTTTAAAAAAATTTTCTAGTTCAGACATCTCACTAACATATCACACTAGCCTTCCCACTGGCTGTATCAGTGTGAGCTTTCATTCTGTAAAGTGCTAATACCTTTCCAAATTCATAACATTGTAAGCAACCCAACCAAGGTTTGCTTTATTGCACAAATTTTCTCCCAGACTGTTTTAAAACATTTTAATCTTATCTTGCATTAACATTATTCATTTCAATTTAAGAAAAATCAGTCCAACTTTTCCATTATGCCACCTAAAGTTTAGCCTTAACTTAGGAAGAACTTCATCACCGCTAATTATGGGAACATGCTCTCATATTTCCTTAAGTATACTTAGCAAAATTCTTAAGGAAGAGAATGTCACTGGCATAAAGGTATAACCTTATTAACATAAAATACTATTTCAAATCAACCTTCATTTCTTTTTTTTTCTGTCTCACATTCAGTATTTAAAAAAGAAAAAAAAAAGGGAGTTATTTTTCAGTCCTTGAAAACTTATCCATGTTATAAAGAGTTTCCAAAAATTTAGGAAAGTAGGTGAGCAAATGCTAGCTTTCATATTTACCCACTAATCAGAGTTCACAATCTAGGTTTCTGCTCACTAGACAGTTCACCTCTGAATTATTCAGTCTAGTTTTAAACGGGAACCTAACTTCCCTGAAGCTTCCCCAGATAACAAGAGGGTAATTCCAGGCAGCACACTGTGCCTATGTTAACACAAATCCTACCTGTCAAGTGACTCTCGGAGCAAGTCTGAATATCATAGGGTTATTTCAGCAGGGTAAGTTGCTTACTGTATTTCTTAAGCCATAAATGACTTATATGCTTAGGACTAATTATTCTCACATACATGGTAAAACAGATGACAAACAGAATTTTTTTTTTAAATAAAAAACTTTCTGGTGACTAGAGTATATAATTTCAGAATGAGAGCTGCTAAAAGGAAACTATAGATATTATGGTGGTGATTTTAGGATTTTGCTGTTTGAGACATAATAATATGAAAAATCTCAATGCAAACTGACCTAGAATCTCCACTCTTTTCTATACCTATTGTTGGACTCCTACTTTTTCCTGAATCATTACAATATTTTTTTTGAAAAGGGGATCTCTTCACTCAAAGTCTTAATTTAGAACAGGAGTAACTACTATAGATTCAACTATCACTAGAACACAGCTCTCATCCCCTTACAATGCAGAATAACAGTAGAATAGCACAGAGTTGCTTGCTCCTCAGAAAAAAAAGCTATGACAAACCTAGACAGTGTATTAAAAAGCAGAGAAATTACTTTGCCTACAAAAGTCCATATATCAAAGCTATGGTTTTTCCAGTAGTCATCCATGGATGTGAGAGTTGGACCATAAAGAAGGCTGAGTGCCAAAGAATTGATGCTTTTGAGCTGTGGTGTTGGAGAAGATTCTTGAGAGTCCCTTAAACTGCAAGATCAAGCCAGTCAATCCTAATGGAAATCAACCCTGAATATTCACTGGAAGGACTGATGCTGAAACTGAAGCTCCAAAACTTTGGCCACATGATATGAAGAGCCAATGCATTAGAAAAGACCCTGATGCTGGGAAAGACAGAAAGCAGGAGAAAGGGACAACAGAGGATGAGATGGTTGGATGGCATCACCAGCTCAATGGACATTAGTTTGAGCAAGCTCTGGGAGATGGTAAAGGACAAGGAAGCCTGGCATGCTGCAGTCCATGGCGGTCGCAAAGAGTCGGACAAAACTGAGTGACTAAACAACTATTATCAATTCAATTATCACTAGAACACAACTCTCATCCAGTTACAATGCAGAATAACAGTAGAATAACACAAACTTGAAAATTCCTCATCCTATGTTGCAGTCCCTGGGATACAGTTATTTAACAGCTTTCAACTTCAGCTTTCCCATCTTTGTAAAATGATGAATTTTTCTGTAAAATGCTGAACTCTTAAATTTCTAATATAAAATCTAGGAGCATTTTTATACACCATTCCCTGAAACTTTTGATTAACTGTATTCAGAAACAGAGAGCAAATTATTTTAGAAATACAAACTAATTTCAAAAGGCAATTAATATAACAGTGCAATTAAGTCAGAAATCACTAACAAAAAAAAAAAAAAAAAACAAAATCCCCAACCATCCCTGAGGGAAAAAAAATTCTATTGAGGGAGTCAAAGAAGAAAACAGCACAAAAATTAATCGAAGTAGCAAATATGAAACTATGTTTAGTACAGCTAAAGCAAAGTTTATAAGGAAATTAATAACTTCAAGTGATTTTAGTAGAGAAGAATAAAGACTTAAAAATAAGCCCAGTTACCAACTTAAGAAACTGGATAACAGAATAAGCCCAAAGAAGAAGAAAAGATAACGCAGAGCAAAATGTAATGAAATGGAAGTATTATACATGACGGTATCAAGAAACTCAGAAGTTACAGTAAAAGGGGAATGGAACAGACAAACCTTTGGCAAGACTACTCAACGTAGAGAGAAAAGGCATAAATGAATAGTGAGAAAATGGAGACACAACTACAGATCCCACAGCAGCGAGAGAAAGAATACCATGAATGACTTTTTGCCAATAAACTTAAATGCTAATAAAGTGGATAAATTATAAGAAAAATACCTGACTGAAGAGGAAAAAAGAAAGCTGGAGTACTTTTATTAAATACATTGACAATTAATCTCTGACAAAGGAGGCAAGAATATACACTGGGGAAAAAAGTTTCCTCAATAAGTGGTGCTGAGAAAACTTGACAGCTACATGTAGAAGAGTGAAATTAAAACATTCCCTAATACTATACACAAAAATAAACTCAAACTGGATTAAAGACCTAAATGTAGAACTGGATACTACAAAACTCCTAGAGGAAAAGAAGCAAAATATGTTTTTTCATAAATCACAGCAGTATTTTTTTTTTTGGCTCCATTTCCTAAAGTAAAGGAAATAAAAGTAAAAACAAGCAAATGGGACCTAATTAAACTTGAAAGTTTTTGCACAGCAAAGGGAACCACTGACAAAAAGAAAAGACAATCTACTGAATGGGAGAAAATATATGCAAATGATGTGACCTATGAGGGACTAACCAACATATATAAATAGCTCATATAACCAGACATCATATGAGCTATATATGAGCTCATATAACTCAGCATCAAATAAAAAACCCCAAACAACCTAATTTAAAAATGGGGCAGAGGAGCCAAGATGGCAGAGGAACAGGACGGGGAGACCACTTTCTCTCCTACAAATTCATCGAAAGAACATTTGAATGCTGAGCAAATTTCACAAAACAACTTCTGATCGCTAGCAGAGGACATCAGGCGCCCAGAGAAGCAGCCCATTGTCTTCGAAGGGAGGTAGAACAAAATATAAAAGATAAAAAGGGAGTCAAAAGAGCTACGGACGGAGACCCGTCCCGGGAAGGGAGTCTTAATAGAGGAAGTTTCCAATCACCAGGAAACCCTCGCACTGGCGGGACTGGGGGAAGTTTTCGGCATTCTAACTGGGAGGAAAAATTAAACAAGGCCCACAGATTACGTGCCTAAAAGCAACTCCCAGCAGAAAAGTACCCCAGACGCCCGCAACCGCCAGCAACAAGCGGGGGCGGAACGGAGAGGAGCGGGAGGTATTGCTTAGGGTGAGGTCCGGCCCGAAGACCCTGGGAGCGGTCGGAGGGAACTCTTATTTAAACTGTGGGATAGCAAGGGACAAAATTAACCGGCCCGAACACACTGCCAGTGGTTCGCAAAACAAAGGGACTGAGAAACTCCAGAGAAGAGCCGGCCCATCCCCGCTGGAGGTAGGAGGCAGGGGGGAGGGGAAAGGGGCAAACTCAGCCCCTGAGAAGCCACCCCCTCCCACACGGCAAACAGGCCCCCGGTTCCTATCTAAAGACTTCCTGAGACCCGACTGGCGGCGCGCGCTGGGGCCGCGGAGGGAAAAAGCGCGCCGTACCCGGGGAGAGTGCGCCCAAGCCTCTGGCTGCCTGAGCCGCTCGCCGCGGAGGGAAAAAGCGCACCGCATCTGGGGAGAGTGCGCCCAAGCCTCTGGGCTGCCTGGGCCGCTCGCCGCGGAGGGAAAAGGCGCGCCGCATCCAGGGAGAGTGCGCCCAAGCCTCTGGCTGCCTGAACCGCTCAGGCCGGGGAAGGCACAAAACGCAGGCGCAACCGAATCTGCGCTTTTGTGGAGTACCCGAAAACTGGAACCGCACTCAACGCAGGGCCCGCTCCATATAGAGCAGCCGGGAGCCTGAGCAGTGTAGACGGGGAAAGCACTGACACCCGTGAGCGGGGCAAACCCAGTGTGGCCGGAACACGGTGAGCGCTATCCACACAGAGCGGTATCTGTCTGCAGCGCCCCGCCCTCCCCGTAGCAGGACTGAACTGAACTAGAGAACCTAAATAAGAGATCACCTCCGCCCGCCTGTGTCAGGGCAGAAATTAGACACCAAAGAGACGGCAAACAGAAGCCAAATAAACAAAGGGAACCGCTCCAGAAAGGACCGGTGCAACAGATTAAAATCCCTGAAGGTAACACCGACTGCACCGGAAGGGGCCTACAGATACCGAGAAGTGTAAGCTGGAAAGAGGAGCTATCTGAAATTGAGCTGAACCTACGCTGACCGCAACAGCTCCAGAGAAATTCCTAGATATAGATATATATATATATATATATATTTTTTTTTTTTTTAATTTGTTTTCTTTCCTTTTTTTTAAAAATTTTTTTTTTATCTTTTATTTTCTTTTAAAATTCCCTATTACTCCCCCATTACTCCACAACTTTCATTTTCATATATTTTTACGATTTTTTTAATTAGGGAAAAAAATTTTTTTTTTTCTTTTTCTTGTTTTTCTCTCCTATTTCCTTTTAAAGTCCTCTAATACTCCTCTATTATTCCTTAATTTTCATTTTCATTTCACTATAACCTTGCCAAAAAAAAAGAGAGAAACCCTATTTTTAAATCGAACTTCATATACATTTCTAAATTTTTTTGTGTGTTTTTGTTTTTGTTTTTAAATATTGTATTTCAAAGAGTCTAACCTCTACACTAGATTTTTAATCTTTGTTTTTCAGTAGTATGTGATATAAATTTTGGTCATTTAAGAATCCAATATTCAGTTCCCATTTCTATTCAGGAGTGTGGTGATTACTCTCCCACTTTTGACTCTCTGTTTTCTACCTCAGAACACCTCTATTTCCTCCTTTCCCCTTCTCTTCCCAATCCAACTCTGTGAATCTTTGTGTGTGTCTGGGCTACGGAGAACACTTTGGGAACAGATAACTGTGTAGATCTGTCTCTCTCCTCTTGAGTCCCCTTTTTCTCCTCCTGCTCACCTCTATCTCCTTCCTCCCTCTCCTATTCTTCATGTAACTCTGTGAACCTCTCTGGTTGTCTCTCATGGTGGAGAATCTTTTCACCATTAACCTAGAAGTTTTATTATCAGTGCTGTGTAGTTGGAGAAGTCTTCAGACTATTGGAAGAATAAAACTGAAATCCAGAGGCAGGAGACTTAAGCCCAAATCCTGAGAAAACCAGAAAACTCCTGACTACACGGAACATTAAGGAATAAGAGACCATCCAAAAGCTTCCATACCTACATCAAAACCAACCACCACCCAAGAGCCAATAAGCTCCAGTACAAGACATACCACGCAAATTCTTTAGCAACGCAGGAACATAGACCTGAGTGTCAACATACAGGCTGTCCAAAGTCACACCTAACACATAGACCCATCGCAAAACTCATTACTGGACACTCCATTGCACTCCAGAGAGAAGAAATCCAATTCCACACACCAGAACGCTGACACAAGCTTCCATAACCAGGAAACCTTGACAAACCAATCGTCCAACCCCACCCACTGGGTGAAACCTCCACAATAAAAAGGGACCTCAGACCACAAGAATATAGAAAGCCCACTCCAGACACAGCAATCTAAACAAGATGAAAAGGCAGAGAAATACCCAACAGCTAAAGGAACATGAAAAAAGCCCACCAAGTCAAACAAAAGAGGAGGAAATAGGGAATCTACCTGAAAAAGAATTTAGAATAATGATAATAAAAATGATCCAAAATCTTGAAAACAAAATGGAGTTACAAATAAATAGCCTGGAGACAAAGATTGAGAAGATGCAAGAAATGTTTAACAAGGACCTAGAAGAAATTTTAAAAAGTCAATTAAAAATTAATAATGAAATAAATGAGATCAAAAACACTCTGGAGGGAACCATGAGTAGAATAACAGAGACAGAAGATAGGATAAGTGAGTTAGAAGATAAAATGGTGGAAATAAATGAAGCAGACAGGAAAAAAGGAAAAAGAATCAAAAGAAATGAGGACAACCTCAGAGACCTCTGGGACAATGTGAAACGCCCCAACATTCGAATCATAGGAGTCCCAGAAGAAGAAGACAAAAAGAAAGGCCATGAGAAGATACTCGAGGAGATAATAGCTGAAAACTTCCCTAAAATGGGGAAGGAAATAGCCACCCAAGTCCAAGAAACCCAGAGAGTCCCAAACAGGATAAACCCAAGGCGAAACACCCCAAGACACATATTAATCAAATTAACAAAGATCAAACACAAAGAACAAATATTAAAAGCAGCAAGGGAGAAACAACAAATAACACACAAAGGGATTCCCATAAGGATAACAGCTGATCTATCAATAGAGACCCTTCAGGCCAGAAGGGAATGGCAGGACATACTTAGAGTAATGAAAGAGAATAACCTACAACCTAGATTACTCTACCCAGCAAGGATCTCATTCAGATATGAAGGAGAACTCAAAAGCTTTACAGACAAGCAAAAGCTGAGAGAATTCAGCACCACCAAACCAGCTCTTCAACAAATACTAAAGGATCTTCTCTAGACAGGAAACACAGAAAGGTGGTATAAATGTGAACCCAAAACAACAAAATAAATGGCAACAGGACCATACCTATCAATAATTACCTTAAATGTAAATGGGTTGAATGCCCCAACCAAAAGACAAAGGCTGGCTGAATGGATACAAAAGCAAGACCACTATATATGTTGTCTACAAGAGACCCACCTCAAAGCAAGGGACACATACAGACTAAAAGTGAAGGGCTGGAAAAAAGTATTCCACGCAAACGGAGACCAAAAGAAAGCAGGAGTCGCAATACTCATATCAGATAAAATAGACTTTCAAATAAAGGCTGTGAAAAGAGACAAAGATGGACACTACATAATGATCAAAGGATCAATCCAAGAAGAAGATATAACAATTATAAATATATATGCACCCAACATAGGAGCACCGCAATATGTAAGGCAAACGCTAATGAGCATGAAAGAGGAAATTAATAGTAACACAATAATAGTAGGAGACTTTTATACCCCACTCACAACTATGGATAGATCAACTAAACAGAAAATGAACAAGGAAACACAAACTTTAAAGGACACAATGGACCAGCTAGACCTAATTGACATCTATAGGACGTTTCACCCCAAAACAATCAACTTCACCTTTTTCTCAAGTGCACACGGAACCTTCTCCAGAATAGATCACATCCTGGGCCATAAATCTAGTCTTGGTAAATTCAGAAAGATTGAAATCATTCCAGTCATCTTTTCTGACCACAGTGCAGTAAGATTAGATCTCAATTACAGGAAAAAAATTATTAAAAATTCAAACATATGGAGGCTAAACAACACGCTTCTGAATAACCAACAAATCATAGAAGAAATCAAAAAAGAAATCAAAATATGCATAGAAATGAATGAAAATGAAAACACAACAACCCAAAACCTATGGGACACTGTAAAAGCAGTGCTAAGGGGAAGATTCATAGCATTACAGGCCTACCTCAAGAAACAAGAAAAAAGTCAAATAAATAACCTAACTCTACACCTAAAGCAACTAGAGGAGGAAGAAATGAAGAACCCCAGGGTTAGTAGAAGGAAAGAAATCTTAAAAATTAGGGCAGAAATAAATGCAAAAGAAACTAAAGAGACCATAGCAAAAATCAACAAAGCTAAAAGCTGGTTTTTTGAAAAAATAAACAAAATTGACAAACCATTAGCAAGACTCATTAAGAAACAAAGGGAGAAGAACCAGATTAACAAAATTAGAAACAAAAATGGAGAAATCACAACAGACAACACTGAAATACAAAGGATCATAAGAGACTACTACCAGCAGCTCTATGCCAATAAAATGGACAACTTGGAAGAAATGGACAAGTTCTTAGAGAAGTATAACTTTCCAAAACTGAACCAGGAAGAAATAGAAGATCTTAACAAAACCATCACAAGCAAGGAAATCGAAACTGTAATCAGAAATCTTCCAGCAAACAAAAGCCCAGGACCAGATGGCTTCACAGCTGAATTCTACCAAAAATTTAGAGAAGAGCTAACACCTATCTTACTCAAACTCTTCCAGAAAATTGCAGAAGAAGGTAAACTTCCAAACTCATTCTATGAGGCCACCATCACCCTAATTCCAAAACCAGACAAAGATGCCACAAAAAAAGAAAACTACAGGCCAATATCACTGATGAACATAGATGCAAAAATCCTTAACAAAATTCTAGCAAACAGAATCCAACAACATATTAAAAAAATCATACACCATGACCAAGTGGGCTTTATCCCAGGAATGCAAGGATTCTTTAATATCCGCAAATCAATCAATGTAATACACCACATTAACAAATTGAAAGATAAAAACCATATGATTATCTCAATAGATGCAGAAAAAGCCTTTGACAAAATTCAACATCCATTTATGATTAAAACTCTCCAGAAAGCAGGAATAGAAGGAACACACCTCAACATAATAAAAGCTATATATGACAAACCCATAGCAAGCATCACCCTCAATGGTGAAAAATTGAAAGCATTTCCCCTGAAATCAGGAACAAGACAAGGGTGCCCACTCTCACCACTACTATTCAACATAGTTTTGGAAGTTTTGGCCACAGCAATCAGGGCAGAAAAAGAAGTAAAAGGAATCCAGATAGGAAAAGAAGAAGTGAAACTCTCTCTGTTTGCAGATGACATGATCCTCTACATAGAAAACCCTAAAGACTCTACCAGAAAATTACTAGAGCTAATCAACAAATACAGTAAAGTTGCAGGATATAAAATTAACACACAGAAATCTCTTGCATTCCTGTACACTAACAATGAGAAAACAGAAAGAGAAATTAAGGAAACGATACCATTCACCATTGCAACAAAAAGAATAAAATACTTAGGAGTATATCTACCTAAAGAAACAAAAGACCTATACATAGAAAACTATAAAACACTGATGAAAGAAATCAAAGAGGACACAAACAGATGGAGAAATATACCGTGTTCATGGATTGGAAGAATCAATATTGTCAAAATGGCTATACTACCCAAAGCAATCTATAGATTCAATGCAATCCCTATCAAACTACCAACGGTATTTTTCACAGAACTAGAACAAATAATTTCACAATTTGTATGGAAATACAAAAAACCTCGAATAGCCAAAGTAATCCTGAGAAAGAAGAATGGAACTGGAGGAATCAATCTGCCTGACTTCAGACTATACTACAAAGCCACAGTCATCAAGACAGTATGGTACTGGCACAAAGACAGAAATATAGACCAGTGGAACAAAATAGAAAGCCCAGAGATAAATCCACGAACCTATGCTCACCTTATCTTCGACAAAGGAGGCAAGGATATACAATGGAAAAAAGACAACCTCTTTAACAAGTGGTGCTGGGAAAACTGGTCAACTACCTGTAAAAGAATGAAACTAGAACAGTTTCTAACACCATACGCAAAAATAAACTCAAAATGGATTAAAGATCTAAATGTAAGACCAGAAACTATAAAACTCCTACAGGAGAACATAGGCAAAACACTCTCCAACATAAATCACAGCAGGATCCTCTATGACCCACATCCCAAAATATTAGAAATAAAAGCAAAAATAAACAAATGGGACCTAATGAAACTTAAAAGCTTTTGCACAACAAAGGAAACTATAAGCAAGGTGAAAAGACAGCCCTCAGATTGGGAGAAAATAATAGCAAACGAAGCAACAGACAAAGGATTAATCTCAAAAATATACAAGCAACTCCTCCAGCTCAACTCCAGAAAAATAAATGACCCAATCAAAAAATGGGCCAAAGAACTCAACAGACATTTCTCCAAGGAAGACATACAGATGGCTAACAAACACATGAAAAGATGCTCAACATCACTCATTATCAGAGAAATGCAAATCAAAACCACAATGAGGTACCATCATATGCCAGTCAGGATGGCTGCTATCCAAAAGTCTACAAGCAATAAATGTTGGAGAGGGTGTGGAGAAAAGGGAACCCTCTTACACTGTTGGTGGGAATGCAAATTAGTACAGCCACTATGGAAAACAGTGTGGAGATTTCTTAAAAAGCTGGAAATAGAACTGCCATATGACCCAGCAATCCCACTTCTGGGCATACACACCGAGGAAACCAGATCTGAAAGAGACACCTGCACCCTAATGTTCATCGCAGCACTGTTTATAATAGCCAGGACATGGAAGCAACCTAGATGCCCATCAGCAGACGAATGGATGAGGAAGCTGTGGTACATATACACCATGGAATATTACTCAGCCATTAAAAAGAATTCATTTGAATCAGTTCTAATGAGATGGATGAAACTGGAGTCCATTATACACAGCAAAGTAAGCCAGAAAGATAAAGACCATTACAGTATACTAACACATATATATGGAATTTAGAAAGATGGTAACGATAACCGTATATGCAAAACAGAAAAAGAGACTCAGATGTATAGAACAGACTATTGGACTCTGGGAGAAGGCGATGGTGGGATGTTTCAAGAGAACAGCATCAAAACATGTATATTATCTAGGGTGAAACAGATCACCAGCCCAGGTTGGGTGCATGAGACAGGTGCTTGGGCCTGGTGCACTGGGAAGACCCAGAGGGATCAGGTGGAGAGGGAGGTGGGAGGGGGGACCGGGATGGGGAATACATGTAAATCCATGGCTAATTCATTTCAGTGTATGACAAAAACCACTGCAATGATGTAATTAGCCTCCAACTAATAAAAATAAATGAAAAAAAAAGAAAAAAAAAGAAAAATGTGGCAAAAGAAGTTAATACATTTTTTCAAAGAGGAAATGCAGATGATGACACAAAGTTAAGACTTTCTACCAAGCAGATACTGGGATGAAATGAAGACTAGTATATAGGTTGATACCACAGTATATATTAGCAATGTGCCAGTTCTTAAATTGGCTTTTGGAATCAAAGATTACCATGCTATTGTCAAGATGTTATAACAATATATATTACCTATACTAATATAAGTACTATGTATTAAATATGTGATAATGCATGTTACACACATATAAAATATATACACAATAATATATGACATTGCATATATTTGTAATAATATATATTACATATACTTACATGGATTATTTTAGGAGTCAAATATTGTGTGATAAAAATTTAAAACAAAGTATTAAAATCAAAGTTTATACATGAATCAGCACATAAAAGCTCTCCTAATTAACTGACAAATTTATTTCTTCCCAGTTCACTTTATGCATATTCTCACTACATCTGTGACATTCACTATTTATTTTATTTAAATCTCACGCAATGATTTTAGAAAGTGTCAAGCACAAGGATATTAAAACCACGTATATAGCACTATTAAGGAAAACAAGGACATTATAGAGAACTGATGAATGCTGCTTTCTATATTTATCCCCAAATTGGTCAAAACCAAAACAAATAAAATTCAATCCATCTGATTTTCATTCATAAACAGAGAGAAAGAATAAAAGAAATGGGCTACCATAATTTAGTTCACTGCTTTATTCTATTGGTATATAATGAACAGTCAGTTTCTCTGTCATCATACTGTACTGCACAGATTAATCTTTCCTTAAAATGTTAGAAAACAGGAAAGATATCTTTTAAAATCTACCGATAAGCAAGGTTTGTTTTCTTTAAGAGCCTACCAGTATGCTAAATGCTTCTGAAGATAAATTAGTTACTTGTAACTAATGGTTACTACTGGTAAGAAAAAGAAGAGGGAGAAAGAACCTCCAATGGGTTAAGGACTATAGCATCTTCAACTGACACAAAGCCTTAGAACAAAGTAGCAAAGAAAAAAAGGCAGATGTAGACAAAGTTAAATTTTCAGGGGGAAATCACCAAAAGCTGGAAGAAGTAGTGAAAAAAACAATCTTTTTCTAAATGACCCATAAATCAATAAAAACAATAAATAACTCCAAATTTCTAAACTATATTCTACAAAAGAAAAAAACGGATTTCTTTTCATCAAACAAGACAGCTCAGCAAGCAAAGATCTGAGGAATCTCAAAGACCTTTGTTACTCAAAAAGTTTATCTCATGTTGTCAAGGACAAACTGATATTATTCCTCAATTATATTTTGGAGCAAAACGACTTTATTTTTAATTTGCCCAGAATGCATATGTAAAACTGAAAGCTGAGTAGTAACACTGGGCAGTGAACTGCACAGAACAATGCTTGCTTGGTATTCATCCTGGGTCTTAAATAAATGTAGCCTGCCAAATGCAGCCCACTGGATTATTTCAACCTCATTATCCTATTTCTTTTTCTAGAACCTCTGTTCCATTTCCTCCTTCCTATCAGACACTTAGTTCACTGTTTTTAAAGCTCTTTGCCACAGGGGTAGGAAAGAAGGAAAAGTAAGACAAGAACATATTTATATTGCTAACTGAAGCAGCTTTGAACCGTTACTAGACATGGAAAAGATTGACCATGACAAAGTTTAAACTCTTAGGTTCTTACAGCCCGAGTGTCTCAAATGCTTTAGGATTTCAGCAGAGTGCGGAAGGGATCTTCATTCAACCCTTCAAAGGGGTGGCCTGGCTGTGGTGACGTCTCAACTCTTCTTAGATTGTGTTTTGGCAAGAGTGCCACTGAAGGGTCATGTTTGATATGGGCCTTCCAGAAATCCCATGGAAAGTGGAGAGGGGAGCAGATAAAGAGGGGAGATACTTTTAAGATGTCTGCACATCACAGTGAAGCTACCCAGACCAACCCCAAACAGCCCTGGAGGCTGCCCAGGCTGGGCCAAGGGAGAGAGAATGTGGGCAACCTGAAATTATTTCCACCAAAGATATCTACTTAGGAATCTGCTACTGCTGCTAAGTCGCTTCAGTCGTGTCTGACTCTTTGTGACCCCATGGACTGTCAGGGGTCCTGTCCATGCGATTTCCCAGGCAAGAATACTGGAGCGGGTTGCCATGCCCTTCTCCAGGGCATCTTCCCAACCCAGGGATCGAACCAGAGTTCTCCTGCGTCTCTTGCATCGAAGATAGATTCTTTACCACTGAGCCACAGGGAAAGCCCAGTTAGGAATCTACTTAGATTAAAAAAAAAGAAAAAGACTTTCCACTGGAATCCTACATGGCTAAATTTTTCTGCCAAAATATCCTGCGGTAATAAGATGTAACAAGAACAAAGCAAAACTAAATTATGAAATCTAAATGCCACAAAAAGAATCTTACATCCTTTTAATCAATTTTACCCATTAACATTAGAGTGTGCTGGAACTCTATACACCTTCCTGTCTTCCTTCCATTCCACAGACTGTTGTACATCAAACGTCTTTTTCATATTAGCTGAGAAAATAATCAGTATGCTTTCTGTGATGAAAACCGCTTTTTGCTTGTAAGCTTTTTATTCCTTATGCAAAATTTACCCATAAAAACTAAGGAAAGAATACAGATCCAGATAAATAAAAGTGAATCAACTTCCTCTGCCCCATCTCTCACCACTGCAACAAACCATCACAGTCAACTGAAATAATTAACATTTTTTAAAAAGCCGCATAATATCCCCAAATATGAAGGTACTACAACTGAGACAACTATTCCTACACTGACTAGTATTTGTGTTATTTTGGTTGTCTTAGGCTTTTGTCACATCAAAAAAAAAAAAAAAAATACTCTGCCACTCAAGCACACAGAAGCACACATATACGTGAACACAGCCATCAGTACCCATTATACTGGCCCCATTTATGGCTATGTGACAGTCTCCCAAATAGGATTTTCAGAAGATTTGCAACAAGCTGTCATACTCCCCGCAGCAAAACAGGTAACACCTGGGAAATAGTCACAGAACATGCTATGCACTTAAAACAAAGTGCATATTATGCTATGCACATAAAGCAAAGTCCATCAACTTTTAGGTATCAATTTTACCTAAAATTTACCTAAATCAATTTACCTAAATTGATTCATTTAGAAAGGCTGCAATAATAAGGTATTTATACAGGAATCCCTGCAAGAATAAAGCCTATACTGGGGTTGATTTTAACTTACCTTTTTTTGACACTTCTGCCCCATTTAGTTCTTTCTGTGCTTCTTCAATTTTATCTAAAAAAAACAAAAAAAGTATAAAATTAATTCATCATACACAAATAAGAAGACAACAAAACAAATATATTGCTTATAAATGGTACCTGACACATAGTAATAAATATTTGTTGAATGAATTATTTATGAAACAAACATGTTTAAACTGTTAAAGTAATAATAGAGTCCTTTTAAAATTATAATTTTAATTAAGTCTTAGTCATAAGGGCTACTTCCAATTGTTTCCACAATGCAAATAATTAGTGCATTTTAAAAACTGATCCATATTTTTAAATGTTTAACTCCCTATTCAAAGTACATAAAAATAATTCTTTTTTTATGAAGACACACAAATTTCACTGGTGAGTTTCAACAAATGCCAACTGGCTTAGAAATAAGTCTAAGCTAAGTTCATAGATGGCCTAAGACCTAAGTCAAACATGGAAGAAATAAAAGGATGAAAAATAAATGATGGGCTGAAGTGCAGCAACATGATACTTCTGCCAACCGTTGGTTACAGAATAACTACCCATGAAGTGTGAGGGTGGAATGCTCAATTAAAGAGGCACTGAACAAAAACTAAGGGCTTCCCCCGTGGCTCAGAAGTAAAGAATCCACCTGCAATGCAGGAGACTCGGTTCGATCCCTGGGTTGGGGAGATCCCCTGGAGGAGGGCATGGCAACCCACTCTAATACTCTTGCCTGGAGAATCCCATGGACAGAGGAGGCCGGCAGGTTACAGTCCATGGGGTCGCAAAAGAGCCAGACACAACTGAGCAACTGAAAAACAGCAACAAATATACAGCACTTCTGCAATCATCACTTTTAGATGAGCACAGTTCTGAAAGAAGCAACGGCTAAGAAAGAGTTGGGGCGGCTGCCTCCCAGAGCTGCAGCCCTCCCATCTGAGCTTTGAGCACAACTGGACTTGGTAAATAAGCACATGTTCTATGTTAGTAACAATTAATTTAAATTTCTATAGGGATATACATAGTTGAAGATTGACAGAAACCAATTCTAAGTTTAATACAGTGGTCTAAACACTAACTGGTAAAAGGTAACAAAATTCCTGGTGCTATTCTATACTGAAATGAATACCGTAACCATAATGATGTAACATTTCAGCTAGTCCACTGGAGCACAGTTTAAATGCTTTCAAAATATTGGTATTTCAGCCACTTATAACCTCCCAGTATCCACTATCAGCTCCCAATGGTCACTGATACTAACCATCATTGCTAGCCACAGAAGATGGCATCCTCCCCACCACAGGCCCTTCAACCTCCGCTGCCACCTGCCTCTTCCTCCGCCAGCCTTGCCAGAAAAGCCAGAAACTCAAAGCACCTTCCATTCACTGAGCCAACTTCTTTCCGTTGCATATTGATCCATCCAGCCTGCCTTATCAAGGCAGATGGGGAGCATGAGAATGAAAGAAACAAGTCATGGTTTATCACAACTCCATCTTCATCCCCACAGCAACGGCCTGTTTGCTCCCTGCTGGTTATCAGATCCAGAGTAAGATTTGAGGGGAGAAGAGACAGTCTTTGGAAATAAGACAATTGTTTTCTCATTTGCAAGCTTTTAGTTATTTCTCATGAAATGATGAGTAAAACAAAACAGTAATGGGAAAAAAAAAAGCCCTTAATAAATGCAGAAAGTAGATTCTGTATTTAGCAGTACTTTTACTTCAAAAGGAGAATTCCAAATGTATGACTGAAATTTATATTAATATACATGACAAAAGCACAATGCACTGTTTCAAAAATAAATAAAACTAAGTATATTGGAGAGTACATTGGAGATATTCAAAATGTAAATAAGTATTAAATACACAGTCTTTGAGAAACATAAAAATGAAAAGCACTATTATTTCTATGCCAGCAGTTTGCCTAAACTTAAGAACCATAAATAACATATATGTATATATTGTACTGATATATATTCATAGCAGTAATGACTATGTGTAAGAGTTTGTGCATACATAATTTGATATTACATAATAAAACAACTTTTTATTAATAGGATTAACTGGGGCTCCAGGCAGCAAAAGCTCATGACTTAACACGTATTTAAAGAACAGTTTCTGTTTAGTATATTGAAGTTTGGCCACCTTCTATTTGTACTTTAACATGACAAATTCTTGCAAAAATGACCTCAATTTACATCAGTAGATTTGGGGTATCTACTGTGTTAGGTATAGGCATTTACTTAAATGCCTTTACCTGGAGCTCTAATTCAATAGGTAATTACAATCTTTAAGGACAGAGTTTATAACAGTCATTATAAGCTCTTGCCTTACTTTTTAGAAAAAGTCCTGTTTATATTTAAACTCTGTTTTATGATTCTCCTGGTAAAATATGATGTTTTAAAGACATTCTCCATTTTGGACTCTGTGGGAGAAGGCGAGGGTGGGATGTTTCAAGAGAACAGCATCAAAACATGTATATTATCTAGGGTGAAACAGATCACCAGCCCAGGTTGGATGCATGAGACAAGTGCTCGGGGCTGGTGCACTGGGAAGACCCAGAGGGATCGGGTGGAGAGGGAGGTGGGAGGGGGGGATCGGGATGGGGAATACATGTAAATCCATGGCTGATTCATGTCAATGTAGGGCAAAAAACACTACAATATTGTAAAGTAATTAGCCTCCAATTAATAAAAATAAATGGAAAAAAAAAAATAAAAACATTTTAAGAGAAAAAATAAAATAAAATAAAATTGTTTAACCCATCCAAAAAAAAAGACACGCTCCAAAGCTACAGAGAAAGTACTCATTTATTATATGCTCTTAATTGGTCCAGGTAAGACAATTTACTAGTATTTAAAAGCAACATTTATCATTTTTTTCACTATGACCCAGAGCAAGGAATGTATTTTTACATTCCAACCAATTACACATGTGTGTGTATATATATATTATGTGTATACATAATTCAGAAACCAACTTACCCATACACTAATTTCTGTCCTTTCCTATTAAAAATGAAAAATGCTGCCTTGCCCAGACGCACTGGTTCACAGCCCCATGCTGGACAGCAAACCCAGGGCTTGAACCCACAGACAGAGAGCAGTTTTCAGCAAGGGCTGCACCCCCCAGCCAGGACACCTCTCGTCACAAGCCTTGATGGGTGGGGGGCATGTGTTGCTTAGAACAGGATCTCAGGTTCTCAGACACCTTCCATTATGCCTTCCCCAATGTCACTGTTACCCGAGCTCGTAATTTCATAAAAACTACACATTCAGAAATAAATAGTAGTTTTTCAGCTGCTTCAAAATAAAAACACATATATGTGCAAAATGGACATTCACACCATGTTGGTAAATCTAAAATAAGTAACACATTCTTACTGTAATGAGTTCTTACTGTATTTAAATTAAGATGCAATTGTAATTAATTCAACTTTTACTAAATATGCTTGGAGTTGGTCACCTGGAAAAGGTACCAGCAACACACGAATGGATCCATAATTGTCCCTAAGATCCAGAGGGACCCGTGGCTGAAAGAGTGACAGGCCTGGGGAGAGACTACTGACAGTGTAGGTTAAAGTTTGGTTCTGCAACTATTAAAAATGTGCACCTTTTGACAGTTTTTCTTTTCTGGTAAAGCAGAGAAACTCTTTGTTAATGGTACAGGCTATGAACAAGCTTGTTTAATGCCTTGTATATTTTAAAACTTTTGCTTGTATCAGAAAACAATGCAAAAATGTTTCACTTTCACCACAGGTAAATAACTGTAAATAAAGAAAAAAGAAAAAAACAACTTGTGAAACATAATCTGAAACCACTGAGCCAAAAAAAAACACAAAAAAACACAAAAAATTCCTGGAGCCCTTAGGAAACCACCGTTCTTTTGGGGTTCTGGGAAGAAGACTGGATCATTAAAAACAAATCATTTATAAAATAAAATAATCCTCAAATAAGGATTTGAAGTAAGTGACCGCTCTCTGACCATTTTCACCCTCCGATGAAAGGGAGGGGGTCTCCGGTACCACCTCAGAGTCTCAGCACCACTCCTCAAAGAGCATGAGGGTCCAGGATGTCAGTTTTGGGGTCCAACCCACCAAATTGCTAGGATTTGGTTCAACGACAGTTGTGTGTTTTTACTGCGTTGATTGTCTACCTGCTTGCAGGTACACAAAGAACTAGAAATACAAAGTGTAAAAGAAAAATGGCTCTGCATTACAATACCCTTTCCACAATCATTTTAGTATCAACTTGATGGTAAATACAAAACCCGATTCCCCGGCGCAGCAAACCAAGTTCTCCGCGGACCCACTCCCCCGTCTGCAGCCGCAGCCACACCCCTGCGTAGGTGCCCTCGGTCCGAGGCTCTTCCAGCTGCCGGCGCCCACCCCATCGCCTGGGGACGGCGGCTGGGAGGCAAACCTGCTGTAACGCCCCCCGCAGAGCCGCCGCGGGGGGAGGGTCCGTTTCTCCACTGCTCGTGTCTTGTGAGCGCTAGCAGCTACGACAGTGAGGGGGGCTGAGTGGCTTGCCCACGGTAGAAATGCTGACAGTAACGTGCAAGTGACGCGGGGAAGCACGGGTGCATCCGAGAAGGGGAAAAAGGAACAGCCGCCCACAAACTGAGCACTGGCCTTCGGTGGTTTCACCTAAGAACCTGGCGCTTTCTCTTCCTTAAGCTTAAAGATGATTTCTGCATTGGAGAAACTGCATCAGTGCCCTGAAAAGGGCACGTGAACCAACTGTTCCTCACGCCTTCCGACCTAGTGAGGAGTGAAATGATCACCCCAATTCCAGCAGCGCTGACAAGCACCCCTGCTCTGACGCCCAGGGGCTCTCCTCCTTCACGCAGCCCTGAAGACGCCAAGTGGAAACACTAATAGATTTTTATGAGGCAGATCCTAAGGAACTGTAAAAGGCACCTCTGTTTACGGAGAGGGAGACCATCTGATTGAAAAAAGATCACCATATGTGACTGCACTATTTTTACTACTGAATAAGCCCAACTCCCACGTCCCGTCATCACACGTCAGCACCAGCTCCCTATTCTCACTGGTAACTGCTCAAGCTATTTCAATAAGACTAAATATATGACCATGACGTAATGTGCAAAGTGCACCCAACACCCATAACCACATATACGTGCTCTTCTAAGTGACGATCCTAGTGTTCACTACTAAATCAGCTAAGTAAGCCTAACTTTGTAGGTAACACATTTTAACCTGTAAATTATATCTTTCGTATTTCCACATCTATGTCTTGCAGGAAGTTAAGCTCCGTAATAATGCCAAAAAATGATAGTCTAGACTTGTAATACTTCAAGCTGAAAAATACTGCCTGAAATAAGTGGGGGAAAAAAAGAGAGAAAGAGATTCAACTCTGCCTTAATGAATTTGAAAACTATGATTAACAAGTTCTAGAAAAATGTAAAATTACTCAATTTGATCCAGAAAGAGAAACTCAACTAGAATACCTAGAGAAGATTGAGAAAGTAACCAGTGAATAACACAGAATTACTTTTTTAAGGTTAAAGGCCAAGATGGTCTTGTCAACAGATTCTTACCAATTCTGAAGAATAAATATTTCTCCTAAACTGTCCCAGAGCACAAGCTAACATGAAAGGTGTTCTAAATAATTTATAAAAGCTGCTATAACCCTGATATCAAAATGTGACCAAAGGGGCAGAAAAATCAACACTACTTAAAAATCTCCCAAATGAATATAGATTTAACAATCCACACCCAGAAGTACATTCCAAGATTAGAAAGCCACATCCAGTGAGGGTGTAAAGTGAGTATGCAAAGATATTTCAGGGTTGGTGGTGGTGGTCTAGTCCCTAAGTCATGTCTGACTCTTGAGACCCCGTGGACTGGAGCCTGGCAGGTTCCTCTGTCCATGGGATTTCCCAGACAAGAATATTGGAGTGGGTTGCCATTTCCCTCTCCAGCGGATCTTCCCTACCCAGGGATCGAACCCATGTCTCCTGCATTGCAGGTGGATTCTTTACTGCTGAGCCACCAGGGAAGCCCATTTTTCAATATTAGAAAACATATTATTATCATTTGTAGTAGGAAACAGGATGGGCATGAGGGGGAAGGTAATTTAAATAATGTTCAAAATGTACTTGATTAAAATATCTATCTTTAGTGTAAACAAAAAGCAAAACAATAAAACATCAATGATAAATAAAACAGGTTACACATCATCATATTAACCAAGTGGTATTCTGATACATATCCCGAAACAGAAGAACTAGTCAATAACCTATGATCACTTCCGTTCAGAAGCCCTCCCTGACCTGCTACCTCAGGCCCTGGTCTGTGCCCCCAGCACAGAGTTCTCAGCCCCTAAGCCTCGTTCACCATGGGATATTCCAAGAGCCTGTGTCCGCACTTGATTTTTTCATTAAAGCGATTTCTTATTCAACAGAGTACATAGGTGCTTAGACCAGTAGACCCTCAACATATATTTGTTCAATAAATGAATCACTACTGCAGTATTTACTATAGCATTTATGTTAACAATTACTTGGGGATAATTTTACATGTAAAACCATAAGGGACTAGTTAAAGAACTATGATATTTCCATACAACGGAATGTTGGGTAGCCATTTAAAATACTTTTGAAATACTTATTGATAGAAAAAAATGCTCAAAGTATATTATGTAAAAACACATTTTGTCACGCAGATGTATGTGTACATATACACACACACAATTTCTGTAAAGAAATAGGCTCAAATGTAATGATTATCTGAGGGCAGTACATGAATAGTTTTAATGTTATTTCTATTTTCTTCAATTAATAAATTACCTATAATAAACATTTTAATATAAAATATTATCTAAATTTAATAAAAACTAACAATCCTAATACATGCATGCATGCTAAGTTGCTTCGGTCGTGTCCAACTCTTCACGACCCCATGGACCATTGCTTCTGTGGTGGCCAGGCAATAAAGCGTCAGCCTGCAATGTGGGAGACCTGGGTTCAATCCCTAGGTCGGGAAGATCCCCTAGAGAAGGAAATGGCACCCCACTCCAGTACTCTTGACTGGAAAATGCCATGGACGGAGGAGCCTGGTAGGCTACAGTCCATGGGGCTGCAAAGAGTTGGACACGACTGAGCGACTTCACTTTCACTTTCATGGCCCATAGCCCGCCAGGCTCCTCTGTCCATGGGATTCTCCCAGCAAGAGCACTGGAATGGTTGCTATGCCCTCCTCCAGGAGATCTTCCCGACCCAGGGATTGAACCTATGTCGCTAATGTCTCCTGTGTTGGCAGGTAGGTTCTTTACCACTAGTGCCACCTGGGAAGTCCCTGAAAATGTGATTTAAATTATTTAAAGAAGAAAAAGTCATCTGTCTATAGGTTCTAAAGTCCAAATTTCCAGATCATATGAAAGACTCTGGGATAACTTATATCACCTAAGAACATTAATATGCCAAATGGTTCATTTGGTTCGGAATACTTCTTAGCTCCTGAGGCCTAGCACTAAGGATACACAAAGATGAATAACCCTGCCTGCAGGGACCTGGAGAAGTGAACGAGCAACCCCTCCCCTTGCGGGGACTGTGTGACCAAGTCCATGGGGAGCATGGAAGCGTGTGAATGCGACTGTCTTGGAAACAGGAAGAAGGTCCTGAAGCACCTTCATGGAAGGAGTAACACAAAGGCTGTATAAGCAGAGAAGAAGATGAGAATTCCTGTCTGGAGGAGGAGGGAGCTCAGAGAGGGGAAGACCAGGAGGCTTCAGAGGCAAAGACGCGGAAAACAAGGCAAGAGTCAGGAACTCATTGCATTGTGTAACATAAACCTGGAGACACCAAGTCTAAAGACACGGGATTTGAGAGCCACCGTCTTATGTAACTGGTTGCTAAAACCATACCACAGAGTAGGTGGAAGCAAAAATACAACTATTCTATGAAGTAATTTGGCCATAAACATCAAGATATTTGAGACCAATCTCCGCATTTTAATATGCTGATTCAAGTACTGATTCTAGACTGAGACCATGAAAGGAGTGGAACAAAGGCTACTTATCACAGTAGTTTTCACAAAAGAAAAAACATAAATAATCAATGATACCTGGAATATAGTAGATGCTCAATAAATATGTGTTGAATACTTGAGAAATGGTTTAGTAAACTGTGGTAACTTCATGTAACAGAACTACTATATTATAGGCTTCTAGGAGGACTTACTGAATCAGAAACTATAGGAATGGTGTCCCAGACTGTATAAATTTTTAAAGCTTTGCCAAATGTTTTAATGGGCCACCTACCCTCCAGTTGAAAATCACTGGTGGGATGAGAGGCAGACGAAGAAAAACCCAAGAAAAAGCCCCCTCCCCCTCCAAAAAAAATAGCTGAAAAAATTAGGAGAATCAGAAACAATCTGGCCACAGAAGTCAAGAGAACAGTATTTCATTGACAAATGAGAAGGTGATGCAGCTGAGGAAGATGGAAAAAGCTTCCACTGGATTGAGCAGTTCAGAGGTCCCAGTAACGCTTCCTGAAGCCTTGAAGTGGAAAGAGAGGCTGGCGGGCAGAGGGCTGAGAAAGTGATGGGTCGGGAGGTGGCGAAAATAGAGCAGAATTGTCTTTCAAAGCACTCAGCAAAGAAGAAGACAGTGAACTTGAGGTCCGGAGAGAAACGCAGCGTAAAGGAAAGCTGTCTGGTTTGACGTATTTCTCAAGGGTGCTTACAGACCCAAGCTATTGTTCAGACACTAAGTCATATCTGACTCTTTGCGACCCCATGGCCTGTAGCCCTCCGGCCGCCTCTGTCCCTGGGATGCCCCAGCAAAAGTACTGGAGTGGGTTGCCCCAGACCCAAGGGAAGGAATCAATAAAAAGAGAGGAGAGACACAGGCAACAGTTGGGATGTGGAGGGAAGGCTCTGAGGAAAGTGGAGGCCAGCCCGGAGTCCAGGAGGAGGGCCGATTCTGAATAGGGAAACACCCAGGGCGATGCTCTGAGGTCAGAGGGAAGGGCAGGAGAGGGGTGGGTCTTGTGAAAAGTCTGCTGACAAGAGAAGGAAGTTGGAGGGAGTTCATGTTCAAACTTCACAATCTTATTGAGATAACATCTGGCTGCCTAGAAAGTAAAAGGAGTTTAGTGATTATGTTACAGTGTCTGGAAAGTGAAAGTGAAAGTGAAGTCACTGAGTCGTGTCCGAGTCTTTGCGACCCTGTGGACTGTAGCCCACCAGGCTCCTCCGTCCATGGGACTTCCCAGGCAAGAGTACTGGAGTGGGTTGCCATTTCCTTCTCCAGGGGATCTTCCCAACCCAGGGATCGAACCTGGGTCTCCCGCATTGCAGGCAGACGCTTTACCATCTGAGCCACGAGGAAAGCTTAGGAGGGGGGTCTTAGAGACTCATAAAAGTTAGACAAAAGTCGACTTTAAGGACAAATAAAGCATTGATGAACAGCAACTAGGGATCCATGGATGTAGAAATCCACATTATTCCTTGAGCTCCTGCTGCCAATGGAGCAGGCACAGTGCATTTGATATCTAATGCACAGCTGTGGGCACCTCTCATAGCTGTCTTTAAAGTAATTTTATCTATTCTGTCTTGTTTTTTCTTGTGACTTTTTATTTCAAAGGACATTCCATATTTCAAATCTACAAATATAGATTTGAAAGCCATAAAGAAAGCTATAAATGGAGTAATGCTGGCCAACAAATGCATGTTCAAATATAATCTGATGATACGTAAAAGTATCTGGAAACTTAAGAGGCACCAGTTAAAACAATTTTTAAAGAAATCTACTTATATATTTGAACCTTTAAAAACAAACCAATAATGAAAAGTTTTACAGGACAAAAAGCCTAGTTTTTTTGGGAAACGATTTGCAAAGAAAGAGAGGGAACTGGGAATGGTGTCCATTGATTAAAAAAAAAAAAAGTCATATCAAACTACAGAATATGTGGACCTTATTCTCCCTGATTCTAACAAAATGTTTAAAAAATTATGACACTGCAGATAACTGCTAATTTAAACACTGATAGGATAATTGATCTATTAAGGGATTTTTTGTTTGTTTCATAAATGTACTGTGATTATGCAAAAAAAAAAATTTGTCTTTCGGAGCTTATATAACAAAAACGTATCAACAAAATGATTTATCTGAGGTCCTAAATCACACATAGGAGGGGAAGAGGCCAGGGGAGGTACGGAAACCAGACTGGCTGTCCAGGGGTGAATTACTAAAGCTAGGTGGTAGCTAAACAGAGGTTTATTACACTACTCTATTTATAATCATTTTTAAACTCACACCATCTAAAGTATAAAAAAGAAACAAAAGAAGGAACTCAGTCTGAAAATAAAATTTTTAAAAACCTAATTACCAAAGTACTCCTCACATATCGTTGGTTCAAATAATAATCATAAGCAAGAAATGATATGGAAGTGGGAAGTAAATGAAGCTAGGTATCCAAAGGCCGAGCTCAGTAAGCCCTCAATTGAGGTCACGGACTCAGAAATAACTGGAGCCAATAGGAAATTCAGTAACTTGTGAGTTACCACTAGGAGTCAGGTTTGTACACACTAAAGCCAGAAAGGACAATAAAAAAAAAATAAATCATCATTTCTAGACATGTGATCACCAGTGTTCTTAATTCCTTTCAGTTGGGCAAAGGGACGGTAAGAACTTGAAGACTGTAAAGGTTTCTAAACACAATGTTAAAAAAAAAAAGAAAAATATAAAACCCAAGGAGCAGAACAACCTATATAGTATACATCTACTTGTATCAAAACATAAAAATGGATGTATGTATTTTTTTAAAAAACACAAAATTGAAATAGATGATTTTCCTCCCAATCTATGTTCTAGTACACATTACAAATAGCAAGCAAATTATCAGCTCTGAAAAATCTTTTGAAAAACTGAAAGCACTTTTTCTTCTTAAAGTTCTTTTTAAATAAATTACTGATTATTTCAGCCTATTAAATACTGTCAAAAAGTGAGAGCTGATGTAAATTCCAGGGGAAGCGAAAAGGCTTCTGTGAGAAGAGGGCATGAGGAAAGCAGCTATAAAGTAGGACTAAGCATACAGGGACGTCACGAGTAGGAGTTACGTGTGTTAGTCGCTCAGCCGTGTCTGACTCTTGGTGACCCCACGGACGGTAGCCCGCCAGGCTCCTCTGTCCATGGGATTCTCCAGGCAAGAACGCTGGGGTGAGAGCCGTGCCCTTCTCCAGGGGATCTTCCCCATCCAGGGATCAAACCTGGGTCTCCTGCATTGCAGGCAGATTCTTTACAGTCTGAGCTGCCCAGGTGTTACATGGCAGAAGGCAATTATGCAGAGTGAGAGGAGAAGGTGGTAAAAAGTCAGCATATCAAGTAAGGAATCAAGAGTCTAAAATAACATGGGAAGTTAAGGTTTTGATGGCTGGACCAAAGATGGTATCAGTCTGTATGACCCAGAAGCAAATGACCTGCTGTCACAGCTATCTATTCACACTTAGCACAATACTCACATATGATAGAGTGAGCATTTTATGAACATTCAGGGATCATTCACTCACTCACTATATGAACAAATGAACAGAGAGCCTTAAACTGGGTCTATGACGGATGAAAAGTCCTTCTGCAAACATAATAATGAATTTGTAACATGAGACCGAAGGGACGGGGGCTTATTCCAGGAAAGCAGCTTCAAGGGAAGCCAAATAGAACACGATTGACAGGTCAAGGCTGGACATACAGATTCAGAATTAAGAGTCTAGACTTCTTGTTTATTTTAATAGATTCTGATTTGTATTTTATCATGTTTGGTTACAAGAGATCATTGGAAGCACTTTGTTCTCATACTATTATCAAATGCATTCTATAAATAACTCTGTAAATAAAACTATTATCAGTGGAAAAATGAAAAACCAGTAATATGACGGGTGGGAATAAACAGGATACAGAAATCAAACAAGAGGTTTGAGTGGAGCCAAACTTCATCAGTTCACAAGTAGATGGTTTTCTATTAGGATGGATTTTGCTTTCGATTTATACTTATAACCCTGGGGATTTGAGCAATGACTTTTTGGAGTAAGTATGAGAAACCTAAATTTAAGATTAGTGGTTCAGATCAGTAGATTATTATGGAATTTGATTTTTTTGTGGACATGTGTGCATATCTTTTAAATGATGCTGCAATGTCTCCATAAACTTTTGTGAAAAAAGTGATGGGAAATTAATATGGGCAGTTACCTCTGAGTAAGAGATAAAAAGCAAGGGCAGGAAAAGGGGGAAATGCTCATTTTTTATATTGCATATGCTTCTGTGCTACTTAATTTTTTAAATTAAGTCTATTACTTATATTGAAAATGTATTATTCATTGAAATATATATATGTATAAAAATATATGTATGTATATATAAATATGGGTAGTCAAATCAATAATAAAACTTGAATGCTTCAATTCCCTAAAAGTATATAATTGCTTATTTACTTATATGCTTAAAAAATACATATATTGCTTATGTGTGTACATATATACACACATATCTGAATGTAAACATATGAATATATATGCATACTTGGGGATTCTTTTTTTTCAATATTCTCACTTCAACTCTGTATTATTCCATTCTTTCAAATTATTTGATACCTGTTTCCTCCTTCCAAATTGGGATTATTTTAACATTTACTAATCACTCCAGGTGGTGCAGCGGTAAAGAATCCACCTGCCAATGCAGGAGATTCAAAAGATGCAGGTTAGATCCCTGGGTCGAGAAGATCCCCAGAAGAAGCAAATGGCAACCCACCCCCGTATTATTGCCTGGAGAATTCCATGGACAGAGGAGCCTGGCGGGCTACAGTCCATGGGGTTGTAAAGAGTCGGAAACAACTGAATGATTGAACACTGGCAACAGCAGTAATACCTTATAAATATTACAATCCACTATTCTTTCGGATTTTTTATTTTTTTGGCCGTACTGCAAAGCTTATGGGATCCTAGTTCCCTGCCCAGGGATGGAACCCATGTCCCAGGCAGCGGAAGCATAGCGTCTTAACCGCTGGACCCCCAGAGAAGTCCCAGATCCACTATTCTTTACATTTTAATTTATCTAATTCAACGGGTTGGTCAAAAATATTCAGGTCAGTTAAGAAGCCTGTTTTTTCAACCTAAAATAGTCCTATTTGCATCTCTCCCAAAGGGTAATTCCCCAACCAGCAAGAATGAGAGGTAAAAAGCTATGAAAAATTCTAAGTAGGTGGTGGAGGGGAATGAAGTAAAGTGAAAACAAAGTCTAACAGGTTTAGTCACCAACCACAGATGTGATCTTTATGATGGGAATTAGAGTCAAAATAAACTAAAACGCCCCCTCGTTTTGTTCATCAAGACCCAGCGGCCACTGCGAAGTACTAATGGCACGTGACCCTGTCACTGTCACAGCAGGCTGGGCGCGATCCTTGTGCAGGGTCTGATTCCTTACCGCCCGGCGGGGCCCACCTGGACAGGGACCAGGTAGGTGCTAGTCACTGGGTCCCACACACTGCTGGACACCCAGCAAGCAGTCTTGACACTTATATCAGGTAAATGTCGTTAAGTCCTACCATTCCATACGGTATCAGGGAAGAACAGACCTAAAAAAACTCCAAAAAGTTTAAATTAACTACATCTTGTAAACAATCCTTATTATGTATTCTGTTCTATAAGTTAACAAATGGCCTAGAAGAAAAGTTCCCAAACTTTTCATAGTTTTGCAGAGGAAAACAGCAGTAGAAGAAAAATATATAGCATATAACCATTTCCAATTACTAATATTCTATGCTATTATTAGTGACTTGGTTCATTACAAATACAAAATGTAAAGAAAAGAAGTGCAGAAATGGATAGCTGGTCCCAGATGTGGACTACAGTACTAATGGTCAACCATAGCTTTTTATTACTGGCCAAGACACTCAGAGAGAAAAAGTCCATAAAGGGCAGTGAAAGTATTAAGTCACTCAGTCATGTCCCACTCTTTGCAACCCCATGGACTGTAGCCCACCAGTCTCCTCTGTCCATGGGATTTCCCAGGCAAGAATACTTGAGTGGGTTTCCATTCTCCAGGGGGTCTTCCTGACTGAGAGATCAAACCTAGTCTTCTACATTGCAGGTGGGCTTTTTCCCATCCAAGGCACCAGCGAAGTGGAGTGAGTAGCTATTCTCTTCTCCAGGGGATCTTCCTGACCCGGGCATTCAACTGGGGATGCTTTACCATTTGAGCTACAAAGGAAGCACCAAAGTCTCTAAACGGATTTCCAAAAACGACTAACACTTAGAAAACCCATCATTAAATCTTCTGATTACATTATGTTAAATTATATTTCAGGAAAATAAATTCTTTGGGAAATAGTCACATTACTGTTTGAGTCCATTAGCCTAAACAATCAAATAACAGTTCATATAATTTTGTATACATGTGCAAGAGCATGTGTAAAACGAATGTCTGTTTGTACAATAGAGAGTGTGTATGTATCTATTACTTTGTTTGAAATATAACACCACACCATTACGTGTAAACATGAATATGTCCTCTATTTATCTGTCTTCACCATTATCTAGTAATAACAGCTCATGAGCAATAATGATACAGCACTGAACCCTTAGAACAGTTAAGTGGTTATGAACAAACTTTTATGTATGATAAATTTTACAACATATAAAATTCCTAATCTGCATCTTTAAAAAACAATCACACACACAAAAAAAGACCCCATATACTTTAAATAATCATCACAATTGAAACAATGAACAAATGTCATTTTTTTTCCGCAAAGGAAGTACTTGGCCACCTCCCACACTGTCAAGGACTCTGGCCAAAAATAACAGTAATTAGGCTTGTAACCTCATATGTATGGATCTGATCTAGTCAAGCCAAAAATAACTCTGGTTGTGTATCAACTGTAGGCATTTGTTTCAGAGGCTGTGTCACACAGGCCAAGTCAGGCAAATTACAGTGAAAGCACACTGGAATACAATTGAACTTGAGAAAAATTCAAGCTCTTTCAGTGCGATTGCAAGTTCTTTTCAATAATATTGTAGCACATGAGGGTACCCAGGATACCATTAACTATTTCTTAAACTCCCTAAAATATATGTTAAACAAACCAGCAAAACAGAATTAACACACGCATGCATTTTTTAAAACCTGGGTGGAGGAACCACAAGTTACCTGTCCGGAGCCATCATTAGAATCCGTCCTCCTGGAAACCTTCCTCCAAGAGGAGGGGCTGCACTGTCTTTGGGGTGCCCACCCACAGCTCACCCACTCCCAGCGTGGCTTCAAACTCTTGGGGTTCCTTCTGAGAACTGCCTGCCGGGGCTTCCCTCACACCTGTCTGGGATGCCCTCACCCTCCTTCTGACCCTACTGGGGAGAAATCTACCAGTAACAGCTAAAACATAAGTGCTTGCCCTGTGCAGACACAGTCCTGAGGACTCGACGGGGACCCACTCACTCAAGCCCTCCCCCAAAACCCACCCAGGAGGGAGGAGCTGCCCATGATCACAGAGAAGCAAACCACAGCTCCTGGAAGCAAACGCAGCGCTAACACGGAGAAACCTGTCTGCCGGCTTTCAACCCAGGCAGGTGGCCTCCAGCATGTGAAGTTAACGCTACACTATACTACTATTCCGTATTATTTAAGAGGTTGTTCTGCCCAAGCTGGCAACTCCCCTCTTTCTGTTTGAGCTGAAGCGTCGTGAGCTCTCAAAGCCTTTCCTGATCCCCACTGGGGCCTCCACAGTGTGTGCCCACACACCCTGGCTTCTCTGGCACTGAGCACGTGGGCACGTTACTCCTTTCAGGCCTGGATCACCTGCTAAAATCATGAACGCCACACGAACATCTATCCTGGCACCCGACGACCTGGCCCACAGTATTTATCTGTGCTGTCATCGTTCAGTCGCTAAGTCGTGTTGGACTCTTTGCAACCCCATGGACTGCAGCCCTCCAGGCTCCTCTGTCCATAGGATTCTCCAGGCAAGAACACTGCAGTGGGTTGCCGTGCCCTCCCCTCCAGGGGATCTTCCCGACCCAGGGATCGAACTTGCACCTCCTGCATTGGCAGGTGGATCCTTCACTGCTGAGCCACCAGGGAAACCCCTACTTATCCATACCTCCCCAATTTTTCGTGACCAAGCTTAAATACCAACTCTCAGAAACTTCTATCCATAAATCCAGAAAAGCTGTTTTTCTTAACTTCCTGGGCATCCCTCAGAACTTCATCTATCCAAGCGACTGGATGGAATGCAGGATCTATTTAAGGGTATTTAACTGGGCTTCCCTCATAACTCAGTTGGCAAAGAATCCGCCTGCAACGCAGGAGACCCTGGTCTGATTCCTGAGTGGGGAAGATCCGCTGGAGAAGGGATAGGCTTCCCACTCCAGTATTCTCGGGCTTCCCTTGCGGCTCAGCTGGTAAAGAATCCACCTGCAATGTGGGAGAGCTGGGTTTGATCCCTGGGTTGGGAAGATCCCCTGGAGAAGGGAAAGGCCACCCACTCCAGTATTCTGGCCTGGAGAATTCCATGGACTGTATGGTCCATGGGGTCGCAAAGAGTCGGACAGGACTGAGCGACTTTCACTCACTTTCACTTCACAACTTTATCCTCTTTGCCCACTGTCACTTGTCGTCTCACTCACTTCTCCAGTTCTCCACTGTGCATAAACTTCTTTTCCATCTCTGAGATTTTTAAGCCGCCTGATGGGTAAATCTCTCTTTCATCTTCCCTGGAGGTAGGAAAATGGACCCCACCGCACAAGCGCAACCCTTGAAACACAGCACGTGTGCAAATGTGGCTGAACTCACACCTGTCAGAGCTAGTGACCAGACAAAACATCTCGGCTACCTTACTCAGGCCCACTTGCCAGGGCGACTCAGGGTGGAAAATCGAGTTGAAAGTGTCTTCCCAAGGGAAAAGGAAGCAGCCAAGAACTGATCTAACCCCTCAGCAGAACTGGAGTGGGGGAGTGGAGGAGGGGAGGGGGCGCGGAGAAATGAAGCCCCACAAAGCTCTCGGGAGAGCAGCCTCTCTCTCCCGTGTCTCCTTTTGGGCACCAGACTTCACCACAATGACAGGCCGCGGTTCTGGCTCAAAGATGATTTTCCATTCTCCACACTCAGATACACCCAATTTCAACAACATCGTTTCATGGGGCTAAAAGGGTTTATCATCACTGCTGAGGTCATGGGCATTAGAATCTTGTAACAGTCACATGAACGCTGCAACTACAAGCCAGCAATTTTACTCACTAGTATTAACAAAAGATCAGTAAATCACACTCACAGTGATCTTACCAAAGCTGCATCACTGAACAGCCTGCTGGAGCTACTTGCTGTGGAAAGAGAGGAATTCCATCCAGCTTCCCTCATGCTCTGCTACCGAGCAGGCCTGGGACGCTCCGTCCCTGCCGCTTGTTCAATTTAGGGCATATAGCAAAGTCACCCTCGGGATGCATGGCTAGAAAGAATCCGTAAACTTCCCACTTGGGACTGAAGAGCAAGATCCTCGTTTGCTGTCCCAAGAACTGACTTTACAAGCGGCTGCGCTTGGACACAGACCTGGGCGGGGACAGGCACCCAGGAAGAAGCAGGGGCACGCCCTGCACGGCAAATCATTCTGGGTTTAAATATGCAGTCACTTGAGAGTCACAGACTCCTGGTTCCCAATATTTTTACAAAGATCGAGGACAGCCTGTCATTCCTAACTTTGTCAAGAAACACAACTGAGCCCCGGGCAGGGCCAGGCAGGCCCCAGGGTTCACTGCTGGTGGGCAGCCTGCCCTGCGTCCACTCCTCAGACCTTCACTGTCCTTTCCTCTTCTTTGTCAAGAGTGCAGTATTCCAGCAAACCCCAAGCAGCCCCTCGCGCGCAGCCACACCTGCCAGGAGCCAGTCCGCTCCCTGCCCTCATCCTCACCGACGGCGTCTGCTGGCATCCTTAGCACACTCTGCAGTTACCTTGCGTCCACTGGTTTGACGCATGTCTGTGTGTCTCTAGCTGTTTTGGCCGGGGGTGATTTTGCTCTTCAAAGGGTCTGGAGACACTTCTGGTTGTCACAGCGGAGGGGGAGCGCTTGGCATCCACTGGGTGTAGGCCAGGGATGCTGCTGAACATCCCACGACATGCAGGAAAGCCCTGCCGACAGTCATCTGACCAAAACGCCAAGAGCGCCAAGATGGAGAAATGCTGCTTTGTGGGGTTTGCGCTGTTCTAGGCACTCAGCCGGGTCCGACTCTTGTGACCCCGTGGACTGCAGCCCGCCAGGCTCCTCTGTCCATGGGATTCTCCAGGCAAGAACACTGGAGTGGGCTACCATTCCCTTCTCCAGGGGATCGTCCTGACCCAGGGATCAAACCCACATCTCCTGCACTGCAGGCAGACTCTTTAGCACTGAGCTAGCTGGGAAGCGCCAAACTCTGCTTTAAAATGGTCCATATTTGAATGGACATCTGAAAAATGTTCAATACTACTTTAATCATATTTTCTATTCCTCTTTTATCCTAGTAATTATTTCCAAATGGAGCAATAGAACATAATTTGGATTATAATCTTTCACTTTAACATAATGAATAGCAGTACATGACAGCAATAACTATAGCCATGGGTGTGAAGGGAACCAGCCTTCACATCTGCACTAGAACTAAAGGACTCACATGTATTCTGTTGTCAAATATGAAAAAATCCGAGGCAAGAAGAGGTGCAGCTTCCGCTATCACTTGGCTAAGATATAAAAAGCTGGGATTCCATCTCAGGATACCCGGATGGAAAGCTTTTCACACTATGCCAGGCTAGAGTATTAACATGCAAAACACAGTGTGGTGGTTAAAACCTGTCATGGGTTCAAATCCTGGTCCATCTCTTCTTATCTCTATGACATTAAATTACCCTCTAGACCTCAGTTTCCTCATCCATAAAATGGGGAGGTGGGGAAGGAGGGAAAAAAAAACAAACAGTACCTTCCTCACAAAAGTATGTGAGATTCAGAAAAGACAACAGGGTAAATGTTGAGAATACTACTTTAGCTTGTAGTTAACATTCACATGGAATTCTCCAGGCCAGAATACTGGAGTGGGTAGCCTTTCCCTTCTCCAAGGGATCTTCCCAACCCAGGGATCGAACCCAGGTCTCTTGCACTGCAGGCGGATTCTTTACCAGCTGAGTCACATGGGACACCCAAGAATTGCCTGTTACGATCTAACCATACGCAAATATTTCACACCTCATCACCCTTTCACTTGCATGAGTAATCAAGAAAACTGATTTTGGTCTCCTGTTGAATGGGTATACCCAGGAATTAATTTAAAAACTAAGAAAAATAATGAAAATATCAACTCCATCAACATCTATACCTAGTAATTTATAAGCTTTTATGCCTTTAAATATTTTATTTAAGAAGTAAGGAAATTCTTAATATATAATATTTCAAACACAAAAAAAGTAGAAGGTTTTAGTAAGCAAAATAAAGTTATCACTTAACAAAGTTTTAAATATATATACAATTTCAACTTTTATTGAAAAGCTTCCAAAACGCCTTAATGTGAAATGATAGTTTCCAAGTAAATTCAGTAACTAATTTATACATTTTACAAATCTTTACAGTAGTACTATGTACCACTATGTATGATACCATGTCTAGATTTTACTTAACACTACCTTTATTAAAAAAAAAAAGACTTGGTTTAGCATTTCTTTCATGGATTAAATTAGGCAATTAGTTATCTTTAAAAATAAGCTGTAATAAGCAGTTAATGACTGTAACAGCCATACAATATACCTTCACCTAAACCATTTCTGACTCAATCAACTACTATAAAACAATCATTCAGATTTCATCAGAAGACTGAGATGTCAAATAAGTTTCTTTATATTTGGTAAGTTTAACATCTTATATGACTTCCTCTAGAGAAACATATTTTTGATGTAGAAATACTTTAAACAGCAGCTCAGAGTTTAAGCTAAAATTACCAATCACGTTTGTTGTTAAAGGCGTTATCCGCAATGATAGCCACAAGAAAACAAAAGACCAAAACAGTCATCACATTCAATGTACCACTGACGTCAAGAGAACAAACCAACAAGACCCCCCAAAGTGATGCTACTACAAACGCATTAACAAGACTTTTCTGTCTGACATAAAACTATTTCCAATAAAACCTATTAACAGCAATGACAAAATTCCTAACATTCACCTAAGACACAAGCAGGTTTATCTATAAAACACACAACTGATTTTCCTCTACCTATTTACGTAGGAAAATTCTTACAACTTTCATTGTTCCCTGTTCCTTATGCTCCACTGCAGAGCTCTGTAACACCCGTATACTCAGGATCCCAGGCTAGTGACACAGTCATATCTGGTTCCAGTCTCACCTACCCTGTTAGATCTTTCTGAGTGTATCATTCCCATCATCGTTTATTTGACTTGCTGTTTTGTCATTCATCTACACGCAAACATGCCGACTCAAGTGAGTCGCTTTCTTGTTCTAACAAGGGCGTACATTTGGTTTAATCTGTTTCAACTCTTTTCATCGAGTCTCGAGTGGAAGACGTCAGGAAGGGTGGGAATACATACAACATTACAATCCATTCACTTCACATAGAGAATCCACAGGCGCTTCCACGAACATGTCTGTCACCCCCAGGGGTCTCTGCACAGTCACGTTACCAGGCACGACAGGTCGGCCGGCCCCCCGTGATCTGAGCCACCTGGCCCCCCGCCCCGCACGTCACATTCTGGAGCAGCGCTGAGAAGGAGCTGCTCGCTCAGGCTGCGGTCCTAGGAGTCCTCCCCCACTACCTCTCCATGGCAACGCGGCTACAGAAAAGCCAGTCCACCTCTTACGCAAATGAAAAAGAGGCCACAAATGTCAGCAGTCACAACATCCACCTCTTCCCTCCCTGCTTAATTTCCTTCTTAAAGTAACAGCGGTGCATTCTTCTCATTCTGTATTTCCAGAACACCTTCCAACGTTCCATGGATGGAAGAGCAGTTTAGGAAAATCAGAGTTAAAAAAAATCCATCTGTATGACCACTTACATAACGTAACTGAGAATCCAAAGACGGGTATGATTTGCTGAGGTTCATTTACCGAGGCAGTATCTCACTGTGTCCCCTTTGTATCGGGGCATCCTAGTGTTTGAGAGAAGAATCCTTTACAATATTAACCATCCTATAATTTGGCTTTCTTAGAGAGAGACACAGAGAAAGAGGAGCAGGGAAACCATCCATTATGATTATCAGGAAACACTCAGCACTCAACACACATTGTTTCCTCTGCAAGTTCATGTTTATTTAGAAAAATCAAGGTTTGCTTTTATTCTTTTGACCCAATAGTCAATTATCTATTAATACTACAGAATGGAAAAGCTGAACAGATTACCTTCAACTGTTATCAGGTTTAGCTTATATTGCAATTGAACAGTTTCCTTTCATAAATATATTTTTAAAAAATATATAATGGCTAGTTTACACTTCATGTGGCTACAGATCAGAGAACAGAAGTAATTCTTGTCCACAGAACCTTGACTAACAGCAATTGATAAATTTTTAAATGCCATATCTTAAAACATATGTTTTAATCCATTAAGATGCAACAAAGTATCAAATTCTGTAAACTGTCATCTGATATGTGATTATCTATTCATGAGAATTCTGACTGAATTCGCAGGGAGCAAGCTCCCATTGGTGGTTGATGAACAACACAAATGTGGATGTGGTTGTCTTAATATCTTCTAAAAGATGTATTTTCCAAGAGAAAACAAATTATAATCCAAAACATGTATGTTACCTAAAAAACAATAGCAAAATTTTTTAAATATACCCAGAGGTGTGGACACACTTTTCCTGTCTCATGAAAAATGCAGTTTTAAAAGTTTCATTAATTATTCAGCATTTATCAAACACCTACCAGTGTGCTAGGCAACCTAAGTTTGGGAACAAATGTGAAGAAAAGAGATATTGATATTAAGATGAAACCTAAAATGATATGGAAAGAACTGCATCTGGTATAGCCAGGGGAACACACAACTCGAACAAAGGCCCGGAGGCAGGAGGAGCCGCTGCCAGCCAGCACGCGGGTAAGGCCTGACACACAGTGCTTGTACAAGGTAGCTACTATACTGATAAATGAAAAATTACACATGATCCGTGTGCACATGCAGGGCAAAAAGGAAGCAAGGTCCAACAGCCGAGCATCAGCTATGGTTATGGAGCGGGGGGATGAGACACTTTCACAAACCCCATTCTGGGGTGGCAGGTGCTCTCCCTCAATTGGTCCAGCCCAGGGGTGTGAGAGTTAGACCATAAAGAAAGCTGAGCCACGAAGGATTGATGCTTTTAAACTGTGGTGTTGGAGAAGGCTCTTGAGAGTCCCTTGGACTGAAAGGAGATCCAACCAGTCCATCCTAAAGGAGATCAGTCTTGAATATTCTTTGGAAGAACTGATGCTGAAGCTGAAACTCCAATACTTTGGCCACCTGATGCGAAGAGCTGACTCACTGGAAAAGACCCTGATGCTGGGCAAGACTGAAGGCAGGAGAAGGGGACGACAGAGGATGAGAAGGTTGGATGGCATCACCAGCTCGATGGACATGAGTTTGAGCAAGCTCCAGGAGATGGTGATGTACAGGGAAGTCTGGCATGCTGCAGTCCATGGGGTCGCAAAGAGCTGGACATGACTGAGCGAATGACCTGAACCAAGGGTTCTGGAGGATTCCCCAGGGCGAAACTCTTGGGAAGATGGATGAGTCCACAGCAGAAGTGGAGTCAAGAGGTTCTGGGAAAAGCATGAAGCTGGAAACAGCACATAGAGTCAGTCGAACCATAGGCAGATAGGCATCCAGTCTTTCTGAAGTTCAAGTGTGAGAGAGAAGGATGTGGCTGCAGAAGTAGGCAAGATCAGGAAGGACTAAAAGCCGCCTTCATCCTGAGGTACGTGTAACAGTACAGGCTTCAGAGAACGTGCGATACCAGATTAAAAATAACTCAAGTGAGCATTCCAATTGCTTTTGGGTCATCTACAGTGGGAATTCCTCCCCCAGGAAAAAGAAAAAAAAACAAACCTATGAGATAAGCACAGAGGAATGACTGTGCATCTCAATGAAACAGCCCTTAGGCACACAGAGTAAGCCACCTTAAAGAGAGGTGCAGAATGAAACTTTCCTTCTCAAAGCCTTGAACAGGTCAGCGCAGTGTGAACCACATCATCAGACTTATGTCAAGAGACCAGGAATCCCGTATCAGCAGCGCCACCACCTCTAAGGAGCAGTATGGGCCTGGGATGCCTGCCCAAGCAGGAAAGTCACCCCACAAAACTGGGGAATCCACCCCCTACCTACAGGTTCCATTCCATAATACAGTATCCCCACATAAGCCCTTTATTCGGGTTATCTGTCTCCCAAGCTAGATTTTATAGGCTAGAGCCATGTTCTGTTCATTTTTATAACCTTAACATCTAACAAAATATCTGCTCCATCAGAAAGGCCCCAAAATATTTTGAACAACTACTCTTCTGGTTCTTTTCAGCTACTATGAGCAATTACTTTAGAATTCTATTTGGGAATCAACTTAAAAAGAGCCAGAGAACACAAAAGTTGGCCTGAGATGTAATTTACATCACCAATTGTTTCCCTTCACCTTTATTTGACTATCTGCATGTTACTAAATGCAGCACTGGGAGAATGCTATATTTTTAAAGAACTAAAGTTTTCAGACCGACTTGTAAGCACTTTATAAACACAGGAAACATAAATTTTATGTTTTCCAAATCACCAGCAATACTGACAACTAGCAAATGCTCCCAGATCAAAACCCTCTACTTTACAGAGGCATTTGGTTTTAAATGATGTTCTTTCTCAAACCCACACATTCAACTTCTAGATTCTATATAAAAATGGGTAACGGAACATACCCGGACATCCCAGAGATGTGGAGGCATTTTTAAAGACAGATGTAATAGCAGTGAGAATACATCTGAACATCTGGATTTCTTCCTTCCCACACTAAAGAGGGGCTTCCCTGGTAGCTCAGCTGGTAAAGCATCTGCCTGAAATACAGGAGACCCCAGTTCAATTCCTGGGTCAGGAAGCTCTCCCGGAAGAGACGTGATGACCCAACATTCAGGCTTCAGGGATTTATTAACTCATGCCCTAATATTCTTCATGTTTTACAACCACTGTGTGATGATTATTGACTGTTAGGAGGGATTTTGAAGAAATATCAACTCCTCTCCCATCCTTCAAATATACATTTCATACTAACCATTCTAATCTATTTAGAAAAGGTAACTGAGATGACCTTTTAAAATCATTTATGTCTGAGATTGTAGAATATGCAGATTAACTTCAAGACCATCTTCTAGACAACACTCAAAAGTGAAACTCCCAGAATGGGGCAAGGGTGAGCATGAGCTTGCTTTTAAGTTCCTAGGCTAGCGACTCCTCACCATTTCAAAGGTGAGGACCTCTGTTTAACAAAAAACTCTGGAGCCCTCCCAGGGATTGTGGATATAGTTTTACTCTCTGATTGATTTAGGAATCTTATTGATGATAAAAGTATATAAAAGCAACTTTCAAGTGGATCTGTATTTCACTAGTCATAATACTATCTATATCACTGATCTAATTAAAATAAAGGTGCTCCAAAACATATTAAATGACTGAAAGATCACCACACAAAGTCAGTTTTATCTCAGTAATAAAAGGATAGCGTGACATCAGAAAACTCTATTCCTACAATTCACTACAATTCCATATGGAAAAATATCACTATAGAAGTTAAAACAAAGTAATAAAAATTGCATACCAATTCCCATCAAAATGCCCAGAAAGTTATAATTAGAAGATAATTTCTGAAACTATGTAAATAAGATCCACAAGAAGCTAACTGTGAATGCCATAGTTAACAGAATGTGATTAGTCTTAAAAGCACTAAGATTAACTGATACTCATGTTTCCGTCACTTAAATCCACCTATGTTAACATCTTGCCACATTTACCTTATCTCTCTGCATGTTCTGTTTTTGGTTTTGCTTGTGGCACATTTAAAAGTACATGGAAACTACCTGCTTTTGTGAGTTGACTGTATTTGGCTAATTTCGGGCTTCCCAGGTGGTGCAATGGGAAAGAATCCACCTGCCAATGCAGGAGAAATATCACTATAGATATTTAACTCTATTTAGGGTCTATTAAACTGTATTTAACTGCAGACTACCAAAAGCATTTGAAGTATCAAATAGTACCACTGATTAAATTCTGACATTGATAAAATCAGTGGTACTATTTGATACTTCAACTAGAGGTCCTGGACAACTCGATAAAATAAGAAAGGAAATTTTAAAGAGGCATGATTGTAAAGGAAGAAACAAAATCATTTATTTGCAGCTGATATGACAATCTAATGAGAAAAACTAAGAAAATCAACTTGAACTGTTTAAGAATGAGCAAGAATTCAGTAAAGTGTGTGTGCGCTCAGTTGGGTCTGACTCTGCGGCCCTATGGACTATACAGCCCGCCAGGCTCCTCTGTCCATGGGATTCTCCAGGCAAGAATGCTAGATTGGGTTACCATTTCCCACTCCAGGGGATCTTCCTGACCCAGGGATCGAACCTGCATCTCTTGTGTCTCCCGCATTGGCAGGCGGTTTCTTTCCCATTGCACCACCTGGGAAGCCCGAAAGTAGCCAAATACAGAGTCAACTCACAAAAGCAGGTAGTTTCCATGTACTTTTAAATGTGCCACAAGCAAAACCAAAAACAGAACATGCAGAGAGATAAGGTAAATGTGGCAAGATGTTAACATAGGTGAATTTAAGTGACAGAAACATGAGTATCAGTTAATCTTAGTGCTTTTTAAGACTATCATATTCCATTAGCCTAAAGCTCCATATAACATGGGAAGTAAATTCAAGACACTTCCTTCCTCCTCAAATCTTCTCCCGCTGCCCATTACCCCACTGGCAGTTGATTTATCCTGTTTCACCTCCAAATAAATCTGAGGGCATTTAAGCTTATTTTCTGCTCTGTGTTCTGTACTGTGGCTCTTCATTAACGCATCACTCTAGATCTCAGCTTTTGTTTCAACTCTTGGACCTTAAAATGGCCCAGAGACTTTCTAGCCCAATACACATCTCTGTTAACTAAACTGCTGAGCAACAAAATGTAAAACAAAAGAACCAAATGTTACATCATCCTTGCCTTGAGTATGCCATGAAGCATGGTCCCCTTAAATGATGTAGAGACCTCCACATCTCACTGCATTGATGTTATAAACAGCACTGGCTTCACTGGATCCTTGTCTTGGGTACATGTTTATCTACATCATTGGGCTTGTTTTGGGCTTAACTTACTTTGTGAGCAGGTCGGTGCTTTTTGAACATAATGATGAAATCTCACACGTCAAAACCACAATGCTTGCTGAAAGAATTCAACTCATACCTTGAAATTTGCTAACTCAGAAAATATTCTAGCCCAGGAGTCAAACACTCAGCCAGAAGGATGAATGATTTCTTCTCACCCAGACTGGGTATTTGGTGAGAGGCAGACATAAAATGCCTGCATTGTATCATCTGGTTGTGGCAACTCCTCGGATCAAGCACAGAGGTTTTCTATTTTAAATATAAGCTATGAAAGATAACAAAATCAGTAAGATAATAAATTAGCTACAAAAATTAGTAAGAATAATTTTAATTAAAGAATTGTTTTCTTTCCACTTTAGATTCCTCAAGAATAAGTTCTATTAGCCCCTTGAGACTTTGGGTTGCAACATAAATTACAATTTTAATTCTATAATAATTTAGGTAATTGTTTCAATCTATACTTTCCCACCAAGCAAAAAACTCTACAAGAAGAGGAACCTTGTCCATCTAGTTTTGCATTGAAGTCTGACCCCTCAGCATGAAGACATTTAATCTTCATGGAAGAGTGGATGACAGTAGATCAAACTGAAACAAACAACAGTTAAGTTTCTAAAATAGGTATTTAAAATACAAAGTATTTTTATTTAAAGTATTGCAGGATAAATATAAAAATGAATATTACAATCTGGAATCAGCTTCTCAAATGCTCAGAGTTTTTAATGAACAAGAAGCAAGACATCTTTGATCAAATAATATGCTATGCCATCAAATCACGTTAATTAGAAAAGTGAAAAAAAAGTTCTACAATAATGATTAGATTAAATGGAAATAAACCAATAGTATGATGCAACGTCATGCAGTCATTTGAAACAAAGTCTAAGAGGAATACTAATGACATTGAGAAATATAGTGACAGATACCATTAAAGGGGAGCACCGGAAAATAAGTACTGTATGATCCCAACTGTGTTTTACTATGTACCCATATGTAATTATATGTGCATATGCAAAGGTACACGTATATAGTCCAGACACATGTATACATATACATATATGAAATATGTCAAATTGCTAGTAGTTATTTCTGGATGACACAGTTCAGAGTGATTTTTGTGGATCTTTCAAGTTTTCTGTGATAAACATATCAACAAATATTTTTTTTCTTTTTTTGGTCACTCTGCCTACAAAGGGAGAGAGAAAGATGGACCTTAATTTCCACAGCATAAACATCGGTTTCAATCTAATTACTGACACAGTCATCAGTCAAATGTGTGAACCAAACATAATACTCTAACATGCCCCACACTGCATCAGAGCTGACTAAAGGAGCTCAGATGGAAGTTACCTGAATATAGAGCAGACACTATATCCCTGCTGCTGAGAGCCGAGCGCCAGGGTTTGAAAGCTACTAGGTTTCAAGTAGGGGCTTCCCTGGTGGCTCAGCTGGTAAAGAATCTGCCTGCCATGCAGGAGACCTGGGTTCCATCCCTGGGTAGGGAAGATTCCCTGGAGAAGGGAAAGGCTACCCACTCTGGTATTCTTGCCTGGAGAATCCCCATGAACAGAGGAGCCTGGTGGGTTACACGCCATGGGGTCACCAAAAGTCAGACACGATAGACTGACCAAGCACAGCACAGCTTCCAAGTATAGCAGACTCCTCCTGCAATGCAGGGAGAAGATACATCTTTTTTCCCTCTGATTTTAACAAGATATATCTCTTATTTTTAATGGCAAATGATGAAAATGTATACATTTTCTCTCCCTCTGTTATCCTACTTGTAAGACTCTTTATTTTAAAAAAATTACCTTAAATATGGAAAAATAAAATAATCACCACCCATGCAAATATCTGTCACAGCAGTACTTATTTTAGAGAAGAATGGGAAGCCACCACATAACAGAGTCGTGCGTGTCTATTCTTACGGTCTTAGGTCATCTCTTGTTTTGTTTGGGGTTTGACAAAACTGGAAAAGGAAAAGTGGAGTTTTATTTTCTTTCCCACCATATGCTGACTGCAGCAGCATGTAACCCCCACACCTGTCCTCTTAGTACCAACAGGCTCGTCTCAGTTCAGATGTGGAGTCAATTCTACTCTTACCAGGCACTGGTGCAGGTCAACAACTCCCCCAAGGACCTGAGAACCTTTCTATTGGTCTTCTGCACTAAGACTCGCAGCATCTATTTATGTTTTCCTGATCTATCCAAACATTTGGGTTAGTTTATCATTAAGAACAAGATCTTCTAGAACTGACACCCAAAAAAGACGTCCTTTCCATTATGGGGGACTGGGATGCAAAAGTAGGAAGTCAAGAAACACCTGGAGTAACTCAAAGGCAAATTTGGCCTTGGAGTACAGAATGAAACAGGGCAAAGGCTGATAGAGTTTTGCCGAGAGAACTTGTTGGTCATAGCAAACACCCTCTTCCAACAACACAAGACTCTACACATGGACATCACCAGATGGTCAACACCGAAATCAGATTGATGATATTCTTTGCAGCCAAAGATAGAGAAGTTCTATATAGTTGGCAAAAACAAGACCAGAAGCTGACAGTGGCACAGACCATAAACTCCTTATTGCCAAATTCAGACTTAAATTGAAGAAAGTAGGGAAAACCACCAGACCATTCAGGTATGACCTAAATCAAATCTCTTACGATACAGTGGAAGTGGCAAACAGATTCAAGGGATTAGATCTGACAGAAACAGTACCTGAAGAACTATGGATGGAGGTTCATGACAGTGTACAGGAGGCAGGGATCAAGACCATCCCCAAAGAAAAGAAATGCAGAAAGGCAAAATGGTTGTCTGAGGAGGCTTTACAAATAGCTGCGAATAGAAGCAAAAGGCAAAGGAGAAAAGGAAAGATATTCCCATTTGAATGCAGAGTTCCAAAGAATAGCCAGGAGAGATAAGAAAGGCTTCCTCAGCAATCAATGCAAAGAAATAGAGGAAAACAGAATGAGAAAGACTAGAGATCTCTTCAAGAAAATTAGAGATACCAAGGGAACATTTCATGCAAAGCTGGGCACAATAAAGGACATAAATGGTATGGACCTAACAGAAGCAGATATTAAGAAGAGGTGGCAAGAATACACAGAAGAACTATACAAAAAAGATCTTCAAGACCCAGATAATCACAATGGTGTGATCACCAACCTAGAGCCAGACATCCTGGAAAGTGAAGTCAAATGGGCCTTAGGAAGCATCACTACGAACAAAGTTAGGGGAGGTAATGGAATTCCAGTTGAGCTATTTCAAATCCTAAAAGATGATGCTATGAAAGTGTTGCACTCAATATGCCAGCAAATTTGGAAAAGCCAACAGTGGCCACAGGACTGGAAAAGGTCAGTTTTCATTTCAATCCCAAAGAAAGGCAATGCCAAAGAATGCTCAACCTATCACACAATTGCATTCATCTCACACACTAGTAAAGTAATGCTCAAATTTCTCCAAGCCAGTCTTCAGTGCGTGAACCATGAACTTCCAGATGTTCAAGCTGGATTTAGAAAAGGCAGAGGAACCAGAGATCTAATTGCCAACATCTGTTGGATCATAGAAAAAGCAAGAGAGTTCCAGAAAAACATCTACCTCTGCTTTATTGACTATGCCAAAGCCTTTGACTGTGTGGATCACAGCAAACTGTGGAAAATTCTGGAGGAGATGGGGATACCAGACCACCTGACCTGCCTCCTGAGAACTCTGCTTGCAGGTCAGGAAGCAACAGTTAGAACTGGGCATGGAACCACAGACTGGTTCCAAAAAGGGAAAGCAATATGTCAAAGCTGTATATTGTCACCCTGCTTATTTAACTCACATGCAGAGTACATCATGAGAAATGCTGGGCTGGAAGAAGCACAAGCTGGAATCAAGATTGGCGGGAGAAATATCAATAACCTCAGATGTGCAGATGATACCACCCTTATGGCAGAAAGTAAAGAAGAACTAAAGAGCCTCTTGATGAAAGTGAAAGAGGAGAGTGAAAAAGTTGGCTTGAGGCTCAACATTCAGAAAACTAAAATCATGGCATCTGGTCCCATCACCTCATGGCAAATAGATGGGGAAACAGTGGAAATAGTGTCAGACTTTATTTTGCGAGGCTCCAAAATCACTACAGATGGTGACTGCAGCCATGAAATTAAAAGATGCTTGCTCCTTGGAAGAAAAGTTATGACCAACCTAGACAGCACATTAAAAAGCAGAGATATTACTTTGCCAACAAAGGTCCATCTAGTCAAGGCTATTGTTTTTCTAGTAGTCATGTATGGATGTGAGAGCTGGACTATAAAGAAAGCTGAGCGCTGAAGAATTCATGCTTTTGAACTGTCATGCTGGAGAAGACTCTTGAGAATCCCTTGCACTGCAAGGAGATCCAACCAGTCCATCCTAAAGGAAATCAGTCCTGAATATTCATCGGAAGGACTGATGCTAAAGCTGAAACTCCAATACTTTGGCCACCTGATGTGAAGAACTGACTCCTTGGAAATGACCCTGATGCTGGGAAAGATTGAAGGCAGGAGGAGAAGGGGATGACAGAGGATGAGACAGCTGGATGGCATCACCGACTCAATGGACATGAGTTTGAGTAAACTCCGGGAGTTGGTGATGGACAGGGAAGCCTGGCGTGCTGCAGTCCATGGGGTGGCAAAGAGTGAGCGACTCGAATGAGCGACAGGAATGAGCGACTGAACTGAACTAAACTTACTGATAATTCAGAATGTTTTCCCATGATAATCTTTTTTTTCCAGAGCTTATAACACATTTCTATACTATTTCTCTTACTTTTACCCTTGGTAAACTTTATCTTCTAATTTGACCAGGAGAAAAATCCCACTTCTCTTCTTTTTAAACAAACCATAAAATGATCTCAGGACCTCTCAATGTTTAAAGGGTAGCAAGTAAAATGTGACTAGGTCTGCCAGAGAAAAGTCCCACACACACAAAAAAAACCTAGTACATCAGAAAGTATTTGTGATAATTTTATATTTCGTCTTAGGCAAACAGTATTCTGAAACACCACATACTTGAGACAAATATCCTTTTAGGTTTTCCCCAAAATGGGTATGTGAACTAAAGCAGTTGCATACAAAGTCTTGTGATCTAGGGAAAGTTTACAGCTGTGAAGTATAACAGGCACGTGGCCTAGGTTGCAGGAACGATATAACTCTTCCAACAATGAAAATCTGATTATTTTAAATAGGACTTTTTTGTTTAATTTTTTTTTAATTATGAAAGTATGGTAACACACTTACAGGAGACTTGGAAAATACAGAACAAAGTTACATATGGTTCCACTGTGTATTACAATTATTTTTAAGTAGGTAAATTAAGATTTTTAGTTGGAGTTTCAATATCAAACTCCCAAAAATTATTGGAATGAACAGACAGAAAAGTAGAAGGATACAGTAGGCCGGGAAAAGTACTATAAACCAATTCAACGTAATTAATATTTATACAATGTTCACCCAACAGCAGGATACAAATTGTATTCAAGTTCCCATAGTCTATAAACCAGGAGACACTGGAACATATCCAGGGGCATAAAACAAGATGCAAAAATTTCACAGAGTCTTTTCTCTTGTCACTATGAAATTATGTTAGAAACCAATACCAAAGGCTATTAATTTCTCATTTTGATACTAATTTCTTATTTTGCTGCAATCATCCTCTGTGTTTTTCAGTCTTTTAACTTTATTGAGGCTTTCAACAGCTAAGTCAAGGATCTCTCTTGATGAATGACGCACTGCACGTGAAAATACGTGAGTTATTTTTAAATGTTGTATTTAACATGAAAATCCCCACCTCTTACTCCAAGGAAAGACTGTGTAAGAATTTGTTCCAAGTCTTCATGTAACATTTCCTTATCATTTTGCATGGTCTTTAACAACTGTTGGGTCAACTAAATTTCTAGATAACAAGTAGTTACCTAATCTTAAATCTGGTGAAAGAGGATCCTGAGGTTTCGTTTTAGGACAAGAAAAGGAAGTTGAGGCATCGGCGCGCCCTGGGAACAGCAAGGGTTTTGTTTATAGACAAACCGAGGCTCCCTTCGAGCTGGGCCACCCACTGGCTGCCTGACCCCAGGCAAGCAACACCACTCCCAGCCCCACACTCAGCTTTTCCACCGAAGACAAAATGAAACAAAAACCCCCAAATTAAACAGCACCATCTGCCTCAAGAGACGAGTTTGAATTCCCGAAAGAGAGAACGGATATAACGTACCAGACACTGAGGGGAGAGTCAGTGGGGGTCGGGTCTTCCTCCTTTCTTCATAAATACACACTTTCTAAACTATCAAAAAACCTTATATGCATAAGGGTCAGAAAAACTTGAAACTAGCTGATGTACCATGGCAGCATATTTAGAACATTACTTTTTTTACTGGGGTATAATGAGACCCCAGTTCGATTCCTGGGTCAGGAAGATCCGCTGGAAAAGGGATATGCTCCCCACTCCAGGATCCTTGGGCTTCCCTTGTGGCTCAGCTGGTAAAGAACCCGCCTGCAATGTGGGAGATCTGGGTTTGGTCCCTGGGTTCGGAAGATCCCCTGGAGAAGGGAAAGGCTACCCACTCCAGTATTCTGGCCTGGAGAATTCCATGGACTGTATAGTCAATAGGGTCCCAAAGAGCTGGACACAACTGAGCAACTTTCACTTTTTCATAACTGCTTTATAATTTTGTACAACAGGATGCATACATATATTCCCTTGCCCTTGGCCCTACTTCCCACCCCCTATGCCATCCCACCCATCTAGGTCACCAAAGAACACAGAGCTGCGCTCCCTACGTGGAACGTTAATTTTTTTAAAGGACGTGTAAGGAAGTTAACATGTATTCATAAAAGCCCTTAAATGTTACATCACGCTACATACACAAAGCCATCCCTTTAAATACGTGTCTGCCCATTCTGGATGCCCCTGATCACACATTTCACTACTCAGACCAGTGTCCTCATCATGTGAAACAAAACCTAAAGGCAAAGAAAAACTCAACACGTTCACAATCTGGACGGACACGCTGTGGTTCGGTTCCCATCAGAAGGCAGCTCTTTACACCTCTAAGGCCTGCACAGTTGGAAGGGAGATATTTCAAACGCGCTCGAGGCCCAGAGGCCAGAGCGGCTGGACAGCCTCCAGGGCCGGGCAGGCTGAACACATGGCCTCCCTCAGCGGAAAGTCCCCACAGGACGTCTGAACTCATTCTGAAAGCAGGGGGCAGTTCCTCCTCCGACTCATGTGGGTGAGTTTCTAGAAAAAGACAGTTTGCAGAGAGCCACAGAGGTTCTCTCCCGAGCAGCTGGAGCGTAATTATGGGCGAAGGTTGTGATGGAGAGAGAGGCAGGGAAAGACAGCGCGCGCTCGGGAAGGGTGAGGAGGGCTGAAACAGCGACCGCAGATCCCGTCCCTCTAGGAGCTGACTGCAGAAACACCCACTCGCTCCTGCCCCACCACCTCCCTTCCTGCCGGAAAAGCAAACAAACAAACAAACAAAAATGGTTACAGTCTGTGTGTTCATGGGTAAAGTGTAACTAGATTCGTTTCCCTTCCTCTGGAGACACAGAGCGTGGGTCCGTGTGAACATGCATATACTTACACTTTCATATGTTACCTACAGATTATACCATACACACGCCGTAGACAAAAATGGAAGAACCATAATATTTTGAATGGCTGCCTACTGCAGGGGAAGGAAGGACACCTGTGACAGCCAGACTTCTCTGACAGCAGCTTACTTCCTAGATTATGCTTACGAACCACTTAAAAGATTTTACATAATTACAAAAGAAAATTTTTAAACAAAACCATCTCTAAAATTCAAAAACAAAATGACAAAGTGAATTTCAGGATATACTGAGTTGTGGCATAACCATCCAAATGGGAACACGGGACACTGAAACACAACACTTTGATGACATAACCCTCGTGCTCTGCACCCTAAGGAAAAAGTGTCGATGGTGGTGTTCGCGTTAATATGAAACCTACGTCAAGGCTGTATACTGTCACCCTGCTTATTTAACTCACATGCAGAGCACATCATGAGAAACGCTGGGCTGGAAGAAGCACAAGCTGGAATCAAGATTGGCGGGAGAAATATCAATAACCTCAGATGTGCAGATGACACCACCCTTATGGCAGAAAGTGAAGAGGAACTAAAGAGCCTCCTGATGAAAGTGAAAGAGGAAAGTGAAAAAGTTGGCTTAAAGCTCAACATTCAGAAAACTAAGATCATGGCATGTGGTCCCATTACTTCAGGGCAAATAGATGGGGAAACAGTGGAAACAGTGACAGACTTTATTTTGGGGGGCTCCAAAATCACTGCAGATGGTGACTGCAGCCATGAAATTAAAAGATGCTTGCTCCTTGGAAGAAAAGTTATGACCAACCTAGACAGCACATTAAAAAGCAGAGAAATTACTTTGCCAACAAAGGTCTGTCTAGTCTAAGTTATGGTTTTTCCAGTAGTCATGTATGGATGCGAGAGCTGGACTATAAAGAAAGTTGAGCACTGAAGAAATGATGCTTTTGAACTGTGGTGTTGGAGAAGACTCTTGAGAGTCCCCTGGACTGCAAGGAGATCCAACCAGTCCATCCTGAAGGAAATCAGTCCTTAATATTCATCAGAAGGACAGATGCTGAAGCTGAAACTCCAATACTTTGGCCACCTGATGTGAAGAACTGATTCATTTGAAAAGACCCTGATGCTGGGAAAGACTGAAGGCGGGAGGAGAACGGGACGACAGAGGATGAGAGGGCTAGATGGCATCACCGACTCAATGGACATGAGTCTGATTAAACTCCAGGAGTTGGTGATGGACAGGGAGGCCTGACGTGCTGCAGTCCATGGGGTCGCAAAGAGTCAGGCATGACTGAGCAACTAAACTGAACTGAACTGATTCTGGCATATCGCGGGACAAAGCAAGTGCGTGAATCTACCATTGCAGGAGTCACTGAAAATCAGGTTTCTCCCTATGAGAGGAGGGAGATACATAAGATCAAAGAGGACAAGTAAAAACCCTGTAGTCCTGATGTTTCTCTTGAGCTGCATTCATGCATTTGTGCGTGTACACACACCCAGAGAATCTACCAAGGACAAATACAGTCCTTCTGTATTTGGGATGGATGGCCAAGCCGGCAGTGAGAACGTGCCCGGCCCCCAGACTGTGGCACCCAGAGACGCCACCTCCCACCGCATCTGGGCGTCATCAGCAGAGCATCTCCACAGTCTGGGGGCCGGGCACGTTCACGCTGCCATGAATCCCAAATATCGCTGGAGCCCAAGAGCACACCGCCTGTTGGACGAAGCACATGTCCCAGCCTGGCCAGAGGATGTGAGGGGCAGGCACCCGGCGGGGCTGAGGAAGCGGGAGGGACATTCAGGCACAGCCTGATTGTCAGGCCCAGCAGCTCCTCCAGAAGGGAAAGGGGGAAGAAGGGAGGTGATTCAGATCCAACCAACACCTATCCTGCTCGCTGTGCCAGCTCCTTGGGTGAATTACAGCACTTCACCTGAGGATGCTAAGGCTTATCTATCTCACGGAGACGAAGCGAAGAAAACGAGATTCTAAGCCCGACAGTGTTTCCTGAAGACAGGGCTGCTCCCCGGGCCGGGGGACCAGGTGCCCTGCGTTCAGGGTGGACGCTGGGGTCACTGCTGGGACAGGTTAGAGGCACAAGACCCAGGCTGAACTGTAAGATGGGAGGCGTCAGATTTCTCAGGAGTCCCCAGGCCTGACCTACACCCGACACCAGGGAGCCCACCACACCCAGGGACACTGGTCATGAGCATCCCCCTGCGAAGGCCTGAGTTTACATCCTCACTTAAGGCATGAACCAGGTCATCCAATTCTAGCCTTCTCATTAGAACAGTTACATGTTAAAAGTCTCACAGAAGAAATGTTCCCTCATTACATAATAAGAATTGCTGAAATCCCGAATAGGGCATGCTAGAAAAAGGAAGTTTATTCAATAGAAACTACTTTCCTCTATACTTTGCCAGGCAAGTATATACACTTTTTAGTTACATAACCATAAATTTAATTGGTTTTTAAATAACCTTTGAACCATCTGTAAATCATATATATATATATATATTTTTTTCCCCCCTACATACAAATAGTGTTTCTTACTGGAGGAAGCAGACAGAAAAGTATCTTCTTTGGCTACATGTGTTGATTTTTTAACAGAGAACTGGGTGCAGTTTATATACTTGGAAAGCACTTGTTAGATTTTTAGTAATCTATAGTCAGGGAAAGAGAAGCAATTCAGGCCGAACAACCAGCATGCTGGTCTCTGAGAAGCCCTACACCCTACCGCCAACACAGAAAGTGAGTGTGGTCACCCCACAGCTGCCCCAGGACCTCAAATACCACTGGCTCCTCTTCCCCAGGGTGATGACCATCACCCCCCCAACCAGGAGAATCTGAGGGAGCAGGGCTGCTCACTGCGAAGGGTGTGCGTCAAAATCACCTTTCACCTGAAATACACATGGACCCTGCCATAATGAATAGCATTAACCCCCAAGTTCAATATACCGAAAAGATGCCTGTTCCAAGGGTGCTCCTATTACATGCTAACCTAAACCCCACAATGAATGTTGTGGTTATAGATAGCTTTGAGAGACCACTCTCCCCTTCGCCGACACACACCTTTTCTTAATAATCTCACCTCTCCCACCCTCCTTTGGACAACCAGGAGTTTAGCTATATGCTCAAATTCAGAGTCTTATCACATACAATGGATGGATATCATACTTCTCACTGACATTCCTGTTACAATGTAGTAAGCAGAAAGTAAGCATCATACAAACACTTCGAGGCTTGATTCTCATTTGGAGTGACTAGGGCGGAGAAAAGAATGCAGAAATGTTCCCAAGCAGGGAGCTACGCTCAATAATTTACAATAACCTGTAAGGGAAAAGAATTGCTGTTCAAATAATAGTAGTGAGGAGAAAAATCCATTTTTGACTTCCAGAGTTCTTCAACGCAACTGGAAAGACATTTTGAAAAATAATCATTCTGCTTTGGACCCTGCACATTGATTTTCTGAGCAGAGTGTCTTCAGGTTCTATTAACAACAGATTCACACACATGTTTTGAAATATGCTGTGAATCACAAAGAACATCTTGATGACTAAGGAAAAAAAAATAAGAATTTTTGGAGGGGTGGTGGACATTTCTGGTTGGAAGGAGGCCAAGAGCTGTTATAAGCCACCTCTTCCAAGTACTAAATGGTCATTCAACGTATGGGTGACGAAGTTCAGAAAAATACAGTCATAATTCTATCTTCAACCACATTTTCATTCCCACATGGAAAGGAGTGGGAAGACGTGGATGCTTGGACCTCTGGAGCATGTTGTTCTCAGGAACAGTGTGGACGTGCCTTCCACGGCCAGTCACACGCTCTGCACCCCACCTGCCTCACCTCTGGATCTCGAGCCACTCATGATTCATGACGTTTTAAGGGGAACAAATAACTGCCCCCCAAAAGGAGTGACTGCTTCATAGAGAGCCTGGGAAAGGCTTAAAACATCCACAGGCACAACAGCTGGTTAGAAAACGAGGGCTATGCTGATGTTGCTCAATCGCTAAATGTCCAACTGTGTGTGACCCCACGGACTCAAGGCCACCAGGCTCCTCTGTCCATGGGTTTTCCCTGGCAAGCGTGCTGGAGTGGGGTTGCCATTTCTGCTAAATGGGAAGCTAAGTGGGTGCAGGGATAAACTCACAGCATCTCTGCCATCCCTCCCACCCTGCCCCGCTACATGAACCTCAAGCCCCCAGATGCTAAAAAGCAATAAGAGTGCAACAAACCCAAACACAGGGTCTGAAACGCTTTCCTGGCTGGCTCACCAAGACAACTCGGATTACTTTGGCTGGAGGTAACAGGGCAGCGAGTTAAAATGCTGCCTCCTTGGTGCATCTGCAGGAGTGAGGCAGCGGCCAGTGTGGACCTAAAGCGCCATGAGCTTGAAGGTGGAGACAGATGCAAACACTGCCCTCAGACCTGCCCCCCCCCGAAAGCAGAGTGAGGGGAGTGCGGCCTGTGCGGCAGATGGAGAAGAGGTCAGGGGAGACGGCTTGGGTCTCTGACAATCCCACCCAGAGCCGCAGTGATCCGGGCAGGTTACAGCACCCCCCGGGGCAGTAGGAGCCAACCCCCGCCCAGCGCAGTGCCCAGGTGGAGAGGGCGCCCTCCTGCACTCCCAGGGCGGCCTCCCCAAACACGGCCTCACCCGAAAGCAACTCCCCGATCCCTCTGACAACCATCCTGGCAAAGTGCCTCTGATCATGTAAAAACTGCACAAGCATCCGGGTCCTCCCTGGGCGAGGAGCATACGGTACAGAGCACCCCCAAACTTGAATGGCGTAACACACACAGATCTCACCGGCACACAGAATGATGGTACCGTTACGTTACATTATGTTACGACGGCATTTACATCACTGTAAAAAGTATAGTGTCTTACGGACTTAGACGTGGGGCATCATTAAGGCGGGGGTAAGCCTCGGGTAAGGCAGACCGCAATTCTACCGCCAGTCTCTGCTCGGTCACTCTGTTTCTGGGAGCCTATGGTTTCTTCTTCTTTTGCGCCTTGGTTTTCCTCCTTCTCAAATGGGGACAAGCAAGTACAACTAGCTACAAAAATTTTTCGGAGGACTGAATGAGGCAATGAGATTAGGACAGGCTGGAGAAATACAGTAAAAATTCAATAAATGTTGGCCACCACCCATAATAACATATACGAAATATCATTACCATACAGCTAATTTTCTAACTACTACTCGAGTTAAGAATATCTAAGGGTTTGAAAGCACATTTTAAAAAATTTAGCACAATCTACCAGTTTACAAAATCTACAAAAGTAGTTCAGATATTCAGAACAAACAAGGTAAAATTTCTATGGTTTCTATATGGCTAAAATTACTATTTTTTTCAATTTTTTTCCAGTGAATTCTGGGTCATTTAAATTACATATAATTTCATCTCTTGGATCAGTGTTTCACAAAAGATGCTTAAAATTCTTTTGCAAATCATATTCATTTATGAATAGAAACATCACGCATTAATGGGTTGCCATTCACTTCTCCAGGGGATCTACCCAACCCAGGGATCAAAACTGAGGTCTCCTGCATTGCAGGCAGATTCTTTACCAGCTGAGCCACCAGGAAAGGGCCCAAGAATACAATTAATTACTGGATTTCAAACTGGTGAAATTTAAAGCATGGCTTCCTGATATCTGTAAATGTTACAATCAAATTTTATTAGGGATGTCTGCTGCGCCACTCCACTATGGAAAGCATTTAATAGGCACGTACCGTAAAATCATAATGAATGCTTAATTGTTGTTTGAGAGGTTATGAAAAGGTTGTTTACGTGCTATGAACACACGCCCTGAGGCTCTTGGTGGGTCAGCCTCCACTGACCACGGGGCACACTTCCTTTCCAAGCGTTAACTCAGCATGAATTTACTGAAGAAGCCAAGGAGCTAGCTCCAAGCCCCGCCTGTTGCACAACCCCAGGGGGTGCCACCCCCACTGACTTCTGTAGTTGGTAGCACAGCATCCCCAGGCCACCTTTTCACTCTGACGGCACCCTGAAAAATGCACCCAACTCATGACATGTTAAAGGAAGTATACAAACCACATAAATCCCCCTTGACATGTCAAATCGATTCAAACATGCCCCACCTTCCTTCCAGATCAAGGGAACCTGTCAGGAGCCAATTCTAACGTGCAGCGAATCTACTCCTTCTGCCAGGCAATTCAAGAGACCTCCAGGGGCCAGGGCCAAGCTGCGTGCCCGAGATGGATGACGGATCTATCTGGATCCACCCAAACATATTCACACAATCCAACTTCTAACCAAGAGTGTGTACACACACACACGCGCGCACGCGCGCCCAGGGGACGAGCAGTGTGAGGACCAGAGATGCGCGTGCCCACAGCCACGCTGTGTCTCGTCACCTTGGTGAACTCCCTAGTCTGGCTCCTGACAGCTCGGCTGAATCCCGACACAAGCCCTATAACCAGAGAACAAATGCCCTGCAGACGCTGACTGGCAGGCGTCAGAGCCGAGACCCCAGAGGGACTGCAGAGCAGGTATGCGGGGCCGCTCTGCGTGGGGGCGGCGTGGGTGTGGACAGGAAACCTGCCATCTCCACTGGCTGCGGTCAGAGGTGTGTGGTCTGAGGGCTGCTAGCTCACGGGGGGCTCAAGTTTCTAGAGATACACTCTGGGGCCCCCACCGAGGCCCTCATTCAAAGGCCACAGTTTCAAAGATCAACTGAGAATTTTTTTGTTCGGAAGTTCAAATATATTTTCCCTTGGAGAAACATTATGCATCTTGGTTGGTGTGTTGACCGGCTCATAAAAAGAGTCCATAAACTTAGGGTGATAATGAGAAGGAAAAAAAAAAATTGAGAAACACTGATTGTGCCTCAAGAGTAGAGTTACAAATAAAACCAAAATAATCTTGCTTAACAAGTTCTCATCTAAACTCCAGAGGCACATCCAGTTGGCTTGGTCTCTTTTCCCTGTTGGGAGGTATCAGTAAAACTGTTACTAGCTAGCCACTGGTATAAACACCTAAACTATTAAACAATAATTATCAAAATCAAACTTTAAACTAGCTCTGAACTATTCAACATTAATCTCAAGGCTTATTTTCAGCTACTCTGTTAATAGTATGTCTATGTAACACTTAAATTTAGTAGGTATATTCAAACACTTTCCCCCAAAATATTCAAAACATGTCTAAACTGAAATTTTTTCAGGTTTCTAAGACAACCTTAAACATATTCAAACTGCAGATTCAGTCTTACTTGTCTACCCTGACACTGAAATATTCTTTGCATACAGCAACCCTGCTTGCCACTTTCTTTCTACCCACAGACGAGACATCAAATGAAGGGGTCTCTTCACTCAATACACCTCCTTCTTGTCCCAATTACAACCCTACTTGTCACTTGAGGCATATTACAAGATAGTTCAAGTGTGACGTGTCTGCTAAGATACCCTTTAATCTGCAAAGATTTAAATCACATAAGCTTTCTGTCAAGCAAACAGTTATAAAATTTGAGTATTTCTAGCTACATAAAGAGCATTAAACAATGAGGATACTGAATGTATTACTACCTTTTCCCAGTTTTCCTAGTTTTTTCTTTTCCCCCCGGGAAAAACAAAATCGCTTGTCACAGTCCCAAAAATCTATGGATAGTGTAAGCCATGGCCCGCATTTGGTAAGCTATATAAATACATTTATTTCTTCATGAAAGACAGAAAGAAGGCAAGAATCAGATCAACGAGGCTTCGTTACATAGTAGAGCTAAATTCATAAGAGAAAATGATCTGAAATTTTTCTTGTTAAGAGAATTTAACTTCTGTGAACATCATAAAAGATTTGCACCACCTGGTGGAAAAGCCAAGATTCAAACACATTAAATCTTTCTTCCAGAGCATTTCTTAGGTGCTCTTGGATCAAAGGCCCTAATTTCAGGACTCTGACGAAAGCCGTGGGGGTCCTCTCCTCTCTGAAAGCAGGCACGTGCACGCCTGCTCACAGCGGGGGCAGATTCAAACACACAACTAAGAAGCACGTGCAACACCCCCTGCTTCCGGCAGCAGGAAATGTCCACCTTTCTTTTCGCTTGTACTTCCTCTTAGCTGCTGGACATCTGGATCCTCAACCCAGGCCGGGGAATCCACCACTGTACAGGGCCAGGCGCTGCCCTCCCTGACCCTGGATGCAGGCTGAAGTCAGGCAGCAGCCCTGCGCTCCAGAATGCTGCACCCCCGGGGCGCTGGTACATAGGGTCTCCCCGCCGTGCGCTGCCCTCGGTCCAGGGCTGCCCCGTGAGGCCACCTCATCATGCTGCTCCTCGCTGTGACCTTGCACACACAGGCTGCACACACAGCTTCCGACCTGTCTTTTACCCACAGGTATCCACTTGTGCGACGGGGTTACGTGAGCTATTCGATATCCTTCCAGTGAATTCCTTCTCTGGCTGAGAGCCTGCTTCTCTTCTCTGCAACCAGGAACCCTGACTGTTAAGTCTGCTCCTATTTTATTAGAAACCTCAGCCAGCACCACCCCCACCCCCACAATCAACCAGTCCCAAGGCCTTCTTAGCAACTTGGAGCCAATGGGAAAAATAAGGCCCGAAGAGCTACTGGAAGAGAGTGACCAGTCACAAAATGCAAGAATATGCTGGCTGGAACTGAAGCAGGATTCCTAAAACCCATCCCAAACCAGGCTCGTTCACCAGGGCAGACTCCATATCCTTCTAGCTGATATTTGAGGCAACGGACATGATTTTAATCAAGGTGACTGGTAAACATTTAATGAAAGAAAACTGGTTAAAAAAAAAAAAGCTAGGTGGTACAGAAACAAAAATCAATGTCCACCTGTCTTTAGCCAACAAAGCAAAGATTTGTGCCCTCTCCCCATTACAGGTGTCACATGATGACACATAGATTGCTCCAATCTGAAATAGGCAACCCTGAATTTCAAAATAATATCAGAATGTGTTCAGTTGAAGTAGAAATATGCAAATCTAAATCCGTTTAGATAACTGCACAACAAAGATCCAGAAATGATAAGTAATCTATCCAAAGACGCAACTCTAGTTTCTGGTAAGAGTTATGACCAAAGGTAAAAATGTTTATTTCATGTGCCAGTTACCTTGCCAACTGTATTACACAGGCGTGGGTGCTAAGTCGCTTCAGTCGTGTCTGGCTCTTTGCAACCCTATGGACTGTAGCCCACCAGGCTCCTCTGTCCATGGAATTCTCCAGGCAAGAATACGGGAGTGGGTTGCCATGCCCTCCTCCAGGGGGTCTTCCCGACCCAAGGGTTGAACCTGCATGTCTCCTGCATCGGCAGGCAGGTTCTTTACTGCTAGTGCCACCTGGGAAGCCAGTATTACGAATAGCATCTATTTTAATCCTCATCAATACCTGTGATGGATACATCAAACTCATTTTGTAATGCAGAAAATGAAGCTCAAGAGTTAAAGGTCTCATCCACAAAACAAAAGGATCATAAGAAGCAGAGTACAGATTTAAAACTCTTATTTGTCAATTTCTAAAGTTCATCCTGGTCCCTTCCTTTCCTGACTCTGGGTTTGAGGGATTAGGGAGCTGGGAGTTCTTAACTTTATGTGTGTGTGCTATGTACACCTTTGCAGTCTAGCAACATCTACAGACTTCTTCTCAGAATGTTTTTAAATGCATAAAACACACAGGCTAGTAGAAAAAAAATCAATTATACCAAATATTTAAAAATATATTTAAGAAATACTATCTACTCTTCTTTAAGAAGAGATAAGATCTAACAAAACACTTAATAACTATTGCTATTTGCCTTCGGTAGAAAGGACATCAAAAGCTCAAATCATTACAACATAATGAATGTGCACGACATTAAACGTCTAAGAGATATATCATGTTCCTTAGTTTTTCCTATATAGGACACTTTAAAAAAGAAAAAGAATCATAAATGGCAGAGCTTGTTATTTAGATTCTATAATGTTGAAGAGTATTTTTTTAAAGTAAAATACTCACAGCTACTATTTATTTCGCATATAAAATTCTTTCCTATAATAGCCAATAAAACTTGTTTGCCAACCACATAAAACCACACTATCCACAAATATGTTTTTATTTAGCTGTAACCTATTACTCAGCAATAAACTGCTAAAGAGAATACAGTCTCATGTATCAAGAGTCAGAAAATCTAATGCTTGCCACTGATTCATGTACAGTCTCGAGAAAACCATCAATGCTCAAGGTAGGAATGACCACAATAGGAAATACACAAAGCAACTTACACGGACAAGTATGTTTTGATTCTGAGCAAATCATATGCATGCGTGCTAAGTCACTTCAGTCGTGGTGGACTCTTTGCGACCCTATGGACCACAGCCCGCCAGACTCCTCTGTCCATTTGGAAGCATGGACAGAGGGGAGAATACTGGAGTGGGTTGCCATTTCCTCCTCCAGGGGATCTTCCCAACTCAGGGATTGAAGCCGAGGCTCTGTGTCTCCTGTACTGGCAGGCAGGTTCTCTTCCACTGGTGCCAAGGTACTGAGCAAACAGCCTGACAAGCAGAAGTTCAACAACCAGGAGAACCGGGCACCACTAACAAGGCAGACCGCTCCCACTGTGCTCAGAAAGAAGCAGGAGCTGCGAGGTGACCACAAGGCAGTCCTTCCCATGCCTCGCGACCTCACACCCTGCTCCGTCTGATCCTCAGCACGGTCTCCCTGCCCTCCACCCAGCTCCTCACTGTGAAATCCAGCCTGGAGAGAAGACGGCTTTTGCAAATGTACACACCAACCCCCACCCCACCAGTTCGCACATCACACCTTTATCTGCACCGTTGCCTCTGCTCAGATCACCTCCCTGATGATCATCTGGTCAACTCATCCGTTCTCCAAGACCAGTTCTTGCATCGACTTCTCTGGAAGGTCACTCTCAACTGTATTCTGAGCTCTGTCAGGTTGCCCACAAGCATGACCAGATAGGATGACCTGGGGAGCTTTGCACCCCTGGGGTCTAGAGCGGTACCCTGAACACAGACTGAGGAATTACACTGAAGAGTCTCATGGCAAATGCTTAATTGATGTCTGAAAAAAATCTAAAATTTCACACTGCTGTTACCCTAACAAAAGCATTTCCGCAAAGACCATGTAATTATACAGGTAACTGTACATTGTATTTTTGCATGTAACAACAAGCATTTTTCGTATTTCCATGGGATCTCAAAAACTAGCGCTTTTAGAGCCTGCTAGTACAGAGAATCACTTCAGTATGCTACATTAAACGTCATACAAGTCACGTCCACTATTTTGCTATTAATGATAACACTAAATGAACACTGCTCAGAAGCAAGAATTCTCTCTGGAAAAATCATTTCTTTGGGATAAATTTCAAGAAACAGAAAACCTGGGTAAGGGGGTTTGTTTCAAAGTGTTTATACTCAGGTTTACACCCCTTAAAGGCCCGCCCTTGTCACCAACAACAAATGATTACACAACCTCAGGAAACCGGGGTGCTTGTTGTTTTTTTTTTTTAATACCAAATGTATTGGTAAATAGAAATTATCTCTATCCCATTTTCACTTTTTATTACTGAGAGTAACTTTTCCACATATTACTTTACCATTTCTAGTTTCCGTTGTCCGTTTACCTGTCATATTTTCTTATATATTAGAATGCATGCTCAGTCGGTAAGTCATGCCCATCTTTGCAACCTCATCAACTGTAGACCGCCAGGCTCCTTTGTCCACAGGATTTCCCAGGCAAGGATCCTGGAGTGGGTTGCCATTTTCTTCTCCAGGGCATCTTTCCAAACCAGGGATCAAACCCACATCTCCTGCGTTGGCAGGAAGATTCTTTACCAGTGAGTTACCAGGGAAGCCCATATATTATAACAAGTTACCTTTAACACTGACTTTGTCTAACGACTCTGGGATAAATACTTTATACATTTATATGTGCCATGCTTTTTATTTGAATTCTAACTCTCCAAACCTGAGAAGGTAATCTCTCCAGAGGTCTGACATGTTCTTCCACATTTCCTACTTTTTAAAAACACATGATTTTCTACATGTCCACTCTTCAAAATTTATGTTGACTTGTGGGGTGAAGTTTCAGCACCTTCCCTCCTAAGCACCTACTCAATTAAACCCAGCATCATTTTTAAATGATCCTTCCCTGCCTGTGTATATGCATTTGTGTGTGTATAAGAATAATTACAAAATTGTAAGTGCTAAAAAACAAGATGCACTTTAGAAACAGATTTTAACATCAGCTTTGCTGATATACACACAAGTTCACAGAGCAAGGGGTACATGAAAAGCAAAACGTACCATACATAAAATGTACAAAGGCCCATACAGTCAAAGTTATGGTTTTCCCAGTAGTCATGTACGGATGTGAGCTGGACCATAAAGAAGACTGAGAATTGGAGAACGGATGCTTTCAGACTGTGGTTCCGGAGAAGACTCTTGAGAGCCCCTTAAACAGCAAGAAGATCAAACCCATCAGTTCTAAAGGAAATCAACCCTGAATATTCATTGGAAGGATTGACACTGAAGCTGAAGCTCCAATACTTTGGCCACCTGATGCGAAGAGACCCTGGAAAAGACCCTAAAGCTGGGAAAGACTGAGGGCAAGAGGAGAAGGGGGCGACAGAGGATCCAATGGTTGGATGGCATCGCTGACTCAGTGGACATGAGTTTGAGCAAATTCTGGGAGACAGTGAAGAACAGGGAAGCCTGGTGTGCTGCAGTTTATGGGACTGCAGAGTTGGACACGACATAGCAACTGAACAACAAAAATGCACCATACGTAATTTTTCACTGAAATTATGTTCACTGAGATTGACTTGTAAACAGGTGCTGACACTCCATTTCTCTGAACTATTCTTTCAATTAAAAAAGAAAAAAAGCATGATTACAATTCTTTCCTAAAACAATCATCCACATACATTTCAAAAGGACAAGGCATTATTTAAATATACTTTGTCTCCACTTTTAGTAAATCCTATAGCCAGAATTCTGTACAATAAATCTGGTATTTTTGAAAAGATTAAGCTGTGATTCCAACTTAACAGATATACGACAATCTATTTTTTAAATAATTTGGGAATATACTGAACAGTTTTCATTGTCACTGATTAAACTCATGGATCAATCCGAGCAGGGCCATATAGGTGTCTGGACTCACACACACACAGACTCAGCCACATATGCGCACCCTTTATGGAACAGAAAAAAATAATATCCACATCCATGAGGTGTCAGTAGTTCTTCATACATTTGGTACCAAGTGCTTGATTCACACAAATGGTATTTTCCCCAAATCTAACACGTGTCCAGCCGCCGTGCTTACTCGAGCCGTTCTTCCCGGATATTTCTGTTGAGACCCTGTACTTACAGGGCTTTTCCAGTGACATGTCAGGTCAGAGGCCACACGCAGCCTGGTCTGCCAAGTGGAGAAACCACACCAAGAGTCCAAGCTACTCTTCGTTCTTTCTCTTCGTTTAAATGCACATATATGTAATTCTCTCTCTCTACTCCTGGCTGTGCTGGCTCTTCGTTGCCGCTCGGGCATCTCTCCAGCTGCAGTGAGCGCGGGCTCCTCGTGGCAGCGGTCTCCCGTGTTGCGGGGCACGGGCTCCTGGGCGTGCGGGCTTCAGCAGCTGCAGCTATGCGGGCTCAGCAGTCGTGGCCTCTGGGCTCTAGAGCAAAGGCTCGGGAGCTGTGGTGCACGGGCCGAGCTGCTCTGAGGCATGTGGGGTCTTACCAGACCAGGGCTCGAACCTGGGTTTCCTGCATTGGCAGGCAGATTCTTTGCCACTGGGCCACCAGGGAAGCCCCCAAGCTACTCTTCTTAACCAAGTCTCTCGCCAATGAACTCCTCTTTCCTCTCTTTCAGGTTCCCACAATGAAAGGAAATTGGAAAAAATATATAGAGAGAGATAGATATGGATATAGATATAGATACGTAGGTTGATCAGTTTTATCACTAGAAGAGATTTGAAGAATTAGTTCAATATAGACACAGGAAATAGAATTCTTAGGGTTTGGAGGCAGTTTCCCCCCTGAACCAGAAAGCACTGCCTCCCTTCCCAGGCTCCAGCGGCCTCCGGCACTGACCACTTTGCACTTGCTTGCACAGCTGGGGGCTTGTCCTGTCGCTCCTCTTGAACCACGGGGCCTTGGGGCCTGGGTCCTGCTGGCCAGGGTCCCTATGGAACCCTCCACGGTGCTCAATGGGCCAGCACCTTGCACGCTTACTCATCAAATGTTCACTGAGCACATGGGACATTAATACCCAATCTACACAGACTAGAAAGTCTCATCTTTTAGTTCATTTAATAAAACACTTGTAAGATTTTTATCATAGAAAAAAATGTTGCCAAAAATATGGTTTTTAAAGCCTGAAGGGGAAAAAAGTAACCATTTTTTATAAACCTGTCTCAAGAGACAGGTTTGTATGCGTGTTTAATAGGAACGACATGAATATGTAACTCTGTCCTTTAGTCCTGCAGCAAGTGCAGGTGCTGGAGGACCATTTGATGTTTACAAAATCTGTGACTTAACTCTGGAACTCGGGCTGTGTCAAGCATGTCACAGGCATGTATGAGTTGTGAAATCAGGCCTCATTCTAGACAGCAGACAGCTGCACCTGTCTGTGGGAGGGCCCTACCTACACAGTGTCTGCCTGACCCTGTCCCCCTGAGACCACTGACATTCTGACCTCATTTTACAATGAAGGAGCTCTGAATCCTGATTTCCCACGCTTCTAAACTCTGCAATGTTGCAAAAGTCATAGGTATCCAAGGATTTCAACTTTAGGCATTACTCTTTTTCTTTTTAACGTAGGTATTTTATTGAAATCTGATTGACTTACACTATTTCAGATGCACAGCAAGGTGATTCAGTTACACAAATACACATATATTATTTTTTAAGTTATTTCCCATCACAGGTTATTGTAAGATACTGACTATAGTTCCCCAGGTTATATGGTAGACCTTTTGGTGTCAAGCAATACTCTTGATAACCCAAACTCCGTGATGAACACATTCTTCAGAAGAAAAAGAAGAATTCTAAGAGGGAACATCTAGAAATTTAATTTAAAAAAAAAACTTAACGAGAAACATTACAAGACATTCTGGAATAAGGTTCTCTGCCAGAGTTAAGTAAAATGTTAAGTAAGAAGAGTCATTAACTTCTCTGTCCCACAAGTCATGTGACAGGATGGCCACTGTCATGAGGATCTGAATACGCCATAGTCTAACCAACCCTCTCAAACACCAAAGATGACGCTGAAACCCGATGTCACCACCACCACTTCCTTCATGCTAACAGAGACACCACAGGACAGGGCCTCTGGGGTTGGACTGAATGCGTGCTGGGCCTGCAAGATCCGATAGCAGCCTTCCACATTCCCCACCAGAGACCTGGTTTCACCCCTTCCCATCATGGCCTGAGAGTGTCTAGCTAATGATCTACTTTCTTTTGTTTTATGGACCTACCCACAAGATACGCTTGCTTATATATATATATATATATATATACATTTTTTTTCTTAATATGAGCTCATTCATTACAAAGTGGCTGTAAAAAGTTTCACAGTTACTTATAAACACATGCAATTTAGATTTTTAGAAAGAAATCGCTATGAAACCCTGGGAACATGTGGATATCTGGAAAGAGCATTCAACCAAAAGGCACTCTGAGAAAAAAATGCTGGATGCTTCAACTACCATAAAAATACCAAAACTATTCAATAAAAAGAAAAGAAAACTTAAGTGGCAAAAGCTAAGTGAAGCAAGAAGCAGAAAAAATGATAAAAAACTTAACCCAAACTACATTCCCAACCACACACCTGTCAGCTAGGTACACTAACATACACTGGATACCTATTAATGTACCACGCCACTTGAGGCCACAGGTGTGTATTTTGCTGATGCCGTCTAGTTGCTGAGTCCTGTCTGACTCTTGTGCGTATCAATGTGTGTATACCCAGCTGGCTCAGTGATAAAGAATCTGCCTGCCGGTACAGGAAACACAAAAAAGACTGGAGTTCCATCCCTGGGTCAGGAAGATCCCTCGGAGGAGGAGACGGCAACCCACTCCGCTCTTCTCGCCTAGAGAATCACGTGGGCAGAGGGGCCTAGCGGGCTACAATCCATGGGACCACAGAGTTGGACGCAACCAAGCGACTGAGCACACACACGTGCTATGTAGCAGATCTTCTATCTGCGTTATGTTTAATCTTCACAGTAACTCATCAGGCAGGTACTACTGGCCACAGTTGAAGGTGAGGAAAACACAGGCTCAGAGAGAGTAAATAACATTCTGTAAGTCATGGACCTTGTAAGCTGCAGACTCAGGATTCAATCCAATTTCGTAGTCCCAAACTCGAAAGCCCCTGCTTTTCTTCCCCAGCTAAACCACATCTTCAGTGATAGAGGCTTTGATATAAAGTTATCAGTGGGCTAATATTTATGTGAGTAGTACAGATTTAAAATATGAATAATGGCTGCAATAGCATCCTAAAAACACGATTGTCTCCCTTTTATCTATCTTTTAATGTATCGCAAAAACCATCACAATATTGTAATTATCCTCCAATTTAAAAAAAAAAAAGAGCAGCTAGCTTTTCAGTCAACCAGATGGGTTTCGACGAGCAGTCAAGCGCAAGCAGGTTAAAACAGTGGGACTTGACAGTCAGGAGGCAGAGCCTGCTGCGGGGTCGGGGGTGGGAGTGGGGCACTTGGAGCGTGGTCCGCGAAAACGCAGCCAAAGGGCAAAACTCGGAGGTCGATACGTCCTCTCCCTACACACACCTTTTACAACGAGACAGAACCACCAGTCCAGCCTCCGGAGTCAGTGAAAGCCGGACAGAACCACAAACGCGTCTTTGTGAAAAGCGCTGAACTTAGGCAGGCCCGGCACGGCGCGCGCCCACGGCTGCTCCGCGCCGCGCTGCTTCCGTGCCTTGGTCCTGAGCTCCGGTCAGGGCACCAGGTCAGGGGTCGGGGGCGGCTGAGAAGACCACGAGCTTCACTGCCAGGCCAGGCCAGGCTCCCTAGATTCGGGCACTGTCAGCCAAGGGGGGCCCTGCCGTCGGCAAGAGAACACTAGGACCAAAGTCTCTGCCAGCCTGCGGCGGAGGTCAAGGCGAGACCCGCAGGGAGCTCTGGGCAGTGAGATAACTCTCCCCCGGCATCCCCGGCCGACAGTGACCCTGCGCACACGCCGCAGATGCCGGGGTGGACACATCCCGCCCGCCCCACGTCCCCTCCTGGCACCGACGCCCACAGAGATGCCGGGCAGTCCGGCGGGAAGTAAAAGCCAGGGAAGACGGACAGCTGCCTGGAATCTGAAGGTGCTCCCCAGCCCACGCGGGGCCCATCGGCAGAGAGCAGACGCCTTCCCAGCTCCCCGTCAACGCCTGAGGAGTCTTGGGCTGAACACGGAGCTATGCTGCTGCGAGGGTGACCTCTGGGAAGAGCTCGGCTTAAAAGTAACAACAAGAAAAGAAACAAAGAACAAGCTGAACAAGAGACACCAGCCGCTGCGCAATATGGGAGAGACAGCCTTCACAGATTGATTTCAGGCAAGTTGCTAAACAAACAACTACAGAAATAACGCTTGAGCAGACAAGAGTCAGAATCCAGTGCTGCTGGAACCCATTGTTTGAACTGTAAGATATTCAACAAAAAGCTTGGAGACAGGAAAAGAAACAAGGAAGCAAGACCCATCCTCGGGGGGAAAACAAGCAGTCAGTAAAAACTACCTGCAGTTCCCCAAATGCTGGCTTTAACCGGTCAAGGCTTCAGAGCAGCTCGGTGTTGTGTGAATGTATGTCTCCCTGGTGGCCCAGACGGCAAAGAATCCGTCTGCAATGCAGGAGACCTGGGTTCGGTGCCTGGGTCGGGAAGATCCCCTAGAGAAGGGAATGGCAACTCACTCCAGTATTCTTGCCCGCAGAATCCCAGGGACAGAGGGGCCTGTCGGGCCACGGTCCACGGGGTTGCAAAGAGTTGGACACGACTGAGCAACTAATACACACACACATACACTCAAAGAACGGAAGGAAATCCTGCTTAAAGAATGAAATATGGTAAGCCGACAGATAGCGAACCTCAAAAAAGAGAGATAAAGGGTATAAAAAGAGTCAACTGGAAATTCTGACTTTGAAAAGTACAATAAATGAAATGAAAAGTTTACTGGAGGGGTTCAACCACAAATTTGAGCCGACACAAGAAAATAGCAGTACAGTTGATGGCAGCTAAAAGGAAATTAACCAGTCTGAAGAAAACAGAAAAAAAGAGCAAAGAAAAATACACAGAGCCTCAGAGACCTGGGAAACAACATTAAGCTTACCAACATATCTATAATGGGAGAAGAGAAAAGGATGGAAAAACATTTGAAGAAATAATGTCCTACAACTTCCCAAATTTGATTAAAATTTTTTTAAAAAAGCACTGATCTCCACATCCAAGAAGTTTAACAAAACTTCAAATAGGGTAAAGACAAAGAAACCCACACCTAAACACACAGTGCTCAAGCTGCTGAAAGCCAAAAGCAAAGAGCTAAACTTGAAAACAGCAAGCAAAAAGCAACCCATCACGCAGAGAAAACCAACAGGATAAACACCTGACTTCTCACCGTAAGCAAGGGAGAATCAAAGGTCATGGGATGTCCAGAGTGCTGGAGGAGGGGAGCTTACCAGCCAAGAACTCTATAACCAGAAAACCACCCTTCAAAACTGCAGGGGAAAAAAAGCCATCCCATAACTTTGCGAAAAGACAAAGATGCTTGAAGATGCCAGAAAATCTGCCCTACAAAACTGCTGCATAAAGTCCTTCAGGCTGAATGGAAATGACATGGACAATAACTCAAATCCAGAAGAAGAAATGGAGACGGCCAGAAGTGGTAAATGTCAGACTCCATTAACATTTTTTTTTCTTTCTTAAACTCTATCTTTTCTCCTTCCTTCCCTCAAATTCTTAAAAATACAGAAGACTGTACAGAGCCATAACTTAACACTGTAAAGCTGGGTTTGTAACATACAGGGATCACACATTTATGACAATAAGCGCAAAAAGGGAAAGAGAGAGAAAAGCCAAAACAAAGTCACCAGGATTCAGTTAGCTTGATTCTCAAGTAGACAATGATACACTAGGATGCATACTAAAATAATTTATTATTATAGAAACTGGTAATTTCTAAAATAATCAAATGACTAAAAGAAATGACTCAAAATAAGAGTAACAACAAGAAAAGCAGCAGAGAAATAAAAATTGTACATTAAAAAAATATTTAACACAAAAGAAGGCTGTGACATAGAGAAAAGCAAGATTATGAGACAAAGAGAAAAAGAAGTAAGAAAATGGAAGACATAAACCCCTCAATAACAATAACAATCCATCAGTAACAATATAATCATTGATGTAAATGGAATAAACACCACCCTCAGAAGACAAACAGTCAAGACTATATAAAAACGCAATTCCAACAAGGTGCTGTCCACAAGAGACATATCTTAGGTTCAAAAAACCCAAAGTTTCAAAGGAAAAAGACTGAGAAAGATAATACTTTACAAACAGCAACCCCACGAGAGCTGGAATCGGAGATAATTGTATCAGGTAAAACATGTTAACAACCAACTTGACCTCAGTGACATTTAGAGAAACTCCAGCTAACTGTAGATGTGGGCATGATTGCTCACGGCAACATTATCCACAACAGCCAAAAAGTTAAAACCATCCAAACGTGTCTACTGACCGGCGAATGGGTAAATGAAATGGGATCTAGGCACACAACAGGATATTACTTGGCAATAAGAGGTAACAAAAAAACTTACCCATGCTACATGCAGATGAATTTCAAACATACTATATGCTCACTGAAAGAAGCTAGATATAAAAGTCTATAAGTTGTGTGACCCTCATATTATTAATAAAGGTCCAGAAAACGCAAACGTAAAGAGCCAGAAAGCAGAACAGGGCCTGGCTGCCTGGGGCCAGGAACGGGAGTGAGGATTAACAAACAATTCAGGGAAGTGTGGAGGATACGGCGGACACGTCCTGACACTGGACTGTGGTCAAGGCGGTACAGCTCCACAGAAGCACCGTACGCCGCTGAACTGGACACGTGCGCAGGGGGTGAGTTTTTCTGCATCTAAACTGCATCTTTGCAAATCTGTAAACTTAGGTATTGGACGGTGGTTTGACAGAGCAATATAAACTACTGTCCGGAGACCGACGAGGGCACTCTTTCCATGAGAGAGCATCACATACACACTCAGTGCAAACTCCGGCTCGTCCAAGATGTTAGTTGAATGCTAGGTGTGTAACTCATCACTCATGTGGCATTAATTCCCACAAAACACAGCAAATCAACTTAAACTCTCAACATGTAAGAGGCCAAGTGATGCCTTTAACCCTTGTCACACAGTCACACATCTGCTTATGCGTGTTAATTGAGTATCACTTACAAGTTTCACTCATCAGATGTCTGCACAAGCTGGTTGAACTTGCATGTGTAAGCCGTTATGGTCTTTCAACGTCTTCAACTATAAATTTCCTGGAAGACAGGGGCAGAGCTGTTGAACTCCTCAATGTGTCCCACACATCACAGCAGGGCCCACAGAACTCCAAACAGAGGCTTCTGGATCCGTTCCTGACCCTACAGGCTCCTCCCCTTACCGTGAGAGGCAGCGAGTGAACAGTTCCTGATTCTCAGATCATGTGTGGGTCACGTGCTAACATCAGCCTGTACCGAAGGAGCGGCTAAGGTTCCAGTATGCCCGTGGAGAACTGATGGTGCTTTCAAAAGCATTTCTTAAACCATTCAAATAGGTATTATGAACTCAACTGAACCTATCCTTAGCACAGAATATTTAATCTTAAGCAAAATAATATTTAAAATGGATAACCAACAAGGACCTACTGTGTAGCAAAGGGCATTTTGCTCAATGTTGCGGCTTGGATGGGAGGGGAGTTTGGGGGAGAATGGATACACATATATGTATGACTGAATCCCTTTCCTGTTCTCCTGAAACTATTACAACATTGTTAATCAGCTATGGCAACCCATTCCAGTATTCTTGCCTGGAAAATCCCACAGACAGAGGAGCCTGGCGGGCTATAGTCACAAAGAGTTGGACAAAACCGAGTGCCTAAGCGTAGTACCCTAATACAAAATAAAAAGTTTAAAAATAAAATAAACTTAAAGCAAAATAAAGCCAAATAAAAACGGATCACAGAAATATCATTTCTTCTCCTCTAATCCCACTATCCCAAACCACCAGAAGTAAAGAACTGCTCAGAGATGACAGGAAGTGTTGCAGGGAATACTGCGAATTCAGGCACAGCAGGTAATGAACCACCAAAGCATGAAGCGTTAATACCTCTCGAGTGAGTCCCATCCTTGCTCAAACGACCTGCTCACCCCCAGGCCCACTCACAGGCGGCAAAACTGCCTTTTCGAGCCCATTTTTCAGAAGGCCCTCTGCTCAGAGATGGCTCTGTTTCCCTGCAGAACAATCTATGCAAGAAAATGCCCACCACTGGAAATCATCGCCTCCAGCATCTTCTTCTACTGTGGGTGAAATACAGAGGCGACTAATGGGGACAGTCCAAGCAGGATCAGGACAGGGCTCTACCTGACGAGCAGCTGGCTCCTCCCTGACGACCCATGCCTTCTGGGTGGGACCCAAGATCCTGGCATCAAACATCGAAGACAACTGAATTTTCCCGGCAAGAGAGACTCAACTTCTAAGGCCGTCCCTTCAGCTCAGAACCACAAGCAGAGGGGCCCTTCCCAAGCAAGCTTGAAGGGGATTCCCTGACAGGTTCAGGCAGCAGCTCTGAGTCCCTGTGACCCACGCCTGTGGCTGTCCTCCACAGAAAGAGGGGCACTCTGACTTACTCCCAAACAGAAGGGGCTGACAAATCACCTACTTCTCCTCTATTTCCTGCACAGCGGTCGGCAAACGTTTCCTCTGCCCAGGCGGCTCAGCGGTCAAGAATCCTCCTGCCATGAAGGAGAATAGGGATTCCATCCCTGGACCGGGAAGACCCCCCTGGAGAAGGAAATGGTAACCCACTCCAGTATTCTTGCCTGGCATGGACCGAGGAGTCTGGCGGCCTACAGTCCATGGGGTCACAGAGTCAGACTCGACGGAGCGACTAAATAACAAAGCGTTAGATGGCAAATGTTCCAGACCTTGTGACTCCTCGCTTCAGCTGCAGTGGCAAGTAAAGCAGTCAGATGACAGTGAATGAATGGACGTGGCTCGTTTCCAGCGACAGGACGTTCACAAAAACAGGTGGAAGGCTGGATCTGACCACTGGCCTGCAGCCTGCTGACCCCTGCCTAGAATCGCAGCTATTTAAAGCTAAAAAGGAAATTACAGGTTAACAACACCCTGCCCCCAATCCCTGCCTATTCCCATGTGCTGTTCTCAATGAAGACAACGAAATTCAAGTTATTTGCTCGAGGTCACATACTAGCTTATGCTGGTTTGTCCGTATGCATGAAGAGAACTTTCTTAAGTAAAAGAGAGAGAGAATGAGAGATGAGGAGGAAGAGAATAAGATGACACTTATTCTTTTAACCCATCATCCTATTTTCTGGCTATCAACAAACTGCAAGGACCTAGGTGGTATTTTTTGTTTTAATATACTTTGGGGGAGCAGGTTTAGGTTCACAGCAAAATGAAGCAGAATGTGCATGGATCTCCCTCCCTCCCCACAAGCTCAGCCTCCCCCACCATGACCACCTTCCACCAGAGCGATATATCTGTTACAAACGATGAAATACACGTCATTAGCACCCAGAGCACATAGTGTACTTGAAGGCTCACTCCTGGTACATGTTCCATGGGTCTGGACATGTATCCACCATTACAGCATCATACAGAAGAGTTTCACTGCTCTCAAGATCCTCTGTGGGGAGGCTGTTATTTAATTTCAAAATGTTAATGATAGTCCAAAGCCTCTGACATCTCTTCTGTAAATACTCAACTTAGTATAACAGGACTCAACTTGGTTAATTTCATAGCTATCATGAATAGACACTATATATATCAAATCACCAGGGTTTCCTTGGTGGCTCAGATGGCAAAGAATCCTCCTGCAATAAGGGAGACCTGGGTTCGATCCCTGGGTTGGGAAGATCCCCTGGCAGAGGGCATGGCAACCCACTCCAGTATTCTTGTCTGGAGAATCCCCATGGACAGAGGAGCCTGGCAGGCTACAGTCCACGGGGTTGCAGAGTTGGACATGACTGAGCGACTAAACACACACGTATCATATCTAAACAGGTTTCTTTCTTCTTCTTCAGTAAAGTTTCAAGTTCACTGAGAAATCCACTCGAACCGCCAAACTAGATTAACAACTACTTCTGTAATGATTTCCCCCATCCCTTCTTTTGCAAAAGTCTCAAAACAACTTATTTTCTGTCAATCTAACCTTTTCTTTAAAACGCATCTCAAAACTCTGCCTCCTTCGGGTTTTCAAGGAGAATAAAGTTAAACTTCTCCAAGAAGTATTTTCTGATTTTTATCCCACTCAGATTTTTTCACTTTGAGGATTGCACATTACATGTACCATATTCACCTGAAATTATATACATGTTGCTTTGTATTGCCCTGAGAACTTTTTCATGTGTTTTGGGTCGTATGAAAAACCCTTAGAAGGAGATTTATTGTTCACTGCCAAAATGAAAGACTAATAAAATATTCTAACTCTGATCTCTTATCACTAAAAGTGGCTCTTCACTTGCCCTTTACCTACACATCTGCAATCTGGATATAGGCCCACATATATCTAGAATAGTATATTTTTTCTATATGCTTCTGTACCTACTGCATAAGGAAAAATTATAAACTGTTTTATTTTACTTAGAATTTTAATATTTTCATTAATTTCCCCCAAAACAGCTTCTAAGCTTTTGTGTCCAAAATTTCAACCTTTATGTGGAGACACCCACTTAAATACTGCTACTCTCCATCTTAAGCAAGACATCTTTACTTTCAACTACATCTTACTAAGGAAATCATGTAAGCAAACATCTCTGAGGAAACAACTGTTCCTTCTCTCTTGAAGTGCTTAGAAATTCCCCTGTTTGCAACAGCAAATCCCACTTGGACTGTGATCTACGTGCACAACTCTGAAGTGGATTTCCGACAGTTAAAGACTTAGAGGGAGAGGTCTTTCTCACCTTGTGAGTCACCTCAGTTTCACGCGCTCTGCTTGACAAGTTTCATTTTGTAACTGGCCACTGTGCCATTGTGCTCAGTCGTGTCCGACTCTTTGAGGCGCCACAGACAGGAGTCCGCCAGGCTCTCCAGGCAGGAATAGTGGAGTGGGTTGCCATCTCCTCCTCCAGGGATCGAACCCATGTCTCTTGTGTCTCCTGCATTGGCAGATGGATTCTTTACCACCGAGCCACCTGGGAAGCCCCCCATTTTGTAACTGGGGTGAACAGCATTTCCAAACTCTTGCTCTGATCTGGGAAGTTCTTTCTACTATCAACATGAACAAGGAAAAGCATGACTTGCATGTGTGCGTGCTCACTTGCTAATTCATGTCCCACTCTTTGCAGCCCCATGGACCGTGGCCCGCCAGGCTCCTCTGTCCATGGGATTCTCCAGGCAAAGATACTGGAGTGGGATGCCATGCCCTCCTCCAGGGGATCTTCCTGACCCAGGGACCAAAACCACATCCCCTGCATTTCCTGCACTGACAAGCAGGTTCCTTACTCCTGAGCCACCTACGAGGCCCTGTATGGATGACAGTTACAAGCACATTAAACTCCAGGCTGTGGGACCCTGGGCCACCCACAACTTCTCTGTACCTCACTCCCATACCCATAAAATGGGGGCAGTGACGGCAGCCATCTCACATGGTCATGAGGACTAAACAAGCAAACATATAAAGGCACGTTGACTAGGGCCAAGTACCCAGACCTGGGGGCAGGCTAGCTCCTCTCATCGTAAAGATGATACACAATCTCCCTCTTGCTGCTGGCCCACAATGAACTGTAACTAAGGGAATCAATACGAGTAAGACAAAAAATTTAAAGACCACTCCACAAATATCAGCTCAAATAAGACATTAAATAGCTGCTGAAGATCAATTCACTTAAACTTCTCTGCCAAACTTTCTCATCTGTAAAATGAGGAAGATGAACCAAGTATCTAAAGCTCATCCTTTCCCAGCTGTAAAATTTAGGAATTCTCTTGGAAAGGCATATGAGAAAAGAGGGATGGGAGAGAGAGCTCCCTGGCACTGTTTAACCACCTTCCAGGTCCCTGTGTAGTAGCTCAGATCATTTTTATTGAATTTTAAACTATCAAACACTGCCCCATATGTTTAATCAACTCCTATTTGGATATGGGAATACTAAATGGCTATATGCTGATTGTATCTTTTTCTTCACTGGGGAACCTGAAAGAGTTGGAAGACAATCACATATAACTAAGCACACATACAAACATGCACACTTCAACATATAAACCAATAAAGACACTTGAGCAAGCTCATACTCTAATCACATAGGCACCTGAGTACCTTAAAAATCAACTTTTGCATCAATTAAGTGGGCATAACTCTTATACTACTATAGTTCCATCTTGTATTTTGTGACTGCTATTCCAGTTAATTACACGGCAGCCAACTATTTTGTGATCTCTACATACTTTTGCAAGGCAGCACAGCCTTAGAATATTCTAGAACACAAGTCATTCTAGAAAATATCTAAGAACCTTCTGAAAAGTCTTCCTTTTAAAGTTGTTTTTTAAAAAAGTTCAAAGTTAATGCAATATTGCACCAAGTATAAACCTTAAACTTAATGGTCAGAAAGAACTTCCTTCAAAAATAATGATTTGAGTACTGAGAAGAAAGGATTCTATTTAGTGATAAGCTGTAGTGCTATGGTGAACAGCGGCTAACAGTATCCAGTGCTTCATAAGAAGAACTTCCTATCATTTGTCATTGGAATATTATTAATATTCTATGGTTTTTCCAGTAGTCATGTATGGATGTGAGAGCTGGACTATAAAGAAAGCTGAGCACCGAAGAATTGATGCTTTTCAACTGTGGTGTTGGAGAAGACTCTTCAGAGTCCCTTGGACTGCAAGGAAATCAAACAATCCTAAAGAAAATCAGTCCTGAATATTCATTGGAGGGACTGACGCTGAAGCTGAAACTCCAATACTTTGGCCACCGGATGAGAAGAACTGACTCACTGGAAAAAGACCCTGATGCTGGGAATGACTGAAGGCAGGAGGAGACAGGGACAACAGAGGATGAGATGGTTGGATGGCATCACTGACTCGACGGACATGAGTTTGAGCAAGCTCCAAGAGCTGGTGATGGACAGGGAAGCCTGGCATGTTACAGTCCATGGGGTCGCAAAGGGTCGGATACGACTAAGCAACTGAACTGAACTGAATATTCAAAAAATACCGCTTGAATGTTTTAAAAGAACTAAATATATAAATGAAGAAAATAAGGTGCTTAATTTATTTATAAAATATTTTTTCAGATAACACAAGAATCCACATTAGCCCAGACTCACTTAAATTATATGGCATTCTAGAATGTGTGGCTTTAACATCTATGTATATGACCAGGGGTTTTAAGCATATTATGTATTTTTCTGTTCTATGGTAAGATAAAATTATTCCTCATCAGAACATATTTTCTGCAACGATGTTCTAAAATAAAGTCATTACTCTGATTAATCACATTATTACATTTTGTATTTGCTTTTAAAAAGAGAAAAGCATTTGCTTAATGTTAATAAGCATTCAAAAAGCATCAGATAAGTTCTCAACATGAGCTGAAAAATAATCATCTGAAATAAAGAAAAATAAGTGGCTTGCTATATTCAGTCTATTCTTCTATTTTTACCCTCGTCAAACTAAATAATACCAACTACTTACATGAAAGTTCCTAATAAATGCAACTGCTTTTTCACCTTTCTCATCAAAACTATATTTTAAGTTATATGTTTACTTTCTAGCTACAGTCGTATACAGAATTTATTTTTACAAGCAATGGGATGGTTTGCCCTACAAAATTTCTAACTTCTCAAATCTTGAGGCTGTTGGCACAGAAGTGCTGACCTAACATTCAAATGTAAAAAAAAAAAAAAAAAAAAACACCGCACAAGCAGCTGGAATTACATCTGAAAAATCATCAAAATTCAACTTATTCTATACATAAAGCTCAATCAGATAATCCCCACATAACAAGAAAACGTAAGATTTTGTTCACAATCAGATTTTACAAAACAATCACTCCAGTGGGGTCCTATCAACACATTGACAGCAAATGCAAACAGTCACTTGATGAGCCTAGGCCTGGGGTCCCAGCTGGGTTCTGCGGTCTCCCACAGGCGGAGCCAGAGAGTGGAGAGACGGGCCCACATCCACCAGATGTACTTGGGAGCCGTAGTGAAACACCAGAGGATGTCACTGCTCCCCCACGTGATGGCGACGTCATTTCTAACAATAGTGCAATGATGATAAAACAGAGACCTCACAATCAGTGGCCTGAGAACGACATGCAGACAGAACAAATAACCAGTTTTACTTCACTCGGCGCTCTCAAAATAGGAGTTAAGGTTTGAATGAGTTCAGCGGCAGCACATCGGCTAAGAATTTTCCTTCCCGAATGACTGTCTGCGCTGACCTCTCTCTTCCAGATCCCGAGCCCCGAGGATCAGGACAAGGAGGAGGCATACCAGTGATCAACGCTGAGCACGAAACAGCTTCCTTTGCTCCGTTACCAAAATGCAGGCAGACGCTTCACACGCGGATTCCTTGGTGTTCTGTGTGTAACTCAAGAGCCTGACACAAACCAGTTTTTCACTGAAAGTAACACACAGGTCTCTGGACTGAGTGTCTATCCAGCGTCAGGCATTGTCCCAAATGCTTACACATCATCCAATCTTCACACGCGTTATCTCTGTTTTACATTCAGAGGAAACCAACACTCCCAGCCTGCCCGAGACCACACGGCTAGTCCGTGATAGCATAAAGCCAAACTCTTCACCCCACATGAACTAAAAGTACTAAGGGGATGAACTCTAGAAATCCTATGGCAAAATTCACATGAAACAGAAGTAAGCAATAACTACCTGGTTCATCTGTTTGGAGTGCTTCAAAATTTATATTAGAACAGGTTTCTTAATCAGAGGCTACCAAATATAAGAAGCATTTGCTACTCAAGGTTCAAAAACATAAACTCCATGAGTACAAATCATTGTGAGCCCTGTAGTCTGCTAAAAAGCTAACATGAATGTGATTTTGTTGAGCACAGAAGACTCAAACGGTCTCTTCTGACATACGATTCACCCAGCGAAGACGGCAGGTCTACAGAATTACTAGTAATAAGTCTTTACCGAGTTTGGTACGATACTGCTTCTGCGGTTTATGTTTTGATTTTGTGGCCACGAGGCATGCGCGATCTTAGCTCCCTGACCAGGGATCAACCCCGCATCCCCTGCGTTGGAAGGCCAAGTCTTAACCACTGGACGGCCAGTGAAGTCCCTGCAGAATAATTAGGATGGGATAACAAAGTACATACAACAAGGCACGTGGAGACACAAGCGATGGAAACTCACTGTTTCCTGGGGATGGGGGGGCGGAGGGAGAGGAGGAAAGGGGCGGAAACTTGAAGAAGGGACCTCTTCAGGGACACACCTCCCACAGAGTAAGGAAACAGTGGGGCAGAAGGGGAAGGGCACTGTCCAGAGATGGGCAACGTGGAAATGCTGGGAAACGCTCGGTTTGCATGCTGAGCTCCGGAGATTGCGAACGGCTGTCCATCAGACACAGAGAAGAACCAGGCCAGGGCAAGGCGAGCACGTCCCAGCTAAGCGTGTGGCTTTGGACCTCATCTTCCAAGGCGACGGCGTCCACAGACCCCACGTGTGGGCCTCGGCCACGCTCCGATCACACTCCTAAGTGTTACTTCTCACCGTATGATACAGCTGGAGCTCGCAGTGGAAAAAAAAGCCCTCGTCTTCTGCAGTGGATTCAGAGCCAAATGCACTCAACCAATAAAAATGAAAAACAGCCCCACCAAATTCTCAAAATATGTTTTGCAAAGGTTAATACTGAGTATTTTCCACACTGATTTCCAATCTTCAAACCGATGAGCCTTTGAAACCCTGGGCCCAAATACAAGTAAAAAAGGTTAACACCTATTTTTTTTTTCCCCCAAAGCTTTGAAACTTTCACCGTGGTGACTGGCAGAGCACAGAAACAGCTCTTTATCTGAAGAGGACAGATGGAATCCCTGCAAGTCCCCAGTTCCTCCATTCCACATCACCCAGGAGTCCCAGTAAAGACCCAGGAAGGCGCTGATCAGTAGGGAAGGACTGCTCGGGGCGGAGGCACGGTCACGTTCACGTTCATCAGGACCCGACGGGAGCTGGCCCTTGGCGTCTCCCACATGGCGGCCAGGAGCCCTTCGCCTGGGACAACGTACAGCCTTTCTTCCAAACACCAAGCCCGCCTCTCATGCCCTTCAGAGATTCCTATTCAACCTCACAGAGGAAATGTCACCGTTAAGGCGCTATCCTCCCCTCTCCCCGACACACACACACACACTGGGCAGGCGTTGAGGACAAAGGTCCGGCCTGGTTTACATGGCCCGAGGAGAAGAGACCAGAACTCAGCCAACCCCACTCTCACACGCCACACGCCACTGTCAGATAGAGAACTCTGACTTAGGTACGCCCCAAATTCACATCCCACCCTTAATATACCAGATCTTCTCCTGCTCTTACACTGTAGACCCTCCAGCATCAGAGAGATGCAACGCCATCTCCTTAGGGGAGCGCAGCCCGTGCCCGACTTGCGTGTGCACTCACTTGCGTGTGCACTCACTTGCGTGTGCACCAAGTCACTCAGTCGTGTCCGACTCTGGGCGACCCCATGGACTGCAGCCCACCAGGCTCCTCTGTCCTTGGGATTCTCCAAGAACTCTGCAGTGGACTGCCATGCCCTCCTCCAGGGGATCTTCCCCACCCAAGGATCAAACCCTTGTCTGTTGTGTCTCCTGCATTGGCAGGAGGGTTCTTTACCACTAGCACCACCAGGGAAGCCTGTGCCTAATTTAAATCCAGCCAAATCGTTTACGCTTCTCCGTGACAGAGCCCTGTACGTATTTCTATCTACATGTATGACATCTCAATACACAAACACACTCCTCCACACACACACATACGAGCTTGTTCCAAGGAAACTTCATATTCTAGAAAAAGTTGCATACATTTATCCTGTGACTCTGCATGTCCATGTGACTATACCAACCCCAGCTGAAGGAGCGATGATAAACCAAAGAAAAATTATATTTGAAAAGTGCCATGGAAGCATAATTAACATATGATTTCAGATTTAAGTATAAAGTTTTAATTACTGACTTAATGACCCAGTACAAGAAAAGTACTTCCCAGGCTATTTTCTGAGGAAGCCTCAAAAGAGGAGATATGTTTCACGGAAACCCCTGAGAGGACAGCACCCGGAGGGTGAGTGACGAGCTGGTCTCTCCCCATGGCAGAGCTAACTTCATGAGACAGGGCTGCCGGAAGCCAAAGCAGTGGGTACAGGTAAAGTAACGCAAGCGTGGTACTTCAGATGTACCCCACAGCTGAGATACAAGACACAGTCGTCCCTCGGTATTTGCAGGGTACCGGGTCTGGGCCCCTAGAAATACCACCCTCTGAGGATGCCCAAGTCTTGTAAATAAAATGGCCTAGGAAAGTCAGCCCTCCATACCCAAAGATTCCACATCTGAGAATTCACCCAACCCACAGCTAAGAAATATACACACACACATGCATGGACCCATGCAGTTCAAAACCTTGTTGTTCAAGGGTCAGCAAGAAATGCTGAAAAATTCATTTCCGTAGCTATCGTTCACTTGCTCACTTTAACCCCCAAACTGTGCCCGGGGACAGAGTCCTCACACGTTTTTAGAAGGAAAGTGGAGACTGTAAAGGTGATCCTGTCTTTGTGCTTTGCTTACTTGGGCTTCCGCAGTAGGAGCAACTTGGTCCCCCTCCTCCCCAGGTGAAGGAGCAGGCTGGCTCAAGCATCCCGCCGTCCACGGAGCCCCCCTCCCCTGGGCCTGGCCAACCTGCCAGCTCAGCCACATGGCTTTAGCAAAGTCACTTCCATCATCCGTGCTAACCCACTCTGATCTTTTTCTCAGGGGGTGAGAGATCATAACTGCCTGAGTCAAGCAACGTGTTAGACTCTCACCAATGGGCCCAAACACAATTTATCACAAGTTCTCATTGAGAACTTTAAAAACATCTTAGTTCCAGAAAACAAGCAAGTTTTCCTATTAAAACTCTTCATTTTCATCCTATATGAATTCAGACCCATTTCATGGATCTTCATAATCTGACTCCCCCCAGGTCTTCTACTCCGGCCTCCTCCCTCCTGCTTTCTGATGCTCATGGACTCATGGACGTAACTTAGACGAGCCTGGATCCCAAGCGGCTTCACCAGCTCTTACCCCAGGATGAAATGCACTCCCGCTGTCCTGACAGCTTCCTGGGTCACCTCTCAGCCTTAAGAACTCAGTTCAGAGTTTACCTTTCCTTCCCACCCTGCGCCTCTGCAAACCAACCCCCCAAGACTGGGGTGTAACAGGACGCCCGTGCTCTGAGGGAATCTCCGAAAGGCTGCTCTCTCCCCCGCATCCTCTCGCAAGCCCTGACCCTGATGACCAGCTCATCCCTGCGGCCTGGGACACAGGAGGACGTTCAGCAAACACCTACTGAGCTGTATGTTCATTTGATACAGAAAGGAAAAGACTATGGCCTAAAAATCTGCATTTCTCAGAACAGCCAAGTTATCTAGAAGATAATAAATGATGTATTTTATGGCATGAATGGAGATACAGAAATACAGAGCTGACTCATGGACACAGCAGGGGCAGGAGAGGGTGGGATGAACTGAGAGAGTGACTCTGACATATATACCTGACATGTGTATACTGACATATACACAAACATACTGACATGGATACGCTGCCGTATACACAACAGCTAGTGGGAAGCTGCTGGAAACACAGGGAGCTCCGCCTGGTGCTCTGTGAGACTGAGAGGGCTGGGACAGAGGGCGGGGTGGGAGGGAGGCATCTAAGCCTACCTGTGACTGATGCAATGATGTTATAGGGCAGAAACTAACACAACATTGTAGAGCAATTATCCTCCAATTTTTAAAAACAAAGATACATTTTAAATATGAAAAACAAGCATTTAGTGCTTATGACCTAATGAATGATACTTTCAGATCAATCATGCATTCATTCTTGCAACAAATACATGGCCTCCTTTTAGCTGTGAGGAGCTGTGCTGGGCTGGGGCCCCTGCCAGCCCCAAGGTTGCCTTCCAGCACATGGATCAATAGGAACAGGGCACCCTCTCTGGACAGATGAGTTATAAAAGCTGGGCTAAGGGCTCCAAACGCCCGCCCCAGCTGGCTATGAGCATGGAGGCTCTGCCTACAGAAGTAAATGAGACCAAGTCCTAACTTTGGGGCCGCTCAGATTCTAGTGCCAGAGACAAATACACAGTCAGTCTGCCACATTTTCTATGTGACCCTAACACCCGACTCTGACATACAACACTGAGTGCACTCCCTCTAAATCCTCACCTCATTGAACACTGGTGCTAGAATCATCCATCTGAACTCGGGCCAAGGCGTTCACCTGAGCCAGCAGAGACCTCGAGCCCACTTAGGCAGGAAACAGGGACTGTTTGCAGACTCAAGGAGGCACCATGACTGGCCCCATTTTCAACTACCACCTTACGGGTACCGGCCGAATTATTTCGCCAAGGAACATTCTTGAGTAATTTGTCTGATTTAAGTCATTTCTTACCTTGCATGTGCTTGAGAATATTTTTTTCTGTAATAGTAAATATTTCCTAAGATACTTTACTCAGGTTGGAATTATTTGCTTTAACAGTTCTCTGCTTAACACTGCTATACTTTTATCTCCTAAGTTAAATATAAAAGATAATTACTGCTCCCAGTGGATAAAATACATTAGAACAATACAAATCTTTTAAAACAATAAGCTAAAATAAGCTGGCTTTCTTAACACTAAAGAACCTCTTCACAGTTAAAAGGAAATGTTCATTTTTATATGAAATATATATATAATAAACATACACACACATATATATGTATGTTTTTTGACCCCTTCCCTATAGAAAATACATTGGTGTACCTATTTTCTGAGTTCTGCACATAATGGTCCGCGTTAATGTCAACTACGCCTCTCCACTTCTCAAGCTAATATAACACTGCTACAAAAATAAATCTCAAAACAAGTGTGCGGGAGGGGTGAAAAAAAGTAATTCAAGGTGATCCAGCTGGCAAAGAGCTGACCATTTATTTCAGATTCCTCAACCCAAAAAGGTGCCTGTCGAGAGACAGTAAATCTCAGACTCTAATACCCACCCTAATGGTTGGGAAGGCATTGTAATTCTGTCGAATCCAATTAATTCATTCAACAAATATTTATGAAGCATCTCCTGAAACAGGAATTGTGCAGGGCAAGAGGAAGTGGACGAGAGAAAGAGAACAGGGCTCCTGGAGCTGACCCACCACCAGGAAGGGTCACCATCTCACGAGCTGCCTTTGCTGCCACCAAAGAGATACTTGATTAAAGACTTATTGCAAACCCTCCTTCCCACTAATGCAGAGCCCTACCTCTTAGATTTCTGGGATGAATCTGTTTAGTTCGAGGCATCTTCTTTGATTCAGGGGCCCCCTTTTCTTCTTAGAAACTGTAGGAAGAGCAGGTCATGAAAAGGTAGCTCCATAAACCCAAGGTCCATCAATTAATCCATGTGCTAAAAAAGAAAAAAAAAAGTCATGTCTTACTATTTTTCACTACTTTCCAAAGAAAAAGACACCAGAAGTTATGGCATAATACAGCACTACTCTAAAACTCAACAAAAGGTAACCGACCTGAAAGCCCCTGCGAAAGATGACTTACTAACTTTAATTAGACACAGTACATGTCATTTTGTCATTATCTGGGCTTCCCCAGTAAGAACATGGTGGGGGGCGAGGGGGGGAAATCACTGTACCTTTAACAAAAAAATACTGAAAACATTCAGTGAACTGTGTTTTAAAGCAACATTACCAGGTTACAATAAGGTTTTGCTGTATACAGTACATGCCTACCCATTTATAAATTTCGTAGGGACAAGGACCATGTTTCAATCACTCTGTGTTACTGGGTTAATTCGGTAAATAAGTATGGCTGCCACTGGGGCTGTTCCCCCACTATCGTGGTTTTCCATTTGAGGCTCCTGTTGAGACTGTTCTTTCTGCCTCCCTGTGTTGAGCCAGAATGTGTGGCCAGTTCTGGCCAATAACCTGTGAGTGGAGAGACAGGCGTCATTTTCAGGCTTTGAGTTTAGTTATCAAAGTGAGATCCCCCAGCGGTCTCTTCCTCCTCTGCCATGAGACAGGCACTGTTCTAGACAGCAAGTCTGACAACATGGAGCTGAGCTCCTGCCAATGCAGTGTGATCAGGGAGCATAAACATAAAAGAGATCTTTGCTGATTTAAGCACTGAGGCCTGGGAGTTATTTGTTACTGCAGCAAAACCGTGACCTAACTTACACATCTTAAAAAGTGCAATTTCAAATACAATATGCCAAAACACTAATCCAAAACTAAATCATCTCTTTCCCAGAGAGATTCCCAGGAGATACTCAAGGATCCTTGAGCTAAAATCTTAGTTTTAACTCCCTGCAATACAACTGATAAGCAAAGCCCGTGATGCTGCTGCTGAACGTGAAACTATGTTTAATCACTCAGCAAAGACACAAGAATGGAACAGAAATACTTTAAGACTTTTATAACATCCAATACTGAAGGAAAACAAAAAAAGCAAATACTTATTGAGAAGCTACTGTGTGCCTATGTACTTCCTACACATTACCTAATTTAACCCTAATGGTAGCTGCTTAGGTAACTATCATTTATCCAGTTTATATATAAGAAAATTAAAAGAGAAAGAGGTAAGGGAACTGAGCCCATAGTCAGTAACTAAGAAACATGGCAGCACCTGACTCCGGGACCCTCAGCATTTACTTCCTGGCTGGAGGTAAGACCTATTCCAGGGGGTTTACTCAAGAGGCTCTATCGCACAAGTCACAACTGTTAATAAATATTTCGGTGTCAAATCAGACTGGGCTCAAAGCTTGCTGTGTGGCCCCATTTAAGGTACTTAACCTCTCTGAGGATCAGATTGCCCAACTGTAAAACAAGGAAATAGTATCCCCCCTCAATGGGTTGTTGAGGAACCATGTGGATGCTTTGCTTACTGCTGGCACACAAAAATATCAAATATTAATTCTTCTTAAGAATGCCTGTGTGGGAAAGACTGTATCTAATAACCAGTATAAGGTTTTAGAAATTTATGGTTTCAATACAGCAGAGAATAGAAGGAAAGAAGGCTATAATTAACTTCAGTATTTTATCCTTGATAAGGCTGTATGCAGGCACTGTACAAAAACATTACTTGCAATTTTTGAACTGCATGGGAAAGAATATAAAGTATGATGGTCCAATACTGTGGACTTCATCTAGCGCTGTGCAACATGATCTATAAAAGATATGGCTCCTCAACGCCCTGCATTAAAAGCATCCACCATTCGACTGATGAAGCTGCCTGATTCAAGAGAGAATTTAGAGACGTCAAGGCCGAATAAATTGTAGGAATGCTCAACTCCCAACTTAAAGCTTTTAAATGGTCACGATATTTAGAAGTTTTTAAAGCGTGAACTCCGACTGGAATTCAATCACGTGACACTAAAAGATGAGGAGCCTGCACAGAAAATATTCCAATTTGCACATACAAATTTCCAATCAGTAACAGCTTTCCGCTACCTCGTTCACGGCCTCCCCACCGTCCCCAGCTATCCACCCCAGTGTAAATCCTTGGGGTGGAGGGAAGAGGGGGAGGAGGACTGAGTATTTCCAAAGACAGCAGCATTGTAGCGACGAAGATGAGTGCTGAACCCGTTCCCTTACAGCAAGAGAGATAAATACTACATGGAGCAAAACCATGACACGATCAAAAAGCGTAAAGACAGTTGCAAGGAGAAAAAACATGAATGAATGTGGAGGGCGGAGCCTGGGAAAACCCCTCTGCAACGCTGCACTGAACAAAGCGCTTCGCATGCCAGGAGGGGGCGGGGGGGGGATGGAAGTGCCAGCTCAGGAAGGAGCCCAGAGTGAATGCGGAGAGCGGCAGGAGGAGGAACAGGACGCGAGGAGGCGAGCGCGGCAGCCCGGAGACTCCTCCTCGCCGCCGCCGCCACCGCCGCCGCCGCCGCCCCCTCCCCTCCCGTCCCCTCCCCTCTCCAGCAGCAACTCCTCCGCCAGCCCGACCCTCGGGCGATCCGGAGCCGACCCACGCCCCCAACCCACCCCGCTGTGCTGCGGGAGCTTACTCCCAACCCGGAAAGAAAACTACCCAGGTGGCTGGGAGTAAACAGGCACTTCGAGCAAAGAACGAAAGGGGAAAAAAAAAAAAAAGCAAGCCACAAAGCCGGGAGGTTGGGAAGCCGAGGCCTGGTCTCCCTCACCCCCCCCCCCCCCCCCACCGCCAGCCGCTTGCAAAATGCGCCCGCGGCTGGGGAGGCTGGGTCTCTCAGTACCTGCTCAGCTCGCAGGACCGCAGCTCGGGCCGCGAGGGCGCCCAGAAGTGGCAAGTGTCTCCCGCACGCGCAGCCATCCCCTCTGCAAGGTCGGCGGTTGCACACACACGCACACACACACACACACACACTCGCGCGCCCGCGGAGAGGGACGTGGTCCTGCCCCCACCCCCGTCCCCACGCCGCCGCCCCCCGCCTCCCAGCGGCAGCGCCCCCCGCCCGCGGAGCCCGCGCGCCGAACCTGCTGCCAGGACGCCCGGCGGGGCCGCCGCCGCTGCAGCCGGCCCCGGAGCTGCGCTGCTGATGGCGGCGGCCGCAGCTCGGAATCTCCGCGACCCCCGCGCGGCGGCGGCGGCTGGGCGCCCTCCTTCACTTGACAACCCCAAACACAAACAGAACCTCCTCCCGCGGCGGCTCCCGGGGCCCCCCACCCCCCGGCTCCGGCCCCCACCCCGCCGCCGCCGCCGCCGCCCCAGCCGCAGCCGCAGCAGCAGCAGCAGCCGCTGCCGCCACTAAAGGCCGGCGACTGGCACTCTCACCGCCCAGCTCTGAAATATTAAACAGGGGAGCCGGCCGGGGGGCAGCGGGGGGTGCGCGGGGCGCGCGGGCGGGGGCCGCAGGCGCCGGGCGGGAGAGGCGGCTGCGCTCGCCGGCGCCCGGGGCCGCGGCATGACCGCCGCTGGGGAGCGGGTGTCCGGGGGGGGGGGGGGGCGCACCGCGGCGAGGCGGGGCGGGCAGACCCCCGGGGCAGGCGGGTGGGCGCCCCCGGGGCCGGGAAGGGGGTCGAGGAGGGCGGGCGCGGGCTTTTTTACCTCTCCCCGGGGGCAGAGTAGGGCACGTTTAGCGTCTTTAGGGGCGACGCGAGGAGCGCGGGCCGGGGCGGCGCGGGGGAGGGAGGGCGAAGGTCGGAGGCTTTCCCGCGGCTGGGCGGGGCGGCAGGGGATCCCCGGGGGCGGGAGGCGGGGAGACCGCGGGCTGCGACGCGCGGGCGGGGCTGGGGGGGCGTCCCCCGGCGGGGTCACCCTCGGGCGCGGCGGCCCGGCCGGACTGGCTCGGCTGCTGGGCCCGGCCTTGGCTTAGGGGCGGGCTGGGCGCCCCGGATCGGGGCCCGATCGGAGTCCCGGGTCTCCCCGGCCGGGCGAGCCCGGGGCCGCGGCTCCGCCCCGCCCGGCCGCGGCAGGGACAGGAGGCGGGGGGCCCGGGGCGGAGTTAGGGACGCGAGGGGCGGGAGCCCGGGGTCGCGCCGGCTCGGGGACTGGCGCCCGGCTGGGGCGCAGGGGCGGGCCCGCCAGTCACGCGGCCCCGGGCAGGCCCGGCCGAGCCGCGCGGCCGGGGGGGGCGGTTGGGCCGGGGAGAGGGGCGGGGACGGGCGGAGCGGCGGTGGCTCGGTACCGGCTCTTTACTTTCCTAAAGCAGGATGTGGGCCGGCCCGGTGACGTCATGGGGTCCCCCAGCCCCGCCCCCCGCCCCGGCCTGGAGGGGGAGGGGGAGGGGAGAGGGCGGGCCCGGGGGCGGGGGGGGGACCCCAAGGGGGTTTCCTCAGCAACGCGTGGAGGGAAGGAGAAAGTCATTGTGAAACTTGAAACTCATTAACTTTGAAAAACAACTTTATAAAAAAAAAAAACGGGAGGGGGGGGCGGGGTGTTGGGTTAAAGGGTGGAAGGGGACACTTTATTAACCCTGAACTGAAACTAAGCTTTGGTGGCGGATGTTCTATTAAAAGATTGAGGAAAGCCAAGGTTATTCCAGAGGCCACGGCCGTGCCCGCCGGTGGTTCCCAGAGCCTGAGCTGCGAGCGCAGTTTAACCCTTAGGGCTCCGCTTTGACAGTTTAGGGGCCGAGAGGAGAAGGCTCTTTGGGGTCTGGAGAGGGGGTTTCGGGGCTGAGCAGACGATCTGGCTCCAGGGTCGCGAGAAAGAGAGAAAGAAGAGGGAGTAATTACCATAAACCAGAGTTTGACCTCGGGTGCTAGAAAGCTATGGGGGGGGGGGGGGGGCGCCCCCAGCAATAGAGGAAGCAAGGATTGGAACTCTAAGGACTCAGGAGGGGATGGACCAGGGTAACGACGAAGGTTTTCAGGGTTAGACCTAAGGAACGTAAGGTCTTTATTGTTTAAAGTCTGGGGCTCAGAAATTCCACAAATATCCCTAAAGAAGCAGGCATAAATGACTGGTTAACGGAGTCACGCTCAACTTTGGAGGGATAAGGTAAAACAAACCAAAAAAAAATTGTTGCAGAAAAAATTCTCATATAAAAACCAAAGTGCTTTCCCCTTTTAAGGAATAAAAATGCTGAACGACCGTACACCCACTCTGCTGGCCATCTGTGCAAACTTGAATTGTTCCCTGGGGCTTCCATAAAGATATCTAGGTTTTCCTTGCTAGGGTTGACCCCTAAAATTCCCGGGAGGAAATCCTACCTCTAGCTCAGCTGAGCTTAGAAAAGCTTAATGCACCAGAATGTGAATGACTAAAAATGGAATACTCAATAATAGCCAGCTTGTAACCAAAAATAATGTCATGTAAAGGGAAGAATATGCCCATTAAAAACTAGATTTGGTCACAAAAGCAAAGATCAGCCAACAGCTACCTCAATTTGAAATAATGTTTAGCACACTACACCTCCAACCTTGCAATGAAATAATATAATCTTTTTCATTTTCGATGTGATAAAATCATCTGTCATGAAATTTAATTGACATCTAATGGACTGCAATCACAAAACGTATGTAAATATAACTTTGAAACTTGAATGAATAAAAACAAACATCCACTTAAATATGAAAGTGTACATCTGTCAGAGGATAAAAATTAAGGTAGCTTGATGATTATCGACTCTACTTTGTGTCACTGGCTAAGTCAAAATTACATTTTTAACCCAATGGCCCTTACCATAACAAATACATAGTGTGAACATAAGGTTTATATGGGATTTGGCATTGCAGTGAACTCTCTTTTAACTAAACATGCGATCTGGAGTTGTAATAGATTAATCTTGTCATTTCAGTTTGTTAAGTTTTTTTCTGCAATGGACTATTCACAATTTGCCTTTCTTGAGATCAAATCAATAGTAATCTTTTTTCTGAAACAGACACATTTCCCCATTTTCTATTTCCGAATTTTCTAGGTGCAGTTTCTTTTCCTAATTCTGCCTACAATTCTAACTTCCTAGTCATCAGACTGCAGGGGACTCCAACTAAACTATAAGGTAGCTAGAGTCGCCTTTAATCATTTGTGGCAAATTAAATACAGTCTCTCAAATTATATCTTATAAACGGAATGTGGGGGGGGAAACTTTTTTTTCCCTTGAACTAGAAGATGAAATGGGAATGGTAAAAAACAGTTTGAACTGTCAAAAATTCTGGAACATTGGGGAAGGACACCGTACTCAAAAATAAAAGGGGGGGGGGGAGGTCCTAGGGTCCCGATTCTCTCTGCCTGCACCCCCGCACCCCAGGGCCGCGCGAGCGCTCAGGGAGCCCCTCCTCGGGGACTGGGGTTCAAGTGAGGGCAGTGGCCCTGCCAGGCTCTGAACACGGTTTCCCTGCACAGAATTTGGGGAGAACACCAGTTTCCCCCCGCCCCGGCCTCCGGGGCTCCGTCGGGGGACCCCAAGGTCCCGCCGCGCCCCGCGCCTCCACCCGCACGCCCCCTGCCCCGGATTCCCACGCGGCCGCGCTGCCCGGCCCGGCTCGGGCGCCCCCCTGGCGCGGCCCCGCGGCCCCGGCCCTCCGCCCAGCGCGCGGCCCGGCAGCGCCAGCGCCACGCGGAGATCCCGGGGGTTCCTCCCCGCCAGCCGCCGGGTCACGCCGCCGCCCGGCCCTCCCCTTCACCCTCCGCCCTCGGCGCGCGCCGGGCTCTTCCCGTCCACCGGCCGAATCCCCTCCTCCTCCTCCTCGGGGCGACCCGGCGACGAGACCTGCCCCGCGCGCTCTGCCAACCGTGCCCACCTCCCGCCCCCCGGAGCCCGGGCTCTCCTTTCCCAGCCGGACAAAGGACCGAGAGAAAACTTACCGGACTGCCACGCAAAAAAACAAAACCAAACCAAACCAAACTCTGATCCACAGCTTCCTGGGTTTAACTTTTAATTTTTAAAAACAACAAAAGCAGAAACCAAAAGCCTCCTAGGTTGGAAGTGGGCGTGAGAGGAAATGCTAGGGGGAGGCGCTTCGTTTCCCTCGTCTGCTTTTGCACCCCCCCACCCCCTTTTCTGGCCCCTGCCTGGGGCTTTGATGTTATCTGGTGCACCGCCTCCGCTGGGTTTAGACCGTGGGCTCCGCGCCCAGAGTGATACACAGATATTTGGCACTTTTATATGCCGGTTTGAAGGGAGGGAAGCAGGTGGTCACGGTGGAGGATGCCCCCTTCTCAGCCCTGGCCCTGAGAAAGGAGCTTCTGTCCGTCCCAAACTTCCCTTTTGTTACCTGGACTGAAATGAACAAACCGCCAATCTAGTTAATCCCAGGGAGCTGGGCCATGTGGCATTTTTTTCTGTTAGACTTCACACCAAAAAAAAAAAAAATGAGGCCTTCTGAATTAGATTCATTTTCCTTCCACTCAGCACAAACTTACAACAAGGTGGTGGTGTATGTTTTCTCAGGCTTTGTTTGGTTTTCTGATCTCAATTTTGAAAGTAAATATGATTTCCCTTCTAAGATAGACCTGCAGCCTGGAAGAGACAAGCAACCTCTGAAGAACATTTGTTGTTGTTGAGTCCTTCAGTCGTGTCTGACTTCTTTGCGACCTCATGGACTGTAGCCCTCCAGGCTCCTCCGTCCATGGGATTCTCCAGGCCAGGAATACCGGAGTGGTTTGCCATTTCCTTCTCCAGGGAATCTTCCTGACCCAGGAATCGAACTCGTGTCTCCTGCAAGTCTCCTGCATTGCAGGCAGATTGTTCACCCCTGAGCCATCTGAAGAATATAAACTGGGTAATAACATGCTCTTTCTATACCCCTCTTACAGGTTAGAGTCTCCCAGCACCCTCCCCCCCACCTCCATTATGAAAAGCTTATCACTGTTGATTTTATCCTTGCTGGACACTAGCAGAAACTGAATGCATTTTTACATTAGGTTAGCAGTCTCAGGACCATCACAAACAGAGCACTAAAAAAGGATGCTTTTTTTATTTTAAACAGATTAGCAATCAAATATTGCACAGTCTGCCATTCAGCCCTGACTGTTCATCCACTTTAGGCCAACACCGACCTGTGTTCAGGCCTTGCCCTCTGGGAGTTTACAAATTAATGGAGACAGAATAAACACATGGAAAAAATACCTAGAGGGAAAAAAAAGATACAAGAAGAAGCTTATAAACAGAGCCAATTAAAGTTATACAGTTACTTACATGATTGCTGAGAGCTTTCTGGACTGGGTAGAGGGCAGGATTATCAGAGAAAGTTTCATCTTGAGGGTGAGTTCTGAGTAGGATTTTGAAGGAGAGAAGGTTCATGATTTGGTAATAGGATGAGAATAGCATTCCAGACAAGGGAAATAGCTTGAAGGTGAGAGCAAGTGAACATGTGTGATAGATTTTCTGGCTAGAGCCGCAGGTCAAAGTAAATATGGAAAAAAGAAGGGTGGCCATATAAATGCAGCCTCCCAACTAGGGTACTTTTGAGAGGGAGCAAGAGGCATGAATGCCCCCAATGAGAGGCATTCGCCTGTCACTCCCAGTCAAATGGGAAGAATGTGTTCTCTCTAGTGAGACGTGAACTTTGAAGACTGAATGCCCTGGGGAAAGCCTTCTTGGGCATCCTTAGGAAGGAATTAAGTCATGATCCTGCATGTTCTTTTGAGACGTTTGGACTGAGAATGATCTTTTAAAGGAAAATTTAAATCTGCTGGATTTAGAATCTGTCATGGTAGTATTTTTAATGACAGTAGTAATAACAGTAGTACTTCTGTATCAACAGAGATAGTAGTAGCGCAGATCCTCCTTGATTCATGGTAGTGTTGTGCCCAGTAAACCCATCATAAGTTGAAAATATCATAAGTCAAAAATGCATTTAATACACCTAATCTACTGAACATCAGAGCTTAGCTTTGTGTGTGTGCTCAGTCGTGCCCAACTCTTTGCAACCCCATGGACTGTAGTCCACCAGGCTCCTCTGTCCATGGGATTTTCCCAGGCAAGAATACTGGAGTGGGTAGCCATTCCCTTCTTCAGAGGATCTTCCAAACCCAGGGATCAAATCTGAACCCACATCTCCTTCATTGCAGGCAGTCTTTACTACTGAGCCTCCAGGAAGAGTGTAGCCTAGCCTACTTTATACATGCTCAGAACACTTACACCAGTCTACAATTGGGCAAGATCATCTAACACAAAGCCTATTTTATAATAAAGTTTTGGATATCTCATGTAATTTATTGAATACTGTACTGAAAGTGAAAATCTGAGTGACTGTATGTATTTGCTCGTTCACCCTCTTGATGATGTCGCTGACTGAGAGCTGTGCCGCTGCCCAGCACTATAGTAGTGTGAATTGCTAGCCTGGGAAAAGATCAAACTGAAAAAGTATGATTCTGATTGAATCTTGCTTTTGCACTATTTTATATTTTAAAAAAAATTTAAGTCAAACCATCCTAAGACCAGGACACTGTGTATCTGTATCACCAGAAAGTAGTGTTAGTAGCATTCGTATGGGCAGTAATAGAGCAGTATTTGTGTGGGCCATCACAGCAGATAGTGGGGTCTCCCAGGTGGTGCTAGTGGTAAAGAACCCGCCAATGCAGGAGACAAAAGAGGTGCAGGTTCAGTTCCTGGGTTGGGAGGACCCTCTGGAGGCGGGCACAGCGACCTGCTTCGGTGTTCTTGCCTCGAGATTCCCCACGGAACAAGGAGCCTGGCAGGCTATGGTCTATAGGGTCGCAGAGAGTCAGAGGACTGCAGCGATTGAGCGCACACACACGTAGATGGTGTTTGTTCCCGGAAGTTGTTAGAGTTCTGTTTGTATCAGCAGCGGTAGAAATAGTGGCAGCAGTGGTGGTGGAGGTAATTGACAATTACTGAGACTTTATAACTTACCAGGCTTTCCTGTATAAACCCACTCACTCTCCACCATAAACCCGTACCACAAATGAAGAAACAGAGGCTTAGAAATGTTAAATAATATGCCTGCAGCCACAGAACTAGTAAGGGGGTAGATCTGTGATTGGAACCCAGAGAAAAACAAGATGCTAGAGTTCACAGATTATAGTTTCTGAAAAACATCACAGTAATTCTATCACATTGTACCTCGTGGAACAAAGAAGAAAAAGAAGTGACAAAAAAGTCCATCCTTTCAAGTTCTGAGAACTTGGTAGGTTGTGTGATGAAAATGGCAAAGTTGGGATGGTGCGATGCTTGAGGAATAGAAGAGAAAATGATTTTAAATGTAACCATGTTGAGGTTTGGGGGCTCCCCAGGTTGCACTAGTGGTAGAGAATCCACCCGCCAATGCAAGAGGTGCAGGAGATGTGGGTTCAATCCCTGGGTCAGGGGGAGATCCCTTGGAGTAGGAAATGGCAACCCACTCCAGTGTTCTTGCCTGGAGAATTCCACGGAGAGAGAAGCTTGGCAGGCTGCAGTCTACAGGATTGCGAGCAGTCAGACATGTCTGAGTGATTGAGTGTACACACACACACGTCCAGGTTTAAGAACGATGATTTAATTCACACTTATGCCAGTATTGATACCACTAACTGTGTGTGTCTGCTAAGGCACAGCAGGCCCAACAGTTGTGTCCAACTCTTTGTGACCCCATCGACTGTCGCCCGCCAGGCTCCTCTGTCCGAGGGATTCTCCAGGCAAGAAGAATGAAGTGGGTTGCCATGCCCTCCTCCAGGGTGTCTTCCTAACCCAGGGATCGAACCCACGTCTCTTATGTCTCCTGCATTGACAGGCAGATTCTTTACCACTAGTGCCACCTGGGAAGCCCCGAATCTCAGTTTTCTCATCTGTAAAGTGGATATAACTGGAGTCTTCATAGATATGTTATGTGGATTGGATGAGTTGGTATTTCTAAAGTGTTTAAAATATCCTCTAAACTTATAGTTATAAATATATACTTAATATATATATATGTCATATATATATGACAAATTCCTTGTTGTTTCTCCAGCTCTCTACTAAGTGTGCTTTAACCTTAATTATCTTTTAAATATCGAGGAGAGTCTCTGGAGACCAAGGAGGCCTGATAACTAAATGGAACATGGTGCTCTGGACGGGATCCTGGAATAGAGAGGACATTAATGGAAAAACTTGGTCACATCCAAATCAAGGCTGGAGTTTAGTTAATAGTAATGTACTCATGGTATTTTCTTTGTTTTTGATCAAATGTGATATAAAAATGTCAACAGTGGGGGAAACTGGATGAGGGTATGCAGGAGTTCTCTGTGCAATCTTGATAAGTTTTCTGTAAATGTAAAATAAAGTTGACTTTAAAAATAATGACTCATAGCTACAGAAAAGTGTTGTTATCCAGGCCTTTCTGATGAAGGAACTCAAGCTTAGAGGTTAAGTAACATGTCCAGATTCAATCACATCTGGCCTTACAGAGACCCTCACCATCTGCAGTGGAGCCCACCCCCTGGAACCCTGGTCCTGCTGTCTCCTAGGGAGTCTGAGTTCTCCTTTTCACTCCCCCCACCCATCCAGGCTAGGAGAGCAGGTGTGGCCTACACAGAGTTCTGCAGCAGATAATGTGTGTTGTTTGTTTTTTTCAAGTTCCCTTTCTCCTTTTTGAGATTGAATTCCCACAATGATGGTCTCTCTAGTAGAACCAGGTTTCAGGCTTATATATATATGTATTTTTCAGGTTTAAAAATATTTTGTATGCTATATCTTAAGTTCAAAATACACCAGGTTATCCCTGGCATATTTTCATTTTAGTGGGGGGTTATATCTATAATTGGGCTTCCCAGGTGGTGCAGAGGTAAGGAATTCACCAGCCAACGCAGGAGACTTAAGAGACACCGATTCAATCCCTGGGTCCAGAAGATTTCCTGGAGTAGGAAATGGCAACTCTCTTCAGTATTCTTGCCTGAGAAGTCCCATGGACAGAGGAGCCTGGTAGGTACAGTCCACGGGGTCGCAAAGAGTTGGACATAACTGAGTGACTGAGCGCGCATGCCTATCTATAATTACGAGATTTCAGCCTCAGCCTCTAAGGGTCCACTAGGTGTAGATTCAACACAACATTAAAGCATTTCAAGTTTCCTGATGATAACATGGGTTATAAGTAAACTTTTCTTCCTGTAAATAAACTACCAGCCCCACAACTCCACCCCCACCAACTCTAAGGCACCCTCTTTCTCCAAGCACACCCCATGTATACCTACTTCCCACACTACCTACCATCTCTGCCACCCCAAACCTTACCAACTCCCAAACTCACCAGCCTCTGGCTTTCTACTTGTTTGGGGACTCTAAAAAGTTTTCTCTAGATGCCTGCTCACTGGATGAAATTTTGCAACTGAAATGCTTCTGATAGATAACTCAAACTTATCCTTTTTCCCCTTTCCCAAACTCGATGCTGTCCTACTCTCTATTATTTCATTTGATTTTGTTTGTAAACGCCCATGGTTTAGTCTATGATTTTGAGTTTATTGGTATCTTCTTTTCACAGTAGTTGCTATTGTGACAAAATATCTTTGGGTATCAATAAACAGCAGAACCCAGGCATGGAGAATCAAAGTCCAAATTGGGAAAAGTTAGAGAAAGGGTGATAGACAGCATGGACAGTATAAAAGCAAAAATCATATCAATACACTAGTAAGTGCTCAGCAAGGAAATAAAAGACAAGAGTTAGCCACTAAGAAGAGGACAGTAACAGCTCATGGTAAACTTTAACATGCTTTGAGTACTTTTTAAATTTCAGCTATTTTAATTCTGCAAGAGGAGTTGTAGCTTAATCTATAGTAGAAGGTAGGAAATGGGACAAGGATTATAGTAAGTCATCTATATAAGGGTGTGTGTGAGTGTGTGTGTGTGTGTGTGTGTGTGTACAGAGTAAATATCTGCCAGTCAGGCTCTACCTAAGGAAGGTGGAGTTATCATTTCTAAGATTTTTGGCTACTGATGGATTATGCACACACGAGGTTCGGTAATTATAAAAAATACTGATGCAAGCAGAAAATCTTGGCACAGTCATGGTATGTAGTCTCCGAGCAGGAGTAACAGGACACACATTTGTCTTCTGCTTGCAACTCTTACAACTGTCACTCCCAACTGTTGTGGAACCTTCTGGTTGCAAAATTCCACCCCTCACATAGTAACAAGGGAGTCAAAACAGTTCCTCCCTCCTGAGCGCTGCACACACAGCAGTTTTGTAAGCCTGTTGTCTCAGAAAGTTCCACAGTCCACCCCTGTGGGACAAAATAAAATGACTTACGGAAAGGTAAATCAGACATTTCCCTAAGAGTAGCTCTTCTAAAAGCACCCTAAAGTGTGTTTGGGAGAAAGAAGGCAGTAGCTTCTGAATTTTTTTCCAAAATATTTCTTGGTTTTTACCGCTTCAATAATCATTCCTTACCAGTATCTGTCCTGAGTATCTGATGATCTTATATCTGTTTTGGTTCCATTAAAGCAAACTCACACATGTTTTTCCACTCAAATGTCTACTGAGATTAAGAAACTTTTCATTTCGTTATTTAGAAAAAAAAGTCTTGTCCCAAGCAATTATTACTCAGAAAAGTTTCCAAACACGAGTTCCTTTGTGACAGTGGTCTGTGATTCACATTCTCAAAAGGCCAAGCTGCCACCCTGCAACAAGTCACAAGAAAATATTTTATTTGTGTTCGTTTTCACAAATTCAAAGAGAGCCAAGATAAATTTGGGCAGTGTTTACGAAAGAAGTTCGGGGATGCTGCAGAAATATTAGCAGATAATCTTAAGAGTATGGATTTCTTGCAACTAAGATAACTTTGAAGCTTGCTTGATTTTTCCTTTAATCTAAAATACATGGCCATGTTGAGAGGTCGTCATGAGATGCTGACCAGTTGTGTAGCAGATAAATCAAAAGAACCATTCTTCAAGGTTAAAAAGATCCTAGAAAAGAAAGAAATATTAATGTTTCTTATCATGGCCAAATTACAACTTAGACGCATCAGTAATTAGCAACCTAAGATTGATGTGCTAAAGTTCAGTTCAGTTCAGTCACTGAGTTGTGTCCAATTCTTGGCGATCCCATGGACTGCAGCATGCCAGGCTTCCCTGTCCTGCACCAAATCCCAAAGCTTGCTCAAATTCATGTCCATCAAGTCAGCAATGCCATCCAATTTTCTTGTTCTCTGTCATCCCCTTCTCCTCCTAACTTCAATCTTTCCCAGCATCAGGGTCTTTTCTAATGAGTCAGGCTTTTGAATCAGGTGACCAAAGGATTGAAACTTTAGCTTCAGCATCAGTCCTTCCAATGAAGATTCAGGATTGATTTCCTTTAGGATTGAAAGCTATTAAGAGGCATTTTACAGTGTCCTCATCTTCTCTGGTGACTCAGAGGTTAAAGCGTCTGCCTGAAGTGTGGGAGACCTGGGCTCAATCCCTGGGTTGGGAAGATCCTCTGGAGAAGGAAATGGCAACCCACGCCAGTATTCTTGCCTGGAAAATCCCATGGAGGAGCCTGGCGGGCTACAGTCCATGGGGTTGCAAAGAGTCGGACATGACTGAGTGACTTCATTTTCTTTTCTTTCTTTCATCTGTAAAATGGGATGATAATCATAACCTAAATCCCAGGGATGCTTTATGAAAGCGCAGTGTGTGCTTATTAAGTCATCTGGAAGTGTCCACTTCTAGAAAAGTATATAAGTAAACATTATAGTTCCTCCTCTTTATCCTTCACTGTGTGTGATGTCTTTTGTGTTCTCTCTATATCCATTGTATCCTCCTTTCTTTCTTCACTGACATAGTATTGATACATGGTTGGATTCCTTTCTAAGTAAGCGTTTATCTCCATACTTGTAAGTACTTGCCATTCTATTGCTGTTTTCTTTCTTGTCTGTGCTTCTGAATCTGAAGTGAAAGGCTTATTCTTAAACCTCGGACAATATTATTTTTTTGGTTCTATAAAGTCTGTGAGTGGAACATTTGCCCTCAAATTAAGTTACAATCGCTACTTCTATTAATATTTACAAGCACATTGAACTCTTTAGATAGAAATTGTGTACAATCTCTATTTTCCTTCTAATTTGTATTGGCCTGACATCTGGCTTCTGGAATATAGATTCTCTGACTAATTAAAATCAGAATTATCTCTTTACAACCACTCATAACCCACAATTCTGACATCATTTCTACCCGAATTTTCTAATTCCCCCAATTTTCTATTAACTGACACCCTCCTGCCTGTTTTCCCAACACCAACTCCCTGGTTTCCCCCCCACATTTAGAAGATATGGGATTTAATTACTATCATCCTAAAATGTAGAAGTCCCTGTGATACATGAAAAATTGTTTTTTCCTTACTCTTTTCTTGAAAAGATTCCTAAAGATGAAAAGCAAGTGCAGCCTATGTTACATTTAATAAAAGAACTTCTCAATAGTAGAGTAAATCAGCATTGCTCAGAGTTGCCAATATTAACATTGGAGGGTGTCTGGAGAGAGAACACAGTTGTCCATCGTGAAAACAACTTGGAAAAGACAGGGCTAGAGTCCAAACATTCCGAGCTTCCCTTAATCAGCCACTAATTATCTCCTAAAAATAATGCTTTGATCATGTAACTGAAGAAACCCAGTGGCTCCCAACTACAAGATGAAGCCCATATTCCCAAGCTGGCTTTCAAACCACCATGAGATCCAAGTGTGCGTTTCCAGTGCCATCATCAGCTGCTCCCCTAAATACAGTCTTCATTTCAGCTACATGGTTCCACTTGCTGTTTCTGCGGTGAGTTTGAAGCGTCCTTTCCTCCATATTTCTAATCACCATCACTACAAGGAATGCCTGCCTTCCTCCTCTTTGGTTCATCAAAACCCTACCCGTTCTCTAACATCTGGATGAACTGTCCCCTTCCCATGACCACTCTGTGAGATGGTCCGATGGACTCATATAAAACTGACATACTCTCGATTAGGCAGGGAATCGTGTCTGCAATGCTCAGAGCCATTGTGTGACTTTTTCTATCTTCTGGTCTCATTGCTTAGAATAGACAACGCTTATTATTCCATATAACCCACCTTTAGTCTTCCTTATTAATTAATTAATAGCCAACTCTTGTTGGTTATTAAGGATTTCACCAAAGCATTCTTGCAGGGAAATAAGACCCATACGCTATTACTTTTTGCGTCTAATACTCTGTGTGTGTGTGTGTGTCTCTGTGTGTGTGTAAAACCATAGACAAGTGGTAACTCATTGTTAAAACCACATAATGGTTCAATACAGACAAGCTTTCAGCAATCTTCAGTTATAGCATTTAGACTTCACATTCTAGACTCTTTTCAGTCTGAGATACCATGCTAGGCCTAATTTGCATTCACTGTAAAATATAGATTTAAAAACAAAATTCATCTGCACATTTTGCCCCTTTCTTCAGTACTTGCAAATCTTTCTAGACTCAGGGTGTTAAATAAACCTTCGTTTACTCCAATTTAACTATGATTCAATTATGAGTACATTAACACTAAGTACCACAGTTTCCAAGATCTTCTGTCCTCAAGATGTGATTAACCATGGAAGCACTACAATGTAGGAAAGATGACAGTAAGATTTCTGTGCAAACATGGTATCCTAAGTATATTTAGTACCTGGTGGGTTTTAGTATGGTCTCTTTCAAAACAAGTGTTTTTTCTATCCAATTATTAGACGTTTGTGTTCATTCATTGCAATTACACATACATTGTATAATACTAACCCCTCAGTATTTGGGGCAATCTTGACTCTATCTCAGCTTTGTGAAGATTTCAACTTCTGTGCTGAACAAGAAACTATCCAGGTAGGAACACCTATTTAATAGCTTAAATAGAATGATTTTTTTTTCTCACTAATGACCAAATATGATTGTTTAAATGCTTTGAATGTGGTACAGAACCTACTTGCCCATGTCATCTTGGGCAAGTTATTTTTTTTTTCTCAGCTTCAATTTTCTTACTTTGTGTATAGTGATAGCATATGGAGGATCCTAATGAGATAATACAATTAAAAAAAAACTGTTCAAAAAGCATAAGATGTTATAGAAACTATAACTGCAATGCACATATACTTCAGAGTTGAGAGTTGAGGTACAGACCACAGCAATATGAATTTTTGGTTTCCCTGTGCATCAAAAACTATGTTTACTGTGTCACATGCAGTAATAGCATTATGTCTAAAGAGAAGTCCATACCTTCATCTTAAAATATTTTATTGCTAAAAAGTGCCAAAGCAATTATAATAGTAACATCAAAGATCACTGATTATGGATCACCATAACAAATAATGAAAATGAAAAAGGTTGAAATAAGGCGAGACTTATGAAGATGTGATGCAGAGACACAAGTGAGAGAATACTGTTGGGAAAACAGCACTGATGGACTTGATCCTCGCAGGGCCACAAGCCTTCCGTTCGTGGAAACTCAGTGTCTGTGAAACACAGTGAAATGAGGGATGTGCCTGTGGGCTAAGCTGCTCAGTCCCGTCCCAGTCTTTGAGACCCTATGGACCAGAGCCCGCCAGGTTCTTCTGTCCATGGGATTCTCTGGGCAGGAACACTGGAGTGGGTCGCCATGCCCCTCTGCAGGGGATTTTCCCCACCCAGGGATCAAACCTGCGTCTCTTACGGCTCCTGTGTTGGTAGGTGGATTCTTTACACTAGCGTCACCTGGGAAGCCCCCAAAACGAGGTGTGCCTGAATATTAATACGTTTCTTTGGTCTCAGCCAGTCTGGTTAAATCATACTTGTCAGTGCTTACCACAGCTGGCTCTGTATCCTGCCTCTAAGGGCTGGAAACTTGCCTGTTCTCTCCAACTCCTAACTCCTAACCTAACCCACCCATTTATCTTGCTTTTTGCAGAAACCCTTGACTAGCTCAGTGGAGAAAGTTAATATCATTAAAGTGGGAAGTCCCTGAGCCCCTGACACCCCACGATTGTTTAGTGACTCCACCTTTATCTCTGTCATCACCACCCCCTCAGTTACAATGCCCACCCGCCCTGGGCCCCACAGAGATGATCATTTTGCTTGGTCTGGCAGTGTTTATAGATACATTATCACTGTAACCATGTGTGTTATTATGAACACTATTGACGGCTAAACCATACCATGGAATACAATGGTTTTTCTTTATTTCCCTGGTGAAAATAATTGCCTAACCTGTGTGTGTGCTATGTGTTTTTCATTCAATCTAAGATGGGCAAATGCCATCTTAAGACATTCAAACTCACTCAATATAGTGTTAATTTGGTCTTAGTGGCTAGTTCAGTCCTGGAGCTTCTTGAACTAGGAGGAGTGATCCTAAGCCTTCCATGCCGCTGTTTTCATGGGCCATCCCCTCCAACCATCCTAGGGGTCATCTCCCCTGGTTTCTCAAGGAGGGCACCATCTCCTGGATCCCATGCCTTCTTTGTAGTTTGCTCCCTTATTTGGGAGGTGACCATTCTCCAGGGGCTTCCTAAGAAAGGATTTATAGAAAACAAACTTTTTGAGACTTGGAACATCTGAGAATGAATATTCTACCTTTACACTTCATTTCTAATTAGTCTGGATAAGAATCCTAGGATGGAAACGACTTTTCCTTAGAATTTTGAAGGTATTAATTCATTGTCTTCTAGCTTCGAGCATTACTGTTGAGAAATATCCTGCCATTCTGAATCTTGATTCTTCCTAAGACATCTCTTCTTTCTAGAAGCTCTTCGTGTATCTGTTATCGCCAGAGCTTCTGAAATTTTCACCATGATGTATCTTAGTGCAGGTTTACCATTTTCTCTGGTGCTGGGTTTATTTTGATCTAAAATCACACATCCTTGTGTTTGTGGAAGCGCTGAGTTATTTCACTGGGGATCATCTCTTTGCTATTTGCTCAGTTCTCTCTGTGGGGCTCCTATCAGGTGCTCAGCCTCCTGGACACACCCTCTAGTTTTAAACTTCTACCCTCTATTTCCTGTGTTGGCTTCACTTCTGGAAGACTTCCTCTAATTTATCTTCCACCTCTTCTATTGAATTTTTTATTTCCACAATTCTGTTTTTAATTTCTACCGTCTCTTTACCACCACGCACCACCCCTCCAAGTATTCTTTTGAAAATAGAATCCTTGTCTTATACATGCCACAGCTTATCTCTGAATGTATTAATGATCAGTTTTCAGTTTTATTTCTCCCCCCAGTCTCTGTTTCCTCCCACGGCTGTTTATTCATTTCAGTCTCTCTCATAGGAGAAGCAGATCCTGTTTATCCTCACCTGGATGTTCTCTGGGATGCAAACTAAAAGCTCGTGGATGAGTGGGTGACTAGTGGTTATTCACCAGGGACATCATGGGTGACCTGGCTTTGCTCTTCCTGGTAGGGCCCTCGGTGTCAGGTTTAGCATGGTTTCTCTTAGGCCAGTCAAGTGCTCTAGAGAAGACTTTAGTCATCTGCCTGGATGTGTGTGCGTGTGTGTGCACATGTGTCCACACCAGTGTTTCAGACCAGAAAAGGGCAAGAGATACTGGAGGGCTTCCCTGGTGGCTCAGTAGTAAAGAATCTGCGTGCCAGTGCAGGAGACGGGGGTTCGATCCCTGGTATGGGGAGATCTCACATGCCCTGGAGCAGCTCAGCCTGAGCGTCACAACTACTGAGTCTGTGCTCTAGAGTCCAGGAACCACAGCTACTGAAGCCAGAGTGCCCGTGAGCCTGAGCACCACAGCAAGAGAAGCCGCTGCCAGGGGGAGGTCCTCACACTGCAGCTAGAGTCGCCTCCACTCACCACAACTAGAGAAAAACCCTCGCAGCGAAGAAGACCCAGCACAGCCAATAAATAAATAAATACATTTTTAAAAGAACCTGTAAAAATAAAAAGAAAAGAAAAGCTGGTCATCCTGGCATTCAGGATGTAAGCTCAATCCTCTTGTTTTTGAGACTGTCCCCTCTGCCTGTCTGTCTCCAGGACATCATTTGCTCCGGTCATCTGCTGGGGTTGACAGCTGACCTGTGGCATGGAACAGGTGAGCAGGTCTGCTGATCTAGGTCGCTCTTAACCTCACTTCCAACAGAACTTCCGGAGTCCTAATGATACCCATTCCTGGATTTTTTTTTTTTTTTTCAAAAAAGTTCCCCACGAATCAGGCTACTTCTCAACTTTTCCTGCAGCTGACTTAGAATTTAGCTTTCTCAGATCTGCTCCCAGCTTCCAAATTTTTGTTGCTGTTGTCTTCATTCTTGTTCATTTTGCCTTCATTGGTTTATACCTTTCAAAAAAAACAAAAGTCATTGTTATTTGAGTGAAGCAAATGAGCTAAGAGCTAATGATTAATTGGGGAGAGGGGTGAGCTAAAGGTATAGGATTATCTACAAGGCTTAAAATAAATGAACAATAAGGATATACTGCATAGCATGGGGAAATATAGCAATTATTTTGTAATAACTTTAAATGGAGTATAACCTGTAAAAATGTTGAATCTCTACATTGTACACCCAAAACTAACATAATGTTATAAATCACCTATACTGCAATAGAAATAGATAAAATAAAATGCCATAGGGTATCTATTCACAATGGAAAAAAAGATCCAGGTTATATTTTAATAATGAATTATTTTTAACATGAGCTTTCATACGGACAGAACTTAAAGAAACATTTCGTCATTTTTGCTCAGTCGTTAAGTAATGCCAGACTCTTTGGGACCCAGTAGACTGCAGCACACCAGGCTCCTCTGTGCTTTACTATCTCTCGGAGTTTGCTCAAACTAATGTTATTGAGTTGGTGATGCTAGCCATCCCACCCTCTGCTGCCCTCGTCTCCTTCTGCCCTAAATCTTTCCCAGCATCAGGGTCTTTTCCAATGAGTGGGCTCTTCCAATCAGGTGGCCAAAGTATTGGAACTTCAGTTTCAGCAACAGTTTCATTCGTTCTTCTGATGAATATCTGTATTCTTGTAACTCCCTTTGGTGATTCAGGGAGGGGAACTGCTATGTAGTTAGCATAAATGAGTAAAACTTTAGGAAAAATAAACAAGTTTAAAACCTTTTTTAAAACCAATAACATATTTTAAAAAAAAATCTTTAATTTTTTGATAATGGTTTAAAAATACGTCCTGATTCTTGTTTTAGTTAATTTGTTCCTTGTTAAACTGGGCCTTCTGGGTCTACGGCCTCTCAGCTGACTGGCATTCCTATTCTAAAATATACCTGTGCCTACGAGGTTCCTGCAGGTTAGTTTTTGCTGCTGAGGAAACTGCCATTACCCGCACTGAATTTCAATGACTTCCTGCAGGCAAACACCTGGAGGCAATTACCTGTACTTGTCTGCCAGCAGACACAAATATGCTTTAGAACAGAAAAACTATACGTATGATTTTTTTTAAAAAAAAAGACCAACTCCTCGTGTAATGTTTTACTTCTGTCTGAATGAAATGCTAGGTTATTCGGTCTAGAAATTTGATCCTCTAACCTAGTACTTGTTGATCCTTTTTTTTTTCAGCACGGAATTACCAGAGCTTTTCTATTATCCTTACCCTCTGTCTGATGGCACAGTTCTTCTGCTCTTACAGGATATGAGTCAGAGATAATGAGTAAAGAAGGATGAAAAATCAAGAACCTACTTTTTAATGGAAGATGACAAGAATTTTAACTTGAGATGCTTTAAGCAACAGATTTACAAGTCTATTGAAAGAAGGTCAGGGTTCAAGAAGGAGTTCAGGAACATTGAAACTTGAGTTCTACTTTATTTTAATGCACAAGTGGACTCAGTAACATTTTATATTACCCGAGGATGGTCCCTAGAGACAATCTGGATGATGACCGCTACTTTAGCTAAGTCATTAAAGTTTTGCACTTGAAGGTAAATGGAGATTCAAATGACACCTTTAGAGGTATCAAAATACCATCAAAATACTTTCTAAAAGATTTAAAATTATAAGTACTGAAAATAAAGTTTGAATCTATTTATATAGTTTTACAGACTACTATTTAATGGTTTTATAGACCATTAAATCATTATGCATGCAAGACTATTTTAGTCCTTAATCAGTGTAACTAAAGAGTTTCGCTTCTTTTTCCCTTTATTCTCATTCAGACAAAACTACAGATGATTAACAAGCTCTGAAGCTTCCTTTATAGCACAATCAAATTTCAACAAAAATTTCATTTCCTTCTCTAATTCCTCTTTCTATAATCAGCCTCATTTTTAGACTTAAAGTATCATTTTATTTATTTTTAATCTTTTTTTTCTTCCTAGACCCTTTAATCCTTATTTTATAGATAAGTGCTCCACTGCTCAGCCGTATCTGACTCTTTGCGTCCCCATGGACTGTAGCTCATCAGGCTCCTCTGTCCATGGGGTTTTTCAGGCAAGAATACTGGGGTGGGGTGCCATTTCCTCCTTCAGGGGATCTTCCTGGCCTAGGGATCAAACCTGCATCTCCTGCATTGCAGACAGATCCTTTTACCACTGAGCCATCAGAGAAGCCCCGTTTTATAGATATATCTAACAATTCAGTTCCCTCTAGCACATTTTCCAATTTCTACTGTACATGTTACCAAAGCACAAAGTTTGTGTTTTACCATAAGGCCTCGAGTGTAAGACCCACCATGAGTTATTGATCACCAGGCACCACACAGTTTTATCAAAATGCCCATCTGCCCGACTGCCTCCCTACCAGAAAGACTGCTAGACTTCTAAGCCTCCAAAGGAAAACATGAGAAAATCCAAACTTTTTTCCCTCTCCTCTCCTCTGAGTCTAAAATCTTTGACTAGGGATTTGTATCAGTTAGCTTTTGTTGCATAACAAACCACCCCCAAAATTAGTAACTTAAGATATTCATTGAGTCCACAGTTCTGCAGGCTGGAGTCTGGTGGGTATTTCTGTGTGGGTATTCTGGTCTTGGTGGGATTCTCTTGTGAGGAGGTCAGCTGCTGGGCTGGTGGAGGCTGGCTGATGTAGGAAGGTCTCACTTGTGATGACTCATGGCCCTCACATGGTCTCTCCTCTTCCAGCAGACTATCTGGATCTTTACTTAGTGTTTCTGCCACGTTCAAGAGAAAGAACCAAAATGCACAAAGCCTTTTGAAGTTTTGGCTTGGAGTTGGAATTGGTTCATGACCCTGACATATTCTGTTTATCAAAGCAAGTCAAAGGCTAGCCCAAACTGAGAAGTAGAGGAACAGACTCCAAATCTCAATAGGAGAAGCTGAAATGTCATATAGCAAAAGGGTGTGCATTCAGTGAAAGAAATGCTTCGTTGCTCAGTAGTGTTTGACTCTTTGCAACCCAGTGGATGGTAGCCTGCCGGGATCCTCTGTTCATGGGATTTTTTTAGGCAAGAATACTGGAGTGGGTTGCCATTTCTTCTTCCAGGAGATCTTCCCACCCCAGGGATCGAACCCAGGTCTCTGTGTCTCCAGCATTGTAGGCAGATTCTTTAGCCGCTGAGCCACTGGGGAAGTCCCCAGTGAAAAAAATAGCTGCTTTCAGTTATTATACAATCTACCAAAGCAAGCCACAGGGTTGCCAATAAAACCCACAGAGACTACCAATACAGGACAAGTACTTCCCCCCATAAGGAAAAGCCAAAAAGAAACAGCAACAAATCACCAGATATATGAAAAGAAAAGATTTGGAGGCTAAGAAAAGGGGAGGAATTTGAGAGAAGCAGTCTCTTTTCCTCCTTACCAACTTTTAAAATTCACTGCAAGAAACAAAAGGCTATTTTGAAAATCTCTGATCTATACTCTCCACATGATCTGAGAGTACATCACATCTATCAAAATAAGATCAAGGGTAATAAAAAGAGAAGAATCTGGGAACAGGACAAATAAAGTGAAAGTGTTATTTTCTTGCATTTTCCTAAAAAAGAATGAAAGTTATAAATTAGTATTAGACTTTGGTAAGTCAAAAAAATGATTTCTCTAACCTCTAGGCCACTCCCTAAAAGAATAATCAGTGAGTGTATTGCTTACAAACTAATAGCAGGAAACCCTGAATCCTGTGAACCCTGTTAGCAGCAGCCCAGTGGGTGGTTATCCAGGGCTGGGGCTGTGCAGTCACTCAGTCGTGTCTGACTCTTTGTGACCCCACGGACTGTAGCCCGCCAGGCTCCTCTGTCTATGGGATTCTCCAGGCAAGGATACTGGAGTGGGCTGCCATGTCCTTCTCCAGAGGCTTTTTCCTACCCAGGGTTTGAACCCACCTCTCCTGTGTCTCCTGCATTGTAGGCAGATTCTTTACCCTCTGACACTGGGGGAGCCCAGTAGAGGGAAAAGCAAAAGATATATATATATAATTAGTCCAAAAAATGTTAAAAAATGAAGAATAAAAAAGGAACATAAAGTAGATGGGACAACTATAAAGCATTCAATAAGATGCCCTCCCCAAACCCCTCGGAATGGAGATGCACTCAAGCAACGAGCTCACACCAAACAGGCCCGAGGCAAGCTGGACCCAGGGGAAGAAAGTGGAGGATTCTTGGCAAGCAGCCTACTGCATGAACCCTGGCTCCGTGGGCGTGCAGAGCTCCCTCAAAGTGTTCTTGTCCCTCCCTGTCCTTCCCTTGTCAACGCCACTCTTTCACTCCATCCTCAGAGCCTCTCCCCAGAATTTCCAGGATAACTGAATTTTTGAAATGTACTATTTATTCTTTAAAACACATACTAAAAAGAAGCTCAAGAAATCCAAAAGTTAGTTCTTTGAACAAGAATAATAGAAAGAAGACAGAAATAACAATGTCGAGAGTTAAAAAAAAAAAGATAAAATTTTTTTAACCCTGAATAATAATACTGATTCTGAAAACATTACAAAAAATATTATCCTGATACTTCTAAAGACATAGATGAAGTGGACAAATCCCTAAAGAAAATATAAAGTAGACAAGAAGAAATAGAACATTTTTGTAGTCCTTTTTCTATTAAGAATATTGAATCCATAATTAAAAGCCTTCCCAAAAAGAAACCTACCAGTTATTTAGGGGGAAAATGACATTCATTTTACCAAACTTTTAAAAAGAATAGACAAAGAATATTCCCCATTTCATAAGACCAAAACAACTTTGATCCAAAAAAATCTCCCCCCAGATAAACAAAACATTATAGGCTGATCTCACTCATGAAAATAGAAAAATATAAATTCATCTTTAAGGAAACTACACACAAAGCAAGTTATATAGTTTCCAAATGTTTAGCAGGGGAAAAAAATCAAAAATTTTTAAAAAGAAAAAGTTTATTAGGAATATTCTGGAAAAAGAAATATGGAAGCTGTCAAATGTAAAGCAGAAAATATAAAACAAGATGACAAAAACAAGTGAAATTCTATTAGTTTCAAAATTAAAATGTGAATGGATTCAACTATTTTGTTAAAAAGAAAAAGAAAAGCACAAAGATTCTCAAATTTGATAAAAAGACAAAAATCTAATCCCTTACTGTTTACAAGACACCTAAAGCAAAAGGATTTTATTGGGGGTGATTTTACTGGGGGTAAAAATAAAATGGTAAATGTATGCTAAGCAAAGATCAGTATAAAGACTACTATTTGGAAATGAAAAAGGCATGAAGTACTGATAAAAACTACAATATGGATAACCTTTAAAAGCATCACATTCAATCAAACAAGCCATACAAATGGTATGATACTGTTCATATAAAATGTCCAAAAAAAGGCAAACAATTTGAGACAGAAACCACATTAGTTGCTGCTCAAGGCTGGGAATAGGAAGGGGGAAATGATGGCATGAGGTTACTTTTTAGGATGACAGCAATGTTTTAAATCAAATTTTAATGATGGTTGTGCAACTTGATAAATATGCTAAAATTCATTAAATCACATATTAAAGTTGTATGAATTTTAATTATGTCAATAAAACTATTCAAAAATATCAACTTAAGATAACAAGCATAAGTTCAGTTCAGTTCAGTTGCTCAGTCGTGTCCAACTCTTTGCGACGCCATGAATCGCAGCACGCCAGGCCTCCCTGTCCATCACAAAATCCCAGAGTTTACTCAAACTCATGTCCATCGAGTTGGTGATGCCATCCAGCCATCTCATCCCCTGTCATCCCCTTCTGCTCCTGCCCCCAATCCCTCCCAGCATCAGGGTCTTTTCCAACAAGTCAACTCTTCACATCAGATGAAAGTGAGATCCAAATAAATTATTTTATACTCACGTGACAAAACTTTTCAAGCCATAAACTTTGTTTTAAACTTCTTATTTTGTATCGGGGTATAGTAGATTAACAATGCTGTGATAGTTTCAGGTGAGCAGTGAAGGGACTCAGCCACACATACACATGGATCCATTCTCCTCCAAACTCCCCTCTCATCCACGCTGCCAGATAACATCGAGCAGAGTTCCATGCGCTGTACAGTAGGTCCTTGTTGGTTATCCATTTTAAATATAGCCGTGTGTACGGCAACTATAAGTTTGTTCTCTAAGTCTGTGAATCTCTTTCTGTTTTGTAAGTTCTTTTGCATTACTTCTTTATAGATTCCACATATAAGGGATGTCATACAGTATTTCTCCTTCTCTGTCTGACTTACATCTAAAGTCATAAACTTTTATATACTAAATAGCATTACATATTACACACATAAAGAATATTAGGAAAATTTAACTTCAAAGAAAATTGTGGAATTCAGATCTACAGCATGATTCTACTTCAGAAACCTGCACATTTGTAGTATTTGTTAGAAGAGAAATGTAGAAGAGCTCACCCCCAAATTTCTAACACTGAGTTAATACTTAAGAAGGATAGGATTGAAGGGGGCTGGAGTAAAGATGTCACATTTTCTAAGATCGCTTCTTTAGCTTTTGCAATGAGCTTTCTAACTATGGTAGTTAAAATTTTCAACCCAGGCTTTGAGTTGAGGAAAGCAATAATATCAAGTGGGCAATAATGTAAGAATTAATATGAAGAACCTAGTAACATGATTAGTGTGTACCAACTCACTTCAGTCATGTCTGACTCTTTGCGACCCTATGGACTGTATCCCGCCAGGCTCCCCTGTCCATGGGATTCTCCAGGCAAGAATACTGGGGTGGGTTTCCATGCCCTCCTCCAGGGGACCTTCCCAAACCAGGGACGGAACCTGTGTCTCTTGTGTCCCTTGCAATGGCAAGCGGGTTCTTTACCACTAGTAATTAGTAATAAGGTTTAATGGATATAAATAAAACCCATCCCTTAGCAAGAGAGTGTCCCTGGTTTTCTGGTGCCCGCAGAATGGCAGGACTGTTCCATCAGTTATGGAGAATCGTGTCCCTGTAGTGATCTGATAGAAGAGAAACCTTGGATTTGTTGAGTCAATGCTCTTTCCTTCAGGCTGGATGTTAATTAAACAAGGATCTCCATTACCTCCTTACTATTAGTACAAAACAGACTTTAAAAAAAATAAAGGTTTCATTACCTCCTCACTACTAGTACAAAACACCATTAAAAAAATAAAGGTTTCTTTTATAGTAGGTTCATAAAATTTTTGAGCAGGTGTTTTGGGAGAGTTTGCCAATTTTGTTTCCTTTGGTGAAGCTGATTTTGAGAATATTCATGTCCTTTGTAGGCTGTGCTACCTCCCAGGCCGGGCCAGTCTGACGCTGGTCACAGCTAGGAAGGTGCTGTCCACGGATGCTGTCAGTTCTGTGGAATCAGTCATCAATTCTTCACCCCATTCCTCCATCCCCTCCCGTCCACACGGCTGCTTTTCTTGGCCGATTGCCGGAGTGATGATTCCAAGGAAATCAGAGGTTGTCCAGTCTTGTTCCAGGAAGCAGAGGAGCCCATGTTACCATTGCTGATCGTGTTTCCTTTAGGAATGGAAGTTTTCTTTCTTCTTTCTTTGAAAGAAAGAAGTTTTCTTTCTTTCTTGATCTCAAGAAATTATAGTGAGGCTCATTGATATTGGTCAGGAAAGTTTTATTGGTTAAGAATTATGCCCTTGCTAGACCTAGTGAGAAAGGACTAGAGATTAAGTAAAAAATTCAGGACCTTTCTCATCAAACCTACCACAACCTAGTCCCCAAATTAATAACTGAAAACAGTAAAACTTCCCAAAGCAGAAGTGGTACAATTTTTTTTTATCATAGTGCTATAAATGCAACCAAAGATTTAAATGGAAAAAAAAAAGCCAAAATCCTCCTTCTTCCTCTAAGTCCAACTAATTGAAAATATTAAAACACCTATCTAAATAACATTTGAGTTAAAAAAGAAATTAAACATGTGATTACAGATTTAAATATTATGAATATACATAGACGTTGACCTTAAGGAAAACATTTATTATACCAATACAGTGAACGCTGCACTCTGAGGGAAAATATACTCATCTTAAATGTTTCCTCCTTGGATTTACTGGGGTATAATTGACCAATAAAATTTTTATTTATTTAAGGCTTCCAATGTGATGATGTGATATGTGTATACACTGTGAAATGATTACCCAATCATGCTTATTAACACTTCCATCACCCAACATAGTTTCCATTTTTTTTCATGTGGGTGGTGAGAACAGGTAAGGTCTTCTCTCTCAGGAAATTTCAAGTGTAGAGACCAGTTAGAGTCTCAGAACTCATCCATCTTATTACTGAAGTCCCAAATACATTTTTATCACTAAACTAGAAAAAAAAAAAAACCTGAAAAAATATTTAACTCAAGAAGCTAATATCACAACAAAATAAACTTAAGAAAAAGATAAGACATAATTGTTAAATAAATGCAAAAGTACAAAAATAAATCAAAAAAGAAAACTGATCAATACAAAAGACCACTTCTGAAATAGCCCAAAAGAATTAATAAAAACCTGCGCACACACACACACATACATATATTTTAACTGATGATAAAATCATCATATTGAATCTACACAATGAATCTACACATATTGAATCTACACAATCTACACATTTTAACTGTGATCATTTTTAGTAAACTATATTACAAAATGTGTTCCAAAATGTAAATGACATTCTTTGAAATAAATATTAATATATTGCTTTGAACTGAAAAACGTAATGTTTTCCTGATGCAAGGTAACTCTGATTTAGTTGATAGATTTGAAAATGAGAAATGACTTAGCTAATTAGATTTCAGAGCAGATATTTTCCATAAGGTGAATGTCCTAAATCCACAGCTCTACAGACATTAATAAAATACATATTCAAAGTTTGTGGTAAGTTTTAAAAGATCCTTATAAAAATCTTGCACTGGAAAAAGATTTCAAAATGAAAAAGAACGTTTTTTTCTTAACCCCTTATTTAAAAATAAGCTTTTATTTGAAGCACAACATACTTAGAGAATATGTCCACAGATCATGAATGTACAGTTCAATGAATTATCACTCAGCAAAGTCACCTGTGTATCTACAAGCTAAATTTAAAAAATAGAGCATCACCAACATCTCATACATTTCTTATTAATCTACCAGTGCTTTTTAATGTAGTGTTTTGAACAAGCTACCATGAAGCAAAAATTAAACCCGAAATAAAAACAAACATCAATAAAGAAATAGCTGAGAGAGGTGGTAGACTGGATTATTGGTCAGCAAGCATTCACTCCTCTACCCCTCATGTCCATGATAATAATAGTCTTGGGCACCTGATTTTCTTTGGCCAATGGAATGTGGGCAATGTTATGCCCGATGTCCGAATCCCCTAGCGGGAAGAGAGAAGGCCTCCAAGACAATGCAACTCGCAAAAAGGGAAGTTTATTGCTGACTCGAGTCAGGGCTCCTGCCGCATCCAACGCAGTGGTGCGGGGTCAGAGAGCCCCGAGCCCAAGCTGTTACACAGATTTATAGGGTGAGCACACACCGTTGGTAGTTGGTTTAAGCGGATTGGTTACAAGTTTGCAAAGCAATTTCATTGGTCAAACACACTCAAAACTTTCGCACGGGACTTTCCCGGGGGTTTCCGCCCAGTTCCTAATTGGCAAAGAGCGGTTAGTGTTAAGCTGATTGGTTGTATCCAGGTGGCCTGATAACCTTACCACCCAGAAGTAGGAAGGCCTACTCCTAATCTAAGCTGCCTGCCATGGCGTTACTTCTGCTCGCCTCACAGGCAAAAGCAGTGGTGCGCCAACTCTGAGTCTAGGGTTTAAGAGGCTCCACATGCTTTTTACCGTGACCTGAGGAGAGACATGAGAAACGCTGGGCTGGATGAAGCACAAGCTGGAATCGAGACTGCTGGGAGAAATATCAATAACCTCAGATATGCAGATGACACCACCCTTTTGATAGAAAGAGAAGAAGAATAAAGAGCCTCTTGATGAAAGTGAAAGAAGAAGTGAAAAAGTTGACTCAAAGCTCAACATTCAGGAAACAAGGATCATGGCATCCGGTCCCATCACTTAATGGCAAATAGATGGGGAAACAGTGGGAACAGCAGTAGACTTTATTTTGGGGGCTCCAAATCACTGCAGATGGTGACTGCAGCCATGAAATTAAAAGATGCTTGCTCCTTGGAAGGAAAGTTATGACTAACCTAGACATCATATTAAAAAGCAGAGACATACATTTGCCAACAAAGGTCCATCTAGTCAAGGCTATGGTTTTTCCAGTGGTCATGTATGGATGTGAGAGTTGGACTATAAAGAAAGTTGATCACGAAAGAATTGATGCTTTTGAACTGTGGTGTCGGAGAAGACTCTTGAGAAGCCCTTGGACTGCAAGGAGATCCAATCAGTCCATCCTAAAGGAAATCAGTCCTGAATATTCATTGGAAGGTCTGATGTTGAAGCTGACATTCCAATACTTTGGCCACCTGATGTGAAGAACTGACTCATTTGAAGAGACCTTGATGCTGGGAAAGATTGAAGGTGGGAGGAGAAGGGGATGACAGAGGATGAGAGGGCTAGATGGCATCACCGACTCAATGGACATGAGTTTGAGTAAACTCTGGGAGTTGGTGATGGACAGGGAGGCCTGGCATGCTGCAGTCCATGGGATCACAAAGATCACACAACTGAGCGACTGAACTGAACTGAGGAGAGCATGCCCACTATGCCTTCATACTGGATTCCAGAAGGAGACACATGAAATGGATCAGAATTGACCCACAGCTTAAACCTGAGTTGTCCCCACTGACCTACATACTTGCCAGAGAGAGAAATAACTGCTTTTTGATACATATGCTGCTGAGATTTTGTTGGTTACACAGCAAAGGCCCACTACTATAATCATCATTTGGTAGATTTCAGTAAAGCTTAAGTGAATGAATTCTAATGACTGGGTAGCATATCCTTTCTTTGCTTTCAACAAAATTGAAGAGTAAATTAGTTTTGTCAAAAGATAGATTATTAAAAGTAATTTCATCGGTAGGTGATTTTTTGGCATATGATCCAGATGTGGTTAAATACATTGAGCAGCACGGCTGCTAACAAAACCTCCATTCCTGTCCATTTATATGAACAAGGTGTCCCAGGGATCACATTCAGATACATGAAATACATGAATAGAACTGATGTGAGCCTTGTCATTCAAGCCATGACCAATATTTATCTATGGATACATAAGAATAACCCAATCTTATTCATGTCATTAAGAGTTTTTTCCCAATAATTAAAAAAAATTGTCTAATGATTATTTATGGAAATTTGTAATACAGGTAAGTTGTTTTGACCAATTATGTACTACTAACAATTGTAATGATAGCTCCATCCAAGAGGCAATTAACACTCAGAACTTTACGTTCACAAGTAATTGCAAAATTAAACATTCAATTTATATGTATGGTGATTAACATCATTTCAAAATAAACATATATTAAAACAAATGCTCTGGGGGAGGAGGTAGTAGAAGAAAGATGGAAATATAGGGAGAAAAATATGAAGAACAACTTTTCATTGTTAAGATCTGATCCATATTTTTAAAAATTGAAGTACAGTTGATTTACAATACTGTGTTACTTCTCAGGAGTACAGCGAAGTGATTCAGGTGTCTGTGTGTATGTATATTTTCCATTATACATTGTTACAGTGTATTGAATATAGTTCCTTAATGCTATACGGTAAGCCCTTGTTGCTCATCTATTTTCTGTATAGGAGCTTGTATCTGTAAACCCTGTGCTCCTAATTTATCCCTCCCCTTCCCTCTCCCCTTTGGTGACCTTTGTTTTCTGTGTCTGTGAGTCAGTTTCTGTGTTGTATATAGATTCACTTGTGTTGTTTTATGGAGTCCACGTATACGTGGTATCATATGTTCATTTTCCTTCGTCTGCCTTCCTTCACTTAGCATGATGAGCTCTTGGTCCATCCACGTTGCTCTCATGGGCTACCATTTCTTCCTTTTTCATGGCTAAGTAATATTCCCGGAAACCAGTCTTCTGCTGATGTGCACTTGGGCTGTTTCCATGTTCTGGCTGTTGTAAATCCTGCTGCTATGAACACTGGGATGCATGTAGCTTTTCAAATTAGTTATTATTTTTTTATGACTATATGTCCTGAATGGGATTGGGGATCATATGGTAGCTGTATTTTTAGTGTTTTAGGAACCTCCATACTGTTTTCCATGGTGGCTGTACCAATTTACATTGCCATCAACAGTGTAGGAGGGTTCCCTTCTCTCCTCACCCTCTCCAGCATTGGTTATTTGTGGAGTTTTTGATGATGCCTGTCCTGATCAGTGTGAGGGGATACTTCATTGTTGGTGTGATTTGCATTTCTCCAGTAATTAGAGATGTGGAGCACATTATGTAATTCTGTTGCTAAAAAGAGAATTTGTCACTTTCAATATTTCTTACATCTGCATAGTCTCAAAACCTGGACACAAAAATGACCTAAACTGCTTTAAAAATATTCAAAATATATAGTTCCAGTGGTTTGTAAGTTCATTTGTTAAAAATACAAAAATGTAACAACTTCTGATTATTTTAAAAGAACAGCTGATTAGCTTCTAGAGAGGTGAACATTTCCTAATATTTTAGCTGATATCTATATAATTGAGTATAGTGAATTCAAAAAGTTGAATGCAATGACTTAGTAAGCTTGGCAATGATGCACTTATATTTTCCAGTTTGGACCTATGTGTTTCTGAGAGGTATCTCACAGGTTTCTGCTAAGGCAACTTTAAAAAAATAAATATCAAAATAAATTGAATTCAGAAGAAAGAAATTTGATCTCACAAAGTGTTAAACCAATTTTTTTTAAAAAAAATCTAATTTAATGACAAAACTTGTACTAAAATATTAAGCCTATTTTTTGCTGGGGGCTGGGGATGGGAAAGGAAAGGCAGAGATGCTGGTCTAAGAATACAGACTTCCAGTCATAAGATGAGTAATGAGTAAGTCCTAGGGATCTAACATATAGCATTGTGGGTATAGCAAATAGTACTGCATCCCATTCTTGAAAGTTGTTAAGTGAGAAAGTCTTAAATATCCTCAGCACAAATAAGAAATGGGTTTCTGTGATGGGATGGAGATGTCACCTAATCATTTTGCAATATATGTGTCAAACCAACACATTGTACATATTAAACTTACACAATACTACTTGTCAATTATATCTCAGCAAACCTGGGGGGAAAAACTACTACTAATTTTTTTTATCTTTTTAAATTCTATTACTGAGCCAATTTTCACCAAAAAGTGAAAATTAAAATAATTTATTTCACCTTTATCTTGTCCTTAAAATTTTCTGTCATCGAGTTTGTTTTATAATAAATGCAATCCATGAGTAAAGTGGTCAATATATAAGATTCTTAAACAAGTGAATTGTGGTGCTTACTCAAACATTTTTAGAGCCTTCCTGGTGGCGCAGTGGATAAGAATCCACCTGCCAACTCAGGGGACATGGGTTTGATCCCTGACCTAGGAAGATCCCACACACAGCTCCCCCACGCCGCCGAGCGACGCAGCCCACGTGCCACAACTACCGAAGCCCACGCACCCCCAGTCCTGTGTTCCGCAGCTAGAGAAGCCGCACAATAAGAGGCCTGCTCTCTGCAACCGAGAGTAGCCCCCCTCCTCGCCGCAATGGAGACAGCCCAAGCAAAGCAGTGAAGGTCCAGCACAGCCAAAAAATAAATACATAAAATTAGTAAAAATTGTTCTCACTGATAGCATGCATGGACAAAACACTTCTCCATAAAACTATGCAAGTGCGTTAGAATAGCATGATGAAATAGATTGTCAGCGTGGAATGTATAAATAACCAAAATTGGCTCAATGTGTAGGAGATCCACCATGAATAAAATTGAAAAAGATGATAATTATCCCCCAAATTTGCCAAAACCAGATGATTTTATAGATGTTATTTTAGACTCTGAAATTATAGAGTTCTTTTGCAATTTAAAATATCCCAGAGAATAAAGAAAGATGGAAATCTTCCCAGTTTATTTTAACCTTATACCCAAACCTGATAAAATTATCACAATGAAAGAAAACTACAGCTAAATTTCACTTATGATTATAAAGGGGAAAAAATTCTAAATAAAATATCATCAATTCAGATGTATTAAAAGAACAACAAATTACTACCAAATAGGGTTTATTTTTGGAATTAAGATGGTTTAGTAAGAAATCCATTAATGTAATAGGTATAAATGATAAAGATAAAATAATTATATCAAAAGATATCAAGTGTGCAATTTAGTTCAATATCCATGTTTGATAAAGTATTTAAGGAAACTAGAAAAAATGTTCTTTGAACATATTATATATTTGTATACTCATATACAAACATACATATAAATACACAGATTCTTAGATTATCTCTCTATCTCTCTCAATCTCTGTATTTCTTTTTTTCAGAAGCATTCCTATAGATTTGATGAAAACAGTTAATTACTAGTCTGTGATATTGGAATATTAGCCAGTATAATAGAAAAGATAAGTAAATTGTAAAAGATTCAGATGAAAAAGAGCATCATTGATACCAATGTTTGCAGCTAGAAAATTCTTCAAGTAAAAGAATTTTCAGTAAAATGACCACTTGTAACACATGCACAGACATATTAATTACAAAACAGTTTTCCAATTATAACCAGCAATGACAAGCAGAGAGCCCATCCCTTCAGCAACAAATGACAGTAAATCATCTAGACATATACTCAATTAGAAATACATATGACCCATAGAAAAACACAACATTTTCCAAGGGACATGGGCAAAACTACCAAAAATACTGCTCCCAGATAAGAAGACTCATATTAAGATTTTTTTGCTAAATTAATTGCAAATTTATCAGAATCTTAATGAATTTCTTTTATAACACATGACTGATTTCAAAACTCAACTAGAAAAATAAACTGTAACAACCAAGGAAGGTTTGAAAACTAAGAAAGAGATGTGATTTTCTCTTATATTTTCAAACCAAATTATCAAAATATAATAATTAAAACAGTGGTACTGGAATGAAAGAACAATGAACAGCATAAGAATCCTAGTATCTCAAGCATACTTAAGAATTTAATACATGCTAAAGTTACATTTGTTAGCAATAAGAAAGAAATACACACTATTTTAAAATGATGTAGAAACAACTGGCTAACCATTTCAAAAAAAGACAAATATCCCATACCACATTGAAAATAAATTCCTGAGAGATTAAAGATTTTGATTATGTAAAACCATGTTTATAGTCAAGAGGAATTCTCCAAGCATGATACAGGGTACAGGGGTTGTATATCAGTTTCATGAGGCTTCAAGTTTAATCAATTTTCGAGTTTTCATTAAACAAAATAATGTAAAAATGTGAATGCAAAATTCATTTTTGAAACAAAAATGAATATCTGTTATGAACAAGAAAAAAAGTTGATAAATATCATAAACATGACAAAATCTGGAAAAAATAATTAATTTTATTAATTAACTGCTTGACATACTATGTAACACTTTCTTTCTACAATTTTTTTTTTTGCCTGCATTCCCTCCTCATATGCCAGTAACTTTTTAAATATCATTTTCTAAAGAAAGAAGAAAAAGATAATCTAGTCTTTTCTATCATGATCCATTTAAATGGATAGATTAGAAAAATTTCTTACAGCTTCACAACTCATAATGGATAATATCATGTAAATTTTAAGTATTGTTGAGTTTGGAAAAAACTTTCACAAGTTTCTTTCATATATAAATTGAAAGACATTGGCATATCTCAAGTTTTTCCTGTAGGATATAAAACAATTTTGAATTGGTAGTGCTCATTTAAGCAGTTGTACTTAATGGCCTTGTGGTGTTGTGTTATGTTATTTTCTTAATGCTAGTGTTTCCTAACAAAGCAGCAAAAAAAAAAAAAATCCTTTTTCCCATTTGTTAATATTCACTTCTCTTCTATAACTGGAAAATCAGATAACCCTAGGGGTTATTCACTGCTTTTATTTCTTTTAGTGTATTATGTTTATAATATTAACTGAGCTTTTAAAATTGCAATTTGCTTCTTAATGTCAAATAATTTCTGTTGATATCATACAGAAATACCACATAATTTTATTTTCTGGACACTTAAAATTACACATACTGTCCGACTCTGCGACCCCGTGGGCGGCAGCACACCAGGCTTCCCTGTCCTTCACTATCTCCAGGAGTTTGCTCAAACTCATCTCCTTTGAGCCAATGATGCCATCCAACTACTTCATCCTCTTTTAATTATTTATACACATTGTCAGGAGAAATTTTGTTATGACAGGCATTTCAGAAGACCAAACTCTGTGCTTATCGTTTTATGCGGAAGAGTTTTCCACAGACTCATTCCTGGCGCTGAACGTTTCAGACATATTGTACCTATTCCTGGAAGCCCTTCCTACAGAGACACAACAGCAACGACGAAACTATATTCAGAAATGAGAGCAAACTACAGAAACACATCCAGCTGAACTCACTGTATCCTGAACGCAACTGTCCTTGGTTGGATTCCTAAACGCACCTCTTCTCTCTGCCTGCCTTTGACAAGAAGTTTAGTGTGTGTAATGGAGGGGAAAGGAGAGTGAAAAGAGACAGAATATGATGAAAGCATTTGATTTTTGAAAAGATTTATGATCATGTTAACACATTATTAGGCTCCTTTCCAGAACTCTGAAAAGGACCCGTATACAGATGAGGAGCCTAAGCTTAAAGCTTCACAGCAAAGCTTTCTCTATGACATAAAGGCAACCCAGTAAAGAATACTATTCATCAGCTAAATAACGCAAACATTATAAATAAGCAGGTATGCCTCTCATGCCCACTCCAGTATGCTTGGGCTCCCCTGGCGGCTCAGACAGTAAAGAATCCACCTGCAATGCAGGAGACCTGGGTTCAATCCCAGGGTTGGGAAGATCCCCTGGAGGAGGACGTGGCAACCGACTCTAGTATTTTTGCCTGGAGAATCCTATGGACAGAGGAGCTTGACAGGCTACAGTTCATGGGGTTACAAAGAATTGGACATGATTGTGATTAAGCAAAGCACAGATTGCCTCTCATAGTGATAAGGTAAGTTTCAGATGGGGAAAATTTTTGCCACCTATATGGCAAGTTATAATTCATAACAATATTGACTATATAGATCATTTAATTCAGAAAAAACACATCAATAAAAAATGGACTATTTCATAGAGATTTTTCAAAGTATCATACTTGTCCTCTAGTTTGATCATTTGATCACATCTATATTCATCTATCTGTGTAACTATTTAATGACAAACATAAAAAATTTTAAAGATCCTAGTTCATTAGATCTATTTGCTGTATCATAATAGATTATGATTATTTCTTAAGAAAATAAAGAAGTGCTAAGGTATGAACTCTTAAAAATTTTAAATTACTTGAGAAATTAATTTACTAACTTAGATTACTTTTCCCCAGCTGATGGGCAAAATTATGTACAGAAAATGCTGAGTTGTCCAATTAGTCAATTTGCAATAAAGAAAGCCCATTATCACATGGAAAACAGCACATCAAAATTAAAAAGGAAATGGACAAAGTCAGCGAGAGTGGATGACAGAAAGTGCAATTCAGGAACATGCAGAGAAAGACGATCGGAGACCGAGAATTGAGCAGGAAGAACAGGTGTACACCAACCAGACTCGTTCCTGTGCTGTCCAGGCTCAGCCAAGTGGGGTGTGTCTGATGAAGGGAGGGCCTGGCTTGACCAAGAATTGTCCTGTGATGTGCATCAGAAAGGTCCTCATACAAAAACTAAAGGGCAAATTCTGGAAAAAGGACCGGAGTTGGGAAAATGGTGTGTGTGTGAGTGTGTGTGTGTGTGTGTGCATTTAGTCACTCAGTCGTGTCTGACTCTTTGCAACCCTTTGGACTGTAGCCCACCAGTCTCCTGTCCATGGAACTCTCCAGGCAAGAATACTGGAGTGGGTTGCCATTTCCTCCTCCAGAGGATCTTCCCCATCCAGGGATCGAAACTCAGTCGCCTATGTCTTCAGCATTGCAGGCAGACTCTTTACCCACTGAGCCATCAGGGAAGGCCCCCAGGGTGATGGTAGCATGCCAGTAATTTCTTTTTCCTTTCATCTGTGCTTATTTCTTTTCCTGATATATGCTTTGGGTAAATCACTGATTCCTGTCTTTCGTTTTCCCTTTTTACTGTCTATCCTTGGGTATATTGTAGGGAGTGCAGCTAATGAAATGTAGGGAGCTGGAGTATGCTCTCTGATTTCATTGTCCACCATCACTGGTCTGACCATGCTGGTGATCTCACTTTTCCCCACAGGGGGTTGATATGTTTGAAGAAAGAAAAATGCCAACCAAGTTATCCTAATTTAATTCAATTAGTCCCATCCCTTTCCAAACTGATATTGAATCTGTGAATTGTCAGAGCCAGTTTTGGGGGATACACAGAACAGGTCTCCCTGTCCATGTGATGGACAATAGCCACAGTTACCACAAATAACACATTAACCACCATTCTGTATAGTAAGAACTATAATGGAGACATTTTGCTAATGATATGACAGTTCAGATGAGGGAAGGGAGAATGCTTTCTAAAGGGCCATAGTTGAGCTGAGAGGCAAAAGAACAAGGTATCACAAGCCCACTAGGAAGGAGAAGTGGAAAAGTGGAAGTGGGTGATCACAGTGCTCCCAGGGAATATTCCAGCGTGGATGAAATGAGAAACGCTGTGGGCTAGTCTTGCGGTTATCTGGGGCGGTTGTCCTCTTGACTGCTACAGAAACCCCAGGCACACTGAAGCTACTTGCAGAGAATCAGTGGAGACCAGAGAACAGCATCTCCTTCTCAGGGTGAAATTGCTTCAATCTGCTTCTTAAGTATTTGGGGGTCTTCCAGGTGGTTCAGTGGTAGAGAGTCCGCCTGCCAATGCAGGAGCCACAGGAGACACAGGTTTGATCTTCTGGAGAAAGGAATGGAAGCCCACTCCAGTATTTTTGCCTGAAGAATCCCATGGACAGAAGAGCCTGGTGGGCTACAGTCCATGAGGTCCCAGAGAGTCAGACCCGACTGAGTTACTGAGCACACACACATGTATGTTGGGGCCAGAGGAACAAGGGAAAGAGGAGGACTCTGTCGTTTTCTATCCAAAACCTCCCAGGCCTTTTCTTTGCTTTCAGAGTACAAGTCAGCCTCCTGAACACCGCTTGCAAGTCCTTTCATAATGTGTAACTAGGGTAGTATCTATTTGCTATTTTTTCCAGATTATGGCATGAAAATCATCATTTCAAAGAACTTGGCAGAAACTAAGGTAAAAAATAACTTTTATATCTGAACATGCTTGCCTTTAGTAAAAAAAAAAAAAAAACATGTCAAATTCAGAAAGAACATGTAACAAAAGCATGCTTTTCAGAAGTGGAGGCACTTGAAAACTTCAAACTTTGGAAGTGACTGAAATTGGGAGCTGCCAGGACAGAACCCCTGTCCTACTCACTGTCCCTGGAGGCAAAAGCCGGTGATGGGGTGCTCAGAGTCTACAACTCGCTGTGCAGAGGAGAGCCCCATCGCTGTGGGGGCCGCCTGGAGCACCATGGGCGATGGTGATGTGGAGAAAAACCCATTTGTATTGGCTCATGCATTAGCTTGGAGGCCAAGAAACATTAAAGGTTTGGCAAGAAACAGGTCAAAAAGAAAAAAAAAATGACTCAGTAGAGAGCTGAAGAGATAAGTGGTTACTGTAGCGCTGGAAACAACTTAAATGTGGTCGGAGGAGCAGATAGACTCTGACCATGGAGGAGATGACAACCGCTGATGAAAACACAGAAGCTAGAAGAGCTGCTTCATATTCAGGGGGCAAACAGTAACCTGCCCTGAACTACAGATACAACGTCTTTTGGACACGTGTGTGTGTGTGTGTGTGTGTGTGTGTGTGTGTGGTGTTCGAATGATTTCATCTTATAACAATAAAGCCAAATGCCAAAAATGCATGCTAGCATCCGTGACTTTTTCAATTTTAGGGCCACTCTCGGGGCCGTATGTCCCCCACTATCTTCATTTTCATCAACCACAATTCACAAATAAGCTCGTTATCATCCCCTAAGTCCTTGCTCCTGGTGGGGTGTTTCCAGTCCCATCTCAGCAAATGGCTCCACAATCTACACAAAAATAGGCTAGAAACCCAGGAGTCATTCTAGATCTTTCTCTCCTTTGTAGTGCTAACCTCCAGACTATTTTTGACTTGTTTTCTATATACAGTTATCTACTATTTTCCAAAAAAAAAAAAACAACCCACAAAAAACAGATACTACATCTCCATTGACTTGTAGGATCATTAAAAAAAAAAAATGTCTCATACTCATTTTTGCAGGTCCAATGCCTCATGCATTGCCTAATCACAAAACAATAAATATTTTGTGAGCTGAAATAATATTTGCAGACCTTTAAAAGAGTTCATTATGTACTACATAATATATTTAAGCATGCAAACACTTTCGCATTATGTTTTTTATAAAGGTCAAGGATTTAAAATGTAAACACTCAAAGATCAACAAAACTGGCCTCTGTGCACAGATTGTTCCCTTACGGCCGTGCAGAGAAGAGTTCTACAGGAGTCTTTGGGGCTCTGTGAGGAAGTCAGATGTCCATATTCACTGGCAGGTAACACCCTCCAATGTCATCCAAGCCTGAGGATGGTGCCCCCTCAAGTTGGGATCTCTTCAGACCATCAACATTCTCAAACACATTTATTCCAATAACTACTCAGCGCTATGTATGAGGGCAAAAGTTAATCAATAACTCTAGTTTAGTGCAAAGAGAACTGCTTCTAGATTTACACAACAAATTTCTCTGATAACATAAGTACATTATAATCCTTGTGCTCAAGAATCTTCTAAAAATAGATGAGACAGACACACCTAGAGACAGTCAAGAGTGTAGACAAACAAAATGAATATTTCTGACTTTATTCCAATGGAAACATTCCAAACTAAATTAAGAAACTCCTAACTCTCTTCTTTCTCAAAGCTTTGTTTTGGTTGTTTATTTTCATGGAAGGAAAGAGAATCATTTGGTTTTCTTTTTTTCATTAATATCATTCTTCTTCTATCATTCTTTTTCTTTCATAATTGTCATGGGAGGAAGAGATGAAATGAAATTTCTCAGTGCAAATGAGGCTGTGGTAATTTTCCATCTAATTCTGACTCTTTTTTTTCTTTGTAACTTTCATTGTCACTTGGAACCACCCCCAACTTTAATTTTTATTGTCTTTGTTCCATTGCTCATACTTCCTCCTTGAAACAAACTTACTTTGAGAAAATGAAAGCACTAAATATCATTCTAGAATCACTTTGTTGTATTTGGTTTGAGTAGCTGCCTTGCTTGTGAGTTTCTTGAGCCAAACTTCATGTGTTTAGCATGAATTATATACAGGATTCATGAAACAAGAAAGCATTGTCCCTCTCAACCTGTGTTAAATTTTGGATACCACATTTCTGTAGTGTGAATTCCATACGACTGCTTGTTAAAGGTAAATGTGCAACAGGGTATTTGCTTGATTGTTTATGATTAACTTCTAATTAATCATTTAGACTAGAACCAGCTTTTTAGGGCTGTGACAAAATAATGTTTTCATGATTTTCTGATAGGTTCATTGTGGTTTGATGAAGTGAATGTTCCTTTAATAAAATCATTTTAAATATGCATTTACTGTTTGATTTCCCCTCAAGGGCTTGGTCTAGCTCAGTTGTAGTACACGTGGGAAAGACACTGTGGAACCACTTAGGGTGCTCTTGGTATCAGTGAGCAGAAACCCACGGTGGCTTCCTCGGAAAGAGAAGAAACAAGTTGCCCTTTAGATTTGCTCAGCTTGCATTTCATTTATTCTGTAAAGAGCCAACAATGACACATTCGCTTTGGTTCCAATTTAATTATGCTGTTTGTGGTTTTAAATTTCATAGTGTCTGTTCTGTTTACCAGGGCTTATTGTAGGAGGCTGGCCAGTTCCTCTTCGATTCCCGGATGTCCATACTCTGGTGAATTATCCCGGGGTCGTATTTGCCCAATGACCCATTGTCAAGGCTGTTCATCCCTCAATGCTCCAACAAACATCTGGTGTGAGGCTATGATTCGGTTTAAAACAACAGCAGAAACCATAAACTAGGTGGCAGCTGGCTTGCAATTCCACTTTCATGTTTGTTAAGTGTCTTAGTTTGGTTTCCCCAGCATAGATGAGATAAAGACATTGGGGGTTATTTACTGAGTCATCCCAGAAGGTACAAATGAGGGCAAGGTGAGAGGGAAGGATGATAGCAAGAAAGGGGGAGGAGTCACTTATCACCTTACTCCCACCCCTGACCGGTTGGGTTTCCCCTGGGGGTGTTACATCCCCAATATTTCCAGCTGCCTCGCATGCTGGCTGGACAAGCTGGCATGGTTTGGGTGACGAGCTGCTGAGAGAAGCTGTCAGGAGCCCATGAGCTCAGGTACATGGAGGATAAGCTTCCTTGTAAAAATCTTGGGGTTACGATGACTGCTTGGAAGTCACTGCAAAATTGGACATTAGTTTAACAAGGGTACTCATCTAAGAAACGCCCACCCTGTCTGGAAGGAAAAAGACAAAGATTAGGCAGTGAAGGTCACTATAACCTTGCAAGCTACAGACTCTGGGGAGAAGTGTGGTCCAGGAATGAAGCTCAGAGCTCTGATTGCTTGGCTGTGAATGCTGACTTGAACACTTGCTCCCTGTATGACACCGGGCCAGTTGCCTTACCTCTCCAGTTCTGTGTCTTCATCTATATAGTGTATAATGTTAGTCACTCAATCATGTCCAACTCTTTGTGACTCCATGGACTGTAGCCCACCAGGCTCCTCTGCCCATGGAATTCTCTAGGCAAGAATACTGGAGTGAATTGTCTTTTCCTTCTACAGAGATCTTCCCAACCAGGGATCAAACCCTGGTCTTCTGCATTGCAGGCAGATTCTTTACCATCTGAGCCCTCAGGGAAACCCTTATCTAGAAACCATGTCCCTCAAAATGCCACTTCACTTTGGACACCCAAGGGGAGACCCTAGCCAGTAAGAGAGCTTCACTTCGACAAAGACCTAAGTGCACTTGTTTCTAATATAAACACTGCCTCTAAACAGCAGGCTTCCAATATGCACAGGAAGACAGAAGAAAAACATAATCCAGAGGCTTTGCCAGTCAACACCGATAACTGATTTTGGCTCCATGGGGATAGATTCAATTTTCTGATTGCAAATTCAGGAATGGGGCAATCCAATTCTCCAAGAAAAAAGACCACTGTAAAAAAGAAGATGTCAGATAAAATCAACCTGCATGAAGTCCAAGAGTATTCTTTGTATTCTTTGTACAAGATGATACTATAGTATCCTCGTGATACTAAAGTGGCTAAGAGAAGTAAATTTCAGTCACAGCCTATTTGCTAGCATGCCCACTCTCAAAGAATGTTCTCTTAGGGATTTTTGCAATTGGTAAGGTCACAGTGATATTGGAGAGAGGGGCTGGACAATCTCTCAAAAGATGGCAACATGGACATTGTCCTCTTCCCCCAGGTTCTGGTTCTTAGCTTCAAAATCTAATTTACCATTTCAGATCGAACCTTGGGATATGACTATGCCTAGATTTTACCAACTTGTAGGATTTTTCCCAAGTTGGTCATTCAACTTCCTTGAAACTGACTTGTGTTACTCAAATTTATAAATGATAAAGGTATAAAGAAGATTTCAAATTTAATCAGTTGTCTAGAATCCAGACCCCAATTTCTGATACCAAAGTCAAAATATTAATCAAACATTGTTGATGTGTATGGAATTAGAAATTTATAAAGTAGAATAATTTCAAGAGAGATTTCATATGGACTAGTGGTTGATATCTCTGCAAATGACTCAAATCTCTGCTTCAGTTGGCTGTATTGGATTAGCATGAACAAATTGGTCTCTGTCATAATGTCCTGTTGTTAAGTTCTAAGCAGACCATCTTCTCTTTTAATGCCTTTGCCCAAACAGGATATTGATACGTTTCCAACTTTCATAGTTACAATCATTTTCTTTCCCTGGTTTCTTTATGTGACTCTCACAGAGGTTTTTTTGAACTTGGATACTGTCCAAGGGCTTCCCTAGTGGTCCAGAAGGTAAAGAAGCTGCCTGCAATGCAGCAGACCCAGGTCCCTGGGTTAGGAAGATCCCCTGGAAAAGGGAATAGCCACCTATTCCAGTACTCTTGCCTGGAGAATTCCATGGACAGAGGAGCCTGGTGGGCTACATTTCTTGAGGTCACAAAGAGTTAGACATGTCTAACACTTTCATCACCTTTTATTGCCCAAACTCTCTAGTCATGTATTTACTGGAAACCGCTTGGTTTATTTTCACTGATCCCATTCAGGCCAGTTGGTCTACTTTCACTTTTAGAGGGGAACAAGTCCTTAGGATACCTTCCTTAAAGATTTTGAGACCATTTATGACCATGTTCAAGTTTGTAAAGGCTGGCCCTCAGAGCAAGACAGTTGAAACTTCAGCAAAGTCATAAACCAAGAGGACTGTTCTGCTGCCTTTAGTATTTCTGGTATTTAGTACAGTGCCTGAAACACAGTGGGCTTTCACCATGCCGGATGTATCTTTATCACTGCTACCATCTTCACAGAACCCACAAAATTCCTTGCTTGTCATTAGTCCCTCCTCTATAGTGAGTTCCCACTAGACTCTGGAAGCTCTGGTTAGTGATCAGCTTCCAGGTTCATTCTTGGTGTTGAGAGGATTCATTTCTTGTGGTTGTACCACTGAGGTCTCCATTTCCTTGCTGGCTGTCAGCTGTGGGGTCACACACAGCTCCTAGTAGCCATCTGCAGTTCTGAGACATGGATCCCTCCACCTTCGAGTCAGCAACAGCTTGTCCAAAGACCCTTCCTTGTATTTTGATTCTCTGACTCTTCTGCAACCAACTAGGAATGCCTTTAAAGGGACAATACCACCTCAATAGTCATCCTTGGTGAAGTCAACTGTGCCACAGAGTATGACCTCATCGTGGGAGTAATTCTATCATCGTCACCATTCCAGGGATTATGAGGGCTATCTACACTAAGAGGGAGGGAGCATCTTGGAATTCTACCTACCACAACATCTCGTGTGATTTATTTCAGCAATAAGATGCTTTCAGCCGTTATTGATTAATGAGCTGGCTTATATAATGCTATATTTCTGGATTTATCAGTGGTGGTAATATACTTGACTATCCTGAATTTGTGTTTTACCACCAGATTCCAGTGATCACTGAATGTATCTGTTTCCTTCTGAGGGCAATGGAGGGGATCCAGGCCAGCACATTAGCCAAGAAAGCCGGAGTCAGGGGCTGGGCCTGAAGGAGATGGAAAGAGTGCAGGTCATGTGACTCTTGACAGCTAGTTGCTATGGAGAAGAGGCCGTTCACAGTGAGAGGGGAGTGCTGACATCCAACCGGGAAACCGGGATCCAAGTGCCAATTCTGCAGGGTCAAAAAAAGACCAAAATTTGAGATGAAGACCATGGACAGGAGCTTGGTAGATGGAAATGGACTGGAAATAGGACAGAAACCAAACACAGATAGGGTCCTAGATGATTGCTTCAAATACCCCCATGGTGTCTGTCTGTCTGGGAGACTCAAGGTGATAACACATGTACCCTTGCCTTCTCTTGAGGGAAAAGGTCACCTATAGACCAGACCTCTGAACACATCAATAGAGGAGCATTTGAAGTTACCGAAGGACAAATTCCAAAAAGACATTTACTTCTGACCACTCTGGTCCTGTAAAGGCAGCCAGTTTTCTACAGCATCACATCATGTCACAGACAGCACATTTCTGCATAAGGTTACTGCCCTTCACCATAGAGGATCTGGCCAAACTCCTCTGTAAAAACTCCCTATCTTCTCGTGTGCTAAGGCCCATCCCTTTGATTTTACTCCAGCAAGTCTCTGTTCTCGCCTCCATCATCATTTCCATCTTCTGCTGGGTTACTCTGCTATAATGTCTCCTGTTGACAAAAGTCCCCTCTTCACTTCCTCTCTTATCTATGGTCATATTTGCTCCCTTTTGCAGCCAAACACTGAGCTATGGCTACTTGCTGCCTTCCATTCCCCTCCTCCAGTTCCCTTCTAATCCATCCACTCAGGCTTTCACACCACAGCCCCACTGGAACTCCTCCTGTCAAGATCAACAGGGGCCTCCACGTTGCTAAGTACAATGGTCAGTTCCCAGGCATCTTTCCACTTGATGTCTCAGCAGCATTTGACACTACAGATCACTCCATCCTGACAGGCGTTCCTCACTTTCTTTCCAGGACTTCACACTGTCTTGTTTATTCCTTCCCTGCTCCTAACTGGTCTGTCTGCCTTCTCCTTTGCTGGTTCCTCCTCTTCTCCAGACCTCTCCCTGTTCGAGTGACCCAGGGCTTAGTCTTCGCCTCTGTCTCCTATTCACACTTTTGTTGATCTCATCAAGTGTTGTGGCTTTGCTTTTCACATGCTGATGGCTCCCACAAACGTATTTCCAGAGATGTGTCACAACAAATGGTTATTTGATGTCACTATTTGGATGTCTAATAAAGATTTTAAAATCAGCATACGCAAACATGAACTCCTGATTTTAACCACAAAACCTATTCCCTCTCAGTCTTTCCGTCCTAGTAGGTGATAGACTCCATTCTTCTTTCATTCCCTACAGCTGATTTTTGAAAGTGAAAGTGAAAGTCGCTCAATTGTGTCCGACTCTTTGCGACCCCATAGACTATCCAGGCCACGGAATTCTCCAGGCCAGAATATTGGAGTGAGTAGACTTTCCCTTCTCCAGGGGATCTTCCCAAGCTATAGACCGAATCCCCGCATTGCAGGTGGATTCTTCACCAGCTGAGTCACAAGGGAAGCCCAATTGTTCGCAAATCCGATTGTTCAGCAAATAATTTTGGCTCTTTGCAAAAGATATTCAGATTCTTACCATCTCTCACCACCTTCAAGTGGAGAATCACTGATTTTGGTACAGACAAGTTAATAACAAGGGTGATTGCAGATAGTGATCAAGGAGATAAGCAAGTGATATGTTGTTGAAAGTGAAAGTCGCTCAGTCATGTCAGACTCTTTGTCACCCCATGGACTATATAGTCCGTAGAAATCTTCAGGCCAGAATACTGGAGTGGGTAACCTTTCCCTTCTCCAGGGGATCTTCCCAACCTAGGGATAGAACCCAGGTCTCCTGCATTATAGGCAGATTCTTTACCAGTTGAGCCACAAGGGAAGCCCAAGAATACTGGTGTGGGTAGCCTATCCCTTCTCCAGCGGATCTTCCTGACCCAGGGATCGAACCGGGGTCTCCTGCATTGCAAGCAGATTCTTTACCACCTGAGCTATGATGGAAGCCCAAGTGATATGTAGGGTGGTCAAAGAAGGTTTCATCCAGAAGAGACCTGAATTCTAGAATGAATGAGCCATAGAGAAAGCTGGTGAAGGAAGAATAGTTGCAGGACTCTGAGGCAGGAGAAAGGCTGGTATGACTCAGGTGCTGAAAGAACAGACAGATGGTAGAATATTGACAAATAGGGCCACAGGAGACCAGGCCAGAGAGATAGACCTGAATCATACTCAGCTGGGCCTGTCCATCACGGTGGAGGACTGGGAATTTAAGCTGAGGGTGGGAACAAGCCTAGGGCAATTTTAAGTTGAGGAAAGATATTATCTTATTTTAAAAATGAGGAGTTGAAGTTGAAACCTTGGTGTGCAGATCAATTCTGTGTCTCTGTGGCTAGGCTGTGGTGCCCATTGGTCTGGTCAGTCACTGGCCTGGATGTTGCTGGGAAGGTATTCTGTAGATGTGATTAACATGCACAATGAGCTGACTCTAAGCAGATTACCCTCCATAAAGTGGGTGAGCTTCATCCAATCCTTTGAAGCCCTTAAGAGGGAAACCTGAGGTTTCCTAGAGAGAAAGAAATTCTGCCTGAAGACTTAAGCACAGAAATCCTGCCTGGGCTTTCAGACTGCTGAGTGACCAGTGGTAAAGGATCTGCTGCCAAATGCAGGGGATGCACAGGTTCAACCCATGGGTCGGGAAGATCCCCCGGAGGAGGAAATGGCAACCTGCTCCAGGACTCTTGCCTGGAGAATCCCATGGACAGAGGGGCCTGGTGGGCTACAGTGAGCATCGCACAGCAGCAGGCCTGCCTGCAGATTCATGACTCTCCAGTCCCCACATCTGCTGAAGTTAAATCGCTTTACATATACGTCTATGTATCTCTATATCTCTGTCTCTACTCTCTCTGTCTCTGTCATCTCTACCTCTCTCCTCATCCTCACTCCAGTCCTTGTCCCTATCCCCACCCTTATCTCTCCTGTTGGTTACTGTTTATCTGATGGTGGTGGTTTAGTTGCTAAGACATGTCCAACTCTTACAACCCCATGGACTGTAGCCCACAAGTCTCCTCTCTCCATAGAGTTCTCCAGGCAAGAACACTGGAGTGAGTTGCCATTTCCTTCTCCAGGGGATCTTCCCAACCAGGGATTGAACCTCAGTCTCCTGAACTGCTGGCTGATTCTTTACTGACTGAGCTACCAGGGAAGCCAGTTTTCTGATAAATCCTCAATAGGCAGGGCTACAAAGAAGTTGTGGCTGATTATTCAATCTGATGACACCTTTGAGGACAAGGCTGGTGATTTGTTAAGTCACCAAATTCCACTTGTCTCAGCAACTTGACAAGAAGCAGTTGACCCTGTGGGTTGGATTCTGGGAAGGCCTGGGGGATTGAATATTTGACTGCTAGAGGCAGGTAACTCAGATGTTCAGGATTCATAGACTTTGTGAGACAGCCGTGTCCCTTTAGGCCACACCCTTCCTTTAGCCACTGTGCTGAAGTAGGATATTTCATATCAAGGCAGGTCTAACAGAAGCCAGCTTCCAGCCCCCCAAATGGTCCATGAGACAGACAGGCAAAGTTGCAGCATCACAGGCTCATGTGATGTCTAGTTATTTTAGAGAGTGGCTAGGCATAGTTCGGGGCTTACCCCCTCTCTGCTCCTGGCTTAGTGGTAAAGAATCTGCCTGTTAAGCAGGAAATGCGGGTTCGATTCTTGGGTGAGGAAGATCCTCTGGAGGAGGAAATGACAACCCACTCCAGTATTCTTGTCCGGGAAATCCCATGAACAGAGGAGCCTGGTGGGCTACAGTCCATGGGGTCACAAAGCGTCAGACACAACTTGGTGTGAACACACAGTTGTTTTTACACTGGGTCTGCATCCACTTTGGGTGTGTGATCAATTATTCACCCATTCAACATCTTCAGTATCTGGTATTTCGGGGGTTTATTCTAGGTCCTCAAGGATCACAAAAAACAGGAGAGGATCTCTGTCTTCCTAGAGCTTCATTCTCGTGAAGGTGACCGGTAGCAAAGAAACTGTAAAGACAGGCAAAATGATAGCAAGTTGTGGTAAGTGCTGTAAGGGAATCAAAAGAGAGTCTGGGACAGGGGTGTGTATAAAGAGTGATTTGGGAGGGTGTCTTCAATTCATAAGCGGAGATCTGAAAAATAGGAAGGGATCATCCATGTGAAGGTTTGAGGAAGCTTTCCAGGCAAAGGAAGCAGGTATTAGAAAGTGTGTGAGGGAGGAAGCAGCTTGTCACAGTGAAGGGTCTTGTGGAAATAAACAAAGACCAACCAAAAGACAAGCAACGGGCATTTATTTAGAGCTGGCCCTGGCAAGGAAGTCAGCCTTGGTCACTTACATTTTGGCAGAGGCTCAAAGGCTATCAGTTATCCACATGCCTTGGTTGCCTAGGTCTGACTATTACGGGATTACTGTTTATTTTCCTGGATCAGTTGTTAGAGAGAGTGGTTTGACTTCCCACCAGCCTGACTTGTAGATAGCAGGCTGGCTTCCGGGGCTGGTTATTGCAGGCTGTGGGTCAGAGCTCTATTTTTATACTCAGTCTGGCTGTTGACCATTTGTGCGTTAGGTCTCTCGGTCTGCAAGCATGAGTGCATTGGGGCATCCAGAATGTAAGAGGGGGGCTGTTGATGAGACCGGAGAGGTGGCAAGACCCAGATCACACAGAGTCTTGTAAACCCCGAGTAGGGGCTGAATTTCCCGCTAATGTGATGGAGAACCACTGAAGGGTTTGAATAGAGCAGTGAGGTGACTTGATGTCTGTTTTTAATGGAACATTTTTGCTGCTATGTGCTTAATAGATTTGAGAGGGGAGTGTACCGAGAATGGTTGGGAGGCTATTTTAGGAATTCAGGCCTAAGACTATGGTGATGGCACCTCTGCAGCACAAGTAATTTGTGGCCAGGAATCATTTCTGAGCTTCGGTTATCATTTGGATGTAATTTAGCTACCTGGCTCTCTCCTATGGAGAGTGATGGATGAAACTAAACAAAGATTGAGACGCAGGTTAGCTTGATGGCTATACTTTTTATTGTAAATGAATGAGCTGGTTTTGTAATGTGCACATAAATCTGACTCGAGTTTTTTCAGAATGAGTCAGTTGTTAATCACCGTGGATTAACAAAATTATTTCTCAACCCAATGAGTGAGAAGCAGACATGGCGCCTACACAGAATTCCTAACACACTTGTCTGGGCATCCATTTGACTTCTCTAGAGGGCGCTGTGTCTTTTCCTGTATCATTTCTAACTCTAAATCACCGGAATAATAGTTATTTCTACCAAGCCTCCCCCTGGAGCGGGGCACGGCAACCCACTCCAGTATTCTTGCCTGGAGACTCCCATGGACGGAGGAGCCTGGAGGGCTGCAGTCCACGGGGTCGCAAAGAGTCAGACACGACTGAAGTGACTGACCACACACAGACACTACCAGTCTTCATTTTGTATGGCACTTCTGTCCCTTAAAATATTTCTAGATTTGGTTATACTAACTTGTTTACCTATTCACTTATTAAACACCTACTGCATGCCAGGTACTAGATGAGGCACTGGGAATACAGAAGTGAATGAGGTAGACATAGTTCCTGCCCTCTTTGGATCTATATGGTAGGGGAGATATACATTAAAGAGGCATATGTTTGAATGAACATATAATTACATACTTCTGTAAGCACCATGGAGAAGAAGATCAGAGGCCAAAACGGTGGAGGTGAGGGTTATTTTAGATTGTGTGGTCAGGGAAACATCTGTTGGTAACTATCATTTAGGTTGAGACTTGACTGATGAGAAGGAATCAATCAGGCAAGAATCGGGGGAAGAAGAGTATGATGGTCCTGAAGAGGAACACAAGAAGAGAAAGGAAGCAAGGCTGGCTTGGAGAATGAGCAGAGAGACTTACAGTGAAGATGGACAGGTAGAGGAGGGGTAGTTTGGCAAGTATCTGCTGTCTTGAAGATCACAGCAGGGCAGCCCTGGTAGGTAAGGAGTTTGAAGAAGAAGGGGCAGGACTATTTAAGTTTTTCAAGGATTACCCTAGTTGCTATGGGTTGGGAGGACAGGAGGGCAGGCTAGGAGAAGGGGCAAAAGGTCATTGAGGTTGTCCACCAGACCGAGCAGTGGGGATACCAGGGTGGTGGTACTGAGGGTAGGACACAGTGGGGAGATTTGAAAGCCTTTTTGGTTGTTGAGTTGATGGAATTATTTTCCTTGTAGTAATGAATTAGATTTGGCAGTGAGAGACGGGAAATATCAAAAATGACCTCTAGGTTCTGCTTTGAACAACTGGCTGATGGCTGGGAAGTTTTGTTTCTATATTTCCTCCAGAGGTTTACTTACACCATCAGAACTGAAACAATGGATTTAAAATGGAGTGACTCAATCCATCATTCAGCTGTGGCTCCCTAGCTCCCCTAACTTTGTTTAGTTTTATAGTCTTACACTCTAATTTTCATATTACCCAACAGTTTCTTTTTAATACCTGGCCTTGCAGACCTTACATCTTTTTTTTCTTGTTTTATTCATTCTAACTTTTATTTTCATTAGTATAAGAAATGTATTTAAAGGAGTAAGCTTGTTTTGCTGTTACCATTCTAATTTAGTGAAGTTTACAAGTGAGACTGTATTGGTCACCAGAACACATGATGTGAACAGCCAGGCTATTAACTAGAGCTGGGGAGATTCCTGACACCTCCCTCCCTAGCTCATCCTCTGAAATAATATTGCAAAAATATTCCCTCCAACAGTCTACCTGACCTATAGCCCAATGAGTTGTGTGGAGGAGGAAATCATTCATGTTCCCAACTTTTATGAAGAAAATTTATTGCTTAAGTTAATCTCAGGAATACACATTTTTGGTTGAATATTTTACTTTTGGCCCATTTTTTATCTTTTAAGTGTGACCTTAAAAGTTGGACAAAATAACTGTATTTACATAGAGCTGCTCTAAATCATATGGGAGCTTATTTTTTTACTGTATATTTTTAGCTACATATGTCATAAATGAATATATTCCCAATGTAGAAATTGAAATCAAGAATTATGTGAGACAGTTACCGGTAAAATATGTAAATTCTCTTTAATCTATCTACCTATCCATCCTCTATTATACTCTTTGATTGCTATGCAACCTGCTTGTTACCCATAAAATGTTTTGAAGATCTTTTCATGTTTATACATCAATGCTAACTCATTCCTTTTTAATAATTGGAAAATATTTCGATGTCTGCATGTGCTATAATTTTTAACCATTCTTCCTTTTAAAGGATATGAAGAGCATTTCCAATATTTTGCTGTTATGAATAATTCAGATGTTCTTTTCTATACATGTTTCTTGTGTACACATGTATTCTGATAAGATTCATAAAAATTCTGGAAAATCCCATGGACAGAGGAACCTGGTAGGCTGCAGTCCATAGGGTCGCTAAGAGTCGGACACGACTGAGCGACTTCACTTTCACTTTTCACTTTCATGCATTGGAGAAGCAAATGGCAACCCACTCCAGTGTTCTTGCCTGGAAAATCCCAGGGACGGGGGAGCCTGGTGGGCTATGGGGTCTATGGGGTTACAAAGAGTCAGACACGACTGAAGTGACTTAGCAGCGGCAGCGGTAGCATAAAAATTATACTGTTAAGTCAAAAGATATAGGTATTTCATTTCACTAACAGTCTATGTGAGTTCTCAACTTTACATTTATCTAACCATTAACACTGGATATTAATAGTCTTCAAAAATATTTGCCTATTTTGTGAAAGTAAATATCTTATTAGGAGGTACTTGAAGGCCATGTGAATATTCATCTCAGTGTCTCATCATGCTTTTGTCCACTCATTGCAGCATTCTTCCAAGGCCCTTAAACTTGCCTAAGTTGGTTGTTTTCTATCTATCTCATTTCTTTCATACTGATTAATTGGAATTAATGGTGCCAGTGGTAAAGAATCTGCCTGCCATTGCAGGAGATGCAGCTTCCATCCCTGGGTTGGGAAGATCCTCTGGAGAAGGAACGGCAACCTACTCCAGTATTCTTGCTGCAAAATTCCATGGACAGAAGAGCTTGGTGGGCTACAGTCCAAGGGGTTGCAAAGAGTCAGACATGACTGAGTATATGCATGCCCCATGACTATAAAAAAGAGTAGACTCTTCTCCTTCACTGATGGATTGGTTGATAGAAGTATGCACTTGTGGATATTTTCAGCTTTCTCTTACGGTACTTGCTAACTCTCGGTATCATGTTGGTATTTAGCCTTAGATGGAGTTTACCACATGTTTTGGGCTGCATTCCCAAGCAACCTGACTGCAGAAGACCCAGGCCTGGCATGCCGGGGGGCCGCTACTAGCCTCACACCATCCACAGGCTGGGCCTCAATCAGAAGAACTGGGCCCCAGATATGGGCCCGACCCTCCAGCACCACCCATTTTCACCGCTACTTGATTTGACTGGTGAGTTGTTACACACTCTTTAGCAGAGTCCAACTTCCATGGCCACCGTCTTGCTGTCTGTATCAGCCATTCACCTGTGGATATTTATTTTAGTTTATGGGTTATAATTTGATACTATCATTATTTATCTTGTCACTCAAATTATTCCAGCTTCGGCCATTGGGAGCTCCTCCAGGTTGACTCCTGAGTTCCTTTGACATGGCCCCATCAGTTGTTAAATGCATCTTTACTATTCTGGCCCCACAAGATGTTCTGGGTGTGTCTTATACATTCCCTGCCACAGGCCTGGAATCAATACTTTCTCCAAAGCACCATGGTTCCATTTAGAAAATAGTATTTGGAACCAATATCTGGGCTCTAGGTATGCTAATCGCTGCTGGGTTCTCATTGCTTCTAGGCCCTCTCAGCAGACAGAGCTGGGAAATATGTCTGGACACCAACCTGTCCGTGTGCACATACCTGTATTTCTTTGTCTAACAAGGAATCCACACTAGAATCTTCGGTTCAATCCAATACAACTGAGTTTATTCTACTCTTTGCTTTCCTTATTTGAAACTTTTTCTCCAAAAGTGAAAAACCTGGATCTCATTATCCACAATGTATTTATGTATTTTTTCAATCTTAATATAAACACAAGTAGTACCATGGACTTACTCGGTTAGAAAAACTCTTGGATATTACTTGGTATAGTTCCTTCATTTTACAGATGAGAAAACCCAGGCCTCTGGTGATTCAGTTGCCAAAGGAAAGAAGCAAATTACTAGAAGGAAAGAATTATAAATGTTAGGATTTATAATTTTAATATTGTATATATTTCACAGGAGAGTTTAGAAAGAGCAGGAAATGTAATGTCAGGTAACTGCTAAGAAGAAGCATTAATTCACTTTTTCTCCCACTATTGATATACAAGTAAATCCATTCTGATTAAAAAAGTGAGACATTTGGTCAGCATGGCTTGTGTATATAGAATGGCCAAAGGCCAGAAGAATAAGACACAGTACTCACATGGTGTTAAGACAGCCTCTAGAAAATGGAAAAACTGAGTTGTTCCATCACCATATCTAGTTTCTATAATTATGAATACATTGATGTCCTCAGAGTTTATTGAAATTCATAGATCTTATTACATGAAGTTGATGCAAAGGAAGAATTTTCTTCTCTCTGTCACAAATACCAACATCTTGTCTTTTGTGACTATATTTCAGTCACAGAGGCTGAAATCTAAAGTTGAGTTGCACAGACTATTAAGCTTCCTGGAAAACCACTTCTTTGTAAGCCTGAAAATTGACTGCTATATGCCACATGTTGGAACCCGATCATTAAACCCCTTCTGTGTTCTGTCTCCTCTCTGTTATGGGGATTGAGACTTGGGATCTCTGTGTTAACGATGCCTCGGGATCTTCATTTTTCTTTGAGCAGCTCAGTGCTAGACTGGAAAAGAGGAGGAGTTGGCCCTCGTTGTCAAGGTGGCAACGGGAAAGACGTGCCACCTTGGGAACTGAAGCTTGGGGCTTCTTTTTCTGTCAAACAATGTCATGTGTGACAGTCAGGGTCTCAGATTTGTTAGTCGTATAACATATGTACTAAACTTAAATCCACATATGTTATTTCTGTAGGCAAATATTTCCAAGAAATTAACTTGGAACTCAACTCACAGGTTGGTGACACGCTGTTGAGTTCTTGTGTCTATGGTAGGATATAATTGCTAAGAACTGTATTTGATAATTCCTAAATTTTATTCAGACTCTGAACACATTTTATCCTTGCAAGAGCAAGGACAACAAGAGCAAACCCTTGTTATTGTTGCTGTTAGTCGCTAAGTCATGTCCAACTCTTTGGGATCCCATGGACTATACCCTGCCAGGGTTCTCTGTCCATGGGATTTACAGGCAAGAATATTGGAGTGGGTTGTCACTTCCTTCTCCAGGGGGTCTTCCTAACTCAGGGATCGAACCTATAACTCCTGCCTTGCAGGTAAATTCTTTACCGCTGAGCCATTTGAGAAACAGAACAAGCCTTAGGAAATGGCAGATTGAGTCACTGCCTTGGGCTTTGATGACCAAAGTGAAGCTGGTAAGTAGGATTCTTCATGGATGGGAAGAACATAGGAACCCAAGTGAAGTTAAAAAAATCTTCATGCATCTACAATAAATCTCACAAATTATCTTCAAAGCAATTATTCCTATTTCAGACCTCTTTATTTGCCCTTCTAAATTTTTTTCTCCTTTCATTTGTTCTTGTTATATATTTTATCTTCATTTATAATCAAATATTTAAATGGAGATTAGTGTACAGAGTGGTTGTAAGTAACATACTCTGGGGACATGAATTAGTCACGTTCTTTTACCTTGACTCAAAGTGTTTATAGATATTAAATTAAGAGGGTTGGGAAGTATATGGTTTAGTGATTTAAGGGACTAGAAATTATTTCTGAATGGCTTGATTGAAAAAGAGGTCTATAAAAATTGTCATGTCATAAAACATTGACAGGATTATTGCTTAAATAGTCATGAGACAAAATTTCTTACACAGGAGAAGTAGTGACCTTCTCAAAGAGAATCTTCACATTGCAGAAGACTTTACAATAAAATCTTTTAAGAAAATGTATGAATTTTTCATGTTTGAAATTTTGCTGAACTCTTTTTCTTATTTATCAAGGGCAAAAGTATTTCTCAGAAGACATCTTTACTTTCAATCCAACAAAGTCAAAATACTTATAACAAAATAAATAAGTTTAAGGCAAAATACAGATACTTTATTTGTAGGAATTTGTAGGAATTCACCAAGAAGAATTGTAGGGGGTGAGGAAGAACTGCAATAATAATGGAATGAACTGAAACTGGTCTTCCAAATAAATTTTCTCTTTTCATATCTGTGAAAATGAGAATGATTCTTTTTAAACTTACAAGGATTCAGACTGCTTAAATTGTTTGCATAACTAACATCAAAGGGCCTCATGGTGAAAAGAGTCCCCAGAGTATGTCTAAATGACATTCTGAAATGAGCGCTATAAATTTTGCTGCATTACTGATCTTCTCATTTTTGATCCACTTCACATTTGAAATGAGAAATTAAGTTAAATAAAAACATTTGTAAAAACAGTTTACCTGTGGATGGAGTATAGATTCTTAGAAGAGTCAGAGCTGATAGGCCAAAATTAATGGAAAATATTCAGGAAGAGAATTTTTTTAAGACCTGAAAGGGGAAAAAACAAAAACAAAAACTTCACCTAAGAATTAAAATCCTGGGGATGAGAAATCACGTGACCATTGAATTTCTTTTTTTTTCAATCATATGAACTAGTTTAGAATGTTTCTTGGAAATTTCCTTTTCAATAGACCTAAGTGAGTGAAACTTAAACAATTTATATGAAAATGGGTTTGCCAAGGTTCTAGCATTTTAAAATAAAATCTAATTCACTATCATAATTTTTCTGTATTTTAAAATGGTACTCTCTGTGAATATGAATAAACATGCAGTATTAAAATGATCTATGAGAAATCACTCCTGAATCTGGACAATATTCTCGGTGGCTCAAGAGATTCTTTATGAATATTACATTTTTATATGTGTTTATTTTAATGCTAGTCTAAAAAAGTGACTGTTCAATAACATTTGGATGACTTTTTAATAACCAAACATCCTATGTTAACCTCTTATTTCTATTTATATTTAGGACCGCATTAAAGCCAAGCAGTTCTGCTTTGATCGTTAAGAGAAACTGAACAGAGGGCATAGATGATGTATTCAGGGCAAGGGAAGTCCAAGTGGTACACAGAAAGATTTCTTAAGAAGTGGGTTGAGTCAGTCATCAAAAACCTGCACTGTAAAACTCAAAAGGAATCTAGCACCTTCTGGTTCAAGATGGTGATCAGAGCACACTTGAGAGCCAATTAAAATAGCAGTATTGGAGTTTGGATAAAACACTGTTCTCAACCTTCAAAAATAGATAGAATAAAGGGGCAACACTGAAGCTAAGTTATTTCAGCAAAATTTGAAAAATTGTGTGAAGAGTGTTGACTGGTGATGGCAGGCCAAAGAAGCTACACCCTAAAACACAGGCAGACTGAGGCATGAAGAAGGTAAGCAACAGGGAAGGCATAAGGCTGAAAGTAGGGGAACAACTGTCCAGTTTGCTTGGGACTGTCTTGATTCTAGAGCTCAAAGTCCTATATTCCAGGAAACCCCTCGATTCCAGGCAAACTAGGACAGGTCACTCTAACCGAAAGCATAGGGTGTTACATAAAATTCCCATATAGACTGACCTGTTTTCCCACTTTCTCCCTCCAGAATTGTACATTGAAAGAGAAAAAAGAAATATACTAAACAGGGTTGGTCTCTGAGTTTTAGATGTTTGGATAATTTTAACTGGCTTTATATCCCGTGGTATTTTATAATTTTTTTAAAAACTAGTTGTAAGATATAGATCTTATGATATAAATTGTACTTTAGTTTTTATAATAATATATAAATATTTATGCATAATTTTATTATCTATGAAATACATGTATTTATTGTATAAATTTATTTATATAAATATGTAATTATAAAAATATAAAGCCATCAAAACCTTCAAAATCAGGGGAAAAAAACAATTTTGTGTTATAGCCATAGTAATCATGTTAAAGCAGTGATTTAACAACAGCATGTGCAGCTTAGAAAAGTATTTCAATTTTAATTTCATTTATGTATTTTTCATTTGTGCTTAATTACTACATCTTTCTAATTTTATAGATGGATTCAAAATATATATCTTAGGGACTTATATGTGCTTTTATGTACATTTTTGGTTGGTTGTTTAGTAGCTCAGTTGTGTCTGACTCTTTCTGCAACCCCACGGACTATAGTCCACCAGGCTCCTCTGTTCTTGGGATTTTCCAGGCAAGAATACTGGAGTGGGTTGTCATTTCCTTCTCCAAGGGATCTTCCCAACCCAGGGGTTGAACCTGCGTCTCCTGCACCGAAGGCAGACTCTTTACCATCTGAGGCACCACGTATTTATACTTAAGTATATACTGTAAACATTTAAATAGTGTTAGAAAGAATTTATATATTGAAATATGTGAGTTTTATTTTTTTAAGGGAGCTTGTATACTGCCTAGTTTTTTCCTCTCTTTATTTAGGTAGCCTGACAACTTGACTCCACTAAACTTGATCTCATTTAGTTTTCCAGCATTTTTGTCCCATGTTAAGCCGAACTTCAGCACCCACCTGTGTAACAGAATAGCAGGTGGTTTCTTGTAACGGGACTGTACTGCAGGTCACATCACAAGTCCTTATTAAATAAGTCAGATTTGAAGCTTCTTAGTCCATACTATGCAGTGTTAGGCCATAAATCACCAAATGTACCCAAGAGATAAGACAAGAGTGAGACAAGCAGCGTCTTCTATTATCACCTAATGAGGATGGACATCCCATAGTTTATGTTGCTTCAAAAAACTATTCCACTCTGGACCAGAGATCACAAGCATGCACACATCCTTAAATATGAGTTTTCCTAGGGAGTCTCAATAGACGCTCCAGTCCAGGAAGCCAAGCAGTCTGTGTGCTACGTTTTATCCCAGTATTCAGGGCAAGGTTGATGGAATGAGGGCAGGAAAATCGCTCTCATCCCCTCTGGGGGTTTCTTGTGCCCCCGTGATGATACAACAGTGTGAAGCAAACAAAAAACACAGTGTGATGTTTTCGAATCCATCAATCATGGCAACAAAAACTTCATCAAAGAACATTTTTGAAGTTAAAAAAACCAATAAAATCTATTGATACACTGCCTGTGATCTTCAGAATATAAGGCATATTTTTAGGTTTGGGATTTCAATGAATTAGGGTAAGTGGGTGGCTGCTCAGTAAAATTTGTGTGGCTGGGAGCTTACACCACTTGGTGTTATTTTGACTGCTAGGTACTATTTAAGTAGTCACACATTCGTTCTCTTGCAAAATAGAAGCTATTTTTTTTTTAAATTAACAGTAATGTAGTTACAGAAACAAAATTATGGGAAAGAATTATACAACCTGCTATAGACTGAATTTCTCCTAAAATTCTTATGTTGAAGATCTAACTCCTAGTGTGACAGGTTTGGAGGGAGGGCTTTAAGGAGGTGGTTAATGCTAAACGAGGACACGAGGTGGGGTCCTAATTTGATGTCACTGGTGGCCTTAAGGATTAGGAACATCTCTCTTCTCTCTCCCTCAGCCGTGTGAGGACTCACGGGGCAGGTGGTCATTTGCAAGCCAGGGAGGGAGTTCTCACCAGAAACCACACTGGCCTTGATCTTGGACTCCTAGCCTACAGAGCTGTGAGACATACATCTCTGTTGTTTAAGCCAGCTACTCTATGGAATTTTGGTAGTGTAGGCTGAGCAGGGTAATACACCTTCTTCAAACACGTTTTCAATAAGCGTCTAGTACTAGATTCAAACTACTTCTACACATCCATGTGCAATTCACAGATGCTTCCATTATGTCTCACTCCCATGTCCCATGAAAACACGTAGGGCTCTGCAGCTAACAATTTCCACTTGAGTACAAGCAGCTTCCGAACACTGAGTTTCCTCTAAGTCTCTTAATTCCAAATTCATAATGAAAGGCTTGTCCAATATATAGTAATATTAGGATAACAAAATGGTGGGTGCAAAATTTTTTTTTTTTTTCACAAGCTGGGTTGCTTTACCTTGAAATTTGTTATCCTTGAACTATCACTCTTATTTATAGGGAGGACTTAGGGTTAATCCATGGGCTGATTTAGAGTGATGGGGATACTGGGGTGTTGGAAGAAACGATGCTTATTTTCACAAGCAGCTCTGCCCTTGTTGCCCCAAGAAGAGTAATCTTGGGTCTGGTCCACCTGGATTTACTGAAAACCTATTAACAGGGATGACTGGAATGTAGAGGTGTCACTTGATGTTTCATCTATTTTCTACTTCCAGCCTCAGGTTTCAGAGACTATAATGATGGCAGTCACTTACACATCTACTAATCTTGAAGCACAATATCATTAATGTAAGTTAGAAATTCTCTTTTAATTGATAGAACACTAGGTCAAATTCAGGGATATGTGATTTTTACTATGGATCACATAAGTAACATACTTTTGTGCCATAAATTTAAACATCTATATGAATAAAACTGTTGATAAATTTCACTTATCACAATACCTGACACCTAATAAGTGTAATTACTTATTGTTAAAGTTGTAGGTAATCATGCAGAAATCTTCAACAGTGGAATTTTAGTATCAATGAACTAATTACATGTTCCTTTACATCCCTAACAAAATCACTTTGGAAACATTTATATTAGAATAGATACATTTTGCAGTAAGATTTGTATTTTTGTGTTCTTCCTGTTGATAATAAATCCATAAGCATATTTGTATATATACATTTTCAAAAGACTAAGCTTGATGATCAGCCTAAAGCAGAAGTTTGTTTTGATTATTGCCAACAGTGGTCTTAAAAGGGTGGAGATTTTAGAAATACTCAACTGCATATTTTTGCAGTGTGTGTGATATTTGTTGGTCTTCTCAATTGAAATCAGAAAACAAATATTATCAAAAGCCTGTTAAATAAAAGGTGCATATATTCAGATAATTCCTGTGCTTATCTGGGTAAAGAGACTTAAATACATAAAAATAATAATATGTGAAGGGCTGGAGGTTCAGACCTAGGTCGCATGTGAATCACAGCAGTAGAAGGTCCACACTAAGCTTGGGAGAATGGAGAACAGCCGGCATGGATGGCCTGACCCACACCGAGAGCAGGAAGTGAACTTTAAGGCACAGCACAGAATTGCAAGACTTAACATCCTCACCATCTGCCTCCTCTCTCTGAGCAGATGACTTTCCTTGTACTCTATGCCGCACAGAACAACTATCACATGGAAGCACCTTCACACTCCTGGTGCTCATATGGCAGAGAATCTGCCTGCAACGTGGGAGACCTGGATTCAGTCCCTGGGTTGGGAAGATCCCCTGGAGAAGGGAACGGCCACCCACTCCAGTATTCTTGCCTGGAGAATTCCATGGGCAGGGGAACCTGGTAGACACAACTGAGGAACGTTCACTTTCACCTTCTTGTCTACTAGGATCACTTTGTGTTCCAAACAGTGATTGAAGAAGATTCACACTGAGATGTGTAATGATAACATTTTTTAAATTTCACAGAAAAAAAAAATCAGACAGGTGCTATCAGTATGGAAATACAAGCAAAAATTCCAGGTAACGTATCGTGTTAATTATTAGATTAGCGGTCTTCAGAGAAGCCGAACCAATAGGATGTATATATATATATATATATATATATATATATGGGGGGGGGCTTACTGTAAGGAAGTGGCCCATGTGATTAGGGTGGTGGCGAGTCTCTGGGACAGCTGATGTTTCACTTTTAAGGCAGTCAGGCAGAAGAATCCTCTCTTACTCAGGAGAAAGTTTGCCTTTTTGTTCTATTCAGAACTGCACGAGGATGGGGCCCATAAACACGAGGGTGCTTTATCCAGCCTACTGATTTAAATGTTAGTCTAACCTGAAAGTGTCCTCACGAAAACACACAGAATAACATTTGACCAGATATCTGGGCACTCCCCTGCCCAATTTCATTGACATATAAAATTAACCATCATATGCACAAAGGCCAGCTTCATGTTTTTTCTCCACTATACTACACATGAGAATACAATAACTAAAATTGCGAGGGAAAATATAAAAGAATTTTATATCCTCACAAGATGTTATTCACATGTGATAGAAATAGAAAGAATATTTTAGTTATGCAAAGGCTCAAAAAGTAACCCTGTAAGTGTCCTGATAAATCTACTCAAATCTACTCATTCCAGCCAAGATATTTATGAATAAAATCCCAGACTCATCAATATAAACTACAGGGCAAAAAAAAAAAAAAAAGAACTATATGAAAAGACACTGCAGATAAATGATTAATGTTCTCAAAAGTACAGGAAAAGACTTTGAACATCCATAAGAATGGCATCAAATCTTCAAAACAAGAAAAAACAATTCCTGTAAAGACTAAAATGATATTTAATACTATAAATAATCAAAGAAAGCCAAATAAAATAAAAAACATCTTTACATATCAAATAGGGACAATTAAAATGTTGATAACCCTCAAATATTGTGAAGTAAGACCTCTCATTCATTAATGATGGGAATATTTTTTTTTGAAAGAAACTGCCAAATGAATTAAAAGTCATTAAAAATGTTCCAATCATTTTATTGAACATTTCCATTTTTAGCAATTGGTCTCAATAAAATAATTCAAGGTATGTACAGAGATGTACATACAAGGATACTATGGGGGGATGAAAGATTAGAACCAACCTAACTTCCAATACAAGAATGATGATTTACAAGGGCCCATTCATATAAGGGAATATTATGCAGGTCCTGCAACTCAAGCTTAATTAATGATCTGCCAGACCACTTGCTCTACAGTATAAAATGAAAGAGATAAAATATAAGTCCAAATAATGAAGATCTCAACTTTATTAAATATACTTGGAGAGAAAATTTAAGGAACTGGAAGGCTATATACCAAGATGTTACTGTCTTCAATTATAGTAAATAAAATTAAAACTATGTAACCTTTCTTCTTTGCATTATTCTATACTTTCCAACATTTCTTCAGTGAACTTTTATTAAAAAAATCAAACAAAGTTTAGTTACCGAAAACCATTTATAAACAGTCTATTAAAATTTTATTTTATTAAAAAATCTAGCAAATATTGTTTATAAAAGCAAATTACTTGTCCCATGGATAAACCTATAAAGGAGCAAAAATTATTTTACACCACTACTGAATAAGGGATTAAAGTATAAATTAGCAAAAATGTTGTGGAAATTAATCTAGAAATGTGTAAAAAAAATAGCTTCAAAAGCATTTATCCTTTTTGATCTAGCAATTCAATGTACTGGAAAGCATTAAAAAAATGCACTGAAATATTTATATGCCTGGATGTTGATTGCAAATTGTTTGAGACAACCCAACTGGTAACAGTAAAGGAATGGTGAGATAAAAATGGATTCATTTCTTGTAATATTGGTCACTCATTAGAGATCATGTTGTCAAAAATTATTCAGTGATCCTGGAAGACAATCATGGTATAATAGTAAGTAAAAACTACAGGCTATGAAATTAAAATGGGATTAAGGTATTTAAATATGTATTAATAAATAAAAGAAGAAAAACACTCCATAATATATTTACTAGTCCTTTCTGGATAACGAAATTATAGATAATTTTTTCAAAGTCTTATATAATACTGTCTATTTTTAAAAGCAATACTTTGGCCATCTAATTCAAAGAGTTGAACCATTGGAAAAGACCCGGATGCTGGGGAAGATTTAGAGCAAGAGGAGAAGCGGGGTGACAGGATGAAATGGTTGGATGGCATCACCGACTCAATGGATATGACTTTGAGCAAACTCCAGGAGATAGTGAAGGACAGGGAAGCTGGCGTGCTGCAGTCCATGGGATGGCAAAGGGTTGGATGCAACTTAGTGACTGAACAGCAACGAATATAAACATAGAGCAAGAACAAAATCTTTTAAGAAACTTTCAATGGCTTAAATGATATCTCCAAATTCCTTAACACGTCACACAGGTTCTGAATAACCTCCACATGAGGTACCCATCACTGTCCATTGGTACTTCGTTCTATAATTTTGCTGATAAATCTGCAGTTCTCTGAGCAAAATGGGTTCTCCTGATTCATGCCTTTGTGTTAGGTTGTTTTGCCTCCAAGAATAACTTCCACTCTTTCAATCTTCTGGTTAATGGTTAAATGAACTCATTAAACATCAGATTAAGTATCCCCTTCTCGGAAAGCTTTCTAGATTCTTTCAGATAGATAAATGCCCTTAGTCTTGGCTCTAATATTACAGTCTTTCCTCTTCTTTTACAGCACTAATCACGTTGTCTGAAGATTACTTCTTTCTCTGCTCTTTTCACTAGTATGTAAAAGATTTGAAAAAGTACGATGAGGGTCTTCCAAACATCTACAGCAGCTTGAAGGTTCTGTAGGTACTCTGTTATAGAAACTTAATTAAGCAGTTCTGAATTAATGGATTACTGATCACACATGCTTTAAATTTCTAAAAACATAATCCCCCATCAAACGCATCATCAGCAAAAACATTTCACAAAGATTAATTGTTTGACTAGAATTGCCTACAATGTGCCGTGTAAATGCGTTGTCTGTTTATTCTCATTTTATTTTGGCCTCTGTCTTCTGGTAGCTGTTTAGGGCCCCTCCAAGGTCAGCGCCAGGAGAGGATGGGGCGTAAAAGTCGTACTGGCTTAGGACTCTGATCATCTTCGTTAGTGACCTCTAGGTCTAATAGACCCTGAACGCTGACTTTTTCACTTAAATGTTCTTTGGGGTTTGCTGGAGACTGCTCCTTCCCTCCCTGCCAATCCCCACCCATCTGAGGATCCCTCATCATGCTTTTAAAAATAGTCAGCATGATCCCTCACCAGGTTGTCAGCCTGGAGATGGCTTTTCTAACTAACTACTTGCACCCAGGCCCCCAAATCTGATGATCTGTCTGTGGAAAGACATGCTCTTAGGCAGAGTCCTTTGAAAGATAACCCAAGGCCTTACCCTCTGTAGGCCCCGCTTCTCTCTACGGGAGGCACACATACAGCTTTCTCTCAATAGCGACCCCTCCTGCGGCCGTTCTCTTTACCCTGACAGCCCGGTGCTCACCTCTTTAGCCACAGCCTCTTTCCTAGCGAATGAGCCAAGTCAGTCTCTGAAGAGTCAGATGTTAGTCTGACTCTACCAAACTCTGGGCTTACCTGGTAACTCAAACGGTAAAGATCCACCTGCTAATGCTGGAGGCTCAGGTTTGGTCCCTGGATCAGGAAGATCCCCTGGAGAGGGAAATGGCAGCCCACCCCAGTATTCTTGCCTGGGAAATCCCGTGGACAGAGCAACCTGACAGGCTACAGTCCATGGGGTTGCAAAGAGTCAGACAGGACTGAGCAAAATGTGTCTTTTTTTGGGTCAAAACACACCCCCCCACACACACACAAACTACCAAACTCCAGGGTAACTGAGCTCTTCATGTGCTTCTCTTTCAAGAATCAGGGGGAAAACAGCTATCAGATCTTAACATTCTGCTTTTGTCCATAAATCTGTAGTTCAGAATGATCATGAAAGGAAAGTCCTTTGTTAACGGTTTTGTTTGAGAACACATGAGATTTCCTGGTGGTTAGCTGAATGCGGAAAGAAATACATTCACTTTACCAAAGGCAAAATCAGAACAGAAACTCATAGACAACAATTTATTTTTGAAATAGAAGGAAAAATGATAATGTAGTAGAGAGAGTAATACCTATCATATATTGGGCTTCCCTGGGCTTCTCTGCTTTTTCCACTCTCTCCTGTGATCATGCTGGGGCTGTGAGACTGGTTCTGGCAAATGGACTGAAGACAGTTCAGTATGGTGGAAACTGTTCTGGTTCTTTCTCACCCATGTGGCTCCATCTTATTATTCCTCATCTGAATGAATCTGTGAGACTGAGTTCCCTTTCAGTTAGCCCTGGATGTGTAATATGAACAAGAAATGGGTCTATTGTGCTAAGGAAGCTACTGAAGTAAGAGGGTTTATATGTAACTGTGGATATCTTAATCCATCTTGACTTATTTGAGTTGAACCAGTGAACTGGTCTTCATTCCAATAGTACTTAGCTAGAATTTGACCTGCTTTCCTTCCTTGTGTTTACATCAGATGCCTCCTGGTTTTTTCCCTTTCTTCCTTCCTCTTGGGATTGCATTGACTCATCTTTTCTTCCTTCATGGTTTTCTCTCAGAACTCTAGTCATCAAGACCCATCAAAACTTTCACGTACCACTCTTGATGACCCTACCACACTGTTTGCCATCTTTTTCATAATGCCTAGATGCTCCTAGATAATGCCTAGCTAATTCCTCATTGCCTTATGGCCTTGCTTATCTTGTGGGCCACACCACACATCTTTGACTATTTGCTCAGAAACCTATTGTTCAGAGACCTGTTACTCATGAATGTAATCTGAACTCTCCTTAGGCTGACATTCAGTGTCTGTTATATCAGTACTGATGACTCTTTGCAGTTACAACTATCGTTATTTCCCCATATGTCCCTGCTGCCTCATGTCAGGCTGAACGTCCCTCGTAAGCTATGTAACTTTATGCCTTTGCTCATATTAGCTGCTCCCCATCCAGTCAATGCAAACCCCCATTCTCCAGAGGGCTTCCCCTCACTAGGCCTTGAGGGTCCCTCCTTCTTCTGAACCCATTCTACGGATATCTAAAGCATTTACCTGATTACCTAACTGTGCACTGCTTTTTTCACATTTTAGGCTTCCAAAACTTGCCAAGAAAACAGTGGTTTTCGTCTTTAATAATTCCCTATAGATGTCTGTATTCAGACTCTAAAGAATAATCATTTCATCAATCCTGTGCTTTAATAACAGTCTCAAGAAGTAAAGTATGTAAATCAAATCTAATTTTCTCATTGTAAGCATCAATCAGTGTTTTGGAAAAGGTAGATACCTATTAAATAGTACTGAATTATAAATGTTCATTACAACATTCTATTTCTTATTTTAATTAGGAGCATGCTTTTTCTTTTAATTGTTCTGTTAGGTACCTAAAACTTCAGACTTATCAAAATAGTTCATGATTTGGTCTCTCTGAACGAAGTCAAGATGTATAAACTTATTTCAAACTCACTTGCATCACTGTCAAGTTACTAGGTGAAACATATTCTCTAAGTAGTCAAACACTATTGGTTGAACCGTGCACCCCAAAAAGATTTGTTGAAATCCTCACCCCCAGTCCCTCAGAATGTGACTTGCTTTGGAAACAGAGTCATTGAAGATGTAACTCATTAAGAGATGTAATTTGTTAAGACGGGGCCTTAATCCAATATAACTGGTCTCCTTATAAGAGAGAGACTTACAGGGAGAAGACGGCAGCTTGAAGACAGAGGCAGATATTGGGGTGATGTCATCCAACAACCAGGCGATGCTGGGAACTGTCAGCAACAGTCAGGATCCAGGAGACAGGCAGGGAGCACACTGTCCCTCGGAACCCTCACGAGGGACCAACTCTGCCAACAGCTTGGCTTTAGCTTTTAGCTTCTAGAACTGTGAGAGAGTATCTGTTGTTTTAAGCCACGTGGTTTGTGGTACTTTGTTAAGGGAGCCCTGGGAACCTCATATTCCAAGTACTCAACAGAACTCCTTTTAAAATAGATTTTCGATCACAGGGGCCGGGAGCTATGCACCAAATCCTGGCCCTTTTCTGTTTTTATAAATAAAGAATTATTGAAACGCACAGCAAGGCCCATCACTCTTGGTCACGGCTGCTTATGTGCTCCGAAGGCAGAGCTGAGTCGCTGTGGAGAAGCTTCCTCTCAAAGCTTAAAATATGTCCTGCTTGGTCCTTTACAGAAAATGTTTGCCAGTTCTTGCTATTTCCTACTAAGTCTTCAATTAAAAGACTGCACATGTGTAACAGTCTAACTCTAGACTTTCATTTAACCCTCAAAACTGAAATCCATTCTCGTTCTCTGTATGAGTCAGGGCATGCTGTGCCCCAGTAACAAACATCTCCCAAATCTCATCATTTTAACTTGGTAAAGGTCTATTTTTCACTCAAATAATTTCCACCTGGGTCTTGGAGATGACTCAGTGCAGCATTCAGAGCGTGTGTGCTTTAGTTGCTGAGTTGTGTCCGACTCTGGACTGTAGCCCACCAGGCTCCTCTGTCCATGGGATTCTCCAGGCAAGAATACTGGAGCGGGTTGCCATCCCCTTCTCCAGGGGATCCTCCTGACCCAGGAATCTAGCCCAGGTCTCCTGCATGGCAGGCGGTCTCCTTACCGACTGAGCCACAGGGAAGCCCCAGGTGACAGTGTAGGCCACTTCAGTGTCAAGTTTTCACCACCTGATACTCCTGTGTCAACCCTGCAGATTTAGGGAGGCTGGAGAATTGTTCAAGATCTTTTCATGCCTCTGGCTAGAACCACACATTCATTACATGGTCTTGTCTAACAGAAACGTAGGAGAACAAATAGAATATTTATACACACCACTGTCTCCATCATGCTAACACTTTGATAGTGTATTGATTGCATAATATTAGCACTTCAGTGACTCCCAGAACCCAAAATATATTGTCTTCTTACGTCAGTATTGTTGAAGAGTCACAGGTGCTGTTCTACTTTTAATAAGGTAATTCCTTACGCATCACTAGGTACCATTCATAAACTTGTGATCTTTCAAAATGGTAGGAGAGTTTATGAAACACCATAAATAATGTTTTTTTTAACCTTTTGCTCTTGCCAGAGAAATACCTTGTGCAATTTCCAGTGCATTAAAATTAACAACTCAGTGAAGAAACATAGCCATCGGAATATATGCAGCTTGGACACCAGGCTCCACCTGTGTTCAGATGATTTTAGTCTTCTCTGCCTTCTTCATTCATGTGAAAGGAACGGGCTCACACTTTGCTGTGTACCTAGAAAGAGAAATTATGCATGTAGTTATGTAGTTTTTTCCCATATGGGTGTGTAGGGTTTTTGTTGGACACCAGCAAGTAGATTAAAGAAAATAAAACATCACGAAAAGACAAATCTGTCTAATCCCAGCTGTTACCCCCTCACTGGAGCAGCATCAGGGAGTGACATGAGGGGTCAGGAGGGTGCTAATCTGTCTACCCTTTGCCTGTAGAAAGTCATCAAGAAAAGATGGCAGCAGGTGCTTAGAAGGGAAAGGGTCTTGAACAGAGTTGATGCCCTTGGTGTCCCGATACCGTGACTGCTGAGCTTGTTGCCTTGTGGTGGCAGGGTCTGTCCAGGGGTTCTGGGGGCTAGGTGACTCCTCACCCCCCGCCTGCCCACCTTTGGCCCTCCCAGGCTGGTACCCCAGCCCGGCACGCCCTGCCCCAGTCTGCGCCTCTGCCAGGCTGGGACCGAGCTCTCGTTCCCCTCGAGGGCCAGCCAGCATGGCAGATCTGGAAAAGACGCCATGGTGCCTCCTGCAGTGTTTCTCCCACCCTCACCAACATCCCTTTGCTGTGTAAGCCAAGGGGATGGATGGGCTGCCATGGGATCTCTGCCTTCACGTAACAGGTTTGTTTTTGCTTATCCACCGAGGCCTGATTATTTTCTTCCAGTCACCTTGGTGACATCTTGGCATTGAGGTTTATCTGAAATGTGATTGTTGCTCTTTGATTACTTCTAGACAAGTCAATGGGGCTATTTAAAAAGTGAGTGAGAGTCAGGGTTTTTGTTTCATCTTGTTTTGAAGATAGTCAATCAATTCACTTAAAAACTTAAGTTTATGCCTCAATTTTTCTCATAAAGGCCTCGAAAGCATGGTAGAATCACTTGAATTATTAAATGATGTAAATACGCTTATCATGGTAAAATGTAAATAAAACCAAGAAAAAAATGTTTTAGAAAAAAGAAGCAGAACTTCATCACATGTAGGATGATCCTGTATGATGATATCACATAAATAAGTGTTAAGTCTATAGCTACTTACTGTGTATTCATGATTCTCACAAAAGAGGGCTTTTAAAACATAAAATCAAATCCTGTAATCAGTACTGCAATATAGATTTGAACCACTGAACTCAACAGCTTTTTTAAAAAAAAATGTATACATTTATGGAGCAAAAAAAAAACAAACAAAAAAAAACCCTCTATTTTCAGCAGTGGATGAAATTAGTTACACTTATAGGAATCTGACTAATCACATTTGCACTATTATAAGAAATCAACCTTTTCCCAACTCACAAATTAACTCATGTCAGTCTTGGAACCTATAGGACCAAAATTTTATTTCTACAGTTTGTGGTTTCCCTGGTGGCTCAGTGGTCTGCCTGATACTGCAGGAGATGTGGGTCCGATCCCTGGGTGGGGAAGATCCCTTGGAGAAGGAAATGGCAGCCCACTCCAATATTCTTGCCTGGGGAATCCCATGGACAGAGGAGCCTGGTGGGCTGCTGTCCACGGGATCGCAAAAGAGTCGGACACACAGCTACTAAAAAGAACACAGTTTGCAGTCTGTTCACATACAGAATCTCATCTATTTGCACTGATTCCTACAATAGTCTCAGGAGGGAGGTATTTTGATCTCCATTTTGCAGGATAAGAAACTGAGGCTTCATAGAGTTAGTGGTCCCCTGGGAGCACAGGACCATGAGTGATCCGGGAGCCTGCCTCTGACTCAGTGCTCCAGAGGCTCAAAGAATAGGAAAAACAACATGACTGTCTTAATTAGCAATCGGAGCTCTCAGTTCATCAAAGTGTTCAGGTATTCTCCCCATCAGTCTTCATAAACGGCTCTCTCTACTCAGGAATTACTCTGCCGTACTGCTTGCCGAAGACGTCTCATACCTGATGCCCATTTTACTCTAGGCACTCATCTGCCTGACTGCTCCAAGTATCCTGATCTTGACTTAGGTTGGTTTCACTGGAACAGAATAAGGTAGGCTTTTGATTTACTTTAGGCACATTTTAGATGTAAAGTTTATCATCTCAAAAACAGTGAAGTAACTCATCTGATCACTTCTAATGAAAAAGACTATGGGAGTTTCATTTTGGAAAAGATTAATGTTTATTTTGTTTAAATATGCATAAGATTATTTGACGTTTTCCCTTTTTTCCAAGTGCCTTGTGAATGTAAAAGCAAAAAAGTAATTTTTCTATGGAATCAATATTATCTCAAGATAAATGTGTAATTATAATTGGAAATTTTCAGAAATGTAATAAAATAATAATAAAATGTTTATTAGCATTTAAAATATATAAAAATCTAGAACTCAACATCTTTGAATCCACAATCCTGATTTTTGATGTGTCTTGGGAAATTTTTCCTTAACCTTGGCTATCAAAAAGCTTGCTTCCCTGGTGGCTAAGCAGTCAAGAATCTGCCTGCCAATGCAGGAGACGTGGGTTCAATTCCTGGTCTGGGAAGATTCCCTAGAGGAAACGGCAACCCACTGCAGTATTCTTGCCTGGAAAATCCCATGGACAGAGGAGCCTGGAGGCTACAGTCTGTAGGGTCGCAAAAGAGTCAGACATGACTTAGCAACCAAGCAACAACAACACATCGGGAAGCTTCAAGTCTAATTTATAGCCTAATTTGCATCAGCTATAGGTTAATGCTCTTCTCCATTTCTTCTACAAGATTTTACTGATATTTTGAGCGTTATGTTGATGAGATACATGCTTTAATTATAATTTGCCCTAATTCCATTTTGGAAGGTGATGTGATTTGTTCAACATTATTTCAATGTTTATTGAGCACTTACTGTCTATTGAGATCTGTGGGTACAAATTTAAGTAAAACATAGCTTCTGCCCTCAAGAAAATTATGAACTTGCAATCAGACAAATAAGTAAATATGCACACAAATAGCACATGCATAAATATAAACATAAGGTCCAGAATCCTGCACGTGTCTAATACATACTAGATGTAAAAAACAATTAACAGATCCCCCCATCTCTTATCAATAGATACTTATTTGCTGAGTGAATAAGTGAATAAGTTAATGCTTGGCTAGAAAAATAATAAAACATAAAGAAATAAAAATAAAATTTCAGAGAAAAACTGTTAGATGTTTGAAATCTGGGAGAAGATGTTAGCTAACTGGAAGGGTGACCTCAAGAGACAGAACACAGAGTTCTCATGTGCTCCTGGCCCCACCGAGTCTGTGTGAATGAACCCTTGGAATGCAGATCAGTTCATGGTGCCCCAGGATCCCTCCCTACCTCCCTGCAGTAGACATCGTCCAGGGTCCCTGTGGACCTCACTCACCTTGAGCATGCAATGTGAAATCTGGAGAGAATTCTCTAAATAACCTCAAAGATCTCATTCTCAGGTCACATTCAACTAGGGCACGAAATGGGGCATTGGTACACAATTCTTTATCTGCTATTCTATGAGGACCTACTCTATGAAAGATCCTTTGAGATGGGGGGAAAAAGACAAGAACAGATAAAAAGCCATTCAGCCTCAAATGGGCATTGATGGTTCTGACCACCTGGATCAGTAGTGTTGCATACTTTTACAAAAAAGTGGTGATGTCTTCCAGATATGTGAAGCCATGCTAAAAATTGATTTGGAAAGAAGAAAAAAAAGTACTTATGGAAGCTCTGAATGCTTTCGGAACATCTACTGCTGAAAGCACAGAGGAGGTTATTTATTAAACAGAACTGATGTCATCGAAAGCATCTCCTATCTTCTGGAAATGAGCAAGGGAGTTCTTTCTCAGCAGCAAGCCAATGAAGAAGGAATTGTGCATTTCATTAGGCATTTTATAAACCTACAGTCTGTCTTCTGAGAGACCTATATGGGGTAAAGTTTTTCTTTCTTTTGCTATCTTATCTTCAGAATGGGGAAAGTTGAGGCAAATAAAGCAAAGAGCTTTGCAAAGGCACTACAGAGTGGGCTAAACTGAGCTCCTCCTATCCCCACTAGTTATCAATGCTGCCAGTGGTAGTAGCGCTCTTTGCCACACAGATTTCAGCTTGTGAATGTGTTGCAAAACTTGGGTAAGATTTGGTAGAACAGTCCAATCTTGTTTGTACAATAAAAGTAAGTGAAGGTTGAAAATATTTGGGCAACCAAAAATCATCCCAATAAACCCAACTTTACCCTGTTCACCATGTCTCCCAAATTCTTTAGGCCTTTTGTTGTTACTGTTCAATCGTTAGGTCATGTCCAACTCTGCAACCCCATAGGCAGTAGCACACCAGGCCTCCCTGTCCTTCACTATTGCCCAGAGTTTGCTCAAATTCATATCCATTAAGTCGTGACGCTATCTAAACATCTCATCATCTGCAACACCCTTCTCCTTTTGCCTTCCATCTTTCCCAGCATCAGGGTCTTTTCCAATGAGTTAGCTCTTCACATCAGGTGATCAAAGTATTGGAGCTTCAGCTTCAGTCTTTCTAATGAATATTCAGGGATGATTTCCTTTAGGACTAACTGGTTTGAGCTCCTTGCAGTCCAAGGGACTCTCAACAGTCTTTTCCAGCTGCACTGCAGGCAGATTCTTTACCTTCTGAGTCACCAGGGAAGCCCCAGTAGGCTTTTACTGAAATGCAATAGTTTCTTTTAAAAACCATCAATACGTGAATGGCCTAATGTGTTCACAGGGCATAGAGGTACAGAAAGAACCAAGGAAACAGATGCCACGTTGAACGCTTCTTTGAAAGGAACTTGAATTGGGGACAATTGAAAAGATCACAGAGGGTTAGGAGTTAGCCCCTAAGCTATACCTCAAACTACTGTGCACTGAAGCTTCACTGACTCTAATCTGAGGCACTAAAGAACAGCCCAGAAAAGATAAATAAAAGCCATAAATTCTCTTGGGTTGTTTCTGAATGGGTTTTTTACAATGTGCCCCACAAAGGGTAATGGTAAACAGCCAGGCCTAGCCTCTTCTTCCTCTGCCTCCTGCTTCCTAAGCCCCGGGGCTGGAGGAAGATGCAGACACAGGCTTTCTGCCTTCAAACACCCTCTGCAGGTGAAAAAGCTCTCTCTTAGATCTGACTGTTTTTCCATACTTACTTTAGCACATATTGGCATGATTTTTTAAGGTCTTATTTGTGTGACCACTCTTTCTGGCTTTTTGAAATTCTCTCTGTTTATATTTTCTGAGTCTTCATCAGAGCCAGACATTGGGGAACTTGTCAAGTCTGTAATAGTTCTTGACTATAACAAAGCTCTAAGCAAAATTTTAGGTGGAAAAGGATAATTTGGCACTCTTGGGTCCTCATTTCTAGAACCTCTCTTTTCTTGCCATGATATTTGCCCTTCTTGATTTCCCTTTCTTTCTCTCCTCCATCAGTCACCATTCTGAACCCAAATACCACCCCCCACCACAAGGCCCTGTGATACCCAGCTTTCCTTTCCTTGACAGGCCCCCTGGTGCTTGGGTGCCCTACCCTGGCCAGACTTCATGGCAGGAGTTAGGAGCTGCTCCCATTAGAGACTTCTTTGTATCTCAGTGCCTCTTAAAGAAAATCAGTCCCCTGAATATTCATTGGAAGGACTGATGCTGAAGCTGAAACTCGGATACTTTGGCCATCTGATAGGAAGAGCTGACTCATTAGGAAAGACCCTGATGCTGGGAAAGACTGAGGGCAGGAGAAGAAGGGGATGCCAGAGGAAACAGATGTTTGGATGGTATCACTGACTCAATGGACATGAGTTTGAGCAAACTCCGGGAGATGGTGAAGGACAGGGAAGCTGGCATGCTGCAGTTCAAGGGGCTGTAAAGAGTTGGACACGCCTGAGCAACTGAGCAAGGCCCATGGTGCCTGCTTTGCTTTCCTGTGTGGAGGAACCTGCCCTCATCAGGGACTCCCCTTTCTCCCCTCAGTGGCCTGCACCTCGGCAGGGGCCTCCTGGAGACTGTAAACCAAGGGTCATGGGGAGAGCTTGTCAAAGAGAAGGACACGCTCCTCTAAGTCCTGAGCTTTTGATTCTTTAGGTTCTGGATCGGGGCTGGAACCTTTACATTGAAAATGAGTCCCAGGTCATTCTTATGCAATCAGAAATCAAATAAGCATTTCAGATGGCGGCTTATACTCCCAGGAGAGCTCAAGCAGGATGGGTTTAGCTAGGCAGGCGGAGAAGGTGAAACCCCTCTGGTGCTATTTGTTTAAATAACTAAAGCTTTCAGGAGGCCCAGGGCCCGGGGCAAGCAAACCTCTTCCGGGAATAACTTGTTGTGGGGCCTGAAGGCCCCCATTCGGCTTCTGCTTTGTTTACTAAAGGGAGCTCTGGAGGATGGTAGAGATAGGGTGCGGTGGAAAGTGGCCCAGGTGCAGCCTGCTGATAGCCAATCAAGAGGCCTCTACATGGAAAACTCCTCTCTGAGTCACTGAACACATCTTTTTGAAACATTGTTTTGAAAAATGTTTTGTTTTTTTTTTAGGGGAAAAATGTTTCCAAGCTGACAGTAATGTACCCACCTATTTGTGTAGTTCAGCCCTTCTCAAACTTTTTGGTCTCAGAAAATCTATGCTCGGTGACCAGAAAATGATCAGTGACCTCAAAGAGCTTTATACAGGGCAGGTTGTATCTACCAATATTTCCTGTGTTAAAAATTAAAGTGGAGAAAATTTTTCAACATTTGTTAATTCATTTAAGATAATAATAAACCATTTCAATCAGTATAAGTAATATATTTTATGGAAAATAACTGTATTTTCCAAAACAAAAACAACAAGGGAGAAGAATAGCAATGTTTTACATTTTCACAAATCTCTGTCGTGTCTGGCCTAAGAGCAGAGAGCTGTATTCTCATATCTGCTTCTTCATTCAGTCAAATGAGATGACTGGGATACCGGAGGTCACACAGCCTTTGGGAAATATCACCACACACCCATATGGGACAATGAAATTTACAAAAGTAAATAACATCTTGTGGGCCCCCTGAAAGGCTGTAAGGATGCTTGGCACACACTTTGAGAACCACTGGATAGTTTGTCCTTCTCTTTCCATCTTGATTCTTGGTTGTCATACGGACAGGGTTTTATGTAGTGATATACTGGAATTTGGCCACCTGATGCAAAGTCCTAACTCACTGGAGAAGAACCAGATGCTGGGAAAGATTGAAGGCAAAAGAAGGTGGGCAGCAGAAGATGAGATGATTATATAGCATCACTGACTCAATGGACTTGAGTCTGAGCAAACTCCAGGATACAGTGAAGGGCAGAGGAGCCTGGCATGCTGCAGTCCATGGGGTCGCAAAGGGTCTGACATGACGTAGTGATTGAACAGCAACAATGCTGGAATATTATTCTTTGTGAACAAAATGTACCAATAGTGGTTCTTAATACTGCTCTTGAGAATATTTCAAAGGAAACATGTTGAAGCTGCATGTGAATAGTCTTCTTTTGCAAAAGTTCATGCATTAAATAATCTTATCAATTGAATTTAGTCTCTTGTTTTTTCTTTCAAGGCAACATTTTTTTTTCAGAAAGCCTGCACTTATGGGAATAAGAAAAGGAATCTCGGGATTGGTATGTAGCAGAATGTGTGACACGTTAACGACCTGGGGACATGATTTGATTTGGGAAATGAGCAGTTTTGATGAGTTATTGGGACTGGTGTGTCGTCGTGGAACAGCAGCTGGATTTAGCTTGTCAAGTAAATGTCAGATATTGATGAATGTCCCTTATGGAGTGTGCACTGAAGATGAAGCATATAAAGGTAAAGGAAGCCTGTCATTGACTTTGTGAGTATTACAATGTGTGTGTGTGTGTGTGTGTGTTGAAGGGTGGTGATGCAATGGTACACAGTACTATGAGATATTCACAGATAAGACCTTCCAAAGCAGGACATACACATTACATCTCTGTGTAGCCCTCCATTCACAGTTATGTCTGTTGCACTGTAGCTCATAAATGTCCAGAAAGGATTAAACAACCTAAATTCCAGGTTCCTACCCTGAAAGTGGGGGTATATGTTAATCAGATGATATCATCCTAAAGCAACATAAAGGGAATCCAGTGGTCTTTGTCAAGCTGGGGAGGTTATTTTTTTAATTACAATAAACACTTTATAGAGCAAACACTGCAGGATAACGAACCTCCGTAAATTCCAACTTGCCATAGATTTGTATAGTTGCAGATTAGAAACAGCACTACATGCAGCTCTAGAAAACCCAGCACAATACTCGAAGTGTACCCGATGAGTTAACTGTGTAAAAAATCTCTGTATCCACTGAACTAACTGCCTAAGGAAACGATGGCTTCAATGCAGAAGAGTGTAGAGGGTAAACCAGAGGAGAGAGAGTGGTTGGTGGGGGAGAGAATCCCAGGAGATAAAATGACAACAGAAAGTGAGGATGAGGTGAGGACCCAGCTGGAGACTTAAATCATCCTTGTTTGCCAATGGCTTAGCTCAGTATTCCGTTAGTTTAACAGTTTGTACTAAATGTGGGTTATCAATCGTGACTCGTTTCCTTTCAGTTGACCGAGTACAGGCTACCTGGTTCACATAATGCATTAGACACGGGGGATGAAAGTGCATCAGACACCCCTCCTGCCCTCAGGATGTGCGGGTGCAGGAGGTGGGGGGGCTCCAGGCAGCACAGTGCTGCAGCAGGAAGGGCTCAGGGGATCTGAAGGTAAGCGAGGCCCCTGGTTCAACTCGGACTAGGCTGGCAGACCAGTGGGGAGAACTGGAAGAAGGGTGGCCAGGCCGAGGGGCCGTCGGTGCGGTCAGCCAGGGTGTGGACAGCCTGCTGGGGCTTTTACTGCAGGTAAGAGAGCGCTGATGGTGCCTAAGGCAGGAGGCAGTAGACAGAGAGGAGAAGTGTGAGCAAGATGGGCAGGATGACTGTGACAGCGGGCTGGAGGGCAGGTGGGAAGGGGCTGGGGGGCTGGGGATTCCAGCTTGTGCGCCCGGGTGAATAGTGATGATGTGACTGGACGAGGCAAGGAAAAGGGAAGAGAAACAGGGGGGTGTGATCATTATTTTGGTGTATTTACTATAATTTGTGATAAATATTTTTATTCCTCACATAAGAGTTACTTAAAAGGAGATCTGAAAATCAAATATGATAAAGTCAAACCAGAGGCTCCTCTGTTATCTGTTTATTCCCAGAGGATTAAATTTCTAAAAAAAAATATTTAATACTATTTCCTTTTGAGATGCAATGCTTGATAATATATTTCCGGGCTATCATTCTTATTCTATTTTTCTCTTTCACAGTAGAATGCAGTCAGTCAAGGTTAAAATCTAGGGAATAAAGAATCAAATTTTTAGCAGGTTTGGCAATCTTCATCCTCATCTCTATTGTATTAAGTATATGAGAGTTGTTATGTGTCACTATCAATGGTATCTATTTTCATCTGTATTTATTAAACTTTTATTTTTGTATTTATTTAAAATTTTATTTATTATTCTCTCATTTGCAGTAAGGTGACTTTTTTTCTTTCTGAACACTGTCTTGCTTAGGTAGTCTTTTAAAAAAACCAAATTATATATTGCATATTAATATGTATATTTGTATACAAATAGGTAACATCCTCTATGTACTGAATTTCATTTCCCTCTTTTTTCTTCCTGAGACAACCACTAGCCTTAAGTTTACATTTTTTTTCTCTTGTATATTTTACTTTAACAGCAAGTCCTTGTGTGCACAATCTTTTTTTTCTTTTTTTGCTTTATATAAATCCTATGGCATTGGGCTTACCCTTCAGCAAGTTGCTTTTCCTTCTCAAATATATTTCTGATATTGGTCAGTATTAACCCATGTAGTTTATTCATGTTTACTGCTGTATAATATTCCACTATACCATTATGTGGCTATACTAAAATGTCTTTATACATCTAATTTCAGTACTCATTAGCTTTTCTATTTTAAACAGCAAAAATATTATTATTATTTTGGTATATTTATTAAAATTTGTGATTGAATAACTCTTTTTTCCCCTTATATATAAGCTACCTTTTGATTATTAATAAAACTGTTAATAAAATTATTAATAGATTTAATGAGCATTCTGCTACACATTTCTTTGCACACATGGGCTATCATTTCTCTAGGGCATATACCAGAAGCATTATTGCTGAACTTAGGATACAAACACCCTCAGGTTGACTCAGTATAATCACGTTATGTCTAACATGGTTGATCTAGTTATACTCCCACCAGAAATGTATGAGAGTCCTCTTACATTTAGGTTGGTCAAATATTAACATTTTACCAGTCTGATGGGCAGGAAAGCATACAGATTCTTTACCTATTCTTTCCTGCTCCCTTAAGCAGCTTTCATACTTTTTTTTTTTAGCTTTCATACTTTCAAAAAAGATTTTTACATCTGGAGAAAAAAAAAGATATAATAAAAAGTCCAGGCTAGTATGTTTTTAAGATTGATATTTTCTCTTACTGCTAAATACAGTGTTCATTTTAGTGTTCAAATGCTATACAATCCATTCTTTTTATGACCAATTACAGAAAATAATATGTCTTTGTGGGTGCAAATAGCTACCTTCCAATGAGGCCTTTGCATACTTTCAAAAGATGGGAAAATGTAATCCGCAACTCCTGCCTTCAGTAAAACATGTGTATGAGCCTTTCTTGAGGCCTCATTTACTGCAACTGACGAAAGCCAGGGTATATTGTGTGAGGGTTTCCCTGGTGGCTCAGTGGTAAAGACTATTTGCAGTGCAGGAGACTGGGATTTGATCCCTGGACTGGGAAGATCTCCTAGGAAACGGCAACCCACTCCAGTGTTCTTGCCTGGGAAACCCCACGAACAGGGGAGCCTGGTGGGTTACAGTCCTCGGGGTCACAACAGTTGAATATGACTTAGCAACTAAACGATTACCACCACATTGTGCAAAGTTGGAAAACAATGAGATATTCAGGAATCTTTTATAGTAAGTTGAGTAACTGTAATTAAGAAAATTTTTGAAAATATAATGGCCTCAAAGCACAAAAAAATGTCTACTAAATAATAACTAAAAAAACCTGAGGCGGCTAAATTGAGAGTAAAAACAGATATAAATACATCAGCAGCATAGCAAGTAAATATTCCTTAAAGAGGAAGAGGGGGCTGTTTTTGGTAACTTTGGGCTGTAAAAAAATCTTAAAGTCAGACAACAAGGAAAAGGACCTTTGCTGAGGCAGTATTTGCTGTTCACTTCCCCCAAGCTAAAGTTGTATATGTGAGTAACGATTTATCAGCAGTTACAAGTTTAATTCAGGGGGAAAAAAATCTCAAGCATTAAATGTACATGCGGAAGATACCTGCATAATTATCTGCTCAGGAAATAAGCTGATTTAAAGCAAAAAGAAAAAGTAAAGACCTTAAAGTAGTAAAAATACCGACTGGGCATTTAATTAATTGCCTTTTCAAAAAGAAAAGCAGCATTTAAAGATTAAACAGTAAGGTAATTCTATTCTTTGTTAAATATTTCAGTGAAAGAAAGTCTTAGTGATTCTTAACTATAATTATAATTTATAAAATAAAAAGCAAGAGGAACATACTGAAGTAGTTACAGCAGTTATGTGGTATTCACCACCAGCCCTCTGCCATCATAATTCATACATATGCAAATACATAATCTAATAAACCAACATTGCTACACACATGTGCGCGCGCACACACACACACATACACACAGCAAATGTGCTATAATATTTTGGAGGGAAATGCAAGGAAATAGTTGCACAAATTCTGACATTGCAAGACTGAAGTAACTAGAATGGCAAGGTAGTTTATTCATTTTCTATTGCGTATCCATTAATACATTACACAACTTAGTTCAGATGATGTTCCAAGTATTGTTAATCAAGTTTCATTTCTTGATATTGCATCCACATTTCAATCTGCTTATCTTGCTCTCCACTCTTCAATTTCTCTCCTGCTTGTATCACCCATCTCAAATTATTTAAAGAAATAATCATTATATTTTTATAATACTGTACTTTTAATTTTCTATCATACTATATTTAAGTCATTTCTAGCCCTATTAGGAAGAGATTTAATATTTTGAAGGTCAAAAATATTGCCTGGTATGCTAATATGAAATATATGCAATAATGTTCAAAAACACCTTCCTTCAATTAAAAAAGTTGAAACTAGTGGTTTAAATTCAAAATGCAAAAGAAATGTCTTCCACGGACTGTTTACATATGATATTTTGAATATACATATATTTATCCACAGAGAATTTTTATATATGGTTATGACAATTTTGTCTAATGATGTAACCAACATCCCACTGGTCAATCACATTAGCATAATTAGGTGTGCTTTAGAATAATTCCATGTAGCATCAGAAATATATTAAATATACACATATGCACTTATATATGTACATATTTTTATAAATTTGCAGGCTACAGCCAAAATAAAATGTTACCTATAAGAGTTCCCTATGTAGAAGAAAATTATATTAATCCTTGTTTCTCTTTTAGACTTCATACAATGTACAAAATAAAAAGGTATCAAAGTTTTGCATATTATTAAAATAATGCTTCTAAAATAATTCTAATTTGAAAAACTTACACTGTTTTATAAACTCTAACATCTGTTCTTATATGAAATAGAAGCGCTAAAAAACTGACCCCTAGAAAAGGAAAAGAAGACTAAAAACTAAAGGATAAAGAGACAGAGTTCCAAAAATACCCAATTGTGTAATTTGAGAGACTGCCATGAAAATCAAGTGAAACCAGGAAAAAAACAGAGAAAATTTTTAAAAGATGTAAACATCCCAGCAGATTTCAACTGACTACAGTGTTAGTAAAGCTTAAGCTTGAGAGCCTCCACTTTCTGGGATCTCTGTGAATTCCAGAGTTGCAGGGTGTTTCCATTGCCTAAATGGGTCTCTGCAAAGGGGAGTCAAGTCTCCAAGTAAGTCCCTGGTAACTTGCTGTGATTTGTGATTCTAGTAAATCTTCACATTTTTCCTTCATTCTGTACTCATAATTTTGTGTCCTTTTACTTAGTGATGCTTGCCAAATGCAGTTGCTAGATGTATTAGACTGCTAGAGAGGTGTCGACTAAAAAAAAAAAAAATCACACATCACAGAACCTGAAAGTTGAGAGTTTCATTTCTGGACCGTACTGAGGACTGCAGCTGAGGAGACAGCCTCTCAAACAGCTCTAAGGAACTGCTCTCAAGAGATAAAGGAGGAACCAGGACACATAGGACTTTTTTCTGCAGAAAAAAATTAAGTAAAAACAACACTTAGTTGAGCATAAAAAGATTGCTGCTAATCACAAAAAATCAGAAATCTTAAGTTAATGATTTCAGTGCTTTCCTATGTATGGGGATGCAAGAGTCTGGGCTTACTAACATTATTCCTTTGATATGAATCTTAACTACCTGGGGCCAATATCGTGGTTTTCTCCATCCTAAATTCCCCACAGGCCGAAATGTAGTGGGTGGCTGCAGCAGCTGATGGCTTGATGGCGGGCAACATTGTTTACTGAAATGGCAGACAACATTCTTTGTCCACAGATGCCATAACAAACACCACAGACCTGGCGGCTTAAAACAGCGAAGATTTGTTTCTTTACAGTTCTGGAAGCCGGAAGCTCTCCTTGGCTTGCACGTGGCTTTCTTCTCCCAGATGTTCGTATGGTCTTCCCTCTGTACTTGGCTGTGTCCACATTGCTCTTCTTAAAAGGACCAGTCATTTGGATCAGGGCCCATCCCAATGACCTCATTGGAACTTAATTAGCTCTTCAAAGACCCTGCCTCCATTCTGAGGTCACATCTGAGGTACTAGGGGTTAAGACTTCAATACAAGAATTTGCATGGAGGGGCACACAATTCAGCCCACAGCACTAGATTTAGCAAATAAAACTCCCAGTTAAATGTGAATTTCAGGTGAACAAGTGAATGGTTTTTTTAGTATTTGTATGTGCCAATGGAGTAGCCATCATAGTCAACCTGGGCTGCAAGGAGATCCAGCCAGTCCATCCTAAAGGAGATCAGTCCTGGGTGTTCATTGGAAGGACTGATGCTGAAGCTGAAACTCCAATACTTTGGCCACCTGATGGGAAGAGCTGACTCATTTGAAAAGACCCTGATGTTGGGAAAGATTCAGGGCAGGAGGAGAAAGGGATGACAGAGGATGAGATGGTTGGATGGCATCACTGACTCAATGGATATGGGTTTGGGTGGACTCTGGGAGCTGGTGATGGACAGGGAGGCCTGGTGTGCTGCGGTTCATGGGGTCACAAAGAGTCGGACATGGCTGAGCGACTGAACTGAACTGAGCTGAAAATAAAATTATTCATTATTTTTCTGAAATTCACATTTGGTTAGGAGTCCTGTATTTTACTTGGACAGAGGAGCCTGGCGGGCTACAGTCCCTGGAGTCGCAGAGTCGGACACGACTGAGCACTCACTCACACACACACACAGGGAAAGGTATTCCATGAAGAAGAAATGCTCAGTGAGGAAAACCTAAGGAATCATTAGAATGGTCTTATTTAAAATACAAGGAAACTTGAAGGAATCTCGAGTGTAATCCCTTTGTCTGGAGCTCAGCATCCCTGAGGCCCAGGGCTCCACCACGGTTGGGAGTCCTTGAGGCCTCATTCTCACCCCAGGCCAAGCCCTTCCCAGGCGGAGGAGGTTACTGGAACCCCTATCCACGTGCTCCCTGCAAGGCAGCTTCCAAGAGCAAGCGGAGGCACAGGGGTGGGTTGAATTCTCGCCCTGTGCGCCCTCACATAGCTCACAGAGCACTCCCGGCCCTGTCTGACGATCCACCCTCTCCCTCCGGGGTCTCTCCAGGCCCCTGCAAATCCACTGGACTTGAAAGAAGCTGTGGAGGGCTGGTTACAGGCTGCTGTTTCCACTCCAGCAGTGCTTCAGTTATAGAGCCCTTGAAGAATCCAGTAAAAGCTCTGGATCTTCCAGGCCCCAAAACTCACAAATGCACCAAGACAGCTGGGCAGCTAACTTTAGGTGAATTATAGGCCTCTGAAGCCTGTTTTGGACACACAGGTTAAGCCCCTTTGCATTACGCTGTGCTGACGCACCTGTATATAGATAGAAGTCACTGCCCTACCAATTCAGGGACGCATTTGTGTCCCCAGGATGGGGTATGCCTTGGCACACAACACGTTCTCAGCGGTGGGGAAGCACGACAAGGCACTTTTGGAGCTGCTCAGTTGCATTTTTAATAAAGGGATATCCTTAAGAAACCAGAGAAGCTCTTTAATAAGGAATTGCAGGCGTCAAGAAGGGCTGACCGGGAAGAGTCTCTGCACGTGGAGAAATTTCCCGGTACGGCTAAAAGCACATCACACCGGGAATGCCCTGTGAATGCTGTTGCTAATAGTGAGGACAACAAGCATTCCGTGTGCGCTCCACGCCAGGCCATGGGCAACGCACTCTGACCTCACCTCGGCGAGGCAGGCACCGCTCTCACCCTCCTTATTCATGTGGACAGCGGGGGCTGAGAGTTTAAACAACTTGCTCAAAGTCCAGCAGGTTGTCTCCTGGGAGGGCATAGACGTCACCTCACTATGCGCCCGCTTCCATGATCAGCCGTCCATCCTTCTCGGAGGTGTGCTTCCAGTTGACCGGGGTTTTGGACAGCAGGCTGACAAGTCTGCTCTGCCCACTCACCACCCTCATTTTTCGTCCTCTCTGCAAATATCCAATGGGGGGAAAACTCCAGAGACTACTTTACAGTTTAGCTCTCAGAGCATCCAGGGGGAAATTTAGGAAGACGCTCCAAAGCCTGGTCACAGCAGAAGAGTTTGAGTCTACTTCTTAAAAGTTATGTGGAATTTACAGTTTCTTTTTCTCCATAACTTTCTTTAAATAAAAAAAGAGAGAGAGAGAGAGATGTGAGTGACTGTCTCAGTGACAGATGTGAGCAAACATGCCCTAACATTTCAGGACTTTAAAAAAAAAAAAAACCACATATATCCCATCCTTTGAAGCAGTGACCTAAGGCAGCTGTTTAGGAGATAGAAAATTCTAAATAAACTGTGACTTGGCTTGATGATGTGGACGAGAATGTGATCCAGCAGTAAGGTCCTTCCAGTCCAACCTCACTGAGCTAACCCAGTTCTCATCTTTCTCCTCCCAGGCAGCACCCTTGCAGAATTGGCTCCTCCCCTACCAGGGTTCTCCGCAAGGATTCCTGCCCTGTGTAAACAATAGAAAAACCCACCCTCTACACGGGGGACCTCACATTTAAAAAAAAAAAAAAAAAGCACAAATTTTAATTCTTCTCTGTCCTTTGGGGAACTCTCTGGTTAAAACCCTTTGCTTATGATCACTCCAGTGTACACTGTGAATTGAAACCTGTTGTGAGTTTAATGTGGTCTAATGAGCTTTGCTTAGGAAAAAACTGTTCTTGGGTCACAGAACCACAGTCTCTGCTGTCACCAGCCAGCTTTTAATTACATGCTTTTGATTACCAGGGCAACGAGGGGAGAGACTGGGTCCTCTGGGTGACCTCATCGCCACCAATGGAAAAACAAGGAAAATAACAGGCATTCCATCTTAGATGGAGTATTACTTTTATCCAAGAGGACGGCACATTTAGAGAATGACTTCCTTAATACTGTTGCCGGATGGAGACTGTTTCCTAATGGGCTCCTGTCTCTTTTCAGACTTTGAACTACTTGAGAAAAGATGAAATTCTCCTCTCTGAAATTCTTTGCTCTGCTAACATGAAAACACACAACACACAAACACACAGGCGTACACTCACATTCCACATTACCTAATACACTGTGCTGAATAAGGATTTCTTTTTCCTTGAACCCACATAGAAATCGCAAATGCTTCAGGAAAGAAACAGGCAACTTAGAAGCTTCCGTAGATCAGGTGTGGGCTTTAATCTCTAGGGAGGCAAGGATCTGGCTTGGAACGCTGAGGTCACAGTTGGCCAGTTGAAGGGAAGGGCTAAATTCTGACCACAGAAGCAGTAGAGAGCCCTGCCTTCAGAGGAAAGGGGAAAGCCCCCGTTGGTCAGAAGGTCTGATGTCCGGTGAGCGGGAGTCCCCGGGGCAGGCTGCCCACGGCTCTCCCCCAGCCCCTGCCCTGGTCTCCGCAGCCCTCACTGGCCCGACATCCACAGGCCAAGGGAACTCGCCTTTCTTTGTGAAACGATCTCTAGGTAGGTGAAACCTGCTTTGCCCACCTATGAGACAGGCCAGAAACGCCAAGTGATGAACACCTCTAAGAGCAACTCTTAGCCAGTGGCTAAGCAGAGTTGGTGCATGTATCAGGTAGCCAAGCTTCCTTAAAAATTGCCCCCAGCCACTTTGTAGACCAACAGTGTTTATTATTATTTCTCATGACTCTGCGGGTAAGAAACTGGGGTGGGGCACCTCTGGGCAGCCTTCACTTTTCGATGGCCTTAGGGCCCAGTCAGAGGGCTGCCAGGCCAAGGCCTCCTTCATGTGTCTGGCACTCGTATAAATCTTAAGTGGCTTCTGTCTCACCACACACGTCTCGTTATTTAGTAGATTTTTCACAGGAGGGCAGCTGTCTTCCTGAGTCCAGGAGAACCAAGGTTTCTGCGTCTCTTACTGGCGCAGAACTTGCCCAGCCTCACTTCCCCCACCTTTCATTCATAAGATTAAGTTATCAGCCAGGCCCGTCTTGGGGGGAGCAAAAAGAGACAGCACTTTTCACCTGAGGGAAGGGGAGGCCTGCAGGCCTGGGAGGCCATCTTTCCCAGGTAGGAGTGTCTGAGCCCATTTCCCAGGTTGGGTCACTGGGAGGGGATTCCACAGCCTGAGCATGAGTGTGGGAACTTACACCTCCTACCTTGACCATGTTTCCTGGGATCATCTCCCGAATAAACTGCTCAAAGGCAATGCCTGGTCTCAGGGTCTGCTTCTGGGGGAACTCAAACCTAGGCACCGGGGATGGAAAGGCATAAACACCAAGTACTCCTATTTCCAGTTGGAAACTGAGCCAGAAGGGGAGGCAGATAAGAGAAACTTAGTCCTCTTTCCCCCAATTTTACAGCCCTCAGGATAAACCCAGCGGATAAGGGTGAGGAATTTAAGAGAAGAAACATTACCGCTGTCTCCTTGTCTCCCCGTGACAGCGCCCTGGGCCCTGGAACACTGGCAGCATCCTGTCCACAGCTGGCTTGGAAAACGGCTCCGTGAATCACTCTAAAAGGCTGGGCAGATTCACTACAAGCCCTGCCCTGCTCCACTGTGGGGTTCAAAAATGTGCCTCCCATCCAGAGCACGATGACTAACAACTTAGATGTGTGATGCTTATGACAGGGGCTTGGTTTATTGTGGCTAATCTCTGAATTGGGACATGTAAATAAAACCCAATTGTACTATGCCTAAGAAGTTGGTGTATTTTTCCATATTTGAACAAACTTTTTTACAAGACGTGAACCTCAATGTTGAGAAAACTAGCTCTGAGTGAATTTGGATGTTAGCTCTCAGGCACTTTGTTCAGTCCCAAGCTGTGTTGTCTCCACTGCCAACCAGGTTCCAGTATGTAGCAGGCACTCAGCAAGTACTTGTTAGGTGAAAGAATCCCTGTATTTTGGGGAGGGGTGACTCATGACACAGATAACACTTCTGTAGTTCTTTATCACTCCCCTCATCATTTTCCAGATAATATAGCAAGGAATACAGGCATGCTAAATAGAGATAATTGTTTTCTGGTACTGATGGATGACTTAAAGTATAGAAAAAACTGACATCTATGTTATTGAGATACAGGAAATAAACTATTAAATATTTAATGCAAAAATTTGAAGGTAAAAAATTAGAAAAAACAGGAAGAGGGATATTTTCAAAAATATTTTCAAAAATAGTTAACACATTGGAAAAGACTGATGCTGGGAAAGATTGAAAGCAAAAGAAGAGGGTGGCAGAGGATGAGATGGTTGGATGGCATCACCAACTCAATGGACATGAGTTTGAGCAAACTCCTGGAGATGGTGAAGGACAGGAGAGTCTGGCGTGCTGCAGTCCATGGGGTCACAGAGTCAAACATGACTTAGCGACTGAACAACAACAGTAAACACAAATCTAAAAAGCAAGTTAAGAACCACCGCTGTGGAAGAGATTCATGCTTTCTCTGCCCTTGATCACTTAGCATTCCACTCTATAAGCTTAATTCATTTTTTTTTTTTTTTGGTAGGAGAAAGGTAATTATGCTGAAGTTGCATAACAGGAAAAACTAGAAGTAATACAGCAAGAAAAAGTGACAGTGATCTTTAAAAAATCACTATGATATATCTTCTTCTCAAGAAGCTTGGGCTTCCCAGGTGGCGCAGTGGTAAAGAATCTGCCTGTCAATGCAGGAGACACAAGAGACGTGAGTTCGATCCCTGGGTCAGGAAGAGCATTTGAAGTAGGAAATGGCAAACTGCTACAATATTCTTGCCTGGGAAATCCCAAGGACAGAGGGTTACAGGCCATGGGAATCACAAAGAGTCAGACACAACTGAGATACTAAGCATAGAAAATCAGTTCAAACACAAAACAGTTTGCAAAGTAGGTTATTCCAATTTGAGGCCTCTCGTTTCACCCAATTCTTTCTCTTGACTCTTCTTATTCCTCGAGTATTTGTCTAGGGTTCATTTTGTCTAGGGTTCATTTATTCTATTCTGATTCATTAAATGCTACTAAACACTTGTTATGTGCCAGCCAGTGGGCCAGGGGCTGCTGGGAGTACGAGGCGAATCAATGGGAAGCGACCTAACCCTCATGGAACTTACAAACAGGGAGAGAAAAAGAATTACAACTATAGAAAATAAATACTTATGAACTGCAATAAATATTGTGCCTAGTTAGGAGTTGCAAAAGTCATTTGCCTAGTTTCAAATTTTGAAGAAGCTTTTATTATATATATATATATATGTAATATGTATACATATGTAATATGTATATACATACATGATATGTATACATATAACATATATATACACCTTAAATTAAAAACTATGCTTTAGTATTAAAGCATTGTATATATATTTAAGTCTTGGCTGTATCTCCCTATGTGCCATTATAGTTCCCAGACAGGCCTAACCAGGTGGCACCCAAAAGACTGGATAGTCTCATTCAACTCCCTCAAAATATCTTTACTACATCCCAGTCCCTGGGTCTTCTATACCGTAATGATTGAAACTATGATAAGTTACTACCAGCTGATGAAGAGCTATTTGTTTACCCTTGTCCAGAGAAGCAATGACACCAACAAAAAGAAGTAAATATTTAATGGAACTTCAGGTTCTAGCTGAGGACCAGCCAGAGGTTATTTTGGGAAGAAAAGAACTGTCTTACACCCTTGAAATAGCATCCTTCGAGCCGATATGGACTCAAGCCTACCTGTAAGGCTTACACGGTGACACAAAACATTCCGTGCTTCTGCTGTGCATTCAGTAGTATCTTTGCGGTCTGAAAAGAGACAACACAGGCTTCCCAAAGGATCTGAGGATGTGATATTTCTGAGGGTGAACTAGCTCCGCAGTAGTTTCTGTACAATGAACCTGCCAAGGCATCTTGAGGGAAGCATGCCTGCCTGACAGAGCTTGGCTGCAGACTTTGGCAGCATCCATGGGATGGAGAGACATTTCACGTTTATTCTTTGGAAATCCCGAGGCAAAAATATTCCTCTCCCTTCCTTTGGGCTCTATGAAATATCCTATTTGACTTCCTCTCCTGCAAGCTGTCTAACTCACACTTTTAAACTCACCTCTCAGATCCATTTCCTCCAGAAAGCTTTTCCGAGGCCAAGATAAACTCTCCTGAATTGTGTTAAACCATGCTCATTACTCTAACACTGCAGTTCTCGGATGTCATGTGTTATTTTCCCCACAAAATGGCCTTAATCTCCCCAATACGATCTGCTTGCAGGTGTTTTTGTGCTTGTATATTTAATTTCAGTTTCTAGTTTGCTTATTACTATTGTTTTTTATGGCACTGAATGCATATTGCTACTCCCAATAAATTGTAAATTAATGTTTTTGCTGTCATAAATGATTATTATGCAACTCACCCATCATCATTATCATCATCTCTGAATGGAGGTGTAATCAGAAGAAACCTTTGAAATTCCTCAGCATCATTTGTGCTCACAAACAGTATTTTATTATATTCTTTGATTTTAAAAGCTTTATGACTTTTGTAAAACTACTGAATGTGCATTGTTAAAATTCAAGCAACATGGAAACATACAAGGAAAGTAAAAATCACCCTGGATTCCACCATTCCACAGAGGAAACTGTGATTAAGATGTTAATAAACATTTTTTCAGACATTTCTCTATTTTACATACACAAGTCAATGTATCATTTTATATCAACAGAGCATAATAATTCACACTCTTTATAAATTATATTTACAGTCAGTATTGAACATCTTTCCATGTCAATGCATTTATAGTCATCATTTCTAATGTTTTTCATAGATCCTTATACACATGCCCTCTATATAACCTTTTGCTGTATTTCTGTAATTTTGCAATTTTTTCTAATCTCAAAGATGCTATAGTGAAGAATGTTATGCGTATTACTTTCTGCGCTTGTGGTATATCTCCTTGGGGTAGATTCTGAGACATGAAAATTACTGGGGAGAAAGAGTGTGCATAGTAATCCAGTAATTACTGTATCTTGATAATCCAGTAATCTTGATACATATTTTGATAGTCATTGAAAAGTGGTTCTAATCAATTCACACCCACAGCATGTGACCATTTTCTACCTTGTCTTTTCTCATAATATCATCATCGTGCCTGAGAATACTTTGGGAGAGCTGCTGATTGCTGAGCTTAGTGAACAAGAAACGAGCAGCCGTCTTTAGACATTGCTAGTCTCGTCAGCAGTGTGGAGGTGATCACCTTCACTTCTCTTGTCACTCTTCTGTTCTATGTTTTCGTTTTCTGAATGAGATGATTTCACTGAATTGTCACACACAAGGATTTTATGACAGTCAATTTATGTGAGCACCTGAACCCATTATACAGCATAATTCATACTTGATAGAAAGTGACAGTTGCTAGCAGATTGCCCCGGCGTTCCTTTAGAGAAGACAATTGCTCAACAGAAATCATTCTGAATCAATTAATCGAGTCACAGCTCAGCTGTTACGCCATGACATTCCGACACCAGGAAAAGGGAGCTACTTGAATATTCTGTGCCACGCCTCGGACCATGTGGTCTTTACACTGTTGGGCTCATTAAGGCCATTAGGGTCTGAACAGGAATCTCATCCACCTAACACCCTTGGCCTCTTGTGGTGGATTTGGGAAAAGCTGGTTCTTTTCCTTTGATTTTTATCCGCTAGAGTGGGTGTTCAATTCAGTCGCTCAGTCGTGTCCGATTCTTTGCGACTCCATGGACTGCAGCACACCAGGCCTCCCTGTCCATCACCAACTCCCAGAGTGTACTCAAACTCATGTCCATTGAGTCGGTGATGCCTTCCAACCATCTCATCCTCTGTCGTCCCCTTTTCCTCCTGCCTTCAATCTTTCCCAGCATGAGGGTCTTTTCAAATGAGTCAGTTCTTCATATTAGGTGGCCAAAGTATTTGGAGTTTCAGCTTCAGCATCAGTCCCTCCAATGAATATTCAGGACTGATTTCCTTTAGGATGGACTGGTTGGATCTCCTTGCAGTCCAAGGGACTGTCAAGAGTCTTCTCCAACACCACAGTTCAAAAGCATCAATTCTTCAGCACTCAGCTTTCTTTATAGTCCAACTTTCTCATGCATACATGACTACTGGAAAAACCATAGCTTTGACTAGACAGATCTTTTTTGGCAAAGTAATGTTTCTGCTTTTTAATGTGCTATCTAGGTTGGTAATAGCTTTTCTTCCAAGGAGCAGGCGTTTTTTAGTTTCATGGATGTAGTCATCATCTGCAGTGATTTTGGATCCCAAGGAAATAAAGTCTCTCACTGTTACCATTGTTTCCCCATCTATTTGAGTGGTTTCCCCATCTATAGAGTGGGTGTAATGAATTTACACACACACACACACACACACACACACACACACACACAGAGGTGTTCCCCAGCTGGTTCAACGGGTAAAGAATCTGCCTGCAATGCAGGAAACACAGGAGACATGAGTTTGATTCCTGGGTCAGGAAGATCCCCTGGAAAAGGGTATGGCAACCCACTCCGGTATTCTTGCATGGAGAATGCCATGGACAGAGGAGCCTGGTTGGCTACAGTCGATGGGGTCACAAAGAGTTGGACACAACTGAAGTGATGGAGCACACACACACAGACACACACACACACACACACACACACACACACATATATATTTCTGTGATAAGAATATGTAACTGAATGAGGGTAATATATGCGGGTCAGGAAGCAACAGTTAGAATTGGACATGGAACAACTGGCTGGTTCCAAACAGGAAAAGGAGTACGTCAAGGCTGTATATTGTCACCCTGCTTACTTAACTTAGATGCAGAATACATCATGAGAAATGCTGAGCTGGAAGAAGCGCAAGCTGGAATCAAGATTGCTGGGAGAAATATCAATAACCTCAGATATGCAGATGACACCACCCTTATGGCAGAAAGTGAAGAGGAACTAAAAAGCCTCTTGATGAAAGTGAAAAAGGAGAGTGAAAAAGTTGGCTTAAAGCTGAACATTCAGAAAACTAAGATCATAGCATCTGGTCCCATCACTTCATGGGAAATAGATGGGGAGACTGGAAAGAGTGTCAGACTTTATTTTTGGGGGCTCCAAAATCACTGCAGATGGTGATTGCAGCCATGAAACTGAAAGACGTTTACTCCTTGGAAGAAAAGCTATGACCAACCTAGACAGCATATTAAAAAGCAGAGACATTACTTTGCCAACAAAGGTCCATCTAGTCAAGGCTATGGTTTTTCCATTGGTCATGTATGGATGTGAGAGTTGGACTGTGAAGAAGGCTGAGCGCTGAAGAATTGATGCTTTTGAACTGTGGTGTTGGAGAAGACTCTTGAGAGTCCCTTGGACTGCAAGGAGATCCAACCAGTCCATCCTAAAGGAGATCAGTCCAGGATGTTCATTGGAAGAACTGATGCTGAAGCTGAAACTCCAATACTTTGGCCACCTCATGAGAAGAGTTGACTCATTGGAAAAGACTCTGATGCTGGGAGGGATTGGGGGCAGGAGAAGGGGATGACAGAGAATGAGACGGCTGGATGACATCACTGACTCGATGGACATGAGGTTGAGTAAACTCCAGGAGTTGGTGATGGAGAGGGAGGCCTGGCATGATGTGATTCATGCGGTCGCAAAGAGTTGGACACGACTGAGCGACTGAACTGAACTGAGCTGAATAGTAATACATGAAAAAAATTTTAAAATCTCTTTCTGGTGTTAATTATGACCTAGGAAAATTAGGATATGTTAATCAGCTATGAAATCTGCCACAAAGCTCTCAGATAAAAGGAGTAAAGAGGTGTTTTTAGAAATGATTGTAGGGATTACAGTAAAAGACACAGGCCAGGGTCTCACAGTTCAATGGATTTTTCTTTCCGTTTTTTGTCAGATCCAGTGTCCTCTTAATCATCATTGGCTTTGCCTACACAACCTTGAAGATAATCTTTATGATCTTAGTCTAGCCAACTCATAACTATGGACCATTCACAATCCCAGTACTTATACCTGGGTACTCTCCTCAGAGACCCTGAATTCCCTGTTCTGGAGTGAGGCCTAGGCAGCAGCATTTTTAAAAGGTGACAACATTAAAATTAAGAAAAATTGATTTAGATGAAGAAAGACACTCAATATGAACGATTAGATGAAAAGTATTTTTGAAATTCCTTCAGTTTTTTTCTGTATTTCATTCAGTCCAACGAGTTAAAAATCTTCCCATTGCTCAAAGTACTTACATACTTTTTATGTTTAAAAACAGCTACACTACCCATAAATTAAGAGAACAGAACTTACAGTGATACGAAACTATTCTATAGGTAATGTCAGCAGTTCCTGTTGCAACTACTGACAGGATAAATCCAGGATATGAGTTCTCAAACGTCATGTGCATATGAGTCACCTGGGGAGTTTATTATTAATAACACTAAGATTACCAAATCAACTTCCTAAATGTTAGGATTTGAGACTGGGAGGGAGTCCGGTGATCTGCTTTTGTAGTCTGTACCCCAGCGATTCTGAATTCAAAGGATCCTGAGCCACACTTTGCAAAACACTAAACTGTAGGGTCTAGACCTGCTAGAGTGGGTATGGTGAATTTAAATAAATGTATATATGCACGTGAGGGCTTCCCAGGTGGCTCACCTGGGAAAGAATCTGCCTGCAATGCAGGAGACCTGGGTTCGATCCCTGGGTTGGGAATATCCCCCGGAGAAGGGCATGGCAACCTACTCCTGTATTCTTGCCTGGAGAATCCCATAGGTGGAGGAGCTACGGTCCCTAGGGTCACAGAGAGTCAGACACAACTGAAGCGACTTTGCATGGACGTATGTACATAAACATATCGGGGCTCTTCAGGTGGCTCTGCTGGTAACGAATGATGAGGTGAGGGACAGGGAAGCCTGGCACGCTGCAGTCCATGGACTTGCAAAGAGTCGGACACGACTTGGCAACTGAACAACAATAACAAAGACCTGTTACAAACTGGATCATGGTTCCCCATTTTGCAGACTTTCTGTAGACTTGGGAGAGCAATATAAGAATTGTGGAAACGTGGAAAGGACTTCAGTATGCTTCCTTTCATTTCCAGCAAACATTCTCATATATACATTCTCACCCATTTTTAATAGCCTTCAGATATCTGCCTCAAGTTCACATAAAGAAGGGAAAAAAATCATATACAGCACAAAGTTTAAAAGGGTAGAGAATACGAGAATGAAGAAAATAGTGCAAATAAATATGGGGCATGTAAATTGATTAGAAGGGATACAGAAAAAAAGAAAACAAATGTTTTTGTTCTATTTGCCAACAGCAGCCAGGAAGGTAAAATTAAATATAAATCATGATGTTTCAGGTAGCCCAAAATTGATGAAACTGACTTATGCAAAACTAAGCATATTGACCCAATTAGAAAGGCTAATGGGCAAACATCGCCTCGGGCATTACCTGCTTCAGGCTTTAAGGATGTTAGTTTGCTACCTCCATGGGCATTCCTGGTGGCTCAGCTGATACAGAATCTAACTGTAATGCAGAAGATCTGGGTTCCATCCCTGGGTTGGGAAGATCCCCTGGAGAAGGGAACAGCTAGCCACTCCAGTATTCGGGCCTGGAGAATTCCATGGACTGCGTAGTCCATGGCGTCACAAAGACTCGGATGCTTCTGAGTAACTTTCACTTTCACTTTCACGGTGCTCTCATCTTTGAATTAGTCCTAACCTAGGCAGTGTGCGCTGCTCTCAGCAGACCCAGGCTTTCTCCAGATGGTTGAAACAGCTACAAGCATTAAATCTTCATGTCATTAAACCTAGTGGAAAAGAGAGTTTGGTTTTCTATCTCCCCCAGTAGACTCATCAAAATGTGTTACTGGCTGTGATTATGAACCCATCACTATGACCAGGTATGAGATTTGCTTATTTGCCTAAAAGCCAACGCGATTCCATCGCTGGAGCTGGCAGAGGACTCAACTCCACTTGGACGCACATGAGCTTACAGGGAAGAAGAGTGATTTGTCTACATGACAGTTTGTTTAGCAAACAGAAGGCAAGGTATGTGGTCTGCTCAGCGATGAAAAACCTTGACTGTCCATTGGATGTAATGTTCACTGGAGATCATTTCCCACAGGCCAGTTGGTGTACTTTAGAGCACATTGAACCATCTGAGAATTTAAGGAACAGGAACTACCACAAGTTTTTTTCCTGTGCAATAAGGGGTGAGTTCTAAAAAGGACTATGGGCTGACAGTCTATCACTGAGCAAATGTGGGATTAATTTAGATTTAACAAAAGATAGAACTTACAATAACTGAAGGTTTCCTGTTTCTCAAAACCCAGAAAATATAAATTGGCATTTCTGTTGACATTTTGAAGCATGACGTGTGCACAGAAGAGTGAGAAGTGATTATTGTGTCAGAGCAGTTTACAGAATTCCCATATATTTCCTGCTCCCTCAACCTCCCAACTTCCAAAGTATTTCCAGAAGACAATTCAAAACAATGCATCTTCCTAATTTATTTTCAATGAATCACTTTAAATAGCGGTTACAAAAATAAATAAGTGAATAAATAGTGGTTACAGCTCAAGTCACATTTTTATGGATTTCTTCATCTACTCTGGCAATCATTTCGGGTCCTTTATCTTCATCTTGTCTGAGTTACTTCTGGTTGGCTTTAAAATTTTCCTTTTGCTGACAACCTCTACAGTTAGCAGCTATTTGTCGAATTCTATTATTACTGGTTCTAAAAATGATTTTAGAGACTTACAGAATATGTAATTATTTATATGCGTTAATATATTAAGATACAACAAGATAAAAAATAAATGAGAGTGATCTAGTAAAATAGGAACAAGCAAGCATCAGGAAAGCAAAACAAATCAAAGGAGAGTTCAGCCTACAGTAGGGTGGCCGCTTCCACTCCAGTATACTTGGGCTTCCCTTGTGGCTCAGCTAGTAAAGAATCCACCTGCAATGTGGGAGACCTGGGTTCAATCCCTGGGTTGGGAAGATCCCCTGGAGGGAACGGCAACCCACTCCAGTATTCTGGCCTGGAGAATTTCGGGACTGTATGGTCCATGGGGTTGCAAAGAGTTAGACACGAATGAGTGACTTTCACTTTCAAGATTGGTAAAGTTTTTAGGAGACCATGGATACAAACGAATTTTTGAGCAGCTATCAGAAAGAGAGAAGGAGTGATTATATACCTGCCTCATAAAATACTTAAAATATCAAGACACAACTTTTCCTGCTAGTGTGTCCTGAAAGGATTTCCTCGCAAGGGTCTTTGCTGAGATCTTGTGTGATGATTCAGTGACTGGAGCCCTCAGTAAGATCAAGAAAGCACATCCAACAACAAATTTCACAGGTTTGTTTCTCAAAATGCGCATACAAGCGGGGTGATGCCATCGTCTCCAAAAACAATCTATTAAAAGAAGTTCTGTGATGCTAAATGGGAAAGGTAGCAAGAGTAGAGTTCAACCTTCTGATGATCCAGATTAATTGCGGAGAAAGTTTAAGCTACTTATAGGACAGAACAAAGTGCAGGCAAGCCCCAGTAAATATTATTTCTCTTCTGGACCTTTTTTTAAATTCATTCTTTAAAAATTTTTTTATTGCAAGTTATTTGCTTTACATTATATTGTGCTGGTTTCTGCCATATAGCAACAAGAATCAGCCACAGGTACACATATGGCACATGGAAACATATATATTACCACATGCAAAAAAGAGGGAGATTTAGGTTTTCAACTTATTCCTTGCTGGTGTGGTGGGATGTGGCTACAGATTTTTCTCTGCCTCATTATGTTTGTCTCTATTAGAGTTTTTTCTTTTTTTTCTTGCTAGATTGTTCCTTTTCTGGTCCTTTGGCTCAAAAGATTAGACTTTTGTAAGGGCTTTAAAAAAATCTGTGTTTGTTGACATCTCTGGGTTGTTAATTTCTATAGCACCCAGTTTGGGAAATATGGGACAAGGTAGGAAATTTAATGTAACATCAATCCTTGAGTGTGAGGTTCCTAGTTGGACTGCCCTTTCCTCTCATCTTTTAGAGGCTTCTTAAGTTTGTTTCATATATAAGGTACAGGGATTTTAGTTGTACTTAGTGGGAGAAATAGGGAAATATATGTCTACTCCATCTTCCTGTGAGTAGAAATGTCCCTATCAAGTCCTTTTGATTTCACCTACTAATTAGAAGAAATCCTTGATTTTCATTAGCATTGGGCTCCCATGTAAGAAGTCTTTAATTCTTGAACACATAATAAAAAAATAGTATACTACAAAATATATCTAATGTTTTCAACATATTTTATATTATCATGTATTATATACAAAACATGGACTTCCCTCATAGCTCAGTTCTTTATTAAGAATCCGCTGGCAATGCAAGAGACCCTGGTTCGATTCCTGGGTTGGGAAGATCCACTGGAGAAGGGATAGGCTATCCACTCCAGTATTCTTGGGCTTCCCTGGTGGCTAAGCTGGTAAGGAATCCACCTGCAATGCGGGAGACCAGGGTTCGATCCCTGGGTTGGGAAGATCCCCTGGAGAAGGGAAAGGCTACCCATTTCAGTTTTCTGTCTGGCCTGGAGAATTCCATGGACTATATAGTCCATAGGGTTGCAAAGAGCCAGACACAACTGAGAGACTTTAAAAAAAAAAAAAATATATATATATATATATATATATACACAAAATACTATAGAGCATATTCTACCACACACACACACACACACACACACACACACACACTCACACACACTCACACACACACCCCAATACAAAACACACTACTGTGGCAGCCATGAGGTGCGAGGTCTTTTGCATTGGGGAGCATAACGTGGATGGCTCCAGCGGCCACCCTCTGGATCCACCACCACCTTCACACCAAGTTCATGCTTCCCGCGGGTCACTCCCAGCCAATGACGGAGCACAATGTGGATTTAACGCAGGCCCATCCCTGAGACCCTTGGGAGTCATCTGATTGGTGACATTGATTCAAAGACTGAACTGAATCTTTCTGGGAACTTTGCTGCATCCCAAGATTCCTACTCCACCCGCCTTCCTTCCTCCCTCCTCTGCAAGCACCAAACCTGCACTGAGGCCTGCAGGCTTTGTCTGCTCACTCTGGTTCTGTCCTCTCTTCCTCGCAGGCAACCTCCTCATGCACAGCTGGCCCCATCTTAGCATATGCATTTTGGAGGGCCCAAGCTAATGCAATTATCAAGCGTTTTATATATCTAAATCTAAGTCTATAATCTAGAGCTAGATATAGATGCTCTATAGATATATAATCCATACTATTATATAATAGATAAAACTATGTATAGGAGTGTCTGTCTGTGTTATGCAGAACAATTTGATAGCTACCAATTTCACTGATATGGAAATTCTGGAGAAGAGGGTGGGATAATGTAGCTGGTGTGAGCACATGCTAAGTCGTTCAGTCACGTCTGACTCTTTGCGACCCCATGGACTGTAGTCCACCAGCCTCCTTTGTCCATGGGATTTTCCAGGCAAGAATCCTGGAGTGGGTTGCCATGCCCTTCTCCAGGGATCTTCCATGCCCAGGGATCAAATCCGCATCTCTTATGTCTCCTGTATTGACAGACGGATTTTTTACCAATAGAGCCACCTAGGAAGTCCCAAAGATTTAGGGCCATGTGTCAAGATACTGAAAGAGTATTTTGGGAAGGCAATCTAAACAGGTGTTTACTCCTTACTCCCCAACCTCCACTTCCAAATACACAATCTTTGTGAAACTTATTACATGCCAGTGAGTAGACCCTGTTTCCAAGAATCCTTCCCAGGGAATTACGGACACAGTGGTCAGAGAAAGAAATGCATTTCTGCATCTCTCTCCGAAATGACCCTTTGTGAAACATCACCATGGATAAATGCTAAGGAAATAAGATTCACAAGAAGGGAAAATCACATTTGCAAAACATTGGATGCCATTTTTCAGCCCAGGTAATCATTTCACTAATAAAGCTTTTATTTCCCTTATTAAAGATTCCCCCCTTCTTCACAAGGCAAAACATGATTCAAAGGAACATTGTCAGTAGCAAAGCTTGTTTAATTTAAATATGATCTTTGTCAAAAACCATAAAAAATATTTTGAGTATTAGCAGTATCTCTAAGTCTCAGGGACAAGCACATGTACAACCAGCCTTAACGTCTGAGTAGAGAAGGTCCTCAGATGAACACGTGGTTTTGTCCTCTCCTCCACCCCTCCAGCATCTTCCTGTTTTCATTCCATCAGTGGGTCTTCCCACCAAACAACATTGCCTCCCTCCAATCACAGTCTTCTCTATGGGGGATATACTTGGTTCTCAGTTCAGTGAACTCTCCTGTTTCAGGGAGGAATATTTAATTGCAGGGTTTCACATTTTCAAAGAAAATGTTTAGACTGGGAGGGATCAGCCATATTAGAGAAATGTGGCTTGCTCAAAAACGAGTGGCATAAATCCCCTGCCTTTCACTGGCAGGGATCTCAGGAAGAAACTCTTTGGCTGTTATTGAAGTAATCCATATTTGATTACTTTTCAAACAAGTGCATGATTTTCTTGGAAGGCTTGATGCATGGTCAAATAAGTCTGCAACTGTATATGTGGTTCACGTGTGTGTGACGTGAGAATCCCATAACACTAGCTGTAAAGTCGGCTTCTAAGTATTTTGCACAGCAATAACGTTTAATTATTTTGCAACTTGCAATTATGACTCTAACTATTCTAAATCCTTTGCCTCGCATTATCATTAGTGACAAAGTTGTACTGTTGCAATTCAGCTCAGGCATGAGCAATGATGCTATTGTTATTATTACTATTATTATCCTCTCCTTGACCAGAGGCTACAGAAGTCACTTGCCTAATAAAGCGAACTACAAATGGCAGGAAGCAAAATATGACCTGCAGGGGCCTGTTTATTGGGAACACACCAAGGTAAAGCAGGAGGAAGCAGCACTGTCTGCAATTATACATCAAGCTCTCATTTTCCATCCCAGCATATCAGAAGTCAACCAATAAATCTCACTTTCTCGTGCATTTCACCAGCTTTATGCTTCAGTTCAGAACTCAGAATTCCCCAACTTGACCTCCCACCCTCCTTCAACTTTTTATTGTAGCTTCATAGCAAAGCTCGTATTATCCTCCTTCTTTAAAAAGGCCCAGTGGAAGTTCCTCTCCCCATCTGCTAGAAACCGGATGTGCTCATTGGCAGGCTGAAGCATAGAACACAGCCATGTATACATTTATTTCCGACGTGAGTATTTTTACTTGACACATTTTGAGGAGAGCAAACTGTTGCACTGAGGCAGATTGATGATTTCCTTGTCAATGGAACGGCAGTGTAAAAGGCTGCAATGACATATTTGTAAAATCTCTGCATGTTTGAAAAAATCCAGATATAGAAGAATACACACTGTTTCCTGTTGTACAGAGTTGAAAACAAGCAAAAAACAAAACAAAACCCAACAACAACAACAACAAAAACCCACCAAAAAAAAAAAAGTCCCCCCAAAACAAACCTAGTATTAGAAGTCAGAGTAGTGGTTACTCCTAGGGTCTAGACTGGGAAGAGGGCGTGAGAGGGGCTTCTGGTGTTGAGCACGTCCTGTTTCTTGATCTGAATTTATGGTTACATGGGTGCGGTCAGTCTGAAGATGCATTGAGCTGTACAGTTAGATTATGCGCACTTTCTGTTTCTATGATACATTTCAACCAGAGGCTGACATTTACACTAAATCACACTAAAAATCTGCTAAAAATCTTCTTCATACAGGTCATCAGAGCAGTGAGTGTTAGTACTTGAGCGTTTGGCTCTAAGAGGACCTGCCTTTAGAACACAGACTGTTCTTGCCGGTTTTTCTCCTTACCATGTCTCATGACTGTTAAATACCAAAACGAGACACTCAAAGTGACCAGCCACACTTGTTCTTCTGAGGACACAAGCCTCACCTGGTAAAATGTACGTGAATAAAATGCAGTGAATTTTCTGCAGAGTACTCTGTGGCTCAGGAAGCTCCGAGAAGAAACCCCAGGGCCTCTGCCCACCCAGAGAGCCATTTTAAAGATTACTGCCAGCCACCCCCAACCCCACTGCTACCCAACGGTTGCGCTGAAGGGGAAAAACCCACACGCGCTGCAAAGCCGGAGAGCAGGAAGTCAGAACGCATGGGTAATGATATTTTACTCAGAGCCGGATTCATACCCTACTTAACTCCATGGGAATTCTCAACAGTTGGTCTTGACAACTCCAGCAATTCTGAGCTTCATTAACCTATTTACAGGTGCTCCGCTTCCGAGCCGCCTATGTTCAGAGGGAAGAAAAAAACCACTTTCAAAATTCTCTGACGCAGCCTGCTGCCTCAGTTCAGAGGTAATTATGACTTTTTTCAGGGCTTTTAGATAGGAAATGAAAGCTTTAGGTGATTCTGAAGTGGTGAGTTTTAAAATTAGTAATCCAATCAAACGTTTAATGTGAAACGCATTGTAATTGGAGAGAGACACCGTAGGTAGTCTTCTTGAACGGTGGGGCAAACCTGCTTAGCCTTTTATTTATGAAATTAAGCTGTGCAACCCCCCTCCCCGAAATATCTAAACCATTGAAGACAGACAAGAGAGAACCAGAGCATTTCCTCATGTCCTTCGTTTATTTCTTAGAATATATGTCGCTATGTTTTTCTGCTGAATCGCAAAGTGTAATTCCTGAGTTAAATTGTTCTGTCCAGTCAAGCTAAGCCCTAGGGAGCAAGTCAACTCTTGTTCAGTGAATTCTATTATGGGCTGCCTTAGAGAATCCCATTATTTCTAAAATGCAAGAACTGCAAAATATTTTGCTGGGCACACTCCTTTTTGAGGCATTTCAGGATTGGCAAATTTCTCAAAACTCTTTTTCCTTGTAAAAGTAGCCTTGAATTCACCCTTCAGAGCGGGTCTGCTATACCATAACTTTGTTGTAACAAGGTCTTTCTCAGGATTCGTGGGAATGAGCTTCCTGGACACAAGCCAAGACCAGCCTGCCTTACGTTAACCTCTATGCTGCCCAGAGAGGGGTTGGAGAGTCTCTTGGCTATTAATCACCACTCTGTTCTAGTTTCCATATATGTCCTTACGAAGAAGCACCTTACAAATAACCTCTCTCTCAGGAATGTTTCAGAGCCAACTCTTCCCTGAGAGTGCATGGTTAGAAGTTTAGATTGTGCTGTGCTATGCTTTGCCGCTCAACTGTATCTGACTCTTTGCGAACCCATGGACTGTAGCCCACCAGGCTCCTCTGTCCATGGGGATTCTCCAGGCAAGAACACTGGAGTGGGTTGCCAGGCCCTCTTCCAGGGGATCTTCCCAACCCAAGCATCGAACCCAGGTCTCCCACACTGCAGGCGGATTCTTTGCCATCTGAGCCCAATAATACTGTAGTGGGTGGACTCTCCCTTCTCCAGGGGATCTTCCCTACCCAGGGGTCAAACCAGGGTCTCCTGAATTGCAGGCAGATTCTTTACCAGCTGAGCTACCAGGGAAGCCCAGAAGCTTAGACTATCCAGGGCAAATGACTGGACCATATTTTTGAGGACTTGGAGGGGAAGTGGTCAATCATACTCTCTTTCCTTGGAGGAAAGATGGATTTTATTTCTTAGCAGAGTGGGGTTTGGGGCACAGGTCTGCTGATTCCTATTCCAGAGATGCTGTCGCCAGATCAGACCCCATCTTGTCATATATGCATTTATTGTTGCAAAACCAATTTATATTGATCTTCTGAAAGCTCAAGTAAGTGATCTCCAAATCCTGAGCACTCACAGGATTACAGGGGTTACCTGTAGTGACAGGTATAAAGGTAAGATTGAATGGAGGCTTGACATTTTTCAGCCAACACCCTGCAAAGATTCCTTGTTGGATTAAAAGAAACATTGAAAAACCTCTGTTCTTTTCTGCTATGCCTTCATATTGCTTTCTTAGTGCTATTTTATTAATTTAACACTGACCCTACATCCTGTACAGACAACTTCTAATATATTTAGTACCGAGTAAAGTAAAACTAGATGGAGAAGTGTTTACCTCACCAAGAGAGATGGCTTTTGTTTTCTTCTAGAGGACAGTCTGAAATAGATTTCATCAGCTGTGCATAAGAAGGAGTATAATTTGACTCTGATGGTTTAGACACAGCTTCCATTAAGAAGAGTAAAGTTCAGGGTCTTTGTGGAGGGGAAAATAACTGTGTCTATCTGGGGCAGCTTTGCCTAGAAAGATGAGAGAAATGAACTGTGCTTCCCAAGCGGTTCAGTGGTAAAGAAGCCGCCTGCCAATACAGGAGACACAAGTTCAGTCTCTGGATTGGTAAGATCACCTGGAGGAAGGCATGGCAACCCACTCCAGTATTCTGGCCTGGAGAATCCCATGGACAGAGGAGCCTGGCAAGCAACAGTCCATGGGGTCGTATAATAGAGTTGGACACAACTGAGCAACTGAGCAGACACCCATGCACACACAAGGGAACTAAGATCCCACATGTTCCCGAGCAAGTAGGCCTGGGAGCCGCAGCTACCGAGGCCGCACACTCTGGAGTCTGCACGCCACAGCTAGGGTCTAAGTGCTGCAATGAAGATCCCACATGCCATACCAAGACTGGATGTGGTCAAATAAACGAAAGAAAAAATCAAAGTGGGGTATCTAAGGATGTGGGATATCTAACTTATCTAAGGATAAGTGAGAATAGAAACTGATGTTTTTAGTAATAAACCATATTACTATTTGAGTGTGTATACATTGCTGTTTTTCAGTTGCTAAGCCGAGTCCGACTCTTTGCGACCCCATGGACTGCAGCACACCTGGCTTCCCTGTCCATCACCATCTCCCGGAGTTTGCTCAAACTCATGTCCATTGAGTCAGTGATGCCATCCAACCATCTTGTCCTCTGTTGCCCCTTCTCCTCTTGCCCTCAGTCTTTCCCAGCATTAGGCTCTTGGCATCAGGTGGCCAAAGTTTTGGAGCTTCAGCTTCAGCATCAGTCCTTCCAATGAAGGTTCAGGGTTGATTTCCTTCAGGATTGACTCGTTTGAGTTCCTTACTGTCCAAGGGACTCTCAAGAATCTTCTCTAGCACCACAGTTTGAAAGCGTCAGTTCTTCCAAGCTCAGCCTTCTATATGGTCCAACTCTTGCATCCATACGTGACTACTAGAAGAACATAGCTTTGACGGTATGGACCTTTGTTGGCAAAGTCTTGTCTCTGATTTTTAATATGCTGTCTAGGTTTTTCATGGCTTTTCTTCCAGTATTCTTGGGCTTCCTTGGTGGCTCAGTTGGTAAAGAATCTGCCCACAGTGCAGGAGACCGGGGTTCGATCCCTGGGTTGGGAAGATCCCCTGGAAGAGGGCCTGGCAACCCACTCCAGTATATCTTGCCTGGAGAATCCCCATGGATAGAAGAGTGTGGCAGGCTACAGTCCATGGGGTTGCAAAGAGTCGATTCCAGGAGCAAGTGTCTTTTAATTTCATGGCTACAGTCATTGTCTGCAGATAAAAATAAAATATTATAAAAAAGAAGTATTTTCCATAAGCACCCTTTTCAGAAAGTACTACATTTCTCTCTCTACTTTGTTTTTAACGATTCTCTCTGAAGAATACTTTCGGGTAATTATTTATGCTCATTCTATGAACTATACATTTAGAAATCATGAAGTACTAAAATCACTAGATTATTAAAATCTTAAATTGTTTTAAGTACATTTCAGATAGAATGGCTAAATATTTTCAATGTTAACTGGGTATTCCAATATTTAGAATAGTATATATGGAATTTAGAAAGATGGTAACGATAACCCTGTATGCGAGACAGCAAAAGAGACACAGATGTATAGAACAGTCTTTTGGATTCTGTGGGAGAGGGCGAGGGTGGGATGATTTGAGAGAATAGCACTGAAACACGTATATTATCATATGTGAAACAGATCCCCAGTCCAGGTTGGATGCATGAGACAGGGCTCTCAGGGCTGGTGAACTGGGATGACCCTGAGGGCTGGGATGGGGAGGGAGTTGGGAGGGGGGCTCAGGATGGGGACACATGGCTGATTCATGTCAGTGTATGGAAAAAACCACTACAATATTGTAAAGTAATTAGCCTCCAATTAAAATAAATATATTTTAAAAATAGTGTTTCAATATTCTATTATTAGAGATGCAACTTAACATCCAAAAAAAGGGGAGAAGTACATTGAAAAAAACAAGTTCAGAAAACATAAATATTGTCTTTGGGCTGGGAGTTACAATGTGATTTAGGCCAATGACTCATTTGGGATATATCTTTATACCTCATGACTGAACATTATTTAAAACAAAAAAATAGCAGCAATAAAATAAAGTGGGGCTTCCCTGATGACTCAGATGGCAAAGAATCAGCCTGCCAATACAAGAGATGTGGGTTTGATCCCTGGGTCGGGAAGATCCACTGGAAGAGGAAATGGCGATCCACTCCAGTATTCTTGCCTGGAGAATTCCATGGACAGAGGAGCCTGGTGGGCTACAGTCCATGGCAAAAGAGTTGGACACGACTGAGCGACTAACACTCTCACACTTCAAACACACATGTATGTAAAAATATAAATAAACTGTATATGTATGCAAAATTTTTTCTGATTGATTACAAGCACAGAAGACTTAGGACTCATATTTCATCATCCAGAATATTTCTCCATATGTCATGAAAGGACTTTGAGAGAGTCATCTGGAATGTCTGACCACTGGCAAGCGCACCGTGGATGTGCTCTTAGAATCATGAGCCATTTAACACATAACATATTACCATCAACTGAATCACTTAAATGATTTCTGAGGCCATGGTAGTGACCTTCAAAGAAATATATTACATATTTACCTATTTATAATCATCTATCTATATACGTATGAGATAGTTTGATCCCTTTTTAAGTATTACAGTAAATATACACATATGTACATAGATAATGTGGACATGACTATATAAATATTAGGACACACATGTATATAGAGATATGTGTACATGAGTGTATTACTTTTAGTTGTTACCTAGCAACAGTTTGGCATGTGATATAACACTTTTAATTCAATCAGCCTATGAACATAATTCATAGATGTACATAACATAGAATGTAAATTATTTATGATAGCGAATTATTTGTGGTGGTTTCAATAGGTAGTTATATTTTATTGCGTTATAAAATTAACATTTTTATTTTTTACCTTTAAAGGTATGATGAGGTCTTTGAAAATCTAGCTATAGGCTGACTCCTAGCACAGCTGTCGTGACCTAATATGACTGACAGCTTTCTCAGGGCCTGAGTTAGAGCTATCATTCAGTTTGTTCAAAGAAAGGAGAGATGGAAGAAAGGAAGGGAGTGAAGAAGAGAGAGAGAAGGAAAGACAGGAGAAAAGAAAGAAATGAGAGTCCCAGAGTGAGCAATTGGGTGTCTTGTTTAGTAAAAGATGAGTCATATGGCTAATACAAAACAGAAAGCCATTGCCTTGCTCTGCTTCTTCTGAGCAGCACATTTTCCAGGCTGCATTGTTTGTAGAAAACCCACACTGCGTTCTTCTGGAGACTCATAGATTGACCTGTACATTAAGCAGAGGGTACACAGAGGATCAAATTAGAATGAACCAAAGAAGGCCACTGAAACACTGTCTAAGAGGGTGATAAAAGAGTTCCGAAGAAACAGCCTAGAGCATGACTTCAGTTTAACGGGACAGCAAGCTGGTGAGCACCGTGGCGTCAAACACATCTAGCACAAGACGGGTGTCGCCTGCTGAAAAGGGGTTGGCGAGCCCACTGCAGGGTTTTCAGCTACGCCTTTGCTGGGCTGGTTCTTACTTGACTGTTCTTGACTGGGGGATTTTTGCAGACTCGAATGCCTATGGCCAGCGATTTGCTATGTAAGTGAATATTGAAATACTCCATCAGTAATGTTTGGGTAACAAAAGACGGATTCATAAGTCTCTGGGTCAATAAGTTGTTTACATTACTGTTTTGTGTCAAATAATCGGATCAGATAAAGCAGGTGTGACTCAGTCTGGCCCTGCACATACACAGGGTGCGATCACGCAAAAGGAAATGAGTAAGTCCTCCGGACTCTTTCAGGTGTCGGGTTGATACAGGTAGCTTTCGGAGACCAAGGGAGCATACCCTGGGGTTCAAAGACCAGTATGGCAGTGATGGTGGACTCAGGAAAAGTCAGGAACCTGGCAGGAGGTCTGTGTGAGGGTAAAGGGGAACAACCACAAGACCCTACTGTGAGGCAGAACCGAAGGCTCCCAGCATCCCCAGGAATCTTCCCATGGTCTTGAGAGGGCGTGATGGACCCATGCTCTTAAGGCAAAGAGGCCCACGTGGCCAGTGAACTGAGAGTGTCCGGAAGAAGCTCTTCTGAGAACAGTATTGCTGGGATCAGCTTTCAGGGTAAAGATGAGGAAACTATGGAAACAAGGGGGAAATTAAGCTGCTTCTTAATTTGCAAACTTTTTTCAGTCTGTTTTCAACCCAGGTCAGATGCAGATCTTTCCATAGTCATAGAGAAGCTGAACTAGATGTAGCTCTAGGCCTATAATACCGATGCGTACATGTTACTCCCTCAGTCGTGGCTGACTCTTTGCTACCCATGGACTGCAGCCCTCCCAGCTCCTGTCCATGGAATTCTCCAGTCAAGAAGACTAGAATAGATTGCCATTCCCTTCTCCCGGGGAATCTTCCTGACCCAGGGATCGAACCCAGGTCTCCTGCATTGTAGGCAGACGCTTTACCATCTGAGCCACCAGGGAAGCCCATAAAACCAATTCTTCATGATAATTTTCTTGCTTTATACTTGGTCCAGCAATCAGACTTGTGGAAAATAGACCAGGTAGTTTTCCCTGCTAATAATAGCAGGTCCTCTTTTTATTACACACCTTCAACTCTTTAAGATCTTTCAGATGTATGGGGTACCCTGATAGAGTATAGCCCAAATCCCACTGCAGCAAATTCTCACAGTCCTAAAATTTGATTGCATCAAATATTGCTTGAAATAAGAGGACTGAAGTTCAAGAATCCTTTTATGATGACCGCGTCTGTCTTAATGTTATTTGAACTGTGTTAATATTGGTGATTAGGCAGAGAAAACCTTAACGATGATTTTTTTATGGCATCCTTTATTGAACCTGGCTAGACTTAGCTTTATTCTTTCTGCTTTCGGGGCTGGCACTTTGACTTCGGATCCAATTTTCTTCCCAGTTATTCAAGTACTAACTCTTGCTATGGTGTTTGGGTTGCAAATATTCCAAGGGAAGGCTAAACACAAACAAAATGTCTCACCAGCTAAATGTCAGAGTATGGTTTGCTTTCTGAAACTCAGCAAGAGGATCCAGAGACCTGGGCTCTGTGCCCAACTCCTTCAGTGACATTCAAGGTGACCTTGCAGGGAAATGATTTAACTGTTTCCTGCCCAGTGGGCTGTGATGCTTGGGGGTGCTGTAAACATATCCCTGAAGTTTGTGGGTTCTTGGCAGATTTTTGGTCAGTGCTTGAATGCAGTTCCATGGGGTTCTTCTTCCTTTCCTCTGTCCACATTTCTCTATGAGCACATGCAGTCCCCTGGGAAAATGGGTGCTAGATAGGAAGTGTGTGCGTGCCTGCACAGTTGCTTAATCATGTCCAACTCTTTGTGACCCCATGGCCTGCAGCCTGCCAGGCTCCTCTGTCCATGGGATTTCCCAGGCAAGAATACTGGAGTGGGTTACAATGCCCTCCTCCAGGGGATCTTCCTGACCCAAGGATCCAACCTGCATCTCTCCTGTGCCTTCTGCATTGGCAGGCGGATGCTTTACCCCTGAGCTGCCTGGGAAGCTCCTAATATTAGTAGTTCTGGTATTAATGGCATCAGTGACAGCATCATCTCCAGAAGTAAAAGCAATGAGTGAACACACACAATGCTTTATCTTGTATATATCATTTTCAACCAGTTGGCAAGAATGCCTATGTTTCCTGTGAAATAAGCCAAACATGCCCACAGCATATAAAAAGCACCATTTCTCCGTCTCCTGTAGTATCACACAGCAAACTGGAGAAGAACTTGAACTGGAGTCAGACTGCCGGTGTGACCTACTCTGGCAGGTTGCTCAGCATCGTGTGCTGAAATTTGGAAATTTCTTCTTTGGTCAACATGTTGGAGAAAATGGTATCCATCTTGTAGGCTTGTTGAGAAGACAAATGCATTCACGTGTTTCAAGTGCTCAGAAACATGTCTGACACTTAGTGAGCATTTGATAAATGCAGCCCTCATTGTGGCCGTCCTTGTCATTAACATGATTAGTCCTCAGAGAGAGCACTTGCTGCTAAAATTAGAAAACAGAGAGGAATTGGTTGTCCAAGATGGAATGAGTAAGAAAGTCAGTTACAAAAAAAGAAAAGTGTTGCTTTAAGTCAGAAAAATATCCAAAGAGGCAATGGATGTTTGGTCAGTCAATGGCACAGGATCCAATCCACAGTCTGGTGCCCTCCAAGAATCATATGGACAATACGGAGCATTCCATGATACGAATTACTTAACTCTGTGTTGAAGGCAGCAAGTGTCTTCTGCTTTGCTGAAAGCAGGAAGCTCAGCTTCAAGCAGAAGGAAAGGTTTAATTCAGCCCAAGGCTGGAGCCGAATCAGGCGGGCGCCTTAGAGGCAGAGAGCCAGGTCCACCGCCATCAGATGTCCACGCAGCCGTGTTCAGACCTTGACCGAACGTGCGCCATGCTCCAGGTGGGGCAGGGACCCTGGTGGGGACTGCGCTCCGCAGGACAGTCACTCTCCCCTTCAGAGCTCCCACAGCTTGACGCAGAACCCTGAAACTCCCGTCTTCATGACTGACAGGGCTCGTGCCTCAGGGAAGTGCTCTCCAAAGCTCCGTCGCACATCCTTGAAACAGGACGTGAGTGTGACTGCGTGCTCCGGCGATGTGTGATGTGGGGGCTGTGCCGCTGCTGTCAAAGAGACACTGCTTCGAGTGTAGGGAGAGTTTAAGTGGTGGCCTCATTTTGGGGAGAGAAAAGACAATTTAATGAACTTGTCAAACTCTATTCTTGCACAGCAAAACCTGTTTCCCAGGGGTGCCTGGCATCCAGCTTCCTACTTCTCCTGCTCTAGACTGTGGTCCTGGAGCTCAGGAACCAGCAAAACCTTGCAACAGTTGCCCACAGAGCCTGTGAGACCCGCTGCTTTGTTAAAGAGTTCGCGTTTATTTGTATATGAATATGTTTACATTTATACAAAGGTCTAGATGTAATCTGAGTGCTATTAACCAGTCAGTCTGGGTTCTGGATATTATGTTGGCAATTTAGATGGATTTTTTTTTTTTAACCATTTTTTTGAAGTAGGGGCTTCGCTGGTGGCTCAAATGGTAAAAAAAATCCACCTGCAATGCAGGAGACCCAGGTTCAATCCCTGGGTTGGGAAGATCCCCTGGAGAAGGGAAAGGCTACCCACTCTAGTATTCTTGCCTGGAGAATTCCATGGACTATACGGAGTCCTTGGGATTGCAAAGAGTCAGACACTGAGCGACCTTCACTTCACTTCACTTCACTTCCAGTATTCTTGCCTGGAGAAGTCCATGGACAGAGGAGCCTGGAAGGCTACAAATCCATGAGGTCACAAAGAGTTGGAAGTACCCAACACATTTAAGAGGTCAGTTTTACTTAAATACTTTTTACTTAAAAAATTTATATTGATTACTCATGATTTATATTTAAAAAATTTTTATTTTACATGTGGGTTTTATAAATCATAATTTATTTTAACTCTGACAACTAATTTTAACTATTTTAGAGGAAAAATAACAAAATATATGAAAATAATTTAATTTTTCAGTTTAAATAATTATTTTAATTTGCTTTTAGATAAAATATATTGATAGTTTGCACACATTGAACATGTTTCATTTTTGATACATTTCAATCAATTTTTAACCTTTTGGCTTATTCCTGACCATAGAACAAATTATATAAAAATTGTTGTTGTAACAACACTATTGGGCTTCCTTGAAATTAAGTAAAAAAAATAGAATGCGTGTATAATAATACCTTAACTATATATGCTTTTATTGCTCATCCAAACATTACCAACCTATCTAAATTATACCAAGACATCCACAATAATATGAACTTAATTTTCTTTGATTTTTTAAAATATATTTTAGTTGATAATGTTCAGACATCTAAAAACCATCACCTTGCACAACTTTCTTTATTTTGTCATTATTTGTTAGGGTGGAAGCCTAGGACTGTCAATTCTCATCAGGTCCAGTGTACTTTCAGAGGAGGGGGTTATACAGATGTGAGGGCAACTGGGAACCGTTTTAACGCCTACCGCACCAGCTTTTTACACGGGTGTGTTTTATCTGGGCTTACATTTCTATCTGATGGCTAAAGGAGGAAAAAGATTTGTAAGAGGTAAGTGGGGAAGTAGAAATGGAATCAAAGGTATGTCCATGGAAAAGGGCTATAGACCCAGTGAATGCTGAGAAGGGAGAGCTTGTAGGATTCAGGAGTAACTGGAATTCTAGCCATTGAAAGAAGTGGTTCCATGGAGAAGCCTTCCCAAGGCCTAGAGAAGAGACATGTTGTTGGAAAGGATGTATTACTGGTTTTTAAATATCTCTAATGATATCATAAGGAAGAGAAATTTATGACTTCTGATTCCTTTATTTATAATTTATTCCTTTATCTATAATTCCTTTATTTATTCTGAAATAAAGCCAAGACCAATGGATGGAAATTACTGATGCAAATTTCCAGACTTCACAAGGAAGTCCTTTCTGGTCAGTGGAGCTGTTGATCAGTGGAATGGGTACGCCAAAAGTGGGGTGCCTGGCTACCACAGAATTGTTGAGGTGGGGGCTGGGTAGCTGCAGACAGAGTTGGGGGCAGAGGTGAAATTTGGAATCCTACCTCTACTGTGAGGCTCTGGCCCTCAGCTTCCCTGCCAGGGGAGCTACCCACATGAGGTAAAATAACGAGAAAAAAATGAGGGGTTAATTCGTTAAAGGCTGAGCAAGGACCCCACCCTGCTACAGGCGAAGTTGCTTTGACAAGTGATCTTGGCTCATGAAGCAGACGTAAAATGAAGCCGTCAGCTTTCCCTTCCTTTCTCCAGGTGGATGGCTGAGACTGCAGAGCAGGTGCGGAGCATTTAATTGACCAGAAAGACCAGAATTGAGAACACTTCTCTGGAGGCCAGAACCCTTGAGTCTATATATTGAAATGAGGGAAATATAGATCTACCATATTCTTAACTATTGCTGCTTAGTATTCTGGTGTGTGGACTTTTAATCAATCTACTATTGATGAAGGTGCTTTTATAATATTGAAATAGAATGTAGTAATATTTGCATATAGAAAAAAAACAAATTATAAAAGTGACCCAAGGGGAAATTTCCAGGTCTTTCATATGAATTTTTTTATTGGTCTTATTAGGTAATTAGATAATATATTTACATAGTTCAAAAGTAGTATCACTCTTATCCCTACATCTTTTACCCTGGCTCCATAGATAGCTATTTTTTTTATTGTGATAAATACACATAGCATAAATTTATCATTTTAAGTATGCAGGTCTGTGGAATTAAGTACATTCACATAGCTTTGCATCTATCACCACCATCCATCTCTAGAACTCTTGCGTCACCTCAAACTGAAAACAGTATTCATTAAACAATGAGTCTTCATTTTCCAGTCTCCCTCAGCTCCCAGCAGGTTTCTGTCTCACTCCCTATCCTCCTTTCCGTCTTAATGAATTTTTGACTATTCCAGGAAACTCATCAAATTGGACATGGTATCATGTCCCTTTGTGTCCGACTTATTTCACTTAGTATAAAATTCTCAAGGTTCATTCAGTCTATAGCTGGGTCAGAATTTCATTCCTTTCAAAGACTGAATAATAGTCTACTGTGAGTATATACATCTTATTTATCCGTTTATCTATCAGGGGGCATTTGGCTGTTTCCTCGCTTTGACTATTGTGAATAAGGTTGCTGTGAACATTGGTGTACAAATATCTGTTTGAATTCCTGCTTTTGATTTTTTAAGGTATACACCCAGAAACGGAATTGTTAGATCATATGGTAATTCTATGTTTAATTTATACTCCTCACTAGCAATAGAAACGGTTTCTATCTCTTCACATAGTTACCATGGATTTCAGATTTTGCTAATCTGCTAGGTGAAACCTGATAACTCACAAATGTTTAATGTGCATTTCTCTTATTACTAGTGAGGCTAAGCAATGTTTCACATTTAAAGACTGTTTTTATTTTTCTGCAAACTTTCTACTGATAGATATCCTTTGGCCATTTTTTTCTACTAATCACTGGCTATTTTCTTCTAATCATCTAGGAACTCCTTATGTCCTTGGGAGATTAGCTGTTTATCTGTGAAATGATTAAGAAATATTTGCCCCAGTTTGTCATGTGTCTTGCGACTTTGCTTACAATGTTTTACACTGAAAAAATACCGACTTTTTATAGTCCGAATTATGTATCGTTTTTATTGGTGCCTAAATTTTGAGTCATAGTTAGAGAAGTCTTCTGAGTTCCAAGGTTATAAAGGATACTGTCTATATTTTCTTTTAGTACTTTAATGGATGATTCTTCTTTTTAACACTTCATTTCCAGACCTTTTTGGAGTTATCTGGAATACAGTGAAAGATACGGGTTCTCGATTTCATTTCAGATAGCTACTTGGTTGTCCCCAAAACATTCATTAAGAAGTTCCTCATTACTCACTCCTTTGAAACTACATACTAATATTAGGATGCATTTTGTACTATGTATGAATCTCTGTTCTTTGCATTTTGTCATTTCATATTCATACCACACCACCACACTATTTTAATTATTGAAGCTTTTATACTGCACTTTAAAGCTTAGCATGAGCAATGATGGTTCTTCTCAGAATTTTTCTGGCTAGGTAGTATTTTTATTTGTATCATTTTATATCTGTAAATTAACTTTGGCAGAACTGACATCTTCTTGATATTGAATCTCCTAACTTAATACATTGTCTTTATTTTCACTTTTGTATCCATCAAGAATTATTTTAAAATTTCATTGTAAAGATTATACATATATCTAGTTGGGTTTCTTGGTAATTTGACTTCTGTTAGTCTTTTAAAGTATCGTCATTTTTATACTTTATTAAGACTATTTATTTCTGATATTTTCTGCTAACTTACTGAGCTAATTTATTCTTGGTGATTTTTTAGAAGATTCTCTAAGGTTTTGCAATTACATAAGCATGAAATCTACAAGTAGTGATAGTTCTTTCACCTGCCTTCCAATTCACACCTCTAATATATTTGTCTTATGAAATTACATTGTTTGATACCTCTGGTGAAATATTAACAGTAAAGTTAAAGGGGATCTGTATCAAGTTCTCTAATTATGTATTTCTTGAAACCTATTTTAGACAGTTTCTATTGACTTCTATTATGAAAAATTAAGACTTATGCTTAAGCACACTATCCTCTTAAATGTATTGTTTCCTGACTGTCTTTTAATTAGTAATGTTGTCTTTTATTGTCAAAGTTTATAACATTTCAATTCAATTAGTGATTAAGCCTTAAGCCTTTAATTAACTCTTATATGCTTTATTAGATATTTATTCTAAAAGGGCGAGTATTATGATTATATAAATGCTATTCATGAAGGGATCAGTAAAAGAGTAATATGATCCTGTGCCACTCATTTTTGCTGCTCCAAAGAGAATGTTCAATTAATAACTATTTGATTTTTTTCTGAACTTGCTTCCAGTCTTGCTCAAACTCTTGTAGGTCACATTTCATTGTTATTCAGTCTGTGTATTATTCTCTTTTGAAAATTCCTTGATTTCTGAAGTAATCCCTCAGATAATATTTCCATATGGGATGTATGAGTAGTGTGTATTTTGTTTCATTGCAAAACAGGAAATGCTTTTATTTTGTTCTGTACTTTACTGATTATTTAGATGGGTACAGAATAATTTCCACCAGATCTGACTGCTTCAGTCACCTTGCCTTTTAGAGCCGACTGTTGCTAATGGAAAGTCTTATACCAATTTGATTTTCAACCTTTGGCCTGTGGTCAGTTTTTCTTCCTCTCTTGGGAAGTTTATAGACTTTTCTATTAGTTCTTTGGAATTCTGACATTGTACATCAATTTGGATTCAGGGATGGGTTTTTTCTTTTTTTTGGTTGTTGCTGTTCATCCACCTGCTTAACTCCCTGAAGATTGTTTTAATATGAAGACTTCTAACTTTTTTCAATTCACAACAATGTTGTAAAGTATGATTATTACTCTCAATTTACAAATAAGATTTAGAAAGATAAACCAATCTGCTCCAGATCACTTCTTGATTTCTCCACTGTGTCAAACTTACAGTGATTTAGAATATACCTGAAGGCCATACTTGAGATTACTTTTGGTGCAAAGGATAAAACACTTAGGTTTCAGATTTAGAAACCTGAATAGTTATCACCTTGAAATTTTGGTGTTCATGACAACAAATAATTAATAAATTGATAAGTTTATATTTGCAAGTTCTATTTACTATTTTTAAAAATGAGAAGTATTTGATTAGCTATATCGCTATGGGGCCCTTCCCTGATTATATCTCAGGAAACTCACTTCCTTTGTAGGGCCTTAAGGTTAAGAAGTAAGTAGAAATAGTGGAAATGGTATTTTCTGGGGAAAGTAATAGTAGAATTTGCTTTATATATATAAAGAATTCATAGCAGATTTTTATAAAATGAGTTAGAAGAATAAAGTGATGGAGGCAAGACCATGCGCTCTCAGCATGTGACAGACACCAAGAATTTATGAGTCACAATGGTTCTCAGCCAGGGAGTTCCCCAAGGTCATGTTGCAAACTAGTGGTAGAATAAATAATAAGCATTTTTTAAAATATCAAATTCCTTTCCCATCATATCAACTGAAGACATTTCCTTACCTCATTTCTCCATGGGCAGTCAGGAGATTTGCCATGGCTAACAGGGGAAGCACCCTTTCATCACACTGAGCTTTTTGAGCCACATGTAAAAGAAGCTAGAGTCTCCCACTCCAGCTGGTGGGTCAGCTCCCTGACTAGACACATGCAGAAAGGGGGAGTGTTGTGTCCTTGGAGTGAAGGGATCATAAATCCAAAGACCACTGGTAGTTGTGCTGGTTTATTATGGGTGGAATTCTCTACTGGATGGAGTAAAAGGTGGTGTCATGACGCACAACCAAGATATTCTCTACCAGGGTCTCAGAGCCTTGGTACCATTGAAATTTGGTTCTAGGTGACTCTGTTCTGTGGGAGGCTGTCCTGGCCATTGTACAATGTTTTGCAACACCCCTGGCGTCTACTCACTAGACACCAGTTGTGAGAATGACAAATGTCTTTAGATGTCACCAAATATCCCCCAGGTGGATAAAACTGCCTCTGATTGAGGCCCACTCATAAATAGAGATTCAAGGCAACGTATTTTAGTAAATAACTCTGAAAAATATATAAAAAGCTTTCCAAAATACATTCTACATTTCATATGGAAGCCTTTGAAGAGTGTGTATTACAATCTAAACATTTCAGGCTCTGAAAAGAGGCAAAGACTCTTTATATAAATACAGTGAACCACTGGGACCATCAGATAGCAATACTGAAATACACAAAATAAAATTCTGTGTGTGGCAGGAGAAATAATTTTCTGATCAGTTTATCAATCTCAGCCAGTGTTATTAATAACACAACCATGGCAGTTAATCTATCTGTTCAAGCCTTTATGCTTCATAATGTCTAAACATGATTTGAAAAAACATATTCATACTTTGAAAATAGAACAACTATTTTGTAAAGATGATTCAGTCAGCAGGATGCTCTGACTGGCACTCCCTAAATTCTATTTTTGTTGAGAGGAGTGATTGCCTTAAAAAAGAGACACTGAACTTAGAAAGTGTTAAACCACTTTTGCTGCACATTTTTGCTTAGATAAATTTGCTAATGGTCATAACTTATGCCCTGTATGATAATCTTGTGCCAAATGTTTGGAAAGTAAATGAAGGAATTACTCAATCTAACCAGGAGGCTAAAATAGACAATCTGTGGAGAAGAATTTGAATTTTTGACTGTTGCCTAATAATATTGATATTTCTTACTTCTGTTTACTGTATTGACAATGGAATATTGCCTACAATGCCTATAAAAAGAATTTTCTGTTATTTTAACATTGACCCAATCTATCTTTCTAGATGGGAGTGTGGGGGCAGTGAGAAAATAATAACACGTTAAAAGTTTCTAGTGAAAGAAAGGGAATCTTTAAGTGAAAATGGCTATTTGTAAGTTCAAAGTGTTATTCTACACTAAGCTTTCTAAGGGCATGAGGTCCTTACATATAATTAAGTGGATGCACATAAAAGGATACACATATTGAACATACATATGCACATGTGTACGTATGGGCTTCCCAGGTGGTGCTCATTGTAAAAACCCATCTGCCAATGCAGAAGGCATAAGAGACATGGGTTCACTCCCTGGGTCAGGATAGATCCCCTGGAGGAGGGCTTGGCAACCCACTCCAGTATTCTTGCCTGGAGAATCCCATGGACAGAGGAGACTGGTGGGCTACGATCCATAGAATTGCAGAGTTGGACATGACTGAAGTGCCCGAGCACACATGCATGTGTATGTGTGTATTTGATCACTTTCACAATAACTAGCCCTGGGAAACCAGCCTTACAGAGTACCACGGAAGATGGACATTGTTGAGTTTGTGGGGTGAGGGGATTGTGAGTAAAACTGCTTTATCTGTTAATTAATATTTCAGTAACACTTCCACAATGCTATCTGCTAAGTCAGTGAATCAATCGATTCATCCATTAGCCAGTCACCTTCAAAGGGCCTGTGGGTCTGCAGAAAGCTAAGCCTCCTGAACTTTCTGAAGGAATATGTGTCCAAAGCTTATTTGGGAAAAAACCCCACCAACCCCGGAATCTGGATTCAAAGTCTCTTCTTTGGTCAACATTTATGAATATTTGGAGACTCTTATTAGAGGAGGGATAAGCAAAGAATGTGTATGTTCCGCAAGAGAGTGGAAAAACACCAAAAGCATCTTTCTAATAGCAGGACAAAGAAGATGAGGAGCAAAGTTAGGAAGAAAGCCAGCGCAAAAGGAAAGGGTCAGGGGGTGCCTGACAGAAGAAGTCCATGGCTTTGATAAACTCTGAAGAATTCATTTTCAGGCCTCTGCCCTGCCTAACCTGTTAGAAAGGGAAAGGGCTTCTGGCTCAGAAGATAGAAAATTCAAAAGGAAACGTGAAATGAAGCAGCTGCAAAGGTCATATTTCTTCTTTCATAGCATAGTAGCTTCAAATGAAGCTTTGTGAGGAAAATCTAGAAATGTTCCTAAAAATAAATAAGTAACATTTCCTGGCGATGTTACCACACCAAGGAAAGCAGACAAAGGAAGAGTGTTTGATATTGGTCTTTCAAGCCAGGGCCATGTGAGAAGCTGTCAAGCTGTCTTCTGCAAGCCACAAGGGGAGAGCACCTTCCTTCCCACCCAGGGAGGCAGGGGAGGTGGGAGGGGGGTTCACCTTCATCGTTTAACCCTGCTCACTCTTGTCCTTCACACCCGCTCAGCACCGCTGCAGTGAAAGGGCAGGACCTTGACTGTCCCTGGAAACCTCAGCTAAAATGCATCTGTTTTACACACCTCTCATATTCTAGGTGTGAAATACTAACTATAAATATGTAATAGATGCCAAGTGCTTTTTAAACTAGAATATGCTTTGCCAAGTAGAGTTATTAATATCAGAAATAACCCACCTAAAAACCTGATAAATGAAAGTTTAAATCTGCCTCTTATTGTTCATGGGCCATGCTTCTGAAAGACACCCAAAGACACAGCACATTTTCTGTGTGTTCATGTCTTTGGTGATTGTTTTCAGTCATGCAGTCATTAGGATATTCAACCATATAATTGATTATTCATGTCTGTAAATAACTTAAAAAAGAATTTTTAGGTCAGCAGAATTCTTGCTGATCTTCCCATATTTCCCACCACTTCTACTCCATCCCAATCCATCCCTTTCTCCATACAACAGGTTAAGAGTAAGATTCCATCTTCCACTGAAAAAAGAACAATGCTCAGATTCCCTCTTGAAAAGACTTTGTGAAACAAACAAACATCTCAGGAAGAGTCAAGTATAACCTATTATCTATCAGTTTCTTTACCATCTGAGCCACCAGGGAAGTCCTCTCTATCAGTTTCTTTAACGTGTAATAAATTCTCCGAAAACTTAGGGGCTTAAAACAGCAATAATTTATCAATGTTGACACAGCAACACGGACTGGGTTCAGCAAAGAGCAGTTCCACTGGTCTCATCTGGGCTCTTTTTCCTTTGGTCAGTGGGCAGGTGGTCGAGGGGCAGCTTGGTCTAGAATGGCCTACTCTCATATTGCTTATTGGTGAGAAGCTCACTGGGTCGAGTGCCTCCAAAAGAGAGCCTGGACTTGTGGCAATTTCAGGATTCTCAGGGCAGCAACAGAGGACGTCCTGACAGGCAAGTACTTCTCAAGCCTCTACTTTGATCAAAGGAAGTTCTGTAGCCACGTCCAGATTCAAGAGGTTGGGAGACAAACTCTTGATGGGAGATGATGCCAAGTCATATTGCAGAAGTATGCGCACAAAGGAATGGGAAAAGTTTTGGGGCCATTTCCTGCAATTTATTATATATGGCTATGGCATATTTTTTTAAATGGAGGTTAGAAGGCACATTAGACGTTCTTTCAGGCCAATCTCCCATCAAAAGATGGAATCAATAGCATATCCTATGTGGGTTTCCAATCATTGCTGTGATGATTATAAATCCCTTACTTACAAAAAAATGTGATTGCATCCATGTATCGCCCATCTATTTGTCTCAGCTCTGCTATGAGACCAGACCACAGACCAAGCAAGGTCCTGCTTTCATATGATATCCCTCTGATGTGTAAGGTGGCTGTGTAAGATTGGCCAGTGGGCCTTCCCTTTTACAGGCCGCTCATCTCAGGTCCTTCCACTGTTTTTCTTTGGATGTGGTTGCTGCCGTGTTGTGCTCAGGTGCTCAGTCGTGTCCGACTCTATGTGACCCCGTGGACTGTAGCCCACCAGGCTCCTCTGTCCATGGGATTTCCCAGGCATGAATACTGGAGTGGGCTGTCGTTTCCTCCTCCAGGAGATCTTCCTGACCCAGGGATTGAACCTGGGTCTCTTGCATCTCCTGAACTTGCAGGTGGATTCCTTACCATTAACTTGGGTTGCAACACCTTAAGTATTCTACTTGCTCTCGTCTACCTTTGCTCCAACTTGATGCCAACCTAAGCCGAAAGCAAAAGGCCAGGTGTGATGCACCAGCATGCAGAAAATGGGACTACCCTTTTCTTCAACCCACATTCTTCACTTCCAGGAAGCCTTGCAGCACTCGCTTAACTCAGATTGTGTGGGCAGCACAAGTCTCCCCAACCTGCACACAGACACTGTCGTGGAAGAAGATACAGGCCCTTACATTCTTGTCAAGTTTCACTTTACGATATTGGGTCCCCCCCCCCTTTTTTCAATTGCTGAGTCCTTTTGGGATCTTTGCAAAATATTTGATGACACAGATGGAACCCATGAACTCAGTCAACGTGATTTCTACATCTTAATTCAAGCATTGGGATAAGCTACTGAACAGAACAGGAATGAGGACAAACTTCCAAGGCAGGCCACTAGGAACTGTCTCTCTTTTACATTGTCTACCTCACTCCAGTGTGGTATCGTGGGAACTTTGTCAAATTCATCACTAAAATCTAGTTACGTGGTATCTACCTCATTCTTCTCATTCACCAGACTAGTCAACTGGCCCCATAAGAAGTGAGGTTAGTGTGATTCCTGGAGAAAACAACTTTTTACCAAATCTTCATAAGATATTCCTAATGACAATTATTTCTGAGAGTGATGTTAATTTTGCCAGTCTGTATTAAAAACCATGATACTTTTCTGATTTCCTTGTACCTTTTCCGTGCTCCACAGTTTATTTCCCAAATAACACCAACAACAGGTTCAGATGAGTCTTCAGTAAGCTCTCTCTCCATCCCCTGGGAAATATGTTATTTCCCTAGGCTAACACCCATTTTTCTCATTAGGCAACAATATGTGCCCCTTGCTTAGCTCAGATATTAAAATGCACATACAAATTCATTTCTCCATCCGAGTTGCATTTATTAAACACCTACTCTCTCTGAGGCAATGGAGCCTTTATCCAGAGGGCCATTTGTGAATGAGCATGCCTAGAAACAAAGCCCCAAAGTACATTTTATTCCATAGTTTGGCATTTGGAATTCTGTACACAGTGGAGATCTGATGACTAGTTTCAAGTAGGAAAGTGATATAATCAAACCTGTAGGCTAAAGAGATCTCTCTAGAATGAGTTTAGAGGATAATATAAGGGTGCAAGCTAGGAGACTCTTGTAGTAAATTGAGACATACAGTGAAGGCTGGATTAAAACAGTGGCAGTGGAGACAAAAATGAGACATGAATTCATTTAAGAATGGAAAGACTTTGGCAACTGGATGAACGAGAGTGAGATGCAAGGTCCTAGGATAACTTTCCTTAGTTTCTGGCTGAATTATTTGGATGGATAGTTGGACATTTACTAAGAAAGGGAAGAGGTTATTGATTTTATGTTACCATTCCAGGACTACACATATTTTATTAAATTTGAATTATTTTGAGAACTAAATTTCCTATGTCTCTTTTTTTCTCATTGCTTAGCATCTCTTATGATTGTAAAATCAGGTGAAAATATTCTAGACTATCCTAAAACTCCTGAATTGTTTGCCTCTTCAGTATCTCATTTGCTTGATACAGCTTAATATTTTGCCTAGAAATTTTAAAGTATTTCTTTCACTTGACCATCTTCACCCTGATTACCAAGAATTCACTTTCTCTTCAAGTTCCCATCACATTCACTTCACCAGCAAATTTCTCTAAATCTAAAGAAGATCTAGATTATCTTCCTCCTAACTCCCTAGGACGTGAAACGATCAGCAGCCCATCTGGAATTTCTCAGATGCTGTGCCTTTTGGCTGAATGAGATTTAGAGCTGTCTTGATGCTTAAAGTTCATCATCACTCACTTGTGTTTCTTGCTTTTAGGTCAGTTCTATGATTTATTTCAAAAGCACATTATCCATCCCCTACACCAGGCCCAGAAGCCTATGGGTTACAATTCTACCACTTTTATACCTGAGGGAGACACTGGATCAGACTTGTAGAACTTTAGGCCCAGAAAGGACTATAGATCCCACCTACTGCTCACTTTATAGTTAAGTAAACCAAAGTCCTGGGAGATTATGTGATTTGTGTACGTTTGCACAACTGGTTAGTTAGGGGCATAGCCAGGGCTAGAACATATGTCTCCTGACGTTTAGCCAAAATATGTACTATGTTTTTCCCTTGGCACGAAGTCAGACACTAGGACTTAAGTAAAGAATTTAGGGTATTCTACATCCAGCATGGCAGGGGCCCAATGATGCACTAAGAATATAACATAAGAGTGTATGATTGTGCGATGCTGTGAAGATGTCCTTATATAGTAGTACGTAGATTCTTGGGTACTGATGTAGTCAGCTGCATTTTCCAGCCAAAGGGGCCCACAGCTCTTTGACCCAACAACTTTCATACTCCTCAGGGGTTGCATTGACCGCTGGAGAGAACTCTGTGAAATCCCAGGGCAGAATCGAGGGCTGGGTCCACTCACCGCGTCATCGATCATGTATGTTTCCCTTGGCATTGCTTTATCTGGTTCAGTAGTAGACCAAAAGAAAGTGACATTTAACCAAGCCCCAGTTTTTATTCTTGTTCATATCTAAACCTGAACGAGTGCTTTGTGGTCAGGTCTGTTTCAAGGGAGTTCCAGAAAGTCCCCATGTTCAAGTGCTCCCTGGAGGCAGGGTACCAACTATATCTAGCAAAAAGGAAAATAAAAAAAGGAAAATAAAGAAAGGAAAATGTCTCCAACAGAGAGAGGGGTCACGCAGAGCCTGCGCCTGGCAAGGCTCAGCATAGAAGGCTCTGAGGCTAGAGCGGGTGGGGGTGACCCAGAAGATGATCCATGCGCCGTGCTCTAGCCTGCCCTTTGTTGCACTGCGGGTGTGAATGTGTGCACGCTTGCTCAGTCCTGTCTGACTCTTTGGGACCCCATGGACTGTAGCCCGCCAGGCTCCTCTGTCCGTGGAATTTTTCAGGCAGGAATACTGGAGTGGGTTGCCATTTCCTTCTCCACTATAAGTACTCCCAAATGAGTTCTCACAGCCAACTAGACTCAAGAGTGGCTCCCAACCACTGTTCTGGAGGAGAAAGAGCCCCATCTAGAAGCTACAAGCCCATCTGTAGCTGAGTCTGAGAGGAGAGCTATGAGTTGGCTATGCCACTGGAGAGCTTGGTCCCTAGAAGGCCAGGAAATAACGCGAGGATCCAGCACCAGAGGGCAAGGCCAAGGGTCATACAGATCGCCCTCTGAGAGAACTCCTTCTCTCTGGGACATCGGAGTCTTCTTGCTAAACCAGGAAACACTGTGGCATTTCCATATGCCCTCTGCAAAGCAGAGACTCACCTTCAACTCTTTGCAACCCCTTGGACTGTAGCCCACCAGGCTCCTCCATCCATGGACTTCTCCAGGCAAGAATACTGGAGTGGGTTGCCGCTCCTTTCTCCAGGGGATCTTCCCAACCCAGGGATCGAGCCCAGGTCTCTTTCATTGCAGGCAGATTTTTTACCATCTGAGCCATCAAGGAAGCCCCATTGATGAAGTGTTGCAATACAATATTGGTCCTTTTTAAAGTGAACACGTCATTTTTTAATGTTGAAGAGAGGTAAATGTGTGTGTTACTCATCCTTCTACCTCACCGTAGCATTTTAGTTCCTTTAAAAGACAAGATATGACAATACCATACACACTGTAAATTTATCTCTTCAAGTTTGTTTTCATCTCTAAGGAGCTATTGCTTCCCTGGTGGCTCAGAGGTTAAAGCATCTGCCTGCAGTGCAGGAAACCCAGGTTCGATCCCTGAGTCAGGAAGATCCCCTGGAGAAGGAAACGGCAACCCACTCCAGTACTCTTGCCTGGAGAACCCCATGGTGGGAGGAGCCTGGTAGGCTACAGTCCATGGGGTCGCAAAGAGTCAGACACCACTGAGCGACTGCACTCACTCAAGGAGCTATTGCTCACCTCAGGTTTACCAGTAGGCTGCCCCAGGGTATGTCCATGTTATCTGAAGCTGTGAAAGTATTGTATTCTTTTATTTTTCCTGGATAGAACTGGCCCTGCCAGTCAAGTTCTTTGAGGCTTTAAGGACAATGCACCCTCCTGCAAAGAGTAATTTTAACTGTAAAGTGAAAATTGGTTTAGCACACCCATGGAAACAAGAAGTAGAAGGATAATTTTCCATCCCTTGTCACTTTGGGCTTTCGTTCTCCTCATCCTGGGGTCTGCAGTATATTTTAGATTCTTCCAAGATAATATCTCAGGGTTGCTAGGGAAATAAACTTGAGCTCAAGTGGCCAGACCTTTCTTTGTTCACCTTGCATTTGAGCTTTCCCCAGAAGTAATCAGATCAGATGATCACAGTGTCAAATACTTCCAGAGACTTCCCTGGTGGCCCAGTGCTTAAGACTCTGTGCTGCCAACGTAGGGGACATGGGTTTGATCCCTGGTCAGGGAAGTAAGATCCCACATGCCATGTGGTGTGGACAATGGATAAAAGCAAACAAACAGAAACTTCTACTGGCTAGTTGATGCCAACCACCTACCTATAAAGTAGCAGATATCTCTCAAGGTTAGTGACTTTGGCGGGACACCAGATCTCATCCAAGTCTAATCAACCGTATCCAGAGAACACATGTAATTGATTTTACTTCCCAGGCCAAGGATTTTGTGTTAAGTCAGAACCTCTGAGACAGGACAAAGGATTTAGGGCCAATTTGTTTTTCTTCTTTTCTTACGTGAACCATTTTGAAAGTCTTTATTGAATTTGTCACAATATTGCTTCTGTTTTATGTTTTAGTTTTTTTGCCACAAAGCTTGCGGGATGTTAGCCCCCCAACTAGGGATCAAACCTTTGCTAACTAGGGTCAGCAAAGTCCTAACCACTGGACTGCCAGGGAGGCCCCTAGAACAATTTATTCTTCGAAAAGGGTTGTGTCATTCAGGCGCACCCGGCTTCACAAGTTCTCCCATTGTGTGTCTACACTCCCTGCATCCCACGTGACCACCCGTGTCACTCAAGTCCAGCTGCTACTTAACATCCCCTAAGCCTAGACCTCAGAAGTGATTTCTATGATTGCAAAGTTTGCTCTTGCTACACATTTTGAAAAGAAGGTCATCAAAGGATCTACCAGTTAGAGCACCCCTCTGAAGTCCAGCAGAGACCGTTTCAAACGGCCTTGTGATATACCAGATGAAAGAGATGACAGAAGTGCAAATTATTGGCATTAAATGGGAAAGAAGAACATCAGAAGACCAACTGTAGTTTGGCGAGAAATTAAAACTAAGAACAAAGGAAAGGGAGTTAAATTCAGGTCTATTCCTTAAAAGGATGGGTTCTGATTTTGATCTTGAGAAAAAAAAGTTTTCGAGGAAAAACTGTCTCCAACACGATCCATCTTATAATGTTCTATAACATCTTTCATCTATTGAGTGATTTGGAGGGAAGAGGGGAGTTGATGGTAATGAAGCAATCATTAGACTTAATATTTAAAAATAACAAGCTTGTTTATATAAATTAATGGCAGTTCCACAAACCTGTCACAAATATCTAGGTCAGTGCAAAGAGCAAGAAATATAATTTGCAGAAGTATAACAAAAGAGCAGAAACAAATTTATCATTATTATTCTAATATTACTCTTTTGCTTTTTATCTTTCTTGTAGTGATACAATATTTCAGTGCAGGTAGAAAATATAAATTGTGTAGGCATCAGGAGTGGTGTTGTCATAACTGAATTCTTTCAAGAATTACTGTGTGGATCTCCCTGCTTTCCTCCTCTTTTCAGCCTCTCTGGGAAATTCCAGGAGGGACCCTGGCAGCCAGATTGACAGTTACATGTAGTGGAGCGACAGTTTAGGCTGCAAGCTGGGTTTGCAAGGACATTATAGTCAAAGTCCTCATTAATAAAACTTGAAACCATTTCCCCAAAAGCTTCTATGTCTTGGGACAGGCTGTTTGGGAGACTCTAGATGTGTAGCTTTGATGCCGGCTACCTAGGAGACTGTTGTCTTCATCTCTAAACAGGTTCAGCTCTGTTCAGAAGGGAGTAATTGAGAAAGGAGCAGAAGCATTGGATTGGGAGTCAAAGGCCTTAAGTGGAGTCCAGTTTTACTTAACAAATTATGTGTCTCTGGAGAAATCACTCAACTTTTATAGGCCTCAGCTTCTTCCTCCACAAAAAAACAAGGATAGGTTAGGTGACTTTTGTGGTCTTTTTCACTTCCATATTTTTACAGCCAAGTATTGGGTTGGCCTTTTCATAAATCTCACGGGGTTCTCATGGCAAGAATTCCAGAGTGGCTTGCCATTCCCTCCTCCAAGTGGCAGTGGATGAGATGATCAGGTAGCATCACCACCTCAATGGACATGAATTTGAGCAAACTCCAGGAGATAGTGAAGGACAGGGAAGCCTGGCAGGCTCAGTCCATGGTGGTCGCAAAGAGTCAGCCACGACATAGCGGCTGAACAAAAACAAGGATTGGGTTGGCCCAAAAGTTCATTTGGGTTTTTCTGCATGACAGCCTAACATAGCAGGTGGGTGCATGCGTGCTAAGTCACTTGAGTCGTGTCCGACTCTTTGCGACCCCATGGACTGCAGCCCGCCAGGCTCCTCTGTCCATGGGACTCTCCAGGCAAGGATACTGGTGTGCGTTGCCATGCCCTCCTCCAGGGGATCTTCCCACCCCAGGGATCGAACCCACGTCTCTTATGTTTCCTACATTGGCAGGCAGGTTCTTTACCACTACACCACCAAAAACCCAAACTTTTTGGCCAAGCCAATATTTTTCTAATACCCGAGTGAACCCTTTCAAGTCTAAAGTCCAAAATGCAGTTTTCCTTGAGCATTTCTAAAGGGAAAAGCTCACTGGCTGCCTGGTTTTTCAGTGGACTTATTCCTCGGTCACTGATCATTGCTGTACTCGTAACTTTCCTGCGGATCTGGTGTGAGGGCCACTGAACGACAGCCCCGTGTTCTCTGCTGCAATCCCACAGGCGCCGAAGAAGAGGCCGATAACCAACCTGGAAAGCTTAACCAAGCCTCGCTCTTCCTGCCAGGCATCTTAGCATGCAAGGATTGGAATGTCTGGGTCCAGTGCACGTGGCAAATTTAATGTTTCACCTTACTCTCCTTGCCAAGGAGGGTAAGGTGAAACATTAAAGGAAATAATAATCTGAAAACAGATAAGCACACTTTGTCATGCAAACTATCCTTGTTATCCAGCTTTAAACAAACAAACAAACAAAACAAAAACAAAAAAAAAAAAACAAATCAAAATGACAGCTTCTCTCAGGCCAGCACTGTAAGAAATGAAAGGCACTTTAGATGTTCCTCAATGCAATGCTTATACTTTGGAGACGAGGAAATGGAGGCTCAGATAGGATAAAATGTTGTGGCCAAGAGCCTACAGCTGGTTGGACGCAGGCCAAGAGCCGATTTCAGATTCTCTGATTCCCAGGCTCTGGGGTTCTCTGTCCCCATCTCTGTGTTACTCCCCGCAGATCGCACCGTTTGCCTGTAAGCTGTACTCATTCCCAAGTGACCTTGGTTCCTCTCGCCGTCTGTCCTGGTTCCTCACTTCCGGAGAGGAAGAAGGATTTCCTTCCTCATCCTCACCTTCACTACCACATCTTCAGGGCAGTCAGCCTTCACCCTGGTGGTGCCTTCCTCACTGGAGGATCTCTGTTCCTGCTCTCTGGAAATCCCATTTCTTTTACTGTCTTTTTTTTTAAACCCCCCTGTGGCTTAACAGCATCCCTGCTTTCAACCCAATGCATCCAAGCTCAACACAAAGCCCTGAAGAGCCAGTTAGGGAGTTGTTTCCTCACCATATGCTATTTTCTGTGTTTTCAGGCATCTCCCAGTGGAACAAATGTCAGAGCCATCAGCGGAGGCCGGAAGGCTGGAGATAGTCCCCTGGGCCAAGGTGGTAAAGCCTCTGGCTGAGCTGGGGCCTGGCCCCACCCTGTAAATGTCTGCCTGCTCTGAAGAGGTTGTGCTGAGAGGCAGGCGTGGAAGGAGACCCGTGGCCTGAGCACCAGCCTCCTCCCCTGACAGTCCACCCACGAGAGGAAAATGAAGGCTGTTCCACCTTTCTTTTCCATGGACAAGGGGCAGAGGTTTTAATTAAAATGAGTTCTGGAAAGGCACCCTCATTTTCTGAGAGAGAGTACATGTGGCCGTGTTTTTTCTTTCTCTTAGAAGGATGATGCAGCAAACACGTGGTACATACGTTAGAGAAAAAGAAGTCAATAGACCACAGCACGAAGAAGATAAATGGATGGTCAGTATCGATCCAGATAGAACGAAGACTGTTGCAACCCCCGCCCCCAAAACACTTTCGGGAGTTTTTGACAAATCGGTATGCAGACGTTTCTTAAATACCTATTGAAGGGCACTGTGCTAGTGGTTTTTGTGCTAACTGAATTCCCTAATTGAGGTGGATTTATGAGTAGAAAAAAAAACATGTGGTGGTGTCTAAGCAGGAAGAGAAAGCAAGCAGTCATGTATTCCATGCACGCTCTGACACAGTGTTTCCGAAGGCCAGGTCACCCACCTGTTGGCTATTTTAGGAAGGGGGATTCTGGCGGCAGCTGGGGCTCTGCCGTAAATAACTTGCACCCCAATGTTCTAGCACTGAGCCCTGCTTGCCACATCTTTCTAAGAGACCTGGATTTTGGAGATGCCTCAGGTGACCACTCCCCCTGCAGCCCCAGAGAATGACTGAGGCTGCCTCGTGGTTGCCATCACTTTCTTCCCATCAGCCCTTGCACCTTGCAAGCTGGCTCTTGGCTTCCAAGGACTTTCTGCTGTCGGAAGGTCAGCAGAACAGCAGCTGCCTGAGAATAATCACTGTGACCGTCAAGGCTATTGGTGACCGTCGAGTTTTATAGCACCTCCATTAAACGATTAAACACATTCACATTTCAAAAATCTGATAGCTCCTCATGACCATTCATTTTAACCTCAAAAGTCCTAATCTCGATATCTGAAGCTCCACCAAGTTTCCCAGCCTCCCCCTGGGTCATGCTCTCTGCCTCCTGCAGCTGAACCTTGGTCCACAGACCAGTGGCTTTCCTGCTACTGAGGAGCGCTCAGCAGTACCTTTCTTCCCCAAAGGCCTCCCTGTCTTGCATACTTAACCTGGAGGGGCTTTACACACCCATATGTTAAGGTGTGTGTATGTATGTGTTTTCTATGCCATGGCCATTTGTAGATAGGCTCACCTGCCCAGAGCTAAAGAAAATTCATCATCCAAAATCATGACATGAATGAATGGGCCCTGTCATTCAAACAGCAACGCAAACAAACACGCATATTTGCTGCCCTAAGAGGTCTTTCAAAAGTCAGCAAAATGAGGTTCTTTCAGAAGAAGGCTCAAGTATCTTTTATTTATCTCTTTTTTTTGAGATATAATCAACATGTTACATTAGTCTCAGGTACCTAACGTAATGATGTGATATATGTATGTATTCAAAACTGAGGAGGGAAATGTATTCTAAAACTATCACCACAAGTCTAATGAGCATCCACCACTATACATAGTTGCAAATCTTTTTCTTGTGATGAGAACTTTTAAGATCCACTATCTTACCAACTTTCAAATATACAGTATAGTATTAATAACCGAGTCAACATGCTGGACATTGCGTCCCCGTAACTTACTTACATTATAACTGGATGATTGTACCTCTGATCACAGTCAACCATTTTGTCCATCCCACTGCACACCCCTCATCCTCTGTCAACCACCCATCTATTCTCTGTATCTGAGTTCATTTTTTTGTTTGTGTGGTGGTTTTTTTTTAGATTCCACATATAAGTAAGATCATACAGTATTTGTCTCTCTCAGGCTGATTTATTTCACTTAGTGTAATGCCCTCTATGTTGTTTACCTCTCAGAGCTGGGAAATTTTGTTGTTAAACCATTTTCAGAAAAAAAAAAAAAGGTGTCAGTATACAATTTGGGGGCTTTGATTGGCATTGCTTTTCCCAACATGGACATCTGCAGATAAGAAAACCAAACCACCAAGAGAATGCTTTTATATATAAGCTTAGGCACCACTTACACCCCACTTCTGTGATTAAGAATTAATCACCATATACCAAATCTTCAGTAAGATTCATACCATCTTTAAATTACCTGTAAATCTGGTACAGAGTCTTGTCCTTAAGAAGGTCCTTCATAAATGTTTATTGAAGTGGTCATGGAAGATTTAGCTCACAGGAAATCTAAGTGGTTATCAACAAGCATAGCAGAGCTGAGTGGGAACCCTTACTTGTTATTTGATTTCCCAATAGGAAAAACAAATTCAACCTCACCTTGGCTTTCTTCTTCCATAGATTTCAAGAAGATCTTAATGGGCTTGGAGTTTCAGGGTCAGCCTTTTTTGAAATTGTTTTTCTTTTAAACTAAGCACATGTTTACAGCTTTAAGAGATACTGAGCATATTCACACAGCCATTCTACTTGAATTTATAAGAAGAGAGTTACGATCATGGAAGGGTTTTTTCTATTAACAAAGTGCAAGGGAGAATTTTCTGATAACCATCTGGTTAACGGAGGATCAGTGATACAAGGTAGTTGTGCCTTTGACTCCTGACATCATAGAAATGTGTATACTTCTGAACTGAGATCCTACATCCTTTCTTTCTAGGAGTAACAACTACTTTCCAAAACTGGTTTTAAGTAGTGTTTAACAGTGACAGTCATTTTTTTTAGGCAGAAATTTTTATGCTGTTTTGCTTTCAGTTAGTTCTAATGAAGTGTATCTATTCTCCCTTCAAATAGAAGGGGAAATGGTGGAAGTAGTGACAGATTTCCTCTTCTTGGGCTCCAAAATCACTGCGGATGGTGACTGCAGCCATGAAATCAGAAGACTATTGCGTCTTGGCAGGAAAGCAATGGCAAACCTAGGTAGTGTGCTATGGTCTTCCCAGTGACATTGCTCTTGCATATAGTCAAGGCTGTGGTCTTCCCAGTGGTCACATATGGCTGTAAGAGCTAGACCATAAGGAAGGTAGAATGCCAAAGAATTGATGCCTTTGAACTGTGGTGCTGGAGAAGGCTCCTGAACGTCTCTTGGATGGCAAGGAGAAAAAAAAAAACCAGTCAATCTTAAGGGAAATCAACCTTGAATATTCACTGGAAGGACTGATGCCAAAGCTAAAGCTCCAGTATTTTGGTCATCTGATGTGAACAGATGACTCAGAAAAGTCCCTGATGCTGGGAATGATTGTGGGCAAAATGAGAAGAGGGTGTCAGAGGATGAGATGACTGGGCGGCATCACCAGTGCAATGGACATGAACTTGAGCAAACTCCAGGAGATGCTGAGGGACAGGGAGGCCTGGCGTGCTGCAGTCCATGGTGTTGCAAAGAGCTGGACATGACTGGGCGACTGAACAACAACAATAAATTCCTTGAGTAGGGGCTTCTCAGGTGGCACTAGTGGTAAAGAACCCACCTGCCAATGCAAGAGACATAAGAGACCTGGGTTTGATTCCTGGGTAGGGAAGATCCTCTGGAGGAGGGCATGGCAACCCACTCCAGTATTCTTGCCTGGAGAATCCCATGGACAGTGGAGTTTGGTGAGCTACAGTCCATAGGATCGCATAGAGTCAGGCATGATTAAATGACTCAGCACGCATGCACACGCTTCTTGAGTGGAAGATGAAAATCTATGGATGAGTAAGAGTGATTAGTGTCAGTTTAGTTTGAGCATTTATGAGGCAATCAGCTAAGAATCCCATGAAAATGTATGTCATTAGACTAGGAGTACCATATCCCCTGTTTTTGTTTTTCCAATGTCTCTTCCAGACACAGACACTTATGTTAATGGGCTTCTTATTAATACTCGCCCCTTGTAGAACAGGCTGGTTCCCACAGAGTGCTGGGTTTTCAGCAATGAAAGGAGGTAGACTGTAACCTGCCAGTGTGCACCAATCTAACAGGGCGGAATAGCTGCAATGAGAGTCGTACACGGCCTCTGAGTACAGAGCAGGTGCTGGTGACCCTGACCACAGCCCTCTGTGGTCTCCTGCCACCTGCAGAGGCCTCCAGGGGATTTCCCCCTTCATGGCAGCTACCTAGGAGCTTCTCAGAGTAAAGGTCTTGTGCTTCTGTGTTCCCGGACAGCAGAGATCTCCAGCAGGACCAGAGCAATGAAAGCACCAGTTTACAGAAATGTCCAAATCACCAGCTCCCACTCCTACACCGCCAACTCAACTGATCTGCACAAGGACAGTGTATTCTTGCCCAGGAGTGTGCTTCAGCACCCAGTACCGCGTCTGCCCAGAGAGGCTTTCAGGAAACAGGTTTCAGCTGGATGGCTTGCTCGAGCTGTTGGGGTAGGAGTAAAGAAACTCCGGTATCTTATTTCCACAACTGTTGAAGTCCACAGCTGTCAGGCCCGTAAGCTCCAAGGTCAGCCCTGGAAGGGCAGTTGGCGGGGGCCCGCAGTCCTCACCCTGGCTTACACTTAATCTTTGGCCATTCCCCCTAAGCCCATCCCTGATTGGAGCGCCTTCTAAAATCTTCCACAGAATCCAGGGTGCTTAGAACTGCCCACTGCTTTCTGCTGAAGCTAGCATTCCTTGGCTAACACTGCAGTGATTGGATTGGATTGATGTCTATGCCTAATGTGATAACATGGGTAAATGTCGGCTCACGATTTCTTTTCATCTTAACATTTTTCCGTAGCCTCTTGGGAGTTCACCATTTTACGACTTTGTAAAAGCCAGTTGATTTTCCTCTTTTACTAGTGGTGAACAGGGGAAACTTTCTTTCACATCACTCCAGCCAGAGCAGTCATTCAGTCCCTCAGTCATGTCCAACTCTTTGAGACCCCATGGACTCAGGCAGCACATCGGGCTTCCCTGTAAATACTCCTTTTGAGTTGCGTATTAAATTTATATTTGTGTGGATCCAGAAAAAAAATTTTTTTAGGTTAAAATATGTCTTTAATATTACATAAAAGTATATATGAGGAATTTAGATAAGAAACACTTGAATGTTACCAAATGATCTTTCTATACCTTTTGAGATGATTGTACAATTTTTCTTGCTTAGTCTGTACATATATTTAGTTATATTGATTGAATTTTAAACATTAAGTCAGACTTGCATAATCAAAATAAAAAAAGAAATGCTATGAAGCATCTAGTTAAGAGCATCTGGCTAAGCATCTGGTTAAGTCAGAGAACTATTCAGTATGTCTGTATACACTGGAATAGCTGGTGAGCACTGGCCAATCAGCTAGCATCTCAGTAACTGTCCCTTGCAAAGGTGTATGTGTGCGTGCTCAGACGATCAGTTGTATCCGCTTCTGTGCGACCCCGTGGACTGTAGCCCACCAGGCTCCTCTGTCCATGGGATTCTCCAGGCAAGAAGACTGGAGTGGGTTGCCATGCTCCCCTCCAGGGGGTCTTCCCGACCAGGAGTTGAACCCTTGCCTTTCACATCTCCTGCATCAGCAGGCAGGTTCTTTACCACCAGCATCAGTTGGGAAGCCCTGCCAAGGTGACTAACCATTTAATCACTCTTTTGGTTCGTGTACTAAAACTATCCTCTCACCGCCTGAGAGCTCTGCCCCGAAGACAGCCACTGTTCTGTGCCCCAGCCCCTCGGGGCTCTATGAAGACAGAACACTTCTGACTGTTGATTAGCGCCCTGCACAGTGCCTGGCTTGATGTTCAAGAAATATGTGCGGAATGAGTTAATGAACACTGGAGGTGCTCAAGATGCCGGACAAATCTTGCCTTATTCGACACAGAGTGTGTTCTACTCAACTAAGTTTGTTATGGATACTGTGGGAAGGAAAATAACGTCAGCTCCAAAAATTTTTTTCCCTCAGAATAAGGGGAAACAATTTTTTTTTTTTTTGGTAGTGTAAAGAGGCAAATTACAGACATCAAACACAATTAAACAAAATTCAATTGTTTCTAATTGAGTTCGATCAAATTGTTTCTCACTTTAAAAATTGGAGAACACTTCTTTCTCACTCGGCAGACACTTTCAGCACTTCAGAAGTGACTGCCTTGACAGAGAGAACCTGAGAGAAACGCAAACAGAAATGAAATAACTGAACACCATCACATCAAACTGACTTAGAGCCTATTCTTTCACACACTGGGTTGATTGACTATTCTATTGGCCGAGAGTGTGCGTTCAGCAGATATCAGAGTTGCATGTGTCGCAGGCTTCATTTTCCCCCACGCTGACCTTGGATTAACCCTTCACCTTTCACTCTACGGCTAATTAAATCCAGTGACGTTTCGTTGAGACACTCTCTGCTGAAATGTTCAGTGAGGGTCTTAAATTCCTTCATACTTGTTCCAGCCCCTATGCCTACCTTCCCATTGTACATCTGCTTCAGGGTCACAATATTTTGTCAAAAAAACTGTGGAACTGCTATGGTAACATCATAAAGCCGTCCCTCACCCAACTCTTCAAGGAGTTTATAAGAATCCAGCTGTAAAATTTGGCCAGCGGCTCTGTGAGCTGGTTGTTTTATGTGCGGTAGTTAACCTTTTCTCCCCCTTTCTTTCTTCACCGCTCCCACTCCAAAACCACTCGTTTAAAAATATTTACAAAGTAATTTAACATTTATTTAGCCATCCAAGAGGAAATTGAAGTTGAGCTCAAGTTGACTTTTCTTACCACCATACTGCTCTCTAAGGTTGAAACTGTCACTCTCCACCCCCAATTCCCGGCCTTTTTACCATCTAGGTAAGCTCAGCTGAAATCAAGAGGTCTTTTTTCATCCTGCTCTCATTTCCCCTTCACTTCCCTGAGTTCCTTTCGACTTCAGCGAGAGCCCCATATATAGGAAAAACTCAGAGGCGTTGATGGGAAAGGGAGCAGGCCTGGGAAGAACAAATCATTCCAGCACACTTAATCTCCATTTTACTGAAACCCACTTAACTCCACTTGAAATGGGGTGAAATCATTCCTTTCATTTTTTTCTTCAAAGTTAAGTTACCTAAGCAGCGGTCCCCAACTTTTTTGGCACCAGGGACCAGTTTTGTGGAAGATAATTTTTTCCATGGACCGGGGAGACGGAGGGTGGTTTCAGGATGATTCAAGCACATTACATGTATTGTGCATTTTATTACTATTTTGATTACATCATCTTCACCTTAGATAATCAAGCATTAGATCCCAGAGGTTGAGGACCCCTAAGCTAAGGTATCTGTTTCTCCATTATTTCTAATGTGCCCCCACCCCTGCCTCCACTGGTTTGGGCACTTGTGTGTAAATCCCATTTATCCTCAAGTTTTAGATAAGGTTGAGTGAGGTTACATCACTCACAGTGCACAGAATTGACACAAGGAACTCTACATCTTCCAGAGAAAGGAAGATTTTTAAGTGTGTGTGTGTTTTCTTAAATACAATCAAACTTGTTAGGCAAAGAGAGAAACCCCCAAATTCAAGAAACAGTCAACGTTTACCAGAACTATCTTTTGTTAGAGTCTTAGAAAGAAGATAAATATATAAATACCAGAATGGTAATTATATGACATTTGACAAGTTAGATGCCTTTGAGCAAAAGTCAGTTGAAGGTTTTGATTAAATTATCACTTAAGCTAACTCGGCTCAGGACAAACACGGACTGTGTGTAATTAAATAGTTCCTGGTGAAAGAAGCTTGGATGGCTAGAACTGCATATTAAAGTCGAAAGTGGAGTTAGGCTGCCTTTGGGCAAACATACACAGGGTCTTCGCAGAGGGTGGCCAGCTAAGATGTGTGTGTGTTAGTAGATTGAACAGATGATCCAATGTAGATGGTTCTGAGTAGAATGAACAGACACACATCACTAGTGAGGTCCATGAGCTTGTCTTGGGACCTTCCCATCTTGTCATCTCTTGCTTTCTCCCTCCCTTAGAAGCACAACGCTGGATACCTAATACAGATGCCCAGTGTACGCGTTCTTTGCCAATGGCTTGATTTTACCTCTTTCATTTATAATTAATAATAACTAGTAATGTCTTATCTCAAGAACTGTGTAACTACATCTAAAATCTGGAGAGCTGTAGTATCTTGAAACTGGTCACCATACCCAGCAAAGTAACAACTCAACTCAGACTAAAAAAAATCCCCCTCTTTCACATTGGGGGTGTGTGGTAATAACATCAGAGTCCTTAACCATAAAATGACAGAGTCACAGAATGCTCACAACAGAGATGGTTATCAGTCAACATTTAAAAGGTTTTTTCATGCACTCTGCAGCTTGGAATTCCCCCTTCTCCCACCACCTTGCTGTCAAGAGGAGCTACACATGTGGGTCAGCTCTGTAAAGGCCTACACAAGTAAATCTGAGATTACCCTGGAAATTCCCTCCCATGGGTGTGGTGGAACAGTGGAATGACAGGTGATTTTAGGGGGTAAACGTCTTTCAATATAACAAACATTCTAAACAAGACCAAAAAATAGCACTAAAAAAAAAATAGTGAAAATAGCATTAACACTGTGTTTTTCTCAAGGCTTCTTGTATTTCAGGCAGTGGTAAATGTATGGAGAAGACAGGTCAACGCTTCTCATTTACTGATGGAAAAAACAAAGAGTTTTCTGTGTATTAGTGGGATCCCATGGGGGTGGTTGAGCTCGTGAAGAAAGAGAGGATAGAGTGGGAAAGGAAGAAATCAAGGTCAAGGTCTCCAGGAACTCCAACATTTAATTGTTGGAGTGTGAAAGATAAGGTTGAAAGTGGGTCTCCCAGAGATGGTCAGAGGAGTAGGAGAAAATTTAGGAGCACATGGGTGGGGCGGGGGGGGGGGGGGGGGAGGGCGTCTAGATACTCAGAGAAGAGTGTTTCAAGGTTAGTGTGGACAATACTCCCGAACTCTATGTAAGGTCAAATAAAATAAGCAAAAGAAAAAAATCATTTAGCATATTATGGACTGAGTTCTATCCCTCCAAATTCAAATATTGAAGCCCTACTGCGCCATTAACTGTTTTTGGAGATAGGACCTTTAAGGAGGTAATTAATGTTAAATGAGGTCATGAGGTTGGGAGCTCACTCAATACACCTCGTGTCCTCATAAGACGAAAAGGAGAGTCCAGAGATGCATGTACACAGAGGGAAATCCGTGTGGGGACACGGGGAGAAGGTGACCATCTGCAAGTCAAGGAGAGAGGCCTCATGAGAAAACAAACCTGCTGGTACCTTGATCTTGGACTTCCATCCTCCAAAACTGTAAGAAAACAAATTTTTGCTGTTTAAACTGCTTAGCTGTTTCATTATGGCAGTCCTAGCCAACTAATACAAGCAACAAGGGTCTTAGATTACTGATGATACAGTTGTTATGGGGAGATGAAAAAGTAGATTGGAGCATGTTGAGAAATAAGCAGGAGATGAGTGAAGAGAGACAGGGAGCAAAGTTAACTCTCTTAAGAAATCTGAATGTTATGGAGAAAACCAGAGACAGGATGATCAACTGCAGAAATGTGGGGTTTCAGGATTATTAGGATTAAACTTGGAAAAGAGCAAATAATGAATGAGATCATCTATGCAAAAGGCACATTAAAAAGACAAACCACCTCTCAGAGTAAAGAGCAGGATTAGAAAACAGTAATAACAGCAACAATAAATAATGCAACACTAAACAGCAACAATAAATAACAAAAATAATGATAAACCAATAACAGTATCACTTATTAAAGAACTCATATAAGCCAAGTTAGAAGGGTCATGCTTTATAGATTTTACATAGTTTTATCTTCATAGCATAGTCTCTGCCACCTACCATGTTCAATACACTTTTTCTGACTCAATAAAAAGACTGTACAAAATAGATATTATTATTCTCAAGTTATTCCCCATTTATATATGAGGACATTAAGACTAATTAAGACTAATTAATTTCAATAACTTATTCAAGGTTTATGTGGCCCTCGAGTCTAATCACACAGCCAAAGGAAGATGCCCTAAATGAAAACACAAAATGAGAGGTTAGAAAGGTAAAAACTGAACTCACTTTTATTCTGCTGTCCAGGGGAGAGGATACAGGTCAGTGGTGCTATTGACTTGGAGAGAACTACCGGATCTTGGGGAAAGGTGTGGGAGGCTTCAGGCGGTTGGTGATTAAGGTCATCCCACCATGCACCCCCTACCTGGGATCTGGGGACCAGACTGTGGACCTTGTAGACACCTGTAAGAACTCTCAGGAGGATGGGAAACAATTGGAGGATTTTAAGAGGAATTTTATCATGTCATAAAAGCTTTCTAGGGCTGCCACAGAAAAATATCACAGACTGGATGGAATAAACAAGAGAAATTCATTTTCTTATAGTTTTGGAGGCCGGACATCCAAAGTCAAGGTGCCAGTAGGGTTGTCTACTCCTGAGACCTCTCTCCCTGGATGCGGCCTTCCTGCTGTGTCTTCAGATGGTCATCCCTCAGTCTGGGTATCATCTGTGTCCTAATCTTGTCTTCTTAGAAGGACACCAGTCATACTGGATTATGGCCAACCCTCGTGACTGCATTTTAACCAAATTACTTCTATAAGGACCCTGTATCCAAACACATGAATTTTCTGATGTACTGAGGATTAGGGCTTCAAATGTGAATTTTGAGGGGACACACTTCAGTTCATAACACTTCACTTGGAATTTTTAACATGATCACTGGGTGCTGGGCTAAGAATAGATTATAATGCTGCGTGAATGCAAGAGTGCAAGCGTGTATGTGCTGAGCCACTCAGGTGTGTCTGACTCTTTGCAGTCCCATGGACTGTAGCCCACCAGGCTCCTCTGTCCGTGGGGTTTTCCAGGCAAAAGTACTGGAGTGGGTTGCCATTTCCTACTCCGGGAGATCTTCCGGACCCAGGGATTGAACCTGAGTCTTTTGTTCCTCCTACATTGCTAGCAGATTCTTTACCACTGTGCCACCTGGGAAGCCCAAGTGTATAAGAGGGGAGAGCTATGGAGGTGTCTCAGTCCAAGGTGACGGTATCGTTGAGGTGGTAATATGAGTTTGCAATTGGGAAATATTTTTAAAGCTGAGCTGAAAGAAGTTGCTCTTGAATTGAGTACAGGCTACTAACTGTTCAAGAATAACTCCAGGGCTTTTGGCCTGAGTAGCTGAAATGATGGAGCTGCCATTACCAGAGATGGGCGGATTATGGAGAAAGCAAATTAGGGTGAGAGGATAGGAATTCTGTTTAGGACATAATAAGTGTGAGATGTTAATTAGACATCTAAATAGAGATGTCAAGTAGGCGTTTGAACATTGTATGGAATTTGCAGCAGAAGTGTGGACTAGAGACATTAATTCTGGAGTCAGTATTACGTGAACATAATATATCTCATTATATTATAAGACAGTATTTTTTTTTAAGAGGCTGTATGAAACTGCTGAGGGGAAGTATAGGAAAAAAGTCCAAGGGTTGAGCTCCAGAGCACAACAATGATAAGAGGCCAAATGCATGAGGAAGAACAAGCAAAAGAGACAAAGGCCGAATGACCAGGGAGGTAAGAGGAAACCCAGAAGCCGACAGTGCCTGGGAGCCAGGTGATGTCATAGTTTCCAGAGCAGAGAGAGTGTCTGCCAAACGCTATGGATAGTCCAGTAAGACAAGGGCTGAGGTCGCAGCACTAGATTCAGCAGCGTGGAGGTCACCGGTGACTCGGAATATTTGTCTGCTTGGTGTTAGTGCAAAAGAGCTTAATTAAATCTGGAGCACTGGAAAGCTGAGTTTGTGGATCAAACTCTAGAGAGGACAGTGCCAAGGAAAACGTAACCCTCATGGCCTGCCTGCATGTCCAGCTGCTTCTTTAGTAATCCACGGCCTCTTTCCAAAATCAAACCACAACTTTTCTACGTCTCAATGATGAGATTGGATATGGAGTCAACACTTGGTCTTTTAAGGTCTCTGATATCTCTTCAGGCCTCAAATTTTTGTTTCCATTGTCATTAAATGCTACCACAGTGCTTGGCACATGTTAGACAACCAATAAATATCAAATGAATGGTTTAAAAAATGAATGCTGCTGGGTACGTAGGTATCAGTCAACAAATGACTAGTTTCCATCCTTTACCTTGTGCTGATCTGAACCCCAGTGAGATACTGAAGATGAGATCTCCCAAAGGAACATGCCTCTGAAGAAGGATAGGGAAGGAAGCAGAAGAGGTTGGGAGAGCCAAGACCTTGGAGAAGAGGAAGAAGGAAGGATGATGGAGAAGAAGGATCTCAGACTGCAGTGCAGTTTTAAGGAAGTATTGGCAAACTTATTGGGAAGGTCTTGAGCCACAAAGGCTTCCTCAAGCCACAAAGAACCTGCCTGCCACTGCAGGAGACACAAAAGACTCAGGGTTCAACCCCTGGATCAGGAAGACGTGAATGAAATGACTTAGCATGCACGCACCCACGAGCCACAAGTGTCCATCTGAAGAGTCCCTGTCTCCCAGGAAAGGATTTGAGTAATAACCCTGCCTCACTCACTCACTGCTCTGAGAGCAGCCCATGGAAAGCAAGGTCTTGGTGCCAAAGTGGTGATGCATTCTGTGTGTAGTATCTGGGGCCGTGGGTCAATTATGCCCCCTGTAGCTAAGACCTGAGAGGCAGTTTTCACAGCCACTTCATATGTCATGTTTATTTTTAGCCTCCTACTCAATATTTTATAAAAATGAGTGAATACCAATAAAGCTGCAAAGGAAATTGAAAAAAAAATTTGTCTTTTTCAGAGTCTCTAGTCAACTACCACAATATTACTGTGTTAAATATGTCAAGCAATGACAACAAAACACTATTTAGGCAACTTAGAATTGGTATATGATTAATCTTTGGTCATAAATGTCTAAAATATTATCACTATCTCATTAAGTACTAATTTTATATTTTTAATAGAACACGAGGTAAATTCAGATGGTAAAGAATCTGCCCACAACATGAGAGATCCAGGTTCAGTCTCTGAGTTGGAAAGATCACTTGGAGAAGGAAATGACTTCCTACTCTAGCATTCTTGCCTGGAGAATTCCATGGACAGGGAAGCCTGGTGAGTTACAGTCCATGGGTCCCAGAGAGTCAGATATGACTGAGCTACTAACACTAACCAATAAGGTAAATGAAAAAACAAACAGTTTTTTTAGGAAATCTCCACACTGTTCTCCATAGTGGCTGTACTAGTTTGCATTCCCACCAACAGTGTAAGAGGGTTCTAGTTCCCTTTTCTCCACACCCTCTCCAGCATTTATTGCTTGTAGACTTTTGGATAGCAGCCATCCTGACTGGCATGTAATGGTACCTCATTGTGGTTTTGATTTGCATTTCTCTGATAATGAGTGATGTTGAGCATCTTTTCATGTGTTTGTTAGCCATCTGTATGTCTTCTTTGGAAAAATGTCTGTTTAGTTCTTTGGCCCATTTTTTGATTGGGTCATTTATTTTTCTGGAATTGAGCTGCAGGAGTTGCTTGTATATTTTTGAGATTAATCCTTTGTCTGTTGCTTCATTTGCTATTATTTTCTCACATTCTGAGGGCTGTCTTTTCACCTTGCTTATAGTTTCCTTTGTTGTGCAAAAGCTTTTAAGTTTAATTAGGTCCCATTTGTTTATTTTTGCTTTTATTTCCAATATTCTTGGAGGTGGGTCATAGAGGATCCTGCTGTGATTTATGTCAGAGAGTGTTTTGCCTATGTTCTCCTCTAGGATTTTTATAGTTTCTGGTCTTACATTTAGATCTTTAATTCATTTTGAGTTTATTTTTGTGTATGGTGTTAGAAAGTGTTCTAGTTTCATTCTTTTACAAGTGGTTGACCAGTTTTCCCAGCACCACTTGTTAAAGAGGTTGTCTTTTTTCCATTGTATATTTTTGCCTCCTTTGTCGAAGATAAGGTGTCCATAGGTTCGTGCCATATGACCCAGCAATCCCACTTCTGGGCATACACACCGAGGAAACCAGATCTGAAAGAGACACGTGCACCCCAATGTTCATCGCAGCACTGTTTATAATAGTCAGGACATGGAAGCAACCTAGATGTCCATCAGCAGACGAATGGATAAGGAAGCTGTGGCACATATACACCATGGAATATTACTCAGCCATTAAAAAGAATTCATTTGAATCAGTTCTGATGAGATGGATGAAACTGGAGCCCATTATACAGAGTGAAGTAAGCCAGAAAGATAAAGACCAATACAGTATACTAACACATATATATGAAATTTAGAAAGACGGTAATGATAACCCTATATGCAAAACAGAAAAAAAGAGACACAGATGTACAGAACAGACTATTGGACTCTGTGGGAGAAGGCGAGGGTGGGATGTTTCAAGAGAACAGCATCGAAACATGTATATTATCTAGGGTGAAACAGATCACCAGCCCAGGTTGGATGCATGAGACAAGTGCTCAGGGCTGGTGCACTGGGAAGACCCAGAGGGATCGGGTGGAGAGGGAGGTGGGAGGGGGTATCGGGATGGGGAATACATGTAAATCCATGGCTAATTCATTTCAATGTATGACAAAAACCACTACAATATTGTAAAGTAATTAGCCTTCAACTAATAAAAATAAATGGGGGAAAAAAGAACAAATCCGAAAAAAAGAAAAAACAAACAAAGAACATGCCCTCTCTTCTGCTTCCCACTTACCCTGTTAGTTACCAGCCTTGAATGAGCTCAGACCCCAGCTTGCCTCCTCCTCCTGCTTTCCACTAAGAAGTCCCTGTCAAGGTTACCCCTTGGATGGCTGCTCAACATCTGTCCTAGAAAGTCAAACAAAGCCCACTGTTCTAAATCCATGCTTTGAACGAAACCTTCCATCCACAAATGCACCTTTGTGCTGTTTTAAGATGTGATTCAACAACCATGTGCTAAGAACTTATTCCTTGTAAGATTGGAATTGATGAATCAAAAATTAATCTTTTTTTTTTTTAAATAAAGGAAAGTCTGAAAGAGAACATCTGACCTGCTTTCCTCAGCGCTGTGTGCTAAGATTTTGTAATATAATGTAGTCATTTTCCAAAGAAGCAAGCTGAGTCACGGGACAAAGAATGACTTTACTTTCACGTTTTTGGTCGGTCGATACCCAAGTCAGCAATCACACGTTAGGTTTTCTGCTCCTGCCCTGCCCTCCATCTCTGCCCGGGGACGGCTCCGCCTCCACAGGCTGAGCGCGTCAACACCTGAGAATCACGCGCTGTGCCGGACGGGACAAACAGCCACGCTTCTGAAACGGAAGACTGATTCTTCAGAGGTCTGTCGTATCAGACATACCATTTCACCTGAATGAAGCAAACTTCTTTTCAGTGTTGCAAGAGGGGAAATGTTGGTACAGGATGGATCTCCTTGCTGATGGCTCAGCAGGTAGAGACTCTGCCCGCAGCGTAGGAGACGTAGGAGACGCGGGTTCGGTCCCTGGGTCGGGAAGATCCCCTGGAGGAGGAAATGACAGCCCACTCGAGTGTTCGTGCCTGAAAAATCCCACGGACAGAGGCGCCTGGGAGGCTACAGTCCAGAGGGTTGCCAAGAGTCAAACACGACTGAGCAAGCAAGCAAGCAAGCAAGCAATGACTTAAATAAGAACTTCCGCTTTTAATTACCCGGGAATCCTGTTAAGCCCTGCTTTGCTCATTCTCCCCAGGAATGCCTCTGCATTTAGGATTTAAGGTGGGAGGGCAAGGGATTACAGATCGAGAAAAACTGGGTTTTTCTGGTTTTCAAGGGTGAAGGAATTTAGAAATTAGTAATTATATATTGGATTTTCTAATTTTCCTTTTTTATCTAAGAATTGAAAGCTCATGTAGCTTTCATGTATCACGTAGGTCCTACCTATCCATTTAGCACTGACACCAACATCTGTTTCTCCAGATGAAACAAACAAACAAAAAAGCCTCACTTACCTTACTGAAAGTGTTCCTTTAGTTTTAATTATTCCATGTTTAGAAGTTGAACAATTCAGAGGAGTTAAAATAATTTTCTCAGGTCTTCAAAAGACCATCCCTATTTTGGAGCCTCAAGGTCCTCCGTGCTGGGAAGGTCCCTAAGATGTATCACCTGGTGATTTTGTTCAATACGGAAATCATCAAAGTACAGCTTACTGATAGAAATCAGATCGCTATGCACAACCTTCTGCAGCAAGTTTGAAAATGGCTACTCTAAATTGTGGTGATTAGATGTTAAACTGTATTCTTTAAAAGAGATGAGAGATTAAAATAAATAAGTTAAAATAATTAATTTTTTAAAAAGAAAGAAACAAAGACACGAGAGAAAACTACTACACAGAGATACATGAAAACTGAAAAGAAATCTGTCAGTTTTAATCACATAATATTGATAAATGACCGGATTTAAAGTGTAGTCTTTCGTAAGTGACACCAGCGAATTGGTTCACACCCTTATTTAATTTGGCCACATTCACTGGAATCCTATGGGTGCAATTAAACCTGGACTTCCTGCACAGATGAATGTCTGTACAATCTTTCATCTGGCTTACAAAGACCTCAGAAAGGGAGATTATATAAATTTTGTTCCAGAAAGTTATTTCCCTATTTTTTTTCTCCTTTTCAGTGATTCTTATTTCCTTAAAAGTTTTTGTTGGTTTCTCTGCTTTCTAGCAAATGTACATAAGTATCTTGATTAAGCAGCGTCTCCACCAACTCCCCAGGCTGCCATCACATTATCATTATCGAATTATGATCTGCCCAAAGATCTTATATCCCAAACATATACAACCTAAAAGGCTTCCTTTTTATTTACTCATGTAATAAATTATTCAAGTGTCTAACTCAGGCAAAGCCCACATTGGTGCCATGGAGAAGTCTCTGGGGATGGTCTCTGGGGTAGTGGTGCTTGGCCTGGAGCTATGCAGGACACGCTGATCTTCGCAATGTGAGCAGAGAAAGAAAGGCTGTGGGGGGCCGTGCTGGGGAATAGGTAGGAAGGGCTGCCTCTTTCTTCAGTCCCTCTTTAAAAAAAAAAATAGAGGGAACAAGGAAACTTTTCCTAGAAATCCAGCAGAGCTTTCCCCCTTTTTTCCGCTAGCCAAGGTGTGGTTCTAGGACCACTGCTAAAACTAGCACTAATGAAAGAATGGGACCAAAATGTTTGGCTTAGACTAACCATTTCACAAGTAGATATTTTGAGAAATCAACCCAAAGAGCCATAGCAGGCGTGTAAACAAATCGTAAAGTGCAAGGTAGGAAGTGCTGAACTGTTAAAGTAATGTAACTAAAGTGTTTTGGTGTTAAACCTGGAGAACTTATTTCCCATCTGGAGATTAAGAGAGAAAAGACTTCTGAACTGAAGATTGGAATCAGGAACAAGAGAATGGAAGACATCATTTTGACTTGCCCGTCAAGAAAACAGCAGTGGAAAGAAAAGGGCCTGCAAGAGGTTACGAGATACATCTGGCTGGGATAAGAGAGGTACATCAGTTAGATTTAGCTATTATAACAAAAAAGCCCCACATCTCAGAAGTTTATAACCACAAGTTCTGTCTTGCTCACAGATCTGCTGCTTGTCTGTGGCTCTGTTTGGTGATGCTTCAGGTATATCCGGGTACTCGGCTAGAGGACCAGCCCCTGTCTGGGATGAGAGCAGAAACCCATATCTATGGGGGAGTTTCTAGGGGCCCGACAGGCTTGGGGGTGTTGGGGTGCTCCCTGGAGATGCAACTGAAGTTGCATCATCTTATGCCTTCTACCAAAGAGTCAAACACGACTGAGCGACTAACACATACAAAGGCACACACACCTGCACACACACTCACACACACACACACGCACCACTGAAAGGCACAATGTCTGGTAGAAATCACTGGCTACGGCCGGTAGCACATGTCACAGTAAGTCTGCTGTTCTAATCGATTTAGTGAGTTTTGCCGGAGAAGGCAATGGCACCCCACTCCAGTACTCTTGCCTGGAAAATCCCATGGACGGAGGAGCCTGGTGGGCTGTGATCCATGGGGTCGCTAAGAGTCGGACACGACTGAGTGACTTCACTTTCACTTTTCACTTTCATGCATTGGAGAAGAAAATGGCAACCCACTCCAGTGTTCTTGCCTGGAGAATCCCAGGGACGGGGGAGCCTGGTGGGCTGCCATCTATGGGGTTGCACAGAGTCGGACACGATGGAAGCGACTTAGCAGCAGCAGCAGCCAAGGGTTGAAAACGAGAAGGGTCTGTAACACATCCAGACAACTAATAATGCATAAACTGCTCTAGAACTTGGGTGTTTTGATCTAGCAGATCAGATGGTAAAAGAAGTCTGAGATGCCAGATGAGGAATCTGAGAGCCTGGATAGGAGACTCACGCTATTTCTTCTTCTGCAAACTAACTCTTGAGTTGGCTAAAAAGTTCATTTGGGTTTTTCCATTCACTATAGGAAAACCAAGTGAACATTTTGGCCTATCCATACTATTCTTGTGGAAAACAGTTCTTGGCTTGCTCCTGGTAAAAAATGACTATTTGATCACGAAAACCAAATTACCACCAGTCAGAATGTAATCACGTCCATAAAATAATGGCCTCTCCTGCTCCCTTCCAAATTACATACAAATAACTCACCTTGGCAAATTCTAACCTGGAGCTATACAGAATAAATGTCTCAGTTCAATTCAGTCACTCAGTCATGTCCGATTCCTGGCTATGTCCATGGACTGTAGCACGCCAGGCCTCCCTGTCCATCACCAACTCCTGAGTTTACTCAAACTCTTGTCCATTGAGTCAGTAATGTTTTCCAACCACCTCATCCTCTGTCATCCCCTCCTCCTCCCACCTTCAATCTTGCCCAGCATCAGGGTCTTTTCAAATGAGTCAGTTCTTTGCATCAGGTGGCCAAAGGATTGGAGTTTCAGCTTCAGCATCAGTCCTTCCAATGAATATGCAGGACCGATTTCCCTTAGGATGGACTGGTTGGATCTCTTACAGTCCAAGGGAATCTCAAGAGTCTTCTCCAACACCACAGATAAAATGCATCAATTTTTTGGCGCTCAGTTTTCTTTATAGTCCAACTCTCACATCCATACATGACTACTGGAAAAACCATAGTCTTGACTAGGTGGACCTAGTTGGCAAAGTGATGTCTCTGCTTTTTAATATGCTGTCTAGGTTGGTCATAACTTTTCTTCCAAGGAGCAAGCATCTTTTAATTTCATGGCTGCAGTCACCATCTGCAGTGATTTTGGAGCCCCCAAAATAAAGTCTGGCACTGTTTCCACTGTTTCCCCATCTATTTCCCATGAAGTGATGGGACCAGATGCCATGATCTTAGTTTTCTGAATGTTGAATTTTAAGCCAACTTTTTCACTCTTCTCTTTCACTTTCATCAGGAGGCTCTTTAGTTCTTCTTCACTTTCTGCCATAAGGGTGGTGTCATCTGCATATCTGAGGTTATTGATATTTCTCCCAGCAATCTTGATTCCAGCTTGTGCTTCCTCCAGTCCAGTGTTTCTCATGATGTATTCTGCATTTAAGTTAAATAAGCAAGGTGACAATATACGGCCTTGACGTACTCCTTTTCCTATTTGGAACCAGTCAGTTGTTCCATGTCCAGTTCTAGGTGTTGCTTCCTGACCTGCCTACAGATTTCTCAGGAGGCAGGTCAGGTGGTCTGGTATTCCCATCTTTTGAAGAATTTTCCAGAGTTTGTGGTGATCCACACAGTCAAAGGCTTTGGCATAGTCAATGAAGCAGAAATAAATGTTTTTCTAGAACTCTCTTGCTTTTTCGATGATCCAGCAGATGTTGGCAATTTGATCTCTGGCTCCTCTGCCTTTTCTAAGATCAGCTTGAACATCTGGAAGTTCACAGTTCATGTACTGTTGAAGCCTGGCTTGGAGAATTTTGAGCATTACTTTACTAGTATGTGAGATGAGTGCAGTTGTGTGGTAGTTTGAGCATTCTTTGGCATTGCCTTTCTTTAGAATTGGAATGAAAACTGACCTTTTCCATTCCTGGGACCACTGCTGAGTTTTCCAAATTTGCTGGTATATTGAGTGCAGCACTTTCACAGCATCATTTTTTAGGATTTGGAATAGCTCAACTGCAATTTCCATCACCTCCACTGGCTTTGTTCATAGTGATGCTTCCTAAGGCCCACTTGACTTCACATTCCAGGATGTCTGGCTCTAGGCTGGTGATCACACTGTCATGATTATCTGCATCATAAAGAGCTTTTTTATATAGTTCTGTGTATTCTTGTTACCTCTTCTTAATATCTTCTGCTTCTGTTAAGTCCATACCATTTCTGTCCTTTATGAGCCCATCTTTGTATGAAATGTTCCCTTGATATCTCTAATTTTCTTGAAGAGATCTCCAGTCTTTCCCATTCTATTGTTTTCCTCCATTTCTTTGCACTGATCACTGAGGAAGGCTTTCTTATCTCTCCTTGCTATTCTTTGGAACTCTACATTCACATGGGTATAGTCATCCTTTTCTCCTATGCTTTTCGCTTTTCTTCTTTTCATAGCTATTTATAAGGCCTCCTCAGACAGCCACTTGCTTTTTTACATTTCTTTTTCTTGGGGATGGTCTTGATTCCTGTCTCCTGTCAATGTCACAAACCTCCATCCATAGTTCATCAGGCACTCTATCAGATCTAGTCCCTTAAGTCTATTTCTCACTTCCACTGTATAACCATAAGGGATTTGATTTAGTTCATACCTGAATGGCCTAGTGCTTTTCCCTACTTTCTTCAATTTAAGTCTGAATTTAGCAATAAGGAGTTCATGATCTGAGCCACAGTCAGCACCCAGTCTTGTTTTCACTGACTGTATAGAGTTTCTCCACCTTTGGCTTCAAAGAATATAATCAATCTGATTTCAGTGTTGACCATCTGTTGATGTCCATGTGCAGAATTTTCTCTTGTGTTGTTGAAAGAGGGTATTTGCTCTGACCAGTGCATTCTCCTGGCAAAACTCTATTGGCCTTTGCCCTGCTTCATTCTGTACTCCAAGGCCAAATTTGTTTTTGCCTGTTACTCCAGGTGTTTCTTGACTTCCTACTTTTGCATTCCAGTCCCCTGTGATGAAAAGGACATCTTTTTTGGGTGTTAGTTCTAGAAGTTCTTGTAGGTCTTCATAAAACCGTTCAACTTCAGCTTCATCAGTATTACTGGTCAGGGAATAGACTTGGATTACTGTGATATTGAATGGTTTGAGTTGGAAATAAACAGAGATCATTCTGTCAGTTTTGAGATTGCATCCAAGTACTGCATTCTGGACTCTTTTGTTTACTATGAGGGCTACTCCATTTCTTCTAAAGGATTCTTGCCCACAGTAGTAAATATAATGGTCATCTGAGTTAAATTCACCCATTCCAGTCCATTTTAGCTTGCTGATTCCTAGAATGTCGATGTTCACTCTTGCTGTCTCCTGTTTGACCACTTCCAATTTGCCTTGATTCATGGACCTAACATTCCAGGTTCCTATGCAATATTGCTCTTTACAGCATCAGACCTTGCTTCCATCACCAGTCACATCCACAACTGGATGCTGATTTTGCTTTGGTTCTGTCCCTTCATTCTTTCGGGAGTTATTTCTCCACTGATCTCCAGTAGCACATTGGGCACCTACCACCCTGGGGAGTTCATCTTTCAGTCTCCTATCTTTTTGCCTTTTCATACTGTTCATGGAGTTCTCAAGGCAAGAATACTGAAGTGGTTTGTCATTCCCTTTTCCAGGGGACCATATTTTGTCAGAACTCTCCACCATGACCCGTCTGTCTTGGGTGGCCCTACACGGCATGGCTCATAGTTTCATTGAGTTAGACAAGGCTGTGGGTTCATGTGGTTCATTTTCTGTGATCCCGGGGTTCTCTGCAATGCAGAGTCCCTAGAAGGGGTGGTGATGATGCCAGATCGGGAAAGGGAAATGACGTTGGAGAGACAGGTTGTGACTTAGTCAGAGATGGCCTTAAGTGCTGTACCAATTTAAAAAAAAGCAACAGAGAGTCTTCCAAGGATTAGGGGGATCAGTGGCATGAGCTGGGGTTACTCTGAGGCTCTATCCGGTTCTCTTTATGTAGAAAGGTCACAAGGTGATGCAAGAATCATGACACTTATTGCCTAATTGTGCTCTTCGGTGCCTGGCCCTAAAATATATCATTTTATTTAGTCTTTACACTTCAGTTATTTTAATAATTTATATAGGATCCTGGCAAGGTAGACTTTCTCATCCCTATTCTCAAGATGAGAAAACTGAGACACGGATAGGTCAAGGGGCTTGTTCCTCTTCCCTCCGCCTAGCAGAGTTAGAACCGGGTACTTAAGTAGGTTCACCTGATTTCTGTGTCTGAACACCTCCCCTCTGTAAGACTGTCTCTACCTGTGGACTGAAGTGTAGAGATGGGAGCCCTATAGCCAGGAAAAGTCCAGGCTGACATCTCTTTGCTTTCATTTATTTATTTATTCCTTCATTCAACACATCATTAGAGATTATAGGTTAGGCAATTCAGAGGCGATTTGAAGGGCACTATTTTAGCATGCCTTCAACTGTCAATCTTCAGAGGCAATATTTAACTTGGGTCCAGGTGAATCAAACTCAGTTATAAAAACTACTGATCTGATCGTCATTTGCTCTAATATTTAAACTCTAAGAGGGTAGGGTAGAACATGTCTACCATATCCCTAAGTGTCTGTGTATGTTAGTCCCTCAATCATGTCTGACTCCTTGTGACCCCACCAGGCTCCTTTGTCCTTGGAATCCTCCAGGCAAGAATACCGGAGCGGGTTGCCATTCCCTTTTCCAAGGGTCTTCTAACCCAGGGACTGAACCTGGGTCTCCTGCATTACAGGCAGATTCTTCACCACCTGAGCCACCAGGGAAGCCCTCCAAGCGTCTGGCTTATATCAATTTCTCAATAAGGATATAACGAGTAAATGTGGAAGCACCTGAGAGACCGGCTGAATAAATGAGAACCACAGAGAACTTACTTCTGTGGTGGTGAGAACTGGCTGGTGGTCGTTCTCCTGCTGCTGAGACTCCTGCAAACCCAGAGCAGGAAATCTCCCTCACAGATGATCAAAAGCCTAATACCTCTCTTCCAGCCTCAGTGTCACTTCCAGCTAATCCCCAGCCAAAAGCAAAATGAAATGTCCAAAACAGACACCTAGATACCACGTTATTCTCCCAATGATCAACTGCTAGAGATCTTCCACTTGACTCCAAAGTTTGGCATAATAGTTAGGGACTTTAGGAAGGTCATGTACACACTACTAGATTTATAGCTCAGTTGGCAAAGAATCTGCCTTCAATGCAGGAGACCTGGGTTCATTCAATTCCTGGGTCAGGAAGATCTCCTGGAGAAGGAAATGGCAACCCACTCCAGTGTTCTTGCCTGGAAAATCCCATGGACAGGGGAGCCTAGCAGAATACAGTCCATGGGGTCGCAAGAGTCAGATGCGATTTAGCAACTAAATCAACACCATGTACACACTGCTAGATTTGAAATGGATAGCCAACAAGGAACCGCTGTGTAGCCGAGTGGAACTCTGCTCAAGGTTACATGGCAGCCTGGATGGGGAGGGGGGTTTGGAGAGAATGGAAATATGTCAATATGCCAACAGAAATATGCCAAGTCTTTTCACTGTTCACCTACAACTATCACCTGGGTCTCCCTCGTTGCAGTCAGATTCTTTCCTGTCTGAGCCGCCAGGGAAGCCTGTTTTGTATTGGGGTGTAACCGTTTGTATACATACAAACGGTAAAAAATCTTACTGCAGGGAGGGAGACCCGGGTTTGATCCCTGGGTCAGGAAGATCCCCTGGAGAAGGGAAAGGCTACCCGCTCCAGTATTCTTGCCCGGAGAATTCCATAGGCAGAGAAGCCTGGAGAGCTACAGTCCATGGGGTCACAAAGAGTTGGACACAACTGAGTGCCTACAATTTTCAATAAAAAATGTTTTCAGTATTAAGAAAAAAGTTTGGCAGAGGACCCATGAGACAGAGAACCCATCAAAGGCCCCTTTGGGAGTCTGTCTTCAGTCCATCTTTCCATCACTGACCACCAGCTCAGCAACCCAAACCTCTAGACCCTACACTCCATCCATATGGGACTATTTGCAATTTCTTATACTGCAGGCCCTCTTCCTTTTTTTCCACCAGAACCCCCACTTACCCTTCAAGTCACAGCAGCTCAGAAATCGTCCTGACCATCACCTCATTTGGAGCGAGTCACGTCTTCTACTGAAATAAAGGACACTTTGTTTGTAACTGTCTTCCCATACTGCATTTTGATTAGGTATTCCCATGTCTAAGGCTCCCTAAGTGTAGAGAGAGCTCAGAAGTGATAATTTATCTTCGCATAGCTGACTCCTAGAGAGGTGGCCAGCACGTCACAGGTGTTCAGCAACTGGTGGTTGGATGAATGAGCTTATGGAGTCAATGGCGGGAGGCTTCTACTTGGCCACCAGCCTTTGGTCCAAGCTTCTTTGCCTGGCTGTTCATCCTGGTTACAGATGGTTCCAGGGCCCTGTATCTGCCACTGCAAGCAAAGGAGAAACTGTTCCTGGATGCTCAGTGTATATGTTATAACTTTTCAGCCACAAAACCATCCTCTGCTGGTGCTAGTAACCTGGGGTGGTATTTTGGTGACCAGGAAGGAAATTATCCTCTGGGTTAAATCTGAGATGCTAGCCTTTGCATCAGCCTGACCCACTGTCACCCTGGCTTTGCTGTTTTGACTAAATGGCCTAGTTGTGCAGGCTAATTTATGAAAACAGAAAACACACAGATGAAGACTCTGTGAAACTGGTGACTGCATGCCATTCCATCAAGGCGCCGTCTAAAAAGGGGGCAGAAAAGATGTTGCTCAATGTCCAGAGACATTGAGGATATGACTAGACACATTTCTCCCTTTCAACTGAGAAATATTCCCCTGTCCTTTGTAGCAAGTGGAAGGATGACAGCAAACTCTCATCTTCCCCGGCAAGATAACTCAGACGTTTTCCTCAGGGAAAGGCAGCTGATCACTTGGCTCGACTCAATGAGAATGTGGAGTGTAATAAAAGCACTCCTGGGCCCCGCTCCTTACAGCCGCCTCCTTTGAACACATGCGAGACACACAGGATGTTCTTCATTAGACAAGGAGCACACTTATGAGTTTTATTCCTAAAAGGCTCTTGAGTCCCGGGAGCTCTGACAAGAGGCCATTTCTGCTCTATAATGCAGACCAAAAGAGCTCTTCTCCAGTCCCCAGACGTGACCCTAACCCACCTACTCCGGTCGACAATCATGTCTCTACTCTGAAATTAAAAGCTCTTCCTGCCTGAAGCATACCGCAGAACATCATGGATTCTATTGAGTCATGTGCCCTCCTCTCATGATTCATATTGTTTCAGGTAGATGTAAAACTTCTGAAGGACAGAGGACCCACCGTATGCTTCTTTGCTAACCCCTAGAGTGCCTAGCGCAATGCTGAATACATACCTTATGCTCAATAAATAATCTGATCAAAACATTTCCAAGCACCATATATGCAAAGGTTGTGTGGGAAAAGATTAATCATATTATGTCAGCTTCTTTTTAGGCAACTTCACAAGAAGCTATCACCGATTTTTAACTTCACAGTGTCTCTTTAGGAAACCTAGATAACAAACAATGCCCCGTGATCCATGACTCACACAGTTTTCTGACAGCCTGAAGCTGGTACCCTAGCTTGTGCTAACATGGCATTGATTTAACAATAGGATTAAAGCAGCATCACATTCTTGAATCTAACCAGGACACATCTACCTGAGGAATTCTGTGTATCACTATGTTGTCATAACTGAGGAACAATAGTCAGCAGGAATGGACATCTGTGAGAAGGCATTTTCAAAGAGTAATGTTATTGGATGCATTGTTTTAAGAAAATCAGTTGACAAACTACAATTCTTTATTCAGACTACAAAAATGACAATTACATATACAAACTTTCAGTTCAATTCAGTTACTCAGTCATGTCCGACTCTTTGCAACCCCGTGGACTGCAGCATAGCAGGCTTCCCTGTCTATCACCAGCTCCCAGAGCTTGCTTAAACTCATGTCCATTGAGTCAGAGATGTCTCGTTTTTTGAGTGTTGAGTGTTAAGCCAGCTTTTTCATTCTCCTCTTTCACTTTCATCAAGAGGCTCTTTAGTTCTTGTTCACTTTCTGCCATAAGGGTGGTATCATCTATGTATCTGAGGTTATTGATATTTCTCCCAGCAATCTTGATTCCAGGTTGTGCTTCATCCAGCCCAGCGTTTCTCATGATGTACTCTGCATATAAGTTAAATAACCAGGGTGACAATATATAGCCTTGATGTACTCCTTTCCCAAGTTGGAACCAATCTATTGCTCCATGTCCATTTCTAACTGTTGCTTTTTGACCTGCATACAGGTTTCTCAGGAGACAGGCCAGGTTGTCTGGTATTCCTATTGATTTCAGAATTTTCCACAGTTTATTGTGATCCACACAGTCAAAGGCTTTGACATAGTCAATAAAGCAGAAGTAGATGTTTTTCTGGAACTCTCTTGCTTTTTCTATGATCCAACAGGTGTTGGCAATTTGATCTCTGATTCCTCTGCCTTTTCTAAAACCAGTTGGAACATCTGGAAGTTCTCAGCTGAATCCTGGCTTGGGGAATTTTGAGGATTACTTTGCTAGTATGGCTAGTTAACTTTCACATACAAAGTTTACAAAATCACAAAGATAAAAATGGAGTGACCACAGGATTACCTATCAAAAGCTGTAATTCTATTAATACCACTGGAAGGACTGATGCTGAACCTGAAGCTCCAATACTTTGGCCACCTGATGCAAAGAACTGACTCATTGGAAAAGACCCGTGATGCTGGGAAAGATTGAAGGCAAAAGGAGAAGGGGATGGCAGAGGATGAGATGGTTGGATGGCATCACCAACTCAATGGCCATGAACTTGAGCATATTCTGGGAGAGAGTGGAGGTCAGAGGAGCCTGGCGTTCTGCAGTCCACGGGGTTTTGAAGAGTCTGACACGACATAGCGACTGAACAACAACAACAAAGACACTTGACAAGCTGCAGGCTTGGAGAATCCCTCGTTTAGTGATCATAAGATTAAAAACATAAAAAATCCTTAGAAGGATTGGAATCAATTAATGTTGCACAGAACCACAGCGTATTATTTAAGGACGTCAGGAATACTTGAGGTTCTGGTGCTGAAGGCCAAATTACCATGTTTTCCCACAAAAGTCTTACTCCCGGACCTTCTCAGACATATAATATTGAGGGGATGGAGAATATTGTGCTTCCCTATTATTATATGTTTTATTCTTTATCTCCAATTTGAATTTTCTTTCCCTGGATTCCTACAGAATTTTACCTGTACCAACAATATAGTAAATAATCCATATACGCTGTGCCTTCTATAAATATACACATGTCATTTGCCCTACAGAGGTCCTCAGTGACAGAACTAATGATGATAAGGATATTGATGATGTAACATAAGATAGCATTTATTATACTGTTACTGTGTGCCATGCTTTAGTGTGTTTCATTAATTCAGATTCATTTAATCACCATGCACTCAGCTTTGCATGTCCATTAGCCCTGACAGTACTAAAATAAAATTATCTGTGAAATCAACAAATGGTAAGTAAGTTAAATTGTTTATTTTCCCTTCAAGTAACCTGGGAACATGGGCAGATTTGTTTGAGATCCAAATACATGACTGGCTTTTCTCCTTTAAAATGTTCAGAAGCCTCTTCTACCATATCCTAAGGGCCAGGCCTTCTGAAGGTACGTTTTCCTCCAAGTCCCTGCTGCCACAGTAGCTACCTAACAGGTTCTCAGAAAATGCCCTTAACTTACTTATTCCACAGCAACAATTACAGTGACTTGGCATAAGCAATAATGATCTCCTGAGGACACTGCTATGGACTAGACAGTGAACATGCTACCGCTTCAAACCTATAAGCGTCAAGAAGATCATGAGGGCTGTAAGTATACGTATGTTGTTTTGGCCATAACATTCACTTGGGTTTTCCCATAACATCTTACATATACCCCGAGTGAACTTCTTGGCTTACACGTTTCAGCTAAGCCCTGTGATGAGTTTGAGAGGTCCCTGGATGTTTCTAACTAATTTGACTATATCTTTGTAACAAACTCCGGGAGATAATGAAGGACAGGGAAGCCTGGTGTGGTGCAGTCCACGGGGTTCAAAGAGTCGCACACGGCTGAACGACAACAACAAATTCTAGTCAATCCAAAATGCTCTAAAATGCCTGGGTCTGAAACCTTTTAATACTATGAAAATAGTAAAAGAGAAACTGTGTGTGTTATTCTAACACTCTAAAAGGCTTAAAAATAAATTGCAAATATCTGAAAGAAACTCCCACTCTTGGGGAAATTACTAACTTGTGAGTAATGTGAAGACATTCTCAATAGCTTCCTAGTTGCATATCCCATTGCCTTCACTGTTTACTCTTTAATTAAAGTGAGTCCATCCTTTTCTTTCTCATGAACTCCCAAATACACACAATGGCTCGACAAAAATAATCACTCTCCCTACTCCCCTTTCTGCCCCACCCCTCCTCCCTTCTAGCACTGTGGGGTTAGAGTCTCCTGAACCAATGGAGGTTGGGAGAGAGGGGTGGGGGGAAAGGAAGCCAGGGAACCATGGCAACCGTGAGCTCCCTCACTATCCGGGAAAATTCTGAAATGGCCTATCTTAGTAACAATCTATGGAATTTGCCTCAAAAAGAAAGCTGGAGAGTTTCCTCCTTTTCTGATGAGGGGAATCTTAGATCCTGGCCTCAGAGTTTATTTCTTCTTGGTGTTGGGCGGGAAGTCAAGTGGCTCAATTCCCAAGCCTTCTGGATCTATGCGAAAGTTCTCAGCCTGTACCCAAGCCTTTTTCTCTGCCAAGCAGTGCAATGAAACTTGTGAGAACAGGTTTTTCTTGCGAGGTAGCTGAAGCATCTGCACCCATTTCTGGCAGAAAAAAGTAAAAAAAGATTTGGAGAAAAACTTACAAATATCGACAGGGGCTTGATAGGAATTTGCTCTAGAAATTTAATGACTGCTCAAGGGAATGTGATTCTTGTTTGACCTTTATCTAAGCGGTTTCCCTCCAATCATGGCACTTACGCTTAGCAGTAATTCAGCTTTACCAGCCAGGACTTAGGCAAACCACATTTATTTAGATGAATTATAAGACTTTTACTAGTTCAACATGATTAGCATGTGGTCAAGGAAGTCTTTTTCAACAATGACATTCTACAATAATAAAGCCTTAGAACTGTATAAGCACTGGAAACTTCAAAGGCCTTTGATATGAGTTATCACTTTTAATCCTAGGAGAGAATTGACCCAACTGTCCAACAAATTCATTGATTCTAATACCTCAGTTAAAGAAATATTTTCTGTTTCCTATCTTTTCTCTTTGAAAAGAAAAAGAATCAAAAGGGAAATATGTATTCTTGTTCTTTTATTCAGAAATGCATGGGGACACAGCTAGCTGCTGCATCACCTAAGCACTGGGGTCTCAACCAGCCCTTGGTGGTGTCAACGGAATCAGTTTTAACTTTTGCTTCTCCTCCACTCAGACTCAAGGACAGTCAGTCACTGAGAAGCTGGGCAATCCCCATCATCCTCTTCTTGGTTCTGCTGTAAGAAGCCCACCATTATCCAACACACACTTGGTGGGAGAATCCAGGTAAGCCTCAAGATCACCAACCAATAAGTTAATAAAGACTTATAAAGTGCTTAACTGGTTACCGCATTGAATTCTTAAAACAATGCTTTGGGGCAGATACTATTACTTGTCACTTTACAGACAAAAAGTCAGAATTTTAATGAGATTAAAAGTAATGTGTACAGAATCATATAGAACTTGGACTGAATCCATGTCTCACGGCTCTTTGCTGTTGGGATAAATCCACCATGTCCTTCCTCTTCAGAGCATGTTCTGGGGACTAGCGGCAATTGTATTACCTGGGAGTTTGTTAGCAATGAAGAGTCTTAGGCCTTCTCCAGAAGTGCTGAATCTACATTCTATCTAGATCTCAGGCAGTCTACACGCACATTAAAATGTAAGAAGCACTGCTCCACAACAGGACTATCTCCAACCAGGAGAGAGTTCAGCTGAAGTTCAAGGGAAGTTCAGCTGAAGCTCCAAAAGCAGAATAACCAAACAAGAAGGATGTGTCCTTAGGAGGAACATTATGGCCAGCTCATGCTAAGGCTGTATTACTCATTTGTTGCAAATTCCAAGATTTGAATCTCTCCAGCGTGAAACAGAATCTCCCTTTCTGTGGGGCAGGCGCATCTCTGCTCAATGCCTCTGCTCTATGGTGGGGGTGGGAGTTGGGAGACGATAGAAAGCATCATTTTCCTGTGAATCCTTTTGAAGACCCCCAATGGAAAGAGGCTCTTCTATTAATGCTGGAGTTCTAGCTGATGTCGATTTTTTAAAAACCTGCTTAGTTTGAATGCTATTGAAGATATTTATAGACAAACAATGTTGATCTCTGTTTGAACGAAAGTTAACTAGTAGTGGGAAAGGGTTGGAGAGAGAGGAAGAGTCCCAGGGATCAGGAGGAAAGCTGCCTCTGACTTCACTCCCTTGCCCACTGAGCATCTCCTACAAGGCCGAGCTGAGCAGGCCCGCCTTTGTATGAGAGTATGTTTGTTGCTCAGTCATGAGCGATTCTTTGTGACCCCATGGACCGTAGCCTGCCAAGCTCCTCTGTCCATGGAATCCTCCAGGCAAGGATATTGGAATGGGTTGCCATTCCCTTCTCCAGGGGATCTTCCTGACCCAGGGATCGAACCCATGTCTCCTGCATTGCAGGCGGATTCTTTACCCTCTGAGCCACTGGGGCAGCCCCAGGGCCCACCTTTAAGGTGTCATAATCCAAACAGAAAGAGCCCGTGCTTGCCCGCTTTCACTTGCATACTTAGATGTATGTTCGAAATGAGAATCCTATTAGAATGGAGCTCCCCAAAGTCTACCTGGTCACACACTGCTGAGAGTCCTGGGAAGTTGGCCTAAATCTATCATGAGTTTAACAAACACTTAAATCACTTAAGGAATCATGGCTCGTCTTGCTACAATGCTTCAAAAAGGAATGGTTAGTAGAACCTGATCTAGGGTGAGGTACAGACCATTATTTTGGGGGAAGGAGTCATAGTAGCAAGATCAAATTAAAACCAGAAGCTACGTGGGTGGGAAAAAGGCAGACCTTGAGGATGTTATCCAAGCACATGACTCACAATGGCCTACCTCTTATCCTTACAACCTAGTGTCGAATCAGAAGCTTTGTTGGATGATCTGAACCTGTACATAAAGAATATTTTCAAGCATCTTATTACAATAAACTCTGGCAAGAGCAGAGCAGGCAGTCTGTACAGTAATCTGAACATTTTTTATCAGAGTACTAGACTATATAGGATCTGTCTGTTGGCAAAATACAAAAATGTACTTAATTATGTAATGTCTTATGGTAAGCCTTCTTCCAAGATAGGGAAATGCTCCATGTCTCCAGATTCGTGGAGAGGGTTTGTGTGTGCATGCTCAGTTGTGTTTGATTCTTTGCAACCCCATGGACTGTAGCCCGCCAGGTTCCTCTGTCCATGGGATTCTCCAGACAACAATACTGAAGTGGGTTGCTATTTCCTTCTCTAGGGCATCTTCCTGACCCGGGGATCGAACCCATATCTCTTGCATTTCCTGCACTGGCAGGCAGAGTTTCCCACTGAGCCATCAAGAGGGTTTCCACCTTTCATAGATATATAATAATAATGAGATCTGATTCCTTGAACTTTTTGATATGGCGTGTCTAGTACAAGCTTTCTACTTGGACTAAAAGGTCACCCTTGGGTGTCCTAACTCGTGTGAGAGCAGCAAACACATAAACATTCAGCAACTGCTACTGAATGGATGGTTTCGTGACTGGAACAGACAGGACAGACTCAGTGGATTTTCCAGGTCTCACCACCTGCCCGGAGCTCCCGTCTTACACACACAAACCTACCATTTGAGTTGCTTTCAAAGACCCAAGAGACTATAAGCCGCTTTGGATTCTGAGGCATTTCAATTCAAAAGTATAGTAAATATTCCTCAATCTGAACCACACAGACTGCGTTCATTCAGTCTACTACTTTGGAACAGTTGTTTTCTGTAGCAAGACGCTCAGCAGTTATAAGTAAGAAATAGGGCTCAAGTGGAAAATATTTATAAAGGGAACAAAAGCAAATGGTGTTGTGTTTGCCAATGACATCTTGGAGAACCAGTGGGTATTAAAAGAGGGAAAACAAAGAGGCCTGATATTATAATATGCCTTTCTTTCAAGCACACAGATACATACAACCAAAATAAGGCAACCCCCTTTCAGGCTCTGAAAGGGGGAACACTTCTGGCAGAAATAATTGGTCTGTACTTATTGCTGCTGGAACTGGGGCCCAACAGGGGAAGAGAAGGTACAAGGCAATGAAGGAGAGCTGCCCGGGGACCAATGGGCACGGAGCAGTTTACAAAAGGCTCGGTCTGTTCTACCTGGAAAGAGGAGTGTATATTTTAAAATATCACGTTTAATTAACACTTGAAGAGAGGAACCTGATGGCTCACACCAGTAATTCTAGGCAGCTTTTGTATGAAACAGATGAAGGGGAAAAAACCTGATTAGGCACTGGCTGTAAGCACAGTTTCCTTGGATTTCCTTTTTCCTCCTTACCATATAATAACACGGCTGAAAATTAGTTCTGACAGCTAATCAGAGTGAGTGGCTCGTTCTTTTCTTGGAGTGGTTAACAAGTACTGTGCACTATGCCAACATACTGCTGAATGGATGTAGGAAGGAAAGAACTGATTAGTTATTTCACTGCAGCTCTAAACCTCTGTTCAGTTGAATCAGAGGGATCCTGTGTTACTTGGGTCTGTTATGTGTCTGAGGCCAACCTAGAAGTGTCAGAAGCCAACTCTGCTAATACAAGCAGCCCCTCCTTCTGCCTACTGGCCCCAGGCCCCACACCACCCTTCTCCAATGCCTCCCACTCCAAGTTACTTCTGTTCCTGATGGCACGTTGGAAAGCTGAACTATGAAGATGGAGTGCTGAACTAAATTTGGGCTGTTAAATGATAAAATGGGAATTAACCAAAGACAAAAGCAGCAGATCCAATCCAACTCTCCCTTTAAGAGAAGAGCTTGGAACCCAAGACGCTGGCTCAGACCAGGCTCAGAATTTGCGTGTAACGGGCAGATGTGAGCTAAGGCCATCCCAAGTGAACGGGCAGGAGTTTCCCTACGCAAGGAGTGTTCTTGACTTGGCTGAAGGGAGTCTGCTTGCCTCACCAAGAATTTTGTTTTTATAGTTTGGAATGCAAAAAAAAAAAAAAAAAAAGATTGTTACTAAAAAGGGCTGTGATAGAATGGATTAGTGATAAAGAGCTTTAAGATTCTCCAGATGAAAGCTGTGCAAAGGGGTACAGTGATTGCCCCACCAATTAAAAATAACAGCAACAGCAGAAGTGGCCCAAGGGGAGGTGTGTGGGCCAAACAGCCCACAGGATTCCAAATCCTGCCCGAGTTGGGTCTCATTTGAAATCCCAGGAAAGATGCCTGAAACTACAGTTCCTGACATGTCCCCTTCCTAGGGGAGGAGCCCAGGGAAAGTGTTATGAGCTTAGCAGGGCCACGTGATAAGCCAAGGCCTGAATGTGGCACCCCTCGCCCCCGCAAAGCTGAGAGTAGCTATGTCCAAGGAATCAAGCTGGGGTGCTCGGTCATAACCCAGTTAGGCTCTGGGCCTAGTTCCTGGAACATTTCCCTTTCACGCTGTCTCTCGAGGGTGGAATAGGCACTCATATTCTCCAGGTGAGCTTCCCTGGTGGCTCAGAGGGTAAAGCGTCTGCCTGCAGTGCGGGAGACCCAGGTTTGATCCCTGGGTCGGGAAGATCCCCTGGAGAAGCAAATGGCAACCACTCCAGTACTCTTGCCTGGAAAATTCCATGGACGAAGAAAGACAGTCCATGGAGTCACAAAGAGTCAGTCACCACTGAGTGACGTCACTTTTACTTTCATTCTCCAGTTCAGTTCTCCTTGGCCCTCTGGAAGGATGTGAGCCCCTGAAACAAGAATGAGTCTTCTTTAGCACCAATGTCCTGGCATTTTAGGGCTGTGTTTTGCTATGTGTATGCCAGAAGGTCAAGGAAAAAAGAAAAACCAAAAGCACTTTAAAAACGCACAAGCTGGTATTTTGGCTAGATAAATATTTGTCCTATTTTTTTTTTAATTGTGATAAAATACACATAACAGAAAACTTATATTTTAATCATTTTGAAGTGTACAGTTCAGTGGTACCAAGTACATTCATAATGCTGCTCAACCATCAGCACCATCTGGTTTCAGAACTTCTTCATCACCACGAAAGGAAACTGCTACCCACTGGCAGTAACTCCCTCATTTCTACCTCCCTCAGTCCTTGGCAGTCACTCCTCTGAACGTTATTGCTATAGATTTGCTCCTTCCTATGTTTCATATAAATAGAACCACACTGGCCTTTTGTGCCGGGCTTCTTTCACTCTGTATAATGTTTTCAAGGTTCATCCATGTTTTGGCATGTACTTCATTCCTTGTATGGATGAGTAATATTACCATCCTTATGAGATGGTATGATATGGATACCATATCATACTATATTGTATAGATATGGCCCATTTGGTTTATCCACTCATCAGTGGATGAACATTTGGGTGGTTTCCACCTTTTGCATGTTGTGAATAATGCTGCTGTGAACATTTGTTGACAAGCTTTTGTTGGAACATTTCTTTGCAATTCCTTTGAGTATAGACTTACAAGTGGAATTGTTAGGTCCATATGACAAGTCTATATTTAACTTTTTAAGGGACTACTACACTTTTATACAGATGCTGTACCATTTTACATTCCTATCAGCAATGCAGGAAGTTATTGATTTCTCCATAGCCTCACAAACACTGGTCATTTTCTGTTTTACAACAGCCAACTTTGTGGATGTGAAGTGGTATCTCATTATAGTTTTGATTTGCATTTCCCTAATGACTAAGGATGTTGAACATGTTTGCAAGAGCTTGATGACCATTTGTATATCTTCTTTGGAGATATACAAATGATTACTCAAGTCATTACCTATTTTGATATTATTTTGTTGCTGTTGAGTTATAAGATTTTTTATATATTTTGAATATTAGACCCTTATCAGATATGTAATTTGCAAATATATTTCTCCCATTTGATGTGTTGTCTATTTACTATCCTCACTGCCCCATTTTCAAAGAGGGAATACCAAACAAAGCATTCAGATGCTTTTAAGAAAGGACTGCCAAATAAGATAGTAACAATCGTAAACAGTTCTGAGCTAAGCAAAGTCTCCCTGCTGTCACTATTTTACTCTCCTGGCCACAACCCAACACTCCCCGAAATAACTAAACCAAATCATGTAAAGAGCCCATGTGCCAGACTGGGTGCCATGTGCCTTAATTGCATTTTCTGCCGTCCTTGTAGCTACATACGCGTTATGACTCCCATTTTACAGATGAGGAAACTGAGATGCAGAGGTATTAATGAATGACCAAAGGTCTCAGTGATCACAAACAGCACAGTCAGTATCTAAACACAGGTCTGCCAGACTCCTTCCTACTCATCCGCATGTTTGTTAAATTCTTTCTGGGGAGGTTTAGGGCCTCCATGTGGGTGCCTCTGGGGCTTTCCTGAACACAGAGAGGGAGATCAGTGGAGGGTTTGGGTCTCTGAGGCCAGCACCCATTCCAACCACAGCCCTCTGGCTTTGATCTCTTTGGGGGCTCAGGTATAGGACTTTGGGAAAAAAAGAGGCTTCCTGTGTTTTAAAAAGAAATGTTTGAAAACCACGGCTGAATCATGCCGTTTCATGGAAGGAGAACCCAAAGCTCTTGCAACTTCTTGTAAAATAGAGGTTTAGTTAAAGGAAAATCAGTTCTAAATGGGGAGCTGTTGTTCAATGGGTATAAAGTTTCAGTTATGCTAAATGAATAAGTTCTAGAGATCTGCTGTGTAACATGTGCCCACAGTTAACAAGACAGAGTCATGCGCTTAACATTTTGTTAAGAGTGTGGATCTCATGTTAAGTGTGCTGATCACGATAAACAAAAACAAACAAAAAGGCTGAGGAATACCAGGAAAGGTTGGGAGGTTTCAGAAATGTCTGCTACCTTGAGTATAGTGATGGTATATACATCTCTGCATATATCTGAACTCACCAGTTTGTACAACTTAGATATGTATGTGCATGATAAGAGGCTTCAGTCGTGTCTGACTCTCTGTGACCCTATCTATGGTCTGTAGCTTACCAGGCTCCTCTGTCCATGGGATTTCCCAGGCAAGAATACTGGAATGGATTGCCATGCCCTCTTCCAGGGGATCTTCCCAGTCCAAGGATCAAACTCATGTCTCCCATGTCTCCTGCGTTGGCAGGCAAGTTGACCAATCTGGGAAGCCCTAGATATGTGCAGTTTTCTGCATATTGGTACTTTAATAAAGCAACTGAAAAAAAAAGGGAATTCAGTTTTTGGCTTCACTGATAGAAACCTTTTGTGCTGCATTCACACGCACACACATACACTCACGCATACCCTCTCCCTCTCCTGCCCTATTTCTGTACATTCCTCCTTCAGGTGGACAATGCCAGCTCTGCAGGGAGTTGCCTCTGAACACCCACTCACCAAAAAAAAAAAAAAAAATGGCTCTTGCCAGCAACTGCGCCCCCACTTCCTGGGAGCCACAACCATCCCCATTCATCAGTCAGGTAAGCTGCCTGCTCACCTTTGAGAGCATTCTCACGAGCAGCCAGCCCCAGGGACTCCCCAGACCAGAGTCACCCTTCTCGTTCTTCTGTTTTGCAACTTAGCGTGTGATGACCGTGGCTGGGAACAGAGCCATCCGTGTGGGAACCACACAAGGTGAGGCTAAGTCTTAAGAAAAACAGTTTGCAGGTGAACATCCTACCAGACCGGCAACTGGCTTGGACGGGGAGGTGGCTGCATCACTAGGTAAGGGGGCGAGGGCCCTGCCCGGCCCACTCAGCGTTTCTGACCTTTGGGCAAGAGGCAGCCGGCGGCCGGCAGAGCTCTGGGTTGGAAGACCCCCGGCACGCAGGAAGCTGGCGTGGTCTTGACTCCCTGCCTTTCATTCTTAGGAAACTCGGGCCGCCGGAGGTGAGCTCCATGCCTGAGAGTTGGCACTTGAGCTTTATCAGGGTGTGAAGATGAGCAGTTGTGGAGAGGGCATGGGGCCCTCCGGTGGGTGGGCAGCGACGTGGAATTGTGCGGCTTCTCAGAACTCCAGCTGTGGTTTCTGAGCATAGATTTTCTGTGCCAATCGAGTGTTGCCAGATGTCTGCTCAATTCCAGTTCTCCTGTGAAATCGCAGGGGGTGGTCTAATGCCTTTTAAACTGCTTTGGTCAAAGGTGACGGAGGGGTGAGGGGGTGAGGGCGTGATGACGAACCTCCCTGCCCACTGGATACATTGAGATCTAAGAGCAGGATGCCTTTCCTCCTCCACATGTCCTTTTCCCCAACTTAAACACTGAGCAGGGCATCTTGTTTCCTTGTGTTCTTAAAATGCCCACTGATAGTGAGTATCTATTATCAAACTCCCATAGGGTGAATGTCAGCAGGGTGTCATGGAGATGTGCTTTCCGAAACACCGAAAGGCCCCCTCACCTACACGTCCTCCCTGATGATGTGCGGAAGGACCACTCCTCTTTCTCTAATCTAGTGAGAACTTTCCTAAATTTTAAACCACTGAGTCCCTGTTATGTCAGCCTATCAATACAGCGCTGCTGCCGCCGGAAGGCCCCTGGCAAGGTCACCTGTCATTGCAGACCCTCTGCTACCGAGCGACCAACTCTGGAAGGTCTAGACCATAAACACCCAAAGAGGCAGAGAAGAGCAAGCTCAGGTGTGTCCTGCCACTTGCTGCTTTGGTGCCCACACCAATGCTAGGCCACTCCCAACCCACCTCCCCAGCCAGCGCCCCAGGCTCCCAGCATCTGAACGCTCCCTGAATCATCTCTGCAGCATTGAGTCATGTAAGTTGAGAAAATGCCCCTTTCTTCATCATTCTTCCTTTCAAAGCCCAGGGGTCAAGCTGTGATTTATTCTCTTCTTTACAATCAGAAAAGGGCCTCCCTGGTACCTCAGTTGGTAAAGAATCTGCCTGCAGCGCAAAAGATCTGGATTTGATCCCTTGCTCGGGAACTTGCCCTGTAAAAAGGAAAGGGCGATCCACTCCAGTGTTCTTGCCTGGAGAATTCCATGGACAGAGGAGCCTGGCAGGCTACAGTCTATGGGGTCGCAGAGAGTCAGACATGACTGAGCGACGGACACTTTGACTGACAGAATCAGAAAATGTTTCCCCTATACCTTGAGAAAGAAAAAAGCTAAGAGGAATTTAGCATGATCTAGCCCGCCTTATTTTCCGACGTCCCAGGTATTGACATGCACCGTGGTGCCTAGTCTTTTGTTCTTTTAGTTTTCACCCAACAAGATGAGTTACAACCTGTGAGCCAGGGAAAGCTTTTGGTGGCAAAGTTCCCAGCGGGGAGCAGCAGAGGGGAAGAAAAGGACACCCCCCCCAACACACTGCTGGCCCCGAAGTGCCACTCATCAAGCCCGATGCAACCCGCCGCACCCTGTCACAGCTCTCGAGCCTTTCTGCTTACAAGGGATGAAACTGCTAAGTTCTTGAGAAACACTGAAAAAGTCCTGAAGGCGTATGAGAGAGCAGGGAAGAAATCTGTTGGGGGACCACAGTGGCCCCAGAGGGAGGGCAATAGGATGAGGTGATAAATTCACGTAAACCCTCTACATCACCTTGCTGGCTGGGCTGAGCTGTGGTACCTCTGCTGTTAGATCTTCCTATCGAACTAAACCAGCAAATCTCAGGGACTGGATTTAGAATGACACCCAGAATACTTTTCTCTCAGGACTGATGCGCTTTCAATGAGCAGCAGATCATAGAATTCTGCTTAAGGATGTGACTTCTGTGAAATCAAGAAACAAGAAACCTTCCTCTCTCATACCATGAGGGTCTCCCTAAAGCCCTCTGGCAAACTTGAGCCCTCAAAACGTAATCTTTAGGCAGCATTTCAAAGTAATCACAGGGTGCAATCTTATTCAGAGGTTAGATACACAAAATAAGGTTACTGCAAACATTCTTGCTCAATTAATCGCAGCTTGCCAAATTAATTCCTATAAGCAAAGAAAGAAGTTCATATTCTAGTGATGCACATTGACTTTTCAAGATCATGCACGTCTCTAAACAAAGAAAAGAAAGGAAAGTGGTGAAAGTGAATATTGAATTGCAAGAAGACTTTACAAACAGCCTGAATTTGAAATGGAGTTTTATTTCTATTTCAGCAATAACTACCATTCTCTTAATCAGTGGGCATACGTAGAATCCTCTCTTCAGAACCATGCCCTGTGTTCATGCTGGTACAGACAGGCCTGGATACGCTCAGGATCTGGGGATTAGGCTCATCTATTTAGGGTCTGTACGCTTACTGGGCTTAAGAGGGTCCTAGGAAGTAAATGATTTGATTCAACTGTCTCTGTCCTCCTGATTACATTGCCCATCTGTGGCAAAATGTGAAGTGTACAGTTGGATGTCATAAGCTGTTTGTGTTCTTTTAGCGTCTTTTAGTTCTTTTAGTGTGTTCTCTTAGTGTCCTAGTGTCTGACCTAAGTCTCACTGTGAACCACAAATCAAGATATCTGATTTAAGCAATTGTTTTTGGGGGGCCGGTGGGGGTGTGTGTGGCACAGTTGTTAATGAGACATGAATTTGAAAATAATTCTTTGGAAGTTTAAGAATAAAAAGGTCTAATTTCTAAGGGATTTAGTATATTGAAAATGGATACATTCAAAACAAGCTTCCTTCTTGAGAAAGAAAATCAGTTCTAAAGTGTTGTGTCATAGATAGAAACATGGTGTTGCCTCTGCACACATCTACCATCTACACCCACATCCACACACTCCACCCCTCTGTTTCCCCATTTCTAGCAATTCTGTGACAAAGATCATGCTTCTGAGCAGCTGTCACCATGTCATAAAGTCAAGACTGTTTTACTCACTACTGAGGGTGCCTTGGTGATCACCCATTCCCACTGTCTCCTCCAATATTTCTGGAGATACGTGAAGTGAAGTGAAGTCTCTCAGTCGTGTCCGACTCTTTGTGACCCCATGGACTGTAGCCTACCCGGCTCTTCCAACAGGATTTTCCAGGCAAGAGTACTGGAGTGGGTTGCCATTTCCTTCTTCAGAGGATCTTCCCCACCCAGGGATCGAACCCGGGTCTCCCCCATTGTAGGCAGACACTTTATCGTCTGAGCCAGATATGAGTGCAGCCCAATTACAGACTGCCTGAATGGGAGGGCCGGGGAGGGGATCTTATTCCAAAGGCTGATTCTTCCCCAGACCTGTTGAAACAGAATCCCTTGGGTTGGAATCAGAGGGTAAAAAAGATCTCTAGCTAATTCTTTTTTTTTTTTTTTCTAGCTAATTCTTATGTACAATGAAGTTTAGTGACCACTGACAGCAAGACTGCAAGTAAATTGATCTATAAAGGAGCCAGACCCAATGCCTTGATTTCACTCTCGTATGTATCTCAGCAACTGTAGCTCCAGGTCACCACCATTCTCCAATGGTCCAGTGATAAGAAAAAGAAATGTACAAGAAAGGTTTCAATGTGAAGGAGCAAAACAAGAGAAATAAAACCTAAGTAATTCATGCTAGAATGTGAAACAGGACAATTTTTAACTCTTTTTAATGACACCAAGACATCTAAGACATAATTACTTTTAAAGCCATTGTGATTCAGGTAACCAAGATGACTGAAATTACAAACACATTTTAATATGGATGCCGATCTAGAGCAAATGAACTAGAGACATGAGAACAGCAAAGCAAAGCAAAAAAAAAAAAAAAAAAATAGAAAGTGTGGTTTTTCTTCAAAATATTTTTTAAAATTGCTTTATTAAAACGTATAGATAGACAGTAAAATTCTTAGTTGCTTAGTCTGTCTAACTCTTGGTGACTTTATGGATTGTAGCCCACCATGCTCCTCTGTTCATGGAATTATTCAGGAAAGAGTACTGGAGTGGGCAGCCATTCCTTTCTCTAGGAGATCTTCCAGATCCAGGGACTGAACCCTGGTCTCCTGCTTTGCAGGCAGATTCTTTACCATCTGAGCCACCAGGAAAGCCCTGGATAGACAGTTCAGTTCAGTTCAGTTGCTCAGTCATGTCCGACTCTTTGCAACCCCGTGAACCACAGCACGCCAGGCTTCTCTGTCCATCACCAATTCCCAGAGCTTACTCAAACTCATGTCCATAGAGTCGGTGATGCCATCCAGCCATCTCATCCTCTGCCATCCCCTTCTCCTCCCACCTTCAATCTTTCCCAGCATCAGGGTCTTTTCAAATGAGTCGGTTCTTCGCATCAGGTGGCCAAAGGACTGGAGTTTCAGCTTCAACTTCAGTCCTTCCAATGAATATTTAGGACTGATTTCCTTTAGGATGGACTGGTTGGATTTCCTTGCAGTCCAAGGAACTCTCAAAAGTCTTCTCCAGCACCACATTTCAAAAGCATCAGTTCTTCAGTGTTCAGCCTTCTTTATGGTCCAACTCTCACATCCATACATGACTACTGGAAAAAAACATAGCTTTGACTAGCAGACCTTTGTTGGCAAAGTAATGTCTCTGCTTTTTAATATGCTGTCTAGGTTGGTCATAGCTTTTCTTCCAAGGAGAAAGCATCTTTTAATTTAACAACTACAGTCACCATCCGCAGTGACTTTGGAGCCCAAAAAAATAAAGTCTCTCACTGTTTCCATTGTTTCCCCATCGATTTGTCATGAAGTGATGGGACCAGATGCCATGATCTTAGTTTTCTGAATGTTGAATTTTAAGCCAACTTCTTCACTCTCCTCTTTCACTTTCATCAGGAGGCTCTTTAGTTCCTCTTCACTTTCTGCCATAAGGGTGGTGTCATCTGCATATCTGAGGTTATTGATATTTCTCCCAGCAATCTTGATTCCAGCTTGTGCTTCATCCAGCCCAGCATTTCTCATGATGTACTCTGCATGTAAGTTAAATAACCAGGGTGACAATACACAGCATTGATGTACTCCTTTTACCTATTTGGAACCAGTCTGTTGTTCAATGTCCAGTTCTAACTGTTGCTTCCTGACCTGCATAAAGATTTCTCAGGAGGCAGGTAAGGTGGTATATTATTCCCATCTTTTTAAGAATTTTCCAGAGTTTGTGGTGATCCACACACTCAAAGGCTTTGGCATAGTCAATAAAGCAGAAGTAGATGTTTTTCTGAAACTCTCTTGCTTTTTCAATGATCCAGCGGATGTTGGCAATGTGATCTCTGGTTCTTCTGCCTTTTCTAAATCCAGCTTGAACATCTGGAATTTCACAGTTCATGTACTGTTGAAACCTGGCTTGGAGAATTTGGGGCATTACTTTGCTAGCATGTGAGATGAGTGCAATTATGTGGTAGTTTGAGCATTGTTTGGCATTGCCTTTCTTTGGGATTGGAATGAAAACTGACCTTTTCCAGTCCTGTGGCCAATGCTAAGTCTTCCAACTTTGCTGGCATATGGAGTGCAGTGCTTTCACAGCATCATCTTTTAGAATTTGAACTAGCTCAACTGGAACTCCATCACCTCCACTAGCTTTGTTTATGGTGATGCTTCCTAAGGCCCACTTGACTTCACATTCCAGGATGTCTGGCTCTAGGTGAGTGGTCATACCATTGTGCTTATCTGGGTCATAAAGATCTTTTCTGTACAGTTCTTCTGTGTATTCTTGGATAGACAGTAGTTACCAATAAATATACATATATTGGGGACAGAGTTCAAAAGTTTTCTTGATAAGAAAACATAATCAAAGGTGTTGGGAGACTACTGCTTTATTTCATTCCTTCACAATCTTGGTAGTTCAGATCAATCTAATAAATTTTTGAATTACAAAATGATACTAATATATGGTCCTCTGTGACCCCTCTTAGAAGATATCTGTATTTTAACAGAAGACAATGCTTACTCCAGAGGAAGCCACTCAAGGTGAGTTTCAGGCTTGCTGGCTGGCAGGTAGATGAGACTTTGGGGTAGAGAAGACTTTCCCAAGAAAAGCATATCCAGGAAGAAACTTCTAAGGGTTCTTAACCCTCCCCTTGGCTGGGATGAGGAAATCAAGACAGGTATGGTTTTTCAGTGAATTCACCAATTCCCTTCTATTTTCCCACCTGAATGGGCTTCAAAATACACTCATGTAGGTTACTGGTGGTGTCCTCAGGTAGTCTGAGGACAAGTGTCTTGTTGGTGTTTCTGATATTCATATTTTTATTGCAGTTTTACATAGGCTATTTCTGTTTGAAGAATCAACTCCATGATCACATCAATCCCTTCATTTGAACGAATGTTTTATTTGTGTTTTGTTTGGGAAGGAAAACTCAGTTCTTTATCTTGCTTCTGCGTTTCTCTCCCTTTCACCCTACACTGTAGCCAGCACATGTCTAATTCACGCTTCCAAAAATGCCAGACCTAGAAAGAGATCTGCTTTAGAGTGATCAAGTATCTTAGTTTGCTTGGGATTGTCTTGTTTGAATATCGAGTGTCCTGCATTCCCAGAAGCCCTTAGTCTTGTTCACCCGGAACTGAACTACCCACTATGATAGTCACGTGGTTGTTGTTTAGTCACTCAGTCATGTCCGACTCTTTGCCACCCCATGGACTGTATTCAGCCAGACTCCTCTGTCCATGGGGTTTCCCAGGCAAGAATACTGGAGTGGGTTGCCATTTCCTTCTCCAGGGGATATTTCTGACCCAAGGATTGAACCCACATCTCCTGCATTGCAGGCGGATTCTTTACCGCTAAGGCTCCTGGACTTCCCCACTAGCCACATGAGGCAAGTTAAGTCTCAGTAAATTAAAACAGATAAAACAGCTCCTCACTTGCACTAGCTATAGCTCAACTACATGTGGCTTGTAGTTACCTTATTGGCCAAGGTAGACGTAAAAATCTCCAGCGTTGCAGCAAGTTCTGTTGGGTAGTGCTGAGCTAGAGGGTTTTTCCAGCAATTACCTAGAACTAACATCTTTGAAAACAGTACCCTGGTCAGGCATCACCAGTTGGTTGAGCAAACTCATGTGATGGGGCCTGCCGTCTCAGTGAACACACAGAGTGTGCTAGCTCAGCAAAGCCTCAATGAAAACTTTTGTTTTTCAGAGTTCACATTTCCTGATGCATCAGGCTTCTGAAACCATGCCCCTAATCTTCCCAGCTCCTGGGGATTCATAAACAGTTGTTGGCATTTAGTGAAAAGGGGAACATGGCATATGAAATGAACATGACAGCAAGAAAAGACAATCTGACTCCTTTTAAATTGCATCCATGAGGGATGAGAGAGCATACCAATTGCGTTCCCATTTGTGGGTTTTCCCCCAATGCACAGCACAGCAAAGAGGGGACTGGACCTGACTTAGAGCCAAAGGAGAACATGGAAGAGAAAAGCCGTCTTAGGAATGGGTGCCTTTAAGTCAGCTGCATCCCGACCCCAAGCCATCAGCTGGCGGGAGCAAGGGCACTTCTCTAACAAAGTGGCCAAGAGTCACGGAAGACACAGCACTTTGACAACACCCCTGCTTCCCCAGGTCTAAGGAGAACTATGAACAGAAACAGGAACAAACCACCCCTTGATCAGAAGAGTTTTTGCTGCAAGATCTAATTGTGAGCACAGGGATTTATTTGTTTTAATAATAGGTTAAGCACCTCTATGGGCCCTACTCTTGAGTCATTCACTGTCTAGTAGGGGCGACTAATATGTTCGCTGGCTTTTAAAATATTAAGTAACAATGGTTGTTTGTGAAGATGGTGATGATGATAATGATGATGGTGATGACTAACATTTATCGAGAGCTTCCCACGTGGCAGGCTCTACCCTGAGTGTTTTACATGAAGAAATAAAAGAAGAACACTTTAGGAATGTAGATGTTGGAAGGACCCCCAGGCGAAGATGTAACACACTTTCAAAATTTCCAGGAAATTTAGCCAATAAGCAAAGCAAAACCCTCACAAGTTGCTTGAAAAAAATAGCCGAGTAAATCGATTTAGACAATGGATTTTATTTTTCAAATAACCTTTATTTTGAAATGACTTTAGATTCACGCAATAGTTTCAAAGAAAGCACACAGAGTCCCCATATGATAATTGGTTTCTGAGTCAGAGAGAAATGCCTTTAAGTCCCAGTTCTGCTATTTATTGTTGTGCCCTTGGATAAATTATTTAACCACTCAGATCCTCAAATGTGGCTTCCTCAATTGTAAAATGGCACCATAGAAGCTACTTTGGGGGGCTGTGGAAAGGAAAACAATGAGAGAATTCGTGTAAAGTGCTTTGTACGTGCTTGGGCCACTGATGTGCTTACTAAGCTGTGCATTATTATTTATGTGGATCAGATCTTTGTTTTAATGAGTTAATGAAAATAATATGTCATAATAATTTTATTTTTTGTATGTCATAATTTTAAATGGTCAATATTTAATAGCTATGGTTTCAGCTGGGAAAGATTGAGAGCAGGAGAAGGGGGTGGCAGAGGATGAGATGGTTACCTAGCATCACCAACTCAGTGGACGTGAGTTTAAGCAAACTCCGGGAGATAGTGAAGGACAGGGAAGCCTGGTGTGCTGCAGTCCATGGAGTTGCAAAGAGTCAGACGTGACTGAGTGACTGAACGACAATAACCGCGTAGTTTCTGCACTTCAAAGGACATGTTCTATTTCCTCATCTTGTTGCTTTTCTCAGGCAGTTGATGAGGTGCTCACTCTATCCTTCAACCAGGCTCAGTCCACACCAGGCCAAACGGATGCACCACCACTTTGCCTCCCATTGTAAACATGGCTCTGCCCACCCAAAGAAACGGAAGGGGGACGCAGTGTGTTTACCCACTGTCCTAGATAGCTCAGGCAGATATAACAAAAAACACCGCAGACTGGGTGACTTAAATACAGAAACTTATTCCACATGGTTCTGGAGGCTGAAAGTCCAAGATCAAGGTGCCAGCAGACCCTGGGTCTGGTGAGAGACCACCCTGTGGCTTGTAGATCATCGTCTTCTTGTTGTATCTCCACAAGGCAGAGAGCAGGGACAGGAAGCAAACTCTCCTGTGTATTCTTATAAGAGCAATAACCCCATCTTGAGGGCTCCATCCTCATGACCTAATTACCCCTCAAAGTGTCTCCAAATACCGTCCAATTGGGAACTAGAGTTTCCACATGTGAGTTCTGAGAGGACACAAACATTCAGTCCTTAGAATCCATGCAGGATGGGAAGCTGAAATACCCTCCTCTGGTCTGTCCAGTGGGGGCTCCCTGAGAGGGCTCACCTTGCATCTCCTCGGGAGCTCTAGGCATGGGCCTAGGGACCCCTTCTTCTGTGGGCTTGGGGAAAGTTCCATAGCTCAGCGTCCCGCTGTCCCCCTGCTGGTCTGGGGCTGGAAGCGGCAGGGCAGAGAGATTGGAGGACCTTTGCAACTTCTTCCTTTTTCTTCCCATTCTATGATCTCTGTGGTCCTGAGAGCTGTTTCTCTGTTTCTCAAACACAGAGAACTCCCAGGATCCTTGGGCCCCTCGGTGGTCCATTAGAGCCACACACATGTGTCCCCATCCGAGTGAAGGCACAGTCACTCCGGCTCTCTGATTTCTACAAAAGAAAATACCAACTAGATAATATTTGAGCTATGAATTCAAAATCAGTTTTCGGAGGCTTCAGAATTTGGTAAACAGTTGAACACACTTGAATTTTTCCATATGTCACTCTGTTAGCAGAAGACTTATGATTATTACTTACAATCCCTCTTGATTAAAGCAAAGACACCAGGTCAACACTGAGCATTTGCTTTTCTTCTTACCTACCTTTGCCCACATGAACCTGCCCCCATTACACACACACACACACAAAGAAAGAGTTGTGATAATCCACAAACCTTGGACTTGAAGTCTATTTCAGTTGCTCTTTTCAATTCCTAAGAAACTACTCGGGGGGCACTGGGAAATTCTGAGTTACAGACTTAATGGAAAGCCCCAGGTCAAGAGTAACAGCTCTTCTACAGTTTAAAAGTTAATGTTGACCTTAAGAGAATTCTAAAATATGCTTGAAAATTGTTCCCATCAAATGCTTCCTGGAAAGAGCTCAGCCTTCTTGCAACGAAGAACCTATTGACAGATTTAGCACCTCAACATGCCCTTCACCAAAGATACACCGTGAAAGTTGTTCCTGCCGCTTTCTGCTCCTATGCTTTCTAGTGGTGGGGTACTTGTCAGTTAGACGGACATTCTGACCAGGTGGCAGCTGTAAGCACAGACAGGCTGGGAGTAATTCCTATCATAAAACCTAACACTGCGTACTCACTACCTGACAGGCTCTCTCCTTAGCACTTCGCATGTACTGTCTCATTCAGCCTGTGATGAGTTGGGCACTCTTATTATCCCATTTTACAGTTGAAAAAGCTGAGATTCAGAGTTTCATTCACTTGCTTGCTATCACAGGGGTGAGAAGACGAGAAATTAGAATTTGAAGAAGGGCACGCTGACTTTGGAGCCCACACTCTTGGCCATTAAGTGACCAGGATTTGCCTCACTTCACTCTGGAGAACATGATTCTTTGGAAGTCAGCATTTAGCTGCAGACCAGCAGCCTCACCAAACAGAAAGCAATCTGAGGACCACCCAAATCATCCAGCATCTTGCAAACCTTTCCTCAGTCATCCCCTCTCTCTCAGTATCCCCATGATGATGTCACTGATGGTAGAAAGACGGCAGTGCTGGGACTGAGCGCCAGGTTTTCCTGTGTGGCATTTTGCCCAGTGGCTTCTAGGCCCAGTGTATTCTCTCTTAACTCCTGAGATGCTACTCACTTTGAAAGCTACAACTAGACTCATGGAACCAGGGATGCTCACATTAACACCATCAAAAGAGCCAAAAACTTTGTAAAAGCTGTTCTGTGTTATTACAACAGTTGGGAGTCAATAGGCCTGCCGTGAAATAATCATTGTTTCCGAGAACATAAAAAAAGTCACCTCCTCAGCACTTCAAGTAGCTCATTGGCAAAGAAGCCTCATGGTTTGAGATCAACGTTGAAGACAGGTGGCTAGGCTTCATCTACTCCCTACGTAAGACTTTTCCATATCATTTTAACATTATGCCCTCTGAATCTTGGAAGGTGGACAGGGAAGAAGAAAAGGCAGCATATCATGGAAAAAGTTTTGATAGCTTCGAAGACGAGTATAGAAAAGGTTGATCCTGGAGGAGAGGGTCAGGAAGAGATCTTACCTCTGACCAGCTGAGAAGCAGCTGCGCTTCTGTCAACAGTAGCTCACAAGCTAGAAAACATTCTCGTCCTGAGCAGGCCAGGTTTCAGAGAAATCTACTGCTGCTGAAGGTAAGAGAGAGATGCTGAGTTTATTCTGCATTGGCATGTGATTTATTTTTGGCACCAATAAAAACTGGAATCCCTTTGAGTAACCCAAAAATACCATGAACCTTCTGGAGGAAAATGATGGAAAATGTACCTCCACCAACCATATAAGATGAAATATTCTAGATGAATAATTGATAGATAATGATTCAGACAGGGTTGGCAGACAGAAAATGCCAAAGGGGCCTACAGATTTGACCTTAAACTTCAGCCATTTTGTAAACAAGTGTTCTGGGAGGTTTCACTTCATTTTCATACAGGTCAAGTGTGGCATTTCTATTCAGGGGTCAGTGGAGTAAATTGTTAACCGAAACAACTCCTTTTGACCAAATGAGTCAACTCTGCAATAAACAATTTGGCAGTTTGTGTGTGTTTTTGGATCTTTTTGTTTACTTTTTTGTTAAGGGGATTTAAAAAAAAAAAAAACACAGCAACCTTTTCCTTGCTTTTATGAAACACTGCCCTATGTTTCCAGGCAGAAAAGCAAAAAAAACTTTCAAAAGGTCACCTGATGTCATTTCAGCAATGCAGAAATAAGTAGAAAACCAACTAATATGAAAAAAAAAGATGTATCGGATAACAATCTTTGGCAGATGTCTTAAAGCAGAATATATAAACATGCCTGCCATAGACGTAATACTAAGAGGATTTCACCTTGAAACTCGATAGCTGTAATTCCTTAATAAAGACCACTTGTTTGTCAAGGGCTAGATTAATCTCTGAGCTGGGTTCTACAGGAAATCAAATTCTGGTCCATTATAGGATTCATTATCAATAGCCTCCCTGAGTATACATTTGAGACGGAACAAGAGGCAAATAAAGCCTTTCTTCATCCCAAGCCGAGGAGTCAGTGCATGTAAACTCAGACTGAGATGCCGAGGTGCTTCTCTAAAGCTTCAGGGAAGAGCAGGCTCCCGTCTCCCCACAGGATCATGGCCTGTTCCGTATGGAGGACATTGAATTCTCTTGGCTTCTGTAGCGTACTGGTCTTCACTTTAGGGGTGATTTTCTCCCCATGGACTTTTGGTAATGTCCAGAGATACTTTTGGTTGTAACATTGGGACCCCCGGTGTCACCAAATACACAAAGTAAATCAAGGTAGCATTACAAAGGCTCAGGAAATTAGGTTGTCATTGGAACCATGGTCTACGAAAGTCAGGCCAAGACCTGTGTGCTAACCCTAAACAGGGTGACTGATTGCTCAAATAAAAGACTTAAGTAGGACTCAGAGGGTCTTAAGATAATAATCAAAATTTCTAGGATACAATTGAAAACCCTGGCCATACCAAGAACCAGAAAAAGCACAGCTTGAATTCAAAGGGACAATCAACTTCTACCAACACAGAAATGAATCAGATATTGGAATTATCTGATAAGGAGTGTAAAGTAGCTTTACATTAATTTAATATGAAGCATGAAAAAATGCTTTAACGGGCAACTGAAAATTCTCTTGAAACAGATGAAAAATAGAAAATATCCACAAAGAAGTAGAAGCTATAAAAAAGAGCCCAATTAAAATCATAGAATTGAAAGCTACAGTAATAGAAAAAAGCCAGAAAACCTCACTGAATGGGCTCAGTACCAAAGTAGAGATAACAGAGGACACAATCAATTAACCCTTTTTTTTTTTAAAAAAAAAGGAAGCTCCATTTATTTACTTATTTATTTTTTAATTGAAGCATAATTTTTTTTTTACAGAATTGTTCTAGTTTCTGCCAAACATCATTTCTAGACCAATTTACTCAAGTCAAAAACCAGAGAGAAAATAGAGTGGAAAAAACAAAACCTAATTAGAAGAACCTTTGGGAACGATGGGACAACTAAAGATCCAAAACTCCTATCACTGGAGATCCAGAAGGAAAATAGAAAAAGAGTTAGATTGAAAGAGCATTTTTTTTAATGGCTGAAAATTTCTCAACTTTGGTAAAAGGTATAAATCTACAGACTTAAGAAACTACACAATCTCCAAATATGGGAAGTCCAAAGAAATTCAAACCACAACACATTGTAAATACACTTCAGAAAACTAAAGATAGTTTTCAAAACAACCAGAGAGAAATGAAGCATTAACCATAGCGGAACACAGATTCAAATAAAAGCATATTTCTTATCTAAAACAGTGGAGGCCAGAAGGAAGTTACACAGTATTTTCAAGTGCTGAAAGAAAAAAAACTGTTAACAGTGAATTCTGTATCTTAGAAAACTATTCTTTAGGAATGAAAGGGAAATAAAACCATTCTCAGATGAAGGAAAACTTAAAAGAATTGTGTTACTAGCAGACTTGCCCTTAAAACATGGTTAAAGGAATTACAGTCAGCCCTCATATCTATAAAGGCCCTGCTGGCTCAGATGGCAAAGAATCTGCCTGCATGCAGGAGACCTGGATTCGATCCCTGGGTCAGGAAGATCCCTGGAGAAAGGAATGGCAACCCACTCCAGTATTCTTGCCTAGAGAATCCCATGGACAGAGAAGCCTGGTGGGCTACAATCCATGAGTTTGCAAAGAGTCAGATGTGACTGAACATGTCCATATCTATGAGTTCCACATCTACACACTCAACCAACTGCAGGTCAAAGATATTCCCCACCCTCCAAAATTCCAGAAAGTTCCAAAAAGCAAAAGTTGAATTTGCCAGATGGAAATTATTAATGTAAAATTTTTATTGTATTTATAACTATTCACAGACATACCTCATTTTATTGCACTTTGCTTCATTGTACTTCAAAGATAATTGCTTTTTTTTTTTTTTTTAACAAATTGAAGGTCTGTAGCAACCCTGCATCAAGCAGGTCTATCAGCACCAATTTTCCAACAGATCTGTCACTGTGTGTCTCTGTGGCACATTTTGATAATGCTCACAATATTTCAAACCTTTTCATTATTATTACATTTGTTTGGTGTTCTGTGATCAGTGAGTTTTGATGTTTCTACAATGACTCACCAAAGGCTCAGATGATGGCTAGCCCTTTTTATTGGTAAAGTATTTTTTAATTAAGATATGTACATTCTTTCAGAAATAATGCTACTGCACACTAAATAAACTATGCTGCTGCTGCTAAGTCACTTCAGACCTCATAGACGGCTGCCCACCAGGCTCTGCTGTCCCTGGGATTCTCCAGGCAAGAACACTGGAGTGGGTTGCATATAGAAGGTTGCAAATACAACTTTTATATGCCCTGGGAAACCAAAAAATTGCAAGTGACTCACTTTATGATGTTATTTGCTTTATTGTGGTGGCCTGAAACTGAACCTGTAATAGCTCCAAGATCTGCCTATACATAGCATTTATTCTGTATTAGGGATTATAAGTAATCTAGAGATTTAACATGTACAGGAGGATGTACCTAGGTTATAGGCAAATGCTACACCATTTTATATAAGTGACTTGAGCACATTTGGATTTTGGATCTGCAGGAGGTCTTAAAACTAATCACCCAAGGATCTTGAGGGATGTCTATAATTCCAGCTGGAAGACAATGGAAAAGGATGAAGCTTGAAGCATCAGAAAGGATGAAAGAACAATGTAGAGAGCAGATACGTGTATAAATAACAGACCAACTCTTCTCATGAGTTTTAAAAATTATTTAATGAGTAGAACAAAAGTTATAACACAATCTGATTTCCAAGACTATGATATTTAAAAGTGGAAAAAGTAAAGGGACTAAAATGGAAAAAAGAAGTCCAAGAGGCAAACTGTAACACCAGTAGGCTGTAATAAGTCACATATGTATATTGTCACACCCAGAGTGATCCTTAAGAAAACTAGACAAACAGATACACTCAAAAATGCTATAATTAAACCAAGATAGAATCTTAAGAAGTATTTAATGAACATACAGCAGGCATGAAAGGAGGAACAGAGTTAAAAAAAAAAACAAAAACAGAGGAAATAAGGAGAAAACAAGTAACTAAATGGAAAACTTAAGTCCTAATAAACTAAAAACTACCTTAAATGTAAATGCCTAAATATAACTATTGAAAGGCAGAGACTGGCACAGTGGATTAAGAAAAACCTCACAATTAGTCTATGATATTTACATGAAACTTGCTTTAATGAAAACAAAATAGGTAGGCTGACAGTAAAAAGATTAAAAATATGTACCATATAAGCATTCATTTCAAAAAGAAAGAATAATAATATTAATATTAGATAAAGTAGGCTTTATCTGAGCAAAGAAACTTACTAGAGACAAAGTAATACATTACAAAATGTTAAAAGGATTAATCACCAGGAAGATAAGTGATTCTGAAGTTGTATATGCCAAATAATAGAGTCTTATACACATAAAGGAAAAACTGAGAGACTAGAAAGTAGAGATAGCCTAATTCATAATTATTGTTAGGGCTTTCAATACTGCTCTTCAACAAATGACATAATTATTAGATAAAAAATCAGCGAATCAGAGAGCAGTTTCTATATAGAAATATACACGACTCAAACATGATACTGTACAGACTGCTAAAATAAGGTAGCCAGAGCTTAACTGCTAACCTTCTTGTGGTGAATGTCCCAGGAAAATAGGCATTCACATGAGATTGAAAAGGTTGAAACTGGAATTGCTGATTGGTCAGTATTGAATACATTTCTTAACTTTGCTGATGAGTTCAGCATGGAAAAGTCTACCTGAAATATCTGAGTTCTTTCATGAGAAAACTCACACATTTCTGATTAACACAGTTTTTCAAAACATGAAATCTGACATGGCATTTAAAAAGTCATTTTTAGGTACACGGTTTCTCTTTAATAACTTCATCAGACCTCACATAATCAATGGACACACTAATTCAAGCAAGAGAAATAAACTTGACAATTTTAGAACTTGGGTACAAAGGAAGTAATCCAAGAAGCAGTGAAAACTCACTGGCCTGAGTGTTCACACTTGTGCTCTGGTCATTGCTTCCCCCATTGACAGCTGTGTGATTTGGGGCAAGTCCCTTACCTCTCTGAGCTTTAATTTCTCATCTGACCTCAAACGGTTCTTTCCTGCTCTGAACCTTCAAGACAATGTGAGTCAATTTCATGCTTGTAAACAGGAAGAGTTCTTTGGCCTGGCAACTGAAAATGCACCATCAAAATTATCAAGAGAGCTCTGCTCCTTTGAGTGGGTCCAAGAAGGTTAATACAGACACTGCTTTCCACTGCGAAAGCAGACCTGGAGATAAGGTAGATCTGGATCGGCTTTCCCAACACAACAGCCAACATGGAAGGCCAGGAAAGTTCTCATAGATTGGAAAAGAAGAAGAAAAAAAAAGGTTCTGATGCCTTTCAGAGTTGGCTTGGTTTGGTGGGTGTAAACCCACACGTGGTTTCACCAAACAGACTTCAGATGGGAACCTTTAATAAATGTTCTAGCTTTTAAAAAGCAGGGCAGTAACAATGACCTCCGAGAGAAACAAGTGCTGTTAGATGGGACAGAAATAATCCAATGGGTGAAACACTTCATTCTAACTCAGTTCTCAGCTGCTTGTATAGCAAATGGATGAGGGGCCCTAAGGATGCAAAGTCCACTAGATGAAAGATCCTAGTCTCCCTGAACCTGGCTTCAACTGGGCGTGACACACATCTAATTATTTCCAGAAACACCTACTTTTTATTAGGGAAAAGAGCCATTAGAAGACTGTGGGGGTGATATTGGTTCAGAGGCAGCAGGGCTTCTAGATAAATACAAACAGCTCTGGGTGATGAGAGCAGTAATGATCGGGAAATCCAAGGGTAAGAGAAACTTCCCCTGCCCCAGGCAGATATTAAGAAAACCACAATACCAGAACTAATCCATGCAAACAAAGTTTATTGGCATCTAGAAGTTACCTGCTACCATAAACAGTGCTGCTTTCCCAGTTGGCTCAGTGGAAAAGAATCCGCCTACCAATGCAGGAGATGCAAGTTTGATCCTTGGGTCGGGAAGATCCCCTGGAGAAGGAAATGGCAACCCACTCCAGTATTCTTGCCTGGGAAAGCCCATGGACAGAAGAGCCTGGCAGGCTACAGTCCATGAGGTTACAAAAGAGTCAGACACAACTTAGTGAGTAAACAACAACAAATAAAAAGTGCTGAGAACCCAGAGGTGTATCAGATACCCCGGGAGGAGCTCATATTGTGATTGGCTCCCCCAGAATTGCTGCAGAAAGAGGTAGCCCCCACTCAGCTGGGAATTTAATAATGGGACTGTTCACTAAAGGGTGGATGAAGCAAAGAGAGCCTGTAAGGGCTGTGGAGGTATAGATCATCTTTGAAAGGAATGAGCCAAATCGAAATGGCTCTATATAGGTTAAGAGGGTAAGTGGAATACAGATAAGTCCCACCAACTTGTCTTGAAGCTTAAAGGGACTGAGATTTACCAGTTAGTTTGCTTAGCATCATCAGCTGGAGGGCTTCCTCCCTTGTGCCAGAATGAAACCATAATCCTTCAACCTTTTCGCCATAACCTGAAGAATTCTGAGCTCCACGACCCTTAAGTCCCTCTCACCACTGTGCTACCTGCAGCCATCACTGTGAAGGGTCTCCCACTAACCCTTCCACTGCGGTTGGCGCCATGGTATGCCTGGGAGTGGGTGTGCATCCGTGAGGGCGTGGGACTTCCCTCCAGTCTCTTTACAGGCCAGCCCTCTTCCACTACTCCTGTAGCCCAGTGGACATCCTGGCTTTAGGAAGCGAGACAATCAACACTTCTTACTTGAGGGAACTAACCAACATCCCAATGGAAGCCGCTGTCTGACCAGCTCAAGGTCACATAGTAGATGCAAGCCCAGGTTTGAGTCCCTGCCCTTTGCACTTCGTCATTCTGTGACTGGCCTAGGAATGGGTCATCATTTCTGTCAGACAAAACTGTTCCCTGTGTTGGTGGCCATGACAACTTTGTTCTGGGAGATTACATTAATTCTTACTTTCTCCTGCACAACCTCCAGAGTCTCCTCTGCTTTAGTCAATGCATTCATCTTTAACTCTGTCTTCTGTATATTTAAAATGACAGAATAATTTGCAGGCTAATTTAGGCTCCATTAGTACGCTATGGCTGCCTCTATTATAGTACTTATCACATCGTGCTATAATTTTTTGTTTACATATCTGTCTCTGCCACTTGACTGTGAGTTCCTACAGGGATTAGCCTGTGTCTTCCTCACTGTAGTATTTTACCTCCTCCCCAGAAGCCAGAAGCTGAACATTTTGAATGTAGTAGGTTTTTAATGAATGAAACAGCTTTATAGTAAGGTTCAATAGACAAGGGGCTTTCCTTGTGGCTCAGCTGGTAAAAAATCTGCCTACAGTGCGGGAGACCTGGGTTCGTTCCCTGGATTGGGATGATCCCCTGGAGAAGGGAAAGGCTACCCACTCCAGTATTCTGGCCTAGAGAATTCATTAGACAAGCACATCTGGTATGCACATATTCATTTATTCAACAGATATTTATTAAGTTCTTACTGTGTGCTTAGCACTATGCTAAGCTCTAGGAATCAAAACATACCACCTGTATGTGTCTGAGAGATAATGGAACATTAAAACAATTCCTAATTGCTATAGATTGTGTTTCTCCAAAATTCATGAGTTGAAATCTTAACCCCAAAGTGATGATATGGGGAGGTGGCACCGTATGAAGGTAATTACATCATGAGGCTGGAGCACTGGTGATAGGATTGGAGTCACTACAAATGAGGCCCCAGAGATGTGCTGGCCCCTTCCCACATGTGGGCAATGTGACTGTCTGGGAAACAAGCTCTCATCAGACAGGATCTACTGGCATCTTGGCCTTGGACGTCCCAGCCTCCAAAACTGAGATAAATAAGTTTGTTGATAAGCCACTCCGTCTGTGGTATTTTAGTTATAACACTAAGGTACTAATCATCATGCAATTTGCAGAGATGCACAGTGTATTAAGGAAGACTGGAAGTGGCTATTCAACATGGCCTGGTTGAGGAGAGGCTCGGGTAAGGGTTCTAAGAGAAGGAAACTGCTGATCTGCATTTTAGAAAATGGTTATGGGATACCAAGTCAAAGGCATGTTGGGAGGAGGCCACCAGGGAGAAGAAACAGTAAGAGTAAGGGCACAGGACCTGATATAGCCGGGTGTGATTGGAAACTCTGCCGATTTGGTGTTGTAGGAGGAGCATTAAGTATGAGACAGGAGTGAGGCAGGAAAGAGCATCAGAGCTAGGTGAGAGGGGCCACTTCATCAAGTTATGGGACTTGGATATTATTCTATTAATGATACTGACACAGTAAAGGGACCTGAGTTGGGGAGAGATGTTGTAAGGTTGGCGTTTTAGGTTGAATCACTCCCTGACCGTGTGAAGAACACAGTTGGGGGATGAGACTAGAATTAGGAAAACCAGTTAGAAGAGTGTTGCTGTAGTCCTGGAAAGAGATGAAGAAGACTTGAACTAGGGTAGTTGTAGAAGAAATGGAAAGAAGAGGACTCAAGCTGGATTTGGAAGATGAGCTTGGCATCTTGAGAGAGAGGAAACGAGGAGGACTCCCAGGAAGAAAATGGGTCCATACTCATAGAGAATGAGTGAATAGTCAGGTTTGGGGCAAGGTAGTGAATTCATTTTATACATCTTGAATTTGCGGTGCATCCAACTTACTGAAGGAATATTCAACATGTAGTCGAAGATATGTTTGAAGCTTGATGGGGATGGGTAGAGGGTTGGGACTTAGAGGTAGAAGATTTTGGTCATAAGCTAGAAAACAGTGGTAGAGACGAAGATGGTGGCAAAATCACTACAGTCAGTACATAGTGTGAGTTGGACAAAGGGCTGGACCAGCTCCCTGGGAAACACCGGGGAGACTGAGGTCTTTGTCTTCCCCTCGTTTCCCAATATTTCTTCAAATCCTTACCCATCTGCAGACCTGTGCTTGAGACTTTGTATAAAGAGATGAAAGTCCCTCAATCTATGATGATGCTTAGTAGGAATCCACCCTGGGAGACAGCACAGGGACCCGCACGTGCACCAAGTTTTAAGACATATCTGATCCTTTCCTGAGAGAATTTTCTGATGGGAGAAGTAGAGGATTAAAGCGGGCATAATGGGAAATAGAGAAATATTGCAAAGGGGGTCTGAGGGTGTACAGAGCAAGTATGGTTCCTCTGTGGTCAGGCGTGATGGCTCAGATGATAAAGAATCCACCTGCCGTGAGGGAGGCCTGGATTCGATTCCTGAATTGGGAAGATTCCCCAGAGAAGGAAATGGCTACTCATTCCAGTATTCTGGCCTGGAGAATCCCCACGGACAGAGGAGCCTGGTGGGTTACCGTTCGTGGGGTCGCAGACTTGGACACGACTGAGCGACTTTCACTTCACTCTGGTTAGGGTTCAGACTGCAGCTCAACCTGCCTCTTACTTTCTGTTGAATGCATTCAGCTCGGGCTTCACTTTCCTCATCTGAAAATGAGGATTACAATAGAACCTACCTCATAGTAGTGTTTGGAGTGTTAAATGAGTTCATGTGCACAAAGCACTTGGAACAATCCCTCCCACAGGGTAAGTACTGTATTAGGCGATAGTGTTATATGCGGCGTTAACTCAGGCTGTGAACCTGTTTATGGGGTTTTATATCTCGCATTTCCCAGACTATCCTTTCCTTTGGGAATGGTTCCAATGCAGACCCTATGCTGTTGGCTGAGGCTTGCTCTTCCCTAACAGTTAGCGCCTGATGTTTGGGATCCAGTGATCCTCAGGAGGCATGTTTCCTTGTGTTCTGTGCTCCAGGTTCAGCCTGCTGTTCTTTCCCCTAGTACCTGTGAGCTCTGGTTAAATCCCCGAGCACCACCCACTCCAGACTCACTAACCGCAGCAGGACCACTTCCCTTAGGGATCTGCTCAGAACCCTGGGAGCCAGTTGCCCGGGGGAAGCGAGCTGGTGACGTCACAAGGTAGATGCTTCCAGACCTCTCTGAGGTCCCCTCTGTCAGGCCTGTGGCAGGGCCCTGTTCTGAAAACTTTGCCCAGTCTAAGCATATTTTGTCCACTCCAAGACAATGCAGAGACCCTCATTCCCTTCCAGCGGTGTCCAAACCCAGGTATGTGGGGGTCACGGCCATACGTCTCTTCCCGGTTCTCTGGCTACAGACCTCTTGCTCTACTTCTTCCCTCCCAGGGACTAGATACGCCTTTGCAAATGGAGTGTGTGGGACAGCTCTCAGTAACGCTTGTTTCTCTAGGATACAGATAAAAATCTTGGTGGTGGGGGCGGTGGTGAGGCAGCTAAAACCCTGGGGCTGATCAATAGAGGATCAAAGGTTATTTCAGATTTCAGAGGGCCTCAGAGACCTTCAGAGCAAGATTACAACACCCTTCCCATGTCTAGTTACTCCCCTCTGTGCTAAACGTACCCATAATCTCTTCCACCAGGTCTGTTAACCTCATTCTTGTTCTCTCCTGATATATTATGGCAACGTCTTCACGCTGTCCCAAAGGAAAGGGTAGAAAAGAGAATATACGGCCATGAGGGTATTTCACTAGACTTGACTTACTGATGAGGTCATTTAATCATGCTCCACGCTGGTCAAATAGCACAAAGGGCACTTCTTGCATTGCTCCCTGCCCTCTTCAAAGTCTAAATGCTGAAATCACATGCAAAGCAGCAGATTCCCTGCTGTTTTCTAAATGAAGGCATCTGAGACTCAGCAATAATCCTGTCTCCCACGTTTATCAGGACAGGAGCCTATGAGGGAAGCAAACCCAGCTGTGTTGGAGTTGTCTTTCCCAGAGGGGTGTGTTTTACTGCGCTCCGTCTCTGGCCTGCCCTAGGACTTCAGCTGTGACAAGGACTCTGGAAGGAAGCTGCTCACAGCTCTCTGCTCAGACCTAGCCATGACGAGGATGTCTACGTGTGTATACCACTTGTTTGTCTTGAGCTGGTATATCTTCCTCAACTTTTATATCTCACAAGAAGTACAGGATCCACGGAAATCCCAAATCTTTCTAAATGGGGGACAATGGAAGTACCTAACATTCCTTAATCTGGTAAGTACGCATCAGGAAGCAAGCTATTTATCTCTAATATTGGTGCCTTTTCTTTTATCCAGTACAAAATTCCATTATCTTTCTTCTTCCTAGTTTGTGAGTTTGGGCATTCTCTTTTACTTGGCAATTTGCTCTGAGAAACCCACTTTGGGAGTTATCCATAGCTACCTCTTGTGCTGGCTAATTGTGAAATGCTTTTTAAATTCTTTTTAAAAGAATCTTATCTCTTTTTTTAAAAAATTATTAAAAATTGTTATTTTTTTTTAAAGTTTAACTGGAAGATGATTGTTTTACAATGTTGTGTTGGGTTCTGCCATGCAACAGCTGAAATTAGATATCAGTCAGTGAGTCAGTCCAGTCGCTCAGGCATGTCCACTCTTTGTGACCCCATGGACTTCAGCACGCCAGGCCTTCCTGTCCATCACCAACTCCTGAGCTTACTCAGACTCATGTCCATTGAGTTCGTGATGCTATCCAACCATCTCATCTTCTTGCATCCCCTTCTCCTCCTGCCTTCAATCTTTCAAATCATCAGGGTCTTTTCAAATGAGTCAGCTCTTCGCATCAGGTGGCCAAAGTATTGGAGTTTCAGCTTCAACATCAGTCCTTCCAATGAATATTCAGGATTGATTTCCTTTAGGATGGACTGGTTGGATCTCCTTGCAGTCCAAGGGACTCTCAAGAGTCTTCTCCGACACCACAGTTCAAAAGCATCAATTCTTCGCCGCTCAGCTTTCTTCACAGTCCAACTCTCACATCCATATATGACCACTGGAAAAACCATAGCCTTGACTAGATGGACCTTTGTTGGCAAAGTGATGTCTCTGCTTTTTAATATGCTGTCTAGGTTGGTCACAAACTTTTCTTCCAAGGAGTAAGCGTCTTTTTATTTCATGGCTGCAGTCTCACCATCTACAGTGATTTTGGAGCCCCCAAAACAGTCTGTCATTGTTTCCTCTGTTTCTCCATCTATTTGCCATGAAGTGATGGGACCAGATGCCATGTCTCTGGAATCAGATATATGTATACATAGGTCCCCTCCCTCTTGAACCTGCCTCCCACTCCCCTCTGTATCACCCTTCTAGGTCATCACAGAGCTCCGGGCTGAGCTCCCTGTGTCATAGAGCAGCTTCCCACTAGCTACCTGTTTGACAACTGATAATGTATATGTTTCAATGCTACTGTCTCAATTCGTCCCACCCACTCCTTTCCCCGCGGTGTCCACACGTCTTTGCCCCAATTTGATGTTTGTTTCTCCTCTGCTCAAGCTCCCTCATGAATATGCATATTCTCTTAGCTTAAATCTTCCCCAGTTTTGCTATTTGAGGAGACACTACTTGAGGAGAGATCCCCAGTGTTCTCCTTATTTGCTGCAGGTAATAAATCCTTCCTTCTCAGGGGAAAAATAAAAAAAAAAGAATTTTACCTTGAAGTGCTTTCAGATAAGCCTAAACGAGTAACTGAAGTCATGGTTTCATGGTTTCATTATGACATTGACAGCATATGCAGAAGAGATTTTGAACTTTGCTTGGGGAAGTCTGTGAGGGAAGGCAGAGTGGCGTATGTTGCGTAGGAAGTGCAATTTCCAGTGGAGGATTAATGCCATTTTACAGCACAACCAGACTAACAGATTTATCTAAGAAAAGCAAATACATTTTGCCACGTTCAGATCCCACTTCAATTTTTTTATAGGCTCAGGCACCATCATAAAGGACAAATCACCCAACCAAATGGCAAATGCACATTTTCAACCATCCACAAACCAATCACATCGCTTGCTCCTTTTTTCTCTTCCTAGCCCAGCTGACCACAATGGGATGAATGAAATGATGAAGTATAAGTGAACGGGAGAAAAATAGATTTCTAAAAAACATTTGGGGAATATGTAAAATTATTTTTAGAGTTAAAAGCTAAGAATGCTGTATCCTTTGGGGATGCTAATTTAAGTTTTGAAATTTTTTAACCTAAATGTAGGGTGCAATATAAGTATCTGATTCCAATTCTTTGGTATCATAATCCAGGCAGAAGTAATGCATGGTAAGGAAAAAAAAATGACTCTCTGTAATGCTAAGGAGAGGAAATTCAGAAAGCTCAGTTCACAGAGACCTGGAATTTCAGGTCCCTCCTCACTGGTAATCTGACTTTGAGATCTGAAATTTGAGATTTGAGCTCTGTGTGCATGCTAAGTCGATTCAGTCAAGTCCAACTCTTTGCAAACCTATGGACTGTAGCCCACCAGGCTCCTCTGTCCATGGGACTCTCCAGGCAAGAGTGCTGGAGTGGGTTGCCATGCCCCCATCCAGGGGATCTTCCCGACCCAGGGATCAAACCCTTGTCTCCTGCATTGCAGGAGGGTTCTTTACCGCTGGTGCCACCTGGGAAGCCTGAGTAGAGCTCTACCGTGCTTGAAAAATGGCAAAGTGACTGCCTGTTTCCATCATAGAATTTTATGAAAACAAGTAAACAGAAAACAATAACAAGAAATGATTTTGTGGAATTAGAATAATACAGCAGAAGTCTCAGCTTTCTGTATCTATTTGCTTTATATTAAGAATGGTCAATGTAAAGGGAGCAGGGTCAGCCAGCACTGATGATCTAATCAAATCTAAATTCTAGTTTGGCTGTCCGATCTCACTCTCAGTTAAGTTCTGTCGCTCAGTCATGTCCAACTCTTTGTGCCCCATGGACTGCAGCATGCCAGGCCTCCCTGTCCATCACCAACTCCCGGAGCTTACTCAGACTCATGTCCATTGAGTCCGTGATGCCATCCAACCATCTCATCCTCCATCGTCCCCTTCTCCTCCTGCCTTCAGTCTTTCCCAGCATCAGGGTCTTTTCAAATGAGTCAGTTCTTCACATCAGGTAGCCAAAGTATTGGAGTTTCAGCTTCAGCATCAGTCCTTCCAATGAACATTCAGGACTGATTTCCTTTAGGATGGACTGGTTGGATCTCCTTGCACTCAAGGGACTCTCAAGAGTCTTCTCCAACACCACAGTTCAAAAGCATCAATTCTTCGGCACTCAGCTTTCACTCTAAGCGTGGCTAAGAGCGGATTCATCACCTACTCCCTCAAACCAGCTTACTGACTTCTAGCTCAGTTACATGTCCCAGAGCCATCACATTTCTAAGAATGGAGAAAGGAAGACTTTTCTGCATTCCTGAACAGTGTAGTCTCTTTGGACATCTTTGGGCCCTTTGAAATGGGCAGAGAGGGGCTGACCTGTGGCTGTTTCCTTTTTATTAGGTGTCATCTTGAAAGTGTAACTTCATGAAGCATTTTCCAATTGATAAAGATGGGTTAAAAATGTTTTTAGAGGATTAATTTAAGGTCAGATTTTAAATATGTGACTTCATGTTTGAGCCACATATGAGTAATGAGCCACCAAATCCTATGTTGTGCCTCTTGCCAGGGGCTCCCCTTCTTCCCGAGTCGTGTCGCCCCTCTCACTGCTGCTGCTGCTGCTAAGTCGCCTCAGTCGTGTCCGACTCTGTGCGACCCCATAGACGGCAGCCCACCAGGCTCCCTCGTCCCTGGGATTCTCCAGGCAAGAACACTGGAGCAGGTTGCCATTTCCTTCTCCAATGCATGCAAGTGAAAAGGGAAAGTGAAGGCGCTCAGTCGTGTCCAACTCTTCGTGACCCCATGGACTGCAGCCCACCAGGCTCCTCCGTCCATGAGATTTTCCAGGCGAGAGTCCTGGAGGGGGGTGCCATTGCCTTCTCTGCCCTCTCACTGTAGGCGCTTATTAATTGGTGACCAGATCATCTCTTCACTGTCTTCTCACTATCAGTCCAACCATCCATCACTCAGATTTCAGATTAATCTTCCCGACAAATGGTTTTGGTTTTATTTTGTTTCCAACATCGTGAGCCTGATTGAGAAGTGTGGTCAGCTATTCAAGAAACTAGAGTGGCTCCCTCCCACCTCACAGGATCAATCAAAAGTCCTGATCTAGGAGCTCACCTGCCTACTTCGCTCTCTTTCTGGCGCTCCCCTCCCTAGTAAGGCTGGTCCATTCTCCAGGAAGCCCTGTGTCTTCTCCAGTGTTGGTTCCCAGGCTTTCTGCAGTCACTGCTCTATCCACAGTCACACCATACTTGAACGAAAGGCCCACCTGCTTCTCCACCACGTTGCTGCTTTCCCAGACCACCTGAAATCTCAGATCCTCCTTAAAAATCTCTGCTGAGTCACTTTGTTTTTTCCAGATTTGTTTTTTCCTTTCCCTGAGTTTTTCCAGCATCTGTTAGTCTCTGCTTATTTATGTATTGTTTGCACGTCTCCACCCACATGTGATTCTTAACATTTCAATCAATTTGTAAATAGCTCTAGAACAGGCGTTTGATCTCTGAAGTCTTCACCAGCCCTAACATTCTATGATTCTATATCGTATTTGGTATAGTGATGGGCACAGATTATCCCCGTTATAAAAACTCAGTGTGTTTGTATATTGACTGGACTTGACCTCAGACTTTTCTGCATTCCTGAGCAGTACACTCTTAAGACAGCTTCAGGCCCTTCAAATGGGCAGAGAGGGGCTGACCTGTGGCTGCTTCATTTTTGTTAGGTGTCATCTTAAAAGTGTGACTTAATGAAGCATTTTCCAATTGATAAAGAGGGGTTGAATATGTTTTAGAGGATTAATTTAAGGTCAGACTTCAAGTATGTGACTTCACGTGAAATAATGGGCCTTAAAATTTCTAGTTCTTGAGGCCTTAAAGGATTGTGTTTCCTAACGATTAGTGTTAGCAAATGACTAATTAACTAATGGTTGCATTTATAAAGTCACGGAGGTCTCATAACTTACTATAACACTCTTGAATCTATTTTACGTAAATTTACTGAAGTCAGTACCCCATCCTGCTTCCAGGAAATTTACACCCTTCCCCTTTAAATGAGGCTTCCCAGTGGCTTCTTAGTGGTAAAGAACTGCCTGCCAATTCAGGAGACATGAGAGATGCGGGTTCAATCCCTGGGTCAGGAAGATCCCCTGGAGCAGGGCATGGCAGCCCACTCCAGTGTTCTTGCCTGGAGAATCCCATGGACAGAGGAGCCTGGTGGGCTACAGTCCATGCGGTCGCAAAGAGTCAGACAGGATTGAAGCAACTTAGCATGCATGCACTCCTTTAGACAGCCTTAATTTCTAGTGGGCTGAAAATCTATTATGGACCCTGAGGACAAAGTCCAACTTAATACAAGTCAGCATTCTAGGAGTGTCCCATTTCTTTCTGAGGCCACCTCAGGGGATTCAAAGGATTGATGCCTGGGCCGTGAGGTGATTTGTGGGGATTCCACAGAGAACTGGTCCCCATGACCAGTGACCTAAGGAGAGGAGAGGAAGGAGAGAGATGTGAGTCTCCGAGGGAGTAAACCGACCCCAGGGAAGAGGCAGCCAATTCTCCGTGTAGAGGGAAGGCAGGGTAGCCTAGTGGTTGTCTGCATGAGCTCCAGGATCATGGAATCTGTGGGTGGTTCCTCCGTTCTAGCAGTCCTGAGCCCGGGCTGGGTATTTCTTTGTCTTTTACTTCCAAATCTGTCAGACAGAAATAAAAATAGTGCTTAGCCACAGGCTGACTGTGAGGGACAAAGGCCCTGACATGAGGGAAGCGCCCAGAATGGTGTTAAGCAGTGGACAGTGGGATGAGAAGACGGGAGAGTGAGGTGAGTTCCCAGTCATCTCAGCTAGAGCACGGGAGGGGGCTTTGTGGGACATCAGTCCCTCCCCTGAGCACCAGGGGTGGCGGGTCATGGATTCAGGCTAGGGTCACCTACCTGCCTCATCGCTCAAGTATCTGCCTCCACGGGCTTCGTGCTCCACCTTCCCAGCTGGCGGAGGCCCACAGTGGAGTCACTGCTTTCTCTACATAATTGCTGCCCAGTGGATGCTCAAGGGACTGGGGTGGGGGGCGCCCTAGGGGAGAGTCTGAAGGCTTAAGGAGAGGGCAGTGAATCCGACCGAATGGGAAAGCTCCCAGAAGCTGGGCGTGGACACCAGGCAGTGCTGTCGGACACCCTCCGGGGGCTCCTGTTGGCGAGGCTTCCAGAGCCTGGATCTTCCACAAATATTACATTCCCTCTTCTCCATCCGCTCCACTTCCATCCAGGGGCGTCCTCTATTCCGCAGGGAATGCAAGCTGGGGAGAGGAGATAGAGGGAATTTCCAGCTACAATTTAAACTGGCTTGCAGAATTCATAGAGTTTGCTGGATTTTCCTCTTTTTAAAAATAAACTTCCTTCTGAAACGTGGTTGGAGGTGGTGCCTCATAATTGGGATCTCCAGGGGAGATTTTGGACGAGCCCCTCCCTGTTTCCCTCGCCTCACTTCACCAACAGAGGCACTGACATTTCCCTCCGCTCTTCGTATAAAATTGCCCAAGTCAGGCAGCTCTGCCTCGAGTATCATCAAGCTCTCTGGCTCTTTGGCTTCCTTGGTGGCTCAGATGGTAAAGAATCTGCCTGCCAATGCAGAAGACCCAGGTTTGATCCCTGGGTCAGGAAGAACCCCTGGAGGAGGAAATGGCAATCCACTCCAGTATTCTTGCCTGGAGAACCCCATGGACAGAGGAGCCTGGTGGGCTATAGTCCATGGCGTCACAAAGAGACATGATTGAGCTACTTTCACTTTTGCTCTCAAGCTCTCAGGATGACAACAGCAACTTCAATGCGTAGGTCCTCGGGGATGGCAGAGCAGGGCCAGGGGAAGAGAGATGCTTGGGGACATTTCATCATCCGAAGTCCAAGGTAGTCCATGAACAGTCAGAAGACAAGGATTCATTTATATGCAGAGCCCACTTCCATACTGGGGACCAACCTCTGATTTCCAGCATCAGACTGATATATTCACTCTCAAGCTCAACAGAGTCAGAAATACAGTTAACTGTCTATTCCCCAAAATGCTTGAGATCGCTGCTTTTACCTCTCAGAGAGTGGAAAGAATGAGGGCTGATAGGAGGGGAGAGTCCGCACCAGCACCCAAATAAAAGAACTGCAATGTATTGAGTAGCCACAGCCTCTTGGTAGGTTCAGCCTGCACAGCATGAAGACCAGTGGCTGAAGGAAGGCCTGGCTTCCTGGGTACCCCTCACTTGCGCTGTGCTCCTCAGTGAGTCACCTCCCTTCTCTGAGCCTCCTACATAGCGGCTGTGTGGTGTGCACATGGACACCCGCTCTCCCCAGCCTCAAGGTACTCAGGCCCCAGCTCCTGGGAGGAGGGTTGGCTGCTGATGCCTCACAGGCGAGCGCCTGTCCCACAGCTGTCCTCGGCAGAAGGGAGCCGCCGGGACCAGGGCTTAAGGCCAGTGACCGGCAGACCTGGGCTCCAGAGGCTGGGCCCCAGGACAACTCTGAAGGCAGAGCGAGCTCCAGAGCTCCTTCCCGGAGTTCGAGAGCAGCTGATGGCGGGCAGCTGCACTGCCCTTCCGGCTCTCCTGGCTCCCTCCCTCTCTCGGATGCTCCGAGAGCCCTGCTCTTTGAACACTCAGCAGGTAGCTCTCAGCATCGCAGATTCTGTTTCTCGAGGAGCCCGACCCACAAAATGTGAAAGAGGCAATGTACAGAAAAGGTTCCTTCTCTGCCGCCTCTTTCTTCTTCTTCCTAATAAAGACGTATTAACGGAGAGCCTGCCTGGTCTGTATCATGTCTGATTTCTGGCACCTAACAGACATTCTGTGAATGTTGGCTGCCCGAATAAATGATTAAAACATGACTCCCACCGGTAAGAGCAACTTTCTAGAGAAGCCCATCCCACTGGTAAGACGGTCTACCCCACGGCCATCCTGCCCCTACACGGAAGCCAGCTGTGATCAGCTGCACAACACGGGCCAAGTACTCTGACAAATATATCTTCCAACCTGTCCCTCAACGTTCTTAATTCCTTCTCTTTGTTTCTTGTGTTCATATCATTTCTTTTTCCATGTATTTTTTTAATCTCATTCTTTTATCTGTTTCCTAAGCTAAATGCACATAAATGATGACTGAAATAGCATATTACATGTAATACACACCATACATATACATATATGTATACACACACACACACAGAGACACATATATATATGGGCTGCATCCCACAGTATGTGGGATCTTAATTTCCTGACCAGGGACTGAACCTGTGCCACCAACATGGGGAATGCAGGGTCTTCACAGCTGGATCTCCGGGAAAGCCCCAATTCAGATCCATCTGGCAAAGGCTTCCTCTACTTGCCCCAAGCGCCACCACCCTGACCACCACAGTTATATATTAATAAAACTCCTCACGACTAGTCCCCATTTGCTGCTTTACTCTGGATTAATCTCCAATGCAAGTGTTGCATCATTCTGAAGGCGAGACCTGGGAAAAGTCCCGGCCTGAGTCAGGCAGGGAGCGCTGAGCTGGGCGTTGTATTACTTGACTCATTCAATCAGAGCTGTAACGTCTTGCTCAGGAAACTTGTGGAATCTCCCTCTGTGGAATTATTTTTAAATGAAGCAATTCTCATTTCCTGGGATAGGTTAAGAGGGTTCTGGCTTAAAGCAAGGAAAATAAACTTGATGGCTTAGAAAGGTTAATAAGCTTCTGTGCTCTCAAGATTTCTGTGAATCTTGTGAAGACGTACAAATGTAAAAACGGAATATCCTTTAGCTGTGGTTTCTTAAATTGCACTAGTTATAAAAAAATGTAAATTAAGCTCTCCCAGGTGGTAAGTTTGTCAGCTAGCAACAAAAATGGAAGACTGCGGACAAACTTAGATCAGCAGCATTTTGGGAGAAGGAACCAAAAAACCAATGGAATTAGGGAAGAAAGGATAAACCAGAGGGCAGCAACCCTGAAGTAAACCCTGACTGAGAAGATACCATGAGCTCTGCTTTTCTGAGGAGCTGAAATCGTTGAGGAATGTAAACAACAGTAGTTTTGTTGTGACAGCCATAAAAGGTGGCCGGTTGTTCTATCTTCTTTGAAAGCTACTGTATTAATCTGCTGCTATAACAGCCCGCTACAGGCTGGGGTCCTTGAACAGCAGTTTCCTCAGAGCTCTGGAGGCCAGAGGTCCACGACCACGGTGTTAGCGGGGTTGCTTCTACCAGCCTCTCTCCTTGGCTTGCAGACGGCTGTGTCTCCCCCTCTTCACGTGCCCTGCCCTCTGTGTGGCTCTGTGTCCTTATCTCCTCTTCTCATAAGGACACTGGTCCTAGTAGGTTAGGGTCCACCCTACCGTCCTCATTTTAACTTCATCAGCTCTTTAAAGGCCCTGCGTCCAAACACAGCCCCTTTCTGAGGTACTGAGGGTTATAACTTCAACATGTGCATTTGGGTGGGGGGGTGGGCACGGCTCAGTCCGTAACAGCTGCCGTGTTCCCCGTTGACTATTCTTTCTGTGAGTGTCTTCTCAACATTCCACTGTATCGTCCTTCGAGAATGAGCAGACCAGTGTCCCATTTTGCGAGCTGATTCAAACCTGGCCTGAGGCCCTCCGTGAAGCCTCCCTCTCCTCGCTCCCAGCTCTGCTGTGGGCATCCTCCAGGCCCAGTGTGTGTGCTCAGTCACTTCTCTCCGGTCCAACTCTGCGAGCCTGTGGACTGCAGCCACCAGTCTCTCCATGGGATTCTCTGGCTGGAATACTGGAGTGGGTAGCGATGCCCTCCTCCAGGGGATCTTCCCAACTCAGGGATCAAATGCGTGTCTCTCATGCTTCCTGCATTGGCAGGCAGGTTCTTTACCTTTGAGGGTTTCCCTGATAGCTCAGGTGGTAAAGAATCCACCTGCAATGCAGGAGACCTGGGTTCAATCCCTGGGTTGGGTAGATCCCCTGGAGAAGGGAATGGCTTCCCACTCCAGTATTCTGGCCTGAAGAATTCAATGGACTGTATAGTCCACAGGGTGGCAAAGAGTCAGACACAACTGAGTGACTTTCACTTTCCTTACCTTTAGGGCTACCTGGGAAACCCTCAAGCCCTCGTTCTCCCTTATTTATCTCTCTTGGCATCCACCTCTCGCCTGCCTCCTGGGCTCCTCCGCAAGGGCCCCTTAGAGATTCCTTGTTAACGCAGACGGTGGCACATCACTGCGGGTGGAGATCAGTGGAGACAAGGCTGCCTCACGTCCACAGTGGGCATCTCTCCAAGGCAGCGCCCGCCTGCGAGCTGAGGGGAGAGGGAGAAGGGGTTGGCGGGTTTGTGGCATGGCCTCAAGCTGTGTCGGAGAAGGAGAAGCCCCGGAGACTGTGAGTAAGAGCCGGTGAGAGCCCAGTTTCCACGTTCCGCAACCAGGAAAAGGCAAGAGAAAGTCAGGACGCGCCTGACGTGGGATGACACGAGGAAGGTCCCGCTGCGGAAAGTGGTCACATGGACTTCACGTGCTGGGCGGAGGCCGCTCTCCCGGAGGAGGGAAAGCCTGGCAGCCGCTCCGCGCTCAGCGCGTGATGAATTGCCGTGCTGACAGGACGGTGCAGGCCTCCTCACCGGGGCCCAGGCCCCACGCCGGCCCTCCGCGACTCCAGCAGCTGCCTGCGCTGTCCTCGGGGGGGAGGGGGGGGTGGGGGGCGAGCTGAAGGCCGCTGGGGAAGAAGGAGGGACAGGCCCCCGCGGCCAGCTTCCGCAGGCAGAGGCTGCCCCCCGCTTCTGCAGCCCTGCAAGGGCCAAACAGCAGGAGTGAATAAGTACAGGGGGGTGGCAGCCGCTCTGTGGCCTTTAAAACTGTTGCCCACGGGGGTGCTAGTGGTAAAGAACTTGCCTGCCAACGCAGGAGACTTAAAGAGACACAGGTTTGATCCCTGGGTGGGGAAGATCCCCCTGGAGGAGGACATGGCAACCCACTCCAGTATTCTTGCCTGGAGAACCCCATGGACAGAGGAGCCTGGTGGGCTAGGGTCCATAGCGGTGCAAAGAGTCAGACATGACTGAAGTGACTTCCCACGCTTTGTCGCACACCCACCCTCGCTGGAAGGACCCCTTCTGGCTTCAAGCTTCCTCCTCAGTGTCAGATAGGGGTTCTTGCATGTTCCTGCTTTTCTACCATCTGATCACTCTTGGCTACTTTGTGGCCCCTCCAGCCCCTTAGAAGAGGGCGTTTCCTTAGCCTTTGCAGCCCACTTCTCTCCTCTTCCCTCTGTTGTCTCTTCAGAAACCTCATTCCACCGTGGAGCTTCACTTTCTGCATCTCCGCAGCCCTGTCTCCCTGGAGACCTCCAGGTCTGCATTTGCAAAAGCAAGTTCCTCTAGACAAGTGATTCTCAACTTTGGCTACTCTGATTAGAATCACGCGAGAGACTAGGTTGCACCCCCAGACTCATCACATTAGAATCTTTGGGGGCTGAGAATCAGACTTTGGTATTTTTTGAAGTCATTTTTAATTCTCCCACCTGGAGATAGCGGTCTCTGTTCTGAGCTCCCACAGTGCTTTCATCTTTGTTCTTAGAAAACTGACACATGGTTTGTATGTTTGTTGGTTGTAAAGTCTGGCGGAAAACAAACTTTGGGTTTCCTGGCCTTGATATTTATCAACCATGAGACTTCAGGCAAGTTTGTTCAGCCTGTTTTCTCATCTGTAAAATGGGATGCAGAGAGTAATAATACTACTTACCTCATAGGGTTTTTTACAAGAAATTGAAAGCTTCAATCAGTGCCTGGCATAAAGCAGGAAATCAATAAAAGTCAACTATTACCCCCCAAATCAGCTATCATAGTTTTGAGTAGTCAGTAAGATTTGTAAATGATAAATTTGTGTCTAATCCAGTGGTTCTAGAAGCTAAGCCTTTACAAAGATCACCTGAAGAGTTTATTAGAAAACTAGTTCCTGGGCCCTGTCCCCAGAGTCTCTGATTCTGCAGGCTGGGGGTAGGGTGGGGAGGGGCTGAGCACCCACATTTCTAACAGGCCGGGGGGGCTGCAGGTCTGAGGACCCAGGTGGGAGCATCCCTGGCCTCTTCCCCCAGCATCCTCTCCTGCTCACCCCGTCTGCCCGAGGAGTGGCAGGAAGTCAGCTCGGCTAGAGGTCTTCTAGGGTTCCGGACACAGAGGTTGATTTCCAGCCACCGACGTGGTTGATCATTAGTCCAACTGCCCAGGTACCAGAACTTGCCTGACTCAGACTTGGAGCAGAGTCCAGGCTGTTCCTTCCGTACCAATCAGAGCTCTTGAAGAACAGGATGGATTCTGAGGCAATAACTCAAAGCCAGCTCCTATTCTATACTGTCATGACACTTTTCAGAAGCTGTGGGTTTGTGGCAAATTGTGAGAACGGACAGAGTCTGCTCCAACTGTGATCTATGTCCTCGAAAACGGCCCTGCTTCTTTAAAAAAATATATATATTTTTAATTGAAGGATAATTGCTTTACAATATTGGTTTCATTTCTGTCATACATCAGGGAGGGCTTCCCTGGTGGCTCAAATGGTAAAGAATATGCCTTCAATGCAGGAGACTCAGGTTTGATCCCTGGGCCAGGAGGATCCCCTGAAGAAGGGAATGGCAACCCACTCCAGTATTCTTGCTGGGATGGTTCTGTAAGCAGAGGATCCTGGTGGGCTACAGTCCCAAGGGCCGCAAAGAGTCAGACACGACTGAGCGACTGACACTTTCACTTTCACTGCCAGACATCAGCCTGAATTCGCCGTAGGTGTACATATGTCCCCGCCCTCATGAACCTCCCTCCCACCTCCCACCCTTCCCCTCGAAGGCAGGAGAACAGACTTACATAGACGGGCAGGGGGAGGAAGGAGAGGGTGAGACGAACAGGGAGGGCAGCGGGGAAGCACACACACCGCCGTATGTGAAACAGATAGCCAGTGGGAACTTTCACTATTACTTGGGGTGCTCAAACTGGTGCTCTGCACCAGCCTGCTTCTGTCTTACCATCAAGGCCCTCAGGGTACTCAGAGGTTACCCGAGCCCACCATGTATCTAGCCCCATGGATTGAAATCACTCCCTCAAACAGATAGTCTCTGCAAAGCCTTCAGATTCCCCCTCTTTTTTTTTTTAATTTTCTTTTTCTTTTAATTTTTTTAAAGTTTATTTATTTTAATTGGAGGCTAATTACTTTACGATATTGTAGTGGTTTTGTCAGACATTCACATGAATCAGCCCCCTCTTAGTGAGGCGGGGAGGGGGCACTGGCTTCTTCCTCAGACAGGCAAGATGCCGATGTGTGGGTCTCCCCTGGGGGAGCACAGAGCTCCTTCCTGGTGCTCTTGGCCCTGGTTCTGGCTTCTCTAACGAGATTGCAACACCAGGCATTTAGAGCGGTGTTCTTCCTAGGAAGGAGCCAGAATACAGCCATCACTGAATCTGGTGCTGTGCCCTTGTGCTGTTTATTTGGTTTCCCCTCCTCTGTGCAGCCAGGGTATCTATCTCATTACATTTTCCTGTTAAGCTGACTCTATTCTGTTTCCATTTTCGCTCAAGTCCATTACGCTAACTACAGTACACATTATTATCCCCTAAACAACTTTACACAATCCGTTTTAGTGAGCAAGGTCAGGGCCCACTGAGCTGAGAGACCAGCCTTCCACTTGGCTCCCAACCAGAAGAGCCAGCAGCCCCCTGCTTCTCAAATCGACCCTGCTCCCAGAGGGATGGCGCTTCACGTCAGTGAAGAATGTATTAATTAAAGGAAATGAAAATGTGCTCATTTGTTGTAATGAATTTAGCTCTTGCAGGCCATTTTCTTCGGGGTGGCCTGCCTGGAAGATGTGCTGAAAAGAACCAAAGGGAAAAAAGACATTAAGTTCGTAACAGCCTTCAGAGACCTGCTTTTCACCACACTGGCTTTTCCGATATCCACAGTAAGTTACAAAGATACGCAGGTGATATAATGCTCACGTCATACGGACCAAGGCTTCTCCTAGGCAGCAGGAGCCCTTTACTGTAATCCATGGCAACCGCATTTGCATAAATGGCCCAAGGACTGCATTGCACTGCCCAATGTCTTGGGGAAATAAGACACATCACTGCCAAGATTTATCATTAGCGTTTGTATCTTTGTGAATGTTTGATATGAGATCCTTATTACTGTCGGGCAGGGAATTCTAAAGGACCTTTCTTAACCAAAATACAACCAAGATAACCTTGGTTCCATTGGGATGATGGGAATGGAGGGTGCTAAAGAAGGAGATGAGTAACTTGCCTTTCATACATCTGGTTTCACTTGAACAATAAGCATTTGTTACTTTTGCAATTGGAAACCATTTTTCTAAAAAAGGTATGAAACCTTTCAAAGTTGACATTTTGAGAGGAGAGAGACTGTCTGAAATACCTGGGGTGGGACCCACAGTGGGTGGTGCCTCATGCATTTTGTTGAATGAATGGACATTGGGAAAATGCAAGACATATGCAAGGGACAGTTGTAGCTGGTACTGTCCACATTTCTACAACTCACCCACAATTTCACTCATTAGTTAGAATGAAAACAAACTGAAGCCAGGCACACCAGCAGCCCAGCAGGGCCTGTAATGAAAAATGACTATCTCCTTCCACCTGTCATCGTCCTGCTTCCTACAGTATTGAGACTTTAAACTTAAATCCAGAATGAAACTCTCCAAGCACTAATAAGGTCTCAGATAGCAGAGCAAGTACTAGCATTCCAATCTTACTTTGCAGGACACCTCCTCCTCCACCCACCAAAATCTTCTAAAGACCAAGTTGCTTAACAATGGAGTTTATTCTTTTTTTTTTTTTTAAGACTTAGAAATTGAGCCTTTGGAATTTAAGGAGATAGGACGATCAGAAGATTAATAGTTTTTTGTTTTTTTTTTTCATCTCTGCATTGATTTTGTAGCATGGAAGACAGAGACTTTGAAAAGATAGCCAAGGGGTACAAGAGGATGGAGATCAATCCAGAGTTCTGAGCAAGAAAGAGATCCAACTGTCAGTTAACTAGCTTAGTGGATTATCCTGGGGGCTTGTCAGTTATCCACCCCCCCAAACCCCTCCACCCTCGAGCCCAGTCTTCCTGCTTCCCCTGGCCACACCTACCTAGAGAGTGGGCAAGCCATGTGTAAGGCTTAGCTACTCCATTTGGCTGCTTTCAGGCCTCCTGGGGAAGCTTAGAGAAGAGAGAAGTCATGGTCAAAATGAAATGACTTAATGGTCTGCGAATCCTGTTTCTCTACATCCTGTCTGCTGGCCACATTGACAACTGATTCCTAACTCTCTGAAGTCCCCAGAGACTGGGCATTGTAATTCTATGATAAATAATTTTTTCCTTCATGTAATAATTCTATATAAGAATGTACGTTTAAAACTGGTATCTATGTTTATTTTGATATGTTTTCTTGACTATCTTAGGAAGCTCTGATTGAAAATAAACCTAATGGTGCTATTTTTCTGTTCTATTTTGCAGTTTGTATTTCTGTCATTCTGGATTCTCTTTCTCTACGACAGAGAACTCGTTTACCCTAAGGCCCTAGATACCATCTTTCCAGTGTGGTTGAATCATGCAATGGTGAGTAAAAGGCAAATTTAGTGAATCCTGAAAAGCAATAGACTCTGTTCTGAGAAATCCAAGTGCCTCATTTATGTTTCCAAGCTTCTCAACCCCCAGCATCCCGTTCACTCCTCCCTCTTCATCCTGTCACTGTTTATTTAAAGAGCACATTGAGAAAATGAAATGAACAAAAAGTGGTGCTGTAATCAGAGTCACTGAGAGCAGATGGGATGTCCAGGCAAAATTCTTTGCCAAGTTGCTTATGAAGTCATTGAAAAGACATGACGTCATAAGGACAGGCAACTTCTTGGAGGGTCCAGTCCTGAAAGAGAAGCAACTTCCGCAAATATTAATAACATGTAATGAGATTCCTACCTAGGAATTGAACAAGCAAGCTTTAAAATTAATCCATCCTGAATGTTAACTAGACTTACTGTGGTGAACATTTTACAATACATACAAACATCAGATCATTATGTTGTACTCCTGAAACTAATATGTAATTCATGTCAATTATACTTAAACACCTCCCCCACCAAACCACCCAAATGTCCAAAGCAAATGTCACAGCTCAGAAGTAATTTCTTAGCCGATACCTGATCAGGAACATTTATCACAAATGTTCTGCCTAGTTCTGTTTCCCATTTGATTTTTTTATTCACGCATTTATTTTTGAGGAGCTGAAGAGTAAACAGGACTCGTTCTGAGTTATTCAGGTCACGGTATCTGGATACCAATGACAGTGGCCTGGACAAGCGTAGCTGGAGGCGGACTGCCCAGGTCTGGGATAAAGGAGGAGGTCTGAGTCACGGGCACCACATGCACGAAGTAATCATTCAGAGTGCTTGCTCCACTTCTCAATACTTACAAAATGTGTTTCCACATTAGTCAGGAGTTCAGAAGGAGGTCCAAGAGGTCTGTGAAGCAAATGACATTTAAAAACCTCCGGGAAATCACAAGGGAGGAGCGTGTCAAGGCGAAAGGAGAAGGGGATAGCAGAGGAGGAGACGGTTAGATAGCATCACTGACTCGATGGACACGAATTTGAGCAAACTCCAGAAGATAGTGGAGGACAGAGGCCTCTGGCATGCTGCAGGCTGCGGGGTCACAAGGAGTCAGACTTGACTGAGCAACTGACCATCAGCAACCAAGTATGCCAAGGCTCCTCGGGTTCACAGACTTCCTTCTACCCTCAACTTTTCCACTGTCTCAAAACTTACATGATTAGCAGTTTGGAAAAGCGATTCAGTCCACTAACTCTGCTCCACCACGTGGCCTGCCCCTTAGGAAAAAGAACATACTTTCACTTTAAATATATTTTCAGTGAGATACTAGTTATTAACTAAGGTATATGATTCCCATCTCATTTAGAGTTCAGGACAAAAAGCTATGTATTAAATAAATCCCAGCTCTCAGAGACCCCTCCTACAACCTTCTTTTTGTCAGATCACCTCCTCACCTTCCCAGCTTCCCATGAGAATTAATCTGAAACCCTTACATAGGGAATATTCTGAATATTTTATGGCATTTACACTATGTTAAATGGGCTTCCCAGGATGCTCAGTGGTAAAGAATCAGCCTGCCAATCTGGGAGACACAGGAGATGTAGACTCAGCCCCTGGGTCAGGAAGATCCCCTGGAGGAGGAAATGGCAACCCTCTCCAGTATTCCTGCCTGGAGAATACCATGGACAGAGGGGCCTGGCAGGTTACAGTCCGTAGGGTCATAAAGAGTCAGACATGACTAAGAACGCATGCACACACACACTGTGTTAAGCCTTTTCCTCAAATAGGAGCCTATTTAAGGCACACAAATTTCTTTAAATAACAAATTCAATCCTGACTTTTTTTCCAAATTAAAAAAATACTCAGAAAATTTAAGTGATTTACCTGGGGCCACTGAACCTATAAGTGGGACAATATTTAAATCCAAGGCTGATTCACTCTTCGTCGCCTTATATTACAGTAAGTGCAGAACTTTCGGTTCGATCTGGTTTCATAATTCACCAGGCAATCAAAAAGGATGTCACTTTGCTTGATTAACATAGCAAAGTGAGAATTCTCACTTAAAAAAATCCAAAACCCCCATCTGCCTGCTAATAAGCCAAAGCACTACTTAAGAAAATGAAGCTATTTGAGACAACTGACTGAGCTAGACGTTGCTGAAATAAAAGGGCAGAGTAGTGAAAGTATCTTTTATCTGGAGCCAGATACATATATCAGATAAATACCTTTTCAAGGTTTTGTTAGCCCAGCTAGTAGTTTTCCTACATCAATTTCAAGCTTCCTACCTCTTTGGGGTACCATTTTCCCACTTGCAAGTAAAGTTAGGTTTCTTCCAAATAGTTGTGATGGTGATGCCCAGCACTTGTGAGCTTGCTAAACAGCCATATGGATTTTTGGTATTTTTGGAAGCAGACAGCTTGATAATGTACATCCTATCCATCAGTTAATTAGCAAGGCAGATGCTATACAACCGAGAACATAAAATAATTGCATACCTTCACAACTGGGGGTTTCTTTTGACCCTGCTCCTTGACTTTTGGCCAATCAGGTAACCCGAATCCTTTAAAGTGAAAGGGCTAGCGTCAAAAAAAGGTGGGATGAGAGTGAAAAAGAGAGCAAAAAAGGCAACCTGCCCTGGCTCAGACACAGACTCTTCTGTGATTCTGTTAATTTAATTGGAGGATCTCTCAAGAGAGCCATTTCTGGTGAAAATGTTGCTGTCAGCAAAACCAGCATCGGGGACTTCCTGTGGGGTCATCCCCAAACTTCCAGGCTCCCTTTTCAGGTCTGATACACATCCAATGTGCTCATGACTGCCTCTCATCCCTCTCCCCCAACCTGTGATCCTTACTCTGGACATTTTCTGTCCTCAGTATTAAAGTCTCCTGGTCCGTGGCCTCAAGGAACGCTCTCTGTTAATTTTCTAAATACTGGTATAAAAGAATACAGAAATGACTTTACTGGGTTAATTTGTTAACACTTCCTACATTTTAACAGTGTCCTTGCATGACAACTCAAGGGAGTAAATACCCAGAAACCACCACCGTGATGGCCAAAGTGATGATGGGTAGTCAGACCAGACATTGGTCTAGTTGCCTCCATGTGGGGCTGGGCCTGGCCTTAAAAGGAGCCGGTATTGTTCCTTTTTTTTCCCCTTCCACAGTATAAGAATTTCTACTGTGCAAAACCAGTGTTATGCTTTCCTGAAAGGGTCTTTCATTTCACAATAGCATTTATGTTTGCTATTCCTTAGCTTTGGAATACTCTTCCTGTTGCCATTTGCATTGCTGCTCTGGGTTTTATGAGTAATATTTGTCAAATTAGGAAATACTGCTCTCCCTTTTGACACCGCATAGTTCTAAAACCTTTATGTTTCAAGTCTTTGGTCTCTTTCCTGTCTAAGCCCTCTAGTTCATTATAGACTCGCCACTGCAGTGAGACTGTTTGAAGCTGATCATCATCTTTAATTGACATTTTTCTATCCTTGCTGTATATTCAAACCAAATAGTAACATCAGTGAAATGCCTACATCCACCATGGTCCGGCTGCCTTATTTAAAGTAGATCAACCCGACTAAGCATTTTTATTGCTAAGCATTCTCCAGTCTTCATGAAAGAAGGGAAAGAACAACGAAGTATTCCACCAGGTTTTGCCAGGAAAACATTAACTCCTCAGGTATTATCTAAATGACTACTAAAGATAGAACAAGAAAAGACAGATTTAAACAGCAGGAAGAGGACTCAGTAACTGAGGAAACAGTTAGATCCTAACCTGGGGTATCTGGAGAACTTATTTCTCTAGGAATCAACCTACATCATTCAAGTTTCTCCAAATGAAAGATGAAAATATCAGAGAACCCCCTCCCAGAGGCCCTCTACATTTGAAAATACCACATGATTATTGAGCATGTGTACATAAGCACCTTGTAAACTACCAAGGACTGCATGAATATCAATAGTTGTTATCATGTAAGACACTCCGTCCATGATCACAGAGCTTTAGAACTGAAAAACCTTCATTTACATTAATGGAGATTTCAAAACAATCTGTTCTTATGAGATAGGCCTTATCTTGGCTCTTTAAATTGGAGTAAATACCAAATCCAGCTACCTAGTTATTTAACATGTTGTCATTTATTCATCTGAAAAAACAGTGAAGTAGTGACCACACGGATAACACCATGACGGATATCTGACAAGAGTTTTGACTTCCAGCACCCTTAAATCCTGTTGAGCCTGGTATACATGCATAAGGCTGAGCTAATAGAGATAACAGTTACACTAATACATAGGTGGTTTTGTGCAGCGGTGTGTGATAACCGTCAAGTGGACAAGGTAGATGGGAGGGCTGCTATGCCTTATCCATCACTAAATTCAGGCTCAGTTTCAGAGCTTTCTCTCCATCTGTAAGCTTGGTGTGAAGCTGTTGGGCTGCCAGGTAGAGGCAGGTGAGTCCTGATGAGCATAGAAAGAAGGTCACCTGTGGGAATATCAGTATCAAACAGCCACCCTTTGTCCTCAACATTACAAGCCCCTCACCCATGCCTCCCTGGTTCCTCACCCCAGGCTTTCTGGGCAGAGGAGACCCACAACCTAGGTATCTCTGGATAGCTCAGTGGTTTTCAGCCTTTAGGAAATAGAACCCTTTGTGAATCTGAGGAAATCTATGAACTCTTTCCCAAGGAAAGCCCAAATAACCACAAAATTTTGTGCAGACTTGTAGAAGGCTCATAGACCCTCAAAGTCCCATTTATGGATCTTAGATTAAAATTTCCTGATATAACTGAACATATACTTGAAAAGCAGTCAAGTACAAACGTCACTGTAAGATAATCACTGGATTTGCACTGGTGAGCTCTGCTGACTTGCCCAAGAGAATTTTGATGAAGGGGCCAAGGAGAGCCTTGGTACTGCTGTATGTATTAGTTTCCTGCTGCTACTGTGACAAATGAACACAAACTTCATGACTTAAAACAGTACAAATTATTATTTTACAGTTCTAGAGGTCAGAAGTTCAAGGGGCTTCCCTCGCAGCTCAGTTGGCAAAAAATCTGCCTGCAATGCAGGAGACCTGGGTTTGATTTCTGGCTCGGAAAGATTACCCGGAGAAGGAAATGGCAACCCACTCCAGTACTCTTGCCTGGAGAATCCCATGGACAGGGGACCCTGGCGGGCTACAGTCCGTGGGGTCGCAAGAGTCGGATATGACTTAGCAACTAAACCACACATTCAAAAGGGGTCTTAAGTGGGATAAACTCAAGGTGTCAGCAGCAGCACTCTTCCTGGAAGCTCTAGAGCAGAGTCTGTTTCCATGCCTTGCCCATCTACAGTCTGCCTGGCATTCCTTGGTCCACGGTCTCCTCCTCCTTCACACCTTTTGCACCATTAAATTCTCAAATCTCCTCTGAAAATTTTGTACTCTAGACCAAGTCCACGTTAGAAAGAGAAGCTGTGACTGCCAACAATGACCAGACGATGGTGTTGGGAAATAACTTGTCATGTGACTCTGGAGAGGGAAGAGCGGCTCTAGCTAAGCCAATGACTGGATGTGTCAATGTTGTAACCACAGGAAAGATCCTTTTTCAGAGCCCTGTCTTAAAGCTCCTGGGCAAAAATGAAACTAGAATCATTCATCACACTTTGATATTTACGTGGGTAATTTTTCAGGTTTGATCACTACAGTGTTATTTATAAGTTGTCCTCTTGCTTTAAAATACCTTTTTCTTTCTATTCACCTCCTAATCTAAGGTAGATTAGGCTCTCCAATGGGACTAGAGAAACACTGAGAAGTTAAATGAATGCTTAAAGCTCAGCAGTGAAATCAGAAGCTAAGCTGGGATTAGAAGGCAGAGTGAGTGAGTGAGGACAATGAACCCATCTTGCCCCTCAGGAAGTCTCAAGGTAAACAGAGGAGATTCTGATAATGAACTTCCAAAGGATTACCAGTCCACTTAAAGGTTTATATAACTAGAACCAAGCAATCACAATGTCTGCTTTCTTCATCAGTTGAGAGCAGGAACCGGAATGGTGAAAGTATATCTTTTTTTTTTTTTTTTCAATCCCAATTCAGAGAACTTCCAATGTGTGCTAAAGAGTAACTTGCTTTTACAATCTGGTGATGCTCTATCAAGGGGCTGCCTTTTAAATAGAAGAACAGCAGAAGAAAATACATCCCAATTTCAAAATCAAGGTCAAAGATTTTTAATGATCAAAAATTATACATGTCTTCTAGGAAGTTACTGGGAATTTGAATAACTGAAATCATTTGGTGCCCTTGAGGGTTTGCTAGCAGGCCTCCCCTCCTGTGTGATGTAATTAATCCCTACTTCCATGGCAGCCATGTGCCATACCACCAAGAGGGTGCTAGAGAATAACCAGGATGGAGAAACTCACAACAGAAGATCCTAAACCTCTCTGAAATTCCAAGACAAATAAATAGAATCTAAGTAGGTTCAGTTCAGTTCAGTTCAGTTGCTCAGTCATGTCCAACTCTTTGCGACCCCATGGACCGCAGCATGCCAGGCTTCCCTGCCCATCACCACCTCCCAGAGCTTACTCAAACTCATGTCCATTAAGTCGGTGATGCCATTTAACCATGTCATCCTCTGTCATCCCCTTTTCCTCCTGTCTTCAGTCTTTCCCAGCATCAAAGTCTTTTCAAACGTGTCAGTTCTTCGCATCAGGTGGCCAAAGTATTGGAGTTTCAGCTTCAGCATCAGTCCTCCCAATGAATATTCAGGACTGATTTCCTTCAGGATGGACTGTTTGGATCTCCTTACTGTCCAAGGGACTCTCAAGAGTCTTCTCCAACACCACAGTTCAAAAGCATCAATTCTTCAGCACCCAGATTTCTTTATAGTTCAACTCTCACATCCATACATGACTACTAGAAAAACTAATGCTTTGACTAGATAGACCTAAATCGGGAGGGGAGCGTTAAAGTCCCATGATCTCAGAACAGAAGTGAAAATGCCCACAAGCAGCCTGCTGGAGGGTGGGAGAGCCTTCTCTGATAGACCTGAATGGACATCCCCTTCCTGATTAGGGAGCCAGCGCAGAAAAGCCCCTTCATGCTTCTCGTTGCTTTGTAACCCGGCAGCAGACACTCGGACAGCTGCAGCGTCCTGTCCTTGAACAGGGAGCTGCTGACAGACTCTCAACCAGCGCCCACATCTCTTTCCCTGGTCTCTTTATCGTCTCTGCCTACAAAGCAATCACTTGTGCCGAACTGGGAACTGAGCTTCTCCAAGTCCTCTAATCTTACTCTCACCTCTAGGTCTTTGGATTACCAACCAGGAGATGATTTCTATGAGCTTCCTTGGTGACTCAGTGGTAAAGAACTAACCTGCCAGTGCAGGAGATGCTAAGTCCATCCCTGGGTCGGGAAGGTCCCCTGGAGGAGGAAAGGGCAACCACTGCAGTATTCTCGCCTGGGAAATCCCATGGACAGAGAAGCCTGGTGGGCTACGGTCCATGGGGTTGCAAAATGTCACATACGACTTAGCAACTAAACCACAACAACAAGATGATTTCCACAGAGAATTATCTAGTCTCTTTGAAGGTGATTCCACTTGCCCACATATTATACACCCATCGCATGGTTTTCTAGCTCTCACATGCTTATATTCAAAGTTTTGAATCCCCAGCCCTGCCCTCCATCCCTCCCAACCCAATGGGCACATTCGTGTACATATAGGTACTTGCTTGCCAGCTGCTTCCTAAATCTCAACAGCTCTTCCAACCCACCCTAACTTACTTACCAGCTTCATCCCTTTTCTATCACCTTCATGTATTCACTAGGCTCATTTATTTTCTCTAAAAGTTGATATTTAGAGCAAAGCCGAAGAGGAGTGAGAACATGGAGATGAGAATGAGCTCTTTCTCTAGGGACCTAGGGAGTTCATGAGTGTTGAGCCACGTGAGACAGGGGTGACTGCCAGAGTCTACGAAAGTATGAGCAAAAGGTTTGCTCAAAGAGAAGATCCTGCTCTTATGCTCAGGGATTCTACACTGAGTGCTGAGTGTATATGCACAGTCTTTTAATACTGGTCTGGCAGCCAAAATGGCCCAGGTGCCATTAAAGAGCATCTCCGTTAAGACAAAAATCTATAGGCATGTAGTGCACAGTCCACCTATTCACTCAAAGAATCAGCCATCTAATTACGAATGTTTGATAACAGAAAAAAACCTTGATGTTAGAAATAAGGCTGCTGATCAGGAGCAAGAGATCATGGCCATTGCTTGAAAATACCGTTTTTGCTATTGGTTTAGGACATGTGACTAACAGACAATAATATAGTGATATTTCCCTTTTTACCCAATTCGTGCTTGACATTCTTTTGTAGCAGTGATTGGCAGAGATACTAAAATACTTAACCTATCAAACAGTATTTAATAAAAGTCTTTTGTCTCCAATCAACCTGGGGAGTTTAGTTTGAGGTTTATCTGTGGGAACATTTTAATTAATATGCATACTTTTTCTGACATATTTTAAAATACTTTGAGAACCTAATAATGTCAGAGTTAGTGGCATTAAAATATCACAGTGATCACAGACATTGTAAGCTTAGCAAAAAAGGTGCTTAAGAAATATTTGTTGAATGATATTTGACAACTGGAATATTAAGCTGCATATCCAATGGGAATGACACTTAATATCTTTTGAGACAGTGACTTTTAGAGGTTGGTATATACAGTCTAAGAAACTCCAGATGCAGATCATCAGGAAATGTGCCATCTGGTGAACCAAACTCTATCTTTACAAAAGCCCTTTCACATCTGTTAAGGTGGCCTAAAAAGTTGGAAGGGATAAATATCAGGAAGAAAGGTGCTGGACCTTGACCCCTAAACCTTAGTTGGGGATGAGTGGAAGCAAAATGTCTTGGCTCTGTGTCTCAGTTGCAGAAACGGTTGATCTCAGATCAACAAGTTTTCTACAAGTTAAAGTTTGATTTAATGTAAAGATTTTACTTAGGTACCAGAAAACCTCAGTTCTAACCGCATTTCCGGGATTGTCTTGCAGTGTGGTGTTTGGAAAAGTTAATAGACTTACATGGGGTATCAATTCCTTAAAATGGGTGTGTTTACTCCTTAATTCTCGCTGGTGCTGTTGTTCAGTTGCTAAGTTGTGTCCAACTCTTTGTGACCCCATGGACTGCAGCACACCAGTTTCCCTGTCCTTTACTATCTCCCAGAGTTTGCTCAAACTCACGTTCATTGAGTCTGTGATGCCGTTCAACCATCTCATCCTCTGTCGCCCTCTTCTCCTCTTGCCCTCAATCTTTCCCAGCATCAAGGTCTTTACCAATGTGTCAGTTCTTCACATCAGGTGGCTAAAGTATTGGAGCTTCAGCTTCAGCTTCAGTCCTTCCAAGGAATATTCAGGGTTCATTTCCTTTAGGATTGACTGGTTTGATCTCTTTGTCCAAGGGACTCTCAAGAGTCTTCTCCAGCACCACAGTTTGAAAGCATCAATTCTTCAGCTCTCAGTTTTCTTTATGGCCCCACTCTCACATCTGTACACGATTACTGGAAAAACCATAGCTTTGTTGACAAAGGTGATGCTATTAGGAGCAAATAAAATAATATGTGTGCAGCATAAAATGCTACCAGTGATATGTAGCAACCTATGTCAAGCTGTTGTAAACTTGGAATCATCATCACCCCTTCTCCATCCTCCTCTGTTTAGCGAGGGGTAAGTTGAGAACCTCACACCAGGTCCTAGAATCCCTTTCTCCATATGGTTCCAGGGAAGAGTCAGCCAATGATAGGCACACTGTGAGATGTGAAAGTGGAGATGTCTACATAAAAAAGGAAGCCATTTTTATCCAGTGTTCGTTGGGAACAGATGTACAGACTCAAGGTCAGCATCAGCTCCTGGACAGGCACCCAGGAATTGCAGGCTTTATACTCAGCAGCTAAGTTCAAGGGAGGCAGTGCCCAGAGACCGCTGAGATTTGCCACAGCTTCTTGGCCAGCTCCCTCAGTCCTTCTCTCCTAGGCAACGTCTCCATGACATGCCTTACCCTGTCCAATAGCTGCCAAAGCCTCTAAAACCTTCATGCTTGGACCCCCTCAGTGGGCTCCCTGTTCCTAAGGGATCCCAACTGATAATGAGAGTGAACTCCTGCATCTTTCCAAACCATGCCCTCAACCCTTAACAAGTCATCCATCCATAGGAAACAAGGTCCTGAGTGACGGCAGCTTCTGGCTACAGAGAGCAAGAGTAGCTTGAAACACACACACACACACTTTACAAGACACCTCAAACGTCAAACAGAATATTTTAAAAATATTAGTAAACATTTGAATTACAAGAAAATAATGGAAATTCCCCAAAGCTAAAATAAAATAGAAGAGGAGCTAAGGAAAAGTGATGTGAGGGCAAATATTTGAAGAGAGAATCACTCATTAGTTCTTGGAATTTATGAGAAATTAATCTTCGGGTTTAAAAAGTGACATCAAAAGTAATTAGCCTCCAACTAATAAAAATAAATGGGAAAAAAAAGTGACATAAAAAAAAAAAAAACCACACACAAGACACAGAGCAGACATCCATCTCTTGTATGACATCACAGACACCTTAGACAAAATGATCCTAGAAGTAGCCAGACTAATAAAATGCATCTCCCCAAAAGAGAACACTGCTACACTGGTAGCTGATTTCTCAATATCAACAAAGAAGCCAGAAGAGGTGGAATCATAGCTTCAAAGAATCAAAGAAAAAAAAATGGCCAACCTATTTACTCACTAAAAGTATCTTCTGAAACAGGGACAAAGTAAAGACATGTTTAGACACACTGCTTATCACCTGCAGACCCTCAGTCATGGAAAATGCCAAAGGTTATACTTCAAGAAGATGGAAAATGGCCTCCAAAGGGAAGCATGAGATAGCAAAATAATGACAAGTAACATGTTCAGTTTATGGTGATTTAAAGAAGAATGAACTAAAATCCTGGATGAAAATAGGGTAAGTTGAGAGAGAGCTGATTAGAATTAAGTTATGCGAAGCCTCCTCGATTTCTGGTGGGGAGGGGCTAGAAATAATGATTTATATTAGCCATTACCACATTAAATAAGCATGTTTTAATGTCTAGAATGGGCTTACCTGGAGGTTCAGAAGGTAGAACAATCTGCCTGCAACGCGGGAGACCCAGGTTTGATCCCTGAGTCTGGAAGGTCCCTTGGAGAAGGGAATGTCTACCCACTCCAGTAGTCTTGCCTGGAGAATCCCAGGGACAGAGGAGCCAGGCGGGCTACAGTCTGTGGGGTCCCAAAGAGTTGGACACAACTGAGTGACTAACACTTTCACTACACTAATGTCTAGATTAGCCACATAGAAATGGAGTGTATGAATTCTGCATCAGTAGAAAGGGGAAAAAATAAATAGAAAAGAAAAACTGATGAGAATTCAAATCCATAGTGAGAGGCTGCTTTACGATGTGGAATCAAACATGGGAAGTGGACCCGGTGTAAAGTAGATTCAAAGGGAAGGTCTGTTCTGCAGGATTAAATTCCCCTTGCCCCCAGAAGCTTTGCTACTGTAGTGTTCTTGAAGGCACAGATCTCTAAATTATGTAACCAACTCCTAACTGAGCTATTCCAGTTAATAATGGAGTTAGATATGCTGGGGAGTAGGGAGGGGTGCGGTGGCATTATGGGAAGGTCAGAATATATTTGATAGGGAAACACGAAGTTTCTGCAGTACTCATTTTAGAGGGGTAGACAAAAGCAAAGAAAGAATTAATGATTAAATCACCCTTTTTGTTCATCCATTTATTAGGGACAAGAGCCCCATTCCCTCAGGCTTATTCCACAAGTTGCTATTTAATAATACGAAATTGTGATTATAGATGAATTTGGTGGTATGTTCTCCTTTCTACTTCAGGCGACTGTCCCTGGAGAGGAGGTCCTGAGAGTTTTCTGGCAATTAAGAAAAGGCTTTTGATCCTAAAGTGATCTCTGGAGGTGATCAAATGGCCTGCCTTTCATACTAGGCAATGTAACAATTAAGCACAAATTTTTTTTAAATATTCTGGTACGTGCCATGTATTTGTTTGTATATAATTAAAGTTTCAGGATTGGGTTTTAAAGTCCCAGGATTGCCTGATTTACCTTCCTGTGTGAATAGGGGAGTTCTGCACACACACCTGCAGAACAGTCTGGACCTACTAGTGAGTGGGGGGGTGAAATGCATGTCCTACTTGTTAACTGGGATTTCTCCCACTGAGAGATCTAACTGGAAACCAGGCTCTCAGCTGTCCCCTGAAGCTGCCCAGTGCCCCCACATGGAGACTTTACCAACAGAGGCATGCGTGCATGCGAAGTCCCGTCGATCATGTACGACTCTTTGCAACACTGTGGACCGTAGCCCACCAGGCTCCTCTGTCCATGGGATTCTCCAGGCAAGAATACCAGGGTGGGTTGCAGTGCCCTCCTCCAGAGAAATCTTCCCAACCCAGGAATGGAACCCACGTCTCCTGTGTCTCCTGCATTCAGCTGGGTTCTTTAACCACTCGTGCCTCCTGGGAAGCCCTCTGGGGCTTGTGAAAGAAAGTGAAAGTGAAGTCGCTCAGTCGTGTCCGACTCTGTGCAACCCCATGGACTGCAGCCCACCAGGCTCCTCTGTCCATGGAATTTTCCAGGCAAGAATACTGGAGCGGGTTGCCATCTCCTTCTCCAGGGGATCCTCCCGACCAAGGGATCGAACCTGGGTCTCCCGCATTGCAGGCAGACTTACTGGGGGCTGTGGGCTTGGCTAATTAGGAGTCTCTTTCAGGGCAGATACTACTATTCCAGCCACACATACTAGAAGCAGGTGTGCCTTTCCGAACAGAGCAGCGCCCAAGAGCACTGCCCCAGACCCGCGTGTGTTCGCTGTACATTCTGCTCATCCCTCTTACTCTGCTCACCAAGTGTTCCCACGCCGCCAAACCCAGGGCTCCTGCATCTGCCCCATCTTACTTACCTCAGCAGCGTTTGGCCTACTGCACTTCTCTTTCCCTGAAACTCTGCTTTTTTTGGCTCTACTGATAGCAGACCGACTAGTTTTCCTCCTACCCCAGTCTCTGATGTGCCCTCTGCCTGCCCTGAACGATGGTGTTCTTTAAGGCCAACGCCCTGGTGTCCCCCTTCACTCCTCATCTAGACCACGCGACACCTCCAAACTGGTCTTCCTGCTTCCATCCTCAACCTTCTCCATAGAGCAACGCAATAAACAGGGAATCCTGTCTCTCTCCTAGCGCCTGCAGCGGCTTTCCATTATACTTAGAATGAAGCCCGAACTTCTCCTGGCCTCGGCTGAATGTTCTAGGCTCTGGTGGAGCCCGTCTCCCCTGACCCTGTGTTACAGCGGTTTCAGCTCTGCCTTTTTCTGCGTCTGTCAGAGCTCTTTCCCACACGAGGACCTCTGCATATGCTGTTTCCTGTCCCTGGAATGTTCTCTGTCTGCTCTTCCATGCCTTGCACTTATCATATAGATCCCAGCTTAAAAACAACCTTTTCAGAATGACCTTCCTGGACTGCGTTATGGAAAGCAAGCGCCTCCCTCCACTTTCCTTCCGATGTGTGGATTCCTGTTTGTTTCTTTAGAGCACTTATCATGACTGGAATCTATGTGGTTGCTTATTTGTTTATGGAAAATCTTGCTGACTAAACTGTTAGGTCTACAAGGGCAGGGCTCATATTTGTCTACGTTTAATCCTAGCACCTCGTGCAGCACTTGGCCTGGGGTAGACATGTCATGAATTCGGCTGCACGAAAGAATGAATGAAGTCTTTCCCTCTTGCCCTGGTGGCTTCTGTGTGCCCTTGACTGACCCCAGAGTTCCTCCTCAGGTACAGAGGGAGGTGTGTGGGGCCAAAGGGCATTGAAGGCGGAGAAAAGCCTTTAGCAGCCCTGCCTTCAGAGTCTGTGGCTGATATTGTATGATTAAGACTTTGAGGTGTTCTTTTGTACAGAAAGTTATGTGACGAAAGTTCTAGAGAGATTATTGGTACCTTGAAATATCTCTAGTGCTTTTAGTTGTTATATCTGAGATCTAGGACTGATTTATGCCCAAAGAGTTGTACAGAGTCATAATAATGACATATATTTTATTAAAAGAGTTGATATTTGTTCTAATTTGGACCAGACTGTGGCTTAAAAACGGTTCTGGAGAAACCATTTCCAGGCTTACACTTCTCAGCTGTTAGCTAGGTAACTGAATATTCATGTAGCCAAAGAGAGTTCAAAACACCATTAAATCAACGAGGAAGGCTGGCAAAGGCTGAACTTAAGAAGAGGGATGAAGGAATGACCACGGCGGCAACCAGATGAAAGGAGAGCGGTCAAAGGGAAGAGGAGGAGAACCAGTTGCAAAAATAGCCTCTCTATTTATTTATTTGTTTTTGTAACTCTATGAAAGTGTGTGAAAGGTCAGTTTCCCCTTCCTCTTTCTGGCTGGGCTAGCCCTGGCTCTGAGACAGATTCTTGATAAGATCCAACCAAGGGTTCCTGTTAATGGGCAGAAGCTAATAATGGGGTGCATTAGTATATGTGAAAAGTAAGCCCAGTAATGTGGAATTCCACTGATAGATAAAGAACAACAACGTAGGTGGCTGCATGGAAGCTAATGTTTTAAGAATGCCATCATAATGAAGAGCCTTACGTTGAGGGCAGAACAGAAAGTGGAAAAAAAAAAAAAAAAGGAAGGCCTCCTAAAGGCAGGGGAGATTTTAGCATTTCACTTCCCTTACTGAGAACAGAGTTTACCAGTGAAAATTCAGATCTGAAAGCTATAAAAACTAAACTGAAACAAAACAAAAACCTCTGTGCTATTTTCCCCCTGAGTTTGGAAACCAGAAAATGCAAAATCATTTCAGAGGGGCATCCTGGAGAGCTGTGCTAGCACAAACTGGTTGGGAATAAAAGCTCATGTGTTTTGAGCATCTCTCTCCAAACGCATCTAGGAACTCGTAAAAGCCACATTTTACTATTCTGTGGTAAGAGGGAATTTTGTGACCTTTTGAGAAACTTCGTTTTGTTTTTCCTAAGAACACCACAATAAGGAAGTCAGCCACATTTCTTGGCAATGGGACGCTATTTCAGTCCCCCAGGCCTGCATTCCTGGGAGTGGAGAAGGCTCTGAACAAGTGGACTTGTCATCAGCTTGTTCCACATGTAGGCTCCCAAATATTACACTTACAAACATGTCTAGATTTCCGCCCACTCCTGGGGTCTGTAGAACATAAGGTCATGGCAGCCATGAGGCATCCTTATGTTAACCTTCCCCCAGACCCAGGGGCTCCAAGGTCCAAGTCTAACAATACTATGAAGAGGAGGTTGAAACCCAAAGATGCAGGAAACTGGACCAGAAACATGGGAGTCAGCCTAGAAGGAAGAAGGAACAACCGGGGACATGGTGGCAAGCTCCTTTCTGCTCACCACATGTTCTCAGCCCTAAAAGCAGGGGTGCTACACCTTTCCTTGGCATTGGACCACATCTTTTTCTCAAAATACTCTCTGCCTTTACCTTACACCAGGTTGTCTGACACTCCTTTCCAACTACTTTTGCAAGATGGACTTCTTTTGTCCATCACTTAATTCAGGGATTCTCAACTGGGATTGCTTTTGCTCTCCAGGGAACACATGGCGATATGTGGAGACAGTTGTGATTGTCACGACTAGGGCTGGGGGTGTGGATGGGGCTCCTGGCTTTTAGTGAGTTGAAGCAAGGACCATGCCACACCTCCTACAAGGCAGAGGCAGCCCTCCATGACCAGGTATTTTCTCTTCTTCAACATCAATTGTTCAGAGATTGAGAGACCCTAGCTTTCAGTGTTTACTTCAGATTCCTTATTATTATTCTCACTCTCACACTTTCTTTGGCTTATCTCATCAACTACCATTACAAAATTGTCCTCACTATGATGGCTCACATAGCGCTATCTCCAGCTAGCTTTCTCTTTTGAGCACCAAACTTGTGTATCTACTATCCTACTGGGCTTCTTCCGTTTGCTATCCTATAAAGGTCCCTTTTGTTTTCACTGTTGGGCTTTTTGATGCTCAGCAAGAAAAATAATTGTTCATAACTGAAAAAGTAGTCTGTGATTATAGTTATCCTCTTTTAATAAAAGAGAATGAAGATTGGCTTTTATTTTGAGAGAATAAAACACAGTTTAGTGACCGTCTATGAGATGTTAAGACACAGATTGTCTTCACACTCCTTTTCTGGGATGCCTAAAAGCTGTTGGGAAGAAACCCTTGAGTCTCTTAGGTGTGATGAATTCTTACCTAGTGTGTGAAGGAGAAGCAGGTGGTCTTTGCCGTGAATGACAACTTGTTCTGTTTGGTTGTGGACTTCAACGGCTCAACCCAGTGCCGCCTGCTGCTGCTTAATGCTGTCGAAACCTCCACGACAGAGAGCCTGCCCAGGTCTGCATGCAACCTGCAGTCTTAGAGTCGGTGTAAGTTGAAGTTCATCAGTATCTTTGTGAGTTTCAAGACCATATCTTCTGGACCTTTTAATGGTCTGGAATGCTGAAACATCTCTGCTGCTCATGAGGTGGTTGAAGGATATCAAATGAGGGTATTTCCCAAGCAAACTTTTCTTTTGCTTCCAGATCCCACTCCGATCCATCTCTTTCCTCACTGTGGGAGACCCCCCACAGTGAGCTCAGGTACCCCCTCTCATACAGACTAACTTACAGGCTAACCCTCAATCAACCACTTACATACATCTGGGAAAATCCTCAGTGAGCAACTCCCATTCTTGCCAAACAGCGGATGAGTCCCTTTAGGAATACCCCAATGGGTCAGCAAGGAGAGCCGGAGGCAGGAAGGAGACAGTGTGGAATGGTCCAGCGCGGGATCCGTCACCTGAAGGGTTTGGAACTTGGCCCCCAGTGCCTGCACTCACTGGGTGCTTTGCGGGTTCACTGCAGTCTCCCAGGGAAGCCAGCCGCCTCCACTTGGACACCTTTAGCCACATGGAGAGGAGAGAGTCGTCCAGGGGACAGGACAGCGTCCTGAGAGACGGGGGCTCTAAGGCAAGGGCAGATTCTTGCACTTCGCAAACTCTCTTTCTTGAAAAGAACAGTCTCCTTCCTCCAACTTGGAGCAGCTTTCTAGAGAGCTGCCCATCTGTCTATGTCTTAAAAGCAAGTCTCCGTGTGTGCTCCGTGGAGCCCAGCACAGAGGCACGGAGGAAGCATGGATTACAGAGGGACAGAGAGAAGGGGTGCAAGGAGGACAGCAGACAAAACCTGGTGAGTTTCCAGCTGGCCCAGTCTCAGAACAGAGGGCCCCAGCCAGTGGGTCCCAGAAAAAAGGGCCTGCTGGCTCAACATCTCCTGACGTCCTGCGGGGCTGCAGGGAGGGTCACCCGTCTTTGTTGGGTCTCTGATTTAGTGGCCATCGTGTGGGCGCCCAGAGGTTGCTCCCAGGAGTCACATTTCTTACAGCTGCTCCTGTGACCCACCACATACACGTTTCAGGGTTTGGGGCGCCATCTGTAGCTTCCCTAGTGGCTCAGGGCTAAAGAATCCGCCTGCAATGCAGTAGCTACAGGAGACGCATGTCCGATCCCTGGGTGGGGCAGATCCCTTGGATGAAGGCATGGCAACCCACTCCAGTGTTCTTGCCTGGAGAATCCCAGGGACAGAGGAGCCTGGCAGTATATAGTCCATCGGGTCGCAAAGAGTCAGACGTGACTAAGGCAACTTAGCACACATGCACGCACTATAGCCTTGACAGATGGTAAAGGTGACCAGCCTGAAGAGGGGTTGATTCTGTGGCCCTGCTAACCACGGGCACAGCCTAATCTGCGGCTGCCAAGGCTGGCTGAGTCTAGCCTGTGGCTGTGGTCCTCTCGCTCCAGAACACTGTTTTCCCAGGCTATGCAGAAGAACCCTTCTTTCTCTTCTGTCCCACTCCGCTGTTTCACTGATTCAAGCACTAATGCCACAGGTTCTCAGTGGCCAGAGAGGTTAAGCCCCGTGTTAGACACTGGAGATCACCTGGAGACAGCCCTCAGCCTTGAGTTGTTTCCCTTGCTGGAAGGTCTGGCTAGAACTGGGTGAAAGAGAGTGCGATGCTATGATGTAGGTGAGCACAGGGGTGATCCAGCCTTGCCAAGGAAGGTCGCCTGCCAGAGGTTCGGTTTTGCCCTGGAGGCCGTGATCTCTACCCTGAGCCCTACAAGGGGAGAAGGCGGAGGGGGCTGAGGAAGGAGAGACATAAGTATGCGTAATGTACCAGGGGTGAGAACAGGGACCGTGGGTGGAGGGCAGTGTAGTCGGGGGGTAAGGGCCGGGTGAAGGTTTTAGGACAGGGGCGCAGGGTAGGGAGTCAGATGGGGCAGGCAACCGGATCATGGGGAGCTTTGCAGGCCATATTAGGGGTTTAATTCTTCTTTGTAACACACAGGTTCCAATGAGGAAAACCAGTCAAAAAGTATGTATTGATCAGAGGGTGAAAGGGAGTCCTGAAAATAAATAGAAGGAGAGAGGTTTGACCTTAAATTGTTTATAATCTAACTGAGATTAGAAGAAAAACACATGAAATTCACAGTGTAAAAACTGAAAACTGAATATAAGTAAGCACAGAAGAGCCTAGTGTAAACCAAAAGAGCTGCAGGAAGGGCAGGGGAGAGTCCGCATCTCATGCAGAAGCAGGATGTGTCAGGGGTGTGACACGCCTGTGACCTGGGCCCCAGAAGTGGCAGAAAAAGCTGGGCTCTCAGCTCCGAGAGGCAGGATGGTTTCTGTGGTGAGGCTGCTTATTTGCAATAAAAGAATGTCAGCACCGCTGACTCTGAATTCCTGCAAGCCTTTAGGTCTCTGCGTCATCAACAGTGTATAATACCTACACTCTAGGGTCTAAACAGAGAATGAAACACTGGCTGTTGTCTGACTCACAGAGGGAAAGCAAAGGCACTCGTGGCAGAGATGTTATTTCTGGAGTCCCGCTATTGCCCTGGTCCTCAGAACCCAGGTAATCGTATAGTGTTATCCCCTTACTGGCAAAAGCCCCTTCAAAGCATGTTTTATTATTTTGCTTCCAGAATGTATCATTTTAGGGTACTTAAAATGAGCTGTACCTAGGGTCTCTGAAATGTTCTGCTCTGGGGACACTGGGGAGACCAGGGCCCTGTTACTACAGTCAGTTCAGTTGTTCAGTCGTGTCCGACTCTTTACAACCCCATGGACTGCAGAACGCCAGGCCTCCCTATCCATCACCAACTCCCGGAGTTTACTCAAACTCATATCCTTCGAGTCAGTGATACCATCCAACCATCTCATCCTCTGTCGTCCCCTTCTCCTCCTGCCTTCAATCTTTCCCAGTGTCAGGGTCTTTTCTAATGAGTCAGTTCTTCGCATCAGGTGACCAAAGTATTGGAGCTTCAGCTTCAACATTAGTCCTTCCAATGAATATTCAGGACTGATTTCCTTTAGGATGGACTGGTTGGATCTCCTTGCAGGCCAAAGGACTCTCAAGAGTCTTCTTCAACACCACAGTTCAAAAGCATCAATTCTTCAGCACTGAGCTTTCCTTATAGTCCAACTCTCACATTCATATATGACTACTGAAAAATCATAGCCTTGACTAGACAGACCTTTATCGGCAAAGTAATGTCACTGCTTTTTAATATGTTGTCTAGGTTTCTCATAGTTTTTCTTCCAAAGAGCAAGTGTCTTTTAATTTCATGGCCACAGTCACCATCTGCAGTGATTTTGGAGCCCAAGAAGATAAAGTCTCACTGTTTCCATTGTTTCCCCATCTATTTGCCATGAAGTGATGCCATGAAGAGTCCATGCTCTTCGTTTTCTGAATGTTGAGCTTAAAACCAACTTTTGCACTCTCCTCTTTCACCTTCATCAAGAGGCTCTTTAGTTCCTCTTTGCAATAAAATGCAACAGAGAAGAGTTCTTCAAGGCCTAATTACTAGTGGAAAAGCTTAATTTTCCCTAGAAAAGGAACTGTGTACGTTCTCTGTCTTTTCATTCTGGCTCCGGAATGGATCTGCTAAGTTTGAATCTTGATGCAGCTGTCCAGCAAACCTCTGGCCAGTGAGTTCCTGTTTCAGTCTCCTCCTGGGTCCTCGTGACCTTTCACATCTTCTCGTGTTAATGTGTGTGCTTTTGGTTGGGAGGCATCTCAAAGGTGTGTGGGTCTGATTGAGAGGGAAGAATTGAGAAAAGAGTTAGGTAGATGAGAAGAGGGAGGAGTTCTAGAGAAGGAAACAGGATGGAACACAACAAAGAGGAGCTGGGTTGAGTGGAAGCCTGTTGAGATACAGTGGGAAATGTGAGAGACAGATGAGATCAGAGCAGTGCACAGTGGACTGAGGGAACAGGGAGCCACAGAAGTAACGTGAAACTTGCCGTAAGAGACTTGGTCTAATTGCAACGTTGAGTATGTGCCAAAATAGAAGAAAGTGAGCGAGGTGATGCTGGGGAAGATAAAAAGAATAGGCGGCCATGGGAAACATCTGAAGGGGAAAGTGAATCGAGTTTGAATTGAGAAGGAAAAGAAATGAGTCACTGATTACAGCTGGTGTCTGGGGTGTTATTATTGCTGGAAAGAGTCAGCTTAGAGGAAGGGGTTTGGGTGCTTTGGAGAGGCAGGGACAGAGAGGAGGAGAACAGGAAGAGGCAGGTATATTCCTGACTGCAGGGTCCTAAGAGTCCAGATCTTTCTTTTATCTCACCCTTAACTGGATAGAATCTAAATGGACACTTCTTCACCAGGCTGGACACTATCAGAGCCAACTAGCTTCCTATTAATAGAAGAATGCTGCTTTGAAATGTTGGCTAAACTACTTTTTAACCCAAAGGACAGTAGCATAGTAAGTAAAAAATCACTTAGAAAGTTCAGAAGATTCGGAAAGTTATCTTTTAACCGTAAAAGATTCAGAAAGTTATCATTTAACCACCTGCTCAAGTCACATACAAGTTCATAAATAATGGCATGTTTTTTCTTCCTCAGCCCAATGGAGCATTCATTTCTCTTTCCAGGTCAGTAACACTATTCACATCTCTCCCAACATTTTATTAGGAATATTTTTAAACATAAAGCACAGCTGAAAAAATTTTATAGAGAACACCTGTAACCTGCCTGTTAGGTCCTGCTATTAATCAGTTCAGTTTAGTCGCTCTGTCCTGTCTGACTCTTTTCGACCCCGTGAACCGCAGCATGCCAGGCCTCCCTGTCCATCACCAACTCCCGGAGACCACCCAAACCCATGTCCATTGAGTCAGTGATACCATCCAGCCATCTCATCCTCTGTCGTCCCCGTCTCCTCCTGTCCCCAATCCCTCCCAGCATCAGGGTCTCTTCCAATGAGTCAACTCTTCACATGAGGTGACCAAAGTATTGGAGTTTCAACTTCAGCATCAGTCCTTCCAATGAACACCTAGGACTGATCTCCTTTAGGATGGACTGATTAGTTTACTGTATTTGCTTTGTGATAAATCTATGTATCTATCTATCCATCAACTCTTCTTATTTTTGGTGCAGTTCAGTTCAGTTCAGTCGCTCAGTCGTGTCCAATTCTGTGACCCCATGAACCGCAGCACGCCAGGCCTCCCTGTCCATCCCCAACTCCCGGAGTCCACCCAAATCCATGTTCATTGAGTCGGTGATGCCATCCAACCATCTCGTCCTCTGCTGTCCCCAATCAGAGTAAATCGCAAACATTACTACTCTTCTGCAATAAATAAAACCATTGTTTTTTAACTTGTGTTCTCTGAATTTTAACCTGACTGGGCTGAGTCAGCCCACCGCGGTAGACTTAAGATCAAAGGGAAGCATCTAACTCTCTCCGTGGGTGGCTTATCTTCCCAGTCCCTCATAGCCGAGCACTGACTCTTTAGTTACAGTAGTGCCTCATCTGTGCACCTGGATTCCTAGAAAGTAGAAAAGGGAATTTTTACAAATCCAGTTATCTTCCATAAGCTCTCGTATTTGAGATGGAAAAGATTCCTGGTGGAAGAGTGAAAAAAGTCCCTAAGATAAATAAGGAATATAACCTGTGTCTACATACCTAGATGACCATTCTTGCAGCAAAACTGCACCTTTAGTAACATAAGGGCCACAGAGAATACAGGTGGTCTCTGCTTTTGGATATGAAATATTCCCAGAAAGACCATCACCCCGTCCCAAACTGTGGGATCTAGAGGCAGAAACTGCAGTGAGGGAAGCTGGTGAGGAGTGAGGTCAAGTTTTTTAGCTGGCAGATGGATATTATCAAAACCAGAGGTTGCCTTACTAAGGTTCACAAAGCAACCATTGACTGTGTGTTTTTCACTGTGTGTAGTTTTCAAGCTTAAGGAACATGATCTGCCGTTGTAATAACAAGCCTGGGTACAATGGTGTTCTATTAAGATTTGTTTTGCCTCCATTTTCATGTCTATTGTTTTATTTATGTTTAAGTTTTAATTGATGTTTTGACCATGTGTTTGCCCTGAGGAGATTTTGTGAAGGCTCCCATTTTGAAACACATTTTAAAAATAATATATTTAATATACAGTAAGCAAAAATATTCTTGTGTATGTACCCAGAAGTAAAATCTTACTGGTGCACTAAAACTTCATTTTAAACGTCTATCCATTAGTATGAAAAACAAACCAAAGACGTGAGCTTAAAGACTTGAGAGAAAGAACCTCAGATTGGGGAGAGCCAATAGAAGGAACTAATTCTCAGATCCAAGTGCTGCTGAACAGAGAGGAAGGAGGGAGAAGATTGAAGCAAATGTGAACTGGGCAATGTTGCATCAGCTCAGGACTAGAAACAGCACATGGAGGGAAAAGCCTCTCAATGACCAGTCTGAGAAGGTGGAGGCTGACATATTTATATTGGTCAACTCTACCTAAGAGCTGATGTCATAAGGAAATGAAATAGAGGAAGGAGGCAGAGAACTTACTTTAAAATGGTATTGTCTGATTTTTAAAAAGTCTTGGCTCTCTAAGTTTCTTTCGCTGAAAACAATTAAGTGCTCTTGGACCTCCAAGAATCTTGGAGATAGGAGTCTGGCTATCCTAGCCTTCCAAAGGAAGGAGATTTGTCGCCTCCGTGGGTTATCTGAGTGATCGAGACTTGTGTCTTTCTCAGTAGTCAGGCAAATGTATCCTGTTTTAATTTGAGCCTCAGACACAGAGAAGCAATTTAGAGCAGCTACTTGTCTACTGCTATGAAGTTAGTAAAAATAAGTGCTCATTACTTTCCATGTTGCCATTCATATAACCTTATAGGAATTCTCTATAGGCTGGCAAATTTGAGCACTTATCTGCAAGGCTACTTTGCAACCACGGAATCTGAAGTGCAATTATTATATAAATAATTAAATCAGTCTTTCATGCTTATAGTTCTGTCTCCAAGATGTTCAGATGGAAGTAGGTATCACACAAAGGATAGGAGGAAAGGTGTAACTTAGTAGAAGAAGATGAAAAAAAAGAACAACACTTGCCTTTTAACCAATGCTCTTGGAATGAGGTATTTAAAGAAAAATCGACCAAAATGATAGCTCAGTTGACGAGGAAAGATAGCTTCCTCCCATCCCCTCTGTTTACGCATACTATTGTTTCAGCAACCATGATGCTTTGTTTACTTTGGAAGGAAATATTTTACCCCCTCTGAGATAATTAATTTTTGTCAGCTTCACTGTTTATAAGGGAAACTGAGAAACTGTTAATTGAAATACAGAATGAGTCACTGTTTTCAGTAATTTTTGGCAGCATTCTAATTTGTGTCAATCCTAGCCTAATTATTAGATTTTTTGGAAGCAGAAAGCATATTTGATTTTTCTCTTAGTAAATTCTTCTCCTGTTTTTCAAAAATATGTGCTGCCTGACAAAGGTTATGTAATTTATGTCAACGTGAGGTGAAATGCCAGTACCTCTGGAATACCGGGAGGTTTATGGCGTCACGCCTGACTCTTCACAGTAGTTCAATATTTAGAAAGCTCACAGAATACAATCTTCCTCTTTTCCTCATTCCTACCCCCCAGCCCTGACCAAACAATGTGATTCTTTTAAAGACCTTTCAGTTGGTATTAAGCCACAGTATATGGCCCATCACTAATGACATCACTGAAGCAAACTTCCCAGAAGCCATCATGGAGAACTCATTTGGAAATCCAATTGAATGTCAGTTGCAAAGGGCAGGCTCCTAGAAGAGGCAACCACTCATGCATTCCTGAGTTATTTGTCGCAAAAGCATTAATCACTGTGAACTCATTTGCTCCCGATGCAAACGCACTGCACTGCAGCACAGGCATTCTGTTCCAAGCGATCATTAACGAAGAGAACAGAAGCTTCTGACTGTGGGCAGGGATAATAAACTCTGTCAGATCAGTGGCCAGCATAATGGGACTGCTAATGGCTCCTAATAGAAGTCGGACCTTCCTGACGGGGTGAAGGCGGGGCGGAGAGGCAGGCAGCCCCATCTCTGGCCTGCTGGAGGGTGAAAGGGGCATCAGTGTCGGTCGCAGAGTATTGCGAGGGCTCTGAGGTGGCCATCGCTGGGAGCGTGGGCACCAGCTATGGGTCGGGGAGGGACCCGTGGAGACGCAACCACACTCCAGCCGATCGCCGGCCACAGGCAAGGTTGCCGTCGGACATCTGGTGCTGTGGACATCCCAGAACCTTGAACTCACCCCACTCCACACTGGGTCACCATCAACAGGGGTGATGACAATCACAGGGACAATAGCACAGCCGGGCACCGGAGCATGTGACGCGGCTCTGTGACATTCCTAAGCCCCGGCCACTGCTGTGATTAAGGTGCTGACACGGCCGTCTCGGGGCTCAGCCATGGGGCTCGGATAGAGCTGGCAGATGCACCTATCCATGCAAGAGGCTTCCAAGAGCTGAGGAAACTGGGGAGCAGGGATGGAAGAGGGGTGATCGCTCTAAATGTAAAAAGTGTATAACATTAACACTGCGAGATGTTTGCCAATAAGCACGGAGTACCACAGAGGAACTGAAGAAACATGTTTAATACGTGAAAGGACGTTGCCAATAGACTCCAGTCACCTTTCCCAGGTCAGTTCCCAGAAGCCAGAGCGGAGTGGAACACGGCAGTCTTTGTGCCAGAAAACACCACTCATCCTCGATTATGTCTTTAGTAAAACCTAGTGTTCAAGAGTTTGAAAGATGTGAGAAAACAGATGGTTATAAAGGAGGTGAAGCAGGGAAGGCGCGGGGAGAGGACAGAGCTTTCAGAGGAGCCTCTCCCCGCCCCTGGCCCAGCACCCGGCACCATCAGCAGGACCGTCCCACGGAGCCCGGCGCCCCGCGGCAGGCAGAGACGGGCTGATGGCCTCTCGGCCTCTCCTGACAGAGCCGACGAACGCGCGCCGAGAGTGCTAGACTCCACGGCATGGGGTGTCAATGCAGCAGGGAGAGAAACCAGCAAGAGGGAAATTCAGAGACAGAGGCGTGGAAGACGGCGCTGGCTGTGAACAGCGTGGACGAGATGAACCTGGTTGGGGGTGGGGGGGGAGCACGCTCCACACAGACCGTCGAGGCACGAACAGGAGTGTGAAGGGGAAGCAGACACGCTGAGTGCAAAGAGGGAAGGAAACAGCCTGGGTCCGTGACGGAGTGTTGCATATGTCCGTGTGTGTGTGTGTGTGTGTGTGTGTGTTAGGATAGCGGAGCAGCAAGCGATACGCAAGACCAGAAGGGTGGTCGCATGTTACAAAGAGCCTTGGTAGCTAGACAGAGAGTCCGGATCAGTGTGGTGGGCAGTAGAGACCCGCTGTAAGCCCTTGGCCTCTAAGGAGCAGAGCCGAGCCAAGTTCTGCAAAGTTTCATCTGGTGTCTGTGTAGGAGGGGAGGCTGCAGGGGAAGAGAGACCTGGGGGCGCTGGGGGCAGCGGGGGCGCCCTCACTTGACAAGCTCTCATGCTGTCTCCTGCAGCACACGTTCATCCTTCCGTTCTCGCTAGTCGAGGTCATCCTCAGACCACACTGCTACCCGCTGAGGAAGAGAGGACTCACCCTGCTGGCCGCTGCTTGCCTCGCCTATGTCAGCAGGTAAGACTGGCAGAGAGAAAAATCAACTTGGACTGGTCATTCCAGACTCTGAGGAATATTCCAGAAGCAGCACACTGTTCTATAAGCGTGCCTTTATCTTGAGACAGCAGGGATTTCACCATCTTTTAATTTGCAGGAAAAAAAGAAATGAATCTTATTGTTTGCTTTTGCTGCTCAGGGAAACATCACGGCCAAGAATATGCAGGTATACGTGCATGCGCACACGGCAGGTCTCGAGCTCTCCCACCCCCTCATGAAGAATTCATCATTGTAAAGCTATGCATGTTACTTTCCCTAGGAAAACATTGATCTTTGGTTCCATCTGTAATTAAAATGTTTGAATGGCTGAATGATCTAGGACATCTAAACACATTCCATCTAAAAAGTCATTTGACAGGTTGAGCAGCCAAGGTGTGGTTCATCCCTCTTGCCTGGATCACCATGGGCTTATTTGCATCAACATCTGGCACTCGAGCACCAAGAGGGCATTTGGGCAACTGCCCAGGGGCTTGCAGAACAGCCTAGCTGGAGGCCTGGGAGATAATTTAAGTAGCTGGCCTAGATTTCATCATTCAACACCTGGCGACACGAATTCTCAGAGGTTTTGCCCAATGTCTGTAATCAAGGGAAGGTGCTTGGCCACGCACTCGGTACCTGGGGACGCCCCTTTCCATTGCACAGCCTTCTCACCCACAGCCAAGCTCTGGCTCTACTGGGAGGGGTGTGCCAAGCAAAATACCTGCAGACTGGATGTAAATCTTGGTGTTCCTACTGTAGCCTCGTCTCACCTAAGCCTCTCACATCTGCCAATCTGGCTAACTCCCCGACCCCCACTGGGGGAAAGCTTCGCCCAGGGCAGTGCTCCCGTAGAGACAGAAGCCTGGAAGAGGACACAGTCCACAGGACTGGGGCTCCAGCAGCACCTGCTTCCCCAGCCTTTGTCTCAGTGCCCAGAACGCAGGTGCTGGTTCCTCGCTAGCCTTCCCTTCCCTTTTGCAAGACAGCTTTCTCCCATACTTCTGCGGCCTTCATTCCCTGAGGGCAAAGCCCTTCAGCTTTCTCCTGTCCCTAAGACATCACTTGCTCAATACATCCACCCCAGCTCTCCACTGACTGACACTGTTCACCAACCCGGGCCCCTGCCTTTTCACAAAGGACAGTTTGAGAGGGTAAGGCATAAATTTGGGACCTGCTGGTAGCTGAGATCTGGAGCACAGTGTCAAGGAGGATTCTGGGACCCTAACTGGATCCAGAGATGCAGACCCAGGTTCAATCCCTGAGTCTGAAAGAGCCCCTGGAGAAGGGAATGGCAACCCACTTGTGCTATCATCTAGCAATATCTGCCAATAGTATGTGACTGGAGAGTGGTGGGACATGTGCTATGTATTTTCCAACTCTGGCTTAACTAAAGAAAGAAAGCCGTGGTACATATACACAATGGAATATTACTCAGCCATTAAAAAGAATACATTTGAATCAGTTCTAATGAGATGGATGAAACTGGAGCCCATTATACAGAGTGAAGTAAGCCAGAAAGATAAACACCAATACAGGATACTAACGTATATATATGGAATTTTAAAAGATGGTAATGATAACCATATGCAGGACAGAAAAAGAGACAGATGTATAGAACAGACTTTTGGACTCTGTGGGAGAAGGCGAGGGTGGGATGATCTGAGAGAATAGCATCGAAACATGTATATTACCAAGGATGAAACAGATCACCAGCCCAGGTTGGATGCATGAGACAAGTGCTCAGGGCTGGTGCACTGGGAAGACTCAGAGAAATGTGATGGTGAGGGAGGTGGGAGGGGGGATCAGGATGGGGAACACATGTAAATCCCAAGGCTGATTCACATCAATATATGGGAAAAACCACTACAATAGTGTAAAGTAATTAGCCTCCAACTATTAAAAATAAATGAAAAAAAAAAGTAATCCCTAACTACAGAATATCTAGGACCTGGGGTCGGGTAAGCATATGCATAAAAGATACACTTTTTTCTCTTGTGTGTGTTGAGAAGAAGCAGGATGGTAGCTGATTGATTAAGCACATGAATTTCCATACTGGTTTTTTTTTTTTTTTATTTGGTGGACTTTCAGCTGATTTTATTCTTTCTTGCCAAGGGTAACTTTTAGACTTTGTATATAAGATAGCATTTTTGGTCTATTAATTTTTTTCTGCCTAAGGACTTGGGAGTTGATCATCAATCCTCATATCTACCCTCACTCTTTCTCCTCAGAAACCAAGGAGGTAAAAAGCACCTAAGCCTATTTGGAGAAAACTGTGATGCCCGTAAAGATGAAACGCAGTGGCCAAGAGGGTTTGGCTCACAGCTGCCCGGGCATGTACTCTGACAATGCAGGGAACGTGGGTGTTGGAGAAAGGAGGTGTAACGAGAAGGCACTGAGCCCTCAGTGCCAGGCATTGAGCAAAGGTATGAGGACACAGAGATATACAAGATACAAGGCTGCCTTCAGGGACTGCCTGAGACAGAGGAAAGAAAAGAGACGACGGTCAGACAGGGTGATGAGACCCGAATAGCGGTAAGCACAGGGTGCTGCGGAATGTCAAGGACTGGCTTCTCAAGGGAGGCGGTGTCTAAGCTGAGGCTCAAAGAATAAGTAGAAGTCAACAGAGATGTGGAAAGGAGCTTCAGGCAGAAGGAATAGCATACCTGAAAGGCTGGAGGAGCTGAGGGCATGGCTGAACTGGGAGACAGGGAGGAATTAGAGCAAGAATTCACATCGGTGAGATCAGACTTCTAAACTGAGGGGGTTTTCTCTGTGAAGTTTCCGCAGACAGGTAAAATAATGTGACTTGTGGAAGAAAGATGATTCTGGCTGAAAAGTGTGGACGTTAAAGAGGAACAAGACAGGGAAGCCAGTTTGTGGCATTTGCAGTAACTCAAGAGAGCTGATATTGGCTTACAGATGGCAATATCAATCAATCTGCAAACAGAATCGGAGACGGTGGGTGGTGGAAGGCTCAGTGGGTTAAATGACGTGGCCAAGGTCACATGGCGAGGAAAAATCAAAGCCGAGACTTAAATCAAGGACTTTCAGATCCAGGTCTCTTTTCAGTGAATTCAGATGGCCAGGTATTTGTTCACTCCCTGTTTGGGGCTTCCTTGGTGGTTCAGATGGTAAAGAATTTGCCTGCAACATTTGATCGACACCCAGGTTCGATCCCTGAGTCTTGAAGATCCCCTGGGGAAGGGAATGGCAACCCACTCCAGAATTCTTGCCTGGAGAATCCCATGGACAGAGGAACCTGGACTAACATTGTTTGTGTAAAACATACACTACTAAATGCTGGAGGGTTGAGAATGCAAACAATCTTATCATCATCTCTAGCATCTAAAAGCTTGCATGAAGTCATTCTCAGGTCTGTGCTCAAACTGTCCCTTACAGCGAAATAATGGAGCAAATGATGGGAAGGGACGGAGCCCTATTACCAGCAGGAATGTAGGCGGGTGGACCCTGACAGGGAGCTGAAGTGATTTGGGATTTGGTTTTTCTTATCATTAATGAGGAGCTTCCCAGGTGGCTTACTGGTAAGCAATCTGCCTGTCAATGCAGGAGAGGCGGGTTCGACCCCTAGGTCGGGAAGATCCGCTGGAGAAGGAAATGGCAACCTGCTCCAGTATTCTTGCTGGGGAAATCCCATGGACAGAGGAGCCTGGTGGGCTACAGTCCATGAGGTCATGAAAGAGTCAGACACAATTTAGTGATGAAACAACAACAACGACGAATCGTTAAGGAAGGACAAAATCAGCATTCTGGACAGGAGGCCTCATTTTTGCTGGAATGGAGCAAAGATACCTGTGTGTAGGCCTTCTACGCTGCCCTCCTGTTTGACAGCACCCCCACTCTGGCTGTTCCCTCATCAGGGGAGCTCAGACTCATTGCTGCCAGCTGCCTCCACCCTTACGTACACTCTGGGGGCACATGGGCCTTTGCGGCCACAGATGGCCATCAACAAGTCCCACAGACTATGGATATCCATGGAGATATTTTAGGGTCATCTGTCAGGCGTGTCTGTTTGGATGCTCAAATAGGGAAACTGCATAGCAGGAATGAGGTAAAGAATATGGTCCCCAGCCAGAGAGAGCGTGGGAAACCAACATGAGTTGAAAAAATGGCAACAACCCTGACCCGGGGAAGCATTTCTCTGCTGAAACCATGTTACAATGACTTAAAAATAGCCCCCGAGACCATGGAGACGGCCTCCTATGTGGCACTTGCTTTTTTGTTATTTTTCAGATTGCAAGATTGGAGGGCTGGCCCCGAAGAGGGAAAATAAAGCTTCGCAAAGTAGTAATAACTAAATCTTTCATTTCCTTTGGAAAGCATTAGTCATCTATAAATATGGTAGCTCGCTCACTCCTCCCTTCTCTCTCACCCCGGAACACATCACCTAGCTCTCTCTGAGGCCGTGCTGAAGAGCAGGAAAACAGAAATGTTCCTACTGCTGGCTTTTATTCACTCTTTTATTGAACAAATATTTCCCCTAACACAGGACTGGTCCTGCTGGGAAAAGCAAAGTTATATAAGGCCAAGCCCCAGCCTGGAGAGGGTTTGTACTTAATAAGTGGAGATGAGCCATGCATACAAATTATAAGAACACAAGATGGGAAGTGATAAAATGTCATAACAAGTACAAGTAGCCAACAGGAACACGAGGAGGAAGCGGTTACGTCTGGCTGGGCTGTGTGGGAAGGACTTCATCAAAGGTGTCGTTGGATCTGGGCCCTCAAGGACTGGCTGGGTTGAAGCACCAAAAAAAAAAAAAAAAAAAAATAGGAGAAACTGAACAGCACAGCACAATCGCAAAGCCAAGAGGACACAGATCATGTTAAAGCAATGGTTTCACTTTAGCCAGACCTACTAGTGAAAGAAACTAACAGGAAATGACCCTGAAACTGCCCGCTCACAGTCTTGCAGATGGCAAGCTGGAGGGGGTTGGACACGGTATAGACTATGTGAGACGTGGCTGTCGCTGATGTTTGTTTGCCGTGGCGTTAGGAGTGAGAATTATAACTTGGCCATAGAGTTATGCTTTAAAAAGACTATCTTGACCACAGTACCTATAATGGATTGACGCAGCAAGAAGAGGAAAGCAAAATAGAATCAAGCAATATCCGAATAAAAAGTCATCCAGAATACTCTGAAGTCATCTAGTTCAGTCGCGATGGTTTATTCTTCATCCAAGGACATTTCACAATGCCAGCGTCACCCCACGTCTGGACGCTTGGAACATCCTTCTGCAAAGGGGTCTAGTCCTCCAAGACCTCCATCTCTAAGGGATCTTAATAACTCAGTGAGTGTTCACACATGGCCCTGTGTACACTGTCCTGAGCATCCCTCTCCCTCACAGACTGTAAAGTCACAGTAAAGATCCCAACCTCCGGGATCCAACACCGCCCCGGGGAGCTGCCTTAAGGCCAGTTACCGCCCCATCGCTGTCACGGCCCACACTGCCCCCGCCCATCAGTCTCCTCTGTCGGCAGTAGAACGAGGCCGAGGGCTACTGCAGCAGCCCAGCTGGCCTGCAGTGGACCAACACCTTGCTCTTGATAGACCAGAAGTCCGCTGATGCGGTAGGTGTCTCTGCCAGTGTGTAGGGTATTCCATGCCAGGTGCAAATGTCACACAGATAGGCAGCTGTAACCCAGCCTGGGGAGAGAGATCTGTGAAGTCCCTGCTCAACTGCAGCTCCTAGGGGGAAAGAGACATGATTCCTTTCTTCGGTTCTGTGCTCACTTGGGTGAGGACCCAGGGCCAAGCTGTCTGGTCACTCCAAGTGTAATAACCCTCTAAGTTTCTGCACCCATTTACACATGCCCAATTACACACATAGACATCTTACCCAGAGAGGACATCAGAAATTGCCAGATGGGCGAACTAAGCTGAGTTCCAGGATCAGCCTCCTTGTTATACACACACCAACAATCCTCTCCCACTCCCACTAGTGCACTGTGTGAATTTCCTCCCAGAGCCACCGTGACCCTTTCCTGAAATGTGACCTTAGTCTGGGACCATCGAGATGGCACCATTATTTTACAGCCTACAAAGTTGGGGTCAGAATCCTAGCCTCATTTTCCACAGAAGAACTCCTTAGTCCTCATGTAAATTAATATAGGAAAATAAATATGAAGATGCCACACAGCTTCCCCTGTTATCAACATCTGGGGTCCAGGCCAGCCTACATGCAAATTGAAGAGGAATGGAAATGGAGGGCTAGGCGTGGAAATGATTGTCTACACTTTTCACTCTTCCTGTGCAAATCTCAGTTCCTGTTCACCCAAACTGCCTGTTACAAAAGTGAGAGATAAGAAGAGCCTGAAAAGGGATATAGCTGTAAATTAGGAATGAGGGATATACCTGAAACACATTGTTGGTGGAACAGAATAGGGTTTTATGGATTGATTGGTGTGTAGTAGGTTAATGAAAAGAAAAAAATCAAGGAGAATTCTCAGGATTTTCAGCTGGTGAACTGGGAAGATGGTGATTCCATTAAAAGATATGGAGAAGTTAAAAAACAAATAGTTTTGGGGTATAATGTTAAGAAGTCAGTTTAAAAGCCCATATCTGTGTCCCATTCCAGAAGATTCTGGTTTAATTGGTTCGGGATATGTTCTGGGCATCAGAATTTTTAGAACCCCCAAGGCAACTCTGGACTCAGCCTGGTGGCTCAGACAGTAAAGAATCTGCCTGCAATGCAGAAGACCCAGGTTTGATCACTGGGTCGGGAAGAGCCCCTGGACAAGGGCATGGCTACCCACTCTAGTATTCTTGCCCGGAGAATTCCATGGACAGAGGAGCCTGGCGGGCTACATACAGTCCACGGGGTCACAAAGAGTCAGACATGGCTGAGTGACTAATGCCCCAAAGACAACTCTAAATCTTCAGTCAAAGACGAGCCGCTTGTCTAGAGGAACTTGCGATTGGAAATGCAGACCCGGTGGTCTCCAAGGAGGTGGGACTGTGGAGGGAAAGGAAGTGGAGCCCCGTGGTGGGAGGAGGTTTCTCAAGAGAAGACAGAGGGAAGAGGAGAGAAGTGGGCAGCAAAGGCTGAGGAAGCCCTCCTCTAAGGGGCAGGAGAGGCCACAAAGTAGCCGATAAATAGCCAAGAATGACCAGATGGTAGAAAACCAAGAACCTGAAAGAACTCTTCGGCCCTGAGGGAGGAGGAATCTTTGAGGCAGAAGGGAGCCTTCCAGCGAGGGTGGACAGCAGTTTTAAATGCTATGAAGAGGCTGCCACCCTCAACAACTCTCATTAATGCTGATATTTTAAACACCCACCCAGGTAAACTATTTATCTAACACTCTAGCTTCACAGTTTCTTTTCACTCCTTAAAAAAAAAAAATGTATTTATTTATTTATTTATGTTTTTTTGCTTCCCACCTAAGATTTATTTGAAAGTAAATCATGCAGGAAATTTCTTTTTAGGGCAACAGTAGAACTTCACAACTTAATATTTAAAAAAACATTTAGCTCTTGTAGTTATTAAAGCTAGGAAAGTGGAAGTGTTAGTAGCTCAGTCATGTCTGACTCTTTGCGACCCCATGGACTGTAGCCTGCCAGACTCCTCTGTCCATGGAATTCTCTAGGCAAGAATATTGGAATGGGTCGCCATTTCCTTCTCCAGGGGATATTCCTGACCCAGGGATCAAACCCGGGTCTCCTGCATGGCAGACGGATTCTTTACCAACAGAACCACCCAGGAATATCATCCTTCATATGTCATTAGGAACAGAAACCCTGGACAGATAAGTGAACTGAGGCAGGAGTTTCAAAGTCAGTACCAGTTCCACCCCCACGCTAAGGAATCACCAGGTAATAAGTTCTCAGGGGCATTTTCGGTGCAGGAAGTCTTCTGCAAACTTGTTGAATTTATTCGCAAAATGTAAATGTGGACTGTGCTTGCTTCCTGGCATCAGATGTAACTGTGACCCTCTCACGGGGTTATTTATGAAAACATGGAGCCAGAGGATACTTTTATTCTGTTTATTCTGCTGGTCTCAAAAGATATGACATGAGAATTAAAACGTTAAGAATTATATGCCTGAAGCCGACCAAACCCCTAGTTATCTGCTAACCTCTAACCCAACGGACTTCCACTATTGATAAGACACAGAAAATACAAATTTCATGATAATCATTTGATGCTACAAGATTTAGGATGAGGAGATTATAAAAAGATTAATGTTTGGCTACCAGTTTATGCCCTCCTAGCCTGACTCACATAGATTCACGCAGCAGACAGCTCCACATACAATATTCATTGCTGAACTGAGGGTCAGAAGCATTGGCCTCTTCAAAGTATTAATAAAGTGAGCAACCAATCAACTGCTACTTGGAAGGCCACTGTTTACACCTCTGCGGTGCTCTTGACGCAGCAGCAGCCAAGGCCTGCCTGTAGAAGCCACCGTGAACCGCAGTTAAAGGAGACGCTGGGGCTCGTGGGGCCACCTCAACAGCCATTTATCTAAAAATAAGGAACTTGGGAAACAGCTACACATATCAGACAAAATCCCCGTCCTCACAGAGCTCCCAGAAGCCCTCAAGAAAGACAGGCAAATATGCGACCAGGATAAATTCATGGTTGGGGAAGCCCATGGCGTGACAACCTAATCGGATGGGGGTTGTGGGAACTGTGAGAAGAATGGGCAGGAAACTTTTTCTGGAGAAATGAACTTTTAAGCTAAAATGCAAACATGAGGAAGATTCGGCTAGGGACAGAGTAAGAAGTACGTCCTAGGAAGGGTGAAGCTCAGAGATGCTCCAGAGGCAAGAGCAGGGTGCGGAAGCTGCGGAGCTTGGTTCATTCAGCCCGTAACGGTGGGGCTGCGGATCTGAGCAGGGATGGGTGGACGGGTGGGCAGGGAAGGGCCAGATAGGCTGGGGGAGGAGCGGGGCCTTTTCCTAAAGCAACGTGGATCCCCTGGGAGGAGGGGGAGCGCCGGGAACAGACAGTTTTCTTTTAAGAGACATTATTGAGTTGCTGCGGTGTGGAAAGTGGACGAAACAGAGGATCCTGGACTGAAATCATGAAATGAGTGCACTGCAGAAATAGGATTCTGTGGGGTCATATTGGCAGCTAGGGAGGACCTAGGGCTTCCCTCATAGCTCGGGCGGTAAAGAATCTGCCTGCAGTGCAGGAGACCTGGGTTCGATCCCTGGGTTGGGAAGATCCTCTGGAGAAGGAAATGGAAACCCACTGGAGTATTCTTGCCTGGAAAGTCCCACGGGCAGAGGAGCCTGGCGGGCTACAGCCCATGGAGTCGCAAGAGTCGGACAAGACTGAGCGACGAAACCATCACCACCACCACCAGCAGGGAGGGCTGATGCGGACGGGGAGGACCGGACAGGCTGAGTGCCTTTCCCTCCCTCCCCACGCCTCCCATCTTCCGCCCGGTCCTCCCTTCTCCCCCTCCCGCTCTCTCTTCCCTTCTGACATGTATTCCGGCAAGCCATAAAGAGGTAATAGCACCTGGGCATGACTATCTCCGCACTCAAGCCTCTCTGCAGACCGCCCTGCATTAAATTGACTGCCATCTCCCCTGACACTCTATTTGTATTTACACTACTTTCCCCGCCGTCGGTTATCACACTTATAACTTTCTCTGCACCTTCTCTGGGAAAGCACAGACTTCATTACCTTCCCTCTGGAACTTTCCTTTACAAACCTTACTCTGGAGGAAACAAAAAGTTAATAAACAGAAACTTGCCAGGCCTCTAGGGGAACGTCCTTACTTGTCGACTATCTTATATAAATGTGCATGGAAACTAGGAAGCCCTAACTTCAACTCTAGGAAGTAAACAAAGCAAACTAATTAATGCAACCCGTTTGGAATCTATTTGGAGCTCCTCACCGACCCCAAACACCTGGCCCTAGGTACTTGAAGGTATTTACTTTCTGTCCCTAAAATGTTCCTTTCTGTCCCCTTCTCTGTCTTGTCATGCAATACAGTCAGGCAGGAAAGAAGTGTCATGGGTGTCCTTCTATAATACATCCATGGGATACACGTGTCACAGAATTCCAGCATTAGTCATAACGCTAATAACTATCATTGTTTTCAATCCAGTCTGCTTTTAAGGACATGAAAGCAGCATCTAAAGAAGTCCAGGGCAGCAGAGTGACACCAGCAGGACCAGAACGAGGGACATACACAACATGAAATTTACCATTTTTTTTAAATTTTTTTTATTTTTTTATTTTTTTAGAAATTTACCATTTTAAGTACACAGTTTAGTGGCATTAAAGACATTCTCGTTGTGCAACCATCACCACTATCCTTTTCCAGAATGCTTTTCTTCCCAAACTGAAGTTTTGTACTCCTCACACAGAAACTCCCCATCCCCTCCTCCCCTCAGCCCCATTCGGCTTGGTCTCCATGCGTTTGATGACCCTAAGTGCATCACGTAAGTGGGATCATACAGTATTTCTCTCTTTGTGACTGGCTTATCTTACCTAGTATCCTCAAGTTCCATTCATGTTGTAGCATATATCAGGATTTCCTTCCTTTTGATGGTTACATACGGCTTCCCTGGTGGCTCAGCAGTAAAGAATCCACCTGCAATGCAGGAGACTTAAGAGATGTGGGTTTGATCCCTAGGTTGGGAAGATCCCCTGGAGGAGGGCATGGCAACCCACTCCAGTATTCTTGCCTGGAGAATCCCATGGACAGAGGAGCTGGTGGGCTATGGTCCATAGGGTTGCAAAGAGTCAGACGTGACTGAAGCGACTTAGCACGCACGCATGCAAGGGTTGCATATTTCATTGTGTGTGTATACCTCTACCACATTTTATCTGTTCATCCTTAAATGGACACTTGGGTTGCTCCCATATTTTAATTATTGTGAGTAATGCTGCTATGAACATAGGAGTACAGATATCTCTCTGAGTCCTTGCTTTCAATTCTTTTGAGTCTGTGCCCAGAAGTGGAATTGCTGGATCATATGGTAATTCTAGGTTTAATTTTTTGAGGAACCGCCATACTGATAGCAATTATACCATTTTACGTTCCCACCAACAGAACACAGGGGTTCCAATTTCTGCACGTTCTCTTCAGCACTTGATGTTTTTTTCTTTCTTTCTTTTTTGAATAGAAGATAGTCTAATGAGTATGAAGGTAGTATCTGACTGCTGCTTTAATTCATGTTTCCCTAATGATTAGTGACACTGAGTATCTTTTCCTGTATTTGTTGGCCATGTGTATATCCTCTTTATAGAAAGATCTATTCAAGTCCTTTTTCCATTTTTTATTAGATTTTTAAATTTCCTGTTGAGTTCTAGGAATTCTTTATATATTTAGATATTCTGGATAACAATCTTGTATCAAATGCATGATTTGTAAATATTTTCCCCTTTCTGTAAGTTGCCTTTTATATTCTGTTGGTTGTGTCCTTGGATGCATGGAGGTGGTGAACTTAGGTTCACCTCCCTCACCTCACCCTTGTCCTGGCCCTGATATTAGCCCTTCTCTCTTCCAACAAAGCATTTGACAAAGTATTTGAAACAACCAAGAACGCTTGCATTCTAAAAGTTGAATTAAGTGCATAATTTTCATTCCTTCATCTGAACTCCTATGACAACCTGGGATATCCAAATCTGAACATTGTTTCTGAAGCATAACCTAGGCTGTGCTAAGTTTTGCAAGGGATGAAAAGCCATAAAGAAATTGCTGAGGCATGCCCACTGTGCCAGCCCTCGGAGAAGAGAAGCTTTTAAACTCTTATAGAATGATTACGATATGCCAGACACTGTTGTGTGCAATTTGTATGTGTTAAATTAACACCCTTAAAAAAAAATTAACACCCGTAATCTTTACAATGGCCTTATAAGGTGTATGCTCTGAGCACCCCCACTTTATACAGAGCTTAGGGGGAGAGGAAAGCTTAATAAGTTAGTGAAGGCAGCATAGCCAGTAGGAAGCAGAACTAGGATCTGAATCAGAAGCCTGGTTCCACATTCTGTACTCTCAACCAACTATAAACTGTAGCTGATATATCATCTTCCCCATATTTAAAGAGTTATTTCAGACTCTGGCATCTTCTGGTGCCGTTTGTTTCCAGCAAACTGCATTTTTAGGCTTCACTTAGACATCATGGCTCCTCTCCTAGCATTTCTTTTACTTCTCTTGGCTGACAGAAATGACTTATAGTCTGTCCTCACAAGAGCAAAATCTGGGCCTCCTGGAGATCCATCCATTCCTGCTTAATACTCCACACGTGGCTATTTCCCCGAGCTGAAACCTAGGCCAACAATGAAACCCCAGGCCTACTGTGTTAGAGTAGTGGTGCTCGGTCTCTGCCCCTCCTACCCCAGCGGGCTTGGGGGAGCTAATGGAAAACCACATTTAACTCTTAGGTACAGAAGAGCAAACCCCGCTTGCCTGGCTGAAAGTGAGCATATTGGGCACCATCTTAGCAAGTTCAATGTCTCAGCAGGTCGAATCTCTCAGGTGAAGAATTAATCCATGTTCTTATACATTTTGTTTAGCTAATGACGTGTACAATGTTTTCCCATATTCGTTTACAATCGTTGAATTTTAATGGATTGCGTGAAAGAGCCCAGCCCAGCGTATAAAACAGAAGGTCTCAATGAAACAGTCTAGTTATCCAGGAAATACTCACTTCTGTAGCTTCAGAAAACAACTCATCTGTTTTAAAAAAATGTCCCCTGGGGTTTCTTTTCCTCTGCCTGGATTCCAGGATCTCTTTGGCCTTGAAGGGGCTACAGCTTTCTCCCCGCTGCTGTCCTAACCACAGTGATTTGTCATTTTTTGCAGGGTCCTATGGATCTACTCTGAGACGGGTACATGGGTATATCCTATATTTGCCAAACTCAACCCAGTGGGTCTAGCAGCCTTCTTCTCTCTCAGCTACATCTTTACCATCGGCATCTACCTATTTGGAGAGAAGCTCAACCACTGGAAATGGGGTCAGTTCATTTCTCTTTTACCTACAGAAACATTCCTTTGTTATGTGTCTTTACTCCTCCTGAGAACAGAAGGAGAAACTAGTAAAGCCGAAGGCCGTAATGTTTGATGCCTTTGTCCAAAGTAGGAAAGGAAAAGCCAGGGGGAAGGTCACACTTTGTCAAAAGACCCCATCAAGTTATCTCCCCCACTGCCCCTCCAAAAAGCACCTCATTTAACTTTACAGCTAAACGCCATCTTGTTTAGAGAGCTTCGGATCCAAAGAGCACGGTGTCACCGTCCCCTCCATGAAAAAATGGACTCAGAACCTCCCTCCCTTGAGTGGGGACTTGAGATTCACAAGCTCTTCAAGGTCAAGATTTCTTCTTCGACTGAAATGGGTCCAGATGACCTTCTGAGCTCCTCCCACCCTCTGCCGTGCCTTCCCTGAAGAGTTCCCACTCCTCTCCCCCAGGTTGCCTCTCAGCCTTCAGTAAAGTGTTCATCAGGTAAAATCACACCCTGTACTTGAGATCAGAATTCTCGTTGGAGGTTTTAGGCAGTGTGAGTATTTCAGAGAGCTGAGTTTTCTAATTATAGGTAGGCAGAACCACGTTGCTTCTTTATAGCAAAAAATAATCTTAACTGAGTTGGTTTTAAAGTGGAAGATTTCATTCTCCTCCCTGCTTCCCCTACTGTGCCCACCCCCAGGATGTTTTCTTTTGGAAAAGTAACCACGGAAAAGTCAGGTTGTGAAATATTTGTGATTTGTTACCTACCCCAGGAGAAGTGCGGCAACACCGCTCTGATTTCGTACATAAGGAAGACAAGAGTCACACACAGTCCCCCACCACACACCCACGAGCCATTCTGTTCTATTAAAATAGAAGTGGCATCTTCCGCCCAATCTATGAACTGGTGTGAAAACATAAGCCTGTGTATGCAAAAAAATGAAAAAGAAAAACCAACAGTTTCAGAAGGTTCAGTACAAGAGTATGTATTTCTGGGAGGAGACTGAGACCCTGGAGAAATAAGCATACAACTTGGCTTTTTCACATATTTTTGACTCTTGGAGAATTTAACTGGTTAAGAAAGGCTCAAAAGCAACACTCTCCTTGAAAGCAAACACTTTAAAAGAAAAAAAATGGAATACTAAACATTACTCAAGAAATCAGGATTTCAAATCACAGGAAATTATCCAGAAAAAAAAAGAAAAGTGTTGACATTTCAGATGTGCTGACTTCTGATTCTAACTAGTTTTGGCTTCCTGAAGTTCTGGGTAGATTTTTGATGCTTTCCCAAAATCTATATTAAAAAAAAAAAAGAAAGAAAGGAAGAAACTAATCCATTTAAAACTTGGCAGAAAATGTGCAGAGAAAAAAGTGATTACTCAGAGCTTAGAGAACAATAACTTTTTAAAATCAATTGTATTGAGTTCAATAGGATTAATTTTAAAATTGACAGTCTACAGTGACTTTTAAACATTTTATTGAATTAAAAAAAAACAAGATTTTCACTGTATTCATATTACTGAAATTGCTGTTTTCAACACAAAGCCCTTTTAATAAGCCTCATTGTTTAAGAACTATATCCAGGTTTCCACAAAAGCCCTAGTGAGCAAACGAGCTAACGTCAACATGTGGTCGCTCATTTGCATCATGCATATGTGAATGTTCATGTTAGCGACAGACACTACTGTCAGTGGCTATGTGTCTCTCTTCTCTCTAGATTTTTAACTCCTTAAGAATAGAATGAGTATTATATATGAATTCTATGTAGCATTGGAATAGGATGTGTTATATTCTGAACTGATCTTAATTATAAATGGTTAAATAAGAAATTAAAAGAGAAATTAGATCACATAAAATTCCAGTGGCAGTGAACACTGGCTTGCATGTTCATTCACTCTGTCATGTCCGACTGTTTGTGACCCTATGGCCTGGCCCACCAGGCTCCTCTGTCCATGGGATTTTCCAGGATCAAAACTGCATCTCCTGAGTCTCCTGCATTAGTAGGCAGATTCTTTACCCCTGAGCCACCTGGGAAGCTAGCCGTGTCCCCAGTGAACACTTAAATCACCTACAACTAAACAGAGCTAAATATGTGTAAACATTTCTCACTTCCTATTCTGCTGAAAGCCCTGTAAAGAAAGTGAAAGTGAAAGTCACTCGTCATGCCTCTTTGCAACCCCATGGACTACACAGTCCATGGAATTCTCCAGGCCAGAATACTGGAATGGGTAGCCTTTCTCTTCTCCAGGGGATCTTCCCAACCCAGGGACCGAACCCAGGTCTTCCGCATTGCAGGCAGATTCTTCACCAGCTGAGCTACCAGGAAAGCCCAAGAATACTGGGGTGGGTAGCCTATCCCTTCTGCAGCAGATCTTCCTGACCCTGGAATGGAACTGGGGTCTCCAGCATTGCAGGCGGGTTCTTTACCAACGGAGCTATCAGGGAAGCCTGAAAGCTCTGTAAGGCTTCCTCAACTGACAGATGAAAATCCGAGTCTTCCGAAGGCTCACAGGGGTCTCTGTGAGCCAGGCCCTGCCTTGACTCTTGCTCACCTCTCTGTGTTAATGCATTCAGGTCCTCAGTGACGAGATGACCTGTATCAAGGGCAATTGCGCATCTCAGTTTGCCCAGGACAGTCCTGGTTAATGCCTGCTGTGCCCATGTGAACAGAGGTTTACCCTGTCCAGGCTTGAACAACACATCCTCAGAGCTCTGAGTCCCTCTCCGAACCCTCTGTTCTGGATCTATGGAAACATATAAGTAGCCACCTACTCTGTCCAAACTGAGGGCTAACTCTCCTTTCTGGTCTTTCCCACAGCCTGAGCTTCCTTGGATGAGAACAGAAATTCAAAAGAGTGCTTTGATGATGTGGTGGGAGGCAGTGGTTAGGAGAAAACTTCTGTGCCTGATTGCCTGGGTTCCTCCCTTGGGCTTACCACTTACAGACCTGTGACCCTGGGCAAGGCACTCCATGTCCTCGCATTCTGGTTTTTTCTTATGCATCATGGAAACAATTTTAGTACCCTCCTCATGGGATTCTGGAGGATCAGAAATGACTTGGGAAGTGTCAACTGCCAAGAACAGGGTCTGGCACACAGGGATAGTCACTACTGCCGTAATAATTTCATTATTGCTATAATAATTTCATTCTCACCAAGGAAAAATCAGTAACCTTCTTTTCTGTGTGGATATTCCAATCATCTCCTTCAACGTCATGCACACATTATCAGTTTCCCCCAGCTGAAGGTGATTAAAAGTAGCAACCGCCTAACAGAATGCAAATTGACAGAGGTAGTATAGTTCCTAAAAGAACTTATAGAGTGAAATGGGAGGTCAGGCTAATTGAGGCTAAAATGAATTGGAATCTCTGCTACTGAAATCCTGAGCTATATGGTTGGGAGTCACTAGCCAACTACCAGGTGATCAAGAAGTATCAGTTAAGACCCAGGTCATATGCAGGTGTCTCTCTAGTAGTAGGGCTCAAATGTGACTATAGATTTACAAAATCACTAGTGGAATTTTAAGACTACTAATTCCTAAGCTGACCCCAGGCCAATTAAATCTATCCATGGAGATTGGGACTTACCGTGGGTATTTTTCAAAACTTCTCAGTTATTTTAATTTATAGTCAGGGTCAAGAACCACTGTCACAGGACAGTGCCTCTCAAACTTGCATGCACCTGCAAATCTTGTTAAAATTAGGCTCTTGTTAAGATGTAGACTCTCCCTCAGTAGGTCTGAAGAAAAGCTTGGAATTCTGTCCTTCCAGCATGTGCCCCAGAAAGACTGACACAGCTGATCTGAGAGCAAGGCCTGCCACAGGACGCTGGACTCCTCCCAGCTGAGCCAATTGCATCTACTAGCTTCTTTGTGCAATATGGTGTTCTCCCAAGTTAGCTGCTTGGATGAGAAGGGTGTTGGTAATGATGGTCACGTCTACCCACTTTCTGCCTCCTCATGTGTCCTGTCAGTGAGTGAAAATGAGGAGAAGCTTTAGAAGGGCAATAATCATGAGTGACACCAGGAATCAAATGTAACCTTGGAAGTGTGTGACATTCTGCAGGGGCATATACATGCAGAGAGCAAGCCCTGTGCACCAGGGAGACAGCTGCCATCAGGCCCACAGGAAGGTGCCGCTGGCCTTCAAAAAGATGCTGCTGTGGCTCAGAAAGCTCTCTAGAGGTTCCAGAGGACCAACCTGCTTCAGTTTTTACCATCTCATCCCCAGACCTGTACTAGCTTTTCTGTGTCATGAAGCAGAGGGGTGGATAAGCACTGAGCCAGTTACTGGGGCCAGAAACCCACTGGGTAAGAGTCATTTTCTACGTTGCAGGCAGAATGAGGTGGGACACGGATTTCCATCACTGATGGACGCCAACAGGGGAAGCAGTCTTTGGTAGATCACTGAAAGCTTGGCTCACCATGTCTGAGCACCTAGAGAGGCTCTAAACAGATTACTTCCACTCTGAATGCTCGGAGACAGGGGCTGTCATGGGGTCCCAACATGGGCCCCCTTCTCTGCCACTTAAGTATTTAACTTCGCTTTTTGTTTTTCCCCCTTCTTGATAAGACATAAAGATGCTGACGCCAGGACACAATCCATCAGGAAGAAAAACCCAACAACCCACAAGATATATCAGGCATGAAAGGGGCCAAGTGCCTCCAGGTCAAAATGGAGAGCCTCTTATATGTAGGTGCAGCTGGAGAGGCAGTCAGCTTACCTGTGGCCCATGGTCCCTGTCCTTACATTCACATGAGGGCTATGTGCCAGGCACATCCTTTGTCAAGGCCCAAGACCACAGATTCTTTCCCCGCCAGGATAGTTTATAAGCTGAAAATTCCAATCTGGCCAAGTAACCTTATGATGGTGCCTTGGAAAGAATGATATTAAAATCTTCCTTTAATATTATTTCCTATAGATCAGATTTATGTACAGGAGATTTTATTATAAGCTACTTAGAGGCCATCTAATATATCCCCTCAGTTTTATCCATGAAGAGATTCGTTATAAGGTCTATCTTGCATACTATCCCTGATCATTTCACAAAAAAGAATCCTACCATGAGCTGACTCCACATGTATGTATAAAGCCTAACCCCACTGGGCACCATTTAGTCAAAAAGAAGACTACAGCTCCTTCTTGCATTTCTTGTCCTAACTTCATCTCTCTAAGCTCTGAGAGAGTCCACTCAGGATTCTTACTTCTCCCTCTTCCTCAGCCTCTTCCCTCGAGGATTTCTACAGCTAGCTCTCAATTCCGTCTCCTCCCACTGCTTTCTGCACTGGGACTTGTACTCATCTATGTTCGAATCTCATTCTTCTAACACCTCATATCCCCCCAACAGTCTGCCTTCTCACCCTTTTCCAAGCCAAGCCTCTGAAACTCAACAAATGTTCTTCAGATTTTCAGCTCTAAGTCTGTCAGTAGCTTTTATGATTGTGGATACATAGGTGTCAATTTTTTGAAATAGTATGATTTTACTTATCCTGTGTTCCAACTGTATGAATAATAAGGTATACAATTACGTATGTGTCCATAGTCATGTTGACTAAAGGAGTGGTTTCCTTTACCACGCCCGCAAAAAAAACATTTGAATCTTGCATGAGACGAACATTAAATGTTTGGCTTAAAATATCTCTACTCCTTGGTACTACCAGAGGATAAAGAGAGGCCTGAAATAATTCAGGAGGGGAGGAGATCAAAATGGGGTGGTAGGAGTGCGCTGGGCTCCCCTTCCTTCACATCGGAACCACAGCTACAGATAGAGCGACTCTCACGGCAATCAACCTGGGACCAGCAGAGCAGCTATTCTCCAAGCCAGGCTGTAAAGAAAGATCCACGCAGAGCCGAGGAGGGAGGGAAGGGAAGCAATCTGCTCAGGACCGCCCCTCACTGCTGGGGGCGCAGAGGAGGGGGAGATATCACGGGCGAAGGGATCCTCTCTGGGGAACTTTGAACCACGTGTCAGGCACCTCAGCCCTTGGGTCTGACATGGGGAAGATGAGCCCGTCTGGCTGACTTGCACACCAGTGGGGTTTCCTGAGGGCTGTCAGAGACTGAGACTCCACTCTTTAGGAGCGCACGCACAGGTCTGCTTGCTCCCAACAGCACAGAGGCGACTGGTCTCAAAACGCCTGGGGACCGCCTCGGGGTGCCCCCTGGGCTCCAGCGCCTCTTGCTCTGCCAGCACTGGTCTCCACTAAGGCAGAGGCCACTGTTGCCAGCGAGAGCATGCACACGCGAGGGCATGGAGCCAGCCTGGACCCTGGCCCTGCTCCGACCGGGGTGGAGGCAACCACTACCAGCTCACGAGCCCCTGCCCACACTCTGGAGGGTGAGTGCCATCGCACCAGGACAGATCCCCTCTGGGGGCGCGGGGGGCGGCGGTCAGCTCAGTGGCGTGGCACCAGCCTCTAACTGAGGGCACACACGGGGAGAAAGTAAAGCCAGCACCGAAATGCAGCCCCAAGGCCCTAGGCTCTGCCCTTGTGCCAAACCAAGATGGAGACTGCCATCACACCCGAGAGAGGCCAGCGCCCTCTGGGGTCCTTGCTCCAGCCCCTTGCCCCCAGCCGCCCCGCCTCCAGCAGAACAGTCACAGTCGCTGAGCCCAGAAGCAGCCCCGCTTGCACCTGCTTCTGGCTCCCGCCCCTCCAACCCCAGCCCTTCCGCCCACCAAGGCCATGACCACCCACACACCCTGGATGGAGACACGCTCACTTCAAAGCCGGCTCTCCGCCAGAGCCAACGGGGCTCTCCCACCAGAGCTGATGGGCTCACTCGTACGACAAGGGAATGCTCCAATACAGGGCTTGACATCAAGACAGAGACGAGCATCTGACTTCACACAGACGAAGAAAGGTAAACAAAATGAGAAGACAAGAGGACTAGGTTTCAAGTGAAACAACAAACAACAAAAAGTGCTAACGAAACAGATAAATAATTTATCTGACAAAGAATTCAAAGAAATAGTCATAAGAATGCTAAACTGGAGAAAAGAATGGATGGACACAAGAAGAATTTCAACAAAGAACTAGAAAATACAGGAAAGAATCAGAGTTGAAAAATGCAATGACTGAAATGAAAAATACACTGGAGCGCTTGAACAGGAGATTACATAGAGCAATGCATAAGCAATCCAGAAGATAGAATGAGGGAAATCACCCAAGCAGAACATCAAAAAGGAAAACAAACTTAAAAAGAAAAAAATGAGAATAGTCTAAGAGACCTGTGGTACTTTATCAATCATACTAACGTTTGCGTCATAGAGTTTCCCAGAAGAAGAGAGAAAAAAAGGTATAAAAACTATTTGATAAAATCATGGTTGAAAACTTCCCAAACCTGAAGAAGGAAACAGATGCCCAGGTACAGAAGCACAGAGAATTCCAAACAAGTTGAACTCAAAGGGACTTAAACCAAGACATATCATGATTAAAACGGACAAGGTTAAAGATAAAAAGAGAAATCTAAAGGCAGCGAGAGAAAAACCGTGCATCACATACAAGGGAACCCGCCTAAGGCTATCAGCTGATTTTTATCGGAACGTTTGTAGTTCAGAAGAGAGTGGCATGATGTAGGTAAAGTGCTTAAAGGAGAAAATTGCAGCCTAGGATACTCCTCCCAGGAAGGTTATCATTCAAAATTGAGGGGGAGAGGTAAAGAGCTTCTCAGACAAGAAAAAATCAAGAGCTCATCACAGTGCTAAACTAGTCTTCTCAGGTGGCTCAGTGGTAAAGAATCCACCTGCCAACATTTGAGATGCCGGAGATGTGGTTTTGATCCTTTGGTAGGGAAAATCCCCTGGAGGAGGAAATGGCAACCCACTCGTGTTCTTGCCTGGAAAATCCCGTGGACAGAGGAGCCTGGCAGGCTACAGTCCATGGGGTCACAGAGTCGGACACGACAGAGTGCACAGAGAGAGAGAGAAATTGATCTTACAAGAACTGTTAAAGGGTGGTCTTTAAATAAAAAAGAAGAGGCTATAGCAAAAGATAGAATTACAGGAAGGGGAAAATCCTACTAGCACAGGCAAATATATAGTAAAGGCTGTGGATCAACCACTGACATAAGATAGCATGAAGCTTAAAAGATAAAAATGTAAAATAAACTGTAACTACAATAAACAGGGAATGGACAGACAAGAAAATATAAAATGTGACATCAAAAACACAAAACATTGAGATGGGGGCGAAAAATGGAGACCCTTTAGAATGTGAATATTCGTTGGAAAAATACTGATGCTGAAGCTGAAGTTCCAATACTTTGGCCACCCGATGTGAATAACTGACACATTAGAAAAAACTCTGATGCTAGGAAAGATCGAAGGTAGGAGGAGAAGGGGATGCCAGAGGATGAGATGGTTGGATGGCATCACCGACTCGCTGGACATGAGTTTGAGTAAGCTCTGGGAGTTGCTGATGGGCAGGGAAGCCTGGCGTGCTGCAGTCCACGGGGTCGCAAAGAGTCGGACATGACTGAGCAACTGAACTGAGTTGAACTTTGGAATGTGTTTGAACTTAAATGACTACCAGTTTAAAATAAATGGATATAGTTATAGATCAACATGTATGAACTCCACAAAAACCACAAGTTAAAAAACTACAATGTATATACAAAAACCAGCTATGCATTGTGAAAACATGGTCAGAGATAAATTCTGAAGACTCAAAGAAATCTAGAGACTGCTGAGCCCCATGAGAATTCGGGACTAAGAACCCATCCTTACCTTCTAGAACCCGACAGAAAAATATGACGGCTGTGATATTCACAGGGTGTGAGTCCCCCCAGAGCTCCGTGGTGTTGGACATGGAGACTCTGACCCAGTGGAAGGAGCCATCTGCCTTCCTTCCACTGAGGAACTTCCCACCACCACCCCCGCTCCTGGTCCCAATGTTTCTCTCCAAGCTGTCGTGTTCTGTTGTTATCTCTTGACTCGAGAAGGAACCTCCAATCCTTGGCACCTGGGGTTGAAGCAGTGAGCTTTTGATTACAGTTAGACTTGAAGTGCTGAGGATTAGTAACAGCATGGATAAACAGTTTTAGATTGCCTCAGAGAGACCCTGGAAGGAACAACTTTGAGAAGTTTACGATGAGCAAGCTCTTGAACATAAGAGAAATAACGTGTTGTTTACCTGAAAACAGATTCATTAAAGGCCCTAAGTGTATACTTCAGAGAAGAGAAGATATTGTGCTTATGTCTATAGACCTAATGTAGAGAAGACCTAACTGGGGAAAAGAGAACTCACATCAAAAATGTAAAACAAGTGGAAGCATCAATGAAAAGAACGGGAAACCTGTAAAGCTAGATAAATCAGGAAGGCTTCACTTAAGTTATTGGATGTAGTATGGATTGACGAGAAATTGAAGAAAGAAGACTGTGCTTAAAAATGCTGAGAGACATGAATTCAAAGGTGGCTGTGGGGGCTGGGTGATCAGGAGCTAGCCACCCTAGAAAATCAGTGTGATGAAGGGGCTACAGGAGGATCTCATGTCATCAGTCTAAAGCCTCTGAGAAGGGGAGTTCCCACAAAATGCAATGATAAGCTATTTAAAGTTGACTGTTAAGGATTTAACTGATGGATGAGGCAGAGTTTGAAAAATAAAGCCTGGAATTGCAAGCTAAAACTGTTGTGGTAATACAAGCCAGGAGTAACAGGGCTCTAGAAGGTCTGACAAGAGGCTAAGCTGAAAAAAGATTGCATTTGGCAACAGATGGGAAGGACAATGAGTTAATGAAGTTTCTGAAGTTTCAAAGTTTATGCAAAGATTTGTGATCATTAAAGATGGAGGTACCAATTGTTGGCTAAATGGAAGTCATTCTAGAAATCTAATGCTACAGTTTCAGTATAATAAACCCCTCTAATAAGCTTACTAAACACTAATCAACATGCCAGTACTTTTCTACCCATGCCAATAAACGGATTTGGTGAAAGGTCACAGAATGGCCCCTGGTTAGGTGAATAGCCATGCTACTATTTCCTCTCTCATTTGATTGATGTGGTCTCTTCATCTTCATCTGCAAAATCTCAAAATTTGTTGATGGACTGTGTGCAGCCTACAAACACATGCCAAGAGCCACAGCCATCAGTGGTTCACAGGAAATGTTCAGAGCCATAGGAGGCAAACTGCCCCTTTGGTCAGCTGGCCAGCTGTAAGCCAAGCCCCAAGCAGGACAGCAGAATGTCCCCTCCTGTGCTTGCAGCAGTGCTGGTGGGTTTCAGAGCTCCTCAGGTACATCATCTCACCTGTGGAAAAGTTTCCTCAACTCTGCACTGTCCCAGGTCAGGGCGGATGTCTGCCCACAGGAGAATACCCATTAGGGAAGCCCTGAAGGCTAAGATCCCTTTCTGTTCTCGTTTGCGCAGGTGACACAATGCAACCGAGGAAGAAGAGGAAGTGATCAGACAGTTTTCCAAGAACTAAGAAGGAAGAAAACATGAGAATTTTTCCCATCTTTTTTTTTGTTTTTTCCTGGTAGGGAGAGGTGGTAGAGCAACGTAGGAAAGTAGAAAGGATAGGGAATGATATATAAATTTTAACAGAGGGTAATGAAGGTAGGGGATTAATTTGAGGACTTTAGGCTTTTTGGAATGTTTACCCCAAAACAATTCCTGCTCTCTCAGAATTTGTTACCTCTGTCTGACCTCTGGGGAGGATGGTCTGTGGTCAACATCTTGCCAAAGGTCAAAGAAACTCGTATAAATGCGGTGTCAGAGAATGTTTAGAGAAATGCAGTGTCAGAGAATGTTTAAGGAGAAAGGAACTTAGGGTCATCCACAGTCTTCACAGAGAAGGATCCTGAGGACCTGGATGGGAGGTTAACCTCATGCAGCCAAAACTTTAGTGTCAGAACCAAGACAACCACTTTTATCTCCCAGACCTACCTGCCAACTCCCAGTTCTGGCCCATTTCTGAATAATTTCAATTTTCCTCAAAAGAAGCACTGTCATAAGCTAGTTATTTTCATGGATTTCTCATCTTTATTTTTCCCCCCCTCCATAAATGGAAATGTAGGAAGATGGCTGCTGCTAGAAAAATTAACTGGGGCAATGAGAAAATAAGTTATAAAAATATTGGGAAATCTGTCCCTTTGTGAGCAAGCATTTGGGGCAAGTAAACACGGAACACAGGGATGTAGTTAGAATCTCTTACATGGGAATACTGAATGATTCATCAAATAAATGTACATTTTACTTGGGAAATAATCTGTATGGGAAGTGCTGTGACTGTGAGGACTGCTGAGACTGCTTCCGCACGAAGCACTTTGCCGAGCTGTTACTGTTGCTCAGTCGCTTAGTCGTGTCCAACTCTTTGTGACCCCACGGACTGCAGCACGTCAGGCCTCCCGGTCCTTCACCATCTCCAGGAGTTTGCTCAGACCCATGTCCAGGGATTGAGTCAGGGATGCCATCAGACTCATCTCGTGGCGGAGTTAGGTTATGGTTTTAAAAAGCTGATCGTCAGCTGATTAACGAAAATGTTCATAAACCTGCTTTAATTTTCCTAGAGAATTTTTCTGGGTCTTTATTTTCAGACACATTTTTATAAAGAACACACATGATTAGTGGCAGGTAAACATTTTCAAGTCCATCGGTAACGCCATCAGACCCATGTGGGTTGGGTGAATTGTACTTGGGTTTTCCAATCTAACATGATACAGGAGAAATAACGGTTAAAATGAACAGCAAGGGTGGTCTGATAGACTTGGGAAAGAGAGCAGAATGTTCCGATAGGGCAGGGAGTCCAGGGGAGGACCAGGAGAGGCGCCGAGAGACCTGCCGGGTCTCCACTCCCCTTCGGGTACACAAACACGAGCCTCGAGTCTTTGGCTCTGAAGCTGGGAACACCACCTCCTTTCCCCGCACCAGCTGCTTCTTGACTGCGCACACACCTGGACTCAGCGGGGGCCCAGACGCAGTTGTCGTCGTGGAAATTCTCCAAAGGTGAAGCCCACAGGAGATCACCCAAATTCTCCACACCCCCCGACTGACTCGGGCTGCGTATTTCTCAGAGTCATAGTAAGCTGCTGGCTGGGATGAGCCTGCAGATTTCTATTTGTGACTTCACTGTCCCCAGGACCAAATTAAACTCTGCTAGCTGCATGACTGGCCACCGGGCAGTAGCTATTCCAGCCCTAGAAATACCTCAAGCATTCCCCGCTGAGCACAGACGTAATCACACAGTACTTCCTTGGTGCTGCTGTGGCTGAAGAAAGGAGAAGCTTCAGAACACCCGTCATGATCACTGATTAAATGTTCATTGAAAGGGAGATAGTATCAGCCGCCTACATAAAGCTGTGTTAGACCCTTAGTGGTTAGAGAACAATACAAACGAAATGATAACGATGAGAAAACTGGCAATAATATTTGTACAGTGTCATCAACTCAGAGCCACTCTCACCTCCAAGACCTCATTTTATCTTGGCTGGTGTCCGGTCGTTCGGTCGCGTCCGACTGTTGGCGACCGTGGACTGCAGCGCACGAGGCTTCCCTGTCCTTCACCACCTCCCAGAGCTGGCTCGGGCTCATGGACTGGTCCGAACCTGTGCTTACATTCTGGAGTTGCTATCTCATGTGGGACACCAATTCTGAGTCTGGGGAGAAGACTTACCTTGTTTGCCTAAACAACACAGTAGCCCCATCCTCCCTGCGAATGGGTCATTCGTTTCTCAAGCTATTTTTGGCTCCTCTGCACCTACTTGCTTGCAATACTTGTCATTACAGGAAGTCAGTTTCATATACTGTAATCCCCAAACACGTGGGGCCGGCATGTGGAGAGTGTGGGGTGTGGGGGAAGGGAGGTTGAGGAAAGAGTGAGGAGGCCAGTCTCCCAGAAGGCTGCCTGGCTGAGCACTGAGCCCATCCCAAGTCTGGGTGCCCCCACCCCAAGGGCACAGGTGTCAGAAACCTGAGTCCATATCCAGACTTTATTTTCCATCCTCATGTAGCTGATGGCTCCTTTTTTTTTTTTTTAATAAGAGCGTTTGAGTAGGCAGCAAAGCCAGCCAGAACTGTTTATTTATAGCAGTGGATTTTCAATGCTGTATAAATTAGAAATCATTGCTGAATGAGGCCCGCGCCCACTCACACACGCAGGGCCGCTATCTGAGAGTCCTTTCACACAGTTTGACTGTACACAGTCTAAAACGGGAGAAAATGACATGCTCCGAGTCAAATGACGGAGTCACAGCTAAACTGCAAAGCAGAAAACCAGCAATTATTTTTCTCCAGCACAATATGGGGAGGACGACAGGTGCAATTATCCAATATTATTTAACAGCACCGGTTTGTGGTGTGGGGAGAAAATAAAGGTTTCTGTGTCGAGAGAAAAAAAGAAAAAGGGAAAGAACTTGCCTCCAGCTCCTGTTTCTGTGGATTAAGCTGTGTTATGTAAATTGAAACTGGCCTGGATTCCAGAAAAGGAAGGAAGAAGTACCTGGCTCCCTCGGCCTGGCTCCCCGGACGCTCCCCTCTTGCGTCACCAGGGACTCTTGAGAAAGGCCCTTTCCTGGGGATCCTGAGCCGCCTTCTCAGAGGCAGTGGCTCCAGGTAAGACTGCGTGGAAGGCTAAGCTTCCTGAACTCCTGCCCCTTAGAGGGAAAGCGTCTCTAGCGATGATTCCTCCACCCTCAACCGAATTAAGATGCAGTGAAAGAGCAGGCAGACCACAGGAATCATTTTCGCTCCCTTAATCAGACCTCCAGGATTTTGTCCTTCAGCACACTTTTATTTCCACTCGCAAGCCTTTCCTTTCTTGGCCAGCCTACCTGGATAGGTTGGATGGCATCGTCGACTCAATGGACACGCGTTTGAGCAAACTCTGGGGAATGGTGAAGGACAGGGAAGCCTGGCGTGCTGCAGTCCATGGGGTCGCAAAGAGTCGGGCATGGCTGAGTCACTGAACAACAGCAAACCTGGAAAGACCGCCCTTCTTCCGGCTTCTATCAAATAAGCTGTCCTTCGTGGCTTCCGACTCTCTCTGAGTGTCACTTAGTTCCAGAAAGTGTTCTCTTGCCGGTCCAGGGCAGTGGGCTCTTCCTCTGAACTCCCACCGCAGGCCCCACCCCGCCTTCTACTGCTCTCCTTCTCACCTCTCCCTCTTGGATTCTGTTTCCATAACAAGATGGAATGCTGAAAATAACAGAAGCATCAGAACCCGGTCAGACCTGAATTTAAATCCTGACTCCACCACTCAGTATTTATATAGAACCTGGGGAAAACAGTTTACTTTTCTGAGTCTTGGTTCCTTAAAATCATGTGATAATCCCAATCAAATAAAATGACTTAAAGTGATGCATGCAAGCGTTTGGCATCCAAGGTTCTCTCCTCATTCCACTTCGCTTAACTGCAAACTCCTGGAGCCCAGGTAGTTGTCTGTCTCCCCCGTAATGCCTAACTATACCACGAGAAAGTACTGAAAATACATGCAGACTCACTTGAGGATTATTTATAACTTCCAAATTTTACAGGCCTAATCACCAAATAGCTTCCTCCTTTTCCAGGTGAATCACCAAATAGCTTCCTCCTTTTCCAGAAGCTGAGAGTCCCAGCACGGGTTTCACTGTTTCATTGAAGATACTTTCTCCATCTTAAGTCCCAGAATCTTCCTGACAATGATGATCAAATTTTCACATGATACAGCAGTGGAAGGCATATGGATAGAATGGGATTTAGGATGAGTAAATTTTTATAAAGAAACAAAAAGAAAGATGAGGGAAGGCCTGAAGAATAAACATTGCATACGGATGACTCTCCAGATTGGGCTATCAGAATGACACTGATTAACCCAAGGAGAGCCCATAGGACACTAGGATTCAAGTCAGGGAGATTTACCTTTAAAAGGTGGGAGGGAGGGCATCGAAAATAAATCATGCTTAGCTCTGAATTTATTTTCCTTTAGGTGCCTGCCTACCTCTTCCTTAAAGATGATACCCGCTGTCATTGAGGCTTGGTCTAAGTTAACTCTTACTTCATCATAACTAAGACTTCTTCAGTCACTCCGTGGTATGAGTTTTCAGGGACCTCGGAAAGGGGACTCTGCCACCCCAAATATCTTGCCAATGGAAAAAAAACCTCCTTCACTAGAAATTAAAACTTTTCATTTTACATGGAGAGACATATTGAACTTAAACACTTATGAGGCCTTCCCTCGTGGCTCAGATGGTAAGGAATCTGCCTGCAATGCAGAAGACCCATGTTTGATCCCCGGGTCAGGAAGATCCCCTGGAGAAGGAAATGGCAACCCGTTCCAGTATTCTTGCCTGGAAAATTCCATGGACAGAGGAGCCTGGCAGGCTACAGGCCATGGGGTCACAAAGAGTCAGATACAACTGAGCAACTAACACTTTCACTTCTTAAGAGAGAGGTAACCTATTGACTTACACTCATCCATGTCCAAGTATCAATGAAGGATATTTGATGATTTAAAAGTAAGTTTTAATATGGCAAGAGGCATGCTTGGAAGAATAAAAATGGGGATATTGTAAGAAAAGGAGTGGTACAGAAAGAGTCAGCTACAGACTCAGAGGACAAACCTTACTAGTCCACAATGTTTTACCATGTGGCTGCCAAGCAATGACTAGCTATGTGTGCCGTGATGCTCACCCCTCCTTCCGAGAGCTAATCTATAGTTGGAGTACCCCCAAATAGAATAGACAGTGATCTTAGCCACTGATGGGTCAGAAAACCTCTGCATCCCTTTGAGGAAGCACGGCTGTGACCTACCACACTTGATGATTCCAGTCTTGCCCAACTGGCTGCACTACAAGAATTTAAACTTGCTTTATGACTGGGGAGAGAAGTTACTGTCAACATTCTTAAGAAGAGAGGAGACAGCAAAAGGACAAAAAGGGATCCCACTGGGTCCTGAAGCAATGCTGATGCCTTCAGAAATGCATTTTACAGCATGACCCAGTCGAAACACACACACACACACACAAAACAGACTTCTAATATGTGTGATAGACCAACTTATTTTCTATCTTATTATTTTCTATTATTCGAAAGATTTTGTGATAATTCAATTAATTTCTTAATACAATAGCAATAGGGCTGCAACCAATAAGTTGAACAACTCTGTACTCCATCATATTGTTGGATTCATTCACTCACTGAACGAGTAATTATAAAGTGCCTACTATGTGTATGAAAGTGAAGGTGTTAGTCACTCAGTCGACATGTCCGGCTCCTTGCGACTCCACAGACTGTAGCCTGCCAGGCTCCTCCGTCCGTGGGATTCTCCAGGCACGATTACTGGAGTGGGTAGCCATTCCCTTCTCCAGATCTTCCCAACCCAGGGACTGAATCCAGGTCATCCGCACTGCAGGCAGATTCTTCACCATCTGAGCCACCAGGGACACTGAGTGTATGGGCCTGGCCTTGTGCACGCCGTGGCCTGAGGACAGGAACGTGGTGGCCGTCATTGCATTAGGGTTTGGGGTGTGCAGCCTTTTATCTTGCTGCACCCCTGGGGATACAGAACCAAGCCTTGTTTTTCCAGTTCAGTCTGTTAGCAGCTGCTCTGCCAGGCTCAGCTCCTCTGAGATGCTGACAGGAAGAAGAGAAAAAACACTTCCACTGCGAGAGCTTACAAAACCTTCCGCTGAGGCTTAAGTCTGGCCTGAGCCAATATATTTGGTTACACTTTGGGGATTTGTTTTCACTCAACACTTAATTTTATTAAGATTCAAATGATGAAGTTAGATGACGCAGAGTTAGGAAAACAAATACTATACGACTTCTACCTTGCCAGGAATCTGGTACAGGATTCTGAGAACTCTCAATCTAGGCATGTTTTATTCCATTTGAAAAGTTTTCTAACTAAATTCTAAAATGTACTCGTTGGACATTTTATGTACATGCATTAATGCAACTTTGCCAATTTTTAAAACCATGGGGTTAAATAAAGCTCTTTTTACTGTGAAATAAATTGCGTTGGCACTGCCTGAATTTTCCTCTGCAGACTTCCTGACATCGTGAACTTCCAGTGCCCTTATATCACCAAACCAAAAGGAAGAGGCCAAGAGCTCTATCTGCACCCAGTTCAGTCATAGCTGCCTTGCTCATCAGTGTGGGTAAACCTCACATTAAGGGAAAGAAAAGATGGGTTGAAAAATATTCTTCCCAGTTACAAATGAACCTCTCTTGGGCCCACCTTAGACCCATATTACAGGGTCCATATTAGACCGTAGGCATGGAATGAATATAGGGGTTACTTGTGTGGTCGCATCACTAATGATGAAGGGAGACTTTGCTATCATTCTAGTGGGTTTAATGAAAAGGCTATGTGCTCATTCTATAGCTGCGCGTTGGGACAGAGATTGAGATCACAACTCTAGAACCAGATGTCCGAGGTTGAAAGCCAGCAAAGTCTAAGCTGTTTGTGTGTGCATGTGTTTATGTGTGTGTTACAAGAGTTGTGCTTGTGCACCTGAGATTCAAGGGCAGCAAGCCCCTCTCCCCCGGTTGCTGGGTGGAGGTGCCCAGGGCAGGCAGCAATTCAACATTTCCTTATTGCCTTCCTGCCTCTCCCCTTTCCCCCTCTACACGAATCACTCATTATTTCGTGCATCTCTCACACAGTCACCCTTGAAGACCCTCCCAGGGCTAGTGGTCTCGGCCCCTAGCATAGAATGTCATCAGATAGGTCATTTATCCAGTATCTAAACAATCCTACTTAACATTTAGCTAAAACAAGAAGGGGATGACAGAGGATGAGACAGTTGGATGGCATCACCAACACGATGGACATGAGTTTGAGTAAGCTCCAGGAGTTGGTGATGGACAGGGAGGCCTGGCATGCTGCAGTCCATGGGGTTGCAAAGAGTCAGACATGACTGAGCAATTGAACTGAACTGAACTACCATTTCAAATTTTAATTGTATTTACAGTATAGATTCATTTACAGTTGCCATAACCCAGAAGTACTATATCACTTACTGAATTAGTTTCCTAGGGTTACCATAACAAAGGACCACAAAGCAGGCCGACTAAAAACAGCAGAAGTATATCCACTCCGAGTCCCAGAGGCTAACAGTCTGAAATCAAGGTGTTAGCAGCACCACGCACCCTCGGAAGGCTCCAGGGAAGAATTCCCCCTTCTGAGGGCTTTTGATGATCCTCGGCTTGTGGCCACAACACTCCAATCTCTTCTTCCAGCTTCAAGTGGCATTCTACTTTGTGCCTCTTTGTGTCTCTTACCTTAGAGGAAATCTGGAATCTGGGTCCAAATTTCCCTCTCGTTTCTTGTGTAAAGACAGCAGTCATTGGTTTTAGGGCTCACCCTAAGTCCAGGATGATTCCATTTTGAGACACTTAACTGGTCACATCTACAAAGACCCTATTTCCTAATAAGGTCACATTGTGAACTGCCAAGTGCACATTAATATTGGAGGGATGCTGTTCAACCCAACACGTTATCCCTGTTTTACAAATGAGAGAACTGAGGGGCACAAGTCATTGGACATCAAATTTTAGCTTTTAATTTCTCTCTCTTGTCTGTCTTAAGCCAAGCAGTCACCAATAGTTTATACATCTATTGAGTGCTCACTATAAAAATGGCCATTTACTATGCATTATCATCTAGTCTATTGATGCTTTTGAACTGTGGTGTTGGAGAAGACTCTTGAGAGTCCCTTGGACAGCAAGGAGATCCAACCAGTCCATCCTAATGGAAATCAAACCTGAATATTCATTTGAAGGACTGATGCTGAAGCTGAAACTCCAATACTTTGGCTACCTGATGTGAAGAATCGACTCATTGGAAAAGATCCTGATTCTGGGAAAGGTTGAAGGTGGGAGGAGAAGGGGACGACAGAGGATGAGATGGTTGGACGGCATCACTGACACGATGGACATGAGTTTGAGTAAACTCCGGGAGTTGGTGATGGACAGGGAAGCCTGGCGTGCTGCAGTCCATGGGGTCACTAAGAGTCGGACATGACTGAGCAACTGAACTAAACTGATCTCTCTAGTCCTTCCCTGTCTGAAGGGCAGACATTATTATCCCAATGTTAAGGATAAAGAAACAGGCTCAGTGAGGTTGACAAATATGACCAAGAAAGAAAGTTACCCCAGAAAAATGCAGCTCAAGCCCAGTCTGGTCAGCTCGGATGCCTCCTTTTCTTTACACCATGTAACTTCTACCAAATCTTGCTTCTGTTTCCTTCATGATGTCTTTCCTTCATGATCAGTCCTTCCTGCTGACTCCTCAAGATCATTTTATGCCCTCTGATACGACTTGGGAAGGTACAGGCCCCAGGAAAATCACATTATGGTGGAAAACTCTCTTTTCAGAGCCCGAGCAGCTCAAATGGCCATGCAAATGGCTCACATGGACATTGTAGGGAGCCTCATACAATGTGGGGAGGTGGAGAAGGAAATACAGCTGACCCTTGAACAATGCAGGGGTTAAGAGTGACAACCCCACACACAGTGGAGAATCTGTGTATCTTGCATAGTCAGCCTTCTGTATCCGAGGTTCCTCTGTGCTCACAATTCCACACCCATAGATTTAACCAACCGCAGATCATGCGGTACTATGGCATTCACTACAGAAAAAAAAAGAAATCCATGTAAAAGTGGACGTGTGCAGTTCAGATTTGTGTTACTCAAGGTCAACTGTAGTGCAGAGAGCTACTGGAGCTGTATGCAGAAGAGCTTTTCAGTCTTGCCTGCATATTTGGAGTCACCTGGGAAGCTTATAAAAATACTTTTGTCCAGATCCCTCCTCCAGAAATTCCAAATTGTTCTAGGCTTTGGATTAGACATTGGGAATTTTAAAAGCACTTCTAGGTCATTCCAACGGGCAGCCAAAGTTGGAAGCACGGATGTACGGGAATTCTGTTTGAATATTATTTGGAAGTGGCAGCAGCTGAGGCCTAATTGAATATAGTAGGTTTTGATTGCTTTAAACATCACTTGGGAGAGCCCCCGCCTTCTGTCCTCGCTGCCTTCTGAGGCCCTGCCGTCCTAGTTCCTGGCAGATCGGGAGGCTTCATTGATGGTCTGCTCCGTTTGGATGCAGTATCGGAGGTGACTCGGCAGAGCGCAGGGCCAGCCTCTGAGTGGGTCCTCTCCAGAACTTTCTGGTGGGGTCTTTTCACAACTGCCTTGTAGATCTCAGTGTGGTTCCCTAGCAGAGACAAAGCCTGACGGCTAGAAGCCCGTGGAGGCTCCCGTCGGGAACTCAGCCGGCAATCAGGCTTTAGATCTGAACCGCAGCACTGGCTCGCCTGGATCTCCAGCCTGCAGGCCCACCCTGCAGATTTTGGACCTGCCAACCTCCATGACAGCTGAGCCAACCTCAATGAAACCTCTCTCTCTCTTTCTCTCTCCACCCACCCACCCTCCCAGAGACACACATACCCACCCACCCACCCAGACACACACCCAGACACACACACACACACACACAGACACACACCCAGACACAGTCACATCCACCCCCGCACACCCCCACCATTGGTTCTGCATCTCTGGAGATCCCTGGCTAACACACTCCTCTCTCTTCCCCTCCCCGGCCTCACTTCGTCCCTCCCTGTCTGTGCCCCCCCTTCCCAGGCCCCGCTCCATGCCTGCCCCTCATTCACTCACCCACCTCTGATGACGCCTGCAGCCCCTGTGACTCACAGGCCTATAATAAGCCCTCAGCTTCGGTTTGACAAATTCTCTCTCCTCTCTTCATTCAAGAGTCTCCTCAAATCCCACATCATCCAATCAAGGAAACAACAGTCTGTCCTTCCTCGGATGAGTTCATTCAGTAGAACAGATTTCAGAAAAAAACCTAATGCATGAATGTTGCTTTGAAAATTGAATTCTGAGACTGTTCCACACATGACCATAACAGGCCTTAGTGTTTCAAAGTTCTCTGCTTTAGGGGCCGGCTGCAAGGGGCTGGGTGTGGACCGCAGAGATTCATCCTTGGCACATCTTCACACGTGCTAGTGGTGCTCATGGGGTCTTGGGTGTGACTTCCCGACTGAGGTGCTAAAAGCCACTGCCCCCCATGGCTACAGATTTTATAACCAACCTCACCCTACCTCTGTTCATGTGGCACTGCTTCCCAGTGCACTGGGTCAGAAGGAGTAGAGTGGTCAGGACAGATCCACAGCATATGTTCTCCTGCCCTCTTTCTGGGGGCAAAGCCCATTCTTACACAGTTCAGTTCAGCCACTCAGTCATGTCCGACTCTGTGCGACCCCATGAATTGCAGCACGCCAGGCCTCCCTGTCCATCACCAACTCCTGGAGTTTACACAAATTCATGTCCATTGAGTAAAGGAGTAAAGAGGTCAGGAAAAATCCATAAGCATGTGTTCTCCTGCTTTCCTTCTGGAGGCAAAGCTCATTCTTACACAAGTTCAACACAAATGATCAGTATGTTACAATCACTCTGGTGCCTCGTCAGCCCCACCTGTGCTTTACCTGCAGACCATTCCACAGTCAGAGGCCATTAGTATCTGAGATGAGAAGAATGAAGGGAAAGTGAAAGTTTCTCAGTCGTGTCTGACTCTTTGTGACCCCATGGACCATACAGTCTATGGAATTCTCCAGGCCCGAACACTGGATTGGGTAGCCCTTCCCTTCTCCAGGGGATCTTCCCAACCCAGGGATCAAACCCAGGTCTCCCACATTGCAGGCAGATTCTTTACCAGCTGAGCCACAGGGAAGCCCGAGATGAGAAGAGTAGCTGTGGCCACACCATGGCAGTTATTGCAGAAGCTCTGCAAGGGTCTCATCATGGCCCCCTGCATGGTGGATGATGGAGGGCTGGGGGGGCAGCATCCCTCCCTTTCCTACTGAACGTGCAGAGGGGCCTTGTGGTGGCACCGCAGCTGCCATCACACCACATACTCAGCAGGCATTGCAGGAGCTCATTGCAGGGGCTACTGAACACACTGCTCCACCAACGAGGTGCACTTTCAAAGACTCCTAAATGGTCTGGGGAGACGAATCCTTGGGTAGCCAGGGGATAAAGAAAACACGAGGTAAGGGCATAGCAACCCACTCCAGTATTCTTGCCGGGAGAACCTTATAGACAGGGGAGCCTGGTGAGCTACAGTCCAGAGGAATGCAGAGTCGGACACAAACTGAAGCGACTTAGCACACACACACGCACGCAAGCTCATACTATTGAGGCTGGTCTGAAAGATGATGAACTTCACAGGTAAGCAAATTCAGTGAGCCCACAGCATTTACCATCTTGGGTGACTCATTCAATCTTTCAGATCTGGGTTTCCTCCTGTATAAATTGAGAGAGCAATACTTATTTTGTGTTAGAGTTACTTTAGGGATGGACTTTAATAATGAAACTAGAACACAGCCCAGTGTGTGGCCCCCAATAAACTTCCATTTCCTTCTCTGCTCTCTTAACTCAAAGGCTCTATTAATCCAATGAGGGGTTAATAATGGGGGCACCAGGGGTCAGAACATTTTAATGGGAGGGACACTAACTTATAACCTGCACACTTTCACAAAATCAACAAAAGGGTCCCGATCATTCCCTGACTGAAAAATACAAATAAGAGACCATTACAAATGATCCAACAATATAAAAATCAGAGAAGGCAATGAAAACTGTAAATGCCAACCCAGCAATCCTAGTTTTAGACTCCTCTAAGTCTTGACAAAGGACTGAAATTTTAGCGAACATCACCACTTCAAGCCCCATTGTAACTCTCCTCTTCCTTCCACGCAACACAGGGGGATACCTCCGAAGTGGCCCTTGCATTATCATAGGGCGTTAGAGATAAAATCACTTTTCAACTAACAAAAGGCAACGAGGCCGTCCTGGACATTCAGAGGCAGAGGGTTTAAAGCACTTTGGCTAGTTTCACTTCTCTCATCTTGTAATAAGACAACTTGGCAGGATGTCTTTGCAGTGGTCGTGTCCAGCTAATGGAGTGGGAAACCGTGCATCCTCCTCTGGTCTTCAGATGCACTTTTGTCTATCTCATGAATAGTTCTAGGCTTGCAATTAAATGTAATGATGAGAGCCCTCTGGTGGCTAAATTCACTCTTCCCTGTTCTTGGAGATACTAAATTCTCTTATGTTTTGAAAGTCCTATGAGTTATTCTCATTAGCAACTTGCTGCATGAACTTCATCGTTTCTCTACCTGTGTCCCCTCCCCCTCCAATAAAGAGATGATGAGGTATTTTATTTTCAACTTATCTGATGCTCTCACTCTGCAAATACCTGGGCAGATATTTAATCCTTCTGAAAAGATAAAAAACATTTTAAGAAATTAATTTTCAGACATTTGTCTAACATATCTATTGAGCATCTATAGCAAGTCAGACACCACATGATATACTACAAGAGATACAAGGAAATTTAAAATATAATCCCTAACTGCAAGGAGCTTATTGAACAGTACAGAAAATAATAACAACCAAGGCTCCGGCTGGCCCCTGGCATGTGGAATCTTATTTCCTGGACCAGGGATCAAACCCATGTTGTCTGCATTCCAAGGTGGATTCTTAACCACTGGACGACCAGGGAAGTCCCTGGACATTTTTATCTTCTTAGGCCTAAAGGAGAAGACGGCAACAGAGGATAAGATGGTTGGATAGCATCGCTGACTCAATGGACATGTGTGTGAGCACAGGAGATGGTGAAGGACCAGGAAGTCTGGCTTGCTATAGTCCATGGGGTCACAAAGTATCAGATTTGATTGAGCCATTGAACAAAAACAACAAAGTTATGTTTGGCCTCAGGTCAAATGACAGGGAGGGAACACAGCCCTGCCCATGAACAGAAAATTGGATTCAAGATTTACTGAGCATGGCCCCGCCCATCAGAACAAAACCCAGTTGACCCCTCATTTAGTCTCTCTCAACAGGAAATTTCCATAAGCCTCTTATCCATCAGAGGGCAGAGAGTATGAAAACCACAATCACAGAAAACTAATCGAACTGATCACATGGACCACAGCCTTGTTTAACTCAATGAAATTATGAGCCATGCCATGTATGGCCACCCGTGACAGACGGGTCATGGTAAAGAGTTCCGACAAAATGTGGTCCATTGGAGAAGGGAATGGCAAACCACTTCAGTATTCTTACCTTAAGAACCCCATGAACAGTGGGAAAAGGCAAAAAGATGGGACACTGAAATATGAACTCCCTAGGTCAGTAGGTGCTCAATATGCTACTGGAGATCAGTGGAAAAATAACTCCAGAAAGAATGAAGAGATGGAGCCAAAGCAGAAACAATACCCAGTTGTGGGTGTGACTGATGATGAAAGTAAAATTCCATGCTATAAAGAGCAATGCTGCATAGGAACCCAGAATGTTAGGTCCATGAATCAAGGCAAATTGAAAGTGGTCAAACAGAGATGGCAAGAGTGAACATCAACATCTTAGGAATCAGTGAACTAAGATGGACTGGAATGGGTGAATTTAACTCAGATGACCATTATATCTACTACTGTGCACAAGAATCCCTTAGAAGAAATGGAGTAGCCCTCACAGCCAACAAAAGAGTCTGAAATGCAGTACTTGGATGCAATCTCAAAAACAAAAAAATTATCTCTGTTCGTTTCCAAGTCAAACCATTCAACATCACAGTAATCCAAGTCTATGCCCCGACCAGTAATGCTGAAGAAGCTGAGGTTGAATGGTTCTATGAAGAGCTACAAGACCTTCTAGAACTAACACCCAAAAAAGATGTCCTTTTCATTATAGAACTAGAATGCAAAAGTGAGAAGTCAAGAGATACCTCAAGTAACAGGCAAATTTGGCCTTGAAGTACAGAATAAAGCAGGGCAAAGACTAACAGAGTTTTGCCAAGAGAACGCACTGGTCATAGCAAACAACCTCTTCCAGCAACACAAGAGAAAACTCTACACATGGACATCACCAGACAGTCAATACCGAAATCAGATAGATTATATTCTTTGCAGCCAAAGATGGAAAAGCTCTATACAGTCAGCAAAAAAAAAAAGACTGGGAGCTGACTGTGGCTCAGATCATGAACTCTTTATTGCCAAAATCAGACTGAAATTGAAGAAAGTAGGGAAAACCACTAGACCATTCAGGTATGACCTAAATCAAATCCCTTACAATTATACAGTCAAAGTGACAAGTAGACTCAAGGGATTTGATCTGGTAGAAGAGTGCCTGAAGAACTATGGATGGAAGTTCATGACATTGTACAGGAGGCAGTAATGAAGACCATCCCCAAGAAAAAGAAATGCAAAAAGGCAAATTGGTTGTCTGAGAAGACCTTACAAATAGCTGAGAAAAGAGAAGTGAAAGGCAAAGGAGAAAAGGAGAGAGATATACCCATTTGAATGCAGAGTTCCAAAGAAGATCAAGGAGAGATAAGAAAGCCTTCCTCAGTAATCAATGCAAGGAAATAGAGAAAACAATAGAATGGGAAAGACTAGAGATCTCTTCAAGAAAATTAGAGATACCAAGGGAACATTTCATGCAAAGATGGGTCCAATAAAGGACAGAGACTGTATGGACCGAACAGAAGAAGATATTAAGAAGAGGTGGCAAGAATACACAGAAGAGCTATACAAAAAAGATCTTCATGACCCAGATAACCATGATGGTATGATTACTCACCTAGAGCCAGACATCCTGGAATGCGAAGTCAAGTGGGCCTTAGGAAGCTTCACTGTGAACAAAGCTAGTGGAGGTCATGGAATTCCAGTTGAGCTATTTCAAATCCTAAAAGTTGATGCTGTGAAAGTGCTGCACTGAATATGCCAGCAAATTTGGACAAACCAACAGTGGCCACAGGACTGGAAAAGGTCAGTTTTCATTCCAATCCCAAAGAAAGGCAATACCAAAGAATGTTCAAACTACTGCACAATTTCACCCATCTCACACGCTAGCAAAATAATACTCAAAATTCTCCAAGTCAGGCTTCAACAGTATGTGAACTATGAAGTCCCAGATGTTCAAGCTGGATTTAGAAAAGGCAGAGAAACCAGAGGTCAAATTTCCAACATCCACTGGACCATTGAAAAAGCAAGAAATTTCCAGAAGAACATCTACTTCTGCCTCATTGACTATGCCAAAGCCTTTGACTGTGTGGATCACAACAAACTGTGGAAAATTCTTCAAGAGATGGGGTTATGAGACCAGCTGACCTGCCTCCTGAAAATCTGTATTCAGATTTAGTTAGAATTGGACATGGAACAATAGATTGGTTCCAAATAGGGAAAGGAGTACGTCAAGGCTATATAATGTCACCCTGCTTATTTAACTTATATGCAGAGTATATCATGTGAAATTCCAGGCTGTATGAAGCACAAGCTGGAATCAAGATTTCTGGGAGAAATATCAATAACCTCAGATGTGCAGATGACTCCACCCTTATGGCAGAAAGTGAAGAAAAACTAAAGAGCCTCTTGATGAAAGTGAAAGAGAGTAAAAAAGTTGGCTTAAAATTCAACATTCAGAAAACAAAGATCATGGCATCCAGTCCCATCACTTCATGGCATATCGATGGGGAAACAATGGAAACAGTGAGAGACCTTATTTTGGGGGGCTCCAAAATCACTGCAGATGGTGACTGAAGCCATGAAATTAAAAGACGCTTACTCCTTGGAAGAAAAGTTATGACCAACCTAGACAGCATATTAAAAAGCAGAGACATTACTTTGTCAACAAAGGTCTGTCTAGTCAAAGCTATGGTTTTTCCAGTAGTCATGTATGAATGTGACAGTTGGACTATAAGGAAAGCTGAGTGCCAAAGACTTGATGCTTTTGAACTGTGGTATTGGAGAAGACTCATGAGAGTCCCTTGGACTGCAAGAGATCCAACCAGTCCATCCTAAAGGAAATCAGTCCTGAATATTCATTTGAAGGACTAATGCTGAAGCTGAAGCTTCAGTCCTTTGGCGAAGAGCTGACTCATTTGAAAAGACCCTGATGCTGAGAAAGATTGTAGGCAGGAGGAGAAGGGGATGGCAGAGGATGAGATGGTTGGATGGCATCACCGACTCAATGGACATGAGTTTGAGTAAGCTCTGGGAGTTGGTGATGGACAGGGAGGCCTGGCGTGCTGCAGCCCATGGGGTCGCAAAGAATCGGACACGCTGAGCGACGGAACTGAACTAACAGAAAATAATAGGCTTTAGTTTTTTTAAACTGTGATTTTCCCATAAAACATAATCATCTTATCAAATACACGTATTTTCCTCTACGAGATAAACTCTTCGGTGTTCTCTTTTTCTGCTCACTTGGGCGCCTGCAGCAGGAATGTGAGCAGCATCCTGGACACTTCCTTATTCCCCTCGCCTTTCCAATTACTCATCAGGTCCTGCAATTCCACTTCTCTTTGTTTCTGTTGAGCCCAGCCTAGCTCAGGGCACCATGATTTGAGGTTATTCCTATATATATTTTTTAATATTTTAATTACTTAGGAGTGATTAAATCATGTACATATTATAAAGTTCAAAAAGTACAATGAGAATGCATAAAAAGTAGGTCTCTTTCATACCCTTAGTTCCCTAACTACCGAGTTTCCCTCTATGAAAGCAAACGACAATCCCAATCTCTTCCATGTGATTCTACAGATACAATATTCATGTACAAGCATATACATTTTTTTGCATATACATATTTTATCACAAGTAGTGACATTGTGTTCTGCACCTTGCTTTCACATCTTCCACACATTCTGGAGAAAATCTTCAATATGTGTAAAGAGGGCTGCCTTATTCTTTTTTAAGAGATTAATAGAATTCTCCTATATGTGTACTACCATAACTTATGTAATCAGTTCCCTATTGATGGAAATTCAGATGGTTTTCCAATCTTTTGCTACTATAAGTTGACGCTGCAGTAAAGATCTTCATACAGACATCATTTTGCATATGTGCCAGAATATATTTAGGAAAAATTCCTAGAAGTGGAAGTGTTGAATTGAACGAAATGTGTTTTTCTTTTAAACTACTGAGTTATTGCCAAATTACTCTTCAAAGACATTTTACCAATGTCTACACTCACTGACAAGACATAAGACCCTGTTTCCCCAAATTCTCAACAATACAGTGGGTTATACAATCTTATGGGTAGAAACAGTATCTCAATATAGTTTTAATTTACATTATCCTTATTTTGAGTGAGGTTGAGCGTCTTTTTATGTTTAAGATATATTTTAGTTTGTGTAATATAATGTATTTCTATGAACAGACTTGTATCTTTTCTCCATTTTTCTGTTTTGAGGGTTTTTTTCCTTAGTGAACTGTAGGCGCTTAGAGCAGACAGCTTCAAGGTTGACCCCAGGTGAACCCCACCTCGTGATATTCACATCCTTGTGTAATCCTCTCTCATTTCTTACCAGGGTTGGTCTCAGGGAACCACTACAATATGGCAGGAGTGATGGTATGTCATTTCAAGATCAGCTGTAAAAGCTGTTGTGATTCTCTTTTGGTGGTCTACTCTTTTGAGTTCCTTACTCTGGCAGAAACCAGCTGCCCTCTCAGCCAACTGCTGATGGAGAAGGCCAGGGTTGAGGAACTCAGGCCTCCAGCAGGCAGCCAGTGAGGAACCTGGGTTTCCTGACAAGAGTCACATGAATGACCTTAGAGGTGGGTCCTCTAGGCCCAGCTGAGCTTTTAGATGAGGCTGTGGTCCCCACTGACAGCTTGACTGCAGTCTCATCATGAGAAACCCTGATCCAGAACCACCCAGAAAGCTGCTCTCAGATCCCAGATCCTTAGGAACTGAGAGATAATAAATGTCTGCTCTAAGCTGTTAAGTTTTGAAGTAATTTATTACATATCAATCAATAATAATGTAGAACTCCAAGTATTTTAAGAAATCAGTCTTTTCCTTTGAGTCTAAGCTCCTTGTATGAGTTTCAAATACTTCTCTCCATTTGTTGAGTTTCTACTGGCCTTTGTGTGTGTGGTTTTTTTTCTTTTCTTTCTTTCCATGAAGAATTTTTAAAATTCACTATGTAAACATAGTGAAATTTACCAGTTTAGGGGAATGCTTCTATACTCAGAAAATGGTGAAAAAGAGACTATAAAAAACATTCCAAATTTAATTTTCCTCCTTTTCTAAGAATACAGGGATGGGCCATTTGCATCACCCCCCTGATAAAGATTTAAAAACTAATTTTCCTAAAAGTTTGTAAATTTTTCCAGTCTCTTTTAAAAGCATCAAAGGAATGATAAGATAATGAAGAATTACCAGATCAAGTTCTAAGAGAATCTAAAACCCCAGAAAGGCAAGAAAAACAACCAAGGCCTTTGCCCTGAGGATATATGTGGGGACTGGTTTTACTGTTTTGAAGACTTGACGAAGTAAAAGAGACCAGTCAAAGCTTAGGATCCACCCAGGTTGAAAGGCCAATATTACATACCACCTCTATTAACCTAGAATCCCGAAGGAAGAACGCGCCACAGGACAGAGGTGAATCAGAAGTAAAACTACCTACTTCTCATTCCCAACTTCCAAAAAAAAAAAAACCCACCAAAATCCAACATTCCAAAGACACAAATGTCTTAATAGAGCAAAGAAGGGAAACAAACACATATACACACAAAATCTGTCCTCCAATAGTTCTACCCAGAGACCAGCCCCCTGAGAATTTATAGAGTAAATTCAAAACCCAGAGTGGTCCAGAAAACTTCAAGGCATGACTTTAGTTTGAACTGGTTACAGAGAATAGTTGTTGTTCAGTCACTAAGTTGTGTCCAACTTTGTGACCCCCATGGACCGTAGCATGCCAGGTTCCTCCGTCCTCACAATTTCCCAGAGTTCTGTAGTGCCCATAAATGTCTGGAAAGGCAAAGACAAGACTGTCTGGAGAACGGCTCCTTTCCCCAACTCACAGGAATCACCAAAAACTATGTCTAACGGACAAGGAACACTGAGAAGTCAATGACAATCAAGTCACAAGAAAAGAAGTCACGATGAGAAAGAAACATCAGGAAAATAAAAGTACTAAACTATATAAACAGACCCTGAAAGACTTCAGATCCCAGAATAATCAGAGGCAAGTTATGAAACACCTATGTTTCAAAAAATAAAGATAAAATCTACAGTAAATAGGAACTTGAAAAAATGACCTAGCAGATTTGAAAAAGAACCAAGAAGGACATCTAGAAATGAAAAATACAAAGACATAAGTGAAAAATTCAGTTGATGAGGACTTCCCTGGTAGTCCAATGGTTGGGGATCCACCGTCCAGTGCAGGGGACACGGGTTTGATCCCTGGCCGGGGAACGAAGATCCCACATGCCCTTGGGGCAAGTAGACGCGTTTGCTGCAACTACTGAGCCCGAATGCCTCACCTAGAGAGCCTGTGTGCTGCAAACTACACAAAGCCCAGGCCCCACGGAGCCTGCACACCACAACTGGGGAGAACCACGTGCCGCAAGTAGGACCCAAGTCGGTCAAAGTGTTTTAAAAAAAATTTTTAAAAGAGAAAAGCACTACCAAATTCCCTTGTCACCCTTTGCCTCCTCCCATGCTGGGGGTTACCATTAATGTTAAATCAAGATAAGGAACCTCAGGGTGACAGGTTCCTCGGGGATAAACATGGCCAGGCCTGGGGCAGTCGCCACACTGACCGTCTAAGCCTGTCAGCCACCTCAGTCCGAGTCTGACGCCGTGGAGGTCAGAGGGCAGGCTTCCTGTTTTTGCTCTGCTTTTCCTGCAGCTGCTGCTTTTACCACCAATGCGCTCTGTCCCCACCCCTCCCCACCCCCTGCCACTGATTATCACCTGGCTGCTGGCTTTCTGGTCCAATCAGCATTTCTGTTCCAAGGGTTACAGGTAAACTGCTACCCTGGGTTGCCATGTTTACTCACTTTTACAGCTTTCTCTATGAGGTGGTGTTGGTGGCTTTTTCTCTATTCAGGAACGTAAATGAAGTCCTCTGGTTGTTTCACGGGGGAAGCTATTCAGCAAAGCACCATGCGACAGCCCCGCTCCTCTTCTTCCTGCCATGTTCCCTGTGCTCTAAAGAGAACTCTTTTTTCTCTGACGGCCTCTAGCCCCTAGTAGGACTAGTAGTTCACCAGAGCTCTCTGGCCATGAGTCAGAGGCAAAAACCTCATTTCTCCTTGCTGGTAACTAGATGCTAATGCCATGAGTGTAGAAAGTCAGGGTTATAGTATTTTCCCTTTAACTTCAGGGGACTTTCTGCATAAAAGTTTCCCGGAGCCCCAGTGGCCCATATGTAAACTAACCCAATGATCCTGGGTATAGACAGTCAAAAGAAATAGGTCTGCCATCAAGTTCTTTCAAACTTTTATAGCCTCCAAATCCTAACATGTTAATCTAAGAGCATAGCTGCAAGGACTGTGTGTGATTAGCTGCCCAAACTCCTACCCTCTGAGGTGGCGCTGATATATGCAGTGTTTTTTTTTTTTAAACCATGCTTTTCAATCATTTCTTTTCAAAGATGGTATTTTCCATTGCATTTATTCCTCAGTCTGTACCTTTCAGCAGCAGGGATACAGGAAATCTGTGAGGATATGTACAGATGTGTGGTTCATTGCAAGTGAAGATGTGATTTTCAATCAACTGGAACATATGCTCACTAGACTCAAATCCATTCAGAAAAATGGTCAAGGAAGCATCTTCCCTGGAGACCCTCACAGTAGCAGACACTTGTTTTCTAAATGGTTCCAGGCAGGCAGAGATTGCTGTTTGATCTTTGAGTGTAACTAAAAGCGTGTCCTTAAACCTAAGTTTAAGCCCTACAAATTCCCAGGAAACAGTCCCTCTTTATGACTTCCTAAATGTTCTGACTCTTTTTTTTTTTTTTGCTAATAATCTCATCTTCACACAGACTTCCACATTACTTCTATTTTTTAAGAATAAAGGTAACTTTGTTCACTGGAATGGCAGCATGAAAACTGACACCAAGAATTATAACAGCTTGGATAGAGACAAAGGTCAAACATATGAGCCTGAAGGAAAGTGACACCAGAGAAATAATTCAAATGATAGTTATGCTTATACAGTTTGCCAAAGTTTACAAAGCACTTTTACATATATGATCTATAATAATCTACAATAAACTTGGAGGCAAATAACAGACATGATTCCTGACTAATCACAGTGGAAATTTGTCAGACTCTTCACCAGACTATGCCAACACTGGGATTCTACCACCATTGCTGCCATTCTCTGGGGCTGACCTCTAAAAGCACCCGAGTCTTTGTATCCCTCCCTCCAGACTTAGAGTTCCAGGTGGACACATCTGATCGGCCAAGCTGGTGCCCCAGCTGCTAGAGGGATAAGAAAAGCAGTCTCCACATCCTTTACCCTCACCTCTTAGTGTTCAGTACTGAGTGTATTAGTTCCTACTGCTGCATAATCAATTACCACAGACTTATCAGTGTGAAATGATACAAACTGATTATCTCACAGTTTCTATGGGCTGAGGATTCTGGCATCGCCTTAGCTGGACTTTCCATTCAGGGTCTCATAAGGGTGTAATCAAGGTGGCAGCCAGCTGCATTCTTATCTGGAGAGCCAACTGGGGAAGAGTCTGTTTCCCAGCCCCCACAGGTAGCACAATTCAGGCTGTGTGTCTGAGGCACACACTAGCCCAATTACAGTTGTGTGTCTGGGGCCCCTGATTTCTTGCTAGCTGTCTGCTGGGAGCCATTCTCAGCTCTTAGAGGCCACACTCAAGTTCTGGCCATGGCCACAGGTCCATCCCTCGTGGGAAGTTCACAGTCAGACTGCTGGCTTCTTCAGGACCATCAGGGTATCTCAGGCTTCATATTTTCCTTCAGGGAGGCCTCAGCTCTCTTTTCAGAGAAGGCAATGGCAACCCACTCCAGTACTCTTGCCTGGAGAATCCCATGGATGGAGGAGCCTAGTAGGCTGCAGTCCACGGGGTCACTAAGAGTTGGACACGACTGAGCGACTTCACTTCACTTTTCACTTTCACGCATTGGAGAAGGAAATGGCAACCCACTCCAGTGTTCTTGCCTGGAGAATCCCAGGGACGGAGGAGCCTGGAGGGCTGCCGTCTATGGGGTCGAACAGAGTCAGACACGACTGAAGTGACTTAGCAGCAGCAGCAGCTCTCTTTTAAGAGTTCACTGGCTTAGGTTAAGTCCACCCAGGAAAATCTCCCTTTGTTTACTTAAAGCACTGTGGTGACCTTAATGGGAAGCAAGTTCAAAAGGGAGGTAATATATATATATATATATATGTGTGTGGCTGATTTATTTCACTCTATGGGTGAAACTAACACAACATCATAACGCATCTATGTGTGCTAAGTCACTTCAGTCGTGTCTGACTCTTTTCAAGTTCATGGACTGTAGCCCGCCAGGCTCCTCTGTCCATGGGATCCTCTGGGCAAGAATACTAGAGCGGGTTGCCATGCCCTCCTCCAAGGGATCTTCCCCACCCAGGGATTGAACCCCAGTCTCCTCTACTTCCTGCACTGCAGGCAAAATCTTTATAGCTGAACTACTGGGAAAGCCAAAGCAACTACAGTACAACAAAAATTAATTTAAAAACTGAAAATATTTTTTAAAGGAAGATTAAAAAAAAACAACTTGGGGACAGGGAGAGAGATCCTCCATACTGGTTAGTATGAGAGCTAAAGTCTGCGTTCTTACTGTAGCTATTAAAAAGTCTTTACTCATCACAAAGAGTGATTATTTTCTAATTGAAAAGAATAAAGCTGAAATAGAACTAAAAAAAAAGTTCACGGGAGTAAAACCTCATCATATTCACAGGTGTCACCCACACTCAAGGAGAGAGGGTTACACAGGGTATGCAAATCAGGGGTGGGAATCTCTGGGTCCATCTCTGCATTCTGTTCATCATACTTAGCAAAAAATGACAAGAACCCTCCCACTTCACCTTATTGGAGCAGCAGATCAGGCATAAAATTTCTAATTATATAGAGGGGAAAAATAAGACTCTGAGGAGTCAGGGGATTTGGCTACAGCCACAGAGTTAATACACAGGAGGTGCAGGTTCTACTCCTGGGTTGGGAAGATCCCCTGGAGGAGGATATGGCAATCCACTTGTATTCTTTACCTGAAAAATCCCATGGACCAAGTAGCCTGGTGGGCTATGGTCCAAAGGGTGGCAAAGAGTCGGACCCAACTGAGCAACTTAAGCATAAGCAGAGAGTTAACAGGAACATGACATCCAAACCTTTGACAGTGCTTTTCTCAAAGACAAACGGAAAAAACAGTAGCAAATGTAAACATTCATGAAAATAAATGATTTGACCATTGATGCTACAAGTTCTGATGGAAATAAGAAATGAAAATTAAAGATGGAGAGTTTTGACTAATGAGCCCACGCCTGCTAAGGGAGGCTGGTCTTCAGCCACCGGAAACAATGCCAACAAAGAACATGAGCTGTCTGTTTGATGTCAGAGAGAAGGACATGCACCTGTGACATAACTACTATTTTTATAAGCAGCAATTGAGAGCAGGTTTCAAAGGTGAATATTCAAGAGACAAAGGTCTCCAGAAAAGACCACGCAGGAGCTAGAGAGATCACTGCCAAAGCCCTGTAGTTTCACCAGCCCTCCTCCGATGTGTGTTTTTTGCTTCCTGTTCACCCTTTCACAGTTCAGAGACCACCCTGTGTTCAAGGAACCCTCCTTGGGCAGGATTCTCAAAGAGAAATTGGGCTTGTGTCAAGCTGATCATGTTGTCTCCTTCATCATCATAGTGAAAGGTTACCAAAGCAGCTTCTGAAAGGCAGGATTTAGAAAGATAAAAGAGTTAAGGTCCTCAAAAATTTAGTCTGATACTCTACATGTAACAAAATTTTATTGTCTAAGGATATATAATAGGTCTTTATATTTAATATTTTTAATATTTTATATTTTATATTATTTGTAAAATATATAAAATATATTTATATTTTATATTAAATATAAATATATTTAATAGGTCTTTGAATTCATGTCTGTGAATGAAAAAAAACCTAAATGTGTAGATGAGAGCAATTTTTAAAAAATATATTCAAATGTGTCTGAACACATAATAACATATTTAACCACATCTATTAAGGAGCAAGGAGATCAAACCAGCCAACCCTAAAGGAAATGAACCCAGAATATCCATTGGAAGGACTGCTGCTGAAGCTGAAGCTCTAGTACTTTGGCCACCTGATGTGAAGAACTGACTAATTGGAAAAGACCCTGATGCTGGGAAAGACTGGAGGCAGGAGGAGAAGGGGAAGACGGGATGAGATGGTTGGATGGCATCACTCGATGGACATGAGTTTGAGTAAGCTCTGGGAGATGGTGAAGGACAGGGAAGCCTGGTGCACTGCAGCCTATGGGGCTGCAGAAGAGTCCAACACGACTTAGCAGCTAACCAACAGCAAAACAACAATCCACATGTACACCACATGCAGTGAGTAACAATAAAGTTACTGGGAAACCTCTGTGCTAATTTAGACCCTGCCGCCATCCTGTTGGTAATTTAATTTATTGGATATGTTGAGTCCAATATATCCAATTTTGGATATCACCAATCCAATATTGAATATCACCATCCTTTTGGAGATATGATTTAACCTAATAGAGGCCTCAATTTTCTACTGTGTGAAAATAAGTGAGAAAATGTGATTTCTAAAAGCCCTTCGACCTTAAAGTCTCAGTAATTCTTCAATTGACTAGACAGTGTGCAATAGTCAATATTTGGGGAAGACCATCTTTAGATGGAAGGATGTTACTTCACTTTGATCATGGGTGACAATGAATTTATTCACAGTTTGAATTACATTCAACTAAGACCATTATCCAGAGAAGGCAATGGCACTCTACTCCAGTACTCTTGCCTGGAAAATCCCATGAATGGAGGAGCCTGGTGGGCTGCAGTCCATGGGGTCGCTGAGAGTCGGACATGACTGAGCAACTTCACTTTCATGTTTCACTTTCATGCCTTGGAGAAGGAAATGGCAACCCACTCCAGTATTCTTGCCTGGAGAATCCCAGGGACAGGGGAGCCCGGTAGGCTGCCATCTATGGGGTCACACAGAGTCGGACACGACTGACGTGACTTGGCGGCAGCAGCAAGAACATTATCTAGCCCCTTTTTGTCATTTTGGGATATCTGCCTACTGTAGAACAACTTATCATAGCCATATATCTAGCTATCTAGAATCCCCCTACCAAAACCCACACCATAATATAAAGGCAACACAGTGACCAGGTTTCACAGAGCAGAAGAAAGGAGTAGCTGAGTTAGCAAAGATCTGCAGAAGGAGAAAAAATTAGAAGAAATAGTACACAGCTTTCACAAATTGACATTATCCATATGGATCACCATTAATTATAATAATCATCTCCTTTTACTACAACTATATTGTTTGACCCTACGCCCATGTTTTCTTTCTTTCATTTTTTTACCATTTCTTTTCTCCTTTATTTTCTCCCTTAGGCTGTTAATCAACTGCAGCGAAAGATGAAAGGTCTCCATCACATGATCTTTTTGGCCTGTCTCTGCTCTCTACTATATTTAAGGACACCCAGCACTTTTACAAACAGCAGTCTGTTTCAGCATAACCAAGAAGATAACCAGATCTCTTCTCTTAACCCCTCGTGTTCAATTTTAATAGCAGAAGAACAAAGTACAGGAATGCTAGACCAGAGTCCAGACTCTGAAACATAAGTGGAATATCTGGGACTTGTGCCCATTTTGCTTTTCCAATCTGTGCAAGAGGAATGCATATTCTAGGACCTTCTTAAAAGCCAGCTGTATTCTCTTTAAAAGAGACACAGAAACATCTTTTAGGAAAAAAGGTATTTCCATTTTGTTGCCACTTCTGCTTCACATATTTCATCAACCAACACAGACTGAACATCCTATGAAGTCTTTCATTGAGGTAACTTCCTCACTTAACAAATGGTATTTCAACTTTACCTATAATTCAAATTTCAATGTCTTACCCTACTCTCTTTACAGCCAAAAGGAAAGGAAAGGGAAAGTGAAGTCGCTCAGTCATGTCCGGCTCTTTGAGACCCCATGGACTGTAGCCCACCAGGCTCCTCCATCCATGGGATTCTCCAGGCAAAAACCCTGGAGTGGGTTGCCATTCCCTTCTCCAGGGGATCTTCCCGACCCAGGGATCAGACCTGGGTGTCCCACACTGCAGGCAGATGCTTCACCCTCTGAGCCACCAGGGAAGCCCTTACAGCCAAAAATGACCTATGAATTGACTTGCTCCGTGGTCTTGGTGCTTTACTACCCAACCTGCGGTCAAGTCACCGCAAAGCCCTCTCCCCTCTCGGTGAAATTCCCTCCTCCTTGGTTCCTGAGCCTTCTCCTTCTCGTCTGCCCCGTCTACCCTCCAACTGCTCCTTTTCTGTCTTTTGGGGGCTTTCTTCCTCTGCTTGACCCCCAAATGTAGGCACTCTTCACAGCTCCCTTCCATGGCCCTTTGCTCCTCTCATTCTTTATACCTTTCAGGATTACATTCAAACTCGCTTACCTCCCACTCAATGACTGCCTCTATATCTATTTCTCCAACAAAGGCCTGAAACACCTACCAGAAAGCATGAGTAAGATGTTCCCCAGATACTTCATACTCAACTGGGCTGTCTTGGTGTGCTCAGGCTGCTATAACAAAACACCACGGAATGGGTGGCGTAAACAACAGGAATTTGTTTCTCACAGTTCTGCAGGCTGGAAAGTCTAAGATCCAAGTGCCACCTGACTGAGTTCCTAGTAAGGGCCCTCTTCCTGGCTGGTTCAGTTCCGTTCAGTTCAGTTGCTCAGTCGCATCTGACTCTTTGCGACCCCATGGACTGCAGCACGCCAGGCCTCCCTGTCCATCACCAACTCCCAGAGCCTACTCAAACTCATGTTCATTGAGCTGGTAATGCCATCCAGCCATCTCATCCTCTGTCATCCCCTGCTTCTCCCGCCTTCAATCTTTCCCAGCATCAGGGACTTTTCTAATGAGGCAGTTCTTCGCATCAGGTGGCCAAAGTATTGGAGCTTCAGCTTCAGCATTAGTCCTTCCAGGGAATATTCAGGTTTGATTTCCTTTAGGATGGACTGGTTGGATCTCCCTGCAGTCCGAGGGACTCTCAAAGAGTCTTCTCCAACACCACAGTCCAAAAGCATTGATTCCTCGGCACTCAGTTTTCTTTACAGTCCAACTCTCACATCCATCCATGGTGCCATACCTCTTGCTGTGAGCTCACATGGCCGTAACTTGGTGCCTCTGTGTGTGTGTGTGTGTGTGTGTGTGTGTGTGTAGAGAGAAAGAGATTTCTTTGTCTCCCTTTTCTTTTAAGAGCACTGATCTCACCACAGCCTCTAGACCTCTGGCCACATCCCAGAGGCCCCGTCTCTAAAATACCATCACACTGGGGATGATAGTGTCAACATGTGAATTTGGAGGGGACACAGACATTCCGTCTATAGCGGCAGCCAAAACCAAATGCCTCACCCTCGCACTAACATAGCTGCACCTCTGAGGTCCTCATCTCATTGGGGACAGCAGCACCCAGTCAGCTGCCTAACCGGGTAACTGGGAGGCCACCTTCTAGGTTCTCCAAGTGTTTTCTCGTCTGTAAAATAAGGATTCTAACAGTATCTATGAGATTACACAAGTTAATACATGTTAAAATGCTGATATAACGCAGGACAGAAAGTAAGCTATTGGTAATGTCGCCTATCACATTTTTCCTTAAATTTCTTCTTTTTATTAAACCCACAAAAATGCTTTAGATCTTACCTTCTGTAATATCCTTGGACATGCAAACTTTCCCCAGCTCTATCTCTAGTACCTTGACTTTGGGCAGTTAACTGCACACGTGGTACGCTGGAATTGCCTGCTAACTGGTCTTTCTGCGTTCTCTCAGCTATCTATCTAATCTTTTTGGCACACGGTTATGTGAGTAATCTTTTCAAATTACAGTTATCATCATCACAGTTCTCTGGTCAAAAGTCTGCAGCGGCTCCTCACACTTTCGAAGTTCAAATTCCTTATCGTTGCCTAAAGTTCCCTTACTGCTCACTCCCTTGGCGAGGAGGACTGGATGGCTGACTGCTTCCATAAACAGTGCTGTGGCCTTGGCTTTGGCTTTCTCAGCCGCTGTGCAAACCCACTGAATGGGTAGCATCCATTTAGGTTATCATATCAGCCGTGGGGGACACGGAGGGGAAGGAAAACCAGTGTACATAGGCTGATGCTCGTGATGTTTGCTAAACCATTGACAGTGAAGTCCTTTGCCTCTAACCTAGGAGTTCTGTGTCACCTGCCAGCATCCAGGAAACGGTACCCAGTTAACTTATTAGCCTCCAAATAGGGGGAAATTCCATACCCTTCACTTTTTGACAGCCCCACCTTCCTCTCTTTCTGGTCCTGTCTCTTGTCCTATGCTCCAGTTGAACTGAACTAGTTTCTGCCTTTATGATTTAACAGCTGCTTGTCTCTCTACCCCAAATCTTCTTTCCTTTCTTTTCAACCAGCTAATGGCACCACTTCCTCCAGGAAGCCTTCCAGACTTCTGGTGAGGTTTTGATCCCTTTCTCTCCTCTCCCACAGTGCCCTATGCACATCTCTACAGAGCTCTTGACGTGTTGTACTGAGGCTTATTTCACTCACACAGCTTCCCTACTGGACAGAAAGCTTCTCGAGGGTAAGGGTCATGTTTTACTTGCTTTTTGTATGCCTTGTTGTCGTAGAGACTTTGTATCCTGCAATACCTGGCATGTAACTGTTCAGTAAATGGTGAATGCATGACTGGACCCTAATAGGCTGGACTCATTCTCAAAAGTGAGCTTAGAAACAAATTACACTCTATCTCCCTCTTTGTCCTCCACATATTTTTTTCCTCTTTTTAACCTTCCCATCTCCTTTTTTCTATTCTAAGCTGCACCCTATTCTCTGTGCTTAGCTAGACGCAAATAGACCTAAGGGAGGCAGAGAAGTATGACTGCAAAGCCATGAGGTGGATTCCATGCACCAGATGGGAAAACTAACCTCACCTTATATAACCAGGGCCTAAAGAGAGACTCAGACTTCCTTCCCTCTCTCCAATTTCCTGAGAGATTGCAAAAATGGATTAAGTAGCAGGGATGAGGTAGTGTTTCTATTTTTTAATATTTTTAAATCAATCTCCCCCAAGCCCCCTCCACACACACACATACCTTCTGATAACAGAGAATGGGTCACGGTGAAAACAAAACAAAACAACACTGCCAGGCTTCTGACAAATTTGCTGCTACCGCGTGGAAAACTCAACTCTAAATGAACCCCCTTTTCTGCAGACAGTCCCCAGGCAGCAACACCATAAACCTAGACGGTATATCTTGGTGTGTGCTGCATAAATGCATAAGCTGATAAATAATGTTCATGGTAGAAATGACCAACCCCATGGACACGACTGTAGAAATAAACATCTTCATAGAGAAACAAATAATATTTTCCTTCCAAGGAAAAGTCTATGTCCTCCTCTGCTTGCCTTGATTACCGTCCTGATTCTGAGCATGCTTAGAAGTGTATCCGTGATAAACGGCCCAGACCCCATCCTAGCACACTCCGTCCCTGAGTCAGTCATTGAGCTGCTCTCTCTACGTGAAATGCACCCTTCCACACTTGGCCCTGTGATTCTGGCCCTGCCCTGCAAACTGCGTCTCTGCTTTGCCGTTCCCGCCACGTTTGCCTCTTCCGTTGGGGCTTAATCGAGAAAAGAGGGACTCGCTCCTTGTTTGTTTCCCGTTGCAGTCAGTGTCCCCCAGCCTCACTTCCTGGTGATTCAAAAGAACCTAGCTTTCCCATCAATGGCACAGAACCCATCCCCACCCTGGGGGCCGCATCTTCACCGTTTGCTATCCTGTTGGCTTCTGCTGGCTGACGGCACTCATGGCCCCACTCTCCTTCCAGTCATTCCCTCACGCTTGCCGCTTCCTTTCTCCTCTCCCTTTCCCAGCCCTCTGTGAGATCACAGCACTGTCCGTTTATAGGACAATTGCTAAAATAGCAACTGAGGTGAGACCAAAAACTAGCAGCCAAGAAATAAATATTTGTGCTTGCATGCTTAAAAATAACCCATCTGGAATGACACAATAGGAAGAATCCAGATAAAACAACGCTTGCCCTGCTATGAAATCACAAGTGGCTTTACTGCTGGATACATTTTTTGTTTCCTGATGGTACCACAAATATTTAAAAACAAAAATAACCTCCTGCATTCCTTAATCTTTCTTCTCTCCAAAACACATCAAGAAATTTAAAAAATTTCGTTTAGTGTCCAGCATTACTTTTTCCATTTGGAAGAGGGATAAATTGAGGGGCTGGCGGTTTTAGTGTAAAGCTTGTCATTTTCAGCTCAGCCAGAAACTTAAAGCTCCATTATATTTCTGGAAGGGATGACACAGAATTGGTGGGGTGTGTAAAAAAATAAAGGAAAAAGAAAAGCAGAAGCGGTGACCACCACCGATGCCACCCCCGCGACTGCTGCCGCCGTTGCTTGTCAGGTGGGTCATCACCTCGCTCTGTCCCCGGATCCCCACAACCCTCTGTGTTCTAGAAGGAGCACTGGTGAACTGTCTTCTCAATGCTGAGCCGTGGCCTCGTTGCTGTCCCCAGAGTTGCTGAGAAACCTGTCCTAGCGCTCTGGTCAATTTTTCATGGGTAAATGACTTGAATAAGGATGTCAATCACATACTAAGCAATTGTAAATGGCAATTGATGGAAACACGAGCTAAAACTTTCCATGGGCAAAGGAGAGTCCAAAAAGATCTCAACAAGCAGATAAACAAGCTTAGTTAGGACATTTACGTCCCAACTAATGTGTCAGATAAGGGAACTTTGGCACACATGATAGAGATGAGGCAGTTTTACTGACTGAAGATTCAATATGAATCATTCCTGCGTGTGTACTAAGTCGCTTAAGTTGTATCCGACTCTTTGCAATGCTATGGACTATAGCTCGCCAGGCTCCTCTGTCAATGGGATTCTCCAGGCAAGAATACTTGGAGTGACTTGCCATTTCCTTCTCCAGGGACTCTTCCTGATCCAGGGATCGAACCCATGTCCCTTGCATTTCCTGCATTGGCAGGTGGATTCTTTACTGTTGAGCCACCGGGGAAGCCCCGAATCATTCATACAAGTGGTTATTTACATGATCACACGTTTGCATGTTAGGGACCCCTTCTATGAATTCTGTCTGTGCTTTTGGCTGAATCCTATTACAATGCTCATCACGCAGTACTCAATTGTCTACCTTCCCCACTGCACTATAAGCTCTCAGGGGGTGGGACAGTCTTTTTTCTTTCTTTACTTAATCCACAAGTCTAGCACAGTATGTAACCCATTGTGGGAACTTCGTGTCAACTCTCAAAATGAAGTGGACAACAGTTTTTAACTACAACACTCAAAACCACTTATACTGTAACAAAATGAAGCTACTTGAAGACTGCAATACTATTTGTATTGTATTTAAGGTGAAGTCATATGAGACAGTACAGTGATTAAGTATGAGTGCTCGGAAAGAGACAGCCTTGGTGCTAATTCTCTGCCACTTACTGGCTGAACAACCTTGGTCAATTTCCCTAGGCCTTTCTATCCCTCGGTTTTTGTGTCTATAAAGTGGGGTATATAGTAACCATCAATTTCCTAGGGCTGTTGTGAGAAGTAAATGAGTTAATACCCTACAGTACGTAAGTAGACCTGGCACAAGGGGTGTGTGTGCATTAGCTGCTCAGCTGTGTCCAACGCTTTGCGACCCCGTGGACTGTAGCCTGCCAGCTTCTTCTGTCCATGGGATTCTCCAGACAAGAATACTGGAGTAGGTTGCTATGCCTTCCTCCAAGGTAAGCACTCAATATACTTTAACCATGTGGTTATTAGTAACAGTTTTAAAAAGATGCTGATAATGATGATGACAATAACTGAAGTTATAAGACAGGGACATACTAGAATACAATACTTGCAACAACTGGAAAAAGGAGCGGCATATAGTATATATATACATATAAGGGACTTCAAAATTACACTTAAAAAAATAATATCAAAGAATGAGGAAAAGTGGGATTTCCCTGGCAGTCCAGTGGTTAAGTACATATAGTATATATATACATATAAGGGACTTCAAAATTACACTTAAAAAAATAATATCAAAGAATGAGGAAAAGTGGGATTTCCCTGGCAGTCCAGTGGTTAAGTGCGTCCAATGCCAGGGGAGCAGGTTTGGTCCCTGGTGGGGGAACTAAGATCCCATAGGCCACTCAATGAGACCAAAAGGAAAAAAAAAATGAAGAAAATTAATAAAAGGCAACTGGCTAAAGTAGAAACACAAATAGTCAACAAATATTTAAATCAAAGCTTATCAATAATTTGGAAAATGTGAAGCAAAATCTATGAAATAACATTTCTCACCTATTAAGTTGGCAAAAATTTCAAAGTCTGATGACATCAAATGTTGACAAGCAGGTAGGGTGATGGGAATGCCTATACCCAGGGGATGGAAGTAGAAAATAGCCAAAAATACCTTGCAGGGCAATTTGGCAGTATATATTAAAATTGAACATATCCAAGAATTTGGTGGTCTTCACACCAGGGTTATTCAACACAGAGTTTTACTGAACTGGCCTAAGGACCTGCCTGTGTTCACAAAAGCCCTTTCCACATCCATCCCAAATCTTACTTCAGGGTGTTGTTCCTGAGTTTAAAAACCTTCGGGTAACTAAATAAAAGAGAAGGTTCCTTTCATGATTACTTAGAGTACCATAAAGCCCTTGGTCTTCTCATCTTTCCTATATTACACACATTTCTGTTAAGAGTGAAGTTTGTGGTTAAAATGGAATATTCAGTTATACAGTAGAGAGGGGTAGAAGAGATAACCTCTGCATTTTTACATCTATTATTTTGCCTCTATTATTCCTAGACTAATGTCAAAAATTGCAACTCTATTGGCAGTGGTGGGGTAGGGGCAGTTAATGAGAACAAATCACAGGTAAAATATTTTTAATACTCTATGAGTTTTTCATGTATAGGCAATTTCAGGTGTAGGGCTTTCTTTTAGGCTGTCCTCAATATTTTTGTCCAAAATATATCATCAGCTGGAAAGAAAAGTAGCTTTGAATAACCAGAGGAATACATGTTAGTGACTTGAATTTGTTTTAAATGGACTTGAAATGTTTTCCTGGAACTATCAAACTGTGCAGAGTAAACTGGATAAAACCCACAAATGAAATATAATTCCTTTCTGACTTGGTGTGTGAACTTCAATAAAGCAGCTAAAATGCATGTGATAAAAGCTTATCATTAAACATGTATTACAGTTGAAGAAAATTCTCATATAATTTTATTTATAAAGCACTTAATCCTTCCTACTCCTCCAACAAAAAAATAATAAAATTATATGTTTGCTTCTAGATAAGTGAGTTTCAGCATAGGTACTTTTTCCTTCCTTTAAATACTAGGAAAGTATCTTAAGATCTAAAAATTAAAGTGTTATTTATGTATGATATTTATACTTGCTTCTAATTTAATTATTCCTCATAGCAGAATGCCAACAATCAGTATGTGTACACAAACACGTTTGCCAAAGAAACACCATGCTTTTTTTCACATACCTACTTCAAAATAATTTATTTTTTTGCTAAATATAGTATGTTACATTACTATAAATTAAATAATGAGAAACAACATCTCAATTCATTATCTTGTTTGCATAACTTCTTATAAAGTAAATAAATTAATTTTATTAGATCTGCATTTCTTAAAATCTCTTTTTACAATATGCATTCTGAAATTTACTTCTTAGTTGTAGTAGTTAATATTTACTCAGTATTAAATTCAAGGAATACATAATGAGAATTTTTTAATCCAGTATTAACATTTGAATTAAAAATGAAGTTATAACATTCCTGTCAGAAAATAAATCTTATCTTGCTGATAGGTTTAACAAAGGGTACTGGTTTTATTTACACTGGGATAGCCTTTTTTTAAAATAAATTAAATGAGATAAATCTGCCACTTAAGTTTGATGAAAATATATTTTAAAATATGATAAGTATTTTGATCAGTAACAAAATTAATGTTTTTATTTTTCAGCTATTACAGAAATTATTGATATCACACTGAGTATCCTAGTGGCCTGGGGTCATCAGTTGGTAAAGAATCCACCTGCAATGCAGGTTTGATCCCCGGACTGGGAAGATACCCCACAGAAAGAAATGGCAACCCACTTCGGCATTCTTGCCTGGAGAATCCCATGGACGGAGGAGCCTGACAGGCAAGAGTCCATGGGGTCTCGAGAGTCAGACGTGACTTATCAACCAAGCCACCACCACCATCCTGAGGCCCTGCTCTGAGCTCACTTCACCTTCCAGTGCAAGGGCCCAAGTCTTTCTGCTTCTCATTCGTTACTGCTATAAAAATAAGGTTGAGGCAAAAAGAAAATCAATGCAGGAATCTGTATTGTTCTAGCATTATGCCATTCATCAAAGGATTTAAGAATTAACTAGAGAGACAAGCATTATTTCAGAGAAACATTTTCAATAATGCTTCATTTTTTCTGTTCAACAAATCACAATAGAAAAATTATTTTATAAAAAAAAATTTATCTTCATCAATTGTATTAACAATAATAATTGCAACAACTCAATGTACAAGAAAGTTTAAATACAGCCTTATGATCCCAGGAAATAAAACATATTTTAAAACTTCAATTTCCATTCACTATTTTGTTAAGAAGTATGATAGGGTGGTTCAAAAAGAGACTTTCTGGCAAGAAAAATGTATTACATGAAGATAAAATTCTGTGGGAGAATCGGAATGGAAAGAGAAAATGGAAAGAAGTAAACTTTCCACAGGAAATTATGCATGCATTTTTCATAATGGATTATGGTTATTGAGTCAAACTGTTACGGTATTTAGACTCCTTTGGATACACTTAAAAGGGTAACCGTTTTATTTTCAAGTGTTAATATTTACAAAATGTCAGAAATTTTATTCTTTGGAACAATTTAAACCTGTGATCTAAATCCTTAAATGCCAATGTTAAACTGTGTGAGAGACATGTAGTTTTTCCAAATTCTTTAAGGGTTATGCAAAAAACAAACTTGAAGACTTACAGGTTGGATTGTGTCCCTCCACCAAATTCACGCATTTGAGTCCCAACCCCAGCACTTCAGAACGTGACCTTATTGAAGATGAGGCCTTCATGTCTGCATGCTCAGTCATTTCAGTTATGTCTGACTCTTTGGGATCCTACGGACTGTAGCCCGTCAGGTTTCTCTGTCCATAGGACTCTCCAGGCAAGAATACCGGAAGGAGTTGCCATTCCCTCCTCCAGGGGATCTTTCCAATCCAGGGATCGAACCTGCGTCTCCTGCATCACAGGCAGATTCTTTACCACTGAGCCACCAGGGAAACCCAAGGCCTTCAGAGAGGCAATCAAGTTAAAATCATCAGGGTGGGCCCTGAAAACGATTGGTGTCCTTATAAAAAGGGAAATTTGAACACAGACAGAAAAGACAATGTGAAGAAACAAGGGATAAGATAGCCATCTACAAGCCAAGGAGAAAGGCCTAGAACAGGCTTTCCCTGACCATCCTCAGAAGAAACCACCCCTGTTAACACTCTGATTTTGTCTGCCTTCCAAAGCTGTGAGAAACACACTTCTGTTGTGTAAGCCTTCTAGCCTGTACTCCTTTCTGACAGCAGCCCCGGCAAATCGTCAAAGACCACTCTCCTGGAGAAACTCGCGTGCAGTCAACGGGAGATAGACATTACTCACTCCTTGCATTTGGGGGATGGATAACTAAAACGGTGTCCCAGCATGCCCTGCGTAGTGCTGGGGATGGGTTCCTGGAAATGGGGATGCAAAGTCTGGTCTCTCTGGTCTTATCCCTTTGGATGGACCGTGAGGCCTGGCGTGCTGCAGTCCAGTGCAAAGAGTCGGACCCGACTGAGGGACTGAACTGAACTGATCCCTCTGGAGTCATGCTCCTGGATATCTAAAACTGGCAAATGCTCTTCCGTTCTTTTCAAATGTCCTAAAGGCACACAGGCTTTGAACCACAGTTTCCTGTAGCTTCTTTCCATGCAAATGTCTGGCAATCTTTGAGGTTCCAGGGAGCATCCCTGACTCACTTCATCATGCCAAAGGACTTCTGCAGTTTGTAAATTGGAGGCTAATTTTTATCCTTCACATTCTTCTAAATGTGCCCCTCCCCTCACATCTATAAAATTTCTATTTTAAAATCCAGCACGGTTCTCTCCTTTGGTCTTTTTGCAACAAGGCTGTCTCTATTTTCTATTACATTAAAGGGCAAAAGTGGCACTATCTAAAATAAATGACAGGATTTCCCTGGCGGTCCAGTGGCTAAGAATCCGCCTGCCAACGCTGGACACATGGGTTCGATCCCTGGTCTGGGAAGATTCCACATGCTGAGGGGCAACTAACCCCGCATGACACCACCACGGAAGCCTGCGCACTCCACAGCACATGCTCTGCAACGAGAAAAACCACCGAAACGAGAAACCCGAGCCCCGCGAGGAAGAGTAGCTCTCACTTCCCGCAATAATAGAAAGCCCAGGCACAGCAACAAAGACCCAGCGCAGCTAAAAATAAATATAAATTTTAAAATAAACGACAGAATTTTTTTAAAAGGTGGGTTGATGTGAAAAAATGACAGAATGGATAGACAGGCAACTATATGATAAAGTGTGTGTAGTAAATATGATAAAGGGAGTGTAGTAAAAGACCAATGGCATCATCTATGTTGGAGGAATGTGTTAAAATAAAAAAAAACTATTATAAAAACTTAAACCTTCAACTTCTCTGTATGTTTTCAAATTCTCAAAATATTGGAAAACAAAAATAAATGGCAGGCTGGCTACAGCACAGAGTAAACAACACAAATTACAGAACACATTTATTAATAACTCAGGTGACCGAGGTTGATGTCAACTGTAGTAACTCATATTAACGAAGTGTGCTTGATGCAATGTGATGAAAATGATAGTTTACCCCTGTGATTTTCTTACCACAGAGAATCCCAGTGTAATCATGAGAAAAACATCAGACAAATTTCAATTCAGGGACCATCTGAAAAATACCTGAGCAGTAAAACTTAAAACCTTCAGTTCATCAAAAACAAAGAAAACCTGAGAAAGTGTGGCAGCTTAGAGGAACCTAAGGAGGTCTGAGGACAAAATGTAATGTGGCATCGTGGATGGGACCTTGAAAGAGAAAGAGACACTGGGTAAAACCTGTGGAAATCTGAATGAAGCATGAACCTTAGTTAATAATAATGTATCAATACTGGCTAGTCCTTTGATCAAATGCACCATAGTAATGTGAGATGTCAACCCCAGGAGTGGCTCAGTATGGAGTAAACAGAAACTTCTGTTCTATCTTCACAATCTTTCTGTAATTCTAAAACTGTTCTAAAAGTTTACTTTAAAAAAACACATAAGAAGGACTTTCCTGGTGGCTCAGTGATAAAGAATCTGTCTGCCAGGGCACGAGACACGGGTTCAATCCCCGATCCGGGAAGATCCCACATGTCACAGAGCAACCAAGCTCACGTGCCACAACCCCTGAGCCTGTACCCCAGAACCTGGGAACTTCAAGGAATGAGTTCACGTGTGGCAACTAATGAAGCCCAAACACCCCAAAGTCCACCCGTGCTCCACAATGAGAGCAGCCATCGCAATGAGAAGCTTGCATGCTGCAGCTAGAGAAAAACCTGAGAAGCAGCAAAGACCCAGCACAGCCAAAAAATAAATAAGTACATAAATAGAAATTATATTTAAAAAAGTTAGCAAATAATTACCTAAAGTACTTACTGTCGCTTTGCAATTATACTATTGGTGCTGTTAGATGTATAACTCTCTAAATGCAATTGTAAGATCTTTATTTGTGAGTCCCTACAGAACAACTGCTTTTCTTTCCAATGCTGACCATTGTAGTACAAGGCAAAAGCAAGGTCAACACAGGAGTGACATGTGGAGTTAAAGCATCTAGTCAGTTCAACTGGCATCATCAACTGTGTGTGTGTGTGTGTGTGTGTGTGTGTTTAGGATGGTGAGATAGGGAGATGATATTGAACAAACAATTAAATTAAAATGGAAGTAATGGCATTTCCCCAGATTTGAACTGGTAATACGTGTTATACAAATTCAAACACATTAATAGAAAAAGTATTTTATGAGAATGCCAAGAGTATTCTTTAATTTATTTATAATAGGCATGTACGAGATTTCAAAGTGCATAGATGCTTCTATGATGCTTCTAAGACACCCATCCTTATTGCATTTTAAATCTACAGAAGAAACAGCTCTAGAAGTAATGTCCTTCGGGGAGTCAGCTTTCCCGTCACCGCCCTCCTTTGGACCCTTTGCTGGCCCAGAGCCTGCCATCTAGACACTGTTCTGTCTCCTGGAGTGTCCAGCTATCTGGTCACTGGGCTTTCTCCCTCAGCCACTTACCTCTTGCTTACTCTTTTTTTTTTTTAAACCAAAAGGCTCAGCTCTAAATTTTTATGGGTGTTTAAAAAACTAACATTTCACATTATACTGAAAACTGCAAAGCATTTCCACATATACAGTTTTATAAATGTTATTTATAAATTGCAGAATGTTATTTTTTTTTTAAATCCACAAAACTTTGGAACTGAACCTTTGAGTTGGGAAGATCCCCTGGAGAAGGGAATGTCTACCCACTCCAGTCTTCTTGCCTGGAGAATTCCATAAACAGAGGAACCTGGCGGGCTACAGTCCATGGGGTCGAAAAGACTCGGACATGACTTAGGAACTAACACTTTCGCTTTTACTTTTCACATGTGTGACCTTGTTTGATTGCCACAGAAGTCTTAGGAAATACTCCTTTCTCGGCCAAGGAAGCTGGGACACCGAGGGAAAGCTGAAGGGCGTCCCCAACTCTCACCACTGACCGTCTTTCCTCTCGTCTACACAACATCCGATTATCCTCGCAGCCCGCGGTGACTCCTCCGTCTTATAAGGTGAGCACGCACGTTCTGAGCCTCTGTTTCAAAGTGTACGCTTTTGTCTGGCTTTTTTCACCCAGCATAATTATTCTGAGATTCAGCTTGTTGCATGTATCAATAATTAACTCCTTTTTATTGCTAAGCAGTATTTCACTGTATGGGCTTCCTAAGTGGCACCAGTGGTAAAGAACTTGCCTGCCGAGGCAGGAGACATAAGAGATGCAGATTTGATCCCTGGGTCAGGAAAATACCCTGGAGGAGGGCATGGCAACTCACTCCAGGATTCTTGCCCGGAGAATCCCAAGGACAGAGGAGACTGTGGGCTATAGTCCATAGAGTCACAATGAGTCGAACATGACTGAAGCAACTTAGCATGCAGGCACGCATTCCAATGTATAGAGAGACCATAAATCGTATGTTCATCTACTGATAGGCATTGAGGTGTTTTTGCTTTGTTTTGCTTGGCTTGTTAGCTTGTTTTTTCATTTATCTGTCTGCATCCAGTCCTGGCTGCAGCACCAAGTCCTTGTTGTGGGGCCTGAGTTCTGTAGTTGTGGCCTGCAGGCTCCTCAGCGGCACTGCTCGGGCGTAGCTTCTCTGCGGCAAGTGGGACCTTAGTTTCCTCACTAGGGATTGAACCTGTGTTCCCTGCACTGCAAGGCAGATGCTTAACCACTGGGCCACCAAGGAAGTCCCTGGTCGATTCTTTATCTGTTTTGATTCAGCATAAGACACCCAGCACCTGGTACAGTGCTGAGGACACACAACTCCCTCTTTCCCAAAAATGGATGAATGAATGACGCAGGTTAGGTTCCTTGACTAAGGTGACGCAGTGATAGTTAGGAAGCAGGAACTGGGTTTCTGATTCCTGGCTCAGTTATCAGCTTCATGTGGCAACTAAATTAACAGTTGGAAAGGACTTCTGAACTGCTGTCAGCCTCCCATATCTGTTCTGGAGATGTTGGTAATGATGCCCAGCCTGTAACTCTCTTAAAAGGGTCAGTCCCTCCATGCCTGTTGGTCAGTGTGGGTGCATTTGGCCTAAGGAACTGTTACGCTCTGAGGTTATTTATGGGTGACTCCAGTCTTCAGGAATTTCAGTTGATCCAGTAATTGGCCTAAGAATTCGTTTTTGATGATTTAGCCGTGCTTCTAGTGAATTAATGATGACTAATGATAGGGATTTTGAACTGACACTCCCAGGTATTTAGCTGTTTTAAATAGCACATTAAATAATGTAACACTTAAAGTTCATGTGCCTTAAAAATATTTTATGAAAACCCAGGAGGTGAACTATAAGTGTTGGATTAGTTGCACTAAGAACTGATTTTATAGCTCGGAGGTGGGGCCAGAAGCAGTTCTTTTTCCTCTAAATGAACGTGCCCTTCACTAAAAACACAGGCTCATAATGACTGAATACGCATTCTAGCTCCCAAGCTTTCAAGACCCAGGGCCTAAAAGGGAGAAGCATGTAAAACTGAATTTAACCACGAGTAAAATTCAGATCAACTCATATTGAGAGACAGGTCTCAAAAGTATCAAGGTGATGAAAGACAAAAAGACACCGATGACCTGTCCTACATTGAAGCCAGATGACAACTAAATGCAATTGTTGATGCTGCCTTAGATGCTAGATCCTAGAAAGAACATCAGTGTGACAACTGGTAAAGTCTGAAGAAGGTCTGTCAACTAATTTAAGGCATTGTGTATATTGTTTTAACTTGTTTTGGTCACTGTGCTATGGTTGCATTTGTGGAAGCTAGAAGAAGAACATATGAAAACTTTTACACCTTGGTTACAAGACTAAAATTATTTCATGGTATAGTGTTTAAAACATCCCTAAAATGAATGAACAAACAAATTAAAAAACAGATGAATACATCCAAAGAGAGAGACACAATTTCTATGCAAAGAATGTTATAAATATTTAAAATTTCAGTCAGGTTTCAAAGCACAAAAAACAAGATGAAGGGGAAGCAGAATTGATCCTCTTGAGCCTACAGCTCCTCAAGAAAACTCAGTTTTCTTCACGTAATAGAAGAAAAACAGAGCCACTACCACTGGTCTCAGCAGATGAAATAGAAGTAGCACAGAGCAGACGTCTGACCTGTTGCCTCGGGCTGCCCTGCAGACGGCGGCCTGGAAGCCCTAATTCTCACAGGGCCTGTTGGGTACAGGCCTCTTTTTTTCTATCTCTTTAGAGTTGTCTTACACGTTCTAGTTCCTTTGCCTTTCCATGAACATTTTAGAATAATATTGTCTCTAACTACAAAATAATCTTGCTGTCATTTTGATAAGACACTATATTAAATCTGTATATCAACTTTGGGAGAACTGACTTCTTAACTGCCTTGAATCTTTCAGTTCATTAACTTGGAATATCTCTTCATTTGTTCAGATTTCATGTGATTTCTTTCATCACTGTCTGGCGGTTTTGAGCATATGAATCCTGCTAGATTTACATCAAAATATTTTAATTTTTTTAAGAATTGTAAATAGTATTGTATTTTTAACTTCAAGTTCCACATGTTAACTGCTAGTGTATAGAGATACAACAGATTTTTTTATGTTGACCTTGTATCTATACTGAAGTCACTAAACAGTTGTAGGAGATATTTGCAATATTGGGTTGGCCAAAAAGTTCATTCAGATTTTTCCATAAGTTCAGATGATCTTAAATGGAAAAATCTGAATGAATTTTCTGCCCAACCCGATTCATCCGTTGCGAATTTTTTGTGGAAAAACATGTAATCTGAAAACAGGAACACTTTTATTTCTTCCTTTCCAATGCTGACGCCATTTTGTTCCTTTTCTTCCTTACTGCACTGGCTAGAACTTCAGTTCTTTGTTGAGAGTGGGTATCCTTGCTTGTTCCCCATCCTAAAAGGAAAGTATCCAACTTTTCATCATTACGTCTGAAGCCAGCTATAAGATTTTTTTATGAACATTCTTTTACTAGATTGTAGAGTTTTCCCCCCACCCCTATTTTGCTGATTGTTTTATGATGAATGGCTGTTGGATTTTGTCAAGTGTTCATCCTCAATTGATTTATACAGATCATGTGACTTTTCTCCTTTAACTTGTTAACATGGTAGATGATGCTGACAAAATTTCACCTTGAACCAGGTTTTCATCACAGAACAAACCTGTGTTGCTCATGGTATATAATTCTTTTGTTCTAGTTCTGTGAAAAATGCCATTGGTAGTTTGATAGGGATTGCACTGAATCTGTAGATTGCCTTGGGTAGTATAGTCATTTTGAAACTATTGATTCTTCCAGTCCACAAACATGGTATATCTTTCCATCTGCTTATATCTTCTCTGATTTCTTTCATCGGCATCTTATAGTTTTCAGAGTACAAGTCTTTTGTTTCCGAGTACAAGTTTATTCCTAGATATTTTATTCTTTTTGATGCAATAGTAAATGGAATTGCTTCTAGAATTTCTCTTTCTGATTTTTTTTTGTTAGTGTATAGAAATGCAACATATTTCTGTGTACTAATTTTGTTACCTGAAACTTTACCAAATTCATTGATGAGCTTTAGTAGTTTTCTGGTAGTCTCTCTAGGATTGTCTATGTATAGTATCATGTCATCTGCAAACAGCGATAGTTTAACTTCTTTTCCAATTTCGATTCCTTTTACTTGCTGTAAAAGGATTGCTGTAGCTAGGACTTCCAAAACTATGTTGAATTAAAGTGACAAGAGTGAACATCTTTGTCGTGTTCCTGATCTTAAAGGGAATGCTTTCAGCTTTTCACCACTGAGTATGATGCTAGCTGTAGGTTTGCTGTATATGGTCTTTATTTTGTTGAGGTATGTACCCTTTAGGCACACTTTCTGGAGAGTTTTTATCATAAATGGGTGCTGAATTTTGTCAAAAGCTTTTTCTGCATCTATTGAGATGATCATATGGTTTTTATTTTTTAATTTGTTGATGTGGTGTATCACATTGATTGATTTGCGAACGCTGGAAAATTCTGGCATCCCTGGAATGAATCCCACCTAAGCATGGTGTATGATCTTTTTAATGTATTGTTGGATACAGGTTGCTATTATTTTGTTGAGGATTTTTGCATCTATGCTCATCAGTGATCCTGGCCTATAATTTTCTTTTTTTCTTTTCTTTTCTTTTTTTTTTTTTGAGGTATCTTTGTCTGGTTTTGATATCAGAGTGATGGTGATGGCCTCTTTTAAATTTCACTTAGTGTTGTTATACAAAAATAAAAATAATCTTATTCATGCATATTGCCCCAGAATGATCTTTTAAAGCATAAAAATGACTGTGTGATTACTCTGCTTCTACCTTTCAGCTACTTCCAGTCACCTGTTGGGAAAAGATCAAGCCTCATTCTGACCCAGGTCATGGCATACCCTGGCCCCTGCCTTCCTCCACACCCTATCCTAGGCTGTTTTCTCCTCATCTTCTATGCCCCTTCACCTCGTTCTCTCTACCTCCAACACTTTCCCCACCTTTTACCAAATTAATTACTGCATACCCTTCAGATCTTGGCTTAAGTTTCTGCTCTACACCAAATTGAGTCCAGCTCTTTTAATTTAGCCATTATAGTTGTATATCAATATCCTCTGCACACAATTTATATGTGATATTTAATGTCTTCCTGTCCCTCAAGATGTCAGGCTTCACATGACCAGGGGCCATGGCCATCTTAGTTTCCACAGTAATCCCCTTACCTGGTAAACAGAAGGAGTCTAAATACTTGTGGAGAAAAATGTATCAAAGAAAGTCTAAGTGGAGGGGTAAGCAAAGGTACACAGGTGGGTTTCAAGGGTCATTGTACTGGGAGACAAAGGGCAGAGTTTTGATTTTCAGATGGAATAAGGAGTGCTCTGGCTTTTAAACAAAGAGGAGCCACTGACTTCTGTACAGAGAAGGCTCCTGAACTTGCTTTTATCAATTGTTATAAACTTACATATGCATTAACATTTAATGTCTTTTTTTCCTGTGTTTTTCTCTGTAAGATGATCTTTAAGTAGCAAATATGCTTATTACTCATTTATATGTATGTATGCAAATTGATTTTATCTTCAGGGTCAACTTTCAGAAACAAAAAAGGCAGCTAATTGGGCCTTCCTTGGTGGCTCAGTGGTAAAAACACACCTGCCAGTGCAGAAGACGCAGGTTCAATCCCTGGTCCAGGAAGATCCCACGTGCCATGGGGCAACCAAGCCCACGCACCGCAACTATCGAGCCTGTGCTCTAGAGCCCGGGAACCGCAACCACATGCTGCAACTACCGAGGCCAGAGAACTCTAGAGCCCGTGCTCCACAACGAGAGCAGCCGCGGCAACGAGAAGCCCGAGCACACAACTAGGGAGATGCCCTTGCTCCCCACAGCTGGAGCGAAGCCACACAGGATGGAAGACCCAGCTCAGCCAAAGACGAATAAATAAATTTTTCTTTAAGGCAGCTAACAAAACACCTTGGTGATCTCAGAAAGTGAAGATCAGAAATTACACTCCAAAATTTTGCGAATGACTTTGCAAAGGCAAATCTCAGATCTTTCTAAATCTGCTGTGTTATCTCGTGTAGCTGTATTTGATTCTGATGAAATCTCTCTTCCTCATTTTCTGAGTCAACGCTTTCCTGAAACTGCTCTCATTTCTGTTCCACTCCATCCTTTTGTCTTTCCCACACCGTACTCATAGGCCTTCCCCAGGGTCCCGCCCCCCCCACCTTTACCCCTCCTTACTCTTCTGGTCCCAGACTGACCATCTCTTCACCCAGTATCCCCCTGGGGATAACTCCCTCTCTGGTGATTCTCAATGATCCTGACCTCCAGGATCCCTGGCCAGGGGCCAAGTTCTGCAGCTGCCTTCAGGACCGCAGGATCTCCCAAGTCCTTTTATTCAGACCCCTCTGCAGTCCGCTCCGTTGTAATATAGGATGGATAGAGAAATCCCTGGCTGTGTCATATGTAGATGGTCAGATTTCATTGCTATTAATTCCCCATAAAATCTTTCTCCTGAAGAAAAGATGAGTCCCAATACACTCAGTACAATTCAGCTCTACCTCTGGGAAGGAGCTATTTTCTTCTACTCTAAGATCGAGAGTCCTGAGAAAATGATTCACATTTCCCTAAGAAAATAAATCTCAGTTCAAGCTCAGAAGCATTTAACCACAGGTTCATCATAAGCATTTAAAAGATATTGATTACCCGGATAACATCGACATCCGTTTCTCCCCAGTTACTGAGTACTCCGCTGATTCAAGGGAATGTGCACACTGTAATAATAGCTAGCCTATGACCGCAAAGTAACATTTCTCATTTTCTCCTTATTGCAAGATTAGCTAAAATAGGTGTGAGTGTAGTGTAAGATTCAGAAGTTTTTTTTTTAAAGTTCCAGCTGCTTTCGTTTTGCTCTCTTAAATCTCTCCATTGTTTGTCTTTCTGGATGCGTAGGTTCCCTATGCACATGTCAGCAACTCCAAAATTTACATTTCTAGCCTTGACTTCCCTCCTGAATTCTACCCCCCAAGTTCTGTCTGCTTGACAGCGCTTCCTGCTTGAAAATTAACTGAATTCCTTGAAAGCAAGAGCAATATCAGATTCCATTTTATATCCTCCATGCCTAGTACAAGGCCTACTACAGAGCAGACACTCACAGATGTTAAGAAAATGAATAGATGTTTTGTAAAACTGCAAGATTGTGGAATAACACCGGTGGAAAGCACTAACAGTCAAATACATTGGCACAGGTAACTATTACTTTTTTAAGTAACAGAAACAATAACCGACACTTGCATTACACTTGAAGATATGTTAAGATTGAAATAATGGATCAATATCTTAAACTTAATTTATCACTGTCTTACACAATGTGGCTGCAAACTTAGCTGCTACTACTACAAACTAATAAATTTACTCTAGTCCCTGTCTCTGAGACACACAATATTTATTTCTTTGCTTCTTTGTAATCCTTTTCTTCTAAAACTGTATTCCTATTTACTCTTATTTAACTTTTCTTCAAAGTGATCCATCTATACTCCCACTTTCTGTATAAAGCATTCCCTTAGCATTCAAGCCAACATATCCCTCTTTATCTTCTCAATTCGTAAAACCGATGGTCTAACTTCCTAATGGAGAATCAAGATACAGTCATATGTCTAAATTCAAGCTCTAGCACATTCTATGCAAACCTTTCAGTTACTTAACTTTCCTGAACTTTGTTTCCTAATCTGTGGAGAAGAGATTCTAATATCTACCTCAAAAGATTCTCAAAGGTTACATGAAATAATGTTTATAAGGAATTTAGCTAGCATGTCTTAAGTACTTTATGAAGAGTAGCTATACTGTTATTATATGGCACATAATATTTGTCACCTTACTTTGATGTGGACTTTCAATATATATGTCATAACTCCCTAGATTGGAGGTATTTCTTTGTAATTCTTTTATCATCAAGAGCTGCGCCTTACTGATGTCCTTGCTGATTTATTTAATCATGACAGTTATTGTTGCTGTTATTGTTATTATAAGAGGCTTGTAGAATATTTTACAGTGTATAAAGCACACTTTGATGCACATTATCTCAATTTATCTTTATAACCATCTAGTGAAATAGGCCAGGCAAATATTGTTAGAACCTATAATTTACTGGATAAAAAATATTTCAGAGGACTCTCACTTGCATTCAAATTGAATTATCTAGTACTACACTTGTTCTTCCACTCTAAACATGTATAAACCTAGACAAAATGTATGAAGCAAGTGTTTTTAGTTACTGGAACATAGGCGTACAAAACTGTAATCACTGAAAAAACAAGAGCAAGTACTATGAGCGTGACAATTTGACCAGCTTTCTTCCTGGAGGCAATTTCTGGAGCTTGACAAGGGAACCCAGGCGGAGCATGGCAGTCTCAGTGATTTGAGAATACAGATGTCTGAACCCAGGGGGGCTAAAGCCATATAAAGAACATATCAGACAAAGTAGAGGAGAAAACAGAGATACACAGAGAAAATGCTTCAGGGATTTGAGCAGGGCTACCCTTGAATTTTTGCTGAGTATTAAGTGTCCATAATAATCTAGACATTGCTAGGATAACAGGTGGGGAAGGAAATGGCAACCCACTCCAGTGTTCTTGCCTGGAGAATCCCGTGGACAGAGGGGCTTGATGGGCTGCTGTCCGTGGGGTTGCACAGAGTCGGACACAACTGAAGCAACTTAGCAGCAGCAGCAACAGCATAATAGGAAAATATTATGAATGATTTTATGCCAATAAATCTAATGGCAGAGGTGACATAGACAAATTTCTTGAAAAACAAAAATTGTCGAAACTCAAGAACTAAATCATCTTTATGGCTTTTTATCTAATAAAGAAGTTGAGGCTGATGGAGAAGTCATGTATCTTGATTATGACAAACATATCCATTTATCAAACCTTACGGGCTTCCCAGGTGGCACAGGGGTAAAGAGTCCACCTGCCAGTGTAGGAGATGTGGGTTTGATCCCTGAGTTGGGAAGATCCCCCGGAGGAGGAAATGGCAACGCTCGCCAGTATTCTTGCCTAGGAAACCCCGTGGACAGGGGAGGCTGGTGGGCTACAGTCCATGGAGTCACAAGAGTCAGACACAACTTGAGTGAGCATAACACAGCTCACCATATGAGTCGGACACAGCACCTAAACAACATGAACTGTACACTTAAAATGGGTACATTTATTGTATGTAAATTATACTTCAATAAAGTTTATTTAAAAGGGGGGAGAGAGGACGGAAGCGCAGAGGATTTACTTGATTTACTGAAGACCAGGCCCAAAGCAAGGTGCTCTGATTCCCAGTAGCCCGCTTTCCCCACCAGACCACCATGCCTTGGTGTTACCATGCGGGAAATGCAGTCCTTACGCTCTTGGAGATGAGAAAAAGCAACCACATCTGTTCAGAAATTGCCACTGGTAATCTCTTTCTAACCTAATTTCCCAAACTTTAACGCAATCTGCACTCTGATCTCTGCTCAGGGCATAACACACACATAAACCCGGGGAAAGCGCCCAGGCTGGGGTAGACCTGATGGCTGCCCATGGGAGTGCAAGTACTTGGAACCTCCCCTTTGTCTCTCATTGCTCTGCACCCCACTCCTGCACCGCACCCCGGAGTCGGAGCTAGGACTCTGCTCTCCCAGTTGATGGTCCTGGGCTCCTGCCACTACACTAGAACCAACATCAGCTGTGAATTAGTAGTGTTCAGCCCTAAACTCACAGTTTATATGGACATATGCTTTAGAGACACTGGATGAAACGGACATCTAATTCATTCCACAGCTTCAAGGCAGAAAGCCCTGCCTCTGCTTTATCCTCCTCCCATTAACATATATATTAACCAGATTAGCAAGCTATCAGCAGCACTCAGTCCTGGGAGCCTGGTATAGTTCATTCGGGGCATTTCAGTCTCCTGACTGTGCATTTCAGTGAGAGCGAGGCAAGCTGAAAAGAGAGAAGGCAAGAGGGTGAGCGTAGGGCATGGGCAAGGACGCGCACGCCAGGACAGGATAGCACAGGATCTGAGGAATGTGGGGCACGCCGAGGCATCTAAGAGAGGGCACCCAAAACTGGGGGAAGGAAAAATGCCTCAAGCAAGCAGCTGCTGACTCTCGTGTTTCCCTTAGAGCAGGGGTCAGGGCAGTTTGGCGGAAAGTACAGGATTTTCAAAACCAGACGAATCTTGTTCAAGTGCTGCTTAGCTTCGGAGTAGACTCGAGCAGGTGACTTAACCTCTCTGAACTTCCATTTCCTCACTCTGCCATGAAAATAAAGTCTTCCTCATGTTATTAGAAGACCTAAAGGGCCACGACGCATGAAAAAGCCACGATGCCTGTTTTGTTCTTCCCTTTCTTCTTTTTTCCTCCATCCCCTCTTCCTAACTCCCTCAATATATGAAAAGTAGAGATTGAAAAGACCCTAAAATCCTCTACGAAAACACCCTCCTTTTACAGGTGAGCGAAGCAGAAGACTGCCTGTGATCCCACTGCTGGCCATTGGTGGTGCTGTGATCCCCTGAATATAGTGTGATCCCCTGAATATAGTGTGATCTTTCCACACCAGGGCCGGGGGGAGGGTGGGGGTGGGGGGTAGGATGGGGGAGCATGTAATTGACTTAGAAATTCTAAATCCCAGTTTCCAAAATGCATATGTGCATGAGGAGGAGAAGGGGGCATCAGAGGATGAGATGGTTGGACAGCATCACTGACTCAATGGACATGAATTTGAGAAAACTCTGGGAGATGACGTACTGCAGTCCCTGGGGCTGCAAAGAGTCGGATACGACCGAGTGACTGGACAACTAAGCACATTGATTGGGAAAGAACTGGAATGAGGATGCGTGGGAGGATACAGAGACCTCCAGTTTTCCCAGCCCCCAGTTCAGTCTTGGCCCTTCTTGCCTCCCTTGCCAGCCTCTTCTTCCTTGTCTATTAGGTGTTTTGTGTCCGGTCTTAGAACGCTGCCGTCGTCTCCCAGAGGCCATTAGTAATTGTGGGAGAGGGAACCAGACTCTCAGCATGCTCTGTCCCCACCTGATGCACACAGATTCTTCATATCCTGAGACCTGTCCCCACCCCATACAGTTTCTTGATATCCTGAGACCTAAACCTGAAGTCAGAGTGCAGCATGTTCCAGGAGAGGAGGGATATTTACAAGGTCAAATCCAGTAAGAGATTTCCCCACCAGAAGATCTGCAGGACTGTACTCAGCTATATTGCAAAGGTCCGAAGACATGTGAAGAAAGGGATCATAAGGGCTTACTAAACATGGAGGAAGAAACATCATTTTGATGAACGTAAGTTTGGATGCACCAAGCAGTGACTCTGGGTGCAGTGATGCCAGCTTGAGCAACTGAGAGTGGTTCTTTCAGTTTGCTTTGCTGGCTAAAGAAGACTTGAGATCAATTAGGACTGCAGCCTGGGGAAAGCTGACATGCCGGAAATGGTGAGGTTCAATTACAGAAAAGAATTCAAAGATGTCAAGAGAGAGGAATGTGGCTGTAGATTTAGGCCTATAGATGATCTCATCATCAAGGCCTGAGATAGACACTGGTAAAGGAAATGTCAGCATCTTCGAGAAGCAGGGCAGTGGCCGTTTTGTGAGGGTTTGGGATAGTGGTAGAAGCAGGACCCCGTGATTACAATGAAAAGTCCCAAGGTGGCAAAGGGCAAGTAGTTACACTAGAACAGTCAGATACAAATGAATGTGGTTACTTTAACAGACATTAGGGCTCCTGAGAATAGACGGACCTGGTGGGATTTTAGGGTGTGGTAGATTGGTCGTGGAGATTCTGGGCCAGCTTGATGTATACAACAGAAAAAAATTTCAAGTCTTTTGAATCAAGGCTACCACCATATCTGAAAGTTGGAGTCACTTCTTTTTTTAAATTTTTATTGGAGTATGGTTGATTTTCAGTGTTGTATTAGTTTCAGGTGTACATCGAAGTAAATCTATTATGCATATACATAGGTCCACTCTTTTTTTTTACTTTTTCCCATAAAGGCCATTACAGATTATTGAGCAGAGTTCTCTGGGCTCTACAGTAGATCCTTGTTTGTATCTGTTTTATATATAATAGTAAGTATATGGCAATCCCAATCTTGCAAGTTATCCTTCTCCACCTCCCCCGCTGGTAGCCCTAAGTTTCTTTTCTACATCTGTGACTCTAATTCTGTTTTGTAAATAAGTTCCTTTGCACTATTATTTTTAGATTCTGCGTATAAATGATATCATACTATATTTGTCTTTCTCTGTCTGACTTACTTCACTCAGTATACCAACATCTAGGTCCTGGGTTCTAGGTCCATAATGGCATTATTTCATTCTTTTTCTTTGCTGAGTAATATTCCATTGCCTATATGTATCACATCTTCTTTATCCATTCCCCCATCGATGGACATTTAGATTGCTTCCATGTCCTGGTATTGTAAACAGTGCTGCAATGAACACTGGGGTGCATGCATCTTTATGAATTATGGTTCTCTCTTGATATATGCCCAGGAATGGGGTTTCTGGGTCGTATGGTAGCTCTAAACCCCAATCAAGTCACAGAACCATATCCTCTATTGACAGGAAAAGGAAAATGCCTAAGGAGTCGTGTTCTACTAATGCTGCAAGTGTGTTCTGTAAATTTTCCTCCTTGTCTTCCCCAAAGGTACTTGTGTCTGTTTATATGTCACTGTACTGGGGAATGGTTTCCCTGGTGGTTCAGATGGTAAAGAGTCTGCCTGCAATGTGGGAGACCTGGGTTCGATCCCTGGGTTGGGAAGATCCCGTGGAGGAGGGCATGATAACCTACTCTAGTATTCTTGCCTGGAGAATCCCCATGGATAGAGGAGCCTGGCAGGCTACAGTCCATAGGACCGCAAAGAGTCAGACACAACTGAATGAGTAAGCGCAGCACAACACACCAGGGAAAGGAAAATGCCCAAACTTTTCAGAAATATTTGGACATTGACTTCAATAATACTATGAAAGCAGAGGACGAGTGGGGATCAGGTAGCAACTGAATTTTGGAGAGTGTGATTTGACCTTTTTTTTTTTTTTGATGGAGGGAAAATATAATAGAAATGGAAAAGAGTGCAAAAATCATGATGAGTTTTCACTCATGTAACAGCATCCATTCTCCCTTTCCATCGCTGAGTTCCTTCCTCACCTGCAGCTCTGCGTCTCAAAGTCTCCCTTCTCCCTCCCATCCCAGAGTCTTTGAAGTCACTATTCTCTGGTCTGAACATTCCTCTCAGCTCCTCCCACCCCTTCATCTAACTAATTCCACCTCATCCTTCATAACTCAGCTCCAGGCAGGGTTCCTTCCCTAAGAAACCTGGACTGCCCCGAATCTAGGTCAGCCTCCTTGCTTCAACAGTATCATGCGATCGTGTTCCTTTCCTTCAGAGCACTTGCCTCAGCTGGGCTCTATACATTCATGTAGGTGACTTGATTCGTACCTGGTTCTTCCACCAGACAATCAGCCCCACAAGAGTAAACTTTTAGCCAGACCATAAAAGCTGGCTTAGGAGTCTAAAAAAAAAAAAAAAAAAAAGGATAAATAAGATTGTGATAAAAAGGGGAAATTGAAGCATCTCACTGCTCTTTGTTTCGGCATCCTGCATACATGCAGTCCTAGAAGGGGCTGATGGAACGGTTTGTAGGCTGAGAGACTGGACTGTAACTGGTCGGCAGAACTCTAATAAACCTTTGTTTCAAGTCTTTTATTTTGCCATACTTCCCTTTTAACAAACTTCAAGGAAATAACTCACCCTGAACTACAACAGTGTACTGCCAAAGAGCTATCAAATAAGAAAGGCACATGTTTCCTGAATTTGGGTGAATGAACCACAGCACTCACTTAAAAGCCTTTTTTTTTTTTTTTTTTTTTTTACTAGCAGGGAGGCTGCAAAGGAGGGCTTCCTCCACAACATTATTTTTCTTGTGAAAACGTTTGGTGCCACCTGCTGGCGAAATCCGCACTGACTTCTGAGCGTTCACAGAATGTATTTAAAAATATGCCTCTCAAATGTAATAGATATGAAAAACCTTGATACGGCTTATTTGGTACATTTCTAAGAATACAAGGAATTTACGTTTCTTACTGAAAAATACCCATCTGACATACCCCACCACTTGGGGCAATTTGTGTTCCTGCAGAGGTGTCTTCCACTAAGTGAAAACTTTCTTTAAAGTAATAAATTTCATGCATCTCATGTTTGACCTAAAAGAAGGACAAATGAGAGAAAGAAAAGGAATTGTCCAGAAATTCTTCAGGTCTCTTCCAAACTCTAGCATCCTAGGATTCCGAGAAGGTTTGAGAATGTTTCTGATAAGAACGCCTGGCCCAAGCATTCTCACCCCATCGGTCAGCTCTCACTTAGGGAAAAGGTTTATGTTCCACACCCTCGAATAAAACATAAATAGGCCCAATGAATCCCTGTGATGTTTTACGAACTGTAAATGTACTTCTTAACCTACCATTCATGTCTGAATATAAGAAAAACAAGAATAGTGATATTTAATGTCTTAAACTCATGCCAGGTTACCAGTTTTAACTAGCTGACATAATTAACGCAAGTTATGTTTTAGGGAAATTCACCCCTTTATAAATCGACTGTGTTTTAAAATCTCCATATGCACAAGCCATGTTTGTGAATTACAAGGGGGAAACATAAATTTTCCTGGAAATGTGTAGGTTGATTAGCAGAAACATGCCCTGTCTGCCCGATACTCCAGAGGAACATTCATGGCAAAGACGTTAGTTAGTATGCCAGCCATAGCAAATGAGATCCTAAGTATCAGCCAGTAGAGAAAAATGTCTAGAGGAATTGAAGTCAATCCTTGAGAGAGAACAGCCCCCAGAAACAGCCCAGCAAGAGCCTGAATTCTCTGATCTTTTAGTTCAAGCCTCTGTCTTCCCTTGCAGCTCAGATGGTGAAGAATCTGCCTGCAATTCAGGAGACCGGAGTTCGATACCTGGGTCAGTCAGGAAGATCGCCTGGTAAAGGAAACGGCAGCCACTCCAGTATCCATGCCTAGAGAGTTCCAGGGACGGAGGAGCCTGGAGGGCTACGGTCCATGGGGTCCCAAAGAGTTGGACACAACTGAGCAACTAATACTTTCTCTTTTTACAGACAAACAAATGGAGGTCCCAAGAGTTCAGGCGACTTCACCACGGGCCTTATCAAGTTAGAGAACAGCCAAAGGTGGGTGCAGGACCTCCCGTGCTTGCTGCTCGTCCCTCTCCATCACCCTGATTCTAACCAGTGTCCTCTTTTTTGCTGATGCAAAATGCAGAAGTGGTGGGAGGGGCGGCAAAAGCCACTCTGGAGTATATATGATGTGCATCACTTAGACTGAATATCTTTCTCCTTCAAATAAAAATAAATAAAGCTCTTAATGTAAAATAAAGGGGGAAGGGAGAAAACCCCGTCCCAGTTAGGCAGAAAGTATGCGACAAAGTGAACACTGATGTCCATGTTCTTAGGCATCAACTGCGGCCCAGGTACCTTTCACACTTTGTCTTCAAGCCTCATAAACACTCTTCAGGATAGCGTGACTATATTGCATAAAGTCCTGCTTCAAGAACCTAGGGTGGTGCTGTTTCTAGTAAGTCAAATTAAGACAGAGAACTGCCCCAGGCAGTGTAATCTCAGTAGCTGTTGAACTCAACATTTGCCTTTAAAATGAGAATTATTGACTCGGGGTGTAGACTCCAGTTCAGGCGTGAGTCAGGCAGCCTAGCAGACCTGGTTTGTTTTTAGCCAAGTGTCGGGGAGGGGGTGTGCTCACCAGCAAAGCATGTCACAGAGGATGTAGACACACACACACACACACACGCACGCACGCACACACACACTCATCTGCCTAGTAACAGCTGGCCCAGGCGCCTCTCGCCTAACAGAGTAGGGGCTGTTTTCAACCCCTACACATCCTTAAGGAATGTGACAGGAAATGACCTTGAGGAAAGTCACTTGACGCCATTCTTTGAATGTTCTGCTGTCAGCTCGCAAAACTGTCAGGAATGAAGTAGTGAGTGTCTCCTTCAGTTGTACAAACAGGGGCCACCAAAGAATTTCAGGAAAGAAAAAACCTGGGAATCATCGTAATTCACACTTGGACCAAATATGGCAGCTCCGGTAGGCAGCTGATGGGCATTCCAAACAAGGCAACCTCAAGTTCAAACTTTAGAGCTGCCATTTTTCAGCATAGGACATTGAAGATCGTATATAACATCTGTTTTCCCATCTGCTTGGGTAGGGGTTGGGGGGTGGGGGGGTCCTCAGAGCGTGATAAAACTAGTCAGTCTTTGATAAATGCTGCTTCTCATTCTATCTCTCCAACCCCCTTGATGTGGTGAGAATTCACCGGTTTCTATCGGAACTGAAGAGTAAGGCCCATACAAAGGGGTTATCAGCCCAGCATCCCTGTCACTGAGGTCACACTGATGCTAATATAGAACAAACGAGCGAGTTTGGCATTTAATACAGAAGTGCTTACATCAGATTCTCAAAAGGCTTCATTTCCCCCAAAACATTTAGGAATCACTGCTATAATTTCTTCCTCGCAGCTCCCAGCACTTTCCCCTCTTCTCCTTGGTAACTGTCATCACTTCTCCCCAAATACCTAAGAACATCCTCTCTGTCTCCCTGCCTCCAGCTGCCGCCCAACCCCACTCTCCCCTCTGCGGCCAGAGTGGGCTCCCTGACACGTCAGTCCTTGCAAACAAAGCCTGGATTTTATTCGGGGGTCCACAACTCCCCTTACTTGTGTGGAGGAAAGATGTCCTTCCCTCCATCTCCTGAAGTGTGACTGATTGGTCTAAGAGTCAGACTATCTGCCTGAACAGTGACTGGTTTAGTACTGATCTGCATCACAATTCTGAGCATTGATCTGTGAGAGAAGTTCTTGGCTTTTTCTTGAAACGTTCTTCATTGATCTTATCTATAGGCCACGAAGCATTCATAACCATCATGGTACAATCCCCTGCCTCACTCTTGGACATTTGGTACCCGCGAGAATGTAAGCTCATGGAGCAGGCCTTTCCTTATGCTACTTTTCAATCCATTCCTCTTATATTGTATAATAATAGATAAAGAGACAGATTCTAGTTCACAATAAAAATAAAATCCTCTTGATGATTATGTTTGGCTCCAAACTCTCATCTGTTGGAGTTGTTTTCCAGAATATGGTATCAGGCTAGATTTCAGCCTTCTTCGCTAATTAGGAGATGGTTCCTAAGTGATACACACCAGGAGACCTCTCTGAGATGTTATGGTCACACCCAATCAAGGTTTTAGGATACCAAAGACAGAGAGACTTTCAACACCCTGTCTTCTCAGCAAAGACAAGGTCACATACTGGCCTGAGTCATCAAAGTCAACAAGACAGGTAGTCAGAAGGGATCCTGGCAAGACCTGCAAGAAGATGAAGGGGACATAAGATACAAGGTCTTCTCCCCTAATCACCCCAATCACTAAATTAAAAGTCCCGTCTGTCCCTACACAGTCCAGAGGATAAGTTAGCCGACTTGTGTACAGACCATCTGCACAGCTAGCATAGCTTCTGTTCCTGTAATTACAACTTCTCCTGTGTGGACAGACAGATCCCTCATTGTGTCTGGAACAATCACAGCATTCCAAACACTAAGCCAGCCAAAGGAGCATACCCCAGGGCCGGCTCTTTCAACAATCTGTCGCTCAGCGGCTCCTCCCACAGCCAGCTCAAGGACCCGGTTTCCTGCCATTGTTAGTGAGTTGAGCCTGGAATTCCATCCAAATGGATTTGACCCCTTCACTAAACAGCAGTGCATGTTTCCCTGATTAGTATATTCCTGTGTTTAGACGGGAAGTGGCAGGATTGGGGGAAGTGGAGGGAGAAAGACAAGAAAAATAACAAGGGGGAAAAAAAACAACTTCATTCTATTCATGCTATAATAACAACTTGGAACTCTGGCTTCATCCACTAGTGTAATAAAAGTGCGCACCTATGCAGAAATACACTTACGTCTATCAAAAAGCCCGTGTTATACAGCAAAGTAACTGGACTGAGCAAGAGCAAGCATACCTGGCTTCAGTAATAAAGAGTTATTGCTCACCGGGCTCTGAGCATTCTAAACAGGAGAATGCAGAAAATTATAAACTACCGTCTCTTGTGAGTGTCCTTTTCTACGTGAGTTCTGTTCCCTAAGGATATTATTTCTTCTCACGATGATGCTAATTAGGTGACCTTTGATACTAGGCAGCTGGAGTGATTCCTAGTTGTACAAGCTTGCAAGGGCCCTTCTCCACGACATGCCTTCAGGCACTGCACCCTACTTTTTTGGGTTTTTTTCCTATAATATTGAAGCATCTATCAATTTTATTGTCTTTTAGGGGATTCCCTGGTGGTCCAGTTGTTTGGACTCCTTGCTTTCACTGCTAAGGCTCTGGTTGATCCCTGGTCAGGGAACTAAGATTTTACAAGCTGCTCAATGCAGCCAAATTAATTAAAAAAAAAAAAAAAAACTATTGTCCTTTACATCTAGTTGAACCTGACTCATATAGATCAATGCACCATATGTTCTTTGGCAAATATTTAATTATCACATGTATAATAAGGTCTTGGGTTTTGCAGGTGGCTCAGTGGAAAAGAACCCACTTGCCAATGCAAGAGCTAAGGGTTCAATCCCTGGGTCTGGAGGATCCTCCTGGAGGTGTAAATGGCAACCCACTCCAGTATTCTTGTCGGGGAATCCCAGGGTCAGAGGAGCCTGGCTACAGTCTACGGGGCTGCAAAGAGTTGGATACAACTGACAGGCTTGAACACACAAACACACACACACACATTTAATAAGGTCTATATGAAAATGACCCAAAGATAGAGAAAATGCAATTCACATTTAAAAGCCTATGAAGTTATAACATTTTAAAACTTAACGTTCCTTAAAGACACCATCAAGAGAGTGAAAAGACAACCCACAGAATGGGAGAAAAATTTCATACCTCGTATACCTCATAAGAAATTTGGATCTAGAATATTTAAAGAGCTGCTATGACTCAAGACAAATCACATGGTTAAAAGTGGGAAAGCATTTGAAGAGACATTTCTCCAAAGAAGATACACAAAAGGCCACCACACACATGACAGTTGCTAAATATTGCTAGTTATCAGAGAAACACAAATCAAAACCACTGCGCATCCGCTCAAAAGTGTGTGTTTGATGCTCAGTCCTGTCTGACTTTTCATGACACCAGGGACTGTAGTCTGCCAGGCTCCTCTGTCCATGGAATATTCCATGCAAGACTCCTGAAATTCCCTTCTCTAGGGGATCTTCCCAACTCAGAGATCAAACCTGGGTCTCTTGCATTGCAGGCAGATTTTTCACCATCTGAGCTACTAGGGAAGCCCAAGAATACTGAAGCTAGTTGCTATTTCCTACACCAGAGGATTTTCCCAACCCAGGGATCAAACTTGCATCTCCCGCGAGTCTCCTGCACTGGAGGCAGATTTTCGTTACTGCTGAGCCACCAGGAAGCACCTTTGCTAAGATACTTCTAATAAAGGTGACAGATAATCGTCACTGGTGAGAATGTGGAGAACTTGGAAGCTTCAGACATTGCTAATGGGGATGTAAAATGGTGAGACTTTGGAAGACAATCTGGTAGTTCCTTATACAGTTGAACATACAGTTACCGTATGATTCAGCAGTTCCACTCGCCGGTATACACTCAAGAGGAATGAAAACATATCCACACAAAAACTTGTATATTCACATGTGCTGTGCTGTGCTCAGTCATGTCTGACTCTATGTGACCCCGGGGACTGCAGCTCACCAGGCTCCTCTGTCCATGGGATTCTCCAGGCAAGAATACTGGAATGGGTAACCTTTCCCTTCTCCAGGGGATCTTCCCAACCCAGGGCTCAAACCCAGGTCTCCCACATTCCAGGTGGATTCCTTACCAGCTGAGCCACAAGGGAAGCCGGACAAATAGAATTATTGAAAGTAACTTAATTCACGTTGGTCATGGACAACTTTTGCAGTTTGGTTTGTGTTTGGTTTTGGTTTGGTTTGGTAAATCTTAGTAGCTTTCAAAAACATTCGAATGGAAAATAGTTAACATTCCTCTGCAACCTCATTAGCAAGTCATAATGAGAGCAAGTCTCAGGTCAAATTTTCATACACAGACACCTATCTGATAAACATTCATTAACAAAACAGGCTTAGAACAACTCATCAACTGGGTTCCTAAACTTGACCAAGTCCCAGCTGTTTGTTCCTTTAGGTGTGCCAAACATGTCCTGTAACTCATTTGCTCACTGCAGATACAACAAAATTCCTAGGTAAGGGTCAAAACATTGTAATTGACATCATTTCATCCCTTAAACCAATGACAGGATGTAGGACCAAATAGGGATCAAGTTAAGATGGGAAATGGGTCCATCGTTGAGTTGAATCTTAAGGTCATGTTCATTCACAGAGAAGGAGCACCTCTGAGCTCTAGTTTACGCATCTTGAATCCCTTTAAATTCATAATGAGAAGTAATTAACAAGACTCTAGTTTCATCAATAAAAATCCATTGTTGATAATTATATGAATTAGCAAAGCAATGTAACTGAACAAGGAGAACTTATAAAAGATGTGAATGGCCTTTCTGATATAACCCTGGCTGGCCACCTCCTAACGAGGCCTTCTTAACTAGCATCTGAGATTGACCTAAAGTAACACATACAGAGCGTCACTCTCATTATACCCGAGTATTTCTAAAGAGGGGCTTCCCTGGTGACTCAGCAGTGAAGAATCTGCCTGCCAAATACAAGAGATGCAAATTCAATCCCTGGGTGGGGAAGATCCCCTGGAGGAGGAAATGGCAACCCACTCCAGTAGTCTTGCCTGGAAAATCCCATGGACAGAGGAGCCTGGTGGGCCCCAGTCCATGAAGTCACAGAGAGTTGGACACGACTTTGTGACTAAACCACCATCACCATTTCAAAGAAACTTATAGGTGTACTAACAAGCCTAAAAAACTAACATTTTATAGATTGAACCTCTGTTACATATGAACAAATGCTCTAGGATCTGTACCTGTGTGCTTTTGGAGGGTTTTCTGAATAAGTAATGAAGATAGAAGATGGATGTCTTCCTAGCCACATTGTCTGCTGCCCAAGGAAGGGTCATTTAAGCAATGTTGGAAGCAGAGGGACAACCACTCCCAGCCTGGACTCCCTACTTCATTTATGGACCCCTAATCTCTTCCAGAAAGGGTTGTGTTTGGTGAGGTTTTTTTCTTTTTTTTTTTTTTTCCATACCACTCCAGTGACACATTGCAAAGCCTAAAGGTCTTAGTTTTGTGGTTCAAGGACTACTCTGAGAATGTAGTAAAAATCTCTTCAATAAAAGTGCACATATGCATGTGCAAAAAATATTTTTTAAGAAAAATTTAAACAATTATTTACCTCACTTTGGCTGCGCTAGGTCTTTGTTGCTGCCCAGGGCTTTCTCATTTGTGGCGAGCAAGGGTTTCTCTTGTTGTGGAGCATGGGCTGGAAACACTTGGGCTCCATAGTTCTGGCGTATGGGCTTAGTTGCCCCCACGGCATTTGAGACCTTTCCAGACCAGGGAAGTGGCAATCCACTCCAAAACTCTTGCCTGGAGAATCCCATGGATAGAGGAACCTGGCAGGCCACAGTCCATGGGGTCTCGAAGAATCGGACACGACTGAGCGACTAACACTACTATAACCACGGACCAGGGATCCAACTCATGTCCCCTGCACTGGCAAGCAGATCCTTAACCACTAGACCCCAGGGAAGTTCTGCAAAACATAAACTTTCAATTCCTTTTCAGAGTGTTTACAAACCCCTAGCCCTACCCCCACTCACCACCGTCATCACCAGGTTCTTCCTCTAACTTTCCAGGAATCCACTGAGGCTTTTCCATAGATCACCTCTGACATTATGACAGCAAGAAAACCAGTCAACCTCCCTGAGTCCCCAAGTTCCATCTTCCCTATAGTCTGCTGTCACAGTACTCGGAAGAGGAAGCGAAGCATCAATCATGGACACCCACCGGAAGTGCAGATCACTGTGTAAATAGACTGTGATTCTGTTAAGGAAAACACAACCCACAGTGAGGAGAGGCTTTAGTCTTCTCTGCCTTGCCCTGAACATGTAGGATACTATTAATTCCTGGCACCAAGGCTGCTCACATCTTCTGTGTTTTATCAGAAGCAGACAAGAAACAGTGTTTTCCAGGACGGCCCTCGGCAATGTTGTTGTTTAGTCGCTAAGTCGTGTCTGACTCTTTGTGGCCCCATGGGCTGTAGCCTACCAGGTTCCTCTGTCCCTGGGATTCCCAGGCAAGAATACTGGAGTGGGTTGCCATTCCCTTCTCCAGGGGATCTTTCCCACGAGGGGACGGAACCTGTACCTCCTGCATTGGCAGGCGGATCCTTTCCCACTGAGCCACCCAGGAAACTCTCTGCAATAAGCAGAGCTCATCTTGGGTTTCTTCTCCTCTCTCAACATGTGGTCCTTGCTTTTACCTCTCAGCTTTCCTTCCCCGCCCGTCCTCACCCAGAGCTGACACAGGACCCTGAACTGCTGAGTTAATTCACACTGAAGCCATGTGCCGTGTTTATGTTGTAGCCACGTGTTCCAGGAAACAAACTCACTCAGAAGGACAACGCAGATAGTGGAGTGCAGTTTATTACACCGGCGGGCCCAAGGCAGAGTCTCCCCTTAGCCAAGGACCCCGACAAGTTTTTTGTGAAAACCTTGTATACCCTAAGTGTACATGCCCAAACCCACCTCCCCAAATTCCCTGAAACTAGTCTGAACAAAGGAAAAGAAATATATAATCAAAGTTAACCCATGATTCATATGCCTTAAGCCTAGGTAGTTGACAGTGGACAATTATCAATAGGCCTGTGGCCATACCCCAATAAGCATAATAGAATGTATGACTCTATTCGGTTACACAGATAATTAGGGTATTCTTTTAGGCTACAGAGAGTCTAGGCATGAGCCCTGGGGCTCTTCCATCTGGGGGCCTGGTCTTCCAGTTGGTGTGTCGTTTCCATAGATACTGGGCATAGAGCTCAGAGTCCACAGTCCAGCCCAAGATGGAGTCCTGCTTTCAAGAGGGAGCCTGATCTGTCTGCTTCCTCCTTCATTTACCCCAGCAGTATTTCACATTTTAAAGGCAAGCTGCCCTGTCAGCATTACAGTTGACGCTAAAGAAAGGATCTCTAATGTTGAGATTCCAGTAGCTGTCGCCCTGGTCTGAGGAAGCTAGTTTTGCAGGAGGATCCTCAAGTCAGTCCTGTAGGCGATCACGTATTCCTGGTCAGCAGGGGTTGGGGGTGGGGGGGGTGTTAAGAGTGTCATTTGCTTTAGGGAGAGAAGATCCTCCTATATCTAGGCAGGAGTATTTCAAAAGAGATAGGGAGGAATTGCACCCATTTTTCTGTAAGAGCATGGCTTTTCCCTTAAAAGAAGGGGAGAATCAGGTCTGTGTCAATATTTATGGTTGTTTTGGTATTTAGTCTCTAAGTTGTGTCCCACTCTTTGTGACCCCCATGGACTGCAGCACAACAGGCTTCCCTCCAATTCGAATAACGTTAGTTATCCCAAGGGCTTCCATTTCCACTTGTCCGGATGTAACCCAGCGCATCTGGCCCACCTTGAGCTCATGGGTAAGTGTAGGGGGGAGTGTCAAGGAACCCACCTCCTTATCCCACCTCTTACCTCAAAAGCACTTGAAAACAATTACTGTTTGATTTCACTTATATGAGATATCTGGGCTTCCGGAGTGGCGCTAGTGGTAAAGAAACTGCCTGCCAATGGAGGAAACCTAAGAGATGCATGTTTGATCTCTGGGGTGAGAAGGTCCCCCAGAGGAGGGCATGGCAATCCACTCCAGTATTCTTGCCTAAAGAATCCCAAGGACAGAGGAGTCTGGTGGGCTCCAGGGGTCACAAGGAGTAGGACACGAGTGAAGCAACTTAGCACACACGCATACAAGATACCTAGAATAGTAAAATTCTTAGAGTCAGAAAGTGCACTGGTAGATTTCAGGGGCCAGAGGTGGGGGATGGGGATTTAGGGTTCAATGGGAACAGTTGCAGTATGCTGTTGTTTAGTCACTAAGTCATATCCAACTCTTTGCAAACTGATGGACTATAGCCCATGAGGCTCCTCTGTCCCCGGGATTTCCCAGCACAAATACTGGATGGGGTTGCCATTTCCTTCCCTAGGGAATTTTCCCAACCCAGGGATGGAACCTGCGTCTCCTGCCTTGGCAGGCAGATTCTTTACCACTGAGCCACCTAGGAAGCCCTAGTTTCAGTATTCAGTTCAGTTCAGTTCAGTCGCTCAGTCATGTCTGAGATTCTTTGCGACCCCATGGACTGCAGCACGCCAGGCCTCCCTGTCCATCACCAACTCCCAGAGCTTGCTCAAATTCAGGTCCATCGAGTCGGTGATGCCATCCAACCATCTCATCCTCTGTCATCCCTTTCTTCTCCCGCCTTCAGTCTTTCCCAGCATCAAGGTCTTTTCCAATGAGTCAGTTCTTCACATCAGGTGGCCAAAGTATTGGAGTTTCAGCTTCAACATCAGTCCTTCCAATGAATATTCGGCACTGACTTCGTTTAGGATGGACTGGTTGGATCTCCTTGTAGTCCAAGGGACTCTCAAGAGTCTTCTCCAACTTCACAGTTCAAAAGCATCAATTCTTCTGCCCTCAGCTTTCTTTATAGTCCAACTCTCACATCTATACATGACTATTGGAAAAACCATAGCTTTGACTATACAGACCTTTGTTGGCAAACTAGTGTCTGCTTTTAAATATGCTGTCTAGGTTGGTCATAGCTCTTCTTCCAAGGAGCAAGCTTCTTTGAGTTTCAGTTTAGGAAGGTGAAAAATTTAGGAGATGGATGATGGTGAGATTTCACTAACAATGTCAATGTACTTAGGGCCATTCAACCGTATAGTGAAGTGTGGTTAAAATAACATGTTTGACATTATGTGGCTTTTATAACAATACAAATAGATAAGTAAATATCATTTTTTAAAAAAAAGAACTTGAAGGTTCAAAGTCAAGACTTCCCATTTACCTGCTCCCACGTGGCCTTCCCCTACCAGGAGCAAATCTAGGCCTGGATGCCTCCCTCAATGGCGGCTCCCACCTCACCCAATTACTTTGTCTCACTTCAGTCCAGTAGTCTGGCCCTTGCTCTTGGTTCTCCCATACTGCGTTTTCCCCATCCATGACCTCTCCCTGCCCCGGTCCTGCATGCCTAATCAAGTCCTGGCTTGACTCCATTGGAGAGGCTCTAAGTCCAAACTCACAGCTCTGACAATTCTAAGCCACCCCAGTCCTGCAGGGCAGGAACAAAGTTCTCCCCGGCTCAGGTTGCCCAAACCCCTAAGCATACAGCCAGCCCTGCCAAGTTTTAACCAGTGACTTACATTCCAAAGGGGAAACTTATAAATTCAAATGCTTTCAATGAGGAGTCTTTTCATGCAGTCATATCATTTAAAGAAAACTCAAGCCTGCATTAATTTCGTTTTTCATATAATTCATACAAGAAGCCTGGACTCTGTATTTCCTATCCACCTTCTATTTGCATTCCCTGTTGCTCCCCTATCCAAGTTTTAATGGCTCAGCTGGAATTGAGACCATATTTGCTCCTCATGTTTGTTTGAACACTTAGGTTCTGTAAAAGTATTTGCCTCCCAAATTCCCCATGACAGACAGATGTCCTAGCTCATTGCTGTTGTTAAGTATCTTGGCAGGGAAAGGACTGGCTTCACATTTCAAAGAATCCCCTTTTCTACTAAAAAGTTTTGGTATCACTACACAAAGGCAGTTATAACACAGAGTGGAGCCACCAGGACCCTGCTAAATAAAAAAGGCAAAGCTTCATTTTCTCTCAAGGCCCACTAATTAGCTCGGTGACCTCAGGCTTAACCTCTCCAGGCCTTGGTTTCCTCACTTGTAAATGGGGGATTGGTTTGATTTAAAAGGTTTCATCCAGCCACAACCTTCAGCTGTTCTCTCAAGACGGATCATAGCAAAGGAAACCGTAATTTGACTCTGGGCACAGGGGTTTTTAGGAGAATATTACGAACCGACAAATAGAGTTTAAGATGGCATCAGTCTCCCCGGGCTAACAGCATGCAGGTCCGTTTTCTCCTGCAGTACTCTCGCACTGAGTAATTGGAAAGAGCCTTAGGGGTAAAGACTTGATGAGCCTCCAGGACAGCGGGGTTCATTCACATGTAGATTTTGAAAGTCAAAAACCCCTAAAGCCAATTCCTCTCACCAGGCAGGACCAGCAGCAGCCGCTTTCACTTGAATCCATCTCAGTGTCGCATGAAATGAATACAAACACACGTTTGCATAAATGAACAAAGGTGAGAAGGACCCCAGCTCCGAGCTTTCACTCCTTGTTTTTCACCAGTTTTAAGACCAACTTTCCCCTTTTGTTGCAGCTCCCTTTGACATGTGTGGTCAGTCACTCAGTCCAGACTCTTTGCGACCCCCTGGACTGTAGGCTTCTCTGTCCATGGCATTTCCCAGGCAAGAACACTGGAGTGGCTTGCATTTCCTGATCCAACCTGCATCGCGCTTGTCTCCTGCCTTGGTGGGTGGATTCTTTGCACTGAGCCACCAGGAAAGCCCCGGCACCTTCACTGTTACTACTGAAGTTCTGGTCAGAGCAAAAACAAGCCTTTAGAGAGATCTCTGATTTGTACCAGTGAGCTATCACTCGTGGAATCTTACAAAGTAGGAGCTATTATTAACCCCTTGAACAGACTGGGAATGGAGGGGAAACTGACAACTCACTCCAAGATTCTTGCCCCAGGGAAATCCCACGGACAGAATATCCCGGTGGGCTACAGTCCATGGGGTCCCAGAGAGGCAGACACGGTTGAGTGACTGAGGACACACGCACAGATTGAAAAGCAGACTCCAGCAGTATTTTTCTGCCGAACAACAATCATATAACACTGCTGTGCAGTTGGGGAAGAGATAGTCCAACTCCCCTGTTATATTCACACCACTTCATAGTCATTCAACAGTGTTAAGGACTTAACAGATATTTATTTTAAAATTTTGATAAATGCCTTAAGCTCTGTAAAATCATAGTATAAGTAAGAGTAGAATATTTGCATGTATAGAAAAGCTTGATGAAGAACTACCTACTTCAGCCCTTCAACATGTACTGTTACCTTCGCATTAACATGCTTTCCACCTTTGATGGGCAGCCACCCAATCACTTGTTCCTTGAGTCAGGGCTGCACCCGGGACCTTAGTTCTGGAGGAGAGGGTGTGGCCAAAGTGGGGGAGACAGAGTTGCCAGTCGTCTGGTGATTCCTCCTGAGCCAGCCTGGCAGCTGATTATCAGAGCTACAACTTGCGTTGCTCTGTTCTTCTAGCCCCTGACTTCCCCGCACAGCTCTGAAACGTCACTTCCTAGGGACTGGCAACTCCATGAAAAGGTCCCAGATCACAGTAACTACATCATGAGTCTAATAAAGGCCGAGGGGTGAGCTATAAAGCAGTTTGCTGCAGAAGCTTGGCCTGTTTTCGGGAGATGTTTCGGCCTCTTCTCCCCCCTAACTCTCTGGATGCTGCATCTGTCACTCCATTGCTCCTCTGGGCTCTTATTCAAACCCACGGGCTGTTTTTCTACGAACAAGCACTAAGTTGAGGTCTAGGATGTCAGTTTCAGGCACCGATCTAAGGAAACCACCCATCTTAGCCCTGTCCTCGTACAGAGTTCCAGTCACATAGGAAGATTCTGGGCTCACAATTCAGTCTTCAACCTCCACTCCTTCACATACCTCTCTTCTAAAGAAAAACAGTCTGGGGAGGGAAAAAAAAAATACATACACGACCAGCTGTATCTTCATTTTGTCTATTGTCCTCTGTGAGCAAAAATACAGGTTTTCATTTCTTTCCATTAGATACATAGTTGTGTGCAAGGAGAATGGGTTGAAAGAAGCTATATGATGTTCAAGAGTTCATACTTCTTTAAAAATATTTGCTATTAGGACTTAGAATCCTTTCTACCAACCATGGGTTCAGAGAGGTCAGGAAAAATATTCACTGCCAATGATCCCGTTTATAAAGGGCTAGGGAAACTTTCCATATGGGGAAAAATAAAGTCAAGCAGAGAGGAAAAAAGGAAGCTTCCCCAACCAAAATAGAGAAAGGGCCCTACAAGAAACCAGGCAACAATATCTCAAAGAAAAGGCATTCCCAGGCGGTGAAGGCACACTGCACGCGTGCACACACTCCTGCTCATGTGTGCACATGTGCGTGCACACACACACACACAATGTATATGTTGTTGCTGTTCCATCACTAAGCCACGTCTGACTCTTCACAACCCCATGGACTGTAGCCCACCAGGCTCCTCCGTCCATGGAATTCTCCAGGCAAAAATACTGAAGTGGGTAACTATTTCCTTCTCCAGGGGATCTTCCCAACCCAGGGATCGAACTTGGGTCTCCTGAACTGCAGGCAGATTCTTGACCATCTGAGCCACCAAGGAAGCCAAGATGGTCACAGAAATAGATAATTAGAATAAAAAATGTTTGGGGCTTCCCTGGTGGTTCAGTGCTAAAGTATCCGCCTGCCAATGCAGGAGACATGGGTTCGGTCCCTGGTCTGGAAAGATCCTACATGCCCCAGAGCAACTAAGCCGTGTTCCACAGCTACTGAGACTGTGCTCTGCAGCCCAGGAGCCAAAACTGCTGAAGCCCGAGCAGGCTACAGTTCATGTTCAGCAACATAAGAAGCTATTGCAATGAGAGGCCTGCGCACCACAAGTAGAGAAAAAGCCCATACACAGCAATGAAGATTCAGCACAGCCAAAAATTAAAAAAAAAAAATAGAAATGTTTGGTATGAAGGAGGGAGTACATCACATGTGGAAACACAGATAAAGGAATGACTAACTCTCCCTAAAGAAACATTTGTGCTGAGTCTTTACTGCTGTGGGTGGGTGTCGCTGACCACCATGCTCAGTGATCTTAGCTTTATAGTATAAGCACTCTGGCAGCATCATGGGATCCTGTTTCCCTCTCTTTCCGTCTGTCCCCCTCTCTCTCTCCATCTCTCTCATCCACCCCTGGCGGCTATCACTGCTAATTTAGGGCTTTGTTGAGATTTCGGCACTGTGGAGTAACTTGGGCCATAGTGAGAAGGAAGGACAGGAGGAGGCTGTTGCCGTCCTCCTTGTAAGAGCTGATGAAGGGAGCCTGGACCCAGGAAGTGAGAAGAGAGATGCAGGCCAGGAACAAGCCGGACCACCCTGTGCTCTTGGTCTCCTAGATTCCTCTCTTTCTTTCACTCTGGCCCCGCGCAGGACCAGAACTCTTGCCAGGTCGGGGTGTGGGGGACACCAGCGTCTTTCTTGCAAACAAGCTTCCACGTGGCACATTACGAGGATAGAGCTAGCGGTCTGACTCATCTTTGAAGTCGGTTTTAATAATAAACAGCCCGTCTCCCGGGCTCTCAGAAGCAGCTTAGTGCTGAGGACGCAGGAGTGCAAGAGTGCTGAGCGAGAGCGCACTTTTTGTTGCAGCCCTGGGCACATACCAGGCGCTCCCTCACCTCGAACGCTAAGTGACTCGTCACAGGTTCCAACAAGGCGGTGCAGTTACGGACAGATGGGAAGACACCCAGGCAGGCTGTCCCACAGTGAGCAGTGGGTCAGCAGTAGGGACGAGGGAGGGGGGCTTCTGCAAGAATGAGCATGAGGGGGGGTTCAGATTTCTCATACTCCAGAAGGCAGATTCACCAAGGCGGATGGTGGAAACCACGTGTCCCCACTCCCCCCACGAGGCCCCCACCCCTCTCCAGCAAGTCAAGAAGGATGGCTGACCTCCCATATTCACTTTTTCTTTTAAGCCTCAAACCTAGCACATTGTTGTTGTTCAGTCGCTATATCGTGTCTGACTCTGTGACCCCATGAACTACAGCACGCCAGGCTTCCCTGTCCTCTACTATCTCCCGGAGCTTGCCCAAACTCATATCCATTGAATCAGTGATGCCATCCAACCATCTCATCCTCTGTCAGCCCCTCTGCTCTTGTCCTCAATCTTTCCCAGCATCAGGGTCTTTTCCAATGAGTCAGCTCTTCACATCAGGTGGCCAGAGTTTTGGAGCTTTAGCTTCAGCATCAGTCCTTCCAGTGAATATTCAGGACTGATTGATTTCCTTTAGGATGGACTGGTGTGATCTCCCTGCGGTCCAAGGGACTCTCAAGAGCCTTCTCCAGCACCACAGTTAAAAAGCGTCAGTTCTTCTTGGTGCTCAATAAATGCCTTTTGAGTGAATAAGAAGGTTCAACTACACAAGTGGTTTTTAAACTGGGCTTTCTCGGGGCCTCAGGTTTTCCCAGAGAAGTTAGAGGACCTGCTGTAAGGAAATGTGTTCTGGGGCCCGGCAGAGCCACTCCACCTGTGTTCCTGTGACTGTCTGTATCTCCTCTGAATTTGCACAAAGTCCCCTTGGTAAGGCTGGGTGATTGCTGAACTCTGCGGATCCGCTGCCGCCACCAGATCGCAGTGACTTGACAGCCAGTGCACTCCAGCAAGTCGTGGTCACTGTTTTTAATTCTGTGATGACAAATAAAAACCACCTCTCTTTCCTTACATTTGGGGAGAAAGGATTTCTAGAAATAGACCAGTTTAGGAGGGATGAAGCTGCCATCGTGGGCTTTGTCCAGCTAGCTTTATAAATATTATTCTACCCTGGTCTCCAGTTCTTCAGAAACTTGGGGATACAACTGTGGTTTAAGACGACCAGCTCTTGCCCGCTCTCTGGCCCGCACTCTCCCCCCACCCACAGCCTCTCTAGGGGAGCTAGGCTTCCAACCCAGAATGATTTCATCACCACCAGGCAATGGCACCCGGATTTTTCTCCTCTTAGGATATCTTGCTAACTCGTCATTTCCATAATTAGCTTTAATGACCCTCTTCTTCTGTTTCTTTCCAAACAACACACATTCTCACTCTTTGTGGGGGTGGCAGACCTCCAAGCTTTTGGCAACTCTCCTGTTGACCGAGATCCCAGAGAATTTCAGACGGTCAGCTGAGGGCATCTAAGACAGCTGTGTGAAGAATGAGATGTGGAGGAGGGGTGGGGGGAGGAGTTGTCAAGAAAACTGTACAGTGGAAAACAGATTCAGAGAACATTTACTCCAAGCCCCGTTTCACAGATGAGAAAGCTGAGACCTAGACAGGTGAAGCAGCTCACAAGGTTGCTATAGGGAAGTCTTAGGGACATCAGATGATCAGAGCTGGTGCAGGGTTGAAATTCAGACTATCCTTTGTTGCCTTAAGTGGTGAGCTGAGTGTTTTGTACTTTTCCAAGTGAAATGTGGCAGCAGCAAGGTCCGGATTTTTCTGGAAACTCCAGCTCATGTCTCAGCATCTAAGGCATTTAGCTGGTCAGGCCTCTTCCGTAGATCTCTCAGCCACACCTTCCTGCTGGCTGCTTCTCAGCTCTCTCTGCCATGGTGCTCAAGGTCTCCATGACCCCGGGCCCACGGCAGGAGGAGTGGGAATCCCGCTGTGTAGAGAAGGGGTTTCTCCAGCACCCCAGACAGCTCCCCATGTTTCTCCAAGGGTCTCCTCTCTCCCACGTGCCTAAGTCCACCACGCTTCACGCGTGTGATTTTGAAGATAACCTCTCACACTTGTGAATCCTCAATTGCTGGGGCATCCAAGGCCCATTCCCTGCGCACTGCCCAGGGGATCTGAGTCCCGACAGCCTCCAGCCCGGCATGATGCCTGGTCCAGGCTCGCTGCGGGGTTGCAGGGGAGCACTCCCTCAGGCTATAGGGACCGAAACTATCGTTTCAGGAGGCCCCCAAGAGGAAAGACGGAGAGAGGCAGGGCAGTGGGCAGACAGGGTCCCGGGGAGAAGAAAGGGGGGCTTTGTCACGTGCTTGACACAGTTGCTAAGTTCATCACTGAGCATTAAAGAGGCACAAGCCAATGAGAGCCTCTAAGATTTTCCTGGAGAAAAGAAAGGTGACTTGAGGTCTATAAACTTAGAAAGAAGAATTTAGAAAGCATGACTCCAATAATCTAAAGAGGTAGGGAGAGAAGGAATGAAGTAAATGGGCTGCTGGGAGCAAACAGCCATGACGAGGGACATTGGGGCGCCTGGTGTCCAGGTCCAAGGAGTTCAGCACCACGATGACGCCTCGGTGGGGGTGACCGCCCAGGGCAGCCTGGCCTCGGAAAGAAGTGCTCTTAATACCCTTTCCAGCAGAGGTGGCCATCCTTTCCCCAGATCACACCCTGGACTGCATATGACATAGAAGGAAGAATGACAAGGAGAGTCCACAGCACATTGGGCTTTGCATTCATCCCAAAGTAATTATTTAATACTAACCATGTGTTATAAAATGATGAACGCAGTACAAGCCCATTTTGTTAAAAGCAAACACACACAGACACGTACATAGCACATCTCCCTAATCCACCCAGACCTCCATCCAGGAAGAAATAGATTACTTCTGGTCTCAGCCTATCACTTGTCAAGGAAAGAAGGATACACTGAAGACACCAGTGAGATAAATTGTGTAAACCCAATTCTGACATTAAAATATGATTACAGAAGATTTCTTAGCATCAGTTAATGATCAGAGTGGAGCATTATCACCCCAAAGAAGTTTCCAGTCTAACCAAAGAATCCCCCAGGGCCCAGAGATAGTGGGGTTTAACTGTGTGACTGTTTCGGTAAGGAGGCTCAGCTCTTGTTTGCTCAGAGACACACCAGAACTGCCATCTCCAGATAAATGGCATCCTTCAAGGTAACCCCCATGGAAAACTACACCCTCATTCTAACCGTGCTGTCCTTGCTCAGATTATCTTGGGGGCTATTCTTCTGCATCCCTCTTTATAACCAGTTTATCAGCCACAGGGGAAAAGCGGTTCCTTTTTCTGTGGTCTTCTTTGCTGCTGCTGCTGCTAAGTCACTCCAGTCGTGTCAACTTTGTGAGACCCCATAGATGGCAGCCCACCAGGCTCCCCCATCCCTGGGATTCTCCAGGCAAGAACACTGGAGTGGGTTGCCATTGCCTTCTCCAATGCATGAAAGTGAAAAGTGAAAGTGAAGTCGCTCAGTCGTGTCCGACTCTTAGCCACCCCATGGACTGCAGCCCACCAGGCTCCTCCATCCATGGGATTTTCCAGGCAAGAGGACTGGAGTGGGGTGCCATTGCCTTCTCCTGTGTCTTCTTTAGAATTCATATTAAAAAGGGGGGGACCAGGACACCCAAGATGCCAGATGTGATGGAGAAAAGAGCCTAGACAGTGAGGTCTCTGAGAGCAACTGTGGGGCCTCCCCTGCTGCCTCGCAGAGTGCCTGGCAGACAGCTGGAAAGTCATAGATACAGCTGGAAAGAAAAAAACAATGAAGGCAGGAAAAAGTGAGGCAGCATTATGGCAACATTATTGGATCAAATGGTAAAATATCTGCCTGCGATGCAGGAGCCTCGGGTTTGATCCCTGGGTCAGGAAGGAAATAGCAACCCACTCCAGTATTCTTGCCTGGAGAATCCCATGGACAGAGGAGCCTGGTGGGCTACAGTCCATGGAGTCACAAAGAGTTGGACATGACTGAACAGCTAAGCTCACCCATAACGTGGTCAAATGGGCAATCTCAATGCACCGTGCTCTCCAGCTGTCTGGCGCAGCCAGGACACCTCCCTGCAGAGACCAGCCACCCCTATCGAAATTCAAAGGAAAATTCTCCTCTTTTCCTCCTCATTTCTAGTGAAAGCACAGAGTCAGGCCTTTGCTAAAAATATTCTCAGTCTCAACATCCATAACCACATTTGGCACAAAGGCTGAGGAATGTGAGAACAGTCTTAATAGCCAAAGGCAGGCAGGTTCAAAACCACACGTTGCACCCACAGGTCAAAGCCCATAGGTCCGCGTAGGCTCTCGTGGAGGCTGGACCCCGCGGTGGCCTGTCTGTCACTCCTCTGCCCCACTCAGGCCCAGGGCTTTGGGGCAGCCTCAGGCAGGGACGGCCAGGTCACCACGCACAGGCCCTGTCCTCCTGGCAAAGCAGACACGGGTCCGCAGAGGCGCCCCCGCTCTGTTCCTGCCTGACGGTCCATGCATTCAGCTCTCCAGGCTCAGGGCTACCAGCCAGGGCCAGCAGGGGCCAACAGCGCGCTCCGACTTTTTCTCTCAAAGAAAAGATGTTTCAGAAGCGAGCCCCTCCCTGGGGTGGACTCATGAGTGTTGGGGATGGAGAAGAGGCTGATCTTTGTCCAGACGATCAAGCCCCGCTGCTATCCTTCCGTGCCCCAGAATGTGAACACTTAAAAAGAAAAACAAAAAAACCCACTTTCTCCCTCCTCCATTCAAACACCTTAAAATAAAACAATGACTGCAAGCGCTTCCGCCAGAAAAGCCAACACGGAACGAGGGCCCATGGGCTGATTTCTGCGGGCTTTTCCCACCCCCAGGCCTGATCTCAGGCATGCAGGCCTGAAAGCTTTTTCTGGCCAGGGTTGGAAGCTTTCAAGATATAAGCCTGCCACCCCATCCCACCCTCCAAAAGCTGAGAAGCCACCCAGGACTCGTCCTGGGCATTCACAGAGCAAGCATTTGTCTTTGCTGCTGCCTGCCCTCCACTCGGCTCCTAATCTTCTTGGGGTCCAGCGTCCCTTTCCTCTAAATATCCCACTAAAGCACTCACTGATAACTAAGGTAGAAGATTTCCATTTGAAAAGTAGACTCATATTGGGCTTCCCAGGTGGCGCTAGTTGTAAAGAATCACCTACCAATGCAGGAGATGTGGGTTCAATCCATGCGACGGGAAGAGACCCTGGAGGAGGGCATGGCAGCCCACTCCAGTATTCTTGCCTGGAGAATCCCATGGCCAGAGGAGCCTGGCGGGCTACAGTCTCTGAGGTCGCACAGAGTCAGACATGACTGAACACACATACACACACATATTGGAAAACTCTCACACTTAAAGGAAGACATCTCTGATGAGGAGGTCATCAGCGTGGATGGGGTAAGTGAAGGCAGGAATCCTTCTTGCCCGATTTCCCTAAGAATCACACGGTGGTAGCTGTCACTTAGAACTCAAAAGGCTGATGCTGCCTATACTCTACAAGGGTCTGTGTACAAAGATTATACATAATAACAGCCTCACCTGAGAGATACCGGGGTACATCCGCATCCTTTTTTATAAACCACCTGAGGAGAAGAGAGAGGGAGAAGGAGTAAGAGAGAGAGGGAGAATGAGAAAGAGAGAAGTGTTTAGCAAATAGTTTCAAGACCTTCCGTTTCCCAGCCACACTGCTGAGCCCTGATCCTGGGCACAGAGAAGATAAAAGATGGATGCTGGCAAGCAGTTCATGAACCAGAAGCAGATACTGTCAACAACATGTACCATTTCTTACGAAACCAACTGGATCAGAGACACATGGACAGAAAACCCACCCCTAGCCTGGGATTTCAAAGAAGTTTCCCCACGGGGACTTCTCACATTAAAAGTACACACTTGGCTTGGCTTCCAATAATTTAGTGCTGGAGATTTCTCCCACCTGGCTGGCCTCCATCGGCACTCTTCATAGAGCGGCAGTCTCTGCATCAAGCCCCTCTAAGTGGAAAGCACCCCCGTTCACCCATGGAGGAGGGACTGTCCTTCCTAGCCTGCAAGCTTCCAGCTCATGAAAGAGCCTGATCCCTGTGTCAGGGGCCAAAGCCACTAGGGGTAGAAAAAGCAAAATTTTGCTGAATCTCACAAAATGCTTCTCAACAATGTCATCCTAGAGGTGAGGGCAGAAACCCAGGTTTTGCAGACCCTGAAGCTCAGACAATCTGGGGGACCTCTTTAAGAAAATTAATAGGCAAAGATTCCTTCCATAAATTGTCAAAGGCTTATTACTTATGAAGATATTACCTGAGTCCTTTGCAGAAAGGAGTGCCTTTGCACACGGGCAGGGGAGCCCAGAGCTCAAGTTTCACGGACTTCGTGATAAACCCACGTTTGCTCAGGGGCCAAGAAATGGTCTTTCTCAGGAGAAAAGAATTAGGATCCATCCCACCTCCGGCAACTTAGCCATCTTTGAACTGCAAAGGCAGAACAACAGGTTGTCTCAGACAGAGAGAAGGCTCCTCTGCCTGTTCCCTTGGGTCTCCAGAAAGATTACATGCTATTTTTGGAGGACAAGCTTTCTTCAGTGTTTCAGTTTGGCCTCTTGAAATGTTCACAGCCAAGCAAATTATAGTACTGGGTGGAAACAAAACAGCTATCCTATTGGTTTTTGTGTTGCTATTCTAATGAGCCAAGGTCAGAAGATATTAATTTTCAAGCAACATATCAAAAATATGTGCCCTTATTGCTTTTCTTTCTTTCTTTTTGGAGATTAAAAAGGTCAGAGGTTCAAACATCTTGCATTAATGGCAGCTTTGCACTTACTTGTTTTCCTCTAACAATATTGCTTAAGATTCAGAAAAAGAAGACATTGATAACTGTTGCCTTCATCATTATTATAGTCCTTGTGCCTATTACTAATACACATGAGCAATAATAATAACCACTCTTTCCCTAGGATTTCACAAGTGAGCAATGAATTGCTGTTTTTGTTGTTTAGTCATTCAGTCATGTCTGACTCTAGCAACCCCATGGACTGTAGCCCGCCAGGCTCCTCTCTGTCCATGGGATTTCCCAGGCAAGAATACTGGAGTGGGTTGCCATTTCCTTTGCCAGTATAATGAATGAATTCATCAAATAACAGTCTAGGCAGTATTTAGGAAACCAATCGTACTGGTAATGCTGGCCTAGCTGAGTTTTTCACGCCAAATCCCCATCCATGAGGCCTCCCTAGGTTTTCCAGGCCATGAGGCACTTTTTTAAAATTCAGCCCGGGCCTTCCCAGGCAGTGCAGTGGTAAAAAAAAAAAAAAAAATCCACCTGCATATTAATTTTAATTAATGCATATTAATTAATGCAGGAGACCTGGGTTCGATCCTTAGGTGGGGAAGACCCCCTGCAGGAAGAAACGGCAACCCACTCTAGTATTCTTGCCTAGCGAACCCCATGGACAGAGGAGCCTGCCAGGATGCAGTCTGGGAAGTTGCAAAAGAGTCGGACACAATTGAGGCAACCCAACAAGAAGAAGAAGGAAAAACCTCAGCCTGCACTTAGCAGTCTAAAGGGCTCCATTAAGACTTTCTCATTTTTACAAGAAAATATCTTCTCCCCCCTTTTAAACAATCAAGTTACAAAATACTTTTGTAAAAATAGCATTAACATCAAACCAGGTCTTATGTAGCCGCCCAGACTGGCTTAGCAAAAGGGCCTGAAGTAACTTCCTAGCCTAACATGGCTCTTTTAACTTTTCAACACTTGGCTTAAACATTAACGGCCTATTGTCTGATTTTTATGGACTTTTAGATACTGTTGCCAACTCTTCTGGAAGAGATCAGGTTTTGTCAGCAATTCAGGCATGAAAATCAGAATTTGAAAACAAACAAAAAAGACCTAGTAAGCTCAGGAGACTTCTACTCAAAATAGTTCCCACTCTCCTACAAAGCCATGTATGCTCTCCTTCTACAATCATATGTATATTCACGACCAGATGCATTTTCTTTAGGGCTGGAGTAATCATGTATAATTTAGATAAGATGACTTTGTGCCAATAATATCTGAGTCACAGGGCCATGAATTTGAATTCCATGCCACCCAGGTGGGATGGGAATTCTGCGTAGTCATAGGAAAGAATTGTAGCGATAATTAAGAATTTTACAAAGAGCTGTGGCTTGGGGGGGGCGGAGGATGAGAAAACTTTCTGGGCTTCTCTTGTGGCTCAGCTGGTAAAGAATCTGCCTGCAATGAGGGAGACGGGGGTTTGATCCCTGGGTTGGGAAGATCCCCTGGAGAAGGGAAAGGCTACCCAGTCCAGTATTCTGGCCTGGAGAATTCCATGGACTGTATATGTATAGTACATATATAGAGAGTCAGACACGACTGAGGGACTTTCACTTTCTATAGTGAGTTCAGTACAAAGGACTTGTTTAGTCGCTCAATCGTGTCTGACTCTTTGTGATCCCATGGTCTGCAGCCCACCAGGCTCCTTTTTCCGTGGGATTTTCCAAGCAAGAATACTGGAGTGGGTTGCCATTTCCTCCTCCAGGGATGTGAGGTAAAATGAGGTCATAGAATGAGCTGTGCTTCAATATGACTGGCATCCTCATAAGAAGAGGAGATGAGTACTCAGACACCTGCAAGATGGTGTAAGGACATGGGAAGAGGACAGCCACCTACGGGACACGGAGAGAGGCCCAAGGAGAGGCCAGTGACGCCGACACCTTGATCTTGGACTTTCAGCCTCCAGCACGGGAAAGAAATACACTTCTTTTGTTTAAGCCACCCCATCTGTGGAACTTTGCTCTGGGGCCCTAGGAGACTAATACACCTTCCATCAAGACCAACGTCTTAAGACACACCTGAGGCTGCTCATGGCGGCGGGACAATGACTCTCTGGTTTACTCTGCATCGAGGTTCCGGCGGCCTCGGGTAAGCTCTCACTGGCCCCTGGGAAATCCAGGGGAGACGGTGTAAATCTGCCCCTGGGGCTGTACCCATATCCATATCCGCAGCAGGTCCCCAAGGTGGACAGCCTCTGGCATGTTGGAACAATGTAGGCAAAGGAAGGGCTTCCCAGGTGGCACCAGTGGTAAAGACCCTGCCTGCCAATGCTGCAGACTCAAGGGGGCGGGAAGATCCCCTGGAGGAGGAAATGGCAACCCACCCCAGTATTCTTGCCTGGAGAATCCCACGGGCGGAGGAGCCTGGTGGGCCCCAGTCCATGGGGCTGCAAAGAGTCGGACACGACTGAGCACACACACTCAGGGCCAAACCCAGCGCCTGCCCTACCGGATAACTCAGTCAGGGTTTGTGAAATAAGTGAATGACTCCGGATAAACTTTTCTGGAATTGAAACGTTCCAGGTGGTCTCACTTGGCGAGCCACTCTTGTCTGAGTGGCTGCCAGGAATCTTGCTCTGTCTCAAGAGGCTATACATGCAAAGCACCAGGAGTAACCCGTCCAGGGGAACAGCCCTCTGGGGAGAGGTGGGGGCTGACCCTTTTCAATCTGCTCTCTCCTCCCCTCCGTGCCACTGCCTTAGGCCAGTCAGTGCTTAATTAGTATTAACATCTCTTTTGACAGTGTTATCCCATGAGCCGGTACCACAGAAGCCGTGTTTAGTGTGGTCCAAGAATGTTTCCCTTATGTATTCACCGCTCCAGGGCTGATTCCATTAAATTCTTCCCCGTGTCTGTCAATGGTCTCCGCCTTCTCCCAAGGCTCAGACTCAAGCCCTTGGAGTGAGAAATGATTCTTCCTAATGCTGGAATCCCTAAACCCCAACAGGAACAAAATCTTTTCCATCTGACCCTTCCCTTGCGACTCCTATCTCTGCCTGTCCAGGCTCAGCACCATCATAGCCCAGCCCACACCTTGTGCCCCGAGACTCCTCACTGAGCCCCCAGCCTCTACGTCTCCATGCCATCGTATGATGTGCTATGCAGCCAGACTCACCTGTGTCAAGCCTCAGAAACTCTTTCAAGGAGCCCTGGCTAGGCAGTAAAGAAGGTTAGTCCTCGTTATTTTATGCGGGGCTGCAATAACTAAGAAGTTTGCAAGAGCAGAGGAGTTCTAGGCTAGTAAAATTGCTGGAAAGAGCTGCTGTGTTAACCTACAGTCATAGCTGTGGGGTCTTCTGGAATCATAAACTCCATTTCCAGATGCTACTATACAAAACAGGCTTTCTCGGTGACTCAGCAGTAAAGAATCTGCCTGCCAGGCAGGAGACCCGGCTTCGATCCCTGGGTCAGGAAGATTCGCTGGAGAAGGGAATGGCGACTCACTCCAGGGTTCTTGCCTGGGAAATCCCACGGACAGAGGAGCCTGGCGGGCTACAGTCCACGGGGTCGCAAGAGAGTTGGACACGACTTGGCAACTAAACAACAGCACTATATAAAATACACACAACGGGGTTCACCCTAGGTGGTGGAATACAAGAACTCAGCTTTTACAACACAGCAGAGTTCGTATGTAAACTGCTAATTATACGATCTTTCCTGTTTGCTTAGTTTTACAAGAATGGTAATATGATGAGGCAGGGTTAGTGGGTGGGAGGCGACATGTGAAGGCCAGGGGATCACGGGGAGAGAAGACGGCTCCCAGGAACCCGGAGCAAGCGCCAAGAACTACAGCACTAACCTTCGCCCTACACGGTTCAGTGGCTTGTGGGCTGGAAGTGGGAGATGACATCTGTGATTCAGTCCATGTGAGATGCTTGACCTCCCCAGTTTCATGCTCCAGTGGGCTCACTGTGGGGCTGAGTCCAGCCAACAGAACCGGGAGTGCAGAGCAGGGAATGTTGACAGAAGAAACATCCGTATGTTCTTCTCTGGATGCTAATTACAGAAAGCCTATGTTCCTACAGGCTGTTTCATGGTAAACTTTCCCCTTATGGAAATTTTTTATAAGAAATCAATCCATTTGGTTTGGTTAAGTTTGGAAGGACGACTTCCTGAACACTGACACAGTAAAGACACCTGCTTCTGGCCTGAATTCTCCCTGAGCCCACGTACTTGCTTAGGTCACAGAAGTTTCTGCAGCTGAGAGTCCCATAACAGCCTGTGGCTGACCCCGGCTCGGGCCCTAGGATCTCCGTGCCGGACATGCAGTGGGGGGTTGGAATTAATAGAGGACTTGCGAAAAACAGGAATTGTTTATCTTGTTAATTGTTGCAAGTTTAGGCAGAGGCAAACCCTCCTTGACAGGTCCACTCAAATCTCTGAATCCTGTCCCTATCTCTGCCTCGCTCTCTGCCTCTCCCCGACCCTAGCAAAGCTTTGACTACCATATCCCTGCGGACACCAGTAACCTCTGAATCTTAATAGCTGAAACTTTGGGGAAACACACAGAAAGTCATTTCCAAGTGCATCTGGCTTACATCATCCAAAAAGAAGGATCAGAGCTCTTTTTATTGAGTCAATTCTGCCTCCTCCCCTGGCAAATGGAAAAATATTTAGACTGATAGAGAACCTCTTTCAGCACAGAGATCTATGATTTTAAAATATTTCTCTTTTAAACATTGTTCAACTACTACTGCTAACACGTACTAATATGTCTTCATATAATTGATTGATTACCTATTTTAATGACTCCAGGTAAATACACAAAATGCATGTGCTAGTGACAGTGGTATGCTGGCAAACTCGGTCTTCAGGGGGAAAAAAAGGAGAGCCCTGATTTGTAGTATTTGCAGATTTTCATGGTATAAATAGCTCTGCCATAGGCAGTTTCAAGCTGCATGTCTAACATTAACGAATGACCAAGCCAGGGACTGGGCAAGACACGAGCACAGGTCTAGGCCAGCCCCAGCACACCACCTGTAGAGTAACCTAAGAAATGCCAAGACTGGCTGAAATCAGTTTAAATTCCTCTATTATGGCTTTATTTTCCCTTTTTCTCCTTTTTTTGCACTGAATCGTGTGCAACTCTTTGCAACCCCATGGACTATAGACCAGAAGGATCCTCTGTCCATGGGATTCTCCAGGCAAGAATACTGGAGTGGGTTGCCACGCCCTCCTCCAGGGGATCTTCCCGACCCAGGAATCGAACCCAGATCTCCCGCATTGCAGGTGGATTGTTTACCGTCTGAGCCACCAGGCAAGCCCATTTTCTCCCCCTTAGGATACATAAAAACTCGTGGCAGTTGCTTTTAGACAGACAATAGGCAGACACATGTTTTGAAACAGAGCTTCCATGAGAGTGGAGAATAAGAGGTGAAAATACTGAAGCCAGGTTGGGGTCCAGGCACCTGGCTCTTCCCCTGCAGGTCAGAGCGTAATGGAAGTAGTGAGACCATGACATCCTCCTCTTCACTTCAAGCCACTTCATCTCTTACCTTCTGGAGTAGAGCGTGCTGGCAGCAGCTCCATTCCCATCAAACGCTTACTGAGCTTTGTGCCAGGAACTCAGCTCAACCCACGGCCCACGACAGACGTTCAATAAAAGTAAGCCAAATGTGATGTTCTATATAACAGGGTCTTGAATTACAGCCATCAGAACACTCAAATAGTTTCTGTTTTGAACAAAGTTAAGCAGACACAACAGGCTGTTGGCCAGTTAAGTGGGGGATGGAAGTAATCAGAGATACGCCAGAAAGCAAGACGAACACTGACCTCCTTAACGGTGCCTCCCTGATCACAGTCTGCTGATGTGCTGAAGCTCTGGCTTAGACCAAGTTTACCAACAGCAAAGAGTTTCTGGGAAATCTATAAATATGCTTTCTTCAGGGAATGTAACTCTAGTTATTAAAAACCACAGGTGGAAACAGCATCTCTCCTAAGAAGTAGAGGTTCCTGAACACCAACATAAAATGGAAGCTGTGCTAATTGACCATAACACTTGTACAATTAAGCTTCCCTCGCGGCTCAGTGATAAAGAAACCCCCTGCAATGCAGGAGATGCGGGTTCAATCCTGGGGTGGGGACGATCCCCTGGAGGAAGAAATGGCAACCCACTCCAGTATTCTTGCCTGAAGGAGTCCATGGACAGAAGAGCCTGGTGGGCTACAGTCCATCACGGGGTTGCAAAGTGTTGGACACAACTTAGCAACTGAACAACAACGAAGGTCTGTCATGAGTATGGTTCTGCCTCTCCATCTCCGAGACATCTGGGGGAATTGTTAAGAGAGTTGATTCCAAGCAGCTCAAACCATAGGCAATACGTAAAATCCCACCTCAGCTGGTAGAGCACGCTGAAAGGTCACAGTCTCAGTAGTTTTGTCTTTTAGGCTGTGACAGACAGAATAGAGTACTGGCGTGGGTCGCCATTTCCTTCTCCAGGGAATCTTCCCGACCCAGGGATCGAACCCAGGTCTCCCGCATTGTAGACAGATGCTTTACCGTCTGAGCCGCCAGGGAAGTCTGAAAGATGTCCACGTCTTAATCCCCAGAACTATGACCATGCGATCTTACCCAAGTTGAAAGGATTCTGCAGATGTGGTTAAGTTAAGGCTGTAATCACCAGGGTTCTGAACGAGGGAGAGACAGGAGGGTCAGAATCAGAGGGGATGTGATGAGGGAAGTGAAGGGCAGAGAGATTCAGCTGTGAGCCCTGGGGTGCTGGCAACTTCGAGAAGCTGAAAGGGGCAAGGAATGGACCCTCCCCGGGACGTCCAGGAGGAATCGGCCCTGCTAACACTTGGGCATCCATCTAAAAGAGACGGGTTTGGGCTTCTGATCTCCAGAACCATGAGGTGGCAAATTGTTGCTCTAAGTCACTACATCTGTGTTACTTTGTTATACAGGCAACAAGAAACCAATACACAAAGAGACGTGGATCCTGAGTCCCAGAAGGGGAGCAATCCTTTTTCTCCTAAACTCCACATGTGAGAAGAAAAGATACAGTCTCCTTGGCATAGGACTGTGTCACTTCCTCAGACGAAATTTCTTCAGAGCAGGAAAGTGAAAGTGTTAGTCATTCAGTTGTGTCTGATTCTTTGTGATCCCATGAACTGTAGCCCAGCACACCAGGCTCCTCTGTCCATGGGATTTTCCGGGAAGAATACTGGAGTGAGTAATTATTGCCTTCTGCAGGGGATCTTCCTGACCCAGGGATCAAACCCGGGTCTCCTGAATTGCAAGGCAGATTCTTTACTGTCTGAGCCACAAGAGAAGCCCTGTGCAGGGAAGCACAGGTCACCAATGGGCCCTGAACCTTTCAAGAACACAAATAAAACTTAAATCAGGGAATATAAAAGGATGAAGGCAAGCAGGTGGAGGGTTAGCATGTAAAAATGCCGTAAGCCATCAGGATTGTTCCACTCAGGTGGTGTAGGCATATATGTACTTCTTTTAATTTTAGAAAGGTTCAGGGCAATGGCATTTTAAGGGATCAAGGAAGCTAAGTGAAGGATTTTCCAAACAAATGTCAGAGAAGATTTGGGAACTGATGACCTCAACTGGATTTTGGCCTAGTCCTCTGAGACAGAATGAAAGCTCCAGCCTAGAACACATTACGGATGTTGTAAAGCAATTGGAAACTATTTGTTAAGAAACAATCCCCTTCTCGCAGGAGTCCTGGAGCTCTTTCACAACCTCTTGGGGAGTGTTCCTGGGTCTTCTGGCCCCACCCATGGACTGCAAGCCACATTTGTAAACTCCAGAAGAACATGGGTCATTGGAGAGTGTCTTACATATTCTATGGGGTTGGCAGAGAGACCTGAAGAAATCTAAAAGGAAAGCAGAGTGTTGTTGGCCATCTGGCCGACACCCTGGACTCCCATTTGGTTTGGGCTGTCCTATTTCATGGAAGGCCCCATGCTGTCTTCTCTTTCAGCAAAATGCTTTTCACACAGAGCTGCTACTTTAAGTGGAAGGCCTTTCTGTGGGCTCCATCTAACATGTTTTCATTGTACTAACTCAGAAAGCATATGGAAAAGTAATCATCAAAAATGATTTTCATTTTATATCTATGTAAACCTATACGCCCCCTTGTGGCTCAGACGGGAAAGAGTCTGCCTGCAATGCAGGAGACCGGGATTTGATCCCTGGGTTGGGAAGATCCCCTGGAGAAAGAAATGGCAATCCACTCCAGTAATCTTGCCTGAGAAATCCCATGGATGGAGGAGTCTGGCAGGTACAGTCCATGTGGTCACAAAGAGTCAGACACAACTGAGCGACTTTCACTTTTTTTTCAAACCTATATGAACAAGGATCAAAGCTTTTCATTTAATTTCTTTACAAGCATATTTGACCCAGGGATCGAATTCCCACCCCATGTGCATCTTCTACATTGCAGGCAGATTTTTCCCAGGGAAGCCCATTGCATCTCCACAACTGCAGCCAAAGAAAGGCACTTCTCCATCATGGGGGTTCCCCTCCTTGCTGAGCTGACAGGTGGCAAACCTCAAACATATATGCAGAGGACCATCTTGGGTAGGATATAAGGAGAATTGGTTACCAGTGTGTACTTTCATGGGTGGGACTGGAAAAGCAGCAGGGAAACTTCCATTTATTTGTTCATGGTAAGTGGGGTGATATGAAGGGTGCTTTCCCTTTTTTCGTTTCATTTGGGCTTTTTCCCCAAAATACATTTCTTTCGATAGAAAATAACATTTCCCTTTTGGCTGAAAAGGTGATAACACCACAGAGCAGAAAATGGGTCAAGTTTTAATAGCGTCCCCTGAGTTTCCTGAATTTGGTCCACTCTTCTCAGAACAGAACTGTCCCGGACTCTCGCAGTGAATGGCGGGTCTACCTCTTAGACGTATAGGACAGGGTGGCCCTATTTCAGGAATTCTAGCACAGAGCTTCTCAACCTGGAATGTGCTAATGAATCACCCTGGGGTCTTATGAAAGGGCGGGTCTCATTCGGTCATTCCAGGGTGGGGTTGAGAGTCAGCATTTCAAACCAGCCCCCAAGGGATGCTGCCGGTCCGTGGACCAGCTGTGGGTGGCCAGGGCCCAGACTGCTGCCAGAGAAGGCAGCAAGCCAGGCGATCTGATTTAGGGATCAGAACACAGAGCAAACTAACGAGTCAGAAGCTTCCCAAAGTTAGGACCAACGAACACCCAAGATCCTTGGGCCAAGAGTGGATTCCAGAACAGGATCAGTCATGAGTGGTCAAGGGCCCAAGGCCTCTGAGGCAGGAGGCAGTTGATTGATGCCCGATGATCTCATCACTGGAACACCTAGGAAGTGCTACCACCAGTAGAACTAAGTTTAAACATCGCCCCCCTCCCCATGTCTTTACTGGCTTTTACCATACATGGAAAGGCTTTCCCTGGGAAGTCCCCGGGGATCTTACACTGCAGTGTGGTCACTGCTGCTATCGCTGGTATTACAGTAAGGCCTGTGATGCCAGTAAGCTGGAATGTTTGTTCCAAACAGCAGAATGTCCAGTTCTTTGTGATGATTCTTTAAGGAGAACCTCTGGTATTTTGAAATTGACATACTTATGAAAAAAAGGAAATACTAGGTGACCAGCCAGAATCCGAGGGAATTTCCCACCCTGAACTGCACATGCCAAAGCCAGCCAGAACACTTGGTGGTGCTCTCCTTTATTATTGCTGGCACCGAAACAATACAAGCACCGTAGTTCAAACGGGCTTTGTTCTAGGACTCTCAGGCTTGTGGCTGAGGATCTCCTGAAGGCTTTCTACCTGCAGGTCCTTGGAGTGCAAATGGGTCCCTTTAAGCCCCAGTGGGCTTTGTTCTAGAACCGGGATTTACTAAGGACACGACTGGCTGGCCTTGTTGTCTGTGTCCTTGTTGTTTTAGTTGTTTAGTTGCTAAGTCATGCCCAACTCCTCTGCGGCCCCATGGACTGCAGCCCACCTGGCTCCTCTGTCCACAGGATTCTCCAGGCAAGAATACTGGAGTGGGTTGCCATTCGCATCTCCAGGGGATTTTCCCCACCCGGGGACTGAGCCTGTGTTTCCTGTGCTGCAGGTGGATTCTTTAGGACTGAATCACCAGGGAAACCCATTGTGTGAGTGTGTGAGTGTGTGTGCACGCTAAGTCTTCAGCTGTGTCTGACTCTGTCACCCTATGGGCTGTAGTCCACCAGGCTCCTCTGTCCATAGGATTCTCCAGGCAAGAATACTGGAGTGGGTTGCCATGGCCTCCTCCAGGGGATCTTCCTAACCTAGGGATCCAACCCAAGACTTTTAAGGTCCCCTGCCCTGGCAGGTGGGTTCTGTACTAAGAACACCACCTGGGACCTTAGGAGGGTCTTATTTCTAAAATGGTATCATTCTACCAGAGTGAGAAAGCTCCTTAAATTTGTTTATCAAGTGCGAGCAGGTCTCATTGAAGAACTAGAAAGAATTTAAAGGACACACCTGCCCCTTTCTTTGGGGTTCCCCTGCTCCGACTGGTGCCACTTAAAAAAGTGAAAAAAGCCCCACAGCTTTAGAAAACATTTGGCAAGAGCAAAATTTCTTCTAGACATTAAGATAAATTCCATGCTTATTTTTCTCTTAAAAGCTGAAGGTTTTGCAGGCTTTCTATAGACGGAGTCTGAAGCCTGAGGGCAGACACGGATGGGCTTTCCCAGGGGGCTGCTAATGCAGGAGACGGAAGAAACTCAGGTCCGATCCCTGGGTCGGAAAGATCCCCTGGAGGAGGAAATGGCAACCCACTCCAGTATTCTTGCTGGGAAATCCCATGGACAGAGGAGCCTGGAGGGCTAGGGCCATAGAGTCCCACAGTCGGACACGACTGAAGTGACAGCACACGGCACCCGTGTAGACGCGGAGGAACACGCCTTCGGCTGCGAATCAGCGCCCACGTCCGCACGGTGCGGTCACTGAGGCCGCTGCGCCCTGCTGTGTTCGCGGGCTTCCAGCTGTGTTCCCTGGGCCTGCCTTCACTCTGCTCTGCACGTTCCCGGCAAGTCTGCTGGTTTTTCCGTCTCAGGCCTGAGGAAGAACATAAACATTTCGCCTTTTCTGAACGAGACTTGCAGGGAGTGTGTATCTAACTTCCTAGAAACCAGGGCTGTTTTCTCTTGCCAGGCGCCACCGCCGGGCCTTCCCCTGCAGGAGGTCATTTCAATAAGGACTCGGAGCTTAGTCAACGGAGAAAAGAAGGTCACTCTCAGACAGGATGTAGGGAAGACGCCCTGAGTGAGCCTTGCCGGGCAAGAGACGCCGAGGGGTCCAAGAATGTGGGCCAGTCCCCCAGGAAGTTATTCATGAGCCTGCACTGGATGATAAACAGCCAACCAAAGTCTTTTCTAAACAGCGAAAATCACAAAGCTCCGAATTCCAGAAAATCCTCAAACAATGGCCGCACATTCCTTTTCCTCTGTTTGCTTATTTGTGCACGGAGTGCTTCCAGATAGACCAGCAACCGGGGTCCTGCCTTGGGCTTCGGGGCAGGAATGAAGTGGGAGAGAAACCGGCAGGGCATTGGCCGAGCTCGCCGGTGCCGTCCCTCCTCTTGGAGCGTGTGAGTCTCGCTCCCCACTCCAGCCCAGGAGCCCAGAACCACTCCTGCTCCCAGGAGCCCTCTTGGGCTGAAGGCCCGCTCGGAGCCTCTTTAAGCCCCATCAGCTGGACGGGGGTCAAAGGCAGGGAGATGCTTCTGTGGTTCATGTCACCACGAGGTGCAAATGGGTCAGTTTAGAAAGTTCTTCCTGAGGAAACCAAGACCATTTGGGGAACTAGAAATTTCCTGTATATCCACCTGACTTGAAAGAGTTAGCAAAACTCCTCTGATATATATTTTTTCAATTAAATTATAACATGCATTTGATTACATATGTACACATACACAGATGTATATAATCATAAAATAATATCCTGAATATTATTTTATTGCAGTTGTTCAGTCGCTAAGTCATGTCTGATTCTTTGCGACCCCATGGACTGCAGCATGCCAGGCCTCCCTGTCCATCACCATCTCCCAGAGTTTGCTCAAACTCATGTCCATTGAGTCAGTGATGCCATCCATCATCTTCTGTCATCCCCTTCTGCTCCCGCCTTCAATCTTTCTCAGCATCAGGGTCTTTTCTAATGAGTCAACTCTTTGTATCAGGTGGCCAAGGTATTGGAGCTTCAGCTTCAGCAACACTCCTTCCTTGAATATTCAGGACTGATCTCCTTTAGGATGGACTGGTTGGATCTCCTTGCAGTCCAAGGGACTCTGAAGAGTCTTCTCCAACATCACAGTTCAAAAGCATCAGTTCTTTGGCTCTCAGCCTTCTTTATGGTCCAATTCTCACATCCATACATGACTACTGGAAAAACCATAGCTTTGTCTAGATGAACCTTTGTCAACAATGTGATGTCTCTGCTTTTTAATTTGCTATCTAGTTTGGTTATAGCTATTCTTCCAAGGAGCAAGTGTCTTTTACTTTCATGGCTGCAGTCACCATTCACATTGATTTTGGAGCCCAAGAAAATGAAATCCAACACTGTTTCCACATTTTCCCCATGTATTATCTTATAGATAAATAAAAATATTTGTAGAAAATAAACTGTGATGCTTCAGACAATGATACATCATTATCCCAATATTTGTTTATTGGCAAGTATTTATTCTTCACAGGAAGAAATAGAAACAATCGTTTGTCATTTTCCTTATTCAGTAAAGTTCACTTGAAAATTTTGTTAGCATTGTCCCTTCCTCGCTCCACCTGCACACCAGATGTCCCTTTACCTGCTCTATTTTTTCTACAGTATTTATAACTTCTAATGCACCATGTGATTTATTGTTTATTATTTACCATCTGTCTTCTGCACTCCCCTCCCACCTTTATAATGAAATTTTTCAAGACAACAATTTTTGTTGTTGTTCCTTTATGTATCCCAATCACAGAACAGCGATCGGCATAACTGAGACCCTCAAATTAATTTTTGAATGAATGAATGACTACATCCACCTCATCTGCCTCATCTTCCCTGATTCAAAAGCATGAGGTGTTCACAGAGAACCAGCCAACACTTCTGGTCACTGTGAATCTAAATGGAAGGCTGGGTAGGTGTTGGGGTGGGAGGTACTTTCTGAAGGATGGATGACCAACTCACCAGCACACAATTAAGATTCGACAAAAGAGGCGTTGGGGTGGGTGTGGAACAAACGGGATAGATTTTAATAGGCCCAAGGGAAGAAGCTGAGATGCCCCTCTGGAACGAAACACAGAAATGAGCCCCCAGAAAGCCTGTGGGTCCCCCACTCTGAGGTAGCTTTGAAGCCAGTCATCTAGAGGGGCCAGTTCCCAGAGTATATGTTTGTGGCTTAGCCTTCCTTGCTCTCTTTTTCTGAGATTTTGTGAATTTCTCAGTCTATCCCGGTGGCAGGAATTCACACCACATCAAACCTCCTGATGATGCTGGTAACACGACTGGTGTGAAAAGGACTCCAGACGTGGATCCAAGAGAGATGGAAGCGGGTGAGGCTGAGCACTCTGGGGAAAGAGCCAGGGTGGCTGGCTTTGCTCTGCTCACTTGCTCTGATTTCTACCAGACGCACATCAATCCTGCAGAGCTTTCAGCAAGCCTTTTCCTGTCAGCGTTCAGATTATTCCTGAAATCAACACGATGCATTTTTCAGCTCCTTCTGTAGACTGTGATATGGGGATGGAGGTCTTCAAGGAGAAGATGGACTGAGTGCTAGAGTTCGGTCACAAGACTGGGTCCATGACGAGTAAAACAGGGTGTCTTTGGGGCTGAGACCTTAATTCCATCCATGCCACTCGTCCACCTGCCCGACCTGTAACTGATGCAATTGCATTATTTAGTCTCTGCATTCCCTAGGTTGACCCTCTGGGGGCGCTAACGGTATAGAACCTGCCTGCCAATGTAGGAGACATAAGAGATGCAGGTGTGATCACCTGGGTGGGGAAGATCCCCTGGAGAAGGAAATGACAACCCACTCCAGTACTCTTGCCTGGGAAATCCCATGGACAGAGGAGCCTGGAGGGCTGCAGTCCACGGGGTCACAAAGAGTTGGACACGACTCGAGCAACTGAACACACACAATGAGGTCCTTAAACCACCTTAGGGTTCTCTAGATAAGAGGTGCCTCTGTGATGCTGAAGATGGGGATTCATTTAGCGTCATAAAGAGGAGTGTAAGGGACTCTTTTGGCATTTCTGGGAAGAGCAGAGCATGCTATGTATTTCATGTCTTTAAGACAGCAATCTTGTAAAGAATGGGGATCATTCTTAATTAAATCATGGATGGATCACCATCCCAACAACAAAAGTCAGTACAAAGTTATTTATAGGCACAGATAGCTTGGAATCCCTGATAGTTCAGTTGGTAAAGAACCTGCCTGCAATGCGGGAGACCAGGGTTTGATCCCTGGGTTGGGAAGATACCCTGGAGAAGGGAACGGCTACCCATTGAAATACAGTGGCCTGGAGAATCCCGTGGACTGTATGGTCCATGGGGTCGCAAAGAGTCGGACACAACTGCGCATCTTTCACTTCGAATTTAAGAAGGGTCACTCATGGTTTTCAAGGTAAACGCAGAATGAGGCAGCCCCACTTCCTGTTAGGGGCACTTTCCACCTTGAAAGCCATCATTAAGTGGACTCAGGTAGACAACCAATGTTTACAACTTAAACTGTTTTGATCTTGTCATTCAACCCCAGCTGCTGAGGCTCTGAGCTTGGGACTCCGACTTAGGGGGACTTTTGTGTTTAAACGTTAGCAGCAGCACAGAGACCCTCCTGCAGACGTACTTACCTAAAGTAAGACCGTAAATCTTACTTTAACCAGAAGACCGGGGTTTCTTAAAAGGCCACTTCCTTTCCCTCTTTTTTTTGCCCCAGCTGGCTGCACTCACAGCGGATGGCTCTCAGTGCAGTTCAGAGGCTGCCTCTGTCCTGACGGCAAACTGCCAACTGGGTCTTAAACCAGCCAGTAAACAAGATGTACTGGAACTGAAGGAGGGTTGGTGGACGTGCTCGCTGGGGGAGGAAGCTGACCACGGGTGCAGAGTCGTTAACTCCAGGGTTAACTGCCCATTGAAATGCTGTCTAAACTGAGCCCTGCCCTTTCTTCTTCTCAGAGATACTGCTCGCTCTGCACAGGAATGGAGATGCTGCCCAAGATAAGAGCTGGGGACAGCCTGCCTTGGTTCACGGGGTTATAGCAAGTTTGCCAAATAGCTGAAGGGGGTGGGGAGAGCATCTGCTTTTTAAAAAGTCATAAATGTAAAATTAACATGCCATATCCTGTTTTAGATGGCCTTCCCTCACAGCTCAGTGGTAAAGAATCTGCCTCCTAATGCAGGAGAAGCAGGTTCCATTCCTAGGGTGGGGAAGATCCCCTGGAGAAGGAAATGGCAACCCACTCCAGTGTCCTTGCTGGGAGATCCCATGGACAGAGGAGCCTGGTGGGCTATAGCCCGTGGGGTTGCAAAAGAGCTGGACACAACTTAGCGACTAAACCGCAACAACAATCTTGTTTCAGAAACAGACATGCTGCAGCAAGCAGCTCTGCCATCTTTCTGTTTGAACTGTGAGCAGGGCTCGGGTCAAAGGTCTACCCCACCCTCCCACTGGCCCAGACACACTGCGCTCAACCAGGGCAGCATCACAATAAGCCCTTTGCCTGAGGCCAGGATGCCTTGCTCAGAGCAAAACCTCCAAAGAGGTGCCTTCTCATCCCTCTAGCCGAGGGCATGACTCACACGGATTCTTAAGCTTCACTTTCACTCCGCCCAGTTTGTTTTCCAGGGAGGCTCAGGATCTCTTTGCAAATGATGCCCCAGGAGGCCTCTGCTGTTTGCCCCAGACCCAATAGCTTTACGTTCTATTTTCAGCCCCTGCACACGGTAGCCCTTTTGTTTTCTCTGGAGCTGTCATGCTGACACGGCGTCCCTTCCCCTGTTATAATCTGTCTGTCTTTCTGTGTATTTATCTCTGCAGGGATGTAGTTCCAAAGAAAAAAGTCAGCTACGCATTGATTCCTTGCAGCCTGCTGGACTGTTTATGTCTTTACAAAGCACTCGCCCCAGAAAGGAACACGGACAGCGCTAGACATTCAGAAAACAAACCGTCCCAACATCAGGTAACTGAGCAGGCACACAGGGAGCTCACAACACACCTATTTTTTCCTTTGTATGAGAACAACCGGTGCCCGGGAGTGGCCACACTCGAGTGTTAGCGGAAACGAGGCTTGTGATGCCACAATCAGAATTTCTTCCTTTCCCAGGCCTCCTGTACCCGCCCGCGGGCAGCCAAGCCAAGAACAGGAGTGGATTCTTGAGTGGAAGGCTCCAAGTGAGACTCTGGAAGGTCCTGGCCCCCAGCGATCTTGGAGGTAGCGGCTGGTGGGGATCTGAAAGTCCTGCCTGGCTTCCGAGAATTCCCTTGTATTGATGGTTACACTACCCATTCCAAGTTCCTGAAATACAGGTGCTTAGCAGATGATTTTTAAAAGGAAACTTCTGGAAGCTGATAAAAATTGCTTTGGGCTTTGAGGAAGAGTGGGGTTTCGTGCTGCTGTATTCCTCCACAGAGGGCTTTCCCTGGCGGCTCAGTGGTAAAGAATCCACCTGCCAATGCAGGAGATGCAGAAGACATAGGTTCGATCCCTGGGAAGGGAAGATCCCCTGGAGAAGGAAATGACAACCCACTCCAGTATTCTTGCCTGGAGAATCCCATGGACAGAGGAGCCTGGTGGGCTGCAATCCACAGGGTCACGAAGCATCAGCCACAACTTAGCGACTAAAGCAACATTCTTTTGCCAAGCCTTTGACACAGATGCATGGTGATGTTTTAGAAGGCAAGGCACAGTCCAAGCAGCATAACTGTGGAAGAGGCCGCGGCTCTACTGCCTTAAACCCTTCTAATCACAACAGAAATCGAGTGAAGCACCGAAGCCCCCGAGCTCGGCCCGCTGTCCTCTCCCCTCCCACCTCCTTCCCGTCTCTTCCCCAGGTTCCCAGGCACCGGAAGTCACCCTGGCGCCATTGCTGTCTCTAGGGTTTACGGTTTCTCCCTCTCAGCGCCGCTGTTTGGGGTTGGTCTCAGCCTGTCCGTAGAGATGCTATCAGTCAGGAATGTCTGGGGGCGCTCCCCTGGGGCCCTGCTCCTGCAGGAAGCCCCCACGGACAGTCCCCCACTGAAGCTACCTGGACACTGGACCAGTCCTCATGGTTCTCATGATGAGCGCTGGTTGTCCCCACCTCCGCGACAACCATCCGGGACCTCAGGGAAACCAAGATACATAACTCATAAGTCCTGGGGGCCAACAGCGAGGGAGGGAGAGAGAACACAGACCTGGGTGTCTGCCTTTACTGGGGTCCAGAGTGGGGTTCCTAGGACAAAGCATTGGTCCCGGAGAGGAAGAGGAAGGCAGGAAGGAGGGAAGGGCAGGTGAGGGCAGCTGGCAGGGGAGAGAAGTGGAAGTCCCCCTCGGATGAGCCACACTCACTCCTGAGCCAGGGGGTCAGGTAGGAGGCCCAGAGGGGGTGGTGGCAGGAGTGAAAACGGTTTGGAGTTTGTCTGATTAACTGTGGTGCTGGAGAAGACTCTTGAGAGTCCCTTGGACTGCAAGGAGATCCAACCAGTCCATCCTAAAGGAAATCAGTCCCAAATATTCATTGGAAGGACTGATGTTGAAGCTGAAACTCCAATACTTTGGCCACCTGATGCAAAGAACTGACTCATTTGAAAAGAGCCTGATGCTGGGAAGGATTAAAGGTGGGAGGAGAAGGGGACGAGAGAGAATGAGATGGTTGGATGGCATCACTGACTCAATGGACATGAGTTTGAGTAAACTCTAGGAGCTGATGATGGACAGGGAGACCTGGCACACTGCAGTCCATGGGGTCGCAACGAATTGGACACAACTGAGCAACTGAACTGAACTGAACTGAAAATAGGAGAGACTGTTGATCAGCAAGAGGATGAGGCTCCACAGATCCCTTAAGATAGCCACTCCCCAGCCCCAGAGGCACGCTTCTCTCCAGCAGCCTGTGTCCAAGCTAGAGTGAGCTCAACAAGATTTTCCAAGAAAGGTAGAAGACTTTGCATCCATTCCAAGAACGGTGCCAAGCAGTGAGGTCAGGCCAGGAGGATACCCAGGAAGGCGAGGTCGCTGTCTGCAAGGCTGGCTGGCTGCTCTGCTCCCTCCACAGCGACCTGTCTAGCATCCACCCGTGCAGCCTGTTCCCTCGATCCAGCCATAAGCATCCTGGGAGATGAGACCCTGGTCATACTGGGAGCCAGCCTTACGGAAGAAAGAGCAGGGAACTCCATACAGGAAGGCACATCTGGGGGTGCCTTGGAAAGTCCTTACTTCTTTGGAACTGCTGCCTCTTTCACCACTGGAAATGAGCCTTTGAAATCACAATAAGCAGAGAAGCACAGTAAGAGGAAGACCATTCATCATGGCATCTGTGTTCTGCCTTAGGCTGACTCCTGAACATTAGCCAATATCAGTTGTTTGTGGCTCAGTTGGTTAAGAATCTGCCTGCAATGCGGGAGATCTGAATTCGATCCCTGGGTTGGGAAGATCCCCTGGAGAAGGGAAAGGCTACCCACTCCAGTATTATGGCCTAGAGAATTCCACGAACTGTATAGTCCATGGGGTTACAAAGAGTTGGACACGACTGGGTGACTTTGACTTTCATGTCACTTTCAACTGTCTCAGGAGATGTGTGTGGTGCAAGGTCACCCCGACAGGCTGTTTTGGAAAACAAGGAAGAGGGTGGAAGTAGACCGGCAGTGGGATGAAGACTTTAGACAACAAGACCCCCTGGGATTCTAGGGTGAAGGGGAGGAGGTGGAGATGAGATGCCTAGAGACAGGAGGCAGAGAGGAGCAAGACCAAAATGGTCCGCAATAGAGCCCTGTGTGTGCGTAGTTTTACTCAAGAGTTGATGTTATTTGGGGAGCCGTGGAGTATCTTGAGGGAAAAGAAACCCTAGTATCAGCAAATTTTGCAGAGTATAGAGTGGGATTAGCTCAGTTTCTTCTGCCAAAACTACCCACCCAGGTATAACGGAATAAAGTCAGGATGCACTAGAGTGAAAACAGAAAGTAGGGAAATCAGATGTCTGGACGGGGCATCCTCACCCTCTGGCTTATCCTACACTCGTGGCCCCCAGGGCAGACAGTCTTACTATAAGCGCCTCCCTTTCTCCCGAGAACTCACTTTTATTAAGCACGGTACATGTGCTTTCTTACATAATCATCCCAACCACCCTGAGAAACGGGTACTATTATTCTTCCCATTACACAGATGGGGAAACTGAGGCCCAGAGAAATGAAGCAACTTGTCCAAGGTCACTCACAGAGTAAGTGACAGAGTCCAGACCCAGATTCAAGCCAGTAGGACTGAAGTCTGTGCTCTTAACCGGAAGCTTCCTCACCTGCCAGGTGCCGTCTTTTCCTGGCTGCAGTAAGGAAAATGAGAAGGAAGAAAGGAGTGGGAAGGAAGGAAGGAAGAAGGAGGAGGGAGGGAGGGAAGGAGGGGGGCTGTATGGGAACATTCTGAGAAATGGTTCTGCAGATACATTCCAACAGGCGACGGGTGCAGTTATACCAGAGGCAGGAACAGAGCTCCAGTACCAACCAGTCTGGAAAGATGAGCCGGTGGGCACACAAGCTCCCAAAGCATATACCACAAACTTGGATACTTTTACCTCTGGCTTATCCCCCACCCTCCCACCTCCCTTCCAAGTATTAGGAACACAACATTCTTTTGATAATTTTTCCTTTTAAAGGAGACACTACTCTTACTAAAAGGTCAACCAGCTAAAAATATTTTGCTCTGATTTTCCATGAGCTTTTCAGCATGATTTCGTTGCCTCAAGCTTTGCCTGGGAGAAACAACTGGAATATTTTCCACCCACAGAGAGCCTTTTTCCAGGTCCTGGCGCCAAAGTTTCTCTTCTCCTTGTTCCTTCCCTGTTTTACCAGCTTTAGTCTTATCAGCAATGTTCAGAAGAACCAGAAGAAAGGTTTTGTTTTTAAAGAGTGAAACATTGCTTTGACATTTAAAGACAAAGGTCCACATTCCTTTTTAGCAAACCCCTGTGCAAAAGCAAGGACTTCCCTGGTAGCTCAGCTGGTAAACAATCCTGCTGGAGAAGGGATAGGCTGCCCACTCCAGCATCCTTGGGTTTCCTGGTGGCTCAGACGGGAAAGAATCTGCCTGCAATGCAGGAGACCTGGGTTTGATCCCTGGGTTGGGAAGATGCCCTGGAGAAGGAAATGGCAACCCGCTCCAGTATTCTGGCCTGGAGAATCCCACGGACAGAGGAGCCTGGCGGGCTACAACCCGTGGGGTGGCAACCATTCGAGCAAGCCTAAGCAACTTGCACTTCACTTAATACCGCAAAGGCAGGGTGCAGTTGCATGTGAGTAATTGAAATGAGAGTTTTCTTTGGGGCGGGGCCTCCGGGTGCCGTGGAGCACCTAGCTGTGGACAGCGCAGCAGCTATGCCCCAGGTAGAGAGAGCGGAGAGGTACAGGTTTCCCCCAGAATTTGCAGGCAGAGCGTTCTCATGAAAACTTTCATAAGCTGAAATGGAGCAAAGGAGCAAGACCTAAAGACACAGCTTGTAAATGGATGCACAAAATAAATCGATGCCATTTTTGCCTTTTGCCTTTATTCTTAAAAGCAAAAATCCTCTCCAAATTTCTTTCAGTTTGTGAAAACAGGTACGGGCATATCTCAGAGACACTGTGGGCTTGGTATCAGACCACCACAATAAAGCAAGTCCCATGGTATTTTTCGTTTCACAGTGCATATAAAACTAACAATTAAAAAAAAGTAATAAAAACTTTTACTGTTGTCTATGAAGTGTACAATAACATTATGTCTAAAAACAACATATGAACCTTAATTTAAAAATACTTTCTTGATAAAAAATATTAACCATCATTTTATCCTTCAGTGAATCGTAGTAGTGACAACAAAGATCACTGACCACAGATCACTATGAAGAATGTAATAATGATGAAAAAGTTTGGAATAGTGTGAGAATTAGCAAAATGTGACACAGAGACACAAAGTGAGCAGATGCTGTTGGAAAAATGCTGACAATGGACTTGAGTCCCCACTGGGGTCCCAAAGAGTCAGACATGACTGAGTGTCTAAGCACGCACGCATGCACGCGCGCACACACACACACACACTCCATCTATAGCCATGCTTCCCTATGAACAGAGTCAGCCAAAAGTTCTTTGATAAGCATTATGAATAATTTTTCATTAACACATTCTTTCACAAACCGAGGACACTGACAAGGGGTTGCAGGTAGGGGGACCTGGGTGGGATGCTCTCGCCAGGCAAGCTGAGGCCATGGCCTCTGAGCTGAGGCTGGGCTCCCAGCTGTGTCTGCAGCTAACACCGGTGCTGCTGCTGAGTCGCTTCAGTTGTGTCTGACTCTTTGCAAGCCCATGGGCTGTAGCCCACCAGGCTCCTCTGTCCATGGAATGCTCCAGGCAAGAACCCTGGAGTGGGCTGCCATGCCCTCCTCCAGGGAATCTTCCCGACTCAGGGATCAAGCCTGAGTCTCCTGCATTGGCAGGCGGGTTCTTAACCACTAGCGCCACCTGGGAAGTCCAATCCTTGCACTCGAGATGTCAGCTTCTCTTCATATCTAGTTACACTTTCAACCTGCTACTACTTCCTAAGCAAGGAGGGTTTTTGCTTTTGGTGGTTTTTTTTATGTTTTTTCATTTAAAAATTTTCCGTTTAAACATGAAAAGTAGTCTGCCTTTTTTTGTTTCAACTTTCTTGATGTTTTGAGAATATCTTTCAGGCCCAAAGCAGGCCTCATGGGAAATTCTTAGAAGACTCAGAAACTTAGGAGACAAGGAGCAAAGAGGAGAAAGCAGAGATGCTCAGAGGATGGTGAAAGTAAAAGATGAGTTCTGCTGATTTTTTTACTATTTCCCTCCGTATCATGTCCTCCCATTAGGAGCTTACTCTAAGCACCATACTCTCCTCAGGGCTTTTAGAATTGGGTGAGGTTCATCCCAGACAATGCTTCACAAACAAAAAGGAAAAAGGCCACAGAGGCTGAGATAGAGGGGAAGGTGTTTTGCTGGAAGTTCCAGCCTTTTCCAGGAACAGAATCAGCATGGGACCCTCCACATCTTAACTCTCAGCTCCCAGCAGAGCTCAGCAGAGCAGAGCAGAGAACTCTGACTTAGAAGAAGCTGTTAACTTGTCCAAGGACCTTTTTTGGAATTCTTTATTTGTTTGGGTTTAACTTTAAAAAAAATGTTATTGCAATATAATCAATTTACCAATGTTGTGTTAGTTTCTTCTGTATAGCCAAGTGAATCAGTTATACACATACGCACATCCCCCACCTTTTTAGATTCTTTTTCTATGTAGGCCATCATAGAGCACTGAAGAGTTCCCTGTGGTATATAGCAGGTCCCTATTAGTTATTGCCTTTGTATATGGCAGTATGTATACATCAATCCCAATCTCTCAGTTTATCATTCCCCTCTCCTTTCTTCCTTGGTAACCATAAGCTTGTTTTCTCCATCTGTGATTCTATTTCTGCTTTGTATTAAGGTTTTAGTTTTTTGGGTTTTTTTAGGTTCTACATATCAGTAATATCATGTGGTATTTGTCTTTCTCTGTCTGACTTACTTCTCTTAGTATGATAATCTCTATCCATGGTCTATCCATGTTGTTAAAAATGGCATTATTTCATTCTTTTTTACAGCTAATATTCCACTGTATATATATATATACATATATGTATATATATATATGTATATATATATACCACATCTTCTTTATCCATTCCCCTGTTGATGGACATTTAGGCTATTTCCACTTCTTGGCTATTGTAAATAGTGCTGCAATGAACACGGGGGTGCATGTATCTTTAAAATTATGTCTTTTTCCAGATATAGGCCCAGGAGTAGGACTACTGGGTTATATGGTAGTTCTATGTTTGGCTTGTTAAGGAACCTCCATACCATTCTTCACAGTACCAATTTACATTCTAACCAAAAGTGTAGAATGGTTCTCTTTTCTCCACACCCTCTCCAGCATTTATTGTTTGCAGACTTTTTGATGATGGCCATTTTGACCAGTATGAAGTGATACCTCTCTGCAGTTTTGATTTGCATTTCTCTAATGATTAGTTATGTTGAGCATCTTTTCATGTGCTTTTTGGTCATCTGGATGCCAAGGACTTTTTAAAAAATTTCAGTGTAGTTGATTTATAATATTGTTTTAGTTTCAGATGTACAACATAGTGATTCAGCTCTTTTTTACAGATAATATTCCTGTAATTGTGTAATAATAATGTATACTAATGTAACATTATACATTATTACAAGATGCTGAACACAGTGCCCTATTCTAAACAGTAAGTCTATTTCATGTATAGTAGTTTTATCTGTCAATCCCAGGATTTTTCCATTAGTTCTTCTCATTTGAATCCTGAGGTCCTGGAGACTTGTTTACACGGGGATTTTTGTGTAGAAATAACCCAGTGGTTGTATTTGGCAATTTGCAAATAAGCCACTTAGCTGGTGTTTTATAGCTGCTGGGAAAGAGCTCCTGCTACTTCTCTTTCTGTGATAATGAGGGAACACAGTGAGCCAGGGAAACTGCATGTCAGCTCACAACAGGAAACTTGGGGAACTCTCAGGGTTCCTGTACTTACGGGTCTGCCTGGTTGGGAGGCAGCCTCCCAACACAGCGTGAAGATTGCAAATACACCCTAAGCCTGAATCACCTGACTCAGCTTGTTTCATGATAATATCAGCTGGAGCCTTCTCAGTCTAAAAGTTAAATTCAAAACACGGACAGATTATACATCCAGATACATACAGTTGGCCCTCTATGTCCTCGGGCTCTGCATCCTGAGATCCAACCAACAGTGGATCAAATTCCAGAAAGTTCCAGAAAGCAAAACTTGAATTTGCTGCACATGGACAACTATATACAACTACTTACATAGCATTTTCATTGTATTAGGTATTGTAAGCAATCTGGAGCTGATTTAAAATATACAGAAGGATGTGCATAGGTTACATGCAAACACTGTGCTGTTTCACAGGCTTCCCTGGAAGCTCAGTGGTAAAGAACACACCTGACAATGCAGGAGACCTGAGTTCGATCCCTGGTTCGGGAAGATCTCCTGAAGAAGGAAATGGCAACCCACTCCAGTATTCTTGCCTGGAAAATCCCATAAACAGAGGAGCCAAGAGGGCTACAGTTCATGGGGTTGCAGAGTCTGACACAACTGAACGACTGAGCACAAACATGCCGTTTTATATGAGGGACTTCACTCTCAGATTTTGGTATCTGTGGGAGTTCTGGAGCCAGACCCCAAGGATCCAAGGGACAAAACTGTATCTAATACATGGCCATATATATATGTTTTAAACTTTTTATTTGAAATAATTTCAAAGTTACAGAAAAGTTGTTCAAATAATACAAAGAACCTTCATACTGTCTTTATCCAGATAAACCAGATTTTAACATTGATCCACATGTGCTATATCATTCACTCTCTCTTTATATATAATTGTTAATATAATGTATAAATATTAATGTATTACATAATCTTAGTATTGCTATGCTTAGTCACTCAGTCATGTCCAACTCTTTGCGACCCCATGGACTGTAGCCCGCCAGGCTCCTTTGTCCTTGGATTCTTCAGGCAAGAATTACTGAAGAAATTCTTCAGGAGCCTGTTGCCATGCCCTCCTCCAGGGCATCTTCCCGACCCAGGGATCGAATCCAGGTCTTCCTCATTGCAGGTGGATTCTTTATTGTCTGACCCACCAGGGAAGCCCAACATTAATATTAATATGAGTCAATTACAAACATTGTTCCTGTTTATTCCTGAACATACCAGTGTTTGCCTGAGAACAAAGATATCTTCTTACATGAACACAGTATAGTTCTCACATTCAAGAAATGTAACAATGATGTGACACTATTATCTAATAAATAGGTCATAAATTATGGCTATAAGGCATTCCAAAAGTCTTAGTGCAACTATTTAATGTGCAGCACCTCCAAAAGTGTTTTACTCACTGCAGATATCATTCATGACAGCCTTCCCACCAATTTACATTAAAAACAAATTATTAGCTCCATAAAATATTTACTGATCTATCTATTTTCAGCTTGTTTATCACCTAGCATTGAAAGCATCTGAATACCTCTCTATAAATCCAGGAACACCTTCTGACAATCCTGCTGGTATCAAGTTGATTTGAAAGATGTGATGTATTATTACAAATGCAATTAATGGTAGGAAATTTTATATGGTAAAATATAAGTTTTAAGGTTTTAGCGAGATTTCGACTTCTGAGGCATACAAAAATGAGAACGTGGGCGAGGAATATTCTTTATGAAAATTATCCCGTCCCCATGAGATGAGGACATGCACAGTTAAGAGCCACACAAGACGCCAACAGCAAGAGTCACTAACCCAAGTACAGAACCATCCTGTTCCAGTGTTCTTCCTTCTTAAAGTAAGGGGAGAGGGATGTTTTCCACTGGAAGTGTGTGTGTGTGTGTGTGTGTGTGTGTGTGATCATTTCATAATAATGTAACATGGAATCGCATCAATACACCCACTTAGCCTCAGACACACAATCTTACCTCCCTTTCTTCTACATCATTGCAGAGATGTCTTACCAGGTCAAGGCTTGCCCAGGAATCCGTCAAGCTCTCTCTTTCACGCCCTTCCTCCCCCAGCTTGCCCTCCTTCTCCTTTGGCTTTTTCCTGTAGGCCCTGGATCCTACTCAAGTCTTGTCCAGAGAGCCAAGTCACAGTACCCCTCGCCTGGAGCAGGCTGAGATGGTGGGTGCTGTGCCTTGGAGGAGGCCGAACTGGGAGGTGCGGGGTCAGAGACAAGGAACCAAATGGACACATGAGTAAAGAGTGACCATGTGAGTAGAAAGTAAGGCCTTCGGTCCAGAAGGAGAGAGCCTGGGTGGATGGGAAGAAGTTAAAATTAACTTGCTAAAATCCCAACATGTAGAGATAGGGTAAGGAGAGAAACAATACATCAAAGGACTAGATACATCTCTGGCAGGTAAAAACTATTCACTAAGTATCTTATGGTATAAAATAAACTCTCACACATACGAGTTGGCTTGAACTAATCTGCAGTGCCTTGAATCCAGGTAGTGTCCTGATAAGAGATGTTACAGAGAATTCCCATCAGGTGTTCCTTCCCTCCATTGACCAGCTTTAAAAGAAGAAAGGGGAGGCCACAAAGGGAATTTGAGTTTTCCAGTTCTAGGCAAATCTGCTGGGTTGGGAGTCAACGGGTTTCACCTCCCTCTGACCATCTTCTTTGCTTGGGAGGCAACTGGGCAGATTGGGTTTCAAGAAGTCACGCTCCCAGAGGCAGTCCAGATGGCTGCTTCTGTCTGCTGACAGCAGACGCGAGTGCTAATGGGGAGAACAAGAGATAAGGGCCTCGACAGCAACCAAAATAACGCAACAACTCAGGTTAGGAAAGAAAAATACCGGTAGCAGCAAGGTTCTCTCTGTCACGAGCAGTTAGGGCAATGCGGACTTGCATCCTGCAAGGCGCAAGCAGCTGACCGGCGAGCACGCCTGTCATGTTGCTGGAAAATGCAGGTCAGAATGATCTCCACGTGCACGACTTCATGAAACATGTCTGCAAGCCGGGGTGTATTCCAACTGCACCATTCGAGGTGGCGCTAGTGGTAAAGAACTCACCTGCCAGGGCAGGAGATGTAAGAGACACGGGTTCCATCCCTGGGTCAGGAAGATCCCCGGGAGGCGGGCACGGCCACCCACCCCAGTGTTCCTGCCTGGAGAATCCCATGGACAGAGGAGCCTGGCGGGCTGCAGTCCGCGGGATTGCAGAGAGTCGCACACGACTGAAGCGACTCAGTCCGCAGTATGTAGTACACACTGTTGAAGTCTCACAACACCCTGAGGTCACTTCTTAAATCATTTCATACATGAGGAAACTGAGGCTCCGAGAGATGGAGCAACTTTCTCAAGCTTATACATGGCCATAATAGGTGGGAACCGATGAAGGATTGCGACTCAGAAGCCCCTGCTCTTTCCCACAAACACCGAGGTAGCAGACACAAGGATGATATAAAAGCACTGACAGGGCCCACGCTCGCCTTCCGAAGCTCATCTCTCGAGGAGAGCATTTTTCCCTCTGACACAGTTTCAGTGGTTTCCCTCTGCCTGTGGGGGAAAAGTCAAGTCCCCGTGCCTGGTTCGGAGCGCTGAGGCCTGGCGTGTGGCTACCTTTTCCTCTTACCTTCCACGGCCTCCCCCTCGAGGCTCACCTGTTCATGACTCGCTTCACAAGCCCCAATCCCCACCAGGCTTTCCCTCGTTGTCCCGCCGGAAGCGGCCAGGTCCGCCATTTTCCTCTTCACTGCGGGCACCACTTCCGTCTTTAGAAACATCGTTCGGGGTCTGCCCTATCGCCATGCATTCTGTGAAGCGGCATTGACCTTCCCAGGCCCCAGGGTCTCTTCCTTGGAGGAAATGCTGAGACGTTTAGCCTGCACCCCTCAATGGACACGTGCCAGATGCAACCTTGGATTTCCTATGAGGGTCCCACTTAATATGAGCAACGTGAGCCGGGGCCATAAGTAGCAAACCTCATCCAGGAAGCTTGGGCCCAGGAAATGCCTAAAGGACATGTAAGTGAGGAAGCGCCTGGCAGAGACTTGCCAAACGTGACAACTCAGGGCTGGGAAGGTTCCAGACTCCCAGGGCCGAGCAAAGGATGCGGACCACACATCAACAGACACTGGAGGCAAGGGAAGCAACACTGGAGATGAAAGCTCAGATATGAAAACCCTGCTTCAGACTGAGTGTGACTGAGCCAGAGATCTGCCTGGGGACAGCAGGTAGAACTTTTAAAAATGCTTGGGAATGCTTTCTAGAAGTCCACCGTGTCAGCTAGCGAGATTTCTCTTACGGCAGTAGACATTTTTCAGAGAATTCATGGCAATGAAACAAAGCCAAATAGGGTTTCCTAACTCAAAACTTAACAGTCTTTAAATATGTCTGTGTGAATTGTGAATCTCTAAGACAGGGACATAGGAGATAGGTTTGATCAGACTGACTTGTCCCACTGATTCTTTTCCCCAAAAGCCCCTCTGGGTGAGGACTCTTCAGCACATATTTAATACAGGTTGTTCACATTTAGTCTGACCCATGTTTCATTGTGGCTTAAAAAAGAGAGAAGCCGGGGAAGTTGTAAAGAGATTGGACCTTATTTTCCAAATTAATCCATGTATAAAAAGCCAGCATATTTATTTATCAGCTTTGGACAAAAGGATGAGCCCAGACTGGATTAGTAACAGCCAAGGTAACCATCACAGTTTTCAAGGTGTACATCATAAAACTAGAACCTCACCAAATGATTTGATACATTTCTCAGGTTGACATTTGATATGTTCCAATATTAAAAACACTGCATGCATATTTAAGAGAAACAAATTTATTTTTAGCTAGATTGTCCTCATTTCAGTTTATGGAAAAAGCCCAGCTCTAGTGACAGAACACATTTGAAGGGCTTATTTTGTTAACTTTGGGGACCTTTCTTTTGGAAAAAATCTTGTCTACTTGATCCCTCTTGATTCTCTTATCTTCTCTGCGTGGAAAGAAACCCTCTGACTCTTGACCATGTCTGCCCCCTTCTGGAGATGGTGAGTGAAGACAAGGTTTATATTGGAGTAAGAAACGCTTTAAAAATAAAGAGATATTTGCAAAGTGGGGCTTCTCTGGTGGCTCCGTGGTAAATAATCTGTCTGTAAGGCAGGATACGCGGGTTTGACCCCTGGGTCAGGAAGATCCCCTGGAGAAGGAAATGGCAACCCACTCCAGTATTCTTGCCTGGGAGATCCCATGGACGGAGGAGTCTGTTGGACTACAGTCCACGGGGTTGCAAAGAGTCAGACACAACGAATAACAACAAAACCCTAAGACTCATCAACGACAATGAATTCTTTTAGGGTTACTTGTCAGTTTCTTATCTCTGCCTCTTGTCCTTCCATAATGTTGAGCTGGTCTTTTATTTACAGGCACTGTTGTCATCTAAATTTCCATTCAAGCTCTTCATGGTCTCCCCAGTGCATTTTCAAACACCACAAACAGATCTCTGAGGTCTCGGGTGGACGTGTTTTTTCACTTGATTCTGATTCTGAGGTTAATCAGAGCACTGTTCATTTTTTCCATCTCAGCCAACAAACCTACTGCTGACACACTGCAGCCCCCGCCTGTGGACATCAAACCCTGCCTTCCGTTCCTCTGATAGCAAAACTACCCTTTCTTCTTTCGGTCTGTTTTGGTTTCAGAATATTCAGGAAGACGTACACGTTTTGCCTCGATGTGGCGACTTTCCCTGTCCAGATAGCTGGTGGTGGGCGTAAACCAGCTGAGGTGACACATGGGTCTCTGAAGGTCAAGAGGTTTGAACGATGAGAGAGATAATCTGCTCAGTTAAACGAAAACTTGGGAAACGATGAAATGTGGGGGCGCCTCTGCTGATAACGAGCGTCTGTCGGCATTGTGGTGTACACACTAATGATGAAGATGTCTGTCATTAGTAGGATACTTCGGATAGAAGAAAACAGGTTAATGCCGCAGGAAGATCTCGTGTGAACACACTGGGATCTTTCTGCATCCTTTCTCAAAAAGCCTGAAGCCAAAGCCTTGTGGCAGGAGAGTGAGCCAGTCCTGGATTACCCAGAAAGTGGTCAGTTTCCACCAGGATCCCTTCAGGCCCCCGGATCGCATGGCTACTTCAAGTCTGCTGTTGTACTGGCATTTGTCCAGACAGCTGCCCAGGCCTCATGCGAGACCTGTGCTTAACCAGGTAAATGGCTTTGATTTTTTTTTTTAAGCGCTTTTCCCTTTCCTCCAAATAAGAACAAATGGTGGGAGTAAAATGAGAGATGTGAAAATGATTTGAAAGTTGAATACCAACATTATTAAAAGGAGTACTTTATCAATAATATAGGCCTGGCACAGCTCCTCCAAATACTTGTTAAAAAGTACAACAGAAGTTATCCTTTGGATTTGAAATGTTCATCTCTTCTCACTCACCTTGCAAAAAGTCTCCAGTTTAGACAAGCTCCAAATACATCTACAGATGCACTAAAGCTTAAAACTGTAGCAGGTATGGCAAATGTCACGTTCCAGGTGTCAAACTGGTCCAGGTTTTAAAATGTCCGAGAATAACAGACCTAAACTGATGGTGTTCCATTGAAAGTTTCAGCCTGCATTTAAGGGAAGACAAAAGAAGCTAACTGATTTTCAGGTTTACTGCAGAAGATGTGGTCATAGATTAAGTCTAACATGAGGCTTCCTATGCACAAGAAGTCAGAACTAGGGAGAAGTCCCAGGTCTGATACCCTCCCACCCTGTCAACACGCACAGGGCCTTCAACAGTGTGAAATCTCTCAAAATTGGTGTTTTCTCAGCCCTACAATGTCGACCCATCTCTCTATCTTCCCTTATTTTCCACATCAAAGACAACACACGTGGGACTTCCCTGGCGGTCTAGCCATGAAGACTTTGCCTTCCAAAGCAGGGGGATATGGGTTTGATCCCTGGTCGAGGACCTAAGACCCCACATGCCTTGAGGCCAAAAAACCAAAATAAAGACATAAAACAGAAGCAATATTGTAACAAACTCAATAAAGACTTTAAAAATGGCTCATTTTTTAAAAAATCTTAAAACAACAACAACAAAGACAATACAAGTATCTTCTTGTAAGACTATCCTAGAGTCCTACCCATTGATACCAATTCCCACAAAAAAAAAAGCAAAAGGGACAGGAGGTGTGTCATTTTATGAAAATCTGTTTGGTCCTTTCTCTGGTCTCTTAAGTGCTGTCCTGATTTCCTTAACAACCTGGAATGTACGTGTGCCTCTGAGGCCGCTACAGACCACGCTGTGTCCTAAGACTTATGCTTTTCAGGTCGGACTCTGTGGAGCTGAAGAGACCAACACCATCTCTGCAGAACAACAAGCAGAGCCAAGAAGCCCACTTGCAACAAGATCATGGTGGTCGATGCCTGCAAGCAGCCAACGGGCAAGTCAAGAGCACCTTTCAGGGGTTTATGCTGACTGCTTTGGCGTTCTTATCTTGTACATATTTGGTTTTGAGAACGCAAGGAATTTGCTAACTGAGCAAGTTTATCCACTCTGTTTTCTAAGCAGGCTCTTTTCCAGAGAGATCTGTTTCTGAAAAACGCTCTCGGCAAACTTTGCTGCCAAAGCAGCACACACTTCAGTGGGACGGTTTAAACCTGAGACAAGTCCTCTCTAAAATCCCAACGTGCATGGTATGGAGACAGACTTTGAAACAGAGGTACCTGGGCTTACTATCAAAACTCACGGCACAGTCTAGAAGGACACCAACCTTCCTTGTGTGCAGGATTCATGAGAGGAGGAAGCCCCGAGGACAGGGTGTTTGCTGAGCAGCCCCTATAATAGGAGAGATTACCTCATTACTGGTGAGGAAGCTGAAAATCACAGAAGTGAACCAACCTGGCCAAGTGAAAATCCTAAATGGCAGAACAGGGATTCAAAACCAAGTTTCACAGTACAAGACTGCTTGTGATACACAGGTATATTCCTTTTATCCCAACAGGTTGACCAAGTCTGCAATTAAAAATCACTGAAGTATAGACTTTTAAAGACCATTACGTAGTGAGTTGGAGCATGAATTTATAAAAAATAGATAAATCAAGGTCCAGCTTAATGACTTGCCAAAATCATAAGTTGATGTGGTTTGCCAATTTGTAAGTGACCCCTGAACACTGCATCTTAACCTTCTTTGGAAAATTAGTGATAACCTGGAAATTCTTGGTTTTTCTTGTGTTTCATTTCCTCACATGTATCTTTATCAGAAAAACATAAATTATCTTATGGAGATGAGTCCAGAAGTATAGGCTGATTTAATTAGAGTTGGTTCATAGATAAGAATGGCCAAAAGCCAGGATAAAATGAAATAGAACTCTTACACCATCTAGTGATAAAATTCTCTCTTTGCAGGAAAACCAACTAATGTATTTCCATTTATAAATGAACCCCCAGAACTCTAAGCCTGAAGAGTACTCATAAAATTGGCCAAAAAAAAATGATAACAATGAATTGTTGTTTAGTCACTAAGTCGTGTCCGACTCTTTTGCGACCTCATGGACTGTATCCTGCCAGGCTCCTCTGTCCATGGGATTCTCCAGACAAGAATACTGGAGTGGGTTGCCATTTCCTTCTCCAGGGGATCTTCTGGACCCAGGGATCAAGCCGGCATGTCCTGCATTGACAGGTGAATTCTTTACCACTTGAGCCATCAGGGAAGCCTCAATAACAAAGAATATAGAAAATTAAAAGTAGATAAACAGGAATAGTAAAATGGGACAGATTATTCTGTTAAGATTCTGCTGGAAGCTGGATGTAAACTCCAGTTCTACTCCTCAAATCTGCCATAGGTCCTGTTTACCTTTTTCTTTACACCCTAAAACTTTAGGTACTATTTTATGAATTAACAAAGGTTCAACTTAAAAGGTGGCTCTAGTGGTAAAGAATCTGCCTGCCAGTGCAGGAGATGCAAGAGGTGGAGGTTCAGTCCCTGGGCCGGGAAGATCCCCTGGAGAAGGAAATGGCAACCCACTCCAGTACTCTTGCCTGGAAAATCCCATGGACAGAGGAGCCTGGCCGGCTACAGGCCACGGGGTCGCAGAGAGTCGGGCATGCCTGAGTGACTGGGCATACATACAACTTCAAAACACAGATGACCTAAGTGTGCCCTTGGTTAAGTCTGAGACATTCTTCCTCCACAAAAACTCATTCTCCACCAGAAAACAAGCTCAGGATCTCCCTGGTGGTCCAGTGGCTAAGATCCTGCCTGCCAATGAGGGGAACACGTGTTGACCCCCGTCCGGGAAGATGCCACAAGCCACAGGGCAACTACGCCTGCGTGCCACTACCGCTGAGCAGGCCTGATGCCGCTCCTGCTCACGCTCCGTCTGCACCAGAGAAGCCGCCGCAATGAAGAGGTGCCCCGACTCCCTGCAACTAGAGAAAGCAAGGCCTGTGTGCCGAACCGAAGACCCGGCACAGCCAAAAATAGAAACTTTTTTTTTTAAAGGAAGAAAGAAAACAAGCTCTGTTTAAGAACTGAGTATCTTTCTTCTAGATTACCTTCCCCTCTGGTCTCATTCTATATAGGTGGCAACAGATACGAAATCCAATGCTTTCTTTCGATGCTCAGTAAATATCAAGATACCCAAAGACAGATTTCCTTCTACAAAAATACTATAAAAATCTTACTTCAAGAGCCCAAAAGAATAAAATCAAAAGGGAAAATTTTAATCTCAAGATTTTTATTTTAAGGACTTTTTTAAGACTCATGGTCAGGAAGGAAAATATATTTAATAATTTTATAAATCTTACGGTTGAATGAAAAAGTCACCTAGAAAAAAGAAAATACATTTTAATGAAGCAATACATGAAATAAGTCAGTATATGTGGGGAAAAAAGTTTACTTCCACTTTCTTTGCACTATTTTTAAAGTTAATCAAGTTTTCACACTAGCAGGGTTTGTTAACAATTACAGTGACTGGCTTTGTTGGCCCCAATCTCTTCTTAGGCTGGAGATTAGTGGAACCCTAACTGGGTAACTAGTACCATGCCTTAGGAATCCCTAACAAAAATTCAAAATATGCCTAGATTTGGCAATACAAATCCTGAGGGTGATTTTTCAAATCCCCATAATGCCATCTGGTCTTTGTCTTATCTCATTACAGGGCTTCCCTGGTGGCTGTTGGTTAAGAATCCGCCTGCAGTGCAGGAGAGCCCAGTTCGATCCCTGGGTTGGGAAGATCCCCTGGAGAAGGGAACGGCTTACCCACTCCAGTGTTCGGGCCTGGAGAATCCCACGGACTGTGTAGCCCAAGGGGCTGCAAAGAGTCGGACAGGACTGAGCGACTGACCCATCTCATTACAGGCTCCCTGATGCTTTGCAGAAACCAGCGCAGCACAGTGGGGGGAACATATAGGTAATAAGAAAAGCCCACCTCAGCATTAGCAGCTGTGTGACCTTGAGAAGCTGCTCACCCTCTCTGAACCTCAAATGCTTCACTCATAAAGTGAAGGATTACCTTCAGAATTCTTAGTAATCCCCTTAACCTGAAATAAGTGTTAAAGAATGCCTATGAGGTGTCTAACAGACTAAGTACTCAGTAAAGGGTAGTCATTTATTAATAAAAGTGACAACGGGCTCTTTAAAACAGTGATTCTTAGGAGCAGATGCTTATGTGGCCTAGCACTGCCCTCCGTAAAACTGTGAACTAGGCCAGGTTTGTCTCTGAAACGTGATTTGACTTGTCAGTGCCATCTTCCAAATCCGGTGTATGACCTGGAAACCAGAAAACCTGACCAAAGGGTAAAAGGAGACACTTCGCCTGGTGTCAGGTGTCAGCCTGCAAGGAGTGGGTTGAAAGGGTGCATGTCATAAAGAGTCACACAGCCCATAAAGCTTTTAAAGACAGGTTTATTTATATATAAGTGCATGAAATTGAATACAGAAACTTTATTAAAATACCGTATATTACAAATTTTAACCCAGTAAGTTCTGTGTGATGACATTTAAGTGCTGGATTCGCTTTTAACAGTTGTTCTGTGTGTATCAGTAAAGAGTTCACCCTGTATATTACAAAGAGGAGACACACGTATGGACCTCAGAAATGGTCCTGAGATTAGACAGTGTATGATGTTAATTGTGCATCTTTTCTTTAAAGCAATGAATTGGAACCTAGACCTTGTCTTTGCAGACCAACGTTCTGTAAATCAAAAATAACTTGCATATATTTATTGCTGCCCTTTGAAGAAAATGAGTGGTGGAAAATAATTTAAAATAAAGATCAACATTTCTATGCTTACCACAATTAAACCTGATGCTTACTACAATTAAAATTCACTGCAAAGTTGATGTTCTCCGGGAAAGTATACTATATACACCATGAGATTTGTACATGAGTTGGAAATAAAAAATTGCTTATATAAAATTAAAAATCAATAGTATACAATATTTACAGCTTGTTAGGTATTATAAATAAACATACTTTTTTAAATAACCCTTCAAAATTAAACTATTATGTAAACATGCAAGACACATACTCATATGGTGTAGTTTACAGTCTTAACAGAAGGGGGGAAACTGTGTTCACATAATGTAGGCTACTTCATCACATACACCTTTGTTTTTGTGCATTACCCCTCCAAGGTTTCTTCTTCCTGTCTTTAAGTTTCACAGTACATTAAGTATTTCTAGAGTAAAAAACAAAAAGTCCCTGATGGTAAACATATTCCTAAAAGTGACATGAAGTGTCTGCCTTTGAACTACAATATGAAGCTGACACTGTTCACACTAGCATCTCTAGTTCACAACAAAACCAAGTTTTAACATTCCACATTTAACTGTCTTGACTACATTTTCTCCCATTTCAAACTTACTTGGAAAGAGAAAAAAAACAAACACCACACATCATGATAATGTAATGAAAGCAGTTGTCATCTGTCAAGAATGAAATAACTGACTTTTTACTAAACCACAAGGAGTTAATTCAATTACATCCTTCCTCAGCTCTGAATTCCCAGCAACAGGCATACCAATCCTGAATTCTGCTAAATTCACTTTGCGAAAGTATCTTAACTTCCAAGGCACTAAGGCATCATTTAGCTTTTAAAAACTGCACTGTGGTTTACTAAATGATTCATCAGTGGTCTGAGCGTTAACACAATTTGCAAGTGAGTTTGTAATACCTATCAGGCAAACTATATATTTGCTATGTAAATAACATTTTAGCTGATTGAGATACAGTTGATCTCCTTGTTCTAGAATTACCAGAGTCAAGAGTTAATACTTCATGGTAGAATCCTATGAATTTTAACATAGTTAATTAAATGACTAAAATGAAAAATAATGAGGAATTTTATACTGTTCATCTAAATATGCAGAGCTTGTGTGTGTGTGTATGTGTGTGTTTGGGAGACAGCCAGAACTTTTAAAATTCCTCCACTGTAAATGCATGTGATATCATGAATACTAAGTGTCAACAATCAGACTATCAACTCATCCAGTATTGAAAGTAAATAATTTTTGATTATAATTCAAACAAATGCCTCTCTTTTACCTTCTATGGAGAAAACTTTAAAATGTTCCTACCCAAAGATAGTGATGATGTATAAATACGTTGAAGACAAAGGAAACTTCTCACCACCAACAGTACTATCAAGTTACCATTCATTTATACAGGGCTATAAAAAAGTGATGATTTTTAGAAATTACCAAGATGTAATACGTTCAGAAGAAAGAGTGTTATAGTTATGGTGATTATACATTATAGTTCCTCTTCCTATGTATGTATGTCGCACTGCTTTCCAGCTTCAGTGACATACTTAAACGCAGTCCCCAAAAGAGGACAGTCACGTCCCCACTGAGCGGAAATATATATTGTTACAGGACACAGTCCTGAAAAAAAGAAAACTCGTAGGAGGTCCATGCTCTCTTGACTTGCTTATAGTATTTAATTTTCAGCAAGATTACAGCTGCATAACCATAAGGTGTTGAGAACATTCTCTTCTAAACCAGCACTTCTGATCCTATCAACAAACTGTACATATGTTTAAACTATCCCATATGACATCTGTACGGAAGAAGGAGGAGTATTTTTTTTTTTAAACTGCTAAATTAGTTCTCAAAAATCAAGACAGGGTTATTATGAAAGCTCAACATACGTGCAATGAACGTAAAGAACGTGAAAGCAAGGCCCCTGTGCTCAGGGGAGGAGGTGGTTACACCTCAGTGCACCGAGAAATTCGGGTGTTTCTACTAATCTAATGACGTATGAACCAGTTTACCTCCACATTTACGGAAAATACTGTATATATTAAGCATTACTTTCCCTAAGCAAATTCATAGATAAATTTTTAGAGGACAAGCTTCAGCGACCTCCTCAAAAACACTGTGTTGCCTACACTGAACAGAGATCTTTGAGTGAGTGGGGCAAACCGACCACCACACGCACAAAATTATAAAACGATTTCGAATGCTTTGTGGCAAGTTTCGTCTCACATATAAAGAAATACCACATTTTGCAAACAAGCAGTAAACATACTCACACAGTGTCATCTGTAGTCCTAACAGAAGGGGAAACTGTGTTCACATAATGCAGCGTGTTTTGTCAATTGTGTCTGTGTTTTTGTGCATTACCCCTCCAACCTTTCTTCCCATCTTTAAACTTCCCCCTGCTATAAATACTACTACATGTTTGAAATTTTTTATAATTTTTTAATCAAATAATGTCCTTTTTATGCTGTAGAGTCTTCCTCCCCAGTGTTATAAAAAGGACAGGAAAAGGGAAATTGCTAGTCAATTGCAACCACTGAGATTCTCACCCTTGAAACCATTTACCCAGTTACCCAAGTGTTGCCAAACTTCTCTGCAATCTAGAGAATTTTTTCAGTAACTTTCCACATTCTTCACATCTTAAAAACAAATAGCGACTCTTTGAAGAATTCTAAGACTTTTTGAGAGAAACGTTTGTCACAAGAGTCAAGTGGCTTGAGAATGTTTCAGAAAGTCCTCAACATCTTATTATTTCTTGAATTATAAAATGCACATAAATTTAAAAGTATTACCTTTTAAGTTAAAAACAAACAAACAAGCAGGGCTTAAGCACCTTTGCTCCAGGGGAGGAGGGACGTGGTAGACACGACTGCCCAGTTCTGTTCTATAGGCTGGGGTGGCAGAAGAGAGGTGAATGCGGGGGTCGGGGGGAACCTCCCCACCCCTAAAACGAGCAGAGTAAGCAGCATGCAGTGGAGATTCAGTGAATATTGGCTGAGTAAATCCGAAAGACGCAAGCTGGAGAAAATAAGGGGTAAGTCCTGGCCACTTACCACTTTTCCCGTTTTAACTAGTAATACCCACAGCCTGATACTGATTCCTGCTTGCCCTGGCCATTTCTATCACCACCAGCCCCCAGAAGTGCCCTTGGAAAAATATCTGATTTTTTTTTTTTTAAAAAAAAGAGGTTGAAAGTAGGTAAAGAAAGCAACATAAGAGAATTTTGTTTGTTTGTTTCCTTCTTAAAATACATGTAAGGTAAATGTGGAAATGAAAGACAATAGATGAATCTTACAAAACAATGTATTTACTTGGTATTGCAAAGTTTAATTTAAAAATTAAAATGACTACCTACTGATCATTTCCTATTAAATACTGAGTATTTTCTTAGTATCCACAAGAGACTGATTCCAGGACCCCCATGGGTACCAACCTTTGAGGATGCTCAAGGTCCTTATGGAAAATGGTGCAGTACTTGCATTTAACCCACATATACCCTCCCATATACTTTCAGTCATCTCTTGATCACTTATACCACCTTACACAACATAAATGCTGTGTAAATGGTGTGAACGCTATGTAAATGTTCTGTGAATTGTTGCCTGTGGGGAGCACTTTGCTTTTTGGGGCTTTCTTGATTTTCTTTCCAAATATTTCCACCCAAGGTTGGCTGAATCCCTGAATGTGGAACCACAGATATGGAGGGCAAACTATACATTGCCACCATAAACAAAAGGTCAACAAGTGAGAGGTCCTGGATTCAAATCTGTGTTACTGGTGTGGGTCCCAGTGTTCTCCTTGCTATGCCCCGGCAGTGGGATCGTGGTTTCCCAAATTCCATTTGGTGAATGAGAAAAGTCAGAACTGGGGGAGGGGGCGGGCTGGGGGAAAAGGACTTAAACTCTCCTCTCGACTAGAAACAGGATGTTCTCCCAACCGTTTAGGATTTAAATCAGCTCTTGGTGGACTCAAGGGCGGGGATCCCATTGTGGGGCATCCTTGTGCTTACTACAGAAAATACCAGGCTCAGCACTTTGTATATGTTAGATCCACCAAAAATGCTTACAAACTTGAGTTCTTGGTATGTAAGTGCCAGCCTGGGCACCCTGACGTGGCAACTCCATTCTCCCCATCTTTATTACAGGTTCTCTAGAGACGTTTTCCAAGAACATTTTTTTAAACTTGTTCTTGTTCCTCATACCACAAATAGGATATACAGGGTAGCTCATTTCTTTATTTCTCACTTAAAGTACAAACAAAATCTTCACATTTTGGGAGGATGGTGTAAACACATGCTGCAAATACCAAGAAAGCACACTGGGTTACAAACTGTAAACCTGTTCGGTAAACACAAAGATCTAAAGTAAGAATAATTAACCAGTGTGAACACTGAATATGGCCAAAGTCTAGGACTCACGTTATTCTAGACAACCAGTGGAACTGTCCAGGGGGGACTGCTGGCACCTTCCTCATTTCAAGGTTTTAAGCATTCCTTGTAGCTCAGATGAGGCACCCTAACTCTGATCTATGGACATTTCTCACCAGTGTGTTAACTAATTAATGATTAGCTTGGGCAGACAGGAGTCTCTTTCTCGAGGAACTGACTTACTGTCAGCCGTATTTTATTAGCATTCCTTAAGATAAAGATGTATAAACTGCCAAGGCTCTCACCCCCGCCCTTCCCTCTTGCATTTACCAAACAAAAAAAAATATTACTGCTAAATCACATACAAATTTTAAGAATAACTCAAATTTTTCAATAAGGGCTTTTGTTATATCACAAACAAGGATCTCTAGCACTAAGAAACCAAGAAAAATTTCCCCCAATTAAAAAATCTCAAACTTCCTCAAATCTGTTTAAAAGATCATTCAACTGAGCAAATACATCAAATTCTCCATTACATCAAAGTGTTCACTGAACAAAAGCTTTCCAATTAGACTCTATTCATATACAGCAGCTTTACATATATGTGTGTGTAAAATGACATACATGTGTGTAGATATATATCATTAAATGTTTTCTTTGCCTCTATAAGAAAACCATTGACCTTTTTAAAAAAAATCTCATCATAGAAACAGCTATTAAAACATTTCATCCATTCACACTATCAGCTGCATTTCACAACATTAGAAGAGTTAACAGGTGCACAAAATTCCAATGAAAGTAACTAAAAACAATGGAAGAAACCAGAAATCCCCCCAAAGTTAAAAGCACAGGTGTAGGCACACACGCACACATGGCTCATAATATAAAGCAACTTGATAATGAGATAATTGCAGGACACTCAGATCCACCTTCTCATACTTCCATCCGAGAGCAAAAACAGGAGTTTAAATCTCTTTGGTCCATGCAGCCATATACTTAACATGTCCGAGTTATTTTCTGGCTAATCTCAGATTCTGAACCATGTGCCCCAGTTACCTTACCATGGTAACTTTCTGAAAACATAAACTAATCATGTGTTAAAATAAATATTCATTTCTGTAGATCTCAATGTCAACACATTATTGATAATTTCTCCCCAAGAATATGAACAGTTTAAGTTACTAACAGAATAACCAAAGTAAAGGAAGAAAGTGATTCAAATCCAACAGAAAAGGAAAAGTCAAGTTGACTTGGGAGATTTAGACCTAAATTTAAGAAAACATCAGGAATATAAAGAACATGTGAAACTAATTTCAGGCTGAACATAATAAAAAGAATCCATTTTAAGATTTACTTTAAAGATTTTTAAGAATGCATAGTTGCTTCTTGGCTTCTTTAAAACAGATTTCCAAACCACAGTGTTATTAAAACTACCCCGCCCCAAACTGGCTTCCATACTGCAAAAATACCCCCAACACATCATCGAGTTGTTGGCAGAGAAAAGGTGTCGTGGGTAACAAAGGTCTTAAATTTGAATGGGACCTAGTAGAAACTTACTTGTTACCAAGTTAGATTATAAAAGAGTGAGGCTAGAGTATGGAGATTATCTTTTGGATTGTCCATAACTTCATATTTTCTGCAATTGGCTCTTCTTTTGAATTAACATATATATATAATTGTGGGCTTCTCTGGTGGCTCAGTGGTAAAGAATCTGCCTGCCAATGCAGGAGATGTGGGTTCAATCCCTGGGTCAGGAAGATCTCCTGGAGAAGGAAGTGGCTACCCACTCCAGTATTCTTGCCTGGAGAATCCCATGGACAGAGGAGCCTGAGAGGGGCTACAGTCTATGGGGTCGCAAAGAGTCAGACGTGATTAGCAACTAAACAACAATGTATAATTGTATCTAATATTCAAAAAAAGTCTCAATAGGAGACAAATTCAACCAGTTTCTATGCTTCCCTTACTTCTTATACTCTTAAATACAATTACATATTGCCAAAATCTCTTAAAATGTTTTATACTAATGATTTTTTTCATTCTAATAAATGTCATTGTAGATGCTAGTAAATTTAAATAACAGAATAAAACAAGAGTTGAAAAACTGAAATGAATCACTTAATATATGTTCAACACTGTACTGATATGCTGAGAATAACTGCCAAATTTTAAATTTACTATATTCCCCAATTTTTACTTAGAGAAATTATGATGCTACCACACAGACAAAATAAGATCATTTATTATTCTTCCTATATGACTTGTTTCTTAACTACAAGTGAGGCTTCTTGTTTTCACAGCCTAGTTTAGGCCACTCTTTATATATATTTGATACTGCAGGATGAAAGACTGCTTACGTTTTGCCAAAAATCAAGATATATGCAACAAGTAATATAATCCCACTGAGATACTAGTTGTAAAGATGTTTTCTCCATGAGACACATGGCAGAAACTTTCTTCAGAAGGGTCAAGAATAGGATGTGCATTTCAGACTTCTTTTCCTACAAAATTTATAAGAAAATTTTCAAATTAAATTTTCATGACACACAAACTACAGTCAACAGGTGTGACCCAAAAAGTTTTTAAATTCATAGCAACAGAATGTTTATGTATGAGGAGAACTATTAAAGAGTGTTATTTGAGTGAGTGAAAAGGATGCACCCTATAGATCTACTTTGAATCCTTAGAAGAGTCTAGCAGTTTCCCATTCAGTATTATTTTCCACATAAAGTAAATAACAATAAATAGCTAATTTATATGAAAGCCCTAAATCCCAGAAACGTTTAACATTAAAAATCAGATAATTTGTCTCATAATAAATGATTTTATATTCAGCACTCATACGGGATTTAGCATTACAAAACAAAATTTCTCACTACATCACCTGAATTCATGTCAAATATGTTCACAGCACTCATCTACAGCTACACTTGCAAATTTCACATGATCAATGTTAAAAAAAAAAGAAAAAAGAAAAGAGTTTGGCACATGTATCAATTCTTCAAAACGTCCCTGTAACTTAACACAACACTGTTAAGAATGATGATTCAACACCAGTGTTAACCTGATTGGCAGCTAAACAAGGTGCTTTTTCTTGTAGCTTCGCGTAGCAATGCGCCTTGCCCGGGACGGAGGCACGTAAGGTGCGGTGCGGTAGTGCAATCATTGAACACCAGAGGGCGACCTTCCCACACGGCCCGAGGCCTGTGTTTTGACCTGCTCCTTCCTCGTCCTGGTACGATCTCCTGCCCACTCGCTAACGATGCCGTTTTCAGAGAATCTGTACGTCTGTTTCCTTATGTGAAGTGAAGACATTCCCACAGAAACCTCAGAGTGTGGCGAGGATCCTTGAGAAGGAGATGATGAGCGTCAGGACTGTCTGTCCGACGCCCCACACCAGGGCTTCCAAGGGGGCCATGTTCTTCCCGGCCACGCGGTAAATGCCGGCCACGGCGGCACCTGGGGAGAGAGGAGAGACGACACGTTCACTCCGGAGGCACGCTGCGGGGCTGCCCCCGGCCTCGCTTCCCGTGGGCCAAACACCAAGTCACCAGGCATCCTCACTTTATCGTTTTCTAGGAAAGAGTTTCCATGTAACTGGTTACAAGTTACACCATACCATAGCACATTCACCCACAAAACCGAACAGGCTTTTCAATTCCTCTGCAAAACACATATTTATGGTATACGCTGCTTACTTGACACAAGGTATGTTCATTTAAAAAAAAATGAATCATTCATTACTGTAATCTTTCATCTGGGTGTTGACTCAGTCAGATCCCATCAGCACTTTTAAAAACATATGACACAATATATTGATAATTATAAATAATAATACAGAAAAACCACACAATTTAATACAATTTCTAAATTACTCAAGAAAAAGTTAATATTAAATAAATTTTCATTTCTTTCAGTAAAATGAATTCTTAAATATCATAAAAAATATCAGAATTTTGAATAATGCATAATCTACCATATAAAATGGTTTAAGTATTTGAATAAAACTGTAAAGTTATCTGGAGACCAGTATTTTGACATCTAAAAGTGGAAGATGAACCTGACACCTGTTCTAGGTGTTCTGATATCTAAAAAATCAGGCATTTCTGAGAACAAGAGAATCCTGGGTGCCTTAGAGCCCTGAGGCTGTGGTCACCCCTTTTATCTTGTTGCTATAGTATATATAATGGGATCTAAGAGTCTGACTTTAAAAGTACACTCAGAAATCATAAAAGGACAAAATATTTAAACTACGGTTATGGCATTTAACAGGTTGAGAAGGCCTTAAAACTTTTGTCCAGAAAAAACTGTCTGTCTATTCCCAGAATGGTCAAACAAAAGGAAGGAAGAACAGAAATGTTATAATGAAGACACTTGAATTACAATCATTTGAGATAGAAATCTACTCACAAAAATCAGCTAAGAATTAATTCCATAGTTCATCTAAATATTCCAAATAAAAATTATTATACTCCTCTATAGAAGATGCAAATAGGAAAAGCAAATTATTAATTTAAGCCAGGGCTTTCATATACAATTTTAAAGAAATTAAAATGTATAGTATATTTATAGTATATATATAACTTGTCAGAAAATTTACAAATACAATCTTAAATATCATACCACTCCTGAGTATTATTACTTAATTTAAAGATGAAAAAAAGAGAGGCTCAGAGAGTTTTAGTTACTAGTCCAAGAAATACAGTTAAGTACAGAGCTGGAATTTCAATCCAGATTAGTCTGGCTATAAATCTCCAAATCATTCTATCATTTTACATTTATACCAAGTGAAGAAATAGAATAAGAAATTCAGAAAACACTAAAGTAACTGATAATTACATAAATATTAAATAAAATTCCTAGGAGCACCAACATTTATTCAATCAAGTAGAAAACTTCAGTAGTATAAATGGTCATATCCTTGAATTTTAATTTTTTGGGGCTGCAGAACGCAGCATGCAGGAATTCAGTTCCCCAACCAGGGATCAAACTCAAACCCCCTGCAATGGAAATGGGGAGTCTTAACCACTGGACCACCAGGGAAGCCCTATCCTCAAATTTTAGAACTGGATAACAACCTGAAAAAAATTTAAATATCTTAGGCTTCTTTGTTATCAGAAAATATGTTAAAATAAACCTGAGAAATATTGTTTTTACTTTGGATTTTCCCTAGATTTCCATGACTATCTTCAATTTTATTTATTTATCTTCAATTTTAAAAACCACAATTTGTTCTCCATTTCTCCAGCGCTAAATTCCCCTGGTGGCTCAGACAGTAAAGAATCGGCCTGCAATGCAAGAGACCTGGGTTCTATCCCTGGGTTGGGAAAATCCCCTGGAGGGCGGCATGGTAACCCATTCCAGTATTCTTGCCTGGAGAAGCCCCACAGACAGAGGATCCTGGCGGGCTATAGTCCAAGGGGTCACAAAGAGACTGAGTAACTAAAAAGAAAAAAATTTCAAAAATGATCCAAGAGGTGAAAAACATAAACTCAGGCTGCCTGCAAAGTACCAAATATGTTAATTCCAACAACTCATGCTTATATAAGGTTAAGAACATGGATTCTAGAGTTAGACTTGTGGGTTAAAATCCGAGCTCACTTATTAGTAGCTATGTGACAATGAGCAATCACCTAACCTCTCTGTGCCTTAATGTAAAATGGGTGGGTTTGAAGATCAAGAGAGAATATTTGGAAAGTATTTAGAACAGTGTCTGGTCCTACTATGTACTCCAACTTTTGATTAGTAGTTGTCTCAGTAGTACATGATAAACAAATCTCCAATCAGTGATTCATCATTCAATAAGTTCAGTTCAGTTGCACAATCCTGTCCCAGACTCTTTGTGAACCCATGAACCGCAACATGCCAGGCCTCCATGTCCATCAGCAACTCCCAGAGCTTACTCAAACTCATGTCCATCAAATCAGTGATGCCATCCAACCATCTCATTCTCTATCGTCCCCTTCTCCTCCCACCTTCAATCTTTCCCAGCAACAGGGTCTTTTCCAATGAGTCAGTTCTTTACATCAGGTGGCCAAAGTATTGGAGTTTCAGCTTCAGCATTAGTCCTTCCAATGAATATTCAGGACTGATTTCCTTTAGGATGGACTGGCAGGATCTCCTTGCAGTTGAAGGGACTCTCAAGAGTCTTCTTCACCACCACAGTTCAAAAGCATGAATTCTTCAGCGCTCAGCTTTCTTTATAGTCCAACTCTCACATCCATACATGAATACTGGAAAAACTATAGCTTTGACTAGACGGACTTTGTTGGCAAAGTAATGTCTCTGCTTTTTAATATGCTGTCTAGATTGGGTCATAGCTTTTCTTCCAAGGAGCAAGCATCATTTAATTTCATGGCTGTAGTCACCATCTGCAGTGATTTTGGAGCCCAAAAATACAGTCTCTCACTGTTTCATTGTTTCCCCATCTATTTGCCAAGAAGTGATGGGACCAGATGCCATGATCTTAGTTTTCTGAATATTGAGTTTTAAGCCAACATTTTCACTCTCCTCTTTCATTTTCATCAAGAGGCTCTTTAGTTCTTCTTTGCCTTCTGCCATAAGGGTGGTGTCATCTGCATATCTGAGGTTATTGCTATTTCTTCCAGCAATCTTGATCCCAGCTTGTGCTTAATCCAGCTTGGCATTTCACATGATGTATTCTGCCTATAAGTTAAATAAGCAGGGTGACAATATACACCCTTGATGTACTCCTTCCCCTATTTGGAACCAGTCTGTTGTTCCACATCCAGTTCTAACTATTGCTTCCTGACCTGCATCCAGATTTCTCAAGAGGCAGGTCAGGTGGTCTGATACTCCCATCTCTTTAAGAATTTTCCACAGTTCGTTGTGATCCACACAGTCAAAGGCTTTGGCATAATCAATAAAGCATAAATAGATGTTTTTCTAGAACTCTCTTGCTTTTTTGATGATCCAGGGGATGTTGGCAATTTGATCTCTGGTTCCTCTGCTGTTTCTAAATCCAACTTGAACATCCGGAAGTTCATGGTTCATGTACTGTTGAAGTCTGGCTTGGAGAATTTTGAGCATTACTTTGCTAGCATGTGAGATGAATGCTGTATGGAACAATTGATAGCCATTTGAAAGCAATAAATTTAGGTCCCTATTTCACACCACTCGCCAAAGTAAATTTCAGATGGATTAAAAAACTAGATATTAAAAACAAACAAATAAATAACATGAACCCTTGGAAGATCGTACTGTTCAAGGAAAAGCTTACACAACCATAAATAATCCACTTTTCTTTATACTCTTTCAAGAAACAGAAGGCAAGATCTTCAAGCCTATGATGCTAAGGGTAGAAAATCCAGTGTAAAACTCCCATTTCCAAAATCAAGGGAGACACTGTAGTGTTATACAGAAAATAAAATGAACTACCATCTTCCTCCCTGTGGATAATCAGGAACCAATGTGTAAGTCATAGCTTCACTCTAAAAGAAACACTTCACAGTAGTTCCCACTACACCATATCATTGCACAACCCGGAAGCCCTAGCCAGAGAAGACTGTTCCAGGGGAACTCTTCAGCAAAAAGATTGGAAAGAAGACAATTCTGTGTGCCTATTAAATGATTCTGGAAACACTGCTATTAAATACTGAGCAGATAGGAAGCAGTATTTATAAAATATATGTAGATTATAAAATTAAAACCAACAGATGCCCAAGTAGTACCATCATCCAAATGTACCCAGGAACATTCCTGTTTTCTGTGATGTCTCCATGGACTCCCCTGTCACACCCCATTCCCTCCCAAGGTCAGTTTCCATCATCCCTTTGCTGTTCTTTGGCATTACCACCTACCTATATCCTCAGATAGCTATTACTTAATTTTTTAAATAAGCGAATTTTATATAAATTGATACTGTAAGTATTTTGGAATATTTGGCTGTTTGTGGCTCAGATGGTAAAGAATCCAGCTGCAATGTGGGAGACCTAGGTTCAGTCCCTGGATTGGGAAGATCCCCTGGAGGAGGGCATGGCAACTCACTCCAGTATTCTTCCTGGAGAATCCCATGGACAGAGCCTATAGCCTGGTGGGCTACAGTCCATAGGGTAGCAAAGAATTGGACACAACTGAGCGACTAAGCACAGCATATATGTCAGGAAATTATCTAGGCTGTTATATAATATGGGTCTGTAATTCATACATTTCCACTGTTGTACAGAATTCTAAGTATGGATATACCACAACGTATTTGTCCATTCTAATGTGGACGACACTGTTTCTAATCCTTAACAATGACAAACCCTGCTTCTGTGAACATCCTTGTAACATGACCTCCAGCACACATACTAAATCAAGTTTCCCTACGTGTGGGTATGCCTGTTACAGCATTTTCAACTTTACTAGGTAATGCCAACTTGTTTCCAAAGTATTTGTACCAATTTCAGTACCAATATTCCAGTTACTCCACATCCTCAGGAGTAGCTGATATCTTTAAAAACACTTTTTTTTGGTCAATCTGGATAAAAGATGTTATCTCTGCAATTAATTTGTGTTCCCCTGATATTTAATGTCACGGAGCTTTTCCTCACATGTCACTCAAATTTGGCCATTAGGGTTTCTACTTTTACGAAATGCTTGGCAAATCTTTTGTGCATTTTTCTACTGGCCTGTCACTTTCTTATTTGATTCATAGGGTTTTTAAAAACGTGGTTTGGATACTCATCTATTAACATTTATATAAGCTAACAAATGTCTTACCCCAGCTTGTGCTTTAGTTTTCACTCTCGTTAAGGTATATTTTGCTGAACAATAGCCAACTGAAAAAGTACAAATACTGTGATCTTATTTTCTTGCTGAAATGTATGCAAGAATGAAGAGGGTAGAAGTGTAATAGGGTGCGTGAAATAAATGAAACATGTTTGGAATGGCCACTGTGAACAATGGCAGAAGGTATCAGCTAGAAATAAGATCCCCAAAGTATTAAGGAGCTAGAGAAGACTGGCATAGCAAAGATGAAGTGGAGAAAACAATTCTGCTGAATTTTTTAAACAGTTTAAAAAAATCAAAAGAAAAAAAATTTTCATGATACATGAAAATTATATGAAATTCAAATTTTAACATCCATAAACAAAGTTTCATTGGCATATAGCCACAGTCATTTCTGATACTGAACTATCTCTGCATTTATTCTGATAATATTCTTTTTTTTCCCAAACTTTAAATTTCTTGTTTTGCATTGATTGGAGTATAGAAGACTGTGGGCATTTCAGGTGAACAGTGAAGGTACTGAGCAATACATATACATGCATCCATTCTTCCCCAAACTCCCCTCTCATCCACGCTGGCACATAACATTGAGTAGAGATCCATGTGCTGTACAGTAGGTCCTGGTTGGTAGGATAATATTCTTGAAGCAACTGAATCTATATTTTTCCATTCTTCTGTAGTCTGCATTTGTTTAGTAAAAAGATCACACTGATTCAGCAAACATGCTGTGCACAGCTTTTAACCTTTCCATTTTCTGCAATAATCTGGATAAATAGGAACTGTTCCCAGAAAATCTGGTAGAACTCATCTGTAAACCTCATTTGAGCCTGGACTTCTTTCAAGGAGGTTGGGTCTTCAATATTTCAACTGTGTAACAATATTTATTGTATTACTCATATTTTCTATTTCTTCTTATGCCAATTTTGACAATTTATATTTAGGAATATATAGCTGTTTATAAAACTGCTATTTTTATAATTCTTTATTCTACGTTTATTGTCAAGCCTGTAGTTATTTCTTCTATTTTATCCCATATTTTATTTCTCTGTCTTAACTATTTTAGAGCTAAGGCAGCAATATATTCACCTTATTATCTCTCTAGAAAATTAGTTTTTTGCTTTGTTATTAATCTTTCATAAACTTTACTTAAAAGACAGCAATTCTTTATACTAATAAAACTAAACAACATAATTTAAAAAGATACCATGTACAACAACGGTAACGTAATAAGGGTTTAGGAATTAACTTCATCAAAATGTATAACTGTTCCATTGGGGGAAAAAAAGAAAAAACTTTTGAACTCTAACAAAAGAAGCAGAAAATGATCTGAACAAATGGAGATACATTACATGTTTTGTGGTGGAATAATATGTCAACTCTTCCCAAATTAACCTCTGCTGCTGCTGCTGCTAAGTCACTTCAATCGTGTCCGACTCTGTGTCACCCCAGAGACATCAGCCCCCCAGGCTCCCCTGTCCCTGGGATTCTCCAAGCAAGAACACTGGAGTGGGTTGCCATTTCCTTCTCCAATGAGTGAAAGTGAAAAGTGAAAGTGAAGTCGCTCAGTCATGTCCAACTCTTCGCAACCCCATGGACCTTGGTCTACCAGGTTCCTCCATCTATGGGATTTTCCAGGCAAGAGTACTGGAGCGGGATAAATTAACCTCTACCTTGTATTAAATCCCCACGAAAATCACAGTTATACTTTTGAGGAACTCAGTAGCCATATTCTAAAATTTATGTGAAAGAATAAAGGTCCACGAATAGTTATGTGAACTTTGAGAAAGAAAAAAAATGAGGGACCAGCTCTACCAGATTTTAAGAAATAGTACAAAAACAGGAGAGACAAAAAATGAGGTCTTGCTGAAACAGCTATAGACTAAAAAAATCAGAACAGAGTTCAGAGACAGATCCATGTACCTTGAGAACATAGTATACAAAAAAAGATGAATTAATGGATGGATTTTTTTTAGGGTGTGGTAAAAATTGACTTACTATGTGGAAGGAAAAAAAAAAACACCTGAAATCCTACCTAGTTCCAAAAATGAAGACAGACTCTAAACCGGAAGGCAGATTATGACCTGAACATCCAACATCTGCCTTTGCAAGTAAAGTTTCGTTGGAAGAAGCCGCGCCCATTCATTCACCAGTGTCTATGGCTGCTTTTAGTCCTAATGGCAGAGCTGGGGAGTTGTAACAGAGACCGCCTAGCCTGCAATGCTTAAAGTAAGTTATTATCTGGCCTTTCAAGAAAATGTTTGCTCAGTCCTGCTCTAGATAAAGACTTGACTACAAAGGTGAAACTATAAAATTCACAAAAAAGAATTTTTTGACCTTAGTGCGGGGGAGAATGTAAATAAAATTATAAATTATAAACCACAGGTAAAAAACTCTTTAGGCTGGTTACACGGAATAAGTATTTCTGCTCAATGAACAATATCATGGATGAAGGTACTGCTAAAAGACAGAGAAGTTATTTGAGAAGTACAAAACCAACAAGACTCCAATACATCTAAGGAACATCTATCATTTAATAAGGAACAAGGACCCCAAAAGAAAAGCACAGAATTAAAAGTAGCAATTTGCAGGGGAAAAAAACTAAATATATAGTAAGAATAGGAAGAGATGTTCAAATACATTAGTAATCAGAGAAATGCAAATCAAACCAACAAAGAGATGTCACTTTAGCCCTCAGACTTGCTAAAATTAGACAGCAATACAATGTCAAGCAATGGTATTATATAGAAACCCATTTCCTCCCAATTCTGATATTAACTATCAGTACTAATTAAAATGAAAATTCACCCTATCCAAGAAATAAAAATCTAAGAGGTAGTAAAATATAGTTATGTATCTATATTCAGCCAGTCATCATTTTGCTGAACTGAATATATAGCTGTGACTACCAGTGCTGACAAAATGCATTTAAGAAAACAAATGCAGGTAAATATTCACATTGGATAGTTTTCTTAATTCAAGTGTTTGCAGGCCAGAAAATTAGCCGGAAGAAATTGGTATGTTTTACTGTTAACCTGGATACAAGTTTTCACTTGAAATTGTGTCAGACATATTTGTGACAGTCACTCAGTCATGTCCGACTCTTTGTGACCCCATGGACTGTAGCCCTCGGGCTCTTCTGTCCATGGAATTCTCCAGGCAAAAATACTGGAGTGGGCTGCCATTCCCTTCTCCAGGGGCTCTTCCCAACCCAGGGATCAAATCCAAGTCTCCTGCACTCCAGGCAAATTCTTTACAGTTTGAACCACCAAGGAAGCCCAGACACATTTGTAAGGAATTTTAAATATAACACTGCAGTTTCTAAAATCATTATTTTATTCTTGACTGAGTTGAAAGCAACATATACACCCATCATTAGAGATAAATGGAAGTAGAATAATGTTCTCTTTAAGCTTTCACAATGATCTACACCAATAAACGCACGTGTAACACACACACTATTTTTGGCTTCTGAACAAGCTGTGCCTTCTGCTCACGGTTCCACGGTTACAGCAGCGGCCACAGCAAAGCCATGAGCCATCCCTTTTCAGGCCTCCTTGTACGTCTTCACAGCGAGCAACGACTAATCTGGATTCTCCCCTTTGTGATAGTCTTACAGCAACTCTTTTCCATCTCACAGCCACAGGCTAGTTCAGATCCAGCCTCAAATTCAGACCAAAAATTAAAGCCTGAACTCTTCTATCTCCCTTCCCCGCTTCTTCCCTCCCCCACTTTCTTCTTCCTGTCCTCGGTGCTTCCTCCCTCACTACATCCATCTATCCAACCAGTATTTCCTGAGGATCTGTTACATTCCAGGTGCTGTTTTATTGCTGGAGATTCAGCAGTGATGAAGACAGGCAAGGTCCCTGCTCTCTCAGAGTTTCCTATTGGTTCTTCCTTCACATATATTTATTCTACACTCAGCCACAAAACAAATTTTCCTAGTCAACTGCTCTGCCCCTTGCCAATCCCTTTCTAAAATATCTACTTGCTTTCCGTGGCCTGCAGAATAAAGTCCAAACTCTGGCTGACCTTCCAAGATCGTTGAGGATCTGGCTTGTCCTAGCTGCATTTCCTGTTACTCCACTCCGTTCCCCTGGTGCTGTAGCTAAACCTGATTGCTTGTTTTAAACACTATGGCAAAGGGCATGAAGTAGCACATGAGAAAGTTACAGGTGAATACAGCAACAACAACAACAAAAACCCTAACACAAGATGACACACAAGAATAGTAAATGAAGAAAGGAAGAGAAAATAGACTGCTCACTGCTTCCCACAACTTAGGGCTATCTTATTTGTGCCCAGGACAGACCCAGAGCCCCGGGGACAGGGCTCTGTCTTCAGGCAAGGCATGCTGATCACCCCGGGGAAAGGTGACTGTGGGCACAAGAGGAGGGAGGCCATAGAGCTATGGCAGAAACAGATTTCCTCTCATCTCTGAGCTAAGGAGGGTCTTGCACACACCCAGTGGTGGCAGACAGCTGCCCTGGCCTCGTGGAAGCAAGCCAAGTGACCAGCAACAGAAGCGCTACTGTTTCCTGGCGGTGATGAGACCACAGCAGCAGACAGGAGCACCCAGTGTCGAGCAGAACCACGTGAAGGAAGTGGCTGAGGCCCCTCCAGGCTCAACAGGACACATCAAAGTCCTGGCTTACCTAGCACAGCAGAACCTAAGGCTGGAGCTGGGGCCTCAATGCTGCGGTAAGAGGTGAAGGTCAGAGGGCATGAACCTGGGGCCTGCAGGACACACATACGAGGCAGTGCAGTAGAAAACCTGCAGATGACTGGAGGACACCGTAAAGTGGCTAATAATCTCCAGTAGGCCAGGGGAGATGTATATCATAACAACTTGTGTTTAAGAAGGAAGTGCACGATTATAGTCAGTTAATCTATGACAAAGGAGGCAAAAATATAAAATGGAGAAGAGACAGTCTCTTCAATAAGTGGTTCTGGGAAAACTGAGAAGCTACATCTAAAAGAATGAAATTAGAACCTTCTCTAATATCACAAACAAAAATAAACTAAAAATGGATTGAAGACCTAAATGTAACACTGGATACTATAAAATGCCTAGAGGAAAACATAGGCAGGACATTCTTTAAAATAAATTGCAGCAATCTTTTTTTCAATCCATCTCCCAGAGAAATGGAAGCAAAAGCAAAAAATAAACAAATGGCACCTAATTAAACTTAAAAGCCTTTTGCATAGCAAAGGAAACATAAACAAAATGAAAAAGACAACCTATGGACCAGGAGAAAATATTTGCTAACGATGGGACCAATATTTGCTAACGATTTCCAAAATATACAAGCTGCTCATAAAGCTCAATATTAAAAAAAACAAAAAACAAAAAACCAACAACCCTATCAATAAATGGGCAAAAGACCTAAATGGATATTTTTCCAAAGATGACATACAGATGGCCAACAGGCACATGAAAAGATGCTCAACATCACTAATTATTAGAGAAATGCAAATCAAAACTACAATAAGATATCACTTCACACCAGTTAGAATGGTCATCATTACAAAGCCTATAAATAATAAATGCTCGAGAGAGTGTGGAGAAAAAGGAACCCTCCTACACTGTTGGGAATATAAACCGGGACAGCTACCTTGGAGAACAGTACAGAGGTTCTTTACCAACTAAAAATACAGTTACTCTGTGTGTGTGTGTGTGTGTGTGTGTGTTAACTGCTCAGCAGTGTCTGACTCTCTGCAACGCTGTGGACTGTAGCTGCCAGGCTCCTCTGTCCACGGGATTCTCCAGGCAAGAGTACTAGAGTGGATTGCCATTCCCTTCCCCAGGGGATCTTCCTAACCCAGGAATAGAACCCAGGTCTCCCACATTGCAGACAGATTCTTAACCATCTGAGCCCCCAGGGAGGCCCCACATGATTCAGCAATTCTACTCCTGGTTATATAACTGGAGAAAATTCTAATTAAAAAAAGATGCATGTACCCCCATGTTCATCACAGCACTATTTAAAATAGCCAAGACATGGAAGCAACCTAAATGTCCATTGATAGATGAATGGATAAAGATATGGTATACATACACAGTGGAATATTATTCAGCAATTAAAAAAGAATGAAATAATGCCATTTGCAGTAACATGGATGGAACTAGAGATCAATGTACTAAGTGAAGTCAAACAGAAAAAGACAAATATCATACATCATCACTTGGATGTGGATAAAATATGATACAAATAAACTTTATTTACAAAACAGAAACAGACTCACAGACACAGAAAGCAAAGTGATGTTCACCAAAGTGGAAAGCAGGGGGAGAGGGAAACCTGGAATTAACAGATACAAACTACTATAGAAAAAATAGGTAACAAGGACTATTGTGTAGGACTAGGAACTACATTTAATATCTTCTAATAACCTATAAAAAAAATCCCATGGACAAAAGAGCCTGGCAGGCTACAGCTCATAGGGTCGCCAAGAGTTGGACGTGACTGTGCAACCACAGCGCGCACAGACACACACACACACACACACACACACACACACTATAATGAAACCTATAAGCCTGGGCTTTTGCCCCAGACTGTATGTGCATATAAAATGACATTCTTCAAACAGCATCCACTTACTAGTGATCATCGCTCCAGTCACGGAAGCCAGAAATCCGATGCTGACGGCGATGACGGAGATGACTCTCCCTTGCCGATGCCTCTGCAGCATCACGAACATCAGCACTCCGGCAGCACCATGGACGAACAGAGAGGAGAAGAGGGCCCAGAGGAAGATCCAGTACCACATCTCTGAAAGGGAAAGCAAGGCGTTGAAAACTGTGCTGGAAAACGTCTTGGAAAAATCCAGTGTAACAAAGTGTGAGCACCCATGATCTGGATGAAGGTTAAAAAAGATCACAGATACAAATGTGCCCAGTACAATACCTGATACATAGTAGTACTAAATAAGTTTTAACAATTATCATCATTACTACAGCTTGATGAGGAAATCAAGCCCTCCATGACTTCACCAGGTCAAAGCCACACTCCAATTTCCTCTAAATGTCCCCATCACACAGCTATGCTCTATTATTCTCTCTGATACAATCTCTTGTTTGCAAATCTCCTGGAATAAATTATATAAGTTAATTAACTGCTGTCTGATATATACTTTTCTACACTAAGTGTCCAGACCTTAAAAAAAAAAAAAAACTACCGCTTAATTCAAATAATTCCAGAAGTGAGTCAATGATTTTTGTCTTTTACGATTTTAAGAATCTCAGGTCCTTTCCCTCTTGGCTCTCGACTTTGTATACTAAAGAACCAGTCAGAATTTTTTAAGTTCTTTGTCTCAGGTAATATACTAGTCCTCACCCAGAACTCATCAATGTAGTCTCAGCTTCTTTCACTGAAGTCTCGGCTACAGACACCCGATGGGCATGCCCTTCGGTCTCTCTCGAGCACCCACTCCCTTTCTTTCTGGCCACCTGCCCCACCCCCCACATCAGTGCACGTGGTTCGTGCAGAGGCTGCCTGTCCTCGCGCTGACTCCATCCCCCTGACCGTGTCTGTGGGGAGGAACATCTGCACAGACCACTGGTACAAACTGGGTCCATCAGCCCCTTCCCCTGGGGACTCTGAACTGGGACCAAAACCGAGCACCTCGGTCTTTGGATGGCTGAGCCTGAAGGGCTCAGGCTTTGTGAACAGTCATTTCATCATCATGTGATGAAATCCATGATAACAGGATGAAAGATAAACAGAAGCATCAAAGGCAAGGAACAACCAAATTCCTTATTTCAGTGCTACATACAGCCCGGCCATGTTAATACCCTTAGATTCAACATGATAAAATCGCCTTGTAATGAAATCCTTTTTAATTGGCCCATGTAAAGTTTCTGTTATTTATAGCTGAAAGAACTGACTCCAAAATATTTAGATGTCACCTTGAGGATCAGCCTTGGTAGCAAACATTCTGTCGTGCAAAATATCTCATCTGCTATGTGCTATTTGTTCACTATCTATCAAGTGAAAAAGAAGGGCAGTAAAATAGTCATGAATAAAGAGAACAAAAATGGATTAATTAAAACTTATTTACTCAAACATCACTGGAGTACAGATATACACTGCTGATGGGAATGTAAAACAGGGCATCAGTTATGGAAAACAGTGTGGTAGTTCCTCCAAAATTAAAAAAAAATGACCATTTGATCCAGTAATTCCCCTTCTGGGTATACATGCAAAAGAATTAAAGCAGGATCATGAAGAGAGAGCTACACAGCCATGTTTACAATAACATTATTCTCCACTGCCAAAAGGTGGAAGCAACTCAAGTGTTCATCGATGTGAATTAATAAACAATAAGGTTTATATATACAATGGAATATTACCCATTGGGAGAAAATTCCTCACATGCTACAGCACGTATAAATCTTCTGGACATTATGCTAAGTAAAATAAACCAGTCACAGAAGGACAAATACTGGTAAAATCCACTTTTATGAGGTATCTAAAGTAGTCAAGTCAACAGAAACAGAAAATAGGGTGGTGGGTGTCAGGGATTTGGGGGAGAGGAAATGGGGGACTTCTTGTCTTAAAATGGGTACAAACACAGGGGATCTTTGCAGCCATGAAGCTGTTCTGTATTTGACTGTGGTGGTATACACATATACAAGTGATAAAACTGTAAAGAACTAAATAGAAACACACACGAGTGCAGGGGTACAAGTAACACCTGTGAAATCTGAAAAAGGTTGGTGGATTGTATCAAGGTCAACATCCTTGTTTTGGTATTATACAGTGGTTTTTCCAAGATGTTCCTGTTGGGTAACTGGGGTATAGCTCAGTTGGTAAAGAATCTGCATGTAACGCAGGTGACCCCAGTTCAATTTCTGGGTTGGGAAGATTCACTGGAGAAGAGACAAGCTACTCACTCCAGTATTCTTGGGCTTCCCCTGTGACTCAGCTGGTAAAGAATCCGCCTGCAATGCGGGAGGCCTGGACTTGATCCCTGGGTTGGGAAGATTCCCTGGAGAAGGGAATGGCTACCCACTCTAGTATTCTGGCCTGGAGAATTCCATGGACTGTATAGTCCACAGGGTCGCAAACAGTCTGACTCGACTGAGCAACTTTCACTTTTCAACTGGGGTAAAGGGCACTTGGGTTCTCTCTGTATTACTTCTCACAACTACATGGGAATCTACAATTATCTGAAAATTAAAGGTTTAATTTTTAGAAGGGAGGCCATATAGAAAACAGATTTTAAAAAAAATCAGTTTCACCCTGCCAAATTCTTAAGAATTGACACTTAGAATGGACTGATAATTTCAAGGAAGAGAAATCTGATAAATCTCTGTGTTAAAGTACCACACATGCTTCTATATGGCAGAAGAGAGAGACGCTCATGATTAAGGAAAAACAGACAAAGCTTGCCTTTCAGAGGATTCTCTCACAGCTTTCAGGGAAACAATGCTTTCATGCTGTCACTCCCAAACAAATAGCTTCAATTTATAATAAATGCATTAAAGATAAAAACACTTAACTTGCCCAGATGATATTTGTATTTTAAGATATAACTTTTCAGAGTGAATCTAACAAAGTGAGAATATAAGAGAACAAAAATAGGGGGTGGGGAGATTTTCATCAAGCGAGCTTTGAGATGAGGAAAGGCTCTGTAGCAGGCGCCTGCTCTTAATAAGAGGAGTCGGGCATCAGTCCTTTGCCTTGGTCCCCAAGCCCGCTTCTTACGAGCCAACCCCCAAAGGCAATTTTATTCGTTGTCCTTGTCATGAAGGTGGGGTGAAAAATTTCTCAACTATATGTAACACTATGAACAGGAATTATTTGACATTATTAAGTAATGTTGTCTGCCTACTGACTAAATAGCTATTGACCTCAACAATAAATTTACTCAGTAATTAGGAAAAGTAAATTTTTAAGTCTAATGTCTTATAAAATCCCCAGATATCAAAGAATGATATAACCAAAAGGCAGAATCTCAAACAGTCCTGTAAAGATCAGTCCAGGATTATCCCTCAAGCAGACTGAGCACAAACTACCCAAACTCAAATTTCTTTCTTTCTTTTTTTTAAATCATACTCTTTATCACAGAAAAAAAAAACTGACTGCTGCTCAGGATATCTACAATTAATTTAGGTTGCATGTTGTTACTACTATTTTAAATTACCTGATCCATACCAACCACCCCGTCAGTGAACAGAGAGGGCCTCTGAAGACCTGGAGCTACTCCAGATAAACAAGTCTGTCTAAGGCCTGACTCACTTCTGCAAATGCAGGACACCTGGAGAACTAACTGCAGGCCTCTAAGAGTAAAGACAGATGCCCCAGAGCCCCAGAGCAGGAAGAGGTGCTGAGACCAGGAGACCACCTTTTCTCAACCGGTGTGCCCTGCACAACTCACAGGAGCAACCCAGAGGCCCCGTCTGCCCTTCCCAATCATACCCCGGCCTAACCTGCGCTCCAGCAACTGAGCAACCAGGAAAGCAGGAAGCCAGAGGGAGGCTTCCGCTGGTGCTCAACAAAACCCAAAACAAAAGGTTAAACAACACTCTCTCCAAAACAGAAGTATGCCACCCACTCAATCACTGCCCTGATAAAGGCAATGAAAACAGAGTCTCCCGTCTAGAGATAGTTTTAGTTGCTCTGTGGGTAATTCTTGTGAGCAGCCTGGGTTGAGAAGCATTGGCCTCACACAGCATCTTCTCCTTTGATGAATTCTAGAATGAAAAACTGCTTCTAAAAGACAGTGTATCTGCAGTAAAACAGTGTGTGTGTGTGTGTGTGTGTTTACCTTCAGCGGGATCAGAGGCAGGGGAGCTGTGATCAGTTCCAGTGTGTGTATGTGTGTTAGTTCTTGTCATGTGTGTTTATCCTTGCCGTGTGTGTGTGTGTGTGTGTGTTTACCTTCAGCAGGATCAGAGGCAGGGGAGCTGTGAGCTGTCCCAGTGTGTGTGTGTGTGTGTGTGTGTGTGTGTGTGTGTGTTTACCTTCAGCAGGATCAGAGGCAGGGGAGCTGTGAGCTGTCCCAGTGTGTGTGTGTGTGTGTGTGTGTGTGTGTGTGTGTGTGTGTTTACCTTCAGCAGGATCAGAGGCAGGGGAGCTGTGAGCTGTCCCAGTGTGTGTGTGTGTGTGTGTGTGTGTGTTTACCTTCAGCAGGATCAGAGGCAGGGGAGCTGTGAGCTGTCCCAGTGTGTGTGTGTGTGTGTGTGTGTGTGTGTGTGTGTGTGTGTGTGTGTGTGTGTGTGTGTGTGTGTGTGTGTGTGTTTACCTTCAGCAGGATCAGAGGCAGGGGAGCTGTGAGCTGTCCCAGTGTGTATGTGTGTGTTCGTTCTTGTCATGTGTGTTCGTTCTTGCTGTGTGTGTGTGTGTGTGTGTGTGTGTGTTTACCTTCAGCAGGATCAGAGGCAGGGGAGCTGTGAGCTGTCCCAGTGTGTATGTGTGCGTTCGTTCTTGCTATGTGTGTGTGTGTGTGTGTGTGTGTGTGTGTGTGTTTACCTTCAGCAGGATCAGAGGCAGGGGAGCTGTGAGCTGTCCCAGTGTGTATGTGTGTGTTCGTTCTTGTCATGTGTGTTCGTTCTTGCTGTGTGTGTGTGTGTGTGTGTGTGTGTGTGTTTACCTTCGGTGGGATCAGAGGCAGGGGAGCGGTGATGGGTTCCAGCCTCCAAGCAACACTAGAAACAGCCTCGCTCCCAGTCTGGATCTCTCATCAGCCCTGGTTGCCAAGTCACTAGAAATTATCTTCTGTGCTTTTGTTTTTAATCCTTGCACAAAATTATTTCTGGGAAATGAATTTCTCTAGAGTATATTTAACTAAGTAAAAACAATTCAAAGAATGGTACATATTGTATGACCCCATATTTGTTTAAAAATAAATACACCTAGAGAAATACAGAAAATAACGGCTATCTTCTAAAAATATGAGAGGATATGCGTGATATTATTTTGCTCTTCACTAGTTATGTTTTAGCAACCAGCCTGAGGTTCTGTTTGTTTTACTGCAGATACACTGTCTTTTAAAATAATTTTTCATTCTAGAATTCATCAAATAAGATGCTGTGTGAGGCCAATGCTTCTCAACCCAGGTTGCTCACAAGAATTACCCACAGAGCAACTAAAACTATCTCTAGATGGGGGACCTAAACAACTCTATTTTCATTGCCTTTATCAATCATAACATGCAATAAAGACAGAAATCACTGCTCTAGGCTAAGGTTACACATGAGGTACCTATAAAAAAAATCCCAAAGGCATAAAAACAACAAAACGTATCTCACTAGACAAACACTAAATATAATTTTTAATCCTCTATAGTGGATCTAACCCTTCTAACAAAATCATACTGAACACTTATATGTACTCAACACACTCCAGGCCTCGAGGTAACAATAATATCCCAGTAAGACTGAATCTGGGGGCTGCTCATAGTTTCTATCTTCTTAATAGAAATGGTCCTCACTGTATGTTTAATTAATCTGTGTTCAAACTGAGTTATCTCAAGCTTCCAGCAGATCTAAGGTGTGGCAATTGCCCCCCTTAAGTTTCTGACATGAGACCTCTCTGTCTTGGGGATGTGTCCCACATGGGTGGCTTATTAAATTTCAGGGAGATGATGCCTTTATAATCTGAGAAAATCACCTAGAGCAGGGATTGGCAGAGTATCATCCACGAGTCCTAGCTACCACCTGACTATGGGGCACATATACCCACAGGGGACATAGAACCAGAGGAAGAAATATCAAGAAAGATCCCAAGAGAATTTGTTACCACCTGAATTGTTAATAAAAAGGACTGAACCAGTGAACCGAATGATAAAACATATTGGAGACAGATGAGAGTGGGGGTGGAGAATGGTTCATGGTTCTCAGGCCTGGCTGGTTCTCAGGCCCAGCAACCTCTGGTTTGGCTACTGCCAAGAAATACGGAGAGAGGATGCTCCAGATTACAAAGTGGGCTGGGGCCAGAATGGCTTTTGTTGGGGAGGGGAGGCTGCTTATAGACCCCAAAGATGCAGACTTCATCCCAAACGCTGAGGGTAATAAGGAGCCAATGAAAGACTTTAAACAAGGAAGTGACACACAACCACATTTATCTTTTAAAACAAATTATCCTGGCAGATATGGGAAAGGGGGACTAGATGGAGATGAGAGAATTTCAAAATGTTTCAAGAATCCAAAGAGAAACTGAGGCCTGAACTTAGGCAGTGGCCAGAGGGTTGAAAAGAATGTGAAATATCTGGACTGGCTGACAGCCTGGATGATGGAGGAGAGGAGATGTGATGTCTGGCTTCCCCGATTCCTGCTACGGACCCAGCTGAAGACAGCACAGGCCATCAGGTATGGAAACATGGGAATTATATACGGTACATCTGCAGTATATTCAACTGTTGGTGAGCAGCAAACAGTGAAGAAGCTAAAGGCAAGAAAATGTCAAATAGAAAAATGTGAAGATCACCTATACATTTATATTATGGGACACACTTTTTAAAAAGAGTAAATCTCAAGTTTTTAGTATCTCTAATCTTCCTAACTATATGACTTGTCAAATTTTTAATCTATGATTACTAAAACAATTCTGTTATTAGATACAAGTTTGAATCAAATTTAGAATGCAGAAAACTATAAGGAATGTCATTGTCACCCTAACAATGAGAAAAAGATAAACTACAAAATCACAGTTTTTTAAGCCCACCAGTCAGGTGACCCTGCAAGATACCGAAAACATGAATTCCAAGAGGGACCCTCCAAGGAAAGGTCTCTTGGGGCAAAGCACAGGAACAACAAATGGGTACCACGTGAGTGGGAAAGAAGGTGAGCTGAAATTCCAACTGCAAGTTGGAGTCCAGCTGTGCAGTTAACCTGTCAGCCTGGAGTAAGCGACACAGGAGAGCACAGGGTCAGCTGCAAGCTCTTTTCCTCAGGTCTCTACCGAGCATTCCCTAGAAATGCAGGGTCTCACGCAGGAGACTGAAGAGAACTCGACACCAAGTAATGAGCAACAAGGCTGTGGGCGGGGGCAGGCAAGCGTGTGGGAAAATCTCTCCCAGGCAGGTTGCTGGCCTGCAGAGATGGCGGAGAGCTGGCAACACAGCACTAACCCTGATAACGACCCTGCAGCGCCGGCCGCACCCCGAGTTCAAGGTGCAACATCACCTGCTAGAGAATAGCCTAACCATTAGCAAGGAAGCTCAAACCCAGATTGCTCCTGAGCAAATTAAATGAACCTGAACCCTACCCGTCTAGCAGAGGAGGCTCATTTCCAGGCACAAATATTATGTGCCTTGGTCACTACTGTTATACATGCAAAGGCCTGAATTCAATAACAAGTATAAGACACTCTCAAAAACAAGAAAAACAATTCATCATCAAAAAATAAAGTGATCAGACTCAAATGAGCCAGATTCTAAAACAAGCAGACAGGGACTTTAACTATAACCAACATGTCAAAGACAGTCTTGGAAAAGGTAAACAACTCACATGAACAGATGAGGATTTTCAGCAGAGAGACAGAAAGTTCAAGAAAAAATCAAATGAAAATCCTCAAGAAAAAAAAAATCCTCAACAAAACAAAAACAAACAAAAACATGTGATATCAAAGATGAAGACTTCCTTTAAGGGGCTCACCAGTAAACTCGACATAGTTGAGCAAAGAATAGGTGAACTTATTACAGCAGCACTATTTACAAGCATCAAGACATGGAAGCAACCTAAGTTTCAATTCAGAGATAAATGGATAAAAAAAGATGAAGTATATATACACAATGGAATATTACTCACCCATAAAAAGAATGAATAATGTTAGAGATCATCATATTAAGGAAATTAAGTCAGACAGAGAAAGACAAATATCATATGATATTGCTTATATTTGGAATCTAAAAAAAATTATACCAATGAGCTTATTTACAAAACAGAAATAGACTCATAGACATAGAAAGCAAACTTATGGTTACCAAAAGGAAAGAGAGGGAGGGATAAATTAGGAGTCTGGGATTAAAATATATACACTACTCTATTTAAAACTGATAACCAACAAGGACCTACTATATAACACAGGGATGTACTCACTATCTTATAATACCTTATAAGGGAAAAGAATCTAAAACACAATGTGTCTATATATACATAACTGAATCCTTTTGCTGTAAACTGGAAACTAACACAACACTGTAAATCAACTATATTTCAATAAAAAATGTACAAAATAAACTATCAGTGAACATAAAGGTTGACCAACAGAAATTACTCAAATTGAAACACAATCAGAAAAAAGAATGAGGAAAAGAAGTAGTAGGAGGGAAAAGAGGAACCATACAAGAGCTATGCAACAATTCAAATGGTTTAACCTACATGTAATTGGAGACCCAGATGGAGAAGGAAGAGATCATGCAGAAGAAAAATATTTAAATAAATACTGGCTGAAAAGCCTAAAAATAATGAAAGATATCAAACCACAAATCTAACAATCCCAGAGAATCCCAAGCAAGATAAAGACCACCCAAAAGAAGTAAAGAACAATAAAGCAAAAATAGACCACGCATGCATCATACCTAGATACACCAGAGTAACATGACCTAAAACCAAAGATAAATGGAAATACTGAAGAATAAATAAGGGAAAAAAGAAAGAGAGGAAAGAGATGTATTACCGAGGGACAAAGATTCAAAAAGTACCGCAAGCTTCTCATCAGAAACCACCAAACCAGAAGACAAACTAGAGTAACATTTTAAAAGACTAAAAGGGAAAAAAAACTGCAAAGTCAGGACCTATATTCAAGAGAAATAGTTTTCAAAACTGAAGGTGAATGAACTTTTTTTCCAGAAAAAACAAAACTGGGAGAATTAACTGCCAGCAGATTTGTGCTACATAGCATATTATAAAGGAAGCTCTTCAGACAGCAGGGTAACATGAAATGAGAACCTAACTCTCCAGGAAGCAATCAGCAACAAAGAAAGACTCTCCAAGAAGCAATCAGCAACAAAGAAAGTTAAAATATATTGTTTCTTATTTTTAATCACTCTAGTATTTTAACCAGATTTAAAAATAAGCTGCTGCATTTGTTCACCTGAAGCCTCATTTAACACAGGAGAAGTTAAAGCTATGATAGATATTTAATAGCTGTCTGCTTCTACTTCTTAAAAAGGGGCAAACAGATTGGTTTAAAAATTTAATTGTGACACCTTCAAGAGCTACTTTAGTTTACTGCCTTTCTCAGAGCTTATCACAATATTGTTTATTACCCACTTAAATTACCCTTTTATCAACTAATTATATAATTTTAAACTGTAAATTGCAGTACTCATCATTGAATAGAAAAAAGAAAATTCTTAGAAAAACAAGTTTTTAATTTAAAACAAAATATCATTTGCTATTTAAAAAAATCAGTTTAAGGCTATTTAAAATAGTTCCAAAATAGCACTATTTTCCTAAAAGATGCCATTCAATTTGCTCTTTTCATAACTGACTAGTTACAAAGTTATAAATGTATAAGGATTAAATGTCAAAATCTGAGTCTATTATGAAATTAGAACAATATATAATAGTTTGCATTGTTATTATTTATACACCTTTAAGCATCTTAAATTATACATCCTACCAAAAAAAATTTCAGTAACACGTATTTGTTTGAATCAGTCACTGAACTAAAAAAAAATCTTTTCAGGGATTGATAAAATGTTTTACAACTTCATGATACAGTATTTCCAAGGGATATTTACACTGAAGACTGAAATAGGAACTCTTCACATTAATGAGCATAACTTATAATGAAACTCCCAATGTAACAAATTTCTAAAGTTAAATCTAAATAAGAGTCCAAATGAAGGGCAGCTCAGAAGATATTCATGAAGGCACAATGGGGAAAACAAATAATGCACAGGCCTGGTAAGAACACTCATACCTTTGATAGGATGACAGTAATCCCAAGGAAGCAGTTATGCCCCACTGAGGTTAAAAAACAAAACAAAAAGAGATAATCTCCAAACTGGAAGGGATCCTCAGACACTGAATCCAGAGTTTCCTAAATCAAGTTTTAAGAAAGCCCAATTCTAAAAACTAATTATTAAATGGTGTTCAGAGCACAAAGACTTTTCTAGGTCTTAAACCTCACAAGTAAAGAATTTGCCTGCAATGAAGGAGATGTGGGTCTGACCCCTGGGTCGGGAAGATCCCCTGGAGAAGGAAATGAGCACCTACTCCGGTATTCTTGCCTGAGAAATCCCATGGACAGAGAGGAGCTTGGCGAGCTACAGTCCATGGGGTTGCAAAAGAGTCGGACAGGACTGAGCGACTAAAACAAAAACAAAGCTCACTCTACAAATGAGCACATTAAAGGTCTGAATCCCCACTTTAAAAAGAAAGCTTAATTTTAAAGATTAAAAAAACAAATTTATATGCAAATGGGTGTTTTCCTTAACTCATAATAAAATCTCTCAACTTTTTTCTTAACTCATTAATATTTTTAGATTATTTTTCCTTTAACATCAACATTAGAAGTGTTGTCATTGGATTGTCTTATAAATGAGGAAACACAGGCCTGGTTAAATATGTGGTTTTTCAAGTATAAGAGCAAATTAATAGCATTCAAGGATAAAATTCAATTTATTGACTCATAAACTCAAGTATCCTATCACTTCTTTAGACTATTCTAAAAGTCTAGACATACAAAAGTCTAGCAGGATCCAATTTATCCTAGTTGGGGGCAAGTTCTGATACCTGCACATTATGTATTTACATAAACATTGTTAATGCTTAGTTCTCCCATATATATAAACTTCAGATTAAATATAACTAAAGTGTTTAGGATTTTTTAAAAAAATACTATTTAATAAGAATTCTCCTCTGTTGCTAACAGCTCATACAAATAAAACATTTTTTTTTAAGATAAATTCTAATATTATCCTCTGGGCTTGCCTGGTGGCTCAGATGGTAAAGAATCCACCTGCAATGCAGGAGACCTGAGTTCAAACCCGGGGTTGGGAAGATCCCCTGGAGGAGGGCATCACAACCCACTCCAGTATTCTTGCCTGGAGAATCCCCTTGGAAAGAGGAGCCTGGTGGGCTACAGTCCATGGTGTCACAAAATGTTGGACACAACTGAGTGACTAAATACACAATATTATCCTCTAAAGTCAAAAGGCAGTCACTTTTTAAAAAACTGGGTTATAGCATCCTCCTGGAAATGAGTCACTTATGTTGAAATTTTAATACATCTTTAGCTATACTACACACTCCATATTTAGATTGCATTATATATCACAACACAGTTAGAAATTGATCACAAAAAAGCTTAAATTTTAAAAAGTTGGTGTTCCCAATCCTTAAGCTCTCAAAACTAAAATCACCGTAATAGCTAGTTAAAAATGTACCTTCCTAGACTCTGTTCTCAAGGGTCCTAATTCCACAGCTATAGACTGGGGCTGTGGACGGTACCCTTAACCAGCTCCATGTAACTATGACATGTAGCAAGATTTAGAAACCATGTTAGATTATAGTCATTCATGGAAGGGGACGGGACAGGGAGAGAAGTTTAAAATGAAAACTTACTAGCTACACTAATACCCAAGAGCAATATTATATTTTTAAATTTAATCAAAACCTGGTAGTATCCTGAACCATCCTAAAAGCAGGTAACAGCCTCTCCTCCATCTCCACCATCCCTTAAACACGTTCTTTCTCTACTCTCTACCTCTTCTGTTGTCTTCAAAGTGCCATTATTTGGTTCTCCCCAAACTCTACAAACCACTGGAGTACTATTAACCTGAAAGTTAGCTAGCATTTCTACACTATGATCTCCTTATGGACGACTTTTTGTTTATCAGTGTTTACCACTGAGACTGGCAAATCACTCAAGATCAAGAAATACCCAACAAGATTGACCCTTGAAAATGCCAGATGCTGCTTTTTAGTATAAATCCTCTATATACATTTAATGAAGCAATACATTATATGGCCACTTTGATTATAGGAAGTGAAATGCATGCAAGATGTTTTGCACAGGACCTGACATGTATAGTAGGTGTTCAGTAAACAGAGCCTCATTAGAATTATTCATCTGATTCTAAGGTAAGTTCAGTGTTCTGGATTCTCTGGGCTCTCCTCTTACATATGACCATTCTTAACACCAGTTTGCTACCCTGATTCCAATTCCTCTTCCCCATCTCTGCCTCTTTCTTCCTCTTTTGTTTAGGATTCCTTTCTAAATGAAAAATATCTCCAGCTATTTCAAGTCCTCTTTGTGAATTATCTTACCTTTCTGGTTATTCCTTCCCATCACTAAGCAAGAAAAGAGAAATACGTTTATATTCTGATAGTTAACTATTCAAGAATCAAACTTATAGCCTACACAGTCTTAAGACTTATCTGGAAATTGCTTTAGGTTTAAGAAATATCATCTGGACCTTGGACATGGTATTTCCAGAAGATACAGATGCATGATTCAAAGATAATGAGGTGGGAATTAAGAAAGTAAAAGCCTGAAGATGACAATTTTAAGTTTTGAAAAATGATAGTGGCTTCATTCTTGATCAAGATATACAGCTAGGTCTTCCAAATGACAAAATCTTATAAAGTAAAAGTCACTTATTAATTGGCTCAGCACCACAAAAGAGTAAGGGATTTTTCATGTTTGCAGAAAAAGTGAATTTGGGGATCAGGCACAAATATTGAAGAGTAGCACACTGTCTTTAAAACTGCATTTACACTGAAACATGTATATCACCATATGTGAAACAAATCACCAGTGCAAGTTCAATGCATGAAACTGGGCACTCAAAGCTGGGGCGCTGGACAACCCTGAGGGATGGGATGGGGAGGGAGGCGGGAGGGGGTTCAGGTTCAGGGACGCATGTACACCCATGGCTGATTCATGCCATTCATGTACGGCAAAAACCACTACAATACTGTAATTAGCCTCCAATTAAAATTAATTAATTTAAAAAAGACTACATTTACAAAACGCATCTGTAAGTGGACATCTGAAATACTTTTATCTACATAAACTCACCTCCTATAACAGATCCTTCAGGAATGGGACATTAGAACACAGGGTAACACTCAGAGGAGCAAACCCGTCTGGGAGCACCGCCAGAGAAAGGTTCTGGCTACCAGCATGAGGTTTTGTTGCTGTTTAGTCACTGAGTCCTAGCCAATTCTTTGTGACCCCCCCACCCCCTGCCGTCCCGAACTGTATTGCCCACCAGGCTCCTCTGTTCATTGGATTTCCTGGGCAACAAAACTGGAGTGAGTTGCCATTTCCTGCTCCAGGGTATCTTCTCGAGTCAGGGATCGAACACCCAGTCTCCTGCTTGGCAGGCAGATTACCACTGAGCTAGCTGGGAAGCCCAGTACAAGATGTGAACAATTACAAATATGTATAGCAGATACCAAGTTGTTTTCCCTCTTTTTCTGATAACCTGATTAACACTAGAGTGGCTTAGCAACTACAAAGTCTAAAGGTGGAATATAATAGTGTGCATGTATACAGGGAAAAGAAGCACACATATATTTTATAAACACACATACACACCTCTGACCTTCATTCCAGTTTGAATTCCCAGTTTCTCGGTGTTTGTATCAACAGAGAAGACAGCACCAGCTCCCACATTTGCTGCTGACACTGGGAGAGGGGTGCAGCCTACCTTCGCTTTTTTTCATGGGGACCAGTTATTCCTTTCCCAATACCAGCTGAGCTGTGTTTACCCAGGGGTCTAAGGATCCTGCCTCCTTTTAAGTAAGAAAATTCTTCTCTAAACTCTTAGCAACCAAACCTGGGTGGGAACACAAGGTTGGGAGCCAGTGTAAGCTGAAGAAAATAAATGTAAAGCAAAAGAATACATTTCACTGTAGATCATTTTTTAAAAGTCAGGTTACCCACAAAACTGAAAGAGTATATACATACTGAATCTAATTTTAAGTTGTGGCAAGGAGGAGGGCTCTAAGACGTATTCAGAGAAAGAAAAAATACTTGAGAAGGAAGGAAACCACGTATCTCTCTACTTGAGTGAGCTGAATAAGCATATAACCTACACACAGTTAACAAACAATTTGGGAATCCTGAGAATCACACACACTGGGAAGTGACAAACACAGAAGAGAACCCTGGCAATAGTTGCTAAGTGACAAAGACGAGGTCTCCAAGGGTTAATCTCTATATGGAATCCCCATACTACTGTCTTCCTGGAAGGAGAAAAACACAGACAGAAACTGGTATAATTTCTAAAGCTAGATATATAATACATATGGGTCACTAACTTTTACAGAGACTATGGCAACTTAACATTTTAGAAAGATTATTACTATTATTATCACTAGTCAATATCTTACAATGTCCAGTATCTGTTATTTCTGGAAAAATTTAGTTCCATTCACCCACTCTTGGGCTCATTTGGAGTGAATACTTACACAGCGACTTTTACGTGCCTTAAGATTTATCATCTGTCAGACCTCCTGAGTTAAGAACTGATGTGGAATAAAAGCAAAAGGTACAGAACTGAGAGTCAGTGAACATCAGTTCTAGTCCTGTCCCTGTCATAAATGACCATTTGATCCCAGCAGTGTGTATTTCAGTAATTCTATAATGAAGTAACCAAACTATATAACTTCTATCTCCAAAGTGTTAAGCTAATTCTAATTTTTAGTTTCTATCACTTTTTAAACATGTATTTCTATCAAAGCAATACATACGTAAGACTCGTTTCTAAAAGTTGGTCTTTAGATCTAAAATACATCAACCTGGTTCTACACTATGCTCCTTTCTAGTTTCATCTCCAAGTTTATGATGATGACAAAAAAATGCCTTCTGACTGAATAATCACAATCTGAAAAAGTAGTAGTTTTCACTTATGAGCTGATTCAAGCAAGGTACTCTATGCTTCAATGTCTGAGTCTACAAAATAAGGATAAACATTACTCTCTCTCAAAATGGTTGAAAAGATGAAATAAAACAAATGAAAGAATGGCAAGTAGCACCAAAGATAGCATTTGTATGTTTTAAAGGTATGACAATTATCTATATAAATTGCTTAAACACCTTATGTCCTCCTTAAAAGCATATTCATTCCAACAGATGTAGCTGAAAAATAAGGCAACCAGAGTGTTTTAATCATGCATCTGTGAAGTATTGTTTTAAAAGCTCAAAATACATGCATTGAGCATATACTATGTGCCAGATATAACATGCTAGGGTTCCAGAATTCCATAATTACAAGGACCCAAACTTCAGAAAGCTCACAGTCTCAAAGACACGAATAAAACGGAAAATGTAACTGAGAAACGTAACAACAAAAGCATGTACAAGGAGCAGAAGTAGCAGGATGAAGCGAGTAATTCGGCTTGTGTGAGGACAGAGGAGCAGCTAAAGCAGCTTGGAAAGGGAGAAGGAGCGGTTCTGCAGGCAGAGGCCAGGGCTTCAGACCTGCTTAATCATTTCGAGCTATATGAAGTCGGTCAACTTAATTTACCTTCCCGAGCTTCTTTGTAAATCTTCTGTGTTCTGATGATTAGAAGTAATTATTTGTAAAGTGCCTGATACATATCAGGCATTCAAGAAACGGAAGTTATGTTGCTTCACAAGTCGGGTTTGACTTCTTTTTAATAGACTGACTTCTAAATGGCACGCAGGAAGCATCTCTTAACTAATGATCAAGCTGCATATGGGATCAGCATGGAGAAGGCCATAAGGAACCACATCACAATGTTACCACCTGCAGAGTCCATTTTTTAGCAGTGAAGTCGTTCCTAACACGTGGTACATTCACCTGCTGGTGAAGCCTATTTCTAATCTGTTTTCTCCATTTTCACAGAATTTTGCATACTCAAGATTGTATTTATTTCCTAGAAGAGGTTCCCATGCTCCTCGGTCCCACCTGAGTCCTGGTTTTGAATATTCAGCATATTCCATATTCTTTACAAAATGGCAAAGTCCAATGAGAAACTAATGATTATTAAGATTACATAAGGAGATAATTGGAGCTAACCCTGAGTTGAGACTACTATTGTTAACCTAATGGTTGAATGGGAACTGTAAGCCACTATAATGATTCAGAATCTTAAAAGTATTTCAACATATTGTTAACTCTGGCCAGGAGGCTGTTACATTCACTCTATGGTTCCCAAAATTACTTTTCTCTAAATATCCACTGATGAGCTAAGACAGCCATTAACATATATAAATACATATACTCAAATCCTCATTTTTCATTTTACAACATTTGAAAACTTAACAGTGGATAAATACAAAGAAAGCCCTAAGTAAGATAAAGCAGTATATCACAAAATTCAACTGAATTATAAAATGGTTTTTATGTCAATTTAGGTTTTTCAGAACTAAAAACATGTTCCTGACCTGCAACCATCATGTAAGATGGGTGTGCTCTGAGTTAAATAACACAGATTAAAAGTCAGTGAATCAGTCCAGAATTGATGTTAATTTCAGTTTCCACATGCAAGACACCCAATGTCTTTAAAGTCAGCCCTCAGTTTTTCTCTATGAATATCTAAATTTCATATATACCAGACTTTATAATATCTTGTACCCTATCAAGAGAGGTTATATTTGTAAAATACTCGTCATCCTCTTAACCAGTTTAACATAATGCATTTTGAAATACTAATGCTCTATCAAAATTAGCTCTTATACAAGAATTAAATCCTGAGTATGTCTGAAAGATTTTTCACTGAGAAGCAGGCACTGAGGGGTCATCAAACCGCAACTGAAATTACTTTATCTTGTAAACACTCATCTTTAGAAGGTATGTTTTAAATTCAGGGTATAAGACAAGCATTTCTATAGTAACCAAGCTAGAAGTTTCTTCACAAAGCAGACCTACAAATTCTATTTTTAAAGTCTGAGTATTATGGCTCACTTTTACAACCAGAAATTGCTGTTAATTATTATAACATGTTAAGTCCAATTCTCTCCTGACAGCCTTGACTTGTGAAGGGAAATACACAAGATTATCAAATGTCACAGGGGCAGCAGCTTGAGGGCAGAGGGAAAGAGACAAAAGGAGATAGAAGAGGAAGAAGATATACGATAAAAGCAAAAAGTGCTTAGAACGCGCTACACCTTGGTCCAGCCCGTGACCTAATATAATCTACTTAAGGAGTCATTTATATCGCCAAAAAAAAAAAAATTAACTGAAGCAAACCGATCAATGCGAGCAGGCAATTTAAGTCCTGCATTCGACTTGAGATTTGCTATAAAGAGCTAAATCAGAAAAAGATCGGAAGAGCAAGAAGCGCGTGTGTGTGCGTGTGTGTATGCAGGTGGGGAAGTGTGTGTGTGTGCGCGCGCGTGTGTATGTATGCAGGTGAGGAGGGGGCATAAATAAAGGCTAACTGTACTAACACTCGGAGCTAAAGCAGTGCCGCGCGTACTACGGAGGCAGGGCGGGAGGGAGCGAGGCGGGGGTCGTGGACTGTCCGCAGCCACCCTGGAGCCCGGGGGCGGGGGGCGCTCGGGGGCCGGAGTCGGCGCCCCCAGAACGGGCACGGGCCGGGTCCCATTCCCATCCTCCAAGCCGGGACCGGGGGCCGCGAGCTCCGGAGCCGGGGTGACGCGGGGAGCCGGGAGGCGAGGGGCGGCGCCGCGTCCCGCTCCCCACCCGGCGCATCAATTACCCGTGAGGTTCCTCAGCACCGTCCCGTGGGCCCAGAGGCTCAGGACCTGCTGCACCGACAGGTTGATCATGGAGGCGTCGCCCCCCTCCGCCTTCATCTTCCCCGGGGGGCGCCCGCCGCCCTCTCCTCGGGCTCCGGGGGCGGCGGCGGGTGCGCGGCTCCTCCAGGCCGCCGCCAACGCCGCCGCCGCCGGGGAAGGCTTCGGGGCGCCGGGCTGGTCGCTGCTGCCGCCGCCGGGCCTCCGCCGGGGGGCCGATCAGCGCGTCTCCCAGGCAGCCCCCTCCCCGCCGGGGAGACATTGAGGACCGCCGGCCGGCGAGGGGCGGGGGCCGGGCGCTCTCCCCGCGCGGCCCGCGAGCGAGGAGGACTCGGGGCGCTGTGGAGGCCGCGGCCTGTTAGGGGCCGCGCCGCGCGAGTGAGGAGGCCGAGGTCACGCCGCGAGGGCCGGGGTGACGGGCAGCCGGCAGGTGCAGCCCCCGACGGGGCCCAGGCATCACCGCGCGAGGACGACGAGAGGCGCGACGCGGACGAGCCGGCGGCGGCGGCCGCGGCCCCTCCTGCCGCCCGCCTGCCCACCCTCCTGCCGCCGACACTCGAGGACCCGCCCCCTCCACCCGCGGCCGCCGGCGGGCCGCTCGTGCGCGCGCACACGGGCCCCCTCGCCGTCCGCCCGCCCCGCCCTCGCCGCAGCCGCCGCGCATGCTCATTCCCACGACCCGCCGCCCTCCGACAGCCGGCCGGCCCCGAAGCCCTCCTCCTCCCCTCTCCCCCACAACTTCTCGCGCGCGCGAGCTCGCGTGGCTCGCGGGGCCGAGCGTCGGCCCCGCAGTGGGGCGGGGGGAAGCGCTGCCTACGTCACTAGCGCCACCGCCGGCCCTCGCTGCTGATTGGACGCTCCGAGGGAACCGCCTCCACGCCCTCTCTCCCTCCCTCCGCCCCCCCCGCCCCGGCCCCGGGCCGCGAGCGCGCGCCCTGGGAGAATCCGCCGCCCGGCGGTACCCGGAGCGCTAGGCCCCGCCGGCGGCCGGGACCCTACGCGGCGGGAAGCGCAGTGTCCAGCTCCCACGGGTGGATTCAGTGACGGTTCACATTTTTGGTTTCGAATGAAATGCTTTGAATAAAAAGGTTTGAGTACAACTTTTTTTTAAGTGTAAATACCTCAAAAGATTTGAAATATATGTCAGTTTGCGAGTTTGGGTTTTGTTTTTGTTTTTTGTTTTGAGAGCATCAGATGACCTACAAGGAGTGCAGAATATATTTGGAGGCCATTGAAACAGACCCACTTTACGATTCATCCAGTGCATTCTTCCTACAGGAAGACGCTGGGCCCCGCGTGGTTCCCCACATCTGAAATCACCGACGGTACCCGGGGGTGGGCAGGTGTCCCACGCCTCAAGGAGGGAGCTCGCTCTTTTTTTTCCGTGACAGTACTCTTTGTATCTAAATTGGAAACGTCTCTATTATTTCCACCCCCTTCCCCATCCAGGACTTAAACTAGATCTCGCTTCCTATGGTTAGCTGCCTATCGTCATGTCCATGGGAGGCCAAGGAACTGTCTAAAGTTCAGCTACGACAAACTAAACTCCTCCTTCAAGTTTGAAACCTTTTATCTTGAAAACTATTAAGTTTGGGTAATAAAAACATATGCACTAGGCAGCTGCCCCTCCCCCATCCTTTTACAAAAGAAAATCTGCCAAGGACACCAAAGCTCTTGCTAAATCATCAAGTATGTTGAGCAAAACGCACCTGTAAAAGGGTGTTCTTGGTGACTGCTTTAAAAAAAAAAATATATATATATATATATAGTTATGTACGGATGTATTTGTGTGTATGTGGGGGGAAAAAAAATGTACAACCCAAGAGTGGTGAGTTAAGTTTCATCTGGGGCAAAATGAAGACTGTAGCCCGAGAGAGCCTCTCAGATAACTATGTGGAACTGCTCTGAAGAGGTGGGACGAGGTCACTGTATGTGACTTCCATGAAGAGGATGCTTGCACTTAAGCACACATTTTGGCAGACAGTTGCTAGTCCCAAGGAGCAGATGTCTCCATTAATGATTTTAGTGCTTTTCTAGATAGGAGAAGATGCAAGAAACTGGGCTCATAAAGTCTTCTGAAAGTCTCTAACTATCTGAAGACCTGTTCTGCTAGCTTTTCCTGGAGATTAGAGTGCTTCATTCCTGATCTCCTCCCTTATCTCCTTTCAGGGTGTCCTGAATGTTAGTAATTGCACTGGCTAAGGACTTCATGCTTATAGAGCCTGAAGTCAAGAGACATTCTTTAGTTGGCCTGTGTTTTATCTGTTTGATGTCACAACACAGGAGTAAAGGGAAAATTTTGTATCACTAATAGGAACTGAGCCAAAACTCATAATGTGGAGTGATTTTCTTCTGAGGACTTAGAATTAATTAGATCTTAAAGATTTTAAAATATCAGACAAAAGAGCCTTTACTATTTTTTAAATTCACTTTATTTTGCAAATAGGGGAAGCTTCTGCAGAGTTGACTTGACAGAGGTGACACCACTTTGCAGTCAAGTTTCTGAATTCCTTAACTCACTATCAAGTGCATTCTGGTAAGGTTCTGGGTGGGAAGATGCAAGTTACCTAATGATTACCAATAAGAGAGTTGACATTATATAATTAGTGATATTGGAGAATGTGACTACCTTCAATGTCAGGTTGATGGTAAACTTTCTAAACAGCAGCTCATTAAACTCACGTCAGGAATGTTTAGTTTACATGGAATCATTGAGGTTCTTATCATTCCACACTGTTGTTTAAAACACGGTAGCATGCATTTAAAATATTCAGAACCCGGGACAGTGTCTAGCAAAAGGTATTCATCAAATATTTGTTGAATGAATAACCGGATAAGCTTCATAGAAAAGTTAGCATTTTTCTTGTTTCTTGTAATTTTTTTAAGTGGAAACTAAGTGTTGATTTCTGGAAATGAGAAAGTAAGACACAGCAAAGAAGCCCCAAGCTGTTAATGTACTTTGAAAACCAGACAGATTTTCCCCTGCTTTTCAGTTCAATTCAATAAGCATTTATTTGGCATCTCTTATCTGAAATAACATTCTATGCTAAAAGTTATCTATAAGATTTGAAGATCATAAGGTCACAGTTCTTTAGTTTAATACCTCGCATTTAACATGTGTTTGCCTTGATAAAAAAGCTAATGATACTATGTTGAAAGCCTGTATTCTTAAGTGAATTGACTATTTTCCAATGGCTCGGGTTATGAAACCCAAAACTGAATTAATGCAGGTGGAAGTTATATGATTTCTTGCAGATTTTTGATATTGAATTAATGTGCCTGTCAAGGAATGGTTCAGTTACATTCCTGCCAGAAATCAGGGAACACCCCCAAGTAAATACTGGAGGTCTCCCTTAGCCCTGTGGCCTTGAATGTGAAATAGATAGCAATTCATAAAGAGTTCCTGGTTTGTTTCTTACTCAGCAGTAAGGGAACTCCCATAAGTCTTAGCATGTTATTAATTGTCTAAAGAGGGCCCAGAAGAAAGTTTTTAAAATCAATTAGAATATAAAATGATATTGATCCTTTGAGAAAAACATTAACTACTGGGGACATCTTTTTCTCCCCTTTATTATCTTTCTTTCCTGTTGTAAGGTATTACATCATGGAGTCACATTACAGAGGCAGCCTAATTTCATCTTGCTACACGTTGAGTGGGATATGTGATATGTACTGTATGAACCAGCTTCAGTTTGTCTAGTAACCTTTTGGCTTTAACTCTGGTCATGTAGAAATTTCTGATATACTATGTTGTCAGCTTTTTCTTTTATGGTATCTGAGTTTTCTGCTTTAAAATGTCTGTTCCCTGTCTCAGATTTGATTTTTTTTTTTTAAGTCTCATATCTTTTCTAAAAACTTTATGGGTGTCTTTGTTTACACCTTTGGCTCACTTGGAATTGTGTTAGTACAGATCTAATTTTGTTTTTCCAGATGGCAACTGAGTTGTCCCAAAACATTTATTGAAAAATCCATCCTTTTTCCACTGACCTAAAATACTAGCTTTATCATGTACAAAATTTCTATATATACTTGGATTTATTTCTAGACTTTCATTTTTGTTCCATCTATCTGTTCGTGTGTCAGCACCACACTATTTTTATTTTCTTTAACTCTACAATATGCTTCAGGTTCTGCTAAGATAGGTCTTTGTTTTTTACTCATTTTCAGTTTTTTTCCTGATTAATCCTGAATGTGTGTTATTCCAAAAGAACTTTAAAATCAGCTTCTTAATTCTAAAAGTATTACTGGTTCTATTTTCATTGAAATCATGTTACATTTATAAACAAATTTAGGGGATATCGAGAGATTTTAATGTTTTCTTTTACTGAGAAATTTGGTTTTGAAAAGATGTATAATATGTCTTTTTTAGCATCTGTGGATATGCATGTGATTCTTTTGATTCTAAATACATGAGGCTTATATTCAAATATTTCCTAACACATTTTCTTTGACTTTCTGGAGTTAATGGCACTTAGTTATGATCTCTCATTTTTTAATATGTTACTTAATTCCATGTCTTTTATTAGAATTACGTCATTAATATTGTGAGTGAAATTGATCTGTGCTTTTCCCTTTAGAGCTGTATTTAACTTAGTTTTGTGGGTTTTATTTATATTTTGCTAATTAACGTTGTGTTGGCTTTATACAAAATATTTAGAAGCTGTCTTATTTGGGTTTTTCTTTTCCTTCAGCGTTTGGTGAAATTCAACTGTGAAACTGCTGTCAATGCTTTAGGGAAGCAGCTCTTTGTTTATTTTCTTCTATGCAGTGTGTTTTTTTCTATGGCAATTGGTCCATTTAGATATTTTTTTCTCTTCCTGATTTCTTTCTGTAATTCTTTTATTTGGCTTGTTTATATCTGATACAATTTTTAAAAATACTTTGCAGTGGTAATCAATACCTCTTTTGTAAATCTTTTAACTTCTCCAACACATTGCTTATTTTGTGAATTCACTTGTCTTATCTTAATTATATTTGCTAGTCATCCTATATTTTTCCCAATTAACAAGCTGTATTTATCAGTCCTCTGTGTTTCTTTATATTAATTCACTTTTTTCTTTTATCATTATCAGTTATTCTGCTTTTTTTGAGTTGTCTTATCTTAATTATATTTGCTAGTCATCCTATATTTTTCCCAATTAACAAGCTGTATTTATCAGTCCTCTGTGTTTCTTTATATTAATTCACTTTTTTCTTTTATCATTATCAGTTATTCTGCTTTTTTTGAGTTGTTTTGTTATTTTCTGTAAATTTTATGCTAGCTCCTTGATTCATTCATTCGTATTTCTTGTTTCTTCTGCATTGGCAGGCAGCTTCTTTACCACTGAGGCACCTGGGAAACCCTCTTCTTGTTTCTCAATGTAAGGATGTAACTTTGAATTTGCCGTGAGCACTGCTTAGGTTGTACCCTGTAGCTTTTGATGCATAATGTTCTATTAACATTTGCTGTTGTTATCTTCTAGAAATTCTGCCAGTTTACTTTTGATTTCTACTTTGAAGTCATTTAAAAGAGAGATTCTTTTTATAACTTTCAGCTTTCAAAGGGAGGCAGTTCTATATTTGTTAGCAGTTCATAGTTTAATTACAGTGTAGTCAAAGACTATTATCTATACCATTTCCATGTTGAAGGATACACTGATGTTTTCTTTGTAGCCTAGTGTGTGGTTAATTTGGGGAAGTGAGTGCGCAGTAAAAGAAGGTGTATTCTCCATTTTGGGGCTTCCCTGCTGGCTCAGACAGGAAAGAACCTGCAATGCAGAAAAACGATTCCATCGCTGGGTTGGGAAGATCCCCTGGAGAAGGGATTGACTATCCACTCCAGCATTCTTACCTTGAGAATTCCGTGGACAGAGGAGCCTGGCAGGCTGCAGTCCATGAAATCGCAAAGAGTCAGACACAACTGAGGGACTAACACGTTTACTTTTTTCACTTTTCTCTGCTTTTAGGGAATAGTGTGATCTACATGAATAAGATGTAACATATTTATTACATTACTAAAGGTCATCTATAATCTGACATTTTTGTCCACTGGATGAGTTCAGTTCAGTCCAGTCACTCAGTCGTGTCCAACTATTTGCGACCCCATGGACTGCAGCATGTCAGACTTCCATGTCCATCACCAACTCCTGAAGCTTACTCAAACTCATGTCCATCAAGTCAGTGATGCCATCCAGCCATCTCATCCTCTGTCATCCCCTTCTCCTCCTGCCTTCAATCTTTCCCAGCATCAGGGTCTTTTCAAACCGGTCAGTTCTTCACATCAGGTAGTCAAAGTATTAGAGTTTCAGCTTCAGCATCAGTCCTTCCAATGAATATTCAGGACTGATTTCCTTTAAGATGGACTGGTTGGATCTCCTTGTAGTCCAAGGGACTCTCAAGAGTCTTCTCCGACACCACAGTTCAAAAGCATGAATTCTTCAGCCCTCAGCTTTCTTTATAGTCCAACTCTCACATCCATACATGACTACTGGAAAAACCATAGCTTTGACTAGATAGACCTTTGTTGGCAAAGTAACGTCTCTGCTTTCTACTATGCTGTCTAGGTTGGTCATAGTTTTTCTTCCAAGGAGCAAATGTTTTTTAAATTCATGGCTGCAGTCACCATCTGCAATGATTTTGGAGTCCAAGAAAATAAAGTCTGTCACTGTTTCATTCTTTCCCCATCAACTTACCATAAGGTGATGGGACCAGATGCCATGATCTTAGTTTTCTGAATGTTGCATTTTAAGCCAAGTTTTTAACTCTCCTCTTTAATTTTCATCAAGAGGCTCTTTAGTTTTTCTTCACTTTCTGCCATAAGGGTGGTATTATCTGCATATCTGAGGTTATTGATATTTCTCCCAGCAATCTTGATCCCAGCTTGTGCTTCATCCAGCCTGGCATTTCGCATGATGTACTCTGCATATAAGTTAAATAAGGAGGGTGACAATATACAGCCTTGACGTACTCCTTTTCCAATTTGGAACCAGTCTGTTGTTCCATGTCCAGTTTTAACTGTTGCTTCCTGACCTGCATACAGATTTCTCAGGAAACAGGTCAGGTGGTCTAGTATTCCCATCTCTTGCAGAATTTTTCACAGTTTTTTGTGATCCACACAAGTCAAAAGCTTTGGCATAGTCAGTAAAACAAAAGTATATGTTTTTCTGGAACATTGGAGAAGGAAATGACAACCGACTCCAGTATTCTTGCCTGGAGAATCCCAGGGACAGGGGAGCCTGGTGGGCTGCCGTCTCTGGGGTCACACAGAGTCGGACGCAAGTGAAGCGACTTAGCAGCAGCAGCAGCAGCTTGCTTTTTCGATGATCCAGCGGTTTTTGGCAATTTAATCTTTGGTTTCTCTGCCTTTTCCAAATCCAGTTTGAACATCTGGAAGTTCATGGTTCACATACTGTTGAAGCCTGCCTTGGAGAATTTTGAGCATTACTTTGCTAGCGTGTGAGATGAATGCAATTGTGAGGTAGTTTGAGCATTCTTTGGCATTGCCTTTCTTTAGGATTGGAGTGAAAGCTGACTTTTTCCAGTCCTGTGGAACTAGATCAGCCATAGGCTATACATGAGGTTTCACTAGACCATGCTGCATAACAAAGAAACTTCAAATCTCATTGGTATTTCTTGCTGGTATTGCATGAGTGCTGCATCCACACTGTGGTTCCCCTGGGATCTGCCTGGTTCAGCCCAGCCCAGCTCCACAGTCTTCTGACTGCAGATACAGGGCTGAACGAGTAGCTACTCTCTAGGTTCATACTGTCATCATGGTTCAGGGAAGGAAACAGGGCCACCAGCAGGAAACTTGCCTTGTGTACAAAATTTAAGAAGACTTAAAAAAAAAAATTCAGTGATCAGGATAAATGAGTTTTCTAATGCAATATTTTTAAAAACCAACATTAATACACAAATCCATGATGAACAAATATAAAATTTTTTTAATAAAAACAGATTATGACTCTGCTCTTGCATGACCCTGCTTCACCCACCCCACGCTCCCCCTGGTCCTCATAGAACAAGAGTTGCAGGGTCAAACCATGCAAGTGCAATTAAAGTTTATGCTCAGATGGTCCATGTCACGTGTGTGTGTGTGTGTGTGTGTGTGTGTGTGTGTGTTAGTCACTCAGTTGTGTCCGACTCTTTGCAACCCCATGGACTGTAGCTCACCAGGCTCCTCTGTCCATGGCATTCTCCAGGCAAGAATACTGGAGTGGGTTGCCATTCTCCAGGGGATCTTCCCAACCCAGGGATCAAACCTGGGTCTACAGCATTGCAGGCAGATTCTTTACCGTCTGAGCGACAAGGGAAGCCCATGTCACACATACTCACATTCTTTTGGACAGAGGAGGTTGTGTGGTCAAAACGAAAGTGAACAGGATAAGAGGTATTCTGCATAAAGGAAAGAATGACAAAGGAGAGGTGGGTGGAGGCAACAGATGGTTTGAACACATAACACAGTTTAGCACAGGTAGAGTGAGATCTGTTTCCTCCTAGTGATGTATTTGTGCCTATTTCTCTCTCTTCTTATTTTTTTCAGTTTGGTCTTTATGAACTTTGACTCTATATTTTTGACAAATAGATATTGGAGTGTGTTGGATTTTAATTATGATTCTACTTTTTAATTTAAAATGTCTTAAAAAATAAAATTTAAAAAAATAAAAAAAAATCTTAATATGCATTATTAAGTGATGGACAGGGAAGCCTGGCATCCTGCAGTCCATGGGGTTGCAAAGAGTCAGACACAACTGGGTGACTGAACTGAACTGAGCTGAATGTAAAGGTCATGACTTTAGTAGAAATGTTAACTTTTTTGTTGTTTGTATTTACCAAGTATATCTTGCATGCGTGCTGAGTCATGTCTAAGTTACTTTGTGATCCCGTGGGCTATATAGCCCACCAGGCTCCTCTATCCATGGGATTTTCCAGGCAAGAATGCTAGAGTGGGTTGCCATTTCCTCCTCCAGGGAATCAAACCCCCGTCTCCTGTTTCTCCTGCCTTGGCAAGTGGATTCTTTACCACTGGGCCACCTGGGAAGCCCCTTTAAGTATATCTTGGTTCTTTCTTTTCAACCTTTATGAATCATTTTGTTTTAGGGATTCTCTTGCTAAATTTAACTTTGTGATCCAATTTGAGATCCTTATTTTAATAGGAGAATTTAGACAATTTCTGTTGATTTAATAGGTATGTGGTAGCAGTTGTATCAAAGTTGTATTATTATTTATATTTTTGTTGCTTCTTTTAAAATAGTCATTGGCATGGTTTGTTTCCTTTGCTTTTTTTATGCGTCCCATATAATTTGAAACAGTTGGTTCTGTTTTCATTTTTCATGGTAATCTCTATCACCAACATTGCTAGACACTTCATTTGTTTACAATGTATCTGTTGATCCACTCTAAGCAGCCCTAATATTATATACCTTTACTTTCTCCCATCTTCTCTTTTTCATCAACTTCTTCCTCCTCTTCTCCATCCGGTTATAGTATATGATACGTTTTCTACTGTTTACCGTCTAAACCCCAATGGGATGGTATCTGGAGACTGGGCCTTTGGGAGGTCCTTAGGTTGTGAGGGTGGAGACCTCATGAATGGAGTTAGTGCCCTTATAAGAGGAGGCACAAGACAAAGGATCTCCTTAAGCCGTGTGAGGGTGCGACTGGAAGGTGGCCGTCTACAGACCATGAGGAAGCCCATCAGCAGACGTGGAGTCCTGCTGCCACCTTGAACTTGGACTTCACAGTCTCCAAAACACTAGGAAGTACTGTTGTTTAAGATACCCAATCTGTGACGCTTGTCATAGCAGCCCTCACTGACTAAAATTGACCACCATCCAGATGCCAGAATGACACCTGGGTGGTGTGTGTGCTGGAAAACTCCAAGAACCACTGTGAAGGACTTGAACTCCAGCCCTCAGAAGAATGATCTGAACTTTGTGCCCTGAACTAGACCACAGGGATTGCTTACTTTAAAGTTAAAAAGTCATTACTGCCCATAAAATTTTAAACAAAATGCAGTTTTACAATATTTAAAATGCCCAGGAAATAATCCAATATTACTGGACATATGAAAAGCCAGGAAAATTTCAGTTTTCATGGGAAAAAAGATAATCAGCAGCTGTGAACTCCAAGATGACACATATGTTGTAATTATCTGACAAAGGTTTTAAAGCACCTCTTATAAAAATGCTTAAGTAAGGAATCAAAGACAATCTCAACAAAGAAATGGAAACTATAAAAAAGAGTTAAGTGGAAAATTTCTAAACTGAAAAATACAATAACATTCATTGGTTGCAACAAAGATTCCACTCTGGCATGAGATGTTGATAGTGGGGAAGTCCATGGTGTTGGGGAGAAGAAACATGTAGGCACTCCATACTCAGTGCTTAATTTTGCCATGAACTTAAAACTGCTCTAAAAAGATAAAATCTATTGAAAATACAATCCTCAGAGAAAAACATGATCTGAAACGATACATATACCCCAGTGTTCATGGCAGCACTGCTTACAGTAGCCAAAGCACAGAAACAACCTAAATGTACATCTACAGAGGAAAGGATAAAGATGTGGTACCTAATACACAATGCAATATTACTCAGCCATTACAAAGAAGGAAATAATTCCATTTGCAGCAATGTGGATGGATCTGTTGTCATACTGAGTGAAGTCAGAAGGAGAAATATTGTATGACATCCCTTATATGTGGAATGAAAAAGAAATGATACAAATGAACTTACTCACAAAACAGAAAGATACTCACAGACTTAGAGAACTGAACTTATTGTTGCCAGGGGAAGGATGGGGAAAAAAGACAGGGTGTTTGGGATGGACATGCACACACTGCTATATTTAAAATGGATAACCAACAGAGACCTATGGTATAGCACATAGAATTCTGTTCAATGTTATGCGGCAGACCAGAAGGGAGGGGTATTTGGGGGAGAATGAATACATGTATATGTGTAGGTGAGTCCCTTTGCTGTTCACTGGAAACTATCACAGCATTATTTATTAATAGGCTATATTCCAATAAGAAAATAAAAAATTCAGAAAATACATATCCAAAAAATATAATAACCAAAATTAAGAACTTATTGGATGGGTTCAATAGCAGAAAGTTTATAGCATATCTATCCATAAGCACACAAGATTGCCAAGAGAAATATCAACAGCCTCATACAAATGTCCTTCAGTGGGTGAATGGATGAATGAGTTGTACTACAAAGTATGTGCAAACTATATAATCAAATACTATTCAGTAATACAAAGTAATAACAAAACTACTGGTACACTCAAACAACTTGAATGAAGCTTAAAGGCATTATGTGAGTGCGGGGGTGGGGAAAAGCCAGTCTCAAAAGGCTGCGTATTGTATGGTTCCAGAACTCCATGTTTTGGTCAGAATCCCAAAAAGGGGAGCCCCAGGAAACTGAAGACAAAATTATAGTGACTGAAAACTGATTTGTTCTCAGCAATTGGGGTGAAGGGTACCTTTGACTAATAGGGGATAGATAATGCAGGGAATTTGGGGAGGTGATAGAATTATTCTGTATTTTCATTGTGGTGGTGCTCCCATAATTAAAATGCATAAAAATGTGCATCAAAAAGTTCAATTTGAGTGCATCTTAAAATACAATTTTTGACAAAATCAGTGAGCCACATTTTCTTTACTGAGAAGTTTCAGTTTTTTCTCTATTGTCCTGGAATGGGCTGTGGCTAAGAGAAGCTAACTTTCTTGTTTTCATAGGTACCTGATATTTTTGCTTGGGTGCGCACAGAATTATTTTCTTATCTGTGAAGTCCAGTAATTTTACCAGGAAGCATCTCAGACATCTAAGACAAGAAGCAACAGTTAGAACCAGGCTTGGAACAACAGACTGGCTCAGAATTGGGAAAGGAGTACGTCAGTTGTCAAAGGAGTACATATATTGTCACCCTGCTTATTTAATTTCTATGCAGAGTGCATCATGCAAAATGCTGGGCTGGATAACTCACAAGCTGGAATCAAGATTGCCAGGAGAAGTTTCAACAACCTCAGAGACACAGATGATACCACTTTAATGGCAGAAAGTGAAGAGCAACTAAACAGTCTCTTGATGAGGGTGAAAGAGGAGCATGAAAAGGCTGGCTTAAAACTCAGCATTCAAAATACTAAGATCATGGCATCCGGCCACATTACTTCATGGCAAATAGATGGGGAAAAAGTGGAAACAGTGACAGATTTTATTTTCTTGGGCTCCAAAATCACTTTGAACAGTGACTTCAGCCATGAAATTAAAAGACGCTCCTTGGAAGAAAAGCTATGACAAAATTAGCATATTCAAAAGCAGAAACATCAGTTTGCCAACAAAGGTCTGTACAGTCAAAGCTATGGTTTTCCAGTAGTCATGTACAGGTGTGAGAGTTGGACCATAAAGAATGCTGAGCACTGAAGAACTGATGCTTTTGAATTGTGGTGCTAGAGAAGACTCTTGAGAGTCCCTTGGACAGTGAGGAGATCAAACCAGTCAATCCTAAAGGAAATCAACCCTACATATTCATTGGAAGGACTGATGCTGAAACTGAAGTTCGAATACTTTGGCCACCTGACACAGAGCCAACTCATTGGAAAAGACCCTGATGCTGGGAAAAATTGAGGGCAGGAGGAGAAGGGGGTGACAGAGGATGAGATGGTTGGATGGCATCACTGACTCAATGGACATGTGTTTGAGGAAACTCCGGAAGATGGTGATGGTGAGGGAAGCCTGGCATGCTGCAGTTTATGGGGTCATAGAGTCGGACACCACTTAGCGACTGAACAACAACAATCTGAGTTAATCATTTTGAATCAGTGCTTTCCTAAGACATATTATAGGTTTAAGTCTTTGCTTATTCCTCTGAAGTGCAGTTTCAAATTATCTTTTTTGAATATTTCTCCTCTTCCATTTGTTTTGGTCTCTTCTTGGAAGATAGTAAGTAATATATTGGATCTTATTTGTCTGCCTTCCTTAGCTGTCATTTCTTTTTTGGTCCTTTTGGACTGTTCATTTCACTTTCATTGTGCTCACTAATGAATTAAAGGACATCATTCTGTCCTTTACTGTGTCTGCAGAAGGGTTCATTATGTTTCATGCCACTTCCGTTGTGCCTTCACTCTGGATTTCTCTTCTTCTTTCCAAGGTCTGCCAGTTCTTATGTCCTCTCCTTCTGTTGTCTTGACAGATATTCTCCAAGCTCTTATTTCTCAACTTCAAGCTCTCTGTTTCATCAGCTTTTTAGAGTCCAGTTCAGTATTATTAAGGCCTGGAAGACCATATGTCAGCAGGTCACCCTTTTTCTCTCTCTCTGAACTCTCTGCCTTCCGCTCTTTGTCTGCTGCATTTCAGCAACCCTGACCTTCCTGCTCTTCCTTCCACTCTCCAACACTCTCCATCTCAAGGTCCTTGTAGTCACTGACCTCTCTGCCAGCAACACCCCACCCCAGAGGTCTGCACAGCTTGCTCCTCACTAAACTGCCCTTAAAGAAATCTACCTAACGCCAACCCACAATATAGATCTTCCATTATATCTCAATATTATTCCTACCATTGGAGACGTCAGCATTGACTTAAGAGAATAAAACATACATTAGAAAAAGTAAGAATACAATTAACAATCTGTGACTGAGTATACACTAGCATTTTATGATTACATATACATATATATGAGAAATCTGTATGCAGGTCAAGAAGCAACAGTTAGAACTGGACACGGAACAACAGACTGGTTTCAGATCAGGAAAGGAGTACATCAAGGCTGTATATTGTCACCCTGCTTATTTAACTTATATGAAGAATACATCTTGCGAAATACCAGGCTGGATGAAACACAAGCTGGGATCAAGATTGCCGGGAGAAATATCAATAACCTCAGATATGCAGATAACACCACCCTTATGGCAGAAAGTGAAGAAGAACTAAAGAGCCTCTTGATAAAAGTAAAAGAGGAGAGTGAAAAAGTTTGCTTAAAAGCCAAATTTCAGAAAACTAAGATCATGGCATCTCGTTCCATCACTTCATGTCAAATAGATGGGGAGACAGTGGAAACAGTGGCTGACTTTATTTTGGGGGGGCTCCAAAATCACTGCAGATGGTGACTGCAGCCACAGTTAAAAGATGCTTGCTCCTTGGAAGAAAAGCTATGACCAATCTAGACAGCATATTAAAAAGCAGAGACATTACTTTGCCAACAAAGGTCCATCTAGTCAAAGCTATGGTTTTTCCAGTCGTCATGTATGGATGTGAGAGTTGGACTATAAAGAAAGCTGAGCACCGAAGAATTGATGCTTCTGAACTGTGGTGTTGAAGAAGATTCTTGAGAGTCCCTTGGACTGCAAGGAGATCCAACCAGTCCATCCTAAAGAAAATCAGTCCTGAATATTCATTGGAAGGACTGATGCTGAAGCTGAAACTCCAGTACTTGGCCACCTGATGTGAAGAGCTGACTGATTTGAAAAGACCCTGATGCTGGGAAAGATTGAGGGCAGGAGGAGAAGGGGATGACAGAGGATGAGATGGTTGGATGGCATCACCGACTTGATGGGCGTGAGTTTGAGCAAGCTCTGGGAGTTGGTGATGGACAGGGAAGCCTGGTGTGCTTCAGTCCATGGGGTCAGAAAGAGTTGGACACGACTGAATGAGTGAACTGAACTGATGTATGTGTGTGTATTATGTACACATATATAATATATGTACATAATATAATATATAATATCTGTTATACATGTATATAATGTACAATAGTATTTTAATATATTCTATTTAACATGTATATAATATATATGTATTATGTATTATAAGAATAGTATATTGTATATATTTTATATGTTGCATAAAATTTGAGTGTTCAGTTCAGTTCAGTCGCTCAGTTGTGTCCAACTCTTTGCTGATCCCATGAATCGCAGCATGCCAGGCCTCCCTGCCCATCACCAACTCCTGAAGCTTACTCAAACTCATGTCCATCAAGTGGGTGATACCATCCAGCCATCTCATCCGCTGTCGTCCTCTTCTCCTCCTGCCCCCAATCCCTCCCAGCATCAGGGTCTTTTCCAATGAGTCAACTCTTCGCATGAGGTGGCCAAAGTGTTGGAGTTTCCGCTTCAGCATCAGTCCTTCCAGTGAACACCTAGGACTGATCTCCTTTAGGATGGACTGGTTGGATCTCCTTGCAGTCCAAGGGACTCTCAAGAGTCTTCTCCAACACCACATTTCAAAAGCATCAATTTTTTGGTGCTCAGCTTTCTTCACAGTCCAACTCTCACATCCATACATGACCACTGGAAAAACCACAGCCTTGACCAGATGGACCTTTGTTGGCAAAGTAATGTCTCTGCTTTTTAATATGCTGTCTAGGTTGGTCATAACTTTCCTTCCAAGGAGTAAGCGTCTTTTAATTTCATGGCTGCAATCACCATCTGCAGTGATTTTGGAGCCCAGAAAAATCAAGTGTACTTAGGAAATATATTACATATATGTGTGCCCTTTTATATATGCATACAGTGCAAGTGTGTAGTTAGTTACAGACACACACACATATATATACACACACCAAACATATATATATTCCATAAATGCTGATGGTTTTTTAAGAATAGGACAGGATGAATCAGAACCTTCTTCAGAACCAAAGCCGTATGACGCGGTTGCAAGTCTTAGAGGAGGCCGTGTTATACAGGGCACTCCAGTTCCTCTCTCAGTCCCTCCGTCTCTCCTGATGATCAGAGGAAGTGAAGACTGTGTCTTCAGATCAAGCTAACAGATGCTGATTGAGAAAGGGGTGAGTTGGGCAATAGTTGAACAGATGTTATCTCTCAGAATCAGGCCCAGAGTTCTGTGTAACCAATGAGTTGCACAACCAAATGCAACTTCCTGTCTGCAACCAGGCAGGGCACATTTTTTGCTTCTCAGAGTCTGAGCTCCAGGGGACCTCCTCTTTTATTGCAAATTCCGTATATTTGTCCTGGATTTCCAAGCGCAAATAAAGTGCAGGCTGGTGTTTCACTGTGAAATGTGGTGCACAAAATGCAATAGAAAGATGAATAAAGAATTTAATTTACTCCACAGTGAAGACTAAACAGCAAAATAATTCATCGTTCTTGTGTACTAACAGGCCTATTTTAAAAGATCTAATTTTAAGCAAAGTGACTTTTTTGTTAATGATCTTTTGTTTGTTTGGATGGACACTCCAGGAAAGTTAAAATGGGGACAAATTAAAGATGACCCTTTCCCCCTTTGCCTGTCCTTCTTCCTCTCTGAAAATCTGAACATGATGTGAATAGTTTATTAAGCATTTTAAAATCATTGTTTATTCCTTTCTGTTTTTTATAAGCCTTTGGAAAACAAGGCCATTTCCTTCTCATGTATACTGAGATATGAGATATAAGAAGGAAGAAAATAAAGCCATGTATTTAAATGGCTTACTTAGAAATAGCTGAGTGGACCACAGTTGGAAATTCACCAGTAAAAATTCCATCATTGCTTTGATGAATAGCCAGTTAGGCCTTAAGTGTTAACATATCTGGGGAAAAAATTGATACATAATATGTATTTTAAAAAACTTGTCAAAACACGTGTCTAGTTTGAAGTCATCAAGGCTTTATGCCAGCAAGATTGATATTATATTTAAAATCAGAATGTTTCTTTCACATTTCGGTATTTAAGACTGCTTTGGCAAATACATGGTACACTTTTTAAAAATGCCCTCTATGGTGCTAATGTTTATAATTTCAGGGTGGACTTGGCATTTTGAAACAGTCAGAAGTTGCTTGGTGTCATGTCAGTTGAGTGAACAGCCTGGGAAGATATGTATTTTGATAAAGAATGAGGTGTGTCATAATTGGTGAAAACTTTGTCTGTGTAGTTTGAAACTACGTGGTTTGGAAGAAAATTAAAAGGTATTTGTGGTAATGGCAATGCCATCAGAATAGCAGTCTACCCTCCAGAGCATCTTCTCTGAAGGATAATATCATCCTGGGACTGTAAGTGGTAGTAAGTCATTAAAGTATGTTGTCTATTACTTTATAGTCCCATTTCTTGAAATCTCTCATTTGCACTGGATTTGGTCTTTAATGAAGATTATATTATCACCAAATTCTTTAGTCTATCCCCCTCTCTGGAGACTTTATTTATTTTCTGTGTTTCAATATGCACACATAAGTGCTATTTAAAAAGAAACAATAACAACATGTACTTTACCACATGTGTGATTTATCTAGGACCACTTTTTCATTTCTTCCACACCAAATTGCTCAAAGAAAAATATATGACAACACATAACTGAGCTCTTCCAAGGGGCAGACCCTGAGCTAAGCATTTTTAGTATTATATTTCCAACCTTCCCTATAGGAGAGTGTTAGTATCCTCACTTTAAGGATAAGGTTACCAAGAATATTGGTTTACTGGAGCTGCCATTACAAAGTACCACAAAATGGGTGGCTTAAAGCAACAGAATGTGTTTTCTCACAGTTCTGGAGGCTAGAAGTCCAAAATCAAGGAGTCGGCAGGGCTGTGTCCTCTCAGGTTCCTGGGAGAGAATCTGTCCTGGGCCCTTCTCCTAACTGCCAGGGTTGCCAGCCGTCCTCAGCTCGCAGCTTTAGGTTAACTCTAGTCTCTGCCTTCATCCTCACGTGGTTGCCTTCCCTGCGTGTGTCTCTGTGTCCTTTCCTCTTCTTATGAGGCCAGCAGTCATATTGGATTAAGGGCCCACCTGCTGTAGAATAACCTCATCTTTACTAGTTATATCTGCAAGAACCCTGTCTCTAAATAAGGTCACATTCTGAGGTTCTGGGGGGGGATGTGAATTTGGCAGGACGCCATTCAGCCCCATGCATGGAGACTTAGGGCAGCATCTGTGTGTTAAGTTGCCCGGCCTGGGTGGAGCCAGGATTCAGGTGGAGTTGTCCCCAGAGCCTGTCCTCCCAGCTGCTTTATAATTCCACCCATGTCCCCTGGCTCACTGTCTCAGCTCCTTCCCTCCCTCATCTGTGTGATCTGGTTTCCAGTTCCAGGTGGTTATTGGTTATTAACTTTTCTCCTAAGGTCCTCATCTCCTCGCTCCTTCACCCCCTGCCAGCACTGGGGACAGTGTCCTCCTTAAGCACCCTGCTGCCTCAATTCTCTGATACCACTGTCTTTTAGTCTCACCTCCATCTCAGATCCTCTTTCATTGCCTCATTTTACTTGTCCTGTGCCCTCCGTGTGGGTGCCTGCCAACTTTCATTACTCTGCTCTCTCCTTCACATTCCTTCTTTGATGATGCCTCCTTCATTCTCTTGGCTTCAGCTGTAGCCTCTATGTCACTGACTACTAAATCTGTGTCAGTCTACTTCCCTAAGCTGCAGCCTCATATCTCCCAACTCCTTTCAACAAGAATTTCTGCTATCATCTCTGACTCAGGTTGCTCAAGATCAGGTAGTTTTCTTTCTTGGAAAGTGCTTATTGGTCCTCCTTAACACTGCCATCATCGCCTCTTGGAAGGATCACTAAGGCAACGCCCTAGTTACTGTGACAGATTCCAGTCTTCACCCTTCCCAAGCACCCTTCATGGCCTTGCTCAGCTGCTGCTGCTAAGTTGCTTCAGTCGTGTCCAACTCTGTGCGACCCCATAGATGGCAGCCCACCAGGCTCCCCCATCCCTGGGATTCTCCAGGCAGGAACACTGGAGTGGGTTTCCATTTCCTTCTCCAATGCATGAAAGTGAAAAGTGAAAGGGAAGATGCTCAGTTGTGTCCGACTCTTAGTGACCCCATGGACCGCAGCCTACCAGGCTCCTCCGTCCGTGGGATTGTCTAGGCAAGAGTACTGGAGTGGGTTGCCATTGCCTTCTCTGTGCTCAGCTAACCCCCCTAAACCAATTTTTATCCTGTTACCCCTCTTCTCAGCATTTCCCTATGTTCTTCATGTTTAAAATTCTTCTCTTTTTTTCTACCATGCTCTCCAGTTCTCTTTCCTATGACTTACAGTGATAGTAAGGTTAACTGCTCCTCTTCAAAACTAAATGTGTTCTCATCTCCATACTCTGGCTTATGTTGTCTACTTGGCCATTTATCCTTTCAAATCCTGTCTCTTCCTTCAGGTCCCAAATCTAATCCAATTCTCTAGGAAGTTCTCTCTGACTATTTCAGCTTCAGTTCATTTCAGTGGAGCCCCAAGAATGGAATGACAGAAAAGTTGTCAGAAATGCAAGATGCACGCTCTTTGTATCCTCTGTTCTTAGCTTCTTTGTTTACTTTTTCCCCACTTCTCACCCCTGCATCTCAGGACTTCTAAAAATCAGCATGAACATCCCTGCACAGTGTCTTGGTTTATTACTGTTGTTCTGTCTCTTCCTAACTACTTTACCAGGTAAAGGAGGGCAAAGGCCATGTCTCACCTTTTGTTTCTATAACACGTATATCACCTAGCCGATGTTGACTACTTATTGAATAGGTTTTGTTTGATTCACCTAATTTAATAAGGTTTCACAATAGTTTGAGAATGTGAAGAAGCCAAGTTTCTAAAACCTAATATGTTCTACACATTGGTTTTCTAAAAACTAAAAATATTTCACCTGTGGTAGAACAGAGTCTGCAACATGAATAGTAAAGATAGTTTTTAAGTCATGTGATGAAAACTTAATATTAGGACATTTTAGGGTTGTGTTACTTCTCTGTCTTTGGTTTTCTAGACATATCCTTCGAACTACACTAACCAATACAAATTACATTGGTAATACTGGAATTTTTTAATTTAGCAATGTGAGTTTTGCCTTTAGTCACTAAAAATATGTCATGTAAATTTATGACTCACCCAAATTTTTGAAAACAGAACGTATCGACATTCAGAGGCCAAAATAACCCAAGTGCCTTACTCTCACAGTGTTAAAATTAGTGACTACCTTGGGGATAATAGTAAGACAAATAAAACTTGATTTCCTTTCTAAGAACAACATAAAGGGATTACAGTTAAAAACTCATATGAAGGAGTCACTGAATATCAAATTCTATGCATTTTCTGACAGCATGCTCTCTCAGATCAGCAAAGTATACATAAAAGTTTGACATTGATATTTCCAAAGAGCAGAGATGATCTAGGTAACAATACAGTCAGCACCCTAATGAGTGAGTGGGGACATTACAAGTTTACAGCTAGCATGGACCCTCAGAGGGAGGGAGTAGATGAGAGAAGGACTCCCATCCATGGGCAGAGCCAAAGGATGCACAGAACAGGAATAGGGTTTATGAACAGGATTGGGTGTTTATGGGATAAAACTTCCCATAGTCCATATTCGTTTCTGTGTTATTTGAGCTTCTTTTAACAAAAACTTGATTTGACAAGAAAAGAGTGAGAAGTTGGATATGCCAATGATTGAGGGGTTTCACAGAACCCAGAGGCAGGAATGCACCTGGAGTTGTGAAAGGAAGTAAAATCAGCAGTTAGCAGCTGGCAGAATCCAGGAAAAGCTCTTGGTTCATATCTGCTTCTCCTTTTTCTGCATTTCCTTCCATCTTCTTCCTCTTTGAAGACTCCATTTCTCCAGTCTTCAGTCCACAATGTGGGCTCTAGTGGTAGGCAAACTTTCCTCCGGACTTAATTTTGGAATTCCTGAGTGAGAGTGTTATCGGCCCACTTTGTTCAGGTTGCCAGAACTTGAACAATCACTCGTGGCCTTGGAATAGATTTTCTACTGTAAATTTGGCTGCCCAGAGATGGCTTCTGTGGTTTTCCTTGTAACAGGATATTTAAAAATAATTTTGAAATGCTCAGTTTTGTGACCTGCCCTGAATTTCATCAGGGGCAAGAGAAAACTAAACACACAAAATAAGTTTAAAGTATGTGTTTAAAATAAAATGTTCCATGATTGCTTCTCTGAGTCATCCTTGTTCAGTAGTACAGTTAGATTTTGGACAGGGAGGTTGGCAGATACTCTAGAAATAGATGTCTGCTGGAAGTGCAGTCTGAATGTAGCTTACAATTAAAATTTATGTCTTTAGGAAATGCAATTACAAGTGTCATAAAAATATGTTGAAAGCTAATATTGTCATATTATAGGCAAACAATAATAATAATAAAATCTCAGAGTCTTGAAAAAAAAAATTACATGCAAAATATTATTAGGTTAAAAATACATCATACAATTTTTATGACACTAGATACAAAAGATTAGAAAGGCCAACCCCAGAGGTCAATTTGGATGATTTCTGGGTTGTGTGATTATGAGTAATTTTTGTTGACTTTATGCTTTAACATATGAGGTCAGTTTGGATGGTTGTGTGATTATGAGTAATTTTTGTTGACTTTATGCTTTATGCTTTAACATATGAGTTGTCATAAATGCTTTTGTAACTTTAAAAAGTTATTTTCTAAAAGAAAAAATTTGCAGTGGGAATATTATTTTAATAGTGGAAACGCTGCTTTGATTCTCTAGCAGCTGAGCCACAAGGGAAGCCAGATACTACATTACTGAAGTGAAGTCGCTCAGTCCTGTCCAACTCTTTGCGACCCCATGGACTGCAGCCTCCCAGGCTCCTCCTGAGAGGAGGAATTTTCCAGGCAAGAATACTGGAGTGGGTTGCCATTTCCTACTACATTACTAACGTGTAAATAGAAAAGAAAAACATCAGATTAGTGCATTGAACAAGGGCAAAGCTGAAGAACATCCAGGTTCCTTTTGAATAAGCACTTCCCAGTTGAATATCTGTTTATTCCAGTACCTTTCACTCTAGTATTCCTGCCGGGATAATCCCATGGACAGAGGAGCCTGGTGGGCTCATGGGTTTGCAAAGAGTTGGACAAGACTGAGCATTCATTGAAGAGATTTTGCTTGCCCCAGTATCGTTCTTTGGTACCTTTGTTGAAAACTAATTGATGTTATCAGTGTGAGTCCATTTCTGGGCTCACTGTCCTTGTTGCATTGATACTTCTCAGTGCTTGTGCCAGTATCACACTGTCTTGATTTTATGTAGCCTTGTGTGTGTTAGTCACTCAGTCAAGTTCAACTCTCAGCTACCTCTTGTACTATATAGCCCACCAGGCTTCTCTGTTCATGGGATTCTCTAGGCAAGAATACTGGAGTAGGTTGCCATTCCCTTCTCCAGGAGATCTTATTGAAATAGTGTAAATCCTCCAACTTGTTCTTCTTTTTCAGATTCACTTAAGTCTTCTAATCCATGAACATGGTATTGATACACATAGCCATTTTTTTGGGTTTTCCTTAATTTCCCTCAGCAATGTTTTGCATATTTTAGCAGAGAGAGCTTGCATGTTTTATTTCTAAATATTTTATGTTTTAGTTGCTTTTGTAAATGAAAGTTTTTATTTTTGTTACCATAAACCAGTAAAATATAAAAGAACAATTGATTTTAGGATATTGACAGTGTATCCTGCGACATTTAAAAATTTGCTAATTAGTTCTAGTAGTCCCTTATAGTTCAGTTCAGTTCAGTCGCTCAGTCGTGTCTGACTCTTTTCGACTCCATGGACTGCAGCACACCAGGCCTCCCTGTCCATCACCAACTCCAAGAGCTTACTCAAACTCATGTCCATCGAGTCAGTGATGCCATCCAACCATCTCATCCTCTGTCATCCCCTTCTCCTCTCACCTTCAATCTTTCCCAGCATCAGGGTCTTTTCAAATGAGTCAGCTCTTCGCATCAGGTGGCCAAAGTACTGGAGTTTCAGCTTCAGCATTAGTCCTTCCAATGAATATTCAGGACTGATTTCCTTTAGGATGGACTGGTTGGATCTCCTTGCAGCCCAAGGGACTCTCAAAAGTCTTCACCAATACCACAGTTCAAAAGCATCAATTCTTCGGCACTCAGCTTTCTTTATAGTCCAACTCTCACATCCATATATGACCACTGAAAAAACCATAGCCTTGACTAGACAGACCTTTGTTGGCAAAGTAATGTCTCTGCTTTTTAATATGCTGTCTAGGTTGGTCATAGCTTTTCTTCCAAGGTGCAGGCGTCTTTTAATTTCATGGCTGCAGTCACCATCTGCAATGATTTTGGAGCCCCAAAAGATAAAGTCTGTCACTGTTTCAATTGTTTTCCCATCTATTTGCCATGAAGTGATGGGACCAGATGCCATGATGTTAGTTTTCTGAATGCTGAGTTTTAAGCCAAGTTAAGTTGCTTTTAAGTTCCCTAGAATTCTCATGCTAACACATTATGCTCTTTATTTCATGTTCTTGCCCTAGTCCACTGGCTGGGGCCTCCATTACAATATTAAAAGGAGACATCTTTGCCCTATGTCCAGTCTGAGAGGAAAAACACTTATTCTCTCACCAGTGAGCATTATATTAACTGTAATATTTTCATAAATATCCTTCATCAGGTGGAGGAAGTTCCCTTCTATTTCTGGTTTACTTAGAATTTGTTTTAATACTATGAGAGTTTGTTTAATCTGTCAAGTACTTTTTACACATCTATTGAGAAGATCCTATGGTTTTGTTCCTTTAGTCTATCACTATGATGAGCAATACTGGTTGACTTTTGAATATGAAACCAACCTTGCATTCCTGGAATAAACTCTACTTTGTCACGGTATATCATTCTTTTAATATATTGCTGGATTCTACTTGTGAGTATCTTATTAAGGAGTTTGCATCTATGGTTATAGAGGGGTTTTTTTGTAATTTGCTTTAAGAAAATAAAATTTACATTTTAAAACACATTGTACAAAATTTTTCTCATCAAAATAGCAGCAACAATTTCTGTATTATTCCTCTAAAAGAAAAAAAAAAACCTCTATTTTTTCCCAGGTAACTTTTATAAATCAAGACAATGCAGTAGATATGGTCATGGAAAAAAAAAAAACTAATAGATGGTCAGTAACTTTGGCTACTGATTCTATCTTGACCATGAAATGAAAATGTTCAATGTACACTTGCTAGAAAGACTATAACTCAGTTAAAGAATAAATTCAATGAATGATTGTATTAATAAATAACATCCAGAAGTAGAACCACGGTAGATTGTTTTCTCTTTGAACTTCAGTTTTTTTTTCTTTACACTCACTTAATGGAGACAAAATCTACACTACAGCCTGTCCTTGTCTGGTGAGCTCAAAGTTTCTTCTTGTTGGTAATTTTCTTAACTGCCCATTACAGATTTTTAACCACATACTGAAACACCTACTAGTCAGTGGTCAGCCCTGAGCTTTCTTGCGGTATTTTATGAACTATATTCCTTCTCCCCATGCCTCTCCGACATTTACTTCCTCAAAGAATTGGAAACTAATACCTCATCATTTGATTTGTGGCAGTAGTAATGTTCTATCTTAAATGACTCAACTAAAATGTCCCCAGAGTATCACCAAGAGAAATCACAGAGGAATGAAATGGTCTTTCAGTGCTGTCTTCGGAAATGAGAGGTCTTTAGAGAATAAAAGTGCAAAAAGTGGCCACTTATCAGGTAGTTTGTCAACATCTAATGCATTCAGTAGAAGGTTCAGAAGCAAATATTCAGTGATTAAATGGCCTATATGCACCTTAGAGCTTTGCTTCCAAATATTAACTGGAAGGATAAAACCAATTTTTAAAACTTGTAGATACTTTCAGTGGTTTTTGAAAACTGCTTGGAGGAAACTCTGGATTAACTGTATTGCTTTGATATGTGTTTCTACCTTTAAATTAAGATCATGTTTTATATCAAGGATTATGTTAAAGTTATTTGACCTCTGGTCTGTTGAAATGTTTCTTAATTATGTTTAAGATGCTGTCATCTAATCTCACTGCTCTCATTCTCAGACTTCATCAGGGAAGAATATATGGGATCTTCAGCCGCGCACGTGTGTGTGTGTGTGTGTGTTAGTTGTTCATTGTGTCCGACTCTTTGTGACCCCATGAACTGTAGGCCACCAGGCTTCTCTGTCCATGGGATTCTCCAGGCAAGAATACTGGAGTGGGCTGCCATTCCTTTCTCCAGAGGATCTTCCTGACCCAGGAATTGAACTCTGGTCTCCTGCACCACAGGCAGATTCTTTATGATTTGGGAAGTCCTTCATTCATGCATAAATAATAAGAAAAAATTGAAGTGAGACAGGGGGCTTTGTACATGGTTAATGGATGCTCTATGTTTTTCCCTCCGTGTTTGGTTTGATCCTGCTTCCCAGGTGGCACTAGTGGTAAAGAACCCGACTGCCATTGCAGGAGACCTAAGAGGCCTGGGTTCAATCCCCGGGTCGGGAAGAGACCCTGGAGGAGATCGTGGCAGCCCACTCCAGTATTCTTGCCTGGAGAATCCCATGGACAGAGGAGCCTGGTGGGCCACAGTCCATAGGGTTGCAAAGAGTCAGACATAACTGAAGTGACTTAGCACAAAGCACCAACAGCAAATGTTGGCAGAGAGTGTGTTGGGAGTGGATCAGTCACTTTGGTACATGTTGGCATGATGTTGAGTGTGAACTCTTCTATGACTGAGGCTATAAGAGATAAGCATTTAAGAGCAGTGAGGTGCTGTTCTAAGAAAATATCTTTAAGGTCCTGAGTAATGTGCCTCATTGTTGGGACAAGTATTTGTTTACAGTAATTCTCAGTGGTTAGTTGAGGTTATCTTGCTGAACCCCAAGAAGTTCTAGGAAATTCCACTTAAAATCATGTCCGGTGCTGCATCATGGCTTTCTCAAATCAAAATTTACAATAAACAAAAGATATTTTCCATCTCTGCAGTCAAGGTGCTGGCAGCAAAGAAATATCGGAAGTGTGGCCCTGGAAATTTTCCCAAAGGCTATTTTAAAAAATAGGACATTTTGATGAACAACAATGATAATTAAAATGAAAAATCTGTCAGTGTACTACAGAGAACAAAAGCTCAACCAGCTATAAGGTTATTCGAGCTAACATTTGTATCATTATTTATACCATCTAAATAAAAAGCAAGTATTTGCAGGAGTTCTACAAAAATTCCAAAAGCATTATACCCGCTATTCATGGAGAATGGCAAATTTGCTTTGGTTCACTTGCCTTTTATCCCTCACTGTTCTAAAAGAGAACAGATATTACATTGTTGAACTCTAAAGCAGTTGTGATCAACAGGAAAAAGAACAAACATCTTTAATTGTTCACAAAGCAACAGATAACTCCCACAGCAGACACTGCTTCTGACAACTACATATGTAAGGTAGAGGAAAAACAGATGGTGTGCATACCATGGGGTTATTCCCTAAAAGTCTAGTCACCATGACTTGCATTTGGGAGAAAGTCCACTAGACGTAATCTAAGCCAGACCGCATCAGTGCTCCATGTTTGTCCCCCACTCTTCCATTATCACAGTGTGAAATTTCACAGCTAAAATGTCTGCATCAGCTTCTGAAGCAAGCGAGCCCATGTTCCTCACTGTGACCTTGATTCTCTGATGAACCTCACCAATACTGGTGATTGCTCTTCCCCTGCTATGCCCATCTTATTATCAGTGATAATGGAAGAGGTGAGTCTCTCACTTTCCTATTTCTCTCCAGTGGCACTCTCACTATCTCCAGCACCTATTTTTGCTGTGTTTTCAAAAAGATGGATGTGTCAGCTTTCATTGTCTCAAAGCACTTTCTCAGAACTGCCTCACCGGAAAATCCTCTGCACGCCAGCAGGAGAAGAGAGAACTTTGGAGATTTTGTCAGCTTCATCTTAATCCAGACATGTGCTTTATAATAGTTGAACTTCCAATAAAGATTTTAGGTACTCTTTGACCTCATTCTCTGCATAATTTAAAGATAAAAAAATCTTATTCTTTACCTTCTTCTTCTGCATCAGCGTTCCGAGAATTGCTTATGGGTTTCCTTCCTTTGGTGTTTGTTCCAGTTCAGAATTTTACTGTTTCTTTTTTCTATTTGTATTTCTGATTTCATGATCACTCCATTATTTTATTCATCTTCAGTGTCTCCATATGGGTTGTTCATATGACTAGTGACATCAATGACTGCTGGCAGAGCATAATCTCAAAGAACTCTCTTATATTAATAAGTACTCGTTCTACAAGCCAGCAGTTACTTAAGGCATTTGGCAATAATGTTTGCTTAGCAGATCAAGTGGTTTATCTTCTAAGTCGTGTATCTTACATTTCTTCACCGACTTCTGGCTTCTGTCTCGATCTTGCAGGAACCTGAAGAAAGTCACATGGGGCTGCATCAGCTTCCTTGTTCAGTTGGGGACTGTGCCCAGTCTGATGATGTCGCCCACCAGCCAGCCTGTTCTTCCCTTCCCTCCCCCCAGTGCGGGGAGTGTGTCTGCCTGTTGGGGGAGGGGAAAGGAAAGCAGACTAGGTGGCCAGTTGGACACAACTGGTGTTTTAATTTTCTTTTTTTTTTTTTAAATGACTTTGTCAGATTTAGTACCAGGGTCTAGCTGACCTCATAGAATACATTGCAAAGTGTTTCCTCATCTTCTGTTTTGGAAAACATTTATGTAAGTTTGATACCTTTTCTTACCTGAATGTTTAATAGAGTTCACCAGTGACACCATCTGACCCTGATGTATTTGAGGAAAGATTTCAATCACAAATTCAGTTTACTTAATAAATATATTTTCAGCAATATTTCCTATTTCTTCTTGTGTCTGTTTTGGTAAGTTGCCTTGTTTAGGAATTTCATCCAGCTGTTGAATTTATTAACATCAAATTGTTCATAATATATGTAGCATCTGTAGTATATTCACACATTTATTCCTGGTATTGGTGATTTTTCTTATTTTTTTCTTGATTAGCCTATGTAGGGCTTAAGTGTTAGTTGTTCAGTCGTGTCCAACTCTCTGTGACCCCATGAACTGTGGCCTCCAGGCTCCTCTGTCCCTGGGATTTCCCAGGCAAGAATACTGGAGCTGGTTGCCATTTCCTTCTCCAGGGGATCTTCCTGACTCAGGGATCAAACCTGGGATCAAACCTGCACTGCAGGCAGATTCCTTACCCCCCGAGCCATCAGGGAAACCCATGTAGGGGTTATCAAATTTGTTATTCTTTGAAAAAGAAAAAAAAAACCTTGCATATGTTAATTTTCTCTGTCATTTATGTTTTCTGTTTCATTGGTTTCTTTTCTTCACTATTTCCTTCGTTCTGTGTACTTTGGATTTACATACGTTTCTCCACTTAAAATGAGGTTATGTCCCGATAAACCCATCATGGGTTGACTATATCATAGAACTGTGGTAATTCTGTGGTAATTTCTCACAGGAATTAAAAACATTTACTTAGTTATATTCAAAAGAGTATATATTTTCTTTTGATTTTTTTTAATTAAGAAAATGAAGAGCAACTCCCGACATGACTCAGAAGCAACTGTGTAATCAGATTTCAATTCATATAACTTATCCCTTGGTTACAATAGTTAGTGATACCAAAGAAATATCTGTCTGTCAACACATTTGATTACCCACTGCTTTTAGACAGTTGAAAATAGGAAATCTCAGGTGTCAGAATATCAAACAGGAACTACAAAAATGTTCTCCATTAGGTTTTTGGACAGGTAACATTCATTTGCTTTTAAATGTGTTATAAAAGCTGAAGGTTTTACTGTATAAATATTGTGGTAGCAATTGGTACCACCCACCAGTTTTAGAGGCTCCATGAATGATTAAAAAGAGTTTCATGTCTTTGTAAGGAGTTTTAGGAACCTGATGATTTAGTAGTGTTCCAATTGCTGTCTTTTCTCCCTTTCATGTCTTGACAATTCTTATCATACATTCCTTACTGGTGATTTAGTAGACACAGTGAGCAGATCTTAACTTTAAAATTATACAACTCCCTTATTGAAAGCTGCAGGCTGTTTATTCCAATGTCATTTTGCTTCTTTAGCAAACTTTTATTGATACCTTGTTATATGCCAGATACTGTTTGGGACTGAGGGCCCCAAAATGAAGAAGCATTGTCCCTTTTTTTCCCATGAGTTTATAGTCTAGTGGACATCAGAGAAATAATTGCAATGAGTTTTGTAATAGAGAAATGTTCAAGCTGCATGTGGAGGGAACCCAGGCAGTCTTCAAAGGAAGAGGTGACATTTCAGTGTGATATTAAGAGGAAGTAAAACTTTATAGCTCAGTAAATTGAACCCTTATGATTTTTGCATTTAAATGTATGTAAATTTTATCTGAAAAAACTAATGAGTTATTGAGCTCTAGTTAATAGGAGTGCTTTTTGCAGGAGGTTTGGGTTGGCAATTCTGAAAAGTCCTTCTGTGTGTTATAGGCTTTATTCATATATATGAATATATATAGAAATATGTGCTTACTCTTAAGCATATTGATTGTGATAAATATACTATCATTTATAAGAAAAGTTTCTCACAAAAATAATCCATTAAAGTATTTAGGATAAAAACTATAATAACTCTAACCAATTCTCAAATAATTCATAAAATATGAATATACAGATATAGATAGAGAAATGTCTATAAAGAGAAAGGCAGAGAGAATGATAAAGCAAGTGAGGCACATATAAATAATTGATGAACCTGAATAAAGGTTATTTAGGAATTTCTCTTACTATTCTTACAACATTTATTTAAATGTTAAGTTGTAGAAGAATTAAAAATTATGGTTTATCTTCAGGACATAGAAAACTATATTTTAAAAAGAAAACATCACTTCTACCATGAAAACAAGAAAATGCAAGATAAATTGTAAAAGTATAGCTCTCTTTGAACCCATCAGAGAACTAAGTTTGCAAGATAGCCAAGATGTCTGAAATTTAAAGAAGACAGGCCCTTCTGAGGATGTAGGCACCGTCACACATGGGTCAGAGCACAGGAGTAAGAGAAGTTAGATGCCACATAGTGAAATAAAAGCGAAAGAATGGGACCGATGATATCTGAAGAGCTAACAAAACTAACATAAGGAAAGACTTCAAAATGCATACCCAGGAAGAACAGGAAACCCCGGCAGCATGAATGTGAGGAAAAAGACATCCGCCTAGACAAATACCAGTTCAACTGCTGAAAACCAAAAACAAAGAGAAAATCTCGAAAACAGTCCAAATAAAGTGACAGAAGATTTCTCATTAGAGTATATGCAACCCAGAAGATAATGGAGTGACATCTTTAAAATACCGAGAGAAAAAAGAAAATCCTACCAGCTCAGGATTACACACTTTTCAGAAATTAAGTCAAATATTGATTTGCACAAACAAAAACTGAGAGAAGTCATTACCCAACAGCTAAAAAGAAAATTTAAAGTACTTTAGTGGAAGGACTACAATACTAGAAACTTACCTGTACACAAGAAATGAAGCTCATAGAAATGCTAAAAAGGTGTGATGGTAATTGTCTGTGTTAACCAGGCTGACCAAATGGTGTTAGATTGTTTCTGGGTATGCCTGTGAGCGTGCTTCTGGCGGACATCAGCATCTGAGTGGGTGGACTCAGTGATACCTGACATTGTCCTTCTCCGTGTGTCTGATCATCATGAAATCACTGAGGGCCTGAAATAAAAATCTGAGGAAGACGGAGTCTGCCCCTTCTGCTTTCTGCCTGCGTGCTTGAGCTGGCGCGTCAGTCTTCTGCCCTGGAACTGAGATTCATACCACTGACTCCCCCAGTTCTCTGGCCTTCAGTCTCAAACTGGACTTACACTAGTGCCTTTCCTGGGTATCCAGCTTGCAGATAGCAGATTGTGGAAGCTTTCCACCTCTGTAGTCAAGTGACACAGTTCCTCAGAATCTCGCTCTCTACGTATAGAGACATCGGTCAGTTCAATCGCTCAGTCATGTCCTACTCTTTTTTTTTTTTCATGTCGTACTCTTGTGGACTCTTTATATAATATATAATATTATATTAAAATGTTATATAAAATATTAAATTATATAATATAAATAATGTAATATATAATATACATTCTATGTAATATAAAATTTATATTACATAGAATATATATCACATATATTATTTGTTATATATTGTATTAGTATAATTATTAATGTTTCATGTTAATATATTAATATTAATATATATTGTATATTATATATTATAGTTGTATATAATATAGTTAACATATAATATATAATATATAGTATAGTTAATATATAATATATAATATATTAGTTATATATATTATAGTTATATATATATATATATAATATATAATATATAATATATTAGTTATATATATTATAGTTATATATGATATATTGATATAATTATTATACTAATATATATGATTAATATATATTATGTACATATAAATATATTATGTATATTATATAATATAATTATATCATATATATTATATTTCATATTATATTATATATTTTATATAATATATATAAAACATATATTAACAATATATAAAAATATTATGTAATTATATAAAATATAGATGCATATTATATATAATACAGTATTTATAATATTTAATATTTATGTATTATATAATATAATTGTATATTATAATATGATATAATTATACTATATAATTTTATTATCATATATCATATATAATTATATATTATGATTATATATTATATATTATGATATATACTATATCATAATATATAATATTTATAATATATAACTATATACATGATATATAATTATATATACAATATGTGGTATAATTGATATAATATATAATATACAATTTTTATATAAATATAATATATTATATATTATATAAACAAGAAAATATTATAGAGGAGATATAAAAAATAAACAGGATTTAAAGTGAAATCACAAAATGACAACAATGCTCTATTAACACAAAAACAAAGAAAAAGGGAAAGAGAAGGAAGACAGGTCAAACAGAACAGATACAAAACAGTAGCAGGACTGTAGCTTTAAATCCAAGCACATGACTAATTCATCACCTCCACTGGCTCTTCCCTGGCTGCAGACCGCCTAGAAGAAGCGTGGCCCCAGCTCGGTCAGGGCGGTGGATCCCAGCAGAGGCACTGCAGTCGAGGCTGTCAGCCAGCGCTCCTCTCGCTGCTCATCTGCTTGTTCTGTGTTGAAGGGAGCCCCGAGTAGCACCTTCCCGTGATGGCCGTACCTGCCCTTTGGAAGGAACTCTGTCTCTGCTTTCTACCGAGATGCTGGTGTGTGCGTCTGTGTGTGTGCCCACGCGACTGGCAAAGATCTATTTAACACATTAAAGTAGGAACTGGCATGATGACAATGATAGTATAAAGGAGAACATCTATTACATCTAGTCAGCAGGTGAAAAGAATGCTGAACTGAGATGACACATTAGATTGAAACTGATCTGTAAAAGTCTGTAGGATTTCTTTTTTTCCACTGGGCAGGAATAAACTGCAATATGTAGATCTTCTATGAGTGGATGTTAACTTTCCAGAGCCCTGTCTCCCTGTCAGCAGACCCTCTGCTGACTCCCTGGAATAGCCAGAACTCTTTCAGGTTGGGTCCCCGCAAAGAGAGCAAGGAGGAAGCTGTATTGCTGTTTGTGATCTCATGGAGAGCCGGGGAGCAATGCTGCATGTTCTAGCTCCAGCTTTTCCAGTCTTACAGCTCAGCCACCTGACAGTGAGCAAGCAAATCTGAGAGGCGCCCCAGTCACCATCTGACTGCAGTCTCACGAGGGACCTTCAGCCGGAAGCGGCCCGCCGAGCTGCTCGGGAATTCCCGGCTCACAGAGGCCGCGCGGGATAATGCACGACCATTGCTTTAAGTTACTGCATTAGGAGATGATTTGTCCCCCTGCACTGCCCACCAGGGTGGTGCAGTGGTCAAGAATGCTTCTGACGATGCAGGAGATGCAAGAGATTCGGGTTCGATCCCTGAGTCGGGAGGATCCCCTTCAGTAGGGAATGGAATCCCGCTCCAGTATTCTTGCCTGGAGAATGCCATGGACAGAGGAACCTGATGGGCTCCAGTCCAGGGGTCTCTCAAAGAGTCAGGCAGGGCTGAGCGACCAAGCACACAGAATGCACAGCCAAGCCACCAATACTCACCTGGACCTTAGCACAGCGCTTGCCTCGTAGTTAGGGCATCATTGGTCACTTTTTTCCTGCAATGTTAATATTTTGTAGTTTTAGTATTTTTCATGAGTATTTAGTTAGTAATTAGCATAAAGAAGACTGAGCACCAAAGAATTTATGCTTTCAAACTATGGTTGCAGAGAAGATTCTTGAGAGTACCTTGGACTGCAAGAAGATCAAACTGGTCAAATCCTAAAGGAAATCAGCTCTGAATATTCATTGGAAGGACTGATGCTGAAACTGAAGCTGCAATACTTTGGCCACCTGACGCCAAGAGCCAACTTATTGAAAACAACCCTGGTCCTGGGAAAGACTGAGGGCAAGAGGAGAGAGGACACCAGAGGATGAGATGGTTAGATGGCATCACTGACTCTAATGGACATGTTTGTTGTTCAGTCACTCAGCATGTCCGACTCTTTGTGACCCAATGGACTCCAGCATGCCAGGCTTCCCTGTCTCTCACCATCTCCTGGAGTTTGTTCAAACTCATGTCCATTGAGTCAGTGATGCCAGCCAACCATCTCATCCTCTGTCGTCCCCTTCTCTTCCTGCCTTCAATCTTTCCCAGCCTCAGGGTCTTTTCCAGCGAGTGGGCTGGAAATGAGTTTGAGCAAACTCCAGAAGATAGTGAAGGCCAGGCCGGGGAACCCTGGCGTGCTGCAGGCCGTGGGGTCACAACAGGCGATCAGGACCTCGCGAGTGAACAATTGGCATTTAATGTGTAGCTTGACTCTTTCTGGGCACTAGAGGGCACTCTTATCCCTTGATGCGAAGGTCTCAGACATGCAGGTGCAGTTCTCCAGCCGAGGCACCAGGGGGAGCCCGCCTCTAATTCTTCACTATCCCTTTCAAAAGGTGAACTTGACAGACGGAACAAGAATTCAAAACCAGTGAATTAGCGTACATAAGGAAGACGTTTTAGAAAACTAAAGTAAGCACGTTCTCAAAAGAACAAGAAAACTTGAATAACGCTACCTCCGTACTGGATGTGCAGACAAAGAACAAGAAAGTACCCCACCCACACTTTTTTTTTTTCCATTTTAAATGTTGTAGAGCAGGTTGTATTTTCTTTAATCCCTGAAAAGGAGAAGAGCTCTCAAGTCTGTTATTTCTAAACAACAGTGTACCTAGTCTTTACCATATCTAGAAACAGCAAAACCAGTCTCTGTGTTGCAGCTTCTGATGGTGAGAGGGTAATTCTGAATACTGTTTCCCAGTGTCCTGAGTAATATTTGTACCACCACTTTTACAGATTTTAAAGGTCTTTTTTTTTTTCCCTAGTTCTTTATCTTATTTACACAGGATTGATAGTCTAGTAGCTGTGAAAATGGGCCATGATTATATTTGCAGGAAATTTGAGAAACAAGAGCCTTGAAATGAATTGCCTGAACCAAGCACATTGTAATTCTCCCCTCTTTCCAACTAATTCAAGGCAGACTTTACCCATAATCATTCATAGAAACCTGAGGAGGTTGGCAACCTGAGCGATGATGACAGTCTGCCTGTCTCAAAGTAAGTCTTGAAAGCTGGCCCTACCCCAGGGTGGCTCAAGTACTACTGGGGCTTGAGTGGAGCAGGGTCTGAAGAATCAAAAAGGGTGGGTTGTGGTGGGTTTATCTGATGAGAGCCTTGTGCTATGAGGTCAGGACTCTGCAACCCAGTAGGGTGTAAGTCACAGGGGGCTGGGGTGGGAGAGAACTGTACTCTGAAGAGCTGATTCCTTGAGGGCATTCAGAACTGACAGCCCAAATTGTGGTGACCAGATCCTGTTGTTTTGTTTTAATCCCCACCATAGGGGGCTTGAAAAGCAGAGACATTAATTTGCCAACAAAAGTCCGTCTAGTCAAAGCTATGGTGTTTCCAGTAGTCATGTATGGATGTGAGAGTTCGACTATAAAGAAAGTTGAGCACCAAAGATTGATGCTTTTGAACTGTGGTGTTGGAGCAGACTCTTGAGAGTCCCTTGGACTGCAAGGAGATCCAACCAATCCATCCTAAAGGAAATCAGTCCTAAATATTCAAGGGAAGGACTGATGCTGAAGCTGAAACTCCAATACTTTGGCCACCTGATGCGAACAACTGACTCACTGGAAAAGACCCTAATGCTGGGAAAGATCGAAGGTGGGAGGAGAAGGGGACGACAGAGGATGGGATTGTTGGATGGCATCACCGACTCAATGGACATGAGTTTGAGCAAACTCCGGGAGTTGGTGACGGACAGGGAAGCCTAGCGTGCTACAGTCCATGGGATCGCAAAGAGTCAGACACGACTGAGAGACTGAACTGAACTGATAGGGATTAAAACAAAGCCAGTACAAACACAAATATGTAGTGAAAGCAGTAGAATGATGTTTCTACTTAACATGTGCCTGTAAATAGTGATATTGCTTTTTGGGTACTACTTACGGCGAAGTCTTATCATTTGGTGTTCAGTGCTTTAATACATGTAACGTACTTTCCTGTAACACTCCAGTAATAGCAAATGCCTCTTTGACTTAGCCACAAATTATGGACTATGGGAACCTCAGAGTATCTCCAGTCCCTCCCAGCTAGTAATGGAAATTTCCAGAGTTTCAAACACATGCTGCTAAGAAGCCCTAAGTGAAAGTGAAGTCACTCAATCGTGTCTGACTCTTTGCAACCTCATGGACTGTAGCCTACCAGGTTCCTCCATCCATGGGGTTTTCCAGGCAAGAGTACTGGAGTGGGTTGCCATTTCCTTCTCCAGGAGATCTTCCTGACCCAGGGATTGAACCCAGGTCTCCCGCATTGTAGGCAGATGCTTTACGGTCTGAACCACCGGGGAGGTCCAAGAAGCCCTAAGGCTCCTCAGACCACTTTGTAGACTTGAAGTAGCAGGTGTGACACGCCCACTGCACTCTTCAGACGCTACCCGGCTGGGTCCCCAGGTCACTGATTCTGACTGTGAAAAAATGGTGTTAGATGACATTAGGGCGCTTCATGTGAAATCCTATGACAATTCACAAGACGAGGAAATGACCTTGAGTTATGAACTCTAAAGGGCTTCGTGGAGGACAGCCCCCCAGTGGGGAGTAGAGCTGGGCATCCAGGGATGGGGTGAAGGCTGCTCTGGGCAGGGCGGGGTACGCTGAGGCATGGAGGCAGAACGTGAATGCGTCTATTTGGAAACAGTTCAGTCCGGTTGGATCCTTACATGAAGGCAATCAGCAACAGAGGGGCCTAGAAAGGGTTGGTTCAAGTCCTAAATCAAAGTCAGAAATTTTTATCTAGTGAGCTAGGCCAGTTCTAGCCAACACAAATGTGTTCAATGACGAAAATGTTCCAAATATGAGTTGTGCAATATGGTGGCCAATAGATACATGTCACTATCAAGCACTTGAAATATGCTAAGGCCACTAATGAAGTGAATTTTTAATTTGGTTTCACCTATTACTTAATGTTTTTTACATTAGGGTTTGTTCTCTTTGAAAACATTTTTTTATTGAAATGTGGTTGGTTTACAATGCTGTGTTAGTTTCTGTTGTACAGCAAAATGAATCAGTTATACATATACATATGCCCACTCATTTCTGGATTCATATATACTTCTTAGGTGGCGCTTGTGGTAAGAAACCTGCCTGTCAGTGCAGGAGACATGAGTCACAGGTTCTATTCCTGGGGTGGGAAGATCCCCTGGAGGAGGTTATGGCAATCCACTCCAGTATTCTTGCCTGGAGAATCCCACGGACAGAGGAGCCTGGCGGGCTACAGTCCATAGGGTCGCACAGAGTTGGACACGACTGAAGCAACTTAGCATGCATGCATGCATATAGCTAATGGTTACCATACCTAGTAGTGCATTTCCAGACAATGGAAAAATGACATGATCAAAAGGGTGCTTCATTTTGAATAATCCGAAAGCCGACTATAAGGTTGATTTTAGGGTTGGTACTCTGAAGATAGGGTCTCATGGTGTGACAGAATCAATATGTGGGCTTCTCTTTTTTTAAGTAAAATACAAAATGTTTTCTCCAAAAACGAAACACTCAACTGATTCTGTTTCAATGAGAACACAGAAATGGACTCTGTGAGGGGCACACCACTTTCTTGCCTTATCACCTACAGAACGTCCTTGAGGAATCTCCCTGTGATTTCCAGAAACTGCTCATAACTCAGTTTGTTAAATGCTAAGCCAGGTCAAAGGTAGTGGAGAATGCTACCAGTGAAAGTGATGTCTGACTCTTTGCGACCCCATGGACTATACAGTTCATGGAATTCTCCAGGCCAGAACACTGGAGTGGGTAGCCATTCCCTTCTTCAGGGGATCTTCCTAACCCAGGGATCAAGCCCAGGTCTCCCACATTAGAGGCAGATTCTTTACCAGCTGAGCCAGCAGGGAAGCCCAGTGCAACCAGGATGATGGTGATAAAGATGAAGAATAAATGAGGGCAATAACCCCTGGTGGCTCAGATCTTAAAGAGTCCACCTGCAATGCAGGAGAGATAGGTTCAGTCCCTGGTTTGGGAAGATCCCCTGGAGGAGGAAATGCCGACCTACTCCAGTATTCTTGCCTGGGAAATCTCTGTAGTCTGTGGAGTGGCAAAGAGTCGGATACAACCGAGCGACTAACACACAACACTGTGGAGGTGGAATCAATAGATCTCAGTGTCCATTTGGGTACAAGAAATAAGGTTTAAGTGTCTGCACATCTGTTACTTCATTTATCTAAGTCTAGGCTCTGGTTTTATCGATCTGGAATTTCTCCCCATTACTCAGTCATCACAAATATAATAGGTACTCAAAAAGAAGTGTATTAAATGGGATAGAATTAACACACACAAGCTGCATGGATGTTGAGTAGTGGGAAGAACCTGGATTCATGTCTGGGGGCGTTGACTCCGAGGCTGGCCCTGCAGCTTGTGGTCCACCTTCCACCCCATGAACAATGCAGTCACAGAAGCCAAGGCAACAGGCTTTGCAAGTAGGGGCGGTCAACCAACGGTTTTAAGAGCAGCAGCAAGTTTGAGGAGGAGATGTCAAGTGGATATTAAAATTGAAAGGCAATTTCTTCTAGAGTTAAGGAAAGTGGGCTCAGAATTCGGTGTGCAAGAAGATCAAGGATTAGGGTAGTAGAGGGTGAAGGTGAGGGAGTAAAGACAGTGGATATAAACTACTCCTTCGCTTCTCGGTAAATGGAAGGAACGAGGTGAGGTATACTGGAAATAGCGAGTTGACTGCGGGCTCTCTTCTCTACTTTTCTGAAATCTTGGAGCACCCGGAACACCTGATGTCTTCTCAGAGGGAATCCCCGGCCATTGGTCACCTTAGAGCCACGTGGCCTCATGATGAGGTTGGTCGGACCAGGCGCAGACAGCTGAGAGGAGCCAGCATTCCCTAAGCTAAGCAATGGCGAATGGGGTGGTTTGGTAGAAGAGCCCCGTCCAGCAGAGACCACGCGTACTGACTAACTGGTCAACCCACTCGTCCTCTGTGTCAAGAAGGTGCAACTCAGGGAGACTCGGGGAGCAGGAAAGGAGGAGGCAGAAGGAGCACGTCGTTACCAGTATCACTTGAGGAAAGAACCATGGGCATCTTCCCTGAAGAAGCAAGGCGTCTAGAACCTCAGAACTTCATATATTTTGAACAATGTCTCATTCTCTGCAGAGCCTCCTGAGAGTCTGTCTACCTTACTTGTCATTGTATCCTAATGGGAAAATAAATGATTTCAAAGAACCCAAGCACAATTCTGTCTCTTACCATCTGAAAGAATGTAACCAGCACCTGCTAAGTCTGAAAGGCGGAGTAAGGTGGAAGTGTTGGCATCCTTGCAAAAAGAAATTCTAGAAAATTCTCACAATACCAGATCCTTTAACAAAGAGTCTCCAGTGGGCATAGGCTCAATGGTCCCATCTTGAGAAAAAAGTGCAGAAAATTCGCACTGGGTCACCTGCTCTCTGGAATGGTATCCTTACCCTATGGAGTAGCTTAAGACTACAGGCAGCCTAAAAGTGCAACCTCAGTTCCTTGCAGTCTATAAAGATAAAAGGATGGATCTCTCCACCTTACAAAAGGGAAGATAAGTTAATGAAAATATTTGAGGGAGAAAAGAAATCAGAGAACTCTGGAATCGAAAGTTACCTTGGAGTTCGGAGCTCAATTGCCTTCCCCGAAAATTCAGATGTTCTAACTACTGGTACCTCAGAACGGGACTTTTAAAGAGGTGATTATGAAGTCATATGGGTGGGCCCTAGTCCAGTGTGGCTGGTGTCCTCACGAGAAGAGATTGGGACACAGACGTGCACACACAGGGAGGACCATGTGAGGATCCGGAGAGAAGACAAGCTAAGGAGAGAGGCTTCAGAAGAAACCAAACCAGCCCATGCCTAGATCTCGAGCTTCCAGCCTCTAGAACGAGGAGAGCATACGTTCTGTTGTTTAAGCCACCCCCTGGCAAGCCACCTGATCCAACTCACTCTTTCCTCCTGAAGAATCTGAGGTCCGGTGTCACACAGCTTGGGTCGGGGGCAGGTCCAGGCCCCAGGGGTTCTCCTTCTTGTCCCAGAGGACTTACACCAACCACACCCCTGAATCGGACTTGGATGCATTTCCAGAAAGGAGACAGGAAGATGATGAAAAGGGCAATGAGCAGAGTGGAAATCTACTCCGTCATCTGAAAGGAATGGGCGGGGAGATGATTTGATGGTTTGATAGCTTAAAATCCAGTGACTCTTGAGCTATCTTTTGCTGATGACTTGTTGTTCCGTATTCTTACTCCCATTCTTTGTTGCTAACTGGGAAAAACGATTGGTTGTAGGCATTCCAAAATGACTTCAGCATGATTTTTAAATACCTGGAATCATGTTGGACTAATGGATTCAAACGTAACCAAGGAGATCTTACTCTTTCATTTAATGTTTGCATCTCTGATTTGTTGACTGTCTTCCAAAACATTCTTTATTAAAAAAAAAAAAAACCTGGGACTGCTGGGGGATTCATGGTGGGAGAGTTTGATTTGTAATTCAATTTTATTTTAGTTTTAGTATCTGCTATTTTTTTTTTTTTTGTAAGCACGGGTACATTTTTAGTTTTATTTTTTTAATGTGAGGGCCTCAGAATGCTGACTGATTGTCTCCCTCCACCCAGTGTTGGTTTCAGATGACAGGCTTTTCAAAGCACAGCTCTGCGAGTTTTAGGGAAGCTCAAGATGCATTGTCTTGTCGCCTTCCTGTCCCCAGCAGCTCTTGTTGTTTCCACATCCCAGGCTGTTCTAAATCTCTAATTTCCCTCTTTTTTTTTTTAATTTAAATTTTTTTTTTACTTTGATTTCCTTCTTTGAGTGGCTGTCTCCCGTGTATTTTTATTTACAGACAAGGCAAAGAAAGCTTTTGAATCTGCATTGAAGCATGGCTACCTGAGCTTAAATTGTTGGAATCCCGGGATAATCCCAATGTTAAATGAGGGGGGAAATGCTTACAGGCTGCTCCTCAGAAAGCCCATCATTTTCCCCACACTTCTGTAGGTGAAATTCAAGTTTCGCACCTGTTTCCACTGATTGGTGTGACCGACACAGTGCCAGGCATGGTGCCGTGAGCCTGGTGGCTGGTGGCCTGGCCTGCCTGTCGCTGACACCGACATGTGAAGCTGAGACTGCTGATCAAGTCTGCCCCGACCGTCCGCGATTCTTCTGCTGGTGAAAATGCCCGGATCAGAACCTGGGGCGGGGACATGGAAACTGTGCTTTACATTCATTTTCATCACACAGAGAAGAAACAAAAACAGGCCCAATGCATATGGACCACTACAGGATGCAAAAGGTAGTGCTTCCTTAAAAACAGGATCCAAAACAAACATTCTGATCAAGGATTTGACGTTGCCATAAGGCAGTTCAACTGCCGAAAAAGGTGTATTAGGAAACAGAGTTCTGTTTTTAATCGGTGTTTTGTTTGTTCATTTGTTTTTAATAGACCTTAACAGTACCTTTTAAGGTCTTGCCCCTGAAAATTTTTTCTTAGTTGTGTGCCGTGTTCTGTGCTGTACTAAGTCACTTCAGTCGTGTCCAACTCTTTGAGACCCCATGGACTGTAGCCCACCAGGCTTCTCTGTCCATGGGATTCTCCAGGCAAGAATACTGGAGCAGGTTGCCATTTCCTTCTCTAGGGGGTCTTCCCAACCCAGGGATCGAACTCCTGTCTCTTAGGTATCCCACACTGGCAGGCAGATTCTTTGCGACTAGTGCTACCTGTGTGGTTACCAGCAAATGATATGTGAATTAATTAATATCAAGCCTTTCAAATTAGCTTTTTAAAGTGATAAACAAAATGCATTTTGTTCTAACTGAAAATAAAAACCCTTCATACTGAAATTTCTTTTAGAGTAACTAGATCAGATGCAAAACCTCTCTCTTCCACTTAATTCCTCCTTCATCTACTGCTTTCCCCAAAAGAAAGTGAAGTTATAAAGAAAGAAACAGTCTTCCTTGGATTTTGTTCACCACAGGCCTTTCAGGGAAGATGAGAAAAGGCTTGGTTGCTTCTATCTGCAATCCCTTAAACCTCCTTGGAGCTGTTTCATCATTGTGTGGCTCAACTATTTGGAACTCTGGAGAATTTTCAGGGAAAGAGAGCATAAGTGATAAATAGTTTGGAAATGAAGATCAAAAAGAAAGCATTGGGGGAACTGGGGATGTTTAGTCTAGAGAAGAGAAGGAGGAGAAGTCGTGCTTTTCCTGACTGGTGAAAAGGACGGGGACCGTTCTTTTACCCCAGAGCTGGGAAGAGCAAATGGATATAGGCAGATGCAAAGGATTTAACTTAACGTAATTTCTTTTGTTTTTGTTTTTTGAATAATAATGGAATGCTTAGGGACTCCTGAAATTATCATATAATGGTTTCAAAATGCTATTCCACACAGCAATCTGGAGATTAAGAATGTCACAGTATCCACCAAGGGGAGTAGAGAATTAATCTTATTCACATAACAGAGTCAGAAATACTTTCCATTGATAAGTGAAATAACAATGATGTTTACTTCCAACAGGAATTTAACATTCATAACACATTTGAATGGATTTTCCCTGGTGGCTCAGACAGTAAAGAATCTGTCTACAATGTGGGAGACCTGGGTTTGATCCCTGGGTGGGGAAGATCCCCTGGAGAAGGGGATGGCAACCCCCTCCAGTATTCTTGCCTGGAGAAACCAGTGGACAGAGGAGCCTGACGGGCTACAGTTCATATGGTTGCAAAGAGTCGGACATAACTAAAGCAACTTAGCACACACACGCACACATTTGAAGCTGTCTTTAAAATTTGTATCTGTCTAGCCCACCACCCTAAAGACCTAAGCACTGGTCTTTAGGAATTGGTAGGAACATATATGTTAGATTACACTTAAAGTGCCGAGTTTTCCATCCACTCTATCCATGCTGCACCAGTAGTGTACACCTGTTGTTGTTTAGTCGCTAAGTCACGTCCTACTCTTTGTGACCCCATGAACTGCAACACGCCAGGCTCCTCTGTCCTCCGCTATTTCACAGAGTTTGCTCAAGCTCATGTTCATTGAGTCAGTACTATCTAACCATCTCATCCTCTGCTGGCCCCTTCTTCTTTTGCCTTCAGTCTTTCCCAGCATCAGGGTCTTTTCCAATGAGTCGGCTCTTCGCATCACGTGGCCAAAGGATTGGAGCTTCAGCTTCAGCATCAGTCCTTCCAAAGAATATTCAGTTGCTTTCCTTTAGGATTGACTGGATTCAACTCCTTGCAGTCCAAGAGACTCTTGGGGATCTTTTCCAATACCACTATTCGAAAGCATCAGCCTTCTTTGTGGTCTAGCTATCACATCCATATATGACTACATGAAAAACCATAACTTTGACTATACTGACTTTGTCAGCAAAGTGATGTCTCTGCTTTTTAATATGCTAAGTTTGTCCTACCCACCAGTCCCCATATAACACACTTCCTTTTGTATTTTGGCCTGATTGTATATTGGGCTGATGATTCAATGGGATTTTTCCAGATTCACATCCTGCTCTTACTTGTGCGGTGGAAATCACGATTTGAGGGTACACTTTCTCTCTCACTTCCTCTCTGCCAGCCTTGCTGGCTGTCTTCTTGTGCCTCCCGTATGCCAGGGTGCTTTCCCTTCACCCCTGTGCTCAGCGGGCACCTTCATATTTGTCAGGCCTCCGTTTGTACATCACTGTTAGCCCCTGAGATCAGACCTTCCTGACGACTCTGCTCAAAGGACGTGCTCTCTCTCATCATCACCCCCGTCCATTCCCACTAAGGCCCTGTCTGCAGGCTGTAATTACAGGCTTGTCTGTCTCTCATTTGCTGTCACTCGTCTCCCACAAGAATGTGAGCCCTCCAAGAGTAGGGACTTGATCTGTCTTACTCATTCCTGCACCGCTGCTGTCCAGAAAAATGTCTAACCACGGTAGATGTTCAATAAGTATTTGTTGAGTGAATGAATCCGTTTTTAAGATTATTCAAGCCACTTGTTTCCCCTTGGTTGTCTTCCAGTGTACTCCTTGGTAAGGTATCTGACCATTAGAGGAAGAAACGTGTGTCATTTCCAGCTTCTGTTCAAAGAAGATGTGGAACTTTAATAATTAGAGGGAGGGCCTGGCTTTTAAGTCTTAGCTTTGCAGCTGTGTATCCCTTAATCAAAGATTCAGTTAGGAGAGCTGTCAGAGTTTCATGAGCAAATTTTAATTTTTCTATTTTCTGTCTGCTTTGTGAGTTTTATTTTATCTGAATTTGGAATGCGAAGTGCTATAGAAGAATTAGGGCTGCCCATATGTGATTTTCAATTATCAAAATTCTAAAAATGCTACAAAATTAACATTTTTGTTTATTTCAAGTACAGTGGTCTCAGGATTACATAACACTCACTCTTCTTAAGAATTGCAAAGTAAAGATGCTGATGTAAAACTCATTGCAACCTTGGGGTATGAACTTGTGTCTATAAAACACTGATGTAATGCTATGAGCTCATAATATAAATGGATGCTGAACCATCTGTGTTTTGTGATACACTGGATCATAAAAAAAATTTGTGTATAACTCTAAAGTGAAAAAGAAAACAAATTTTCAACTAACAGGTGTGTTGCTTCAAACATACAACTCAGCAATTCTAAATCCTGACTTGAAACAATGCCTGTGAAAGCAAAGAGTCAGGGGAAGATGTTACATTTGACACTCCTGAAAAACGTCAAAGAAGTGCCTCCAAAATGTATTAGAGAAATGGTAAATATAAGACGTTGCAAAGCAGGATAAAAGAGCCAATATAAAGTACTTCTTTACTGGAAGAAAAAGAAAGAAGAAGGAAGGACAAGGAGAGGAAGGCTGAGTGTGCTGAGGAGGGTCCATTCCTGAGCTGGTTGAAGCACTTGAGCTCAAACTCTTGGGCTGTGTAGTCAAGAGAACAATGGTCAGAATTCACCTATAGCACATCTTTATCCACATGTCTGTCGATGGACATGTAGGTTGTTGCCATGACCTTGCTACTATAAATAGTGCTGCTATGAACACAGGGGTGCTTGTATCTTTTTCAAATTAAAGTTCTGTCTGAATATATGCCCGGGAGTGGGATTGCCAGATGGTACGGCTATTTTAATAGAGATACAGGAATAATTCCAAGAGGCAGTTTGAAGGGAACAGAAACAGACATTTATCAAGGTGTTCCATACTTAATGCTTCCCTGCTGGCTCAGAGGGTAAAGCGTCTGCCTGGAATGCAGGAGACCCAGGTTTGATCCCTGGTTTGGGAAGATCCCCTGGAGTAGGAAATGGCAACCCACTCCAGTACCCTTGCCTGGAAAATCCCATGGACAGAGGAGCCTGGTAGGCTACAGTTCATGGGGTTGCAAAGAGTCAGACACGACTGAACGACTTCACTTTCACTTTTCACTTTCCATACTTTATATACATTACTTAATTCTCATGACCCTTCCAAAGAGGTGTTACTAATCCAATTTAGAGATAATTGATCAAGAGGGAGGGGTCATATGTATACCTATGGCTGATTCATGTTGATACTTGGCAGAAACCAACAAAATTCTATAAAGCAATTATCCTTCAATTAAAAAACAGGATAATTGAGTCTCAGTGACTTATTAAATATCTTACTCAAGGTCAGACAATAGAACTAGATCTGAGAACCAGCAGATTGGTTAGGTGGTGGACTAGGATGAGTCAAAGCATTTTCATTTGGCTTGTTTTATAAAAGTGTATTTGTACTTTTATTAATTTTTTTCCTCCTAAATCTGGGAACCTAACATTCATTTGTGTTTGATTGCATATCAAAGACATGGGCTGAATAGGTTAATGCCCAAAGCAAAGAGTGATGGCCAGATTTGTTTTAGTTTTGTTTCTTCATCCTTAAGACTAGCATTTGGTTTTAGTTGAGGGAAAGATGAGTTCCTGACAATAAACAGCAGTTTAATCAAGACTTATAATGAGGGCTCACCAGCTGGTTAAGGCAAGCAGCCTTCACTAGATTTGCCTGCTCTCAGCAAGTCACTCTGGGGAGCTGTGACTCTGGGCTGGAGGGGAGTCACAGAGCTGAGGTCCCTGCAAAGGGAAGCCACCTGCATGCATCCCCAGGAGTGTCCTGGTGCTGACTGCAGCCGCAGTCACCCACTTGGAGCATTTTGAAGCAGCCTCAAATAAGCTTGCAACATCAAAGTTAAAGAAGAAGGTGGGCTGAGAGTCAAGGCCACAGCACAAGTTTTAGATTTAGGTTTTAAAACCTGCAAAACTCTTATTTTTCTTCTTTATAAAGAAAAACAGAAGTTTGCAGTCTCCTTTCATTACCCACCGGTGCTTCTAAGCCATGAACTTTCCCCCACTTCGGAAACTTCTCTGGAAAATGCATTTCATGCTTGTCTACTTCAGTAAAAACCCTTGACTGAATTGTTACAAAACAGGAGACTTGGCCCAGGGAGTGTGAGAAATCTCCCGACGTGGCAAAGCCAGTTGGCATCCTTGAAGCTGTGTGTGCTCCGACCTCTGGTTTACCTGTCTTCTTGGACTGTGACCTTCTCCCAGCAGAAGGGGGGAGGGGGTTCTGACTGTTCCCGTGCCAGGGGGCCGCGAGGAGGCGGTCACAGCCCGTACGTCACCTTCTCAGACACACCGAAGGCTGTGTCTTAGGATGAGGGGGGCTGACCTGACTTTGGAGCTCAGAGCTCACCCATGCGTGAGACACAGTCTTCAGAGAATTCGGACAGCAAATCTCTCTGAAAGCCTCAACTTGGATTTTTGCTCTTATAAGGTTGTGCCTGCGTTGTTGGCAACCCACTCCAGCGTTCCTGCCTGGAGAATCCCATGGGCAGAGGAGCCTGGTGGGCTCCCGTCCAGGGAGTCAGGAGTCGCAGTCAGACACGACCGAAGCGACTTAGCCCAGAAAGCGCACACAGGGTGGCGACTGCGTCATCGTTACCTCTCGCTGCTCACGTGCTCTCACACAGACGTGACGAGCCTCCTCTGTCCCCGCTGGTACAGGCTTTTACCCGACAATCTTTAAGTAGATCTTTCGCCGCCAGTTTCCTGTTCTACAGCACTGGGGTTTCTGAACTTAACCTCTCTTCTCAAGTTCTCACCTGCTCTTTACCCCTTCACTCTCAGAAGATGATCCAAATTCTTCTTGCCTTAAGAAAAGGGAGTATTTTCAGTAAGTATTCATTGGGCATCTGCTATAAAGCAGGAATTATGCTGTTTGGGGAACATAAAGACTAGTAAGTCATGACCTCTACCCTGGAGGGGCTGATAGCTGGATGAGTGAAAGTCACTCAGTCATGTCCGACTCTGCGACCGTGGGGTCACAAAGAGTCGGACTTGACTGAGCAACTGAACTGAACTGATGTGGCACGTGGGATATTAGTTTCCTGACCAGGGATCAAACCCATGCCTCTTGCACTGGAAACTTGGAATCTTAGCCACTGAATCGCCAGGGAAGTGTCTCGCTGCCACTTTTTAAAATCAGACCCTGACTATTTCTTTTCTAGCCTGTTGGATAACCCTACTAATGAAGACTCTGCTTTCCACCTGTTTTTATTTCACTTTTTCTTCCATGTTCTTCCATGGCATTTCACAAATTACATTTCTAGAATACAGATTCTTTTTGGAAAAAAAATAATCATTCCTTAAAATAAAAATTGTTGATGATTTTCCACTGCCTGCACTAAAATTCCATTTTCTTACGTAGCTCTCAGGAACGGTGTGTCCTTGGCCCCCAGTTTTCTTTTCGAAACTCCCCTTCTTTCCTCCTCATTCCCCATAGATCATCTGATGTGGCTTCATGTGATCACAGCGTGCTGCCCTGCCTCCCCAAACTTGCCTTGAATTCTTACACCTCCCAGGACCTCCTGTGGTTTCTTCTCTACCTAGAAATGGCTTGTGAACTTGTTGGAATCATATTCATGCTTCTGAGCCCAGCTTAAGTGCCACCTTCTCTGCGAAGTCTTCCCAGACCTGTTCTCTCCTGGAAGGTCAATGGGTCTCCCTCTGTGTTCTCACGCCAGAGAAGTGAAAGTGAAGTCGCTCAGTCGTGCCCGACTCTTTGCGACCCCACAGACTGTAGCCTACCAGGCTCCTCTGTCCATGGGATTCTCTAGGCAAGAGTACTGGAGTGGGTTGCCATTTCCTTTTCCAGGGGATCTTCCCAACCCAGGTATTGAACCTGGGTCTCCCACATTGCAGGCAGATGCTTTGCATATGAGCCAGTGGGGAAGCCTATCTCTCTCTCTCTCTCTCCTCATACCAGGGTGGTTCCCAAACCTGGTTGTGCACTAGAATCAATTGAGAAGCTTTAAAAAGATCCTGAAGCCTCAGCCTTACCTCATACCTTACACCAGAATATATGAGGGAAAGTTCTGTGCATTCATAGTTTTTGAAATCTGATCTCAGGTGCTCAGAATTTGGTAAGTTCAGGTATTTATTCAAGATTCAATAATGCACACATTACTAACGGTCATCAGGAAGAACAAGATTCACTTTATTCTGGGTTAGCCTGGTTCTCGAACAAGGAATTACTTCCCTCATCAGTTAGATTGTCTCCAGGGTCTCTTTCCTTATCTCAGAAACTGAGGTTCTTTGAAAGACCAAAGAAGACAATGGATGAAGTGGCCTGCTGTGATATTCTCATCTTGGGAAAATTACAGAGGTACTTTAGAATAAAGTTGGGACGTCCCATTCCCTGTTCTGTGGTTGTAACATTTTAAATCTCCTCTCTCCCAGGCACATGTGTATGTCAGAATCTCTCCAGTTCTACCAAGTCCAACTGCCATCCTACCCATAGACAAGATTAAATAAATTGAAATGAAGTGTGCCTTGCACCACTAAACTGGGGTCTGAAGGTAAGTCTGCTGAATAAATTGTTAAAGATAGTATAATGTTTGTAAGTGAAATATGGTCAGTACTCACAGTGGATTTTTTTTATAGTTCAGATGGGAAGTATCGTGACAACTTAGTGTGTCTCAGAAAATCAAAAAGGTTCTCATTTGAGAACCAGAGCAATAAGTTTGCTATTACAGGATGGACTGGAAAGCAGCAAAGTAATAGAATTGCTTTCTTGGAGGTTTAAGTTCACTGAATAACATTTAACTGTGATCTGTAGGAGTTTTAAATTCTAGACCTCTTCCCTGTATCACCAAGCCCAGCTATTGTTCTGATCCTCAGGGATGTGAAGTGCTAACACATCTGTATGTTCCATGATTGGGTAGACCAGAGCTCTGCACTCCTCCCCACACACTCCTGCCCTTTGCAAGGATGCTCACACACCACACATGCATGTACATATACGTACGTCCACACCACCATGGCTGGTCTGGCCACAGCCCGGGTCTAGAAGAGACTCTGACATTTAAGGTTGCTGTTTTCTTTGGCTTTTAAATCATGATCTTACTGTGGAATCCAAAACTCAGACAAACATGATGTCAGTGAAAGTCACAGCAGGATCATTTGTGGAGGTTTGATATCTTTAAATTAAAGAAAACAAAAAACAGTGAGAGTGGGTCCTTAAGAATCAACATTTTATAACCCGAGTCATGCTCATGTTTTTGCTCCTTTGCTTAGAAAAAAAACAGTATCTCAGAGCTGACCCAAAACCTGGCTGGTGGTGCATGGCACGGTAGGAGGGGGCCCTGAGCACCAAGGAATAAGGAGGAGGATCCTCCTGCCCTTGGGGTCCAGGCGGAGGCTGAAGACCTGAGGTTCTGGAGGACGATCCTTCTCCTCACTCACACAGAAAACATGTCCATAAGAACAGTGTATCTAAAATATTTTTATTTAAAATTTTATTTTAAGGTTCACTGTTCTGAACCCTAAAAATGAGCAAAAGTGACTTCCCCTGCCACCAATCCCCCACTGGCAAAGCTGCCTCTTACCTGTCGAGGTTCAGTTGAATTCAGTGGTTCTCAACACGTGGTCCCCAGGCCAGCAGCAGCATTGATCCAGAACTTGTTAGAAAAACAAATTCTCTGGCCCCTCCCCAGACTTGGCGGCTCAGATGGTAAAGAATCCACCTGCAATGCAGCAGACCTGGGTTTGAGTTGGGAAGATTCCCTGGAGAGGGAATGGCAGCTCACTCCAGTATTCTTGCCTGAAGAATCCCATGGACAGAGGAACCTGGCAGGCTACAGTGCCTGGGGTCGCAAAGTCAGACATGACTGAGGGAGTAACGCTTTGACTTTCACCCCAGGTTGGCCGAATCAGAAACTCTGGGGGTAAGACCCAGAAATGGGTGCTTTGACTGGGTTTCTAGGTGATGCTGAGGCAGGCTCAAGTTGAGGACCACTGGTGTCAAACGATTCTCTCTATGAAGAACCAATGGGTTGAATCTAAGCCACCCATTCGGCACTGCTTACTGATAACACAGAAAAACCAATAGGGTCTCTAGAGTATTTGAGCCTTGTTTCTGACAGTTTTGTCATGTCAAAGAAAAGGGAGTAAGGCAGGGATGGAGAAAAACATGTTTTTCAGCCAAGTCCCATTGATGTAAAAAGTGAAAAGTTGAGTGTCACATAAAGGCACAAAAAATAAACCCACTTAGATTTTCCTTTTGTTACTTCCACTAAGAGATAGAACATGTTCAATTTGCTTTTTTTCCCAGCTAACTATGAAGAACAAAAGGCAAAGCCAGGGAAAATAGCTGTTTTCTGTTGTGGTTAATTAAAGGAGAGATACCAGACTCTACAGAAGAACTCATTTTATTGAAGGGCAGAGGCTTTCTCTGTACTTCTTTATGTACCTAGCGCACTAGAGGACGAGACGGTTGGATGGCATTACCGACTCTATGGACAGGAGTCTGAGCAAACTCCAGGAGGTAGGGAAGGACAGGGAAGCCTGGCGTGCTGCAGTCCATGGGGTCACAAAGAGTTGGACACGATTCAGTGACTGAACAAAACATATTCCTTAGTCTGAAATAGGTATCTAATAAATATTCATTAAAATTGAGGGGAAAGGCAAGTAGGAGCAAAGAAAAAGAAGTAAAAAGATAAAACTGGAAAAGCATCACAGGGAGAAATATAAACTTGAGAGACAAAGAAACATCGATAGGAGCAGGAAGATGCCAGGGAGAAGCCAAAGAAAGTGACAGAGGGAAAAAACAAAGTGGTGGTACCCTGAGAAACAGAGAACCAGCCTGACTTATCAGTCACACAAATCAGGCTCATGAACTTCAGAGGCAACGATCTAGCTGCTCAGGCATGCAGCTTTTTCCCCCTTTAAAAATTGCCTCTAAAACTCTTTGTCCCAGAAGGCTGGCCAAGTTTCAAGGACTAAGGAGCAGACTCTTAGGGACACAGCGTGCGTGCTAAGTCACTTCAGTCGTGTCTGACTCTGTGCAACCCCATGGACTGTAGCCCGCCAGGCTCCTCTGTCCATGGGATTCTCAGGCAAGAATACTGGAGTGAGTTGCCATGCCCTCCTCCAGGACCCTCCGACCCAGGGATCGAAAATGCAACTCCTGAGGCTTGTGCATTGGCAGGCGGGTTCTTTAGGTGGAATCCAGCACCACCTGGGATTTTTACCTAAAGAAGGAACACCTGCCATCAAGAAGAGATACTTGGATGTGAGCTGAGTGGATTATGAGATAGTGATCTCCCTGTCACAAGATATTCACGCCAAGGAGTCCAGGTAGCTGCAAGGAATACGACAGATGCTGTATCAGAAGGAGGGGGACTTCCCTGTTGGTCCAGTAGCTAAGACTCTGAGCTCCCCATGCAGGGGGCCCAGGTTTGATCCGTGATCAGGGATCTCACATGCCGCAACAAAGTTTCACAGACTGCATCGAAGATCAGAGATCCCATGTGCTACAACTAAGGCCCTGTGCAGCCGAATGAAAAAAATTTTTTTTCTTTAAAGAAGAAGGGGAAGGGAGAGGTTGATTCTTTCAAAATCTTCAGCTTTACTGAGCATATTTCTCAGAGTTCGACCTCACAGCTGTTGTTTCACAGATAGTAAGCGTGGGAAATATGGCTCAATGGACCAAAGCCTGTGAATTCTCAACTTGAACCAAAATTCACCTTCACCTCTTCACCAATCTACCCAATTTCACACTTGGTTTCATCTCCACAATGAGAATATGCCCTCACAGCAGATAGTGCAGATAACTGAGAAAAGCAGTTCTGAGAACTTTAAAAAAATGCAAATGCTCAGTAATTACCCTTTAAAATGTGAGAACAGCGCTTTAGAGCAGTAACTGAATAGTTCACTCATAAGCAGAGTTGGCCTCCGGGGGAAAACATGATCCGACTTAAGAGTTGGCAGGAGACCTGTACCCACTCCCAAGGAGGGACCTACTTATTTGAGAAAAGACGTCAGAAATCCTGAGCTACCACATGAAAACAGAGCTGGTGGCCACTTCTTAAAAGTCAGAGACGATGATCCAGCCCTGGACAACGGTAGTTTCCGAGGTTAGTTTTCCCCTTTGGGAAAGCACCAGTCCGTCCATACGACTTATCTGGATACTGGCCTTTCAGCTTCCCATCACAGGCAATAAACAAGAGAGAGCCATGAGGAAAGGCAATCTGCACTTCCGCTGTCATTAGATATTCCAGGTTCATGCCACTGTGGTGGTGGTGATTTAGCCACTCAGTTGTGTCCCACTCCTTGAGACCCTATGGACTGTGGCCCAGCAGGCTCCTCTGTCCAGGAGACTTCCAGGCCAGAGTACTGGAGTGGGTTGCCATTTCCCTCTCCAGGGGATCCTCCCTATCCAGGGATCGACCCAGCCACTCCTGCACTGGCAGACGGACTCTTTACCAACTAAGTCATTTTACAGTTGTTCAGACCCATAGAATGTACAGCAGCAAAGGTGAGCCCTAACGCGAACCTTGGCCTTGGGTGATGACGATGTGTCCGTGTAGGTTCATCAACCGCAACAGATGTAGCGCTCAGGCGGGGAGGTTGACTGGGTGAGTCTGTGCACGTGTAGCTTATGTGAGATGCTTCTGTATCTTCCCCTCAGTTTTGCTCTGAACCTTAAACTGCTCTAAAGTAATATAGTGAGAAACCACGTGAGGCATGTATTTGTTTCATATATGTGAGTAACGATGAAGTATGTCCACAAGGAGACCTGCACTATCTTTCCGTCTCTATGGAGAAGTTCCTTCTCTGCTGTCTGGAGTCTTCTCTTGAGGCTGGCAGGCCTGGATACATGTGCCTTTCACTGGCTCTCTTGGTGCCTCCCTGAGTATCTTCAAAGCAGAGAGTCTGGGGGCAATTTGAAGAAATCTTTCTGGGTGCAGGACTAGCCTACCAAGTATGACCATTCTTGAATCATCTGAGCTCACTGAAGAAGCAGTATCTTAGCTCCCACGCAAGTCTTGTTTAATCAGTAAAGCAGTGGATTTATAAACATTTTCAACCCATCAAATTGTTGCCCCATTAAAAATTCAAATCAAGGGAACAGACAAGACTCCGACGATAAGGCTGTCAAGACAGGATTACACAACGATGGCCTGGGGTGGGAGGCAGCACTTCCTGTGTCGACCCTGCAGGTTGACTTAGGATGAGTGCGCAAAGTCACAGTGTTCTGGAGCAAAGGGGATGGGGGTGCAGGTGCAGCCCATTAACATGCCCCTGCCTGGCATTTGGAGCCCATTTCCCACTTGAAGAAATATGGGGTTTATAGACATTATTTCCTTAAAGACTGACAACTAAGACAAGTAGGTATTATATTGCTCCCATTTCTAGGTGGGAAAACTGAAATCAAGAAGATAAAGCACTTGGTCAGTGTTACCAGGGGATTTCCAGGTGGCTCAATGGTAAAGAATCTGCCTGCCAATGCAGGAGATGAGGGTTCGATCCCTGGGTCAGGAAGATCCCCTGGAGAGGGAAATGGCAACCCACTCCAGTATTCTTGCCTGGGAAATCCCATGGACAGAGGAGCCTGGTGGGCTACAGTCCATGAGGTTGCAGAGTCAGACATGACTCAGTGACTAAACCATAACATCAACATTACCAGACAGTTGATGGGAGAGCTAGGATTCAAAGCTGTGTTCAATTATAAAACCAGAGTATTTTCTATCTCAAGTTGTTGCATCATTTTTTAGATACCAGTTTGGAGTTCTAACATGCCTTAATTCATTATGTGTATGTTGCATGCTAAGTTGCTTCAGTTCATTCAGTCACTCGGTCATGCCCGACTCTTTGTGACCCCATGGACTGCAGCACGCCAGGTCTCCCTGTCCATCACCAACTCCCAGAGCTTGCTCAAACTCATGTCCATCAAGTCGGTGATGCCATCCAACCATCTCATCCTCTGTCATCCCCTTCTTCTCCCGCCTTCAATCTTTCCCAGCATCAGGGTCTTTTCCAGTGACTCAGTTCTTCACATCAGGTGGCCAAAGGATTAAAGTTTCAGCTTCAGCAATCAGTCCTTCCAATGAATATTTAGGACTGATTTCCTTTAGGATGGACTGGTTGGATCTCCTTGCAGTCCAAGGGACTCTCAAGAGTCTTCTCCAACACCACAGTTCAAAAGCATCAGTTCTTCAGCACTCAACTTTCTTTATAGTCCAACTCTCACATCCATACATGACTACTGGAAAAACCATAGCTTTGACTAGATGGACCTTTGTTGGCAAAGTAATGTCTCTGCTTTTTAATATGCTGTCTAGGTTGGTCATAGCTTTTATTCCAAGGAGCAAGCATCTTTTAATTTCATGGCTGCTGTCACTAGCTGCAGTGATTTTGGAGCCCCCCAAATAAAGTCTGTCACTGTTTCCATTGTTTCCCCATCTATTTGCCATGAAGTGATGGGACGGTATGCCATGATCTTAGTTTTATGAATGTTGAGTTTTAAGCCACCTTTTTCACTCTCCTCTTTCACTTTCATCAAGAGGCTCTTTAGTTCTTCTTCACTTTCTGCCACAAGGGTGTTGTCATCTGCAGATCTGAGGTTACGGATGTTTCAACCAGCAATCTTGATTCCAGCTTGTGCTTCATCCAGCCCAGCATTTTGCATGATGTACTCTGCATGTAAGTTAAATAAGCAGGGTTATTTAATTTGCTTCAGTCTTGTCCAGTTCTTTGTGACCCAATGGACTATAGCCCACCCACCAGACTCCTCTGTCCATGGGCTTCTCCAAGCAAGAATACCAGAGGGGGTTGCCATGCCTTCCCAACCCAGGGATCAAACCCATGTCTCTTATTTCTCCTGCATTGGCATGGTGGTTCTTTACCACTAGTGCCACCTAGGAAGCCCTCCTTCTTTCATTGCTGGTTGTCAAAAAATATTTATTATAGGCATACACCTACACACACCTATTCATATATTGGAAAGAATGAGATACATGTCATGTGATGGTAAAATGCATGAATTCTAGAGTAAAACTGCTGGTGTTCAAATACCTTGACTAGCTGTGTACTTTGGGCCAGGTGCTTTGCCACTTTCTGACTCATTTCCTGCTTGTACAATAGGTATACTCATAATGTAATAGTTGAGAATGTTGTTTGGAACATTTTAGGCACTTTGCAAGAATTAGCCAATACTGTTGCACCAATAAAGGTAGAACTCTTGAGTAATATTTCTCACTCAGTGCCTGTTGGCTGGAACAATGAACGTTTAGTGCTAAGCAGACAGAGATTAAAACTGAGATAGACTTATAGACCAATTAACTTCTTTTCTGCTCCATGCTCGTAGATTTCCCAAGCCCCCCTCAGCTATATCAGTGAGGATAGTGGGCCAAAAGGGCTTCCTGAAATGAACCAATTTTACACTCTCCACAAAGCACCACTTCCTGAGGATCAGACATAACCCTCCATTCATAAGCTCATCACGAAAGGGAATCTGAGCCTTTCCTGTTGTAATTAGAAATGCCGATTCCATACACCTATGTTTATAGCAGCATTATTCACAACAGCCAAAAGAAGCAATCCAAGTGTTCAGGCAGATCAGTGGATGATCAAAATGTGGTATATGCATAAATGGAATACTATTCAGTCTTTAAAAGGAAAGAAATTCTAAGACATGCTATATAACATAGACAGACCTTGAGGACGTGATGCTAAGTGAAATAAGCCATTCACAAAAGGACAAAGGCTGTATGATTCCACTTATGTAAGATACCTAGAGGAGTCACCTTCAGAGACAGAACATAGAATGGTGGTTTCCACTGCTGGGGGAGACAGGAAATGGGAGTTATTGTTTAATGAGTACAGAGTTTCAGTTTTGCAAAATAAAGAGAGTTCTGGGGACTGCTTGCATAGCATTGTGAGTGTACTTAAAACGACTGAACTTAAAAGTGATATAAAAGTGTACTTAAAAGTGATTAAGATGGTGAATCTTATGTTACCCATATTTTGCCACATTTAAAACATTTTTTTAAAATACTGATTCCAATCAAAACCCTACAGCTACCGTGGTGGCCACCAGTTGGGGAAGGGTGCTCCGTTGTTACTGATCTGTAAGACCCGATGAAATTGTTAATGCTTTTTCCTGTCAGCAGCCAATCTCACTGATAGGCTGCAGCTGCTGTCTGTGCATTCCAGTCCAAACAAGAGTCTGGGCCACCCCCTCCTGGCCTTTGATTCTTTCCTAGGGGAGCTACAAATATGACTCTTAAGTTAAAAGGTATGTGTGGGGAACATGCATGCCTGTATCCCTAGGTGGTCACCCTGTTGAACCCCTACACATATGGGAGAGTAGGCCGGTACTAAAAGAGTCCATCCAGGCCAGCCGTGTTGGACCACACAGTTGTCAGATGTAATGTCTGTGTTTCTGATGCCATCGTTGGAGCTCTAGGTAACACCCCAGGGTCTCTGGGGTTGCCCTCTGGGCTTCCCTGGTGGCCAGTTAGTAAAGAATCTGCCTGCAGTGCCAGAGACCTGGGTTCGACCCCCTGGGACAGGAAGATCCCCTGGAGAAGGGAATGGCAACCCGCTCCAGTATTCTTGCCTGGAGAACCCCATGGACAGAGGCGCCTGGTGGGTAGTCCACGGCTATAGTCCTGGTGGGCTGTAGTCCGCAAAGAGTCGGACACGGCTGAGAGACTCACACTTCTCACACTCTGAATGAATGTCAGGTCTGCACAGGGGCCTGTTTCCCCACAAGCAGGGAATCCTTGAGTCTCTTCGTAATTGGGACCACTTAGATTTCTGTGACCAGTGGTTTCCATTTGAGTCTTTTAGATTAGACTTGCTGCTTATAGATTCTTTTAAAATGTGTTAGAATTTCACAAGTATGTGTGAATCACATATCTTTTATTTTTCCTGGTTGGAAAGGAGGAGGGCAAAGGACAAACATTTCGTTACAAACAAGAACTACTTTCAGGACCAGCATCCTGATTAACTAACAGATGATTATCCTTCATAACAGCAGCATGGTATAAAGAAGATTTCATTTATTTTATTCATAATTATAATAAATTCTCTGTGCTTCCTTTTCTGATTGCTTACACACTTCCTCAGGTATGTTAGCGTGTATGAGACAAAGTGTGTGTGTGGTATATCATGTGGCATCCTAAAATTTGAAACAAGGGTGGCTCACATTTCTGAAAGACCAGAGACTTTGCTTCTGAGACCTCTGACACCTACTCCTGCAAGCTTATGTCAAAAAGTCAGCTGTCAAATAGCTTATAGAAAATAGGCTTTATAGAACATAAAAAGCAACCTGACAGTGTTTTACCGTGAATGTCTCTTGATTCAAGCTCTCTTGAGAAATAGAGGCCAAGGGCCACCTGTTACTGGAAAGAGACCGGTTGACCTCTGACCAGGCTGCTGCTGGGGAGGTCTGGCCACATCTGTGAGTTCCATCAATGTCTGCCTTCCTTGGCCCATTAAGAGACTGGGGCAGAACTCAGTTAAGGAGGAGAGGCTGCTTTCACAAGTCTGAGATGAAAGAGCCGCTGGGATCCAATGGTGATAACAAGGACTGATTCTCTTCTGCGCAGTCCTAAGAGCTGACATGACCTTGGCCTTCCGAAATGTTGCTCCCAGAATACCAACCTGTCAGGACCCTGGAGAGAAACCGCCACAAATGGTGAGACCACTGGCTGTGATCCGTGGGTCTTGGTGATAAAAGCAAAGTGATTCTTCTTCTCTCAGCCCCCAGACTCTTAGGTACAGTAGGACGCTGTCAAGACTGAAACTGTGTCCTAAGAGAACTTGGCTGGCCTGACTCGGAAGCCCAAGCTGACCTCGACAGGAACTGTCTTTGCAGGGATCATAGACTCCTGAAGGAAGGGGGAACAAGAGCTTTAAACCAAGTTTGCCTTTTGCATTCCATCAGAAACAGGTGTTTGCTTTGCTGGAAGAGAGAGTTCACAGAGGGATTTCATGCATAGCTAAGAGCAATGGTGGGATTTTTTGGCTGTCGTAGCTGGGATCGACTTACATCATCAGGGCATTGTCACTCCAATGACTTTCTACAAATATTAAACGTGGGTGTGTGTGTGTGTGTGTGTGTGTGTGTGTGTATGTGTGTGTGCACCTGTGTGTACACCATACCTGAATCTGGTCAAACCAGCAGCCACCATTTCTCCAGCATTCTTGGGTATATTTCCAATATAAGGGCAGTTCTCTTATCCTCTGGTGATAGTAACCCAAGTTACTTTATTCACAACATCTCCTTTGATTTTCATCACAATGCTGTGAGGTAGGCATTATGTCTCCATTGTATAGATGGGAAAACTGATGCTTAGGGAGGTTGCGGAACATGCTAAGGGGACATAACCAGAAAGTGGCAAAGATGGGATTTGATTTTGATTTTGCCCTCGATCCTGCTCCCAGAGACCCCACAGGATACGTAGCACGTGTTGCACGTTGTATTAACTGCACAGAGTCGGGACAGGTTCCCGGTTGACCATCTGCAAAGCCCGTTCACGCATCTTCCTCTCCTCGGCCGAGCTGACCCACAAGTACCAAGTGTGGCAGGGCTCCCCTGCCACCTCGCCGAGGGTCCCTCTGCTTCTGCTGCTTTCAGCCTTCTCCAAGACTAACATCTGACCTATCTTTTCTCCATGACCTGGATGGTCAACTCTCCCAACAGCGTGTCCTGAGTGATAGAATCGGGTGACATGTCCTCGCCCATCTTTCCTAGTAGAATGACTATCCGTCTATGGACTTCTGAAGAGGCACCATTTATGCAGCCATAACTAACTGCGCAGTCTTCTGTTTAACCAGGGTTCCAAGACATCAGATCCTCTTGACAGCTGCATAGAAGTAGGAAAAAGTCAGTTTAGCTGTTGATCATCAACTTACTCTTTCTATTCTCTCCCAGATTTCTTTATCCTTTCTCTTCTGGCTCTTCAGCTGTCTGCATTCTTTAAGAAACTGCACTGTGTTGCTCTGTTCAAGATGATAGATAGGTAGGTAGACAGACAGATGGGTGAGTGGATGGGAAGATAGGTAGATATATGATTGATAGATAGACAGACAGATAGAACATAGAGAGGATCTAGACAGGTAGACCAGAGTATGGGTATGTACTGTATGTGTATGTATATTATTGATTTGGTTCCCCAGAAGCAGACCCTGAGATAAGTGTCCACGTGCATCTAGGAAACGCTAGTGTGAGAATGAAGACATGTGAAACAGAAAGAGAAGAACACTAAAGGACAATAATCAGGCAACTTCCTATTGAAGGCAAGTGGCACTTGATTTCTCTGGGAACTTTGGGAGACTCTAAGACTTCCAACTCAAAGTGAGTTGTCCCCAGTCTCTCAAACTCCACCCCAAATCTACAGAATCAGAACATGAACTTTTAACAATATCCCCTAGTGGTAGAGTTTCTAGAGCACTGGAGCAGAATATGCCTCAAATTTAAACTAACAAAGGGGCAGGGGAGTTGTGAGATGTATCCCTCCACTCTTCCATTTGACGTGGGTTGTGGGCAATTTCTGAGGATTTTCCTTCTCTGTCATTTCTGGCTTAGCCTTTGTATTGTTGGAATGATCAGACTCCAGTGGCCAGAAAGAAAGTCCTCAGACAGAGAATTAAATGTATTAGCAGTAAGCAGTCCTTGGCACATATAGTTATTACTAGTTCAGCTATGATTCAGATGTATATAAATGTGATATTAAAGTTGAGATTGAATTACAATAATAACAACTTCCACGACTGTAATACCGATTCGATGTTAATGATGCATTAGGTAGATCGAAGTCAGCAAGATTACATCTGGGCTTTTATTTTAAATAAAGCAGTTAATTTACCCAGCAGAGAAATAACATTATCACAATTAACTTTAGAAGCACTAAAATAAATCCGTATTATTTTTTTTCTCAGTTATTTCAGGCTTTCTCAAGTAGGCCATGAGTGAGGTCAAGAAATGGGCTCCATATTTCATTTACTTTCCTAATATTAACCCCCAGGAGGGGCTGGGAGGCAGGCAACTAGTGTTCTTCATTATAGTATCAAACAGTGCACCACACATATTCTGGAATATGTTCAAGACATGAAATTATGGTGGAAAAAAAAAAGACTTGACTTCTATTATAACGTTAAACACGGTAAAGACATTTGGATGACATCCAGAAAAATCCATCACTGCTCCCAGACACAATAAAGTAACTATAATAAAGTGATTTCAAGGAAAATGTTAGTTATCTTACCCATCACTTGCATTTTAAGGGGGTATTAGGGTATTTCATATCACACAAGGAAAAACTAAAAAAAAAAAAAATCAAGATGCATTGAAAGTTTCTAAATCAGCTTGGAAAAAATTAGGATAATAACCTCTTATTAATTCAAGCTGTGGTGTTGGAGAAGACTCATGAGAGTCTCTTGGACTGCAAGGAGATCCAGCCAATCTATCCTAAAGGAAATCAATCCTGAATATTCATTGGAAGGACTGACACTCAAGCTGAAACTCCAATACTTTGGCCACCTGATACGAAGAACTGACTCATTGAAAAAGACCCTAATGCTGGGAAAGATTGAAGGCAGGGGGAGAAGGGGACCACAGAGGATGAGATGGTTGGATGGCATCACCGAGTCAGTGGACATGAGTTTGAGCAAACTCCAGGAGATGGTGATGGACAGGGAGGCCTAGTGTGCTTTTGTCCATGGGGTCACAAAGAGTCAGACACAACTGAGCAACTGAACAACAACAATTAATACAAACAACGGACTTAAACAAAAGTCCTAAGCAAGGTTTCTGTGTTTAAATAATAGTTACAAAAAGGTATGAATCCAAAATTCTGTATCTCATAGGATGTATTCATTATGAGCTCCAATTACAAGCTTAACATGAACTTAAACTTTACAACAAAAATGAATGCGCAGCATGTCCTGTTCTACATTTTTTGCTCAGTATGACTCCAAATGAATTTTAATATACTATAAAATTAAACTCATTATTTATTAACCGAGTACCGAAATAGAAAAAAACCTTTCATTTAGAAAATGAAAAGTTGATGTACAGAGTATATTCTTAAGTAATGAAACCCTACAGAATATATTCTTATACCTCCTTCTCTCCTCTGTCTCCTTTCTTTCTGCCCTTTATCTAGCAGCAACACCAATTTTTTATCTAATAAGTCTCTCTTGAATCCACCGAGCGTGTAATTTTCTGTGTACTTCCTCGCAATACAAAAAAAAACTGCCTTTTTTAGAATAAAGTCTAGTGAAATTCTGCTTTTGCTGAATTCTTTCTCTTTATGAGCAGTTCCTGCTCTGTCCGGCCAAGACACTGAGGAAGACATCAGTGGCTTTAAATCATGTATTTATTTATAGTGTGGTTGACAGACTCACTGGTGTTAGAAAGAAATGTTCTGCCAAATTTGACAATTCACTCCTTACTCTAATCCAAATTTCAGTTTAAAAAAAAAATCCACAGTGTGGAATGTCCATTTGGATTGAGGAGGAGGGTATTTTCTTCAAAGAAATAAAATGATTTCCCTTTCCCCAAAGTCTGTGTAGGAAACAGCTTATAGAGGGGTTGAGATGAGTCTGCTGGGGGTAGACTGGGCTTGCTCACCAGCGAAGGACTCACTTCTGAGACCAGAGTTAGGAAGAGTGCCCACTGGAATGGGTCTTTGGGGTGCGAACAGATGTTCGAACGCCAAAGGTCCAAAGCTAAATGGGTATGTATCAAACACTAACTGGGTTCTGAACCAGTCCTGTCTAATAGAGATGTAATGAGAGCTACAAAAGTGGTTGTAAGTGGTCTGTAGCCTCATTAAAATAGTAGAAAAAGGAGCTTCCCTCCTGGCGCAGTGGTTAAGACTCCATGCTCCCAATGCAGGGAGCCCGGGTTTGATCCCTGGTTGAGCTTCTCTGATGGTTTAGATGGTAAAGGATCTGCCTGCAGTGTGAGGGACCTGGGTTCAGTGCCTGGGCTGGGAAGACCCCCTGGAGGAGGGCCTGGCAACCCACTCCAGTATTCTTGCCTGGAGAATCCCCATGGACAGAGGAGCCTGGCGGGCTACAGTCCACAGGGTCGCAAAGAGTCAGACAAGACTGAGTGACTAAACACACTGGGAACTAGGTCCCACATGCCAAAACTAAGAGTTGGCTAAAGATAATACAGATTACAGACTAAGACCTAACACATATTAAAAAAAAAAAAAGAAACCAATTTCATTTAAATAGTATATTTTAAACCCAATATGTTCAAAATGCTATCATTCTTAACATGGATGAGATGTGTTTTTTTCATACTAAGTCTTCAAAGTCAAGTGCGAGTGTTGTCCTCACAGCACATTTCAAGGGCCCCGAAGCCACTTGTCACTAGTTGCCACTGTGCTGGCCAGCCCAAGTCCAAACAATTCTAAAATACTTACAGAATCTCTGAGAGCCAGACCAGAAGGACTAGCTGAAATCATAAAGCCATACTGCGTTCTTATTATGCGCTCTGACCTCTTTCATTTATGCTTAGAACTCTGGCAACCTGAGAGACTTTTCCTGCACTGCAGGCAGATCCTTTCCCATCTGAGCCACCAGAGATGCCCATTATTTTGTCATCCAACTCGATTTCACATAAACACATGTTATGAGCGGCATACCCTCCCCTCCACATATAACCCGGCAGTATCTTATCCTGTAACCCCTGGGAATCTCTTTAAATTAGGAAAGTACTTTAATTCTGACTGGCTTTTTAGTACAAAAAGCAGTGTTGGTACATTTTGTTTAAAAGTGTGATCTGCCTAAGGTACAGAAAAAATGTGATCTGCACTTATTTCAAAGCTTCATCTAGGTTTTGTGTGGCCAGAGCAAGGACTTCAAAAAGCAAATAGTTCTGTTACTTGAAAAAGCGATAAATGTTAGGGCTCATTTTTAATGTGTCGGGGGCCTCTGGTCAAGTTGTAGAATAAAGGAGACAAAGGCCAGCCTGCCACTTCAGTGCATCATAATGTATGTCACCATGGCCTTGGGGAGCAGTCTGAGCACACTTTGCTGTAATTAGAAAAATGTTTCTCATCCTTAACATGGATCTTGATTGTGGTATTTCTGACACTTAATGTGTCTCCTGAGACAAGAGTTACTTCTGAGATGACTCAGAAATTATAAGGCATGTTTGCATATTATACTACCGGGGAAATCTCAAAGAGCACTGAACTTGGAGAGCCAAAATTTATCCTGGACTGTCTTCAGGAAACCCCCTACCTCCCAACGGGAGTCTGGCCTAACTTGAGAAATGTCTTGCTGCAAGACTTGTCCTAGGAATCGCACTGCTTGAGTGTAGACATGAGTAGGGAGGGAATTCTAGGACATAACTGCCTCCAGTGAGGAGGGACAGGTTTCTCCAAGGGTCAGTGAAGAGTCACACCCTACTGCTTTGAAGAAGGAAGCCCATCTCACAGAGAGGTAAAACCCAAGGATCAGGAGCCAACGCCGAGCACACCGTGTGTCTGGGAAAGGTCTAACTTTCTGAGTGATTTGCTCATGAACTATTGCGAGAGTCTTTTGAAGGTCACACTGTTAATTTCCCCTCCTCTATTCCTTTGTAGCTTTCCTTTGTCTTGAATTTTAATTTTTTAAATTGATTTATTTTTTCTATTTTTGGCTGCATTGGGTCTTCTTTGCTCTGCACGCGCTTTCCTCTAGTTGCAGCAAGCAGGGGCTACTCTCCAGTGATGGTGTGTGGGCTTTTCGTTGCAGTGACTTCTCTTGTTGTGGAGCATGGGCTCTAGAGCACTTGGGCTTTAGTAGTTGAGGCACACAGGCTCGGCAGTTGTGGGTCAAAGGCTCTGGAGCATGGACTCAGCAGTTCTGACACGCAGGCTTAATTGCTCTGTGGCGCGTGGAATCTTCCTGGACCAGGCATCGAACCCTGCACTGGCAGATGGATTCTTATCCACTGAGCCACCAGGGAAGTCCCTCTTTTACAGCTTTGCAGTAAAAGTTTTGTGTGATGGAATCAAAGCAGAACTAGCTATATAATTGCAGGGCAAGTGCAAAATGAAAAGGCAGGAACCCTTGTTCAAAAATTAACAAGAACTCCAACAGACTGTGGTATACACTTATAATGGAATATCATTCAGTCTCAAAAATGAAGGAAATTCTGACACACGGTCAGTAGCAAGCAGCAGAATACTAAAGACAAAAGAAAATTTTTAAAGCAATCAGAATTGAAAATTAAATTACTTACAAAGGACCAATAATTAGACTAGCAAGACTCTTATTAGCCATTAGTAAAACCTCCAAAACAAGAGCAAAATGACTTTATGTATTGGGAGAATATAGTTGTCAACCTGGAAGGTTCTCTCTAGCTAAATTATTATCAAGATTAAAGGTGAAGTAAAGGCAAGTTCAAACAAATTGAGGCTGAGAAAGTTTATAACTCAGGGTCTTTCCGTCACTGAAAAAAACTACTAAAGGATGTGCGTCAGTAGGAAGAAAAGCAAAGGCAGGAGGAAGGACTGACCCACAAGTTTGTAGTTTCTCATTCTGTCCCTGTAACTTTTCATATTTTCTATTTCTCTTTTTCTCTGTGCTGCATACTGAATAACTTCTTCAAACTTTTCTAGTTTTTAAGACACTGATCCTGATGAGAAACAAATAAGTCCTCTAATTACTCAAGCTTGCTGCTTTTCATTTGCAATCTATGACTAGGAGACGAAACACACATGGAGCCTACTGGTCTCCTTGAGTTGAGAAGAGGGAGCGGAGAATCTCAGAAGAGCGGGACAAGTGGAGTTCACAGGACAGAATCCTGAAGAGAGCAGAGCTGTACAGAAAGAAGACCCCAGAGACTGGCAGAAGGGTCTCCGTCAGGAATCAGCTGAGTCATCATCAGTGTGTGTGTGTGAGGAAACTACCCGAAACGAGAGAAAGAACCACCCAAAGTGATTAGAGGGAACAGTACCCGAGCTTACACAGGAATAGCACGCATTCATTTGTTGTTGGACACTTAGGTGTTTTCCATATCTTATCTATTATAAACATTGCTACAGTGAACATTCAGAAAACTAAGATCATGGCATCCGGCCCCATCACTTCATGGTAAATAAATGGGAAAACAATGGAAACAGTGCCAGACTTTATTTTGGGGGGCTCCAAAATCACTGCAGCTAGTGACTGCAGCCATGAAATTAAAAGACGCTTGCTCCTTGGAATAAAAGCTATGACCAACCTAGACAGCATATTAAAAAGCAGAAACATTCCTTTGCCAACAAACATCCTTCCAGTCAAAGCTATGGTTTTTCCAGTAGTCATGTATGGATGTGAGAGTTGGACTATAAAGAAGTCTGAGTGCCAAAGAATTGATGCTTTTTAACTGTGGTGTTGGAGAAGACTCTTGAGAGTTCCTTAGACTGCAAGGAGCTCCAACCAGTCCATCCTAAAGTAGATCAGTCCTGAATATTCATTGGAAGGACTCATGATAAAGCTGAAACTCCAATCCTTTGGCCACCTGATAGGAAGAACTGACTCACTGGAAAAGATCCTGATGCTCAGAAAGATTGAAGGCAGGAGGAGAAGGAGACAACAGAGGATGAGATGGTTGAATGGCATCACTGAGTCGCTGGACATGAGTTTGAGTAAGTTCCAGGAGTTGGTGAGGGACAGGGAGGCCTGGCGTGCTGCAGTCCATGGAGTCACAAATAGTTGGACACAATTGAATGGCTGAACTGAACTGAACAATGGAAACAGGGGTATGTATGGGCTTCCCTGGTGGCTCAGCTGGTAAAGAATCTGCCTGCAGTGTGCGAGACCTGGCTTTGATCCCTGGTTGGGAAGATCCTCTGAAGGAGGACATGGGAACCCACTCTAGTTTTCTTGCCTGGAGAATCCCATGGACAGAGGATCCTGGAGGGTTGCAAAGAGTCAGGTACCGCTGACCGACTAAACACAGCACACACATACCTTCTCAAACCAGTATTTTCATTTTCTGTGAATGAAGACCCGGAAGTGGAATTGCTGGATCACAGGTTCGTTCCATTCTTAGTTTTCTGAGGGACCCTCACACTGTTGTCTTTAGTGGCTGCGCCGAGTTATGTCCCACCAACAGTGCACAGGGGTTCCTTTCCCCTGCAGCCTCACCAACCCCTGTTATTTCTTGTCTTTTGATAATAGCCCTTCTGTTAAGTATGAGATAATATCTCACTGTGGTTCTGATTTGCCTTTACATAATGATTAGTGATGTTGATCACCTTTTCATGTACCTGTTGGCCATCTGTATGCCTTCGGTGGGAAAATGTCTGTTCAGATCCTCTGCCCATTTCAGAAGATGAATTTCTTTCTTTATTTGGCTGCGCCGGGTCTTAGTTGTGGTATGTGGGTTCAGAGCTCGCAGGCGCAGCAGTTGCCGTGCGTGGGCTCAGTTGCCCCACAGCGCGTGGGGTCTTACCCCCCAACCAGGGGCTGAAACTGCATCCCCTGCTTTGGAAGGTGGATTCTTAACCACTGGACCACCAGGAAGTCCCTGCCCAGTTTTTAATTGGTTTTCTTGTTTGTTTGGGGTTTCTTTGCTACTGAATTGTGCATTTCGGATATTAGCTCCTTAGCAGATACATGATTTGCAAATATTTTCTCACATTTAGCAGGTTGTCTTTTCACTTTGTTGTTGGTTTCCTTTTCTGTGCAGAAGCTTTTTAGTTTGATGTAGTCTCATTTGCTTATTTCTACTTTTATTTCCTTTGCTTTTCGTGCCAAACCCAAAAAGCCATCACCAGGACTAATGCCGAAGAGCTTATCACCTGTTTTCTTCTAGGAATTTTTGTTTCAGGTCTTACATTCATGTCTTTAATCCATTTTGAGTTAACTTCTGAGCATGGTGTAAGATAGGGGCCCACTTTCATTCTTTAGCTGTCCAGTTTTCCCAGCACCATTTATTGAATATCCAACTGCTTCTTCAAAAGACTTGAAGCAGCTAGGAGTAACCTAGAAATATAGCCAAAGATTTATTACCTGACATATGTATTTTATACCCTTGTGTACGTTCCTAATTTTCCTTCAATCAGAGGGAGATTATTGAGTGACTTACACGCTACAGTACTAAATAATGAGGAAAGAAACCGTAGATCTTGTATATGGTTTCCACTGTCTAGACTTGCTTATTTTAGATCCATCTAACGCATGAAGGATAATGGGACCTTTTCCAAGACTGGGAAGAGCAACACGTAAGTGGAGCTGACGTCATAGTCCTTCTCATGTTAGGAAATTTCCCATCATTGTTCCAAGAAAGCAAACACTTGGGAACCACACTACAGGAAATGAATGGTTTCACATAAACGGTCATTTGCGCTGCCGTCTGCGGTGTCATAAAATGTTTTATAATGATGGCCTCTCCTGCTCAGACTCATCCCTTCTTGAGGAAAGTTTGATTCTTTCTAGAGAATGAATTGGTGACTGGGGATTTACATTTTCTTTTGGAGAGAAATTTCTCTCCATGTTTGTGAAAAGTTATACTAACAATAACTGATGCTGAACGTTAGGCATTAGGTTGATGTTTCCAGTGCATTACTGCTTTTGGTAGGAATCAAGAAGGTCTTGTATGTTCTTTCCATCCAATGAGGCTATAGGTGCTTCTGTTATCACCCAAAAGTATCCAAATAACCTACCAGGAGCAGTGACATGTGGATCACTGACTCTGCATTCAACTGGATGCCCCCGTTACATGTTTGAATTCCACAGCCTCTCAGGTGACCACCTGGATGGCTAAAAACAGCCAGGAATTCCTAACTGACCCGGAGTTTAGTGTCCTGGCCATGCCTGAGGGTCAAGAATTCAGGACATGGGGTTCCAACACAGTGCGTTGCACCACAGAGAACACAGCTGAGCAACCCCATGGATGGCCTGAAGCCATCCGTTGATTTATGGCCGAGAATGCGTTTCTGTTTCTCGTGACAGAAAAGCAACTCTGAGACCCATTCTGGTTGAGCACGGTAGCTGTTCTGATCAGAGCAGCCACCGGAAATTGAGTTGGTTTGGTTAATTCCCTGCTATACCATACCTGTGGGGCTTCCCTGGTGGTGCAGTACTGAAGAATCTGCCTGCAGTGCAGGAGGCGCGTGTTCAATCCTGGGTCAGTCAGATCCCCTGCAGAAGGAAATGGCAACCCACTCCAGTACTCTTGCCTGGAAAACTCCATGGACAGGGAGCCTGGCGAGCAACAGTCTGTGGGCTCGCAAAGAGTCAGATACGACTGGGCACGCACGCATGCAGTATACTACATAAACAGGCTCTGTCTACTAAGGCAACGCAGAATCAGTCATTTCTTCAACGTTTACAGTGAGTTATAAGAAAATGAAAGACTCGAATCAAGTGCTTAGGCTGTCTATCAAGTTACTCAGATTACAAGGAATTCCTCCGAATTCAAGGGAAGCAGCCGAATAAAGTCTATTCCTATAAGCAGCTACAGATTTGATTTTGATCAAGAGTTTACTCCTTTAGTTTGATTCAGTTTGACCGTTGAAGCCTTATTGTGAGCTAGACGTTAAGCTACAGAGCAGAAATAAATGGTTCCACACCCTGAGTTTCACTAGCGCACTATACCTAGTGATTATAGAAAAGAAGTTAGCATATTTCAACAGATTGCTTTGTTACTTGCTACCCTTTGGTGGGTCAGAATAGAATTGCTCACAGCATATGCATGCTGGTTTTTTGTTCTCAAAGTCAGAATATATGGTAATTATAACAGATGATAACTTGTGTATAAGTTATGGTGCCAATAAGTGGTATCTAGATCCTTCAGTTTTAATATACTTCACATGACCACTTTCTCCTACACTGGGGGAAAAACAGCAGAGCTTTTCTCTACCAATCCTACTTTTTAGAATATGATTAAGAAGTTGAATTTTACCCTCAAACCTGCTTGACTGAGTGATATTTATCCTCAGGATGGAAAACTCCAGACTTCCCAGTGGTGATGATTACATTAACTCCAGAAGGAAAAAGGAGGAAAGTTAGAGCAAGTGAGAAAGAAAGAAACCAAAGAAAACAAACTTTAGCTCCAAAAGAAAAGACAAAGGAAGTTTTGGAAATTTAGAAAGAGGAAAGAAGGCAAAAGAAATGATAGACCAAACATTGTTAGGAAAAATATTTTTTTAGTCTCAATAGCAGGCTGGTTTACTATAATCCTTCATTTCTCTGCTTATATACCCAAAATAGGATTCAACTTAGCTTCAAGTAAATGACATCAAACACCAAAAGCACCAAATGACTCATAAGTTAGAAAATCAGTTGAATGAGCTATAAAAAATAGGTCCAAGTTTATTTTTAGAATTTAATAGAGCAGTTTCATTTTCCTCTAATAACACGTCAGAATATACAATGGCATTCTCTAAGGTCTAAAAATATATGCTTAAATATATTTTATATGTAAAAATATGTTTCAGCATGGTGCTGTCCTGTTTTGATTTTTTTTTTTTTAGTTAAGTGCATAGAACATTACAAAACCACTCACAAAGCCATCTAACCATGATACTTGAGAAAGACGAATAAGAAATGGTTGTGTATCATGTTAGGATGAATTACAGAACTGGAGTAGGAAAAATGGTATTAGAGACGGTGTTTCTCACCTTAGTATTTTCCCAGTCTTCAAAAGTTCATTGTCAACATCCCCAGTTGTGGTCCATTGTAATGGTGGTCACATTTTTTTAATAGGCCCTATTTTATTGAGTCTGTGTTTTCTTTCTCCACCAGTGCCTTTCTCACTTGACTTTTAGCTTGTAGTCATTCACCACATAAAAATGCCAGAGCTAATAAGATGATTGGATGAAAATGCAGAATAATAACCATGTAATATGAAATATGCCATAAATGTGGTGTACACATATTATATATTATGGCAAAACCTTGGTAATTGCCTGTCTGGATTAATTTTCAGCTGAGTAAAGGGAAAAAATTCTGAGGTTGTGCTATCTTTTGCTCTATTATTATTATTACAAATATCTGAATTGGTCAAGGAACCACATAAATCCATCACTCCAGTTTTATAGCTTTCAAAGTGTTTTGGAATTGGAGGCTAAATTAAGGTAAAACATTTACTCAAGCACAGCTCTCCAGAGTTCTGTGACTTTTCTCATCAGAAATGAATTTCAAGTTAACCTTTAAATAATAAGAAACAAGAGTTTCCTATGCAATTGTGGGGTAGCTAAACCCTAGGGTAGGAATGGGGGCAGGACCCAGGCGAGGACATCGTGTTCCCACTCACCCTTGTTTGTGATGGTTGTAAACACAAATGGACTTCTTGGATCTTGGAATCTTGCTGGGGGTCTCTGTACAGAGAAAGAAGTGTCATGATTTGGGAGTGGAGGGTGGGCGGTGACGGCAAAATTCCGATGTCTACCAATTCCAGCCTCTCGGTTCTCTACCCTTTGTAGCCTCTGTCTTCCAGCTTAAAGCCTGAGCGAAGCTTGCCTTAGAGGGCACTTCAAGCCTCTGTCCTAGGGAATTGATCCTCAGATTTCTGCAAACATCCAGTGAGGTTGCCAGGTGCTAGGGATCCCAGGATTAATAACTCCAAGTCCCTGTCTGCAGGTAATTCAAAGTCTGACGGAGAAGTTTGTACTAGCTTCCCAAGGCTGTGGTTAACCAAGTACCACGAACAGGGTGGCTTCGACAACAGAAATTTCCTTCCTCCCAGTTCTGCAGGCTGGAACACTGAGATCGAGGTGCCCACGGGGCTGGTTCCCCCTGAGGGCTGGGAGCGCTTCCCAGGTGGCACTAGTGATAAGGAACCCCCCCCACCCTCGCCCCATGCAGGAGACCTAAGAGACTCAGGTTCAGTTCCTGGGTCGGGAAGATCCCCTGGAGGACGGCGCAGCAAGTCACTCCAGTATTCTTGTTTGGAGAATCCCATGGACAGAGGAGCCTAGCGGGCTTCAGTCCATGGATTCTCAACAAGTCAGACACGACTGAGTAACTAACACATACACACACGGACAGGGAGGGAGAATCTGTTCCATTATTTTCTCCTGCTTGCAGCAGCCTCGGGCATTCCTTGTCTTGTTGGCAGTGTTCTCCCGTGTCTTCACATTGCCTCCCTTCATGTGTGTCTATCTCTGTGGCTAAGTTTTCCCTTTTTATAAGGACACCAGTCATATTGGATTAGAACCCAACCTAATGACCTCATCTTTTTTTTTCTTTTTTCTTCCATCTTTTGGCCGCACTGCAGGGCACATGGGATCTTAGTTCCCCAACCAGGGATCGAACCCGCACCCACTACATTGGCAGCATGGAGTCTTTCGTCTCAATGATTCCAGCCACATTTGAGGTCCCAGTCTAATTTGGAGGTTCATGCTAAACACCAGGTGGCTCCCTAGTCTTTGCCCAGCAAACTACCCACCCCCAACCCTGCCCCCACCCCATGTCCTTCCCTCCTTCCCTGCACACCGACCCTACTTTGTGTCAACAACTTAACTCCCTGTTCCAAGGATTTTGCTGAAAAATATCTTTCACTTAACAAGCATTTTCTATGCCTGTTGCTCTAGGCGCTACTCCTGGAGCTCAGCATATACACTTGCCCTCAGTGAGAAGCTCAGCCTAGTGAAGGACAGTGAAGAGTAAAACCCAGAGGAATAGAGCTTTTGGTAGAAGCCACCATGGGGTGATATTGTTGGGGGCGGTGTGCGGGGTAGAATCAGCCCTGAATCCAGCTTCAGGTGAAGAAGACAGCAGGAAAGGCTTCATGTAGGAGGGGACACCTGAGCTGAGTCTTGACATACACACAGTAGGATTTATCCGGGTGATTATGTAGAAGCAGGAAAGACACGCAGTGAGGTGGAAAAGGATATTGGGACAAATAAAAAGACAAAAGGAGAGTACATAAAAAGATGCTCAGTAAATGCCACAATTATTAGGTGAATAAAGAGAAAAGAGGGACTTCCCTATAGGTCAAATGGTAAAGAATCTGCATGCAATGCAGGACACCAGGGTTCGATCCCTGGATCAGGAAGATCCTCTGGAGGAGAGAATGGTAATCCACCCCAGCCTGGAGAATTCCATGGAGAGAGAAGCCTGGCGGGCTACAGTTCATGGAGTTGCAAAGAGTCGGATACGACTAAGCGACTAACACACAAAGAGAAAAGAGAGCAGTGTGCTTGAAAGAGGTGGGTTTGAGCCATTTTCTTCTCAAGCACAGACAGCTTGTCTTGGTCAGCTTGGGCTACTATAAGAAAATGCCATCACTTGGGCACCTTAAACAGCAGACGTTTATTTCTCATAGCTCTGCAGACTGGGAAGGTCAAGATCGAGTTGCTGGAGTGTTTGGTGTCTAGTAGGGCTCTCTTCCTGGCTTGCTGAGGGCTCTCATAAGGGCGCTAATCCCACCATAGGGGGTTCCACCCTCAGGACGTCATCTAAACCAAACCACCTCTTTAGATCGCACCTCCAAATACTGGGTAGGCCAACCCAATGCCATCACCTTGGGGACTAGGGAGTCAACATACCAATTCATAGACATGCAAACATCTAGTCCTTAGCCCAGCTCTTGCTGATATTGGGAGGAGAAAGGAATGTGTGGTGCAGAAGGAACTGACTGACAAGTTCTTTCAGCCAAGCCCCAATGCCCATGGACGTGAACACAGAAAACCATCAGATTCCTATGGTTTGACTCAGTCAAACCTATGATCAGTTAGCAGGGCCCTCATGGTGGCTCATCATTCCGTATAAGTGTAGACCTGTCTAAGACAGTCTTTTATTATTAATATTCAGCCCTACAAGCTGAGGTTTCTCAGCTGCCCACAGATTTGCCCAGCCCAGGACTACAGAAAGGGGATGCAGTTCTTCCCAGCCGGAGCGTTGACAGTCTCAGCTAGATGGGAGCATCGTTCGGTTTCCTCCCCTGCCATCGTGGATTTGTGACCACTATTGCTCCACTGTGGTCAGCTGGCGTCAAGGGGTCCCCCGGAAGCCTGTGTCTAATGCTAATTGAAGACAGGAAGCCTATTCCATGTAACTTCCTTCACCTCGGCACAGAACTCCTTATGCCCTGACGCCTTAAAACGCACACCCAACCCTCGGGTAAGTGCGCAGTTTCTCCAGGTTGCCGAATAAATCACAAAGCTTAAGGAAGCTTACACCAAGGCTGAAATTTTTTGAGTCTGTAATGAAGTATGGTGAGAATATAGGTCTCATAGGTTACCTACTCATCTAATCATCTGTGTATTTTTATAAACAAAACTTCGGTGTTCCTTTAAAGTTGTGTGGCTGTCAGGAAGGAAGCAGCTGATGTTATTTGTTTTTCTAAAAGGCATCAAGAGTGTTGACAAGGTCTTAAGCTATAGGAAAACACTGGTATTCATGCCATTTGCCATCCTCTAGCATGAGCTGTGCTGGTCGGAAGGAGGAATTGGTTAGAAAAAGACGCAGTGTACTCTTGAGAATATATGTATCAAAGAAAAAGGTCAGTAATGAAGCAATGTGTCTAACCATAATCAGGCTTCTAGGATCCAGACTGTGGGTCCCTGAGCAATTGTGTTCCCTCTCCTCTGAGTCCCATCTGTCTTTTTCCAACCTCCCTGCTCCTGGTTTGTGGGCTGAGCTAAGTCCCTGTCCTGCCCCAATCATCACCCCGAGAGTCTAAACACAAATACCCCCAGGGCTCGGTTTCCATCCCGGGGTGGGAGAAGAGAATTGGCATTTCACAGGTCAGGCTCTGAGATTCCACAGGCCCTGAGCAGGATGGGGAGATGTTTACAACTGCTGTCTGGCTTGAGGGCCAGGGTGTTTCTCTGAGATGTGTTTGATAAAACCAGGATTCTGCATTTGAGACAGAAAACAATCACATGTTGTTCTTCATAAGAATGAAATGTATTTCTCTTTTTTCCACATTCAGCTTCGGTTATTGAGAAGGGTCATTTATAGTGTTGACTCAAATTCTGTATGGCATTGCATGGAAGAAATAATGACTTCATTGGTTAATCAGTTCAGTAGATTGGACTGAATTCTTAGTACCTTGTTGGGGGTGTAAAGAACTGTTAGACCCAGTCTTCCCGTACAAAAAACCTCTGAGGGCAGAAAGCTCTGTGTTCCATCCATCACTGTATCTCCCACACGGAGCGTAGTGTTTATTCAGTGCATACTAGCTGTTCAACAAATATTTGTCAAATGAACGAATGAGGTCAGCCCCAGTTGAGGACACGGAGTCCTCCCCAAGCTGAGAGGTGAGCCGTTCAGGCTCAGGTGACTAGGGCAGGCTCCGTGAAGAGCGTGGAATTCCAGCAATGCTTTCAGGAAGGGGTTGGACTCCAGGCAGCAGGTGGAGGGCTGACCCTTAGGGGGTTACTCTTTCAGGTCAGGGGGCAAAGGTGAGTCAAGCCAGGAGGACGTTTTCAGGAGGTTAAAGGACAGAGTGCAAGAGGCCAGGCAGGGGTAGAACAGCCTAAGAAAGGTGGGCTCAGAGTGCAGGTGAGGAAGCTGCCTCCAAGCCGAGGAAGGGGAGCCACGGAGAGACTGGGAAAGGTACTCGGGCAACCCAGCCCCGTCCAGGGGACTGGTGGTCGGCTCCTTCCTGCCGTAATTTTAACCTTTCAGGAAAAGTAAATTTAAAAAAAAATCCTGACTTCCTATGTACTTTCCAAGTGAATCTTAAGGATCATTAAGTTCCTAGTCAACTTTGAAGTAAAGGTATGAAGAGGAATAAGCAGATCCCAGAAACCCCCAGGGGCTGCTCTCAACCATAAACCGTCCCAGGGGAGAAGCAGCTGCCCCGTGTCCCCTCTCCCGATCTCGGGCTGGAGGACCTCAGGCACCCCGTGAGCCTGGTCACTGACCTTTAGTGGTGTGGGGTGTGGGGTGCACGTGTGTGCGGGGTGAGGTGTGTGTGTGGGCATGTGATGTGGTATTATGGGTGTGGCTGTGTGTATGGCATGGGGCGTGTGTGTGTGTGTGTGTGTGTGTGTGTGTGTGTGGTGTAGTATTGGGGGAGTTTATGTGGTGTGGTATGTGTATATGGTATGTGTAGAGATGTGTATCAGTCTATGGTGTGTGTATGTGTGTGTGTGTGTGGTGTGGTATTTGGGAGTGTGCGGGGCATGGTGTGTGTGTATGGAATGTGTCGGATGTGTGTGTGAGTGGTGGGATATGTGTAGGATTGTGTGTGTGTGGTGTGGTATTTGGGGATGTGTGCGTGTGGTGTGTGTGGTATGGAGCGTGTCGGGATGTGTGTGTGTGGTGGGATGTGTGCAGGGCTGTGTGTGTGTGGTGTGGTATTTGGGGGTGTGTGCGGTGTGGTGTGTGTGGTATGGAGCGTGTCGGGATGTGTGTGTGTGTGGTGGGATGTGTGCAGGGCTGTGTATGTGTGGTGTGGTATTTGGGGGTGTGTGTGTGTGGTGTGTGTGGTATGGAGTGTGTTGGGATGTGTGTGTGTGGTGGGATGTGTGCAGGGCTGTGTGTGTGTGGTGTGGTATTTGGGGATGTGTGCGTGTGGTGTGTGTGGTATGGAGCGTGTCAGGATGTGTGTGTGTGGTGGGATGTGTGCAGGGCTGTGTGTGTGTGGTGTGGTATTTGGGGGTGTGTGTGTGTGGTGTGTGTGGTATGGAGTGTGTTGGGATGTGTGTGCGTGGTGGGATGTGTGCAGGGCTGTGTGTGTGTGGTGTGGTATTTGGGTGTGTGGGGTGTGGTGTGTGTGAGTGTGTCGGGATGTGTGTGTGTGGTGGGATGTGTGTAGGGCTGTGTGTGTGTGGTGTGGTATTTGGGTGTGTGGGGTGTGGTGTGTGTGAGTGTGTCGGGATGTGTGTGTGTGTGGTGGGATGTGTGTAGGGCTGTGTGTGCGTGGTGTGGTATTTGGGGGTGTGTGTGTGTGGTGTGTGTGGTATGGAGTGTGTCGGGATGTGTGTGCGTGGTGGGATGTGTGCAGGGCTGTGTGTGTGTGGTGTGGTGTGGCATTTGAAGTGTGTGGTATAGTGTGTGTGGGGGGGTGTGGTGGCACCGATAGGGTTTAGGGAAGGGTAGACGTGACCTGGGGCTCAGGTCAGGCTCTGCCCAGTTTCCCCTGAGCGGGCCCTGTGTATACGGCCTCAGTGACAGTTACACACACACACACACACACGCCAAACCCAGAAAAACAAATTAGTCAGGAAAAGGACAAAAAGAAAACCACTCATGAGATTAGATTTCTCAATAAAATAGTTACAGGAAATTGTTTATACTCCAGGAGAGAGGAGTTGTTTTCTAGAATTAGCTTTTACATCAGTGTTGCAATCACGTTATCCATCTAGGCTGGAGCCATCAGCCGCCCCCGCCGCGCCCCTCACTGGGCACCTCGGCCTTTGTCTGCCCTGCCTTCCTGGCAGGCTGTGACCTCCAGCAGCTGGGAACTGATTCATTTACAAGGAGCGTGACATGTGCTAGGTGCTCAATGAATTTTTTGACTGCCTGGGATCTGGGAGAGGCTTTGAAGTACAGTCTCCTTGGGGGTCTCGAACGTGGGCCGGAGAAGGGGGGCTTGCTGGTTGCACACACACGCACCAGGAACACTCACCACTTCCGAAAGTGACCGTTGCTTTTTAAACTCACGTGATCTCCTACAACATCCGGGAACAAACGTGTTATCTGAGGACAGCATGACCATTCAACACGAATACAGGGAAGTTCTCTCCTGTGGAATTCGTGCATCAGTGCTGTGAGCGGTGTCAAATGCCTTCACCCATCCTCCCCACCCCCAACCCCACGCACCCTCAGGCTGCCTGGGACCCCTGGTCCAGAAACCCTGCATCTATCAGGACCGGCGGCAGGAAGCCCTGCAGAAGCTCTGAAATGCTGCTTTTCTGTCCCTGGGGTCCTGTCCCTGTCCTCAGGAGGCCTCTCAGAGAACTTCCGTCAGAGGAAGAGGGAGCGTGAGGATTTACGACCCTCTGGGCCAGGACCACACCACACAGGTTGGTGAGCAGGGCGGGGAGCAGAGTGAAGGGACTGGTTTATCCCGCTCTTCTAGTTACAGAAACAAATTTCCAGTGATAGAAACTGGCTCGCACAAACTGTCACAGACATTGAGAGGCAGTAGAATGCGGATCACCGAGAAGTGCCTAGGGAAGAATTCTCCAGGCACTGGGATTGGAGCCCGTGATGTGGGTAGATGAGAGGGCATTCCTAGCATTCCTGTGCAGGGGTCAGCTGAGGGGAGCTGGGAGTGGGTAGAGTCTGTAGGGTCAGGGTTCCCTAAGGCCACTCTCTGTGCAGGATGATCTCTCAGAGAGGATGAGAACCTTGCAAAGGCAGGGTATGTACATGTGTGTGCGTGCACATGCATGCGTGTATGGGTACACGCACACCCGTGCAGGCACATACGTGTTTTAATAGGAATCTTTATTTGCACACCCTGCCTCTGAAATCCTTTGACCTCCCTTTTCTTAATCTGAAAAACAAAGCCTGAGCATCAGTCATGATAACAATAGCTCGCATGCAGAACTACAAACAGTTCCGAAGTGGGCTTGTCACATCTTAATCTCGTTTATTACATTATATTGTTAGCTGGTTTTGAAGTGATCCCACATCTGCCCACTCCTGGAGCTTTCTGGAATGCTTATCAGCTTAATATTGCATTCTTGCAATGCTGCTTATTTTAAATGAGCCTTCGAGTCTTCTCTCTGTGCTTGGAGAAGCAGGTAAGAGTATGCACTCAACACTCACTTGCTTTTCAGAGGTATGCCTCCTCCAGGAGGGTCCAGGAGTAGCAGCAGGAGTGCCCAGTGTCCCTCTTTCTGACGATGAGGGGCTGGGCTGTGAGTCTCTGTTGCCACTCTGACTCTGCTATTTCAGCACTAGCTACCAGCTGCGAAGTCTAGAAAGGACCCCGCCCCAGACTTTCTCTCTGCTGCCCACCCACCCACTTCTTACCCTGTTTAAATAAGGGCAAAGTGCCTTTTAGCAAAATCAGCTTGATAAGCCCCAGCCAGGGGGAGCTGAATCAAATTTTTACCCTTCTGTCTATCGAAAGCCATGTGCTCTTGGTTATCACGCGCTCCCGCCCCTTCTCAGCAGCTGTCCCCACTGGGCAAGGTACGACCCGGCCTATGGCCCCTGTATGTGGAACAAGGTTATTCTTGAAGACTGTCGATACGGGAAAATCCTTAAGCGTGTTCTGCTGCCCTAGAGACCGTGGGACCCATGGCAGGCCCAGGCCTTTGCCCCGATCCGTGAAGGAGTGTGACTTAGCCCTGAGGCTTAAACTCTGTGGTTGAAGAGTGGGTTCTGAGTTCTAACAACTTTCCAGGTCAGGACCCACAGGAATAGTAATGTGTTTTTTTTTCCGAATAGCCACGCTTTGTTGGGTGCTTACTGGAGGGCAGGCTCTGGGCTTGGCTGAGCGTTTGACAGCATCAAATCCTCAGTCAACCTTTAAGGTAGACGCTGTTGCTCCGCTTCATGCACAAGACGCCTGGAAGCCAGGGAGCTTGCTCAGGATGTCACAGCTCACAGACCGTGGCGCTGTCACCTCAATCTAGCCGCCCCTAACCCCGCGTCACTATTTGAAAGAAGGCAGCATGTTCCAGCATGTCAGTGCGTCCTTTCATCCAATAAAGGTTTACTGAGCGCCTACTAAGTGCCCGGGCAGGAAACACACCTGTGAACAAAACAGACAAAGCTCAGGCTCTCATAGAGGTTACGTGCTCGTGCAAAGAGGCAGAAAACGAACAAATGTAACATGCTTCAGTCAGTTCAGTCGCTCAGTCACATCCGACTCTTTGCGACCCCTATGGACTGCAGCACTCCAGGTTTCCCTGTCCATCACCAATTCCCAGAGCTTACTCAGACTCATGTCCATAGAGTCGGTGATGCCATCCAACCATCTCATCCTCTGCCATCCCCTTCTCCTCCTGCCTTCAATCTTTCCCAGCATCAGGGTCTCTTCCAATGAGTCAGTTCTACGCATCAGGTGGCCAAAGTTTCAGCTTCACATCAGTCCTTCCTGTGAATATTCAGGACTGATGTCCTTTAGGATGGACTGCCATATGGCATTTACTATCCCAAAAGAATAGTAAATGCCACAGGGAGCCGTAGATCCTGGTAACTGGGAAAGACCTGGGGGTGGGGCAATTCTGCTTCCTCCTAATGTAGGACGTGACACATTCCTGATGCTTGGACATAAAGATGCTTCCCATCATGTTGAGAGCAGATTCTGGATTCCTGGAACCTGTCATGTCCAGCTGTGATGACAGCACAGTGGCTCCCCAGCCAGCAGAAGAGGAATCTTTGCCAAATAGGTGCGTTTCAGCTCGGTGGAACCTTCGGTCAGGACAGAAATGTTACAGCACAGATGGACTGAGTGACTGGGGTAAGGATTCAGTCCTGTCCTCACTCCCCACTACCTCGATTGGGAACTAATTCCTTCCCCTTCTTTCTCCACAAGAAGCTTTTGAAAACCAACCCCTCCCCACCCCCACCAATCTGGAAACTATTTAGAGATTCCAGAGAGAAAAGAGCTGTGTACCAATGTAATTACTGGTATTGTGCTCATTAAATATGACATGCTTGGGAATTCCTGGGGAAAACCACTCCCCATGAAGGAAGGAGTTTCAAAAGATGTGACAAATGAGTGTGTCTGAAAATCGGCTATAGAATCAGGAAGTTAATGAACTATCGATGTTTCTAAGCTGTAAAAATAAACAATTCTATAAAGTGTGATTTCGAGATCTTGAGAGAAGGTCGTCCCATGGTTTGGAAACCAAGTGATCTAACCATGTAACCAAGTACTTTGAAAGGAGTTCTTTCCCCGAGAAATAGCAAAGTTTGTTAATGCCCACACTGGGGCAAGGAGGTCAGACCTACCTCACTGCCTGAAATACCTGGGACGTCAGACTGTAAACAGCCTCTCAAAACCATTGTTAGGATACCCGGGTGTGTGTGCTCAGTCACTCAGGCATGTCCAACTGTTTGCGACCCCATGGACTGTAGCCCGCCAGGCTCCTCTGTCCATGGGATTTTTGAGGCAAGAATACTGGAGTGGGTTGCCATGCCCTCCTCCAGGGGATCTTCCCAACCCAGGGATAGAACCGAGGTCTCTGATGTCTCCTGAACTGGCAGGTGGGATCTTTACCACTAGAGACACCTCTCAGAAAAGCCAAATATCCTTTGCCTGGGGGGAATTGAAAATTAATCTTAACCAAAAAACTCCATATAAACTCATAAAACTCCATCATACTTTCTCTTCTAACTCTTACTAGCACCTTCAAGTGCTTTTGGGGAGTAAATGGAGTTTAACTTCTTAATTCATTAGGTAAGTAATGTAACGACCATTTCAAAGCCCTATATATTCTCATTTCCTGTCCCTCAGAAAAAAACAAACCTTTGATTTTTCATAAGCCAGTTTTTCAAGGTGGAAAGATGGTCTCATTTCTGTCATTAAATTTGTCCACACAAGACTTTTCATTGTCTTCCCTCGATTCATAAAAAGCAAATAACAACAGTTCTCCAAATACACCAGCACGGTGATGACAAGTGTACTATAGAGGACCAGACAGCTTTTGAGGGCATCTAAATCTTGCTGCGTTGTTAATTACTCGATGAAATTCTTGGAACAAAAAAAAGTTTAAAAAAGTCCAAAGTGGTAGTGGTGGTGATTAGATTTATTGTTATCTTATAAATACCATAAATTTGCACCATCCACGGTGGCAGCCACTAGCCATATGTGGCTGTTGAGCATTTGAAACGTGGCTAATGCGAACTCAGAGGAGCTGTTAAGTATAAAATACACGCTAGATTTCAAAGAATTGGTGTGAAAAGAATAACGATCCTGTGTTAATAATTTTATGTTGATTTTGTTTTAAAATGATAATATTGGGTTAAGTAAAATATGAGATTTCATTTTACCTGTTTTTTTAAAACATATTTTTAGTGTAGCTGCTAGAAAATGTAAAAGCATATATGTGGCTTGCATTTTATTGCTGTTGGACAAAACTGCTCCAGAGTTTAAGAAACCATTAAGAAAGTGTTTGTGGACTTCCCTGGTGGTGCAATGGATAAGAATCTGCCTGCCAATGCAGGGGATACAGGTTCAATCCCTGGTCCAGGAAGGTTCTACATGCCATGGAGCAACCCAGCCCTGTGCTGCGACTACTGAGCCTTTGCTTTAGAGCCTGTGAGATGCAGCTACTGAAGCCCACTCGCCCTGGAACTACACATCACCACTAATAGTATAATAGTAAGTACATGCTTTGTAGACTCAATCCCTTCCCCTTCAAATAAGTACAATGATAGGCAAAGTATAAATAAAAAAGTAGAACGATGTGAGCAGGTCCAAAACACAACAGACACCTACATGGACCAGGTATGCAGGCCAGAAAAGCAAGGTCAGCGGTAGCAAGTGGCACAAAGATCTGGACCTGCTTCTGGGGCAGAAAACAAGCAAACGTATCTGGGAGTTTTGCTCATCTGCAATTATGGTAATTAAAATTACTCTATACAAAGTGGCAACAGGACTGAAGCTGGAGACGAGGGGGAGCTTCCCTTTATATAGAAAATTAATAATAATAATAAAGGCTGAGAAAAGCTCTGCTAATTGTTGCCTGGGAATATTGCCTCTTTGAATTGGTAAAGCATTAAAACATTCTCATCTCCAGGAACTGGCTATAAACCTTAATACTTGAAGCCATAATCCTTGAGGTTTGTGAGCCCCGAACCTGTATCATAAGACTTCTTTGGTCAGCAAGCCCCAAGAAGCCAAATGGAGGCAATTATAAAAACTGGAGAGAGAGAGATAAGCAGAGAAGGGGAAAAAAAAAGAAAAAATTCCCTCTCAAAATGAGCCCAGAAACCATGATTCCAAAACCAAAGAACAAAATGCTAAGACAGCAAATATAAATCAATATAAAGGATATACATTTAGCCAAACAAAATTAAAGTACAAGAGTAGCCTGACAGAGACTTTCAGGATGACAAAGGAGACAAGTGAAAGAATAACATCCACTAAAAACAAAACATAGAATTGGCAAGCAAAATCAGGAAGAAATGAAACAAAATTAATAGATCTAAAAGAGACAGTGTTAAAAATGTAGATGTGAAGATGTTTTGTTTAACAACTAGACTGTACAGAACCAGGGAACTGGAAGATCGCCCTGAGGATTTTACTAGACTGCATCAGAAAAAGGCAAAGAGAAATATGACAAAACAGTTAAATATCTTAGAGGGTAAGTGGAAATGTCTAATTTATTTAGTAGAATTTCCCAGAAAGGTAGAAAAGCAATATTTGAAGAGAGATTTGCTAATGTTTTTCCAAAACTGAAGAAAGACAGGAGTCCTCAGAGTAAAAATTAAGTCTAAGGACCCAGAGGGATGAATAAATATTAATTACTACAAAGTAACAAATGGAGTGAGAATACCAATCACTGAGGACAAAGGGAGGGGAACATCTTACCACGACTAGTGTGGAAAGGTGGGCCACTCACAAAGGACTGACAAATTGACAGCAACTGTAGATACCAGGAGATACAAGAATATCCTTAAAATGCTAGGTGACATTATCTCAGCCTAAACTTTCATACCCAGACAAGCTACCGTTAAAAAAAAAAGAAGAGAAATTAAGGTGGCTTTAGATTCATAAAGAAAGAACAAGAGAGTTTACCATCAACTGATGCTTATGAATACAAATATTAAAGAATGTATTTAAGTTTTAGAAAATGGACCCAGAGGGAGGGCATGGGGTTCAGGAAATGGTGGTAGACAACATATTCACAAAATGGGTTGATTAATTTAATGTAATATCAACTATCTTAAAAGCTATTTTAGCAATTTGGGGGCAAACTTTAAAATCTCCAGGAAGTGGTTGTTTAATGAGTAGTTAAATATGCCCAGGAAGTTTGTAAGATTCCAAAATTTCTTGACTAAATTTAGACTTTGGTAAAAATATTATAGTCAAAGATTGGAGATGGTAGTTAAAATAATAGAAGTAATAAAGTTAAAATAATATAACCGACATACTAGAGAAAAAAAGATGCATGGATAGTATTTAAGAGAACAATGGCAACAATAACAATAACAAAAACACAACTTTGTCCAAAAAGAACATGGAAGAATGAAGATATATATATATATATGTATATTTAAATCTAGTAAAAATAGTAAAAAAAAAAAAAAGTGGTAGAAATAAGTTCAAATATATCAGTGATTATAGCAATGAAAATGAATAAATTTGCCTAATAAATGACAGAGATTAACAGACTGATTTTTTTAACCCAGCTACTTGCTGTTTGAAGAAACCCTAAGCAAAATCGAAAACACAATCACACAGAAGATCAAAAATTACAAGAAAAGTGGTATCAGTCAATTGATAACCAAAGAAATTTTGAATAACAATATCAATATAAGGCAAAACTTTCAGGCACAACACTAATAAAAATAAATTTGGTTGCCATTTCCTTCTCCAGGGGATCTTCCCGACCCAGGGGCCGAACCTGCGTCTCCCGCATTGTAGACGTACACTTTACCATCTGAGCCCCCAGGGAAGTCCTATTGAGTACTACATAATAGTAAAAATAAAAATCCATCAAAAGATAATAAAAACAAACACATACTTTCAAAGCTTTTACATGTGCTCCTAAATAATTCATGGGGAAAACCAGAAATCACAATAGACTTTGCAAAATATTCATGTATTTTATGTATTTGGAAGTTGTCATTTCAGAGGCATAGAAATATATGACAATTATAAAATATTTGCGACAGAATAGAAGTATTACTTTAAAAAATTGTTAAATGTAGCTAGAATGTTGTCAAAGGTTAATATATAACTTTAAGTAAACCAATTAAAAATGAGTGAATTAAATTTACATCTTACGCTAGAAAAGAAGGACAAACCTAATGAAATTTAAAAGAAAGAAAAAAGCAGAAATAAATAATATACTGAAAACAGAAGCAGTAAAAATGATGAACAGAATCAATACTTGTTTTTTAAACAGCTTTTTTGCTAAAATATAATTCACATACCATAGAGATCACTGACTCGAAGTGAACAGTTCAGTGTTTTAGTGTATTCAAACTGTTGTGCAACCGTTACCACAAGCTGATTTTAGCATAGTTTTGTCCCCCTTAGCCCCTTAGCATTTACTAGGCAATCAGTCACAAGCTGATGGTCATCAGACAACCACTAATCTACTTCCTTTTTCTCTACAATGTAGTTATCAGAAAACATTCCAGAAGGAAAAGCCCAGGTCCAGTGTTGTCACCGGTACATTCTAGCAAATGTTTAAAAAAGAAGACCTATCCTTCATAAATTTTCCCGAAAAAGAAAACGTAAGGGGACACTTTCCAACTTACTGTACTAAAGCCAGCATTACCCTGATAGCAAAACCAGACAAAGACATAACAAGAAAAGAAAACTCTACATGCAAACTCTATGACTTAACAGGAAGTTTTTGCATCACACCTCCTCAAGAGTTAATGTAACCAGAAGCAAGAAAGTTAGCCATGAAGAATAAGTGATGGATGCAAAGACCTAAGATTTCTGAAAAGAGGTCGTTTTGATTTGCCCACAGTGACATAAACTGGTGATGCCCACAGATGGGGCTTCCAGAAATGGGCGCTGGCCTTAGATTCTCTTCCTAGCTACAGCACAGTTTGGAAGCTCCTCCCTTCGAAGGAACTGCACTAGATTCATGAAGGAGAGCAAGGCTATCCCACGCTCAACTGTCGAATTAAGCAAAGTCAGGGTTGATTCAATGGACATGAGTTTGGGCAAACTCCGGCAGATGGTGAAAGACAGAGAAGCCTGGCGTGCTGCAGTCCATGGGGTTGTGAAGAGTTTGAAAACTTAGCGACTGAACAACGACAACAGGATTGATTCATTTCCACCCTCAGCGAATCTTTCCTCATGATTACCCCATAGCAACCCAGTAACCCCAGTTCACCTCTTTTTTCTAGGTCACAGTCTCTCAAAATCTTTATTTGCATTAAAGTTGAAATGAATGATCGAAATATAAAGAATGTTTCAGTCAGACAATGTGCATTTTATCAGAGATTTGAGTTTACACCTCAAGACTGGAAACTGATTCTTCCTGTCATCAGACAATTAATTGTATAGGGAACAATTCAAAAGGCAGGATCATGTCAGTACAGAGGGCCTCTGGATTTTAATGCAATCCATATACTGAGAATCTACTTTAACTCTGAGGTCAAATTCTAGGTTTCCAGAAACATAAAGAAGGAAGCACTCTAACTCTATGCCTATGTGCATAGAGTTCCTGAAATTTGTCTAGGATGGACACAGCAGAAGGGCTCCCCTGGTGGCTTAGTGGTAAAGAACTTGCTTGCCAATGCAGGAGACACAGGTCCGATTCCTGGGTTAGGAAGATGCTCTTGAGAAGGAAATGGCAACCCACTCCAGTATCCTCGCCTGGGAAATCCCATGGACAGTGGAGCCTGGAGGGCTACAGTCTGTGGGGTCACAAAAAAGTCTGGCGTGACTTAGCAACTAAACTGACCAAGATTATTGAAAATCTCTGTAGATACAACCTCAGAAATACAGTAAATAACTTTTAAACTCATTAGTTTCAATCCATGGGACCATCAAGCGGACGTTAAATCTTTAAATGACTTAGAAGATGTTTCTAGTATCTGATAACCAGTCACTTTGAATCGTGAGTATTTGGTACTATAATCACCACAGAATGTGTGGCCAGGCCTCCGAAAGCCCTATGTCCCTCATTTACCTCTGAGATTAAGAGCATCCATAAGACAGGCATTGTGTTTGCTCCAGGACCATGCAGCTCTTAATTCCCGTTGGCACCATCTGGACTAATTCCACTTTAAGACCAAGTAGGTGAAGTCTTCTAATCACTGGCCAGCCTCTTATCAAAAAGTCAGATCTCTGTAACTACCAGTGACTTTAATCCCACCCTTGCAATGCCATGTAAAGTGTTGGTCCTCAATTTTTTCATTAGAAAAAGAGCAGAGGGCTGAAATGTAGGAAATCTGCTGAGTCATAAGATTGAGCTCATGGGTTAAAAACGGGGACAACTAAAATACTACATGAATGGTGGTGCAAACAATTTAAATTGCTATTAATGTCTTTAGGTTACAAAAGTAGGGCATACCCCAGAAGAAAAACAAGAAGGAAGGGAGCTCATATGAAGGTGAACATAAAGATGGAAGCAGAAAAAAGGCATTTCAGCTGAGGATTGTTTCCAAGAGACAGCACTGGGAGACAGCTTTTTTATTTTATTATGTAATAAAAGGAAAAATGGAGTTTTTTTTTTAAATAAGGATCAGGCCAAAGGAGTTTTTAGGATGTGTTATGAACTCATTCACAGAGACATCAACATATTTTAGGACAAAACTGTCTAAAAATAACTTGCTCCATCGGCCTAGGACATTTTTCAGTCTTTTGCCAAGAATCCATTTAATGCATTTTTTTTTCAGGCAATTTTCTGTGGCTTTTATATCTCATACTCTTCTATAAAGAAAACTCATATGCCCAAGTGGATGTGAGCCCTGTCATATTGTGAGTAGCTAAGATGCTAAGACTCATGATGGGATTACTTGTTTCCCTCTGGCCCAGGACATTTATAAAGATCAATTAACTCAGTTAAGCTACTCTTAAAGCTCCCTTCCTTTCTGTCCCCAAGTTCCACCATATTTCACTTATGCAGCGAGCTAGTGCTCAGACTCTCTGCCTCTGTGAAGCACATAGTGAGTGGACAAGTTGAGGAAAGACTAGGAAATAGTAGGCAAGTAGAGAGTTCCAGCCAGGGACTCTTAGCCTTGCTTGGAGGTTATGCAAGTAAGTATGTGGAAATATTTAAATCTAAAGGGTGAAGCTGGCCTGTCTTCATTAGGCATTAGTCAATAATAACACACATTAATGGTAGTCATGTCAGGGACTTCTCCGGTGGTCCAGTGGCTGAGACGCCACGTTCCCAAAGCAGGGGCCCCAGGTTCGATCCCTGGTCAGGGGACTAGATCCCACCTGCTGCCACTAAGAGTTCGCATGCCCCAACTAAAGATCCCGCATGCTGCAAGTAAGACCCAACACAGCCAAATAAATAAAGTAAATAAGTAAATAAAAAATAAACAACAAAACAGTACTCATCATATTGTGACCTTGCACTTCTTCACATTATCACAACTCTAATACTTATTGGTGCAAATTTTTAACTGTAAGACTCAAAAGGTCAAGGACTACATCTGTCTTCTTTGTCATATTTGGAGATATTCAGCACTTAGGAGATAGTCAATCAACATTTATTGAATAAATGATCACCCACTGTATTACTGCCCTTTATATATCTGTCTTTTCAGCCAAAATATGAATTCATTGTTTTAGTCACAAGCATTTGTTGAGTTCCTGCCCTGTGCCAAGGAGTTAAATACTAGGGACGGAGTCATGAAGAAGATAGATGTGGTCCTTGCCTTTGGACATTTATAGATATATTTTTAACTCTGCAGAAACTGTGTTTTTGTTTTTATATCTCAATTCCTGGCAGATACCAACTATGCAATGCTTGCTGAATGAATAAGTGAATTAATGGATACTCTGAACCTGATTATCAGCTGGTCTCTGTTCTTGACACTTTTCCTAATCCTGTGTGTTTGGAATGACCAAAAGGCTAATGGCAGAGGAAAAATGGGCCACAAGCCATGGAATTTCTGGCTGGCAGCGAGCTGGACCAAACAATAATCACCCACTAAGCAAAAGTGAGGCAGGAAAGTCCACGATGGGATATTGGCAAAAGGCTGGAAGGATGATTCTAGATACATGGCATCTGGCAGGCTTGGAGCAAAAAGATGGGAGAAAAATTACAATGTCAGTAGAGTAAGGAAGGAAGGAAGGAAAAGGACCAATGTGAGATGAGATCTACCCACTTTTCACTGAAGTTTTTTTTATTTAATGTCTGTCTCCCACTTTGCATTGTGATCAGAGCACCCCTGGTGCCAATTGCGGCAGCCATGCTTTCTTGGTGAATGAATGAAAGCTCAGGCAGAGTAGGCTCAGAGTCTCAGAATCACAGCTCCTGGAGTGAATGAGGCCAGGGCACCTGTTCTGTAACACACCTCCTGTGATTGGCTCTGGAGCACACCTTCTCCAGATAAGCAGGAAACCTTGAGAGAAGGTTCTTAACCTAGATATTCCAACCAGTCACCAGCCCAAGACATCCCAAAACTGTAAAAAACAAAAAGGCATACCACAGGGAGCTCAGCTTGGTGCTCTGTGATAACCTAGAGGCGTGGGATGGAGGCTCAAGAGGAAGGGACTATATGTAGTGGAGGAAGGTATGGGGTATAGGAGGGCTGCGTGCGTGCAGGCTCACGCAGTCACTCACGCATGCCCATCTCTTTTGTGACCCTGTGGACTGCAGCCCACAAGGCTCCCCTGTCCATGGGATTCTCCAGGCAAGAATACGGGAGTGGGTTGCCATGCCCTCCTCCAGGGGATCTTCCCAACCCAGGGATCAAACCCAGGACTCTCACATCTCCCGCATTGGCATTCTTTACCACTAGTGCTGCCTGGGAAGCCCAAAAGAAGGGCTATAGGTACCTTAAGTGAAGAGGTAATGCCTTTAGGGAGAAAAAGGAAGCAAAAATTAAGGGCCTTGAAGACATCAAAGATAAATATAGGGGCAAGTTCTACTGAGAGCAGGTGTAATGTTATACCTTTCATGTCTCAGTGAAAGGTGATATCCCATAACAACTATTAATAAACGCATGATCTCAGGAACCTGAGTTTGAATCACAGCACCGTTGATTTTGGACAAGTCAGCATCTTGAGGGTTCAGTTATTTTGTCTGGACACAAGCATATGGATGAGGACCCTCTCCTAAGGTGTTGAGAGTACTAAATGCAGGAATCCCTGTGAAGCACCTGGCGTGCATTATGTGCTCGGTAAATATTAGTTGTTACTAATACTCATGTCAGTGACTTGGCAGGAGGTGTGTTCACCATTGGGCTAATCTTTGATACCAGAGATTTGGAGGAGAACCAGAGGAGATGCGGAGCCCCCGAGAGGACCTCCCTGAGACGTGTCCACGCAGACCTGGGCACCCGGGTGGCACTCAGTAAGTGATGACTTTTCTTCCTTCCACTTGGTCATCTCCCTGTTTCTGTTGAGAGTCAAGTGCGCAATCCTCCCTGCTTATAGCTTCCCTGTGCCCATGAAACCTTTTCTGGTTTGGAGGTGGCTGAACCCAGCCCAGCAACGACACACCAAAGGAAAGTGGTCAAAATGCAAATGGGAGTTTTCTTTTTAAAGAAATGCATATTTTAAGGTAACCATCCACATCAGAATGTGGTTCACATGAGAATCTAATCAAGCACAGATAATGCAAAGTTGTAAAACCAGATTTTTTTCTTCTTCTTCGTTGAAAATTTTGAGAGCCCTGGGGCTCAGAAAGGCGAGGGGCAAATTGCCTCCCGGCCTTGCACGCAGATCCAGGAAGGAAGTGAAGTCGAGCGCCCTTGGGCCACCTCCTTCCCCTTTCCCTTCCCCATTCTACTCCCCAGGCCTCTGCCCCCAGCTCTCCGGGCACAGAACTGTCCACAGTTTCCCAGCCACAATCTTCTCTCAAGAAGGACCTGAAACTCATTTACATTAAAACACAAATAAGGACCACAACTGAGTGGCCCAGTGTATATCAGCTGAACTACTCACCACTCCCAGATTGCTCACAGATAATGTTCAGACTGAACTGATAATGGTCCTTCCAAAAGGTGATTCCCTTCCACTGCTCTCAGCCTCAGGAAATAAGAGAGATTGTCCTATGCTGGTTCAAGAACTACTCAAAGATTTTTATTATTCTGCTTTGGAAACTGGGGCTGTGCAGTGAAGTCCCTGAACTGGGGAGGATAGGAGGACTGGCTGGAAGTGGGCAGAGAGAGAATGGCTTTAATTTTCCCATGAGAAAGCCAGGGAATAGTGATCAGTAGGTAGCTGGATTTATGATTTTGGAGTTCATGACAGATGCATGCTAAGTCACTTCAGTTGTGTCCAGCGCTTTGCGACCCAGTGGACTAGAGCCTGCCAAGCTCCTCTGTCCATGGGGATTCTCCAGGCAAAAATACTAGAGTGGGTTGGCATTTCCTTCTCCATTCAGGAGAGATCCCAGGGCTCAAAAATAGATATAGCAGTCAACATGTGGTAACCAGTGTGGATTCAGTTTCCCTAATCCATTCCTTTTCTAGATGACTATCTCACATCCTGTCCTGTCTCCTTAAACCTCCATCACCTCCTCCCCAGACTTCAGTCTTGGCTGATGACCTTCTTTTCTATTTCACAGAAAAAATACAAGGGTCAGCAGAGGTCATGCACCCACTCACACCCTCATGCCTGTCACCTGCCCTTCCTTCATCATGAGAAGCTATTACCGACTTTGTTAACATTTGTTAAGGGAAGCGCAGAGCGCAGGATGGTGATGGAGGTTCAACAAAAGACCACAGGAAACAGTGAAGCTGCTTCATTACCGTGGATCCTGGAGGAAGCACAGGGCATGGTGCTAGGGGCCACAAGGGGAGGTCAGGGTGGGGTGTGGCAGAGAGGATGATGGGACCTGGGGCACGTGCCTCTATGAGGGTCACGGTGGGAGGGCCTTGGGGTTCCCAGGCAAAGGCCAGATTGGTCAACTCAAACCAAAATGAGTGTGGTTTTGGTGAGCACCACGGGGTCTTATCAATGGGGCATGCGAGAGGAAGGCCCTGGGAGACAGGGGAGCCTGCTGATCACAGGCTTGCTGGGGAAGTCAGATCAGGAACTCACATTTGCCTGTGACTCTGCAGGCCGCTCTCTAGGGCATGGGTTTGTATGTGTCCGTTTAAGGCGCCCACGGGCCACTTGGCCAAACAACATGAAGGCTGAGGCAGCGATGCCGCAGACGTTTAACACACTCTTGACATAAGCCAGCCCCCACCCCCCATTACTTCTTCGATCCCGTCCCTTCGCCTTCTTCAAGACCTCCCTCCGATAAGTCACTCGTCTCTCCTCGTGTCATAAAATCTCCCTGTTAGATCATCAACTATTGAAGCACATTAGATTTCCTGTCTTAACAACAACCAAAAAAAGCCTGCCTCAACCTTTTACCTTCTTTTCACTTTCACCCCGTTCTTCTGATTTACAGCCAAGCTCTTGAAGAAGTCGTCTGCCCTGCAGCCTCCAACTTCTCTCCCCCTTCCTTCCCACCTATGGCTGAAACTGCTTGGTCAAGGCCACCGTGGGCCCCCGCATCCCTGACTCCAGCGGGCAATTCCTGGTCCCTGTCGGACTTCCCTTTCAGCAGATGACACCCCCACACCCCCCACCCCGTCCCCGGGCGCTCCTCGCTGGTCTTTCAGGACACCCCGTGCTAACTTTCAGCTCAGTCGTCCTCAGCCTCCCCTGCTGGGAACCCGCCTCTCCCAGCCTCTCCACTTCACATGCCCAACACTCACGTGTCAGTTCGCTTCCCTTTTTGAGCACACGCCCTTGGTGATCTCACCAGTGTTACTGCTTCAAATGTCACCTTCAAATGTCACCCTGAAGCCCGTGACACCCAAAGGTCTATCTCCAGACCTCTCCCCAGCGTCCGCCTTTGTATATCCTACTTGCTTCTCAGTAGCTACACTCAGGGTCTAAGAACCTTCTAGAATTTAACCTGGGCTTCTCTGGTGGCTCAGTCCACCAGGAATGCAAGACATGTGTTCAATCCCTGGGTCGGGAAGATCTCCTGGAGAAGGAAATGGCCACCCACTCCAGTGTTCTTGCCTGGGAAATCCCATGGACAGAAGAGCCTGATGGGCTACCCCCTCCCACCATGGGATCACAAAAGAGTCAGACACAATTTAGCAACTAAATCACCACCACCACCACCACCAAAACTTAACCTGCCCTAAATCTAACTCTCTGTCCCACCCCACCATGTCCCTGATAGCCTTCCTCATCTTTTAAAATGACCACTCTTTCTTCCACTTGCCAGAGTCCAAACCTTTGGCCTTAACCCTGGTTCCTTTCATTCACTCCCCACATCCAACAGATGGATGATAGTAGCAATTCTATAGAAAGATAGAGTAATAGGGAGAAAAGCTGGAAAGGACCCACTGGCTGTATCAAAGCATTTTGGGAAAGCTGAGCACCAAAGAATTGATGCTTTTGAACTATAGTGTTAGAGAAGACTTGAGAGTCCCTTGGACTGCAAGGAGATCCAACCAGTCCATCCTAAAGGAGATCAGTCCTGAACATTCATTGGCAGGACTGATGCTGAAGCTGAAACTCCAATACTTTGGCCACCTGATATGAAGAACTGACTCATTGGAAGAGACCCTGATCCTGGGAAAGACTGAAGGCAGGAGGAGAAGGGGAAGACAGAGGATGAGATGGTTGGATGGCATCACCGACTCAATGGACGTGAGTTTGAGTAAACTCTGGGAGTTGGTGATGGACAGGGAGGCCTGGCGTGCTGCAGTCCATGGAGTCGCAAAGAGTCAGACATGACTGAGCGACTGAACTGAATGATTACTAGTAACTGTGATAGTGACACCTCCACCTGGAAGCCTCTGTAAGTCTTCATATCCCAGTGCTTATCAATTAGAATCCAAGCTGACTGACTGGTCAGTTATCCAGCCATTTAGATTTGAGCAGCGGAAAGCAGCCTGACTTTGGGGAAGGAAATGACATTCATTGGACAATCCCTATGGGCCTGGCAGAGTGCTCGGTATTTTGCAAATGCTAATGTATTTGATCCTCAGAGCAACCCAATGAGATAGGTACGATTTCCCATTTTACATCTGCAGAAACTGAGGTTCCAAGAGATTAACCCAAGATCTTGTAACTGCTCAGTAGCAAGGTGGATACTGGAACCTCTGTCTTTTGGACTCCCTACAAAAAATGTGTATGTTGAGGAATGTTTCTCCTGTCCCTCATGTGTCATCTAGAAACTCCACACTAATGCTGACTTTTTGGTTTCTTGTCCAATAGTTAATACTTTCTTGCTGCTAACAGAACCGAATTTTCTTTGTGTATGGGGCAGCCCTGTGCTTCAGCAAAGACAGCCTTCTCCTAATCCCCAGAGGCAATATTTGACTAGCCTAAGCAAATGATGCCCATCTCATTTGTCATGCTGCTTGATCAACTGAGGAACAGGCTTGAGATGCAATTCTGCTTCCCAAGACTTGAGGGCACATCTGCTGGGGAGTGGGACCCAAAAGGGGGGCTATTTTCATTTGGCTTTATTTATTTATATACTTATTTGCATTTGGATGTGGTTGAGAAGGTACTACCTAGAGCTATTGCAGCCACTTTGCAGTTATGAGGGAACCAACCACCTGAGAATAAAACTGACATGAAGGTATTTCTTGATCTACCCCCAGATTTCTTGCTTAGGGAGGTAACAAGCATTTATTGTTTCAAGCCAATTTAAGTTCTATCTTTACATTATTTGTAGACAAAGCAAATAATATACACAATATATTCAGTATCTATTTACTCACGGGTTTATCCCCGGATCCTAACACAGTGGTAATTGCTAAAAAAAAAAAAAAAAAGTTTTGTTTGCCTGCGTGAAGAATGTTTTGTGCTTCAGAGTAAAGATGAATGAATTCAATGAATTATCATGGGGTACAGAAAATCAAGGTGACAACATGCCACTGGCATTCTCCCTAAAAGCACAAGAGGAGAGGAAAAAGAGCAAACCACGTAGAAAAAGCCCTGCTCGTGTGTAACATGGTGACATCCCAAGGCCTGTCACCAGGGGAAAGTATTTATGCTAAGACCTCTGTCAGATGGCCATTTCCTCACATGTAATTCATTGAAATTTGAAATCAGTTTCTGTCCCTGGTTATCGAGGTTCACACTAAAGGGCAGCCTAGGCTGTATTCTCCGTCAGGAGGTGGCCGTGTTTGAGATTTGTGTTGGCATCTCTGAGCTGTGACCACAGCACACATTTTTGTGGAAACTCTCCCTTGAAACTTCCGCGGCAGCATTCTTCCATGAGGAAGGGGGGTGGTGGTGGCAGGCTTCGGCACGCCCAAGAGAAGTTTTCTCCTTCTGAAACTTGTTTCGACTCATTCTTTCCAAATTAATGAGATCACTTTCCCCTTTCAGAGCAAATGCAGATGGAGAAACAAAAGGGTGAAAATTTAGAAACTTCAGGGTCCCCTTTCCAAAGCCTTATTTCGCAAGGCCCTATGTGGTTTGTGGGAGCAACTTGAGGTCCTGGTGACTGATAAATATGATACAATTTTAGAACTTTCATAAGCCTGTGTGGCCTCTTTGTCGAAGATCAGCAATTAGGACCTTAAAGAACTGAAATCAATTACCCAAATCGTTTTTGAAATGTCCATATTCAGTATTAGTTCTGGGCCCTGTTCTCTTCCCCTTGTTCAGCCCCTGCTTACATGCTTTCATTCATCAAGATTCATTCCATGTACCCAGCATTCATTCACTGTCCCCAGGGGTCCACAGGGAAGATATTCCAGCCTTGGCTTTGGAGAAAAGTCTCTCTGTGACCACTTGCTCATGGCCCTATTCTGAAAGAGGGGACCCAAGGTGATTCCTTACATACATACAAATCATCACATTTGACCCTGTCATCCTGGCTGATGGAAATAGGAGGGGGCAGTTTTGAAGATGGCCATCCATAAGCTGACCAGCAGCCAAAGGGAGCCCTTTATGGGACAGGGATGTCCAGGGTCCTGTCGTGACCAACGGACTCCATCAGATCCTTTCTCTTAGGAAGCAGGAAGGTGACACCCAGAGAGAAATACAAGGGACAGAAGGGTTCAAAACCAAGAGACTCATGGAGAGGAGGCAGTGGGCTAAAGCCATGAGTCCGTAGAGTTTAAGATTAAGAAGCTGAGCGGGGCACTGGGGGAGGCTCAACAGGGTGTGAGAAGTGTCAAGGCCCAGAAACAGGCAGTGGCTTCCTGCGGTGCTGTGGGCAGCTGTGGCCGGGTATCGGTGAGATCCTGGTGTCTGTAGACGAGGACAAAGTGTCAGTTCCTGGGAGGCTCGTCCCACGTTTACGCAGGCTCTTTGCTATTCTTCCTTACGTGCCTTTATCATACATCTTCATTCACTGAAAATCTGATTGTGTCAGACTCTTGCCATCTGAAAAAACTTAACTGCTATTTAATATTTACAAACTTTGTGATCTTGGGTAACCTCCTTGAACACTAGATGTTCATTCTCTATGTGTGAATGGCCCCCAACATGTCCCTGTCCTAATTCTAGGAACCTAAGAATATGTTCCTTTGTTGTCATTGTTGTTTAGTCGCTAAGTCATGTCCAATTCTTTGCAACCCTATGGACTGTAGCCCACCAGGCTCCTCTGTGCATGGCATTGCCCAGACAAGAATATTGGAGTCGGTTGCCATTTCCTCCTCCAAGGGATCTTCCTGACCCAGGGGTCAAACTCATGTCCTGCTTTGGCAGGCAGATTCTTTACCACTGAGCCATCCAAGAAGCCCTATATTACTTTACATGGCCAAAGGGATTTTGTGAGTCTGACCTTGAATCGGACTCCTGTATTATCCATGAGAGTCCAAGCTAGTCACATGAGTCCTTAAAATGAAATAGGAGAACTTTTCCCAGCTGAGGTCAGGGAAGAGGTAACTATAGAACAGTTACAGAGATTCAACGTCACTGGCTTTGAAAATGGAAGAAGGGGCCAGGAGCCAAGGAATATGGGCAACTTCTAGAAGCAGAAAAAGGCAAGGAAACAGACTCTCCCCTAAACCTTCCAAAAGAATACAGCCCTGCCAACATGATAACTAGCTCAGGAGACCTGTGTTGAACTTCTAACCTCCAGAACTACAAGATAATAAATGTGTTTTTGTCTTAAGCAATTAATTTTGTGGTAATTTGTTACAGCAACAGTAATAAACTAATTCACTATAATATTGCTCTACATATATATGGAAAACATTTAAAAGAATTACACATTCCAGTGTAACACTGGTTATGTTGCCTTTTTGAATTATTTACTTCTTCTGTGTTCAAAAATGAGTATATGTTCCTTGTGTTATAAAGAAATTATTTTGTATACTTTTAGTAAGATTATTTGGTAAATAGTAAGTTCAGCAAACATTTGTTGAGGGTATTTTGTGTACTCCTCATTTAGATCATGCATATACTTTGGTCTTTGTTAGGCCTGATGTAGTGCATTGTGGCAGAGCGCAAGGTCATGTTGATAGGGCTCAAAATCTACTGAAGAAATTTAAAAGGAGACTCTGTTATTTCACAATCCATCAGCCTCACCTGAAGTCTAAAAACTGTTAGGCTCATTCACAACCTACCCAGTGTCTACAAGGGAGGACTATTAACTGGTATTAGAGTTACCAGTGCAGCAAATGAGACAGTGAGACTCCTTGGAAGGTACTTGTGACCCACTTAAGCAAAGGAACTTGGCTTTGGTGAGTTAAAAATGCAGAGCACCCCCGCAATACCAGTTCTCACTTGAGCAAGAATTTCTCAATCCTTATCACGCCTAACCATCTTCAGGGCTTTGAATGGCCCTAAACCTAATTTGGCATTTGGACAGGACAATAGGTGCTTTGCATGACTTGATTAGAAAATAATGCAAAGCTGTTCCCATTAGGTCACTTTGATCCCCAGCTGAGCCAAATTCCCTGGACAGGCCTCCAGCCAAAATACACCCCAGAGGAATGAAGGAAATAGAACAGATTTCAGGAGTAGACATCTTAGCTCTTTTCATCAAGTCTTTATTCATCAGATATTTGTTGGATATTGTAACCTTATCCCCAAATGCCCATGTGCATAAGAATTAACTGGTAGGGTTCCACTCTCCAGAGAAACTGATTCAGCAATTCAAGGACAGCCCGGGTATCAATATTTAACCACCTGGTGGGTGATTTTGATGCAAGACTTCTACAGACCACTTTGCAAAATGTTTGGTTTGGTCTCCAAAATGAATAAGGCACAGTTCCTCACCATCGGGAGCCTGGAAGTCCAAGGAGGCAGGCGCACCATGGTGATCCTATGCGATGAGCATAGAAAGAAAGAAAGTGAAGTCGCTCAGTCGTGTCCAACTCTTTGTGACCCCGAGGACTATAGCCTACCAGGCTCCTCCGTCCATGGGATTCTCCAGGCAAGAATACTGGAGTGGGTTACCATTTCCTTCTCCAGGGGATCTTCCCGACCCAGGGATCGAGCCCGGGTCTCCCGCACTGGAGGCAGACGCTTTACCCTCTGAGCCACCAGGGAAGCCCATGATGAGCATAGTAACAGTAGTTTTAGGGTCAGTGAATGGGGGAAAGATTCTCTGTCCGGGGAGGAGAAGTCGTGAAGGATGTTGATGAAAAGAGAAGGAGGAACAGCATTCTGGGCGGGGGGCAGGCTTTACAAGCCCCAAGTCATGAGGAGACGTGAACTAGAGGGAAGGGTGAGCAGTGAGCGTGACTCTGGGTGCGGATAACAGGAGAGAATCTGAGAAGAGCGCATGGGTCTCGACTCACCAACCAAGTCATTTCATTTTATTTTGTAAGCAACAGGGAGTTGGTGGAGGTATTTTTTCTCGGTTTTTTGCTTGTTGTGTTTTGGGGTTTTTGGCTGCACAGGGTTTTCATTGCAGCACGTGGGCTTAGTTGCCCCACCACATTCATGGAGAGTCAGGGGCAGAAGGCTTGCCCCAGGTCTACGTGGGAGCAGAGGAACCCATCCAGAGAGAAGTAGAGTGAAAACAACGTGTGAGGTCCAGTGGTGAGACCTCGGCAGCAATAAGCAGAGGAGGTGTGCTGAACCGTGAAGGAGGTGAACCGAGATGACCAGGGTCCCCCTGCTAGAGGGTCTGAGGGGAGAGAGGTGATGGGCCGTTGTGAATGCAGCAGAGACAAGTCATCGTGATGGCTTTGGGTTTCACCCTCTAGGATGCCATGGATGATGGTCGCAGGGACTTACTGCATGCAGAGGGCAGATGGCAGGAAGGCAGTGGGGAAGAAGGGCTTGGACCACGTGGGGGTGAAGGCATGCAGGGTAGACGACTCTTTCAGGAAAGCTGAGCGTCAAAGGAAGGACACCCCATAAGAAGGGTAGTATTAGGAAGGCAGTATGTATTAGGGTTCCTACAAGACTGTGGGCACAAGGCTTTTGCTGATGAGATAGGAAAAGTGGTGGTAAAGATAGAGGAGGGACGAGTTGGATTTCTTCTTAGAATTTCTATTGTCTTAGAGTAAAATAATTATGTAAAAACGAAAGGGGAAAACAAACAGACATGCTAGTGTCTTAAGCACCAGGAATAAGTAAAAAATATTTCTAAGTCTTCAGAGTAGGATTGTCTCAGTATGGGACAGTGGCATAGAGGCTGCTCTAGAGTTAGAAGAAGGAAATGTTCAAGGAAAAGGAAAGAAAAAGAACCAGCCATTGTAGAGAAAAAAGAGTCCGTAAATGATCTTAACACACGGCAGTCCCTCCCTGGGACTGGGTCGAGATCAGGGCAGCAGACCTGCCTCAGGAGTTGCATGATTGGACTTGATTTTTTGGTTAAGTGATTGTGTAAGCAGAAAGGAAACTCCAGAAAAATCACTTTATCAAATGACTGACCAACCTTTGGTATCTGATCTGGGAATCTCTACTGAGGGGCAAACCAGTTGGACATAAACCCACCTTTCTGTGTACTTAGAAAACAAATGATCTAAAGTCAGATAGACAGAGCAGTCTAATCTCTTCAGGCACTGAAGACAGCAGTGTAATTTTATTCCTTATATTCTCACGTATAAGATGTTGTTTTCAAAGTCCTATTTCATGTGAAACCAGAAGAGCAGTCTGTAGAGTTCCTTCAGAAACTGAGCTTAATGTGACAGTTTCAGTCTTGTGTTCTGTTTGTGTAGAAGAGCACGCTCAAGGGTGAGGCTGCATGCGTGCACACTGCAATCTGAGAGTGGTTACGTGTATTCACACAAACGCCTGGCACACAAATGTCTTAGAAGAACACACACTGAACAGATAGCAAGGGTTCCCTGTGGGCAAAGCCGAAGAGGGAACTGAAATGAGGGCTGATGGTCGGAAAGCATTTTCGTTTTACCTGCAAGGTTAGTTTTTTACAATCTCAACGTATTAGTTGCATATTTTACATTGATTTGTAAAAAAAAAAAAAACACCCTAACATTGCAGGTAAAACTAAAATGCTTTCCAACCATCAGCCCTAATTTCAGTGATTTTTTATTTTTATTGTTTGTTTTTTTTTTTAATTTTCAGCGGCACGGTGTTTTCTTGGCTGTGTGGGCTTCCTCCGGTTGCAGAGAACAGGGGCTGCTCTTCGCTGCGGTCATGGGCTTGCTTCTCTCTGCGGTGTGCTGCGTCCTCTGTGATGGCTTCTCTTGTTGCGGAGCACAGGCTCTAGGCGCGTGGGCTTCAGTAGTTGAGCACACGGGCTCAGCAGTTGTGATGCATTGGGCTTAGTTGCTCCTCGGCATGCGGAATCCTCCCAGACCAGCAACTAAGCCTTGCCTGCATTGGCAGGTGGATTCCTTCCACCAGGCTCCTCTGTCCATGGGATTCTCCAGGCAAGAATACTAGAGTGCGTTGCCATGCACTCCTCCAGGGGATCTTCCCAACCCAGGTAGAGAACCCAGGTCTCATGCACTGCAGGTAGATTCCCTACCATCTGAGCCACCAGGGAAGCCGCCTATCCACTGCACCACCAGGGAAGTCCTAATGGTATGTTTTTAAAATTAATTTAAAAATTATGGCAAAATCAGCACTAACACGATTTTCCTCATTATTTTTTGGAAAGTCCAAGGTGGTTATCATCTAGTAGAGGAGTAGGGGACTAAATTGTCAGTCTTGGAGAAAGGTTGGTGTTTGCCAGATGCTTAAACACAATGAATGCCTCCAATAAATCAGAATCTTTTATGTTTGTCATCAGTTCTCTCTTAAAAAGAATTCAGCCTTCCTTCCTTTTGCTCTTCATGGGACCTATGTTTCTTCAAACAACTGTTCTGTGAGCCGAGAGAATGGTTTCATCTCTGAAAATGTCATTTTCTATCCTAATGATAAACATTTTTATTAATCCAGTGGGAATGCTTGAAAGCAGAATTCAAAGGATGGAAGAATGAGCTGAGGATGAGAAGCTGGATGGGTGAAGGACTGAGGTTCTGCAGAGATCATGAGGGATAATGAGAGAGCTCGCAGCGGCATCTCACCCGCGCAAGGCATGAGCTGAGGGTGGGGCTCAGAGCTCTGGAGAGTGAGGAAAGCTTGGGAAGAAGACATGACAGATAGGAGGAGATGGGTAGGAAGGTTCATGAGCTGTAGAAGGGCCTCCGTTGAGGTTATTGGGAGAGAATTTGCCAGGAACAATGTGGTCTTTGTTAAATTGCCCCAGCGAGTCTGGGTAGCTCTGAAGTATAAGAGAAATTAAGTAGATTGAACTTCCACCTGGGGCTGGAAGTGGGTGAACACCCAGAAGAACAAAAACAAGGAAATCAACACTAACGGATTGCCAAAATAGCTCTCTGTGGGGTTCTGGTCACATAACAGTCCCACACACCAGGGCTTGGCTGATGGACCAGCAGAATAGAAGACATGGAAGACAAAAATGTCCTGTTACAGGAGAGAGAAAAGGAGGATTGTAAGCACCAAGAGAACAAAAGAGGAAGGTGAGTAAGGTTCATTTTGTCATACCTAAAAGTGAAGGAAGGTGTCTCACTCTTTGTGACTGTACAGACTGTAGCCCACCAGGCTCCTCTGTCCATGGAATCCTCCAAGCAAGAATACTGGAGTGAGTACATCATACCTACTTAACTGAAATTTCTCTTAGGGAAGGAGCAGATTTTCATTCATTTTTTATTTATCATAGCACTTGTTCCATAAATGCTTTTAATATTGTGAGTGAACCAATTAATGGGAATAGTGATCTCACTAATATCCCCACTCCGCTACGAGTTTTCTGAGGACAGGCCCTATGTCTTGGGAACCGACGCATCAGTCAGGTGCAGGGGCACTCGGGGGAGTTTGCAGTTACTGAATAGTTACTGAATGGACCACCATAGTTACTGAATGGACAAGTGAGCTGGATCCTTCTGAGGTCTGATTTCTTCATCTGAAAATGAAAACCACAAGACCAACCCCCAGTCCCAAGAAGGGAGGAGGCATACATTCTAATACTAGACAACTCTGCTCATAAAACCTGCCAAACCAACTCCTGAGCATATTCATTTAAATTCCTCAGTGGGCAGCTGACTCCCCATGGCTAATACTGTGTTATTTCGAGGAGGGAAATGAGTCAAGCCAATGGAATCATAAATACACACACAGACAGACACATACACGCACACTGAGGCACATCTTGACCATAGATTTTTTTAAACTTTTCATCCTCCTTGGACCAGACATCCATGACAGATTCAAAACAGTTGCCAGGAGGTTGGCTACTGCCTAACAGGTAGTTAAAACCATTCTATGGCGCTGAGATTCCAGCCGAGATGGCACGAAGAAGCTAATTAAAGCAGCCAAGAAGACTGTTTACATTAAGAGGAAAATGTAAACACAGTCTTCACTGGATACAGTGATTAGAAATAACACTTGTTTGTTTTTTTTCACAGCCATCTGTGGTTTGTCAAAATTTTGACATGTGGCATAACCTGCCACTAATCAAAACAGAGGAAAACAAATGAAAAAAAAGAAGACAGTCTAAGTAGGAAAACAGACATAGAAAACTTCTACCTTTCCAAGTAGAAAAAGTATTTAGCATGTTTTTCTAAACAAAGCTGATCTGTCTTTGGACAAAGTTGGAGCTCCTTGGTTTGCCTTGACAGTTGTGACTTCTCTGTGTCCTGCGGAGCTCAGCAGTGGGGGGTCAGGCAGCTCAGAGTGGGAAAAGAAACCCTGCGGATGCAGATGAAATAACAGAATTAAGGATAGTCAAGTCGCCAAACTCAAGGACGTTATTTAAAAGAAGCCGAAGCTTAGTTTTGTCTTAGTATATCTAAGGTGTCATTGACTTACAGAAACAACTCAGTGGCATTAATCTTCGGGTTATATATTATATAACTGGAAAGCATTTTCCTAAGATTTAGCATTTGAATTTACATGGCAGGGACATCTACTACAGAAAATACTATTTATTGATAAGGTACTTTAATGATATGGGAAATGCATGGAGAAACATTTTGAAAGAATTATTTGCTGTCTCTGCTTCTCCTCTTCCTCTACTAATTTGTTATGAAAACTCTACACTTACAGTAAAAAGTGTAGAATAATTCTATCTCAGATCTGGAGCAGGTCCCGATATATAGCACATACTCAAGAATATTTTTTTTAAGGAAAGAGAGAGGGGAAAAAAATGGAGTAACTTAATGATATTTGTACCATGAAGACTACTAAAATATATAAAAATTAATGCTGATATGTACACTTATAAAGATTAATAGAGACCTTCTTGTTGTTGCGGTATTTCTAAGTCCCAGTTGGATAAGGCATTGAGCTGAGTTGTTCTCTGTTTAAACGTAGCATCCGCTTATGAGCAGAGGATTCCTTATCCTGATTCAGGCCAGCTCAACATTTACAAATAAATGACATGGATCTGAGTTTCACAGAGGTAGTACAAGAAATTGAAACAAAACAAGAACAAAACAGAAGTCACAAGAGTACACTAGACAACATGAGCCCTGAGCAGAGTGTGAAAATGAGGGGAAGGTCAAGGACAGCCCTGTCCTTGCCCGGGAGATGGAGCAGGCAGGAGCAGAAGCAACAGACACCATGATCATTTCAGAGTTTCGATTATTCAAACCACCTCCCTCTCCCCTCTCAATCCTCTATGCCACCAAGTCATCTGCTAGGCACCAGCAAGGGGTGGGAAGTGGGGAAAAAAAGGAAAAAATAAAGGACTGCACTTACATATAATTTGCCACTAATTAATAATGGTAAGCACACATAACGCTGCTTACTTATTTATTATGCCAGGTGCTCCTTGAATACTCTACGTATAATAACTCCTTCAATTCTCACAGCAGTCCTTTGATTATTTCCATTTTACAGATGAGGGAGTCAAGGCACAAAAAGATCAAAAGTGTTTGAAGAGTAAAGTCAAGATTCAAACCCAGGTGGTCAGTCTCAGAGCACGTCCCCTTGTCTATCACTCTGATGCCCAGCTGGGAAAAGACCCAGACTGGGGATGAAATACTTTCAAATTCCCTTTCACATGATCAGATCTAGCTTTCTGTGTGTTCAGTCACTTCGTTGTGTCAGACTCTTGCCACTCCATGAACTGTAGCCCGCCAGGCTCCACCATCCCTGGGATTCTCCAGGCAAGAATACGCTAGGCTCCTCTGCTCATGGGATTTTCCAGGCAAGAATACTGGACTGGGTTGCCATTTCCTTCTCCAGGGGAATCTTTCCAGCCCAGGGATTAAACCCGAATCTCCTGCATTGACAGGCAGATTCTTTACCGTCGAGCCATCTGGGGGTTTCTGTATCACATGGTAAATAGTCTGTTTGGTACCTCGGCCCCAGCACCAAGTACAGGTTCAGTAGAATACTTGTCCAGTGAAAGGATGTTTTAGGTCAATTTATAGTAGAACTCTTTAGAACATATTGATGAATTGATGCTTTCAAACTGTGATGCTGGAGAAGACTCTTGAGAGTCTCTTGGACAGCAAGGAAATTAAACCAGTCAATCCTAAAGGTAATCAACCCTGAATAGTCATTGGAAGGACTGATGCTCAAGCGAAGCTCCAACACTTTGGCCACCTGATGCAGAGAGTCAACCATTGGAAAAGACCCAGATGTTGGGAAAGACTGAAGGCAGAAGGAGAAGGGGGCGACAGAGGATAAAATGGTTGGATAGCATCACCAACTCGATGGACATGAGTTTGAGCAAACTCCAGAAGACAGTGAAGGACAGGGAAGCCTGGTGTGCTGCAGTCCACGGGGTCACAAATAGTTGGACATGACATAGCAACTGAACAACAGAACATATTGAGCTGATAAAACTGCAAAATCCTAAATTAATAGGTCTTAAATAGCCTAATTTTTGCCTCAGTGCAGCCTAAGAAGGTGCTTGTGCCACTTAGAAAGGATATTCCACAGAATTTCATGGCACCAATAACCTAAAGATCACCTCTCTTTCTCAAAACAGCGAACAGTGTAGATCAGAACGAGATGGCTCACCTGTCACTATACAACCAACTCAGTGTATCAGGAGGTCTGCCAGAGAGAGAGAAAAAAAAAAAGGCGCAGAGAAAGGAAATGAACTGAGACAACATCACTTCTCAGCAACCGGAAGGAAAAAGACACAGAGGCTCGCCACTGGCTGTCTACCCGCGGGGTCGCTCGGTGGGGCCGCGCTCACAGCGGCCTTCAGAAGCGGGTCTGGTGGCCGCAGCTCGAAAGAAGCGCAGCCATGAAGCAGGCCTGAGCCGCCACCTCCAGCCTGCCGCCAGCCCGGAGGGAGGGCGAGGACGCCAGGGCGCCCCGAGGGCCCCACCAGCGCGGTTCCGCCCCGGGTGAGTTCCCCCGGCTCTCGCTGTGGCCTGAGGGGTGGGGCGGGCGGCAGGCTCGCTCAGACTGACTTCCTGAGCGGGCGTCAGACAGCTGTGCTGCTCCCCGCCGTGGGCACCCTCGTCTGCAGCTGCTGGGAGGGCCGCCACATGCCGCCGAGAGGCAATGCGCGGCTCCGGGTCTCCTGCAGGTTGACCCGGAGACGCTGGCTTACGGGCAGCTTCAAATCGATGTGGTTCTGCATTTCAGATCTTCCTGGGTGGGTGCTTCCTGGGTGTAAGGGACGTGGCTCCTCCCCCTTCCTGCTGTCAGAGAGTTTCCCCTGCGCTGACCCTGAGCTTATACTTTTTCTAAGTTATTTCAGACCCTCTAAGTGTGGGCTGTCACTTACAGCTAATGGTGCATCTGAGTCACTTATAACGTGGTGTTCAGCCTCTGTGGGAATGACTGAGGGACAGGAAGTGGTGACTGAGACTCACTCAGTGAGTGTCTAGACTCTGCCGCCAACCAGCCGTTAGCATCCCCTCTAAGGGGTTTGGAGACAAAGGACGCTGTTCTTCATGTCCACATCCTTGCTTATCTCTGTTTACATTAATTCTTTGAACGTGTTCGTTCCTTCAATTGCCTTTCTTCCTCAAAGAACTGGAGGCCACCTTTTTATCTTGCTGAATTTATTAATACTTCAAAATGAGAACACACACAACTTGAAAGGGGGAAAGCCCTTCTAAAGGGGTCAGGCGCTGTCTAAAGCTGCCAGGAGGTTGGTGAGCAGGCTGATCCCCATGCTAGTGACCAGAAGTGAGGGTGGGGGGCTCTGGTCCTTTCAACCCCTGCTTGGAGAGCCCCTCCCTTCCCCCAGAAACTGGTTTCTCGTCCAGAAGTGAGTGTGAGGTAGGACCATCCACAGCAGAGCCCTGGGAACCAGCCAGGCGGTCTTCCTCCTAGTTTGTGTTTGCTCCCAGGTTTGCTTATTTTTTGGATATTCCTCTTCTAAGAATGGGGCAGAGGGGAGCAATGGACAGGGCAGGGTGAGAGTCCTTCCATGTGAGAGCTCCACTGTTTCTCATGAACTAGCTCACTAAATTATTGAACAAGTGTCTAGTGAGTATTCACCGTGTGGAAGCCACATTTAAGTCAAAACTTCAGTAAGACGGAACAAAACCGACATTGCCCTGCCCTCCCTCCCGCCCCCTCACAAAAGCTTGCCATCCAGGGGAGAGGCAGACGTTGACTAATCATTACACAAATGTGATAAGGACCAGAGCACGTAGCAGGGGAGCCTGATCTGTCTGGGAGTCAGTCAGGCTTCCATACACGGGGACCAGGAGAACTGGAAAACACGCGCACGAGGCAAAGCGTTGGCTGGTGTCAGGCGGGAGACCCGATTTGTCTGGCTAAATTAAGGTGTGGCCAGAGGAAAGAGTAGAGTGGCTCAACAGGAGTCCGGACAAAGAGGCAGCGCTGAAGATGCTGGTCCTTCTAAAATTGGTGGAGACACTTGGAGCGTTGTCGTCTGATGTGCATTTTTAAGGAATCCCTTTTGCTGCTGTGTCGGAGGATGGATGGAAGGGGTCACACCCACAGACAGGGAGACCGGTTAGAAAGCTGATGAAGTCAGCCAAGCAAGGACATCAGTGGGAATCCAGACAGGACGAGGGCGTCTAGTGAGTATTCACGGTGGAGACAAAACAGAGAGATGATAGACAAAATAGACAGATAGAGAGGCATTGAGAAGGCACAGTCAGCAGGTCTTGGGGGCAGACAGGAAAGGAGATCCCGGGGGCAGGGATGAAGGTGATGCCCGGGGTCTTGGTTGGGGCTTCCGAATGGATGTTGATGCTGCTCACTGATTCTAGAAGGTTAATGAACATCCAGGCCTGGGATGAGTTCTCTTGGATTTTGGAGGGCTTTGAACACATCCAGGGGCAGATGTCAGCCAGGCCGTTGACATGCTGGCCTAGAGCCCAGAGCAGAGGCCTGGGGATCCTTAGTATATACATGTTAATTGGTGCCATCGGTTTGGATGAAATATTTTTGAGAGAGACCATCAAATGAGAAAAGAGGGGGTGGCTTAGGATGGAATCTTAAGAAATCCTAACATTTAAACCGCAAGAGGAGCGTGAGCTCTCTAAGAAGACTAAGTACTTTCTTGAAAATTTAGACACAGAATGACCACATATCCTAGCAATTCCACACCTACCTACATTCTACTCCAAAGAACTAAAAACAGGGGCTCAAATCAGTACATGCATATGTGTTCATAACAGCAATATTCACAATTGACAAAAAGTAGAAATAGCTTAAATTAAAAATCCATCAACAGATGAATGGATAAATAAATTCTTCTGTAACCATAAGATGGAATATTATTCAGTCACATGACAGAATATTGTGTGAGCCTGCATGCTCAGTCATATCCAACTCTGTAACCCTATGGACTAGAGCTCACGAGGCTCCTCTGTCCATAGGATTTTTCAGGCAGGAATACTGGAGTGGGTTGCCATTTCCTTCCCCAGGGGATCTTCCTGACCCAGGAATTGAACCTGTGACTCCTGTGTCTCCTGCATTGCAGGCGGTTTATTTACCGCTGAGCCATCGGGGAAGTCTTGATAGAATATTATTCAGCCACAAACAGGAATGAAGGTCTGATACATGCTACAACATATGTGAACCTCAAAAACATTGTTCTAAGTAGAAGAACACAGCAAGGAGATCAAACCAGTCAATCCTAAAGGAAATCAGTCCTGAATATTCACTGGAAAGCACTGATGCTGAAGCTGAAACTCAAACTCCAATACTTTGGCCACCTGATGTGAAGAACAGACTCATTGGAAAAGAACCTGATGCTGGGAAAGATTGAAGGCTGGAGAAGAAGGGGAAGACAGAGGATGACATGGTTGGATGGCAACACCAAGTCGCTGGACATGAGTTTGAGCAAGCTCCAGGAGTTGGTGATGAACAGGGAAGCATGGCATGCTACAATCCATGGGGTTGCAAAGAGTCAGACAGGATTGAGCAACTGAACTGAAGTAAAAGAAAGCTAGGTCCCAAAATGCATGATTCCGTTTAAATGAAATCCTGAGAATGGGGACATCACTAGAAACAGAATGGAGACTGGGGGCTGGGAGCAGGGGAGTATGGCAAACCACTGCTTCATTGGTACAAGGTCTCCTTTCGGGGTAATCCAGTTGATTTGGAACTAGATAGAGGTGGTGGTTGCCCCACATTGTGGATATATTGAATGTCACTGACTTGTTCTCTTTAAATTGGCTAATTTATGTTGTGTGAGTTTTAGTTCAATATTTTTAAAATGTGGCGGGGGGAGGAAAAAGACTAGAAAAGTGTAAGCAGAATTGCAGGAGGACAGACTGTTTGACTTTGGTCAAATTATGTAACTTCTGGTGCCTCTTCCTCTATATGTAAATAAGGGGAAATCAGTCACTATCGTGAAGGGCTGTGGTAAGGATTAAACGTGACTTTTTTTTTTTTTTTTTAACTATCTAGCAGAGAAAGGGTATAGCAGAAGCAGAGTTCTGCCTACAGTCTTCAGGGCTCAGCACAACTAAGCTGACTTCTAACAGCCTGAATCTTTATCTCATGACCTAAGGGCTCCCTCCAGGCCAAGTAGAGCCACTTCCATTGCCCAAAGGCAAATGAAAAGCCCCAGGAATTAACTCTCTTATGGACTATAGATATCCTAGCTCCATTACAGTGGAATACTCTTAAGACCATCTTTAGTTCAGTCACTCAGTTGTGTCCGACTCTTTGCGACCCCATGGACTGCAGCACACTAGGCTTCCCTGTCCATCACCAACTCCTGGAGCTTACTCAAACTCATGTCCATTGAGTTGGTGATGCCATCCAACCATCTCATCCTCTGTCTTCCCCTTCTCCTCCCACCTTCAATCTTTCCCAGCGTCAGGGTCTTTTCGGATGAGTCAGCTCTTCACACAAGGTGGCCAAAGTTTCAGCTTCAGCATCAGTCCTTCCAATGAATATTCAGGACTAATTTCCTCTAGGATGGACTGGTTGGATCTCCTTGCAGTTCAAGGGACTCTCAAGAGTCTTCTCCAACACCACAGTTAAAAAGCATCAACTCTTGGCATTCAGCTTTCTTTATAGTCCAACTCTCACACCCATACATGACTACTGGAAAAACCATAGCCTTGACTAGATGGACCTTTGTTGGCAAAGTAATGTCTCTGCTTTTTAATATGCTGTCTAAGTTGGTCAGAACTTTCCTTCCAAGGGGTAATCATCTTTTAATTTCATGGGTACAGTCACTATCTGCAGTGATTTTGGAGCCTGAAAAAATAAAGTCTGCTACTGTTTCCATTGTTTCCCCATCTATTTGCCATGAAGTGATGGGACTGGATGCCATGATCTTAGTTTTCTGAATGTTGAGCTTTAAGCCAACTTTTTCACTCTCATCAAGAGGCTCTTTAGTTTCCCTTGGTATCTCTAATTGTCTTGAAGAGATCCCTATCTTTCCTATTCCATTGTTTTCCTCTATTTCTTTGCATTGATCACTGAGCAAGACCATCTTACCTTTTCTCAAATTTTCCTCCTAGACTTATGCCCCCATTCCCACAATGGTAGCTGACTTGGTCTTGTGCCCTTTCTCATTTTCTTCTCTTCTCTTTTCACTCTTCCCTCCCCCAGCATTCTTCCTACCCATTCAGGGGCCCTGGAGGGGAGGGCCCTTCTCATTCCCTTGTGAGATTCCACTTGGAGAAAGGACCCAGGCCCCAGAACCGGGGAGGGTCCTTTAAACCCAGCACGTCCTGTACAAAACTGCACCACAAAACTGCACCACGTGGAGATACCTCCCACATCGAATCGCCTCTATTCCCCCTCTACCTTCTGGCCTCCCCATAACTCACTTGATTAAAATTTCCAAAGTGTGGGACCCAGTAAGTGGGTATGGCAGCCAACACCCAAATGTGGCATTTAATCACACTGAGTCACTCAACTTCGTCACTGTGTCATGGAGAAAGATCTTTTCCATTTCACTCTTTTTATCCTTTGATGTAGGCCTGATCTGAAGACCCATCTAACTGTGGCCATTTACCTTTTCCACAAAGAGAAAGTAGACCTCAGGCTACGAGCCATCAGCAGGCAGTGGTAGCTAGCTAAAATTTAATAGCACAGTTTTGTCTTCTAGTAACCACAGTGGTACTGGCTTTTTATTTGCAGAAGTGACATGAAAGGTTTTTGTCTTTTTTAATTTACACATCTTTAAGTTTAAAAGAAGGCATCTTTTTATTTCTTTTCCTTTTTTTGTTTTTATATTCTTATAATTTTACTGAGATATAGTTGACATACAGCACCAAATAAGTTTAAGGCATACAACATAATGATTTGACTTATGTACATCATGAAATGATTGTCACAGCAGAATATCCATCATCCCTTCTAGATACAACATTAAAGAAATTGAAAAAAATATTTTTTCCTTGTGATGAGAATTCTTGGGATTTATGCCCTTAAAAACTTGCATAGATAATGTAGAGCAGTGTTAATTATATTTATCATCTTGTATATTATCTGGTGGTTCAGCGGTAAAGAATCTGCCTGCCAATGCAGGAAACGCAGGAGACGAGGGTTCAATCCCTAGGTCAGGAAGATCCCCTGGAGAAGGAACTGACAACCCGCTCCAGTATTCTTGCCTGGAGAATCCCATGGACAGAGGAGCCTGGCAGACAGCAGTCCATGGGATTACAGAGTCAGACACTACTGAGCGACTATACCACATTACATCCCTAGTACTTATTTACAACTGGAAGTTTGTACTTTTTGACCACCTTCATCCAATTGATCATCCTCCACCACCCTGAAAGTGAGTCAGTTTAAAGTAAAGGACCATGTCCCTCCTGGTACGGGCAGCACACTTGATGAGGAAACCCCGACATGTGGGGTCTGACAGAGGGAAAACTGGACAGAGCTCCACGAGAGCAGGTTCTCCCCAACAGCATGGCTGCGTCCCGTCCACCCAGCTGCTGGGCCAGCTCCTGGGCAGGGCCTGGCTGAGCCAGCCTCATGTGTGCCCCCAGGCTTTTTTAGTCATTAAAATAAGCAACTTCACTGTGCCCGCCGTGGCTCGCACATGTCCAGGCCGTGAGGGGAAAGACTGCTTGAGATGGACACAGCCCCAGGCTCCTGGTCGGGGAGTCCTGCCCCGAGGACAGAGGCTGGCCGTTCAGGAGTAACTCAGCAGAGGTGCCAATGCACCCACTGTCCTTTGCACGTTCACGTTAGATTACAAGCTGTGGTGGAAGGAGGTCTAGAATAACTCAGCTGTGCTTAATTTTTTTAAGTCTTTTTTTTAATTTGTTTTTTTGGCTGTGCTGAGTCTTCATGGCTGTGCAGGCTTTTCTGTAGTCATGGAGAGCAGGGGCTCCTCTCTAGTTGTGGTGCACGGGTTTCTCACTGCAGTGCCTTCTCATGTTGCGGCGTACGGGCTTTTAGGGCACGTAGGTTCAGTAGTTGTGGTTCCCGGGCTCTAGAGCACAGGCTCAGTAGTTGTGACGCATGGGCTTAGCTACTCCGAGGCACGTGGGATCCTCCCTGACCAGGGATCGAACCCATGTCTCCTGCATGGGCAGACAGATTCTTTACCACTGAGCCGCCGGGGAAGCCCTTCTACTTAATTTCTACTGGTGGCTGTTCTTCTCCAAGTCCCTCTCTCCACTTTCCAAGAAAGATGGTGAATGAGGGCCACTAATCCAGATCCATTTCACTTGGGAAAAACTTTAAAATACATGAAACAGTTCCTGCTACAAAGCACTATATATGATGTGCACATACATTCTAAGTAATAGTGGAAATAAGAAAACAAATCCATGTGTACCCACTGCCCACCTTCCCAACACTTGAAGGGAACTGCTGTCTTAAATTTTATATTAATTACACTCCATTATATTTCTTTTTAGACTGGTCTCATGTGCCTATATGTATACATGTATAGGCAATTTGTATGTAATTAATTTATATGTGGTTTATGTGTATATGCAGCTTATTTTTGCCTGTTGAGTAACTTACACACATGTAATCATACCATATGCATTCCTCCATAACTGACTCTATGGCTCGGTGTCCTTTTGGAGGGTTATCCATATGGATGCAAATAGATGCTGATGACTCATTTTCATGGCTGTACAGCATTCTGTTGTGTAAACAGGTGACAGTCTACTTATCAACTCTATCAGTTGACAGTCCTAGGTTATTGCCAAAGATGAAGGCTCGAGAATGATTGTAGGAAGGCATGATGCCTCCCAAATTTCTCCTTCTCTCATGCACAAAACCCTACTAGCAGAGGTGTGAAGCAGCTTTGCCTTATGTTAGAAACTGGTTTTAACTGGTGGTAACAGGTGAATACCTGAATGGTCTAGTGGTTTTCCCTACTTTCTTCAATTTAGATGTGAATTTTGCAATGAGGAGTTTATGATCTGAGCCACAGTCAGCTTCCGGTCTTGTTTTTGCTGACTGTATAGAGCTTCTCCATCTCTGACTGCAAAGAATATAATCAATCTGATTTCAGTGTTGACCATTCTGGTGATGTCCATATGTAGAGTCTTCTCTTGTGTTGTTGGAAGAGGGTGTTTGCTATGACCAGTGTGTTCTCTTGGCAAAACTCTATTAGCCTTTGCCCCACTTCATTCCGTACTCCAAGGCCAAATTTGCCTGTTACTCCAGGTCTTTCTGGCCTTCCTACTTTTGCATTCCTGTCCCCTATAATGAAAAGGACATATTTTTGGGGTGTTACTTCTAAAAGGTCTTGTAGGTCTTCATAGAACCGTTCAACTTCAGCTTCTTCACCATTACTGGTTGGGGCATGGGCTTGGATTACCATGATATTGAATGGTTTGCTTGGAAGTGAACAGAGATCATTCTGTCATTTTGAGATTGCATCCAAGTACTGCATTTTGGACTCTTTTGTTGACCATGATGGCTACTCCATTTCTTCTAAGGGATTCCTGCCCACAGTAGTAGATATAATGGTCATCTGAGTTAAATTCACCCATTCCTGTCCATTTTAGTTTGCTGATTCCTAGAATGTCATCATTCACTCTTGCCGTCTCCTGTTTGACCACTTTCAATTTACCTTGATTCATGGACCTAACGTTCCAGGTTCCTATGCAATATTGCTCTTTACAGCATCGGACCTTGCTTCTATCACCAGTCACATCCACAACTGGGTATTGTTTTTGCTTTGACGTCATCTTCATTCTTTCTGGAGTTATTTCTCCACTGATCTCCAGTAGCATATTGGGCACCTACCAACCTGGAGAGTTCCTCTTTCAGTATCCTATCATTTTGCCTTTTCATGTTGTTCCTGGGATTCTCAAGGCAAGAATACTGAAGTGGTTTGCCGTTCCCTTCTCCAGTTGGACCACATTCTGTCAGACCTCTCCACCATGACCCATCTGTCTTGGGTGGCCCCACATGGCATGGCTTAGTTTCATTGAGTTAGACAAGACTGTATCCATGTGATCAGATTGGCTAGTTTTCTGTGATTATGGTTTTAGTGTGTCTGCCCTCTGATGCCCTCTCACGACACCTACCATCTTACTTGGGTTTCTCTTACCTTGGACGTTGGGTATCTCTTTACGGCTGCGCCAGCAAAACATAGCCACTGCTTCTTACCTTGGACAAGGGGTATCTCCTCACGACTGCCCCTCCTGACCTTGAACGTGGAGTAGCTCATTTCGGCTGCCGCCCCTGACCACCGCCCACTAGACCATTCAGGAATGACCTAAATCAAATCCCTTATGACTATACAGTGGAAGTGAGAAGTAGATTTAAGGGACTAGATCTGATAGACAGAGTGCCTGATAAACTATGGACGGAGGTTTGTGACATTGTAGAGGAGACAGGGATCAAGACCATCCCCATGGAAAAGAAATGCAAAAAGGCAAAGTGGTTGTCTGAGGAGACCTTACAAATAGCTGTGAAAAGAAGAGAAGCGAAAAGCAAAAGAGAAAAGGAAAGATATTCTCATTTGAATGCAGAGTTCCAAAGAATAGTAAGGAGAGATAAGAAAGACTTCCTCAGCAATCAATGCAAAGAAATAGAGGAAAACAACAGAATGGGAAAGACTAGAGATTTCTTCAAGAAAATTAGAGATACCAAGGGAACATTTCAGGCAAAGATGGGTTCAATAAAGGACAGAAATGGTATGGACCTAACAGGAGCAGAAGCTATTAAGAAGAGGTGGCAAGAATACACAGAAAACTGTACAAAAAGATCTTCACAACCCAGATAATCATGATGGTGTGGTCACTCACCTAGAGCCAGACATCTTGGAATGTGAAGTCAAGTGGGTCATAGAAAGCATCACTATGAACAAAGCTAGTACAGGTGATGGAATTCCAGTTGAGCTATTTCAAATCCTGAAAGATGACGCTGTGAAAGTGCTGCACTCAATATGCCAGCAAATTTGGAAAACTTAGCAGTGGCCACAGGACTGGAAAAGGTCAGTTTTCATTCCAATCCCAAAGAAAGACAATCCCAAAGAATATTCAAATTATTGCACAGTTGTACTCATCTCACAAGCAAGCAGAGTAATGCTCAAAATTCCCCAAGCCAGGCTTCACCAATACGTGAACCATGAACTTCCACATGTACAAGCTAGTTTTAGAAAAGGCAGAAGAACCAGAGATCAAATTGCCAACATCTGCTGGATCATCAAAAAAGCAAGAGAATTCCAGAAAAAACATCTATTTCTGCTTTATTGACTATGCCAAAACCTTCAACTGTGTGGATCACAATAAACTGTGGAAAATTCTGAAAGAGATGGGAATACCAGACCACCTGACCTGCCTCTTGAGAAACCAGTATACAGGTCAGGAAGCAACAGTTAGAACTGGACATGCAACAACAGACTGGTTCCAAATAGGAAAAGGAGTACGTCAAGGCTGTATATTGTCACCCTGCTTATTTAACTTAGATGCAGAGTACATCATGAGAAATGCTGGGCTGAAAGAAGAACAAGCTGGAATCAAGATTGCTGGGAGAAATATCAATAACCTCAGATATGCAGATGACACCACCATTATGGCAGAAATTGAAGAGGAACTAAAAAGCCTCTTGATGAAAGTGAAAGAGGAGAGTGGAAAAAGTTGACTTAAAGCTCAACATTCAGAAAACTAAGATCATGGCATCTGGTCCCATCACTTCATGGAAAATAGATGGGGAGACAGTGGAAATAGTGTCAGACTTTATTTTTTTGGGCTCCAAAATCACTGCAGATGGTGATTGCAGCCATGAAATTAAAAGACGTTTATTCCTTGGAAGGAAAGTTATGACCAACCTAGATAGCATATTAAAAAGCAGAGACATTACTTTGCCAACAAAGGTCCATCTGGTCAAGGCTATGGTTTTTTCAGGGGTCATGTGTAGATGTGAGAGTTGGACTGTGAAGAAAACTGAGCACCGAAAAATGGATGCTTTTGAACTGTGGTGTTGGAGAAGACTCTGGAGAGTCCCTTGGACTGCAAAGAGATCCAACCAGTCCATCCTCAAGGAGATCAGTCCTGGGTGTTCATTGGAAGGACTGATGCTGAAGCTGAAACTCCAATACTTTGGCCACCTCATGCGAAGAGCTGACTCATCTGAAAAGACCCTGATGCTGGGAGGGGCTGGGGGCAGGAGGAGTAGGAGACAACAGAGGATGAGATGGCTGGATGGCATCACCGACTCAATGGACTTGGGTTTGAGTAAACTCCGGGAGTTGGTGATGGACAGGGAGGCCTGGCGTGCTGCGATTCATGGAGTAGCAAAGAGTTGGACACGACTGAGGGACTGAACTGAACTGAACTGAACAGGTGAATGAACTAAGCACCTAAAAGCCAGAAGGAAGAAAACATCAAAGGAGGAAAGGGTCCTTAAATGAAAGGAAAGGAGAAATAAAAATGACTGGCCATGGCGATACAAGGAGTCGGATATGACAGAACAGCTGAGCGCACATGCACGGAGGGAAAGAAGAAATAGAACTGACCCCTGGAAGGAGAACTGTCCTGGTTGTGGGGCACGTTCAGGGAAGCTTTCACTCTCACTGTCCACTTCCCCTACCGCATAAACCCTTAGTGTAAGGATCTGTGTGGTACTTAGTTTTCAAAAGCACCCTTTGCCAGAATCAGCAAACGGCCACGATGAGTCCTAACTACTGTGCTAGATCCTGAAGAGTCCATTTTTCATACAAAACTCCCCTGGAGCCTTCCCACTAGTGTATTTTTAGATTCATCTTTTCCTTAGAGTATATGGGACTGTTTAGCACATAGTCATCAAATGGTACCATGTCCGTGAACCTCTCATAACCTTTCGGCTATTTCCATGACTCTGAAATTCCCCACCCACAGCTTCACCCGTAAGGAGTGGAAACATTTAGAGGAAGTGATACTATCAGTGGCTGAGCATCACCATGGGAAGTATTTTCCCCTAAAAGCACGGCAGTGAGCCTGTACCTTCACAACATGGCTTTAGCAAGTGCAGTGTTCTGTCAGCACCTGTGTCTAGAAGGGAAAATGTGCAGGAGTTTTACATCACAGGAGAAACAGAATGCTCGGAGGTAGTGCTCTCTGTCCATCCAGAGTGGAGACGTTGAGGTCAGTAGCTAGTGTCAGGGTTAGTGTTACTGGTCTGGCTGAAGTAACTGGTAGAGGCTTAAGAGGGCAGCTCTGGAGCCAACCACCTGGGCTAGAAGCCGTCCTCTACCAGCTGGCTGCTGTGTGCTCCTGAGCCAGTTACCTCACCTTTCTCAGTTTCTTATCTGCAGAGAGGAGGTGATAACAGTCTTACCTCACTGGGTGGTTTTGAAAGTTATGAGTCAATACCTGGTTTTGAGTGTTCCGTAAATCAACATACACCAAATCCCCAAAGCAGTTATTTGACACATTTAATGCTTGATATTTATTAGCTGATAGGAGGGAGAGGAGGAGACAGAATAAGCTTTTTAAAAGAAAGGAATCTAAAGAATGAGTGGGATTTGACAAGAAAAGAGCTTTCCATAAGAGGAGAGTATGGAGATATATGTTTAGAGAGAGAAGTCTTCTAGGACGAATGAGTCAATCCAATTAAATTCAGCTCGACCTCCGTAAGGAAAGTCAAAATAGTATGTATCTCATTACCTAGGTGATAAACAGGATCACAGAGGTACAAGTATTAAAAGGAAATTTAGGAAGGATTTTTTAAAGTTAGCTTTCCTTTGTTACCATGTTGACCAACCTGCGTATCCGCAAATATCAATGGAGTCCCTACAAAGGTCCCCGCCAGCACAGATCTTTTTTTCAAGTGAGTTTAAAGTCAGAAAATTATTGGGATCTTTTGTTTCACTTGTGTTGGTTTGTAAGCTACCCAAGTATTAGAATAGTTTCCTCATCATTAATAAACAGAAAAAAATAATAATTGTATTTCCTTCTTTTGTTTTTTTGGCCATACGTTAGAGCTTACAGGATCTTAGCTCCCTGACCAGGGATTGAACCTGTGTCCTCAGCAGTGAAAGCTCAGAGTCTTAACCACTGGTCCACCTGGCAAGTCCCTGTATTACCTTTAAAGCATAGACAACTCTTGATTTTCTGTATTAATGAGGACTCACAGGAATAAATATAGTTGATGGATTACATTAGGTTTATCTGTAAGTTAAATCATCGTTGTTTGCTTAAGTTCAACGCCTTCCCCCATCTGTCTGGATTTCTGGTTATCCTTCTCTCCTTCTCTCTCATTCTCAATTTGCAAATGGCCACCTGGGCCCAGGGGAGACTGGAGAAGCAGCTGTCTTATTCTCCCCAGTAAGTTCTCAGCAGCCTCTTGGTCACTGAACAAAGTGACCTTGGCCCACTCCTTGTCACCGTCTCCCAAGAAAGAAATGCGATGGGTCTCTGAAACACTGGGCCTTCCCTGGTGGCTTAGTGGTAAAGAATCTGCCTGCCATGCAGGAAACCCGGGTTTGATCCCTGGGTTGAGAAAATCCCCTGGAGGAGGGCATGGCAACCCACTCCAGTATTCTTGCCTGGAGAATCCCATGGACAGAGGAGCCTGGTGGGCTACAGGCCATGGGGTCGCAAAGAGTCAGACACGAATGACACAATTAAGCAGCAGCAGCCCCAAAACACTGGGGCTTGTGCTTATTACCCCTGACCACACAGCCTGTGAGAGCCGAGATCCTGCCATGTGTGTCTGATTGTTCAGACGGGGAAGCCAGACATGTCATAGTTCGGCAGGATTAATTTACAAGGGATGCTGTTTGGAAGGTGCCAAAACAGTTCGTAGCTAAATTGAAGAAACTATGGTAATTAGTTGGTCCCAAAGGGTATTATTCACCCTTAGAATTGCATTGCCAAGGACAGAGCTGAGGAGCTTGGCTTTCAGGGAAGAGTTAAAAAAAAAGAAAATCAGACAGGAACATTACAAAATTTTCCACTGAAAAATAAGTTCCTTAGAAGGAAAGCTGAGAGATTTGCTAATTTGTAGCTTTCTCTGAGCCTGACGTTTGGTCCTCAGCATTTGGGAAGAAAACACAGGGTGTTTGAATGATGCTGATGGGAGGGGGTCTCCAGGCAGATAGATGGGAATACAGAAGGGCAGGATGAGTCCTTTAGCATAAGGATCCATTTTAGAGCGAACTGCACTGGGGGACGAGTCCAATCTGCTTTCTCCAAGATTCTGACCAACAGGAGAGATTGATAAAACATATTTGCACTGCTGTGTTTTTCAAAAGTTCAACCATCTAATAACTTTAGCAGGCACATCATACTAAGCTGCCTGAATTTCAAACATTTCCTTGCTATAGAATGATCACAGTAGAGAAGAATGTTATTCTAATCCAGCCATTGGTAAAACTTTGTCTTCCTTAATCCCAGAACCTAAATCACTGGCTACTTCAGAGGCCCTGACCTAAATCTTAATTGATGCCATGGCCTGTTTAGACCACTATGTGTGTGATTTCAGCCAGACAAACCCAGGAGGAAGGATTAAGGTGGCTGCAGTGGAGAACGGCTGACATTCTGACCAGTCATGCCGTGAGTTTATTGCAACACCTCTGCCCTTTAGCTCTGTAAGTTTCTCCTCCTGAGGTAACCCTCCTGTCTTGACATCCAACACAATGAAAACTGGATGTGTGCCATCTAAATGTCTGACTCGGCGACCCCATGGACTGTAGCCCACCAAGCTCTGCTGTCCATGGGATTCTCCAGGCAAGAATACGGAAGCACGTTGCCTTTTCCTTCTCCAAGGGATCTCCCCGACCCAGGAATTAAGCCTGTGCCTCCTGCATTGGCAGGCGGATTCTTTACTGAGCCACGGGGGATGCCACCATTAAGGCGCTTACTTACAATCCCATCAGAACATTGACCCACATCAACTTATTTAATGTTCACAGCAGTCCTGGGGAGTGTTATTATATCCACCACTCTACAGAAAATGAAACTGAAGATATCAAGGTGATATGAGGTGACTTAAGTGAAGTCAGGCAAGTGATCACATGACACTGCTAAAACTGAAACCCCAGTCTTTCAAATAAGGCATTTGCATAAAGATGTTCATCTAATGACTAAGCAACTCCTTGCAGTGGATCCTTACAGCATAGATGCCTTTGGTGTGAAGACACTGACTTTTCTTAGAGGAAAATGCATTTATTTAAAGATGGGAGGCTTTTCATTTTATTCCCATCTTTCCCTTGTTGCTTATAAAGTGCTAGCCTTTGAAGAGCCAAGCTTTCCTATAGAAAAATCTACCGTATTTATGAAGTGATCCTTGAGTACCACCAGTTTTTCTTCTTAAATTCCATTTCCTTTTTCTGGCGCTTGTTATGACCAAGTCCTCTTTCCATATGCCTAGTATCCATGGGCTCCTTCCAATTTGACTTTTATCAAAATGTGCTTGTTGGGAAAGATTTGATCTCATTGATTTTAATTGGTGGGATGTTAAGCCGTTACTCTCCTGCTAGTTCCATTTTAAGTTAGATTCCTTGCTATGAAATGAGAAACTTGCTTTTCTAGTAAGGGGCATTTGGGGGCGTAGATGCAGATGAGGTTTTAAAATAAGGACAGCTTCCTTTACCTTCTAAATTCTACTATATATATGTACTCTGTTTACCCAACTCCATCTCTAACTAGAGCATCTTGATCCATCAACTGAAGCATCATAGCAACTGGCCACACATTTGTTCTGACACATAGAAAACAGGCATTTAGAAGAAAGTTGTTTTTCTTTGGACTTCCCTGGTCGTCCCATGGTTAAGATTTCATGCTTCCAATGCAAGGGGCACAGGTTTGATCCCTGGGAGAGGAAGTTCTGTGTGGCATGGCCAGAAAAACATGAAGGTTGTTTTTCTTTGAAAGCAGTGCAAGAATATGTCTGTGGAATGCTGGGGTCATTTAGTTTCCTCCGTGGAAAGAAACAGGATGTTTCTGCATTAATTAGAAGGTTTCAAAAGTAGGAAGGAGTAAGGGTGATTGGGAAATACTTTCAGCAAACAGAATGTTAAGTATTCTGTTGTCAGACAATGTGTTCCATTTAGAGAACAAGTAATAGAAACTATGGTCACCATAATGAAAGGGGGTAAAATCACCCCTTCCTGTCCAGCTTCTGCCCCAGTTCTTCTGAACACTCAGCCTGCTGTACTGAGTCCATCACCCATCCCAGTGTCCAGTCTCCAGTGGCTCTGAGGAGACCATGGAAGAGGTGAAGAAAGAGGAAAGAGTCGAGGCTCCAGTTACTGTCAGGAAAAAAATGTTATAATAAATATTGTTAAAAATAGAGGGATGAGTTCCGTATCATTCCCCTCCCTTCTCCCTCCTAGATGTTTCAGCTTCTTGAAGACATTCTACTTGTCACTGAGCTGCAGGAAGTGTATGGTAGATTTCCTGATGAGCACGTGGAAAGGATGGGTGGCTGATGCATAATAAAACAACAGTAGTTTTATTGAGCATATAGTATATTCTGAGCAAACACTCCCCCCTTTAACTCACAATCTCCCAACGAAGGAGGTATTATTACTGTAATTCTGGAGCCTCCACAGGGGTTAGAAGCAAGAGCTCTGGAACTAGCCTGCCTGGGTCCAAATCCCAGTTGTGTCATGTGCCCGCTATGTGACCTTAGGGTAATTACTTAACCTCTCCATGAATCATCTTCCTCACCTTCAAAATTAAAGTGGTGATAATGTCACACACCTGCGTCGGGGTCCCCAAGCCCACCCGTGGGTTTGATGTCTCACTAGGAGGACACATAGGACTCAGCACATCACCACACTAAGATCTGTTTCACCTGCCCACGGGATTCTCCAGGCAAGAATCCTGGAAGGGTTGCGTGCCCTCATCCAGGGGATCGCCCCGACCCGGAGATCCAACCTGAGTCTCCTGCATTGGCAGGCAGGTTCTTTACCACTAACACCACCTGGGAAGCCCAACTATGACATCAAATGCATACAAGTCAAACTCAGCAAAAGAAAAACAAATAGGGCAAAGCCCAGAGGAAACAGGGCAAAAGCTACCGAGATCCATCTCCCAGTGGAGTCACATAGGACATGCTTAAACCTTCCTGCAACGAGTTACGGGAGGTGTGAAGTGGTGTCTGCCAGGAAGGTCATTGGAGACTCGGGGCTGGAGCGTTGACTGGTTGCTTGGACACCCTCTGTGTGACATATCAAAAGTCAAAATTTCCAGGAGGGAGCAGCATAAACCCCATGTTTGTATAGTTAGGTGCCGTGAATAATTCTCCTCGGAATGATAGGAACCCTCTTGAAATCCAAGTTCCAAGATTCTGCTGATGGTCAGCCTTGAAAGCAAGTCTTTTTAAGGATAGCAACCTCAGGCCTGCTGTGTTAACTTTTTTGTACATCACCTCATTGGATTATTGTGAAATTAGATGAAGTAACATTTATCCACTCCAGTATTCTTGCCTGGAGAATCCCATGGACAGAGGAGCCTGGAGGGCTACCATTCATAGGGTTGCAAAGACTTGGACACCACTGAGTTAGCATAACATATATCTACTGCTTACAACAGTGCTTTATACTTAGGAAGCCCTGAAAAAGTTTTTAGCCATAATTATTAAATGGGAAAAAAAGTCCTAGGTGTAGAATGCTAGTGGGACTACCCTGGTGGTCCAGTGGTTAAAACTCTGCACTTCCACTGCAGGGGACACGGGTTCTATCCCTGGTCAGGGAGCTTTGGTAAAGAATCTGCCTGCCAATGCAGGACACACAGATTCAATCCTGGGATTGGGATGATCCCCTGGAAAAGGAAATGGCAACCCACTCCAGTATTCTTGCCATGGACAGAGGAGCATGGTGGGCTACAGTCCTTGGGGTTGAAAAAGAGTCAGACATGACTTAACAACTAAACAACTCCAACTCCAGCTTAACTTTCTCCAGGTTTTCATGTCTTTGGCTATGTCCATGGAATGGGTAGTAGATGCATTCGTCAGCCAGATGTGAAGGTGCTGTAGACAACAGTGGCCTAGTCTTATTAAGCTGAACCGAAGAAATCCTTGTATTGAATTGTAATCATTGACTGCAATTGAGAGGGAACCCCATTGAGTGGGATCTTTTAGTTAAAAAAAAAGATTTAGAAATGGGACAGGGCTAACAGAATACTTTGAATATTGCCTCAATAGTTCAATTCTAAAAGAGAAACTTTACAAGGAAAGAAATTTAAGTTAAAAGTATGCATCATCCATGGAGATTGCAGTATGGCCATACAGTATGATGAAATGAAGAGTCTAGGAGCAATAATTTATTTCGACATTTAGTATAGTTCATTGTTACACATGTGCCTCTTCCAATAAATGAAACTTTTTGTAAACTTCCTAGCCATTTTGTCCCCCAAAGAGCCGCATGTAAAATTTACTCATGGTAAATGGTCAATAAAGGTCTATTCCTTTAACATTCAATTCCTAATATCAGTTCAGTTCAGTCGCTCAGTCGTGTCAGACTCTTTGCGACCCCATGGACTGCAGCACACCAGGTTTTCCTGTCCGTCACCAATTCCCAGAGCTTGCTCAAACTCATGTTTTTTGAATGTTGACTTTTAAGCCAGCTTTTTCACTCTCCTCTTTCACTTTCATCAAGAGGCTCTTTAGTTCTTCTTTACTTTCTGACATAAGGGTGGTGTAATCTGCATATCCGAGGTTATTGATATTTCTCCAGGCAATCCTGATTCCAGCCCGGCATTTCACATGATGTACTCTGCATATAAGTTAAATAAGCAGGGAGACAATATACAGCCTTGACGTACTCCTTTCCCAATTTGGAACCAGTCTATACTTGCTTCTTGACCTGCTTCTAAGTGTTGCTTCTTGACCTACATACAGATTTCTCAAGAGGCAGGTAAGGTGGTCTGGTATTCCCATCTCTTGAAGAATTTTCCAGAGTTTGTTGTGATCTACACAGTCAAAGTCTTTGGTGTAATCAATAAAGCAGAAATAGATGTTTTTCTGGAATTCTCTTGCTTTTTCAATGATCCATTGGATGTTGGCAATTTGATTTCTGGTTCCTGTGCCTTTTCTAAATCCAGCTTGAACATCTGGAAGTTCACATTTCATGTACTGTTGAAATCTGGCTTGGAGAATTTTGAGCATTACTTTGCTAGTGTGTGAGATGAGTGCAATTGTGCAATAGTTTGAATATTCTTTGGCATTGCTTTTCTTTGGGATTGGAATGAAAATTGACCTTTTCCAGTCCTGAGGCCACTGCTAAGTTTTCCAAATTTGCTGGCATATTGAGTGCAGCACTTTCACAGCATCATCTTTCAGGATTTCAACTAGAATTTCATCACCTCTACTAGCTTTGTTCGTAGTGATGCTTCCCAAGGCCCACCTGACTTCACATTCCAGGATGTCTGGCTCTAGGTGAGTGATCACACCGTCGTGGTTATCTGGGTTGTGAAGATCTTTTTGTACAATTCTTCTGTGTATTCTTACCATCTCTTCTTGATAGCTTCTGCTCCTGATAGGTCTATACCATTTCTGTCCTTTATTGAACCCATCTTTGCATGAAATATTCCCTTGGTGTCTCTCATTTTCTTGAAGAGATCTCTAGTCTTTCCCATTCTGTTGTTTTCCTCTATTTCTTTGCATTGATTGCTGAGGAAGCCTTTCTTATCTCTCCTTGCTATTCTTTGGAACTCTGCATTCAAATGGGAATATCTTTCCTTTTCTCCTTTGCCTTCCTTGTCTCTTCTTTTCACAGCTATTTGTAAGGCCTCCTCAGACAACTGTTTTGCCTTTTTGCATTTCTTTTTCATTCTTTAACATTCAGTTCCTAATACATTGCCACCTGATAAGAGATTCACCTCTGGGGTTGGTGGCATATGACTTATCCCACGTGTGTAGGTGGTTATTTCCTGGATGACTATAGTCAACCCAGGGCCAGATTTTTACACCTACACAAATCCCATCCTCCAGTGAGAAAAGCAAGCTGAGAAGGGAACTAAAGTGAAAGAACAATGTGATGGGGATTGCTTAATATTATAGTTTGAGGAATAAATAATGGAACTTCGAAAAAAGTAAGTGAAACTCATAGAATATGGAGATCAAAGTATTGATCGCTCTGGTTGCTTTTAGCTGGGCCCAAGCATGCTAGTGAAACGCGTGACTTGCAGAGGAGAAGCGCGAGGCAGAACACACGAAGGCGGGAGAGAGAAAAAGGGAAAGACGAAAAGGGAAGGCCGCATAGCACCATTCATCCGGACTTTATTTTTTCCCTACGCAGTCTCCTTCAAATATTCCTGTAATAGGTCCTCTGTTGTTGTGCAGACTAACTTCTTCCTGCCATGTACCAAGGTCACATTTAGATTTTACACACACACACACACACACATCTACAAGAGAAATACCCGTTTTCCTCCTAAAGTAACTTGATTCTCCAAATGGAGAGTCTTTCTCTTCTCTAACTTTGTTTGGGGGTGTGTTTGGGTCGAGGTCGGGTTGCAGCCATACATAGATCCCTGTAGTCCACGAAACAGTTCTTGCACTAATGAAGGTGTGTGGGAAGACAGTGCCAAGGTGCTCACCGGTTTGCTGGCACCAACAGAAAACCAACAGGCCGGCGGATGCGGGATGACTGGGGGCCCCGCATGGCCTCATCAGGGACTGCAGTCGTTCATTCTGAGGCTTCCAGCGGGGTAATGACAATTTTACCCACAGGAATGAAAAGTTATAGAATTCACTTGCCAGTGCAGGAGACATGGATTCGATCCCTAGGTCGGGAAGCTCCCTGGAGAGGGAAATAGCAACCCACACCAGCATTCTTGCCTGGGAAATCTCATGGGCAGAGGAGCCTGGTGGGCTACAGTCCCTGGGATCACAAAGAGTCTGATACGACAGAGCGACTAAACAACGTCTCAGCAAGTCAATTTAAAAACTTAAATATGAGGAGAAGGAGTTAATGGGTGAAAAATAAATCAACCAGTATTATAGAGTAGATTCTTTGAGAGTCCGGTGAGCGTGACTGGAGGCCCTGGGAGAGGCAGCACGCTTTATTGTATTCAGCACAAAGCCCCTGAAGCCGAGAGCAGGAAATCCTGTTGTTCCCGCCCCGTCCTCAGCTGAGGTCCCCAGATATCATCAGTATTCCTGAGCTAGCCAGCCGAGACCTCTCTGACTTGCGAAGGGGTGCGGCACACAATATTCTTTAGAAAGTTAGTAGAAAGATCACTGTTGTTGAGGCCAATAAAACATTGATCCAAGGGTGCTGTCCTAGGGGGAGATGAGAGAGTTATAATGATTACAAAGATTAAGGAGATCGGACTAGACCCTCAACTGAGCTTACAGACTGCAAAGATGCTACGGAAGGTAGCTGATGGCAAATGCAGATTCCCTGTAGGCCCAGCCCTGCAGAAGCAGAAACCCTGAGGGTGAGAGCCAGCAAGCTGTGTTTTCACAAGCCCTCCTGATGCCTGGAAAGTTTGTACACCTTAGCCCTTGGTGAGGTGTGCGGAAAGTGATTTATTATTAATGACATTTAACACACCGACATTTGTGAATAATTTACGTCAGTTGCAAAGATTTTTTTAAACTACAGACCTCTGATCCACCCGACTCCATCTGAGTTGGAAACTCTGGGTGTGGCTTTGGGTGTCGTAGCCAAGAATATCGATTGCAGGTTCCCCCAGGTGACTCTTATGATCAGCCAGTTGTGGGAACCACTGATCTATAAGAGCCAATTTATCCTATAACAAAAAATAAATAAAATCATGGAATTCTTGAGGGAGGTCCCTCGGAGAGCAGGTTTCCCTACCCCCCATGAACCTCCAACTTTTAAAACTTAAAGAAGAGGAACTCTGATGCCTGAAGCAGAAGAGATGACTTGGCACCCGCCCACCCCCGCAGGAACTGCTATGACTATAAAAACCTAGTCCTCCCCAAAACATGGCGTGACTGACCGTCCAAGGGCTAAGGAAGTCCTGAGAATGTAGGACTTCCGATTTTAAAACAGGGACAGTCCCACTGGCCAGACCTGAACAAGTAGCCTAGATCAGAGCCTAGACAGAACCCGTACTTCTTGCCTTTGGGATGGGATGATCGTGGTGGTGTTGGTGATGACGCCATCTTACTGCCAGGATCCAGATTACCGTGTTTGTTTGTTTTTTAACTTTGTCTTTATTCCCTAATTCTGGACAGATGTAAAGAAATACTACCCTCCTTTGTGTTTCAAGATACTCTAAAATACTCTTGTAACCATTCCTTTGTTTACATCTGCCCTGTTTTACAAGCCCTCAGGTGCAATCTGCCACATGCTGACAGACAGAATCTTTGGTCTGGCTTCTGTGTAGTTTTGTGGTATTTTCTGTGGACCAATGGTGTCTTGCTGAGGTCTGTGTATTAGCCAGAACTCTTTAGGTTGCCGGTAAAGGAAACCTAACCGCTCATGGCTGAGGAAAATAAAAGGATGGAAGGCATTGGCTCTTGTCGCAGAAAAGAGCTTTGGTGGCAGCTGGATACAAGGAGCTCAGTCTCCTCAGGACTGAGTCGCTCTCTCTCTCCCTGAACTCACTCAAGCTGGCTCTTCCAACGTGGTAACAGGATGCGCCTAGCCGTTCCAGGCACACACTGTCTTCTCTCAACAACCCAGCTGACTGCATCTCATTGCCGATAGCTTGTGTAAAAGTCCCGGGATTGACTCTCGGGCTGACATGTGTCTTGTGCCCATTCCTAAGCCAGGACTGTAGCCAGGATAATGGGAGTTCTGATTGGCCAGTGGTAGGCAGGCATATGCCCGCCCCCATCACATCTGATCACGCCTTCAACAGTGTGCACCCCGTTTTCCTCCTCCGCCCCCACGAAGCTGAGCTCTAAGTACTATTTTGCCCTGAAACACCAGGCTGTGTGAGCCCAAGACCATGACCATCGGTTCTAATGTTTAAGACCTACACATATTTGGCTGAAGCATGAAGCAACCTGAGAACCAAGGACGGAGGCCTCGGGGTGGGAGGGGGGTGGTGCGGTCCACTGGAATCATGAAGAGCTTTTGCTGGGGTCAGAGGTCTGCAATGCAGAGCTCCTGAAAGTCGGGAGTGGTGACTCACACCCCTCCGGCCCCATCTGGCCCCACGTTTTCCAGCTGGGTCTGTGACATGCGACTCGATCTTTTCTTCAGTGTGACCCATAGAAAAGGCATAAAAAGCCTTAGAGCTCATTTTCTTCCTTCCTTTCTTCCTGTAATTCATACTCAGGCCAACTCGGTTTTGTTCAAACCACAGCCTCTCAGTCTGGCCTGCAAGTTCAGACACAGCTGCTCGTTTTATTCTTTTAGTCTTCTCATAAGCCAGGAGTAAAGTTGTACCTTGTGGCTAATTTTTAATCTGTAAACCTGATCCCTTCGTAAGCTGAACTCTTAAATCAAATCAGCACAAAAATGCCAGCTCCCCAGAGACATCTGAATCGTGACCTCCTAGACCTCTTCCCACCCGGACACGCACCTAAGACCTTTCCCATTCTTATAGAAAGTTGCTTTCTTCTATCCATCAGTAAGGTCGTGTTTTGGACATGAATCTGAGCAAATTCCAGGGGATAGTGAAGGACAGGGAAGCCTGGCGTGCTCCAGTCCATGGTGTCACAAAGAGTCTGACATGACTTGGTGACTGAACAACAAGGTAGTTTTGGGTCTTCTTAAGCAGTTTTTTCTTTCCTCTTCTTGATCAGCCTAATCTTACTCCATTTGATCCATTTTATGTTATACATAATTGCATAATATATTCTTCATTTGGATAAAAAACTAATTTAAGGACTGATGTTGAAGTTGAAACTCCAATACTTTGGCCACCTGATGCGAAGACCTGACTCATTGGAAAAGACCCTGATGCTAGGAAGGATTGAAGGCAGGAGGAGACGGGGACGACAGAGGATGAGATGGTTGGATGGCATCACCGACTCAATGGACATGGGTTTGGGTAAACTCTGGGAGTTGGTGATGGACAGGGAGGCCTGGCATGCTGCGGTTCATGGAGTCGCAAAGAGTCGGACACAACTGAGCGACTGAACTGAACTGAGCTGAACTGAAGGCTGACCGAGTGTTTGTTTCACAAAGAAATGACTCTCTCAGTCATGTGGACCCAAACTAGTAATGGGGCCAGTGTGTTAGTTTTCTAGAGCTGCATGACAAAGTACCAAACTGGTTGGCTTGAAATGGCAAAATGTGTTTTCTCATGGTCCTGGAGTGAATGAGTGAGTGAAAGTCACTCAGTCGTGTCAGACTCTTTGCGACCCCGTGGTCTGTAGCCCACCAGTCTCCTCTGCCTGTGGACTTCTTCAGATGAGAGTTCTGGAGTGGATTGCCATTTCCTTCTCCAGGGGATCCTCCCAACCCAGGGGTCGAACCCAGGACTCCTGCATGGCAGGCAGATTCTTTACCATCCAAGTCACCAGGTCCCACGGTCCTGGAGACTGGGGGTCTCAAGTCAAGTGGTGAGGTCTGCGGTCTCCACAGCCTCGGGGGAGGAGCCTTGCTGCCTCTCCCAGTTTCTGGCAGCCCCACATGTTCCTTGGCTCTGGTGACAAGACTCCCATCTCCCTCCATCTTCACACTGTTGCCTCCTCCCCACGGGTCTCTGGTTCCACGCGGCTTCTCTTCTCTTCTCTTCTAATCCAGCCCGCAGCCACATTGGACTAGAGCTCACCCTGACGACCTCATCGTAACTCAAGTCTGCAAAGAACCTATTTCCAAATAAAGTCACATTCACAGGTGCTGGGCATTAGGACTGCAAGGTATCTTTTTTTGAGCAGAGAATAGGGGACACAAGTCAACCAAAAATAGGCAAGATTTTAAGTAACTACTCTCATCCTCATTTAACAGATGGGAAAATAGAGTAATTCTAAGTCAGGAGAGCCAGGGCTGTGGGTAGAAGAATGGGGTTGTCATCATTAATACTACTGCTGTTTTCATGATTAACAGCTCTCAGTTCTCACGTGCCTACCGGGGGATCTTCCTTACCCAGGGATTGAACCCAGGTCTCCTGCATGGCAGGTGGATTCTTTACCAACTGAGCTACCAGGGAAGCCCACCAAGGACATTACCTGTTAACAAATTAGCTAAACTCCCCACAGTTCTGAAGAATAGACGGTGTCAGCCTTATACAGATGGGAAACTGAAGCTCAGACAGGTTAAGTCACTTAATTGAAGACAGAGTTATAATGAACTGAGCGACCATTCAAACTCCAACCATTGCGCCATGTTGCCTGGGAGGAGGGGTGGCATTAAGACACCCAAATTAACACTGACCTAGCTTCAGAGAAGGAAGCTGCCAGAAGAAGCTGAGCAGAATGAAACAAGGCAACACAAAAAAGAGCGTGTTCCTGGGAGCAGGCGAGGGTGAAGGGGAGAGCTCGGTGGCAGCGCTAGTTAATCCATGAGACAGAGGCCAGACTCTGATTGTTCCAAGGCAGCAGGCTGGGCTTAGTGTAAACGTCTATGCTGCCTTCCCGGAGAGGCTTTCTCTGCTCCATCTGCGCTTGGATGGCTGCGGTGTAGATGACTCACTTCTCTGGAGGAGAGATAAGAGCGGGGAAGGCTGGGGTCCCTAAGCCCCAGACTTCTGGGCATAAGCTAGTGAGAGGGAGCAGAAGGACCTGGGCATGTTAACACTGCAGGAGAGGAAACCCGGGACATGGCGGGATAAGGGGAAGGCTTGCCCTGTCGTGAGCACTGCAGGTGGAGCGCGAGCCGCGGAGGGCGGGCCGGGCCATGTGCTTGCAGACGGCAGCTTTGGACGTGGTGCCAACAAGCTGACCTGCCTATGCTGTCTGCCAGGGGTCCACCGAAGAAATCTAACAGTTTATCTACCGTTCCCTAACTACCACGGTGTTTAAAACCTTCGGAGACCCCCTTGTTGTCTGCAGGGTGAAGCCCTGACTCCTCTCAAGGTGGAGGCCCCTCCCGACCCGGCTCAGGCTTACGGCTCGCGCCTCGTCTCCCGTCACCCTGACCTTGAGCTCAGCCACGTGCCCGACCCTGGGCCTCCCTCAGCCCTTCACTTCGCCCCCTCGGTCTCCCCGGCTCCCTTCCCACCTCTTTTCCTTCCTGGCCTCTGTGCCCTGCACGTGCTGTCAGCTCCCCCCGGAACGTCTTTTCACCCAGCTCTGTGATCATCTGCCAGCTCCCTCTCATCTTCTTTCAGAACTCCTCCTCTCCCCCAAAACCTTTCCTGATTCTCCCAAGCCAGGCCGACATCCCATCCTCTCCAGGAGCCCCCGAACGTGTTGACCTGAGCATCCCAACGCCTGTCTCCTTGCCCACCTCCCTCCCTCAGGGCGATCGAGAGGTCTTGCTCAGCATCTTGGTCATATGCCCCCCAGCCCCCATTCCAGCCTCTTGCACAGAGTGGGTGCTCGGTAAGCCTGTTCGCTGGCTGGTGGCATTGAGGACGGGCGGGCCTGCCGCCTTCTGACTTCCCATCTCCTCTGAGAGTCTGTGAGTCTCTATTTCTGCTCCCACAGTGAGGCACAGAGGACAGGAAGTTGCCAAAGCCGGATGATAAGACTTCTTCTGTTTGGGGCTGCCCACATCGGCCTGGTCTTGGCAGCTTGTAATCTGGGTATTTAAAAGAGAAACTGAACCAAGAGGAAAAAACATAGTCTTGATGAGGCAAGAGTTACAGAAGAGCTGGTAGTATAACAGTGACAGTGGCGTCTCAACCAGCTGTGGCCTGTCCAGATTATATGAGCCTTTGGTGGCTGTGGGGTTGGGGGGTGGGGGGGGTCGGCTTTGTGTAGCAGTCAAAAGGACAACTGTCAAAACTGATCTGAGTGTTTCAAAGCCTCTTCTCCCTCAAGGCATTGCCTCTAGAGGTCAGCCTGACACCTGAAATCCTCACCTTAAATGCTTTCTTCTTGAGGCTGGATGTAGCGGAAGAGACCAGACAGAAATGAAATATGTTACCCAGATGGTGTCACCCTTGAAGTCACGTTTGGCCGCTAAGTGTGTGTGTTAGTCGCTCAGTCATGTCCGACTCCTTGTGATCCCATGGATTGTAGCCCGCCAGGCCCCTCTGTCCATGGGATTCTCCAGGCAAGAATACTGGAGTGGGTTGCCATTCTCTTCTCCAGGGAATCTTCCTGATCCAGGGATCAAACCCAGGTCTCTTGCTTTGCAGGCAGATTCTTTACTGTCTGAGCTGCTGGGGATGCCCTTAATTGGCCATTAAGAGCCAATTGTAAATTAGTTTTTCATTGCCCAGACTAGCTCCTGAAGAACTGTGAACAGTAAACATCTCAGTTTAGAAGGTTGGGTAAGACTCTGTACACCGCCCATAAGCTCTTTTGAACGTAGAGATACTCTGAGCTGGAGAGACTGAGGATTTTTAGCACAGATTTCCAAGGAAGGAATTTGAGCTGGGAGAGAAGTGACTTGCCCGAAGTTGCATCTCAGAAAGAGGGAAAGACATGGCTGGGCCTCCAGTCTTCGCCCCCGCCCCCCACAGCACCCCCCGCCCCCCCAGCACCCCCCACCCCCGACTGCGCCTCTTCACCCCGCTTCACCTCCTGGTTCTGTTCTATTGGTGGAGAGATGGCTTGGGGGCTGGGCAGCGCAGGCTGGCTCCCCTTTTCCTAAATGGGGAGCCATGCAGGGTGGAGGGGAAGGGGCTGGGGCGTGGAAAGGCCGATGTGAGTGGAGGCAACAGGGAAGTCTGGCTGACTCTGCATAACTCAGCCTCCTGGCAGCCCTGAGTCAGTAGCCCTGGACTGAAGCTAGCTGTCCGGGCTCCACAGAGAGAAGAGATTTTCACAGCCTCTCTGCATGAGGCTCTGAGCACAGACTCAGGCCTCTGTCCGCAGCAGTTACTGGTTGAGTGATCAAAGGCAGTCAGCGAGTCTTGAAAAGCTGAGTGGGGCTGGGTGGGGTGGTGGGGCAGGGGTGGCGGGCGGCGGGACTGCTCAGTCAACAGCCCCCCGGGATCCTCTCCCCAGCGCTAACCTCCCCTCCCCAGCCCTAACCTCCCGTCCTCCCCAGTAAGAGTCCACGCTGGTCTTGGACAGAAAGTCTAGAGATAAATCCAAGGCAGAGCCAAGCCCTCCCTGCCTGTGAATTCTAGTGTGTGCCTCATAATAAGAATTATTCCACTCAGCAGAGGGGGCCTTTGAACTCACCTGGGGGCCTCTGAGCCTTCGCCTGACCACACAGCTAAAGTGAACCATAGATATCTGCTTCCTCTTTAAAGAGCATTGCTCTTTGGGGTGGGTCTCTAACACCTAGCACTGGTCTCTGATCTGGTAAGGACCATCCTCATGATTGTATTTGGCTTCCCCTGGTGGCTCAGATGGGAAAGAATCTGCCTGCAAGGCAGGAGACACTGGTTCGATCCCTGGGATAGGCAAGATCCTCCAGAGAAGGAAATGGCAACCCACTCCAGTTTTCTTGCCTGGAGAATTTCATGGACAGAGGAGCCTGGCAGGCTACAGTCCATGGGGTCCCAAAGAGTTGGACACAATTGAGTGACTAACACTTTCACTTTCTTTTCATCGTTGTATAAAATGGTAGGGCTGGGAGAGACTGCTGAATCAGTACCTAGTGCAGAAAATTGCCTTCTATGTAACATAAAAGATATAAACCCTACATCCATGGGCATGTTTATTCATTCGATGAATGCTTACTGAGCACTTCTATGAGCCAGACTATCCTCGGTGCGTGAGAGGATGGACCAGCTCTCTGTTCTCGTGGAGCTTATATTCCAGTGGTGGGGACACAGAGAAGCCAAGTAAGGAACTAGAGACACTAGGCTGTAACTAGAGAGTGCTAGGTGCCATCAAGAAGCGAAAGTGGGTGGTGTGGCACAAGAGACCCTTCAGATAGAGAGGTCTCAGGAGCTGGGCCCCTGGGGGTTAGGGATCAGAGCCTTGGGGCAAAGAGAAGGAGGGGCAGGGTGGTGTTTAAGGAACAGTGGAAGGCCGGTGGGCTGCAGGGCGTGAGCAGGAGGCAGGCTTGAGGGTTGTTAACACCCTCGTCTGTTACACCGACCTGGCCTTTTGATCTCGGCCTGAGATACCTTTCACCAACACTGCTTTGCTGACTTCTAGATATTGGTATTTACAACCAGCTCGTGATGTTGTGTACTTTGGACACTCTACAAGTGTTCATGGGGTTGAAAAGAAGATCCTCTCTCCTCCAGAACGGCTGTTGGGAGACTTGGGGCAGGGCACGGGGACTCAGGGCGCTCTTAGTGTGGCTGGCAGTCAGGTTCCCTGGAAATGGAGCCTTGATGGCAAGGGAGGAGGCAGCTCTGGTTCCTTGCGCAGAGCTAAAGTTGCTTCAGGTGCAGTGGACACACACGCACGCACACACACACACACACACACACACACTCACACACACACACACACTCACACCTGCTACTTTGGGAGTCACTTTTCCATCTCCTCCACCTCTGCCCTATACAGGAGGTAACCAAGGTAACACCACAAGTGTAACCTGAAACCCTAAAATTGCCCGCACTGTCCCAGACTATAGACTGTTGAAATAAGTCATAAATGTCATGGTGTCTTGTTACCCCAGACAACTTTTCTCCACTTGGTTCAAAGCACCGCTCAGCACATCTTCCTCATCTCCCATCCCCCACTCCCAGCAACTCCTGGTAAATCTTAGATAGTCCCTGGGCGGGGGGAGGGGATTTCTGGTCCCTCTTTCTTCTCTGAGAATCTTCAAGGTTATTTCACCCCCACCCCCATCCCCTCTCCACCCTGCCTCACCCTGGTCCCTCTTTCCAGGCTCCCTTCCAACCACCCTGTCCCAGACAAGATCTTTCACACCACGTCTTTCTTTTTTGATGTCTTCTCTACTTTTACTCAACGGATGTGAGTTTGAGCAAACTCCAGGAGATGGTGAAGGACAGGGGAGCCTGGCGTGCTGCAGTCCATGGGGCCGCAAAGAATCAGACATGACCGAGCAACTGAACAACAAGTACTTTTACAAGAACCTCCCAGATTCCTTTTGTTTCTGTTGGAATAGCTGACCCCTGGCATTTGTAACTCTGACAGTCAGAAGGTCATGGAATGAGAAGTATGAGTTCTCCCCTCCTCTCCCCCATCCCTGAGTCTTAATCTCCAGTTTCCTTAAATATTCTCTAATGGGGGTAGGGGACTGAAGTCAGGGAAGAAAGATGGATAAAAAGAAGAGGAGACTGTTGTTGTTGTTTAACAACAAGAATACCGAAGGTACCTGCTTTCTGAACTTTGGAGCTGGAGAAGCTATAGCCACGATGGCGGGTGGGAGGGGACCTCAGGGGACAGTACCCCTTAGAATGTGGTCCCTGTGGGAGAAATCACCGCGAGGCAGCCGTTTGCCTTGGAGGAGGTACCGATGAGGGTGCATACTTCAGAACCATCCAGATGGTTCTGGGTGTTGGAATCTCATTTTATCAGCTGTGAGCTAGAATAAACATGCCCCTACCTGAAGCTTGGAATCCTGTTCGCTCTTTGCGTTGAACAGGTGTGACCCTTAGGACAGGAGTGTGAACGATGCTGTTGGATATTTTGCCCCACGCCCCTTCCAAATATTCTTCTACCTGAATGAGTCCCCTGTCTTCAGTAGGGCGGACCTTCCCGTATGGTGGACCTGGTGGATTCTCCTCAATGGTGTGGAGTTTGATGCTAAATGAGGCGCCTACCTCTTGGGAACTGAGGCCACTCTCATATTCTAATAGTATGCCCCCCACAAGTGCTTAGCAGTACTTTTTATAACCAGAGATGTGCCAGGCCCAGGTGGCACAATGTCTACACTTATAAGAGAGTTTATTCTTACTCATTTTCTGAAAAAACAAAAAGGGGCTTCAGGTAGTAGGTCTCAGGAAGCTCAATAGCAGCCCACTCACCTGTATCTATCCCTTGCCAACTACAGCTCCACTTCCCCTGTTATTATCCTAACTCCCAAGTTACACCTCTATTTTCTAGTGGATAAAGTGCAAAAAAGAAAAAGCTAAGGAAATATTTACTGTAAGCATCCATAGTTCACCTGAAAGCCTGAGCGAAGTGTCTCACTGCTGTGCCAGTTATTTACATGTTCATTCCATGTTACTTTTTTACTCAGGTGTCTTGCCTTTTAACTTGGAGTTAGACTAAAATGTAGTGTCCTGAGTTTCATAATATTTCAGTGTATCTTTATTTTAGCCTACCTACTCAATTTTACATTTGATAACAGTAAAGGAAGTCTATTCATTCATTTATTTATCCATCCATCCATCCATCCATCCATTCATTCAACATTTATTATGTTGTGTATAATGTGAGATGGCTGGATGGCATCACCAATGCAGTGGACATGAACTTGGGCAACCTTTGGGAGATGGTGAGAGAAGAGAGGGCTGGCTCTGCAGTCCAAAGAGTCAGACACACACACACAAAAACAAACAAACAGAAAACAACAACAACAAACAAAGAGTCAGACAAGACAGGGTGACTGAACAACAACAGATGCGCCAAGTGGTGTTCTTAGCACTGTTGACAGAAAAGAAATAAATGGGCAGAAGTCTTTGCCCACATGGAAGTTACCTTCTAGAAGGGAGGATCAAACAACATAAGTAAAACATACAGTGTGTTAGACCGTGACATAAGCATGGGACCATGATATATATATATATATATATATATATATATATATATATTATATATATAGGAGAAAACTGAAAATAAGTAGTAGTGAGCTGCAGCTTTAAACAGAGGGGAAAGCCTCCCTGAGAAGGTAGCTTAAAACTTTAACCCACCTTGTTCATTTATCTGCTGTAAAATGCACATATTTCAGTGAATAGATTGATGACTTTGACCAATGTACACACCCACTACCCTAATCAAGCCATGGAAAATCCCCATCTCCCCTGAAAGTGTTGCCTCACTGTTTTACATCATCCTCCTACGCCCCACCCCCAAGATACCATAGATTTTTACTTGTATCTCTATAGATTAGTTTTTCCTGTTAGAATGTCATGTAGATGGAATCATATAGCACCAAGTCTTTTGTCCGTGGCTTCTTTTTGTCAACTTAATCTGCGTTATTGTATTTATCAATAGTTCTGGTCTTTATTACTAAGTATTAATCCATTGTATGAATATGCCATAATTTAAGTATTCAACTATTTATCATTTCTCTTCCTTTTCATTCTTTCTGTGGTTTCCATCTGGTATTATTTCCCTTTGGACTGAAGGACATCCTTTACCATGGTCTTCTGGTGATGAATTTTCTCAGATTTTGTTTATCTAAGAATGTCTGTATATTTTGAAGAATATTTTTGTTTCATATAGGATTCTGGGTGGGTAGGATTTTTCATCCGATCCCTGAAAAATGTGGCTTTATGGTGTTCTAGCTTCTGTTGTTTCTAATGAAAAATTAGCAGTAATTTTTAACTTAGTTCCCTGTATATAATTTGTCTTTTTTTTTCTACCTGCTTTCAAAATTTTGTCTTTCTGTTCAGTGTTGAGTAGTTCGACTTTGATGTTCCAGTGTAGGATTTTCTTTATCTTTATTCTCGAGTTTCTTGCATTTGTAAGCCATTTTTTTAAAAATCTGGAAGGCTTGGCCACTGTTGCTCCAGGTATTGTTTTCCATCCTCACTCTCTACTCTTGCTGGGACACGAATCACACGTGTGTCACACTGGTTGTTTGATACTCTGCTATAGGACCCTGACCCTCTGTTCATTTTTCCTTGGTCTTTTCCCTCTCTTTGATGATTTCTACTGACCTGTTCCCAGCTTCACTGAGTCTTCTTCCATCTTCACTTTAAGCCCCTCCAGTGAGTGACTCATTTCAGGTACAGCACAGTTTTAGAATTTCCACATGACTCTTTTTCTGATATCTGTTTATTTCTCTACTAAGATCCTTACATAGTCATTCATTAGGATGTTTTTAAAATATTAATCAGTATATTTTTACTTTTAATTCTTTAATTCTTTTAATTTATTTTAATTCTTTTAATTTTTACTTTTAATTTTAATTTTAAATTTAATTTACATACTTTATATACTGTAAAATACATATGTTTTGGAGTTTTTAACTTCTAAGTTCAACACTTGGTCTACCTTAAAATCAGGTGGGTTTTTTTTTTCTTACTTCTTTTATTGTCTACTGTGGATTACACAATCCTAGTTTGTTTATTTGTGTTTTTGCACATCTACTGATCTATGATTGACTACTGGACATTGTGAATTTTGCATCATAGAGACTTGAGATCAGCAATAAAACGTCCTGCATCGAGGAAAATACTCTATGTCTGCACCACACAATATAGTAGCAGCTGTGAAACACTTGACCATGACTGAGGAACTGAATTTTAAATTTCATTTAATTTTTGTTAATTTCAGTTTAAATATTCACATATTTACCTCCCAGAACTGCTCAACCTTTTTTATATTTCTTTCAGTTTCACCCCCATGGCAGCAGATGTTTGGTAAGGCTTGGATGGTTCTGAAGTTCCCCTCTCTCAGGCATTAAATTCTTGTGCTGGTTATTTTCCGTTGCCTGAAAAACCGTTGCCTGAAAAATCTCTTCTGTTGTTTAGTTGCTAAGTTGTATCCGACTCTTTGTGACCCCACGGACTGTAGCCTTCCCGGGGCTATGAGGTCCTGGTCCTAGTCCTGGTCCCGGGGTTTTCCAGGCAAGAATATTAGAGGGGGTTGTCATTTCCTACTCTAGGGGATCTTCCCCACCTAGGGATCGAACCCGTTTCTCCTGCATTAGTAGGCAGATTCTTTACCACTGAGCCACCAGGAAGGCCCCCAAAATATCTTAACATACTTATCTTATCCAGTTTCCTAATTATGTAACATATGAAGTAGCATGTAGTTATAGTACAGCTGAATGGCTTTATTAACTTACTTTGGGAAATTAGATGATGAATGCAAACAGAATCTTGCTGAGCCAGAAGCATTTGCCCATTGTCTCTGTGAAAATATAGGAAAGAGTCAAGAAACGCAGGCAGAGAGAAGCCAGGTGAGTCCTGAAATCCCAGGGCAGTAGCATTTGGGAAGTGAAGGATGGCCCCGGAGCCCCAGGAAGGTAATGGATACATTACTCAAAGGTTTTGACTAATGCATGTGGTCTCACATTTCATCTGGCCCAACATGTAACTAATTGGTCATTTCTATCAGAGCCCACTGGAGAAGAAAAGCTTGTCGAAACAAGATCTAGTGAGCCAAGACAGGTCAGTCCTACCCCAAATATAAGCTGCTGTGCTTCGGAGATACCTGTGTAAAACATGAGGAGAGCCAGCTTTAAACCATAGGGTTTAAAGCACGTCTAACAACCCCTGGTGACAAAGAAAGGATCCATCTCTTTAATGGGATAAGAGCTGTGGGCAGGCTCAACCCGGTCCAGGCTGTAAAGAGAACTTTGGAAATGTTTTCTGCTTGTTTTGATTAAGAAAAGCTGGCTGAGAAGTTATTAAGAACAGGCAGAAACTACCCATCCAGGAAACGAAATGCAGTTTACAAAACGAATGAGGGATGTCTGTATATTCTAATAAAGAATCCTCTCCAACCATGAAAACTCAGCCATCAAATCAAGGTACAGCCAGAATGATGTTTATAGTATAAGATCATTAGTGTAAAAAATGAAATATAAGTATGTATAGACGTAAAAGAGGCAGGCTCTGGGGAGGGGAGTTGAGTACTGACAGTAAGCAGGGAACTTATTTTTCAGTCTATCCTTCCAACTCTTGAATTTATTTCTATGTGTACTTAAATTCAGATAGGTTGTTTTTCTCAGTTGAAAATATTGGAAAGTTTAGAAAAGAAGAAAATAACATCCATAATGAAATTTTCAAAAGAGCTGGAACAGGTCCTTCCCTTTTCCATTTGCAAAACAAGCCATAATCATGCCGGATGCTGGGGCCTCAATAAGCATTCAATAGAGGAGGTTTAGGATACAGTGCTTCTTTCTGACATTTCACTCAAAGGTCCCTGAGTGTACTCATTTGCTGGGATTGCTGTAAAAAAGTACCGCAAACTAAGTTGCTTAAACAACAGCAATTTATGATCTCACAATTCTGGAGACGTAAAGTCTGATATCAAGGTGTCAACGGGTTAGTTCTTTCGGAGAGCTCTGAAGAAAATCTGTGAGAGTGAGTAAAAGTTGCTCAGTCGTGTCTGACTCTTTGCAGACTATAGCCCACCAGGCTTCTCTGTCCATGGGATTCTCCAGGCAAGAATACTGGAATGGGTAGCCATTTCCTTCTCCAGGCGATCTTCCCAACCCAGGGATTGAACCTGGGTCTCCTGCATTTCATGCAGATTCTTTACCATCTGAGCCACAAAATCAGTGCCTCCCCTCTAACTTCTAGTGGTTGTCTGGTGATTCTTAGCATTTCTTGGTTTGTAGAAACATCACTCTCATGTCTGCCTTCATCTTCACATGGTGTTCTCCCTCTGAGTGTGTGTGTCCAAATTCCCCCTTCTATAAGGACATCAGTCATATTGGATTGGGATCCCACCCTCATGACTTCATTTTAACTTAACTAATTACATCAGCAACAATCTTATTTCCAAATAAGGTCACACTCTGAGACACTGGGAACTAGGACTTCAACATATAAATTCAAAGGGGACACAATTCAACCCATAGCACCAGGTAACCTTCACGTATCCAGACTTACCTTGCTGCAGAGGGGAAGTGTATTGAAATGTGTCTATAAAACACACCTCCTCACACCCCAAGTGTATAAATGCTGGCACGGTTGATTACTTTAACATTTTCGAGGACATTACTATCCTCCGAGGAAAGAGAAAAGCTAAACTTGGTTAATGAAGAATTAATAGTTTCTACAGTCACAGCAGTAAATCAGTAGAACTGATTTCCTCACGTGCTCACATCCCGTCCACACCAGCCAAGGATATAGTCTATCTTTAACATCTATTAAGCACCTACTAGTGCCTGACACTGCTCTGAGAGCTGAGCAGAGTAGGACAGAGGATCCTCCTTCCCTTTAGATGCAGCAAAGAGACACCCAAAGTAATAATTATGAGATGTTGTAAGTGCTTGTATAGAGACATGAACAAGAAAAGAAGACCCTTAACTCCAGATGAGAAAGGCTTCCTGTGAGAGGTGATGCTGGGGTTGACTGTTGAGGGTTGGCTCAGAGATAAAGGAGGTGGGTGGGGCAGGGAGAGGTGAGAAGGAGAAAGGGACGTTGTGTTCAAAGCAGGAGAGACTCAGCCTGCCTTCCGGTGACCGCTGACCAGGGACAGAAACCCAGGAGTTGGCATTTAACCTCAGATGCTGCTGAGCTTCTTAAGCATTTCAACCATCAGCCTGAGGGTTTTGAACTTCCTTATTCTATAGGAGGGCTTCCCGGATAGCTCAGTTGGTAAAGAATCCACCTGCAATGCAGGAGACCCCAGTTCAATTCCTGGGTTGGGAAGATCCCCTAGAGAAGGGACAGGCTACCCACTCCAGTATTCTTGGGCTTCCCTTGTGGCTCAGCTGGTAAAGAATCTGCCTGCAGTGTGGGAGACCAGGGTTCAATCCCTGGGTTGGGAAGATCCCCTGCAGAAGGCAAAGACTACCCACTCCAGTATTCTGGCCTGGAGAATTCCATGGGCAGTATAGGACGTGGGGTTGTAAAGAGTCGGACAGGACTGAGCCACTTTCACTCACTCACTCGTCCTGCAGGAAACCCTGGAGCATTTAGAGGAGTTACTTGGTCAGATTTCTTTTACAGCAAGACCTGTCTGAAAGAAAGTGAATAAAGGTAGAAGATTAAAGAGAGGATAACATGCAAAGAAATTTTTGTTGATGAGGGAAACAATGAACCATGGTCGTGATGACAGGAAAAGAGGGGAGAAGGAAGACTTCTTTCCCCCGTTAGCATGCATACATTTCATTTCCTTAAATTTTGTATCATTTTCCAGATTATGCAAGTTAATGCAAGCTCATTGGAAAAAACTTTAAATGTGTATGAAATAAAACAAACTTCCAGAATTCCAAAACTCCCCAATTCCAGTCCAGGAATAAGCATTATTGTTTTTGTGTGTATACTATTAGATTTTTTTTTCAAGATCATATATGTGAACATATGTAATCATTTACTGAAACTATTTTTTGTAACCTGATTTTTCCACTCTATGTATCTTATTTCCCTATTCCACTAAGTGAATTTGTATAACCTGATTTTTAACTGATGTGACATATTTATTTAGCCAACCTAGAGGACAGATTTGCAAACTGTTTAAGGACTACAAATAGTATGCTGAGGTGACTGATGAGCTGTTAAGGCGTGAAACAAAAAAGGGATAAAACCAGGAAACCCCAACTTCCGGGCAGAAACTTTCCTCCCTGCAGTTGTCTTCCTGTTCAGGTCTGAATTGGAGGGATGGTTAGAGAAAAATAGACATTCAAAAGGAGTTCGTGAATATGTGTCCTAGTCAATCTCAACAGTGGTGAAAATAAACACTCCTCGGGGCATGCAGACAAAGCCCCGTATTCAGAAACCGCCAGAGCATTCATTAAGAGAGATAAAAATGGCCTGCCCTGAAATCCTCAAAGGATGTGGGTAGATAAGACAAATGCACCCCTAAACACAGCTGCTGGCAGTCCCAAATCCAGCTGCACCTGATGAGCTGTCTCAGAGAGAAGCAAGCAGAGACAGCCTTCTCCAGCACGCGGGCGGGCCTCCCGGGGCGGCGCGGCCCTGCCAGCCTCTGCACCGGTCACTCCCCTGGCGTCGTCCCGCGTCCTGGGAGGGCGGCTTGTCCTGGCTCCTTCTTCTCTGTGGGGTTTGTCTTTGCACAGTGAGACAGGGAGGACAGGGAGTGGCCCTTTCCAAGGGGGGCCTCAGTCCCCATGAGGCACAATAAGTCCAGTGGAGGCGAATAATACAGCTTATTCATTTCCAAAAAATGAAAAGCGGAGGTATTGGGCAACAGACTAATTAATCAGGCCCTTCACGATAGGTGCAGCTTGGTTTCCATTGTCTAATGCAGATCCTACCTACGCTTCTGGGCTTCTTTAGAAAAGTTTTATGGTTGAAATGTAACTTGTGTCTATTGACCAATGAGGAGCTGAAAGACCTTCCCCTTTTAATCTTATAAATGGGAAGTAATACCTTTCAATCACTTTCTTCTTTATGTTCATGGGTCCAGTCTCAGCAGAATATAAATAATTTCTTCTCTTGCACCTGAGGTGGACTTTCAGAAACCAAGGATCTTCCTACCTTCTTTCCTTCCCTTCTTCCTTATTCTTTTCTCAAAGTGTATGAACAATTTCTCTTCTTACTTTCTTTTCATCTTAAGGGAAACCATGGGGTTTAGGACTATCCCGTATGTGGAGCTGATAGCAAGACAGTCTCGTAGTATTCTGCCAAAGAGAAAATCTGGGATGCACCTTTATCAAAAAGCTCTCCGTCATGCATAGTTAATTGAAATCACTCATTCCCTCATTGAGTATTTATGGACCTGCTATTCCTTTTATGCCTGGCATTGGATTAGGCATTGGGAAGGTATAGGGACCTCTGCAACCTAGCCCCCAGCCCTGGCTTCACAGTTGAGTTGGGAGGTAATTTGAATAGGACTCAATGGATGCTGTAATGAAATGTAGCACAGAGTGCAAACGAGAAACTAATTCAAGGGCTGTCTAGGTTGGTTTCGCAGGGAAGGTGCATATGACTGTGAGCTAACAGTGCATGCTAAGGGGTGGGATTACAAGAGAGTGTGAAGCCTTTGAAGAACTGGAAGAACCTCAGGGAAGTGGAACCAAAGGCGACAGTTGTAGGTACTAGCCAGGAGACCCCCGCCGCCATCCTGTAGGTAGTGGAGAGCCTCTGTGAGTCTTAAGGGTCTAAGAAGAAGGATGATATGGTCAGCCGTGCTTTCAGTAAAATGTTCCCTGAACCTTTGTTCCCTGCACCATCATATATGAGTGTCATCGTTTTATTAAGCTAAAAGCTGAAAATTGCATTGGAAACCCTACCCTACAGTTCCTGTAGTAGAAGCATGAAGGTAATTCAGGGTTTACAACCTTGGGCTGAGAAAAAGATCAAGGACATTTCATAGACCTTCTTGCTTTACTTTTTCTCTTAGGGCAAAATACATGTGAACCAAGACCCTCAAATGGTGCTCACTGTGACCAAGATTTTCTGTTTTAATCTTAGATCTTTCATCCTAAATGCTCGTGAAAGACATGTTGCTTCTGGTTCAAACTTGGGCCAGTGACAAAGCTTTTCATGTTTGTTGACCCAATAATCAGCCATTGCACTCAAAGACTTAGAGTGGATCAGTGTAAAAACAGCTCTTAGGGCATTTGAACTCCAGTCCCTCCCGCACACCCCCAGGCCTGGGCTTGCTGCTGACACGGGGCCGCTACCACTTCTTCCCAGGGAGGTCTGTGTTTCTCAGCCTGTTTTAACACTAATGTGGAAAAGCTGCTTGTGTCAAACGTGGGTAAACAGCAAACTCACTTAGGAGATTAGCTCACCTCTGTTCCACAGCAAGAGTGGCTGAATGAGATAAACCCAAAGATTTGTGGCAAGACTGGTCTAGTGTCCCTTTTCGGAGAACAGCACAGGGTTCCTTATGGGAAGGAGGTGGAACCCCTCTCTTTCTGCTTATCTCAAGAGATCAGCTTTAAACACCCTCGTTTCCTCCAGTCAAGCATTCATTATGGAACTGTCATTTTCCATTTAAACATCCTTGAGCTCTTTACTTCTGCAGCCTTCAGCATGGAGATAAAAGGCTCTTAAATCATCCGGCCTCACTGCTACACTGTATTAAATAATCGCCATAGAATGAATGCTTTGTGACTCTGCCATTCATATGTTGAAACCTAACCCTCAGTGTGATGGTTTTAGGAAGTGGGACCTTTGAGAGGTGATTGGGTCGTGAAGGTGGGACCCTCAGGAATGGGGTTCAGTTCAGTTCAGTCTCTCAGTTGTGTCCGACTCTTTGCGACCCCATGAATCGCAGCACGCCAGGCCTCCCTGTCCATCACAGACTCCCGGAGTTTACTCAAACTCATGTCCATCAAGTCGGTGATGCCATCCAGCCATCTCATCCTCTGCCATCCCCTTCTCCTCCTGCCCTCAATCTTTCCCAGCATCAGGGTCTTTTCAGATGAGTCAACTCTTCGAATGAGGTGGCCAAAGTATTGGAGTTTCAGCTTCAGCATCAGTCCTTCCAATGAACACCCAGGACTGATCTCCTTTAGGATGGACTGGTTGGATCTCCTTGCAGTCCAAGGGACTCAAGAGTCTTTTCCAACCCCACAGTACAAAAGCATCCATTTTTCAGCACTCAGCTTTCTTCACAGTCCAACTCTCACATCCATACATGACCGCTAGAAAAACCATAGCCTTGACCAGATGGACCTTTGTTGACAAAGTAACGTCTCTGCTTTTAATATAGTATCTAGGTTGGTCATAACTTTCCTTCCAAGGATTAAGTGTCTTTTAATTTCATGGCTGCAGTCACCATCTGCAGTGATTTTGGAGCCCCCAAAATAAAGTCTGACACTGTTTCCACTGTCTCCCCATCTATTTCCCATGAGGTGATGGGACCGGATGCCGTAATCTTAGTTTTCTGAATGTTGAGCTTTAAGCCAACTTTTTCACTCTCCTCTTTCACTTTCATCAAGAGGCTTTTTAGTTCCTCTTCACTTTCTGCCATAAGGGTGATATCATCCGCATATCTGAGGTTATTGATATTTCTCCCGGCAATCTTAATTCCAGCTTGTGCTTCTTCCAGCCCAGCGTTTCTCATGATATACTCTGCCTATAAGTTAAATAAGCAGGGTGACAATATACAGCCTTGACATACTCCTTTTCCTATTTGGAACCAGTCTGTTGTTCCGTGTCCAGTTCTTTTTTTTTTTTTTTTTTTGTGGTACACAATCACTTTAGAGATTACTCACTTCACACAAGTGGCTGAATGAATAAACCAATTGTGCAAAACTGGTAAGTGTCTTTCGAAACATCACAGGTCCTTATGGAGAGTGACCTCTCTTTCTGACTTATCACAAGAGATCAACTTATAACACCCTGTTTCTTCATCAACATCATTTGGAACTGTCATTCATAAAACACCTTGAGCTCTTACTCATGCAGCCTATCAGCATGAAGAAAAAGGTCCATAAATCATTCCGGCCTCATGCATACAACTTATTATGCAATATCGCCTAAAGGCCAAGCTTGTGATCTGCAGTAGTTGAATATTACCCCAGTGTGAGTTGGAAGTGGGACTTTGTGTAGAGGTATTAGGTCGTGTAAGGTGGGACCACCTCAGATGGGTTACAGTCAGTTCTCGCTCAGTCGTGCCGCTCTTTCGACACAGAATCCGGCAGAGACGCAAGCCTCTCCTTGTCCATCACAGACTCCGAGTTTACTAAACTCATGTCCATTGAGTCGTGATGCCATTACCAGCCATTCTTCTTGCATCCCTTCTCCTGCCTCAATCTTCCAGAGCACAGTCTTTCAATGAGTCACTCTTCGAAAGAGTGACCAAAGTATTGGGAGTTTCAGCTTCACATCAGTCTTCCATGAACACCGATGATCTCCTTTAGGAGACTGTTGGATCTCCTCAGGCCAAGGACCAAAGTCTTTGTCCAACCACTCATGATCGAAAGCATCCATTTTTCAGCATCGCTTTCTTCACATCCAACTTGCACACCATAACATTCACGTCTAGAATAACCATAGCCTTGACCAGATGGACACCTATGTTGACAAAAGTAATCGTCCTGCTTTAATAGACTGGTTGTCATAACTTTCCTCCAAGAGTAAGTGTCTTTTACTTCACTGCAGTCACCATCTCAGTGATTTTGGATGCCCCAAATTAAGAGTCTGACCGTTTCCATGTCACCATCTATTCCATGAGGTGATGCTAACTGTTGCTTCCTGACCTGCATATAGGTAGCCTGGCATGTCCTCTGTCTGTGGAATTCTCCAGGCAAGAGTACTGGAATGGGCTGCCGTTCTCTTCTCCAGGGGATCGTCCTGACCCAGGGATCGAACCCAGGTCTCCTGCATTGCAGGCAGATTCTTTACCAACTGAGCTACTAGGGAAGCGGAATGGGGTTAGTGCTCCTTTAAGGAGAACATAAGGTTGTGCCTTATGCCACATGAGGACACAGCAGGAGGATGCCATCTATGAACCAGGAAGAGGGTTCCCACTAGACAACAAATCTGCTGATGCCCTGACCTTGGAATTACCAGCCTCCAGGGCTGTATGAAGTTCTTCCCTGATGGCACTAGAGGTAAAGAACCTGCCTGCAAATGCAGGAGATGTGAAGCATGGGTTTGATCCCTGGGTCAGGGAGATCCTTTGCAAAAGGGCAGAGGATCCTGGCCAGCTACAGTCCATGGGATTGCAAGGAATCAGACACAACTGAAGTGACTTAGCATGCATGTGGAGCCATATGAAATAGATGTCTGCTTATAAGCCACCCAGCCTGTGGTATTTTTGTTGTAGCAACCCAAACAGACTAAGACAGAAACTGCTACTGAGAAGTGGGATGCTGCTGTAGCAAATATTTTAAAATGTGGTGTGTGTATGTGTGAAATTTGCTCAGTCATGTCTGACCCTTTGCGACCCCATGGACCATAGCCTGCCAACCTCCTCTGTCTGTGGAATTCTCCAGGCCAGAATGCTGGAGTGGGTAGCTATTCCCTTTTCCAAGGGATCTTCCTAACCCAGGGATCGAACCCAGGTCTCCCATGTTGCAGGTGGATCACCATCTGAGCCACCAGGGAAGCCCAGGAATACTAGAGTGTAAGATGTGGAGGCCTTGGGTAATGAAGATAATGGACAGGGGCTGGAAGAATTTTGAGGTGCATGCTAGAAAAATCCTACATGGCACTAAATGGAGCAGGTCCATGGGGTCCCAAAGAGCTGGACATGACTTAGCACCTAAAACAATAACAAGGGTGATTGTGGTGAGAGTTCTAAAGAAAAGAGAACTGTAGAGACAGCCCCAGTCTTCTTAAATAATACCTAACTAATCCTGAGCAGACTGTTGGTAAAAAATATGGACAGAAAAGGTCATTCTGAGAGGTCTCAGATGAAAATGAGGAACGTGTTACTGAAAACTGGAGGAAAGGCCATCCTTGTTGTAAAGTGGCAAAGAACTTGGCTGAACTGTGTTTGTGTTTCAGTGTTTTGCAGAAAGTGGAACTAGTGAGTGATGAAATCAGATGCAGAGCTGAAGCTATTCTAAGCCAAGTGTAGAAGGTACAGCTTGTCCACTGCCTACTGCATATAGTAAAATTCGAGAGGAGAGAAAAAAATTAAAGATGGAATTGTTAATCAAAAGGAAAGCAGAATTTCAAGATTTGGAAGATTCTCAGCCTGTCCATATGGCAAAAAATGAAGACAATGGCCAGGTGACTGTTTACTAGGAAATGAGTATGGATCAGCCATCTGAGGCCAATTGCTCTTCCTCAAGACTATGGAAGAATGACTCTGAAGGCAATTCAGAGGTCATCAGACACACCACTCCTACCAAAGGCCCAGAGTGCAAGGGCCTAGGGAGGAGAGTGATTTCATAGCGGCCGGGGGGTGGGGGTGGGGGGCGGCTGCAGGGGAGGGCACCTTTCTGGGTCAGGTGAGACAAAATGCCTGGGCAGTGCCTCCAGGTGTGGCGTCCCTGCAGAGAGATTCCCCCAGCTTGGGTTGCGTCCAGTGGAACCGTGGCATGGACAGGGCCTGCAGGGAGAGACAGAGGTCCCCGCACAGAGCCGTCATGGGGCAGAGCCTGGCAGAGAACTGTAGCCCGACAGAGATGGAGCCCTAGCAGAGAGCCACCAGGGGGCTGTCCCACGGACACACGGCAGGGGGCAACTGCCACCCTAGCGGGCCTGGAAGGGAGAGCGTTGAACCAGAGAGTGTGCTCGGGCCTGAAGTTTCAACACTGTTTACCTTGTTAGGTTTTAGACAGAGTTGGGACCTGACATCCCTTTCTCCTTTCCTGTTTCTCCCTCAGAATGGGAAGTCTAGCCTGTGCCTGTCCTACCTTTGTGTCTGAGAACAACACAGCTTGTCTGGTTTCCAAAATTCACAACTGGAGAGAAATCTGCCACAGGATGACTCAGACCTTGAGTCTCGCCCATATGTGATTTAGATGAGACCTTGGACTGTGGACTTCTGAACTGTTGCTGAAATAAGACTTTGAGAGGTATCTGGGATGGAATGAAGGAATTTTGTATGCAGGAAGGATACGGATTTCACAGGCTCAGGGGCAGAACGCTGTGGACTGAAGGTCCATGTCCCCCCAAAGTTCATATTTGAAAACCTAATCCCCAGTGTGATGATGTTTGGAGGTGAGGCCTTTTGAAGGCTGTTATGTCATGAGGGTGGAGTCTTCAAGGATGGGATTAATGCCCTTAGAAAAGAGACCCCAAAGCTCTCTCATCCCTTCCTCTACATGAGGACACAGGGATAGGATGTCTATAAACCAGAAAGCAAATGCTCATCAGACACCAAATCTGCTGGTGCCTAGATATTAGACTTCCCAGCCTCCAGAACTGTGGAAAAATAAATTTCTACTGTGTAGCCCCCAGTCCATAGTATTTGGGTTATAGTAACCTCGATGGACTGAGACAGAAATAGTTCTTTTCACCGTCCTAAATTTACCTACCTTCCCGTCTGCACTCCCTCACCCGTGCCATGTTCAGACAAACTAGTGATTTGTGAAAAGTTCAAAACTCTGTCTTCTCTCATGCATGTCTCTCATGTTGCATCTTTCTAGGCAGAAGAATTCTCATCATTTTAGCTCTCCTTATATCGCAGTTCCCAGTCCCTGTGATAATGTTGGTGGGCTTGCTATTTCTGTTCAGTCACCATTGTGCCCCTTGACAACGACCAAAATCTGTGCTACCTGGTGTTCCAAATTGAGCCTGTAGAACGTTTAGGAAGAGAGGATTTGTGTTCGGTTTGATTTAGTTTTTAGTCTTTCCCCATCTCAAGAAACATGGGTAGATGTAGTTTACCAAGTGAGGTTGGTAACTTTCATCTCTAGAGGTCTTGAAAGTTGAGTACACAATATTTCACCAAGGAAAACTTGTACAATAAGCTGGCTTTTCAATGGATTACATAGACTACAGGCCCTACAGCTCAGACCCTAAAGCAGAGCTATGTTAAGAAGGAGGCACTCACTTGCTTGGGGCACCAGCAGAAATCACAACAGTACAGTTTGATGAGCAGCAGTGGCCACAAGACTGGGAAAGGTCAGTTTTCATTCAATCCCAAAGAAAGTCAACGCCAAAGAATGTTCAAACTACCGCATGATTGTACTCATCTCACACGCTAGCAAAGTAATGCTCAAAATTCTCCAAGCCAGGCTTCAGCAGTACGTGAACCATGAACTTCCAGATGTTCAAGCTGGGTTTAAAAAGGCAGAGGAACCAGAGATCAAATTTCCAACATCTGTTGGATCATTGAAAAGGCAAGAAAGTTCCAGAAAAACATCTATTTCTGCTTTATTGACTAGGCCAAAGCCTTTGATTGTGTGGATCACAACAAACTGTGGAAAGTTCTGAGACAGATGGGCATACCAGACCACCTGACCTGCCTCCTGAGAAATCTGTATGCAGGTCAAGAAGCAGCAGTTAGAACTGGTCATGGAACAATGGACTGGTTCCAGATTGGGAAAGGAGTACGTCAAGGTTGTATATTGTCACCCTGCTTATTTAACTTATATGCAGAGTATATCATGCAAAATGCTGGGCTGGATGAAGCACAAGCTGGAATCAAGATTGCTGGGGGAAATATCAATAACCTTAGATATGCAAATGACACCACCCTTATGGCAGAAAACGAAGAACTAAAGAGCCTCTTGATGAAAGTGAAAGAAGAGAATGAAAAAGGTGGCTTAAAACTCAACATTCAGAAAACTAAGATCATGGCATCTGGTCCCATCACTTCATGGCAAATAGATTTGGAAACAATGAAAACAGTGACAGACTTTATTTTGGGGGGGCTCCAAAATCACAGCAGATGGTGACTGCAGCTTTGAAATTAAAAGATACTTGTTCCTTGGAAGAGAAGCTATGACTAACCTAGACAGCATATTAAAAAGCAAAGACATTATTTTGCCACCAAAGGTCCATATAGTCAAACCTATGGTTTTTCCAATAGTCATGTATGGATGTGAGAGTTGGACGATAAAGAAAGCTGAGCACTAAAGAATTGATGCTTTTGAACTGTGGTGTTGGAGAAGACTCTTGACAGTCCCTTGGACAGCAAAGAGATCCAAACAGTCCATCCTAAAGGAAATCAATCCTGAATATTCATTGGAAGTACTGATGTTAAAGTTGAAACTCCAATCCTTTGGCCACCTGATGCAAAGAGCTGACTCATTTGAAAAGACCCTGATGCTGGGAAAGATTGATGGTGGGAGGAGAAGGGGACGACAGAGGATGAGATGGTTGGACAGCATCACTGACTCAGTGGACATGTGTTTGAGTAGGCTCTGGGAGTTGGTGATGGACAAGGAGGCCTGGTGTGCTGCAGTCCATGGGGTCACAACGAGTCAGACCCAACTGAGTGACTGAACTGAACTCCAAATTTCATAATCAGATCAAAGGGAAAAACCATTTAATGTTCTGCAGTTTATTACTGCTTCTATTTGGGCTACATGGGGCTTCCCTGGTGGCTCAGTGGTAAAGAATCCACCTACCAATGCAGGAGATGCGGGTTCCATCCCTGGGTCAGGAAGATCCCCCAGAGAAGAAAATGGCAATCCACTCCAGTGTTCTTGCCTGGGGAATCCTATGGACAGAGGAGCCTGGCGGGCTACCCACCATGGGGTCACAAAGAGCGACCACTCAGTGGACCAAATCACCACCACCATTTGGGCTGCATCAGAGAGAGGGCAGCCTAGCATCTCAGTGGTTTGGAGACTTGGCCTAAGAGCCAAAGGCAGGCAGAGAAGGAACAGGAAACGGGCTCGGCTCTGTGACAGACTTGGTCCTTTCTACTTGCCTTTGGCTCTCGTTTTCCCAGAGGGTAAATATATCTGAGTGGAAATTGTGAGTACAATGGTTCCACCTCTGGTTTTTGCTTCCATGGGATCTGCTTCTGTGGGTTCCGCCCCCTCCGTAACCCACTTGCAGTTTCCCTGGCATCCTCCTCCGCGTTTCTACAGACCAGCTGTAGTACATCATTTCATGTAAGGGCCTTGAGCATCTGTGAATTTCGGTACTTGTGGAGGATCCTATAACTGAGATCCCCCGTGGATGGTAAGCGATGACTGTGTTTGACTTCTGTTCTCAGCAGAGTTCATGTGAGTAAAGCAGGCCCAGGTGGCCTCTGCTACCTCTAGCCTGTCACCACCCCCTCCTGTTTCCTCTAGAAAGTCCCCCATCTCATGGTGTCCTCTCCTTCATTTCAGGGCCCCACCCCCAGACGTCTTTCAGATCCATTAGTCATATTAGCATCAGTGGTTAATAAGCTAAAGGTCATCTCCCTCCCAGGATAATATCATATCAATATGGGTCAAAGTCTTAGCGAAAGAAGGAGTGTCTAACTGTGGAATTTTAATTATAAGCCAGTGGGGTAGAGAACCAGCCAGGGCAGGCTATCCCAGGGCTTCTAAACTCCCTTGATGTAGACCTGCACTGTCCAAAATAGAAGTCATAGCTGCATGGAATGACTAATATTTAATTAATTAAAAGTAAATATAAATAAAATTTTTAAAAATTTCTAAAGGGCTTCCCTGGTAGTTCAGTGGTGGAGAGTCCACCTGCTGATGCAGGAGATACAAGTCCAATCCCTGATCCAGGAAGATCCCACATCCCTCGAAGCAACTAAGCTGTTGAGCCTGTGCTCTTGAGCCCACGAGCTGCAACTACTGAGCTCGTGTGTCCCAAGTACTGAAGCCCGCCTACTCTAGAGCTTATGCTCTGCATCAGGAGAAGCCACTGCAGTGAGAGGCCTGAGATCACGACTAGAGAGTGGCCCCCGCTGGTCACAACCAGAGAAAAGTCTGTGCGGCAGCAAAGACCCAGCACAGCCCAAACTTTATTAATTAAAAAAAATTGTAAGTAAAAATTCGGTTCCTTAGTCACACTGACCACATTTCAAGTGCTAAATAGCCTCATGTGTCTCCGACTAATATATTGGACAGCACAAGTACTAAACATTCCCATTATCACAGAAAGTTCCATCAGACAGTGCAAGTTTGGAGAATAACTTTATTGACCTGTGCAGACGTGATCTACCCTTACCCCAGCACTCATTTTCTCAGCCTTGGCACCACTGACATTTTGGAATGGATCTTTCTTTGTTGTCAGGTTGGGGGCGGGGGCGGGGGGCTTGTCCTATGCATTGTAGGGTGTTTAGAAGCATCTCTGATATCTATCCCGTGTCATTGTTGTTCAGTTGCTCAGTTGTGTCCAACTCTTTGCAACCCCATGGACTGCACACTAGGCCCTTCTGTCCTCCACTCTCTCCCTGAGCCTACTCAAACCCATGTCCATTGAGTCCATAATGCCATCCAACCATCTCATCCTCTGTTGTCCCCTTCTCCTCCTGCTGCTTAGTCTTTTCCAGTGAGCTGGCTCTTTGCATCAGGCGGCCAAAATATTGGAGCTTCAGCTTCTGCATTGGTCCTTCAAATGAATATTCAGGGTTGATTTCCTTTAGGATTGACTGGTTTGATCGCCTTACTGTTCAAGGGACTCTCAAGAGTCTTCTCCAGCATCACTATTTAAACGTATCAATTCTTGGGCACTCTGTCTTCTTTATCGACCAACTCTCACATCTATACGTGACTACTGGAAAGACCATAGCTTTGACTATACAGAGCTTTGTCAGCAAAGTGATGTCTCTGCTTTTTAATATGCTGTCTAGGTTTGTCATAGCTTTCCTTCCAAGGAGCAAGCATCTTTTAATTTCATGGCTGCATGCTAGTAACCCTTCCCATCCAGTTGTCATCATCAAAAATATCTTCAGGGACTTGCCCAGTGGTCATATGGTTACAACTCCGAGCTTCCATTGCAGGAGGCGTAGGTTTGATCTCAGGTCCGGAAACTAAAATCCTACATGCTGCTCAGTGTAGCCAAGAGAAAACAAAAAAGGAAAAGTCTCTAGACCTTACCAAGCATCCCCCATGGGACAAAACTGCTCCCAGCTGAGAAGCAATGCAGGAAAGCTGGCTGACATTTGGGGATCAGCGAGGCCATCTATCAGCACACTTGTGCACAAGATGGGTTAAGAGAGTTGTGAGTGCTTGGAGGATGGGGACTGTGCAGGGGGCAAGTCATGCGTGTTCCAAGCACTCTTGAAACGTTACAGAGAAGAAGAATTTCAGAGTGACGTTTATAGCCAAGAAAGAGATTCTTCCCCTGGTCTTAGGAATTCCATTGATGCTGAATTGTCATGTGCGTCAGAGCTCTACAGAACTGCAGGGAGGGCTGTAAATCAAAGGAAGGCAAAGAGAAGGCCCAGGGGGCGGGTCGTGGGGTGAGTATGCTTATCCCAGGGAGTGGGGGTTGCCCCCACTTCACTCTGAGATTTTCAGCCTGGCGTGCTAAGCCCCCTGTCCCCGGAGTGGTCATTCATGCACTAAATGGCCATAACTGCCTCATCAGCAGCTTGTCAGCTGTAAATTCTAATCCCGGGCCAGGTCTCTCTTCCCAGGACCAAAGTCATAAAGATGTTTGCCCTTGCACAGGTCTTTGACATGTGCTAGGCCGCATCTGTTTATTTGTCTTAGGGCCCTCTCAAGAGCTTAGCACTTCTCTCTGACCCAGGCGAGGCTTTCTGGGCTCTGCATTCCTCCTGACCATGACATCATGCTTGTACCTCGCCATTGGAGATTGAATCCAAAGACCAGAGAGGACTTAAGAGTCTTAAACAAGCAAATGTTTTCCATTATTGAAGATGTTAAGGAAACCAAATTCTGAAATATTTACGGCCACAGCCTCCTCTGTGGGCCGTCAGTGACCTCTTCCCTTTCAGGAGGCATCTTACAGAGGGGGAGCCCTGGCCAGCTCCCCCTGAGGCACTGAGACTGCAGAGCTGAGTCAACCATTCCATGGGAGGACTGGTGAAAAGTGTTTTTGCCGCACAGGCCTAGCTGAGATGACCGAAACCAACCCGGGAGAAGTCCAAGTTTACCATAGAAGGCAAAGCAGAGACCCAGGACTGCCCTGTGGGCTGCATACCTGCATTCTAGAGTTAGCCCAAATTGTTCTTCTGTTTTGAGGGACAATGTCAATCATCCGATAAGTAAATGAACACCATCATTCAACAATTCTGTAAACATTGAGAGAAAAAATACTTGGTGTACTTTAGACAGGGTGGGGACGGGTTCCTCGGTGACCTCTGGCGTCACCTCTGCTCCCCCCTTTTTTCAGGGTCTATCAGAGCTCAGTGGCTCCATGCAGAAGTTCTGCCCGATGCCCTGGCACCGTGGGAAGCGGTGCAGCGTGGTCTGAGTCCTCTTGTGTATGCCCAGTCATTCCGTCGTGTCCAACTCTTCGTGGCCCCATGGACTGTAGCCTGCCAGGTGCCTCTGTCCATGGAACTTCCCAGGCAAGACTACTGGGGTGGGTTGCCGTTTCCTCCTCTAGGGGATCTTCCTGACCCAGGGATAATGCCCCTGTCTCTTACGTCTCCTGCATTGGCGGCTGGGTTCTTTACCACTAGAGCCACCTGGAAGACCTCGAACCCTCTTAATAGGATCTCAATAATTCTTTACAGGTAATAACTGAAAGCCCATTCTGCTATGCAGTGTTTCTCTGTGGGGGTGCTTCTAACTTGTGGGATAGGATGACTCTTCATTACGCAAATGTCTCTGGCTCATAGCAGGGCATTTAGTACCCCCAACTTCTTGGCACAAGATGCTAGTGGTGTCTACCTCCCGCTGAAGTTTAGATAGCTAGGTAATGTCCTGGGACTGTGGTGACCACACTGCACTGGGACATGCCTGTTGTCCCAGTACAGTTTTCAGCAGTAATATCTTTGCATCCCCAGGGCATTTAGCCCACCATTCTCCTCTGTCCATGGAATTCTCCAGGCAAGAATACTGAAGTGGGTAGATTCCTTTCTCCAGGGGATCTACCCAACCCAGGGATCAAACCCAGGTCTCCTGCATTGCAGGCAGATGCTTTACCGTCTGAGCCACCAAGGAAGGCCTCACCCCCAAAGGAGTCCCAATTTGGATAATAAATGACGTGATCACCTTTCCTCATACCCAAGTCCCTCTAACCATCAATCTATCACGTTTACCGCTCCACAACCCTTCCCCTTTCTCTTTTTAATGATTCCCCAAATTTTCCCTCCTCTCTGAGTCCATTTCTCATGTTTTCATAACTTGGTCATCCTCGAAGTTTGGGTGGCTATAAATGACAACTCCAGGTCCAGACTGCCTGAACTATGGGGCCTTTGGCTCCTGAGTGGGCAAGGAAGCCAGACACCCCAGGAGAAGGACCAGTGGGGTCCAGGCAAGTCCTCAGCCTTGACTAAAGGCTTGGAAAGCCCCCCATGCGCTCTGACACCCACAGTGAGCAAGGCTGGAGGTGGATGGGTGGCAGGAAGTCTGGTGAACGTCTGTGATATTTTTTTTTTTAATGAATCCAAGATGAACTGAAAAGAAATACAGTGTGAAACACCACCCATTAGGTTGTGAAAGTCCAGTATGTCCAGATGACTCAAGTGTGGTGCTCATACTCCGTGGTAATGCTTTGAAATCCTTTGTGAACAATAAAAGTTAAGTATAAGCAAGAAAGTGTTTCTCATAACAAAATAAAATCCCCTTTCCTTGTCTGCCCCACGGGGCCAGAAATACCAGTGCCTGTAATTGGTATATCAGTACCACCCTCAAGAATTTCTTAAATGTCGTAAACACACAGTGCAGTTTTGGTGGAGGCCCCCAGCAGGCTGTAATCCTGAGCTGTGAGGAGCCTGGTTCTGCAGCTGTGCTTGCTTTCCGTATCGCTGTTAAATCTGCAACAGAACCAAATAGCTGTGCAACGAGACCTTCCCACACCAGAGCTCAACAGACTTGGGAAACACTGGTTAAAATGAAAGCTGGCTCCACGGAGAGCTGGGAGATGAAAATGGCTTCTTTTTTAATGTCAGGAATTTTGCTCTTCTATTTAATTAAGAGGCCATTGCACAGACAAGTCTGCCTTCTAACACGCTCTCTTCTTGACAACCTGGGAAAATACCTACTCACCAACTTCGTTTACTCCATGGGAAACAACACGGGCTCTGTTCTGCAGCTCGGGGAGCTGTGTGATCTTAGGCGAGATCTTACCTAGACTTCCTTGGCCTCAGTTTCCCCAGCTGTGAAACAAGGATACTAGTGCCCGCCTTATAGATACCAATGTGCCATCGTGAAGAGAGACAGCCATTCTGCACGTAGAGTGCTCAGCGTCCTGCTGAGTCAGTCACTCACACAGTCGTGTCCGACTCTTTGCGACCCATGGACTGTAGCCCGCCAGGCTCCTCTGTCCATGGGATTTTCCAAGTAAGAATACTGGAGTGGGTTGCCATGCCCTCCTCCAGAGGTTCTTCCCCTATCCAGGGATCCAACTCACGTTTCCTGCTGTGTTTTGAAGCCTTCTCCAGGCAGAGAAGGTGGAAAGACGTCCCAAGATTGCTCAGGATAGGTAACCACATACCTGGATGAACGGAAAAAGGTGACAAAATTTTTGCTTTGGCACTAGCCTGATTTTTACAGAATAGATTATGACTAATTTTTTTTAATATTCATTTATGTATAATTTTTGGCTGTGCTGGGTCTCCGTCGCTGGGCAGGCTTTTCTCTGGTTGTGGCGAGCGGGGGCTGCCCTCGTCGTGGCTGCAGGCTGCTCACTGCCACGGCTCCTCCTGCTGCGGATCACAGGCTCTGGAGCACGAGCGCTTCCGCAGTCACGGCTGCCGGCTCCAGAATGCGAGCTCAGCGGTCGCGGTCCATGGGTCTAGCTGCCCTGAGGACTAGCACATTGGTATCTATAAGGCGGGCACTAGTATCCTTTCACAACTGGGAAAACCAGCTGCTTCCCAGACCAGGGATGGAACCTGAGTCTCCTGGAATGGCAAGTGGGTTCTTTACCTCTGCGCCACCAGGGAAGCCTCAATTATGACTGATTTTAAAAGATAAAGCCTGCTGTTTGTAAGTTTATTTCCTCCTTGCCCTCAGCCAAGCATGCAGAACTGGGGACACTGCGACATCAAGTCTCATTGGGTAAATAGAGCACATTTCCCTGAGATTCAGGTCATTGGGTCTTCTCTGCCTGGGGTCTTGGCCCAGATCTGTCGAGAACAGCACTGCTTACAATAGAGCGACTCCCGATGGAGCCCACTCTCCAAAGGCCTCTCCAGGTTCCCTCTGACCTGAACGGGAAGATAGCCGCTTAAAAGGTCTCAGTGTAAACCTTAAGACTCAGTGTTTCCGGAAGAGTGCTCTGGGAAGGTCCGCAGCGTTGGGATCGCAAAGAGGTAGACAAAACTTCACGACTGAACAACAACAATGTTGGGCTTCCTACCCCACATCTTAATTGCCGAAAATGCTGGGCTTGTCAGAGACATATCACAGAACTGAGAAGGACAGATGAGTTCACCCACAGACCTTCAGAAGCTTCAGCTGGCTGGGGCCCGGATTTTCAGAGATATGGACGTGATGTTTCCAGTTGAATGAAAGTGATCATTGCAGAAATCTCCCCAGGAAAACTAGAAGGAGTGAGGAAGCGGGGCCTTGAAGGTGAAGTGCAAGGAAGGGTACACTGCCAGGAGTGAAGCCGAGAGAGGGTGACGGGGATCAAACCCATGGGGGGCTGCTCCTGCTGCAGCCAGGGCTGGAGGGGAACACCGGAGCTGCAGCGATTCTGCCTCCTCCTCCGTCGTCCCTGGTTCAGCGCCACTCCCGGGGGCCTTCAGATCCTGGGCACTGCCTTTGCGCACAGACAGATGGATTCCTACAGCCAGAAGGCCGTCCACTGTCTCTGTAGGAAGAAAAGTGTACAGGCGGGCCTAGGGCAAAATGAAAATGTGGGGGCCTTTTTTTTAAAAAGCAGGGGAAGAGGTGTCATTAGAGGTACTAAAATAAAAGCTTCTCCTTTCTTCCACAGTCTCTCTCTTCACTTGTCATGTTTTTATTTTTAAAATGCCGCTATTGAATGCCACTCTGAGTAAAGGAAAATTTAAATTTTAAATTGTTAGCATAAATTCTACCCCTTTCATTTCAATATTGTGCAGTGCCTGTTTTAAATGCAAATAGAAGAGCATTTAACACGTATGCTAATCAACAAAATTACACAATTTGCATATTCCATTCTTACCATAGCAGTGGTAAGACTGCACAAAATTAAGTCACCTGCTTTTATTTCACGTCTTGACACGCGTTCATGGTACCAGCAGCGTCTCTACCTTCTGCTTACTGATGAGTAAGAAGGGATCGAAAGGGAAGAGATGCTGGGTGGCCATCTTGCTACCTTAGGCCGTGATTTCTGGTGCGCTGATGGGGAGGGGTGAAGAGGAAAGAGGAAGAGAGGAAAAGGGTTGAGAGAGATTTAAAGCCTCTGGGGTCCCTCTCACATCCCTGGAGGCTCGGCCAGATGTCTGTTGTTGTTCGTTAGTTGTTAACCCACGTCCGATTCTTTTGCAAAGAATCGGCCCACCAGGCTCCTCTGTCCATGCGATTTCCCAGGCAAGAATACTGGAGTGGCTTGCCAGCTCCTCCTCCAGAACCCCCCCAGGGATCGAACCTATGTCTCCTGCATTGGCAGGCAGATTCTTTACTATTGAGTCACCCAGGAAGCCCCTACCTGGCAATACTGTGTCCAAAGATCTAGTCCCCACTGGATGCCCGTTGACTTTACCTGCTCCTCTGCAGTGAGAGAGCGTCTGAAGGGCTGGCGGGTTCCCCCCACTCAGGCCTTAGGTGCCAGGACCCAGGCCACGGTCAGCCTACCTGCCAGTCATCCACAAAGTGCTTCCATCACTTTAGCTGAGTTATGGGGATTAGCCCAGTAATATTGCATCTGTTTGTCCACAGATAGTTTCAGAAATCTTTGGCCTCCCCAGGAGACTTTTCTTGGAATCTTTGCCTGCCTTGGCTTGATCATGAAAAACCTGGATCAGCCCGGAAGTTGGATGTCTGCTCACTTGAGTTTTCGTTTGAAGTCTGGCAAAGGGAAGGGGTCCAAGCCACCTTGGTATGATGTGTTTCCAGCAAAAAAATATTAGCACAACAGAATAAGAATAATATCTGGAGGGTTTGGTTCCAGTTAGAATTCGGCAAATAAAGCCAGAAGAGCCCCTAGGTTCAAGTCTAGTTTAAGGGAGCATCTTAGCTGAGGCAGGTTTCGATTTCAGACCTGAATTTCTCCCAGCTCCCTCGAGACACCAGAGAGAAAACCTGCGGAGAAACACCAAAAGCTGCTCACTGTACCTGCTACTTGTTTGCAAGCAATTGTGTGTCTGCCCTAAAAACCCCATGGGTTCACCATGCTCTGAGCTCAGCCTCTGTGACGTAACACACCCGGTTGTTTGCCCACACTGCCTGCAGGGTTCGGCGTCTCGTGAGCGCAGTGGTTACCCTTCTCTGATCAAACTTGGCTGCTGGTGGCTTGGGCTTTTATTCAGTGAGCTGCAGCTTTAAGAAAGAGCCAATCCTCTCATGCGGCCCTGATCTAGCATAGCTGTTGTCTCTGATTGTTCTGTGCACCCACCTTTTTCAGAAAGACAAACCCTAATTGTGGTGGTGCCGCCAATCCCATGGATCGTTTGGAAGACAGGCTGTTGATTTCCTCCTTCCCTCCTTCCCTCCCTTCCTTTCTTCCCTTTCTCACTTTTTTTTTAAAATAGTTGACGACACACTATATATATATATAGTCGCATGTCACTCAATTGTGTCTGACTCTTTGTGACCCCAAGGACTGTAGCCTGCCAGGTTCCTCTGTCCATGAGGATTTTCCAGGCAAGAATACTGGAATGGGTTTCCTTGCCTTTCTCCAGGGGCTCTTCCCAACCCAGGGATCAAATCCAAGTCTCCTACATTGGAGGCAGATTCCTTACCACCTGAGCCACCACGGAAGCCCAGTATAACATTGTTTAAAATCTTGTAAGAGGTACACAGGCAGTCTCCTTCCTACTCCGATCTAGGCTCCACACCCACAACTCCCTGCCATGTACACATTCATAGACTCAAGTAAACTACTGGTGTTAATTTATCTGTTTCACTTGCCGGAATTTCTTTCAATGCACATATAAGCAAATGTGAATAACTGTCCTTACCCCGCAGTGATGGCCTACAAAACCCACATCCTGCGCTGTGCTCTCCTTACTTGGCAGTCTTTCCATACAGAAGGACCTTATTCATTCCTTTTTATAGCACCGTAGTACTCCAGTTGGGTGCATATGTATAATTTATTTAACCAATTCTATATTAATAGAAATGTAGATTGTTTCTGATATTTTGCTCTTACCAACAGTGCCTTACCAAGTGACTTCTTACGATGTCTTTTTTGAACCTGTGCAATTATATCTTTTTGCCTTTTCATTCTGTTCATGGAGTTCTCAAGGCAAGAATGCGTGGGATCACAGAGTCAGACACAGTTTAGCGACTTAACAATTTTATCCGCATACCGTTTTTCCCTGCACCTATACAAGATTATCTGTAACACAAATCCCTGCAGATGCTCTTTCTGGGTCAACAGGGATGTGCATATGTAGTCCTGTCATACACACTGCGCTGACCATACCTCCTCCAAGGGTGCGGCACTGCTGGCTGTGGCTCATCCCTGAGGCTCTCTTGGGATGAGAAAGGGGTTAGAGAGTACGGGTGGTTATTTAACTGGAGAACTGGGCCCCCCTGTTGCACCGTTCCCAGCTGTAACTGTTGAAATTCTTATTTCAACTCAAGTAGGGAATATTTTTATGTTTTAAATTACAACTAAATAAAGACTCGTTTGGCTACAAGTGATAAAATACAGTTCAACTCAGCCCCGTGGGGGATGGGGCAGTGAGATAGGAAAGGAGGTGATGATCGTACGGATGAGGATAGAGCTCATGGCCCCAAAGCAGACAGGCAGCCATGCTCCCAAGCTCACACTTGGAGAGGCAGTGCATGAGTGACTCAGTGGGTGCATGAAGGACTTTGAACTTGGGTCAGCCACCCACCCCAGGTCCAGGCAGCTGTGAACAATAAAGCAGATTGTTGTCCAAACTGAAATCTGGAACCTGCCACTCTGAGTGAGCAGAGCGACTGAGCAGATACTCCAAATGGCCTCGGCTACAGCCACAAATGACATGATTTATCTTAGTCACTTGAATCGTATGACAAAAGAATTTACAAAAGTAGAGCAGACATGAAACGAGTTCTGAATGCCCAATAAATCTCTCATTTAAATCACCCTGGCGGTTTCTGAGGTTATCCTATCACTGTGGCAAAAATGAGTCAGGTATAGAGGGGCAGATCCTCACCTCTGCTACTGTTTCTGTTCAACAGGTCGTTTCCTAATAACTGGGTTATCCGAGATTTTTAGAATAAAAATTTTTTTAACATTTTTAAAAACAAAAGTTTCTCTTTCATGAGTTTTAAAAAAGAAAAAAAGACCGTAGATTTCACGTTGGTCTATAGAGCATATTTATTTCAAAGTGACGTATGATGTCACTTTAAGAAAGTGAGCTGTTTCTTTTTTTCAACCTAAAGACCAAATGGCCAGGGAGAAAGCAGCCAAGACTCTGAGTAATCTTATTGAGGGTTCAGTTTTCTAAGTATGACCTTATGCTAGCAACAGCTCCTAAGGAACAAGAAAACAAGCCTAGCGAGGAAGTCTCACTTCTATGAGCAGGAGCCTCCAAGACAGCAACGTCTGAAGGCGAATTCTGATTACATAACGGGAGTGAGTCATCACTGTCATCAGAGATTACAGGCGGCTCAGCGGTCACCCACCCTCTCCCTGCAGTTTTGAAGCACGTAGGCTCTCACGGACCTCATCCACTCCACACCTGACCTTCACTGTCCCTGCTGCCCTTGTTTTCTTTTCTTCCCCCTTTTATTTTCCATTTTATGTTGTGTTAGTCAGGGTTCTCCATAGAAACAGACACAATAACATGAAGACGTGTATATATATATATATATATATATATATATATATATATGTTTTATTATAAGGAAGTGGCTCATGTAATTACAGAGATGGGCAGGCCCTAAGAATCTGCAGGGTGGGTAGGCAAGTTGGAGCCTCAGGAGAGCCAGCAGTCGACTTCCAGTCCAAGTCTGACGGCCTGAGAATGAGAAAGTCCGGGGGTGGAGTCCAGAGCTTTTCCAAAAGCTGAGTGGCCCAGGAAGAGCCAGTGTCTCCAGTCAAAAAGCAGGAAAACACCAAGATCCCAGTTCAAAGACATTGAGGCAGGAGGGATTCTCTCATTCTCAAGGAGAGTCAGTCTTTTTTCTCTACTCAGACCTGCATCTGATTGGATAGGGCCCACCCACATTAGGGAGAGCAATCTGTCTACTTACTTAAATCTTTTAAATTACTTTAAATACATTCCCCAATGTATGTTACTTGTGTTACAAATTATGCTGACACTGAAACTCCAGTACTTTGGCCACTGTAGAACTGATTCATTGGAAAAGACCCTGATGCTGGGAAAGATTGAAGGCAGAAGGAGAAGGGGACGACAGAGGATGAGATGGTTGGATGGCATCACTGGCTCAATGGACACGAGTTTGAGCAAGCTCCAGGAGTTGGTGATGGACAGGGAAGCCTGGCGTGCTGCAGTCCATGGGGTCACAAAGAGTCGGACACGACTGAACTGAACTGATATTATATATCCATTAGTGTAGGTTTATAATTACTTTTTCAGTTATTGTCTTTTAAACTCTGTAAAAGAATCAAGAGTGGAGTTATGAGCCAAAATCATAGTGATATTGGTTTTTAGATTTTTTTTTTTGTATTGATCTTAGCTAGAGAAATTTATGCTTCATATGGCTTTGAGCTAGTGTCCTGCCTCTTTGTTTCAACCTGAAATATTCCCTTTATCAAAATAAATTACTTAAATGTTAATCTCATCCAAAAATATTCTTGCAGGAACACCTAGAATAGTGTTTAACTGAATATCTGGACGCTCTGTGGCCTAGTCAAGGTGACAAATAAAATTCAGCATCGCAGGTGCCTTTCTATTCTCTTGTGCACAGGCCACTGCAACATGCTCCCCAAACAGTGATCTTGCATGTTGTCAGGTTCTGTGTCCCATTTCTCCTCTTGCTTTTATGGTAAAGTTTCTAGAAAGGGAAATTAGATTCACTGTCTGAGATGTCTCAGCTCTCACTCACTGTTCAACCCAGATGTCATTTGTCTTCTGTCCCTGTGACTCTGTTTTGTTAAGAACATCCATGGGCCTTTAGAGTTGGTGAAGAATCCACCTGCAATGAAGGAGACCCTGATTCACTCCCTGGGTCAAGAAGATCCCCTGGAGAAGGAAATAGCAACCCACTCCAGTATTCTAGCCTGGGAAATCCCATGGACAGAGGAGCCTGGCAGGCTACAGTCCATGGGGGTCACAAGAGTCAGGCATGAACTTAGTGACTAAACCACCACCATCAAGAAAGCCAATAATCTAATGTAAAATTCTTTGCTCTCTCGCCTTCTGAGTTTCCTCCTACCTTCCCCTTCCCCTCAGTGGTGTTCCCCAGGGGCCCACCGTCTTCCTTTCTTACTTTATAATCTCTGTCCATTAGTGTAACACATTCTGTGACTTTACCAGTTCTAAGCTCAGACTCGAAGCCTGTCTTCATCATCAACCTCTCTCTGAATCCCAGACTTGAGTGTTACTGCTCATGGGTTCTTTCTCCACATGACATTCCCCACGTGAAACTGGAACGTAACACATCACCTTAAGTTCATCATTTTCTCACAGACTTGATCACTTCTTTCTCATAATAACACTGCCATCCACCCAGTCTCCTAAGCTTCTAGCAATACCGTGGGAGACATTCATAACAAACACTCACTCTCCTTCACCTTCCAATTCCAATCCGTTACCATGCTCTACCCATTTTACATGCTACATACCCGCCTCCTTGCCTGTCCTTGGGCTTAATCCGGGCCCTCCTAATCGCTCGTCTAGACCCCAGCAGAGTTCTGCAATGGATTTCCGTGTCACCGTCCCAGCTACCTCTGCAGTTCATCCATTAGATTCAGTGTGATTTTCCATGACAACACAATGTGATCAAGTTACTTTCCAGTTAAAACTTTTCAAAGTCTTCCGCATTGTTTTGAGGTTGAAATGTGAAGACTGTTCAACAGTCCAGGAGAGACGCAATGAGCTAAGACAGTGGCAGCCGAGAAGGAGAGTTGGAAGAAAGGAAGCCAGGGGCCCTCGGGAGAGAGGAGGATCCCGTTACTGATTAGATGTGGGGAGTGGGAATCAAGGAAGTGCTAAGGAAAGCTTTCTACTTCTGACTTAGATAACTGAGCGATCATGGCCTGGTTCTCTGGGACTGGGAACCCAGCCCTTCCTTTCCTCGTGGACAGCAGCCAGTTGAGTTACCTGGGTGGAGCCCTACGTCTGGTGAAGCAAGGCCTCCAGGAAACCTGTCGGTCTGGGCGGAGATGAGTCAGAACCTAGAAAAGAAGAAGAAATAAAAATTAATACCAGATGGGAGAAGGAGGCAGTTGAAAGTCCCTATAAATAGTCAGCAACTGAGAACTCTACGGGAGTGGAAGGTGCAGCAAACTGTGTCTTCTCTTCTGCCAGGAGGTTCCTAAAAGTTTGCTGGCACAGGCCAGGAAAAGAACCAGGGCCATGCGCTCAGCAAGACATTACCTAAGTGCAAAAAGGCTTAAAAGACTTAGAACTCTGACTTCCATCCTCATTTATTTCATGAGCATTGTCATTCCCTTTTTTCTTGGTTGGGGTTTTGGCTATAGTTTGGAGTATCTTGCTGTTTGCAGAAAATTTTTAAACATGAATTATTTAGTTGCTATGCCTCCAGGGTACACATTTAGGTGTGCACACAGATGAACTAACAGCTCGTCTCATCTCACTCTCTTCACTGAGTCTTACCAAGTGAAAACAAAGGGAAGGCTTGTTTCGTAGGCCTTTGAAACATACCTGAGCATTTCCAATTCACGTAATAGTCAGTCCCTCCAGGGATGACTCTGAAAGAACCAAAGTCATTTGCAAATCTATATACTAACAATATTTAAACTGGCTAAATTGAGTCAAATCACCAATTTGACTGTTTTGTCGAATTCAGGTATGTCCAATGCATTGGGGTGTTAAACCCTCAACAAATTCTTCTTTGGCATAGGCAGAGAGAGATCAGTGGTACTTATTTATTGTTTTTACACAAATGGAAATATATATATATATATATTTCTGTGTGTATACCATATATATATATATATAGGGGTGTGTGTGTATATATATATATATATATATATATATACACACCATACTTAAGAATAAATTGTCATAGATAACCTAGTTAGAATCCCAAATGGGACTCAAGAGAAGACTTATCTTTCTGGCAAAGAGCAGCAAAACATCTGACTTTTTGCTCCATGAGCAGGTGGCTGATGGACTGTTTCATGGAGGGTATAATTAATTCTGTCTTTCCGTCTTAGTTCCCAAAATAAACTGTGCAAATCCGAACATGATAGAAGGACTCTATCATCAGCTGACAAGGCTCCGCAGCCTAGGGACATGAAATTACTAAGGAAGACAAGTCAGGAAGTGTGTAATTTCAAGAGGCCTCTGTTTCAGATACTGTCAGTGGCCGGACAGTGAAGAGCCAGCATGCTCAGCTGGCTGATCAGTCAGGGCCCAGAGCTGTCCTCAAGCCATAAGGGGGACCCAACTGGTTTCAGCCCTTGGGTTCTACTCCTACCCCTCTTGGGGTCCTGCTCTAGGGAGCATGACCTGGCCCCCTGAGGAGGGTCTTTCTGACACCTTTGCCCATACATCTGACTCAGGTCAAGCCTCGTGCCCTCAGGACACTGCCCAGATGATGAAAGGGAGACCAGATAAACGCACTCAACTTACGATGTCACTACTGATAACTGCTTGGGGCTTCCCGGGTGGCTCAGATGGTAAAGAATCCACCTGCCCACACAGGAGACACCAGTTCAATCCCTGGGTCAGGAAGGTCCCCTGGAGGAGGAAATGGCAACCCACTCCCGTATTCTCGCCTGGAGAATTCCATGGACAGAGGAGCCTGGCGGGCTACAGTCCTTGGCGTTGCAAAAGAGTTGGACGTGACTTAGCAACTAAACGATAACAACAACTGGTAAATGTTCGGCTTCTGTGCCTTTTAATTAAATAGCACTGCATTTTCACCATCCCCTTCAAGGTCTTACATCAAAGGCACAAGCATAGTGGAAACACTGCACAGTGTGACAGGGTCAGAGACAGACAGAGAGAAACAGAAAGAGAAAGAAAGATACTGTCTTTGGTTAATAACACCTTTTCTGGTATCTCACCTGTTATATCCAAGTGACATGTATCCAGTTGTATGTCTAACAAGACATAGAATTGAGGACACGGTTTTGTCTGAGCCCTTCAACCTCACACATAAGGAAACTAGGGCCTAGAAATGACTGAGCTGCCCACAGTCACACACCTGGGACCAGAGGCCAGGTCTCCTGATTTTAGGCCACTGGTCTTCCTACCGCATTGGCAGTCATGGATGGCCAAATGGAAGAGGAGGAAAGCTGGAGAACCTGGCTTATCTTAGTAGCTACCCAGGCCCCTTCCCATCAAGGATCTTAAATATAAGGATCAGATACCCGACTACAGACACACCCAAGAAGAAACGGGGAAGATATAGGCTCCATGGTCCACTGGCCTCAGTGCGGGGGAAATAAGTTGCCAGGAAACCAGGAACTTAGACTGTCCTAGGGAGCTATGGAGGCTGCCTTCCTCAACTGCAGAACAGAAATAGCCATCCTGCATGCAGGAGTCCTGCATATTCACCCAGCTTGGACTGAGAACACTGCCCCTTCTCTGGCTTCTAGTTCACCCACAGTTTCCTTTAGAAAGTTCTTTCCTATCACCAAGAATTCTCACCAAGCTCTAGGAAAAGAGTCTACGTTATCATATGTTCTCATTCAACAAACATTTATTAAGCATCTCCTGGGTACCAGATGGGGCTTCCCAGGTGGTGCTGTGGTAAAGAACCCGACTGCCAATGCGGGAGATGCAAGAGACACGGGTTCAATCCCTGGGTCAGGAAGATCCCCTGGATTAGGAAATGGCAACCCTTTCCAGTATTCTTGCCTGGAAATTTCCATGGATAGAGCAGTCTGGTAGGCTACAGTCCACAGGGTCTCAAAGAGTTGGGCATGACTGAGCATGCATGCATGTAGCATGCAGTGTACTAGATACTAAGCTAGGCCCTGGGGAAATAAAGATGGAACAGACACAGTTGTTCTTCTCAAGAGCTCATCATCTGAAGGTCCTATTCATGTACAAGTGCTTGCTCATGGGTCTAATAGCCTCATGTGGACAGTGGGCATATTTCTAAACCCCAACTCCCAACATATGGTCCAAAAAAAATTGCTTTTCTAGGTTGCGACTGTTCTATATGAACATCTTTAAAAGGCTTGAAAGTTAAATTGCTTTCATAAGTCTAACAAATTTCCTTTACTGAAAAGAAATAAAATATATTAAATCAGGTTTTTTTAAGAAAAATCTGCATTATATGTTCATCAAACCCGTGTTAACTTGTAAAACCTTGTAATCGTAGACTATTACAGTTGGAAAGGATCTGAAATAACACCTAAGCCAGTAGCTTTAAATTTTTTTATTTTAATTTTTAAACAATGAAACATGTTTCAAGCCAAATATCACCCAATGTTCCCAAATACAAAACAGTTAAAACTGCACCTACTTTGGTCAGAGGAGAAATGGAGAGCTCAGGAGAGTCTTCTCTTCTAAACTCCCTCACCCCTCCCACCACCTCTGTTCCCACAGATTTTGGAACTGCACCCCACAAAAAGGACTGTCCAACCACCCATTATGTCCCCAAATGGGGACACTGAGATCCAAGGGAAATATGGCCTCATTCTGATTATCCTTATGAAAGCGTCTTATCTAATGAGAGTCCTGTTTCCCAATAAGGTCACGTTCTGAGATACTAGGAGCTAGGACTTCAACATATGAACTGCGGAGTCAGGGCAGAGGGAACACAACTCAACCCACAGCGCCGCTTCCTGCCTTCTCCGGGTGAAGTCCCCCATACCAGATCCTTAAGGGAGGGTCAGGAGCCCGTTTGACCACTGCTGGGAAGAAGTCAGGGGAGAGTCGGTGCACAGACAGATGTCCTCGGGGACGCTGGAGAGGGTGGCCCCAGGCTGGGGAGAGGGATTAGCCTTAGCGGGAGGGGAGACACTTCCTGTATTGTCAGAAGGAGGTAGAGGGGAGAAAGGGATGGCTGTGCATGCAAAATGATATACAAATATGGAGGAGGGAAGTCAAGGGAGTAGCTTCAGATGGCCCAGCTTTCTTCATGAAGCAGGCGGGGAGACTGCCTGGGGAGGCTAGGGTTGGGGCTCAGTAGACGGACAGGAAGTGGAACCAGAGACTTGAGGAAGGTAGAGACAGTTTGAAAGAGCCTTGTGCATAACGAACAGTAGTCAGCTCTGTCTTGAGTAGGCGCCCAGCACATCATTACAGAAGGTCTGGTATCATTGCATTAGGAAAATGGTAGACAGGGTGGCAAGCTGAGCAGGAGAAGAGAGAAGGGCTGCCTGACAGTAACCAGGGTCCAGATGGCATCGGTGACCAAAGTTTATAGAGGCACCATCTGCAGGGTGTGAGGTTTTTCCAGCCATGCTTCAACAGCTGGAAGATTGATGCAGAGAAAGTAAACAACTGCGTTGATCCAGATCTAGGCTTTGCCCAGGAGGCTGCGTTAGCAGGACAAAGGGGCAAGGAGACTGAGGAGGTCTGCAAGAGGAGGGTGAAGTGGGGAGGAAGCTCAGAGGCCAGGTCGGTAGAGAAGCCAGTGGGCAGTGAGTGGGCTGTGCTAATTCTGTGGAGGAGCCTTGCATGTGCCCCTTGCTCTCTGCTGACCGGAGCACATGGTCATTCCTGCCTGCTGGAGGAGCAAACGCTGCCAGATGTGACCACGAAGGAGCTGTAAGCTGACAGGCTCCTCAGCTGACCTTCCTGCTCTAAGGTGGTCCTGACTGGCCCCAGCTGGGTAATTCAGCGACTTGCAGCCAGCCGCAAGGGGTAGGGTGTGCCCTCGGGACACACATACCCCTATGGAAGGATGAGAGGTCAGCACCAGCTGGTGTATTGATTCAACCCCTACGTCAGTTTTCTAATCTCGATGTTATTTTTAAATGCTGTATGGGTCAATTCTATTTATTGGGATTTTTATTACTGTGACTCTTCCAAGGCCACAGATCTTCTCTTAATGTACATCTACTGATATTTTTAGCAGTCAACTCAGAACTCCAAGTTACTAGAATCAATGAATTTCACATCCGTAATGCCGAGTGGAAAAAACAACATAAATACATACTGTGTGATATGTCCTGCCTTTAAAGAAAAAGAAAGTTGTGTTAGGAAAGGCACTGATGGCTTCTGGGGTCCTGGCAGTGTTCTATATCTTGACCCGGGTGCAGTTACATTTATGATAATTTATTAAGCTCTACATTGTTTTATACAGTTTTCCGCACGTGTGTCATATTTCACAATAAAGAATTAATGGAATCTCTCTGTATACATTCTATCCATGGTGCTGCAGTTTATGGGATCCCCACAGACCGATCAGCTCTGAGTGGCTGCCTTTAAGCTCAAATACCTCGGGCAGTTGAAATGCCTCCAGGGCCAAAGACCTCAGTGAGAAGTGGACCCTCTCACGGCTGGTTCTCTCCACTGTCCAGACTGAGATCCTTGAGCAGCAAGGATGAGTGCAGGCAGAGCCCGTGAGTTAGGGGCCTGGGTCCTCCTGCCCGGCCACTGCGAGTGCCCCAGAGGGAAGTCTTCTTGCTCTTAACCGAGATTACAAATATCATGTTTATCAAACAAACTACAGGATGACGTTCCCATCCTAAGAGAAGGGAGAGGCGGCCAGCTCCCTATCACCCTCCAGTTGGAAAGCACTTCTAGGAAGACTTCTCTGCCTCAAGGCAGCTGATAGGTTGGTTACACAGTTCACCAAGCTTCTACAATGTCTTAGACACAATCCTTATTTTTCTGCTCCACAGTTTAAAACATCCATTTAGTTCTGATTTTTCCTTCTTGATGTGAAAAACACTTTCCTTTTACAAAGATTCAGATTCCTGATTCTCAAAAAGACTTCCAAATGCCCCACATGGTTTAAGTATCAAGAGTTTTTCTAAAAATATATATTTCAACTACAATCCATAAAGATACACACATACCTCATCCCCAAACTGAACCTTATGGCTAAGAGATGATGAACGGGAAGTAAAAAACTGGCCAGTACTAACCAACCAAAAGCCCAGGCAATTTTTTTTTTTTTTTTTTTTTTGCAAAAAATCAAATCCCGGGCTTTGTATCTGAACTGTTTAAAAGGTCCATCGTCAAAGGACCAGTTTTCCTCATTTTGGAGAAACAAGAAAAGCATATGGCTCCAGGGACCGTCACAAGTTGATGCCAAAAAGTGGAGCCAGGCACATTTAGTGGCTTCAAGATCATCAAAGGAACAGCATGTTGGATTAGTTTAAAGGGGAATGGGGGCGTCTCAGGTGGCTCAGTGGTGAAGAATCCGCCTGCCAAGCAGAAGACACAGGTTCAAAGCCTGGGTCAGGAAGATCCCCTGAAGGAAATGGCAGCCCTGCCCGGTACCCTTGCCTGGAGAATCCCGTGGACAGAGGAGTCTGGCGGGCCACAGTCCACGGGGTCGCGAAGGGTGGACACGACCGAGTGGCTGAGCAGCAGCCAGTGAGGCGGTGAGGTTGGGGGAGAAAGACAAGGGCGATCAGTGGCAGGTAAAGGTGCAGATTACAGACAATGAAGGGTCCCTCATTGCTGCCATTTCACCCCAGCAAGAAACGCCTGGCTAACATCTACCCATTGCAAGACTCCAGCCAAAGTTTACCTTTTCCCTCCTTGGTCCACTCACCAGACCCACGTTGTATTCTGCCAGAATTTCTGGAACATTTTGTTTGCCCAGATTGTTTCGTTTGCCCTCCTAGACTGTGAGCTCTTTGAGAACAGGACCGTATTTTATGCATCTTTAAGGTTTCAGCAAATGCATAATAAAAACTCCATAAATATTACCCTTGACTACATGAATGAGTGATGTATTTCATTAATGAGACTACTCCATTAGCGAAACTATGGATTCTATTAACAAGATTTCCAGCTCCTGAGATGCCACCCTTAAATGACGAAAAGCACCTTGGCCTCTGCCAGAGTTTACCCACTCTTTTTAACTTCTCTTTTCAGGCCCAGGAAGCTGTGAGCTCCCTAATGTCATACACTGGCATGAGAACACCGTGTGTTCTTTAAGTAGAGCTATGAAAACGAAGAACCCAATCAGCCAACTAAAACACTGGGATCGTCCTTTTCAAGACCCAGAGCTCCAGCATTCTTTGGCTTAAGAGACAGAGAGGCACCTGGGAAAATGTGGGCAAGGGTGAGTACTGTTGAAAAAACCACGCATTATGTGTGGTTCAACTCAGATGAATGTGTTTGAAACAGTAATAGAAATGGTAGTCCATTCCCACCCAGGATTGCAACTAACACTTGAAATTGAAAGGTTGATGTTAGGCCCCCAGATTTTGCTCCTTTGGGTGAATCTTTTTACATGGATGTGCTGATGCCAACAGAAAATTCCCTTCCATTCAGAAATCTCAGGGGAAGAATCTTTTGGGGCAGAGGTAGAATATTCCACCTCGTGTAGTAATACCCAAGCAAGTCTGGAGGTTGCACTTCTGAACTGATCAGAAGCTGATCACCTAGGTCATTGGTCCCCAACCGTTTTGGGCACCAGGCACCGGTTTCGTGGAAAACAATTTTTCCACTGACCAGGGGTGGGGGATGGGGATGCTGTCAGGATGATTCAAGCACATTACATTTATTGTGCACTTTATTTCTATTATCATTAAATCAGCTCCACCTCAGATCATCAGGCATTAGATCCTGAAGGTTGGGGACCCCTGACCTAGGTTACCAATTAGCCAGTCCTCTGGTGTCTCCTCTCTCTGTCTGCCAGTCATCTCTAAACCAATCCTTTTCCACTCAGCCGTTCCATAAGAAAACATGTTGGCCTAGGGTGGAGGTTAGGGTTAAAAGAATCCATCCTCCTATTGAACCAAGGCTTGCTAAGGTTTTATGGAAACTAAGGAGAAGAAGTGACATGTAATTGCACATATTAATTGACTTCTAGTGGAAGCAGGCAGCATGCTCTTGCGTGATACCCTTGCAGGCAGACCTGGATTTAAGCCTCACTCCACTAACCTGAGACTTTTGAATCTGTTTTCAAGTTTATAAAATGGTGATAGGAGGACTGTCTTGAGAGGATAAAATGAGAACGTGTACATAGAGTAACTTGTGCTCAATGGAAAAAAAGTTAATTCCTTTATGGGTTGGGATCAGTAATCTGTTGTCTCTGTCACATGAGAACTAATCATCACCACAAATAAGAAATCTCCAGGCAGTGGTGGGAGTCCATATACAGGTAAAGGGCTGTCGGTGAAGCAAAATGACAAATACATTCTTAAAATATTTTAAGTAATAAAAGGATTTCTTTTATTCAGCCAGCTAGGTTGTCATATCACTGCACTGTTTGAAAGCTAAAAGCCTATTAAACGTCTCCCCTAGTCCAAAGGTTCTATGACAAAACTCTGTGACAGAACTGGACACTTGGAGGCCTCCACCCAAGTATGAATTTAAACTGGAGCAAATTATGTTTGTGATTCCTCAAGTCATTCAGTGTGAATTAATTTCTTAATGAAGAGTGAAATAAAAAATCACCTCCTCTCATTTTTTTCTACCTACTCAGCCAGTTTTCCTAAAGTGAGACAAAAGCAGAGGAAGGAAAGAGAGAGAAAGAGAGAAAAAAAGAAAGAAAAGGAGAAAGAAAAGGAGGAGGGAAGAAGGGGAGACCGTCCTCTCTAAAACAAGGTGTATTTCATTTCATTTCAGTCCCTGCAGTGAGTATTAGCTCTGGGGTATTTCCAAAACAGGTTGCTTCTCAATTCTTGGTACCCTCAACTTAAAAACCAGACACTCCGACCACCTGGAATCCTCAATTTGCTTTAGAACTATCTCCATCCAGAGTCCACGGGTCCTTTGAGATCATTAATTTCATCACTTGGGAGTGATTTTTTTTCTCATCTTTGAAGTTTATTTAAAATATTCCATACAGACACACACACTTACATGACAGTAGACTACATAGGGCGTAAATATTTGGCAATTCTCAGTGTCACCTATTAAAAAGGAGCGTTTATTCCTGGTTGTCAGGGCTTCCTAAGGATATATTCCTGCTGCTCTTCGGGGAGAAGGGGAGACAGTGTGCTGGCTACACAAACAGCCGTGAAGTCAGACTGCCCGATTTGAATCCCAGCCCTGCCACTGATGAGTAGTAGGACTGTGAACAAGTTATTTAACCTCTCTTTGCCTCAGTTTATTCATCTATAAAATGGGAGTGAGAATAGTATCAACCTCAAGGGGTTCTCTTGACGACTACGTATGTAAAGTGCTTACAATTGCGTTTGGCAAAACCTCCAGTCAGACCTGGCAAGAGTGTGGGGGCCGCTTCCCAGGTGGCGCTAGTGGTAAAGAACCCACCTGCCAACGCAGGAAACACAAGAGACATGGCTTCGATCCCTGAGCTGGGAGATCGCCTGGAGTAGGAAATGGCAACCCACTCCAGTCTTCTTGCCTGGAGAATCCCCGTGGACAGAGGAGCCTGGCTGGCTCCGGTCCGCAGGGTGGCAGAGGGTCGGACAGGACTGAGCTCCTGAGCACACCCACCAACCAGTGAGACCTGGGGTCCTGCAGCACAGACGGAAGAAAGTCTGTGCAGCTAAACTAAACCACCGGAGGGGGAAAGACGGGAAGAGCAGAGCCTAAGGAAAGCTGGAGAGACGACAGACGTTTGGGAGTCAGGCTTACGCTGCCGTAGCTGATCTCCTGAGACCCCTCAGGCTGCGGTCTTTCTGGCCCCAAGAGCGACAGTGAAGACCCCATGAGCCTGTGGCCCAAAACAGGTTGTTTGGGGAGACCTGTGCGAAATCCATAAACACTCCTAAAAGGAAGCACTTCCCAAAGAGCTCAGCAAACACCGGCAGGCCCTGAAGCAGCCCTGCGAATATCAGCGTGAGGACAAAGCGGAGGGGCTTCCCTGGGGGGCCGGTGGCTAAGAGTCTGCTCCCAGTGCAGGGGGCCCGGGTTCTACCCCCGGTCCGGGAGCCAGATCCTGCCTGCCGCAACGAAGACCCGGCGTTTTCAAATAAATCAATATATATTTACTAAAAAAAAAAGAAAGTGGAGAACGCAGCTCCCGCCTGGAGGGCCAGCTGAAGGCCACAGAGGCCAGCGGGCAGCCTTCTTCTGCATCCAGCTGGAGTCAGTGTGTGTGGGGGGGGGCAGCTGGTCAAGCCCCCAGACCCACTTGACACCCTTCCCTAGTCTCTTGATCTCAGCCACGGTGGGGTATTTATGGCACAGAAATCGGCAGAAACTGCTTCGGGTTGTTTTGTGTTTAATAAGCTGGGAGTTAAACATTCCCCAACACACTGCTGGGGGAGAGTCAAAGGCTAGCTCGGAAAAAAACTGAAAGAAAAAAACCCTTTAAACTGAAAAGCTTTTTCTCTGGCGTCCCTGACTCTTCCCCTTTGTGTGAAGGCAGGAAGCTGGCAGTTGGACATGGTTTGTTAGGGTTTCTCTAAAGAAGAAAGCCAGACTGAATCTTTGCTTCACAGAGGCCAGAAAAGCGTTGACTGACAGAACTTGAAAATGGTGTCCTTTTTTCCCATTAAATATAAGTTCACTCTGGGTCCAAACTAGTTGTCAGACGGTGGATTTATAGGCTTGTGATAAATGTCCTAAAAAGGAAAATACATTGAAGTGGGGGTAGTTCACATACTCTTTTTTCACCTCTTTAAAAATATGATTATTTTGACATATTTTAGAGAATATGAAAGCTGTCTACTGGGGATTATTACCTTACCTCCTCCCATCTAAAAAGACAATTTAAGTTGTTCAGATTTCTGAGTTGTTCTTGAGAGTAAAGATGAAAGAAGGGGGAAAGAAATGAAGTACTTCGAAATCTGCCTTTATTAGTCCACAGGGGCAGCCCGGGTGACTTCTCAGAAACGTATGTTCTCGTGGTTCTGGAGGCAGGAAGTCCAGGTTCAAGCCGTCAGCAGGTTTGGTTTCTCCTGAGGCCTCTCTCCTTGGCTTGTAGGTGGCCATCTTTTCCCTGAGTCCTACGTGGTCTCCTCTCTCTGCGTGCCTGTGGTATCTCTTCTTACAAGGACACCAGTCCGACTGGAGTAGCATCCGCTCTGATGACCTCACTGACCCTTCATCACCTCTTCAAAGACCTTATCTCCAGGCCAAGGCGCTTTCTGAGACGTGGGGAGCTGGGACCTCAACATATGAATTTGGAAAGGCGCACGAGCCCATAACCCTGACTAAACACAAACATCATGTATCCGCAGGGAAAATTTGGTTTAACAGCCTCATGGGTCGAGTTCCCAGGGGAGCAAACTCTGGAAAGGTGGAGAATGGCGTGCAGGGGTGATGGGGAGCCGTCTCGGGAATATGTACGAGCAGTGAAGGCAGCAGGATTTAGGCGGAGAGAGGGCAGGACCGCAGTGCAGTCACAGTAAAGGCCCCGACGAAGCGCACAGACCCTCTGGGCTGGCCCTTCGGAGTGTCCAGGACTGAAGCCAATGGGTAGACCAGCCTCAGGGGGCGGACTGCCCCAGGGAGGAGGCATGACCTCCCTGAGACCCGCCTGAGATGTTGTCTTCAATGGAGGACGATCTCAGGGGGACTCGATCAGGAGCTGCCAGCGGCCGAGTCTCCAGGCGCTGACAGGGTGATTGCTCGGTCTCAAGCGGGGCCCCGGTCAGCGCTCTGCAGTGTTCTCAGCGACACACATGAATGGACGCTCCCTACGTGGATGGAAGCATTCACCATCATCTTCTTAAGAAGTTTCTCATCACGGCTTTCAGGAGGCTAAAAGGTGACTAATTCTGAACCCTGAAACATGGAACCCAATTCTGCACACATAGAGAAAGCTCAGCAGGATGGTGATGGAGTAGTTCAGTGGGGAAATAGATGGTATTTCCATCTATTTCATCTATTACTCATCTAATAGATGAGTAGCTCAGAGATGCTCTCTCTAGAGCCAAAAAGATAGGATTCAAATCTCTACCCTACTCCTTACTAACATTTCTTACCCCCTCTCCACCTCCGATTTCTCCTCTGCAAAGTGAGGAGAATAATGCCAACTCACGTTAGACTGTTGAAAGATTTAAATTAAAAACATGTACTTACAGCATCTAGCGCTATGTTTCATGCAAAGAAGCCCTCCGAAAAGAATTAGCTGCCTTCCCCTTCTTTCAGCAAATGGAAAAGAGACAATTGATCTGCTAGCTTGAAGGAGGACGTGTCTCAGATTCTGGGGTGATCTAAAGATGTCTGGGGACATTTCTTTCCGCTGTCCTTCACTGTCACCAGCTCTGTCACTGTGGAAATACACCTCTCATCACAAAGACCTCACCCCTTGCATAAATACCAAGTCTATTCCAAAACTAAAACATGCATAAATTATGTCAATGTACAATCAAACCAACTCTCCATTTCAATATGTAGTTTTATTGAGGTATAAATCACTACAACGGGGCAATTTAGTGCAGACAGAGATTGTATTGGGGGACGCAGATCCCCCTGAGCTTGTCTGGAAAATGGGAAGCGTGTTCCAGGATGAAGTGTCCCGCATGGGTAAGAGTTGCTGCACCTGCAAAGAAACATATCTGGACAGAGGTTGAACTTTCTCATCTAAATCAAGTCAGGTTGAGCTCCCCTGGGTGGGAACAATGAGAGCTGACTGTGTTCGATTGTGGATCACAAAGCCCCGAAGAAGTGACACTGTCAAAGAGACATCTGACCTAGGTCCAGAAAGTGACCCCTGAGCTTGGACCAGCTTTCTCTTCCCTCTCTGTCGTTCCCCTTGATTTGACATGGGGCCATGTGCTTTCCCAGCGTCTTCTGGCTTTCTTTTCCCGCGGAGAGGCCTCATTTATTCTAAAGTATGAAGCTTTGGGGGTTTGTTGAAAATGGTACTTTCACTCAGTAAAATTAAGTCAGGATGAAAACACTTTCCTGTGGGAATCTGTTCTGGAAAAGGATTAAACTAAAAACATGGAAAGAGCAGCTCTTCCCCCCGAAATGATCAGTAGCCACCTAGACCTAATCACTTTCCATATGACCAAAAAAAAAAAAAAAATTCTAGAAGCAGCACAACAAAACCATCACAACCACTGAGAAGTCAGAGGTGACTCTATACTCACCATCTCCCCACAAACATCACGAGTACAGCAACCAGCAAGCTTTTCGTCCTTAGGCCTATTCTGAGCTCTCTTGTTGATGGAGGTTTCTGTTATAATTTTCCCACAATTGTCCTATATTCTCTTTTTTAAAGTATTTCTCTAGGTTTGACCAGGGCCCTGTAACACTCACAGAGTCACAATTACACCATAAAGAATCACATATATGCAGCCCTGTAAGTATTACCCACAGACCCCTCTGACTTTTCACCATCTCTTTGAGAGAAGCATCTTTGAGAAAGACATCCAAGTAAACAGCAGACTTACATCCAGCTTCCTTCCTCTGTTCAAATCTCTGTCTATCTCTGGTCTGTACTTGTCATTTATTCAGTTCAGTTCTGTTGCTCTGTTGTGTCTGACTCTTTGCGAACCCATGGACTGCAACACGCCAGGCTTCCTTGTCCATCACCAACTCCCAGAGCCTGCTGAAATTCATGTCCATCGAGTTGGTAATGCCATCTAACCATCTCATCCTCTGTCATCCTCTTCTCCTCCTGCCTCCCAGCATCAGGGTCTTTTCCAATGAGTCAGTTGTTCACATCAGGTGGCCAAAGTATTTGAGCTTCAGCTTCAGCATCAGCATCAGTCTTCCCAGTGAATATTCAGGTCTGATTTCCTTTAGGATGGACTGGTTTGATCTCCTTGCAGTCCAAGGAACTCTCAAGAGTCTTCTCCAACACCACAGTTCAAAAGCATCAATTCTTCAGTGCTCAGGCTTCTTTATGGTCCAACTCTCACATCCATGCATGACTGCCGTTTATTAGGTGCAGCATTTTTAGAGCTGGAAGAACATGCTAGTCAGCATAGTCCAGCCATGAGCTGCAATAACAAGTAGATCCTGTAATCTTGGAGGTTAGCATAGTACAGTTCAGTCCTCACTCCTGTGAAAGTCCACGGCTCTCTTGGGCAGCTGTCCTCAGGAATCTGGGCTTTCCATCATGTGGCCCCACCACCCCAGGGTCCTTCCCCTCCAGCAGTATGGCTAAGAAGAGAGAGAGGGTGGGGGACCTTCTAGGGAGCAGGCCAGGAACGTGGAGTAAATCACTTGCACCAGCAGGCTACTGGCTGAGAACTAAGAAACGTGAAGATGATAGCAGTGTTTGCCTCAGAGAGTCCTCAAATGGCCCTTGCTTTCCACCCCTTCAAATTTTTTGTTACTTGTTTTTTTTTCAGTTAAGGCAACAGAGACCCAAAGAGCATAAGTTACACACAGTTCATCACACAGCTAATCAGCAGCAGTTCAGTTCAGTCTGGCCAAGAGGCTCCTGCCCATTCCTGTTGCTTCCAATTAGTGTATGAAAGGGCTCATAAAAGTCTCAAGATACAGTTGGAGTATTGTTTCTAGAACTTTCTATCCAGGACTCCAGGGCAAGAAGGACTATGACCACCCCTGCTCTGAACCCACAATTCCGGCATCGTTCTCAGCCTGGGAGCTGGACAGATGAGTGTTTCAGGGAGCAAGTGCCAGTAGCAAACCCTAATTACAGGAAATGCCTCTTGGCTCCCAAGGGATATGAAATTACTTTGCGGAAAGTCAAGAAAAATAGAAACAGAATACCCTGTAATGCTTTATTCAGAGGCCAAAGTCACCTATTAGGGCTTGTGTTTTGTGCTCGATTCTACGAAGAGAACTTAAAGGGTGGAGACAGAGTTTATACAGAGAGTCAGCCCCATTCGCAACCATCACACTGTCCTGCGAAAAAGACGTCTGGACGTCCTCCTCACAGTTGAAATCAAATGTGAGAAAAAAAACAGAGGTTTCTCAAAAATACCTGATAAAGACTGAGGAAGTGGGCCAGGGAAGGCTGGTCTCCTTGTCAGGTTCTGAAAGTTGCCTGGAGAAACCTTGGCCACATCTCTGACTATCTCCATCAATGCCTACTGAACATTCAGTTATGTATCTATTTTTTTAAACTCTGACTTGGTCATCGTGAAGGTTCTATATCTGGATTTTTTTGCCTGAATTTTAAGTTTCTCATCTGGAGATATGATGTTGAATAAAGGCTGCACATTAGTTCTATTAGGTTTAAGAATCTTTGTCAAGCTGGTTAATATTCTGAAGTCTCCCCTCTAGCACCACAACAACAAGGAAAAAGAAATAAAAATAATAGCTGCCGCTTGGCTGGAAATTAAGGTGCTGATCTAATCTAAACATTATCACATAAAATCAAGCAACATAATAATAGAATTAGGTATATAGCAGTGCCAAATTATATTTTTAGCCAAAGGACAATCACATTTTCATGTTTACAGGTCAGATATTGAAAATAGTACAGAATTTAATTACATGTGCCTTTATTCTGCAGTCTTGCTACCTCATTCTCTTCTTTCCATGCTCACTGCGCCCCTTCTTTCTTCTTTTATTTTTTTAGCTGCACCACACAGGCATAGGAGATCTTAGTTCCCTGACCAGGGATCAAACCCTCGCCCCCTGCAGTGGGAACAGAGAGCTCAGAGTCTTAACCACCAGGAAAATCCCTCCCCTTCTTCAAAAAAATTTTTTTCTTGCAAGTTGGGGAAATATAGTGACATCTTATTAAGACAGCAAGATGAATGGATTCCTTGAACTCAAGTTAATCTATGGCAAAGCTTGAACTCAAAACAAGGATCAGTATGGGAAGTAGGAGAGATGGAGGCCGGCTGGTTAAGAGTCTTTAGAGAAGTTGCGAATAAGGTTGCTTTCAGAGTGAAACTAGTAAAATGCATAGATCAAATGCGTACAAAATGGCAAAAGCAGAATGAATATAAGTAGCCCACTGTGGAAGTAAGCCAAATAGAAGTATATGGGAGCATCACAGACTTCAGCTCCACAGATCTAGGGATACAGTAACAAGGAGGGTATATACTTGATTTTAAGTTGATGGGTAGAAAACTGAGTGGTCGTTTGGATGAAGGCTGTGTAAACAGGAGCTGGGTAGCCAAGGAAACAGTTAAGAGTCAGAGGGTCACAGAAGCCCTCTGGATGGCAGAGCACATTACCATGAAACCATCTAGGGAAGACACACTCGGGGCAGTGTTGGACATGGCACTATGGCCCTCTTGATGAGGCCGTCCCTACTGTGGGCAAAAGTGCCTCAAACCATTGTCAGTAACATTTATGACTCTTTGAACACCGTGCAACCTTGTCATAATTTGGCTCCTCATGTAGCAAGCCTCCTGGCAGAGCTGTCTCACACCTTTCTGGTCTACTTGCCAGTTGTATTTACTTTAAACTACTCTAACTATATCTGACGCTGTGAGCCGGTTCCACCTTGAGCATGCCAACAAAGTCAGTTTTATGAAGCTAACAGACCTTAGACCGTGGTATATACTTCGAGGTAAACATCGCTTTATGGGGTGCACCTGGGCAGGAAGCAATATTACTCAGCGACAGCTCAGGCTCGTTCTATACTCTTCTCAAACTGCTGCTGACCAGCCTTATACAGTTTTGACTGAATCATATATATAAAGTCAAGATCAAGATGTTTTAATAATATGACTGCCTTTTGTGATCTGACAAAACAATTGCCATATTATAAGCCAGAAGCAGTACATAAAATGAAGGGACATAAAGAACCGAAAGCATTTTAACAGGCCATGGGCTGATTTTCAATTACATCTGGGACCCTACTATAGACAGCGTCATCAAAGATACCACGGTCATTGACAAGTAATGCTTTCCAGGTTTTCTTCACACCTTATTCAATTGTAGTAATTGTTAGGTGATAAATACAGTGACAGCTCATTATAAAATTCAGCTTCCAGAAGCTGAAAGGTTAAGTGGCACCTTTCACCTGCCAGGTGATGGGTTAGCATCTTAGCCCTGTCCCTTCTCCCTTCTGCTATACAGGTAGGTCCTTCTCCATTCTCCATCCCACAACAATCCTTTTTAAGTGAAAATAAACTCAGAAGGCTCTGCTACAGACCTCAGGAGTTTATAGGACAGTACATAAAGGACAGTCAACTCTGAATGCTCATTGGAAGGACTAATGCTGAAGCTGGAGCTCCAAGACTTTGGCCACCTGATACGAAGAGCCGACTCGTTGGAAAAGACCCTCATGCTGGGAAAAACGTTGAAAGCAGAAGGGGTCGACAGAGGATGAGGTGGTCGGATGGCCTCACAGATTCAATGGACATGAGTTTGAACAAACTCTGGGGGATAGTGAAGGACAGGGAAGCCTGGTGAGCTACAATCCATGGGGTCACAAAGAGTCAGACACAACTGAGTGACTGAACACCAATAAAGGGCAGAGACAGAGGGGATAAAGAATCCAGCCTGAAAGCTCGAGGGTGTTGTTTCTAGTCTCTAGGTGCTCTTTTTAATATGTCTGCATGTTTGTGTCTATCTGCCTGCCTCCTTGTGTGTCTAAGGAGAGGGTTTGTATACTCTGTGACTTCCTACCAGCTTGTCACACACATATAAACCTATGTCCACAGACTTAACTACTTGGGTTTTTTTAAGCAGCTTTATTGAAGTGGAATACAATAAACTGAACATATTTAAACTGTAAATTTTGATAGTGTTGACATACATGTACACCTGTAAAACCATTACCACAACCAAGATAATGAACATATCCATCACCTGCCCCCCAATTTTCTCTTGTTCCTTTATAATCCCATCTTCTGCGCCTTTCTACGCCTGTCCCGGGAAACCATTGATCTCCTTTCTGCCATTGTATTTGCAATTCCTAGAAATTAATATATTAATGAAGCCTATACTACATACCCTCTTTCTGACTCCTTCTACTGAGAAAAATTAAAAGTCTTTGCATGGATAGATGTTCTCTTTTCTTTTGGTTAAATAAATACCTAGGAATGAATGAATAGGTCATATGGTAGGTTTAAAGCCTAGCTTTCTAAGAAACTGACAAACTGGGTTCCAAAGTGGTTGTACCATTTTACATTCCCATCAACAGTATATGAGAGTTCCATTTCCTCCATATGCTTGCTGACACTTGGTATGGTCAGATTTTTCTTTTAATTTTCAGTTCAGTTCAGTCTCTCAGCCATGTCCGATTATTTGCAACCCCATGGACTGCAGCACGCCAGGCCTCCCTGTCCATCACCAACTCCTGGAGTCCACCCAAACTCATGTCCATTGAGTCAGTGATGCCATCCAACCATCTCATCCTCTGTCATCCCCTTCTCCTCCCACCTTCAATCTTTCCCAGCATCAGGGTCTTTTCAAATGAGTCAGCTCTTCGCATCAGGTGGCCAAAGTATTCGAGTTTCAGCTTCAACATTAGTCCTTCCAATGAATACGAAGGACTGATCTCCTTTAGGATGGACTGGTTGGATCTCCTTGCAGTCCAAGGGACTCTCAAAAGACTTCTTCAACACCACAGTTCAAAAGCATCAATTCTTTGGTGCTCAGCTTTCTTTATATTCCAACTCTCACATCCATACATGACTACTGGAAAAACCATAGCCTTGACAGTTTTTCAAAAACCAGTGAACCTTTGTTGGCAAAGTAATGTCTCTGCTTTTTAATATGCTGTCTATTTTGGTCATAACTTTTCTTCCAAGGAATAAGCGTCTTTTAATTTCGTGGCTACAGTCACCATCTGCAGTGGTTTTGGAGCCCCAGGAAATAAAGTCTGCCACTGTTTCCACTGTTTCCCCATCTATTTGCCATGAAGTGATGGGACCAAATGCCATTATCTTAGTTTTCTTAATGTTGAGCGTTGAGCCAACTTTTTCACTCTCCTCTTTCACTTTCATCAAGAGGCTCTTTAGTTCTCCTTTACTTTCTGCCATAAGGGTGGTGTCATTTCCATATCTGGGGTTATTGATATTTCTCCCGGCAATCTTGATTCCAGCTTGCAATTCATCCAACCCAGTGTTTCTTATGATGGACTCTGCTTTTAATTTTAGCCATTCAGATAGTTGTAGTGGTATCTTACCATGGTTTTACTTAGCATTTCCCTAATAACTAATAATGCTGAACATCTGTTCATGTGTTTACTTGTCATCTATAAGTCTTCAATAAAATGTCCATTCATATAGTTTGTCAATTTTTAAGGTTTTGTTATTATCGAGTTTTGAGAGTTTCTTATCAATTCTGGATATGATTATTTTCTGGAATGAACATTTTCTTCCAGGCTTTGACTTGTCTTTTCATTCTGTTAACATTGTCTTTGGAAGAGCAGACATTTTAAATTTTGATGAAATCATATTTATTAATTTGTTCTCTTATGAATTATGCTTTTGGTGTGATATCTAAGAAATCTTTACCTAGCCCAAGATTACAAACAGTTTATCTTATACTACCTTCCAGAAGTTTATGTTTTACATAAACTTGGTTTTTTACATCTTTCTCTGATCCATTTTGAGTTAATATTTATATGATAGAAGTTACGGATTGAAGTTCATTATTTTATATGGCTATCCAGTTGTACCAGTACCATTTATTGGAAAGACTGTGTTTTCCCATTCAATTTTTTTTTGCACTTTTATAAAAAATCAGTTGTCTATATATGAATTCGTTCCATTAATCTATTTGTCTACCTGTAAGCCAAACCCCCCTGTCTTGATTAGTGTAGCTTATAAGTTTTGTAGTGAAGTAGTGTTAGTTCTTCAACTTTGTTCCTCTTTTATCATTTTTTCATTTTTAAACTACTGTTTGTTTTATTTTGTTTTTGCTGTTCTAGGTCCTTTATACTTCTGTATGAAGTTTATAATCAGTTTTTCAATTTCTAAAAAAAAACACTGCTCTTTTGATTGATATGATGCTGAATGTATAAATCAATTTAAGGAGAATTGACATCATTGAATGTTTTGATCCATGAACCCATTACATGTCTCCTCTTCTTTAGGTTCTCTTTAATTTTCTCAGCAATGTTTTATAGTTTTCAGTGTTTAGAGAACTGTATTGTGATTTCTCAATCACAAACAGTAAGGGAGTTAGTCTTGACCAATTTCTTTAAGACTAATCCCTTAAAGGCACTCACTAGAGGCTTAAGCCCCTGTATCATTTTACAGTAATTCAAGACAGGAACTATAAAGAGGAGGTGATAGTATCTATTTTCTCGAGTTGTGATCATTAAATGAGAGAGCACAACTATGCCGTTTAATATAGCACAGCCTGGAGGTCGAACTGCCTGTGTTCAAATCCCAGTTTGACCACTTACAGCTGAGTGGTCCTCTAGAATTCAGTTTTCTAATTAGCAAAATGCAGGAAATACTAGCACCTTCCTTATAAGTGTTCTCACGAGGATCAAGTGAACTTGTTAAACACTTAAAACTATGTAATCTCGTCACGTAATAAGCCACAAATAAATGTTGACAATGGATGTTGATTTTATCATAAATAAACAGCATCTGGAACATAGTAAGCACTCAATAAAGGATGGATTTTATTATCAACTGATCCAACTTAAACTAGGCTACATGGTTAACACCTTCGGGTATATTTCTCATATGATTTGAATGTCTCAGACTGAACTGAATTTTCTGGAAGGAGGTTTGGTCTTTAAAGACCCGTCCCTAATCCTGAACGCAGACTCCCCATCCTGCAATGTGGATGTTGCATTTCAGTTTCTCTCATCGCCTTTAAAGTCCTTAGAAAGCTGACTCCTTCATTAAAAGGCATCTACTTACTACAGGGTAAACAACAGTCCAGGCTACGTGCTATATTGGTTTTGTGGTGTGATATGATATCTAAGTCCAGGAAGACTCTTTGCACCCCCTGTCACCCAGCACGCACGCACACACACACACACACACACACACACAGTCTCCCTCCTGGCTTGTTGACGCAAACTGCCCAATTGGAAACCCATTTCTGTGCTAGGTGACTTTGCTCCCTATAAAATCACAAATTACCTTTGAAGGAAAATAATCATTAACTTATGCAGGTAGGTGACAGTATAAAGAAATAGAAAGAGCCCTGGACCAAAAGAGTACAGGTTTGGGTCCGAATCCCAGCTGCCCTTTTTCCCTGTCTGTAACCTGAGATCCCATGTAATCTCCCCGCTATACAACAAAGGAATACTGGATCTGAGTCATTCATTCATTCAGCAAATCATACGTGGCCAGGGATTGTTTGAAGTGCAGACAACACAGCAGCAAACGAAACAAAATCCCTGGTCCCCCAGAGCCTATATTCAAGTCAGAGAGACAGATAATAAGCAAATAAACACATATGTAATCGATTATCAAGGAGTGGGGCTTTATAAGGATAAAAAATAAAGCAGGGTAAAGAGACGGAGAATGAAAAGAAATGCTAGTCTGGTAGAAGATTAAAGGAAGTTCTTTCTGAGATGGCTGGCAGTTCAGTGGAGACCTGAAGAAAGTGAAAAGTATTTGTTTTAGAGCATACACTGGTGGTTACAAATGGCAGAGGGGAGTGGAGAGAGGCGAGATAGGAGCAGGGGACTCAGAGACACAAACTTCTAAAAAGTAAATAAATATAAAGAAGCTAAAGGATAAAATAAATCAGCTAAAAGGATATCTTGGACAGCACAGGGAAGACAGCCCATATTTTGTATATGAGTATAATCTATAAAAATTGTTGAATCACTATGTTGTACACCTGAAACCAATATAATATTGTAAATCAACTCTACTTCAATTAAAAAAAATAGTGATATGACATGAGGTTTGTTGGTAGAACATTCCAGACATGGGGAGTGGTCAGTGCAAAGGTCATAAGGTAGACTTGTGCTTAAGAAAAAGAAAACATATTCAAGGAAAATACATGAGGCCCATATGGTTGCAGTAAAGAGATCGCTGGAGAGGCTTCTACAGACCAAACCCAGCGGGGCCCTATAGGCCAGCATAGTGACTTTTGAGTGTACTCTAAGTGAGATGGGAAACCATGGGGGGTTTGAGCAGGGAAATAACAAGATCTCACTTATTCTAGAAAAAATCCCTGAGGCGCATGTGCTGAGGGCTGGTGGTAGGGTGGCCAGAGAAGCAGGAAGAACCAGGAGCTGTTGCTGTGGTGCGGGACAGAGAGGTTCGTGGCTCAGACTAGCAGCGGGAAAAGAGACAAGAAGTAAATGGAATATCTGTCAAGCAAGTGGATGTAGGGTGTGGGTTCCGTGGGCTTCCCAGGTGGCTCAATGGTGAAGAATCGGCCTGCCAATGCGGGAGATGCGGGTTTGATCCCTAGGTCGGGAGCATCCCCTGCAGGAGGAAATGGCAACCCACTCCAGTATTCATGCCTGGGACATCCCATGGACGGAGGAGTCTGGCGGGCTACAGTCCCTGGGGTCGCAAAGGGACACAGCTGAGCTACTGAGCACGCGTGGGTTCCATGTTGTGGGATAAGAAGGGAGGAAAGGAAGACTGATATTTTGGCCTGTGCGAAAAGAGGATGCCATTGACTGAGATACAGAAGCCTTGAGAAGTTTGCAGGGGGTGGGGAGCACCCCAAGGATTCGTTTGGGATGTGTGAAGTTGGGGTGGTCTATCAGCTAGCCAAGGGGCAGGTCGAGCAGGCAGTTGCATACGCAGGAATGACCGACAGGGGGGCAGTCGGGGCTGGAGATTCACTTGTGGAGCCTTCAGAGCCTCCATGGTGATGAGATTCAGGGCCCTGACTGAGGGCACCCAGGTGGTGACTACCGCCAGAAAATAAGAGTCCCCACACGAAGAGGAGAATCCCAGAAAGAGGGAAATGGGGCAGCCAGTGGGGCCAAGGAAACACCTGGAGAGCACATGAACGTGGAAGCCAGATCTTAAGATTTTCAAGGAGGGAGTGAACAAATGCTGCTTCGAGGCTAGCATGGCATTTTTGATCCCTACAGTTCATTACTGGGTTAAATGAGGTGCACACCAGACAGCAGCATATGAGGGTACTTTGGGATCCTGGCCAAGCACCAGAAATGACACAGAGAAGTAGCTTAAACAAGAACATTTACCATGTCACACATGGTATAACTCTGGAAGAAGAGTAGCTCTAAGTTTGGTCAACTCATTGACTCAAAGATGGCATCAAGGACCAAGATCCCTTCATCTTTGAGCTCCACTTTCCTCCTGGTGGCAAGAAGACTGCTGCAGCTCTGGACATCACGGCCCTCACCGTGTCCAGAGGTGGGATAAAGGGAAGAGACTTTACTTGTGTGTGTTTTTAAGAGTGAGGAAACTTTCCTAGTAGCCCCTCTGAAGAACTCCCTTTCCAACTAATCCCAAATGCATCACACACCCACACCTAAGCTCACTTTAGCAGGAAGAGTGAAGTAAATCAGTACTCACAACTCAGGGCTGAGGAACAGCCCAGGGTCTCTTGAAGGCCATGGCCACTCCAAGGAGGGTGATAACAGCCAGGATTCTGTGAGAGAAAGAAGGGCTTGTTGGAGCGGTTCTTGATCCAACAACGACCGATATCATCTGCAACACTAGTGCTTGGCATTCTTGAATATGCCCATTTTTCCTCCACAGCAATGACACAAATATAGACACTTACGAATAGATATGCATTATCTCTCAGCCAAGATAAAAGAGTTTTTCTCCTCAAAGTAGTGTTCAAGCGACTATGGAAACACTCACCTGTGCCTACCATAGCCTCCTAGATCTGGGGGTTAGCAGAGGCCTCGAAGATCCATGTACCCTCAATATAAAGCCCCTGTTGGTGTATGGCAGAAACCATCACAATATTATAAAGTAATTATCCTGATGGCTCAGAAGGTAAAGCGTTGGCCTGCAATGTGGGAGACCCAGGTTCAATCCCTGGATCGGGAAGATCCCCTGGAGAAGGAAATGGCAACCCACTCCAGTACACTTGCCTGAAAAATCCCATGGATGGAGGAGCCTGGTAGGCTACAGTCCATGGGGTCACAGAGAGTTGGACACAACTGAGCGACCTCACTTTAAATATATTTGCATATATAAAGTCCCCACAACTTTGTGTCCTACACAAGGTCCCAGCAAGAAATATATGATATACCTGGATTATCCTACTTTAACAGGAACTCAGGGGATTTGATGCTCCGATCGGGGGCTGGGCAGAGCAAAACCACAGGTTGGTACAGCCGCCGGGGCTGGTGCAGAGAGGCCCCCCCACCATCCGTGGGCCCCAGGAGGCTGAGCATGCTGAAGAGAGCGCAGCCAGCCCTCAGTGACCCTGCAGGATGAGGGAAGACGAGGAATCAACAGCCAGGCCTCACCTGCTCCTTCCCTCCAGCTGAAAGCCAGAGGGCAAGGAAGCCCATCCCTGGAGTCCCTGCAGGTGAGAGTCGGCCACAGAGAAAGGGGGAGAAGAGTAGAGATGTTTCTGGAAGAGCAAAGAGAAGATACCAGCCTACTCTGGAAGGGAAGACCAGGGCCTTCCTGGAAGCCAGCCAGAAGCCACTCATTTCACCTTGGGACACCTCTGACTGCTGGAAAGTTCCCCATCAGCCGGGGAGGCCCATCAGCAGCAAGGGTCACTGCTCGTCCCCATGACGAGGCTTTCGATAGAGGACAGCAGCCTGCACCTCTCACAGCCAAGTCCTGGTGCAAAACTTGTCCAGACTGCAGTCCTTGACCCCCACGTCCAGTGGTAATTGAAATTTGGGGTCTACATATGTGGTTCTCAACCAAGGATGTTTGTCCCCATCCCCCACCAAGCAATATCTGGAGACATTTTTCACTGTCACAGCCTGGAGGAAGAGATACCACTGGTATCTAGTGGGTAGAGGCCAGGGATGTTGGGAAACATCCTACAATGCACAGGACCACCCCCCAGGACTATGTGGCCCCAAATGTCACCAGCACCCAGGATGAGACCTTCAGCAGGACGTGTCTATGCAAGGCTGTCCTGTAAGACAGTCTCCAGGAGCCACATCCCGAAGTGCCCCCAGGGTACTGGGCTGGATCTGTATTTTCATGGTGGGCCGATAAAAAAAAAAAGCACCAGGGACCTTTGAGAGCAAGGGGGTGCCGGGGAGGCGATAGTGGGAGTAGAGGCACAGGGCTGAGGCATGTGAAAGGAGGAGAGGGTCCTCTTTGCCTGTGGAATGGCCATTGTCGAATCTCCCCTTGGTCAGTGGCCCTGCTTAGGAGCTCGGGGCGGACGGCGTGGGGAACGGGGGAGAAGCGAGCCCTCAGGCCGCAGCAAGTGGACCAGAGCCAGCCGCTCGGCAGCGTGCAAACCATCACCACATCCCACATCAGTTTTGTGCAGGCAAGCATGTAAACAAGAAGACCAGCCACGAGAAACATAAGAAAGGAATAAACGTTGTTTGGTCTGCCGTCAGGAACAGACTGTTGGAATATTCCAACCCCAGTCCAAAAGGAACAACCAACAATAACAACTGGGAGACCGCATCCGACATTTAGACACACGAAGCCTGCATTTTCCTTGTGCCGACCATCTCCAGGAGGATCGGCCGCTGGCAGCATCCTCTGTTTTCACCAAGGCCAAACACCACGTTAGGACCAAAAAATGTAAAAATGTCAACCGTGACCATGAATCAAGAGCAGGTGAGCTAAGCTTCTGCTGAAGGTCAGCAAGTGTATTTTGATAAACGTTTGCTGTCAAATAGCAGTTCCTCCTTTATTTGGCATCTACAGATCAATCCGAAATGTATTTTAAGCATATCTTCCAGATACTTTGTTTAGGAATAACTTCACTGATGTAATCTTTGGGGTTAAAAGTTTTCTGAAAGGTATAACTGTCCCTTTGCTTCATTGAAAAAAGTATATGGACAATAATAACTCTACCTTTTAAAGTGACTCCGGACCATTATTAGAATGTAATAGCAAGAAAACAGTGTCTTCAGACCTAGGAGCAGTTTGCACGAAATGAACCCAGATCTTGCTTTATTTTTTATTTGTCATTGGTTCTTGCGCAAACTCTCTGTGGCTCCTCGCCATCCCCCACTTGGACCACTGCCAGTTGCTACCCCTTGTTTATATCACCAGGCCTGCCCACTCATAACCTCCCTGCCTTCCAGTAAGTGCTGCTGTGGGTTAAGACAGTGGCTCTCAGATTTTGGTGGCATGCTGAAATCTCCTGGGAGCTTAAGAAATTATCCATGCCTGGAATCCATCTGCGGCGTTGTAGAAGCATTCTGCCTAGGGCACAGCCTGGGCATAGGGATGGATTAAAACTCCCTAGATGATTCTCTCGTATGGCCAAGGCTGAGAACCACTGTGACGGGAAATTTGATAGCCTGTCATAATTAGGCATAAAACAAGAGTGAATTGAGATCTGAGAGATTTTCCTATGAGTAAGCTTTAGTATATGAATCTCTGGGGCATGTATTTTTAGAGGTCTTTGAGTCTCATGCTCTCATTTTTTTAGCTGTGCTCCAAGGAAGTACTCAAGCTAGGGAAAGAGGTAGGATGAATCGGTGGTTAAGTACTCGGGAGCCTGAAGTTCAGATACCTGGGCCCGGACTTGACTCTGCCACTTACTGGGCAGCCTTGGGCAAACGTCTTAGCCTTACCGGGTCTTGGCCTCGTGAATAAAGTTGGGAAGGCTGCAGTGGGTCAGCGCACACAGAGGACTGAGAATACAGCCTGGCACATAACACCACCCAGCAGAGTTAGTGTTCGCAGTTCGGGGTTTGGTCAAGGTGTTGAGCCAGAGGTGTGGGCAGGGCTAAGCGTGCAAAGCAGGGGTGTCGTGGCTCCCAGAGACTGGCAGCGGTGGGAAGGTGTTCCCAGTCTAGTCTGGAAGGTCAAGGGCAGCAGAGGAGACCAGGATCCAGTGAAAGCTCAGGCTGGAGCGAGACATGGGGCGGCTGCCAGAGATGCAGAGCGGGGAGGGGCAGGGCAGAAACACCACGGTCTCTCTCTCCCCTTCCAACCTCTGAACCCGCTGAGAAGCCAGCCGGCGGAGGGGAGGCAGCCCTCGCGCTCAGCCTCCCAGGGCTTGGAGCTGGGCAGAAAAGAGGGGAGAGGGAACCTGAGTGGGTGGGGAGGCCAAGGGAGAAGAACCAGCACATGTAGCTGTTCATGATTACATAAACTGCAGGTCGTGGAGAAAGTCCCTGTGGCCCCGGCGTGGACTTAGCGTCAGCTGTAGAATCAGAAAGAGAATTGCCCCTCAAACCACTCTCATTCTGGGAGAAAGGTGCTAATCCCCACAGATCTTTCGCAGCAAACTAAGATGATTACGCATGGCTGTGAGCAAAAGAGAGAAAGTGAAGGCACTCAGTCGTGTCCGACTCTGGGCGGCCCCATGGACTGGAGCCTGCCAGACTCCTCCATCCATGGGATTTTCCAGGCCAGAGTACTGGAGTGTGTTGCCATTTCCTTCTCCAGAGGATCTTCCTGACCCAGGGATCGAACCCAGGTCTCCCACCATCTAGGCAGCCGCTCTACCATCTGAGCCTCCAGGGAAGCCCTAAGCAAAAGTGAGCAAAAGTCCAGTTTTTTGTTGTTTTTTGTTTTGAATGTCCTAAACTCCTTGGGTCTTTCAGGGCTCAGCAAAAACTCCTTATCCCCGTGGACTAGCTCATGCTCCTGGCCAACTCCGTCTCTTACTTGCCTACCTGGGTCTCTTTCCCAGCCCTTGCCCCTGGACTTCAGAAAGCAAGAGTTCCTGGCTTCCTGCCTTTGCTGATTGAAACCCGTTCCTGAGCCTGACCAGGCAGCATACTTTGGAATGTCTTCTTCCATCACTTCCCCGCCCCCAGACACCACCTCTTTCTTCTTACCCGTGAATGCTGACCTTTCATCCAATAAAGACTTCAGTCTTCCCCATCGCCCACTTTCTACTTAAGCAGCCGTTCTGGGGTGTGTTTACATTTGACCTACAAGACCCTCCTTGGAGTCCCACCCGCTGTGAGTTCTGAGCTGCTTAAGCAGAAGCCCGCGTGTTTAAGGGGTGAGAGTGGGTGCTTGGGTGACAGTGGCTTTCCCTGTAGACATCCACGCTGTGTGACATTTCCTCCCCACGTTTTGCCAGCGCCCCACATTGCAAATGAACATGATTAACTTGTAGCTTCACGCCGGGCCGTGTCTGGCCGTTCTCATAGGGTGCTGATACACAGGCTCGGTTGCACTGGAGACCCTGCCATGACCCTGTCCTCATTTCCCATCATCATCGAGGGTTTTTTTGTTGTTTTCTTCCTCCAGATCCTATAACTAGATATTCCTCAACTAGACTTAATGGAACTATTCATCCTCATTACTCCATTATGTTCATTTCAAATTCCTTTGGATTCATGCTTTCCATCACATACACGCTGCATGCACACACTGTGCTATCATACTGCGTAGACCACTGTTTGGCTGCGCTCCCCCTCGGGAGCCTGGCAGATGTTACTGCCCGGTTCTTCTGAGTAAAGAGAGAGAGAAGACAAAACCCTTCCTGTTTCTCTCCAGAACGTACATGCCCTAAAGCAAAAGTATCACAGCGGTGGTGCCAATGCCTCTAAAAGGAGCTTGAAGTTAAAAGATGCCTGGTGAGGTGTGAGTTGGCAGGCTTTTGACCACTGATTGGGGCGAGTGGGCCAGAAGTATTAGTAGCAGAAACAGCAGCGCTCATGGACACAGAGGTCCCGGGGGGTGAATAAATTCTTACCCTTAAGGAGCTTCCAGGGCTTCCCTGCTGGCTCAGCTGTAAAGAGTCTGCCTGCAATGGAGGAGACACGGGTTCGATCCCTGAGTCAGGAAGATCCCCTGGGGAAAGGAATGGCAAACCCACTCCAGTGGTTTTTTTGCCTGAAAAATCCATGCACAGAGAAGCCTGGCAGGCCACAGTCCAAGGAGCTGCAGAGTCGGACATGATTTAGTGACTAAACAACAAGGAGCTTGCATTTTAGATAAGGAGGGAGGACACAGCACCCACACGCGCGCGCACACACACACACACACACACACACACACACTCCTAATAACGCAGGCCAGCATAGAATGAGTGTCAATTAGTATATAAATAATAATAACTGAATTGCATTTTAAAAGTCTATAATTTAGACATTTCCCTTAGTCAAGACTGGTTTTCTCTCCAGATAATTTCCATTTCATTGGTATTGGGTGTTGTTTGTTTTTTTTTTATTATACTTCTTAATCCATCTCTGTGTTTATACACATAACTCTGATGGCAGAAAGATGTCTCCTATTTCCAAATCTAGTTCATTGATTAAAATTTTGAATTCATGTCACACCCACAAATATATTCAAGATGTATCCATCAGTATCTGAAGACTTGTCTTGAGGGAATGTCAAGATAAGAATGTGCTGTGCTAAGTCGTTTCAGTCGTGTCTGACTCTTTGCGACCCCATGGACTATAGCCCGCCAGGCTCCTCTGTCCCTGGGATTCTCCACGCAGGAATACTGGAGTGGGTTGCCATTTCCTTCTCTAGGGGATCTTCCCGAGATGATGTCAAGATAATAAGGACACTTTAAAGTGAAAGTTATGATTACGAAGGGAGGAAGCACATTCGGGTATGGAAGTGTCATTGGCCATTAGTGCAGGCAAGTCCTCTCTTGGCCCCACTTGAGAAAATGCTAGTAAAGAAGTCCGACTAGGACAAGGGGTCAGAGCCATTGGATGCAGATTTCTAATCGGACATGGGAGTCACATCCGTGGGGGGTCAGGTTGTCCAAGAGGGATGGTCGTTTTCCAAGGAACAACTCCATATTGAAATACGTGCTGAGACCTGCTGACAGGCACTCTACCGGTCATGGACGTTGATCCTGCCTGAGTTGTAGCAACAAGCCCTGGAACCCTTCCCGCCTTGATAACGTTGATGTGAATGACGTCATACTGAGTCACTGGCAGAATGGAATCTGCCAGCAGGAAAGGAGCCTCGGGTTGGCACCCAGCAGGGACCATGTCAAGGGCAGTCCAAGTGAGCAGACAGAGATGAGTATGCACGCCTCAGCCTGGGGGCCTCTGTGTGACGCGTGGCACAGTGCCGCCTGCCCTTGCTTTAATTATTCAACCTTCGGTATGCTGGGCTTCCCTCGTAGCTCAGTTGGTAAAGAATCTGCCTGCAATGCAGGAGACCCAGGTTAGCTCCCTGGGTCAGGAAGATCCCTGGAGAAGGAAATGGCAACCCACTCCAGTACTCTCGCCTGGAGAATCCCACGGACAGAGGAGCCTGGCGGGCTACAGTCCATGGGGTCACAAAGAGTCTGATACAGCTGTGTGATTAACTTTCACTTTTGGTGTACTTATTTTTATAGAAAGTAAATGAAAGGAGAATTATTCACTTATGACTTTTTCATTTCACCAGAGTCTTAAATAACACCTCTGCACTAGTAGTTACCATAATTTTTTTAAAATTTCAACTTCATATGTACACTTTTGACATACACTACTGACATATGTACACTATTGATGGTACGTATAAAATAGATAACTCACGAGGACCTACTGTATAGCTCAGGGAATCCTACTCACTTGTTTGTGGTGAACTAAATGGGAAGGAAATCCAAAAAAGAGGGGATATATGTAACCAGAGAGCTGGTGCACTTTGCTGTGTAATGCATATATCACCGAAGAAACGAACATAACATTACAAAGCAACTAAATTCTGATAAAAAATTTTTAAATAAATAAAAATAAAGAAAATTTTAACATCAATACTTGTTTTCAAGAGTATAGCTATTATAAAATACACTCATGTAAGGAAAGGTAAATAGGTACTCATATGGCTGTTTGATTTAAAACAACATCGTCTCAGACACTCCTTTCAACCAAACTTCACCTTGTCAAGAAACCACATCCTTGACTGAGTTAAATTAGGCAACAATTAAGCAACAGGACTATCTTTCCATACCCCAGCACAAGGCCAATCGTCCTTTTGATGATCTGTTAATAACGAAGACTGGAAAACAAAGAGCCCTGTGTGGCTGATCCATTCATTCCCCAGGCCCCACGGCTGTGGGAGTCAGCCTGCTGGCTTGGACAGACCAACAACTTCAGGATCAAGAGAGATGCGATTAAGCAAACTGGGAGGGGAGAGAAATGAAAATCAAGCAGACAGTTATGAAGACCAGACAAGATGCATAACAATCCAATATCTGTGTGGATCAACAGTGCTCTCCTTTGCATGCTGCAGAATGTGAACTGAAGCGGGAACAGGGTGAGGCTAGAAAGAAAGAAATAGTGCTTCCAACTGCAGCTCCCAAGCACAGCTTTTCTCTCCTTCACTTGGAGAAACCCTCCCCAAAGCCTCTTGCCCGGGGAGCTTACACCTAGATCACACATCTCGAGGGTCTGTGGGAGCCAAGGCCAGTGCAAGGAGGAGGCAAAGATCCAGCCTGGGGTTGGGAGGAAGGAAGGAAACATACCTTCAGCCATTGGTGAAAAACGGAATTTCCCCAGTTCATGACCTCGAAGTAAATTCATCAGACGGTGGTGCTCTCGTTTTTCACCTTGTGCTCACACATCCTTGTTGTTGATGTTCGGTCTTCTAGTCTTATCCGACTCTTTGCGACCCCATGAACTGCAACACGCCAGGCCTCCCTGTCCCTCACCATCCTCCAAAGTTTGCCCAAGTTCACGTCCATTGCATCAGTGATGCCATCAGCCATCTCATACTTCGACACCCTCTTTTCCTTCTGCCCTCAATCTTCCCCAGCATCAGGGACTTTTCCAGTGAGTCGGCCGTTCGGATCAGGTGGCCAAAATACTGGAGCCTCCGCTTTGTCACACATCCTACCTTAATTTAAATCATAGCAGGGTCTTTCCTGGTGGTCCCCTGGTTAAGACTTCGTGCTTCCAATGCAGGGGGCTCGGGTTTGATTCCTGGAGGGGCAACTAAGATCCCACATGGTGTACAGTGCATCCAATAAAAATAAACATAAAACATCACAAACTACGGAGACACATCTAGGTCAACCTGAATTCAACTGTAGCAAGAAATCTGAAAAGTAGGAGGTGGTCATTTTGTTTCATTTATTGAAAAAACAATCACGGCTCTGGGAAGTGCTGAATGTTAAAAGGTCATGTCGTGTCATTACCCCTGTCCCCAATTCCTTCCGTGGGACTTCCCCCATGGCTCAGGGGTAAAGAATCTGCCTGCGGTGCCGGAGATGTGGGTAGATGCATCCTGATCCCGGGGTCAGGAAGATTCCCTGGAGGAGGAAATGGCAAACCACCCTAGTCTTCTTGCCTGGAGAATCCCGTGGACAGAGGAGCCTGGAGGGCTACAGTCCATGGGGTCGCAGAGTCAGACACGACTGAACGACTAAGCACATGTTGAGAAAACAATCATAGCTATGGGAAGTGCTGAGTGTTAAAAGGTCGTGTCACATCAGCCGCCCCTGCGATCCTGCAACCCCACCACTTCCCCCTGCCCACACCCCCCCACTGTCCCCCCCTCCCCATTTCCTTACAAGGGGCTTGGGCAGGTGGGAGGAGTCACAGATGGTGACCAGTGTGGACGGAGGTGAGGATGGAGGGCGTGCCCAGATCTGGCTTGTTGCATTCACACAAATGGTGAACTGTGAGATGTGGGGAGGCTGTGTCTTCAGCTTAGAGAGAGGGAGGTGAGCTGAGCACCCATCTCAGGGCCAGTGGAGGAAGCAGGTGGGGAGCAGGTCCTGACCCAGCTCTCCAGGTCTTCCCTGGGCCGCCCTTTGCTAGGACAGCTGCCTTCTGCGGTGGGGCCACCTAAGAGGAGCGTGGCGAGATGTCTCAATACGAGAACCAGACGGAAACAGGCTTTAAGGGCAGGGATGCTCCTGCAGTTTTACGATGCACGAGCCGGGTTTGCACGGCGGCAGCGGCCCAGACGCAGCTCTGTATGGAACTGTCATACTTGAGCTATGCGCGTGTTTATTATTTCCTTCCAAGGACAGCTGGAGAGACTGGCTCAGTGAGGCTGGGGAGGAGGGAGAATTCAAGCGTTGGAACAGATGACCTACAACTTCCCTGATGAACGAAGCTCCAGATCCAGTCATAATGTGACCGGTGTCAAAGTGTCCTGACTCTGCCTTTTTCCTTCCAAACACAGAAGTAAGAGTGGACATAAAACAGGGCTGGAAATAAGTCAGACGACTTTCTACCGTGACTTCCTACCGTTCTAGGGTGTGTTGACCCTCCCTCTGCACTGGGCCCCTTTTTCTGCAGGTGCCTATGGGCCCTTCTCTTGGGGGGCTAGTTTTCGCCCCATAAGCCCGAGAGCTTGGATTTCATCTGCTAACTGTTAGGATTCAGATCCAGCTCTGCCACCAAATCACACCGCAACCCCAGCCAGGCCCACGTGGCCCACACAGGCTTTCCTGCCCTGGCGGGGACTCCACAGTGCAGAAAAGGCATCGGTCGAGGACTCTGCCATCTTAGGAATATGTCAACCACGAGCACTGCTCAGGTGCTGTTTGCTCAACAGCTTGTCTTGGCTTCTGCCCATCACCTGGGCTCAGAAGGCTCTCTCCCACCCCCCCAACCCCCACCCCCAATTCCATTCTGTCATCTAATTCATATTTTCTCTTTTCACCAATACTCAGCTAAGGCTTCCTCCTAGAAGCCTTCCCTGAAGTCCTCAAATGATTCTCTTAAATCGATTACCTTTTTTGGATTCCTAAGTGTCCCTTTGGGCTTGTCTGTCCAACTAGATGGAAAACCTCTTGGAGGCAAGAGCAGTGTTCTTTTCATCTTCGTGTTTCCAAAACCAATCACCGTAGTATGTGTGTGTTAGTCGCTCAGTCGTGTCTGACTCTTTGTGATCCCATGGACTGTAGCCCGCCAGGCTCCTCTGTCCTTGGGGATTCTCCAGGCAAGAATACTGGAGTGGGTTGCCATTCCCTTCTCCAAGAGATCTTCCCTACCCAGGGATTGAACCTAGGTCTCGTGCATTGCAGGTGGATTCTTTACTGTCTTAGCCCCCAGGAAAGCCCAACCACCATGGCAGGCACTCAGCTTATGAGTAAATGAGTAGCACTAATATGTAGCTGCAGCCACTTGGCCTCCAGGAGTTTCAGCTTGTGAAACATGGGCTTGACACTGCAAGGGCTGCGGCAGCCCAGGATGAAGCGAAGCGCCCAGGACTTTCCTGGAGGCTGATAAACTGGCCAAGACCGTTCAAGGCCTCCAACTGTCCTGAAAGTGTCTGCTTGCTTATTTTAGGGAGAAAATTTGTCGCTATTATTCCTGGGAGGGTAGGAAATGCCAGGGGATGGAGAGATCACTGGAGACTTTTTAAATTAGAACAGCATGAAGATATGTTGGCCTGCCTGGCACTTTCGAAGGAGGAGGGGGAGAGAGCCTGTACTTTGCATTTGGTGATGCTGTAATTATGGCTTCCCCTGAAAAGCAGCTAAACAACTATCTACTAGGTTGTAACCTCAGGGTAATGAGCACTGGAGCTTTGCTTGTTAATTGAAGTTGACAGAAGGCTAGGAGGAGCCCCATGGCACACCTCTTACCTCTTACCTCATTTTCTCCTTGTTTATCAATAGGGTGTGTTTGTTTATTTTTTACGGCTTACTCCAGGCTTGCAGCTGAGGAAGTAAAGAGATTATTCTCAGGAACATCCTTAGGGGGGAAAGTCTAGTTAATTTGTCCTGAGTATCACCTCCATATTTGGCCTGGCACACACCAGTAATAAGTGATCCATTTTGTCATCATAATATGACTGTATCCCTGGGAATAAAAATAAACCAAAACAAGCAGGACAGTCTCTTAATCTTCTTCCCAAAGCTCTCACCAGCTCTCTAACTAGCCTAAGGCTTCAGAGAAGTCAGAAATCAGTTGTTCAAGTTGTTCCCAGCAACGAGAATGTCCCATGGCCTAACAAGAGCACAAAACAGAACTCTGGGGGCAGGGCTTCCAGAAAGCATATCTTGCAATGCTATCACCAAACTTCTCCCCCAGCCCAAAAGCCTCATCAGATACCAGTTTGTGAATCTGCCCAGCCTGGGTTAGATTCACTGAATGCAGTTAAATTTAGACTCCTGGGTTTGCATTAAATAGTTTAAAACTAAAAGAGAACAGCACTTTTGCACGATAAGGAATCTTAAGAATTTGGGCCCTTTCTCTAAGTTTGCAAATTCTAATTTCAATGTTCAACCTTATTGAACTTTCTTATAAATAAGTAAAATTCCTCCTCCTAACTTCAGTCAGATTTAAATATCTCTTAGGTAAGGAACTAAGATGAAATAAAAATAAATGTAATTTCCAAACACTGGAAAATTATTTATTGTCATTAGAAGTCAACAACGCTGACTCAGTCTTATTTTATATAGCTGCTCTTTTATTCCTCTGGTGTTAACAAATGAAGGCCTTTTATAAGCATACTGACTTTATTGTTTACCTTGATTGATAGACATCCAATATTAAAATCACTACCGTATAGTTTCTAAATCAGAAATTAATTTGATATAAATTAACTGAAGATCAATTTTCATTTTCTACCTTGTTACAGCAAACAGAATAGCAACTAATTCTACTGTTATGAATTTTCCAGAAAATATTAATACCTTCTTTTGTATTTTTTCATTAGAAGTCTCATGTTTCAGCCAGAGGTCAAGGAAATAGAACTGCTAATAAGGGGGAAACAGTCAGGCAGCCACTTACCTCATGTCACCACATTCCAAGATTTGCTCCTAGAAGTCAAAGTAAATAAATAAATTTTCTCTTTGTCCCAGAAGTAATCAGACTTTCAGGAACTGACTCAGCTCAATCAGATAGAAGAGGCTGATGTACAACCTGTAGCGATCAGATGAAGACTAGCTGGGAAAGTCAGTGGACCCAGGGCTAGGCGGCATCCCACAGGTTGGTCCTTAATGGAGCTTCATGCTCTGCTTTAGGATCCCAGAAACTTACTCTTATCTGTGTCCAGGGGTGACATCAACCAAAATGCTGATGTGCTTAAGGTATCCCCTGGAATACCTAATCTATTCAAAATGCAATGGACCAGACTAGGCAATCATGTGTGTGTGATACCCACCTAGTTCTCAGGCCTTGTGGGAAACTCTGTCCTAGGCTGGAGCCACTCTGTTGGTTCATCTTGAGGAACTATTCTCATAAGAAGCAGGATGCTGGCACTTCATGCCATCCCTACCAGAAAACTTGTGGAGAAAGCCAAATAAGAACCAGAAGGGGACACTGGAAGGGTGTATTGTCAACTCAGGATTTTGCATCAAATTTTTCAAAGGCTAGGGACAAATATCTCTTCAAACATGAATTCAAGTTCATTTTCTCTAATACCACACTTACTCCTGATAAACACATGTCCTGCTCTGAAAAAGAGGTGTCCCAGACAGCAGACAAGTCACAGAGAAGAATGCATCGTAAATTGACATTAGTAAACTGACATATCAGCTCATGTCTTGAGTATGCAGGAGCTCCTGAAACTGCCCTAGAATAATTGGGAAATTGGAAAAATAAACTTTTCAGTTGAGAGTTAAATTGTAAGATCAATATATAGAATATTTCAGAGTATGCTTACTTCTGTGTCCTCTAGAGACTCACAAGAATGGTTCAAAGATGTCGTGTAAGACTGCCTTTCTCCCCAGTGGCCAGGGAAAGGGACTGGAATAGGGGTGAGGATGTGACTGCCTGATCCCAGGGCAGGTGTGTGAGCTGGGTACACACACCAGGGCTGATGGAGACAATGAGTGTTATTCTACCTCCTCCCCTGAGTCCTTGTACCCAATAGAAAATCGAATGGCAAAATAGCCTGCCTGTGAAAATAATTCATACCCAGTGCAGTGCTAGTCAAATGTTTTGGGTTGGCCAAAAGTGTCATTTGGGTTTTTCCATAATGAATATTTATAACCAACCCAGTAATACGATAGCTGAAATCTCTATTATTGATAATATAAAATACCTAAGGTTCCAAACATTACAAATGCTTTATACCTCTTGTTGTTGTTCAGTCGCTCAATCATGTCCAACTCTTTGCAACCCCACGGATTGCAGCATACCAGGCTTCCCAGTCCATCACCAACTCCCGGAGCCTGCTCAAACTCACTGAGTCGGTGATGCCATCCAACCATCTTGTCCTCTGTCATCTCCTTCTCCTCCTTCCTTCGATCTTTCCCAGCACCAGGGTCTTTTCCAGTAAGTTGGCTCTTCACATCAGATGGCCAAAGGATTGGAGCTTCAGCTTCAACATTAGCCCTTTTAATGATTTTTCAGGACTGATTTCCTTTAGGATTGACTAGTTTGACCTTTAGAGTTAAATTAACATTTCTTGGAGAGTCAGGTCATAGAAGATGATGATAAATGAATCCAAATTAAGGATAAAATCAGGAACATTGATCCCTTAGAAAATCTAGTGAAAACCAACACAAAATGCACAGATTTATCCACAGCCAGAAATAACAATCTTTGAAGTGCTTTTGAAATGTGTGCTGAGAGACAGGAAATATGTAAGCCCCTGTCAAGAAAGTATCATTTTGCAATAATTTGCAATTACATTGCAGCTTGCATGGGGAAAATCTGGTCTGCAAAACACTGGGAGACCGCGTGGGGTCTGTCCAGATAAAGGTGCTAAAGAATGTGTCCACGCATGGGCAAGGGACATACATTGAGCCCTGATGATTCTTCTTAAGCTTCTTCTCTGAAATATGACTAGAGAACACTATCCTAGTGGTTTTCAAACTTTCTAAGTATGGGAGGAACCATCACGGGAGGAAGGGCTTTATTTGGGAACTAAGTAAGCGCTAAGATTCTCCCACATGTAATATAACTTGTTCTTAAAAACTGTATGCAAAATTTCCAACCTCAGACCTGCTGAGACCCGCCTGCTGCGGTAAAAGGCATTGTTGGGAGAAGGCTCAGGGGTCAATTGGTTCCCTATTTACACCTCTCTACTTAAATCCAATCTATTGTTACAGTATGTGCTTAGAAATAAACCTTATTATAAGCCTTAGATATAGTATTCAAATATAATTAGTTTATGGAATATCGAAGAAAGGTAATTATTCTCCCCCAGATAAGATCCATATCTCAATAGACACTATAATAGCTTAATTTTTTTCACACTAGCTCATTAGTGTTATATCTACACACCCCCATACTCTCCCCACCCCAAGATCTTTGTTGTAAATTAATAATATATGCAGCAATCAGCATACTTTACTGAAAGCCAGTACCTCTAACAGCCCTCAATGCCCAACTTGCTCTCCAGTACCAAAAGATTCTCTGCTACCATAAAGCCATAAAGGATTTTCCCTGGGGGCTCAGATGCTAAAGAATCTGCCCGCAATACAGGAGAACCAGATTGGATCCCTGAGTCAGGAAGATCCCCTGGAGAAGGGAATAGCAACCCACTCCAGTATTCTTGCCTGGAGAATCCCATGGACAGACCATGGGGTCACAAAGAGTCAGACACGACTGAGCGACTAACTCTTTCTTTCACCATAAAGCTAGGGCTTCCCCAAGTGGCTCAGCAGTAAAGAATCTACCTGCAATGCAGGAGATGCTGGTTTGATCCCTGGGTCAGGAAGATTCCCCTGGAGGAGGGCGTGGCAACCCATTTCAGTATTCTTGCCTGGAGAATCCCATTGGACAGAGGAGCCTGGCGGGATACAATGCATAGGGTCGCAAAGAGTAGAACATGACTGAAGTGACTGAGCACGCTTCACGTTAAGCCAGTTCTACATTTTTAAAATATATACATTAGAGTCAAGTCAAAGGACAAGGATCAAAGCATTATTATTAATAAAAGGTATTGGGAAACTACACCCCTGCCACTAACGAAGTGGTAGCTTCTTATTTCTGCAGAGGCATCAGACCTCATCAAAGCTTCGGCCCAAGAATTCAGCTCATCGGCTCAGCTGGCAACTGATAAACCCGAGAGTCATTTGTTCTTGGCCTGATAAAGTCAGATGGCATGTCACAAGCCATTTCCAGCTTTAGTTTTCTTGAAAAGACATGTTTTCAGGAAGAACTGCCAGAGAAATGACTGTGCCTGAAATAAAATAATCGACATCAAGGGATACTGACTTCAGAAAGAGCCACTGCAGGCAGCAGCTGCAGATGCTGAGATTTTCATAGGACGGCTGTTTGTAATTATAAGGCAGACAGGTAATGCCAGCACGTGCAGATTTTCTCTGGTGTGAGTGCTGTAGAAACTACTGGGCTGAGAGCAAAATTGCTCCTCCATGGAAGCCATCTCCGCTCCCATCTGGGGATGCTCTTGATCCACAGTGATGGACAGTCCTTACGGTGAGTGAGGGGAAGGTGGTTCATTCCATACCTGCTTATATACCAAGATGGTCCCATCTTCCTGCACTAACTTCCTGCTTAATGCAACTGATCTGGGCCATCACCTGGCTTCTCAGAGACTGCAGATGGTCTGGTTGAGCTTGTAGGAATGAGATCAGAGGCCAACTCAGTCAAGGTTGTTCAGTCACTAAGTTGTGTTTGACTCTTTGTGACCCTATGGACTGCAGCACGCCAGGCTCCTCTGTCCCCTACTATCTCCCGGAATTTGTTTACATTTGTATCCATTAAGTCAGTGATGCTTGCTAACCATCTCATTCTCCATTGCTGCCTTATTTTTGCCTTCAGTCTTTCCCAGCATCAGGGTCTGTTTCCAATGAGTCAGTTCTTCACATCTTGTGGCCAAAATATTGGAGCTTCAGTTTCAGCATCAGTCCTTCCAATGAATATTCAAGGTTGATTTCCTTCAGGATTGACTGGTTTGATCTCCCTGCAGTCCAAGGAGCTCTCAAGAGTCTTCTCCAGCACCACAGTTAGAAAGCATCAATTCTTCGGCGCTCAGCCTTCTTTATGGTCCAACTCTCACATCTGTACATGACTACTGGAAGAACCATAGCTTTGACTATATGGACCTTTGTTGGCAAAATGATGCCTCTGCTTTTTAATATGCTTGTCACAGCTTTCCTTCCAAGGAGCAAGTGTCTTTTAATTTCATGGCTGCAGTCACTGTCTGCAGTCATTTTGGAGCCCAAGAAAATAAAATCTGTCACCACTTTCACTTTTTCCCTTCTGTTTACTGTGAAGACTGGATGACATGATCTTGGGTTTTTAATGTTGAGTTTCAGGCTCTCCTGTTTCACCCTCATCAAGAGTACCACTGTATTCAGTCAAGGTACTGCTGGAAACTACATCTGCCCTTGGTTAGACCACTGATTTCACTGGCAGTTTTTCATTCCTCAGTGACAAATGAATCAATCCCATCGCTGAAGACTAACTAGAGACCAATAAAAAGCAGAAACTTTGTTTTTAAAAACGTATTTGGCTAAAAGCCCTAGTGGCCAGAGAGAATAAACTCAACTTATTTTATCTCCAAAATAGCATCGTCTGCCTCCAGACTCACTCTTGTGAATGAATTAGTTGCCTCTATAGTAGTTACTTTTCTAACACTTCAGGGCAAGGTTTCTCAACACTGGCACTATTAACATTTGGAGTCAGGTAGTTCTTTATTGTCCAGAGAAGGCAATGGCAACCCACTCCAGTACTCTTGCCTGGAAAATCCCATGGACGGAGGAGCCTGGTAGGCTGCAGTCCATGGGGTCGCAAAGAGTCGGACACAACTGAGCAACTTCACTTTCACTTTTCACTTTCATGCATTGGCGAAGGAAATGGCAGCCCACTCTAGTATTCTTGCCTGGAGAATCCCAGGGATGGCGGAGCCTGATGGGCTGCCATCTAAGTGGTCGCACAGGTTGGACACGACTGAAGCGACTTAGCAGTCTGTACCAGCAGTTCTTTATTGTCGGTGCTGTCTGTGCGTTTAATATGTTAAGCAACATCCTTGGACACCACCCATTAGATGCCAGTAGCACTTTCCCCTAGTTGTGACAAAAATGTCCCTGGAAGACATGATCTAATTTCCCCTGAGGCGGGGGTGGGGGGTGGGGGGGTGCACCATCACCCCCAGTTGGAAACTGCTGGTTTAGGCCAGTCTTTAATAAACACATTTCATCTGTACCCATGACACCTCTCCCCCAACTGCTCACTCCCAAGCCCTACAAAAGAATTGCCTCTTGTTCTGTAAAAAATGACCAACTTTTGTTTCTAGGACTTTCCCACCGGGGTTACTGGTTAAGAATAACACCTGCAGCTATTCAATTGTTATCCCAGGATAGAGTTCTTAGAGAAAAGTGTTTCCATTCACACATCCTGGAAAACTAAACTTGAAAACTCTAAATATAGACTTCTTGAAAGAATAGGTTAAAGTCCAGTGTGTACTCTCCAAAAATTCAAGTGACAGAGAATTTTTTTTTAATAATTATTAAATGTATTGCTGGCTGCGCTGGGTCTCACTGCTGCATGCGCTTTTCTCTCGGTGCGGCGAGCAGGGGCTGCTCTCTAGATGTGGTGTGTGGGCTTTTCATTGCAGAGGGTTCTTTTGTGTGGAGCAGGGGCGCTAGGCACGCGAGCTTCAGCAGTTGTGGCTGGCACATGGGCTCAGTAGTTGCGGTGGGCACGGGCTTACTTGTTTCATGGCATGTGGGATCTCCCTGGACCGGGAAGCAAACCTGCGTCTCCTGCATTGGCAGGTATCGTCTTTAGCTCTGAGCCACCAGGGAAGCCCTTAACCTAACATTTAAAAATCACCCCACACCTCACCATGCAGCAGTAACTATCACTGATGTTTGGTGAGTGTTCTTCCACACACTCTTTGTGAACACAGGCCAGGTATAAAGCCTGACTCTGTACTGAAGTTCTTCTACAAAATAGCCCAAGATGAATGAATCCTATGATTCCCTGCTGAAATTTACCACACACACACACAAAAAGATTATGCCCATGCAATTTTAAATGACAGGAATTATATTTAACGTTCCCATGAGAAAGACACTGAAAACTGAAGAAACCGATGCATTTCAAATAAATGTTTCTTCGCCGCTAGAGAGATTGGTTCTTAAAAGATCTCCCTAAATTAAGAAAATCTTTAGGCAAAATTTTAAGAGCTGGAATTATTTTTATTTTTAAACTGTCTCTTTCAACATTAAATGGTGTGCACTAGCTCCCTAACAGGAAAGATGAGGAAGTTGGTTAACTTATAGTTTTCTCCTACCCCTGCTCTTACCATCCCCAATTTGATTAACTATAATATTTACATAAGACCTTTAAGTTCTCTTCCTCAGCCATACTTCCTATAGTTACTTGCTCTCAGTTCCATTTTAAATGAATCCACAGCCTCTCGGTTCCTGAATTCTTTAACTCATTTTTCTTAATTTGACTTTTTCGATCAAAGTGTAGCTGATTTACAACATTGTGTTCATTTCTGCTGTACAGCTGAGTTTTTCAGTTATTCATAAATGTTAATTTTCATGTCCTTTTCCATTATAGTTTATCACAAAATATTGAATACGGTTCCCTGTGCTATGCAGTAGGACCTTGTTGTTTATCCATCCTATATATACTAGTTTGCATCTGCCAATTCCCCCAGCCACCACCATACCTGCCTTTGCAGCCACAAGTTTGTTCTTGATGTCTATGAGTCTGTTTTGTTTGATAGATACGTTCATTTGTGTCGTATTTTAGACTCCACATATAAGCAGCATCATATGGCATTTTCTTCCCTGATAGCTCAGTTGGTAAAGAATCCACCTGCATTGCAGGAGACCCCAGTTCAATTCCTGGGTTGCAAAGATCCCCTGGAGAAAGGAAAGGCTACCCACTCCAGTATTCTGGCCTAGAGAATTTCGTGGACTAATGGGGTCGCAAAGAGTCAGACACGAGCAACTTTCACTTTTATATGGCATTTGTCTTTCTTTTTCTGACTTTCTTCGCTTAGTATGGTCTCTAGATCTATCCATGTAACTGCAAATGGCATTATTTCATTCTTTTTATGGCTGAGTAATATTCCACTGTGTGTCTGTGTGTGTATATACACATATGAGATGTATGTATCTCACTTATTCTGTGTGGCTGGATTGTTTTTCAAGACAGTTTTTACTTGCCAAAAGGACCCACTGAGGCTGTATTTCTGAATCCTTGATGATAGCTGTCTGTTGTTTTCATACTCCGAGGACATCTTGGCTGGAGATTCAATTTTCAGGCAACCGTTTCTTCCTCTTGAGCTCATAGACTCCACTCCAGGATTATTGCTAGAGTTGACAGCTGGCTCCCACAGCAGAGACCTCTGTGTCCACCGGACCCTGGGCACTGCAGCTCCATGGAGCTTCCTGGTTTCTCATCTCTGGGGCATCCCTTAGTGAGGCCGCACCTTCCTGCGCCAATCACCTGAAGGCCTTTGCTGCCCATCAGAAGGTGGAGGTGGTGGACTGCCAGCTCAAGCAAGTCTCTTCCCACTTCTGTAGCCTGTGCTGGGCTCAGAGTCACCTCCCCCATCCAAGTCCACATTACACAAGGCCTGGAGCAGACCCTCCTTCATCTCCACTGCCCACCGTCCACATGCAGGGAACTCTGCTGGCTCCTCTTTCCCATTTCCCAGTTCTCTTCCCGTTGGATCCAGAATTCATAGAGCCATCACTCCCTGCCCTCTCCCTGGATAAACTACCATTCCTCTCTCCTCCTCTCCTCTTTCTGCTTAATCTTCCCACTTAAGATCTGCCGCTGAGCCCCGCCCTCTGGGCGCACCTTGTCCTCTAGTTCCTCTAGCACACTGTTTTTATTGCTCTTCGGTTGCTAAGTCATGTCCAACTCTGTGACCCCATGGACTGCAGCACGCCAGCCTTCCCTGTCCTTCACTATCTCCCAGAGGATGCTTGAACTCATATCCATTGAGTCAGTGATGCCATCCAGCCATCTCCTCCTCTGTCGCCCCCTTCTCCTCCTGCCCTTAATCTTTCCCAGCATCAGGGTCTTTTCCAATGCGGTGGCCAAAGTATTAGAGCTTCAGCTTCAGCATGTTTCTAGTGGGTACCAAAGAAGTCTTCTTATATACTCTTAATATCTCTACTCAATCCAAAAGCATACATATGAAATAACCAAAGATCAACTCTCCTTGATTCCATGATGGCATTCTGGGGTTAAGTACGTCCCCTATCTTTCAGCTTCTTCAAGTGTCACTCAGTTTACTCTTACCCACTGTCTCCCCGCTGAATTTTGACTGCATTTTTCATCTTAGCACATGAAAATTCCGGACTGTATGAATAGTTATCCTTTTAGATTCTGTCAAAAAACCTCTCAAAGCAGATACCCTACTCATAGAGGTATTCAGTGAACAATCGTTGATAAAGGGGATGTCTTGAGAATTCTATTAGCATGCTCCAGGGCTCAGGGGAGAAAAGGATGCCTAAGGGAGTAGCAGAAACAGTGAAACATCAGGATATGGAATTTAATCATAATAATAATTAAAGTACTGCTTCCTGTGTACTTAGCAGTGGTTTAAGTTGTCTTGTTCCATCTTTATAACAGCCCTAGGAGAAAGGTACTGTTAGTGTCCCTGTTTTTCCCCCGTTAATTGGTTTATTTATTGACTTGTTCACTCATACACTTATTCACTCACTTCACAAATATTAACTGAGCCTTCTGTTGCTGAGTAAGTGTTGCAAAGAGTCCAGCACAACTGAAGTGACTTAGCACGCACACATTTCTAGGCAATGCATTAAATACTGTGACTACCAAAAAAAAAAAAAGTAAAAAATTGGGGGGAAAAAAGCCTCCCAGTGTCCCAGTTTAAAAATAGCTGAGACCTAGAAGAGGTGAGGAGTTTGCTCAGGTCACACAGCTAGTAAGTGGGTAAGTCTGAACCTGAGCCCAGAAAGGCAGGAATTACTGTGAGGAAAACAAAACCGTCCGCCATCTTGATTTAGGATTGCAAAGGTTCAGGCTTAATGAACCATGAATGAAAATGTTGGTTAGGACTCATGAACTTTCTGTATAAACGATGGGACTCCATCCCTCAGGATGTTACACACTCCCTGAGTCAGTGTCCCAGACAAAAATGACACCTATCCACGTGTGACCTTAACACATGCTCTTCCATTCCAACCAAACGATGACCTCATGCCATCCAAGGCCAGGAATGTGCGCTGAGGAGGAGAAAATAACAACTTGCTTTCACTTTCCGAGCACAAGTAATGCCAGCCCAAGACGGCGCTCCTTCTCCTTGTCCTGCATTCTCTGCGACTCAAGAGGGCCCTCGGCGTGCCAGACAGATTAAACACGTGGTGAATTTGATACAGTCATTCCTGGGAGGGGGTTTTTCCACTGCTCTCTAAAGCAGTAAAGTCTGGGCTGGCAGAGACAGTTGAACTGAAAGAGTGACTACATAAGCAGAGTCCTTGGAGGTTAGAATACAGTCTGTCTAAGAGGGGAAGGCATTTTGCCTTTAGTCTGTCTGGATTTCTAATATCTACTGCAGACTATTCATCGTGCAGGCCAGACTCTTGAACTTCTTTGAACTGTTTTACGTTTAATCAGAATCACCCCCATCCACCCCAGCTCACCCCCAGAAAGCTACAAAATTCCACCTGGTTATTTGATCTAGATGATTTTAAACTTTTAAATGATAGTTTACCCAGAATACATACACCCAACATGGAAAATATGCGTAATAGAAGTTTGAAATGGACTCAAACAAAACCAAAAATGCAATTACTATGCATATCACGAAATCGTGAGAATTAAAAAGCAGCCACGGACTTAGTGTTCATTTCCTTTAGATTTTCTGCTAACACATTGGCTATCCTAGATTTCATAGAAATACTATGGGAAAAAAATAAAATAACTTATTTTCTATAGGACCATTTCGATCTAATTTTACGAGGCCCACAGTTTACACATTAATGTGTAAATTAATTATGTCTAATAAATAGATTATGTGTAACATAATTCTGTATGTTAAAATGTCACCTGATTTTATCTGCGACCTTCACATAAAGCAGATGTCATGACCTAAGAAGCCACGCCTGTCTGAAGAGTCCAGGACCATCTCTCTACCCTGCTCCTCCACAAACATATTTTCTGGGCTTTCACTTATTTTAGCCTTTCAGCAAATCTATATTATGTTTTTAACTCAGAGTTTTCTATTTCAGTTTTTTGGGCTCTCTGGATGGAAATGCTTTTCTCTAACAGCCCTATCCTGGGATAACAATCGAAGCCAAATTGGAAATGTGAGGTGGTATGCAGGTTCCAGAATCGTCAAAACTCCCCGTTCCAACCACACATAAATTCCTAAACTTGTTTCAAGCAGAGAATCCGGGAAGAAAACAGAGTCCCTGTGTTCCTTCTTCTACAGTCAGAGGGCAGGTGGCATATTTCCACCTTGGGGCAGGGAGGGAATTGAGACCCATAATTGCACAATCTGGAAGGGGAAAAAAAAGAGCAAACATTTACCTAGGCTCAGAGAATGTTGCCACAAACCTGTCACCAAGAGAGCCGCCAGAATTTTTCAAAGTGCCAAAGAAAGTAAATCTTGAAAGCAAAGCCTTTTTGGCGCTTTCGGTTTGAAAGTTACTTATTAATTTCCTCTTGCCCTTTTCGGGCCGTCTGAAAGTAGGAGCTTCTTTACTAGTCACTCACAGCAAATAGAACCCAGGCCAGGGGACTGCAAGACAAAAGGCCTCGGCAAACCACAGCCCTGTGTAAATCTAGTCTGGACACATGTCCAGCACCAAACTTCCACATTGGGGAATATTCCAGAATACTTGAGGCTTTTGTTTTGTCTGTTTCTTTAAAAAGATGATGCTTCAAAGTCAGATGAAGTTGAGAAATTTGGGAGGTGGTGAAAGTGGCGATTTCTTCCAAGGAGATCAGTTCCAAATTAGACATCCTCGGGATAAGACAAGAGTCTAACATCCCAGCAACGATTGTGTGGTGGTCTGCAAGCTTCGCCAGTGGGCCAGCGTGATCTTCCACTGCCCAGGCTTCACCCGTTTGGGGCTTTAGTGGAGCAAGAATAAGGGGAAGCAGAGAAAATGAGGTAAAAACAAGGTGTAGGTTATCAACAACCAGCATACATCCTGGACTTCCTATCACCTGTGTTCCTGTCGTCTCCCCAGTTGTTCCCACAAAGACAGTCATACCTGACAGGTAGTGTGTCTCCATTTTTAAGTAGGAAAATTAAAATTATAAACTGGGTACAGTTTTTAAAAGACAGGACGCAGTTTAACTACTCCTTGGGGGCAGTGACAGATGTGGATTCATCTTTGGATTTCTAATCTGACACATGGCAAATAAAAAGGACTCTGCATAAGTTGAATGAATGAATAAACTGAAAAACAATTTATCTTGATGAAAATCAAGATAAATGTGGTGTGTGTGTGTGTGTGTGTGTTTGCTATAAAGCGGCAGTCACTGAACTGCTAACACCATACTGTCCAGTCCACGACCTGCTCTGATCTCTCATAGTTCCAATCTTATTGATGTGACTCTCAATGCCTTTATCCTTGATGTAAAAATGACTGGTTGCTGACATTAATATCGTGCATGCTCAGTTGCTCAGTCATATCCAGCTCTCTGAGACCCCACAGACTGTAGCCCTCCAGGCTCCTCTGTCCATGGGATTTCCCAGGCAAGGATACTGGAGTGGGTTGCTGTTTCCTCCTACAGAGGATCTTTCTGATCCAGGGGTCGAACCTGTGTCTCCTGCGTCTCCTGCATTGGCAGGCAGATTCTTTACCCCTGAGACACCTGGGAATCCCCAGGAGTTGTTCAGTCTATCTTGAAACAATATGCTAGAGATCTGACTTGTTTTTCCAACTCCAGTGGCTAGGAGAGAGTATGTTTCAGACTGAGCATGGTTGTGCATTATTTTTGCAAGGTGTCAGTTTTTTGCTTTGAATAAGAGCACACAAACAGAACTGCACTGTATAAGCCATCAATTTTGCTAATAATACCGCATGCCTAGAGCTCTAAGATTGGATGATTATACATGCTCTTAAAATCATTCGCGGAGACACCCCTTTGGTGGCTGACTTTGGGGAAGAGGACAAATACTTTCAAAATCTACCTTTTACATCAAGTTTCTTAGGGTCCTGCTCCTTTCAAGGATATGATCACATACTGAATAGAAATCTAAACAATGACTTGCCTTTTAAAAAAACTTGGAATTAGCCATTTTTGTCCTTCTTTCAAGGTGGCCTTTGAAGGCAGAAGGCCTTTAAGCTTAGATTAACTGGAAAACGCTTCTGAATACCCAGGTTCTAGGCAGGGAGTGCTGCCCGGGAACACCTTCGCTGACAGACACAGCTCTCTCTGCAAGGCTGTCAGAGCCAGGCGAGGGGAGATGCCCTCATCCTGCCAGAGGGCCTGATTTGATAAGACTTCTCAGCTGACCTGGGGTCACTGGGTGAAGAGAGGCAGGGACACCCACTTGGAGGAGCACAAAGGCCACGCATGTGTCCCTCTTAACCTAGAAGCCATGTCCGGGCCCATCGCGTGAATCTAGAAGCCATGTCCGGGCCCATCGCGTGAATCTAGAAGCCATGTCCGGGCCCATCGCGTGAACTGCCCAGAGCTGGGTCATGTTCCCAGGCCCCCTGCAGCCCTGCACAGAGAGACTCTGGGGACGCCCAAGAACAGCAGCAGCAGCGCTGGGTGCCAGCAGGGAGACATGATGGGCACGTTTGCTGGTTTCACCCTGCAGCTCCTCTTACAACAGGGGAACATCTGCAATTCCAGAAGCCTATGAAGTAATAAATAACCTTTTCCCCAGACACTCAGCTGCCTCACTGTGCTTTGAGACACAATCAGCCCTGATCAATTGATGACATCCACCCAGATCGACATCAGCCTTCGGAGGGTGTCATGACCTCACTCAGCTTCGCACACTCTCTGGAGGGGAGGTGTGGGCATCGTCACCCAGGGGTTGTCATCACTTGCGTGGCTTTGGATGGTTCAGAACCTGTGGCCTTTGGTCCAGGTGCCAGGGAAAGGGTGTAGATAGCAAGCTGGCTTTCATAGCTGGTCAAATAGCAAAAAACCCCAAAAAAACGGGGCTTTAGATCAATAAACGAGTGACCCAAAAGTTAAATGTAAAAAATGTATTCAAACCCACAAAACCACTTCCCTTCAAATTCTTGATAGCAATCGTGTTAAATCATTAAGCAAGCAAAGTTCAGAGAAGAGCATTCACACCTTCTACAGCAAAACCCATCGGGGTGCTGGAGCTCCGCTCTCTTCTTGTTCTCCTATGAGAAAATGCTGATGTGCAGGTTGTGGGGGGCTGGACGAAGGCCCTGAGCCTCGCTGGAAGGCACGTGCTGGCCTCTGAGCATTTCACAGCTGAATGGTCCCAGTCTTGTAAACATGCAGTTACGCCAGGAAATTGCTGTGTGTGCTACAAGATGCTGGGGTGAAGTCTGAGTTCATCTGCCCTCGCTGTGGACTTTGGTTTTCAATGATTCATGTAGAAAAAGGCCCATTCTTAGGTGCTACAGAAGTGCCACCAGTTACACGGCGGCCACAGAGCCTCTTCCAGCAGGCCTTTGTCTCTCTCAGGATATGCCAGCTCTGCGGAAACTTCTCATTTGTGGTTATTATCAGTTAATCATATCTCAGTGTGAATAAAGGCTGTAAGATTCCGTTTTTAAAGCAACAGATGGACGTGGGGCACTTGTCTGTGTTGTTGTTGCTCCGTGGCTCAGTTGTGTCCAACTCTTTGCAACCCCATGGACTGCAGCACACCAGGCTTCCCTGTCCTTCACCATCTCCCAGAGCTTGCTCAAACTCATGCCCATTGAGTTGGTGATGCCATCCAACCATCTCATCCTCTGTCGTCCCCTTCTCCTCCTGCCTTCAGAGATTAATCACTAGAACACTAGACAAGGGATTGAAAAGATAACCTTTATGCTCCTCAGTGAAAACACGGACCCACCAAGCATCTGCCTTGTGCCTGGCGCTCTGTGTGCTGGGGGAAGGCAGAAATGAAAAGCCTCAGTTCTCATCCTGTTGAGAGTTGTGCCTGGCACCAGCTCTTCTCTTGGCTTGAAACTTGACCTTGCAAATCTCTTAGTGCTTTCCGGCAGACCTCAAGAGCAAGAAGACCCCCTTAAAAGGAGAAATTAGAACAGAAGGGAAGAGTAAAGAGCAGCATCTAGAGGAGGGGGAGTGACAGAAAAAAAGCACAGTTGAGAAAATTGCTCTGCTTTGGAGACAGAGCCAGATGGGGAGTCCAGAGACCCTAGAGCTGTTCCCTGTCATCCCCTCAAATCGTGGGCCTTCAGGAGGCATTCTTCCCTCCCCAGGTCCTGCTTTTCCCATTAGATAAAGGAGGAGCATGGAATCCACCAGAGGTTCTCTACCAGGGTCAGTCTGCCCCCTCAGTGGGTATCTGTCAATGTCTAGAGACATTTTTGGTTGTGAGAACTGGAGAGAGGAGTGTTTCTGACATCCATTGTGTAGAGGCCAGAGATGCCACTCAACATCCTGTAATACACAGGACAGGCCATCACAGATGGCCATCCCACCCAGAATGTCCACAGTGGTAGTGGGAAAAACTCTGGACTGCCTTGTTTGCAGGTCTACTAAGATCCATGTGGTTTATGGCCCTTGAAAGGGATTGGTCTGAAGCCAGGAGTCCAATGGCCATCCTGTGCATTTTTCCTGGAGTCTAAGAGGCAACATGACCCATTATACTTCGAAATTCTGCCTTGTTTCCTGGCATCCATGAGCTCCTGGCCCACATACGCAGAGGCTGACCACTGCTACTCAAAGGGGGGTTCAGTCTGCCGCAAAGTTGGAAGGTGCGTAAAAGTGGACCAGTCAGCAAATATGCCATCCCCGTTCAGCAAATGTGCCACCCACACGGGGGCCATTCCAATTCTGCACAACAGGTGATTCACCTAAATCAACTCATAATCATTGATCCTCCAAGGCTCCTGCAAAGGCCCTTTTGAATCCACAGTTTGTAACAATTGTATATTGTCCTGTTGCTCAGTCGTGTCCAACTCTTTGTGACCCTACGGAACAATTATATACATCATGTAAAAATTAAGTCTCAAAGAACACCCTGAAAGAGATGCCAGCTACTCTTCTTGGCAATTGTTTGGTGAGTGCAGCCAACAGGAGCAGAGGTGCTCCTGTGGTTTTAGAGGGGGTTGCAGAGGTTTCAAGAGTTTGCCAAGAGTTATAGAACCATTCTGCCCTCTGCCACCAAGTACACCTGGCAGGGAATGGACCGACGGGAGAGGGAAACTGTTGGCTCCCTGAAGGGCGCCACAGGAAGACTCCTGCTGGAGCAGCGGGAGCGCTGTTTTGCCAGGTGCTTGGTGTAAGAAGGGAGGTTCCAAACTGCCAAGGCCAGTAAGCGCATCTGTCCACTGCAGCCCACCACTCCTAAGGCCCAGGACAGGCCCCGGCACTCTGTTGAACAGGTCTGAGACCACACTTCGGCAAGAACCGCACACAGTGACTTATGAAATTCCTCTCACTTGGCTGGTCGTCAAGACCCCAGTGCTCTGTGGTGTGATCAGAGGCCCAGTGATGCTCTTCCCAGAACCCTCTGAAAATATAGTGAAAAAAAATCATCAGGAAAGATGGAGAATACAGATGTCCCTCGATTCTTGCCCAGATTACTGAAGTTACCTTCTTACTGGTCTCCTCACAGCTGTCTGGTTCCCCTCCAATCTTCTCACCAGCACAGTCAGGGTGATTCTTTCAAACTCAAAGCTAATTATGCTACATTCCTACATAAACACCTAGAATGGCTCCTTTTTGCTCTGCAGATCAAGATGGAATTAGTTAACAGATCCCCAAAGGCCTTGCATGGATCCAGCTGTATCCTGCCTCTCAACTGTATTTTCTGGGCTCCAGTTCAGTCCTTTGAAGGCTTCCTGCTTACCTCTGCCTCAGGACCTTTGCACATACCATTTCAGTTGCCTTAATGTCCTCCTCCTCCCAGCCCCTGGTTCAGTCTGTTCTCCCTTCAGAGCTCAGCTCAGTCATTGCCTCCCTCATAAAATCCTGTCCCACCTCCCTCACTGCATTATGGTACCACTTGCCTCTTCTTCATAGCCCTTTACACAATTGCAGTTCTGCATTGACATGTTCATGGGTGATCAATAAACACCTACTGAATGAACAAGCAGATAAATCATTCCCTCCTGGTAGAATACTCTCCTTGACCACACATTCTTATTTCTTTCTCTTTAGTGGTTCCTCTTAGAATTTTCTGTCCAGCTGTGGGCTGGCTATGCAGCATGTGAGATCTTAGCTCCTTAACCAGGAATCAAGCCCATGCCCCATGCATTGGGAGCATGGAGTTTTAACCACTGGACCACCAGGGAAGTCACACCCACTCTCCTGTGTGAACTCTTCTCTCATTTTCCCATGCTTACAAAACTTATCTGTCTCTCTATGTGATCCTGGAGCTCTTTATTTGTGCCTTTCAATGTAATTATTAAATTAAGTTTAAATTAAATAAATTATTAAATTAAATATGTAAAACATCTATTGAATTATCAAATATACAGTTTAATTGGCATCCATCCTAGGCATGTTAGTCTCCCCCTTTGAATCCTAAACGCTAGAGAAAAGAGACTCAGCCTAGCATACTCTTCTGCAAAGCTGTATGTGCTTAATAAATATTTGTTAAACTGAAATGCCACTTGTTCAAGCTCCAGTGTTAGGGGAAAAATCTCAACTAGTCAGTCTTAGATAACACATACCAATGACATTCTACCCAGTTGAGCTCCTAAGATAGGATCCAGAATGCAGAAGGGAAGCGGTGCTTTCCTCACAAAGGGAGAGAAATTAGGTATATTGTGAGCATCTTCTAATTAAAAATAAACTATGATCATCTTTGGGATTTCTCCTTTTGTTCCAGATGGCTGTCAGGGCAGTAACACTATTTCTCTGCAGGTAAGGTTGTCAGCTTTAGGAAGTAAAAATAGGGGACTCCCAGCTAAATTTGAATTTCAGAGCAACAAGTATTTTCTTGTGGAAATACGTCCCAAATATCTCATGGGATATACTTATACTTAAAAAAAAATTATTCTTATTTATCTGAACTTCAAATGGAGCATATTCTGTATTTCATCTAACAACCTTAACCACATGCTTTTGCCATCTAGTTGACGATGCTGTGATATTAATCAGTAGTTCCAAATAACAACACAGACACACATACAAATGAATGCCAACAGAATGATCACATGAATGTAATTCCTTCTCCGTGTTTACTGCCTTGTCTGTGTGGCTGTTGCGTCACCACCTGAATCATCACCATCTTAGAGGGCAGGTGTGGGTTTATCTAGTTGACTGTTTGTGCAAAGCCTTTTGGATGGTGCTGCCGTCACACATGCCCTAGATGCCTAGCTGTCTTGCTGCCTATTGTGTTCGGAAAAAAGGAACGAACTTTGTTCATAGTCTTTATATCTTCTTACAGATTTAGAGATAATGGTTTCCCACACATACAATTAAACATGAAAGAATGGAAAAGCAGAAATTCATTTTGAACACTTGAAATATGTGAAACCGAAAGTTCAGGATTTAACTCAACAATCAAATGGGGTTGTGCAGGGGAAAGAAAAGGCATAAATTCTCCTGCAACATTCCTGGAGACATACGGCTTTTCAAAGAGGAGGAAATAAAAGTGAAGAATGAGACAGAAGTTCTGATCACATTTTCCCTTCAGAAACGCTGACTGCTACAGGACGCTTATCCCAGTAACCTTGACTGAGGAGGCCAGATGCTCACAACTGGGGAGGCTTTGTTTAATTTCCTTATGTCTTTCCCTTCCCCTACAATCCTTCAAGGTGTAACTTGATTATTATTATTAACAAGAATTCAAACTCCGTTTGATTTGACAAGTGTTTTTTAGTTAAGGGTCCATGTGCATGTGTGAACACAGCAAAACCAACATAGGATGTTGCCTTGAGAACCTATTAGTACTGAAGTCTCTGCATTTTCTTTGGACCATAATCTGATCCTTGTCCTAGAGGTTCTTGCGAGATATGTCCTGGCCTCCTTGGGACTCAGCTGTTTGCAAGAATCTGAGATTGTTAAGACAAACTTAGACATTCTTCTGTCCCTACAGTTGCCTCAGACAATAATGTTTTGTTCCTAGGCGACCATCAGGAAGCATCAAAAACATCTTGCTCAAGCTCAATTTTCCAAAAGAATGATTTGTGTTGAAATAGAGCGGGGTTGGGGGTACATTCCTATCGTCGCTCTCTGTTTAATTTTTATTTCTTCTTTTTTTTTTTTTAACGGATATGGTGGACCCCAGGATATAAAACCAATTTACACACAAGACAAGCCATGCGTTTGAGAGGCAGAGCTTTTTCAGGGCAAATAGAACTATGCCAGGCCAGGAATGAGTTTCTCTCTGACTTCTCTCCATTTCTGACTTTGCACATTAAGATAGCAATGCTTTGCCTATGCGGAAGGCTCTGTAGAATCAGATAGTATAAGGGACATGGAACAAAGGTGTCGACTTCCTAGCAGCTCCTTTCTGATCTCCGGGGTGTTTCTTTGACCATGGAAGGGGGTGCTTCCAGGAGGCCTGGGAAAGGTCAAGCATAACTTCCAGGGTCTTTAACGCCAATCTGCACTGAATCGTGTTTTCGTGTGTATCTGTGTGTGTGTGTGGTGTGTGTGTGTGTGTGTGTGTGTACACGGTGTGGGGGGCGCCTGTGTGCATGTGTTAATTTGTTCTGCTCCCTTTAAAGGGAAGGAAGGGCCCCCTCGTGTCCACAGAGAGCTATGTTAGCACTCAGTTTACAAAGCGAACAGAGATAAATGAGTTACCGCGAGGTGGGGATGCCAGAGCCGGTTTCCGTATTTCAGTGGGAACCTGTTGCTCTCTCACTTGATTGGCACGTCCTTAGACCCTCCAGAGCCCTTTTTCGATTTTTGTATTCGTCTATATTCTCAGCGGCCCGTGGGCCAGCAAGTTCATAACACACTCGGGCTGGCAGAAAGGGAGAGCATCATTGTTTCTGGAGAGGCTTCCGCTGCCGCAGCCAAGAGTCCAGGGACAGATCTGAGGATCTAGCCGGGAAGGAGCTGCCACACCCAGGCCTGAGGATCAGGCTCGACTCACAGGGCTCAGCCGGTGACTCACAGGGCAGGTAACACAGCCTCACCCCGGGACAGAGCAGAGCACGCGGTTCGCGGGAGGAAAGGGGAGACTCCTGCCCTTCACCCTCCACCCCGCGCGCACGCATATGCACAGACGCACGCACACAGACTCAGGCTGAGGTGTGTAGCAATACAGAGCCCGCAGCAAACACGCCCTGGGACAGACCCACAGAAAAATGAGTCAAAGACTCTGAGGCAGCTAGGGTATGAGAGTTACTTCTTTGTAGAAATACCGGGAAAGAACCACATTCTTCAGCAGAACCATGCCGAGTCCCCGCTTTGCTTTGTTTCCCCCTCTTCGCTCTGTTCCTAACTCCCCAGCATGTCTCTGAGACTTTCGTGGGTCACTGGAAAAAACCAGTGGGGGACCTGGATCCAGTGGGGGAAGCCTGTGTAGATCACTCCCACAGCAGATGAGCAGGCTCAGCATTTTCCCACCAAAGTGTTGAGTGTTAGTCAGTCATCTGCCCGGCTCTGTGCGACCCCATGGACTGACTGTAGCCCGCCAGGCTCCTCTGTCCATGGAGTTCTCCAGGCAAGAATACTGGAGTGGGTTGCCATTCCTTCTCCAGGGGATCTTCCCAACCCAGGGATCGAACCCGGGGTCTCCTGCACTGCAGGCAGATTCTTTACCGTCTGAGCCACCAGGATCCTAATATGCACCCTGCCCACGTTAAAGGGGAGAGAGAACCATGAAAGCTGGTGCTTCCAGATACAACTTCTCCACTGGAAGGCTGGCGTTTTCCTCTACCCTGTGGATTTGATCTCCTTACTTAACTGCCCAGACTCCAAGATTATCACCTTCTCCATTTAATACCAACCCCCTGAGATATCCCCATTGTAGGTGTCCCATGACTAGAAGACAAGAGACCCAGAAGGTGATTTAAGCAAAACAACCACCACCACATAACATCCTTATTGTTCCCCCAGACCTTTATCTTCCCTGAAACATAAGCCGTATTAGTTATGCTTGAACTGACATTTCCATGTTGAGAGACTTAAGAGCCAGAGAATGAAATAATAGGCTACCAGTTTTTATAGGGCTTTAACTTTTTATATAGGATTGCATTTATTCTTTCCATCGAATGTTATATTTCTTTAAAATTCAAACAGCGCCTTATCCCATACTCCATTGTCTCCTTAAGGCCCCCTTATAGGAGCAAAATTCTGTCTCCACAGGTGGAAAATCTAGGCACGATACCTAGAGAAATTAAAATATGGTGCGCTGACCGGCAGTTAAAGATTACAGTTAAAGGTAGTAAGGAATTTGCAGGTGTGTGGTTTTATTCCCCAATCTGGTCAGAAGAACCACTTTAATACTATTAGTCAGGGAGTTCCACCTGGGGCCTTATTAAATTGATTTGCAAATGAGAACTTTGAAACTGGGGCAGAGGGTGAAATTTAAAGGAGCCTCAATGCTTGGAAGAATGGGTGGAGGTTGCTGTGCCCACTTCAGGAATCTCAGTGCGTTTTCCCATCACCTTGTATCCCAAGGGAACAATTGTAGTCAGGCTCAAAAACTGTCACTGGACTCAGCTAATGGGTCTTTCTGGGATCTGGGAGGAAGGACTGGGTGAAGCATGTAGGGGAGGGTGGCAGGACCATCAGCTAAAGCCTCCTCATAGATTTGGAACGGATTCTGGGTACCACATCATCTCTGTCCTCTTTGATGGTTAAGGATGCCCAGGGATGCTTCCCCGTCTGTGACGCAGAGGAAAAGCAGGGATGCTGGAAGCCCCCCGAGGAGGAAACTAATAGAAGGTGACAAGTGGGGATTCCATCACGGCTAGCGTACGATTGTCTCATCTTCATGGCGTGTCAGGTTAATGTAGGCTTCGGCGACTGTGCTCGTCATGGGGTGCTAGCTCATCCAGAGCCAACGTCCCGCCAGTGCCGTGATGTGGTGCCGTCTTTGACTCTAAGGACAGTGGCTCGTTGGCAGAAGGCGCGGCAGGGACCCTTTCCCCTCCTGGTCACAGCTTCTGTCTCCATCACGCGCCGGGCGGGTGTCTGACTCTGCCCTGGCCACACCCATCCATGTGCACCCCTCTTCCCGCAGAGTCACAGGAAGAGGGCAGGCTCACGGTCCAGACACCTCTGTGAGCTGGAGAAGCCTGGGAAAGGCCAGGTCCTGGCAGGAGCCCCTCCACTTGTGTCAGCATGCACCAAGAGGGCAGACCAGCAGCGGAGGCGGGGAGGAAGCCCACGCCAGCAGACAGAGCACGACCTCCGGGCGGCAGGAGGGTCATGAGGTATACAGCCTCCTGGCCCCTATGAGTACCTGCCACGAGCAGAGGGCCAGCCCAGCAGGCGGACAAAGCCTGATGTGTGTACATTCAGCAGTTGTCACACAGGTACTAGGCACAGTTACACTGTTTACCTAGTAGGTACTAGTGGCTGACACTGTCATCCTCTGATGCCCATTCTCCTCTTCCCCAGAATAAAGACTACATTTCCCAGCTTCCCTTGCAGCTAACTGTGGCCATGTGACCAATTCTTTGGCTGATAGAATATCCGCAAATGATCCTTGGGCATCTATCAGGGAAGAGGTATCTTTTTTTCACCCCTCTCTTCCTGCTGGCTGGAAGGAGGCTGTAATGGCTTGAATCTGAGCTGCCTTGGACATCGTATTGAGGATAGCAAAGCACACGATAAGAGGAACTTAAATCTCTGCAGACTTTGTGAAGCCCTCAAATAGTCCTGGATTGCTTTCCTCCAGACTTCTAATAAACAAGAAGAGAATTAACTTCTACCTTGTTTAAGCCCACCTCTCTAGGGTTTTTCTATATTTGCAGTCAAACTTAACCCTCAGTAGGATTCAATACATGTTTGTTGAGTGACTGATCGACTTATTGGGTGATTAAATTAAAAAAACTAAATGAATGTCATTTTAGGTACCCAGCACTTTGTCCTCAGCCCTATCCATGAGATTTTAAACCTGATGAGTCTTGATGAAACCCTTGCTATGTGACCCTGGGCAAGGAATTTACCTCTCTGAGCATCAGGCTCCTCATCTCTGGTATGGGATTCCTAACCCTCATCTGATTGGTTGTTACAGAGATTAGATGATGCACTTAGATGACAATCCACTCCAGTATTCTTGCCAAAAAATCCCATGGCCAGAGGAGCCCGGTGGGCTACAAGTCCATGAGGTCACAAAGAGCTGGACACTGAGCGACTGGGAACACACGTCCACATTAGCTGTATCTGGCATGTGATAAGAACTCTTTATGGTAAATACAAACAACAGTCTCCCTGTCTCTGGGAGAACTTACTTCTCCTCTCTCTCTAAAGACTTCACTTCCCAATACTCCCCAACTTTTGCTTTTCCTTTATAAATTGAATTACCACTTATTGGTTGTTATCATTCTATACTCTCTCACAAGTACTCAGTTCATACAACTGACACCATCTTTTTTGATGCATACAAAAAACTGCATAGCTCGTCTCTTTTTGTGTTAGCCTTTGGAATTGCACCTAGAAAGAAAGGCATGAAGTCAGTCATAAATTGTTACTGCTAGAAAGAAGCTGGAACAGTGGTTGTGGTTGTCAGGGATTTGAGGGGAGGGGGAGGGAGGAGAGATGGAGAATGACCGCTAATGGACATGGGGCTTCTTTTCAGGGTGGTGGGAATCTTCTGGAGTGGGATAGTGATGATGATATTACAAGTCTGCGAATATACTAAAAACCACTGAATAGTCCACTCTAAAATGGTGAACTGCGTGTATGTGAATTGTGTCTCAGTAAATTGCCTGGGTCAGATAAGGTACTGCCTGCTTCCAAGATTGGCCGTTGTGCAAACGAGGGTCACTCACCATACACAAGGCACAGTTAGAGGGTCGCAAGTCATACACAATGGCGCCAGGACGCCAGTGTTACAGGAGGTGGCCCGGAGGTGAGCCTGGCACGAATTCACGTAAAGGACTCATCCATAGAGACTGGAGGATGTTTCAGGGAGAAGGTGAAACTTCAGCTAGGGATGAGGGAGGAGTTGGATGAACTTGAAGAGGTGAAAAAAGAGACATTCCAAAGAAGAACCTAGGAGTAAGAGATCATGGTATTGTCTTTATTATGTTGAGGTTGCCTTTTAAATTTCATTTCTTATTACAGTGTTTTCAAGGGGTGGTGGGAAGACTGGTCTCCAGGGCAGAGAAGTTGGGAAAGCAAATCCAGGCAGAACAGGGCAGAGCGGACAAATCCGCTCTGATGATACCCTGGCCTCGTCTTGATGCGAGGGATGCAGGGCGTAGTCACCTGAGGCCCTGGAACCTGGCGGTCACACAACACTCTTTCCCACGCCTTTCTGAATACCTGTATCCCGGTTCCTCTGACCGGCCGAGAAGATGGTCTGTTGGAATAAAAAACATGTCGACTGGCCCGGTCTTTGCAATTGTTCGTTGTGAAGAGCTGTCTAAACTCCAAAGAAGATGAGGTTTCTTTGTTTGAAAGAAGCACAGCGCTGTAAGGCGCAGCGGAAATTCCTAGGCCGACATCTTATTTTATGTGGGTGTGAAGTGAAAAACTTCTCGTTTTGTAAGCTGAGCAAAACCGAGGTACAGCAGAAGCGAAATGAGTATGCACGGGGCCTAAATATCACTTTGAAAGTTCAGGGCGGACTTTGTTGGCTAAACCACAGCACATCTGGGAGGTTTCAATGAAGAGGCTGGCACGAGGCCTTGGTTTTTCTGTAAAATGCCATAGGGTAGTCGCCAAACTACAGTGCCAGGTAAGTCGGTTGAGCCCAGGGCTTGGAAAGCCACGCAGAGGTACAGATGTCCATATTCTTATATTCCACTTCACTGGGATATTTTGCAGGTTTCCCCTCTGGGGTAATGGAAGTCTGTGTCTCTGGCATCTTTTTATCCTTTGGTATTAACGTTGTTATTATTTTGCTAGCAGCATAGCGTAATATGACTGCTATTTAAATTTCTCTCCCCCATCCCAAAGTACTTGTCTGCCATGAAAAGAAGTGGTTTGGCATAAAGTGAAAGTTTTTAAGCATCCATTTTCCAGATGGACCCCTCTGTTAAATTTATATACATATATACCAAAAAAAAAAAAGCTAAACCATGAGGAATGCTCCTAAGTGAGTATTATTGTTTACTAGACTTCTTACTCTGTCTTATGGCATTTTATAATAAAATATCAGCAAGCTCGTAAAGAGGGCTTTTTCTAAGGTCCATAATCTTTCTAACCATAACAAAAGGGCGGTAAGTATATTGTACAAGAGTGCGATGGAAAAATGTGCTGAAGTATTCCCATAAATCAAATGTAGCACTTTGGCATGGACTCTAAAGCATTAAATTTAGTAAATTAGAACCAGATGATTTTAAAATAGAAACTTACATAACTTTACGGTGTGATTTTTTTTTTTTCTACACAAGTTTATCTTCATGAAGTCCCCTTGGCAGCTACCGTAATAGGAATTTAAGAAGTGAGAGCAGCGTGTGAGTGTTTATACATCTTTGTAATTTCCACCGAGCCTGGCATTCTGCTGGGCAATTAGTTAAGTCCTGGTGGATGGATGAATGAGATCTCAGTTGTGATTAACAAGTACAAGTTAATTGGCAAAGGGAATGTAATATAAACATTTATATGGATCTCCAGGTAGACAAGATACGGCTACCCCGCACTTAATAACAAAACTCTGCCTTGCTTTTCCTTTCCCTGTTGAATCAGTGTATCTAAATCAATGAATCTGAAAGAAAAGGGTAGATCTGCTTCTCATTTGGGTCACCAAATTCCCAGCAGAATTTTCCTAATACTCAAGTCTCCTTCTTATTTCTGCCTTCTTAGGAACCAAGGGAAAATGCTCCTTTCTGTCATTTCTGTCTCTCTCCTCTCATTCAGACGCAGTATCACGAGGTAGCTGATAGCTTAAGGGCAAGCTGGGGATTCAGTGCAACACAGAGACGGAGAAGATCCTAAATGCAATGCCACATGGGGGCCAGATGAGTAAGGTATCATCTGTGCCCTTCAGGAGAATACTCTCTGGCAGAGGGTTAGTCAGGACACTGTAGTTCTAAGTGCAAAAAAGCTCAGCCCCAACTAGGTTAAGCAGAAAAGTGTATTTATTGCTTTAGCATTCAGGTTAAGATCGGAGTTCAGGCGTGGCTGCATGCAGAGACCCAAGCAACAGGCTGAGTTCCCATCATCCCTCCACTTCAAATATCTTTGCTTCTTGGGTGTGTAGCCATGGTTCTCCAAAGAAACAGAACCAGTAGACCAATGGGTGTGTGTGTGTGTGCGCATGTGCACAGAGAAAGACTAATTAAGGAATTTCTCATATGTCTGTAGAGGTTGACCAGTCCAAAATCTGCAGGGCAGGCTGGCAGGCTGGAGCCCCAGAGAAGAGCTGACAGTGCAGCTCAGTCCAAAGGCCGTCTGGAAGAACATTCCTTCTTCCCCAGGGCCTGGACACCGCCTTAAGGCCTTCAACTGATTAGGCGGGTCCACCTACATGATGGAGGCTTATCTGCTGTACTCAAAGTCTACTGATTCAAATGTCATTCTCATCTAAAACGTATCTTCACAACACGTCTAGGTTAGAATTTGACCAAGTAACTGGATACTGTGGTCTAGACAGGTTGACACAGAAAATGAACCGTCACACGCAGGGAGCTGAAACCTGGTTCTCTCTGACAACCTAGAGGGCTGGGGTGGAGTGGAAGAGGGGAGGGGGCTTCAGGAGGGAGGGGACATATGTATACCTTTGGCTGCTTCATGTTAATCAATGGCAGAAACCAGCACAATATTGTCAAGCAACTATCCTCCAACTTACAAAAAAATTAAAAAACAAAATGAACCATCACAATATGTGAATATGAGGAATTGATAAGAAGCCTCTGGAATACTTGGGTGCAGGAGGAAATGAGAGTTTGAAACTCAGAACACGGGCCAGGGGGTGTGATTGTCACCAATGCAGAAATGAGAGTAAAAGTCATTGGAGGAGATAAGATAGATAAAGGAGAAAATACAGAAGAAAAAGACCTAAAGGATGCACCCTTGGGGAAAGCCTGCCTGAAAAAGAAAACGGAAATGCAGGTTCCCTTGGTATCCCCAACTGGATAGGTGCCAGGATCTCCCGTGGATATCAGAATCCGAGGATGCTCTATCCACGGGCTCCACATCCACAGATTCAACCCGCACTGAATAGAAAAATCTACACCATCTGCGATTGGTTGAATCCGTGGATCAGAACCCTGGATACCAAAGACCAAGGTGCCAACCGTACCCGTCAGTGAGAAAAGCGTAGGAAGAGCCCGCTGCCACGGAAGCTGAAGGAGGAGGCCATTCAAGACAGCTGGGGAGGAGAAGGTCAGGAGCAGAAGGGTGCAGATGACCGAGGAAAGCCCCCAACTTGGGCAAAGGAGGGTGAGGGCCTCACGCCATGCCATCTGCAGACCCAGTCCACACAGCACCCAGGCCCACAGCAAGAGTGAAGCTGAGAGTGAGCCCTTCACCGTCTGACAGCCATTAGGAGTCATTCATAATAATAAGAGAGTTGGACCGTAAAAAAGGCTGAGCGCCAAAGAATTGATGCTTTCCGACTGTGGTGCTGGAGAAGACTCTTGAGAGTCTCTTGGACAGCAAGGAGATCCAACCAGTCCATCCTAAAGGAAATCAGTCCTGAATACTCGTTGGACGGACTGATGCTGAAACTCCAATACTTTGGCCACCTGATGCAAACAGACGACTCATTGGAGAAGCCCCTGATCCTGGGAAAGACTGAAGGCAAAAGAAGAGGGTGGCAGGGGATGAGATGATTGGGTGGCATCACCGACTCAATGCACATGAACTGAGAGATAGTGATGGACAGGGAAGCCTGGTGTGCTGCAGTCCATGGAGTTGCAATGAGTCAGACAAGACTTATCGACTGAACAACAACAACATAATAATAACAAGCAAGGCTTGTATTCCCTAAGTCTTTTTCTAGTTTCTAGTATTTTTAAGCATCGCCTGGTGGCTTGAGAATGGAAAAGGCCGAGATTTTACAGCAGGGAGCATGTGCATGGGGTCCACCGGCCTGGATGGAGGTGGGTGGAGAGGGTGATGGAGGTGGGTGGAGAGGGTGCTGGAGGTGGGTGGAGAGGGTGCTGGAGGTGGGTGGAGAGGGTGATGGAGGTGGGTGGAGAGGGTGATGGAGGTGGGTGGAGAGGGTGATGGAGGCAGAGGCTGGGTTGGGGAGGGGGGGCCGGGACCGGACTGTTCAGTGTCTGGCAGCAGCAAAGTGACAGAGAGAGCAGAGCGCTGCGTGAGGAGTTGGGGGCAGGAGAGGTGGCCAAGGAGAGCCCAAGAAGCTGGGGAGTGTGTCGGTGGTCCAGGTTCGTTCATCCACGATTACAGGTATAAAAATTTAGCGTTCTTTCATGACTCGTTTGGCAGCAAAACCTGCCTGGATTGGCTCAAAGTGATGCATATTTCTCGTTCACCCACCTTGGTACGAGCATTCACACATCTGCCAAAATATGAATGAATCTGCGTGCAGCGAGCTGGCTGGGTCCCACTGGGAGTTTTACTGCATGCTGAATAGACATGAAATCGGTCCTGAAAAGCTGAAATACTCCGAATTCCACAGCTCGTCTGGCCTCCAGGTTTTTGAACAAGGAATCATGGATCTGTGTTGAGGATGAGGAAGGCGCGAACATCCTTATAGAGAAGGGGATTCGAAAGACCAGGGGTGGGAATGGGAGCACGGAGAGGTGGAGACCTGACTCCTGGGACTGAGTCCTCCCCTCCTTGATGGGGAGGATGGAAAGCACAGAGCTCTCAGGTACTGTGAAGTCGCTCAGTTGTGTCCAACTCTTTGCGACCCCATGGACCGTAGCCCACCAGGCTCCTCCATCCATGGGATTCTCCAGGCAAGGGTACTGGAGAGGGTTGCCATTCCCTTCTCCAGGGGATCTTCCCAACTCAGGGACCAAACCCAGCTCTCCTGCATTGCAGGCAGACGCTTTACCATCTGAGCCACTAGGGAAGCCGTCAAGTCAGGTAAAGTGGGAGGATTTCATTTCCTGGTGACCTGACTGCATGGAGTTTGGCTTTTGAAGACAGAAAGCAACCTTGAGATGGGAAAATCTAAAGGTGGGGAGCGCATGGCCTCCACCTTCTATGGACAGGAGGGCCATGGCCTGGCTGCTTCTCCCGACCCTCTACCTTCCGAAGACCAGAAGCTCCCCAGGGTGGTTAGAGCCTGAGTCGTGAGAATCACAGGCCATCAAATTTGGAAAACCCTCGCAAACCTCCCCTCCCCTGTCTACATCCTCTGGTCTAAATCTCAGGGTGCCAGGACTTAAGCTAAGGGAACAGCTACTTAACATCTGTAAACTCAGGGCTGTGAGTGAAACTTTAGGTCCTGCACATGCTAGTTCACTGGGCTCCTCCTGGCTTTCCTGACAGAAAAGAGAGCTGCTTGCTGTTTCTTTCCAGCCTCGGTGGCCAGGAAAGAGTGTGCCGTCCACACTCGCCCAGCCCGTCGAGGGTGGACACTGGTGTCTCCACTGCCGCCGTCTCCGGCCCACGCTGGAGAGGCATTCCTCCAGCAGACAAAATAAAAGATCGCTGATAGCTGGAGCGCTTTGTTTGCCCCCTAAAATGAATCAAACTCTTCAAAAGCTTGGATTCAACAACGCATTCCTCCCATCCCCTCCCCCCAGCGCTCCCCCCCCCCCCCCCCCCCACCGACCCCAGGCCCTGCATTGCTCAGATTCCTTCAGCCCGCTCCTCAGCGCCAGCTGGCGGCCGCCAGGGTCTGCTCAGATGGGCCAGATGCCTGGGGACGGGGCCTGCTGGACCTTCTCCGGCCTCTGCTGAAATGATCTATCCGGGGCCTCCAGTTAAGTGACTGTTCGGTGCTTGAAACACTGCGCCAACCCCCTCATTTCCCTGTTCCCTCCATTCTTTTCCACCCACCTCCACCCTGAACCTCGCTGGATGCCAGATGGGGAGGGTGACTTTTAGCCACCCGTGCATACGTCCAGAGAATGGTAAAGCTCAGGAGTTGACCGGAAACAGAGCATCCAGCCCCACCTGAGAATGTAGGGCAGGCTGCCACCAGCCTCTGCCCATCACACCTGGACAGCAGCAACGTGGGGAGAGTAAGAAGGGGCGGCCGGAGCTCCAGCGCAACACGCCAGGTTCTCATGTCCAGGCACAGAGACAGCGATGCTACGGATGCAAGGAGGAGTCAGGAAGTCTTTTCAAATTTAAGAATACACAACGGAAGAACCAAAGTTACCAAGAAGGAGCCACAGGGCCTTTGGCCTTTCTTGGGCTTCCCCGGTGGCTGAGTGGTAAAGAATCTGTCAACGTAGGAGACTCAGGCTCGATCCTGGGGTCAGGAAGATCCCCTGGAGAAGGAATGGCCTGGAAAGTCCCACGGACAGAGGAGCCTGGTGGGCTACAGTCCGTGGGTCCGCAAAGAGTCGGACACGACTGAGTGACTAAACAACAGCTGAATACATACCATGCAGCAGCATCACTGTGCTGGATCCTGCCTTCAGAAAGAGCAGAGGCCATCCTCCGTCCAGTCACAGCACGTCTGTTTATTTGGTCTTGGCAGATCACCTTGACCTGTGTAAAAGCCCACAGTCCAGATTTCTACCAGCAGAAGAGATTTCCATGACAGTTTCATATAACAAATCGTTTATTTGGACAAACTAAAGCGTGCACGAACAGAACACCTCAAGGCTGGGGAAAACAGGAGGGAGCCCTTGGCAGGAGTCTGCACAGTTTTACTGTGAAAAAATCCTTCTGTCCCACTGAACTTCATTCCTCTGCCCAGCTGGACACATACGAACAGTAGAAATCTAAGCCTTTACACATTTACGACGATAAATAAACCTAAATCTTTATTATGTGTTTCTAACTTTGCTTATCATTTCACTCCTAAGTTAACTCCCCCAAATCCTTTCGTATAAAGAACATACTAAATGTTAAGATGGAGCCTCACGAATTCTTGTCATATTTCACTAGAGTTAAGTGGATTTACTTAACATATAATTTATTCTGTTACTTTTTTTTTTTTTTTAGTTCTTTGCCAGGGGAAAGATAGTAATTAACTATTCCCAAGTTATAATAGCAGTCTTCTGTATGTATAGAAATTTTGCAGTTGCACACGTTTTTCAAAAATCAAGTCAAGGTATTAACCATCACCCATCTACAAGAGTCTCTGTAGCATGTTAGTGACACTGTGTTACATGTATTCTTGGAAGATTTATCCAGGACTCAGAGGGGCCTAGGGCTTCCAAGATGGCTCGGTGGTAAAGAATCCGCCTGCCAATGCAGGAGACACAAGTTCGATCCCTGGGTTGGAATAATCCAGATCCTTGACCACTGAGCCACCTGGGAAACCCTAACCAGGGAAGGGCAGTGATTGCTTAGAGTGGGAGGTGTTCTTGCCCCTGCCTGCTCAACAGTATTTTCCAAATTGACAACAGTGAAGGCTTGGTGCGCGGACAAGACATAGGGCTTTGAGAAGACATAGAATGCGATGCAATAACCTACACAGCTGCAGAAAGGGATCCTTTTCTACAAGTTATTTAAAAATCTTACTGTGGGCAAGGCATTCTCAAGGGTGAAACAGGACCAGGCAGTAACTGAGCACTGTGTGCCCCACACACAATGCTGTGTGTAGAATCCTCTGAGGATCTCTGTTCACATGTAGGTGCCAAGGTCTCGAATCCAATTAGAGGGGAGAAGCCAAAGCATCCACAAGTGTTGTTGGTTTTTTCCCCCCCAAGGATGAAATTTCCACATTTATTTTTCTTTCATGTGTATAGAAAGCTACAGTGAAGTGTCCTGTAAAAGGGGCTGGGCATGGTGCTGCTGCAGCAGACTGGACTTTGAGCTTCGAGGGTACACTGGTCATTTTTAAAACAAAGGATGCTGTGATTTGTTTTTAACTACTAACGATTCCTTGGGTTTCCCATTTGGGTTTTAAGCTGCCAGTTTCTCCAAGTTTCTTTCCAGATGATACACTGTGTTACACATGATGGCACTTTAACCAATGTGGCATTTTATGTTTTATTGCAATTACTAAACGTCAAGAGGGTATGCTAGTATGCCTTGCAAATTTCTTTTGTTGACATAAATATGGAAATGTCACAATTGGCTTTTAAGGGAGGTCAGACTTGAGAAGCACTGACCTAGACCATAGGTGATGAGAGACACTGGGAATTGGGGGGATCAGCTAAAGGAAAGACTTTCTAGGAAAGGTTCCATGAGGAAGATGGGGTGGAAACTGGAGGGAAGGCAGGATTTAGGTAAGCAAAGGATGAAAGGAAGGCAGTCTGGGCAAGAGGGACCACACACACACACACACAGACTTGAAAGTACGAGTTAGTAAGGTGTGTGCTTGCGTGCACACTAGTAGCCTTATTCACAGTTTGAGACCTATACTTGTTCTTCAGGCAGGCTTAGTCCCACCAGGAGGGAGGTGCTAAGTTACTGAACTCACAAATGGGACTCAAATAACCAAAGCGTGCGGAGAACTCCTGGTAGCATGTAGCACACAAACCCAGGAGCCAGAAAGCCTGGGTTCACGTGCCAGACCTGCCCCTACTTGACTGGACCGTTGTGTAAGTTGAACAAGCTCTCCAAGCCTCAGTGTTGTTGCATGGAAACCTAGAATATTATGACCTACCTCATTAGGGCTCGTTGCTGCTGCTGCTGTAGCTTCAGTCGTGTCTGACTCTGTGCAACCCCATAGACGGCAGCCCACCAGGCTCCCCTGTCCCTGGGATTCTTCAGGCAAGAACACTGGAGTGGGTTGCCATTTCCTTCTCCAATGCATGAAAGTGAAAAGTGAAAGTGAAGTCGCTCAGTCGCGTCCAACTCTTCGAGACCTCATGGACTGCAGCCCACCAGGCTCCTCCGTCCATGGGATTTTCCAGGCAAGAGTACTGCAGTGGGTTGCATTGCCTTCTCCGATTAGGACTCGTTAGGTGAATATTAAGTGAAATAATGTTTGTGACTTGCCCAGGACAGGGACTAGAACCTGGGACAGTTTCCAGGTACCAACCCCTGAATGAGCCGGGGTCAGTGGGCTGTGGCAGAAAATTCCCAATGACCTATCTTTGTTTGGAGAAGTTTCTGGAGACTTATGGAACTGAAAAGTTGCTGCCGCCGATTTTATTTTTTTGAAATAACTCTGGCATAATGTAGACTCTTAAAAAAAAGAAAACTGGTATCAAACTAGAAATGGTAAAACATGGCTCTAGAGTGAGTATTTCTAGACTGTGTCTCAGGAGATGTAGAAGAATCTATACATTAGTCTGAACTCTGGGATGCATGTATTTTGCACTGTTCTAGAGCATGGGTCATCAAACTTTTTCCCTGGAGGGCCAGATAATACATTTTTCCAGCTTAGCCCTTTTCACCACCTCTGCTCACACTTGCTCGTCTGCTATTGCGGCTGAAAGTCAACGTATAAACAAACGGGTGTGTCTGTTCCAATAAAACTTTATTTATAGACACTGCAATTTGAATTGCATGTAATTTTTTCATGTCTTATGAAATGCCATCCTTATTTAGATTTTATTCCAATCATTTAAAAGTATAAAAGCTATTCTTAGCTCATAGGTCATATAAAAAGCTATAGTTATCCAACTGCCCTGCGTCCAAGAGCCAGAACAGGCAACAGGCCTTGAGCTGGTCTGAAACTCCACATGTAATAAATGGAAAGAGCAGTCCCGCCCTCAAACAAAAGTTTCCTTCCCTCTCCTCCTAAACAATAGGCAGAACCTCAAGTCAACAACATTCTTCCAAGAAGCCTTGGTCCTCTTATTCATTCAGAAGGCATTTCAGCTCCTGTAAAGGATGGGCCTGCAGGGAACACAGGTCACCTGGGAGCTGGGAGCACAGACATCAACCAGTCATCAGGACACAGCGTGGAGAAGCCTTCTGCTAGGGCCATGGTCCAAGCACAATAGGGGCACAGTAAAAGGAGGGAGGAATTCGTTCTGAAAAGGCGAGGTGGGCAGGGTGGGGGTGTAGAGGAGGAAGGACAAAAGAGTTAGTGTTGGGACTGGGTTGGAGAGCAGAAGAGGGAAGGGAGGACGTTCTGGGCGGAGGGAATCGCCTGTGTAAAGTCAGGACAGTATGAGCGGCTCAGATGCAGTGAATTTGCCCCTCCCCCACTCTGTCCCAACATGTGCAGGATGTCGATGGGAGATGAGGCCAGAAAGGGAGGCTGGGCTCGGATCATAGTCCATGCCGATGCATGTGGATTCTCTTTTTAAGGCACTGGAGTATTTTTAAAGGTTTTTCAATATAGCAGTAACGTGATCGACTCTGTTTTCTAGAATTTAAGCAAACGGTGATGTGGAATGTAGACCGGAGAGGGGAGAGATTTCAGGCAGGGAAACTGAAAGTCGTGGCTGGAATAAATCAGACAGGAGATACAGAAGACTGACCTAAAGCACTGTCTGTGGTTAGGATCCCCCTCGAGCAGGGCGCCCCGGAGCAGTAGCTTCATCTTCTTTTCCCCAGGCTAAACAGGGTGACTCAGTAGGTTGCTTCCTGCCCTCACAGGCTCTGACTTTGCCCTTCACTCCTAGAGAGCAACCACATGAGCTCCTCGCAAGTGTGAACGGAAGAACCTCTTCCCTCCAGCATCCTCTCTGACTTTCGGTTGCTTCCACGCCAGTGCCCCGTGGCAGCTGGAAAATGGTTTGGACGGCCCCTGTACCATTTCCCTCGTTCCGACTGGCACCAGCTTCTGGTGGGTGGGGGCTGGGGGGGGGGGGGCAGAGCCCTTGGCAGAGGTGGCAGGCACGGGGCAAGACCAACAGGCTGAGAGACAGGTTAGGGGCCTGGACCACTTTGGGAAGCCATCCAAGGGAGCGTGAGGGTGGCTGCATAAACCAACTGCCAGTGTTTATATAGCACAGTTTAAACAGTTATTTCTGCCTTCAAAAGCTCACTTAGTAGATGGGGAGGGGGCTGTTTCTGCTTTCATTGAGAGAATTTGTGTTTCTCCAAAGGGTTTTGAAGGAAACAAAGCAATGATACTAACAAAGTAACAGTTTCAGCATGGTGTAAGTTGCATGAAGAAAAGGCTCACTATTTCAGTAGTCTGCTGGCCCTGAGTATTTACACAACCAAGGCTGAGAACAGAGAGGACTAGATCCTACGATTCCCTGCTCAGGACACTCCGGTGACTTCCTGTCACACTCAGGAGAAAACCCAAACCCTGCCACCACTCTCTCCATCCCTCCCGTTGGTCCTCCTCTCTGAGCAGACTGATTCTGCTTGCTCTTGAACGCGCCGAGCTCACTGCTATCTCAGGCCTTTTCCGTGGGTCACTGCTTCTGTCCAGAACGTTCTTTCCCCAGATCTCGGAGTGGATCCCGCATAGTATTCAGGTTCCTACTTCCATGTCAACTCCCTAGAGGGGCTTGCATGACCATTATCTCTAACATGAAACACCCCTCACCCACCCTGGTCTATGAGGGTGGAACCTGCTAAAACCCACCTTCTAGCGGTTTTTCCCTGCTTGATTTTTTCATCCACCACTTCAAAATTGTATAATATATTCTTTGAGCTATTGTCCTCCACTCCTACTAGCCTGTGAGCTCTGTGAGAATAAGATCTTTATCTGGCTGCTGTATCCTCCCTTCCCAGAACAGCCCCTGGCTAGTGGTAGGTGCTAAACTGATGTTGGTTAAATTAGAAAGCTGCCCAGGGATGGGGTGCCACAGAGATGAGAACATTCCTCCAGCTTCTTCTGAGTGCCCACCACACTTAACAATATCGATAATAGTCTAATAGTGATAATAGTTATAATTAATCATTTTAAATTAACATATCATATAACACAAATACTGATATTATGATATATCATGTTACAATGTTATATGATATAGTCATAAAATAATACAAAATAAATTTAATATTAAAATAATAATAATGGAAATAATACTAATAAGCAACCATTTCCTAAGGTTTTGTTGTCATTGTTCAGTCGCTAAGTCATGTCTGACTCTTTGCAACCCAGTGGACTGCAGCATGCCAGGCTTCCTTCCCTCTCTTTCACTGTCTCCCGGAGTTTGCTCAAATTCATGTCCATTGAGTCGGTGATGCCATCCAACCATCTCATCCTCTCTCTCCCCCTTCTCCTCCTGCCTTCAATCTTTCCCAGCGTCAGGGTCTTTTCCAGTGAGCTGGCTCTTCACATCAGGTGGCCAAAGGATTGGAGTTTCAGCTTCAGCATCAGTCCTTCCAATGAATATTCAGGATTGATTTCCTTTAGGATGGACTGGTTGGATCTCCTTGTAGTCCAAGGGATCTCAAGAGTCTTCTCCAACACAGTTCGAAAGCATCAGTTCTTGGGCACTCAGCCTTCTTTATGGTCCAACTCTTACATCCGTACATGACTACTGGAAAAACCACAGCTTTGATTAGATGGAACTTGGTCGGCAAAGTGATGTCTCTGTTTTTTAATACACTGTCTAGGTTTGTCATAGCTTTTCTTCCAAGGAGCAAGCATCTTTTAATTTCAGAGTAAAACTAAGGTTTTACTATTCACTTTTATTCACATGATGTCATTTAATCCTCAGTATAGCCCTAGCAGGTTGGTATTATTCTCTATTTTACATTTCAGAACACCAAAATTAGCAAGTTAGAAATTTGTTGAGATTCTAACACACATTTCCCTGACTGTAACACCTTTGTGCTTTTATATATATATGTAACTAACAAGGCAATGACCCAGATCACCTTGAAATGAACTTCAGGTAGGTTTTCAGGTATATTCTGTATAGGACAGAAATAGGAAAGCAGGAGAGCCACTTGGGGTGAATTAAGCTTTTTACCTAGAGAATGAAAAACCCCTAGCTATGCTTTGGGACACTGTTTGAAATCGTTAAAATGAGGTGAGATCATGTTCACTATTCAGTGATGCCCATCAAACGAAACAGAAGGTGATTCAGCTTTACTGCTGAGGAAGCCAAAAGAATGTTATCTAGATCTCCTGGAGGCCAAAGACTCATCATCTTACAGATGAGAAGGCCTGGGACATATCCAGGCAGACACCAAAAGAAAAATTTCCCTCAAGCTGGCGACTGTCCCCTGAGTCTGTAGGACTGTTAGGAAGTCCCTGCAGTGTGTTGATAGCACGTTGTTGTTTAGTCTCTCAGTTGTGTCCAACTCCTTACGAGACCCCGTGGACTGTATAGCCCACCAGGCTCCTCTGTCCATGGCAGCGTCGTCTGTCGCATGCTTAATGTGTGTTCAGAAGGACCTTGCAAAATCGCTCAGGCTCATTTTCCCTCTAAAGCTAAATGAGGGAAAGAGGCCTAGTGGAGGTCCAAAACCCTGAGTCAACCTTGTCATGACCACCTGGGGAGATGGGGGAGGGGAGGTCCTGTCCAGGGAATAGGTGCCTTATTTAAACTGTGGTCTGAACAGTGAGCCCTGTGTCCGGAAACCCCTTTTGTAGAACAGCTACTCTCCTGTACTTTTTTGCTTAGCTCATAAAAGTAGAATTTTAATCCACTGGAAATTGGGAAGGAGAAAAATCAAACTGATTCTGATCCAAGCCAGTCAGGAGAAAAAAAACAACTACGGGCTGAGTTTTTCCATCGGAGTCATGTAGTCTGGTTGGAGTCCATCCCTTTTGGGGACAGCCATTGTCTGTATTCACCAAGTCTCAATCCTGAGGTCCCATGAAAAGGAATTTTCCCCTCACCGCTCCACGACTCAGAAGAGTTGCTGAAGGTGGCCATTTCTGTCCTCTCCTGGGTGATCTTTCTCTCTATAGAAAGTATGAAGCTGAACCAAATGTTCCGCCCGTCACTGGGAGAAGACTGGTCTTTTTAACTAGCCTCCTCAAATAGCAGGCGTTTTTTTGGTCGTTGTTCCCCAGATAATAAGTGTTGGTGGGTTAATGGGTCATCTTCAGGAGAGAGGTCAGAAGGAAAAACTGCAGTGTTCAAAGCTGGAGCTAGAAATGCCAGCCATCAAAGAACGCAGTACCGGGTGAACGGTGATGATGTATGGGGCGGGCACACTGGCCAGCCCCGTCGGAGAGGTCACAGCTAAGCTTTATCCTCTGCAAAGCCAGAGGAGGTCTCTGAATGCGGCTGACCCCTCAGCTCCCGGAGGCCGCGGGGAGAAGCCAAGCAAGGAATCCCTGGTGCCCAGCTCCAGAGTCCCCTTTCACTGCGGGAGAATTGTATTCTGTCGCCTTGCAGACTGACACTGCCAGTACTTTGAACACTGAAAAGAACACACACACAAAAAAGCAAACAGCCAGGAGAAAAGGGAGGGGAGGGAGGAGAGAAAGGGGGAGAGAGAGAGAGATATCAGCAGGGGAAGTTAGTAAAAAGGGGCCCCCGGAGACAGAAAACCTTTTGTTCCCTGAGTTCGTTTCATGTAGAGCTTGTGAGGTGAATGGCTTTGGAATGAAATGGATTTATGAAGGAGTTGCTAGGTCACAGGACGCACGGCTGTCAGACTGCTTTGTGAATTCCATTTCTTTAAAATTTGGATTAATCTTTAAAAATAAAAAAAAAAAAATATTTTAAAAGAGTTCATCTCCCCTTCCCAGGGTTTTGGTAGAGGTTCGGGGTAGATGAAGTATAAGGTTTGGTAGGGTTCGGGGAAGGTTCCCGAGTTTCTTTTCCACTCTCTCCGAAAATGTAAAAATAAATGATCGCATTACAAGTTCTTTGTCAGTTTCCAGTAGTTCGGGGTGGGCGGGGCGTCCGCGTTACCTTGGCCCGCGAGCCAATGGCGAGGCGGTATGCAAACGAGCTCCGTGCTCAGCCGGCCAGGAGGAAAACAGTGAGCTCAGAGGCTGGGCAGGCTGAGCGGCGCCGGAGGTCGGCGCTGCGCGGACTAGCGGCCCGAAGCTCGGCGGTCCTCGCTTGCATTTAAGCCCAGCGCTCGATGGAGGGGCGGGCTCGCCGGTGCTTAATGCAGTCTCATTAGTGCGGGAAAAAGACTCCGTTCACTGCTGCCGAGATGAAGTATAAGGTAAGAGAGTGACTTCTGCAGAAGCTTTCTCTGTGTGTGTGTCTGTGTGTCCCCCACTGTGACAACTCCTCTGCTGTGCCCCCAGAGGGGTTGTGAGATGGGTCCCGGTCGCCGGCTTGCCAGACAAGCAGGCAGGCAGAGATCCAGCCATTGATACCTACGCCGGGAGCTCGCAGCGCGCGGGATCCACCCCCGCTGCAAGTTCCCCGGCGTCGGTCTTGGTCTTGGCGCCGGCGTATGGCAGTCACTGCAGATCGGAGGGCGTCTGACTCCAAGAGGAGCGCGCCTGGGCTCAGGACTGCCGGCTCCGCGGGCCTGGCCTCCACTGCCCCCACCCCCGGAGCCGGAGTAAGACAGGAATCAGAAGTGCTGAGTCTCTCAGCCTGGCAATTTTCAAGCAGTTTTCATCCTTTGCATTAAAGCGTTCGCTTTGGGAAGCAGTTTGCCATATATACTTTTAGTGGAAAAAGTTAAAGTCTCCAGGTACTATTATACAGCTGATGATGGAAGATTTTGATACTCATAAAGGATGTTGGATTCAGAACCGAGTATATGCCATTTCTTGGAAACACTTTCATTGGCGTTTGAATGGACGGAGGGTCTGAAGGTTCCAGCCAGTTTATTGTCTCCGAAACTCAAAAGAGTGTCAGAACGCTCAGCAGCTTGTTTTCCCATGCATTTGTGTGTTTATTCCTGTCAAAAGGATTATAACTTATTTGGAATATACTATTTTGTCTAAGTTGCCTTCATCTAACCAGGCTAGCAGCTTCCAGAGACCCCTATTCAGAGCTGACTGCACGGAATTGAAGGTGAATTTTCCTTGGAGGATGAACACTTACTTTTGTTCTGGAATAGACACAGTCCTAGAGACGCAGGGTCGATCCCTGGGTTGGGAAGATCCCATGGCAGAGGAGCCTGGAGGGCTGCAGTCCAAGGGTCGCAAAGAGTCCCACAGGACTGAGAAAGAGACCGAGCATTATTGTTAAATTAGCACGTTCACACAAACATGCTGCTGTTGAAATGCGTTTTGGCAAGGTGTTTATGCTTGGGGATTGGCAATTTGAATTACCTGTCTGACCTGCAGGATTGTACCAGCTGAGAGCTACTTTGCCTTCTTTCTGAATCATCTAGCTTCTGGCTCATCCTTTTTTAAATGTGAGGTTGTAAATCCTCAGTCCTGGCTGATAGCCACTGGCTAACCTCTGTGATAAGCCTTTTATTCAAAAGCTATAAATCATGTTCAATAGCTCTAAATCTAACTGTTGAAAGTATCTATTGTGATGCATGAGTTATAGTTCTCCTTGAAAAGGTTAGAACACTCTGAAGGCAGGGGTATCAGTTATCACAACTATCAGCTTTCCATTTTCTGCCTCAATAGGAAAAATCAGAGGGATGGATAATCCTGAAGATTGTTAGTATTTTTGACGTTAGGATATAACCAGAGGCAGATCCTTCTACCTGGCAGGAAAGCTCTCATTCTTGAAATGGTTCACTGGTCTTTATGCAGTTTCTTTATTTAGAACAGTGGTAGGATATCACTGATGTTAAGTCCCCAGATATTATTTAGCCCTCAGTGAATCTTTGCCCTCCTCTTCCTACTGTAAATGCCTTTAGATTTGTAAAAAACCTTGGGGCAGGTTGGTAGGGGGGAAGAAAATGTGTTCTTGCATTTATTATTGGAAAGTATAAATGGCTGTTTTTAACATAGAGTACTGCGATCTGGAAAGTGACAAAAAGTCTAAAGTCACTTTTATTCAGTGACCTCATCATGTTTAGTTTTATTTTGTGGAAAGAAAACATCATGGCAGCTGATGATGTGAACTGTGGTTGGCATTCATGAGGAAACCCTGCCTCTCTGCTGGGTCTTCCCAGCGTCAAACACCCTGCCAAATGCTGTAAAGATGTGATTTTTTAGTAGCTTGTGGGTATCTTCACCAGCAAAACTTCTGACTTCCCCAACTAACCAAATGACAGATTGACACCTTGTGGTGACTGTAAAAGGAACCAATAGCTGAAGCAATCTACTTTCCCTTTCTTATAAAGCCTATTTTCTCTCTAGTTAATAATGGACTATTTCAGGAGAGGATTTTGTTATTTTAAGTAGAGGCCATGACACAAAGGTAGAAGAATGATAAATAACAGCTCTTAAGGCTCACCATGACAATACTGGATGGTCATATTTAGCTTTCCCAATTAACTCCATTAGGTAGTGTTAATGCTTTATATTCATTTTCAAATGTGGAAACTGGCTCAGAGAGGCTAGTTAATGTATCCCAAACCACACAGCTGGAAAGTAGCAGAGCTGGAATTTGAACCAAGGTGATCTGGATCCAGAACTTGTGACTTTAAATAACTATTAAAGAAAGAACTGTCTGTGACCTCCTAAAATGTCCTGTGTGACTGTTTTTTCTTCTGCGAAGCTCAAGACTCTATGCCATTCAAAGTATCCCTGCAGAATAGGTTCTTTTTTTTTTTTCAGACAGTGCCTCTACAAAGCAAAGTGAAATGAATGTCTGGCAGTTATTTCATTGAAGCCACTTAGGTAGTAAAACCAGATAATTATTAGATTGTAAAACCCTGGAGTTGGGAATTACCTTTCAGATACTCTGTTGCTCTAAAAAGTATAAATTTAGCTCAGTCAGACTTAAAAATGCTCACAGAGACTTATAATCCAGTCACTATAAGATTTTTTTTTTAACCAGATTATCTGGTTTGGCTACTTCAGGGATCATAACTAGAGAAGAACCAAGCCTCCACTCATTTTGAACTTACACATAGTTCGAAGTCAGCCAGCTATGTGTTTACAGTCATCTTGAGCACTGTGGAATGCAAGCTATTACAAGCTATTACTTTGGTGAATTTTTTGGGGGGTTAGCCTATATCGAGTCTATTTTGCTTGCATTGTATGTGTTTTTATTTGTTCATAAGAAGGGTGCAGTTAATCTCATATGCACTTAATGTTCTATTGTTCTTTAAAGGATGCCGTCTGGAGTTCTCTCATCAGTAATTTATTGGGGGCTTCACTTGTTAAGAATTTTCCCAAGCTCTTCTGAATATACACAGCATGTTCTGAAATACTGGAGGTGGGTGAGGGGGCTCTGCCTCCGTGGCCATGGCTTGCTCCCCCTCCCTCCTAGGGTCTGGGGGCGGGTTGTTGCCACTTTCTGCCAGGAGGGTAATTGAGAGGTGGATGCACAGCTGTGTTTGAGCAGAGGCCCCGCCCACTTTGTGCAGGCCCAGGCCTGGTAGGTGCCCCACAGGCCTGGCCTGTTTGATCTCTAATAGCTGAGCAGCTTCTGTGGCTTGGCCAAATTTCTGTATCCTGTGTGCCTACATTGAAACTCTAAATTATTTATCTAGTCTGCCATTCAGCAAAATCATTCTTGGATGTTTTGATTGAAGAAAATTACAGATGAAACTTAGAATACAAATAAGAAAACTACATTCTGAAGTCCAGATTCTTGGGTTCTGACTGCACGTGGGTAAGGTAGGTTAGGGAAAGCAGAAAGTGTGTAGTAAAGAAACGCTTTCAAGGGGACTTTGGAAATGTTTTTATTTTCTCAGAGTGGCTGGAGAAGATGTGATCAAGCGTCTTCCATTTAGTCAGCACGTTTACTTACAGTCGATATGTAATTCCTGATTCTTTCCTGGCTTTGTCATTTTGGTTTTAAATGTTTTATTCACTTCTAAATGGTGTGTTGCACATCCTGATCCCTGCCTCCTTTTTAAATCCCATGTGAGATTTCAAAGCAACGAAAGATGCTTTAAAAAAAATAACCGTTTTCTTATGTATTTCATTGATTGAGCAAGCCCATTTTCAGAGCTAAATGACTTAGCTACTTGGAGATCAAAGTCTTTATGGAAGTGAAGGTGTTCTCAGAGCACCAAGTCTGCAAGATGCACGTAACAAAGATTCCTTAAGCATCCCTTCTTTGCTGGAATATACATCAGTCCTCTTCTAAGAATTCATCAGTGGCTTCCTGTCTGCACCACCACACAGCCCCCCCTCGCCCCACTTCTAAAGAAACTTCCTCTCTACTTTTCAAGCCTCTTTGCCAATTCCCTCCCCTTTTGCGCCCTTATGACCTCATCGTCTCTCATTTTTTTCATTCAAGCATTCATTATACTTCTCCAGCACCAGACTTCTATCAGGCTGGCCTCCCCCCACCCACACAGACGTGTCACACTTAAACTGCTCCCTGTACCCCTGTCTTCCTCCTCTCTCCTGAGTCGCCTATGGAAAATCTTGGTCCCTTGCTGCTTCCATTCATTGGCTCCTGTCTCTTTGTGCCTGTGTGACTTGGTTCGTCTGTACTTGCTACAAGTCAGGTCTCCTCGTCCCTCCACTCTATACAACAATCAGAAGCCCACACCTTTGCCTCCTGTCATCACTACAATAGGCTTTCTATTTTTCACCTCTGCCCGACTGTGTTAGCACTGCCTTACTCATTAACCCTTTTCAATCAAATCACTATCTAAATGATACCTGGACCTCACCAAGGTTGCCCATGGGGGCTGTCCAGCTTTAAGTAAGTCCCACTCAATATGAGAGACTCACCCTTTATCTGTATGTAGAGGCAGATTGACAGGCAAGTCCTTGAATAAACCAGGATCTGCTGTGTGTTGTGACCTGGGCAGGGACTTGGTCTTTTGTGTTCTTGCAGTGGAGGCAAGGTAGAGCGTGAGATTTGGGGAAAGGCATTTTTGTTTCCTGTGACTCGATGCTCTGTAACCTTGGGCAAGTTAAGCGCTGTGAGCCTCAGCTTTCTTATCTGTAGGGTGGCTCAGCGGTAAAGAATCCGCCTCAAATGCAGGAGACTCAGGTTCAATCCCTGGGTCGGGAAGATCCCCTGGAGGAGGAAATGGCAACCCACTCCAGTCCTCTTGCCTGGGAAATCCCATGGACAGAGGAGCCTGGCGGGCCACAGTCCACAGGGTTGCAAAGAGTCAGACACGACTGAAGGAGTGAGCGCCCCCACCACCAGAGCAGGGTAAGTACGGCCTCGTGGATCGTTCCAAAGCCTGAGCGAGGTATTTCCCATGGTGAGCTATTTACCATGGCTCCACTGGAAATAGACAGTTCTAGCAGGCCCCAGCTCTCCTTACATAAGTAGATGCCCATTAGACGTTGAAAGGATAGTGTGGACTCAAAACTTGGATTATGTCAAAACCCTATTTACTATGTTAAGATAATCGAGTACTATTAAATATTCCATGGGCCTGGTTGTGTCTTGTAGAAATGCAAACGTCAGACATAGGGGTGTACCAACACACCTGTGTCCCCACTTGCTAATATATTAGTGCTTTGGTATCTTCATTGCTACTAATAAGATTTGATATTCCTGAAGTTATAGGCCCTTGCTTGTAGTAGGTACTCAACAAACATTGAATTGAATATTGGATTATCTGCAATACACAAATAGCTATTAAAAGAGTTTCTCCCATACGACCTATTGGAAAAAACATAGATTTTGTTTTAAATCCCACTTTTGTTGCTTTTTAACAGTATAATTTTAGGCAAGCCTCCATTTCCTCATTTATAAAATGGGAGTAATAATACCTGTCTCATTTGATAGTTGTAAGGATATAATATATGAAAATCATCCGTTTCTAGCACATAGTAGCCATTTAAAAACGGCAGCCATGGTATGACGCATTGATAAGATATATACAATATTCAGAATATGCTCATATATAGGTATATTGATAGACGCACTATGTAGGTTAAAATGTAAGAGAAAACCTTCCCTAGAAATGTTTTTCCATAATGAAAATATTACTGAAAAAAGGAGAAAACTCCTGACTAAAGAATCAAAGGTGGATTTGATACAGAAGGTGAGCAGGGCTCGGGGTAAACCACATCCCTTATCCCACTGCAGTCAAAGTGACAGAGGTGTAAAGTTAGAGGTGCTGATGATCTGTTTTTAGATCACTTTAGGCTTAGAAAGGAACCTAAACAAATTGGCTTGAAATCCCAGCCCCTGGTATGCCAGCCCTCCAGTAACATATAGACTTAATTACCAAGCCTTCTTGCCAAGATAAACAAAATGGGGCCACTGGAAAGAAAAACTCTCTTTTCAATTTAAAATGCAGAAAATAGCTACCAGTTACCTAGGCAATGGATGATTGCAAAGAACGTGGGCATGGAAAAGGGGTCCCCCTAAAAAAAAAAACAAACCCGTTTATACTTTGCCAACAACCCCACCTCCATCTTATTTACTTTGAACATTCCAGTTATCTCCTTGCAGGATTTCTTACTAATAAAGGAGGACTCCACACGCCTGGGGAACATTACAGTTCAATTCAGTCACTGAACCCAGTCGTGTTCGACTGTTTGTGACCCCATGGACTGCAGCATGCCAGACCTCCCTGTCACCAACTCCCACGGCTTGCTCAAACTCATGTCCATCGAGTTGGTGATGCCATTCAACCATCTCATCCTCTGTTGCCCCCTTCTCCTCCTGCCTTCAATCTTTCCCAGCATCAGGGTCTTTTGCAATGAATCAGTTCTTCACATCAGGTGGCCAAAGTATTGGAGTTTCAGCTTCAGCATCAGTCCTTCCAATGAATATTCAGGACTGATTTCCTTTAGGATGGACTGGCTGAATCTACTTGCAGTCCAAGGGACTCTCAAGAGTCTTCTCCAACACCACAGTTCAAAAGCATCAATTCTTTGGCTCTCAGCTTCCTCTGTAGTCCAACTCTCACATCTATACATGACTACTGGAAAAATAATAGCTTTGACTAGACGGACCTTTGTCGGCGAAGTAGCGTCTCTGCATTTTAATATGCTGCCTAGGTTGGTCACAGCTTTTCTTCCAAGGAGCAAGTGTCTTTTAATTTCATGGCTGCAGTCACCATCTGCAGTGATTTTGGAGCCCAAGAAAATGAAGTGTCATTCTTTCCGTTGTTTCCCCATCTATTTTCCATGAAATGATGGTACTGGATGCCATGATCTTAGGTTTTTGAATGTTGAGTTTTAAGCCAGCTTCTTCACTCTCATTCATTACAGCTTAGCTGAAAAAGACTGTCTTCCTGAGGAATCTTCATTTTAAGATAAATGGTTCGTTGGTAACCTTTTCCGCTCTACACTGGAAAGAGCAGTTCTTTCAAAAGGCAGATAGTGTGATCTAGGTGAATTGAGGCATGCACTTTGAGGAAGATGGAACAGACTACCCAGAAAATATAAGCAGTGATAGCATGTGACAGATTTTTCATGGTTGAGGTAGGGGGTGGGGGAGGGGCAGCTAATCATAGAGATAATATTAGGTTGGCCAAAAGTTCATTTGGGTTTTTCCATATATCTTCCAATATAATGAACTTTTGGGCCAACCCAGTAAAGCTCCCAGTGGGGTGTTTTTAAATACATATTCTTAGTCTCATCATGGAGTGGGATTCCCAGGTAGCTCAGTGGTAAAGAATTTGCCTGCCAATGCAGGAGACACAAGGGACCAGGGTTCGATCCCTGGGTCAGGAAGATCTCCAGGGGTAGGAAATGGCAATCTACTCCAGTATTCTTGCCTGGGAAATCCCATGCACAGAGGAGCCTGGTGGACTGTAGTCTATGGGGCCACAAAGAATCGGGAACGACTGAGCAACTGAGAACACACACACACATCATGCACCACTAAATTCCAGTTTATTCTTTTTTAAAACAAACAAAAAGACTAGTCCCCTCTCTCAGCCTCTTCCCCAGTTAATTTAGTACATGAATTGTGCTCAATGGTGTTTAGGTAGGTGGTTCATGATCCTTATTGAAAGGCTGGGTTTACTGATTTGAAGACATCTTATTTCTTTGTAGATCTTGGTATGTATGTTGCAGATGAGAATTCCTCCTGATGTTTCTAATATGTCAAGGTAATAGTTATAAGATGTTACCAAAATTGTTCCTTATGTGGAATGTTGATGTCTATACTTAGCAGAAGTAAAGATTGAGCAACCCTGAATACCTAAAAGTGCAAGCATAGCACAAAAATGCTTAATAGCATCTTTTGAATTTGAGTTTCATTCCTTTCTTTACTCTTAGTTGTGTGTGTTGGGGAGGGGGGATTATTTGTGAAACTCTTAAGTTGTGATCACCAAACGGCATATACGGTTAAGATTTGAACCAGATCTTTCTATTTAAGTAAAGCAATGTGTATTTAGACCGTATTTTTCCTTACTTGTTCTAGTTATGTGGAAACCCAGTGCTGTCTCTTGTATGAATTAGCTGTAGTCTCACTGAGTTGTGGTAGCCGGCGTGTTACCCGGAACTCAGAACCTCACGCCCACAGAAGATGGGGCTGACTCAGGCCTCAGGCTTCTCTGCTCCCAGGCTCTGCACTCTACTGAAAGAATGAGCTGGCCTTCCCTCTCTCAGCCCCTGAATAACCTTAACCAGCAGTCTGCGGAGGCAGGAAAGTGGGCTCCTAGGCTCTGCGGCCTCCTCCCAGGACGTGCCAGGGATCTGTCAGCGAGTCTGTTGTCACCGGCTTTTTGTTTGTTTGCTTGCTGTTGCTCGTCATTCGTGGTGTGACTTAGAGTCAGCAGGAAACGACTCAGAGGCCCAGTTCTGCTTCAGGGCCGTGGAAACAACACTGGCAGAGAACCATCTCCACGTCCCTTCTAGCGCTCCTCTGGGATAGAACTTCCGTGTTCTTCTCTGATTCTCCATCCTTTCCCGCTCAGAGCTGCCACGTGCAGTGAGCGCCGGGAAAGGGATGCTAAGGACACGGTTAGCCCAGGGGCGTCCATGGTGACCTTGGACGGCTCGACAGTCCCACAGAGGCCCAGATGCCCTTGGAATAGATCTCGATTCCTTGCCAATGAGAGAACATGTCCATTGACTAAACCCAAGATTCTTATCAGTACCTGTCTTTCTTTCTCCTGTATCCTAAATTCAACCAAGGCAGATCCATTAACAAGATAGATACATGGAGGGCTATCTTTTATTTTTAGTTTAAAATATATTTCCCTTCTGTGGGTACATATCCATGTTTCACAGACCCCAACATGGGACAGATGGTCTAACCCCGGGAAGGATATTTGAAACGGGGACCATCTTGGGGAGTTTATACATGGTCGTTCCGGACACTAAACACAAGCTGCTCCCAAGATCAATCGGCTGTCCAGGGCATTATCCCTTTTGCCTTAGGTCAGCTTTCTCTCTGACTTTTTCCAGCTTTTTATCAGAAAATTGCCTAGGGGCTTTTTTTTTTTCCTAAAATGGATTCTGGCACACTTTTCATAATTCACTTCTAAATAATATCTACAACATCACATTTTACTCTGGGAGGTGGTGAGGGACAGGGAAGCCTGGAGTGCTGCAGTCCATGGGGCCTTGAAGAGTCAACACGAGTTGGCAACTGAGCACACACACACTCACTTGTAAATAATAAGATGGTCCTTTTCTTTCTCCTTGCGGAAGTGAAGAAATGAAGGCAAGCCCTTTGAAATACGGACCATGCAGAGAACACCTGAGACCTCACGAAGCAGTGAGCGGGGCTGTGTTTCGATTGTTCTTGTTGAAACCTGGCGGGAAGGCTCTGCACTTCAGAGCCTGCGGCGTCTGCATCCAGCCTCCCGTCCCCCTCTTATTAAGATCTTAATTACAGACGCAGCTAACTTTGTTGCTGGAGGGAAAGAATTTAGCTTCTCTGAACAGTGTCTGTTTTTTGGTGTGGCAGGTGTAATCATGATGAGATCATTCTGGTTTGTTTTCTTTCCCTGGAGGAATTTTTTTTTTTTTTTTGAGGGGGAGGAGTACAGTTCTTAAGACGCAATTTCATGAGCTCATAATAGTGCAGTAATCATAACTGTGCTTTGATTTTATAGAGACCCTTTCTTCTGAAGAAGTCAGAGTGTTTTGCATATATAATTTCATGACTCCTTGTGATGTTATTATAAAGAACGTGTTCATTATCTCCGTTTTGCAAGTGGGGAAACAGAGGCACAAAAGGCAGTGATTCATTGTCATTAGTCTGACAAGATGAGGACCGAGATTAGACTCTATCGATTTAGTGATGTCGCGTGCATCCTTCTTTGCGGGTTTCCCCACGGCAGCCCCACTGACATTTAGGGCTGGATGATTCTTTCTTGTGGGGACCATCCTGTGCATTGCAGCGCCCTTGGCCTCTGCCCACTAGCTACCAGTGACATCCACACATGTGCACACACAGTGCGATGACAAAAAATGTCTGACCATGGCCAAGTATCACCTGGGGAACAAAATTCCCCGCTAGTGAAAAATCACTGCTATAATCTCCCCTACTTCCTTCTGCTTAAAAATAATTGCCTCCATGGTTTTAGGTGATAGAAACACAACAATACAACCATAAAACGGTTTGCCATCATTTTATCATGACTGAAGCTGGGCTTCATGTAACAGTTTGTAACTAAAAGGAAGCTTCGTTTTACATGCTTAGCCCCAGTTTGTTCAAGAGGATTCCACAAGGTACTAAGGAGCATGGGGCCCCATTAGGTCACGTGTAAAACCATCAGACCATCTCTAAGGCCAGTCAAGCTCTCTGAAGTCTTCTGTTGGCTTCATTTTCCTAACAATCTTCCTATTATAGATACAATATGTAACATAAAAATGCATACAATAGCTTTCTTCCAGGCCCAGTTCTAAATGCATGCTTCATGAATAATGGACTTTGCAGAAAACTATTTTATTCTCATAAACCAGTGCATCCTTTATACACGTAGGTGCTTGTCTGTGTCCCCAGCCACTGAACAGCTTTGTCAGTTTCATTTGGAGGTCTTCTTTGCCTTCATTTGCTCCTGCCATCTCTCTTTTCTCTTCTAACTGAGAAGCTAAGATTAGCTTCTCAGCATCTAAAGACTCTTTCTTGAGGCAATTCTGCAAATGCAGTGCTGACAGTATGTGATTGTATATACCCGCTCAGCCAAGTATACAAATCCATTTTTTTTTAAACTCTTTGAGGACTTCAGAAATTAAGTAGGATAATAACAATCAGGCACCAAACCTAAGTCAGGAGTCATCTAAGAGTTCCAGTGAGGGGTGCCACCCAAGGTACATCAGCTGTGTTCTGGCTGGGAGGCAAAGATGCTAGCATGTGTACATATAGGCATTCATGGGTTTAGATATAACTTCATACCTTGAGGATTGCATACCTTGATGCAGGAAGATAAGATAGATGGGCAGGTGAAAATAGGAAGATCTTTCCCTTCTTTCAAATATGTTTTATTAGATGTTACAACTTGTGTGTTTTGACTGTTGGGAAATAATATTGTTGGGGGGAATTATATTGTAATATTTGTGGACTAGAGTCTCCTACTCCTTTATGACTTAATTCGCATTTCACTTCCCCAAGTACCTGAGTGTTAGAGGGATTTGTCTAGACAGGCAAATAGAAGTCATTCGGTGCCAACACTGTAATGTTGGCTGAAATCCAGTTGGTTGTTTTGCTGTTAATAAAACCTATCTTTTGGGTGAGTGGGTGTCAGGCCGTCATCATTATATGGCGCCTGTCAGATTTATCTAGGGACAGACCCTGAAAAGCATTTGTTCCTTCCCCGTGGTTTTGATCCTTTGCTAATACACTATGCTTAAATCTATGAAAACCAGGCAACCTGGGACAAATGCTTACAGATTCTGAGGCTTAATAGCAACGGTACTCAATTCTTAGATGGAGAAGGTTCTCAGGAAGCACACCCTAGTCCAGCAGGAAAAACATCCGAGATTAAGAGGGGAACCAGATCTGCTAGATCTGCTCTGCTGCTTATCTGATGGGAGACCCTCTGGGCTGTAAAACAAGAAGCTTGGGCTAGAATGATCTCTGGGATCCCTTCTTAGTCTAAAATTCTAGCCTAGTGGGTCTGGTCAAGCCATGGGTGACTGCTGGTTCTGAATACCTACAGAAACCAAGGTGTTCTCCCACCTTCTTTCAGACTCTCAGGAGCTGCCCAAGAAAAACCCCCAAACCACAAAAGAGCAGAGAATTGAGCTCTTAAAGGCACATGCATGTCATCAGACTTGTGAGCAGCAGCTGATTTATTTTTCTCAATTAATGTCAGCAATCAAATCTATCTTCCACAGCCAGCCAAGACGTAATAGAAGTTGGCTGTGAAGTCACACACTTACTTGCACACACACACCCACACCACCTGACAACCGTTTGTCATTTTTCTTATTTGAAGCAGAGGGTTTGCTCCCAGCCACCATTGGTTTCTTGGTAAACAGGTCCCAGCATGTGGATATTTCTGTCCTGCATCGACCTCAAAAATCAGGGGTAAATATATAGCATTCGTTCTAGGGCAGGACGAAAGCCAGCACTTGAAGAAACACTGCTTTAATCTCAACTATGCTCTCCATATCATGTTACAAAATCTAGTTAACAGAGAAAATTTTTCTGACATCCAGATACCCAAATTTGTTGGGATTTCCCTGGTGGCACAGTGGATAAGAATCCGCCCACCAATGCAGAGAACACAGATTCGATCCCTGGTCTGGGAAGATTCCACAGGCCTCAGAACAACTAAGCCTGAGAGCTGCAACTCCTGAGCCCGCATGCTGCAGCTACTGAAGTCCATGCGCCTAGAACCCGTGCCCCGAAACTAAAGAAGCCCCCGCAATGAGAAGTCCCAGTGCGGCAACCAAGGGTAGCCCCTGCTCTCTGCAACCAGAGAAAGCCTGTGTGCAGCACCAAAGACCCAGGGCAGCCAAAAATTAATAAATTAATTAAAAATACCCAGGTTTGCAGTGAGCGTCAGATCTGTCTTCTCACTGGCTCCCAAGAACTAATGCCCCTCTGGTCTGTGAACCACAAAGTCATGCTGGGTTCGGAACCATCCCTCACCAAACTGGAGCAGGCCAACGTGGAAGGGACCAAACCTGGGCACCTCCTGGGCCACCATGCCCGGGGCGCAGCCGCACTGTGCGTGTCAGGGTCACTGCAGGTCAAAGAGCACTTTTGGGAGACGAGTGCCCAAGGCCACGATTTTTTAAAGCATCTTCCGTTCAGGAATGAACATCTTAGAGGATGTGAGAACTTGGGGCCAAGTAGATGACATGAATATTCAGAGAGAGTCCAAGACACTGGTGTGGGCTTTGTGACCATCATAGGGGTTCAGAAGCACTTTCCAGGATATGTAAATTATTGACTGAAATTCAGTCCCGGTGCAGAGGGACCTTTGGTGGACCCTCTCCCCAGAGGTCAGGAAACACGACTAGGAACTAGTATTCCTAGACACCTCGTGGGATGTCACGCTGCCCTTCTGCGGCTGGTTCAGGGCACCTAATGAAAAGTCCGTCAGGTCGCAATGGAAAAATATTGCTGAGAAGAAAACCTTAGATGCGCTCTGCATCATATCTTCTGACTCCTAAACCTGAAAGCCTTATATCTACTACTTAATCTCCAGAGGATCCAGCTCTTTAAAAAATTCAACATTCCAGATGTCATCTGATGAAAGAATCCAGGTCTAAAACCAGGTATTCCAAGAATCAAAACTCCAGACACTCGCAAGATATCCAGGGTTTTGGACCGTGACTGTGTCCTTCTTTGGGGAAATCTCACATCCCACTATATCCTAAAGATGAGAGCAGGAGGAAGCCAAAGTGGTTTGATGGCCCTCAGACTGGAGCTGATTTTTTTTTTAACTGAAGTAGAGTTGATTTACAATACTATGTTAGGTTTCAGCTCTAGAGCAAAGTGATTTGGGGATATATATATATATATATATATATATATATATATATGCTTACGTGCGTGCTAATTTGCTTCAGTTGTGTCCGACTCTTTGCAACCCTATGGACTGTAGCCTGCCAGGCTCCTCAGTCCATGGAACTCTCCAGGCATGGATACTGGAGTGGGTTGCCATTCCCTCCTCCAGGGGATCTTCCCAACCCAGGGGTCTAGCCAGCATCTCTTGAGTCTCCTGCTGGCAGAAGAGTTCTTTACCACTAGCACCACCTGGGAAGCTGTATATGTACATGCGATCATACAGGGCTTCCCTGGGGGCTCAGATGGTAAAGAATCTGCCTGCAATGCAGGAGACCTAGGTTGGATCCCTGGGTCAGGAAGATCCCCTGGAGAATGGAATGGCTACCCACTCCAGTATTCTTGCCTGGAGAATCCCCATGGACACACACACACATAGGTGTGTGTATCTGTATTCTTTTTAAAATTCTTTTCCATTATAGGTTATTACAAGACACCATATTCAGAATCTCGTAATAAACTCTAGTGGAAAAGACCTAAGCTGATTTTTGTCGGCAGACATAAAGACACCGGATCCTCTCGCTTTTCTCCCGTGTGTCCCGGGACTGACCTCGCTCACGCTCACCCGCCAGCTACTTCCTTGGGGACTGATTTCCTTGACCATGGCCGTTTCCTCCTTTGCTCTGTGTGCGTCCCTGCCGGAGTCCAGGGCTAAAGTTTTGGGGGGGTGGGGTGGGCACAGGAAAGTCACGTTGTTGAGAATGTGGCGGCCCTGAGGCCTTGGCAGGAGATCCTGCATGGTAAATATAGAACAAAGTCAATAATAAGAGGAAGCTGGGCCATTGATGATGCTATCCGTCCAGGCGGGGTCAGGGGAGGAAAGGCAGGATGACACACCAGCCATTGTGTCTCACTTCTCAGAGAACGGCATAGATGGTCATGGAAAATACAAGTCACACGTCTCCGTATTTGGAAGCGCAGATCATTTCCCTGGCAGTAGGAGTAATACGCTCTCTTGACGTTTTGGTAGCAGGGCAGGCAAGAGAGGGTATGGAAACGACCGTGTGGTCCGGAGCTCCGGGTGCTTGCTGTAACGCTGCAGGGCATTTTCCTCCCAGTCCTCAGGCGCAGCCTGGGAACCCAGGGATCGCAGAAGCCAAGCGTTCTGGCAAAGCATGAATGGTGCTCAGTCACCTACCGCCAGACGCAGGTTGCTGCGCTGAAGGGAGAGAAAGGCTCTCACAGAGACCATTGTATTTAACCAGATGGGGATGGCCGGCTCCTCTTGGCCTTCCTGTTTGCTCAGAGGCTGTGCAGTAGACGCAGGCTCCCCATCCTGTTTTAAGAGGGCGGGGCGGGTGCTTTCCTGCTGGCTGCCTCCCACGTTCTCTGGCCTTGAGGCTTAGTGACTTGGACGCACCATTTATCTTTCTGGTCCTGTTAGTTCATCTCCTCACGTCCATTTGAAAATCTCAACCGCATACCTCGCAGGCATCTCTAGAAAATCATTTCACCCTCTCTGTAGAGAACCAGAATCAGAGTCCAGAATCCATTTCAAGTTAACAAACACAATAAGTGTGTATTCTGCTTCAGACATTGGTTCTGAAAGTGCCCAAGGAAGAACAGCCTCCCTGAACTTAAGGAGTTCTCGGTCTTGAATGAGATAGTCCAAGTCCGTTGTTCAGTCACTAACTCGTGTCTGACTCTTTGTGACCCCGTGGACTGCAGCAGGCCAGGCTGCCCTGTCCTCCGTTATCTCCTGGAGTTTGCTCAAGCTCACGTCCATTGAGTCGGTGATGCCATCCAACCATCTCATCCTCTGTCGTCCCCTTCTCCTCCTGCCCTCAATCTTTCCCACCGTCAGGGTCTTTTCCAATGACTTGGCTCTTTGAATCAGGTGGCCAAAGTATTGGAGCTTCAGCTGCAGCATCAGTCCTTCCAGTGAGTATTCAGGGTTGGTTTCCTTTAGGATTGACTGGTTTGATCTCAAGACATGCTATCACCAAGAATTAGAAAGGGAAACAGTGAGATAGACTTTGGGAAGAGAACTCTTCTGGTGCTGCGGAAGATGGGTTTGGAGCTGGGAAGAAGCTGAATGCAGGAAAACCAGTTGGGAAGCAGTTGCCTTACCTGCCCTCTCCTCCCCTCCCACCAAAAGAAAAGTCGCTGGGGGCCTGAGTGGGGAGCGGCAGTGAGGAGGATGAGCAGGTCCCAGCTGATTGGGGTTCAGGTTGTGGAGTGACTCAGCAAACCTATGAGGCTCCAGTCTAGGGCAACTGTGTGCCTGCTGTTCACTGAGAGACACCAGGAGAAGGGCGGTTTGCACTTGGGTCAAAGGTGGGGATACTCACTAGACGATGGGAAGTGTGGGACTGGAGAGCAGAGGGAATATCGAGGCTGGAGCTGCAGGTCTGAGTGTCACCTGTGTGTTTAGATGCCATCAGCATGAATGAGATGTCCTGTAGAGAGCAAGCTCAGAAAGGAGAGAGATCCTTTTGGAACATGACCACTGAAAGGATGGGGTGGGGGTGGGGGGGTGCGGAAATAGGGACTTGCCTGGTGGTCGAGGGGTAAGGCTCTGCACTTCCTCTGCCCAGGGTGCAGGTTCGATCCCTGGTCAGGGAACTAAGATCCTGCATGCCATGCTGCTAAATAAATTTATGTGGCTAAATAAATTATAATAAACCTTAAAAAAATTTTTCTTAAATGGCCTGTGGAGGAGGAGGAAAATGACTGGTTTTGAGCTCAAGGAAAGAAGGAGAACCAGGATGGGGAGCATAGACGCCCAGGACAGTTTCAAGGAAGACCAGGGTGGGGTCAACGCCGCAGGCAGAGACGATTAGAGTCCCTCAAGTAGGATTTATGATTCTAAATGCAGATTTCCCATCCTAATTAGAACCACAGCTTTTGTAGCGCATGCCTCTGACTTTATTAAATACCATCCTACTTCTCATGCTGGAGACAAGAGGCCCGAGTTCTTAGCTCAGCTCTATGACCGTCTTGCCAGGTGACTTGGCAAATCATTAACTTCTGGGGCCTCATTTTTCTCATTTGTAAAGTGAACGAGTTGGACTGTAACTGTTTGATGTTCTTCTGGCTTTTGAGTCCTGTGCCCTGACTGTGTTGGTGCTTTGCCAAGCTCTAGCCACGTTTCTGACTGCCAGGCTCTGAAGGCTAACCATCCAGCTGGATATAGAATTACATAGCTCTCTTATCTTTCCTTGATGTGTTTCTGTGTTGACCTTTCCTGCCCTGGAGATAACTATCCCAGGGAGAGTGGGCGAAGCAGTAGGTCTTGACCAGGCAAAGTGCCTTGCCTGGGTTTTTGTGAGATACGCTGATAATCACCTTCTAACTTTGTGGCCTTAAGGAACCACCAAGAGGTCCCTCCACCTTGTCCTCGCCAGGGAAATTAACTCTTCACCTGCCTGTTTGTGAGTTGCCTGTGCACTTTTGAATGGGATGGTTCCTGTTCTGGTTGAAGTTAATTTTGCTATTATCTTCTTATCAAATTCTTGCCTCAGTATATCAAGTGTTTTCAAAAGTCAAGCTTCCTCTTTGCCCATGTTTTTCCACATTTGCTGATGGGTGGTACTCTTTTGGAACCTCATAAAATTTTTCCAGAAATACCATTGTTTAGTCACTAAGTCGTGTCTGACTCTTTGAGACCCCATGGACTGTAACCCACCAGACTCTTCTGTCCGTGAGGTTTTTCCAGGCAAGAATGCTGGAGTGGGTTACCATTTCCTTCTCCAAGGGATCTTCCTGACCCAGGGATTGAACCCATGTCTCCTGCATTGGCAGGCAGATTCTTTACCACTGGGTCACCTGGGAAACTTTTATTATTATTATTTTACTTTGTCTCAGAAGGTCTGTTGAATCAACCAGTGATTTCACTTTTGTTGTTCGTAGGCAAACACTCAACAAGAGGTTGCAGTGACCGGAACTCATGCTTAATTCAGAGAAATACTGCTTCAAGATACAATTCTCTTGAAGTGTAATTGTCAGCAAGAGAAACATCAGATGTACAAAGAAGTATATATAATACCATCATTAGCCTGAGACCAACCCTTGATTGTGAACTGAGCTGGTGACCTGCTAGAGAGCTTACCATCCAAGCACCATCAGCACCTTAAACAGTCACCATCGCTTCCCAAGTCTCCCACGGTGTTCAAGTACTTGACTTGAGTGAACTCACTTAATCCTCACTGCAAATCCATGACATGGGGATGTTATCCTCATTCTCATTTTACAGATGAGGAAGTTCAGGTGCAAAGGTCGGGGGAGTAATCTGCCCAAGTCACACAGCCAGGACCCCAAGCCCCAAGAATTGACTTATTCCCTAGACATGACAAAAAGAATCACTGTCTTCAGAGCTTTACTGCAAAATGGAATGGAGCCCAGTTTGGAGGACAATATGAAGTAGAGCTAAGGTGGCCTAGAGTCCTGGAAGGAGAACTGGGCCAAGAGACCACAGTTCTGTTCCCATCTCTGACCACCGATGTGTGGCCTTGCGCAGATGATAAACTGTCCCCTTCCCCCAGAAGTGTTTCCTCATCTGTGGAACAGGGAGGCCGGGCCCAGGTGTCCTCTGAAAGAGCTGTAACCCCCTGTGTGGGAGACTGCTAGCTCCCTATAGCTTGTGCAGATATTAAATAATTTATTCCCATTTGGCCAAGGCTGAGAATAACTCTCAGCATGTGAGGCAGCAGGCTGGCAGTGGGTGCCTCTCTAGCAGCCTCACTGAACTCCCTGAATCCCAGTCTCTGTGGGCACGGGGCAGGAGCTAGTCAGAAGACAGCCACGGTGCATCCACAAGTGGCTGCCTGGGTTTTCCACAAGAAGCGGCTCTGGCGGCCTGTCTAGAAACCTTAGCATGCTGCTTAGCTGGTGGTGGTGGAGGGTCACAGGGACAGGAGACAAAGGGCATCTAGAATAGCTTTCATGCAGGGATTTCTATCCGCCTCAGGCTGGTTGTGGTCAATGGCCCCACTTCAGTGCCTCTCAGAGCTCCGCAGCCATGACCCAGCTCCAGATGCCTGGACCTCATGTATGCTGATGAGGCTTGCAGACTTTCACCCTTCTGGTGTTCTCTATTTTTGTTTTTAATTTTTGGCCACAAGCAACATAGGGGACCTTAGTTGCCCAGTCAGAGGTCAAAACCAGGTCCCCTGCATTGAAAGGCAGAGTCTTATCCACTGGACCACTGGGGAAGTCCCTGTCTCTTTCTTTTCTTTCCCTTCTGGGTCACCAGTATCAAGCTCTGGACCCTCAACTCCCGTAGATCTGGTACCAACCCTGTCACTCCTGATGTCAGGAGGCCTTAGGGCCTCCTTGCCAGCCATTCCCAGTCCTTGAATGGGCCCCGGAGAAGGGGACAGAGTCCAGAGTGGTCAGCTGTCTTCCTGTTCTGTCACCACAGGACAGTTTTGGTGGAGTCATGTATGGATGTGAGAGTTGGACTATAAAGAAAGCAGAGCGCCAAAGAATTGATGCTTTTGAACTGTGGTGTTAGAGAAGACTCTTGAGAGTCCCTTGGACTGCAAGGAGATCCAACCAGTCCATCCTAAAGGAAATCAGTCCTGAATATTCATTGGAAGAACTGATGTTGAAGCTTTGGCTACCTGATGCAAAGAGATGACTCACTGGAAAAGACCCTGATGCTGGGAAAGATTGAAGTCCAGAGGAGAAGGGGATGACAGAGGATGAGATGGTTGGATGCCATCACCAACTCAATAGACATGAGTTTGGGTAAACTCCAGGAGTTGGTGATGGACAGGGAGGCCTGGCGTGCTGTGGTCCATGGGGTCACAAAGAGTCAGACACGACTAAGCGACTGTACTGAACTGAACTGACTGAATTTCCTTCCCATCATTTAGGTACAGAGAAAAAGAGTCTTGTCTTCTTCAACTCAATGAATTTTCCTTCAAGGACAGATCACCCACAAGATGGGAGAAGAGAAACATAAGAGATTTTAGGATTAGGACTCATCCTTAAATGGTTATGGTGCTGCGTGTTTTTATTTTTATGTATGTGGACTTTTGTTAGAAGAAACCCAAGTCTTCCTAGAATATAAATACCAAGTACAACTTTCACCTGGAACACAAACCCCTCAGCATCCTTTAACTTCCCTTTTCTGCTCGCCTGTCTATATCATAGACTTCCTGGATCCGAAAACTGTCAAGAACAAGGACCTCAGTCTTACTCTTAAAAAGAGCATCACCAGGCTTCCTGGGTGCTGAGTTCCAGGGCTTCATCTCCTTTCCTCAGGTTAAGCGTTGCACTGTGCTCATAGGAGCTTGCTTAACAGAGTAAAAGTAGGAACGTCCCCAACCACTGAGCAGGGGACAGACCCCTCACATCGCACAGCCCACGGCACGGGACCTGTGGTTATGGGGCATAGTACAAGGGGAGATGGTGAGTGCGTGTCAGTGATGAAGGGCTGAAAAGCAGGAGGCTGAAAGATCAAATCCACATTTTTAGAGAAGAAAACAGGGGGGCAGAAGTCCAAACAGCAACAGCCCCAAATTCCACGGGTGTGTTGTCAGAGCACACTCCATCCAATCGGCAGTCTGATCGTCATCAGCTGATCCACAGCTGATCATCATCACCCCAACATCGAGGGCATCCTGACTATCTAGTGAAGCCCTGAAGAGACCACTTTGAGTTTTACGATGGCTGGAGATGAATTTGCAACGTTCCCGGGCTCTGTGTGTGCTGGGAAGGAGCTGGCATCGGGGTGGGGAAGGCTACCCTCGTGCCTCGAGACGTGACTGATGCCAAGAAATGAAATCGCTGAGCCTTTGAAAGGCTTCCAAGAACGTCGGCATGTACTGCCTACCCGCTCCCCGCCGAATGCCTACTTTGGCTGTCTGCTGAGTACTGAAAGTGCCAGACGGGCCTTCATACAAAGAGAGAAAGTGTCTGGGGCCCATGAAAGGGGAAGGCAGAGCCTTTCCGATGTGAATGGTGAGATTCAAGAAGGAGGAAATAAAGTGGCGGGGTGAGGAGGGGCCCTCAGGAAAGGTGGGAATAAAACACCAGAGGGGACGGGGTGGCCGCTACCTGCCCACATGGGGTAACCTCTTTGGAGCTCCACACGCTCAGGTCTGGAGGTGTGGGCCACTGTCACGCTGCACTCTGCACGGGATTATCATGGAAACATCCCCCGCTTGTAGATTCTCCTTGTATCCAAGGGCCTCTTGATCAACTGAGAGTAAGAATTGTTAAGGCCTGCCAAGGCAGAGATCAGTGTACTTCTGTTTCCATTTTAACACTGGATATAAACACCATTTGTGCTGTTTGTCTGGGGGGACTTTCTCTGACTCTCTTTACCTCTGATATACTTTAAAAAAAAAAATCTGTTGTCGTCCATTTGAATATCTTGGAATATATTTTTCTTCCTTCGGCTGGGTTGAAGCACGGAGGAAAAATGCTTTGGGGAGAGAACCGCTCTCCTGCTTCTTCACCGAGCTCCTCGTAACTCCCCTGGCACAGCCTCTGCTGCTGGGACGCAGCGCCCAGTGGTGTTCCGAGCTTTTCCGAGGAGGCGGTCTGATGTCATTGGTGGCAGACACAGTACGTATATGGATCTGTCTTTTGTCTGCACCATCTGTTTTTCTCCTTACAGCCTATTGTTCGGATCCTCCTCTTTCCAGGAAGTGTGCCTCTCCATAAGAGCATGGGCTTAGTTGTTTCAGGGACTCAGCTCATCTGCTAACCTGCGTTCCCCCTCTCTTCTTTCCTGCCTAGAATCTTATGGCCCGAGCCTTGTACGACAATGTCCCGGAGTGTGCCGAGGAGCTGGCTTTCCGCAAGGGAGACATCCTGACTGTCATCGAGCAGAACACGGGGGGACTGGAGGGATGGTGGCTGTGCTCCTTACACGGCAGGCAGGGCATTGTCCCCGGCAACCGTGTGAAGCTTCTGATTGGCCCCGTGCAGGAGACCTCCTCCAATCAGGACCTGCCCACGTCGGGACTGGGGCCGCCACCCTTTGGCCAACAGAAGCTCTATCAAATACCAAACCCACAGGGCGCCCCTCGAGACAGCATCTACCAAGTGCCACCATCCTACCAAAATCAGGGAATTTACCAAGTCCCCACTGGCCATGGGACCCAGGAACAAGATGTGTATCAGGTGCCACCTTCAGGGCAGAGAGGCGCTGGGGGCGCTAACGGTCCCCACCTAAGTAAAAAGGTGAGTGAACAACAGCTGGATTTCTGTTCTTATTTAATTTTTTGCATTGCAGTCAAAGTGTGTGTGTGTGTGTGTGCTCCTAAAATAAGAACTTGGAGCTTCCAAGAAGCCCGTTGAAGAAGTAAATCTTCCAAGAAGTAAGAATATCTGAATACTCTAGCTTGCACATTTTTTTGAGGTGGGGGGGCATCATTTTTCCATTCATTGGTCAGTAAAACCTTCTTGAACACCCACCCCATGCCAAGTACTGTTGATCCACAGCCCTTACGAGTTCCTGAGTTGTGCCAGGTTATACCACATCGTCAAGTGTTTCCATCTTTCTGATAGACCTGCTTTTACACGTGGGCTCTGCACTCCACAGTTTCCAGTCTTTTCTCTTTCTCCCTTGAGTGGTACAAGGCACCATACTTTGCATGAGCACAGTGAGGCAGCAAGGACTCTCCTTTCACTAAGAGCTGAATCATGACCCCACCGGCCATGACGCCACACGCCTGGCTGCGCAAAGAGCCCATGATAAGTGGAGGCCGCAAGGAAGGGGGAGGGGGTGATGCCAACCACCGCGTTCTGGAGAGCTGTCAGCCTCAAGGTCGACTCACTTAACACATAGACTGGTGAATTCAGAGAAGAGCCAGCCTCTTGTCCTTCGAGTAATTCCTGTAATGATGCCTGAGGCTGTGGGTGAAAATAGTGGAGCTAGGGTGTTTAGGAAGGTATCATACTAAAAAAAAAAAAAAAAAAGTGAGGGGACTTCCCTGGTGGTCCAATGGTTAAGGCTTCGCCTTCCAATGCAAGGGGTGCATGCAGGTTCTGTCCCTGGTCAGGGAACTAAGATTCCACATGCCTCTCAGACAAGAAAAAACAAACAAACAAACAAACATAAAACAGAAGCAAGATTCAAAGAAGACTTTAAAAATGGTCTACATCAAAAAATCTTTAAAAAAAAAAATGAAGGATCTCTTCAGCACTCTGTAATTCCAAATGCTGTAAGAATTTGAGATAAGCAGACAATCTAATGAATTTTAAGCATCTAGCATATTTTCGATGCTTGTGAAACAGTGAGGAATCCAAGAGTGAATGAGGCCTCCACAATACTTACACTGTAGCGAGAGACATCAGCAAACACCAAATATCAGGTGGGGAAACAGCTGTGAAGAAAGTGATGGCCTTGAACGTGTGTGTGTGTGTGTGTGTGTGTGTGTGTGTGTGTGTGTGTGGAGGTGGGTGGGGGTAGGAGCCAGCTGGAAGATGAACCAACCGTCTGTGCACATTACAAGGGAGGGCGTTTCTGTTTGGTTTACTGGCAAATTCCGAGGATCTGCAGTGGGTCCTGTGAGGTCTGGTTTTAAGAAGGGGCTCATCTAACAGAATGAGAAAAGATCACTGAGTCATGAATGAAAGGATCCAGCCAGACACCAGAAAGAGCTTGTTGACGCGGAGAATGTGATAAATACACATGCCCTGCCTTGCAAAACCCAATACAAGAGTCTGAGTTTATAATCCCAGGTAGATAATGGAATATCTATTTGCATGATAATGGAATCCTCTGTTGGAAAAAAAAAAAAAGTAGGGGATTTACCGTTGGAATCTTTTAAATTACAAAGCCACGAATGTATTTTCAAGTCACCTTTTATACGAAATGTGTGTTTTACAAAATGCTGCTCAAGAGCACAGATGTTGCACAAGCTGGTGTGGGAGCCTCAAGAAGTGAACAGTTTTCCAACTTGTGTTGTCCAGGATGACGATCCCAGTCAAGGGGTCTTGGATGGCGCCTGTGATATTTCATAGTCCTTCTTATCCCAGGGATTTTAGATTCAAAGGGAGAGTCAAGCCAGGCCTGTATCGCCTGGAGATAGGGGAGAAAAAGAATGCTTGAGAGGTGTTAACTATAAATAAATAACTTCTCTCATTCTTGGTCCTGGCTGTTGGCATCTTAAAAATAGCCCTCCCTCATCGGAGCTGGTGTGAGGCAGGTGGGGGTGATGTGGCAGGACAGGAAATGCTTGGCTGAAAGGTGGTGGGGTCTGAGCTTCCATCATAGTTTATTTTGGCAGGAAGGTGACATGTTTTCATTTTCAGACTTAAACCTTTTTCGTCCTAAGCCTGAAAAGTCTGAAACTTCAGACTTCTTCCCATTTTGTTAGCCGTAACTATTCCGCAGTTTGACTCCCGAGCCCTCCATCCACTTAAAGGGGAGAGACTTTGACACACCTTCCCTTGGGTGGAGGTCGGAGTGCTGAGGTTACCCTCAGGCACTTGTTTTTGTTTTTTAACTAAAATCAGTGAAAGGTTTTATGCTCAAGCAAGAGGCAGGACTTCCTCCATAGGAGGAAGTCGAATTCTGGAAGGGCACTCACTCTGCCAGCCCTTCATGGAGGATGCTGCAGGCCTTGGGAAGGGTTTACGGAGCGCAGGGGCAGACAGACCCCCTAGGGTGGAGCTTGGAGCAGTCCAGGTCTGAGGCTGTTCACGTGGGGAGGCAGGAGGCATAGCCCGGGCTCTCCTCTGCCAAACACCCGGTGAGACCCCTGGCCTCACCTTGAGCCGTCTCAGTGCCCCTGGCTCTGGGCTGCCACCTCCATGCTGTCAGCCGGACCACTCGCTCATGCCCCACGGGAGTGGGCTCGTCCTCTTTCCCTTCCTCTCCCTCCCTCCACGCCTCCTGCTCTTTCTCTCTCGCGCCCCTTTTTTCTTCCCTCCTTTCTTCCTTCGTTGTAGTGGAGAGGGCTTGATTGCTAACAGGTCATTTTAATCTTCTGAGTACCAACAGCTGCTTTAAAAACTCCCATCGGGACTTCCCTGATGGTCCAGTGGTTAAGACTCTGCTTCCAGTGCAGGGAGCACGGGTTCAATCCCTGGTCAGGGAACTAAGGTCCCATATGCTGTGTAGATAGCCAGATGATAAAAATAAATCAAAGAATAATAAAGTAATTTTTTAAAAACTTCCATCAGCATTTCCCTCAGTTACAGAATCCTTGTCTGTGAGGGTCTGTTACTGTGTCGAGTTGAAAAGTAACTTTGTGATTGATTATTTAAGAGAATGAAACATGAAATACAGTTTTGCTTACACTCAGCTTTCTCACATTAAAGTCAGAAGATAATCTTTTGTGGAAAAATTTAAAAACACTGAATTAATTACTGACACATGAAGTAAAGAGGTATGATTTTTTTTTTCCGTAGCACACACACATTAACTCTTTCTTTAACTTATTTTGTTAAAAACATATATGCCCATCTGGTCTGAGCTTTGGCCACAGATTTTTCTTCAATTTTTAAAGCTAATAGAATAAAAGAAAAAAAAAAAAAAACTCATTCTCCCTTCAAATTTTCAGTGTGAGAAAGATACTGGCATACTTATATGCTACCCAGAAACTGATTAATAGTATCTTTGTCACTTTGGGATTTAGAAGAATAAAGCAAAAGTTATTTGTGTGCGTAAAAAAAAAGAAAAATCTCTGACTCAGGAGCTTCCCACTGGGTGAGAATCATACTGATGACTTCAGCCAAGGCCCCAAGAGTGTCTCTCGGTACACGGAAGTGTGTACCGAGACAAACCCCCTGCAAGAATTTTGTTCGTTTGTTTTGAGTTCTCATTGGGTGGTTCTGACTCAACTAAATAGCCCCAGACCCAGTTTTCTTTTTTAATTTCCCATCTGCAAAATGGTGGTAAACCCAGAACTGGCCATTCCTGGTGGCTTACGCACTAGTCCTTAAAATCTCTTAAAGGAGAGGAAAGAAAGGCAGTGGAATGTGGCTCTGAACCACTGAAGTGTAGTTCTAAAATCTGAAACCACTGAAGTATTTTTTAAAATTTACCTCTCAGCAAGGAAGAGAGGGAAGGTGAGTTGAAATGCAGGTTCCCAGGCCCTGGGGAAGCTGGGGATTTTAGGAAGCTCCTGGTATAGCTGGGGAAGGTGGTCCAGGATGGCACGTGGAGATGAGCTGTGACAGGGCTATGAAGGAGGCTGGAGGTGTTCCAACCTGTGATTCGGGACTTTCCACAGTTAAAAGATTCCCTTGACGCTGCTACAGCCTGTGGGCTTCGGAAGTTTTATCCACATATTTTCTACTAATGAATCACTCAGGAAAAAAAAAAAAAAAGAGTGAATTCTGCCTCATATCAATTCAACCTTACTCTCCGGGAAACTCCAGCCCCCACCCCGCTTCCTGCATCCCATCCACAGAAAATGACATTCGTCACTTATTAAATCAGTGGTTAGAGAAACAGAAAATCATATCATCCCCACCCTTTCCTGAAAGAAGACAGCATGAGCATTGTGAGAAGAGCCTGGGCTCTGGGCGGAGGTCAACTCCTGGTTCTCTTTCTTTGTAGCTGTAAATCTCTTGACAAGTGATCGAACTTCTTTAGACTTTAGTTTTCTCATCTGTCAAATGGGAAGAATCATAAGGACCTCCTAGGGTTGCTGTGAGAATTAAATGATACACAGTATGAAAAGGACCAGGACCACAGTGATTTGCAGAGGAGGGCCTTAAAAAATTAGTGCCTCCCCATTGTGTTTTTCTGTCCTTTCTCAGAGTTTATTTTGAGCTGATCATCTCTGTTTTATACTCTGCACTGAATATGCAAATGCTTTATTGCTAGTGTATATGCTGTTCCCGTGACTGTGTGGCTCTTTCTTTGGTTCTCCAGAAATTTTGCACAGAGTGGAAAGAACTCCCCAAATTATCTGGAAACCATCCACACTGACACCTTGACTTAATTTCATTGGTCTCTTTCACTCTGAGTTTTGTGTGCAGGGCCGCTATATCCATTAGGCACTGTGGGCAGAATGCCCAGTGTCTACGAGAACCTTGGAGCACTGAATAAAAAACGTTGGCTCCAAAATACAAAAACTGCAAAACAGAAATTTATAGAAATTAGTAAACATTTAGACAAATGTCCCGGAAGCAACACAATGTCAACCTCATTGTTACATTTAGATGTCATAACTATTTCACTATATGTGAAAGCAATCTGTAGGTTAGATTCTTCTCACTTTGCAAAGACTTCTAAATATGCTCTGTGATTGCCAAGAACTCACAGGCATTTCTAAATTAAATGAGTTACTCATAGTCCAAGCTTTCGAAAAGCTGAATTATATTTTTAAAAAGTGTCCTCAATTTTTTCAAGGAAAAATTGTCCTTAACATATGGGGCTCATGCGAAGAGTTTGACTCATTGGAAAAGACCCTGATGCTGGGAGGGATTGAGGACAGGAGGAGAAAGGGACGACAGAGGATGAGATGGCTGGATGGCATCACCAACTTGATGGACATGAGTTTGAGTAAACTCCAGGAGTTGGTGATGGACAGGGAGGCCTGGCGGGCTGCGATTCATGGGATCGCAAAGAGTTGGACACAACTGAGCGACTGAACTGAACTGAACTTAATGGTTTAGAGGGGACAATTTAGACTCACACTTCAAAAGCACAAGGTCTACAAAGGTCTATAAGAGGTAAATTTCTCTGCCTCAAAGCTCAAAACATGCCATCTGAGTTCACCCATTTCATGCCTGATCTTCACAGGGAATTATGTGTGTTTCTCCGATTCTTTGAACATATCACTTTTATTCTAACTAGTGGATTTAGATTTCCTTTGCATCTTCCTGAAATCAGTTTTGGGCTAAATTATAAATTCCATTAAGGCAGGCAGAGGCCATGGCTGGCTCTCTTTTATTTTTTTTAACTTTTTATTTTGTATTGAGGTATAACTGATTAACAATGCTGTGATAGTTCCAGGTGAACAACGAAGGGACTCAGCCACACGTATGCATGTATCCATTCTCCCCCAGACTGCCATCCAGGCTGACGTGGCTGCCTCTTTACAGCGGTAGGCCAAGCTCCTCGCAAACCATCAGCACATAGATAAAGCCAACGAGTGCATGCACAGGCAGAAGCAAGGAAGGAGGCATTTAATTTGAGTTGACCTTTAAATAGCTGAGAAGTTTCTGATCTTATCACCCCTTCGCCAGCTCACACAAGTCAGATCCTGCGTCCAGCGCGTTAGTCTGTTACGACACGTGTCAGATAATGCACAGTCCTTTTCCCCCAGGAGGGTCTTAGAGAATGTCACCATCTGTCTCCTGTAATCATACCATCTGTTCACCACCGGTGAGCATCCGAAACATGGCTGAGGTCACACTCAGCTTTTCTGAAGGCATAACTTGTATACATTTTGCCAAATTTAGACAACAGGATAAGTTAACACCCGTATAGTCTCGAAAGAGGAGAACCAAACTTTTCCTGCTGAGGAACAGAGCCTCCTTTGCACATGCGACTCTTTACCGCCTTCCCTTCTCTGTGCTATCCGTGAACTCCTATTCATACTTTAAAACCCATTGCAATGCTCATCTCCTCTGGGAAGCTTTCTCTGCACCCCAGCAATTTCTCCCTCCTGGAGGGTCCCAAAATATGTTGTGGATTTCACCTAATCTTAAGGGAGCTCAGGCATGTGTGCTGAGTCGCTTCAGTCATGTCCGACTCTTTGAGACCAACCCCATCGACTGTAGCCCGGCCAGGCTCCTCTGTCCATGGGATTCTCCAGGCAAGAATACTGGAGTGGGTTGCCATGCCCTCCTCCAGGGGATCTTCCTGACCCAGGGATCAAACCCAAGTCTCTTACATCTCCTGTATTGGCAAGCGAGTTCTTGACCACTACCACCACAGCTCACAGGCCCATTGAAAGAGCCCACCTTTATACTGTGTGTGATAGACTAGGCCCGGCACATTCTGCTTCCAGGTAGACAACTCAAGTAACCTTTAAGATTTATCTAAACCCCATGACATCATCCTTATAAAGACTACTTCCTACCTTCCAAAATGAGACATAGCCCGATATTGGCAGGAAATGATTCAAAGACTTTAGCCAGGTCTTCCAGGCCCATTCCTTGAAAGGTAATATAAGAACCATAAATAGTTGAAGCTGCAACGTTTGTGCCTTCTTAGACGCTGAGTCATCATAAATTACACACACCCCCGAAGCCTTTGGTTAGGGGGCAGAGGACTTCCCTTATTGGGATGTGAAGCATTGGGAAATCTGGTTGTCCGGGACAGCTCTCAGTTACCAACCAGCTAGCTGCTATTAAGAGTATGACTCGCCTACCGACAAGTTAAAATAGATTAAAAGGAAATAGAGAAGATAAACTCTGACTCCACCTCACTTTCCTTTGTTCACTTCCTAGACAGACACATGGACACACACACACAAAACGATACATACACACCCTGAATAATATTGGGGAGAATCAGAGTTTGACAAGGTAGAGGGTACCTTCACTTATAAACTCAATAAACTATGATCCTGTTCCAGAATTGTTCATTTCTAGATAAAGATAGTTTAATTTAATGAATTTTTCCCTCAATACGTGGCTCTCTGGGGTATGCAGAAAAGTGGACTTTCACCTAATATCTCTACCTTCAAAATCAAGATAAAATTTAAATCTTTAGGGACTTCCCAGGTTGTCCAGTGATTAAGGCTCTGCATTCCCAATGCAGGGGGCTCAGGTTAGATCCCTAGTCAGGGAACTACATCCCATATGCCCCAAGATCTGATGCAACCAAATAATTTTTTTTTTAATTTAAATCTTACACAAAATTGGAGGTCCTTGAGCATTTCAAGGACTCTGTGACATCACTTTAAAAATGAAAAGTATTTCTTCACCATCAAGTCACCCACACCAGTGGGGTGAGCAAATTGTAACACCTTCAAACAAAGGTCTTTTTTGTTTGGTCAGTGCCAAAGCTTTCAAACTTCATTGCAACTGGTTACAAAGCTCAGAGATAATGCATATTTCTAGGAATGATTTAGTAACTTCTTACAGACTCACACCAAAGCAAACAGAGGTAGTGTCCCGTCCTTCTAGAATGACTTCATGCTTCGTGACTGTGCTTATCGGAGAGAACGGGTCAGCATCATAGGCAGTGTATTGTCCGGCCTAGTAGACAATGCTCTATTTGTGAGGGAGAAGAAACAATACATAAATTTTGGTGATTTGATGGTAAAACGGAGACACTACTGGTTGAACATATCTTTAAAAGCAGACTAGTTTGAGTACATTGTGCTTATATAAGTAGGTGTAATCAGACACGCATCTGGGCGACTTTCCTGGCAGTCCAGTGGTTAAGACTCTGTTCCTCCATTGCAGGGGGCACGGGCTTGATCCCTGGTGGGGGAGCTAAAATTCTGCATGCCGCACAGGGGTGGCCAAAGAAATAGGAGAAAAAGAAAGAAATGCACTTGGTTCTGAATAGCTGTGCCATAAACCTCGTGGTCCAGGCCCCCATCCAGAGAGGCAGGCTGCTCCTATCTGAGTGTGACTCACTGCACAGGTGTGACTCAGGAAGGTATGTCTTCCTTCCAAGTTGTGACTCCAGCAACGTCTGAAGAGCACAAGGGGTCCCCTCCCCCCTTAAAGGGATCCACAGTAGATCAACTTTTGGAACAAAGAACCCCTTAGTAAGGCCATACTCACGTCTGGTTTGTCTGAATCATTTTTATAGCACTTGGTTTCCTTAGAGCATGGCATACTTAAACCAGCTATTAGAACAGTTTTTTGTTTTCACATTTACCCCCAATTAACCTTGAGTGTTTTATTAAGTTACTCATTGTTTTAAAGATCATTTTAGATCTAAAGTGGGGGTGACCCGGGGATCCCTCGGAGCTTGCATGTTAGGGATGTTACATACCTAATCTCATGTAGTCCCCCCACCAGCCTCCTAAGGCGTTCCTCACCACCTCCACTTTCCAGGGGCGGGCTCTGAGGCCTGAGACATGACCTCGCTGACGGACATAGTTCTAGGAAGAGGTCGGATTCACATTTGAGCCCACGTCTGTCTGACTCTGAAGCTAATGACTTTCACATCCCAGCTAACGGCTGATGCTGCCAAGGCCTAAAGTGAGAGGCATATTTAAACACTCCTGAGCAATTCCAGCTCACCAGAGCCCTGGGTGCTAAAAAGCATCCTGTTGGCCAGAAAGCATGAAAGTCACTTCCAAAGGCTCCCACCTCGGATCCAGGCATGGCCTGGAGGCTGAGGGAGTCGGAGTCAAGATCCCAGGAGATGCCCGCCGCCTGGCCACATCTCCCGCTCCAGGGCAGGCTGACCCTCAGAAGCTCTGAGCAGGTCATCTGGATGCTGTAAAGACCCTGGTACCGCCGAGAACACTGCCATGATGCCTTTCTCTGCCATTGGCAACACTGGCTTTTCTCATGACTTTAAATCGCTCCAAGTAGATAAATTTATTTAAGCAGATGCAGTCAAATCTCCCAGAACTGGCTTGCCAGTGAAAGGGGCACCCCCAAAACATAAGTTCCCCAGATCTCAAGTTTTGCTTCTCGAATGAGGAAGTAACTTTCTTTTAGGAGTATTTATTTGTGAAGTTAGGTGGTGGTGGTGTTATTTAGTAGCTAAGCCATGTCCGACTCTTTTGCGACCCCATGGACTGTAGCCCGCCAGGCTCCTCTGTCCATGGAGATTTCCCAGGCAAGAATACTGGAGAGGGTTGCCATTTCCTCCTCCAAGGGATCTTCCAGACCTAGGGATCGAACCCACGTCTCCTGCACTGGCAGGCGGATTCTTGACTGCTGAGTCGCCTGAGAAGCCAGAAGTTAGAGAGGTAATGTCTAATTTGTTCACTGTGAAGCCTGTCAACACTGTGCAGTCTCCATGGCCCCCGGGTGGGGCACGCCCCCGTCATCACCCAGCTAAATAACCTCTGAACTTGAGTCCCCTCAGCTGTGAAATGGGGAGTAGGGTTGAGTTATCGCTTAATGGTCTTAGCTAAAATTTTATGACCCAGATATCCTGATCTGATTCTTTTCCCAGAGTTTCTTGAAAAGTTTAATTACACGACCTGGCCTTAAGATTCTTAAGAAAGAAGAAAAGACAGCTGGGCATGGATGTCAGTTTCGGTTGACGCCTCCGTTTGAGCCTGTTCTTCTCACACCCTTCCTTTAGGATCCCACCTGCCTTCTTATCTGGAAACCGCAGTCTCCCTTAGAAGGCAGAACCGTGTCTTGAAGAGCCAGGAGTAGGATCCATGGCTGATTCATGTCAATGTATGGCAAAAATCACTACAATATTGTAAAGTAATTAGCCTCCAACTAATAAAAATAAATGAAAAAAAATTAGATTAAAAAAAAAAGAGCAAGGAGGAGACAGGAGCCCAGTGGCGGGGGCAGCAGAGTGAATCCCAATACAGAGAACACTTCGCAGCGGCGTCTTGTTAGGAGCGCTCATGCCTGCCTCGTCCCCAAGAGCTCAGAGAGTGTCGTCCTGGGATTCGTGTTCTGCCCATTTTCCTCTGTTTCATCCTCCGGGCTCGGCAGGAATCCTTGATGGGTCTGGTGCCTCTCGAAGCGACCGCCCTGCCGCAACCCTGGGTCAGCGCCTTTCAGATCCGCCACCAGGTTCTGCCACATGAGCCGCCTCCACCTGCCATCACCCTTTTCTTCCAGTTAAGTCACAGCGTCTTCCCTCATCCTATTTAGGAGGAAATGGTACCCAGAGGCATCTGGGTGCGGAAATTCTCACCCTTCCCTCTTCCCATCATCACATCCCTTTCAGGCAGTCTGTGAGCACCTCTCTGAAATCCGAGTCAAAAATCTAGATTTTGTGCTTCGTGTTTTGTTGAATTTATTTGGACAAGAAAAGAACCAAAATGCTTGCGCCTTTTATAGTTTTCACTCAAAGAACATTTCGGGCCTCGGGACATATTTAAAAAAAAAAAAATGGCTGCGCTGTGCCCAACTCTGTCATGGGCTGTATTCAGCTCCGTCCAGAGAAAGACCTCAAACACTGGCAAAAGCCGGACGTCATTTCCCAACATGTTCTTTCACGTTTAAATGCTCCTAGCTGCTCTCTGGCACTTGGTCACTCCATAACTAAATATTGCTTTAGCACTTGCTACACAAAGCGCTTCCTGAAAGCAGCGGGGAGACGTGCTGGGGGTCTAACAATCGGCCACTGTTTGCACAGAGTGGTTTGCCGTCCAAACGCCATGTCAGAGGAGCGGGACCCAAGAGCACTGTTCCACCTCTGAGCTTCAGGGATTTTTTTCTCATTTGGAAAAAGGACCCGGCCGTGATTTTCGCATGGCTAGCAAAAGGCTTCTAGCCTAAAACCAGCCATCCAAATGTCCTTGAAGGAAAGCCGATCACCTCCCCAAATACAGGGGGAGAGCTCTCGACGTATACAAGAGAAGCATTAGGAAGGGTTAATGGTGGACACGGCCCAGGAGGGTGTGTTTCTAAGGCCAGACTCAGTTTTCATTATATTGTTGCTATGCGAGTAAATAAATGAGCTCACTGCTACACCCAAGCGGAGCAGAGAGAATTTATAGAGAATTCATAAATCTAGCGTAGGCAACTTGTGGCATTTCCTCCGGTCGCAGAAAAGCAAGGAGTCATCTTGTATTTTAAACAGACAAACCCCTGTATCTTTGCAGTTTCTGAAAATGGGATCCAAGCTCTCATGAGCGGGGCACTGATAATACTGATGTTTCTTTTCCTGGGGTTTTCTTTAAAGGGAATGGGTCACACCGTCCATGGGCTTTAAGACAAAGAGGTTATTATAAGATGGAGTAAATACTGGGTGGCTCTGTTAATGCTTTTTAAGCCCATTTAGGTGAAATAAGTCCTTTCCAACAGGCAGTTTTAGAAATTGAAATACCCTTGTTAATGCACAAGTTCCAGAGACAGTATAAATAAAACACTGTGTTGAGGGATTAAAGATAGACAGGAAGCCATCTAATTTTACTTTCCACATATATCTAGGAAAAGGCAAAAAGATGACTGCTAATCGGTGAGGCCTGCTCTTGAATTCAGACAGTCTTTGGCGCTGTTAGTGTTGAGGTGATGAATATGTGCTGAAACCACTATGGCACAGTGGCGCTTTTTCACTTCTCATCAGTTACCATTACATTTCCTGAGCACCACCTGGGTTGCCCAGTTCTTGACGAGGCCGTAGGGCAGAGCACCAGGAGCTGGTCACACACATTCCTACTCTGCTGGTTTCGAGGGTCAGCTCCACTGGTCCATTACTGAGGCGTTGTGCGTGTTAAGTCAGTTCATTCGTGTCCAATTCTTTGCAAACCTATGGACCGAAGACCCCCAGGCTCTTCCGTCCAAGGGATTCTCCAGGAAAAAATACTGAGAGTGGGTTGCCATGCCCTCCTCCAGTGGATCTTCCCGACCCAGGGATCAAAACCACATCTCTTACGTCTCCTGCATTGGCAGGCGGGTTCTTTACTGCTAATGCCACCGGGGAAGTGTTATCTGGGTATCAGAAGCAAAGGATTGTGGAATTCAGACCATTCCTAATGTTGCTTTGGGTTGTAGAGGGGGACATGAAATTAAATCATGGAACACAGAGATTAAAGCAGTTACAGAAGACTCCTTCCTACCCCCCCAAGTGGAATTTATTATTTTTTAAAATTTTGTTAAAACTTTTAAAAAATCCTATTTTGTAATTTTTGATACATACATACATCAACTGTAGAACTATGAATAATGATATCAATGATAATAAGAAGAAAACATTAGGGGGACTTCCCTGGAGCTGATCCAGTGGTTTTAAGACTTCACCTTTCAGTGCTGGGGCGGGGGTGGATTCGATCCCTGGTGGAGAAGTTAAGATCCCACATGCCTCCTGGCTGAAAAAAACAAAACATAAAACAGAAGCAATACTGTAACAAATCCAATAAAGACTTTTTATAAATGGTCCACATCAGGGCTTTCCTGGTGGCTCAATGGTGAAGGATCCGCCTGCCAATGCAAGAGACCCGGGTTCGATCCCCGGGAAGATCCCACTGCCGCAGAGCAACTAAGTCCCGGTGCCAGCACTCGTGAGCCCACATGCTACACTTTCCAAAGCCTGCACTGCGAGCCCTTACCGCACAAGACAAGCCACTGAAATGAGAAAGAAGCCTTCACACCACAACTAGACAGCCGCCCCTGCCCTCCCCAACTAGAGAAACGCCTACACGCAGCAGCAGACACCCAGCACAGCCAAACATAAACAAATACAATTTTTAATTAGTTTTAAAATGGTCCACGCCAAAAAAAAAAACCCACGTTAATAAAAGCTCCAAGAACAGGACCAATGGTGCTGAAATTCCTTGTGCTCCTCTGCATCCCGGCCCGGCTCTCATGCACTCCACCCAATGCTTTCTCCCAAACAGGAGGACTTTTCTGCATCCTTTTTTCTGTTTTTGTTCTTCCTTCCGGTTGCCGGGAGCACGGAAGGAAGGCAAGAGTCAAAACAGGAGCGTGAGTAGGCGGAGGGAGATGAGAATTTGTGATAAGTAGATGAGCTGCAGGGCTGGGGTTAAGGGAGCCCAGAAGCTGAGGGGGCCTGAGACCCTAGTAATGGGCTTTCACCGGGTTGAGGGTGGGCAGGATCTGTCTTCATTCGGGGCACAGCCGGCTCCCTCCCCACTTTGCTCGGTACCCCCTGAATGAGCAATGTCTTGCGGAAGCTCTCCTAACCACAGGGCCTCTGCTTCGCTGCGCCCCCTCCCCAGCGCCCACCAGCTCTGCTTTAAGAAGGTTCAGTGGATGTCCACGGGAAGCAGTGCCTCCAAGGAGACTCTCTGAGACCTTGGTACAAGTGATGCCGTGTGAGCAGAAGTTGTCTGGAAAGAGTTTTGCTTCTAAACAGTCTTCATGCATATGTGCCCCACTTCTCCGTGAGAGCCTCTTGACAAACCCAGCCCACTGAAAAGGAAATCCACCAAGGAGAAACTCAGTAGTCTCTTGGATTAGGTTCTTTGCTGTCTTTCTCTTGGGGTAAATCTCTGTATCTCTCAGATTACAAAGCACGCTTTCTCCTGGGGTTTTCTACTGGTATGGCTCTTGCTGTTATGATGATAGCTGTGACAATGGCAACACTGATATGACCAAAGTAAAACAGTAATCCAAGTAAATCCACTCATGATCACCAGGGCCAAAGTCTTTTGTCATGTCCTGCTTTAGTATGAAATTTCCATTGCCTCATAGATGACTTCCGGAACACTTTATACATTTGCGAAGGTCGGTGTCTTTCTACATGACTTAGATCTAAGGATGATTAAATTTGGTTTTCTCCTGCTGTTTAATCATGTAACATTTTGAAAGCAAGTGGCCTTGAGATTTGTGATCAGACATCCTCATCCTAGGAAGGAAGCAGGAATTGGCTGTTTTGTTCTTGTTTCTCTTGCCTTATCTCCTGCATTCCTGGTTATCTTTGACTGTGTGTTGGACATTGTGTGTTTTTTTTTTTTTTAATATTGGTAGAGATCATCGAAGGCCTATCAAGACGTTCTGTACTTTCAGAGAGGATTTCACTTCTCTCTGCCAGCCTCACAAGTGCACATAAGTCTAATTTCAGGCTTTGAGATGTTCTTGCCCGCCGTGATGACTTAAAACCTAGCTCCGGCCTGTACGAGGGTAGGTTCTCTTCCGGTTAATCCTTACTTTCCCATGCAGCCATTATGGTCCCAACCCAAACTGGAGGATGGTTTTCATGGTTCCCACCTTGACGAGCCCTCAAGTCCCCTCACCCATAGAAGCTGAGGAAACACAATGTAGCCTCTCATACCTATTTTAGGTCAGCAAATGCCCTGAAGAAAAGCAACCTCAGAATTCAGGGCTTCTCTCTGTGAATTTCTTCTCCATTTTCCTTTTCTTCATCTTCTTTTTAAAACTTACTTGGCTGCGTCAGATCCTAGTTGTGGCACACGAGAGCTTCATCACGTCATGTGGGACCTTTTCACTGTGGCAGGCAGGCTCAGTGGCTCCACAGCATGTGGGATCTTACTTCCCTAACCAGGGCTCGAACCTGCACCCCTGGCATTGCAAGGCAGATTCTCAACCACTAGGCCACCAGGGAAGTTCCCCCTTCTCCACTTTTCTATTTTGACCTGGTAATTCTTTACTATCTTTTAACTTTTTGATAACCCTCAAGAGGATTTTTCATATTATCTCCTCACTTTTTTAAAGCTGTCTTCATTAGGATGGTTGATCTGAATTACCTTCTGCCCAGTTTAAGTCCAAAAGTAAAATCTGCATAACCTAGGTAACGATTATGATAAAAATAGCTGAGGCTTACAACTTTACGCTATGCCAGGTCCCCTGTGTACTTGATCTCATTTAATACTCCTAATAGCCTATAAGTATTATCATGTATGTGCTCCTAATGAGGAAGCCAGCTTCCCTGGTAGCTCAGGTGGTAAAGAATCTGCCTGCAAGGCAGGAGATGTGGGTTCGATCCCTGAGTCAGGAAGATCCCCTGGAGCAGGCAATGGCAACCCCCTCCAGTATTCTTGCCTGGGAAATCCCATGGACAGAGGAGCCCAGCGGGCTACAGTCCATGAGGTCACAAATGAGTCAGACACGACTTAGCGACTAAACAACAGTAAGGGAATAGCCTTAGAATGGACAAACACCATGGCCGTGTCCTCCTGGCTACTAGAAGCGGTAGAACCAGGGTCCACACCCAGCTCTGTGTCCAGCCTACATTCTCCGTCACTCCCCTCATCAGACCTAATCCTTTCAATGAGCCAGAGACCCAGTGTGACCTTGGCCTTCGGTCCGAGGTTTCATGTGACACGGGCCTGTCCCCTATGTTCAGAACTAGAGAAAGCATGACCCCTGGTCCTTTCTACTGTATCTTCTTTCTGATGTGAAGGCAAAAAGCAGAGTTTGTTTTCATTTCTTTTTGCAAAACTCCCCCATATGTTTCTGGCCTGCAGCTGAGAAGAATGCAGGTGTTTGGGTCACATGCAGGCTCTAGGCTGGGGAAAAGGAAAGCAGCTAGTGGCCCTTCTTGGCTCCCATCCAGTTGTGGTTTGCACCAAAGAGTGCTGCAGGTGATAAAATCCTTCCACGGTTTCTGATTTCTCAGCTCTACCCAAGGCGCCGCCTGCTCTGCTGGTCACCCCACTTGCACAGCGCCGCCCTGGGTGGCTGATAAGCCACGCCCCTCCTCCCACGGGTGCCACTCATCCTAGAGCTGACCTAACTGGAAACCAGCCTCATCATCTGTAATTCCCCTCGGCAGAGCCACGCCCCTTTGCTTAAGAAAAGGCCCAGGTTTTCCTTTACTGCCTTCCTTTTACCATATTCAGTCTATACCTTTATCCGAGATCTCCTACATTCAAGGCACTGCACTCAGCCCTGTCTCCATGCTCACAGTGAGAAGAAAAGAGGTGAGATAGTCTGAAACAGTCAGTCCTCAGGGGATAAGCACTGTAGATGTGGGTACACACACAGTCCGTTCCAAGGATGGAGATGTATCTGTCTGGGAAGGGCTTTGTGGGAGAGGGGCACTCAGGTTGGCCCAAAGATTGAATAAAGTTTGCACAGGAGGAAAGAAAGTCGAGCATCTTGTACAAAGACACAGCATGAGGGGGAGCACAGAGGTGAGACACGCAGGGTGCCTGCGAAAAATGGAGTGCTTCTGTCTTGCCAAAACACGGGACTGGTGAAGAGCTTCGGGGTTCTGCCCTCAGACTGAGGGGGCTGGGGGAGGAAGAAATACACAGATGAGAGTCAGGACCGGCACCTGGGGGCCAGAGACATGTGTCGTGTCGTTGGCCACGATGCTGTTTGAAATAGTGGAGCCAATTTTGAAAACCAGATACCACATGAAAACCCAGATTTCTGGCTTCTCGTGAAAATTGGAAAGATCCGGCAACACCGGGAGTATTTTTTTCAAGATGGCAGCTGGCTGGAGCTGAGGACTGGCTGCCACCTCTCAGAAGGGGAGGAATTCTGTGCTCCCAGCACAGGATCTCAGCGTGTCCTCCCTTCCCCCGACCTGCTCAGCACACTGGCAGCTCCGCATCAGGCCTGGGCCCTGCTACAGGTGCAAACTCAGGCCAACGGAATGTAGAGACACGGGTGACAGACCCAGGGCTCCGTCCCGGCTCAGTGACACTCACACCTGGTGGTTTTCAGTGTCCCCTAGCCCTCACTGCCACCCTAGACACAGACACCCCATCTTCCAAATCTCAGCATGCACGGGTCTCAAAATTAGGAGACATGGAAGTCTTAATAGCATCTCTAAAGAATGCATGCTGCCCAGAATCTGAGGCACAAAATGATGCAAACTAAAGTATGGGACGGGGTAAGCCCTGTGCATTTTTTTGCTTTTTCTACAAGCAGAATTAGTAGATTTCATTATATGTACATTAATATACAATATTTTTCTCTTTCTGCCTTACTTCACTCTGTATAACAGACTCTAGATTCATGTACCTCACCAGACTGACTCAAATGTGCTCCTTTTTATGGCTGAGTAATAGCCCATTGTATATATGTACCATAACTGCTTTATCCATTCATCTTGATGGACATCTAGGTTGGTTCCATGTCCTGGCTATTATCAGTGGTGCTGCAATGAACATTGGGGTACATGTGTCTTTTTCAATTCTGGTCTTCTCAGAGTACATCCCCAGTAGTGAGATCGCTGGGTCATATGGTAAACAACACAACATTGAAAAGCGATTGTCTTCCAATAAATTTTTTAAAATCTGAAAAAATAAATTAGTAGAGAGTTAAGATAACCCCGGTTCCCAAACTTTGATCCTCCCCTGCTGGGATCCAGCCTCAAAGGTTTATTCAGTGGACTGTCCCTTTTCCACATGTCTGCAGTCTGCCCTTTGCTCCATAGCTCTTCTCAGAGATCCACCTTCAGACTCTTCCATTAGTTGACAGGAATGATAAGTATACAAACATCCCAGGAAGGGTAGATTCCTCACCTGGACAGAAAACCCTCTGCAGGAGAACCAGGAAAACAGTTTCAGGCACGGCTGGTCACAGAGCCCGGGAAGGCCACAATTTGCCCCCTCTTTGTGGCATCACTAAGGCATTAAGAGGTCACTTTGGTAATTCCTAAGGCTAAGCCCTTGTAACTATAAATAAGTACGCAGAACGAAAGGAATGCAGGAAAGAAAAACAAACGGAGGGAGAAAGGAAATGAAAAGCCTGACCTGATTTCATTGAGAAAATTAGTTTTTAAGACACCCTTTGTGTGGAGCATCCGTGCCTTGCCTGCTGTGCAAACGCCCAGGAGATTTCGCCCCAAGTGTACGTTCCCCTGAGCCAGACCTTGGTGTTCCTCGTAGGCTGAGGTTCAGTGATCCTGGGAGAGGAGAAAGGTTTTTGTGGACTTTGTCAAACAGTAAGAAACTGGCCTTTTAAACCACAAAACTGGATACTTTGTAAGGTACAGAACAGTCAGCACTTTGCTCTGAGGAGAGAACAGGCAATTGGCATGAAAGTGACCTGAGCAGTGGGGTGAGGAGGAGACGTCCAGAAAGGCAAGGCGTCCAGGGGACCTGGACCTTCGTCCTCCCAAGCGGCACAGGGGACCTCACGCGGTGCCCCTCCCGCGTCTGACCAGATGCACGGCCCGGGTCCCCTTTCCTTGCCATTTGTGGACCCGTGTGAGTTGGATGGTCACGTCCAGGGAGGCTGTATTTTGTCGGCTTTTCCCCTCTGTGGTTTTCACCATCTGTTTCTTTTAATGCATAAACTAGGAAAATGACTGGTTTGGAATGCAAAGTTTAAAAAAAAAAAAAGATAACCACAGGCATCCTCTAAATGAGAAAGAGGGAGCACGCAGGAGTTCGGTGACATTTGTCAGGAAGTGAGGTGTTAAATACTGGGGAGCTTGGATGCCCTCTGCCAGGGACCATCGGCACAGGCAAGGCAGAGCCTCACCGGGACCCGCCTTCCTGAGACCGCGCCTCCTGTTTACATGTACCAAGGGCTATTTTCAGATACCAGCACCACCCCATCTATCTCCCAGCCCCCCTCCCTTTTTCAAACTAAAGATGAAGCCCTGCGGCTGGCCTTCAGCATAACCAGCCTTGATTTTCCATTAGCGTTATTACTAACTTGGCAGCCTTGGATAGAATCCACTCTTAGAAGCTTGTAGACGAACAAAAGCAGGGTTGTGAGTAGGTTCTATTAAAGAGCCAAAACAGAGAGCTATAAATAGAGGAGCTGATGAGATAGAGGAAGAGAAGGTACTTCATGTCTCTCCTGGACAATAGTGAGTGAAGAAAAAAATAAATCATCTAAGGGCATGGGGAACACAGTGTATCTTTTTTGAGGGACTAGCATCCTGCTTTAAAAAGCAAGACTTGCTCTGCACCATACAGTAGCCACTTTGTGAAATGGTTCTGTTTGCTCTGTGCCAACAAACCTTAAAGCAAGAGACTCCTTTTTTAAACCGGAGGCAGTGGAGAGGTGGGCTGGGCTGGTGGCTGCATACTAATCTCTTTTACCTTCCTTGCGAGACATAATCAGCTACAAGCACCAGGGATTTAAAAAGCAAATTGAACCCAGGCATTTTGAGCCCCCAGGGAGAAGGGCACTGGTGCTTTTGGCTGAGTTCCACCCATTTCGGGGTAAGACGGATGTGAGCATTTTTTGCATACTTTCGTAGGCAGCCTGACGCCAGAGTTTTCACATTAGAGAAAGGATAAAAGATGATGGTTTCTCAGGGAACACCAACCAGCTCTTCCTAATCTGCGATGTCTGTTCTCACGAATGTCGAGGACAAATACTGAGCTGGGTGCTGTTAGCATGTCCCCCCACAGGGGTGAGGCAGACACAAGACCCTGGTCATTTAGAAGCCCTGGGGGGGATTAAATATGTTTTCAAAGGAGATTAAGTTCCAGTCATTTCTCTACCCGTGCTTAGGACACAGTGGGGCGTGTAGATATGAAAATACAAGCCTGGCGGGTGAGGTTTGTTTCATTGACATTAGTTCCAGATGCTGGGCTGCGATGCGTGTGTCTGACATCTGACATCACTTGGTCGTGGGCACCGTCCGGATGTTTGCTTCGCTGGTGGAAATGGGAAAATGACTAGACCTGAGCTCTCTTCCTGGTCGGCTCCAGGACTCAGTATTTCATGCATTTCATTCGTTAGCATGAAAACCCCTGGAGGCATCTCAGGCAGCTGAGCTGTGCGAGCTTTAGCTTCATAAACCTATGGAATTCATGGCCTATGGAATTTTAGTTATAATCATAATCACATCAGATGAAGAGGCTTCCTGGGGAAGGTATGAGAGGAATTTTAAGTGGTTCAACTCTATTTACATTATTCACTTTACAAATGGTTTCAGAGCCCTTTTATTTTTTCATTATGCTGTGCTCCAATCTGGGACTTTCATGATTTAAACACAATTCTCCCTTCAAGTGGGACTTTCTGATGGCTCAGTGGGCAAAGAATCCGCCTGCAATGCAGGAGATGAAGGTTCGATTCCTGGGTCAGGAAAACCCCCTGGAGGAGGAAATGGAAACCGACTCCAGCATTCTTGCCTGGAGAATCCCCTGGACAGAGGACTCTGGTGGGCTACAGTCCATGGGGTCGCAAAGAGTCGGCCACAACTGAAGCGAATGAACACGCTCCCTCCAAGTACCTTTTGGGAATCGGGACTTGGCCTGACCAGCTTTGAGGTGATTTTGTTACCCTGGGGAAGGCAGAGAGATTTCAGGGACTGGTTCTTCACTGGGATTCAAGAGGGATTTGAAAGTTGACTGGCTTGGTGTCTCCTTGCCTCCTTCCTTTGGTCTCTTCCGTCTTTCTTTTGTTCTCCTAGTGGGGGAGCGATGGGGGCGGAGTGTTTGATTACGAGCTTCCAGGTGCCCTCAGGACTCGGCTTGGAGGTTTACTCGTGTCTTCCCACCCACAGGTGATCACGCCGGTGAGGACAAGCCACGGCTATGTGTACGAGTACCCGACCAGATACCAAAAGGACGTCTACGATGTCCCTCCTTTCCAGACGGCTCACGGGGTGCGTACCAAGAACGTGGTCGTCACCGGGGAGAGGGGCACCTCGGGCAGCTCTGCTTCTGGGCTCCAGAGGAAAGGGAAGTTCACAAAAATCTGCACATTTCATGTGAAGCTTTATTTAAGTTGTCTATCCAGGGGCCAGTATTACTTGTTTTCTGGATTTGCTTTTTTAAGGAATCCGAGGCTTGGATCACACAAAGCTTTTGTTGCTTATCCTTTTCTCAGGGAGCGTAAAGTTTAAACTACACTTTAAAGTACAGACAGTGTTGGGAATTCCCTGGAGATCCAAAGGTTAGGGGGCGCAGGTTGGATCCCTGCTCAGGGAACCAAGATCCCCTCATGCTGTGCGGGGCAGCCACAAACCATTAAATTAATTTTTAAAAATAATAAAGTACACACAGTGCAGGTTTTTTTTCACCTAAGATTATTTTTATATTCAGTCTAAGTCAAAGAACCCAAAATTCAAAAATTCCATCAATTTTTATTACATAGAATTCAGCCAAAGCAAGAGACTACATAATCTGGTAAACAAATCCATCATTAAAAGTTTAGTACATAGCAAAACAACAAGTAGGACTTTCTCGGTGGCTCAGTGGTAAAGAAACCGCCTGCCAGTGCAGGAGACATGGGTTCGATCCCTAGTCCCAGAAGATCCCACATGCCACGCAGCAGCTCAGCCCGTGAGCCACAATGACTGAGCCTGTGCTCTAGAGCCGGGGATCTGCAACCGGAAAAGCCCCCAAAACGAGAAGCCCCCGCACCGCAGCTAGAGAGCAGCCTCCTCGAGCCATCACTAGAGAAAAGCCCGAACAGCAAGAAAGACTCTGCATGGCCAAAAATAGATGTGCAAATTTAAAATAAATAAATAAAATGACAAGTGTTTCCATGCTGGGTAACTCAGGTGTTTCTCCCCAGGTGTACGACATCCCACCGTCCTCTGTGAAGGGCCCCGTGTTTTCTGTCCCAGTGGGAGAAATAAAGCCTCAAGGAGTCTATGACATCCCTCCTAGCAAAGGGGTAAGTGAGGTACTGCAGAAGCTGCCAAAAGCGCGCGCGCGCGCGCGCGTGTGTGTGTGTGTGTGTGTGTGTGCACACGTGCATATGTGTGAGATAATCCAAAGAGGAAAGCTTGTCTTTGTGAGCAAGGACAGGGAAGGAAGGGGAGCCAGGGGGGGAAGAAGAGACAACAAAGACGATTGTAGGGATTTCATATTCAACCCCCCTCCCCGTAAGGAAATGGGGCCGTCAATAAGGTGAGCCAGTAAGAAGGAAAAACAGCCAATTCTGTTTGGCCAGCAACTCATACATGTCCTATGGTGGTGGTGCAGTCGCCCAGTCGTGTCTGACTCTTTGTGACCCCTGGACTGTGGCCCGCCAGGCTCCTCTGTCCATGGGATTCTCCAGGCAGGAATACTAGAGTGGGTTGCCATGCCTTCCTCCAGGGGACCTTCCCGACCCAGGGACTGAACCCAGGTCTGCAGCACCACAGGCCGATTCTTTACTGATTGAGCGAGGAGGGAAGCCCGTATGTCACATGGCTCATGTTTATGCAACATGTCACAGCTCAATCAGGCTGGGTATACCACAGGGGTTTGGAGTCACTCTGGGCTACACCGGCACAGGAAGTGCCCTCATCCTCATTCCACTAAGAGGGAATTGCGTCTCAGAACCTTTCAGCAGCTGATTGAGCATCACCCCACTAGCAGGTCCCCGGGGAGACCTCCGGTCTCCTGACACATAGGCCAGGAACCCTGAAAGCAGCTCAAGCAGGAAGGTCCACACACAGGGCAGGGGGCGTCCAGGGGCGGGCGCCCTTGACAGAGGGTGGAGGCGAGAGCCCGGCGCAGCCTCCGGAGACACCTGATGCGTGGAGCAGAGAGGAGGGGGCGGCACCCAGGAGGACCGCTGGCCCTCGTGGGGACGCACCGCGCGGTTTCTGCACCCCCGCTTAAACCCGCTCGGCAGATAACAGTGTCCTTGTCCACTTGCTTCCCAGGGATATTCCACTCCACCCTCCGGCTACAGAGACGAGGCCGGGCTCCGGGAGAAAGAGTACGACTTCCCGCCTCCGCTGAGACAAGCGGGCAGGCCCGAGGGCGTCTATGACATCCCCCCGACGGGCGCCAAGCCCCTGGGGAAGGACCTGCACCCTAAGTACAACGGCGACGCCCCCGGGGCTGCCGAGCTGGCCCCGCGGAGACACGGGGGCGCGTCCCTGACCCAGCCGGCCCCCCAGCCGGCCCCACCCGTGGGCTCCCAGAACAACGATGCCTACGACATCCCCCGGGGCGTCCAGTTTGTGGACGCGCCAGCAGAGACCAGCGAGAAGGCCAGCCCGGAAGACAGGGACGGGGTGTATGACGTGCCGCCGCACCAGCCGCCGGAAGCCAAGGGCCCCGCGGACGTGGTGGACGGCATCAACCGGCTGTCCTTCTCCAGCACGGGCAGCACGCGGAGCACCATGTCCACGTCCTCCACCACCTCCAAGGAGTCCTCGCTGTCCACCTCCCCGGCGCAGGACAGGAGGCTCCTCCTGGACCCGGACGCGGCCCTCGAGCGCCTGCTCCGGCTGCAGCAAGCCCTGGACGGGGCCGTCTCCAGCCTGATGGCGCTGGTCACCACGGACTGGCGGAGCTACGGCTACATGGAGCGGCACGTCAACGGGGTCCGCGCCGCCGCGGACAGGGTGGAGCTGGTCCTCCGGGACTACCTGCACTTCGCGCAGGGCGCCGCGGCCAACGCCGCCTGCCTGCCCGAGCTCGTCCTCCACCACAAGGTGAAGCGCGAGCTCCAGCGGCTGGAGGACTCCCACCAGATCCTGGGCCAGACCAGCCACGAGCTGAGCGAGTGCGGCTGGTCCCTGAACGTGCTGGCCGTCCACAAGCCCCACAACAAGTGGGACAGCCTGGACCGCTTCGTGATGGTGGCCAAGACCGTGCCGGACGACGCCAAGCAGCTCACCACGACCATCAGCAACAACGCCGAGGCCCTCTTCAGAGCCGGCCCCGGGAAGGGCGGGCCGGAGAGCATCACGAACTCCACCGAGTACCCGCCCGCCGGCTCCCCGGGGCAGCTGCTGCCCCCCGGGGACCACAAGGCCCCCGCCCTCAACAAGCCACTGCCCCCCAGCCTGGGCAAGGAGCAGCCTCCCGACTGTAGCAGCAGCGATGGTTCGGAAAGGAGCTGGATGGATGACTATGACTACGTCCACCTGCAGGTAAAGACGCCAGACTCCTAAGGCTCCGGCATTCACATGCGGGGGCCTGGGGCTCACACCTGTAAGATGCAGACTAGACCGCGGCAGTGGAGACCACGGTTAAAGGTTCAGGAACACGGTTACTGGTTCACAAGCTGGAGGCAGTGTTGTCCAGTAGAAAGAACGCAGGTCAGAGAGTCCAGAGTCCTCTAGACTTTTCCAGGACCCTGACTGTGTCACCAACTTATGTAACCTCACCTGACTTCCTCATTTGCAAAATGAATGAAGCACAGCCTTGAATTAGATCTGATTGATATGCCTCAGGCAAGCAGGAAGAGACTGCCCCCCCCACCCCCCACCCCCCCCACCCCCCCCCCCCCCCCCCCCGCATAGGATAGTGCTAAGTTGCTTCAGTTGTGTCCAACTCTCTGCTACCCCATGGACTATCACCCACTAGCCTCTCCAGGCAAGAAAGCTGGAGTGGGTTGCCATACGCTTCTCCAGGGGATCTTCCCAAACCAGAGATCGAACCCAAGTCTTCTGTGGCTCCTGCGTGGAAGGCAGATTCTTTACCACTGAGCCACCAGGGAAGCCCCAAGTAGGACAGTGGGCCCCCAAATAGGCCGGCTGCACGTGTATTCACATTTCATGATACGGTTCTGTAGGATATTTAATTTGAAGAAAAAAATATAAGTAGGAGGAGGAGTGTGCTTCACTGTTTAAAAAAAAAAAAAAGATTTGAAAACCTCTGCACTAGAGAATCTTCTGTTTCCTTCAGCTCTGTACTCTCTGTGTGTGTGTACGTGTGTAATTACTCACAGAGAAAGTTAACCCCACCATAGTCTTACTTTGAAGACCACTGGGCATTTACCAATTGATATACAAGTTAACCTACATATGGGAAATGAGGCCATGATAGTCTGCCTCCTACAAGTGACAGTTCTACCAGATTGACCCGGGATCATGACAGCTTGCCGTTTCCCTTTGGGGGATTAAAACGTTCTACAAGATCCGTTATTTAGAATTTGGCTTACTATCTCATTCTACCATTCTTTTCATTTGACTGACAGCCTTGGATTGCCCCGAGGATTACTGAAAACCGCTCTGTTGTGGTGCACTTAGAAAATTCTCTACTGCAACTGGGGGAGGAGAGAGCAAGCCACGCCTTGTGCGGAAGAGCAGCGTGGGGAGGGAATAGATGGAGGCGTTAAGCATCTCCCCGGGGACGTCCCTGGCAGTCCCAGGGGTTAAGTCCTCTGCACTTCCAATGCAGAGGGCACGGCTCCAGTCTCTGGTCAGGGAATTAAGATCCCACATGCCACGTGGCTGAGCCAAACGACAACAAACAAACAAAAGCCATTTACCCGGCTGGTTGACCAACTCTGCGTTTTGGAAAATAGTGATTTGCTATAGAATTGCAGATAACTTGAAGAGACTAGAAATGTAATGTGGCCCACATTTAGACCTGCAGGGGCTTCCCTGGTGGCTGAGAAGGTAAAGAATCTGCCTGCAATGCGAGAGACCTGGGTTCTACCCCTGGGTGGGGAAGATGATCTGGAGAATCGAATGGCTACCCACTCCAGTATTCTTGCCTGGAGAATCCCATGGACAGAGGAGCCTGGTGGGCTACAGTCCATGGGGTCACAGAAAGTCGGACACGACTGAAGCAGCTGAGCAGGAGGTTTATGGGTTTGCAGATAATCTATTAGAAAAGAACCCTGAGAAAAAGTACTGCTTAAGGAGGTTTGGGGGAGTGGAGGTCATGGATAGTCCTACAAAAATGGTAAAGTGGAGTGGAGAGCATGGCACCCCATACTGAAATAGATCTTAGTTTTCACTTGCGATTTACACAGTGACTCTGGAAGTTCAGCTGAGAACTGGGATTCACAGGACTTAACTGGGCATGCAGGAAGTTTCCAAGGCAGTGGAAGAGTATTTACATGTTTGTCAATGAAGCTGTTAGCATAAGTGAATCATAGTGGTGATGTAATGTTTTCTTTATGTTGAAAAATAAAAGGGGAAGGAGGAGTTCGAGAGGCAACAGAAAGAGCTCTTGGAAAAAGAAAATATCATCAAACAGAATAAGATGCAGCTGGAACATCATCAGGTACGTTCAATCGGAACAAAAACTATTTAGTGTTGAAAACACTTCCCATTTAATAAGAAAGGTATGACTTCAAAAGATCATGATTTTGACCCTTCCAGTACACTTTGGCATCAGTAGGGTAAAAGAAAAAAGAAAAGGTTTATGGCCTTGGTAATCCAGCTGGGTGTACCTGGACTCTGTTCAAATAGCAGCTTTCCAGACTAAGCCTGTAGATCTAACACACTAGGACTGTTTGGGTTAAGGCAGTTGGTCTTAAGGAGCAAGACCCACTCAAACTGGCCCAAACAAACAGGTTTTATAGTAAAGCCATAATGGGAGAATTCAAGAACAGAAAATGAAGATACAGCCACATCTGAAAGAACTAGGACTATCCATTCCCTCTCCTTTCTCTATTTCCTTTGCTTCTCTCTAAATTGACTTCCTTTGCCTCTGTTTTCTGGCAGTTTCCTCTGCTTCTTTACTCATTTGACTTCCCTGGGACTTTTACAGAACCCATAAATGGCCACTCAAAGTCTTTTCTGTAGATAGGTTTTCATCTTGGCAACCTAAGCTAACAGCTCCTTCTCAGGTTTATAAAATTCCCCAAAAAAAAGAGAGTCTGAGCCACATCTATCTCTATCTGTCTCCTTTTCTCCCCTCTCTCCCTGTCTCTCCAACACAAGCCTATGGCTTGGCTATTCTTGGTCCAGTTTAAGGGTTGGAGGGTGGGATTCAAAATATATCCAAGTCCATTTACTAAGGGCTTCGGGCAAGGCAGTTTCATTCAAAAGCTGGGCATGAGTGGGGCAGATAATAATGGGTATTGCTAATGTAAGGGCATAAAAATAGCGAGAAGTGGATCAAGGATTTCTAGGCCTTTTAAGATGAACTGAAATGGTGTGCAGTGACATGAATAGCACACAGAACTCAGGAAACCAGAGTTCCAATCTGTGCTTTCTCACCAACCAACTACGTGACCTTAAACAAGTCACTTAACCTCCCCAAACATCAATTATTTCTCTAGAAAATGAGAAAACCCCTCTCCCCTCCATCTAATGAGATAATATATTTATGAACATACTTGGAAAAGCATAAGCTAACTATGCTAAAGCATCACCCTGTTTATATTTGCTTTGGCGTTTGGCCAAGTTTAGACTGCAGGGCTTTAGGGGACTTGTTGGAATCATAGTAATTCCTAAGAAGAAAACAGAGTCTAAGGCAACTAAGAGTCTAAGTGCATTTCTCAAGGGAGAAGCTGAGTGAGGTTAACCCTGCTCAGACTCAACCCTATCTGAGGGCAAAAGATTGACTGACTCCTAAACTCCAGTGATGGATAATCCTTGCCTGCCAAAGAGAGTCTCTCCTGACATTTGGTGCAATAGCTGGGAATTACTGCAATTTAGATAACACACCATCTAGGGGCCATGAGAGAAGGGAGAAAGCTAACACTGAGTCTGACCCGGGGTAAGGTCTCTTCCTTGAGACAGCGTTGAGGGTCCAGGTGATATGATGAGCCCAATCAGTGTTCAGATCCCTTTAGAGAAGATCTCTTCCACAGTGCATGTGTATTTACATGCATTTGTTGTTTTCTTGTTTAGTCGCTAAGTCATGTGCTCCTCTTTGTGATGCCATGGACTGCAGCCCACCAGTCTCCTTTGTCCATGGGATTCTCCAGGCAAGAATACTGGAGTGGGTTGCCATTTCCTTCTCCAGCAGATCTTCCTGACCCAGGGATCGAACTCAAGTCTCCTGCATTGGCAGGCATATTCTTTACCACTGAGTCACCTGGGACGCCCCGTTTATATACATTAGTCATCCCTATGTTGCTGGATAATGACATTTATAAATCTGGTCAGAAAGAGTAGGAGAAATAGAAAAGGGTTATAGACTATCTTTTATGTAAGTGTCTTAAAGGGACAAAGTCAAGGCTTTCCTCTACAAGGAGCAAACATCAGTGGTTGGCTTGACCAAGAGATCTCTACATTTGCTTTTCCCTGGCCACCACTCAACGTTTAATAAACATTTACCTAGAGCCTACATAATACCAAACACTATTCTAAACACTTTGCAAATATCAACTCATTTAACCTTTGTGAAGACGTAGGTAACTGTTGTTATTCAACTGCTCAGTCACGTCTGACTCTTTGCAACTCCATGGACTGCAGCACGCCAGGCTTCCTTGTCCTTCACTATCTCCCGGAGTTTGCTCTAACTTATGTCCATTGAGTCAGTGAGGCCATCCCACCATCTTATCAGGGTGTATGTCTCAGTGGTAGAGCATTTGACTGCAACCATCTCATCGTCTGTTGCCCCCTTCTCCTTCTGTGCTCAATCTTTCCCAGCATCAGGGTCTTTTCAAGTGAGTTGGCTCTTGGCATCAGGTAGACAAAGTATTGGAACTTATGCTTCAGCATCAGTCTTTCCAATGAATATTCAGGGTTGATTTCCTTCAGGATTGACTGGTTTGATCTCTTTGCTGTCCAAGGGAGCTGGGTTGAAACCCTACCCTGCTTTCCAGCCTGAGGACAGAAGAGACCAATCATGTCCAGTCGCAGAAGTCAGAGCTGGAGGATTCCTTAGGCATCCTCTTTCTGAACCTCTGCATTTTACAACTCAGGAAAGCCAGGCCACCCGACAAGGCCTGGCATCTAAAAAGCACCTGTCATGAGCATCCCTGCCTTATAGCTGCAAGCCCCTGGTTAGTTTCCACTTCGGCAGACACCGCCTCGTCCTTAACCAGCTCGGGCTTTGTTTCTCCCCTGCAGCTGAGTCAGTTCCAGCTGCTGGAACAGGAAATCACGAAGCCCGTGGAGAACGACATCTCCAAGTGGAAGCCGTCGCAGAGCCTCCCGACCGCCAGCAGCGGCGTGAGCGCGCAGGACCGGCAGCTCCTCTGCTTCTATTATGACCAGTGCGAGACCCATTACATCTCCCTGCTCAGCGCCATCGACGCGCTCTTCAGCTGCCTCAGCGCGGCGCAGCCTCCGAGGATCTTCGTGGCCCACAGCAAATTTGTCATCCTCAGCGCCCACAAACTGGTGTTCATCGGAGACACGCTGACCCGGCAGGTGGCCGCCCAGGACGTTCGCAACAAAGTGATGAACGCCAGCAACCAGCTGTGCGAGCAGCTCAAGACTATAGTTTTGGCCACCAAGACGGCGGCGCTCCACTACCCCAGCACCCCCGCCCTGCAGGAGGTGGTCCACCAGGTGACCGACCTGTCCAGGAACGCGCAGCTCTTCAAGCGCTCTCTGCTGGAGATGGCCACGTTCTGAGCGCAGAGAGGGGGGAGAGAGCACTGCCGTGGGGTACTGAGGGAAACTGGAAAATCCTCTCTGGTTTTTGTAAATCTTGTCTATTTTTGTAGATATTTTTGTATAAAAGTGAGAGACTTTAACATTTGAGGGGCTAGATGGCATTCAGAAATTCAGGGAACTCCAGGGGGCAGGTGGCTTTTTCTTCCCCCCTGTGTGGTTCTTATGTACACACGTCAGCATCTGAGACACAAACTGTACAGAATCTTGTCCACGTGTGTGTGACTACCTGTTCATGTTCGTTTGTAGATGTTTGTCTGATACATTCCATTAAGAACCATGAGTTAAGAAGCACCTTAGGAAGCACCTCCCAATGCTGCATTTTCTTTTTAGAAAAAACCTACCAGCTGGTTGTACTATTGCTCTACACATGCTCGTGATTGCTTTGAGCCTGTTGCTCCCAAGTCCGAGACACACAGTAATGTATTTGCAAGTGTTCACCTTCTATAAGGAGGCGGGTTAACACCTTGTTTCCTTTTTGAAAGCCCTTCCAAAATTGGCCGTCTCAGGCATGTTATTGCAAGATGCCTCACTTCTGGGTGGAAAAAAAAAAACCCTCTTAGAAAGTTTCAGAAAGTATTGATACATCTTAACCCAAACTCTGACACATTAAGTGCCAGAGGGGAGACATGTGTATTTTGAGGCTGTATCCCGATTAGGGCTGGGTTGTTTCAACATAGGGAGGACGCTGTCCCAATAAAAGGAGACCACGTGTTCCCCAAAGGTTTTCTTTGATGGCCCCACCAGGTGGCACGCGGGATCTTAGACCACGGACCAGGGGTGGAACCCATGCCCCACGGAACGCCCCCATTGGGAGTTCAGAGTCTTTAACCACTGGGCCACCCAGGAAGTCCATCCCCAGGGCTTTTTGATCATCGGCATTTATGAATGATTGGGCCATGAGATTTTCCAAAGGATGTTTTCAGATTGGCAAAAAAAGCATATTGTTTGCAGCAGGAATTCCTAAAGACACATCGGACTGTGGTCATCCACAAAAGAAAGACGGTTCCCCCTGAGTTGTAAGCAGAGGCCTTTCTGACTCATTATACTCTTAGGTGCTGCTATCCCTGGGTCCTGAGGGAAGCTGGCCAGTTCCTCAATCACCTAAACGCTAGAGCCGCCAGGCCACATCTTACTGTTAAGAGAGGTCATGGCTTGATCCCTTACCCTCCCTAAAACGTGCACATGCAGACCCACCGTTGAGAGCAGCTGTCGGGAGCCCATCTAGGTTTTACAGCGCTGCATGGCCAATGACCCCATGTACACAGCCCATTCACTGTCCCCCAGCTCAGCACAGCATCCATTCCGCAGTCTGTCCTCCGGTACATGCTGGGGTTGGCACAGCATGAACACATCACAAGCCATCGGATTCATCATGGGGCAGGTGAAACCCTTCCTACCCAGTGGGTAAATGTACTCACATATCACCAAGTCAAGAAGCAAGTTATATATGGCTTATCAGTCCAGTTTTTATTTAATGATCCCATTCCTGTCAATTGAAAAATGTTTGATTTGCCTTGACTTAATTAAGCTTGCTTGTTTTAGACAACCAAATTATCGGAACAGGAAAGTATTTAGGAGAGAAGGATACATGATCTAAGTGGGCTGAAAGAAAAAAATAAAAATCAGTGAAACTTACCCAGAAGGTGCTTTTCAGAACAACCACTGTTGTAGTTCTCAACCTTCTATTCTGCCAAAAGAAATCGGGATTGCTGTAGGCCAAGCAAGTGTGTGCGGAGGAAGGGGGTTGCTGAAAATCAACAATGAGTTTGAAAAACTGTCCTTGTATGTTTCATTGTATAATGTGTATTTCTTAGGCGATGACTTGTTCTAAGCTAAGAGGTGACATTTCATGTTTTCAAAACCAAAATGTTCAATCTGTATTAATCTCTTTCCCGTACTATATGTAGAGGCTATTTTTACATCATTAAAATTTTAGATGTCTGTTTTCATAGGCGTTGGGTTTTCTCTTTCTGTTTCTTTCTTTGTCACACAGTTAAATGTTAGCTTATTTTGGCACTCCTAACATAGAAAGTTAAATTATCATGAGTTTATTAATACCATAGATCTGGATTTTTGAGTAAAATTGAGACCTGTTTTTTCATTTTGTGTCACTTCGGGGTGTATTGCATTTGAAGAAAATTCTGGAATTTGTGAGCATTACCAAACCCAAATATCTGGAAAAAGACTTCTTTTCACCAGGAAGCCTGAATATTTAAATGGTAGGTGGGATGGTATCTGCTGTCATAATGTGAATGTTACTATTCATGTCATTTTAGAATCAAAGAGAGTTGCTCAATGCATTCTTGAATAGACATCAATAATATTTAAAAGAAAATATATTTGATGAAAATAGATTCATAACCACATAAATTATCTATAATGCTTGGCCCATTTTCATTCTGCTATCCTACTGAGAGTTATAGATAAATTATTTGAATATACCTTGAATGTACTCTTTTCCCACATCTATAAACATTTCCAAGGAAAGTGTCAAGGCACTTACTGGGAAATGGAAAGTCTTCTGGAAAAAAAAAAAAATGGTGCTGGAAAAACGATCTCTCCATGGAAAAAGCGGAATATTTACCTTACACTCTACACAGAAATTAAATGCTCAACTGGATAATAGACCTAAACATGAAGATTTAATACTTCTAGAAGAAAATGACAGGAGAAAAATCTCCTGTATCTTGGGTAGACAAGAGTTCTTTAGATAAAACCAAAAACATAAATCATAAAAAATTGATAAATTGGACTTCATCACAATTTAAAACTTTTCTAAGAAGACCATTAAGAAAGCTAAAAGGTCAAACCACACACTGGAACAAAATATTTGTACCACATACCTCAGCCAAAGATATGTATTAGAATAAGGATACAGATAACTAAGTTTTTTAACTGGGCAAAAATTTTGAATGGAAATCTCACAAAAGAAGGCATGTGAGGGACTTGCCTGGCGGTCCAGTGGTTAGCATGCCAAGCTTCCTCTGTAGGGGGTTTAGGTTCAGTCCCTGATCAGGAAGTAAGATCTCCTAAGCCAAGTAGCTAGCAAAAAAAAAGACATGAATATACAATAAAGTAAGTGAAATACAAACCCACCAAATAGAATCATTAAAGTAAAAGATAAGCCATACCAACTGTTGACAAGGAATTGGAGCAAACGGAGCTCTTATACCCTGCTATAGAGAATGCAAAACACTTGAAAATGATTGGCAGTTTAAAAAAAAACTAAATGTATTAATTAAATTTAGTTTAATTAATATATTAAAACCATGCGTGTGTGCATGCTCATTCACTTCAGTCATGTCTGACTCTTTCCAATCCCGTGGACTGTAGCCCGCCAGGCTCCTCTGTCCAAGGGATTCTCCAGGCAAGAATACTGCAGTGGGTGGCCATTTCCTCCTCCAGAGGAACTTCCCAACCCAGGGATAGAACTGAGCCTCCAGGGAAGCCCCATGACGCTGTGAAAAGAAAAGTGAAGGTGTTAGTCGCTTAGTCGTGTCCGACTCTTTGTGACCCCATGGACTGTGGGCCCGCCAGACTCCTCTGTCCATGGGAGTCTCCAGGCAAGAATACTGGAGTGGGTTGCCATTCCCTTCTCCAGGGGATCTTCCCAACCCAGGGATCGAACCCAGGTCTCCTGCATGGCAGGCAGATCCTTCACCATCTGAGCCACCAGGGAAGCCCTAGGAATCCATTTCCTAGGTATTTGCCCAAGGAAAATAAAAGCATAAGTTCATTCAAAAAGCATGTTTGTAGTAGCTCTATTTGTAATAGTCCAAAGCTATAAACAACCCAAATGTCTATGTGAATGAATAAACATTGTTAAATATCCACACAACAGAATACTACACAGACATACAAAGGAGCAAAAAAAAAAAAAAGTGGAACAAAAAACAACATGAATGAACTTCAGAATCATTTTGACGCATACCAGAAGAAAGAGTACACACACTGCACATTTATACAGAATTCTACAAAATACAAACCACAATGGCAGAAAGCAGATCAACAGTTGTCAGGGAAGAGGGGTGAGTTACCAAGGATCTCAGGGAAACCGGGGAAAGATGAAAATGCCCATCTTCTCAACTGTGGTGATGGCTTCACAGGTGCATGCATGTTGAAACTCATGAAACTGTACACTTGGAAAGCACACAGTTTATTCTTTGTTGGTTATTATCTTTTTTATACAAATGGTCTAAACACTCCAATTACGTCAGAGATTCCCAAACTAGATTCTTTTTTTAAAGAGAAATACTAAATTTATATTTTATTTTATCAAAAGTATTTATTATTTAATTTTATTATTCAATTTAAATAATTAAATATTTTAAATTTTTTTAAATTAAATTTTAAAATTTAAATTCTATTTTTAATAAAAATTTAAATTCTATTTAATTTAAATAAACTAATTTTATTTATTTTATCAATTAATCGTATTTAATTTGATTTGTTTTATTATAAAATTATGTGTTTATTCATATATATATGATTTATTTCATTACTAGAGGATGACTGCTTTCCAATGTTGTGTTAGTTTCTGCTGTACAACGTGAATCAGCTCTATGCATACATATATCTCACCTCCCTCCCACCCCACCCCCTGCAAGACTAAATTATATGCTATTTAAAAGATGCCCAATTTAAGTAAAAATACACATATAAGTTAAAAGCAAAGAGAGAGAAATATACCATGCACATCCTAATTTTTAAAAAGAAAAGCTGGCACAGTTTTCTCAGCAGACAAAGCGGACTTCAGAACTTGGGCTCATCATCATGAGAGGAGGAGCTCCTGAAGACAAAACGCTCCTCAATGCAAATGCACTGATCTCAAAGGTTCAAAATACAGTGAAGCAAAAAGAACTGAAAGGAGAAACCGAAAATAATTACAGTATTCAATTCTAGGTGGGAGATACTCTCTTTTAGCACTTAATAGAACAAGCAAATAAAAAATAGTGAAGGACAGGAAAGCTTGGCGCGCTGCAGTCCATGGGGTCGCTAAGAGTCGGACATGACTAAGCAACTTCACTTTCACACGTTGGAGAAGGAAATGGCAACCCACTCCGGTGTTCTTGCCTGGAGATTCCCAGGGATGGGGGAGCCTTGGTGGGCTGCCGTCTATGGGGTCGCACAGAGTCGGGCACGAATGAAGCGACTTAGCAGCAGCAGCAGCAGCAGCAGAACAAGCAAATAAAAAATAGTGAAGGACAGGAAAGTCTGGCGTGCTGCAATTCATGGGGTCACAAAGAGCCGGACACGACTTAGCAACTGAACAACAACAAACTAAAGAACGGTAATATCTGGAGTTCTCTGGAACTCCCCTACTTCGCTGATAGGAGTGTAAAATAGTACAACCATTTCGGAAGACAGTCTGGCAATCTCTTATAAAGTTAGGTATACATTTGCCGTATAACCCAGCCATTCCAAAGGTGTTTAGGCAAGTGAAATGAAAATCTATGTCCATGAACAAGGACCTACTGTATAGCACAGGTTATTAATATCTTGTAATAACCTGAAAAGAATCTGAAGAAAAGAATCCCTTTGCTGTATGCCTGAAACTAACACAACATTGTAAATCAACTAAACTTCATTTAAAATGTTTTTTGAAAAAGAAAATAAATGTCCACAAAATTAACTGCTTTATTTAGCATAATCCCAAAATGGAAGCAATCCAAACGGCATCAACAGGTGAGTGGATAAATTAACAGTGGTCTCTGCATACAGTGGAATCCTGTTTAGCTGTAAAAAGAAGGGAATGAGGGCTTCCCTGGCGGTGCAGTGGTTAAGGCTTTATTCTTCCACTGCCCTGGCTGTGGGTTGGATCTCTGGTTGGGGAAGTTCTATGAGCTGCAAGGTGCAGCCCCCAAAATTAATTAACTAATTTTAAAAAATAAAAAGGAGGGAACTAATTACAGATCTTACAGCAAGAATGGATCAACCTTATGATCATTATGCTGAGAAAAAGCCAGGTAAATAAAGACTACATATAAATACGGAGCTCTGGAAAACACAGGTCCAATGTGTAGTAGCAGCTCAAACCTGTGACTTCCTGAAATCGGAGTTGGGAGTTAGGAGTTATCTGGAAAAGAGCACAAAGGAACTTTTGGTGTATGGATATGTTTTATCTCAATGCTATATATGTATGTTTTGTATCAGATGTGTGTGCATTTGTACTTTTCACTGTCAAATACAGTGGCCAATAATGTTATATGTTGCCACTGAGATTTTGAAATGGGATGAACTGAGGAACTGTTTTTCACTTTAGTTACTTTTAATTTAAATAGCCACAAGTGGTGAGTGGCTACCATAGTGGACATAGATTTACATCTTGATTCCTAGGGTGATTATGTGAACATAAATATTTGCATATGTTCAGTCTCTCAGTGGTGTCTGACTCTTTCCACACCATGGACTGTAGCCTGCCAAACTCCTCTGTCCTTGGGATTTTACAGATGAGAATACTGCAGTGGGGGTGATATTCCCTTCTCCAGTGGATCTTCCTGACCCAGGGATCGTACCCAAGTCTCTTGCATCTCCTGCATTGGCAGACAGATTCTTTATCCCTAGCATCACCTGGGAAGCCCTAATATTTGCATAATATACACTTGAGTGTGTGCATTTTATTGTATGTGAGTCACGCGGGAATAAAATTGATTCTGAAAAGAGGTAAAAATATCTCCCAACCAACTGTAACGCTTCATTGTTTTCAAATCAATATTAATGCTGACATTAATAGAACTGATATTATTTCAAATCAGTATGATCGCTCACTAACTCATAGAAACCCTGGAGGGCCTGCAGAAGAAGGGCCAGTCGGAAAGCCCAGCTTTGTAAACTGGGGTAGTTTACCTTGTAAACAAAGGTAGTAAAGGTAGTTTACATCAGGGCTAGTTCATGACCCACCTGGAGGCAGACGCGGTTTCCTCCGCCCGGGTCAGTGAAAGGCGGTCTGGGCTTCAGATGATTCCCCATAAACCACATCTACATTCTTCCCAGTGTTTGCAGAGTTATGACGAAAGAAATGCTGCCATTCAGCAGAGGACGGGAGAAAGAAGGATTGGTTTATTCATTGGATGTTTCCTGCCTGGCCGGGCAGAGCAGACAGGCCCACCCCGTCCATCAATCACACGGCAGGTGCCCCGCCCAAGCAGCACCCCCAACCTCACAACCAGCGTCTCTGCTCAGCAGCGCCCTGGGCACCCAGGGAGCAGGAGGGAAGGGGAACCTGCTCTCTGTTCTTCTTTGTTTGGGAACCAAAAGTAAACGTGCCTCTTACACAAGTCGAGGCAGGGCATGAAAGCTGAAAGCTTCAGGCAAAGACTCAGGACTTGGGGAGAGAGACAGCATCAGAGGGATCCAGGATGGGGAGAAAGAACGCTCGGAGGGTGGGGCAAAGGAGACTGAGCGCAAAGCTGGTGGTATAGACGGAGGGCAGGGGGCCGGGGCGCCGAGGCTGGCAGGAGGGTGAGGCAGGGCAGAGGCGTGGGGGGCTCCACCGCGCAGGGACCGGGCTCCAGACTGAGCTCACAGCCTTTCAGACCAGAGAAAGGAGAGCGAGCGGGAGAAGAGGTCCAGAGGAGACCAAAGAGACGAGAAAGACAGTGAAGACCTAAGAGGAGGAGCATGGACAGAGGAGGGGAGATGGAGGCGGAAACTGGGCTGGGGAGAGACCGAGAGCCGAACAAAACTCTCAGCGCTCTGGGGTGGCCTCTACGGGAAAAGAACCCGAAAAAGAGTGGCTATCTCTAGATGCCTAACTGAGTCACTTCGTTGTACACCTGAAACTAACACAACCTTGTAAATCAACTACGCTCCAATACAAACTAAGAATTGATTTTTTTTTTTTTAAAAAGCAAAGGGTCAGCAGAGCAAATACGAACTTCAAGAAATGAATATTCCAAAAATCTGTTTGAGGCCCCTTGATAGTCTAGGTTCTGGAGACAGCTTGAGAAATAAATTGTTAGTAGATGTGCTGTTGCCCTGTCATTTTGGAAACCACCGCTGAGCACATAGTAAAACTCAGGAGCGGAGTGAAGCCTCAGCGGAGTCTTGCAATAGAGAAACCTGTCCTGTCCACTATTGCCTGAAACTTTTTTGACCCTAAGATGAGTTTTTTCTCTCTTAACACTTATGAAAACCTGGTCAAGGATATTCAAATAGTTCATCTTTGTTCTACCCCCGCCCCCCAAAAGGCTGAGAGGCGTGCTAATGAGATATCGTGTTAGTTTTTACTGCACTGCAAAATGAATCAACCATCCATACACATGCACTCCCTCCCTCTTTGGTTTCCTCCACATTTGGGTCACCACAGAGCTTTAAGTAGAGTTCCCTGTGTTCTACGGTCTGTTCTCCTTAGTGATCTGTTTTATACCTGGGATCAAGGCCTGGCGTGCTGCGGTTCACGGGGTCGCAAAGAGTTGGACACGACTGAGTGACTGAACTGAACTGAACTGATCAATAGTGTATATAAGTCATATGAGACGTTTTCAAAATAAAAGGACTTTGCAGATTGGACACAAGAAAGGGAAAGAAATATAAAATGCAGCAGAGATGGGAAGAGCAATCCAGTAATAGATCAAGAGGTGTTTAATACATGGGAAGGCTTCTTGAAAAGGGGCCAATAATGATAGGGGCAAATAATCGCTCTGTTCTGAAAACAGCCCTCTGAAGTGCGGGACGAGAGGAGGGGTCTTGTCGCGTGTGGATCCGATCAGCTCTTTTCGTCCATTCCAGGCGAAAGGCAAAGGCAGCCTGGATTTAAAAGGAGAGGAGGTAGGAGTGGACGGATTCCAGGTCTGCCAGAGGAGAGTCACCACAGTCCGGGAGGAGCTGGATGGGGATCTGATGGAGCGGGAGCCAGGCTGTGGGTTTCTCCTGCGGCTTCTCCTTGGGCGTGGATCCATTCTGACCTAGGAAGCACCACGGTCTCGGCGTCTCCACGGAACCAGCCTGCATGAACTCCAGGCTTACCGCCCCGTCCCCACCAGGCACGGGACAGGGGGCTGCTGGGGAAAAATCTAGGGTGAGAGAGTGACACCTCTGGTGGTCCAGGGGTTAAGAATCCACCTTCTCAGGCAGAGGACAGCAGTTTGATCCCCGGGCCGGGAAGGTCCCAACATGACAGGAAGCAGCTGAGCCCTGTGCCGCCGCTACTGACGCCCTCGAGCCCCAGAGCCCATGCTCTGCGACAAGAGAAGCCCAAAAGCAACCGTAGAAAGCCCACGCCCAGCAATGAGGACCCAGCACAGTCAAAAATAAGAAATAATGTTTTTTAAAAACCACACGAGAACTGCCCCAGGAGGAGGCCATGCTAGGCCCAACTTCCTTTTTCCCAGGTCCCCGACAAGTAGGCACAGGTTTATTTTGTGGCTGAAAAAAAGAGAAAGAAAAACAATCTTGAAAGGGATTTAATGAGTAGAGGCCAACATTCGAGGCGGGGGGCGGGGGAAGACTCTAAAAAGGGGTAAATAAAAACCCCGAGCACACACTGACTTTTATCTCAGAGCTGACTATTACCAGTCTCTGAAATTCCTCTGTAGCTGGGGGGCCGGGGGAGTGGGGAAAACAACCCAAAGCTCTCACGGTCTAAGCCATCCCCCAACAACTATCATTAAGAAAACTAAGTTAACAGAAATGGCACCTTAGTCCGTCTCCTCACGGATAATTTTCCAGGCAGACAAGAGTCAGCAAGAAATGATGTTCACTGAAAACATACCCGTAATTTTCTCTGGCCGGCCAGGCAGTCAGGATGCTGTGAGACTCCCGGGAGCAGCCAGCCCTCCCCGGCGTATCGTCCAAGAACCGTTTACGAGTCTCCTTTATGACCCAGGGAGCCTGACGGGGTCACCCTTGGTGATTTAGGGCCCTAAATCCCTATTAAAAAACGGTGAATTCTCTAAAGAGGATGGTTGTGGACGGGCAGCTGCAAGGCCCTGGGTCGTGCCCATCCAAGACAAAGGATGATGCAGGTGTACTTTTAGGAGGATGTAAAAATGTAAATGGATGACGCAGTTGAGGTTGTCCTTGCCCTAGGGCAATTATTTTTACCTCTCTGTCTAGACAGCCAGTCAACACTAGGAAGGGCCTGAGATTTGACAAAAGAAGGTTTTCCTTGAATAGTGGGCACCCCTGTTCTGTTTGCAAAAGGAAAAATCAATAAGCAAGAAACAAAAGGAATGCCAGGAGCATTAGGAAGTGGGCCTGTCTGGACCTGCCACGCGGAGAAAAGTTTTCTAGAGCAAAGTTCCCCAGAACGGGTGGACAAGTAAGGGTCCCAAGCCGCGGCTGCGCTTGCAAGGAGTCCCTCAAGAGTCCTTTATGTTCCCCCAGGGCGACTGGCCAGCACCCCCTCACTCTAGAGAGCTATGCCTTCATGAGGGCACCTCCTAGGATGGTGGCAAAATTTCTCGCCTAAGGGCCCTGCATTTGTGGTTCTAAGCGGAGTTCTCTTGGAACCCCTCGGGGTGGCCTCACACAGCACCCCCTTGTGGTCTGGTGGGGAAACAGACGGCCTAGGAGTACTATTTGGTTTTTCTGCCAGATTCAGACACATAAAATGGGGGTTCCCAAGCAGACCTTGGGAGAAGGCAATGGCACCCCACTCCAGTCCTCTTGCCTGGAAAATCACATGGATGGAGGAGCCGGGTGGGCTGCAGTCCATGGGGTCCCTGAGTCGGACACGACTGAGCGACTTCACTTTCACTTTTCACTTGCATGCACTGGAGAAGGAAATGGCAACCCACTCCAGTGTTCCTGCCTGGAGAATCCCAGGGATGGGGGAGCCAGGTGGGCTCCCACCTGTGGGGTCGCGCAGAGTCCGGACACGACTGAAGCGACTCAGCCGCAGCAATCGGACCTTGCTCGGCAGCGTGAAAATAAGCATTGAAAACAATTCCTAAGCGGTCTGCAGACACGCCGCTGTACTGGGACTTCTCTGCCTGCACATTTCTCTGTGCTCTTGTACATTTCAGACCAGAGAGCATCTTGGGTTCACCTTCTCCGTCTCGTGACCAGGCTCACACAAGGAGCTCAAGTCATGTTTGTTGACTGACTAACTGACCGAGCGAATGAATCCAGTCTCCAAGTATCCCCCACTAATCCCACATTTGGAGGGGCCCTTTGAAACAAAAGGACTTAGCCGAATCCTTAAAGATAATGCAACCTGACGTCTCTCCAACGGCAGGATTGAGAGTGTCCATAAGTTGCTGTTGTATTGTTTCACGTTATGTAAGTAATTTCCCATCATTTTCTGCAGTGCCTTTTTGTGTTGCTGTTGGATGTCTAGTGATTTCTCTGTTGCTGGTTCCTGAGGTTGGAGTCTGGGTGTCACCGCGCCCCATGGGCCCAGCTCCAGTGCACTCCCATGCGGAGTCGGTGTAGCTAGACCAAGCCCTCAGTCGCTGGACTCAGAATCCGTGATTTGGGGTAACTGGGATGTTACATCACCCCATGTGGTCTCTCAAAACAACTCAACATTTCTGTTACTTCCCTGTCCTGATACGCAGATCTTGAGGACATCCCAGCAGTGACAGATGTTTTAACCATGGCTCCTACAAATAAAAATCAATGACAGAGAAAACTGACAAAAGGCTAAGTGGAAGAAAAGCTTTATCAACAGTAAGCAAATTATTGAATCATGGGCAGACACATTCATATTTAAACGCTGGGCTGAGTTTTGTTTCTCCTGAGTAACAGACAAGGTTTTTCTCATGGAAATGAGATTTTTGTAACTACCTGATGTTTTCACTTCTGCCTTTACTGCCAAGGAGTTCAAAGACAAATGCAGTAACCAGTGTCAGTAACTATTTAGTAATTGAAAGCTTGAATATCTGGGTTCTAATTGTCTCTTCATCTCATCCTTTTGACCTTAAGTATTCCCTGTCTTCTCTTTTTACTTAGCATCTTTAAGATCACACGTGTTCACATATAATATTTTTAGCATATAATAGCTTGGATGCTTATGGGGTGTGTACAAAAGCATCGATACCCACTCTTCCTCTGTGGGGTCAAGATACTCCCAGTAGGATGGACAGGGCCAGTCCTGCTGAACTCATAGCCGGTTCTCTTCTATAGACGCCAGATGCCGGGGGGCTGGGCTGGGCAAGCTCTTCTCTTGACTGTTTCTTACACCCCAGATCAATCTTCCATTGCAGCTTCTTCCAGGCTTTGGTATGAAACCAGTGAGGATGTCCATTTCTCCTGCTCTCAGTCTCCCCTCCGGGAACTAAAGCCCTTTCCTGAAATGTGGTCTCGGACAGGTATCAAAGATAAGATTAAGGATTACAACCCATTCATGTTTCTTGCAGGAGGCATTCAATTCAGTTCAATTCAGTTGCTCAGTTGTGTCCAGCTCTTTGCGACCCCATGGACTGCTGCACGCCAGTCCTGGATAGGCCTCCCTGTCCATCACCAACTCCCGGAGCTTACTCAAAATCATGTCCATTGAGTCGGTGATGCCATCCAACCATCTCATCCTCTGTCATCCCCTTCTCCTCCTGCCTTCAATCTTTCCCAGTATCAGGGTCTTTTCAAATGACTCAGTTCTTCATATCAGGTGGTCAGAGTATTGGAGTTTCAGCTTCAACATCAGTCCTTCCAATGAATATTCAGGACTGATTTCCTTTAGGATGGACTGGTTGGATCTCCTTGGAGTCCAAGGGACTCTCAAGAGTCTCCTCCAACACCACAGTTCAAAAGATCAATTCTTTGGTGATCAGCTTTCTTTATAGTCCAACTCTCACATCCATACATGACTACTGAAAAACCATAGGCATGCCAGACAACTTATCACTTCATGGATGCAAGTTGCATCATCCCTGCCTGGAAACATCCAAGCCCCTGACTGAGCTCTCCCTCAGCCCTAACCCATCCCCCTGTGACACCTGCAGCTCAGAGGCGGGCAGTCCCAGTTCCAGGTGGACGGAGCTCAAACCCCATGCTCCTCACGTTCCCACAGGAAGGAACACGTTCCTTCCACCTTGTGACTGCTGCATCCCTGTGGCAGAGAAAGCACCTCGAGTCTCCTCACAGACTGCATATGAGTTGCAAGGGGAAATCAGTACTTATATGGGTGAAGAAATCAGACAGCCACTTGACAGAGTGGGGTGATCACAGGCAACACCACCAGGGCAGGGGCAGACGGATGGGGGTACCTCCAGGAGGGAGACCCCGCGCCGGTCTCCCCGTCAAGGAGACAACACCAAATTCCCTACCTGTCTGTCTCTTCTCAGCTCACGGTCTCACCCAGTCTCATTAACCTCATCGGAGCCAAGGTCGTCTCTGAACGGGCTCCCGGTTCCACACAGGCGCATCCACAGTGCAGAGACCACACAGGAGACCATTTAAAAACCTGACTCACATCCTGGAAGCCGCCTGCCCAGCACCCTCCAGGCCTCCTCTCTGCCCTGTGACTCCAGCCTTGACTTGCAAAGCCCACTGTGATCGCTGCTGACCTCTGACCTCAGCTCAGACCGTGCTCGCCCTGACCCCCCACGTCCCAACCACAGAGGCCTCTGTTCTGTCCCCCAAATAAGACAAAGTCATTCCTTTACCCCAGCTGCCCCCCTGCCCCGGGGCCCCCTCCCAGATGGTCAAGATCAGGCTCCCCATTGTCACAAGACCTCAAGGTCACCTCCAGGCCACCTTCGAACACATTCCCTTCGCTTAATCCTCTCTGAACTCTGATTAATAGCTCTTATACTTTCTGCCTTTTATAGTCTGTCTGCTTCCATCTAACCTGTGATCTCGCGAGAGAAGAAATCCTTCTCTCTCGCCCACTGTTGTGATCTCAGAGGCAAAAAGAGTGCCTGGGATGGCTATAAGCCACCAAGCATTTACTGAATGAGTCTTCGGAACTTGTAGACTTTGCAACCAGGAGTGTTTCTCTCCCAGCTACCAGGTCCGGACGTTTAGGGTCAAAGGCAAGACTCCCTTCTACCCCCAGCAGACCTCATAGCACTCAGCTCAGGAAGCATCTTTACTCTGGCTTTTCTGGTCTCTCTCTTCATTATCCTCTTACCCTGAGCTGCTCATCTTTTTTTTTTTTTGTAATTTTTTTAAACTTTTTACTTTGTACTGAGGAATAGCCAATTAACAACATTGTGATAGTTTCAGGGACAGAAGAGGGACTCAGTCATACATACACATGTACCCATTCTCCCCCAAACTCCCGTCCCATCCCGGCTGCTACATAACATGGAGCAGAGGTAGGTCCTTGTTGGCCATCCATTTTAAGTATCTGTCTTGTTCTTCTTAAAAAGCAGTTATACAGGGCTGGATGGACTGCTAAGCTTCCTTCAACTCAATAACATGTAGCAGCGTGTAAGTAAATTCTCCACGCGGCCTTTTGCTGAATATTAGGAGCTAGAGTCATACAGGTAACAAGAAGCGTCAGCCCCCAGGGTGATGGGCCACCCAGAGGTGATGAGAGAAAAGCTCTCCCCATGAGTCAGTGCTGGAAGAGGGGGCAACGGGAAAAATCCAGTCCTTACCTCAGGCTGGGGCCCAGGCCCAGCCAAGGCGAGCAGGACAAGGGGAAAATACAGGATAAGCCCACTCAGCCACACCAGCAGGGACCCCTTATTAAAAATCACACGTCCGTTCTCTACGTCTGAGTCTCTATTTCTGCCCGACAAATAGGTTTATCTGTGCCTTTTTTCTAGATCCCACGTATATGCATAAATGTACACTATTACTATTTTTCTCTTTGTGACTTACTTCACTTTGTATGACAGACTCCAAGGCCGTCCATATCTCTACAAGTGACCTAGTTCCGTTCCTTTCTATGACTGAGTAATATTCCATTGTGAGTAGGAAACACATCTTCTTTAAGGGAGGTGTCTACTGGGAGGTTAGGACTGACCTAAGTACACTGCCGTGTGTGAAACGGAGCGCTCGTGGGAGCCTGCGACATAGCACCGGGCGCTCAGCTAGGGGCTCTGAGACGTCCCACGTGCTTCTCGGGCGGTCTCTACTCTTCTCACGCCTTCCAGAATGCATCAGCCCTCTGCTCACATTCTGCAGACGACCTTGGTGGTTGCAGTCCGTCTCAGCAAACGACATTACCAGCCACCTGGTTGGTGAAGCCAGCTTATCACGAGTCATCCTGTTCCTTCAGGCCCCATATCCAGCTAGTGACCGAGAGTAATAGAATGTTGCCTCTATGACAAATTCACCCACTTTCCGTCATCCCCATGGCTAGTCCCTTGATGCCAGTTACCATGGTACCAGCGACGTCGCTGCGAGGGCCGCCTGGGCACTCCCTTTCCCTCCATCCAGCCCCAGTGCGATCAGGTCACCCCCAGGGGCAACTCCAGTGCCCTCCTGGGTGATGTTCAAGGCCCTCCGTGCCAGGAGCCTCAGTCCCTGCATCCTGGCCGCGCTTGCTTCGGGCATTCATGAAGAGCCCCTCTGCACACACCAGCCCTCCCTCACCTTCCCGGCTTTCTCACACTGTGTCTCTCCTACCAGGCGCACGACCACCACGTTCCTTTTTAATTCATCCTCATCACCCAGTCTCCCCACGATTCTGTCTGATCCCTAAATGCAGGCTCTGTCCTGGGCCTCGTCCCGATGATGCTGCCCCGACTTCCCATTCTTCATTCAACATCTCATTCTCCCCCCCTAGATTCTCACAGGCGTTCTGGGTTCCTCGGGTATGTTCTCGGGGTCTCGGGTCACATTCTCCACCCCACTACTGCCTTCTCCTCCATGCTAAGCAGGCATTTCACAGAGAAATAGCACACAGGAACGTCTCAAAGGCCCAGTGTGAAGTTCAAGCAACGTACAAGCAAATGCACTTAGAGGGATGTTTAAATTGTGAATTATACACACAAAAGAGACTACAAACAATTTAAACTGGTGAGGAATCGCCCTGCTGGGTGCCTTTGTCATACACAAGTATTCATGCGTGAGGCTGAGCCACAGAACAGTGAAGAATAGCACTTCAGTTCCGTGGCGGGAGCCACAAGGCTAAGGTCACAGACAAGCATCCACTCTGCATCCCATTTTCAGTAGTTTATGAAAAATTACCCTTTCTGTCTGAGGCTCTCTTTGTGTAAGCTCAAATTTCATTTCGGGAATTGTGAAAAGGCTCTCTTCAATGGAAATGAATCACTTTTCCACATTGTAAAAAATTGTAAATGTTTCTGAACAAAGTTGATTGAACTTGGAGAACTGGTTGGTCAAAAGGAATGAGATCTGTCGAGTAATATTAATAATTAAGACATGGGGTAAAGAGGATGATATTTTTAAAAGAAAGATGTTCCTTGTTCAAAAAGGAACAAAAAAGGTGTTCTTTTTTTGAATAGCAACTTTAGGAAATGGGAATTTGGATAATCCTTGGTTCAAGTAGGAATAAAAGAAGAGAAACATGGTCATTCACATTTCTTAATGTTTTCATAAAGACACATCTTTCTAATTTACAAGGCTAACAACAATCTTCTTTTCTCTCTTGTATATCTAACTTCATATTTTCATGTGAAATCTCTCAGACCGATTCCTTAAATAAGAGATAACAATTCATACAGTACCACAGTTGGAATTAGGAAATGATGTTTCCAGTTCTCTTGAGAGGACATCTATCTTCAAATTCACATTTAAATAAAGAACCTCAAAAAAAAAAAGTAATCAGAATTAAAGAACTAAACTAATCTTCACTCAAAAATTTTAAGAATACAAAATAAGTCAAAATGAAGTGAGAAAAAAAGAATCGGTAGAGATAAAAGCAAAAATAATAAATTAGACAACAACAAAAAAAAGTAGAATTAATAAGTAAAGTCAAGATTTTTGCTTTTAAAGGTCCAACAAAAGAGACAAATCCCTGGCAACTGTGTGCAGGAAAGAAAAGAGAAAAAAAAGAAGCATGAATATGTAATATGAGATATGAAAAGACAAATGATCACAGTATAGAGGAAAGATTACTATATACAATTCTGTTCATGTGTCTGAAAATCTGGATGAAGTAGGACAGTTCCTGGAAAATTTAAATCATCAAAATCAGGAAGAGGTAGAAACCTGCATGAAAACTAATCCTTTGGGGGGAAAAAAACTGAAAAAGTTACAAAGTACAACCCCCAAAATACCACACTAGATTCAGGTTGATTTTAAAGAGTCTTGTCAAAAAATAAATAAACAGTCTTGTCAAAAAAGATATAAATAATCCTTATGTGGGTAAACTATTCCAGAATATTCCAGACTACAAAGATACGTTTCTAATTCATCTTACATAATCTTAATACCAAAAAGAAAAAAAGAAATATAGTCTAAATGAATGCAACAGATGCAACGAGTCTAAACAAGAAATTAGTAAATTACAAGAATCACATACCTCAGTACATTAGGAGAATCTACCACAATCATGATGCAAAACATGAAAACTCCACTTACTATTTCTTCTAATATGTCTTAGTTCAGTTCAGTTCAGTCACTCATTCGTGTCCGACTCTTTGCGACCAGCACGCCAGGCCTCCCTATCCATCACCAACTCCCAGAGTTTACCCAAACTCATGTCCATTGAGTCGGTGATGCCATCCAGCCATCTCCTCCTCTGTCGTCCCTTCTCCTCCTGCCCCCGATCCCTCCCAGCACCAGGGTCTTTTCCAATGAGTCAACTCTTTGCATCATGTGGCCAAAGTATTGGAGCTTAAGCTTCGGCATCAGTCCTTCCAATGAACACCCAGGACTGATCTCCTTTAGGATGGACTGATTGGATCTCCTTGCAGACCAAGGACTCTCCAACACCACAGTTCAAAAGCATCAATTCTTCTGTGCTCAGCTTTCTTCACAGTCCAACTCTCACATCCACACATGACCCCTGGAAAAACCATAGCCTTGACTAGATGGACCTTTGTTGGCCAAGTAAGTCTCTGCTTTTTAATATGCTATCTAGGTTGGTCATAACTTTCCTCCCAAGGAGTAAGCGTCTTTTAATTTCATGGCTGCAATCACCATCTGCAAGTGATTTTGGAACCCAAAAAACAAAGTCTGACACTGTTTACCCATCTATTTCCTATGAAGTGATGAGACCAGATGCCATTGATCTTACTTTTCTGAATGTTGAGCTTTAAGCCAACTTTTTCACTCTCATCTTTCACTTTCTAATATGTCTACCTGCGAAATACGTGAATCTATACCCTCAGCTTTTTTTTTCTGGAAATATCTTCATTTTGCCTCCACTTTAAAAGGATATTTTCACCAGATATGGAATTCTAAACTGCCTGTTATCTCCTTTTAGTTTTCTAAAGCTGTCATTTCATCGCTTGGTTTCCATAATTTCTGCTGAGAAGGAGATTTTAGTCTTAAAAAGTAAAGCATCTTTTTTTCTGTATGTACTTTCACAATTTCTCTCCGGATTCGATTGTTGTTCAGTCGTGTCCGACTGTTTGTGACCCCGTGGACTGCAGCATGCCAGGCTCCTCTGCCCTCCACTATCTCGCAGAGATTGCTCAGATTAATTCGATTATGTTGTGCCAAAGTGTGAGAATTGGTGCCTTGATCCTGCTTGGGCTTCTTAGTAATTTTTAATCCTGTGACTCAACTTTCTTTATGCCTTTTGGGAAATTTCTTTGGTTATTATCTCTTCAAATATTGCTTCTGCTACATTCTCTTTCTTCCCTTTTGGGACTCCAGTTCCATTTGCTAGAACGTCTCAGATGACAGACCAAGTCACATGTCTCGTACGCTTTCCTGTGTTGCAATCTTTTTTTATTTTTGTACTTTATTCAGGCTATTTTCTACTGCACCCTCTCCAGCTCACTAGTCCTCTCTTCAGCTGTGTACAGTCTGCTGTTAAATGCCACTTTTTAGTTCAAATTTTGATTATTTTCTATTTTTCAATTCTAGAAATTCTATTTGCTTCTTTGAAAATATTGATTCCAGTTCTCTAGTCTTTGGCTTTCTCATTTATTTTCTAGATCACATTAATTACAATTATTTTTAAATCTGTGTCTGGTAAGGGCAGTAATCTGGGACACCTGTGAGTATATTTCTGTTTTGCTTTTCTCCCTTGGCTCTCTGCCTGGGATCCTGGTAATTCTGGATGGGATGCTCACCCCTGTGCCTGAGAGAAAGATCTGGATGAAGTTATTTTACTTCAGAGAAGGTTCACTCTCTGGTCTGGCGGGCAGTTTTTCTCAGTTCAGCCAGGAACTAAGGTGATTCAAGGCTGCGTTGTAGTGAGGCTTGGTTGACGCCCAGGCACCCCCTCTTAGGACCCCAGCTGAAAGCCTACAGCATTTATGGAGTGCGGCCTCCTCATCAGTTCCTGGCTTCCAATTTTTATCTCCACAACAACGTAAGACTGCCAAAAATTCCACTCTGTTTTCCAGCTGCTTTTCTTGGCGTCTCAGCCTTTCACTTTATGTGACTAAGATTCACCAAGGACTTCAAAGTGAAAACCACCAAATGTCAGGGTCCTTTTTCTGTACCGCCCTTTTTCTCTGGAACCTTTGCTTCTGGAATCCTGGCTGACACAGGAGCCCCACGCTCCAGGTTTTATTTCCTCAAACCGATAAGGCTGCTGGGAGTGGTGATGCTTCCATGAACCTCTCAGCCTCTTCCTCAGCGCCAAGAGTTACGAGATGCCAAGAGGAGAAAAGCAGCTTCAGTGAGTCTCCCTTCCCTCCGGTATCTTCCCGTGCACCATAAAGGAATCTTAGTTCCCTGACCAGGAATCGAACCCGTGCACCTCGCAGTGGAAGCACAGAGCCCTAACCAGAGGACTGCCACAGAATTCCCCTCTCTGGTGTCTTGATCCTTCAACTCAGGCTGTTGTAGTGACTCTCTGAAAATTTCAAACAGATAAATTTTAATTGATTGCTTTTAATTGAACAGCTTTTTCAGTTGTTCTCAGTGGAAGAGACAGTTTTCTGCTAACTACTCCATCATAGGAAGTGGGGGTTGTCTTTTCATTTCTTTTTATACTTCATAGTACTTCGCTTCATGGATACACCATAGCTTATTTAACTGACTCTCTACTGAGAAACTTTTGGGTTGTTCCAGCCTTTTGCTGTAACAAATAAGGTCATGGTGAAAAGCTTTCTGCATATGTCTTCACATATTTGCAATTGAATATTTGAGATAAAATCCTAGACATATGACTGCTGGATCAAAGAGTACATATATACTCCATTTTGCTGGATAATGCTAATTTCATTTCATAGAATTGTACCATTTGGGTTCCGCACATGCAGTATATGAAAGTGCCCATTTTCATATAGCCTTGCAAAATTTACATTGTCAAACTTGGGAGATTTTTTTTCAATCTGATTGATGAGAGATGAAATCTCAGTAGTTTTCACATGCATTGCTCTTATTGTGAGTGAGGGCTATTTGTGTACCTTTTCTGAGAATTCTCTATTCATACCTTTGCTAATTATTTTAAAAGTCAGGTTGTAGATCTTTTCCTTTTCAATTTTTAGGAAATCTTTTTTATATTAAGGGCTTCCCCGATGGCTCCACAGGTGAAGAATCCGCCTGCAATGCAGGAGACACAGGAAACGTGGGTTAAGTAAGTACCTGGTGATATAAGTTGAAAATTTTTCCCAATTTGTAATTACTCCAGGAGTTGGTGATGGACAGGGAGGCCTGGCGTGCTGCAGTCGTGGGGTCGCAGAGTCAGACACGACTGAGCGACTGAACTGAACTAACTGTTCAAGTGAAAGTGTTAGTCGCTCAGTTGTGTCCAACTCTTTGCAACCCCACGGACTGTAGCCTGCCATTCCTGTGTCCACGGAATCCTCCCGACGAGAATGGTTAGAGAGCATCACCAACTCAATGGACATGAATTTGAGCAAACTCCGCAAGATAGTGAAGGACGGGGAAGCCTGGTGTGCTGCAGTCCATGGGGTCACGAGTCAGACTTGACTTACCAACTGAGCAACAATTATCTAGTGGCTTATTTTGTTGTTTGCAAAGTTGTCAAATTTCTTTTATTGTTTAGATTTTTTAGTTAGAAGTTTCCACTTTGGGGTTATAAAAGATTTACCCAATTTTCCTTCTAATATTTTTCTCTTTTGTTGTTTAATTTTCATTTAGATCTCTTATATATTTATAATTTCTCTTGGAATACATTATGAGAAAAAGATGTAATTTTTTTCTTTTTCTTTACCAAAGTTCATTTGGCCCAACACTATTCAGTTTTTCCTTCTGATTTCGATGCCTCTTTTGTCATACACTATATTTTCCTTATGTATATTTCTGGGCGTTCTATTCTGATCCGCTAGTTTATAAGTCTTTTCCTGAGCCAATACCTCACTGTTTTAATTTAGAGAATGTTAAACGTTTTGCTAACTCTAATAGGATTAGCTATGCATTAAATATTCTTTCCAAATATTTCCTGGCTATTCTCGGTTGCTTACTCTTCCATATAAACTTTATAATAAACTTTTCTAGTTCCAGAAAAAAAAAAAACCTGAGGAAATTTTTATTGAGACTGCATTAAAGTTAAAAAACCAATTTAGAGAGAAATAACATCTTTATGATGTTAAGTTTCCCTACTCAAGATTATGGTGCTTTTTTACTCAGTTTGTTCAAAGTTATTTTTATATCTTTCACTAGTGTTTTGCAGGTTTCTCATTATTTTTGCATATTTCTTACTAGATTTCTGTCTAGGCATTTAAAATTTTGTTACTGTATAAAGGGTCTTCCAATCCATTGTACCTTCTAGTGGCTTACAGTTTATATTTACAAAGGCTAGCAATTTTACTAAGCTAATTTTACGTCCTGCTGGTTTATTATCTTATGGTTTGCAGTGCTTTTCCACTGATTCTTTTGGTTTTTCTAGATATGCAATTATATTGTCAACAAAGAATTTGCCTCTTCCTTTCCAGTTCATACAAGTGTGTTTTCTCCCGCTTGATGGCATTAGCTAACATTCCAATGCAATGTTAAATAACTGGAGAGGTAACAGGCATTCTTGCCTTCCTCCTGATTTGAAGGAAATGCCTCCTTGAAAGTGTTTGACACAATTGAATAAGAAGCTGGCTTTTAGACTGATACACACACAAACATGTATTTTATTGGGTTTAAAAAAAGTGTTTCCATGCTAATTTGTGTGTGTGTATGCTCAAGTTCAGTTCAGTTCAGTCGCTCAGTCATGTCCGACTCTTTGCGACCCCATGAATCGCAGCACGCCAGGCCTCCCTGTCCACAAACTCCCGGAGTTTACTCAAACTCATGCCCATCGAGTCGGTGATGCCATCCAGCCATCTCATCCTCTGTTGTGCCCTTCTCCTCCTGCCCCCAATCCCTCCCAGCATCAGGGTCTTTTCCAGTGAGTCAACTCTTTGCATGAGGTGGCCAAAGGATTGGAGTTTCAGCTTCAGCATCAGTCCTTCCAATGAACACCCAGGACTGATTTCCTTTAGGATGGACTAGTTGGATCTCCTTGCAGTCCAAGGGACTCTCAAGAGTCTTCTCCAACACCACAGTTCAAAAGCATCCATTTTTCGGCACTCAGCTTTCTTCACAGTCCAACTCTCACATCCACACACGACCCCTGGAAAAACCATAGCCTTGACTAGATGGACCTTTGTTGGCAAAGTAATGTCTCTGCTTTTTAATATGCTATTTACATTGGTCGTAGCTTTCCTTCCAAGGAGTAAGCGTCTTTTAATTTCATGGCTGCAGTCACCATCCGCAGTGATTTTGGAACCCCCAAAAATAAAGTCTGACACTGTTTCCACTGTCTCCCCATCTATTTCCCATGAGGTGATGGGATCAGATGCCATGATCTTAGTTTTCTGAATGTTAAGCTTTAAGCCAACTTTTTCACTCTCCTGTTTCACTTTCATCAAGAGGTTTTTTAGTTCCTCTTCACTCTCTGCCAGAAGCGTGGTGTCATCTGCATATCTGAGGTTATTGATATTTCTTCTGACAATCTTGATCCCAGCTTGTGCTTCATCCAGCCCAGCATTTCTCATGATGTACTCTGCATATAAGTGAAATAAGCAGGGTGACAATATACAGCCTTGACGTACTTCTTTTCCTATTTGGAACCAGTCTGTTGTTCCATGTCCAGTTCTAACTGTTGCTTCCTGACCTGCATACAGGTTTCTCAAGAGGCAGGTCAGGTGGTCTGGTATTCCCATCTCTTTCAGAATTTTCCACAGTTTATTGTGATTCACACAGTCGAAGGCTTTAGCATAGTCAATAAAGCAGAAATAGATGTTTTTCTGGAACTCTCTTGCTTTTTCGATGATCCAGCAGATATTGGCAACTTGATCTCTGGTTCTTCTTGCCTTTTCTAAAACCAGCTTGAACATCTGGACGTTCACGTTTCACGTATTGCTGAAGCCTGGCTTGGAGAATTTTGAGCATTACTTTACTACTGTGTGAGATGAGTGCAATTGTGCAGTAGTTTGAGCATTCTTTGGGATTGTAATTGAAAACCCACTTGTAGAAATGATTTGATGACGTAGCTTCATCCAGGCCAAGAGTAGCCCCCAGTACTAACCTCAATCTCTTGATTTCTGTCTTCTCTGATCTTGGTCATTAACTTCTTCCACCTTGTTGATTCTTTGATGATTTTTAAAATCTGTAAAGACCCTATTTCCAAAGAAGGCCTCATCTATAGGTCCCAGGTGGACACGAAGTTTGGAGGGACACTATTCAACCCAGTACTGGGGGTTTTAAATAAAAAGGACCACAAGCAGCTGGAAAGAAAGTGGAAGTGCAGTCACTCAGTCGTGTGTGACTCTTTGCGACCCCATGGACTGTAGCCCGCCAGGCTCCTCTGTCCCTGGGATTCTCCAGGCAAGAGTACTGGAGTGGGGTGCCATTGCCTTTTCCAGGGGATCTTCCCAATCCAGGGATTGAACCCGGGTCTCCTTCATTGCAGGCAGACACTTTACCCTCTGAACCACCAGGGAAGGCTGGGGGAACATTTGAAAACACAGATTCTTAGTTCTGATCTGCCTGGGACTCGAGTCAAGTCGACTGAAATGAGGAGGAGCCCAGAGTCTGCATTTAGCATCTTGCTGACTCTGCGAGCGCTGAGTTAGCAGATCAGATAACCGGGAAGTGGGGTGAGTGGGAAGGGGAGACTTAAAGGCCAGAGGGGGTGACCAGGCGAGGTGACCCGCGTTTGCAGCAGCACGGATCCTGGCTCAGCTACACCAAAGGACCCAACATGTGAGATGCGAAGGAAGATACGAGAAAGCCCGGGGCTGGGGGGTTCTTCCTGTATTTGCCTCTGGTCTGGGGAAGAGCTCTGCAAGCCTGTTTTTACTTGTAATCATTAGCGAGGACAGATTGAGTTGACAATGCTCAGCGCAAGATTCATTCCGTGTTTTGTCTTGCATTGTTTTGTCTAAACCAAATGAGCTGTGACTCTGAGGCTCTCTCCACCACGGCTGGTGAGACATTCAGTCTTAGTCATTATGGGCCAGCCCAGCTCCCTGCCTGAGAGCCAGAACCTCAGCAAAAAAACCTTCACTCTTTAGTCCATCAGGGCTGCCTCTGAGATGCTCACCATCCGGTCCCATGAGATCCACTCCCAGCATCACTCCCTGGCTTTAGCATGGCTGGAGGAAAGCTGGCTGCACTTTCCAAAGCCGGAGCCGAGCCTTCGGATCCCCAGAACCCGCAGGTCACCCCCATCGGAGGTCTGCCACCTCCCAGGGCTCCCAGAACAGGACACACAGCTCTGCCTTGGGTCCCCGGGAAGCCAACTGGGTCACTCTCCCCAAGTGTTCCTTCCCCATTGACCCACCGCAGGTCTGTCTCCCTGTTGGACCATCAGAACCCCAGTAAGTCCAGCTTGCTGAGCCCCTCCTGGGGTGAGGAAGGCCAGCCCTACAGGACACAGAGGCTGGCTGCTGTCAAGGGAGCGCAGAGGAGAAAAAAGGAGAGAAACATGGTGACTTTCTCCATGAGCTTATCCCGCTGTGCAGGCTCTCATAGGTCTGGGCTGAGTCCCGTGTTTATATTTGAACATATGCACGTTTTCCTCTGTGCTGGATGACCTAAGGTGATTTGGATGCTTTATATTAAAAAGAAACTGTTTCCCTTCTCTAAGCAACAAGGCGGGGGTCCAGGGTTTGGCACGATCACACCCACGGCCGAGCTGCTTCATCCCCTTGAACCTCAATCTCTTTTGTAATAGAGGGATGACATGTCCCTTGCCTTCCTCACTCCCACAGAGCTGAGGAACGCAAGATATGAAATTGCTGTTGTTGTTTAGTTAGCTAAGCTGCGGTTGTTAGTGAGCTAAGCTGTGCCCGACTCTTGCGACCCCACGGGCTGCAGCCCGCCAGGCTCCTCGGCAAATCAAAGGCACTTCCTATCAACACAGAGTCCCTACGGTCCCGAGGCATCTCCCCAGGGTAAGGATGCTGCGCCCACAAGTAAACACGGGGGCCTTTGGACCGAGCATCCTTCTCCCTGCCTCTCCTGACGCTGACTGGTTTCTGGAGTCACACACTGGGCGGTGGAGTTCGGGTGCTGTTCGGGAGCGCTCCTCTTTCTCTGACTTCGAGCCCTCGTCGGAGGGGCTGTAAATACATTGTCGTCTGGCTGGACTCCGCTCTAAATGGAGTGGAAAGACGTCCCTGGGCAGCCCGAATAGCCCTGGTTTACATCTGTCCTGATCTAGTGATGAATAACCCCCCCTCCCCTTCCAGTCTGTTCAAAGATTTATATGCTCACTTAGCGGCTTTAGGTAAAAGGGATTAAGCTAAATACCTATGATGCAAAACGGCGCCACACAATTACCAAACCCTTCAACGTCCTTTTAAAGGAACACACCCCGGACAGGCAGCTGGACTCTGGCTAATTCCTGAAATCTGTCGCCATCTTCTGGTCAGAAGCTGCTGTTAGAGCATTTTGACAGACTCCTTGGACCTTCCCCCAGAAGGGATGGAGTTATGGACACAAAATACACAGAAGGAGTCAGAGGTTTGCAAACTAAACATTTCAGTAACGTACACTTCTGCGTTTGTTGATTAAACAAAACAGTCACCATTTTCAGGAGATGCTGACAGAGCAGGAATTAAGCCCCTCAGATTCTGACTAAAAGATTGAATATGCAGTTTGAAGCTTACAATGTCCTTCTGATGTAAGTTCTACCTTATACTGATACACTGATTAATTCAACAGAGGGGACATGGCACATGAAATGGAGCTTAAACAAATCCACCTGGTTGTTTAGTCCCTCAGTCGTGCCCGACTCTTTGCAACCTCATGGACTGTAGCCTGCCAGGCATCCTCTGTCCCCAGGATTTCTCAGGCAAGAATATGGGAGTGGGTTGCCATTTCCTTCTGGAGGGGACCTTCCCAACCCAGGGATCGAACCCACATCTCCTACAGTGGTAGGCAGATTCTTGACCACTGAGCCACAAGGGAAGCCCAAGAAGTGTCCAACCCTTGTCTGGGGGAGCGGAGGACTACTCTGTGTAACAACGGAACTGCCTGGAAATGGTCTGGGTGGTGCTCCAAGATGCTGCCTGAGAAAGCGACTTTGAGCTGCAATCTGACAAATGACTAGGAGATGAGGGGAGGGGAAAGAGCCAGAGCAGGGACCCGGGAGCAAGGGTGCAGGTGAGCAAAGCGTATCATGGAGCTGAGAGGAGGCCCACAGGACAGTCAGTGTGGGCTCAGGGCAGCCAGTGGTGCCTGATGCGGCTGGAGAAGCTGGTGAGTGAAATCCTGCTGTGTCCCCAGGTGCGTGAAGGATTTTCCACCCTTCTCTAGGAGCAATGGGAAGCCACTCACACGCTATAAGCAGAGAGCCGACAGGGTCGGAGTTGAGTTTCAAAAAGATTATTCTGGTGACAAGGAAAAGGCTGCAGAGGGACTGTAATGAATTTGAGAAGCCACTCTGGCAGGGTCCAGGTGGGCATTCAGTTCAGTTCAGTTCAGTCGCTCAGTCGTGTCTGACTCTCTGCAACCCCATGAATCAGCAGCACACCAGGCCTTCCTGTCCATCACCAACTCCCGGAGTTTACTCAAACTCATGCCCATCGAGTTGGTGATGCCATCCAGCCATCTCATCCTCTGTCACCCCCTTCTCCTCCTGCCCCCAATCCCTCCCAGCATCAGGGTCTTTTCCATTGAGTCAGCTCTTCGCATGAGTTTCAGCTTCAGCATCAGTCCTTCCAATGAACACCCAGGACTGAATTCCTTAAGGATGGACTGGTTGGATCTCCTTGCAGTCCAAGGGACTCTCAAGAGTCTTCTCCAACACCACAGTTCAAAAGCATCCATTTTTTGGCACTCAGCTTTCTTCACAGTCCAACTCACATCCATACATGACCCCTGGATAAACCATAGCTTTGACCAGATGAACATTTGTTGGCAAAGTAAAGTCTCTGCTTTTCAATATACTATCTATGTTGGTCATAGCTTTCTTTCTCAAGGAGTAAGCGTCTTTTAATTTCAAGGCTGCAATCACCATCTGCAGTGATTTTGGAGCCCCCAACAATAAAGTCTGACACTGTTTCCACTGTTTCCCCATCCATTTCCCATGAAGTGATGGGACCAGATGCGTTAGTGGCAGGGAATCCCCCCATACTGCAGTGGTGGGGGTTTAGTCGCCTAGTCGTGCCCGACTCTTGCGACCCCCTGGACTATAGCCTGCCAGGCCCCTCTGTCTGTGGGATTTTCCAAGCAAGAATCCTGGAGTGGGTTGCCATTTCCTTCTCCAACCCTACACACAGGGCACTATTCTAACCGCTTTGTGTGCGTTCACTCATCTCATCCTAACAGAAACCCTGTGAGACGGGTACTGTTACTACTCCCATTGTACAGATGAAAAATGAGGCGCAGAGGTCTAATTGCAGGGCCCACCCTCTTGGCTACTGTACTTCATTGCCTACAGAGAGTAAAAAAAAAAAAAAAAAAAAAAAAATGGAGAAAGGTAGAGAAGGTTTCAAGAGCTATTTCAGAAGCAAAACCAACTAGACTTTGATGGGCTGAATCAGTGACCTGAAAGATGGGTCAGGAGTGACACCTGGTTTGTTGACTTCACAAGAGTCGACAGGGGAGCTGGTAAGACGCCAGTGTCAGAGGCAGTTGAAGGTGCGGGGCGTGACCAGTGTTCAGGACAACCAAGAGGAGACACTGAGGAGATCGCTGTCTCCTCAGCGATCTCCTCAGCTGTCTCCTGTCTCCTGGAGGCAGGAATGTGGCTCCACTGGTGAAGAGGCAGAGGCTGAAGTCACAAACAGGGCTGCCCGGGGAGACAGGAAGAAAAAGAGGGCGATAATAGAGCCCCGAGGAACTCGGACCGGTCACTGCAGGATGAGCCTGCAAAGGAGAGGAAGGCTGAAAACCAGTAGAGCCAGAATCTAGTGCCATTAAAAACCAAAGGAGGACGGCCCTAGTGGTCCAGTGGCTAAGACCCTGCGCTCCCAATACAGGGGGGCCCAGGTTCGATCCCTGGTCGGGGAACTAGACCGCACGTGCCGCAACTAAAGATCCGACATGCTACAACTAAGACCCAGTGCGGCCAAATAAATACACAAATATGTTTTTAAAGATCCAAAGGAGAAGAAGCCTTCAAGGAACAGAGAAGGGACGAGCAACCGACCACACGAATGCAGTTGGGAAGTCAGGCAAAGCTGAGGACTGGAAACTGTCCCTCAGATTTGGCACCAGGGTCACGGAGACACCTCCTTAAGAGAAGTCCAGCGTGGCGTGGGGAAGGGAGAGAGCCAGAGGGGCCTTTCCTTCTTCCTTTCAAGGCAGAGTGTTTATTGAGCACGCTTGGATGTCGAAGAGGATGATCCAGGTGACAGAGAGCCATCGAGAGTACAGAAGAAATAACTGACAGTGTTACTTTGCTGAAAAGGTATACTGGAGGAGAAATTCATCTCATACCAGCAGAGGGGTCTGTCCTCTAATGTGGGGGGAAGGCGGCGTCTGAAGCGCTAGCACACAGGTGCGAGGGTTCCATGCAGGAAGGGGGAGGAGATACCCGCTGAGGCTTTAATTTGCTCGGAGACGTGAGATGCACCGTCCTTGTGGGTGGGCTACATAATTAAGGATAGAGGGTTACAATCTTGTACGGTTCACATATTTTTTTTTTTTTAATTTTTATTCACCATGGAATATTACTCAGCCATTAAAAAGAATTCATTTGAATCACTTCTAATGAGATGGATGAAACTGGAGCCCATTATACAGAGCGAAGTAAGCCAGAAAGATAAAGACCATTACAGTATACTAACACATATATATGGACTTTAGAAAGATGGTAACGATAACCCTATATGCAAAACAGAAAAAGAGACTCAGATGTATGGAACAGACTTGTGGACTCTGGGAGAAGGCGAGGGTGGGATGTTTCAGGAGAACAGCATTGAAACATGTGTATTATCTAGGGTGAAATGGATAACCAGCTCAGGTTGGGTACATGAGACAAGTGCTCGGGCCTGGTGCACTGGGAAGACCCAGAGGGATCGGGTGGAGAGGGAGGTGGGAGGGGGGACTGGGATGGGGAATACATGTAAATCCATGGCTAATTCATATCAATGTATAACAAAAACTACTGTAATGATGTAAAGTAATTAGCCTCCAACTAATAAAAATTTTAAAAAAAAAAAATAAATAAATAAATATATATATTAAAAAAAAAAATTTTTATTAGTTGGAGGCTAATTACTTTACATCATTACAGTAGTTTTTGTTATAAATTGAAATGAATTAGCCATGGATTTACATGTATTCCCCATCCCAATCCCCCCTTCCACCTCCCTCTCCACCCCATCCCTCTGGGTCTTCCCAGTGGGTTCACATATTTTTGTCACCAACTGACTTCTCTCTAGCCCAAATGGTTTCCAAGCCTCCTTACGTCAGTCATCTCAGATCTTGTAATTATGTAATTAAATATTACAACGAGCCATGAGTGTGAGAAAAGGATTGCTGTTTCCATGAAAACCTAGTTGAATGTTTTGGAAAAATTGGAGGTTCCCCCCTGGTGGCTCAGATGCTAAAGAATCTGTCTGCACTGCAGGAGACCGGGGTTCAATCCCTGGGTAGGAAGACATGGCAACCCACTCTAGTATTCTTGCCTGGGAAATCCCACGGACAGAGGAGCCTGGTGGGCTACCATCCACAGAGTGGCAGCAGAGTCCGACACGACTGAGCTCCTCAACAGCAATAACAAGATGCAAAATACCTTGTCCATCTAGGGGCAAGCCAGGCAACTTGTAGAAAAACACTCCAGTAAAAATCTTTGTTCTGCAAGGTTCTGTTCTTGTTCCAATTTTCAGAGAATGAAGCTAGGACCACCAGATTATACTCCTGGCTTTTGCAAAGAAAATGAGATTGAACTCTAAAGGATCTATATTGAGTGAGAAAAGCCTTGACCTTTCCTCAAAATACTGCAGGATGAATGTGAATGCTGTGTGACTCCCCGTTTCAACTGTTTTCAGTGAACTGATAACTCCTGGACCAAGCTGTCATCAGAAGGGTTCCCTCGTTACAAAGGGGAGTAAGAAGTAAGAAAAGAAGAGAAGGGGGGTGAAGTTACAGGTTGCTTACTGTATATTAGTGAAAGTCACTCAGTCGTGTCCGACTCTTTGCAACCCCATGGACTGCAGTCCATGGAATTCTCCAGGCCAGAACACTGGAGTGCTTAGGTGTTCCATTCTCCAGGGGATCTTCCCAATCCAGGGATTGAACCCAGGTCTCCCGCATCATAGGCGGATTCTTTACCATCTGAGCCACCAGGGAAGCCCACTGTATATTAAGGAGTATGCTTAACAGGAATTTTTAAAAATTTACTCCTCACAACAACCGTACACATTCTCATTCTCTTTCAGCAGACCAGACAACAGAGAGGTTAAGTGATTGCCAGCTATCAAGGAATAGCATTTGGGTAGGAACTCGGTTCTAACCTGCATCCTCAGAATGGCCATTTCCACTGGTCATTTTCATCCACCTGGACTTACCCCCTCAGACGTTCTCCCCCCATGTCCTCTATCCGCCTCCGCCAATGGTTCATCCTTGCCCTGCACCTCCCATATCTAATGAACCACCAAACCCGATCCAGTTGAACTCCATCAATGTCTATTCAGCTGGTCCCACTGTCACCTTGCAGAGATTTACGTCTTTGTCTTGCTTGGACTTCCGCAAGCATCAGGGTGCCAGTTTCTGAGCAGCGTCATTCTTTAACACGTGCTCCTTCAAGTTCTTTCTTCATTCTACCTCGGGCGCGCTGCCTTCGTCCTAGGCACGTTGCTGGTTCTTAGCAGCCCTATTCAGTGTCCCCGGGGCCTCTTTTTCACCAGCCTCTTAAGTATCGATGCCCTTAGGGGCCGCTCCTTGGGTCTCCGATTTTGGCTTCTCCCCTGGTAGATCCTCTTTTTGCCAGCAGTTTCTACTGCATTCTCACTCTGACGACCTTGGATGACCCTCCTACCATTTTTACAACTGTTTATTATTTCTGTCCACCCAGGAGCCTGTAAGCACATCAAGATAGGGATGCCCCAACCTGGACTCTCCTCTTTCATCTCCCTTGGACCAACCTCAAGCCTACTTCTTCTCTACACATCCCTCAATGCCGTTGACCTCCAGTGTGGAAATCATCTTCCACTCCTGTGCAACTCGCTTTCATGACCCAGCCTCAAGCCCTGTGGATGCTGCGTCCTCAAGCTTCCTGGGGCCGTCACTCCTTCCCAGCCTGCCGCTGGCTATCTAGCACCCTGTTTCCACTGGGTCTTCACAAGAGGACTCCTCCGTGTGGTCAGCACAAGCTTCCTGAGCCTTGCAGCTGGTCCAGCTGCTGCAGCCACTCGAGATGGTAGCGCTGCTGACACTGCGTTCGTGGTCCATGATGACCTCGTCTTTCCTACTTCAGCTCCAAGGTGTTGCACGCCACAGCCACTCTCCATTCCAGGAACAGTCAACCGTAATACCTGCTGTTCTGCAAACCAGGCACCTTCCCTCAGCCTATTTTTTCTGTCAGGAACCCTCTTCACCTCCTCTCTGATAAACTCCACCCCACCCCCAAGGAAGTTCTTCATCAACAGCTATCATTTTTATACCCAAAGCACATTATTTGTAACCACCATGCCCTGGCTTGTAGAGCTGCTGGGTGGGGGGAAGGGGCGGGCTGAAGATAAAGCCTTCTCACAGCTCCCCAAGAACACGCCTCTTCCATTCTCAGGAAACTCCCTTCTGTTAAGGGCTGCCTGACCTCCCAGACCAGATCAGTCTTCTGCGTCCCTGAGCCGGTCCCCAGGTCACGGTCCTCTTCTCCATCCTGATTCCAGCCATCAGACAGAATTATTAGTGGCCGGGCTGATGGCCCACTCGACACCCTAGGATGCATCACAGTTCTCAGATTCCCCTTTTCTGTGGTTGCTTCCCCTCCAAAGTCCCAGTCTCCAATCCAATTTTCTGTTTGATTATACACGCGCATATTACCACCTGCCACCTCCACGCCTTCCCACTTGCCCCCCTTTTGGTGCTTTACTGATCTGGCTTCTCTTACGATCCGGCTGAGACCCCATGGCCCGTCTCCAGCAATCTCGAGTGACCGTGCCCTTGAGACACCCCTACCTTACAAAGCCTGACCCTGGCCCAGGCCACTTTTTCCATTCTACGTTCTTGGCAGCTGAGCACCGCAGAGGGAAAATCAAAACATGGCACCCAGCCATAGCAATTCAGTTTCCCATCTCAAATGGGTTTCAAAGGCTTCCCTCCATCTTCTTACTTGGCTGTGGTCAGTTCCCTCAGCCAGCCTTCCTAGTGTTAACACTAACAAAATAGGAGACATGACCTATGGTGAACAGAGCTTCCAAACAATCTTGAGGATACGGGATAAAGCCTGAGAAGAAAAAGAAGGCTAAATGTTAAATGTAAACTAGTTCTAACACTGTATGTCCTTAGGTTCCAAGTCCATTCCTTTCATCCACTAGGAATGTTACTGCTAACTTTTCCTAATTCTTGTAGATGTTTAGTTTGACAAATGAGGTGAAGGGTGAGCCCACAGGTAAAAACGGCTGGTTTTCAATCCCTCACGTCCAAGCCACCCTTCAGACTTCTTATACTTCATTAGTGAAACAAACAAAACTTTTGTTTTCACTTTAATTTATTCTTTGTAAAGTGACAGCATACAGACAAACCACAGAAGCTTTAGACATAGTGTTGACCAGTTTTAAAACTGTAACAGCGAGTAACTGTTTTACAGCAAATAACATTTACACCGACTCCTCATCTTGTTATACAAAGGCATTAAGAACACACACAGTTCTAATTCCTTATAAACCTATTTGTCAAGCAGCAAGATGACAATGCACCGTAGCATAGCACAGAACGTTTCCTTCAAGAAACCAGAGCAGCGATATTTGGTTAATGGTTATGCATAGAACTTAAAGGGTAATAAACACTGGTCATAAAGCAAGTGACACATGTACATTAATGAGTGACAAATGTTAATTTTTATTAATATAAGATAAAATGTTACTCTTTATGCTCTAAGTTAAAAACTATAGAATACTTTAAAAGCAGACAATACAAGGTGCTTTCATTTTAGACTCCATATCAAAATACCACTCCATTAATTGCTTAAGAACCCATAACCTTTGAGTACTGCTCATTGGCTTTTTAAAGTCAACCTGAAATATAAAAGCACTTCAAGTTTACCAGTCAAAAGCTAATGTTACACTGGTTACATGTTACATTAAAACATAGCTTTTAAGAAAAACTGAATTTAAAAATACTGCAGCATGGAGCTCTAAAAAGTAAAAATGCACTACTTTCAAACCTTTCAACACATTTTGGTTTAAAATGCCCTATTTTGTAAAATCATTACTTACTATATTCCCAACTTTCAGTTAAAATGACAGGTTGAAGTTGTTTTTAAATCTGATAATATCTAAAGAAATGGGTCAGCATGTAAATTGGCTATCCACCACAAAACGATGTTCCCACCATGAAAACATCACTACAGAGACCCATTGGATGAATGTAAATCTTAAAAACTTTATTTAACAGCGTCACACAAATATTTAGTGTCTTTTGGCCTTGAAATCAGAGCAATGCTACCAATAAATCTGATATATGCAATTTTCACAGAAGTTTCAGAAGCCAAAGAAGAAACACAATTTATAAGTAGTTGGTTGGACAGAAATGAAAGCACCCAGCAGAGTCCTCTCATTTTAGAATTAATCCTCCAGCGAGGGCATCCGTGGTCACCATCACTGTTAGAGAGCATTCAGAAAAGACTAATACTTGGTTTGTTTTTTCATGCTCAGAACCCTCCAAGCTTCAAAATCAACCACAGGCTACTAAGAAAATGAAAATGCACTTATGATGAGCTCTGTAAGTTCAGCTGCAAAAGCACTAAAACAGGAAAAATAAAAACAGAAACACTATATCACACAAGTAACTGTGTTAACTATTTCTCTTGCCTCTCTCAGTGGCCTTAGAAATAGGGACTATGATAAGCCTATTAAGAAAAGAGGTGTGTGTGTGTGGGGGGGGGGGTTCAAACAAAGCAATCAGTTTGTAAAATTTTCATATTGGCAGCAGCAACTTCTTTTTACTTTCCTAAGAGTTAAAACATGGCAGAGTGTGAGCTATTAATATGCTTTGGGCATACTTCCCAAGCAAGCTAAGCAGAGTATTTCTTAAAATTCTATTTTTAAAGACATCCATAAAAGCATAAATATTAATAAATAATACCAACATGTACATCTTTTCATGGATTAAATTGTGGATGACCCTTGCATATTTTAGGGGTTATGTTGGCCATCATTCTTAATACTGACACAATAGGAAGCTTTCCAGCTACTAAAAAAGTTCGTCAGCAACTATTATCTAACCTAAGACATCTACTACAAAGCAGAATCCATAGCTCCAAATATCAGGCTGTGAAAGATCCAATTCAAATATCCTCCCAGCACCAAGAAGCATGACGTTTGGCCCTACCTGATGAGCACTTTAAATTTAGCTAGTACGAAAGCATTAAAATGAATGCTTGATCAATATAGTCACATAAAGGTAGAAAACTGTATCCAGTAAGGAAATAAAGACAGTGCCCCGCTCTCAGCTGCTGGGGACCGCTCCCCTTAGCAAATATTGAAAAGTAAAGTTAAACTCTGTAAATTCCCTTTTAGTATATGCAGAAGGCCCCAACAACAGCACAGGTGTTCATCAACTCGGGGCGGATAGGTGACCTGTTAATAAACTATCAGCATGGAGTCCGAGGCATCAAACAAAATTACACAGTGCTAAAATAGAGGTGATACTCTATAATGGCTAGTTCTTGAGAAACAAACGTTTAAAACGTAGAGAGAACTTAAGATTAATAAAATAAGTTGGCTTTGCAATTTATTTTCATATAAAGCAGGCAACACTAAATGGGAAAGTTCTTTAATGCATAGCTCTCTTTCCCAGGAAACACTCAGTCCAAAGTTCAGTGAAGACAAACAAGGGAACATGGCAAGAATCATTTTACAGTAAAGCAGGCATTTTCACCCACTCTCTCAATACCCAGCACCTCGGAGGCCTTGTCACTGAATTGCTGTCTGTTAAATATTTTCTCCATGGCATATGCCTTGAGCATGAAGTCCTCCCATGGGCAAGGAGTAAGGAAGCCTATCCTTCCTGAAGGAAGAGGACAGAACCCAGACTCCCACATTTCTACCCTAGAATCATGAACAGGGTGCCCCAAAATGTGTCTCAGAGGATAGCTATTTTAACGATATGGTAAGAGTCACAATTAAGTTCCCCAATAAATAGTTGCTATCCTAGGAATAAAAATAAATTTACAGACTATATTTTTTCCCCTAACCTAAGATACCATCGACGGTAAGATGCACCATATATATCACTAAGAAAAGACACAGGCGATTCAACTATGACACAATGCTTTTGTATTCTGCAGAAAGTCTAGCTTTCTGATTTACTAGAACAGAGCTTTTAAACAGGTATTTATCGCATCAACCTTGAGCACGTGTCAAGGAAGTGCATGACGAAATAAGCTGGTTAAGTGATGACTATAACGTCGTAGTCTAACTCAGAATCGTTCAGATGGGCATCTGCGTTCCTCCAGACCACAGCCCCCTGGGCATCGTCGAGAGCACCGGGGATGGAGCACCGCTTTAAACGGCGCTCGGGCACCGCCCGTGGGTTAACGTTAGCGGAAAGCTTTGGACGCAGTGAGGTTTGACGCCTCAAAGACAGCCCTGCTCGGCGCATGAATCGATCACACCAGCCTCTGGTGGCTTTGAACTTCGCTTCGTCTATTCCGAGGGCTTTGGCAATTTCTCCGGCCTTCAGCTGCATTGCTTGGCGTGTGATGGGCAGTCCTTTTGCACGAGTCTCCCTGACAAAGTGTAGCACGCCCTCGTCGACCTGCGGGTATCTTCCTTTCTTAGGGCCCGTAAAGCACTTTGTGGTGGCTTTACAGGAAAATATGGAGTTTCGGTCGCTCCTCCAGCGACGGATATTTGCTTCGCTGATATGGAACGCACGCCCCGCTGCTCTGTTCCCATGCTTTTCTGCATACACAATGACTTTTCGTTTCAAGGCTGAATCATAGTGTAATCTTTTTGAAGGCATTTTTAAAAGCCAATTAAACCTGCCACATGTGATACCAACAATCAGTAATAATGCTATGACAAGCCTGAGGTTCACATGTGCCCAGGCGAGGGTAATTACATCATGACTGTTGCCAGGTTGACTGTAACCGTGAGATCTATCCCAATTTCAGACAAGGCATGATGTGGGGGCAGAGGGGGAGGGGAAACATGGAACAGAATTAACATTAATAAAATATGGTTTTTCAAGCCTGTAATATTTATCAGATTAACACCAGTGCAAGAAAAAAAGCCCAAGGGTGAAAGAAAAAGTATATATGTTGAAGCAAATGAGCAAAAATTATCTTAACGATGAAATCCGCAATGGTCCAATTTGGTTGAAATTCCCTTTATTTGCATATGGCTTACATGTAAATCTTTTTTTGAACTGGACTTAGAATCCAAGAATGAATGTTCTTCATTCCTTTAGCAAACTGCAAAGCCCAATCATTACAGAGAGACTCCCAGAACCCTTGGTCATTCGCCATCACAGGACCGGCTGGCTCAGTGGCCTTCATCTGCAGGGGCCCTCCTCTGGCGAGCGGACCTGATCCTGTGCGGAGACGGTGAAGCATCTTCTTCAGTCTCAGACCCTGAAGGCTCACGGTCTCCCTCCTGGGATCCAGTGTCTCCCACCAGTTCCCGAAGAAACTTGAATTTTGACAAAAAAAGATGCCAAACAAAATACCAACCTAAAGAGAGATAAAAAACATTCAGAAAAATTATTATGCCCAGCATTATCAATTGGGAACATTTCAGTTAACTCTGTGTCAGGGGTATACTACAAAATAGGATGCATAATTTAAACATGTAAGTAATTATAATTTATGTAACGAACAGTTATCAAGCATTTACGATGGACAAGGCATAAAGACAAACTCTGGGATTACATGGGACGCCCATGACCAAGTGCACAAATTTTTGCACTAACATGTTTTCACTTCTCCTAGGTATAACAACTGACCCCAAAAACAAGGTCATGGTTAGATCTTCCTCACCTTTGAAAATCCGTCTGTAACTTTACAGTAGGCCCACCATATCCATAGTTCCACACCCAAAGATTCAACCTCAGATCATGTACTTAACTGCAGTATGTATTTAGTGCAAGAAATTCACATATAAGTGGACCTGCACAGTTCACACCCGTGTTATTCAAGGGTTCACTGTACACCAAGGGGTAGAGTTGGCAGGTCACATGGCAACTTTCGCATAACCATCTGTGAAATTGCTAAGGTCCTGTCCAAAGCAGCTGTGCCATTTTACATGCCCATCAGAAATTTAAGAGGCTCTCAATTTCTCCACATCCCCACCAAGACTTCCAATTTCCCACCTTTTTTATTATAGCCATCCTAGCGGGTATGAAGTGGTATATCGCAATGGCTCTTATGATGGCATTTCCCTAAAGACTAAATTTGCTGACCATCTTTTTCTTGTGTTTACTGGCCACTTGTAAATCTTCTTTGGAGGAATGTCTATTAAACTTCCCTGCCCACTTTATAATCAGCTTGTCTTTTTACTGAGTTGCAGGAATTCTAAATACATTCTTGACACCAGTTGTTTATCAGACATATGATCTGCAAACATTTTTTCCTCATTCTGTGGGCTGGTCTTTTCATTGTCTTGATCACATTCTTTGAAGTATGGTAGTTTTTTAATTATGATGGAGTCTAAGTTAGTTTTTATTTGATGAAATCCAATTTGTTTTGTTTTTCTTTGGTTGCTTATGCTTTTGGGTACCATATCTAAGGAACCACTGACTAACTCAAGGTCATGAAGATTTATGCCTTCACATTCTTCTAAAGGTTTTAGTTTTAGCTCTTACACATAGGTCTTTGATTGATTTTATTTAACTTTGGTGTAAAAGATCCAAATTAATCCTTTTGCATGTGGATACTAAATTGTTGCAGAACTATTTGTTGAAAAGACTGTTCTTCCCTCTATTAAACTGTCTTGGCAATTCTGTCAAAATTCCAATGATCATAAATGTTATAGTTTATTTCTGGGCTTCCCTTGTGGCTCAGCTGGTAAAAGTATCCACCTGAAATGTGGGAAACCTAGGTTCCATCTCTGGGATGGCAAGATCTCTTGGAGAAGGGAAAGGCTACCCACTCCAGTATTCTGGCCTAGAGAATTCCATGGACTGTACAGACCATGGGGTAACAAAGATCTATTCCATTGATCTGTCTATCCTTATGCCATACATACATCAAGTTGATTATAGCATCTTTGTGTTTAGTTTTAAAATCTAGGGTATAAGTTCACGAACTTTGTTCTTTTCAAGACTATTTTGGCTATTCTGAGTCTTTTGCATTTCCATGTGCCATTTTCTTGTCAATTTTTGGAAAAAAAAATTGCAAGAATTTTGACAGGGATTGTGTTGAATCTGTATGTCAATGGGGGAACCTATACTTTTTTATGATACTTCTAAAAATTTTTCCACAGTGGACACAGAAAAATTTTTGACAACTGGAAAAATCAGGAGAAAAATAAGTCAGAAACCAACAAATAAATCATGAGTACTCTGTAGACTTCTCATTTTAAATACCCCAATACCATTAATTGGCCTAAATAAGCCCAGGTGATTTCAAGATACTAAGGAAAACCTCTCAGGTTAATTTTGAGAACTCAACCTAAAAGTTAAGTGCTAAATAGATATTATGAAGGTGAATTTACCATCAGGAAAATTACAAGCAAGCTCAATCAAAGATGATGATAGTCTTGACCTCATAAAGATCAAAGATTCTAACAGTGGCTATTAGGTATAAAATGAGCAGAAATTTAGAATGTAAAAGGAAGTAGCTGGAACTCTTGACTGAAGAGGAAAGGGCTGTCACCAGTGGGGCTCCCACCATAAAATATTTTTGCCCTTGGGGTGGTTCAGAGAAAGTCAAGTCCCCCAGCATAATGAATCTGCAAGAAAGGAACTGAAGACCACCTTCAGCAGTCAGTCTCAAGAGATAGAAATAACTGTATTCAGTGAGATCACAAACTCTTTCTCAATTTTAATAAAACACATCCAAAACAAAAGACTTAAAAAAAAAAAACCACTGCCAGCAACCAAACAATATAAGGGATTCAATCTGAAGTGAAAATTCAGAATGCGGTAGCTGATCAGACTCCAGGGGCTGGGGTAGCAAGTTATCAGCCTCCACACTCGACACTCCCCTCCCCATCACACCAGCTAAAGCACGTCACACCTCTTTAATTATTACCTGCACCTGCAGTTAAGCAAACCTGAAAAGCAGCTCATTTTTCCCTATTCTGCCTGGGTGTGAGTGAGGGTTGCACGTGGAGGAGCATGTGGGCAGGGACACTGCTTCCCATGAAAACTCATGAGGCAGAGGAGTCTCCCTCATACAGATGTGGAGCTCATCCGCTGGGCAGCCAAAGAAACAGCCACTGTGCTGCCTTTCTCAATGGCTACTGTAATGACAGGGTGAGAAAGCAGAGTTAGAAAGGGAAATTGTAGCGGTGAACCCTGAACAACCAAGAACTGCAGGGGTATTTGCTAGATTCGGGGAAGTTCACAAGTTATTCTCCAAGTAAAGACTAAGTTCTCACAGAGCTATAATTCTAGGGAGACGGCAGGAGAGGGGGGTTCTATCTCCCAGCACTTAGAGCTGGGAAGAGCTGGTGCTTAGGCAACAGACCATTCATCAGTGTTAACTGTCTGAACAGAGGATGACACTCAAAATGCCAGGCAGTTTGAATGGAAACACAATCACACATTTATTTTGGAAAAGGAAGGACTACTAAAACTCACAATAGGTATACTGGAAAAGTGTGACTTAGCAAAGAAGTTAAGAGAGGTACCACAATGCCAGATAAAACTGCTGATAGTTACTGGCTATGTTCATTAGACCTGGAAATAAAAACAGCTTTTTCTCTGGGCTTCCCTGGTGGCTCAGCAGTCCCGACTTCACCTGCCAATGCCGGAGACACAATTTAAATCCCTGGATCAGAAAGACCCCCTGAGAAGGAAATGGCAACCCACTCCAGTACTCTTGCCTGGGAAAATTCCATGGACAGAGGAGTCTGGCGGGCTAGAGTCCATGGGGTCGCAAAGAATCAGACACGACTTGGCGACTAAACCACAACAAACACCTTAACTCTGGGATAGGTACTGTGAGGAAATGTTCTGCACGGGTCATTTATGGCCAAACTGCTGTTCACTATACACTGTCTTTCTACATACTTCTGACACGTCACATTCCCTACAGGTAAGGTAGGATATGCTGAGGCTGGAAGTCCTATTCTCCCTTTTAAGCAGAAGAACATGTCTAAGCGGAAAGCAATTTTGAAAGCATTTATTTATTTTCCAATGGGAATGACCCCCAGTTAAAGACATGTGAGGACCACACAGTGCATCACTCAAATTGGCTACTCACCATGCCCTGCGTGGGAGCCTGGAGAAGCTACTGATTCCCAACGGCTCACCCCAGACACTGCAAATCAGTCTCCAGGATTGTGCTTGCTCATCCTTTCTAAGCTCCCTAGACGATTCTGATGCACAGGTAGGTGTGGAAAAGAGAAGTCACGATGAAGAAGAAATATGAGTGCTACAGCGGATCAGTTACAGCAAGTGGCCAAGGAAAAGGAGGAAAGGCTCGGCGGAAGGAGCAGGAGAGGGGCAGGATACTCCTGACACCGAGTATCCACAGCTCCTCTGCTGCCGCGGGCCAGTCGCGAAGTCTCTGCCACCCCACGGACTGCAGCCTGCCAGGCTCCTCTGTCCACGAGATTTTTAGGCAAGAATACTGAATGCCTACAGAGCCTCTTGTAGAAGTGTAGCTCATACAGTTCCTCCCACCCAAACCTGATATGCAGACACCAGAAACTCTACCTATTTTTATTCCATAGACCATGGGTCTCCTATCTTGTCCTGGGATTCTAAGAGGAAAAATGGATGGAGGGGAAGAGGGATAACAGAAAGAGGGGGCAGGAAGAAGGACTGTCCAAAATTAGATGCACTAACAGTAAAAAATGTACACTAACTGTTAAACAAGTACCGTAGCTTTCCACAGGTTAAAAGGCAAGTCTGTGTGTCAGGTATACTGGCTGGCAACAGAGGTTGTGTATCCTGGGATAAGCAAAGAAGTACTCACCTTGTGTGTGCCAGTACCCAAGCATGAGTTCAGAGGGTGCATTTCAGGAAAGCGCACTGTGTATCATCTCTGTATGCAAGATAGAGGGGATTCCCTGGCGGCTCAAACAGTAGAGAACTCACCTGCCAATGCAGGAGCCCCGACTTCAGTCTCTGTGTTGGGAAGATCCCCTGGAGAAGGGAATGGCTACCCACTCCAGCATTCTTGCCTGGAGAATTCCATGGACAGACGAGCCTGGCGGGCTACATCCATGGGGTCAAAAAGAGTTGGACACGACTGAGCAACTAACACAACAATAATGCAAGATACATGTGCTGGCAGCAGAAGGGTAGCAATGGCAGATGAACCCAAATAATGAACCATCACCATCAACATGCCACAAACCCAGAGGACAGTTGCAATCACAGAGTTCTCAGTTCACCAAGTGCTTTTACATTCAGCATTTAATACTCTCATTAGCCCTCTGAACTAGTGAGACTAGAAATCATTATCCCCATTTTCTAGATAAGAAAAGAGGCTCAAAGTAACTCATCACCATGGAAGAGGGCATGATCAGCAAATCAGAGCAGTGAGTTCACCAGTTCAGTTCAGTGGCTCAGTCATATTCAACTCTTTGCAACCCCATGGACTGTAGCACGCCAGGCCTCCCTATCCATCACCAACTCCCAGTGTTTACTCAATTCCCGTCCATTGAGTCGGTGATGCCATCCAACCACCCCATCCTCTGTCGAACCTTCTCCTCCTACCCTCAATCTTTCCCAGCATCAGGGTCTTTTCAAATGAGTCAGTTCTTCGCATCAGGTGGCCAAAATATCGGAGTTTCAGCTTCAGCATCAGTCCTTCCAATGAATATTCAGGACTGATTTCCTTTAAGATGGTCGCCTTGCAGTCCGAGGGACTAAGAGTCTTCTCCAACACCACAGTTCAAAAGCATCAATTTTTTGGTGCTCAGCTTTCTTTATAGTCCAACTCTCATGCCCATACATGACTCCTGGGAAAACCATAGCCTTGACTAGATGGACCTTTGTTGGCAAAGTAAAGTCTCTGCTTTTTAATATGCTGTCTAGGTTGGTCATAACTTTTCCCCCAAAGAGTAAGCATCTTTTAATTTCATGGCTGCAGTCACCATCTGCAGTGATTTTGGAGCCCAATAAAATAAAGTCTGTCACTGTTTCCCCATCTATTTGAAGTGATGGGACCGGATGCCATGATCTTCGTTTTCTGAATGGTGAGTTTTAACCCTACTTTTTCACTCTCCTCTTTCACTTTCATCAAGAAGCTTTTTAGCTCTTCAGTTTCTGCCATAGGGTGGTGCCATCTGCATATCTGAGGTTACTGATATTTCTCCCAGCAATTTTGATTCCAGCTTGTGCTTCATCCAGCCAGGCATTTCCCATGATTGACGTACTGCTTTCCCTATTTGGAACCAGTCTGCTGTTTCATGCTCGGTTCTAACTGTTGCTTTCTGACCTGCATACAGATTTCTCAAGAGGCAGGTTAGGTGGTCTGGTATTCTCATCTCTTTAAAAATTTTCCAGTTTGTTGTGGTCCACACAGTCAAAGACTTTGGCATAGTCAATAAAGCAGAAGTAGATGTTTTTCTGCAACTCTCTTGCTTTTTCGAAGATCCAACAGATGTTGGCAATTTGATCTCTCGTTCCTCTGCCGTTTCTAAATCCAGCTTGAATACCTGGAAGTTCATGGTTCACCTACTGTTGAAGCCTGGCATGGAGAATTTTGAGCATTACTTTACTAGCGTGTGAGATAAGTACAGTTGTGTGGTAGTTTGAGCATTCTTTAGCATTGTCTTTCTTAGGGACTGGAATGAAAACTGACCTTTTCCAGTCCTGTGGCCACTGTTGGGTTTTCCAAATTTGCTGGCATATTGAGTGCAGCACTTTCACAGCATCATCTTTCAGGATTTGAAATAGCTCAACTGGAATTCCATCACCTCCACTAGCTTTGTTTGTAGTGATGCTTCCTAAGGCCCACTTGAGTTAACATTCCAGGATGTCTGGCTCTAGGTGAGTGATCACACCATTGTGATTATCTGGGTCCTGAAGATCTTTTTTGTACAGTTCTTCTGTTTAGTCTTGCCACCTCTTCTTAATATCCCCTGCTTCTGTTAGGTCCATACCATTTCTGTCCTTTATGTGCTCATCTTTGCATTAAATATTCCCTTGGTATCTCTAATTTTCTTGAAGAGATCTCTAGTCTTTCCCATTCTATTGTTTTCCTCTATTTCTTTGCACTGACCACTGAGGAAGGCTTTCTTACCTCTCCCGTCTATTCTTTGGAACTCCGCATTCAAATGGGTATATCTTTCCTTTTCTCCTTTGCTTCCACTTCTCTTCTTTTCTCAGCTATTTCTAAGGCCTCCTCAGACAGTCATTTTGCTTTTTTGCATTTCTTTTTCTTGAGGATGGTCTTGATCCCTGTCTCCTGTACAATGTCATGAACCTCCGTCCATAGTTCTTCAGGTATTCTGTCTATCAGCTCTAATCCCTTGAAACTATTTCTCACTTCCACTGTATAATCATAAGGGATTTGATTTACGTCATACCTGAATGGTCTAGTGTTTCTCCCTACTTTCTTTAAGTCTGAATTTGGCAATAAGGAGTTCATGATCTGAGCCACAGTCAGCTCCCGGTCTTGTTTTTGCTGCCTATATAGAGCTTCTCCATCTTTGGCTGCAAAGAATATAATCATTCTGATTTCAGTGTTGACCATCTGGTGATGTCCATGTGTAGCATCTTCTCTTGTTGTTGGAAGAGGCTATCTGCTATGACCAGTGCATTCTCTTGGCAAAACTCTATCAGCCTTTGCCTTGCTTCATTCTGTACTCCAAGGCCAAATCTGCCTGTTACTCCAGGTGTTTCTTGACTTCCTACTTTTGCATTCCAGTCCCCTATAATGAAAAGGACATCTTTTTTTGGTTGTTAGCTCTAGAAGGTCTTGTAGGTCTTCATAGAACCATTCAAGTTCAGCTTCTTCAGCATTACTGGTCGGGGCATAGACTTGGATTACCATGATACTGAATGGTTTGCCTTGAAAATGAACAGAGATCATTCTGTCATTTTTGAGACTGCATCCAAGTTCTGCATTTTGGACTCTTGTTGACTATGATGGCGACTCCATTTCTTCTAAGGGATTCTTGCCCACAGTAGTAGATATAATGGTCATTTGAGTTAAATTCACCCATTCCAGTCCATTTTAGTTCGCTAATTCCTAAAACGTCAACGTTGACTCTTGCCATCTCCTGTTTGACCACTTCCAATTTGCCTTGATTCATGGACCTAACATTCCAGGTTCCTATGCAATATTGCTCTCTACAGCATCAGACTTTGCTTCCATCACCAGTCACATCCACAACTAGGTATTGTTTTTTGCTTTGGTTTCGTCCCTTCATTCTTTCCGGAGTTATTTCTCCACTGATCATATTGGGCACCTACCAACCTGGGGAGTCCATCTTTTAGTGTCCTATCTTTTTCATATTGTTCATGGGGTTCTCAAGGCAAGAATACTGAAGTGGTTTGCCATTCCTTCTCCAGTTCTCTTCTTCATTAAGTGCATCAATGAAGATTCTTTACCATCTGAGCCACCAGGGAAGCCCATTAAGCATAAACCTTCTTAAATGCTATGATACAAGATACATTTTCTCACTATAATAAAATTTAACTAAAAATGATAAAATGATATGTAGGTGGGAAAAAAGAAATGTCCTACATAACTCACAGTTGAAAGGAGAAATCACAAGTGAAACTATAGTTTTTTCTAAAAAAATAAAAACTAATACTTGAAAAGAAATTAACATCATTAGATACCTATTTTTACCTTTTTAAATAACAATAGTTTAAAATCAATAATCTAAGTTTCTACCATAAGAAACTAGTACAAATATAAAAATAAATAGAAGAAAATAAAGATATAAACATAAATCAATGAAATAAAATATGGACAAGAAATAAAAAATCATCCTTTCAGCATCTGAGGAGCTGGGCAGATGGCTCATAAAAGGACAACGGATGTCACTGTCCTCCCAGCTTTTCGATCTTCCCTCAAAGCCCCTCAAGAAAATGGTTTGATCCCTCCCAAAAAAATAAATTAAAAAAAATCAGTAAAACAAAAAGATCCAGATTCTTTGAGAAGATCATAAAATTCATAAACCTCTAGCCAGACTGACCATACGCAAGAGAAAGAACACAATACCAAGAATGAAAGAGAAGACATCATCACAGATCCTACAGATATTAAATGATGAGAGAATATTAACTCAGATTAAACATAGTGCTTGAAAAACAAACTCAAAAGCTTACTCAAGAAAAAACAGGTTAACTGGAATAGCCCAACATTAGCCCAAATGAAAGATAGTGAGTTTGTAATTAACAACTCCCCCCAAAAGAAAAGTCCTGGCCTAAATTAATTCTACCAGACATTTAAGAAAGTATACTGGGGATTATGCTTTATAATTTTTGAACACTCATGACCCCCACCACAACACCTGCATGTAAGAGTTCACTAAGGGAAGCGGCAGCCCCCTCCCGTGTTCTTGCCTGGAGAATCCCAGGGACGGCGGAGCCTGGGGGGCTGCCATCCACGGGGTCGCACAGAGTCAGACACGACTGACGCGACTTAGCAGCTGCAGCAGCAAGGGTATTTTACTGAGTAACACAAGGGCTATCCAGTTTGAGACAACCGTGGTTTGTACTACACTTAAGAGTGTGTTTCTAATAGGAATTTCATCATTTATACAGAGCAATCTTTCTTCACTGCTACTTCAAATATACAAGGGCCCTCTACATGTCAGGCATCACTCTCCAAGCTCCAGGAAGAGAGAAGTGAACAAGCCAAAGAAGATCCCTGTCTTCACTGAGCCTACACTCTAGTGAAGGAAACAAACGCATAAAATATGGATGTGCCACTGAATGCCACATCCAGAGATTCAAACCACCACAGACAAAACAGACAAACACAGACTGAAACTCAGGAGACAGTCGGTCCAAAGGGAAATGGATAGATAACAAAGATGAAGTATATGTATACAGTGGAGTATCACTCAGCCATAGGGGTTAAAAAATGAAATCTTGCCATTTGTAACAACCTGGATAGATCTAGAAGGTATTACGTTAGTGTCATAAGTCAGACAGAGAAAGAAAAAAACACTCTATGATTTCACTTACAGGTGGAATCTAAAAAACAAATCAAATGAACAACCGTAACTAAACATAAACAGAGTCATAGATACAGAGAACAAACAGATGGTTGCCAAAGGAGGGGGGGTGGGGCAGGGAGAAATAGGTGAAAGAGATTAAGAAGTACAAACTTAGAGTTGCAAAGTAAGTGAGTCATGGGTATGAACTGTACAGCAAGGGGAATAAAGTCAATAACTATGTAGTATCTTTGTACGGTGACAGATATGACTAGGCTTTCATGGTGATCACTTTGAAATGTATACAAATATCAAATCTCGATACCCTGTAACAGGAACTAACAGTGTGGTAAGTCAATTAGTACTTAAAAACAAACAAATTCATAGAAAAAGAGGTCAGATCTATGGCTGATGGGGAGAGGGATGGGATTGAATGAAGGTATAAATTTCTAGTTATAAGAAGAGTACTAGGGACATAATGTACAACAAGATAAATATAATTAACACAGATGTATGTTATATATGAAAGCTAAGTGAGTAAATCTGAGAGTTCTCATCACTGGAAAAATTTTTTTTCTATTTCTTTACTTCTGTATCTATGAGATGACGGATATTCACCAAACTTACTATAATAATCATTTCATGATGTGTGTATATTATGTTGCACTCCTTAGATCTCTACAATTGTTAAGTTGCTCAGGCATGTCCAACTCTTTTGTGACCCCATGGACTGTAGCCCACCAGTCTCTTCTGTCCATGGGATTCTCCAGGCAAGAATATCTGAGTGGGTTGCCATTCCCTTCTCCAGGGGATCTTCCCAACCCAGGGTTCAAACCTTTGTCTCCTATATTGCAGCCGGATTCTTTACCACTGAGCCCCCTGGGAAGCTCTAAACTTACACAGAACTGTAAGTCAATTATAGCTCAGTAATACTGGAAGGCAAAAAAAAGAGAGACAAAACTGAAGTGACTTCTAGATGGAGTGAGTATCTGTAAGGAAAGGGCAAATCCAAGAATGACACCGAAGCCCCTGGCTGCTGGTAACATGTGAGCAGGGAGGAACAAACAGGTGGTAGAAATCAAAAGTTCTGTTTTAGATGTGTTTAGTTTGAGATGGTTATTAGATCTCCAAGTCAGGGCACTGAGGCATGAGCCTAGGGTGCAGGCGAGTCGTGATAGCTGGAGATACCAATGTTAGTCATTCGTTACAGTTACTATTTAAATCTTTAGAACTAGATAAGGGACAGAACGGAAGGAAGGTGAAAACAGAAATATATATATATATTTTTGTTATAACACAATATATTATAGGAGTGTAGAAAATAGCATGCATCTCATGGAGTAATGGCCAAGTACTAGTCTGTAAAATTTTTATTTCAGAGATAAGAGCGATGATGGGAAGATAGATACATGTACATATAAACTGATTGATACATGTAATCTATATACTTATGAATGTACTGGGTAATGTAAAATATTTCCTATCATAGATTTAGTCGAAAAGAGTTAAATTCTAGGGGATGAGATGATAGGAAAAGATAAAACAATTAACCACTATGGTAGGAAGAACACCATGAAGGCAGAGTGTACAGAAGCCACGAGAAATGCTTCTTGGGAAGAACGCTTACCTGGACAGAACGAGTCTGTGAGGTTAAAGAGAATTAGAACTCAAAAGTGACCATGGACTTGGTGATACGGAGGCCATTTGTTACTGACCTTGACAACGGCAGTTTCGGTGAATAGTGGGAGTAGAAAATATTTTTAGAATGAATGAGAGGCAAGGAAGTACAACCAACAGATAGGAGAAGGAAGACCTCCCTAAGGAACCTGAAATTTGAAAATGAGAATTCACTATGTGAGAGGCGCATTTCTTGGGGCAGACCCAGGTCATTGATTTTTAATCCCTAATGTGACTGTGTTTGGAAGCAAGGACTTTAAAGGTTTATTTAAAGGTTAAGTAAATTGATAAGGGTGGGGCCCTAATCCAATATGACCGGTGCCCTTATTACATAAGATTAGGACACAGACACACACACACAGATGAAAGGTCACATGAAGACACAGGGAGAAGATGGTCATCTGTAAGTCAAGTAAAGAGGTTCAGAGGAAATTAACCTTGCTTGAACTTCTAGCCTCCAGACTATAAGAAAATAAATTTCTGTGGTTTAATGTCTATATTGTTACAGGAGACTTAGTTTCTCTCTCAAATCTGATGGGATCCATCCCTCCCCCTCCCTAAGCCCCAGGCTCCCCCACTAGTCAGAACATGAAGCCACCCCGTCAATCATTCTCCCAACAACAAAGTGCTCAGATTACTTCTTACAGCTATTATTCTGGACCACTCCAATCAAAATATGGCATTCTTTTACTTACCACACCTCACCTCTCATTCCACACTGTTTTCTGAAGTCAAAGGCAGGGTACTTTTAGAAAAATGAGTAGAATTTAAGTCAAAAGCTACTGAAGGTTGAGAGAGCAAGTCTGACATGTAGCAAATAGGAATTCTGAGGTCTCAAAGGCAAGTTTGGCAAATACTCTAAAATGGTGAGAAGGGAGTGGCAGAGGATGAGATGGTTGGATGGCATCACAGACTCAATGGATGTGAGTTTGAGCAGACTCTGGGAGATAGTGAAGGACAGACAGGTGCACGCAGTTCATTGGGCCCCAAAGAGTCGGACACGACTTAGCGACTGAACAACAAGGAAGTGGTGTATGGTTTACCTTGCCATCTCCAGGTAGTTTGCATGTTCAAATCAGAAAGGAAAGCATGTTTACCTCTTCCTCATAACCACACAAATCACAAAGATTTGGTTTTCCTTATTTCAAGGATCCTAAACATCTACAATTAGCCCCAAATCCTGACATCACAGGCAGGAAGTTGAGAAAGGCCTTCCTTCCAATTGCTTTATCATCAGAAAAGCCTGTAAGTTAGAAAGTTTAGCTCTAGTGCCTTAGTAAAAGCAAGAAAACTAAAAATATACAAACAAGTATATACACACAAGTGTATCTATATATACACATGTATATGGTCATGTAAAAGAAAATTTTAAATACACATACAAGTATATAAATACAAATATACATATATGTACATGCCTAAATGTTTCCGAACACAGCTGACCGAGCACTTGGTGCATTAATCACATAATGACTAAGCCCCATATTTTGAATACTAACCAATTATTGCATCAATCTGAATCCATACTTCAATGTGATAATTATGAAAAAGCAAACTCACTGACATCTGGTTGTAAACTCTTTCCCAAATGTTCACAATTGCTCAGCCCCTTTGCTAAGAGAGCTGTGGCTGTCTGCTGTTGTTTGTTGTTCAGTTGCCCAGTCCTATCCCACTCTTTGCAACCCCATGGACTGCAGCACACCTGGCCTTCCTGTCCCCCACAATCTCCTAGATTTTGTCCAAGTTCACGTTCATTGCATTGGTGATGCCATCCCACCACCAGTATTTTTGTCATCTGATGCGAACAGACGACTCATTGGAAAAGTCCCTGATGCTGGGAAAGATTGAGGGCAGAAGGAGAAGATGGCAGAGGATGAGATGGCTGGGTAGCTACCAGTTACTGTGTATTAGGAAAAAAAAAAAAGATCTACAATTGCGCTAAAATTACCTTGAGAAAAAAAGTTTCACGTTCTCTCATTCCATGGAGGGGAAGGAAAAATACCAAAATCACAGCAAACAAAATAGCACCATTACTACAGAACTAAGAGTTAGGTTACCTGACCCTGGAAGTTTAATATAGCCGGTGTTTTTTAAGTTCTGCCTCGTCTCGACACTGCTGTTTGGAATTGAGCTTACGCCTAAACTCCAAGCAAACAATCTCACGCGTGCTGCAAAGCCAACTCTTGCTTCTGTCCCTGGTTCAAGGAAGGTAATGAAACCTCCCTCGCTTTATCATCGGGAGTCAGAAGGTGTAAAAAGACAGAAAGAGGACGAATCACTGCACCTTCGCAAACAGGCCAAGGTGACGATATGGGCTGATCTGTGGCAAGGGTGGCGATCGAGGCGCTGCGGCGGCCAGGCTTAATCCCGGGTCCACACGCCCAGCGCTGGACCAGGCTCCCTCCTCTGCGGGACGCCAGCGGGCCCGCGGTGGTCAGGGGTACCCAGCTCCGGGCTCACTCCCGAGGGGCAAGTGGAGAACCGATGGTTTTTCGACACTTGCCCACCCAGACCATCTTTTTTCTTTTTTTCTCTTTTAAAAACGAGAGACAGAACCAGCCAGTCGGCAGGACAAGCCGAGCCGGCGGGTGTGAACTACCCACTCACCGCACACCATCAGCAGCAGCACGATCAGCAGCGTGGCCACGAACACCAGCAGGGTCAGCCCCACGTTGTGCCACATCTTGGGGGCGGCGGGGCGGCGGCGGGCGCGGGCGGGCAGGCGGGCGGGCGGCGCGGCCGGGGCTTCAGCGGCCGGGGCGGCATGAGCGGCGGACGCCCCCCGCCCCCACCCGCCGGCAGCGCCCCCGGGAGGCGGGACGGGGCGGGGCGGCGCGGGGGCGGCCCCGCGGCCGGCAGCCGGTCCGCGCGGTCCCTCTCAGGGCGACCGACCGATGGCGGGCGGGAGGCGGAGCGTGGGGGTGCCCCTACTCGTTCATTGCTCCGGGGACCCGGGGACGCGGCTCCGGGAGACCCCGGAGGCGGCCGGATGTGCTTCCATGGCGGACGCCGCGAGCCCTTGAGGCGGGCCGAGGGCGAGCACCGGAGCGTGCGGCGGCCGCCTGACCCTCGCGGTCGCCCGCCCGAGGGTCCCTCGGCCCCCCTCGCGCACTGCAGGTAACGTCTCCCCGCGGCGTCCGCAGCGCTTCTCCACCCCAGGCCCCCTCCCCCTGCGGCAGTTCGTCACTTGGCGCCCCCTCCGCTCGCCGCCTCTGCGACGTGGGGCCTGCTGGGAGATGGAGTGCAGAGCCCGCTGGAGCTTCGGGCAGTCCGCCCCCTAGGGGACTACAACTCCCAGAATGCACCGCCAACGCAGTTGCTTTCCTTCTCCCTCCCTCAGCCTATGGTTTTTTCCCCTCATGCCCAACCTCTGTCTACTGACTGCGGTTCTCGGAATCCGTGCAGTGGTCTACCCCTCCCGCGGTGTGCCAGAGTGCCGGGTTGATTTCAGACACACAGAGTCGTTCTGTTTGAAGCCACCGTGACCGACGAACCACGAAGAAGGAAGAAAGGGGACGCAGCTGCCTGAAAAACTGGTTGCTTGTGAACCTAGCCCTCTTGCTGGCGGCGAGAGTTGGATACTTGGGACTTTTGAGGAGAGACCTGCGTCCCTGCCAAAGAGAGGGGCCAGAAGCATGCAGTCTCCCTCCCACGCCCCCCGCCCGTAATAGATGTTGTTTTATGTTTTCATAGATAATGTATTTCGGAAACGGCCCGCGAGGGACTTACGGACCTCAGCTTTGCCCTTAATTCGCCTGAGTTGTGAATTTCATTCAGCCGCTTTCTTGAGACCAAGTGACAGATGACCCACAAGTGAAGATTTTGCCGCACTGGCCCAAATACGCCGCGAAAGAGGACGATGTGATCATCTCAATTACTGTCCTCTGAAATTAAAACTCCTCAATTCCGCCAGATGACACTCATTCCTTGAAGAGGTGGCCCCAGAAGAAATGAGGAGAAATGTGTATTGCACTTTTAGAAGGAGCCATGTATAGCCTTCATGATTTGCTATAAGTCTGTTGCTCCCTGACATACCCCTCCACTCTTCTTCCGATTCCTTTCCCCTGGCCACTTCTAAGCAGGCGAGGTCGAGGGTCCGCTGAGGAAGAGAACAGAAGCCATTTTTGGCCTAAGCCATTTCACAAACTCCATCAATGGCCATGTAGTAAGTAGTGTAGTGTTAGTCACTTAGTCATGTCCGACTCTTTGTGACCCCGTGAGTTTGAGCAAACTCTGGGGGATAGTGACGCACAGGGAAGCCTGGCGTGCTGCAGACACTGGGGTCCTAAAGAGTAGAGTGGGACAGACTGAGCGACTAAACAAGTTTTTGTACTCTTCACCTGGCCAGCCCCCCAGCCCCCTTGTCCTAGAACTGCAAGGAACAAAAGTCTGTTATCAGGCAATAGAAGTAACAATAGCAAAGATAACAAATCATTTGTAAACTCCCACTTCTGTTTTAATAGTTCCCATTAGCCTGAAGCACTTTCTTGAGGTGTTTTGCAAAATTCAACCCCCCTTGAGGCACCCTAAGGGAGGATGTTGACCTTTTCTGACTTTCTGGTTTTCAATCCAACTAAAGCTAGACTCTGTTGACCTCCCAAGCCCCTTGACGAATATGCATATACCCTTAGCTTAAACTTTCCCAGTTCTGTTCAGGAAGACACTGCTTTGGGAAAAATCCTCAGTGCTCTCCTTCAGCCAGTTCAATTCAGTTCAGTTCAGTCTCTCAGTCGTGTCCGACTCTTTGCGACCCCATGAATCTCAGCACACCAGGCCTCCCTGTCTATCACCAACTCCCAGAGTTTACTCAAACTCATGCCCATCGAGTCGGTGACTCCATCCAGCCATCTCATCCTCTGTTGTCCCCTTCTCCTCCTGCCCCCAATCCCTCCCAGCATCAGGGTCTTTTCCAATGAGTCAACTTCTTCACATCAGGTGGCCAAAGGTTGGAGCTTGAGCTTCGGCATCAGTCCTTCCAATGAACACCCAGGACTGATCTCCTTTAGGATGGACTGGTTGGATCTCCTTGCAGTCCAAGGGACTCTCAAGAGTCTTCTCCAACACCACAGTTCAAAAGCATCAATTTTTTGGCGCTTAGCTTTCTTCACAGTCCAACTCTCACATCCACACACGACCCCTGGAAAAACCATAGCCTTGACTAGATGGACCTTTGTTGGCAAAGTAATGTCTTTGCTTTTTAGTATGCTGCCTAGGTTTGTCATAGCTTTCCTTCCAAGGAGCAAGCATCTTTTAATTTCATGGCTGCAATCACCATCTGCAGTGATTTTGGAGCCCAAGAAAATAGTCTGTCACTGCTTCCACTTTTTCCTCTTCTATTTGCCATGAAGTGATAATACCAGATGCCATGATCTTACTTTTATGAATGTTGAGTTTTAAGCCAGCTAAGAGCCTCTTAATGAGGGTGAAAGAGACTGAAAAGGCTTGCTCTTGAATAGGTTTCAGTAATTAATGATCTTAAGGGAACAATGGAGTCAGTGAGAAGTGAGAGATTTGGGATACGGTTTGGAAGGAAAATCATCAGGGTTAGCTAATGGATTAGACATGGGGACAGGTAAGGAAAATAAATCAAAAAATGGCTCCAAGATTTGTAACCTGGGCTTCTAGGTAAATGCAGTGTCATTTCCTGAAATGGGGAAGACTGTGTACCCACCTCCCCAGAATGCTGTAAGGACTCCAGTCTTTATGTTTGGGTTTCCCGAGTGGCGCAGTGGTAAAGAATCTGCCGCCATTGCAGGAGATACAGGAGACTTAAGTTCGATCCCTGGAACAGGAAGATCCCCTGGAGGAGGAAATGGCAACCCACTCCAGTATTCTTGCCTGGGAAATCCCATGGATAGAGGAGCCTGACGGGTTACAGTCCATGGGGTTGCAAAGGTTCAGACACAACTGAGCACTCACACAGTCTTTATATTAGGGAACCATTGACTGAAATCGCCCACAGTGGCCAGACAATGATTACAACTTGCCGGAGTTGTCTCGCGACAGGAAGTCTCAATAAAAGAATGATATGCTGCCAGCAGAAACCTAACCAGGAGAATAAGAGAGGGACTGAGAGGAGGAGGGAGGAGATGATGTGTCCTGCCAAGTTCCCAGAACCCTTTGCACTGGAATCCATCTTGGCTGAGAGATGTGTGTGCCACAAGGAAGGACACTGAGTCTAAATGATTGGCCAGAGACAACCTGGAAACTAACCGCATCTCCGTAAAACCTGAGACTTCGAGCCACATACCTGGGGTCCTGCTGCTCTCCTCCCGGGCACCCCTTCCCAATAAAGTCTCTTGCTTCTCACTGTTTCTCCTGGGACAATTCGTTTCCAAGTGTTAGACAAGAGCCCACTCTTGGACCCTGGAAGGGGTCCCCCTGCCTGCACCACTTACAGTTCAGTTCAGTCGCTCAGTCGTGTCCAACTCTTTGCAACCCCATGAACCACAGCATGCCAGGCCTCTCTGTCCATCACCAACTCCCAGAGTCCTCCCAAACCCATATCCATTGTGTTGGTGAAGCCATCCAACCATCACATCCTCTGTCATCCCCTTCTCCTCCTGCCCCCAATCCCTCCCAGCATCAGGGTCTTTACAAATGAGTCAGCTCTCTGCATCAGGTGGCCAGAGTATTGGAGTTTCAGCTTCAACATCAGTCCCTCCAATGAACACCCAGCACTGATCTCCTTTAGGATGGACTGGTTGGATCTCCTTGCAGTCCAAGGGACTCTCAAGAGTCTTCTCCAACACCACAGGACAAAAGCATCAATTCTTCGGCGCTCAGCTTTCTTCACCGTCCAACTCTCACATCCATACATGACTACTGGGAAAAAAAAATGATCCTTAAATATCTAGGTGATGGATATTGTGATGGAGGTAAAGTCACACAACCAGGAACCATCTCATAACTCAACAGTTCACGGTCTTTCCCACTAAGCCATGCTGCAATAATGTCTTGTCATTTGTCAGCATAGATTATTTTCCAAGGATAAACTTTGTAAGGGTTTTCAAGAACAAGGTCTCGAGCTTACCCCTGAGCCACAGTTATTTCTGGAGTCCTACTTACTGTCCTCCTTCCGGTACAGATGCTCTGCTTTCTATCTCAATCCTTCTTATCCTGCAATATCGGTGCAATTTCCCCCTCAATAAGACCTTCCTGAGTCCAGATCACTTGTTTACCTCCTCTCAGTCAATGCTTCTCAGCCCACACCTGTATACTGAAATTACCCAGGAAGCTTTCAAATCAGATTCCTGGGTTTCATGGAAAGTATATGGAAGCTGGGGAGGGGGTTAGAGAGGGCCTCTAATTACTTAATGTCCCAGAAGTTTTGATGAACAATCAGACTTGAGAAACACAAATGTCAACTCCATTTAGCAAATAATTAAGTCCTTACTTGGCGATCTGCTTCCCTCACAGCTCAGGTGGTAAAGAATCTGCCTGCACTGCAGGAGATCCCCTGGAGAAGGAAATGACAACCCACTCCAGTGTTCTCGCTTGGGAAATCCCATGGGCCTGGTGGGCTACAGTCCATGGGGTCTTGAAGTGTTGGACATGACTTAGGGACTAAACCACCACCACACTTTGTGGTATTCCTTGGATTGTTTGGGCTTCCCTTGTGGCTCAGCTGGTAAAGAATCCGCCTGCAATGCGGGAGACCTGGGTTCAATCCCTGGGTTGGGAAGATCCCCTGGAGAAGGAAAGGCTACCCACTCCAGTATTCTGGCCTGGAGAATTCCATGGACTACAGTCCATGGGGTCACCAAGAGTCAGACACGACTGAGCGACTTTCACGTTCACTTTTGGATTGTTTTATTATTTAGTATTTCATGCACGCAAATACATACTATATATATGTACTCAGTTGGTACTACGTCTGGTCTCTCCACGCCCTTTGATCCCTTCTCTCCCTAGTGAGGGGAGGAGTAACTTGTCTAAGGGGTGCGTTTTAGGAAAGACAAGCTGGCTGCGCTGAGTTCGGCTCCTCCCACTTTCCTCTTGGCTCTGAGCCGCCCTCTGCCGGGCTGTGTCCTTCAGCACAGGGAGGGCCTCGTTCAGCATTGTCTGCACTTCAGGTTTAATTAACAGGCCAGGCTGGTTCTCACATTATTATATGTTCTCTGATCTAGTCCTTATTAATAATAAAGGTGGGATTTTGGCCTCCATGTGTCTTCTTTCTTTTTCAAGTTTCTCATTATTCAGTATCCCCCTCTCAGCAATCCCACACTGTTTTTAAGATAGTCAGAGGAAGGAGCCAGCAATCTGGCATTGAAGCATCACCACATAGTAGGTGCCTGTCAGATACTGACTGATCCAAATGTTTGATCTCTGGGACTTCCCTGGTGGTCCTGTGGCTAGGGCTCCATATTCCCAATGCAAGGAGCCGCAGTTCCATCCCTGGTCGGGAAACTAGATCCCACATGTTGCAAGGAAGAGTTTGAATGCCGCAACTAAAAATCCCGCATGCATACAAAGGTTCCGCACGCGGCTTCCTTGGTGGTCCAGTGGTTAAGAATCCGCCCGCTAATGCAGGCGACACAGGTCTGATCTCTGGTCGGGGAAATCCCACAGGCCTCAGGGCAACTGAGCCCATGGCCACAACTTCTGACCCCACGTGCTGGAACTACTGAAGCCCGTGCAACCGGAGCCTGTGCTCCATAACAAGAGAAGCTGCAATGAGGAGCCCGCGTGTGGCAGCAAAGAGTAGCCCCTGCTCACTGCAACTAGAGAAAGCCTGCATAGCAATGAAGATGCAGCACAGCCCAAAATAAATAAATCTTCAGAAAAAATCCCGCATGCCACAACGAAGACTCAGTGCAGCCAAATAAATACATAAATAAAAAGAAGTATATATAAAAAAAGACAACAACAGATGTTTGATCCCCAAAGCCTGGCAGTAGGCCTGGACTTAGCCATTTGATCTCTAAACGTTGTGGGAAGAATTATGCTAGCTGTGGGATGGATACAAGATAACCAAGACAAGATTCCTGCCCGCAAGCAAAACCCAAGTATATGGCAAGTATTTGTCAGATACCCGCTTTGTGCCAGGCACTGTGCTAGCCAGGAGCAATACAAAAATAAATAAAATGTGCTCTCTGACATAAAAGAACCCAAACCGTCTCAGCATTTTTCAGTGTCTGTGCTTCATGAGATCCGTTTAGTGAGTCCTGACCACTATATGAAAGAACAGAATGATGTGTGCTGCAAGTGGTAAGGGCGTGCACTACTCAGGAGACTTGTTTCTGTTTTCTGTGTATATGTGGGCGGGGCTGGGAGGCTGTGTGTACATGTGTGAATTGAGTTGCAATACAAAATATGTTCTCACTGTTGGTTATAGTTTTTAAAAGTTGAAGATCTATAGTCTAACAGGGGAATCAGAGACCTGTATGTGACTTTATTAAATATTATTTTACATGTGTAACATAGGAGTTTTGTGATATGAGACTGAGGCTTAGAGAATCTAAGAAATTGGTAGCAGGTTATAGATAGAGCTGACCTTCAAACACAGGTCAGTCTGACTTAAGAGAAAAAGGTGTTTCCTTTGTACCACAAAGCTGAGGATGACATTGGGAAAGTTCTTGGGGAAAGGGGACAATTAAAGGAAAAGGCATAAGCAAAGTGCTGAAGTCATGAAAATGCATTTTGGGGTGGTGGGAGGGTAAGGGTCGTTAAGAGTCCATGGAAAAGACAATTCCTGGGACTTCCCTGGTGGTCCAGTTTTAAGACTGCCTTCTGCAGGGGACTCGGGTTCAATCCCTGGTCAGGAATCTAAGGTCACATATGCCGTGGGCTGCAGTGTTGGCTGTGGAGGAGAAGCCGGAACCCTTCACAAGGGAGCCACACACGCGCTCAGTCTGGGAGTTGGAGGAAATCGAGGAGGAGACCTGCCAGGAGGAGGGGTGAATTCATTTGCTAGGGCGGCACTGACAGAGCATTACAAATGGCTCGAGACAACAGACATGTATTTGCTTCCAGTTGTGGAGGCTAAAATCAAGGTGCTGGCAGGGCCATACGCCCCCTCCCGGGAGGATCTGGCAGCGAATCCTCTCTGACTTCTGGTGGTGGCTGGCAGTCCTTACAGCCACATACCTCTGATCTCTGCATCTGTTTTCACAGGGCTATCCTCTATGCGTCTGCATTTCTGTGTCTTCCCGTGGCCTCCAGGACATCAGTCTCTGGATCCAGGACCTGCCCTGACCTAGTAAGACCTCATCTTAATGTAGCTAATTATATTTGCAAAGGCCCTGTTTCCACATAAAGTTTCCTTCTGAGATTCTAGGTGCGTGTGAACTGGGGGAGAAGGGAAGGACAACCCCCCACATGGTGTGACCTACCTGCCAATCAAGGCAATGTACCTGTCACCTTCCACCAGCAATGAAAACGTTAAAACATAAAATTGGCAACTGCTTTATTTCTTCCTTGCAAATATGATTCACGGTGTCTCTATTGGCTGACGCTGATCCAGCACCGTTCGGGAAAGGAAATTCTGGGAAATTCCAGTCTTGCTAAGTTGATATAGTACAGAGCTACCACATACAGCATCATTGAAGTGTTTCGTTTTGTTTTGTTTTGTTTTTTGAGCAGGGAAATGACTTGATGGAAATATTGTTTTAAAAAATGTTGATTTGGCAGCAGAGAGGAAAGTGGGAGGAAGAAAGATCAGAGATATTAAGAGACCATCAGCACAGTCTAGGATGGTGGGAGTAGTGGTTTAGCCACTAAGTTGTGCCTGACTCTTGCCACCCTCTGGGCTATAGCTCACCAGGAACCTCTATTCACAGGATTTTCCAGGCAAGATTACTGGAGTGGGTGTGGCCACTTCTCCCTCCAGGGGATACTCTTGACCCAGGCATCAAACCCGTGTTTCCTGCATTGCTGGTGGATTCTTTAGTGGCTGAACCTCTAGGATGGTGGTTCCTAAAGTTTCTTTGTGCTTTCGCTAGTGATAGACTAGTGCTGACCCTCTGCCTGAAGACAACTGAAAAATCTGAATAAAAAGTACAAGTCTAAGTCTCACAAAAACTAAGAAGATGATGAGGAATAATCGCTCCAAGATAGGGGAGCAGATGGAATTGGAAATCCAGAAAGCCAGGCATTTAGGACCCTTTTACCCGAAAGAGGTTGGAGGGTCTTGAAGAGGATGCTGAGACTCTAGGAGGCTGGCCACATGGGGCTGAGCCACCGAAAGGCCGCATCACAAGAGTGAGAGAGAACCAGAAATAAACCTGCAGGCTGGGTCAGCTCCATCTGATCTGGCTGACCCAGAAAAGCTCAGATCCTGAAATTGGATTAAAGGAATCCTGGATTACTACAATCCCAAGGCCTGGCAGAAACAAATTAAGAGGCTCAACATCTGAGTCCTCACATCATTTCTACAATTAACTTTTCAAACACAATATCCAGCACATTCTCAAATGTTTGTTTTTTTAGTTGCTTGCCATTCTTAGTTTTAAAAAAGAATGTTATTGAGCACACACCTTTATTTATCTATTCTTTTAGCCGCACAACACAAGGCTTATGGGATCTCAGTTCCCTGAGCAAGGATGGAATCTGCATCCCTTGCAGTGGAAGCTGGGAGTCTTAACCACTGGACCACCAGGGAAGCCCCTGTTAATTATTCTTGAACACTAATTGGTGGGGGGGAATGGAGCCAAAAAAAAAAAGAGAGAGAAGGGGAGAAGGGAGAAGGCGATGGACAGAGACCCATGAGTTCTCTGTCCTGCTGAGAACCTGGAAGGAACCAATAACTTCTGAATCGTTAGCCCGAGTGACTGAGCAGCAGTCAGGGCCCTGCATGGAAATCAGTGACGTGGGGAATGGGGCGAGGTATGCTTGGTCATGTGGATAAAGATGTTCAGCGGGAAGATGCCAGAGGGTGTCCGGAGGTTGTTCAAGAGACCAGTCAGGACTCAAGCAGCCGTCTACAAAGTGGAAGCTGAAGGAGTGATGAACGTTTAAGAAGAGAGGATGAAGAGTTCAGAGAAATATTTTTAAAAGATTGGCTTGATCCTGAAATAATTCCTCTTCATTATTAAAAAAAAAAAAAAGATTTATTTGGCTATGCCAGGTCTTAGCTATGGCAAGTGGGATCTAGTCCCCTTCCCAGGCATGGAACCCAGATCCCCAGTGTTAGGAGCATGGAGTCTTAGCCCCTGGACCACCAGGGACGTTCTTTATTACTCTGTCCCCCATTTTGAGTGTGATACATATTTACTGAGAAATTGCCTTCCTGACAACTCATTGGTTAAAGCTCCTTGACTGTATTGCTTCAGTGAAAGCTTGGATTGCCCAGGGGTGATTTATCAACCTCTCTTGTGCTCTGCCTCAATCATGTATTCACATAGATTATCTATGCATCATGCAGTTCTCTCGCATTTTTTTTCTGTTTCTCCCACTAAATTGTCTTTTTTCAAAGCAAAGGTTTTGACATTTGTGTTCCCTGCGTGTTAGTCTCTCAGTAATGGCTTCCAAATGCATAAATTAATGAAAGGGGGAAAAAAAACTGGGCTTAAAAAAAAAGAAGAAACTTGGAAAAAAAAAGAAAAGATCAGGCCTAGCAGTGGCATGGAAGGTATGTTGGAAAGACCTTAGGTCTTATAGGGGGTTCTGAGCACATCACCCTAAATAATGCCACTTGGGCATATTGATAATTTGAGTTAAAGTACCTAGAGAACCAGCCTATGTAAAAAGGTCACTCTGACCTTCATTTTTCTTCCTGAAAGCAGGAGATAAAATTCTCATGTGATAGGTGCCCTCCCTGAACCAGGAGGGGAGAAATAGCCATCTTATCACCAGAGATAGGGAGTGACAGGCATGAGAAATCTATGCAAACAAACCTTGTCAAAACGACCCCTATCTTCCCAGCCACTTCTCCAGGATTACCTGCCCTAGTTCAGACCCTATGTTTTGTCACCTGTTTGAAATTCACTGCTCTTTGTCCAACCTAGTGTGTGAGCATGGTCCTTAACTGCTTCTCTGGGTTTCTGTTATTTTCATGAAGGCTCCTATGTACATACAAAATTACTAAATAAGACCTGTATGCTTTTCTCCTGTTCATCTGTCTTATGTCTAATCCTTACGCTTAGCCAGAGACCTAAGAGAATAGAGGAGAGATTGTGCTTACAAACGTGAGGAGAACCCAGAGGAGGCTGCAGGGACACAGGTGTGGACTGATGACGTCCATGGGAAAGCGCCCGGAGAGGGAAGACCTCGGGGTTAGAGCAGGTTCATGGGGCAAGCTTCGCGACTAGCAGGAGTGAGAAGCCAGGGAGAGGAAACAGTGCTACTGTTCCTTTTGGACCTTATTTAGAAAAATATCTTTTTTTTTTTTTTTTGACTGCACCCTGAAACATGTGAGATCTTAGTTCCCTGACCAAGGATCCAACCCACACCCCTGCAGTGGAAGCACAGAGTCTCAGCCATGGGCAGCCAGGGAAGTCCCTGGAAAAATATCTTTATTCCAAGTATACTGTCCTCTCTTCTCATCCTGACCTCGTGAAAACCTCCATAAATATGGTGTAAATCTTAGAAGTGGTTTAGTTAAATTATACTTAGGCATTGCACACCCACCCTTTTCCCTGTGGCCACTTGGGCAGCTAGCTATAGCAGAGAACTTGTATCTACACAGATAGCAACAGCTAGTCGTAAGCAAGAAGTTACCAATCCTCATTTTCTTTCTTGGTCTGATCATTCCTGTGACAGGTAGAATATTTACTTCTAGACCACATGCATAAAAGTTTATGTGGTAGCTGTTTAGGTTGATTTGTTAGTTTTGTTTTTTTTTTTTAAAAGAAAGTTTAAACAATTTAGACCTATAAAAGACAGCTATGCTATTACCGAAAATACTTTTTTTAAAAACATTTTTAAAAACGTATTTATTTTTTAACTGAGGGATAATTACTTTACAGAATTGTGTTGGTTTCTGCCAAATATTTTTACTGGGCATAATATTATAGCTCAAGCCACTACTTTAAAGTCACTGTTTTAAAAGTACTTATCAGTATAGAACTTTTCTAAAAAAAATAAATAAATAAATAAAAATTTAAAAAAAAAAAAAGAACTTTTCTGCATTATCAGGAAAATGTACAGTTAGGCTAAAATGTTACTTAATTAAAGTCTAGGCTAACAGTAGCTAATAACACTCATGTTGTGCTTGTGTGCGGTGTTAATTCAGTCTTCACCTCAATTCTATTAGGTAGAAACTATTATTATCCTCATTTTATAGATGAGGAAGACGAGAGGTTAAGAAGAAGAGGTAAGTAGCCTACAAGAGGAAGAAGAGGTTAAGTAGCCAGACCAAAGTTACATAACTAGTAAAGCAAGAACCAGGATGCAGATTGAGAGTCAGCCCCAAGTCCATGTTCTTAACCACTATGCTTATTCTGCCTGCTTAAGTGAGAACTAAGTGGTTACAGAGAAAAGAAAAAGAAACTTCTACCTGCCTCCATAAAATTCCAAGAATCAGTTGTGTAGTTATGTTGCAGATTGGGAGAAAAATAAAGTAACTGGGATCTATAATATAAATCACTCTAGAAGACACAGCACATCTTTTCTGCCATCCAGTTTGCTGTAAATCCCACCTGCCAACAGTCCCTCCCTCACAACAAGAAAGACAAATGCAAGCTTTAGAAGCCTAAATGCAATAGAGTCTTATGACATTTTGCTGACGAATAGCAATGAAAAATAAAAATTAAAAAAAAACTGAAAATGTCCTTGAATTCAGATTTTCAAGCTTCATGTCACCATGTGTTTATGAATATGAAAAGATTTTTTTTCCAGATGGATTGCAATAGAAAAATATCAGAGTGCATTTCACAAAGTAAATTTATTGTCTTATTTATGAAAATTTTATATATAGACAGGATCATAATCTAAAATATATTTCCTACTGCAAACAAAAAACTGGTATCTATGCATCTGGTCTAAATCCCCTTTCCTGGGAGATGAGGACCAAGAGACTGACACAGGATAAACCCAAAGAGGACCACACCAAGACACACTGTAATTTAAATGACAAGAATAAATATTAATTAAATATGACAAATTTCTGATTTTCACTAAGTTTATTTTTATGTTGTAAATGTGTAAATTATATACACATTGATCTGCTAGAGACAAATACCACTGATAGCTGGATAGCTTGTCAGAGGTGTTTGTCCATAGGAAAACCTTCTTTTAGTACAGACTGTAGTATACCTCCAGAGCCTGTGTTTAAGCAGCACAAGTCAAAAAAGATCATATTCGGGGGGGGAAAAAAAGGTCACATTGGCAGAAATCACCAGCGTTTATCAGCGGTGCATTCAATTTTTCCAGCAGGGGGCGCTAAAATGTAATTTAAGCACAGTGGCCCTTAGCAAAAATCTATTTGATTCAGTCTTGATAGTGAGGTTCTCATAACAAATATTATCTAAAGAGGGCTAGTCTTGTAGAATATGGACATAGGAGGTCTTAAGAACCAATGTAGAATTTTTAATATTAAATTACATGCAAGGCTAATTTCCTCCACGTTGCCTTGTTGTTCAGTCGCTAAGTTGTGTCCAACTCTTCATGACCCCCAGGACTATATAACCCCACCAGGCTCCTCTGTCCATGGATTTCCCAGATGATAATACTGGAGTGGGTTGCCATTTCCTCCTCTAGGGGATCTTCCTGACCCAGGAATTGAACCCGTGTCTCCTTGTCAAAATAGAATTGAAAGGGGAATTCCCCGGCAGTCCAGTGGTTAGAACTTTGCCTTTTCAGTGCCAGGGGCCTGGCTTCAATCCCTGGTAAGGAACTAAGATCTACAAGCCTCCCAGCATGGCAAAAACAAAACAGAAATGAAAAACTTGGTGCTCAGCAATCCCTCTTTGCTTAGCCCTGTCAAGCCAGAGTGAAAACAGATTTCTCCAAAGTTGTAAAACGAAACCCTTCCAAGTCCTGGAAAGAAGAGCTTCCTTTCTTAATGTCACGGACCTGAAAAGACTCTCATGGATCCGCCATAAAGCACAGGGTCTGCCCACCTTCGGCAGTCACGGTTGTTATAGCTCACCAAGAACAATCCAGGATGGTAGCCGGTTGGTAATCACAGCGGCATACAGCTAGTTATCTCAGCCCCCCAGGCTCTCCCGCCAGCCTGGAGCTGGCAAGCTGCCTGACCTCAGCAAAGCCCAGGGTTTCTGTAGGTCAGAAGCCAGCGGATGAGGTAAGTGGCCACGAGTAGTCAAACAGTCTGGGCTTTTTAAGAGAGACGAGCACAGAGATGGTAGGCAGTTAATCTGGACGGTCAGCATGCCCCTACTATGGTCACCCCAACCTGGGCCCTGGCTGGAGTGAGTTCCCATCTGCCTGTGGCATGAGGTGCCGGGTTGTGCAGAAGCTGGAGAACTCTGTGCATTTCCATCAGATCGACAGGGGGAAACAGCAGCCCCAGATACACGTCATTAGAACCTGGAATTATCCTGTCTTCACTCCCCACGCGCCTAATTTTTATCCCGAACCTAATATCCTACTTTTCATTCAAGGGCCTTGCAGCTCCCATGGACTCAAAAGCTTTTTCAACTCCCCCCCCACCCCCAAACTAGAATTCCTTCTCTCCATTCTGCATCCCTTTTCATGGGTAGCTCTTTGTGAGCACACACCACAGTCCACTTCGCATTGCATCTGCTTGTGTATCCGTTTGCCTCCCTCCACACCTGTCTCTGGATTGCGACATTTAGAAGGCAGTGATCCAATCTTGGTAATCTGCTGGTTCCGCCCAGCTCCTACCCCGCTCTGGATACACAGAAGGTGCTCAATACTTGTCTGTTGGTCTAGATCCACTACAGGGACATTTTACGATGGTCACTTTCCCTTGTTAACTTAAGATTTCAAATACATGTAAAGGTACCAAGAACAATAAAACCACCCTCAGAGTGGCATTGGTTTCTCCCAAGGCATTTAGAATCCCAGGCAGTATAGCCTAGAGGTTAGCAACATGGACTTTGGAATCAGAATAAGGTGGTTTGGGGTCTCAGCTCTTTATTATTAATTATGGATCGGGAAGATACCCTGGAAGAGGGTATGGCAACCGACTCCAGTGTTCTTGCCTGGAGAATCCCCACAGAGAGAGGAGCCTGGCTGGTTATAGTCCCTAGGGTCGCAAAGAGTCTGATAACTGAAGCGACTTAGCACACAAGTGTCCCCAGTTAAATTTCTTCATCTCTCTAATCCTCAGCTTTCCATCTATAAATTGGGGCTGATAATACCTTACTTGCTGGATTGCTTTAAGGATTAAATGAGATAATACATGCAAAGCACTTGCCAAGTGCCTGGCTCACAAGAATGCCATAAAAAGCAGCCATTGCTGGTATTGTAAGCGTGACCCCAAGCTCCTGTGACCCCAAACATGGTAATCCTAAACGTCAAAAACTATACTGGTGGGACTTCCCTGGAGGTCTAGTGGTTAAGACTTCAAGAAGCTAAGATTCCACATGCCTGCTGGCCGAAAAACCAAAAACATAATACGGAAGCAATATTGTAACAAATATAGTAAAGACTTTAAACATGGTCCACGTTCAAAAAATCTAAAAAAACAAAAAGAGTACTCTTTAAAAACTGATGAGGTGGAGAAAAAGTCTATAGACCAAAAGAAAATTCAAAGACGTATCCATCAGTTACAGCACGTGCTGTGCTGTGCTAAGTCCTTCCGTCTGTGTCTCTGACATCTCCTGCATTGGCAGGGAGGTTCTTTACCACTAGCGCCACCTGGAAAGCACTAGTTACAGAATCAGTTCAGTTCAGTTCAGTTGCTCAGTCGTGTCCGACTCTTTGCGACCCCATGAATCGCAGCACGCCAGGCCTCCCTGTCCATCACCAACTCCTGGAGTTTACTCAAACCCATGTCCATCGAGTCAGTGATGCGATCCAGCCATCTCATTCTCTGTTGTCCCCTTCTCCTCCTGCCCCCAGTCCCTCCCAGCATCAGGGTCTTTTCCTCTTCGCATCAGGTGGCCAAAGTATTGGAGTTTCCGCTTCAGCATCAGTCCGTCCATTGAACACCCAGGACTGATCTCCTTTAGGATGGACTGGTTGGATCTCCTTGTAGTCACTAGCGGAACACTGGCTTTGTTGGTATTAAAAAATTCCTGTCCGTTTTTTAGGATGTGACAGTGGTATCACAGCTATGGTTTTTAAACAGAAGAGTACTTCTCTTTTAGAGATATATCCTGATACCTTCACAGACTAAAATTTATAACACCTGCTTCAAAATAAGCTAAGGTGGAAGAAGGAAGCAAATGAGGTTTAGATGAAGTAAAATTGGCTGTTCGTTAATCACAGAAGCTGAGTAGTGGGAACATGGCAGTTCCATTTATTTGAAATTTTGGAGTTTTCCATAAATAGTCCCTTGGACAGCAAAGAGATCAGACCTGTCAATCCTAAAGGAAATCAACCCTGAATATTCATTGGAATGGCTGATGTTGAAGCTGAAGCTCTAATACTTTGGCCACTTGATGCGAAGAGTCAACTCATTGGAAAAGGCCCTGACGCTGGGAAAGACTGAAGGCAGGAGGAGAAGGGGGTGACAGAGGATGAGATGGTTGGATGGCATCACCAAATCAATGGACATGAGTTTGAGCAAACTCCGAGAGATAGTGAAGGACAGAGAGGCCTGGCGTGCTGCAGTCCATGGGGTCGCAAAGAGTCAGACACAATTTAGCAACTAAACAACAACAAAAAAACAAACTATGCAGTACTTGCTAGAGAGTCTGGATGTAAGGCAAGGCTTGGGGCACCAGGGTGAGTCCAAACTTGCACAATGAAAGAGGCCATCCTCCAAAATGGTTAACACATCTTCCAAAATACATTAATGACCACCATGTATTAAAATGCTGGCATGGTGTAGGCTTTGAAATGGTAATGACCACATTTTTTCACAATATTGTTTCTATAAAAGATAGCAATAATTTAGTTTTTGTTCAGGGATTACATTTCCATTAGTTAATAACAATATATATTTTCCAAAGACCTTTGAATCTAATGAGATTCTCACTAAAACGTCACAGAAACTTTAGGTGGCATGTGGTTAAAAAAAACGGGGGGGGGGGGCAAGTCTGTCTTAAATATTGATTGAATGTCTATTATGTGATACAAATTATAAAGATAGTTTGAATGAACTGTTTAAGTCAAATTCTGACATAGGCTAAAGTATTCATAAAACTAAATTAATTACGAATTATCTTTAACAGAACTACTTACAGACTGGGTGACAGAATGTATTAAGATTATTGTCATGTACTGTTCTATCTGGGATTCCCAGGTGGCTCAGTGGTGAAGAATGCACCTGCCGATGCAGGAGACACGGGTTCGATCCCTGGGTTAGGAAGATCCCCTGGAGGAGGACATGGGAACCCACTCCAGTATTCTTTCTTGGAGACCCATGGACAGTGGAGCCTGGTGAGCTACAATCCATGGGGTCACAAATGATGAGACACGACTGAACACTGCACACAGCACATTTTATCTAGTTTAATGAAAGAACCAAAATGCTTCATTTGAAAACTTCGTTATGATCCGTCTCCTTCTGAATTCCAACCTATTTCCTTGAAAAGGATCAATCACATTAAAATCTCTGTTAATTATTTTTTCCTTTTCAGTGCTTATATAAATACAGTCAAATAGCTATAAGAGTATAAAGTAATGGCCCCAATAGGGTTTCTTGGACTGACCAGTGGACATCATCTGAGAATGTCCTGCCAGGGCCATGATCCCTAGGGACCTAGGTCCTCAAAGGCACGGTGTGCTTTTCCTGCCTCAGAGCACCTTCATTTGCTGTTTTCTTCATCTGGAGGGATCTCCCCTAGATTTTCTCATAGCTTTGTAACTGCTAGTCCTGCTGGTTATTGAGCTCTCAACCCAGATACAGGCTTCCCTGGTGGCTCAGATGGTGAAAGTGTCTGCCTGCAATGCGGGAGACCTGGGCTTGATCCCTAGGTTGGGAGGATCCCCTGGAGAAGGAAATGGCAACCCACTCCAGTACTCTTGCCTGGAGAATCCCATGGACGGAGGAGCCTAGAAGGCTATGGGGTTGCAAAGAGTCAGACCCGACTGAGCAACTTCACTTTCACTTTCACCACATCACTCACATTTCTTCACAGCACTTCTGTAAAATTATTTTGTTTATTGTCTTCTTCCTTCTCATTAAAATAGAAACTTCATAAAAGAAAAGGAGCTATAATCTTTAAGACTTTATCTGTAACATCTGGAGTCAACAGGGATTGGCACACATGTTTATTAAGGACCAAAGAGTAGATAGTTGAGGACTTATAGACCATAGAGTTCAGTCACAACTACTCAACTCTGTCATTGTGGCATGAAAGCTACCATAGACAATATGAAAATGTATGGACAAGGCTGTGTTCTAATAAAACTTTATTTATAAAGAACAGTCAGCTGGCCAGATTGGGCCTATGGCTGTAGTTTGCCAAATTTTGCTCTAGAATATTGTATTGGAATGTGGTAGTCAATGTTAGTTGCTCAGTTGTGTCTGACACTTTACAACTGACCATGAAATTCTCCAGGCAAGAATACTGGAGTGGGTTGCCATTTCCTTCTCCAGGGATCATCCCGAACCAGGGATCAAATCCGGGTCTCCTGAATTGCAAGCAGATTCTTTACCATCTGAACCACTAGGGAAGCTCCACAGTACTCAGCAAATATTTTTAAATGAATGAGCTTTTTTTTTTCACCTAGACTGACACAAAGAAACGATTCAGTTTAGTTCAGTTGCTCAGTCATGTCTGACTCTTTGCGACCCCACGGACTGCAGCACGCCAGGCTTCCCTGTCCATCACCAACTCCCGGAGCTTGCTCAAACTCATGTCCATTGAGTTGGTGATGCCATCCAACCATCATTCACTTGTTACTCTACAATAACCAAATAAGCAATATATACATACATTGCTTTGTCATAAATCCTTAGCCCTGGTAATACTGAGTAAAAGATGCACTAAATTGTTGGAGGTAATCAAGTGGCACCAGTGTAGCTTCATCTGGTTTACTCTTATTTTTCAGATTGATAGTCTTGGGCTGTACCCTGCAGGCCGCTCAGCCTCAAGACCAAAGAAAGAACCCAGAAACAGTAAAAGAGACGTCCAAGTCTCAAAGGACGGGGGACCTCACAAGTCTGAAACAAAAGGTCCTGGGGCAATACCCCCACCATGGACAACAAAGGGCAGGCAGAAAGCAACAACCTTCACTCCTCAGGCAAGAAAGAGGCTACCATTCCTTAGAGAAACTGATGTCAGGGTGGCTCATCAGTTACCAGGGAAACAGGCGGCTGGGACAGGGGGCAAGCACAGAGGCAGTTAAGAATTAAGCCCTATAATTAAGAGGGTAGGTTAGCCAGATGAGTGAAGTGGGACTCGTCAAGGAGGGGATACAGAGTGAGCAAAGAATGGCCTGACTGTACGCACCGGGATGGAACTTTCTTACACAAAGGCAGAGTGTATGGCCAAGGAAAGAATGTGATTTCTAGAGGCAATTTCTATCATTCGCCAAAAAACACAACCACTCTGCAGAAAAGCAGACTGATTTAAAGTCACAATAAATTATAACTTGAGTGATCCATACAAGAGAACAAGTAATAAAAGAAAAATCTTATAAAAGCATAATTCTTGCATATTAAAATATTTTTATGGGCAAATAAGTGGGAGTTCCTGTTATCTCTGGTCAGAATGTGAAGATATGATCCCAGTTCTATGTTAATAGGGGTAGAACCACTTCCTTTTTCTGTTTAATAATTAGTGGGAAAAAGAATACCTTCTGGCATTTGCCACCTCCTATGTTCCTTTATTACAGTGACAAGAAAAGCCAGAATATATTTTAAGTGATAGATAACACATTGGTGACATTTTAGACCTCCTTATGGACCTGTGGGCTGATAAATGTTTTTAAATAATAAACATAAAATAAGAATTATCGACTAAATGGGAAGTATAATTCAAAATTTAAGGGTTCCTTACACATGTGAACCTGGTGCTCTTTGCAAGGTATAGATGACATAAATGGTACAATTTCTACAAGCAAAGAGAAGAATGCTTAGAGGCTAGCTATCACACTCCCTGCCCTCCAACCCCCACCCTGCCATCTTGTTAGAAAAATAAGACTAAATCCTTCCAGAGATGACAGACTTGTGTTCTCAAAATGTGGTCCATGGCCTACGTGCCTGCATCAGCCTCGCTTGTGATGCTTGTTAAAAATTTGTATTCCTGGTCTGTACCTGGGAGCACCTTGATGCATCCAGGTCTCTGTAGTTGATTAAATGCTCAGGTACAATTTGTACACAATAATGTCTGAGAATACGTTGAGAATTCACACTATATTACAGTAGATTAATGACAGTGAAACTGAGCTAGTCTTTTCCTAGTTGAATGTCCAGAGAATGTGAAAACCATTTCCGTGGGTTTAAAATTATAAAATAATACATATTAAAAAAAACCTGAAAAATGCAAAAATATTAAGACAAATCATTTCATAATACAGCTATGGGGGGAAAAACAACTTGGGGTGAGTACTGGGGTGACTTTCCTTCCGGCACACATTTTTAATTCTTAAGAGGAAAGTTCACGTAACACAAGTTTACCTTTTTCACATCTTGTCTTGGGAGACAAAAACTTTTTTTTTTTAATTAAGAGCTTAGGATGTAAGATCCTTTCATTTCTGTTCACAATTAAGTGCTGAACTAACCATTAGTGACCTCAGTTGAGAAGCCGAAGGAACGAGGCTATCCTCTTGAGCCAGAGTCTCACACCAGACAAGGGATCTCCTGCCGAGACTGACAAGCTCCCGACTTCATCCCCAAAAGGAAACGGACTAACCCCTCCATCTGACCGCTGCATCCTGCAAAATGTAGGGTGATCCTGCATCCCGAGTGGGAGCTTTTATCTGCCTTTATCCTGTGTTTGAAAGCCCCAGAGCCGAGTCAGAGAAGGACGACGTCCTGGCCCCCTGCAGCCCCCTCTTCCCCTAGATGGGCGGCGCTCGCAGTTTCCGGGGGGCTGAGGGGAGACCGGAGTACAGGGGGCGGGCGATGCCTGGGGTCCAGGCCGAGCCTCCGCGAAGGTTGAGCGGCCGAACACAGCGGGCGCCCGCGGGGCCTGCACCTCGCCGCTCGGCCGGCAGGGGGCGCCGGCGTGTATGTGTGTGTTTGTTGGGGGGAGCCGGGCCTGCACATCGCCGCCCGACCGGCAGGGGGCGCCGGTGGCGGGTGGGGGGGTGCCGGCGCCTGGCCGGCGCACCCCTCCCCCGCCGGCCCCCGCGCGCGGCGTTCCGCGAAGCCCGGGCGAGGGGCGGGGGCGGGGCGCGGCGGGCGCCAGAAACGGCCCTGCGGCGGGGGGCGCGCGCGCGAGCCCGAGGGGGCGGGGTGGCGGGCGCGCGCGGCGGGCGGGGGCGGGGCGGCGGGCGCGCGCGGCGGGAGCGCGGGCAGAGGGACGCCGGCTACCCTGGACAGCGCACCGCCGGCCGCCGGGGTCGCCGCGCCGCCAGCCATGGTGAGTGGGCGCTGCGCGCCGCCCGCCTCCGCCGCCGCCGCCCCTTCCTCCTCTCCGCCACCGACGCGCGGGGCGGGAAGGGGGCCGAGCGGCCGGCGGCGGCGCCGCGGGGGGCTGCGGATTCGGTCGCTGGAACCCGTCGCTGTCGGCGGGCCGGGCCGCGCGGGCCTGGGGAGGGAGCGGCGGACGTTTGGGGTCGGGGGGCGCGCTGGCCGTGCCCGGGCCCGCCGGGTCGCCGGCTCCGCGGTCCCGCCCGGCCCCTCCGGGCGCCCGCCGCCGCGTCCAGCCCCCTGTTGCATGCACGTGCCCGCCGCGCCGCCCCCCTAGTCCCGCGGCTGCCGCTCCCCGCTTCCGGCCCGGTCCGGCCCGGGGGACTGCGCCCCGCTTGGCGCGGGATCGGCCCCGCCGCGGGACCCACGCCGGCTCCGGGGCGCTAACGGTTGAATTCCCGCCTGCACGGCGCCTGCAAGCGCCGGGGGTGTGTCTGCGCGCGGCCTCCCCGGGTTTGCACGGCGGGGTCGGGGCGGGGTGTCCCGGTGTGGACTGAGCTGAGCGGGCCTCTCTGCTCCGTTCTTTCCCCCCCGCAACTGCTGTCTCCGCAGGCTCCGGCTCATCTCCCAGTTTACGAGGCTTTCTGCTGGATCTTAGGTTCTGTTTCAGGAGAGAAAGGGGCGTGTGTGTTGTGTGTGCGTGTGTGTCCCCGCGTGTCCCTGACCCAGGCATCGCCCGAGAGTGTCGGCGGGAGAGCCTGATTCCGTGACTCCAAAAAAAAGGAAAGTGTGTGCGGAGCTCAGAGTCCCGGGCAAAATGCGAAGTCGCGTATGTCCTCGGTGGCCCCTGTTGTATCTTTGCTTCTCTCCTCCCTCCCCGAGGGTCCCCTCTCCCCACTTCAGGGCTCGTTAAAGGAACGCGCATCTCCTGCGCACCCCGCCCCCCCGCCGGTTCCAGCTGACACCAGTCAGTCCTGGATTTTTGTCCCCCTTCTCCCCTTTCGGGCACACGCAATCTCCCTGTGGACGGAGGAGCCTTCTTTTTTGGCCACTCTTCCTAAAAATCCAGTCTTTCCCACCCCACTCACTGCAGTTCGTACGATCCTAGTCGGCTTCATTTTTTTTCCTCCTTGAGCATCTCTGTTGTTTAACACTCTCGCTAGTTTCTGGACTTTATTGAATATGTTTCCCCACTGGACTGTCCGTTTCAGTAGAGCAGAGTTTATTTATTATTTTTTTTTTTTTTGTCATTTTGTTCTCTGCTCTATTCCTGGTACCTGCACCGATGCCTGGCAAATCGCCAGTGCTCCGTAAACTGAAAAAATTAGCCCAGTAAAGGAGCATACTGATGCTAATGTAGAAATGAGACGCAGTAGCGGGACTATAGGATTATCTATCCAATTAACAGTTGTAATGATGAGAATCACAGGTAGTGCTGAGAGGAGACATGCTCTTGGACGAGGGACTCGGTGTGGTGGCCCTTGATGAGTAGAGTTGGCCGTTCTTTTAGCAGCTTGGCACCTGGGTGGACAAAGCGTCTTTGGGGCTAACTGGCTGTGTCCTTCAGAGCCTTAACCTTTGCTCCAATTTATTATGAATTACAACGAGTTAGGGAAAAGTGCAAGAAAGCTCCTTAACTGAATAGAAGAGTCATGGGAACCTGAAAAAGCCAGAATAAAGGGCAAGCTGATACTACCTGAAGACAAGCCTTTTTCAGAAACTTTGGGTCTTCAGAGGAGAATTATTTCTCTTGTAGATGTCCAAATCCAAGTCTTCCCACTTGGGAAAAAAAAAAATGATGCAGAGTGTGTGAAAGTTCAGGGTTTATAAGGTAGTGGTTCGGTTCAGAGACACCCCTCTGGATCCAAGTCCAACATGAACAGTCTCTCAAGGTGTCTCTGCTAATTCATCTTACTCCAAAACCCATTTTTCTTTTAAGTTCCCTTTTTTCCACTTCCAGAGTATAAATTTATGGTAATCCTTTGTTTAAAGCCTGGGAAAGTGTGCTTTTATAATCTGAGCCAAACTGCTTAATAAAATCTACCTGGTAAAGTTTCCATAAATGATGTGATTTTAGCCATCATTGTATAAGTTTGTGGTTCTGACTACTGTCTTATCCAGATAGGTAGTAAAAAATTAGAGATAAAAAGGAAAGAAAATTTCCTTTGTAATTAAAAACAAGCAACCAACCAAACCAAATGTAAGACATCTCATTTTTATGCAAGTTGATATTTGTAGGAGATTTTGCTATGTGTGACTCCAGTCAAAATATCAAGCCATTTTTTTTCTTTTCTTCAAAAGCGTAGCAAATCCTTTTTTAATGTATCCAGTTGGGTAAGCTTACTTTTTGCTTCTCCAACAAAAGGCTGCAATTTTAGCTCCCTTCAAGACGTGTGGTTTTTTTTTTTTTTTAAGTTGAGTTATAATTGATCCCTTCAAAACATGTTAATAACAGTTTGGAGGTTTCAGGTGTGTCCATAGTCTGAAACAGAGCGTTGAACCTTTACGTGGATCACCTTGTCTATCTAGTCATCTTCAGGAGGCAGGGCCCTTCTGCTCAGAGTTGCGTCCAGAATCACCTCCCTGGGACAGCTGGCTGCGTACACCCTAACTCATCAGGTTTGGGTGTTAGGAATAGCCCTTGACTGGAGGCAGGAAATCGCACTGGAAGCTCTTCTTTAGGCTCCCGTAGCCAAAGTGTGTCAACATCAGTAGTTTCCGGTAATTCTGAAGTTACAAATTTGCTCACTTGTGTTTTTTCTTAACCTTGGAATTAGCACATTGCTGGTATTTCACCAACTCTTAACAATGAACCATTATAATAAATTGCTAGTTTAAATACAGCCATTTAAAATTTAACAATTTAATAGCAGAATGTCAATTGTTCTGGGGTTGATGTAGCAATTTGGAACCCCAGGCGTGGACTCAACTTTGGGTTTGAATTCCAGCACAGCATTTAACTGTGACCTTGGGCAGATTAACTGTTCTTGGCCTCAGCTTTTTCTTCTGTGAAAAAAGATGCTAATGTTATTTCATAAGGTGGTTTGAGGACCAAATAAGCTAATGCATTTGTTGTGGCTCATTTAGTGCTGTGAGTGTTCAGTAAATGTTAACTGTTATAATGACATATTTTTTTCTTTCTCTCATGTGTTTGCAGTTGAGACCCTTCTAAATGATGTCTGATTCTTCTCAGAATTCTCTTCCCCTTATGTGGTCCTAAAACATTCCTATTATTGCTCTGTACCCATGCCTTCCAGGAGAAATATAATGCAGGCCACACGTGTGATTTTAAATTTTCTAGTAGTCACTTTAAAAAGTAGAGACAGGTGAAATTAATTTTTAACATATTTTTAACCTAATTCACAAAAATAGTATTTCAATATGTAGTAAGTGTAGGAAACATTGGGTCCTTTTTTTCTTTTCTTTCCATATGAAATCTTTAAAATCTGGTGTGTGTTTTATGCTTGGAACTTGTTCAGTTCAGCCTCACCACAGTTTCTCAACAGCCACACGTGGTTCGAGATCGAGGTTACTGTATTAGACAGAATGGCTCTGGGATGATCCACACCTTCCAAATGTACCTCCTATCTGCTGGGCCCTTTCCACTCGTGAGAACCTCCCTGCCACCTTAAACCCAGCCTTACTGAAAGAGAGCTACTCGCCTTTCAGAGGCGTCTCTGGTCCCTCTTGCTGTTAGTAATTCCACCAGCTCCGGCATCTACAGTGTCAGAAATCTGATTCTTACTCTCCCTCTCTCTTCTTTGTGTTGTTTATCGTCTAATCTCATATTTTAACTTGAAAATATCTCTCACTCTCTCCAGCCCCTTTTCCACTATTGCTTCTTCTCCAGGTTTCCTCTCCCGTCGTCTGATTGTTTTTTAACTTGAAATTTGTTCCTTCATCATCGTTTTCATGTAGCTCCTTGCTGGGGGCTCTTGTCCTGGTGTTTTCTCTCTCTCCCACCTCCCCAGCCCCCTGCTTCCCTTCCTCCATCCTGCCTTTCTCTCCAAACCACCAGCCTCCACACATTCTCCATTCCTTCGCTGGCTGTTTTTCATCATGAGTCACAAATGCTTTCTATTTGATCGCTTCTTTCCGTGTTGAACATCTTTCCTTTATCAAATATCCAAAGAAATATATTTACTTTAACTGATAATATGATACTGAAATGGACCACCCAAGAAAAGTCCACAGGTAGAGGGAGGAAAAATATCAACCACAGGAAGCGAAAAGGAAATTATTTTTGAGCTTTATCTCCTTTCTAAGAACTGTCGATGGACCCGATTAATAATGATAGCGGCAACCTGCGCATCAGTGAGGACACCCTGCGTTTCTCAGTGCCCGGGGCGGGCAGGGCCCTTCCCTCCGCCTGGTGAGCAAGCACACCTCAAGGAAGGCCTGAATCGGGAGCCAGGAGCCCTGGCCTCTCGTCCCGGGTCTGTCGTGGACCAGCTCTGTGTCCTTGACCAGGTTACTCTGGGGCACTGTTTACTCATCAGCAAAATGGGTTCCTCTCATTTTCACAAGATGATTTTGTTAGAAGCAAGTGGGGCCTTTGCACTGGCCGTTCTCTCTGGCTGGGTATTTCCCTGCGAGCTGTGTGGTTGTCTCCCTAACACCTTCTTAGTTGGGCTTACCCTAACATCACTGTTTTAAACTGGAGCCTGCTCTCAGCTGTGTTGCCTGCATCTCCTTACGGCTCTCTGTTTTTTTCCCTTAACACTATAACTTTATAATTTACTCATTTACATAGCCCTGGGAACCTTCTGATCCTTCTTTCTGTGCTTTCTTGTCCTTCCCACGAGAAGACGAGCTTCACGAGGGCAGGTGTCTGCATTCTCAGTGATGTAGCTCAGGCTCCGAGCCTAATCCCTGCCGGTCGGTGAATGCTGAGCAACTGTCGACCAAGTGCGGGTGGGTTCCGCTGGCTCTCCGAGCAGTGCGCCTGTCTCCTTACATCCCATTTCCCACCTGCAGAGGATGAATTGGGAAATGAACTTTTGCTTTGCAGATGTATCCACAGTAAGTTCCTTCAAAGGACTGTCTCTCAATGCGTTTAAAAACACCACCATTCAGTTTTGGCGTGTTTGGGTCATATAGATGCTTCACCAAGGCACAGCCCGAGTGACTCATTAGTAAATGATCATGTGTTTGTTTTCCCACATTTGTATTATACTTCATAATCGTTATATTTGTGGAAGGTTAGGTCGTTATTTCTAAATAGGGATACCTGTAATTTCATAAGTTCTTATTGAAGTCAAAATGTGTGTGCATTTCTGTAATTCTGTTTGCATTTCATAATTTGTAGACCAGGCCAGGTTATATTGTTTTTACATAATGAAATCTATAATTATAGCATTTAGTTCTTTAAAAATGAATAGTTTAATAGTAATATAAACAAAGCTATTATTCATAAATTTACTGAATAATTACTTTTACTTTACATATGTTGCCTTTTTTTGGCTTTGAGTTATCACTTCAATGCACTACAAGTATGGTAGTATTTTATAGTTATTAATCAGTAAGATTTTTTAAATGCATTTTTACACACATTATCTGTTTTGAAGCCTCACAAAAGACTTTTGAGAGAGACAAGACCTGTAGACTCTACCAGTTTACAGGTGAGAAAATTGAGTTTCAAACAAGATAAATGATTTACTCAGGGTCACATACTACAGGTAACAAAACCAGGCACAAGCCTTCTGACTCCAAAAATGTCACCTCTTTTGCTAATCCTTATAGCCTTATCCTAGAACCAGTGCAGATGTACTCTTCTCATACAAATATGATGAAAGAAGAGCTGTTTCTCATTACTATAGATGAGAAGGGAAAAATCAGGATGACTTCCCCATGTAATTTCTTTCTCATAAATTATAAGAATAGGTAGGTAGATGGATACAGACACCCATACACACATACATTGAAAAGTAATGAATATATATAAAACCTAAAAGTCTGTTTCATTTGTATGGAAATGGAGCATATAAGGGAAAGTCATCTAAATGGAGGTGATCATAGCGACATATGTGCATAATCTACTAACTAGTATACCACCTGAATAGTAGATAATTAATTTACAAAGGAAGTAAAGTCTGTTTTTGAGTAGAATGACTGCAGTATTGAGACATCACTCAGACCAACAACAGCTCTGCACAGGAAGTTTTGGTTCATAATGAGAGTTCACCATTTGGGTTTATTTCCAATACTTAAAAAATGTAAAGTACTGATTTTTCTATAAGGCTTAGTAGAATTTGGTTACTAGAATCTTCGAGTTTTAATAACAGATGCTATGGCAACTTGGGGAGACCGTAATTTTTATTTTTTGACCAGGTTCAAAAAGTTTATTGACCATTATGCTGAAGAGTTAGATTAAAAATTAACTCGCGCCTTTCAAGAAGAAATCAGAAGGTGTGCGTAAGACAAAACTCAGTGAGGCCACTTGGAGTGTTCCGGAGGGCTCAGCCTGAGAGCGACTCTCTCTGCCTCTGGGGGTCCGTGCAGGGCTCCGCAGGCACCGTGGGAAGGAGCAGGGCTGCTGCGCAACAACCTTCTCAAAGGCTTTCCTACCGGGAAGACGCCCTCTCTTGGAGCCAGCAGCTTCCTTGATTTTGGAAATGCAGATTTCATGGCTGTTTTAATGTCATGTTACATATATGTGTGTGTATGTATGTATATATATAATGTGAAGTTATGCCCAAGAATGGGTGTCTTGGGTTGTCGGCAAAATACTCTGCTGTCGGAATTGTACCTGGAGGCTCTTTCACATCCCTTTTCTCCATGGGATGGAGAGTTGTTTGTATATTCAAGGAAAACATTCCTATCCTTTGGCCTCTTATCTATTCCGATTGCTAAAAAGAAATGGCATGTGTCACAAGTCGTCTTGGGATTTACTGCCTAAAGTCTGTTTCAGACTCAAAGCACGCTGCCTTCACTACCCTGTTCATTCAACAGCGGTGTGGTGATTTCCTTGACCCCTTAAAGATCCTGCCTCTCCTACTGAAATGTTTCTGTGGTTTTTTGGGGTTTTTGTAGATTAGCTTTGTGTGTGTGTGTGAAGTCGCTCCATCGTGTCTGCCTCTTTGCGACCCCATGGACTGTAGCCTACCAGGCTCCTCCATCCATGGGATTTTCCAGGCAAGAGTACTGGACTGAGTTGCCATTTCCTTCTCCAGGGGATCTTCCCCACCCAGGGATCGAACCCGGGTCTCCCGCATTGCAGGCAGACGCTTTACCATCTGAGCCTCCAGGGACGTCATGACTGTACCATAAATCTTTTTTCTCTTCACAGTTTAAAAGTAAGTGGATTTGTCCCTGTTTTAACAGATTTCTGAAAAGAACACTGATCTTAGTGGTGCTTGCTTTGTGTAAGATAGAACAGGTGTCTGTCATAGTCGTAAGTTCTTGGTGCACACTTCGGAATTGATAGAATTGCATTAATTTTTGGAATTGCATTAATTTTTCTTTTGATGGAAAGAGAAATGTCCTCTACGTTGAGTACCGTGTTCATTAAAATGGATACCAAGGAGACATGGCAGTACCCTGCCTCAGTGAACCTTTGGGCAGGTGTGCCCACCACTTCATTCATCTGGCACATGGTCAGTAACAGGCAGTGTGACAGTTAGTGTGCACTGTCAGTTTCCATCGGAAAGACAGCTCCAGCTTCAGGAAGTCAGTCGTGCAGCGGGAGACTCGTGTCCTCCAGCGGGAGCGTATGAACAAGTCAGCAGCTGAGATGTCTAGTCACTCAGGCCAGTAAATGTGCTTTATGTCTCTGTAACATTTTATCCAATAAGACTTACATAATAAGGTGATTAGTTGTGTTATTTAAAAAAAAAAAATCTAAACCCTACAATACAAGGCACCTTTGCATCAATATCAGGCCAAGAATGTGGTCAGGACCAGGAGGTGGCTGGTAACTGAAGAGCCGGAAATCATCAGGGTTGATAAAGCTGAGGTCAAGATTGAGTCTGTGACACCAGTGTACTCAGAAGAGGAGGCAATTCAGCGAGAGGGAAAAACATCAAACCCGTCATCAGAGAGCTAGCGTGGGTGGAAGGAGCAGGAATTTTAAATGTACATCCCCGGACTTGGTGAAGCCACATGTGTGGACTCAGAATCTGAATGCTGGGCTGTGGAATCTGTTCGCTCAGAATCCCATGTACATGAATGTGGAAGCTGGTGTTCTAGATGGAGTTCTCAAGGAACGAGGGACACTTTCTAGCAAAGCTGGTTAGTGTATGACCATAAAGGAGTTGGGGTCAATGCCAGATCTTGAGTAGGTTGGATTTTAGTAGGTAGGAAAAAGGAGGAAGGTAGGATTGAACATTCCATCTAGGGATATAACTTGGCAAGGAAGCAGAAAGCAGTAACAAGTACATTTGAGTAAAAGCTGTATGCTGCGAGCAGCTTGTGGACAAAGACACATCTTTGCCGAGCCTAGCACAGAATAGGTGCTCAAAAAAAGAGTTGAGTTGGAAGGTTAGAGACCAAGGGGATTACGGGATGAATGGAGCCAGATTTTTGAAGAGTCTTGAATCTGAGGCTGGGAAGTGTCTTCTAGATTTTGTAAACCAGGTTTTGGAATAGAGAGTCAAATGATGAAAGCATTGTTTAGGAAGATTAAGCTGGTTTCCATAACAGCTGGGGCTGGAAGAGCCTGGATAAGGAGGTTATAAGGGGGCTAGTTCAGTGTGTTAGTTTTCTTATTTTCATGTTGTCAACTTTTGAAAACAACTCTTTCACCACACACTCCTAGGTTCAATTCTCTACTCCATTTGTCTCATCTATAAAATATATATATAGTAACATAAGGTGACTATTAGATCAAGTAAGATAATATATAAGGCCCCTCATAATATGTAAGCTAGCCGAGAGTAAGTACTCAAAACTGATGGCTGTTGCCACAGAACCTTCATCATATTCATATTTACAAACCTAAGATTTCTCTGTCCTGGGATAGAGATCTTTTTAAAATCTAACTTGATTGATATATTTACATTAAAAAGTTTTTCATATTCCTGAGATTTTAGTTTTAACATTCAGGACTTTTTCTGCAGAGAATGAAAAAGTGATAAAGACTTTATTCTCTGTCCTTTAGGCTGTGTGAGTTCTGCTAAATAGTGAAAAATGAAAAGCTAAACTGTGTTCTCATTTAAGAGCAGTTTTTCTCACTGAATGATTCTCACCTGCAGATGCAGTCACATAACTGGATGTATTTTGAAAATTGTTTAATGAATTTGAAGTACCACTTTAGAACCTTCTAAGAGGGTGACATAATCAGATTAAACTTCAGCTATTTGCCCAACTGCCCACATCAAATTGCCTGTCTTGAGCCTCTTAATTGTGCTTAATCTAATGCCTTAACCCTTACAAATGTACAAGAAAACAAATCTTCCACAGTCTGCCTTTGCCACCAGATTGTCACTACTTCACATGCTAAAACCCTAAACATAATTGATTCTTGGATTTGTATGTTGTATGGCAAATCATGAGGAAAGAATATATCATATATATATATGATATACATGATTTTATATATTTACTGCTGCTTTCCCTACTTTTTCCCTATCAGTTTAGTAGTGGAAATTGATTAGAAATTTTAGTGTATGTGTAAAAGCAGATGAAATAGGTGGACAATATGGGGCTTATTACTTTTCGTGATCTAGGAGAGGACAGTGTTAGAAGAGGCTAAGATTAGGTGAGAAAAGTCGAAGACTTGTTGGATGTGTTGTGGGCAGGGGATAAACCCATCTGCCTGGCACGAAGTTGTTGCTTAGAGGACTGGTCCAGGCAAAGCTGGAGGAGGACTTTGAACCACGTGGAGGGAAGTCTCCGGGTTGCCGGTCAAAGTCCATGATGCCCTCGAGCATAAAACCCTTTCCTACCTAGTAGAATGATTCATTCTCTTTTTTTTTTTTTAAAGGATAATTATACCTTCAGTGTGTGAGCAGCCTTCAAAGAACTTTCCACAGTGTCCTTCATAGTGATAATCATAATACCACATGTTTGTATGCTTTTCAATTCACAGAACATCTCCACAGCATCTCAGTTGTAGGTTAATTGCTTAGCTCAGGACCTGCCTTCCCTGCTGCAGTATAAGGTCTGTGAGGACACGAACTTTACACAGCTTGCTTACCACTGCACTTTCCACACTAGGATGGTGCCGTGTGCAACAGACACCCAAAGAATACTTGCTGGATAAATGGACAGATGTGTCCAGCAAGAGGAAACAGACTCGGGTTGTTTTATTCAGAGTCCTATGACGAGTACATGGTGGTTTGAGGATTCAAGCCCACTCTATACCTGCGTCTCATTCTTCCACCATCACTTGTTTCATTATAGTAATTGACTTTGCTGCTACCCATGGTAACTTCAGCAAGGCTGAAAAATCTCAAACCATAAAAAGTGACAGGTTTGATCACATCAAAATGTTAAAAATTTTGACGTGACAGAAGACACTATTAGGCAGAGATTTAAAAAACAAGCAACAGACCAGGAGAAGGTATTTGCCATCTGTGTAAGAGTATAGCTGGTTATATAGATGACTTTTATATAATCAGTCGATGAAAGGCTTCCCAGGTGGCTCAGTGGTAAAGAATCCGCCTACCAATGCAGAAGACACAGGAGATACGGATTCAATCCCTGGGTCGGGAAGATCCCCTAGAGGAGGAAATGGCAACCCACTCCAGTATTCTTGCCTGCAAAATCTCGTGGACAGAGGATTGTGGTGAGCTATAGTTCATGGGATTGCGAATAATCGGACATGACTGAGCATGCACATGTAAATGCAAACAACAGATAAGCACCTGTTAAAAACATAGATGAGGCAGCCATTATTAATGGCAGCTCACTGCAGAGGAAACCACAAGTCAATAAACATTGAAAGGCATGCACAACTGCAGTAGTAATAAGGAAATGCAAATTAAAGCCATGCAACACCCATGAACTTGACGAAAACTTAAAAATGCTGACAGTAGCAAATCGTATAACTTTTCTTAGAGCACTATGGTAGTTTTTACCAAAATTAGAAATTTTAATAAACAACATAGCAATTCCCAGAGAAATTCTCACTTATGAACACAAGGAGACTTGTATAAAGCATCATCATTTGAAATAGCCCCCAAACTGGAAATAACCTATAAAGCCTAAAAAACCTATAATGCATAACATTATAGAATATTCATGTGATAAGATACATACAGCAATTACAGTGAGTGAACTGGAATAGATCAAGCTGCAAAAATCAAGTATAATTTATATGCACCCTTAAAATGTACAAAAGCAATGCTATTTTTGTTTGAATATCTGTGTGTATATATATATATATATATATATATATATATAAAATGGACAAGAAGGCCTTATCAAGACTATTGCAGTGGTTATATCTGAGGAAGGAACAAGGGACACAGGGTCAGGGAGGCATACAAAGGGAAGGACGACTTTATCAATTATGTTTTATTTCTCCGTTCCCAGCACCTGCCAGGTGTATTCAGTAAATATTGAATTAATTTTAAAAGATTTGAAACAAATGTGATAGTTTTAACATGTGATACTTATTTTGCTTTTTTTACCTTTTTGTGCCTTTACATTTTTTTCCTAAGTTGAAAATGGATGTGGGATCTGCATTAGAGGTCTGATATGAATAGCACAAGTCGGACAGATGAGCCTCAAGACAGGAGGGTCTTCTGTTTTCTGAGACCCTAGTCCATCCTTTCTGGCCGGCGGAACCAACTCTGAAAGAAAGACCTCACAGGGTTAGATTCGGTCGCCATGCAGTTTTAGAGAACTAAAGGATAAGCTGTAGACGGGCATGTATGTTGTTCTCGACATTCATCAGAGGAAGAAGGGTGTTTTCCCAAGCGCCACAGAGAGACAATAGCCAAACACCAACAATAGCAACTGATCACACTTAGTAAGCCAGAGCTCCAGGAACTCTTAGGGGAGCCTTTCCTGTATTGACCCATCCTCGAGGCAGGCCTGGGAGTTGGTACCAACACCTCCTTTTAGCAGACAGGGAAACCAAGGCAGGCTGGGGAGAGACGTGTGTGTCCTTGCAGGAGGCCGTGGGCACGGGCTCTGAATGCCTGCACACAGCAGCTGTTCACTGTCTCTGACTGCTAACTTAGGCAGTGCTGTCCCTGTGAATGTTCATGTTGAAGATCCCTTTGGTCCTTTTCCCGTGTTATAACTCAAACTGGAATTTCGTTGCTCTCCTTTTTACGCTACTGCACTTCCTCTTCTAATTTTTTGAAAAAGATACCATCTAAAAAAATTTTTTAAAAAAAGACATCACTGTTGAGATAAACCTAAATTCAAGAAGGGACATTTCTCCTATGATGTCACTCCCTGTAGATGATCCAAGGGTGATGATGGAAGAAGAGACACAGACATGACAATGTGCTGCTCAGTGGGGGCTTGAAAATGCAGGGGATGATTGAACACCTGTCAAGCGTCTGCTTCGTGCACAGGCCCATCATAGGTGCTTTCACAGATATGACATCCTCTAAGCTTCACGTAAGTTAGGGTACTTATTTTATAGATAGCAAAGATGTTACTCCCAGATAATTATTTTGCCCAAGGTTATATAGCTACTTAGTGTCAGAACCAAGACCAGAACCCTTATAAAACTCCCATTCTTTCCAAAGGAACCACCCGGAACGCCCTGCTGTGTCCTTTAGCATAACCCCCGCACACACCAGACCCAGGATTGGCTAAAAATAATCACCAGCAGAGTGGGTGACAAGAAGGCACAGCATTCCTCTAAGAGGAGGGTAGTGGCTCATCATTTATTAGCTCATGGAAGTTAGACAAGTTGCTTTACTTCTCAAAGCTTCACTTTCCTGCTCTGTTGAAAGAGGTGAAAAGACCTATTTTATAGAGTAGCTGCAAGAATTGAGTGAGATAATAGTATCTAATAGGCCCAGTAATACAACAGCAGATTCCTGATTAATACATCCCATTTTCATTTATTATTGCAGGTATTATCATCTGTGTGTGTGCTGTGTGCTCAGTCATGTCTGACTCTCTGTGGCCCCGTGGACTGTAGCCCACCCGGCTCCTCTGTCCATGGGATTTCCCAGCAAGAATACTGGAGTGGTTTGCTGTATCCTCCTCCAGGGGATCTTCCCGACCCAGGGATCGAACCCATGTCTCTTATGTTGGCAGGCAGATTCTTTACCACTAGTGCCACCTGGGAAGACCATTACCATCTAGTTTCTATAATGAAGAAATCAGTGACATTGGAGGTAATTCTGAAATTAGGAATTCCTTGATTGTTTTAAAATTCAAAAACTTTTTTTAAAAAAAAGCTTGCTTCCTGACAGCTGTAGGTAACTAATGAAGGAGAGTGTAATGCTTTCTCTATGAACCAGTCAATAAGTAAAAAGAAAAGAGGAAAAGAGAACCTACACCCATTTTTACAACTTGTAGGCAGTTCTCTGCTAATGGAAATAGTTACTCTGGGCTAAAGCCATTCCAGCACAGATCAGCGTTTGTTGCCACCAGCTTCTTGCCAAGAGTAAAATCTATAGAAAGTGGCCAAACTGAAGAATGAGATAAATGTAAAGTTAAATCAAGCAGGAGCTTATCAGAGCAGCCACCGCAAGGGAGGTGTATAGCATTCTAGGGCAAGAAGCCCTTTCATTCTATTACAAGCTAAAGTGCTACATCCAAATCTAAAGCAAATCCAAAGCCCCAAAGAGAGTAAGCTTAAAGAAGCTCTATAGTCATCATTTGGTTGATGGAAAAGAAGAGAAATCTATGTCGGTAGATTCTCCCCAATAAAAATCCAAATTCGGCCCATTTGGAGGGATGGTATTGGGGGAAGTTTTTAGGCACAGGCAAAAAGAATTGGTTATATCAATGGAAATTGGTTACTCGTATTCACAGTAAGAGGTAATAGTTCTACCACATTCTGAAAATGTTCACTTCTGAAGGCCCTGTATTTTACAAAGATATTGACAGACTAACTGGAATAAATCCAGAAGAGAAGGCTGAGAAAGCGAGGGTCCAGAATGCCTGTCACATGTGTGGACGGGTGTCTTAATAGTTTATGAATTAATGCTTGTGGGAGGAGGGAAGAAGGGGAGCAGGGAAGAAGGGGAGCAGGGAAGGCCAGACAACTAAGTGAGGAGGGAGAGCGAGGGAAGGGGAGCTTACTGAGGCTTTTGGAAGAAGTGACGGCTTGGTGTGAAACGTCAAGTATGTTCAGGGCTCTCGGGTGAGAGGAAAATGGGCCTGGTCGTGTGTGAGTTCAGAGGAGAGAACTAGGACTGGTGGGTAACCGTTGGATGGAGAAAGATTTTTAACCCGAAATAAGGAATGGTTTCCTAAAAATGAGAAACATTCTAAAAATAGACCGTGCTACCTAGCCAAGCAATGAGAAGTGTGTCTCTAGAGGTTTTTCAGTAGGCTGGGTAAGTTTCTATCGGAATTACTGTGGAAATCAAGCATTTCCGACTTTGGCTGCAAAGTTGAATTAGATGCCTTGATTTTTTTCCCCCATATTTTGTAAATGAGGTTCACAGCCACAGTACTTGTTGGTGCCAGTGTCCGGGCAAGAACTGGGTCCCCTAACTCGTGTTCCAGTGCTTTCTGCCACATTAAAATGATTGCTGACTTTATAGGGAAGCAGTCATCAATGTGTGGGCATCTCCTTTAAGAGATTCCACTGAACTAGGAAAGCTCCTCCTGGGAGCTTTAATTAATATGTGTGTAACATAGTGGCTCAGACGGTAAAGCGTCTGTCTGCAATGCAGGAGACCCGGGTTCGATCCCTGGGTTGGGAAGATCCCCTGGAAAAGGAAAAGATCCCCACTCCAGTATTCTTGCCTGGAAAATCCCATGGACTGCGGAGCCTGGTAGGCTATCGTCCATGGGGTCGCAAAGAGTCGGACACGACTGAGCGACTTCACTCAATATCGAGTTAGTCCTACATTCTGACACTCTGCTTAGTGCATGCAAGTTACCCTTATGAGACTGACATGAGTATGTTTTATTCTAAAAGATTTTATCCTAAGCTAAAATAACCATTGCTGTCATGGAGTTACATAGTTTGTCTGTGAACATATTTAAGTGACTCTATTAGGAAATTCTTGAGATTGAAGGAATAGCAAGCTAGAATAAGTCCCCGGTAGCTCAGGTGGTGAAGAATCTGCCTGCAGTGCAGGAGACCCGGGTTCGATCCCTGGGTCGGGAAGATCCCCTGGAAAAGGAAATGGCAACCCACCCCAGTATCCTTGCCTGGAAAATCCCATAGACAGAGGAACCTGGTGGGCCACAGTCCATTGGGTCACAGAGAGTCAGGCATGACGGAGTGACTAACATTTAGGCTTATAAACAGCTAAGTGAAAATCGAACTCCTCCTCACTCAAGAGGGAAGAGAGAACCAGGGAAAGCATGTTGTGTTATAAGGTTTTCCCTTTGATTGTTACCAGCAGCTACCTCATGCTGCGTGTCCTGGTGGACTTAAGAGCTCTATTTTAGTGAGACACTGGACAAGGAGAAAATAAACTGCTTCCATTTCCCCACAATTTCTAGCTTGTCTGGTGAAGAAGCCAAGGAGACTTGCTATTTAAGAATCAGCTGCTTGGTGGCTGTCCCAGAGATCTGTAATATAACACCTAACCCGAGTCCAGGATTAAAGTGGGAGAGTTGGCTGGTCCCTCGTGTTACAGCCGAGAAGGATTGCTAAGGATTTCCCACCACGTGCTGCGCAGCTGAAGCTCGCAGCCCAGCCGGCATCTTCTGACCTTTTCGCCTGCTGCTGGCTGCAGTGGTCTTTCCATTTTCAGCCCTGGGGCTGTTTAAAAGCCACGCAAATTAGTTGATCAGACTTTCTTTTTTAAAGAAAAAAAAGGCAAAAAAAACCCCTAACATCTCCTCCTTTGACTTTGCACATTTATCTAAATCCAACACCCATTTTCACACAGTCAGACCAGGGAGCTTTTTCTGTCCCTAAGTCTCTAGAGACTAAGTTGGGCCACAACTTGAGAAATAACCAGAAACAACTAGAATCAAGTGAGGTCACTAGTGAAGTGCACGTGCTCACATAATCTTCCTGAAAACCGGGCTGCATCCAATACCTTCCTAAATAGAATTCTGGAATGTTGCTCACCCCCACTTCTACTGCCCAGAGGTGGTACCCCTTAGCATTACTGAATTTATCTTTTCTCTTTTAAAGACTGGGAGGGAAAACACTGTGTGCCTTTTATAGCTGCTTTAGCTGGGTTGAGAAGATCCCCTGGAGAAGGGAATGGTTACCCACTCCAGTATTCTGGCCTGGAGGATTCCATGGACTGTACAGTCCATGGGGTCACAAAGAGTCAGACACGACTAAGCGACTTTCACTTCTTCAGGCATGTATTCACTTTAAAATATTTCTTCTACTCTATTAAAAGTTACATGGCAGATAAGCATTCAAAAGACCTTGCTTGCATGAAGTTAAACTAAAAAGTTACTGAATGAAAATGAGTGAAGTAACCCAGCTTGCCAAAGAAACTACTCAGTGTTCATCTGAAAGGCTGTAGATTCAGTTTCACTGCTCGGTCCTGTCTGCCCAGTTCATTTCCAAATTACCCGTTGGACCAACATACTTCAGACACTGGCACCATATATGAAGCTAAAAATATTTTTATTTAGTTATCTAATAAAGTAAATCACTATGCTTTATGTTGATCTCCAGTAGTAGCTTCAAAATTCTTATATAGGCAAAGACGGAGACGGCTGCCTTAGTTGGAAGCAGAGATAGAGGGTGGGGACCGCAGAGGAGGGCTTGAAGCATCTGTTGTTCTCAGCACTTTAAAGAAAGTTGAGAAATACATGTAAATCCATGGCTAATTCATTTCAATGTATGACAAAAACCACTGCAATGTTGTAAAGTAATTAGCCTCCAGCTAATAAAAATAAATGGAAAAAATAAAGAAAGAAAGAAAGTTGAGAAAACACCCTGCAAAATGCCTTCTATTCTCCACTGAATAGAAATGACTTGTCAATAAGATTAAGGATAGTGAGCCTTCTCTGGTGGTCCAGTGGTTAGGACGTTTCCACTGCAGGGGACTGAGGTGTTCTGGGAACTAAGATACCCCATGCCATGAGGCTAAAATAAAAAAGATTAAGGATGGTAATATTTCATAAAAGTGCTCATCTAACAGGATTCAAAACAGTAGCTCGGGAAGAACTAGGAGAGATTTGTGATGCAATGCTGTTTTAAAAAATACGGGGGTCAGAGACTTACATTTATGTAATTTTCTTTATTTTAACACAGTATCTTGGCAGAGACAATTGGCTTAGCCACACATGATGTGTAGTTGTGATCATTTTATCTTCCGCCTTATCTCATCTGTCAAATAGACAGTACTTCTCACTGCTCTCTTCTCTCCACCCCCCCCCCATAGAGTTGTCTTATTTTTATCCTCAGCCCAGTGTTTTGGGAGACAGTGTTGGCCTGATGATTGAATGTTGATTGATTAATTAAGGTGACATCCCAGAAAGTGCTCAGAATAACATGAGGTACCTAAAATCAGTGTGTGAAATTCTGATGCCATCATAAATATCAGGTGACCATCAAAAAAAGCCTTTTTTTTTTTCTTCACATACAGCTCAGACTGCATTTTGCCTTTGTATGACTTCTTTTTCTCTTAGAGCCTGCTAATGGTGCTCAGTTTGATTTGACATCTGGATTAAAATGTTAAGGAAAAGGTATGATTTTTCCTTTACCTTTTAGAAAAGGCTTTACACAGTGCAGTGTGAAGCAACTGTCACTATCACTAATACTTGAAACAAAGAGGATGTGATAAGGATTTCATTCTGCAGGAAGGGATTCTGGATTGCTCAGTAACTCCCACTATTGGTTGGTTTTTATAGCTTGAAAAAAGGAGAATATATAGTCTATCCATGTGACTCATAGATTGTCTCTTAGGATTAGCAGTACACATCTTTTGATGTTACCATGAATTTACTGAAATGCTGTGGGTATTGTTTTTAAGGTTTTTTTTTATGTGGACCATTTTTAAAGTCTTTATTAAATTTGCTACAATGTTGTTTCTGTTTTAAGTTTTGATTTTTTGGGGCCTGAGGCATGTGGGATCTTAGCCCCCCGACCAGGGATCCTGTGTTGGAAGGCAAAGTCCTAACCACTGGATTGCCAGGGAAGTCCCTGTAGATATTTTTAGACCATATAGAAATAGAATATAGATGTATAAATAGGTAGAAGACAAAGGTGTGATTATCACTTAAAAATTAGAAATAAGGTCTGGCTCATGGCTTTTACAAGAAACCATTAAAGCTCTGCTTTGTTTTCACTTTGGGAAGGAGAGCACTTGCACTTGCGGAACAGCCGACCTGCCTCTGATCAGCACTTGATAACCAGAGCACATACAAACAGAATCTCCTTTCATCACTGCTGCTAACTGTGAAAGAGCCTCATTCTTCCCCGTGTCCCCAAACACAGAAGCTGGTACCGTTCCAAGGTGTCCTGAATACAGCTATCTGGCCTTGGGCTAAATCTCCAAGGAGTTTGGTATTCACTCATAACTTCCTGGGGAAATAGGGGTTGTAGTAATCATTGCAAACATCTTGCATCGCAGCCTTAGCATCTTTCCTGGCTCCTCACATACCCAGTATTGAATCCCTGAATGGCTGTGTTTTCTAACTGTGAGATTGACTCTTTCTGTATAGCAGATTTCATTTTATACACTTGAAATTAAGGCAAGTTATTTAACAGTATCTTTTAATGAGACCAGAATATTATAAAAGAAATAATGTTGGTTCAGTTTTCTTGCCTTATTCTTGGAGAGAAGGCCATAACTTGCAAAATGACTGGCAGGGGAACCTAATATAATTAGGGCACTAATCCGATCATGAAGACCCACCCTCATCAGGTCATCAAAATCTAATTATCTCCCAAAGGCCCTGTCATTGGGGGAGAGGCTTCAACATACAAATATGAGAGAAACAAGCATTCAGTGCTTAACACTCAGACTATGCCACTTGTTTCAATTAGTAATTTGAATAAAGGTGCCAGCATTTTAAAAGTGACTGAGCCCAAAGGGAAAATAAATATCTGGAGTTTGGATAATCTTCAGAGTACAAGGTGGGGCTGAAAATGAAGATACATTCAAAAGGGATAAAGGTCTAAATTCTATTCAAGTAAAAAAAAGTTGCATAAGTATAGAATGGGTAAAGCTTGAATTTGATAACAGTTAACATGAAACATATGGAAAAGGCAATGGCACCCCACTCCAGTACTCTTGCCTGGAAAATCCCATGGACAGAGGAGCCTGGTAGGCTGCAGTCCATGGGCTCACTAAGAGTCTGACACGACTGAGCAACTTCACTTTCACTTTTCACTTTCAGGCTTTGGAGAAGGAAATGGCAACCCACTCCAGTACTCTTGCCTGGAAAATCCCATGGACAGAGGAGCCTGGTGGGCTGCTGTTCATGGGGTCGCACGGAGTCAGACACGACTGAAAAGTGGCTTAGCAGCAGCAACATGAAACATAATGGCAACCTGCTCTAGTACTCTTGCCTTTAAAATCCCATGGACAGAGGAGCCTGGCAGGCTACAGTCCATGGAGTCGCAAAGAATCGGACACGACTGAGCATGCACACCCGCAACATGAGCCATACCTGGAAATGTTTGTTGATGGTGACTAACTGGTGTTGAGTGTGAATGCAGTCTTCTGATACTTTACTAAAAATACAGTATCCTGATCGAAAGGGACCACCAGTTTCTCTGCATTCTTCCCTCAGTAGGCCGCTTTCAGAATATTGTATTCAGATACAACAAATATAAGGAAAAGTGATTTTATTTCTGTTTCCATGGTGCAGATGCTGTCTAATGGGTTTGTGGAGACAGGTAATTACTAAACTGCCTGTGAGATGTATGGTCACATAACCAGTATACAGTTACAAGCTCACAGTATACAGGGAGTTTGAGTTTCATAGAGTAGAATATTCAGTGAAATACTTGGTGTTTTGTTCAGTCACCTCTGTCGTGTCTGACTCTTTTTGACCCCATGCCTACCCGGCTCCTCTGTCCATGGAGATTCTCCAGGGAGGAATACTGGGGTTTGCCCATGGGTTGCCATGCCCTCCTGCAGGGGATCTTCCCAACCCAGGGATCGAATGTGCACCTCACATCTCCTGCATTGACAGGCAGGTCCTTTACCACTAGCGCCACCTGGAAAGCTTGATTATAATCAAAGCACATTTCAAGAGCATGATCATTAGAGCATGGAAAATTTTTAGTTTTGTTCAGTGAAAGCTTTAAAAAAAAATCTATGATGATGTCCCCAAACTTCCTTTTATACCGTCTTAAAGAGTGATGCAGTACTTCAGGTAGAGTGAAAATGTAGGATGATGTAATATCGATGGGTGGTCTCTGAAGGGTCCCTACCTCCAGGTGGTATCCCTCCTGGAAGTAGGACAAGGATGGGCACAGGACATCATCTGGGTGACCCCCAGCACTGCTCCGGGGGTGGGGGCGTGGGAGGGAATGCTGGCATGGCTGTGGACATGGTCAGGTGGGCAGAGGTCAGCTGGCTCTGGGCTGAGGCTCTGTGATCAGGTAGAGACATTTCGGATGCTCTTTATTCTTTTCTGTAAATGCTAATTTCCATATGGAATCATTTCCCACTAGATTTGTTTTTCCTAAAGAACAGTACCCTTAGCACACCTTGGGGTATAGTTCTGCTGCTACAAATTCTCTCACACGTATATATGGAAATGTTCCTGTTTCCCTCTCATTTTTGAAGGCTATTCTCTTCTCCTGCCACCCTGGGCAACCACTGATTTTGTGTCACACAGATAATTTTTTTATTTTCTGGAATTTTGTGTAAATGGAAGCTGTGTATTTTTTTTTTTTTGGTCTAGCTTCTTTAATGCAACATCATATTTTGAGATTCATCCACATGTGTTTGCATCAATAGTTCATTCCTTAATGTTGCAGAGTAGTATTTCATTGTAGGCTATATCACAGTGTATTTATCCATTCATCCGCCTGCGTTTCCGTGCGTAGGACCTGGAGTGCAGCTGCGAACTCGGTACCCAGGCTCCGCTCTCATCCTTTGCTCAGAGTTCATCCTGGGTGACTGACACTGCCCCAACTCTGTACTTTGGCTCACTTTTTCCTGACCCGGCGGGAACTCGGATTTGTGCTTTGATGCCATCTCATCCTTGTCTTTTTAGACTGCATCCTCAATAACTGTTTTAAAGAACCCAGAACCAAAGAGGTAATTGTTCCCAGGTTCTGACCTTCCTGGGCTGGCTTTCCTTCCGTCAGTCAGAAAGGTCACCAAGGGCCCTGGCCACGAGCATCTCCCAGGTGAGTCGTGTCTCCGAGTGCTTGCTGCTCCTTCCTCTTCGTCTAGACGATGTCCTGGAATCCTTCAAATCACAGCAAAGCGGCAGCTCTTCCTGGAAGGCTGTCTTTCTGAGATTTAAATGAAATCTTGTGTTTTTCCTTTTGTTTCAGGTGGACAGTATAATGATTTGGTATTCGTATATGTTGCAAAATGAACACCCAGGAGGTCTAGTTAACATGAACAGTTGCCATTTTTTTCTTGTGACGATAATTTTTAAGATCAACTCTCTTAGCAACTTTCAAACATTCACTAAAATGTTGTCATTATTTTTTAAATTGGAGTGTAATTGCTTCACAGCGTTGTGTTAGTTTGTGTTTTACAACAGTGTGAATCAGCCACAGTGGCTCAGCCATGTCTGACTCTCTGCGACCCAGTGGACTGTAGCCTCTCAGGCTCCTCCGTCCACGGGATTCTCCAGCAAGGCTACTGGAGTGGGCTTTGCCATATCCTTCTCCAGGGGTCTTTCCGACCCAGGGCTCGAACCCGTGCTTCCTGCATTGCAGGGGGATCCTTTACCGTCTGAGCCACCAGGGGAGCCCAGCCACCAGCCATAAGTGCTCACATCTCCCCTCCCTCCCGCTCCCCCCAGCCACCCATCTCGGTCATCACAGAGCCCCGAGCAGAGCGTCCTGTGCTGTGTAGCGGCTTCCCACGAGCCGCCTGTTGTACACACAGCGGTGTCAGTACAGTGTTGTTAACTCTAGTCACCAGGCTGTGCTTTGCATCGCTGGGACTTAAGTTTTTTTAATAACTGAAAGTTTGTACCTTTTGACCCCCTTCACCATTTCTCCCACCTCCCAGCCCCCACCTCTGGCAACCACTGATCTGTTCCCTGTATCTCAGTCTGGTTTTTTGGTTTTCTTTCAAATTCCACACCTAAGTGAGATCATGTGGTATTTGTTTTTTTCTCTGACTTATTTGTTCACCTAGCATCATGCCCTCCAGGTGCACGCATGTTGTCACAAATGGCGGGATTTTTCTTTTTTTTTTTTAAAGTATGTTTATTTTTTAAAAAACTGTCTATTTATTTGGCTGTGCAGGCTTTTCTCTAGTCGTGGCGAGCGGGGGCGACTCTCTAGTTGGCGTGCGTGGGCTTCTCCCCGCGGTGGCCTCTCTTGTTGCAGACCGTGGGCTCTAGGGCGCCTGGGCTTCAGTAGTTGTGGCTCCCAGGTTCTAAAGCACAGGCTCAGTAGTTGGGGCCCATGGGTTTATTCGTTGCTTTGTAGCATGTGGGATCTTCCCGGACCAGAGATCAAACCCGTATCTCCTGTCTTGGCAGGTGGATCCTTTACCACCTTCTTTGCCACCAGGAAAACCCAGGACTTTTTTTTCCCCCCTTGGGAACAACCTTCTGTCCTTTTTTATTCATGTAATTATGAACAATATACTCAAGGACTTTTTTTATGGCTGGATACTATTTCCTTTCTCATGGTTCTTACAACACATTGCTGTTAACCCTTCCTGTCCTACTTAAGAAACTGACCCCTAATTACTGATTACTTTTCTGTTATCCTATGTGACGATTAGGGCCATGCATCATTTGACTTCATATGTCAGCATCTAACATGGTGCTGATACATGGTAATGTCCAGAAAATTGGTTAATAAATCAGGAAGTTAATGACTGAAAGGATTCATTCATATTTATCTTTCATTCTGTTTTCTGTTCCTGTCTTCTCTTAACTTTTCTTTTGTTTCTGTTTTCCTCCACTGTGACTGAATTTCTGAAAGATAATAGAATACAAGCCGTGTGACTTTTGGCATTGTGTTCGGTCTGCTGATGTTAGAAGATGGATTTTGAACGCTAGCAAACAGACGGGGACAGTTTAAACACTGTGGGTGGATGTGGCAATGGGGAAGATTTTGCTGGTGTTTGTCATGAGGGTGGGTACATCAGCGAGGTTAATGTTGTTTGCTTGGGAATGAGAGGCCTCCAGACAGGTCTGCCCTATTCGGACAGCAGCACAAATAAAACCCTTTCACTTTGAGATATTGGGTAACTGACCTTTCTCCAACCTGGAGGTCTCCCGAAGGATGTCCCTCATGGAAACCAAAGATAAAAGCACTATTTAAAATCTTCCAAAGTTGGTTTAGTTCAGATAGTTTTTTTTTTTCTAATTTATCTATTTATATACTTTTGGCTGCGCTGGGTCTTCATTGCTGCGCAGGCTTGTCTCTCGTTGGGGCAAGAGGGGGCTACTCTGTAGCTGTGGCGCACGGGCTTCTCATTGAGACGTCTTCTCATTGCAGAGCCCGGGCTCGAGGCGCAGGGCATGGGCTCAGTAGCTATGGCTCACGGGCTTAGTTGCTCCGCAGCATGTGGGATCTTCCCGGACCCACGTCTCCTGTATTAGCAGGCGGACTCTCTCCCACTGAGCCACCAGGGAAGCCCAGTTTAGTCTATATACTTTCCATAGAGATACGGTGAAATAATAAACATCCTAATTCACCAGTCAGCAAGTCATGGGTGCTAATAAATGCTCGTCTTTCATCCCCATCCTCCTCCCCAAGCTGCCTGAGGTTCCCAAAGACCTATGTTCCCTTGAAATTCCCTCCAAATCAATGTCATGAATGGGGGACAGATGCAGACAGTAAGTGCTGATCACCAACAGGCACATCTTCTTTTCTGATGCCAGCCAGTAACTCTGTTCTTCTCTTTGGCACTTATATTTTCTTTGAGAATAAAATGCATTTGACTGCATGCCAGCTGTTGATTATGGAGAATGTTTTGTGTGAACTTCCTGACAACCATCCAGGAAACTCATTTGCTGTCAGAGACCAGTCCACTCACCTGAAATCCTCGCCAGAGTTCCCTTTCCTAGGAACACTGTGCAGTGTTCATTTCTTCCTACCTTTCCTGGAGGAGGTGCTCCAGACCTTAGCAGCAGGGGAAGGGAACACCTGAGCAAGTATTCTGAGCAGTATGATGGCACTCCAGTGTGAAGAGGAGCCAGCTGCCAGTTTATCAGCCATCAGATGCTTAGCAGAAACTCTCCAGGCCCACCCTGAACCCACTAAAGTGGCGGTAATTAATTTGGGGTACCCCAGTGAGACTATCTACTGTAATAGTAAGCAAGTAAGTAAAGTCACTCAGTTGTGTCCAACTCTTTGCGACCCCACCGACTGTAGCCTACCAGGCTTCTCTGTCCATGGAAATTTCTAGGCAAGATTACTGGAGTGGGTTGCCATTTCCTCCTCCAGCTGTAATAGTAAATGGATGCTAATTTACTGAAAATGTTTTGAAAAACAAAACATAAAGACAATGGGGAAAGTAACCATAGTACCTAATTTCCTTCCTTGAAAAATGAGTTATCTTTGTGGTTTTACGTTTAGCTTTGTGAAATACAGTTCAGCTGAATTTTTCTTTAATACTACTTTGTGTCCTGCGGGTGTAGACTCTCCCTGTGGCTTGCCCACAGACATTATGTGTGTCCTGCGGGTGTAGACTTTCCCTGTGGCTTGCACACAGACATGTGTGTCCTGCGGGTGTAGACTCTCCCTGTGGCTTGCACACAGACATTATGTGTGTCCTGCGGGTGTAGACTCTCCTTGGGCACAGACATTATGTTTGTCCTTTGGGTGTAGACTGTCTCTGTGGCTTGCACACAGATATTTTGTGTGTCCTGCGGGTGTAGACTTCCATGTCATTTGCACACAGCCCGCGAACTGCAACGGTAGGAGTTGTTAGTGGAGAAGCTTCTACCTCTCTAAGCATCTTCAAGGGAGATGGGACGGTCAGTCACCTTCAATGTTTGAAGGTTCCAAACTGTTCCCCAGGACTCCCCTTACCTAAGAAATGGAAACTGAAACTTTCCTTCCCAGTCCTTACAGGCTGGTGATGATGAGGCCGCATCCCTGGTCCACCTCCCGTAAATCTCTGCAGTCAAAAGTCCCCAAGGCCAGGACCCTTGGAGAGTCTGTCAACCGTGTGTTGTTGGCAGTGGTACATTTTGGGAGATTCCAGAAGCTCTGCTTAAATCATTTTTCCTTTGTCTTTTCAGGAGCATCTAAAGGCCTTTGATGATGAGGTCAATGCTTTTTTGGACAACATGTTTGGACCTCGGGGTGAGTGAGAATTTGAGAACTCAATATGGAAGGAACACCATCTAGTTAGAGAAGAGGATGGCGCCCTTCCCAGTGTCTTGTGAACAGTCCGGCGCCTCCCCCTGAGAGACCTGCCGCCCCTCCCCCCGGGCCCCCACCTCCCCTGAGAGACCTGCCGCCCCTCCCCCGGGACCCCGCCTCCCCTGAGAGACCTGCCGCCCCTCCCCCGGGACCCCGCCTCCCCTGAGAGACCTGCCGCCCCTCCCCCGGGCCCCCACCTCCCCTGAGAGACCTGCCGCCCCTCCCCCGGGACCCCGCCTCCCCTGAGAGACCTGCCGCCCCTCCCCCGGGACCCCGCCTCCCCTGAGAGACCTGCCGCCCCTCCCCCCGGGCCCCCGCCTCCCCTGAGAGACCTGCCGCCCCTCCCCCCGGGCCCCCGCCTCCCCTGAGAGACCTGCCGCCCCTCCCCCGGGCCCCCACCTCCCCCTGAGAGACCTGCCGCCCCTCCCCCAGGCCCCCACCTCCCCTTAGAGACCTGCCGCCCCTCCCCCGGGGCCCCCGCCTCCCCTAAGAGACCTGCCGCCCCTCCCCCGGGCCCCCGCCTCCCCTGAGAGACCTACCGCCCCTCCCCCGGGCCCCCGCCTCCCCTGAGAGACCTGCCGCCCCTCCCCCGGGACCCCACCTCCCCCTAAGAGACCTGCCGCCCCTCCCCCCGGGCCCCCGCCTCCCCTGAGAGACCTGCCGCCCCTCCCCCGGGGCCCCGCCTCCCCTGAGAGACCTGCCGCCCCACCCCCGGGGCCCCCGCCCCCCCCCCGCCCCACAGGGCCCCGCCTCCTGCCCTCCAGCCTCTCCTGGGGGCAGGAACACAGCGCAGTGCCATCTGCCTCTGGTCCCTCTGTGGCTGCCCTGGTGGCAGTCCTTTCCCTCCGAGCCTGCTTCTTCCTCTCCTCCCTTCCACCACCCGCCTCCCACCTCTCACACGCAGTGTCTCTGTCCCTTCCTGTCCAATCAACTCCTTCTAGACACGCTGGGCTTTCCTTGCTCGGAGCCAGGGTTCAGGCTCCCCAGCTCCCAGCCATCCTGCGGGTCCCGGTGGTTTCTCCATCACTGCCCACTCAGACCACGCGGGGCCTCCTGAGGCGGCTGCCCTTCCTCCCGTCCTCATCGTCTGCTCAGGGGCAGCTGCAATAAGACTGCAAAAGCCTAAGCCATATTGTGCAGCCCTCTAGCTTAAACCTCATCAGGTCTTCCCTGCATCCTCAGGATAAAACCCAGCTCCTCGTGGGTCACATAGCCCTGTACCGGCCGGCCCCGGCTGTCCACTCTTCCCACGCTCTACACATCTTTTCCTTCCTCTGAGCATAAAATGCGTCCCTAGGCTGCTGCTCCCCAGCGCGGTCAGTTCCTTCTCATACCATTGGGTGTCGGCTTCACCGTCCCCTCCTCAGATAGTGCCACAGAGGGCACATCCTACAAAGCGGGCTTTCCCTCACCAGGACGGCGGAGATCTGCCCTTGAAAGCAGCGAATCTTAAACCTCTCATTATGCTCTGTTTCAGCTTCTGTTTATTTCCTTCATGCACTTGATTAATAGCTCTTTCTTCCATGAGGACAGGACCCATGACTGGTATCTCCAGGGTGTCTTAACGGTCCTAGGAACCTATTAGATTCTATATGTTTTGCAAATAAATGAGGAAAGTCTCAAGAGCATGCTTGGTTTCCCTTGAGCCTTGCTGGTTCACAAGGCTGGAGAATCTACAAGTTGTCTCCTCAGCATCAGGGGTGGGAGGAGAGGGAAATGAGGAGGTGTTCCAGTTTCTTAGAATCTCTAAATAGAATCATGCAGAGACACAGGCTGTGGAAAGTATCCTGAGCAAGTGACTACTTCTGTAGTGTTAGTGAGATGATACTCTGATTGTAGAGAACTTTAAAATATATATGTCTGTGTATTCACATTATCTTTGGTCTTCGTTCTGTTTTCCATTTTCTCCTTGTGATGACGCCGTGGGGCGGGCAGGGTGGGACACCAGCTGATTGTAGCCCGCTTTGTAGGATGTGCCCTCTGTGGCACTGCTGCAGCAGGTAGTGTCGGGGGCATGACCCTCCAGCGGGCATGCGGGGCTCCTGGGTGGCCGGCTGGCACCTGACGTCTCCACCAGAGAGTCAGCAGGCAGTGTCTGAGCTTTGGCATCAGTGAGGTCACCTGCAGTTATGCGGACGGGGAGCAAGTTGTACAGGACAGGATTGCAGTTGTTTGCTCGGTTTGGGTCATTTTTATGGAAATCTCCTTTGCTGCGAGGAGACTGGGAGGCTGACAGCTGACCGCTGATCGGGTGACGTCTGCAGTGGCAAGAGCCTGAGCCTTCCGGCCGGCAGGCCTCCTCCTCCCCCTGGAGGGGCGGCCGGGCTGAAGCCATGCAGCAGGTCCCCTGGGGAACCGACAGGCGTCCCAGGCCTTTTCCGACTGTACCCCTGCCATGTTGGGAGCATCCAGAGAGATTGTTCTGGGCAGACCCCTGACCTTGCCGCAGAGTTCACGTCTCAGGTCCCGAAGACGATGGAGCTGTAAGTGCTCGCTCCCGTCTTTTGGTTAGAGCAGCTATGGCCCTCCTGACAACCGTGGCCTGTGTGTACAGGACTCTGACACAGACGGTGACAGCCTTGGGCACTGTATCACGTGCTTGACCTGACCTGTCGGCTGGCATGCGTTTAATGACTGTGTCCTTCACCTCCACACTGAGCAGCTATAAGGCATGAGTGAGACTGAGTAGAAATACAAGGTAGTCTCTCAGTGCACACTGTGGCTGGACCATGAAACCAGAGCCTCTGAGACAGAAAGCGCGGAAGTCCGCCATGTGTGTTAGTTTCCAGGGCTGTCGTAGCAAAAATCCCACAGGCTGTGTGGCTTAAGACAACAGCAGTTTATTCTCTCCCTGTTCTGGAAACACGGTGTCAGCAGAGCCTTGCCTGCCCTGCGCTTCCAGGAGCGCTCTGTCCATGCCTCCCGCTCAGGGCTTTCCGGTTGCCGCCCGGGAGCTCCATCGCTCCATCGCCCCTGTCTCTGCCTCCGTCTCCATGTGGCCTTCTCCTCCTGCGCCTGCCCTTCTTATCAGGACACCGGTCCCTGAGCAGGGCCCACCTCATCCAATACAGCCTCCTGTTAGCCAGTTTATGTCTGTAAAGACCCTATTTCTCAGTAAGACTGCATCTACAGAGACCAGGAGTTTGGACCTACACACACCTTTCTGGGGGATACTGATTAACCCATAATACCATAAGCAGAGGCAGAGTAGAGTTTAGTGCAAGTTATTTAAGTGTTTTTACTCAGTTTTTCTCTATTGTAAACCAGAGATAATTCCACCTATAGGATGGATTTATCCATCACCTTGACTGGGTGTTGGCAGCAAGGGGTTTGCATATGTCCACACTCATCAGATTGTACACAGGAAAAGTGTGCAGGGTTTTCTATATATATCAGTGACACTCTATACAGCTGTTCAAAATAAGATCACCTTTATCATTAGATTTTTTTGAGAATTTTAAGTTAACACACATAAAAGGCTTTAGGACTGTGTAGTGCTCAGCAAATGTGCATTATAATAATAGTAATAAAAGTACATATGGGCTTCCCTGGTGGCTCAGATGGTAAAGAATCTGACTGCAATGCAGTTCGATCCCTGGGTCAAGAAGACCCCCTGGAGAAGGCAACACTCTAGTATTCTTGCCTGGGAAATCCCATGAACAAAGGATCCTGGCAAGCTACAGCCCATGGGGTCGCGAAGAGCTGGACACGACTGAGCAACTAGCACAAACATTATCGCCATGATAACATGCAAACTGTAAAGTGATTGCTGTTTTGTTACACTGAGGAGCTGTAGTTATGGAAGAGCAGTGGCCCTTGATGTGGGCCTTGAAGGACACGCAGGCTTTAGATGTGGAGGTGGACATTAGGAAGTGGGACGGTGCGCAGACCTCAGGACAGATGGTTATGAGCCCCTTGTGTGAAAGGTAACGTGTCAGCTGCATGAATGCTCCCTTGCCTTTTAGCTCTGTCACAAATGGGAGAAGTTCACAGCATCAGTGATGAGACGGAGCTCGAGAAGGCACTTGGCTCATAGAAACTGCCTGCAGCACGGGGTGTGGAGAGCCCGGGGTGGGTGGGGTGGTGGGGAGCAGAAGGGGAACTGGGGTACTGGGGGCCAGAGGGGTCCCGGAAAGGGAGAATCCAGCTCTGACAGGTCTGTTTACAGAGATCAGGTCTCATAACTCTGGGCCGAACCATTTTCTCTCTCTAGATAACAACAGAAAGGAGCAGAACAGAGAACAAAAATCACTTTGTGCCTCTAGTTATTTTCTAATTACTGACTGTATTATAGTTCTATTGTGTGTGTTTTCTTTAGGTTGGTTTTTTTTTAATAGTGAAAACTTTTATATTTGGAATTAGCCAGCTGGACTCAGTTTCAGTTCAGTTCAGTCGCTCAACTGTGTCTTGACTCTTTGCGACCCCATGGACTGCAGCATGCCAGGCTTCCCTGTCCTTCACCACCTCCCTGAGCTTGCTCAAATTCATGTCCATTGAGTCAGTGATAGCATCCAACCATCTTATCCTCTGTTATCCCCTTCTCCTCCTGCCTGCAATCTTTCCCTGGTCAGGGTCTTTTCAAATGAGTCAGTTGTTTGCATCAGGTGGCCAAAGTATTGGAGCTTCAGCTTCAGCATGAGTCCTTCCAATGAATATTCAGGACTGACTGCCTTTAGAATTGACTGGTTGGATCTCCTTGCAGTCCAAGGGACTCTCAAGAGTCTTCTGCAACACCACAGTTCGAAAGAGTCAATTCTTTGGCGCTCAGTTTTCTTTACAGTCCAACTCTCAAGTTTAGATGATCCCAATTTTGTTGGCAATATCCAAGCATCATAGTCAGGAGCCCGTTGAACATATGCCTTCTTCTCTCCATCAGGCCTGATCAGGGTGTTGACCTTAGCCACGTCAGTGTCATGGAGCTTCTTCACAGCCTGTTGGATTGGGTGCTTGCTGGCCTTGACATCCACAGTGAACACCAGTGTGGTGTGGTCATCTGTCTGCTTCACGGCTGACTTGGTGGGGAGGGGGAGCTTGATCTTGGCACAGCGGTGCAGTTTGTTTCTCTTGGGGGCGCTCTTCGAGCATGTTTGAGCTGCCTCCTGAGCCCCAGTGTTCTGGGCCACAGGAAGGTGGGTGACTTCCGGGTCTTTGTTTGTGGCTGTGGACCCCTTTCAGCACAGCTTTCTTGGCCTCAAAGCCTTTGCTTTGGCTTCGGCTTTAGGAGGGGCAGGGGCTTCCTTCTTCACCTTCAGTGCCATCTTCGTGAAAGCTTCTTTCGGTTTTGACATGTTCACTCTCCAGAGTGAGGGACACTCGCCTCCTGGCTGTGAATCCTCTTGGTCCACGACCAGATTTGGGTCCTTGGTTTGTTTCCTGTTTCCATTCTGAAGCCTCAGCTCCAAGGCTCGTTCGAGGCTCTCGCCCCTGCCCTCCTGTAATCCCACTGCCCCGTTTGGACCAGCTGAACTCTAACCACCGCTGGTTTCCATACAGTGATCCTAAGCTGATTCCAGGGGGTGCGGGTGTTAGGAGCTGGGGTGCAGTATGGACATGTGCTCTGTTCCGCCTCCCAGAGCTGCTCCGCGGAGGCAGCAGCAAGGTGCACGGACCCAGGGGCTGGGTGTGGATTCACGTCCTGACTCAGCCGCTAACTACCCAGTGGCCTCCTGCAAGGGCTGGCCCTCTCTGAGCCGTGTGTATGGGATGGCAGCATATACATGCTGGCTACTTACTGAGAGTACACACAGACGCTGCTGGTTAGACATCTGAGAGCTGTTACTTCCCACCTCTCTTACTTGTCACTCTCACTAGTGTTCGGCCTAAGCCCTGTTCACTCCGTGGAACCTTCCTTAACTACTTCAGCCCCACTGGTTGCTTCTTCCGAGTGGAACCGGAATCTAGCTTGCTCACTCTGCGGCCCACGGTTCCTGTGTACCTGTGTGACACACAGCTCACGAGACGGCGTCTCCTTACTAAGCACGCAGGGCACTCTGTGGGATCTCACTGTGTGTTTCTTTTCAGATTCTCGAGTCAGAGGGTGGTTCATGCTGGACTCCTACCTCCCTACCTTTTTTCTCACGGTCTTATACCTGCTGTTGATATGGCTGGGCAACAAATGCATGAGGAACAGACCTGCTCTTTCCCTCAGGGGCATCCTCACCTTGTACAATCTTGGAATCACACTTCTCTCCGCGTACATGTTGGCAGAGGTAAGTGTCCACAAAGCAGTTACATCTGACATTCCAGAACTTTCCATGGTTTCTTGTCAATACTGATCTTTAATATATCAAGAAGCTGTTCCAGCATCTGATATTATTCCTTCCAAATGGGTGGAAGTCTTTATTTCTAACTTGAATTTTTCTTATTATAATTTAGACCTATTTCTTTAGTCCTTAGTCTTTAGTTGTAATTTAAAGTCACAATTAAGATCTCAATGGGCTTAAAGATCATGTATTATTGTTTCTCCTTCTATAGATTATGATACTGAGGCTTAGAAAAGTTAACTGGTTTGCCTGAGGATGGACAGCTATTGAGTAACAGTATTTTTTAAAATTAAATGTCAAATACAGTTAGTTTGACTGAAATGCAAACATAAGATCCCTTAAAGGATGCTCCTGGCATGTCTGGGCCACTGTGTGTCCTGAGGACCAACTCCCGGAGGCCTGGGGTGACATCCCAGCTTGGCTACAGTTGCCTGCATTGCATCATGTCTTCCCTATTCCTTTATAATCTGCCAAACCTGAGTAATTTCACAAGAAAAAGAACAAGTAATGATGGCCCTGCCTATGCAACCAAAGTTTATTTACTGTAATACAAGAGAAAAATCTTAAAAGTGTTAAATAAATCTCGAGAGAGAGAGAGAACTAAAACATAACAGAATCTTTTTGGAGAAAAATTAGGATAAAATCATTCATATATATTATAAATGGCTAATAGTGGCACACATATAGCTGCCTTCCTGGGGTCCTTGGATTGTGAATGAAAATAAATTCTTGTCTAAAACATAGGCTCTCTCACCCATAGAGTTTTTAATCTGTGTTTAATTAGTCTAATATGCAGCATCCTAATAATGGTTAATAACCATCATCTAAAATGCCTGTTCTGAAATGCTAATTATGGGATAGGAGGCATCAGAGTGCAGGTGGCAGAACTTGGGATCAGGAAGACCATCCTGACAGCTCTAAAATCACACCACCTAAGTCTAAAAGGGGAACTTTTATTTTAGTTTCCCTCCTGGGTCAATTTTAGTTCACTGGATGAGCTTGCGAGAGAGTCATTTACGGGCTTATTCGTCCCTGTGCAGCGGGGAGAAGCACTCTTCCTGGGGCGGGTCTCTGCGGCCTTGCGTCTGCAGGGCCCGCCTGGCGGGCGGGCTCGGTCGGAGGCGGGAGGCCCGCGTGCGGCGGCGGCGGCTCTCCACGTCCTCTGCGGCGCTGGGGGACGCACTCAGCAGCTTAGCTGTAAGACGGCGGCGCGGCGTCCGGCCTGCCTCACTGCCTCGTGAGCATCAGGACGTCAGTTCTGTTGGGCCGGCACTCAGCGAGCACCCGCTCCGTGCGGCCCAGGGGCCACAGCCTCGGTCAGAGGTGGTTTCCGTTCTCGGAGAGCTCACAGACGCCCAAGTGCGGGAGGTGGTCAGCCCTGTGGGTCAGGACAAGCCCACAGCAGGGCCCCGGCAGGAACGAGAGCGACAGGTCAGTGCTTGAGCCAGCACGCGCATCTAGGGGATTTGTCTCTTTTAGGGAGAGACCCCCGCACAGAGCTCATTCTCCACTGTGAGCTTCAGCTCCCACTCTTCTCCTGTTTCTCAGACTCTTCCATCTCTCAGTTCAGAATCACTGCTGGTGGCTGGGTGCCTCCTAGCCTCCTGACCGTAACCTCTTTCCGGGCTTAAGGTCTCCCCCCTTACACTACGGGCTGTGTCTGTAGACTAGTCAAGGGGTAGCTTACCTTAACCTTGCTAACCTGTTACACCCAGGCCAGACGTGTGCATAGGCCAGGAAGCTGCCCTGAAACCACTAACGTTGTTCCAGCAGACACACGCTGCAGGCTCTGCGCGGTGTCCGGCCGAGTCCCAGGCTCTGGAGCTCAGCCTTGGCCCCAGTGCAAGAGGGAGCACTGGGCCAGGCGGGGTTGGGGAGGCCTCTCTGAGGAGGCGATGGCTGAGCTGCGCCCGGCGATGCGAGCAGCCCAGGCAGGTAAAGATCTGGGGAGGCCTCGAGGCCGCAGCAGGCTCAGGGTGGTGGTCGAGGACCACGAGAAGCAGCAGTGTACCCAGGAGCCTGGACGGAGGACCGGTGATGCGAGACGAGGTGGGTGGGGCAGGTCACTGAGGGCCCCGTCGGGAACTCGGCTGTTCTTAGGAGGAGCCATCGGAGGATGTCAGTGGACGAGTGATGGGATCTTCTACCTGGAAAATGGACTCGGCGAGTTGGGGCAAGCATGGAGGCAGAGGGTCTGCTCGGGAGACTTGATGGTGCTACAGTCACAGACCCCAGTGGCGTGGACTCAGGCAGTGGGGATGCGGAATGGATTCTAGTCATATTCTGGAGCGAGGTGGCCCACACCTCCTTAAGGCTGACAGCCCTGTTGGAAAGCCTGGTTTCCTCTTCAACACGCAGGTTGGGTGCTTCCTGCAAACCAGCGCGCCCAGGGCATCAGGAGGGGTCTGGGGTGAGGCGCTCTGAGCCTCCCCAGCCTGGCTGCTTGCTCTGCCATGCAGTCTGTCTGGTTCTGCAGTCTGTCTGGTTCTGCAGTCTGTCTGGTTCTGCAGTCTGCAGTCATGCAGTCTGCAGATGGTTCTGCAGAGGTGCGGTGGGGAGGGGACAGCCCGGGTACAGCTGACCAGGGAGAGCATGGCCTGTCCTTTCCTGCTGTAGCGTTGCTGTTACGTAAACACGGTAGGTGGTAGAGCCCCAAGCTGCAGAACCACAGCCTGACCGTGGGGGTTTTTAATTAATCTTTCTGAACAAAGTTAAGTAACTTTATTTTGAAAAAGGCAGAAAAAATTTCCATACACTTCTAGATATTCCTGGATTCCCTGGGGCCTCCCACCGGTTCCCATTTGAGAACCAGCATGGACAGCTCTGGGGACCTGGAGGTGACTTGATCTGTAATAGACCCACCAGGAAGGTTCAGTCTCTCTCACTTTCCCTGGATTCATTTATCCTGATAATCTTTACTTATCATGATGTTAACTGGGGTGATTTTGTTAGAAGAGCAGCAGATGAGGATATGGAAGACTCAACGAAGGTTCTGAAATATTCTCAGTGTTCGAGTTTCTCTCTCTTTCTTGCTGTTCAGTTCATTAACATCCCTCCCTCCCTGCTCTGTCTGTCTGTCCTGATAGTAGGTACGTTTATACCTTTTTGATAAGCTACAGAAAATTACAGGCTTTCACATATAATATCGTACATTAATCAAAGCCAAAGACCTTATAGTCTTGAATTTTAAGTTTCTTAGTAACAGTGGGAAAGAAGGCAGAAAACTTTTATAGAATTTCCCACAAAGAAAGTTCATTTCCTTCAGCTGTTGAAGAAACACTAGACAAGGAATTAGCAGACCTGAATCCAGTCGTCATTCTACTTTATAGTCGTGTGATCACAAGCAAATAGTCATTGAGGACTTTCTCTGTGCCAGGCATTAGACAAGCAATTGTAGATGCAAAAGTGAGCAAAGGGAGGAGGCATAGACTTTATAAAGCTTTCTTTTTTGAGCATAATGGGGAAAACAGATGTATATCAGTTATAATCGCACAAATGACTGATTACTACATAGCATAAATACAATGAAGAAAATGATTTAAGAATGTTTCTGAGCCCCGGTTTTCTCATGGAAAATGGTAATAAATACATAATTAATAAGATTGGGATGATCAAATGACAAATATTTATATGTAAGCCAATAAAGTACTAAAATTTTAGTGTAGTTTCTTCACATTTGTTTACATTTAATTCTATATTTTATTTGTAGAGCATATGATTAGATAATTGCTTACGAAAAATATTTTGTACTCATATGATAGCTAAATTCTGTTTTTGGTGGCTGTGAAGGTTAGAAGTAAATCCTATGTTAACCAAGGATTTTAACCACTGATACCAGTTCAGCAGCAAGAAATTAGGTCCTTGGATAATGTGTGTTTGGGAACAGGATCGAGTAAAGCTCAAACTGGGAAGAACTCAAACCTTGAATAGATGCCAAACAGAAACATGAATAGGAAGTTGAGTTTTCGTCCAAATTCTTGCACTGATTTTTTTCCTCTCCTTTGTTTCTTTGGCAGCTTATTCTGTCCAGTTGGGAAGGAGGCTACAACCTACAGTGTCAGGATCTGACCAGTGCAGGGGAGGCCGACATCCGGGTGAGTCAGCTGTTTGTAACCATTTCTCACTGAAAAAGAGAGAAAGCTTTCTCCTCCCAGAGAGGAGGATGGAGCCTGCACTTAGATAAGAAGGGGTCTCCCTCCTAGTAGAAGTGCTCACTTGGGGGTCAGACGGAACGAACTGCGGCACATCCACGCAGTGGATCCCTTTGCAAAGTGAAATGAGGATGACCTCTGTCCTGATACAGAATCATCTCCAGGATGGAGCTCAGTGAAAACAGCAACCCACAGACGGTGCTTATAGTACAGGGCCTCATGTGCAGGAAATGAAAGGAATATGCGTGTCTTAGCTTTTAGTTTATTCTGCCATTGTTTCTTTTTAAAACCATAAGCAAAAAATAAAAATAAAAAAATAAAACTATAAGCAAACACGACGGTTTCCTTTTGGTAGGGGAACCAGGGCAGAATAGATAGAGGTGGAAATTGGACTTCTCTGAATGTCCCATGTCTAATTTTCAGAAACAGTAGGTATTTTCACATAATTATAAAGCAAATTAAAAAAGAATGCAAGGCAGCCTCTCACTCCACATCTTGGAAATAAAAAATAATTACCCATATATTAAGTTGCTGACATAACCACCCAAGGAATTATTTCATGTGCCTTTAAACAGTGTTTTGACTGCACACCCTGAGCGAGATGACCTCAGTAGCATTCAGTAATTTGGGGGGGGGGGGGGGCACTGCTCTTATTAATAAAAATATTGGTATTGCTTTTTGTGGGACTGTTACAGGTATGCTTAAGATAAAGTACATAATAATGTTAATATCATTACAACTAATATTCGAAACAGAGAAAAGAGAAACCAAGACTCAGTAATCATAGATTTAAATCGGAAATATAAAAATGAACTTTATTCTTTCTAAAACGTGCTTTTTAGCTCTGTTCACAGGAGAGGTCTAGTTAGTCTCTGAGAAACCAGCAGTGATACCCAGATCATGCTCTCTAAATATAGTCCACCAGGAGGGTTTAGTGTTCTTAGAGAGTTGACCGATTCCTGTTCGGTGGAGGGGAATACATATATGAGAAGAATCCAGGACATCATGTGACAGAGCCAGGAAGCTGGGGTCACGACAAGAAGATGTAAGGGCCAGCTTAAAGGGACCCCCACTGCTGAAGTGGGACAGTGTGAGTATCAGAAGGAATACTGACACATTAAATTTATAAAAACTAAGCGAGTTTAAAATGACACTAAAAAAAACCCTCTTTGTTACCTTTTGAAGGTTACTAGGACACCAAGTAATTCTAGGAAAAAAAAAAATTGAAAAGAATCAAACATCTATTCTGCCATTCATATGTAAGTTTCCAAATAGCTAAAGAGGAAGAGGTTCCCTGGTGGTTCAGACAATAAAGAACCTGCCTGCAATGCAGGAGACCCAGGTTCGCTCCCCTGGGTCAGGAAGATCCCCTGGAGAAGGGCATGGCAGCCCACTCCAGTATTCTTGCGTGGGAAACCCCATGGACAGAGGAGCCTGGAGGGCTATGGTCTATGGGGTCACAGAGTTGGACACGACTGAGTGACTAACAACATCTCCCCTGCTATGGAAGTTTCCAAATAGCTAAAGAGGAAGAGCTATTTCCATAAAGACAAAAACATGCACATAAGTATAAAGAGAATTTGAAAAGCATCATTTTGCAGCTTCTAGTGAAGAGTAATGGGTCCAGACAGCAGGCATCTGTAAAGGATGAAACTACTGCATGAAAGTTGAGTGGAAGCGTCACGATGATGAGATCAGGCTGTTAACACCTGAACTCTGCTGATTTTAGTGTCAGTGGGACAACCAGAAGTTGGGTACCTCTTGATGTGATTCCATAGGAAGTACACAGACCCACGCTTGAAGTGCAGTTGACCACTAAACCACGTGGGTTTGAATCACATGGGTCCACTTAATACACAGGCTCTTTTCAGTACTAAAGTGCTGTAAGCCGACCCGGAGGAACCACGCTCTAAGGGGCTGGCTGTAAGTTATACACAGACTCTGGACTGTGCAGGGGTCAGTGCCATGACCATCGCTGCCCCATTGTTCAAGGGTCAACTGTAACCTTACCCCCAGCCTTAAACCTGAATCCAGCTAAGCCTCTGTCGTTGCGCTTTACTGAAAATGTGGAGGATAGAGAAATAAGTTTAAACAACACTAGGAAAAATAAGCCACCCAAATCCATACTATTAGGAATTCTATACAACTGATCGAGTTTAAGAAATAAAAGGAAAGAGAACAGTGGAGCAGAGAAGGGGAACAGACTTTTTGGTGCCCCCCCCCCCCCCCCCCAGTATTTTGGAAAGATACAATAATTCCTTTCCCTAGACAGGGCTGGATTGCCGGGAATAAGGCACAGCTGGCAGCAGACGGGCCGGGTGAGGTGGCTCTTGTGGGTCTGGGAGCCGGGCGGCTGAGCCGGGGAAGTGTGGGCCGGCGGGCCCCGGCTCACCCCGTCTCCGTCCGGTTTGGCCTCTCACCAGGTAGCCAGGGTGTTGTGGTGGTACTACTTCTCCAAATTAATAGAGTTCCTGGACACAGTTTTCTTTGTGTTACGGAAAAAAACCAGCCAGATCACCTTTCTTCACGTCTACCATCACGCCTCCATGTTTAACATCTGGTGGTGCGTCCTGAACTGGATACCTTGTGGGCAAAGTAAGTATGCATTTGTCAGTTCTGGGTAACGGGTCTCCTGCGCGTCACACGGGGAAGCACACGTTTGCTGGTGGCCGTTTCGTTTCTCATCTTTGATCCTGGCAAAATCTGAGTATTAGGATAAATTTTAAAAGTGTTTTCTCTTCCATGCACCATACATCCGATGGCAGAAGCATGTGCCCCCGCTGGAGCAGGTCACCCCACTCTCTGGGGTGGTAGAAACACAGCACCTTCCAGTCACGACCACTTGGCTGTGGTGCAGATTGAGTCATTTCAATTTCGGGGGCTTGTTTATCCATTCTGAAAAATTAAAATCACGTCTCTCTGACCCACCAGAGCAGTGGCTTTCAATTTTTTTTTTTTAACTGAGACATCAATAAGTATTACATTATATTACAACCCAGGGCACTCATATTGAATGAAACAAATTTCGTGAAACAGTATTTAGCCTGGCTCTGTGTGATTCACTTGTTTTCTGTGTGTGTGTGATTCACTTAAAAAAAAAAATTGACCTCACTTTTTCAAAAAGCTAATAACTCTCACTGCGCTGACTTTCACAGTTGATGTGTCAGTTCTGACCTGCAGTTTGAGAAACACAGCACTCGAGAGAACAGTACTTTTCTGTTGGTTATTTATTGTTTTATACCCAAGAATTCAAAAGTATTCCATGAAAAATCAGGTAAAACTCAGGTCAGAATGATTTTGTCCTAGGATATAGGAACTTGTAGAGATGGTATTAAAAAAAAAAAAACCAGGGGTATCTGCAGTACACTGATTATGAAGATGTAAATTTAAACTCCAGTGTGAAGTAAACTTGCTGGAGGTGCAGTGGAGAGAAGAGACCCTTTTCCACCTCTCCTAGACTGACATACTCTGGTTTGAGTTTAGTTACTAAGAATATAGTTGACTGATAATGTAATCAATATGTAGACTAAAATCAATACCAAAGGACACTTGTCCAGGCTAAGTACTTTTTGTGATTATCAAGTTTCATTTATAAATCACTAAAGCATCTAAAAGTCGATCTTAAATAACCACTGTGTAGAGACATTGTATTTCATTCACAGGAATTCTATGTGTGTGATGGGTTTCTGTTCAATCTAGAATACTATGAAAATTATAAGCAGCAACTGCTTTTTTAAATTAATTGATGGAAATGAAAACTCAGGTTGGTAAAAAAAAAAAAAAAAGTCACTAATATGTGCTGCCTGGTACTCTGAAACTATATTTGTGCTTTCATATAAATCCAGTGCCCTGACAAGTTATTCAAGCCAGTGTATAAGGACTTGTTAGATTCCTGGTGTTGTTCCTCTTGTCATATTCACTGATTTGCATTGATCTATCCAGATTGCTAATCCAGGACTGGGAAACCAGGCAGGAGAATTTAAATTAATTAACCCACATATGCACAGTGCCTTTTAGTTTATAAAGTATCATCGTATTTAACCTCATCACAGCCTTAAGCGGTAATTACATATCAGTTTTCCAGATGAGAAACAAAATTTACAAAGGAATATATGCAAGAGGACAGAGCTATTTAGGTGGTCCTCCAGCTGCACAGCCCGTGTCCTCTCCCTGGGGTTGGCAGCTCACAGACGAGCCGCCTGGATCCCAGACCGACCCGTAGCGCTTACCTTGTGCTGCGTCCCATCCGGAGCCCTTCACGTACCCCGGCGTTGTTCCCACACCCTGCTGCCAGCTCCTCAGCTTGTGCAGTTCCTCACCTCTTGCAGCTCAATCCTTTGACCCTTAGTTGACCCAACATAGAACTTAGCCCTTGCTCCTTGGTTTCCTGAAACATGACTCACCCACGTGGATGACATCACCTGTCATGGAAGGGATGGCAGGACAGGGGTGGGGGGGTGCCCCGGCACAGCTCAGCACAGCAGATACACAAAAGTGTTAGACACTCCTTGTCCCAGAAGTCCAGGAGGCTTCCCGGCCACTGGGAAGGTCCCCAGCCCGCCTCAGCCTCTTCTCATTCTGCAGGACCTTCCCCGATTCACCTTCTGCAGCATCTCCTGGTTCTAGGTCCCTTCCAGGGAGGTTCCATTGACCTAACTATGAAGGGCAGTACATTTTCCCTGACTCTCGAGCACCCTGTTCAGCCATGTACGAGGCTACAATCGTACAATCTGTCTACAGTCCAAATGGCTGGAAGGTTTAGCGAAAGCAAACACAGGTCCTCTCTCAAATTCTGCCTCCTGGTTAGATGGTAGTCATGACAGAGACAGCATAGCCCTGGCAAAAAGGGGAGTAACCTGTTTGGTTTTCAGAGTCCCAGCCGGTCCCCGGTGAGTCCCTCCCTCTAGGTGTCTGGCTGAATCCTACAGTAATGGCCCGGGAGTCGGGTGAGCTCTGTTAGCGCCGTGTTGTTTGTCCTCAGTTGACGTGCAGGAGCAGCAGGACCTGACGGGGAGCGGACGTCCCGCCTTCAGAAGAGTGGTAACGCCCCCTGTGCTCTCCTAGGTTTCTTTGGCCCGACCCTAAACAGCTTCATCCACGTCCTCATGTACTCCTACTACGGGCTGTCCGTCTTCCCGTCCATGCACAAGCACCTCTGGTGGAAGAAGTACCTGACGCAGGCCCAGCTGGTATGTGCGCCCCGCCGGCTCCGCACTGCGGCCGCGGGCTCGGTCCCAGCCCTGGAGGCCGGAGGCTTCGCTGTGGGGGATGAGGCTTTCGGTCTGTCTCTAAAAACGGGCTTGTAAGAGCGAAACCCTGTCAAGTGTCCTTCGTGTTCGGAATGCGCCCTGTGCATACGGACCACGCAGCTAGCTCCCTCCTTGCTGTGAACTGTAGATGGACACTTTGGAAGTTATTGTCCACTGAAGCGTTTCTAGCTAAATGGCCTGATCTGATATGTTTCCCAGAGAAAATTAAAGATGGCCAATTTTACACACTTCCTAACTTCCAACAAAATTCCCTGAGAGGAGAGTGGGCCCCTCGGGCGCTTTGGGGTCTGTGTGGCCCCGGGAGCCGGCTGGCAGCTGCCCAAGCGCAGAGCGGTCCACCCTTGCCGCCCACAGGTGCAGTTCCTGCTCACCATCACCCACACCATGAGCGCCGTGGTCAGACCCTGCGGCTTCCCCTTCGGCTGCCTCATCTTCCAGTCTTCTTACATGATGACGCTGGTCATCCTCTTCTTAAACTTCTACATTCAGGTATGTTTAAACGCAAACAGTCAACAGCAAAACATGAGACTGAGCGCCTCTGCGTCACGGTTTTAATCTCACCAGTTAAACGTTAGGGAGTGCAGGCAAGTTCCCGTAACAGAGGTGCAACCTGCATTCCTGACTCACCGCCCAGCAGCCTCCTGCACAGGGAAACTACCCCTGCTACTGGTCTGGCGGGCATTCTGCCAAACGTTTTTCAGTGCATGCCTGTGAAGCTTTATCAAAAATACTATGCATTTGAATCTTGTATTTGCACCAGGCAGCCAAAGTCTGACCTCTGAAAGTTAAACACTGTACAGTAACACAGATCCAGGAAATCTCTATGAATGGAGGAAAACATGGACTAAATAAACCTAACAGTGAAAACCTGTTTCCATTAGCTGCTGCAAGGTTGTAGACTTACTGTTTATTTGAAAAACATTCTTTTGAGGTGAATCAGGATGAGAAGGTCACACTGACTTTTCCTTAAGTGTCATTTTCTTTTTAACAATATAAGTGGAAGGGATTTTCAAAATGCAGTTTCAGAGCAACTCTGTTCTAGAAGAGCTGGTGGCAGCGGTGACAGCACAGAACTCGGGTGGTGGTCGATTTCCAGCTGCTTTCCTCTGTGGGCTGCGGACACAGAAAGCGTCATAAGAAAAATGAGAATATACAGTTTATCCAAAACAGTACTTCTGAAATTGTACTGACTGTATTTTCTCCTACAAACAAGTGCTCACTGACTTTAGTTTGGGTTGACTTTGAGCAATTGCATGGCGGTTTTATACAGAATACAGCTGTGGGAACAGAACTTCTGATAGCTTTTCAGCTCTTGTGTTTTGGAATTGGACTGGCGAGGCTTTGTCTTCTGTGAGATAAAAGTTTCCTTTCAGAATTTCTAAAGAAGCAACCATTGATAGAATCAAACAAAGCCACCCCTCTCCTAAAAAAAAAAAAAAAAAAAGAAAGAAAGATGATGAATGTTGCTGGCAGACTCAGGGAGTGCTGTTGGTGTGGAAACGAAGGAATCCATAGTCCAGCGTGGGGAGCAACGGTGCTCAAAGCTGCAGTCAAGGTCAACCCTGGCCCTACGTTGATGCTATCGCTTTTTAAAAAAGTGAGATCATGTATTTTGTCTGAGTAGGAGGGCTGTGCCAAGACACAAATCAAGCCAAAATCTCAGGTACCAGTACTTTTGAAATAACAGCACTTCTTCACTTGAATTGTAATTTTAAAAAAATTTATATCCTTAAGTCAGTCATAGTGCATACTTGAAAGTTGCTAAGAGACTAGATCTTAAAAGTTCTCATCACAAGAAAAAAATTCTTGTGGGATGGTAAATACGGTAAATCCTATATGTGGGATGCTAAGTTACACAGTGTGACCATTTAACAAGCACTATCATTTACAATCATTAAATCATGTTTTATACCTGAACTAATGCACTGAATTTCACTTATACCTTGATTTTTTTAAAAGACTTCAAAAAAAATCATTCCCTCCATGTAAGCAATTAATGCAGAATTTGAATGCTAATCCCATAAAATAATATATTAATACTAACCTGATGTGGGTAAAGTGAGACAGCTTTTCATTGGAATTCATGCATTTGTCTTGTTTTTAATCAGAAGCTTAACAACCGTCATTTAACAAATAAGCATTCTTACTAGAAAGTTCAGCACCAATGAAATCATGCATTGTTTTAGACCCTAAGTCTCATTACAGGCAAGGTTCTATTAAAGAATCCCTTTCTCTTTTTCTCTTCAACATGTACACATCCCAACAGACATACCGGAAAAAGCCAATGAAGAAAGCCATGGAAGAGGCAGGGAAAGAAGTCAAGAATGGTTTTTCCAAAGCCTATTTCAGTGCGGCGAACGGAGTGATGAGCAAGAAGGCACAATAAGGGTCGCGTCTCAAAGACAAAGCATATATAATAGCCTAACAGATCCGCTTGTTTTAAAGCAAAGACTGAATTGAAAGTTATATATGTTTTAGCATAAACTAATTTCTTTTGAGTTTATAAATCATTTTTACCTGGAACATATTAATATATTGCTGTTGGGTCGATCTGTTAACTGAATGCTTTCATCAGCAGTGAGGCGAGAGCTCTGCAGAACTCAGACCTGGTGCTCCTTCTCGGCTCTCCCCGCCGACCTAGCCCCCCGCTGACCTAGCCCCCAGCCCGGACGCGGCCCCCACCACGCCTTACGCACCTGCAGAGCCGGGACACAGGGACCACTGCTTCTCACAGCAAGTCTGCAAATAAGTTAGTTTTGTTCAGATTAAAATGTTTAAAACAAAATGTTATTATCTTCTAAACACAGGGTATGCTCTCATCTATATTCAGCAATAATTGTCAGTACACAATCAGTCCATTTGTTCCTTTAGGAATCAACCCCAGAAAATATTAAAATGGTCACATAGATGGAAAACCCAGCAACCACTTTTCTTTCTCAAGTCTGTCCCCAGAATCTCAAATTCCCACAATTACTCCTAATTCTCAAATTAGTGACATGGTAATAGTTTTTTATTCCTTTTTATTTTGAAGAAAAATCTTTTCCCAAACCCTCATAGCGCAGGGGCTCTGGATAGCCCTAGTTCTTCCGTTTTAACTGGGTTTCCTTAGTTATTCATGTATTCACATCTACATCCTATGTTAAGGTACCCTGGGTTAGGGTAACAGTGCTCAGTTTTAAAAGTAGGATCCGAATTTGGCTGCCTGTCTCCTCTCTGAACAAGTCTGTATCACTGGGCCGTCAGGATGATCTGTCACTGGATTATCTGTAAGTTAGAATTAATAAGAGCATCGAGGGCGAAATAGATACTGACCCTGTCAACGATTTCTTATGAGCCTACCTTCGAGTATTATCCCCACACAGCCACTGTTTGTCTTTACAGGTTAGGTTTTTGAAAACAGTTAGAGGGGGAGGGCTGTGGAACGGTCCCAGCCCTGCCCACCGTAAAAAGCGCCGATTGGCAAACCCAGCACAGCCTCGGCCTGCTGGGGTCGCCCACACCCGCAGCGGAGGACGCGGACAGGGGAAGGCGCGAGGGGCCACTCCTCCTCCCCACGGGCAGGGCGGCCATCTGCCATTCAACTGTCCCAGGAATGGAGATGGCATTTTCTGAAGATCTGAGACAGATTTACACCCTGTAAAATAAGTCATACCCCGTAGAAACGAGATTTGCCCACTCTGACACTATCTGCTTTCCTACCTTACTTTAAGACGTTTTTAGGTCGTAACATCCACATCAGAGGCTTAAATGCCCCAACACATTACAGCACAAAAGGATTTCGTCCTTTGGGGACCATTTCTGTTTTCTGAGCGTCCGTTTGAAAAAAAAATTTTAATGGGAAAACAGAAACACCCTGACTCTGGTACTGACGTGTACACTGACGCTGAGCATCCTGACACTGCCAACGTCTGTTCCCTGTAAACGCCCCTCGGGGTTCCGCCACCCTGAAAGGCGACTGACCTCACCAGCCTTCACGGCGAGGGCATCGAGCCGTCCAGCCCCTCCTCTGCCAGCGGACCCATTTCTCCGGAACAGACATCTTCCGTCTGATGCCCACTTTTTCTTGGGTCTCTCTAGTCTCCTAAAGCTGACTTGTTCGCGGGTGCTCACCCCCGCTCCTTCCATCACATCATGCCTGCACGGCTGTAAGTCCCGTGCCCTCCCAGAAACTCACTTTAAAACAAGGGCCTGCTCCCATAACAAAGTCCACGGCGGACTGGGGAGGAAGCCCCTCGGAGGAGCTAGACACTGGTGCAGTTTTAGGTCTCGGACGGGAGACCTAAATGTTAGGTCTAAAATGTTATCAAAAGGCACTCACCGCAGATGAAAATGAGGCTCAGAAGGCAGAAGTCACGGGTCCAGCTTGCCCTGTCATCAGGCCCGGCTCCGCACTCAGCCTTGCAGCTGCGGTTCCAGACGCTCCACTGGGCTCCATCCCCGCAAGGCAAGGACAGAGGCGTCCTTCGGCTGAGGCAGACCGCCCAGACAGCTGGAAACCGCTGATCACAGGGCAAGCTCCGTTAGTTTACGCTGTCCGGCTCGATTTGGATAGAGGCTTCAGGATGCTTATTTCCACTTGATCTGTAATCCTAGGGAAGCTTCACGGAACACTTTATAGCCTTAAACCATTCCAGGGCTGGTTAAAAAAAAGAAATAGTTATGTAGTCTTAGTCACAAAAACTGAATCAGGTAACTATCTTCACCTGTTATTAAGTGTTACAATTTTAAACAAAATGCTTACTTTTAATGTGATTTTCCTAAAGCAAAGCTGTTTAAAAAAAATCTGTATAATTTTTTAGGAAAAAAAAGGAAATGTTTTTCCCCAAAATAAATTTCTCCTCACTCACAGGAATGAAAACAGTTATATGAATATGGTGAGCATATGTTTATTCCAATTTTTCAAACAAAAGAATGTTCACTTACTGGAATTAAATACAGAAATCTCAACCCATCAAAAGTACATACTAAACTATTTAGACATATTGAGGGGAAAGTCCCCCCGACATTGGAGAAGTATTTTTAAGGCAAAAGGTTACTGTGATGGACAGAACTTCACTTCGTGTGTAAGAAACCAGTCTAGTTCTTTCCAGTATTTCCATATTATTTTATGTTTCTGGGGACTTCCTTATTTGGAAAATAAGGATAGCACTTTTTTGATTTTCCTTGGAAAACACTTATATCTTAAGAACATAGTATCATGACTGAGGTGGCCAGGGAGGCAGGAGCCATTTTTTCTTTGTAGATAAAAAGCATCTGTATGATTGTTGTATAATAAACTTGATTTTGTTGTATAATAAACTTGTTGATTTTTACACTAAAGTAAGTCATGATTCCTTTTATTTGGTTCAAAGAAGTTAAAATGTGTTCTGCATGCTATTCCAAATGACCTATTACTCAGGAATTTTTTTTTTTTTTTAACAACAAAGTGAAATTCTAGCAATTAATTTTGGAGGTGTAATTCATTTCAGTAAGCAGTGGGCTTTTATATAACAATGTCACCTTTATGGAGTGTTCATATACTGAGTTAAACTCTTTGAGAAAATGGTCATGCATAAGGAAAAGTTAAGCGTAGACTAGCAGAGAGGATATGGTGGCGGTGGTGGTAAAGAGTCTACCTGCCAATGCAGAAGACGTAAGAGATGCAGGTTCGATCCCTGGGTCAGGACGATCCCCTGGAGAAGAGCATGGCAGCCCACTCCAGTATTCTTGCCTGGAAAATTTCATGGGCAGAGGAACCTGGCGGGCCCCAGTCATGGGTCACAAAGAGTCAGACACGACTGAAGCGACTTAGCGTACTGCACAGCAAGCAGAGGATAGAAAGGTCAGAACAAAAACAGCTACGCAGAATGACCCAGGGAAGAGTGCAGGACTGGCTGGAGAGACTGGACTGGCTGGAGAGGCTAGACTGGGCACAAAGCAACGTTGGGGCCATGGGCGCTCTCTGCAGACTCAGGCAGACAGGAGGCCGCTGCAGCGTGGGTCTGTGAGCCGAGACGACCACGGCGAAGCCTGAGACAGACTCAGGGTCGTGGGGCAGATCACAGGCTGGCATAGTGTCGATGCAGGAAGTAGAGGTTTAATGTGATGTTGACAGCGGAACACAGAATGGTACAAGAGAGAGCTCCAAGTCTGCGTAGGAAGTGGCTTATTCCTGGACAGTAACAAGGATAGGGCAGAATATATGGAAGAGCAGGAGATGGGGAGTGAGGGAGGTGGCCGTGGAGAGAGGAAACTTCACCTCACCTCCCCGAACGGGGGCACAGACCTCCCCACCACCTCCTGGGTTTCCTTATCTTAAACAGTGGGTGCAACCAGTTCATTAAAGCCTAGTAACTTGTTGCAAATTAAAAGTTGCTTGTACATGACAAGTGTTCACCTAAATAAGTTTCAAATTTCTCAGTATAAAGAAAAATTCAATGTGTTTTTTATTATTCAATTTATCATTACCACTGACGCTTTCTTCAAAATCAAATTATATTCACATTAAAGAAGAATTCTAAAAATAAAGGTTCTACTCCAGGGCAGGTTAAGAAAATAACAATCACTCTTACAACACCTAAACTACACTCACCTAAAATATCCCTTAACCTTTAGTAACACATGACTTTCAGTCATGGGTTGGGGGGGAGCAAAAGCTATCGATTTGCAGGTCATTTTTCTGTCTTGAGAGGCAGCCCTGAGGGAACGCTGGGACGACACCAGGAGTAAATGTGAAAGTCACACCCTCACTGAGCACTTCGTAAATGTGGTCAGTTTGGCTCTTAGAAGCAGCCCCCTGGGAGCCCATTATAACCCTGTGTGTGCGCGTCCTCAGTTGCTAAGTCACGTCCAACCCTTTGCAACCCCATGGACGGCAGCCCGCCAGGCTCCTCTCTCCATGGGATTCTCCAGGCAAGAACACCGCAGTGGGTTGACATTTCCTCCTGCAGGGGATCGAACCCACGTCTCCTGCACTGGCAGGCAGCTTCTTTACTCCTGAGCCACCTGGGAAGCCCCATTACGAGCCCATCAGAAGCCAAATCCCATCTGACAGCCCAGCCAGGGTGCGGCAGGCACAGCCGCCCTCGGGCCCTGGCATGTACCTTGGCATCTGCACACACCAGTCTGACCCTGAGAAGGGGGCTGCGCTCTCGTGTGACCTGTTACCACCACTCACCCTTCTGCACTCAGCTTGTTAACCCAGTGACCCCTGAAGGCATGTGAATTTGTGACACCTGAGCCCTGAAGAACAAAAGGACAAATTCTTGCGCGCAGTTTTGCCTAGACTGAGTTCACACATTTCAAGGGAAATAAACTTCACTTTCCTGTTGACTGTGACCCTAATGATAAATATCACAAGTTGCAAATTTCTTTGAAAGATTTAGGCACTGTCCCAAAGATGGTCCGTGTACAGAGCTAGCCTTTATTTCTTAAGTCCAGTTTAATCCTATGAGCCTTGATAAACTCTGGAAATAGTCACATTCAATTGCAAAATTCATCAAATCTACCTTCCCAGTGCTGTATGTTATACTGGTGATACAGAAGTGACCCAGATGAAATATTTGCCCTTACAAGTTCACAGTCCTATAAAGCAGATGAAGAAACATTTACATATAAAATAATAGAAATATGGAAAACAGCTTACCAAGAAAACTTTTCCAAAGGAGACAGTATTTGGGCTTAGTTTTGATGGGTGAGGAATTTTCCAAAGAGGGAGGGAAGTTTGTCCCAGCAAATCCCAGAGGTTAAACACCTAGGATTCTAGCAGGACTCACCATCCTTCCACCATGATGAGGCACTTCAATGCCCTCCACGTGGCTGGCATTGTACCAGGGCTTTGGAATAAAATAGTGAAGAGATCAAACGGTCTCTGCTCAAAGAGCTCAGGTTCAGGGTGGAAGATGGAAGGTTGAAGAGGGAGGGGACATATGTATATATCTATGGCTGATTCAAGCTGATGTGTGGCAGAAACCAACACACATTGTAAAGCAATGATCCTTCAATTAAAAATAAAGAGAAAAGAGCTCACAACCAGTGAGTACCTCCTAGAGGAAAACAAGGGTTACCGCAAAACGGCAAGAACGGCTGCTGATGCTGTTCAAGGTGTCAGGATTTGGTCTCCTCCCATCACGAGGGGAACCAAAGACGAATGCTGAGACCACTGTTTGTCCCTGATTCAGCTCCCAACACCACTCTGCCACTCCTGGCTCGAGAACGACCCAGACAGCTGAAAGGCCATCACCGAGTGTGAATAAATGCACTTTGGGAGTCTATTTGAAGTTTTCCCTTCTTTTGCTAACAACTGCACTGTGTATTCGGGTGCAAGCTGAGAGGCAGAACCACTGGGTGAAAGCCACGTGAATCCCACAGAAGCCGACCTCACGCAGCTGCGGGAGTGAAGGAGGCGCCTTGGAAAGGCGGCTGGCAGCAGGTCTGACATGGGCGCTCGGCGTGCACACTGCAGACATTCGGGAAGGGAAATCAGACGTGGGGTGAGGAAGACGGAGAATGAGCCTGAGGTGCAGCCCACACGGACAGTCAGGTGCCTCCGACCTCGGTGATGAGGGCGACCTGCGGAAGCCAAGGCCCGTGTCCCAGAGCCCTGCACACACCTGGCCCGGGAGGAGGAGCTGACAGATGGCCGGGAAGCGGAGCAGCTGCAGGGCCAGCACGTGCCTCGGGGCCTCGGGGGGAAGCCCGCAGACCGGCCACGAGGCATCCGTGCAAAGCGGGCGTGCAAAGCGGCAAGCCCACTCCTCTGCCCACAAGCCTCCCCCGGACCCCCGCTGTGGCCACTCTCACCAGGAAGGTACAGAGACCTGAGTGTCCCTGGCCAAGTCGCAAAGCCACCATGTCCTGTGGTGACAATCGATAATGCCCGTGCACATAGAGAAAGATCCAGCGACGCCAGCTTAGCTTACCTGAGTTCCCAGGAAGAGAGGTTTCAGCCACCAGTGGCCAGTCCTCCGGATCCGAGACGGCGGCTGCTTCTCTATTATCTGCTCAGTACTAACAACCATATCATAAACGGGAGCATCAAACCATTCAAGGACCAGAAATGTAAGTGCTCAACCAAGTACAGATGGGCCTCCTCCTCAACAGATCCCAGTTCATGTGGAAAGAAGTTTCTCCAGCTTTCCTTGACCCAAGGCAAAGCCGAGTTTTGTGGGTTTTTTTTAAATCTTAATTAGCATACTCATTTTCTAAAAGCATCAGAATGCTGAACTAACACCTATTGTCCATATGTTCTAACCATTCTGACCCCCTTCCACCTTCCCGCCACACACAGACACATTTACAGACACACACACACATACATATATTTCATTCCATAGGCTCCTGGAAAAGGTCTCAACTACACTGGATTGGAGACCTTCTGTATTAGTCAGGATTCTCCAGAGAAAGACAACCAATAGGATACAGGTATAAATATCGTGATGTGCAATTTATATGCGTATATAACATATACATATATATATAAAACATGTGAAAGTGAAGTTGCTCAGTCGTGTCCGACTCTTTGAGACCCCGTGGAAGGTTGCCCACCAGGCTCCGCCATCCATGGGATTCTCCAGGCAAGAACACTGGAGTGGTCTGCCATTTCCTTCTCCAGGGGATCTTCCCAACCCAGGGATCGATCTCAGGTCTCCTGCATTGCAGACAGAAGCTTTACCATCTGAGACACCAGGGAAGCCCATATATAACATATACACATATAAATTGCATATATATAGAGAGAGGGAGATATCATTCACAATTGGCTCCCAGAATTGTGGGAGCTGGCCAGTGTGAAATCTGCAGGGCTGGCCATCAGATGGAAACTCAGGCAGGGTTTCTAGGCAGCAATCTTGAAACAGAATCGCTTCTTTCAGCAACCTCAGTCTTGACTCTTAAGGTCTTCAGCTGATTAGGCAATGCCCACCCACTTTATGGAGGGTAATCTGCTTTACTCAAAGTCTACTGATTTAAATGGTAATCACATCTTACAAAAAGAAGCTATTAAATAAGTGCTCTGATACTCTTATAGCTTACAGTATACTAAAACATAGCTCATTAAAAAATTTAAGAAAAATGACAAATTGGGGTTATAAAGACTGCATTAGGCATATTAAACTATAACTAAGCTATATTATATAACAATTATATAATGTATAATCTGGCGTTCAGTGTACAGTCTTTAACTGTAGTTATCCAAGCATGTACTTTATAGATGGGCTTAACTTATGTAGGTTTCACTTTTCTAAAATAAACCCAGTCAGCTGTATATACAACTCCACGCACCAGACATTATTATAGAGCATTTAGTAATTATCAAAAGATGAATATTTCTCCTCTGCTAAAGCTGGAAGTTTTGTTAAAGTTCCAGAGAAACCAGAATATCTGCCAATCAACAGAAGAATAACTATTTCAAAATACAACACCACTTTCATCTGAGCTATTTTCATCCCAAAGTAAGCTCTCCCTTAAAGAGACACTGTAAGTAGTATATATATATATAGACGCTGAGGTTTCCCTTCTCCAAATAACTTGAAGACGCTTCTCAAATGAAAATCAATTTTACTTTTAAAAATAATAAAAAAAAAGGCAACATCACTCCAAGTTGCTAAACATCCTGAATGTCTTATTTTCTGGCCAAATTTAAATACAAAAGGTAAACCTTTGTGAACAAATGGACAAACGACCAACACATTACAGTCTACCCAGACTTGGCAGGTCTCAGGAATTCCGTTTGCTGTGAATGAGCACAGAGCACTAAGGCACTGCCCGTGTGGCCGGAGGCTGCTTTATCTCCTTCCCGTGGCTCAGGCTGGTGGAAAGGGAACAGGAGAACAGCAGTTAGTGAAGCCTGAACGATCTCGCCTCCTAGTCCCTAGAACTCAGGGAGCCAACCTGAATGTCACTCTGTCACCAGCTACCTCCCTAACTCAGATATCCAGCGCCACTGGGAGCTAAGGTCACTGCACTGGAGGGAACTGCCCGGGGTCAAAATCACTCTCAAAAATCTCTTAAACATGTGCTGCTTTCAAGACGCATGTATTGTCTCTTCACAGTCTAATGCACGATGTTATTTTTTTTTTCCTTTATTGTTTTGGAGAAAAAACAGCTATTTCTTGGGGGGAGGATAAGATAAAGTGGCTGGTCTGACTTTTGGGAAAATGCATGTTGTCAATAAGCAGACTGAGTCCCGTTGGAGGCTCACAAAACAAGAGGCGGGTAGGGACCAGATTCTCCCATCCTAAAGCGAACACTAGGGCGCGTGCTCATTGAGAAGAACAGACAGAATCACCTCTGTGATTTATTTCTCAATCTTCTCCTGCGTTCAGCACATACAACTTAATTCGGGCATGACAGACATCGCTGGTTACCTATCCAACATCTATGCTCCCCTTTCTCCTTATTAACAGAACCCCACTTTGCAGGAGGACAGTAACAAGCTCAGTTTAAATCTGCAGCCCCAGATCCCCTCGTAACTAGCAAGCTTCATGTGATTCGGTTCTGGCCAATAAGAGAGAGACAAAAGTAATACGGATTCGACTTCCATGAAAACTGTTTCTCTAATTTTTAAAAAAGGAGATAGATTCTACTGGCACACGTCTTTTACTAAATCCTTCACCATCTGCCCCTCCCTGCATGGAAAGCAGATGTGCTTGGAGGTAGAGTTGCGGTTCTGTGACCATGAAGTCCAAAGCCAAGGAAAGATAACAGAGCAGAAGCAAAAGAACCTGCATCCCTAACTAGCATTAAAGCTGCCGTACCAGCCTTCAATGGGTTTCCCCGATGACTCAGCCTGTGAAGAATCTGCTGCAAGGCAGAGACACAGGAGATGCAGGTTTGATCCTTGGGTTGGGAAGATCACCTGGAGAAGGAAATGGCAACCCACTCCAGTATTCTTGCCCTGGAGAATCCCATGGACAGAGGAGTCTGGTGGGCTATAGTCCATGGGGGTCTCAAAGAGTCAGACAGGACTGAGCGCAGCACCAGCCTTGAACAAAATCCCTCTGGGCTACTGCTCACAGCATTCAAACAAAACCTCTGTTTGGTTAAGCTGCCGGAGCCTGATTTCTCTTAGACATGACTGATCGTAACACATACATTTAACTCGCATTAGATCCAATTCCCCACTAGGGCTGGAATTCTAATATTCTTAGCCCAGATTAGGCTTTTATCCATATCCTCTTTTAGTACTAGTTTGACTTGGAAATTTTGTTATTTTTGTTTTCCCCAAATAAAACAGTAATGTTTCCCTGATACCTAAAGTCATTCAAGATAAAGTTACAAGGCTATTCACTAAGATTTATTTGTGATAATTTAAAATAATCTGAATGCTCATCAACAGGAAATCAAATGTGAAAGTATAACAGACCCATAAGCTAGAATAGCTACAGTTATTTTAAAAATTAGCAGATCCTTATTACTGACTTGGAAAGAAATCCTACTTCTGTTACTGAGAGGGCAAAGGAAGAGCAATGCACATAAAATTTAATATCTCATTTATATTACTTAAAATATACATACTGAAACTTATCAAGACATTTGTGTATATTCTTATCTAAACATAGGAACATAGCTGAGCACCAAAGAATTGATGCTTTTGAACTGTGGTGTTGGAGAAGACTCTTGAGAGTCCCTTGGACTGCAAGGAGATCCAACCAGTCCATCCTAAAGGAAATCAGTCCTGAATATTCATTGGAAGGACTCATGCTGAAGCTGAAACTCCAATACTCTGGCCACCTGATGCGAAGAACTGACTCATTTGAAAAGACCCTGATGCTGGGAACGATTGAAGGAAGGAGGAGAAGGGGACAATAGAGAATGAGATGGTTGGATCGCATCACCAACTCAATGGACATGAGTTTGAGCAAGCTCTGGGAGTTGGTGATGGACAGGGAAGCCTGGTGTGCTGCAGTTCATGGGGTCACAAAGAGTTGGACACAACTGAGCAATTGAACTGAAACAGAAAAAAATCAAGAAGAATATATACTAAACAGTAAAGGGATAGTTCTCTCTGGATCATAAAAAGGAAGGAAGGCTAGGGAGAGAGGAAAATTCACTTACTTAATGAAATGGTATGTTGTTTGAGTTTATTACACAAGAGTCATTTATTAAAGTGGAAGTGTTAGTAGCTCAGTTGTGTCCAACTCTTTGTGACTCTATGGACTGTAGCCCGCCAGACTGCTCCATGGAATTCTCCAGGCAAAAGGACGGGAGTGGGTTGCCATTCCCTGCTCCAGGGGAATCTTCCTGACCCAGGGATCAAATCCAGGTCTCCTGCAATGCAGGTGGACTCCTTACCATCTTAGCCACCAGGGAAGCCCAAAGTCATTTATATCTTGCACTCAATCTAAAAATACAGAACAGCCTGAGTTAGAAAAGTCAAGTCACCTAAAATGTCACCACACAGAAATAACCATGGTTGACATTTTGATGAGAATCTCCTAGAATCCAGACCTCTCACTACATATGCATGCGCACACATCTTCTCATCCTCTGTAACACCACCCCCTCCTTGCATAATCCTCTCGCCCTCTTCTGCTGGCTTCCTCTCCCTTATCAAACTTCAGCACTCTGGAGCAGCCAGAGAATTCTGTCCTGGAACAACTTATCTCTGTAACTGGTTCCTAAATCAACTAATCCTGTCTCGTTGTCAGAACCTCTACCGTGAGTTTCAGTCCTGAATATCCGGTTACCCACTTGACAGCTCCGTTCAGATGCTGAAACCACAAATCTAATGTACATCTAACATCCAGACTTTAAGAGCCAGCCACACCCTTCTCCTTCTCCCTCCACCAATAAAAGCAGAACTTTCCCAGTCTACACACACACACACACACACACACACACACACATCACTACCAGCAGTTCCCAAAGTGTTAGCCTTTGGGATGTCTAAGCTTTCAAAGATTCTGTGAGGTCAAAACTATTCTGATAATACTGTGATGAAAACTAGCACAAAATTTTCTTCCTTCATTCCTACTCTCTCTACAAACATACAGTGGAGTTTTCCAGAGGCTACCTGATGTGTGATGTCACGATGGATGGAATTCAGAAGCAAATATAAAAAGTCCCTTATTAAGCCAGACTGTGTGGATCACCACAAATTGTGGAAGATTCATAAAGAGATGGAAAACCAGACCACCTGACTTGCCTCCTAAGAAATCTGTATACAGGTCAAGAAGCAACAGTTAGAACTGGACGTGGAACAACAGACTGGTTCCAAATAGGAAAAGGAGAACGTCAAGGCTGTATATTGTCACCCTGCTTATTTAACTTATATGCAGAGTACATCATGCGAAATTCCAGGCTGGATGAAGCACAAGCTGGAATCAAGATTGCTGGGAGAAATATCAGTAACCTGAGATATGCAGATGACACCACCCTTATGGCAGAAAGAGAAGAGGAACTGAGGAGCTTCTTGATGAAAGTGAAAGAGGAGAGCGAAAAAGTGGGCTTAAAACTCAACATTCAGAAAACTAAGATCATGGCATCTGGTCCCATCACTTCATGGCAAATAGATGGGGAAACAGTGGAAATAGTGACAGACTTTATTTTTGGGGGCTCCAAAATCACTGCAGATGGTGACTGCAGTTATGAAATTAAAAGACGCTTGCTCCTTGGAAGAAAAGCTATGACCAACCTAGATAGCATATTAAAAAGCAGAGACATTACTTTGCCAACAAAGGTTCATCTAGTCAAAGCTATGGTTTTTCCAGTAGTCATGTATAGATGTGAAAGTTGGACTATAAAGGAAGCTGAGTGCCGAAGAATTGATGCTTTTGAACTGTGGTGTTGGAGAAAACTCTTGAGAGTCCCTTGGACTGTAAGGAGATCAAACCAGTCCATCCTAAAGGAAATCCGTCCTGAATATTCATTGGAAGGACTGATGCTGAAGCCCAAGCTCCAAAACTTTGGCCACCTGATGCGAAGAACAGACTCATTTGAAAAGACCCTGACGCTGGGAAAGACTGAAGGCAAGAGAAGAAGGGGATGACAGAGGATGAGATGGTTGGATGGCATCACCGAGTCGACGGACATGAGTTTGAGTAAACTCCGCGAGTTGGTGATGGACAGGCAGGCCTGGTGTGCTGCAGCCTATGGGGTTGCAAAGAATCAGACACGACTGAGAGACTGAACTGATTAAGCCAGACATTAGAGAGATCTGCAAAAGCATAAAACAACACTAATCTTCTCATAGTTGTTATTTTGAGAAGTCTGGTTATTTTTCATAAAAATCTGTTATTTATATCTATATGTAAACATTTATTACCGTTCTTTTAATTTTTAAATCTACTTATTTTTAATTGAAGGAAAACTGCTTTATCATATTGTGCTGGTTTCTGCCATACAACAATAATCACTGTTCCTTTTAAATAAACACATTTCAAAAACTGTCTCAGAATATTTCCTACATGACAATAAATAAACTATTTTAAAATAAAAAAAAACTCAGTCTCAATTTTTAATGTGGAACATATTCACAGACAGAACTTTCAAAGCCAAAGCTTTCTGGGGATCCTCAATAAATTTTAAAAGTGTTGAGAGGTCTTAATTCCAACCAGCTTGAGAACCATTCTTAACAACCATGGGCATTTAGTGAAGAGATTTTAAATGGATATCCACTATCACCATGTATAATGAATGGCACATGGGGTGAGATGTGTGAAAGAACTTTGAAAATATAGAGACTATACTGTCAATATTATTCCTTATATTAACTGAGAAAACAGTAGAATGGTTAATTCAAACATTGACAGTTTTTGTTCTGGTTTGAAATACACGATATGATCAGAATAATATCCTTTTTGAAACCACATGACAGATTTCTGTGATAAAAGCTGATTTTTATGTGATAGAGAAGGCTTTGGCTAGTATACATTTATATAGGGATCCCTTTTGATTTGTAAAGAAAAACACACTAGAATTCCTCCCAGGACAGAAGCACCAGAGTAAAGGACTTCACTATCCACTTGCCCACTTCCTCCCCTCTAGAAAGCGGAAACTATTCCAAATGGACAGAAGCAGCAGCCTCAGAATGGACACGGACTAACCACAGTGAGAGGAACACGCAGCAAGATAATCCCACATGTTGCTTTAAAATGTATACAAACATGTTTAAAAATGGACCTTCCTGGTGGTCCAGGGGTTAAGAATCCGCCTGCCAATGCAGGGGACACAGGTTCGATCCCGGGTCCGGGAAGATCCCACATACCTCAGGGGCAACTGAGTCCATGCCTCACAACTGCTGAGCCTGCAAACGACAGCTATGGAAGCCTGCATGCCTAGAGCCCCTGTCTGCCGCAGGAAAGCCACTGTAGTGAGAAAGCCTGCCCACCGCAACGAAGGCAGCCTGCCCTCGCCACAGCTAGAGAAACTGGTGCAGCAACGTGGACCCAGCGCAGCCAAAAATAAACTGCGTAAGTAAATAAAATTTAAAAATAAAAAAGTATACGTATACTACGTATATAAGGTGTGTAGAATATATTCTATCAAGTACACAGTTCAGTTTAACCGAAAAGCAACTGTTCACTCAGAAGCCTCGATATTTTTCTCAGAATCTATTTTAATTTTAAAAATCTTGCTTAAAAGGTGAAAAGACAGCCCTCAGATTGGGAGAAAATAATAGCGAACGAAGCAACAGACAAAGGATTAATCTCAAAAATATACAAGCAACTCCTGCAGCTCAATTCCGGAAAAATAAATGACCCAATCAAAAAATGGGCCAAAGAACTAAACAGACATTTCTCCAAAGCAGACATACAGATGGCTAAAAAACACATGAAAAGATGCTCAACATCACTCATTATCAGAGAAATGCAAATCAAAACCACAATGAGGTACCATTACACGCCAGTCAGGATGGCTGCTATCCAAAAGTCTACAAGCAATAAATGCTGGAGAGGGTGTGGAGAAAAGGGAACCCTCTTACACTGTTGGTGGGAATGCAAACTAGTACAGCCGCTATTGAAAACAGTGTGGAGATTTCTTAAAAAACTGGAAATAGAACTGCCATATGACCCAGCAATCCCACTCCTGGGCATACACACCGAGGAAACCAGATCTGAAAGAGACACGTGTACCCCAATGTTCATCACAGCACTGTTTATAATAGCCAGGACATGGAAGCAACCTAGATGCCCATCAGCAGATGAATGGATAAGGAAGCTGTGGTACATATACACCATGGAATATTACTCAGCTGTTAAAAAGAATTCATTTGAATCAGTTCTAATGAGATGGATGAAACTGGAGCCCATTATACAGAGTGAAGTAAGCCAGAAAGATAAAGACCATTACAGTATACTAACACATATATATGGAATTTAGAAAGATGGTAATGATAACCCTATATGCAAAACAGAAAAAGAGACACAGATGTACAGAACAGACTTTTGGACTCTGTGGGAGAAGGTGAGGGTGGGATGTTTTGAGAGAACAGCATCAAAACATGTATATTATCTACAGTGAAACAGATCACCAGCCCAGGTGGGATGCATGAGACAAGTGCTCGGGCCTGGTGCACTGGGAAGACCCAGAGGGATCGGGTGGAGAGGGAGGTGGGAGGGGGGATCAGGATGGGGAATACATGTAACTCCATGGCTGATTCATGTCAGTGTATGACAAAACCCACTACAATACTGTAAAGTAATTAGCCTCCAACTAAGAAAAATAAATGAAAAAAAAATCGTGCTTAAAAAGAAAACAATATGTATCCAAAAAAAAAAGAAGTTTGGATGCCCTTGTTTGTGCTTTTCAAAATGTATACGTCTTGATCGATATCATAAGCCATGCTCTATGCCCAAGGAGTCCCAAGAAGCGGTTGGTTAGAAAAGATGCAGCTAATTAGCTACTTAAGTGAGGTTTTACCAACATCAACCACTCATGCTTTAGCCAAATACCTCCTACTTCAACGAAGAGACTTCTAGAAAAGATACTTGTTTAAAAAAAAAAAAATACCTCTGCAGCTGCAGTTCACAGAATGATTTCAGGTCAGCCGACTGCTTCCCCCAAAATTCCTAAAATTGAACAAGAGGTGGGTTGGTTGAAGTGGTTGACAGTTTTTCTACGCCAGAACACATCCTGTTAAGTCACAGAGAACGTTCCAAACAAAAAGAACTTACCAGAACATCGTCTTCAAGGTGTTGGAGAACGTCGATATCCTTGTCAAGATTGCTCAGCTCTTGAAGAACAAAGCTGTGAAACTGTTCTAGTTTATTCAGTCTGAGAAAAAACAAGAGCAACAAACTTCACCGGACCGCCGGATATGACAAAGACATTCCTAATCTTATTGCAGCAATACTCCATATTTTTCTCTAGATGGTTCTTGTCCTAAGAATATACATCTCCTTTCTCTTCTTTCCCCTTGGAAATGTTGTTTTGAGGGACCACAATTCCATAAACTTGTGTTGAAACCCGACACTTACCTGCGATGATGTATCTGGTTTAAAAGTTCTATCAGGCAATCTGGTACTTCCTTTGCATTTTTGGAATAAAGTGGGCTCCTTCTGTACCTAAGCTAAACCATAACAACAAAATAAGCACATCCGGGTTAAACAGAACTATATAAATTGGGTATATGCTTTGTATTAAAAAGATGCTGCCCGCAAACATCATCACTAAAGCACTGTAATAAGACACCATGCTACACATTTCGTATCTTATTACCTCAGGTTTGATATCAATAAAGGACAATAAGTTAAAGCAGGAAAACTTATATTCATGCCACTGATACACATATTGAGTATCATGAACAAATTTCCATTATAAATCAGCTTACATTAGTATTGCAGAAAAAAAGACTGGAGATCTTTCAAGTTAGTTCAATGAATATACGTTAGGGTGAGACCATAAGTATTTTTCACAACAAATAATTCCTTAGGGATTTATAAACGGTAGGGAAAGGGAGGGGATGCAAATGGTTTCAAATTTCCTTTTGCAGACAAGGTTCTAAGACCGCCTGCATGTGTGGTGTCCCAAAGATTTGCCTTGAGCAGCTGGCCACCCACCCACAGACCACCTTCCTCTCCGTCCCAGACGCATCTCTCATCCAGGAGGTCCCCTGGCCCCTTTCATGTCTGTCACTGAGACCAAATCATTGCTTCCTGCTTGTCCAGTTTTCTGAGACTGCAATCAACAAAAACCAAAGCCTTTCCATAAGGTCCATCTGGTCCCACGATAGGACAAGGAATAGCTGACCTGGTTTAAGCTGGGGTTTTGTTTCTGGTTTTTTGGCCACACCATGAAGCATGTGGGATCTTAGTTCCCCAACCAGGGATCAAACCCATGCCCCCTGCAGCGGAAGCTCAGATTCTTAACCACTGGACCCACTGGACCAACAGGGAAGTCCCCAGAACAGCTGTCTCATAAATACAAACCACAACTCACAAAGGCACTAAATTCAGCAACCACAGCGAGGACAAATGTACCTCCCGGAGACTCGGGCACACCTTCAACAGGAAGGACCACAGTGGGATTAATGAATGTGAACCTGTTACTTCAGATGCATAACGAGCTGGCTTTTCATTTTTACTGGGCCATTACCTCATAGTTTCTTTTCAGTTCTCTAGTGAAGTTTTCAAAAGCGGTGATCATCACAGAACCTTTCAAGTTCTCTGGCGTAACGTTTAAGGATGAAGTTGAAATGCCTTCTGCACAAGAAGAATAGAACATTAAGTAAAACTAACAAAGGGCTGAAGTAGGTGTGCTCAGCCTGCCTGCTGCCCAGAGCACGGGAAGTCCTTTAGAAACACAGGCATGACCCAGAGAAGACCGGCTGGCTTCTGTGGGTCACGGATTTCATGATCTACAGATGTCCATGGCTGCAGCAAGACCAACTCCGACCGTGACCGACTGGGCCAGCTTAAGCCAAGTGTCCTCAGCTGATGTTTCACGCAGCTTCCCACCAAAACTCACTGTCTGGCAAGTGCTCATTTCAACAAAGTTTCCCAGCACCTTAAATCAGAGCAACTGATAGTACATCCAAGAAGCAGGCTGAGGTGTTGTCAGAGGTCTCTAGGACAATGTGATGGGTAAGACATTCTAGGGACTGGCATTTAACAGTTTCTGGGTGCCAAGAAGCTTTACGAGGGCTCACAAAGGGTCTGGCACTGTATGGACCAACTCATTTAATTCTCACAAAATCCAAGTGAAGCAGGCACTGTTCACACCCACTTTTCACACAGGTATCACACAACTGGTGTGAGCTCACACCGACAGCTCCAGGATCGGAATGCAAGGCTGCCCGGCTCTTACCACCCCCTTCGAGTACCTGGGGGCCTCCAAATTTGCCTTCTGAGAGCCTTTTGTTTCAAAGGATAGTTGTGTCGCTCATCCAGAAGGCCAACCCCACGTATGTAGACATTTCAGATTATTCTCCTTCATCTGTGGAGTGGATATTTCTAACACAAACATTTGACTAGTACTAATTGGCAGGACTGATGCTGAAGCTGAAACTCCAATACTTTGGCCACCTCATGCGAAGAGTTGACTCATTGGAAAAGACCCTGATGCTGGGAGGGATTGGGGGCAGAAGGGGAAGGGGACGACAGAGGATGAGATGGCTGGATGGCATCACTGACTCGATGGATATGAGTTTGAGTAAATTCCGGGAGTTGGTGACGACCAGGGAGGCCTGGCATGCTGCGATTCATGGGGTCACAAAGAGTTGGACACGACTGAGCGACTGAACTGAATTGAAAGCAGATATCTGTAAATTTAAGAACACTTGGGCCCTGGAAATTGCCACAAAAAGTGAAGAGGGAGAAATCAAAATGCTAGGAGCAGACAGTGCTTGCTCATATCTACAGTTTGTGCAACAATTTACTCATGTCTATGAGGACAAAGTGCTTCATTTTTAGGCTCCTGCAGCCACTCTGATCTTAAAACTCTAGCTGCTTTGTAGTTAACGTTGGGATGCTCAGTGCTCACACACCTGAAACATTTGGGGTGCCCGGCATTACCTGCCAACTCAGCTTCTGCCACCGAGGAAAGGGCTCCTGGTTCACCATCGTCTTCCAATCGTGGCTGTATCCACTTAGCGCCGTGACGGTCGGCTGTGTCTGAAGGCAAGCGGAACACACTGATGACCACACACACACGTCCCCCTGCCCCAGATTTACCTTGTTCTCTTCTCACCAGTGAATATCTAGCCGTGATGAGCGGCAAGTGAAACGTGTTCCCGCCTTGTTACAAACTGCTGAGCATTTGGCATGGTGACTAAGGACAAGCCTCAAAGCACTGGGCGTGTTGAAGACTGGAAGAGGACCCGAGCACCCTTTGATGAGCTCAGTGACATGTAGGAGCACTCTCCTTTCCAGGGTACGGGCTGGCTCAAATGAAAAGCAGTCATGGTTGGCACCAAACCACTACCAGGGCTCCCTGCTGAAGCGGCAAGGTAGCAAGGTTTCCAGGCGGACTGGCCCTTGGAAGTCGATCGGATCAGCCCCAGGAGGGCGCCACCTGGTGGTGACGTGGAGCCTCAGCACCAGACTGAGGGCTGTCTCACCAACGAGGGCCTCCCTAGTGTTTAAGGGATCACATTCTCACTCGGAACCGGAAAGAGTTCACATCCAGCTTCTCTCGTGTTTTTTTGTTTTTTTTATTTTTAAGTGAAAAGCATAAGCAATACTCTAAACTTGGAAAGGTGCAGCTATCTCTTTTCACTGCTCTAAAATTCAGGTGTGTTCTTTTGTTTGAAAAGTATCAGTTCAGTTCAAGTCGCTCAGTTGTAACCGACTCCTTGGAACCCCACCGACTGCAGCACGCCAGGCTTCCCTGTCCATCACCAACTCCTGGAGCTTGCTCAAACTCATGTCCATGGAGTCGGATGGGTATTTGCTAGGTAGCTGCACTGTTTCAAGGCTAAACGATTTTTTTAAATTCAGGAAAGAATCCAGACACAGCCCAGTCTTCCTACAGCCTCAAAACAAACAGAACTCAGGCTTAAATCTCACAAGGTGCCTACACCCCAGTGAAGACCCAAAGAAACCACTTAGAAAGAATTCTAGCTAGCCCCAGTTAGGTACCCAAGAACGACTACCATGTTTCCTTACATTTATCTTTCGGCCTGTTTTGCCTCTTCTGGTTTTTTTTTTCTTTTCCCTCTCCTGACATTTGTAGCAATAGCTCAAAGCATGGCCTTGAATGTTCATGCCCCACCCACGGGAAAACAAAGCAGCTACTGGCATGGACGATCTAACAGTCACCTCCAATGGAGAGAGGACTCCAGGAACACTGTGTAAATAACGTGACGCTTCCCTGAACAAGCTGCTTGGAATTTATGAACCTACTAAATGGGGATCATCCCAGATGGGCCACTTCAGAGACATGGAAATAATCTGGCACAGAAAACCCTTTGGAAGGGACAATCTTGTAAAATTACTTTACCTGAAATAGAGGAACGGCTCTCCAGAGAGAACGAGCTCCTCTAGGGGAAGCAGTGCACTCCTTAAAGCATGCAGGTCCTAAGTGATGCAGCTGACTCAGCTTTGTTTCCATGGCAACTGCATGCCTCTTTGAACCAGGACTTTTGGACATTTTCACAAAGGGGCTAAAACTATGTACATGCAGCACTTAAAAAAATGAACACAGGGAGTAAACACGGCGTGGCCGAAACTAAGGTGATCTCGAATGAATGCTGGTTCTCTTGGTGGCTGCTAAAGGAGTGTCCACTTGCTTTCAGACACGGGTGTCTTTATTGCTGTGAAAGTTGAGGGCTTTTGCAATCTGAGGAGCTTCTGAACTTATTTTGGGCACATGTTGTATGTAGTGAATAATTTTGTGTCCATATTGCATTTATTTACTCATATTTCTGACAAAAACAGTTTCTAGTGCCACACAGAACCAACCCTATGATGAAGAGCCAAGTTCTCCCAAGTTGAGGCATTAAAAAAAAACCTTACTCTGAAGTGACACCAAGTGGCTACAAATGATAAAGGCCAAGAGCCTTCACTGGGGCAAGAAAAGTCTTTTTAACCAAAATACCCTTCCTGTGGAGGCACTTTCCTACTGCCAATTCCTCTGTTTATTCTACCAATGTGTACTATGCTAAGAATCTGAAAAGTTAAAGACAATCTTTATTGTTGAATTTATCAGCCTGATGGAGACCACTGAAAAATCTTTTGTCTGGATTAATGCATTTTGCTTGCCAATGCAGGAGACTCAAGAGCTGTGGGTTTGATCCCTGGGTTGGAAAGATCCGCTGGAGGAGGGCATGACAGTCCACTGCAGTATTCTTGCGTGCAGAATCCCATGGACAGAGGAACCTGGTGGGCTATACAGTCCATCAGGTCGCAAAGAGTCAGACACAACTGAGAATACACACACAAACCAATTAATAATAAATATGTATTTGTGAGTATGTATAGATGATTATTCAAACACGGAATTCTGCAGAGGTTCATCACTACATGATAGCATTGTCTAAGTTTCTTATTTATTTTTAAATTTCTTATTCTTATTTCTAAGTTGTGTTGTTGCTGTTTGGTCGCCAAGTCGTGTGTGACTCTTTGTGACCTCAAGGACTGTAGCCTGTCAGGCTCCTCCATTCATGGGATTTTCCAGGCAAGAATACTGGAGCGGGTTGCTATTTGCTTCTCCAGGGGATCTTCCCAACCCAGGGATCGAACTTGGGACTCCTGCATTGCAGGCAGATTCTTCATTACTGAGTCACCTGGGAAGCCCCTTTCGAAGAACGTACGCAATGAGGGCAAAACGCAAAATCATGAGTAATCAGTCTTCCTGTCTGCTCTCAGCGCTGGGAGCCCAGGACATCCAGAGTTCCAGGGTAAACATTAAAACAACAGCCCATGAGCAAAAAAGCCAAACAGGAGTTTCCTCCTGTCTTCCCCCAAAGGATACCGGGTTTTGAAAATCACCCAACAAAGGGACTTTGTGGAAGTCTGAGAGTCCAGTGTGAAGGCCTGACACGCTGTTGGACAAAGAAAAATATCCGACTGGACGCATCCGAGAGGATAACAAGGACCGTCTCACTTGAGCCACGTCAGCGCATGCTCAGGGCGGCCCAGCTCAGGCCCAAGAGAAACCCTCTGAGCTCAAGTTTTCTCCCTCGGGGGATGACGAGAGCATCTGGGTGAGTGCTCAGTTTCCCCAGCCACAGAAGACCATTTCTTTCTTCTCCATCCAGAATCCTGAGGTACACTACACGGCCTGGGGTGGGGAGGGGCTTGGAGAACAGCATCCAGGGTTCTCAGGGGGCATCGAAGGGCACAGATCCTACTACCTGCCTCAGGGACCCAATAAGGAAGCCTGCAGGGACCCCATAAGGAAGCCTGCAGGGGCCCCATAAGGAAGCCTGCAGGGGCCCCATAAGGAAGCCTGCAGGGGCCCCATAAGGAAGCCTTCGCAAGAGCTGCTGGGCACACATCACCTACGGGATGACCCTGCAGCTGGTCCACGGACACCACAAACAATCTGGACGCCTCGTCCACACACAAGCCCACCCTGGGGCTGGCTCATTTTGCACACTCCCAAAAGCACTCCAGTATTCCTGCCTGGGAAATTCTACAGGACAGAGGAGACTGGCGGGCTATGGTCCACAGGGTCACAAAGAGTCAGACACGACTGAGAGACTAAGCAACAACAAAGGGCACCTGCTGTGAGCACCCTTAAGGCAGCCAGACCCACTCAGCAGGACTGGGAGGAAGCACCAAGCATGAGCACCCACCCCCCAAGACCTACTCAGCAGGACTGGGAGGAAACACCAAGCATGAGCACCCACCCCTGACCCACTCGGCAGGACTGGGAGGAAGCACCAAGTGTGAGCACCCACCCCCCAAGACCTACTCAGCAGGACTGGGAGGAAGCACCAAGTGTGAGCACCCACCCCCCAAGACCTACTCAGCAGGACTGGGAGGAAGCACCAAGTGTGAGCACCCACCCCCCAAGACCCACTCAGCAGGACTGGGAGGAAGCACCAAGTGTGAGCACCCACTCCCTGCGACCTACTCGGCAGTACTGGGAGGAAGCACCAAGCGTGAGCACCCATCCCCCACAGCCCCAAGGAAGGCGACAGGAGGCTGTCAGCATCTGGCCTGCTGTGCAGCGTGCAGAGAAAACGAAGTCTGCAGAGGTTCCCTGGAGAAAGAAAAGCGTGGAGCAGGCATATCCCTACAAAAGGCCTGGGAAGGCTTCAGAATCCCTAGGAGACAAAATGCATTTCTCTCCTGAAGCCAATCAGTATAGACTAAATATGAAGACAGCAACGCAAAACTTCAAGGAACAGGAAACTCAAGGAAATGCGACCCCTCCAAAAAACACAAGTATACAGTATCCTGGCCGGGAGAATTCCATGGAGTGCATAGTCCATGGGGTCGCAAAGAGTAAGATATGACTGAGCAATTTTCAAAAAAAAATACAGCAACTGACCTCCACACACACAAAAAATATATGGAGCTCTGCAATTTGCCTAAAAAAGAATGCAAAACAGTTGCTCTAAGGAAGCTCAGTTAGCTATAAAAACACTCAAAGGTACAAACTTCCAGTGACAAAACAAGTTAAGTCCTGGGGATGAAACGTACAGGCAGCGGGGTGACTGCAGCTAAGACTATCGCACATTTGAAAGTTTCTGAGAGAGCAGACCTTAAAAGTTCTCATCACAAGAAAAAGACTCACTATGCGTGGGGACAGATGTTAATTACATTCATTGTGATCATTTACAACATGTACAAATAGCAAATGATTATGTCGCACACTTGAAATTAATATGCTGTCAATGATATCCCAATTTTTTTAAAAAAGGAAACAATCTACACTTTTTTGGAGTCCCAGAAGGAGAAAAGAGGGAAGAGGAGCAGAAAGCTACTTAAGAAAATAATGGCAGGCTTCCCTGGTGGGTCAGTTGGTAAAGAGTCTGCCTGCCAATGCAGGAGACGTGGGTTCGATCCCTGGTCTGGGAAGATTCCACATGCCGCAGAGCAACCAAGTCCCTGTGCTACAACTACTGAGCCTGGGGACCACAACTCTGAGCCCATGTGCTGCGAATACAAAAGCTTGTGCATCACAACAAGAGAAGCCACCACAATAAGAAGGACACGGACTGCAACAACGAGCAAGCCCCGCTCACCGCCTACTACGGAAAAGCCCATGCAGCAACGAAGACCCAGGTACGGCCAAAAATAAATAAACAAAATTTAAGAAAATAATAATGGCTGAGAACTTGCAAAATCTGGGGAGAAATTTGGACATCCCAGTTCAGGAAGCTCATAAACTCCCCCAAAGATTCCCTCACAAAGATCTTCTGTTAAGATACACCATAACAAAACTGTCTAAAATCAAACACAGAGACAGAATTTTAAAAGCAGTGGGAAAAAATTCCTCCTATACAAGGGGACCCTTGGTTTAGTTGCTAAGTTGTGTCCGACTCTCTGTGACCCCCTGTAGCCCACCAGGCTCCTCTGTCCATGGGATTCTCCAGGCAAGTATACTGGAGTGGGTTGCCACTTCCTTCTTCAGGGGATCTTCCCTGCCCAAGGACCGAACCTGGCTCTCCTGCATTGCAGGCAGATTCTTTACCAACTGAGCCACCAGGGGAGCCATGCCCACTTGCATAGAATACCCTTTTCCAATCTTTCACTCTGAGCCTTTGTGCATCCTTAAGGCTGAATCGAGTCTCGGTAGGCAGCATATAGTTGGGTCTTGTTATTTTTATCCATTTAGCCACTCTCCATCATTTGATTGGACAATTTAATCTATTTACACTTAAAGTAGTGATTGATTTTTAAGGGCTTACTAACACCTTTATATTCATTGCTTTCTGGCTCTTTTACAGTCCTTCTCTTGCTATTTTCTTTTGCGGTCAATTTTCTACAGTGGTATGTTTTGATTCCCTTTTCTTTATCTTTTATGTATCTACTATAGATTATCAGAAAAATAGACTTTAGGTTAAAAAATATGTGAGAAAAAGGTCATTACATAATGACAAATGGATCAATTAATAAAAAGAAGGTAACAAACTGTAAATATATACGCACCCGATATCGCAGCACCTATTTTACGCAAACATTAACAGATGTGAAAGGAGAAAGCAACAACGCTATAATAGCGCAGGACTTCAGTGCCACCCACCCTGGGGTCAGAGAGGGGACATGCTAGGTGATGGGCCTCGGAGCCCAGGCTATGTGCTTCCTGACACAGACCTTCTTGTTTCGGGAGTAAAACCCCAGTTCCTCCCCTTGACCTTCAGCACACTTGGAGCAGGGAAGCAGATGGCATTGCCCTCCCCAAGGTCTGGCAACTGTCTCTCTGTATAGTGATTATATCTGCCTCCATTTGAATAATAGCCCTGTCAGCCAAAATCAGATAAATTTTGCTTAATTCTGCAAAAAAAAAAAAAAAGTTTAGAATTCTCTCACCTCTGTCTTCTATATTTTGCAGTTTATGTTGGAAGCTAGTACTTTTCATCAATGACTCTGGGGCCACAGTCTTAAAAAAAAGAGGATCAGAAATACATGTATTTGTGTCAAAATAAGCAATACACAGTATTACATCATCCCTTAAGAAGGAATAAGCCAGTACATTAAGTATAATATCAATTCTGGAAAACCAGATAAATAATCAACAATTAAATAGTACCTTAGATACATTTTCTTCAACATCTGAGTGCCCCAGTGAAGAAAGATCACTCAGTGGGCTGGGGCTGTGAAACTCTGCGTATTGGAGAGAATGAGTAGTTATAAGAGAATAAACATGCTAAGAAGCAAATGAGGAAATGACATTTCACTATCAATCTATAAATTAAATTTCAACATACCCTGCCCCCTGTAAGGGATACAGTTATTAAAAAAAAAGAAAAAAACTCAAACCAAAAAACACTTTGTATCTTTCAGAGTATGCACAGGTATTAGGTTTACAGGTTTGCAGATAAAATGATAGCCTGTTACCTCAGTAGATCGGCACCTTTAGTAGCTGCCCATGTGGCCCCAAATGTGTGGCAAGAATTCTATGACCTCACCGCTGTAGTTCTCTTTCCTCTCTGAGATCTGTTCCTTGATTGCCCTGACTCTAATGCTGCATTTCCTCTCTCCTATTTTTCTTTCCCTGCCTCTTTTCTTTCAGGGGCAGCCAAACTTAGAGGCTGGCACTCGCCTGTTAAGTGTTACTAGGTACCCGCCAACGTGCTAAGCTGTAGGATGATAAAGGTGAAGAAAACAATATCTTGACTCTTACCAATTTAAAAGATGTCAATTGTTTCAGTAAAACACAGTGGGGGCTGAGATAAACCTTATAAATCAAGGGTCGGCACACCCTGGCCCCTCAGGTCAAATCCAATCTGTCACTTGGCTTTATAAATAAAGCTTTATGGAAACACAGATATAGCCATTGGTTTACATCTTGTCTGTGACTGATTTGGGACTATACATGCAGAGTTGAAGAGTTGCAACAGAAACTCTAGGCGCCAAAAAAGCAAAAAAATAAATACTACCTGTTGCTCTACAGAAAACGCTTACCAAACCCTGCAAATAACCACCATTTGCGTTTGTTGCTATTTTAAAAGCAGATGAACACCAGCGATTCTTACCCACAAGGTGATCTCAAATGTTAAACGGAATTAAAACACAAAGTCCTCTGTCTTTTGTTAATCAGGACAAGAAAGAGAAGATTAATCAATCATACCTTCACACTTCCTTCAACAGATATTAAGAGAAACATATTTTGCTTTTTTAAACTACCATTTCCAAAATACAATTTTTTCTATGTAAATCAACAGAAAATCACATACTTGTTTTCTGGGCAGAATCTTCAGGAGTTAAAAAGGCAGAACTACTCTGAAATTCGGTTCCAGAAATTTTGGGAGGTGTGACATTATTTTGCCTGGAGGCATCCTTCGATAAGGGTGTTAGAATTTTAACCTAAAACACAGTACTTTTTACAAAGTGTTATCATTCACAACCACTCAAGGCAAGTTATCAAAACATTCCAATACGCTTCCAATATCCTTTTAAAATGTTTAAGGATTGGACATGATTCATTTGGGGAAAAGAAACAGTGAGGCCATAAGATCCCAGGGCTGGAAACACATTAGGTCATGAATCAATAAACTAACTCAAAGCTGACTCTAAGTTCTCAAAGTGTGGTCCCAGACCACAGCCTCAGCAGCACCTGAGAACTTGATGGAAATGTAAATTCTTAAGCCCTACTGACAACACACTCAATCAAAAACTGGGGACAGGACCCAGCGATCTGCATTTCTGGTGACCATTCCCATTTCTGAATTTCTGGTGACCATTCTGGTCATTCTGATGGTCACCAAAGTCTGAGAATCACTGCTCTAAACCAGAAGTCAACCAATGACAGCTCTATAGCCCAATGGGAATAAAGTTTTCTTAATGAAGTTTAATTGGAACACAGCACATCCATGCATTCGAGTACTAGACACAAGGCTGCCTGCATGCTACAATGGCAGAGGTGAACAGTTGCCGAAGAAACCATATGCCCCAAGAGACCAAAATATTTACTACCTGGCCCTCCACGCAAGCCAACGCTTGCTCTAAGTTATTCTCCTAAACTCCAGCACAGAGATGTCAGTGTCAGCTACCAATGCCTCTATAAAGTCAGCAGTGCCCTCACTGAGAATCACCACAGACTTCCTGGCAGCTGCCTATCTTAAATTTGTGGATTCTCAAAGCTTTGATGTTTTTTGGTACCTAATTTTTTTTAAGCTGTATATTGCTAAAAACTGTTGAGCCTATTTCTTTTTTAAAAGATTTTTTGATGTGGACTATTTTTTTAAGTCTTTACTGAATTTGTTACATATTGCTTCTGTTTTATGTTTCAGTTTCTTGGCTCAGAAGCATGTGGGATCCTAGCTCCTCAAGCAGGGATCAGCCCTGCACCCATTGCCCTGGAAGGCCACGTCTGAACCACTGGGCCACAGGGAAGCCCTTCTGTGGTCTGTTTCTACATGATGACTCCTTGTCTCAGGTTGAACACTCAACAAATATTTAGGTACTTGCTCTGGCTTATAGTTTGAGCTATTGCCACTCCCTGTCATTGCAGAACACAAGAGTCCCCCTGGGCAGATGGCTGAAGGTAGGCAGGGGAGGGCAGATAACAAGCTATGGCTAGAGAGCTGTGCGGTGCCAAGTCGCTTCGGTTGTGTCCGACTCTGTGCGACCCCGTGGACTGCAGCCCGCCAGGCTCCTTTGTGCATGGGATTCTCCAGGCAAGAATACTGGAGTGGGTTGCCATGTCCTTCTCCAGGGGATCTTCCTGACCCAGGGATCGAACCCAGGCAGGTTCTTTACCCCTAGCGCCAAGGCCAGATCCCATCAGAGCACTAAACACATTATACTTGTGTAAGGTGAGCAGGGTGCTGCTGATGTCCTCAGAATCCCAGCGCCGCCCACAGGAAATCCTTAAACACTTCACACTGTATTCTGTAGTGTCTGTGCTTTTGTGTGCATATATACATATATATATAAAATATATATTTATATGTAAGTGTATGTATTCTACATATATGTACACAATTATATAGACTATATATCACATACTATATACACATGATTATGTATCACATTATATACTATATAAAATATATTTCATATATACATGATTATGTTATAGTGAAAGTGAAAAGTAAAACTAGAAAATTCTTACACACTTTGCACTAATTCTGTAGTATGTTTTTGTGTGTCTGCATATATACACACACATATAAAATGTTACACATATATGATTATATGTTACATAGTGAAAATGGAAAGTGAAACAGTTTTCATTTTCACTTTTCATTTTCACTATGTGACATAATATATAATCATGTATATATGTACATGTTTTATATATGGTATATAATGTGATATATACATATAGTATGTGATGTATATTTATATACATGATATACATTATATATAAAATATAATCACACACATACTTTATTATATACACTAATTTCATTCAACAAAGGACATAAGCCAACTGCTGAGAAAGGTAATTCAGCTAAAAACATGATAAATTAAGCTTTGAATTGGTCTGGAGGACACTCATGTCCATGTTCTTAACTACTTTCCTACAAAACAAGGATAATTGAAGGGATTCAGACTTTATTCAATATTTATATAAGCCTGAAGACATTTCAACCTCTGGCAACATAAATATTTAAATAATTAAAATCTTTGTGAATAACATGTCCACAAACTGAAAACTAAGAAGAATTAAATCAAGAAGTTTATTTTAAAATACAAATTCAAAAGAACACATATTTGCAGGAAATCAGAATAGCCCAGCTTTCAAGCATACTTTGTAATAAACATCTTTCTATAAATTTTCAACCAAAAAAAAAAAAAGATCCTAAATCTCTGCCCAAGATCCATATTAAATGTGTGAAAGTCCTTGAAGTTTCTACTGAAGGTGGTTTACACACTAGTAAACCACTGGTTTGTTATTTTTCTCTTCCGGAAAGGAGTTTTTTTAAATAAAGGTAGTTCAAACCTAAACAGACCAACTTGTTTCAAACTTACAGCATTAAAGGGCACATGCAAGCACAGAAAAAACTTAACTTACTCCATCTTTCTCAAGGTCGCTGCCACTGCTAGGAGGGAATGGAGGCAAGACTAGAATGAAAGGAAACAAGAGCCCGACGGGTAAGTTTACTTATGCGAGACACAGAATACAGTCGAGAAGCAATCCCCACTTCCCACAGCTTGCTGAAATGTCTAACCCTCTAATTATTCAGCTTTGCTCCTCTCTGGCCAGCGTGAATTCTTTGCTCCAGATACGGCTTCTGAACGCTCTTCTCATGTTCCTGCTGCTGTTGTTCAGCTGCTAAGTCGTGTCCGACTCTCTGCGACCCCACGGACTGCAGCGAGCCAGGCTTCCCCGTCCTTCACCCTCTCGGGGTTTGCTCAAACGCGTGTCCGTTGAGTCGGTGATGCCACCTAACCATCTTGCCCTCTGCCACCCTCTTCTCCTTTGGGCTGCCATCCTGCCCAGCAGACCGGCCCATGTTCTTCCAGTTTTACCTAACCAGAATGCTTCCTCTTCTCCATACTTCTTCAAATCCTATTCTTTTCCCAAGGATTAGCTGAGATCCCACCCAGCCTTCCTTGAAGTTTTTCCTGAAGATTTCAGCTTATTACATCAGACTCCTCTTATCTGAACTCTTTACTTCACTTATCTGTAGTTCATATTTCACAATTATCGGTCAATTCCATATTCTTTAGTACTGTTTCACATATGAACATTTTCCCTTTCCCGTGTAACAGTAGCTGGATCACATGATCATACATCTCTTTGATACCCTTTCCCATCACATCCCGCCAAAGTAATACCTACTGATTTGTTTGAAAAGTGACTGGAAAGAAAACACATACCAAACTTACCTCTTAAGCTGCTTCTCCTGGTTCTTGTCTTTTTCCTACTAGGATACGACTTCAAGGATTTCCTTTTTCGGTTACCGGTCCAAGACAGTTCACTGCCACCACTACTTGAATCTTGATTACTCTCTGAGAAAAGGTGTTTCCTATAATCAAACTTTTACAGACACAGGTGATACATGAGAACTATTGAAAGGATGCTATAGCATTTATGTTCACTTAAACACATGACTACAAAGTTAGGCAAAAGAGAAGTAACTCCTTGTCTAAGACTGGGCTGTTTTACATAACAAAAGGGCACAGAAATACAGAGAAGGGAGAAAAAAAAGATGATTATATCCCTAGATAGCTGCTGTTGTAAAAGATAACAAAACCCTCCCTAATCATAGAGACGGTAGGTAACTCTCCAAACGCTGGTGCACCTGATTACTGTGGCAATACCAACTTCAAAATGCTAGCCCATGGGACTGAGAACCACAGCTAAAAGAAAGCCAGAAGTAGCTTTGTTTGAAATCCTTGATCTCAACTTTAGGAACAAAAATCTCATTTATTGCTCACACACAGATTTCTGTTCTAATGCACTGATGATAGACTTAAAGCACTCTGCTTCCCAAAGGAAGACCAACAGAGAGATGGAAGCGGATAATGTAGGAACAAAACATCATCACTGACTCAGAGCAAAAAATTTCTTTCCAATTCATTAACACTTCTGATTCTATCAGAGTAAATTTCAGCAGCTAGAAAGTCTTTAACACTTCTCTTTTACTTCAGTATCTTCTTTTAAATCTACTTTTAATTTGGAGGATAATTGCTTTACAATGTGGTATTGGTTTCTACCATATAACAACATGAATCAGCCTTAAGTATACAGATGTCTTTTTTGACAAAGCAAGGACAGACTTTTGGCTCAAAGCCTAATACAAGGAAAAGTATTACAATTCGATATAACTTTGCCATTCTCTGTTGTACCTACTTGTGGGCTTTACCCACTATTAGAATTAATGCTGATTTTCCACTTGAAAGTGAAATACTTCCTTTTTAAAAGACCTTAAGATAAATTTAACTGAGAATCATAAAGACGCAGAGCCAAGGCAAAGTCTGAAGATGGTATGCAAGTAACTAAAACGGGAAGGACTGCCCCCAAACAATGAAAGTGATTCCATTACCGACATCCTTGTTTCTTGCTTTCTATTATCCTCAAAAGCAGAATCTTTCCTGAAATCAAAATACATTGAATTAACGGAACTGTGGCCCCAACAGCTTCACCCTTCTTTTTTCTTCCATGTACCCTCTGTCTGTGAGCCCAGCGCAGGGAAGCACCCCATTCTGTGACAAACTTCTTGTCTTGCAATCCATTTCCATACATCTTCTGCCTGCCAACAATTTGCTATTTAAAACAAAACCTTTGTTGAGCCCATCCCCATGAGGCATATAAAGAAGAGGATGGCAGGGCGATATGAGCAAGTCAGCAGCGTTTCCTACCCGGTTCTGTCTTAGACTCAGCTGGGCGCTACAAAAGCCTTTCTGGATGATTAGTGGCGTCAAGCATCTTCTCACACACTTCTTGAACGTTTGTATATCTTCTTTGGGGAAATGTCTGTTGAAAGCCTTTCCCCTCTTTTTTTAATCAGATGATTTTTATTTTTTATTTTTTGCTATTGAATGTAGGCATTCCTTATATATTTTGGATATTAATCCCTTATCAGATAACATGGTTTGCTCTTATCTATTTGCTAGCATACAGAAAGAAATTTGATTTTTGTATACTAATCTTTTTTTAAGGTTTTTAAAATAACATTTATTTCTTAAAAGTTAACACATGCATAATAGGAAACCAAAAAACACAAGGAGCAAAAAACAAAGTGATTCATAATCACAAGTAGTTTAGCATTTGGTGTGTCCTTCTAGGTCTCTTATATCTTTCAGTTTTGTTAAATTGAGGAGTTGTTTAATGGGGACAGCATTTCAGACGGGGAAGATGGAAAATGCTCAGGAGGTGGACAGAGGTGATGACTGTACAACATGAGTGCACTTAATGCCACAGAACATACACTTACAAAGGTGAAGATGGCAAACTTTACATTATGTATATTTTATCACAATTTTTTAAAAAGTCAGCCCTATACTAAATGTTATTGTGCATGCGTGTGTAGTCTGAACAGGGACAGACTACGATAATCAAAGAGCTACTTTAAAATCCCACTTGGAGACTATAGGTAGATGGGGAACTTTAAGGAACTTTGGGAGACCAACGTTAAGTTAATGATCACCCCAGAAAGCAACTGGAAAATCATGAAGCAAAGCAGGCCTGTTTAACAATGAAACTAACAACAAAAATGCACAAGTCAGTGATGTATGCGTTCTGCCGGTTGAGGTCACTAGGCTAATGATCCCTAGGACATGCTCCCCTGCACACATTAAAAACAAAAATAGAGGGGAAAGGTGACATTCCAAAGTGGAAAACCCTCATCACACTGATTGCTGGTGTTCAGTCACCAAGTTGTGCCCAACTCTTTGCGACCCCGTGGACTGTAGCTGCCAGGCTCCTCTGTCCATGGAATTCTCCAGGTGAGAATACTAAAGTGGGTTGTCATCTCCTCCAGGAGGATCTTCCCGATCCAGGGATCGAACCCATGTCTCCTGCATTGGCAGGTAGATTCTTTACTGACTGAGTCACCTGGGAAACCCCACTATACTGATACCTGACATGATTTACCATAGTCTAGCATGTGTAACGCCCACTCCAGTGTTCTTGCCTGGAGAATCCCAGGGACGGGGGAGCCTGGTGGGCTGCCGTCTAAGGGGTCGCACAGAGTCGGACACGACTGAAGCGACTTAGCAGCAGCAGCAGCATATGGAACCTCTCTTTCGCTGATCTGAACAGTGCCATGATGGTCCCAGTTTGACCATGCAGGGACAAGAAAATTCCCCAGCCTGACATGGGAGAGGAGCCGATGATGGAAGCTTAACTCAAGGATGAGGAAGACGGTGGCTTTCTCCCCGCTGTTCCTTTGACTATAAAAACGTAACCTATGAAGCACTCAAAGCCCTCTCATCTGCCTGCAACTCGCACCTTTTTAGCAAGAGCATGCTCAGCCATTACCAACTCTTTGGGACCCCAGACTGTAGCCCTCTATCCATAGAATTTTCCAGGCAAGAACTAATAAGCTCTTCCCTTACCTGCCACTCTCTTCTCATTGAGTTCTTTATGCATCGAGACAGAGAAACCTGTGCTCTTCTGAGCCCTCAATTGTGTTCTGCGGTTTCAGTCTGAATGTAAAAGCAGTCGTACGTGCTGTTTTATTTATTCCAACACGAAAGAGCTAAAAAGCTCCGAGCAGTACCCAAGATTTCTTTGCCGTAAAGCCATCTGAATGTCCCTTTTAATTGAGGTACTCATTTGTAGACAGAGAAACAGAGACCCGGAGATGAACAGATTGCTCCAGTCTGGAATCCTTAGCTCAGAGCCTGCAGTGGTTTTGCTAGATGTTCTCAGGGAATGAGTACCCTCCGGAAGACCAAGACCTACCCTCTGCTCTACATGGCCATATTCCGCAGGACAACATGCGAGCAGCCCCTTCCCAAAGACGAATCTAGACTTCTCAGAGCAGCAGCAACAATGTCCCACGCTTCCCAGAAGGAGAAGAAGGATTCTCAGATTCGAGCAGGGCTGGGGAGTTCTCACTGCTGAATGGAGGATCAGACAGGCGCAGAGAAGGGCAGCAGGTTTCCGGGAGGATCAGAGCCCCAGAGGAAGGCTGCAGGGTTGCCTGAGCGCGGCATACTTCCAAACCAGGTGGCACAGGCCCTCCAGCTCCCACTCCTGCTGGGGCGGGCGTGAGAGGTAGGAGCGAAGCCGGAGGAAACCTGGACTGCTCCAAGGATCTGAAAGGACGAAACACTGGATGCCTGGACAAGAAAGTGTGACGAGAAGGAAGCAGAGTGGGGGGGTAGGTCTCTACTCTCTTCTCATTGAAAGAGACCTTTGACCACGAAATGGCTAGCTACAGGGATGATACACAAACGCTCCTTCTTAGTTCCTGGACAGCCTGACACATGTAGGCTCTACTCCTGGCTCCTAAGTCTCATGTTTTAAGGTCAGGAAGGAACAGATTTCACAGTGTGACAAAGAGTACTTTAAACTAACATTATTAAAGGAGAAATAGACTTGTTCATTGGTAAAGCGTCCGCCTGCAATGTAAGAGACACCGGTTCCATCCCTGGGTCGGGACGATCCCCTGGAGCAGGAAACAGCAACCCACAAACAAGTATTCATGCCTGGAAAATTCCAGAGGAGCCTGACAGGCTACAACCCATGGGGTCGCAAAGAGTCGGACACGACTGAGACAAATGCAGGTCCTAGAGCTGCATGTGTAATTTACAATTTGGAATTTACATATGTAAATTACATATGCAATTTACAATTACATATACATTGTAAACCCTTAAAGCCCCCAAATAATAAATGCTGACACAGATACACAACACAGAAAGATATCTAATAATTCAAAGAAGAAGAATGGTGTTTGGGAGGTGGAGCCATAACAATAAATAAAAATTAATGAAGTAAATAAAGGAAATTATCACTCACTGAGGACCCTTTGTGGGACTGTGTGGTTCTGGTAGAAAAATGAAGAAACAGCCCACATCAGTACTAGATCTGTTCATTCATTCCTTAGTTTGTCCATCAGTGAAAATATATTACTGAACCTACTGATGAGAAAGCCTAACAACCAGAACCCTCAGAGACTGTTGGTGGTAATGTAGAATGCTCTAAAGACACTGGAAAACATCTTGGCAGTGTTTTAAAAAGTTAAATATACACCAATTATGATCCAGCTATTCCACTCCTATATATTCACCCAAGAGAAAAGAAAACATAAATCTCCATACAGAGGAGTTTCCCAGGTGGCTCAGAGGTAAAGAATCTGCTTGCCGTGCAGGAGACCAGAGTTCAATTCCTGGGTCAGGAAGATCCCCTGGAGAAGGGAATGAAAAGCCACTCCAGTACTCTTGCCTGGAGAATCCCACGGACAGAGGAGGCTGGCGGGCTACAGTCCATGGAGCTGCAAAGAGCCAGACATGACTTAGCAGCTAAGCCACCTGCACCTCCACAGAGAGACTTATACATGAAGCCCAAGGGCTTTACTTGTAACAACAAGAAAACTGGAAACTCAAATGTGCATCAACAGGAGAATGGACAGACGAGTTGTGGTATATCCATACACTGGATCCACTATTCTCCATACTTTCCATATTCTCTTCAATACTATTGAACTGCTGATACAACACGAAGAATCTCAAAATACTGGGCTGGCCAAAAAGTTTGTTCAGATTTTTCTATAAGCAATGAAAAAACTGAACAAACTTCTTGGCCAATCCCAATAATTACAATGAATGAAAGACGCAAGGGGGAAAAGAAAAGAGTGCCTCCAGTCTGATTTCATTTAAGTAAGATTTTTAAAACTACCAACTCATCTATAGTGACAAAGCAGATCAGTGATTGCCAAGGGTAGGGGTGGGCATGGAGAAAGTGGGAGAGATTTCCAAGGGGCAGGAAGAAATTCTTGGAGATGATGGATATGGTCCTTATCTTGATTGTGGTGATGTCTCCCGGGTGTAGACAAATGTCAAAACTCAAATTGTACACTTTACATAGATACATGTTATTTCAATTATATCTCAACAAAGCTGTAAAAAAAAAATCACATGTATGACCCATTCTTCAGAGGCCTCCATGGAAAAGTGGCAAATAAATTAGTGCCAAGTGATACACATTTTCTGTCAAGGAGTATCCAGTGTTCTGCTAGGGAAAACTACATCACCAAAGATAATATTGGGGCTACAGTTTCCTCCCCCAGTGGACCACATTTTGTCAGAACTCTCCAGCATGACCCATCTGTCTTGGGGGGTCCTGTACGGATGGCTCATAGCTTCATTGAGTTATGCAGGCCCCATGGCCACGACAAGGCTGTGATCCATGAAAGGGGTAGAGACCCGTAGGACAAGAGAACACTGCAGCCCTGCTGAAGTTATTCACAGAAAACCGCACACAATGCTCTCTCCTTGTGTGGAGCATGGCCAGATACAGGAAAGGGGAAAACCCAGACAATCAAATTGCAATTAACGAGTCACATTAACAGCAGTCTACATGGTTTATGACTTCTGAAAATCACTTACCTAGATGCATCATTTAATGAAGGAAACTGAATTGTTGCTGATGATTCTTGTAAATCTACAGAATACTCACGTTCTGAAGTAACTTCCAAGCATAAAAATAGAAAACAAAAATTGTTAAGCATCTGAAGTATACATTGAAATATACCATTCAAGTTGTATGACAGAAAAAAAAAATCTGACCTTTTTGTGTATCATCCAGTTTTGATTTTTCAGGTGAATCATCAGCTATATTTGTTTGCTGCAGGAAAATGCATATATAAACGTCTGCTTAATTAGGGTGCCTTTGAGACTTTTGGGACTCATTCTACACCTCCAAAGAAAAGCATTTGAATACTTAGATATCAGGCTCTTTCTTCATTAAATTTGTCTCCAAGTGACTATTGGTTATTAAAAAAATAAAAGAAAAGATACCCACCCACAGGAGAAGGTTTACCACATCAAAGATAATCAAGAGTGTCTCACAGTTACTAAGGGAAACATCAAAGGAAGACTTACAAAAATGTCAACAGCATCATAACTGTTGAGATGTTCACGTTTCCCAAAAGACACTCTATCTGTAGAAATATCTTCGGTGTATATTTGTTTAAAAAATATGACACTATCATCACACTTCTCTATAATGTGTCCATGTGATCAAACATAAGAAAATGGACTGAACACCAATGCATGCCAAGCCTTGTGTTAGGAGCTTTATGTGTGTTGGGTTTTTGGTCCTAAGAGGACCACACTATAAACCAGCTATTGTTTGTTTTCTCTAGTCACTTAAGTCATGTCCAGCTCTTTACGACCCCATGGACTACAGCCTGCCGGGCTCCTCTGTCCATAGGATTCTCCAGGCAAGAATACCGGAGTGGGTTGCCATGTCCTTCTTCCTGGGATCTTCCAGATCCAATGACTGAACCTGCGTCTCCTGCATTGGCAGGTGGATTCTTTATCACTGAGCCTCCAGGGAAGCCCAAAGCAGCTTTGTTCTCTAGATGAGAAGCCTCAGCCCCAGTGATGTTACATCATTTCTCCAAGTTCCCACAGTCAGTAACTAAGAGCCAGGTCTGATTCCAGAAATGATGCTGCTTCTCACAAGCTCAGTCTCCAAATCCCAAATGAGGAAATGAGGCAAAGCCAGCCCAGTCACACATTCCGTGGGAGAGCCAAGTTGAGGGAAGGCAAGGAAAAATAAGTGCAGCTGGTGAACCTAATTGAAAGGAGGGGATAGTCAAGAGAAGAGAGCGATGGCTGGCCGGGAGAAACTGGACAACAAGCCGAGAGAGCCGGCTTCCACCTGCCAGCGCCCTGGAGGACACGGTTCAGAATCCGGCCCAGGTCCCTGTACTTACAGCAGGCTCAGACTGGTTGTTTAAGGGGACAGTTATCAGGTGGTGGTCGTCTTCAGCCCTGGTTACCTCTGCCGGCTCCGTGGAGTCCTTTGCTTCGTCTATAGGCATGAAGAAAAGAGCAATAAAAAAAAAAATGGTAACAATAACCATACAAAATGCTGCATACGCTCTGCAAATGCTGGTCATGGGAGCCACACTGCTGGTACAGCGCCATCTTCTGGTGAGAACTGGTAATTAGGGCCTGCCTCAAACATACCAAAAATCTAGAGGCACCTTGGCCTTTGGGTCTAACTCATAAGAAATATTTTACCAGTGCAGGGCCAGCTTTGTGGGCAGACAGGCCCCTACACGCCCCTAGCACTTGCCTCCAGCCACCCCACCATTATTTCTCCTTTGTCATTTCCAACTGACCCCCAGAGAGACTGTATCAGGTGGACAAAATAATTCAAGGCTTAATTTCCAACTTTTTTCTCCAAAGCAGTAGCACATTAATTACTCTTGTATGACCACAGGTTTTCAGTAACCTCTTTCAAATGACATTTTATCATTGCTTCTACAGGGAATCCAGGTAAGAAATTTTGTTATTTCCCAATATACCTGTCTCTATTTTGTGGCTGCTAGGAATCTCAGGGTCTTCTTTCTCTAATTCACCAAAAACGGCTGAGATTTTTGTCTGGTCAGGCATCACCTGAAATGCACACCAAAACCACATGGTTTTTAAAAGCAGTAATTCTTTTCTAAATTTAACATTAACATACATAGAGAGAAATAGCAATATGATAATAGGAATGGGGGCTTAAATGGGGGCTTCCCAGGTGGAGGTAGGGGTAAAGAATCCACCCGCCAAGGCAGGAGATGCAAGAGACGTGGGTTCCATCCGTGGGTCAGGAAGATCCCCTGGAGAAGGGAATGGCTACCCACTCCAGTACTCTTGCCTGGAAAATTCATGGGCAGAGCTGCCTGGAGGGCTACACAGGGTACATGCGGCTGCAAAGAGTCGGATGCGACTGAGGGACTGAACACACACAAGGGACTTTAATACCCCACTCACATCAATGGACACATCATTTAGATGAAAGATTAATGTGAAGACATCAGCCTTAAATTAATGTTAGATCAGATGGACTTGACATACACATAACGTTCTACCCAAAAGCAACAGAATACACATTCTTTCAACACACTAGAATCCAGGAAACACTCATATTTAGGCCACAAAACAAGTCTTAATAAACTTAAGACTGAAATCAGAGTAAGCATCCTTACCGACCACAATGATATGAAACCAGAAATCAATTACAAGAGGAAAACTGGGAAATTCATAAATATGTGGTGACTAAATGACACACTTCTGAAAAACCAATGGGTCAATGAAGAAAGCAAAGGAGAGTTTAAAAATACATTTTGGCAAATGAAAATGGAAATAAAACATACCAAATTTATGAGATGCAGCAAAAGCAGTTCTAAGAGGGAAGTTATAGTGATAAATGCCCACATCAAAAAATAAAGAAGAAAGATCTCAAATAAACAACATATCTTTACACTCGAAGGAACGAGAAAATGAGAAAAATAAATGAACCCAGTTAGTAGAACGAAGAAAAAAGAATGGAAATGAACAAAGTAGAGGCAAAAAAACCCAGAAAAGATCAATGAAACTAAGAGTGATTTCTTTGAAAATATAAACAAAATTGACAAATATTTCTCTGGAATCACATATGTATTTTTATACAGAATGTTATACCGCCATTAAAAAGAAGCAAATTTGCCATTTGCAACAATATGGATGGACTGTGAGGGCCTTATGCAAACTGAGGTAAGTCAGAGAAAGGCAAATTCCGTATGACCTTACTTCTATGTGGGATCTTAAAAATGACAACAACAAAAATAAGCTCACAGATACAAACAGCAGATTGGTGATTCCAGAGGAGGGGGTTGAGGGTAGGTGAAATGAGTGAAGGGGGTCGAAGGATACAAATTTCCTGTTTTAAAATGAGTATGTCAAGGGAATTTAACGTACAGCATCGTGATTATAGTTAATACTATACTGCATATTTGAAGTTGCTAAGAGAGTAAAAGCTTTCACAAGGAAAAAAAACTTCTAATAATGGTGATGGCTGTCAACTAGTCTCATTATGGCAATTATTTCACAATATATACAAAATGGGATCATTATGATTTATACCTGAAACAAATAATGTTTTATGTCAATTATACTTCAATTTATAAAACCCCAATATGGAAATGAAACAAAATATATTCAAATAGTAAAGAAGAATTAAATCTGTCACCTGTTTGTCTTCTCCTAAAGCTTTAATGGAAGCTTGTGATATGTTGAATTGCAGTTCAAAATGGATTTCTATTTTCATCACTTCTTTGTTTCGGATATTAATTGGCTTCTTCAGGTAAATTTTGAGCATCTTCATCTCAGTTTCTAGCAAAAAATAAAGTCCATGTAGATCGACAAACTGAAAAGGGTTGTGTTTTTAAATTTTATAATTTTAAATGACAACTACTGTCCAGATTTTTCTGCAATGAGAAGCTGAAAAAATATTATTTAAATAAAGTTACTCTGAAATTATTTTTATCAAAAGCACGTGTTTTTATATACACACATTATGTTTAAGTAGTTAATCTTGCAGAAAAGAAGTAATTTAGCAGCATAGCAGTTGAGATAGGTCTTCTAAAATTCAATCCATTTTTTTACAGAACATTTGTGAATACAAAGCTGTCATCTCTGACAGGTGATATATCTCAATATATTAAGGACAACCTTCATTCTTTCACAACCACCCATTTCTACAATTCAAAATAAAAATCCACTGTTTCCAATACACAAACTGAAATAATCCACACTCATCTCAACAGACTCCACTTAAGGAGAAATGGAAACATCCTCGGAGAGGCCTGCCTCTCAGGCAATAGTGTCCTTGAGGGTCTCCAACCAAGACACCAGCCCTTTACTGACAAATAGTGGTGGGTTTTAATAGATGAACTAGCTCAGACCACAGTTCATAGCGAGTCCAAGCATAAGCCGCGGTGAGTACAAGCTGCGTTGGAAGCAGCAGGAACAAAAATCCATGAGAGAGCCGGCAAAGCTCTTTCACAAACTGCTGAGAATGGAAAAAGGAAAAAAAAAAAAACAAAAACACACACCTGAGTCCAGATCTGTGGCCCCTGATACTCGAAATACGGCTAGTACAACACGAGATGCGTTATAAGCATAAAACCAGAGGTTATAGACTAGTACCAAAAAGAGACGGTAAAGTATCTCATTAATTGTTCACATTGAGTACATGTTAAACTGTGAATATTTTGGACATACTGAGTGAAATACACAGTAAAATCAGTCCACTTGAAAAAAAAAACTTTAATGAGGCTACTAGAAAAATTTTAATTAAATATATGGTTCAGATCATATTTATATAAGATAGAGCTACCCTCTAGTGAAATTCAACAATCCCGCAAAGGCTGATCTTACTGGACATTCAGTCTCTGCAGGGTAAGTCTCAAACTCTGCAGCAAAACCAATTTTAAACAGTGTCTGAAAAAGTAAATAGCTAACTGTGGTGTTGGAGAAGACTCTTGAAAGTCCCTTGAACTGCAAGGCCATCAAACCAGTCCATCCTAAAGGAAATCAGTCCTGAGTATTCATCAGTAGGACTGATGCTGAAGCTCCAATACTTTGGCCACCTGATGCGAAGAGCTGACTCACTGGAAAAGACCCTGATGTTGGGAAAGACTGAAGGCAGAAGGGGATGGCAGATGATGAGATGGTTGGATGGCATCACCGACTCAATGGATATGAGTTTTAGCAAGCTCTGGGAGCTGGTGATAGACAAGGAAGCCTGGCATGCCGCAGTCCATGGGGTCACAGAGTCGGACACAACTGAGCGACTGAACTGAACTGGGCTGTGGGGCTAAATGCAAAGAAACAAGGGTGAGAAAAAATAGCCCGAGAGCTACACCAAACCCTCAACAGGCTCCTAAAGCACTGCCAACCCCTTAGCAGGAAGGGTTGTGCACACAAAAGGCGAGTCTTGTTCATTAAGTTTGCTATACAAGCCTCAGCTTCCTCGACTATAAAACTACCAAGTCACACCTACCTCCTCCAGCTCCTATGAGGCACTTTATGAATCTTAGAGTCTCCCCAAAAGGTGATATATTTATGAAGTATAGGATATTAACTTGGCAAGTGGGTTACTGAAAACCACCTCAGCAGCAAAGTTCAGGGTTCAGAAACTTACAATATGTAAAGTAATATTAGGATCTGACCACAGTCAGATCCATGGAAGTCTCTACAAAATATTGACTTCAGAGTAAACACCAATGATATGTTACATATCTTAAATAGTAGCAGGTAATGACTAGATAGCTTCCCTGGTAGCTCAGATAGTAAAGAATCTTCCTGCAATGCGGGAGACCTGGGCTGGATCCCTGGGTTGGGAAGATCCCCTGGAGGAGGGCATGGTAACCCATTTCAGTATTCTTGCCTGGAGAAACCCATGGACAGAAGAGCCTGGCAGGCTACAGTCCATGGGATTGCAAAGAGTTATTCTTAATTTATACTTATTTTTAATTTACATTATTAATGAGATGTCTATAAACCCCCTTCCTAGAGAGAGGAGGCACTTCCAGCTCAGCGTATACTGTCTTTCCAATTCTGTGACTACAGAAACACTGGCTTCTGCTCCTTCCCATCTATGTCACCATAAAATATATACATTTGATCTTGGCCTCGGTTCCTGACACAGAGCTCCTAAAATCCATTTTAAGCAACGGGGTGCTAGAAGCATCTTTTGCTCTCATATTTGGTGTTTGACCTTGGTTCCTGACACCAGAGCGTCTAACACCCTTGGCATCTCCTGAGTGATGAGTGTGTTTTCTAAGTTCATGAGGTGACTGTGGGCTGGAGAAGCCTATACAACTTCAGGATGCAGACTGGTCCCCAGAAAGACCAAGGCATGGTTAGAGGGTTGGAACTTCTATCTCTCCAACCTCCAGGGAGGAGAGAAAAGGCCAGAGGTGGAGTTAATATTGGATCACGCCTACCTGATAAAGCTTCCATAAAAATCCCTGAACTATGGGGTTCACAGAGCTGTTGGGCTGATGAACACAAACATTCCAGGAGGCTGACGCAGCCCAACTCCTCAGAAAGAGAAGCCCCTGCACTGTGGACCCTCTGGATCCTTTATTATGTACCAGTGAAGCTGCTCAGTCATGTCCGACTCTTTGCGACCCCATGGACTATAGCCTACCAGGCTCCTCCATCCATGGGATTTTCCAGGCAAGAGTACTGGAGTGGGTTGCCATTTCCTTCTCCAGGGGATCTTCCCGACCCAGGGATTGAGCCCAGATCTCCCGCATTACAGGCAGTCGCTTTATCATCCCCTACAATAAGCTGATAAATGTAAACAAACATGTTTCCCTGAGTTCTGTGAACCATTATAGCAAATTATGAAACCCCAGGAGGAGCTTGTGGGAACCTCTGAGTGGTACTGGTTGGTCAGACAGGTGTCAACCTGTAATTGACTTGCAATTAGCATCTGAATGATGGGCGGTCTTCACCATCCTTTCCTTCTCCCAGAGCTACATGGTGAAAGGCTCTCCTCTACTGTCTCTTCCTTTACTGCCGCCTCATGCCCTAATTTCCCTCTTTTTCTAATAACATTTAACAGAAGAAATTACATAATGCAAGTGATTCTTGTTCATAGAAACTCAAATTGTGTTTATGAAACACAACTATTCTATTTACAAACCTATTTGTAAATTGCCTATATTGTGTAGTTCTTTGCATCTTCCAGGTTATTACATCTTACCAATTATCTCATTAATGTGGCCTTTAATCCACATTTTATTAATGTATTTTTATGAGGGTCACCGTTTCACCTTTTCAAAAATCATCCTTTAACAAAACACTGAAGTTAACTTATGTACCCAGGAAAGTCCAGCAAGGAACACTCGGGGCTGAGGAAAGACTGGCTTACCCTCAGGAGCCCCTTGGGAGAACCTCCAGTGAGAGTTCAAAGCTAGAAGGATGGATCTGTTCTTTCCAGGGCTTATAAGGTAAGAATCATGTTATATATTCTGCTTCACTTTTCACCCTGGCTTTCAGTAAGCTAAGCACCAAATCTGAATCTCCACGGAGGCCAAGTTCAGTTCAGCCTTCATGATAGACTCTGTCATGCTTGTCTGTGGTTTCAATTTTCCATTTCTCTTATTTTGGTATAAATAGGCAAGCTGCCCTAGATTCTTTGTGAAGTAAGCATAGAATTCATATAATTGCATAGTGTTTTGTTAACTCCTTAGTAAACCCAGTTACTTCAATGATTATGTGTATTAAGTTATTTTCAAAACATCTTTGTATTTTTTAATAGACCCAATTCAGGGATCCTGGTTAAGTGTGATTATATCTGAAATGCTGAACTAGACCAGCACCTAACTTTATTGACCCAGAAAAGGCTCTCTCCCCAATTCCATGCCCCTCAATTCTACCTACTGAGAAGAGGCGAGCGATGGAGATTTAAGAAGAGGGAGGCAAAGGGCTGATATTTACCTACGCGTTGTACATACCCACGTAACTCATAAATTGTTAGTGTAAATAAGTGGGGAACAGAAGGCAGGTACTATAACCACTTCTTAAAATTGTGATACAAAATGTAACACTTACCTTGTCAATCTTTCTTAAGTGTAGAGTTCAGTGGTATTAAGTATATTCACATAGGTGTGGAAAAGATCTCCAGACAGAACTTTTTCACCTTACTAATCTGAAACTCTGTACCCACTGAACAGCTCTCCATTCCCCCTCCCCACAGCCCCTGGTAAGCACCATTCTGCTTTCTGTCTCTCTCGACTTGACTTGACTTTAGATACTCCATTTTAGTGGAATCACACAGTATTTGTCTTTTTGTGACTAGTGTTTACTACTTAGCATGACATCCTCAGGGATCATCTATGTTGTGGCATGTGCCAGAATTTCCTTTTTTTAAAGGTAAATAACAGTCCACTGTATGTACAGATTACATCTACTTTATCCATCCATCGGTAGATGAACACGTGGGTGTCTTCCCTCTCTCGGCTATTGTGAATCAGGCGGCCATGAACATTGGCACGCAAATCTATTCAAGCCCAACTTTCAATTCTTCTGGATATAAATCCAGAAGTGGAACTGCTGGATCCCATGGTGACTCTATTTTCAGTTTGTTCATGAACTATAGCCATTTTTTTTTACAGTGAGAAACTCAGGCAAGTCACCGAACCCCAACATTACAGACTGAAGTCACCAGTCCTTCCCCCGAGCGCAGCCTGGCTTCCACCACACTCACCAGCGCCCTCTACCTCAGGGCAAGCAAAGTTCGCCCTGGATTCACTAACCATACACAGCAACTGTAAACAGAAATAACACTCGGCAGTAAAACATGGAGTAGTTTAGAACGAACATCTTACCCAGTATGCTGAAATTCATCACTGCTTCCTTCAAAAGTCTTACTGAGTCCCACAGATCACTCTTGGGGGAAAAAAATAAGTGAAATTCATGAGCACTAACACACACTTGGATATCAACATTCTCTAAGCACTGAGGTCTAAACAGGAATCAAACATGATTACCTCAGGATTGTTTATATAAAAAGTTACACTCTGACTCCCTAGGTTGAAATCAATCCAAAATTTCTCTAATTTTTCATCTGCAGGTTTTCGCATCTGTAAGATATAACTTCAGTGTTAATACATGAAAGGTTCAAATGAAAATTCCACTAAAAACAAAACTTCTTTCCCTAGAACCACCCTACTTTAAGATTACAGGGTCTCCTATTGTCTCTCACTTCTGCAAAACAGGAAGAAGGTTTCCATTGTAATAGCTCACCTATTTCTGGAAAAACTCTATATACTTATAAAAACTTATATAAACTTATAAAAACTCTATACTTAGCAATAGATGTTTAAATGTGTCAGATAACTATCCACACTGTTTTTTTCTAGTGCAAATCACAGAGGGAACAGTTCTTTGTGAAAGCAGTAACAATCCACATGGCATATGGATAGAAACTTCTAGCAAGGAGGTACTGTGATCAAATAAAAATGTTGATTGGCTGTCTAACTTGCCACGTGTTAGAAGAAGGCTAAGACCTGAAGATTTCCCATTATCCTCATTTTCATTGATTACAGTCCGTCCTCCATATTCATGGGTTCATTCAAACAAATGTGGATTGAGTCAGAAAGTTCTAAAAAGCAAACCTTGATTTTTGCCACACATTGGCAATTATTTACATAACATACTGTATTAATATTTACAACTATTTGCATAGCATTTGCATGGTAAGTAATCTAGAGATGATTTAATATATGTGGGAGAGTTTGTGTTCATTGTATGCAAATACTAAGCTATTTTAGATAAGGGACTTGGGTATCCGCAGACTTTGGCATCCACAAGGGGTCCTGGGCCTGGCCCCCGGTAGGTACCAAGAAATGACTGTATTACAAAATAAATACATGCTCTTAAAGAAAGGAGGAAGGAAGAAAGAAAGATAGATTAAAACAGCATGGTACTTATAGAAAGAGTAAATGTCTCCTTCTTTGTCCCCCAACTTCACAGAGGTCCCTTTTCATGGGAACCATTAACAATGCCTTTGTTTCTTCCCAGATACATCAGACACACTCGACAAGCATATATAAAGTTTCTATTCCTCAGCAAGTGGGACAAACACTAGACTTACTCTTCTCCCACTTGCTTCTCCAATAAACAGTATTTCTTGGTCACCATTCCATCATGCATGTCCCCTTTTTATTAATAACAGCTACAGAGTTGAGCAAAGGTGTTAACACATGTCTGTGTCATGGAAAGCCAGTGTACAGACCCCTACTGAAACTGATGGAAATTTAGAAGTCCTAGAAAGAAGCAAGCAAGCAGGGATTGGAGTCCTCGGACAACCAGAATGAAAAACAGATAGACCTGAGACACAGGAATCAAGCTATCAAAATCAGTTTGAGAGAGAAAGAATATATCATGTAGTCATGATCTAACAGTTCAGCTCACAGAGGCCAAGAAGCCAGCGCTAGACCCAAAACAAAGAAAGAGTTAACGAGGACATTCAAGAGACGTGATCCAGGAAACCTCAGCCCAGTCCAGGTTCAGAGACCTTAGAAAAGTTTACCCGAAAAAAACCTGAGATGGTACAGGTTGGCGCACTTTTACAGGAAGGATCTTGTTCCTCTAGAAGCCAAAGAAGAGGGTGAAAAGAGACTACACAATTTTGGACTATGAAGAACAAGGTAGAATGAGCTAGAGAAAGGAGAGTGACCCCAGTTGCTGGGGACAGAGTGGGAGGCACCAACTGGAAGGATATAAGCAAGGGACCTGCCCTTTCCCTCCAATCCAGGAGTGAACAATGCTGCCCATCAACAGGATAGAGTAATGCAAGGTTCCTGTAACTGACCTCATGAACAAGGTGTACAAACTCAAAAATTCATTGATCAAGTAGTAACAGTAGAGATCTTACATAGTAAGCTTCAGAGTTGAGCCCTCTAGGAAGAAAGATTCCTTTAAAAAAACCCAAAAACACCCTTCTATGTAGCAAAAGCAGTTTGGCCTGATGTACATCTACCTATGGATCTCAGTATATAGCACCCAACAGCCCCAAAGACAGACATACCTCATGCTCACCAGCAAAAGCAGCAATGCATGGAAATGAATAGACCCTGCAAAACATCTCACAATTAAAAAGTAAAATAAAATATGGATGGACCCCCCACACAAGCTACAGACATTCTATACACAAGTATGGATAACTAGGTGTGCTGTTAACTCCCTTGGTACAAAGTATGGAAGAGGCTCTCAAAGCTGCAAATGGAGATCTGTTTCCATGGACAGAATTCAAATCCCACCCGGCAGGTTACAAGCCAAGTTTTCAGTCCTGTATACACCACAACCCAGCTGCCTGGCAAGAGTCCTAATGAAAGGAGTGAATTTAGCCAACATTTTCTCAAAGACTTAACTGTCCATAATACGTCTTTCTCTAGTTATCCTCAGACCTACAGGAAATCATTCTTCATAAAATCTCTCTGGAGGATATAATGTTACAACTGCTCTAAATCACAAATAAATATGTTACAGACTGAATGAAACCATTTTACACACACACTAATGAATCGCTAGGCACAATGAGGCTTCGCTTCTTAGCATTCTACGCAGTGGATAACCCAGTGATGCCCATTAAATTCTGTATTCTATATTCTCCCCTAAAATAAAACAGACTCTAGATGTTCTAAAAATAATCAGACATTCAGTGATTTCTCTGGTAATACGGGGATAAGAATCTGCCTGCTAATACAGGAGACACAGGTTCGATCCCTAGCCCGGGGAAGATCCTACATGCCTCGGAACAGTTACGCCCGTGAGCCACAACTACCGAAACCCACGCACCCCACAGCCTGCGCTCTGCAACAAGAGACATCACCCCAAGAGAAATTCGTGCTCCACCATGGAGAGAAGCCCCCGCCTGCCGCAACTATAGAGAAAGCCCGCGTGCAGAGACAAAGACCCAGCACAACCAAAAACCAAATAAATGTTTAAAAAGACACTCGGAATAGAACTAGTCAATAAAGTAAAGCTCAGCGAAAACATCTTACCTTCTTTGGTCACCAAGTCTGTCATTTAGGTGATTGACAAACCGTCTACAATCCTTCAAAGTAAATAATGCAAACTTTTTGTTAAACAAACCAAGATATTCAATTTAAATACTACCCTTTGCAACATAACAGAGACCAGTGTTTGTGTCTACATTTTCAGGATCCAGTGACATCAAGACTCCATAGGGACTTATTATTAACCATGATAACTGTAACAATGCTTTGTGTCAGAAAGAGGAGGCTCCAGGCTCAAGTTCTGAACCCCCAGCTGAGGAATACTTTATGTGCAATTATGTTTCCCTGGGTTAAAAGAGTGAACAAGAGGAACACCTCTTACTGATGACCTAGACTATAATATTTGACTAACCCTTGGCATCCATCTCCCCAGCGCAAGCCAACCACAAACCCATAAAATTTATCAACTGGGGGTTTATCCTGGTGGATTTATCCACTGCCAGTTTTCCTTATCAGCAGTTCTCTCTCCTGCTCCTTCCTGGAATCTCTCTCCTGCTATAGGTTCTAAGAATAAAGAATACGTCTAGAGTTCTCCTGATCAAAGACCATTAGGGAAGCACACTTGTTACCCCCCAAATTCTAAAACTAGAGAAGTACTGATCCAGGTTTTTTCCCCTCTTGCTGGCAGGGGATGTCTGTTGTGGTAAACAGTTCTCACGCTCCATGTCCACATTCAGCACTAAAGGGACACGGATGTGAGCCTTCCTCTAAAAGCAATTCCACTAAGAAACTGCCGGCTCTGACGGAAAATGATTTGAGAAACAAGGTAATTACTTTTGTTTTGCAAAACTGAAAGTGAAAAGTGAAAATGAAGTTGCTCAGTCGTGTCCGACTCTTTGTGACTCCATGGATTATACAGGGCGTGGAATTCTCCAGGCCAGAATATTAGAGTGGGTAACCTATTCATTCTCCTGTAGATCTTCCTGACCCAGGAATCGAACCGGGGTCTCCTGCATTGCAAGCGGATTCTTTACCAACTGAGCTACCAGGGAAGCAGGTTGCATGAAAGACACCAAAAATTATTGGCTTCCCTTGTGGCTCAGCTGGTCAAGAATCCGCCTGCAATGTGGGAGACCTGGGTTCAAACTATGGGTTGGGAAGATGCCCTGGAGAAGGCAAAGGCTACCCACTCCAGTATCCTGGCCTGGAGAATTCCATGGACTGTATAGACCACGGGGTCACAGAGTCAGACACGACTGAGCGGCTTCACTTCACTTCAAACTGCGGAGGCTGGAGAGCTCACGTCATAACCACCCCATAATACCCCTCTGCCACCAGAGCCCCCAGGCCAGCCTCAGCCTGCAACATCACCCCAGCTGCTCTCTGCCAGGCACACTCTTTTCTTCTCCGACTCTCCCTACCCTTCCAGGTTTGTTTGGAAAGTCACGTCCCGCTCCATGACGTGGTCTCTGACTGGATCCATCAAATTCACACAGTTCTGTCTCCAGGCTGGGTTTCCTGTAAAAATGTCCGAACTCTAGGCTGGTATTTGGCCCACACATACTCTATTTTTATTGTCCTCAAGTTATTTTCACAAAAGTGGGAAACAGGAAGCTTCAAAATGGCAACATAATCACACTCAAGGAAAAAAACCCTCCCCTAAGCCCAACATACATGAAGGCTCTGAGAAGATGCTTCATGAGTATTGATTACATGGAATTTTCATGATCATGGATCTCACCGTCTCAAATTCTCGGTCGTTAATTTCTTTGAAAGCCTTAGCAATGGTGTCATCTTCAAACCACTGAGGGACAAAGTCCTCCCTGGATTTTCTCATCGTCAGTCTACACAACGCTTCACAGAGAGCCACCTGCTGGTCATAATCTAGAGATTAAAAACATGGCAGACAGGGATAATTCTGGGCACGAAGCAAAGAAGAAACGAGTTCCACAGATCAGCATTTGCTCTAAGAAGTTCCAGCTCAGAAGACTAGCCTGTGGCTTCTAGTTTGAAGTAGCAAGCTATATCCTGGAGCACTTGTAATCATTTAAAGTGTGAACGTGTGAGTCGCTCAGTCGTGTCTGACCCTTTGTGACCCCATGGACTGCGGCCCGCCAGGCTCCTGTCTGTGCGATTCTCCACGCAAGAATACAAGAGTGGGTTGCCATGCCCTTCTCTGGAGGATCTTCCCGACCTAGGGGTCAAACCCAGGTCTCCTGCACTGCGGGCAGATTCTTTACAATCTGAGCCACCAGGGAAGTCCCAATAATCACTTACATTCATCTATAAGAAATATTAGGAGAAAAATCCAAACAACAGGTCAACACGCAACAATTTCTAAAAAAATTAAATGTTACTTCTGCATTCTATATTTCAGATATATTAAAACATTCAAAACCAACTATGTCTAAGACTTGCAGACACAGAGAATAAATTAGTGGTTACCAGTGGGAAGAGGGAAGGGGAGAGGGGCAAGATAGGAGTGAGGAAGTAAGAGATATAAAGTATTGAGTATAAAATTAGCTATAAGGATACACTGCCCAGCATGGGGAATACAGAAAGAATTTTACAGTAACTATAAACTGAGTATAACATTTAAAAATTGTGAATTACTATATTCTATACCTGTAACTTATATTATACATCAACTAGACCTCAATTTAAAAAAAAAAAAAGGAGATTTTTTTTCCCAGCCTTAAGAAATATTTCTACTATAACAAAATCTCAACATAAACTGGTTTTTCAGAGCAGATAAACAAAACTACATATCCCAACATGCTTAGATTTTAAACAATTTTAAAGGTAAAAATCAAATGGCAACTGGATATGCAAACTTAAATTTGCAAAATAACAGTATATGTTGCTTGTGAATATATGTATTAATGTCTAAACATATTCTTGAAAATGGAAAACCAGTCCAAGTCAAGGATTATCTCTACAGATAAAGAGGGGAATGGGATGGGAACTTGGACACAGGGCTTTACCTGGAACTTTGATTTACTTAAAAAAGAATTTAAAGCAAATGTGGAAAAATGATCAAATTTGACTCACCTCATTGGAGAGTAAAGGAATATTCATTAACTATTCATTTCAGCATGCTTAATGCTTCAATCATAAATTAAAAATAAAATTCTACTTCCTATTTTCAATTTGACCATACTTTACTCCCCATAGTTCCCAGATGCTCATTAAACCCCCCATGTCCAGTATTTAATATTCTCATATTTAAAATTCTAAATGCTTCTTACCACCCACAGTCAAGATTGTCCTTGCAAGGTCTTTCCTGAAATATTTAGATAAATTTCATTTTACTGGGATGAACATAAATAAGTAAAACTTTACTACATTTGGCATTAAAATTTTAAACTGAGATGTATATTTTTTTAAGTATTTCAAACTCATTATCAGAATGTCCTCAATGTCAAGAACACATTTTTATGGGAAAAGTCTCAAATGTATATATTGACTTAAATATACTTTTTAAAGAGAAACCAGAACTACTACACATTCTGAGATTCTAGTTCTTCTGTAAAGTGAGTTTGATCATCTCTGAAGATTCAGCAAATGCTAAGATTCTGGAATTCTATAATCACCTCATCAGCCTATGAAGATGTATATTCTTTACTACTATTGTCACATAGCTTGACCCTGGAAGAAATGATACAGTAGGTGCTGTGGGTCTTTCCTATCACTGTTAGGAATCAAATTTTAAAACTGATAAAGTTACAGATGTAATGGGGTTAAGTTATCACATTACGGTAACCACCGGAGATTCCCAAACTTCATGTTCATTTAAGAATTTCAATTAAATGCTAACAAGTGTGGGGCTGGTCTTTTTTAATGTCATAACTCCACAGTTGAAGAATGGATTTCAGAAATCTTGTAATAGTTCAGTTTCTCATAATAAATGGATGGATTTGTCACAATTTAGTAAAAGTTTTAGAATGGTCTTATCGAGAGTTCTACTTAATTTTATCTTTGCAGGTTTTACATTTGACTAGAAGTGCAGAACATTCCAGGTGAGAACACTCAAATGTTAAGACAGGACCATTGCATTAGTCTGAAAACTGAGCAGAATCCATCGGGTCAACTTCTCTCCAGATCTAGGTGCATGACTAAGGGTAATAATTAAACTACTGTATTCAAAGAAACGTAGCAGGAAAATTTCAGAGGAAACACTGCATCCTGCAGAGTTAAACGGACAAACCCGCTGAGCTCCACAGTCACCAACCACCTCTTTCAGGTCTGTGCTGGGCTTGGTCGCTCAGTCATGTCTGACCCTTTGTGACCCCATGGACTGTGGCCTGCCAGGCTCCTCTGTCCTTGGGGATTCTCCAGGCGAGAATACTGGAGTGGGTTTCCATGTCCTCCTCCAGGGGATCTTCCTGACTCAGGGATCGAACCCATGCCTCCTGCATTGCAGGCGGGTTCTTTACCATCTGAGCCAGCGGGGAAGCCCACACTGTAATAAACTGGATTCCCTCTTCTTGCAGGCACGGCTGCGTGTCACTTGAACAAAGCAGGGCCATGATGTCTCTGATGCTGACTGGTGCACAGCACACAGTCACAGGTTCAGGCTCAAATCTCAAAACAATTCAGTGCTGCTTCCCATGGTCAACACAACCACCTTACCTCCAAATTTCAATGTCCCAGGAACCATGTAACTGTGAGTGGGTCACCAAAACCCCCCAAATCCATCCCGTGGAAAGCAATACATGCCGTCCTGGGACAGCTAACGGCTGGTAACCTGTGAGTGTCTGCTCCCTAATGGATTGCCTGATTCAACCTGCACTCTATCGTTCAGGTATTAATGTTGGCTCTGTTTGACAGGTGAGCAGACTGAGGCGTTGTGAGTTAAGACTGTGCTCTAGAGGAACAACCAGCATAAGTGGCAAAACCAGGATTGGAAGGCTGAAGCCTGCCACCAGGTCTGTATTCTTAACATTCTCCCACGAGTCACTAATTCAGTTCACATTCACACAGTGAAAAATAATCTAAAGCCTGAGAAAAGTACTTCACCTCACAAATGTGATAGAACCAAAAAAAAAAAAAAAAAAACCAAACAAAAAGCCCACCACCACTGCAAACACCTAAACAGAACAAAGATTGTCTGTGTGCTAGTTGCCCAGTTGTGTCTGGTTCTTTGTGACCCATGCACTGTAGCTCATCAGGCTCCTCTGTCCATGGGATTCTCCAGACAAGAATCCTGGAGTGGGTTGCCATGCCCTTCCCCAGGGGACCTTCCTGACCCAGGGATCCAATCCAGGTCTCCTGCATCGCAGGCAGATTCTTTACCATCTGAGCCTCCAAGAAAGCACAATAGATTGGGGCAGTACGCTCCAGGGAGATTTTGCCCTTATATCACCACCAAATCAGGTCAAGGTCACGTACATAAGGCGACAGGGGCCCTCCAACAAGAGGAGCCGTCTTCTCTCTTCCCGAGGGACAGCTTGCAGAATGCCGTTCAAGGTCTTCAGTGCCTGTTGGGAGTCGGGAAAGGTTTTCAGAGGAAGAAACAAAAGAGGGGACTAGGCACAACCTTCTCCACGGGGCCCAGGGCAACGGCTGTCAGCAACTCACCTCCCTTTGGATAAAAGGATTTACAGCTTCTTCTGTCACTAGAAATCCCAAGGTCAATATGAAGGAATTCAACATCTGAATTTTCCCTGAAAGCAGAATTTTCCAAGAATCACACTGATACTAAAAAAAAAGAAAGGAATAAGAAAATGTACACAGCAGGAGAGGCAAAGGCTGAAAAGCCATGGGCAGCAAATGTTTGTGAAATTATCTAGGCTGGATAAGGGACACATGACAGCCTACTGCAAGTTCTAGAAACCCCCAGGGCACAATAGATTTGCAGGGCGTTTGTTGTTCAGTTGCTAAGTCCTGTCAGACTCTGCGATCCCATGAACTGCAGCACGCCAGGCTTCCTTGTCCTGCACGACCTAGACGTCCACGGAGAGAAACAGCAGCAGTGCATGCAGCGTCTGACTGTGATCATCGCATCTCAGGCAACGCTGCTTTGGTGTCCAGAGTGAGCAACGTGCAAGGGTGGCCCCTGCAGCTTCCCATTGTTTCTATGCGTTTCCCACATTTGTGTATTTCGTAAAAGGAAGAATTTTATAAAGGTCTTAGGCGGCTTCCCTGGTGGCTCAGACGGTAAAGAATCTGCCTGCCATGCAGAAGACCCAGGTTCGATCCCTGGATCAGGAAGATACCCTGGAGATGGGAATCGCGACCCACTCCAGGATTCTTGCCTGGAGAATCCCATGGACAGAGGAGCCGGGCAGACTATAATCCACAGGTCGCAAAGAGTCAGACACAACTGAGCGAGTAAGCACAGCGCAGCACATCCACTGTAGAATGTAGTGTGAATTTAGTAGCAGCTTTTCAAAATAAAAAAGATGGACAACAGAGAGAGGACATGACAATGGCCCCGATATCTACCCAGCTTTGTTTTCTTTATTTTTAATTGGAGGATAATTGCTTTATAATGTGTTGGTTTCTGCCATACAACATCGTGAATCAGCCGGAAGTATACATGGCCCCTCCCTCTTAACCCCCCCCACCCCACTCCACCCCTCTGCATCTTTGAATGCATGGTTTCATAATTCAAAATGTGGAATTACCTTTAACTTGAGCTAAGTTGAACAACATCACCCTAACATCCAAATTACCTACCTTTTGTGCTCTTGAAAGACAGACAGAGGCATCAGAATTGATTTTAAGTTAAATCAGTAATAGGTAATTTTGCTGTCTGGATTTTAAAAGTGGCTCTCCATCCCTGATCAGAACTGAATGACCAAATGGTGGGAGAAGCAGCAAAATAAAGATGTTTACCAGAGGTAAATGAGGCACAATTTATAGCAAAATTCACTGCAGCACCACAATCTGACAACCATAAAATGGTCAGTTAACCCAAGTAATAGTTAAACCCACATCACTTCTATGTATCATTTAGATAAACATTCTTCTCTATTCAAGAATATTCTATTAATGAGAGGTCAGCGGCCAATTAGTAGTAAATAATACACTCACCTTTACTACTACTTCTGGAAATAGTCTAATGAAAAGAAAAAGTAAAACTTCTATTATTTTTTAAAAGCATTAGCAACTATAACATTAATGCATTAATGCTGATAATTCTCTAACAGGCAGAAGTTAACTTTAACTACTGTAGAAAAAAATTATAGAGAAATCCTATTTGGCCTTCAATCCACTTTATTAAAATCAGCCTATTACCTCCAATCAGGTGAATAATATATTTGAAAATAAATCACCTTATTTTTCTATAACATTGGTTACACATATTGTTTGTTACTATTTCATGCAACATTCCTAATAATAAAATATGAGTCATTTAGTAAAATCCACTTCTTGGAAAAACACAAGCTTTATAAACGACTTGAAGATTCCTGCAAATTACCAATGGTATCTGCTCAGGAAAGCACCCACCCCCATCCTTACCAAGGCGGTGTCAAAAAAATCTTCTGTCACATTCTTCAGAGATGTGTCTGAAGCTAGGTCTGCCATGCTCAGAAATCCCACTGTTCTTTCAAACCAGGAAACCATGTGCACAAGAAAAGAAATACTTATACAACCTCTAGGACTGAATTACTACTCCCCATTCAATAACATTTCACAACTCTGTCATTTTAAAGACCTCTTTCCATTCCCTGTCATTTCAATTAGGTCTAGTCCTGAAGTCTAGGCCACTCCAGAATGGACTCAGACCACTACAGGGTTGCAATAAGTTCTGATACCAGCAAGAACTGGAGACTGTGCCAGGATCATCCACACCAGAGAGCCTTATAAAGGGGCGAGTGAGTGGTCAAGAGAACGCAGGAGAAATTCCTCATTCCTGTAACCTGGGAGGTTACAGAAAACAAGCCATCCAAAGTCAAAGGACAGCAGATTCCAGGGAGCACTCCAGAAGTGGGCCAGTGCAGGACACAGGCCTGGCCACCTTCCTTCCTTCCTTCTGCCAGAAGCTTCCAGCTAATTGGAGATCCCCACCCCTCGCCACCCCCACCCCATAGGAACATCTATCCCAGTTCATATTACGCTGCTAGAATTGGTGTGATTTAAAATTAACATATAAACCTCCGTGTGGCCATGTGTGCTCAGATGCTCAGTCGTCTCTGACTCTTTGCGACCCCACAGACTGCAGCACGCCGGGCTCCTCTGTCCATGGGATTCTCCAGGTAAGAATACTGGAGTGGACTGCCATTCCCTTCTCCAGATCTTCCCAACCCAGGGATCAAACCTGTGTCTCCTGCATGGGCAGGCAGATTCTTTACCACTGAGCCACCTGGGAAGCCCATAAACCTCTCTAGAACATATTTATTCAATAAAGCGAAGGTCATCTTTGGATGTTTTTTGCAGAGACTAGACACTCTTGTAAAAAAAAGAAAGAAAATCCTGGCATGCACAGTCAGAAATCATCAGTTGAATAAGAGGTTGGTGACATGAGTTTGTGATGAGGAACTCTTACAGGAGTGGGGCCCTGGAAACTTTCTCCACTTCAGAGTTGAGGACCCGAGGTACCATCTGAAGGCCATGGATGAATCCATCAGCTCTCAATCTTGGCTGCACATTAGGAAATCCTGGGGAGCTTTAAAATGCCCTCATGAGTGAGACCACTGCAGACCCAGTAAATCAGAATCTCTGGCAATGGGACCCTCACATGACGTCTCAAAGCTCTCTAGGCGATTCTAAGGTACAGCAAGGTTTGGAAGCTCTATTAAGTTCCAGGTGATTTTCTTTTATCTCAAATCAGACAAATATTTGCATTTGATTGAATCATCTACCTCCTAAAGCAAACTTTTCTCCAACAATCCATGGAAGAAATGTCCCAGAGGTCAGTGGGGCAGGGGATAAATTGAGACTGCTTTATACACAACACTATTAATATATATATATAACAGATAAATAATAACTTGTTGTATAGTACAGGGAACTCTACTCAACACTCTAATGGCCTACATTGGGAAAGAAATTTTAACAAGTGGATATACGTATAACTGATTCACTTGGCTATATACCTGAAACTAACACAACACTGTAAATGAGCTATTCTCTAATAAAAAAAATTTTTTTAAATGTTCCTCTATAAGCAGAACTCACTGCCAAGGCACTTTTTTCTCCCTCCCTATACTCATGTTCAAAATTCTATGCTTTTAAATATATTTCTGTCACTATTCCATTTATGCCCCCAAATCCTGTCCCCCTGCCCCAGCCCATCAAAACCCACTGAGTATAGATTTAGACAGGTGGGCAAAATGCCACATTATCTGATCAAAACCTGGACTAGGAATTCACTCTGAAGGCATCGCTGTGCCAAGATTATACATGGTAACTGTTACACCAGTTGCCCCTACAGCTGTGTCATCCAGAAACCAGACAGATAATTATTGATGGATGCAATAACTGCTACTCGTGACGCATTTGGTGAAGGAGAAGTCGCTCAGTCCTCCTGAATCTTCAAGCACAGGGCCAAACTTGCTCCTCTCTGTAGGAAATTCTTCTTTTATGGCGAACCACCTCCCAGCACACTCTGTGTTGAGCCTGTGAGCCCGGTGGGCTTTTGAAGTATAAAATCTGGTACCCACCTCCACTCTGATAATATCAACCTAGTCTCCTGGGTCAATACCTACACAAATTAACACTACATGCTTTACAAGGTGTTTAAATTATGGCTGTGGCATTTCCATCACCAGCTAGAATTCCAACGGAATGTGGAAATTCCTATTTGGTTTCAAAACTCCAGTGGAGACCTGATCTGACACTTTTCAACTCTTGGGAAGGCATTCTGAAGTCTAAATACAGATTTCATCTCAGAGCAGATCCCAATTCATCCCTTCAAATCAGCTTCAGCTTCCAAGGTGCCTTGGGACACCCTGCTCCATTCCTTTGGAGTTTTGGCTCTTTATCCCCACTTCAAATCACCTGCATAAGTAAGTATATCAGGGAGTTGTTGCTTAGTCGCTCAGTCATGTCCAACTCTTTTCAACCCCATGGACTGTAGGCCTCCAGGAATTTTAAAGTGAAAAAGGACAGACACATCTCCTTGGCCCAACCCGATCTCGATAAACTTCAGGTACGAGTGGGTAAATAGAGATTTCATTGCCAGCTCGGTCACCCATCTATCCCCTACCTACCCTCATGTTCTCATCAAAAATCAATCTCAGGGCTGCAAATCTTAATCATGAAAAAAAAAGTACAGCAAGAGACTGTGAAAACTCTGCTTTGCTTCCAGATGCCATTATCAAAGACACACACAATGTTACCTTCTGATTAAAAAACAGAACTGTGTGATTTGGGTGACCTAGAATAAGCAAAAGATACTTTTGCCATGTGTTTTTTTCAGATTCAACTAGGTTTTTAGGAAGTTGGAGAAGTGGCCTGTGACAAAGGATAAACTGATCATTTATCTAGGTCCTATCTTGTTATTGGAAAAGACCCTGATGCTGGAAAGACTGAGGACAGGAGGAGAAAGGGATTGACAGATGGTAGTCAGGTAGCATCACTGACTCAATGGACATGAATCTGAGCAAAAACTCTGGGAGATGGTGAAGGACAGGGAAGCGTGGAGTGCTGCAGTCCATGGGGTTGCAAAGAGTCAGACGTGACTGAGTCAGTGAACAACAATAACTCTTGTTAATAAAGTCTATTGAAATAGTTATAAACCTTTTGGGGGAGGGGTGTAATAATCCATTATCTTCATTCTATATTTAAGCTAAATCCATTGAAATAATAAAATCATACCATCACTGCATTGACTTGTCAAGGGGAGGGGGGGCTGTGTCTGACTTATTCCTGTCCATTTCCCAAGTGTCTTGTCTACCCCATACATCAGGAAATACGTGGAACTTAAGTTTTGATTGGATACAGGTAATAAGCCCTGGCATCAATTCCTTTTCAAATCTGACTTCAAAGGAATATAAAATACCAAACTGGGCAACTGAATCTTCTCTTGTTCTTTAAATTACCCAAACCCGCACAAAATTAAAAGATGACACTTATCTTTGGGATCAGACCCTGCTTAATCAGTAAAGGCTCATCTTCTTTGAGGCCATCAATGAAGAATCGCTGGATACATTTCAGCAACAGAGAAACATGCTGGAATTCATTTTTATCCAGTTCCTTGGGATGAGACCACACCAAGTTAAAAACCTTACACAGTTACATGTCGGTATTCTGATTACAAAACAAATGAAACTTACTTGCCTTATTTATTGATCTGTCAAGATGGCGTAATAAAAGACTGTTATATTTTTGAGGAGCATGGTGCTGTCCCTGAAAATATTCTTTGATTTTCTGAAATCCTTCATCATGGAATGCATTAGTAATAAGCGATTGAAGCTGGAATGTTGACAGTTTGAAAATTACTCTTTTCCCCCCGAGGATATTTATCTCATAGTGATATTTCTAACAATTGTTATCAGGAATAATTCAGTGCAGAAAAATTCAGTGCCGAAAAAGAGGGTAAGAATAGAGTTATGTCTTGAATAATAACCACGCAGGCAATGATTTTGGGGGCTTAAGAGAGTAGTTTGCAAAACCACCACCGGCACAGCACGGACATCACCAGGGGACCTGTTAGGAGTCAGAAACTCTGGGAGCAGGGCCTTTCAGGTGATCCTCATCATGCTAAAGTCTGAGAACTGCTGACTTACGGAAAACCACACCTGAATTGCAGGTATCCGTGGATAAAGAGACTTTATCCTCAGTGATGTTAGAAACTCTATAACACTACAAAAGTCAAGCCTATTATTACTCATTAAGTTACATAAATGATTTTAACAGGAGAAAACAAATTCAACACAAATATTTACAATTAAGGGAACTAATAAACACAAATGGCTATGACGAATGAAACTGAACTTTTCTGCCTGAAAGTTAGTCAAGACCTATCTCTCTATGTGTGTCTCTGTATGTGTGCTTGAACAACATGTATTCTTAAATATCTGTACTATAAAAGATATGTTTCTTCTTTAATCAAGAAAACCCAGTCCAACCCTACAGGCTAACTTACAGTATTTTAACGAGTCATTTTACTATATCCAACCTGATATTCCATTTATTCCTAGTTTGATTTAAGTGAAGAGAGAGCATTTGAAATTAAACATTTAAACAGAATTTAAGTTGTGTTATGCTGCTTCAGTCATGTCCGACTCTTTGCAACCCTGGGGACTGTAGCCCACCAGGCTCCTCTGTCCACCGGATTCTCTAGGCAAGAATACTGGAGTGGGTTGCCATGCCTTCCTCCAGGGGATCTTCCCAACCGAGGGATCGAACCCATGCCTCTTGGGTCTCCTGCATTGGCAGGCAGGTTCTTTACCACTGCGCCACCTGGGAAGCCCCTATCTAAAGTCAGTCAAGTGCAATTATTCTCCATCACAACACCTGTTCCATTTTCTTCCTACCATCTTACTTTTGTTCTTAATCTGTCTCTTTGGCTCTCTGCCAGGCTGGAAGTTCTAGAAGAGCCAGCATTGTGTCCATTTAGTTCGATACTGTCTACCTCCACCTAAAATAGTGCAACAGAATAGCCTACTTTAGGATATTAGTAGTGTAATAAAGACATGGTGATAAATTGATGCAGATTAGAAAAGTAGAAGAGGATTTCTCAGGTTTGAATAACTGGAGGAAGAAATCACGTGGGTAGTCCAGGAAACAGAACAAGACAGCACACACACAGAACACAAACTTGATTACAGAGAAAGCATCCTGGGGCATTCCACTCTCATCCTTTTCCTGAATGGACTGCAAAGGACCTTCATTCTCCTGTGTACAAAAAAAATTTTTTTTTAATTTATTTCAAAAAAATGCACTAAGTTTTAAAAAGAAATAAGGTTTATATTATTTTCCTGAACAAAACTTTCTTCATTCATGCCACTGACTATAGGTCTAAGAAAACTACAACTTAGAAGACCCAAAGCTTTATCCAACCTTAACACTTATGACAAATACAAACTATCACAAGGAACAAAGCAAATATCATTGTAATAAATGACCACATAAAATAAAGTTAAACTCTATAGCGGCAACTATAGTGGGGGGAAAATAAGGCTTTGAAATAATGAACCATTTTCAGAATGAGAGCTTATAAGATAAAGTTTTCTAAAGTGAGTTTCAAGCCCAGTCATGAGCTTAAGCTTTATATTTCTGACTTTCATGAATTTTATTTTATTTTTACTTTCATGAATTTTAAATGTGGTGGCTCAGACTGTAAAAGCATCTACCTACAATGCAGGAGACCCAGGTTCCTTCCTTGGGTTGGGAAGATCCCCTGGAGAAGGAAATGGCAACCCACTCCAGTATTCTTGCCTGGAAAATCCCATGGACCAAAGAGCCTGGTGGGCTACAGTCCATGGGGTCGAAAAGAATCGGACATGACTGAGCGACTTCACTTCACCAGGACTTAAAACTGAAACTTCAAGGAACAAAACAGCAAGGACAATGTGGGTTGTTGCACATTTTCTTCAAGAAGTGATTCCTGGATTACCAACCTAGTTTTCACAAACATGCTAAACAATGGCATCTCACTTGCTCCCAACAATTAAAAAAATAACTTTTTAAAAAATGTAATCTCTCTCCCAAAGAGGCTGTTTAAAAAAAAAAAAATCTAGCTTGGGCTAACAGTCCTTTGTGTACTGGATAAAATCCTTAAATGTCAGCATATTTTACAATAATATTATTTTTAAATAGAAAAAAAAAAGGTGAATTTAAAGACTCAAATCCAGGCTTGTTTTTTCTGCCAACAGTGTATTCAAGAAAAGGAATGAGGGAAAGTACCAATCCACCTTGCCCCCTCCAAACCCTGGGCGGCGGGGCTAACAGAAGCCCCAGAATCTTGGGGCCGTAGATCTGGGACCTGGGTGGGTTAGCGTCTTTGCACTTTCTACGCAACCAGAGAGAAAACGGGCTGGAAAACATCCCGAGCAACTCGAAAAGAACCACTTCATTACCTTCAAACATTAATTCTCCAATTCCCCCTTCCCTAAACGCTTTACTAGCGAGGAACCAGAAGTTTCTATTCTACCTTACGGTCTGTCTGAAAGCGACCAATAAACTCCCAGCAAACCTAAGAACGTTGAAGCGCCCCAGCGCCGGTCCAGGGGCACGCCAGGCTTCCCAGGTGGCGCAGTGGTAAAGAATCCGCCTGCCAATGCCGGAGACACGGGTTCGATCCTTGGGTCAGGAAAATCCCCCGGAGAAGGAACTGGTAACCCACCCCATATTCTTGCCTGGAGAATCCCATGGACCGAGGAGCCTGGCAGGGCTACAGTTGCAGAGACGGTCACGACTAAGCAACCCGAGCATACTGGGCGAGCACGCCAGGCTCGGAGCCCAGAGCCCGACGGACGTGCGCCCCCGCGTCCCCCTAGAACGGTGGAGAGGGGGCCGGGGTTCTACGGGGCTCAGGTCCCCCCAAGATCACTCACCTCCCCCATCCCGAGGCTCAGGCAGGACGCCACGTACCCGAACCAGGGCGCACACCCACAGCCGGACGCGCAGCGCCGCGCTCGGCCTCCCGGGTTCTGCTGGCGAGGGTTCTGCACACGGCTCCCGGATGCCAAGCTCCGCCCCAAACTCTAATTAATCATCTCGCCCCTGAAAACCTAGGAGAGTCCCGACATTGACAAGCGTTTGAGAAACGCTGGCCTGTTAACTAGGAATCAAGGTAAGGCCACCTGGGCGCACGCAAGCGCGCCTTAAGAAAAAGCGATTTCTCGAGGGATGAAAACATGTCAATTAAGAGACTTTAAAAGCGAAGTTCTAAACTGATAGGCGTTCCCTGTGCTGAAGCCGGCAGTTTTCGCCCCACCTTTAACAGAGAGTAGAGCTGGTTTCGATCCATTGATATTAACAGACTGAAACCGAACTTTCCACATAGGAACCAGATTTGTACCCGAAACTGTAACTTTATTCCTGATATTACAAAAGAAAGGATTTTAAAATATACACACCTCGCTGTGCTCAGTCAAAATAAAATAAACATTTTCATCCAGTCTGCTTGTTTTCTGTCCACTTCCTTCAGCCCCACAAGAATGTGTACTAATGGCCAGGTTTAGGCTGATCGGTTGTCTGATATGGGAACGCCGTGACAAAAATAAGTTGGACTGGGATTTTCTTTTAAAAGGGAGGAAAAAGCAAGTAGACAAAAGGACCCCTCAAATCCAAACATTCCTTGTAAAAAATTAACTTGTATGATAATCGGGTGCTGTGGGTACTTGGGTGTCATGACGTTTACAGAAGGTATTTGTTTGCATCAGAGGTAAACTCAATGTAACCAGAATCCCTGCAAGTCAGCCCTGAGCTCTGCATTGTATCTCCAGTCCATTCAATACAGTACTTAGTCCGTGGCTCATCATATCCATTCCAGGCAAATATGATGTAATTTACTTACTTTAATCTAAACCAAACTTTTAGATTCCTTTGCTTTTGAATTAATAAACTTCAATGATTTCAAAATCAGCTGTGAATACAGTGTTCTGAATCAATGTAAGTATTAATGCAGGAAAATTTAAAGGTTGATAAAAATCAAATACAGTTTAAACACACTTTATTTTAGAGAATAAAATAGGTAATACAGTAAGAATATAATGTATGACATTTAAGTCTTCTTGATATTAGTTTTAATCAATTATTTTCAGACTGTGGGGAAAATATAACAGCCTTTCAAACTACATGGTTGTTAATGCATTCAAAAATTCAGGAGAAATTAAGGATAACATCACAGACAACACCATTTATTTTTTTATGTTTTCACTTTGATTATCTTGTTTTACTAACATGTTTTACCCAGACATAATTTTAGGATAACTTGGAATATATATTCTAATTCTGCTCAAACTAAATACAGTAGAGACAAAGACTTTTCTTTGAATACCAGAATCTATTTAGGAAAAAAACTACTTGATTAATTGACTTGGCTTTCATTTTTTTAATTGTTCTTTTTTATATTTTTGAAGGGTAAGGACTCTCTAGGAATATTCCAAAATTACAGAGAAAAGGAATAGTATAACAGTGGTTACAATAAGACCAGAAATTAGTTTCTACATATTTTCAGAAGGGATTTTAAGTTTGTTTTTGAAGCTATATTAAAAACATTTTGTTGTTATTGTTCAGTCGCTAAGTCGTGTCTGACTCTTTAGGACCCCGTGGACTGCATTATGCCAGGCTTCCCTGTCCTCACCAACTCCCGGAGCTTGCTCAAATTCATGTTCTCTGAGTTGGTGATGCCATCCAGACATCTCATTCTCTGTGGACTCCTCTTCCTGCTTTTGATCTTTCCCAGTGTCAGGGTCTTTTCCAATGAGTTGGCTCTCTTCACATCAGATGACCCAAGTATTGGAGCTTCAGCTTCAGCATCAGTCCTTCCAATGAATATTCAGGACTGATTTCCCTGAGGAGTGACTGGCTTGATCGCCTTTAAAATGTTTTTATCTTAAACTCGACAAAGAAATGTCAATTTGTAATAAATAAATAAATAAAAAGAGAAGGGTCAGAAATTTTAACCGTGGAAAAAGAAAACAACCCAAAAAGCAACTGAATGATAGGAGATGCCAGGAGGTTCAGTGAGCGGTTGACAATGAAAGTCTGGGGATGAAACTAGTGGGTGAACAGTGAACACGTTTCTCCGTTTCCTCCCAGACTTTCGCGGCAACTCTGTGAATGATTTTAATCAGAAATGCTAACCCACAAGAACATAGAAAACTTTAGGGGCAGGGTGACCACGGTAGGGAGGCTGGGGAATGAACTTGTCACTTTCTTGTACAAGAACTTTGCGCCTCTGCTTGGCGGGGTAGGGTGGGGGAGAGGAGAGTTGCGGGGAGGGTGGGAGCAGGGAATCCCAGCTTGAAATTAGAGAAAGAAGAAAATTCGTGTCATTACCCAAATCTGGCTTTTACCCTCTTGGGAATTCTCTGCCCCTGGGCCGTCAACCGCAGCGGCTCTGAGTCGAACCCCACTGTTGGTTTGATTTGCCCTCCACCAGGGAAGCTAAGAGGACTGGGAGCGTGGACGAGATTCACTTCCTGCGGTTGTAAGTGAGCATCGCTTTCCTCACTTTTCGCCAAAGGAAGAGGCTGTAATTCTGCCAGACGCGCTGGACTGGGCGTCCTTCTCGCCGGGTGCCACGCTGGATCCGTGTGCGCGCTCGGCGATGCCAAACGCTAGGCGAATGGGGTTGAGGATTTGGCGGGATGCAGGTTCCAAGCGTCCTCCTCTAACAGGGAACGTCTTTAGAAGTAGGCTTCCGTTTGGCTGCCTAAAGAATCTGCCTGCTGTGCAGGAGACCCGGGTTCTATCCCTGGGTTGGGAAGATCCCCTGGAGAAGGAAATGGCAACCCACTCCAGCATCCTTGCCTGGAAAATCCCACGGACAGCGGAGGCTAGTGGGCTGCAGTCCATGGAGTCGCAAAGAGGCGGGCAGGACTGAGAAACTACTTCACTTCTGTCTGGCTATGCAGGTAGCTGGAGAGTGCCACCCCCAAGAACAAAGGCGTAGGGAATGAATTCTGGAAACCCACCCTCCCTCGCTGACCCGGGCGGCCAAAGAGCAACTTAAATTCCTTCCATTGGTTTCTTGTATTGGGCCCTTCCAATCCCTAAGGAAGTGGGTGCACAGCTAAAGAAGGCTTGGTCTCAGCCCTGGGAAGCCCACAGCGCCCTACCCGCTCATCTGCTTCCTCCAGTCTCCAGAGACTCCGCAGCCGGAATAGGTGTAAATACTATTTTGTGGTGGTATTTCCACGACGATTTCCACGCGGTTAGGAAAAAAAAAAAAACCACTTTTTAAAAAGGGTCGTTTCAGGTGGATGGCGACTGAGAAATCCCCGAGCCTCAGATCCTTTTCCTAGCAGAAAGAAAACAGGCTCAGAAGTAGTCAAGGCGGCCGAGAAAATACAGATTTGGGGGCCGCAGAGTTCGCCCCTCCTTCCCCTTCCCCCTTCCTACCTGATGTGAAGAACTGATTCATTAGAAAAGACCGAGAGGCCGGAGCAGAAGGGGACGGCAGAGGACGAGATGGCTGGATGGCATCACCGGCTCAGGGGACGTGTTTGAGCAAGCTCCTGGAGGTGGTGGAGGACAGGGAGGCCTGGAGTGCTGCAGTCCATGGGGTCTCAGAGAGTCGGACACGACTGAGCGCCTGAACAACATCATCAGCCGGAACAAAATCCCCGAAAAGGACGCGCCCCAAAGCTAGTAGGCGTGCGCGCGTCTTCTCGGATAAGGGCGCGCGGCCGCCGAGCCTCTTCGAGGTGGTTCCCAAACTGCCTGGGAACTGTGTATTGCCTCTCGGGGACTTTGCTGGAAAGGTTCTGTCTCAGAAGCCTCTCTTTATATCCAACCTGAAACGGTTAGGGAAAAAACATGATTTTCAACTTAGACATTCCAACCTCCCCCCAACTCTGGCCCGTCTAGGCTTCAGTTTCCCGTCACCTCGAGGGCTCAGGTCCACCTCCCCTCCGTCGCTCGCCCTGCCTGGGAGTGGGGGACCGGCCCTGCAGGGCCCTGGAGGGTGGGAGCGGGCGGGGAGCGAGGAAAGGCGGAGCACCGCGCGCGGGGCCGCGGGGCGGGGGCACCTTTAATAAACGTGCGGGCAGCTGCCTGGCGCCCACGCTGCGCTCCAGGTGGAGACTTTTAAGCACCGAGACCAAGAACAGGGCTCCACCCGAGCCGCCCTGAACCCTCGCCCGCCGCTTCTGCATTTCTATATCGGCCTCTCTGTCTGTCTCTCTCTCCACTTGCTTTTAAAACAGGGGGGAAACAACCGTGGGCAGCTCTAGGTTGGTCTGTTTTTCTTGTGTCTTTCAGGACCCTTGGCGCGGAGCACCCGCGAGGAGGAGCGGATGCCGGCGGCGGAGGCGCAGCTGGCGGACTGCGCGTGGTCCTACGGCATGAAGCTCAGCTGGGACATCAACGACCCGCAGATGCCGCAGGTGCGTGAAACCCGCTGCGCGCGCGGCTTTCCATCCAAAGAGGAGGGGTGTCTTGGCAGAGACTGTGGACCGGCCGCCCTGCCACCCCCCACCCCCAAAGAAAAAAAAAACACATCCCTGAGAGCCCTCCAGTGTTCAGGGACTCCACCGATGGCAGAGCTGGGGTTAGAGATGTGTCTTCTCCCACCTGTTTCCTCGGGAACTGTCAATTAGGCTCCACGTTTCGGGTCGTCTGGCCGGCGGGAGCCTGACTTCTCGTCCCTCTCTTTTAACCGAGGTAGAAATCCGCTGACTCTTCCTTGTCCATTCTTCGACATCCACTAGAAAGGTGGAGGGGCATCTTGGTGAATGTAGATGCCATCTCTTCTCACGCAGCAGAACTGTGAGATAGGACCATAAATTGCAGCGACCGCATCTTAAAGAGCAGGACTTGGGCCATCTATCCTGGCTGCCAGGATGAAGCGTGGCTCTTGGGGGGCTTTGTAGTCATGGTAACCAGGTCACAGACGCCCAGACAGCCTTTGGAATCCAGGTTTTGGACACAACTTCTGAGCTTACTTCTCTAGTGAGGAGAAAATCAAAGTCATCTGTTTAGGGTGAATTTGTTTTATTTTTTAACAGAAGGAAGGAATGGGCTGGGCAGTTATGCTTGGTCATAGTGGTTAGAAGCAAAAACTGGGGAGTGACTTTAAAGTCCTGCGTGTAGGTGGAAGGAGAATTAGGAGTGACTTGGGAGCTTTTGCAGAGGTGAACTTCTGGCAATGCCCTGGTACAAGGGGTGAGAGAGACTTGACCTTTATGGAGCATCTGTTATGTGCCGTTCAGGTTTTAGGTGGACAGCAGTTCATTAGCAATGTTGTGTAGCTTCTCAAAGAGAGAAGTACTCTGGGCTACACATTCGTGGAAACCTATTTGTTAGTTTTAAAGCCTGCCTACGTTAGGGTCACATTGTGCCATTCACACTACAGTAAGGGCCTCTCCTTCTCACTGACTGTCCATGTAAATCCCCACGGGGCCGGGGAGGGGATGGTTGGGAATCTGTTCTTGTGTTTTAGAGAAGACCATATCCAAATAAAGGAAGGATGGGTTCTCTCACAAGCGTTCTCTAAACTTCCCATGTAAATGTGAAGAACATATCCTCTGGGAGATTAGTTCTTAAACAGAGAGTGTGTGTGCCTTCTCTAAAGAGGTAGGTGCTCTGGGCTGGAGAAAGGGGATCCTGCTCCGGCTAACCCAAGGAGGAAGGGCTGCCCTTGCGGTGTGACCTTGACACAGTTCCTGAATTTGCCTTAGTCTCGGGTCATTCACTTGTCATCAAGCAGTGGAATTAGATAACAATCTTAGACTCCCATCCTGTGCGTGTTTAGTGCACTATAGCGCAAAAACAGACCATACGTAGACAAATGTACTTGGCTGTGTTCTAATGCAACTTTATTATGGATACCAAAATCTGAATTTCATATGATTTGCATGTGTCACAACATGTAATTGTTTTGATTTGTCCCCTCAACCATTAAAAAATGTCAAAATCATTCTTAGCTTGTGGGCGGTACTAAAACAAGAGAGAGGCTGAATTAGGCCCACGGTCCCCAGTTTGCAGACCCCTGCCATAGAGAGTACCAGGTAAATAGTGCACAGGAAAGGGTAATTTTATATTAAACTTATAACAGGAGAGACATTGCAGTATAAATAATGCATAATATGGACAAGGACCACCAAACATGAATAGGAAAGTGATGTTCAGTATTTTAGATATCATGTTATTTTAGCCAGGCAGCTGTTTGTGTGGGAGAATGACAATCCATATTGCTCTGGAGAGAGGCCCAGGACTTAGCAGCCTCCACCAAGTGCTCGGGTTTACCTTCTGGCCAGCCTGTCATCGTAACACCCTTGTAATCCTGGAAGGCTGGGCTTCCCAGGTGGCACTAGTGGTAAAGAACCTGCCTGCCAGTGCAGGAGACATTGGAGAGAGACATGGGTTCAATCCCTGGGTCGGGAAGATCCCCTGGCAGAGGGCATGGCCATCCGCTCCAGTATTCTTGCCTGAAGAAGCCCATGGACAGAGGAAACTGGCAGGCTACAGTCCATGGGGTTGCAAAGAATTGGACACAACTGAGTGATTTAGCATGCATGCAGTCAAACCTGGAAGGCTACTCTGGGAAGCTGTTCCTGTCTCTCTCATGTTGTGCTGGGTTATCAAGCCAAGAGCTTTGGAAGAAAAACCACTGCATGGAAGAAAAGATGCAGGCTCAAGTGTGTATCAGTGATAGAACTTTCTGACCACTTTCTGCCCTGTCACTTTAATGCTTACCTTAAAAATACTTGTAACATATAAATGCACCAAGAAGTGGTATAACCTGGTGGTGAGGAGGACAGGCTCTGGAGTCAGACTGTGTGGGCTCAAATCCTATAGCCAGATTTTTACTAGCTGTGTGACCTTGGGCAAGTCGATGAACCTCTCTGATCTCCATTTACTATTCAATTAAATAGGGATAATACTAGTGCCTATGGTCTGTGGGCATATGAAAGCTAGAACTAATACCTGTACCATTTTTGTGGGAAGCGCTATAGAAACATCAGTTTATAGCCAGTTGTCAGAAGGGTCCACACACAAGATGAGTGACATTTCTTAAGAGCACAGTTTCTGGGTTTTTCAGCATTTCTGGAATTAAAAAGACTCAGTTTTCATCCTGATATGCTTGGAGAAGATGAAAACCTTGCCGCATGGGGTTTGGGGTGGACAAACTTGATTGCTGTCCTTGGACGCCTTTGCAGAAGCCAGCTCACTTTGACCGCTTCTGCGAGTGGCCGGACGGCTATGTGCGCTTCATCTACAGCAGCGATGAGAAGAAGGCACAGCGCCACCTGAGCGGCTGGGCCATGCGCAACACCAACAACCACAACGGCCACATCCTCAAGAAGTCCTGCCTGGGCGTGGTGGTGTGTGCGCAGGACTGCGCCCTGCCCGACGGCTCGCGGCTGCAGCTGCGGCCAGCCATCTGCGACAAGGCGCGGCTGAAGCAGCAGAGTGAGCCGTGGGGCCGGGTGGGGGTGGCCGTGCAGGCCTGAGTTCCCCTTCCCAGTGAGTGCGTTCCCCTTCCTTCCTTCCTTCCTTCCAGGGGGCCAGGAGTTATTAACATTTTATTAATTAATATTTGTTAATATTAACACAATTAATATTAATTATTAATATTTCCGACCTCTGGCTTTGCAGAGAAGCCTTGTCCCAACTGTCACTCTGCTTTGGAATTGATCCCCTGTCGTGGGCACAGCGGTTACCCTGTGACCAACTTCTGGCGACTGGATGGCAACGCAATCTTTTTCCAGGTAGGTGAGGGAACCCCACAGTTTGTGATGGATATTCTCATCGGCTCACAGGGACCAGGCCACCTGCCAGGTGTCTTAGACACTCTCGCTTCTGGCTTAGACCCTAAGTCGTGTCCGATTCTTTGTGACCCAATGGACTGTAGCCTGCCAGCCTCCTCTGTCCCTGGAATTCTCCAGGCAAGAATACTGGAGTGGGTTGCCATTCCCTTCTCTAGGGGATCTTCCCGACCCAGGGATCGAACCCCTGTCACCGACGTTGGCAGGCAGGTTCTTTACTGTCTAAGCCACCAGGGAAGCCCCTTAGAAACTCTGGACCAAGCCAAATATAGCTCAACTGGCCAGAAATAGGTGTTGTGGCTTCTAGCCTAGCCTTACTAGGCTCCTAGAAATTAGTTCACCTACTGTGTGCTCTCTAAGAGTGAACTTACAGTTTTTTCATATTTAAAAGGACTGTTAGGTCATCTTTGGGCTTCCCTGCTAGCTCAGTTGGTAAAGAATCCGGCTACAAGGCGGAAGACCTGGGTTCGATCCCTGCATTGGGAAGATCCCCTGGAGAAGGGAAAAGCTACCCACTCCAGTATTCTGGCCTGGAGAATTCCATGAACTATATATAGTCCATGGGGTCCCAAAGAGTTGGACACGACTGAGTGACTTTCACTTTCAGGTCATCTTTTAAGATGTCTATTATTAGTGCAGTTTTATTTGCTTAAGAATTTTTTTTCTCTGTTTCTTTGAAAAAACAGCAACTTGGGGTGTTGGGAAAGGTATACTTAATTTTTGCCCAGCTTCGCCGCAGAGGAACACATGTGATTCATCCCCTTATTAATGCAGGCCAAGGGAGTTCATGATCACCCAAGACCAGAGAGTAAATCAGAGACGGAAGCTAGAAGAAGTGCCGTCAAGAGACAAATGGCTTCTTTTTACCAACCACAGAAAAAGAGAATTCGAGAACCTGAGGTAATGGGGAGCTGCCATTACACTTCTTGTGGTCTGTGTTTGTCATCATCACAAAATATACTGAGAATTACATAAAATAGGAATGTCATACCTTAATTTAAAAGGTTTGATTTTATGTGAAAATTCGATATCTCTAACAAAATGTCATTGAACAAAATTTTTGAATAGGGCTTCTAATCCCTTCTTCTTCTTGAAAAAAAAAAAGCAGAATATCTCTACAATTAATGATAGAGTGAGGATGTGAGCTGACATTCTAATATAAGGGCAATTATCCAACGGTCATACAGAAGAACATAGGCGCACCCCTGTGAGTTAACAGTACAGCTTTGAGAGGGTCCTTGGCATCATTAACGTAAAACAGATAAAAGTTCTTTGTGCAACTTGAGCCAGTTTGGCTTGTCTACCAAAGTATGCCAAGCAGGCAGAATATTCGCCTGAAGATAAGAGACACTGGCCTTGTCTGAGCACTTTCTATGTGCCAGTACATACAGGCTAAGAGGTTTACACTTCTTAAGATCACAAAAGCCTTAAGAAGAAACTATGGTTATTGAGCCCCATTTTCAAGTGAGGAACCTGAGGCTTAGCGAGGTTAAGTAACTAGTCCAATTCATGAAGGACAGGCAGGATTTGAACCCAGCTCCGCGGCAGGCTCCTAAGCCTCTGCTATCCTGCATGTAGTGTGCGGAAGACAGGACCATCTACTACTCAGACCCAGCCTCCTGGGCTGCCCTGGACCCTCTGAGTTCAGCAGCGAGGGATTCAAGCCTGAGCTCAAGCCGTGAAATTCCTGGGCCGGGTGCCCAGATCATGTTTCTGTGCTCATAACACAGAGTCACCAACTGCAAGCTTGTTATTTGGTTGGTTGGTGACTGTTAACAGGTGAGGGTGTCCATGTAATTTACATCTCTATTTACAGATTAAAATTTCGTGTCATTTCTTTAGGCAGGAGAGAGTCAAGATCACAGCAGACATTTCAACAGCATCCCTTCCCTGGAGAACCCAGAGGACTTGGATGTGATTCCTGATGCCGGCTTCCCTGTTCCGGGCCAACCCTGCCTTTCCTTTCCAAACTCGGATGCTTACAAAGCTACCTGTGACCTCACCACCTTCCAGGGAGACATAGTACCACCCTTTCAGAAATATTCGAACCCAAGAATCTATTTGCCCCGGCCCGCCTGCAGCTATGAATTGGCAGATCCTGGGGATGCAAATTTGAGCCCGTATCCCACCTTTTATAAAGACGCTGGCAGTATCCCTAAGGACGCAGACTGGGTTCATCTGAACACCCTGCAGTACAACGTCAACACCTACAGCAGCTTTGAGAGGAGTTTTGATTTCACCAGTAAACAGCACGGCTGGAAAGCGGTCCTTGGCAAAGCTGGCCCGGGGGAGAGGCTGGACCAAGCACAGCTCCCGCCCGAGGCCGCTCACTCTCAGTACACCCCACAGCCCCCCTGCCGGTACCTCACGACCGCCCCACCCGCCGCTCCAGCCCTTCAGACAGTGATCACCACCACCACCAAAGTCTCCTACCAGGCCTACCAGCCCCCCGCCCTGAAATATCGTGACAGCGTGCAGGAGGTAAAGAGCCTCTCCAGCTGTGACTATGCTTCTGAAAACACCCAGATGTCCATCTACGCAGAAGCCTTGGACCTTCCAGCTCCCATCGTCACGGCAACCTCCCCAACAGCATCGCTTCCTCTGAAGATTCCCAGAGATTGCTGGACCGTCAGACAACATGCTCTGCCCCCACAGACAGACGGAGTGGAGACCTGGGACGTGTGTCCCTCTGGACTGGGGTCTACAGTTGGTTATGCAGATCGAATCAGTCCATTCTTTAGCTGTGACAATGAGGACTTTTGAACAGTAGTCCTGGGCACAGCATAATACTGGTCTTCATGCACGCAGTGGAACATGACATGGCAGCTCTCTCTTAAATTGGGAGACTCATTTAGCATGCAAAGAAATATATATTATATCAATAATATTTATGTACATATATATGATAGTAAAACCAATGATCAGAGTAAATTATAGACTGAAAATGTTTAGTTACAGTAGGGAAATTTTGCACAGCAAAGCCTACTAGAGTACATAGAATCGGGTCTGGAATGTGACTTCCAAATGAACAGATAAGTGTGAACAGATAAACCCACCTGGGCTTCCCAGGTGGTGCAGTGGTAAAGAATCTGTCTGCCAAGGCAGGAGACACAAGAGGTGAGGGTTTGATCCCTGGGTCAGTAAGATCTCCTGGAGGAGGAAGTAGCAGCCCACTCCAGTATTCCTGCCTGGAGAATCCCATGGACAAAGGAGGCTGGTGAGCTACAGTCCATGGGATCACAGAGTTGGACACAGCTGAGCTAGCACATGCATGCACATGTGCACACGCGCGCGTGCGCACGCGCACGCGCACACACACACACACACGTAAGAATGAAAGCTAACGAGTTAAGTGCATTTAGTTTGTTAGCTGGAGTAGAAATCAAGAATCTTGGTTCTCACTCAAAGCCTCCCCCGCCGAATCATATTAGGGAATTTCACAAATCTTTATTTGGCTCTTAGGGATTGTCAGAATAGCTTTGGAAAGGTATTGTTACAATCTTATCTCCTGAATAATTTCATAACACTTTTATTTAGCATTTACAACCTGTTAAAATACTTCAGGAAGTAATTTGCATAATCTCCAAAGTATATACCTATGGTTTTTAAGGAAATCTACCATGTAACAGTAATAAAGTGCTATTGTTTTTAAGTGAATTTTGTTTTCAAGTTGAATATCTTCTCTCAACATTGATGAATGTTTTCCTAACAGAGACAGCCTGACACTGATGATGTGTATTTAATGGATTTTTACTGTACTAAAACATATTTTTTTATTAGGTTTCAAAATTAGAATTGAGATGTTTTATTCAAATTTAGTTTTACTATTCCTTTGTTACTCCTCATAAATGTAATTGATAGTTATTCAATTAAGCATAATAAAATTTTTTAAAAAATAATGTAGCTGAAGCATCAGTTATTTCATAGCAAAAATAGGAAAAAAAATTGTTCATATTATGACCTGTGAAACAGTTGTTTTAATAGATTAAACATACTAGTTTATTTAAGTTTTGTTTATCTTAGAAAAAATTATTTGCTATATAATAATAGAAATAGCGGCTCAGCTGGGGAAGAACCCACCTGCCAATGCAGGAGACGCAAGAGATGCGGTTTTGATCTCTGGGTCTGGAACATCCCCTGGAGAAGGAAATGACCACCCACTCCAGTATTCTTGCCTGGGAAATCCCATGGACAGAAGAGCCTGGCCGGCTGCAGTTCGTAGGGTCACAAAGAGTCAGACACAACGTAGAGACTGAACAGCAAACCAAAAGTAAAAAACAACAAAGCAGTGTGCATACACACACACAAACCCACACGTCTGCACAGCTCCAAGTGCTCAATGAAAATATTCAATTTTCAAATAAAAACAAACTAAAGAGATAAATTTTTGAGACTTGAGGGGGAGGAGAATTATCCACAAATTTGATTGCAACACTCAATTTGCATAACTGAATTGCAGTCAATCATATGCCATTTTAAATCATTGAGCACTGTATATTTATTGCTTCTGCTCACCTGTTTCATGAAGCCGTCATACTCTGATGTAATGAATGCATGCAGTACTGGCTACAAGATTAGAAAAAAGTTTCACTACACTCCTGTTCCATGGCCAACTTTTTCTCAAAGGGAAAGGAGGCCTAATATATTCATGGACTACTTTTCTTCCTTAGGTTTCCATTGCCAGAACTCGCAGCAGCTTCTAATCATATCTAGCAATCACATAGCACTTATGTGTGCCAGACACTGTTCTAAACCCTGAACAAGTATTAATTTATTTGATCTTCATAGGAGTCCTCTGAGCTACCTGAGAGAGGCCAAGTGATATTCACAGTAAGTGGCAGGGCTGGAATTGGAATTCATCTCCAGAGTCCCCGCTTTTAACGACAGCACATGAGCTTTGATTACAGTTATTCATCAACAAAATCCCACTTGTACTTAGCAAGTGTGCTTAGCGTGGAGTAGCAAGTTTTATTACTGCTAAGTATTTATCTCCTGACACTGGACCCAAAGGATCTGCACAGGATGGTAGATAGCGGAGGGATGGGAGTGAACAGATGGACCCTGGGCAAAGCCCTGGGGTGAGCATTTCCCACAGTGTGGAACAAGGGGGCTCTGGGTCACAGGGTGATTCTAGATGGTGCACGAATATTGCATGTTAAGAGTTAGGGTTTATTTTAATGTACAATAGGGAAAGAACAACACATCCAAGCTATGATTTCAGGTTATTTTTGCTGATACGGGGCAAAGCCACAAGGCAATTTAAGGGAAAATATTAAGCAAATAATAGTACAGATGTTACAAGAAATGCCAAAAAGTCATCAAAACTGTTGAAAGCCACTGAGTAAGAAGACATACTGTAATAGAGAAGAACAAACCTGTCTCCATATTACATCCACTCCCTTAGCATTAAGCCTTGTGCTCGGTCATGCTGACTCTCCACCTTCATAGAAGAACGTTGCCTAGAGCCTGAAATACACATGAGAGCCCACCATCGAGGCTCTGCCTCCAAGTTTTTAAAGTGGGAAACGGCAACCCACTTCAGTAATCTTGCCTGGGAAATCCCACGGACAGAGGAGCCCTGCAGGCTACGGTCCATGGGGTCGTCAAAGAGTTGGACACGACTTAGCGACTAAACAGCAGCATTCAACAATTAGGCAGAAAAATCAATAAGGATAAAGAAGATTTGAGCAACACAATAAACTAAGGAAACCTAACAGGCATCAAAGAACACTCAACAACAACAGATATACAGTATTCCAAAGTGTGCATGGAACATTCTCCGGAACAGAACACACGTTAGAGCACAAAACAAGCCTCTGTAGATTAAAGAGATAGAAGTCCTACAGAGTATGAGCTCCCACCACAATGGAATAGAAATCGATAATAGAAGTGATCTAGGAAATTCACAAATATGTAGAACGTAAACAACATACTTCTAAATAATCAGAAAATCAAAGAAGAAATTGCAAGGAAAAGTAGAAAATATTTTGAGATTAATGAAAGCAAAAGATAACATACCAAAACTTATGGGATTCAGTTTATTGGCTCTGGCAATGTGGAAAGCATTGGTGTTCATGGTAATAGTTTTTTGTATGATGTGATGGGCTCTATGTGCTGAGAACCAGACAAAGCAGCTGGTGACAAGGTGATTACTCTATGGATAATGTAGATTTTGAACTGTAGAGAAAAGTGTATGTTTTCAATTAAAAAGTACATTGAGAGCATCAGATTCCTTCCAGGGAAGTTTGTTTTGGTGATGGGGTTGCCAGAGTTAGCAAAAAATTTAGAGGGTTCCCTATTAGATTTGAATTAAGATAAACAATAAGTACTTTTTGAGTGTAAGTATATCCCAAATTGGGCTTCACTATTGGCTCAGACTGTAAACAATCTTTCTGCAATGTAGGAGACCCAGGTTTAATCCCTGGGTTGGGAAGATTATTGCATGGACATACAAAAAGTATTGTTTATCTGAAATTCAAGCTTAACTGGGTGTTCTGTATTTTATCTGGCCTTCCTTCTTGGGGAGAATGTTATAATGTAATTTCATTCCTGGTCAAAATGTGGTAAAGGTCATTTGATAAACTAAGAGGCTAAAAATGTCATTATATAGAACAATTTGGTTGCTGAACTTTTGTGTGGGAATAACATATTTTTACGAGTTGTTTACTTAATGGGAGAGAATATCTTTGTGTCATATTTTAGAATGTAAAATTCATGGTATGTGAATCTCCAATTATAGTTATTTTTGTGTTTCATTTTTTAAAAACATAGTTTGACATTATTTCTATGCTTGCCTTTATGTCACTTTAATAATGATATTGCTGTTTCTACTTGATACTTCCCTCTCCTTTCCAAATCTAAAACTACTGCTCCATGAAAGAAAAATATACTTGCATATTTTCTTCAAAAAAAGTTAAAAAAAAATCAGAGATAACTTAGTAAAGATTTAAAAAAGCCAAGCACCACCCTTTAACATTTATATTTACCAACCTTGCTGGTGGGACAAGCAGAGTCCTACCAGCTACCCCTTCATGTGATGGTCACCCTGTTTATTTCTATTTCTATACCGCCTGGTTAAAGCAGAGAGTGTTCTGCACCAGTAATGGATTTTCCATTAATCAGCCCTTGAGAACTGGGTCTTCTGATTCTCTCTCAGGCAGCTGAGCTACCCACATCGCATTGTGTCTTACGGATCATCTGACGACTCTTCTTTGAACGCGAGGCAGTCCGAGCCACGGTCTGGGGAGAAGAGGGTGGCTGAGCCTTTCTGTGCCCGCAGCCACCTGTGCTGCTCCCCGCTGATGAATCAGAAGGGCACCGCTGAGTCCAACAGCCACCTGGCTACCTATGGAGGCCTCCGCCTGCGGAAAATAGGCATTCTCTTCTTTAATGTTTCTTAAGGGCGAGGTTTAAAAAAAAAACAAAAACAACACCAATGGAAAAGCCTTCTGCTTAGAGATGTTTTCTCCAAATATACTACATTCCTGACCCAGGTTCCCATAAACCACCTGAACTCCTCTCTTAACCACCCTGAGCATTATGCTTTTAAAGACCTTTTCTAACTGTTGCCATGATGTAGTAAAAAAAAAAAAAAAATTAAAAAAACCCACCTCAATTCAAGTGCACGCAGAATTCCAGAGAGGGGATGTACAGATGTCATCTATTCCGGTCTCTATGTTCAGGCATCAGTGCCCGTGGTTATAGGTTACAGTGAAGAGTATAGTTTAATGCCCTAATTTTCCCCATCTCTGCTAGTCAGTGCTCCCTGTCTTTGCCCCGGAAAGGCCTATTTTAATAAATTGAATCTGTTTAAATAAATATCCCACCTCCTGCATCCCACCTTTGACAGCAGACTCCTACACACAAAGGAACGATAGAGCAGAGCCTTTCACTAGGACAAAAACGTCCTTCTCTGTGTATCCAAAACCTCAGGTCCTGCTTGTGTTCTGTTGAAAGGCTTTTTCTTGTATAGGATTTTGATCCAACTGGTGCTTGGACCAAATTTTTGTTGTTCAGTCGCTAAGTCCTGTGGATCAAATTTAGTAAGAACCAATATAATATACCTCTAGATGAGAATATGTCTATATCCTTATACACATCTAGGGCTTCCCAGGTGGCTCAGTGGGTAAAAGAATTCACCGGCAATGCAGGAGGTGAAGGTAGACGATAGTTCAGTCCCTGGGCTGGGAGGATGGGCATGGCAACCCACTCCAGTATTCTTGCCTGGAGAATCCTAGGAACAGAGGAGCCTGGTGGGCTGCAGTCCATAGGGTCACAGAGAGGTGGATACGACTGAAACAACTGAATATACACATCCATATCTATCTATCTATCTACCTATCTATCTGTATATGAAATTGGCTCACAACTGTCAGATCTGACCATTCAGAAATCGGTAAGGCAAATCCACAGGCTAGAAATTCTGGCAAGAGTTGATGTTACAGTCCTGAGTCTAAATTCCACAGGGCAGCAAGCTGGAAATTCAGGCTTGAGGCAAAGATTGAGGCAAATCCTGTCTTGAGGCAGGATTGCTTCTTTTTCAGGCAACCTCTGTCTTTCCTCTTAAGACTTTCAACTGATGTGATGAGGCCCAGGCATACAGTGGAGGGCTGTGCTTTTATGGGAAGTCTACCAATCTAGATGTGACTCACGTCAGTACACACCTTCACAGAAACATCTAGAATAAGGTTTGGAAAAATGATTTAGCCCAGTAGCCTTGTATAACTACCCACCTTACTTGATAAAGGTGGATTAAAGGGACCAGGGATATACAGCCAGAAAAAGAGACTCAGATGGGATGTGATAAAATCTAGAAGTGTTTGCAGTCATCTCCAGTACATGGGCTACCCTGTGGCTCAGCAGTAAAGAATCTGCCTGCAATTCAGGAGCCTCAGGAGACATGCGTTCCATCCCGGGGTCAGGAAGATCCCCTGGAGGAGCAGGTGGCAACCCATACAGCACTCTTGCCTAGAGAATCCCATGGACGCAGGAGCTTGGTGGGCTATAGTCCATGGGGTCGAAAGTCAGAGGTGACTGAGGCGACTTAGCACGTATGCACAGATGGTGTTGTAGTGCTGGGTGGCGTTTAGGGACATGGGCTTCAGACGAAACTGAAAATAGCAGAGGAAAGGTTCTTCTGGGCCTCTCACAGCTGTGTAGTGGGAGCTGAGATTGGACCCCGCCCTTCCTGCCACTGAACACCGGGAAGGCTGTTCCTTTTGTGGGATGACTTGGGGGCTGTAGTTCCTTCCTCTCAGTTCAGTTCAGTTGCCCAGTCGTGTCCGACTCTTTGTGACCCCACGGACTGCAGCATGCCAGGCAGCACACCCGTCCATACCAGCTCCTGGAGCTTGTTCAAACTCATGCCCATAGAGTCAGTGATGCCATCCAAACATCTCATCCTTTGTTGTCCCCTTCTCCTCCTGCCTTCAATCTTTCCCAGCATCAGGGTCTTTTCCAATGAGTCAGTTCTTCGAATCAGGTGGCCAAAGTATTAGAGTTTCAGCTTCAACATCAGTCCTTCCAACGAATATTCAGGACTGATTTCCTTTAAGATGGGCTGGTTGGATCTCCTTCCAGTCCAAGGGACTCTCAAGAGTCTTCTCCAACACCACAGTTCAAAAACATTCAATTCTTCAGCACTCAGCTTTCTTTACAGTCCACCTCTCACATCCATACAGGACTACTGGAAAAACCATAGCTTTGACTAGATGGACACTTATTGGCAAAGTAATGCCTCTGCTTTTTAATGTGCTGTCTAGGTTGGTCATAACGTTTCTTCCCAGGAGCAAGTGTCTTTTAATTTCATGGCTGCAGTCAACATCTGTGGTGATTTTGGAGCCCCAAAAATAAAGTCAGCCACGGTTTCCACTGCTTCCCCATCTATTTGCCATGAAGTGATGGGACCAGATACCATGATCTTAGTTTTCTGAATGTTGAATTTTAAGGCAATTTTTTCACTCTCCTTTTTCCCTTTCATCAAGAGGCTCTTTAATTCTTCTTCATTTTCTGCCATAAGGGTGGTGTCATCTGCATATCTGAGGTTATTGATATTTCTCCCGGCAATCTTGATTCCAGCTTGTGCTTCATCCAGCCCAGCATTTCTCATTATGTACTCTGCATATAAGTTAAATAAGCAGAGTGACAACATACAGCCTTGACGTACTCCTTTCCCTATTTGGAACTAGTCTGTTGTTCCACGTCCAGTTCTGACTGTTGCTTCCTGACCTGCATACAGGTTTCTCATGAGGTAGGTCAGGTGGTCTGGTATTCCCATCTCTTGAAGAATTTTCCACAGCTTGTTGTGATCCACATAGTCAAAGGCTTTGGCATAGTCAGTAAAGCAAAAGTAGATGTTTTTCTTGAACTCTCTTGCTTTTTCGATGATCCAACAGATGTTGGCAATTTGACCTCTGGTTCCTTCCTCTCAGGGGAACTGAAATTTCTCCTTCTTATTCAGGGGTGGAGGTTTTACATTTTTTAATTAATTAATTAATTAATTTGACCTTGCTGGGTCTTAGTTGTGACATGCAGGATCTAATTTAGTTGCAGAAGGAGAACTCCGAGTTGTAGCTTCTGGGATATAGTTCCCTGACTGGGGATTGAACCTGGGCTTCCAGGAGGAACGTCCCTGAGATTCTGTATTATTTAGAGGACTTGTACAGAAACATGGAAACTTGTGCTTTACAATTTGAAATAATTGAGTGAAAATGAGCCAGAAAACAGGATGTAGTCTAGAAATTTGCTTACAAGCAACCTCCCTAAGATACAGGGGGAAAGACTGAAGAAAAACGCATCAGATGAAGCAAAAGCAGTTTGTTATCCTAGAGTCTTTTCCATGGATCTTGGAACCCTTGGATCAAGTTCAGCCCTCTGAGAATGGGACTCAGTACATCCTTAGAAGGAAGACAGATGGTAAGATGCCAACATTTCAAACATGGATTCCATCACACATCTCCTGTTTTGTCTTCTTTCATGATTCATTCCCTATCAGAGCTCAGGTCAGACTTGCAAACTGTCTATACGTAAAACACAGCTTAGAATACTCACACTTAATTATACATTTAAAAAAAATTTATTTGGCTCTGCCAGGTCTTCACTTGTGATCTTCATTGCAGCATACAGGATCTTTAGTTGCAGATTGTGGGATCTAGTTCTTCAAGCAGGTGTTGAACCCAGGCCCCTGCATCGGGGGTGGGGAGTCTTAGCCACTGGACCACCAGGGAAGTCCCTGGGATACTTACACTTTGAAGGCTTGCTTTGACATCTAACTGATTCACTTTTCTGTAGAGAAGAAGCTAACATAACAATGTAAAGCAACTAACACTCCAATAAAAATTTTTTTAAATAAAATGGAATAAAACCTTGGCTTGTTTTGACAAAATTTAATTCGTATGATCTGAGATTGGATAAGATTATGCATTAAAAAACTAAAATGCATTTTATGTGGAGAAGAAAAGAGGACTAGTTATATGCAAAGTTCATATATGTAAGACCTTGTCTACTCCTCAGCATGGTAAATGTACCATAGTACTCTGGAACTCTTCAGTTCAGTTCAGTTTAGTCGCTCAGTCGTGTCCGACTCTTTGTGACCCCATGAATCACAGCACGCCAGGCCTCCCTGTCCATCACCAACTTCTGGAGTTTACCCAAACTCATGTCCATCGAGTCGGTGATGCCATCCAACCATCTCATCCTCTGTCGTCCCCTTCCCCTCCTGCCCCCAAGCCCTCCCAGCATCAGGATCTTTTCCAACGAGTCAACTCTTCACTTGAGGTGGCCAAAAAGTATTGGAGTTTCAGCTTCAGCATCAGTCCTTCCAATGAACACCTAGGACTGATCTCCTTTTACTTTGCTACTGTTTGGTATTAATAGCTAATGATATTGCTTTACACTGCTCTGCTGATGGAAAACACTGAAGAGATACTGATGATTTTCATGAGACCCTGGAGATTCATTTCTTTAATGAGGACAAGATGCCTTGAATCTGTGAAATGTTACACCAAGCATTTGCTGAACTTGAAGGGTGTAGCAGGTGGTGACAGAATAACAAATGTTATCAGTGACCTGTATCAGTTGTGCAAATGCCAGGAAAATAATTTCAAGGTGATTTCTCAGGTATTTGTAATAGATCATGAATCAAAAATGGCTGCTGACTAGTAACATCAGACATTCCAAAAGAGTTTCTAGAGTATTCCTTGAACTGTAAATGTAAAAGTTTTTCTCAAAAATATAAACATATCTACTTTAAGTAATCCAGGAAAGAATAGATAAATATAATTTGAATCTCCACAATTACCTCTTACACTTTAAGTGCTCTCCAAGGGAAATTCTAAACTAAGAAAGAAATCAATTCTAAAATGTAGAAATGGGGTCTCTCCTGGTAGTTTGGTGGTTAGAACTCTAAGATTCTACTACAGGAAGCTCAGGTTTGGTCCCTGATCAGGGAACTAAGATCCCACAAGCTGCATGGTGCGGCCAAAAAAAATGTAGAAAAGGAGTAAGGAATGAATTATCCTTTTTTTACTGGATGCTTGCAGTGGTGATACATATCAGCTGAGGTAGGTGTTGAGTCTGCCTCAAGGCCACAGGCGTAGACCCTGTACCAAGGCCACAGGAGCAGAGACCAGAACCAAGGCCGGTTCAGAACCAAGGCTCCGGAACTGACCGAGCCCCTTTGTAAATGTTGCCAAAAGCCCTCCCGCCATCATCTCTAGCAGGCTTCCTGACCCCAAATTAGGCAAAAATGCCCACCCATGGTAGTCACCCCATAGCGCCCAAACTAATCACCTAATACCAAACTTCCAGCAGGAATTTTCTTTGTCTTGAGGCTATAATTGGCTACTAACCCATGGAAAGCGTTAGCTCTCACTGGTCTTACAGGAGGTCGGCCTACTGGATTTGTAGCACCTTCATTAACTCTGTACTTTGTCCTTAATAAACTCACTGCTTTCTGCAGGACTCTGTGTCTGAAAATTCTTTTCCAACTCGCTTTCAGACTGCCTCAACAACAGGGATGGCTGAAGGGGGAGCACTTTGGGGAAGTGGGGCAAGGAGAGAATATTAGGAGCTGAGTTTGAACATGTTAAGTTCAAACTATCAGATTTCTCAGTAAAGTGTTGAGCAGGTTATTGGATACATGGGTCTAGAGTCCAAGATGGAGGCAGAAAATTAGAGAGACACGTTTGGGAATCACCAACATAAAATCAAACTTGGCATTGGTAGGTTGTAAAATGCTATTCAAATATAAAGTATCATTACTAGTAGTTACTCTTGAACAACACAGCAACAATCATTGGCCCACTAACCCCTTGGAACACCAAAGTTACTTTTTGAAGAAAGAAATAATGTCATTTGTAGCAATTGATGGATCTAGAGATTATCATACTAAGTGAAGTAAGTTAGACAGAAACAGACAAATATCATATGATATTGCTTATATGTGGAATCTAAAAAAATGATACAAACAAACTTGTTCACAAAACAGAAACAGACTCACAGACTTAGAAAACAAACTTAGGGTTACCAAAGGGGAAAGGGCAGGGGGGGATAAGTTAGGAATTGTGGATTAACAAGGGCTTCGCAGGTGGTGCATTGGTAAAGAATCCGCCTGCCAGCACTGTTTATAATAGCCAGGACATGGAAGCAACCTAGATGCCCATCAGCAGACAAATGGATGAGGAAGCTGTGGTACATATACACCATGGAATATTACTCAGCCATTAAAAAGAATTCATTTGAATCAGTTCTAATGAGATGGATGAAACTGGAGCCCATTATACAGAGCGAAGTAAGCCAGAAAGATAAAGACCATTACAGTATACTAACACATATATATGGAATTTAGAAAGATGGTAACGATAACCCTATATGCAAAACAGAAAAAGAGACTCAGATGTATAGAACAGACTTGTGGACTCTGTGGGAGAAGGAGAGGGTGGGATGTTCCAAGAGAACAGCATCGAAACATGTATATTATCTAGGGTGAAACAGATCACCAGCCCAGGTTGGATGCATGAGACAAGTGCTCGGGCCTGGTGCACTGGGAAGACCCAGAGGGATCGGGTGGAGAGGGAGGTGGGAGGGGGGACCGGGATGGGGAATACATGTAAATCCATGGCTAATTCATTTCAATGTATGACAAAAACCACTGCAATGTTGTAAAGTAATTAGCCTCCAACTAATAAAAATAAATGGAAAAAAAAAAAAAAGAATCCGCCTGCCAAAGCAGGAGACACAAGAGAAGCAGATTTGATCCCTGGGTTGGGAAGATCCCCTGAAGTAGGAAATGGTAACCCACTCCAGTATTTTTGCCTGGAAAATTCCATGGACAGAGGAGCCTGGCAGGTTACAGCCCAAGAGATCACCAAGAGTCAGATGCCACTGACCACTAACTGCACCACACTGGGAGTTAACAGATACAAAATATAAAAGAGATAAACAACAAGGTCTCTCTATATGGCCCAGGGAACTATATTCACTATCTTGTAAGAATCTATAATGGAAAAGAATCTGAAAGAGACTCTATCTATCTATCTATCTCTGAATCACTTCGGTGTACACCAAAAACTAACAGAACATTGTAAATCAACCATACTTCAATTTTTAAAAAAGATACTTTATGAAAAACATTTTTTAACAGAATACAATTTTTTGGAAAATAGGATATATATACAAGTGCTAAATTTTTCTTGCTCTATTTCTCAATTATTTTATTGTCAATTTTAAATACTAAGAAGTTCAGAGGTTCTCAACTGATTTTAGGCTTACAAAGTATTACCAATTGGAAGCTCTGAGAAGGCCACATAATGACATCTTCTTCAAGAATGCTTATCTTCCTAGGAAATGAAGAGCTCAAAATGTGGAATACAGTCTCAAAAGAACCTCGAGGCTGCTAGGTCAGCTACGGTCTTGATAGGAATCATGTAATGAAGGATATGCTACTAATCTTTGATAAGGAATATGCAGGTAGTTTAAAAATATACACACTTTTCAACACTTCATCCTGTAAGGAGAATTGCAAGAAATATCAATTAAGGTTTAAGCATTGAAAAATTTATTGAGGATGACACAGTTTATGGAAAGTACAAGGATGAGGGTTTATAGAAGGGAATTCCCCAAATAATGATTACATGAAATCACTGCCAATCCTGATGCTATGCTGGGCTCAGAACACATATTTTGCCATTTTGCTGTTACATATCTACATGTCAGTCCATCAGATTACAAATAGGACTATTTAAGAATACAATATTGAATACAACATTGCTCTGCAATATTTGAAGTATCAACACTCAAAAGTAAATTGTTGAATTTCTAGCTCTGGAAATGGTGGAGTGGCTTGTATTGAACTAACTCTCCTTCAGGTGGCGGTTATAAACTCTGGACAAATATAAAGCTTAACTATTTGAAGGCCCTGGAAAAACCACCAAAGTCAAACAGAAACTGGGTGGGGGGATTGGAGCCCCGAGGGAAGAGAACCAGGATGACTGGTGTCCGGGGCTACACGGCATCTCCGATATCTCTTCAGGGTGCGTCCCAGTCTACACCAGCAGGGCAGCTAGAACCGGAGCAGAAGACCGCAGGGCTTCTGGTTTGCCGGAGAGTGGAGGCTAGGGCTGCCGGCAGAGCTGGAAACCGAGTGGGGGAACCACAGAGCAGCCACAGGGAGGAAGTCCCCCAAATCTGGCTACAAATTCACCTTACACTCTGGGCTGACCCCTGACCTGGGCTTGTTTAGACAAGACTCCAAGGACACTGTTAAAGTAACAGCTGGAAAAAACTGCTGAAACGGAGCAACCGTGTTGTCTACCCGCTGCCAGGGAGACCGAACCTAGTGTTCAGTCTCACGGAGCTGGAAGGGACCGCAAACACCGCAGGCCTCCCATCAGAACGCTAGAACGGCCACAGGGAGTAAAGGTTATATCCTAGATCCAAAGAACATACCCCAAAACGAATGGCAAAACTAAAACAAATTCATCTTTCTTTCTTTATTTATTTTGGCCATACCGCATGGCATGTGGGATCTTGCTTCCCCAATCAGGGATTGAACCCTTGCACCCTAGAATGGGAGCCCAGAGTCTTAACCACTAGATCACTAGGGCAGTCCTTTATTTTGTTTTATTTATTTATCTGTTTATTTGCAAACCCATCTTTAAAAGTGCAATACTAGGGAATTCCCTGGTTAGGACTCTGGGCGTTCATTGCCACGGCTTGTGCTCAATCCCTGATTGGGCAGCTAAGAACCTGCAAGCCATGGGAAATATGCCCAAAACAATTAACTAAATAAGTAAATAAAAGCATTTAAAGAAGTACCTCTAATGTCTCCATCTGTATGGAGCCAAAGTTATACTTACCAATCAAAGACTTGTGTTTTTATTTTTTATTAATGATGTTGGTCTTTACTTTTATTTTTTAAATTTCTGTATTTTTAACTGGAGGATAATTGCTTTCTAATATTGTGTTGGTTTCTGCCCTACATCAACACGAATCAGCCGTAGGTATACATGTGCCACTCCCTCCTGAGCCTCCTTCCCACCTCCTTCCCCATCCTACCCCACTAGGCTGTCACAGAGCGCTGGCTTTGAGCTTCCCGTGTCATACAGTAAATTCCCACTGGCTATCTGCTCTACATACTGTAATGCGTATGTTTCAATGCCACTTTCTCAATTCATCCCACCCTCCCCTTCCCTCTTTGTGTCCACAAGTCTTTTCTCAATGTCTGCATCAAGGTTCATCAGTACCATCTTTCTAGTTTATATATATATATATATATACATATATATATATATATATGCATTAATATATGATATTTGTTTTGCTCTTTCTGATTTACTTCAGTCTATATAATAGGCTCTAGGGTCATCCACATCATTAGAACTGATTCAAATGTGTTCCTTTTTATGGCTGGGTAATATTCCATTGTATATATGTGTGGTGTTTTTAAAACATGAGGTTTACAGTTACTTCTCATGCTTTAAAAAGTTGCATTGATTTCCTGAGTTTTTAAACTTTAACCTCCTCCCACAGTGACCCAAATCAAAAAGTATGCATTTTAATAAATGAAAAAAAGTGGGAATGAAAATTGGAATTTCAGTAGTCACTTCTCTTTACGATGCCCCTCTAGTATTAAAAAAAAATTTTTTTGGAGAGCTTTTGAACTTCCTTTTGGTCAGGAATTTGATGACATATCGTATTACAGTAGAATCATCTAAGTCAGTGAATAAAACATAAACAAAGTTGCTGAACCTAGAAACATATTGATAAAGATCAGCTCCACAAATTCCTTTGACAGAAGCAAACACACTTGAGGTGATATAATTTATGACTTCCTGTGAAACAAGACAGATTCTAGGCTTATTTGTGAAAGTTATGAAGTGAACTGAATAGTCTGTGCAAACACAGTGCAGTGAAGTAGCTGCTCCTTGACAGACAGGCCAGGTCTCAGGTTCCCAACCCTGCCCTGTGGCCCTTCAAGATGATCAAAGTCATCCATAGGGATTCTTCCTGGCTAAGTTCCAGATGGGTGTTTTGGCTTCAATGTTTTTTGATCTCCTCCATGTGAGCCCTCCTTGGCCTCTGCCTGAAACTTCTGGGACCACCCCCCGGGGGTAGGTGCAGAGGGTCCCAGTGCTAGGATGGCACCACCTGTCTAAGTTACATGGTCCTGTCAATTTGAACTCCTAAATAGCCCTTGTTCTATCTCTGTCATTACTGCTATAGTTGGATCCACCACTTTTTCCTGATCAATTGCCATAGCCTCCTTTTTATTCTTTCGCCTCTAGACTCACTGCTGAAATCTACCTTATCCACTGCTGCTTTTGTGATCTTCCTGAAATGCAAAAGTGAGCATGTCACTCCTCTGTAGAAAATTCTTTATAGTTCTCTTGCTATTGCCTGGTAAGGTTCATAGCAGGCTATAAGACATCCATGATCTAACTTATGCTTCTTATGAATACTTTTCCCGTTTTTTTCACTTTAAGCTATGACAGAACCATGATCATGTCTGTCCAGCTATCCTGTCATTATTCCAGAGCCTTGACACATCATGGATAACTGCTAGCAGGTACATCACTGCCCCTTGTCTCATGCTTCTAATTTATGGGCCTTTTTGCTGGTTAATTGAGCTTCTTCTTGGTAGAAACACAAGTGTGCCCTTCTCTCACAACTCGAGGCTAGTTACTATCACTACTGTATTTATTCACCATCAACTCATTTATCTTGGGATTTACCACAGTTTAACACCGTGACTGGTACTACATTCTTTGAACGAATGAGTGAAAATGAGCTCAGGAGTGTGGCCCAGGAGTTAACATATATGTGTGAAGTTGACCAATATAAACAATTGCAATCCAGTGCAATTCAGTTTTCCCCCGGCAGTACATGTCTAAACAAAATACAAGGATTACAAGGCGAACAGTTGGCTTCCTCTTGCTCTTCACAAACCTGGGAACCAGATTTAATGAATCAAGACTTTATAGAACGAGTCGGAACAAAGGGCACACAATCCAACTTCTTATAAATAAGCGCAAAGGTAATCAAGACTGCCCCAAGCCCCAAATGAAGACAGCAGAAGAGCAGGGACTCCCGCGCCTTCCAGGCCTTCCCGGAGGCCCCGCCCCTCGGGAGGCGGGGCGAACGACCATGGGCGGGGCCTTTCCACTCAACCCCGCCCCATGGGCGGGGTGTAAGCGGGAGGGCGGCGCGGAGGCGGACGCACGCACGCCGTTTCCTAGGAGATGGAACACACTGGCCGCCGGAGCTTCATTAGGGAGCTAACGAGGTAAGCGGCCGGCGCGGGCAGGTAATCCCGAGCGGGCAGCGGGGCGGCCGCCGCCCGTCCGACCCGAGCCTGTCCTGCGAGGCGGCCCGGCATGTCCCCCAGGCGCCCTGTCCTACCGGGGCCGACTTCTGCTGAGAGAAGGGGCCTGGACACCGGTAGGGGTGGAGGACTGGAGGGGGGAGGACTCGGGGAGGGGCGGGGCTGGCCGGCGGGGACTGTCTACCTGCTCCCAGCGCGTTGGGTTTGCCCCGAAGCGCCCCTGGCCACTTTCCTGCGGCCCTGGCCGGCGGGGTTCAGTCCCGGGTTGGAGGATGACAGTGGGCGTACATCAGCCTGGGAGACCCTCACCCCCGAATCTATGCTAGAGTCTCCCACCGCACCCCCCGCCCTCACCCCGGAACTCCCCCTCTCCCTTTAGTGCCTGGGCGGGAGGGGACGCTGCTCTGAGGAATGAGGGGGCGGGATCGGGTCTCGGGAAGGCAGCGGAATGAGTTCAGAACTGTTATAAAAATGAAAAAGGAGGAAAGAGGAAAGAGAAACTGGGTCCAAATTCAGTGCTCACTCGTGCATCCCAAATGGCTCCCAGGCAAAAGCGGAATCCCGGCGCAGGGTGGACCAGCGGGACCCCGGGTCCCCCACGCCGAGCCCGCCGCTGCGGTCGGCGGGACACGCGGGTCCCCCAGGACCACCCCTTCCCGCTGGCCGGCGGGACTGCGCCCCCGGAGTCTTAAGGTCCCTTGTTTGCTGGGGGGGGGGGGGGGGGAGGGGGGGCGGAGAGGGGGGCGGGGAATCAGAAATCAGAGCGTCAGGGAGCGAAAACTGCTTCCTGACTTGCAAATAAGACGGGCACTTAGTTTAAGGACAGAGTTGGAGTCGGGGAGGGGAGGCAATAAAACTGGCTTTTTATAAAGTGTTTGTAATCTCAACTCTAAACGGAAAAAAATTTATGTAATTGTGTTTAATCTTTTAAAATGATCAGGCACTTGTTCGAATTGTAACGGAATTCTCATAGAGTCAAATGTGTCGGAGTTATTTTAATCAGAAAAACAATTCCTAGAGTCGAAATAATAATGGAGGCAAAAGTTACTTTCCAGCCTTTCGACCTGTCTTTACCGTCCCCTCCCCCCCCCCAACCTCCATCTCTGCCGAGAGGCCGAGTGACCGGAAAAGGAGAGACCCTTCGCTCCGCCCAAGGAGGCCACCTGCCTAAGCAAAACGGGCTTTGGGCGATGGGTGTGTGATGGGTGTGTGTGTGTGATGGGTGTGTGTGATGGGTGTGTGTGTGTGTGTGTGTGTGTAACGGGCTTTGGGCAAGGTGTTTGATCTATTTGTTGGGATGGGTGTGTGTGTGTGTGATGTGTGTGTGATGGGTGTGTGTGTGTGTGTGTGATGTGTGTGTGATGGGTGTGTGTGTGTGTGCCCAGAAAAGGAGAGACCCTTCGCTAAACGGGCTTTGGGCAAGGTGTTTGATCTATTTGTTGGGATGGGTGTGTGTGTGTGTGTGTCTGTGTGTGTGTTTTGATTTGGTTGTGCTTCGTTTTAAAACAGTTTGTGAATATTAGCACAGAACACCATACTTTTATTTTTTAAACACAAAATCTTTGTTTTCCCATTGCAAAACTTCCCTTTTAATTTCTGTAAAGATATGACTTGGTTAGTTTGATAACTTTTTTTCTGTTTTGCTTTTTAAACAACTTAATGGTTTTTATGGCGTTACTTTAAAAACAAACAAATGTTAATTCCAGCCTCAGAGTAATAAAATTAGGGCAGATTGTACCAAAGCAAGTTGAAGACCTGCAGAGGTTATCTGCTCAGTGATTGGGCAGACACAGATTTTACCCTCCATTTGCCCTCTCTCTTAATCTTCTTTAATCCTTTCTAAATCCCTTATTAGCTGGTAGAAGCTGTTGAGAATAAAGCTCAAGTTGCACTTAGCTAAAAATAAGACAGCTAGAATGGGAGAGAAATGGTAAGGGTATTTATCTAATGTAAGTCTGTAATTGAGCCTCTCGATAAATGTTTTTTTTCCTTAAACCAGAATATAAGATGTGTATAATTCATAAGAAAGTACTGTAACTTGATTGTAGAAAATTCCAAGTTCCTAACAATTCTGTTAAATTAATTGAGGATCATAGTTAAATTACACTTATCTGTATTTTGCCTTGTTGCATACATATTGAAATACATACATGGAAATATTCATGTGCAAAAGAAATCATATTAATACACCCCTATTTTGCAGAATTAGCTTCCGGGGGTCCACAGAGAAGACCTGATGTTGGGAAAGGTTGCAGGCAGGAGGAGAAGGGGGCAAGAGAGGACGAGATGGTTGGATAGCATCACCAACTCAAAGGACATGAATTTGATAAAACTCTGGGAGATCGTGAAGGACAGGGAAGCCTGGCGTACTGCAGTCCATGGGGTCACAAAGAGTCGGACACGACTTAGCGACAGAACAACACAACCACAGAGAAGAATACATGTAGTTTGCAGAGAAATATCATTGAATGTGAACTGGGGACCTATAGGCAGTCTGTCTTGTAAATTACATATACTGCTTTTTGACTAGTAAATCCGTTTAGGACCTTCCTATGCTACACTCATAAGAACAATTGTTTACGTGCTATCAGTGAGTAGATGCTGTGCTGTGCTATGCTAAGTCGCTTCAGTCATGTCTGACTCTGTGACCTGATGGACTGTAGCCTGCCAGGCTCTCTGTCCATGGGATTCTCCAGGCAAGAGTACTGGAATGGGTTGCTGTGCCCTCTTCCAGGGGATCTTCCCAACCCAGGGATCAAACCTGCATCTCTTGAGTCTCCTATATTGGCAGGCAGGTTCTCTACCACTAGCACTACCTGAAAAGCCCTTAAGGTGAGTAGGTACATGGGAATAATTTAAAAAACCCCTTGTACATCTATGCCTGTCTACATTGGGCCATTATCCTTGTTTTCAGGGGGATAACGAGACAGCTGGAATGGTCAGCTTCTCACCCTGGACAGCTGTTTATTTTGTAATTTAAATGACTCAAAAGGGACCTTTCTGAAACTTTGTTTGGGAGCATAGTATGTAAACTTGTGTAAGCTCCAATTGTCTTGGAACCACACATCAGACTTTTTAAAATCCATGTCACACCCATAATCTTCACCCCCTCAAACAAAAGAAGCTGAGAATCGGCCGTGTACCTCTTTTATTTTTCCCTGAATATAAGTATCCTATGCTATAGCACTTGAAACAAACCGTGTTTCCAGTGTTTTTTCTTTTCTGTTTTTTGAAGACTTGGAGTGAGGTTTCTATTACAGCTACTCCAAAACAAAAACAGAACATCCGGACTTCCAAGCTGGAGCAGGAAGGCATCAGTGACTGATCGGTCTGTTGTGTTGTAATAGTACTGGTGATGGTATGGTCGATGCTTTTTACGGTGGAAGAGAAAGAGGCCCTTCATTCCGCTTTTGCAGGGGGTTGAGCCACTGCAAGGTGAAAGTTCCACGTTTCTGGCACCTCTTACCTCTGAAATTCTCTCCCACCCTGGGCAGCTCCCTCTTCACTCCCTTCTCTTTCGTCCTTTTCTAGAGGTGCCTACAATTGCCATCTACCTCTCAGACCCTCAGTGGTTGTCCTCACTTAGGTGTTACCATGAAAATAATCTGCTGCATGCGCAGCAGATTGGCAAAGAAAAGATGCTACTATTTATCCCATTAAAATTTAATTCAGTAACTTGGGGGTGGGGTGAAAATAGATTTCTTAACGAACTCCAGTTAGACTCCCTTCTCCCCAACTCACTCTCCCTTCACTGTTTCTGGCCTAAGTTTTCAGTGTCCTTCCAAGTTATCACCATGAGCCAGATCTAGCCCCACGGTGTCGTCGGGGTGGGGAGAACCCCTGTGTACTTTCCAGGTTGTTTATAGCATCTTGCCTTGTTAGGGTGAGGAGTTAGGAATCTTTAGGGGATGGTGGGGGTGGGCAGCCTTCACTGTGGGGTAGATTCTGCCGGTTTGGGAGTGAAGAGGGGTGGTTCTTTTAGCTGCATTAGTGATTGTAAAAGCTAGCAAGGATGGATTGTTTAGAAGTTGGGGACTGTGCTGAAATACCAAACAGCTTCAGGCTAATGCAGCTATTAGACTAACTCCATCAATGATTCTCTTGATCGATCCTAGGTCATTTAATCCCTCTGCATTTTTGTTGTACGTTGTTACTGATATGATGAACACTGTGGCCTTTTGGACAAATTTATTCTCTGTATTGTTACTTAACCAGAAAGAATTGGTAAACTTCTGGAGAGCATACTTCTGTAAAAGACCTTAAATAGAGAAGCTAGAAAAGAATGTCAAGCAATTTAGCGAATTCCCTGGTGGTTCAGTGGTTAGAACTTGGCACTTTTACTGCAAGCCGTGTGGTGCAGCCAAAAAAAAAAAGAATGCCAGGCAGTTTAATATCTGATAATAAACTGCAAAATACTGACTTAATAAAATTCTAAGTGATCAGAAGGAATATGTTTTATAGCCCATGTTTTATTTAATCATAGCACAGAGTATTACCAAACAGACCCCCAAAGAGCTTTCAAAGTTGTCTTTCCTTACCTAGATAATGGAAAAACTAAGGAAACCAAATACACATTTTAGTCAGGAACCATGCAGGGGGATGTTGCCTTTCTCTATATTAATACCCTCATGTTTAGAACCTGTGTCTATGTATGATGTAAAGACCACTTGCAAAAGAACTTCATTTTCAGGCAAATGGGGAAGCATTTGCTGGCATTTGTTTTTTTTTTTACACAAAATTCACATTTTATTTAGGTTGATGCTGACATTTGTTGAAACCATTTGCTAAGACATAACTGAGCCAGATGAAGGAACCACTAAATAGAAATGGAATTTACTATTGAGATCTCTTTGTCAAGATCCTGGCCACAGAGGTAGTGTGGCCTAAACTACTCCCTTGCCTTTGAAGGGGTTGCTATCTGTCATGAAGTGAAATAAATGATAAATGAAAGCACACTCCCTGTTATTTAAAAGCGCCACAGGTTCTTCCAGGGCTTCCGGTGGACAAATGTGTTTCTGTATAAAGGGAACTACATCATTTTAGTGCACTTCTCTGCCGTGTTTCTGCAGAAAAGCCTATTTTTGGAAGCCTTGGGTACCTTGACAACTACAATATATTCTTGTTGCTCCTACATTTCTGCATCTAATAGAGAAGGAATTTCTGTGACTTTATCTTGTGGAAGTAGTGCTACAGTGAAAGAAAAATAATCATTGATTGAAGCATCAGATTATGAAAGGCATTTTATTTTTTTGGCTGAACCACGCAGCTTGTCGGATCTTAGTTCCCCAACTATGGATCGAACTCGGACACTCGACAGCAAAAGCACAGTTTCTAACCACTGGACCTCTAGGGAATTCCCTATAAAAGACATTTTAAAACAAGCTATGTCCTTTCATAGTGCCAAACATTGTTACCTTCTGCAGCTAAGAATACAGCCTTGTAGCAGGAGGATTGATTTTTTAAAGCAACATAAGAATGATAAACAGGTATGAAATGAGAAATTGTTCCTTGAATGCTGAATTGAGACAGAAGAGTGGGAGGAAATTATTGAACAGAGTTGTAATGAAGGGGGTACTATTGTTTTATGTGCTTCGTTTTTTTTCGTTTAATTGTAGTAATAAAATCAGAACCTATAGAAACCTGTACCCTTCCAATATATACACATCCACAACCCCTTTTCTGTAGTTTGAAATCCACAAAGCTCTGAGAGATGACTTTTCAGAAATTAATTTATGCAAATTCATTTGAAATAAAATATGGCCCGAGTGATGTGAGGCCGCTTATGGTCTTCATTTCTTTTATTTAGTGCACTTCTCTTACATTTTTCTGCAGGTACATTAAGATGCTCTTTGGGAGATGTTATGTACCCTACTGCTTTTCTGTGGTTGGTGGTTTAGTCGCTGAGTCGAGTCTGACTCTTGTGACCCCATGGACTGTAGCCTGCCAGGCTCCTCCGTCCATGGAATTTTCCAGGCAAGAATACTGGAGTGGGTTGCCATTTCCTTCTCCAGGGGTTTTCCTGACCCAGGGATCGAACCTGGGTCTCCTGTGTTGCAGGTGGATTCTTTACCCCTGAGCCAGCAGGGAACGCCTCTATTTCTTTTCTAAAATATGCAAATACCTGGATTCCAAACACATCTGGCCCAGGAATTTCACATAAGGGAGTGTGGCCCAAATTAAACACGATGCAAAAATAGATTCTAAGAATGGATATATTGGAGAATCTGATTTTGCACAGTCTGATGTGGACTCATATAGATTCTATTGCTGCTGTGTCATTCAGTTGTGTCTGACTCTTTGTGACCCTATGAATTGTAGCCCGCCAGGCTCCTCTGTCCATGGGATTCTCCAGCAAGAATACTAGAGTGGGTTGCCATGCCCTCTTCCAGGGGATCTACCCAACCCAGGGATCAAACCCAGGTCTCCCGCATTGCAGGCAGATTCTTTACCAGCTGAGAGACCAGGGAAGCCCAAGAATACTGGAGTGGGGAGCCTATTCCTTCTCCAGGGGAACTTCCTGACCCAGGAATCCAACTGAGGTCTCCTGCATTGCAGGCAGATTCTTTACCAGCTGAGCTACCAGGGAATAATAGATTCTATTATAGTCATTAAAAAAAAAAAGGGAATCACAAACATCATTAAGTCAACGTTTATTGGGTTCAGTTTCATTACATGGTACCAAGTATTAATAAATGAAGCATTCTACAGTGATTTTCAGCAGTCTATCATATGTGAACATCATTCCACATAGCACAAGTGATTTATTGACACATGCTTAAAAATTAGTATTTGTCTTACAGTTTTCCTAGATTACCAGTAAATTTTTGGAAGTGATGCTTTAATGAGCATTCCTTTTATTCTTGTTGTTTTTTTACAGGGTGTTCATAAGAATGGAAGCACCGTTTCCTTGCCAGATTCCTTACTGCTGCATCTTATGAACCTACAGAATCTTGGGGAAGAACCTGTATTTAATGATGACAAAACCTGTCACCAGTGTAGCAACAACGGCCTGAGGGCAGAAACGAATAAAAATAAAAGACGCGTTTATATTTATATTCAACAAAGACGTCCTTTCCCGTGGACAGCCTGCGCTGCATCATTCTTCCGAGATGAACCGGTACACGACCATGAGACAGCTGGGGGACGGCACATACGGGAGCGTGCTCATGGGCAAGAGCAACGAGTCCGGGGAGCTGGTGGCCATCAAAAGGTACCTCGGGCGACCCTGCCACGTTCACCCCTTTCTGTTCCTCTCCTTTGCTTGCTTGAGAACGTACACAAGCGCAGAGAGAAGTCTGGTCCAGACCCCATGCTTGTTAGGCCATGGTGGAATGCCATTCTGGAGACAGCACTGCAAGAAAGGAGTTCTGCTGGTCCCCACGTATATGAGTTTAATTTTCTGATTTGTCCAGCAAAATAAGGGCTCTGCTTTTTGAAAAAAAATTTATTTCTTTTTAATTGGAGGGTAATTGCTTTACAAGGTTGTGTTGATTTCTGCAATACATCAGCGTGACCCAGCCATAAGTGTGCATATGGTCCCTCCGTCTTGCACCTCCCTCCCACCCCCACGCCATCCCAGCCTCTGCGTGGTCCCAGGGCACCAGGCTGAGCGCCCTGTGTTACACCCAGCCTCCCATTGGTTATCTGTTTAGGGCTCTGCTTCTTATGCATGACAACTCTGAACTGAGACTGAAGGTAATGCGTAGAATTTTTCTTAGCACTTAAAGTGGAGTACAGAGTAGAGCTTATTATTATTTCTTTTAAAACAACAGGCCTCAAAATCAGATGGTATTCACAATATCAGGCTGAGTTCTGAATGGCCTATGGTATTTCCCTGAGCTCCATATGAAATAGAGGAATTATTAACTTAATGATTTCTTTAATCTACTGTATTTGATATCTATCATATGTTAAAAAAAAAATTACCCCAAAGCTTAGTGATTTAAGACAAGAACAAACATCTGTTAACTCATGGTTTCTGTGGGTCAGGAATTTAGGAGCAGCTCAGCTGTGTTTCTGGCTCCAGGTCTCTCTGCCGTGATGGCAAAGGTCAGCCCAGGTCACAGTCATCTGCAGGCTGGACCGGGGCTGGAGGACGCACTTGCAAGCTGGTTCGCCGTGTCAGTTTGCTGGGGCTGCTCTCACCAAGTACCCCAGACTGGGTGGTTTAAACAGCGTATTTATTTCCCCACGGTCTGGAGGCTGGAAGTGAGATCGAGCTGTTGGCAGGGTTGGTTTCCCTCAGACCTGTCTCCTCAGCTTGCAGACAGTTCTCTTCTCCCCATGTGTTCACCTGGTCTTCTGTCTGTGTATGTCTGGGTCCTAATCTCCTCCTCCTATAAGGACACCAGTAATATCGGATTAGGACCCACCCCAAAGCCCTCTCTTAACCTTAATTACCTCTGTAAGGTCTATCTCCAGATGCAGTCATTCTCCGAGGTACTGGGAGCTTAGGACTTCAAGATATGGATTTGGGGGGACACAGTGTGGCTCAGACTGGACTTCTGTATATGCCAGTTTAAGCCCAGACTGGTTGGCTTAAACGGTAGGGATTTATTGAGACACTTGGGAGGTTACAAGTCTAAAGTCAAGGTGTCAGCAGGGTTGGTTCCTGCTGAGGGCTGGGAGGAAAGGCTCTCTCCTAGGCCCCTTTTCCTTGGCTTATCGATGGCATTTTCTCTCTATGCACCTCCCATGTCAGCTTCCCTTGATGCATATTTCTTTGTCCAAATTTCTTTTTTTTATATAAAGACAAATTTATATAAAGACAATTTCTCTCTATATGGGGCTCTACAGATCGTCACTTGAGTGTTCTCATGACACGGTAGCTGGCTTGCACCGCAACAAGTCTTGAAAACTGATTACCACTTCAACCAAAGGATGATCATCCAAAATTTAAATGCTTTAACAAATGTTTATCAAATGTTACAACACTTTAGAATATGATGATCTAAAATATTACATATATAAGGAAATACTTTTATAAAGTATTGTCAAATAGCCATTAGTATCAGGTAAGTAAATGTATAATGTATAATGAATGGGCTTCCCAGGTGGTGCTAGTGGTAAAGAAACCTCCCGTCAGTGCAGGAGACTTTAGAGATGTGGGTTTGATCCCTGGGCTGGGAAGATTCCCCTGAAGGAGAGCACTGCAACCCACTCCAGTATTCTCGCCTGGAGAATCCCATGGACAGAGGAGCCTCATGGGCTGCAGTCCGTGAGGTTGCAAAGGGTTGGATACGACTAAAGTGACTTAGCATGCTTATATAACTGAAATGAAAAACAGGAATAAAAAGAAATTTCCCTGACCTGAAAGGTGAAATAGTACAGGTACTTCCCATAAAGTTGGTTTTAAGACCAGTATGCCTGTTGTATCTCCTACTGATCAAGATTGTACTGGAGCCCCTAACTGGTGCAATAAGAGAAGAAAGTAATACGCGAGGTGTAAGTATTAGCCAAAATGAGATGAAATCATTCTTAGTTATAGGCTAAGTGATTATGTAAATGCACCCAAATACTTCATTACACACACATAAATTTATATGTAAGAATATCTTTAAAAGGACTGGAAATATTCACAATAAAATTCATGAATGCTGTGGCTCCTCGGGGGAGAGGGGTAAGAAGATGAGAATGAGGGTTGAGTCTCATGGTATCATCTTAGAAGACTTCCCACAGAAAATGAGATCTTGAGAATGAGAAAAAGCTATGAAGAGGAGAGGTAGGCATAGCCAGGCTGTAACAATAGCGTGTATGAAGAAGGAGAGATTTTCCTTTGGGAAATTTTATTGTAGGTTTCTTACCATAAGAAACTTTGTAGTATCTGCTGCCATTTCAGGGGAAAAAAGTTTTAAAAAAGCTATAGGGGCTGGTAATAAGACCTTCTCACCTCATTAAATTAACAATATTTATTAAGCTCTGTGTCCTTTAAAGTCCCGAGAGGCGGTTCCATTCCAGAGGGTCTCCTGTTTATGGGACAGTTGCTCAGGAGCCCCACTGAGGGGTTTCAGAATCCATCAAGCCACCACTTAGCAAATATCCTTTGAGACTTAAACTGTGTCTCAAAAACCCATCAGGCAGGGGGAGGTGTCCTCAAAGAGCTTGCTGCTGTGCTTGAGGAGAGGGGACAAGGTCTAAACGTAATAATTAAACTATACGGTGTGTAAGAAGGTGGTCAGTGCTACGGGAGAAAAAGCAGAACAGGAAAGGTGACCTCAGAGCCCTGAAAGCCAGCCTCCGGCATTCAAGGAATAAGGATCAGCCTGAGGTGAAAGTGCTCTCCTTTCTTCTAACCAGCCAAGCTCTTTCTAGCTGTTTCTCTGGCTGGCACCTTCTGTCTTGCAGGTCTCATCTGAAACACTGCCTCATCACAAAGGCCCGAGGCCTGGCCAGTTTATCTCATGACACTTAAAGCTGATCTGTATGTCTGTTTTGTGTTAACTAAAGTCGATTTCCTGTGAGATGGGAAGCACCGTGGTAACCATCCCTGATTTCATCATCCGGGCACGTAGCAGGTGTTGGATGAATAAATAAATGGAAGAGAAGGTGGCAGGGAGTCTAAGAGGAATTCTAACAAATTGGTTTAACTTCTTACAGTTAATTTCTTTAAATTGGTCTAAGAAAGTGGGATAATTGTTTTGTGAAGAAACTTCTATATTTGCATATAGATACCTGTATCACTTTAAGGTAGTATTGATAAAAAGTAGTAACTATTGAGGAGAAAGTAGCATGTTAGTAAATGTGGATTGCAGCTAGTACAGACTTTTAAGAAGAGTAAACGTTTCAGTTTGTACTAAATTTTGAAAAAAAACCTGAATATGTTAACTAGCCTCTAAAAGTTGTATTAAAAATTCTACAATTATTTTTTAAGAATCATAGAGATTATATGTACAGTTTTGGATGGATTTGATCATTGATGAAAGTACTTTTATACTATATTTGAATTGACTTGTATTTTATTTCAAATTGAGCATTGTGCTGGACTTACTTTCTTATTTCAACTAGACATTTATGGCTATAGTACTGAAAGGTTTCTTTTGGTAAGTCTGTAAGCCCTCAATTTTTTTCAAGCTCCTTCATAAATTCCTAGCACCTGAATACATACAAGTGAAATTCTGATTCACTAAGAATATTTCAGAAATAATAGCAGTGATGCCCTTGTTATCTCACTGTAGCCAACCACAAATACTGGTAAAAATAGGAACATCTAGTATTTACTGAGTGCTGACCTATGCCATTTACAATAAGCTTCTCTTATGCAGCAGTTTCTGCTCTATAGCTAAGGAATTTGCGGCACGGAGGGTCATTAGGTAATTTGTCCAAGAAGTGACATAGTCATGAGCCTGCACCAAGTGGCCCTGAGATGCACGGAATGGAAATGATCTGCTTTTAAGGAGGAGGGAAGAGAGACACACAGCTTGCCTGGAGCAAACTAATAATAGAGTGAGAAAGCCAGCAGTGTAATGTGTGTCTTCATACCCTCGGTCCCCAGGCACTAAACTTTTCTTTTTTAATTTCAGAATGAAGAGGAAGTTCTATTCTTGGGATGAATGTATGAACTTGAGAGAAGTTAAGGTAAAACCCCAGGGATGACAAGAACCTGAGAAGACCTCAGTTCTACCCCACACATCTCTCATTCCCGAGGATGGTAGCTAAGGAGACTGTTCTGTTCTCTGAGTGAAGCAGACCAAAGATAATTCTGTTTCTTATGTTTTTCTTTATCTTCCTAAACTCATTTCTCATCAGAATGTCAGTGGAGAACAGAAAATAACTGTACCCTCACATTTAAAAGTACACTCACATTTTTAATGCCAGTGGTCTCCATTTATTATTCAGTTTTTCTAAACTTTTTATTTTGTATTAGGGTGTAGCTGGTTAACAAACAGTGTTGTGACAGTTTCAGGAGGACTGAGCAAAGGGACTCAGCCATATAAATACATGTATGTGTATGTGTATTCTCCCCCGAACCTCCCCTCCCATCCAGGCTGCCAAACAACCTTGAGCAGAGTTCCCTGTGCAGAGTTCAGGAGGTCCTTGCTGGTTATCCATTTTAAATATAGCCGTGAAAGTACACTCTCACTTTTAAAAGAGTGCTTTAATTCATACTATCAAAGGAAAGACAAATTTTAAAATCACCACATACCATTTCTTTATATTTTATGTGTACAGTGTGGATACATTTTCGGAGACTTTTGCATGAATTTGCACACGGTTAAGTCAGAAACAAGGTTAAACCTATTTAATGGCCAAGAAAAAAAAAAGTCACAGAGTGAAATGCTTGATAGCTATTGTTGACCTGGTTTGTTTCGGCACGTACACTCATTCCTTAAACAATTACTGCTTACTTTAAGATTTTACTTCTTTACTTGTGGCCGCGCTTCGGGCTTGCTCTGGCTGCGCCGGTCAGCGGCGGTGACCCTCGTCGGGAGCGCGGCCCGAGGGCGCTCGGCCTGCGTAGTCGCAGCTCCCGAGCTCCAGCGCGCAGGCTCCTTAGTCGTTCCCAGACCGGGGATCGAACCTACGCCTCCTACCTTTGCAGGCAGATTGTTTACCCCCGAGCCACCAGGGAAGCCCTATCTGCTTACTTTAAATAGGTGTACTAAGGTGTTTTTAAGATGTGTAAAATATTATAGGTATTAAAATACAATTCACTAATGAATTTAGAAGAAATAGAAAATTACATAAGGTAATTATCATACCTAGCATTGATGAGACTTTGCCAAATTTGGTATCTTTGCCTTAAGAATTTTTAATATTTACTTGCTCTGTTGCAGTCTCTGAAGAAACTTAATCATGCCAATGTGATCAAACTGAAAGAAGTTATCAGAGAAAATGACCATCTTTATTTTATATTTGAATATATGAAAGAAAACCTCTATCAATTAATGAAAGACAGGTATGTCTTTATGAAAATTAAGTTTTCCCTTACTATCTCCTCCATCAGTCCCTTAGGAGCCCTGCAATATTATCACACTTTGCAATATACAGGTCCAAGGAGTAGCTTTAAATTAGCTGTTATCTTTATCAAAGGATAATGTCTAATTGGAGAAGAACCATCACTTTTCTGTTGTAATCTCTTAGAAGTCAAGATAAATATTTCATATAAACATACTATCTATAGTTTTTGAAACAAAAATCTATAGTTTAATAGTAATAAAGCTGGCCTTGAGCAAAACTGAGAGAAGCATCTACTTGCTCTCCCACGCATCTTGTGAAGGTTAATTAAAGAATGGAGGAAAAAATGAAGTTGTTTTTAAGAAAGGACCTAATAAACTGGGTCATTAGAATGCTTAAGTGAATGACAGCAACCTGTTACCAACACCAGGAAAATTCTCCTTTTAAACATACGAACAGAATCTCTAAACAAGGGCAGTTTCAGTCATGTGCATGAGCGTGGAAAGAATAACATTTTTGTGGTAGCTACTGACCACATCTGGAGATTAATGTCCATTTTGCCTGTCTTTAAAGCCAGAGGTGTTCAGCAAAAGATCCTAAAATATGAGATGAATTTCTCAGTGGATTGATGCTGATTTCTCTCTCTGTCTTTCTTATACACACACACACACACACACACTTTCTCTCTTAAGTTCTAAGGATGATGAGTGAATTTTTCTTTAATCATATTTTTCCTTCTTTCAAAAATACTGAATATATGTTATGTTCCAGGCTGATAGCATTATGACATTAATAGCAGTTAAAAGTAAAGAAAATCTCTACCTCTCAAATTGGTGTTTATTTTTCTCAAGTTCTTTCTAACCCCTGTATGCAGGCTTGCGTGCTTTTTATGTAGTTGTAATTTTAGTGGTGATACATTTCTTATTTGATTTATCCACTTACAGGTTTTCTTTTAATGCTGATACAGAATATCCATAGTGACCACAGTTAGTATATTCTGTTAAAGGACTATACAAAGCTTCGCTTATCTCTCTGCACTATTTAAAATAAGTAACTATCGATGGGAGAAAAGGTTGATAATTACAATGGATAATATGATGTAATTATTTTGTAGCCATTAGAAGTGATAACTATGGAAATTCTGAAAGTGCTTCAGTTCAGTTCAGTTCAGTCGCTCACTCGTGTCCGACTCTTTGCGACCCCATGAATCACAGCACGCCAGGTCTCCCTGCCCATCACCAACTCCCGGAGTTTACTCAAACTCATGTCCATCGAGTCGGTGATGCCATCCAGCCATCTCATCCTCTGTCGTCCCCTTCCCCTCCTGCCCCCATTCCCTCCCAGCATCAGAGTCTTTTCCAGTGAGTCAACTCTTCACATGAGGTGGCCACAGTATTGGAGTTTCAGCTTCAGCATCAGTGCTTCCAATGAACACCCAGGACTGATCTCCTTTAGGATGGACTTGCTGGATCTCCTTGCAGTCCAAGGGACTCTCAAGAGTCTTCTCCAACACCACAGTTGAAAAGCATCAATTTTTCCGTGCTCAGCTTTCTTCACAGTCCAACTCTCACATCCATACATGACCACTGGAAAAACCATAGCCTTGACTAGACAGACCTTTGTCGGCAAAGGAATGTCTCTGCTTTTTAATATGCTATCTAGGTTGGTCATAACTTTCTTTCCAAGGAGTAAGTGTCTTTGAATTTCATGGCTGCAATCACCATCTGCAGTGATTTTGGAGCCCCAAAAAATAAAGTCTGACACTGCTTCCACTGTTTCCCCATCTATTTCCCATGAAGTGATGGGATCAGATGCCATGATCTTAGTTTCTGAATGTTGAGCTTTTAAACCAACTTTTTCACTCTCCTCTTTCACTTTCATCAAGCAGCTTTTTAGTTCGTCTTCACTTTCTGCCATAAGGGTGGTGTCATCTGCATATCTGAGGTAATTGATATTTCTCCCAGCAATCTTGATTCCAGCGTGTGCTTCTTCCAGCCCAACGTTTCTCATCATGTACTCTGCATCTAAGTTAAATAAGCAGGGTGACAATATACAGCCTTGATGTACTCCTTTTCCTATTTGGAATCAGTCTGTTGGTCCATGTCTAGTTCTAACTGTTGCTTCCTGACCTGCATATAGGTTTCTCAAGAGGCAGGTCAGGTGGTCTGGTATGCCCATCTCTTTCAGAATTTTCCACATTTTATTGTGATCCACACAGTCAAAGGCTTTGGCATAGTCAATAAAGCAGAAATAGATGTTTTTCTGGAACTCTCTTGCTTTTTTGATGATCCAGCGGATGTTGGCAATTTGATCTCTGGTTCCTCTGCGTTTTCTAAAACAAGCTTAAACATCTGAAAGTTCACAGTTCACGTATTGCTGAAGCCTGGCTTGGAGAATTTTGAGCATTACTTTACTAGCGTGTGACATGAGTACAGTTGTGCAGTAGTTTGAGCATTCTTTGGCATTGCCTTTCTTTGGGATTGGAATGAAAACTGACCTTTTCCAGTCCTGTGGTGACTGCTGAGTTTTCCAAATTTGCTGACATATTGAGTGCAGCACTTTCACAGCATCATCTTTCAGGATTTGAAATAGCTCAACTGGAATTCCATCACCTCCACTAGCTTTGTTCATAGTGATGCTTTCTAAGGCCCACCTGACTTCACATTCCAGGATGTCTGGAATGAGTGTGTGGTGTGAGTGATCACACCATCGTGATTATCTGCATCGTGAAGATCTTTTTTGTACAGTTTTTCTGTGTATTCTTGCCACCTCTTCTTAATATCTTCTGCTTCTATTAGGTCCATACCATTTCTGTCTTTTATTGAACCCATCTTTGCATGAAATGTTCCCTTGGTATCTCTAATTTTCTTGAAAAGATCTCTAGTCTTTCCCATTCTGTTGTTTTCCTCTATTTCTTTGCGTTGATCGCTGAGGACGGCTTTCTTATCTCTCCTTGCTCTTCTTTGGAACTCTGCATTCAAATGGGAATATCTTTCCTTTTCTTCTTTGCTTTTCACTTTTCTTCTTTGCTTTTCACTTTTCTTCTTTTCACAGCTATTTGTAAGGCCTCCTCAGACAACCATTTTGCCTTTTTGCATTTCTTTTCCATGGCAATGGTCTTGATCCCTGTCTCCTGTACAATGTCATGAACCTCCGTCCATAGTTCATCAGGCACTCTATCAGATGTAGTCCCTTAAATCTATTTCTCACTTCCACTGTATAGTCATAAAGGATTTGATTTGAAAGTGCTTACAAGTGGGTAAAAAACAGAAACCAAAATTATATTTATGTAACACTGACATCTTATATAAGAATTATACATGTGGATTATGACTGGGTTAGATACTAAAGAGTCAAAATAGTTTCTTCATCAGGTGGTGTGATTATGGGTAATCTTTTTGTCTTTGAATAATAATTTATGGTCTTTTAAATGTATAAAATAGTAAAAAAGATATGTTGAGATATAATTTTGAAGAAAAAATTAAGTACATATAAATGTAACAAATATTATATATTCATCTGATTTTTAAAAAATATATAAACCTGTTGATGGAAGTAGTTAATACAATTGCAAATGAACACTAAAAAAAGAAAGAGTAAGCTTTGAAATTTCATGATTCAATTCTGGATTTCTAAATTAAATGGAAATAAAAGTGATATTTAGAATATTATTCAATGTCAAAATTGTAAATTATTTCCAAGTCCCCTATAAATGTGTTATCATACTTTCATAATTTAAAAAATAATAAGAAGAAAAAAGTATGAATTAAACTACTAACAACTGTACATGGTAAAAGGGCTATTTGAAGTTAAGTGCTATTTTTACACTGTTTTTGGTAGCTTAACTTCCTGAAATATTGTTTTTGAGATTAATTTACAAGCCTTTCTTATTCAAGTAATCTTCTTTTCCATTTCAGTTGAAGACCCATGCACAAAACATTGGCTCTGATTCTATGGCTGTACCTTTAGTATTCTTTTTACATTCTTTTTACAAAGTGAATTACATTACTGTTTATTTGTTCATTTCTTCACAGAAACAAGTTGTTCCCTGAGTCTGTCATCAGAAATATTATGTATCAGATATTGCAGGGGCTGGCATTTATCCATAAACATGGTAGGTTTTATATCCCTACATCTTTAGATTATTGTCAGTTATGGATAGGAATTATATGTAAGCTATTATTAAATAATATTATGTTAGATAACTACAACTTTGGAATATGTGCCTACTAAATGACATATTTAAAAACTTCAGAATTTCTACAATTCTAAATAAAATAGAATTTCTATAATCTATAATTATCTTCCTCTATATCAGAATTTTTTAACAGTTTGATCACCAGCATTTAGTCTGTCATCATAAACCCACCCTGCTACCTTATTCCACCTAATTTTACCATGGAAATGAAAAAAATATAAGTCTCCTCTTTTGGAAAAGGTTGAAATGCTTTGATCTATCATGACCAATTACTAACATTTAACTAGTTTAAAGCCACCCAAGCTATAGTATTTTCTAGTTTTCCTTAGTATTCACACATAGTTATTTCTATACTTGAAGAAATTAAATGCTTGCTCTTATATTTATGAATTTCTTATTTATGTTAATCTTGTAACTGATATTGTTTTTTGCATCTCTCTCAAACCAAAGTAACTTAACCTGAAAAGTTAATATGATTATTATGAAAAATGTTAATGAATGTTTAGAATCACTAGTTGTTTAGATATTAAATGAGAAAAGTTTATGCTACTATTGCTGCATTTTGAGCATAGGCATTCAAAAATCACCATCATTAGTCTCCTTTCATGTTTCATATGATATTTTCTTTTCTCTTTTAACTGCTACAGGAAATAGAATTTTCTAAAAATTATGCCATGCAAAAATACATAGAATTTTCTAAAAGTGCCATGCAGAATCCCATATAAACCTTGTAAGAACATTCTTGAATCCCCAGTCTCAGATAAGCTGTTAAGGTCTTTCAAAATCTAAAACCCATGATAATTTACTACAATTGATTGGTAAAAGTCAGTCATTTGTTAATTAAAATTAAGGATATATGCTATTTTAATTGTTCTTAATGGATTCCTTATCTTCAACCCATTTTAAAACTCTGATCAGCATGGTAACGCTTGATTTTTGCATATGTTAATTTATGCTAATGAAGAAAGTGTTGTGTGAAAAGTCAAAAGCCTCATGAATTCTTTTAATTTTTTTTAAAGAGCTTTGTGTTTTACTGCTATTTTTTTAGGCTAGTAATAAAATTGGTTTAGATTTCTTGGATATATAGCAACTACCAGCAACTTCAGAGCATAAGGGATTGAAAGAGGAAACTAGTTTGGGATTTAAAAATCATTGCCAGAAGTAAAGGGTAATCTAGAGATCGCTTTTTAAGTGTCTCCATAGTGATTTGGGAAACCAGACTCAAGAATAATAGACATTTTTACAAAAGCTAATTTATTCTTGTCGTATTTAAACATCTCAGATGTAATCCTTTGAGAAAACAGACACTTTTAAAATAGTAGCTGTCAAAAAATTGAACTAATACTTTGGTTAAAATAGGACCAAGTTAACAATATATTTATACTATATAAGGTGGAGAAAACCTCAACTCTGGTTTAATTCTGTAAGATTTTATAGATTAATGTCACGCGCTCCCTCTCCTGTCTTCATTGTGAAATTACGACGTGTTTCTCTTGGATGTGAATGAAATGGATCTCAATAGCTATCTGGAGTAAGGAGTACCGATGTCACACACAGCCCACAACTGCCCTGAAGGGATTAGAACGGTTCAGGCTTAGAGAAGTCTTCCGAGCTCAAACCCTCTTGGAATGATGACGATCACCTACAACCGATGAACTGGCCGTTCTTCATTCTCCACCCGGAAGGGTCGTTAGGATACAGGCCATCTGTGGACAGCCTGTGTGCTCCACATGCTGCCTAGGCGTCTGCAAGGAGGGCTTTCTGCCTCATTTTCACGGGGCTGCCGTGTAGCTTCAGGAACCATCTGTTTTACACATTAGTTAGGTCAGTAAGGGACTTCCCTGTGACTCAGCTGGTAAAGACTCTGCCCGCAATGCGGGAGACCTGGGTTCAATCCCTGGGTTGGGAAGATGCCCTGGAGAAGGGAACGGCTCACCCACTCCAGTATTCTGGCCTGGAGAATTCTGGCCTGGGTCTCAATGAGTCGGACACGACTGAGCAACTTTGACTTGGTAAATAAGCATTATAATGTTTGGGATTGTCAACAAGGCAGCTACTGGAGAGAACTGAGCTGGTAAATGATTTTAAAGCAAGGAGTTGGTTCAAATGTGTGGTGTTCCTGTTGTGCTTAATGCACTTCTCAAATAAGTGATTATACTCAAGGAATCGCGGTTAAACTGTCAGCAGCAGGAAGACCAGCTGCACGGGTGTGAGCTGATGTGCAGCCCTCCTTGAGCGTCACGCGACCACCTCTCTCCAGGCTGAACCTCCTCGTGTGTTACACACTCGTGATCACCGGGCCTCCTCAGGGCCGCTGCGCAGGTTCACAGAGATGATCGTCACGTGGCAGTACTAACCCAGTGCCTGAACGCACCAGATCCACAAACAGAGATACACATGGAGGGACTTCCCCGGTGGTCCAGTGGCTAAGACTCTGCTCCCAATTCAGGGGGCCTGAGTTCCATCCCTGGTCAGGGAACTAGATCCCACATGCCGCAACTATAAAAAGTCCATATGCCACAGTGAAGATCAAAGATCCTGTGTGCCACAGCTAAGATGCAGTGAGGCCAAATAAATAGATAAACATTAAAAAAAGAAAGAAAAGGAAATACATGTGCACATTTATTTTTACCCATCATATATACTGTATGAATTTCCTTGCCAAATTATTCCGAAAGCACGGTCCCCACCTCCCATCATTTTATAGACAATAAATAAGGTTTATTTTTCCCCCTAAGTTCACACTCCTAATTAGAACAGAGAGATTCAGCTACATCTTGTTAATAAATCAAATATGTCTAGATACGATAATTTATTGTTTTTCCTCTCTGTATTACCAAGGTTTTTTCCATAGGGACATGAAACCAGAAAACTTGCTTTGTATGGGTCCAGAACTTGTGAAAATTGCCGACTTTGGACTCGCGAGAGAACTGAGGTCGCAGCCGCCGTATACGGACTATGTGTCCACCAGATGGTGAGTAGCTTATGCAGCTGTCCAGGGACATGCGTCCCGGGTGACGTTTTCCTACAGTAGATTGTTCTGTGTCTTTCTGGAGGTTCCAATTCAAGTACTTAAAATACTGAACTGAATTTTTTTTACATTCCTTGGAGAGAGGGGAAGATTGGCTCATGACTCTTTTATTATTAAAAAGAGAAGGAAAAAGGATTTCACACACCCATTCACTCATTCCACAAATATTTGTTGAACACCTGCTGCTGGACGGATACTATTTTAGGCACTGGGAACACAGAAGGAGGGCTTCTCAGGTGGCTCAGTGGTAAAGGATCCGCCTGCCCATGCGGGAGACGCAGGTTCAATCCCTGGGTCGGGAAGATCCCCTGGAGAAGGAAATGGCAACCCGCTCCAGTGTTCTTGCCTGGAGAATCCCATGGACAGAGGAGCCTAGTGAGCTATAGTCCATGGGGTCGCAAAGAGTCAGACACGACTTAGTGACTAAACAACAACATCAACAAAGAAGAGAACTAAACAGACAAGAATCTCTGCCTCATGCTACTTATATGACAGCCAATACACAAACAAATTAAACGTATCGTGAGTTACCAGCAGAGAGACATGCACAGGTCCGTCAGAAGACATCAGAGGCCCATCCGTCTGGGTAGTCTGAGATGTGACGCCTGGACTGCCTTACAGCGACGAGAATGAGAGGCCTACAAGCCACATAAGCAGTGTGATGAATCTCACAGATCCAGTGCTGAGAGCAAGAGCTAAACGGAAAAAGAGCACGTTATGGGATTCCATATAGTGTACAAAAATAGACCTAATCTACGCTGTTAAAAGTCAGGATAGCGGCCACACGGTGGGGTGAGCGGGGGCGGAAGTGACTGGCCGAGTGCAGGAGAGGGACCGTCTGGGGTGCTGACAGCATGCAGTCCCTCGATCTGGGTGCTGGGTCCGTTCTAACTGTGAAAATTCAGCAAGCTGTATTCCTGGGACACGTGCTTTTTTCTGTATGTATCAGTTCAGTTCAGTCGCTCAGTTGTGTCCCACTCTCTGTGACCCCCTGGTCTGCAGCACGCCAGGCCTCCCTGTATATCACCAACTCCCGGGGCTTGCTCAAATTCACGTCTATTGCGTTGGTGATGCCATCCAACCATCTCATCCTCTGTCATCCCCTTCTCCCGCCTTCCATCTTCCCAGCATCAGGGTCTTTTCCAATGAGTCAGTTCTTCGCATCAGGTGGCCAAAGTATTTATATTATACTCCAATGAAAGCAGTTAAGAATATTTGAGTATCAGATAGTGATATGTTATTACAGAGAAAAATTAAGTTTGGAAGGGGACATGGGGTTGGAGGAGGCCCCGGAGGGGAAGGGCATGTTGCTGTTATTTTTTCCTTCTGTTTTGGGTTTTTTGGCCTCTTAGTTCCCTGATTGAACCTGCGTTGGAAGGCCTTGTTCTGTATTGTCTTGCATCCCCTGCATTGGAAGGCAAAGTCTTAGCCACTGGACCACCAGGGAAGTCCCCGTGCGGCTGTTAAACAGAAGGTCTCAGTGATGCTGGGGTGTGGGGTTGGGGAGATGCCGGATGTTGAGAGCTTTTCAGACCGAGAAAATGCTGAGTGTAAATGCTGAGACCAGGCCTGGAGGCAGGATCGCTCTGCACAGAGCAGAATGAACACTCATGGCAAGAGCAGGAAACGAGGTTAGAGTGTTTGTGGGGTGGCCAGATCTCAGAGGTCCCTGTGGATCACAGTAAGGGTGGGGGTGGCCTGCTGATCTGCGAGAACTGGGGAGACCCTTGGGGGGCTCTGAGCTGCCGGATTGGAAACAGAATCTAGAGGAGCACAGGCAGAACCGGAAGACCAGGGAGGAGGCTGTTACACTTTTGGGGCAGAAGATGGCAGGAAATGACTTGGATCTCGTGGCCGTGAAGGTGGGGAGAGGGACAGGACGCGGAGTGTGTTTCTAAGGCAGAGCAGACGTGGGGGATCAGACGGGGGAGTGAGGAAAGGAGTCAGGCACTTCAGGGGCCTTTCTGTGAGCAGCTGGGAGGCTGGAGTGGGCCCTGATGGGGATGGCGCCGCTGCGGAGCTCCAGGTTGGGGGAGGCTGTTTTTAGGTGAGGGGTGCCCCTGAGATGTCATTGTAGGCAGCAAGCCTATGGCCTGGGTTCAGGGGGCAGGGCTGGGCTGGACACGTCAGCTTGGGAGATGTCAGTGTTAAAAATTACAGCGTTGGACGAGGCCACTAAGGGAGCAAGTGTGGGGAAAGAGTGAATCAGTCTGAGGACGGAGCCGGGAAAGGGTGCGGTGTGTCCGGACTTGCTCAGGACAGTCTTGGCCGGGGCCTGCTTTCAATAGTGTCATTAAAGCAAGCTGCGTCACCTCTGATCCCCCGGCACCATATGCTTCTTGCTTCTCCCCCGGTCTTAGCTGGGAACATGAGAGACGATGAACCAAGTTCACACTTTAACACATAGCTAATTAATAATGCCAGTTTGCTTTTTTATTTTTAAATTTTTTTAACAATTAAAAATTTTTTTTAACAATTTTTACAAAATGAGTGTCTTCAAACTGGCTTCGAAGAGAAAAATTAGTTACCTGATTTCTAATAATGGTTTGATTTTTTTCATCACAATCCATGGAATCAGTGTGAAACTTTAGGAAGGTCATTCTTTGAAAAGTGAAATGGCTGACATGACTGGGATTGCTACTTAATTTTAGTTAAAAAACTTTTGCATTGAAAATAGCCTTCTTTTTGCAGTGATAAACCAAATACAAATTTTAAAGATGCTGAACATCATTAAAACAGTATTCTTACTAAACTAAGAAACCTAGAAAGCTGAAGGGTATTTGGTGAGGATGCACATCTGTTTTGTAACTGCTTCCAAATAAGCTGCTAAATTGCATTCTAACAAAATAACAAGTTGAAGTTGTCAGAATACACACGTTACACATACACACAGACAGAGCCTAACCAACCACACATTTTCTGATGACACTGAGGTTGACTTCAAAGACTGCTGCAGCATGGCTGTATGTTTTTCTCTCTTTGCTGCCATTTGGATTTTAGAATTGTTTGAACCTTTGAAAAACTGCTTTGTAAGTAAATTTTAATGATTTACAGTGGTGCCTAGCTTTTTTGTAATAATCCCTTTATATTTTGGTTGCATTTTGTCTCAATTCTCTTGGAAATCCTCCTTCAGAATTTTTGATAAATAGAGCGTCAAAAACTCACACTTCTGAAGTTTATAGCAAACTGGAATTATTGAAAATGAGGCTTGCAAACAGAAAGATAATGATATTTATCCCTACAAAAGCAAAAGAGGAACTGAACAGATAAAGTGCTAAGAGCTCAAAGTATACTAGTTTTTATCTGTTTAAATGTATAGTTAGAATTGGAAAATCTCCTCTTTCGGGGAAGAATCTTTTTAGGGAGCTTCTATTTTCAACTGGGTAAATTTAGATCCTGTACTGAAATGGAGTGAAATTGAGACTATTTGTTTTCAGCATCTAAACCTGGCAAAACATTTGAAATAATTTTGTCTCATAAAACTATCAAAACATAGTAACAGGTGTTGGCAAGGATGTGGAAGAATTGGAACCCTCATAGGTTGTTGGTAGGATTGTAAAATGGTACAGAACAGTCTGGCAGTTCCTCAGTGGATAAACATATAGTTACCATGTGATCCAGCAAATTCCACACCTAGGTGTATACCCAAGAGAAATGAAAACATATGTCCACACAAGAACTTGTGGCTGTTCATAACAACATTATTTGTAATAGCCCAAAAGTAGAAACAACCAATGAACAGATAAACAAAATGTGGTATAGCCACACAGTGGAATATTGTTGTTCCGTCACTCGTGTCCAGCCCTGCGACCCCATGGACTGCAGCACACCAGGCTTCCCTGTCCATCACCATCTCCTGGAGCTTGCTCAAACTCATTCCCTCAAGTCAGTGATGCCATCCAGCCATCTCATCCTCTGTCATCCCCTTCTCCTCCTGCCTTCAGTCTTTCCCAGCATCAGGGTCTTTTCCAGTGAATTGGCTCTTCACATCAGGTGACCAAAGTATTGGAGCTTCAGCTTCAACATCAGTCCTTCCAATGAATATTCAGGGTTGATTTCCTTTAGGATGGACTGGTTTGATCTTGCAGTCCAAGGGACTCTCAAGAGTCTTTGCCAGCACCACAGTTTGAAAGCATCAATTCTTTGGCACTCAGTCTTCTTTATGCTTCAAATCTGACATCCACACATGACTACTGGAAAAATCATAGCTTTGACTATACAGATATTTGTTGGCAAAGTAATGTCTCTGCTTTTTAGTACACTGTCTAGGTTTGTCATAGCTTTTCTTCCAAGGAGCAAGCGTCTTTTAATTTTGGGGCTGCAGTCACTGTCCACAGTGATTTTGGAGCCCAAGAAAATAAAATTTGTCAGTGCTTCTACTTTTTCCCTTTCTATTTGCTGTGAAGTGATGGGACTGGATGCCATGATCTTAGTTTTTTGAATGTTGGATTTTAAGTCAGCTTTTTCACTCTCCTCTTTCATTTCCACCAAGAGACTCTTCAGCTCCTCTTCACTTTCTGCCGTTAGTGTGGTATCATCTGCATATCTAGGGTTCTTGATATTTCTCCCAGCAATCTTGATTCCAGCCTGTGGAATATTATTCAACAATAAAAAGAAAGAAGTTCTGATACATGCTACAATGTGGATAAACCTTGAAAACATGTTCAGTGAAAGAAGCTGGTCACAAAAGACCAGACAGTGTGTGGTCCCATTGATATGAAGTGATGGAACAGGCAAATCAATAGATTGGTGGTAGACTAGAGATGCTGGACCCAGGGCTGTTGGAGCGATGTGGGGTTTCTTTGGGGGATAATGAAAATGTTCTCAAGTTGATTGTGATGATGGATACACAACTCTGTGAATATACTATATTATCAATTAAGGGAATTGAGTCAGTTGAGGAACTGCCGTTTCAAACTGATAAGCAAAAAAAAAAAAAGGATAAATAAGCACAGGATATATTCAATATCCCATGATAAACCATAATGACTATGAAAAAGAATGTATACACGTGTAACTAAATCACTTTGCTATAAAGCAGACATTAACACAATATTGTAAATCACTATACTTGAATAAAATAAACTTTAAAAAAAAAGGGAAAAAAGCTCACTACTCAGGGATAATCTTTGTTAATCTTTTGTTTTCTGTCCTTCATATGAATGTATCAGGATGTAATGCATTGTAAAATTACACAGCTGTTCCCATTCAGGATATATCTGCTTCCATTCAGAGCTTCCTCCCTTTCCTTAGTATATTATATAGCATTTTCACATCTGTTTGTAGGAGTCCCTATCTTAGGTCACATGGACATTTCATGATATTTGTCTCGAGCTCTGCTATGAGTTTGTGGTCAGGAAACATCTGCTCCATCCCAACACAGAAAGGCACTTAACACCTGGTCCTCGACTGAAATGCACGACCAAACAAAATGAGAGCCTTCTGCCCCTCCATCTCAGAGACGACACCCAAAATGGCCTGTTCGATTTTGTGTTCTCTTTGCATAGGTATCGCGCTCCTGAGGTCTTGTTAAGATCTTCAGCCTACAGCTCTCCCATCGACGTGTGGGCTGTCGGCAGTATAATGGCTGAACTCTATACACTAAGACCACTTTTCCCGGGGACAAGTGAGGTCGATGAAATCTTTAAGATTTGCCAGGTTTTAGGGACTCCCAAAAAAGTAAGTACACTTGTCCCTAAGTTGTAACTTTTCATTATTTATAACTTTCAGCTAGCTAGCTGGTATTTGCATTTTTCAAATAGGCTTATGCTTTAACGGTTACTTTTCTTATAATTTTTTTTTTTTTAAATTGGGATGGAATGAGGACTGCAAGAAGCTTGAATTCTGTCAGGTTGTAGAAAAAAGGTGCTTGCCTCCCTTGAAGAACATAAGGGAAGATTTTCTATATTTAGAGTTCTATATATTTAACTTTGAGCAGATGACTAGCTGATGGCTATGGAGACATCCTTGCTCAGAATCTTTCCTCCTTTTTCTGTGACTGTCCATTGGAATCAACTGATTAATGCCAAGTGTCCTAGATTTTATATCCTCTTAACCTTTCTTTGTTTACTTTTATATACTTCTGCCACAGATATTTAATTTCTTGAAATGAGGACTTTTCAGTTAACTACTGCACTCAGCTAGACTTCACTTTCTGAGTTATACTTATTTAATAAGTTTAAATATGTATAATTAGGCCTTACTTGAGTCTGTGCCTCATAGTTAACATTAGACAAGTTAACGCAGCTGTTAAAACTTTAACAAAACTGTCATTTCCCAACTCTGTGCAGTTTTTGACATTGGACGCAATGCATTAACATATAATGAGGATCTTTGTAATAGTTATTCTCTTTGTAAATCACTTGTCCTTAGTTGTTCAGATTCACCTGGGTACCATCATCATTAACATTTTGAAATTTATAAGAGTGCTTTCTCATTTTTTCCCCTAACTCTTAATTCAATGTTCTGTCTATACTGTTTGTAGCACTGAACTAGGTATGTCATTGGATTTCATTTTCACATTTATTTATGAGTCAACACATCATACACGAGTGATTTTTATATTATTACTATGTTTTAAACTGATCACTAAAAACATTTTCTTATTGCTCTCTCTCCCCCACTTATATATTCCTTCAACAGAGTGACTGGCCAGAAGGGTACCAGCTTGCATCCTCTATGAATTTCCGTTTTCCCCAATGTGTTCCTATAAACCTAAAAACTCTTATTCCCAATGCCAGTAACGAAGCTATTCAGCTTATGACTGAAATGTTGAACTGGGACCCAAAGAAACGACCAACAGCAAGCCAGGTAAGACAAACCTCCTTGGTATAGCTTCTTTGTTCTTCTTTTAATTTGAGGTTTTACTATATTGGGGGTTATCTTCCTTTGCAAAGACAAGTCTATTTTTGACCAGAGTTTTACCAAGAGAAGTAAGCCCTAAAACTTAAGGCACCCAGTGTACCTAATGAATTAACTTCTAGGCGTGTAAGATTCTTGGAAAAATTGCAAAAAATAGCCACTCCAGTGATTTTCTGTGTTTTGTGGTTCAAATGAGGAACCCTACGGAGGTTGAGGCTGAAAGGAGTCAATCTCTAATGATAAAAATTCAGGCATGGACAAGCTAATTAGGAAGCAACTTGTCATGAGTGGTAAAAGAGCGCCTCTTCAGTTAAGACAGCCTCGTAGAATTTGCACTGCTCTCCTGCGGGTTAGAGGACTCCTGTTCCCTGCACAGCCCGGTCGTCCCTCCGCGGGAAGGGAGTCTCATCTCTCTCTCCCCCAACAAGAGGGCAGCCTGTGACACCCACGCTTGGCTTCTTTGTGACTTAAACCTTTGATACCTTTGGAGGAATTTTGTCTCATGGTCTTAAAAACAGTACAATTTTATCTGCAAATGGCTTAAATTAAAAAGTCATGATGGGCTTCATGGTGTTCTTATTGTTATTTAACTATTCATTAAGTGTTGAAATAAATGAAATAATAGTTTGGCTTTTAAAACATTTAATTTGGGAAAATATTTTCTAAAATCAACTGGAAGAACAGATAGGAAAGAATAACCAAGACAGGCTTGAACGAGAATAAGTAAGTTGGGGGATGGTGGTGGGGTAGACGGCTTGCCCTATCAAATATTAAAGTAATCTCTAACGGGACTTCCTGGCAGTCCAGTGGTTAAGATTCCATGCTTCCACCACTGGAAGGGGTACGGGTTCCATCCCTGGTTGGGGAACTGAGAGTCCTACATGCTTCACGGTGTGGCCAGAAAAATAAATTGTATTTATTACAAGAAAATCATAATCTGTTAAGTGATAGTAATTACAACGGTGAAGATACTGGCATATGTATGTTTAGTCACTCAGTTGTGTCCGACTCTTTGTGACCCCCATGGACTGTAGCCCACCAGGCCCTTCTGTCCGTGGGGTTCACCCGGCCAGAATACTGGAGTGGGTTGCCATTCCCTTCGCCAGGGGATCTTCCCAACACAGGGATCGGGCCTGGGCCTCTGGCTTTGCAGGCAGATACTTTGCCATCTGAGCCACCCTGGGACTCATGTCCTTAACAGTAATACTGATATTAATTAATGACAATAACTTTTATTGAGCAGGGGCTTTATGTAAAATTTCTGGCAGTCCTCACAAAAACTCTATTAGGTACACGTAATTTTCACTGCTTAAAAATAAATAAACTGAGGAACTCAGACATTGCATAATTTGTGCATTGTTGTATAGTCAATAATTGGTTGAAGTGAGATAATGTTAAGTAAGGTAAATAGCAAAAGGCACAGTCACAAAATACTTTAATAGGGTCATTTTCTATTTTAAATTCTCATAGTTTAATATATTTTGAGTGGTAATACGAGACTTTTCTAATTTTTTATAAATATATGTGTATTTACTTTAGACAGACTCACAGCTTCTGCAACTGTATCTTATGCCAGTGCCTTCACTGTTGTAATTACTATCACTTGACATTTTTTATAACAAATACAAGTTACTTATTTTTTTTGCCACACCATATGTATGTATATGAAAGATAATGTAAATGAAAGACTAAAAAGAAATACTGAAAAGAAAAACATCAAAATGTGAGCAGTAATTTTCTCTTTGGTGTTGGCTTTAGAGATAATTTTAATTTTTTCTTGAAAACTTTCTATACATTCCTTATTCTATGCAATCAGTATTCCCTCAACAAACAGGAAAAAATGTTATTCTTTTTTAAAGATCCCCTGTTTCTTTAAGGATGGTAGCTGGTATCTTAAAGGGGAAAAGTTACAGATGAAGCCTTGAAATTGCAAAACACGCTCCTATAAATGTTCTAGCTCCAAAATGTACATCATTGCCTGAGGAATACTGACATGTTAATTAATGGGACTACTTAATTCAGAATTTGCCTCCTGGCTGCCAGGTACTGGTGTATTTAAATCGCCTACGGTGGTCGAGGTCCACCAAGCAGTGTCCGTGTAATTAACCCTTGCATCGGGTGTGGTAGGGGACACAGCAAAGTTTCTAAGGGGAAAACTCAGAGTAAAACTTCCCCCCACTTCTGCCAAAACATACCTCCCTGCTCTTAACCTCTTCTTGTTCACTATTTCGGTGTTGGGCTTTTCAGTGGAAGCAGGGAGACATGGTTAAGTTCTAGATGCTGCCTCTGTTCCTTCAAACTCTGCCCCTGCCCACCTAAGATGTTCACCGGGGGTCACGGCTCTGCCTCCACGTGGCGGGTGGGGACTGGCTTAGGGCAGGAAGTGCAGGAGAATGGGACTTGTTATCTTAGGGAGCCACCCTCCACCAACACACACACACACAAAACAATAGAACTGGGAACTTCCCTCCGCATCCAGACATGTAATACTGACAAAGATCTATCTGCACAGCTGAGCTGCAGAGAAACCTTCAGACAGCGTCCAGACTAATTGTCATCAACCTTGGTGGTGTGTTAAGTCACTCAGTCATGTTCGACTCTTTGTGACCCCATGTCCTTCCCCTGTCCTTCCCCATCTCCCGCAGCTTGCTTAAACTCATGGTGATGCCGTCCAACCATCTGGTCCCCTGTCGTCCCCTTCTCCTCCTGCCTTCAATCTTTCCCAGCATCAGGGTCTTTTCCAGTGTCGGCTCTTTGCATCAGGTGGCCAAAGTACTCCTCGGTGTTCCTGACATTTTTGGCCCAATAATTCTTTGTTGAGGGGATGGGTGGGGGGCGGGCTGTCCTGTTCACTGTACGATATTTAGCACCATTCCTGCAGCATGCCTAGACACCAGGAGTACTTCCCATCCCCCGAGTTGTAACAGTAAAAAATATCTCCTAAAGGGCAAAGTCTCCCCAGGAGAGAACCCCTGGTCAAGACTGTGTCACCCAGTCTTCAGGTCCCCCCACCCAACTTCCACGTAATAGCAGCAGTTTGATGACTGATCCAATCAAATAGTGACCATTTTTACTAGTATTTTCTTTCTTTTTTTTCTTGTTTTAACTAGTATTTTTATATTCTATCCCCTAAATAATCTTCTCTATGCTGGTATATTGTTAAAATAGACTTTAACATGTATATGTTTTCAGTCTTCTTAGAATTTTTTGTATTGCTAGTCAATATGGAGTTATAGTTAGAACAACCCTGAATTTTAAATGATGTTAGAGTTTTTCATTTAAAACAAACTATGTAGAAGGCTAGATTTTGTTTTCATACAAAGTCTTTAAAAGAACATTTGCTTTGACTGGATGTGAAAATTACTGAATGTGAGTCTTATAGTCTCCTACTAACGTGTACTTTTTCATTTTTTAAATGAAATTTAGTTCTCAAATTATTTTTCCTGGGTATCTTTTTTTTTTTTTAAGATGTTTATTTATTTATTTGACTTTGCTGGGTCTTAGTTTTGGCACACAGGATCTTTAGTTGTGGCATGTGGGATCTAGTTCCCTGACAGGGGATCTAACCCAGGCCCCCTGTATTGGGAACGCAGAGTCTTAGTCACTGGACCACCAGGGAAGGCCCCCCCAGGTGTCTTTTTAAAGTCATCACATAAGGGAAAAAGTGGATGCTCTGTGAATCTTTGAAACTTACCCAGACGAGTGATACATGCCTAGCCCAATGCCAGACGATAGTGTATATGCAATAAATTTAGGAGAAACCATTTTTCTTTTGTTTTTGCCATGCTGCTACAGGCTTTGAAACACCCATATTTTCAAGTTGGTCAAGTATTAGGCCCTTCCTCACATCATCTGGAATCGAAACAGCCTTTAAATAAGCTTGTGCAACCACTCGAACCAAAGCCATCTGCAGTGGACCCAGAACCTCAGCCTCTGCCGGACATAAACGACCAGGCTGCTGGACCGCCCCAGCTGAAGAACAGCCACCAGCCACTGCGGTCTATCCAGCCGCCGCAGAACGTGGGTGTCCAGCCAGCACCCAAGCAGCACAGTCAGCAGAAAAGGCCGCCAACCCTCTTTCCAAGTATCGTCAAAAGCATGCCCACCGTAAGTAGCCCAGTATGACACTTTAGATGTGATATTTAGAGGTTTGGTTCCACTAGGATTTCCTTTCTAGGCATTCTCTCAGTGTCCGGGAAGATGTAAAAGATGTTTGTCTGTTTCGTTTATCAGAACAGACCCAGAATCCAGAACAGTGTCTAAAAGCAAAAGTGTGAGTCGCTCAGTCCTGTCCAACTCTTTGCGACCCCATAGACTGTAGCCCGCCAGGCTCCTCTGTCCATGGGATTGTCCAGGCAAGGATGCTGGAGTGGGTAGCCATCCCCTTCGCCAGGGGCTTTTCCTGACCCAGGGACCAAACCCGAGTCTCCTGCGTTGCAGGCAGATGCTTTACCGTCTGAGCCACCAGGGAAGCTGTCTGACACATGGTAAATTCTCAACAACTATCTGTTGAATGAATAAATAAATAAACGTCCACCGATTTGGAACCACCCCCAGGGTCCTAAGGAGTCCACGTTATCTTTGGGACAATTCTGACTACTAGAAAGTTCTTCCTCACAGGGAACTAAAATCTGGTTTCCAAAAGAAAAAATTTTTTTTGATGTGGGTCATTTTTTAGTCTTTATTGAATTTGTTACAATATTGTTTCTGTTTTATATTTTGGTTCATCTGGGAGACATGTGGAATCATAGTTCCCAGACCAGGGATCAAGCCCACAGCCCCTGCATTTGAAGGCAGATTTTTAACCATGGGGCTACCAGGGAAGTCCTTGGTTTCTGTAGCTTTAAAAGTGAATCACTCTTCCAGAAAGGCAGCCTTCAGATACTGAAAAGTCACCCTTCCCTTACCTGCCGCTTTCTCCAGGAGAAACACACTCCCAGTTCCCTCCACTCGCTGATGGCTGACTCCCGCCGCGTCCCCTTCCCATCCTGCATTCCCCTTCCCCAGAACTAGCGGCGGATAGCAGGTAGGAAATGTAAACTGGGTGAACCACCACCGAAGTTCTGGAATGCTGTGTTCGCTCGTGCCATCAAGGATTATCTGGTTTTTTTTTTTCCCCCTTGAAAGGCACATAGAATGGGACTCATACCAGGAGGGGAAGAAAGGAAGTTCGCATTCATAGCTACTCAGTGCCTTGCACGATGCAGCCCCCGTGTGCATTCCCAAAGTGACCTGTACCATTCACCGCCTTCCTCCTCTAGTGCGCGCTCTCTTTACTAACTGCCCTTAGAGTCTCTGCCCTCAGCTGGTACCAAACTTACTAATGTAGAGTTCGTAAAAATCCACCTGCTACGTTACAGACGTTATTAACACTTTCCCTTTTCCAGTCTTCTCAGACATAAGACGACTAGATGTTACTGGCGGTGTTCAGCAGCACCTAACATACAGTTCAGTCTCAGACTCAGGCAAGGATAACTGATTAACTCTGCCCGCCTGAGGCTTTGGATCTCCTTCTTCTCCTCAGTCTGGAGGTCATTCTCTCTCAAACACCACCTTTTGTTCATCACCCGTCACTATGGCACCATCAGCTTCGAGCAATGGCATATCCACTCTTTAAGCATCTTCTTGCTTCAAATGCAGCTGAATTTGCTGACCTTGCTTCCAAATTCCCAATTTTCAGTCACCTTGGGGATTTCTCAGTTTACGTGAGCCCCAGAACACCCACGTTAATCTGAATAAAACCGCCTCATTGTCTGCCCCAGCCTAGGTCTTCTTCCTCATTCCTTGCTAACGGAGCCACCCCTCTGAGACAGCCGGGCGCACACTGTGAAGTCTTGCCTGCCTTCCCTTCTCTGTGTCCCGTAGGATCACACCCGGTGACTTAAGACAGAACCTGCCCCCTTGTGGCTTAAACCAGGAGGGCTGTTTTTCTCTGATGGCAAGAAGGCGGGTGGTGGGCCGGCCAGGGCTGGTGCCCCTTGTAAAGGGCACCCGCCTGCCCTGTCTCCCTTCCCCGCCACCACGCTCCGCGGGAGGCTCCCGGTCCCACGGACGGCTGCTGCTCCCCGGGGTGGCGCCCGCTGTCCCCGGGGGAAGAGAGAAACAGACAGGCACACGCCACCGGCAGAGCCTGACTCTGGTCCTCCTGGAAGCCCCTCCCAACAGATGCGCACTGCATCTCACTGGCTAGATCGTGGCCCCTGGCTCCACAGAGCTGCGAGCGAGGCTGGCATTTTTTTAAGATATTTTCCATGGGCAGACTGCTGCCCAGAAGAGAATCCTAGTAAGGAGACAGAGGAGGGTGGCCACTGAGGGGCAGCCAGCAGTGTCTGCCACACTCACCTTGACCTCTGTTCAGAGAGACACTGAGTCCAGACCCTTTATTCCTTGTTAACAGAAGCGTGTGCTTTCTCAAGCATTCCAACCACAATGAGTCCACTGTCCTTGTCACTGCATGCCGCTCTAACTGCAAAGGCCTCCTCTCTAAGGAGGCTGACCTTTCCCAAATGCTGCCTTTCTTACATCACTTTTTTAGCTCAAAAACATCCACCGTTCTCCACGGCCCAGAGGACAGCTGCCACGTCTTAGGGATTCATGGAAGGCCTTTCATCACAGAGCACCCGTCTGTCTTTACAGCCTTGTCCTCCAACCAGCACAACACATCCACTCCAGTCAGCTCCGTCTACCTTTTCTCCCTGGAACACCCACTGACACTTCTTTATTAAAAAGACATACTTTATCCATTTCCTCTTCCAAGCTGTAGAATAACAACAGCAACAACACCCAGCATACCTAACATGGTCACACTTACGTGCAAGAAAGTGAAAGTCACTCAGTCGTGTCCAACTCTTTGTGACCCCATGGACTATACAGTCTATGGAATTCTCCAGGCGAGAATGCTGGAGTGGGTAGCCATTCCCTTTTCCAGGGGATCTTCCCACCCCAGGGATCGAACCCAGGTCTCCCGCATTGCAGGCGGATTTTTTACCAGCTGAGCCACCAGGGAAGCCCATGTGTACAAGGACCCGTGCTAAAAACTTTGAATACATTTTACTATCAAATCCAAAAACACTGAAGTTAGATATAAACACTGTATCTGCCCCCCCCACCCCCACCCCCACTGCCATTTAAGGGGAAGGAAAAGAAGGCTTTGAAAAGTTAGGTCATTTGCCCAAAAAGCCACCCAGGGCAGTTTTCTAGATTGCACATCAACGAAGACTCAGCTCTGATCCTAAGTACTCAAGCCTCCCCCAAGCCAGGATCCCAGAGACCTCTCAGCATCCTATCACACTTTTAACCTGGGCTGTCTCTGTCAGCATCTTAGAACACTGCACCTGTGTGTCTCCTTAACTCTGCGCAAAGCTCCCTGAGGCCGGGGACAGTCAGCACCGAGTGTGCCAGCCTGCACACAGTAGGCCCTCGGCCCCCGATTAAAGACAGCGATGCCGCTTTCCCACCACAGAAGCCGTGCGGCGCCCTGGGCCACAAAGGCGCCCGGAGGCGCTGGGGCCAGGCTGTGTTCAAGGCTGGAGACGGCTGGGCAGACCTGGAGGACGGCGACTTTGGAGCCTCCCATTCCAAGAAGCCAAGCATGGGCTTGTCCAAGGAAGCAAGGAGAAAGGAGTCTCCGTTTCGGTAAGGGAGGTCTCGCGTTTTTCTCGGGAACCTATATTTTCAGCCCGCGTCAACTTAACTCTACTCACTAAGCGCAAATGAGTGTAGCTGGTAAAAGGTAAGAAGTGGCTTGGTGGTGCCTTCTTCTCTCAAACCCAGATCTCTGCGCTTCCCGCTGGGGAAGTTTAGACCCCTGACTCCGCACGGGAAGGATTCTCAGGATCACTGACTGAGGGTGTGCGGTGAGAGGTTATCACGTTCAGTGTTGCGTGTGCCCCCGTTGCATTACGATCCACCGTTACTGCCTTTCGAAGCCCACACGCCTCTTTGCAAAAAGCGAAGCACAGTCTGCAGTCACGGTTTCCTCTGCCGGTGGTGTTCAGAGTGGATCGTTTGCTTGCTGCTCTGAATTTTTGCTCGTTTTCTGGACTCTTACTGAAAGTTCAACATGTCTAGCAGTCTCTTTTTAAATTTTTAATTGGAAGATAATTACAATATCGTGATGGTTTCTGCCCGACATCAATACGAATACATGTGTCCCCTCCTTCCAGTAGGGCTGTTTCTCATGAAGGGTCTCCCTGTGTCCAGGGCCACCCCAAAGCTGTGGCCAGTGGTTCGTAGAGGGCCAGTCACCTGAGTGTCCATCTCTCAGGGGGTCGAGTGGGTGAGTAGGGGGTGACCCTACTCCACCCTACTCCTCCCGGGGTGACCACGGAGGCCTGGGGTCAGATAGGTGACAAGAACAGCCAGTGTGGCCCAGGCCTCCGCAGAGGAGCGGGGAGAAGGTGGTGGTGAGGGGCCACGTGCAGAGCAACAGGCAGCGAAAAAGCCAAAATCACAAATGCCTCCTCTGGCAGCGACGGCTGCTGCTCGGAGAAATGCCCTCCGCGCTGGACAGAGCCAGGCCGGCTCACCGGAGGCCTGCGTTCCGGCGCCGAACCGGGGCTGGGGAGGCGGGCGCGGCGGGCCGCGTGGGTCCCTCCTCCTGGGACCTGGCACGTCTCCGCAAACGCGTTATTTCCCTGCAGGGCATTAGGCTCGCAGAAGTTTTGTCTGGGATCTCTCCTAGCCCTTCTTCCTAACGCAGCCCTCCTTAGCCCAGCCCGAAGCGTGTCCCAACAAACACCCCTCGTGGGGCCGCACTCCCGGAGTAGACGGGTGGACACGGCTGAGAGTCTCTCCCCTTTAAACACAACATCTTGAACCCACAGCTGCCACAGGTGTAGACAAAAAAAAAAAAAAAAAAAAAAAAAAAACGGAAACACACTGTCCACAGGGCGGTTGCCGCTTAGGTCTAAAATCTGTGCTGCACGCTGTCCGGGATCGGGAAGGATTTCTGTCCGCTGCCGCGTCTCCGCTCAGCCGGAGTTGACACTCAAGGGTGTCTTATCGGCCAAAGGACGCCGATGGAAACCGCTGGCGGGTCTGAAGAGGTGTGCAGAGGGTGGGGAGCGCCTCGCGGCGTCACCTTGCTCTTCTTCACCCGGTGACATCCCTTCATGTTGACTTTCGAGGCTTCCAGAGTCGGTGCCCGCGGGCTCCAGCTACTCACCGAGGGAAAACAAGAGCTTCCCTGCTGCTGCGACCCTGAAATCGGATTCGGAACTGTCAACTGCTTCCACGGCCAAACAGTACTATTTGAAACAGTCAAGATACCTTCCGGGTAAGTAGAGACCACAAAGTGTTTCCTGGTGACGAAAGCACGCTATAGCGGGTCGTGCTCCGGCGTCCCTGAGTCTTTGACGCAAGGGCGCCCGTGACCCGCCGTCGCAGCCCTCCGCTGGCCCAGCCTGTCACCAGGCACTGTTCTGGACTTTCTGCCCCTGCGAAATGGGCTCATGAAACGCCTGGGAGCCGCAAATCAAGATGACGAGAGTGCTCCGGAGAACACCACCCTCCCCACCAAAGTGTGCCTTCAGTAAAAGCAGAACTTGATTCAGACAGTTCTGCACTCCCATTACTAGTTTATATATATATATATATATATATATATATATATATATATATATATATATAAGAGATGGAATTTATATGCTGTTCACTAAGTAATCTGCTGTGTGCTTTAAAAAGATCATCTAACTGCTAGGTAGACCAGCTTAGGGGCTCAAAAGGGGTCGGGGGGACTGGTCGCGGGGCCGCTGCCCGTATCTGGGTAGAGAGGGCGATGACTTGTTCTGGGACTGACGTCCTCAGGACCACGGCGGGAGGGGTGGGAATTATGACCGTAAGAGAGGCTGCGCTTTGGAAAGGTGCAAAGGCATCAGTCAGCTTGTCAGTTTTGGTGTTGAAACCATGCGGAGGTTCTGTTCTGACTGCAAGAGCAGGAGTGTAATAAGGTTTTCAGAACACAGATTCCTGGGGGACATTTCCCCGTTTGTTGTTGTTTTTTTTTAAGCTGAATCCACCTCACCGAAATAAAATCAGTGATTATGTTACCTACAGAAGTGCGCCCTCTCGTGGTGGGAAAGGCGATTGTAAAATTTTCGGCCGAGGATAGTGTTAGTGGCTCTTTGCGACAAAGGCTCCTCTGTCCATGGGATTCTCCAGGCAAGGATACTGGAGCGGGTTGCCATTCCCTTCTCCAGGGCATCCTCCCGAACCCGGGACTGAGCCTGGGTCTCCTGCATTGCAGGCAGACTCTTTAGTGTCTGAGCCAGCAGGGCAGAAGATGAATGGATCCCAAACGCCCTTTTCCCAGTTCTGCTTGTTTCCTAATGTAGTTTTCAAGTTATTTCAGGGTATCTGAGACCTGTCTGATTGTTTCCTTTTTACCCAGGAAGCTCTAACCAATTCTGCTTACTCTGGGTCAGAAGCATGGCTGTAAATTGAAGCCTGAGAAACACTCAAAATTAGAATGAATTGTTTGCAATCTAAACCTGAGCCTTTCTGTACCCTGTCCTGACATATTCTGTCTCAAAGACAGCCCCTCTAGAGCTGGATGAGAATTGAAACTAGAATGAGCTCAGCTCAGTCACTTGGACAAACATTTATTGAGCACCTACCGTGAGCCAGCAGAGAACAGATACACAAAGAAGTGATCTTTGACATTTATTTCTGGCCATAGTTATTCATTGAATATCTTCAGGAATAACAAAGAATATTGCCTTTGGGCCCCTGCCTTTTTTTTTTTTTTTAACTGTAAAGCTAAGTATTAAGGTCTTATGAAACATCAACCTTCAGGATCATGGGAGCTCCCAAAATGTGCCATATAATTTCAGGGCAGCATGACATCATACTGCAAGGATTGGCAGATCTGTGACACAGGCCTTCAGGGAGAGAGATGCAAGAGTCACAGTTACTGAGCTGCTGCTGACTGGCCGTGTACTGGAGCACGACTCTGAGGTTCTGTTTTGTTACTGCAGTGGGACTGCAGTCATCAGCTCCCCCTGTAAGCCTCAGGAACTTCATGATCACATGGTAGTTGTTGCAAATAGTGTACGGAGGACATGCTCACCATCTCCGCGATGCCCTCTGGTCTCACTCCTGGTTCTGGCACTTTTGAAACCCGGCTCGAGTGGACCTTCTCGAGTCTCGTTATCACATACGGTCCTTCCTTCCACCCGGTGAACCCAGCGTCCTGTGTCATTTCTGTGTGTGCCCCTCCCAACTGTACTCACACTTTCTTAGCAGGACAGAATTCTGGGATCTGCCGCCCACTCAGGCCATGTCATGTTCCCCCTACCCCCGCCATCCTTGGGATTGGCCCCAAGGTCTTTCCCTTCCAGAAACGCACCTCCCTACCCACTACCCGGTCCCCAGCATGATTCACATTTCAGCTTTAAATTACCTTTTAAAAGAGACCGGCTTAGTTGCTTCTGTTTTTTGCCCCCTCGGCACCAGATTCTTAAATAATCCCCACACTGCTAATAACTGGCTTCTCTACAGCTGTTGATGTCTCCTTTTTAATCAGAGTAGATTGTAAGGGCCACAGGGCAGAGGCGGGTCTGTTCTGTTCACCACGTTTTCTCCAATGCCCACACACTGCCTGGCATGCAGTAGGTGCTCAGTAAATGTTTGCTAACTGACTTTTTAACTTCCTTTGAGGGGAGGGATGATAGAGTGATTTCTGCTTCTCTTTAAGAGTGTTTAGTTTAAGAAGGTGGTCTAGAAAAGCCTGTAAACTAATACATGTTTTAAAATTCTACATTTTGCCTATTTCCAAGAAAACGGAAATCTTTAAAAAGACAAAGAATTGAAGCAGTTACCTTCAATAGTATGTATGTACTTTTAAGAACTCGGAGTATCGCAAGGCTAATTGTATTAAAATAACTTAACTATTCAGGGCCCATTCTTTGTTGAACTATAAAAAATGTTCACCTAGAGAGATTTGTAGTTTTTCCCCCTGACCTTATACCTACTCTGTGGGTAAATATCTAAAGATGTTTTTAACCTGAGTCATTGCTACTTGCTGCATCTTCTTTATTGTTTGGTGATTGCTTATTGTAGCTCTATTTGTAGGAATTTCATCAGAAACCAAACTCCATAAGGAGCTACATCCTACAATAAAGGGAAATGATTTGCCTGATGGAGTGTTTCCTTAGAGAACTGATGATGAGTAACCTTGAGGTTCAATTCAGAAACCACCAGGCTTGCTTCTGGCTTTCAAACAAGGGATATTACATGTCTCATAAACGTGAAACCTTGTCAAGGAGCTCAGTCTGTGAAAAGCCAGAGCCCGTATCCCCTGGGGAGAGTTTCTGACTCACTGCATTAATAGTTGGGAACCTACGCGTATGACCCAGAGGCTTAGACAGTGTGACGACTCCGGTGTCTCCTAAACTGAACCCGATTTCCTTATCAGTGAAAAGACAGCAAGTTCAGGAAGTGTCCAAGTCTCTTTAACACATGTTAAGCCAACACCCTCTGACCACTGGGTAACGAAGGCTGATTCCACCTTTCCCAGATTTTGGAAAATCATAAATAAACTGTTGAGATTTTACTGTATCTGACATGCAAATAAGCTTCCCAGATGAATCTTTATGTGTACTTCCCAACTTCTCAGTTCCCCTGGGTTCTTGGCCACATGTCTGTTTTTCCAGCTGAATCCAGCATGTTTACCCAGCTTGAAACCAACCAAGTGTTCCGCAAGGGTCTGGCACAGAGTGCACACTCAAAATGAGTGAGTGACATGGAAATGTCTTTTGGAAGATTTTTGTGCCATCTCAGTTTTTACAAAACATTTAGCAGGAAATGTCCAATGTTTATTATTATTTGCATGAAAAAAAAAAACCAAACTTATATTTCTAAAAGACACTGTGAGGATTTCAGGTGATTGTGTTGAGGGTTAGGAAGGTGTCAGGGTCCACATAGTAAGTATTTGCTATCTTACAGCCAAAATTTATTTCCATTCCCCCAAGTTGTTTCTAGTCTTAGTTTGAATGTATATTTTTTTCTTCAAGTTTATGATCACACTGTAACCTCTGAAATGACTGTTTTGTCCTTCTAAGGTGTAAACCCCAAGGACGTGTCCCTGATTGCCAGTGGGAAGGATATGAACCCATATGTCTGGAACAGCCAGTTGTTTCCTAAGTCCCTGGGACCCTTGGGGGCAGAGCTTGCTTTCAGAAGGAATAACGCAGGTAAAGCAAGATTGCATCCAAAGTATGAATTTACGTTGTTCTCCTTCTGCAGATCTTTACTTTAAAATGTACTGTGGCTGCCTTCTGCCAACCAAAATGCCTTTGGGGGGCACAGGAGGGCTTCCAGCTGGTCCTCAGCAGGAGAGTTTTCAGGAAATCACTTGCTAGACCTTAACTTCTCTGTGGGTTCTTTCCTAAAATGGATCTGCCTGAGCAGGGGTCTCTTTTCTCCTGTTTTACAAAAGAAAAGACTTGTCACCACTCACTACAATGTGTTCCCCTCTCACACCCACCACTCAAGTGTGAAAATATCTGGGGTGCCAGTCAGAGGGCCAGTTTGATGTTTTGGTGTCAGTGTTGAGAAAGTGAGTTCCTCTGATGATTGGGGGACAGATTCTTTTTAAGTCAAGTGGTTTCCAGTTCTTAACTTGTAAGAAAATTGAAGGAGAACCTGAGTTACAGCTGAATAATTAAAAATCATTCTTAAAACTAATACAATATTGTATTAATTCCATTGTACTCCAACATTTATGAGATTTCTAGAGATTTCTCATTGCTTCCCATCTTAAAAAAAAAAATCGAAGCTGAATTCTGATTTTAGCAATAAATAATATTTATTTGGGCTTCCCTGGTGGCTCAGTGGTAAAGAATTCATCTGCAATGCAGAAGATGGGGATTCAGTCCATGGGTTGGGAAGATCCCCTGGAGGAGAGCATGACAACCCAGTCCAGTATTCTTGCCTGGGAAATCCCATGGCCAGAGGAGCCTGGCAGGCTACAGTCCATGGGACCTCAGAGAGTCAGACACGACTAGCATGCTATATTTATTTATGGATATATGAACCACTTGCAAACGGGTCCATCTTTCTCATTAAGAGATGAATTTTTTTAAAAATCCAACCTTTCATTTTTAATAATAAAGTTTTATAATATTCATCTTTTTGATTAATTATATACAATGAATCATTCTAACTAAAACAGAAAAAAAGTATTTTAATATACTTATGGTTGGTTATGAGACCCTTTTTAAAGGTTTTAATCTATACATATTTTTGACGGGTTAAAGGCTTTTAAATCTAATATTATGTTTGGATAAAATGAGTTAACATGAATAAAAATAAAATTTTAGAAAGAAAAGAGATTCATGTGAAATTTCTACCTGTCACAAAGGACTGTGGTCACGAATTTCTTAAGTCAGTATTGGTGAGGCTAAGATCACTATGGTATTTAGATTCCATTGGTTGTATTTAAGAGAGAGATGTAATATTTTATTTTTAAATGTCTATAATCACACTATGCCAGAAGGTACATCCTTTGGCACTGCTAAGACTTATGATGAAACATTTTAGATAGCAGCTGAAAGTGAGTTCTTTTTTAAAAAGGAGATGTAGGTGGTATTGGATCAAGAGGGTGAGGGTCACTGCTCTGGCCACTGAGGGGTTCTGAGCGACACCACACACTCTGGACACCTCACAAACTCTCCACGCTGCGAAGACTCGGCCCACCCAACAGTGCCGAGGTGTCCCACGCTGCGGCACTGCACTTGGCTTCTTTTTCTCTCAGTTACTTAAAAACAGTATTCACCGAACCAAATGGTTGAATACAAACAACAGCCCCACAGCTTTGAGCCTCAGGGGAATAGATGATCGACAGAAAATGAAAGCTGTGATTGCACAGGAAACATATTCTCCTTTTAAGGTTTCTTTCTGGATCTCATCACTAATCATGGAATCCATTTCTTCCTCTGCTTTTCCTGTAACGTTCTCCTTCTTGTTCATTCTTTCTTTCTGTCTTCTCTTTAGAAGAAAGCATAATCAAACCCATTGAAAAGCTATCATGCAATGAAAGCTTCCCTGAAAAATTAGAGGACCCACAAGGTAATTTCTGGGCTCGGTAGATGAGTACAGCGTGTCCTTCGAATCTCCTGTCCAATGTGCCTCTCCACATCTATCCCAAACATGGTCGTAAGAGGCCCCTGTGATGGCCGAAGGCACCTGCTTCCAGGGGTCAGATCAGGACTAGGAGAGACAGGAGCGTCCACACCGTGAGCGGCCTCTTTCTTCAGTCGTTGGGATTCTAAGAGTAATTTGCTCTCAAAAAAGCTCTACACTTGTCTTCTGAAATTGTGACAATTTATAGAAATCAAGCAAATCTGCTGAAAATAACTGAAAGAGTATTTTCACTGATGGTGGTGGAGGGTGATAACAGCTGACACATGTTGGACAGCAGATCCTGTGCTAAGCGCTTCGGATCCACCTCGCTCAGTCCGTACAACAACCCCATGAGAACAGGTGCACTCGCCAGGGTGATTTTATGAGATAATGAAGTGCCCAGAGGGATGGGGGCTTCCCGGAAGGAAACCCATTCTCAGGTCACGAACTGGAGTCACACAAACCTCAGGGGACCTTTTGGGTTCACGTTCGATCTCAGTCACTTACTGTGAGAACTTAGCCAGGTCAGGTGTGGGTAACATGCCTCTAAGGGGGTTGCTATGCGGACTGAATGGGAGTGAGTGCCTCTAAGCTCATAGTGCCTTGCATGAAATATAGAAGGTGCCCTCCAAGTAGAATTTAGCGTTAGTAGTGGTTGTAATCAAAGTTACTCTCCGGTGCTTTAAAAGTATTCACCTTTTGACTCTGAAACTTTATGATACGTCACTAGGAAATCTTGGAAGTTATGCTCCTTACAATCAGGCAGGATATATTCCTTCCTTTCTCAAAAAAGAAGTGGGGTCAGCTGGCCAGAGGATACACTTCGCACCTCTTGGTGCGACAGCTTCAGGTAAGAACAACTTCAGATCACAGTTTTTGAGAATTCTGATGAGAATGGCACTTCCAAAGGCTGTAGTCACTTTTCCTGAGTGAAGACCTTTAAATTAGTCTCATCTATTAAGTACAGTTCTAATAGCTTTTGGCAAAATGTCCCATTTTCCTTCCAAAGATGTGGTTTGATGAGTCTAATGACAGGAGCCACTTACACAAGGATGTTGCCACTGAATTGTCCCAACGACCTCATCAGGTCGACCTTTTACAGATGAGGAAGCTGACATTGTGAGCAGCTCACTGAGGGTCACTCGGCTCGTAAGCGGCGGAGTTGGGACTGAGCCTGTCCGTCCAAGTCCAGAGAGAGGGCTGTGCTGCCCGAGGAGACGTGAGAGGGTGAATCTCTCAGAGCTCCCTGCCTGGTACCGGGCACTGAGCAAAAAAAAACCGTGACAGATGCTGAGGCTCCGCCACGTGTCAGGTAACGGGAGGCTCTTCTGCAGGTCCGTCTTAAGACTTTAGAAATAAATCGCAGAACTCTCACCGGCACTTGCCTTGCAATACAGTAGGCGGTGAAGTCTCCTTCCCCACCCTCCGACGCGAGGAGGAGTTAGGTCACTCCTCTGTGGTGGTGTGGAGTGCAGCAGCCACGTGCAGGGGGACACTACTGAAACTGAAGTGAGGATTCTGGACTGGGATTGACCCGATTTGACCATGGATGTTGTCTAAATTATTTCAATCTGAAATAGATATCCTGCCTGATTAAAGCACCTAAAATAAACACTGAGGCAGATAACTTCAGGTTTGATAGGGTACCAAGTTACAGTTTAATTTAAAAGTTGACTTCAAAAGTCTTCTCCCAGCCAGGATCTTATATTAGAAATCCTAGTTAGAGTCACCACTCTTTAAAGTTCACACTCTTGGAGTTAAAAGTGTAAAAAGCACTGGACTCTCGCATTTTATGTCTTACCACAGTAGAAGTGCTTAATCAGTACTGTTACCTTATCTGTGAAAAGAAATGCTTCAGGGTCTCTCTGCTGAAACAAAATATATAAGTAAACATTTTACCCAGCAATACTTTTTATAAAGCCTGAAATATTTTAAGCCAGCATTATCACGAGTCATTAGCCACGACTTGCTAGCACTTTTTAATATGAAGACAGAAAATCATAATGTCTTAAAGTTATTCTGAGTACCTGAGAAAGTAAAAGTGAGTACTTTTGAATATATTATTTTATAAGAGATTGGAGGCCTTTATATATTAATTATTCTGTCAGATTAGCATGCATATTCCTGGTTTCATTTTTTAAGTAAAATGCTCTCTCATAACTTTTCATCTCTTCCATTTACTCTGCTTATCAGATTTTCCTACAGATCGTGCTAGGAGGAAAGGTTAAAAAAAGAAGTAAATATTAACCATTCTCAAGTGGTCAATGCAAATCCTTAGGAAAACACTGTTCTGTAAGAGATGTGTCTTCCAGCCCTCCCACTGGTGTGACAGTTGCCCACAAGAGAATAAACCAGGTCATTACCGTATTTATTTGCCTGTTTCCCGTCTCTCGGGCTCCCTCTCTGCTCTAGTCCTCATCCTCGAGTTTGGAGCAGAAACGTCAGATGAGCCGCCTCCTCCCTCGCCAGGCTGTCTCTCATCCCCCTGGTGCCTCCGTGTCCCCTGCTCTGACGGCCACAGGGACCCGGTTCAGACACTGTCTGCCCCGAGGCGCGCTAACTCACTGAATTCTCCCAGCGCCTCTGCGGCAGAAGGCGCCGTCGTGAGCTCCACCGCACAGAGGTTTTCTGTCTTGCTAAAAGTTATGGATCACCTTCTTAACTGGAGGCAAACACCTTTTCCTTTGGCCAACAAGGAACTCCTTGTTTTCGGCAAGGGGCTAAACGACCCTGAGAGGAGACAGGCCGGCTTTAAAACGAACGCACAGCCAGCGTCTGCAGGCTCTCAGCTCCGCTCGGGGGGGGTGGTGCAGGGTGGGCACCAGGTTTGTCACCCCCGGGGGGCTGGAGCCCTAAAACAGTTACTTCCCAGGAAGGACTCCTGCCTCACCGGCAAGATGATTCCCTTTTGAAAGAGGGTTTTACGAATACTGGCCTGAACAGTCTCCTTCAAATGCACCGGGACTTGACTTAGACTGTCACGATGAGGAAAGAAAGCTGCTCTGGGTGTCACTCCCCGGGCCCTCGCTTCTCACCCACTGGTAACTCAGGAGTGGGTTCCCTTTCCCCGTCTCTGAGCTACGGGGGGCCGTCTCCCAAGTGCCCTCTCCTCCGCCCGCCCGTGGTACCATTCTGCTCAGCCGGCGTCTTCAGATGTGAGGCCGCTAATTTATCATACTGATGCTGGTCTGTATCCCAGGGGGTTATAACCAAAGGGCGATTCTAGAAAACATGGCGCACTTACCTGGCCCTTCTAGACGCTGTCCCTGTCTTTGTTAGGGAGCTTTGTGTTGCCTCTGAGAACTTTAAACCCAGTACGCGTGGGATGAAATGACCTGGTAAAACCAAGAAAGAGCTCCTGGCCTCCTTGTCCCGACCAAGCCACCAATCCCCCAGCTGACCGTCACCAGGATGGTGCCTCACTTAAGGCTTCGTTCCCTGTCAGCCAAGGTTAGCAGCACGTCAGGACCCACCTGCCCCCATGAGTTCCTCCTACACTCCCGATTCTACAGTAAAAATGTAAGAAAAGAACAGGAAAAGCATGCGAATAAATAGAGCAGAGCTAGTATTAAAGTGTACAGAATGGTTAGTCATTTCAGAATTGACTCCTATAATCCAAGAGTGATACTGACCACATCGTGTCAAAAGGTATTTAAATCCCAAACAGAAAGATGGACCATCAAGTGAGAACAGCTTGACACCTGGCTGCCAGTTGGAAGCAAGGAGGGGCAGAGGAGGGACTGAGAAGTTCTCTAGAAAATGATTTTACTGCTTTGTCATTTGAGATACTCAAGCAATCAGAGCTTAGAAATGGTTCAGGTAACAAATGTCTAACATAGTAAAATGTTTCACAAAGTCTTCATCTACCAAATCTAAGTATGAATAAAACGAGCCTCGTAATGAAAGGTTTGGGGTCCGAAGATGGCTCACCATTCAAAGGGTGTTTGTTGTCATCCATCAATTTCCCAATAAAACATTTAAGTTTCTTGACTCTAAAAACCACATTTTCAGGTTTAAAGAGGAACCTACAATGGGACCCCACGAAGTCAGACTTTACAGGACTGACAATTGGGAATGCATTTTCTGTAGTGAAGCTGTGTTCAAGTGTCATTTAGATGTAACCACAGTGTGATATAAATAGTTACTAACACTGTGGGAAAGACTGCAGGCAACAGGAGAAGGGGGCAACAGAGGATGAGATGGTTGATTGGCATCAGTGACTCAACGGACATTTGAGCAAACTCAGGGACGATAGTGAAGGACCGGGGAGCCTGGCATGCTCCCTGGGGATGCCGTTCACGGGGTTGCAAAGAGTCAGACATGACTTAGCGACTGATCAACAACCGTGTGGGTATTGTCCATTGAACTGAAACCAAGGAGCGGCTCTTGGTCACCCAAGATGGTATTGCCTATCTAAATACGATGGGTGCTTCAGTGAGCAAAACATGGAAGAGCGGCGGTGTCAGAACTATAAACCAAAATTATGGCTCTGAAGCTGCTGAAAATGCTAATTGGCATCAGCACAATTCTACACTAGAATTTTTGGTGTTTATATATGCATATATATAAAAAAACTTCAGAGAATAACAAATTAATCTTTTAAATTCAGATTTCCCCCCATGAAATGACCTGCTTTATTTTGCATGGTCATCTGAATAAAATTCTAATTTCTGATTGTGCTTTCTTTCAGAACATTCCTGGAGCACCAAAGCTGGTCGGGGGCAGTTTTCAGGACCTACTTACAGTCCTGCAGCCAAGGGTCTAAACACTGTGGCCCGGGCACAGCCGGTGCCCTCCGTGCACGGGAGGACAGACTGGGCGGCCAAGTACGGGGGCCGCCGGTAGGGATCCAGTGTGAAGCCCCACGGCGCCCGCCGCCGAGCTCACCAAGTCCCCCGACCCCGGGAAACGTCTACAGATGTCTATTTCTGCTGTGTTCTGAAAGAAATATATAACAGTGGGTACCCTGAAGAGCAAAACTCATCTATTTTATTTCCTAGAAATGAAATGCATTTTCTTAGCATCATTGCCCACAGTGCTGATAATACGGGTAGGACTTTACAAAGTATTGAATAAACTTTATTTGCCAAAGTATCAAGTATTTGATCTATAAATTAGTAGATACTAAATACTCTAAGAAGCTTTTTTTAAAAAAGAAAAATGCCTCCAGAAATTAAGTGTTTAGAGTGTTTTATATTTGCCCCAACTAATACGTCGCTTGGCCTCAAAGGTTTGTTTTGTTACAGCAATTCCGTAGATGGCTGTGGGCTGTCCCTTACAGTTCTGTGTGGCCGAGGTTCTGCTCTACCATTGGGCAGTGGCAATTTATAAAAGATGGTACCTCATCATTTTCCTCTTTTGGAATGAGACAATTTTGGAAGCAATGATAATTCCAACCTAGAGCAGGGTGTCTTTCTTAGAAATACTTCTTTAACAAAGATTTCAAAATTACATCACCTGATTATAGCAAAGAAAGAGTCTCCTGTTTGATTTTGACCAATACAACCGCTGTGATTTAATGGTGACGTATCAAACCCAATGCTTGATGCCTTCCAGCTTGATCAAGTCAAGGTTCTGTCATCTTCACATCCAGCGTGTTCATCACTTTCAAAACGCATTGTTGCCGCATTCCCACCAGACACACAGTACGCCAGCTTGTCCTCCAAAGCAAGTTCTTGCTGCTGCTGCTGCAGACACATCACTGACTCAGCTCTGAACGTCACACTTGCTCTGAAGAGCAAATGCATTCGGTTGCTATAGCGATGATCTCACTTACGACATGTTTTTCTTAGTTTTATTTTTAAATTGCTATTTAAAATCGACATTTTGAACTTAGGACTGGTCTATTTAAGCCTGTCATTTTATAGACTGGATATTCTTTTTAAAGAATAATGTTATCAAACTGCTGATAACTTATCAAACTGCTTATCAAAATGCATAAGATTATGCATTTTATGACTTTATAACAAATGTAACTGGTATCATCTTGTGGACATTATATAAAGGCACATTGTATTAAGAATATGGTATTTTTGTACAGAAGATTGAGCTCACCTTGTTGAAAAATGTTAAAATCTAAAGAGTAATTTATATTAATATTAGTGATAATGGCACATATATATTTGTAGTTTTAATGTCTCGAAGCTAAAATATTCTTTTGTGTTGCTGGGAAACTTTTAAATTGTGAATAGATATTAAAATTGATATGGTTAACTAGTCTGTTTTCTTTACATTTTTAAACTTTGTACTCGTACTCTGAGGCCTGTTTTTGTTGTTAATGTCAACTTTTTTTCTTTAAACCAGTTGTGGGTTTATGAAACGTTTAATCAGAAAGTAGAGTTTCCATATCCTCCTTCCTCTCCCCCTCCTCAGTTCTCCCTACCATGAGCATCTTGCCTTAGTGTGGTACATTTGCTACAACTGACGAACCAACATTGATTCCCTGTTAGTAAAGCCCACAGTTTACATCAGGGTTCAGGTTTTCGTGCTGTACATTCTGTGGGTTTGGACAACATGTCTAATGACATTTAACAACCAAAGTTGTAGAGTATCTTACAAAACAGTTTCACTTCCCCAGAAATCCCTTGTTGCACCCATTCCTTCCTCCCGGGAAACCTCTGGCAACCACTGATCTTTTTATTATCTCCACAGTTTTTCTTTTTCCACAATGTCATGCAGTTGGAATTACGTACCATGTAGCCTTTTCAGACTGGCTTCTCTTGCTTTGTAATATCCATTTAAACCTCCTTGCTGTCTTCTCCTGGCTTGGTATCTCATTTCTGTTTATCACTGAATAGTGTTCCCTTGTCTATATGCCCCTTGTATCATGGTTTATCCATTCACCAGCTGAAGGACATTTGCCTGCTTCCAGAGTTTGGGCAATGATGAACAAAGCTGCTATAAACATTCATGTACACGTTTTTGTGTGGATGTCAGTTTTCACTTCACTTGATTCACTGCTGGATCATATGGTAGGAGCATGTCTGATTTTGTAAGAATAAAACTGTCTTCCACAGTGACTCTACCCTTTTGCATTCCCACCAGCAGCGAATGAGAATTTCTGTTGCTCCACATCCTCACCAGCACTTGGTGTTGTGTTTTGGATTTTGGTACTCTCGTTAAGTGTGCAGTAGGATCTCATTTTTAATTTGCAACTCCCTAATAACATAGGATGTGAAGCATCTTTTCACACGCTTGTCTGTGTATCTTCAAAAATTAGATTGTTTTCTTATTGCTGAATTTGAACAGTTCTTTGTATGTTTTGAACAAGACCTTTATCAGTTATCTTTTGCAAATGTTACCTCCCAGTCCGCAACTTGTCTTTCCATTCTCTCAATGTTCTCTGTGGAGCAGTTTTTAATTTAAATGAAGTCCAACTTATCAGCTTTTAATTTCATGGATCATGCTTCTGGTGTTGTATCTAAAAAGCCATCACCAAACCCATGGTCACCAGAAATTCTTTTCCTATATTCTAGACATTTTGCAGTTTTATATTTAGACCTAGCTAAGATCCATTTTTTGGAAAGGTATTTGGTCTCTGATAAGATTCTTTTTCACGTTGATGTTCAGTTGTTTCAGCATCATTTGTTGAAAAGATTCTTCTCCATTAAACTGCCTTTGGAACTTCGTCAAAGATCAGCTGACCATATCCATGTGCATCTTTTTCTGGGTTCTGTTCTGCTCCACTGATCTATGTGTGTATTCTCACCAACACCAGCTGTCTTGATTCCAGCACTTTTGTATCAGTTACATAATGTCAGCCTACCAACTTTGTTTCTGTCCTTCAGTATCATGTTTGCTATCTGGGGTCTCTCTCTGCTCCGTATCGACTTCTAGCATCAGTTTGCCAATATCCACAACATAACTGGGATTTTTTTTTTTATTGGGATTGCAATGAACAAGCAATATGGGTCAAGTCAGGAAGAACTGACATCCTGACACTCTTCAGCCTTCCTGTTCATGTACAACAACTGTCGCTCTATTTAGTTACATCTTCTTTGACTTCTTTCATTAGATTTTATCATTTTCCTCATAGATCTTATACGTATTTGTTGGATTCATACCTGTTTAATTCTACTATAATTTTTAATTTCAAATTTGAATTGCTCATTGTTCATTTACAAGGAAGCAAATGACTTTTTTATACTAAAATTGTACCCTAATACCTGTTTTAATCACTTATAACATTAAATAATTAAATCCAGGAATTTTCCCCTTGGAAAATTTATTTGAAATTTTCTACATAGACAATCATGTCATCTGCAAACAAAAATAGTTTTATTCTTTCTTCTCAATCTACAGCATACTTTCAATTTCCTTTCTGTGTCTTATTGAACTAGCTAGGACTTCCAGTACAATGCTGAATAGAAGTGGTGAGTGTGAACATCCTTGCCCTCATCCTGATCTTAGCAGGAAAACATTCAGTTTTGCCTTATTAAACAAGATGTTAACTGTAGGGTTTTTTTTTTGTAGACTTTCTTGATTAAGTTGAAGATGTTCCTATATTTTCAAGAGTTTTTATTATGAAGGGTGTTAGATTCTGTCAAATGCTTTTTCTGCATCTACTGAGAATGATCACTGATCATGAGATTTTTGTTCTTTAGTCTGTTGATACAATGGATTACATTGATTTTCAAATGCTTGAGACAGTTCTGTATACCTAGAATAAATCCCACTTGATCATATTACATAATTCCCTGTATATATTGTTGGATGTGATTTGCTAATATATATTTCTACACCTATGTTCATATATATATAGAGAAACAGAGATCAAAACTTTTCACTAGGTTTGAAAATTTTTTAAATTAAATGTTAAGACAACATAAATATGTGAAGCAAAGATTAATCATAAATACCAGAAAAAACTGACAAACACAGAGTGGGAGGTTTTTCTTAGAAAACAGATTCAAAGGCCTTAAAAATAAGACATGAGTAACATAGCAAACAAAGGGTATCCAACATACATACTATATAGACTTTTAACCAATAAGGCAAAATACTAACATTTAACATGCACAAAAAGTTTACCTTATATTAGGCTACAAAGAAAATCTCAAATATAGAAATATGTAAACTACTTCTTTTTGCAGTATAGTAATAGTAGAATAAAAAAGTATTACTTAAACATTATCCCTTGAAAATTCAAAAATATTGTTCTAAACACTTCAAAGTCAAAAGGGAAAATCAAATCTGAAATAAATACCCTCAGAAATGGAGAAAGACAGACTTCTGTATTAAAACTTGTAAAAGTCAGTCAAAACAGATTGCAAAGAAAAAACTATACACTTGTTTCATTTTGAGAGAAACAAAACCACTGAAGACATGGTGAACTTGAGCATTCAGCTTAAGAAACTAGAAAGAGGAATAATAACTTTCAAGAGTAAAAAGGAATTAAGGTGAAAGTATAACATAACATCCCAGGAGCAACAAGCGTTATCCAGCAGCAGGTAGTGGTTTCTGATACACTGTCCAATAAAAGAACCAGGGCTCCTTGGAGAAACGGCCAATTCTAGCGTTGGGGTGTGAAACATACAAGATGAGCCTGGAGCCTCTTACAGTGCCAGGAGGTAGTGAAGTTCTATAAAAACAAGCAAGCAAAACAAAAAAAGCCTACACTGACTGGCTATATCAATGGGCCATGGGCCAACTAAAAGAGTTCCCCATGTTCAAAACCGCAAGAATCCGAACAAGAAAATCAATGGAGAAGTATTGGATTACAACCCAAACTGGAAAATACCTGAGCCCACACTGAACGAGTGGATGGCCAGATGGACACCCAACAGGGATGAGGCGACACCTTCCATGCAGCCGAATTCCATGTAATTTTTATGTACACACTCTGGAACATGCAGTGACTTCCTTTCAGAGTACCACATGGGAAAGTGGGGGAAAAGGGAGTAACTTCACCATGGAGAAGCCTGAGGAACACTACCTCAGCCAGATGATCAAGGTCAGCATCAACAATAATGTATCTACGTTCATATATGTAACCTCCATCTGATGTGATGAAATCGACACTTCACCTCTGTGATCTTCCTCCTAAAAAAATCCAGATCTCAGTCTACTCATGAGAAAACCAGGAGACAAATCTCAATGGAAGCGCATTCTATACAACACCTGATCAGTACTCCTCAAAACTCCGTCACCAAAGGCAAGGAAAGTCGAAGGGATGGTCACAGCCAAGAGGACCCTACATGGCAACTGAATGTAATATGCTATCCTAGATGAGATCATGCAACAGAAAATGGGTATTAGTTTAAAATTAAAAACTGAATAAATGCTTTAAGACACTTTAAAAAAAACACCCCAAAATTTGAACTATATGAAGGGACATACAATGTCCTGGATTGGAGAGTAAATATTTTATATGCAAACAACTCATACACCTCAATATATTAAAAAAAATAAAATAAAACTGGAAATCTAAATAGACACTTTCCCAAAGACATACAGATGGCCAACAGGTGCACAGAAACATGTTCGTCATTGCTAATTATTACAGAAATGCACATCAAAACTACAAGGAGGTGTCATTTCACACCACTCAGAACGGCCATTATCAAAAAGTCTATAAAGAACAAATGCTGGAGAGGGTGTGGAGAAAAGGGAACATCCTGCAGTGTTGGTGGGAATGTAAACTGGTGCAGTCACCATAGAGGACAGTGTGGAGGTTCCTTTAAAAATAGAGCTACCATATGATCCAGGGATCCTATTCCTGGAAAGGTATCCAGAGAAAACAGTAATTCAAAGATACAGGCAACCCCAGTGTTCACAGCACCACTATTTACAACAGCCAAGACAGAGACGCAACCTGAATGTCCATCAACAGACAAATAGGTAAAGCCAGGGTACATACACACAGTGGAATATTACCCAGCCATAAAAAGAATGACATAATGCCACAACATGAGTGGACCCAGAGATTTATATACTAAATGAAGTTAGAAAGACAAATACGACATCACTTCTAAGTGGAATCTAAAACATGATGCAAACTAACTTACCTATGAAATTGAGACTCAGAGACACAGAACAGACTTGTGGTTTTCAAAGCAGAGGGCAGGTGGGAGGGATGGTGTGGGAGTTTCCACTTAGTAGATGCAAGCTATTATATACAGAATGGATAAACAAGATCCTATAATATTCGGTATAAACCATAATGGAAAAAATATGAAAAAGAATTATGTGTATATATATATATATATGCATATATAACGGAATTACTCTGCTATACAACAGAAACTAATACGTTGTAAATGAACTATACCTCAATAAAATAAATTTTTAAAAAAATAGGCTATGGCAGACATGTCAAACCATGTCATACACAAAGATGAGAAAAGTAAGGTTTCTTTCAAGGAACTTAAGCCAATTCATAAAATTGACTTGTAAGTGCCTGAATAACATAGAAGAAATCCAATCAATACCAGTGAAAGTTGAGATAAGTAGCAAATGTATCCCCTCCTTTTTTTTCTAAAGGGGAAAACCAAAGTAAGGGGTACCAGAATGAGTTAACTCAATGCTGAAAGAAAGTGAAAATGTGTAATTAGCTAACATGTCCAATGTAGAGACCAACCTAAGTAACCCCAGTTATAAACAGTTCTCTCAGGTTTCACATTTATAAATTAACTGGTTAACCACAATCTCATTTTTCTTTTTTGATTATGCAGTCCCACTAATCTTAGAAATTCAAGCCTAAATGCAATGTATAATCAAATAAGTTTTCTTCCTTGGCTTTTAAATTATTCAAAATGGGTAATTCCTAAATATCAACAAAAACACCTTCATGTTCTTTTATCTTGTTATTCACATCTCATTCTAGAGAGCTGTTCTAGAGAGCTCTGGCAATGAAGACACTGCAGAAAATATCATTTACAGTAAACTTTATTTTCATTGATTTTATTTAACATAATTTCAAAGTAGGTCTGTGCTCTAAGATAAGCAAAAGAACAGATATCCTAAATCTCATCAACAGATCCTTTTCACACTGTTCCTTTAGCAGCGAGCACATGGGGCTTGGAGGGCCCCAGTGGTGACACGCTAACATTCTATCCCTGGAGATGTCACCGAGAGATACAAAAGAACAGATAACACTGACATAAAGAATCCAAGACTATGAGGGCACCACAGGGAGAAACTCTCGTGTTGCGTCTTACCCATCCCTTTAGGGCGTAATGATAATGACCGACATTTTGTCTCTGCGAAGTTCAGTGCCATTTTTTGGTCTGTTCTGAAGAGAAATGTCAGAATATACGGAAATGCTGTACTTGTTTATCTTAATACATGAAAAAGAGTAGAAGTTTTAAAAATTCTTCATGAGTCCAAGCTGGGCCATGACTATTACTGATGGGGTTTACCCAAGGCACTGATTCCAAGTTTGACGACCATCAGCAAACTGTTCAAAGGAAACACACAAAAAAAATTCAGGTCAAGAACAGCAGGAGCACTTGACTATTTTTAAGGGGCTAGACTCGGCAGGTTCCCCAGAAGTACGTGCCGAGGTGGTGCCAAGGGAGAGCCAGCGGAGATGGACTCCGGCCCCTGGAGCTGCCAAAGGAGGAACATGCCAAGGGCAGTTCTGCGCTCAGGCTTTGAAAGTGTACACGCGAGTCACAGTTCCTAATGGAGCTGCCAGCACTTCAAAGATGAGAAAACAGGGCTGCAAAGGCCACGGCCTCCCCCGCCGCAGAGCTGGGTGACGGCAGACCTCCAGCCTGCCAGCTTACATGGCTCCTGACCTTCTTCCACACCGGGTGTAAGACTTGACTCCTGACAGCATCCTGACTACGATCCAAGTCAGTGAGTAAGCTTTTTCCAAAGCAGCTTTTAAAAAGGCTATCTTCGGGTTATCTTTATTAAACACTACATCTTAAGATCAACCTGGGTTGGATTTTGCAATCAAGGTTAATTAGAAAACAGGATTCGATCAGAATTTCGTTTTAGCGAAATTTTCGTTAGTAAAGGACACCAATACCGCTGAGTATCTACGGACCCCAAGCTGCAAGTCACAGCAGCGGGTGCAATCCCGGCTTCGCACCAAAGCCGCCTCCCCTGCGGGGAGGAGCCAAGAGGAATCAGAGCTCGGATGTGAGAGCCAGACCATTTCGGAAGTGAATGAGCATCCTCATCTCATTGTGACGTGAAATCAACTGTTTTCGCGGTCTTTCCTATTTGTGGATAAATTAAGGCATTTCAGCTGATGCTCAGCATCAGGTATATTGAAACAAGCGCCCTTCTGAATACCTAAAGCATCTGGGACACTGAACCAAAGCCAGCAACAGAGCAGAGTGTACCTGGCACCTGCGATCAGGCCTGCAGGCATGAACTTTCTCGAGTTGTAGAATCTCACCCCCATGATGCCAGCCAAGGTTCCAGATGTGACTGGTGGAAAGATAAAAAGAGTCAAAGATTAATACATCTTATACGTGGGAGGATGGAAAAGTGGCCAACTTCCCACCCATCTTTCAAAGGCCCAGACCCGATCTCATAATCCTCCTCCCCCGAGTCTTGGGACCTCCACGCTGTCCACATTTAATGGGACTAAGTATTAACACCAACACTGGCCTCAAAGGCTCTCAGTGTCTGATCCCAGCCTGCCTCCGCCTCACCTCCTACCACTCTTCTGCCATAATTCCCGTTTTCTCCTACACTGCCGTGGGGTTTTGTCCCCTCCTCGTTGCTGATGCTGTTTGCCCGGCATGCTCTCAGGCCCTTCCCATTCCATGTTTTATCAATTCCCACCACCTGCCCCGCAGCAGGTGCAGGCGACACAACCGTCATCACGGAGATCTCTGCCCTAACAGTGCTTCCAGCTTGATGCGGCTGACTTGAAAGAATCACACAAACAAAAATTTAAAAGTACAATCTGTGCTGTCGTTGAGTCATGAAGTCGTGTCCGACTCTTCTGTGACCCCACAGACGAGCCAGGGGTCCTCCATCCATGGGATTTCCCAGGCAAGAACACTGGAGCGGGTGGCCATGCCCTCCTCCAGGGGACCTTCCCGACCCTGGGATGGAGCCTGCGTCTCCTGCGCCAGCAGGTGAATTCTCTGCCGCTGAGCCACCAGGGAAGGCCATACTGTGCCACAGGTGCAGTGAATGCATTACAGACAACGGAAGATTAGGGGTCAGCCCGCTCAGGGAGAAGGGCTTGCTGAGAGAGTGGGGACGGAGCTGCGATGTGAAGAGCGGTGCTGACGAGCTAAGGGCAGGAACGTGGGTCCAGGCAGGGGGCGGGAGCGGGAGGAGGCTGGGGATGTGCTGAGGCGCAGAAACCCACCAGAGCCAGGGAGAGGGCCACCCCCGGCAGAGCCCCGCGGGCCCCGGCAGGGACTGGGGTTTTCATCCGGGCGATGCGAAGGCATTAAAAGACACGAGCAGAGGGATACGCAAGCAGAGCTGCCGTCTGAAAATACAACTGCAGGCTGCAGGGCACCCATGAAGAAACTCCCTTGGGAATACAGGCAACGGGGGCGGGGGGCTGACTAAGACATGGATGATGGCTTTGGAGGCAGAGAAGGGGATGACTTGGGACGTGGGCTGGGGGGAGGGTTGACAGGACTTGTTGATGAAATGAACATGAAGACAGACGGGAAGAGAGCAAGGGAGACCCAAGAGGATGGAGCACAAGAGAAGACATGAAGCCAGGTCAGAGCTGATGCCTGGACACGCCTGGAAACTTCCATGCAGGAAAGTGGATACACACGAGAAAGGCTTGGCGGAGAGAGAGATCTGTGGGTCGTGTGTGTATTGGTGGTGATCTGAGGCCTGGGCTTCAATGATCTTGCCAAGGGAGAGAGTATAAAGAAGATAAAAAGAGCCAGGTTTTAAGAACCTTAGTATTTAATGGTCAAGAGAGACGGGTGGACAAAATAGAAAAGACGAGAGAGACAAAAGACAATGAGAAAATACAAAGAAAAAAAAAAACAACAAGAGAATGGAAAATGGATTGGCAAACTGTGCCGAGAACAGCTAAAAGGGCAAAATAAAATAAGGACTGAAAAACGTACACTGAATTTTGAAACACACAGGCTCCCGGTAGCCTTGGGGAGAGTTATTCTTGGACTGAGAGGAACATAGTGGAGGCTGAAGTGGGTTAAGAATGTGAGCCGAGGAAGTGAGGATGGGAGGGTGAAGGATTTTTTAAAGAGAAGTTTCTGAAGAGGAAGAAGGGCAGCCAGCCACTGAAGAAAGAAGTGGGGTCACGAAAGGTCCCTTTTCTGTTGTTTCTAAATGGGTGAGAGCTGAGCACATGGGCGCGTTCAGGGCTGGGACCCACCGAGGGGCTGGCATCACAGACAGGGTAGAGCTCAGAGAAGGGGGGGAGCAGAGACCCGCAGCCTGGGAGGAGGGGTGCGCCTGGAGACCAGGCATTCGCTGGCACAGAAGGGCAGCATTGGAAATGGGACTCGGGGATCTGAGGCGCGTGGGGGCAGAGCTGGGTGTCTCCTCATCCCCTCACGCCAACAGGGACCAAGGACTGGGGCTCCCTCACTCCCCGCACAGCTGTGAGGATCAGAGCTGCAGTTTCCTCGAGTGGGGGTGTGTGTGGAGGCAGCAGGGGGCCCAGAGGCCCCGCAGAGTGTCGGAGACGTGGGTGGGGCTCGGGAGAAACACAGCCAAGCCACTCAGATAAGATGGAACCTTCACCCCCGCGCTCTCACGTCCGGGCTGCTCATTGGACACGGCAGGAGCCCGCCGCCACCTGCGGTCCCCAGTGAGAGCTATGGCTCCCTGAAGGCCGGGCGTCCGTCTTATACACTTTGCTTACATCTAAAGGACGAATAAACGACTTTCAAACGGGAAAAACGCAATACTGATGCGGACCTAACCAGAAACACGGTCCTTCAGCGATGCTCCAGCAGACAGTTCTCAGAGGGCGTCACAACGGTTAAGAGACACGTGCTTGCCCTCTGCATGTTTAACGCTGACCTCACGGGGTTAACCTCCATTTGGGAGGGAGGAAAACCTTTCCGTGTCCTCTACATAAAAGATCAGCAGCAACGGGCACAAACCCCCTCCTTTCAAACCTTCCCCAGGACTTGACAGAAGCAGGAGAAGCATCTCAGTCTGAAGAGCCTGCCACGTCCCACCAACCCAGGAATGCATCAGGGAGAGACCGTGAAACGACGTACCTAAGAAAAGCCAGACGTTCTTTGGATCCTGAGACAGCTGATAGGAACCCAGGCCAGCAAGACCACCGAAGAGGAGCCCGGCAGCCAGGGACGGAACGCTGCCTGGAAGGAGGTACACACACACCTGCGTTCTCCTGGCAAACACTCATCTCAGCAACAGGATCCCCCAGCCCGCCCCGCCACCCACCCCCGCAACCCGCGCAGAGGAAACGGCAAAGGGAACATCTCCCTGTGCCATTCAAGACCGAGGTGTCCTCATGCAGAAAAAGGTTTGGGGTAGATTGCTTTTTCCACTGGAGAAGTCAGGGCCATAACCACACCACCCCCCTCTCCTCTGACAGGCAGGGCAGCTCCAAAGGAGAAGGGGAGGCTCCTGGCCAGGGGTGACTAGCCTTGAGAAGACTGGAACTGCCTGTGGGCACAACCTCTGGCTCATCCCTAAAGGAAGGGGAAATAGGGTCAATGAGTTCAAAAAGGATTTTGGAGAGCGGGTTCTGGTGTGTGTGCTGGCGGTGGGGAAGCAGGCAAGGAAGGCTCCTGAAAAACAGCCAGATTCACTGACACACCTGCACCTGGCTTCAGGCGGACCTCGAAACCACTCATGTGGAGGTAAGAGGCTTTCTGCCACTTAAGAGCAGAGCTGGCCCTCTGGGGTCAAGGCTGACGTATGGCAGCTGATGATAACGACCATCTACCACCATCCCTAACCGGCATCTTTAGATAAAGAGGCAGAAGTGCCTAGACAAGAAGCCTAGTTTAGCTCAGCCAGATAACCTCGAGGCGAGTAAAGGAGCAGCTATGGGGCTGATGATAAGCAGGCTCTCCAAAGAGGAGGCTTAAACCAAACCTGACTCCAACAAGACTGTAGTCCGGGAGTACTGGGGACTCGTTCTTCACCAAGAACAAGATTGCAAGAGGTTAAATAAGTACAAACCATACCTGCTTTTGCATAGCCAATGATCCCGCCGGAAGCAACCAGTGCTGCATAGCCAAAGCCAAGCCAATGTAAAGGCACTCTGAAAACAGAACAGTAAGACATTGGTGCGAAACATTATGTGTTTTAAAAAACACATAACTGTAGGATGGGATCAAAAAGGTCATTATTCCAGAACAACCCTATCACTGTACAAACGCTTATAAATCCCAGAGAGGTTAGATGACCTGCCCAGGTGAGCAGGAGAGCGAGGACCCAGACGCAAGTCCCTGTGGGAGGCGCACAGTCCATCCTCCCATAACCCCAGCTGCCCCGCACTCTTGGCTCAGAGGAAAGAAACTCTGCGTTTGAGAAGATCCTGGCTGCTCCACCCCCACCCACCGGGCACTTACAGCGGGCCAGAGTCCTTCGGCATCGTTCTCTTTCACTCTGTCCAAACCAGGCCTGCACCTGCAAAGGAGGGGCTGGATCAAAGGTGGTCAACAGCACAGCTCCCTAGCAGCCAGAAAGAGGTGGGTCAAGTTCCAGTTCCAGCCCTGGGGAGCTAAGAAGTAATGGCTCAACTTCTCTAAGCCTCAGTTTCCTTCACTGTTTACCTACCCTGTGCAAACTTCCCACGCTAGGGTCAGCATCAAATGGGATAATACATAAAAAGTGCTTTGCACACAGTAACTGCTGAACAAACAGCAACGATTCTGGTAATAAGTTCTAGTAACATAGACCCACGGGAAACTTCACTGACCAGCTCTCTACAGTTAACAAGCTAATCTTTTCATCATCTAACCAAGTTATAACCAAGTTGGAAAATAAACACTCCTGTGCCCTTAATTCAAGTATTTTAATTAGCCTTTGTGGGGGGAGGGTGTACTGCTTTTCAGCCCCGCCCAAAGAATTAGATTATTTCAATACTCAATATAACACTTTCAGACAGTTAATTTTGCATCATTCATAGTTATTGTTAGACGGGGGGCGAGAGGAAGGATAAAAAACACAAAAGCCCAAGCCGTAATTACGTAGAGTGCTACACCTCTGGCAAACTAGGGTGGAACTAATTTCTTAAAGAAATGCATCTGGTATCCATCGAGGCTAAGCTTGAAAAAAACACACACCTCTTCTTATAAACTATTGTCTATAAGGGTTAGGGGAGCTTGGAATCATACCGCCGTCATTAACTCGACGTAGCATTGCGTCGAGCATTGCACCCACACTTTTAAACGGGTAAAATCTCCGGGAAAAGAACTGGCTAAATCGGTAAGCACCTGCCAAGAGTTCAGGGTTCCCGCAGAATTCACAACCCACTAGAAGGAAAGCAGAGGACGAGCGGTCAAAAGTCTAAACCAGCGTAAGATAATAATAATTCCAAAGCACACGAACCTCCTTCCCGAAAGTCTGCCCGCACAGGTCGACCAGGGCGTACTCGCCTCGGGGTGGGGAGTCACTGACCCGCCGGAAGTGTTACGGCGCGTTTACTGCGTCTGAGGGGCGAGGCTTGAGACGTAGGGGCGGGGCTAGCGGCGTGGAGTCACCGCCCTCTCGGCGCTCTGGGGGCGTGGTGTAGGGCGGGGCTAGAGACCTGGAGTGGCAGCGCTCTCGGCGCCCTGGGGGCGTGGCGTGAGGCGGGGCTAGAGGCCTGGAGCCTCCGTGCTCTCTGAGCCCTGGGGGCGTGGCTTGGTGCCGACGACCCGGCGCGTGCTCTGTCCCCGGGGCAGGGAGAGTCACCGAGCACGTGCGTCCCGGAAGCTGGACGCGAGCAGGGCCGTCCAGCACTAGTCCCAGATCCAAGCCAGCCTCGCCAAAAGCCTAAAACCCAGGACTGGAGTCTAGTTTTGACAGGCCTGGCGAGCTGGGCCAGGCCAGCGGTGGAGGTCACCCATGGGGGAAGCATGGAGGTGGCTCCAGTCCTCACCAGGTGTCAACCAGATGCAGGCCATCGGAGATGGATCCTCTAGCCTCATCACCTAGTTTGCTATCATGAGAAGGGACAATTTTCTACCTGCAGAATATACGGTGGCCACAGGCTAGACAATCTGGCTCACTTCCCTTTGTTTTAGGGAGTGAGACTACTTTAAGAGCATATTAAAAGGGGACTGACTGTAGGTGAGTTAAATTTGCAGGTACCTCTGCAATGTCCCCGTCCGTACCCCCCACCCCAACCCCGCCAACCACAGATTAACTCCACACCTGCTTCTCTTCCCTGCCTCACCACATTCTCAGTTGATGTAACAGCAATACGTGGGTGTCATCCGCTGCAAGTACATAACAAGAACAGATCATACATATACAAGCCAGTGGAAACACATGGCCATCTTAATTGCAGCACATGGCCATCTTAAAAAAGAAATGCACAAGGAGAGTTGTAAGCTGTTTCATTGGGGGGAAAATGAGGACCATAGCCCAGGAGACGGCCTCTCAGCTCTGCGGAACTGCTCCCTGAAGTGGGGGGAGCGGGCAGAGGGCATCAGTATATGTGATTTTGGTGAAGTGGGTTGCTGTGCACTCAAGCACACATTTTGACAGAATGTTGGTGCTACTCAAGAGGAGCAGGTGCCTCTGTTAAGGATCTCTGTTAAGTGCTTTCATAGATAAGAGAAGACACAAGAGACTGGGCTCATAAAACCTCCTGAAGAGAAGTCTCTATCTAAAGGCCTGCTCTGCCAGTTTTTCCCAGAGTGCCTTATTCCTGATTTCTACCTAGAACTCCTCTGAGTGTGCTATAGGTTAGCAACTGCAGTGGCTAGGGACCTAATCCTCGTAGAGACAAATGGCAAGTGAGTTTTTGGCAGCATACATATTCTAAGAGAAAACTTTCCCGTTCGCAGCAACGCCTACCTTTCAGATATCAAAATCGAAGCCTGCATTTACCACAGCTGACTTCAAACAGCCAAGCTGATAGTGACTAAGACCTGAACAATTCCACTTAGGCCAGACCCTCACCAACTTAATGGAAGACTCTGCTGAAAAAATCGATAGGAAACTTGCCTTAACCAGCCGGGATGACTCAGGGATTCACATCTCCTTAATTAGGGGCAAACTTCAAACCTTAAGTTCACCATGATACTCTCCCTGCCTTTGACACTTAAAGGAACTAAAAACCACAGAGATTTAATTACCTACAGTCCTAGGCCCTGGTAGAGCCATTATTTGATATAAGATACAAATAAATAAGATACAGTTTTAAGACTACCTTTGTTAGAAGATGAACTAAAGCCTATGGCCATACCACCCTGAACACACCCGATCTCATCTGATCTTGGAAGCTAAGCAGGGTCAGGCCTGGTTAGTACTTGGATGGGAGGTTAGTCAAGTTGTTTTTTTTTTTCTGATGGGCTGAAACAGATTTAAAATAAAGGAAATGTCATTTTCCTGTCTTAACATTTCCTTGTCATCCACTGGAAATAGAACAGTTTAATGACGTTTGGTAGCCTCTCTTTAACCTTCTATTCAGAGCCCTGAACTTCAGCATATGCATTATACATACGTATTTTATTTATCTACAGCTTTTAAGCTTATCTAAACGTATTTCCTGGTATGAATGTCTTTTTATACCTTTTGTTATCAAAATGAACAAAATCCTCATTAAAATTACTAGAACCACCTGAAGACGCCAAAGTAATGCAGGTTTTTCATTCTTCCCCCAGTTAAGAATATCTGAAAAATAACTCCTTTATCCACTTCTGGTAAGAAATGTATTCAAGATTTTCTATTATTTTAAGCCACAATATTTTGAGAAAGATCTTTATTTGCTTTACACAGCAGTAAAAATTATGTATTATAGGCTGCATGTGTGTGGGCTCAGTCATTATTTCATGTCCAACTCTCTTGTGAGCCCTCTGGGCTGTGGTCCACCAGACTCCTCTATCGATGGGATTTCCCAGGCAAGAATACTGGAGTGAGTTGCCATTTCATTCGCCAGGGGATCTTCCCAACCCATGGATCAAACATCTGTCTCCTACATTGGCAGATAGATTCTTTACCACTGAGCCACCTGGGAAGCCCATATTATACATTAAGATACTATATATCACCATGATATATAATTTATATTGCCTATCAAAGTTTTACCACAGTTTTTAAAAAAAACCTCAAAGTGATTTTTAAGCTGCACATTTTCTTCAAAAGAACAAATTCCTAGCTTTTACTTAGGGGAAAAAAAGTATATTTGAAAAAGTTTTTCTGGTAGGAAAAAATCTGGGATTCACTGCATCATTCATATTTTCTTCTTTTTTCTCTTTTTTTCCGACATTTCCACCGTTTTTCTCTTCTTGGCTGACACCAGGCTGTTTCCCTTCGTTGGCTTATTACTGTCACCAGTTAAGCTACATTTCTCTGCGTCTGGTTTTGGCTGCCTTTCTTCCTCCTGGATTGCATGGCCAGATTCCTCTTTGTTGCTTCTGGACTGTTTTTTACTTACTAAAACACAAGAGACAGTGTGTTTAAAGGCGGTTTTTCCCTCTAAAATAAAATAAGTAGAGAATAAAGTGAAGTTATCTGGAGCTCCTCCACCTCAAGAGGTAACTATTTAAATTTTTTTAAAAGATCGGTCTCACTTACTAGGAGCAGGCTCGGCGGCAGCAGGCGGGCTTTCTTTCGTGTCTGTCCCTCTGTCCAGCCACACCCCAAGACATGTCAGCCTGGCGTTCGTGTTTACTTCACACAATAGAGATGGGGAAACTGTCTATAACGTAAGAAAGAAAATGTGAGATAACATAAAGCAATCTTAAATAATTACTTTTATTTTTTCATAATCAAATTACCTTAATTAAAAACTCACACAGCATTTTCTTGAGTATGAGAGCAGTGCTGTTTAGAAAATACTTGTGACCTTGACTTGTGATTGGTTTGACTATGTCCACCAATTTCTAAGAAGCACTTCGCTAAGGAAAGGCACTGTTTGCTCTTGTTCAGTTCCATGTTTTAACCAAGAACCCTGCAAAAGCAGGTGCTCAACAAACCACACTCAGAGACTGTTTTATAAGAGAATGAAGAATAACAAACCAAGACTCTGCAAAAGGGACACTACCAGAGAATTTAAGTGTCAAATTATCTGGTTCAAAACTATTGTGAATTCTACAATTGATCAAAAGTTCCCCCTTTTTTTCTAGCAATGGCAGGATTTTTATCTAACAGAAGCTTATAGAGGAGATCACCAATACAAAGAAGAGAAGAAAATGCTGTTTTTCTGGCCAAATGAGAAGGAGTTCTGGGGTCCAGCCAGCTCAGACTCACCAATACCAACCCCTGGAGCAGCACTATGGAACCCTAACTTTAAAACCACGAGTATCAATCATGCCTCAAAGAAATTTTAAACATGTAAAAGATCTGTGCCCAATGAACCTTAGAGAAAATCCACCTCACTTAACTCAGAGTCATACCGACAGTAAGACTTGCCTTTGGTTTATTTATATTGTGCTGAGACACTGACCTTGTCCTGCTCAAGCTTCCACATTTTGATGAAACCATCGCTCGATGCTGTAACAAGAACGTGATGCTCTGGAGTTTCAAAACTGAACATGTCTTTTACCCTAGGACAGAAACAGTGACACCGTAAAAGAGCCTTTCCTAAAGACAGTACGATGCTGCTAGAAAACTTCTAGGTACATAGTCTCTTGACTTTTCAAGGCTTAAGGTGTTTCCAAACTGCTCAACGAACAGTGCCAAAAATTAAACATGCTTCACAATCCCATGAGTTGTTCTGAGTCATTTTCAGGGTCTAAATTCCAAGATAGAACCATACCTTAAGAAGGACTTGAAGAGATGATAGACAACTATAAATAGATTATCAGGAATAAAAGGAATTATCAGGAATTAAAGGAAGTAAAGATATTTAACCCCCTCCACCTCAGGAAACTATATTGAAAGACAGAGGTGACCAAGGCCTCTTCCCCTTGTTCTCAGGGCCTACCACCCATCTGAGCTGCTATCATCTTCTTTCCGGATTACGGAGTAAACTAACTGGCCTCTCGACTTCCATTTTTGCCCTCTAACAACTTTTTAAAAAATCAAACCATGTTATTCCCAGGCTTAAAATTCTACAAAGGTAGGTTCGGTTTCAATACACCACAAGAGGGAGAAAGTGGCTGGGACATAGATAACCCAACACCTACAAAGGCACTTGATACAAAACTCAAACTCCTTCCCATAACATGCCAGGGCCAGCCCCATTTGGCTCCCTCTGACCCAGTGAGGGTCTTCTATCTGCTCCTAAAATACACCAAGCTCTTTTCTCCCTCAGGGCCACTGTGCCTACAATTCTCTCCCTTTTAAAAATAGTTCCTTTATCCCGAAGGTCTCATTCCTCCTTCCCCGATCATCCCATCCAAATAAGTTACCTGTGTCATTCCCAAATCGTAATACCTATTTTCTTCCTGTTAAGACTACCTGAGTTCTTATTTATTCTGTTTGTTGCCCTGAGATAAGATAACAGCCAGGAGAGTACAAGCTCCTGCTGCAGTTTTTCATTACTGATGCTCAGTGAATACTTGTTAAATGAATGACCAAATACCCATGAAGAGCTATATGGCCTTGAAGAACAGGCTCCCTTCCCCAAACTAAGGCCTTTCTAGTGACTGCAGTATTCTATTTGTAAACAGAGATTTCTCAAAGCTAAACCATGATTTAGAAAATGAAAACCAAGAGCTGTTTGGGACTTCCTTGGTGGTCCAGTGGCTAAGGCTCCACGCTCCCAATGCAGGGGACCTGGATTCGAACTATATCCCACATGCCACAGCGTGCTGCAACTAAGACTCGGAGCAGCCAAATAAATAAATAAGCATTTAAAAAATAAATAAATAAATGAGAGTTGTTTGAAACATAAAAGAACATGCAAATAAAACACATTACATGATCACCATTTTACAAAATTACAGCGGAAAAAGCAGGGACAGCGTCAGACAGAACAGGGTTGGTTCCTATCTCCATCACCTAACAGGGGGGTAAGCTTGGTCCAGTTATTAACCACTGACCCTGAGACTCACGTCTGCCTGCAGATACACTGAGCAGTAAGAGGTAACGGAGATGGGCGCAAGACAGAGGTCAACATGTCATGTGTTTCTCCTGCAGGAAAAGCAGAGTGTGGGAAGGGGCCAGTGGACAGGCGAATAGAGAATAGAGAAAAAAGACAAGTGGTTGGGGCAGAGCTAATTTTTTTCCCCATTCAAGTACGAATTGAGGGTTCCAGGCTGCAAGTATAATGAAATTATTGAACAAATAAGTCTCTTGTGCCAATGACTAGTCCTGGTGACGACTTCACCACTTTTGCATCACTATGGCCCAGACAACATTCCCACCATCCTCTTGGGGAAAAAAAATCAGCTATGTAGATATGTCTATTTCTGCAGTCATTCACAAAAAACGTCTGCCTTATGAAGCTACTGCATTTATAAGAGACTCTGTACATACAAGCACACAGAGATTAGTGTGTTAAAAAAAAAAAAAGTACCTGTTTTCATGAGCTTTAAACTCAGAGAGGCATGTTAGGGAATCACAGTCAAAAAACCTTACAACCTCTTCATCTCCAGCCACTGCGAGGACAGATTCCTAACAGAGGAAAAAAAACAAAACATAACACCCAGAATGTCATCAACAATTCCAACCATCACCATATACACTCAACTCCCACCACTGACTTCCGATCACTTACTGAAAGAAACGTAACAGAAGACACTCTCCTTTCATTTGTGATGGTGCCACTGACGGATGCAGTGTCAAGCTGATAGACATCTATTCTGTTCAGTATGACAACTATGTATTTCTCTCCTTTTGGGGACCATTCCACTATGTGAGCATCTGTAAGTTACAAGAACAAAGCTGTTGTATTTCATAGATAAAAGAAGAAACTGATCAGGGTCATAAAAAAATAGCAAATATTTACATTGTGCTCTTTCACATCCATTATCTCATAAAACCTTCACAGCAAACTTATGATGCATATTTTGTGAGTAGACTTTAGACAAGGAACTGGTGTGAAGAATCACTAAGGTCATACAGCTCCTAGGTGGTAGAACCATGCCAATAATCCCAATAGAAAGAGGAGGGAAAATAAGTGACCTGAGGCCTATGCTCTCAGAGAGAACCACCACCATGTAAGGAAATAACTGTAAGTGTGTGGACACGAGAACTTGTGTGTATATACATTAACGTCCTATCATATTTTCAAATGCATTCTAAACAAAAACACTCACTTTGGGCTTCCCTGGTGGTTCAGTGGTAAAGAATCCGCCTGCCAATTCAGGAGATATGGGTTCAATCCCTGATCCAGGAAGATCCCACATGTCTAGGAGCAACTAAGCCCGTGCGCCTCAGTTATTGAGCCCTCATGCCCTAAAGCCTGCGCTTCACAAGAGAAGCCACTGCCACGAGAAGCCCACATACCGCCAACAGAAGAGCAGCCCCCAGTCGCTGCAACTAGAGAAAAAGCCCTTGTGACGATGAAGACCCAGCAGAGCCAAAAATAAATAAAGCTAAAAAAAAAAAAAAAACACTCACTTTGTTTTATGTTTTTTATAAATGCCGATCTTCCTTCCACAAGGTTCCATGTTCTGCAAAACAGGAAGCTCATTTACCGCAAGATCACTGACTGACCAGGTGTAAAGTGATAAGTTTAATGAACACACAGACGAACATTTACTACTTGGCCATTCAGAACTGCCTTCCTTCTTACAGCAATGCCCAAAATAGTTCTTATCAAGCAAGATTAAAACTCACTCTGTTCCCACAGTCCTTTCCTCTGCTGAGTTCACTATATTTTCAAAAGGTTTGACTTCCCAAAATACTTCTTTATATAAAACCCCTCTCTACTCCACAGCTGACAACTGTAACGTGGCATGTGTGTTTGAATTTAGAGTCTTTCATTTCCCCCCTTTCCTTATGAAAAGGTTCACAAGCGTTCAGCTTTGCCCTGGTGTCTGACAGCGGCAGACAGAATAGAAACAGTACCAACACCAGCTTCCCTGCGGCTCAGATGGTAAAGAAGCTGCCTGCAACGCAGGAGACTTGGGTTGGGAAGATCGTCTGGAAAAGGGAGAGGCCACCCACTCCAGCATTCCTGCAGTCAGCTACGCCAGGGGGTGGGCTCTTACATTTGAAGACCAAAGACCACAGCTTAGTAAAGGTGCTCCTGGACCTTCACGACTCACCTCAGTGTCTTATCTGTACCCACAGACAGGGCCAACTTGCCAGATGGGTGAATGGAAAGGAAGGTCACGTGTCCTCTAAAAGGAAACCGACAGTTAGCCCCAGCTTGACTGGCACCTGGAGACCACGGAGGGGAGGTGGGACTCACTTGTGAGCTCTGATCGACTTCAGGCACTCCCATCTCTTTGCGTCCCAGACACAAATGAGGCCGTCCTCAGCCCCGCTGATCAAGTGCTTGTTGCCATGGAATTTCAGACAAGTTATCGTGCCTGTGGAAAAACCAAGCCCGACAGCCTCTGTTACGTGTACGCACATCTGCAGTTGTAGTGCCAAGCCAGCCACAGACATGTCGTGACTGAGTGAGCATGGCTGTAGTCCAGTAAAACTGCATTTATACAATCAGGCCACCAGCCTAGATTTGGCCTGCTGACTCCTCTGGCTGCAAAGTCTAAATATTTATATTTTCTCTTTTTCAGAATAGAGTATGAACCCCTGGGTCAGTTCTGTCTCTGCACAAATCCTGATCAGTTCTTCACATGGCCCTTTATACTGAAAGTCAAAGATCTGTGAGGAATAATTGGGCACAGACCCCCTCTAAAAACCAAGAAAAATATGTGGGCCTATGTACTCCTCACAGTGGGAGACTCTAGCCATGTCTACCCACATCTTCCTCCTTCACTACTGTCTTATTTCTCATTTTGGAAATGTTGCTTCCCCATGTCTTCTACTTCTTCTGCCCATGATTCCACCTGTTACCTGGAAAAGAGCTTATGTACTACCAGCCGTTCGAAAACAGCAGTTGTACAAGAAATGAAGGAAATCAAGAATCCTGCTTCACTCATCCCCTATCTAAACTCTTCCCAAGCCAATCCCTTTCTTGAGGTTGAACACCTGTGCAGACCAGGTACAGACCAGACTTGTTCAGCTTATGTCTCCAAGGCCAAGGGAGGGAGAAGCCTTCCCTGTACAAACTGGGACTAGGAGACAGAGGAAAAGGAATGCACGCTGAAATCACCCAAAGCTGAGCTTCTGCCGAAAAGCAAGACACTTGTCAAAGTAGCTAAGAACTATCTCACAGGGCACGTAAGGAGGACACTGATCACTCCGAATTTCTGCTTCAAACAAACAGCAGACTCTCGCTTGGCGAGAACCTCTGAAATAGATGAAAGATGGTTTAAGAAAAGGGGTACTTGTCTTATTTGCCTTTTGTTGCAGAAAACTAATTTCCTAGGGCAAGTTTTTCCAAACTGAGTACCTGAGTAAGAGATTCTACCGTCCTGAGCTCCATCTTCCCCTTCTTCTTCTGGAGCACACATGAAACCCCTCCTTCTCTGTCCCCTGGGAAAACACAGTGACAACAGAATATGATGCTCAACAATAGGGGCTTCCCTGTGGCTCAGCTGCTAAAGAGTCCACATGCAATAAGGGAGACCTGGGTTCGAGCCATGGGTTGGGAAGATCCCCTGGAGAAGGGAAAGCTACCCGCTTCAGTATTCTGGCTTGGAGAATTCCACGGACTCATGGGGTCGCAGAGTCGGACATGACTGAGCGACTTACACTTCACTGGGAAACAAATCACCTGTTGGGTCTGTCTGTCCCTTGATCCTGCTGCTATCCTGGTCAACTTCATCATCAGCGTGAAACCCCAGCCATGACTTGGGGATCACCCCTCCTGACTTCCTTGACTCCAGTAACCTCCACCTCCTTGCATTCCAGTTCCTCACATGGTTATCCCCTGGAGCTTTTCCACAGTAAGTCTCCAGCTCTAAGAATCTATCCTGACCACAAACACTCACTGTTCCAGCCCCTTCCGGCCTTCCTCCACTCACACTTGCCTGCTTTTTGTTCGGAGATCTGCAGATCCTTGACACCCTACTCTCTCTAGGCCAACAACCTATTCTTTCTCCAAAATCCTCAGTTCCCGTGTAAATCAATCCTTCTCTTGCACACACCAAATAACTCTCCTTGGTCTACAGAAGTGTGTGTAGCCTACTGCCAACAGATGTCCATCAAGAGCTTCCAACTCCAGCAGGCAGGCTCTTGGCTGGTTCTTGGGGTCTGTCCCACACTCACACTGCCAGCACTTTCCTCAGGCCTGCAATGCTCTCTGACCCATTCAGTCCTGACCTCCTCCACTTGAGGTCCCTTGGGATCTGACCCCACAACGTCTCCAGCCACCCCAACCTCCACGCTGACCTTCTCAGAACACCGAGCTCCTTACTTTTCCCCAGGCGCACCAGTGGTCAAAAAAGCACAGGCTCCAGATGCAGGTTCAGGTTCTAGTCTCAGTGTTTTGTGACCGAGGGCAGGTCCTGTAACATCGCTGAGCCTAGGCTTTCTCTTCTCTGAACTGAAGACACAGCTGGTCTCTCCTGGCACAGTGCTGGGTACCTGGCCCTCCCCCAGAGAACCAGCTTCTACCGTGATGCTGCCACTATGCCCCTCACACGGCCTGCCCTGCCCCAAGTGTCCTTTTCTTCACCTTGCCAGTTTCACCTGCCCAACAATTGACCTCTTCTTATAAAATAGTTCATTTTAATGTCATTTTAAGGAAGCTTTCAGTGAAAACTTGCTTCTTCCTTCTGCCCCACTAGACTGAGTAAAGTGCTTCCATTCTGGCCCAATACAGACTGTGAATAACTTAAGGATAAAGAACCACACTTTGTCCACTTCTGTATTTCTTAGCACAGAATCTGCTCATATGAGACACTTATATGAATTGTTCAGCTGAAGTCGAATCGTAAATTGCCTCAACACTGTTATCTTAAAGGATATGATTTTCTTACCATTGTGATGCATGAGCGCCCCATGGTCTACTTTCTTTTTCATGTCATAAATGTGAATGGTTTCATCTTTGCTCCCGGTGACTATGAAGCGGCTGTTGACAGCCACTGCTGACAAGGAGGCAGTGTGGGCGTGGTGGGTGAAGTCGGCCACAGGAGCCCATTTCTGAAGAGAAAAGCACATGGTCAGTGGAGCGCCACGATCACATCACAGTTCTCTACAGAGAGGGAAGTGGCTTCACGATCCATGAAAACTGAATGGATTCTATGAGTGGAGAAGAGACGACGCGGTGACAGGCAGGTTCAGAGAACTGAACAAAGCAGGGACAGTAAGAGAACGAGAAGGCAACACTGAACGCCGGACTTTAAAAACAACTACGAAGACTGGGCTGGAGCGTCTCAAGTGGCTCAGCAGTAAAGACTCCACCTGCCCGTGCAGGGGATGTGGGCTTAACCCCCACGTCAGGAAGACCTCCTGGAGGAGAAAACGGCAATCCACTCCAGTGTTCTTGCCTGGGAAATCCACGGGACAGAGGAACCTGGCAGGCTACAGCCCACGGGGTCACAAAAAGCAGGCCAGTGACTGAGCACATGTATGGACGAAGACTGGGCGACATCCAGTCCCTTAACTCCTGAGCAAGTTTACTTATCCCTGAGCCTCCCTATCATTCATTCACTCAAATACCGAATGACTATTATGTGCTTGGCACCATTCTTCACAGTGAACAAAATACACAGAGCAGTGAACAGAAGAAACAAAAGCACGTATTCCAACGAAGCATCATTCTGTAGGAGTGACAAGACAATATGGTATCACACAGAGTTAAGTATCTATATAATGACAAGGCCCATAAAGAAAAATAAATAGGATTTGCATTAATACCAATATAAGCCCCAGAGAATGACCAATAATGAGATCTCAAGACCTCTATGATTGCTGCAATGTAACACTCAGATTGAATGAATGTGATTTGCTGAGTGCAAAGAATGACCGCTGAATACACACACATACCCCAACCCCCATTAAAGGAGATGCATCATGAAGCATTAGCAAAATAAATAAACCAGGGAAGAAATAAATTCACCAAACTTGTTTGGATACACTCAGGAAGTGTTATAAACTAATTCCTAAAAAAATGACAGCAAGATAGTCCTTCTGTCAATCATTTGAGTGAAGGTGCAACATTCCTGAGGGCCTGCTGTGGCCATAAATCAGAGAATAACCTTTGTCTGGACATCTTACAGAAGGAACATTCATCATCGGGGCTACTTCCTGATTAGGTTTAGAGGCAGTCCTAGGTTAATGATTAAGAGCTTTGAGTGAGAGGGGAGGGAGGCTCAAGAGAGAAGGGATATTCGTATAATTATAGCTGCCTTGTGGTGTTGTAGGGCAGAAGCCAGCACAACAATGTACAGCAATCTTCCTCTAATTAAAAAAAAAAAAAAAAAAGAGCTTCAAGCATCGGAGACAGCTTCAAAGGTGAGTCTCAGGTCTGCCAATTATTAGCTTAGTGGCCTTGAACAAGCAGCTTAACCTATCTCAACTTCTGGATCCTCATCTGTAAAAGGGGAACAACCTCATCTGCCTCAGGGGGTTGCTGTGAGGACTACATGTCTGCAACATGGAAAGCACCATTATTACAAACAGTAACACCATCAGTAGCATCATCTTCTGAGTATTCAGAACATGTCACCTGTCAACCAGAGGCAGATGAATAACCAGAGTAGACAACAAAATAAACAAAAGCAATTTAGCTAAGTTACATACTTCCAATTTTCTGTTAATTCAAAACTGACACCTCAACTACTTCATAAATAAGTACTCAATAATCTCTAGGAAATTATCTAAGGAATTCCTTTAGAGGGAAAACACAGTAATAGTCTAAAAATTTGATCTTATTTCTAGCAAGAAATTTCTGGGTATTTCCTAACTACCTGTTTGAGTACTTCCAATTTACTTAACTTTTATATTTGTACACTTAGTAAAATACTTAACATTTTTGGTGTTGTTCAGTCGCGTCAGACTCTGCAACCCCGTTAACTGTAACAGGACAAGCTCTATAGGGATCTGTAGGCACGAATACTGGAGTGGGTGGCCATTTCCTTCTCCAGCAGACCTTCCTGCACAAGAGACTGAACTCTCGTCCCCTGCACTGGCAGGTGGTTTGTCTACCACTGAGCCCCCAGGGAAGCCCACAATACTTATCATACTTTACTGTAACTTTTTCTCTACGTTATTTGCCTTCCTCATCATCTTCCTACATGGTTAAGCTCTCCAACGCAGAATCCATACCTGTGGGTTCTTCGCACCTTCACTGCAAGTAATGGTTCCCACTGGAAGGGCCCAATGATGAACTGGTGTCATTTTACCAAGGAAGCGTTTACCTGAATCCAGCGCGAAGAGTTTGCTAAAATTCCAGGGCAGAAACTCAGGGAAATAGCGAACTGTTCTTTCAACTTAAGGGAAAGACTCTTAAATTCATAATCGACGGCTCACTGGCCTGTTTGCAGAAACGCAAACTTGCTTGGTGCACCGTAGTCAGAATGTTCACTACAAAAGCCATATACCACGTCTTACTAAATGCCTTCTCCATGTTTCAAAAGGCTAAGTATATGTTCTAAATACATTCTCTCTATATATTCTAAGTATACTCTAAGTCTCTCAGTTTCATTCATCGATGAACCCCTAAAACAGCACACAGTGTGTTCCTCTGAGGTGCTGTTTACCTAGGCCGCTGGGAACAAGGCCTGACGCCCCGCCGCTCCACCACCGGCGGAACCTGCGGGCGCGGGCTCTCACCTCGTGGTGGCCGTCTGCCTCGGGTTCCGGGTGTACGGCGAATCCAAAAAGGACCTGCTCGTAGCATCCAGCAACCAGCTCCATCCTGCGGCTCACGCGTCTCCTCCTCAGCGAACCCTGCGCAGCGCAGAGTGGAAGTGACGAAGGCGGATGCGACGGAAAAGAGGGTCCTTCCCGGGTCGGCGCTCAAGTTACGTCAGGCCCGTGGGGCTGCCTTTTAGATGCCTGCATCCATGGGGGGGAGGGGGGCGGGGGTTGGTTTCCGGGATAGACGATCAGGCGGAATTTCCAAGGAGGGAATAATGAAGGATGCCCCATGACGAAGATGCCCATTTCAAGGAGAAAAAAATCTGGGCGCCAGCAAGCATTTTCGAGGGAGCCTTGCGCTAGGCACTTCTGAGACTAGTGGGCGGGACAGCCTCTGCGGAGGCCCCCGTTTCCGGGGCGTCTACGGAAGGGGCGGGCACTTCCGGTCAGGGAGGGAGGCGGGGAGCGGGCCCAGCGTAGCCGAGTGGTGAGTGTCTGTGGATCCCAGGCTGTGATGGCGGGTAGAGAGTTACGTCTCCTAGTTGTGCTGGAAGCCGTTTCTCGGGCTCATTCTCTGTAACCGGGCGAGGAGAGGTGTCCTTTAGGGTTCGCCTTGATCGGAGGGGTCCGGTTCCTGCGCTCCCACCCGGGCCGCATAATCTCTCCGAGCACCTTTCCTTTCTCTTGCTTATGGCTTGACGAAACCTTAAGGGCTCGTCGGCCAACGTTGTGGCGCATTCAGGAGAAGGACGAGGACCCTTTACTCGAGGGGAGTAAAGACAGTGCTTGGAATATGACGGGTCTAGTCGTCCTTGGTGAGTTTCCGGAAGGGAATCTCATATAATTTCTTTTCACCACCATTCCCGAGTTAGCTGCAAAGTCAAACGGTAATAAAAGCCAGTATGAGTCGCTCAGTCGTGTCCGACTTTGCCCCGTCTCCTGTGTCCGTGGGATTCTCCAGGCAAGAATACTGCATTGCGTAGCCTTTCCCTACTCCAGGGGATCTTACAGACCCAGGGATCGAACCCGGGTCTCCCGTCTTGCAGGCAGATTCTTTTCTGTCTGAGCCGCAATGAAAGCACAGATAGTCCTAGTTTAGATTTGAGATTTTCGTGCGATACAGAGCTTCAGAGACTTGTCAGGAAGGACAGCTTCGTACAGACTTCCAACAGAGTAAATCCCGGAGCGTAAAATGAGCCTCCTAAGCACCCTACCGGTGAATATGACGGATAGGAGGTTGAAACATACATTGCTGTCGACCTTTCAACCCGCCCTTTCAGACTGTAGTACAGTCCTATAGCGCTTAGGCTCTTGTCTCTGAGGACGTCTGTTCACCGGTGTTCTGAATCGTCAGTACGTGTGCAACTCAGGTTTGTTTTAATCGATGCTGGTTTGGGTCTTGAACAAATGAGCTCATTTTGGTTGTCATTTCAGCACAAGGAAAGCCTTCTGCGCGCTTTGGCCGCTATAAATGTTGGGACTCCTCAGGCACTGAAATACCGGCTCATTCTCAGTCGCCTGAAAACTGTGTTCATTGTTTGACAGTACAGGCACAGGTGAGAGAGATTGCAGGTTCATTTCCAGACCCTCCCATTAACGTGTCACACAAAATCTTTATTTCCCAATGTTAGGTTTATATTATACTGCACTCTGTTAAGTGTGCAGTCCCATTATGTCTTGGGCTTCCCTGATAGCTCAGTTGGTAAAGAATCCGCCTGCAATGCAGGAGACCCGGGTTCGATCCCTGGGTTGGGAAAATCCCCTGGAGAAGTGAAAGGCCACCCACTCCAGCATTCTGAGCTGGAGAATTCCATGGACACTCCATGGAGTCTCAAAGAGTTGGACTCGATGGAACCACTTTTACTTTCACCATTATGTCTAAGAAAGGCATAGTCTTTAATTGAAAAATATTTAAAAATATTTAAAATGTTAAAAAGTGCTAACTATCATTTGAGGCTTCAACAAGTCCTAGTAGCAATGTCAGAGATCACTGCTCGCCATAGAAAATAGACTAATAATGATCAAGTTTGAAATATTCTAAGAATTACCAAAATATGACAGAGGGACGCAAAAGAATCAAATGCTGTTGGGAAAATGGTGCTGATAAACTTGCTCTATGCAGAGTTGCCACAGACTTTTGATTTGTGTTTAAAAAAAAGCTGGATCTGTAAAGGACAATAAATCGAAGTACAAAAAGAGATACGGCTGTAATTCCTTCATTTTGTGCTAGTTATTAAGTTAGTCACAAATTGTTTTACTTTTTAAATTCTTTTCCTCTATCTTGCTTGTTCTGGTGGCTCTTTCATCAAAGAACCACTAAGTCAGAGTGTGAATTGCTGTAGGGGTGTCCTCTGGGTATGGGATGAAGGAGGAAATTTCTTAAAGTTTCATTTTCTCTTTAAATATATGACTTTGCATATCTTTATTTAGGAGGAAGTGGTAGTCTCTCATGCAGAAAGAAAAGAAACACTGAATAAAATTGTTTCAAAATCATGTACTTTATGTATTTCGTTGCTTCAGGAATCCCCCTGGTGCCCCGCCTTATTACCCCAGTGAAATTTCAAATGCTGTTTGAAAAGAATTAGTATTCATTTCAAATTAATTTTAATATATCATGACAACAGTAATTAACATAGCATCTATTACTATGCTTGTCAATTACAGTCTGATACATAGATTGTCACACTTTTCCCCTTTTAAGTATCTGTCCCATTTTATTTTAAATTTTTTTATTGGAATAAAGTTGAGTATCTGTCACATTTTAGGGAAGAACCTTGTGGCTTAAGAAAGTCTTTTGCTCCAACCAGGAGACTTGTAGAATAGAGTGAAAACCACAGTGCAAGCAACATAAACATAAAATGGTTTACTCCTCTTATTTTTTCTTTTATTGGAAAAAGTTAGTGGAGCCAGGCATAGAGCTTAGAAGACCTTAGAGCATCTGGTCCTGGGGCTCCTAATGGAGAGTCGATGGATAAGTTTTGAGGCTTGTGAATGCCCTGCAATTATATGCAAAATTGTATATGTATGTTTATGGAAGAGAGCATTCATAGGATTTCATCACATTTTCAAAAAGATTAATGCCTCTAAAGCTAAAATACTCTAATCCGGTCTGAGGATATAAATGGAGAAGTAGGTCCAGAACTCTTTCAAAACCACACAGCTCAGTAGCAGTAGACCCTGGTGTCGCTGTGTTTCACTCTTCCCTGGGCTCCAGTGTTGTCTCTTAACGAAGAAGAAAAGTGGTTTTTCTCTGTCTAAAGAAAAACACACAGTGCAATATATATCTGCTCAAATGGATTCAAACAGCATATACTTCCTGCCAAGCCTCCTGTTCTCTTTCCAAACACAGGATGGAAAAAGCCATTCAGTCTCATTCTCAGAAAACTGCAATTGCCAAGAAACCACCAACCCTTCCACGATAGGGCTTAACGCTAAAGCACATTTAGATTATTGATAGAAAAGCTTTTTGTGCTTGAGCCAGGCATTGATTTATTCATTCATTCAACCAATATTTAGTGAGCACCTGGCTTTGTTTGGTTTGCTAAAGAAAAAAAGCCAGTCTTCGTTTTGCAGGGTGGGTGAGGGTGGTTAGAAGGTCGATATACGGAGCTAAAAGCCGATACAGTGGAGAGAAATCGGCCTTGTTAGAAATCTCATGTAAGTCTAATGTTGCTGCTCTGTTACCGTCTCTTCACAGTGTCACAGGTAGTAAGTCTGTTAAATCTGGTGACTACGGAGATTGCGTGTGCTTTTATTCTCAGAGGACTTTGGTCTCCTCTGCATGTAGAGCTCAGGGAGGCAGAGAAAGTGGGCTACTTTCCCTGGACCCAGACCTGAAAGAAATTTGTTTCACCTTCATGAGAATAATCCAAGTGAACTACGGGAGGTTTGCGTTTGAGACTGTTAGAGATCAAAGGAACGTTTGTGAACTCTTCCTTGTCACCATCATCTAAAATTCTGCCTGAATGTCCATCTTCATCTCTGGAGTCTTGCTCGTAGCATCTGGCCCCTGCCATCTTCCTGGGTGGGTGCACATGCCTTACGGATTTCCTCGCAAATACCAGCCTCCTTGCCACCGTATCATGAAGGGTCAGCTCCCACATTCCTTTACCACAACCGCTCCATCTCTCACTCAGCCAAAATTCTCATTGTCTTTCTTTAAAAAGTCCAAAATAAGAGGAGAAAAGATAATGCTTTTCTGAAAGAATCTTAACTGATAACATGAAGCTTGATTTCTAAGCTGCTACAATATTTAAGAATTTTTTTTTTCTAAAAAAATACAATAAACTGTGAACACAGCAAAAAAAAAAAAAAAAAGGGAAAGAAGCAGGGTGCACAGAAAACAGAACAAACCAGTGTTAGCAGTGTGTGTTGGGTGGGGTCGGGGGGGAGGGGAGGCACAAACTGCTGGGTGTAGGATTGGCTCAAGGATGTATTGTACAACATGGAATATAGCTATAATAGCTGTTAGTGGAAAATAACCTTCAACTGGTATAAAAAGCTTTAGGGAATTACTATTTTTTAGTGTTTCAGATTTCCACTCCTGGCCGCCAGTTCTCGTGAACTGGGCCCATTGCTGCTATGCTCTGCTCAGTTGTATTTGACTCTGCGACTCCGTGGGCTGCAGTCCCCCAGGCTCCTCTGGCCATGGGATTCTCCGGGCAAGAACACTGGAGTGGGTAGCCTTCTCCAGGGGATCTTCCCGACCCAGGGATTGAACCCACATCTCGGGCATTACAGGCAGATTCTTTAGCCCTGAGCCATCATGGAAGCCCCAAGAATTATTTTTAATTTCATGTAATTTACAGCAGTGGCTTAAACAAGAGATTTCTTTCTTAAGACAAAGGATTTTGGAGGCGGGTTGGTCCAGCATCAGGGTCTTTTCCAACAAGTCAACTGTTCGCATGAGGTGGCCAAAGTATTGGAGTTTCAGCTTCAGCATCCAGTCCTTCCAATGAACACCCAGGACTGATCTCCTTTAGGATGGACTGCTTGGATCTCCTTGCAGTCCAAGGGACTCTCAAGGGTCTTCTCCAACACCACAGTTCAAAAGCATCAGTTCCTCGGCACTCTGCTTTCTTCACAGTCCAACTCTCACATCCATACATGACACCACTGGAAAAACCATAGCCTTGACCAAACGGACCTTTGTTGGCAAAGTAATGTCTGCTTTTTAATATGCTATCTAGGTTGGTCATAACTTTCCTTCCAAGGAGTAAGTGTCTTTTAATTTCATGGCTGCAATCACCATCTGCAGGGATTTTGGAGCTCCCAAAAATAAAGTCTGACACTGTTTCCACTGTCTCCCCATCTATTTGCCATGAGGTGATGGGACCAGATGCCATGATCTTAGTTTTCTGAATGTTGAGCTTTAAGCCAACTTTTTCACTCTCCTCTTTCACTTTCATCAAGAGGCTTTTTAGTTCGTCTTCACTTTCTGCCATAAGGGTGGTGTCATCTGCATATCTGAGGTTATTGATATTTCTCCCGGCAATCTTGATTCCAGCTTGTGCTTCTTCCAGCCCAGTGTTTCTCATGATGTACTCTGCATATAAGTTAAATAAGCAGGGTGACAATAGGCAGCCTTGACGCACTCCTTTTCCTATTTGGAAGTGAGAAGGATAGAAAACAGCAACAAAAAACACCTTCCAGCTAAGCAGACTCCCTCTGCCCACGAAGCTTTCCTCAAGCCCCTTGTGATAGTGCTGTTTACATCTTATTAGCTAGACTTTGGCCACCTGGCCACAGGGCACATTGCCACTTCCAAATAAAATCAAGGTCCTGTTATTAAGGAAGAATAGGAAACCAGATATTGGGTGGCCCCTAACTGTGTGTGCACAGCTGCTAATCAATAACATCTCCCTTGAACACACAGGGAGATTAAATTACTAGGGTATAAGCTCCACTGTGGCACCAGTGCCAGGCACCTGCGTTGTGTATAGGAGGGGCTCGGTAAATGATGGGTGAGTGGTTGAATGATTAGAATTCATCATGATGATTATTTTTCACATTACAGGTAAATAGAAACTACATTAAACATTTGAATGGGGCTTTCCAGGTGGTGCTAGTGGTAAAGAACCCACCTGCCAATGTGGGAGACGTAAGAGACGTGGGTTCGATTCCTGGGTCAGGAAGATCCCCTGGAGGAAGGCATGGCGATGCATTCCAGTATTGCCTGGAGAATTCCATGGACAGAGGAGCCTGGTGGGCTACAGTCCAGAGAGTCACAAAGAGTCAGACACAACTGAAGCGATCTTAGCACGCACACAAGCATTTGAATAGTGGACTAGTATTAAGAAGCTACAAGGAAATGGCCAGGCTCTATGTGTCCCTGTTTAGACTCAAAAGTTATTTTCTTAAGTTTTGACATTTTGTGTAGACTTGCTGCTCAAAGTGCGTGGAAACTGGCAGAACCTCAGGCTCCCCTCCAGATGGAATTCAAACCCACGTTGTAAACACGCTCAGGTAATTTGAATGGGCCTTAAAGTTTAGGAAGCAGATTGTTGTGCTTTTAAAAAAACTACTAAATTACAGAAATATTTCTTTGAAAATTTTTCCATACTTGCATTAAGGTATGGGTGTGTGTGTGTGTGTGTGTGAGTGTGAGTGTGAGATAGCACCACTTCTGTGGTTAGGGTGTGGGTGTATGAGAGAGAGAGAGAGCACTTCTTCCCACCAGCTGGTTAGGATGATGATTTCAGCCTGCAGTGGGTGTTTAAAGAAAAGCCCACTCGATGCTGATTCCAGTAGTCATTCTTTGCAGATAACTGAGGAGAGAAACATCAAGTTGTAGTCTTTGTCTTAAGCTTTTAATCCAAAGTGACTAATGACTTTTGATTAAAAGTGACTCCCTTACACATTAGTGTGCGGGGGCTGGAGACTTCTGTGTGCCTCACAGTTACCCACCACACACTCCCTGTCTGCCCCACCCTCCCAGCCTCCCCTTTCTGACGGCTTCCCCGGGGTCCGACCTTTGGGGGAGGAGGCAGGCAGCTCAAAGCCCACCCCACAGTTTGCAGGGGCTCCTCCAGGTGACTCCAGTACTCTCCTCGTCCCAATACTCGTCTCCAGTACTCGCCCGTCCCACCTACTCCTTAACCCACCTGAAAGTCGAGGAATTAACTACCTGCCAGGAATGATCACTGCAGGTATTTCCTATTTCTGAGGCAGCTGGAAATGCTATTTGTGGGCTTGAGAGGGTTTAGACCAGGGGCTGGGATCTTTGATACAGGGGTGAAAACTGGATTCCCGGTCATTTTATCAAGGGTCTGGATAAATGGCTGGACAGGAGAGTTGTGCAGATTTGGGCTCAACTCAGCAGGATATTTATTACTGGTATTGGCAAAGGTGCGCCAGTTTTTCCTGTTCTGAATGAAAAGGCTGATAGCGTTCTGTTTCTTAACACAGTTTGGCAATTGACAAGCTACCGCTTTGAAAATAGATGTTCTTAAAACAGTGAAAGCAGGTATCCTCCTTACTTGGAGAAAGAAGAATCATTTCCCGGGGCTTTGAGCAATTCTGCCTTGACTGTTGATGTCCTTCCTCTCTTCTCCCCGCTGCTCTTAGAGTGAAGCCAGACTTCCCGTCCTGCCAGCCTCACCCCTTTGGCAGCTGGTACGCACAACAGCAGAGCGGTTATCCTCCTGGCTACAGCTCTGGCTGCGGGGCAGGTGGAAATGGACCCAACCTTTATTCTGTGTGTGAGACCTCCGTTTACCCGGCTGAGACTTCGCTTCCACCCAAGGTATCTCTCCCTGGCATGGATTCTGCGTTGTTCGCGTGTCCGGTATGGGGACATCTTTTTCTTTTCTCCATGCCCTGGAGAAAGTGAAAGTAAAGTCGCTCAGTCATGTTCGACTCTTGGCGACCCTGTGGACTGTAGCCCACCAGGCTCCTCCATCCATGGGGTTCTCCCGGCAAGAATACTGGAGTGGGTTGCCATTTCCTCCACCAGGGGATCTTCCTGACCCAGGGGTCGAACCCAGGTGTCCTGCATGTGGGCAGATTCTTTACCGCTGAGCCACCGGTGCCTGTAGAGAGGAAGGGTAATAAGTTACACTGCCCCTGAGAGCCCGCGAGTCTGGAGTAACTGACCAAGATCTGTCTGGGGAGTGCTTCTGGAGTTTATGTCCTTCCTTACCTAAGAAGACGATGAATTAGTCTTCTTTTCTGTAGCCTCTGTGTTTCCTCAACAGCTACTGTCTGGTCCTTAGCTGGGCCGCGGGGTTGGGATGGGATTGGAAGGCCACGAGGGCTATGTGCCCATGGAGACTTCGCAGATTGTCACCTGGCAGGAATGGCAGAGCTCCAGGTGCAGATGTGGGTGCCGGGATTGTGGAGTCTGATGCCAGGGTCCCTGCTATCTGGTGCCTCCCCCCAGACTCCAGGGGGCCTCTTAGATCCCTGAAACTGCAGAGAAGGCAGGCGCCTCTGACCAGTGCTCCTCCTGTGTGGGTTTTCTTCTATGGGCTCAGCTCACCTGTTGCATGATTGCAGTATTTTGTCATTTAAATGACAAATCTTTTAATCAAAAGTCAAAAGCTTGCTCAAGAGGGAGTTTAGTGTTGTAGATTTCTTTTTTTTTTAATAGGACTTTAAAAAAATTTTATTTATTTGTCTGTGCCGTGTCTTAGTTGCAGCATATGGAGTCTAGTTCCCCCGACCAGGGATTGACCCCTAATCCCTTGCATTGGGAACACAGAGTCTTAGCCACTGGACCTCCAGGGATCTCCTTGAAGGTTCTTTTATTTATTTTTTAAAAAATTTGTACTTATTTGATTGCATCGGGTCTTAGTTGCAGTCCACAGGATCTAGCACAGATTCTCCAGCTGTGTCACAGGAGCTTAGTTGCTCCTTGACAAGTGGGATCTTAGTTCCTCAACCAGGGATTGAACTTGCGTCCTCTGTATTGCAAGGCAAATTCTTAACCGCTGGACCACCAAGGAAGTCCCTATGAAGGTTCTTTTAATCAAAATTCAAAATAAAGTTTGATTGAAAGGGATTTTAGTGTTGTAGATACTCTTTTTGAGAGCTAAATTCTTCCAGGAAAGTGTGTCAATAGCAACCCTTTAAGTAAAAAAAAAATTTTTTTAACATACTGATTTTCATTGTAGGAAACCACACCTCTCGCTGAAAACCAAGATGAAGATTCACTCGAAGGTAACAGAAGCCTTATGCTTAGTTAAAAACAAAACTTACCCTTTTTCCAGGTCCCTCATTCACTTAGCTGGCTATAAACTGAGAGATCCTACTGGAAAGTTCCAACGTAGGTCTCCCTCCCTCGGTTTCTGAATTAATTGTTATAAACCATTTCTTCGTTTCTATCAGTCTGTTAATTGAACAGATAAAGAAAGCAGCATGTTATTTTTCATAGATCCCTGTCTTAGGGATCTGGTCCTGGCTTACTCTTTGGTGTCATATCCACCCAGGTCCTCATGCTAGAAACCCAAGACTTGCCCCCCACCCCCCCCCCCCCCGGCCCCATCCCTTCTCTCTCTTCTGCTCCAAGTTGAATACATTTCTGAATACTGTCCATTCGTCTCCAAATTCTCTCTCAATTCTGTCCATTCTCTCCATTTCTCCCATCATCTACTCATTGAATCCGGTAGCACCGCTTTTATAGCTTCAGTTTCTATTATTAAAGTCTTATCAAAAACATGCAATTTAAAAAATTAATATTAAATATCTGCACTATTTCCTGCTGATGTTTTTTAAAAGCTCTGGTTTTAAGCCATTTCTAATATGTGTCCTGTAAAACTCTTATTTTTTTCCCGTATGTATTATTGGCTTCTGCAGATCCAAATCTCCACTTGAATATTGAGGAACTCAACAAAGAGTTTATGGTGAAAAGTGAAGAGCTCTACCAATCTCTCATGAATTGCCACTGGCAGCCTCTCGATACAGTGCACTCAGAAATCCCAGACAAGACCCCCCAAGAGCAAGATGCTTATTAAGCTACCCAACTAACATAGATTGTGTCTTGTTTTGTTTCTGTTTTTAAAAAAAAGTTCTCCGAGGAAGGCACTGGATTGTGTATGTAAATACAGATTCCCAGGACTTAAACCTGATTGAGATGAGAGAATGTAATGTAAATAAACTTGACCAGCGCGTTCATTTCTGGAAGTGCGTTGTATTATGTGGGTGTCAGCAGGGGCCACATCCAGCTTCCTGGGTGACTCTGGTTAAAGAATCCTCCTGCCAACGCAGGAGACTCAGGTTCCATCCCCGGGCGGGGAAGATCCCCTGGAGAAGGAAATGACAACCCACTTCAGTACTCTTGCCTGGGAAATCTCAGGGACAGAGCAGCCTTCCGGGCTATAGTCCATGGGGTTCACAAAAGAGTCAGACAAGAGTTAGCAACTAAACAGTAACAGCAGAGAAGAGAGGTCACAGAACTATCAAGTTAGACCAGGCTGCGCTGTAAGGCATTTGAAAATAGGTGTCCTAAAACAACATTCTGAGTCAACTATATTTCAATTGTAAATCAACTATGAAACAACATTGTAAATCAACTATATAAAACTTTATGAAAAAAAGAAGGTAATGGATTTAATATGCCATGGGCCTGACCTAAACCGATGGTGGCATTAGCTACTCTGATATATAAAATGATTTGCTGCTTTCCTCTGTTCACAAACACTGCAAGCCTTCTCACCTGCATCTGGTGTAGCAAAACGTAGATTAGAACTAGATGTTTGATCTCCATCGCCAGACTCTCAGGCTCTCCTATGAGAGCACTAGATGATAGAAGACAGTTGAGTCCTCAGCATGGAAAAAGTGTGCTTGATCAAAGCAGCCTGTCAGCCTTCTGAGACAGAGCACGTGTACCCCCGAGACACCATTCTGCAGCTTCAGTGCACGGGTTGATGAGCACTTTCACTCTGGGGTTTTACTCTTGCGGAGCACTTCCGCCATCATGCCAAGAAACCCACTCAAACCTAAAGATGAGAGGTCGTGTGGAAGGGAACTGGGGTGCCCCGGTAAAGAGCCAGCACACAGCCTCACTCACCTGACATCTCGGACTGTCCGCTGACTGTACCCCCAGGAGTGATCCCAGGGGAGACCAGAAGGGGGGCCCAGCCCCTAGAGTTGATCCTGTTTTCCACGCCAGCCCAGAGAATCCCACATACGGAGGAGCCTGGGGTCTGCAGTCCACGGGGCCACGAGGAGTTGGACACAGCCGAGCACACAAAAAGATTACACAATGATCTGACGGGGTATGACAAAGACACAAATAAGCACAAATTTTGAGAGTCGATATTTGTCGTCAGAAAAGTGACCACAAATCCATGTTTTCTTGCATCTTCGTTGTCAAGAAATAGCCAGTTTGTTTCACTGACATCTATCTTACATACAAATAAAAAGGCAAATGTTTTAAAAACATGTCTAGGGAATTCCCTGGCGGTCCAGTTGTTAGAACTCCGTGCTTTCACTGCTAGGGCCTGGGTTTGGTCCCTGGTTGGGGAACTAAAAGCTTACAAGCTTCGTGGTGCAGCCATAAAAAAGAAAAAATACAGGGGGCTTGCTTGATAGCTCAGTGGTAAAGAATCCGCCTGCCAGTGCAGGAGACATGGGTTCAATCCCTGGTCTGGGAAGATCCCATATACTGCGGACCCACTAAGCCTGTGTGCCACAGTTACTGAGCTTACACTCTAGAGCCGGGGAGCCGCCACTACTGAAGGCTGCGTGCCCTGGAGCCCGTGTTCCGCACAAGAGAAGCCTCCGCAGGGAGAAGCCCACTCACTGCAGCTAGATCGTAGCCCCCAGTGCCTGAAACTAGAGAAAAGCCCATGCAGCAAGAAGACCCCGCACAGCCCAAATAACAAAATTAACTGTACATATATACATATATATATATATGAAGAAATGAGTGGAAGCTTCCAGCTCAAAAAAATCCTACATAAACACAGCAATATTTCTTTACCCCCATTTTATATTGGTGGAAGCTTTTTAAATGGCATTAGCCTAGATGACCCCCACCCCTTGGAAAAATGTCTTGATTCCCTACCAAGACGAAAATTTCCATAGGTGGTAATGACTACAGCATCAGTAAGTTTCCTGTGCCTTCAAAGTATTTCTCTACTAGCCTGTCCGGATTTAAGTCACTCCGTTGCTTTTTGTAGCCGTCATCCCCAAAGAATCTGTTAAGGACTGTGGTTACTTTTTAAACCATCATTCTTCCACGGAGTCATCTGATACACAGCCAGCCATGCAGGTGGAAAGCCTAATTCAGAGGCTTCCTGCTGGGTCCTTTGTGAAAGCCTCCGTGGAGTGCTGATCGTGGGTTATCAAGTCTCGCCTGCTCAGAGATACCCGTCAAGAACCAGAGCTTCAATCTGCGGCCCTGGCAGTCATCAGCGCTTTCCCCCCTTGCCCTTCACGACCCATTACACCTATTTAGTCAGAGCCTAAGGGAATGAATCTAGAGTTTCCCAGCCAGCGAATTGCGATCTGCAGGACACTGTTTACTGTTTCACCCTGCTGCTTTCCCCACTGGTTTCTTCGTGTTCTGGCTGTGGATTTGCTCTGTTCCCCATCCTTTTCTTTTATCACATTCCCATACTCTAGATAAAGAATATACAGACTTGTCCTTTTCTCTTTTTTTAAATTAAATTAAAACATTACTTATCTAGGGCCGCACTGGGTCTTCGTTGCACCTGGGCTTTCTCTAGTGATGGCAAGTGGGGCTACTCTCCTGTCGCAGAGCACAGGCTCCCAGGTGCGAGGGCTTCAGTAGGCGCCCTTCAGAATGTGGGATCTTCCAGGACCAGGGATCGAACCCATGTCCCCTGCACTGGCAGGCGGATTCTTAACCACTGGACCGCCAGGGAAGTCCAGACGTGTCCTGTCCATAGTACCATCTTCATCAGGAAATGGTATTTGAGGCCAGTCCAGTCTGTTTCCATCATTTGGTTTAATGTGAAGGCACTCCATGTTACTGGGACATGCCTTACCCATCTGGTCTGTCCGGTACAAAGGTAAAAGTCACCCAGCTCCAACCCTCAACACATAGCCAGCACAGAATTAAAAACCAAACTAAACTGGTTTTGATCACTCAACTTTGATTTTGTAAGACGTTAACCTTAGATGTTGAGTGAAAGGTCTATACAAATTCTTTATACCATGTTGGCGACTTTTCTCTGAAGTCTATAAAGTTTTTTAAAATAAGACAGTTTGGAAAGTCATCAGAAACTTTCCATTTTGCCTTCTGTACAGTTGATGCCCTGAAGTTCATTGATCATTCACTTTAATGGAAATAAAAAGCCCGAAGCTCATAAATAATTCACTTTCATTTTGACTCACTTTCTCAGTGGCTCACCTAATAGCCTCAACTCCTAATCACATGCTTGAGGCTCACTTTTACATTTGACACACAACGCTGGCTGTTGGTTTCTGAATTTTGGTTCTTTTAGGAAGAACCTGGTGTGTGTGTCTGTGTCTGTGTGCATGCTCTCAATTGTGTCCAACTCTTTGTTTCATGAGAAACACTGGGCTGGAGGAAGCACACGCTGGAATCAAGATTGCCGGGAGAAATATCAATAACCTCAGATATGCAGATGACACCACCCTTATAGCAGAAAGTGAAGACGAACTAAAAAGCCTCTTGATGAAAGTGAAAGAGGAGAGTGAAAAAGTTGGCTTAAAGTTCATCATTCAGAAAACTAAGATCATGGCATCCGATCCCAACACCTCATGGCAAGTAGATGGGGAAACAGTGGAAAGAGTGACTGACTTTATTTTTGGGAGCTCCAAAATCCCTGCAGATGGTGATTGCAGCCATGAAATTAAAAGACACTTACTCCTTGGAAGGAAAGTTATGACCAACCTAGATAGCATATTAAAAAGCAGAGGCATTACTTTGCCGACAAAGGTCCGTCTAGTCAAGGGTATGGTTTTTCCAGTGGTCATGTATGGATGTGAGAGTTGGACTATAAAGAAAGCAGAGCGCCGAAGAATTGATGCTTTTGAACTGTGGTGTTGGAGAAGACCCTTGAGAGTCCCTTGGACTGCAAGGAGATCCAAGCAGTCCATCCTAAAGGAGATCAGTCCTGGGTGTTCATTGGAAGGACTGATGCTGAAGCTGAAACTTCAATACTTTGGCCACCTGATGCGAAGAGCTGACTCATTTGAAAAGACCCTGATGCTTTGGGGGCAGGTTGGGGGCAGGAGGAGAAGGGGACGACAGAGGATGAGATGGTTGGATGGCATCACCGACTCAATGGACATGAGTTTGGGTGGGTTCCGGGAGTTGGTGTTGGACAGGGAGGCCTGGTGTGCTGCGATTCATGGGGTCGCAAAGGTCGGACACGACTGAGCGACTGAACTGAACTGAACTGAACTTTGTGACCCCATGAACTGAGGCCCACCAGGCTCTGCCGTCCATGGGATTCTCCAGGCAAGAATACTGGAGTGGGTTGTTATTTCCTTCTCCAGGGGATCTTCCCAATCCAGAGATTGAGCCCGTGTCTCTGCTATCTCCTGCACTGGCAAGCAGATTCTTTACTACCAGCGCCCCCTGGGAAATCCCTTTTAGACCATTCAGCCCTCTTGTCTACTACAGCCCCCAGGATCTTTCCCAAGATATAGGTCAGACTTCCTGGGCTCCCAGCAGGACTCACCCCAGTTAACCTTCCCGACAGCCACTGTGGAAGCCCACCACGTTCAAACCTTGTTGGTGTTGAAAAGTGAGCACCGTCAGCATCATCTCTTTGCCTTCCTCCTCCTCCCAGAGCCATCACTGGCAGACCTCTTGCTAAGGTCAGAACTTGGCCTTGGGAGCGTGACCTCCAGTGTCTTTCCCATTGGCTTGACCTCAGCCATCCTGACCAGAAGAGGGAGTAGTCATAACAGAAAACGTGTAGTTCTGGCATGACCGATCTGGAAGACTAGAGTGTTCCCAAACTCCAGTTATTTGCTTAGTCTGTTCTCATGGATCTTGGCTCCCATTTCCCACTTGGCACAGACTGCTAGCCTAAAATCTCACCATGTGGGACTTCCCTGCCCATCCAAGGGTTAAGATGCCACACTTCCACTGTAGCGGGTGTGGGTTTGATCCCTCAGCAACGATCTAAGATGCATGGTGTAACCAGAAAGTAAAAAAAAAGAACTATTCTAAAAATAGTTTAGTTTTGAAGGGCTCAAAAAAGCAAGTTACAAAAAGCTGTAATTCTATTATGTATCTATATAATCAACTCTAAAAAAAAAAAAAACCCAGGCTGTGTGTCTTTGTATTTCCACTGTATAATAAGCACAGGTACTTAACGGTTGTGTAGCTATAGAACTGTGCAGTACAACAGCCACTAGTCACATAAAATAAGTAACATTTCCTCAGTCAAACTGGCCACATTTCAAGTGCCCAATAGCTAGTATGAGTGTTACTCTCTTGGAGAGTGCAGATATAGAACGTTCCCAGCATGGCAGAGATTCTTTTGGACAGCACTGCCCTAGGATATCTGAGTGTATATTACCATACTGAAAAGACAGTGACACCAAAGAGTGATTCCTTCTGGAGAAAAGAGTTCACTTTTTATCCTATATCCTTCTGTATTCATTTTTTATCCTATATTCTTCTGTATTCTATTTTTTAACTTATTAACTTGATTTAAATCCTGTTTAAAAATTTTTATTGAAATATAGTTGATTTGTTGTTCAGTCACTTAGTCATGCCCGACTCTTTTCGACCCCATGGGCCGCAGCATGCCAGGCCTCCCTGTCCATCACCAACTCCCAGAGTTTGCTCAAACTCATATCCACTGAGTCAATGATGCCATCTAACCATCTCATCCCTATTCGTCCCTTCTCCTCCTGCCCTCAATCTTTCCCAGCATTAGGGTCTTTTCCAATGAGTCAGCTCTTCACATCAGGTGGCCAAAGTATTGGAGTTGATTTGTGTATTTTCTATTTTTAGAAAATATTTGTATTTATTTTGGGGTTTATGTATTTTCTATTTTTAGGAAATACTTATTTAGAAAATATGTTTATGTATTTTATTTACTTTTATAGTTGATTTATGTATTTCCTATGATATACAGCACATATTTTTGTTTTTGTAGCTTTAAATATTTTTCAAACCACAAAATATTTTTTATGAGCACATATTTTTGTTTTTGTAGTTTGAAATATTTTTCACTTTAGTTTTAAAATATTATGCATTAAAAATGCATCAGATATTGTTTAGATGAGTTATTTTCCTTAGTATTTCTATCATTTTCCATGTGTCTAGTAGAGGAAATATTCATTTACCCAAACAGCACTGAAAGACTGCTCAGAAACTTTGACATTTGATGGTTGAATAATTAAGATAATATCAACATGTCTTTTTCCTAAATTGTATCTTGATTTAAAAAAAAAAAAAATAAAGGAGGCATGTATAGGAGATAACTTCCTCCTGCCTCAGATTTTGAATTTAAAATCCCGATTGAAATGAAACTGAGCTTCCATTGTATTCTCATCTCTATCATTCCCAGTTATCCTCTCTAGTACTCCACAAAGGGAAAGCTTCATTATTTTTCAGTGGGATGGGCATTTTTAGACAGGTATATGTTTGCATGAATGTATTTACTTGTGTATTTTTAGAAAATGCTAGGAGGGTGACATCCCTGGTGGTCCAGTGCTTAGGAATCCGCCTTGCAATGTCAGGGGCGTGAGTTCGATCCGTGGCTGGGGAACTAAGATCCCAGGTGCCCTGCTGCGGCTGAGCCCACGTGCCACGGCTACTGAGTCCAGGAGCCACAATAAAAGATCCCGCCGGCTGCAACTAAGACCCGACGAAGCCGAATAAAATTTCATAAGAAAAACAATGCTGGGAGGATCGTCTTGTTAAATACCAATCAAATAAAGCTGTACAACAGTCCTCAGTGTGGAAAACAATATATTAATTTATTTCCAAGAAAACAACATGGAACATCATCAAAAACAAAATTTTCAGGGCATCTCCATGGGCCCGCAGAAACCCACTAGTCCAAACATTAAACTCTCCCAACATTAAAGTAATTTAAGACACAGAACAAATGACCAACAACAGACATGTAAACATCTTCTATTCCAAAAGATTTCTTCTTCTACAAGAGAAAGATCCAGTGTAAAGCATTCCTCTTCTCAAGTGGTGTGATGTAAGTTAAAAAAAAAAAAGGTGATTTTAAATTCTGCCTTTAGCTCTGGGTGTGTTCCCTACCCCTTGACTTTTCATCACCAGGTGCACTTCCATCTCTCTCAGCAACAGGAAAAAAGACAGATTTTACTTCGAAATCATTAAAAGTCATTAAATTCAAGGTCATTAAATATGATTAAGGGCTTCCTTAAGTTAAATATGATTAACATTCAACAGGCACAATTGCAGAAAAAGTAACATTGCATGGATTAAATGTATCATTAGTTATAGTTGCTGTTTTTCATAGAATAAATAACTATCAAGGAACTGGAAAGAGTACAAAAGGAGACTTCACATTTTTCTGACGTGACAGGACTGAGACCATTCTGGGATGCTAAATATGGCTTCACTTCACCTTCTCGAGATGCTCCACCTTAGGAAATGAACTAAGGAGACCAGTAAGAGAAGCCTGATTCTCAGAGAACACGGTTCCTCATGCTTACTAACAACCTCTCTAAGCCTCAGTCACTTCCTCTGCAAGATGGGGGTAATTGGTAATTGGATGAGTTTTGCAAGAGCATTGTGAGATCTGAATGCCCTGAGATGTAAAAGAGAAAGCAGGATGCCTAGAAAACAATCACTGTGGCCTCTGTCTCCTCCCTCCCTTCTCTCTTCGGAATATTCTCTTTATTGATTTAGGCCTCACTTTGTAATTGGTGATATCTGGGGCCTGATATGACAATCCATAAGCCCACCATGAATGTGTTAAAATACAACCACTCTGGTTGTATACAGCCACTCCCTGGTGGTCTAGTGGTTAGGATTCCGCACTTTCACTGCAGGGGCCGTGGGTTTGATCCCTGGTCAGGGGAGTTCCACATGCCTTGTGGGGTGGACGGAGCCAGGGGGAATGATACACTCTGTGAGATTCTCGGGAGTTCTAGAAGATTCTCTTTCCAATGTTGGCATTATTGCCAAGATTTTCAGAGTGAAAAAGCTTCTCACTTCTTCTTGTCTCTGCATGTGTCTGGTGTATAATAGACACCAAAGAAATACTTACTGATGGACTGGATGGATGAATGGGACAAAGGATAAGTGACAAAGAGGCTCTCCCACAATTGGAAGCTTTTAAAAATCCAGGCACTCCTATGACCCCCACAGGCACTGCAAAGTTACCCAGAGAACACTGTGGACTCCTTAAAGGCTCATGGGATAGAATTTGGTCTCTGTTTTGCAGGTAAGATCACTTCAGAGGTATGTGCATGCTTTAGTCGCTCAGTCCTGTCCGACTCTTTGTGACCCCATGGACAGTAGCCCACCAGGCTTCTCTGTCCATGGGATTCTCCAGGCAAGAATACTGAAGTGGGTAGCCATTTCCTTCTCCAGCGGATCTTCCCGACGCAGGGATTGAATTCAGATCTCCCGTGTCTCCTGCATCACAGGCAGATTCTTCACCAGTGAGCCACTGGGGAAGCCCCACTTTGGTGGGGGTGGAGGCAAAAAAGGGAAGTGATTTACCCTGAAATGGTCAAGCGCATGCAATAGCACTTCCCCTCTTGAAATATCTTCGTTCATCGAGAACTCTTCCATGTTCTCAATGGAAAATGATGGACGAGGGAATCAGAGGACACTCTGACAGATATTCAAGAAGCGAACTACCTGAGGATCTTTTACTGAAGTAGCAGGCAGTGACTGCTGTCTTAAATTTGGTCTCCTGTGAATGACTTTACATTCTATACAGAACGTAAAGTATGTTAAAAAAAAAAAAAAAAAAACCACTGTAGGCACAGGAAATTTGAAAATGCTACTGTTGAAACTCAGGAACAAGACCGAGTTCTCAGTTCTAGCAGCTCAAGTTCTAAAGGAGATTGGAGAGTTCCGCAGAAAGCAGTTTGTATGCCGACATGCAGCTGAGCAAAAAGCAGGGGGAGTCCATTCATGTGAGGCTACGGATGTGTGATAAAAGATTCCTTCCTCAGAGAAACTTGATTCTTATTTTCCTAAATAGTACTATTTACCAATCTCCTTTTCATGAGAACATTTGTCTACGATGAGGATCTGATGCAGAGATCTGACGACAGTTTAATTTATCACAGATCAGGACATGAGCCTGAAAGAGCAATGAACCTCAAGAAACTGTCAGAGTGGCCTAAGGGCCAGTATCACTGTGCAAGCATCCTGACAGCACATTTCACAGTGTCTAGCGGACATTTTGACGTGTAATTATGTAGTCAGGTCCTGAAGCTATAACCTTGGCCCTGAGACTGTTCACATAACCCAGGCAAAGTTTTTCTCCCAAAGAAAGGCTCTCCTTCCCAGAGGCGATTTCCCTTCAGACATTGAGTGGCAGTGGATCAGAAATACCAGCTGGGCTGTATCGCAATTTCACTCTGATTCAGGGTTCTTTCTCGAAGCCTCAGTTCCAGGCATTCCACAGTGAGGGGGTACGCAGTGAGCTCAAACTTGTTCGCAAAGAGGCTTGAAGAATTAATCAACCACTTTAAGTCTCCGTTTCCATAGATACAAATGCCGTGGACATAGTGGCCTGTAATAGGGGAGAAAAAGAAACAGTCAGGACAGGCTTGTTTTCGCGTTGAGGGCGGTGAGCTTGCAGAACGGTAGGGTGACCACCTGACTGCTGGGTGGCTAGGACTGTGCCTTCAAAATATTAGTGGAATTTGGCCACACTTCACCCCCTCTGCTACCTCCATCCTAGTCCAAACTGCCTCCATCTTCCTGTCTTACTGGTCCCAGTGCCTCCATTTTTTTTTTAATTTACTTTTAATTGGGGGAAGACTGCTTTACAATGTGTTGGTTTCTGCCACACAACAACGCAAATCAGCCATAATTGTACATGTATCACCTCTCTCTTGAGCCGCGCCCGCCCCACCTCTCCAGGTCATCACAAAGCCGGCTACATTCTCCTTTCGTCCCACTCTTTCCTTCCCCCACAGCGTCCACATGTCCATTCTCCATGTCTGAGTCTCCGTTCCTTCCCTGCAGATGGGCTCGCCAATTCCGTTTTGCCTGTTAGTATATTCTCAGCACAAGAGCCAGAGTGGCTGTTCTAAATGTAAGCAGAAGATGTGTCCATTGCTCGAAACCCCCTGATGGCTTCTGGTGTCATTTGGAGTAAAAGGCAAAATCCTACTAATGGCGTTCAAGACTCCTCGGAGTCTGGCCCTCATCACCCAGACTCACCTCTCACCACTTACTCCTTCAGTTATAAACCCTTAATAACCTTCACATCAGTCACACTGGCCCCCTCGCTGGTTCTGAGCAATCCAAGCATCCGTGTTTGTCCCTCTTCCCCCGACCACACCCTTCCATCAGACATCCTCAAGGCTCCCTCTGGCACCACTCAGGGCTCTACTTCAAGAGTCCAACTCTTTGTGACCTCATGGACTGTAGCCTGCCAGGCTCCTCTGTCCATGGGATTTTCCAGGCAAGAATACTGGAATGGATTGCCATTTCCTTGTCCAGGGGATCTTCCCGATCTAGGGATCAAACCCATGTCTCCCAAATTGTAGATGGATTCTTTACTGCCAAGCCTTTGGGGAAGCCCACATTTGGAACAGTGTCTGGTAAATATCAGATGTTAAATTAATAGTTATTGAATGAAAAGGGTAGAGAAGGAGGAGTGGAGAGTTCACGGGTGGGTAGAATTGGGAAGCATCTCAAGATGGATGGGAAAGCATCGGGTGGGAAAATGCAGACAGGGGAATTTTCTGCTACAAAAAAGAGTTTGCTGGGGAACAGGTTCAAAACAAGGAAGCTGTAAGAAGTTTGCGCTCTTTCCAGAATTTGTTTGGCACATGGTAGAACTACTATGGTTGACTGTCTTAAAATAGATGAAAGTTTGGGGCCATTTTTATCCCTTTTTTTGTGAAGGGGTTGGAGAAATTTACCAGAAGAATCAAATGATGAAATAGATTTCAGTAAGATTAATTTCACAGAGCTGTGCAAGGTACATTAGGAACCAATCAAGAGACTGTAGTAATCGTGTAAACCAGAGAGTTTGTTTGAAGTTAATTGTTACCATGAGTGGGAAAGGAAAGCTATTGGAGACAGAGCACAGAGGGACCGATGGGACTTGATAATTAACTCAGGGTCCCTGGGAAGAGGCACAGGAGACAGTGAAAATCACTGGGAAAGAAGCCAGGGTTTGGGGGATGTTACAGGACAACCCGGTGGGAGGCGAGAAGAACTTGGTACACAAACACCACATCCACGCTTCAGAAATGAAAGTGAACAGGAGAGAAGATTTGGGGCTGGGTCGTGGAGAGAGAGCCTAGACAGCTTGGTCTTGGGGACAGAGGCAGAAAACACATCTTGGCAGAGAGAAGGGAAAGAACCGGCAGACAGCCACTCAGGATGCAAGCGAGCGACGGGGAAACTCAGGTGGACCCAGACGTGACGGAGGCCAGATGGGGACCTTGGCTGGGAGGATGGGTAACTTTGCTTCTTGAAATAGGAAGTAACAATGGGAGAAAGGGTCCAAAATGCCCTACGATGGGGACTTCCCTGGTGGTCCAGCGGTTAAGAATCCACCTCCCAATGCAGGGGACGTGAGTTCGATCCCTGGTCAGAGAACTAAGATACCACATACCAGATCCCAAATTCCACCATGAAGATTCTGCAATTAAGACACAATGCAGCCCCCCCCCCCCCACACACAAAAACAAAATGCTCTAAGATGGAGGAAAGGGGTGACCTGATAAAGGAATTGATAAGGTGATTTTAATCAAATGTCTTCAGAGTTCTTCCTAAAGTTGAAATGATCACCCTTGGAGAGTAGAGAGGCTGTTTCAGCACAAGATTAGGAGTTAAAAGGTGAACCAAAAAGCTGAAAATGTGTACACCATGAAGAGTACCAGGACAATAATGATGTAAATAAAAGAACAAGCGGGCAGACAGAGGGGCCAGCTGAAGGGCAATGGTGGGTGAATTTAGGACAGTTCTGGAGCATTCTTCAGCAGTGTTCTGCCTGCTGCTGCTGCTGCTAAGTCGCTTCAGTCGTGTCCGACTCTGTGCGACCCCGTAGATGGCAGCCCACCAGGCTCCCCCGTCCCTGGGATTCTCCAGGCAAGAACACTGGAGTGGGCTGCCACTTCCTTCTCCAATGCATGAAAGTGAAAAGTGAAAGTGAAGTTGCTCAGTCGTGTCCGACCCTTAGCGACCCCATGGACTGCAGCCCACCATGACAAGAGTACTGGAGTGGGTTGCCATTGCCTTCTCCAAGTGTTCTGCCTAGGCAACCACAAATGGTGAAAAGCAGACGACAGTAATGATTACGTGTAGAAATCAGCCTCCTAGGATTGAATGTCAAAGGAATCTAAAATGTTTGAGAGCACAGCATGAAAAGCTGACACAGTACACAGGCTAGACAAGGCGTCCTCATAAAGAACCCGTAGGAGGAGGGAGCCAGGAAAGTTGAATCTCTGGAAGCCCCATCTTTAAAAAAGCAAACACATCTAACATGACAACATCATATTTTAGATGTGGGGTTATGGCGATGAACAAACTGGACAAAAACCCCAGCACTGCTGGGCCTTCTATTCTGTTCTGGGGAAGAAAGACAGTAAAATATATAGTATATAAGTTGGTGAAGGAAACTGTCGGGTGACGAAGAGGTTGGAATCAGAGATGGGAGCTCCAGGTTCAAGAGCACAGGCCTAGAATGGTACTCTGTGATTCTAAATGCTAATGAGGCTTGGAAAGTGGGTACACTCACAGATTTGGAGCAAACAGAGGCAAGGGGACGAGAGCCAGATGGTATAACTGGCTCGCTGGTTTCACATAACGTTCTACCTCCTCTGTCCAGACTGTCTTTTTCTTTTCCCCGTATAGTGGTTTGGGGACAAATATTTTTAATGCTAACAGTTCAAGGCTTTCAAATGGCATAATAGGTGCTAAGAGAAGAAAAAACTGGGACATTTGTTTGAGGGGGGCAGGCTAAGCTACCCAAACTTTGAACCCTATGCAGTTCCTGTCTAGAGGCTGCTTTCATGGCCCCACCTGTCGTGTGATCAGTAAAAGTCTTTTGTTGTTGTTTAGTCACTAGCCCACCGGTCTTCTCTGTCCATGGGATTTCCCAGGCAGAAATACTGGAGCAGTTTGCCATTTCCTTCTCCAAGGGATCTTCCTGACCCAGGGATGCAACTCGCATCTCCAGCACTGGCAGGAAGACTGCTTATCACTGAGCAACCTGGGAAGCCCAAAGGTCCTTACAAAAAGGCAAATCTGACTAGTCTACACCTTCTCTACTGAGGCAGGTCCTGGATACAGGTGATGTCAAGGAGACTGAAGGGAAGGCTCTATCTGGGTGGGGAGTATACATGGCTGAGACACAATGGACAGGAACTTCTGTAGGGAGTGGGGAGGGACGGCTTGGGCCGCAAAGTAACCACATCACATGGGTCCATGTTGTAGATGTTGACATCCTCAGTGCTACAGCCAGAGAAGAGGAGGAGAAGCAGATCGGAGGATGACCGCAGTGGCCCTGGAGGCCACGTGACAGGGTTATAGAAGGATGTGGAGAAGACAGCCTGTCCCAAATGCGGGCACCCTCACTGATGGAGAAGGCCCATTTTCTAAGGAAGACCCAGGAGATCAAAGTGCAAAATACCCTCCTCTCCATTTTCCTCTCCCCACAAGGAGGGCAGGTCATGACAAGAGCGCAGGCAGGTGGCAATGAGCTGTCCTCCGGGGAAAACGTGGGCTGATTAAGGTAAAGAAGTGCATATACTTGAGAAAAGACTGCAGGGATGCAAGCATGCTGCCATCTATAATAGGGGGGAGGGGCCCCTTGAGAGACAGACCTGGGAAGGAGCATGCGCGTGATGAGAGCTGGTGAGAAGCAGCAAATGGGAGTGTGCATCTGAAATGTTGCTATTTCTCTTCTTCATGGAGAAGGAAATGGCAGCCTACTCCAGTGTTCTCGCCTGGAGAATTCCATGGGCAGAAGAGCCTGGCAGGCTACAGTCCCTGGAGTCACAGAAAGTCGGACGCTACTGGCTGAAAATATTATTATTAGTTATTATCTGAAATGTTAGGTGCAGAATAAAAAGACTAATAAGTGAAGCTATAAACTGAGTGGTGGGGGGAGGAGGCCAAACTTCATCACCAAACAGGGCAAACCTTCCTATCGACTCACTCCACTGTTCACTTAATCATTCATTCACTGAATATGTGTTTATTGCCTTCTTTTCTAGACTGCATTGTATTTCCCCCATATTCACACGTCAAAGTCCTAACCTCCAGCACCTCAGACTGTAACTGTGTTAGATGTAGGGCCTTTAAAGAGATAACTGAGTTAAATGAGGTCTGATGGATGGGCCCGGATCCAGTAGGACTGGTGTCCTTATAAGAGGAGATTAGGACACCGACACATGCAGAGGGTAGGTCACGTGAGGACGCGGGGCGAAGACGGCCGTCTGCAAACCAAGGGGAGAGGCCTCAGGAAAAGCCAAACCTACTGCCATGGTGATCTCCGACTTCCAGCCTCCAGGACCGAAAGCAAAGAAATTTCGGTGGTTTAAACCACTCAGCCTGTGGTACTTTGTTCTGCTCGCTCCCGTCAACAAATAGGCACGCCTGCCGTGTACCAGGCAAGAGTCTTAATGGAATATACACCAGGACTGATAGAAAGTCTTCTTCCCAGCTGCTCATCTTCTCGTTCTCATCCGTTTGGAGGGGAAATCTCTCGTTGCTGTCACCTGCCACCACGCCAGAGCAAATACCTCCGAGCCACCTGGAAACCCCTCGGTGGAGGGAGCAGAGGGATGGGGGTCCATGGGGAGAAGGTGACATCACTTCTCATCCTGACCACTTGCTCCTCCTAACTGCTGCACCCTCAAAAGGAACAGAAAGAGGAAGGAAGAAGAAGAGAACAGAAACCAGCAAGAGGAAAGTACCATTACAATTTGAGCTTCCCTCTACATCTCCCTAGGTAATCATAAGATGGAGAATGTCTTTAAGATACTTAAACTTGGGACTTCCCTGGTGGTCCAGTGGTGAAGCATCTGCCTGCCAACGCAGGGAACACAGGTTCGATCCTTGTTCTGGGAGCTAGGATCCCACACGCCACAGGGCAATGAAGCCTGTGCTCCACAAGAGAAGTCTCCGCAACTAGGGAACAGCCCCTGCTCACTACAGCTAGAGAAAGCCCGCACACAGCAAGGGAGACTCAGTGCAGCCAAAAATAAATAAATAGTTTAAGAAATTAATACTATTTAAAAAGAAACACATTAACTTTTCAAGGACTGTGCCTCTAGTTACTCTGTTTAATAATTCACAGGCCGTCTAAATGAACCAGCGGGTCTGTCTGTGAGAACCCCTGTATTCCACAGTTCCTTTCATGCCATTGTCAACAAGCAGAGCAGCCTCAAAGTTTGAAAAGAATGCCTCACCGTGGCAGCCTCCGTGTTTATCTTCCATGTCAAACCACTTCACAGCTCTGAGGTCACCGGCCCATGATGCATTTGGCATGGAGCCAGGGACACCTGCAATGTTGATAAAGAAGAAAAAGCAGAAATAAGAATCTAAACTTCCATCGCAGGCTCATTTTCTCAGTATAGTTTCTTTCACATCTGATCTCTCATCATTGGTACAAAACCCCAAAGGCTTGTGGTGTGAATTGTTGGTAGTTACGAACTTAGACTTGCCCCCTGTAAAAAGAATCTATTGTTGTTTTTTTTTTTTTTCATTTTTCATTTCTTGCAAGCCTGCAAGAAATGCCATTGGATGAAATCATAGTGCAGGTGGAAAAGCTGAGAATTTTCTGGTATCTCAATGCCTTTTAATTGAATTTACTTAAAAACTTTTTATTGGAGTATGGATAATTTACAATGTTGGTTTTTCGTGTTCAACGAAGTGAATCAGTTTATATACATATATGCTGCTGCCGCTGCTGCTGCTAAGTTGCTTCAGTCGTGTCCGACTCTCTGCGACCCCATAGACAGCAGCCCACCAGGCTCCCCCGTCCCTGGGATTCTCCAGGCAAGAACACTGGAGTGGGTTGCCATTTCCTTCTCCAATGCGTGAAAGTGAAGTCGCTCAGTCGTGTCCGATTCTTTGCGACCCCATGGACTGTAGCCTACCAGGCTCCTCCGTCCTTGGGATTTTTCAGGAAGAGTACTGGAGTGGGTTGCCATTGCCTTCTCCGACATACATATATATCCCTTCTTTTTCAGGTCCTTTCCCCATATAAATTATCACAGAATATCGAGTAGAGTTCCCTGTGATATACAGTAGGTCCTTGTTGTTCAGGTTCTTACTAGTTATCTATTTTATATATGGTGGTGTGTATATGTTAATCCTAATCTCCCAATTTATCACTTCTCCCCATGTTTCACCCTTTGGTAACTGTAAGTTTAATTTTGAGATCTGTGGGTCTGTTTCTGTTTTGTAAATAAGTTCATTTGTATCATTTTTTAAATTAGATTTCTCATGTAAGTGATATGATATGACATTCGTCTTTCTCTGTCCAATTTATGTCACTTAATATAATCTCTAGTCCATCCATGTTACTGCAAGTGGCATTATTTCATTCTTTTTTATGGCTGAATAATATTCTACTGTGTATATGTGTCACAACTTATTTATCCATTCCTCTGTCAATGGACTTCCCAGATAACATCTATCTTACAGTAAAAGCTCACGAAACAGGCTACTCTATGTCTTTAATGCTAATAAGTGAAAGAGATTCCATTACAGGAAAAGGAGTATTGAATATGGGAGCCAATGTAAGTGCAACTAAATGAGGGCTAATTTGTGTCATAAGAACTCTAGCGATTCTCATCAGTGAGAAATGCAATGTGAACACCATGCAAATGACATTGGTACTCCATCAAAACAGTCTTTCCTTAAAAGTGGTAGGCAGAATAATGCCCCTGCCCCCAACATATCCTCATACAAGTCTGCATCCTAATCCCTGGAACCTGACAATATGCTTTGTCACATGGCAAAGGGAAATTAAGGTTGCTTATCAGTTGACCTTCAACTAGGGAGATTATCCTGATTTATCCAAGGCCATTGTAAATACAAGGGCCTTTAACAGTGGAAGAGGGAGGTGGAGAACTGGCTGGGGTGGTACAAGGTGAGGAGGAGGAAGGGGCTAGGGTATGTGGGTGGCCTCTAGAAGCTGGAAAAGGCAAGGAGCGGGATCTGACCCAGCCCTACAGAGAGGAGCATAGCGCAGCCAGCACCTTGACTTCGGTCTGATGGGACCATGTCAGACTTCGGACCCACAGAACTATAAGAGGAGACAAGTACATCATTTAAGCCCCTAAGTCTGTGATAAATTGTGACAATGGCAAGTAGAAAATGAATACACAAGCTAATGAGAACCAAATTACCCAAGATGATGGATATTTTTAATTAAAAAATTGGACAAGATCAATACGTTAAGAGAAGTTTAATTGATTTAGACACAAAAAATTTTTTCCTCTTTGAAAACACTGATAAGGAATTTCCCTGGTGGCCTGGTGGCTAACACTCTGTGCTCCCTACACTCCGTGTAGGGGGAGCTGAGTTCGATCCCTAGCCAGGCAACTAGATCCCACATGCCACAACTAAGAGTTCAAACGGTGAAACTAAAAAGATTCGCACAACTAAGACTTGGCACAGCCAAATAAATAAAGAAATAAAATATTAAAAAAAAAAACTGATGAAAACGTGCATTTTCAGACAGTAAAAAACAGCTCTGCTCTTTTGCTCTGATGTCATATAATAATTATATGAGAATTTAAATCAAGAACTGTACTAAGGTCTTCCAGCTAAAACTAAATTTTGCAGTCTTTTCTGTAACTAGCATGTGTCTTCACCCCTATAGGCTCTCTATCAGGGATTCTTCTCTCCTTGCTGGAAAACTTAAAAACTCTGTTTATAAGTGTTGAGTACTCAAGAAAAACTCTTTATTAAGTAATATTTCTTCCTATTATTTTAGGTTGTATTTAATACTTTAAAAGTTACTTTAGTCTTCTGCCTATCAGAAAGGAGCCTTCTTTATTTTGTTCTTAGCACACACTTTAAAAAATTACTTTTGTTTGGCTGCACCCCAAGGCATGTGGGATCTTAGTTCCTCAATCAGGATTGAACCCACCCCTGCATTGGAAGCACAGAATCTTAACCACTGAACCACCAGGGAAGTCCCAGAATAAACTTTGAAAGAATTTATAATAAAACTCGCCTTGGTTAAGTTGAGGGGTGGGTAGAGGCAGTCTGGAAAGCAAATAGGTAATCTGGTATATTTACTCCTGTCATCAAGGTCAGCGGATGTGTGATTTTTATAAGTCTCTTTCAATTAAGTAACTATAGCAGAAAGATGTGAATAAAACATTGTCATGATGAAAAGTCCCTGGCCCTCCTTTAAAGGACTGAATTTTTAAAAGGACAAGATATTTCTCTTCCTCTTTCATTCTCATTAATATTGAACATCACAAACTGACTCTTCATGCAATATCTCGGGCCCCACCCAGACCTCCTGCACCAGAATGAGCATCTTCACAAGACCCCGGGAGGATCCCTGCGCACAGTCCAGCCTGCGCTGCAATCAACACGGCCAGGAACTCGGCTTCATTTCCTCCCCTCCGGAAGTCGCCCTCGCAGCCTTCATCCAGTTTTCTGGGAGCTTCTCCCTCTGCTCTTATCACCCAGATTCTGCTCTCGTGAAAGAATCTGATACTTCCATCTTTGTACCCTCTGCGGGGAATACAGTTGACCCTTGAAAAGCATGGGTTTGAACTGCAAGGGTCTTTTCCTACGCAGATTTTCTTCAATAGTAAATACAACAATCTAGGCAATAGGAGGTTGGTTGAATCCATGGATGTGGAACCTTGGATACAAAGGAAACTTGGATACAGAGGGCCAGAATAAATTATCCTCGGATTTTCGAGTCTGTGCCCCTAACCCCTGTGCTGTTCAAAGGTCAACTGCATATGCATCTGAACCCCTCCACATCCTCCTTGACGACAGTCAGCCCTCCTAGTGTGAAAATGCTGTGTTGAGTGGAGGGCCAGTCCTCGCGGCACCTCTAGACTTTGGTTCACAGGAGGCACTGATCGAGGTTCAAGAATGGATGAAGCGTGGCACTCAAAGGCTGTACCATCACCTTAGTCTTTAGCGCTGATGGCGAGGACTGCTTAGCTTGTGCGCAGATCGGACAGGCTTGATTGCTCTCCTGGCTTCCCAATAGGCCACCATATTTTAAGGCAGTGGCCCTGACCTTTTGGGCACCAGGTACATGTTTTATAGAAGACAGTTCTTCCACGGAAGGGGGAGTATGGTTTCAGAATGATTCAAGTAAATTGCATTTATTGTGCACTTGATTGCTATTATTACATCAGCCCCACCTCAGATTATCAGCATCAGATGCTGGAGAGTGGGGACCACTGCTTTAAGGTATAATAACACTCTATTTCTCAGTATTGAAAAGTATTTCTTCTACCTTCTCGGCAAGGGCCAACCCGTTTCAGTTTGCCCTACAGAGCTGCCTAGGTGGCCATCAGTCATCTAGGCTCCATATTTGTCCTGCCTCGCACTGTTTTAAGGAGGAGATAGAACACTCGGCAAGGCTTCTGGTGACAGCTCTATTCAAGTACTTTGTAGGCATCATCCCTTGGTTATTATTTTGAGGTGAAAACGGAGGGCAAAAGACTGAGTAGGCTGAATGCCCAGTGTGCCCGCTAGTCAGTAAGTGGTTCACTTTGGCTTTGGTTAAAACACACATGGAGGACTTCCCTGGTGCTGCAGTGGGTAAGAATCCACTTGCCAGTGCAGGAAACACGAGTTCAATCCCTGGTCCGAGAAGATTCCACATGCTTCGGAGCAACCAAGCCCGTGAACCCCAACTTCTGAGCCTGAGAGCCTCGACTACCGAAGCCCCGCCACCCACCCCCGCCTAAGGCCCGTGCTCTGCAACGAGAGCAGCCGCCGCAGTAAGAAGCCCGCACTTCGCAACAGAAAGCAGTCCCCGCTCGCCGCAACTAGAGAAAAAGCCCGTGCGCAGCGACAAAGACCCGGTGCAACCAAAAAACAAAATTAATTAATTAATAATTTTAAAAAATGTGGAGACCCCCAAAGCTGCTGATCCTGTTACTTGTGCAAAGGCCAGTTGCCCCTTTTACTCCCCTAAAAACATCTCTACGTCTCTTTCCGGTTTTTCCCCCAGAGACTGACCTTAGGTTGAACTCCCCAGTGGAACAGATACTGGCCTAGGGAGAGGGGAACTGAGTTCTCACCCCAGAACTAGCTGTGTATTCTTGGCCATCACACAGTGGCCCCCAGACTGACTTTTCGAGGGAAGTAGGTAGATAAGATCAGAAGTTTTCAGCGCTTTAGGCTGCAAGCCACAGGAAAACAATTTCACTGTCTCTCTCTCTCTCTCTCTCACACACACACACAGAGAAGTTTCAGAAAATATTTAGTGTTGTAGCAGTACACTTGTCTGCTATTTTCTAGTCTACTCTCATGTTAAAATTTTTCATTTAAGACCTACTAAAATGATACACTAATGGGATGTACTACTATATCCCATTATACATATTATATACACTATTAGTATATATTTTAAAATACTGGACTATATTGTGCTATGATTGTTGCTGTTATGATCATTGCCAGGAGGGGAGTTTTCGGGTATGTGGGTACAAGTCTGCCTCAATCCACAGGTATCCTAGGTAGCATCTACTTTGCAGTATTTCTAGGATGGGACAAAAAAGACACTAATATTATCAGAGAAAACATTTTAAACTATAAAACACAATTCTCTCATTTGCTCTTCATAGGCTTATTTAAACAAAAAATTTGAGATCAAGTTTACAGACTAAGCAGGAATGTTTTTCTTGGGGCTTAGCCTCTATTAGACAAACAGCTGCATTTGTTGAATAAATGAATGTGTTTCTTTGAAACACAAGCTTTATTTATATTGATTTGACTTTTCTCCTTATTGTTCTTATATAGCGAGCGTGCTTCTCGTTTTGGGAGACATATACATGGTAACAAATTTCAGCAACTGTTTAATATTTAAGCTCAGATACATAATTTTTAGCTTATTAAATAAGCAAGAATTTTGGTTTTAAATGTCAAAAGTAATGCTAGGGTCAGTGTATTGAAAGAGGTTTTTCTCACGGCTTCACAGTGGTGCTGGAAATTGGCACAACTCTGGAAAGTCAGTTTAGAAAAGTAGGAAAAGTCACTGTTGTTCGGTCCTTAAGCTGTGTCTGACTCTTGTGATCCCATGGATTATAGCCCACCAGGCTACTCTCTGTTCACGGAATTTTTCAGGCAAGAGTACTGGCATGGGTTACTATTTCCTTCTCCAGAGGACTCTTCTCAATGCAGGGGTCGAACCCATGTCTCCTGTGTCTCCTGCATTGCAGGCAAATTCTTTACCACTGAGCCACCGATGGGGTTTACCCCTTGCAACAAATCCCAGTCTGTGCTATTTACAGGCTTGGGTGACCTTGAACAATTACATAGTCTCTTTCAGACATCATGTGCTAATCTTCAAAACTTCAGAGAGTTTTTGTTATCTAAGATAAGGTATGCATCGTGTTTAGCACAGTGCCTCACATGCTTAACTAAATAAATGGTTGAGAAATCATCATTTCTATTCAAGCCATGAGGACAGGGTAGCTGTGGAAGAGACTGCTTTTTTGTTCTATAACCTAAAGCCAGTTTCTCAGTGGCACTTTGGATGATTCTCTGCCGTGGGGCCCGTCCTGGGCATTGTAGGGTGTTTTGCAGCAGCTCTGCCCTCTGCACACGAGATGCCAGTGCCATCTCCACCTGCTCCCCCAAACCCTAAGTGGTGACCCCAGTGTTTCCAGATAATGCCAAATGTGGGCTCCCCGGGTGGCACTAGGGGCAAAGAACCTGCTTGCCAAGGCAGGAGACGGGAGTTCGATCCCTGGGTTGGGAAGACCCCCTGGAGCAGGCAGTGGCAATTCACTCCGGTCTTCTTGCCTGGAGAATCCCACGGGCAGAGGAACCTGGTGGGCTACAGTCCATGGGGGTCACAAAGAACCAGACACAACTGAGCACAGTGAAATGCTGCCAAATGTCCACTGGAAGGATAAACTGCCTCTGGGTGAGAACAGGGAATTGTACCTTATTAATAAAACCACGTGGGCTTCCCTGGTAGCGCAGGTGGTAAAGAATCCACCTGCAATGCAGGAGACCCCGGATCAATTCTTGGGTCAGGAAGATCCCCTGGAGAAGGGATAGGCTACCCACTCCAGTATTCTGGCCTGGAGCATTTGTGGAGTCGGACACAACTGAGTGGCTTTCACTTTTCACAATAAAACCATATATAAATACTGAATTGGCCAAAATTCACTTGGGTTCCATAAGCTCTTACTGAATTACCCAAATGAACTTTTTGGCCAACCCAGTATTTGAATATGAAATGTGCAAATTTGTGTTCATAAAACTTCCTTTAATGTTACATTGTTTTTATATTTTAAAAAGGTTTATTTACAAGCATCTGAGTCTGATTTCTTTCACTGATTTAGTAATTGTGCTTATGAAATTCAACCGAAGAAAAAATAGTGTTCATTGCTGATTAACTTAAACCATTAAAAAAATGGAAAATTACTTGATAGGTGGGAAACATACGTTAAGTACCTTGGAGCCTTTTCCCCCTCATTGTTAACTGGGGTTATTTTGAGAAATAAAATGGTATATTTGTTTTTGTCTTCCAATGGTTCATTAATCCCTTACTTTAAAAAAATTTTTTTTTAATTAGAGGATAATTGATTTACAATGTTGTGTTGGTTTAACATATGTAACTTACAGAAAGATCCTCTTTTGTTTTCATGGGGATCTTTTTTGGAGTTCTGTGATCCCTGAGATGATGACCTCTCTACATCACCTCTGACAACTGCGAACAAATAGACTCTTCTTTGGTTTTAAGAGGAAAAGGTAAAACAAGGAAAAGAGAAAACTAAAATTTTATAGAGGAAGGGATTTTAGAATTTTCATGCTTTAATATTTATTATGTTCCCTTCATTGCCAAGCTGTGTAAACAAGAGCCCACAACATTTATGTCAATTGCCCAGGAGTGTGGACATGCTAAAGTCCTTGTTGATTTTGTTTCAAGATAATTTATTTGCTTATTCAAACAGTTTACTTGTGGGCCTCCTGTGTTCCAGAGGAGATGCTGGGGGCAAAGCCACAAAGGAGATGTTCTTGGAGCTTTTGACCCAGAGTATCCAGAAGGGTTTATATTTATTTTTAAAAAATATTCACTTATTTTTGCTTGCACTGGGTCTCTGTCGATGGGCAAGGACTTTCTCTAGTCATGGCGAGGAGGGGCTACGCTTAGGCGTGGTGGCTTCTCTTGTTGCAGATTACAGGCTTGAGAGCACCGGTTCACTACGTGTGGTTCACGGGTTTGGTTTCCCTGCGCCATGTGGGATCTTCCAGGACCAGAGATGGAACTGGTGTCCATTGCATTGCAAGGCAAATTCTTAACTGCTGGACCACCAGGGAAGCCTGGGTTTATATTTACTGACACTGACACCTTGGCCTAGCATATCCAGAAAGGTTTATATGTACTGATTTTTTTATACTTTATTTTTTGAGGCTGATTTACAATGTATAGCACAGTGATTCAGTTATATATATATATATATATATATATATATATATGCGTGAAAGTTGCTCAGTCGTGTCTGACTCTTTTGAGACCCCATGGACTGTATAGTCTATGGAATTCTCCAGGCCAGAAAACTGGAGTGGGTAGCTGTTCCCTTCTCCAGGGGATCTTCCCAACCCAGGGATTGAACCCGGGTCTCCCACATTGCAGGCGGATTCTTTACCATGTGAGCCAACAGGCAAGCCCAAGAAAACTGGATGGAGTGGGTAGCCTATCGGTTCTCCCCCAACCCAGGAATCGATTTTCTTTTCTAGATCCTTTCCCCTCTGGGTTGTATTGATATTTTTATTAGCACCCAGATTCCTCCGCTCAAGAGTGTTTTCTGGACGGTCCTCCGCTGACGGACAGGAAAGGTTAGTGCTGTGTTTTGAGAAGCAGACAACCTTGGGCAGCCCCAGAGAACAGTTCAGTTTTCAGTATAGTCCTGACCTAAAGGCTGGCCTTGATCCCCTGACCCTCTGCTTCTATTGTTCTCTGTCTGTTCATCATCTTTAGCTCTTGTCCAACACCCCTGTTATTACGGCAGATTTCTCTGCAGCAGCAAAGGCCCGCCTTTCACTGCTTTCGGACAACTTTTCCTTCTTCTCTTCACAAAACCAAGACAGCCTTCACTATCCTCCACTCGTGATGACCCCTGATCCACTCACTTGTCCCTTGCCTAGAAAGCAACCCCACAGTCATTGTCTAGAGATAAAAACGGCTCAAGGATGTGAGGAGAGGCCAGAACTGAACCGTTTACCCCACAAGTATGCCAACAGGGAACAAAGAGAATTTTAAAAAAATCAAACTTTAAGAATGATTTCTCTTTGACAGAGTATTGCTTCCAGGGGCGTAGAGCAAGTTTCTGAACTCCAGCTCTCTGAGAATAAATTTGGATAAATAACTAGTCTTTCAGTGTCTCTTCTCTGTATTTTCTTTTAAAGAGTTTGATCTGTGTGGGTATATGTTGTACTTTTTAATATGTCAGAGAGAAAGAAGTTTCCTTTTATCTGATTTGCTTGACTTTAGTGCAAAATTATGTTAATTCAATGGAGAAAAGAAAGAAATGCTGAAATGAAGAGCAATTAGATTAGATGTGTATGTGCTCTTCTGTGGCATATTTCTCTAGTTCTGTTTAAGGAACCCTCTCTCTTCAGGATCTCAGAGCTCAAGCAGCTGAAAGATGATCATTCTTTTTTCTTTGTATTAAAACTGTCCTCAAGTTAATCTGTTTTCTTGAGAGTGTGCAGTTACTGTGAGTAAAGCAGGAAATGATCAGCAAATTCATTCCGATGATGTTTCATCAAACATCGTTTGAGATCAAGTGGCCACATAGAAAGAGCTGAGTTTTTTTGTTTAACGTTTCATGAAAGCACATAGAAGAAAAAATTCAAATTATAGGGTGCCCACTGTTGGCTGACAGACTATTCACCAAGTGGTAAGAGTGTCATTTGGGGGAGCTGGGTCAGGCAAGGCCGACTTCTGGCATGAACAAGAGGGAAGTGCTCTCATGTGAGACTTTTATCAGGTGTCCCAGAAATACCATAACATCTAAACAAACATCAGAACGCTGTCTTTGACAGATCTACCCTCAGACAGGTGGCTCACACACTAAAGAAACCAGCTGCAATGTGGGAGACCCGGGTTTGGTCCTTGGGTTGGGAAGATCCCCTGGAGGAGGGCATGGCAACCCACACCAGGATTCTCGCCTGGAGAATCCCATGGACAGAGGAGCCTAGCAGGCTACAGTCCATGGGCTCACAAAGAATTGGACACGACTGAGCATAGCACAGCACAGCACCCTCAGACAAGCGGCCAAATAACTAGCAAATACTCTGTACACCATTGAGTGAGGTCAAGGAAAGAAGGAAGACATGGAAGAAAGGACAAAAGAACGCATTTGATGTTTCCAAACTTCAGAATATATCAAAACTTTCTGGAGTGCTTAAAATAAAACTAAAGTCTTCAATTCCCGGAGTTCCTGTTTTCTTCCTAAATTGAAGTACAGTTGCCATGTAACATTATACTAGCTTTGGGTGTACAATATAGTGACTCGATACTTGTATATATTGCAAAGTGATCACCACCATAAGTCCAGTTAGCAGTGAACTGGTTTTTGGGTGAGCATCATTTTCCTGGTTAGCACTGCCCGAATTCAGGTGCTTGACTTCGCTCACCACGACTATTTTAATTGCCTATAAACCAGTCTCTCTGCCTCCAGCCTGCCTACTTTGTTGGCCATACCAGCAAATGGCTTTTTCTATAATTAGTGTTGACCCTGTGGCCTATCTGGGGTATGTGGGATTACTTTGAACCCTCTGACCTGCGTCTGCTTCTTCTAGTGCTTTGTGATGCCTGTCCCCCAACTCACCCTGGGACAAATGACAAATTCAGACTTGCTGTCATCCCAGATCCCTCTCACGGGTGCCCATTCCCCCTAGAATTCTGACTCTTCACCCCGTACTTCATTTTATGTTGCTACTTCTGCTCCTTGGGACCCAGTTCAAAGTGGCCTCTTGCCACAAAAACTTGAGTGTAAATGGGCATTTTTTTCTTTTGCTCCAGGCTGTCCCGAATTAACTGCCCCAGCTAGCGCCTCAGAACTGTGACCCTGGCCGGGTCCAGCGGTTTGCTACTCTAGGTCACATTTGGGCCAGGAAGACATCAGTGTGTTGAGCATGGCACAAGAGGATCTTTGCAGTCATGTCTACAGACTCTATGCAGCAGACGGGTAGCCCAGAAACCATGTCTGATTGGGAGACCTATTTGGTTTGACCCCCACTGAAGCGGAGTAGGACACCGCAAAAAAGAAAAATTCCCACGACAGTCTGGACTGCCAAGAGTCCACTGTCCACAAGTCACGAAAGTGTTATCCAGCCTGGACCTCTCCAGCTCCCCAGCTCCCCCACCATGTTTCACCAGCTCACACTGTCTGCCTGGCCCTGTGGACGTGAAGTTTGCGACACTGAGTTTCCATGCCTCCCCTTTCATCACTGTCCATGACGTCACCTTTCAACACTGCCCGCATCACCTTTCATCACCGTCCATACACACCCAGCTGTCCTACCAGGCTTTCGGGAATTCCCAAATTGGTCTTCCATTTTCACGCCATTCTCTGTACCCTGGCTTATGCAAATATCTAATAAAAGAAAACAAGCTCAAAATAATTCATGGGGCTATAAAGTACAGCACGATGACTGTAGTTATTAACACTGCAGTGGTTATCTGGAAGTTGCTAGGAGAGAATCGTAAAAGTTCTCATCATAAGGAAAGAAAAATTTGTAACTATGGTGGTGGGGACAGATGTTAACAAGCCATTGTGATCATCATTTCACAGCATGTACAAATTTTGTATCATTATCTTGTATACTTGAAACTGTTACATGTCAGTTATGTCTCAGTTTAAAAAAAAGAAGCTCATGCTTGCTAGAAACTAAAGTTAGTAAAATTTAAATCTTAAGATAACCTCTCCTAAGAAAATAATTTTTTCATAGACTTTTTGTTTAGAGCAGCTGCAGATTCACAGCAAAACTGAGTGGAAGGTACTTAGATTTCCTATATATTCCCTGCTCCTCTCATCATTTTATATGCAACTGGCAAAGATTTAGAAAGTGATAATACCTAGTGGTATTGAAAAGACCCTGATGCTGGGAAAGATTGAAGGCAGGGGAAGGGGATGACAGAGGATGAGATGGTTGGATGGCATCACCGACTCGATGGAATAAACTCCGGGAGTTGGTGATGGACAGGGAGGCCTGGCATGCTGCAGTCCATGGGGTCGCAAAGAGTCGGACACGACTGAGCGACTGAACTGAACTGAACTGAATACCCGGTGCTGGAGAAGGTATGGGGAAATGGGAGTCTCAGACTTGTCAGTGGGAGTACAACTGGGCCAATTTGGGGGAAAGCAATATGACACTTTGTATCAAAACCCTTAGAAGACCTGCATACAGACTTCCCTGGTGGTCCAGTGGTTGGGAGTCTGCCTGTCAATGCAGGGGACATGAAATCAATCTCTGATCCAGGAAGATTCCACATATCAAGGAGCAGCTGTGCCAAACTCCTAAAACCCGTGCACCTAGAGCCCATGCTCCAGAACAAGAGAAGCCACTGCAATGAGGAACCCAGGCATGACAACACTGAGAGCCCTGGACCAGCAACGGAGACCCAGGAGAGACAGAAATAAACTAATCAATTAAAAAACACACAAACCCTTGCATATACTTTGACTCAGTTCAATATACCGGAATTTGTCCTAAAGAAGTTCTTTCTAAATTCTTATTTGAGAGGCAATGTAATATAACAGTTAAAAGGAAAGACTCTCAAACTATATTGTCTGGGTTCAAGTTCCTGCTGGACCAGTTATTAATTGTGGGACCACTGACAGATTACCTAACTTCTCTCCTCTCTGGTTTCTCTAAAGGAGTGTCAGAAGAGTTCCTACAGAGTCTGGATAGGAGGAAGGTTTGGGGGGAAATGGATACATGTATATGTGTGGCTGAATCCCTTCAATGTTCACCTGAAACTATCACAACATTGTTAACAGACTATACCCCAATACAAAATAAAAACTTTAGAAAAAAAAAATTCCCTACACCTCATGGAGTTGTTGTGAAGTGTGTAATATACTTTAAACACCCTGAATGGTACTTGGGACATAATAACTGCTGAGATTCAGTCATCATTAATGACCAATTTTATTAATAAAACAATGAACTATTATTACTGATACCTCTTAAAAGCCCCAATTGGAAGTTTTGCTAAATAAATGACATTGCATTCACATGACGGCATATTACTGAGCTATTATAAATTATGGTGAAGAATTCTTCAGGACACAGAAAAACTATGACATACTATTAAATGAAGGGAGCAAATTATAAAAACACATAAAATAGATGTTTTTATATGAAAACAAATACTGAAAGAAATGTGCTAAAGTATTATCTCTGAATATTTCTGTTGATTTTTATTTTAGTCTTCATAATTTTCTGGATTTTCCTAATTTTTAAAGTGTTTTAGAAATTCCTTAATTACCATTAGATTTCTTTTGTAATGCAAGTTAAAATACTTTCCCAAAATTAACTAGAAAAAAAAATTTTTTTTTTTGACTGTGCCACAGCACATGGACTCTTAGTTCCCCAATCAGGGATCAAACCCTCTGCTCCCCACTCAAGTGCAAGTTCAGAGGCTTAATCCCTGGACTGCCTGGGAAGCCCCCTCCAAAAGAATTATTTTTTAAAGATCCTAGTAAATATCTTGCTTTATCAAGGGCTTTCACTAAAAAAGGGATGCATTTTAACTTGTTATGGTCAACTGCCAAAAATGGTCACAAATTCATTCCACTGCTATCTATATACATGCCTTCATTCAGTATGATTTTGCAACTTTTCCATTCAAAGGCAGAGAATGCTTCTCCACGCTCCTTGAATCTGGGCTTGGCCACGGGACCTGCTTTGGCCAATGGGACGTTAGCAAACATGATTCAAGCAGAGGCTTACGAAAGTACTCATTGATCAGGGTGACCTTCCCTGAGGTCACCCAGTAAAACAGTCCTGCTGAACCCACTGGGGAATGAGGGGCCGTGGGGTTAGAAGACCAGGTTCTGCACGTGAAGGTCCAGCCAAGCCCTTCCAGCCCTGGTGGAGCGGGCCCTGGTCAGAAGTCCTCACAGAAAACACAGGAATCTTCTTTAGGCTACTACGTTTTGGAAGTTCTTTTCCTCCTAGCAAAACCTTAACTGACTTTTTACAAAAGTAGCTGCCAGGTAAAATGGCAGAGAATGCATGTGGGCCAAGTCCGCAAGATAATCAATTCCATCCTTCAGTTTTTATCTCTAAGTCCAGCCTTCATCTGTATCAGTATTCTCTTCTGGCTACACATTAGAATCCTCTGTGGAACTTTTAGAATAGTACCAGTGACTGTGCCCCATCTCCTAGGTATTCTGAATTAACTGGTCAGGAGTGAGGCCCAGACACGAATTTTCTAAAACGCTCTATATGATTGTAATGTGTAGCCAGGTTTGAGCAGCTCTGTTTTCCATAGGCTATTTACTGCACTGAGCATCCCTTTATAAGGATAATAGTTTTCAGCTTTTAAAACACCAAATAGTATCCCTCAGTAAGGAGAGATTTTATTTTTCAACAAATAAAGGAACTTTAAGTTTTGAAGATTTTAAAAATACAGAGAAGTTCAAAGAAGAGACCAACTGTTCCCCTCTGCCCAACTTTCCCAATTTAACTAGTGTTAAGCATCCTGGAACATTTACCTTATGAATCCTGACTTTTTTTCTCTTAAAAATATTACTCTATAATTTGTGAAAAATCAAACACTTGATATGAATGGATTCAAACAACTTATAAGAGTACAAAAAACAAAAATGAAAGTTAAAAAGATCCCAAACACTACAAAATCTTACAAGTAACAATCACTAAGAAAACATTTCATGAAGTATTTTTTGCACAAATAAATACTTTCACATCACCTTAAGACTATGGCATAGCTATGAACTAGCTGACTGTGGGTGTGCTGGGTCAGCAAATCGTGTCTGACTCTTTCGACCCCATGAACTGTATAGCCTGCCAGGCTCCTCTGTCCGTGGAATTTTCCAGGCAAGAATACTGGAGTAGGTTGCCATTTCTTCCTCCAGGGGATTCCTGACCCAAGGAGTGAACCTGAGACTCCTGCATCTCCAACACTGGCAGGCAGATTATTTGTCACTGAATACCCAACCTGGGATGCCCCCAACTAGCTGACAAAACCCTACCAAATACAGATTGCAAATAACCTACCCATAAGTGGTCTTTACCATTGAGAAATATGGGCTGGGTTTCCTAAAATGAGTTTAGGCATCCCTTATGTACAAATGTTCACCACTTTCATAGGTTTATCAGCCCCAAAACCTGTTTCCTTACGATGAAGCATTGTTATTTGCAGCATGTGAACATCAAGTAATGTTTTCCCTGTAATCTATTCGTTTAGATGTGTTTGTTCACAGGTTAAAGGCATTTGCCTTTCAAGTGGCATCTCCTAGTTTTATGTGACTGTTTCAAATAAAAGTATTTACAGTAATGATTGTCCCTCTCACCCCATTACACTGAAAGCTATTTCATGGCCAGGCCTTTCCTTATCAGAATCAATAGAACCCAGCACGCCCTGTATTGCTTTGTTTCCTGTCTGAATTCGTTAGACAAACTTCCATCTTGCCCTGCATGCAGTGCCTACCTCACCTTCAAAACAAGGCACCAGGTTACACCCAGTTGGATGTAAACCAAGAATGCATTCCCAAGTTGTAAAGCAGTCTGTCCAAGTCCATGTAAAAGCAGCCAAATAAAAACCATGCTTGCTTAGGGCTGTTGTCTAATTTTAAACCCTATCTACAACCCAAGACAAGTCCAAAGGAGTTGAAGGTCAGTGGTAAATTCCATTTGGTGCTGCATGCACTGGGGTATATATAGGTTGCTAATTCTGGGAACTAACTGCCTATCTACCACAAGCCTAACCTTTTACATAGAACCACAGAAGCACTTCTATTTAGACTGTTCTGCAAATATGAGAAACTTCTTTAGACAAAAAATAAAAAGAGAAGAAACATGGGAGAAAGGGTCCTAGGTTGTACCTGGCACATATGGGCATCCCAGCTCACCCCTGCCCCTAACTCCCAACCCATGAAGTCCTCAGCAGTTTTTAGAAACACATGAAGTCACAGTAGCCTAAGCATTTCTTCTTGAAAGAATCTATTTAACCTGAGCATTTGGATGAGAAGCACTAGGCTACAATTAGAAGCTCTATGATGACACAAAAGCAGCAAAACTAGGGGGTCGAGATGACTGTTACTCTTGAAGAGAGTACTGGGGGGTTCCTGGAGTATCTGTAGGAATGTGGGCTCTTGTACTGGTTACTCAGGTGAGGATCAGTTTGAAAATTCAGTGATTTCAATTCTGATATGTGCAGTTTCTGGTATGTATATTTCTTTTTTCAAAAGTTATTTATTTTTATTTGAAGGCTAATTACAATATTGTGTTGGTTTCTGCTATACATCAACATGCATCAGGAGTAGGTAATGCACTGTATATGCTGCGCTTAGTCATGTCCTACTCTTTGCAACCCCATGGACTGTAGCCCACCAGGCTCCTCTGTCCATGGGATTCTCCAGGCAAGAATACTGGAGTGGGTTGCCATGCCCTTCTCCAGGGGATCTTCCCAACCCAGGGATGAAATCCAGGTCTCCCACATTGCAGGTGATTCTTTACCGTCTAAGCCACCAGCAAAGCCCCATACATTGTGTAATATATTTCAATTAGCAGTTTAAGAAAGTTCTAGAGGAGGTGGGGATGTGATGTGTACATAAATTTATAAAACAAAACCCGAGACTTCAGAGAAATGTTGGCCCCCTCAGTTCCTTGCCCCCTTCTCCTCTGCTCAGGGTCATTTTAGGGATCAAAGTGCCAATTTTGAGCATTCAGTTTTCAGGTTTGGAGAACTTTATTTTTAAGCACTTGAATACTGCTGTTTCCATTTGTGCAAAGTTATTTCAATAGTTTAGCAACTCTGAATTGTGGATAGGGACCAGTGACTAATATGTTCACTTTACAGGAAAAGATAAGATAAACCCTTGAGCCATCTACAAATCTAGACAAATCCTCTTCTGTATGACTTCTGATAAGAGATCCTATTGGGATATTGTGACATAAACAGTATAAAGTCCTCAGATGATCTGATGGATGGCAAGGACTCATGATAGGAAGATTTGTGAGTCTGTCACATGTGTTTCTGAAAAAGAAGTTTCTCTTCCTTTTTGTGTTTCTGAAAAAAGAAGTTTCTGAAAAAGAAGTGGATACAATTTGGGTTATTCTTATTCTTCCAACTGAGTTCACGATGTTCCTAATATTTATTCTGAACCACAGATACTATCAAACCGAAAGTAACAAAAGCGCATCAAATTCAAGTTTAATAATGACATAACTACATGCTATATTTGCTTGGTTTTTCTTCCCCCCTTTGGCTGCACCATGCAACTTATGGGATCTCAGCTTCCCAGTCAGAGATTAAACCCAGGCATTGTTTTTTGTTTGCTTTTGTTTTGGGCCACATCACATGGCTTTCGGGATCTTAGTTCCCTGACCAGGGATCAAACCTGGAGCCCTCAGCAGTGGGATCTTGGTGTCCTAACCACTGGACCAAGAGGGAACTCCCCAAGTCAATTCCAAAGGCAATTCATAAGATAGACTGTCAATGTCTTTTTTTCCTCCTATATAGAGGAAGCAGAATATTCAGTAGCTAGAAGAGATGGAAAAATTACCTCTAAACATTGCACATGGAACAGTCTACCCCAATAAGCAATTCCTACTCTTAGTAACAAACTCCTCCCACGTTCCCTACAGGAAGAGAAAGGCCAAAGTGAGCATCGTTAAACAGACATATTGCTTCTAAAGATTAAAGAACGTGTGCTTATAATACATTCAGTGTGAAACTGACCGATGGGCATGTGAGGATGACTGTACCATGCTGCATCCGGCTGTGTGTGTTTGTAAATTTCTCAGAGTTTCAGAGGAGGGCCCAGCAACCCACTCCAGTATTCTTGCCTCGAGAACCCCATGAACAGAGGAGCCTGGTGGGTCACCCAGAGGCAGACACAGTCTGACGCAGCCAGTCAGTCCATGGGGTCGCCCAGGGCCAGACACAACCGAGCGACTTAGCACACACACACACAACAGACTTTTACAGTGGCCCCTATGTAAGTAGCTAGCAGGGGCAATATTTGTTTTAACATCCAGGAAGTTGAACACCGAAATGAGAAGGATGTGGCTGGATGTGTAGAAACCTATACAGAATGATTGTGAAAAAAAAAAGAAAAAAACAACTCCAATTTCGTTCAAGTCTTGGCTATGTCGATTTCCTTTTCCAAGAAGTTATATTTATTCTAAACTGACATCTGTACATGATAAGGTTGAAGAAAATAAAACAATCCTATTAATCCCAACTCCTTCCTTTCATGTGATGTGATCTCAGAAAGAGTCCTGAAGATACTAACATCCTTTGCATCTTTACGGAAACACTCTCCTCATGGATATGAGAACATACTTGACAGTATTACTGTAAGAACTAAGTGAGACTTTCCTGTAGCTTCAGAAATTATACCAAGAACATTTAGGGAAATCAAAATTATAAAAAACACACATCCCAACATGTTAAACTGCTTAAGTTTTCTTATAGTTCCTCCTATTTCTCTTTGGATGTACTCACATCTAGTTTTACATGGTTTTGGGGCCATAGTGTAGACATCTTTTCATAGTGAAAAGAGATTTAAACGGGTTTAATTTAACACCTTCCTTGAGGCTCTCATTAGTTTAGGAATTCTACACCGTATTTAGGTTTTCGTTAATACGTGTTCATATTAACAAACAGAAAAACACTTCACCTCTCAGTTTACACCCAATTTTTTCACTCAGTTCTCAAATCAGCTTTACTAAGTAGCCATCATTACTGTGAGTTTAAACAGATGAGGAGTTTAACGTTTGGAGATCCATGGTCAGGCTTCCCAAGGGGGCTCAGTGGTAAAGAATTCGCTTGTCAATGCAGGAGACGCAGGAGACCCAGGCTTTGATCCCTGGGTTAGGAAGATACTCTGAAGAAGCAAATAGCAGCCCACTCCAGTAATCGTGCCTGGGAAATCCCATGGACAGAGGAGCCTGGCACGCTACAGTCCCTGGGGTCGCAGAGAGTCAGATATGACTTAGCAACTAAACACCACCACCCATAGTCACAAAGCTACTAAGGGCAGAGCCAAAATTCAACATCAGGTTTGTCTCACCCCAAAGCCCGGGATATTTCCTCAACACGAGTTCTGCCCAAGGATCAGTCATTTCCACACCACTTTTACAATAGCCACCCTAAGCAACCAAAACTGTAAAGCTTTGCTTTATATAAACTCGCTTTCATTTTTACTGGTGATTACCTTTTTTTCTCAGTTAAGGAGATGGAAATAAACAGAACCAACATTTGCCGCACATCTATGTGCTACTCTGTAAAAGCGCCATGCCAACAGTTCTCAAGGGGGGCTTCTAGCATTAGTATCCCCTGCAACTTGCTAGAACTACAAATTCTGGGCCCTGCTCCGGTCCCACTGGACCGAAAATCCTGGAGCTAGGGGCCAATAATTTGTGTTTTAATGGGCTCCACCTGGGCTCCTGAAGCATGCTCTGTCTGGGAACCACTGCACTATATACATTATCTTATTTAATATTCATAACTTATCCTGAGACTAAAGCCTATTTATTACTCCCACCATCAGAGATGGGTTAACTGAGACAGCACAGACTAAGACCGGTATCACATAGTTCGCAGGTAATGGGAGCCAGGATTTAACCTTCACTTGGCTGGTTCCAAAACCTCTTCACAGTATCACATGCACTCGAGGGGAGATGCCGGGAGATGCCGTCGCCGGGGCTCAGAGAGAGTAGAGATCTAGACGATAACGAGACCTGCAGACACTGATTACATATCTGTTGTGACTGTGACATGCGATGAACATTCTACTGTTTTAAAGAGTCAGTGAGGGACTCCCTGGCGGTCCAATGGTTGGGACTCTGCGCTTCCATTACGCGAAGAAAGGTTTGATCCCTGCTCAGGGCACTAAAGATCCTGAAAGACACAGTGTGGCCAGAAACACATAAAACCTAAAACCTTGGCTCTTCTAGAAAAGATTAATTTCAGACAGTTGGTAGAAAATTGATTGGAAGTGGAATGAAAGTTGCAAACAAATGGCCTTGCTGGGTCTAAAGGTACCTACATTAATCCTTTCTGCATGACTTAAAGTCGTGTTAAGATCAGCTTACTGGATATTTACCAACAGGAATGGTATCTGTACATAATTAAATGTGTATATATACGCTAATCCAATTTTTCTTGTTTTGTGTAATGTTCTAGGAATTAGGGATTAAAAGCTAATTAAGAGCCGTATTTCCAGATTATTTCCTTCACAGGACTGGGGGGAAAATAATTGGGCACAGATTCCTCAGTGAAGAGGATGACCCAGGAACTTCCCTGGTGGTCCAGTGGTCAAGAATCCGCCTGCCAATGCAGGGAGCACAGGTTCGATCCCTGGTTCGGGAGGATTCCACGTGCCATGGGGCAACTGAGTCTGTGCTCTGCAACAGGAGAAGCCACCGCAGTGACAGGACCTTGCACCGCAATGGGGAGGAGCCCCTGTCCGCCACAGCTAGAGAAAGCCCCCAGCAACACAGACCCGATGCAGCCAAAAATAAATAAACACATTTTTTTTCTAAAAAGAAGATGATCCAAGTGTTATACAGTACAACCGATGGCCAGAGGCATCATAAATAAATGCCTTCAAATGGCTATGGCTTCAGGATAGTTCTGTCTTTTTCGTTTAGTCACTGGGTCGACCCCATGGACTGTAGCCCACCAGGCTCTTCTGTCCAGGGGATTTCCCAGGCAAGAATCCTGGAGCGGGTGGCCATTTCCTCCTCCAGGAGATCTTCCCAACCCAGGGATTGAACCCTTGTCTCCTATATCGGCAGGCGGGTTCTTTACCACTGAGCCACCGGGTTAGTATAGTTTAATTATGTAAATACTCTGCAACCTGTCTAAGGTTTCTCTACCAGGGGCCAGGCTGACTTCTAGATTCTCAAGAGCCAGGCTACATCGTAACCTTCTCTGACCTCAGATGATTTCCCCAAGAATCGCCTACAGTTACCAATGAGACAAAACAAGCAAAACAGGCCTGCCTCCCTAATACAATATTGTGAAAATCATGTCCAATTGTATTATGTGTATTTAACATCATCTGGCCATACAGAAATGATGTCACTTGAAAACTCTGCTCAGCGGATAGGAATCCAAGAAAAGGATCTCTTTAGTGTAATTTCTCCTTCAATCTGAATTTACCTCCATATCAGCAAAATAAGTGTCACTGTGGACTGTCATTCAGGCACAGAAAAATAACTCGAGTATAAGCCTGAACATTCTAATAATGTTCATTAAAACAGGATTCTTCCAGTCCAATTATGTTCATCATTCTCAATCAATGGTACAATCAACATGACTGAATGCATCCTTTGTGGCACTAGAAACTGAACTCTAAATTTAGGCCGCTGAACGGAGAACACAATGCATACTTTGAAAAAGCCTAGAGGCTGATCCAGCCACGCCCAGATTTCAGGTCGGGGTAACCTTTCCGGAGAGAACACATACCTTCCCAAGAGCTCAGTGTTTACATGTGTTGAGAGCTACACCTGGAGAAACGCTTCTCAAGTTTCTATTGTTGTTTTTCCTTAACCTTTCATTTCCTTGTGCTCCTGTTTTTTCCGAGCCAGTAGCTAAGGGTTGAAGGTGAAGGTGTTTGTTGCCCAGTCATGTCCAACTTTTTTTCGACCCCACGGACTGTAGCCTGCCAGGCTCCTCTGTCCATGGGATTCTCCAGGCAAGAATCCTGGAGTGGGTTGCCATTTGCTTCTCCAGGGGATCTTTCCGACCCAAGGATTGAACCTGGGTCTCCTGCATGGCAGGCACATTCTATACCATCTGAGCCACCAGCAAAGCTCCAAAGGGATACTCTGGGTCAAATCCAGCCAGGAGAAGCCCACTCTGTGAACCGGGAGTAGCCAAGTTGGAGACAAAACTGCAGGGCTGGGCAAGTGCCGAGCTGTGGGAGAAACAGACTGAGGGCAGATAAGACAAGAGACTAGCTGGCGGGGTCCACCTAGGGAACTGGTGCTTGCTCTGGTCATCAGAGGAGACTGCACGGGCCCAGCCGGCTACCTGGGAACCAGTTTTTATTTGTTTACTGGACCACTCAGCTCTTAGTTCCCTGATCAGGGATTGAACCTGCACCCTTTATAGTGGAAGCATGGAGTCTTAACCACTGGTCCACCAGGGAAGTCCCTGGGAATCAGTTTTCTAAGCAATGATTCTGCCCTATTAACATTCCAGCTGAAACTCTTATAATTCCACAAAGACTGGTTATCTTTCTCGTTACTGGTACCACTTTTTGGCCTAGCTCTTATGGAATTATACCTTCAAGCCTACCTACTGTTTCCCTGATTCTTACTATCAAAAATTACTCCTCCCCACCTCAGATAGGGGACATCACTCTCTGGACTTTCTTTTTCAGACTTTTATGGCTGATTAACAATGTTGTGATAGTTTCAGGCGCAAAGCAGTGACTTAGCCATACATATGCGTGTATCCAGTGTCTCCTAACTAACACCTCCCCAGACCGAACCCACAAGCATCCAGCCCTCCTCGGGCACAGCAATAGGTCGCAGTGTGGGGGGAGTGGTGGAAAAGATGAGAATGGATGTCACATTTCTCACCCTAAAGCAACGCAGACACAGAGGAGGAAGGGCAGAGGGGCGTTTCACTTGGCAGGCAGTTATAATTCAGTGCTGGGAGCGGTGGCAGGGCGTATAGGAGTACCAGTTGTCTGGGAGGTGGGTTATCAAGGGTGGCTTCTGGAGGAGGTGACATCCAAGGAGGGTTACAAAGGATGCATAGGAATAGTCGGAGATGATAGGAAGGGTAGCTCAAAAAGCCACCAAAAAAAAAAAATTAAGGGAAAATCGCAGAAGTGTGTAGGACCAAGTAGTTGCTGGGGTATGAAGTGTGAGGCCTTACGCACAAAGCAGTAAGGGGAGAGAGTTGGGGTAAGGGAGGAGAGGGGTCAGGTCAGAGAGTCCTGCTGTGTTGTTGGGGAGCTCCCTGGCGGTCTAGGGTTCACGCCCAGGTTCAAGTCTTAGTCAGGGGACTGAGATCCTGCATGCTGCATGGCATGGCCAAATTAAAAAAAAATAAAATATGTATGTATTAAAAAAAATACATAATGGGTCTTCCCAGGCGGTCCTGAGTTTAAGACTCTGTGCTTCCACTTCAAGGGGCACCGGTTCAGTCATGGGTAGGGAAAGTAAGATGCCCCATGATATGGCCAAAAAACTAAACAAACAAGTGAACAATCAGAAATGCTTCAAAAAACTTTAAATGAAAATTAGTTTCCTAAATGTCTGCATATGATCTAAATAGAGGTTACATCTTGTCTACTTCTGTTTCTCACTCACAATTTGTTCTCTTTCAGGCGCTAAGTCGTGTCTGACTCTTTGTGATCCCATGGACCACAGCACTCCAGGCCTCCCTGTCCATCACCAACTCCTGGAGCCTACTCAAACTCATGTCCATCGAGTTGGTGATGCCATCCAACCATCTCATCCGCTGTTGCCCCGTTCTCCTCCTGCCCTCAATCTTTCCCAACATCAGGGTCTTTACCAATGAGTCAGCAATAGGGTGCCTAAAAAAAAGACCATTCTTCTTTTTCCTGTGTATTTTGTAAACTTAAAAAAAAAAAGCATACTATTTTCCACACAATGTTTAATTAATCTTATTATCTATAAACTTAATAAAATATCTCTGGAAGAATACAAGGAAGCATTAATATCAGCAGCTCATAAAGTAAAAAAAAAAGTTTAACTTAAAAATTTTAAAGCTCTTGAATACATTTCTTATTTTTTAACATAGGGACGGATAATCAGGAGAAAAAAAAACAACCCACAACATTTTGAGGAGTTGGAATGGGTAGGAGGGGGGATTAGCTCAACATACTAAACCCTGATGAACAAAAAAGTCACTAAACCTGATACACAACCATTCAAATCTCAAAACTTAAATTCCATAAAGTCATACCTTCTCCTTCCAGAGCCACCCTCAGTTCATGGAACACTGCCAGGTACCACGCGGGGCTTAGTAAGTATTTGTTAATTGCTGAAAACAGACATGGCGCAATGTTCTTATTTTGTTTTGTTTTTGAAGACTTCTTTTCTACTCTGTAGGGAGACGATGTCCTCAAGATTCTTCGTGTTCTTTTTGTTGTCGTTTAGCAGGGACTAGGTTCAAAGTCAGCCTGGATGGGTCTCACCCACCATCTTCTGTGAGCAGCAGAGGTGCCCTGAAGATCACTTCCCAGGCCCACTGGCTGCGTGAAGGGAGAGCCAGACCACAGCCTGGTCTACAGGGGCTTGGGGAGCAGGTACAGAAGCCTGGGTGGGTCGTGGCGGGCGGTTCCAGCAAGGACACCTTCCTATGACTCCAAACACACACACACACACAAACACACACGCTCTCTCTTTCTCTCTCTCTTCCATATCCCTGCTAACCTGACTTCTAGCTTAGAGTAGTCAGGTGGGGCTTACTGTCACTGTTCTCTGCATTTTTCTTCCAACCTCGTCCTTTCACCTTTCTGGGGTTCTGCAGGGAATTTGCTTTAGATATAGAGCAAAGAAAAAAAACAGAACAAGACCGTTCCTTTTCCTGGTACAAGAGAAACACTTCAGTCTTCAGGGCTCGCAAATCCAGGAGATCCCAGCTTTGCCTTGGACAAGCTGTGTGAACCTAGCACATCCTTGGGGGCTCAGATGGTAAAGAATCCTCCCGGGATACAGGAGAACCGGGTTCGATCCCTGAGTCAGGAAGATCTCCGGGAGAAGGAAATGGCAACCCACTCCAGGATTCTCGCCTGGAGAAGTTTCAGGGACAGAGGAGCCTGGCGGGGTACAGTCCGTAGGGCTGCAAAGAGTCAGACAGGACTGAATGACTACCACTGCTCCTAAGCCTCATTTTCCTCATCTGTACATGAGGATAACAATAATTATTTGTCATAATTAAGAGAGGTGCTATGGAGCATAACATACACAGCACAAACTGTATTAACAAAAATGGTATCACATGCCATGTACAGAATGTTTACACTTATTTGTGAACAATTAGGATGAACACTCAACTGTGAAATGGAGCAGGACCCTGCCTATGGTCCTTGCCCCCGCCCCCATGTCCTCTGCCTGCCTTTTGTCTGTGGAAAAACTTTAGCCAAAGAATAAGTTGAATCAGAGAAGTGAGAAAATGCAGAAACAAAAGAAAATAGTCAAAGGAGACCAAATAATAATGCTGTCATTAAGCATAGTCAAAGACCTTTAGTTCCTTCTCAAGGGCTATAGATAAATATCTGAGCCCTATCCTGTGAGCTGTCTCACAGACACTGAAACCTCAGGTAAGTTAACTACTTGATGGCAAGACCATAGCCATGACATAAGCTGCCACAATTCCGAGAACTGGTGTCAAGGAAATTGGAGCAAACCAACCACTGATGACCAATTTCAAGATGACTGTCAGCGCTGACTGTGCTGTTTTCTGCCTGGAGCCCCTCCCTCAGCTTATAAAAGCTCTTGCCCACTGGCTGTCAGTAGGGGAGAGCCCTCCTTTGGACAGAAGTCTGCCCTCCCCGCTCCATGGTCAGCATCCAAAATAAAGCAAACCTTCTTTTCCACCAACCTGGGTTCTTCTGAGCGGCAAGCCACCCGCACCCCACTTTCAGTTGCAACTTACACTGTGAAAAATGTGATTCACGCCCCCTTCTGCAAGTCTTTGTGAACCGTTAACTTACTATTGTCTGAAATTCACTGAAATTACTATTGGTCTGTCCCCAACCACCTTGCCAGTCCGTTTCCCGCCCCTCTTTAAGTAGGTTTCTGTAAGCGCCACTCCAGATTAGCCCTCAGGGATGCTGAGCTATTGGGCACCTAACAATTGCTATGAGTCCACGTTCAGGTATGAAGGTAGCACTCGTAAGTGCCAACAATAGCGATACTGCAGCCAAGAGAAGGGAGGTATTTCAAGCGTGGCAGGCTCGGGGTCACCTCCCCGCAGGGCTGACACCCACAGGCAAGCTGGCACAATAGTAGAAACTAGTGCATTGGGACATCACCAGGAAGAAGCCCTACAGGTCACAGGGACCTTCCCAGACAACAAATGGGAAACAGAACTTTGAGAAGAAACCCAGGCCTGAATCTAAAGGAGGAATCTGCTGCTGTTTCCTGCCTCCATGCCTCAAATACCTTAGCCCCAAATACCTAAGCCCCAAATTGTCATGAACAATGGGAAAGATTTCACAGTATATGAAAACAAGAGACTGCAAAGGGGAATTTCTAAGAAGAAAATGGGACTTAACAATTGAGACGTGACTTGAGGTCAGCTCCAGTTAGAATGTCTCTCCGTATGTTTCAACTCACTGTGATTCACTCTCCCAGGCAATAAAATATCAGACTAGGTTTACTGAACCAAGTCAGTTGAGACCTGGACACCTGGTCAGGTCTGAGACTAGAGATGTTCAAGCCAGAGTGATAATTTGTAAACATCCAAAGGTGAAACAGCACTGTGAACTTTGAGCATCAGTATAATATAGTGTAACAGCCTCTAAGAGAAACACCACCTATTTCAATTCATAGGATGCTTATTCAAAATCAGTCTATGTCACAACTGTTCTTATCAGGGACTATGAAAGGCATTTATTCAAAAGACTGAGCTATTGTATGTCAATTATATCTCAATTAAAAAAAAAAAAAGACTGACTACAAGGTCAGGAACTATGTGATACATCCTCAAAAGTAGTTTTGCCAGTGCTCCGGGAAACCGGCATATTTCTTAGATCACTATGTAGCACAGTTATAAGATGGTAGTGTGTGTGTTAGTCACTCCACTGTGTCTGACTCTTTGGGACCCCAGGGACTGTAGCCCGCCAGGCTCCTCTGTCCATGGGATTCTCCAGGTAAGAATATTTGAGTGGGTTTCTATTCCATCCCTTCAGGGGATCTTCCCAATGCAGTGATCAAACCCGGGTCTCCTGCACTGCGGGCAGATTCTTCACCATCTTAGCCACCAGGGAGGCCCATAAGACAGCAGAGTTGCCCCTAAAAAGCAAGCTGACTAATCGCTTTCCAGGCATTTTTTTCTTTTTTCCCAAATAATTTCAAAGAAGAGCTGAATGTTAGCAAACTCAATCTACGGATAAGGGGAAAATAAAAACCCAACAGGAATGGAAGTTCATACCCACCTGGGATCCTATTAAGAGTCACCCAGAAATGTTCATCAGGAGAATAGGTATCTTTGGACCACTGGAGCAGATCAATGGCCCTTCGGTCTTGGAAGACAAACTTGACAAACTCTCTGGTGAGGGCCACATAGGCAGTGCCAAAGTAGATGGTCAACTGGTGGGGAGGGGAGGTTTTCAAAATACCGGTATTTTTCACATAGGAACCACCTCTGTCCAAGTGCTCCTGGTAGACATATCGCGTCCGCTTTACCGCATGGTCGGGAGGCAGCACCCCGGGGGTGATGTTTTTCCCTTTAAATCCTTTGAGATACTGAACGATCTCCCTGTTGCTTTTCAGGGGGAAATCTTGCCCACAGGTGTTGATGGAGTATTTCCATGGAACTTCAGAAGCTAAAAGGTCTTCCAGGCAGTTCAGGTCAGCCTGGAGCCTGGAAATTCCTGCGTAGACCACAGGCTCCATCTTTGAAGCAAGAAAAGCATTCTTGAAGCAACTGAGCAGCTGCCACACAGACTTCTTAAACTGAATTGTGGCTTTCTCATCCACGTGAACACAGTAGATGTTCTGGGGCATGTAGACGGCCCTGAAGAGTCTTTCGAAAGTGTTAAAGTCCTTATGGATGACCATGACATACGCCAAAGGGAACTCGGCTTCTTCTTTCGACAAAGGCCTTGTGATGTAGCGATTCTGGATCAGGTAGTCCTTGCAAGGGACACTTCCCACGGGGGACATCAATGTCTTTTCCCACAAGAAGGTTGACTTCTCATCTAAGGCATCCTTACAGGCATGTATCCCCAAGTCCCTTTCAACGGAGCTATTCCTGTGACTTTTCGGTTGGCTTAACTGGCCACTGTAAAGGATCACAAAAATAACCACACTGACTCCCATGAAAGCAAAAAACCAATACTTCCAGAAGTTCATTATTTTCACTTTCCTGGGGAAGGAATCTCTCTCCAAAGACTGAGAAACAATCGGTTCCTGAAACAAGAGTGAAGAGGTGGAACTGACTTCTTTTGCCAATCTTGGAATTTCAACAGCTTCCAAGCGGGCTTCCTTCTGCTGGGTCCTTTAATCTGCATTTATTCTCTGCTTCTGGGTGCTGTCCAGCCTCTCCTGGCAACGACCAGAGATGCTTCGTAAAGCGTCCTGGGCTTCTGGCCTCCGTGGTGACACTCTGCTGCTGGCGAAAGGTGCCGGGCTCAGGGCAGCTCCGGGAAAGCCCTTCTCATTTGCATATAAGACGCCAGTGGATCTCAGCAAAGTCTGGAGTGCCTGCTGCTTTCACCGGGGCTGTTTCCCGGGCTTCACTCCGCCCTCCCTCCATCCAATCTTTGTGGCCTGATCTCCCTTCTCACGCTTTCCCCTTCCTTTTCAAATTAAGTGGTTCTCCTTTTTCTGGCTCACCCCACCAAGCCAGCAGTCCTTGAAAACTGCTACCTGTGGATTTCTCCTCCTCAGCTTTATTTCTCTTTCTGGGTCTCTGCCACTTTATTTCATTTCAGTGTTACCTCTACCTTTGGGCGTAGAAGTCAGATACAGTTAAGAAAAAAAAACCCTTGCAACATGCCTAAGTAGCAGATTATTGGAGGAAAAAAAAAAATCTGATGGCAAGGTAGGTGTTCCCTGAATTAAATCAGACAGTTTCTAATGATGTTACATAGCATATATATGTCCATGGGTAGAGGAAAAAAAGAATTACACTCTCAAGGGCACATGATGAGAGCAGAAGGAAGCTAGGAGTGACTTGATATTCAAGAGTCGGTGTGGAGGCATAAATGAAATGCATTTTAGTTCCACCTGCCTAGGAGAAAAGTGATAGCTTGTTCCCAGAGGCAAAGGTTGGTTCCCATTTCACACAGAGCTTCAGATAACTGGAGCTGTTGACACAGTATTATCTAACCCGTGTGGCGTAACTAGCTATTGGGTCTCTTTAACAGCCTGACATCCTCAGACTGGAGGTCACTTGAGAGAGCTCCAAAGAGTCCCCTCTCCACCCAACCCCTCTCCTACTTCCTTACTCTGAAGGGAGAACAAAGGTTTCGGGACTGAGCAAAATTCCTGGAAGTCCCCTCCAGTGTCATTCAGGGAAGCCAGGAAGAGAAGCTCAGCAGGTCTGGTCACATTACAGACGGCTTCTCATAGCTCACCTGAGCCAGGTGCCTCCAGCGCTCAGCAAACGTGGAGTGCATTCAAGGCAGGTGGGTGGGAAGGATGCGTCTGGGGAAAGTTCCTGAGCCAACCGAGAGTCGGACACAACTGAAGCGACTTAGCAGCGGCATCAGAGGAGCAGCCGGATATGAGAGCGCCATGCCTTTTGTAGTGGCTGGCCCAGCAGGAGGTTTGTTTTGCCTGGTATCTGAGGCAACTGAGCAGGCAAATAATTTTCTTCCCACAAATAATTGGCAGGCTAAGCTAATACCTTCCAACCAGGACAGGATATCTGCTCTCTTCTCTCCGGTTGGCTTAACATATTGAAAACTGTGGTCAAGTGGACATTCTGTATCACTCCCTGCCTCTCTCTGACCCCAGGACATGTTTATGGTCACAACCAAGGAGCCAGCAAGCACAAGGAGATAGACACACAGTGAGATCAGCTCAAACATCAAAACAAAAAAAGGCTAGGCGGGGCCAGGAGCTTTTGGAGGATGAGGCGGGATCTTTTTTCCCTCTACAATCACTTTGTTGCAGGAAGGGGGACCCCTTCCAGGACCCGACGGTGGGCTCTTGTCTAACACTTGGAGATGTATTGCCTGAGGAGACACACGCGCTGATAAAGGAAGAGACTTTGCTGGGAAGAGGCGCGCGGGTGGAGAGCAGGAGGGTCAGGGAACCCAGGAGAACTGCTCTGCCGCGCGGCTCACAGTCCGGGGTTTTATGGCCATGGGATTCGCTTCCGGGTTGTTTTTGGCTAATCACTCTGACTCAGGGTCCTTCCCGGTGGCGCCCTCGCTGCTCAGCCAAGATGGACGCCAGCGAGAAGGATTCTGGGAGGCAGTAGGACACGTGGCGTCTCCTTTTGACCCTTCCCGAACTCTTCCGGAGGACAGTGCCTTATCAGTTCCTATGCTCCTCACCAAGACCTCCTGTTGTAAAATAACTCATGCAAATAATTGCTATGGTGGGCAGTTTCAGTCGGTGTGCTTCTCCCAACAGCTTCAGTCCTCATTAACCTCATCTGAGCTGTGTGTCCACCCCAGCTGGGCTCTCAGAGGTAAAACATGAATGGCCTCTTGTCCAGGCAGGGTTACAGCCTAGGCCTGATCTGTTCTCAAGTCCTTAAAGTTCTGCTGCTTTTTTTCAGTGCAAGTACTGGCTACTGCATCAAGGCAACGGTTTTTGTTTTTTGTTGGGTGCTCTCAGGTCCGCCAAGGTCACACCATCCTGCTTCCCACCCAAGGCTTGAGCTGTGTCATTCTGACAACCTCAAACACTTCCACCATATCGAAACCCAGAAGGTAAACAAGAAAAGGTCTCCTGGCAACCAAAATAAAGATCACACATCATAGGCTGGATTCATACACCTGAATGTGTACAGACGGGTAAGTGAAAAAAGTGAAAGAAAAAAAAAGTAGGTTAAGCTGGTGAAGGGCAGGAAAAATGGGGCTAGTGAATTCCTGAGCGGCAGCTAACACTTGGCCGTGGTGTCGGGGAGGCTGAGAGAAGGTGGGGACGGTGTGAAGAGTCGTTAGTGCTTGCCCCACCTACAGCTTTCTAACTGTTCTGGAGAAGACTCTTGAGAGTCCCCTGGACAGCAAGGAGATCAATCCTAAAGGAAAGCAACCCTGAATGGTCATTGGAAGGACTGATGCTGAAGCTGAAGCTCCAATATTTTGGCCTCCTGCTGTGAAGAGCCAACTTATTGGAAAAGACCCTGATGGTGGGAAAGATTGAAGGTAGGAGGAGACAGGGGCAGCAGAGTATGAGATGGTTGGATGGCGTAGTCACTGACTCAATGGATGTGAATTTGAGCAAAGGCCAGGAGATAGTGAAGGACAGGGAAGCCTGGCGTGCTGCAGCCCGTGGGGTTGCAAAGGGTTGGAAACAACTTTGAGACTGAACAAGAGCCACCTTCAGGAAGCAGCTCCCTCTCGCAGCCAGCAGTGAGTAACATGTAGGGTCATGGGGCCAATGCTGCCAGCTCTGCGAATGTTTTAGCGGAGGGAGAAATCTGAATTTTATATTAAAAAAAATTCCTAACTCTTTAAATGTTATCAAGTAATTAACAAATTTAGGGGTAATAAACAAATTTTTAAGACCCAAGTGAATGCCCACACAAGCACCCTGAAGATTGCATCAGCCCCAACAATACAATTTTTCACCTTTGGTTTAAACATCAGAGCTCATGTATTTGAATCTCTCTTGAGGCTTAGTTTATTGACTTTTAGTTTAAACACAATCCTAACACACTTTCTTAGGTAAGAAGTCACAAATTAGAAGAGGGATGTAGAACAGTTAGACTGGGCATCCTCTGGTCAGCAATAGGTGATAGACTCAGAGTAAAGTAGGTTCAAGAAAAACTCTATAAAAAACTATAAATAGAGGTACCAAATGACCCAGTAACCCCACTCCTGAGCATATATCCAGAAAAAAATGAAGACAAATATGAAAAGATACATGCACCCCAATGTTCATAGCACTCACAATAGTGAAGGAACCAAAACAACCTAAATACTCATCAACAGATGACTGGTTTAGGAAGATGTGGAACACAATGGAATATTACTCAGCCATAAAAAAGGATGAAATACTGCCATTTGCAGCACCGTGAATAGACTTAGAGAATATCATACTAAGTGAAGTAAGTCAGACAAACATACCATGTACATGTGGATCTAAAAATTAATACAGGGAATCTAATACAAAACAGGAAGACTCATGGACATAGCAAACAAGCTTACGGTTACCAAAGGGGAAAGGAGAGAGATAAATTAGGATTAACAGGTACACACTACTGTATATAAAATAGATAAACAGCAAGGATGCACTGTGTAGCACAAGGAACTATATTTCTTGTTATTGTCTTGTAATAACCTATAATGGAAATTAACCTGAAAAATAAACAATTCAAGATCATTCGATTAAAGAATGACTGGCATTTGTACAGTATTTAAAATGATCAGATAAGGGAGTTCCCTAGTGGTTCAATGGTTAAGACTCTACCTTGCAATGCAGGGGACGTGGGTTTGATTCCTGGCTGGGGAAGTACGATCCCACATGCTGCAGAGCAACTAAGCCCCAGTACCACAGCTACCACGGCCACAGGGACTGTGGACAGCACCAAGAGAGTCCATGTGCCAGAAAGATCTGCTTGATGCAACCAAGATCTCTCGGGCCACAATGAAGACCCGATGCAGCCAGATAAATAAATCACTGTTTGAAAATAAACAAAATTATCAAATCAGTTAGTGAAAAGGCTTGAAAACTGTGCAGGCCAACCTAGCAATCTGGGGTTGAAAGCAAGCAGAGTACTAACATTTAGTGAAATATAAATACATTCACATATTCTTGTACATAAATTTTGCATAGTCTATTTAAAAACGCATTTCTGAAATATGCTTATTCAAATTAGTTTGTTTTTCCTTTTTTAGTTTAACCATTCTGCACACAAAAGGGCAGGTTCTAAATTACCCAGGAAACTCACAATTCTGCCAAAACTTGTCTATCACAGGCTTCTATAGCAGAAGTCACTGCTTTTTCTGTGAAGGGCCAGGTAGTAAGCATTTTAGGCTTGTGAGCTGTTTGGCTTCTGAGGCAACCAGTCAACCCTAGACTGTGTTCTGAAAGTAGCCACAACAATATGTGTCTGTGTCTGCCAAAACTTTATCCATGGACATTGATATCTCCATTTCATGCTATTTTCAATCATAAAATAGGTTTTTAAAATTTATTTTACTACCCTTTAAAAAGCATTCTTAGCTTGTGGTCAGTAAAAGAATAGGTCAGATTTAGCCCACAGGTTGTATGTTCTCGGCTGATTTCTTTTCTAGATCATAATCAAGTTCCTCCAGGCCTGTATTTTATAACATCAGAGTCTTCATAATTACTTTCCAGATGAAGAAATGCGAAATGAGGAGAAAGGGTAATGTTGGTCTTCCTTATACTTGCCTGAATGCCCAACACAGCCCATCAGGGCTAAAGTACATGGGGTTCCGTGCCTGTTTCCTTTCTTCTATAAAGCGGAGATACTAGGACACTGACCTCACAGCGTTCCAAAGAGATCTTAATAGGTTAGCACACAAAAAGAGCTTAGAGTGATACCTTGCACAGAAGGTGTACTCCACAAATCTTATAGCATCTCTCTCTGTTGCCAAACACGGTTCACACAGAGCCTGAAGCACCCATCGACCTTCCCGGTACCTCTCGTGAGGCAGAGCTGCAGGGCTTGACGAGCCATTCTTCATCTTTGCTTAGTCGCTCAGTCATGTCCAACTCTTTACGACTCCATGAACTATAGCCCACCAGGCTCCTCAGCCCATGGGGATTCTCCAGGCAAGAATGCTGGAGTGGGTTGCCATTTCCTTTTCCAGGGTTTCTTCCCCACCCAGGCATCGAACCCATGTCTCCAGCACTGGCAGGCAGATCCTTTACCATCAGCACCACCTGGGAAGCCCTAAAAGACCCCAAAGGACAGGCGGGCGCCTTCAAAGCCGTGGTTATCACAGGCAGAGCCAGCCTCTGCAGCTCTCTCCTGCATCCCACAGTGAGGGAACTGCTCTTCATTCCCAACTGCAGCCTCTCTCTCTCTTTTTTAATTTATTTGGCTGCACTGGGTGTTAGTTATGGCATGAAGCATCTAGTTCCCCAACCAGGGATTGAACCCAGGCCCCTTGCGTTGGAAGCTCACAATCTTAGCCCCTGGAACACCAGGGAAGCCCCCCAGTTGCAGCCTCTAAGTATAGTTGCCTATACTTAGAGACCCAGTGGGCTGGTGCACCCTGTAAAAGGTTGTGATAGAGCATGCTGGAGAAGACCAAGGCTTTGGAGCAGGGTTTAAATCTGGTTCGGCTGTTTACTATATGGCCCTCAGAAAGTTTCTTGGGATCACTGTATCTTAGTTGCTGAATATTCAAAAAGGAGTCATAGGAAGTCTATGAAAGTCAATCTGGCTTGGAAGGCTCCTGTATTTTTCTATACTATTCCACATAACATCACTCCAGCTTACCCTTATTCTTCTAAGATCACATTACTTTTTTTCTATTTCCTTGGCAGCCTCTTTGGGGCAGTCAATTTCTTCCCCTCTTAAGGTTAGTTGCCTAGATTTAATTCCAGTTTTCCAAGCCAAAACAAAAACAAAAGCAAAAACCAAACTCACATACATTTGATCTTTGGCTTGATTCTGCTAAATCTCAAGGGACAGAATTAGTGACTATTTGTCTTTCTATGCAACTTTTCTGTTTCCAAGTGTCTGCCCTGAGAAAAAAAAAAGACGGCAAATTCATGAGAAGACTTTGCCTCTGTTCAAATCTGGACATACTTCTGGTACCCTTCTCATCCACCAAACTCCTCCACCCCCATATTTTTAAATGTTGAAGTTGCATGGAGATATTTCTACTAAGAGATAATATCTTATCATTCAGCTGCTACCAACAATCTGTATCTTGAAGACACTCTTTCTCTTCTAAATGTATTCGAATAAATGAAAGCAGAACCGTCTTAAAATAGAGGTAGCCAGTGGCTTCCTCCAACTTCTAGTTTTAATAGCCCTATTAAATTCTTGCCTCGCTTTCAGTTTCAAACTAGCTTCAAACTAGCCTCTTTCCCACAGAACCTGTCGCTTTCTTGGGTTTAGACTGCTTGTCGGGGCAGAGTGGCTTGGCTGAATCTCCACAAGCAGATGTCTCTTCTGCTTTCCTAGAAATGAAAGCTGGATAAAATTTGCCTCTAGGATATGTCCTGTGTCTGTACTCGATAGAAGAAAATCCTCACCCTTGGTTTGCCCACTGGTTAAAGTGGTTTCTTTTTTTTTAATATGATTTTATCTGTTGATTTATTTTTGGCTGTGCTGGGTCTTCTTCGCTGCTCGGGCCTTCTCTAGCTGCGGCGCGTGGGGTCTGACCTCTGGTTACGGCTTCTCACTGCGGTGGCCTCTCTAGCCGCAGAGCACGGGCTCTAGGATGTGCAGGCTTCAGTCGCTGGGGCTCCGGGCTCCAGAGCGCAGGCTCAGTAGCGGGGGTACGCAAGGCTTAGTGGATCTGCAGCATGTGGGATCTTCCCTGACCAGGGATCAAACCCGTGTCTCCTGCATTGGCAGGTGGAGTCCACTACTGAGACACCAAGGAAGCCCTAACCTAAAACGGTTTTCCACTCAAAATTTTCTATTTACCAATCATTCCTTTTAAAGGATATCCTTGAACTCAATTTTTTCTCCTTAAAAACAAAGGGAAAATTGTTATAAGGAGGGCAGGCTCAGCCCTGGTCTCCTTTGGTTAGCCCTCTCAGGGCTGATGGGGTAGTTTGGATTACTACCCTCCAGCGTGTCTGAAATGTGTTGTAACCTATGTAACGGAGTAGTCTTGGTTATCTTTCTTCCCCCTGCCCCCCACCCAGTAAATGATCAGTGGAACATAAATATCTAGGGCACTAATTCTCAGCCCCAAGATGCCTTGGGCATCAGAAAGATGAGAGGGAATATGTAAGGGCAGTACTTAGGGTAACCAGCTGTCCAGTTTGCCCAGGACTAAGGAATTTCCCAGGACAAGGGATTTTTTTTTTTTTAGTGCTAAAAGTGAGAAAGTCCTGGGCAAACCAAAATGTTTTTGTTATCCTAGATATCATCGGTCCTCAGCCCTCACTGCTGAAAGATACAACAACCAGAAGATGTTCAACAACTGATCAGTATGAAGGGAGATCCAACCAGTCCATCCTAGAGGAGATCAGTCCTGAATAGTCACTGGAAGGGCTGATGCTGAAGCTGAAGCTCCAGTACTTTGGCCACCTGATGTGAAGAACTGACTCATTGGAAGAGACCCTGATGCTGAGAAAGACTGAAGGCAGGAGGAGAAGGGGACGACAGAGGATGAGATGGTTGGATGGCATCACTGACTCGATGGACATGAGTTTGAGTAAGTTCCGGGAGGTGGTGATGGACAGGGAAGCCTGGTGTGCTGCAGTCCCTGGGGTCACAGAGTTGGACGTGACTGAGCAACTGAAAACTGAACTGATAGAAGGAGAGGAAATGTTGAAATCACTGGTCTGGGTGAGAGGCCCACACAGACCATCAAAAGTTTGCAAACTATAGTGCAGAAAAACTCTGTGACCTCCCACACATATCCTCAGGCCACTGTGGCTTGAGCACAGAGTGAGGCATAATAAGAGTGAACCTGAAAGAACACACTTAGGAACTTAGGACTTCCCTGGAGGGACAGTGGCTAAGAATCTGCCTGCCAATGCAGGGTCTCAGAAGATTCCACATGCCTAAGAGCAAGTAAGCCCATGTGCCACAACTATTTGAGCCTGTCCCCAGGTGGTGCTAGTGGTAAAGAATCTGCCTGCCAATGCAACAGACACAGGAAAGTCAGGTTCGGTTCCTGGGTTGGGAAGATCCCCTGGAGGAGGAAATGGTGACCTACTCCAGTATTCTTGCTTGGGAAATCCCATGGACAGAGGAGTCTGGCAGGCTACAGTCCATCGGGTCACAAAGACTTGGACACAACTGAAGTGACATTTGAAAAAACCTTCTACCCATGGCTTTGTTTAAAGCATGTCAAGAAAGAATGTCACATACTGTTCAGGTCAGAGGATGAAAGACAGGCATTGAGAAACCACATTAAGAACTGGTTAGTTAGGCCAAGAAAATTTAATTTTCTTTTTCTCTATGAGGAGCTGTCAGTGTTAATATGGGCTGCAGCATGTAATTTTTGAATTGGGGTCATCACAATGCATTGTATTTATATGATCTACTTGAAAAGAATCTGTAATGGAAGTAATCCCTATCTCCAAAAAATGCAAGGCCTTGGGTCTGCATTAAACGGTATTGATCCATGTTCATCTCAAAAAAAAAAAAAAGCTCAGAATGTTTGCTTTCTTTACCTTAAGTTCAATCAGCATTCTTTCATATCATTCTTGACCTAAACAGATTAAAGTCAATCAATAATGATGTAGTGATGAAAATAAATGTAATGCATATGAAAGAAAAGCAGAAATGGTTGGTTAGAAAAATAATATAACTGCTGGTGTGTAGGTTTAGTTTTTGTTTTTAACCACTCCATGCCACACATGAAATTCCCTATAACTGCTGCTTTGGATATTGCTTTCTAAGACTGCAGATTTGTTCACTCCAAGATCCAGGGGGAAAAAAATCACTAAAAATCTTAGAAGGGTCATTTTCTTCATTAGATAATGGGTTACTGCCATCACTGTTGCCCAAAGCAACAGCCCTGTACAAACCCAGATCTGGTCTTTAAAGTAGGGTCTTCTGCTATTAGGCTGCCCTTTGCATTTCTTTAGTACAGAGTTAGGTGCCCACTGGTTAAGTTCACAGATAGTGGACTGCGGATTGGAGCACAGTCTGGCTTGAACTGGTGCTGCCCCCAGGATGAACTTGGCATTGAGCAGCCTTCCCAAGATGAACCAGATGCTTTGGAAAAACAGAGAGAGGGAGAACAGTCCTTTTGCTGTTGACCAGGGGAGGAAGGACTTCAGGAAAATTCTCAGAAAACCTGAATATGCTAGAAGACGCAGTCTGAAGCTGACCCATTAAGATTTGGCAAAGGGATCTAGACGTGTGTGTGTGTGTGTGTGTGTGTGTGTGTGGTGACAGAGAGGGTGGTTGATTTGAAGCTGAGTTGGCAGCAGTGCTGATGGGCATATAAAACATTATTTCCATTTGATTCAGTTCAGTAAATATTTATTCTTAGTCTACTGGATGCTATGTTGAGCTGCCAAAAATATAAAAGACCCTAAAGAGATAATAGTTGTCAGGGCAATATGATATACACGTTCACAATTACAGCGCAAAGAAGATCACAGAATGACATAAAGGAGTTACAACAAAGCTTGACAAAATTGAGATTAAAAACCAGCAAACACTTCCCACATGACAAGGCCTTGAGTGTAGACATATTCAGGCCATGATTTAAATAGGAGAAATCGAAGAGAATGACTCAAGGAAAGAGGAGGAAAAGTAGCAAAGGCAGAAATACAGGCATGGTTTTTCTGGAGTGTCTCTTTCAGGGAAGGCAGCCTTGGCAATTAATTAATCAGTGACACTGAAGTGGCGTTCCACAGGGTTTTGCAAATGTCCCTCATTCAACGTCCTACGTTGAGACGATTGGATGGAATAATTCAGTAAGCTGTTGTTGAAAGTCACTGAGGCTTTTGGAATTGAGAAGTTATTCTTTGAAGAAAAATATGTCAAGAGTGTTAGAATGATTTGAAGAGGGAGACTTGTGGGCCAGAGACACCACATGGACAGGTCTAACGATCAACTTGACAGGTTGGCACCACGGGCCGGAGTTAGAGCAGTAATGATGGAACCACAATGGTGATGTTTACTGGACACACGCAGAATGTATGGAATGTGCTGATTAGGTCTGAGGCGCTGGAAGAGGAGATGTCAGCTGACTTGGAGGATGGCGGTGCCTGAGGTTCTGGAGAAGGGGGCTATGGGAAGTAGGCCAATGAAATGGGGAGGTGTGAGCAAGGGCCAGTGGGAGCCTCGGGAATAGATACCCAAAGGCCTGGGAGGAATGCAGAGAGGGCCTGGGGAACACAATGGAGACTTATGATTCATCAGGACAGAATGGGGTTGAGCTTGGAGGCCAATGAGGTCACCAAGGGAGGCGGAATAGCAAGAGCCGAAAAGCAAACCTGGTAAAGACTCTCGGGGGATGTTTCCTGAGACCTAAACTCTCCCCAGTTCTACATTTCACTGAGGCCAGTGGCTCTAAATCAACTACTCTCCAAGTCGCAGTTCAGCAGCCAGTGACCATGAATATGAACAGAGCAGAATCCACTTAAATACATTTCCAAAGAGGGGTTATAAAAGCAATGCCTTTTAACACACATGGCAACTTTTTCCTAAGGTGGAAGCCACCGCTCAAAGTTCTGGGTGACAAAGTATTGTCCAAAGACTGCTGGCTTCAGACAATCATTCCTTCATGGCACTTTTATCTCTGCCTGCCTTTTCGGAGTAAGAACAACTTTTCGAAAAGAACGACTCTATACGATGCCTTGAGGATCGGAGGCAGAACCCTAAATTAGAAGTAGGATGATCTAAATTTGGGCCCTGACCTTGCAAATTCCTAGCCAATAAATAAACTCAACAAACATTTAGAGAAGGTACTCATACTGCAGATAGGCTGGGTTTCAAAGTCAACAGGTACGGGGAAGACAGCGTGTAGGCAGAATTCCTCTGGAGGAAGGCCCTGGGAAGGAGCCCCGTTAAGACGAAACAGTCTGTCCATAATTCCAACACGGCACATTCTCCCTTGAATCTGGGTCCAGAGAGTGACTTATGAGCACCGAATGGAGAGCTTGGCTTTAGCTGAGGAGCCGAGTCATGAGATCACACTGTCTCTTTAAGGTTGGTGAGCCCCGAAAACCAAGACCTCCTCATGGGAATAAGCAGAATGCACCTGTGGACACCAGACGTGTGTGGAATGGTGGGCAGGGGAGGGATGACCATTTAAACTTACATACACTGTGTGTGTGCCCGTACATGTGTGTGAGACAGAGAGAGAGAGAGAGAATCTAGTTGAGTTTGCACAAATGACTCCGAGGAGCCAGGACTCCATTGCTCATTCGCCAGACGTTGTGCAGGGAATAAGGAAAAAGAAATTAGCAGGTGCCGGTGCTACCCTTGTAGGTCAGTCTCCCAGGGCCCCTCTCAGAACACGGACACAGCACGGCAAGACCGACAGGAGTACATGGGATACGGCGGGGATGGAGTCCATCGGAGTGAGCATCAGGAAAGGCTCTTTAGAGAATGTGACTCTGAGCTGAATCTTTGAAGAAAAGCACACGCCAATCAGAGGAGGGAGAGGGAGGCAGAGCCTTCTAGAGCCTCTGGGCGGGGGGACCGGCAAGACTCGAGGCAAGGAGGCTGAGCAGTTTGAAGGTCATGGAGGCCACATGGCAATGAGCCCCCTTTCAGCAGAGGGGCCAGGATGTCACGCTTAGGTAACGGGGATCCACAGCTAGCGTCTAAGGAGAGAGACGTGGTCACAGGACGACAGTGCTTTTATCAAGTTCATTCCGTCACTGGAGGATGGATTAAAGAAGGCTGAGAACGGCATCAGGGGAAGTTGTTAGAAAAGGAAGTTAGACTATCGTCGGAGAGAGATGAGCAGAGAGGGGGTGATGGCACAGGACTCGGAAAGGAGGCCAACAGCCAGACCCCACTCACGGACCATTCACCGGGTCCCTGGCAGGAGCCAGGCCCCTGCCTCTGCTGCTAATAACCCTATGAATGGGCGCTGCCGGGTCAACTTTCCCCCGTGACCCCCACACTAGGGCCTTGCCCACGTCACGCCAGGTCCAGCTCTCACCCTCGATCCCTCGGGCCCCCACGCTGGCTGCTTTTCTGGCTCCTGGACACACGGAACCCTTGCTCACCTGGGGGTCTTGGCAACCCCTCATCCCCCTGCCGGGAACCCCCTACTCCTTCCCATGGCTCTCCTCACTTTGCAGCTGCAGATCATGTCTGCTTTCACCAAGAGGTTGGTCCCTTCCTGGGTTTCCTTCATCACACTTAGAGAGTGTCTAATTATCTTATCAATCTGCTTTTTATTGTCTGTCTCCTACTTCTAGAATATTCCATAAGAGGAGGGGCCTGATCTGTTACTCACTATTATATACTTGAAAGTGAAGGCGATAGTCCGACTATCAGTCGTGTCCAACTCTTTTGTGACCCCATGGCCTGTAGCCTGCCAAGTTCCTCTGTCCATGGGATTCTCCAGGCAAGAACACTGGAGTGGGTAGTCATTCCCTTCTTCTGGGAATCTTCCTGACCCAGGGATAGAACCCAGGTTTTCTGCATTGCAGAGAGATTCTTTACCATCTGAGCCACGAGGGAAGCCCAGAATATGCTTATTCACTATTCTATCTCAGACTCAGCACAGTGTCCAAGTGCTCAGTAGGGTGGGGGGAGGGATAATTATGAGTTTGGAATTAACATAGACACGCTGCCCTCCAGTCTTCGCCCAATCTTGTCCACCAGGCTCCTCTGTCCATGGAATTCTCCAGGCAAGAATACTGGAGAGGGTTGTTGCCATTCCCTTTTCCAGGGATCTTCCCAACCCAGGGATTGAACCTGGGCCTCCTGCATTGCAGGCAAATCCCTTACCATCTGAGCCACCAAGGAAGCCCAGAGGCACACTACTACATATAAAATAGATAACTGGGGCTCCCCTGGTGGTCCAGGGCTAAGACTGTGTGCGCCCATGCAGGGTCCCTGGGTTTGATCTCTGGTCAGGAAGCTAGATTCTGCGTGCCACAACTAAAGATCCCACGTGCCAGAACTAAGGCCTGGGGCAGCCAAATAAACATCTAAAAAGACAGATAATCAACAAGGATCTGCTGTGTAGCACAGGAAACTGTACTCAAAATTTTGTAATAACTTGTAAGGGAAAATAATCTGAAAAGGGATATGTATGTATGTATGCATAAGTGAATCACTTTGCTACATACCTGAAACTAATACAACATTGTAAACCAACTATATTTCAATAAAATAAATTTACTGAATGAATATCTATATTACAGGTGAAGAATATGATAATAATAACAGTAACAACAATAAAAACAATGAACACTCTAAATATGTGCTGGGCACTGGCCAAACTCATTGAAGCCTCACAGATCTGATGTAAACATCATTATTGCCTCCATTTTACAGATGGGGGAACAGAGGCTCCCACATTTAGGTAGCTTGTCCAGTTACATGCCTTGTAAATGGCAGAGCAGCTGGTCGGTTCCTGGGTCCAGCTTTCAACATCTGTGCTACACGGCTACTCTGATGCTGCTGCTGGGACTGTCAGGAATAAAAACCTTTCTTTTCTCCCAAGAGGGCCAGCTGTGAGAAGCAAACACTTGGGGCTACTTCTGAGTCTCTCTGACACCATGTGGGGAGGGAGAAACTGAAAACCGTCTACTCAGAGATACAGTGACTATCTCAGACCACACTGGGACTTCCCTGGCTTTAGCATGGAAGGCCCATGCCCAAGATGCTCCCTCAGACATGTGCACACAGGGACAACTGGTCACCTTACAGAGAGAGGACTCTGGTGTATTAGAATCCCAAATACACTGTTCCGAGCCTTGGTCTAGCTTTACTTGGAGGCCCTCCTTGGACACCTCAGTTCTGTTGACACGATCCGGTAAATCCCGGTGCGTTTGTTTAAGCAACTTCGAGGTGCATTTCTGTCACATGCGCCTCGAAGAGTCATAACACACACCCAAAGAAAGTCCATGTATAAATAAAACTCAAAGTTAAAAAAGCAAAATAAATCAAAGTAAGAAACATGTTATTTTTAGTACTGAAAGATGAGGAAATGTGGTCATTTCTGAGGTTGAGGTAATCTATTTGACGAAGGGGCTCAAAAGAAACAAAAGTATACAAAATGGAAAGAGGAAAAGGCAAATAAAAACATTCTTATGGAAGAAAGGCCTCATGGCATGAGAAAGGTCAGAAGAATGATGAGCAAAAATCCAAAAGAACAGGGGGTGGGGGTAAAACGGAGCCGAAACCAAAGCATGGAGCAGTTTTGCCTTTTCCTTTTCTTTTTTTCTCGAACTATTTTAAGCCCTTTTTTTGGCTGCGGCACGCAGGTTCCTTAGCTGTGGCGTGCAGGATCTTCGTTTCCTGCACCGTAAGGCAGGGTCTTAACCACTGGACCGCTAGGGAAGTCTAGCTTTAGGTTTTCATTAGATCCACTGTAAAGTGGGACCAGAAGACAAGTGAGCTTCTGGTGGAAGGGACTGTGAAAAAACTCGACCAGAAGTGGCTTCTGAAGACACTCAACAACCACACAAGACTTAAAACATCTCAATGGTCTCTGGCACTCTGCCCTGGGGCAGACAAGCCAAAGAAAATGCTATGGGAATAACCAGAAAAACTAGGGAAAACAGGCTTTTCAGGTGACAGACAGCAGTGATAACAATGACTGGAGAAGTTCGAAAACATTAGCAGGAACCAGAATTCATACCGGGGGCACAGGATAGAGCCTCAGGCTCACCCTAAACCCCACGCTCTATAGCATGAGTCAGAGAAATTCGTGCTCCTGGAGGGTTCCTTTGAGAATGTGGCCAGAAGGTAGAAATCGAGATAATCCATCTGTACACCGCCACACAGGGTGGAATGAGAGCCGCTCTTCCTGGCCTCCCCCAAAGAAGGACTCTCTCTGGCCTGGCCAGCGCCATTTCTCATTCTAACAGAGTTGGAGAAAACCTAAGTGTTGGAAACCAAGAGAGAATTCATTGTCTCAATAGAAAGACAATATAGAAAAAAAAAAAAAAAGCAGTGTGAGGATATGCGACTCAGTCCTACCTCAATGAATATACTTTCACGGAGTCACTCATTTTAAACTGTTCTCCTTTAGTTTTCTGATATCATTCACAAACAGGATCCTAGTGGTGTTCATGGTCCCAGTCCTTTTGTGGGTGTTTCAGGGAGCACGATATGTCTGTGCAGGGTCTCTCTAACACAAACACTTTAGGATATTTAGCAGGACTTCCCCGGTGGTCCAGTGGCTAAGACGCCTCTGCACTTTCAATGCAGGGGGCCCAGGTTCGATCTCTGGTCAGGGAACTAGATCCAACTTGCCACCACTAAGAGTTCGCAAGCCACAGCTAAAGATCCCTCTAAGACCTGGCACAGCCAAGGAGGTAAATAAATAACTACGTAAAAAAAGATCTTTTAGGATATGTGAGACAGAGAGAGAAGGAAACTTTGAGGGAGGCAAGGAAAAGCACTATCTGAACTTGGAGAAAGATGTTTATGCTGTGTTTATCAAAGGACTTTTCCCCTTAAAACATGACACGGAGAAGGGAAGAGCTGATATGGGCAAAGGGTGCCTGTTAATAAAGAACCAGGTTCACGCACCTGATCCTAAGTCACAGGGAACGCTCAAGTGGAAAACCACTGGAGAGACTGGAGCACTGGCATCGCCTTTGAAGAAGGGGCGGTCCAGCACCGGGGCCAGAGCACTTGACGGCTTATTTTCTTTGTCACCTGTGATTCGGGAAGGGCCCACCTTTGGGCAGGATATCCTCCTGCCAGCTCCCTGAACCAGGATGCCACCCGCAATGTAAGAGAGGAAGGTGGCAAGCGCCTGGGAAGTGGCATATTCTGAAAGGCATCCCTTGAAGAATCAGATCACTGAGGGTCCTCAGCGCGAAGCCCTCGCCTCCAGTTTCCCACAGGGGTGATGACAGGCACTTGCCAAGGCCAAGGGGCAACAAGACTGAGGGAGTCTAGACTCACCAGTATCTCGGCCTTTCTACAAGTCCTCAATAGCTGCGTGCTATGTGTTTATGTGGTTCTGAGTATGTGCCCTCTGCAAAAAAAAAAAAAAAAAAAAAGGCATATGTAGGAACAAAAAAAACGGGTCTTGCTTATTGGGTCTTTTATTTTGTAGCTGGGGAGATAGGAGGTTCCAAGAGACGACTTATGTGGAAAATTCCTTGGACAGAAGAGCCTGGCAGGCTCCTGTCCACGGAGTCACAAGAGTTAGACACGGTTTAGTGAGTAAACCACCACCACTACCATACACTCACCAAGAGAGGGCAGAAGGCAGGGAGCTACCCCACGAACCTATGGCAAAAATGGTCTTGTCTCCTGAGCCTATCCAGGTATATCATTTCCAGGTATATCATTCTCAGCCTCCTGCCTTTATTTCACCAGGGCTGGAAAGGAGAAGGGGACTAAGGTGGAAAAAGGGGGCGGGAGGAGGGCGGTGAAAGATTATTTTTTCCTTGATTTTCTTAAGTTGATTTGACATTGCTAAGTCTAACCATCCCTCTGCTAAGCAAACACAGACATTTAACACTAACCCAAACCCATGCTTTTCCTTTTTTTAAGAAACGACAAAAAAAAAAAAAAAGAAAAGAAACGACAATTCAGGCTTTTGTGAAGTGACAACTGCCTTCATCTCAGTATGATATCTCTGGAACCACGTGGCTAGTATCAAACCATTATAAATCTCAAGAGGATAGTGAAAACACAAAGGGAATAAACATTTAAACATGAAAACCAGCCTCTAAGTACCTAACGTTCCCCACCCAAGATGGAAACAACACGTTAAAAGTGAAAAGGCGGAGGCCCTAGGCAGAGGGAGGTCAGGACAGAGAGTGTGCATTGATGGGAGCAAGCCCTGTTCCCCAGCCAGTCACCCAGGGACTCAGAGGCCAAACACGGCATTTTCCAGAGAATGCTGGCATGTTTATCGCCCAGCAGGCCCTGCCCTGCAGTCTAAGAGCACCTACCAGTGTTTCCAACTTGGCAGCCCCCCAAAAACCAGAACAATGATTGTTTTTCTCTAGCTATAATAATGCTGTCGAGTTCATCAGAGATCCATTTTGTATTTTTCAGTGAGTCCAAAGCATGCTGTTTCCTTCAGAAGAAATCCAATCATGTTTTATATAGTTTTAAAAATCATTGATCTGGTCCATTAGCACAGGTAGAACTGTTTAGATGAGAAAGGAAAGAGCATCTCCTGGAATCTCATTATTTATCTGAGGTTAAAAATAAATATATTTTTAAAATGTGATGCCTATGACGTGGTACATGCATGAGTCCAAATATTTCTCTGCCCACTGGGTCTTAGGGAAACAGCTGTGGTGCCACAGTAAAGTCTCATGCTTTGCCTCATTCATTCATTCATCTTTTTATTGAGCATTTTACTATGTGTTCTTTGCACGGAGGATACAGCAGGTAAAATAGAAAATGACCCACCTCACAGAGCTAATGCAGACAAGGCCAAAAACAAATCCATGTAAATAAGTAGATTTAATAATCCCAGAAGATGATGAAAATCTCTGAAGGAAAAGAGTGGGATGGTCAGTTTAGCTTCTCAGAGTTGATGACATCTGGCTGATGAGGGGGAAACCAGGAATGGGCAGGGGAATGGCCAAGCCAATGGCCCTGGGGTTACAGCAAGTCTGACAAATCTGGGGAAAAGAAAGAACACCAGAGGGGATGGGGCGCAATTCATCCTGACTGCGACCAAGATTTAATAAGATGATAAATGCAAGAGAACACGACGAACTGCAGATCAATACCACTAAGAGGTATTGGTTTGGCTTGGTTAGACTACTGAATTGTCACCTAAAGAACATCATTCTTTCAGGGTTTAGAAAGAATTCAAGTGAAAGCTACATACTTCAGCTTTTATCTCCTAATCAGAAAGGAGCAGGAGCTCGAAAAGCCCTTTCAAGTCCAGAATGTTGCCTTCACGTGAAACAGGGAATCCCACATACCTGGAATCCTATTGAGCGTCACCCAGTAATGTTCATCCGGACTGAAGGTGTCTTTGGACCACTGGAGCAGGTCAAGGGCCCGTGGGTCGTGGAGGACAAAGTTGGTAAACTCTCTGGACAGGGCCACATAGGCAGAGCCAAAGTAGATGGTTAGGTTGTGGGGAGGAGGCGGCTTCAAGGCTGTGGTCCTCACCACATAGGAGAGCCCCTTGCCTAGGTGCTCTCGGTGGACATACTTAGTCCGCCCAATTGCGTGAGCTGGGGGCAGCACCCCGGGGGTGATGTTTTTCCCTTTAAATCCCTTCAGATACTGAACGATTTCCCTGTTGGTTTTCAGGGGGAAATCTTGCCCACAGGTGTTGAGGGCGTATTTCCATGGAACCTCCGAGGCTGCAAGATCTTTGATGCAGTTCAGGTCAGCCTGGAGCCTGGAAATCCCACCGTAGACCACGGGCTCCATCTTGGAAGCCAGAAAAGCATTTGGGAAGCAGCTCAGTAATTGCTCCACTGAGTCTTTAAACTCAACTGTCGCTTTCTCATCCACATGTACACAGTAGACGTTCTGAGGCATGTAAACAGCCCTGAAGAGCCTTGCAAAGGTGTCGAAGTTGTGATGGATGGCCATGATATATGCCAAAGGAAACTCGGCTTCTTCCTTGGATAAGGGCTCCGTGATATAGTGGCTTTGGGTCACGGACGCCTTGCAGGAAGACTTCCCATACATCATCAGTTTGTTTCTCCAGAATAATGGTGTTTTGTCTTTGATAAGGGATGTGCAAACTTGAGTCAGCATCCAAGTGTCTGAGTTATTTAGCTTCTGGAAGCCTTGCTCTCCCCCAAAGTTGAACAGGCAAAACACGATGAAAACGATGACACAAGAGACAGAAACGATGAAGAGGGAACGCATCGGCGCAGGCATGCCTCCAAGAGGAGTTCAGAGTTCAAAGACCGTCAAAATCGGTTAAGTCCTCTCCCAAACTTACTTCTTCCCTCTGGGTTCTTAGCTTGGTGCATACTCCGGGCATTCCTACCCTGAAGGGGAGGCTGGTGAATTTCCCGGGTTTCCACGCGGGAGTCCAGCCGCTGGCGCTCTCCCCAGGCTGATAGTAGCGACTGATCCCGCCCCGGCCTCTGCCTCCCAAGTCGCCTTTGTCTACACCCCGCAGCAGGTTGCCTTAAGCCCAGCCTCTTCCCCTCCCAGCGGCTTCCCAGCTCGCCGCAGCTGCCGGTTTCACTACAACTCCGGTCATTCCTTTCCCCCCGCCGCCTGAAGCTTTAGTTTCTCAAATATCTTTTTCCTTCCATTTCGCAAGGTTTTTCTCTCTCCGACCCCCTCCCCCTTGCTGTGGTCATTCGGGGAATGAGTACAGTAAGAGTGAAAAGTCGAAATGATGCCCTTCGCGTGCCATTTCCTGCTAGTCACTCCACAGGCTGCGACACTCACCCCCGCTTGTTTCCCGTGACCGGGAGGGTCCCTCGACCCTCCCAGCACAATCGTGGGTGTACCCGGTAGCCTCCATCCTCAAATATGCCGCGTCCGGGTGGGGTGGGTGGGAAAGCAGCGACAAGGTCCCAAAGAAAGCCTCATCCAACTGGCTCGACGGTACCGCGGGGGCCCCGCCCTTCTCTTTTCCAAATCGGGCGCTGAAAGGAGTCCCTGTCCTAGGGGATCTCAAAGTGCAGGCTTCCGTGTCCTGTGACTCGGATCAGCGCAGTCCCTCTCTCCCTGTGCTGCTTGTCCGAGGGCTGAGACAGCGCAGGACCCCCTGGGGTCCTCCCCGGGACACGGCCTCTCCCTGGCCCCTATTTCTTGTTTGTAGGAAATAAGCTTTCTTCGGGATTGCCTGGTGGCTCAGACGGTAAAGCGTCTATCTACAAGCGGGAGACCCGGGTTCGATCCCTGGGTTGGGAAGATCCCCTGGAGAAGGAAATGGCAACCCACTCCAGTATTCTTTTCTGGAGAATCCTATGGACTGAGGAGCCTGGTAGGCTACAGTCCATGGCAGTCCATGGGGTCGCAAAGAGTCGGACAGGACTGAGCGACTTCACTTTCACTTTCAGCCTCCTTGACCTTCCCTGCCCTCCAAAGGGCAGATTCAAACAGTTGCTAATCGCGGGGGGAGGGAGGGGGCAGCGTGCAGACAAAAGGGGAGAAGAGCCAAGAAACAGAAGTACAGCCTTGGGGCAGGGTCCTGGTTCCACCTCAGGGCAAACAGGGAACAGTGTATTTTATCTGCAGAATCTAGGGCCCCTCCCAGGTAGAGGATGGTAACTTCAGATTGAGCAGAGTCCTGCCATCTCAGTTCAGTTCAGTCGCTCTTCGTGACCCCATGGACTGCAGCACGCCAGGCCTCCCTGTCCGTCACCACTTCCCAGAGCTTGCTCAAACTCATTTCCATTAAGTCGGTGATGCCATTCAGCCATCTCATCCTCTGTCATCCCCTTCTCCTCCCACCTTCAATCTTTCCCAGCATCAGGGTCTTTTCCAATGAGTCAGTTCTTCCTTCTCATCAGATGGCCAAAGGATTTGGAGCTTCAGCTTCAGCGTCAGTCCTTCCAATGAATATCCAGGACTGATCTCCTTTAGGATGGACCGGTTGGATCTCCTTGCAGTCCTAGGGACTCTCAAGAGTCTTCTCCAACACCACAGTTCAAAAGCATCAATTCTTCAGCGCTCAGCTTTCCAGTCAGTAAGAACAGTCACACGCCCTGCAGCCCTCATCCCAAAATTTTTCTTAAAAACTATCCCCCAAACGGTTGGGGAGTTCAGGGTTTTAGAGCATACGCCACCCATCCTGTTTGCCTTGTACCTTTATAATGAAAAGTGAAAGTGAAAGTCGCTCAGTTGTGCCTGACACTTTGCAACCCCTCCGACTGTAGTGCACCAGCCTCCTCCATCTGTAGAATTTTCCAGGCAAGAATACTGGCGTGAGTGGCCATTTCTTTTTTCATGCAGATCAACATATGTTCTTTATGATGACTTCCCATGCAACTACAGCCTGCCTTCCCATTTCCCGTCACCTTTGATCTGAAAGTAACTCTCTGAGCCTTCACTCTGTAGCAGTAATGCACTATGGCCACCCCACCCGATGAAGAAAAAAATGTTTTTTAATGCCCCTTCCCTGCTCCCTTTTGAAAAGTCTCTACTTTGCTATCAATAAAGTTAATAGAGCAATATGCTGATTTTTTTGCTTTCAGCAGAGGCAGGAAAAGCAAGGTTAATCCCCACGACTCAAGGCACTCTGTACTCCAACTGAATGACTCATCACTTCCTGAGCCATGCTAGGTTTTCCTTCTACCTTTTATTGCTCACATTTTTCATTCTTCCAGCTCATACATTATTTTTCTCCCTCCCTTACTAAATTCTCCTCATCCTCTAAGATCTATCACAAATAAACTCTGCATGGAACCCACCTTTGGATTTTTATGCTAAGTGGAAAAAGTAGATGGAGCCTTTAGCTGGACAGAACAGATTAATCTAATTCTTAGTGTCTCCATAGTTCAAGATAATGGAAAATTGAATCCCAGGCTGCTTCCCTCCTCCCTCCAAATAATACCTTTAAATATCAGGCCATAATCTATTCTGTTTCAAAACAACAGAGAGTAATTTCAATACCTAGTTTGGCAAAGCCTTTTTGTCTTAAAAGAATATTAAAATATTTTAAATATTTGCAGTTTGACAAAGTGTTCAGACACAAGACTTAATGAGGCCACAAGAGTCTGTTTACATTATTATTTCCAACTGGCCGGCAAGAAAGGGATTCAGATTTCTACAGGCTCAGAGGGTAGACGTTAATAACATTACTCTATTGAGAAATACAGACATTAGCCAATTAGGAACTTTCAGCATACTTCTTTGGTATTCAATCTGTTACTTAAAGCAGCATTGTCTGAGTTTTGAAAATATAGCTGTCTTTCCTGTCTGCCCTTGGGTATTGAAAAATCCCTACAGGAGAAGTTTAAAAAAAAAAAACCAAAACACTTGTAACAGCGAAAGACCACTGTTTCCTTTCCTTCCTGTGAGGCCATAAGACCTGCTTTTCCAGCACAGACACCAGGCGTTTTGGGGTTTTTTTTGTTTCTTTGCTGCTGAGACTGAACAGCTCAGCCTTGCCTCCCTGCCCGTGACTGCAGGCAAGGGCAGGAGAGAGACGCGTGCAGGCCCAGCAACCCCACCTTTGGCTCGCTCTGGCAGCAACTGTTCCCGAACTAGAAAATTAATCAGGCTAGACATGTTTACCCTCCCCAGGGCCACCTGAAAAGCTTGTTCTTTCCTCCATTTGGAAGCTTTTATTGTTTTCTGCATCATTTGAGTTTCTCCGGGAGCCCTCCTACACTGACAATGGGAATGTAGCTTGGTGCGCCTCTCTAGAGAACAGCATTCAGGTCCCTTAAGGAGCTAAAAGCAGAATTGCCATAGCATCTTGCAATTCCACTCTTGGGCAGATACCCAGAAAAGACAGCACCTCTGATTTGAAAAGGTGCGTGCATCCCAATGTCCACTGCAGCACTGTTTACAATAGAAGCAACGCAAATGTCCATTGACAGAGGAATGGATAAAGAAGATGTGGTGTGTGTATATACATACAGTAGAATATTTCTGAGCCATATGAAAGAATGAAATAATGCCACTTGCAGCAACATAGATGGGCCTAGAGATGATCATGGGGGTTTCCCAGGTGGCACAGTGGTAAAGAATCACCCTTGCAGGAGATACAAGAAATGGAGGTTTGATCCCTAGGCTGGGAAGACCCCCTAGAGTAGGAAATGGCAACCCGCTTCAGTATTCTTGCTTGGAAAATATCCATGGACAAAGAAGCCTAGCAGTCCACAGTTCACGGGGTTGCAAAGAGTTGGACACAACTGAACAACTGAGCGTGCACACACACACACACACCGCCCCCCCCCCCCCAGATGATCAAACTAAATGAAGTATGTCGGAGAGAGAAAGATGAAAATCATCTTTCTACAAGTGATATCACTTATACGTGAAATAAAAAAAAGAATACAAATGAACTTATTTACAAAACAAAAATATACAGACAAAGAAAACTTATGGCTATCAAAGGAGAAAAGGGGGGGGGGGATAGATTAGGAGTTTGGGATTAACATATACACACGAAAATGTAGATAACCAACAAGGACCTACTGTACAACACAACGGCACAGGGGATTATGTTCAATATCTTGTAATAACCTATAATGCAAAAGAATCGGAAAAAGAATAGATAAATACGTGTTTAGGGATAACTGAATCACTTTGCTATACACATGAAACATTGTAAGTTGACTATGTGTATGTGTTAGTCACTCAGTTGTGTCCAACTCTTTCCAACTCCATGGACTGTAGCCCACTAGGCTCCCCTGTCCATGGATTCTCCAGGCAAGAATACTGGAGTGGGTTGTCATTTACTTCTCCAGGGGATCGTCCCGAACCAGAGATCGAACCCACATCTCCTGTGTCTCCTGCATTGCAGGCAAATTCTTAACCATCTGAGCCACCAGGGAAACCTTCAGTCAACTATAGCTCAATTTTAAAAAAAAGAAGAATTTTTCCAATTTTGAAGCTGGCTGGAGCATAGCTCCAAAATGAAGAGGGCATCCTTTTTTGTGAAATGATGGAAGACTCCCAGTCTCAGTGAAATAAAGAAATAATCAAAGTGGGGGAGGAGAACCTCAGCACCCCTAGGCTTTCTGTGCAAGAAGGCAAGGTAGCACTTGCCTGAGGCTGGGAGACCTGCAGAAGGTGCGTGGAGGGAGCAGCGCCTGGAGTTTGCTGCCTGCCAGGCTGAGTCATAAAAGGTCGTAAAAGACCTCGCATGTTATTGTTCTGGAAAACCTGGATGTCACCTTTTTGCCCAACGAGCACCACCTAAGACGTTGGGTTGAGAAGCTCCCAGGCAACATGTGCCAACTGGAGGAAGAACAAGAGCAAAACAAATCATGGTGGAAAGTGTGAGCCAGCCCACAAATGCATAAGGCGCTTGTCGGTAATAATAATAATAGTATTATAGTGTGGCTGTTGTTCAGCCCCTAATTCATGTTGGACTCTTTCTGACCCCCATGGACTACAGCATGTCAGGCTTCCCTGTCCTTCGTTATCTCCTGGAGTTTGCTCAAATTCTTGTCCATTGAGTCCATTTGAACCAGTGAAGCTGCTCAGTCATGTCCAACTCTTTGCAACCCTATGGGCTGTAGCTTACCAGGCTCCTCCATCCATGGAATTTTCCAGGCAAGAGTACTGGAGTGGGGTGCCATTGCCTTCTCCAGGGGATCTTCCCAACCCAGGGATAGAACCCGGGTCTCCTGCGTTACAGGCAGACACTTTACCCTCTGAGCCACCAGGAAGCCCATTGAGTCTGTTTACACATAACTAAAGTAAAGCGTCTTAAGCTGCAAAGCAAGGGTGATAGCAATGCCTCAGTTAACTACATTTTCTAGAAGTAGAAGGAAATGCAGGAGGCTCTGACAGTTGAGGCTTTAGTCCTGCAGATATTCACAGGACATCAGATGCCGAAATTGTTTGAGATTTTCTTAAATAAGAAATAAAGATAAGGGAGAGATTTAAAGTCCCAAGGTCAGTAAGGAATTAATAGACAGTAAATGAGTCGAGTCTACTTCTATTATTATACCTTACTTAGGTGATTTATTTATATGTGTTGAATGTGTTGAATGAATGAACAGGTGAATGAATGAATGGAGTCCACATTTCCCATAGTTCTAAGTGCTCATGGGTAAATGTTCTTCTAACTAGAATTGGGAACAGAACAACAGGTATCTTTTTTTCCGACAAGCAAAAGCTCTGACCACGTTAACTGACCAGATAGATTAAATAACATTTTTACATAACATTAAAAAAACACAACTTTTAATCACTTTTTGGCAGGGGGAGGGGGGAAACCATATGAGATGTACTTTCTCTTGTGTTTCAAGGAAGGGTTACCCATTAACCCTACAATTACTAACAGGGAATGGGGGAAAAATAAGGAAACCCGGTACTGGTGAATTTTCTACCTTTAACTGATTATGTGAGATTAGGCTCCCACTGGCTTCTTTTTAAAAAATTATGTTCTTGGAACTTCCCTGATGACCTAGAGCCTAAAACTCTGTTCTCTCAATGCAGGGTCAACCCCTTATCAGGTGACTGGATCCCTCACGCTGAAGCTAAGACCTGGCATAGCCAAATAAATATTTAAAAAAATAATAATAACTTAAAAATAAATAAAAAGGATGTTCTCTATGATTCCTTCCAGATTTTTAAAACTAGTTTTATTTATTTTTCATTTTTATTCTTTTAATTTTTGGCTGTGCTACATGGCATGTGGGATCTTAGTTTCGCAACCAAGATTCGAACACCAGTCCTTGCATTGGAAGTGTGGGCTCTTAACCACTAGACCACCAGGGAAGTCTCCCTTTCCAGCTTTTAAAATGAAGTACAATTTAGCATGATGTAAGGTGAATCGCTAAGCAACAGTGATGGAATCCAGGAAGTATGAGGTATGGCCCCTGACCTGTAGGAAAGTGTATCTTTATTAGGATTTAAAATACATACAGCTGGAAAGACAACTGACAAAACAGGAAAGACTATGGATCAGTTCCAAACAAGAAGATGTCCAATAAATGTGACAGGAACTGGGAAGAGAAACACACAATTCCCTTGGAGCTGGGATGTTTTGCAAGAGCTTCCAATGGTGAGATTCAGACAGAGCAAGGAGAAGGCATTCCAGTTGGGGAAATTACAAGAGTTAGCAAGAACACCAAAATGAGAAAGTCTCATGTGCAGAAATTTCCCAGGGAGAGTTGTAAATGTAGAATTTCTTTGGCAGGGCAGCAGATAAAAACCTTTAAGTCAGTGAACTGCGACCTCAAAGAACCGGTCGTGTTTAAAGAGTGAGTGCAGGAGGGCAAGGACTTTCACCTCCTGTTTCTCTCACAAGCCAGCAGCTCCACCAGGGCCTGGCACACCCGTGTGTTCAATGCTTGTCAAACGGGTCCAAAATCATCTGGGCATTTGAAAGCGCAATTTTCAGCTCTAGAAGAAGACATGTTGAAGCTCACATTTGTCCACTGTTTTAATCTATATGTCAGAACAGCAGAGGCTAGAAGAGTCATTTCTGACTTTTTTTTTCCCCTTCTTTCAGGCCGATTTCTGGCTATTCAGAGATGTTATTTTACTGTACAAATAGTGCTTTTTTCTCTCTTCCCCTGCAGTACATGCCTGTTGAAAGACCTACCTACAAATATACCACATTAGTACTGAATTCTAGTCATATTCCTCATGCATCTTTCCTTGGTTTAATTGCATGGACTAATGCAAACTTCATTATACTTTCATAATTGTTCTGGGACCTGTTTTTCCATTCACAATTAACAGTTATCCTGGAGTTGGGAAAGAAATGGAGGGGACGGAGGCTTGAGCAAAAACACTCAATTCATAATGGTAAATCAGCTCATGGGCACTGAAAGGATTGGGTCTGGTGATATTTGTTGACGTGGCACGGAGGTGCAGTCATATCAGCAGAAAAGGTTGGGGAAGTGAGGTGAGATTCTGTCGTTTCTTGGCCTCACTGGCGGCTGTTCTTCAGGAGGTCATCTGTGTGTGGTTTGCATTGCTATTGAAGGAGGTCAAGTGACTCGGGGCTTCATTCCTTAATTATAAAATACAAGGATTAATTTTCTTCCCTTAGAAATAACAGTATCTCATGAAAGAGCAGAGAAGAGTGACGGTCCATTTCACTTTGGACAGTCAATTAAGCAATTCTGTTCTGAGTGGCCAGATGTTTTATAAACGAAGCCTTTTGTTTGTTTGTCTGTGTATCTATGCAGTTTTTTTTTTTTTAAACCATGCCACAAGGCATGTGGGATCTTAGTTCCCCAACCAGAGATCAAACCTGTGCCCCACACAGTGGAGTCACAAAGTCTTAGCCCCCCAGACCGTCAGGGAAGTCCGTATCTGTGATGATCATGATGCTAAAGAGAAGGACGAAGACATTTTCCAAGCACATCTTTAAAATAACAATTTCTCCCAGAACCGAGAGCTCTCCGAGGGAGCTCACTGGGGAAAATCCACCTTCTCTGGGGACCCAATCATTTTACTTTCTATACTGTTCTTCTAATTAGCAGTAGCAGAGTTTGTTGTCTAGTTCCCAGAACCCGAAGCATGATTTCAAACTCTTGCCTCAAAGCGGGGAGGAAGATTAACACGCAGAACTTTCAAGGCTTCGGTGGCAGGTCCAGAAGGCAGTCCTACGAAACCCTATCATGGTGGTGGGAGTTGAACTGATCTGCATCTCATTTTGATGGCACAAAGGTATCAAGGAGACACTTCCTGGATGCTATAGGAGCTAAGCAAATATTTGCAAAAGACAGTCCTCACAAATCCCCATAGGCAAATGTCAAAACCTGCAGAGGAAGGAGGCAATCTTCTGATAGCAGAAGTGTATCCACTGGTACCATAAAGAGTCTGAAACTGGGGAGGGGCTTAGAAAATGAAAAAAAAAAAATCCATTGTTCCAAATAAGTCATAGCCAGTCAACGAAATTAAAAGACGCTCCAGCTTGCTCCTTGGAAGGAAAGCTATGACAAACCTAGACAGTGTATTAAAAAGCAGAAACATTACTTTGCCAACAAATATCCATATAGTCAAAGCTGTGGTTTTTCCAGTAGTCATGTATGGATGTCAGAGCTGGACCGTAAAGAAGGCTAAGCACCAAAGAATTGATGTTTTCAAGTTGTGGTGTTGGAGAAGACTATTGAGAGTCCTTTGGATTGCAAGGAGATCAAACCAGTCAATCCTGAAGGAAATCAACCCTAAACATTCATTGGCAGGATTGATGAAAGGCTGAAATTTCAATACTTTGGCTACCTGATGCAAAGAGCCGACTCATTAGAAAAGACCCTGATGCTTGGAAAGATTGAGGACAGGAGGAGAAGAGGGCAACAGGGAATGAGATGGTTGGATGGTATCACTGACTCAGTGGACATGAGTCTGAGCAAACTCCTGGAGACAGTGAAGGACAGGGAAGCCTGGTGTGCTGTAGTCCATGGGGTCACAAAGGGCCAGACATGACTGAGTTACTGAACAACAAGTTAACATTTTAGGACGGGACTTACCATTGAACTTACCTGTGGAAACTAACTGCTTAACCTTGGAAGAAGAACTGACTCATTGCTTTACTAAAACATTTGTTTCCAAAAGCCAAACTAAGTGTGCCTGTGACTTGAGGTTGAGTAGTTTAGGTCAAAAGTTTGCAACCTACTGTTCAACCTCTCATTACATGCAGGGGTTGTTAAAATGTAGGTTGCAGGTCCCTTACTCCAAGAAGTCAGTTAGTTCCAGGTGGAATTTAATCATTTGATTTCTAATAGTTCTTGAGACTAAAGTTTGAGAGCCAAAGGATCAGATGCCAAAATTCTATGATTATTTTTTCCTCAGTGACCCCACTTGATCTATTTTTTTTAAGACTAAGCAATATATCGTAAACAAAACAAAAAAATCACTATTTCAGGATAATAAAAACTGTATATTTTGGAAATACTGAATAAAAATGAATGCTAAGGATTCCTTGGCAGTCCAGAGGTTAGGGTTCTGAGCTATCACTGCCGAGGACCTGAGTTCATTCTTTGATCCGGGAACTCAGATTCCCCCAAGCCTTAAGGAACGGCCAAAAAAAAACCAAAAACACAGAAGAGCAAAAAAATCTCCCAAACCATGACTTCAAATGGTCGATAGCCTGATTCCTTGAATAAAATTATTACTATGGCAAATTCACTATGGTAATTGGTACTTTTAGGAAGAATGGAAGAAAATGGATAGAATGGTGCTAGCTGCTGTTATTTAAATAAGAGAAACCCTAGTCACAGGTCGTCCTGCCCCAAATTCATTCTTGAATTTACCGTATACAGTGCTCACACCCATCCTAATCCCAGTCTTTCACAAAGTATAGACTAGGGTTATTTACCGACAAACAATGATGTTTTGAGTACCCAATGTGCCATAAGCTGAAATGGAGGAGGGTATAGGCGAAAGAGACAAACATTTTTTTAAAAATGAAAAAAAGTCAGAAAATACCATATATTGGTGCAGATGGAGAGCAACCAGAACATCTGTGCGCTCCAGGAGGAAGCGTGAACCGGGATCACTCCAGAACATTGCTGATATCTACTCAGGCTGAGCGCAGACCTCTCTCACGCAGCAATTCCAGCCCCAGGTATCTGTGTATGTGTTTGAAGGACACATGACTCCGCGGTAAAGAATCTGCCTGCCAGTGCAGGAGAGGCAAGAGCCCTGGGTTCCATCCGCAGGTCGGGAAGATGTCCTGGAGAGGGAAATGGCAGCCCACTCCAGTGTTCTTGCTGGGAAATCCCATGGACAGAGGAGCCTGGCGGGCTACAGTCCATGGGGTCGCAAAAGGGTTGGACAAGACTTGGCGACTAAACAACCGTTAAAAGGTCACACAGCTCGACATTCACTGCAGCCACATTCATAATAGACCCAAACGCCCACCAACAGTTGTTACATAGCAGGGTTTCTCCACCACAGCACCACTGGCATTTTGGGCTGAATAGGCCTTGTTTGGGGGGTTGGGGGGGTGCTGTCCAGTGGATATTTAGCAACATCCTTGGTCTCTACCCACCGCATGCCCATATTACCCCTTGTGCCCTCTCCGGGTTTTGACAACCAATAATGTTTCCAGATATGGCTAAATATTCCAGGGGGGCAAAATCACCCTCCCACCCCAACTTCGCATACCTCCTGTTCTCTACACAGCAACGAGAATGAATCATAAAACTGTCTGTAACCACCAAAAAGGGAATCTCACAAACATACCATTGAGCAAGAAAAAAAAAAAAAAGGCAGGCAGGAAAAGTACATGGTGTGCCTTTCCTTTCTATGAAAGACAGAGACGGGTCAAGCGTCTACGCGGTCAGACACCGTGGTCGCGAGCAGAATGCTGGTCACGTTCTGCGTCCTTCCACCGTAGGCGTGGCTGCGTCCACTCCGTGAAACGGCATCGAGCTGAACCCTACTGATATGTGTGCTTTTCTTCGTTATATGGTGTCTCACCAGAAATGAATGAATGAGTGAGAATGAAAGAAGAACAGAGTCAAAGTCCTTCTCCCAGAAACACTCTTTCAGTGACGTCTCCTAGGTGGACAGGGAATCAGGTGTCTTTCTGAAACAGCTCGTATTTATGGTTATGACTTCTGGCCAAACTCTCTGCAAGACCACATTCCATCACTTCTTCCCTAAGCAGACCGAGGATGTTTCCACTCTGGTTCCTGACACCAGCCACCCTCAGTCATGACCCAAAGGTCTCTCCTTCCTACCAGTGAGCAATGTCCAGCAGGAAGGACCCAAGAGGAAATAGAACAGGAGGTCACAACTGAATTCAAACCCCCCCTGTTGCTCACCACACAAATCCGAGTGCCAGCCTTTAAGGCACTTGTAATCTCGATTAGGGGCTTCCAAGGTGGCTCGGTGGTAAAGAATCTACCTGCCAATGCAGGAGACCCGTGTTCGACCCCTGGGTCAGGAAGATCCCCTGGAGAAGAAAACCGCAACCTGCTCCAGTAGTCTTGCCTGGAAAATCCCATGGACAGAGGAGCCTGGTGGGCTACAGTCCATGGAGTTGTAAAACAGTTGGATGCTACTGGGGGACTAAACAACAACAGTCTAGATTAGACAAGGATGGGGGGACACCAGGGCTGACAAGCAGAATGTATGTTACACAGGGTACCTGGGAGTGTGAATGATCCAGCTGGTAGCTGGGCATAGGGGGGCTCTCACTCCCTCGTGCCCAGTGAGGAAACTCCGAGTCTCAACTCAGAAGGTCGCTGGTCTCCCGGCGACCTCCCAGCCCAGGGTCACTGTGCTAGAGGTGGCTGACCCGCAACTTGACTGTGAGCAGCTTTGCTTCAGAGCTCTTGCTGTTGGTCCGTGTCCCGTCCCATACCGTTCAGACAGGCCCAGGGGTGGCTAGGAGTCAGCACCAGGTGTGTCTCACGGAAAACCATGAGAGAGAGAGCTATGCTCACTTTCACTAAGGCACGTGACTTTCTCCAACATTCCTTTTCTTTCTCTGGCATTCAGTCCATCAGTATATGCGGGAAGCACTGGGTCTGGAGCACTATAAATCTTTTCCTTTAAGCTTCCTTATTGCTCAGAAAACAATCTGGGCAAGTCTTTTCCTTTTGGTTGATGTTACCATAGAATTAACTTCTAAATTCCGCCTCTCTAGCTCCCCCTTCAGGTGGTCACATTTCTGTAGGTATTAAACCATTAAATCCAGAAGGAAAGGTATTAAATCCGAGGAGTAATTGGTCCTGGGCCAAATTGGGTTTCCAAGGTCCCACCCTTGAACTAATAATTAACTAGGCACCTAAAGATACTCTCCGGGGACCAAGCCCTTGTGAACCATCTCCAACTCTTCTCTTTTTGCAGAGAACAAGTCACCAATTTTCGTGTAGATTGTCATTTAATACGCACAGTAACTCTATGAAGTAGGCACAAATTATTATCCCCATTTCACAGATGAGTAAGTGAGACTTAGAAATGTCCAACACATACTGAAGCTCACGAAGTTGGGTGGCATTGGAGCGACCTCTGAATTTATATGTTTATGTATTGAGCTGCCTTCCAATACAAATATGTCTATAAGGGCATCAAAATTCATTCCAAGCTCTTCCTAGAGGCCAAGGCCGCCACTGGTGGAGGTGGGACCAGCATGTCTTGGAGCCAGGACTTCAGCTAAGCATCATGGGAAAGACCCTTTACATAGTGGGGGAAGATGAGTGAATGTGCTGAGCTTAACGGGGGCCTGGTTCCTCACTCCTGGGGAAGGAACTGGAGAATAGAGAAGCCTTTGTTGTTGGATTGGAATTGGAGGTCATGTGAATTTGTGTTTGTTTTTCTGGCCTTGCTGTGAGGCTTGTGGGATTTTTCCCGACCAGAGATCAAACCTGGGTCATGGCAGTGAAAGCAGTGAGTCCTAACCATTGGACCACTAGGGAATTCCCTATGGTTTTTAATAAGTGGACAGAGATAGATAGGTACATAGATAGATAGATATAAATAGATAGGTACATAGGTACCTACATGGTACATAGATACCTATGTGGAAGATTCTTTAAGAGATGAGAATACCAGACCACCCGACCTGCCTCTTGAGAAATCTGAATGCAGGTCAAGAAGCAATAGTTAGAACGGGACATGGAACAACAGACTGGTTCCAAATAGGAAAAGGAGTACATCAAGGCTGTATATTGTCACCCTGCTGATTTAACTTATATGCAGAGTACATCATGAGAAATGGGCTGGATGAAGCACAAGCTGGAATCAAGATTTCCAGGAGAAATATCAATAACCTCAGATATGCAGATGATACCATCCTTATGGCAGAAAGCAAAGAAGAACTAAAGAGCCTCTTGATGAAAGTGAAAGAGGAGAGTGAAAAAGTTGGCCTAAAGCTCAACATTTGGAAAACTAAGATCATGGCATCTGGTCCCATCACTTCATGGCAAATAGATGGGGAAACAGTGGAAACAGTGACAGACTTTGTTTTTTTGTCCAAAATCACTGCAGATGGTGATTGCAGCCATGAAATTAAAAGATGCTCGCTCCTTGGAAGAAAAGTTATGACCAACCTAGACAGCATATTGAAAAATAGGGATAATTACTTTGCCAACAAATGTCCGTCTAGTCAAAGCTATGGTTTTTCCAGTAGTCATGTATGGATGTGAGAGTTGGACTATAAAGAAAGCTGAGAGCCTAAGAATAGATGCTTTTGAACTGTGGTGTTGGAGAAGACCCTTGAGAGTCCCTTGGACAGCAAGGAGATCCAACCAGTCCATCCTAAAGGAGATCAGTCCTAAATATTCACTGGAAGGACTGATGCTAAAGCTGAAACTCCAATACTTAGGCCATCTAATGCGAATAACTGACTCACTTGAAAAGGGCCTGATACTGGGAAAGATTGAAGGCAGGAGAAAAAGGGGATGACAGAGAATGAGATGGTTGGATGGCATCACCGACTCAAGGGACATGAGTTTGACTAAACTCTGGGAGTTGGTGATGGACAGGGAGGCCTGGCGTGCTGCAGTCCATGGGGTCAAAAGAGTCGGATGTGACTGAGCGACTGAACTGAACTGAACTGAGTATAGATATATATAGATAGACAAAGATACATGGGAAGCTCTGGTGGTTCTGTGGTAAAGAATTCACCTGCAATTCAGAAGACAGGCAGGAGACATGTTCAATCCCTGGGTCAGGAAATCCCCTGGAGAAGGAAATGGTGACCCACTCCAGTATTCCTCCCTGGGAAATCCCATGGACAGCAGAGCCTGGATTGATGGGCCCCAGTACTAGGGGTTGGACACGACTGAGCAACTAAACAACAAAAACAACACATAGATACAAAGGTAGATATAGATAGACTGATACACAAGTAGACAGGTATGTGTATGTGAATGTATGAGATATGTGAGTGAGTTGGAGTATGTGTTTTAGAATGCACATGTTTGTGGGTCACATGTGTATACAGACATTGTGTGTACACATAAATATATAATTTTAATCTCAGCTCTGACCCCTGAAAAGGCACAGAAGTAATAAAACCCTCCAGGCGCAGATCTTGGTTTCTAAATACCAGTCTCTGCTAAACAGAACCAGGGTTCGTTGGAGAAAATGGCTGACTCCAAAGCTGGGGCAGGTCAAGTATAACATTAGCTTGGGAGGGCTCCTTTGTCCCAGAAAGAGTGATGGGGGGCTGATGAAGGAGCCAGCCTAAAGGGGCCCCCACTGGCCAGGACTGGAACACAACATTCTGAGTACCAAAAATAAGTGAAACTACTAATGGATTGGATAGTGACCCATTGGATAAAATGGGAATCCATGTCCATGGGAATATAAACAAATGAACAAACACTTAGGGGGAAAGAGAAAGTCTGGTGTTACAGATGAAAGCCAACTAACCAATATAGAAAACAGGGAGTTGGCAACCGACCCAGGAATAGAGTCAGGCAAGAGCCATCAGTGGATGATTAGGCTGGGGTGTGAGCATTTGAAGAACAGTGTATCTACCTAGCTTCAAAGTTTTCTCCTGCAACATATTGATCAGTTTTTAGTAATGAATTCAAAGTAGTTAAGAACTTATAGTAGAGACACTGGCAAGCATTATTTTAACCAAGGGTCAAAGTTAACATTACCACCATCAGAACAAATCAACATCTCATGCTTCTATAGTGTTATTTCTGTGATATCTTTGCCCAAAGACATCGCTTGAATCTAACCGTGAGGAAACATCAGATTGCCCTCTTTTGAAATTCTAAGACCTTGAAAGACACAGAAAGACTGAAAAACTCTTCTAAATTAGAGGACATTAAAGGAAGGTCCCTTGGATGGCAAGGAGATCAAACCAGCCAATCCTAAAGGAAATCAATCCTGAATATTCATTGGAAGGACTGATGCTGAAGCTGAAGCTCCAATACTTTGGCCACCTGATGCGAAGAGCCAATTCATTGGAAAAGACCCTGATGCTGGGAAAAATTGAAGGTGGGACAAGGGGACGACAGATGATGAGATGGTTGGATGCCATCACTGACTCAACGGACATGAGTCTGAGCAAGCTCCAGGAGATGGTGAAGGACAGGGAAGCCTGGCGCGCCACAGTCCATGGGGTCAAAAAGAGTTGGACTCGACTGAGCGACCGAACAGCAACAACAAAAGAAATGTGACCTCTAAGTGTAGCTCAAGATCCTTACTCAGGTTTTAAGCTTAGGAAGGACATTATTAACGCAACTGGTGATACTGGAGTAGGGTCTGTGGATTAAAGAGTAACACCGCGCCCTTGATGGTTATACTATGACAGGAAACTATGCAGGAGGGTACCTTTGTTGTTAGAGATTATTACACTTTGAAATGGTAAGAGATAATTTGCAAATGGCTTAAGAAAAGTTTAAAGGAAAGACAGCAGAAGCAAAGAATAAGCAAATATGGTAGAATGTCGTGGGTTGTAAGTGTAAGTCTCCAAGTATTTTAAGCATAGTAATTTTGGAACCAGTTTAAGAGGTTGAAAACTCATTAAGATCTTCAAACATTTTCTAGACATTCAAGGAAGAGTATTTTCTTTTCTTTTTTTTTTTAAGGGAAAGAGGGGTTTTCTTTAATCACTCTTTTTAAATATTTACATATTTGGTTGCACTGGGTCTTAGTTGCAACAGGCAGTGTCTTCAATCTTTAGTTGCAGCGGAATCTTAGTGCCTGGACCAGGGATCAAACCCACACCCGAACCACCAGGGAAGACTCCTGAAAATTGCAAAGAATAATATCGACCTCCCTCAGAGGATTTCTCAGAGGTTTAAATGACTTAGTCAAACGAAGCATTAACATGAAATCTTTCTACCCTCTCCTGAAGATAACGTTTGTTCCGCAGAGTTTCTTCTTTAGCCACATTTATATTACCTTCACTAACAAAGCAGCGCCAGGGATTTCCCTGGAGGTCCAGTAGTTAGGATTTTGCTCTCTCTCGGCCAAGGGTGGGGGTTCAATCCCTGGTCAGGCAACTAATGTCTCACAAGCTGCTTGGTGTTGCCAAAAACAACACAAAAAACAAACAAAATTCAAGAAAACAAACAAAACCCTCCAAAACAGTGCCAACATTGGAGCCACCGAATAGCCCCCGTCTATAAAAGTAACACAGGGCGACAATTCTACCTAGAGATTAGTATGACCAAAGTCAGCTCTTCCCCACCCTTTCTGACCAAACAGAAACTTGCTCCTCTGAGATTTTGAAATCTGGTTTTTAATGTGGGGTGTTAGATCAAGGAAGTCATTTTCAACAGTTTCCATGCCAGGGCGTTTACTGAAAGCAGTCATTTGTCTGGCACCTGTTAAAAAATAATAATAACAATAATAACTGAACAAAGCTCTCTCCTCCACAGGTGGATAGACAAGGGTTTCCGGCTGCCACGGGCCTTGTGGGCGGAATACACTACCAGGATCAGCAGGTAGCATCTCAGCAGCTGCGCCCAGCAGGTCAGCCTGTGTGGACACGGCCGGGAAGTTTAGCAGCGTCTACAAGCTATGACAAGGAAAGAGGCTGCCTCGACAGGAAGCATTCTGGGGACAAACGAAAAGCCCTCCTTTGCTGTCTAGTCACTAAGTCGTGTCCGACTCTCTGCGACCCCGTGGACTGCGGCCCGCCAGGCTCCTCTGTCCATGCGACTTCCCAGGCAAGAATACTGGAGTGGGTTGCCATTTCCTTCTCCAGGGGATCTTTTCAGACCAGGGATCGAGCCCATATCTCTTGCGGACTCTTCACTACTAAGTCACCAGAGAAGCCTAGAAACCCTCCACACACTTTGGGAAGAGATGGAGCCGGTTCCAGCTACATTGGCAGCAGGGGAACCCCCAGAGCAACTCTGGGTTTCTATTCTGAGGCTCCATGTCTTGTCAATGGAGACCTATCATTACAATTAATTTTATTCTCAATCCTGCCTTGTCCTTAATTTCATTTCCCCTCCTATCTTAACCTTCTCTTTTATGGCTTTGAAGCTAGAAAGCCACCCCCACACCTGGCTTTTGCCTGATTCACAAGATTGAAGCCTTGTGGCTTTTTAGGGCTCGAGACTATAAAGGCTCCTCTGTCTATGAAATTCTCCAGGCAAGAATACTGGAGTGGGTTGCCATTCCCTTCTCCAGGGGATCTTTCCAACCCAGGAATCCAACCCTGGTCTCCTGCGTTGCAGGCAGATTCTTTGCCAGCTGAGCCACCGGGGAAGCCCTGTAAAGTCACCAACAGCTGCACACAGCTCAGTATTTGCACGGAAAATTCTACCCGGCTGCCTGGTCTACCTTCCGTAAAAATTGTCATGATTTTTCACCATGGCTGGAAGGAGCTTAGCTAGGATTGCAAAGATTACAGGAATTTGAAGTTCACTTCATTCCTAATAAGGATAAAACGAGAGAGACACATTTATGAATCCTTGGAGGTAAAAACAAACGCTTGTGAAACTCTGTCAGACTCTGCCCCAAATTTGTCGAGCTCGGTAACACAAGAAATAGTATTGGGAGCAGCAAAGTGGTGTGGATTTAAACAACCCCCTCCTGTGTTTCTAGGTGGTCAAATATAGCCAGCACAGACCAATGCACATACATACTAAGGAGACCGAGGCCATGGGGCAAAGCTTGTGAAATGGAAGAAAGAAAAAGTAAAAGTGACACAGACACTTACTTGGGCTTCAGCAGCAGTCCTGTGTCTCACAGTTCAAGAGCTGGAAGGGGAAGGTCGTAGACTAGAGAGAGCAAATATGGATTGGCTAGACAGGAAGGGATTGTAGCCATTTTATCCTTCAGAAGAGGAAGAATTGTGGTTTGCATAAAACCACAGAAAAGGGCTCAAATCTTAATACAGTATCTCAGTTAAAAGGGTTACTCTATTTTTTAAATGAACCTTAACCAACTGCTTAGTCAAAGGGTTCAGGAAGAAGAAACGGGAATTGACATTGTGGCCAGGCATTTTAGCAAGGTGTCCTTAATTCAACATTGGACAGTTTCATCTTTTAATCCACCCAGTCTCCAAAACAAATTCAAGTGTCTTTGGTACTTATGAGTTGGATGTCCTTGAGAAAGTAGCACAAACTTTCCGTATCTGTTTCCTCACCTATAAAATAGAGGTTGAAACAACGCCAAGATTCAAAGAAGTAATGTCCAAGAGGCACTTAGTCCTCTTCCAAGAAGACAGACCAAAGGCCAACAAGCACATGAAAAGATTTTCAACATCATTGCTCATTGTTCAGTCGGTAAGTTGTGTTTGATTCTTTGCAGCCCCATGGACCACAGTACTGCAGTGCTGTCTTTCACAATCTCCCAGAGTTTGTTCAAACTCATGTCCATTGAGTTGGTGATGCTATCTAACCATCTCATCCTCTTCTGCCCACTTCTTTTGCCTTTAATCTTTCCCAGCATCAAGGTCATTTCCAATGAGTTGGCTCTTTGCATCAAGTGGTCAGAGTATTGAAGCTTCAGCTTCAGCAGCAGTCCGTCCAATCAATATTCAAAAGGCCAACAAGCATATGAAAAGATGTTCAAGATCATGGCTCAATAGGGAAATGCAAATCAAACCAAAGGAGATACCACTTTGCATCTACTAGAATGGGTAAAATAAAAAGGCAATAATGAGTGTTGGTGAGTATGTGAAGAAACTGGAACCCTCATACCTTGCTGGTGGAAATGCAAAATGGTATACCTGCTTTGGAGACCAGCTGGCAAGTCCTCAAAATGTTAAACATAGAGTTACCACATGGACTAGCAATTTTTAAACTTTTAGGGGCCCACTGTGTGGTATGCGGGATTTAGTTCCCCAACTGGGGATAGAACCTGTGCCCACTTTGGTGGCAGCGCAGAGTCTTAACCATTGGACCTCCAGGGAAGTCCCTGGACCTGTAATTTTACTTCTAGAATCTACCCAGGAGAAATGAAAACATGTACCTGTACAAAGACTTGCCTAGGAATGTTCATAGCAGCATTATTCATAATGGCCCCAAAGTAGAAACAACTCTAAAGCTTATCAACAGATGAATGAGTAAACAAAACATGATCTACCCCCATAACAGAATAGAAGTCATCTATGTAAAGAAGAGAAGTACTGATTCATGCTACAACCTGGATAATGCTCAAAATCATTCCATTAAGTAGAAGGAGACAGACATGAAAAAGCGTATCTGTGGCTTGACTTAAAAACGTCCAGTAAAGGCAAATCTATTCAGACAGAAAACAAAGGATTGCAAATGGGCATGAAGCTTCTTCTGCAGGTGATAAAGAATATTCTAAATTCAACTGGGGTCATGGTGGTACACTTGTACATATACTAAAAACCATTTAGTTGTGTACTTGAAACAGGTGAGTTTTACAGTATATAAATTATTATATTTCTTTTTTTTTTTTTTTTTTATTCCCCATCCCGGTCCCCCCTCCCACCTCCCTCTCCACCCAATCCCTCTGGGTCTTCCCAGTGCACCAGGCCCTAGCACTTGTCTCATGTACCCAACCTGGGCTGGTGATCTGTTTCACCCTAGATAATATAGATGTTGCAATGCTGTTCTCTTGAAACATCCCACCCTCGCCTTCTCCCAGAGTCCACAAGTCTGTTCTATACATGAGTCTCTTTTTCTGTTTTGCATATAGGGTTATCGTTACCATATTTCTAAAGTCCATATATATGTGTTAGTATACTGTAATGGTCTTTATCTTTCTGGCTTACTTCGCTCTGTATAATGGGCTCCAGTTTCATCCATCTCATTAGAACTGATTCAAATGAATTCTTTTTAATGGCTGAGTAATATTCCATGGTGTATATGTACCACAGCTTCCTCATCCATTCGTCTGCTGATGGGCATCTGGGTTGCTTCCATGTCCTGGCTATTATAAACAGTGCTGCGATGAACATTGGGGTGCACGTGTCTCTTTCAAATTATTATATTTCTTAATAACACACCTCAATTCTGTGGTGTGTAAATTGTACCTCAATAAAGCTGTAAACTTAGAGGAAGAAAGGCAGTTTGTCCAGTGCCTGACATTGAAAATATTCATATGATGAGTCTACTTGCCTTCTTTTGTAGTGGCTAAATCTGGGTTGATTGTAAGTGGTCAGTGATTTGGACAGTAGAAAACTGCCTGGTTTGCATGAAAGCAATACTTTTGCAGGGAAAAAAATGGGGTGCAAGAGGATGGTCACTTCCCAGGTCTCAGGCGAGTCCTGGGAAAGGGTTGCCAAATGAGGGTCCCTGGTTCCTCACAGGAAGGACTTCAAGAACCAGCAGAGTGAAAGAACAAATTTATTGAGGGATATACACATTCCATAGATAAAGTGTGGGCCATCTCAGGAGGCAAGAGGCCCCAGGTACAGGGTTGTTAGTTTTTATGGGCTGGGTAATTTCATAGGTGAAATGCCAGGCTGGATGAATCATAAGCTGGAATCAAGATTGCAGGGAGAAATATCAATAAACTCAGGTATGTAGATGACACCACCCTAATGGCAGAAAGCGAAGAGGAACTAAAGAACCTCTTGATGAAGGTAAAAGAGGAGAGTGAAAAAGCTGGCTTAAAACTCAACATTTAAAAAACAAAAATCATGGTATCCAGTCCCATCACTTCATGGCAGATAGATGGAGAAAAAAATGGAAACAGTGACAGACGACTGCAGCTTGAAATTAAAAGACACTTGCTCCCTGGATGAAAAGCTATGACAAACCTAGACAGTGAATTAAAAACCAGACACCACTTTGCCAACAAATGTCCATATAGTCAAAACTGTGGTTTTTCCAGTAGTCATGTACAGATGTGAGAGCTGGACCATAAAGAAGGCTGAGTGCTGAGTGCTGAAGTGTTTGATGCCTTTGACCTGTGGTGCTGAAGACTCTGGAGAGTTTCTTGCACAGCAAAGATATCAAACCAGTCAATCCTAAAGGAAATCAACTCTGAATATTCACTGGAAGGACTGATGCTGAAGTTGAAGCTCCAATACTGTGGCCTGATGAGAAGAGCCGACTCACTGGAAAAGACCCTGATGCTGGGAAAGATTGAAGGCGGGAGGAGAAGGGGACGACAGAGGATGAGATGATTGGATGGCATCACCGACTCAATGGACCTGAGTTTGAGAAGACTCTGGGAGTTGGTGACAGATGGGGAAGCCTGGTGTGCCGCTGTCCATGGGTCTCAGAGTTGGACAGGACTTAGCAACGGAAAACACCAACAAATTTGGGGAAGGGGCAGAGATTTCCAGGAATTGGTCACCACCCACTTTTATGTTTGACTTTGGAATTGTTGTGGGGCCTATAGGTGTGTCATTTAGCTACTGTATTACAAGGAAGCTCAAGGTCCACTAGAAATAAAATCTTCCACCTTCTCGGGCCTAACTGAGTTGGGGTTCTAGCCAGTTTATGTTGTGTTCTCAACAGCTCCGTCATTCTTTGAAAGGTTGGGCCCTGCCCCTGCCCTGCCTGTTTTAATGCCACATTTATTTTACAGTAGCAACACAGGTGAATCAAATTCAGTTTGACACTCAGCAGTGTGTGGTGGAGATTCTTAAAGACAGAAATCTCACTCTAATCCTCCAGGACTCTGCCCTCTGTGGAGACAAGTGTTTGTGGAGACAAATACTGGAACAACAATAAAGCCTTAAGAAGATAAGGATACAACAGGAGAAAAAGAGTACAGATGACAAACTCTACCTGAAGGTGGTGGGCGGTCAGTACACAGAACTCGGTACAGCTCTCAAAGATAATCAGAATTTCTTCAGGCAAAGAGAGGCCTCAGGGGAAAAACTGACCCAGAGGAAAGAGGTCGGCTTGGGGCTTAGCAATTCTACAAGGAATTCAAGTGGTAGCAAAGTAAAGCACTTACCTACATTTTCTGGATAGTTTTAATCAGAGCCTCTCAGGGTCAGTACAACTGGCAAATTCCCCTAAGTGTTGATTTCGATTTTCTAAGACCTGAGCGAAAACAGCTTCCATCGCTGCAATGATACACAGGCTGATGCAAGGTGAGCTTGGTCTCAGGTAACTGCTGACTCCCACAGACCCACTGCACTCAAGTTTTCTGGTGGGTTTGGCCTAGATGGCAAGGAAGTCTGCTCTTTGGAAAGGGAGGTGGAGCGGGGCCAGGACGTAAAAGCTGAACTAGACCGAAAATAGCAGACTGAACTTTCTGCAAAATGGAAGGAGAATTTCCATCACTTGGAGAAAAGATGACATTTAAGAGAAGGAGAAGACTGCACTACCGTCTCCCAGTCAATGGCTCCTCACTCAACATTCTGCTGGAGCCCAACAGGAGGAGGAAGTTAGGCCAAAAGTCCAGGGGCTGGTGTCAGTCTTGCAGTCCATGCTCTCCTTTTGGGGAACGGGAGGTGGGGGTGGGGCAGGGAGGCGGGCTTGAGGGGGGACAGTAAGATGCTGTGGAGGTCACCCTAGGACAGCAGTCAAGAGGGTGGGCAGGGGTGGCTGCTTCTGTGGGAGGGGAGGGGAGCAGAGAAACTTCCCTGAGGAAGTAAGTGACCTTTCAACTCGATCTGAGGCTATTTCAACTAGATCTGGGGAACATTCCAGAATGAGTGACAAAAGAGCATTTCAGAAGGCAGGGGCAGCGTGAGCAAGGGCCTGGAGACTGTCTGTCTTCTGACCAAGCTAGGGTGAGAGAAACTTGGCAGAGTCAGAGGCTCTGGACTCGGCTCAGAATGCCACTTCCTAATAAGAGGAAAGAGAAAGCAGCCACTTCAGACCCCACGCACGTGACCCTGCTAAGAAAAGCAGCAGCTGAGTGGTGACCTCTGTGGGCTGCATATCCGATTTCTAGTAAAAACAATATCCCTGCACCTTCAAAAACACATTTTTTTTTTTTTGGTCACACACAGAAGTTTTAGAATTGTAACACTAAAACTTCAAAAAGCAGCATCTAAGAAGTTCTTCTGTTCTCCCTCTCTTGGAAGGGTCAGTAAGCTCCTGCAACACCCTGGGCACAATTTGTGTGCTGTCTAATCCTTCCCACAGTCTGACAAGGAGACGTTTTGATGACAAATCAGAGAAATTAGACATTTTGCCCCAAATGACCTAGAGTGTAGGTGGCAAACCCAGGACTGTCTGCTTTTAAACCCCACCAACAAATTGGGAGCCACCACTGACTCTATGGGCTTCCCTGGTAGCTCATTTGGTAAAGAATCTGCCTGCAATGCAGGAGACCTTGGTTCGATTCCTGGGCTGGGAAGATCCACTGGAGAAGGGAAAGGCTACCCACCCCAGTATTCTTGGGCTTTTCTTGTAGCTCAGCTGATAAAGAATCTGCCTGTAATGTGGGAGACCTGGGTTCACTTCCTGGGCTGGGAAGATCCTCTGGAGAAGGGAAAGGCTATCCACTCCAGTATAGCAGAGTTAATTATATTAAGTATGACCTACACTGCAATCCTAGTTCTTATTTATCTTGTAACTGGAAGTTTGTATCTTTTGACTGCCTTCATCCAATATCCCCTCCCTCTGGTAACCACTTCTGTGGCAAGAATACACAGAAGAACTGTACAAAAAAGATCTTCATGACCCAGATAACCACGATGGTGTGATCACTCACCTAGAGCCAGACATTCTGGAACGTGAAGTCAAGTGGGTCTTAGAAAGCATCACTATGAACAAAGCTAGTGGATGTGACTGGAATTCCACTGAGCTATTTCAAATCCTGAAAGATGATGCTGTGAAAGTGCGGCACTCAATATGCCAGCAAATTTGGAAGACTCAGCAGTGGACACAGGACTGGAAAAGGTCAGTTTTCATTCCAATCCCAAAGAAAGGCAATGCCAAAGAATGCTTGAACTACCGCACAAATGCACTCATCTCACACACTAGTAAAGTAATGCTCAAAATTCTCCAAGCCAGTCTTCAGGAATACATGAACTGTGAACTTTCAGATGTTCAAGCTGGTTTTAGAAAAGGCAGAGGAACCAGAGATCAAATTGCCAACATCTGCTGGATCATCGAAAAAGTAAGAGAGTTCCAGAAAAAACATCTTTTTCTGCTTTATTGACTATGCTAAAGCCTTTGACTGTGTGGATCACAATAAACTGTGGGAAATTCTGAAAGAGATGGGAATACCAGACCATCTGACCTGTCTCTTGAGAAACTTGTATGCAGGTCAGGAAGCAACAGTTAGAACTGGACATGGAACAATAGACTGGTTCCAAATAGGAAAAGGAGTATGTCAAGGCTATATAATTGTCACCCTGCTGATTTAACTTATATGCAGACTACATTATGAGAAAGGCTGGGTTGGAAGAAGCACAAGCTGGAATCAAGATCGTCAGGAGAAATATCAATACCCTCAGATATGCAGATGACACCACCCTTATGGCAGAAAGTGAAGAGGAATTAAAAGCCTCTTGATAAAAGTAGAGGAGGAGAGTGAAAAAGTTGGCTTAAAGCTCAACATTCAGAAAACTAAGATCATGGCATCTGGTCCCATCACTTCATGGCAAATAGATGGGGAAACAGTGGAAACAGTGGCTGACTTTATTTTTCTGGGCTCCAAAATCACTGCAGATGGTGATTGCAGCCATGAAATTAAAAGACATTTACTCCTTGGAAGGAAAGTTATGACCAACCTAGATAGCATATTTAAAAGCAGAGACATTACTTTGCCAACAAAGGTCCATCTAGTTAAGGCTATTGTTTTTCCAATGATCTTGTGTGGATGTGAGAGTTGGACTGTGAAGAAAGCTGAGTGCAGAAGAATTGATGCTTTTGAACTGTGGTGTTGTAGAAGACTCTTGAGAGTCCCTTGGACTGCAAGGAGATCCAACCAGTCCATCCTAAAGGAGGTCAGTCCTGGGTGTTCATTGGAAGGACTGATGTTGAAGCTCAAACTCCAATACTTTGGCCACTTCATGCGAAGAGTTGACTCATTGGACCACCTCATGCAAAGAGCTGGCTCATTTGAAAAGACCCTGATGCTGGGAGGGATTGGGGGCAGGAGGAGAAGGGGATGACAGAGGATGAGATGGGTGGATGGCATCACCGACTTGATGGACATGGGTTTGGGTAGACTCCAGGAGTTGGTGATGAACAGGGAGGCCTGGCATGCTGTGATTTATGGGGTCACAAAGAATTGGACACGACTGAGCGACTGAACTGAACTGGTAACTACAAATCTGATCTCTTTTCCTTTGAGTTTGTTTTTGATGTATTCTCGACCTGTGCTACGTCCTGTCACACAATACAGTGATTTGCTATTACCATGTCTGTATATTTCAGAATAATCTCCACAAGGGACAGGTACCATCTGTCACCACCCAAAGACATTACGATATTATTGGCTCTGTTCCCCACCCTGTACCTTTCCTACCTGTGACTCATTTATCTTGCAACTGGAAGTTGGTACCACTTTTTTTCTCTTTTAATATATTTTTTATTTATTTAGGCTGTGCTGGGTCTTAGTATCGCTGTGCAAACTCTTACTTGTGGCACATGGGATCTAGTTCCCTGGCCAGGGATTGAACCTGGGCCTCTAGCATTGAGAGCATGGAATCTTAGCCTTTGGACCACATGGGAAGTCCCAGTTTGTACTTTTTAATATCCCTCACCTCTTTCTACCTCCAACCCCCTTCCCTCTGGCAACCACATGTTCGTTCTCTGTATCTACTACTTCATTTCAGTTTTTTTGTTTTGTTTTTTAGATTCCACATATAGGTGAAATCCTATGGTATTTTTCCTTCTCTACCTGACCTTTTTCATTCAGCGTAATACTCTCTAGGTCTACCCGTGTTGTCACAAATGACAAGATTTCATTCTTCATTGCTGAGTAATATTCCTCTCTCTCTCTCTCTCTCTCTCTCTCTCTCTGTGTGTGTGTGTGTGTGTGTAGACCGCATCTTCTTTATCCATTCATATATTGATGGGCACTTAGGTTGGTTCCATATCTTGGCTATAATAAATAATGCAGGAATGAAGATAGGGGGTATATATTAATACATGTTTTTGAGTTAATATTTTTGTTTTCTTAGGATAAATAACCAGTGGTGGGATTGCTGGATTGTACGGTAGTTATATTTTTGATTTTTTTTTTTTGAGGAAAGATGGTATTTCCTTGAAAAACAACTCGCATGTATCCCAACTTGCTGATTTCTTTTCCTATGACAAAAGTCTGTATTTCAACAGATACCAAAACAGAGATTGTTGGGGCTGCTAATAAAACTTATCCCCCAACTGTCCTTCCCCAGCAAGTCTGCCCGTACACCCAGTGATCCTGGAAGCTCTGTGAGCATAATGTGTTTGAGAAGCATAAATTCCCTCTGGATATAGCAAGATCCCAGCCAAATCCCTGGGGCGGCAGGGGGGGCGGGGGGCGGCTGCCAAACTGTGAGTTCCCAGAACCAGCTTTATTTAGATTGATTCTTCCTGCTTCCCTCATGGTTTCAGCACTTGGCATCTCAGCACGGCATCTGTACATATAAAGAGACTAAAGCAACGAGCCAGCCTCCAGTAATGATGGAGTCAGGCCAGTGTGGACTTCACAGCAGAAACTCAACAAGCCTCCCCTTTCAAGGGCACAGGGGCACATACGCGGCAGAAAATACCAGCAGGGCGGGTCCATCAGCTGGTTCTCTGAGGGAAAAATGAAAAGCAAATAGAATCTGTCTTCCAAGCCCATAATCTCCAATTTTCTTCTCTTCTCTATACCTTCCCCTTTAGATTTCTTGTTCTTTTTTCCTCCCATCTCCAATGAAACCTGCTCTCAGCCTTTTCTTTTTCTCTGAGATTTTTTTCAGAATTAGAAAAGAGGAAAGACTTTCTTCATTCATTCATTAAAATGAATTTGAAATAAGCTCCCACTGAATCAAATGAGAAGTATTCCTTTGTTGCAAGTGAGGCCGAAACCATTGGTCAGTTTCAAAATCTTTAAATCCCAAGAGCATGTGATGAATGAGAACCCACTGAAAGTTCCTGCTCAGGGCAGAACCATGCCGACGGGAGGAGCACATGATCTATAACTTAGAAGGAAACAGGAGGCAGTGAACTGGCACCTCTGGCCCATAAAAGGATCTCTGTCCTAACTGGAAATCAGCCACGGCTGAGGCCAACGGGGAACTGAAAGGCTGCCACCTTGGTGTGAGCTGGATTAAGGAATGGAAGGGGCAGGACAGAGTTGGGAGAGAAGCGGGGTAAAGACGGAGGAAGGACAGGAACCCTCATTTCACAACAGCTGGTGACGTCCGTTGGACAGCATCTTTTAAGGCACCTGTGAACGTTCTTTCTGGAACACTTCCGTCCTTGTGGGCCCCTTCGCCCGAGTGGGCTGTGCAGGAACCCTCACTTCTGAGAGGTTTCTGGAGGACCAGCAGCTGCTGAATGGTCTTACTGTGTTTTAGGGGACCACAGCTTGCCTTGTGTTTGAATCCATGTGACCCTGCCCCTCTGGCCCCACCTGACCTGAATGGTTGGGGGCCTTAATGAAAGGCAGCGCCTCTACAGAGGGGTCGCCTGCTGCCCAGGAAGCGGCCGGGATGCGAACAGGGATGCTCACTGTACAGTGACTTCAGGACCCACACAGCGAGGCTGTCTGAGAATAAACATCTGAAGGAGACAGAGGAATTGCCGTCAACAGAGTGGCCCAGAATCTGGCTGGAGACACAAGGGGAAGATGCTGAAAGCAGAACCTGCCAGGCCCACGAGCCAGGCGAAGCTCTGAAGCAGGGGCAAGACTCTTAGGTGAGGACAGAGAACCAGAGATGAAGACGCTGGTGCTTCTCCGTGTTGCTGGGACGGCCCCACTGCCATCTGATTGTTCCTCCCGGAGTGGGGAGGATGCCTGGCTGCTTGCTCTGTCCATCCCAGGAGCCACCAGCCACCGGCACCTTTGGTATTCGACTATATTGGGTTCAATAAAATACATGATTCAAAGTCACTTGACCTACTCATTTTTGTTTCTTTAATGTAGCGCTAAAGATGGAAAGTTACCTATGTGGCTCATAGTGTATTTCTTTCAGATGGTGTTCTACCTCCTCATGAGGCCATTTCATCCAGTAGATTTTTTTTTCTGTCCTGTATCTTCTTCTTTTTTTAAAACTTTTTGGTCACACCACTTGGCATGTGGCATCTTAGTTCCCCAACCAGGGATTGAACCTGTGACCCCCTACCCCCATGCCCTGGAAGCTCAAATTCTTAACCACTGGACCACCAGGAAAGTCCCTGTCCTATTACTTGAGAATCCTAACATGTGCACCATCACTGCAGTCAACTAGAACAATCTTAAAATGTCCAAAGCAAATACCCAACAAACTCATAATCAGCAAAGAAGGATCCTTAAAACAGAAATGACCCAGATGTTCACATAGCAGAAGGAACCATTAAACAAGACAGCCACTTAAGCTTCTAGTTCCCTCACCTCCTCACAACCAAGCCCTACTCCCAGGCCTGCCTCAGGTCTTGTAAAAGTTGGCTGGTCCAGTGAAGGCCTCTAACAAGGATCCTCCGGACACATAACACAGAAGCAATTCTAAAGGCCCCTTCCTTGAAATGTTTTGAAACGCATGGAGCAGTCCATTTGTTTTCCATTGTCTTGCTGACCTGTAACTGCTGATCTTTACCAGAGACGTAACAATCTAGTTCCAATAGATAAATCATGTTGAGGATGCATTGATTAGACTCATTAGTTAGACTCAGGGGCTCCAGAGTGAAAGAGACTCACAGGCCATCTGTCCAACACTTGATAAATGAGTTTCCTTGACACCATTTCCCCAGCCTCGGCTTCCAAACATCCCTTGGGTTTGTTCACTATTCTAATCCTAGATCCATGGAAATGGTCGATATCATATTTGGTCCAAGCAACACATAAAAGAAGAGTGGGGCTTTTGTTTCCCTTATTCTGGGTATTACAACTCCACATGAACAGCTAAACGGTCATGACTCCTCCAATTCAGTTTCTTTTTAAACTTTTATTGTTTTTGGCAGCATCATGACTTAGTTGGGTCTTAGTTGCGGTTCACAGGCTTGGTTGCCCCAAGGCATGTGGGACCTTAGTTCCCCAACCAGGAATTGAACCAGATCTGCATTGGGAGGCGGATTCTCAACCACTGGACCACCAGGGAAGTCCCTTCACTTCACTTTCTTGAGCCCTGATTTCTTTTTTGACCGTGATCTCTATCAAAAGAGGTCATTTTATTTTTTTCTTAATTAAAAAAATTTTTTTATTCAAATATAGTTGATTTACAATGTTGTGCTAGTTTCAAGTATATAGCAAAGTGATATATATATCTATAGGGTTGCAAAGAACTGGACACAACTGAAGCAACTGACCACACATGCATATATATATATATATATATATATATATATATATATATTTATGCAATCCTATGGACTATAGCCCACCAGGCTCCTCTGTCCATGGGATTCACCAGGCAAGAATACTGGAGTGGATTGCCTAGACCTCCTCCAGGGGATCTTCCCAACCCAGGAACTGAACTTGTGTCTTCTGTACTCCAGGCAGATTCATTACTGCTAAGCCACCGGGAAAGCTTTTTCAGATCATTTTCCAATAGACGTTATTACAAGACATTGCCCTGTGCTATACACTAGGTCCTTGTCTTGATTTCTTTTATCACTACAACATCACTCATTCCTGCTCTGGGAAAACCATAGATTTAAAAAGCATTCTAAGTCTAGCAAGCTTTGTATACTAACATCAAAAATAAGCATCCACAGTGGTTCACAGCCCTGACTGTTCCTGAGAATTTCCTGGAGGCTGAACAAATACTGAAGTTCACATCCACCCAGGAAATCAGGAAATGTATTTCTACAAGCTCCAGGAAACTTTAATATGTATCTAGGGCTGAACCACTAATCTCAAGAAACCATGAACCTAATCCTTATGTAGATTCAAGTTAATTTTCCTTTGAACTAGGAATCTGAATTTTTTTTTCAATTGAACTAGCAGAACTGAAGTTAGTTCACTGTAAACAAGTGGAGATTATTGAAGGCATTTGGAACTTGGACCAAGGAAAGGTGAAGTTGATTTAGGAACAACCGAACAACTAATTTAGGAAATCACCTTAAAAGAACATCAGGCTTAGGTGACCTGATACAATTGGCATGTTTGCCTGCTAGCTGGGTAATCTGAACACATCATGCAACCACGCTGAAGCTTCTTTGTCTATAAAATAAAGGCTTTGGTCTAGGAAACTTTGGGCTTCCTAGGGGGGACAGTGGTAAGGAATCTGCCTGCCAAAGCAGCAGAGGCAGGGGACATGGATTTGATCCTTGGGTAGGGCAGATCCCTTGGAGAAGGAAAGGGCACCCCACTGCCTGGGAAATCCCATGGACAGAGGAGCCTGGCAGGCTGCAGTCCCTGGGGTGGGCTGCAGAAGAGCCAGACACGATTTAGTGACTGAACAACACCAACACAAAATGGAGATGAGTTCCGCCACCCACCCTGTGAGCAGAGCTGCTATAAAGATACTTTAATGAACGTTTGAAACTGTGAATGTGTGCTAAGTCACTTCAGTCGAGTCTTAGCATCCCTATGGGTGGCAGCCCACCAGGATCCTCTGTCCACAGGAGTCTCCAGGCAGGAATACTGGAGTGGTTTGCCAAGCCCTTCTCCAGGGGATCTTCCTGACCCAGGGATAGAACTCACACGAAGAAAGATCTTTATGAAGGTGCTAATTTTTAAAAACTTATTTTTTAGTGGTTAATTCAGTATTGGCCATGCGATGTTTATTCATAACAGCAAAAGTTAAGAGATATACATACCGGGAATCCTATTGAGTGTGACCCAGAAGTGTTCGTCAGGACTGTACGTGTCCCTGGACCAGGACAATAAGTCAAGCGCCAGCGGGTCTTGAAGGACGAAGTTGGCGAATTCCCTTGTGAGGGCCACATAGGCAGAGCCAAAGTAAACGGTCATGTGGTGAGGAGGCGCCGTTTTCAACTTTGCGGTTTTAATCACGTAGGAATCTTCTCGGTTTAGCAGCTCCTGGTGGACATACTTAGTCCGCCCAATTGCGTGAGCTGGGGGCAGCACCCCGGGGGTGATGTTTTTCCCTTTAAATCCCTTCAGATGCCGAATGATCTCCCTGTTGGTTTTCAGGGGGAAATCTTGCCCACAGGTGTTGAGGATGTATTTCCACGGAACCTCTGAGGCCACAAGATGTTTCATGCAGTTCAGGTCAGCCTGGAGCCTGGAAATCCCACCATAGACCACGGGCTCCATCTTGGAAGCCAGAAAAGCATTTGGGAAGCAGCTCAGTAACTGTTCCACCGAGCCTTTAAAAGTATCTGTCGCCTTTTCGTCCATGTGAACACAGTAGACATTTTGGGGCATGTAAATAGCCCTGAAGAGTCTCTCAAAAGTGCCAAAGTCTTTGTGGATGGTCATCACATAAGCCAAGGGGAAGCCAGCCTCTTCTTCAGAGAGTGTTTCTGTGATGTAGTGACTCTGAGCCACGTAATCAGGACAGGTGGTTTCATTGAAGGTACTCTTCAATGCGTTCTTTTTAGGGTAAAAACTCTTCCCCTTAAAAATCTGGTGACAGACTTCTGATAATAGTGAAGCATTGGATATGGAAGCTTGCTGGAAATTTTTATTCTCCCCTAACTTGTTGCAAACAAACACGAAAATCAGGGTGGTGGCCAGAGACACACAAAAGAGACAACGCTTCCAAAACCCCATCATTCAAACCCAGGAAGTGAGTGGAATGTCTCTTGGGACATCTGGTCAGAGGGTAGACAGACTTAACTTACAATTTCTCCCAAGTCCATAACCATCCTCCAGGTGGACGCAGCTCTGACCGGCCGCTCTGTGACCTGCCGGCTGATCCTGCTTGTCCTGTTTCTGTCTTCCTTTCCTCTTCATTCCCCACGGTGCCGCTTTTCCACCTTTCTCCAACACTTTTCTGAAGGAACTCTTAGGGATTTGCTTTTCTGTCTCCTTCCCCCACTCATCTTGCAACCTGTTTCTACACCAAAAAAAAGTTGCCCCACGGAGGTTCTGACTCCGGCGTGTCCACCTTTCCCTACAGGAAAATGCGTGAGGGATGAAGGGACGGTTCTGCGAGTCACCGCTCTCAGACTTTAACCCCGGCCTCTTCTCTCAGCCAGAAGGTTGGCAACTGTGTCAGCTCCCCAACTTCCTGTTAATCATTGCATTCAACTGACTGAGTTTGTTTGCTTAAATAGCACTGCCAAGTTATAAGCATTGGTCCCGAGCATGTGAACACTGCCTGGAGAGATACTCTGTCAATAAATATTTAGTACTTAAAAATTAATCACCTCACCTTGTCTTTTTCCACACACGCCCTGCTCTACATATCGGCTGGCTATGCCATAAAGCGTGGCGTGTGACTGGCTGTTGAACCATTCTTTCCAGCACTTAATTTTCTCTGCTATGAGGTAAGGTCTTTAAAAAGGCACATTAGCAAGCGAACCTCACCACCTGACTTACTGCACTAAGATGAATAAAAGCTAATTAAAAAACAAAAACCAAAAAACAGGGACTTCCCAGTGGTCTAGTGGTTAAGAATCTGTCATGGAATGCAGGGAACATGGGTTCTATGCCTGGTCTCAAGTGTTGCACCTAATACCCGATGCAGGCAAATGAATAAATATTTTTTTTAAAAAAGACATTTACAGAATAATTATAAAAATGCCCCTAAAAGCCTAGCAGCCCATTATAACCCCCAAATTGCATAGGGCCTAAAGCTGAAGTTAGTGAATATCAAGTTTATTTCATCTAAGCCCAGGTTCCTGGGTGGCTCAGTGGTAAAGAATTCGCCTGCCAAGGCAGGAGACACAGGAGACATGGGTTTGATCTCTTGGTTGGAAAGATCCCCTGGAGGAGGAAATGGCAACCTGCTCCATATTTTTGCCTGGAGAATCCCATGGACAGAGGAGCCTGGTGGGCTACAGTCCATGGGGTCACAAAAGAGTCAGATATGACTTGGTGACTGAACAACAGCAGAACTGAAGGAGAGACATTCTTAGATTCCATATATGTATAAACCAAAGGAGTTCCCTTATCCGGAAAACATGAGAATAATTTACCACCTTCATAAGTCAGTCATGAGAAAGCAATGAGAAAAACGTATCAAGGGTTCACGGTCCCCCCGTCCATGAGTGGGGCTGAGACTGGAGACAGTGGGACCCCAGGCTGGGCAGTGGGAGCCTGTCTCCTGTTGGTGCTTCATGGCAGAAATAAAGGCAGGAGCAGAGAGGAGCTGAACTCTGCTTGAGTGAGAAGATGATGACCAGTCTTCATCCTGGAGGTCAAGGAGATCTCCCTGACTGCACATGTGCAGAAAGGCTCCTCAGGGGTCAAAAATGGGGGCATCTGTGTTTCATTATGCTTTCGAAACGAGTCGAATAGTTTGTATAACTTTTTCTCCTCGTACATGCAGATGATGACACAAACTCCCCCTTTGCTTATTTTGGCTGTCTCCTCATTCTTGGCACAGTTCCATTTCTCCGGAGGTTTCATGCATAAAAGCATCTCTAATTATTTGCCTGTTCTACCCTGAAGTTACAGCTCCCCGAGTTTGCTCTTATTGTTGTTGTTATTTTAATATTGTTTATTTGGCTGCCAGGTCTTCGTTGTGTCCTATGGGATCTTCTGTTGCAGCTCTTGGGCTTCCCTAACTGCTCTGTGGCAAGCGGTACCTTAGATCTGTGGCCGGGGATTGAACCTGTGTCCTCTGCATTGCAACGTGGATTCTTAACCCCTGGACCACCAGTCCTTGAAGTCCCTACAATTCCCTGAGTTTAAAGTTACAAGGTGAAGAACGTTTGCAAGTTGGCACTTGGCTGCAGTGGAATCCTAACCCTAAATCCTTAAAATCAGGAGAATTTTGACAATGCTAGACATTTTTAGTGTTGATCCTTTTTTTTTTTTTTTTTGCACTACCCCAGTGCTATCTGATGTTTACTCTCTGATGGTCTCGTGGGAGACTCTGGTTTTCCTGAGGCCCTTTTGCAGGACACCACTCACCATTCTTCCAAATTCTAGGCAGGAGGCTCTTGCCTCCTGCAAGATGGTAGAAGCAATGGTAATAAGTGATGAAAAAGCACAGCGATCCTTTCCCTCAGTTTGAACATTAGGTCAAAAACTATTTTTTAATTAACTAATTTTTGGCTGTCCTGGGTCTTCGCTGCTGTGCACAGGCTTCCTCTAGTTGCGGCGAGCAGGGGCTACGTTTCAATGCGGGGCGCTGGCTTCTCAGAGCGCAGGCTTAGGTGGGTGGGCTTCGGTAGTTGCAGAACGTGGGCTCAATAGTTGTGGCGCGTGGCCTTGGTCTCCTCAACACGTGAAATCTTCCCAGACCGGGGATTGAACCCATGTCCCCCGCGTGGGCAGGCAGATTCTCAACCACCAGACCAACAGGCAAGTCCCAGGTCAAAACCAATGCCCCCAATTCTAAGTTGGAAGCACTGACTGAGGAGGTTAGAATTCTGGAGAAGTCGCCCCCCAGGGGAGACTTGTGGTCGGCTCCCCAGTACACGGTTGGGTGTACGATGAAGTCCTAGATTCAACCCCTACTCGCTTATTTCTACGTACCGTTCACTCTTCGGAGTTCCCACTCCAGGATATAAACTCACTTTCATCCTACTACGAAAACTGCAGCGAGAGTTTAACCCCCACAGCTGACCGTAGAAAGGGTGCAGAAGAGAAGGGCTCCGTCTGTACGGAGCGGCTTCTCCACGCACCGGTACCCAAAGCACGTCTCATGCATCCGTTTCACTTTGACTGCACCTCTGTGCCCAAGTGAGAAACCAGGGAGACCAAGTGGAAACTGGGTCCGCGTCCACGGAGATCACAGACTAAGAGCGGCTTGGGTTAAGCCGGTTTCATGTGCTCATCACCTTTTGTCTTTTTTCCAGCTCTGTTTCTGGCCGGACTCTCGGTACATCTTTCTCCTTTCTCTCCCTCCTCTTTCTGTTTGTCTGTACGTTTACTATACTAAACTCTGGACTCTGCTTTACCTTCATCTCTGTGGGATGTGGGGGTTTTTTTTATTAGCCACAGGAAATAGTCTGAAGCACCAGGACTTAAAATAGCCCCATGTGTGGTTGAGAAACAGCGATGAGAAACAGCCTGGATTGTGTGAAGGAAGGTCTCCAGTTGAGTCAAAGCGACTCTTCACAGCCCGGCGCATCTGAGAAGCTCATTTGATCTCACACCTCCCTGCTTCCTCGGAAGTAAATTTGAGAAAACAACCCCTGCTCTCACTAGGGGACCTCCAAGGCTGGCCTCCTCCTAGGCAGATCACCCATGCCTCTGAGTCTGGGTTTTTTCCAACACCAATGTCCGGGTGCAGCTGGAAGATTCCAGAAGTAACATACAGAAAGCATCCAGCCGGAAAATGGCCAGACACGGCAGAGCGAATTTCAGACCTTGAGGGAAAGCCACTGGGAAGAAAAGAGGGAGGGGAGGAGGTGGGGAAGGTTGCAGTTTTTTGACATAAAATCCCTGGAAATAGGATAGCAGGAAAATGTAAGAAAAAGCTGGTTCTTTTCTTTTTCTCTTTGGCCGTGCCAGGCAGCACGCAGGATCTTCCCTGACCAGGGATGGAACCCACATCCCCTGCAATGGAAGCTCGGAGTCTTAACCACTGGGCCACCAGGGAAGCCCAAACCTGGTTCTTGTCAAAACAGCCCATTAAATATCGTTGGTATAATGCAAAGCTGAGGCCAAGAGCTGACAGATGAAGAGCAGCTCAGGCTTGCATGCCAAGTTGCTCAGTCGTGTCCAACTCTTTGCAGCCCTGTGAGCCCACTGTAAGCCCACCAGGCTCCTCTGTCCATGGGATTTCCCAGCAAGAATACTGGAGTGGGTTGCCATTTCCTTCTGCAGGGGATCGTCCCTACCCAGGGATTGAACCCACGTGTCTTACATCTCCTGCATTGACAGGCGGGTTCTTTACCGCTAGCGCCACCTGGGAAGTATCTTGTAATAACCTACAATGGAAAAGAATCTGAAAAACAATATATATAAGTGAATCACTTTGCCATATACCAGAAACTAAAAGAACGTGTAAATCAACTATACTTCAGTTTAAAAAAAAAGAGGTGATGTTTCCAGAAAACCTCCTCTCTCAGTAGTTTTCTGGCAAATTGACCCCTTTCTATCTCTCTCCATTCTCAGGAGGATAAAGTTGCCTGGGAGCATCCTAGGGTGAATCCTCTCCTTCTCTTATGATGGAGGCTGTTATTGGAGTTTAAGCTGGTATTTAAACGCAGAATAACAAAAGCTGGAATGTGGAAGCATAGCGTTCTGTTTGTCTCAGTCCCATTTCCAAAGGCCTGTCCTTCAGAGTCCCAAAGACTGAGCCTTAAAATAAGCTGGAGTCTTGGAGTCTCAAGTTACTGTTATCCAACACTGGCTCTTACCCGCCCCTACAGAGTCCTGGAAGTTTTGAATCTAACACTTCCAACTTCAGGAATGTTGTAAGATGTCACCGTGGGGGAGATAACTGTCCTTGATATAACTGCATCTCCCACCAGGACACTCAAAATAGGACCCATGCCAATGCAGGAGCCTTGGGTTCCATCCCCGGGTCAGGAAGATCCCCTGAAGAAGGAAATGGCAACCCACTCCAGTATTCTTGCCCGGGACATCCCTTGGACAGGGAAGCCTGGCAGGCTACAGTCCATGGGGTTGCAAAGAGTCAGATACAACTGAGCAACTAAACCACAGCTTTCTTGAGACTACTGTCCAATTTACCCATGCAGAAGTTTGCTTTTCCCAGAGAAAGAACTTTTGAATTTTCTTCTCAGAATCTTTTTTTTTAAATATTTATTTTAAATTTTATTTTATTTATTTGGTTTCATCAGGTCTTAGCTATGGCATGTGGGATCTAGTTCCCAGTTCAGGGTTGGCACCCAGACCCCTAAAACTCCAGGAAGTGTGGGGTCTTCACCACTAGAGCACCAGGGAGTCCTCTTTGCAGATTCTTTGTGCTTTTAAGCACAAAGTTCACCCTCAAATTTAGTCCCAGGTGGGAAAGCCCATAGCCCCAGATCTGGAGTGACCTTTAACAGAGCTCATTCCAGAGGCAGATATACTGACACCTGACAAAGCTGTATGTGAAAAGGTGTGACTTAGTTTTGACACTTCCCAGCATTACTTGCAATAGCATATTCAATAGTGAAAAAACTGGAAACACACGCTCAACAACTGAGGAATTGTTAAAAAAATGCTAATACATCCATACTATGAAAACAAAGGCAATTACCCAATATATATGCACAGCAATTATTAATTTGTGCAATGTAGAACTTCTGCTTTTTAAAATTTTCTTAGTTTCTGATACCAACTTTTATTTCCCAGATTTTCTACAATAGGATTATGTGTTACAATAAGAAAAAAACGTTTCTTTTTAATTATTATTTTATTCATTCGGCTGCATTGGGTCTTAGGTGCAGCCTCCTGGCTCAGTAGCTGTGGGGTGTGGGCTTAGTCGCCCCTTGGCACGTGGGATCTGAGTTTCCCAATCAGGAATAGAAGCTGCACCCCCAGGTTTGGAAAGAAGATTCCCAACCACTGGACCACCAAGGAAGTCTGGAGAAAAAAATTATTTTAAAATTCTGCTCATCAATAACTAGTACAGGGTTTTCAAATTCTACACAGAGGCTGAGCTCTTGACCCCGCAAACCTAGAGCACACAGCTGCCCGAGGATGGCAGGTTTCCACTCACCGAAGCAAGGCCGACCTGTGACCAGGCCTAAGCGTGGTCTATGGTTCACAGTCTGACCGTCCGGAATGCTGGAAAGTTCTGGTCAGTTAAAAAAAATTTGATGTGGAAAGGTTGAATTATTTCACCTTGTTTGTATAGAAATTTTGTTGACATTTTCCCGATCTCAAACTTTCCCAACTTGAGCGATTCAAATTCACACAAAAATGAAACAATGAATAACCCACATTGAAAATAACTGGAAGAATCCGTCTACAATGCAGGACACCCTGGTTTGATTCCTGGGTCGGGAAGATCTGCTGGAGAAGGGATAGGTACCTACTCTAGTATTCTTGAGCTTCTCTTATGGTTCAGCTGGTAAAGAATCTGCCTGTGATGTGGGAGACCCGGGTTCGATCCCTGGGTTGGGAAGATCCCCTGGAGAAGGGAAAGGCTACCCACTCCAGTATTCTGGCCTGGAGAACCCCATGGACTGTTCAGCCCACAGGGTCGCAGAGAGTTGGACACAACTAAGAGATTTTCACAAACAACATACTATAATTGATTTAAAAAACCAGTTTCACTTGTCCTATCAAAGACTTATGACCACGTCAAAATTTGATAGGCACCTTCTCTAAGCAAACAGCATATTGATATGCAAGACGATTAACTTATGCTCTGTGAATTCCATTGAAACAGACACACGAAAATCTATAGGGTGCCTATAAAGTTGGAAACGTAGGTGAATATGCATGCATGCATAGTCACTTCAGTCGTGTCCAACTCTTTGTGACCCTATGGACTATAGCCCACCAGGCTCCTCTGTCCATGGAATTTTCCAGGCAAGAATACTGGAGTGGATTCCCATACCCTCCTCCAGGGCATCTTCCCGACCCAGGGATCGAACCTGCGTCTCCTGCATTGCAGGCGAGAATTCTTTACCCCTGAGCCACCAGGGAAGCCCCAAAGTGGACATAGGTAATACAGTTAAGTACAGTTTCAAAGTGTAAAATACTTGCACCATACACACGCACAAACACGCACAATGCTTCCAGACTTCATGTAGAATGGAATCAAGTCCCACATACCTGGAATCCTGTTCAGTGTCACCCAGAAATGCTCATCAGGGGAGTAGGTGTCCCTCGACCACTCAAGTAAGTCAACAGCCCTCTGGTCTCGGAGAACAAAATTAACAAATTCTCTTGTAAGCGCTACGTAGGCAGAACCAAAGTAAATGGTGAGATTATGGGGAGGCGGCATTTTTCTTATCCAAGTACACAGCATAAAGGAAAACAAAACGTATCCCTGCTCCAAGTGCCTATATTTGGTCCTTCTGATAATGTGAGGAGGAGGCAGCACCCCGGGGGTGATGTTTTTCCCTTTAAATCCTTTGAGATGCTGGATGATCTCCCGGTTGGTTTTCAGGGGGAAATCTTGCCCGCAGGTGTTGATGGTGTATTTCCACGGGACCTCCGAGTCTATGAGGTCTTGCAGGCAGTTCAGGTCAGCCTGGAGCCTGGAAATTCCTGCGTAGACTACAGACTCCATCTTGGAAGACAGGAAGGCATTTGGGAAGCAGTTCAGTAATTGCTGCACCGCATCTTTAAATCGAGCTGTCGCTTTCTCGTCCACGTGAACACAGTAGACGTTCTGAGGCATGTAGACAGCCCTGAAGAGCCTCTGGAATGTATCCAAGTCTTTGTGGATGAGCATGACATATGCCAAAGGGAACTCAGCTTCTTCTTTGGACAGAGGTTTCATTATGTAGTGATTCCGGGTCAGGTATTGTTGGCAAGTTATATCTTTCAGTGGCGTCATTGGTATATTTCCACCCAAGATTTTCTTCCCTGCTACAACCATGTCACAGACCTCTGCAAGCACCGAGGAGTTTGCGATTTTCCCCACGAGCAGGTGTTTTGGCAGGTTGAAATGGTTGATATACAGGAACCAAAGAGTTATAGAAACGGCCATAAGCCCTACAACAAACTCGAACATCTTCAGCTTCATGCTTCCTACCACCTCTCCTGCGTTTGTCACGCTGTATCATGACAAAGCAGCTTCATCCTCTGACTGTTGGAGAATCAACTCCTGCTTCTTATTTTGAGCAAGAAGGGAAATACTGCCTCTCACTTCAGGGTCAAGGGTCAACCCCAAGCTTGAAGCTCTCTTACAATGAAGGAACGGAGTGGATCCAAGAACCTGAGCCTCTGGGGCCAACTCAGCAAGGCGGTGTGGCGGTGTGCACCTTGGTCCAGGCCAGCTTCAAGTTAAGACCCTGGCAAATCTGTCACGGCTGCCAACTCAGGGTGTTCTCCCGGGAGGGTGGGGAGGCGGAGGTTGAACGTGGGTCCTTCTTATAGCCCTTTTACCCCTTCCAGAGAGGGACCTCATCACCGTCGCTGATGTTGGCTTTAAGCCCAGGGGACAGCTTATTTCTTCAATTTGGGGCCCGTCTTATTTGTCACGAGGCAGGTCACTGCTGGCACCGACAGATTCTAACCTTGACGGCACCCAGAATTCCTCAACAGCACTGCATCCCTCTACCTAGAGATAAAAATCAAGAATTCATTGAAGTGCAGGATTGGATGGAATTGTGCAGATTACTCAGACCAGCTCACTCAAGTCACAAATGCAGTGCCTTGACAATGAACTGTCACTGAGGTTATATCACATTTTGGGGGGGGGGGGGCGGCTGCACTGAGTGGCCTGCAGAATCTTAGTTCCCTGGCCAAGGATTGAATCCGGGCCCCTTATGGTGGAAGTGTGTAGTCTTAACCGCTGGACTGCTAGGGAAGTCCTTCTATCACACTCTTGGCTCCACTTTTTCCCTGACGGTCCAGGAGGTGGGCAAGGGCGTGAATGCCCACAGGAAGAGACTGAAGCCCACTTGCCTGAGAGTCGATAATGAGTTCATGGTAGCATCAGGTTTCGACTCTAGCAGGGTGGAGAACATTCTACCTGGAATAGTCTCTTCCCACACGTTTACTTGATGAGCTCCTCCTGTCCACCAGACCCTTGTGTGATACTCCTTCCCTGCCTCCCATGTTCAGGTTGGGAGCCCTTCCCCCTGTTCCACTGGGACCTGGCGCCCCACTTTCTGTTTGCCTGTTTGCCCCGCTGCTAGCCCAGGGAAGATGATTTCTGTCTACTGATCACGGCGTTTTTGGCACCTAGTTGATAGTAGGCATGCATCATAAAATTAAGTCTGGTCATTCTTCTTTCCTCCACACCAGGGGTGGGCAAAATTACAATGGGCATCATGGTGGGGGAGGAGAGGCGCAATCCACCTGTCTTTTTTTTTTTGGCCGCATAGCATGTGGAATCTTAGTTCCCCAAGCAGGAATCGAATCCGTGCCACCCGCATTGAAAGGGCAGAAGGGCAGAGTCTTTATTTTTCAAAGCACAGAGTCTTAACCACTGGACGTCCAGAGAAGTCCCTGCCATATGTTTTTGTACAGTTTGTGTGCATTTTAAAAAATATCCTTTATTGCTGTATCTTGATTTACTCATTTCAGACATTGTACATTGATTTTCTTCCATGGTAGATGAGAACTTAGTTCTTCCACACCGTGCGTGCATGCTAAGTCGCTTTAGCTGTGTTCGACTCTTTGCGACCCCATGGACTGTAGGCCGCCAGGCTCCTCTGTCCTAGGGATTCTCCAGGCAAGAATACTGGAGTGGGTTGCCATGACCTTCTCCATCAGCACTGTACATTTTTGAATGGCTGAAAGAAAATTCGAAGGAAGAAAAAATGTTTCACGGCACGTGAAATTCAAATTTCAGTGTCCGTGAATACAAGGCCATTGGAACAGAGCCATTTGTTTACAGACTGTAAACGCAGAGAATCCACTGAAGTGGATGGTTCTGTTGATCTTCTCTGCACCCGGTCACTCGGGGAGGCTCACCCGAGCCCCGAGGGAACTGGAAATCGAGAGCGCGACGCCCGGCCGGCCCCAGCGTGACTCGAGCTCTGGCAAATGTCGTGCTGCCACCCAGCGGCCGCGGGGCGCATAGCTCGGCCTGGTGGACCATCTCCCGCTGGACAGGAGGGAGAATTCTGGCCGTCACAGCGCCTTATTGCCCACTAGACTGGGGGCAACTCAGAAGGAAGAGCCTGTCTTGAAGACATTAGACGTGCTCAACGTGGCGTTTGAGTGTTGCTGAAGAAACCTGCCAGATCTCAGAATCCCAACCCCGTCAGCCAGCCACAGTCTCCACAAGGACATTTATGAAGGTCTCATGAGGAAGCAAATTGTTCTGCTGAGTTATTCAAGAAAAACAGCATAGCAATAACTTCCATACACCTCATTACGTCACTGGGGGACTGCCCTGGCGGTCCAGTGGTTAGCACTCAGCGCTTCCACTGCAGGGGACTCAGGTTTGATCCCTGCTCAGGGAACTAAGATCCTACATGCTGGGTCCGGGGCCAGAAAAATGTCATTGAAAACAATGACATCTAACAGAGGCTCTGAAAAAAGTGGAACAAGAGACAAATTAGATCAGGTGGAAGAAAAGCCGGAAGGGTCTGGAGCCTGCGGTACTCTTGGGAATTTTTTGGAATGTTCTGGCAGCTAAGGAGCCTGGAGAGCATATGAAGGCTGTGAGCTGCATCACTATTCATTGCAGAATTAGATATGTCTTAAACATAAAAATTTCCCCAATGTCCATCAAACACACATCAAAATCAAGCCGTTTTATTTTAGTCCTTCACTTGTAATTTAGAGTTTTTCCTGGTGGTTCAGGTGGTAAAGAATCCACCTGCAAAGCAGGAGACCCAAGTTCAATCCCTGGGTCGGGAAGATCTCCTGGAGAAGGAGTGAGAGTCCCAACCCACTTGGTTAGGGTCTTAGGAATCAGGTGGCTCTCAGGGTTAGAAACCCACCCAGAGAAGTTCGGTTGTGTGAGATGACTTGTTTGAGGTCACCCCCGCCCCCCACTGACAGCAGCCAGAGTTGGAATTCAAGTCCTATCCGACGGGCCCCAGAGCTGGACTTTGCTGGCATGGAGCCCCTGTCCCGTCTCCATACTCAGCTCATCTGTTTCAGAACAGAATCAAGAAGGCAGAGCACTGGGCTTCCCTGGTAGTCCAGGGGATAAGAATCTGCCTGCTGATGCAGGGGATACTGGTTCGATCCCTGGTCCAGGAAGATTACTGAACACATCCTCTGGAGCCCATGTTCCAAAACAAGAGAAGCCACTGCAATAAGAAACCTGAGCACCACGCAACTAGAGAGTAGCTTCCACTCTCCACATCTAGAGAAACCCCAAGCACAGCTGAAAGTAACTTAATAAATAAATAAAATTATTGTTTTTAAAAAAGAAGGCAGAGCATCATCTTGTTAGACTTCAGCTGGGAATGTACAAGTCTGGCGACTCAGGCTTTTTTTTTTTTTTTTGCAGCTCTGTAAATATGGGCCAATGACCACAAGTATTGATTTGGTGATTACAAATTTTAGAAAATAGACAAATATGCAAATTTAGAATCGGTGAATAATGAGGGGTACACTCAGAGGTGTAGGGGTTGCAGCCTGGCTTTCAGACCTTCCCAGCATGGCTGTTGGGGCATCTGGTCCTGCAGTCACATCACCAGCATGAACCCCGAGTCCCTAAGGTGCCAACCAGCTAAAGTTTAACAGTCTGTTGCTGCTGCTGCTGCTGCTTCTAAGTCGCTTCAGTCGTGTCCGACCCTGTGCGACCCCATAGACGGCAGCCCACCAGGCTCCCCCATGCTGGGATTCTCCAGACAAGAACACTGGAGTGGGTTGCCATTTCCTTCTCTAATGCATGAAAGTGAAAAGTGAAAGTGAAGTCGCTCAGTCGTGTCTGACTCTTCACGACCCCATGGACTGCAGCCCACCAGGCTCCTCCATCTATGGGATTTTCCAGGCAAGAGGACTGGAGTGGGGTGCCATTGCCTTCTCTGTTAACACTCTGTTAGGGGAGCTTAAACATTGACAGCTTTAACCTCTCACTAAGTGGAAAACTGACCCCAGGTCCTGTGTCCATAAAGAGAGTAAGCGTAAGTGTTCTTTCATTAATTGTGGCATCCATTGATCATCTGATTTGATAACATTCTAGAGCACTTGGGACAAAGTGTGCGTGTGCACACACAGTTCTGTTACTGGGTTGTTTTCCTGGCAAGAAGAGCAGAGTTCTGGCTCTTGCACTTACTGTGTAAACTTGAGCGAGACTGGGAATCAGAGGAGCCTAGCTGAGAGAGAGAGAGAGACAAATAGACACGCAGGCACACGCAAGCCTATAACGTGTGTATAACGTGTGTAAAGCACATTATAGGCTTGCGTGTGTGTGTGCTCAGTCGTGTCCGACTCCTTGCCACCCCGTGGACTGTAGCTCACCAGGCTCCTCTGTCCATAGGATTTCCCAGGCAAGAAACTGGAGCAAGTTGCCATTTGCACCTCCAGGGGATCTTCCTGACCCAGGGATCAAATCCATGTCTCCTGCGTCTCCTGCATCGCAGGCGGACTCTTTCACTGAGCCACCTAGAAATTACTTCTGGGCAAACTCTTTCCTTCATCTTCCCTTCCTGGGTTAACCCACTCCCTAGGCATTAGTGGTACAACCTCAGAATTTTCCGGAACCCCATATGTCTTCAGTAAAATCCCAGCCACCGAGACTGGCTATGCAGTAAAACAAACAAACAAACAAACAAACAAAACTCATCATTCATCAACATGGAGATGAGCTGGTCTGGGGTAGCCCTGGATCCACTGTCATGGTCTCAATCTTAGTCTAAATGCAATCCAGATGAGCTACTATAATTAGCTAACTAAACAGATTTTCTGTCGGTCTGAACCGATCACTGAGACAGATGTTCTCATGAATCTAGGAGCATTCGGGCCCTGGCCCCCTGCCTTTGTGTGGATAGATGGGAGTTCCGACCGCTGGCTTCCGAGAGCCCCGAGAGCGCAGGGAGTGCTCCCCTAAAGCATGCACATGCCTCCTTCTGCCCCCAGCATCCATTCTCCACAACCTGCAACAGTCTCCTTACATCGCAAATACAGCTACAGGGCAGAATGCTTGGACAAGTTCGATCCTGCCCCAGTTCTAACCTTGCTTTGAGAAAAATGTGGTCACTTACATTTCTCCCTCTTAAAATTCCTGAGAAGCTGTCTTCCACCCTTGAGTCTGGGCGCCTCCCCCCACCCCATGAATCCTGGCTCACCCCTCCAGATCAAACTGAGTAACTTGGGAAAGAATTGTCCCCAGGGGCACTTAAAGGCTCATTAGACCTATTCTCAGCTGTTTTTAATTCTGGAAGAATTTATTTTCCATACATGTCAGGAGGCTGAGCCTGGCTCTGAACTTGGGGCTTCTGCTGCGCTTTCCCCCTCCACCCCGGGTGACTCCGCTGAGACTCCCACGGGCTGGAAAGCTTGGCAGCGGCCGAGCTGACCACCACGTAGAAAACCCGTGTCATCAGAGGGCAGCAGCCATCCTGGCAAAGAGGGAAAGAAGGCGGCATCAAGAATTACAGTTTCCCTCACAGGCCAGTGGGCGCCTGGCAGGAGAGGGGCGAGCGCGTCACAGCTGCCTGAATCCCAGTGACAACAGGAGGAGACCGTTCCGATGTGAACTCCATCAGTGCAAACCTCTAACGGTTTATTTCCTTTGGGTCCTGCTTTGAGAGGCTTCTTGAAAGGAAAATAATGGACAGGTCTCTCCCTGGAGGGTGAATCAGTGGGAAAATTAGAAATAAGCTTTTCCACTCTGCTTTGATAATAATGGGGAGATGGTACACCGACAGCGTGTACACGTCACAGGTCTGATTTGTGTTACTTATTTGAATTCGTGTCCAGAAGAGCCATTCTCACCACCAGCTAAAGTCAGTGCCCAGCTGCTTTGGTCCTTGAAAGCACAAGGACAAGAGTTGGTTGTCCTGGCTTCTCATTACACCTCTGGCAGGACTTGCTCAGAGCTGAGCAGCAGGGAACAGACAGATTCGGGTTTAAATCCCATCCCCGGCCCTCATCAGCTGTGTTCTTCTGGACAGATTGTTAAAATCTTTAGTTTCCATTTACTCTGTGTAAATGCATTGTCGGGGTTCTCCCAAGAAACAGAACCTATATGGTCTCTCTTCTCTGTCTCCCTCAATATCAAGAGAGACGGATTTATTTTATGGAATTTGCTCCTGTGATTTTGGAGGCTAGCAACTCTACAATCTGTAGGTTAGACTGTCAGGGTGAAGATCCTGCTGAGAGTTGATATGAAATTCAGGTAAAAGTTAAATAGGAGCCTTAAGTCTGAATTCGTACCAACGGGTAGGAAACTCAGCAGGGTTTCTATGCTGCTTTCTTGAGGCAGGAGTGCTTCTAGAAACTTCAATCTTCACTCTTAGAGCCTCCAACTGATCAGATGCAGCCCACGCACCTTATGAAGGGCAATCTCTGTTAAGCAAAGTGGATTGATTTAATTACATTTGCGGTCAATCCCATCTACAAACCCTTTCACAGCAACATCTAAACTAGGTTTGATCAAGAAACTGGGCCCCAAAGCCTAGCCACACTGACCTCATACATTAACCATCATGCTCTGTTAAGTGTGAATAATGATCTTTACTTCTTCAGTGGGTCCTTGTAAGAACTGAATAATTAGGCAGAAAGTCTCCACTGTGTCCTATATATACAGGAGGTTGGAAAAGAGATGAACACAGTTATTATCCTCATCTTTAACTTAAACTATTTTAAGTAAGAAGTTAGCCTAAGATAGTAAATCTGTATGCCCTTTCAGACAATTCTGGTAAAAACTCTGACTCTACCTGAAGGCCATATGGCTTTGGGCAAGCCATTCTTTCCCCTAGGAACTTCAATCTTTTCTTCTGGAAAACACAGGTTAAATGGCCATCTTGCAAGACTGCTGGAGGTTGAAAGAACTCAAGTGAATGGCCTGGGACACTGCCTGCTTCACGGCTGTCTCTGTGGTTGTGATTATTGACGTTATTGTCACGGCATTATTGGGTAACTCTCACTCCTGGGCTGAAGTCCTTGTCAGAAGCATTTCAGGACAGGCACACGGTGAGTGGCGTTTACAAGCAGCTGTATCTGAAAAACTTATAGTAAAAAAGAAAACAGTGCCGTAGTAGGTAGGGGCTTTCCCAGGTGGTGCTAGTGGTTAAGAATCTGCCTGCCAATGCAGGAGATGCAAGAGATGTGGGTTCCTATCCTTGGGTTGGGATGATCCCCTGGAGTAGGAAATGGCAACCCACTCCAGAATTCCTGCCTGGAAAAGAGATGATTGTATTAATCCAGGTGTGAGATGATGGCAGCTTGGACCAAGCTGGTAGTGATGGAAGTGATAAGGAGTTGTCAATTTCTGCATTTGTTTTACAGACAGAGACAAGAGAATTTTCTAGTGAAGAGGTTGTGGGGAGTAAGAGTACAGATTGGTAATTTTGACTGGACAAAGGAAGAGAGAATCCCTTTAAAATACTGGATTGGCAAAAAAAATTCGTTTGGGTTTTTCTGTAAGCTAAATATTACCCCTTGGATGTATGCAATGAGGGGCTAGCTTTCTTCTTTGGCTAGCCAAAGACTAACACAGGAGATGAAGCAGGCTTGTGGACATTGGCAAGGCAGGAGGACAAACAGAACACTTTCTGCCCACATTGTGGTTTGCCAAGGGCTATGCCCAGCAGGCAGGGTGCAGGAGCCGCTGGGAGGCACCGGTACGCGCGGCCCAGCATGCATACTGCCCATCTAGTGGAGTGAGCGTGCACACAAGACTTTAGAGTTCCAGACCTGGGTTAAACTCCAGCTTCAACGGTTACTGGCTGTGTGTCCTCAGACAAGTTCCTTAACCTTTCTGAGCCTCGGTCTTCTCTGCAAAATGGGGATAAGGAACTGCTTCATAGAAATTTCATGGAGAAGGATCTCTCCAGAGGTGATTTATTTTCATTTCCCACCCACTTGATTCACTCACCTTTACTGCTAGCAACACTGATAACCGTGTCTTCAGAGTGTCTAATAGGAGATGGTACTTGCCCTCCTTTGGAATTCTCAGCTCATAACATGAAGTTTAATAGCCTAGTGTTAGCTTTCTAGGGGGCCAGCCCTTCTCCCTTCCTTCATGGAAGGACCTAACTGCACAAGGCAGCACCCTTTTCTGACTCTTGCACTGAAGAGGTCATCTAATATCTGAGTTTCGGTCTCCTTGTCTTTGCAGTGAGGATAAGACCTTATACCAAGATGTCAAGGATAAAATGCCATCTTTGTGAATCCCTTACAGTTCCTTGCCTCCCGTGCTCCGCCAAAGGCAGCTGTTGCTCTCAATGCCAGCACAGAGCAAGAAACCAGAGGAGAGAGACCAGCAGAACCCAGCTGCGGCTGTCCCGGAAAACCATGACTTCCCGGCCTGCTTGTCAGATGGTGGAGACTGTGAAAACCTGCAGACTCGTGATCATTCCTTTCAATCCCTTATTACATAATCCCATTGGCTGACTCACCTTCAAACTCCCCAGGCATGCAAAGGCCCTGGTTGAAAAACCAGTTCTAGAAAGGTGGTGGATTCAGACGGGAGAGACCGTGACTTGAGTCGAGCTGACATTTCCCAAAGGCCACTATCTTGTGATTTCTAAAGCATGCAGAAGACTCCCTAAGTGAAAAAGCAGAGTTTCTGGTACACTGCTGAATAAAATGCAAAATGTAACATCCTCTTTGGGATGTTCTGGCAACACCGACTAGTGAAAATATGAATATATGTAAAACAGACAGCCAGTGGGAATTTACTGTATGACAGGGAGCTGAGACCCAGTGCTCTGTAACAACCTAGAGATGTGGGATGGGGTGGGAGGGGGGAGGGGGGAGGGAGGTTTAAGAGGGAGCGGACATACGTATACCTACGGCTGGCTCATGTTGATGTATGCAAGACACCAACATAATATTGTAAAGCAATTATCCTCCAATTAAAAATAAATTTTTAAAAATACGAATACTCTTTTGCCCTGAAATCTTTTTAACTTCTTGGCTGTACTGCTCTGCAGGTGGGATCATAGTTCCCTAACCAGGAATCAAAGCCTGGTCCCCTGCATTTGGAGGGTGGAGTCTTAACCACTGGACCACCAGGAAAAGTCCTCTTCCTTGAAATCTTGTGCTTAAGGATGTATCCTAGATCGAGCTGATTTTGCTCACAAAATATCTGACACCAAAATGTGCAGGTTTTTTTCTCATGCCAACCAAGTCTCTGGTTCTCGGGACACCAACCGGGTGTCCTACAAGTAAATCAGGTTCTGACACTCACTACCCAGAGCTTGCAGCAGACTCTGCAGGTTAAGGGCCTCCGCTGCATCAGATGGCCCCAGCATCAGACGGCAGTTTGTGAGTATCAGGTCCCCAGGTTACCCGCACTGCTGTCCGACGTGGCTACAAAGTCGGCGGGTTCCCTTCTTTGTGTTGGATAATTTGCTAGAATGGTTCACATAACTCTGGAAGACACTCGACTTCCTATTACCTGTTTATTATAAAAGAGACAGTGGACGGCCAGGTCAAGTGGTGCCCAGGGTGAGACCTGGGAGGGTCCCAAGCCCAGGAGCCCTTGTCCTCGTGGAGCTGGGTGCTTCCCCCTCTGGGCACAGAAACGTGTTCCCTAGTGCAGAAGCCCCCTGAATCTCATCGTTGAGAGGTTTTTATGGAGGTTCCGTCACAAAGGTATGATTAATTAAATCATCACCTGTTGATGGTCGAACTCAATCTCCAGCTCTCTAATTGCATGACCGGTTCAGGTGGCTGTCAGGCCTCATTCTGAAGCTATCTAGGGATCCACCAAGCGTACACAGACTCAGATATGGAAGGAAGGGTCTAATTATGAATAACCCGAGATGCAATCCCAAGAGTTTTAGAAGCTCGATCAGGAACTGGGAACAAAGACCAATATATATATATTCTATTATATCATAGACCATTTTATGGTCTTTGACTATAAGTTTTTAAGTTTAGTCACTCAGTCGTGTCTGACTCTTTGCGACCCCATGGACTGTAGCCTATCAGGCTCCTTGGTCCATGGGATTTTCCAGGCAAGAGTACTGGAGTGGGTTGCCATTTCCTTCTCCATAGGATCTTCCCGACCCAGGGATCGAACCCAGGTCTCCCACATTGTAGGCAGACACTTTACCATCTGAGCCACCAGGGAAGTCCATTGACTATTGATGACTTACATCAAACGATCAAACTTATCGGAGTATTTACATTTGGTATAGCATTCATGGGCTTCCCAGGTGGCGCTAGTGGTAAAGAATCTGCCTGCCAGTGCAGGAGATGCAAGAGACGTAGGTTTGATCCCTGGGTTGGGAAGATTCTCTGAGGAAGGCATAGCAACCCACTCTAGTATTTTGCCTGGGCGATCCCGTAGATAGCCCATGGGATTGTAAAAGAGTTGGACAGTGCTTAGTGACCAAACATCAACAACAACATGCTATTTGGGGGTTAATGCTAGTTAACTGTGGGGAAAGTCAGTCATGCCCCTAATCTCACAGGCTTCTGCAGAGACTGGTGTCTATTCTGTGATGTCATATGTATGGCAGGGCCCACCTCCCTCCTACGAGGGGTACATTAGTGGGACTTAGAAGAGTTTCTGTCCTTCCTAACTCTACCGCTGGATGTGTCTGACTTTGACCTGCTTTGGGGGTGAGAGCAGTCGTAGTGCATCATTGTGAGTTACAGGTGTCCCCAGCTGACTTCTGCGAGTTTGGAGAACCATGGGATCCTCAGGGGTCAGCCCCGTGAGCTGCCCGCGGCAGAGAGGAAGCAGGGCCGTGCCCCGTGGCTGCTTCAGCCTCCAATTGTATTTAAAGTGGTCAAGAGGCCCTGAGGAATGAGGGTGCAGAACCTTTCCCAAAGCTGGATCCTAGCCTCATCCATCATCTGTCATCTGGCCTTATTTGCTGAGTTCTCTTGACTCACTTTGTGAAAGCCTCCTTATTTTTCCAGGCTGACTCTTAGCCTTTCCCTTCTTCCAGGAAGAGAACTCCCTCTAATCTGCCTAATCTGGTTAATCAATCTTTTTCCTCTGAATGCCACGCCTTGTTAAAGGCCAGCTCTGCGTGTCCCAGACTAGCCAGGCCAGCAGCTACGTCCCCTACGATCTTATGAGTCTTTCTGTACTAAAGACAATCTACCAGGGGTGTTGTTGCATTGTGTGTTGTGGCATGGGCTAGTTGGGATGCATATGTTGAACCCCAAAATGTCAGGTCCCCCATAAGAGGGGGGTAGATGAGTGGTGGTCATGAGTAGCTGCTTCTTAGTTTGAGAATGCCACGAAGCCTTGCACATCCCTTCTGGTCTCAGAATGGGGTCCTTCTGCCTGGGACACTCAGATCCACCACATGCTGCTTATGTTATAATCTCATTAGATGCCCATGGTTTCCCGGTATTTTGCTTAGTAACCCACAAAAACAGGGTGATGTGCACTTGTGCGTAACTGTGGCATGTTGGACACGCTGCATTGTTTTCTGTCCACTCTAACCAAGTATTTGATCATCAGGGCTTATGGTTACGCAAAGATCAGTCAGCTAGGAGCCATACATCACATGGTGTGAAGTCATGGCAAGAAAAAGAGTTCCCAAATCTCCCTCCCAAATTCCTGGTAGTAAATAGAAGTTAAAAAAAACTGAAAGCCTGAAAAATAGAGTAAAAAAAACTAGAGTCAAAACTCTACTGACCACTAATGACTAAGTGAATTCTAGCAGTGCCCACTTGGTCATTAACTAGAATCCATTTTGTCATTAACCATCATTAACCCAGAGGGAGCCCGCTCAAGTTTGCAGGTTCCTATTAGAGTTCTTCGAGTTCCAAAAGCTGGGCTGGTCTTGGCAAGCGTAGCTTTACCCTTCGAGGTATCAGGTGCAATTGTGCTGAACGATAATGTGGATCTCTCGTTCTGAGCCTCTTTGGAGGTCTTAATATAAAGTTGGATTCCCCTCGTCACATAACCTATTTATTCACTCCTTTACTCTCAGCCATATTCCTCCTCTTCATTTGTGTCATTTAATTTTTACCCAGACGTTTTCACCTTTGGAAGGGATATTCATTTCGGCCTGCGTACTGGGCCAGATTGCTGGCAGTAGTATTAGCCCAGCCAAAGCTTCCTCCCTTTCTTTACCAGTCGAGCCACAATGGAAGTCCCCGCCTCCCTTTCGTACAGAGCAGGTGCAAACTAGGGGGCTGTCCTGACAACTAGGCAAGAGCAGCACTCACGGCCACCCGGACTTTTCTAGATGAGGCCGAGCACAGTCCACTCCACTGGATCTTTAGGAATTCTGCTACCAAGTTTGAAAGATGGGGTTCCTATTTCTTGCTCAAGAATCATGTCTTCATTTAAAAAATGGAGGGAAAAAAAAGAATCACGCCTGCTTCCGGCACCTGTATCCCTAGTCCTGGCACCACTGCATTGGGTTAGGAAAAAGGAAAATGACCTAGCTGCATCAGCGTCCTCCTCCCCTCCCCCCCACCCCACCCTCAAGCAGAGGAAAATACCCATCCCTGACCCTCCCCGAGGCCCCCCTCACGCTGAGTGTAAGCACACACTCAGGAAGGCATCTAAACCAGCCCTTTATGCCTTTCTCTTCCCCCTGTTTTATCCTTTTTTTTTAAAAAAAATTATTATTGCTTTTTTACTCTTCCCCCTGTTTCAACTGTCTGTTCTGCTCCTCTATGAAACCATTACTCTAATGAGGATATGCAGTGCAATTTGCCCATTTGATAAAGGACACCGTTGGATATTGTGGGCTGGAAATGACATCCCTTCGTCTGAAGAAATGTAAGTCGGCAGCCCAAATGGCCTTAGCATCTTCCGTTCCAGTCCTTTAATAATATGAGTGCCTTGGACTGCAAGGAGATCCAACCAGTCCATCCTAAAGGAAATCAGTCCTGAATATTCATTGGAAGGACTGATGTTGAAGCTCAAACTCCAATACTTTGGCCACCTGATACAAAGAGCTGACTCATTGGAAAAGACCCTGATGCTGGGAAAGATTGAAGGCAGGAGGAAAAGGGGGCGACAGAGGATGAGATGGCTGGATGGCATCACTGACTCAATGGACATGAGTTTGAGTAAGCTCTGGGAGTTGGTGATGGACAGGGAAGCCTGGCATGCTGCAGTCCATGCGGTCACAAAGAGTCAGACACGACTGGGCAACTGAACTGAACTGAGTATTCGCGTCTACAACTGAGTAAGCGTCTGTTGTCACCTGTTTATGCCCCCGGAGGTACTGGCACGGGTCCAGTGTAAACCACTTGCTGGCCACAGGCAACGCCCTCCCCCAGGGGGTTTCCCCTGTCGCCCACAGCCGTCTGCAGTCTCCTGTCTCTTGTTGACAGGAGAGTTTGGTTACTGTGTTATGCCTCAGAGGGGGTCTGACTTTAGTCCATCTCTGCATTGCCGCAGCACACCCCGAGTCCATCCACTTATTTCCTGGACCTAGGCCTCCGAAAGGTCCACTTGGTGGTTCCAATCACCTTCCGAACCTAGAAGAAAGATTTTCTTTTTCTTTTTTTTTTGACCGCATAGTATGGCAGGCAGAATCTTGGTTCCCTGACCAGGGATTGAACTTGCGCCCACCCCCAGGAGTAGAAGCTCTGAATCTTAACCACTGGACGGCCCAGGAAGTTCCAAGAAGGGAGTTTTTCTGATGGGCATCGACATACCTTATTGAATATGTCCCTTAGAATGACATCACCAAGATGTCAGCATAGGAAACCCCGGTGTCCGCCCCACCTCCTCCTCTGCTAAGGTCAAGAGTTAAATAGCTAGCTATGAACAGAGACAGAGTGTTGGAGCCCACTTAAGTCCACTTAAGAAACTTCATCAGAGTAGAACAACAAACCCAAGACTAACTGCGTGCGAAGGTAAGGAGGAGAAATTCATTTTGCCTGCGTCATCCCATCCCTGGGCTGGCACTGCTCAGGCCAAGAGTAGAAAGAGTTCCTCTTGCAGGAAAGGAAGAGCAAGGTGAGCAACCAGTTTCCCCAGCCTTTCAGGTACCTAATGATGGGCCTGTGTCAATTCCATCCCGTTCAGACCGCAAGCCTGAGACCGAGACATACCTTAGAGATGGTTACAAATACAGGAGGTGCGGGAGACCGCGGGTTCGCTCCTTGGGTCAGGAAGATTCCCTGGAGGAGGAAATGGCAACCCGCTCCAGTATTCTCACCTGGAGAGATCCTAAGGACAGAGGAGCCTGGTGGGCTACAGTCCATGGGGTTGCGAAGGGTCAGACACGACTTGTGACTCACCAAGGACAGGAACACAACAGCAGAAACGGCGGTGAACATGGAAGAGAAGCAGCTACCCAAGGCAGCCACAGCGAGGGGCAGTTCGGTTCACACTGACCCACTCTGCAGACCAACGTGAATGGGGGCTGCCTGTGAGTCCCCGCAGATGGCACCAGCTTCTCCCCTGGCCCAGGTGCTCGGGTTTGCTGATACCAGCCTCCTGGGTCCCTCCCTGCTCCTTCCCCTCCTCCCTCACCCGCACTGGGGTCCTGGAAGCACCCAGGCACCCAGCCCAGGCCTCTGCCACCCTGTGGGTGAAGGATGCCAGCCTCGATCCCCACCGTCATGGGTGCCCTCTGGACTGGTGCCTCTAGCAGCGCACTTAGATGCTGCCAGCCGGGCACCCATCTCCAGCTGCAGAGTACGTCCTGCCCGCGGGGGAGACTCGCAGCCACAGGAGAGAGGCCTGAGAGCCAGGGCCCCTGGAGCTGTTTGCGGGCCCAGGTCAGGCCCTGTCCTCTCTCTCTGTCCTGCGTTTGCAGTGCTCACATCAAATTAGCCTCTCTAGGGACTTCCCCGGCAGTTCAGTGATCTGGACTTCATAAGAACACTGCAAGGGGCCTGGGTCAGATCCCTGGTTGGAGAGCTAAGATCCCACAAGCCTCACAGTTCAGCCAAAAATAAACAAATAAATAAGCAACAATGACCACAAATGAGCCCCTCCAGCTAAGTAGCCACATGCCCCCCAGACACCTGGGCCTCCACACTCTGCGTCTCTAGACCCGGGGTCACAGCCCGCTCCAATGTGCCCCCACCTGCCCGCGACAGTCTCGCCTCGCTGAAGTCAGCCCATGAACTCTGAAGTGGGTGACTGATTCTTCACGGGGGCAGAGCCTTGCGCGGGGCTACAGGGGTCACGAAGAGCCAGGGCAAAAGGAGTCCCCGAAGGAAGATGGTAAACCTCCAGTCCCTGGCCCCAGAGAAATGGAGAGCCAGGAATTGCCCACAAAGAGTTCAAAATGATTATCCAAAGATGCTTGGAGAACAGTGCAAACAGTGCAATGGTATTGGGGAAATGATCCAAGAACAAAATGAGAAATTCAACAAAGAGAAAACAGAAAGGAACCAAACAGGGCATCAGTCCAGGAGCTGCCAGGGTGGCTGAAACGGAAGCAGACTCGCATACGCTCCGGCACCGAGGGCAGAAGCAACAGCGTGGAAGGAACCTGGGGTCAGACCCACCTGCTGATCCCAGAGAGCCTCCAGGAGAGGCGGGCAGTGGTTGGAGGGCACCCTGGGGCCGCAGATGCCACAGCAGGCTCTCTGGGCGGCTCGTTCTACGACGAGGATGTCAGAGCTGGTGAGCCCAGGCTGGAATTCTCCCTCCTGCCTGTCGGGGCAAGAACTGGTCCTGCCAGCTGTCCTGTCAACGCTGGAACGAGACGCCTTGAGCCACCCAGCTAGTCAGGCAGAGACGCAGCTCCTCCCACCAACGGGCCTGCTGTCTGCCCTGAGATCCCAGCAACCCGGGCCATGACCCCGTCCACCAGAGGGCTCAGGTCCCTGTCCAGATGCTGGAGAGCCAGCATAGCCCAGGGACCAGCCTCCCTCCCCGGGGAGCAAACATCAGCCCCAGGGAGCCCTGGGCCCGGTCCCACCTACTGGAGTCTGACACCCAAACCCATGGACCCCCTGGGCACAACGGCCAGAGATCCTGGGATCCGGCTTCACCCACCAGGGTGTGGGAATGAGCCCCAGGGTCCCCTGGACCCTGACCCCACCCACACATGGGCAGACATGAGCCACAGAGCTACCACAGCCTGCCAAAGAGGACAAAGTCTTGAGCCCCTCTGCCAGCAGCCCCAGGCTCTGGCCCTGCTGGCCAGTGGGCTGAGACCAGCTTGGGGACACCCTGGACTCCCCAGACAGCCGTATCATGAAGCATCCACACTCACCAGGAGGCTGACGCTAGACCCAGCAAGCCTGGTCCATGACTGCCCACCCCAGAACTTGGCCTTGCCTACCAGAGGGTCCTCACTAGCCCTGGGACCCCCCTGAGACACTGCAGCCTGCCGCCTCCTGACCAGACTCTGCCAACCAGGGGCCGGCAGCCTCTACACAGGGCAAGGCCTGGCAACCACCCCGACTGGGCACCAGCATGCCTGACAGACCGCCCGCAGCGGTCAGCCTGCCACAACAGAAGGACCCATGCAGCCCACACAGGGGGCACCCCCAGAGCAGAGAGCTCTGATGACCAGAGGGGACTGTGGCACAGGATGTCGCCTACAAAAGGCCACTTCTCCAAGGTCAGGAAATGTAACCAACCTACCAAATAGGAAGAAATAAAAACAGCAAATTAAGAAAAATAGAGTGACAGAAGAATATGCTTCCTACAAAGAATAAGATAAAATCAAGAACTGATTGGGGCGACTTCCCTGGTGGTCCAGTGGCTAAGATTCCACGCTCCCAGTACAGGGGCTTGGGTTCGATCCCTGGTCAGGGAACTGGATCACACATCCTGCAACTAAGAGTTCGCATGCCGCAACTAAGACCCTGCACAGCCAAGTAAGTAAATAAACAAGCTTATTTTTTAAAAAGTAGGTGACATGAAGGTCGGCATTCTACCTGAAAAAAAGTTCAAGGTAATGGCAACTGACCCCAGTATTCTTGCCTGGAGAATTCCATGGACAGAGGAGCCTGGTGGGCTACAGTCCATGGGGTTGCAAAGAGTTGGACATGACTGAGCGACTATCACTCACTCACTCACTCACTCAATGATGGTAAAGATATTCAGAGGACTTGAGAGAAGAATGGATGCACAGAGTGAGAAGTTAGACGTTTTTAAAGAAGAGAAAACAAGAAACAAACAGAGATAAAGACTACAGTAAGTGAAATGAAAGATACACTAAGAGACACTAAAAGATATTAACAATAAATTAGATGATGCAGAAGAATGAATCAGTGAGCAGACACTTGCAGGCCAGAAGGGAGTAGCTTGAGACATTTAATGTGATTTAAGGGAAAAGCCTACAACCAAAAATATGCTACCTGGTAAGGCTTTCATTCAGATTTCATGGAGGGGTTAAAAGTTTTGCAGACAAGCAAAGACTCATAGGAAAAGAGATTAGATTTGTGATTACAGGGAGGGGGGACAGGGTGAGTAGGGGGCTAGGGAAGGGAGAATTGGATGAAGGAGTCAAAAAGTACAAACTTGCAGTTATAATTAAATACTAGGGATGTAACATACAACATCTAGATGCCCATCAGCAGATGAATGGATAAGGAAACTGTGGTACATATACACCATGGAATATTACTCAGCCATTAAAAAGAATTCATTTGAATCAGTTCTAATGAGATGGATGAAACTGGAGCCCATTATACAGAGTGAAGTAAGCCAGAAAGATAAAGAATATTACAGCATACTAACACATATATATGGAATTTAGAAAGATGGTAATGATAACCCTATATGCAAAACAGAAAAAGAGACACAGATGTACAGAACAGACTTTTGGACTCTGTGGGAGAAGGCGAGGGTGGGATGTTTTGAAAGAACAGCATGTATATAATCTATAGTGAAACAGATCACCAGCCCAGGTGGGATGCATGAGACAAGTGCTCGGGCCTGGTGCACTGGGAAGACCCAGAGGAATCGGGTGGAGAGGGAGGTGGGAGGGGGGATCGGGATAGGGAACACATGTCACTCCATGGCTGATTCATGTCAATGTATGACAAAACCCACTGAAATGTTGTGAAGTAATTATCCTCCAACTAATGAAAATAAATGAAAAAAAAAAAGAGGTGACAGATGATGGCGAGGATGGGGTGGATGTTGAGGGCATTATGTGAGCTGAAATAAGCTAGACACAGAGAATGCGGTACGACCTCACTTCTCTGGGGAAACTAAAGAAGCCGTTCTCAGAAACAGAGTGTAGGCTGATGGTTATCAGTGGCTGGGGTGGGGTTGGAAGAAATGGAGCGATGTCAGACAAAGGGGACCAACTTTTAGTTTCGAGATGAGTAAGTTCTGACGGGGAGTCTAACGTATAGCATGATGATCATCGTTACAAATGATTGTGTTAGGTGGCAACCAGGATGGGAGGGGAGCCTGGAGAGAACGGACACATGTATCTGCACTGTGTTTGCACACCGTATGTATATACACATGCATGTGTGTGAGCTGAGATAAGCCAGAGGCAGAAAGACAAATACTGTATGACCTCACTTCTATGTGAGGTCATGTACATGTATACCTATATGTATACATGTATGTGTGTATGTGGCTGAGTTCTGTTGTACTCCTGGAACTATCATAATATTGTTAATTGGCTATATCCCAATACCAAATAGGGCTTTCCTGGTAAAGCATCTGCCGGCCATACGGGAGACCAGGGTTCGATCCCTGGGTTGGGAAGATCCCCTAGAGGAGGAAATGGCAACCCACTCCAGTATTCTTGCCTGGAAAATTCCATGGAAGGAGGAGCCTGGTGCCTACTGTCCGTGGGGTCGCAAAGAGTTGGACATGACCGAGTGACTTCACTTTCTTTCTTTCTTTCAATACAAAATAAAAAGTTAAAAAATAAAAAGGTATAAACTGAGGAGTAGACATTACCCACAAAGGAATATGGTTAAAAAAAAAAAGTTTAACCAGAAAATAATGAAGTCTTTCGATCTAACCCGCTCTTTACAGGAGATCAGCCAGCGGGTAAAGAACAGAACAAGAGCGGGAAAGTGGTGTAACTGAAACAGTTAGATGACACAGTAAGGAAACAAACAGAAAAATCCAGAATACGGAATACTTTCATGACGAGAGGACAATACTCTCCGTGACTCGAGAGGCCCAGTCTCTTCAAGAACTCATGTTACAGGAAAAAATAAGAAACTAAAGAATCACAACAACCAAATATCAGCCTAAATCTTGACTTGGGTCCTAATCTGAAAAATATACATATGTGTGTGCATGAAAAATATAGGGGAAATTTGAAGTGGGAGGGAGTGGATCATGTTAAATGATTTCAGGTGCAGTATGTTTTAAAATGATGTAGGAGAATGGCCTTATTTTTAGAACATTCTGGGATGAAATTTTAAAAAATACTGTATAGAATACTTGAAAATTGCTAAAAGAGGAAGTCTTAAATGTTCTCATCACAAAAAAGAAATGGTACTTGTGTGATGTGATGGAGGTTTTGGCTGACACTATGATAATACTAGGGATTCCTCAGTGGTTCGGCAGTAAAGAGTCCTCCTGCAAAGCAGGAGATGTTAGAGATACAGGTTTAATCCCTGGGTCGGGAAGATCCCTGGAGGAGGAAACGGCGATCCACCTCTGTATTCTTGCCTGCAGAATCCCATGGACAGAGGAGCCTGGAGGGCTTTAGTCCACGGGATCACAGAGTCAGACACAACCGAGCAACTGAACACTCATGATAATACTCATTTTGCAATGTGTCTCAAATCAGCACACCCTACACCTTGAAAACTTGCACAGTGTTACATGTCAATTACATCTCAATAAAGCTGGGGAAAAACATACCCCTTCAGTTCCTATTAGTATGTTCTGCACAGGGGCACGCCTCAGATGAGCCTGCCTTTAAGAGCCCAGTTCTCCATTGTCCAGCCACAATATGACCAGGCCGTTAGCTGGGCACATGAGTGGGAGGAAACCCACATGGAGGAGTGTTTACGATCGCTCAGTTCTTCCATCACTGCTAGGGAAAGAGCACGCCATCCAGTCCACTGAGCTGATTTATTCTTATTTTCTTTAATCAGTGTTTCCAGACAGGATACTGCTTATTCATCTCTCAACTGTCATCTGTAAACCAGGCAGCTCTTTTTCGGTCAGTTGAGAGTTCACACAGCCACTGTTCACATGGCAATGGGTTGCAGCAGCTTTTCCAAGTAGTTCCAGAATCGGTCCTGGGAAAAAGAAGATAGCTGCTGAAGGGAGAGTGAGAACATCTCTGTATTCCCCTGGCAGCATGCTCCTGGGTGAACCATTTCCTATTTTTCTGCTGCACCTGCATGTGCGGCAGGTGGGGCCTTAGTCCCCCACCAGGGATGGAACCCATGCCCCCTGCGGTGGAAGTGCAGAGTCTTAACCCCTGGACCACCAGGGAAATCCTGAACCATTTCTGTTTTATTATGAAACTCCTCTGAGCACTGCCTTCTTACCAGCGTGTTTCTCTGACATCACCAAGACATTATGGATACTTCAGGTTCCAGAAGTTTTGATGACCTCCAGTCCCTGAGGCAGTCCAAATCAATGCCCCACAGTTCACTAGTAACTGTGTTTCCAATAATGTGTCTGGGGAGGAAGAATTTGGCAGTTTTCTGGTACAAAATCCAAGTGGTTGCCACTGGTAGGCGCTCACTGGCTCTCACCATTGGCCCTGGTCTGCATGGGGCTTCCCAGGTGTCTCAGCAGTAAAGAATCCGCCTGCAATGCAGGAGACACAGGTTCGATCCCTGGGTCGGGAAGATTCCCTGGAAAAGGAAATGGCAACCCACTTCAGTATTCCTGCCTGGAAAATTCCACTGACAGAGGAGCCTGGCAGGCTACAATCCATAGGGTCGCGAAGAGTTAGGCACGACTGAAGCAACTTAGGATGCATGCACTGGTCTGCATGAGTTGAGGAGGCAGACACTTCCCAAATCATATTTGATCACAAGGGCCCAAAGACGGTGAGAGAGCCATCACTTTTTGTAATTCAGACACAGCCTGCTTTTCCGCAGATCCTCATGCAGGTACGACTTTCCTTTGGGTCGCCTTATAGGTGTATTTCCAGATGTAGAATGCACATTCTCCAAAAATCCAGATAAGCTAACCAAAGGCTGGAGTTTTGGTTGGGTCCTAAGGGTGAATGATGACAGCAGTTTATTTTTAGCCTCTTACAGAATGTCTTAATGGTTCTGGACTATGTCATTCCTAAGAATTTCACCATTTAGGCAGGCCCTTGGATCTGTGCAGGGTTTATTAGTGATTTTCCATTGGTTATGTGATCCATCACTATTCAAGTCAGTCCTGGCCTGCTCTTCGGTTTCCAGCGTTTTTGTAATGTCATCAATACGTTATAGTCTTACACTAAGGACCCACAACCAGGCCAAACCACTTGTGATGATAAACTTGAGAGTTCAGATAACCTCGAGGTAGGACAATGAACATAAATTGGGCTCCTGCTCACACGCCTGCAGTTGGCTCTTTCCGAGTTTGAAACAGAGAAGAAAACATGCTAGAGATTAATCAGAGTCCCAGCCTTCTTTGGCCTGTTCTGTTTTTTTTTTTTTTTTTTGTATGGTGAAGCTGAGGCTGTGGGTGACACAAGTTTGACATCTGTAGGGTAGGGAGGCAGTTTGGAAGCCCAGGCAGCATTTTTATGTTGCTGTCCTCAGAAGACCTCAGATTTTGCTCTTAAGGCCTTCAATTGATTGGACGAGGCCCACTCACATTGTTGAGAACATCCCCCTTTTTTGTTGTTCAGTCGCTCAGGCGTGTCTGACGCTTTGTGACCCCATGGACTGCAGCACACCAGGCTTCCCTGTCCATCACCATCTCCTGGAGCTTGCTCAAACTCATGTCCATCAAGTTGGTGATGCCATCCAGCCATCTCATCCTCTGTCATCCCCTTCTCCTCCTGCCTTCAATCTTTCCCAGCATCAGGGTCTTTTCCAATGAGTCAGCTCTTCACATCAAGTGACCAAAGTATTGGAGCTTCAGCTTCAGCATCAGTCCTTCCAATGAATATTCAGGGTTGATTTCCTTTAGGATGGACTGGTTTGATCTCCTTGCAGTCCAAGGGACTCTCAAGAGTCTTCTCCATTATCACATTTCAAGGGTGTCAATTCTTTGGTGCTCAGCCTTTTTTAGGGTCCAACTTTCACATCCATTTCTGACTACTGTAAAAACCATAGTTTTGACTATACAGGCCACTGTCAGCAAGGTGATAGCTCTGTTTTTTAATACACTGTCTAGGTTTGTCATAGCTTTTCTTCCAAGGAGCAAATGTTTTTTAATTTCATGGCTGCAGTCACCATCTGCTGTAATTTTGGAACCCAAGAAAATAACGTCTGCCACTGTTTCCACTTTTTCCCCCATCTATTTGCCATCAAGTGATGGGACCAGATGCCATGATCTTATTAGTGTTTTGAATATTGAGTTTTAAGCCAGCCTTTCACTCTCCTCTTTCACCCTCATGCTTGGAAAATGCAAAATGAAATAATAGTCAGGTCACTATTTTGCACATAAGATTACGATTAGGAAGTCTGATGATACCTGGGTTGACTGAGATGTGGGGGGAATGGTACTCTCCTATATTGCTTTTTTTTTTTCAATTTCTAAAATTTTTGTTGGAGTATAATTACTTTACAATGTTGCATTTTTAAAAAAATTTACTTATTTGTGTATGTATTTATATCCTGTCTGTGCTGGGTCTTCGTTGCTGCGTGCAGTCTTTCTCTAGCTGCGACGAGAGGGGGCTCCTCCTAGTTGTGGTTCACAGGCTGCTCATTTCAGGGGCTTCTCTTGTTGCATAGCATGGGTTCTTGGGTGTGGGGGCTTCAGGAGTTGGGCTCACGGGCTTGGTTGCTCCACGGCATGTGGAATCTTCCTGGACCAGGGAGCGAACCTGTGTCCCTTGCATTGGCAGGTGGATTCTTATCCACTGTACCACCAGGGAAGTCTGTTACAATGTTGTGTTAATTTTAGGTGTACGGCCAAGTGAATCAGTTATGCATACACATATATACTCTTTTTAAAAATTCTTTTCCCATATAGGTCATTACAGAGTATTGAGCAGAGTGTCCTGTGATTTACACTAGGTCCTTTTTATCTGTTTTACACATAGTAGTAGATAGCTGTCTATTCTGATCTCTCAATCCATCCCATCCCCCTTCCTGCACTGTTGATGGGTATATAAATTATTATAAACTTTTTGAGGCAGTATGACAATACCTATCAAAATATTACATGCTTATATTCTTTGCCCAATAAATCCATTTCTAAGGATTTTTAAAATTAAATTTATTTATTTCTAATTGAAGGATAATTACTTTACAGTGTTGTTTTCTGTAAGAATTTTTCCTATAGAAGTTTTTCAAAATCACAGATATAACTTTTTTTTCTCTTTTTATGAAGCTTTAACTATGAGCAAAGTATTTTCCTAAGAATATCACATTTATTAACTTCCTGAATCCTGTTATGGAAATAAAACAACAGACTTTGAAATTTTACAAAATCTGACTTTTGCTGTTTGCTAAAAAGTCTGTCCATAGGAAGAAATTAAGCAAGTACATATCACTACCTCTCAGCACCTAAATTTTTTTTATATTCTCTCCATTTTTACGAGAATTAATCCAAGGTTAGATCCTCATCCCCACCTTCCAGAAATTATTTCAGGGTCCACAGAGTGGAGTTCTTATATTCCTAGGTAAACAAATGTATAAAATACATCTTATAAAGAGAGAGGGCATAACAAAAAAATGTGGCCAGTTTATGGTTACATACATTTGAAAGGAGATTTGGGCAGACATCTGAAGAGAGAGCAGGTCACAGTAATAGTTCAGTGTTCTTAGCTTTTTATTTATTTTTCATCGAAGGATAATTGCTTTACAATATGGCTTTGGTATCTGCCGTTGTCATTGTTCACTCAGTCATGTCTGACTCTTTGCAAGCTGATGGCACACCAGGCCTCCCCGTCCATCACCAGCTCGCGGAGCTTGCTCAAACTCATGTCGGTTGGATTCTGCCAGCCGGGAACACGAATCAGCCCCAGGTATACGTGGGTCCCCTGGCTCCTGAGTCTCCCACCGCCCCGCCAGGCTGTTACAGAGCCTCAGTCTGAGCCCCTACAGCCGCCCTCCACTGGCGGTCTGCGTCTCGGTGGTGTGCGCGCTTCCAGGCTGCTCTCTCGTTTGTCTCACCATTTCCTTCCTCCTCCCACTGCGTCCAACTAGGTCAGTGAGTCTGTTCTGTCTGTTTCCACTGCTGCCCTGCGGACAGGCTCATCAGTGCCCAGATTCCATATATATGTGTTAATACATGATATTTGCTTTTCTCTTTCTGACTGACTTTACTCTTCTATCGACTCTAGGTTCATCCATCTCATTTGAACTGCAAAGTTCCTAGCTTGAAAAAATACACCCTGCAATGTTCACAGGGAGCTCTTATTTATTTTTTCATTTTTTGGGGGGGAGCTCTTTTTAAAAAAAAAATCTACTCATTTATTTTTGGCTGTGCTGGGTCTTCACTGCTGCAAGCTGGTGGCTCTCTCTAGTTTCGGCGGCGAGGGGTGAGGGGGGTGGGGGGCTCCTCTCTGGTTTCGGCGAGGGGGGCTCCTCTCTAGCTGCAGAGGACAGGCGACTCGTTGTCCTGCCTGCTCTCGTTTTGGAACACAGCTCTAGGTGCTTGGGCTTTGGTAATTGTGGCGCACGGACTTAGTTGTTCCAAGACAGGTGGGATCTTCCTGGACCATCCCTGGACCAGAAATCAAACCCCGTGTCCCCTGCATTTGCAGGCAGAGTCTCAACCAGTGGACCACCAGGGAAGTCCTGATTGTTTCTTTATGGTTAGAACCAATTGAAACATTTTTTTACCTGGCTGCTACATAGGTGATAGTTTACATCCCTCATTGGATCAAAGTGTGAGAGACCTAAACTCAGTCTGTTTTATTTTTGGCAAAGTTAAGGTGATGTCAGTCAGATCCATCCGTTATAAAGGTGCTTTCTTCTTTTTTCAGTTTAGTTTAAAAAAAAAAAAAAACTGAAATATACCTGCTTTACATGCTGCGTTAGCTTCTGCTGTACAATGAAGTGGATCAGTTGTGAGTGTACAGATATCTCCTCCTTCCTGGAGTCCCCCACCCCACCCCTCCAGGTCATCACGGAGGGGATTCCTGTGCTTTTAGCAAGGATAACATTAAATAGATTTCTGACACCACAGGGGTCTGCAAAATCCTTTAGGGAAACCCAAGGGATCTAACTTTTCTCATAATAATGCTATGACATTATTTGCCATTTAAACTCTTATTTTTCACATTCTCATTCTCTCACATGTGTATGGTAGACTTTTTCAAAAGCTATAGGATATACCATCATTGTTTCAATGACGGATGTCATATATACTTGTGTATTTTTGTATTTCAATAACTTCTTAGTTTTAATGTCACGTGGTGGATATCAATGGATATAACTCATATAAACAAAAATTTTTTTAGTGCTTAGTAATTTTTAAGTGCATAAAGTGCTCTTTTAAATTATAAACAAGAAGTATGAGAATCTCTGCTTTAGAGTCATATCTCACCTGTCCCCATGTAGTACCGAGGACCCTACATCTGATAAGTACAAAAACTTAAATTCAACTTGAGATTAAATCGTTCTGGAAGACTTCCTAGTGCCCGCGGTACCACATTATATATTCCATTGCCTACTCTGCCAATGGATGACATTACAAAACCAAGAGAAACACAGTGGAAAAGTGAAAAAGCAAAATAGCAGTGATATGCCGCCACCTGCAGGTAGCGCTGTGAATTACAATTGTTGTTGTATCAGCCGCTCAGTAGACCCTTTGGGATCCCATGGACTGTAGCCCACCAGGCTCCTCTGTCCATGGGATTTCCCAGCAAGAATACTGGAGTGGGCTGCCATTTCCTTCTCCAGGGGATCTGCCCAACCCAGGGATTGAACCTGGGTCTCCCGTATTGGAGGTGGATTCTTTACCGCCTGAGCCACCAGGAAAGCCATGAATTACAATGATTTGTTTTAAATGTAAGTAAATCGGGGACTTCCTCATGGTCCAGCGGTTAATAGTCTGCGCTTCCAGTGTAGCAGGTGAGGGGTTGATCCCTGGTCGGGGAACTAAGATCGCACATGTCTCTCGGTGTGGGGGAAAAAAAGAAAAAATTAAGGAAACTGTTTTCTACTTTTATTTTTCTGCTAATCTTTTAAAATCACCATCAAACTTTTGTTGTCTAGTCACTAAGTTGTGTCCAACTCTTCTGTGACTCCATAGAGTCTAGCTCGCCAGGCTCCTCTGTCTATGGGGTTTCCCGGGCAAGAATACTGGACTGAGTTGCCATGTCCTTCTCTAGGAACTTTCTTTCTTTCTTTTATTTTTCTTGCTGGTCGTATCAGATCCCCATCAAAAGCTAACAAACTGGAAATATTAGAGGGAAGTCCTAGCCTCGTGTTTCCATTTTGTCACCGTCCGATGGTGCTAATTGCTATCTTGGCTAGGTGGATGGGGGCAGTTTCAGGAAATTGCAGTTGGTTTTTCCCACTGAAGGCTCTTACCCCTCAGGTCAAAGACCCAATGTGAGGGTTGTGCCAACTTCTGAGAAGATCCACCCCAACTCTATTGGGGGTCTGGGGAAAAGACCGCTGGCTGGTCTGTGGACCTGTGGGACCTACGGTGAGCCTCCACCATGGGCAGTACCTGACGCCTCACAGCGACAGAGCCAGGGGGCGTGATGATGCTTCAGGTCTCCATGTCTCACTGTCAGCCCCACCAGCTCTCCAAATATTTGACATTTCCCTCCCCAGCGAACAGTTCACCGAGTCCTTAGGTTCCTCTGCAGAAAGACCCAGAGCATTGTGGCTGTGCCCTTTTCCCTGGTGTTGCAAGATCCTTCTTCTCATTCGGGGTGCTCAAGTCAGGGCAGGCTGTCCTGACTCTTATTGGGGTACCTGCCATCAGCCTTCTGATTGCCCGTTCTCAGCTCCTCCTGATGGTATAAGCTGCGCAGTGTCCTTGCTGGCATGTCTTTTATTGTGCTCAGTCACTTCAGTCGTGTCCGACTCTGCCACCCCGTGGACTGTAGCCCCCCCAGGCTCCTCTGTCCTTGGGATTTCCCAGGCAAGAACACTGGAGTGGGTTGCCGTTTCCTCCTCCAGGGGATCTTCCGGACCCAGGGATTGAACCTGCATCTCTTGCGTCTCCTGCACTGGCAGGTGAGTCTTGACCACTGAGCCCCCTGGGAGGGTTCAGAAGAAACTAGAAATGCAAGACCCAGCATCAGCACAGATACACTACCCTGGGTCAGAGCCCCTGCTTTCCCAGGCAAGGCCTTGACCTTGGCACAGCTGATCTGCTGGGTTGGGAGTTTAGCCTTCTTTGGGATCAGATGATTTATCCATGGGCTGTGTCCTCAGCTTTCTCTGGGCTCCACTGCAGATGAGGGTTTCTCTGTAAGGTTCTCTGGTCTTCAATCCCAGACTTCAACTGCCTGGTCATCGCCTCAGTCTTGTATCTTCTTTTTTTGGAGCAAAGTGAAAGTGAAAGCATTAGTCGCTCAGTTGGGTCTAACACTTTGCGACCCCATGGACTATACAGCCCACCAGGCTCCTCTGTCCATGGGATTCTCCAGGCAAGAATGCTGGAGTGGGTTGCCATTCTCTTCTCCAGGGGATCTTCCAGTTCCAGGGATCAAACCTGGGTCTCCTGCAAAAAGAGCTAAATTATAACCATTCCATGGATTGTCTTTGCAGTTACAGTTCTCTCTTGCATTAAAAAAAAAAAATTGTAGTAAAATACACGTAACATAAAATCACATTAACCATGCTGAAGTATACCATTCAGTGGTATTCAGTACGTTTATAATGTTGTGCTGCAGATCTCTAGAACCTTTTCATCTTGCAAAGCTGAAACTCTGTGCCCATTAAACAACAGTTTCCATTCCTTCCTCCCTCTAGCCCCTGGCAACCAGCATTCTGCTTTTGTCTCTGTGAACTTGATACTCTAAGCACCTCTTGTAAGTGAAGTCATACGGTGTTTGTCTTTCTGGCTCATTTCACCTAACATAATGTCTTCAAGGTTCATCCTCTTTGGAGATTGTGTCAGAGTTTCTTTTCTTTTTCAGGCTGAGTGATATTCCATTGTATGCCCACAGTGAGTTTTATTTACCCATTCATCTATTGATGGACACGTGGGTTGCTTCTGTCTTTTGTCTACTGTGAATAATCCTGCAAGGAACATGGAAGTATGAATATGCCTTCGGTACCTTGCTTTCAATTCTTTGGGGTAGATACACCCAGAAGTGGGATTGGAATCAGAGACGCCATACTGTTTTCCATAGTCGCTGCATCATTTTACCTTCCCACCAGCAATGTACAAGGGGCACAATTTCTGCACATTCTCACCAAAATCTGCTATTGCTGTTTTTTTTTTTTTTAAGAGTCAATGTCTTTTTCTTTCTTTCTTTTTTTTTTTTTTTTTTGATGTCTGATCTTATTTGTTGCTCTTAGGACATCTTGTTTTTGACTGCTCTCAGACTGGGCAGCAGGAACTCTCAGAGACGACAGCCGCCGTCTCTTGGCAATCTGTTCCGGGTGTTTTCCTTTGACCTCCTTCATCCTCTTGGCCAAAAGCTTAGCATCTTCTGCAGCCTCTTCAGAGAAGGACATGGCAACCCACTCCAGTGTTCTTGCCTGGAGAATCCCAGGGACGGGGGAGCCTGGGGGGCTGCCATCTGTGGGGTCGCACAGAGTCAGACACGACTGACGTGACTTAGCAGCAGCAGCCTCTTCCTTAATTTTCTTGGTATGATGCTTCTTCGGAGTAAAACACCAACGTGGCAGAAGACATGGAGTAACAAGACGTTGAATCCTCACCTTCTTTGTTTAGGGGCTTTCTCACCGCGTATTTGTGTAATGTAGAGTGACTACATTCTCTTATCACAAGTCTTTGTTTGCGAGTAATAAACCCTCTGGAACCAGCTTGAGTAATAAAGGAATTTTTTGAAAAGGCTCCAGATAAGTCTTATGGAGGCTCAAAGCCAAAAACCAGCTGTGAAAACGGCTAAGTTACCTGTGTAACTAGTCATTCTCTTCTCTCTTTGAATAGACTCTCTGTTTCCACCGCCTGTAAAAATATAGTCACTGCAGAATTCTTGAGTTTACACCCCCACCATTCAAGAGATAGGCAGCTCCAGAATATCATAATGCTGACATCTAGTTTCCAGGAGGGAGCTTCTGATTGCCCTCATTTGGATCAAGTGTCCACCCCTGGCCCCGGCAACTGAACTCAATTACAGGGTCGTTATGAGCTGGGTAAATCTATTCATGTATTTATCGTACATTTGACGCCTCATTAATTTCCAAAACAATTGTGAGAGGTTTTATTGTTTTCTTTAATAACAATAATTCTTCATCTCTATTATATAGATGAAGAAACTTGAAGCTCCTGAGGCTTCAGGATTTAAAAAAAAATTTTTTTTTGATGTGGACCACTTTAAAATTCTTTGTTGAATTTGTGACAATATTGCTTCTGCCTTCTGTTTCGGTTTTTTGGCTGCAAGGCGTGTCAGACCTTAGCTCCCAGACCAGGGATCGAACCCTCACCCTCCGCACTGGAAGGTGAGGCCTTAACCACTGGACTGCCAGGGAGGTCCCCCTTTAGGATTTTTGCTCCAAAACCTGTGCTCTTTCCCCAACTCTAAAACCATGTCTGGTGACCTGTTATTGGACAGAGCCCTTTGCATTTTCTCATTCATTCATTCACATGTACTCATTCATTCATTCAGCATCTGTTGAGCTACATGCTCATCTAGGCTAAGCTGAGATAAAACTATGAACAAAAACCAAGTCCGGTCGTCACCATGAAATAAAAAAGGTAATAAATAACACATGTGCTAGGTGGTGACAAGCGCCATGAAGACAATTAAACAGAGAAAGACTAGCTGACAAAGGAGACCTGCAGGAATAAGAAATTTTGGTACCATCATTGAAAGCCATCAAGTGGGGCAGTTTTGCCTGGGGTAGAAGGCTGTGTCTCTCTCAACTAATTATAAAACCTCACCTTTGTAGAGCGTCCCAGTTACCACCTGCTTTTGCGTTAATTCTCTGATAACAGCGATTTGCCTCCTCTGTATCTATTAGCAACACAAAAAATGAGCTTGCCAAAAAAACAAAAACAAACTACACTCAATGTTGGTTAAATGATGGTGTCTGCTAAATCAGCTGAACAATCTCGAGGGCTGGGATTCTGGGAGCTGCCTTCATTCAGGCTCATCGGGGATCAATCCCTTCACCTTCTTTCTATACCTGAGACCTGGCTCCCCTCCCACCAGGAGGAACCCACATTCCTTGAGCTTCTCATGGCTGTTCCCTGTCCTATTCTTTGGCGCCACTGAGCTTAGGCCTGGAGGAAATCTTCCAGGTCCTCACTTCCACTTCCATGCCGTTTTTCCTTCTCTTCTCCCACATACATCCAGCCATGAACCTCATGCCACTATCAGACGATTCCACCCACGATTCCTCTTTGTTGAAGGTCACCTACTGAGCCTGGGGTCACACCCTCATTCTGTGGAGAGGCACACGGCCCCTCTGCCCACCACGGCTGTCCTAATTCTTGGTGGGTTCCATGTCCACTTAGGTGATCTTTCCAACGCCCTGACCTCTCCGCTCCACAGCTTCTCCTCCAGCGGTCTTACTGACCACCCCACATCGGCCGCTCACTACCATGTCCATGCCCGTGACTTTGTCGTGGCCGATACCAACAACCCCACACAACCTCAGTGTTCATAACTCACCCCCTTCTGCCGCTGTCTTCCAGGTGTTTTGGTTCTCGCATTTCAAACTCCAACAATCCTTGAACCCCAGTGGGACTTTAACCTATTGATCCCATCATCCTTTTACTTCCTACATTTCCCCCACATTCATTTTCTCCGTCTTATCCAACTAAAGTCCAAGGTCATTATTACCATCACTTCTTGCTTGACCCCACCACTCTCCTGCCTGTCTCTTGCTCAGTCCTTCCCACCTGGCTCAACCACAAGGCTGCTTAAACCCGTCTCCCTGCCTCCTCCACGCTTGTACCCTGGCAGGTAGAATAAGCTGCTGAAAAGAACCCGACTGTGCAGAATACTTTAAATCCATGGTGGGCTCCATACACTCCCACTCTCTCCCAGTGACTGTTTCGTAGCTTCTCCCACCTCAAGCCTCTTAACAACTCCTCCTCCCATCAGCTGTCACTTTCAGCTAATGACATACTTCCTGATTCTCTGAGAAGAGTGAAGTAAATAGAACAGAACTACTACAAGCTTCCCCCATCACTTCAGCACACCTGCATCAGTCCCCATGCACTCTACCTTCTCTCCTGTTGATGCGGATGAGCTGGCCTTATTCCTCAGGCTAAGCATCCCATCCACCTCTTTCCTGCTGCAGGACGCCATGCCAGCAATTCTCTCTGGCCGTCCTCTTATGAAACCATTGCAAAGAAGTTCTCCTCCATAGCACTCCTGGCCGGTTTCTTATCCAGGTCACCAATGACCTCACTGTTTATTTCTATTGCTAACTCTAGAAACTCTTGTTCGTGGTGGTGGTTTAGTTGCTAAGTCTTGTCCTACTCTCATGACCACATGGACTCTAGCCTGCTAGGCTCCTTGGTCCATGGGATTTTCCAGGCAAGAATACTGGAATGGGTGGCCATTTCCTTCTGCAGGGGATCTTCCCGACCTAGGGATTGAACCCACGTCTCCTGCATTCTAGGCAGATTCTTTACCACTTAAGCCACCAGGGAAGCCCTGAATGGTTTAATTAAAAAAAATCATTTGATTCAAAGAAAGTGTATGTGTGAATTGATTCAAAGAAAATGTATGCGTGAATCATGTATTCAATAAAAAGGGGGTAGTGTCACCTTTGTGTATAAAGTAAGCTGCTTTCAACCTCTGTCTCATCAAACTGTCCGTTCACTGGAAGAAGCGCTCAACTCAGAAAACTTTGAGTATCACCCCAGAGATAACTATGGTCGTTAAAGAGTTTGTTTTGACACAGCGTTTCTCATATTTTTACTGTTCAAACACATTGACTAGGGATCTTGCTAGGATCCAGATTCTGGGTCAATAGGTCTGGATGGTGGCTGAGAGCCTTCCTCTCACACTAGCTTCCAGAATGGCAGTGCTGCAGGCCCCCAGAGCACCCGTCGGGTATCAAGGTTTTACGAAAGCCACAGTTGTGGTATTCCCTGACAATCCAGGCAGGACAGTTCCTGCCTTCCCTTGCAATCACATGCATTTACAATTATAGGAGACTTTATATTCCCCAGAGAATCAGAATACGTGTCGTGGAAAATTGGCTGAGTTGCATTGAAATGCATTGGTTCGGCTTCCGCAGACACGATGCCTGAATCTGTGACTGCATTGGTGTTCCAAGAAAGGCACGCATGCGGGTCTCAGGTAGATGTATTGGTTTAAAGGAAAATTCACTGGATGGGAACCAAAAATAGGATTGCAGTGAAAACACATTGTATTAAGTATTTTACATAATTCCTGTAAGTAGACGTGAGGAAATAGATGTTTTCGTTTCAGTGGCAGTTCATTGAATTCATGGACATGCTGTTTGTTTTGCTGAATATGTATGAGTTTTGATGAAAATACATTGCTTGGAAGAAACCAGCGAGGCTGGTTCCCATACAGCCCAGTTAGAATGTCCTTCTTAATTTTATGCTGCCATACCATCTTTGCTCCTTTTTTTTTTTTATGAATTCATATTGTTTTCAATGTTCCACAGTGCTTATTGTGGCAGTAAATATAACAGTTTTATTTGTTCCTCGAGTTTCTGTATTTATTCTTTGAGTTTCTAATGTAGCAGACATGTGCATTGAACATGAAGGAATATAAATGTGACTAAAATATATATTAGAGTAACAGCAAGATATTTTTTATCTCAAAATATTTTTCTGAATCTCTTTTTATATAAAAAATGCATTCTAAAAAATGCTGAACTAAATCTAGAGAAGACTCTGAAATCATAATACTGTACAGACTGAAATGTTTCTGTACTGAACAGAAATGTTGGCGGTATTTCTTCAAGTAGAAATTATAATGACAGTCAAACTGCACTGGAAAGCGGTGTATTGAAGCAAGGAAAGAATTATTGTATGATCTGTACCGAATCAATGCTCTGATGAGAACCTGCTTCGAACAGAGTGCTCATCAGTATATTGCTAATATCCTTCTCTTTTTTTTTTTTTTTTTTTACTGTCCTGAAATGGCTTGTGGGATCTTAGTTCTCCAACCAGAGATTGAACCCGGTCCCTCAGCCGTGAGAACACAGAGTCCTAACCACTGGACCACCAGCAAATTCCTGCGGGTCCCTCTTGTGAACCAAAGATAAAAAGGCAAGAAGGCCAGGAGCGAAGGTTTTGTGACTTGTGACAAGTCACAACTCAGCATGGCAGATCCTCAGATGGGTGAAAAGTACTGCGCCTGCTTAGGCAGCTGTGCAAAGTTACTCTTGATTCAATGTGAGAATTTAAAGCAGGGTGGGCGGGGACAGGCCGGAAGGATGAATTACAGAGGTACAGTCAGTTTGATGTATTTATTTAACTCCCCCAAATCCGGCGTGACGAGAGGAGGCCGAACAGGAGACGCAGAAATGAACTAACTATTACTCCTGGGTGTTAGGCACACGAGCGCCGTTCTCCTGAGCCAGTTATAAAATTCAAGAGCAGGTCCAAACTGCAGGATCCGTGGCTTCCTCGATTCCAGTCTTTCTTACCCTTGTAATTCCACACCCGGAACACAGTCAGGGTTCCTCAAGCACCCACTCTACCTAAGAAAAAAAGGACATCACTTTTTCCCTTCTCAAAATCTAACCTTGTATATTCATTTTGAGGAGAGGCATTCTGAAGTACATTGGGGTGATGGATCATGGTGTCTCCCATTTACTTTGAAACGGCTAAGGAAAAACTGTTCCTATGTATCACTCTTATATTGTTTATCGACCTTATATTGTTTATCTATCTATCCATCGACAGATAAGCAGAAGTGGTAAAATAACAGATGAAGGGTATGTGGGTGTTTGTGTTCCATTTTTCCAGCTTTTCGATTATTATTGGAGTTTACTTTTTGTAAATGGTTAGGAGGAGAATACCAGGCCTTGATTGTGTGTGAGGACAGAGAAGAAAGGGCTGAGTCTGTCTTGATGTATCACAAGTGCTTGACCTGAGGTGATGCTAATAAATAATTTTTAAATTGAAGTTTCTTTATTTGTCAACAAGGAAGGAAGGAAGGAAAGAGGGAGATAGAGAGAAGGTGCTCTCAACAGTGTGATCTGACTTGTGAAAAGTCAAATTTGAACCCAAAAATCAGTTAAAATGAAGAGAAAGCAGATTTCTGGGGGGAAGGGAAATCTCATCCTGATTTTCTAAGTCCCCCCTCCATTTGGGTACACTTTTCAACCTAGTAAAGGATGTCACCCTGATGCCCTAAGACCTCTTATACAGTAGAATTTAATACTGTTATTGAAGCAGAAGCCCAAGCTATTGCAAAACCAGGAAAGAACCTAACCTTAAGCGCTCAAGATGCTGAACAACGAGAGAACTTTATCTCCGTGGCAGTCTTCCTGTGACTTATATGGAAACCTACAGAAATAATAGGCCTTCAAGTATTTCTGAAGTAATGCCTCTGGGGGAATGGAATGCTTGTTGACTTCATCCCCTGGGGGAACAGCACAGTTTTTCTTCTATATATTCCCCAGGGTTAAAGATTTGAGCGGTGATAGAAACGTGGCATAGTCACGTTCTCCCATGAATGATGGGGGCATAAATTCTTAGACTCGCTCCCCCGTTTGGGAATGGATGTTTCTCCAGGAATGGAATGCAATTCTAGTCCTCCTTAGCACGGCCACCTTTCCTCCCGTTCGCCTCTTGGCCCAGGGCCGTAGAAGTTTTCTCCTTACGGGAGGGTGTCTTTGTATCTCGGGGCCTGAGACGGCTGTCTCCCCCGTCAGCTCGGAGGCTCCGCGGCGCAGTGATAACGGCCTGGTTGCCCCATCTACCCCCCCAGCTCCCTTTCCCACTCAGGGGCGACAGCTGCCTGCCAAAAGCCCCCTGCCAGCCTCTCTGGTATTCTCCACTCGCCCTTTCAACCCTGTGTTCCATGCCTTACCCTCAGATTTCACCATTTATCTCTAAACTGGGCAATGAGAGGTTTTATCTCACCTTAAAAAATTTCAGGCATCAGCAAGTAGTCGAAGGGCGAGTCCATAGGCACAGTCCATAGGCTGCGGGTCACCCGCGCACATGATCCAGTCCCCGACAGGGTCACGCTCTGTCAAAAACCTTCTTCTTACCAGCAGATACCACTGGGCAAAACTCTGCATGCCTGCTAAGTCACTTCAGTCGTGTCCGACTCTTTGCGACCCTGTGGTCTGTAGCCCACCAGGCTCCTCTGTCCATGGGATTCTCCAGGCAAGAATACTGGAGGGGGTTGCCGCGCCCTCCTCCAGGGGATCTTCCCCATCCAGGGATCAAACCCTTAGGTCCCCTGCATTAGCAGGCCATTCCTTACCACTAGCGCCACCTGGGAAACCCTCTGAAGCTCCCCGAATTTCCTCTTGGAGAAAAGAAAATTGAAGCGAGCCAATGTGCTCAACTGATTTTGAGCATTTTGTCCAGGATGGTGGGTTCCAATATTCGAACATATATCTTTGATTTGTAAATGTATGTGTGTCAGAGGGCAGGCACATAATAGAGGAAACGTTACCGATGCTGAAGAACAAATGTGTCATTTTCTCCCACCGAGTTTTTCTTTTGTTTCCATTCTTGCAACGTTTCTCAAATCTGATCTCTGCTCAGAAGCTTGCGCTGGAGGCTCCCGGTTAGGGGAAGGGCGGCTGAGTCAGCCTGAAGCCAGAATTCCACCTCCCCACGCCCAGTGGTCATGGTGAAAACACAACTCACTTTTCTCCAGCTCTTTTCTTTCACCAAAGGGACCTCACCTTTTCTTTCTACTTTGTTCCCTCTAGGAACGTTTAGCTAACAAATCAGGTTCAGCTGTCGCATCCCAAATCCAAATGTTTGTTGAAATGTTAGTAACATATAACATTCTGTCAGTTTCAGGTGTCCACTGGGTTGGTTTGAGATTTTATACGTTGCAATTTGCAATTAAAAGACACTTGCTCCTTGGAAGGAAAGTTATGATAACCTAGACAGCATATTAAAAAGCAGAGACATCACTTTGCCGACAAAGATCCTGATAGTCAAAGCTATGGTTTTTCCAGTAGTCATGTATGGATGTGAGAGTTGGTCTATAAAAAGAGCTGAGCGCTGGAGAGTTGATGCTTTTGAACTGTGGTGCTGGAGAATACTCTTGAGAGTCCCTTGGCCTGCAAGGAGATCCAACCAGTCCATCCTAAAGGAGATCAATCCTAAATATTCATTGGAAGGACTGATGCTGAAGCTGAAGCTCCAATACTTCGGCCACCTGATGCAAAGAGCCGACTCATTGGAAAAGACCCTGATGCTGGGAAAGACTGAGGGCAGGAGGAGAAGGGGATGACAGAGGATGAGATGGTTGGATGGCATCACTGACACAATGGACATGGGTTTGAACAAGCTCCAGGAGATGGTGAAGCACAGGGAAGCCTGGTGTACTACAGTCCATGGAGTTACGAAGAGTCAGACACGACTTAGTGACTGAACAGCAACAACAATCACTTTTGCGCTAAAATTAGTCCATAGAAAATACATGGACATACTGTGAAGTCAAAGGACACAGGCTTCCCTGGTGGCTCAGTGGTAAAGAATCTGCCTGCCAATGCAGGAGACATAGGCTTGATCCCTGGTCCCGGAAGGCCCCACGTGCCGCAGAGCAACTAAGGCCCCGCGCCCCGACTGCTGGACCTGTGCTCTGGGGCCCATGAGCCAAACTTCTGAGCCCACACACTAAAACCACCGAAGCCCACGTGCCCTGGAGCCCATGTCCTGCTACAAGAGAAGCCGCCCCAATGAGAAGCCCAGGAACCACATCTAGAGAGTAGCCCCTGCTTGTCACAGAGAGGAAAGCCCCCACAGCAATGAAGACCCAGCACAGCCACACACACACGCACACTCACACACAAAATACAAATTGCAAAAATGACCCCTGTCCCTCACTTTTGCCAGGGTCATCCAGCCCCTTGCAAAGACAATATTGCTACTAGGCACGTGTGTTATTTCTAGATATTCCAAGATTTTCCAGACAAACACCTATACATGTTACTCATGCCCCCTGCATAGGTGTCGGCCTACTATGGCAGACGCTGCCCGCTGGCTAGCCCAACAGGCATGGGCATACCCCTCTTGGAACAGCACTCTAGGCTTATGTGGGGCTACTCATTGTTGCTCAGCTGAAAACCTGCATTTCACAGGCTTTCCTTTACCTAATTATGTTTGCTTAGTAACTAAGTTGTGGATACTGGAATGGAAATCCAAGTGTATGTTACACTTCCCAAAATCTTCCTCTTTCCTGCAAGTTGGAGCTTGAGCAAACTTTTGGACCGTGAAACAGCCCACTTTGATGACAGAACATGATAAAGGAAGCTGGGTCCTGAGGTTCATGGAGTCCCCTGAAAAGCCATGACCTGCCTCTCTCTGGATTTTTTTTTTTTTTTTAACTGGCAAGAGAAGCAGCTTATGTCACTGTTATGAGGTTACTGATGATGGGCTTCGCAGGTGGCTCAGAAGGTAAAGAATCTGCCTGCAATGAGGGAGATCCGGGTTCGATCCCTGAACCAGGAAGATCCCCTGGAGAAGGGAATAGCAACCCACTCCAGGACTCTTGCCTGGAGAATCCCATGGACAGTGGAGCCTGGCAGACCACAGTCTACGCGATTGCAGAGTCAGACACAACTGAGTGACTAACACGTGAGGTTACTGACATTTGCAGAAAAACTCAATTCCTAACAGACATGTATTTCTTAAACACTTCTAGTGAGACTGAATTGAGAACAAAAACATCCACTTTCACACTCATTTAAAAGAGAAAAACAAGCATGGTGGCCTGTAAGAATTGACAAAGAACACAAAAGAGCTTTGAACAAAGTTCCAGTAGATGGCAGTATTGATCAACTTTTTCTTAAAGTTGCTCTTCAAGATGTTAATTAAAATTTGTTGAAGAAGTTAGATATATCTTATGTTTTTTAAACAGAATTTGAATGTTATACTCAGCCATTAAAGAAGAGTGAAATGCTTCCATTTGCAAAGACGTGGATGGATCCATAGGGTATTATGTTCAGTAAAACAAGTCACACATACACAACTACTCCATGTGATCCCTTATACATGGAATCTGAAAACTAAAACAAGTGCACACAACCAGACAGAAATAGACTCACATAGAGAATGAAGTAGTTCTACCAGTGGTTAGTGGGGAGAGGGGTGGTGAAAGGGGCAAGATAGGAGTAGGAGATACAAACTGCTACGCATAAAATAAGTTAGCAACAAGGATCTATTATATGGCACAGCAAACAAAGCCATCATTTTGGAATAAATTTACATGGAGTATAACCTAGAAAAATATTGAATCACTGTGTTGTACACCTGAAACAAATATTGTAAATCAACTATACTCCAATAAAAAAGAATTGAATGTGTATATTGAATATTGTATATTATGCTGTAAATTGTTAAACTAAGAAACAGCTTCAAGAGATAATTACATAAACAGCAGTCACACAGTAACTGTGGACTTAATCAACATTTCTGAGCACTAACAACTTGCTAAGGGATTTGTAATGGACTAAATTGTATCCCCCCCCCCCCCCCCCCCCCCCCCCCCCCCGCCCCATCCATATCCTCACTGTGACTTTATTTAGAGACATTTCACTGGTGCCTCGGGTGGTAAAGAACCTGCCTACAACGCAGGAGACCTGGGTTCAACTCCCAGGTTGGGAAGACTCTCTGAAAAAGGGAATGGCAACCCACTCCAGTATCCTTGCCCGGGAAACCCCATGGACAGAGGAGCCTGGCGGGCTACAGTCCATGGGGTCACAAAGAGTTGGACACGACTGAAGGATCAACTCTTTCACTTTCTTTAGGGCGATAATTAAGGTGAAACGGGGTCATGGGGAGAGGGCCTAATCTACTGGAAACCGTGTTCCTATAAGTAGAGGAAGACGGCTTCCCTGGCGGTCCCCTGATTAAGACTCCAGAGGGTCCAATGCAGGGGGCAGGGTTTGAACCCTGGTTGGGGAACTAAGATCTCACATGCCTTGCGATGCGGCCAGAAAAATTTTTTAAACAAATAAGCCAATGAAAGAAGAGGAAGAGACGTCTAAGATCCCTGTCCATGGGCACACAGCGGAGAGGCCATGTGAGGACACGGCACGGAGGCAGGAGCCTATCGGGCAGGAAGAGAGGTTTATAGGCCAGAAGCCAACCCCGACGGCACCTTGATCTCGGACTTGTAGCCTCCAGAACTGTGAGAAGGTAAATCTGTGTTGTTTAAGCCGCCCAGTCTGCGGTATTTTGTGTGGCCACCGAGCTGACTCATGCAGGCTTCCCGCACATTCTCTCTTGAGTTCTCACCACCCCGAGGTAGGAATTATTACGCCAGCTTTACCAAGGAGAGCACTGAAGCCCGAAGGGATATGTAGATTGCATAACACGCTCCCAGGCTTTTCACGTGTTGAGTCCGGGGCTCCCTGCTGGCCCAGCACGGACGGCGGCCGCCACGTGGCTGCAGCCGAGGGGCCACAGCGGTCCGCACGGCGCTCAGCGCCGCCGCAGGGCTGGGCTCCCTCTTCTGGACGGTGGCTCCCAGAGTCCGCGCTCCCCGGCCGTCCTCCTCCCGCTTTGGTTGCTCCTGTCTCAGCCGTGTTCTGCGGGCGTCCCTGCATCTCCTTGATGCTGAGCGCCGAGGACCCCGGGGCTCAGTCCTTGCGCCCCTTCCCTGATTGTCCGTAAGCACTCCCAGGCGATCCCAGCAGGTTCCTGGTAATTGCTACAGCCTCGCACTGGTTCGCCTGCCTCCACGCTTGTGCCCCAAAAGGTGACACAGCCGCCAAGGCATCCTTGTTAACATGTGAGTCAGATCATGTCATTCTTTCGCTCTCCTCTACCTCAGAGGGGAAGCTGGAGTCTTGCTGGGGGCTCACAAGGTCCTTCACTCTGGGTATCTGCCTCCAGCGTTTCTGTCTCTCTCCAGTCTGGTCTGGTTTCCCTCTCGCCTTTGCTCTGGTGCTCCAACCACACCAGCCAGTCTGTGCTCCTGCCTCAGGGCCCTTAGCCGTGCTGACCTCTCTGCCTGGGATGTTTTCTTGAGCCGAGGGGCTTTGGAGTCACCTTATCCTCAGGACATCCCTGTCTCAATGGTACATCACTGGTCTCCCAGGGCTTCCTAATTCTTCTTCTTCCTTTATATTTCCCTTAAGCCCACCCCATTGCCTAACATACTATATACTTTATTTATCTTGTTTATAATCCGTTTCCTTTCTCTCGAATGTAAGTTCCATAAGGGCAGAGATTTTGTTCTTTATTTTCACTGTCCGAGTCCGCAAATCTAGAACAGCTCATGGTACATGGAAGATACACAATGAATATAGGCAAGAATCATACCATATTGCCTCACCTAGAGATAATTACTAAGAATGAGAATGGTTATTGTGCAAAGAATTCCCAGCAGCTGTCTATGTCTCACACAGAGGAAAACAAGGAAAGTTAGACATAAACCACTACACAAAGGATTGGATGAATTCTTTTTAATTAAAAAAAATTTTTAATTAGACTGCAGTTGCTTTACAATGTTGTTAGTGTCTGTTATATAGCAAAGTGAATCAGCTATACATACACACATATATATATATATCCTCTCTTTATTTTTAAATTTACTTTTAATTTTATTTATTGATTTAAAGCTTTTATTTAAGTATAGTTACAATGTGTTCGTTTCTACTGTATAGCAAAGGGAATCAGTTATATGTATACATATATCTTGTCTTTTTAATTTTTAAATTTACTTTTAATTTTATTTATTTACTTTAAATTTCTGTTTAAGTATAGTTGCTTTCTAATGTGTTAGTTTCTACCGTACAGCAAAGGGAATCAGCTATATGTAAACTTAGAACCTCTCTTTTGGGATTTCTTTCCTATTTAGAGCATTGAGTAGAAGTCCCGTGCTATATACAGTAGGCTCTCATTACATCCTTAGTAGTGTATATGTGTGAATCACAATCTCCCAACTCATCCCACGTCTGGATTAGATACAATCAAAAAAATTATCAGACATTGAGGATTCTTAAGCACTGCAAATAAGCTAAATAAAGAAAAACAGTTGAATCTTTGAAGATGATGGAAAATAGGATAAATTGTAAATCTGTTGGTTTTTACTATCTCAGTGTGGAAAGACAGAAGGAAGGATGGGTCAGCTTCTTGTGATCTTCCTTCTCAGGTATCCATGACTAAAGTAAATGCACTTTTTAAAATCTGAGTTTTGTGCATTTAAATATCCAAATGCAATATCGTTCCTGCTTAGAGGATTTTTGTAGACAACAAACAGCATTGTAAGACGAATCCTGCTTAAAAAAAAAATACAACAGTATACTTGCCTGTAAAGGTTATTATATAGAATCCACTCATAGGCTTGTATGAATCAGTTCCCTTAAGGAAATGCCATAATTCTAATGATACCCCTGGATGTTACTGGCATGTGTTTATATAGCTGTCTTCAATGAAGCCAATAATGTGATTAAGCGGCATATTATCTCCATGTCAGGCTGAAGTTACCCAGATTTTATAAGTTAGGGTAGAGACTGAAATACAACGAGCTGAAAATGTATTGCCTAGTAATCATGAATCTCAAATAGGATTGACTCTCCTACGAACCAAACTGTCTACTTGCTGAGATTCCATCTGAAGGTGGTGAAATATATTCGACAGTATCTTCTAGGCAGGTACCTTGAGGTTCCTCAGCTGTCCGTTTCATTTTTGGAAGCACTGTTTCCAGGCTGTGTTGTTTTAGAACCCATCTGACAGATATATGAATCTGACTCAAAGGGCTTTTAGAGCTGGAAGGGGCCTCAGAGATAATTGGCTCCACACTCTTGCTCTGCAAGTCGGGAAATGTGAGCTGGAGACATGAAGCAACTTGCCCAAGGAGGTGCCGGTGGCTTGTGGCGACGTCGACAGTAGAATCCCGTTTTTCCAATTCCAGCCTTGATCTCTTTCCTCTATCCCACTCAGAAAACCCACACATTCCAAAACAGTGTAAACTGAGCATCACTTTACCTGTGAGAGTAGCAATGTTTAGAAGACTATGTGTATTGTATTACTACTTAAATGGATCATATGGCTTTGAGAAAGAATGGGTACATCATGGAAATGGGGACTGACACATGAGAATCCTGGTAGAAATGACAAAACCCTAGTAATGCAAAGTGGATTGCAAACAGTCTTGGCACCTTAATTTCTCCATTAAATGGCCTGTGTCTCTGAAGGTGGTCACGTCACACCTGTCACTCTGCCCTCTTTATCTTTTAAACATTTTTAAAATTATTATTTATTATTTTTGGCTGCACTGGATCTTCACTGTGGTGCATGGGCCCTAGGGCATGTGGGCTCAGTAGCTGCGCCCATATGGGCTTACTTGACTCTTGGCTTGTGGGGTCTTCTTGGACCAGGGATCAAACCCATATTCCCTGCATTGGCAGGTGGATTCTTAACCACTGGACCACCACGGAAGTCCTGTCACTCCACCTCTTGCTCTAAGGATGCATATCTGTGACTCTCACCGCATACTTCCAATTATAGTCGGTAAAAATGTCTATACACTTCATTGGTTTCTTAGTACACAGAAAAATTGAATAACAGAACTATTAGTACTTAGGTAAGGATACATGAATAGTTTCTACACTTTATAGTTTCTATAAATCTGTTTCCTATTCAGTTAGATATTAGGCCATCTGGTAATGGAGAAAATGTTTGGAAATCCACTGAAGTTAAGCTGAAATGTTGCATTTCCTGCCTTTGGGGTTTGAATTTTTAAGTTACATGTGGTAATAGATAGTGATCAGACCAAAATTAATAACTCCTTTGTATATACATATATCCACATAGGTAAGGGTACACATGTATATAATTCACATAGAAAGACACATGTGGTATTAACAAGAGTGCTAGACTCAAGTTCCTCCAAGCAACTAGGAGTACAGTCACTTATCAAGTTGCTATATCAGGCATAGTGTGCTAGCTTATTAATATTCCAGCATAATGTATGAACAAACTGCTTTAGTTTGAAGAGTAAAGTGAAAGAAATAATATCCTGATACTATATTCCCACACATTTTACCATGGAAACATATACACAACTGTACAAAATCCCACTTACAAAATGCAGAATGCTAGCAAAACTAAACAAAATGGTTTTTAACTCACATGTTCAAATAAGTTCTTTTTTTAGAATTATTTATTTATTTTTAGTTGCACTGGATCTTCGTTGCTTTGTAAAAGCTTTCTCTAGTTGTAGCGAGTGGGGGCTACTCTTTGTTGAGGTGGGCAGGCTTCTCATTATAGTGGCTTCTCTTGTTGCAGAGCCTAGGTTCTAGGTGCACAGGCTTCAGTAGTTGCAACTCTCAGGCTTAGCTGCTCCTCAATATGTGGAATTTTCCCAGACTAGGGATCAAATCTTTGTCCCCTGCACTGGTGGGTGGATTCTTATCCACTTTGTCATTAGGGAAGTCCTTAAAACGTTCTCAGGTAGGACACCACAGAGACAGTTAATTTAGCAGCTTAAAAAAAAAAGTTAAAGACCTAGAATTCTTTCCTTCTTTCCATTCTGCTATAACTTTCATGTGGGATCTTTCTTCATGGTCACAAGGTGGCTGCAGCAGCTCCAGACATCTCATCCCTTATATCCCCTAGGGTAAAAAACAAAACCTAGAAGAAGAGATAAGGGAATAAACTTATTTTCTATTCCTTTGTGAAGAAAACTACTCAGACTCCCCAGCCCCAATCAGATTTTTCCTTGTAAGACTAAAAATTGCAACATGTGCTCATTTCTAAACTAGTCACCACAGGGAGAAGCAGACTGATCATCACTTGGTTAAATAAGTGATCTCAACCCAGGCTGCACACTAGCATCACTTGGAGAGTTTTCAAAAACTGTACAACTCTAGTCCAATTAATGAGACTCTCTGTAGGCCTGGGCATCAGTATTTTCACAGCTCCCCAGAAGATTCTGATGAACAGAGAGGGGTGATCACACTTGTTTGAATGGCTATTATAAAAAAGACAAGAAATAACACATGTTGGCAAGGAGGCAGAGAAAAGGGAACGCTTATACACTGTTGGTGGGAATGTAAATAGGTGCAGTCGTTACAGAAAACAGTCTGAAGGTCCCTCAAAAAATAAAAAATGCAACTACCATATGATCCAGTATTAGATTTCTGGGTATTTATTGTAAAAAGTCTAAAACACTAACTTGAAAAGGTGTAGGCACCCTGGGACTTCCCTGGTGGTCCAGTGTTAAGTCTCTGGGATTCCACTGCAAGGGGTGGGATTCTATCCCTGGTGGAAACTAAGATCCCATATGCCATGTGGCATGGCCAGAAATAAATAAATAAATAAAGTGAAAAGGGTCTCATGCATATATCCACTTAAAAAAAATTATGCACTCTCCTGTGCTCATTACAGTGTTATTTATAATAGCCAAGATATGGAAATGACCTAAGTGCCCATCAGTTGATGAATGGATAAAGAAAGTGTGTGATATATAAAAATCGATATTGTTCACTTGTTTATCCATGTATTATTGTAAATAGAATATTATTCAGCCATAAAAAGGGAAAATCTTGTCATCTGAAACAACATGGATGGACCTTGAGGGCATTATGCTAAGTGCAATCATAGAAAGATAGATACTGTATGATCTCACTTATAAGTGAAATCTAGAAAACAAAGAAACAAGAAAAGAGCTCACAGATACAGAGAATAAACTGACGGTTGCCAGAGCGGGAAGTCCTTTTGGGTGGAAGGAGTTAGAAGGTACAAAATTTTAGTTATGAAATAAATGTCTTGGGGATATGATGTACAACATGGTGACTATTGTTAATAACACTGCATTGCATAGTTGAAAGTTGCTAAGAGAGTAAATCTTAAAAGTTCTCATCACAAGGAAAAAAATGTGTGACTATGTATGGTGATGAATGTTCATTAAATTTATCATGAAAATCATTTCATAATATATACAAATATCAAATAATTACATTATATACCTGAAACTAATATAATATTGTATGTCCATTATACCTTAACAATAATTTTTAAATGGTAATAATAAAACAAAAACTTCTGAATAAAAGAAAATAATGAGGGGTGAGAACCAGTAAATAGTCTAACTCTTAGCTGAATCAAGATTCATCCCCTTGGGTAAGGGAAGGACCAGCCCTTCTTGAGACCTGTGGTTGGGTTGCCTGATAACTGAATAAAATCAGGGTTCTGTTATCAGGGAAGTGAGGAGACAATGGCTTTGCCACTTGATCATGGAATGCAGGTAAAGATTTAAGAACTAGTCAGAGATCTAGAAGCACCTGTCACTAATACACATTATAAACACTGAAGATAATTTTCACTTTTGAAGTCACATCAGTCTACTGCATACTCACTGGCCATAATATTAATAGAAAATGAATTCCTTCTTGTCTCCTGAGCTCAGAGCTACTCAGACACTGAGAAGCAGGTTTGTCAGGATGACAGAGGACCAAGGTAATGGATTTCAATGATGAAACAGGAAATTCATTCATGAGTTTTGGGCACACCTCCAAACTGACTACTTAGCCAGGAAATGGGATAGCTAGTTTTTCCTACTTCTGCTTCACTATCCTTAATGAGAGTGACCAAATATTAGATTAAATGGGATCTTAGAGAAAATCTGGCTTCCACATTCGCCCCATCCTGCCAAACTGCCACTCATTTTCATCTTAGGAGAGATGGAGGCACAGAGAAATTATGCAACACTGGAGATTACATCAGAAGTCTGTGGCAAACGTAAGACCTTTTCTCCACCTTTCTCCTGCCCTGTCTTTGGCCCTTGTTTTTTACAATAATCACAATCATTTCTCTGATTGTAGTTCTGTGTAGCTAAACTGCACAGAAGGTTCTAAACAAACATTTAGCTTTAAGACTCAGTTTTCTAAAGGGACACATGGGGGCAGCAAATGTTTAGAAAAAAATTCCACTTCTAGCGTGTGTGTGTGTGTGTGTGTGTGTGTGTGTGTGTGTGTGCGCGCGCGCGCAGAAAATGTTTAGAAATGGGGTATTTGGGGGAGTTTGGGTGCTTTTTTTTGATGGTATTGACATCACTATGATCTATAAGTTATAACGTGGTGTTGGGGACTTCAGAGAAAGTGAACGTCACCGAGATTCAATTTTGCTCCCAACTGTGCCACTGCTAAGAGATTATGAAAAGCACTACTTATCACTAGGAAGCATGTCTTCAGGATGTTTATGAATATTGAGCCACACCTTCCTTATAGAAGTTAATGAGATTATGTGTCACACAGATTGTAACAAGTACTGAAGAACTTATTGAAGATTTTCTTTAGCTACAATAATAACCCGTTTTCATTGCTAGGATTACTGATGAAGAAAACATTTTCTTTTATGGTTCCTTCTGTTTTTTGTTTCCCCACTCATTTAACATTTTCTTTCTTATCACTCCCAGTAACTCCCAAATAGTGATTTCTGAGTTATGATGCCTGCTTTCCATTAAAAGTGAAATTATCACACTGGAATTTTGTGCCGTAAAATGTCAGGCATGTGTCTAGACAATGTTCAAGAGACATTAAACAAACAGGTAGCTGCAGGCAGATTTGGCCCAAAAGTTCACATTTTCTGGTTTTCTTGTGAATTCAGTGGAGGTAGCACTCATTCATAGGAAAGAGTCACGAATGAAAAGTCACCCTTAGACCCAAAGAGCCACTTCTCCAGCATCATCCAGAATCAAGGCTTTGGAGGTCATTTCTATCCACACTAGTTGTTTCCCACCTGCAGTGAATGATGGACACAGAACTCATAGTTAATCCTAACCCTTTTAAAGCAGACACACTGGATGCTTGGGTTTAGAGATGTAGTCAAAAAGGTATTTTAATCAGGCCTTTAATCCTGAGCACAATCAGGACACAGTGTCCTGGACTAGCTCAGAAAGGAAGCAGTGTGATGAGAAGGGCCCCCAGCCTGGACCCTAGTTCTTCTGACCGCCTTGGCCATTAACAAACTGATCGGTGCCCAGCTCAGCTTACACATCTGTCCATACTGGATTCAGAAGACATGCAGTGGTGAGAAGCATTCCGATGAGAGCTTGGAGGCTCTAAAATTCTGAGCCTCTGATGGTTTCTGCCTCAGTTTATAACTGTGGACGCAGACCACATTCCCTCTCTTTGCGAGGTTTGACCTTGGCTGCCTTTGAATGTCACAGATCAGGTCCTCTCTATCTAGTGCTGGCACTGGGGCATGTCAGAGCTGCCAAAGCCAGGAAATCCTACTGTTTGAAGAAGTTTTGCTGCACGCGCTTCTCTCTAGTAGTAAAAGAAAAACCAAAAAAGTGTTCATAATTTTGTCAATATCCTGGGGAGGTTTTGTATAAATATTTGAATGCAATAAAGATATGTAGAGTATATATATATATATATATATATATATATTGCTTAACATGAATTTGATACAATGATTACCTGAATACTCCAACAATGCAAGGAGAAAATACATATTTAAGCCATTTTGTAGGTATTTATCCTTTATTCTGTACACTTGAGAGGGTCATTCAAGCTGTAATTTTACAATAAAAAAAAGAGAGGTGAGAGGGAGAGAGGGAGACTCAAGATGGAGAGTCTTTATATATATATATATATATATATATATATATATATATATATATACATACCCCTGGAGAAGGGAATGGCTACCCACTCCAGTATTCTTGCCTGGAGAATCCCATGGACAGAGGCTCCAGTCCATGGAGTGGTAAAGAGTTGGACATGACTGAACAACTTTGACTTCATATATGCACACATCCATAAATGTATACACACACACACACACACACACACACACTTATGGCTGATTCTCATTGTTGTGTGGCAGAAACTTATACAACATTATAAAACAATTACCTTCCAATTAAAAATAAAAAAGCAAAAATTAAGATAGCTGGAAATTAAAAGCAGCCAAATGTTATTATCATCTGAGTCTTTGTTCAACTAAAGTTGTCTTGACAACTTCACCTTTAGAAGTTCCTGAGGCAAAAGAAAACCAGTTTTTCAAATTTAAAAAATAAAGTATTTAAACCAAAGGCCACACTTAATATCCTGTAACTTGGGTGTTTTAACTAGTAATTCTCCAATGGAAGAGTCAAGTCAGAAGAGAACTGTGTGTATAAATTGTCACGTTCTGGGTGTTTGTTTTCAATCACTTCCCAAGGAAGAGCTTCCCTTTCATTCTTCTAAGCACCGCTCTTCATATTCATGCAGGAAAATTCTATAATTCTCACATCCTCAGTGTCAGGGCTGAGAAGATCTAAGTTGAAAGGCTGTTACACAATTTATGTTGCAAGATTCAGAAAGAATACATTTTGAGTTTGGAAACAGATGAAAGGTGCCATGTCAATTTTTTAAAAACCTTACGTATTTGATCTGGCCTTGTTACACTGTCAACTTAAAGTCTGAAGGCAACTTGAGATATTGAAAGAAGTACAGAAAAACACAAAGCCTCCCCAAGATTCCACAGCCATATGAAGTACTATTTTATTGAAAAAAAAAATAGACTTAGAAAGAAACCCAAACCCAAACACCTAGCATACATCCTTAATGTTTGCATATGTAATTGGAAATCTAGAGGAGGCTGGCCTGTTATCTTGAGATATTTGATAAATAATCTTGCAGGGGTGGAGGGAGGTTCTGGGGGGAGTGGATATAGGTATACACAGAGCTGATTTACGTTGTTGTTCAGCAGAAACTAACACAACACTGAAAAGCAATTATCCTCCACTTAAAAAAAAAATCTTGCACAGCCTCAAAACACACACAGCTGACACCTTCACGCGTTGCCAGCCTTTCAGCATCTTGTCCAAAAGCAGTGAACCTGCATTAGTAAGGAATTACGACATTAAGACATGGAAGTCTGGAAATTTCCAGCGTTTGCTCTGTCGAAGAGTGTGGTCGCTTGAAAAAGCAGTGGAGTCTGCGGGGTAGCGTGGGGCGCATCCTCGGGAGCTTCCTCGAGGAAGGCGGAAAAGGCTAAGAGAGTGGTCGCCACCTTTGCAAGGAAGGCCTTACCTCGTGTTTCTAAATGAAAGGGACAGATCCTTGAGAAAAGTCTTTGAGCACGCATTTCAGCCTGTTCCGCCATCAGGCAACTTAGACAAGATAGAAAGTAAGCGGAGCCTCGTCTAAGTCTATCCAGCTCCCGGGACTGCTCTGGGCAGCGGCCGATGGGGGAAATTGAAGGACTTGCGCAAAGGGAGCCAAGCCAGAGCCCTCGCCGCTGCCGCGCTCGTCAATGGCTGAAAATTTGAGGCTCCCTTCCCAGACTCCCAGGAGACTTGCATCAGCTTTGGAGACTTTCTGTCTCCACCCGCCGCTAAATCCTGAATGCGAATGAGCGCCTTCGGTTCCCCGCCCCCGGCCCGCCCGGCGCCGGAGCGCCCTCCGGCCCGCGCCCAGCGGGCACCGTCCTCCCGCCGGGCGCCCCTCCTCCCCGGGAGCGCATCCTGGGGCGCAAAGAGGGGCGGCGGCGGCGATGGGATCCCGGGCGCTCGGCTCGCCAGCGGCGCCCGCTCGTCCCCACGCGCCTCCGCGGAGTGACCCCCACCTGTTTCCCCAGATGAATTTCCGAGAAAAGGACACGCGTCTGTAGCCCCGAGGGTGAGCAGGCCCCACCTGGACACACACCCTCCTCTAGATTTCATGGCCCGGAGGACAGCGGCGGGTGAAGCCCCGAGGGCCGGGCGCGCTCTCCGACAGCCAGTACCGCCCCGGAGCCGCTCCCTAGCCGGCCCCGCCGGACTTTGCGTCCAACAACCTCGAACTTGCCCTCGGGGGTGCTGGGGGAGGCCCTAGGACGCAGCGACTGGGTGCGCCCTTGATCTGCAAACTCAACCTGGAAAGTCTAGGGGTGGGAGGGAGCGGAGAGCGGAGGTGTCCCTCCCCGGACGCAGGCAGAAAGCGAGCGACACGAGGATTCGCACTTTTCGGACCTGAGATTCAGAGGATATGCGCGCGGCCGGAGCGAGTGAAACTGACCCGCCTAGCATGGTTCAAGGAGTTGGGAAGCGGGGAGGGAAGGGTGGACGAGGGAAGAAGTGGTTCTTGGTGAAGAGGAGGAGTTCTGGAGCTCAGAGTCACAGCTGCCCCGAGAAAAACCCAGGTGTGCCTCTAAGCCTGTATCTCGAGAAAACAGCCGACGCCGCCGAGAGAGGCAGGGGAGCGCTGAGCTTCGCCGGCTCTTGCTGAGCTTCGCCGGCTCTTGCTGAGCTTCGCCGGCTCTTGCTGAGCGGTGATGTTGGACTTGTTCTTAAATTGGTTACGTCTAATGCAAGTTGCTTGAGAGATTCACACACCTCACCACACCTAGGACCGGGTCATGCCCTGTTTTCTCAAAGACTGGGACAGGTAAAGGTGGGATCTCAAGTTTTTCTCAAGGCCGAACATGAAGAATGGCTGGGGATTGGAACGTCAACCCCCAAACTCTATCTCAGATAGAGGCACGCATTTCCGTAGGCCAGGGGATCTCAAGTTGAAGTCTGCACCAGCATCCTTGGGAGGGCTGGCTGGTTTACTCTTGGTTGGGCCAGACCTTCCCCGCTCTCAGTGGAGCTAAAGTGACGCCTGAGAATTTGCATTTCTAGTAAGTTCCTAGGTGATGCTCCTTTGCTGGTCCTTGGACCATGCTTAGACAACCACTGTCTATGCCACTGGTTCTCAGATTTGGTTGCACAGTGCAGTCACCCCAGATACTTTAAAAACGACTCTGGTTGACTCCTCCACCCAGAATGAACTCCCCTGGTGGCTCAGAGGTAACGTATCCACCTGCCAATGCAGGACACATGGGTCAGGAAGATCGTCTCAGGGTTGGGGAGATGTGCTGGAGAAGGAAATGGTAAGGCACTCCAGTGTTCTTGCCTGGAGAATTCCATGAACAGAGGAGTCTGGTGGGCTACAGTCTATGGGGTCACAGAGAGTCAGACATGGCTGAGCAACTAAACCACCACCACCTATCCTCAAAGGTTCTGATTCACCTGATCTGGGGGCCACCAGGGCATCAGGATTTAACTCTTTAGGTGATTCAAACATGCAGCAAAACATGCAGCAAAGTTCTAACACCACTGTCTTAAATCATCCATTGCCTCAGACAACTTTCGTGGGGGAAACCTTCTCTCATCCTGCTTTTGCTGACTGCCGGCTTTGGGGCCAGCTTCCCAGTCTTTGGAAAGGAAAACCCTTTGCCTTACAGGTGTTTTGCCAGTGACACAAGCAACGTGTTGAATGTCCACTTTCATCAACCAAAGATTCATTATGAAGGATGAAACAATTCTCACTAAGACCTTAAACATGCAAATGACAATTTAACATCGGTAATTCTGCCTGTACTATATGGAAGCCCCGTTAGCCACTGGGGTTTGAGGTGGAGGGAGCCAGAGTGGGGTTAGTGATTGAAGGCTTTTCAGTATGGACTTACAGAGAGTGAAAGTCCCCAATCCAGGCTGGATCCGCAGGCACTGCATCCAAACAGGCCAAAAGCTGTCCTGCACATTAGTATTGGCTTCAGGGGGAAATCTCACTCGCCCTTGGCTAGAAGAGTCAAGGTGAGGAGGAGTGGTGTTGGATGTCCAAGATTGCTCAGGCACAAACCTAAACTCTGGCCATATTGTGCTGAGTTGATGATATCAAGGCTGAAGGGTCAGGGTCAGCTAGTTCTCTTTGCCCTTTGGAGGGCAAGAGAAGCAGAGGAACCAGCACCTCAGAGGAACCCCCCTCCCCCGCCACCCTGCTATGAATGGGTTTGGCTGCTTGAAGGGTTTCTCACCTCATTCTAGAGAGGGATGGAGATAATAAACCAAGAGACGGGGTCCTCACAAGGATGGTAACTTCCCCAAACTTCTGCCTTTCCTGGCCATTTGGCGGGTACTTAACTTGGGCTTCCCTGGTGGCTCAGATGGTAAGAAATCCGCCTGCAACGTGAGAGACCTGGTTTTGATCCCTGGGTTGGGAAGATCCCCTGGAGGAGGGCACCACAACCCACTCCAGGATTCTTGCCTGGAGAATCCCATGGACAGAGGAGCCTGGGGGGCTACTGTCCCTGTGGTCCCAGCGAGTCAGACAAGACTGAGTGACATGAGTTCTCAGTGACCAGTTAACCCTCCCTGTCCTTAACCCTCCTCTCATCCAAGAACAAGTGCATGGGGCGGGGGGACATGGGGGTTTAGGGGAGCAGAACTCTCCCCAGTTAGGAATTCCCGAAGACTGTCCTTTGGGACCTGTAGGTTCCCTGGGGGAGAAAGAGGCGGAAGAGACCTTGAAGTTTCTGAGAAGCCAGGTTTCCCCTCTCTGCCCATCTATTTGTATGGGGAGGGGGACTGGGGAGCGTCTTGGAAGACACCCCAAAAGCGGACAGTGGAGGAGGGGCGATGCAGATTCCAGAGTCAAGACGGCGATCGGGCGCCCGGTCGAGTCAAGTCCCAGCCTGGACTCCTCTGTCACACCTCCGCGCCAGCGCGCGGACTACCCTCTGTTTCCCTGGCCTGGAGGGACAGGGCTTGTCCAAGCGGTTTTCCCTGGGAAAGAGTTGGGAGAGTTGCCCTTTCCTTCGCGCCCCCGCACTGCGCCCCTCACCCGCGCCAACACACACGCACACACACACTCCGCGCGCTTCTTCGCCAGGGTTTCCCTCCGGGGCAGATTACTTTATGACAGGGTGTGATAAGTGGTGATTTTGTTCCTCTTTTGATGGCAGGATTGCTTTGTAAACAGAAGCGCAAACTCGTTCCGATAGTGGTTCCGCACCAGTGCGCGGCGGCCGCCCCGGCCCAGCGGGCGGCGGAGGCTGCGGCTGCACCTGTCGCCCTGGGACGGGAGGGACCCGGGCCGCGCGCGGCGGGGCCGCTCCGAGCGCAGCCTCGATCCTCCGGCCTCCAGGGCACCTCTAGGCTCTTGGCCTCTGGGCCTCCGGGCTTGCTGCCCTCCTCGGGCCTTCTGAACCCACTACTCCGAGAACTCCCGGCTGGACGTGAGCGCCTAGAGGTACCGCGGTGGGCGTACGGCGGCTCTCCGCATTCTCCCGGGGAACCGATGGTAAGAGGGTTGGCTTCTGTCGTTACTGGTAACCTTATTCCTTTGCCCTAGTCCAGCTGGAGGTTTGAGCGGGCTTTCGTGAGCTGGAGGCAGGAATCGCTCAAGGTGAAGGCCTCAGATACTGGAGCGGCAAGACACTGGTCCGTTCCCCTCATCCTCCCCGCACCCCTCCCCATGAGTGGTCCAGCCCTCTCCTTCACTGGTCAGCCTGGGAGGGACCAGTTTATGCTTTGAGGGACCCAGTGAAGACCCCAAACTGACTTAGGCTCTCTCAGGCCTAGACGCCAGGAAGGCGAGCTTCAGCTGGAGCAGAGGTGGGTGGGTGGGGGGCGGGGTGGCGAGGAGCAGCGGGTGGGCATTCACTCCCTCCCAGGAATCCAGACTCCTCCTCTCAGGGGCAAGTGAAGCCGGGACCGCCGCAGGTGTGAATCTGTGAGTTAACCCATTGCTCAGATCCAGATTTCCAAATCCCTTATGGAACCTCCACAGGGGCTCTGGGGTGGGGCTGGCACTTCGCGACGAGTGAAAGGCGGGAATATTCCTGGAGGTAGTAGGGTGGAGTGAATGCCCTTCCAGGAGGACATTTGCCCTGAGGGAAAGGCTAGCCCCCGTGCAACTTTGGGGTGATGGAACCAGGAGCGGGGCATTATCGGCTGGGAACAGATTCCACCCCGCTCTCGCGGGACACCAGGGGCCTCCGGGAACCTGAGCGCAGCATTACTTGACTGCGAGCTCGCTGCAGTCTGACCCCAAGTCCTCCCGCACTGGGCTTCGAGTCCCAGGATCTGTTAGCGGCGGAACCTGCTTTGCGGGATCCTGCTGATCTCTCTCCCCTAACCCGGGAAAAGGAGACAGGGGTTGGCGGCGCCGGGCAAGAGGCCTGAGGCCCCTTTCGGGAGGTTGCTTGGGCGCTTCGACGGTTAGTGCAGTTAGTGGCCGTGGGCCTGCCTTGGCACTGGGCGCAGCTGGCATCTTGGGGAGGCTGATCGGAGCCTGGGCGGTGGATGAAGCTGGGAGGTGTCCCGCTTCTCGCCACCCGCCCCCAACCCCCCTCCCTCGGGCTCCTCCCTTCTGGAAGCGGCAGAATCAGGCTGGTTCCAGCGACAGAGGAGGTAGAGGCTCAGGAAGGCCCCGGGGGGCGAAGCCGGTGTCTCGCGAGCAAGGGCGAGGGCGCACGCTCGGGCAGACCGGGGCTGTGAGTGCGGAGGCGCAGGAGGAGCCGTTGGCCGCCACGTCCGGCCACGGTGCGCCTGAGGAAGCAGCGATGGCGTAGACACCTTCTAGAAGACAACCAGTCTCGGGCGCCGTGAGGGTGCGGACCGGGGCAGGGCGGCCTTGGGCGGGCCCGGCAGCCTCTGGCGCACCACATGCGGGCCTTGCCGAGCGCTTTGCGTCCACTCTCCTCGCGAGGTCTCAACACATTCCCCATTTCACAAGTGAGCAAACTGAGGTTCAGGCAAGGCAGTAAATGTAAACCGACTAGGCTGTTCGGACCCCCAGGGGTCACACTCCAGAGGCACATTCTAGCTCCCGGCCGCTCCCGGATTCCTCGAGTCCCTCCCCCTGCCCTCCCTGCCCCCACCCCGGTTCCTGCCCCAGGCCTCGGAGCGGACTCCAGGGGCCCTCACGCCGAAGGCCTGGGCTGCTGCACTTCCAAACTGTGCTGCCCCCTTCCAGGCCACTCTGCACGGCGCTTTGGCTTCGCGCTTAAGCACGCTAGCAGCTTGCCTCCCTCCCCACTCCCCCACAACTACCTAAGTTGGCCCTGGCACCGGCCCGCCGGTCCTTCCTCGGCTGGGCCTGGCCCCGTCAGCCGGGCCCCAGGTCCCTCCGGCTCTTACACGCCCAAGATGGGGAAGCCAGGCTCCCCGGGCCTGAACCTGGGCTCCCTTAGAGCGCGCATAGCACCTCCCGCCGGAAACTCTTTGAGCTACAGGCGCGACCTCCGCGTGTGTTCGGCGTTCTGAAGAACTAGGTTTCCACCAAACTATTTTGAACGCTGGAAAAAGCCGGAGAGGTTAAAGACAGACGCGAATGGGTTAAAAACGCCCTAATTTAAGTTACTTAAAATTCGCTGAAAAGAAAAAACCCAACAAACCCACAAACAAAACCCAAACTTGTAGAGCCAGGTTCTAAAGCGGGTCCAAGAAAGTTTCCAATCAGCCAGAGAATCGGCGCGGGCTGAAAGTCCCGCAGCTCAGGGACGATGAATGTGCCCGGGTGACACGGACGGCCCGAGAGATACCGCCACACCACCCTTGGGAAGGCCAGGAGGGTGCAAGGCCTTTGGGGCCGCCGCCTCCCGGGAGAGAGGCTCGTAGGGGGTCGAGAAAGGGGAGGTTTTGTTGTGGGGCAAGCCCCCTCCCCTCAGGAGCTGACCTTTCGCCCACAGTTGCCTGACTCCTCAGAGAGGATTTGAAACCGGTTCTTTTCTCCTCTCTCGGTACCCGCGACGGCAGCCTGGGAAAGTAACTGGGCCCCCGTCCCAGGGGTCCCAGGCCCAAGCCCGGGACTGGCGGCGGCCAGACCGGGGCTGGCACGGTGGCCTGGCGGCCAAGAGTCTCAGCCCCTTCCCCTCGCCTCCCTCCCGGCCAGGTGTGGTTCCCGAGCAGGTGAGCTCCGAGGGAACCCCAAATCCTGCGGCTTCCTTTAAAGCTCCCTTCTAATTAGAAGACAGCGGTGAAATCATTTCAGTGATTTTATCTGTCATGGGAAAGCAAACCCCAACCCAAACCTCGGTGGCCCAGTCCAGAACCACCAGCGCCCCCGCCGTCGCTCTAAAAAGTTTTAGTGGGAAGAAAAAAAAAAAAAAGAGCCGTGAAGCCAACGAGGAGTGGGGGGAGGGGCGGGGACCCGTGAGAGTGAGGGGCCAGGGTGGACTTAAAATAGAAGCGTCAGTGTCTGAGTGCGCAAATGCGTGTGTGCGTGTGTGCATGTGTGTGTGCGCGCGCGTGTTTGACTGTCTGCAGTGGGAGGAGATTAAACCTGAAAGCCAGAAATGAAACAGAACCGTGAACGTCTTCACCTACTGAGAAACACTTTGATCTGAGATCCGACACTGAAGCCGCCCTGGGGGTTGCGGACCCGCATCCGCCAGGTTGAACCTCGCGGGCCGGTGGGGAGGCCGGAACCGGGATCAGGCCGCACCGCGCGGCACCTCAGCGGCTGGCCCAGGCACCGGGTCTTGCCCTCCCCGCCCCCACGCAGGGGTGGAGAGTCTCCCAGCGCCCCCCCCCCCAAAGTTACCAAGGGGAAGAGACCCCGGGGGCGAGCGTGCAGATGCCCCCATTGCGTGAGTGGGAAAACACACCGGGTCACTCTCGCGTCGCTCCCAGCACTCTCCAGCAGGCAGTTTGCCTCGGTTCTCCGGCCAGGGACTGACCGGGAAAGCGGGTTGGGGCTGTTGGGAAAAGCTGGAGCCGATGGCGAGATTGCCGCGGCTATAAATCCATCACTTCCCAGGTCAGCTCTGCGAGGAGCTGGGACTAAAGGGCTGGCGGAGTGAATTCCTGGGCTAGCGCGCATGCGTCGGCAGGTAGCAACCCAGCTCTTTATGACCAGGTGAGATGTTGGTGAGCAGGTAAAAAAAGGAGGATTTGCCTAAGCGATTCCAGGGAGCGGGCCCGGCCGAGCCCTACAGCCCATGCCCGGCGGGGACCCGTCGCCAGGAGCGCCGAGCCGCGATGTCCATACTTGCCAAAATGGGGGACTGGCAGGTACGGGGGTTTGCTTTGGCTGGGGCTGAGGTGGGCGGGGGTGGAGCGGGGGAGGGGGCCGGGCGGGGGGAGGCGGAGAGCAGGAGCTGTGGCCCAGGGCGGCGGAGTCGCAGGGGAGGCGCGCCGGGCAGCGCCCAGGAGTGTTCCCCGGAGAGAACGCGGCAGGAGAAAACGGGCGCAGGCGGCGGCCGCGGCGCTGGGGGCCACGCGCGCCACCGGCCGGCCGGGCGCAGGGGAAAGTCCGGCGCACGCTCCACAGGTGGCCCCGGGGGTCACTTGTGGTTTGCGCTACAGCCGCCCCCCCCCCTCCGCCTCGCCACCCCCCCCCCAAGTAGAAACTGGGCTGGATGACTCATTCGGGCGGGGGCAGGGCGCGGGGCGGGGGGGCGCTGCGCCGGGAAGAAGGTTCGGTGCTCGCTACGCCTCCGGTCTCGCTCTGGACCCCAGGGCTGCGCGTGAGCCGGGGCTCCCGTGCACCTGTCTCTCTTCCCGGCTCCACATTTGGGGGAACCAACAGGGCGGGAAGACTAGAGAGGTGGCCGGCTGGACGGGTCGCGCCGGCGAGCATGTTCTTTCGGAGAATGCCTTAAAGAGTTTGCTCCAAGTTGAGCTTCTCACTCCGGCTTGTTCCCGAAGCTAGTTTTTTTTTTTTTTTTTTTTTTTCACCGCTTGGGCTCCGGGCGGGGGTGACTGGCGGGGGGCGGTAAGTGCCGAGGGATGCGGCAGAAGGCCTAGATTTGGTCGAAACCAACGCCTCCCAACGTTGGCCCGACTAGGCCGCAGGCACCGCGAGGCCAAGTAGACTCCAGATACTTCGCTCCTTGAGCCCGGGGCCCGACCTCAGCCAAGGGAGCCTTAGATTCTGCGTCCTCCTCCTACCTTCCAGACGTTTCCCTACGAAACCAGAGAGGCTCTGGCCAGGCTGGTGGGAAGGGCAGCCTCTCCCCTGTAGCCGATTTCATAATGGGAACCGCGGGGCCCTCTTTTCGCCCTAGCCAAGGGAAGGCCTCTTGGGGCGAGATTCTGAGTGCCGAAAAGCCTGCGGGTCCAATGAAATGGAAGGCCCCAAACTTATTAAAGAAAAGCCGAGGCCCTGCTCCTTCCGGGGCGAGGTCTTTTGCTTGTTTCAGGTTCTGGCCATTAGAAGCAAAGTTCAGAGAAGTCCCATCTTCATTTCGCTCTCTCGAGTCGGGAAAAGGAAGTCAACACGATGTCTTTCTTTCTTTCCTTGTAGTTATTTTTTATTGGCTGGGAGGTCTTTGAAGCCTCTCCTTCCCAGTTAGACCTAAACAAGTGCAACTTCATTTCCAGAGTTAGACTTCGTGGTTTAAAGGTGCAAATTCCACTCCGAACTCAGATCTTGAGCACCCACCATCTCCCTCTCTTGCCCTGTGGTTCTTAGGGACCTTCTTCATTCTCCTAGGGAGGGTGAAGACTGGGGGGCTCCTTGAAAGCCAAGGTCTTTTGGTTTTCTCCTCAAGCCAGATGAACTTTGCCGCAGAAATCCTCGGGGAGAGAAAAGACCAGGAGTGCAGGCTTGGCCAGGGACTGGGCCTCCCGTGAGCCCCTCTGCGTGGGGCTGAAGGAGACAGGAGTGAACCCTGGGCCTGCCTCCTGGTGGGCTCAGTTTAACAAGCAGTGGGAAACTGGGATCTCGGGTGAGGCAGGCGGATTTGGGGTTCGTAGGGGCTGGGTCCTCCAGGTTGGGCCTGCTGGACTCCTGGGGCCCACTTGGTGGTGACCACCACCACCGGTGAAAATGGCAGCATCCCGTCTCTCTGGGTGTCTGTCTCAGGTGTCTCTGTCCCTCACACAGATAACTCACTCTTCTCCCAACACCCTTTACACGCCCCCAGGCCAGGCCTGGACACCCCCAACCCCTGCCGCCGGGCCTGGCGCTGCAGTCCTGGGGTCCCGGGCAGGCCGGAGCATTGACATGCAATGAAGAGGCTTGTGGTGGAAATGACGCTCAAGCCGGCGCGGCCCCGCTGGCTCCGGGGGCGACGGGGCGCTCGCCCGGGCCTTTCTTCGGCCCTCGGCGCCGCACAGCCCTCGGGCCCCAATCTGCACCTCAAAGGCGCCCTCGGCGGGAAAACAAAAACAGTTTAGCAGCCCCGGCGGGTGCGGAGCCAGAGATCCGCGGGGCTCGGGTCAGCGAAGGGGGAAGGCGGATAAGACGAAGGCCTTTACATGCCTTCCTTAGCCCACAGGGAGAAAGAAAGCGAAACTTGAAGAGTTCCCCCAAGCGCACTGGGGGCGAGGGCGACGCGAGGGTGTACGCTGCCCTGCTCCCAGCTCAGAGCGCGGCCTACCGAGCGCTCCCCGGGGCTGTGGCGGCGGCTGGGAGGGTGTCGGTGCTCCAGGCCGCCCCCCTCCCGACGTCCAGCCGCTGCTGCCGGGCGGAGGCCCTGGGGGCAGCCCGCAGGGTGCGTGGCACTAGGCTGGAAGTTGACCATTTTTGAGGGCGGAGTACCGCTGAGTCTCTAGCTGGGTTCAGCCAAGAGGCTGTGCAGGTGTGCAGGTGGGAAAAGGGAGGGCCCGGGGCCTCGGGAGGGAGCCCCCGCTCCCCCCGTCCTCGGCTCCGAAGCCCCTTCTAGCTCTGGCCTCCTTCCTAACTTTATTTAGTTGTTGGTGTGGTTGGGGGGACGGTGGTGGTTGGGGCCTACTCCGCCAGCCTTGGGGAATTGGCGGCGGTCTTTGGAGGGAGACATGCCCTTGGGCAGCTTAGGGAGGAGGGGGTCCCCCTCCTCTAGCCTTCCTTCCACCTGTTAAGCAACGCTCCTATTTGCCACAGCCTCTTACCCTCCCTCTCCCGCCCCTGCGAGGACTCACAGAAAACTGGGAGGCCTGGAGTTTTGCAAGAAGCAGGCCTAGACGGAATCAGAGGTCGTTACTAGAGCAACTCAGAGGCGAAACCTACTGTTGCTGGGGGTGGGGTGGCGGGGGGGGGGGGGGGGGAGTGGTTTGCAGGATTGCAGAGGGAGAGGAAGGTTTTTTACGGAGGACAAACGAGGACGCTCACCCGGGGAAATTGATCACTCTGTGTTCTAAGGATTACATCACGTCTTTTTGGGTCTTTCTTTAAAAAAAAAAATTTTTTTTTTTCTGTTTCACAATAGGAAAAAAGAAAAAAAAACCCCAAAACCCGGGTGGGGCGCGCAGGCCCCTGTGTGGAGGCGGGGAGCCTAGACTGGCGGACCCGGACTAGGGGGTGGCTCCCCGGCCTCCGGGTTCCGCGCCAGCCGGGCACTGCGCCGCGAGCGCGCCCGCGTTAGTAACAGCACCAAATCATGAAGGAACGCTCCCTGCTTTAATTAAAAAGGGGAATCTTGGGAAAACTGGATTAGATTAGCACAGCAAAGGGTTGGTTCCCAGCGATTTATTTTGATGCATGCATGACACGGTGCACACATGTCGGTATTTCGGCTTAACTCCAGAAGCGTGTGTGAGCCTCCGTAGGAGTTCCGTATTACTGTCCACATCGCACCTAGGAAGCCCTTAGCCCAAATACCACGTTGAATTATCCGTCGGTCCTAGCTTCGTACAAATCAGAGGGAAAGCATTTAACCCCTGGAGCTGTCAAGCAACCTCTTCAGGGTACACTTTTTATTTTACACGCGGCAATTAAAGGATGGCAAACCCCAGCCGAGCGACTGAAGCCGTTTGGCAAAAATCTCCAACCTGGGGGTGGGGGGATGGGGGGGTGGTGAAGCGCGAAGCCAATAAAACTCCCGGGGCCCTGCGGCAGGAGGTGTCGGCTGCCGGCAGCGGAGGCGATCTCTGGCTGGGCAAAAAATCCTGGAGTGATGTCGCCGGTCTTGAGTTGATGGTTATATTTAATTGAGAAAAGGGATAATTTCTGCAATTGGACAGGGCCCGAAAGGACGGAACCGCTGGTGGAGGCAGGGATGGGGGAGAGGTGCTGGGAGAGCTGGGTCCCGGGAGCGGCCGCTCGGACTGTGAGCAGGGCAGGGACGAGGAGAAGAGGAGAGAGAAGACGACTCGGGCGACACGGGGCCAGGGGCGCCGGCTCAGCGGCGCGCTGCGGGGCTCAGGGGAGACTCCGTGGGCTCCCGGGCGGGCGTGCGCTCTAGGAGCGAGTTCGCGGCTCGCAGAGGCCTTTATACCTGGGTCGGAGCGGCCGGCGGCAGATTGTGGTGCTGGCGAGCAATTGGACTATTGTTGATATGCTAATGAGGCGATTAGGCTGTTGGTAAAGAGCAGGAAAAGGGAAAAGTTTCTACCATTAGAGGGAGATCTCCGAGCGCACACGGGAGCTCCTTCCCTCCTCGCCTCCTCCTCCTCACCCTCCTCCTCCTCACCCTCCTCCTCTTCGCCCTCCCCCTCCTCCTGCTCGCCGCCCGCAGCCGGCACTTTGCGCTTACCCGGAGAGTAGCTCCACTTGGGTGCGAGGCGGAGAGGGGCCAAATCCATTCACGCCGATCCATGAAAATGCTTTGGAAACTGACGGACAACATCAAGTACGAGGACTGCGAGGTAAGCGCGGCGCGGGCGCAGTCTCTCCCGCGGTTGCAGGCTCGGAGCTCCGCTTCCCTCCTCTCCTCGCCGCCAGCTGCGAGAGGCGGGTGGGACAAACTTTGCCCGGCGCTGCGCCCGCCTCTCCGATTTGCCGTAAGAGCGCAGGGGAGAAGCCGGCGAGGAAGGCTGAGGACGTTCCCTTCTTTCACTCTCCTCCTTCGCAGCCCCCTGTCCCACTCCCCCCGCCCCGCCCCGATTTTCTCCGGACCAGTTTTGAGTGTGGCTAAAGATAGACGAGCGTGGGTTTTTGAAGTGGTTACTGGCAACTGGGCAGGCGTCTGTGAACTCCGCTTGTCTCTCCAACGAGCTTCTAAGGGCCCAGGTCACCAGAGTGAGAAAGGGAAAACCCCTTTCCTTCTTTAATTCTTTGTCTTTGATCTCTAACATTTTCCTTTATTTCTTCATTCTTTCCTTCCTTTCTATCACTCCTCCACTCAGCCCGCTCTAAAAAGGCCCCCTCCCGTTTGGAGAAGGGGCCCGCAGCCTGCGCTCTGAACGGGGGCGCACCTCCCCGTGAGCGGGTTCAGTTTGGGAGCACTCCTCCACCGAACGGCTGCGGGGCTTCCTCCAGTACCCTGCGTTATTCGAGAAGTTCTAGGCAGCTTCTCGCTCTGTGCTACTGGGTCGGCGCATCCCTGGGGGTGGAGGCGGGAGCCTGCTGGCCGCCGCGCCCTCGGCTGCGTGACCGTGGGAATCCCGGCGGGGCTGCCCACAGCCTCCGGTGCGCGGAGCCCGCCCGGCCGATAGAGCGCGCCGCCTTGGAACCGGTTTCAAAACCCACAGTCCCGGGAGCTCGGCTTCATGGGGCAGCCGGGGAAGCCCTGGGACCACGGGCCTGGAGGCAGCTGCCCCAGCCTTCTTCTAGCCCCCCGCTAGAAAGAGCCGATGAATCACGGGAGGGAGAGCTGGGGAGGGGGACGCCGTCAGAGACTACCTACGTAAATAGTAGGTGGCAGTCCCGGCTTTGGCTCCCCCCCCCCCCCCTTTGGCATTTGGATCTGGGAATGTGGAGCGTAGAGGTCTGTGCCGGGCGCGGCGGGGGTCTTCACGTGAAATGAGAACCTGGGCTTGGGTGAACGAAGTGTCCCCCGTCCCCTTCTCCTCTCCTTTCCATGGACTATTTTAGTTCTTTTTCCTTTCCCAGCCCCTCCTGTTTCGCCCTTCCTTCCCCCTGTGAATGGGGCACGGAGTGACATGCCAAGGGGTCGGGTGCTTAGCTGGGCACTCGTGGCGTGGCTGGCGCGGGGCGCAGAGACTGACTCCATGTCAGACCAGTTGCTTTGTTTTCAGGGCCGGGGGTCCCTTTGCGGACCGGTCGGGGTGACAGAGGGCTCCTAAACCTCCCCGGACCGTGGCCCGGGGCTCGGGCATCCCCTTCTCGAAGGCCGAAAGCCCCGGCGGGCGGGGTCCGAAGCGGTGCGAGGCGCCCGGGGGACCTAGGTGGGAAGCGATGAACTTGCACCCCCAGAGTGGTGACCCTGTGGGGGCGCGTCGTGTGCATGTGCGTGTGAGTGAGAGCAAAGGAGGGGGAAAAAAAAGACTAGAAGCGAGAGTAGAGAGAGGAGGAGAAAACAGAGTGAAGGCTGTTTCAACAACTTTGCGGTGGCGAGCGCCGGAGCAGGGATTTCGGGTTTCCGAGCCGGCTCGGGGCTGTCTAATTATGCCGGGCTCTGCAGGGACATGCAGGAGGCGAGGTGCCGCTTGTTCTGACACCCCGGCGGGCAGACTGGCAGCGGCGGTCGGGGGAGAGCGAACCGTGTCATCCGGGGGTGCGTCGGGCGGGAGTGGCCCAGCCAGTCGGACGGGTTTGCGCCGGGAGCGGGGAGCCCGTGCCAGCGGCGCCCGGGCTGGGCCGCCTCGCGTCTCTGCGCGCCCCAGGCCGCGGCCTGGTGCCCTCCCCCACGCCCCTCCTTCGCGAGCCCGGGCCCCGGAGAGCCAAGGGCGGGGCGGCCAGCGGCACAGAGCGGCCGGTCCCCGGAGGCCGCGGGAAGCAAGAGAGCGGCGGCCCAGGGGAGAGCCGGTCCCGGGCGGGGCGCCGGGTCATGGAGAAGCCGCGCGGCGGAGGGCGGCCGGACCCCGCGCCCCAGGCCCGGCTGCGGAGCGGAGGAGCCCGCGGCCGAAGAGGCCCGGCCGGCCGCAGCTCGGGGACCGAGAGCCCTTCGAACGCCCGGCCGCGGTCCCCGGGAGCGCCCGGCCGCGCCGCGCGGCCCCCGCGGCATGCCGAGGTCTGCCCCAGCCTTTTAGGTCTGATTGTCCTCGCTCGCTTCCTCTCCCCTCCCCCTCCCCCCGGGCTCCCCCTCCGCGCGCTCCGGCGCGGCCCCCTCCCCTCCCCCTCCTCCCCTCCCTCCTCCTCCCCCTCTCCCGGGCTCGCCCTCCCCTCTCCCCACTCCGGGCTCCTCTCTCGCGCCCACACTTTCTTTCTCACACACGCACGCAAGACACACTCTTCCCCCTCTCCGCGCGCTCGCGCTCGGTCTCCCCGTCTCCCTCTTTCTCTTTCGCTTTGGCCTGCCCTGCAACCTTTTAAAATGTTGCCCCTTCCCTGTGATTCGCCAGCCGCCGCGCCGCGGCCCCCCGCGCGCTCGCCCGCTCCCTCTCTCGCCCGCTTTTTGTCTCTCGCGCTGCCTCTCCCCACCTCCGATTTGCTACACTGAGGCTCCCGTCAATGGACTGCATTGAGAGCCGGCTCCGGCGCGAGTTGCCTCTCCGCTTCACGCTCGATTTCCAGGCATTCTTCCCTTATTAAGTATTCGTGTAATATTAATAGTCATGAATATCTGCTATTAGGAGGCTCCAGGAACGCTGCCCAGCGCGGTTATTAGAAGCTCAAGCGAAGCCGCGGCTCAGAAAAGAGGGGGAGACACGGATTAAGGAACACGCGCGCACACACACAGACACAGACAGACACACACACTTCTTTTTTGCTTTTTTGCCTTTTCGGGTTTTTTTTTTTTTTTTCCAATTTTTAAAGGAACTTTGAATCCTACCCGATCGCGGCAGGATAGAGACCGTGGGTTCGACCAGCTGAAGGCGCCGCTCGAATCGGTGGTTCAAGTTCGGATGGACCAGAGCGGGGCTCCGGCGCCCGGGGGAGCGGCGGCGCGGTGACCGGAGTCCTGGGTGGCGCGGGGCGCCTTTTGTGTGGGGCGCGCTCGGGCGGCGGGGCAGCCGGGCTCTCCGCTTGCTTGTCGTTTTTCACCCTGACTCGTTACCCCAGACTCTTCGCAGATGTTAGTTCACAGTTTTTCAGCTATGGTGAGTCCCATCCCCACCCCCACCCCTGCCTCCTTAGGAATCGCTAGTCTGGAAACCTGGGGCTGCGGAGCGGCCCGAGACCTCGGGATCCTCGCCCGGTTTTCCTTCAGGGCGCCCGCCTTTCCTCGTTTGCATTTCGCGCCCCCCCTCCGCGTTTCTCTCCCTCTCTTCCATCCTTCAGTCGCACGCGGTCACCCCCCCCCCACCCCCGCGCAACCTCTCCCGGCTCGCGCGCCTACCTCGCCGCTACTTCCCCAGCGTGTTTTCTCTCCGCGTTCATCTGTATTTCCTCGCCTCTTCACTTGTTCCCGAGACGTTCTCAACATCTGATGCTTAATCCGGATGCAGGAAAAACGCTGCCCGCGTGCCCCTTCTTCCCCCCGGGGCCCGGGGCTGAACCTCCGAGGGTTCGCATTCCCTGGAATCAACTCCGTTCGCTTGTTTTGCAAACGAATTGCAATAGAGGAACAGAAGTCAGGCGTTTCTTCTGCCCTTTGGGGCTGGGGTGGAAGGGGCGGGGGCCTCCGCTCCGGGGCGCACCTCTCTTTTAACCCAACATAAGGCTGAATCTTTGCATTTTAAACCTTGGCTTGACGTCCCCTTCTTCCCCGTCGCTTTCATAAATCGACTCTGTCCAGAAAAAGGCTCCTAAGTGAGGAAGCGGAAAAGACAGCCCCCTATCCCGCAGTTAAAAACCTTTGAGCTGGTAATTTAAACGATAGCTTTCCTTACAGCCCCTCTACGAAATATGTTTCTATTTAAATAGTCATGAAATGGTAATAGTCTTTGAATGGGCATGATTTTTCCCCCCTCCAAATAAATGGAACAGGGTAAACAATAACGCCGTGGCAGGCAGGTTCAAATCCAGGGACAGAGAAAAGGCCGCTTCTGGCTGTTTAATATTTACTAGGAATTTTAATTTTGCTTAAGGGAGGTTTCCCTCTGCTGCTGAGCGGGCTGTAGTCCGGGAGGCCCTTTTCTGCCTTTTCCCACCTTTTGCAAGAAATGCCTAAGGAGAGTCTCTTATGCCCCCTCGATTGGCACTGGCGAAAATTCCCTGCGATTGGGGAAGGAAGGGCCCGTTTCGCTTTTGGAGAATTTTCTAACAAAGCCGCGCGGAGGGCTGGTTCTTCCCAGAGGCCTGAGGACGGGGCCGGGCGGTTTCGCATGCAGCCTGGCGGAGTGGCCCGACGCCTGATGCCGACTTCTCTCCCCTTGGCCTCGCTCTCTTCCAGGACCGTCACGACGGCGCCAGCAACGGGACGGCACGGTTGCCCCAGCTGGGCACTGTAGGTCAATCTCCCTACACGAGCGCCCCGCCGCTGTCCCATACCCCCAATGCCGACTTCCAGCCCCCCTACTTCCCCCCGCCCTACCAGCCTATCTACCCCCAGTCGCAAGATCCTTACTCCCACGTCAACGACCCCTACAGCCTGAACCCCCTGCACGCCCAGCCGCAGCCGCAGCACCCGGGCTGGCCGGGTCAGAGGCAGAGCCAGGAGTCTGGGCTCCTGCACACGCACCGGGGGCTGCCCCACCAGCTGTCGGGCCTGGATCCTCGAAGGGACTACCGGCGGCACGAGGACCTCCTGCACGGCCCCCACGGGCTTGGCTCCGGACTCGGAGACCTCCCGATCCACTCCTTACCTCACGCCATCGAGGACGTGCCGGTAAGAGGCCAAGCGCGCGCGCGGGCGGCGGGAGAGCAAACGCGGTCCCCGCTCACCCACGCCCAGGAAAGGGTACCCCCCTGGGACGTCCAGCCCCGGGGACTGGGCTTTCCTCCTCCCCGCTGTTTACTTTCTCCAAATCTGCGTTTCTTTTATCGGGTGGACCCTTTGAGGAGCCACCTAGACAACCGCACGCCAAAGATTCAAAAGTAGTTGCGAGTTCGGCCGGGAGAACAATGGTCCGCAGAGCTCCTTCAAACAATGCCTGCGTTACCGTTTATAAATCAGACGAGTGTCACCGTGGACGCTACCTTCCCCTCTCGGCGACAGTCAACTGTTTCGATTATGAGAGGATCTGATTCCACCGCTATGTCTGACGTGGGGGTTTCTCCCAGCCCTGAAAGACGTGTTAGAGTGGATCAAAAGAGCTCATTTAAATGCCCTGGCGATTTAAAAGAAAGTGTAAAAGACACGAAGAAAATTATTTTGGCCGGATTTTATGAGTGCTAGGGGGTCTCTGAAAGTTACGTGTATACCCTGCCCTGATTAAAGAATACTAAGTAGCAAATCCGAACAGGAGGACATTAAATGCAGCCTTTTTTCTCTTCCTAGGGGTGCTAAGTGCTGACCTCATAAATCATTAGCTGGGTTCCCAACGCCCATCAGGACCTGCTACACCCCCATATTACTTTAATGTTTTGAGACTATTGGGCAATGCATTCTTTGAGTTGTAACTCAGTTATCAATAAATGCAGTTTTCGATGATTTCTAAATAAGCATGGTATTAGCACATTTACTCTTTGGCAATGCAAGCCAGGCTATTGATAATTTGAAAATACTTTCTGAAATTAAATTTAAACCAGCATCTCTGTTTCAATTCTACATATTTATGGCTTCCTCACAACCTTCCTGAAATGGAATTAGAACAAGCCAATAATTTTATTAAAGCTGTAAAGGCTCTGTTAATGCTGCTTTTCTTTGGAGAGGAAATGTATCTGGATGTGATTTTTGCTAAAATGCTATTTCAAATTACTGCATCAAATATTGCAGCAATATGTCCGTTGACAGTTTAATGATTACTGCATTAGATTGCAAAGAAAATGGTCAGATGAACTTACCTGCTTGCTTGGTGAATTTAAAACATTATTTAAGTTACATAGGGAAATAGAAAATTTATTACATCTCTCATTTGGCCTAGTTAATCACCGAAATTTGTTGGTTATGTTTAGCAGCCTAGCATGGAAAGCAGGAAAGTAGGCATTTGATCCAATGTGGGGTTTAGTAAGCCTTGTGTGCGTGCATATGTGTGTGTTTTCATACATGTTTTTAGAAACATATTACACAGTGCATTTCTTGGAAAGTAAAATGAGAGGAGGAATAGTTGGGCCATTAAAAAACAAACTTGGAAGTTGTGACCCTTTGAGTTCCCCTTCCCGAAGAGTCTCTCAGTCCTGATGCTAGTCTGCTCCTTGGAAATATTTAAATTGCAAAATAAGTTGCAAGCTTTTTAAACTTACTGTGAATTAGAATTGCTCTACTTTGCAAAAAATTCCAAAGTGGCTGGTGTGAATTCTTAACACCTGTATAGTCACTCTTGGTGTGAAATTGGCCTATAGGAGAAATTAACCAAAAGATCAAATAAAAACAACGAAACCCAGTTGCTGCTCTTCCCCTTCCCTCCCCCAACCTTTTAAGAAAAAATTCTTTCAAAGGAATTTGGGTCAGGAAAAGGGTTGTTTTCAATTTTCCCACTGCTGCAACAGTTAACCTTTAATGAGAACGACCGCCAAATATTTAAGAAAATCAAATCGATGGTGAAAATTATTTAATCATTAATATCTCAGTGGGATTTTAAACTTAACAGTCTTCCCTGTATGGACAAGGTCTAGAAATAACACAAATAAAAGTATTATGCCACACTACATTTACTTTATGGGTTTAGGGTGCATGCATAAAGGGATCATATTTCCCCATATAGTTAAAACACAAGAACTGCAGCAGTAGTCATTTCTGAACATTTCTCAATTTAATTATACTTAAATCCAGAAGCACTTTAGGCAAGTTACAAATGAGAGCATTGAGTATAATAAAACCTGTAATAAAGCAACTTAGTACCATCCACCCGGAATCATTGCGATCAGGCACAATTAACAGGAGCATAAATCCAAGACAGAATGGAAAATGTTCGAATCAGTATTATTGTTGGACAAAGACTGGAGAAGGAAGTAATAGTTTTTTTAAATGGTAATGCCTGCGTTTGGTAACGATTGCGAAATCTTCTATCTCAGCAGCCCTGGTGCTAATTTGTAAACACAGCCAGACATTATATTGCCTGTCAGTTTCTGCATTAGAAAACATGATTTCATTTTACTTTCTAATCACGTTTTGACTGTAGCACACACGTATACCCATCCATCTGTAAAAAAAAAAAAAAAAAAAAAGGAAAAAAGAAGCCCACACTAACAAATGTGCTGCTGGACACAGCAGGGAAACCTCAAAGGCTCCCCCCCCCTTTTAGTTTTCATATCCAATTTGATATTTGATACTCAATTATTTAGACAGTAGTCCTTAAAATTTTTTTGTTTGTTTCTCTGTAAGTGAAGGTGCATATACATGTTTTTGCTCTTTATCATATCACCTAAAACGTTTCCAGTACACCCAGGCCACTCCCGCCTCTGTCATTTCTATTGTGTTTCTCTGGCTTTTGCTGCCTGAACAGTGGAATCGCTGAAGTCCGAAGCCGCTGAGGCGCCAAACTAAAGCTAGGTGTATTTTGAAAGGTTGTTTGCAGGCTGTGAGAAAGATTAGGTGTTCCCAAACTCGATTTAATTTCCAAAGAAAGTTTTGTTCCCCACTCCCACCTCCTTCAAATGTGGATTATTTGCTGGGGGTCCAGAAATTGGCCGTGGGTGTACAGTGAAACCTCTTGAGCTGCAAAGCCCCAAATTCCAATAAGCCAAGATGAGATGTTTATATATAAATGTCACCAGATGGGAGGGGGGATTTCGATTCTACACCTTCCCCTCCCCCTATCTTGCGAGAAATATTCATTTCCTTTTGTTTTGATTATACACTTACATCCATGTGTATCCTTTTGTTGCAGCATGTAGAAGACCCGGGTATTAACATCCCAGATCAAACTGTAATTAAGAAAGGTAAGCCATTTCCTTCTGCATTCCAAGCATGTCCTTACAGGCATAGTGCTATTTAAAAGAACTTGCAGAGGTGTATTTATTTTTTTCAAGTAGGATTTCCTAAAGGCTCAGAATTAGCGAATAGATAGGCATAGAACAGCAATGCTTAAATGATTTAGTAATGGCAACAGGCTAGCTTTGTTCTGATTCATGACTTGATCATTTAACTTAGTTAAATGATATCGGGACAAACACATGAAATGTGTAATAGTTGAGCAGATTTGGAAGCGGCATTTCAATTTTGAAACAGTTTTAACAGTTTAGTTAATCCACTGCCTGAGTGGCCATGAGTGTTAGGGATTGTATAATGCTAAAAACAGTGCAAGTAATTCAGAATTAATATGGGGGCAGATGATAAAGACAGCACTCCTTAGCAGAGGGGGAAAAAAAAACTTTCAAGTTCTTATATTGAATCTCTCATTAGGTGTTGAAGAGTTTTTTAAGCTTTGTGAATTAGGTTAGCAAAAATTTAGCTTTTGGTTAAAATGAGCCTCTTGAAGATGTCAAGTTTATTAGCATAATTGTTCTGAGCAGAAATTGTTTTTTAAAAGTGTCAAGTGATTTGGATGAATTTGTAATTTATGTTGCGTTTAGTGAGTAAAATAAAGTTTACTGGATTAAATGCTATTCACAGCAGCTTTTTTTTTTTTCTTGGTTATAGTGGCAACGTTACATTTCAGGATTCTAGGCACCACCAGAGGATGATGCTATATAAAACTGTTCTCATTTCTAACCCCAATCAGCATATTGTTAGCGAGTTTAAAGTTTCATTTTTGCATCTGTGAAGTCTTTGTCACGTCAAATTAGATGTGCAAGGGATAAATCTTAAGAGATGCTCTTTCCAAGTCGACATGATAATTGGCTCTTTTATTAGTAATCTCTCAAGAGTTCGTTTAACTCCTATTGTCTCTATTAGCCTCCCCAGAGCTATTAATGTCACAAGTGATCTATCCAAAACCTAGAGACCCCCCCCAATACATCTAAAATATCCCCATTAAAGAGAGAGGACTGAGATAAGCATGTATTATGTAGTATGTCTCCATGTGGAATTTTAATACAAATGCATACTGTATTTAAATGGTTGTGAATGCACTTGAATTATATTGGTGTTAGAAATGTAACGTGTTGGTCCACTTCCTGCTGGCCTTGAATCCCCCCCCCCCCCCAAGTATGGGGGAATCCAACAATGAAGAGCTTGTGATTTTAACTAATAAGAATATATCCTCCCCCCTCCCCCAAAGAAGGGGCTTAAGCGTAGGGACTGTTAACTCTTTGCTCCTCGAAAGAACACATTACTAGTATTCCATGGAAGGCCTGTTTATCCTTCTTTTTTTCCCTCAATTCAAAACTGGGCTTGGCATGGATTTCCAAAACTCCTTTTCACAGATAAACGTAAGGGGTGGGGGGAGGACTATTTATCAAAAGGCTGGGGCGTGTGCGCTGTGTGACAACTTGAATCCACCACTTCTCTCGGCTTGGGTGCCATGACTGCGATGCTCATTTTTACAGGCTGCTTTAGCCGTGGAGACTCTTGGCTGATTTTAATTATGGGTGTTTGAGCAGTTTCTCCCCAACACTGAAGAAGCCCTCGCCCCACCCCATCCCCACCCCGAGTCCACACGGGGCTTTTTTTCTCGGCTCTGGGGCCCAGCGTCCTCCGATGCTGAGAGAGCCGAGAGGGTCACCGCCTCACCAGCACCTCTAGACAGTACCCCAGAGGTTACAGGGCGAGGGGGTCCCGGCGGAAGGACAGGGCGGGCTGGCGGGGCGGGTCGCCGGGGGGACGCGCCAAGGGACTTAGGCTTCCACTCCCGACAGAAATGGAGCCGGAGGGCCTAGGGCAGGTGGGGAAGGAGCCGTGGGATTTTCGGGGCTGGAGGAGAAGCGGGTGGGGGGAGGGGGGGTTGGTGGCGGCGCAGGCCTGGGGCGAGGGGCCCGAGGCCCCGCAGGGCTCCCCGGCGCCCACACGCGGCCTCCCCATGTCTCTCCGCAGGCCCCGTGTCCCTGTCCAAGTCCAACAGCAACGCCGTCTCCGCCATCCCCATCAACAAGGACAACCTCTTCGGCGGCGTCGTGAACCCCAACGAAGTCTTCTGTTCAGTTCCGGGTCGCCTCTCGCTCCTCAGCTCCACCTCGAAGTACAAGGTCACGGTGGCGGAAGTACAGCGGCGCCTCTCACCGCCCGAGTGTCTCAACGCTTCGCTGCTGGGCGGAGTGCTGAGGAGGTGAGGCCCGGCGCTGCCCCGCCCCGCCCCGCCCCGCGACCGTGGAGAGAGAGAGGGGGGCGGGTGGAAGCACTGCGCCTGCGCCGGGGCGGTGACGCCACGGGCCTCGCGCCAGGGCCCGCCCTCCCAGGGAAAAGAAAGGGGCGGGGAGAAAGAGCGTAGAACCGAGTGGGTGGGAGCTGGGGGTGGGGTGGGCGGGGCGAGGCGACGCGCGCCTGCGCACTCTGCCGCTTCCCCGCGCGCGCGCGCTCAGTCGTTTCGCGGTCGCGCGGCCGGCGCGGCGCGCTCACCGGGCGCTCGGCCGCCCCACTGCCCCTCCCCGCGCGCACGCGCAGCTCATTCTGCGGCGGACTCAGTCCCGACACCGGCAGCCGCGGGGCGCCGTGCACTCGCCTGTTCCCTCCTCGCTCCCGCGTTGCAGGCCTAGGAAAACTTCATCTCGGGCGGCTCACTTTGCCTTGCCTCCATGCAGGGTCTCTGATTACAGAGGGCTTGAGGCCTTTGAATAGGGTTTTAAGCGGAAGACGATGCTTTTAGAGTAAGCGCGCCACGCCCCCGCGTCCCTGTCACCCCAGGCCCCACGGGCCAGAGGGGCTTGCGCTAATAATTCGGCGGCGCTGCGTCCGCACGTGCCAGCCAGCGTGCAAGACACGGTTACGTGCAAGGCATGGTTACGTGCGTTTTGTGCTGTCGCTACCTACGATTACATGTTGCCTACGTGGTCAGGAATTCTCATCTCACGCGCGCGAGGTTGGAATGATTCGTTTCCTTGATAAGATTTTATGAGGGTCAGCGAGGTGAAGCACCTTCCCTGAGGGCAGTTTGTTCCCTCCTGTGGGCTTTTTACTTCTCGGAGGTCCCACCCAGGGTTGTGTGTGGTGGGTCTTACCTTGAACGGTCCTAGATATTTTCTACTTTTTTCTAGTTTTTAATAAGAAAGTGGGCCCAAAACTTCATTCTTTGACTTGTATTTATATAGCTATTTATACACCCAGAGTTCTGCTGTGATGGGTATATCCTATACAAAGGCTTACAGAACCATTTTTTGGGCAGATTTTAGTATCAGCTGTTCCACTCTTTTTTTTTGCTCCTTCACAGTCATTTGCTGTTCCTCAGTAATCTTTCACTGACACATCTAAATCCGCCGCTGCCTTTTCCTACCCCTTCCCCCATCCCCAGTATTGGAGACTGTTTACCTAGGGGAGTATAATCTAATCCACACAATTAAAGAGCACTTGAGTAGGGAATAAAATCTGAAATTAATTAATTTGCTGTTTTATTTAAACAACTTATCTTAACCACTTTCTGATTATGGGAGTCTATTTAGACATCTATTTAGAACCACCTCCACTGTTTCTGAATTCAGTGACATTTGTAAAGGCTGATATCAACTTTTGACATTTCCAGTTAGGCTGGTGACATGGCATGTAAACAGTTGGTGAAATGAATTTCCCACTGGGGCTGAAGCCAGAGCAAGAAACCTGAGAGTGATGATAACTTTGGTTACTCTGAACAGGCTCGCAGCAGATCTTGCAAAGACAATTTAAAGACCCCACTGGGATTTGTGTGATTGTAACAACAGGGAAAATATACAGTAATCAGTTGAACTCAAAAATCTTTCACACCCTAGAGATGAGAACTGTGTTTATTTGTTTGTGGTTCTTCTTTAGAGTGTTGGGAAATCAAAACCTTCCAGCCTGCCACCATAGTTGTAGTAATAAGTGAACACAGGGGGCGCTTTACAGTCTAGCAAGCGTTCATCTCCTATGAGCTTTCCTTCCCAGGTTTCCTTTCGTTATGTATCTTGGGGCCAGGATCCTTAATTTTTAAAAGCACATTTTAGGAAGTTGTCAAAATGAGTACAGTGGGATGCAGAGCAACTGGATGTTTTCTAAATCCATTTCTCACATATATTTGTGAAACAGGGCGAAGTCTAAAAATGGAGGAAGATCTTTAAGAGAAAAACTGGACAAAATAGGATTAAATCTGCCAGCAGGGAGGCGTAAAGCTGCCAATGTCACCCTGCTCACATCACTAGTAGAGGGTAAGCGAGTTCCCTTGCTAACAAGAAGGGAAGTTTCTCCTGGGAAAGTGGATGCTATTCAGGGGCCAGATGTTTGGTTATATTTTGTGTCAATTGTGCAATTTCATTTTTTTCCAGAGAACGTAGCTGCAAGTGAACGGAATTCTTGCCTGTGAAAAAACTATTTGCATTTAGTCCTGTCCTCCTTTCCTCTTCCCCTCTGCTACAAAATTACACCCCCCTCCTGCCCAGGTTTGACCTAAACAATGTGAAAATTTAAGAACTGCATACTCTTCAAGTTCCTGTCTCCTTTATGGAGCTCAGCAGTAAATCACTTAAGCTACTCTGACATCTGCGTTTGAGAAATGCGTGACCATTACTTCCTGAATTAATTTGGGAATCTTTGACCTGAATCCTGATTTAAGACCATCCTGAAAGCTCAGGGTTATATGCCCTTTCAGGTTTTTGTTTTCCAAACATATGCTCCCTTATCTCTCATTTAATTGTGCTTCTCTACTGGAGAGGAAGAAAAATGAACAGTTTTAGACTTTGAGTTATTTGGATAGGAAAAGAAAAAAGAAATAAGCATTGCAAAAAGTTTCTCATGCCATTTTTTTTAAGCGCAAGCGCGCACACACACACACACACACGCTTCTAACCCCTCAAAACAAAAGCTCACCCTGTCCTCACTCCCTTTCAATATACAGCACAGTCCAGTTACCGTAGTCACATTCCTACTTCCTCTAGATCCTTGTTAAGTTTGTCTGATACTGAATTGGGTAAAGTTTGGGTGTGTTGGAATGAATGTATAGTTCTCTTGCATTTTCCTTTGTGTCCTGTTGGAAATGTCTCATGCCAATAGGAAAAAAAGGAACTTAAGTTATGGGGCAGATTTCAAAACCACCATTTATATTTAAAGATGGTACTTTATCTTACTTATATCTTGTATTTGAAGAGATATTGTATAACTGAATTCAGGTTCTTGCATTGTAAATAATTTTTAAAATATTTAAAAACACAAATTTGAGGAGAAATCCTGTGAACCATTTGTTAATGGTGTCAAAAATGATAACTTGTTAAGGAATAAGCAATTGTTCAGTTCCAGAAACTTATCTACAGTAGCACTGTATTAAAAATAATACCGGTGCCCTGGGAACCCACCATTCAGACCCCCAAAGCATTATACGCAAAGAAAATAGTTAGTAGTGATGTTGGGTGTAGTGGGAGAGTGTGCATGGGTCTGGGGGTTGAGTCCCATCGCAGGGAGGCAGTTTCTGGAAAACTGTTATTGTTTGTGATCCGCTCCATTTTATGGAAACAAGCTCCGCGGAGAGGGCTTTGATGCTCTAATTGGCGCATGCGTTCTTCCGGAGCTGGAGCTAATGGCAGGAAGCCCTGCAGTAAAAACCAACTGGTTCAGGAAATTAAAACCAAAGATTCGAAAATCAACAACACAGACAGACTCAGTGGAGTGACCCTCAAATCCTCTTGGTTAATCGGTTTGGATGAACAGATAATTATATGCGATAAAGTTAAAATGTAAACCCGTAGTCGTTCCCTTGCAGAAAAGCTCATGGAGTAATTATGAATATCATTTTATGAACGCGTTGATAGGTGTGAGGCTAGAACACAAGAAAGGTTTTAAAAGAGAAGGTGGGAGAATGTCATCAGGGTGGGGGATGAGGCTGGGTGGGGAGGTGATGGAATCTACATTTTCAAATCATCTTGGCCTTCTAGGGTAACTGGCCATTTTTGAGCAGAAATGCATCTGCTCGATCCTACAGAGAAGGAAAGAAAATGCCTGAAGTGGGGAAACAAGTCGTTTGTGTTTCCTGCAACAGCTGGGTTAAGAAAATAAGGGAGCTGGAAGTCTCGATCCCAGCTTTTTTCATTCTCTTGCCCTCTCCTTCCTCCTCTTGCCAGGAGAAGCTGTCCACCTAGCCAGGGACTTTGGGTATGTGTGTGAAACCGAATTTCCTGCCAAAGCAGTAGCTGAATTTCTCAACCGACAACATTCCGATCCCAATGAGCAAGTGACAAGAAAAAACATGCTTCTGGCTACAAAGTAAGACATTTACCTCTTCAGGGTCTCTGTGTCTCACTGTCAAAGAGAAACATCAAAATCATCTTTCCTCTCACTTTTGGCCTCTTTACCTTTTGTGTTAATCAGTTTTGTTGCTGTAAATGCTGAAATTACAACACAATCTTATAAACCATGATGGAGCTTAGAGAGGAAATACAAGGAAGATTATGAGTGTGTGTTTCCCTCTTTCCCCTCCCTTCTGCCCTACCTTCTCATTAACAAAAAAAAAAAAAATAGCATGTATGGGAATGGGGTATAGTGGGGATGTGATGGAAAGCTGAGTGTGGCTTTGTGACTATGTTATTTCAGTAAAACCAGAACCCAAGTTCGTAAATGAGTGGACAGACTTGCCTGAGTCAGTTTTTGTCTCTTATCAATAGGTTCTGCAAGGGCAAGGATTAAGCTAGTGGCTTGCAAAATGTTCAGGTCAGAAGCTGGCCTAGTTTCCACCCTAATCCCTTCTCCCATTTCTTGCCTTGCTTTCTCGACCTCCTCAAAAATGCCACACACACACACACACACACACACACACCCACAAGTTCTAGCCTACAGGCGAGATGTCAAATCGGTTTCAAAATGGCCCAAGTTATATTCCCATCAGTGCCTGGGCTGAATAGGCTTCTCCAGGTGGTGTGTGAAAAGAAAATGACTGTTTTGATATGTTTTCTGGAAATTAAAAGGCTTGTTTGGAAGCCCATAATTATCAAAGTCAGTGTCCCAGGAGGGCTCGGATCCAGAGGGCAGAGGCTGAGGCCTCTGGTGGGGCACTTTCTGGCCTGGGGAGATGTCAGCTGGCCTTGGGGGAGGCAGCCTGCCACGACTCTCCATTCTGCCTCCCCCCGTGAAGCCCCCTACTCAAAGCCCCCACCCAAAGGCTGTTGCTACCTTGGGAAGGCCCCAGCCAGTCCTGGCTTCCCAGATTCAGAGAGTGAGCTACCCCTGTAGGCCTCATCGCGGGCATTTCAACTTTTCCCTCTTCTCTTAGCTTCCTAGGCACACCCACACTCACAGTTTTCCCTAGACTTTTTTTTTTTTTTTTTTTTTGCCGGGCGGCAGGGTGGGGCGGGGCAGGGAATGCATGGGAAAGGAGGTGGCAAGGGAGATTGAAATATCTGTTTCTGCTTCTCCAAACCACTGAATTATCCCCACACTTGGGTATTGAAGTGCCTTTTATTTTTTAAAAGTAAAACAATCCCAAGGAAAGGTTTTGCCTTCCTTGTCCACACCCACCCTGATCTGAAGGTGAATGAATGGAGAGTTCATGCCCCCAGACCTCAGACTGCTGAGGTTGCGCTGGAAGGTCAGGGAAGAGGGTCTCTGTAGTATTTTGAGCCGGATAGCTGATGGGTGCGGGCTATTGGCTGTGGAAGAGATGCTTGTGTTTCTGACTCCCTGCCCTTCCTACCACCTTCCTTTTTCTCTCAATGGGTGAAGTGTTTTCCTATGTCAGGGATGCCTGGTGTGAGTGAGAAACGGGGGTTAGAAAAATTTGGTTCAGGACTTCCCTGGCAGTCCAGTGGTTAAGACTGTGCTTCCACTGCCGGGGGCACCAGGTTCGATCCCTAGTGCAGGCACTAAGAGTCCACATGCCACAGGGCACCGCAGGAAAAAAAAAAAAAACTTGGTGCAGCTGAGAGGTGAGAGACACACAGGTGGAAGGAGAGAGGGGGACGTTAGTGGAAGTGTTGAAGGAGCAGGGGATGTGTGGATGGATCCTGGGAGGTGGCTGGGGCTCTGCACCCCTGAGTCAGGTCAGCTGTCCTGCAGACGGAGCTGGCGGCAGGGAGGAAGGTCTTGTCTTCGCTCCTGGTGCTGCTCCCACGGAGCCTCACCCCCGGTCTCTCTGTCCTGCTTGTGCTGCAGACAGATCTGCAAGGAGTTCACCGACCTGCTGGCCCAGGACCGATCGCCCCTGGGGAACTCGCGGCCCAACCCCATCCTGGAGCCGGGCATCCAGAGCTGTTTGACCCACTTCAACCTCATCTCCCACGGCTTCGGCAGCCCGGCGGTGTGCGCCGCGGTCACGGCCCTGCAGAACTATCTCACCGAGGCCCTCAAGGCCATGGACAAAATGTACCTCAGCAACAACCCCAACAGCCACACGGACAACAGCGCCAAAAGCAGTGACAAAGAGGAGAAACACAGAAAGTGAGGCTCTCCTCCCTCCCCGCCCGCCCCGCCGCGCGCGCCCGCCGCCCGTCCGCCTGCGCCTGCACCTCCATCCCCCACCGCCCACCGCCGGCAGGTGACAGCGCTGGGGACCAGCGACGCTCCACTGCTGCTACTGCTGCCGCCGCCGCCTTCGGTCCGGAGGCCCGGGGGCCCGGGGCTCCGCCCCCCGGCGAGAGGGCCGACCCCTCAGGCCCCGGCCCCGACCGCCCATCAGCATCACCTCCCCGTTGCCCCCCGCGTGGAGCCTAAGAGAATCCAACAGGCCGTGAAGCCAGCAAAGAAAAGTTCTGTCCGAGTTTGTGAACCTTTTTTTTTTTTTTAACCCAACAAATCAACCACAAAGACAACAAAAAAATTAAAAACTTTTTTTTTTTTTTAGAAAAAAAGAACGTAAAAATTAAAAAAAAATTCTATGAGTTTCACGGGATGGAATCACCACCTTCCTTACATATTTCAGTTCAGATTGTAGCCATACTAAAAAAAAAAAAGGCAAAAAGGATCATGACATTTTTATCAGTATTGTGAATAAACTTGAACACAGATACTCGAAGTTCCATGTCTTGTCTTCAGTTGTAAAAGTTTTCCCTCTTCAAGGTAAAGCGACTAACTTGAACTTTCTCTGGCAACACGATTCACAATTCTATAAGGGAATCAGTGTTCACGTCTCTGTATATATTTATTTATGTGTAATTTAATGGGAATTGTAAATATGGTGAGTCTGTTTTAAGCCTTTTTTTTTTTTTATTTATCTGGTGATCTCGTTTACCTCTTGTTTAGTGGGTTTTGAATCTTCCCTATTAGTTCTTCATGTGGTTCATGGTACTTATTTAGGAATTCAAGGTTTGGGGGATTTTCTTTTTTCCTCTGGGATTCATGAATTTAGCCCTGTTGTAGCATGTTAAAGACGACAATGAAACAGCTGAACAAATTTTAAGAAGTAAAATAAAATTTTATAAATAATTATAGTATTACATTTAGCTTTTCATTGAACTGAAAGGAAAAAAAAAAGTGATATTGGACCCTGGAAAGATTTAACTTGAGTGGTTTGATAACCCTTCTATGTTTTTGTGGGGGAGAAAAGCAAAAAAGTTTATTTTATTCCACTGTCCTCCCTTAAAAGCATCATTTGAGCAATAAATGAGTATTGTCTTTAAACCAAGGGTTAGGGATGTTTTCCTCTCTCTCTCTTTCTCTCTCTTTTTGTTCAAAGAACTTCAAACATTTGGGACCGCCTGGGTATTCTGTATTTTCACTGGCCATTTTGGAAGCAGTTATAGCTGCATTGTATTGAGTTGTGCTGGCAGTAGTTTTCATGCCTGTCAATGTATCATAGTCCTTTGTTGCCCAGATAAATAAATATTTGATACGCTTTATGTCGATCTTTTTTATCCAGTGGCTGTCTTTGCCCAGGCGTATTTTTGTTCTCGGCAGTATTTTTATTCAGTATGGTTACAGTAATTGAGTTTAACGCTCCCCTGGCAATTGCTCCTTGCAATAAGCAGCTGAACCCATTGTTTCCCTTAAGTATAATAAAAACTTACTTTCAACTTGGAGTTCAGAGCAGGGTATCATTTAGATATTCCACTGAGTCTGTATTCAGACAAATGACACAATAAAACCCAATGTATTCTTTTGGATAAAAGATTGTGTGTACTGCTCAAGGAATGACATACTATCTTTTCCTTACTAGAAACATTAATTTGATTATTAAAAATAAAGTTATATTTTATTTATGTTGACCCTTTAGGTTTTCATTTGTGTTTTGAAAACCAGAATATAAAATCTTCAGAGCCAAACCCTAAAGGATGGCAAGGAAGATGGAGAACAGGCCAGAGGAACCTCCCCCTTGCCCCTCATAACTACTTGGGAATCTGTCTCAGAGGATAACTGAAATTTAAATTCTTGGTTCATTAGCACAAAGGAAATACCCACTTCAAAATTCACTTAACTTGCCCTGGCTTCTCAGTGGCTAAGACATGCAAATGAGCTAAAACTGGCTCTAGTTTTCTGGGAAGAGTGGCAGAAATGTACGTAAAGCAGAGACACAGAGGGCAAATTGCCTCCCATTTATTTTAATATTTCATTTAGAGATGAATTCATTACTGGGCTGTTCTTAGTAGCTCTTGAGGCAGCAGAGGGGACTGGGAAGGACTGTGGATTCCCAGAATCTTTTCCTCCAGCCCCTAAATGCCCACCCACCCCTTTCAGTCACCACGCAGGCTCCTCCTAGGACCTTTAAGAAATACAAAACGTTCCCTGGGGTGGAGGGAATGAGGGGGTGGGCTGGGGGTCCTGCCCCAGCAGACCTGACTTAGCTCTTACCGAAAGGACTTCCTGTATGTGAAAAATGGCGAATTCTGAGCCTGTGTAAACTGCCTTGGAAAGTCTTTGCTTTGGAAGTAAGGAGGATTTTTTAAATGTTTTTTTTAAAGAAGAAAGTGGAGGTGGTTAGCTGGAAGATTCACAGGAGAGGTCATAGGAAAAGTGTCTAGGTATACATACTGGAAGGGATTCAACATTTGTTCTTCCGGTTTGACATTCTGAAGGACTAAAGAAGAAAGCATTAGACAGTGTCCATTTTGCAGCCTTTGGCTTTCTAATCTCCTTATGGAAGGCAGGGGAAAATCAATCTCGACAGACGAACGAGAGTTGGTGGAGTCTAAATTCTATTTTCCAAAGCCGGAGAATTCATAACAATGGTGGGTTTGAAAAAAAAAATTCAGATGGAAAGTGTATCCTCAGCTCGCAATGCAGCAATTGTTTTTTAAAGCGGTTATTTATTATTTCCTAGAGAGACTGGTTAACTGTAACGTAGATGTAACAAAATAATGAGGCGAATGAACCCTAACTGTACATACTCTTGACAGAAATGAAATGCACACAGCATCGTAGCAGGTGAAGTGAAGCAGTGTCTATCAAGGCTGTTTTTCTTGGCTGCATCTCAGATTGTGTGGGGGATCCTAACCTCAGGCACAATAGCATTCATAAACAGCCATACATTGCTACTCTTTCTCCAATGACACATAAATACTCATTTTAAAACGAAAACAATCTTATTAAATACCATTCATTCATATCTGGATTTACAGATGCTTGTTATGTTGGAAAACCTGAACCCAATATAATCCTTGCATCCTGAGAAAGATAGAAGGAAATAGTGGGTTAGAGCATGACAAGGTCATGATAAACAATGGTTTCCAAATGCACAGAATTAGTTGTTTTTATTCTGTAGTTGGACATTTGGAGGAACATGATATTGTCACTTTTCTTTTTTTAAACAATACATTTAAAGAAGCTATGCATACTTTTAAAGGGTGGGGGATCTGAAGGGTTATTATTAAAAATGACTTTTATAACTATATGGATTTGGGCTTTCTCTGTTGTGACCAATGCACATTTTCTAAAACACATGGTGATTACTTGACAGGTCAGGTGCCTATATACTAACAACAGTGATTCTCTTTGGATTAACTCAAGTTAGGATACACCATTGAATGATAAAGATGCTTGCTAGGTTGTGCTAATTACCAAGACCAATTTTTATGGCAACACAACGCTCCTTCCAGTTTGGTAGTTATCATTACCCCTTCTATTCTCCAATACTCTTTAAAAATCACAATCCAATCCACTCCTCCCCAAAATCGAATATTAATATAATTTGAGTTCTTGATGGAACTACCATCAGAACTGCAATGCCCCGCAGCTGAAATAATATTTAAAATAGAAGGGATTTGACATTTGAGAAGTCAGTGGCTTGAAATACCCAGTTGTACTTAGCTAATTCAGTCCTTAACCTCTGGTTTCAAATAAATCAATTACAGTCGATTCCACTTCAGTTCAGAAGTGCACAGGGTTTTAGTTAATTGAATACATTTTATTCACTTGCTAGGAATATTCATTTATCAAAATTTCAAATTTAACATACATTTCTTTACAACTCAGGTTGTGTTGGCTTGCACAATCAGATCAAATTTGCCCTGGTTTCCCCAAATCCTGCTTAAAATCTAAATTTCACCACTCTTTACAAAACAATGTCTCCCCCTTCCTTTCTCAATCAAAAGTAAACACATCATAATTCTAGGTCAGGTAGGAGAGTTGCTTTCCTCTTCACAAAGAAAAAAATCTCATCTGTGGTCATCAGCCTTGTGTTAAGTTTAAATAGGTTAAGAACAAACTGGATTAATTAAGTTTTTAAAAAAGTATTGACCTGAAATTAAAAAAAAAAATTACGCATGGTTTCCATTAGAGTTCAACTTTGCTGCAGCTGACAGGTATGACAGCATTTTGTGGTCTTAAAGCCGCAGGCCCCTTTTCTTAACCCTCTCCCTTCCTCTGCATCCCCCCTCCAGCTTTTGGAGAAGTGCTTGAATAAATAGCGAATTGTTAACTGAAAGCAGTGCAGTTAAATGTGCCCAAATGAAGTTGTGCTTTAAACAGATATTGATGTATGCAGTGTTTTATATTTATTGTTTGTAGCATCCTGCTGGCAGCAGTTTACTGTTTGGAAAGGAAAGGGGTTAATTAGCGTCATTATCAATCACTAATGCTTGCCTAACGTGTCCAAAGAATAATCAAGTTAGAGGACGGCATGGAGCCAACAGCTGCTTCATCCCAGTTACAGATCCCCTCCTAAGCCACTCACTTGTGGGGTCGGGGGGAGGTGAAGTGAGGGGAAGAATCCTCATGGCTTTGGTAAAAGGGCTATAAAAATCGGGTCAACTCACTAGAGATCCAAGAGGCAGAAAGGACAACATAAATAACCAGCGTTTTCATTCTCTGAGTTACAGGTGCAGAGATGGGAGCATCCTGAGGCAAGAGCACAGATATTTGTCCTTTCATGTGTTTGATTATCCAAGTTGGGCATTTGAAGAAAAGCATCCATGCTTCCCTATCGCTTCTTAGTGCTGTGTGGTAAAAAGAAATCTAAAATGCAGGTAGAGAAGAAATAACCCACACACGCCACGGACACACCTGCCATCTCCTAGCATCACCCAACCGTCCATGTCAGAGGATGAAACCACAGAGCACCAGGTACCACTAGTTCTCACACCCCGGCCGGCGTCACTTCTTATGATGCTTAGGAATATTTCTCCTTGTCCATTTCAATGAACAATTCTTTTTTATATTAAACGTGGTTGCTGTTGCAGGTATGCCATCTTAGCTTTCCACTGTTTTTATTACGATGATACTGCCCTCTTTGTGACACACCGTGGGAGAGAAACTGAGTCTGACCCTGAAATGAGTTTCTCTTGGAAGCTTGTCTTTAGAAACATTATTTGTTGAGTTAACCAGGAGTTAAGAGCTCAAGGCTCCGTTAATGATCAGAGTTGACTCAACTGTTTTTCCGAAGGCAGGAATGAAGTAGTCTGAAGTGGATTATTTACAAACAGAGAGCAATTTGTGTGATTGAAGAGAACTATGATTCCTTTCTACAAAAGCAGTGCCCAAACTCATCCTGGCCCCTATGAACATAGATGAGAAACATTCGCAATCAAATTGGGAACATTAAGTCCTTCCCCAAAGAAGTAATTGGTATTTTCCATGGAACTATAGTATCAGAGTGTGTCCCATGGTGACCATCAGAGTGAGGAGGGAAAAGGACATTGGAATGGAAAATTGTGTAGTTCATGCATATGGGGAGGTCTTGAACTTAAAAAAAAATTCTATTCCTTAGGACCATGACTGAGAAAAGGAAAGGAGGGAATAAAAGAGATCTGAGGCTAAACCTTGGTGCCCTATAACTAAGCTTTAAATGTTATTCATGTGTAAAACTACTTTTTTTCCCTCTTTGATGCCTGAAAGGATGATGTCAAACCATCTTTGCTTTCACAGAGAGTTTTATTTTTTTAACAAAAGGGCAGCACTGAGCATAGTTGCTGGAAAAATCTATGTTAGAGAAGAAGGAAACTCAGGGTAGAGGGCCTTTCTACAGTAGATACTTATGGATACATACATTTCTCTTTTTCTCTCCCTCTCTCCATCCTTTCCTTCCTTCCTAAGTTCCTCTCTCCCCGCACTCCTTCCTTCTTTTTCTAACTACACAAAAAACTTAATGTCTTTGGGGGTGCTTGGTAGACTTAGATTTTCCACACCAACATCCATTTAGAAGTGGGAATATTTTCAACTGCAGGTCAGGGATTTTTCTGAGTGGCCCAATTCCAGGCTATGCTTTTTTTTTGGTGCGTGATTTTTCTATGGAAACAAAGATTCTGTCTGTTAAATTTCAGTAACAATCTGAAACACAGGCCCTCAAACTGAAGGTGGAGTCTTATGGTCCAGCCTCTGCCCATCACAACTCCCTCTGTTGGGCATCCATCACCACTCTTAACTTTTGCAAGTGGAAAGACCCCTGGCCCTGGATTTCCTTTGGACCCACGTGTCTCCAATCTCTTTCTCTCATGAGCTGTTCTGGCTCATCACCCTTTAAAAATCCAGCCTATCTTGGGGAAATGTACACACATATGTATACAAATTTATTTACATTCATATCTGAGGTGTTTGGTCAACCTAAAGTTAACTATCTTAGCTTAAAAGAATTTTTCCTGAGGCATAGAGTTAATGCCAGGATCGAATTTCCGTTTTACCTTGTCAGCTACCAAATCCTGTGTCAGGATCCATCTCCCCACCCCATCTTTTTTTGGTGCCCCCGGGTCTGGACTGAGCCTTTGTCCCCAGCACGGAGTCGGCCTCCAGCGCCAGATCTCAGCTCCAGGCTCCAGGATCCCTCCCGGGAGGAGGCTAACACGGTCTGTACCCACTCGGCGCCGGTCCGGGAGCCTTCTTAGCTCAATTTCCAGGAAAAAAAAAAAAAATCCCGCCGCGCGCCCCCTCGGATTAAAAGCATCTTGCTGCTTGATTTTGATGGTCTGGAGTAGGAGGCGGGAGGCGAGGCGGTGAAGGCTGGGTCGGGGGCCAGGAGGCTCCAGCCCACCTGGGGTGGGTCGCAGGCGCGGGTGGGGGGCACAGGAGGCCGGGAGGGGTGTGGGAGGCCTGGGCGGCGGCCCATGAGCCCTCCTCCGGGTTAGACCCAATTAAACTGCAATAAAACCCTGAGATAGAGGTTTGGGACTTGCCAGCTTCCCTTTTGCGCTCGCCGGTGCAGTGAGCGAGAGAGCTGGGAGGCTCCAGGTCAGAGTTTTCAAGGCCTTTTTCACGGGAATGGCGCTTTAATTAATGACTGGAGGCGAGATCTGGGCAACTTTCTTACTCCACGACTCCCAAGGCGGCGCGAAGTTTCAGACTCCCGGCCCGGGTCTCTAAACTGATAAGAGCGGCGTGGGCCTCCGACTTGGGGACCCACACCTTCCTTCGCCCACCAGGCCTCCCCGAGCTTTCCATCCTCAACCCACCTCGGCAGAGCTGTGACTGTCCGACCTCTCCCTCAGGCTTCCCTTTCACCGAGAAGACCAAGACCCCGCCTGGACCCGCGCTCCCGCCCACAGCAGGACAATGACCATTAGCCATCTGAATCTTTACACTCTCATTAAGACCTTGTTTGGTTGCGACAGTTCAGTTGACCTTCCAATACCCGTTTGAGCCAGCATCCCAGACCAGAGACTATCTTAGGAGTGGGAGGTTCAATGGAGGACCACTTAATGTGACCCGCCCCCCACGCCCCGGGTCTCTGCCCCCAACATGGATCGCCCATTAGGATGACCTCAGATGAAAGCCTTGGGTGCTGATCCTCGCCAATCCTAGGCCGATTTGCACTTTCGCTTCCCCTCTTCCCTGCTCCCTGCCTCCTTCCTCCCCCTCCCTCCTCTCAACACTCACCCTCCTCCCTCCTCCCTCCTCCCTCCTCCTTCCTTTGTAAAAATGCGCTCAGACTTTTGGGGCGGGGGCGGGGAGGCTGGCTGGGCTGGGCTGGGCTGGGCTGGGGAGGGGGGCTTCGCGGATAGTTGATATTCCGGGTCCAGCAGCTCTCCGCGCTCCCATTCTCTAAGCTCAGCCGGGGGGAAGTGTCGCCCCGGGCCAAACATATGCTTCTTTCCAGCGCGCTAATCCACCTTCAGCGTGGAGGCATAATTGCTCGAGTGTCCATGGATTCGCGGCGCTTTGTCCCTCGCTGGCTCCCATCAGCCCTGGCACACGCCATTTCAATCAAATCTTTTCAGAAAACTGTCTCCTTTTATCAAGTCCCAGCCCCTGCGAACGACCGGAGCATTTAACAAAACACCCTCGGTGTTCCGCCCGCCTCCCTCGGCCCTGGCGGAGCTGGGAGCTGAGATTATTGCAACAACTTTTCATTGAGTTCAGCCTGAGACGGGAGAGAGAGAGAGAAAGGGAGCAGAAGAGGACGGAAGAGAACAACAACAAAAAAGCAACACCAGCATCCTAGACACACACGTGTCTTTTTCTAAAGCCTTCGGTCCTGGTGTCAGGTGTATTGGAAAGGAAAGGTCAGAGGTCAGCCTCGAAGTGAAAACGTGCTTCATCTGTTATATTTTTCTTTGGAATTACAGAAATCAAGTTCCTCTGTCTAGTATTCCAGCAGTCCAGTGGGTTAAAAAGACGGGCAGAAACAGGCTTGGAAAAATGGTCAGAGAAGAGGGAAGGACCATGTCTGAAGGATGTTTTTGATAGTCTCTTTCTCAAAAACCTTTCACAAAAAAAAGTCCCTCACTTTGAGCCCCATGTAGTATCCCCTCTCTCTCTTTTGTTGCCAGCGAAGGGGATAAATGGAAGTTGAATCTGAAGATCTCTGTCTTTATGACAGTACTCTCTGGGTAAATATGCAAGTCTTACACACTCCTGATTTAATATCTTGACTGGATTCCCAGCTTCCGGAGAAAAATGAAAAGAGAGAACGAGAGATTGAAAAGATGAACTCTGGATAAGACCCTACAAGGAGATCTTTAAAATATTTGTAATGCTGTAGAAAAAAGTAATGAACCCAGATGCAAAAGACGAAGCACCAGGTTTGATTTTGTGTAGCAATTATTATGCAAATATACACAAAGAGAAGAGGTTGTAGTTCTATTACAGGAACACAGCTTTGCTGCTTGTTTATAAAATGAGAACCTCAGAGTAATGCACAGTGTTCTTCAAATCTAGAGTCACCCACATTGAGACCGATTTCAAGGACTTACGTAATTTTCTTCTGCAGCGATTTATTTCCTGATGATGGAGGAGAAGAAAGGCAATGTGCTTGGACATGACCACTTGCTCTACAGTCTTAGAATACAGCAGGCCTTTATGGTTTAAAACTCTGTGGGGTGTTCTGGTGACTCCCCTCCTCACAAGTCCAAGTAAAGGAAACTATGAAAGGCTTGCAAGTGATAAGGTCTTCCTTGATCACATAGACCCCACAATGCCAATCCCAGTAGCCATGGTCCAGTTCCAAAGTCAGATGAAATCCTCGACGTCCTCTCCATTAACCAAGTGGATGAACCAAATTTGCTGTGAATGCCAAGGTCCAGGTGTCTAAGTCAGACCTCCATACCCACAGTTTAAATAGGTGATTGCAGATGTAATGCCTGAAGTCCTCTAAAAATGTCCAGGCTGTGAGATGGGAAGGGATTGGATTTAAAGGGGGAGGCTGTCCCAACTCACCCTGTAAGCTGGGAAATTTCGTAGCTAAATCTGGAGAACTAGAAATTACTTTGTTATGAATATGAAACACTAAAGGATGGTGGAAATCTTCAGAAATTTAAACCATGAGGATTGTCAAAGGGAAAAAGAGTGAGTTTTCAGTTTTTATTCATTTGTGTATATTATGCTGTTTTTGTATAGAACAAAAGAAATGCACAGTAACATCAAGACTTCCTCCAATTCAATTCTCTTTTCATCTCTGTGGTAAGGTTGGGGGTGACGAGGGGGCCGGAGGGGAATTCAGAAGGAAGCCGTCATCTTGGAAAGGAGAGAGAAGTTAAAAACCATGATGGCAAGGACTGTAAGAACTCTCCAGTGGGGAAGATCATGCTCAGTATACATAGTTGTTACATATTCTCTCAATTTCTCATCACACCCTCCATGGTCAGTTGAATGGGCTCCAGCAAAGAATGTGTTTTCTGGTATATTAGAGAGCATGGAAGTGAGGAGTTCTAACCTTGAGGATATTTCTCCAAGTCAAAATGGTCTTGAAGATTCCCAATATGTTTGCAGGTTGGGAACTGGATGGGTTTCTCCTCTTACATTGTGAGACATAAGCGGGTGTCTCCTGAAACAAGGTGGGATGAGGGAGACTGATTATGGGGAGATGATGCATTGCAGGGGGCTTCTAACCATCCCCCCGGGACTCCACCTAAAAAAGTTCCAGGAACAACAGAATAGAGGAAAGTTTTGATGAGGGAAATCTAAAATTAAACCAATCCTTTAATAAGGAGACCATTCTGAGGGGGATTTTTCTTTTTATTTTTACGTGAAGAGATACAGATCTCACCCAACAGCACTAGTGTCCAACTCTGTTTCAAGGCTGAGAAGCATCTTGCTGGGTTGGTTCAGGAAAGCTGGGGAGAGCTGTCAGGGATGCCTGGACCGGTCATGCCCCTTGAGGCTCCAGAAAACCCATGTGTCCCTCAGTGACATGGCTTAGAAGGGGAAGAATCCACCTGCTTGTTTCTGAAGGGGCTTTTTGCTACTAACTCCACCAGGAGGTCTGAGGGAGAAGCCTGGAGCACAGAGGTGCCTCAGATAATGGTGGGGTGGGGAAATTCTTCCCCAGCCCTTGGCAGTTAAGAGAGTCAAGTCACTGGTCTGTGTGCAGAGCTAGAGCTACTTAGAGAAACTATGTCAGTGGGTGTTAGTAAGTATGGAGAAAGTCCTAAGAAAAGGTAGCAAGAAGAGTTCCTTCCAGAAGGAAACAGGAGTTCAGAGTATCCTCCTGAATCCCTCTTCCTCCTTACCTTCTCCTCCCTCCTCACTGAATATTTTGGCTGAACTTCATGTTCCTTTGTATTTATCCCCTTTGCCGAGAAAACCTTAAGAACCTTCTACTAGGCTTAGATTTAACCACAAGCCTTACTGAATCTGGCTTATGAAAACCAGACTTCTCTATGAGACGGGTCTTCTGGCAGCAATTAGTCTGACTTTTCTTTAACAAAATTCTTTGTAATGCCATTCAGAAAACCAGTTGGTAGGAGTTTGTGGCTGGGAGTGTGTGTGTGTGTGTGTGTGTGTGTGTATGGGAGGGCTCGCTGGGGCAGGGGATGGTGGTACAGAAGGCCAATTTGTCTGATCTGGTGGAAAAAGAATCCCAATGTTAGCACATTAACTTTGGGAGCTGTGAAATATTTAATTAGTGCACTGGTTGGGATCCTATTAAAACTGGCTCTATTTCTGAAGACTGCCCTGAAAATCTGCATCTTCCTTTCCTGTGTGCAGAGTAGAAAACAGCATGGCCATCTTTCCTTGGCACTGAATTATTTCAGTTTACCAAAGCAATTTATCTTTAAAAGCAGCATTGTCTGGAACGAAAAAAAGAAAAGATCCAATGAGTAAATATTCCCATCTAGAAGATTCTATGGGTGGACAAGAGAAGAGAGTGCTTGGGTCCAGGAAAGAACGGTCTGCCTCCATCCAAGCAGTGACCTCCCTGTGTCTGACTGACATGTAGTCACAAAGTCCTAGAAACACCTTCCTATTGGCCTCCTCCCCTACATGTATTTAAGAATCTAACCCCATAACACACACACACACACACACACACACACACACACACCAAACAAGAGACCTATTCATCCAGTCTGCAAAGCCACCTCTCTTCTCCTGGTTATGCAAATACTAAATTGAATCAAGGGGCTACAGCGGTTCAGCCCATTGCTGAAATATGATAGAAAAAAAAAAGTTGGGTGTTCCAAGGAAATTGATTCCAACAGTTCATTTTCAGTCGGGATGGACGTCTGTGTGTCTGGAGGTGGAGACACAAATCCATCTTTTTGAAGTTGTGGCTGCCAAGCTGGGAAGCAGCTCACAGGTTTTGATTCCTCACCTCCCCGCAGCCCCCTCCGGCCCCCACCCCGGGGGGGGGGGGGGATAAGATTCTGAGTCACTTAAGATGCAAAGAAGAAAACTCTGGGGAGCCTGTCGCAGCGGGTGGGGGAGTGGGGAAGGACTCTGGGTGAACTCTCTGGCATCACGGTTTCCTCGCCGTTGACAGGACCCGAGGTCCAAAGGGCCGGTTCAATTGCGAGTCGATTCTAGCCGGGGAAGCGGTCAGCTCCTGCCTTCATCCAGCCGGGAGGAGGGGAAGGCGGTGGAGACAGCCGGAGGAGAGCCCTCTGAGAGCAAACACGCGCTCCCTGTCCCCTTCGGACCTGGGGGCGCTGGGACCTTCCAAAGAAAGGACAGGGTCGTCTCAAAAACTAGCGGACACTCTGGGAGTTCCTTCTCCTCTCCAGGCCTCCGGAGTCGTCGACTTGGCTCACTTTCTGGCAGCCAGGCTGCGCTCCAGACCTCAGCTTCCCTGAGGCGCGGACCGAGCCGGGAAGTTTCCAAGGGGGCCGGGGACACTTGTGCTTCGGGAAATCGAAGTGGGGACCGGGGCGGGGCGGGGGGCGCGGAGGGACGGGATCAGCCTCTTTCCCGTAGTCCAAGGCGGGGTTCCCCACGCGCGGGCCCCAGTAACCCAACCCCAAGCCCAGAACAATAAAGGCAGGACGCGGCGCTGGTTCTCCGTCACCATCTCCATCTTGAGCACCGTTAAAAAAAAAATCCAATCTTTCTACACACCCAATACATCATTTCAATAAGAATGACTTCACTTTAATAAAGATTTAATACGTTAAATCTGTCCTTGTCGCTGATTGATGCTGCTTTGTCTTGAAAACGATTTGGGTTTTCTTGATCCAGGATTCTGGGGGTAAGGCTGTAATTCAGAGTCGGGGTTGTTATTATTGTCGGGTAATACTATCCAAGGAGACGAAGCCCCGCGTGCGCGATGACACACGCGCGCTCGCACACTCGGAGGCCCCGCTGGCATTTTCTCCTTGGGCTTCTCCAGCGTGGAAACCTAGAAAGCTTTTCTCCAACTGCCCGGGACGTGGGGGGAAGGGGAAATCGCAAGGGGAGGGGGCGAGCGGGCCGAGCGTCTGTCGGAGAATCATTTGCCCTGAATCACAAATTTTCACGGCTTAAAAAGAAAAGGTAAAGCTAATGTCTGGCTCAATTAATAAACATGGTAATTTCACACCCGGAGAAGGACATAATTTCATCCGAGCGCTATCGGCGCCATCACAAAGGGTCAAGGCGCAGCTGTGGCGAACCCGGGTCATTACGGAGTCGCCGAGCGGCTCCCGCGCCCCGGCCCAGCGCGCGCCTCGAGGCGAAGGATGGCTGCGGGCGAGGCCGGGGCGTCCCCCGATAAAGGACTTACCCACCGTGCGGGAAATGGAGCCGCTTTCAGACCCGGAGTAATCAGCTCGCAGACGTAGAGCCCGCCCCGGCCCTCCCCCGCCCCCCACATTTACTTTTCAAAAATCAAAGATGAACAAGCCAACACCCGCTCTCCACCACCTCCAGTCTCTTTCTATTCTCCAGTCCTTTTAAGAAGAAATCCACCACCAATAAAATATAGAGACACACACCTACATATGTTTATTTTTTTAAGAGGTTGTCTTTTGATTCGTTGTCAATAGAAGCCTATTGTATCTGTAAATTTCAGGACAGTTACTGTTGACAAATTTGTGGTGTCAAGATTTGGGGCCAGGAGCTGGGAGACAAGATATTAGCTTCAATCTCATAATCTCTTAATCACATTACACTTTAAGTGAGCATGTGTAATTTCACCCATCAATGATTAATTTAAGCGTTTGGAGCACCATGACTTGTCTCACACACAAATACTGACTGGAGCATTGTTTGCTAGCAAGAAACCCTGAGATTTAAGAAAAAGAACCTATCTTGTCCGTTCCATTACGAGTCCCACTTCGGAATCAAAATGCATCTGTAATCGAGATCCGCAGGGCCCGTCTTCTCAAAGGATGAGGCCCCAGAGGCAAGTCCCCCCGAGCCACGGAGAGAGGGGGGAGCCTCTCCACCCTTCTCTGGGTTTAGATTTTTAAGCAGATCTTCAAAGCTCAGATAAATGCCCATTAAATAGCCACATGCAAATAGGATGGAGCCGGGCAGCTAAACACACAAAGCCCATCTCACAGGAAACAAAGCATGATTGATGGCAACCCGGATGCTCGTGTGTTTGGAAAAAAAATTATCCTTGTCCAGTCTCCCAGGTGTCTAAATTATTGAAGAGCGATGTGCATATTTCAACGGGAGAAGGTGGCCGAGGTTAGGGAATGGCGGTCCGCGCCGCCCAAGCCACTGTGCGGTGTATTTGGGTCTGGGGAGACTCCAGTGCAAAGAATTTAACACCTTCTTCTCTGGGCGGCCAAGGAGGCAGCGCTAACCTGACAGCTCTCGGGTAAATGGTTATAGAGTATGCATGATCGCTCTCCTCGGCCGGGGGACCCACTCGCCGGCATAGGGCAGCAGGTCCCTCCGCAAGGGTGACGGCTGCGCACCGCGTGCCACGCAGGCCTCAGAGCGCGGTGGGCAGGGCCGGGCCGGCCGGGCCGCGGTGCCCACCCAGGCCAGCCGCGAACTTCCGCTCGCCAAGTGGTCTGGGGTCTTCGCCGCCGAGCTGAGCCCTGAGGTCTGACTCCGCGGGTAGAGGCAGCCCTTTGTTCTGGCACTTTCAGGGCCTCGGGTGGGTGCACATTTGGGGACGCGCGAGGGGTCGCCCCGTCGGGTGGGGGCGGGGGGTGGGACAGGACCCTGCGGGCCTGGCTCGGGGCAGAGGGGCAAGGGTGGGGACGGTTAGTGCTGGGACCCAGCGGCCACTGGTGGTGGAGGAGGGTTACTAAAGCAGGTAAATACGAGGGAAAAAGAGAGAATTTTCCAGAATTTCAAGTCTAAGAACGGAATATTTGAATATAAGCAAGCATCTTTGTGTATCTCCTCCCCTCCCTCTCCCCCACACTTTCCTCTCTACTCTTCCTCATCTCGTAGCTCTCTAAATCAACCCCCCCCCTTCCTGTTGTCAACTCTCCAGCTTATCTGTTTTTCTGTCTTCTTTTTCTCTCCTCCCCCTTTCCTCCCTGCCTCTATCGTCTACTTTATATACATGCCGAAGAGAGAGATAAAGAGCTTCAGCAATTCCTGTTCAGAGAGAAGGGTCTGGCTTTTGGGGATCGACCTTCGCGGCCTCTGGTTACCTAGGGAGCCCCAGGCGCCCCCTTCTCCGCTGGGCTGGTGGGGAGGAGAGGCGTGGGCCGCCCGTCCTCTGCGTAGGCAGAAGCCTCTACTTCCCACGCATCGAATCCTAACCCCAAACTTCCATCAATTTCGCCGCTCGAATCAGGCTCGGCGGATTCATAATAGCGACGACAAAGAGTAATTACATATTAGAAAACAAAACAATAATTACACCACCAAGTCACACACACCAGTCAGCGAAGCACAGTCGCCTGGGTTGAAAACAGCCAAGCCCGCGGCGCCGGTAGCTGACTCAGCAAATCCGAGAAGCTCCGGGATCCGGTCCACACCGACCAGGTCCACACCGGCCCTGCGACCGCCTCTCCGGAGGCCGGAGGGCCGAATCTCCCCTGCCCCTGCCCGGGTCACCCGCTGACCGCTCTTAGAGGCCTCTTTTCATTAGATCTGATTTGGGAGCCGTCTGGCAGAAAAACATCTCACGGGCCAAATAATCAGTTTCTTGGAGAGTAGGGTGTTGTTTTTGAATCAAGGCAGACACACAGATTCTTGAGTTTCAACCACTGTTCCCCACTTTTACCCTTAGAGCACAGCAAGGCGGTGCTCACGTGTTCATTTCCCCAGCACCTGTCACCTGGCTCCGGGGTCACTTGGCTGCGCCCTCAGGCCGCGGCGTCTTGGGGTCTCCGCTTTATTCCCCCAAGCGTCAAGGCCGCTCAGGACTTTTGACTTCTTTCCCTCGGGCCCGCAGGCGGGTTATTGGGCCCAGCTTGGGACTGAACGCCTCCCTAACCAAGGCCTTTCGCGATTGCTGCCAAATACCCAGCTTCCAGGCCCCAGGGGAGTTCCCTCTTGCGGGCATGGCTCACCCGCCGCCCGCCCTCTGCCGTGGCTCCCGAGCGCCTGCTGGTTCGCCCCGGGGGGCCCAGGCCCGGAGGGTGGGTGAGGGATTTGGGGCGGGGGGGGGGCGGCTGGGGGTGTGAAGGCGTCGCCTGCAGCCGGGCGGAGATGTGCCGGAGTCCCCGGGGCCCGCTGCGCACCGAGGCCGGCTCGGCCTGCAGTCTGGGGCAGAGGGCGGTAATGATGCGGAGGAGGGCAGAAACGCCTGCTCTTTGGGTCCAAAAGACGGTGGCTAGAAGATGCAACTGAGCTTGAAAGGCCGGGAAAGGCTTGAAAAAGACGACCCCCCCCCCCCCCCGCCCCGGCCCCGCTGGGTCTCTGCTCCCACTTCCCCAGGCCTGCGTTGCAGCTTCCAGGGTGAGGCTGCTTGGGTGGAGGCCGTCGAAGGGCGAGAGCCGAGCTGGGGACTGTCCTTGCCAGGCGCTGGGATGCCGAGCACCTCGGCCCGGGAGAAAGCCCGGAGCAGCCTCTTCCGCCCGGGTGGAAGCAGCCCCGAGGCCCAGGGACCACCGCGCGCGCCCCTTGGCGGGCCACAGCACCCCGCTCGTCTACAGCGCAGGCGGCAGAGGGGTCCGACCGGGCCGAGGAGGGCCAAGGCCACAGCGGCCCAGAGCGGCCTCCAGGGACTGAGGGCGTCGGAGCCGGGCTGAAACCCGTGCGGGGCCCGCGCTCGCTCTAGCGCCCTCTATAGCTCCCACGAGCCCCGCCGAGTGTGGACCGCTCTCCTTTCATCCCCCAGGGCTCAAGGAAGGACAAAGGACCTATAAAAAAAAACCAACAAAAAAAATATCAACTTGACCCCCAAAAGAACACTGTTTAATGAGGTGGAAAATTCTTCCACACAAATTGCTTTTTCTACTACTTTATGAGAGTTCATAAATGTTAATGAAATCCAGTTACCAAAAAGTAACATACATCATTGCAGCCGAAGGGAGGCAGAGGAAGGAAGGTGGTGGTTAACGTACAATCATAATTAAAATAACAGCGGCGGCAGCAACAATGCGGCCTATGGCTCCTGTGGGCGGAGGCCTGGTCCAGGGGTCCAGCCTAGCGCCCCAGTATCCGATCTGGCTTGGCCCCTGGTGTTTTCCTGGACAGCCAAAAACTGGAGGTGCAGAAACCGGTGGAGCAGAATGAAAATAAAACCAGCGCCTCTCTTCCTTTTCTTTTGCAACAGAATGCTTGTTATTGACTCAGATGTTCTCAAATCTCGTGCTGAAAATTGAACCCAGTGGAGATGCCCAAAAGATAACAGACCAGGCATCTTTACCATCGTCCACCCCCCCCCCCACCCTAGGACCCCATTGCTTTTCCCTTCCTCTTTTTGCTGCAGACTGTAAGCTCCTAGAGGGTGAGCTCCAAGAGCCAGCGATCTTATTCTGCTATTTCTGCCCTGAGCACCCAGCCCAGGGTTTTGTACATGGCAAGTGTTCAGTAGGTATGTTCTGAGTAAGTGAATGAGCGGATGGACCAGTAACAGAAAGTTAAATAACTCAATGGATAATCTACTTGATGACATCTGAGATGCTCAAGCACTCAATATTTTTAATATCAACACACAATTCTTTTTGATAACTTACTATGTGAAGGAACTGTTCTTGGCCCTGGGGTGACAGCAAAACTAGCAAGACAGACCATAATCCCTCCACTCAGGAAGTTTACATTTGATTTGGGATTTTTTTTTTTTTTGATGTGTTGTTTCACATGGCTGGACAAATGGTCTCCTATCTAACTTTGGAAAAGTATTTTAATTTCCACCTTCCAGATTCTTTCTTATTAAATGGAATTTTGGAGACATGAGGTCAGCTGCTGAAATTCATTATATAAATGATATGTCTGCCCCCTCCCCAGCTTTATTGTTACATGATTGACATATAGGAATTGTATATATTTAAGGTGTATAACTTGATGTTGTTATATATGGTACGTTGTGAAATGATAACCACACTCAAGCTAATTAATGTATCTATCATCTCATATTGTTACCTTTTTATTTTCCTTTTTGGTGACAATACTTAAGATCTCCACTCTGAGCAAATTTCAGGTATGCAATTCAGTATTGTTACCTGTAGTCACCTTGCTGTGCATTAGATCTCCAGTCTGTTCATCTTGCATAATTGAAACTTTGTATCCTTTAGCTAACATCTCTTCTTCCCTCTCAGCTGTTCACCCAGCGCTTCATCCTGAAGCCTGTTTTCCCCCAGTGCCTCTCCTTTCAGCCTCTGGCAACCACCGTTCAGCTCTCTGCTTCTGTGGGTTCAAGTATTTCTTCTTCTTGTTTAGTTGCTAAGTTGTGTTGAACTCTTGTGATCTCCATGGACAATAGCCCCCCAGGCTCCTCTGGTCATGGGATTTCCCAGGCAAGAATACTGGAGAGGGTAGCCATTCCCTACTCCAGGGGATCTTCCTGACCCAGCGATTGAACCTGCGTCTCCTTCATTGGCAGGTGGATTCTTTACCATCTGAGCCCTCCAGGGAAGCCCTCAACTGTTTTAAATTCTACATATAAGAGAGCTCTTGCAGTATTTGTCTTTCATGTCTGGCTTATGTTGCTTAGCATAATGTCCTCTGGGTTCATCTGTGTTGTCCCAAATGGCAAGATTTCCTTCTTTTAAGGCTGAATAATATACACTACATTTTAAAGGATATGTTTTAAAAGTGCATGTTTTATATTCCTTTAATGAGATTGTTTTGTCTTCTGGCTTTATTTCTGATGGAGAAAACTTTTTTTTTTTTTGTAAATACTTAGGAGAATTTGAATATTTTCCTGTTCCCTTTGAGAGCTGCTGAAATCAACACATTTTGGCTTTGCATGCATTGCTTAATATTTCATGGCCTCTAAATATGAGTACCAATATTAATAACTCTACTTTTTTTAAGCCCTTATCTTTTGCCAGTTACTGTGTTGGGTGCCTTATTGGCGTCACCTCATTCAAACTGTCAACAGCCTTTTGAGATAAGTTTTAAGGTCAGTGTTTTAGTTTTAAAATGAGGAACCAAGGTTGAGAGAGGGTAAGTAGTGAATCTTGGGCCAGCAGGGAGTACCTGGCAATGCCTGATCTGGAACTTTTGGAACTAGAATGGAGAATACACCATAGAGCATCCAGCCATCATGATCAAGGGCAGCTCATTTGCCCTCAGCTTTCTTATCTACCTAAGGTCTGTCTAGTCAAGGCTATGGCTTTTCCAGTGGTCATGTGTGGATGTGAGAGTTGGACCATAAAGAAAGCTGAATGCTGAAGAATTGGTGCTCTTGAACTGTGGTGTTGGAGAAGACTGTTGAAAGTCCCTTTGGCTGCAAGGAGATCAAACTAATCCATTCTAAAGGAAATCAGTCCTGAATATTCGTTGGAATGTTCCAGACATCCTGGAGTGTGAAGTCAAGTGGGCCTTAGGAAGCATCACTATGAACAAAGCTAGTGGAGGTGATGGAATTCTAGCTGAGCTGTTTCAAATCCTAAAAGATGATGCGGTGAGAGTGCTACACTCAATATCCCAGCAAATTTGGAAAACTCAGCAGTGGCCACAGGACTGGAAAAGGTCAGTTTTCATTCCAATCCCAAAGAAAGGCAATGCCAAAGAATGTTCAAACTACCGCACAATTGCACTCATCTCACTTGCTAGCAAAGTAATGCTCAAAATTCTCCAAGCTAGGCTTCAACAGTATGTGAATTGAGCTGGATTTAGAAAAGTCGGAGAAACCAGAGATCAAATTGCCAACATCCGCTGGATAATTGAAAAAGCAAGAGAGTTCCAGAAAAACATCTACTTCTGTTTTATTGACTATGCCAAAGCCTTTGACTGTGTGGATCACAACAAACTGGGGAAAATTCTGAAAGAGATGGGAATACCAGACCACCTGACTTGCCTCATGAGAAACCTGTATGCAGGTCAGGAAGCAACAGTTAGAACTGGACATGGAGAAACAGACTGGTTTCAAATCGGGAAAGACGTATGTCAAGGCTGTATATTGTCACCCTGCTTATTTAACTTATAAGTGGAGTACATCATGTAAAATGCCGGGCTGGATGAAGCACAAGCTGGAATCAAGATTGCCAGGAGAAATAACAATAATCTCAGATAAGCAGATGACACCACCCTTAAGGCAGAAAGCAAAGAAGAATTGAAGAGCCTTTTGATGAAAGTGAAAGAGGAGGGTGAAAAGCTGGCTTAAAGCTCAACATTCAGAAAACTAAGATCGTGGCATTTGGTCCCATCACTTCACATCAAATAGATGGGGAAGCAGTGAAAACAGTGATAGACTTTATTTTTTTGGGCTCCAAAATCACTGCAGATGGTGACTGCAGCCATGAAATTAAAAGACACTTGCTCCTTGGAAGAAAAGTTATCATCAACCTAGACAGCATATTAAAAAGCAGAGAAATTACTTTGCCAACAAGGGTCCATCTAGTCAAAGCTATGGTTTTTCCAATAATCATGTATGGATATGAGAGTTGAACTATAAAGAAAGCTGAGTGCTGAAGAACTGATGCTTTTGAACTGTGGTGTTGGAGAAGATTCTTGAGAGTCCCTTGGACTGCAAGGAGATCCAACCAGTCCATCCTAAAGGAGATCAGTCCTGAGTGTTCATTGGAAGGACTGATGCTGAAGCTGAAACTCCAATACTTTGACCATCTGATGTGAAGAACTGACTCATTGGAAAAGACCCTGATGCTGGGAAAGATTGAAGGCGGGAGGAAAAGGGGATGACAGAGGATGAGATGGCTGGATGGCATCACTGACTCAATGGACATGACTTTGAGTAAACTCCGGGAGTTGGTGATGGACAGGGAGGCCTGGCGTACTGCAGTCCTTGGGGTCAGAAGAGTCGGACATGACTGAGCGGCTGAACTGAATTTCTTATCTATAAAATGGAACTGATACCTGTCTGCTTTATCTTGTTCACAGTGTGGTGAAGATAAAATTTAAAAGCACTGTGAAAATGTTAAAACACTGCATGAGTGCATGGCGGGTTTTTGTTATCAGTCTACGCTGGTCCTGATCTATAACAGCTAGTACTTCCGATAAGCTGCTCTGTAGCAACACTCACCGAAATTGATTTAACTTCGGCTGAGCGCTTGTTTGGGGGGATGCAGGTGCTGATGGATCCGGTGGGGATGGGGTCCCATTTAATGTGCTGGTGAAGTGGAGAAAACACTACGGAGAGACTCGGCTCTTCCTGATGACGCTTGCTGCCTCCTGGGGGATCTCCGGGTCTGGCAGGAAGGGGTCTGAGGCCCCCTGCCCACCCTCCACAGTCTTCCCTAGGGACATCCTTCCTCCTAATTGCAGGGTCCCCTGCGCCGCCTTGCCTGTGCCATCGGCCCTGTCGCTGGCCATCACTCTTCAAGCCAATCCAGCACAGCAGTGAGAAAGGTCAAGTATTCATTTCGGTGAGTAAATCTGCAGTGCTGCCTGGAGACAACATAATTGCTACTTCCCACACCTTATTGTGACTGGTAGAGAAATGGTCACAAAGAGATCAAACGAACATCAAGTCTCTGCTATTGCCTAGTGCACCTGTGGTCAAGACCTTGTGGGTGTTTGAAAACCTTTAGCACCTTTTCACAGGAGTCCCTTGTCTGGAGTGACACCTGAAGACGTCTTTACTGTTGGAAACTTGGGTCAGCTAGTTGAGGCATAAAGAAGCAAAGCTGTGAAGGACATATTAACTTCTTAATGATCATAGTAACCAGCTTCCCTTGTGGCTCAGGTGGTAAAGAATCTGCCTGCAGTGCAGGAGACCTGGGTTTGATTCCTGGGTCAGGAAGATCCCCTGGAGAAGGGAATGGCAATCCACTCTAGTATTCTTGTCTGGAGAATCCCGTGGACAGAGGAGCCTGGTGGGCCCCAGTCCACGGGGTCACAAAGAGTCAGACACAACTGAGCAGCGAACACTTTCACAACCAGTCTTTATATTTCATTCATTCGTTTATGTGTGCATTCATTTATTCAACTCTTTTGAGGTCTTTGCTGAAAACTCAAAAATTCCATTGAGAAGTTCCCAGGCTGGTGGGGAGGCAGATGAGTGAAAATATACTACAGAATAGTGAGGGAATTAATACAGATTTATGCACACAGTCGGGCTGAGTCATTTAATCATTTTGATATATGGGCAGCAGGCTACAGCATGCATTCTCAGTTGGAGTGATATTGACTTGAAAAGGGCAAAAGTTGTTTCTTGGGGGGCAAAAAGTTTTTAGCTATTGCATTAGTTTGTGATCTTTCAAGACTGGCAATACTCAATAAAAGCTTATTCTTTTATATTTAATTTCCCTTGTTACAGAGACTTGAAGTCAAACATTTTTTCATCTTTGAGGAAGTGATAATGAAAAAAAAAAAAAAAGACTGATAACCACTGGGCTAGATAGATGAATTTCCTTTACAAAGTCAGGGGCTATCTAAGAATACCAAGTTGGCAATTGTGGCTGCCATTTTCAATTAGTTAAAAAGCAGCTGTTGGTTTGGTTAATTTGTCCAAAACTTCCTCATTATTTTACTGATAAAAGCTTTCCTGATTTGTGTCTTAATATAGAGACTTGCCTGCTCTGTCCTGCCCAGTCCCAAAATAAAAAGGTGAATTCTATTTTTCCTTTTGTTTCCTCAAAAATTAGTTAACTCTGCAGACTCATGGAACAAAAATTAGTTAACTCTGGGGACACATAGCCCCTCAGTTTTTTTGCTGCAAGAAGAAGCTGCTAGATACAACGTCGACATCCTGAGAAGCAAGAAGTTTTGGACAGATGATATGCTGTGTTATTAGTTACAAATAAAAGATTGTTGAATTTGTAAGAATGACTCCTTCCATTCATGCACAGGTTAAGATATCAAATTTTAATATACAGAAAAAGCAATACAACTCCTTCACAAGGTTGTAAGTAATTTATTCTTTTGGTTTGCAGTTCTTATCCCTTGGGCTAACTGTAATTACCACTTCTATATCTTGCCCAAAGCTTAACCTAAGAAATTACTGGGCCCAATATCTGGGATTTTTGGAGGAATTTTGGAAATAATTTTTCACTGGAGAAAGACATTTGAGTAGTAGAACATAAGACTAGTTAGGAAATGTACCAGTAGCTGGACCCTACAATCAAATGAGCAGAAACAATGATGATTCTTGAGCCCATTGAATGAAGGGAGAGAAAAGGACAGTGGCCCAGGGAGGTAGGGGGTTTGAAAATGGTCACAAAAGAGCTTTACCTGAAATGGCTTCATTTAAAAGGAGGAATAGAACCTCCTGTTTCCCCTTCCATGGAAGTTTGGAAAATAAAAAGCCATACCACCCACAATATGAGATGGTTGGATGGCATCACCAACTCGATGGACGTGAGTTTGGGTGGACTCCGGGCGTTGGTGATGGACAGGGAGGCCTGGTGTGCTGTGGTCCACAGGGTCGCAAAGAGTCGGACACGACTGAGCGACTGAACTGAACTGACTGAGCACCCACAAAGATAGCCTGGGTAGTCCTCGGGACACGTTAGTGGGGCTGGCAGAAGCCCTGGCTCAGGACTCCTTGCCAGCAAAGGGCAGAGCTGGTCCGCCTCCGCGCCTTCCCCAGACAGACAGAAGTGGGAGGGGGCCGGGCGGGGCGGGCCAGCGCCTCCCAAACCGCGTTTCATCCCTCTGGGTCAGCAGTGGCTACTGTAGATACGAGCCTTTCCATAGAAACCCTTCTTGTGTGAAGTCGCTGTGGGTCCAGTCACACAGACGGGGACACAAAAGCCATTTGTTAACGCTTCAGACGAGGCTGAAGGGGAGCCATGAGCAGGCTGACCCGCATTCCTCAGGGAACGGAGCGAACAATTCTCCTCATTCACACCACAGTAGGACTGACTGCTTCATTGTCGCCTTGTTATTGTGGCTGTTACTCCTTTAATGACACTATTTTCAAAAGTTTAAAAGTCGACTGCTAACATTTGCTTCACTTTAAATCTTAGTGTTAAAGTGTTTCGGGTGTGTGTCTATGTATGTTCACACACGAGAGTGACCCGAGAGGCAGTTTCATCTAGAGGAAACTAGTGTTTAAACCTCTAAATATTTCCATCTTCGTACCTACTATCTGAGGTACCTTTGAGTCAATAACCTCATTGTAAAATAAAGGCAGACATATCTAAAGCTGGCTGAGGTTTAGCTTGAAGAGCAGTGGGTTTGAAAGCAGAGGAGCAGACGTATTTTTTAGCTGTGGGCAAACTATTTAATGTGCATGAGCATTTATTTCCATGCACATTAAGTGGGCATGATACTATACCAGCTCATCGGAGTCTTGGGTGGTTTAGATAAAATAACGGACACTGTAAAAATCACAGTGCTTTGAAGATGTGAGGTGGCTTTGTAATTAGGCTGAGAATGAGCTAACACTGAGACTTCCCCTCTGAGAGCTTCATGGACGGTTTTTCCTCACCCTAGTTCATCTGCCACACTGGATGAATGCTGAGTATTTTATGGTAGCCTAGAGTTATATTCCTAAATGTAGATCTAATTATATCAATCTCCTCTTCACAAAACTGCGACGGGTTCCCTTTTATAAAGATTAACCTCTAAAACTCAGCCTGGCAGGTGAACTCTTCCTTGATCTAACCTGAAACTGCTTTTCCAAGGCTTTTGTTCATTAAATGCTTCCCACGTTTTGGTTGCTCTAACCTTGCCAGGCCTTGAATATGTCGGGACCTTACAGGACTCTGCCTGATCTTCGCTCAGCCTCCAATGCCGAATTCTTCCTACTCGGAACATGAGTAATCCTTTTTCTCATCCTTTTTCTCATGAGAATTAATCCTAATTCTCATCCTTTAAGTCCCGGGGTACAAATTCTCATAAAGCATCTCTGATCTCTCCAGTCAGAAGCAATTGTCTCGTCTCCCGACTTCTTAGAGCATAATTCTTGTAACTTTATTTAAGCCTACTTGAATTTTGTTTAACTCCCTTTGCTGTGAACCTATGATGATCGTTATTATTTGTTGAACATCCTGTATGTTAGTGGGGCTTCCCTGGTGGTTCAGATGGTAAAGAATCTGCCTGCAATGCAGGAGACCTGGGTTCCATCCATGTGCTGGGAAGATCCCCTGGAGGATCCCTGGAGGAGGAAATGGAAATCCACTCCAGTGTTGCCTGGTGAGTCTCATGGACAGAGGAACCTGGTGGGCTACAGACCAGGGGGTCACGAAGAGTTGGACAGTACTGAGCAACTAACACTTTCACACTAACACTACTATCTTTATAAAGAAGTTAGTTGATGTTATGCTGTGCATGCTTCAGGTAGAGTGAGACCTGTTTAATGAAGCATGAGGAATTCTTATTCCACTTTGTGTTATGTTAGTTGCCTCTGTCCTTCACTTAAAGACAAGTGTATTGAGGAAAGGGCCTATGCTTTCTTTCTTTTCTTTTTAATTTTTTTAAAGATTTTTTTTTTGTTGTGGACCATGTTAAAGTCTTGCATTGAATTTGTTACAATATTCTGTTTTTTAAAAGATCTCATTTATTTATTTTTGGCTGCTCTGGTCTTTGTGGCTGCCCTCAGGCTTTCTCTAGGTGCAGTGCATGGGCTTTTCATTGCATGGCTTCTCTTGTTGCAGAGCACAGGCTCTAGGGCATGGGCTCAGTAGGTATCGTTCATGGGCTTTCTTGCCCAGAGGCCTGTGGAATCTTCCTGGACCAGAGATTGAACCCGCATCCCCCGCATTGGCGTTGGCAGGCAGATTCTTAACCACTGGTCCGTCAGGGAAGCCCCTGCTTCTGTTTTGTTTTTTTTTTTTAGGTTTTAGTTTTTTGGCTGCAAGACATGTGAGATCCTAGCTCCCTGACCAGGGATCGAACCTGCACACCCTGCATTGGAAGGTGAAGTTTTAACCACTGGATCACCAGGGAGGGAAGTCCCCTCTGCTTTCTTTACCCCTGTGTTCTTAACAGTGATTGACAAAGAGCCTCGCATATATTAGTAACAAAAAAAAATCAGGTTAACAAGATAAATTTTATGAAGTTTTAGCTCTTTGGTGTGAAACCTATTAAGCACAGGGCAATAATAAAAAGTGATTTGGATATAGTTGACTTATGAACAACTCGGGTCCACTTAGAGTTGTTTTTCTCAATAAATATGTACCACGTGGTCTGTGGTTGGTTGAATCCAAGGATGTGAAACCACGGATAAGAAGGGCTGATTGTACAGTTACGTAGTGATTTTCAACTCTGTATTTGTGGGCTCCCCTATCCCCCTCGTTGTTCAAAGATCAACTATACTTTGAGAAAAGATATATTCCTGAAACTGTGTGACTTAATTGGATTTCTTTGCATTTGAAAATTGGCCCTGATTATTGTATTTAGTAGGAGATCTTTTCAAAGAAACCCCTGTGTTTTCATGTTGGATTTACGGTGAGTAGAGAATGCTCATAGCCTTGCCATCTCCCTGCACCCTCCTACAACTCTGAATTGTTGCCAGCAAACAATTTAACTCCTTTTTCATTTTGACAAACAAACTCCTTCAGGATATCGCAGCTGAAATATCCGTTGCTGCGTGGCCTGTGGCCTTTCTGCAGCGGAAATTTCCTATGGCTTTCTAGGCGAATGAGCATCATCTGAATTAATGATGAAGCCATTCGATTTTATTGGGTAATTAATAAATGCTGGGGAGGGGGATCCTGGTTGATACATATTTTCCTCTTTCTGTATTTATAGGAGAGGAATGTAAACCAAAAATGAAGAATGCTTTGGGCCAGTTGTACTAAAACGACTCTGGGCCAGTGGGGTCCCACTCTGACTGCACTGGGGTCATGAAAAGATCAGGGCTTTTGAGGGTTTGTGTAAATGTGCATATGCTTCCCTAACACATATTTTTTACTTTTAGCATGCTGGGAAAGAGACCCAACACAGCAACCCAGCCTCCAAGCGATCACAAGTACAGGCAGAATTCTCTTACAGAAGGGTTTCAGAGTACAGCCCGAAGGGAGAACACCCTTTATCCAACAGTGAATGGGTTTGTGATGATAGTCTTTGAAACTTTACATGTTGTGTATGTTTCTTTTGCACATGGCGTGAAGAGATAGAATTTCCCCTGGTCAATATGCTGTGGGTTGTGCGTTGTCCCCCTAAAAGATATGTTGACGTCCTAACCCAAGAACCTCAGAACGTGACCTTATTTGGAAATAGGCTCATTGCAGAGGTGATCTGTTACACTGAGGTCATCCTGGCCTACAATGGTCCCTGAAGGCGATATGATCCATGACTTATAGAAGGAGGGAAATTTGGATGCAGACACGGACTGGGAGAAGCCACGTCATGGCAGAGTCAGAGGATGGAAGGATGCAGCCGCAAACTCAGGAGCGCCAAGGACTAGCAGCCACCGCCAGAAGTTAGGAGGAGGCATGGAAGGACCTACTGAGCATTTTGGAGGGAGCAAGTCCCTACTGAGAGCTTGGTTTTGGACTTCTCTCCTCCGGAGCTGTAAGAGAATGAATTTCTATTGCTTTAAGCCCTCCAGTTTGTGGTACTTTGCTACAGCTGCCCTAGCAAACCAGTGTACCGTCTTCTTGCCTTTTGGTTTCTCTGTCCAGAAGCAAATTATATTAACATGTCTGATGATAATACTTTAATTTGAAAATCAGCGTGTTTGATTTTTGAATAGGTGATACATTCCAATGGATCAAAAATTACACAAAATACTCAGCCGTTAAAAAAAGATGAAATCTTGTTATTTGTGATAACATGGATGAACCTTGAGGGTATGATGCTAAGTGAAATAAGTCAGATGGAGAAAAACAAATACTGTATGACTTCATAAGTGAAATATAATGAATAAATCAAACCAAGCCAAAACAAGCACATATACAGAGAACAAAATACTGGGTACCAGAGAGACGGAGTGGGCACAGGGTCAAATGGGTGAAGGGGGTGAATTGAATGGTGACAAATGGAAACTGTAGTGTGTACAGAAGTCAAAACAGAATGCTGTACACAGGAAATTTATGTAATATTATAAACGAGCATTCATCTCAATAACAAGTTATAAGATCTATATTGATAAAAGAAAACTAATAAGCCTCCTTTGTTGTAGTTGTTTTATTCTGAAGTCATGTCCAACTCTTTTGCAACCCTATAGACTGTAATCCGCCAGGCTCTTCTGTCTTTGGAATTTTCCAGGCAAGAATACTGGAGTGGGTTGCCACTCCCTTCACCGGGGGGTCTTCCCAATGCAGAGATCAAACCCGGGTCTCCTGCATTGGCAGATGGATTCTTTACCACTAAGGTACCAGGGAAGCCCCAATAAACCTCCTTATATGATAAAAAAAAAAAAAAGCACAAAAAGTTATACAATGAAAAACATTTCTCTCTTATTCCATTCCTCATCTGCTCTTTCCCCAACTTGCCTCATCCTGTCTTTCCACCATGGCCATTCATGTTATTAGTTAATTTATACACTATGTATTATAGATTTTAATCTCCCTTTACATAATCAGAATCTATTATGCCGTTGCTCTTCACCTTGTCTTTATTTTTTCTATGACAAAAAATTACTTTCCAATTTTTGTCCAATCAAAATGCTCTGGCATGGAAATGGATGGATATTGTTACAGGTTTATCACTAAGGAGAGAGAAAGAGAGGACTTGGTTGAGGTCACCTCCCATCTCAGCATCAGAATTGGGCTGAGTTTCTAGTGCTTGCATTTAGGGGCTCATAAGCTGTAGAAGGAATATGTCAGTCAAGGCTGGAATGCCAAGAGCCAGGCTCCTCGCACCGGAAGTTACAGATTCAGGGACAATCAGGATGACGTGAGCCTCAAGCTTCCAGCCTTGAGCAGCCTCCTGGGGTTGGCAGCAGTGGACGAGGTGGGCATGACTGAGTGGGCCTTCTGTGTCTCCACTGTCTCCTGGGAGACCTCATGTTCTGGTGGGATGCTCAGAGGGAGCCAGGTGTCCAGATCTTTGCCAGCCAATGATAGTAGGCTTCAGATTTTCTGATTTGAGGAGGGAGAGGACCATAGAACACATAGGGGTTGATTAAAAACATTGCAACCAGATTTGAATTCCTGTTGCCAGTTGGATGATTTGACCTAGTTACTAAAATCCTCTCTGTGTTTCCGAGTCATCATCTGCAAAATGAGGATTGCTCTGAGCAGTAACAGAGATCTTTGGCTTGAGTGCTGCTACTCTGCTTGACACTGTAATGTCAAGGTGGTGATGGAGAGATGAAGATGAGACCAGAGATGTTGGAGCAAGACACTTCACCGTGGTGCAGGGTGACAACCGAGAGCCACTGGCTTAGGCTGGGCCAAAGAGAGGGTTTTTTGTTTTTATTTTTTTATAGCATGGATTAACTTCATCTCCTTCAGCAGAAGCAGGAAAGAACTGGGGATACATGAGATGAAAATATACAGACCGAAGGGAATTTGTGTTCATTTTGACCTTAATTAACTTATAAAACATATAAGAAATTATATGCAAATAAATACCAATTATTTTCTTTCATGATCATTGGTCATTTTTGCAATCTTAATATCTACAGGGTGCCAGATCATCTGCTTGTTGCTGTCTCAGGTTGGGCTATCACCTCCAGTCTGCTTTGTAACCAGCATCCACTGACAGCTTTGCCAATTGCAGTGACTGTCCTTTGTTCAGATCCTGACTGCCCTAGTAAATGTCTGTATTGTCTAGAATTGGTCATGGAGCACTCCCTAAGTTCACAAAAATGTTGCCTTTCAACTTCATACCGGCCAAGTGGCAGTGAAAGTGAAAATCACTCAGTTGTGTCTGGCTCTTTGCGACCCCATGGACAGTCCATGGAATTCTCCAGGCCAGAATACTGGAGTGGGTAGCCTTTCCCTTTACCAGGGGAATCTTTCCAACCCAGGGATTGACCACCCCCCCCCCTCAAAAACAGCATACTTTATGTTAATCAACATTTTATACTGTCAATATAATATGCTTCCTTCCCATTACAGGGTCATAATTATCAATACATTAGATCCTCAGGCATTTTGATGTTAAGTAGGATCTCAGTAGGATGAGGTGGCAGAGACAACCTAGACAGGAGCTAAGCGGAGAAGCCTCTTCTTGGACCGTAATATTGAGCCCAGAAGAAGCTGAGGCTTGCCAACAACCCCAGCCTCAAACACATCCAAGGACAACCCGCCCACAGGAAGCAAATATTCTTGCATAACGTTGTTTGACTAAGTGTGATTCACCTAGGATTGTATTATCATCCAGCTTATATTTCTCCATCAACACCTTGCGAGTGAAAGAGATTTTTATCAAAAATTCAAAAAGTTGAGGTCTAGTTGTTGAAAATATTCCTTAGGCTGATAAATCTTACATGAAAAGGAAATGAACTCTCTTGGGTAGTCTCACTGAACTCTTACTGATTTGCTGTAATCTTATCTTATTTTTCTTGTGTTCACAAGACTTTCCCCTCCTGTGTTTACTTTTCTAGGATTTTGCCAGGGAAAGATGTCAGATTCACTGATCTACAATTTTCAGAATATCATCTTTCGTAAAATCTGGAGCTACATTTTGATCTCACTTTCCAGAATCTCATCTGATTTCTAGCACTCTTCAAAGGCTACCCTTGATCTTTTCTCAGAGAAATTTGTCACCTTATTGTTTCAGTCCTTGAAGTTGAATTTCTTTGCATTTTATGACAAAACAGATCCCCTAATGTTTTCCTTATAAGGAATACTTTCTTCACAAATGTCATTCTCTGGGGTATGAGAGCAGTAATTGCTTTGAAAAACCATCGGATAAGACGGTTTTAAGATTTTCCAGTAAATTGTTATCTTTAGTGTCAACAGCCTTGCCCTAAAAATCTCTAGAAAGATGGGCTCAAGAAACCAGTAACACAGGCAAGATTCTTTTAATGTGAATCTGAGCTATTAAAATATCAGACATTTTCTGGCATCATGCCTTTATATTGTAAAAGATGTAAAGTCTTGAACACGCAGAAAGGTAAAATAAAATACTGAACCACTGAAATAGCCTCCTCTCTGTCCAGTTCCTGGGTCGGGAAGATCCACTGGAGAAGGGATAGCCTACCCACTGCAGTATTCTTGGGCTTCCCTTGTGGCTCAGCTGGTAAAGAATCCACCTACAATGCAGGAGACCTGGGTTCGATCCCTGGGTTGGAAAGATCCCCTGCAGAAGGGAACAGCTACCCACTCCAGTATCTTGGCCTGGAGAATTCCATGAACTGTATAGTCTATGGGGTGGCAAAGAGTTGCACATGCTGAGTGGCCTTCCCTTTCCCTTTCTTTCACTGGAATGAAACAAGTCAATGAAGACATTTATTCTGCCCTTGAACCTTCACTCGTGGAATGTGCTAATCTCTTCTAGGCCCTTCTAGCTTTTCAGGTGTGTCGTTATAGGGTTAAATACCAAAGAAGAAATGGATGTGATAGACATCGTTCATGAGTGAATCAGAAATGACATGAATCATATGCCCTGAGACGTGTTGAAGGCATTTAATTTAAGATCTTGATGGATGAACTACTCAGAGTCTTGGGAAGTGTAGATAGAGGGTGAGCCCAATTTCCCCGCCTTGGGCAGAGGCCGATGGGCTTGTTTCACCTTGTGCTGAAAATGGGAAAACGTCCACCCCCCCCCACCCCATTTCCCTGCTCCTAGGGTGCACCCATGGCAGCTATATTACATGGAGGGTGGCTGTTACACTGTTACGCTTGAAGCGATCCCAGGTGAGAACTCCACACAATCTCCTGCTGGGCGTGCCTCTTCCTTTTCTCTTTGCCCAGGCAAATTGTGCTAGTTCCTTTTCTTGTTTTAAAATTTTCTTTATTTTCTTGTTTATTTTTGACCACATCAGGTCTTAGTTGTGGCACTTGGGATCTTTTGTCGTGGTATGCTGGCTTCTCTCTTGTGGTATGCAGGCTCAATTGCCCCACAGCACATGGGATCGTAGTTCCTGGACCAGGGATCGAACCTGCATCCCCTGCATTGGCAGGTGGATTCTTAACCACTGGATCACCAGGGAAGTCCCAACTCATTTCTAACGACTTCTCCAATTCCATAGTCTTTTCTCTGAATGTTCTAGTATCCGTGATCTTCCCCTAGTTGGGTCTTTAGAACTAATGCTCATCATGCCCCTCATCCTGTTATTTTATCGTCTCCCTGTGCCTCATCCTCCCCAGCCAGCGCACTGGCAGTATCTAGTGGTAGGAACTATTTTTTTATTTCATTTTTGCTTGTTATGTTTTCCTTTTAGTGCCTTTCCTGTATCTGAAAGAATTAATGAATGAATTAATGCATATTGGATTTTTCTATGTGTCATCCTTGGAATTTCCAGGTTCTTGATGAATTAAAACAGTCCCAACTTTCTTCCATGGGTGTGCCTTAGCAAGAGAAGGCCAGTTTTTGACCAAGAAAAGTGTGATCAGGGTGCCTCTACAGAAATGTCTCTGATATATTGATCTTTATTGAGGGGTTGATCAGTGAACTATTCCCAAGTCAGTTATTACAGCTTCCTCCCCAGGGAGAAGCAAGCTCAGTGGTTCACAGTGGTCCCTTCTCTCCTCGTCAACAAATCCTCATCATCACCTAGCAAGGTGAGTTTCTGAGATGAAAAGCCTCGGGTCACCTCCCGTAAAAGAATGTGCTATTGCATTGGTTTTACAGATGCCGTCAGCAGGACATGTATTTTCAGTTACTCCCAGGAATGTTGCTGGTTCTTTTGCTGATCTGGTTTCACTTATGATCAATGATTCGTGAGTGTCAAGGGTGCGGCCAGAGTCTGGGGTCTGAAGCTTTGGGTGAAGAACGAAGGCTCCCTGTTGCTGTGCTTAGTTGTCCTGTTGTGTCTGCGACCTCATGCTCTGTAGCCCGCCAGGCTCCTCTGTCCATGGGATTGCTCCAGGCAAGAATAAGGGGATGGGTTGCCATGCCTCCCTCCAAGGGATCTTCCCAACCCAGGGACTGAACCCAGGTCTCCCGCATTGCAGGCAGATTCTTTACCATCGGAGCCCCCAGGGAAGCCCAAGGCCCCTATTACCCAGCTGTAACTTTGACCTAATTTGCACCAGCCTCGGTGCAAAGCAGAGAGGCTGGCTATACAAGACAATGAAGGAATAGGCCAGGAATGTATCTCTTCTTGGTTCAAGAGTCTTGAATTCACCTGGCTGTAAAGGTAGACAGGTGGGTAAAGTGCTATATGGCGGTTTTCAATCTTGTACAGATCAGAATCCTTTTGAGAGTGATGTGCGTGCGTGCTAAGTCACTTTAGTCATGTCCAACTCTTTGAGACACTATGGACTCTAGCCTGCCAGGCTCCTCTGTCCATTGGATTCTCCATGGACCGAATTCTCCAGAATACTGAAGTGGGTTGCCATGCCCTCCTTCAGGAGAATCTTCCCAACCCAGGGATCGAACCCATGTCTCCTGCATTGTAGGGAATTCTTTACCCACTGAGCCTTGAGAAAGTCCTCCTAGGGTTTTTGGGAGCATTAAATGAGTAAATGCATTTAAGCTCTGAGCAAGGGGTCTAGCACGGGTTAAGGGCTCGGGAATGTCTGCTCCCATTCTATTTTCAGTTAAACGTTACCCTGGCCTCAATTTGAGGCGTGGAGCTAAAACAAAGTTGTACATCACGGTAACCTGAGTTTTTCCGGGAGCCAAGCATCATGCTTGCTTTTAGCAGTGCTTCCGACCCTGCAGCCTCCAGCAGCCATATGAACATATGATCGCTCTGCGGCGGCTGCTTAACCAGCAAAGTGGGTCAGCCCTGGCTGGGCTGAGGAAGTGACTCTGGAAAGCACAGTCTGGACATGGGGACTGGTGCCTGGGCAGCAGCCACCATAGAGGTCACTGCAGTGACTCAGGAGTCAGGAGACACGCTGAGGTTCTGTTTGAACCAAAACACTGTACCCTAGGAAGCGGGATGCTCAGAGGACGTTAAAGTTCGGCACCACTGGTTGGCCCTCGGCTCACATGAACCGCTTTGCAGAGGTGCCTGTCTGATGCTATGCGCCGAGCTGAGCCATTCAGTGTTTTAGTTGGTGATCTTGCTGCGTTTGTTTGTTATGTGCCTGCAGTGTACAGGAGGGTCTGTGTGGTCTGAATTAGCTGAATGAAAAAGCCCAGTGTCCAGCCTATAATGTCCAGGGCTGTCCTATTCCGGATGGAGGCCATGGGAGAGATCCTTGCCCCGAGGGGCAGGCCCCACGTGTGCATTTGCACAGAGTGCAGTGATTTGGTTGGAGTGGAGCCATTGTCAGAGAGGCCTCTGAAAGCAGCCCTGAATGTATGCCGGGTGGTTGGCATCACCATGGAAGTGCTTGTGGGTTGTTTCTGATGGTGGTGATGTTTGTTTAAGCTTGCTTCAACACAGATCAGTAGGGCTGTTGATCCCTGGGAAAGAAATCCATGAAACCACAGTTCTTGGTTTTTGGAAGATGGTTTTATGTAAAAGGGATTAACTTGGCAAAAATGAGAACATAGGCACATAGGTCTTAAATGTCTCTCCCAAATGTCTTTAAAACCATGAAAGCTTTTAAATAAAAAGCTTCTAAATAAAAAAAAAAAACCTGAATGGTGATTAGAGGGAATTCCTTTTTCAATGGAAAAAGATGAAATAAGGTGACTTGGTATTTGCTTTGTATTTTACTTCCCATCTCCCTCTGGCCTGGAGCCTGGCCTGAGGCTGCTCAAGTATCTGATTGTGATGTAAGAGGTTCCTTCCAGTCTGCATGGACCTATATGCATGCAACATGTATATCATTCTGGGACATACATATGGAGACTGGATAAGTTGAGGATCAATCTTGGGACAAGTGGTGATCGTAGACATGTATGTCAGACATTTCTAGCTCTTTACTTTCTGGGCACATGGTAGGATTGCACTTGGCCCCCTTGCAGTTGAGTAGGGTCACAGGGCTGATTCTGGCCAATGAGACCAAGTGAAAGTAACCTGAACCATTTCTGAGCTGACCATATAATTGTCTATACGAGACCCTTGAGTATCACTTTTCCTCTGGAGTAACAGCTGAATACTTGGGAAGGTGACTTCTCTATTAACCCAAGTTACCGAGTGATTACAGAGCAAACAAACAAACAAACAAATGCTGCTAATGACTAGAAATGAACATATATCACGACTAAGGAATAAATATTTGTTTGCGGCATTCATAGAGATTTTGGGGTTATTTGTTATGTGGCATAACCCAGTCTGTGCTGATTGATACAGAAGACTGATCACTGAATCTCAGAATGTCTTGTAACCAAACTTACTTTCTTGCATTTCTCAGGTGCATTTGCATTCCTAAAAGTTAGTCTAATATCCCTCCACAAATTCCAGGAGTCTTTTCATCTGGAGCTGACTTAGCATAGAATATATACAGACCCTTAAGCAAGAGGATACCTCTTCATTTTGTTCTGAAATGAATACTTGAGGACTTTTCTGGGATTTGGTCAAGATCTAGAAGGGATTAAGTAGAGTTATTTTAAAGTACTTAGTTATCACAACTGGAAGAGATCCTTGGAAACAACAGTCGAAAACTTTAATTTTATCAGGAAGGAAATCCAAGCCTATGAAAATGAAGAGTAATTTAATCAAGGTCACATAGTTTGCTGGTTGGTTAGTGGTCAAGGCAGGACAACAACTCAAGACTCTTGGTTACATTTTTTTCTTCTGTGTAAACAGCAACTGTTTGTAAAAGTCAAAAAGGAGCCCACTGAACTCTAAGTCAGCTCTGCCAACAGAAGTGTAGCATAAGCTACAAATAGGCTGTTTTTTAATAGCTACATTTAGATGTTAAGAGAAAGGGATGGAGGGAATTCCCTGGTGGTCCATGGTCTGGTGGTTAGGGCTCCCAGCTTCCACTGCGGGGGGCATGGGAACTGAGACCCTGCATACCTCACGACCAAAGTAAATTAGTAAATAAATAAGTAAAGCCCTCGGTGATTCTCACTGACACTGACCCCAAGTAGGGCCCCAGAAATCGTGTGTGTGTGCTAACCCACTGCAGTGATGTCCATTCTCTGTGACCCTACGGACTCTAGCCCACCAGGCTCCTCTGTCCATGAGATTCTCCAGGCAAGAATACTGGAGTGGGTAAGCTATGCTCTCCTCCAGGGGATCTTCCCAGCCCAGGGACTGAATCCATGGATCTTACGTCTCTGCACTGGCAGGCAGGTTCTTTACCAATAGTGCCACCTGAGGAGCCCCCAGAAATCACACACACACACACAGACACAAAATAGATGAAATTAGTTTTAATTATTTTATTTTAACCAACATGACTTCCCCGGTGGCTCAGATGGTAAAGCGTCTGCCTGCAATGCAGGAGACCCAGATTCAATCCCTGGGTCAGGGAAGATCTCCTGGAGAAGGAAATGGCAACCCACTCCAGTATTCTTGCCTGGAAAACCGCAATGGAAGGAAGAGCCTGGTAGGCTAGTCCATGGGGATCACAGAGAGTCGGAGACGACTGAGCGACTTCAATTTTCACTTTAACCAATATACCAAAAATAGCATTACATTTCTGCGTGTAATCAGCACGAAATTGTTATGAGATATTTTACTTTTTCAGGCTGATCTTTGAAATCTGATGTGCATTTTACACTGGTAACACATCTCATTTGGACTGGTCCCATGTCAAATGCTCAGTAGCCACACGTGGCTAGTGATTACAATGCTGAGCAGGACACTGCCCTCTAAAGTCTTGGCGGGCAGAGGATTTCAAGTCCGTTCCCTTTATAAAATACCTCCTTTCATGTCACCTGTAATGACATGTTTCTCAATTTCTTCATCTGGATTCTAGACATCATAGTACTCGGCCGCTAGTCTCTTCATAGGGATGTAAAGGCAATTAATGAGATAATGTCTGAGTTCTGTAGAAGGTTCTATCTGTCTGAACTCAAAGTGCTATTCTCTTTTGTGTGTCTGTGGGGGAAGTCCCATTAGCACCCATGGGAACTATTCATGTTACTGTCATGGAAAAACAAACATTTCTCATCAGGCACTGAATAATACTAGGTTACTAGTAGGGGCTGGCTTTCCCAGTGTGGGCGGAGACTTTCTGCTGAGAACTGGCAGTTCCTACAAAGTCTTGTTGTGCTATGGAGTGGTGGAGGTGGTGGGATGATGGGGGCAGGGAGGTGGAGAAAGGTAGACCCTGGGGGTTAAAGGCTATTGTTTTCAGAGCTGACCCGGGATGATGTCCTTCCGTGTGGCTGGGGACAGGAGGCACAGACGGAATATTGCTCTTTTAGTGTCCAGAATGGCCAGTTTGAGTTTTCTTGTTTGACTGAGTTTATTTTTATTCTTATTATTATTTAAATAATTTTATTTATTTACTTTTAGCTGTGCTGGGTATGAGTCGCTGCGCTGGCTTTTCCCTGGTTGCAGAGAGGTGTGTGTGTGGGTGGTAGTGGCCCCTCTTCGTTGCAGTGTTGGGTTTCTCATTGTGCCGGCTTCTCTTGCTGCAGGTCACGGGCGCTGGGGTCCTCGGGCTTCAGTAGTTGTGGCAGTAGTTTCAGTATGTGACTCAGTAGTTGTGGCTCCTAGCTCTAGAGCCCAGGCTCACTACTTGTGGCACATGGGCTAAGTTGCTCCATGGCATGTGGGATCTTCCTGGATCAGGGAAGCTCTGATTTTGTTTTCAAAAACATTTATTTATTTGGCTGTACTAAGTCTTAGCTGCAGCATGCGGGATCTTGTTCCCCAACTAGGGATCAAACCCAGGCTCCCTGTATTGAGAGCCAGAAGTCTTAACCAGCGGCTCATCAGAGAAGTCCCTTGTTTGACTGAGTTTAGGCAAGTTTCTGTTAACCCAGCTGTGGACAGACTTTCCAGGGATAGCAGACTTTGTTATTTCTCCCTCCTGTACCAAGGACAGCCTTTCCTCTGCTAGAAGAACAGCTTACCCCACAGTAGGCTGGAGCTCATGCCTGTTGTCTTCTTGTTCAAATTTTCTAGAAATCGATACTTCTGGACCCTTTAAAACAGTGCTGGACACTGCAGGTGAGTATGGTCTGCCTTCTGAGGCCAGACTATATCTTCATATAAATGGGTTTAGTCACTTCTCACACCTTTTGTTTCCAACCACTTTTCAAAGTTAAGACACACACACACACAAACACGCACAAACACACATACTTTCTTTTCTGGCCTCAGAGCACAAGTAGATTTTTTTGTGGCACATTAGAGAAGAAAGATTTAGGGAAATCTGATTTAATAGTGTATGGTTACTGCTCCCAACAGCTACTTTTAATTTAGCACCTACCCTGTGTCAGACCTTTTTAATGTACCATTTCTCCTCCGTACAGCTGCCCTTAAAGTTGGGTGTTACTTTCTCTGTTTTATAGATGAAGACACTGAACTCTGGGAGCTTAGATTACTTGGTAAGAAAAAATAATCTGAAAAAACCTGGAAATAAGCAAAAGGATGACTGCCTTCATGAGTTTCCAGTATCATTAAAAGCACTAACAGGCTCACCGAAAGATGACAGCATTCTTTAGGGGAAGCTACCTTTGAACGTTTGCTAAGCTCAGGTCCCAGACTCTGTTAAATGACAGAGTCCAATCTGTTAATTTTTAGATCTCTAAACAGCAACTTAAATTTTTTTTTTTATTGGAGTCTAGTTGATTTACAGTGTTGTATTAGTTTCAGGGGTACAGCACAGGGAATCAGTGATATGTACACCTGTATCCACTTTTTGCGACTTATTTTTGTATAGTAAATATGTAAATGAATTCTTCCTGTTATAAAAGACAATCCTGGAAGTTGTAATTCTGTTTAAGTAGGGCACTTCCCAGTTTTGTATCTAATTTAACTAACTTGTTGGGCTTCCCTTGTGGCTCAGCTGGTAAAGAATCCGCCCGCAATGTGGGAGACCTGGGTTCAGTCCCTGGGTTGGGAAGATCCCCTGGAGAAGGGAACAGCTACCCACTCCAGTATTCTTGCCCGGAGAATTCCGTGGACTGTGTAGTCCATGGGGTCGCAAAGAGTCAGACACGACTGAGCGACTTTTCACTTCACTAACTTATTGCAGTTTTTCTTTCCTGCAGGTACATGTGAATTGTCTCCCAACAGTCAAATTTTTAAACTCTGACGCTTATGCTTTGATTCAGTTCTCGTGGCCAGTTGATGGCTGAGTCTGGAATCCCCCTGGCTGGAAAGCCTGGGCTATTTCTGCTATAGCATGAACATCTAAGTCCTACCACATGCAACCAACTAAAGAACTCCCACTACTGTGACCTTTGGGTCTCTTCCATCCAAGAGTGGGAGTGACCTTGGCTTGAAAATGATGCATCAAAATGTGGATCCAAAGAGATAGAATTTAATTTTATTAGCCAAGCCTACGTGTCTTGAGATGCCTAAAACACTTATTCTGATGAAATTTTAGTACAGCTCTGAAACCATAAAAACTTTAAGGAATCAAGACACTTGTCTGTAAGAAATTTAAGAGCAGGGACCATGTTTTATCCATCTTTACATCCTTGGGAACTAGCTCAGGGTCTGATATCTAGTAGATGCTCCACAAAATTTGTGTGGAATTCATGAATGGTAGGGAGGAGACACACTCCTACTTAACTTCCTTCTTATCCAAGTTTTCTTTGGTTCTTTCGTCTTCAAGCAAACAAAGCAGATATCTGTTGAACTCATTTGTGCCTTGTGATTTAGCTGCTGGTTCCAATAACCTATTCCATATGTCTATCTCCTTCAGCGTGAAAAGATTTGGCCCACGCTTTCGATTTTATTTACTGTTTCCTGAGTTTTCAGTCCTGTCTCTGCTTGCTCTTTCTCCAGCACACACACCCAGGAGTGTGAAGTGGCAGCGTGCGGATGGTCATCACCTCACACGTGGGCTCTCGGAAGGCTGGCCGTGGTTTCCGGAGGGTCATCCCAGGCTGCTGTCCGCGCCTGCGGAGGCTGACGGCTCGGCCTGCGGCCCGGGCCTCCGTTCCCGAGAACCCTTGTCGCTGTCTGTCTGACCAAACGGCCTCCCTCTCCTCAGGTGAGTGCAGCCCATATGGTGGGCGAGAGAAATGGGAACAGGCCCGCTGAGCTTCTCCAGGGCCCGAGAGGAAGCTGACATAAGGCCAAGCTTTGAAGGGCACTGAGAGTCAGTCTCCTGCCCCGAAGAAAAACTCGGGCGGAGAAGCCTATGCTTCATTAACAAGGGGAGGGGAAGGCTTTGCTGAAGTCCGTCTTCACTTTCAGAAGGGAATGATGAATTATTGACCGGAGAGCTGAGCTATAAAGAGGATGTCTATTTTTGTATCCATCTCTGAAACTAAACAAATGTTGAACTACATAACATTTTCAGACTTGACATTGGCATGCCCCAAGGGTCAGGGCTTCCCTGGTGGCTCAAATGGTAAAGAATCCACCTGCAATGCAGGAGACCAGGCTTCAGTGCCCGGGTCGGGAAGATCTCCTGGCGGAGGGAATGGCTGGGCACTCCAGTATTCTGGCCTCGAGAATCCCCATCGAGACAGGAGCCTGGCGGGCTATAGCCCATGGGGTCGCAAAGAGTTGGACATGACTGAGTGACTAACACTCACACTCAAGAGTCAGGATAAGTGTCTTCCTCGCCGCGGTTTAAGCCGAAGGCAAGTGCTCTTAGGCATCAGAGATCCAGCTTATCTGAGAGCCAGTCTCCACTCTCTATTTCCTGCCAAGGCCACGTATAAAGCACTGTAGGCTGAGGACTTCCCTGATGGTCTAGTGGTTAGAACTCGGTATTTCCACTGCTGAGGGCATGGGTTCAATCCCTGGTCAGGGAAGAAAGATCCCACAAGCTGCAGCATGTGGCCAAAAGAAACAAAAAAAATAAAGCATCACAGTGTAGGTCTCTGCCGGTCTCTTTAGCTTAGGAAATAGCCCTTCTCTGGCTTGTCCAGGGTGAGTGATGACTTGCATAGGCCAGGAGGTTGGGAGGCTCACTACCTTTATACCATTCTCTCTGGACTTGCCAAGGGTGGTGGTAGGTCCAGAGTGGTAGGATTTCGGCAGGATTTGCTCCAGTGAGAGCTGCGCAGCCGTGGAACAGGCTGCCGGTCAAGGCTGAGCTTGTCTGAGCTGCAGAAGGATTCCCACTTGACCTGGGAGGATTGGAATAGGTGATTTCTGAGGTCTTTTCTGAAAGTCAGTCTCAGGTTTTCTTATATTTAGCTCTCTGACAGGAAGGTAGAAGGGTGTGTTGATCAAAAGCAGAGGCTGAAGCCAGGCTGCCTGGATTTGAATTCTGTTACTCACAGCCCATGCTGTGTGACCTTGGGCAAAACTCTGTGCCTCAGTTTTTCCATCTGTAAAATAGGTAGGGTAATGGTAGTATCTATTTCATGGGGGCTAGGCTGCTTCATCTCATACGGTTATTATAAGAAATAAGCAGATTAATACACACAGAGTGTGTAGACCAGGGTTTGTGATTGAAAAGTGTTAGATATTATTACTGACTGTTCAACACCCCTCCCAAACCCCAAATGTTCTGAGTCCCCCGCTTCCTCCTGATCATTCATGGGGCACTTTCAGCCCTTTTTCTTGGCAATCACACCCCCAGTTGATGGGAACTGGGTGGAGCAGAGGGTAGAGGAGGAAGAAGTGGAGATCAATGTGATAGCAGGAAGGTGTGAAGGAAATAGCCCCCCTCCACCCACCTACACAGAGCAAGTCACAGCTGCAATCATCGTCTTTGTTTGCAGCAGTAAACACGGAAGAAGCTAGGAGGGGTGATCTCCGATCATCACCGTCACTGTCACCATCCTCCTAGCCTCCTTTCCCAAGGACTTCGAAGATGATTAGTGATGAAGCAATGAGACACCACGGAGTGTAACCGTGTTTTCAAGCCCATAAAGATCTCCAGCCTTTCCACGGGTGCAGCAAATCTCACATGTCAGTTAGCATCCTGCTTATACAGAGGACGTGCTTCGTAAACGTGGTCTTCAAGCTCGTGCTCAGTCACGTCCGACCCTTTGTGACCTCATGGACTACAGCCTGCCGGGCTCCTCTGTCCCTGGGATTCTCCAGGCAAGAGTACTGGAGTGGGTTGCTATTTCCTTCTCTAGGGGATCTTCCTGACCCAGCGATCGAAGCTGCCTCTCTTGCATAGGCAGGTGGATTCTTTACCATCTGAGCCACCCCGGAAACCAAATGTGGTCCTCACCCCCGTGCTGATGCGTCCCCCACCTGCCATTCCCACCTGGCTTCCTCTTGTCTATTACAAGATTGCTATTCTGAAACCTCCCCACTTCCCTCAGAGATGTTCCCCTCACCAACCCTGCCCTCACTGTCGATTTTATCATCTCCCTCTAAAAGAGGAGACACAACTGAGCGACTTTCACTTTTCTTAGAGAACCTAGTGTCCATTGGGATAACCACGCAGTGCCCTACTTTCAAAGCTGGCTTTCCCCTGCTACTACTCGTTACCCATCTGTGCCTTTTGTCTGAGAGAAAGGGCATGTCCCCGCCTCTGAGGCTGAACTCTCTGCTGCCTGGGCTCCACGTCTCAGACCCTTCTGCCTCGTCTGTGACCTTCACCCTCTCCATGTCCTTAAGGTTCCAGCTCTCTTTTCTGAATATTCTATTGCTCTCTTTCCTTTAGCTCCTTGCAGTTAGCCGGTGGAAACGTCCAGCTCTCTTAAACCTGAAATAATCTCCCACCCCCTCCACTGTCTTCTCTCCAGATCCTCTCTGTCTCTCTCCTTTCTGCTTTGCAGTAGAGAAGAGGATGGATGTCTTTCCTCCTCTCTCTATGTGCCTTCCTTGGATGATTCCATCCATTTCCATAGCTTTGATCAACCTCCGTGTCTCGGGGTGGGTGGGGGGTGACTTCTCCCTGTTCTCTGCACCTGAGGTCCATGTACTTCCAACTCCATGTGTCCCAGAGGGAAGACATTGTTCTTCCTCCAACCAGCCTGGCTTCCTCCTGCCTCCTCTCCCACTTGGATGATGCTGTCACCACCTAGGCAGTCTCTTTGACCGGAGCCCTAGAGTCATCCCTGTTCATTCCCCTCTCCCAGGCTCCAGTCTCATGAGTCACAGGAGATTTTACTGGGAGATAATTCACAGCACACACTTGTTCATTCCTCTTAGACATGTTTCTCAAATCTGACTTTCTACTCCTACTCCTGTCGACATTCCCTGGTCACCTCGTCACCTTTTGCCTCAACTATTGCACCCATCCATGAGACTTCCCTGGTGGTCCAGTGGTTAGGACTCTGAGCTTCCATTGTAGGGGGTCTCAGGTTTCATCCTTGGTAAAAGAACTAAGATCCCACGTGCCGCATGGCTGAAAAAACCCTCCAAAAATGATCACGCCCATCTAGCCACGTCCATTCTCCAATCTGTTGTCAACGTGATTTGTTTAAAATGGAAGTTCTTAAAACCTTCGTGGTTTTTTGATGCTCTCCAAAGTCAAGTCCAAACTCCCTGCATCCTTAATATGCCTCCTAGAGTTATCACACTCCCCCGCACCGTCTTGCCCTGACAGGCTTCTGCAGTACCGCTGCTGGGAGGTCTGAAACACGTGCCCACACTCCAGGCCGAGTTGTACTTCCAACCTTTTCCCACGCCACTACCCCCCTGAGAATCCAAGTCTTTTAATTTCTTTCAAAGTCTCTTTTCTCTCAACTCTCTTGCTGACGGATTGTTTTTCCCCTCTTCAAAACTTAACTCAAGAATCTTGCCATCTAAGGGATAGTTAGGGAGTCTGGGGTGGACACACTGCTCTATTTAAAGTGGCTAACCAACAGGGACCTCCTGTAGATCCCAGGGAACTCTGCTCAGTGGCATGTGGCAGCCTGGATGGGAGGGGAGGCTGGGGGAGAATGCACACGCGTGTATGTACGGCTGAGTCCCTTCACTGTTCACCTGAGACCATCAACACTGCTTGTTAATCGGCAATATCCCGGTCCAAAATAAAAAGTCAAGAAAAAGAAAAGACCCTTGCCTTCCGCAAAGCTTCTTTGCATTGTCCCAGGCTGCTTGCTTACCTCTGTGCTCACCAGCTGGAACTTCTTCAGCACTTTGGAGATGCTCAGCCCAGTTTCCTGAAGGTGTGAGTATGCACAGGCAGAACCAGGCTGATAGAACAAATTTATAGGCATTATGGGTGAGCCAAGTTCTGTGCGTACGCTTGCAGAAAGATGTTGCTATTAACATTTGGAAGATGATTTCTTCCACTCAGGCCAATCTCTTTTTCTTCTTCTGGTTGCACATGGTCTCTCTTCATTGAGGTGCCTGGGCTTTCTCTAGTTGTGGCCTCTGGGCTGAGTTGTGCCTAAGATCTAGTTGTGCCTCTGGGATCTTAGTTCCCAGACCAGGGATGGAACCCACGTCCCCTGCATTGGGAGGCAGATTCTCAACCACTGGACCCCTCAGAAAGTCCCAGGCGAATTTTTAAATGGCAATTTTCATTAGATTTAGCATTAGTTCTAGGTAGATAGGTGTAGGCCACACACACCAGAGCCATCTCTTCTGAAAATTGTACCTATTTGGTTTGCTGTGGCTAAGTGAAATTTTTAAAAAAATTTATTTAAAGTGAAATTTTTATCAATAATGAGGACTCAGTGGTCATTGTCAGGAAGCTTCACATTTCTCTTTTGTAAAATAAGTGAGTCAGTGAAAAGGTTTTTGGAGAATCTATCCTCAGTGTGGTACTTTGGGGGACACCGAAAGAGCCGGTCATCCTCCAGGTGCTCACACATGCACTGGAAGATCAACGCAAGAGAATGGTGTCTGATGGTGCAATGCCGGCTGTGGTTACCTGTGAGGTGACGGCTACACACAGGAACTGTTCTGGGAGACCAGAGACAGGTCAGGCCGATTCAGGTTCAAGCAGAGAGACGAGAGGCTGGACTCACTGGAGAGGCAGCAGTCGTCAAAAATTACAAAATGTTATGGACCCCAAGGGGGAAAGAGCATGTGGGATGAATTGGGAGACTGGGATTGACATATCTATGCTACTGATGCTATGCATAGCACAGGTAACCAATCAGAACCTGCCGTAGAGCGCAAGGGACTCTATTCAGGGCTCTGTGCTGACCTAAACGGGAAGGAGATCCAAAAAAGAGGTGATACACGCACACGTATGGGCTTCCCTGGTGGTTCAGACAGTGAAGAATCCACCTGCCAATGCAGGAGACCCAGGTTCGATCCCTGGGTTGGGAAGATCCCCTGGAGAAGGGGATGGCAACTCACTCCAATGTTCTTGCCTGGAGAATTCGAGGACAGAGGAGCCTGGTGGGCTACAGTCCATGGGGTGGCTAAAAGTTGGACACAGCTTGGCGACTAACACTTCACTTCATGTATGCGTATAGCGTTCCACTTTGGTGTACAGCGAAAATGAAGATAGCATTGCAAACAGCTACACTCCAATAAAAATTCAAAAAATATAAAAACCTAGTAAATAATAAATAGAGGAATTTGGGAACAAGAATTTAAAACCTCTCACAGTGGGTAAGAAATGAAACTTTTGAACTGGGAGTAAAGGAGGAGAAAAGCGGGCAGGAGAGGTGAAGTCTGATCAATGGTCTGAAGCAAGAACATGTTTTCTGCAGAGAGCAGTGGAAAGGGCAGCCTGTGTAAGGGGCTGGTGGGACGTTGGCAAGGAGGATCTTTGGACGAAAGGGACAGAGAAGACTGAGGGTCAGGCTGAGAGATGGGGACACGACTGAGTTTTTTTGGTTTGGGGATGACAGTTTTGAGCCAAGAACGGAAGGGTGTCAGTGCACAGCAATGCGTTCCTTCCCCAAGGTTTCCGTGAATGAGGTCTTGGGGCAATGCTGTTCCTTGCCTGCCCCATGCACAAGGTCTCAGGGAAGGACAGACTTCATTTACATTTGGAGTTTACTTTGCAGGTAATGGGGGATTTGACATCCTGACCCCCGGGGAGTTCACATCCTCAACCACTCCAGACTGGTCAAGGCAATTCCATTAGCATATCTGTTCTCCGTGACAGATTATTTTTAGCAGCCCATTGCCCAAATCCATTCAAAGAATGCACCTGTTAGATGGGAATCTAGATCTGGCAACCACACCAGCTAATTTCAAGAGATCCAGGTCAGGTTGTACCCTGAACTAGGTGACATGACAGCAGATCTATTGATTTGAAGCTCACGGCAGCTGCTTTGCAAAGTTGGTAACATGAAGGTGTTGCTTTTCATCTGGATATTTTAGTTTAATTGGATTCGTGAAAATAATCAGATACGAAAGAACATTCTTTCCACTCTCCTCTGCTCCCTTCTCCCTTCCTTCTTTCCTTTAGCAATCTAGTCTTTAAAATATTTATTTTGTTATTTTCAATTGGGGTTTAGTTGTTTTACAACATTGTGTTAGTTTCTGCTGTATAAGGGAGTGAATCAGCTCTGGTGATGGTGGTTTAGTCGCTAAGTCTGACTCTTGCGACCCCATGGACTGTAGCCCACGAGGCTTCTCTGTCCATGGGATTCTCTAGGCAAGAATACTGGAGTGGGTTGCCATTTCCTTCTCCAGCGGATCTTCCTGACCCAGGAATTGAACCTAGGTCTCCTGCATGGCAGATAGAGTCTTTACCAACTGAGCTACAAGGGAAGCTCAAGGAAATCAGCTCTATGCATACATATATTCCCTCCCTTTTGGACCTCCTTCCCACCCCACTGCATCCCATCCCACTAGGTCATCACAGAGCTCTGAGCTGAGCTCCCTGTCCCATAGAGCAACTTCCCATGAGCTACCTGTTTTACACATGGCAGTGTATTTATGCCAAACCTCATCTCCTTAGTCATCCATCTCAGCTTCCCCTCCCCTCTCTGTGACTACATGTCCGTCTAGCAATATTTTTTAAATGCTCCATCTTGGGTCTGGAATCTTCAGGGTAGAAAAAACAAGTACAGTTTTCTTCCTCTATTAAATGTATATTCCAGAAAGGAAAACAGGTAAGTAACAAGTAAACAAGTTAAAAAATAATTTGTTGCATAAGGTGATGCGTGCTGGGAAGAAGGGAAGGAAGGATTAGAGGGTGACTGGGTGTGGACTAGAAAATCACGCTAAGGAGTAACATCTGAGCAGAATTTGGGCATTTGTGCAAATACTGAGGCAGAGAGCTTGGCAGGAAGATGTGGCAAAGAGCAAGGCTTGGTCAAGGAGGAGGCAAGAAGGTCAGTGTGCTGGGGGACGACTGGTGAAGGACGAGGGGCTGGGAGGGGAGGAAGCAGCCAGTAGCTGCTTCGCTAGGGACTTGTCGGCCACGATAGGAGCCCCGAATTTGATTCTGTGTGCAGTGGGAAACTTGCTGGAGTTGTGCAGGGAAGTAAGGGGATCTGATCGACAGTCTAAAAAGATTATGCAGGCTGCTCCACGGAGAATATTCTTGTTGAGAAGAAGGAGGTTGGAGAGCAGCTGCTGGGCTCTTGGAAGCACAAGTGGAGGCTGTTGGGGGCTGAGCATGGAGGACGCGGTTAAGTGGTGAAAGATGCTGAAGCCCAGTACGTGTTTTAAGAGACTGTCAGAGGACTTGATTAAGGATCGAATGAGGAGCAAGACAGAAAGAGGAGAGTCCAGGGTGACTGGTGGGTGGAAGGTCAGAACAACAGGGTGATTTGTGGGGTCATTTTATGAAATGGGGAAATTAGGGGAGGAGGTAGTTGAGATTGGGAAATTGAAAACTGTTTTGATCATTTGAAGTGAAGACATTGAGCATTAGATGGGTATGGACAGAGTAGGCTGCAACTGAGGCGAAAAGATCAGAGCTGGAGAAACACGTTGGGAGTTACCAGCGTGACTCACCAGTAGACGAGGCATTGAAGTCACGGGTCAGGAAAAGGTCACCTGGGGAGGGGCGTGTTCACCTGGAGGCTGGGGCAGAGCTCCGGGGTGCTCCGATATTTAATGGCTAGCCTGAGAAGAGGCCACCCGATGCGGAGAGCCGACTCATTGGAAAAGACCCTGATGCTGGGAAAGACTGAGGGCCGGAGGACAAGGGGACGACAGGGGATGAGATGGTTGGGTGGCATCACCGACGTGAAGGATGTGAGTTTGAGCAAGCTCTGGGAGATGGGGAAAGACAGGGAAGCCTGGTATGCTTCCAGTCCACGGGGTCACAGGGAGTCAGACGACTGAGCAACTGAACAACCACGATGACAATGAGGACGGGAAGCTGGCAAGGAAGACTGGGAAGGAGGAGCCGACCAAAGAGGAGAAAAGTCAGACGTAGGTGCTGTCCTGAAAACCATGCTGTTTTAAGAAAGAACAGGTGGTCAACTGTGTTGACTCCTGTTGAGATGTCCAGTAAAATCAGGATGGAAAGCTGACCACTAGATTTGACATGATGACCTTAACAAGAGCAGTGACAGCTGAATGGTGGGGAGAAAATGCTGAATAAAATGAGTTAAAAAATGGAAGGGAAAGAAGTGGAGACATAAAGTATAGAGACTCAAATTTTGCTGTAAAAGGAAGGAAAAGATGGGAATGTGGGGTGAAAGATGGATTTCTTTAAGGAAAAAATGATTAAGCTGTTTCTGTATATAGATGGAAGTGGTGTAGAAGAAAGGACAAAAGATAAATTACAAGAAAGAGGAGATAATAGGAGTCATTATGCCCTTAATAGGCAAGGAGTTACTGACTCAAGAGAACAAGGGATCAATCGACCTTGTGTGTGTGTGCTAAGTTGCTTCAGTTGTGTCCAACTCGTGTCCAACTTTTTGACACTATGGACTCTAGCCCGCCAGGCTCCTCGGTCCATGGGACTCTCCAGGCAAGAATACTGGAGTGGGTTACTATGCCCTCCTCCAGGGGATCTTCCCGACTGGCGGATCAAACCCATGTCTCTTATGTCTCCTGCATTGGGAGGTGGGTTCCTTACCAGAAGTGCCACCTGGGAAGCCCAATCAATTGACCTTAGAAGGTAGGAAATAAGGAAAAGTGAGGTAAGGCTGTAGGAATATGACTCATTTGAAAAGACCCTGATGCTGGGAACAAGGCAAGAGGAGAAGGGGATGACAGAGGATGAGATGGTTGGATGGCATCACCGACTCAATGGACATGAGTTTGAATAAACTCCGGGAGTTGGCGATGGACAGGGAGGCCTGGCGTGCTACAGTCTATGGGGTCACAAAGAGTTGGACACAACTGAGTGACTGAACTGAACTGAACTGAATATTGGTAGAACTGGGTTGTGGGGAAGCTAGTTGAACCTCTTCTTATTGTTTCTATTTTCTGTAGGAGATAAAGCCGTGTCAGAGTGAGTGGGGAGCTGTGACGTCTTTTAGAATTTTAGGAAGAGAGGAAACAGAGGTGAGACAGTCATTTTGGAGGATGAGAAACTGAGTTGACTGGACAGCTAGCGTTAGGAAGTTTCCAAAAGTCATTTGAGATTTTTGTTCATAAATTTTTAAGCTATAATCTAAATTAAAGATGAAACCTGTTAGGACCGCTGTGCGCTTTCCTCCAGTCATGTTCAGCTGGAGGGCAGATGCTAAGCGGATGGGGGGCTTGGGTTTAACCAGATTTTGGAGTTTTGCCAAGTGAGTTCTAGAAGGGGGAGGGAGAAAGAAAGGGATCGAGGGTGTGTATGAAGGGGAGAGGACTCAGATGGATGTGAATTCTAAGCAGGGTTAGGAGGAAAACGTACACATTGTGAGGCTGTTGGCTATGAAGACAATTTGGAGGAGTAAGTAGACTTGGGTCATTGTGGGTCTAGGAACTGTAGCCTTTTCTTCTTACCATCTGTCCATTTAACTCTTCCTTCCTTCATGCCTCCATGTAAGATCTCTGAATTTCTAAGACCTAGGCCATTTCCTCCATGAAATCCTTCCTATAACTAAGCTCTTAAATGATGTCCCCTTTCCTGGATTCCTATTGCACCTTGTTATGTGTATTTGATTTGAATGTATTTACAAAAACTAGCAAAGACTTGTAACCAAGTGCTTGTTGTCAGTACTGAGAAGGTGAACGTGAATACACGCTGATGTGTACCAGGGCCTCACGCTGCACGGTCTGTTACAGAGACACATGGCACAGATTACAGACACACTGCGTTGCACAAGACCTAACAATCCTGAAAAATCTCAGATGGGATGAATACTTCTTCACAACCGGGTGGTAAGCCTCCAGGAAGCAAACGTTTGCGTCGCACCAACAATGGCTCAGTAAACACTGTATCCTTGGAGAGCTGACATTCTTTTCACCTCGAGGATGTTCCTTGCAAAGGTCTGCAGGAAAAGAAGCGAGCCAGAAAATGGCAGTAGGAAAAGTTCTCTTGGAGCCCATGAGTTTATATCCAAGTTTGGGAAAGCTTGGAATAGTTACTGAATGATCATGTCAAGAAACCTTGGTTGCTTCCTTGCCTTGTGTTTGTCCCACAGTTTGTTAGGACCATATGTCCCTGGCAACCCATAATCTATGTCCTGCATGTCCCTTTCAACATTTAAACTAATTACCTTGAGAGGCTAAGGTGTATGTGTGACAGTCAGATCTCAGTGGGAAGAAAAAAAATTGTGGTCTTACCCTGAATTGTTGGAAGACTCAGCACTTAAATGGATGGTTACCAACTGGTGGCCACATATTCAAATCAAACACAGCTTTCTCTTTTACCAGATGTGTGCATTTATCAAGAACTTTCTGCTAATTATTCAAAGAAGTCCTAGAACAGCACACACGTGCCCTCTTCAAGGAATGCCCACGTACGCAATACACACTCATAATCACTTACAGATAAACCAGCCAGATGGATTCATTGTTTTACATAATGTTATGTAATTCTGTCAATGATTAAGACCCATTTCAGCACATAACTCAATATCAGTTCAGTTCAGTTGCTCAGTCATGTCTGATTCTTTGCGATCCCATGGACTGCAGCATGCCAGGCTTCCCTATCCATCACCAACTCCCAGAGCTTGCTCAAACTCATGTCCATCAAGTTAGTGATGCCGTCCAACCATCTCATCCTCTGTTGCCCCCTTCTCCTCCTGCCTTCAATCTTTCCCAGCATCAGGGTCTTTTCTAATGAGTCAGTTCTTTGCATCAGGTGGCCAAAGTATTGGAGTTTCAGCTTCAGCCTCAGTATTTCCAGTGAATATTCAGGACTGATTTCCTTTAGGATTGACTGGTTTGATCTCCTTGCTGTCCGAGGGACTCTCAAGAGTCTTCTCCAACACCACAGTTCAAAAGCATCAATTCTTCAGTGCTCAGCTTTCTTTATAGTCCAACTCTCACATCCATGCATGACTACTGGAAAAACCATAGCTTTGACTAGATGGACCTTTGTTGGCAAGGTAATGTCAATTCAATAAAGTAATTCAATATAGGAAGTTTAAATATAAACCCAGCATTTTAGTTATGAAAGTTTATGAACTACAGTGATATGAACTAGAGGTTATGAACTAGAGTGATATAGTAGATTCCAAGTGAAGGGACTCAGAACCCTTGTATTTATTTGCACCAAGGGCAACTAGTTGGGAATAGCTGGTGTTATTTTTTGTACAAACAGAGCATCTGTGTCTGCAGTTGGGTTTTGGAAGAGAACAGTTAGTGCCAATGTTGGTGATGTGCCTGAGTCCCAGGGTGTGGAAAGTTGTCTTACATCATGGGAATTGGGAGACTGATTTTTTACTTTCGATATGGGCCATTATTTCTTTTCCCACTTTGATCTGCTTTCTAGTAATTGTCCTGGGGATATTTTGGGTGTAGAAGTATTCTAAGCTGGTAAGTAAGGGCTCTTTCAATATGGGTCTTTTTTTTTTTTTGGCTTGTGGAACATACTTCTGAGTATAGCCTATGAAAGAGAATTATAAACTCACTTACTGTGTATCTCTTATTGACTATGACGCATATGAAAGAAAAGGAGGCATTTTAAGCTTATTTTACATCCTTCAAAGGTGGAACTAAGATCAATCAAGGCAAGCTGTGGGTGAGAAGATTTTAATTCATAAGAGAAAAGAACTTTCTAGCACTCAGAAAACAGAAAATGGAATAATACTTTCCTAGTAGCATCTTTGTGCAAAGTCTTCTTCTGAGCTGGAAATCTATGAACTTATGTTTCTCACACTGGCTCGTGCTTCAGAGGAGCTGATTCAGAACAGAACCGGAAGTGGCCTTGCCAGACACCCATCCTGAAAATGTGGGCAGTGCTTGGATGTGGCTGGCATTGATTGGACAATGTGGCTACATCTTGTGGCCACTCTGGGTTGTCGTGGGCTGAGTGAGTAGTAGGTACCTAGAATAATGAGAAATTGGAAGGGCTGGTCACTGGGCAATAGGCACTGATATGAGATGCATATTTTCTAGAATCAGAAAGTGGGAGTGCTGAGAAATCATGAATATTACCTATATTACCATTAGTCCCCTAACTCCTTTCTAAAAGGCAAGACCTTAAGTAAAACAGAAAGATCCACTTGGCTTGAGAGTGTGTCCAGTTTGAGGTGCTAGGCAGCCTTTGCCAGAAGGGACAAGACCAGTCCATCTGGATCAAAACCGTGATGACCATAAAACCCAGCAAGAGACAGAGTATGCTTGGTGGCCTTGTGATCCCTCTCTGCTAGCCTCTGTGTTCTTTTTCCCTTAATTAAAAAAATTTTTAATTTTATTTATCGTTAAATTTTGTTAAATTTTAAAAAATATTTGTTTATCACCTTTTGGCTGCGTTGCTTTCCCTATTGTGGCGAGGGGGGCTTCTCATTGTGGCGCCTTCTCTTGTTGCTCAGCTGCTCCCAGCCATGTGGGATCTTCCCCGACTAGGGATTGAACCCCTTGTGTCCGGATTCTTTACCACTGGACCACCCGGGATGTCTTTTTTTTTTCTTAATTTTAAAATTAGTGTTCTTTTTTTTTTTTTTTTAGTGTAACTGGTTCACAATGTGTTAGTTTCTGCTGTATAACAAAGTGAATTATCTGTGTATCTATACGTACAGGTGTATACATCCCTTCCTTTCCTCTCCCTCCCATTCCATCCACACAGATCACTACAGAGCCCCGAGCTCAGCTCACAGCAGCTTCCCACTAGCTCTGTTTTACACATGGTAGTATCTATATTAGATTTTGCTTTCTTTCTTCACTATTGGCAGCTAGTGGCACAGAGAGGTGGGTGAGGAAAAAACCCCAAATATTTATTGAAAGTCTGTTGTACACTTTAGGTGCTTCAGACATCCTAGCTCACTTTGTTCTTATGATCATTTTCTCTGGGTCGATTGTTACTATACTCATGTAGCAAATGAGGAAACTGAGTCTCAGGAAGATTAGTTGGGATCCAAGCCAGTTATTTCATGACATTGTGCTGGATAAGAGAAGGAGGAAGGTTGATGATGGGAGATATAATACATTACCTATAAGAAAATCATACATTAAGCATGATTCATTTTATTAACTGCATTGCTATAATGGTATAAAGTTGTCACAGTTATAATTCCATGCTCTGACATTAAGAATTCCTGGCAAAGAATGCCTTTTTCTAAATGGAATTTTCAATGACTCCATCTTGGTAAGCTTTTTCCTTTTGCTTCTCTGCTTAAATCCTGTATACACTTCATCATCCTTGAACTTTTAACTCCCAGTTTGAGCTTCTGCATGTCCACCTGTGCCTGTTATCAGACTTCTCATCATGAAAAAGGCTAGGTCAGACTTTATCGAGCATCTCTCATTCATTTTTAGCGCTCCACCCAATTCCACTCTTATCTCTATCTGGAGTCTCATTTTGAGTTTCTCCCTTCTCACCACCAACTCCCCTTTTTTTTCACCAGTCCTCATTCCTGACCTCTGCTTCATCCCTTCTTCCATTCACTGTTCTAACATCACCTTCCATTTAGTGACTAGTTTAAACATCTAAAAAGCTAGTACATGTCCTGTCATAGCTTTTTATTATTTTTTGATTATTTAGTTTTCTTAAAAGTGATTTTTTTATTGGGATATAATTGCTTTACAGTGTTGTGCTAGTTTTTGTTCTAGAATGAAGTGAATACCTGTATGTATACATGTATCTTCCCTCTTGAGCCTCCCTCCCCACCCCCGCCTCACCCCTCTAGGTTTCCAGAGCACCGAGCTGAGGTCCCTGTGATAGACAGCAGCTTCCCCCCAGCTGTGTGTTGTATACATGGAAGTGTATATATTTGGAATGTATTTGGAAATTTGGAAAACAAATTTGGAAATTTGGAAAACAGCAGTTTTGCAAAACTCAGCAGAAATTTGGAGAACAGCAAATCTGGGAAACTCAGCAGTGGCCACAGAACTGGAAAAGGTCAGTTTTCATTCCAATCCCAAAGAAAGGCAATGCCAAAGAATGTTCAAACTACCGCACAATTGCACTCATCTCACACGCTAGCAAAGTAATGCTCAAAATTCTCCAAGTCAGGCTTCACTACTATGTGAACCATAAACTTCCAGATGTTCAGGCTGGGTTTAGAAAAGGCAGAGGAACCAGAGATCAAATTTCCAACATTCACTGGATCATCAAAAAAGCAAGAGAGTTCCAGAAAAACATCTACTTCTGCTTTATTGACTATGTTAAAACCATTGACTATGTGGACACAACAAACTGTGGAAAATTCTGAAAGAGATGGGCATACCAGACCACCTCACCTGCCTCCTGAGAAATCTGTGTGCAGGTCAAGAAGCAACAGTTAGAACTGGACATGGAACAACAGACTGGTTCCAAATTGGGAAAGGAGTACATCAAGGCTGTATACTGTTGCCCTGCTTATTTAACTTATATGCAGAGTAAATCATGAGAAATGCTAGGCTGGATGAAGCACAAGCTGGAATCCAGATTTCTGGGAGAAATATCAATAACCTCAGATATGCAGATGACACCACCCTTATGGCAGAAAGCGAAGAACTAAAGAACCTCCTGATGAAAGTGAAAGAGGAGAGTGAAAAAGCTGGCTTAAAAGTTAACATTCAAAAAAACTAAGATCATGGCATCTGGCCCCATCACTTCATAGCAAATAGATGGGGAAACAGTGGAAACAGTGGCTAACTTTATTTTGGGGGGGCTCCAAAATCACTGCAGATGGTGACTGCAGCCATGAAATTAAAAGACACTTGCTTCTTGGAAGAAAAGTTATGACCAACCTGGACAGCATATTAAAAAGCAGAGACATTACTTTGCCAACAAAGGTCCATCTAGTCAAAGTTATGGTTTTTCCAGCAGTCATGTATGGATGTGAGAGTTGGACTATAAATAAAGCTGAGCACTGAAGAATTGATGCTTTTGAACTGTGGTGTTGGAGAAGACTCTTGAAAGTCCCTTGGACTGCAAGGAGATCCAACCAGTCCATCCTAAAGGATGTCCTGGATGTTCATTGGAAGGACTGATGCTGAACCTGAAACCCAATACTTTGGCCACCTGATGTGAAGAACTGACTCATTGGAAAAGACCCTGATGCTGGGAAAGATTGAAGGCAGGAAGAGAAGGGGATGACAGAGGATGAGATGATGAGTTTGAGCAAGCTCCGGGAGTTGGTGATGAACAGGGAAGCCTGGCGTGCTATAGTCCATGAGGTCCCAAAGAGTCAGACAGAACTGAGTAACTAACAGTTTCACTTCACAGTGTATGTATGTCAATGCTTCTCTAGAAAAATGGTTTTGATGAACCTGTTTGCAGAGCAGGAATAGAGATGTAGACATAGAGAATGGACTTGCAGACATGGGCAAGGGGGGAAGGGGAGGGTGGGATGAACTGAGAGAGTAGCATTGATAAGTTATAACTTTTTAAAGTCCCTAGAAACATAGAACATGCAGGTTTAAGTGAAATATAGTGTATTTATGGCATCATCTACTTTAGTTTTCCTGACCTCATTTCAGTATCATCTGGGTGATTTTTTGTTGTTGTTGTACCAGGTGGCATGCAGAACTTCCCCAACCAGGGATTGAACCTGTTGCCCTGCAGGGAAGGCAGAGTCTTAACCACTGGACCACCAGGGGAGCCCCCATCTGGGTGATTCTTTACCCCCTTCAGATTTTTTGTGTGTAACTTGCATCTTTGTCCGCATTATTTGGCCACTTCTCTTTTTCATCTAGCGTGCTAACATGATCTTTTACAATGTAGATTTTAGGACTTGCATAGTTTTCCCTATTTATTTAGCAATTTAAAATTTAACCAACCTTTTATTTTGTACATTTAGGTTGCTTCCCAGGTTTTCTTACTATAAATCACTCCACGAACATCTTTGTGGCTAAATCATAACGCATTTCTCTGGTTGCTTTCTTATGGCAAATTCATAGAAGTGGAATTGCTGAGTCTATCTTGAAAAAGCTTGCCTAAATTACTATTTGGAGAGGTTATCTGTTCGTCATTGTATAAAAAGTATTGAAAAGGTTCCTGTAAATAATATAAGAGAGTGATATCACCACTCCTAACCCACACTAAATTACTCATGTGATATTCAGTAAACCAAAAAACTTTTATCACTCTCAACAAATTCACATATAGACTTAAGGCAATGGATTAGAGCTCTAAGGTATTCCTCCATGTCATTCTTTTATGCTGATTCCACACAGTGGGAATAATTGCATTCCTGAATCTTCTCTTTGTTGCTGTTGTTCAGTTGCTAAGTAGTGTCTGACTCTTAGCAACCCCATGGACTGTAGCAAGTATCACAGGCTCCTCTGTCCATTATCTTCTGGTGTTTGTGCAAACTCATGGCCGTTGAGTTAGTGATGCTATCTAATCATCTCATCCTCTGTCGCCCCCTTCTCCTTCTGCCCTCAATCTTTCCCAGCATCAGGGTTCCAATGAGTCAGCTCTTCGCATCAGGTGGCCAAAGTATTGGAGCCTCAGTTTCAGCATCAGTCCTTCCAGTGAATATTCAAGGCTGACTTCCTTTAGGATGAACTGGATTGATCTCCTTGCAGTCTGGGCTTCACAAAAGGCAATCTAGAAAGCCAACCCTTAAAACAGTGAAGTGGCTGAAACAAAGGCACACATTTTCTTGAAATCTTGTCTTAGGAGAAAGAAAAGTGTTAGCACTGTTTTCACTTTCACGTTGGCCTCCAAAAATTCTTTGTTGTTGTTGTTCAGTCACTAAATCATGTCTGACTTTTTGTGACCCCAGGGACTACAGCATGCCAAGTATTAAATATTCTTCATGGTGCTAAATATTTAGCAAAATGGCTTTTGATATTGTCCATGTTTAAGTGAGTAATGTCATTCATGGCTCTTATTATCTTTCTCATTGATGGGTTATCATCATTGGCATTCTCCAGATGGAGAAACAAAGGATGTAGAAAGCCGGTGACCTGCTCAGCTTTAGAAGGTGAATCAGAGGTTAGGAAGGAATGTACTAGATGTCCCCCCATGAGGCTAGCATAAGGAAGGCTCTGCCTTGGAATACTGCTTTGGGTCTATCCAAGGGGGTTATGGGAACTAGTAGATTGAATTCTTTCAAAACACTCTCCTCCAATAGGGCCCTGGGGCCAGACACTCCCAGATCTCATGTGGAGTCTGACTCTTTTTCTAACTTCTGGCAATCGGCATTTGGGTCATCAGGATATCCGTGCAAAAGGACGAGCCTGGCAATTGTACTGATGAACTCAGACGTCGCTGATAAAAACAAGAGTTGAAAACAGTGATGAGACAGCAGCATCAAGGACAGTTTGGCTTACTTAAAATTTTTGTTGGGCAACAGCTCTGCGGAGGTTCCATGTGGGCAGCATCCAGAACGGGAGGAGGCTCAGGGCTTGATGTGTGTCTGCTGAACGCCAGGTTCTGGAGGTACAAAGATAAATAAGCCTCAAGACCTTCCCTCAAGCAACTCGCACTCCAGCAGAGGAGACTGCCGCAAAAGCAAACACAGCAGCAAAATCATAAATGGAAATTTATACAAACACTCAAGCAGTGAGGAGGAGGGAGTGATTAACTTGAAAGCTCTACTAGAGTAAGACTTAAAAGTCTGCCGCATCTGATGGATTTCAGGTGCAAGTCCCTTTTGGAGCACATGGACTCCTGAACTTTTCTCTGACGTGAACTTGTATGTCTTAGAGCCTATATGGTTTCATTATAAAATGGAATGTATATACATTAAAATCACTTTCGATAACTCAAACCATTAAATTACCTAACAGCTTCCACCCTGCTCCCTTCTGAGCAAAACAAAAAAAAATTTTTTTTTCTTAACTGAATAGTCACAGTGGATTGAAGAGTCATTTGTTTCCAATCAATTGACACTTCATTATTTTCTACTGGGAGTGAATGTGCAACTCCTTTTGATTATTCAGAGTTTGTTATACAGAACAAGAAGAGGTTACATGAGGACTATTACAATATTGTAATTATCCTTCAATTAAAAATGAAATAAAAAAATGAAAAAAGAATGAGCAGACTCTTCTAGACTGGTAAAAATGCAGAAATATTACAGAGATGGAGTCTCCTTGTCTCAGGAAATGAAGAAAGAGGGTGGAATATTTATGGCTGGACAGACTTGAATATTATGTAAATGGAGTTGTGGGATTTTGTGTGTTATGTGGATTGAGTCACTTTTCCAGTTTCTAAATTCTTTTTCTTGGGTGGGGGTGTTTAATATGTCTTTTCTTCCTTTTTAATTTATTTTTAATTGGAATTGCTTTACAGTGTTGTGCTGGTTTTGGCCGTACAAGAACGTGACTCAGCCGTAAGGATACAAACGTCCCTCCCTCTTGAAATTCCCTCCCACCTTCTACCCCATCCCTCCCACCCCTCTAGGTTGTCAGGGTCTAAATTCTGTGATAGTGAATTTCAGGGTATCAGATTCTGTGTAACGAGGTGTATATGTGAGAGCTACATATACAAATCCACTTCCTAACTAGTTCTTAAATGATTTGTGACATTTAACGGAACTCTATGGGAGATTAATACGAGAAAACCTTCTTTGTAGAAGAAAAACATTATATACTGTAAATTATCATAATGTTTTTCTTGTAGAAAATAGTTGGAGAAATCGAAGGTTGAGAGCCACAGATGTTCTCTATATTAAAACTCGAAGTCAGAGTTGTACTGAGGGGACTTTCCTGGTGGTCCAGTGGTTAAGAATCTGCCTGACAATGCAGAGGACATAGGTTCGAGTCCTGGTCAGGGAACTAAGATTCCAAATACCCTGGAAGAACTAAGCCAGCTTACTGCAACTACTGAGTTGGCACACACGCCTGCATGCCATAACTACTCCCTGATGCAGCCAAATAAATAAAAATAAATTTAAAAAATAGAGTTGTACTGAGGAAATTTGTCTACTGACAGAACCCACATTGTCGAGAAGGTGGAGGGCACGATTTGCATTTGAAAAGAACTCCATTATCCTTCTGATGTTTATCCAGCTTAATAACATTTCAGATATTTAAAGATTTTTCTGATTGGTTTACTGTGTCAAGTATAAAGGAATTAAATTATTGATGGTTGGAATATTCTTCAAATAAGCACTTTTACTATGAAACTACCCAAAAGATGTTGAACAATGAGTGCGAAAGGAATTCGATCTACATTTAGAAATAAATATATGAATTTAAAGGAAAAATAGAAGCCAGGAACACTGCTCTGTGTCTTAGCTTAGAAATATTTCTCTCTTTCTCTCTCTCTTTTTTTGAATTTATTCGTTCATTTAGCCTGGCTGTGCTGGGTCTTCGTTGCTGCTCAGTTTTTCTCTAGTTGCGGGAAACCGGGGCTTCTCTTGGGTTGCGGTGCCTGGGCTTCTCATTGCAGCGGCTTCTCTTGTTGCTCCTGCTGCAGACCGTGGGCTCCGGGGTGTGTGGGTTGTGGTGTATGAGCCCCCAAGCTCTAGAGCACAGGCTCAATCGTTGTGGCCCACGCACTTAGTCACTTCGAGGCGTGTGCGGTCGTCCCAGACCTGGGGAGGAACCCAGGTCTCCTGCGTTGGCAGGCAGATTCTTCACCACTGAGCCACCAGGGAAATCCCTCTCTTTTTGAGGCCTTGAAGACTAACACAACCCCAAATGGCCCATCAACATGTATGGGTGCTCTTCTGTCCCAAATGCCATGAAGTTGGTGAGACGCGTTCTCCTAATTCCACCCCAGATTGAAGTGGGGCACAAAAGAGGAAGCAGGCAATTCACCCGGAATCACAAACGAGGCGGTTGTCGGAGCAGGAGAGAGGCTGAGAGCTTCAGAACTTTCCCACACTAACCTTTAGAAGGAAGAATTCCCCTCATCCTGCTTCCTTGACACCACTCAGAGCCGACTGGTTTTCCTAGACCTTTGTTCAGGAAAATATTATTATGCACATGATGGAATTTGGCTTTTAATATTTCTGGACAAGGCTCTGGGAAGGAACTCTTCTCAGCATTCCCATTTATTTCCTTTACGGAAATAGAGTCATGTGCAAGAAGACTGGATGGATCCAGGGAAGGTCTCCAGCTCTTCGCTGGTCTCTTTTGGGCACTTGCAGATCCCTCCCATTTCTATTTCTTTTTCTTAAAAAGTTGTTTATTTTTAATTGAAGGATAATGCTTTACAATATGGTGTGGTTTCTGCCATACATCGACAAGTCATATGCTTTCTGGAGTGGCTTCCGTGGTGGCTCAGACAAGAAAGAATCTGTCTGCAGTGCGGGAGACCCGGGTTCAATCCCTGGGTCAGGAAGATTCCCTAGAGAAGGAAATGGCAACCCACCTCAGTAGTGTTGCCTGGAGAATCCCGTGGACAGAGGAGCCTGGCAGGCCACAATCCATGGGGTCGCAAAGAGTCGGACAGGACTGAGTCACTAAAGAACAATCCTGAAGAATACGGTCCTGTCCTGAGAGAGTAAAGTCAGCTGTCACACCACGGGTCTCACACAGGAAGACTCTCCCCCTCACCAGCAGGCGGTAAAGGGTGAACTTAGCTGAGAAGAGTCACGTGGCTTACTTCGGAGTGTGCCGGGTGGGTGGTGCTCTGGGAGGTCTGGGCTTCTCCTGAGTGCTGCTTGCTTTCTTCACCCCGACATACTCTCAGCATGTGCATGCTCAGTCGCTAAGCTGCATCTGACTCTTTGCAACATCATGGACTGTAGCCCACCAGGCTCCTCAGTCCATGGGATTTTCCAGGCAAGAATACTAGAGTGGGTTGCCATGTCCTCCTCCAAAGGATCTTCCCAACCCAGGGGTCGAACCAGAGTCCTGTGTCTTCCGGGTTGGTAAGCAAATTCTTTGCTACTGAGCCACCTGTGAAGGCCCTGCTCATGTAACGTGTACCTTCTGGGAAGGAAGGAACACGCAGGACAGATCTTAGTCACCGCTGAAATAGGTGTGCGCCGCGAAGGAAACACTTCACTTTCTTTTACTGTATTACACCCGTTTTGGCTTCAGTTTTTATTTCATGCTTGAAATGTAGGATAAGATTGCTCCCATTTCAGCTTTTACAGTTACTTCTTTGACCATGTTTGGCTTGGCAGTTAAGAAAAAAAAACAGAAGGATTACATTTCAGTGGCACAACACCTAATCCTCAGGCAAATGATTTGTCCACGCTTAATATAAAGTACTTAGGATGTATTGTCTGATGTAAACACCAGTTCTAATAAAATGGTGCCTGAGGTACAGTGCTTTCACGTGTAATATCCTATTTGTGTTGGCCTGTACACGTTGGATATAAAGCCGTTATGATAAAATATATCCTCTTTAGCCTGATAAAAATGAAAATCAGAGTACCGGACTCTCACCAAGAAAGGAAAGACGCTATAAAACACAAAGACCCCTGTGATATTTGTAGTCGGCACTGGGGACAAGCCAGTCAGCATCTCTTCAGATGGAAACTACCCAGTTGTCTTTTTTGTTATTGTTGTTAAATAATTAAATTTTTTTGTTTGTTGGCTGTGCTGGGTCTTCATTGCTGCTCTGGCTTTCTCTAGCTGCAGGGAGCGGGGGCTACTCTCGAGGTGTGGCGTGCGGGCTTCTCTTTGCGCTGGCTGCTCTCGTTGCAGAGCACGGGCTCTAGGCTCACGGGCTCAGTAGTTGCGGCTCCCTGGACCCTAGAGCACAGACTCAGTAGTTGTGGCTCATGGGCTTAGTTGCTCTGAGGCATGTGGGGTCTTCCCGGACCAGGACTTGAACCTGTGTCTCCTGTCTCCTGGATTCTTTACCACTGAGCCACCAGGGAGGCCCTACCCACTTGTCTTGGAGAAGCACCAGTTCAATCATTTCAGGTGCTTTATTTAAATCGAACATTGTACCGAATTCAACGACATTAGCTGCTCAGTTGGGGGGGTTTTATCAATGGGAAAGAGCAGCTGCACAGAAGGAGTAGATTTCAAGCACAAAGAAAGGTTAAAGGAAGCAGATATGATTCCACCTACCCTGGATAGCAGTCCTTGCCTTCCAACATCCACTTGGTATAACCTTTTTCTCCAGGACCCCATGCTGCTTAGAAGCACGCAAGGTTAATAACAGCAGGCAAAAAAATGCGAGGCATTTCAAGACGCAACATTCATCTTGCTGTTCCACTAATGCGGGGATGACAGAAAGTCACTTTCAACCTCCTTTTGTGCTGCTTCTATTACCTGGGTGTTGCGAGACACTCCTCCAGGTACGGGAGAACGATTACTGTTCATAGGGTATTATAAGAAAGATAGGCATATTTGCCATTATCCTCATCTGATTTAATGCTTATAAATCAGCAAAACCTCCACCGCAGTCCTCTTCTCTTAGTCTCTGAAGAGCAGATGCTCAGTAATAGCCCCACTGACACGTCATCCAGCGACTCACTTCCCAGACACAGGTGATGGAGAGCCTTCTCTGTAATTGTAGCTTTAGCCACTGGATGAAAAATCACAGGCCCTGAACTAAAGTGACTTGCGTTTTCAGGCTCCTGCTTCCTCCTGACTCACTCTTGACTCCTCAAGGTCTGCAGGAGAAGTGAACTTTGAAGTGAGATGCAGCCTTTCGCTTTGGGTTTGCCTTCCTAATTTCTATCTTTCTCAGAAAGAGTCATTCAAAGGGCAAGTCTTTGAAGGCTGCTTTGGCTTAGATGTTTATTTTGAGGGTGTTTACAAATAGATCAAGTACTTAAATGCAGGAAAGTATCTTCCCACTGACTGAAAATCTGGAAGTAAAACTGAAAACAGGAATGGCAACAAAAGGGAAGGAGGAGGGAAAATGATCCTTTTCTTTCCCCCAGTTTAAGGGGGTCGTTTCATCATCACAGCCCTCTTAGGCACCTGTGCTTATCCTCACTAAAAGCCCCTGAAGGTGAAGTGAAAGTGTTTGTCATTTCAGTTGTGTGTGACTCTTTGTGACCCCATGGACTGTAGCCCGCCAGGCTCTTCTGTCCATGGGATTCTCCAGGCAAGGGTACTGGAGTGGGTCGCCATTCCCTTCTCTGGGGGATCTTCCCGACCCAGGGATGGAAACCAGGTCTCCTGCATTGCAGGCGGATTCTTCATGGTCTGAGCCTCCAGGGAAGCCTGCAAGCCACAGAGACAAAGGTGACCACGGCGCACACTTTCTGTGCCAGGGTGAGTCCTGTGTCCTCTGGCATCGTGAAGCGGGCAGCCCAGTCCGTGAGAGGTCTTTCCGGGCCCCTACTTGGCTCTTCTGGCCCATCAGCCCAGAGCAAGGAGACCTAAGTTCTAATTCACTAATGGAAACTTGGGAAAGAAGGGCTGGCTCTTCCAGGAACTCTTCATTTAGTGCAGGTCTAGATTTAGAACCCCAAGAGTCCCGCACTTAGGTGAGGCCAGTAGGTATGTGCTCAGGTCTTCAGATCAGAGCAGGAACTGTGCTGGAGCCTTTCCAGGGCTTTCTCTAACCAGGGAAACTGAATTGTCCTGAAAAGAAGGTCCTTTCCTGGTCACATGCCCACCCACGGGAAGGCAGCTGGAAGCAGATGCCATGTGAGAGGTTGAATTAGGATGGGAGTTACAAGGAGAATCAGGGAACCTTTTCTTTGCTCTGACAAAAGCTTCTCTTCAAATCTTAAATGGTTTCCTATTCTTCTTTTTTTCCATTGTTGGTTCAATATTCAGTCGTGAAGCTGGGAGATTCTCCTCTGTCGCTTTCTGCCCTGCGAGTAGCCACTCATATTTACCCTAGACTTCAAATCTTTTAAAAATAGGTTCCAATGACTTCCCTGGTGGCACAATAGATAGGAGTGCAGGGGGCAGGAGTTCAGCCCCTGGTCCGGGAAGATTTCCACTTGATACGAGCAACCAGACCCGTGTGCCGCAGCTAGAGAAGCCACTGCAAGGAAGAGTAGGCCCTGCTTGGCTCAACTCGAGAAAGCCCTTGCAGAAAGCAATGAAGACCCAGAATAGTCAAAAAAAAGAAAATAAAAGAAACAAAAGTGACTTTTAAAAATAAATAAAATTTAAAAAAATGACTGTTAAATAAATAAAATAGGTCCCAAGACTTCATGCAAATTCTCTGGTTGATTTGGAATTTTGTTATTTCACGTCCACTCCCTCAGTTAAACGAAAGAAGAGGTGGATTTGGTTTACGTACCCAGAACTTCCTTTTCTCGTTACAAGTGGTATTGTTTTAAAGGGAAGATATTCTCTCTGATTTTGAAAACCTCCTTCAGAGGATTATGAAGGGGATTTGGTCTTTGATCCAGGTACCGGAGAGAGTGCCTATTATTAGCATCAAGACCCCTATTATATGAGCATTAGAGAAAAGGCCACTTGTGTAAATATTCTTTCCCAAAGGGGCAGGGACAACAGAAACTCAATGTTGAGAATTCAGAATTCTTTCCTGAAGGAGACATTGGAAGGAGAAATTGGTTATCCAGAATATGATAAATGCATGAAAAATGTAATCACAAAGCTGCTAAGATACCTAACTGTACTTACAGTTTGGTTATAGATAGAAAAGTTCTGGCTGTTGATGTTTAAACTTTCTAACTTACTTTTAGTCTAAGAGAGGATAACTTTTGGGTCGAGGGCTCTCAAGTGGGTTCCCAACTCCCTTCCTGGGTGACTGTCCCCTGGGGGCCATGTCTAGTCCGTCAGTCGTTTTCTGCTGTTAGTGTCTCTGCAGGTGGCTTGTTTATTGTGTTGCGCATCGATGTGGGGGGAGTCCGGCAGATGCACAGGCCGTGGCGGTGTTGTGTGCTGTTTACCGGGACCTGGGCAGTGCAAGCTTTTATAGGAGTGCAAAAAAGACGCTTCTAACAATCTGGTGGGGACAGGTGGCTGGCGGATCAGGGCAGGTGGCCAGAAAAGACTTCTCAGAGGCGGTGGTATCTAGTTAGACCTTAAGGACAAGCGGGGTTTGGTGAGATGGACAGGTGGGAGATTTAGGGCCTTGCCAACAGCATGTTATGCAAGGAAATGTGCATTATCTGTTGCTGCCTGGAATTTATCTATCAGGACAATGCATCAACATCCATGAATACCAGCAAAACGAATCAGGGTGTGAAATCAGTAGGCTGTGTAGGGCGGCTGAATCCTCCTGCTCGTCTCCTGTCACCATGCTGACCCCACGCCAACGCAGGCGGAGGGCGATCAAAGGAGAGTTTGAAATTCTTCACGTGCAACGCAGGTTACACAGGACAGCCTGGCCTGAATCCTGCCCCGGAGGCCCTCTGATCCTCTGAAGAAGGTGTGCTCGCTGTTCCGACTCAGGCCAGCCATGGAATTGGGCCTCCTCCCTAGCAGTTGTATAGGTTATTTGCACTGGACACCTTTCCAAACCGTCACCTGCTGAAACACCCTCAGGTGCCTTTCAGTAAGATCAACTACATATGAAACAAGTATTTCCTGCTGCCCTGCCATTTCGTGGATCTTGTCGGATAAAACACAGAGACTCCTTTTTTTTCCCATCTGCATGATACCCTTTGGTAGTTGTTGCCTTCGTAATAGGGAGCTCTTGAAAGGACCGAGGAAGATGAGGAAAGCACGTCTAGACCTCTCTTTGGAGACGCTCTGTGGTCTTGAGCAATTTGGTGAAAGAAGAAGAGGAGAAGACGGCGGGGGGTGGGGGGGGGGTGGAGAGGAACCGCAGCGGCTGTGCTCCAAATATAGAAACCTTGGTTTGCTCTCTGGATCTGATTTGGCCTGAGAATGCAGGCATCAGATAAAAATAACAAGTCACCCAGTAGAGGACAGATCTCCGGCTTCTCCCCTGCCCGGGGCTGCACATGCCCAGTCCGTGCCTCTTCGGTGGAGAAGCGCCCAGCCGCGTCCCCCAGCAGAAGGCCCGAGTGAGAAAGGGCCTGTGTTTGATGTATGAGCTCCGGCTCGCCATCGTGAGTCACCCCAGAACTAGCTGCAGGCAAAACAAAAATCTTTTGTGATTAATTAGAAAAACTGGACAATTATGAATTGACTGCACACAGCCAGGGTACGGTAATATAAATAGTAATGACTCTGGCAGAGCCGGCCGAAAGCTCCATGTTCGTGTGAGGTCACTGGAGGAGGGCACATTTTTCAACATGGAATCTGCTGAAACAGGACAATTCCTGATCTTTGACGATCTGAGGGTCTTGGTGGAGATTTCAGCTGACACCTTGGAAAGGGATTCTAGTTCACTTTTCTCTGACTCCCCTCCAAACACTGGCTTCTGTGCCAAATCGATTGTTCTTTTCTTAAAAGACCCCCGACACATCCTTTTCAGCAGGTCTGTGAAACCGCCCACATCTTTGGCTAACCTCCCTGCCAGCACACGGAGTCGTTGGCTGGTTCCTTTGCCCTTCTGGGGTACTTGCTTCCACTCTTCCGCTCTCTGAGGAATGGAACACAGATATCGTTTTTACTCTGAGACACTTGTTGCTTTAATCTTCAGGGGAAGAAAGGAAGCACTATGGATGAACTGTGTTTATCAGGGAAAGGAGAGATCAAAATATTCTAGGAAGTTATCGGATGGAGGTGCTGAAGGACAGGGAGGCTTGGTGTGCTGCAGTCCATGGGGTCGCCAAGAGTCGGGCACGAGCGGGTGAACAATGATAACAATGGATTAATGAGTTATTCTGAGGGACAGAAAGTGGAAGGGTCTGCAAACCACAGAGTTGAGTGAGATTTTTTAAATCCCTTTGGGTGTGAACTCTGTATTTTTTTACCTGATATAACCTGCCTTTAATTCCCCCTAACCGTACCCCTGCCATTCCCACCTCCCCCCCCCCAAAAAAAACAAACCCCCACATAGAATAAGCACATCTCACTACTACTGAAGCTAAGGAAGATTCTTTGAAAGGAAATCCACAATGAAAAATAATTAAACCCTGACAGTGCTTGCAAATGTCAAAATACAAATCTTCCTCAGTGATCATTTTTTTTTTTTTAACCACCAGGGTAAGCAAGTTTCCCTGTGTGCTGGGGCAGGATTGTGCAGCCAAAACGGGGGTCCCAGACCTAAGAGGGAGATGAGAAAATGCCGGAGAAAATGCTATCTCTCAGAGGCTCTTTCCTCCAGCGCCTGCCGCACTTTGATAAAACATCTTGCAGACCTTTGAAACTGGGTATCCGCCGGGCAATTAACTTGCCTTAACGCGCATTGTGCGTGGCCAAGTGCCTTTTCTGGCCCTCTGTTGGCGCTCCCTGGCGCTCACAGGGCTTTCTATTATTATTCAAGCAGCGCCACCTCAGTGGTAAACCCATTGACCATTCAATCAGTGCAGTAGCTGCTGAGGATAATTAAAAGTTCCCAACCTCTTGCCCCAAGGCCAGGCTAGAGCCAGTCAGAGAGGAGCCAGGTCTTGGCTGCGGAGGGACCAATCGATCAGCTGATTAACCCTTCTTACTGATTGGTTAGAACTGATTGCATCTCCAGTAAAGAAATCTCTTTGGGCCCTGGGGCGCAGATGGCAACCAAACATTCGGGGTGAGCGTGAGAGTCCTCACTGGGCGGGGAGGGGCGGGGGAGGGCTCCCGGGACGACATTTTCAAGATTTTTATCTCCGCCCTACTGTTTTCCCTGGACTATCTCAGATTTTATTTCTAGAGAGGAAAGCTCTGCTACAGCTTCAGGAATGATGGAAAAGATTCCTGGCATAGCACTTGTCTACTCCTTAGCTTGTGACTGAAACAGAGGATTCTTTCCAACCACCGAGTCCCCGAGGTCCCCTTGCAGGGTGAACGAGATCACGAATACTGGAAACATACCCTTAACCAGTGGGTCCTAGAAGGATGCAATTGTACCTCTCCACTGTCACCGGGCTGGCGTTTGTGGGTTAGTAAATATTATCTCTGTGTATGGATAAACAACCTGTTTTCAATTGTGCTTACATATGGGCAATGTGAGGAAAACGGACTGTATGGAAACAGAGGCATTAAGAAAAAAAAAAAAAAAGAAAGACAGCCCTGCATGTCTTTGAAGGGAGTAGCTGAGATGCTATCAGAGGGGACCATAATGGGCAGCTCTTAAAGGCTGATTTATGCACTTTGGTAGGGGAGCCCAGACTCTCCTGTGAAGGTGTTGGCCCTGGAGGTCTTGGGCTTATCATCCTATCTGCGGCAGAAGGGGAAAAAAAGGTGAATTTTGCAAAGCAAACTCTGCCAATATTATCTCTACTTCCATCTTCAAGGAGGCCGAGCTCCCCTGACGTCAAAGGCAGGTGGCGGCAGATACATCAGCGGCTGTCAGGTTGGGAAACACACGTTGTCCAGAATTCTCCTGATTTGCCCTTATTTGGAGATACTTACCCATGGAACTGCAAGAACTGAAAATCAGGAGATATTTCCAGGAAGCAAAACATTATTCAGGCTTCCCTGTTGGCTCAGGGGTAAAGACTCTGCCTGCCAGTGCAGGAGACATGGGTTCCATCCCTGTCCCAGAAAGATCTCACGTGCGACCGAGCGTCTAGGCCCACACAGCACAGCTCTGGAAGCCCGTGCGCCCTGGGGCCCTTGCTCTGCGACAGGAGAAGCCCCCGAAATGAGCAGGCGGAGCACTGCACCAGAGGGCAGCTCCTGCCCACTGCGACTAGCCCACCCAGCCATGAAGACCCTGCACAGCCTACATAGATAGATAAACACGTACCTACATGTTCATCTCACAGTGACGCTGATGGAACAGAACGTGGTCTTGTATTCAACTGAGAAGGCTGATTACAGAAGAGATGGCTTTGTCCCATGGGAGCTCTCCGAGCAGGTTTAAGAACCGGGTCCTGAGTGAGTGGTCAGGCACCGTGGGTTCGGGGCTCCTCGCTTTGAGGGATCTCCTTCTCCACAGGGGCTGAGGTTAAGCAGGTGAGAGACAAAAGTGGGAAGGTTTTGAGGTCCTTAAAGGAGGAGTAAGTATCGTAGGAACACCAAGGATGACAGGTATATAGTAATAATAATATTAATAAAATTAATAACACTGTATTTGTAAATAAGTAAAAGTATATTCACCTTCAGGAGGACCAAAATGATCTATATTTATATGACCTTGGATCTATTTATTAACAGCTTGGTGGCCTTTTAGTCTTTAAGTGAGGAGCCTGGCGGGCTATAGTCTGTGGGGTCACAAAGAGTCGGACACGACTGATCACTCTTCTTGAGTCTGGATTAGATCATAGGCACACACACAGGCGCACACACAGGGCTTTTTTTCCTTTTTTTTGCCAAGCCATGCAGCATGTGGGATCTTAGTTCCCCAGCCAGGGATTGAACCCCTGTTGCCAGCAACAGAGGCACAGAGTCTTAACCACTGGACCACCAGGGAAGTCCCGCATGGAGATTTTTAAATGACCTCACAGTTATTCAGTTTATCAACATTTTTTTTTTTCTGAAATCAAAGCAGTTTGTAAAATTTGTGTGTAAAGCAGAGCTGTAGGCTGTTGGCGGAAAAGAAAACACCGCCCAGGCTAGGAGGCTTGAGATAATAGCATAAATCCTGTTAACACCATCATTATTTAGTGAGAACATAATGACACTGACACGGCTAAATATGAAAGGGAAAATAATACAAATATCTATTTTTGGTCTGCTGGAGTCTCACAGTCTAATTTGTGTCATAAATGCCACTTATTAAAATGTCCATGAGGCTGCTTGGAATTTTTAAATGTTTTGAATAAAGTGTTTCTACTTGAAACTGCTTTTTGATGTAAGACTTCTGTGCACAGAGAGGAAAAGTATAAAATAGGTCCTATAGGGCTTCCCTTGTGGCTCAGCTGGTAAAGAATCCGCCTACAATGCAGGAGACCTGGGATCAATCCCTGGGATGGGAAGATCCCCTGCAGAAGGGAAAGGCTACCCACTCCCGTATTCTGGCCTGGAGAATTCCATGGATGCAGTCCATGGGCTTGCAAAGAGTGGGACATGACTGAGCGACTTTCACTTTCAGGTCTTAGAAGAGAAATGAGTAAGACTGTATTTGCTAATTTTTTGTGGTTGGAGAAAATTGACTGTATTTGGGAAACCAGGTCATTTATGATAAGTAGTGTAACTCAAAATCCATTGACATGCTTTCGTGGTTTTGGGATCATCATTCAGAAATTCTCCCAAGGAAGTATTCCTCGTGCATTCGTTTTGCACTATTGCATAATTTCTCTTTATCATAAAGGGAATATAATATGCATGTGTGTGTGCTCAGTCACTCAGACATGTCTGACTCTTGGTGACCCATGGATTGTAGCCCGCCAGGCTCCTCTGTCTACGGGATTTCCCGGACAAGAATACTGGAGTGAGCTGCCATTTCCTCTGCCAGGGGCTCATCAACGATCCAGAGATTGAACCTGCGCCTCCTGTGTCTCCTACATTGGCAGTGGGTTATTTACCACTGAGCCACCTAGAACATGCTATAAACACAAAATGGAAAATTTTATTTAGTTCAGGTTATACTTATGTGGAGGTTAGTAGGTGCACTCCTGTCTTGAGGAAGGGAAACACAGCATGCAGAGTTTCTGAACTGGCAGCCACATTCTCAAACAGTGTCCACAGTGAGAACAAAGTAAGTATCAAACTGAAAACAGGGAGGATTCCTGGGACGGAAGCTCGGTAATTTGAAACTCAGATTAGCCATTTTCTCTGTGGTCAAACAGAGACCACAAAATACACCTCCTCACTCATCAAACCGCCTCCCAGAGGCATCTCTTCTTCAGGAACCATTAATTTTTCTAAAGAAAGCTGATAAGTACCTTTGACTGCATTTGGTGAATTAAATGAACTGTGAATGATCCTGTTTTAGTGATTCTGCTTATAAAACAATACTGAGTATGCTTAGAAATGCCCCCAAAGTTAGTAAACGAGATCTGGAATTTTTTAAATACATAAGACAGATAAGAGTTCGGTGTGTCTTACTTCATTCCTCTTTTTTCTTTTTTTCTAAAGCACCCAAGAGATAATGCAGCCATCAGCACAACCAAACATCAAAGTTCACTTAATACAGAAGTCTGTGAAACCAAAAAGCTAGTTGCTCACCTATTCTGGGGCTAACTTCACGCTTCCAACTTCATGTTTACATCAACTGTTGTTGTTAAGTTGCCCGGTCATGTCGGACTCTTTTGCGACCCCGTGGATTGCAGTCCACCAGGCTCCTCTGTCCATGGGATTTCCCAGGCAAGAATATTGGAGTAGGTTGCCATTTCCTTCTCTAGGGGATCTTCCCAACCCAGGGATCTAACTCACACCTCTTGCACTGACCAGGGTATAAAGTCTTTATCACAGAGCTACCTGGGAAGCCCTTACATCAGTTAAGGGCTTTTATGCATTCAGCATAAAAGAAATATAAGCAGTCACCAGACGTGTGTTGGTTAAGAAATAGTATATATACATATATATATATGTATATATACACACACACTGACATGCAATGAGATTGTTCAAACATTTTTTTTGAAGCTCTAGATGTGGAACCTTATTTAAGAGAAAAAGTGTACCCTGTGTATACATTTTCTTTTAAACAGGGCAGAGTGCCATGTTTGGTTTTTGCTGCCTCATTCTGCTTAGGAATTCCTAATGAGTAAACCATAGTGTTTAACAGTAAAATATGGTTATGGCTCTTAAATGCAGGCTACATTTAACAACCGTATATTGATTTTTTCTTGTAATTTTATTTCCATGAGCATTTCTGGTTTCTTAATTAGTAGCCTTTTAGAGGGAGATTTAACGTTCTCTCCATCAGAGGATTCGGCTTCTGTGATCCAGCTTTTCCGGGGAGAGAAAGTTCTAGGCTTGCAGTCTGTGTCGGGAGGGAGAGGGTCAGCGCTCCGCGCACACATGTACAGATGCACACAGACATGCAGCCCGCCCTCCCGGGCCCTGCCAACACAATTAAGACAAAATAGCATTGGTGAACCCGGTGACAAAACTCAACAATTTCCAATTGCACGCTCACCCCGTAACGGGAAGAACTGTTTACCCCATGTTCCTTATTAAACTGAAGTATTTTATTTAATGAGCATGACTCATGCAAGGTGTTCCCATAAATCATTGGCTGGTTTACAAACTCAATAACTAGGCTTCCTGCTATAACTAGGCTGTGCACACCTTAAATTATTAACACGCCAGGGCCTTAAGGCACATCTTTGATGATGATGATATAAACACTGTGGAGACAAGGTGCTCTCTCAGCAAAAGATTATTGACTCTAATTACCATTTACCACAGGAAAAAGAAAAGAAAAGACAATAAAATATGAGGGAGAATTGAAATCTAAGATTTAATTTTATGAGGAGCTTTAAATGCACCCCCCCCAACTTTTTTTTTTTTTCCCCTTTCTCTTTTCTTCTTGTTGGCGGCCTTATCGCTCTGCGGGTGTATAATGATAGCCTGTGGTTGGCTAACCTTAAAAGGATGACAGTTGTTGGAGGAAAGAGATGAGAGGATGGAAACAGGGGGCTGATATTACGTACATTCTTGGAAACGTGATGGAAAAAAGCCAGGGGGAAGAGAAAATGATAATACACTGGGGAAAAAAAAATCCCAGCTTTAATTGTTTTCACGTCTATACTCAATAAAAAGTTTAAAGGACTCAGATGCCTGACTCCAGTCATTTTGTGGTGGTAAACTAGACTTCAGGTCAGTTGTGTAGAAAGAGTCATTTGCTCATATCATGGCGTAGATTTTATTGTATCCTCATTATACAGTTGTTGAAAGGATGCAAAGAGGTTTAATGATTGTTGTTGTTCATTCTCTAAGTCATGTCCGATTCTTTGTGACTCCATGGACTGCAGCATGCCAGGCTTCCCTGTCCTTCACTATCTCCTGGAATTTGCTAAAGCTCATGTTTATTGAGTTGGCGATGCTATGCAAGCATCTTTGTCCATTTCATCTCATCCTCATCTCATCCTTTGTCATCCCCATCTCCTTTTGCCCTCAATCTTTCCCAGCATCATGGTCAATGAGCATCAGGGTCCACTGAGTCAGCTCTTTGCCTCAGGTGGCCAAAGAACTGGAGCTTCAGCTTCAGCCTCAGTCCTTTCAGTAAATATTCAGGGTTGATTTCCTTTAGGATTGACTGGTTTGATCTCCTTGTTGGCCAAGGGACTCTCAAGAGTTTTCTCCAGCACCACAATTTGAAAGCATCAATTCTTCAGTGCTCAGCCTTGTTTATGGTCCAACTCTCACATCCGTACATGACTACTAGAAAAGGTGTGAAAATGTTAGGCACTCAGTCATGTCCGACTCTTTGTGACCCCGTGGACTGTAGCCACCCCCAGGCTCCTCTGTCCATTGGATTCTCCAGGCAAGAGTACTGGAGTGGATTGCCATTTCCTTCTTCAGGGGATCTCCCAACCCAGGGATCTAACCCAGGTCTCCTGCATGGCAGGCAGATTCTTTACTGTCTGAGCCATCACGGAAAGACTCTAGGACCCAAGATAGGGAAACTGTAGCTTTGACTATCTGGACCTTTGTCAGTAATATGATGTCTCTGCTTTTTAATATGCTATCTAGTTTTGTTATAGCTTTTCTCTTAATGATAAGATAGCTTATTAAAAAGCAAAAGTCCAGCAGAAGGACACATGGATCATCATCAGGAATTAGGAAAGTGGACATATTGCTGGAGAAGAATAAAGGAAGTTCTCAGAAAATGTAGAGGAGAGTCCAGGGCAGAATGAAGGGTGGAAAAAAGAGAGACTCTACGTAGGTTTCTGCTGTCAAGGGCTTTTGTTCTGTCTTCCCCTGTGGTTTTGCATATTTCTCGTTTCAAAGACACTCAGCTCAGGTTGTTGGCTCTGTGGGCTAAACTGTTGGCTCAAATTTCCCCTTCTCAGAAACTCATGTTTCATCAAAAATTTATTGATGGGATCATAGGATGTTGGGATTGGAGGGAACTTGGAAACTGCCAGTGCCTTCACCTTCCAGATGTGAACATTTCAGCCTGGAAACAGGCAGTGATTTGGACAATAACACCTCTCCCAGGGCTAAGGAGGTCTGATGAAGGTGGGACCCTCACCACTTTCTCACTGGGCCGGAAGGTGGCATCCTTCCAACTTTGTTGTCATCCAGCCATATCTGACTCTTTGGGACCCCATGAACAGCAGCACACCAGCCTTCCCTGTCCTTCACCATCACTTGGAGCTTGTTCAAACTCATGTCCATTGAGTTGGTGATGGCATCCAACCGTCTTCTCCTCTTGCCTTCTTTCCCAGCATCAGGGTCTTTTCCAATGAGTCAGTTCCTCGCATCAGGTGGCCAAAGTATTTGAGCCTCAGCTTCAACATCAGTCCTTCCAATGAATATTCAGGACTGATTTCCTTTAGGATTGACTGGTTTGATCTCCTTACAGTTCAAAGGACTCTCAAGAATCTTCTCCAGCACCACAGTTCAAAAGCATCAATTCTTTGGTGTTCAGGCTTCTTTGTGGTCCAACTCTCACATCCATACACGATTACTGGAAATACCGTAGCTTTGACTAGGTATCATAGACCTTTGCTGGCAAAGTAATGTCTCTGCTTTTTAACACGCTGTCTAGGTTTGTCATAGCTTTTCTTCTAAGGAACAAGCATCTTCCAAACATAGAATTATAGAAAATGGCCAGTGACTAGAAAATCAGCTTCATAAATAAAACAGGTGATACTGATGACCATATCTGCCTTGCGGATGTTGAAAGCAGGTCTCCTAATTCAACATGATTGTTAAATTATGACCAGAACATGGAAGGAAGCTGGAATCTGTGATAGAACTTTACAACCTTGTCCTTCTTCTTTGAAAAACTTTCCTAGACTTTTTAGGATCACGTAAGATTTTTGGTGCTGGCTTGATTCAGGGGCACACGAATTTGCTCCCAGCACTCTCTTCTCTAGTATTTCTTAGCAGCCTGCCATCCATCTCATCCTCTCCTCAATGTATTCTTAGATTCCTATGGGGCAGCAGATGTGGAAGTGAATACAGGACCTAAGAACCTCCTTCAAGGGGCCTCCTGGGCACCCGCCCTGTTTTCCCATCTAGTGAGGTTTACCCCACGCTCTGTAGCCGGTCAGCACCCACCACAGAGGAAGCACCCCAGGGCCAAGTTCATCATGCCTTTCTTCCCCGAAGAGCACACAGTGAGTCTGTGTGCAAAATGAAAGACACTCAATGCCTTTTGCTCTTTTGGGGAAAAGGAAAAACCCATGTAGTTCTCTCTCTGGTCATTTTGAGCCTGTCCAAGCAGGATCACTCACTAGAGACTGGAAAGCAAAGACTCTGATGGCTGCTGACCCTCAGGACTACTCTCATGTGCCCCAGGACTCAGGGGCCTCATCAAATTCCCATCGGGGTTAATTGCCTTTGTGATTCTCTTACTGGGGCTTCCACTGTAGCTTGGTGGTCCAGAATCTGCCTGACAATGCAGGAGATGTGAGTTCAACCCCTGGGATGAGAAAATCCCCTGCAGAAGGGAATGGCGATGCACTCCAGTATTCTTGCCTGGGAAATCCCAAGGACAGAGGAGCTTGGGGGGCTATAGTTCCTGCGGTTGCAAAGAACCAGACACGACTTAGCAGCTAAACAACAACAAAAGAACCTCATTGTATGGTCTTATTTTAAACTTTTCTGGGGAAACACCACATGATTTTCACCACTTCATTAAATAAGCGTTGCGCATCATCCTTCCAGCTACATTCTTCCTCAGAAGTAACCACAGATACATATTGAAAGAAAGAGAAATAACTCTTACGTGTGGTGTACACACACACACACACACACACACACACACACACACAGCCTTTAAAAAAGCGTAGGAGTCTTTTTAGGGCAAGACATTGTTATTTTGTGGGAGACCATGAAATATATAAACACCAGGGCAGAAAACCTAAAATTATGTGTGTGTGTGTCCTTGTAAACCTTGGTGTGCAATTTTCATTGTTAAACGTGAAATTTACACATCGAAACCACTTTATGCTCTTTGCCTTGGGCTGATTATAATGCTAAGAGTCACAGTTGAAGCCTCTTCTTGGGGTGCTTTTGAGAAGGCCTGGTCCTGGGGGGTGGGGGGTGGACAAGGCTCTTCCCAGCCGTGTCTGGGTCCTCTGCCGAGGGACTGCCTGGGGCAAAGCCTGCTGACGGCTCTCGCTGGCTCCCGGGGTCAACCCGGGGTTTAGTGGCTTCTACTCAACAGGCTAACCTGGGGAGGATGAGCTAACAGAAGAATGTGTGTGTGTCTGCACGCAGGGTTTGAGTTCAGGAAATGCTCCCCCAGAACTTCAGAACCCTGTTCCTCATTTCAGTTCAAAACCAGAGATAAGCTTAGACGACTCTTTCTGAAAATACCAGAATTCTGAGCATTCAAGTGTTATTTCATTTCTTGTGTAATTCTCTTTCTTTTCAACTATGTTACATCCCCCACCCCACAAAACTCTGCTTGCTTAGACTTGTTCTATGCATGTATATATATACACAGATAATCCTTCAAAGAAACCCTTCAACATTGTGATCACGGGCTACACTCTGGCTTCCCTTTTTTAGAGCATTTTTATAATGGAACATTTCAAGCATATTCAAAGGAAAACAAATAATATATAATCAACGGCCTCATCCCCCAGCTTCAACGATTAGCAACAGTTGGCCAACTTTATTTTATCTATACCTAAATCACCCCCCACCCTGTTATTCTGAGGCAAATTCCAAACATCATATCATTTCATTGTACATATTTCCACTGCTTTCTGATTTTTTTAAAAGAAATAATTTTATTTATTACTTTAGGCTGTGCGGGGTCTTCGTTGCCGTGCAGACTTTTCCCCAGCTGTGGGAAGCGGGCCTGCTCTCTAGCTGCGGTGTGCTGGCTTCTCTTGCTGCAGAATACGGCTCTAGGGCACTGGGGCTTCAGTAGCTGTGGCAGGTGGCTCAGTAGTTGCGGATCCCAAGCTCTAGAGCACAGGCTCAGTAGCTGCAATGCGTGCATTTAGTTGCTCCGCAGCGTGTGGGATCTTCCTGGATTGGGGATTGAACCCTTGTCTCCTGCATTGGCAGGCAGATCCTTGACCACCGGGCCACCAGGGGAGCCCCACGGCTTCCAATTTTTTAAAATTGTAAAATGTACATAACAAAACCTACCACTTACGGCATTTTCAAGCGTACAATTCTGTGGCATTAAATGCATTCACATTGCTGTATAACCATCTCATCAAACATCTCCAGAATTTTTTTCGTCTTGTCAAACTTGAACTCTGTGCTCACCAAACACTAACTCCCCACACCCCTGCCTCCAGCTTTTGGCAACTGTCATTTTGCCTCTGTCTCTACGAATCTACTCTTCAGGACACCTTACATGAGTGGAATCATACAGTATTTGGCCTTTGTGATGGGCTTATTTCCCTTAGCATCACTAAGGTTCATCCACATGTCACATTTCAGCCTGTGTCACATTTTCTTTCCTTTTTAAGGCTGTGGATTCTGTGTTCTAACCTGCTCGTTCATTTAGTAAGAAAGCATTGAGAATATTTTTAACTCTCTCATTTAAACATTTCCTAATTATTAAGCATTATTGTTTGCTTTTGACTTGTTTATTTGGAAGGATATTAGATGGCTGATTCTAGAAGAGAAACTCTTTCCTCCTGCTAAAGTCTCGGGTTCTGCAGGATGAAGGTTAGTGAGTGGTGCACTTTCAGTAGCTTAAAATCACAAACATGAGATACTTAAATGTGTTCATGTGTGGGATTTTGCATCTGTATATTGCATATACTTTATAAAATTAAAAACAATTTTTTTGGCCTCAATGTTTGGCATGTGTGATCTTAATTCCCCAACCAGGGATCAAACCTGCACCCTGAATTGGAAGAGGGAGTCTTAACCACTGGACTGTCAGGAAAGTCCTATATATTGCATATATTGACTCACTGTATGATACACTAAATACACAGTTTTATGATACTTAATGGTATGTTTTCTGTGGATGAAAAGGATGGACAGTCTCAGAATGAACTCACATGAAATAGTGAGGTCGTATACCTCATCTAAACCACATTTTCCCTGAAAGCCCCAAGTCCTGTTGGAATTAGCCAGCTTGTCTTCAAACTATGTCAGACTGTGAAGCATAAACTGCTTTCCCTGCTGTCAAACAAAGAAGGTATATATTTGCACAATCAATTGACACTTGAAATTTTCAATACCAAGCAAGGTAGGGAAGAACACTTTTTAATTTTTTTTTACTTATTAATTTTATTATTTATTTATTTATTTCACTGTTGAAAGACATTTATTGTTTTCACTTGTTGCTTTTATTAGCAGTGTTATATTAAATCTCCTGGGGTATACTGTGTGTTTACACAAGCACTCTCACACACATGTATATCTTTCTGCATACTTTCTTTAGGGAATATTTCTAAAAGAAAAATTGCTGGATTAATGGTTATATACATTTCAAAGTTGGATAGGTCCTGCCATATATTCCTTCACAAAGTCCATACCAGTTTAGACTCAGCAACAGTGCACTGGAACACTCATTTCCCCACCCTAGATATTGCCAGTCAGTTTAATCCTTGCCAATTTGTACAGTGAAGTTCTTTTGATTTTTCTTTGGTTAGTAATACAACTTATTAGTTTTAAATTGCTTTGTGGTGTTGTGTTAGTTTCTGCTGCACAACAAAGTGGATCAGCGGTACATTTACACACATCCCCTCGCTCTGGAACCTCCCTCCACCCCCATCCCTCCCTTTGGGCCGAGCTCCCTGCGCTATAACGCAGCTTCCCAGGAGCCATCTGTCTGACGCCTGGCTGTGTACATACGTCAGGGCTACTCTCTCACCGCGCCCCACCCTCCCTGTCCCCCCGCTGTGTCTTCAAGCCCATTCTCTGCCCGCTGGACCCTGCTTTTGCTCTGCGGTCACGGCATTTACCGCCTTCAGGTCCATCCAGCTCTGGGCCAGCGTCTCTTTCATAGTCTGCAGTGTTTAAACGTCTTTCCAAGCCTGTTCCTGCGGGCAGTCCCGCCACGTCCCTCGCCTCCCTGGCGGTGTGGTGAGCCATCTGCTGCCCACCCCGTCCGACCGTGGGGCCGCTTCCTGCGAGCTGGTGGCGAGCAAAACAGAGGGCAGGTCTCCGAACTTGCGCTCACCCTTGCTCTAGATTCCTTGCAGCTCCCGGTAGGAACCAGGCTCCAGCTTCATCCTTTCACATAGTTTCTACTCTGGGCAGGAGCCCTGTTGGTCTCCTTTCTGTCCGGAGCTCTGACCGCACCATCTTTATCTATTCACTTTTGGGAAAACAAAAAGAGGAACACTCAGAGGAGATGCAGGAGAGCCACAGGAGTGCTTCACACAGCAAGAGCTTTGGCCCACGAGGAGGACGTGAACGTGTCCTAATGGTTCTTTCTCCTTCCTGCCTGCCTCCACGCTGCCCACCTCCAAGTCACCTCCTCCGTGAAAGCTTCTGGTCTGACCCACTCATCCATCATGTAGTCATCTGCCGGCTGGGTTGTCATCTGTAGCTGCCTTTTGAGGTTATTTTCATCTCTATTGTTTTTTAACCTCTTGTGATTCACACTTGCTTTCTCAGCTTGAGGGTCACTTCCTCAGGAATTGGGACACGACCACGAATTACTTAGTGGTGCAACTTAGCACAGGGTGTGCTAAGGACGTCTGTACCGAATGGACAAGGGCTGTTCGTGGGAGGACACGTGGTGGCCTCCTCTCAATTGCATGAGGTCACACAGAGGGGGCAGTCAGCCTGGAAAGGGTGGCTCTGCCTTTCTTGGTCAGCTCTCACTGGGTATAACTGCTCCAGACGAAGGCAAGTCTGAGCTGGCATGCAGCTCGCAGGACATGTGACGGCGCTTCGTGCTTTTTGGGGGTACCCGTGAGATGAAGAAACCATCGGGGTTGGCCATATCCCCTGAAGTCACCTATCTGGAATACTCAGCTCTGGATCAGATGAAATTTGCTGCTATGGTTTGGGTACTCAATTTTAGTAGCGGTGCAGTATCTCACCTACAGTTCCTTTCTAGGCTGCTCAACACTTACCTTTGAACTGCTGACGACTTGACTGAAAAGGGCTTGAGGACACTGACAGTCTCTTTGAAAAGAAGCTGCTCAGTACAAGGAGCTGAGATATTATTTAAGACAGCTGACAAACCACTGATCTTATTTGCTAAATGTCTCTCACTGAAGCATTCCAAATAGTCCATAAACTAGACATGATAACTAGATTTTTTAAAAAAATATCACCAGAGAAGCTTAATCTGAATGCAGCACTACATAAAACATTTCTGTAATGAGGAATTCACAACTTAAAACATAGTGCTTTCGTAACTCTGGTCCTCTTGGGGAAAAAATAAAATGAGTCATTAAGTTCTTGAAAAACAATATATGCCTTCAGTTTTAAATGTGTTCACCAAACAGGCTTTTATTTTTCCCTATATGGTATGATGCTTTGCTTTTATCAGAAGAACAGAGTTTGGGATTTCCCTGGTGGTCCAATGATTAAGAATCTGCTTTCCAATGCAGGGGACTCAGGTTTGATTCCTAGTTGGGGAATTAACATCCCATATGCCACAAGGCAAGTAAATGCCCACCTCACCTAGAGTAAGCTCATGCCAGGCTATGAACACGCTGTGCCATCAAAAAAGAAACCAAGAAGAGAGAGAGAAAAAAGTACATAACTAACTATTCTTCTGCACGAGAGATGACTAACTTAAGTAATAAGAGTCACCAGTCTGTACCTGTTTCCATCTATTTCTACACCAAAAATGCTATTCGTCCCATTTCTACGTAGTTTACACGCTTTTATAGTCTGTTCTGTGCGGAAGTGTAGAGTGTAGAGCTGCAAAGATGAAATAGGCTTCTTGAACTTCAGGCTGATCACTGGCTTATCAAATCAAAGACGGGCAAGAGCAGCAACTCCCACCTTCCCTCCACTAGGTTACATTTATGGGGATTAACTACATTATTCAACGTATTTCTTAAGAATTAAATTAATTATAATGCATTTGGATTCCCTGAGCATTCTCACAATTAATTTGTGCTATTGAGTTATCAAATATCCCTTTCTTAAGGGATTAGCTCATTTCTGATGTTTTGCACTGGTGTCCCGGGAAGTAATTTTGGACTAAAAAAATTGGATCATTTTTCCAAGGATTTGTTCTTAATCTCTGAAGGAATTCTTGGAACACTGGAATAAAACAGTACAACAGTGGCTAATCCCTTAAGTAAGGATTTCTGATCGCCCAATAACACAAATTAGCAAAAATAGCAGGCCAAGGAAAGGGTCCTCTTGTCTCATCTGCTCTTTTCAGACTAAGCTCCTAAAACAGTGCCTGTGAAGAATCTGTCATTCCTGGTTCATTATAAAGCTATTGAACCCAATTTTAAAGAATTATATATTTTAATATACCATAGGGCTTTCCTAGTGGCTCAGTGGTAAAGAATTGGCCTACCAATGCAGGAGACACAGGTTCAAACCCTGGGTCAGGAAGATCCCCTGGAGAAGGAAATGGCAACCTGCTCCGGTATTCTTGCCTGGAAAATTCCAGGGACAGAGTAGCCTGGTGGGCTACAGTCCATGGGGTTGCAAAAGAGTTGGACTCGACTTAGTGACTAAATAACAGCACGTATTTTAATAACTTGTTTCAGGTGATCAAATATCCCAGAGAATACCTTGAATTTTCAAAATATCTCGGTTCAAATTTTAAAAATTCTTTCCGTAAGATCCTTCAACTTGCTTTCCAAAGTCGGATCTGATCATTTTGACCCATTTTGCAAGGATGGCATGTGGAAAGAGCTTTTATTTAAGATAAATGGTGAGACTGTTTATTGTTTAAAATGCTGGGTCTGTGTATTTAGCTGTCTGTTGTTTAGTTGCTAAGTCATGTTTGACTCTTTTGAGACCTCATGGACTATAGTCTGCCAGGCTCCTCTGTTTATGGGACTTTCCAGGCAAGGCTATTGGTGTGGGTTGCCATTTCCTTCTCCGGGGATCTTCCCAACACAGGGATTGAACCTGCATATCCACATTGCCCGAGTCTCCAGTCCACCAGGGAAGTCCACTATCAAGGACCAAAATAAAAGTATAGTGCTAAGTACATTTTTTCACTTATTTCTTTACTTAAAGTAATCTAGTCAAGGTCTCATCTGCCTGTTATAGTTAGAAGGTCATGTATTAGAGCTGTGATACCTTTAGCAGGAAAATAGTTCACAACTGGGAAAATATAGTTATGAAATTACTTTCAAGAGCATGAGAAATCTAGAGAGATGCTTATACCATTTTAGCCAGAAGACTCAGGAGATTCAAAGACAACATTCTGGATCAGTTTCAAGAACACTGGATTTATATTTTGAAAATCCACAACATGTACTAATTGCAACTGAGTGTAAATTACTAGAAAATCAAACTAAATTTAAATGTATAAATAAAACAGTGTCCTGCACATGGCAATTCTGCATTTATAAAAGAGATTTTTTAAAAGCAGTGTATATGTTTATGGTAAAAACATACCTGGACTTCTATTTATTTTATTTTTGGCCTTGCCACTTGGCTTGTGGAATCTTAGTTTCCCAACCAGGGATCAAATCCAGCCTCCCTTCTGTGAAAGTGCAGAGTGTTACCCACAGGACCACTACATGCCTGGATTTTTAAAAAGAAGAATCTTTTTTTGATATCTTGAAATTCCATCTAAAAACCAGAATTAGAAAAAGAAATCTTTTTTTTTTCACATATTTTTTCCTAGGTAGTGTTTGAAAAGGAGATCATTTAATATCTAACTCAACATGCATGAATTAATTACCAGTGCCATTTTACAACATGCAGTTCTAAACATAAGATTTTTTTTTTCATGTGGACCCACAAAAAACCTCAATCATCCAGCATTTTTTGCTGTATGTTTTTTTCTCCATTTTTAAAATACTCTCCTTTCTCATTCAGCAGAGCAGGGCAGTAACTTCCTGGGGGAGCAAAACTGTAGCCAAATCGTGACCATGTCTTTCATGAACTGACTTTCCTTTGAAAGATATATTAGAAAAAATTCAAAATCCTCCTCATTTTACCTGATGCACATTTCCTTTCAAGATACTGAAAATGCTCCTCAGTTGCTTTTCTTTGTGGACATCTTGTCTGGGGAGTAGACTGGACCTCATATTGTGGGTCTTTCCTCGCAGTGCCCTTCATAGTTCACTTCCTGCTCCACCTTGCTCTCCCCACTTCAATTTCTTCTGTCTTTCATTAGAGTGAAATAGCCTGGAAAAGCTGCTCACTGGCCTCCACTGAGGGACTTTCAGATAAACCAGTGACTGAAAGAATGCATGCATCAATGTTGCCTCCTCTGAACTACTAAATTATTGAGTTCCAGGCAGCCGGTCATAGTCAAGATACGGGCTCTGGAGTGAGAGCTCTGAGTTTGAATGTGGACCCTTCTGTTTATCGGCTGTGACCGCCGTGAACTGTGAACTGTGTCTCAGTTCATTCATCGGCAAAATGGGCGTAGTAATGGCTCTCACTTGATAAGATTGTGAAGGGCAGTAAATATATTAACATATATAAAGCTCTAAGTGAGGCTCAAATTTCAGCATGCAGTCAGAGCAAGCACTCAATTTATTTATTATTTTTTGGGAACTTTTAATGTTGTATGGGGGTATAGCTGATGAACAATGCTGTAATAATATCAGGCCAATTTATTTAGTCAACACCTACTAAGGGCTAACTAAGTGCTGGGCACCATTGATACGCAATAGAGACAGGTTCCTGCCCTGTGTCACTGACGTTCCTGGGGAGGAAGTAGGCCATGAACTGTGAAGTAAGAAGTATGTTAGCAGGTGATGAGAAAAAAAAAGGAGGGGGTGGGGAGGAGAGAGCCAGAGGGTGTGGGTGCGGGCCAGTTTTTAGCTGGATAACGGGGGGAGGGCTTACAGAGGCGCGAGGCGGGGGCCTACCTGACAGATGAGGGATTTAACCACGCGCATATCTGGGACGGTGGTTCTAGGCAGGGGTCTCAGCCAATGCAAGGGCCCTAACATTGGATGTTTGGGGAACAGCATGCCACTTAGTCACCTTTCGTGTCGACTCACATCCTGAGCCCACATCCCATAACGAGAGCTGAACGAGCAGGGAGGCGAGTTGAAGGCAATGAAGTCACAGGGGCAATGAAGCCAGATTTTATAGGGCCTTGTGAACCATTGTAAGAGCTTTGATTCTCCCTCTGTAAGGTCTGCATGGAAGAATTTCAGGGTCTTAGATTTATAAGATTCCTCTCCCTTGTGGCTGAGACGGTAAAGAATCTGCCTGCAATGCGGGAGACCCGGGTTCAATCAGTGGGTTAGGAATATCTCCTGGAGAAAGGAATGGCAATCCACTCCAGTATTCTTGCCTAGAGAATTCCAAGGACAGCAGAGCCTGGCGGGCTATATCCATGGGGTCACAAAGAGTCAGACATGACAGCGACTGCACTTTCATTCTGCCTCTGATGTTGAGATTAGACTAAGGGTTAGCATAGCTCGTCATCACAGCCTTGTTAAATCGCTCTGCAGGAACGGGGTATGTGTGATACTCAATGAATTGGGTGGTTCATTTAGTGTAGGGGCTTCCCAGGTGGTGCCAGTGGTGAAGAACTTGCCTGCCAATGCAGGAAACTCAAGGGACACAGGTTTGATCCCTGGGTCAGGAAGATGCCCTGGAGAAGGAAATGGCAACCCATTCCAGTATTCTTGCCTGGAGAATCCCAGGGGCAGAGGAGGCTGGTGGATGCTTCTCCAGTCCACATATTGCTATTCATTTGCCTTTTCACATCTAAGTTTTCTCCCCTTATTCACATTTTCTCCCTTGTGATTTCTGGGATCTGCTAGGCCAAAAGAAAGAGCTACACTCTGTCACTTGGAGTCGGAGAATGAAAATTTGACTGCCTTTAGTCAAAGCAGCTGACATAAACATGCAAATCACTTGACTGTGATGATGGAGACATCATAATGGAGGATGCATGCCCTGCTTCAAAGCATGCACGTTTCTCCCCTGCTGCCTATATGCATTAGTATATGTTTATCTTTCTCCTTCCGACTTACTTCACTCTGATAATAGGCTCTTGGTTCATCCACCTCATTAGAACTGGCTCAAATGTGTTCCTTTTAGTGGCTGAGTAATATTCCATTGTGTTTATGTGCCACAAACAGACACAGAGAACAGACTTACAGACATGGGGAGAGGGGAGGAGAGGGTGAGGTGTATGCAGAGAGTAACATGGGAACTTCCATCAACATATGGAAAATAGCCAACAGGAACTTGCTGCATGTCTCAGGAAACCCAAACAGGGGCTCTATAACCTAGAGAGGTGGGGTGGGGAGGGAGAGGGGAGGGAGTTTCAAAATCGAGGGGATATGTGTATAACTGTGGCTGATTCACGTTGAGGTTTGACAGAAGACAACAAAATTCTGTAAAGCAATTATCCTTCAATTAAAAAATAAATAAATTCAAAAAAGGAGATTGAAGCAGAGGAAGGCTTCCTAACTCATTTTGCAAGACCAGCATTTTCCTCAAACTTAAAACCAGAAAACGACATCACAAGAAAATAAAACTATACATCAATCTCTCATAAACAGAGATGTAAAATTCTCAACAAGATACTAGCAAATCAAATTCAACTATGAATAAAAGTATTATACGCCACACAGACACACACACACACACACACCATGCACAGATGTTGAAATCTTTAAAAATGTCATGTAGGGTAACCAAAACACATACGTGGCTGGGCAGGGTTAAAGTACATACTCCTGACGGCCGTTTGATGCTGGTTCACCTTCAAGATGCCTGGGAGTGGGGGTGGGGAGAAGCAGGACATGGCTCGCTCTCCACTCTGCAGACCGCGCGGCGCAGAAGGCCAGGCTGTTCTCTGCTGGGTCTTGGTGCGGTTTAGGAAAGGTGCTTGGTTTGGTGTGCAGAGGATAAGCTGTGTTTCTGCTCCTGCTTGTCCCCTCAGCCGGAGGCTTTTGTGCAGTGCCCAACCTTCACATCGCATCCTCTGGGACACAATAAAGTGCAAACGAAACCATGAAGTCCATTTCCCTCTTGCCAGCAGGCATGCATTCCTTCTGGCTTGCGTGATCTTCCACGTTGATGACCTAGCTGCTTTTTCTCTCTTTTATCATCTTAGACTTAGTAATTCTACCTGTCTGCCTTGAATTCAAACTCTCTGGATGGGAATTTGGTGGGCTTGGCCAGTTGCCTGTCAGTAAAGAGTGGGTCCAGGGTAGCCTGCTAGCTCTTAGGAGCGCTCAAGAACCCATTCCTACACCAATCATCCTTGTCTAGGGCATAAACGTCCCAAACCTGGTAGAGAATATGCCCAGTGAATACCTCCATATGCAATGTAATCTTCAAGAGCAACTTTTTGCTTTCCATGACATACTGGGCAAAGTAGCTTAATTTATAGGAAGTTGCCTAATAATGTTATATTAGAATTTTCTCTTTGGATACCCTGAGAAAGTAACTGAGATGCGTAATAATCTAATATAGACAGGGCTTGTTTTTACCTGAGAGAGGTCATCTACACGTACAGTTTAATAGTCAATAAATGCAACCAAAGGATGAATTCCTCATATCATGCCTTGGGTGGATTTACTTGGTCACCTTATGCTGTGTCAATATTCTGGTCAATCGTCTTATCATCTTGCTTTCTAAATACAGTAAGTTCCTTAGGTATGTACCTTCAAGTTGAGAAGTTTCAAAGATGCAAACGTGTGTTTGCGTGATCAATCATGTAAGTTAGTTCACATTGCTGGTGTGTATTGTCACATGTGTGCATCTCTACAAGCGGTTGTGCTTTTGGTACCTTACAGTTCAGTGCTGTATAGAGCGCAGGAGTGCCGTGTCCTTATTTCAAGCCCAGGATGTCCAGCAGCAAGTGTAAAAGCAGTGGTGATGGATCTGTTGCTACGGTACTTTTCAAGGTACTGTACTGTAAGATTAAAAATGTCCTCTCTATTTTCTGTTTATTTCTCTTTCCATATCGTGTGTGTGAAAAGTATTATCAACACATTACTGTACAGTATTATGTAGCTGATTTTGTTAGTTGGGTGTCTAGGCTGACTTTGTTGGACTTGAACAAGTTGGACTTATGCACGTGCTCTCGGAATGGAGCTTGTTCATAGGTAGGGGACTTACTGTATGTTTCTGCCTTTCTATTCTTGCTCTCCTTCACATGCTTCTGTCATCCGTTATAATCACCATTGCAACTTTCCCAAGGATCTCTCAGTCTGTACTGCTCTCCCCTTTCTTTAAACCGTCTCCGCATCACCAAACCAGAACAATCTTTCCAGATTACAAATCTATTACTGGTCACGTGGCTCTGACTGAGGGTCTGTAGTGACGTCGTTGCCTTCTAGAGGGCATTTTAGCCCTATTCCATGAGAAGCTCTTCGTGATTTAATCCCTTCTTGACATCCAAGAGCTATTCCCACTACACTCCTGGATCTTGGTTAAGATTCTTAAATCCCTAAGCCTTTTGATATGATGGCCAGCCCTTTCTCCTCTTCTTCACTTGGCCGACTCCCCCTTGACACAGAGGCTGCAATATTTGAGAAGCCTCCTTATTCCAACTATAGAATTAGGGTCTCTCTTTTTGGGGCTTTCAAGTTCCTGAGCTTCTCTACATTAAAACATAATGTGACTGTGTAGTAATTCTTGGTTTCCATGCTCGTCTCCTTTGCTTTACTGTGGGATTCTCAAAGACAGCCACTCAGAGCACCTATCTCTATAAACCCAGGACTGTTCACCATCTCTGACTCATAATGGCTGACCAAAAATAATTTAAAATGGAATCGAACAGAGTAGTCCTTGTCCCTAATGGGTCTCCTTCAAAGGATGCTGAGATTTCTTGAGTGAAAGTTTACTCCTCACTGCACTCCTCCCTCAAACCTCTATTTTAGAAAAAGACTGTAATATTACTTTTTCTCTCCTTCCTGTATTTTGCTGTACCAGTTCTATTCCCCCAAAACTTTCCTTAATGTTGATTCCAATGTATGATCTAATGATCAAATACTGCTGAGATCTAAGGATGTCTAAACACAGGGCTGCCTTTTTCTTTTGAGTGTTGCAGTCTCTTGAGTGTGATTGATCTCACATCTGACTCATTGAACTTACTTTAGCCTTTCAGAGAGTCTGGCTCAAGACGGAGCTCGTGTTTGTCAAGGGCAGGCTAGTTTGTCTGAGAAGCCACGGTGACTTTCAGACGAGTGAGGAGAGGCCCAGTTGTGACCTGGAAGCGTGAGTCTCACCCAGACGATTGTTAGGCTTTGATCATGCTCCCAGGTACAGCTGATCACCAGGCTGGAAGAGAATGCTTTCTCCTTTCAATTGTGTTTTATCGTTATATCTCACAGGCCAACAAAAACCCAATTCTTCACATGGCTGATTATCCAAACCTTCCCTGAGGTCCTATTTCCTTTTTCTCCCACCAACAGGCAAATCCTTTTTTATAGTCACACTTTCCATTGTCTACAAAGTGTCCCCTGTAATTCAGTTCAGTGGGCACCTCCTATAAGGAACTGATGAGCCTTTGGGGTGATTAGGAGTGTTTCTTTTCCACACCTCCTAACAAAGTATTCTATCAATGAATCACCAATTTGAGATGCTCATTTGTTATTTTACTTTAAGCAGGCTCTACGTTATAATTTAACGGCATAATGGAATCCCTATTCTACTTGACAAACACTGTGGTGCAAATGATTTAATTTACCAGCTCGAGCATCAGTCTACATATTATTGTACTGATCAGTCATTGCGTACTAAAATCACTCATCCTTAATGTAATGATTTGGTATCCCTACAGAGAATTCCAGTCATCAGAATGTCATTAGATACAGTAAAAAATGAAAATTACTATTACACAGCAGTAAACACTATTAACTGTTAGTTAAAATAGCATTTAATTTAGCCGTACAAGAGTTTACAAATTTTCACAGTTTACTTGGTCCTCGAATAATTGTTACTGTGAAGTTAATGGCACTTCTGCCAATGAAATGACAGAATGAGGAGGGAGCGATGATGAACTGGTGTTTTTGTATGGCAGATGTCATCTCATGACAGTGCAGGGCTTGGCTATCTGGGACATTTCATTGAGAAGGAAAAGAAGCAGGCTGGCGTTCTCAAACTCTGATTCAGGGCAGTAGAGTTTGTGTGCCTTCGGAGGGCAGAGGCCTGCTCAAAGCTCAGTCATGTCTGTTTGTGACCCTATGAACTGTAGCCCGCCAGGCTCCTCTTTCCATGGGATTTTCCAGGCAAGAATACTGGAGTGGGTTGTCATTTCCTACTCCAGGGGATCTTCCCGACCCAGGGATCAAACCCATGTCTCCTGTGTCTTCTGCATCAGCAGGTGGATTCTTTACTACTTGAGCCACCTGGGAAGGCCTCAGAATGCAGAGGAACGTTAAGCCTAGTTGGGTGGAGGGGGAAATGATGCCTCCCAGGTGCCTTTTTCTTTCTCCATCAGCTCAGGTTCACACTCTGGCATTCCAGATGTCTACTGCAGCGCTGATGGACCGGGGCGGCCATAAAATTCTCGCCAGTGGCCCTGGCTGGTGGATCTGATCTTGTTGGGAATTATGGGCCTGGTTGGAAAGTATTTTGCACAAGGCTCTCCAACCCCAGGCTTAACAAACAGCACCAGCTTAAGTTACAAAAGATGCATTTACCTTGAAATGGCATCTCTCTGCCGCAGCCTGAGTCCAGCATTCCGCAGCTTTAAATAAAATCAGTAGCACCATCGACCGTGCCTGTAAATGTGGGTGCTCTGTGGGTGCCTTGGCTCCAGAGCTCTGACTTCATCCAAGCTGTTGTGATTCATTTCCTTGTTTATTCCATAACTGCGTGTTACTGAATTTGGGTTCTGTGCCCAAAATGTTGAACTTAGATATGAAAAGGGACTCCAGGGACCTCTCTGTATATGCAGAAGGTAATAAAACCCAAATAACAGGCAGGACCACTTCCTGCCTTGCTCATGCCTCTCATGCCAACTCAATGGGGAAAATGAGAGCGGGAAATGACCAGCCCTGGAAAGACAACGGTCGGGCGAAATGGTGCCCGGTTTGCAGAATCTTCAAGGAGCGCTCTAGTGAATGCCAATCCTAAATCAATGAAGTCTCAGTAATGTGGCAGGATGTGTATCCGTGGAAAGTGTTTCCAGTCTGCAGTAGGGCACCGCCAGCCATATTTCATCGAGAATATGCAACAGAGAATTGCCTGGAAATGGATTCTTTATCACTCATGGCACGATGGGGGAGAAACACTTGGCAGCAGACGGCATCGGGTGAATAAGGAGATGTGCATGCTCCCGCTGAGGTGCCATCCCAGGGGTCTGGGTGGTACAGGCTTGGTCCTGCTACACCGACCGTCCCGATTGCACACGGGTACCAACATGGCGGCCTCTGAGACATCATCGTTCAGAGTAGTTGCAATTTTCACCTTGGAAAGAAACTTGGGAGGAAGCGTAGGGCCAGGTGGCGGTGGCGGTTAGGCGCTCTCATCCCGGGGCCTCGCTCTGGCCCCACGTCTTGTAAATAATGATTATGCAACAGCTGAGGTCTCTGCGGCGGTGTTCCTGTGCGTCAGGAGGGTCTCGCTTGGCCGCTGGGCTCCTTTCGTTCTGTAAGCGCATGTGGACTCCACCTGAAGAAGCCCCCGGTGTTGGGCTGGGGTGTGTTGTGCGATGTTGAGTCTGCTGCAACATGGCTGTGTTACGGCTGTGACGACCGCTCGGTCAACCAGGAGCGCGGAGAATAGGGCATGTCGGCCGCTGCGACGGCTGCGGCATCAGCCGGGAGACAGTAAGCATGTCGGCAGTTCCTACAGCTCCTTGCTGCTTCTTCCAGCCTCTTAGCTCGTGCCTTGCCCACCCTGGTTCAGCAAACGTGAACAGTGAGACAACGAGATACAAGAAAGGCACTGCTACTGTGTGAGAATAAAGTACCCCGTGTCTGCTGCCTCGGACTCAGGGTTTACCTGGGTTATTTTTTCAAGAAGCAGGTGACTAGGCCCTGTGGGAAGGGCTTCCCTGGTAGCTCAGTCGGTAAGGAATCCACCTGCAATGCAGGAGGCCCCACTTTGATTCCTGGGTCGGGAAGATCCACCGGAGAAGGTTTAGGCTACCCGTTCCAGTATTCTTGGGCTTCCCCTGTGGCTCAGCTGGGAAAGAATCTGCCCACAAGGCGGGAGACCCGGGTTTGATCCCTGGGTTGGGAAGATCCCCTGGAGAAGGGAAAGGCTACCCACTCCAGTATTCCAGCCTGGAGAATTTCATGAACTGTACCCACGGGTTTGCAAAGAGTCGGTCACGACTGAGCGACTTTCAGTTTCACTTCAGGCCCTGTGGTACAGGATTCTTTTCCACCACTAAAGTGAGATGCCAAGTGCAGATTATTCCTCTGTGAAATGGCCACAGATTTATTTCAGAGTGATCTTCAGGGCCAAAGTCTCTAAAACCGTTATTCTAAGAGTGCCACAGTATGAAGGGCTCCTGAATTCTTTCCGTTTGCTGCTGTCTTCATCCTACCTGCTGAGAAAGTCAGTGAACTAGGAATGTGTGGAAATCATGCTGATGGGAACATTTCACCTGCTCACACAGCTGATGGGTCCCGGCAAGACCCAGCATTCGTCCCGTGCATTTCTACTTCCCTGCAGAAGGACTCAGCTCTGTGTTTGGGTCAGAACGAATTCCATTGCACTTTCAGGAACCAGCCAGCCGGTCTGGCCGATGCCTTCCAAGTGTGTGTTTGTGTGCGCGTGTCTGTGTGATCTACAGCATCACGATACTGAACATTCCATTTGTGTTCTCAAATAGAATCTTTGGTTAGCTTTTCACCCAAAACACTGAAGTCCCTTTGCTAACTGAAATTTTCTGTCATGCGTCAAATGCTCATCAGAAATAACCAGACGCAGTGATTCAGTCCAGGACCAATTCCTCAGCAGCTGAGCGGGCTACAGTCTATGGGGTCACAAAGCGTCTGACCCGACTGAGCACGCAAGCATAAATGTTAGGGAATGGATTGACGATGGCGAGGACCTGCGTGCGTATTAGCCAAGGTTCTCCAGAGAACAGAACCATTTGGAGACAGATAGGCATACATTTATTATAGGAATTGGCTCATGTGATTTTCACGGAGTCCTACTGTCTGCTGCCAGCAAGATGGAGAACCAGGAAAGCTGGCAGTGGAGGCAACGGTGTAAGTCCTGTTTCAAGTCCCAGGACCCGAGAATCAGGAGTGTTATTATCTGAGGGCGGAGAAGATGAATGTCCCTGCTCAACCAGAGATCAAATTCGCCCTCATCCTCAGCCTTTTTCTTCCATTCAGGCCCTCAGTGGAGTGGAGGATGCCCACTGCATTGGTGAGGGTGAGCTCCTTACTCAGGATACTGATTCAAATGCTGACTTCTTGCAGAAACAACTTTATAGACACATCCAGAAACAAACAACTTCACAGACACATGCCAGCTATCTGGGCGTACTTCATGTAAGTCCTTAAACATAAGATTAACCATCACAACCTGTAAATAAACCATCCAGTTAATCCTCACTAATTGGTTTTCTTCACTGTCAAGTATAAGCTTGACTTATGAGGAACTTTCTTAGCCTTCAGTGTTGATCTAAGTTGGGCAGAATAATCAGAAAATAATTAATTTATATGCACCAATAAGATGAATATTCATTGGAAGGACTGATGCTGAAGCTGAAGCTCCAATACTTTGGCCACCTGATGCAAAGAACTGACTCGGAAAAGACCCTGATGCTGGGAAAGATTGAAGGCGGGAGGAGAAGAGGATGACAGAGGGTGAGATGGTTGGGTGGCACCATGTCCTCAATGGACATGAGTTTGAGCAAACTCCAGAGATAATGAAGGACAGGAAAGCCGTGGAGTGGTAAAGCATCAGACACGACGGAGTGACTGAGTAGCCATGATAATTACTATGACTCTGGTATACTTTCCTTTTCTGGTAGGCAGTCTTCTTTGTGAATTAGCCTGTCTTACTTATTTGTGGAACATATTTGGATGCTTACTTTATTACTTCAAAAATATACTGTACTCCTGATTCATCGTTGTGTTTTTATTTAAACCAATCTACAGTGTAGCTCATAAACATTACTGGAAATGAATTTACATTCTACAATCTATTAATCTAACCCTACTCATTATATAAGTGAACCGATAAATAGCCAATAAATCAAGCTATGTGAAACAATAAAACAAATTAACCAGTATCATTTAAATAATTGCCATCCCAAGCAGGCAGAACAAAGTCTCACAAATTAACACTTTAAGGGTGTTCTCATGTGAATCTCGTCCTTACACAAATAGCGCTAGACTTCAAATGGATTTTGGAAACCACGTGAGGAAAACAGCGGAAATCAAGGTTGTCGGAATTGGCCCTGAGTTTCTCCTGCTCCTGTGAATGTTTAAATTTGAACCGTCTCCAAAGGAAGGCCTTTGCTCCTTAGCTCCAGCCCCAGCGTCCCTGGGTTACTTTCCCTTTCCCAGGTTTTGAGGGACAGGGCACCGAAGGCCCATGCCACGAGTCATCTTGTAAGGTCATTTTCTGGAGCAGGTGCACCTCCAGAGGAGGACCACCGGATCTCCAATCAGGATTTTTAGCCTCACTGGTTATTTCCCAGCTGGGTGAATTAAACTTCTTTAGGCCTCGATTTCTTCGTCTGTAAAACTGAGATGCTGATGGGATTTACCTGAAGAAGACCAAACGTGGTACTGGATGGAAAGCACTTGGCAGTGGCTATTGTAAGTGTTCAGTGAACGGCAGATGCTACTGTTGTCACAGCTCCTTCGGCCACTTGGCGTTTGTGCTCCGTGGCTAAGTTGTCTGGCTCTGTGACCCTATGGACTGCAGCCCGCCAGGCTCCTCTGTCCATGGAATTTCCCAGGCACGAATACTGGAGGGGGTTGCCGTTTCCTTTTCCAAGGGATCTTCCCGACCCAGGGATCGAACCTCTGTCTCCTGCATTGGAAAGCAGATTCCCGACCACTGAGCCACTTCGAAGCCTTCACTCAAGTGTGTGTTCCCTTCCTTCCCCTATTGCATTTTTTTTTTTTTAACATTCTGCTTCATTCTTGGAACTTAGGAGTAATTGTGGAGGGTGTGTGTGTCTGCTTTTTAATATTGTGATGTATGTCTATATTGATACCTAGAAATAGAAAGAAAATCAATTCTAATTAATCTCTAATTCCCCATCAAAAATAACCAGCTTCGCACCTCTGGAATAAACCCAACTTGGTCATGATATATAATTCTTTTAAATACATTGCTGAATTTTATTTGCCAATATTTTGTTAATTTTTGTGTCCATGTTTATGAGAGTTATTGTTCTGTAGTTTTTTTTTTTAAATAATCTTTGTCTGTTCTTGGTATCAGGGTAACATTTGCTTCACAAAATGAATTGAAAAGGGTTTCCTCATTTTCTCTTTTCTGGAAGTGATTTGTAGAATTGGTATTAATTCCTCTTTAAACATCTAGAATCCACCAGTAAAATCATCTGGGCCTGGAGGTTTCCTTTTGGGGAACTTCTGAATTACCATGTCAATTTCCTCAATAGTTACAAGGCTATTCAAATGCTCTGTTTCGTATTAGGTGAATTGTAGTAGTTTGCATTTTAAAAGAATTGCTTCCATTTCAAAGTTGTCACATTAATGTCTGTAAAGTTATTGGTTGGGCTTCTCAGGTGGCTCAGTGGTAAAGAATCTGCCTGCCTACGCAGGAGACCCATGAGATGGTTTGGATCCTTGGGTCAGGGAGATCTCCTGGAGAAGGAAATGGCAACCCACTCCAGTATTCTTTTTCTTTAAAAAAATTATTTATTTATTTTCATTGCAGGATAATTACTTTGCAATATTTTCATGGCCTATGACATATATCAACATGAATCAGCCATAGGAATACATGTGCCCCCTCCCCGCTGAACAACCCCCTTCCTCACCTCCCTCTCCACCCCATCCTTCGAGGTTGTCACAGAGCACCAGCTTTGGGGTCCCTATATCATACATCAAGCTCCCACCACTCCAGTGTTCTTGCCTGGAGAATCCCATGGACGGAGGAGCCCGTGGGCTGCAGTCCACGGGGCCGCCAAGAGTCGGACAGGACTGAGCATGCATGCACACACTGTTCTATCTGATATCAAGATAGTCACCTCTACTTTCTTTTCATTAGTGTTTGCATGATAAATAATTATTCCTTGATTAATGCTTGCATGATATATCTATCCCTTACTTTCAACTTGCCTGTACTGCTATATTTGAAGTGAGTTTCTCGTAGACTACATATAGCTGGGTCACATTTTTAATCTATTCTGTCAATCTTTGTCTTTTAATTGGAAAAATTCAATGTAATTATTGTAATAATTAAGTTCAACATAAATTCAATGTAATTACTGATATGTTAGGGCTTAAGTCTGTAATTTTATTTTTTCTGTTTTTGGTTTGTTCTATCTTTCATTTTTCTGTTTTCTTTTTCCTAACTTTCTCAGGGTTACTTGAATGTTTTTTGGAATTTTATTTTGATTTATCTTTTGTGTTTTTGGATGTGTCTGTGTTTTTCAATGTTGTTATAGGTATTATATTATATATATGTAAGTTACTGCAGTATGTTTATGTTGCCACTTTACTGATTTCAGTTGAGTAGAAGACTTTTCTTCCCTTTCTCTTTCTCTTTTATATACCCATACAGTTAGCACCACATTAGACAGACTTTGCTTCAACCCTCAGACATGACTTAAGACTCAAGCAGAGAAGTACAGCCTACTGTATCTACCCATCTTATTGCTTACTGTGTACTTCCTTTTTATTTTTTATTTGTGGCTGCACTGGGCCTCTGTTGCTGTGTGTAGGCTTTTTCTAGCTGTGGTGAGCAGGGCTTTTCCCTAGTTGTGGACCATGGGCTATAGGGCTTGCAGGCTTCTGTAGTCGTGGCTCCTGGGCTCCAGAGCACAAGCTCAATAGTTGTGGGGCACTGACTTAGTTGCTCCCGGGTGTGTGGAATCTTCCCAGACCAGGGATGGAACCGGCGCTCCCTGCATTGCAAGGCAGATTCTTAACCACTGGGCCACCAGGGAAGCCCCACACTTACTTTCTTTGTTTTCTTCTTAGACAATCCCCTTTAGACATTTTTTTTAAAGAGCAGATTTGCTGGTTGCTAATTCTCTTGTTTTTACTTGAAGAATTCTTCTATTTCCTCTTCATTTGTGAAGAATGTTTTTGCTTGATACAGGATTCTGATGGACAGTTCTTTTCTTTCAGCGCTTGTAAAATGTGCTACTTCCTTCTGGCCTCCATGATTACTGATAAGACATCTGCTTTAATTCAAATTGTTCCCCTACAGGTAAGATGTCATGCTTCTCTTGTTGCTTTTGACATTTTTTTTTCAGTTGGCCTCTGTTTTCTGAAGTTTGACTTTGATGTGTCTTGGTGTGAATTTCTTTGGGTTTATCCTAACTGAGATCTGCTGCACTTCTTGTGTGTCTTTTGACAGAGTTGGGAAAATTTCAGGCATTATTTCTTTTTTAGCTCTGTCTTCTTTCTCCTCTTTCTGAGATGCTGATGACACAAATGTTAAGATCTCTGGTTACAGTTCTGCAGGACTCTGAGGCTCTGTTCTTTTTCTTTTATAGTTTATTTTTTCTTTGTTGTTCAGGTTTGGTTAACTTCCATTGTTTTGTTTCAGTTCACTGATTTTTTTTTTCCTTTGTCCCTTTCATTCTATTATTGAACACATGGCAAAGTTTTCTATTTTGGTTATGGCATTTTTCAGTTCTAAAATTGCCACTTGGAATTTCTTTACATCTTCTATTTGTTTGCTGAGAACTTTTATTTCTTACCTGAGATTTTCTGTTTTTTATTTCTTTCAAGTGTATTTGTAAATAACTCATTCTGGCATTTTTATAATTATTGCTTTAAAGTCTTGGCAGGTAATTCTGGCATCTGTATCACCTTCATGGCAGTATCTATTGATTGTCTTTTTTTCATTCAGTTTGAGATCCTTCTGGTTCTTGGAATGATGAGTGATTTTCAGTTGAAACCTGGACATTTGTCGTATTATGTTTTGAGATTCTGGATCCTCTTTAGACCTTCTGTTTTAGTTGGCTTCTTTTGATGCTCCCTGGCAGTAAATAAGAAAGGTACACGCTTATTACCGCCCTGTTACTTCAGTCGTGTCCGACTCTTTTCTTTTTTTTTTTTGGTGCATATTAATTTAATAAATCAGTAGATTTCAGGAACATGAGACTGGATTATAAACTGGACATTAATTGAGTAAGAAGCTGGAGATCTTAAGGATATACTGTGGAAGGCATATAGTTTTTTATCCCACAAGCGAAAACAATGATAATCAGAAACTTCCACTGAAAAAATAACAAGGAAACCAAAAATAAAACAACAACTGTGCAGGAACTCATCCTTCAAATACCAAACAATGTAAAATGCTGCAAAATTTTGAACAGAGGGTTGGAATGTATGAAAGTAGACTCTATTTCAGGGTCCCAACTAATAACATGCAGTTCTTTTTTTTTTTCCATTTATTTTTATTAGTTGGAGGCTAATTACTTTACAATATTGTAGTGGTCTTTGTCATACATTGACATGAATCAGCCATGGATCTACATGTATTCCCCATCCCGATCCCCCCCTCCCACCTCCCTCTCCACCCGATTCCTCTGGGTCTTCCCAGTGCACCAGGCCCGAGCACTTGTCTCATGCATCCAGCCTGGGCTGGTGATCTGTGTCTGACTCTTTTCGACCCCATGGACTGTAGCCCGCCAGGCTCCTGTGTCCATGGGATTCTCCAGGCAAGAATACTGCAGTGGGTTGCCATGCTCTCCTCCAGAGGAATCATCTAGATTCAGGGATCGAACCCGAGTTTTTTATATTTCCTGCATTGGCAAGCGGGTTCTTTGCTGCTATTACCCCCTGGGAAGCCCTCATTACCGCCAGGTAGGGGTAAAAATCAGGGAGCCCCTCATAAGTGTGAGAGGAGCTGGGAGTTCCCTTTCTCGCCAAGCGCCCACTGACTGCCCTGTGGCCGGGCACAGAGGAGCTTTATGATTGCTCCCCTCGTGGCCTCCACGGACACCATCCTCTGGTGAGGATGAAAGTCCCAGCTCCCCATTTGGCCTTCTCTGGGGTCTACCAGCCCTGCAAGCGTGTTTGAGCACCTTGTTACAGCCTTGCAAGGAAATCTGGACTCTCCATTTGGCCTTTGCTGGTGTGGATGTGGATGGGACTCACGGTTTTTTAAATAGTGTTTGCCTAGAAAAGAATAGTTAACATCTGAACATTTTTCTGGCTTGCTAGCATGCCCCTTTCCCAGCGCTTAGGCCTTTTGTTGTTGTTTTAAATATTTATTTGTTTGTTTTTGACTGTGTTGGCTCTTAGGTGCAGCATATGTGGGTTCCTCCAGGTGAGGTGTGTGGGCTTAGTTGCCCTGAGGCATGTGGGATCTTGGTGCCCTGACCAGGGATCTAACCTGCGTCCCCTGCATTGGAAGGCAGATTCTTAACCCCTAGACCACCAGAGAAGTCCCAGGTTTTTGGTTTTGTTTTCCTCTGTGCTTGTTGGAATTTCCAAGTTGGATTCTCAGCTACAAGTCTGGGATATATGAACCGAAAAGAAAACTTACAGACTCAACCCTGTATCATTCTTTGGGTCCTGAGATGGTTCTTCTCCTTTTCAGAGTTTTCTTATGTTTGTTTTACATAAAATGCCCAATATCTTTAGTTGTATTTAGCAGAAGGAATAGGGGAAAATTCACCTACTTCTTCATCTTCCCAGAATTAGAAATCCCAATTGACTCCTGTTTTGAGGGGAATGTTGAATTCGTCAATTTCTCCTTTTTTCTTCCTTCAGTATTTTATTGTTTTCCATCATTTCCTACTGTCTCAGAAGAAGGAATTCTACTTCTCTGGGGTTGTAGTATCTTCTTATGACTCCCAGACCTATCCCAGTTTCTCTTGTCTGCTCTAATAATTTATTCCACCAACAATCTCATCCTACTTGTATCTTCCTTGGCATTGCCTTTCTTTGGGATTGGAAAGAAAACTGACCTTTTCCAGTCCTGTGGCCACTGCTGAGTCCTCCAAATTTGCTGGCATATTGAGCATAGCACTTTAACAGCATCTTCTTTGAGGATTTTAAATAGCTCAGCTAGAAAGACTAAGTGCTGAAGAATTGATGCTTTCTAACTGTGGTGCTGGAGAAGACTCTTGAGACTCCCTTGGACAGCAAGGAGATCAAACCAGTCAATCCTAAAGGAAATCAACCCTGAATATTCATTGGAAGGACTGATGCTGAAGCTCCAATATGTTGGCCACCTGATGCTTGAAGGAGACATTGCCCTTCAAACACTGCTTGAAGAGAAGATTGAAGGAGAAGGGAATGACAGAGGATGAGATGGTTGGATGGCATCACCGACTCAATGGACATGAGTTTGAGCAAACTCTGAAGATAGTGAAGGACAGGGAAGCCTGGCGTGCGGCAGTCCATGGGGTCACAAAGAGTTGGACACAGTTTAGCGACTGAACAACAACAAAACCCTTCCCAGTGTTATTCCAACATTATCCCCACGGAGGGACACCAGGCTCCTACAAAACTAAAATATCTAATTATTCTTTCATCCTAACTGCTTCTTCTTCCTCCAGCACTTAAGATCGAAGCATCCTCTCCTTTCTTCCCTAGCACTTTCACTCTTTATTCCTCATCAATTTAGAAGTTGTGTTAGAAGTATTTATATGCTGATAGTACTTCTACTATACTATTAGCTTTGGATGAGGTTGGTTGATCATTCATTAACTCATTCAACAGATTTAAGAAAATTTCTTATTGAAGTATAGTTGGTTTACAATGTTGTATTAATTTCTTCTTTATAGCAAAGTGACTCATTTAAACATATTATATATATATATATATAAACGTATATATATATTTCATATTCTTTTCCATTATGGTTTCACAAGATATTGAACTTGGTTCCCTGTGCTATACGTTAGGACCTTGTTGTTTATCCATCGTAAGTAAAGTCAGAAAGAGAAAGACAAATAATACATATCGCATATATTAATACATGGAATCTAAAATAAGATACAAATCAACTCATCTATGATATAGAAACAGACTCACAGATACAGAGAACAGACTTGTGGTTGCTAGGATAGGGGAGTAGGGGAGGGAAGGAATGGGAATTTGGGATTAACAGAGGCAAACAATCATTCACCAGATTTCTAGGCACTGGGGATATGGCAGTGAAAAAAGCTCCTGGTGTTACTTACAGCCCCCGGGTCCTTGTTATTTGTTGCTGTTAGTTGGCTTTCATATAATAAAGAGTGCCTAGTCTGAGATCAATGTCTAGCATATCCAGTAAGTATATTCCTTATTAAATGAATGAATGAACGAACAAGCATGTAAAATGAGATTGCTAAAGCTGCACAATGACTGTTTTAAAACTTCCTGGCATTTAAGACTTTTCTGATGAAAGAGAAAAATAAAAACTGATCAGGAGAGGCAAAATATTTATTAGAAATAAATACAAATGCAGGAATCTATCATCAGCTTCTTTGGATTATGGCTATGATACAGCAGACGTTTTCAACCCATTTTATAAATGATAGCAATATTTAAAGAACATCAGTCTCAAAAGATGTATTTTTGTAAGAATGAATAAAAATGATGACTATGGGAACTGTCTATTTCAACTAGCTCTCCATACTTAATTTGAGGCTTTTCAGCATAATAAGACATTTGTCCTCTTTGTGTTTGAGACAGGGGTTTCATTTTACTTCCTACGGAGCTTTCCAGGGTGAACGTTCTGTGGCAGCTTGATGCTCTTATAAACTGTGTCTTCTGTCTCATGGAAGTTTCTTTTCTCACCTCTCCAAGGTCAGCTTCTGAGCTTAAACAAAAGAGTTGTTGGGGGAAGAGGAAACAGCTAACTAGTAAAGTGAATAGTCTCTATGAACGCCTTACTTTCTAGAGTCGGCAGAGCATCAGAATGTTAGCTGGTTCTCGCTGACTCCTGCTTTTCACTCCTTGTATCTCACTAATGTTGGTACAAAGTCAGCTGTAAAGATGTGGGGCCTAGGCAACTGCCTTTCTGTTCCTCAAACATCATACTCCATATATTTCCTCTGCTCCTTGAAACACATTCCCTCCATTAGCAATGGCCAAAAAGAGTAAAATGCATTCCTTCTACTAATTTAATTTGCTTTTCTCTCATCCTGTTTGTTGCATTGTTAAATCCCTAGATGTTTCATCAGTTTTTTTTTTTTTTTTTGGTTTTCTTATAAACTCCTTTCAAACACATTTAAAGTTTTAGAGACTTTAGCTAGGTTCCCTTCTTATAGTAGTTTCTTTTCTTTTTTTTTTTTTAAAGCTTCTGTAGTTGTGGTTCCTTGGCTCTAGGGCACAGATTCAATAATGGAGACACACAGGCTGAGTTACTCCATGGTGTGTGGAATCTTCCTGGATTAAGCATTGAACTGAGGGAAGAGAGGAACAGACCGAGCCAACTCCATCTTGAAAAAGAAGGAAACTCCATCTTGCACTTTCGGTGAGCTTTGGACCATGTGCCTGGTAGCCATGGGGATAACATACCTATGACCGATGTGGCCTCCCGGACTGATATACACCAGATTCCCCTATGTAGTCAATCACCTTTGCAATCTTGATAGCACCTGTTGGTGTAGGGGACAGTGTATAACCAGCTGACCCTTCTGATTATGAATCATGGCTGTAACCTGATTGTATCTCCCTTTAACACTTGCCAGGCTAGGTTTAAGGAATTTGGGGATGTGGGCTTGAGCAGTACACTTAAGGTATATAAGTCTTTCTCATAGTAATTTCTAAATAATGCCAAGGATTGAAGGGGCCCTGGATGAATTTCCAATAAGGGGCATTTCGGGCTACACAGGCTGTCACACTTCCATCTGTTTGGGGTGCCAACGTGAAGGTTGCATAGTGGTAAAGAATCTGCCTGCCAATGCAGGAGATGCAAGAGACTTGGGTTTGATCACTGGGTTGGGAAGATCTCCTGGAGGAGAAAATGACAACCCACTCCAGTATTTTTGCTGGGAAAATCCCATGGACAGAGGAGCCTGGTGGGCTACAGTCCATGGGGTCGCAAAGACTCAGACACGACTGAGCATGCATGCACGTGAAGGTTGAAAAATTAAAGATTTTTCAACTCTCTTTGTCCAGGGGGGAACTGAAGACTGTTTCTCCCACAAATCTCTCTGTATTGAAATGAATGCTGGGGAAGCTGTAATTCAAGTCAGTGCGCAGTGTCTTACCTTGCACTTCACAGGCGATACTGGTGACCAGACTGGGCTGGATACCGTTGATGTGTAAGGAGAGAATGTCCACCTTCCTTCCCCATCTTACTTCCTTGAAGAATTGGCTATTAGTCTCTAAGAAGAGTTTTGCATCTGTGACTGGGCTTGGCAGTATAGAAGAGACTTAAGTTTTCTGAAGTGATAATACCTCTTAGCGCAATTTTTCCAACAATCATTTACCTTGCCAGTGGGTATTTGATTTCTGATTAACACACAGAGACAGTCATTATTATTTTTTTTTGGGAGGGGGCAGGAAGCTGTATTCAGCATGCAAATGTGCTCCTTATGCTGATTTATTCATGTTTTAGTGGTAGCGAAGAGGAAGGAAAGTCGCTCAGTGGTGTCTGACTCTTTGTGACCCCTATGGACTATACAGTTCAAGGAATTCTCCAGGCCAGAATACTGAAGTGGGTAGCCTTTCCCTTCTCCAGGGGATCTTCCCAACCCAGGGATTGAACCTAGGTCTCCCACATTGCAGGCAGATTCTTTACCAGCTGAGCCACAAGAGGAAAGGGAAGCTAAAAAGATACTTCCGAGAACAGGCAAAGTGGGGAAGTTGGTGAGTTGCCCCAACAGCAGAACAACTTTCGCACAAAACCCAAAATGGCAGCTGGTTCTGAGATTTCATGAACACATAACCGCCCGAATGCCAAAAAACCCCAAAAATTCTATTTAAGCAATTTCCCCCCTCTCTATAGGAACCGAGCCTGTCAGCGGCATAAACACTTGCAATGCTGCACTTCCTTGGATGCATGTGCGATCGAAAAGGGAGGTGTTAATTGCTGTGCTAATTACAACATGATTGCTTTGCACTTGTTTTGCACTTGTAGGTGATTAAATTTTTAACGAAGCATATTACTTGGCACTGTTAGCACAGTTAACACATTTCTCTCTCTCTCTCTTTTATGCCTTGGGAGAAGTCCCGCACCACAGACCCTTCCCTGGCTGTGATGTGCTGTTGTGTTTGGAACCAGCTTCTGTGGAAGGCTGTCGGTAACAGGACTCCAGCTTCCTGCTTGGGAAAGAGCAGCGGCCGATTATAATCCTACCCAGCGTGATGGCACTAGCCAGATGCGAACGCGGAACCCACAAAGGTATTAGCTAAAAATTAGGCAGCGCTGCCAACGCCAGTCTCCAGCCTTGGTTTAAAAACCGCAGCGACTCCAGCCAGTCGAGCGGCAGCGTCGTCGGAGGCTTTAGCAGGAAGGTAGAGAGATGACAGGAAGTTCCACGTGATTTATTTCTGCACCGCAGCCTCGTTCCCAGCTGAACGGGAGCGCGGGAAACCTGCAGCTGTTGTCTCGCGTCCCCCGGTCCCCACTGTGCGGCAGGCTGCAGTCCTCGCCGAAAGCGGACTTTGTGTTTGTGCGCCTGTGCATGCAAGCGCTCTGTCTCTCTCGTCTTCTGCAGGCCTCCTTATTCAGAAGTGCCTGGGAACACAGTCTGGTTCTAAGCGAAGAGCTAAGCGAGGCTGGGGTTCGCAACCAACTGCTGGGGGTCAGAAACTGAATGTCATGTAGCTAAATTGCCTTTCATGCTGCCTGTCAAAAAGCAAAGACACAGAGACTCCGATCCAACCAGAAAACTCAAGCATCCAACTTTTTATGATTCAACTCTTGTGACTTGGCAGGTTGTTTTTTTTTTTTTTTTTCTTTGCAGCAAGGATCCCTGGGATGATGGTCTTATGAGAGCTGAGTGAACAAAGGAAATAGATGAATTGGATTGTCTGAGAAGTGCCTGTTCATCAAAGGCACTTTTCTGCTGGCAACTCTGCTTGTAAGCCCACCCATGGGCCGGGTAGTGTAAAGTGACAAAACTCACTCTCAAAGGCACATAAATTCCCTAAGCCTGAGTTAAGGTTTAATTTCTAAGCCTGAATAAATGAGTCTCTAAAACCTTTTATAAATGTTAGCCTTCCAGAGGAAAAAAGTTGTCTCTATACCACATAGCTTAGAGAACCCCATGAAGGGTTCAGCCTGGTGAAGAAATGCACAAACCAGATATGAACAGGTGTTGTTTTTCAGTCGCTCAGTTGTGTCCAACTCTTTGTGACCCCCTAGACTGCATCATGCCAGGTTCTCCTGTCCTTCACCATCTCCCGGAGCTTGCTCAAACTCATGTCCCTTGAGTCGGTGATATCATCCAACCATCTCATCCTCTGTCTTCCCCTTCTCCTGCTGCCTTTGAAATCTTTCCCAGCATCCCAGCATTCAGGGTCTTTCCCAATGAGTCAGTTCTTTCCATCAGGTGGCCGAAGTATTGGAGCTTCAGCTTCAGCATCAGTCCTTCCAGTGAATATTCAGGGTTGATTTCCTTTAGAATTGACTGGTTTGATCTTGCTGTCCAAGGGAGTCTCAAGAGTCCTCCCCAGCACCACAATTTGAAAGCATCAGCTCTTTGGCGCTCAGCCTTCTTTATGGTCCAACTCTCACATCTGTACATGACTACTGGAAAAACCGTAGCTTTGATTATATGGAACTAGTGAAAGGAATTGCTAAAAAATATTTGGGCTGCTATATATTGTGACATGACTGAGGGTTTGAAAGTAGCTTCTGTATTGGTGTTCCCTTGGCAAGAATATTATCTCTTATTATATAAAAATTAATTCCATTTTTAACTGTCACTTCCATGGTATTCTTCCATTAAGAAAATCTTTTTCTATTCTAATAATTTATTGGCTGCATTTTCTTTTTCTCTGTTTTGACTAAGGAGTTTAATTACTTTCATTTGCAAACTCTGCCTTTCTCATCAACTTTGTAGTTTATTATTTTTAATTTTTGGCCACACTGCTCAGTTTGTGGGATCTTAGTTCCCTAATCAAAGATTAAACCTAGGCCCTCTGCAGTGAAACTGTGGAATCCTAGTCACTGGACCACCAGGGAATTCCCTCAATTTTGTATTTTAGGTGTATCTATTGACTGCTTGACTTCACCTGGCTATTCCATATCAAAAATGGATAAGTAGGTGGTGTTTTTTCTCAAGGTATCTAGTTCATACTCCAAAGGGAAAGAGAAGCCTGTAACTTGCATACCTTACTGAGATGTATATTTCTTACATGGGTAAAAAGGTGATTTAGGGAGACAGGAGTATTACGGACATGTGGGAGATAGAGCCAGATGTCCTGAAAATAATGCTATTAATTCAGCAGTATTGCAACTTAATGTTTGAAAATGTTTTGAGGGAGATTAGAGTGTTTAGGCTGCTAAGGTCTGAGCATCCATTTTGAGAGTTTATCATCAATCTTTCAGTAAGTTTGTTCTGTAAAGCATGAGACATCATTAGTGATAGCCGATCTGCCAGCTTTTCAGAGGCTATTTCTCTTTGCTGAGTCCACTTTTGCTGGACTCATTCTTGGTTCTTTTTTCCTCCTCCCCACCCACCTCCTCTCTCCTGCCGTCTGCTCAGCTGTCCCTCCCAACGCCATTCATAGGTCGGCAACCTGAGAGATTCCCACAGACCCGAGACTCCAGGTTGAATGGGGGCTCAGCTACACTGGCCCCTTTGCCATAAAATGGGTATTTCAAGAATCCTCTGCTCAGAGGCTCTTTTCTTTTCCTTTTTTTGTTTCATACATTTTCTTTTTTATTAAAAAAAAAAAATATATATATATATATATATATATACTTGTATATATTCTTTTTCAAATTCTTTTCCCATTGGCATTGTTACATAATATTGAGCAGATGTGCTCTCCAGGAGGTCCTTGTTGGTTACCCATTTTAAATATAGCAGTGTGCACATGTCCATCCCAAACTCCCTAACTATTCCTGCCCCCCCACCCTTCCCCCTGCAACCATAAGTTTGCAAAGTCTTTGAGTCTGTGAGTTTTTTTTTTTTTTTTTGATGGGCACACTGAACCCCACTTTCTCCCTGACTGTTGAGAAGAAGAGGAAATGTGTGAGGCCAGATTCATTTGTTTTCTGAGCTGATGTGCGGAGACACACATGCACACGTGATTTCCCAGAAAACCACTCCCAGTGTAGGCAGGATCAGCACACGTTCCCTGGGTGAATTCCACTGAGTCAGTTTTACTTTGTTTCAAGAGAGCCGCTTGAAGATGCCGGACAGGCACAGTGAGTTCATGGATGCTGCTGCTGCTACTGCTAAGTCGCTTCAGCCGTGTCCGACTCTGTGCGACCCCATAGATGGCAGCCCATCAGGCTCCCCCGTCCCTGGGATTCTCCAGGCAAGAACACCTTAGTGGGTTGCCATTTCCTTCTCCAATGCATGAAAGTGAAAAGGGAAAGTGAAGTCGTTCAGTCGTGTCCGACTCTTAGTGACCCCATGGACTGCAGCCCAACAGGCTCCTCCGTCCATGGGATTTTCCAGGCAAGAGTACTGGAGCGGGCTGCCGTTGCTTTCTCCGGAGTTCATGGATGAGGAAGGTGGAATTCTCAGTGAAACTGGGGCCCTTTGTCACAAGTGAGCTCGAGGTGGAGTATTGCTGAGGGGTTGTCACCTGCAGTTTCCGACAGTCGTTTCCTTAAAGCGTTCTCCTCCTTTCTGTCCTGGCATCTGTTAATCTCCTCTTCTGACCCTCACACTGAACACGAGTTTCCCTGCAGGGCTTTGATCAAACATTTTCTTCTCTGAAGCCTGAGGAAGAGTAAATAACCCTCTCCAATGTATGTGACAATGTCCTGTGGCTCGCTCTGCTATTTATTCGATATATGGTCTTAAGATTAGTGCTGTGGTAAATAGAGAAGTTTTGATGCATGCTGATTCTTGTCATTATAATACTGTATTCTGACTTTTTTAAAAACAAGTTTCAAATTAGAAGCATTTTTAAATGGATGTGTAGTTTATTTATGGGTTTCCTGGTGACTCAGTGGTAAGGAATCTGCCTGCAATGCAGGAGACATGGGTTTGACCGCTGGGTCAGGAAGATCCCCTGGAGGAGGGCATGGCAACCCACTGCAGTTTCCTTGCCTGGAGAATCCCGTGGACAGAGGAGCCTGGCGGGCTACAGTCCATAGTGTTGCAAAGAGATATGACTAAAGCGATAGCATGCATGTGTAGTTGATTTGCAGAGTTGTGTTAGTTCCTGGTATACAGCAACATGATTCAGTTTTATATATATAAGCCCTCATGGAGCTTATGTGAAAGAGTCTGAAAAACATATAAGCAAGTGACATATGTGAATCTCAGATATTGGAAGTGCCATGAGAAGAAATAAAGCGAGGAAGGACGTTATTTCACTGCAGAGGTGTCAGCTGGTTGGGGAGATGCTTTATTGAATCAGTGGACCAGGGTGATCTTACTGCTAAATTGCAGGATGCCAAGAGCCTGGAAGGAGCTCAACAGAAAGAGCCGTAGGAATATCATGGGGAAAGGCCTTTGAGCCAAAGGGAACAGAAAGTGCAAAGGCCCTGAGGCAGAAAGGCTTTTTAGTGTGTTTGAAGAACAGGAGGCTAGTATGGCTGGAGGGGAATGAGTGAAGGGAATAAAGGAAAAAGACGGGTCAAGAGAGGCAGAGGTGTTCCAGATATTTTTCAATCACCAGCTATTCAAAGGTAACTTAGGGAGCCTCTAGGACCTCAAATTCACTGTGGACAGTGACTGCAGCCAGGAAATTAAAAGATGCTTGCTCCCTGAGAGGAAAGCTATGACAAACCTAGACAGCATATGAAAAGCAGAGATATCACTTTGCCGACAAAGGTCCATCTAGTCAAAGCTATGGTTTTTCCAGTAGTCATGTATGGATGTGAGAGTTGGACCATAAAGAAGGCTGAGCATTGAAGAATTGATGCTTTTGAATTGTAGTGCTGGGGAAGACTTTTGAGAGTTCCCTTGCACTGCAAGGAAGTCAAACCAGTCATCCTAAAGGAAATCAACCCTGAATATCCACTGGAAGGACTGATGCTGAAGCTCCAATACTTTGGCCACCTGATGCGAAGAGCCGACCCATGAGAAAACACCCTGATTCTGGGAAAGATTGAAGGCAAAAGGAGAAGGAGAAAGCAGAGGATGAGATGGTTAGATAGCACCACCAACTCAATGGGCATGAGTTTGAGTAAACTTGGGGAGTTGGTGATGGTCAGAGGAGATTGTCGTGCTGCAGTCCATGGGGTCTCAAAGAGTTGGACATGACTTAGCGACTGAGCGAAAACAAAAAAGCAACTTCAAGGCCCCTTGTGCTAGCAGATTTGTGCTTGTTTATTTGTTTGATTGAACGGAGTGATTAAAAGTGTGAACTAATTAAGGGAGGAGGGCAGTGTAAGAAAAAATGCCATTTGTCCTGTCAAAAATGAAGGAAAATTCTGGTGGTTTGAAGTTATTCATACTGGTAGGAGAGAATCATGCGAAAAATACTTTGAACAGCACAATTTCGATTTGGCTTTAGAACAGCGGGTGCCAACCTTTTTTGCACCAGGGACAGGTTTCATGGAAGACAAATTTTCCGCAGATGGGATGGGGATGGTTTCGGGTTGTTTCAAGGGCATTACATTTATTGTGCACCTTATTTCTACTGTTATAACATCAGCTCTGCCTCAGATCATCTGGCATTTAGAACCCAGGAGTTGAGGACCCCTGGACTAGAAGATAGCACCTAACTGTTAATAAAAACTTCTTAATTAGGCTTTTTCTATCTATTAAAATATGCTAGTATTTTTCAATGATACATAAACAGAGTGGCAGGAGATAACCCAGAAGCTTGGGACAAGAGGGGGACATCTTGCAGTAGATAATCCCTAAGTATATAAATGAGAGGTGTCAGTAATAGCAGTGGAAATTTTCTTAGGCTCCTTTCCTGTGTTTTCATGAGATCAATAGGAGACATGCTCATAAAGTCTCCTTTCTTGGGTCAAAAAGGGTCTCATAGCACATTGGTAGTTGAACAATTACTTAAACTTAAGGCAAACACCATTTTCATTATCAGGAATAAAGTTGTTTTCTAAACAAAGGATCCTGGTTATACGTGTGCTGTGCTAAGTTGCTTCAGTCGTGTCCGACTCTGTGCGACCCTTTGGACTAGAGCACCCCGGACTCCTCTGTCCATGGGATTCTCCAGGCAGGAATACCGGAGTGGGTTGCCATGCCCTCCTCCAGGGGGTCAAACCTAAGTCTCTTATGTCTCTTGCATTGGCAGGTGGGTTCTTTACCACTAATGACACCTGGGAAGTCAGTTATATTTAAACTCAGCTAAAAACTAGATATTTCCATGTGTCACCCTTATTTGATTTTCAGTATTTTCTGCCAGGAAAAGCAAATAATACCCATCCAAAACTTTAGACTGTCAGATTTTTTCTGAAGCACTTTCAGTGTTCTTCACTTTTCTTTGTAGAGCCTCCCTCCATGCTTTTTTGTAGGTCACTCTTATCAAATGCCAGGCCTGTGACTTGGCTTGGACCAGGAAGACTCAACACATCTGTGCTTCCCCGACGTCTAGGACTCCAGGTACCTGGTTGGATGGTATTTCCTCACTTGTCTGGGGTTTTGGGTCCAGTAGCTTGGCCTCAGCACTGCCCAGAATTCCTGTCAAAGTGCAGACAAGGGGCCAGTTAGCACCACAACTAGATTGGCTCTCTGTTTTTTCTTTGTAAGTTATTTCATTATTCTTATTGTCATTTTATTTATTTTTAGCTTTTGGCCATGTTGCACAGCATGTGGGATCTTAGTTCCCTAACTGGAGATCGAACGTACCCTGCCCTGTATTGAAAGCTTGAAGTGTTAACCAGTGGAGCACCAGGAAAGTCCCTAGACTGGCTCTTCTATCAGCAAGAGCTCACAGGCTAATGATACTCATGCTGGTTCATCTCAGGCTCTGTGAAAAAGAACTGAAGAATTTGCCCAGAAAACACAGGTATTGTCATCAGATTGTGGAAAGCAATACAAATACGAGAAGGTGTGAAACAGACAAAAAATAGACAGAAAGCAGGGTCGCGTGTGATGCTGACGTTTTGTGTGGGTGGCAAGTGTCGGCTGCTACGGGGGAGGGAAAGAGCACCCTAGACAAGCACTGGCAGGAAGATGATCAGAGTCCAGGATGAATTGCACTGGGAAGACAGATAAATGTTGTAGAAACAGAAAATCTCCAAATGCACTGCAATAGCATGGAGCGGAATGCCAGAATCTGAGGTGGTCTAGTTTGTGTGGTAAAGATCAGTTGCATCCAAATTCAGTGGAACTGGGTTTCTGGTAAGAATCATCACTTTGGGGCTTCCCTGGTGGCTCAGTAGTGAAGAATCTGCCTGCCAGTGCAGGAGACCTGGGTTCGATCCCTGGTCTGGGAAGATCCCACATGCCACGGAGCAATTAAGCCGGAGCCCCACAGCTATTGAGCCTGTGCTCTAGAGCCTGCAAGCCACAACTGCTGAAGCCCACGAAGCTGTGCTCACAAAGAGAGAAGCCACTGCAATGAGAAGCCCGTGCACACAACTACAGAATAGCCCCTGGCTGCCACAATTAGAGAAAAACATGCCCAGCAACGAAGACCCAGCACAGCTAAAAATAAACTAAGTAAACAAAATTGCATTAAAAAAAAAAATCACTATCTGAATTCTTTACGTTGCTTTAGTTGCTTTCATCAACACTAGACGGTCCCTTCATTTTGGGGGCCATTTTTCACAAAGAAGCACAGCTCGCTGCAGAGAGTCAGAACTTGAGTTCTGAATTAGACCTGGGTTAACCTTCTGGCCCCTCCACTGACTAGCAGGGTGACCTTGAGCAGATTACTTGATTGATCCATGTCTCATTGTCTTTCTCCACAAGATTAAATACTTCCTGTAAAACTCTTAGCACAAACTGCTTGGTACCCAGTAAACATTCAAAGGTGGATATTGCGATTGCTATTTCTGTGCATTGCTATGTGTGATAATTAGCAGAGAACACGTTGAGATTTCTAGGGTGGGTGGGTGGATAGACTCAGTCCCTGCTGAGCTAATTGGTTTTAGCCAGACACCTTTGGTTGGAACGTTTGGCTTAGAAAAATGGCAAATTATCCTGTACGATGAAACACTAGACTGGTGCACAATGACTTGAAACCTCCCTTGTCAATATCTGCCAGTGGCGAGGAACTATGAGACTTTCTTCTCCTCTGTCCCTTGGAAAGAACAGCTGGACACCAGGCTGCGTGTGCTTGTAAACAATGATTAAATTACCCTGTAAACTTGTCTTCTCCAGGCAGAGTGAACTTGGTTCTTTTAACCTTTCCTGAGCATGGTTTTGATTTTCTGTCTCTTTAATCATCTCTGTGGCTCTTTTGTGAACCTTCTCCAAGTTCTCTGTGTCCTTCAGTTTGCTCTGGAGCACCTAACTGCTCAAAGTTCTTTGCTAAAAGTTTTCACAGCACAGGGTTTATCATCTCTAGTTGCCCTACTGTATCTGTACACACAGGCCAGTCTTCTTTCCAAACATGCTGCTCTGCCATGGAATTATATTAATGACACCCTGCTTTTGAACAGCCAATCCCTTCCAAAGGACTTTCCTCCACGCAATTTCCTTTGATCTACATGACAATCGAGTGAGCTAGTTGTAATCATCTCCCCTTTGCAGACGAGGAGACCGAGATTCAGAAGGATTTGGAGGCTTGCCTGAGGTCACAGAGGCAGTAACGTTATGGTTGGGACTGGGTCTTAGGACTCTGGTCACTCACTGTAAAGTTCTTTCCACTGCATCCAGCTCATGCCTATAAACAGTCCGTAAAGTACACGGTCATCTAAATAATTTTCTGCTCTACTTCCCGAGAGCTCTTTTTTCCACTGTAGTTGGATTGGTTTCATTAATTTCTGCACCAAACCTTTCCATAGTCCTTCCATCTGAGTCAGGGATCCTTCAGGCCTGTGACCGCTGTGTGGTGGGGCTGAGTGATCAGTTGGCAAGAGCAGACTCCTGCTGATGTGTCCGGAGAAAGGCCCTTGGCGAGGGGCTTTTGGAAACATTGAATTTCTCTTTAGTGTTATTCCAAAATGACCCATTTAGAGTTTTCCTCCTAACGATCCGTGTGGCAGTGAGAAGCGCTGACCTGTAGGGTTCTTTGCTTACTGTTTCCATTAAAAAGGATTCTTTATGTTTTATTTTTGAAGTGGCCAGGGCTGGGGAGAAGGGGATTCTAAACCCACCCCTATGCACTGTCCTCTTGTAAGTCCCGGGTGCTGGAGCACTGGGCAAACACGGCTTCTCACGTACGTGACCGAGCTTCTTCAGAGGATGAATCTGTCAGGCTCAAGGTCAAGACCATCTCTTGATGTTGATATAGATTTGTTTTCCCACTCTCAAGGAGTGATAGACACTGAATGCTAAATACTCCCTAACTACTAAAAAGGTAAGCACAGTTCGTAATTCTGGATCTAGAAATCCTTATGACTTACATTCCATCATTGAGGAAGGATTTAAAAAGAAGCTTACTCACCTACATGTTGGATATTTAAAAAATAAACTCACTGACTGTTTGAATTAAGGAGTCAATTAAACTGTTTTAAATGTATTCCCACACCCATTTGCAGCAATAGTTAAAGAGGATCTTTTTCAATAAAAATGCTGAGGCAGGGTGGCTGACAATAAAGATTAGAGAGAGAGTGGTAACAGCTCAGTGTTTTGCAGCCATGGCTGCATTTGAGTCAGCGAGGTGGAGGATGGAGGGGTAATAAATAATCCCATTTCCCCAGTCCGTGTCAGTCTGATTTTTTTTTTTTTTTTTTTTTTGCTGCACTGGGTCTTCGCTGTTGTACAGACTTCTCTAGGTGTAATGAGTAGGCTTAGTTGCCTCGAAGCACATGGGATCCTCGACCAGGGATCAAACCTGCGTCCTTTGCATTGGAAAACAGATTCTTAACCACTGGACCCTTAGGGAAGTCCCTGCCATTTTGATTTAATTGGTTGTGATGGAGCCTTGCATCAATTTTATTTAAAGATGATGACTTAAAGTAGCCATGGTTAAGATGCAATAATAAGGGAAAGAGAGGAGGCTGGGGGGTGAGGATCACTGCAGGAAAATGCTTCCTATTACCTGGCTTGAGTTTGCTCAGCTCTGGGTAGCTGGCCTTGATGCTTGTAACCATGAGAAGGCCTGAGATGGTACCCAGCGGGCCTGGAGAGTGTAGGGATGCTCACCATCTTGAGGGACCTTGGCTCTGATGTCATAGGCACATCCTCTGAGCCACGTGATCCAGCAGACCTGAGGTGTGAGAGCCTCTGGACTCTAGTGTCAATGGATTTCTCTGGGAAGGTTTTCCTAGATGAACTTCATCATAAGAATCTCCTGGGGGTGCTTTTTAAATATAAATATGCCTAAACTCTTACCCTGGAGATTCTGATTCATGAGTTCTGGGATGGGGCCCTAGTGGGTCTAGCCACTAGAAGGGCTCTGGGTCACTCTCATGGGCAGGCAAGTTTAGGAAATTTGGAATGCAGTAGATTCAGTTGAGGAACTCATTGGAGGCATGGATTTCCCAAAATCAGATTTCCTCAAAATCAAATTTAGTTGGCCTAGACTGAGGCCCAGGAATCTTCATTCTTAGCAACACTCCCTTACTGCTCAGCTGTGTCTGACATAGGTGACTCTTTGCTCATTGTTAGAAATGCTGCCCCAGGAGAGAACTGCTATTTTTCCCAAGGTCCCCTCTGTGCCCGAGCCTGTCCCAGCTGTTGGACGCCTTCGTGCACATTTAACTCCCCTCTGTCCTGCAGTGGTGCTCCTTGATGACCAGTTGGTCTTGGAGTCCCCACTCACCCCCTTCTCAGCCTCCTTCATGGTCTCACGGTCACCCGTTGCCAAAGTACCCAAACCTGACATTACGTACTTCTACACAGCTAAGGCAAAAAGGAAATTATGTTGATATATAGACCTTACAGTTTGAAAAATTCACACTAAAGCCATAACGGTTAAGATAGGCTTGAAAGTCGCACAGTCTTGTCTGACTCTTTGCGACCCCGTGGACTGTAGTCCATGGGATTCTCCGAGCTAGAATACCAGAGTGGGTATTTCCTTCTCCAGGGGATCTTCCCTATCCAGGGATCAAACCCAGATCTTCTGCATTGCAGGCAGATTCTTTAACAGCTGAGTCACCAGGGAACCCTAAGATAGGTTAGGCCACATACACCATGAAATCCAGTGCTAAATGGCTGTAAAGGCATTTACTGACTCACGGAGTTGAAAAGTCCAGCATTCTAGTAAGTTTCAGGAGCACATTGATCAGCTCCCAGGCTCCGTGTTTTCAAAATCTGTTTGGCTTTGCCCTAGCCCTTCTGCAGTGATTTCATTCTCAGTTTGGACTTTCCCGGCAGGAATTGTTGCAGCAGCTCCTGACTTTCCATGCCTGAGGCACATCTTCTCAGAGGAAGAGAGAATTTCTCTTCCTTGAAACTTTAAACAAAATCCTGGACATGACTCTGATTAACCTAGCTTCAGGATCATCCCTGAATCAAGAATTAAACTGACTGGCACAGGGTAACCAGGGTCCACCCTGGATATGGAGTGGAGGGACACTCAGTCTTTATGTCTGAAATTGGGATTCAGTGGAATGGATGCTTCGAAAGAAACCAACAGTGTCCATTACAAAAGCACTGTATCTTATTCTGCTATGACTGAGTATAAACAAGACATTTTTTTGTGGGTGTGTTGTTTTCTATTTTTCTATTTTAATAGAGGATGATGAGGCGTGCCTTTGAGTGGGGTCAAAAGTATCTCCCTAAATGCTAGAAATAAAAGTATTTGGTTGAGGGACTTCCCTGGTGATCCAGTGGTTAAGACTTCAACTTCCAATGCAGGAGGGTGGGCAGGTTCAATCCCTGGTCAGGGAACTAAGATCCCTTATGCCTTGTGGCCCAAAAACAATAATGTAAAACAGAAAAAATATTGTAATAAATTCAATAAAGACTTTAAATAATGGTCCACATAAGAACAATCTAAAAAATAAAAATAAATAAAATAATTGGTTGAGACCCTAGCTTTTCATACCACACAGCATGGAAGATGGGTCAGTTCCAACAGAGTGGCTAAACCAGATGTTTATAGACATTCTGGCCTCATCATTCTTATGGGCCTAATCATAGTAATTGCTACCATGTATTAGTATTGTGTTAATTATTTCCCACAATTTATCCAACTGACTTTCCACAAGGTAGATAAGTAATGGAGGCTCAGAGGAATTAAGTAACTTCCTCAAGATCACACAACTAGTGAAAGCCTGGGTAAGACTGGTCTGGGACCCATGTGTATCTCCTTCTGAGAAAGAGAGGCCCATGATCTTCCCTTTCTGTGCTCCTCTTAAGAAGTATTTGTGTCCTTTTCTTTATAGGGGACTGGAATGCAAAAGTAGGAAGTCAAGAGATACCTGGAGTAACAGGCAAATTTGGCCTTGGAGTACAAAATGAATCAGGGCAAAGGCTAGTAGAGTTTTGCCAAGAGAATGCACTGGTCAGAGCAAACACCCTCTTCCAACAACACAAGAGAAAACTCTACACATGGACATCACCAGATGGTCAATACCGAAATCAGATTGATTATATTCTTTGCAGCCAAAGATGGAGAAGCTCTATAAAAACATGACTGGGAGCTGACTGTGGTTCAGATCATGAACTCCTTATTGCCAAATTCAGACTTAAATTGAAGAAAAGTAGGGAAAACCACTAGACCATTCTTGTAGGACCTAAATCAAATCTCTTATGATTATACAGTGGAAGTGAGAAATAGATTCATGGGAATAGATCTGATAGAGTACCTGAAGAACTATGGACAGAGGTTCATGACACTGTACAGGAGGCAGGGATCAAGACCAACCACAAGAAAAAGAAATGCAAAAAGGCAAAATGGTTGTCTGAGGGGGCCTTACAATTATCTGAGAGAAGAAAAGATGTGAAAGGCAAAGGAGAAAAGGAAAGATAAACCCATTTGAATGCAGAGTTCCAAAGAATAGCAAGGAGAGATAAGAAAGCCTTCCTCAGTGATCAGTGCAAAGAAATAGAGGGAAAAAACAGAATGGGAAAGACTAGCGATCTCATCAAGAAAATTAGAGACACCAAGGGAACATTTCACGCAAAGATGGGCTCAATAAAGGACAGAAATGGTATGGACCTAACAGAAGCAGAAGATATTTAGAAGAGGTGGCAAGAATACACAGAACTGTACAAAATAGATCTTCATGACCCAGATACCCATGATGGTGTGATCATTCACCTAGAGCCAGATATCCTGGAATGCGAAGTCAAGTGGGCCTTAGGAAGCATCACTATGAACAAAACTAATGGAGGTGATGGAATTCCAGTTGAGCTATTTCAAATCATAAAAGATGATGCGGCTAAAGTGCTGCACCCAATATACCAGCAAATTTGGGAAAACTCAACAGTGGCCACGGGACTGGAAAAGTCAGTTTTCATTCCGATCCCGAAGAAAGGCAATGCCGAAGAATGTTCAAACTAGCACACAATTGTACTCATCTCACACACTAGCAAAGTAATGGTCAAAATTCTCCAAGCCAGGCTTCAACAGTATGTGAAGTGTGGACCTCCAGATGTTCAGGCTGGATTTAGAAAAGGCAGAGGAACCAGAGATTAAGTTGCCAACATCCGTTGGATCATGAAAAAAGCAAGAGAGTTCCAGAAAAACATCCACTTCTATTTTATTGACTACACCAAAGCCTTTGACAGTGGATCACAACAAACTGCAGAAAATTCTTAAAGAGATGGGAATACCGGACCACTTGACCTGCCTCCTGAGACATCTGTATGCAGGTCAAAAAGCAACAGTTAGAACCAGACATGGAACAACAGAGTGGTTCCAAATAGGAAAAGGAGTACGTCAAGGCTGTATATTGTCACCCTGCTTATTTAACTTATATGTAGAGTACATCATGAGAAATGCTTGAGGAAAGTTATGCATTTTGAGCCGGGGGCTTCCCTGGTGGCTCAGCAGTAAAGAATCTACCTGGAATGCAGGAGATGAGGGTTCCATCCCTGGGTCAGGAAGATCGCCTGGAGGAGGGCATGGCAACCCACTCCAGTGTTCTTGCCTGGAGGATCCCATTGGACAGAGGAGCCTGGCGGGCTATGTTCCATGGGATTGCAGAGTCAGACTGAAGCAACTGTGCACAAACATGCATAATTTGTGTGCGCTTTTCCCAGCAACAGTAGAATTCACCAAACAAAGAAATTAATATATTGTTACCAGGCTGAGACATGAGACGGCAGGACGGAGCCTGGAGGTTGGGGCAGAGAGCAGACAGGATGTGCTTCAATGAGCCAGGAAACAGAACTCTCATTTCAGAACCCTGAGTCCTAGAAACCCTACTGGCCACTGATGAAGGAGCCATGTCTGGGGGTCTGGTAGCTGTGTGAAGACACTGTATCAACACTGGCTATTGTCTAATAAAATGGAGTATTTATTAGACTATTATCTAATAAAATAAAGCAAAAGTTTAGTTCTTAAGTATAGAAACAGTATGGGCAAAATTACCTGCAACATGTAGCATTTAGAATATGCTCTTAGGAACTTATCTTTATTTGAAAACGCTTGCAAAGGTCCTAGGGTTTCCTTAGGACATTAAAAAGCAAAATAAAAAACTAGCTTCATCATATGTAGCATAGTTTTATAAATTTGGCTAAAATGAAGATTTCACAAAGCTTGGAAACAACAGCCAAGTCCCAAGAGAAATCCTTTGGGTTGTTCACTTTCCCTAGAAAAAAAGTGAGGCTAAATCTCGAGCTTAAGGCAGGGAGTCTTCACCGCGCCCTTCAGATTAAGCCGGAGTCAGCTAGACAGGAAAGGTGTGACTCGGTGAGTCAGCGACTCGAAGAGAAAAGGCGGTGCTTGACTGTCTGGCCTCCGAGCCAAGGCCTCTGCCCACCGCCTTCTGGCCACTGGCCACGCCTGTGCCAAAGCCTCAGGTCCACTCCGAGAAGCTCTGACACTCCGCACCCGCTGTCTGTGCGGAAACGAGGCTGATCGAGTTTTTTCTTCTGACATAGCTTTGTCCATGGCGGAAGGGATATACACAACCATTGCCGGGAGGTTGGTTCCCCTCTAGCTCTAAAGATCCTGATCCCAAACCAACAGGAGATACGTTTTAGCTTGACCCAGGTCTGCCCCTTCCTGCTTCAATGAAACACCTCGTTTTGCATCCATAGGTGTGATAAATGTGGTCTGCTCAGGAGGGAGCAATGTGGGGAGGGAGAGCGTCCAGTCTTCAGGATCGGAGGACCCGAGGGGCTTGATAGGAAAAAAAATGAGTTTCCTACATTTTAATGTTTCTGAATTCCTACGAATACTAATACGAAGTTCTGAAAGCAGGTGCTATTATAAAAATGCAGTGTAGAGCTCCATTTACTTATCAAGGCTTTCATGCAAAACAAATATTCCGTTAAAGGCAGCATGCTTTGGGCTTCTGATTAGATCACAGAAGTATAAATATCATGGGCTTTTATGTGTCTGTATGATGTGAACCAGCAAAGTCCCCTCCTCTGACCCTTACTTTTTAATCCCACCCTGTGTAGAGAAGCTTGCTGTTTCTCTCCACTCTTCTTACTCAGCGTGTTCCTCTCAGGCTTGCCTTCTTGGAATAAGCTGTCAGCTTACAGAGCAGGCATTTTAGAACCAAAAACTAACCCAGCAACCTTTCAAGGGGCTTCCCAGGTGGCCCAGGGGTAAAGAATCTGCCCGCCAAGCTGGAGATTCCCAGGAGATGTGGGCTTGACCCCTGGGTCGGGAAGATCCCCTGGAGAAGGAAATGGGAACCCGCTCCACTATTCCTGCCTGGAAAATCCCACGGACAGAGGAGCCTGGTGGATTACAGTCCACGGGGCCACAAAACAGTCGGACACAACCTAGAGACTAAACGATGATGGTCTTTCAAGATCCTGCTCTCCACCACGGATGGGGAGGAATGCTCATTCCCAGTTCTGCTGTCGGAATGAGGGAGGACAGGAAAGACTGATGGTGTAAACTTCAGCCCAGTGGCTTTCCTATCTAAGATGCATTCCACTTTACAGTCCAGAAAGCTCTTTAAAAAAAAAAAATAATGGAAGCATTTGACTCCTAGGCTGGAATTTTCAGCATTTAAAAAATAAAATGGTTTACATACTGTGCAGTGATTTGTAAAATGTGAGTGCCGGCAAAAGCAGTGGTTACGCAGCATAACATTATCTTATTTTTAGTTACACAACCAGTAAAACAGCTGGAGGTCTAAAATCATGGCCTAGCACTAAATGCATTTCTACATTATATCCCATGCAGTAAGGGCCTGTCCTTTCAGTGAGAAGTTAGGAGAAAGTGGAGTGATTACTGCTAAATTAACACTTTCAATTTTAATAGAGAAGCCGAGCCTACATAAAAACATCGGAATTAGAATCTGTGCCAGTTAGACATTGTACGGCATACGATGTGCATCTAAGCCACACTGATACACGACCGCAGTGTCTAATCAAATGAACCCTTCCTCATTAGTCAAGGGTGGATATCTGCCCACGTTCACTAAAAGATTCACCAGCAGAATATTTTACGTGATGGCTTCTTAGCATAGTTAATAGAGTCATCTTGGCAATAATGATAAAATATAATTGGTGCTTAGCAGGGCTTGTTTTGTTTCCTCTGTGAAAGGACAAAATAGTCTATAGCACTGTGTCCCCTTTATTTTTAAAACCAACCTTTTCAGCTAGGTCAGTGATTTTTCTACAGCAAATCCAGAAAATATTAGGTTCCATCACAGGAAATTGCTGACAATGACTCATTTGCCCACCAAAAGAAAAGAAAAGGCAATTTCGTATGGTCTGACCCAGAGTGTTTTATAAAAGCATGCACGCAGAAGCACAGGCTCACATGTGTTTGGTGCTGATATATTTATTTGTTGTAAAAATTGAGGATTTTGAAGGTAAATGTTTCCTGATTTTTTCCCTCACTGATTTTTCTTTGGTGATTGTGTCTAAGAGTTGACTGGGAGATGGTGGTTAAATCTTCTCATGATCCATCTGCCGGCTCTCAAGCCACACAATAATACAGCAAACACAGATAAAACATGTTTTTATTCATTAAAATAAAATGGGAAGGAAAGTATCTTTGTGACATTTATTGATCTAAATCAAAGCTTCCAAAAACAGCCTCTTGACAAGTCCCCTAGACCCCTCCTCCCCACTGTTCTTACAATCTGATTCAACCATTTAATTTAAATTCTTATTTAATCATTTCTTATAAGGAAATATATTAAGTTCTTCTTTCAGCCATGGGCTTTCCTGCCACACCTAAACCCTTGCCAGCACCCGGAGTGGTTCCAACTCCAAAATCTTAAATAAAACCCTCTTCTTTGATCAAAAACTTTGATCATGACAACTCAATCACTCCCTTGAAAGCCTCCTTTGACACTGAAAGAGAATGGATAAGTATGTATACATATACATATGGATATATATACAGATGTATATATATACACGGATGGATATACACATATATACGTATAACTGAATCACTTTGCTATACACTTGAAATGAACACAAAGTTGTAAATCAACTATTCATATACTTCAATATAAAATAAAAATTAAATAATAGAAAAGAAAGTCTTCTTTGAGACGTTCAGTACCTTGACTCAACTTTCTTTACTCCATATCATTTTTGCTATTGTAAAAAATATGATTTAAAATTATATCTCTTAATTATTTGCTGCTAGTATATAGAAATGTGATGAACATTTTTTGTTATTCTGGTCTCAGCTACTTAGCTGAATGTTAATGCCAATAATTTATAGGGGGATTTTATGGGGTTTACTATGAAGAAAGATAGTGGTTTTCTTTTTTTTTTTTTCAATTTATCTTCCTTTTGCAACTTTTCTCACTGCTCTCACTGGACTGGTTAGGCACTCCAGTACAGGGTTGAGTAAAAGAGGTCATCAGTGTCTTTTTTTTTTTTCTGATTTTAAAGCCAATGCTTTCAACATTTCACTATTCAGGATGATATTTGTAGTAGTTGTTAAAAGACTCCTTAGGAGATTAAAGGTATTATGGTCAATTTTTAGTTTGCTAATTTTTTTTTAAATACTCTTTTCCCATCTAAATATTGAGAAAAGCAAATAGTTCTTTCTTATGATTTTATGTGGAGTCTTAAATGAATAAGTATTCTTACAAGAAACCAATTTTGTGTGCCAGGGCTAACCTCAATTTGGCCTTTTAATTTTATCATTAGTTTTTTTTTGCTGATATCTTGTTTAGGTTTTGCACCTATGTTCATGGGTGAGAACTGCCTGTAACACTCCTTTCTTAAAGGTTGGTCTTGTTGGTGCTGATAGCAAGCCTCACAAAGGGAAATGGACTCTGCTCTTATTTTTTTTTTCTCATTTCTGGCAGTTTGGGTAAGGTTGAATAAGTTCTTTAAAAGTTTGCTGAACTTGCTGTCTCCATCACATTGTTTTTGTGAGAAAGTTTTGATTATCTGAATGATTGGATAACTACTTGGTTTTTCTAGTTCTTTCCAAGTTAGTTTTCTTGAGTTAAATTTCTTTCTGTGAATTTTTCCAGTTCACCTAATTTTTGGAAATGTATCAGCTTGTTGTTCAGAGTATCTTTGTCTTTTTGGATCTTTGTAGTATTTGTAGTATGTCCCTGTATTCACCCTGTCAATGCTTTGTTATACATTTTCTCTTTTCTCCTGATTAATCCTACAAGAGATTGTCAACTTAACTAGTTTTTTCCAGGAACCAACTTTGGGCTTTGTTGATCTCTAGTGTATGCCATTTTCTATCTTTTATTTCTGCTCCTTTTATTTTGCTTTCCTTTGCTTTCTTTACTTTCTTTTTCTTGTTTTTTTTTTTTTTCCCCTGACTTCTTAAGAGGGATGCTTCGTGTCTAGTTTCAGTCTTATTTTAAATAGCAGCATTTAAAGCTAGAAACACTTCTCTAAGTAACATTTCAGTCGTATTCCATGTGTATTTTCATGATCTGTCCATTTTAGCTTTTCTAATTTTCATTATAATTTTTTTTTCTCATGAGTTATTTGGGAGCATGACTTAAACTTCCAAATCAATGTTTTTTGCTTAGCTTTCTGTTATTAATTTTTGACCTAATTCATCATTGTGACATTATCGTGTTCCCTGGGTTGGGAAGATCCTCTGGAGAAGGAAATGGCAACCCACTCCAGTACTTTTGCTTGGAGAATCCCATGGATGGAGGAGGATGGTAGGCTGCAGTCCTTGGGGTTGCAGTCGGACATGACTGAGCGACTTCACTTCACTTTACTTCATTGTGAAAGAACTTGACCACATGATACCTTCTTTTAAGTGGGTTAAGACTTGTTTCATTTCAAAAATACCCTGGTTATCTTAAAATGAATTTATATTCAATTTGGGGGTGGTGCATAAATCCAAACTTGTTACTTGAATTGTGAAAAGGTCTTATATTTTTACTTTTTATTGTTGCTTATGTTTGCTCCATCTAACAATTATTGATAAGGTTGTGTTAAAATGTTCTGCAAAGATGGTTGGTTTGTAAATTCATCCTTATAGTTTTGTTAATACTTTTTCTCCTTTAATTTTAACTATATTTTGGGGATCATTATTAAGTATGTACAAGTTTAGAATTATGATGTAATTTTTGTGTATGAACTGAAGTGTTTATCAATATAGAATGAACTGTTATCTTTACAAATATGTTTCCTTAAATTGTTTTTATTGTATAGTATATTAATATAGCTAAGTAGCTTTCCTTTTGGCTAGTATTTTCCTTATGTATTTCCCATCTTTTTACTTTAAACCTTCCTGTGTCCTTATGCTTTAAATATGTCTCTTGTAAATGGCTAAAAGCCAGGTTTCTATTTTTATCCAGGCTATCACACTTTGAGTGTGTTGGGTTTTATTTCTGCTATTTTATATTTTCTACTTGTCTTACATTTCCACATTTCTTTCTTCCATCTCTTGCCTTCTTTTGGATTGATTTTTTTTCCTCATTCTATTGTTCCCTCTAGGTTTGAAAGTGATAAATTATAATTTTAGTCTTGGTTTCTCCAGACATGCAACAGGTTTATGCAAAAAGTTAATCCGCATTTTTATACTCCTTGCCAATAGTGCGAGTAAACTGTTCACCATCTTGCTTCCCATGGGCTATTTTAATTCTTTATTTTTTATTGTTACCCATTAGGTATTTACAAATTGGATCCTTTTTGTTTCAGTATAGTTGCTAAATGGATGGATGAGTAAATGAAATAATCAGCCTCTGGATGAAGACAGACAAATTAAAAAAAAAGGGACATGAATTGATAATTAGAAGGGCTCCAATATTGCTTTTTTTTTGGTGTGGAAGAAGGAGAAGAAAGAGGAGGACAATCAGTGGTAATTTTGAATATACCCTAAGAATGTTCCTATTTATCAAAAATAGCTTATCAAGTGCTTCCTATTATCAAGCCTTCAGGGTTACTGAGAGGGTGTTCAATCCTCATGATGCTCTAAACCATGAAGAGGTATCACTTTTCTTTCCCTTGTTGCATCATGATCTTAGTTGTTTTTCATTTGGTCTACTTGCTACATTTCTTTTTTTAATCTCTTTTTTATTTTTTAAATTATGAATATATGATAACACATTTACAGGAGACTTGGGAAATACAGAACAAAGTTACAAATAGTTCCATGATATATTATAGTTGTTTAAGTAGAAGAATTAAGGTTTTTTAGTTAGAGTTCCAATATCAAACTCTGAGAAGTTAATAAAATGAATTTACAGAGAAGCAGAAGAATATAGTAGACCTGAAAAGCATTATGAACCAATTCAACATAATTAAGATTTATGCAATTTTCACACAACAGTAGAATATAAATTCTATTCAAGTTCCCATAGACTATAAACTAAGAAACACTGGAACATATCCAGAGATATCTTCTACTTTCTACATTTCTGATTTTTTTTTTTAATTTGTGATGCTCAGACAAGAAACAGTTCATATTAGCAAAGACAACCTGATTACTACCAAAAAAATTAAAAAAACCAACAATTACCTACTTCTTTGGGATGCTTATATCCTTACTTAAAGTTTTATTTCTTAAGCAACTCTAGGAGTGACCTACGAGGGACGATCCATCCTGGGTCATCAGGGTATCAAGATTTAAAAATATTCTTTGTTATGTGCTATTGCTATTTCCCTGTCAGTATAGTGTATATATGTAATTTTTGCTATCTACAAACTTAAATGTGCAAAAAACATGCTTAAAACACCCCCACTTCATTTCTAAATTGAGTCATTACTCCACTTAACGACTGGCACTAAAGCACAGTCTCCCGGGGTCAGCTCTCCCTGGGTCAGCTCTCCCTGGGGCTGTTTCTGGGGCGAGGGCTGTGTGTCATCGTGACGTCTGGTCCTCTGTGCTCACTGGCTGTTCACTGATGCCTTCCCTGAGTCAGACTATTGTCTCTGGCTCCTGGTCCACACACTCTCAAGTTGAACTCATTTTGATTTTGAGCTCCTTCTGCCTCCCTGGCTTTCTTGGTCCTTTGCTTCCTTTTTGGGAAGCTAGAAGGCAGGGGGAATGCTTTTAGAAGCTCTCCCGCACCCCTCTGGGGCCGAGACTGGGGCTGCTGCAGACCTGTGACCTGGCGACCTCTTTAGCTGCCACACCAGCAACAGAAGTGACTTCCCCGGAGCTGTCTCCACGTCCCCGCCTTCTCTTAGGGAGCCCAGTCTCCCTTGCTCTCATTGAGCTACCCTGGAATTTCTATCTGTTCTTCTTGCTCCAGAACTTGAATGGGGTCCAGAGAACTTCCTTGCAGCCCTGCGTCCTCATCCGACTTCCTTGCTTCCCTTTCCTAATTCCCTCCCTTAGCCAGTGGAGCTGGAATTTAGTTTTCTGCTGTACTCTTTCCAATCTAGTGTTTATGTCATAAACTTTATGTGCTTCAATAGGCTTAGTCTATTGAAACTCAAAAACCTGGCTCTTGAAATCAAAACCTTTGGCGTGTAGGACTATCATCTACACTGTGAGTCTCATAGGTCATTTGGCATTCAAACCTGATGTGATTGGGTTCTTTCTTTTTGCATTTTGATATCATCCTGATATTCCAGAAGCCAGTGCGTGTTTCTGACTTGATGCATGTTTGGGAGTGTGGATAGGAAAGCACAGAGGGCAATGGTGAGTCTTCTGTGAATCACAGTGGCTTTAAAAATGTTTACCCATAAGACTCCAAACAGCTTTATTTAAAAAATTCTCATAAAAATATTTTGTATTCTCAACCTGCCATTCGAGAGGCAATTAATTTCTGTAGCTACTGTCCCTCTTTGTAGGGTCTCAAAGTAAAGGCTTCAAATGTTTATTTATAATTATCTTTATAAATTATAGTTATAAGTAACTTTTCTGTCGGGGAGGGCATACATACCATGCAGCTTGCAGGATATTAGTTCCGTGACAAGAGGTTGAACCTGGGCCCTCTGCAGTGAAAACGCGGAGTCCCAACCACTGGCCCGCCAGAAATTTTTAAATTAATCATCCATATTATTTATACCAAAGTGTATGAACATTGTCTTGGTCTTAGTAAAGAAAAATCTGGAAGTATCATAAAGATATGATGATCATAATTAATAATTATCCATATCATTGATAAATAAAAATTGACAAAGAATTTTCTAAAGTTTCATGGAGTTACTAAAGTAGAAAAACAGTGATACAGAAGTAAGCATCATATCTATCCATTTTTATTTCTTTGGAACTGACAGTTTGGTTTTCTGCTTAACTGTCATAAAACTACTAAGTATGTGACTTCTGAGTCTCAGGAAGGAAAAGGCCCTGTTTCAATAATATGCCGGGGACCTCTAATGGCCACGTGGAGAGGTGCCATGAAGTTAACCCCTTGAAAGCCAGCCTCCTGGCTACAATTGGCTCTTGGCTGAGACCTGCAGTTCTTTATGGGCACCCATCAGCGCCATGATTCCCCACAAGCACCCCACATATCTGGAGGCTCACAGCCCCTCTTCATGGTGGACCTCCTTTAGCTCCCTCCTTCCCAAAGCTACTGCCTGAGATGACTAGACAGAAGCATCCGCAGCGTGGGAGGTGTGGGGAAGGAGGCACTGGGTGGAGGTGGATGGAGGAAAGGAGAAGCAGAAGAGAAAGCCATCATCCATCTTTCACTCATATACTTGCTCTCGGCGCTTTTGGGTGAATCCAATTCTTCCACAACAGGATGAGTTAGAATCCTTCCCCAACTGTGTAGTTGGGCAACAAACAAATGTTGCATGGCAGCATTTCTCAAAACTTGATGATTCAAGAGTCAATAGTGCCACATTTCACTCCATTTTTTCTTTAAGATTTTTTTTTTTTAATATGGACCATCTTAAACACCCTTATTGAATTTGTTACAATACTCCTTCTGTTTTACGGTTTTTTGTTTTGTGGCCATGAGGAGCATGGGAATCTTGGCTCCCCAAGAAGGGATCAAACTCACAACCCTTGCACTGGAAAGTGAAGTCTTAACCGGTGGACCACCAGTACCACTCATTCAATTTTAAATATTTCTTTGGACAGGTCAATTCTTGCTCAAGACTCTCTAGTTATCACCCTTTATTCATGTAGAAAGCCTACTCTTGTGTACTGATAGTGTGAGTAAAATCAAAGCCGCTTTCCTTATGACCTAAAAAAATGTTGCAACCCACGATGCTTTGGTTCAAATAATTTCAGACACTGCAAATACCAGAGGAACAGTAACCAAATTAAAAGAAAAACAACAGTAACCAAATACCGAATTCACAATAACAGTGAAGGCAAATAAAACTTGCTCTAAATACAGTTATCCTCCTTCTCCTCTTTCTTTCCCTAATAATAGAGTATTTATTGGACCCAGCAAAGTAGGATCTGGCATTTCCAGGGTGGATAATGTACACAAGACAAATCTCTAGTTTCATTGCATAAATGTGTGGTCTCACTGTGATCTTTACCAAGGACTCAACAGCTCAAGATAAGAGTTCATGTTTCAGAATCAGTTAAAGCAAATTATGAAACAAAAGCAACGCCAAAGCAAATACAAATACAAGCTGCCTTTAGTTTATCATTGGGGGGTTATATATTTGGTATTGTAACAAAACGAAAAAACAAAAAAGGCACCTGAAAGGAGCTTGTCCTCCAACCACACAGGAAAATGTTTCTGACGCAACCTGAATTGTTCTATCCCCAGCTGTCTGGAGCTTGGTCTGAACATCTGTTTTTAATAGTTTCCAGGCATGTCAGTGGGAACATGATCACAAGTGGGTTGACTGCGATTTTCACAAAGGAAAAAAAGAGACAGCTAATAGATGGTCAATAGTTTGGATAGCTCTTAATTTTAATGAACAACTCCAAGACTGGGATTCTGGGTTCAATGTCATCCAGGCACATTGTACTTTGTTTAAAGAGACATTCTGTAGAAACTGTCCTTCAAATGATATTTTACACAGGGAATAGCCATTTTAAATGCTTTCATGTCTTGAAAAAGTAAGATGCTCATTTGTTGAATAGATAGGGAGAAAGGGATATTATCAATATTTTATCATTTAACTCAGTGGTTGTCAGCTGACCTTCTTAATATAATGGCCAGTACCTTAAAAGCAGCCCGTTCTCATGGGATGAAAGGTGAATAAATCCCTGGAGATACACGAGAGTGAAGTGGTATGGAGTGGGGCCTGACTCCTGGGTCCATTTCACACATGGTAAGTTGGGGGCTGGAGGCTTCCAGAACACCCCACAGAGTCTGCTGTCGGTCACTGTCAGAGTGAGCAAAAAGCATCAGGGATACTAGAACCAGAGAGGGCTGATGCCACGCCTGAGGTTTTTTTTTTTCTCATTTATTCTGGGGTCGGTTAAATACAAGCTAGAAGCAAACTCATCAGAAAGAAGAGAGCGTTGGGAAATATTTTTGAAATGCCATTGTACATTATGTATCCACCTACCTTCTTCTCATAATTTTTCCCATCTAGAGTAAAAACTTTCTAAGTGATCATTTTACCAACCACCCTCAAGAGAACCATAGACCCAGGAAAATTTCCCATGTTGAGTCTTGTCCCTATTGATGTATTGAAACTGTATGGAATAGAATGTATCAGTTAATTTTTAATGACTCACTCCTGTGGTACAAAATTCAAAAGTACAACAATGTGTCCATTAGCAAGTTTTCTTCTTACCCCATTCTTCAGCCAATTATGTCTTTTTTTTTTCCTAAGCAGCTGGTTGCTTGTGGATCCTTTCAGAGGTATTCTGTGGGTGTTTCATTTTAGATTTCATTTAGATATTCTGTGGGTGTTTCATTATAGATTTTTTTCCCCCTAGCAGCATGAAGAGATGCTGAGACAATTACATAGATAATTTTGAGCTATATAATGTTAGCCAGTTCCATAACATTCAATAAGTATGCTTCAAAGCCTAGATATTTTGCTCAATATGGTTACTAGATCTCACAGCAGAAGCACAGGGTATAGTCTCTGGCCTCAAGAATTTATGAGCCTAACAATTAGAAAGATCATATGCCTATGCATGTAAATGTGCTTTATTGAACCAGCATCGTGCATTGTAATTTCCTTCCCTTTGATCGAGAATCATGAAAACAGACTCTTTCTAATTTATCTTACTCTGCAAAGGTCCTTGCGTGGTGCCTGGCATGCAGTAGGTAGTCAGTAAATGATTGTTGAATGAAAGCATGGATTAATGAACTAATGACTGGAGAGTGGCTCAGAAGACATTTGGCAACACTTGGATGGGAAGATTACACTCATGTCCTGGAAGGGGTGGTGATGGTGAAACAGGCAGTAATGAGCAACTGGGATTCTGAGAGTCTGCCTCAGGAGAAAGAGAAGATGGTTGGTCCCCTGGAAAAGGCAAGACATGACCCCGAAGCATGGGAGGGTGGAAGGATGTAAAGGTGGGAGTCTGAGACCCATCTTCGGGGGGTGGTGGTGCAGAGTGGTGAATAGCTAAAGTGAGTGATGGTGGTAGAAAAATGCATGGGTTGCTGCAGAGACTAGAGAGGAAGCAGAGTCTTCTTGGATTTGTTAGACATTCGGGGAAACCTGGTGAGGTGGGGTTGTGATGGGTCTGGAATGTCAGCTGGGGGATTCAAGTGTGTTATCTCAAAGGTACTAGAACATGCCCAAAGGCTTCCTGAGCTTGGGAACACTTAGGAAGCGTAATCTGATAAACTAGGAGCTGGGAGACTGGCCAGGTAGGTACTATAATATTTGGGGCATCATGTGGCGATTGTTGGGAATGGAAAAGGAAATACTGACTTTAAAGCATCGGAATGGGATGAGGGAGGGGAAACTGGATGAATGCGGTCAGCAGGTACAAAGTCATAGTCATAGATAAATAAGTAGGGATGTAACGCACAACACAACATGATTTATATAATGAACACTGCTGTATGCTATGTATGAAAATTAAGCGAGTAAATTCTGAGTTCTCATCACAAGGAAAAATATTTTTTTTCTATCACTTTACATTTGTATCTATACGAGATGACAGGTGTTCACTAAATTATTGTGATCATTTTATGATGTATGTAAATCAAATCATTACACTGTACACCGTAAACTTATACAGTGTGTGTGTGTTCACTAGTGTCGGACTCATTGGGACCACGTGAACTGCAGCCCACCAGGTTCCTCTGTTCGTGGAATTCTCCAGGCAAGAATCCTGGAGTGGGTTGTCACTTTCTACTCCATGGGATTTTCCCAACCCAGAGTTCGACTGGAGTCTCCCGTGCTTCCTGCATTGACAAGCAGAGTCTTCACCACTGAGCCACCTGGAAAGCCTTGTACAGTGCTGTATGTCAATTATATCTCAATAAATCTAAAAGAAATGAATAAATGTCAGGTGTGTGGAGCAAATAAAAACACTTGAGGCAGGCGTACCGAGAGCATTTGATAATTGCTGGGGCAACAGAGAAGAAGGAAAGAGATGGTTTAAAGAAAAACCACAACTATGTAGAATGCCACCAATTCGATACCCTCATACTGACTGAACACCTACTATCTTTAAGACTTGCATGTCCCACAGAGAAGATCCATCAAATACACACTGCACCCTGCCAAGAACCGAGTAAATACCTATATCCTCATTGGGATCTTTGCTAACTATAGGCATACTCCACATATCTGTCACATTTATTGGCAGGTCAAACTTAATTTTTTTTTTAAAAGGAAAACAAACTGAAAAATGCTCTTGAAGTCATGTTAGATAGCAATCGGAAGGCTTTGTCTGCAAGGAAGACCTAATCTGTCATGTTCTTTTGCTTCTTGCATCTTGGGTCCTGGCAGTGTTCACAGGCACCCCACCCCTTGGTCTTACCCCTCCGTGGCTGGGACTCTCTGGACTGGTTTGCTCATAAATCCGATGCTCCTTTAGAACCTGTGGTTTGTGAAGGACTGATGGCGGCTGTCACATATCTTCGTTCCCCAGCCCACCCTCCGCGGCTGGTCCTTCGTGGTATATAACAGTGACATAGCAGGAGCCGCGGAGGGGACCGGGAGGGGTGACTTGTTAACAAGGCAATGATAGCCGCAGAGAGCAGATGCCCTCCAGAGTCTGGGACCACACTGACGGCCTGGGCTCTGCGCCCCTCGTGAGCTGCTTCAGCCAGTTTTGGATTTGTGAGTTCTTCTTGTTTCTTGGGGTCCCAAAGAAACCAGTTAGGACAGACTTCCCCTCTCTGGACCTCTTTATCCCATCTCAACACACACACACACACACACACTCCTCGCGTGCCATAACTATGTGCGTTTGGCATTTGGTCGTCTACAACAAAAAGCGAAAATTGCCCCAGAATGTGACATGATTAAAAAAAAAACAAAAAAACAGTTAACAAAATTTGGATAAGGCTGAACAAAAACAAGAAAGAAGAAAGGAAGGAGAAATACTCCGCCTTAATCAAATCCTTCATTTCCCCTAGAGCAAGCAGTTCTTAATTATATTTAACAGACACAACAATGTGCCACAAACTGGTCCAAACAGCTGTGGGAACGCTGCATCTTGCGGCCACCATGGCGGGGGAGGACGACCCCGCCGGCCAATCAGCACGTGCCCTTGGCTCAGACGAGGATCGCTTCTGACGTCCGCGGCTGGGCCGAGGGGGGTGCGACCCGAGTTCATATCCCCTCGAGCTGTATTTTTCTGGTGGTGTTCTTTTGCAACTAAATATTTCAACCAGGCTTTCAGAGGGTCCTTCCAGATCTGTCATCTACACTATTTTTACTAATAGTTGACTGTGGATAGATTGGCATTTCCGTGAGTTGCCTGTTTGCTCCAGAAACCTGCTCAACTTGTCTCCAGTGGCAGAACAAGAGTTCTGTTCTCTGAACCTGTCACTTAACTATAGGTTTATGAACAGAAGGTTGAAGGCGCCCAAACCCCACGGTTCTGCCCTGCTCTATGCTGGGTGCTGTGCCTAGCGGCTCAGTCGTGTCCGACTCCTTGTGACCCCATGGACTGTAGCCCGCCAGGCTCCTCTGTTCATGGGGATTCACCCACCTCTGATTCCAATTCCTGTTCTTGTTAAACCTGCTTGTGTCCTTAGCTGCATGTGTCTGGTCTTTTATGTTAAGAAAATATGCATACATGCAAAGGAGAACAGCCATGTGAGCTTAAGTGTTCCTGATTATTTGCAACATATTTTTCCAGCCAGGAGATTAAACTTTTTCATCTTTTTCTATTGCATTTCTTTATCTGTTTTTATCTATTGGATGTAATCACAACCAAATTGTGCTATGGAAAGAAACACATTCCATAATTTGGGCTTATTAAGTTTCCCATCATCTTCCTTTTATGTTTCTTTCAACAGACATTTTATCATCCCAGAAGATCTAAGACATTTTTCCCATGTAAATATACATCTAAATCACCAAATTCTTCATTCTCATTTCTTCTCACTCAGTGCGGTTCTTTTTGCTTTTCAGTTTATAAAATTGTAAATAAATAGCCAATTAAACGCTGAATCACTGCACTGATTGTATTCTACTTGTTAAGTGACAAACTTCTCACATATTTACTTAATGTGTCATTATAAGTTTCCTTCTTGCCTGATAATACTTTGAACACTAGGCCATATGCTTTGTTAAAGATAGACTTTTTGCTTGAGTTTGTTTCTGAGAGAATTCTCACTACTAAATCCATCTCTAGTAATGGTCTCTAAAGTGCTGTTTTTCTCTGATTTTCTCTCATTATTTCCATTGGCTTAACAGGTAGTCAAAGATGTTTTCCTCTGTTGCTGTATTAAAGACCCATTACAAATTAATAATGAGAGGAGCAGCGAATTTCCCCCTAATATTTTCTCAGTCTTCCACTGATTGAACACTATTCTGCGCATACACCAATGCCATTAAAAAGCTCTTTCACTCCAGTGTAAACAGTATCCTATTAATAGCAAGGATGTTAGGGCTGTGGCTTGCGGCTTTAGGCTCCATTATATTATTCACTCTATCCGTGCCTCATCCTGAATTAGTGAGGGGACGTTTGGGTAAGATAGTTTAACTCTTTGCTGTCTTTGAAAACAGAGGTGCAGCCTGGAGTGGAGCAGGGGCTCCTGAAGCAGCTCCGGAGAGCTGGTACCTGAGACCAGGCTCTAGTCTCTGCTGGTTGTGTGGCCTTGGATCCATCACAGAGCCTTTGCCCAGCCCTTACACATGCACCTTTGTTTCCTCATCTGTAAAATCAATGAATAGAATGACACAATCGAAGACGTTCCAACTCCGTAAGAGGCACCAAATCTGTTCCCCAAACCTTTCATGTAGGTCTTAGCTATCTTCAGCTAAATTGTTTTAACTCATCAACTTTTACCTAGAGATTTTCATCCTTGGCTGCAATGAGAATCACCAGTGGTGCTTTTATTTTTAAATTGTTTAGAAGAAAGAAAGAGAAAGTGAAGTTGCTCAGTCGTGTCTGACCCTTTGTGACCCCATGGACTGTAGCCCACCAGGCTCCTTTGTCTGTGGGATTCTCCAGGCAAGAATACTGGAGTGGGTTGCCATTTCCTTCTCCAAGGGATCTTGCCGACTCAGGGATCGAACCCAGGTCTCCCACATTGCAGGAAGATGCAATGGTTAAACCTTTGAGCCACCAGGGAAGCCCCTTTAAATTGTTTACATATCTATTAATATTTATTTTGGTCTCAGCATGGAGGATCTTAGTTCCCGGACCAGGGATTTAACCTGCTTCCCCTGCATTGGAAGCTTGGCGTCTTAACTTCTGGACAGTCGGGGAAGTCCCACCAGTGGTGCTTTAATTCTGTGATGCATCAGTAGTTTGAAAAGTTCCTTGGCTGATTTCCGTGTGAAGCCAGAGGCGAGAGCCAGGGCCATCACCTGAAATGCAGGTATTCAAATTTCTGTCTTTAACTTTTATTCCTCTGAGGAACATCATGAGAAATGCTTTGAGTTCAACAGTAAATGTAATAGTAAAAAGGATGATTGTAGTCAGAACTAGAACGGTCTGTAGTATTCTGGTCACAAAGGGGTATAACACCTCGATGAGGTAAACATCACCTGATGAAAAGAGCATCAGAAAACTAAGTTGCACGTGGTCATCTGAGGAGGCAGGCAGTTAACCAGCCTGCCCTGGTCTTTCCTTTTCACAGCTGGAGGGATAACCGCTGGTGAAGGTGGGGTTCTGCACGGGTCAGCTGCTCAACCACACTTTCCAGGCCCAGGAGGTTCACGAATGTGTGCTCAGTAGTGTCCAACTCTTTGTGGTTGCATTGACTATAGCCTGCCAGGATCCTCTGTCCATGGGGCAGGCAAGAATATTGGAGTAAGTTGTCATTTCCTCTTCCAGGGGAATCTTCCCAACCCAGGGATTGAACCCAGGTCCCTGCATTTCAAGTAGATTCTTTACCGCTGAGCCACCAGGGAAGCCCCAATGTAATTACATCAGACAAACATGACAGAATGTACTTAATATTTCCTTATTCTAGTTACCATGTTTCCAAATTTTTATGTTTATAAATAATACTTAAAGCAAATGAAAACTTAAAAAATATAGGTGATGAAAAGGAAGCATGAAAGGACCGCTGTCTTTCATATGTAAAGAGCTCATGTAATTGAAAGTAAAACACTAATTAAAAAAAAATGAGCAAAGGACACAAATGAGCAATAGCTCAAAGGAAGAAATATAAGTGGTCACTAGATAGGTGATGAATGTTCGTATTTATTAATGAATAAAAACTAACAAGAAAAATGGCAGTAATAAACCACTTTTTTGCCCTATTCAAAAAGTGATATTTTAAGAGTGTAGTATCAAGGCTTCCTCAACAGCTCAGCAGGTTAATAACCCATCAGCTAATGCAGGAGACACAGGAGATGTGGATTTGATTCCAGTGTTGGGAAGATCTGCTGGAGAAGGGAATGGTAACCCACTCCAGTATTCTTGTCTGGGAAATGCCATGGACAAACGAGCCTGGCAGGCTATGGTTCGTGTGGTGGCAAAGAGTTGAACATGACTGAACACACACGCATGTACTACTAAGGAAGTTGTCAGATGCCATTGACAAGAAAATAAATTGATAAAATATTTTCTGGAAGACACTTTGAAAACATATATCAAAAGTTTAAAATTGTATACAGTTTTTAAAAGGTGTATGTCCCTAAAACAATAAAGTTCTGTTCTCAGAAAACAGAAACTCAGACAAAAATTTATGTATAAAGATGTTTAATGTGTCAATGAATAAAATAATTAAAAGTAGGCACAAATTAAATGGCCATATAAATCTACACACTGTAAAATCATGCAGAATGTGAAGTAATTTGTGGAAAAGGATGGAAAAATTCTCACACTGTCATGTTGGATAAACATACTATGAGACAGTTATGTAATAGGATTTTATATATATGCATATCAAAATGACTGAAAGGAAATACTGGTTTTCTTTGATTATTATGAGTGGTTTTAAATTTTTTCATTGTGTTTACCTATGTTTTCCATTTTTACGATGAGACTATTACGCAATGAGAGCGAGAATGTAGGTTGCTGCTGCTGCTGCCGCTAAGTCGCTTCAGTCGTGTCCGACTCTGTGTGACCCCATAGACGGCAGCCCACCAGGCTCCCCCATCCCTGGGATTCTCCAGGCAAGAACACTGGAGTGGGTGACCATTTCCTCCTCCAGAGGATCTTCCCAACCCAGGGACTGAACCTGTGTCTCCTGTATTGCAGGTGGATTCTTCACCTGCTGAGCCACCGGGAAAGCCCCAAGTCTCCGGGCTTAGTGGTCTCTTTTTAAGGAGTAACGATTACCCAGGGGACAGGATCTTGATCCTGTCAGTTGCTCCTGCTCCAGTGACGTACGCTGTCCATCAAACTTCTAATTATCTAAAGTAATATTCTTAGTTTATCATTCTAATATATTTGCAGTCCTACAGAGGACGTTTCAAAACAGCCGCTATGGAAATTCACAGTGACTACTTAACATGTCTTAACACAGCTTTAAGCCTGTAAGTTTCACACAAGATGAGTAGGAATCATAACACTGAAGAAATCACATCATAACTCAAGAGATCGAATCAACTGGTATGTGCCTTGAGTGTTTTAGAGAAGCTCAAAGAAGAGACAAAGTCCTGATGACAGGGAGAGTTGAACAACTCAGAAACTATTAATAAAGATGGGAAACTTGGGTTTGAAACTCCAAGTGTCCATTGACATTTTTGAGTGGATTCAGCTAGTGGTTTGGTTCCTCTTTTTCTCCATTTGTTGTCTCTGTGCTTCTCCCTCTAGCTGTCAATTCCTTTCCAGAGATGTTCAGAATTTTTTTTTCCTGCTAAGTGAGAGTGAAAGTGTGTATAGAAAACAGTCCCTGCCAAGACAAAAAAAAGGTCATCTAAAGCACAAAAAATTACTGCATCAGCATTTAAAGACTTGGCTGCTCACCTGCTCACCTGCACATTTTGGATGTCCCAGGTGGCACTAGTGGTAACAATGCGAACAGAGGTGACAAGAGATGTGGGTTTGATCCCTGGGCCAGTAAGATTCCCTGGAGAAGGGCATGGCAACTCACTCCAGTATTCTTGCTTGGAGAATCCCATCAACAGGGGAGCCTGGCTGGCTATGGCCCATAGGGTCGCAAAGAGTTGAACACAACAGAAGAACCCAACCACGTGTGCAGACATGCACATATCACCAACTCAGAGGACATGAGTTTGAGCAAGCCCCAGGAGTTGGTGATGGAAGCCTGGTGTGCTGCAGTCCATGGGGCTGCAGAGTCGGACACGACTTTGCGACTGAACTGAACCGAACTGAACACACACACACACACACACAGAGGACACTTTAATATAAGCCTGAAGACACTTTTACTGAATGTTGACGTTATACCTCGATTTGTAACTAGCTGCTTGGTCTATGGTAGTCCTTTTCTAGCAATTGTTCACTAAACTATATAAGCAAATTTGATCTCTTTTGGGGGCATTTTATATGATAATAACATATTACCAAAAATGGTCTAGAAAATATTTATTTTTGTCTTCAAATATTCTTCCCTGACACACCGTCTCTTTGACAGTGCTATTGTAGGATAACTCTGACATTTAGACCATCAGAAATGAATGGGAGCTGACAACATGCTTTAACCTAAATTGTAAAGACTCTTGTCTGGCTATTCAAGTCAAAACCAGAGTTTACATAACCACCTAGCATGGTTTCTGGTTATGTAAAACGTGACTGAATAATCTGAATCCTGGATCAAAAGCTTCCTCCACATGAATGGTTTAGTTAGGGGAGAAAAACCCAAGACTGAACTGTGCCAATGAAAGCATGGATCATTTCACATTTCGCTTTGTGAAAGAGCAGAAAGTAAAGACAAATGAGGACTATACATGGGGCACATCAGAACATCAGGTCATGGAAAAAATAAGCCTGGAAAATGCGGGGGAGAGAGCCAGTGACTCAAAGAAAAGTCACGAGGACCTGGCAAACTTCCAAAAGACACTGAACAATAGGGGACAAGAGATGCTTGACTTGGGGACAAACAGCTCCAAAGCTATAAATTCAGGTCCTCAAATGCTTGTTGAACCTTTGCTAGGAAATGCACCTTCTGGGGCTTCCCAGGTGGTGCAGTAGAAAAGAATCCACCTGCCAATGCAGGAAACAGGAGACTTGGGTTTGATCCCTGGGTCAGGAAGATCACATGGAAGAGAAAATGACAACCCACCCCAGTATTCTTGCCTGCAGAATTCCAGGGACAGAGGAGACTGGCTTCGGGCTACAAAGAATAGGGGTTGCAAAGAATAGGACATAACAGAGAATGAGCAGGCACACATGTGCACCTTCTGGGTCCAAAGTGCTGCGTGGGGAAGGTATAAAGAATAATATGGTTCCCTCTTTGACTTCAAAGCATTGATAAAGGCATGAAGACAGAAAGCCTTCACAGGGGATAAAAAAACAAACATAAGAAGACTGTTCAGTTGAATATGATAATGCTGAATATACAGGGGAAGTGAACATAAATATTATGGGCTATGTGGGACATGTTAGACTCATGGTGAATTTGAGATATACATTACAGTCATAGGGACAATTTGGGTAGCTGCGGAGAAGAAACGAGGGGTTTCAGGAAGGAGTAGATGTTTGGCAAAGTATTAAAGTTAGGGACAAGCATAGCAAGCATGTGTGCATGGCTGGAAGACCTACCTGGAGGGGGTAAAAGGGTGCGAGTTGTGGCCAGATCAAGCATGATGTTGAGTGATACAGTGAGGTGTTTGCCCTAAAACAATTAGTAACAGAAATCATAAAAAAATCAGAGATGTAGTGACACGTTATATTTCATAAGGTTACAGTGTTTGTTGAATGATAAAATTTAAGCAGAGAAGTGGCATGAAAATCGATGCTTGTGGTATCAAGTGTCAGTGAACCCTGATGCATCATGTGGTCAAGGGTAACTGATTGACTTCCGTGGGTCTCAATGTTCTCATCTGGAAAATGGGAACAATATCACATATGAGGGTCATTAAAACAATAAAACAGGGTTAATATATAATGGTACTTATAAAATATAATGCACCTATAAGTTATGATGACAGGGCTGTGGTGAGTGTGAAAAAAGGCTTTGAAGTCAGATAACCCTAGCAAAAATTCTTGCTCCTCTATTTACTTTTTCCTCTTGGGCTTATTTAACCCCTGTATGCCTCCATTTTATTGTTTTTAAATTGGGCATAATAGTATCTATCTGCAGGGCTGCAGTGATGAGATCTTTTTCTTTTGTCCTCCTGTGAACTCTTTCTAGACCTGCTGGTCCTTGGCTGTGTGTTTGCACATAAGAAAGAAACGTTGAGCTGTTGGTTTGCGTTTTCGCCCTTGTTGAGTGTGTGTGCGTGCACATGTATGCCTGCATATATAGGCTTTGCATTGGGAAACTGACTAGCTTCATTTCATGGGAAGGGCTTTTCTTAGGTGGGGGCAGTCAATCCCTATCGTGGAAGCATTAGCTTTCCCCAAGTAATTTCTTCAGACTTGACAGAAGTGTTGAAGATATGTGACCTAAGAACTATCTGCTGCCTAAATTTAGGGTGGGAAGAGGAGGGGAGGATGGGAGTTTGGGCAGGTGGGTGTGCAGCTGAGAGATACTGTATTAATCTCTCAGTTTTCACTCCCTCCATGTGAGATCTGCTGACTCTGAGCCAGATCCCTCTTTGGGGCTTGATGTTCTCCTGAGCAAAGTGCATCCTAATCCTTTTCTCCGCCCTTGGAGACCATGGCTTCCTGCACCTCTTTCTTTTATCCACTTTCCGCTTTCCAGAGCTTTGTTGAAATTGGTTGAAATCCCTCCTTGGTGGTGACTGTCCTTCTCTTCTCTCCACTTTGCATCAGGTTCCTTTTTGCACCTCTATGCTTTTTCTTCAGGAGGAATTTGGGAAGAACCCCAAGCAGATTCTTTTACATGGTCTACATTTTCAACTGGAAGTACTTCACAGTTGAATATTTCACATCCTAAACTGCAACGTTGCCCAGCAGGTATGTCATTTTTATTTCACAGATGAAGACACAGAAAGGTCACTGTGATTAAGTAATTAACTGATCCTAAGTTTTGCTAGCAAATGGCTAAGCTGAGATTCAAACTGAGTATGATACTTCCAAATACTCTTATTTCTCCCTAAAGGGGAGATTTGAGGAATCTGTTTCCTCAAAATGTGTAAGGAAGGGTTACTCTCTCTTTGGAAGACAAGGATGGACCTTGAAAAAGACCGAAAGCGTGGAGTGTGTGGGTGCCCAAAAGTACACTTCCAGTGCTGTTAACAAGTGTTTGGCCCGTTTTAAACCTCTCTTCCTTTATCTAGGGGCTTCGCTGATGGCTCAGATAGTAAAGAATCTGCCTGCCATGTGGGAGACCTGTGTGTGATCCCTGGGTGGAGAAGATCCCCTGGAGAAGGGCATGGCAACCCCCTTCTATATTCTTACCTGGAAAATTTCATGAACAGAGGAGCCTGGTGGGCTACAGTCCATGGGGTCTCAAAGAGTCGGACACAGCCAAGCAAATAACACACACGTTGGGCTGCTGTAACCATCCAGTCACTGCTAACAACTACACATGGAAAAGGCTATGAGATGATACAGGGAAATCCCGTCCTAATGATCTATTTTAGCTGCTAAAAACTCCTCTGGGTCTGCCTTCCTGCACTCTTCAAGTATGTGAGCCAATAAATTAGCTTTATGCATAAGCTGACTTGGGTTTGGTTTTTTGTCACTGGTAACCAAAAGATTCCTAACCAAGACCCTGGGCATGGCAGTTACACTCACATATGGTAGTGAATGATTTGCATAACCATTAATGCCCCAAGCACTGTATAAAAAATACCCCTAAAATGTTGTCTTAAAAATCTTAATTTTTGACTTTAGCTTGGATGTTTTTTCCTAAGGAAAAGCTGTAAAAAAAAAAAAATGTTTGTTCAGCATGGCTTTGTACAAAACCTACTGCCTTTATTTCCACATTTGTCTTGGTTATAGTCATCCTATATCTCAGGCATGGAGCCTGATGATTTTGCAGACTCCAATACATATGTGGATATACCTTGTCCCCTTTCCAATTTTCTAGCAAATCCCCTAAGAATTTCTTTTTCAAATGGCTGGTATTTCTTGAGTGAAATTTGTTCTCTCAGCCTCATGGTAAGCAGGGATGCATTTAGAAAATTCTAATGCACCGAGAGTATTTTTGAAACTTGTAATCTACCAAGAGAAAATGCCTGACCACATTTCAGCTAAGCTACTCCCACGGGGCCAGGATCAGCTAAACGCAGAGAATTGCCACTTTACATTTCCAGCTTAAACTGTTCTGCTTGGTCCTCCGCTTTCAGCACATTCCCCCAGTAGAAAGAAGGACGCCTCCCTGTTTGGCCCTCGAGTGGGCTGCCTCTTGGCTATAATGCAAGCCTGGTTATTGGAAAGGGAAGTAGAGCTAGCCATAGTAATAGAGAAATGAGCCACAGACATCAATCAAGACTGAACTGGACATTGTGTCTGAAATATCCGACTTGGCGATCACTGCAGATCACACTCACCGGATAATTGTCAGTTTCCTGTTTCCTTTTGTGCTTTGTTCTATGGAGCCACCACACCACAAGGAAGCTGATACTCTCTCTCCATCCCTACATGCCACCCTTCTGCCAACCATGGGACGATTCAGCTTTTAGGGAAGCTTCAGTTTCAGCAGCTTCATGGGAAATACCCCCCTACCCTCATTGAAGAATCTCAAGGCAGAGAGTACCTTATACTCTAGGTACTTAGTAAACACCTTCTCTTTCCTTTTTCTTTTTCTTTTGATTGCACTGGTTCTTTGTTGCAGTGATTAGGCTTTTCTTGTTGAGGCAAAGAGCTTAGGTGCCCCTTGCATGTGGGATCTTAGTTCCCCAGCCAGGAATCAAACCTGTGTCTCCTGCATTGAAAGGCAGATTCTCAACCACTGGACCACAAGGGAAGTCCCATATACCCTTCTTTATGCTTTATCTTGACTTTCTCACAGTGGATTCCACTTCTCTTAGGAACAACCATTAGGAAACCTTGAAACTTGCAGCAAAACTCAGGAGAATTCTAGAATGTTCCATTAATAACTAGATTGTCAAACTCTTTTGTTTTCAAGATAAAGAGAAGGTGAAAAGTAAAGGTGTTAGTCGCTCAGTCATGTCCAACTTTTTGTGACCCCATGGTCTGTCTGAGCTGAGTTTATTCACAGAAATACCGACTTTAGAAGATCCTGCTGAAACAGGATCAGAAAATATTTTGGGTTGATGCAAACCCATATCTCCTGCGTCTCTTGTATTGGTAGGTGGATTCTTTATCAGTGAACCACCAGGGAAGTGAAGTGGTGGAGATGACGCTCAAACTCAAGACTGCCCATCCCAAAGTCCATCAGTGATACTTGGGGTGAAGTAAGAACCGAAAAGGCTGGGCTGAAATTATACAATGAGAGATGTATTATAGCTTTAGAGATATTATTAGGCCAGTGGTTGTCAGAGTGTGCCTTTCAGGGCATCTTCTAGGTCTTTTCTCTTCCCATTGAAAGCTGGGTTTTCCTTAGCCCTTTCAACCAAAATAATTCATTGCAACAGATTAAATGCAGACCAGATATGAGAATCCAGCTGTCTTTTATTAAGCCAGATATTGAATAGATTTGCCAAAGGAGGTAAAACAATCATGCTCGTCACAATAAACTTTCTTTGATTTGGAAAGAAGAGTTAATTTTGTAAAATAAAATGTATATTACACGTTAGTATGCAATGGATTCATTAGTTATTTTAACAGATAAAAATTTTAATCCTCTTTTAATTTCTAATATGGTAAATATTGATAGGTATAAACTCTGTAATCAAAAACTCTTTGGAATCTTTAAGAGTGTTAAGAGATATCAATAACACAGTATCTGAGAACTGCTGAGGTTGCCAGTTTCAGAAAGAAATTCTCAAAGAGGAATCTCCAAGTATTTGAACTTATTCTTGAGTTCTCCTGGTATGACTTTGTTGGCCAACAACTAGACTTTGTCTTTGAAAAATGATAGGTTTGTTTTCCACAATAACAACAACCTGGAAAACTAGAGCCTGAGTTCTTTTTTTCAAAATTAATTTTTATTGCAGTATAGTTACTTTACAGCATTGTGTTAGTTTCTACTGTATAGCAAGGTGAATCAGCCATACATGTACTATATCTCTTCTTTTTTGGATTTCCTTCCCATTTAGGTCACCACAGAACACTGAGTTGGGTTCCCGGTGCTATATAGTAGGTTCTTACTGTTGTTCAGTTGCTAAGTCGTGTCTGACTCTTTGAGACCCCATGGACTGCAGTGCCCCAGGCTTCCCTGTCCTTCACTGTCTCCCAAAATCTGCTCAAATTCATGTCCATTTTGTCGATGACACCATCCAACCATCTCATGCTCTGTCGCCCCCCTCTCTTTCTGCCCTCAATCTTTCCCAGCATCAGGGTCTTTTCCAATGAGTCAGTTCTTCGCATCAGGTGGCCAAAGTATTGGAGCTTCAGCTTCAGCATCAGTCCTTCCAATGAATATTCAGTGTTGATTCCTTTAGAATTGACTGATTTGACCTCTTTGCATTCCAAGCGACTCTCCAGCGTCTTCATTTGCTATCATTAGTTATCTATCTCATACAGATGGACCTAGAGACCGTCATACAGAGTGAGCTAAGTCAGAAAGAGACATATCATTTATTAATGCATATATATAGAGTCTAGAAATACGGTATAGATGAACTTACTTACAAAGCAGAAGTGGAGCCTGAGTTCTTGACAGCTCTTTATTAGCCATTGGGTTCAGATCTCTTTCCCACCCAACTTTATTAAAAAAACAAAGAAGAAGACAAAATGCTTGATTTGAGCTTTGGGAACAGAGTTACTGAGACACGGACTTGGTTGCGTTGGCTGAGAACATCATGTGCTTGTCGGAACACTGTGATCACAGCACGAACTGTGATGTGGAAGATACTCTTTCAGGGCAAAGGGGCCAAGGGAACGTGAACATCCGTGATGAACCAGATGACTATAACACAGTGCGTTTTACAGTTTTATTTAACTTTTCACCTTCACTCTCTGTTCCCCTCTTAGTCTTTGCCTGAGGGGGACACAGAGAGCGAAAGCAAGTCCCCAGCAAGAAAAGGAAGCTGAAGCCCAGGAAATCCACAAATTAGATAATAAGTTTCTTGAATTGTCAAGAATTGTGGGTATTTCTAGATCAAGAAAACTGGCAGACACCTAATTTGTTTTCTGAAAGCTATATCTAATGGTGGAGGCTCTTTTAAAGTTTCTCAGCAATTGGGGGTATTATTTCCAGCTTAGACAGCTAGCAATTTAAAATTATTAAGAATGGCTTAGCTTTCAAAGCAAATTCCAGATTGTTTAATTAGTCATGTAAAGTGCTGGACGTTACTCATCATACAAGAAACAGGACTATTTATTAGTTTTGAGCGCAATTAATTGCCTTTCAGGTTTTCATGAAAGGGCAAAAGTCCATTTGATTTTCAAGTTTACAAATTGCACTTGGGAGATTTTGGAATTCGTCTAAATGAGTCTAAACTTTGAATTTAGGAAGCAGACTTTCAGCGAGGTCTGCTATACAACAAGCTCTTATGGAGCCTGCAGCTATGAGCTTATCTCCAGGCCCTGGGGATCTTAACAATGGGTTGTTCCAACTGAAATTGAGGCCTGAGAGAATGAGGCCCCTCTACCTAGGTCTCAGGATAAAAGTAGCCAGAGGGATTTGAGAACGAATTGACTGAGATTTGGAGGAAGCAGAGTGAGTTGGAATCTGCAGGGCAACACACATTGTAATAGAAATAGGATATATTTGAGGGACAATTTGTACTTAGTAAAAAGAATTCAGGGACAATAGCTGATTATATTGCAGGGCAGCTGTCATCTCTAAATTGTCCTTAGAATTTAACACTTATTTAAAATTCAATTTCACCACATTTTATTGATTATTACTGTTTTCAAAACTCTGTCTTAGGTGTAATGTGGGAAACAAAATATGAATGCAATGGGCCTGCCCTTTAAGAAATCTACAATCCAGATGGACAATAAAATATATGTGAACATTTACCATCTAGGACAGAGTGTGATAAATGCTAAAATAAAAGCACTAAGGCACTAACTGTTTTGAAATTGCAGAAAAAGGAAAGTTTGATACCAGTTAGCAAATTTGGGAAAGTTTTCATTGGATAGTAGTATTTGACATGGATCTTACAAAGAATGACATTCTAATGAAGATAAATGGAAGGACATTTCTGACTAGAGGAATGATTTGAGTCAGTGGGTAGATATAGTATATAGATATAGTGGGTAGATATAGTAGTTTAGGGCCTATGATATTGTTGGGCATTTTGGATAAGTGGAGAGTGCCCTTAACCCCAGTCTCAGTTAAGGGCAATCACCCCACTCATGAAAGTGAAAGTTGCACAGTAGTGTCTGACTTTTTGCGACCCCATGGACTATACAGTCCATGGAATTCTCTAGGCCAGAATACTGGAGTGGGTAGCCTTTTCTTTTCTCCAGAGGATCTTCCCAACCCAGGGATTGAACCCAGGTCTCCCGCATCGCAGACCCCACTCATAGTGATGGGCAGGCCTAGGCAGGTGTGCGTTTTGCCAAGTGACCCTGTCAGTACCGTCTAAGCTGAGTGGACCAGAGAGGGGCCATAGCTGTCCTGTGTCCCAGCCTGAAAAATTCTGCATAAACAGGAGACAGCTGGGTTGATTAGGGTCTTGATTTTGGGAAATTGCATTGTGGAATAAAGAATCTGGCAGTTAGGTTTGGGAAATGAAGATGAGAGGAGGCAAACCCCAGAAGAAACCATGAATAGAGGAGGGCATTATGAGTAAGTAAGTGATATCATGAAGAAGTTGAAGTCACAAAGCAGCAGAAACCATGCAGGAAAACTAGGCAGAGGGTGGGCCAGTCAGGTGGTACCAACAGCAGTTCCCATATAGCTGTGCTATATATCACTTGTAGGACTCAAGCAAGACTGATGCTGAAGTCTGGAGCTGCTTAGATTCACTTTCTTGCTTCACTGTCTGCAGTTCTTGATGGGGCCATAGGTCCTATTCTTTGATTTCCATAGGATGCTTTTCTTCCTTGTTGCATCACATGTTCATACCCTAAAACTCAGTTGGACCATAAAGAAGGCTGAGAACTAAAGAATTGATGCTTTCGAATTGTGGTGCTTGGAGAAGACTCTTGAGAGTCAACTTGGACAGCAAGGAGATCAACCCGGTCAATCCTAAAGGAAATCAATCTTGAATATTGGAAGGACTGATCCTGAAGCTGAAACTCCAATACTCTGGCCACCAGAGGCGAAGAGCTGACTCACTGGAAGAGACCCTGATTCTGGGAAAGATTGAAGGCAATAGAAGAGGGCGGCCGAAGAGGAGATGGTTAGTATCACTGGCTCAATGGACATGATTTTGAGTGAACTCCAGGAGATGGTGAAGGACAGGGAAGCCTGGCGTGCTGCAGTCCACGGGGTGGCAAGGAGTTGGACCTGAACAACAACAACAAAACTCACCCAGGTATGTTGGCCTGAGTAAGCCCTGCAATGAGCCTGGCTATGCCATGTTATGTGACTTTAACAGAGGGAAAAGGGTGGAGTCGGGTTGGGCATGGTTTGTGGACGTCAAGGGGTTCTGGATAGATGATTTAATGCTTTTGTCTGCTTTTCGCCAGGCATTTTGGATTCAAAGATGCATAAGACTGGGTCTCCAATTTCAAGGTGAAGAGAATAGGGGCACAAAGATAGCTATCACTGAAGATTAGCATATTAAATATTGGGCTACCATCCCACTCACAAGATTAAATACTGAATGTGCCAAAGATGTATTCATTAAGTCCTGGAAGGGAGGGGCTATCTGAGCAAGCTTTCCAGAAGCGAAAGGGATGCAAAGAGCTTGAAATATTCTGATTCCATTAAAGAGTTGTGTGCGTGTGTGCTCAGTTGTGTCTGATTCTTTGTGACCCCATGGACTGCATCCTGCCAGGCTCTCTGTTCATGGAATTTTCCAAGCAAGGATACTGGGGCTGCCTTTTTCTACTCCAGGGGATCTTCCCAACCCAGGGATTGAACCTTCGTCTCCTGCATTGCAGGCAGATTCTTTAGCACTGAGCCACCGGGGAAGCCCCTCCATGAAAGGGTTATGAGCAAGAAAATAAAATTAGTAGATAAATACTATAGAAAGGTGACTTTTGTCTAAGGATAATTTGATTACTGAGAGGCTGTTATCGAGAAGATTAATTTTAATACTTGGGAGGATAGTTCAGTTGTAGAGGAGGGAGGTTGGGGCTCTTGAAAAAAAACAAAAGAAGAGGGAAATAGACCCCAGGATGACTTCAAAGGTAGAAACAACTCAACCTGATGCTTGATTCAATGTAGTAAATACTTGAATGGGTGAGGGTGGGGTTAATGTGACATCACAGTGATGCCGAGAGGACACACTCCTCCATCTCTTGAATCTGTCTTTCTTCTCCTTTTATGCAGGCTGTCTTGTCCCTAAATGGTGGCATGGTGATTGTCTCAGCAGCCCCAGTAAAAGAACAGTGCTTTCGCTGAGACTTTTGGTGCTCTTGGAGGGACACGCTGGTTTGGCAGGCTTGGCCACGTGCCTCAGCCAGTCACTGTGGCCCACAGACAGACTATGCTGCTAAAGTCATTGTCAGTCCTGGATTCTAGGGTTGGCCCTATCTCAACCACAGGCAAGGAGTGACAAGAGATGGGTGACTAGAGAAAAGCAGGGCTGTTATTGCATCAAGGGAGAGAGGATTTAGGACAGCATAATAATATAATAACATAATAACTTCAGCTACTAATGTTTTGTTCTCAGAGAGACAGCAGCAGTATTGAAGCAGGATCTTATTTCCCCGCCCAGGGATTGAACCCACATCTCTTATGTTGGCAGGCGGGTTCTTTACCACTGAGCCACCCAAGAAGCCCTGCTTCTTAGGTGTAGTGTTATACTAAAAAGGACCTTCATGTATACTCCTCAAGGTTACTGGTTGCTTGCTTGCTTCCTTGTTTGCTGTTTCCCCATGGAAATCAAGGGAATTTTGTTCCTTTTGTAGCTGTTTCCTTATTTCATCATCTTTCTGGGTTTGTTTTCAGTTTGCTCCCAGTTTTGTTAGAACGGAATGTCGCACGGCTGGCTCTGCCGTGCTTGCTGTGTTGTGTGTATTTGCAGATCAGGAACACCAAGCAGAACAGCTCCCCTCCAGAGCCCTGTCCCCAGAGAAACCTCCCCACCGGCGAATCCAGGCACACAGAGTCCTAGGGAGCTTGCAGCTGAGCGGGGAGGTGGCAGAGCACGCGTGCGTCTTGTAGTTGAGCCGCCTCCGGGATCCTTGCCACTGTTTTCCCAGCTGAAGACAGAGTCCATGAGGCTGTGGCTGAATGGGAAGCCCTCAGTTTCGTCACCAAACTGCAGACACTGACAGCTGAGTTCTCAGGACTCTTGAGCCGTGTGCAGTGTCCCCCCTGGCCCCTAGGGGACCTTGGTTTCTGGGTGTGGTTGTGTTGGCCAGTGGCCAGGCTTCCTCCTGGAGTGACCACCTTCTACCTAAGATCAGGCTCTGGAGCTCTCGAGGTCAGAGTGCCTCTGACCTTTTTTCCCAATTTTTATTAATTTTTATTTTTGGCTGTGCTGGGTCTTCGCTGCCATGTGGGTTTTTCCCCAGTTGTGGCACACGGGGGCGGCTCTCTGGTTGCGGAGCTTTGGTTCTCCCTGCGGCGGCTCCTCTCGCTGCAGAGTGGGGGGTCTCGGGCACGTGGGCTTCAGCGGCTGTGGCTGTCTGGGCTCTAGAGCACAGGCTCGGGAGTTGGGGCTCACAGGCTTCGTTGCTCTGCTGCATGGGGGATCTTCCCAGACCAGGGATCAAACCCGTGTCTCCTGCTTTGCTAGTTCAGTCCAATCACTCAGTTGTGTCTGACTCTTTGCGACCCCATGGACTGCAGCATGCCAGGCCTCCCTGTCCGTTGCCAGCTCCCGGAGTTTACTCAAGCTCATGTCCATTGAGTCGGTGATGCCATCCAACCATCTCATCCTCTGTGCCGGCTTTGCCATGTGGGTCCTTTATCACTGAGCCACCAGGGAAGCCCGGCTCTGACTTCTGAAGCCAATGACCCTGGATCCAGCTCTGTGTTGTCTGGTGCAGAATCCTCATGTGGCTAATGAGCCCTTGAAATGCGCTTTGTCTGAATTGAAATTGCAGCAAATGTAAAACACACACCAGATTTCAAAGACTTAGTGACCTCTGGATGGAATGGTGTCCTCTCACCCTCAGATTCATCTATTGAAGTCCTAACTCCCAGTGTGATTGCGTTTGGGGTAAGGAAGTGATTAAGGTTAAATGAAGTCATAGGATGAAACCCTGATGACCAGGAAGCTTGCTTTCCCTTTTGGCCACTATGAGAGGACACAGGGAGAAAGTGGCCATCTGCAAGTCAGGAAGTGGGCCCTGACCAGAAGAAGCCCACCAGGCTGTGCCCTTCACTTGGACTGCCAGCCTCCGGAACTGTGAGAAAGTAAACTTCCGTTGTTTAACCCCCTGCAGTCTATGCCTTTTGCTATGGCAGCATGAGCAGACTAACATACTATATGAAAAAAACAATGTAAAATATCTAATTAATATTTTATATTGATTATTTATTGAGATAATGCTTTGGGTATAGTGGGCCAAATAAAACATATGATTAAAGCTAATTTTATCTGTTTCATTCTCCTCTTTTAAAAAAGTGGCTCCTAGGAAAGTTCAAGTTACGTATGTGCCTTCCACAATATTTCTATAGGACAGTGAGCACCTAGACCTTTGTGCTATCATCACATTGCCTTAAATTTCTCCATCAGTTACTGCTCAGGCCCTGTTCATGAAGAATCTTTAAACTTATCTCTATCTTATGCAATATTCTGTTTCTTTTTCCTTTAGTATCCAGGACATTAAAACCAGACAAAATAAAATGGGGAAACACATAAAAACTCAAGACAACAAGAGCACAACAAAACGTGCTTATTTCTCTGGTTTTTGTATATTATTATTATTTTTGATTAAAGAGATTTTTTTTCTCTCCTCTTGATCTCTCTTCTGCCTTACATTCCTGCTCATTGAAGCCAGTATTGAGGAATCAAGTTTAAAGTTTGTGGTGTAGCATGACGAATCCCCTGGGGAAAACCAGCCCAAAGAAAGTTGGGGATGTTTCTCTACTCTTAGACCTGAGTTCTTGGTTGTTATTACCATATAATGAGAAGATTAATGAAAATGGGGGAACAGAGACTGCTGTTTTTTGTTTTTTTGTTTTTAATAAGTCAGGGCCCCATTCATCTGTAGAGAGGGCCGTGCTCTCAGGCCTTGCTGGCTGGGAGAAGGGAAGGTTCTGCTGAGCTAGATTGATGCATTGTTGACAACATCAAATGGGCATCTGAATAGGTTCGGGAAATTGGAGACTCCTAGCTCCTGTGACCTAGAGCTGGGAAATGTTTTGTCAACAGCAGAGCAGAGTGCAAGATGTCCTGGGTTAATCCATGTGCTTTGGGAGAGTGTTTGCCTGGGAAGGCAGCTTCTGGTGGCAGATTCATAATTGGAATTCATGGTCTCCACTAGTAGGAGCATCACGAATTATTTCAAACATATAATCTCCTTAGTACAGCCCTCAATTTTCTCAAATTTTATCTTTCGCAACAAATACTGCTGGGCATTTACCTTGAACTAACAGACTCGCTCAGTTGATTTTTGAAATATGTCTGCCAAGTAGTCAAAGTCGAATAGCCAAAGTGAGCCCGTCAGTCATTCTTCCAAGTGAAAATAGTGTTCCATGAAGATAGTCATATTTCAGTTGCAATTCAAACGATCACATAAGTACTTTTCCCTGAAGGCATGCAGCAGAAGTACTTTATGGGCACCTCCCATTTTATCCAAACAGAACATTTAAAAAAATGTGTATGTAAGAGCTCAGATTAATAAGTTCATTCTTACTGCTTCATCAAGATCATTAAGTAAAACCAGCTTTCCCTCCCCCCCCCACCCCCCGCCCCCATAGCTGCTAGTTCAGTTTGTTCCTATTCCTGGGTCTGGGCTAGGGGCCAGCAGCTTTACCCATCATTTTTTTGCACCATCAGTGCAAATGTCAAAACAGTGAAATGGGAAAAAATTTATTATGAAAGTAGTTTTGAACTCCAGCACCCTCTGAAGGAGCTTCAGAGACCCCTTGGGGGTCCATAGATGGCACTTTGAGAAGGGATTCCTCTAAAGTGTATTATAAATGGAAAGTACTGTAATTCTTCTGAAAATTAAAGGTCATTTTTTTGGTAAATCATTATTGAGCATGCTGAATCTACCTCCAGACCACCTGTTTGGAAATGAAGAATTAATGCATCTACTGGAAGACTAGATTCAGCCGTTGTCACGGACTCTGTTAATTAATTTAGAATATTTATTTTCTTATGGTCGTGTCGGGTCTTAGTTGTGGCCTTCCCCCACCACGGATCGAACCCACGCCCCCAGCTTTGGAAGGTGGATTCTTAACCACTGGGCCACCAGGAGGTCCCAGTATCTGTTAATTTGTATTTAGATTTTTCTGCTGCGTGGTGATTGCCACAGCTTCGCAAGGATGCTTGGGCAGAGTGGGTCACCCTGCTTTCTAGTTGTGATGTGGACACCAGGTTACTCTTCAGGATCCCTGAATCTTTCATCCTTGATGAAAAGCTTTTCTTTCATTCATGGGAATCTAACAGGCCCTTGCAGTCTTGAAATATAAACTAACTTGTATGACTTAAAACATCAGCAGGTGTTTTGGTGGTGCGTATGTGGATCTCCTGGTGATTCAGAGTTCTAGACAAGTAGAGGATTCTCTTGGCACAGCTGCCTCTCTGAGACTGGACACTGGACCCTGCAGCGACTGGAGGAAAAGAGGCAAAAGTCGCATACTCCTCTCATCCACACATAACGCCACGAATAGCATCGTTTTCTCACTTTCTTAAACTTTTTTTTAAAAATTAAAAGTACAAATGGATGACAGATTGCTTTGAAAAATCTCTCAATAGAAACCCTAATACTTTTTGAAAGTATTTGCCTGCATTGTATTTTAGGAGAGAGGAGTGAGCAAAAATGGAAATTCTTCCCATATCTTTATGGCCCCTGAATTTATGCATTGCTCTGCATGTTGAAAGTAATGAAACGAAGGGCCTAGATTCAGTCCTGACCAATGTGCATGTACCTAACTATTGACAGGTTTTAGTGATTTGCTGTTACATTGTCGTAAAATATATTTCTCCTGGCATAACAATGATTTTGGTTTTTTGCTCATTTTTTTTTTTTTTAAGGTCAGATCTCTGCCTTATTCAGCCACCAGGGATGTAGATACCTCCCAGTGTCTCTAAAATAACATTTTGGTGTCCTTAAAATGGTTTTTAACCTACTATGTCCTTGGGGAGATTGCTTTTAAGTTTAGATTTTAAGCAAGAAAACAGGCATAATATATACTATGGTCACAGATGCACATTGTAAGTAGGGAGATTATTTAAGCCTAGAAACTGAAAACAAGTCTAAAATCTCACCTTCCAGAAATCATTTTCATCTTTCCTACCAATTTTGGTCACCCTAAGAAGAACATGTTTTATCTTATATCGAACTATAGACCTTCTGAACTTTATACCATACTTAATGAATTCTTAATTCTGTTTCTATTATTATTCAGTTTTCCTAGGTTTGATTAGGCAATATTATTTTCCCTTTAGTCAATTAAAAACCCAAAGAAAATAGATGGCTATTAAGGAGGAAGTTTGAACATCAGCTTTCCTTGTCTCTTTTTGTTTGTTTCCTTCCGTATATGACCAAACCTATATTTGCATAAGCAAATTAAATCATACCTGCAAGCCCACAAATGCAGAATTTGCGTGCTTCTAATCCCAGATCCTTGGGAAAACACCACATTGACACCAAAACCAACATACAAACACCTTGGCCCTTGGTGTCCGATTTAGCCAGTGGAGCTGAACACCACCCAGCTTCTTACTTGAGTTGCTCCACGTATGTGGATTTTTGAGCCGTGCTTCTGGGGCCATCTAGGTAGCTGCCAGGAAGCTACCCCTTGAGTCTCCCCACAGTCTAGTTACCAGACTGTTTAACTGGAAGTCTTTTGAGGGCAGCATTTATATCATCGTTGTTCACATGAATTTATGGAGTCATGGCTCAATGCAGTGTTTTAGAGAAACAACGAGGATTCCTGAAAGGAACTTCTTATAAAGTTAAATTGCCTGTATAGACAATAAAATAGGGAAACTAACTATACCAGTTTTTTTAAAGGATAACTTCGTGATTGTACAAAAGATATTGACCTCTGGTAATAGTTTTATTATCTGTAAACTGAGAGTTTGTTACTTCAGATAAACCCTCGATCTCACACATTCATAGACGTTATGGAACACAAATGTATTTATTTTTTTATCATCACCATTCTGTTTCTCTTGGTGTTGAGCGGTATAGTTTTTGTCCATATCATGTGAAAATAATCATACAAGTTGGGCAAGTGAACTTAGTAGCCTAAATCAGTTATTTCATAGCCTTTAATGGTTATATGATTAAATTGTCTACTCAGTTTGACCAATCACACAAGCTTAGCAATTTCAGAGAAAATAGTCATAGTATTTTTAAGTGGACTATTAATAATTCAAGGTTCTCAACCCCGTTTGGGGATGTGTTGATATTATACTTAACACTTCTCACATATTAAAGATTTTCATTTAATAAACTCATGATGAGTGGACCTTCTGAGTGGGGAGGTAGGGAAAAGAATACCTTCCTCTCTTCCTGCTGGAAAATATGGCACATTAGAGGGGAAATGGATCATCTATAATTGATTGAAAACTCATCTGGTATGACTTCAAAGGCGTAAGAAGTCCACAGTTCCTAACTGGGAGTTCCTGAACTAGGAACTTCTAAGAAAGAGAGTTTGGACCCCTTCTAAACCACTCAATTTCTTCATCCAGTGCTCTATAAATGCAAAATAGAGACCAAACTTGAAAAGTGTGTGCAGACAAAACCATTTAAGCCATGTAAGCAAAACTAAGTCTAGCTTATTTCACGAACGTAAGCAAGATTTAATTTAGATTACTTCTTGTAAATCATAAAAGAAACTTAAGTCGTCTTTCTAAAATGCTATGAGGTAATCACTTTGAACCAATCCCCTGCTGTCTGGTAACTCCCGCTGTCAGAACCCATCATTGTGAAGGCTAAACAACTCCCTTATTTCCACTCTTTATGCCATGATGGAATCATCCCTCTGAGCCTCATCTCAGTTTTGAATCCGAAATCTCCCAGTTTGCATGCTGTCCTTATGGGCACCAAAAACTGTTATCGAACACTATTTTACTGTTCTGCTTTTAATTGTTTCAGTTTCTGGATTTTTGAGAGAAGGAAATGTGGCAGGAAAACGCAGCGAGGAGAAGTTGTGGTTGGAGCTAGGGTGAGTAATTGGGATGGTTTTAGGTAAGAACAGAGATGCAGTTGAAGCTGAATTGTAGAGGGTTTTGAACAAAATGCTGAAGAGTTTGGACAAAGAGCTAGATACTGAAGAGTGATGGAAAGTGTGAGCAAGAGAACTCTCTGACCAAGCTGCTCTTGGGGATATTGGCTGTAGCAGCAGCGTGCTGGGGGTCTGGGAGGAGAACAGAGACTGAGAACAGAGCGGAAGGTCCTGAACACGGTCAGAAGGGAGGCAACGGGAGCCTGGATTGACCGCGGTTCCAGTACAAGAAGAGGATGATTCCTGCGAGAGATGGGGTCTAACTGGAATGGAAAGTGTTGGTAGTGACTCAGAGAAAGGTCGGCGGAGGCTCCAAAGAGAAACTTGGGTTTTTAATTTTGTTTCATTTCTTTTTGAGAAACTTGGATTTTTATTCTAATTAACTGATTTTTGAGAACCTTGAGTTGTTTTTTTAAGACCTTTTATTAAAATATTTTAAAGACCTTTTTAGAAAACATTTATTTATTTGGCTGTCTCCAGGTCTCTGTTGGGGCACATGGAATCTAGTTCCCTGACCAGGGATAGAACCCAGGTCCCCTGCATTGGGAGCTGGGTATCTTACCTACTGGACCACTAGGGAAGTACCAGGAACCTTGGGTTTTTAATCTGGGTCACCAAGAGGATACTAATAGCATTCACAGAGATGAGTAGGTGAGGACCAGGAGTAGATTTTGGGGTGGTGGATGGGTGGGCAAAGGAAACTATGGCTCCTGTCTTGGGAACGTTGGATTTGTGATGATGGTGGAACACTTGGTGGAGGGTTAGGATATGCAGTGAGAGTGGCCTGGGAAATACAGATTTGGGTTTTCAAAGAGGAGAGTTGAAGTGGAAACTGAAGTGAGGTGTGTAGGAGACTGGCACGTGACTGAGGATGTGCCATGTGGCCACAGCTTAGTCCAAGAGACAGGTCGGGATCGATGCCATAAGCACTGTCCTACAACATATACAGGTCATGAAGATGGTAATGCAAGAGTGAGAAGGGCTGTCTGCCAGGGAAGGCCAGATGCATCTGTAGCTGGGCCTTAGAGCCGAGAAGAAATCTGCCAGACTTCCCAGGGCAGGAAAAGCATTGCAGGCAGAAGAAAAGCACAGATGGAAAGTGGTGGTGATTTGATTTGTTGGGGATCAGAGTGGTGATAGGCGAGAGAAAGGAAACGGATACTGTCCAACATCCTCTTTTTATTACACGGAGGAAGCGAACCCAGGGCGGAGGGTGGAGAGGGAAGAAAAACCAGCCAAGCTTGTGAGATCCTGAAAGACACAGTCAACAGTGACCCAGCTGGCTGGAGACGGAGGTGGGCTCTGGGACCCTGGACTTCTCGCCTGCTCTCTGCCTTCTTTTATAAAAGGAGGTTAGCACTGGTCATTTCTGAAGCTCTTTTCCACTGAGGTTCCGTGTGCCCCTCCAACTTTGGGAAGCTTTCTTTTCTTTTCAGGTTGAGTAATTTAGTGTTCGAGTAATTAGAGTCTAATTGGAAACCTGTGACCTGGAAGAGGTAACACACTTCCTTACAGGGTCTGTCTTGCTCCGGGGGCATAGTTCACGTACTGGGAGCACTTCCTCATTAACTGTCCCCAGGGGCCTCCATCCAGCAGCTAGTTACTGGGGTGGGAGGGAGGTACTAATGTTTATAAAGGTCACATTGGAAAATTTTCTGAAGCAATTGAACTGCAAAACATGTGTTTAATATTTATAGCACTTGGAGCGGAAAAGATACTTTTGATCATCCTCTTTCTTCCTGTAGTTTAACCAGCTCCTAGATCTCTCGGGAGAGCTTCTTCTCAACCAGAAAATAATGAGACCTTGCTATCTCGAGGGGACCTTGTACCATTCCTTGTGATTTAGGTGAAGGCTTGATTGCAGCGCATGTTTTCTGATCCTGGTAATCTTAAATAAATAATCCAAGCCCACAGCATTAATAAAAGCAGTAATTCTGTCAAGGATCCTTGCTAACTTCCTAAACTTCTGAGGGTCCAGAGCTGGTGATTTATGAACGCTGCCAGAATCTGAGCTGTGGTGTTTTTTAGGGGATTCGTTGGGAGGTATGCTTTTAAGGGTAATTACCGTGTGTCAGAAGGATGCCTTAGCCCCATTGACACTGTGTCCTCAATTTTATTTAGAGGTCAAATGGCAAGAGAATTATATGTGAAAGGGTATCCTTTCAACATTTACAAGTAGAAAGTAAACGTAACGTGCTAAGCTCAATTCTGAGTGGATGCGCTAGTCGCGTTAACTCTGTGTACCTTGCTGTTTGCAGGTCATTTGAGTTCTACAGATATTCCTTGTGCTTCTAACACACCCCAGCGGAAGATGGACACACACGTCTCTGGGTCTGGCATGGTCCAGTTTTGTTCACTGTTCAGTCTCTAAGTTGTGTCCAACTCTTTGCGACCCCATGGACTGCAGCACGCCAGGCTGAGACCCCATGGACTGCAGCACGCCAGGCTTCCCTGTCCTTCACCATCTCCCAGAGTTTGCTCAAATTCATGTCAATTGAGTCAGTGATGGTATGTAACCATCTCATCCTCTGCTGCTCCCTTCTCCTCCTACCTTCAATCTTCCCCAGCATCAGGGTCTTTTCCAGTGAGTCAGCTCTTCACATCAGGTGGCCAAAGTATTAGAGCATCAGTTTCAGCATTGGTCCTTCCAATGAATATTCAGGACTGATTTCCATTAGGACTGACTGGGTTGATCTCCTTACAGTCCAAGGGACGACTCTCAAGAGTTTTCTCCAGCACCACAGTTGGAGAGCATCAATTCTTGGGCTGTCAGCCTTCCTTATAGTCCAACTCTCACATCCATACATGACACTGGAAAAACCATAGCTCTGACTAGACGGACTTTTGTCAGCAAAATGATGGTCCAGAGTGGAAGTGTTAGTCCATGGCTCCTTGAAATGTGAAGGGTGAACATCTAACGCAGCCTGGGAAGTGATGGAGGGAGGTGAGGGAGGGCAAGAATGTCTTCCCTAAGAAGGTCTTGCCTGAGCTGGATCTTAAATAACCAGCTGGGTTTACCCAGGTAAAACATGAAAAGGGGGACAGCTTGAGAAAAAGGAGGTCGCAATAGTGCTCAGTGGGGGTAAGAAAAGCCTTCCGGTTGGAGCGGGAAGGACAGGGGCATTGCGGTTGGTGGTGTCCGTGCAGCAGTTTGAGCTGAGAAGGCGCGGGGAGCAGCCAGCTTGCTAGTCTGATGGCAGTTTTTTCTCCCCTGCTAGTAAATTTGCCTAAAATCTGCTGCTCCCCTGAAACGGATCTGGAATCTTGAACACTATGTGAATATCAGTCCCTCGTCACCCCAGGTTAGACTTCTACTGAACATGGTCAGGTGGTCTCCCTGCTTTCTCCCCAGATCCTGGCTCCTACTCCAGTTCTAGAACTGGAACTTGGATCAGCACCCCTTGCCTAGATGGCCCCAGATTGATATCCATAACCATTAGCTAAGATGAATGAATCTCCGTGGTTCTTGACTCAGACACTCAAAAGATATTCAGGAAATCTCACCATGGAACTCTCCCCGCCACCCACGATTGGGTAGATTGGCTCCTTAGGAACTGAGCACCCAGTTCATGCTTGATTTCTCTGCAGCTCTTGAATTTGGTGATCTGGATGATAGCTTCTTCTCTTTCCCCTCTGCCCTGGTTAGTTTTCCTGCTGCTGCCAGCCTCAGTGGCATGCCTTCAGCTCTAACCTCCCACTACTAGTCAGCTGATATTGAGCTGGTTAGGGTACCTGAAGCTCTCTAGAACTGGCAGAGGTCCATTTCCAAAGGTCCAGACGTTTCTTTGTCCTGCTTCCGCCCCAAACTCACCTCTTAGCTTTTAAGTCCAGCTGTGTGGCTGGCAATTTTATAAGGAAGCATTCCCTAATGTGTGTTTGGAGGAACCATAAATGTTGCAGACACCACCCTCATTCTTGGGGATTCACAATAATTATTAGCATATTGAAAGGCTCTGGAAAGTTCTGTGGTCTAGAAACTTGGCTAATTTGCATTTGATAATTTCTAAAACAAAAGTCTTTCCCCCAGTAATATCTATCTAAATGCCCAATCATTGAACATTTAATGAAACACACTTAGGGAACCTGGTTTGAAAGCTTTACTATTGTTTTCCAGTACTATTAACCAGGGTGGTAAACTTCCAAGTAGGAAATGGAAACCCACTGCAGTATTCTTGTCTGGGAAATCCCATGGACAGAAGAGCCTGGCGGCTACAGTCCTTGGGGTTGCAAAGAGTCGGATATGCCTTAGTGACTAAACAACAACAGCAAACCTTCCAAGTGGGGGCATTCCTCAAGGACTGGAAATATTGCCATCTCGAATCAAGTTGTAGCAAATTCACGACAGGATTTGCTGGGAGAGTGTCTGCAGAGGCTGGAGGTGTTGAGCAGACAGGTTGTTTGTACCTGATAGCATTGATTTCCTTTTCTGCTGATAACAGCCTCAAAATTTTCTTAGAAAATTCAGTTTATAAGGCTGAAGTGTGCCCCCCACCCTTGCAATGTGTATGTTTAAATCCTAATTCTAGGGTATCCCAGAATGTGACGATGTTTCAAGATAGGGCCCTTTAAAGAGGTGATTAAGAGACTATGAGGTCAAATGGGTGGGCCCTTATATCAGTTCAGTTTAGTCGCTCAGTCGTGTCCAACTTTTTGTGATCCCATGGACTGCAGCATGCCAGGCTTCCCTGTCCATCACCAAATCCCGAGTTTACTCAAACTCATGTCCACTTAGTCAGTGATGCCATCCAACGGTCTCATCCTCTGTTGTCCCCTTTTCCTCCTGCCCTCGATCTTTCCCAGCATCAGGGTCTTTTCAAATGAGTCAGCTCTTCACATCAGGTGGCCCTTATCTGACTAGGGTGTTTATGAGAAGAGATTAGGACTTAGACAAAGACAGAGAAGCCGTATAAAGACACTGGACGTAGAGTCACCTACAAGCCAAGGAGGGAGGTCTCCAAAGAAACCTGACAGCTTGACCTTGAACTTCTCAGCCTCCAGAACTGTGAGAAATAAGCGCCTGCTGTTCAATCCAGTCAGCCTGCGGTACTTAGTTATGACCGCTCTAGAGAGCTACTTCACAGGTGAAAGTGAGGCTGAGCCCATCGTGTGGTTCCTGAGGTACCCACCCCGGTCCATGAGAACAAGGTCCCAAAATGGTCCGCAGTGACTAGCTGTGAACTGATCACATGACCCAAAATAGGCCGGTGAGCTCCAGAGGCATCCTCTTCCTTGTGTGTGTTCCTGCTAAATCATTTCTGCTGTGTCCAGCTCTTTGCAACCCCGTGGACTGTAGCCCGCCAGGCTCCTCTGTCCATGGGATGCTCTAGGCAAGAACACTGCGGTGTTTTGCCGTGTCCTCCTCCAGGGGGTCTTCCCCAACAGGGACTGAACCCCAGTCTCTTACGTCTCCTGCATTGGCAGGTGGGTTCTTTACCACTGATGCCACCTGGGGAGCCCATCCTTTTCATGTGACTGTGGTTTAACAGGCAGGAGACCAGGCTGGCAGCTGTCTTTACTACGATTAGAGAGAGAACTGCTTGAGAACAGAGCCAGAGAAGGGAAAAGACGAGCTGAGAGTAATGTAGTCAGGTTCCTGAGAGAATCATCTGGTAACGGAGCCAGACCCCTGGGGCCTTCTGGGGACCGCCCTTGCCCCCCTAAAATACCTAGACAATAGCATTTGATGTAGATTTTCTGAGTTGTTTTGCAGATGTAAAAAACCTCCTCCTTCCCAACAGATGGATGATGCTCACTCCCTGAAGACCCTGAGCACGGAGCCCCAGACCTCCTGGAGCCTAAGGACGGCTGGCCCCTGTGACCCCACCTGCCACCTCACCGTCAGTCCTGCGGAGAGTTGGGCGCCTGTCGACTCCCCTCCCTCACCTGGTTTTTAAAAGTGGTTTGCTCAAAACCCTTCGGGGAGTTCTGGCTTTTTAGGCGTGAACCACCTTTCTCTGCTCCAGACTGATGGCTCAGTTTGCTTGGCCTCACTGTGCGTCATCCACATGAACTTGAGTTAACATTTTTGAGTGCCTAGACCTAGCCATATCTGAGGTTTTCTGGCCCTTGGACTGTATGGTGATGTCCCCCAACACATTCACTTTTTTTTTCCCCTAAGAGATGTTGAGTTGTAAAAGGATCCCAAATCGTACATAACAATAACATAGTAGTTTTTGAGAAAATGCCCATCAGTGCTACCTTTGTATCCTTGCTAAACATTTTCCTTGCCAAATGTCTGTGTAGCCTGTTCCTCTTGAATAGAATCTCCTCAGAAATAGTAGTCTTTGTTTCATGAAATGTATGAGATTTTTTTTCTGATGAAACCCCTGATGAACTCAGTCACGGTGTATCCCTTACAACCCATGTCTATGGTGGTCTGGGTTAGTCCGTATCGATGCCACCAGCTGTAATTTGCAACCAGGCAGATAATTTTATTAATGCAAATTGCCTCACATTTACAGCAATGCTTTAAAAATTATGATGATGTCATGATTAGTAAACTGAGTCACCATTAACAAAGTCCTTGGTAAACAATTTTCGAACTTTCTCTAGTATCCAGACTCTTGGATGAGCAATTTTCATGACCATATTCTAGGGCTCGCTAAGCCTTTGAAAATAAGCTGAAGATCCCCAAAGATCCAAAACTTTAGGGCATAGGAATGGTCCTCCATCCTAATGAATTCCTGGATGGCAGCAGAGAGGAAGATGTTTGTGAACCCAAGGAGCCCCCCGGCCACTTTCTGCCCTGAGCCCTCACCTCCTCCCACGGGTTTGTTCCTGAAAGCAAGTGTGGTGGAAGAACCTCTGAAGACACATTTGGAAAATCCAAGAGAAATGAAAATTCAGGCAAGGATTTTTTTGACACTTTACCCATCATTGTTCAGTGAACATGGTCCGAAGACCTTGTGACGACAAGTTTCCTTCTGAAATGGATGCTGCTTACTTTCCTCTTATCAGTCTGGAAGGCTGGCATACCCTTTCCTCGGTGAGGCATCCTGGCACCTCTGTGCAGCGTCCAGCCAGAGTTCAGAGGTGGAGAGCTGCACCCGTGCCTCGGACCACGGAGAGATGCGCAGCTTCACGGTGATCTCCTCCCCGACACCACCGTCCACATCTCTGGGGAGAAACAGAGTGGCTGGAGAGGAGGAGGGGAAACAGATTTTTGGTCTTTTTTTTTCCTCTAGTGGTCATGCTTCTGTCTTAAAGATCTCCCCTGTGCATTTTCAGATTCTCAGTTCTTTGCTGCCCTCAATGGTGATTTGGTAGTGGAAGATGATGTGGCAATAGTGGTAAAGAACCCATATGCTAATGCAGGAGACCCAAGAGACAAGGGTTCATTCCTTGGGTCTGGAAGAACCCCTCGAGGATGGCACGGCAACCCACTCCAGGATTCTTGCCTGGGAAACCCCAAGGACAGAGGAGCCTGGTGGGCTACAGTCCATGGGGTCGCAAAGAGTCAGACATGACTCAGTGACTAAACAACAACCAGGTCCATGTCGCAGAGCCTGGCGTAGAACACCCGCTGACAGACGCTTGATTTTTTTTAAAACTGTTGTTATGACCCACAGATCCTGGGCACCCACAGATTGTGGGCACACGATAAATGTAAAGCTGATCAATTTTACTTAGCGCTCATTGTTTTTATGTGTTCGCCTTCTCACAAACTAAACAGAAGTATGAACTATGTCATTTTCATCCTATTTAAAATTAAATATACTCTTTTCCTGTGAACCATTGACAGCATAATGCTAAGCAATCCCATGACGCAGTTCAAATGCACAATATTGAAATGAAGGAGGTAGAAGAAAATTGCCAGTTTGGGGAAGGATTCATATACATGGAAAAACAAAAGCACTGAGTTAAAAAAAGTATATATTGAATCTTTTATAGAGAAGTGTCCAGGCCTTGGATAGCCAGACAACTTACTTCGTAAATTAGTTTTATAGGATTTTTGCAAAGTGCTAAAGCAATTTAGCGTCAGGATATACTGATTCGAAGAAAAATAAATTAATAAATTTGAAATCTTCAGGCACCTATATTCAAAGGCCGCTAGGCATTTTAATAGGAGATAAGTAAGAACCATTAATCATGGTTTCCACACACTTTCTCACATCACCCTAGGCAACTGTGGTTGGGCTGAGGAATGGTACTGAGAGGGAGAAGCTGCTGGTACTGGATAAAACAGTGATATTATCTACAGTGTCTACACTACATTTTGTCTACACTCTCGTTCTCTTACAAGTAAGTACAAAATTGTACCTGTTGACAACTTAATTTTTTTCACCTTTTTGCTCTCCCCTTAGGAAAAGGTAATAAAATCAGTGAAATGTGCATTTTTTTTTTCTACTCGCTTGGCATAAATTATTGGTCACTCTGAGCCAGAGAAGCAGGGGGTAGGGGGTGGGGGGAAGCCCACATGTACATTGACCTCATTTTTGCGTTGACCATGTATCTTTCTTCGTTTTGATTTTTTTTTTAAAATTCAGAGCAGTTTCTTCCCTTTCTTTTAAATATTTGTTTATTTATTTGGCTGCACCAGATCTCAGTTGTGGCAAGCAGGATCTTTAGTTGTGGCATTGAACCATGAACCCTTGGTTGTGGCTGGTGGGATTTAGTTCCCTGACCAGGGATTGAACCTGAGCCCCTTGCATTGGGAGCATGTGGAATCTTAGCCACTGGACCACCAGGGAAGTCCCAACATTGACCGTGTTTCAATCCAATTTTGGAGTCACAAAGGTTGTTAATAGAATCTTTGGTCTTTCTCGAGTCAGAGACTTTTTTGAGAATCTAAGGAAATGATGAATCCTCTCCCCTCAAAATACACAGACCTCTAAGATCTACGAAAGTCCTCATGAGACCCTCCATGGATGGTTGCTCACAGACATCAGTCCTACATTGCCAAGCAGGGATAATCATACAGAGAAGAACAGAGAAGCATTTCCCTTTTTAAAAATGCCACCCAGAAGCAAATTAGTAACCTCTCTTTAGTCTTAGCTCTTATAAATCACCTTCCCCATCAAGCTTCTGATGTTTTCTTACACTGAAGTTAAAAATCAGTTGGGTTTGCTTCCAAGATTCAGAGACTGTTCAGCCACACTGATAACAGAGTTTCATCTTTGCCATCCCAAGCAAGCCTTAGAAACAAGGTACATTCCCTTATCAGAAAAAAATATTACCTTTCCTTCTTTAAATGCTGTCCGATGAAGTCAGTAGCTTGTAGCAGCTCTGTCCTTCCCGCTTGTCTCCTGGTTCACGCCGACTACCTTGCGGCCTTGTACCTGCCCCTCTGCCCTTGATAGCAAGCTGAGCTCTATTTCCTTTTTCTGTAAGTGTCTCTTTCAAACAGAGGGTCAGGGTCAGATTTCCAGATATGATTTGAGAACTCTTGTTCTACTATTTAATTTGATTAACTTCTGCTGTAGTAAACCTCCTTTCTGAGTGAAATAATTGGATCTTAAACATGGGCTGGCCTTGTAATTTTAAGCATGTCATTGAACCTTTTTTAGGATCCAGTTTCCCAATATGTCAGATCTTTAAGGTTGCTTGAAGTCTAACAGTCTATATTTTTGAAATACATTTATGTACATTCTGTGTGTGTATATTGCCTAGACCTGGTTATTTTTTCTAAGTGGTTGATAACCTATGAAAGAAACCCAAATGCTCAAACACATCTTTTTTTTTTTTTTGGTAGGTTTTTAAAACATATAGAACCACTTTCATTCTTGCCTAGGTGGTCTTGTCACTCTACTCAAGCATCTAAAGGTCACTAGCAAATAATTCACTTGCAATAGCAAGTCTGGAATATCTAACTTTAAAATATTTTAAAAAAATTATACTTTCTTTGTATACATTCTTTTAGCTACATAAAAATAAAATGCAAAGCATTTGTAGTTACCCTAAGATGAAACTTAAGCAAGAGTCTGAATTTCTCTAGACCAGTGGTCCCCAGGGTTTTTGGCAGCAGGAGCTGGTTTTGTGAAAGATATTTTTTTCCAAGGACTGGGTAGGGGGTGATGGTTTCAGGATGATTCAAATGCCTTCCATTTATTGTGTCCTTTATTTCTATTATTATTTTATTAGTTCTGCCTTAGACCTTCAGGCATTAGGTCTGGGAATTTGGGAATCCCTGTAATCTAGACCACTACATTCACCACTACACTCTTGGTGCCTCACACTGCATGTGGCACGTAGTAGGTGCTCAGTGAACGTTTGCTGAGCAAATGAAAGTGTCGAATAAACTGATATAAGTACACGCTCAGTCCCCCAGTCTCATCCAGCTCTTTGCAATCCCATGGACTGTAGCCTTCCAAGCTTCTCTGTCCATGGGATTTCCCAAGCAAGAATACCGGAGTGGGTTGTCATTTCATCTCCAGGGGATCTTCCTGACCCAGGGATCAAACCTGCATCTCCTGCGTTGGTAGATGGATTCTTTACCACTGAACCACCTGGGAAGCCCAATAACTGCTATAGGATGGGCATAAGGTACCCATTATTTCTAGGGTTGAAAAATTAGAAATTGGAGATGGAGTGTTAGTGGGTGGGATTCGGTGTGAGAAGCTAGAAGAGGAGTTAAAAAAAAAAAGATTATTCCAACAGTGAAAAAGATCATGAACTTGTAACTGCTTTTTATGGTCATGAAACTGATCAGAGATGTGATGAAATGGGGTGCCAACAGTGAAAACATTGTGCTACATTTTTTTTTTTTTCACAATAAGTAATTTTATTTTTTTGCTTCCCAGGTGGTGCTAGTGGTAAAGAACCTGTCTATCAGTACAGGAGATGTAAAAGATGTGGGTTCAGTCCCTGGGTCAGGAAGATCCCCCGGAGAGGGGCATGGCAACCCACTCCAGCATTCTTGCCTGGAGAATCCCATGGACAGAGGAGCCTGGCGGGCTACAGTCCATGGGGTCACAGAGTCAGACACGACTGACGCAACTGCACAATTTTGTTTTTTTAAAAATACACAATGACTCCCCTTATTCACAGTTTAGATTAGTACCCTAAGCCAAATACTGAATGACAATCCTTTGAATGAATGGAGACTTGTGTATTTATTAATTTTTTAATTAATTAATTTTTAATTGCAGGATAATTGCTTTACATAATTTTATTGTTTTCTGTCAAACCAATACCCTTAGCACCTCAAGCCATAGGTGTTAACTGAAGCCACTGAAGAAACCTAGGATCTGAGCACAATTATTCTCTTGTATGTCTGTACATATTATCTTCTTTAGGATCGTCCTCATTTTAAGATCTTATTTTCTTTATGAAGTCTATTAATATTAATCTGCAGTTGAAGATTTTCAGCCTGTATAACTAAATCAGTTTAAAATGTATTTTTTTATAGCTGTTGAAATAACTGACTTAAAAAAAATATGAGCTAGTGTTTGCTGGCATTGACTAAGATGCCCTGTAATGATGTTAGATGCACAGTTTTTTTTTTTTAACCTCCTTCCACTCTATCATCCTGTGTTTGTTAGATGCCATCCTCATAGTTGCAAGGTGCGTGCTGTAGCCCCAGTCATCACGTCTATGTTCAAGGAGGGAAGATGCGTGTGTGGTCTGGGGGACGGACAAGCCAACTGCTTCAGCCCCCTCTAACAAATGGTAATATTTTCCTAGCACATGAGTGGACTTGCGCGTATATCTCAGTGGCTGATGGTTTTACAAAGCTATCTTGGATGTGAGAGTGGGTGGAGGATGAACATCTCACTTGGGGCTAAACGTTGCTGCTGAGCAACTTTTGGGATTAGCTGACAAAGGAGCACCAGAGATTGGAAACAGGCTGAGAAACCAATAACGCTCGCCACGGTCTAGAGAGACGATGGGAATCAGAAGAATAAAAGCATAAACAAATAAATTTCTCTCTTATTTGATGTTTAAAGCTAGTCTTATTTCCTATAATTGCTTTGAGTAGGTGTTACTGCTTGCTTTCTTAACTCAGGAGAACGTTTAGAGTAAATAATGATACAAGCTATGTTTAATAGTTTAAATAACAATGAGTCAGATGTTTCCTGTGTTGCAATTTTTTTGCATACATGAATTTTAAATTTTGTGCAAAATCATTATTTAATGATTGTACTAAAGTTGTATATAAATTTGCTAATTTGCACATATACAGTTTTGGAATGAAATCCCTGTTTTTTGGTTAATGGTCAGAAATGAGGATATGGCAATGTTTTATATGTAGAACTGTTCAGGGGAAAGTAAAAATTTTTGTCTGCTGTACATAAGTCAAAGAAATGGGGAATAAAGGCAATAAGGGAAATGAAAATTGTTTAGCTAGAATAGGATGAAAAGGAGGATGACATTTAGACTGGCAACAGATAAGATTGTAGCAGGAAGAGAAAGAACAGAAATAAAAAAATGAGTGCTGAAGTTCTCTTCGTTTTTCAAATTAAACATTTTATTACAGAGAATTTCAAGCATATACTAAAGTAGAGAGAGCATTGTAATAAACCGGTACCTATCCATCCCCGGGGCTTCACAGGTGGCTCAGTGATCAAGAACTTGCCTGCCAATGGAGGAGACACAAGAGACGTGGGTTCCATCCCTGAGTTGGGAAGATCCCTTGGAGAAGGAAATGGCAACCCACTCCAATATTCTTGCCTGGGATATCCCATGGGCTAAGGAACCTGGCAGGCTAGAGTCCAGGGGTTGCAGAGTCAGACACAACTGAGTACTCACCCACATATCCATGATCCAGCTTCAACAATCAATTATCAACACAATGTCAATTTTTTCACTTACAAGCAACTCCTATCCCCTGTAATATTTTGAAGCATCTCCCAGACATTATATAATTTCATTAGTATCTAAGTAATTTTTTTAAACTAAAAAAGGAAAACTTTGAATATGTAGTTATGTTTGGATTTGGATAGAGCAGAGGTCAAATTCTATCTTGGGCGCCAACAGCTTTAGGGCCTTGAGCAAGTCCATTCATTCACTCAATACATATTTATTAAGCATCGTCTGGGAATCCAGAAGCAAACAACTACATTCAATCATTTTAGATAGAGATAGATGGAATGAAAGAAATGAAAAACAGGGCAATGGAACCAAGAATGACTGGGGGTCTGGGAAGCTGGGAGGGATGAGCCATTTTCCATTCCACTTTGGCTTCCTGTTCTGTGGAATAGGATCAGACCCGTGTCTCAAATGGGTCTTGAGGGTTTGTTAATATCTGAGAAAGTGCTTAGCAAGGCCTGGTATGTGGCAGCTCTCCATAAGTGGAAGACCCAGTGATGATATTCTTGATTGCCATCCAGGAAGACCCTTCCCAAGGAGGGCTGCAAGGTCCATCTGGCTTCATTCTTACTCCAGGAGCATAGAGATGCATTGGGCTCATTGTCACGGCTGTGCATGCCTGCTCAGTTGTGACCCTTGGACTGCAGCCCACCAGGCTCCTCTGTCCATGGGATTTTCCAGGCAAGAATACTGGAGCGGGTTGCCATGTCCTCCTCCAGGGCATCTTCCCAACCCAGGGATCGAACCTGTGTCTCCTGCATTGGCAGCTGGCTGCTTTACCACTGAGCCACTGTGGAAACCTGACTATAGACTTGTCAGAACTCTGTCACCTCTGATTTCATTCCCCCATGAACCACCTTATTCTGGAACGTGATGAATCTCAGGAGTTGTATCAGGAAAATAAGTTTATAGTGAGTCTGTCTCTCTTTCCTCCTCCTCCCTTCCCCAACTTTGTAGGACATAACTGGCTTATAAATCCACCATATTTTAATGTAGAAAAGACTCAGTTTTTGCTTGAGTGAGTTACTGGAAAAGAGCTGCTTAAAATCTTACACTAAGTTTGTAAAAAAAAAAAAAATCTTCTGAGATTGAGTTTTACAAATTTCCAGTTTGGCAGACACTTAATTCTAATCCAAACAAAGTGCTGCTGGCAGTTTATCAAAAAAACAAAAAATTTCAAGTTTAAGGAATGGTTATTTTTCAGGAATCTAATGACCTTTTTCATGAAATTTTAGCAGATCGACTTTTATTTATGTTAAACATAGGCTTTGATCCAGACTCGATGCAGTGAAGCAACAAACAAGGGAAAGAAACAGAATTCAATGCAGTCATTCACTTCCTTTAGGTTTGGGAAACGCGAGGCCAGGGAGCTGTGTTTACACAAATCCCGCCTGTGTGGAGCTGAGTAAACTGGAAGAACACAGGCCCTCCTTCTGCAGGAAGGATTAGACGGTTTTGGCCGTGCCTTGCTGCTTCATCCTAACCTGGAAGAGTCGGAGGGTTGAGGACCGGTGAACTCTGTGTGCGTGCTAAGTCGCCTCAGTTACACAGCGTCCACTATCCTTCACCTGTGCTGTGCTGAGTCGCTCAGTCGTGTCCGACCCTTTGCGACCCCCGGACTGAAGCCCGCCAGGCTCCTCTGTCCATGGGATTTTCAGGCAAGAACACTGGAGTGGGTTGCCAAGCCCTTCTCCAGGGGATCTTCCCCGCCCAGGGATTGAACCTGCATCTCACATGTCTCCTGCAATGGCAAGCAGGTTCTTTACCACTAGCGGCACCTGGGGGAGCCCTGGGTGAGCTCCAGGACTGACTTCTCATGCCCCCTGGCCTTCCCATCAGGATGTACAGGGAGGTGTTTTAGAAAATATTTATTTATTCTTTCCCCTGCGCTGTGTCACGGCTATCGCCTGTGGGCCCTCTCTAGGTGCGGCGGGCGGGAACGCCTCTGTGGAGGGGCTCCGGCTTCAGTAGCTGTGGTGACCAGGCTAGGTCGCCCTGTGGGGTCTTTCCAGGACCAGGGATGGAGCCGAAGGGGGAAACACACAGAGCTGGACTCCGTCTGAGGCCAGGCTGTGAGCATTAGGCTACATGGACTCTGACTGTCTACAGGAGTGGCATACCAATGGGAAACCAGACCCCCAGAAAAAAGAGCCTCAGGACTTGGACTCCCCGTCACCTAAAGGAATATGCTAATTATCTCTGTAACAAAACAAAGTCGTAAATTCCATTATGTTTATTGGGATATGACCGCAGGCCTATTGATAAATGTCCACTGTTTAACTGTCAAAGCTTATGACACATGAACCAGGGGCTAACTTTGATTGTTTCTCTCTTTTACCTTGTCCAGACTAGTTTCAAGGAATTTGGGGAGGTGGGCTTGAGCACATACACCTAGGGTATATAACGTTTTCACAAAAACTGGCCGGGGTCCTTGGCTAAGAGCAGACTCTGCCGTGGGCCCGCCGGTGTAATAAGCTGCACTCCACTATCTGCGTTGTCCTGCTGGGTTTGTTTCCCGGAGCGCGTGACTGCAACAGAACCTGTGTTCTTTGCATTGGCAAGAGGTTTCTTAGCCTCTGGACCACGGGGAACTCCTACACGGAGGTTTTACCAAGACTTCCTGCCAGTGTCCATCAGCTGGCCAAGGTCATCTCATCAGCTGGCCAAGGTCATCTCATCAGCTGGCCAAGGTCATCTCATCAGCTGGCTCCTGAGACAGAACTTCTGGCCCAGCCGTGCACAGACCACTGCAGCCGGGACTTTGCTGCCGCAGCTGCTTGCCTTTTCAACACTTCGCCTTCCACTTCCTAGACTCTAGTCTCCCCTTGGGGCTGTTTTCAACCCCGGTGAGATCTCCATTTCCCCCAGGAGCTTAGTCCCAGTCAAGATCTTTACTCCCTCCCACCCCACGACCTTCTCCGCCACTTTTGGGGTCCACCTCGGGGAGCCAGAGCGCGGCTGACCTGTGCCTCCTCTCGCTGCTGTCTCTTCCTCTCCCGTCCATTAACCCTTCCTCCCTAGAGGGACCGCGGAGTAGTGGGTGGGGGTGAGGGGGTGACCATTCCCAGCCCTCTGAATGAATCCTTTAGGAGACAAACAGCCCTTTCTCTTGCTTATGTTGACCAGCTCTTATTAAAACTCTGGTCCATTATTATGCTAACAGAGCTTTAGCAAGGCTGATAAGATTGCAGTCTTTTTAACCTAATTGGTAAGTCCCAGGCCTTTAGGAGGAAGATGGGTAAACACCAAAGAGGGTTAGGGAAGGACGCAAAACTCTGGGAATAAATATTTAGAGGTACTCTGCTGTTGACTTACGGTCGGATGTTTGTTCCTTCTACAGGAGTGGCTTCCATTATAAACCATGCTTTCAATAATCTTCACCCTTAGATTTAAATCGTCTTGTGACTGCTTTCAATTTGGAAAAGTCTAACTCTCCTTGATCCTTTCGGTAATTGCAAGAGTCTAGTTGAAATAAAAGGAAGGTTCCTAAGGCTGGAAAGACTAGAGACAAAGGTTGGCCTGGTGTTGGGAGTGCGTGCTCAGTCGTATCAGTTGTGTCTGACTCTTTGTGACCCCATGGGCTGTAGTCCCACCAGGTTCCTCTGTCCATAGGATTCTCCAGATAGGGGTACTGAAGTGGGTTGCCATGCCCAACAGAAGGATTGGACTTGCATCTCTTATGTCTCCTGCATTGGCAGGCGGGTTCTTAACCCCTAGCGCCACCTAAGTGTTGGGTGTTGGTGAGTAGCAATTACATCAACCTGAGGCTTCCTGGGGATGTGGCCCACACCTTTCCCCTGGGTCTGGGTAGCGCAGGACTGAAACCAGGTCCGGGAAAAAATAAACCCAAATTTATACGGAAAGGAAGAAGCAGTTCCTTTATTATAGCCCAACAGTTATGACAAATGAAGATACATCCAAGAACAGATAATGAAAAATTTTGAATTATTGCCATTGTTTCTCATATTCCCGAGACTTTTGAATTAATATAGCAAACCAGTCTGAAGATAAAAAGCCAGAAGCTTTATCAAATACATTATGTCTGGCAGAATGTCTACGTTGAACTAGCTCAAAGTCCTAGTGGTAGTTTGGGCTTTGTGTAAGAAGTGGCATGGATTTTTCCAGGAGGTATTGACTTACTCTTCATTTGACGTCAATCTGTCTATGATAGTTTTATACTTCTCCCGTTGGAGTGTCATGTTGATTTCTTCTTTACTTCTGAGTTAGCTTTAACTACCTTCTGGTAGAGCAAGAACGTTCTTTTCCAAAGGTCAAGAATACTGACCCAAGGGGAAAAATGAATTTAAGGCCAACCCTTGAACAAGAGAGTGCCTAGAAAGCAGCATTAAGTGTTTATGCAAAAAACTCAACTTGGGCCTGAGTTAGGTATTATGTAACTTATAAATTTATACTGTAGGTGAAGAAATGATTTAACTTTACATATAAATTGTTTCAAAGGTCAGCTTTAATTCTAGATTATTCCGTGTCTTTGTCGTTGTTGTTATTCAGTTGCTAGGTCATGTCCGGCTCTTTCTGTGACCCCCATGGGCTGTAGCCCGCCAGACTCCTCTGACAATGGATTTCCCTGGCAAGAATGTTGGAGTGGGTTGCCATTTCTTTCTCCAGGGGATCTTCTGACTTGGATTGCTTTACAAATAAGAATGGCATTTTCTTTCCCATCGGACTCCCATTATAGGTGCAAATCACCAAAATAATGTGAATAGATATTTACATATTTTATGTGACAACGAAATACTAAAACTGTGAAATATGGGATTATCCATTTGTTGGAGGATTTAGGAGTTTAACTTAGTAGATAAGCAACTATTTCTTGCTTTTGGAAAAAAGACTTCCTTCCAGCTATGTTTTTATATATTGATTGCATTTTTAGATGTCTTCATACTCATGTTTGTATTTCTAAAGAGATATTAAAATAGAATTTGTTTATAATTATCTACCTTCTAATGGCTGTTAATCATTCCTTATAGGAAAGTTATTTATTAACAATAAACATACCAAAAGCACGTAATCACTTCACATTTTTGAGACCAAGTTAAGGCTAAGTGGAGTTTTCTTTCAAGACTGTCTCCTGAGTGAAATAGAGAAAAACAGAAAGAAATAATAACTGGCTTAATAAAATTTCCTTCCTTGTACCCAGCATTACAGAGACGTACAATAGGTTAATTCAACATACAAGGGAATTTATGGTTCTTAAGTACAGAAATTGTTCTATTGCTCATCTCCCCAAAGAGACTTCTGCAGTAAATACTATGAAATGTCTATTAAAAATAATACACAAAATAGGTGTAACCTGTAAAAAGTCCTTTCACGCAATGGCATATCCAAAGACGTTTAGTGTCTATTGTTATACAATTGGACTTGTCACACAAATCAAACTTAAAACCGTATTAAATTGAAATGAAATTGCAATCTCAAAGTAAGTCTATTCCCCCCTTTTATTTCCTTCCTTCCCCACACTTAACCTAAAATACGCTTCTTTTCTTCCCTGGCAGTCTTCCCTCTAAAAGGACAGCATCATACCTTTAACATTCACTAGTTCTCTCATAGTCTTACATGGAAATAATATGTTAGTTTTGAAAGCCCGAACAATAATGTGATTAAAAAGTGGTTTGTATCTTCCAGGTTTAAATTTGGCTTTAAAAGAATTTGCATGTGCATTTGGGGGTATTTTGCCAGAATGCCACGCGTTTTCCACGAGCAACACAACAGTTAAATAAACCCCGAATGACTTTAAGTTCTTGCAGCGGTTATAAATAAATTATGTCTACTGTGTACTTACTTGTCACTCCTGTCTAGGGGCTCACACGCACAGCTCACCGTAGAACCGACATGTGCAAAACCCGGTGTGAAACTTACAGCAAGGTCCAGGAAAAGCAGTTGGCTTTCTTACCTCAAGGCATAAAAAAACAGGCCTTTTGCCAGGTTTTTGGACACCTCATTCTTTACGAAGCTACCTTCCCTCCTGGTTAACTCTGCCTTTCTTCTCTTTTCCTGCCCCCCAGGGCCACTGAGAAAGAAGAGAGGACCCCCCTGCCCCCAGCCTGCAGTAGGAAGGTGAGCTGTCATTCACTGGTAGGCATTAGAATGGCAGAAACGTCACCTGTGATCTGTTTGGGTTGTAAACATGATTAAGCTGCTATCCAGAAAGTTATGTAAAGAGTTGCTGAAGTTCCCCGAAGATGTCTACCAGGTTGGCTGTACTGACATCTTGCAAGAGGCAGGTTGGGACCTGTGTGGAGGCTTCCCGAGCTATTTATGAGCCCAGCAGCTTGCTGTGAAAAGCTGTCATTTTTCCCCTGGGTGTGTCGAACCAGTTTCTCTGGCAGGCAAGCCAAAAGGCTGAGGCTTATCCAAAAGGAGGGGCCACAAGGAAAGCCAGCGACAGACATCACTCGTTTAAGCTTCAGGTGTAAAGAGAAGCAAGGATGAAAAAAGGAAGAAAAAGAAAAAAGCCATTTTACAAAATTCTCTCAATTATCTGTGGTTCCAAAGAGTGGAACCATTTCATCTTTCTGTTCAGTGGGGATGAAGGGAAGGGTAGGAGCTCAGATCTGTCTGAAATGCACAGGGTTCACCCCCGGCTCCTTGCCGGCTGGAGGCTGGCCTGAGCTTGGGACCACGCTCATGGTAAAGATAGTAGGATAGGTGTTCCTTGATTGACTTTCATGCTTCTAGGTTAAATCTCTTTAGAAAGATCTCTCAACACGATCAAACAGAATAGAAATGTCCTTTCCTATTTTTGGAAAATATCCGTTTCAGCATCTGAAATAACCCCAACTGAGTTTTGAGATGGTGTATAGTAGAACTTTGGGCTTCCCACATGACGCTAGTAATAAAGAACACACCTGCAGGAGACACGAGAGGTGCAGGCTTGATCCTTGGGTCAGGAAGATCCTCTGAGAAGGAAATTGCAACCCACTCTAGTATTCTTGCCTGGAGAATCCCATGGACAGAGGAGCCTGGAAGGCCACAGTCCACGGGGTCACAAAGAGTCAGACAAGACTGAAGTGACTTAGCATGGCATGACCGAGTAGAGCTTTGGTGCCTGTCCAGAGACAAATACCTGTGGCTGTCATCATATGGTTAAAAAAAAAAAGTAAATAAAACAGAAAAAAAAAGATAAACTTCTTTCTCTGTTTCCTGCAAAGTGGAGGCAGTCAGACTTCTTTAGCAGGCCTGCCTGCACAAATGCAAATGTGGAGACAACTTTTCATAATGTATAAAGGCAAAGTCGGCCAGGCATTGATCATGAAATGAACTTGCAAATGACTGTGCGTGCGGGTATAAATCAGTGCCACCCGGCAAAACAGAGGAGCCACATCAGGGCTGGGTTGTTGCTTTTCTTGAATTCTTTCTTAATATATCTGTTTTTTTAAAAAAATGATTCTGACTGTCAGCTGGGATTATTAGACTGCATAATGATATTTTTTATGTCCAAACATATGAATAAAATTACTTTCTCGCCATGTATATTATGGTTATACATGCTTTCTGAAAGTGAATTAACATAGAAATAAATCTGTGATGTCAAGAATATACATTAACCTGTTTTGGGCCTCATAAATATGTAAAGATAGCACCTAGCTCTTTGCCTCTCTCTGGTGGTAAAATATCTTATGCTGAATCTAGAACTGGGCAGTTTGTGTATCAGCATATTCAATTATATTTACTCCATACAGTTTAACAATGATTTAAAAAATATGTGAGTGGTGGTGTACCTGGTGGCCTCAGGAATGTAATAAAAGGCTTTCATGCAGTCTTTCTTAAAAAAATTATTGTTTTAAAAATATTTTGTGAACGTTTCTCTTTTGTTTTATTTGGGTCGGATCTGAGCTGTGGCTCGTGGGCTCCAGCTGTGGTGTGTGGGCTCAGCGGCCCCAGGGTATGTGGGATCTCAGTTCCCTGACCAGGGACTGAACGCACATCCCTTGCATTGGAAGGTGGACTCGTAACAACAGGACCACCAAGACCACCCTAGTGCAGTCTTATCTTTATAAGTCTCATAATCTTGCCTCAGATTGACTTATCATTAGTGCCTGGGCTATTGCATCAGAGTGTGTGTATGCGTGTGTGCGTGTGCGTGTGCGCACACAGGCGTGAAGTCCCTTCAGTCATGTCTGACTCTTTGAGACCCCATGGACTGTAGCCCACCAGGCTCCTCCGTCCATGGGATTCTCCAGACAAGACTACTGGAGTGGGTTGCCATTTCCTTCTCCAGGGGATCTTCCCGACCCAGGGATCAAACCTGCATCTCTTACGTCTCCTGTGTTGGCAGGCAGGTTCTTTACCACTAGCGCCACCTGGGAAGCCTGCCTCTGTCTCTGTCCTCTTTGCAAATTGTCCCTCACACCTCTTTCTAGGGACACCCATCTCAGTCTTTGCCCTCTTCCCAATGGCACACAGACCCCCCCCCGCCCCCGCGCCCCTGCCCACAGGGGTCCAGTGCTCCGGCCGCACTCATCAGCTCGGCGGCCTGCCCAGGCCCCGCGCACGTGTCTCAGCCGCCTGCAGCGGCTCTCCACTCTCCAGCGTCCTCCTTGCTCCTCAAGGAGTCTGCTCAGACTCCCCATGTTGTGTGAACAAGACTTGCCCTGCTGTCTGCTCTCCTGGGGGCTCAGCCTGGGGTGTCTTTCTCCTCTTGCAGGACGACCTCTCGCAAAGCTCTTAACAGGCTCCTTCATCGTCTTCTGTGGCCTTGCCAGCATCCTTGACTAGCTGGAGAGCGCTGGGTGGGTGGGGTTTTTGTCTTACCCATCTTCGCCCGCCTGCACATGGCCCACCTGGGGGCCGTCCACCGAATGTTGGCCGAATGCCTAGTCCCTTCGTCACCTGAACAGTGGTTGTCAAGCACCACTAGATCTCCCAAGAGCTTCCTACCACCCTTACGGCCACAAGTGTCCTCGTGGACCAAGTACCTCCAGAGCGCTTCTCCCTCCATCACCCGCAGCCCTTGTCTCTGCACCTTCCCGCCTCCTTTTCTCTGTCCACTGACGGCTTCACGCAGACTCGGAGAGTACAAGTCACACGAAGAAAACCACCTCTTTTCTGGCTTAGACATCCAAGGTGGCTCCCATCACCCTGCGAATAAAATAATGCCTTACCTTGGCTTGCAAGGGTTAGGGTCTTGCCTGGTCTGCCTCCCCAGCCTCCGGGACTGACAAGCCAGGAAGAGGGCCCTTGCCCGAACCGACCCTGCTGGCACCTTGAGCTCCAACTTCCAGCCTCCAGAACTGTGAGAGAGTAAATGTCTGCAGGTTACGCCCCCAGTTGGTGTTTTGTTATAGACTAAGGCGAGCTGCCTTAGTGCGGCCTGAGTACTTCAGTCGATCCTGGTTTCTACGGTGATTTTGGTGTCTCACATTGATTTGGGATCTTCCCTTCCAGCTTCAAGCTTGCATACATTCTCTAACCTCTTTTCTTTTTCCTACTTACGCACCCTCCAACATACACAACTGCCTTGGCACACACAGCATTCAAAAGAAACTTCTGAGCTCCTGCCCAATCTAAACCCTACTGTGACTTTAAGTGGGTCCTTTAAATAACTCTTGACAGGAAGAATTCAGCAAGACCTCAAGTTGAAGAAAGGATCTGTAGGTCTATTTTCGGACTGATCTTCCCATCTTTCAAAGGCTGTAATCTGCCAAGGAAGCATAATGTAATGACCTGGATGCATTAGTAGCAGGAATATTGTCACATTCCCCGGCTCTGTGTACACAAACAGGGCGTTAACTTGACTGTGAGTAATGCTAGGAACTATGTAAATAAATTCCCATTTACAGTAGCTTGTTTCTCCTTTTCACTCCAATTTTTGAAATTCGTTCAGTAACTTTTTTTTTTTTAAAGGTATATTTAAATACCTGTAGCCTCTCTCAAGCCATTAAAAATGAAGTAAAGTTCAAGGCCCACATTATCTGGTGGCCACTGTGTTCAGGTAGCTTTTCTCCTGTTAATGCCACCCAGCAAAATAACCACAGAATCAGCAAAATTGCTAATAACACATTCTTCAAACTTAATACAGCATAATGGACCCTCTAAGAGCCAATCCCTTTGGGAAAAACAGCGAAGTAAAAGGTCCCCCACTGATTTCATGAGTAGTCCTATGGAATCTGGAGAGGCTTAAAGGTGATTCTTGGAGCAAACATATTATTGAAAGGCTCTGGTGTTTTAAACAGTTGGAGCAGGTTAAAGAAATAAGGCTCCGCAACCACCCCCCCCCACCCCCCCCGCCGCCAAACTTCTCCAAACCAAAACCAACCCAGGCCACTAGCAGGCACAGGAAACCAAGCTTTTCTGTTTTCCAGGGTCAGAGAGCACCCGTCCACACCGGGGACCCGGCATCACTTACTTGCGGGCAGGGCCACCAGGTGCCCAGATGTCTCTAATGAGAAGTTTGTCTGACAGGTTTTCCCTTGTTGTGATTCTCGTCCTGTCCCGAATTCCTTTGGTAAACATTTGTTGAAGGCCCTCCACATGCCAGGTCTTCCCTGGTGGCATTAAAGAATCCGCCTGCCAGTGCAAGAGATGTAAGAGACACGGGTTCAGTCCTTGAGTCCTGATGATTCCCCTGGAGGAGGGTGTGGAAACCCACTCCAGTACTCTTGCCTGGAGAATCCCATGGACAGAGGAGCCTGGTGGGCCACGGTCCATGGGGTCACAATGAGTCGGACAGGACTGAGCGACCGACACACACCCCCCTTGCCAGGCACCATGCCGCTCTGCAAACCTCTCAATGGAGGCTCTGCAAACCTCCCTGAGATGCTGCTTTTGAAGTAAGAGAGACAGAGGCGCAGAGGGGATGACAAGCTGGTGTGCCCAGTGTTCAACCACGTTTGATGGCTTTAAAGAAACTGAAGAATTTTCAGTCTTCAATTAATTAAATATTTGCTGAAGGTCTGACAGCTGTCTATGTGTGTGCTACTAAATGCCTACACTATCTGAGAACACTGGTTGCTTTTGGGGAGGACTGGTTTTGCTTTTCTATAGCACCTATCACTCTCAGAAACTGTCTCATGTATTTTTTTTTTGCTGACTTACTTATTGTCTGTTTCTCCCACTATCATGCAAATGCTTCCTAACAGCTTTAGCTCCAGTAACTAAAATAGTGCTCGGTATATTTTAGATTCCTAATAGTTTCTGCTTTTCCTTTTAAGTGGAAATGAGCTTAGCATTCAGAGATGGGAGTGAGACTTACTTTTACCCATTTGCCATTTTTTTTTATGGCTCAACTATTTAACTTTTTACTATGAAAAATTCAAATACATGCACACGTAAATAAACGTCCATATATTCATCATCCCAGACTAATGATCACCTCACGGCCAATTTGTTTCACATATGTCTCCCCTCCCATCCTTCTGCTCCAGGTTATTTTGAAATAAATCCTAGACATCATTATATTTTTAAACATTTCAACATGCAACTATAACACATTCCATACCTCAACAAATAAACAATAATTTGTTAACATAAAATATCCAGTGTTCACATCTCCCTAATCAGTGTCATTATTTTTTTGTTACAGGTTGTTTGAATTTTATTTAACAGTGTCCATGTATTTTTATACAGTCAGTTATAGTTGCTAGTTGTTCACAGTCTAGTAGAGGATATGGCTTCCCCTCTCTGTCCATCCTTCCTTCCATCCATCCTTCCATCCATCCCACTAAGTAAATACGTAATAGTGTTAGTCACTCAGTCCTGTCCGACTCTTTGTGACCCCATGGACTGTAGCCCACCAGACTCCTCTGTCCATGGGATTTTCCAGGCAAGAATACTGGAGTGAGTTGCCATTTCCTTCTCCAAAGTAAATACATGTTAAGTGACTATTATGTGCCAAACACTGTTCCAGATGCCCAGGATGCATTTGTGAACAAAAAGAAAAACAAAATCCCTGCTCTCCTAAAGCTTTTACTCTAGTTGGGGGAGGCCCGTTTCAGGGGTTTTCCTGGTGGTCCAGTGGCTCAGACTCCACGCTCCCAATGCAGGGGCCCCAGGTCCAGGAACTAGATCTCGTATTCAGTAACGGAGAGCTCAAATGCTGAAACTAAAAAAAAAGATCCTGCATGCCAGGTTGAAGATCTTTTATGTCACAATGGAATGAACAAGTAAATATTAAAAGAAAAACCGAAACACCTGTACATAAAAAGTTGATCAAAATACAATGTAACATGAATTATAATAGAAGGGAAAGTGTCTTCATAAGATTGACGTAAGAGATTCAAAGTATGTAGGCCCTTATTGTAGCATTTAAAATTTGCAACATTTCATATTCTGATAAAACTCTGTAGACAGAGAATATTGATTCTTTCTATAAAGAGTTAAGTAAACTAAAACCACATTTTAATAAAAACTTGTTTGCAACTGTGTTGACTGGGCTGTGTTATTATATATCAAGTCATGATAACTGGGGGCTGGAACATTATTTGCCAGGGTTTGGAAGATCAGCCTTGGTTGTTCATGTTACAGAGTTGGGACCAGTCCGACACCAGGTTCTGGCGTATCGTCTGCAAACAGCGGACTGGAGTTTATGTGAACCAGGCCAGTGGGTATAAACTAATGCTCCTCTAGCAGGTCTCCTTAGAGAGAACTTACTGTTAGAACACTGACAACATCAGTGAAGGCGCCATCCCTAGATCAGAAAGCATCAGTTTAGGAAAAGCAGAGTTATTGATTGGTAGGCTCTATTAAACTCTAAAGTATTTTTGGTCAGTACTGAACCCCACATTGAAATGCAGCATTTTAACTCCTGAATGGAAATGCCAGCAGCATTTAAAGGCAATGTTAAAACAGAAAAGGGCCAAGATAATCTTTTAAAACTTGTTGGATCATCAAGACAGTAGCTCACCTTGAACTTTTTGGTTACAACTGAAATCTGCTTGAAAGAGGTTGGGAGGAACTCTTGACAAGATACTCCAAAGACTGTGAGGTAACAGTTCTGCTTTTTCTACGAGTCCCTCAGAACTTCTGCCTCTGAATGCTGTTCTTTCCTACCCAGCAGTCACTTTGTGATGAGGAGGATGCACCCTTGTTCTTTCAAAGGTTTAGTATCTCAAAGCATTTCTGAAACACTTCCCTTATGCTTGCTTCCAAAGACAGTTAACAGTTACGTAAGAAAAAATCCACTTTCTTTTTTTGTTTGTCTATTGTTAAAGGTTTACTTATGTATTTGGCTGCACCGAGTCTTAATTGTGGCATGTGGGATCTTGGTTCCACGATCAGGGATGGAACCCGGGGCCCCTGCATTGGGAGCTCAGAGTCTCAGCCACTGGACCATCAGGGAAGTCTCTATCTACACTTCTTGTTGAATAATGAATTGATTTCGTATTTTATCCATGACTGGATTGCTAGAGCTCTGAGGGCAGGAATCATAGCTTACACTGTTTTGCTTTTCTACACCACCTAGCACAGAGGTGAGCACTTTTTGGGAGAGCAGAGGGTTGAGCGCTTGGCTGGGAATAAATGGACCAGAATTCTAGACCTCTGTCTTGTCTCTGCTTCTAAGCCACCTGGGGACACTCTTGTGATGCTTGATGGGCTTCTGGCGTGACTGTGGGTCTTAACTAGTTTCCTGGTGTTGCCAGAACAAACTCCCAGAGACTAAGGGACTTAGTATTCTCTCATACATGAGGCCAGAAGTCTGGCACCTGCAGGGCAGGCCACACTCCATCTCAAGGCTCTAGGGGAGATTTCTTCCATGCCTTCTGCAGCTTCTGGTGGCTCTGCTGTTTCTTGACTTCTGGTCTCTGCCTCTGTCGTCACATGGTCTTTTTCTCTGCACCTCAAATCTGCTCTCTTTCCTCACATAAAGACACTCAGTCATTTGATTTAGGACCCATCCTAAATCCAGGATGTTCTCATATTGAGATCCTTAACTCCTGAGAGTCCCTTGGACTGTAGGAAGATCCAACCAGTCAATGCTAAAGGAAATCAACCCAGAATATTCATTGGAAGGACTGACGCTGAACATGAAGCTCCAGTACTTTGGCCACCTGATGCAAAGAGCTGACTCATTGAAAAAGACCCTGATGCTGGGAAAGATTTTCAAAATGCTTTCATTTTATCTTCAAAATTAATTTGTTTATTCTTAGATGTCAGTAAGTCAATTTTCCAAATGTTTCGTGTTTAAATTGTCTTAAAGTTGGCTACTCTCAAGAAAACCTAAGCTTTTAAAAGAATTCTTGGGTGAGAATGAGGTTTGAAATAGTGAAAAAAATTGACATAACATTTATTTCTTGTGTCTTGTTTGGAAAAGAATGCTTGGCAGCCTTTGAGATCAAATGGAATGATCATTTAACTGTTTATCAGTTTCATCTAAGGTTACTTCATTTTTATTTGTGTTAGGACCAAGCCTCCTTCTGTACTTGGGGAGAAGGTTTTTGACACTTCCCCCACATATGGAGACCATATTTTCTGAACCCTAAAACTGGAGGGTATATATGCCCTGAAGATGTTTTGGCACAAAACATCTGATGTTGGGTCAGAATATTAAAAACCAAGAATACAATGGGAAATAACTTACATATTTTTCTTAAAGCACATTTTTCTTAAATTGACCTGATAATCCAAGTTTTCTAAGGATGACTTTCCTCCTCTAAAAATAAATTAACTCAGATGCTCCTTACCATTTATCTATTGGATTAACAGGGTGACTTTTACATGAACATCATTCTATTGTGTAACGTGATTAGGGTAAAGTGCAAAAAGTATTGAGTGGTGTAAAGAATATAGGAAAGCATGTAGTTTCTCTTCTCTCGGATGGTTATTGTTGTGAAAGTGCAGTTCTGATGCAGAAAGTTCACCATGTTGGTACAACAGTGCCTGTGGGCAGATGCTAGCTAGTCTTCCACAGGAGAGATAATTAAGAGACAATGGTAGAGAATCGCGTGTTGCAGCTCGCACCAGGGCTCCCAAGTGTTGACCTTGCAGCTTCAAGCAACTTAGAGAATGGCTTGGTTTTCAAAATTACAATTCCTCCCAGGTTCTAGAGGGAGGCACAGATGAGATTCTTCAGAGTTTACTCCATCTCAGAAATGGTAAAATGCCTAGTTTGGGGAAAGTTACCCTCTCCTTGGAGAGGATACTGGAATTTCAGGGGCTTCCAAGATGCAGGACATATAGAAGACTCGGAAAAGCTGCCAGAAGGAAGCAGTTTTCTATTTCACGCAAATCTTTGCAATAACAGGAAGGTGGAGAGTGAGTGGGAGAGAAACAAAAGGGGAAAACCACCGACTGGGAGCATAGTTCAGAAAGGTTAGCATAGACGTGACTGCCTCTTTCCCTGTGGTCCTCGTGGTCACACGCTTCTCAATTACATATAACCTTTTAATCAAAATGCTAAGAAGGGGAGGAGTTTGGGTTGTCAACATTAGAAGTACAGGCAGACTTTGGAGATATTACAGGTCTGGGTCCAGACCATCCTAACACAGCGAGTATTGCAATAAAATGAACCCCATGAATCTTTGGTTTTCCAGTGCACCTAAAAGTTATATTTGCTCTATGCTGTAGCCTGGTAACTGCACAGCAGCATTATGTCTAAAAAAAAGCAATGCACTTAACACTAACTAAAACATACTTTAGTGCTAAAAAAAACTCATTATCCCCTGAACCTTCATTGAGTTAAAATCTTTTTGCAATAGTAACATCAAAGATCACTAATCACAGATAATAGGACAATAATAAAAGTTTAAATATTGCTAGAATTACTGAAGTGTGACGCAGACACAGGGAATGAGCACATTGTGATGGAAAAATGGTCCTGATGGAGACTGGTGGATGTAGAGTTGCCACAAACCTTCAGTTTTGTAAAAAATGCAGTATCTGGGAGGTGGAATAAAGTGAAGCACAGTAAAACAATGGTGGTGCTAGTGGTAAAGAGTCTGCCTGCCAGTGCAGGAGACGTGGGTTTGATCCATGTGGGAAAGATCCTCTAGAGTAGGAAATGGCAACCCGCTCCAGTATTCTTGCCTGGAAAATTCCATGGACAGTGGAGCCTGGCGGGCTGCAGTCCATGGTGTCGCAGAGAACTGGACATGACTGAGCAACTGAGCAAACACACACACGCAAGCCTGTATCCTACTGTCGAAACCAGACAAGAAAAACGCTACTCAAGAAACTTACGGCAATATGGCAACCATGGGATTCTGCTTGGTTGTACAAACTGGGGTGAGATTGAATAGCATTGAAAGAGACCCAAATCTCGATGAACAGAATAAAGTCCTATTAAAAAAAAATAATCCAGAGAACCACTACTTTCTGCCCAAGAATATCATCAACCCCCTTCAGCACTGCATTGAATGCAGTCTATGTGTTCACATGTGTGTGTGTCTTAGCAATAACTAAACCAGCCTTTCTTCATGTGAAGATTATTTGGGGATCAGTTAAATGGAAATAAATAATGTCTCATGTGTAGAACCCCCTATGTGTGCTGCCTTTTCAAAATATTGATTTCCTTTTATTCCATTCAAAAAGGAGACCCACGAGGAGCAGAGAGAGGAGGGCACTGTCTCCGTGTGAATACTAATAGGGGAATCAAGGGAACAGAGGCACTTCAAGTTTCATCTTTCCGTTTCCTAGAGGCGCAAACTCTGCAAGTTGTCACCTTGGTGTATTCAGCGCCTTTTGAAGCACTAGACTCCTCCAGAGAGAATGTCAGCCCCAGCCCTGGGCAGTTTTGACAAACAGAGTATATATTGATACATGATAAAGTATGCTAGAAATCACCCCAGCGCTAAGGGCTACTATAGTTTTAATATCATCATTTGAATTAACAAGCATTCTGTGGAGAAATAATGAGCTTTCATTATTCAGAACATCATCCTTACCCGGGGAACTCAGAAACCATTAGCTCTTGAGAACTTAATGAAAAGATGATAAAGAATGTTTTAGATAAAAGTTTGAACGAGCACACTTGATAACGGAGGTAAAATATTAATGTTTGCTCGGATGATGTATTGGGGTGGCTGAGCCGGGCTCAGTGGAGCCACGGCGCCAAGGGTGAGATGAGCCTGGGGGGCCGCTGGGCCAGCCCGAGGCCCGGCGCGGGAGCTGCTCTGCCAAGCATCACCACGCTGACTGCGTGGCCAGGCTTCTTTTAGACTTACAGGCAAGACGGGAGTCTGGTGGTATCGGTAAAGTGTGATCAACAGGTATTGATGGACAGATTCAGAAGTGGCTTCTCAAGTAATTTTCTTTATTGGAGTGAAATTGCTTTATAATGCTGTGTTAGTTGCTGCTATACAACGAAGTGAATCAGCCATGTGTATACCCGTGTCCCCTCCCTCTCAGACCGCCCCCACGCCCCCTCATCCCACCCATCAGGATCATCACGGGGCACCGAGCCGAGCTCCCTGCGCTGTCCAGCATCTTCCCATTAGATATGTTTTTTTTTTCCTTTTCTTTTTTTAGGTCTCTAATGTTTTAAATATAGATAAAATACTTGAGTTTATGTGGTCAATATTTGTTTCTCATGTCTTAGTCTGATTAAAAGACTAAGAAATTTTAGGTGAGCCTTTCAGTTCTGCATCTTAAGCATAAATCTGCATTGGGAATGGGAAGAAAAAAAAAAGTGGAAAACAAGCAAAAAAGGGACTTTATCTTTAACACTTGGACATCAGTGTGAATGGTCTCTGAACTGGTAGATGAAACTTGATCAATGTAGACATGAAATAAGAATAAAGCTTACAGTTGAGCTCTTGGAAAATGCAGAAGGTAGAAGACAAAAAAGCGCCATTCTCTTGTTTCACTGTACAAAGATTCCCCCTGGTAATACTTTCAGCCTTTTTCTTTGCAGGTTTTAGATTATTTACATGGCGACGACCATGTAGCATATGCAGAATTATGTATGTTGTCATTTTTAGAGACTATTTCTGGTTATAAAAATAATACAGGATTATCTAAAACTGGAAGATACTGGAGATTATTAAAACTTTTGTCCATGAAGATCACCCTGGAGAGCTTATTAAAAGCACAGTCTCCTGGACCCCACCTCAGAACTACTGAATAAAATATCCAGCGAAGAGGCAGTCTCAGGGGTAGAACTGTCCAGGTTAGACTCTTTTGGTCTCATCACTTAGCAGTACGTTGCCTTGAGCGTATTTTTTCACCTCTTGAAGCTGCAGTTCTCTCATTTATAAATTAAGGCTAAAAAGAGTACATACCTTAAGGCTGTTACAGGGATTAAATGGCATAATGCCCATAAAACACATAGAATATTGGTCGGCAGATAGAATTCAAATGCTAGCAATTAATATTATTATTAATATTATTACTATTGTAACCCTTCTTCTCTGTTACAAGCAGCTCTAATGGACCATTAGAATCATGATGTGTCCTTAGTCTTTTTTATCTTACATTTAAGAGTACAATTACGATTGTATTAGTGTGGATAGACTGATTTGCACTCAGTATTCTTTCCAAACTTATTCTAGTTTGTATTCCTGTACATTTCTCCCTGGTATCTAAGATTCTGAATATAATTTAGGTTCCAGAAAGTAGCTGAATTAGACGCACTCACCTAAGATTCTGAGGACTTCCCAGGTGGCTCAGTGGTAAAGAGCCTGCTTACCAATGCAGAAGATGTGAGTTCGATCCCTGGGTTGGGAAGATCCTCTGGAGGAGGGCATGGCAACCCACTTTGGTATTCTTGCCTGGAGAATCCCATGGTCAGCGGAGCCTGGTGGGCTACAGTCCATGGGGTCACAAGGAGTCGGATGTGTCTGCGTACACACACACACACACACGTGCAAGATTTGGAAAGTGGGAGTGAGGTAGATGCTGTATTTCTGCGGGTTAATTTTCCTAGTAAGTGTGGATGTGTGGGAAATCAGTTTTTCTGCTACAGCATCAGCAGGCGTCTCTTAAAAAATATTTGGCTGCCTCGGGTCGCAGTTGCCGCACGTGGAGTCTCGATTGCGTTACGAGGGCTCTTTCATTGTGGTGTGCAGGCTTAGTTGCTTCCTGGCAGGTGGGATCTTTGTTCCTGGACCAAGGATTGAACCCATGTCACCTGCATTGCAAGGAGGATTCTTAACCACTGGACAACCAGGAAAGTCCTATAGGACTCTTAATAGCTGATGAAATAGAGCTGGGGGTGGTGGAGAGTGGGCCCATTTGCTAGTGGATATCATAGCAAGCGTCTTGGCTGGCATGGTGCTGGTGAACTTCAGGAGGTGGTTCCTCCCTCCTGTGGGACTAGCCTTCCTAGTCATCGAAGAGACTCCTTTGGTGGCTGAGTTTTGTGACTTTGGAAATCATTCCTGAAACCTAACCCAGAGGCTGTTTCCTCAGGCTTTCCAGCAGCCCAGGAACCCACTTAAAGCTTATAGTAAACCGGCTTCTGCTAAACCAGCCAGACTGGATTTTGTTCTTTGCAAAGGAAACCTGACAATACATTGAATATACTGCTTCAAAATCATAATTTAGTAAAAGTATTTGTGAGTCTTAGAAGGAAGAAGGTAATAGAGAGGAATTTGTGTCACATGAAATACATGATAGGCTAGTTTATTGGTCTTTACCAATCATAAAACCATGCTTAAGTTTCTCAATTGACGTTTTATTTTTTTCTCATTATTCATTTTAAAGATGCATAAAAAAAATCAATATTCAAGAAACTTGGCAATGAAAATGGCCTTTGTGTTGGTGTTGGTGGTTCTGCTTTTGTGCAGGGCAAAAAAAGCACTTTTGTATCAGCCATGTGAAAAGTTTGGTCATTGTTAGTAAATGCTGGCACAGGACAGCATTATTTTTTGTTATAAGTGATTATCAAAGAAGTCAAGAATTTAGAGCATGTGACTTAGAAAGCATTTCTGATGTTGGGAACTTAACAGCTTCAGAAGTAGCAAAGGGAATAGTTGGGTGAAACACTGCAGAGAAAAGCTCTGTTCTTTGGCTGTGGAAGCAATTTAAAAACAACATTCTTGGGTAATGATTTTTCCTGCATCTTTAAAATGTATATTGAAAAAGCAAAGTTATGGTTTTGTTTAATTAGCAAAGAACAATAAACTGCCCCATGACAGAGGCTCTTTCTGTTGCCTTCTGTCATCAAATAAAACTCGGCAGGGATAAATTCAAGGATCATAGGTTGGTTTTTTTGTTTTCGTATCTCTCGCTCTCAAAATTCTGTAAGCAATTTTAAGCAGAATACAAAATCGTATATTCTGGCATTAAGGGCTAAAGGGAAGAAATCTGAATACAGTTTGGTTTTTATTCCATTGCAGATGATGTTTCTGCCTTTATATTTTGTATATACATTTACAGAATGTAACTAAACACAAAACAAATGAAAATGGTGAAGGCAGTTGGGAAGACTTGGAGAGGTACGTTGCATATTGGGAGATGTAGTCCTTACCAGGTATAGTGCATTCTGGGAAATGGAATCATATATTTCATTGGCCCAGGTAAACTTTGGGAGGAGGGGTTAGGATAAACACAAGATGTATCTTTTTAAGAAAATGAGAAAACAGAAACACACCAAAAAGAGGCTTATGGAAAAATATTGTAGAATTAGGGGAAAAATCATCACCTTAAAGTCTCAGAGAAATACAAAGTATTACATTCTTCAGTTCAGTTCAGTCGTTCAGTCGCATCTGACTAGTGTCTGACTCTTTGTGACCCCAAGGACTGCAGCACACCTGGCTTCCCTGTCCATCACCAACTCCCGGAGACTACCCAAACTCATGTCCATCGAGTCGGTGATGTCATCCAACCATCTCATCCTCTGTCGTCTCCTTCTCCTCCTGCCTTCAATCCTTCCCAGCATCAGGGTCGTTTCCAATGAGTCAGTTCTTTGCATCTCGTGACCAAGTATTGGAGTTTCAGCTTTAGCATTAGTCCTTCCAATGAATATTCAGGACTGATTTCCTTTAGGATGTACTGGTTGGATCTCCTTGCCATCCAAGGGACTCTCAAGAGTCTTCTCCAACACCACAGTTCAAAAGCATCAATTCTTCAGCACTCAGCTTTCTTTATAGTCCAACTCTCACACCCATACATGACTACTGGAAAAACTATAGCTTCGACTAGACGGACCTTTGTTGGTAAAGTAATGTCTCTGCTTTTCAATACGCTGTCTATGTTGGTCATAGCTTTTCTTCCAAGGAGCAAGCATCTTTTAATTTCAGGGCTGCAGTCAGCATCTGCAGTGATTTTGGAGGCCCCTCCCATCCCCCCAAAAAAGTCTCTCACTGTTTCCATTGTTTCCCCATCTATTTGCCATGAAGTGATGGGACCAGATGTCATGATCTTAGTTTTCTGAATGTTGAGTTTTAAGCCAACATTTTCACTCTCCTTTCCTTTCATAAAAAGGCTCTTTAGTTCTTCTTCACTTTCTGCCATAAGGGTGGTGTCATCTGCATATCTGAGATTGTTGGTATTTCTCCTGCCAATCTTGATTCCAACCTGTGCTTCATCCATCCAGTACATCAGCATTTCTCATGATGTACCCTGCATATAAGTTAAATAAGCAGGGTGACAATTTACAGCCTTGAGGTACTCCTTTCCCTATTTGAAACAAGTCTCTAGTTCCATGTCCAGTTGTAACTGTTGTTTCCTGGCCTGCATACAGATTTCTCAGGAGGCAGGTCAGGTGGTCTGGTATTCCCATCTCTTTTGGAACTTTCCACAGTTTGTTGTGATCCACACAGTCAAAGGCTTTGGTGTAGCCAATAAAGTAAAAGTAGATACTTCAGGTAACAACAAAGAAAATTTTAGAAATGGCTTGGCATTCTCCATGGATACAAACACTATGGCTGGACCTTGCTTCTAGGGTAAGAATGTGCAATGGAAGGTCGGGTAGGGCAGCACTGGTCAGATTCCTGAGATGGAACATGTGTAACCTGAGCTGCTGCTAAGTCACTTCAGTCGTGTCTGACTCTGTGCGACCCCATAGACAGGAGCCCACCAGGCTCCGCCGTTGCTGGATCTCCAGGCAAGAACACTGGAGTGGGTTGCCACTTCCTTCTCCAATGCATGAAAGTGAAAAGTGAAGGTGAAGTCGCTCAGTCGTGTCAGACTCCTAGCGACCCCATGGACTGCAGCCTACCAGGCTTCTCCATCCATGGGATTTTCCAGGCAAGAATACTGGAGTGGGGTGCCATTGCCTTCTCCGATGTGTAACCTACTGATTGCTTATTCTCAAACTGCTCCATTATCCTCACAGTATGTGTTATTTCCTTTCAGATTCTAGGAATCAATTGTCTAGTTCTCTTAGATTTCAACATTGTTATAGACTCAATTATGTTCCCAATATTCATATGATGAAATTCTAACCCCTAGTAGCTCGCAATCTGGCTGGACATAGTTGTCTTTAAAAAGGTAATTTAGGTTAAATGAGGTTACAGGGGAGGGTTGTAATGCAGTATGACCAGTATCCTTATAAGAAGAAGAAATCTGGACACACTAAAATGCTAATTGGAAAAGATACACACACACCAATGTTCATAGTTACACTATTCACAAAAACTGAGTCCAGGAAGCAACCTAGGTGTCCATTGAAAGATAAATGGGTAAGGAAGATATGGAATATATACATATATATATATATATAATATATAATGGGGTGTATATACCACATCTTATATATATATATATATATATATATATATATATATATATATATATATAAAGAAAACGGAACATTACCCAGTCATAATCGAACAAAACATTGCCATTTGCAGCAACATGCGTGGACCTAGAGAATATTATAATAAGTGGATTAAGTCAGATAAAAACATTATATGATATCACTTATATGTGGAATCTAAAAAAAAATGATGCAAATGAATTTATTTATAAAAGAGAAACACATTCACAGACATAGAAAACAAACTTTTGGTTTCCAAGGGGGAAAGGGGTTGGAGGAAGGATAAATTAGGAATAGAGATCAACAGACAGCCACTGCTATAAATAAAATGATAAACAGCAAGGGTTCACTGCATAGTACAGGGAACTATATTCAATATTTTCTAATAACCTATCTACCTGTATATATTTCTAATAACTTGTATACCTTAAACTGACAAAATATTGTAAACCAACTATAGTTAAAAAATAGTAAATAATGAAAAAATAGAATTGATTAGTAGAGCTAGTTTGTTCAGGCAGCTGTAACAGAATACCGTAGGTGGCATTAACAGCAGAATTTATTTCTCATGGTTCCAGAAGCTGGGAACTCCACAGTCAAGGTGCTAGCATGTTTGGTGTCTGGTGAGAGCTGGCTTACTGGTCATGGGAAGCTGTCTCCTTATTGGACCTTCATGTGCGAAGGGCAAAGGGAGCTAGCTCTCCACAGTCTCTTTTAGAAGGGCGCTCGTCCCACTCACGAAGGCTCCATTCTCATGACCCATTTACCTCCCAAAGCCCCCACCTCTTAAGACCATTGTCTTGGGGGTTAGGATTTAACCTGTGAGTTTTGGGAGGACACAAACATTCAGTTTATAGCAGAGAGGTTCTTCTATAAATTCTAGATATGAAGCCATTGGGTTATATGGATTTCATCCCAGTTTGCGGTGTCTCTTTTCACTTGTCTTTGAAGCAGAGAATTTTTGTTTTCCTAATGCTATTTAAGCAGGCTACCAGCAGGGTGCTATAAACTCTGAGCAAAGCCATTTTCTTCACTCAGACAGCTTTTATTTTCTGATATACAAATTGGTAGGTGCCTTTAAAGCAGACTATTTTTTGTCTCAGTTTTCTTAACACTTAAATTAAGGTAAACTCTGGCTAACAACTGTGAAAAGTATAATTTATCTATAAGAAAATTACTTGTAAGGATTATATTTGTATATTTAATATAAAACAATAATTTTAAAATTTAAAATTTTATTCTGAAGTATAGTTGATTTCCCATTGACTCAGTGGTAAAAAGAATCTGTCTGCAATGCAGGAGACACAGGTGATATGGAGTTTGATCCCTGCGTCTGGAAGATCCCCTGGAGAAGGAAATGGCAACCCACTCCAGTATTCTTGCCTGGAAAATCCCATGGATGGAAGAAACTGGTGAGCTACAATATGTGGGGTTGCAAGAGTCAGACATGACTGAGAGACTAAACACACACATACATAGTTGATTTGCAATGTTGTGTGAGTTTCAGGTGTACAACAAACTGCTTTAGTTATACATATTCATATATCTATTCTTTTTCAGATGTTTATTAATAGTCTTATTGTCCTAGAGGACAACCGCACTTTTTGAGAATTAAATGTTTTTCTCTATTTCCAGGTACATTTGATTTTTCCACGTGATGTCAATAATTATTTATTCATTTGTTTAGCTTATGTGTGAATAATACTGAGGATTCATTAGGATCTCAAGCACATTAAACTTCATGGTATTTTAAAGCAACTTACAATTACTTAGCGAATGTATGTGAACCAGTTGCATTTCATATTTACTTTACATTAAATCCAGTTGCATATTTAGCCTACTTTGTTTCTTTAGCATTAGGCTAAATATAAACAGATGCGTATCTTTCTATTGTCAAGCTTCCTTGCAGAATACATTTTCAATTAAGTTACTCAAACTGTGATTGTCAAATGGACTTTGCCATGGCTCAGAAGAAAGTTTATCCATAATATAAAAAACAAATGATAAGATTATCAACAAAGAAATTTTTTTTTATCAAAAAAGCAAAACTCACAAAACCCGAACTGCAATATTGTAAATCACTGACAGATTTTACAAAGTTAATTTTATTTTGAAAAGTTTGCTATTACTTTAATAACAATACTCTTTCCCTACTAACCCATTTTTTAAAAAGTTCATGTGAAAAATGCAAAGTGTTTCAGTGTATTTGAAAACCCTTCATTAAGATTTTTCTTGGCACCAGGGCATACTAAGAGGCTGCTTCTACATGTAGATTTTATCTCTGTGTAGACTTGTAGCTTTGTGGGAAAGTTTTCAGTTCAAAACTGGTTTCTTGAATATCCCTAAAGTATATAAATTGATATCATGTTTCAAATAAAATATAAGTTGTTTAAAGAATTTATGCATTCTTTTGGCTTGGACAAATGTTTATTTACTGAAGAAGATATAGGAGGAGAGGCGTCTTTTTAGGTATATGGCCTCTCTGCTATGGACCACGTGTTTTGGCAGATATGATCGTGGTGAGGGTGATGGGGGGTGGGGGACAGAGTTTAAGATCTAAAGAGAACAAAGGATGGAGCACATCAGGAGAAAGAGAGAAAAATAAGCAGATTGGCTTGAAGTTGGACATAGATTTGAGGTGTTGAGGGAAAATGGCAGTTTCTACTCTTCAAAATTCCATCTGGGTGGTTTCCTACATGTCTGCAATAAAACTCTTGCACAATAAATGAAGAAAAAAATATATAAACGTTTAAATTTTATTGGGTGTAAAGCTCTTAAAGAGAGGCTGCTCACCAAGAGTATAAGGCTGCCTGGGTTTGACGGGGTGGACCCCGGTTAAAAGGCTATGAGTCTGCTGTTCCCCGCCCTGCACTATGGCGCAGCGCTGTCTTCCTTGATGACCATCCCTTGGCACGGCGGATCACCACCAGCGAGGAGCAGAAATTTACCTGCCTGGACAAGGAAGGGAAGGATGTACCAGAACCTGAACATCAATTTCACTCCGTGAGAATTGCTATCCACTGGAAATGGGGATGATAGGATGTGGCAGACAAATGGGAATCAACCCTCACATAAACACCCTTGTCAGCGCTGGTTGCTAACAGATGCGTTTAGGTAAATGCTGTTACCTCAAGAAGTGTTATCTTCTGGGGATCCTTATCATAATTTTATTTTAAATTCCAACAGCTGTTGTTTAACTACCACAGACCACAATTTATCTACAGCTCGGGGCCATAAAGTTAGCTTTAATGCACTCCGCTTCTTTTTCCCCCTTGTATTTGATTTAATTTCCATGCATCTGACACTCACATGCTATATACTATTTGCATATTTCAATATGTACTTTTGCAGATCCCATAAGTACTCAGGTGCTAAAAGAGGAAGAATAAATAAAAATAGAAGTTCCCAGTTACAAATTATATACAAAAAAAGGAAGAACAGCACTCAGAGTTCACTTTCATGTAAAATATTCTAAACAATAATAGCTGCTTGAGGACAACAAAGCAGGTTTTTCTGAGGGCGGTTGGTTTATGGTGACTGTAGACAAAAACGGATGTTTTTGCTGGCAGTGAAACACAGCACACTTATCTGAATTGAGCCCTAGGGTTTACCATATAGTAATGGAGAGAGAACTTTAGCTTTATTTAAGAAATCAACAAATGTGGCCACTTCCATAAACCCAAATCTTTCTAAAATAAATATTCATTGTTTTTCATTCATGAGATTATGAAAAATGAGGTTGCAGTTTCAAACAAAAGAAAACTCTGGGATAGATAGGAAAATAGTCACTCTTGGGGGAACTTTAAAAAAATGGGCCCCCGTGGGCTATGGCCCCATATTTAACAAAGGCACTTGCTGAGACAGGGCATGAGCTAATGCAGGGCTTGAGCGGCTGCTGGATAGAAAATCAATTTTGGTCAGGGTTAGATGGGCCCAAGACAGTTCTTTGGTCTTTACTACAGCATCTGAGAACTTCCAAGCAGAAGGCAGAGGATCCCAAAAGCTTTTTCTTCTCTCACTCTTTCAGCCTGGTTTGCAGACTCCTGCAAGTCTCAGAACCCCAGCTTCCATCTCTCCTTCCATTCCCTGAGGTTCCAGTCATATGTTGGCAGGTGTGCTTGGCTTTCAGACCTATTTCAGGTGACCTTTAAGCTCCAGTCCTTTCTGAATCCTTGCTGCTTATAATCTAGTTTCAAAAGGAAGTGAGGTCATGACCCCTACTGCCACAGAACGAGGCAGGCTTTGGAGCTCAGTGACTCTGGGACTTATTAATTTGATGGTCAGTTTTGTGGCAGCAGAGAGTTGTTTCCAAAATGGTGACTTCACAGATGCCCTAACACACACTGAGTCTTCCCTGGATGCTCAGACAGTAAAGCCTCTGCCTGCAATGCAGAAGACCTGGGTTCTATCCCGGGGTTGGGAAGATCCCCCTGGAGAAAGGAATGGTTATCCCCTCCAGTATTCTTGCCTGGAGAATTCCATGCACAGGGGAGCCTGGTATGCTACAGTCTGCAAAGAGTCAAACACAACTCAGTGACAACGAACACACACACATACACACAAACCAGTAAAATCAACAAGTGCAAGAAAAGTACCCTCACTGGATTGATGAACAATACGAAAAAGATAGTCCCACACCTGTCCTAGAGGTGTAACTGAAAAGTGGAATCACAGTGTGTTTTATTTCTGAACCATTATTGCTTATGGAAATGGAAACCGTCTAAGTGGAAACAAAGGGACAATGAGAAGGTGGGAAGGATTTGTAGGGCCTAATCTGGGGATGTGATAGTTGCTCCTGGGAAGAAAAGCTATGACCAATCTAGACAACGTATTTAAAAGCAGAGACATCACTTTGCTGTCAAAGGTCCATCTAGTCAAAGCTATGATTTTTCCAGTAGTCATGAATGGATATGAGAGTTGGACCATAAAGAAGGCTGAGCACCAAAGAACTGATGCTTTCGAACTGCGGCATTGGAGAAGACTCTCGAGAGTCTCTTGGACTCCAAGGAGATCAAACCAGTCAATCCTAAAGGAGATCAACTATGAATATTCATTGGAGAGACTGATGGTAAAGCTGAAGCTCCAATACTTTAGACACCTGATGTGAAGAGATGATTCATTGGAAAAGACCCTGATGCTGGGAAAGATTGAAGGCAGGAGGAGAAGGAGACAACAGAAGATGAGATGGTTGGATGGCATCACCGACTCAATGGACATGAGTTTGAGCAAACTTTGGGAGATGGTGAAGGACAAGGATGCTTGGCATGCTGCATTCCATGGGGTCAGAAAGAGTCAGACATAACTGAGTGACTGAACAACAATAATACTTGAAGACTTCCTTAAAGGATTCATAAAGAATCCGCCTGCAACATAGGAGACCCAGGTTCGATCCCTGTGTCGGGAAGGTCCCCTGGAGAAGAAAAAGGCAACCCACTCCAGTATTCTTGCCTGGAAAATTCTATGCACAGAGGAGCCTGGTGGGATATAGTCATGGGGTCAAAAAGAGTCAGAAACAACTGACTCCCCCCACCTCCACATCACATACTTAAGAAAAAGAAAAAGAAGCCTAAATTAGGATTGACAAAAACTGGATTGTTTCCATATCTTTAAGTCCTAAAAATTCTTATTATATATTACATTTCATTCAGGTGGGCAGAGGTCATCTTTAAAGGCTGAAGATTTACAATGGAAGGTGTAGGTCTTAGTTTTTAAACTCAGTGACTACATAAATGAAATATATACACATAAGCTTTTCTTGTTTAAGGAGAACGGTCCTGTATGTTTTTTCATAATTTGAAACTGGCTGGGCAAACGTAACAGGAAAGAAGATATACCTACATCTGCTGAGCAGAGGCATAGTTCAGATTTGATCCACACACTGTTCCTTTAAGATGATCCTCCTTCTAAAGAGTATGTCATCACCCGGAAACACTAGAATAATTTTTGTTCCCACTGCAATTTTTCAGGTTTTGCTTCACAGAGTCAAGTTTTCATGATACTTGTTTTCCGTTCCAAGAACCTAAACTTATAATTAAAGTAGCTGTCATATGATCCATGGACGCTTGGACACCTCCCAGGGAAGATGGAAGGAGTGAGAGAGAGAGAGAAACAGACAGACCTTACAAAGCCTTCCTGTCCATGCTTCAGTTTAGAGGTCGACAAGATGACTTTATTAAAAGAGAGAAGCACTCACTTGCTGTCTTTTATATGCCCAGTTCTTTCATCTTCAACAAAACTCCATTTATTGTTATTCTCAATTTATAGATTAGGAAATTGAGGCTCACAGAGGTTTCAGAACCTGCCTCCAGACGGAAAGTTATAATGACAATATTTCACCCACAAATTTTAACCACAACAGCGTGAATTCCTTTCTGTCTTGGTTTCATAAAATGGTACATTTTCTTTTTATAAGCAGAGGCGGAAAAAAAATATGCCACCTAATTAGCTTCACAAATGGTGACCCTGTTGTTTTCCATGTATTTTGGGGGTAGTTCTGATCTATATTTATTCAGTCCTGAGTCTGGCAGCACTAATGACCGGATGTGACCTCATTCAGCCTCTCACCAGTATGTGACTGATAGGCACATGCCAAGGTTGGAGACTTGAAAATGAAAGGACAGATGGGGAGGCAGGAGGGGAAAAGTCTCCTTACATCTTTCTTTAAAATGCTTTCATAAAAATATGTTCCTTTAAATTGTTTTTTCATAATGAGGACGTAAGCTTTATCCTAAGACCAATCTGCTGAGGTCGTGACATAAACTGGAAAGATGATTGACACCTTGACTGCAGCTTGGGAGTGATTCTGAAGTAGAGGACTCAGCTAAGACACGCCCAGATCCTGGACCTACAGAACCTGTGGGACAGTAAATGATGATGGCTCAGGCCACCAAGGCTTCCCTGGAGGCTCGGTGGGGAGGAATCCTCCTACAGTGCAGGAGACTCAGGTTCGATCCCTGGGTCGGGAAGATCCCCTGGAGAAGCAAATGGCAACCCACTTTAGTATTTGTGCCTGGGAAATCCCATCGACAGAGGAGCCTGGTGGGCTACAGTCCTTGTGGTCATAAAAGGGTTGGACATGACTTAGGGACCAAACAACGACAAAGTCATAAAGTTTAGAGGTAACCTGTCACACAGCAGCAGATAACCAATATGCATGGTAGTTGGTTTTTCCTTTCAGGTAGGACCACTTGCCTTGAAGAACTGTGCCTGTTGTTGGTCTTGCTTGAAATCTATAGTCAAGGGCATTCTCTCCCAAGGGCTTGACCTTCTCTGCATTTGGCATCTCGCCCTGATACATTGGGAGTTAGTATTTAAAGAAAGCATTTAGAGTTGTATACAACTCTAAATGATTTATTGAAGAAGCAGTTTTAAGTTGCTTTTCTACTTATTGCTTTTGGGTAACTTCCCTCCTAACATTATAAAGACAAAAGTACAGGTTTGACTTGTGCATTTCATTTTCTATAAACCTCCAGAGGCTCCTCCTGTTGTAGTCCCCTGGGATGATGATACATGAGAAACTTAATGAACTCTTGCCCAGTAAGTCAGTAAAAACATCAAACCGGCTTTATGCTGGTCCCCTGATCCAGCATCCATCTTCCACATTCCTAGTGTTATGTATTCAGCCCAGGAGGCGGTGTGTGTGGGCTCTGACATATGATTGTCTGTGTTTTCACCCTAGCTCTGCCATTTAGTTCTGTGGGACCCTAGGAAAATTACCCTTCCTAAATCTTATTTCCCTAACCTCTAGATGATTTATAGCATTGAGAACTCATCTTGACAGTACTGTGAGGCTGATGAAATAAAATAATTCATGCTAAGTGTTTAACACAGTACCTACCAGATAGTAAGCCCTTAATAAATGCTGAATATATGAAACATATATTTATTGAAGTGAAAGTGAAAGCCACTCAGGTGTGTCCCACTCTTTGCTACCCCGTGGCCTGTACACAGTCCATGGAATTCCCCAGGCCAGAATACTGAGTGGGTAGCCTATCCCTTCTCCAGCAGATCTTCCTGACCCAAGAATCGAACCAGGCTCTCCTGCTTTGCAGGCGGTTTCTTTACTAGCTGAGCTACCACGGAGGCATTAATTGCCTGACATTGTGCTAGGTTATGAGGATGCTAATGTGAGTATAATTTGGTTCCTTTTCTCAAGGAAATCACAGTCTTCGAAGTGAAATAGTAATGAATATTTATATAACATTGTTGATTACAAACATTATCATGTACCTGACTTAAATGATCCTGATAAATTTACCTATTTGGTATTATTCCTGAATTCCTGGCATCATGTTTAGTATCAGTTACTCTAAAATTAGATGACTTCTTACATCCCTAGTTTCTCCCAGAGGCCAGCCAAATGAAAACTACCAATCTGACCTCACTTCTGGAATCTGTTTAGGTTATTCTCTAACGTGTCTATATACTTTACAGACTTGTGAAGATGAAGCTTTTGGTTGTACGTGGTGGTGGTGGTTTAGTTGCTCAGTCATGTTAGACTCCTCCACCGCGTGGGTTGTAGCCTGCCGGGCACCTCTGTTCATGGCATTTCCCAGGCAAGAAGCCTGGAGCGGGTTTCCATTTCCTGCCCCAGGCACTGGGCCCGTGTCTCCTGCCTTGCAGGCAGATTCTCTTCCACTGAGCTGCCAGGGAAGGTTAGGGGGAGCATTTAAATAAAGCAGGCAGGGAGCATGAGGGAAACTGCTACCGCCGGTACCTGTTCTGACCTCTGACTGGCCAGAGCCAGTAGTTCAGCTTCTGCAGCCCTCTGCATTTGCCTACAATTCTGGCCCCAAACCTGCATCCTGGATCCCAGATCAGTCCCTGGAGGGTCACCTGATAACAGGGTCCTTGCTCCTTCCCACGTCTCCCCACATCTGAATATTAGGGAAGAGGAGTAGAATGGAAAGGCAAGCAGAAGGTTAGTGAGATGCAGGCAGAGATAAGATCCAGTTATCATGGAGAGGTGGGTAGTCAAGTGATTATCCACTGCAACTTTTATCAAGAATCGTGGGGAGAGATTGGCATGAGCGCTAAGGGAGCTGGCTTTGGCATAAATAACAAAACCGCCAGGGAAATCCCTTCCCTATACACACATTCAGTTTGCCTGGCAGATACATTTTCTAAAATAAAACCATTTGGACCACCATCCTGCCAAACCCCCAAAATATAAACAATGTTCCCCTATGTTTAGGGCACATAGGAGAACTATTCAGACCAAACAAATAAATAAACAACAAACCAAACAAAGCAAAACCCCCAATCATGCCCAGTTCTGTTGGGCAGGCATAGCTGAGAGCTTCAAGCAAGAAACAGGGGAGATCTGGTGAAATTTCTAGGAGGTCCTGGCCAAAGAAGGGAGAGCAGACAGCCGTGGCTCACTTCACTGGCGTTAATCTGTGATGCCTTTGGTGTTGTCAAATATATTTCATTAGTGTTTTTCCCTTATTAAATATGAAAATCATGTCAAAGGTAAGTGTCAGGGGGCTGTAAAATTACCCTTCTTATCTTTTGTACATTTATCAGTTGATAAATGGAAAGACACTGCTGCCAAAATAACTGAATGAATAATTTATAAATGACTGATGCATCTTGTATGTTGTTTCGGGCACAAAACAGTAGGACATCAATAATCAAAAGAAGGTGGATTAATTTAGCAGTATTTTGCTGCTGATATTTTTATCTAAAGGCTGCAGTCTAGGCTTCTGTGGCCAGAGAAACTTCTTTCTGTTGTTTCAGTCCTTTAGCAATTTGAGGGTAGAAAGGCAGAAAAGGAAGGTATCCCACCTCTTACCCCAGAGCTCCCTCTCTGATAAGTGCTGCTAACATTGATGTAATGAGGTTTGATCTATTCATGCCCTCTCCCTTCATGGACTGGCCTACAATACTAGACCAGGAATGCTTAAAAGACAAAAAATCTTAATCTAGGTTTAAAAGAGGACTGTACATCAATTTTAACCTTTCCTAGAGGGCTTCCCTGGTGGCTCACATGGTAAAGACCTGTGCCTGCAGTGCAGATGCAGGAGACCCAGGTTCGATCCTTGGGTCGGGAAGATCCCTGGAGAAGGGAATGGTTACTTACTCCAGTTTCTGGAGAAGGGAATGGTTACACACCCAAGTGTTCTTGCTTGGAGAATCCCACGGACAGAGGAGCCTGGTGGACTACAGTCCATGGGGCCGCAAAGAGTCAGACACAACTGAGCGACCTTCAGAAGTCATATTATTCCCCTTAATTTACATTAAAGCACTGTTATCTTGGAAATGTTAGTCTCTTTAGCCAAATCTTCTTAATGTATTTACAGTTCTATGACACTGCGATCCTGGTCACCCTAAAAGGCCCTCTAAGGGTGTGGAGAAAAAGGAACCCTCTTACACTGTTGGTGGGAATGCAAACTAGTACAGCCACTGTGGAAAACAGTGTGGAGATTGCTTAAAAAACTGGAAATAGAACTGCCATACGATCCAGCGATCCCACTGCTGGGCATCCACACTGAGGAAACCAGAGTTGAAATGTATATGTATACCCCAATGCTCATCACAGCACTGTTTACAATAGCCTGGACATGGAAGCAACCTAGATGTCCATCTGCAGACGAATGGATAAGAAAGCTGTGGTACATATACACAATGGAATATTACTCAACCATTAAAAAGAATGCATTTGAATCAGTTGTAATGAGGTGGATGAAACTGGAGCCTATTATACAGAGTGAAGTAAGTCACAAAGAAAAACACCAATACAGTATATTAATACATATATATGGAATTTAGAAAGATGATAACGATGACCCTATATGCAAGACAGCAAAAGAGATACAGATGTACAGAACAGACTTTTGGACTCTGTAGAAGGCAAGGGTGGGATGATTTGAGAGAACAGCATTGAAACGTGTATTATCATATGTGAAGCAGATTGCCAGTCCAGGTTCGATGCATGAGACAAGGCGCTCAGGGCTGGTGCACTGGGAAGACCCGGAGGGACGGGATGGGGAGGGAGGTGGGGGGGGGGTCAGGATGGGGGACACATGTACACCCAGGGCTGATTCATGTCAGTGTATGGCAACAACCACTACAATATTGTAAAGTAATTAGCCTCCAATTAAAATAAAAAATTAATAAATAAAAGGCCCTCTAAGGTACCGGCGGAGAAGAGACAGCAGAACTCGATTCGATTGGGTTTAGTGACCGCGCCCTCCAACCCCAACCAGTGAGAATGCCTGCGGGCCGAGGGCTCCATCCAGATTCTTTCTGAAAAAGGCCAAACGCAGGCAGACCAACATTCTGCAGAGAAAATTGCTGTCTTTGGCAGTTTCAACTTGGAACTCCTTTCCCCTGAAGGTTGAGCAGACACTTACTCAGGGTTTATATTCCCAGGGGAAAGGGCCTTGCAATTAACATCATGATTTATTCCGACACGACTCTTGAAGAGGGGCCACTTTATGATTTTTTTTTTTTTTCTGAAGATTCCACCCTGTGGCTTTCTCCACCTGGCCCAGGGGTGTGTTTGTTTATTATTTTTTTGTCAGCCCCTTGTCTGAACGGCCTTGCCCCGTCCCCAGGCCCCACTGCCCATTAACAAGAGCCGCTTCCACGGAACAGGACTTCCATCCCAGCACGACAATTGGGCTGGGCTGGCTCTCCCTGCCGGCTCCTGCGCGGCTCTGTCCCCTCGGCGAGGGAGAGACCCCAACCCCCCGGGGGGCTCCCCAGCGGCCGCCGTGGCCGCCCGCCCCAGGGTCCGCGGACCGCGGCGGCTGATGGAGACGGAGGCTCGGCGGTGGGCGGAGGACAGCGACGCGGTCCTCCCGGCGCGGGGCTGAGTCCCGGAACCGGGCCGGACCCCGCAGCCCCGCAGACACCGCCGCAGAAGGCGCGGGGCCCTCTTGCTTGGGCCTGGATTACCCGGAGCGGAATGCGGAGAGGCAGAGGGTGGATGGTGAAGTACTGGACTAATTCCGTGTGGTCCAGCTGGCTGAGCCAGAGGGGCTGGCTGCCGACGGAGGCCCGGGCGCTGGAGAGCTCACTGCTGGCCGGTTTCCCTTGGCACCTGGAAAGCCGAAACAAAGGCGTGCAGAGATCAAAAGAGCGCAGAGGCATCAGCAATGAAGAAGGAGGGCAGCCCGCAGAGGGGCAGCGGCTGTGCGGGTGGACGCCGCACTCCTTCGCAAGAAAGTTGTGTTTTGCTCATTTCATTTCCGAGTGAATCGCTTTTCTGGAACTTCACGTTCTAAATCTAAATCACATTCTAAATCTAACCAGCCTTTTGATTATCTCTGACACAAGGTTATTTCCTTTTTTCCCTCTTCCTTTTTAAACTTGCGCATTTGCCAGTGAATTCTGGCAAAACAAAAAGAGACAGGTTCCCTTTTACACACACGGGAAACGCTTCTGGTCCAAGGGCTTTGTGATTATGAAGCTAATGTGACAAGAAGATACCTTTCTCTCAGGCTGCATAGAGGCCGCCTGCCTGTGCGATGTTCCTATCCTTCCGTACCTGCCAGTGGCCCACGCTAAGTTCCTCCTCTGTTCGCCATCTCCTGCAATAAATAATGGATCTTGCATGTTCAAATGTGCTTAAACACTTTGAGGACCATCTGCTTACCAATGCAATAAATAAAACGCTGGGATGACTGCCCTTAGCACTGGATGGACTGTAATTATCTTTTAAAAATAGACTCAGCATTCATCCTGAGTTTTAAGTGCTAATTCTAATAGTCCTGTGGGTACACTGGGCCTCATACTCAGGATTAAAGGGGGTGACCTTGGCAGCCTTTGACTGTGTGGATGACAACAAACTGTGGAAAATTCTTCAAGAGATGGGAATACCAGAGTACTTTACCTGCCTTTTGAGAAATCTCTATGCAGATCAAGAAGAAACAGAACCGGACATGGAACATCAGACTGGTTCTAAATTGGGGAAGGAGTACATTAAGGCTGTATATTGTCACCCTGCTTATTTAACTTACATGCAGAGTACATCATGTGAAATACCAGGCTGGATGAGGCACAAGCTAGAATCATGATTGCAGGAAGAAATATCAATAACCTCAGATATGCAGATGACACCACCCTTATGACAGAAAGTGAAAAAGTAAAGAGCCTCTTGAGGAAAGTGAAAGAGCAGAGTGAGAAAGTTGACTTAAAACTCAACATTCAAAAAACTAAGATTATGGCATCTGGTCCCATCACTTCATGGCAAATAGACGGGGAAACAGTGGAAACAGTGACAGACTTTATTTTGGGGGCTCCAAAAATCACTGCAGATGGTGACTGCAGCCATGAAATTAAAAGACGCTTCCTCTTTGGAAGAAAAGCTATGACAAAGCTACACAGCATATTAAAAAGTAGAGACATTACTTTATCAACAAAGAAAGATCTGTATAGTCTAAGTTATGGTTTTTCCAGTAGTCATGTATGGATGTGAGAGTTAGACCATAAAGAAAGCTGAGTGCCGAAGAACTGATGCTTTTGAACTGTGGTGTTGGAGAAGACCCTTGAGAGTCCCTTGGACTGCAAGGAGATCCAACCAGTACATCCTAAAGGAAATCAGTCCTGAATATTCATTGGAAGGACTAATGCTAAAGCTGAAACTCCAATACTTGGTCACGGGATGCAAAGAACTGACTCATTGGAAACGACCCTGATGCTGGGAAGGATTGAAGGCAGGAGGAGAAAGAGACGACAGAGGATGAGATGGTTGGATGGCATCACTGACTCGATGGACATGAGTTTGAGCAAGCCCTGGGAGTTGGTGATGGACAGGGAAGCCTAGCATTCTTCCATGGGGGTGCAAAGAGTCAGATACGACTGAGCGATTGAACTGAACTGAACCTGACAGCCAGAAACAATGCGACAGATGAGCTTGGGTTGGAAGAGTAGGTAGATGAGGGAAATGGGTGGTAGTTCTACCAAATGTGAGCTTGATTTATAAGTCAATCAAGTCAAAGGTTTATTCCTAACAAGCAGGAGCAAAGCGAAAGTTTCTGACAATAAGGTATGAGGTCAGCTCCCTAAACTTCCCTCTGTTTTCGACTCTGAACTGATTTCATCCCACTTCTCTTTAGGACCCCTCACACTGTCTTTCCTTTGCCCTCAGCAGAAACTCTCCTTTAATCTTACTAAAGTGTGAGTGACTACCTGAACTTCAAGAACTAAGTCTTTCTCTTGTCTCTGGTCTATTTGTATGGAAAGAATCAAATTGTTTTGAAGGATGAAGCTATGGGGTTTGAGGCATTAAACTGTAGGGCAGAGATATTTTGTGTGTGGCTGAAGACCCTTCATTTTCCCCTCAAACATCGCATAGGTTAGGCAGACAGACACCTGTATCCTCAACATGTTGGGACCAATTCGTATGTCATCATCCCTGAAATTCAGTGATCTGCAGATATTTTAAAGAATTGAGCATCTGTTAATTATATTGAGCATTTTGATTTCTCTATTTTACCATGAAGAAAGAAGAAAGAGCAGGAAAAAATGTTCATTTTGAGTTTTTAAACCTTTGCTGTTGTTTAGTTGCTAAGTTGTATCTGACTGTTTGTGATCCTATGGACTATAGCCAGCCAGGCTCCTGTGTCCAAGGGATTCCTCTAGGCAAGAATACTGGAATGGGTTGCCATTTCTTGCTCTATACTGAGTGCCGGGCTATGTAATTTGTTCTATATATTGCTTTAACTCAGTTGAGTTATCACATAGTTAATGATCGTGTGTAGACTACCCTTACGTAAGAGTCTTCATTTTGTGATGTTTCTAACGCTGCTCAAGTAAATTCAGGAAAATGATTCATCTGGTGGTAACCTCAAAGGGTTAATGGAGCTTGCCTGTAAGATGTATCATCCATTCTTTATATAATGCTTCTGTGTAATCCATCCCTCTATTATATGCTTCCAGTCACCAAATAATAGTTTGCTCATATTTATAATGAGCCAGTTTAGATAGAGACAGTTCTAAACTTAACCCTTACCTATGGACAAAGTTAGATGCGGTGAGATAAAATGCTTTGTTAGGAGTTTTCACAGGTTAGTGTCAAACCAGCATTTCTGACTGTCACATCAAAGCAGCAACTGGCCGCCTTGAAGAATGCTTTGAAAAAGTACACATTGTATCCTCCGTGGCAATTGAAGAATCTTACCTTTTGTTCTGTGACCTCTTTTAGAATACAAGTCCAGGGAATGTTGGTTAAGGAAAGCAGCACGGAGCCCATCTGCTCAGATAGCTCAGATACTGTTTGCTGGGAACAGGAGGAAAGATGTGGGAGATGGACTATTAGGATAACACAAAAATTAAGAAGGTGGCACACGGGACTCCCTCTCTAAGGATCATATCTAGTCACGGATCAGCGAAGCAGCACCAGGAAGCAAAAATGTGGTCCAGTGGTGGCTCAAGGGCTGGACAGACTGTGGCCTTGGGGCCCCTGGACAGAAGGGAGTCAGAAGCTGGAAGGCCAGTAGATGTGGGAAGTTTGTCAGTGATAATGGATGCGGCACAAGGCACCTTATAGATCGGTGGAACATGAACTTAGATTAGGAACCAAAAGCAATATTCACGGTCCATTAGAATCGACACCGAGCAGAAAGGTGGATATGGGCTCTGGAAGCTTCGCGTGTGTGTGTGTGTGCCTGTGATCAGTCGTGTCCAACTCTTTGCAACCCTGTGGGCCATAGCCTGGCTCCTCTGTCCCTGGGGTTTCCAGGCAAGAACACTGGAGCAGGTTACCATTTCCTTCTCCAGGGGATCTTCCTGACCCCGGAATCTGGCACTGCAAGCCAGTCTTTTCAGGGTATCACCAACCCAATCAGAATTGGGTCTACAAAATCAGGTCATAGTAGAATGTCTACACATTTCATGGTTATCATAGTAGCTGCTGAGACATCACTTCTTTGGTGATTTCAGGTCATGCCAGTTCATAATATTTAGTATTATGACAATTGGTAATCAGTAAAACACTGTTTGAAAGAATCTAATTTGATCTGTATCATATAGCATGACCTTAACTGTTGAATGAATCGGACACAACTCAGCGACTTTCACTTACTCATGAACTGTTGAAATAGGTTAAAAAATGTACATAAAAAGTAAGTATATGTCTTAGCAACATTCTATTCCCTAAATAAAATATCCTGCCTGGACCACATGTGTTAACGTCATTCAGTTTAAGTGGGCAACACACTTTTAACTGCTGCTGCTGCTAAGTCGCTTCAGTCATGTCCGACTCTGTGCGACCCCATAGACGGCAGCCCACCAGGCTCTGCTGTCCCTGGGATTCTCCAGGCAAGAACACTGGAGTGGGTTGCCATTTCCTTCTCCAGCGCATGAAAATGAAAAGTGAAAGTGAAGTCACTCAGTTGTGTTCGACTCCTAGCGACCCCATGGACTGCAGCCTACCAGGCTCCTCCATCCATGGGATTTTCCAGGCAAGAGTACTGGAGTGGGTTGCCATTGCCTTCTCTGCACTTTCACTGATCACATACCATATTTTACTGAGCATTTAATATATGCTAAGAAGTTCTGAGAAAGGCAATAGAGCTGTCTCTCAAAGCTTCAGTTCAGTTCAGTTCAATCGCTCAGTCGTGTCTGACTCTCTGCAACCCCATGAACTGCAGCACACCAGGCCTCCCTGTCCATCACCAACTCCCAGAGCTTGCTCAAACTCATATCCATCGAGTCAGTGATGCCATCCAACCATCTCATCCTCTGTCATCCCCTTCTCCTCCTGCCCTCAATCTTTCCCAGCATCAGAGTCTTTTCAAATGAGTCAGTTCTTCACATCAGGTGGCCAAAGTATTGGAGTTTCAACTTCAGCATCAGTCCTTCCAATGAATATTCAGGACTGATTTCCTTTAGGAATGACTGATGGGATCTCCTTTCAGTCCAAGGGGCTCTCAGAAGTCTTCTCCAACACCACAGTTCAAAAGCATCAATTTTTCAGCACTCAGTATTCTTTATAGTCCAACTCTCACATCCATACCTGTCTACTGGAAAAACCATAGCTTTGACTAGACGGACCTTTGTTGGCAAAGTAATGCCTCTGCTTTTTAATATGCTGTCTAGTTTTGTCATAGCTTTTCTTCCAAGGAGCAAGTGTCTTTTAATTTCATGGCTGCAGTCACCATCTGCAGTGAATTTGGAGCCTCCCAAAATAAAGTCTCTCACTGTTTCCATTATTTGTCCATCTATTTGCCATGAAGTGATGGGACCAGATGCCATGATCTTAGTTTTCTGAATGTTGAGTTTTAAGCCAACTTTTTAAGCCCTCAAATCTTATCCTTCTACTAACAGAGAGTAAACCCAGGTCTTGCAAACACAGTCAATGCGAGATTTTGTACACTCTTCGGAAAGCAAACTGTGGTGAGAAAACAGATTGTGGTCACTTAAATTGATCTTGGATGGAGGTTCCATTTTTGCCTATCTAAATTAGCAAGCTTTGCTGGAGTGTGTTTTGAGGTTCTGCTTTGTTAGACGTAACTCATGTTAAGTAGTAATTGTAAGTTTATCGTATTTGATGATAATAGTAATAGTAGTAATGACGATAAAAAAAGACAGTTGTCATCAGTATTTGTGGCTGTGCAAAAATGGGGTCTGGTACCAGGAGAGTGTGGTCCAACAGCAGGTGAATTAGGCGGCCCGTCTAGCCCCTCCTCACCAGTACTGCGTCCAGGATGCAGCCGCAGAAGTAATTTCAGAGGACACTGTGAAAACAGGAATTGGGACTGCTGTGTTCCGTGGGCCCTAAGACCCAGCCTGAGCTAAACTAGGACCTCACACACTCATATACACTTGTAAACAAAAGACAGAAGAAGAATTATAAAGCTGCAAGAAAATAAGTGTGTTCAACATCCCTCAAAACCCTTTTATGTTCTCTGTTCCCTGGCAGTCGTTAAGATGCAAAACCTATTTTCAACAAATCTTTTGCCCATTGGATCTTATGCTGAAAATATTAGAAGTGTGAGAGTGAAATCTCTCCAAAGAAATTCTATTAATTTAAGTGGGCAACATCTATTTCTGCTTTATTGACTACACCAAAGCCTTCAACTGTTTGGATCACAATAAACTGTGGAAAATTATGAAGGAGATGGGAATACCAGACCACCTGACCTGCATCTTGAGAAACCTGTATGCAGGTCAGGAAGCAACAGTTAGAACTGGACATGGAACAACAGACTGGTTCCGAATAGGAAAAGGAGTATGTCAAGGCTGTATATTGTCACCCTGCTTATTTAACTTATATGCAGAGTACATCATGAGAAATGCTGGGCTGGAACAAGCACAAGCTGGAATCAAGATTGCTGGGAGAAATATCAGTAACCTCAGATATGCAGATGACACCACCCTTGTGGCAGAGAGTGAAGAGGAACTAAAAAGCCTCTTGATGAAAGTGAAAGAGGAGAGTGAAAAAGTTGGCTTAAAGCTCAACATTCAGAAAACTAAGATCATGGCATCTGGTCCCATCACCTCATGGGAAATAGATGGGGAGACAGTGGAAACAGTGTCAGACTTTATTTTTTTGGGCTCCAAAATCACTGCAGATGTTGATTGCAGCCATGAAATTAAAAGACACTCCTTGGAAGGAAAGTTATGACCAACTTAGATAGCATGTTAAAAAGCAGAGACATTACTTTGCCAACAAAGGTCTGTCTGGTCAAGGCTATGGTTTTTCCAGTGGTCATGTATGGATGTGAGAGTTGGACTGTGAAGAAAGCTGAGTGCCAAAAAATTGATGCTTTTGAACTGTGGTGTTGGAGAAGACTCTTGAGAGTCCCTTGGACTGCAAGGAGATCCAACCAGTCCATCCTGAAGGAGATCAGTCCTGGGTGTTCATTGGAAGGACTGATGCTGAAGCTGAAACTCCAATACTTTGGCCACCTCATGCGGAGAGTTGACTCATTGGAAAACACCCTGATGCTGGGAGAGACTGGGGGCAGGAGGAGAAGGGGACGACAGAGGATGAGATGCTTGGATGGCATCACTGACTCGATGGGCATGAGTTTGAGTAAACTCCGGGAGTTGGTGATGGACAGGGAGGCCTGGTGTGCTGCGATTCATGGGGTCACAAAGGTCGGAGACGACTGAGCGACTGAACTGAACTGAACTGATTAACCTATGTCTATAAAATGCCTCTCTCACAGTATTTTTTTCAAGTATTCTTCATTGTATAGCCGGGGCATAAGCAGCAGTGAAGAGAAAGACCACTATAAAAATAGACCTCAGTGAAAGTCAAACTCAGTCTGTTAGGCTTTGAACTGAGGTCAGTTCCCAGTGTAGGCTCCATAGTTTCATGTTGTTTAGTGGCTTGGTGACCTCCGACTCTTTGTGACCCTATGGACTGTAACCCACCGGGCCCCTCTGTCCTTGGGATTTCCCAGGCGAGAATACTGGAGTGGGTTGCCATTTCCTTCTCCAGGGGATCTTCTCAACCCAGGGATCGAACCTGTGTCTCTGCTTGGCAGTCTGATTCTTTACTGCTGAGCCACTTGGGAAGCCCCTTTAGTTTTGTGACCCAGGACAAATTCTTTCCTATGGAACATGAGAAAATCCTTTGTCTGATTATAAAGTTGCCAGGTCATTAAAGAAAACACTAGACGATGACATAATTTTTCCCTACTTCTTACCTCATAAGCCTTTGAGGATTCCTCTCTGAGTATAAGCTGAGGGTTAATTTTAAAAAGTTAGGGCCATGTCCATATTGCTCCTCATTAAATTGTTACTAAATTGGAGGCTTGTACACATTTCAGGCACCCAAGTCACAAAACCCTGTGATTCTGGTGGCCTCCCAAGAGCCAATTTGACTACAGAACAGCCACCACTAAACCAGTTGGATAAATGTCTCTCTTGGACTCCGTGTGGATGACTCCTATGCTTATCTGCTTTCTGGGGCTGTTAAGAGGATTAATTAATGCTTCTGAAGAGCTATAATCACCTTGGATGAAAGGAGCAGGAGGAAAGTAATGACACTTCAGAGTAACTTGGCACCTTTCATCTGAGGATCTCAAAGTACTTCACAAGTTTGAATTAATTAAGCCAGGGTAATTGCAAGGTATAACGACAATCACAATAATGATTGTAATTATCCTCGACATTATCCTTAAGAACCTGATTTGAAATCAATTCCTGACACTATCTCGGCCTTGGTGTTGGTCAGCCTCTTGCTCTCCTGGGTCTGTAGCAGGAATGGCAGGTGCCCGATCTTCCCTCACCAGGAGTGCCCGTGACCTCTGCCCTCACCGTGGGATGAATGTGGGTTTCATGGAAGGAGAGAGGAGGGGACCAGCATTTGGATGAGTGGTGACTTTAGGACATGTTGGAGTATGACATTGAAAGGAATGCTTACCATGTATTCAGTGATTGTCCATCAAAACATTTTGGATGAATACTTCCTTACTTATAATTTTTAGCGCTATTAGTTTATGCTTATGTAGCATTTACGGTTGCAAGTGCTGCTCATATGTTATTTTATTTGACCCTCACACTGACTCTGTGAGGGCGGTACCATTATCATTATTCCCATTTTACAGATGAGGAAATTGAGGCACAGAACAGTTAAGTACCTTACTCAGGCCACAGAGTTTATCATGGCCAAGTCATGAGGCTGGTAAGTGGCAGTGGGAATTTATGACATGACCAACGTGCTGACAGAATTTGTGCTTTAAACCACCGCATTGTACTGTCTTTATAAAGAGGAAATAGAATTACAGTTTTTACACAAGAAAAGATCAGTGCATCCTGTTTCTGCATTTTCCAGGCCTCTCTCTCAGAGTAGCTAAAAGCATGGTTTTGGAACTGGATTATCTGGACTCAAACTCCTCTTCGGCTACTTATGAGCTGTGAAATCTTATAAGAGTGCTTAGCTTTTAAATGCCTCGATTGACTCATCTGTAAGATGGGGATAATATAGTTCTTTCCTCATAGAATTGTGTGATTATTATATGACCTGCTCATATAAAGGGCTCATGTATGAGCTCTGCTCATATAAAGGCCTTAGAATCATGACTAGCACGTAGAAAATGCTCAATAAATAATAGTGATCATTATTGAATAATAAATATTAGTGGTGGTGGTGGTTTAGTCACTTTGTCATGTCCAACTCCTGTGATCCCAGAGACTGTGGCCCATAGGCTCCTCTGTTCATGGGATTTTCCAGGCAAGAGTGGGTTGCCATTTCCTTCTCTGGGGGTGGGGGGTGGGGTGGGGTGGAGTCTTCCCGACCCAGGGATTGAACCCATATCTCCTGCATTGCAGGTGCATTCTTTACTGCTGAGCCACTAAGAATTCCCAATAAATATTATTACCTATTTTTTAATATACAGAAGATAATTTGAAAAGTCAATGGCAAAGAGACCTTAACATTATTTGTTTCACTAAGATATAAATGAAGAATTTTGTAAGGTATTCAGTTTAATTTTTGTGGAGTCTTGTTGCGAACATAGAACATTTCCCCAAGACATCAAGTTTCCATTCTGTGAGAAAGATGATTTAGAAAAGTGATTGCTCTTAGTAGGTTTAGCTAGCCTCCTAGGGAAGAGAGGCTTCTCCAAGCTTATTTTCTGTCTCACCAATGGGCAATGTGGGTTTGCGAGCAGGAAATCCCCATTACCATCTTCTGGTCTGCTCCTGCTCCATAGGAAGCACAATACTACCCTGAGTGGTTCTTCTATGAGGACATGAATTTTTTCTTTTTCCCTGATGCTGCTCTGGAAATCTCCCACCTAAGCTACCATATCATCTTAGACTGTTCTGTGCTCAGCATCTCAGTCATGTCTGACAGTGCGACCCCATGGACTGTAGCCCGCCAGGCTCCTCCGTCCGAGGGATTCTTCAGTCAAGAATACTGGAATGGGTTGCCATGCCTTCCTCCAGGGGATCTTCCCAACCCAGGGATCAAACCCAGGTCTCCCACATGACAGGCAGATTCTTTACCATCTGAGCCTGCAGGAAAGCCCAAGAATCCTGGTGGGTAACCTCTCACTTCTCTCTGGTTTCTCTTGTGGCTCAGATGTTATCTTATAGCGCTGGTACTGGTACTCTGGAGAAGCAAAATTTCCACTGCCATTTTTTTTTTTTTAAGTTTAGAATTTTATTTTTTAAATGTCTACTTATTTAATTTGAAAAATGTAAATTTTTATACAACTTTAAAGGTTACTTTCCTTTTATGGTTACTGTAAAATATTGGCTATATTCCCCACATTGTACAATATATCCTTTAGCCTATCTTATACCCAATAGTTTGTACCTCTTATTCCCCTACCCTGTGCTGCCCTATCTCCCGCATTGATAACCATTAGTTTGCTCTTTATATCTGTTTGTCTTCTCCTTTTTTGTTTTATTCATTAGGTTGTTGTAGTTTTTAGGTTCCACAAAAAGTGATATCATACAGTATTTCACTTAGCATCATGTCCTCCAGGTCCATATATGTTGCCGCAAATGGCAAAATGTCATTCCTTTTTATGGCTGAATAGTAGTCCATTGTATGCACATACCACATCTTCTTTACCCATAGAATTTTATTAAAAAAAAATTAAAAGCATTTTAATGTCATTAAAAAAAATAAAGTTCCTCATTCTACCATCCTTGTGGAGCCTTGTCTGTGTGTCTCATGAAGGTCGTTTGTGTTAATGGGGTAGAAAGAAGAAGGAGCCCAAGTTTGCAGGTGTAAGTAATAGAAAATGAAAGACCTTTTGTCTCTAGCGGTGGGTAGATGAAAGGCTAGGCTGGGCAAGAGCAGAGTGGCAAGAGCCCAGATAAAACAGATAGAGACGTAATTATTAATACTGAAATGAACCTCGGGCCTGTCCATGATGAGCTCATGTCCAAGGTTTCCACACTGTGTTTGTACGCGAGTAAGGTTAGATCAATTTGACAGTGGCTAGAGTTGATTTTTAACCTGCTTCACTTTGTGAGAAGACTGTTTCTGCAGTCAGGGAAGATTGGCGGTTGCCAGGAGGTGAGGTCAGCCAGGATGCTGAGGTTGACCTGGGGAGGAGGAGTCTCCTCCAAGCCCTTCGGAAGCTGCCTGGCAGCTGATGCTGAGCCCGCGTAGAGGTACCGAGCCCTGGGATCTCTTGCACTTTCTTTTCCGTCTCTCCTTTTCCCTCCTCATCCCTGCCAACAGAGCGCTGGGGTCAAAGGGGATTTGGATGCAAGAGGAGAGAATGGAGAAGCTTCCTGTAGGGCCAATCAGAAACTGAAGTGGGGAGATGGAGGAGAAAAGGTGTGAAAGGTCAGTTTGTCTGTTCCTTCCCTGTGAGCTTGTGACTTGGGGTGTCCCCCATGGTTGGGATGTCCCCTCTGCTTGTTTCTCAAAGCAGAGTCCTATCTCAGCTCCCTCACCGTAGGCTTGGAGGTCAAGCCTACACAGCATGAGGTAGATGTTAAGAAAGCATCTGGACACACACACACACAAAATTATATATACGTATATATATATATGCTTTTAAACAACAATGAAATTGAAAGGGAAAGACGGTGAGAAAGCCTTTTTGTCCCTTATCAAACAGAAATATTTGCCTAGGGAGATGGGTTTTAGTTTCTTCCCGAAGATTTCAGCAAAAGTATAACAGAACAGTGATATAAAAACTCTTTGTGAAACTTATGAAAAAATCTTGCTGTAGCATATTTGGCAAGGAAGTTAGAGGTCACCAAAACATATTGATTTCAACTCCTTCCTAAATTTCTGGAAGAATGATGGAATTAAAAAGCTAGATTTACTCAAGAAATAAAGTGAACCTGAATTTCTAGCTTAAAATGGAAAAAAAGAATAGAAATGTCAGCAATAGTGAAATGAGAAAAATAGTTCTTGAGTCTTAGTCGCTAAAAAGAAAGGAACACGTTGCTTTCCCCTCATTGTTTTGTTTGGAAGCTGCAGAAATCAGAGTTTTGAATAAACTTCCTTAAGATACATTACCCCAAAAGATGTCAATACAAAGAAGGGCATTTTTTTTTTAAGAGAAAGGCATAAAAAGTAAAGAAAAGATTGTTATGGGAAAATGTCTTCTAATGGTATATTTAAAAAGCCTGAGATGAGATCACCTTTCATCACAGGATTCTGAGGAAATTAGTCTTCCAGAGACAGGTGAGCACCGTGAGGTTACCCTTGCCACCTACCTTCATGAGAAGAAGGGGCAACCACTTCCCTAACACATCCGACACTGATGCCCCGCCCTGCACTTGGAAGCAGGCCTTTCAATTAAATTTCACTGTCTGTCGTGATCAACAGGTGCACTGGAGTGGTTTCTGTTGTGAAAAGTGTATTATTTATATGATCCTCAAGTAGACCAAGTAAAATGAAAGTGATAGTCGCTCATTCGTGTCCAACTCTTTGTGACCCCATGGACTGTAATCCACCAGGCTCCACTGTCCATGGAATCCCCCAGGCAAGAATAGCGGAGTGGGTAGACATTCCCTTCTCCAGGGGAATCTTGCCCCGGGTCTTCCGCATTGCAGGCAGATTTTTTTTTTTTTTTTTTTTTTTTACACCATCTGAGCCACCAGGGAATCCCAGAAGAGACCAAATGAATACAAAATAAACATGAAACAGAGAAATCCCAGGCTATCCCACCTTTCTTAGATGAGAAAAGGTGAACACACTTTAGGACTATTTTGTAGTCATGACCTTCGGTCTTATCTCGTATAAAGACAGGACATAAAAAAAGCATTCTCCCTCTTTTGTTCTGAAAAGTACCCAAGATTTGTTGATGTCCTCTGCAAAAATGGAGAGTGACCCATGTCCGGAGGCCTCAGGTAAGTCAAGTGACGTCTTCTGAGGGAGACCCAGGAAAAGAAAATCTTTGTCTTTTCTCCCTGTCCTTTTCTGGATGTCTCACTGGTGGTTGTCTAGCAAGCAGTGTCTTACATTGGTGCCAGTTTTATCAGCCATCATTTTGACGCTATGGAGGAGCTGGTCACAGAGATTGTTAGTGGTACAGAAAGCAGTTTGTTTAACTGCTTTGTGTTGACCCTGTTATTGTAGTTGTTCAGTCATTCAATCGTGTCTGACTCTTTGCAACCCCATGGACTGCAGCATGCCAGGCTCCCCTGTCCTCCATCTCCCGGAGTTTGCTCAAATTCATGTCTGTTGAGTCAGTGATGCCATCCAACCATCTCATCCTCTGTCACCCCCTCTCCTCCTGCCTCAGTCTTTCTCAGCATCAGAGTCTTTTCCAAGGAGTTGGCTCTTCACATTAGGTGGCCAAAATATTGGAGCTTCAGCTTCATCATCAGTCCTTCCAATGAATATTCAGGGTTGATTCCTTTTAGGATTGACTGGTTTGATCTGGAGTTTTTTCCATTTTGGCTGGAAAGATGGTTTGATCTTAGGATTGACTGGTTGACCCCAGGCCAAGTGTATTTTGCTGGAGTCTCTGCTGTGTGCAGTGTTTGCTCTGGTTCAGTCTGATGCAGCAAGTCTGTCCCGATTTAACCCTGGGAGCTACCTGATTCTCTGTAGTTTTTTTTGCCTTCAGCTCCTGTCTGTGAATAGTGAGGTTTCTTGATAAGCTATGTCAAAAAGAAGTTGTGAAAAAGAATATTTAAGGAGCACTTTGGGCAACTTGGAAGAGAGATGCCATGTACAGTCCAGAGAGCCTTAGCGTGGAACTGGTCTCTGAGCACCAGCCTTCACACAGAATTTTAACTCCCTATGTAGGGCTTCCCTGGTGATTCAGATGGCAAAGAATCTGCCTGCAATGCGGGAGACCCAGGTTTGATCCCTGGGTTGGAAAGATCCCCTGGAGAATGAAATGGCAACCTATTCCAGTATTCTTGCCTGGAGAAATCCGTGGACAAGAATTCCCTGGCAGGCTACAGTCCATGAGGTCGCAAAGAGTCGAACACTACTGAGCGATTAACACTTTCATGTAGGATGGAGAGCAAGGTAGGTTGGTGAAAAACAGTTTTTGGGCTGCATATTCCAGATTGCACGTGTGCATTGTTGTGCAAAAGGGTGTGTCTCCAGGTATAGCCTCCATGCCTTGGTCATGAACAGCCTCATAGGGGAAGTGAGCTCCAGGAAGGCTTCTGAAAATAAGAAGAAGAGAAAGGTACAGTGAATACAGGGCAGAAGAGAAGCTTCAGGAATGTAAGGAATGACTTTAAAAATGAGGAGAGGGACTTCCCTGGCAGTCCAGAGGTTAAGAGCCTTCCAGGCCAGAGGGCTAAGACCTCACATGCCTCGTGGCCAAAAAAAAACGAAACATAAAGCGGAAGCACTATTGTGACAAATTCAATGGCGACTGTAAAAATGGTCCACACTAAAGAAAAAAATCTTAACCGTCTTCCCTGGTGGTCCAGTGGTTAAGAATTCGCCTTGCACTTCAGAGGACTCTTAGTCCATCAGGGGACTAAGGTCCACATGCTGCCGAGCAACTAGGCCCTCATGTGCAAGCCCTGAGTCCACACGCCACAGCTAGAGGATTTGAGAGCCACGGCGAAGATCCTGAGTGCTGCACCTAAGACTTGACACAGCCAAAAAAAAAAAAAAAAAAGAACCTTTAAAAAAAGTCTTCCTTTAAAAAAAAGGCAGGGGGTGGGGGAGGAGAAACATCATGCAAGGAAGGAATGAGAGTGAACTGCATTCACTTAGGAAGATGCATTTAAAAATCTTTCCAGGAACCCGATGTGGAGAGAGGCTTCAGCTAACTTCATAGCTGTGAAAATTAATGTGATTCCTTTGAGTGACTCTGAAAAGGAAAACCTCAAAAAAAAAAAAAATACAGTCAAGTGTTGGGACAAGTTTGCAATATATTCCAGACAGCTTTTTTTTTTTTTTCCTTTTAACTTGGAGGATGATAATCAGTTGCTACTTATGGGATATGAGTCATCATAAAATAAAAAGGTAACCCTGACCTATATACTTCTGAACATACTTAACCCTTAGTACGTCTTTGATTAATCAAACAAATGCATAAGAAACCTAACACAGAGGTTGCTTGTGGACTTGTTCAGTGACAATGATGATTAAAACATATTAAAGATAACAGAAACATACAAAGTGGAATTGGCATTTCACTTTGCCTCATAAATAAATAATGGTAAGTTTATTATTTATCCTGATAAATAGTGATTAAAAAAAGAGAGAGAGAGATAAAGCTGGATTAAGAATATGATGAAAAGCCAAACTTTGTCATGGGTGTGGATACTCTGGGGGTGGAAAGCACACCATCTTCTTTGCTGTTAGGCCAGTTTGGTCAATTGGTCCCAAGGGTTGGGGATGGGGGTGTGGTCTGTCCTGAGCGGGGGCTAGTCTGACCATGCACTGTCTCTAGGCCAAAGAAGTTAGAAAAAGATGGAGCATTTTCAAAACAAAGATGAAATTTTTCTCTGGAGTCTGAAGAGCTGTGTTTGAAGCCCATTACTACCAATGGTAACTGGTATTTTTAAAAATTCCCAGTGTCATATTACAAACCTGCAGAGAGTAGATAATGTTTCTCCAGAGTTCTTGTTAGAAACCATACCAAAAATATATTGGAAAGGGTTTTGAAACCTATGTGCTTATTTCAACATTGCTTGGTTCAAAACCACAGGTGAAGTTCCAATCAACCACTTACCTCTTGACACTTCAAGAAAAACAGAAAAACCTGATTTTTTTTTTTAAAGAAACAATACAAATTGTTTTTTGACTCAGTGATTGGAGGTACTGGCCAATATTACCATTGCTTTGAGTTTTTACGATGAAAAAACCAGATGTTACATATTTAGGGTCTGAAAACTAGCTAGAATTAGGAGTCCTTTGAGAGAGAAATCTTTAAATAAAAGGTATCATTCCAGCTATTTTGTCAGACTTCTGTAATTTGGGCAGAATATTGGGTTCAACCCTGGAAAGTCTCTTTCACTTTTGTCTGAAGTTCTCCCAGTTCCCAGCCATGGTGAAACTGGGCATAACCATCTGATTATGACACACGCTTCCCTGTTCCATTAAAGCCAAAAAGAGTTTACCAGGAAAAAGCAGCTTTTCACAGAGGGTGTAGCTCATGTTGTGGGGAAACTAGTCTGGCAGGTTCCACCTCAGCTCAATCTTTCGAGGGCCATTTCTGCTGTCAGCCATACCAAGCACTATTACAGCAACCAGCGTCCTAACGCCAGTTCTTCCTTTGGGAACACACACACATTTAGAGTCACTGGAAGATTATAAATCAACCTAACTTCCTCGATGGCCTGAGGTCTTCAAAGAGGTAGAGGAGTATCAATCCGATAAAAGCCAGTATGAGCTGCCTATGCTTTAGCATCTTGCAGTCTTGCTTAAATAACTGGCAGGTCAGCCTTTTTCCCCATTTCTTTTTTTGCGAGCTGCTCAGTCACGTCCGACTTTCTTGTGACCTCATGGATTGTAGCCCATCAGGCTCTTCTGTGCACTGGATTTCCCAGGCAAGCATACTGGAGTGGGTTGTCGTTCCTTCTCCAGGGGATCTTGCCCGCTTAGGGATCGAACCCACATCTCCTGCATTGACTGGTGGATTCTTTTCCACTGAGCCCCCCGAGAAGCCCTGCCTTTTTCTGTGCAGCAAAATGAGCTTCGATAGACCGGCCAACTACAACTGTTTCCTCTCTCGTTTTTTTTTTTTTTAATTTTATCTTATTTTACTTTATTTCTCATATTCTGGTCTTGGGCTTTCTCCAGGGTACTGGTGGGGTGCAGTGGGAGGGGAAAAGCTACATCTGGTCTACCTGCAAGGAGGGGAGCCGGGGCCGAGGCTGGGGGTAAGGGCAGCAGGCTTCACTCCCCAGCTCCCTGCTCTGTGCCTGAATGCTGTGAACACAATTTTCAGCACACTTTGTCATCGGAGGAACTTTCTGGAAGCCAGCCAGCTTGCAAGGCCCAAGGTCAAGCAGCTACCATGACTGTCAGTACCCAGGAGAGCCTTGGGGAACCCGAGGAGGTGAGGCAGGTGGAGCGGCAGTTAGTAAGCTCTGCAGAGCTACATGCACGGCGCTGTGGCTTCGTGGATGGCAGGGGCAGCTCTGACTGCTGGGAAGGTCTTATCTACTGATCAGCGCGGTGTGCCCGAGGGCCGGGGGAGAGCCCGCTTTGGCAGAAGCTTCCAGTGTGTGTTTGATCCCTGGTCAGGGAACTAGGATCCTGCATGCTACATCCTGCGGTGTGGTCAGGAAATAAAACAAACAAAAATTAACAGCGAGTGTAAATATCTGGTCCACATCATGGTGGAGTTAGCAACATTGCATATCTGGTGAAGGGATAAGTGGGTTCCTTTCTCTCTAATGATTTACATTGATTCTGAGATTTTAAATATTACATCCAGACATATATATCAGTGAGGCAATAAAACTAAAAGCTTACATAAACCTCTCTCTGAGTCATCTTTGTTTGTATATAAAATGTTAGAATTTCTATAAACTCATTTTATAGTTAAAATCATTTAACTTGTCTTCAGGTCCCCCCGAAGCCACACTGGGCTTCCCTGGTGGCTCAGTGATAAAAAATCCACCTGCCAATGCAGGAGACGCGGGTTCAGTCCCTGGCTCAGGAAGATCCCTGGGAGAAGGAAATGGCAACCCACTCCAGTATTCTTGCCTGGGGAGTCCCATGGACAGAGGCGCCTGGTGAGATACAGTTCATAGGGTCTGAGACATGACATAGAAGCTCAACAGCAATGCATCTCTATAGTACTTGACTTATGTATTTTGGAATATAACCTTTTCCCCTTATGTTACAGACGTAGCTTTTCTCTCCTATGTTGGAAGTAGGCACTCTGTTCTCTATTGCCTTGCGTATAGTGGGGATTTAACAGTGTTTAATGAAAAAAAAAATTGCTTCACAGATTTCAAAATAGGTGATTGCAGGAGAAAACCCCAGAATTTTATATGAAATTTCTATAAGTTAGTAATATGGTACCCATGGCGTCATAGAAGAATTCTCCACAGGATAAAAAGCTCCTCAGTAGCATTTAACATTATTTGATTTAAATGCAGCTTTTCAGGAGTACTTAATAATATCAAGTGGGAGAATGCCCACTGGGTTATTGTAGGTGGGAATGACACCTGGGAAGCAGCTGTGTTTTAGTGTCATTTATAGCAGCAGTAAATGCATATTGACTAGAATATATTCACAGAGGCAACCTGCTCTTCAATCTATAATTCAGATAGACTGAGTATAGGTGCTCGTTCTCTCTTTTGTGTGGAGCCCAGAGCACTGTTGACACTCATTAAATGTTAAGGAGAGTAACGCCTGGCTAGTATGGGATGCAAATTTTCCATTTTACAGGCCATTGAGCAGAAATGACCAGGCATGAAATGTTGGGTAAAATGCACAGAGATGTTACGATGTCTTACCCTGATGAATACAGGGGAATGGTTGGTTGAGTTTTCTCATTGAAGCCTTACTGCTCAGTACTGACCGCTTACCATAAAGAATTGGGAGAAAAGACTTACAACGTCATATGTTGAGATAAACAAGCCCCTCTCAAAACTTAAAATCAGGGGTACAAACTACTTGGCTGTAATGAAAATTTGAGATGCAGAAAATAAGATGTAGTAAGAAACTAAAATTGGTTATAATCAAGTTGTTCAATTGGAGCATAATGAATTAACTATGAATCAATTTCACTATTAACCAACTTGGAATTTTATTTTACTGGCTAGATTCTTACTGGGGGAATGTTAAGATTCTTCGGGAAATGCATTGACTCTCCCAGTCCAGAAAATGGCAAACTAGTGGACTGGACAACTTTCTAAAGTAAAGGCTGGAGGAAGTTTTTACTGATTTACTTTGCTTACTGTGCCTTCCTCTGTAGGTAAACAACATTCTCCTGCAATGAGACTCTCAGGTTTAAGCATCTAGGATCCTATTTTACTTTCTACAGAGAAGTCACTTGTGTCCGACCAACAGACCACCAAGATCAACAGCGAAATAAAGGCACAGTCCAGAAATTGGCATAAAGAGTAGGCATTAGTAGACCTAACTTCTGCCCTTGTTTCTGCCTATGCTTCATTTTCCACTTTAAAACGTGAAGTAGATTTCGCCTGGGTGCAGAGAAAAAAATATATAGTTTCCTATTTTTAAAACAACTTTGCATTTTTGAAAAAATGCAACCTGATAAACGCACACACACACACACACATACATTATGCAAAAAAGATACCTAGATATTGGTCCTACGGGGCACCTTTTATTGCAGCTGTTTGCTTCAAAAATACACCAAATTTTATTTAATTGTCCTATGTTTGCCAGAATATAATACTTTTAAAACTTTAAACTTAGTAAAAAATGAATGTCCCCAAATCAGGCTTTGATTTTTATAAGTCACAACAAAAACTCTCCAGTCAGTAATACATGATTGTTTTCCTTGTTTCAGATAAACAGAGAACAAGTACACTGATTGAAATACAGACAAATAAAACCCACCATTAGTATGAAAATCTTTAATCAGATTTCATTTCAGTGTTTCCATTTGTGTGGCAATGTTATTAAAAAGCATCTTAATGACTTAAACATACAAGCTGGAATGGTTGTAATATTATGGCTTTTGAAAGGGAATTACATCCTTACGGGTAATTTTCCACACCCCCCACACTCAAGATGCCAGCTGACTTCAGAGCAGTTCTGTTCGATCTCTCCCAACAAAGTGAAAAGAAAGCAGAACCCAGAGCAATGAAAGAAATGAGTCATCAAGTCAGTCATGATGTGCCCAATATTATTACTGGGGACACCGAGACCAAATATGTCAATTTCTCAAAGACAAACTGCAAGTGCGGGCCAGTCTTGGAGTTGAATCTTAGCCTACAGAGGCGGGGCCCTTTCCACTGCACCTGCTGGTCCTGATGCAATGATGTTGGCATCGGGAGAGAGAGGGGATGACTAGGGGAAAATCCAGCACTCGCTGTACTCTCCGAGTGATCCATCCGCAGGCAGACTCTCCCAGCAGGCCTCCGAGTTCCGCCAGCCTGTTTCGAAGACGATGTTCTGTTCCTTCCCACCTCTCATCGGCTCCACGGCTACACCCTCACCCATCCCCTTCCAGGTGCACTCTGACTTCGGGAAAGTAAACAGATGACTTCATGCTGACCCATTTGGAAATTCCTGCTCTGTGTACTTGTGGTCTCTCTGACTATTCTGATCAAGCAGGAAACACATCCTAATATCAGCAAAATCTCTCCTAATTTTCCCAAGAACCCCCTCCTCCGTCCAGACCCACCACCACTGCTCACCTCTAGGAAGCTAATAATAAACACCCTGGCCTTCCTCTCTTATCTAGTGCGTGTTCTTTAACATAATAACAGTGTTCACTCCCTCCTGCTCTGAGGAGGCAACCAGTGTAGTAAGCTTCCTGTGTCATCCACCAGCCAGGTCTTGGGAGGCTTGGCCCCATGTTCTAGTCTTGAGGGGACATCTGTCTTGCTCTGGGATCCCCGCATTTTCTTAAAAATGACCCATCATAAAATATTCTCCTTAAGAAAATCAAGATTTGGAAAAAAGGAAATGTTGAGTCTCTCCTTTCAGCACCTTGAGCCACAGTCCATTTTGTGCAATCAACTGTCCGATTCTATTCAGAGTGTCTAAATTTGTCTTTTTTAATTTATGGACCTATCATCTATCTGTTTATTACACGTCAATGCTCATGTGCTCAGTCGCTCAGTCGTGTCCGACTCTTTGTGACCCCGTGGACTGTAGCCCACCAGGCTCCTCTGTCCATGGGGATTCTCCAGGCAAGAATACTGGAGTGGGTAGCCATTCCCTTCTCCAGGGAATCTTCCCAACCCAGGGATGGAACCCAGGTCTCCCACATTGCAGGTTGACTCTTTACCGTCTGAGCCACGTCAGAGAACTCCAAGAAACCAAACAATTGTCAGAGCTCTAAAAGAATGTCAAAAGGAGCAACCATGGGGTAATGTAATAAAAAAAAATAGAATTCTGAAGTTCTAGTTCAATGTTATTAGCATCAACACTTCTAAACATTCTCCAGCATCGGTACGTAATGCTGGAACTACAAGCTCCTGCTTTCCCGGTGGCTCTGTTGGTAAAGAATTCGCCTGCGATACAGGAGACCCAGGTTTGATCCCTGGGTCGGGAAGCCCCCCTGGAGAATGAAATGCCTACCCAACTCCAGTATTCTTGCCTGGAGAATCCCATGGACAGAGGAGTCTGGTAGGCTACAGTCCATGGGGTCACAAAGAGTCAAACACGACTTTATGACTAAACCAAGGGTCCAAAGACAGCAAATTACTAATATGTGCTTGAAATGTCAGCAATGAAATTAATTTGACTGGTATTAAAAATGTTGGTGCTAATTGTAGCCTCAGTAAGCACTATACATTTTATTAGCACAAACCACACTAATGTACAATTACTATTTATATGTAATGTAATCATCTTATCAATTTGCCAGAATGTCTTCTCTTCTGCAGTTTTTTTTCTATTACCTATGAATATCAATACTGTGGCTGAATAGTAAGCAAACTAACACTTTTGAGAATGATAAATAACTCATGAGGAGAGTATGTATCTTCAGTTTTAAACTGCGGGCTTTATGCTCTAAATGTAAAAACATGCTAGAAGTAGCAACTTTCAACTTTTAAAGTTATAGGGTTTTGAAAGTGATTTTGGAGAATAGTTGCTTTTAGACGTTGACGAGAGGAACCAACATACAAAGTATTGATGGAAAGTGGTCTGAGCCGTATTGTATACTGCACAACATTCTAGGCTTTCTTCCCACCATCTGGCAGGATTAGATGGAGTGAGTTGCAGAACTTCGTCCTCTAAACAAGTCTCTTAACAGTTCTGCCAGGGGAGTAAGGCGCGCGGAGAGAACGTACGCTGCCAGGAAGACTGTAGAAGGGACGTGAGTTCTAACTAGTACAAGGGAGCTGGGTTACAGATTCCTTTCCTGGGCTTCTTTTCAATAAGACACAGTGTTCAAGGGTAGAAACGTCTAATAAAAGGAAGTTTGGGTTTGTTGAGATCCTGAAGGCCGTTTTATGAACTTCAAACAAAAAGAAACACTGCGTCATTGAGAAGTAGAAAATACGGTGTTCCAGGATTTAGCCTGAGGACACCGCTACCAGAAAGTGCCCAAGTGTTTGGCTTCAGGACAAATATCTGGGCATGACAGAGTCCAGCGACACTACTGGGCAGTGCTGAACATTTTGCAGCTCTTACAATGCGGTGTGTGCGTGCTCCGTCGTGTCCGATTCTTGGTGACTCCAGGGACTGAAGCCCGCCAGGCTCCTCAGTCCGTGAAATGTTCCAGGCAGGAATACTGGAGTGGGTTGCTATTTCCTGCTCCAGGGGATCTTGCCGACCCAGGGATCAAACCTCTCTAGTGTCTCCTGCAGTGATGGGTGGATTCTTTACCAACTGCACCACCTGGGAAGCACCTCTTACAACGCAGTAGTTTCTCTTATTCAGGTATGTATTGATTTGAAGGGAAATGGAGAATTTTTTTATAGAGGGGGCTGTAATGCTCACCAGTGGAGCAGTGGTTACTCTTTATGAACTCGGTAAATATGGGGGTAAAACTGGAAGGAGCCTTAAAGGTTGCTATTCTCTATTTTGACCTTTCTGAAAGTAGGTGATAATGGTTTGATCACCACTAACTCACCTTGTAGAAATAGAGCTCTCACAGTAAATAATTATTATTTCTGTGACAACAAACAGATAAAAAGTCAGAATACAGGAAGTTATTTATACTATTTCCTACTTGCAAAGCTCTTTCTCTTTCTACCTTCCCATCCATAGATGGTCGGACACAAAGTCAACTTTTACTTTTCCATGCTGAAGGAATTGTCCATCCAGTTTGCAGTGACTGTCTCTATTCTCTTATCTCCAACAAGTCAGGGAGCATCTTTTTGTCTCAAATTTTTTTTTTGTGTGTGTGATGTTGACCATTTTTATTGAATTTGCTACAATATTGCTTCTGTTGTTTATGTTCTGGTCTTTTGACTTAGAGGCCTGTGGAATGTTAGCTCCCTGACTAGGGATTGAACCTCACACCCCCTGCGTTGGAAGGCAAAGTCCCTACTGGACCGCCAGTGAAGTCCCCGTGACCATCTTAGCTCCAACAGGAGGACTTAGAGATGAGAGCCGAGACTGGACACAGAGGTTGCTTGCCGATTTCCATTTGAACACTGCTTCTCGGAGGGGGCTGCTATAGATAAACACAGGGCCGCTCTGTTGGTGGGGTGGAAAAGAGAAACATTTATTTGAAAAATGGATATCTGTTATTTACGTGTACCTCAAAGAGTGGACTCATTGGAAGAGACCCTGATGTGCTGGGAAAGACTGAGGGCAAGAGGAGAAGGGGTCGGCAGAGGATGAGATGGTTAGATAGCATCACTGACTCGATGGATGTGAGTTTGAATATATTCTAGGAGACAGTGAAGGACAGGGAAGACTGGAGTGCTGCAGTCCCTGGGGTGGCCAAGAGTCAGACATGACTAAGTGACTGAACAACAACAACAAAGTTAAGAGAATTTATTACTTATGTCTATCAGATTTACATTTACATGTATGTGACACACACACATATATGTATGTTAATTCAAGGCAGAATTTTATTAAGAACCAATTTGTTTTTTTTAAATGCAATATAGTGTCCATTGCCTTAATGACCTAAATTATATATCACTCGTAACCAAATCTGAATATCAATTCATCCCAGCTTCATTGAGCTGGGTGCTGCAAAAATTTGCATTTTTCAATTCAGTTTCCTTCTGGTGGGCCAAAGATCTTTAGTTGAGAAAAAGGCAGAAAAAAAAAAAAAGATAAGATCCTCCTTATCAGATTGAACAAACTCTCTCAGAGTCAAGCTGGAAAATGCCTCTCGGTGCTGTCAGAATCAAATGGAAACAAGTGTTACATAAAGGCTAAAAAATCTTCTGAAAATTACTGCAGCATACCCACTGCATTCTTAGATATAGATTGCAGAAACCGTCAGAATCCACAGGTATGGAATAAAAGCTAAAATAGCTCATCAAACAAAATCAAATGAAACATTTAAAGATGTACGTAAAAATTCAACCTACTGTTTTTTATCTGCATTCAACTCTAGATGTGACATCTAATCCATGAATTTCATGTTTAGAGGCTGGAAATAAAGAGAGACTTTAAGCTCTTTAAGTTTTAAAGTTTGAATTGTGGTTTCTTTTTGAAAATCTTAAAAATTCATCAATTCTTCAAGAGATACAAAGGTATATTATTATGCTGGTTAATTTGTATTTTGCAGTAGCTCTGTTCTTTGAGTGTATTTATTAAAGTACTTCTATACGTTAATAAGGAAATTCTTTCTAGTCTAACTATTCCTCTGAAAGATACTTTTAAAAAAAGGACGTTTGCTCTCTCTCTCTTATTTTCATCCTATTATTTCTTTCCTAAATAAAGACAGACAGAGACTGGCATAGGACTTGATAAACTTCTTTGAAAAATAAATTGGGAAACTTCAAAACAGATGTATGTGGCATTCTAACCCATTTTTCTGTTTGCTTTTTCTTTTTTAAAAATTCACTTATTTAAAAAAATTTTATGCATTAAAAAAATTGAAGTATAGTTAATTTTTCATGTTGTGTAACCCATGTTTTTAAATTAAGACTACCTGGAAGTGAAAAGAGCTTGAAATACACACACTTCCTTCTAATGAACTGGGTATTTTCACTCCTGCATGTTTCATCTCCTCCCCACCCAAGAAAGCACATCGTTGGCTCACTCCATCAGACCTCTCCTTATTAGGAGCCTTTCTTCCTTTCTGACATTACCTAACTCCATTGTGTGCCCGAGTGAAACGCCTCCGTTCTATGGAACCAGGAGTGGAGTGGGTGAGAGGGAAGGAGGGGCCCTGGTTTCTTCGTGAGCTGCCTTTCTGAGTTAGTCGGCAACTTGCAGCTCAGTTACCACATTTATCACCGTGGCCTGTCTCATTCTGAGTTATTCATGCATCTGTTCCTTCACCTGGCAGGGTTGTGTTGAGTTGAACTGAAGTCAGTAGTCCTGGCTGGATCTATCTCTGGATCAACGGCTTTCCTTGTCCAAAGTCACTCCCTGAAAGTTGATGAAAACTCATCCCATCCTCAAAACAGACGAGGGAATTCTTGGGCCAATGGGCTTGGGAGCTAAGAGTGAGAGAAGCAACCTCCCTGGAAGAAAAATTTCTGCTCTAGATCGGAACACGCTGGTTTGAGGATCAGCCATAGCCATAGCTCTTTTTACCTAGATTTCTTCCTGCAAGAAATCTACCCCTGTAGGCATCCTGACCTTACGTGGATTTCTCAAACCTAATTTAGATCAGGGTGTGAGTAGCGAAGAGAGTTCAAAAGAAGAGGCCCCTGAGGCTTTCGGAAACTTTCTATTTTTAGGATGTCAACTTTGATGTTTCCTGGAGTCTTGAGCCAAGCCAGCCTTGGAACAAGGAGCCAGTGTGGAATGGGGTGAGGGGCAGGCTCAAATGCCAGGTCTCCTGCCGACCAGCTGTGTAAGCTTGTGGTCTAACTTCTCAGTGCCTCAGTTTCCTTATCTGACATGTGAATATAATAATAGTATCCGTCTGGTGTGGGCTTCGTAGGTGGCGCAGTGGTAAAGAATCTGCCTGCCAATGCAGGAGTCTCAGGTTTGATTCCTAAGTGGGGAAGATCCCCTGGAGAAGGAAAGGGCAACCTGCTCCAGTATTCTTGCCTCGGAAATTCCATGGACAAAAGAGCCTGGAGGGCCTCAAAGAGTCTGACACCGCTGGGCAGCTGAGCGCGAGCTTCTGTCTGGTAGGGTTGTCATGAGGATTAAATGAGTTAATACACATCAAAAGTTTAAAACAGTGACTGGCCTCAAAGAAGCATGTGATTTTAATCTAATTGTGTTTATTACTCTGAGGGCTTATTTGCTTTCAAAGTTCTTTTTAGTTTTCCTTCAATTCTAAGAGGTTGATCAAATGCTTAAATGCCTCGTGTCCCCTTGTTTCTAAGGCAAAAAGATACTAACAAGTCATGAAGAGGAAATGAAGGAACCAAACAATACAGTCCCTTCACAATAGTGTGTGTGGGTGCCTCTGTTTTTAGTGACCTAAGAACACCTTGGTTCTTTCCCTGTCTATTTTGAATTTCCAAAAAAAAGCTGAAACAGACTCTCTTCTCAAAATTATGATGTGGCCTTATTGTGTCTTTGGGAACTGCATTCAGGGGAAAAATTGAGAAGTTATAGCAGCAGCTTATTAAGGAAAGCCCCTTTAACATAGTTGGATAATGTAAAAAAAAAAAAAAGCCAACCTGAGTCATGTGTTACTTGTCTTTTCACGTGCCCACCTGAATTGGAGAGTTTAAATAGGGGAAAAAAATTTATGCATGTACACCCCTGTGTAGGTGCGCGCACACACACACTTTGAAATGGTAAGGACAATAGTGAGACATTTAAAAGACAGAAGAAAAAATGTCCGAGGTTAAGTGACTCACCAGATGGTCGCACGTTGGAGAGGAAGAAGTGTACGCAGCCACTTTGTTGAATTGTTTCCCAGGTGACTCAGCGGTAAAGACTGCCTACCAATCACTGCAGGAGACTCAGGAGACACAGGTTTGATCCCTGGGTTGGGAAGATTCCCTGGAGGAGGCAATGGCCACACACTCCAGTATTCTTGCCTGGCGAACCCCATGGAGAGGAGCCTGGTGGGATACAGTCCATGGGGTCACAAAGAGCTGGACACGACTGAGCGACTTAGCATGCACTTGGATGATTTATCTCCAGGTGTATATTTTTCTTTTACAAAATCAGGAGAATCACTGTGAAAGACTCCAAGCAACTTTATTTAACAACCCAGCTTCCTGGATCGTGCTCTTTGAGCACTCTCAGCAGGCTGGGACTTCCTGCCAGAGGTTTGGGCACCATGGGCTTCATCTGTAGAAGGACATGAGCATTATCTTTGGGACAATGACATGTGACCAGAAGAGACATTGAACCTGTCCTCAGCTGATGGTGTGATCCTGGGCCATGCAAACCGCCTTGCTCTGTGCCTTACAAACAAAGACATTGGGCTAAGACATTAACCTTAAATGTCCTTCTACATCTGAGACAGAAATAGGAGAGGTGAGTTTACTTCAAAGACCTTGGGCAAATCCCACAGGGTAAGATGCTTTTGTGCTCTGCCCAACTTTTTCTTTCACTTGTTTTTCATCATTTCATCATGTTATTCCCTATCCTGTGAGATGGATCAGTCAAGTGGGAGAATGATTGAATACACCAAGCCATCATTTGTGTATTTTTCCTTGAGGGTAGCTGTTGAATAGCTGTTATGGGTGAGGGGGTTTATCTGAGTGATGGTTTTCCCAGTAGTCATGTATGGATGTGAGAGTTGGACTATAAAGAAAGCTGAGCACTGAAGAATTGTTGCTCTTGAATTGTGGTGTTGGAGAAGACTCTTGAGAGTCCCTCGGACTGCGAGGAGACCAAACCAGTCCATCCTAGAGGAGATCAGTCCTGAATATTCATTGGAAGGACTGATGCTGAAACTGAAACTCCAATACTTTGGCCACCTGATGCGAAAAACTGACTCGTTGGAAAAGACCCTGAAGCTGGGAAAGATTGAAGGCAGGAGGAGAAGGGGACAACAGAGGATGAGATGGTTGGATGGCATCACTGACTCAATGGGCATGAGTTTGAGCAAGCTCTGGGAGTTGGTGATGGATAGGGAGGCCTGGCGTCCTGCAATCCATGGGGTCGTGAAGAGCTGGATATGACTGAGCGACTGATTTGAACTGAACTCTTTGTGTATTTCCTTCTATTAGCCTCTCTGATCCCGTTCCCCTTAGCAGTGGAGAATGAAGAATCACTCATGATTCAAGTTGTATGTGTCTTTTTATTACACAGCAAAAACATATAGTATAAGTACTGAAAATGAACGTAGAAACAAATGATGCTTTCTGAGTTGTTTATATGTATAATAACAGAAGAGAACTGCATATATGGATAGTATTTTCTTAAATCATCTTTTTCTCCCCACCTGTAGGGGAGAATATACACAGTCACCTCCCCTCCGTCGCTAATGAATTAAAGCTGAAAAGCAAGTTGAAGGATGAAGTTGTCAGTAAATGATAAATAATTGACTCATGATGACACTGGGCTTCTCGGTTCATAATGGCTATTATTGTTGCGGGAGGGGCTCATTAGTTCCTAGGTGTGGTCTTCCTTCCCGGGCCAGATCAGTTTATCAGGGACCAAATAAATGCAGACGAAATAATTAGAGATGTGCGAAGAGCTGAGCACCCACTCTGCCTATTTGGAAGAAAAGGACTCACTTTTCCTTGGCAGCCACACCTTCTAATTACTTGCAAATGTTTAAGACTCATTATCTTCAAAGTTTGGAGAAAGACAGAAAAAGGAGGGGGTTGGGGGGGTGGTGCTGATAGTGGATCAAAGGCCCTAGTTCCCCAGCGGCTGGCTTTGTTTTGGGCAACTGGGAGCCTCAAGGCGGAGTGGATGAGTTGACAGCTCTTTGGCAATCCGGGCAGCCCGGAGAAGGGCAGCTTCTGTTCGGCCCCACCGCCTGCGACCCGCCCCCTTTACCCATCTTCTTGGACGCGCCATGTTGAGCAAGAGGTAGTGATGGTGGTGCGGTTGGGAGAGAAGCCTCCGAGTTTTCTAGAACTGAGATGGTTAAATACTGCCCCCTTTCTTTCCTTCCATCACCTCTGGGCTGGCTCACCTTCTGGTAGGCTTGAGACCAACTCCATTCTCTTCAGACCTTCTCCCTGTGATTGCCTTTGGGCCCAAGGTCCTTGCTACAGGGTCTCAAGCCCACTAGTGTGCATGCGTGCTCAGCCGCTAAGTTGTGTCCATCTCTTTGCAACCTCATGGACTGTAGCCCGCCAGGCTCCTCTGTCCCTTGGATTTCCCAGGCAAGAATACTGGAGTGGATTGCTGTTTCCTCCTCCAGGTGATTTTCCTGACCCAGGGATTGAACTCGCGTTTCCCGTAGCTCCTGCACTGGCAAGCAGATTCTTTACCACCAAGCCACCAGGGAATACCCCAAGCCCACTAGAGCCGCTGGGAATTTTTGCTCACACCGCTGAAAGACTCAGGGCCTCCGTATGTATCTGTGTAGGCATTTTATGTAAATTCTGCAAGGGATATGCTCTTCCTAGTGTCACCTTGTTGAGGGTTCAGCAAACAGGAGACAGATCAAGACTTTAAAAAGGGAGAGTGTTCAAACGAGCATGATGAGAAATCACTTAAGCCCAGTGACCTTCAGCGTGTCATTTCCATACAATATCTGAATGTTGGTTTTAGAATGAGATGGATTGAAATGGTGTCAATCTTTCTCAGATGCACAATCAAGCTGAGACATTATTTTATCTTCTATTTCCTCTTCTTCCTGCATCTTGAAAGATTATATTCTTAAGAAGGGGAGCTTTTACAGTCTTAGGGATGCAGGTATAAATAAGCTAACTTTCTCTTTCCTTCTTCCTGAATGCCACCTTAAAGGTATATCTTTAAATCTCCCTAAAGGATTTTTTTTTGGGTTTCCCTGGTGCGCTAGTTGGTTAAGAAACTGCCTGCAATTCAGGAGATTCAGGTTTGATCCCTGGATCAAGAAGATCCCCTGGAGAAGGAGGTGTCAACCCACTCTAGTATTCTTGCCTGGGAAATCCTGTGGACGTAGGAGCCTGGTGGACTACAGTCCACGGGGTCACACGAGTCGACATGACTTTGAGACTAAACCATCCCCACCACCACCAAAGGATTTTGACCTTTGGACAAGGGTATTGTGGACATTTCTTTGACTCCGGTGGCCCATATAACTATGGAAACATCTCTGGAGGTTTCATGAATGTATTAAGGCTTCCTAAGATGAAGAAAGCAGGCACTCTGGGCTGTGGTTAATTCAATACAGTGCTTCTTTCCTGGTCTTTCTGTTTCTTTGTTTTTCCATGTTTCTTTCCCTCCTTCCCTCTCTCTTTCCTTCCTGTGCTTCCAATGCCAAGCATCTCTTTCCACTTATAAATGGTTTAAGGAAATATTTTCTCAGTTGTTCAAATAAATCCTGGTGATGACTCTTCCTACCTTCTATTCTTCAGAAAGAATAATAAGAATTAGAAGACACTGTAAAATTGTGAATTAACTTAGAAATATTTCCAAGAATTTTCCTCTGTCTCAGGAGTTTTTGCACTCAAGGTTATCCTGTGAAAGCTGCCATGTTGCCACTTAAGGCTCAGCCAGCCATATCAGCTAGAAGATGCTCTAATTAACCAAACAGTACCTCTATGCCTTTGAATTTTTATGCTATTTTAAACCCTTTAACATGGACTGGATTTTTAAACTTCTTCTCTCTTAAAGTTTAAAAACATTTTTAGTATCTGTTAAGTGTTCATGTTGTGCTCAGCACTTAGCCAGCGCTATAAATGTTGCACTATATGAGAACCAGATGATACAGACGCTCTGTCAAAGGTTTCGGCATTATAAAGGGCAGCGAGAGACTCAGCTTTTGTGTGTATATGTACAGATAAACACGATATCATATAGGCTTCCCTGGTAACTCAGTGGTAAAGAATCTGCCTGCCAATGCAGGAGAGGTGGGTTCCATTCCTGGGTCAGGAAGATCCCCCGGAGAAGGATGTGGCTACCCACTCCAGTATTTTTGCCTGGAGGATCCCAGGGACAGAGGAGCCTGGTGGGCTACAGTCCATGCGGTCACAAAGAGTCAGACACGACTGAGTTACTAACATTTTCACTTTATATATATATAAATGTTTATATATACACACACACACCTATATGCTTTAAACTAATTGCACATGTACGCACACAGAAGACATATCCACAGTTGTCCTTCCAAATTCTGAAGTCCTTAAGACCATAAGGAAAATAAATGGTTGAGGAGCTGAAGTCAAAAGTGACTTTTAAAATGCTCTGAATTTCATTGATATAAATAATAAGTACAATACCAACTGTGACACTGTGATTTGATACAAGCAAGAAGCAATTGATCTTTGTCCCTGTTTTTGGCACAAGTGAGTGAAGGTCGCTCAGTTGTGTCCAACTCTTTGCGATTCCACGGACTATACAGTCCATGGAATTCTCCAGGCCAGAATACTGGAGTGGGCAGCCTTCCCCTTCTCCAGTGGATCTTCCCAACCCAGGAATCGAACCCAGGTCTCTTGCATTGCAGGCAGACTCTTTAGCAGCTGAGCCGCTAGGGAAGCCCTAGTTTTTGGCACAGAGCTCCTAACACCTTTGGAATTTCCGCAGCCTTGAGAGAGGGAGGATAAAGGTGCCTTTTTTATGTTAATAAGGTGAAACTGGGAGTGGGGTGGAGAAGAGCACCTGGGTATCTCAGGAGGGGCTGGCTGCCTGGGGAGCCAGCCAGGTGATTAGAAGCTAGAACTTTCAGTCCCTTCCCCAACCTCCTGGGAGGAGAGGGAGACTGGAGATTGAATTGAGGGCCAGTGGTCAGTGACTTAATCAGTCACGCCTCTGTAATAAAGCCTTTATAAAATCCCCACAGGGGAGAGTTCAGAAAGCATCCAGGATGGTGAACACACGGAGTTTTGGGGAGACTGGCGGGCTTGGAGAAGGCAGGGAAATTCTGTGCCCTTGCCCCACACATGCATGCTAAGTCGCTTCAGTCATGTGTGAGATTTTGTGACCCCGTGGGCTGTAGCCCGCCAGGATCCTCTGTCCATGGGACTCTCCAGGCAAGAATATTGGAGTGGATTGCCATGCCTTCCTCCAGGGGATCTCCCCTACCCAGGGACTGAACCCACATCTCTTATGTCTCCTGCGTTGGCAGGCGGGTTCTTTACCACTAGCGCCCCCTGGGAAGCCCTGCCTTTGCCCCGTATGTTGCCCTATTTAAGTTTTCAATCAGGCTGTTTCTGAGTTACATCCTTTGATAATAAATGGGTGGTCTAGTGAGTAAAATGTTTCTGAGTTCTGTGAGCCACGTTGGCAAATGAATTGAACCCCAGAAGGCAGTTTTGATAACCTCTGACTTATAGCCAGTGGGTCAGAAGCATAGGTAATAACCTAAGCTTGTAACCAGAATCTAAAGTGGGGAAAGCCTTGTGGGACTGAGGCCTTACAGCCTGAAATCTGACGCTACCTCTGAGTAAACAGTGTCCAAAGTGAGTTGAATTGCAGGCCACTCAGTAGGTCTTGGAGCATCACCTGCTAGTGTGAGGATTGCCTTATCCGCCACCCCCCCCCCCCCCCCCCACGCACACTGTAAGAGGTGACCGGAACTTGAGTAACACCAAAAAAATCCAAAAACAATGATATTTTATAATGGGGTGAGTAGTTCTTGTCATTTCATTTGCCATCCTTTGCTCACCTGGAAACTTTTCAGCAACTCTCTTCACTAAATTTTTAGTGAATTGCAGCTTAGCAAATCATTTAGCGTTGTTGAAGTCAGACAACTTTTGTCTGGTCCTCCATCCACACATTCAATGTCATCCTGATTTTAGATATCTTGCCTCAGAACCTCTTTTAGGATCCTACTGAAATCTTGGGGATATCTAGCTTGGGAGATCTCACACCATAACTTGAGCCATTTACCCCTCTACACACTTCTCAGCTATCTTCCCCTGAAGTTATGGAGAGATGCTCATAGCCCAAAGTCTTTCCATCTTTTTCTTGATCCTCCCTACGACTTCATTACGAAATCCAGCACTCCTACTCGGCCCTCTTCATTACTTTCCTGTTGTGACTTCTGCAGTTTTTTAGTAATCAGGTCTAACAGGATTGCTTCACAACTTCATATACTAAAACCAAGAAGATAAAAAGAAGTCAAAAAAATATTTTTCTTTTTGCTAGAACTTTATATGGAAGGGTTGTTGTCTTCATTAGTTAATGATTGATATTTAGTAAGTTATATGAAAATTTGGGCTTCCCAGGTGGTGCAGTCATCAAGAATCCCCCCGCTAATGCAGGAGACACAAGAGATGTGGGTTCTATCCCTGGGTGGGGAAGATCCCCTGGAGAAGGAAATGGCAACCTGCTCTGATATTCTTGCTTGGGAAAGTCCCATGGACAGAGGACCTTGGTGGGCTACAGTTCATGGGGTTACAAAGAGTTGGACGTGACTTAGAGATTGAGTGCGCGCACACACACACACATGAAAGTATGTCGTGTTTTGGTGTTTATAAAACATCTTAAGAACCTAAGCATTATCTCATGTTAATTATTTACTTAATTACTTAGTCATTTACCAAATATTTATTGAAGACCCCCTATATGCTAGGGAGAAGGTGAGAAGACATGGCCCCCCCCCCCAGGTGAAGCTGTGCGTCAGCCCCCATGCTAAAGGCTTTGGGCTCATCCTTCCTTTATCTTTGTAACGACAGTCTGCCCACTTAGTAAGGGAGGACCCTGAGGCCAAGAGGCAGTGTTGTGAGTCAAGCTGGATGCAGTCTGACTGATGCCAAAGTCATTTACTTTAAGCATTAAATGGTACCACTTTCACCTCCTCACGGTAGGTAAGCTCCTGCCACGGGGTATGTGGGAGAGAGGTAGGATGACCCCAGAGGTAACCACAGAAGGGCAGGCGTTGAACTGACCGTATGGTCATCAGGCCTGTAAAGAGCCCCCTGATAATCACCACCTGTATGCACCTTGTGTGATCCCCTCCCCTTGAGTGGGCAAAGAACCCATGAATATGATGAGCTGTCACTCTTGTGATTAGGTTACATTATATGGATGATATGTCAAAAGCAAAGATATTTTATAAATCAGTTTTTTTTTGAGTTCATCTGCTGGGTCAGCCTCACCCCATCAGTTGAGCCCTTAGGAGCACTGCTATCTGATGTCAACAGCCATGATATGAAAGAGTCTGGGAGCAGGAGGCGCCTGGGAGCTGAAAGCAACCTATAGCCAACAGTCAGCAGCAAAGAACTGGAGACCTCAGTCCTGTACCCACCAGGTGATAAATTCTGCCCATCAGCAGTGAGCCTGGAAGAGGATGCTGGAAGAGAGAAATTCAGATGAGATCCAGCCCCTGTGAACAATTCAATCTTCACCTGACGAAACCACCTTTCCAATCCACAGAAATAGTGAGATAATATATTTTTGATGTTTTAAGCTGCTAAGTTTATAATAATTTGTAACACAGCAGAAGAAAATAAAACAGGCAAGAAACACTAAGATGGCATGTAGATCAAAAGTTATCTCAACAAAATTCAAGAAAACTGATTAAACATATATATTTCAACTCTATTTTCTCTCTCCCTCTCCCTATTTCTTGGGGCTTCCCAGGTGGTGTTAGTGTAAAGAACTCGCCTGCCAATGCAAGAGACATAGAGACATGGGTTCAATCCCTGAGTAGGGAAGATCCTCTGGAGGAGGTCATGACAACCCATTTCAGTATTCTTGCCTTAAAAGTTCCATGGACAGAGGAGCTTGGAGGGCTACAGTCCATAGGATCACAGAGTCAGACACGACTAAAGTCATTGGCACACATGCACACTCTCTCTAAGTCACTGTGATTTAGTTCTCCTAAAATATGTTCACTGACTTGGGATTTATTCCTTTGATATCACTTGACGTGTTCATTTATTGTGAACTTGGTCCCAGTTTGTTTAACTCTTTAAAAATTAGCACTGGGAAGGAGTTTCTCCAGGGGCTCCATACCTTTTTGTTGTTATTGTTCTGTTGCTAAGTTGTGTCTGACTCTTTGCCACCCCATGGACTACAGCACATCAGGCTCCTCTGTCCTCCACTATCTCCCGGAGTTTGCTTAGATTCTTGTCTGCTGAGTTGGTGATGCCGTCCAACCATCTCATCCTCTGTTGCCCCCTTTTCCTCCCGCCTTCAATCTTTCCCAGCATCAGGGGTCTTTTCTGATGAGTCAGCTCTTTGCATCAGGTGGCCAAATTATTGAAGCTTCAGTTTCAGCATCAGTCCTTCCAATGAATATTCAGGGTTGATTTCCTTTAGCATTGACTGGTTTGGTTTCCTTGCTGTCCAAGGGATTTCTCTAGTACCACAGTTCAAAAGCATCAATTCTTCCATGCCTTTTAAAGTGAGGCAAAATTTGCTAGGATAGAAATTTTACTAGAATGTAAATCCCACAAGGATGTAGGCCTCGTGATGGCAAAGATTCTTGTCTGGCCCATAGTCAATACTAAATAAATATTTGTTTAACCCAATGATTCATAGAAACCCTTTGCTATACCTGAACCCTCTGTTACCATTTGCTGAAGTTTTATTGATCAAATTCTAGTTTCAAAATCTGAAATCTTTACCTGCCCACCAGCAACCATTTCTATTTGAAGCTTTCCTCAAATCCCTTGCTTTTCATAAGTTTTCTAGGTCACACATTCAAAAATCTTTTGCAAAAGACCCTTCAGCATCCATTGCTAAATTTAAAAACACAGAGAATACCTTCATGTGTGGCAACCATAATTGACTCTTGATCACACTTAGTTGAAAAATTGTTACCTTTTAGTGAGCATTTCCAGTTTATGAGGTCAAAGAGGAGCTAGAAATATTCATATATACTCCCCTAAATCTGAAATGGAATATGTACACACTGAGTAATAATTAAATGAACTTGGTAGGTTTTATAGTGTTTGTAAGATGGACAGGGAGGCCTGGCTTGCTGCGGTTCATGGGGTCGCAAAGAGTCCGACACGACTGAGCGACTGAACTAAGAACAGATTATTCAAGTAGCTTGATTGTGGTCTCTCTCTCTTTTTTTGTGCTTGATATTTTAAAGCAAAGTACCCAGTAGTGTGCTTTCCACTGGAAGATGTTTCTGCTACTACAAATTACAGAGCACTGGCAGAAATGCTAGTTGGACAATATGACTTCTGTTTGCTCCCTAAATATCTAAAACTTCTGTCTGTCCCTCCTCTGAGTGGCTGCCCTGATAGGCTGGCTCATGGATCCCCCGCAGCTACCTCCTTGCCATTGGTGTATCTCTTAACAAGGGGATTTAGCTGGATTCCAAGCTGGCTCAATCCTCTGTCAGTTCTGGTAGGATGATTCCCCCAAAGAAGCAGCAGCTTTGTTGGTTGCTTTGCTTTGGTTTCTGTAACTACGTAGTTATTATGGTTTATTTTCATAACTGCAGTATTAGTCATGTGTCAGAAAAGAAAAAAAAAAAGACCTTCTAGCTTCCTAAACATGTTACTAAAAATTCCAGCCAAAGACACATCAGATATACTTTCCTGTAAATACACAGGAACCACTGAGCTTCCTCCCAAAATAAAAACCTGATGTGTTTTGCCCCCCAGTGCATGCACATTGTCATTCATTGAAACAATATGCATGCATCAAAAATTTAGTTAGGAGACCTGTTCTTGATAAGTTTTCAGCAAATATTGTGCATATATAGAAATCTATTACCTGAACTCAAAACTCTCTTGGGGGTTTATTGAGCATGGAAGAATAGATTTTTACTGGGGATAAAATGGCAAAACAGGAAGCTTTTTTTAAAAAGAGCCTTTCTACCTCGAATCACTGTGCGTCTCTGGCAGCTATGTCTTTGGAGAAAGCTATCTAATGAACTCTCTTTACCAATCAGATCATTATCATAATGGGTTCATGTCCTAAAGACATCACATTAAAGAAGTAGCGGTAGCTAAGCTCACAGATTTCATGGAATATGAATTTAAACAGTTCTCTGCCCTATACAGCACATTTTAAAATAAAAAGAAAACATCAAGGCATATGAAAAAGTGCTGCCTTGTTGATGTAGATCAAGCTTCTCATATTTCCTTAATAATCTTACATACACACACACATACACATGCACACACTCTTTTTGATCGTGTAGTATTTATATGGTCAAAGCTATGTTTTTTCCAGTAGTCACATCTAGCTGTGAAAGTTATAGCTGTGGACTGTAAAGAAGGCTGAACACTGAGGAATTGATACTTGGAGTTCAAACCCGTCAGTCCTAAAGGAAATCAACCCTGAATATTCATTGGAAGGACTGGTGCTGAAGCTGAAGCTGCAGTACTTTGGCCACCTGATGTGAAGAGCTGACTCCTCGGAAAAGACCCTGATGCTGGGAAAGATTGAAGGCGAAAGGAGAAGGGGGTTGCAGAGGATGAGATGGTTAGATAGCATCACCAACTCGATGGAATTTAAGCAAACTCTGGGAGATAGTGGAGGACAGAGGAGCGCGGTGTGCTGCAGTCCATGGGGTGGCAAAGAGTCAGACACAATTTAGCGCCGAAAAACAGAGAAGTATTTACATGAGGCAAATGAAGTCCTTGTACTAAATGTGTCTAAATCATTATCGTTTGTTAACCCAGGAATGATTCAACTCGAAGGAACGCAGGAAAAGTGTTGTCCGCAATCAGAGCTCTGGTTAAGCAGTTTCACGGAAATGCACCAGTATGAAATAAGAAGATGTGTAGTATTTACTTTGCCTGGGAGGTAGCAGGAATGTGGGTGGGGAATGTTTGGGATCCTTCCTTGCACCTTTGTGAGATGGGGGCAGCAAAAACAGGAGAAAATAAGCTTTATCCTTGAGCATCTGCACTTCTGTCTAAAACATATTGAGTCATAGACTTGAATTCATCCTATGCCCAGCCACATTTTTCAGATAAATTTGGCTGCCTGACAGCTGACATCTGTCAGTCACAAGAGGAAATATGATCAAATGTGGTGAAGATATGATCAAAGAGGATGAAGAACCATCCTCTCAAAGGCCACTTTCCATCTTTATTATATGCCAGCAAGCCGTTCTGGTTTGTAACCTCCTCTCGCTGCGACAGGCCAATTCAGAGAGTTCATTTTGCTGAATCAGGTTGCCGGAGCACTCAGGGTTTGACATTAAGAAGCTGGTGTTTGCACCTGGAGGAACCAATTCATTCCTTCATTGGGCAAAAGCCGACTGTCATTTTCAATAGGTCATGGGAATTGGAGACGTTAGATTATACTACCAGTGGAAAAATAAACACTCATACGTGTATGTATAAACATATACTTGCATGCAAGCTCAGTCGTACAGTCGTGTCTGACTCTCTGAGACCCCATGGACTGTAGCCTGCCAGGCTCCTCTGTCCATGGAATTTTCCAGGCAAGAATAGTGGAGGGGGTAGTCATTTCCTTCTCCAGGGGATCTTCCTGACCCAGGAATTGAACCCACATCTCCTGCATTGGCAGACGGATTCTTTACCCTCTGAGCCACCAGGGAAGCCCCCCCCACCTGCCCCATATATATATGTGTGTGTGTGTGTGTGTGTGTGTGTGTGTATGTGTGTGTGTGTATATATATATATATATATATATATATATATATACATGTGCATCCATATATGTATAAAAAGCACACACACACACATGTGTCTGTATACATACACAGTTGTTACATGTTGTTACATGTTGTTTTATGTTGTTTAGTTGTTACATGATGATTTTGGTTTCAGAATTGATCTAGACCACAAACAAAAAATATGGTTTCAGTGGCCAAAAGACCTTGTCATTCAACATAAGTTTTATTATCAAAACCACTTCCCCGCAGAGGTGTGTATCCCAAAATGAAATGAAATACTCAAGCTTCAAAAAATAATTTAATAGGAGATAATTGGTTCACAATGCTGTGTTGTTTCTGCCATACAACAACATGAATCAGTCATAAACATGTATAGGTCCTCTCACTCTTGAACCTCCCTCCCACCCACCCCCATCCCATCTCCCCCATCTAGACTGTCACAGAGTACCGCATTGAGCTCCTTGTATTTTACATCAGTCCAGTTTACATATGGGAATGTGTATGCCTCAGTGTTACTCTTTGGTTCACCCCACCCTTACCCCCTGCTGCGTCCACAAGACTGTTCTCTATGTCTCTGTCTCTATTCCTGCCCTGCAAATAGGTTTATCGGTTTCATTTTTCTAGACTCCATATATGTTATATGATATTTGCTTTATTCAAAATACCCAAACTTTAAAAGCTCATTTTAAAACTCATTTACGCTCAAGTCCAGTGCCCTTGCCATGGGTCTTGGTGCAAGTGAGCTTGTGTATGAAGTCAGCATCATCCACAAAAACAAACTCATCAAAATGTAGAAGATTCGCAGGACTCAGGAGCCAAGGTTCCAGAGACTCCAAATTCATAGATGGAAAATTTTTTGCAAATAGATTAAGAGAATCTGAAGAATCTAATATTGTTGACCCAAATATCTTCCTTTGCTTGGACACATCATAAAATGATAACATCCACAGGCAAAAAGGGAAGTTAGTGAAGCATAAACCCTGAGAATTGCAGGGACAATTCAGGACATTCAGGCACAACCCAAAGAAATGTCTCAGTTATATAACTGTTTGGTAACACTCCCCATTTAAATCTGCCTGTCCAAACTCAGAACAGTTTGCCCTCTATAAATCATGATTCTCATCAACCTTAACTAGCTACTCTTCAGTTTCTTTTTCCTCAGGTAGGAAACTTGAAAGAAAAAAATTTTGCGATAGCTAAACGTTAGAATGCTGTGTGAACTGTCTACTATTTCTGAATTGGCCCTGTGGGGTTAAAAGAAAACCTACATTTGTATAGCTCTTGCTGTGGACTGAACTGTGTCTGTCCCAAATGCATAAGTTGAAGCTCTAGCCGCTGATGTGACTATATGTAGAATAAGTAAGGTTAAATAAAGTTGTACGGATGGGGCCTTGATCTGAGAAAGAGCTGTTGTCTTTGCGGCCCCATGGACTGTAGGTGACCAGGCTCCTCTGCCCATGGGATTTTCCAGGTAAGAATACTGGAGTAAGGTGACATTCCGTTCTCTAGGGGATCTTCCCAACCCAGTGATGAAACCTACATCTCTTTCATTGGCAGGTGGGTTCCTGCATTGATAGGTGGGTTCCTTATCCCTAGCGCCGCCTGGGAAGCCCATGTTGTCCTTTAAAGAAAAGGAAGACACAGGAGACTTCTCTCTCTGCCATGGAAGACACAAAGAGAAGGCTGCCGAATGCAAGCCAGGCAGAGAATTCTTGGTGGAGGTGGTTTAACGGCTAAGGCCTGTCTAACTCTTTGTGATCCCATGCACTGTAGCCTGCCAGGCTCCTCTGTGCCTGGGATTTCCCAGGCAAAAATACTGGAATGGGGTTGCCATTTCCTTCTTGCAAGTGGTCTCCTGCATTGCAGGTGGATTCTTTACTGACTGAACCACCAGGGAGAAAGAACGCTTACCAGGACCTGAATCAGCCACGAATGTGATCTTGGACTTTCAGCCTCCAGGTCTGTGAGAAATGCATTTCTATTGTTTAAGCTACCACATCTGTAGTATTTTGTTGTGACAACCCAAGTGGACTGGGAAGGTTCTCTTTACTCTTCCACGAGGCCTCCGAATGGATCGATTTCCTCTTAGGAGAAAGCTGAGACAATCGCAGAGTGAAAGGACAATGGAGGCCAAACAAGTGTTGAGTGATTGCCCAGGGGGTACAGCCCAGGCGTCCGAAGCTCTCCTTTCAAGTACCCAGGATTCTGAGATTCTGGTGGCAGTCTGGTGCTGGGTGGCATCCTTACCTGGGAAATCCCACGGACAGAGGAGCCTGGCGGCTACAGTCCATGCAAAGCGTCAGACCACTGAGCAACTGACACTTTGACTCCGTCACTCGCTCACCGAGCAGACAGCATGGCCTTTCTGCCCTGTCCTAGAGCTGTACTGTCGGAGTCACTCGCGGCTGCTAAGAGGTGTCTCCCAGATCCCCTGGGACCCTAGGGCTGGAAAGATCTGTAAGAAACGCCCAGGTATCCTTGAAAGTGTTAGTGCTAGGGCATGTATCTTGGAAAAAGAAGGGTGCGTCTCATTTCCTTACGGCTTGGATCCAATAATATGTTCTCAGTGATGTCATCTCCGCTCACCAACTCCGTTTCTCCATCTTCTCCTTTCTTGATGCCTTAGGGTTGTCATCATGTAGATCAGTTTTTAAAACACATTTATTGGAGTATAGTTATTTACAATGTTGTGTTAGTTTCGGGTATACAGTCAAGTCATTCAGTCATTCGCATATATATGCATATATATATTTATATCTTTTTCTGATTCTTTACCCATGTAGGTTATTATAGAATGTTGAGTAGAGGTCCCTGTGCAATACCAGGGATTTTAATATAGTAGTGTTATGTGTTTTCTATATAGTAAGTAGTGTTCAGTTTTTACAGAATTCAGTGATTCTAGAGAAAGAGGTGTGTGGGACCATTTCTATACTGAATGGAACCAGAGAGCTTTGTGCTATTGTTTGTATTTTTACCCATACCGGCAATAGGTTTGGAAATTTTAAAGCACTTTCTTTGTCTTAATTAGATGGCATTATGATACTCATTATAATAGATAATAGTTGACGTTAATCAAAACAACCAACTTCCTAATTGAATTGATAAACCAATCAGTCCCCTAAGGCACTTCATGGCATACTATGTAGATGGAGAATAATTAGATGTATTTGTACAATATGGTGAAAATGAAAAGTAAAAAAAAAAAACATATATATATATGATTTGTAACTGTAATTTAAAGTGTTGGGATTTTTCTTCAATGATAATTATCATCAGTGATTCTCTAGGGGAAATTGCTGGTAAAATTTATTTGGACTTTTACAAACTGAAGCGTCTAAACCCAAAATTATACATACAAATATGTGTCTATTTTTTAAAAGAGCAATGTGCACATTTGCTTATTCAGTTAACCTGGATGGGCTTGACTCATGCAAGCAGTAGAAAGACGCTGTTGAAGAGGAGTTTTGACCTGCAGTAAACCTACGTCTCCTTCTAATGCCCGATATTAGTCTGTTAGGTCCTTTTAAAGGTAGTCTTTTGTATCCTGATGTGAAGAGAGAGTTCTGAGCATATTGTAATGCGCAAGGTTGCGGGGTGGGAGTTGTGGGGTTAAGGGAGGAAGTTCGTCAGCCTTGGGGAGTAGAGAAGATAGGTGCTCAGGTGTGCCTGGGGGCTCAGGTTACTGCTAGAATACCGTTTTCTGTGGAAGGGAAAAGGCTGTAGTGCCAGAACGTTCTCAATCAGAATGCCCTGGGGCACTTCCTGGGCCCCATCCCCGTAGTTTCTGCAGGTCTTGGTTTGGGCTGGGAGTGTGAGTGGCTCACAAGAGCCTGCACACTGCTGCTGGCTGCCGGCCTGCGGCAGATCTTTGAGAACCACTACCCCAGCGCTGCGCAATGTGGAGCTGGGTCCCCTGGATTTGCTGACATCAAGTAAAACGTCGGTATAGTCAGTTCTTTTGTTAAGTTCAAGAGGCTTGCTTGCCAAAATAGCTTCAAAGAGATCATATGAAATCTATGTAAATACAGCTCACATGGTCTTAGAATAACACCTTTACATTTTAAAGCTATTTGCCTTAAAAAGTTATATATATATAGTATATGTGTATATGTGCATGTATATGTGTGTATATGTGTCTGTGTGTGAGCGTTTAGTAAATCAGGTGCCTTTCCATCATTTTCTCCTCCTATAAATGATCTGATGTAAACAAATATCGTGTATTAATGCATATATGTAGAATCTAGAAAAGTGGTACAGATGAATCTATCTGCAGGGAAGGAATAGAGATGCAGATGTAGAGAATGGACTTGTGCACATAAGGAGAGGAGTGGGGTGTGGTAAATTGGGAGACTGGGATTGATTTATATATACGATACCATGTGTAAAATAGATAGCTAGTAAGAAGCTGCTGTATAACACTGGGAGCTGGGTGCTCTGTGATGACCTAGAGGAGTGGGATGGGGGTGAGGAGTGGAGGGTGGGAGACTCAAGAGGGAGGGGAGATATATATATATATATACACACACACACGTATATATGTATATATATATATATACATACACACATGTATTTGTTGTTCTGCAGCAGAAACCAACACAACGTTGTAAAGCAATTATCACCTCAGTTTAGTCGCTCAGTCGTGTCCGACTCTGTGACCCCATGGACTGCAGCACACCAGGCATCCCTGTCCATCACCAACTCCCAGAGCTTACTCAAATTCATGTCCATCGAGTCAGTGATGCCATCCAACCATTTCATCCTCTGTTGTCCCCTTCTCCTGCCTTCAGTCTTTCCCAGCATCAGGGGCTTATGCAGTGAGTCAGCTCTTCATATCAGGTGGCCAAAGTATTGGAGTTTCAGCTTCAGCATCAGTCCTTCCAATGAATATTCAGGACTGATTTGCCTTAGGATGAACTGGTTGGATCTCCAAGGGACTCTCAAGAGTCTTCTCCAATACCACAGTTCAAAAACATCAATTCTTCGGTGCTCAGCTTTCTTTATAGTCCAACTCTCATATCCATACAGGATTACTGGAAAAGCCATAGCTTTGACTAGATGGACTTTTGTTGGTAAAGTAATGTCTCTGCTTTTTAATATGCTGTCTAGGTTGGTCATAGCTTTTCTTCCAAGGAGCAAACATCTTTTAATTTCATGGCTGCAGTCACCATCTGCAGTGATTTTGGAGCCCAAGAAAATAAAGTCTGTCACTGTTTCCATTGTTTCCCCATCAATTTGCATGAAGTGATGGGATTGGATGCCGTGATCTTAGTTTTTTTAATGCTGAGTTTTAAGCCAACTTTTCACTCAATATAAAAGCAACTATACTCCAAGAAAAAAAAGAATTGTGCTGAAATGAGCCCCCAACACCCCCAAGTCCATGTTTTTTTGTGGAAAACAGTCAAGAAGGCTACAAAGATCATTTTTAAAGTCATGCAGTAAGAGCTTTGAGAACAGAATCTAAATCTTTAAAAATAATTTTATTTACTTTAGTCCCTAAAGTCAAGGGTCTTATATGGTGTTTTTGTATGTCTAGAAGGTCCAAAGGTAGACAACAAGATCTTTTAATATCCCTTAAATCATATGAAATATTGTATGTATATATACATATATATATACATATGCGTGTGTGTGAGTTATACATTTTCCAGTCTTTTACTTCCAAGAGCTTCTCACATATAGCCATATAATAAATATTTTTTAATTTTAGAAATTATACCTATAATATAGAGAAATCTTTGTATGCTAATACTATCTGTTTTTAAGATCACCACAGTATTAAAGCTATTGACTTAAAATATCCACCTGGATATGATTCTGGGCAGTGTCCTTAAAATAAATAAAAATGTGGTAGTTGCTATCTTGCTTTTAAAAATCAGTTTGAGGGGCTTCCTTGGTGGTCCACTGGCTAAGACTCCACGCTCCCAATGCAAGGGGCTTGGGTTCGATCCCTGGTCAGGGAACTAGATCCCACATGCCATGACTCAGAGTTTCCAGGCCATAACTAAAAGATCCGGCGTGCCACAACTAAGACCTGGCACAGCCAGATAAATAAATATTAAAAAATATAAAAATCAATTTAAAAAAAATCCTAGGATATACAGATGACAATATAAACGATGGCTTAGTTGAGAAACCTTGTAAACATCTAGCACATTTACGTAGGAGATTTCCATTTATAAAAATACAATGGCGCCACTGTATTTTTTGTGATGATTGAAGAGGCAGGCGTGTTGCTCAGACAGAGTTGTGTTGAGCAGAAATCAACACCCTACTTCCAGTTTGTCAAGATGTCTTCACTGGGACTGTGGGATTTTACTCTTCATTTCTTCTACGCTTTAAGTTCTCAGTTTATTTTTGAAAATGGTTCAGAGGATGGTTACGTTAGAAAAACAGATGTTTAAATGTTTCCATTTTGTTCAGTGACATCTTTGATTTAAAGGGTTTCAAATGAAAAACAGGTTGGGAATAGGTTTGAGGTGATGTCAGAACAACGCTCACCTTCATGCAGGGACAGACTGGGAATTGTGTGTCTGAACCTTGCTGCCATCACACTGTCATCTACAGAACGGAACTCAAAACCAAGTGGTGGGAGAGGTTGCTTATATTCTCAAAGATTCAAAACGGTTGTTATTGTAAGGAAGGTGCCCATAAGGCAAGTCACAACATCTAATCTACCTAGGGAGGCAAGCATTTAGTGGATGGGGAGTTTGCCGGGCTTTTAAAAGCCATGAGAAATCTTGGAAGGGTCAGTTCTTTTGGTCAGCACAAGAGGCTTGGCCACTGATTCTGCTCAACCATAATAAAATCATCATCCAAAAGCACTGTACAGATTCTCAGAATAATGTCCTCAAATGTTAAGCCTCTCCAAGGCACTTATCCTCAGGTTAAAAAAATTGATGAGGACAGTGCCTTCTTTTTCCTTTTTTGTCTTACGAATGAATGGCACAGTTACTTTACCATCAGACAAAGTTGCAGCTCAGACTTCCCTGGTGCCCAGTGGTTAAGAATCCGCCTACCAATGCAGGAGACCTGGGTTCAATCCCCGGTCTGGGAAGACCCCACGCGCCAGGGGGCAACCAAGCCCATACAGCCCAACTACCAAGCCCACGCACCCTAGAGCCAAAGCTCCACAACAAAAGCCATTTCAGCGGAAGCCAGTACACGCAGCTGGAGATAGCCCCCTCTCGTCACAGCTAGAGAAGGCCTGTGCTCAGCCAAGTGAGTGAATAAGTAAACACGACTTTTAAAAGTTGCACTTCATCCTACCCCTCTACTTACTTACATAAAAGCAAACTTCTTATGAAAAGAAGTGCCTGTTTACCCAATCTGAGCCTCAATTTTCTCATAGGTAAGTGGGAGGGATTATAACAGGATTTTAAGAATTGAATAAGGCAAAGCATCTGGTATACCATCAACACTCAAAAATATCTGTCCTTTCCTCATTCTTAGGGATTTCAAAAATGGCACTCAAATGAAACTCCTTTGTATTTTAGTCTGGGTCTCACTGTGATGGTACTGATGAGTGAAATATTTGGTTACTTCAATTCCAATATTGTTTCTAATTTCAGGAAACCATCTACTTGTCGGTATTCTAGGAATGTGTTACAAAGTTAGCTCTATCATAAAGGAGAGATTTTTAAAAAATATATTCTCTCTCTGAGTACTGCAAAAATGATACATTTCAAAAAATAAACAGGAAATAGGTGTCATCGCTTAGTGTTTTCTGGGCTGGGATGTTATTCCTAATTCGAAATCATTGGACTGGGATGTTATTCTCTAGATTGGAGAGCAGCCTCCAGGGGTTATTGTATACTCTGATGTTTGGGGGAATATGTTATTTACCACCTGTAAGTTGCCTATCTTGTTATTTTTGTTGGGAGTAAGGCTGTAGCCTTTACCTCCATTAGGTAGTGGAGTTTGGTTAATGGATGGGTAACAGGAAAGAGTGTAAGGGGAAGCCAATGTTAATGTGAACTCCTGCCGTTTTTATTATAGTGGCACCCGCAATAGTTAAGGTTGAGCAGCTGTTTCCATTATGAACTCCTATTTCAGGGGTTTATAACTGAGCTGTAAAAATTTGCTCTAGGCTAAAACTCAGCTCATCAGGTCTTAGCCTGGGAGAATTTCTCCCCCCTACCATTTTTTTTTTTTTTTTTAAAGAAGAAATCAATTTAGCTTTTTAAAATAAATAAAATCACAGAAATTTCAAAAATGCTGAATTTTTATCATGTTAAGCCCAGATGTTGAAATGGATGGTAATTACATTCCTGCAAGTCTAATGAGAAAAGTAAGTCTCAAAATTGTACCTTTCAAGTATACTTTTCGAATGTCTGATACAGACCGATGTTGCAATTTAGCAAGATAAGCAATTTCTTAGGCCTTAGAGCTCATCATTATTTGTAAAAAATTTTACCAATGAACCTCTTTCATTCATAGTATTAATTTACTCATTAATCAGGTCTGGCTATAGAAATCAGGGTAACTCTTTGTAGAACTTGTTAAATTACTTTGCATTTTAGTAGAGCAATAAATTGACAAGTTAAACTAATGAAAGGTTATTGAAGACATTGATGGCATTTTAATTTACATGTTTAGAAGCCCTTGTGAGATATAAAAGGGCTTACCTACCTGGCTGTAGAAAGCTTTGTATACACATGATGATGACAGTTGTAGTCTATATGATATACAAGAAAGACTATAGACATTGACATAACAGTATGTTTAAAGTACAGATTTTGTTATTACTCAGGTACGATGGTCCAACTCTCACATCCATACATGACTACTGGAAAAATTATAGCTTTGACTATATGGTCCTCTGTCAGCAAAGTGATGTCTCTGTAGTTCTGGAGAAGACTCTTGAGAGTCCCTTGGATAGCAAGGAGATCAAACCAGTCATTTCTAAAGGAAATCAACCCTGAATATTCATCTTTCTAAAATCTAAATGAAATCTTGCCTCTTTCCTGTGAAAAATGTGTAATAACTTTTTATCCTTTACTTGGTGGAATAGTAAGTTCCTGCAGCTGACTTGTAAATTCACTTTTCTGACACAACACCCTTTAGAGTCTTCCTGAATTTCAGTCATCCACAATTACCTATGGCTCCATAAGCAATCAAGGTATTTTAGGTCCACTCTTCTTGGTCATATTGTGTCCTCTCAATAAAATGTCTTCCTTCAAATTGTATATCTGCTAAATTCTTTTTGGTTTTTCAAATTTACACTTGAAATCTAAATTATTGTAAAGTCACCTCTGATGACTTTCCCAGTCCTACTCCTCTGGTTCTATAACATAAGCATTCTTTTATGTATATGCCTTTTTCTCTACCGATAGATTTTTGTCCCTTAATAGCAGATTTTCAAAATATTTTGAAATCTCTGGCTCTCCTGAATCTAAGGACAACCTGAACATGGCAGGCACTCAAAAAATTGATTAACTTGATGGTACGGCACCTGTTCCAAAGGATTGGCAAACTTTCATGCTTCTAAACCTGAAAAAATGGGCTAAGTAGCAAGGTTACAATTCTGCTGCTGCTGCTAAGTCACTTCAGTCGTGTCCGACTCTGTGCGACCCCATAGATGGCAGCCCACCCGGCTTCCCGGTTCCTGGGAGCTCCAGGCAAGAACACTCCAGGCAACAACACTGGAGTGGGTTGCCATTTACTTAACTTTAAAACAATAAACACATTAAAGTCAAGAAATAGAAGTAAAAGCTGTTATAGTTAATATCTTTGCATTAAATATATGCCATCCTCTCAAGAATTTATGCTTGGAACATAAACTTTGTGTCAACAAGGAAACCCTCTGGAAAGGTTAAGGAAGCCTTTTGAACAAGTTGAAAAACAAAATCTTTCTCATAATCCATTGCAGTATTTGTTGTTTTTGATAATCTCATGGTGATAAATTGGTGATTTGATAATCTCATGGTGATAAATCTCATGGTGTTAAAACAGTGGTCCCCAACCTTTTTGGCACCAGGAACAAGTTTCATGGAAGATGACTTTTCCATGGACCAGAGGAGAGGGGATGCTTTTGGGACTATTCAATGCATTACATTTATTACACACTTTACTGCAGAATAATTAGCTCCACCTCAGATCATCAGGCATTAGATCCGGGAGGCTGGGGACCCCTGTGTTAAAGGACATAATCAGTTCTCTAGGTTGTGCCACGTGAAAAACTGAAACCATCTCTGGTTTCTTGGGTAGAGTTTCACAATGTGCTCAGTTACATGAATCTGTGTTGATGGCATTCTCTTTCATGTCACATCAAATTAAGCAATTAAATTAAATATTGGAATTGCTTTGCAAGGAGCTTGCAGAAGGTAAATCTACTGGTGCTTTTAGTTTGTCCTCAGTTGAAAAAAAACTAGTATAGGCTGCCTTCAAAGTTTACTCGTCTTCTGTATTTGAAAAATCATGAATCAGTCTACTATTGGTAATGACGGATGAAGTAAAACATTTTCATTCTGACCTGCATAGAAAGAGAAATATGTGTTTTATTGTTCATACATTCCACGCGGGATGTCGACACTTCAGGGTTTAGAGTGATTCTCAAATGTTCCCACCACAGCACAGGTAAGAGGTGACAGTCACCTGTAGTCTGTGATGCAGGTAAGCTTTTTTTGTTTCCCCCTGCAAGTCCCTGCAAGCTTAAATGTCTCTCCACAGTAAGCAAGCATATTTATATATAACTACAGGGACTGAGCTTAATTGAAAGGATAACCTTGAATGTAAACCCATTTAATAAAGAATTAACTAGTTTGCACATTTCGTGTGTTTTTTAAAAAATTAATTGTGGATTATAGCTGGCCAAACTGGTGGGTCTGAGTGAAAAAGAAAAGATCAAAGGCAAAGTTTTGCCAAATGTTACAACAAATTACAGAAATAGTTGAGAAGTTTAAAAGGTGTTTTTTTTTTTTTTGCCTTTATAAAAGCAATAATTCTGAAGGAAATTCTGGAAATTTTTGAATAAATTGTGATTATAGGAAAAAGGTTGTAAATTTCATAGGATGTAGGAACTCACCCTTTATAAGGCAGTTACTTCATCTATTAAGTGAGCCTACTCTAAAATTAACATTCCATTGGACTAAGGGAAGAGAATAATGGATTAATGCCCTTTAGAGCCTAATTTTTTTTAAGTCTTGATTAAATTATGTTATAAAAGAAAATACTTTATGTTAGTGGCTAATGAAAGAGCAGACCCAATATGTTCCTGCTTTAGTATGATTACAAATTTCTTTCTGGAATGTCCTTCAGTCCCCAAATATTAAAATCCTATACATTCTTTAGAAGTCATTTTACAGCTCAAATAACTTTAGCCTTGAGCTCACCTCACAGATCAAATGATTTTGTTCTTGGTCAATGCTGAGAGCTCTTAATAGATATTGAAAGTGCATATCCATTACTTTCAATGGATATTAGCCAGGTTATCCACTCTCATCTCCAGTTGGTTGTCTCATAGGCAGCTCAAAGTCAGCAGGTTGAAAACCAAGGACATAACCTATCTTCTCCCTCCAAAATCTGGTTCACTGTCCCCGCAGACCATCCATCCAGTTCTTAGCCAGAGTCTCATTCCAAATATCTGATTATCTCCAGCTAATTTTTCAACACCTTTTACCTGAATCAAGGTATTTTCTTCCTATCTAGTCCCAACATGTAGTCTGATGCCCACTTTAGTTTCTTCTGTTTCCCAGCAAGAGTGATTGAGTTGAAGTGCTTGAAGTATGACTGTGTACTGCATTTTCTCCAAAGCTACCAAATACAGTGTAACGCACACACATACACCCTCACTCCAGCACACACACGAGCACAAAACCTTCCAGTGGCTCGCAAATTCTTCTCTGATAAAGACCTCATCTCCAGTACAACAAGCAAGCCTCTGTGTGTCCTGCCAACCTTGCGTGGCCTGATTTTGTGTCATTTCCCCTCAACGCTGTGTACTCCAACCACAGGAACATTCTCTTGGGCACATCATACTCCTGTCGATCTTGGCCGTCACAGATACTTTGCCTCCAATCATAGTGGTTCCCATTGCTTCTTTTCCCAGCCTCTCCCTTGGTTAACCCTTTGATTGACTCCTACTCACCCTTCAGAGCCCAATTCAGACACTATTTTCTTATCGAAGTCTTCCCTGACTCTCTATATCAGTTCACTCTGTACTGTGTTCTCATATACTACTCTTAGCTCACCCTGTACAATTAATACGTACACATTTTGGTTAATTTCTGCTTTGAACATTAAACTGTAAGCTCTGTGAAGGTGAGGACTATATATATATATATATATATATATATATATATATATATATATACATAAAGCATCACACTGTTCAATATCACCAACCATACTCCAATCACAGGTCTGATTCCAAGAACTACTTTTTCCATTCTATGTTTTGATTGAGATATACTTACTCTTAGAGTAGTGTTGATAACTTAACAGCCTCAAGGAATTTTGAATTTGACATCTAGTTTGCTCACTTCTGTTGGAGACAGGCACTGTCAAATTACACTGAAAAAAAGGAGTGAAATTGGATTACTTGTAGAGATGTGGTTGGATCTAGAGATTGTCATAAAGAGTGAAGCAAGTCCTAAGGAGAAAAACAAATATCTGTATATGCATATATGTGGAATCTAGAAAAATGGTATATATGATCTTATTTGCAAAAACAGAAATAGAGACACAGATGTAGAGACCAAACACATGGACATCAAGATGGGGAGGAGGGGGTGGGATGAACTGGGAGATTGGAATTGACATATATACACTATTGATATTATGTCTAAAGTAGATAACTAATGAGAACCTACTGTATAGCTCAAGGAAACCTTCATAGAGTTCTGTGGTGACCTAAATAGGAAGAAAATCCAAAAAAGAGGAAATACAGCTGATTTACTTTGCGGTACGGTAGAAACTAACCCAGTATCGGAAAGCAGCTATGTTACAACAAAAATTAATTAAAAATGAATAAAAAATAAAAACTATATTGTGTACAGTGTAAGAAAACCTATACAGAATGCTGACATGAACAAAAACAGTATCAGGAGATGGATGCAGTGTTTAGAGACTGTCTATTCTCCACTGCTCAGGTAGGAAAAAGTAGGACTCAACTCACCCCAGTGAACAACTATAAATAATAATGGTGGCATTATTCTTTTGTCTTCTCCTTTGCAGCTGCTAATGTGCTTTGACAGTTAGCTTTGCTCTTTTATGAACTCTCCACCAGCTATAATCAGTCATGGGGAAGCCAGGCAGCAGCATGTGCCAGTTCTCACCCTTGCTTTCTAAAAAAAAAAAAAATGCATTTGAGTGTATAAAGCATTTTGGAATGTGATTTTCTCCCTATGTTCCAATTTATAATTTCATCTTTCAATATACTATTGTAGGCTGTGAATGTCAAGTTAGTTTCTGCCTCAGAATAAATTGATGACATGCTATTTCTACGAGAACTAAGGCAACTTTTTAAGAAATGAAGACATGGCAACACAATGTCAAATAACTGACTTTTGCACACATGCAAAATATGCATGCATAAGCGCTAAGTCGCTTCAGGCCGGTCCGACCCTTTGCGATCCTGTGGACTGTAGCCCGCCAGGTTCCTCTGCCCGTGGCGTTCTCCAGGCAAGAATACTGGAGTGGTTTGCCGTGCCTTTTTCCAGGGTATCTTCCCAACCCAGGGATCAAACCTGTCTTAGGTCTCCTGCACTGGCAGGCAGATTGTTTACTAGTAGCACCACCTGAGAAGCCCAAAAAATGCATAGAGTATTTTAAATATTGCGGGAATGTGTGGGTTACCCTCTCTGCTCAAGAGTTCAACCACCTATGCCTTATCCATGCTCTATCAAGAAACCAAGTAGGAAGACAGGGTTTCAGTGAATGCTGCCAGCTCTCTCTCAGGCTCTCATTTATTTGCTCTGATGTAAGGTATTAAAATTTGGGCAACTAGTGCATTGTTTGACAGTTGATGATGAGAATGGAAGTTTCCTTGAAGAAAAAAGGTATATGGGAAGTCAAGACCTCAACATGACCTCAACTGTAACTATTGCCCTACTGGTTAGTTGAAATTGGAGATCAAAGACCCAATGTGCTAAATGTATTTTGCTGTAAATTGTTTCAAGAAAAGGGTGAAAAAGTATTTGATGGCGCAGTTTTTCTTTTTTTTAAAATTATTTCCAGGGAAAATGCATTTACTCACTTAAAAATACAAGTGTGTTGCATAGTAAAGTAATACTTCATGAAAATGGACTGCTTGGTCTTTTTATTCTTCTTTGTGATTTCAACTATCTATGTAGATTCTATTAAAATAGATTTTTAATACAAGCGTTCAGTTTGTATATACCTGAGTTTTTTTAAATTACATTTTGGGTTTATATATATGTATATATATGTATATATATATAATTTAAAAAATTGAAGTATAGTTGATTTATAATATTTTAGATATACAGTGAAAAGAGTCAGTTGTGCATATATATAAATACATGTATTTATTATTTTTCGGGTTCTTTTCCACTATAGATTATTATAAGATATTGACTGTAGCTCCTAGGCTATACAGTGGGCCTTATTGTTCGTATGTATATATATATGTATTGTGTGTGTTGTGTGTTAGTGGCTCAGCTATGTCCAACTCTTTTTGACCCCATAGACTGTAGTCCACCAGGCTCTTCTGTTGATGGAATTCCCCAGACAAGAATACTGGAGTGAGTAACCATTCCCCTCTCCAGGGAATCCCCCCAACCCAGGGATCAAATCCGGGTCTCCTACATTGCAAGCAGATTTTTAATGCTGAACCACCAGCCCATATACATACATATATATATATGTGTGTGTGTGTGTGTGTGTGTGTGTGTATACACACATATATATTAAGGACTTCAGATTTGGGAAAAAAGAGAAAAACATCTTTTAACAAGTGACATTTTTCTTTCATCTTCTTTTCTCTGTGTCTAGGAAGAACACCCTTCTCCTGTGTGTTCTTTTTATTCTGACACTCATGACACTTCTGACAACAGACATTTGGGCTTTCTACATATCAAGTCTCTGTGACACCAGTCGGGTGTCCTACCTGGGGTTGGCATCAGATTCCACAAGTTGAAAGTTCAACCGCAGTCTGCTCCCACTTCGGATGCCAAATACAAGTCCTAGGTTATCATCTGCACCTCTGACGGACCGGTTCCCATGACTCCCTTCTTGGGTTCCACACTAGAATTTGCTAGAACTGCTCATGGAATTGGAGGAAAGATTTATGTTTAGTGGCTTATCATAAAGGATATGATAGAGGATGCAGAAGACAGCCAGATGAAGAGACACATAGGGCAACCTATGCAGGAGGTGCTCAGGGATTGAACCGTGTCCCTTGGGTCTCCTGCATTGCATTGGCAGGTGGGCTCTTTACCACTAACGCCACTTGGGAAGTGGTGTTTCTGGTAACCTGCATACCTTCCAGATGTGGATGTCATTTTTCTCAATGCATTGTTTTTTTTTTGTCTTTATATATTTGCACATTAAAAGAATCCCTCAGGCATCGTAAATGCATGAATGACACTGATCATCCTTATCCTGATACTCAGAATCAAAAAGCCAGGTAAGTTGCAGGAACTGTACACAGTGTCTGCGAAAGAACTGTTCTGATTCACGTTTCTCGGCTCATTCATCTTTATTTCATAAACTTTAACGTAGTCAGAAGAGAATTAGATTAGCAGTCAAAGGATTGGCCTCTGGTCTCTGGTGTAGAGAGAACCCCTAAGCCCTTATGAGCTTCAGTTTTTGCTGTTTTGAATCGAGGGTGATGGGTGGCATGGAGGGGAATTGAAAATGATGTTGGGGCTGCTTCCTGGCTGAGGTGGGTACCACCTTCTCTTGGCAGTGTTGCGGATCTCGGATTCCAATCTGGAGACAATAAAGACGTAGCTGAGGCCCCGAAGTGAGGCCGCTGCCACTACACTTAGCTCCGCGACTCCCCTAGGGACCAGCTCCCTGACCAGGGATCGAACCCACACCCCCCCCACATTGGAAGGTAGAGTCTTGACCCACACCGCCTCCACTGGAAGACATAATCTTAACCACTGGACCACCAGAAGTCCCCCAAATTCCTAATTATTATGATGACCTACTATGCCCTACGAGATCAGGTTAATCTCCTGGAGCAGAGGATAGAGGCATCCCAGGAGAATGCGGTTGAACCAGCTAGGAGGCTATTACAGCCATCCCAGCAAGGGATGGTGATAACGTGGAACTGGGCGATGGCAGAGCAGATGCAGAAAACTGAACAGACTTCAGAGGTAACCTGACTGGAGACTGGTTCCCATTCTCCACTCAGCACTGTTCTTGGATTGGGACGAGCTGACGCTGTGCAGGAAAGGCATGGCATAGAAGAGAGAGAGAGTCTCCACGGAGAGAAAAACAGCAGCAACTCCATTTTGGGAGAGGAAGGATATACCACCAGACCAAGTGGATCAGTAGCTGGTCTCCTGAGCATGGGAACTCCCACTTTCTTCTCGGGTACACACGTCTCTTGGTTATTACCCTGCTTATAATCCCCAAGAGGTCCCATTGGAATTACTTTGGCTGTTTGCTGTGTAGCACAGGTGGAAGGAAGAAAAGAGGAACTGCCTGATGGTTCCTGCTGCTGGAATGCTACCAGAATCACCCTAAATGTTGGTTTGGGGCTGCCTCCTGACCCTGTATCTCCTTTCCCTAAGCTTGGAGCAGTACTGAAGCCTGACTCACAATTTATAGGTGCCCTCTTCTTTAATGGTGGGCAGTGGGTCTCTTTTCAGTGTTATCCCAGTTCTGTTTTCTGTGTTTCAGCAGTTCTTGCAGAATGTTTGATCCATTTAGAGAAATTCTTCTTGCAAGTCAACATGGTCTTCAAATATCTATATATCTAAAGACATATAGAATGTATATATTTATAGGTATCTGTAGATATATATCCTTTAGGTTAGTTTTAGGGTTTAGATCAGGTGAGGAAGGCTGGATGAGCATTTTTTTGTTTGGATTGCCATCTTGATCCAATATTTCTGTAGAAGTTTTCCAACATTTTAAAAAGACATACTACTTTTCAAACAAAATCTCATGTAGAGGATCAATGTATTAATCAGGTAAATGCAAAACTGATCTAGTTGAAGCCAAGGAAGCAGCCCTGTATGTGAACTCATTAGTCTCCTTTTGACCCTTCACTGCAGCTTCTGAGACCCTCCATGGAATCTTAGAACTCTGCAGAACAGGTGAAAAACTGCTGACAAGATTTACAGTCCAGGAATGTCTGATCCATAACAGGTTCTTAATAAATACTGCCTATCATTATGAATAGAAGGATACAGTATGTGGATGGAATGGAATACTACTCAACCATAAAAAAGAATGAAGTTTTGCCATTTGCAACCATGCAGATGGGCCTGAATGGCATTAGGCTTAGTGAAACAAGTCAGACAGAGAAAGACAGGTATTTTATATTATTACTTATATGTGAAATCTGAAAAATGAGACTAGTGAATATAACAACAACAGAAAAACAGACTCACAGTTATAGAGAACAGGGTTAGGGTACTAAGAGATACTGAGAGATATAAACTCCTATACATAAAAGAAGCTCCTAGGGCATACTATACAGCACAGGGAATATAGCCAATATTTTATAATAAGTATAAATGGATTATGATATTTTAAAATTATGAATTTTAAATTGTAAACTTAAAATTGTGAATTCAGGTATCGTATACCTAAAAGAAAATATTGTAAATCAAAAAAAAAAGAAAATGTTGGACGAACATAGAAGGTCTCAAAGGTCTGTTCCAGTCCTAAAATTCTTTAAAATCCTTTCATTTCCTTAGGTGTTCTATAAATAAAGTTTTTAAAGGTTAGCATGTGCATTCTCTTTCCAGTTCTTTGCCTTAAGAGTTTTGATGGCATGCCATGGTGCCTACCTGGTTCTTTTAACTCTATTTGTTTACACCTGGGCATGGCCAAGAGGGGGAGGGACTGGAATTCACTGCCTCAGTACCGGCAAGCTCCCCACCAGAGTGCGGGCTGCTATAAATCAATTTACTAGGTTCTATTTCCTGAAAATTTCTTTTAGGTAGTGGGGGAAGGGTGGCCACAGAATTCAAAACAGATTTATCGAAAGGCCTTTGAGAATAAACTGCAAGAGATGACCCAGCTGCAGAGCTCAGTGAGGGACTCCCAGCAAAAAAGACTAGTAATTAGTTTCATTTGTAGGTGAAAGAAGGTCTTTGAAGATGTCTGGCATTAATTATAATAGTGGTCACTGTTGCCATTTCCAAATCCTGCTTTTTAAGATCAGGGACTGTCAGTTTAGAGACGGCTTAGCATCTCCTCTTAGGAGGAAAAGAGTACTTAATGGGGACATAAGTGGTAAAATTGGACATGTAGAGCACGGCAAGATTAAATAGCATGTCAAGTCCCATTCTTAGAAAACCCGTTCCCGAAAGTCAAATTATAGGCTCTCTGCTTTTGTGTAACGGGGACTTTTCCTCTTTGTCCTAAAATATAGGCCATCATTCCAAGTGGTGCTATCAGTACAATTGTGCTTCAGCCAGCTCTTATACTTGGTCGCTGGTCCAACACATGCTTTCGTATCTTACCACCTTATGGATCTCACGTGCTCCTCCAGACCCAAACTTCACACATTCTTAGTTGCCGTTCTCCTCAGTCTATCACTTAAATCACTAAGCAACTCCCGCTCTGCGGGATGAGAAACTCCAGATGCTAACTGGCCACTGGATTATCTGCATCAGGAAATCTCCAGGTCCCACATGTCCTGGGCCCGTGGAGTCTCCGGACCCCATGTGACTCTGTAGGCTCCTCTGGGTCCTGAGACTTTATTTTTTAAATTTATTTTTATATTTATTTAGCTGCACTGGGTCTTAGCCTGTGGGATCTAGTTCCTGACTGGGGGTTGAATCTAGGCTCCCGACATTGGGAGCAATGAGTCTTAGCCCCTGGACCATCGGGGAAGTCCCTCCCATGACTTCACTGTCTGGTCGGTCCCAGGACCCAACAGCACTCAAAGTGTCACCCTCGCCAAGTCTATTCTTTGCTCTCCTAAATTCTTCTACTGCTACTGCTGCAATGGTAAGAAATAGCATTTATTGAGCCTTCACTATGATTAGGAAGTTAAGAACTCTGCACACAGAACCACTTTTAATCCTCCCCAGAGGGCTGGAATTTTTTTTTAAAATATTTGCATTTTTCACACTAGGAAACGGAGGTGTAGGACTGCAGCATACTCTGCCCAGCTGCTGTTCTGCTCCATCGTGTCGGACTCTTTGGGACTCCATGGACGGTAGCCGGCTAGGTTCCTCTGTTCATGGGATTTCCCAGGCAAGAATGCCGAAGTAGGTTGCCGTTTCCTCCTCCAGGGGATCTTCCTGACCCGGGGATTGAAGCCACGTCTCTTGCGTCTCCTGCATTGGCAGGCGGGTTCCTTACCCCTGCCACACGTGGGAAGCCCCCTCTGTACAGGTTACATGGCAAACATCAGCATCGGATGTTTAACCCAGGAAGTTCTGATTCCGAGGCTTAGCTCTTAACCAACGCACCAGCAGCCATGTGGAGCCCCAGGAAACCATGACTGGATGTCCTTTGGCCTTCTGAATTAAAAAAAAAAAAATTCTGCTTCTCTTGGTACGATCCCAGGCTTCAGTTATGGGATCCTAGGCTCCTTAATTTATTTGCCCTGTCTCTAAGAATCAAAGGCTCTGACAAGCACTTCGTGTTGGTTCTTTATTGCTTCACAACAGCTTACCCCTGAACATAGTGGCTTGGAGCGATGAGTATTCATTATCTCATAGTTTCATAGGGTCAGGAATTTGAGAGTGGCTTAGTTGGGTGCTTCTGGCTCAGGTTTCTCATGAAGCTGTAGGCAGGAAGCCAGCGGAGGCTATGCAGGCTGAAACTTGGACTAGATCTTCTGAGAAGTCTCAGTCACATACATGGCTCTTGGAGGGGATTCTTAGATTCTCACCGCAAATGCCTCTTCACGGGGAGACCTGGGTGTCCTAAGACAAGGCAGTAGGTTTCTCCCAGAGTGAAAGATCAAAGGGAGAACTCCCAAGACAGAAACTGCGGTCTTTTTAAACCTTAATCTTAGAAGCGAAGTTTCTGCTATATTCTTTCATTTCTGCTGCATCCTCTGTTTTAGAAGCAAGTCACTAAATTCAGCCCACTTTCCAGGAGAGGAGGATTAAACTCCACCTCTTGAAGGGAGTAATACCAGATGGTTTATGAATGGACATAGGGAAAGATTGAGGACAAGATGAGAAGGGGGTGACAGAGAATGAGATGGTTGGGTGGCATCACTGACTCAATGGACATGAGTTTGTGCAAACTCAGGGAGACAGTGAAGGACAGGGAAGCCTGGTGTGCTGCAATTCATGGGGTCCAAAGCACTCGACATGATTTAGTAACCGAGCCACACCAACAATAGGTTTTAAACCATCACCTGCTGGTACTTGAGAAGTTACTTCATGCCAGAACTTGCTTACCTCAGTTCTGAACTTCATTGATTAAGGCACCTATGGTATCAAGAACTTATAGTCAAGCCAGACTGTTCCTATCCTGGCCTTACCAGGTCTTAGCTATAGAAGCTGTGGCGAGTGGTTCATTTCCTAAGGTGAAAATGGAGATAATAGTCCTTACTTCATTTTTATGTTATTATGATCATTTATAACTTTGAGTTTCTGTGAAAGTATTGTGGAAAAGCTATGCAAAAGGAAAGTATTTTTGAATAATTTTGAATATTAGAAAACTCAACGTTGTTTTTTTATCTCCTGGATAATATGGAAATACTATCTTTAGAGCCAGGATTATATCTAAAATTCTCATATAATTCTTTATTTGGCAGGGTATTTATTAAATTGCCAGAGCAACTTTCTAATAAACCTCTGTCATGCAACCCACTGGAAAGAAGGAAAAAATACCACTGAATGTATAACAAGGCACACATTGTGATCAAGATAAAAACAAATAAACAGATAGTCATTAAGACAATAAAAATAAGCAAGCTTACAGACAGTGTAGTGGAATATTTGAATCTTCAGAGGAAAGACGAGTGATAATTAACAAATTATGAAACTCAAATAGCTTTAAAGACAATTTTATGACACCTATTTCTTATTACAAGAATATTTCTATCAACAGTTACCAACTACTAATTAAAACTTTCTCCATCCTCTTCTACAAAGTAAAGTCAACAGCAAAAAAAAAAAAAAGAAAGTGACTGTAAGGGTTTTATTTGGAGTCTCAACACAGTGAAATTTGCATAAATTCTAATAAAGCAAAATTAAAATCCATTAACACTTGTCTCTGGTAATTAACAAAAGCTTGCTGTTTTAAATGACTGTGTTTCAGACATATGGAGAGAAGGAAAGATGGGAGAATGTGGAGCCATGGAAAAATATGAAGATTATAAACTCGGAATGATGTTATTTAGAAAGTCCCCAATTTTAGGAAGGAAATAAAAGTTATTTAGGTTTTTGGAAGCATTGAAAAATGCTTTCCATTTTATAATGTATAGACTCACTCAAGAATTTCACCAGATGTTTATTTTACAAGATACATATGACACTTACATTTATGTACATTAATGATAATTTACTACTCAATTCTAATTACTACCCTCTGGAGAGAACAGACATGTTGACAAATATTGATTATTTAAGGCAAACTACGGAAAACCCATACTTTCTGATTTAAAAACGCTGGAGAATTTAAATTTTCTTTTTCACAGATTCCCAAATATTTGGAGAGAAGAGAATTAAGCCATAATGCATTGAAAATTACTATTTGAAGTTATTGATGCATTACTTTATATTTTGGTGTATTTATTCTTGAAAAAATTCATTCTGCTATGATGGAAAGTAAGTCTCTCTGAAAATAACATAAAAAGCTTACCTTGAAAACATCTTGTCTAGAGTCACTGGTTATAGTTGCACCTACATTGGAAACAAAATGTAAGGAAAGAAAGAAATAAAGGAAAAAAGAAAGGTCTCCCAGGATTCGGGTGGTGATGGTCGTGATGATGACAATGATGACCTGAGATTTATTGAGTGCTTACTGGATACCATGCATTGTATTAGTATGGTTTATCTTATTCTTTGTTTACCTAGACTGCTACTGTTATTTACCTACACTGCTATTAATGAGATAATAATTACAATTTATTGAATTTCTGCTATGTGTCAATGTTCGGGCACTGTGCTAGGTACTTCACCCAAGCGTTTCCTATTTCTTACTGCAGTTCTGTAGGACAAGCATTATGTTTACCGTTTCTTATGTGAAGACATTGAAGCTCAAATAATAACAGCCCAATTTTCTAGTCACACATTTCATAAGTGCACAAACCAAGGTTCATAAACAGATCTGTCTTGCTCCTTAGGCTTTTCTGTTTCACCACTCTGCAGGCTCACGCCACCCTCGACTGATGATAATATTAATAACAACAATGATAGTAATAACGCCACCACCGTTATCACTATCATCACCAATAGAAATTTGTATCTGGCGAGTGCTCTCCAATTTACAATGTCCTTGGGGCAGCAATTGTGACCTGATAGAACACAGTATTTATAGATAAAAGTTATCTTATAAGTTGACTCACGTGGTTCAAAACTGTGTTGTTCAAGAATCAACTGTATTTTATTATTTTTGATACTTCATTAAGTGGAGTTGTTTCCTTAATTTTGCTTTCAGAGGTTTATTGTTAGTATATAAAAAATGTCACTCATTTTTGAAAAAGGAACCCTCCTACACTCTTGGTGGGACCATTAATTGGTGCAGTTACTATGGAGAACATTATGAAGGTTCACTAAAAAGCTAAAAATAGAGCTACCCTATGATCCTACTTCCCAGGGATTGTTGTGGGAAAGAATCCGCCTGCCAATGTAGGAGATCCCTGGGTCGGGAAGATTCCTTGGAGTAGGAGACAGCAACTCACTCCAGTATTCTTGCCTGAAAACTTCCATGGACAGGGGTGCCTGGTGGGCTACAGTTTAGGGAGGTCACAAAGAGTCCAACATGACTGAGCGTATGCTCCTGCAATCCCACTCCTGGGCATATATCTGGAGAAGAAGATAATTAAAACGTTACATGTACCCCAGTGCTCACTGCAGAGCTATTTACAACAGCCAAGACATGTAAGCAACCTAAGTGTCCATCAATAGTTGAATAGATAAAGAACACAATGGAATATTACTCAGCCATGAAAAGGATGAAATAATGCCCTCTGCAGCAACATGGCGGCCTGGCTGGACAGCCACCTGTGGCTGTGCCTATGAAATCCACAGCAAGACTCGATCAGAGCACAGACTCCTGGAGTGTGCAGGGCAGGGTCCTAGTTGTACACCCTGCATGTAAACTGCTCCAGATACAAGCATATCTGCCTGCCGTTGGCCTGGAGGGTGGGAGATGGGTAGGTGCTACTATGCTAAGAGCCTAAACTGATTAAAATCAAGCCAAATTACCAATGAAGGCTTCTCCTGGGAGTTACGAAGTCTTCAAACAGACTCCAGAGTTTCAAGGCAGTTACATCAGACAGATTCTGCCAGCACAATTGTCTAGTTGAGGAGGTGAATTCTTGGTGTTTCTGACTCTGCCATCTTACCAGAACCTTCCTCCTTTTACTTTTAAATGAGTGTAAGAGAAGAGCTGATTTATAAGTGCAGAAATTTTCCATGAAATATTGGGGGAAATCATCATTTAACTAGGTTGGCCAAAAAGTTTGTCTGAATTTTTCCATAACATCTTGGGCTTCCTAGGTGGCACTGTGGCAAAGAATCTGCCTGCCAGTGCAGGAGATGCAGGAGACCCGGGTTCAATCCCTGGGTTGGAAAGATCCCCTGGAGAAGGGGGATACTACCACTCCAGTGTTCTTGCCTGGGAAAACTCATGGACAGAGGAGTCTGGCAGGCTACAGCCCATGGGGTCCCAAAGAGTTGGGCACAACTGAGCAAGCACACATAACATGTTACAGTAAAACCTGAATGAACTTTTTGGCCAGCCCAATGCATAGGTATTACCTGAAATTTAACCATCCAGTGGCTCTAGAATAAAAAAAATGACCTATATTACCTTTTTTGAATGATAAAGAAAGGTGTCTTTCATGAATCAAATGTGGATTTGAAGTTCAGAGTGTCTTGAAAGGGTTGATATCAAATAAGTGGGTTCTCTCCCATTTACAAGTTCTTTCTTCGAGAAAAAAACAGTTAAGACAACTGTCTAAGTACAGAGTCCAATTCTTAACAGCAGCTGTGCTTCTGGTTAAATGTTTGTGACTGTTATTGTAGATTTGGACTTGTTTAGCTAATGATGGCTGGATTTGTGGCTTTGCACTTTGGGATCTCGTGGTCCACATTCTACAAATGGTTATTTCTGCACCTGTGGCCAGCTTTAAGATTTTCTTCTGCCTTGCAGGTGCCTTAAGAGTTGGCTTGAAAAGTCACAACAGGCACCAGAGTAATTTTCTTTCCAGGAAGTTTACCAGTTGTCTTTTGGACTAGAAACAACATTACAGGAAACACATTTCTATTAGGGTAACTGAAATACTAGAGTCCCTAAACTATTACATGAATATGAAGGAACATCTCAGGCAATATTTAAGAAATAGTCATCTTTTTGAAACACTATCCGGATAAATAGAAAGCATATCAAGGACATTATAATATTTAGAAAACAAATGTACATATATGTATATATATCCTGTTTTTGAAACCTGTACTTACACTCGCTCATTCTATTCTTACAATGCCAAACAATTAGGAATACTTAATATTTCATATAGGGACCAGTCAATGAAATATGCTATCTATATAAAGAAGAACTGAGAAAATAAAGACCTAAAAAGATCATGCATATGTCAATATGCAGGTTTGCATACACACATGTGCACACACCAAAGCTGGAAATAATTCAATTAATTCATAAGAAGTTTTTGACAATTTGATTCTTTTTCCATCCAAAGATGGAAGTTAGATTTTATAACATAAAATTAAAGACAATCTATTTGCTTCAAAAACATGTTCTAAATTATAGCTTAAATTATAAAAATCTGATTGAACAGAATCAAAGATATTTGGAACTATTCCAGTCACTTATTCCTGATTTTCTGATTCATTATGAGCTCATCCAGTATAGAAAATCAGTTGCTTCATTCTCAGATGGCTTGTAATGTACCTTAGTATCTGAGACAGCACCAGTGGGGTCAGGGCAGGGGAACAGTTGTCAATCCCAAACATCACCTGACTACTGTCTTTGCTTCAGGCACTTTAGGGCCGCACTGGGATAAACATTAATCGTATCTCTTTAGGGGGTTGGTGGCCAGCAAAGGCCTATTGGAGAAAAATTTCCTAGGTTGAGACAAGGGCTTCCCCGGTGACTCAGCGGTAAAGAATTCACCTGCAATGTAGGAGACGCAGGAGACATGGGTTCGATTCCTAGGGCAGGAAGATGCCCTGGAAAAGGAATGGCAACCCACTCCAGGATTCTTGCCAGGAGAATCCCATGGCTAGAGGAGCCTGGTGGGCTGCTTCCATGAGGTCACAGAGTCGGACACAACTGAAACGACTGAGAACATACGCAGGCTGAGATAAACATGAAGAGATATTATTGAAACCAGGTGAGGTGTGTGCTCAGGCACTTCTATCGTGTCTGACTCTTTGTGACCCTGTGGACCATCGCCTGCCAGGCTCCTCTGTTCATGGGCTTTCCCAGGCAAGAATACTGGAGTGGGTTGCCATTCCCTTTTCCAGGGGATCTTCCTGACTCAGGGTTTGAACCTGGGTCTCCTGCCTTGGCAGGCAGATTCTTTACCATCTGAGCCACCAGGGAAGCCCCTTAAGTGAAGTGATGCTCAAATTAAGAAGGGTGGAGAATGTCATTCTGGAGAGGAAAAAGAACCTCAGGAGGCAAGATTGTTAAATAACCCCACTCTCCCTCTGAAAACAAACTAGTCACCATTTTCCCTCCTTGCCCCCACTCTCCAATAACAACTTGGGAGACCACACATTAGTGCAAATCTTTCTGTTTACCAAGGAAGAATGAGCAGAAGCAGGTGTGAGGCCAAGATTTGGCTCGCTGTCTTTTCCACTGACCTTGTTCTCCAATATAGCTAACAGAATGCCAGTAGCTCCCTGTTCCATTATTCATAGGGCTTAATTTTTACCTTCATTCTGTCTAGCTAACACGGAAAGTAAAGTTGTCTCTCAGATGTAAATATAAAGATAGGACTAATTTCTTTTTCCATCTTTGACAATGTTCCCTCTTAGTTTAAGAGGCTGGTTTAATTGCATTTTTTCAAGGAGAGGTCCATTTGTTCTGTATCATTAAAGAATTTAGCTAAATGTTATTTGCAAATATCTGTATGAATTTTTGAATGGTTGAACAAATGCTTTTAAAAAACTTTAAATCTTTGAAGCTGGGCTTTCTGTTCCAATATATTGGAAAAGTGAATACACCTTTGAGATTTCAGATATTTTTATTGGGTCTTGATTTGTTACCAAAATGTATAATCTTGCTGTCTAACTTTAGTCTCTAATTTTCTATAAGTTGTTATTATAGCAAAATGCTGTGTCAAGCACTTGGAGGCTACAGAAGACATAAACCAAAATATTTAGGTTGAAATTACTTTATAACAATAAGCTAAACAAACATTTGCTCTAAACCTCAGTCCTTTTATTGTTATAATTGGAAGCAGCTAGGAAAGTCTTCCTTTTAGTTGTTTGCTCTTGGCATGTTATGAAATTGAAATAGAGCTATTTCTATTTATTAAAGCAATAATCCACTTCTCAAAATAAGATAAATTATTTCCATAGAGTTTACATTTTCTCTATAGGAGGCAAGTCTTGATCCTAAACATTTCTTTTACCTCTCAGTAAGGAACTGAAATCCATTTTAATGCACCAGTTGGTTAACTAGAGATTTCAACAGGCCTAGAAATGAGGAAATGGTTGGTATAGTCACTATCCTGGCAGTTACCTGGCACCCAGACCCCTTTCTCTCAGAGAACTTGGAAATCTGAGCAAGAAGCATTCAGTCAACAGAAAGCAATGGTAGACATCTCAAAGATATATTCATAGTGAAGGCATTACTGGGCTTCCCTGGTGGCTCAGATGGTAAGGAATCCGCCTGCAATGCAAGAGACCCTGCTGTGATCCCTGGGTTGGAAAGATTTCCCTGGAGAAGTAGGCTACCCACTCTAGTATTCATGCCTGGGAAATCCCATGAACAAAGTATCCTGGTGGGCTACAGTCAATGGGGTCACTAACAGTTGGACACGACTGAGTGACTAAGCCCCTCCTCCCACCACACACACACCCCCAAAGGCATGAGATATAACTATCATTTTTGATAGTTCAGGTTTTGACATAAGATCCTCTGGTTATAATTAGTTAGATTAATTCAGCTTAGTTAATATATCAAGGGCTTCCCAGGTAGCACTAGTGGTAAAGAGTCTGCCTGCCAATGCAGGAGACACAGGAGATGTGGGTTCGACCCCTGGGTTGGAAAGATCCTTTGGAGAAGAAAGTGACAACTTGATCCAGTGTTCCTGTGTGGAAAATTCCATGGATAGAGGAGCCTGGTGGGTTACAGTCACGGGGCCAGAAAGAATCGGACACAACTGAGTGACCTAACGTACAGTTCAGTTCAGTTCAGTTCAGTCGCTCAGTCGTGTCCGACTCTTTGTGACCCCATGGACTGCAGCACGCCAGGCCTCCCTGTCCATCACCAACTCCCGGAGTTTACTCAAACTCATGTCCATCGAGTTGGTGATGCCATCCAGCCATCTCATCCTCTGTCGTCCCCTCTCCTCCTGCCCCCAATCTCTCCCAGCATCAGGGTCTTTTCCAATGAGTCAACTCTTCACATGAGATGGCCAAAGTATTGGAGTTTCAGCTTCAGCATCAGTCCTTCCAATGAACACTCAGGACTGATCTCCTTCAGGATGGACTGCTTGGATCTCCTTGCAGTCCAAGGGACTCTAAGAGTCTTCAACACCACAGTTCAAAAGCATCAATTCTTCTGCGCTCAGCTTTCTTCACAGTCCAACTCTCACACCCATACATGACCACTGGAAAAACCATAGCCTTGACTAGACGGACCTTTGTTGACAAAGTAATGTCTTTGCTTTTTAATATCCTATCTAGGTTGGTCATAACTTTCCTTCCAAGGAGTAAGCGTCTTTTAATTTCATGGCTGCAATCACCATCTGCAGTGATTTTGGAGCCCCCCAAAATAAAGACTGACACTGTTTCCACTGTTTCCCCATCTGTTTCCCATGAGGTGATGGGACCAGATGCCATGATCTTAGTTTTCTGAATGTTGACCTTTAAGCCAAACTTTTCACTGTCCTCTTTCACTTTCATCAAGAGTTCCTTTAGTTCCTCTTCACTTTCTTCCATAAGGGTTGTGTCATCTGCATATCTGAGGTTATTGATATTTCTCCTGGCAATCTTGATTCCAGCTTGTGCTTCCTCCAGCCCAGCGTTTCTCATAATGTACTCTGCATATAAGTTAAATAAGCAGGGTGACAATATACAGCCTTGGCACACTCCTTTTCCTATTTGGAACCAGTCTGTTGTTCCATGTCCAGATAATCATGATGGTGTGATCACTCATCTAGAGCCAGATATACTGGAATGTGAAGTCAAGTGGGCCTTAGGAAGCATCACTATGAACAAAGCTAGTTGAGGTGATGGAATTCCAGTTGAGCTATTTCAAATCCTGAAAGATGATGCCATGAAAGTGCTGCACTCAATATGCCAGCAAATTTGGAAAACTCAGCAGTGGCCCCAGGACTGGAAAAGGTCAGTTTTCATTTCAATCCCAAAGAAAGGCAATGTCAAGGAATGCTCAGACTGCTGCACAATTGCACTCATCTCACACGCTAGTAAAGTAATGCTCAAAATTCTCCAAGCCAGGCTTCCGCAATACATGAACCGTGAACTTCCAGATGCTCAAGCTGGTTTTAGAAAAGGCAGAGGAATCAGAGATCAAATTGCCAACATCTGCTGGATCATCAAAAAAGCAAGAGGGTTCCAGAAAAACATCTATTTCTGCTTTATTGACTCTGCCAAAGCCTTTGACTGTGTGGATCACAATAATCTGTGAAAAATTCTGAAAGAGTTGGGAATACCAGACCACCTGACCTGAATCTTGAGAAACCTATATGCAGGTCAGGAAGCAAAAGTTAGAACTGGACATGGAACAACAGACCTAGCATACAGGCAGGCAGTTAACATAGCAAACTTCAGCAAGTAAGTCTGCTTTATACAGCAGCTCAGGTTGTGTACTGCACACCTCCTGGGGAACCATCAGAAAGACTGTTGTTTTCTATAGCCAACCTCCACCGAGTGTTTAACCACTTTGAATAAATTAGTATGAGTTCTTACTGTTGTTTCAAGAGTGTTTTATTTGTTATGATTTTAACTGTCTGCAGGTGTTCCCTGATGCAACTTTGTAAAGGATAATCTCAAAAAAGGCAAAAATAAATTTGTGGAATGGCTGAAGATGGGTGATATGACTCCTATTTCAAGTGCTTCCCCTGTTTTGCCTGGATGTCGAGCAAGTTGTTTTGACAGTCTTTAGCTTGGTTTGTTCTTCAAGAAATGATGGCTGGGACTTCCCTGGTGGTCCAGTGGTTAAGACTTTGCATTTCAATGCAGGGGTTTGGTTGGATCCCTGGTCAGGGAGCTAAAATCCAACTTGCATTATGGCCTAAAATAAACCAAAACATAAAACATTATTGTAATAAACTCAATAAGGACAAAAAATGGTCCACATCAAAACAATCTTAATAAAAGGAACTAAGTCTGGTGGTTGTTTGCTTCATATTTCAAATGATAATGCTGGACACTGTATGTCATACATTTTGCCATTCTCAGATAAAATTGGATGCTATCAATATCTTTATCATGTTGTTCAGTCACCAAGTCTTGTCCAACTCTGTGACCCAGTGGACTGTAGCATGACAGGCTTCTCTGTCCATCACCATCTCCCGGAGTTTGCCCAAGTTCATGTCCATTGAGTCGGTGATGCCATCCAACCGTCTCATCCTCTGTCGTCCCCTTCTCCTCCTGCCTTCAATCTTTCCCAGCATCAGGGTCTTTTCCAGTGAGTCAGCTCTTCACATCAGGTGGCCAAAGTATTGGAGTTTCAGTTTCAGCATCAGTCCTTGCAATGAATGTTCAGGACTGACTTCCTTTAGGATGCACTGGTTTGATCCCCTCGCAATCCAAGGGACTCTCAAGAGTCTTCTCCAACACCACAGTCCAAGAGCAGCGCAGTCTTTCCATTCACAGAGTCACCAGCAGCACGCGCCCACTGAGAGCTGCAGGAGGAGCGTGTATCGCCACCGCGAGACACTTCTCCCATCAGCGTGCCACTTAATGGACTCACTGATGCCATGGAAACAGGGGTCCCCAACCTCTAAGGGCTAATGTCTGATTGTCAAAGGTGGAGCTGATGTGGTAGTAATAGAAACAAAGTGCACAATGTGATGTGCTTGAATCATCCCCAAACCATCCCCCCAAGCCTGGTTCATGGGAAAATTGTCTTCCATGAAGCTCGTCCCTGGTGCCAAGAAGCCTGGGGACTGCTGCCTTGAAGGCAGGGCTTGGGAAGGATGAGGACCAAGGCTGAAAAGGGTTAGCTGAGGTGCTAAACTCCCTTGCTGTGAGCCTTCAGCATTACTGAGGATCCCATGTTGCTCACTCTGTTCCCTTTTTTGACATAGGACCATAGCAGGTCCTTTGATAGCAAGATGGCTTCATGAGGGTTTGAAACTCAGAGGCTAGGCATGGTCTGAGGGAAATTAAACAAGTGTACAGTATGTGGAAATTGGGGATCACTCATGACACTTCTTAATATGCTTCACTTCACCTGGCTTGGGGTCTTTCACCAAGTCTAAGTTTAAAGGCACCTTTATTAATGTGCCAATGAACCTGTTTTAGTATTCTACTGAAATGGCAGGTTCCTAATGAAGGCTAATAAATTTCATCATGCTTATTATTTAGACCCTTTGCTATAAAAGTGAAAGCCAAAAACACCACTCAGGATATATGCTGCTGGCTTTTTTTATTTCATAGAAACTTTATTCTTTCAGAGTGCACGGTATATCACAGTTGCAGAATTCTGTTACCGAAATGAATATATGTGTATGGATATAAGTATACATCCATCCCTGGTGGCTCAGGAGTAAAGAATCCATCTGCCAATGCCAGAGATGCAGAAGACATGGATTCGATCCCTGGGTTTGGAAGCTCCCCTGGAGGAGAAAATGGCAACCCACTCCAGTATTCTTGCCTGGGAAATTCCATGGACAGAGGAGCCTGGCGGGCTACAGTCCATGGGGTTGCAAAGAGTCAGACTTGACCAAGCAACTGAGCACACACATACATATATTACAGTTAATAAGATTTTTCAGAGCCCATGATGAAATTCCAGACAGAGGGGAAAACATGTCCAAAGAATTATCCTTATTTAATTATACTATAAAGCCTCAAAAAGTTTTAAGGATTTAAAATTTTCTCGAGCGGATGCATGTGTGTATGTGTGCGTGGTTGAGTGTGCATATGTGTGTGCATGAGTGGTTGATTGTGGGTAAGATATTTCTACCTGTTCCTCTGAACTCCATGAAGAATTGACTTGTAGAAACAGGTCGTCTTGCCATACAACGTTAACATGTTGTTAAGTCTAATACAAAGGCAATGGCCTCGAATATAATGACAAATCAATCCTAAGCTTCAAATGAGGGCTTTTTAAGGATTTTCCTCTGTCAAAAAAATATCCGGCTTTGCATTAAAATCTGACTCAAAGAAAACATTGTGAAGGCCACATACCTTCATCTACTAAAATTAACACAGAATGGAACCTTTGTCACACACACCCCATATTTGTCTTTTTCTTTTCAAATGGGCTATTATTTAATATTTGTTGAACCAAATCCGTGCACTGCACAAACTTCTGTCTGCGATAAGTGAAGGGCTTTTGTTTATGGAATTAACATGCACCCACAAGAGTGCCCTTTTAGTTACTGAATTACAGGACCTCTGTACTGTGAGAATTGCAGCAGGTACTGCTTGAAGAAAAAACGCAAAAAGGTGAAATCACTTTACACAGAGACTTTTCTGCTACTGCAAATGTTTTTCTTTCTCTTGCTGTGCTCCCACCCCATTAATTTCCCTGGAAACTTATTTTCTTAATTATTTGATTAACATTCAGAAAATCAGCAGTTTTGTATTGATATTTTTCATCACCACCCGAGCCATTGATTGAATCCGTAGAGTTGCTTAGAAATTGTCGGCTAAAGCAGTGAGTGATTCTCAAGCCTTTATTTCGGCAGCTGTACCTGACAGGTGAGGTGCATCCTTGTGTCGTATTCCTTAATTCTTACAGTCTTCTTTGTATCATTTATGACACAGACAATAAAATGGAGGGGGAGGAGAAGGAAGAAGAATTTTTTTTGGTGTTCCTGATTATTTATTCAACTGTAGAACTGCACGCACAAGCATATACTTTTTTTTTCCCTAAAGATTTAATACACCACCTGCACTTCTTCAAGTCAGCTGAGATAGAAATGCTAATTTATTTGTTAGACATGATTGGAATTCCTTCTGTCTCTCTCTCTCTTTGGGTAAGTCACACCCTTAAAGCTTCATTTGTGATTTCCAGCTTACATATCTTTGAAGTGGAACAAAATAAGTGCAGAAATTATCTAGAGGTTTTTTTTGGTTGTTGTTGTTATTTTTTCCCTATCTTTATAACTTTTTCATCCATATTTCCTTGGACAATAATTTTTCCTGGTGACTAGCCTTTGTTTTAAAAATGTTTTCATCTCAGTTTTCATGGAAAGTACTTTTTCTCTTTTTTGTATCCATACTTAATTTTGTAAATATTTAAATCAGATTACCTACTTACAGGTATATCACACATGTTGTAAGCAGGAGCAGATCTGATTCTTGATGAATCAGCCACTGGCCTGGTGGGTGTGGAGCCCTGTGGATGACTAGAGAGGGGCCAGGGGCATCTTAAAGGTTCAGAATGAAGGTCAGTGAAGACAGAACTTGCGTTATATTCTTGCGAACAAATGCTCCCCAGAAAGCACTGCTGTTATAATTGAGTGAATGTTGGGGAGCTTTAGTGCAGTGGTTCCCAAACCTGGATGCATTCAAAATCTCTGGGGATGCTCTTTAAAGTACTGCTATCCAGGCATGATTCAGAAAATTCATTAGACTCTCTGGGCTGGAATCTGGACATGCATATTTTTAAGAAGCTCCACTGGGAAGCCTGACATATACATAAGCTGATTGGGTTCTCAACTTTAGTAAAACTCGACCCATTGCAATTAAAGATGATTTGTTTCATGCAATTACCCTAAAGTGTTTTTTTCCCAGTAAAGGAAAGGCAGAAGGCATTTTTGTTCCACTGTCAAAGTTTTAGGATCACTGTGGATTAAATTTGATAAGGAAGGGTTGCTTGTTACAAATGGGATCATCTCATAATGCCTAGAAATTGAAGTCAAACCTTGCTAGGTAGAAAGCAGCTGTGAGTACCTATGTGTTGTTGGTCTGGGGAGTCTTTCTGCCTTTTCATAACTTTTAGGAAAAAAGCAGTGTCATTCAAACAAAAAAAAAGTTGCAAGTTTCTTTGTGCATTTGTTTTTAATGAATATATTTTTATGTATGCATTTGGATATAGACTTCTCTGGCTGTATTCATTCTGTTTTTAATTTCTTGTTAAATTCATTAAGCTCTTTTCCTAAATGTATTGAATTCAATATACATACAGTGAAGGGTTCAGAAGGGATTCTTGTCCTTGAGGTGTTTTCTTGCATGCATTTTTATGCCCTATACCCAAATAATTTTTAACAAGCATAATTTCTCTTGTCCCCCATTCTCTATACATTTTTGGATTGTCTATAACTGTGAAAAACTTGTAACTGCTTTGCAATTTAATAAAGGAACTAGATAAAAGTTTAGTTATGCATGTAAAATGCTAAAATTAAAATGCAAATTTAATTCTGGTCTTTTATATATATGCATATGCTTGTGTGCATTCTAAGTCACTTCCGTTGTGTCCGACTCTTTGTGACGCCATGGACTGTAGCCCGCCAGGCTCCTGTGTCCATGGGATTCTCCAGACAAGAATATTGGAGTGGGTTGCCATTTTCTCCTCCAGGGGATCTTCCCGACCTAGGGATTGAACCTGCATCCCCTGCGTTGGCAGAAGGATTCTTTAACACTGAGCCACCTAAGAAGCTGAATAGTGTTTCACAGTTTATAAAAATACTTTTAGACATACATTTTCCAAATTCTCACAATAAGTTTATAGATTTTATCCACATTTTACAGACCAGAAAATTGAGGCTGAGAAAGAAAATACCCTGCTGAGCCAAGCCTCTGACTCCACAACCGGCTGTTTCCATTACACCAAAGAGAGAGAAAACCCGCCAACAAGTAGGTCCCAGTTTTGTCAACAGAGACAACAAATCCAGACCATGACTGCTTGGTAGGGAATGTGACCACATGCTTCAGGCATAAAGCTGTTTGCAGGGCAAGGGGTCTGGGAGAAGGAGGGCGGAAAATACACAGAGATGACGAGTGTGAGGAGATGCACACATGGGGAGTCCACGTTGGTTCTCAAACTTGCTGCTTCCCCCTGTTGTTGCTCAGTAGTGTCCGACTCTTTGCAACCCACAAACTGCAACACGCCAGGCTTCCCTGTCCTTCACTGTCTCTTGGAGTTTGCTCAAATTCATGTCCATTAAGTCAATGATGTCATCCAACCATCCTCAGTCGCCCTCGTCTCCTCCTGCCCTCAAACTTTCCCAGCATCAGAGTCTTTTCCAATGAGTAAAACCTCTATATTTGTTGTATTAGGCACAGGAGAGAATTCAGGAAACTGAATGTTGAAATTTGAAAATAATAACCAGCAAACCCTGCTTCTAACCCTAGTTCCTTAGATTTTCAGTGTTTGTATCTTGTCTCTTAGTCTTTTACACACACACACGTCTACATACACCTCTAAAGTAGACTACAAAAGCTAGGAAACTGCAACACAGCCAACATAAAACAGGCCCTCCTTTTCGTCCTGGGATGGAATGGCTCCCATTCCGTGGGGTCTCTTGTATTTGTATTAGAATGTAAGTGCCCAGTGGGCGGAGACCCTGTCATTCTGGATTAACCCTCCTACAGGCTTAGTGAATCACCACGAGCAGGGGAGTGCTTATTAAACATCACTTGAGTGACTGATAAGACAAGTAATTTTGCCAGCAGAAATGCTAATTTTAAAATGTCTATAGATTCCTGAATTTCACACAGGGGAAGTCCACACAGGGAGGGGATGGCTCCCGGAATTAGTAATCTGATACAGACTCTTTCCCCTCTGTGTCACCTGTTACAATTTGGCCTCCCTGTGCCACGGCTGAAAATCACTACCAGCTGACGGCTCTCCCAAGCCTGGTGTCTGCAACCAAAATGAAGTGTAGACTGCTGCTGACATTGGGCCAGGAACAACATTTATTTGTAAATTTGCCTGGATTGCTTAGACAGCTCAGATCATTCTATGGAGATCTGAAAGTGCATACTGATGGCTATTCATCTTGGTAGGTAACAAACAGTTTTGAGGGCTTTTATCTGAGCACTAAAAGTGTTCGTTCTGCCTTTTATTAATGATACAAAGATGAAGTCTTTCTTTTGATTGGCTAGTCTTCTAGGAGAAAAAGGTTGATTGGAGGAGACAGAAGGTGGACTAGTTCCTAGAAGGGAAATATAGTGGGTCCCGAGGAAACCAGAGTATCCCCAGATCATATGCTACACCTTAGGGTAGAGCTTGGAAATCACATTGACCCTTTTGCCTACATTTAAATGATACTGGCTGAAAGGTATTTCAGTTGCTAAATAAAAACAAGTCAAAAGTTGAGGTGCATATTGCTGGACTCCTCCTAAGACACAGGGCAAAAAATTCAATCTAAATCAAGATACTGTGGTGTCATGGAATAAATTAATGATTTGGAATTAGAAGTGCTGGTTTTGCAAACTAGCCCTATTTCGTACATGCCGTGTGAGTTGGTCAGTCTGAGTCCATATGTGGTGCTAAGTTGCTTCAGTCATGTCTGACTCTTTGTGAGTCAATGGACTGCAGCCCAGCAGGCTCCTCTGTCCATGGGATTCTCCAGCACGAATACTGGAGTGGTTTGCCCTGCCCTCCTCCAGGGGATCTTCCCAACCCAGGGATCAAACCCACATCTTTCATGTCTCCTTTATTGGCACATGAGTTCTCTAGACCACTAGTGTCACCTGGGAAGCCCACGCTGAAGCCCAGTCTGCATCGACACCGTTGAAACTTCAGTTTCTCTTTGCCTTTTATACAGTTGGAAATAGCAATATGTGCTTTAAAAGGGATGAATTGGGAGATTGGGACTGACAAATACATACTACTCTATGTAAAGTAGATAAACTAATAAGTACCTATTTTACAACACAGGGAACTACTCAACATGCTGTGAAGACCTATATGGAAAAAGACTCTAAAAATGAGTGGACATATGTATATGTATAACTGATTCACTTTGCTGTACAGAAGAAGCTAACAGAACATTTTAAATCAACTATACTCTAATATTTTTTAAAGGTGGTTTTCTATAGAAGAATCCCAACTGCTCCATGGAGACACACCCCTCTTCCAGGACTTAGAGCTTAATTCTTCTTCCTTTGAGTATGAACTGTTCTTAACGACTTGTTTCTAATGGATAGGTTAACGAAAGAGGAATATTATAATGCTAAAGTGGGGAAAACTGAAAAATATGATCTTAACCAAGTGATTAAAATCAACACCACCAGTGACAGGTAATGCTGATAGCACATACTCCCCATGTGATTATGTAATGAATTGAACACGTTACCTCCATGCTGTTCCTTCCTGAAAAACATAAACTCAGTCTAATCATGAATAAACATCAAACACAATGGAGGGGCCCTTCTATAAAACACCTGGTCCATACTCTTCAAAAGTGCCATGTTGTGAAAAACAAGACAGAGAGACGGTCCAGACCCAAGGAAACAAAGGAGGTGGGATGAATGAATGCCATGTGGTGTTCTGAACTGGATCCTAGGACAGGAAAGGACGTTTGTAGAAGAACTGTCGAAATCTGAGCAAAGCGTGTTGAGTTAATAGTATTGTTAAGTGGACGTTGCTCAGTCACGTGGGACTCTCTGCAGCCCCGTGGACTGTAGCCCACCAGGCTCCTCTGTCTGTGGGCTTTCCCAGGCAAGAATACTGGAGTGGGTTGCCATTTCCTCCTTCACGGGATCTTCCCCACCCAGGGGTTGAACCTGGTTGCAGGCAGATTCTTAGAGAAGCCCAGCCAATGCTCATTTCTTAGTTTTGACAAAGGCATTGCTGGTAACATGAGGGGGCGCTGGGCAGAGGGTCTGTGGGGACTCTGTGCTATCCTGGAGACTTCTGTGTAAATCTAAATTTATTCCAAAATAAAAGAAAAATAAAAGATCATGTTCACGGAGATGATGTACATGACAGGGGTTTGTAGATACACAGGATTATAAAACTGTGTATAATATTATTATCAGAATAACTACACTTAAAGCTTAACAACTCACAAGGGCCCTCTGTGAAGTTGTGGCCTGACAGTTGTGTCTAGTTTCTCTCCCCTTCTTCTTTAATCTACCAAATTAATTAGTTTTGGGTTAAAGATGACAGTATCACCAAAGTGATAAGTATTTTGAGGCGAAATTAAATTACTACCTGTGTACTGTATTTGTAGGCATCTCAGACTATAATTTGTGCATTAATAATCAAATAATTGATAGAGCACATAAATAGGTAAATTTAATTTATACAAACTTGGGTGAAATTGGGCAGTAAATTATAAATTCAAAGTCTAGAAGATGCCTATAAAGATTAAGGCAATATTCCATTTTCTTCAGAATTGGCAGCACTAGCTAAAGGAAGATCAATATTAATTAAGAAACCTAGCGAGAAGGATAATAAATTACTGAAATTGGTTGGTTAACAGAACTTGTTATGTAATTCAGAAGTTAGAATTATAGAATTAGGGTTGAAAGGAATTTTAGAGATCATCCACTCCAATCCTCTTATTTTAAGGTGGGAGTAAGAACTTTTAGTTTGGAGATGTTGAAATTTTTTTGCAAGATCATTTCACTGGTTAGGAAGGGCAAAATAGAACGTGGGTTTTCAGCCTCAATGGTATCCCTGACGATCAGGGAGTTGTTTTTGTGCGTCCATGAGCTTTAAGGTTCTCTGGAAACTTGGAATTACCCACAAAGGCTTACCTGTGTGCATATTTGAATTTTTCTGACAAAGACTCATAGCTTTCGTCAGAATCTTCAAGGAGCCCTAACCTCTCAAAGAATGAGAACCACTACTTTGGAATTCAAATAATTACTCATTACAGCTGTTCTCAGGACATTGCTAGAATAACTTTGATGCTCGCATCAGATTTTAAAGAGAAAAATGGTAGCTGGGACTAGTCTGTTTCAAGTTACCACATTGTTTGAGAAAATCAGACTACATGCCTTTAGCTTGATAGCTGTAGACATTATCTTTCCTCTGTAAACAAAGTAAGTTTCTGTCTACTAGGCAAAAGGTAAACAAAGTATTGAGTACTGACTGTGTGCTGATCCCTAACTAATTTAGCAATGCCAATATCCCGTTTTATGGAGGCTTTCGTTTTGTCTTTGGCTGTGCTGAGTCTTCGTTGCAGCGTGCGGGCTTCTTCAGCTGTGGTGCCCAGGCTCAGCTGCCAGGGGCAGGTGGGGGGTCTTAATTCCAAAACCAGGAATTGCACCCACATCCTCTCCACTGAAAAGTCGGTTCTTTACCCCGGACCACCAGAGAAGTCCCCCAATATCCCATTTAGAAGTGAGGAAAGCAAAGCACAAAGAAGTTTGGTAGCTTGCCTAAAAGTCACATCGCTAATCATTGGTAAAGCCAAAGCTGTAGCTTTTGAAGCCAATCCTAGGGCTGTACCACTCTGCTTCTTTTCCCCTGATGTATTATTTATTTGTATGGTGCACTGGATAAGAAAATCCATCATTCACCTTCATAGAGGTTTTTATTTTTAAATTTTTTTCCATTTATTTTTATTAGTTGGAAGCTAATTATTTACAATATTGTAGTGGTTTTTGCCATACATTGACATGAATCAGCCATGGATTTACATGTGTTCCCCATCCTGATCCCCCCTCACGCCTCCCTCTCCATCCCATCCCTTCATAGAGGTTTTTAATTTGTAATAGTAGAGGCAAAAAAAAAAAAAAAATGGGACAAGGAAGTATGGGCTTGGTAGGTAGGATTATATAAATGTGGGTGGTTCTGTTTCTACCTCCTTCTAGTTCACCTGGGCCAAGCAACTTGAGCTTGGTTCTCCTAATTTTTTATAAAATGGGGCTAACCACAGTATTTATCAGATAGAGCTGTTCTGATGATGAAATGAGATAATGCATGTAAAGTGTTTAACATGCTAAATTGTCTATTCTTTATAAATGCTAGCAATGATTAGTCTAACTGAACATGCTAAATTCATATTTTCTTCATGATATGTTTTTTTTCTAAAAATGTAAAAAAGGAGCAAAAAGGTTGGCATACATAATTAAACCTTAACATGCTTTAAATGAATTCCCTAAGATTTCAATGTATACTGATATCAACTTCATAAATTTCTAAAATAGCCAGATAAAAAAGTTACTGCAGTTGTATACAACCTTGTGGTTATTCTAAAATCCACAGAAGAGTACACTTGAAATGGCTGATCTGTATGCTATGTGAATTTTATTTCAATAAAGCTAATATAACAAAAACAAGTTATTGTGGCTGGTACAAAACAAACAGAGAAGTTCATTAAATCCAATCAAGCATTTAATGAAGGATAGACATTTTATTTTTAGAACCAAATGATGTCAAATGTTGGCTCCTCTCCTTGTTTCCCTTTTAGACTCTTCTAGAAGTTGTAGAACTTGTCTTTGGTGTATTACTGGGTTTAATGGCACTCATCAAACAGCCTGGAATATAGTTGCAAACATGGCATGTAATACATGATTCTTGTTTTTTAGTCACTAAGCTGTGTCTGACTCTTTGGCGACCCCGTGGACTGTAGTCCTCCAAGCTCCTCTGTCCATGAGCGTTTCCAGGCAAGAATATTGGAGTGGGTTGCTATTTCCTCTTTCAGGGGATCTTCCTGACCCACAGGTGGAACTCTAGTCTTCTGCATGGGCAGGCAGATTCTTCATTACTAAGCCACTAGGGAAGTCCAATACATGATTAAGGAGTGATTTAAATGAAGGGAGTAACTGCTTCAGTTTGTCCAAAGAAGTAGGAGATATCAACATATGACATTTATTTTATTTATTAAAAATTATTTATTTACTTATTTGGCTGCACTGGGTCTTAGTTGTGGCATACAGGATCAAGTTCTCTGACCAGGGATTGAACCTGGGCCCCCTACTTGGGGAGTGAGATGTCTTAGCCACTGGACCACAAGGGAAGTCCCAACAGGTTACATGTAGATAAATGCTTTGCATAGCACATTTTTGTTATAAAAATGATGAGCTCTGATACTTTTGTTGTTATGCATTCATATTCTAACATGGTACCCAATGAGCTCATCTGTAAATTGCATGGAAATTCTGATTTATAAAGCACTATTCCTCAGGGCTTCCCTCCACTCATTTTCCTTTTGCTTTCTGGTTACTATAGCACTTTGCACAGGATCAAAGAAGCATTCACACAGCGTATCAATGCATGTCAGTGGTATGCATTTGTAGATGTACAGAATAATGGCATCTTGTTAAAAAAAAAAAAAAAGGCGTGTCCTCAGGAAAGGTGTTGAAAAGATGTTGAGATCTACTATGTCAGTCTTTTTCCGAATCCGATTATAGTTTGAACAGATAAAAGGCTCTACGACTTTAGAGTCTTCAGAGCAGTATTGAAGCTGGGTGATTCCAGTGTCAGAAATCAAAGACTAAATAGGAGCCGTTATGTGACCTAGACAAATTCTTCCTCATGAATTTCACCCTAATATGCTTCTGTGAGGTGAGATGGCGTGCCCAGGTTGAAAGGCTGACTGCTGGAGGGGGATTGCTTTGGGCCTGGGATCTGCCATTTGATCAAATGCAAAATTTTTTATCTGGATTAGCTGTCAGAATCTCCTCATTTGTGAAATATGAATAAAAAGTGCGTATATTGGGAGAGAGTGAAACTTCATGTTTTGGTATAAGACCAACCTCTATTGTCCTGGATCTCCCCATGCTTTAGAAATTAATGGCATCTGTGGCTCAGACAGTGAAGAATCCACCTGTAATGTGGGAGACCCAGGTTCAAGATCCCCTGGAGAAAGAAATGGCCACCCACTCCAGTATTCTTGCCTGGAGAACCCCATGGACATAGGAGCCTGGTGAGCTATAGTCCATAGGGTCTCAAAGAGTTGGGCATGACTGAGTGGCTAACAATTTCACTCTTGTCTTGGTCTCCCCATACTTTACAAATTAATGGCTCTAGACAGCGCTACTGGCAAGAAGATCCACTGTGTCTGATCAACAGTAGTAGCAGACAAGAGCATCAAAAGGATTTCATGGTGAAAATCCTATTACTGAATCATTGACTCTCATTGCAGTGGAGCTAAAGAAGACATTTGCAATTTGAAATTTTTTGATGTCTCATTTTCCTTTAAAGCATTTATTAAGATCCCATTTGATCAGGGAAAATTCAAGGTACTGCTCACAGTTCTGTCTAGTCTCTGAGTGGACCTCTATAGACAGAGCTCCGTATAAAGCAAATCTTCAGAGTGATGCTTCAGTGCCTAGAGGAATCTGGCCCTCGGCATGGACTTCTGTGGAGGGATGGGGGTAGGAACTGCCTTCTAGGGGAAATTGCTGCCTCTTTTCCAATTAGTCAGAAGCTTGATGGAGGAAATAGGATTTCAGAAGTTGTTTGAACGATGGAAACAAAAAAACTGGCTAAATGGGGTCTGGAGAGCATGCTAAGTGTGAAGCCCAACCTGAGACAAGACCTGGGGGGATTGGGCACCATGATCCAATGTTTAAATGTCGTAAGAAACACAAACACAAAAAATGTACAAAGGGTTATGAGAGTAATGTGTAAGTGAAACAGTGCACTCGGTATTCTTTGTCATCCACAGGAGACTCTACTCTCCCAGTTCCTAAATTACTCTATTGCTATTACACTCAAAGCTACAACCACGGTAGTTTTTAAGGATGCTTGAAAACTAGTTTGCATACTGATGTTCTCCAAGAGAAGGGGTGCAATTATTTTTTTTCTTTCATTGAGTCATTCAGCATTTCATTGAAAGCTAATGAACATTTATTGTTGAAGCAGTGATTGCCGGGAGAAATATCAATAACCTCGGATATGCAGATGATACCACCCTTATGGCAGAAAGTGAAGAACTAAAGAGCCTCTTGATGAAAGTGAAAGAGGAGAGTGAAAAAGTTGGCTTAAAGCTCAACATTCAGAAAACTAAGATCATGGCATCCGGTCCCATCACTTCATGGCAAATAGATGAGGAAACAGTGGAAACAGTGGCTGACTTTATTTTTCTGGGCTCCAAAATCACTGCAGGTGGTGATTGCAGCCACAAAATTAAAAGACTTTTGCTCCTTGGAAGGAAAGTTATGACCAACCTAGACAGCATATTAAAAAGCAGAGACATTACTTTGCCAACAAAGGAACATCTAGTCAAGGCTATGATTTTTCCAGTGGTCATGTATGGATGTGAGAGTTGGACTATAAAGAAAGCTGAGCACCAAAAAATTGATGCTTCTGAACTGTGGTGTTGGAGAAGACTCTTGAGAGTCCCTTGGACTGCAAGGAGATCCAACCAGTCCATCCTGAAGGAGATCAGTCCTGGGTGTTCATTGGAAGGACTGATGTTGAAGCTGAAACTCCAATACTTTGGCCACCTGATGCAAAGAGCTGACTCATTTGAAAAGACCCTGATGCTGGGAAAGATTAAGGGCAGGAGGATAAGGGGACGACAGAGGATGAGATGGTTGGATGGCATCACTGACACAATGGACATGGGTTTGGGTAAACTCCAGGAGTTGGTGATGGACAGGGAGGCCTGACGTGCTGCGGTTCATGGAGTTGCAAAGAGTCGGACATGACTGAGTGACTGAACTGAACTGAACTGCAAATGAAACAAGGTCTGGTCCCTTTAGCCATGTAGAATGTGCTAATAAGAAAGCAGTGATGAGCTCCATCTGCTCAGAGATACCTACCAACCGCAGGAAGAAAGCCAACCCAGAAAAGAGACACCCAGAGAAGGTGGGAGATAGCATGTCCTTGAAGAACTTAAATGATAAAGAGATGAATCTAGAAGGGTTGAGAATTATTTATTTTTTTTAAGTAGGATTTGACACATTCACACACACAGCTGCCAGAATGAGACAGCAGTGTGAATCCAAAAACATTCTGGTTTTATGGCTGGAAAGATGAAACTCTGGTGACATTTTATATGTTTGGTGAAGCTGAGCAAAGTGGTGGAATACTGAATAAAGATGAAAAGGGTTGCCCTGGATGTTGCAGTTTTTGATACCAGCAAGTTAGAGGGCGCATAGCTGTGTCTCAGATATTGTTAAAGTAATAGTTAATGGCTATCATTGTCTTATAGTATCTGAATCCAGCTTAAATGATAAGAGGCTTGCAGCTAAATGTGAAAGTGCATCATAACCAGAAGAGATGAAAACCGAAATTTCTGTGACTACTGATAGCCATAGATGACAGATGATATGTATTCCCACAGACAGCTACATTTCTGTGTATATCAGAGAGAAAGAAATATAATGGAAACTTTTGAGAAGCTAACGTACTGACAGGAAATGCCCAAGCTAAAAACGCGTTAGTTAAGAAAAACCTTCATTTTTCACTCTCAAGATGAAATGTGGGCAACCACCTTAGGGGGCTTCCCAGGAGGCACTAGTGGTAAAGAATCCACCTGCCAAGGCAGGAGATGGAAGAGATGTGGATTCGATCCCTGGGTTGAGAAGATCCCTTGGAGGAGGGCATGGCAACCCACTCCAGTATTCTTGCCTGGAGAATCCCATGGACAGAGGAGCCTAGCGGGCTACAGTCCATGGGGTCGCAAAGAGTCGGACATGAGTGAGTGATCGAGCGGCAGCAGTAACCCCCTGAGGGCCAGATTTGTGAGTCCCCCCTCCTCATTTTTAATTTCCATTGTTGTGTCATGCTTAATTAGAGTCTACTGGTATTTCTAGAGTTCATTACTCTGGGAGCATTACTTATGGAAAATTTCCATAACCAGAAATCTCAATAGTTCTTCATTATTTTTTTACCTTTTTAAAACATGGAAACTAATTTTAAAAATATCTGCCATTGATAATTCAGGAAACTAAAGTAAAAGAAAATGCCTAGTTGGGAAAAAAAATTAATTAGCCTCAACTGAGTTTTACGATCATGCAAAACATTAACACTGGGTGTTCAGACATCAGGCAGCAGAAAAGAAATTAGAACTTGTTATGATGGGTTCTGGGCTTCCCTGGTGACTCAGATGGTAAAGAATCCGCCTGCAGTGCTGGAGACCTGTGTTTGACCCCTGGATTGGGAAGATCCCCTGGAGGAGGGCATGGCAGCCCACCCCAGTATTCTAGCCTGGAGAATCCCCATGAACAGAGGAGCCTTGGAGGCTACAGTCCATGGAGTGGCGAAGAGTTGGACATGACTGAGCGACTAATCCAGTACATATGCTGGACTCTGTTCCCATGTGTCTGCAGAACTTCTGGGACCTCATAACATGGCTAGCCCTGAGGTTAGGGGCCATGCTGCAGTCTTTCTAAGCCCCCTGATACTCCCTGGCGCAAGAGATGCTCAGCACTGTTGAGGGAAATGTTTTTAGGGAACAACAAGAAGAGTGTGTGATTAATCATTGGAGTGTACATTAATAATTGGAGGACAGCCTTGAAGAGGCTCATATGAAAGTAGAAGCATGTCTTCGTATTGTTCCATAGGCAAGAGGTACATGTATTTGTGATGACTCACTGAAGTCAATAGCATAGCACTTGCGGAGATTCCTAGCTGTCTAAAATTCTTCTTCTTTTTTTTTAAACAAGGCTGCTACTCTTCTAGTCTCGGGGATCTCTGACAAATTCTTTTTTTATTCCTATTTCAAGAATGTTATCAGTTGAAAACCTCTAATTTTAGCTAGATGCTGACCTGTGAGGTTTAAATAATTCATACTAACCTGCTAGTAACTAACAGGCAATATCTGCTAATGGTTATTTGCGCCTTAAAAGGTGACTTTGTCAATCAGATCAAATCTCTAATTGGTAGGATCTGTTTGATATTTTTATTTTTCATTGTCAGGGAGGTTATGGTGTTTTCCATGCTCCTTGTTCTCCCAAGTTGTTATCTCTAAAGCCATTTATTCCCCTTTCTTATATAATTAATCAGGAAACAAAATTCTTACAGCAAATGTTTAGCAACATGAATCACATATATACTTTTGTCTCCCCCTTGTCAATGATATAATAATGTAAAAAAAAAAACTTTTTTGGGAAAAACAGAAAAATGTCCTTGTCACTTTTTAACCTCGAGTTTTAATTTTTTTGGCCACACCTCACAGGACGTGGAACTTCCCGACTGGGTACTGAACCCGCACCCCTTGCAGTCGAAATATGGTCTTAAATACTGGACTGCCAGGAAAGTCTAGTATTTCTAATTATGTGACTTTTCCTCCCCTTTTGGTTCATAGCCATGGACATATTCTGATGTGGTTTCAGCCATAATACAGCTTGAGTTATGCTTGAGAAGTCTATGAGGTAATGTGTGCAAAATGACAGTGTTAATGGACATAATAGCTGGAGTGTATGGAATGACAGGCTCTACTAAATACTTTATTCTACACTTTAAAATTTAGCCCTCACTGTGACACAGTGAAGCAGACAGAATCCTTGTCCTCATTTTCTGTTGAGGAAACTGAGGTGCTGTGAGGTTAAGCAACTTGCTCAAGGTTACTCAACCCGCAGGATGTGAAATCAGGCAGCTTGAGGTCAGATCCTCTTAAGGTCTGTTATTTTTATTAATAAGTCAGACCTGTTTTTCCACACCAGTGTAGACACTGCACGTCAGCACTGAATATGCAAAGTTAGTACATAAAAAAATGGATCTGTGTCTTAATTTGCAGTTATTGCCAATAGCTAACTTTCCTACTCTTTTTTTTTTTTTTTATGAATCCTGTTTTTTCACTTGTCTAAATTGTAGGCTTGCAAACATTTGAAGTCTCAAATACGAGCTCAGGAAAGATGGGTGTGACCTTGTATCGAGTTACCATCTAGGTCAGGGGTTCCCAGGTGGCTCAGTGATAAAGATTCTGCCTGCAGTGCAGGAAACGCCAGTTCGATCCCTGGGTGGGGAAGATCCCCTGAAGAAGGAAATGGCAGCCCACTCCGGTATTCTTGCCTGGGAAATGCCATGGACAGAGAAGCCCGGTGGGCTACAGTCTATGAGGTCACGCCAGAGACACACAGGACTGAGCAACTGAACGACAAGCATCGCCGTCAGGGTCAGGACAGCAGGTGTGACAGTATTTGCTCCCGATGGCTTGATTCCACAGATAGAACTGAAAAGATTCGACCTGAGAGAATTCCAGTCGCCTGGTCTGACACGTTCACAGGGGTTTAAAGAGCTACACACTCAGCAAGGAGAAAGAGACAAAATGTGCGGTTTAATTACAATTGCTGCGGCGAATTCCGAGTAGATATTGCTTCTCCCACATGTGCTGACCACAATTTTCAGCCTGGCATGGGCTGAAAGCTTGAGGAATGTATTTCCAGTAATTGCCAGGCCACCTCATTGTTCCTGTGTATACATAAACACCGGGATGTGATCGGAGTGGTCATGCTTCAGCTGTTATCTGAAATTCTCTCTGGCTATAAGGACTGACTCATCTAGCTTCTCCTGACAGCAGTTTCCATTGACTGTGTTAGCTTTCTCTCACTTCAGTCAGGCGCGCAGCTCCAGTTAGGAGAAGAGAACAAAAACTGTGCAAAGCAGTAGACGTGTTCCCCATCACAGATCAGATCGCTCAGACATCCCCTGTCACTGCCTTCGGGGTCCCTCTTCCTGCGCGTGGAAAGAGAAGGTAAACAGCTTCCAGCGGCTGGAGGTCCAATACATCCCCGCGCTGCGCAGGTTAAATGGTGAGCTGCAAAGGAGTGACTCAGTGGGAAACAGTGTCTGCCGCAAAGCACTTGCCAGAAAGCTGCCTCGTCCCCATGCGTCGGCACTCTTCCACAGCCTAGCCTTTCCACCTTTCACCCCTGCCCCGTCATTATCTGCAGATGTTATCTGCCTGGCATATGTTGTAACCTAGAAGATTCCAAGGCTTGTTCCCACCCTCCCACCAGCCCCTCTGCAGTCCTTCCAAAGCGAGCCCTGAGAACAGCAGACCTAGATTGAAATGCAAAAGGGAATGAAGGAAAACCTAGTCCTTTTTTGTTCCTATGAGGTAGAGGCTGTCATCTATGAAACCACTGTTTGATGATAGTTGTTTCAGCACAGTTTAAAAAGTAAATATGTATCTTCTAGGTCTGAAGGAATTTGAATCTACGCAATGGACGGCAGGATAAATTTTTTTCTACCTTGAGTTCAATAAAAGAGACATTTTTAATGAAAGTTGGGACCCGCAGAATAGTCATTTTCCAACTCCTCAGTGCCTACCACAATCAAACCTTTGTTGCAGCTAAAAGTTATTTTAACCACCATTTTTGGGGAAGAATGTAATCTTGTAGCTGCTAAATTAAGTAACATTGTACTTCATCCTACTATATCAGGATACAGTAAATATAAACACGTTTACTACCTAATAAACATGTATATTGGTATAAAGCAAAGACAGTAGCAGACGGCAAACAAAAAGGAGTCATTTCACCCCAAACCTAAAGGTGAAAGTTAAGGTGTATAATTTGTACAAGTGAAACTTGGCACTGAAGGAGCAAAATCAAATTGGATGACTGTGAAAGACAAAAGAGGGGATCAATTTGCTATTTTGTGAAAAATATGGATGTATATTTAGAAGAAAACATTTTAACTCAGTATTTAGTGAGATTGCTAACTTAAAAACTGCTTAATTTTGCTTACTACTTTTATTTATTTCTCCATCTAATTAGTTTTGATTGCTTTATAGTCTTCCTAAACACAGAGAAAAAATGTAAAGCATAAGTATTATATAGCAAAAGATACTTTAAAAAAATCAGTGTATTTTGATGTTGACTTAATCCACCCTGAGATCATTTCTATCTATAGAAGGAAAAGCATTTTTAAACTCTCAGGAAAGCAGATGACTCTATCATTACTTATCCGTGATGCTGGGTTTTGCAAATCACTCTCTAAATCTCACTTTCTTTCCATTTTCCCAGTATCTTTTTCATGTGGCAGCTGGGACTGAGGCAGCTTCAGACCCCAGAAGCAACCCCCCAGAGTTGCTATAGAGACTGCAATTTGTTCAAAGAAAATCTAAATTAAATTAATCTGAAATATCATTTTAAAGTTTTCTATTTCTTCCAGGCAGCAGCAAGGGTTTTGCTAAAGGCTCATCAAGTACAGAGAACTGTTAAATAATATTCCCTTTGATAAAACAAAATTGTCCTGAGAAATCTTTGGAAATATTTCTACCATATGGCTCCTAGATAAGATCACAAGTGTTAAGTAATGTGGTAACTTTTAGCAGGTTAACAATCACAGCTTAAATTTCATAAGATCTCTGGGTAACCTCCATGACCCAGAATCAAAGTCTTTGGTATTTGCTTTCACATACTTCTAAACAATATGCTCCATTAGCAATCTTCTCAGATATTCTCAAGTAGTTTCATATTTGCAAGTGATGATCAATTTTGTAAAAACATACATTAGCCATTAAATTGATATTTCCCTTTGGGAAGCATTTTCATAAACATTTACATTTTCTCAAATAAAAGACTTCAGCTCTTTTAATCATAATATTGTAGAGAGCCATTTATTGTGAAGCAAGAAAAAAAAAATGATAGGATTTGGGCTTAAATACATATAATTTATTGGGATTATTTTGCTTGGTGCAAATAGTGTTTTAAGTGATATTTTGCAAGTTTGTCCCTGTTTATTATTTCTAAATCAAGTTTCTTCTTTATTTTCCCAGCTCTATCACTAACTAGTGATGTGATCCTAGGCATTTAGCTTAATCCTTTGGGGCCTTAGTTCCCTCAACTGTAGGATGCCGTATGTCGGGATTGACTGCTTGGTTGCTAAGATCTCTTCTGGTCTTGAAAACCCATGGCACTCTGGTCCCTATCTTGCAGCAGCTCATTAGTTCCTAGTCACAATCAAGAAACAGTTCAAAGGTACAAGTGTCACCACCTATAGGTAGAAAATATATTGCAAAAAAGAAAGAATATACAGGTAAAAAACATCAATAAATAAATAAATAAATAAAAGAATAGAACTTCCTTTAAAGCTTTCCAAATTCCAGACTCCATCCACAACCATATACCTGAATGCTTCTCTTTTCTTTTTCTTCTGCCACTGTTACTGAAGGTTTTCATCCATATTATAGCTACACAATTAGGTTTATTTTCCTTTCGTGTCTTTTAAAAACTTGGCAGGCTGACCCAGATTTTGAGATTTTACAATATATGAAAAGTTTCACGACTTCAATATTCTTAAAGACTTCCTTGAGATACATGGCTCTGCTCTTCATGTTAATCCTTATGCCAGGTTAGATATTCATGAAAAAAAGATGCGTACAAATCACCTGCAGGAAAGTATGAGTCATTTTCTAATTGAAGATGTTGTGGCTCTATGGATTCAGTTTTTAATGATAGCAAAACAAAATCATTCCAGCATTGTCAGCTTTAAGATACAGTAGATAAATTGAAGTTCAGCTTCAGCTCTTCTCTCTGTACAGCTAAGAGGAAATCTTCCCTCAAAGAAAAGTGAACAATTAGAAGAAGAAGAAAAAGGAGAAGGAAAAAAAAAATCTTGATAAATTAAGAAACCATCTAACAGTTAAACCGACACTCCATATGCAGAGGAAACAATTTCCATGCATGTTATAAAAAAATGTGTTAAATCAACTAACATTGATATAACTTCAAGCAATTAGGGAAACGCTAATAGTGATATGAGTCTTCAGCTGTAAATAATTATGCTGCCCCAAGGCTATGCTTTAATTCTTGGCTTGCTGTATCTATAAACAATAATCAAACTGCAAAGCAAGTTGTGTTGTTTTTGTTCACAGTTTGTGAAATGATTTTTATACCCTACAGTGACGCTGATGGCTATTTTGACCTTCAAGAACTCCGGCCTGTGAGGCTAAGAGCTAATGTGTACTTGCATCGATCTGAGTTGGAGACACACAGCGGGTTATAGTGCCTGTTTTCCATGAGCACAAAAGCTGCTATCGTTAATCAGTGTGTGTTGTGGAAAGGGGGCTTGCTGCTGTGACTCAATAAATGGGGACATTAGGAGGAAATGTTATAATTGCTGCTACCCACATCTTGTTAATGAGTAATGTACAGTTAGACACCATGCAATTGCAGCTAAACTGTTTATACAATTTATTCTTATGTTGCAACTAACATTTAACATAATGAAGTATCATAATTGCAACCATTAAAGTCAAGATTAAGATTTGTTTAATTAGAATTAAGAAAATGTAAAATAGAAAACTACTTTCAAACGCTGGATAGACAGGATGGATTTGGTGGTAGGAAAGAGAAAAACGCGTGAGGCGCTGGGGGCAGACGTTGTATACATAAAATTGTGTGTTGGAGGTCTGTTCTTTGGATTTTTTTTTCATGCTCTCGTCAAAAGTGTAGAGAAAACAAAATATAAAAGGCATTAACTTGACCACGTATAAATCTAGACTGTTATTATTCAGATCGTTAGAGTTGTAGCTTTTAAATTTCAGAATTTACATTACCCCTGGGCTAAACAAATAATATCTTAAAACACACAACTCATATTACCATCAATGCAAGTTATCAAATGAATTAGGGGGGAAACAAACTCCTGACTTTGTATAGGAAATGTCATAACTTTGTAAAGCCAAATGGACATTAAACCTCTACTTTAATTATCTACATGTCCAAACACAGGCACTTATATAATATGATATTTTTACATAAGCAGAGGGACAAAACACGGTTAATGGAATGCTTTGAGGAAATATGGCTTGTCTAAATTCATTAAGTGAAGCCATTTCATTTAGGTCATGTCATGCTTTCCTTCCCTTTTCTGTGCTGCTAAATGCTGAAAAGTTCCAAGGTGCTACCAGCAAATGGAACTGTTTGGGATTTTCTTTTTCTGAGAACTGTTTTTTCACCTTCTAGTGCTCTATTTCCGAGCAACTCAAAAACACCAGTATTTTTCTCTAGGTCTACATTCTGTCCTGATCTTTCTTTAGTTTGGATAAAGAACGTCTCCCTGTGTTTCTACTGAATCTGTCAATATTAGACTACACTGTACACAGAGTTCAGAGGAGAGAGGCGTGGGTTTGGACAAAGGAGGTCTGAGTTCTTCAAATCCCTGTCCATCTACTTTTATGACTTAAGCTGGTCATCTGAAATTTCTTGCCTTCATTTCTTCTTTAGACTAATGAGGTTATGTATGTTTGTCCTACTCATCCCACAAAATTTAGGGAGAATCTAATGCCCAGATATAATTGGAGGCACTAAAAATTTAATGTACCAAAGAAAGGGAACTTGTGGTTCAGTTCATTGAGATGAACTCATACTGATTTCATCGATTGCAGACTGTAGCTTGAAATGGGGATAAAAGATAGGGTAATATTTCATTATCCTCGAAAGAAACACTACTATTTTCTTCTTTTCTTGTATCTTACACACACCTTATTAAGAGGTTTGAGTCAAGTTAATACCAAGTCTATGTTTATAAACTTTAAGCCAAATTTAAACAAGCACTGCTGATTACCTCAAACACAGAAATCATGGGTCCCTTCTTAGTTATTCCTCAATGGAGCTGTAAAACACTCTTCATGTAAAAGCAAATGATGATCTGATTTTGTAGCAATATATAGTCCAAGATAATGGTGTTTGAAAGCTCTATCTGGTTGGCTTGCTGTTACAGTGTGGTATGCAGTTGTTGATGTCAGATATCCTGGTTTACTATGGAATTTATTTTTATAGTCTGCTTACTTCCTCTCCATTATAAATTTAAGATGACAGGCTGTTACTTCTTGTATATACTTAAGACTTTATATAAAATTTGAGTTTATCAACTTATAGAACCATTTAAGAACTTCAGCTTACAAATGCTATTAAATTCATTAAGTTCATATATTTAATTATTCTACCACTACTTACTGAGTCCTAATATGCATCCTATGCTAGATACTTGGTAAAAAGCATGCATGAAGAGGAACAGGGTGATTTGAAGAGGAAGGAGTGATTAATGACTTACGCTTTGGATACATTATATGGAGCTTCCTGAGAGACTTCCAAAAGAATTGGATCAATTGATGAGATTACCAATTACCATTGTCAAGTAGCTTGTTAAGATCTAGCAACTTTCACGAAGGTTTTAAAGGCATACTTTGTGGGACTTCCCTGGCAGTCCAGTGGTTGAGACTCTTCCTTCCAGTGCAGGGGGCATGAATTTGATCCCTACCTTAGGCATCGGGTGTGGCCAAAAAGTAAAAAATAAAATAAAATGTGCATTTTGTGGAAAAATTGACAGTGTTAAAGATACTGATATTATAGCTAGTTAGCTCCTGGTGTTATATGAATGATTTAAAAATTGTGGACAATTATTTTTAACTTGGTAACAAATAAAAATTATGTCTCTTTGAGATATGACATTATTATATATTCTAAACCTAATTCACATGTGCATTTGAGTGCAGGAATTTGCTTTAACCTAACTACTCTTGGTGTTTAAGGCTTCCTGCCCTTCTTCCCTTCCTCCCCTCCTTCCTTTCTTCTTTCCTTCCTCCTTCTCACTTGGATGCACCTGTGAGTATTGAATGCCTGCAATGTGACAAGCACGAATGAGTTTAAGTTTTATTTAATTTTATTTATTTATTTATAATTTTAAATTTGTTTATAAATTTATTTATTTTGGCTTATTTTAACTTAGTTTAAAAACCCGAAGCAGTATAGAGTATTTTCTGCTAAACACAACTTCCTTTCCTTTGTAAGATTACATTTCTTCTCAATTGTTGATATCACTGTTGTATTCTAGAGAACATTTTTGGCATATGTATTGTTGCTAGTATAATATAGAAATACACTATTGATCTAGTTGGTGTAAATGGATTGACTTAGTTTGAAATATTTTTTAATTTACAAAAGTAACACTGCAATGTATATATTTGACGATTTTATGAAGATTGCATGAATTACAGTGATAATGATGTAAATTTTAACTGATAATCACATTAATGTACTTATTATTTTAATTATCTCTTAATAAAGGATATTATAGTTAAAAGTTGGACTTCCCTTGTAGCTCAGTCAGTAAAGAATCTGCCTGCAATGCAGGAGACACAGGAGTCACAGGTTCAATCTCTGGGTCAGGAAGATCCCCTGGAGAAGGAAATGGCAACCCACTCCAGTATTCTTGCCTGGAAAATCCCATGGACACAGGAGCCTGGAAGATTACAGTCTATGGGGTCGCAAGATCTGACACGACTGGGTGACTTAGCACACGGAGTTAAAAGTTACGCATGGGCAGATTAAAAGGTTCAAGACAAAGACACGCCCTTGATGCAGAATTGAGTGGAGCTACAGGAGAACTGGAACAGGAAATGAAAGAAGAGGGGAGAAGAAGGTGTCACAGATTTCATTAAGAATGGCAAATGCAATTTACTGCAGCAAAGCGCGTCAGAGACATGGCTTGTTTACCACGTACACAGAGTTTTAAGATGATCAAGTTGACAATGTAAAGAGGTATTTTCTGGAATTCATAGTGAATTTGATAAGTTTCCTCTCAACAGTCAAAAGGAATCAATGAAATGAGATGCCTGAAAGCAAAACTGAATGTCCAAAAAACCTATTTTTAAGCGATTTCTAATAGAATCTGAGCTTGTAAAATTGACTAGTTTCAAGAGTGTGAATTCGTATACACACACACAGAAAAACCTCCATTTTTAGCTGGAGAGATGATAAAAGAAATGATTTAAGTTCTGGCAATTTTGTGAGAAAATTATGAGGATTAGACTAAACTATATTTCATACAAAGTAAAAAGTCTTTGGTTAAACTATCATATATTTCCTGTAGAATAAAAGACCTTACTAACAATATCAGAGATCAATGTACTCAAAATTTTATAAATTTCAAATACTATTTTTAAGCTTTAGATGAATTGCAAGATATAAGACACTGTCCTCTCAATGCCTATGGTACATTTTTTTTCTCAAAGGACTTTGAAGTTTATGAAGAACTGTTGCCAATTCATGGCTTAAAAAATTGAACCAATGGTGCAAATATCTTTGCATCCTACATCTACCAAAGAATTTCAGCTAGATATACAAATTTTAGTTTTTTAAATAATGGACATGGTTCCAGTTATGTTAGACAGCAAATCAAGTTTTGCTGAAATTTTGCAACAAAAGACTGATGCTTCTCTTATTTCTTTGTTCCATTGTATAATACAGATTGGAAATATTTGTGCGGGGTTTTCTGAAGCAGATTCTATGAAAAATACTGTGGATATGGTTATTAACATTATTCCACAGAGGTGTGAAAATGACATTAATTATCACCAGCTTATAGAAATGTTGAAATAAATAAAAGAAAAGAATTTGATGATCTATGTTCTTGTCATTGCTCACTGGTGGGATCATAGAAGAGTTTTACAAAGGTTTACTGTGCTGTTAACTCCAACATAAAGAACGCTCAATATATTCAATGTTCAATAATCAAAGGCAAAAATAACAACGTGATTTATAATTTCTCTCCAAAAACACACAGCATATAAATGAGCCAAATTTGAAGCTTCAAAGAAAGGAAATCTTATTTGTGACTTTGGTAGGTGGGCGTAAGAATTTATGTTGAAATCAATAATAATGACTTTACAATCAATAATAATGATCATACAAGAATCAACATGCAGAATATTTTAACTGTAATCAACAGCATTATGTACATTGGCTCTTGAAATTACAAAAAATTTGAAGGAAGCTTTGCTAATATTGACAAAGTTTCTTTTCAGTTTCTATACTATCCTTTTGAATTCAACGTTAATAATACTGAGTTGGCACAAGCATTAGTGGGTTTACTTAACTTGTATAGACATAATTTTGAAATTAATGTGCTTTTGGATGAAGTCAAATAAGTCTTTTAAATGAGATGAACCAGCCAGTTTTGTTAATGTGTATACAAACGTTATTTTAAAAACAACTATTTTTGACTGGGGGGGATGGTTGATTCAGTTATTGGAAAACTATTAAGAATGTTTGGAACAATGTGACTTTTCAACTATAAATGTTATGAAATCTAAATATTGTTCAAGAATTTTCTATGAAAATTAAAATGTGATTTTGAAGACTTTTGTACAAAATAAATTAAATAGTTTGCTATTTTTTAATACTTGTTACATTCTAAAATAATAATGCTTTGGAAATATTTGGTAAATTAAATACATTATTAAAATAATTCTGACCTCTGACCTATTTCTTTTTACTTTGAAAAGAAGTGACTATTAGAAAATTTAAAGTTGCATTTTGTTTCCATTGGACAATGCTGATCTAAGTAAATCTTGCCATTCTTTGTTTGTCTTCACTTATATTCATATCTAGGATTGGTTTAATGAAAAATTATTCTTCATTTTTCTATGAAGAAGACATTCCAAGGGTTTTTCATGAGTTATTGGGTCTGTAAAAATTACCTAGTCCATTCTTAGTCAGCCTAGTCCCTATAGTGCAACTGCCAACTAAATTCCTATTACCCACAACATGTTTCTTGCTCTTCTTTGTTTTGTTCCACTGTATCAATGCTTTCAAAGTGAATGAAAGTCGCTCAGTAAAGTCTGACTCTTTGCAACCCCATGAACTATACAGCCCACGGAAATCTCCAGGCCAGAATACTGGAGTGGGTAGCCTTTCCCTTCTCCAGGGGATCTCCCAACCCAGGGACTGAAACTAGGTCTCCTGCATTGCAGGCGGATTCTTTACCAGCTGAGCCACAAGGGAAGCCCTCAATGCTTTTAGGTAAAGACTAAATCTGTAAATGTTTTTTCAGTATTATTTGTATATTTGAACACCAAAATGAAACAGATGGTTAAGTATCACTGGAGAGTTTGGTCTTTAGTCTGTATATCTAGACTTGGTTTAATATTTGATTTTATTATTGAAACTCTATTTCCCTCTACTTACTTGGGTGCATGAATCACAGCATAAAATCCTATTTTCTTCCCTATTATAGTAAATAGAAAGGTTGTGATTTGAATTAGATACATCTCTACTATGTACCATTTCTAGATTTACCATATTATTATCAACTATTTTACTTTCTGTGTGTCCTCTTCATAGTGTTAGCTGAGAATAGATGCCAGGCTTGCTTCTAGATCTAGGGTCAGTAACCCACAGGTAAGTTCGTAGGTCATTTGTAGTGATTATCTCACTGGGGTTTGGGAAAGTCTTGGAGACAATAGATCTGTGATTGTTTTTTTCCTTGAGTTCAGTCTCTGACTTTGTCATCTTTGGAATTACAGAGCTGATTCTGATTAGATGGATTTGTTGTCCTTGCTTGGGTCCAGATGAACCAGAATGAACACCTAGATGGCGTTTCATGTGTGTGTTTTTTTCTTAATGTTTTATATACTCTGCCTACTCCCTGTAAAAGGAAAACTAGGAGCTTGTGATAGTCACATTTTTTTTTAAATGGAGGAAATTAACCAATTGGTGATACATCTTGATAAAAGGAAAGTATTTGGAATAATAGTGAGGTCAGAGTAGTAGATGGGCACAGAGAATCTGCCAATTATAAAGGGGTCAAGATCAGCAAAGGGAAGGAATGAAACCGAGCACGAAGCAATGGGAGCACCTGCTGCACAGTGAATTGTCTTTTATTGAAGGACATGCGTTATTTTAGACATCAAACTGTGGTTGGCTAGGGTTGAGGGGCACAACTGCTACAAGACAAGAAGACAACGATGGTCGTAGACCACCTGGGGTTATTGACCATTTGTCCACTGATTTTTGGTCATCAATAAGCAAGGATGAGATACACAAAAACCTACAGATACAGTAATATTGTGAGTGCTATGATTACTGTGTTCATACAATGAGGGCAGGAGGCATGTAGCAAGAAATGTTTATCCACCTGGAGAATGACATCAACAAGGACTTAATATCTGAATAGAGTCTCAAACAATGTCCAGGAGTTTGCCAAGTACACAAGTTGAGTAAATGCAGTTTAGAGAGAAGGAACGATATGGGGAAAGGTTTAAAAAATTATAATTATAAAAGGTACAGAATAGCCAGAGCCTTGGATGTGGGAGAGGGTTTCTGTTTAGGCTCTTGGACATATAGGTGCAGGCAATGGAATTAATTAGGGCTGAATTAAGTCTTTAAAACTACAAGGGCTTTAGGTCTCTCTGAATTTTCTATCCCCATGTATGCTGTCCATGGCTAAGAAAGGTGACAATAAACAGTTAAAGTGAAAAAGAAAACAAAATTATCTGAAATATTGAACCAAGGGTATAGGAACAACGTCAGTAGGAGAGCAATTTTTAAATTCCAGAGGGCAGATGACAACTGACTCATGCAATTGCTGATCACTAATTAAGCATTTTCTCTTTTAATAGCCTCCTTCAGAGGCAAAACTCTATGGCCGCTGGATCTGAAGCCAGTCCACACCAATCAATATCAATCTGCTGCCAAATGTTATTAAATATCTCTTTGATACCTATTTACAACTCGGAAAATAATTTCATTGCCAAGGGATTGTAAATGTATGAAAAGAACCTCTGACAGCTTGCCTCACTCACTCTACAGCTCCGCGTCTGGGCGCCCAAGCCAGGAGACTAAGATGAAGGACATAATTAAGGAAACATATGAAGGCTAGCACTGGGCTGGAGATTAATTAGCTCTGCGTCAATAATCTCATCAATATCCGATTAACAAATGACACATTGCCCAATGAAACGTATTGATTCATGCACACTCCTCACTGTTAATAAATTGAAGCTGCTTTGCTAAATGAGAAAGCTGACAAAATAATAGGCTGCTAATACTGCGCTGCTATTGTGATAAAAAACATAAAATTAGCCTGAAGTATACAGTGCTTAATTTAGGAGGACTGTCACTCCACTTATGAAGCTTGTTAATGAATGACAAGAAAAGCAAAAGGAATTTTATGGATAAGTTACTCAAAAGGGCTAGGAGAATTTCCTGAGGGCAGACATTTGAAATGTAGAGTATGCATATAGATGGCCCTAAGCCTGAATATGTTTCTTAGTTGGAGTGTGTGAAAAAAGTTTTGTTTACTTGTAAGGACACATACCAATAACACGAGAAATGTCTTCAATTTTGGAAGTAATCCTTTAATATTTGTCCATATGAGATAATATTGATCGTATCAAGGCGTGCTGCTATTAATCTCTGCTTTAAGGGATGAAGAGCAAATGATTTTTTTAAAAATTATTTTTATACTATTTTAGAGGTTACTCTCCATTTACAGTTACTGCCAAAATTTTGGCTGTATTCCTCATGTTGCCTAACACATCCTTGAGCCTGATTTACACCCAGCCGATCGTTCCTCCGCCTCCCTCACCAAGTTACCCCTCCCTCCACGGGTAACAATTCGTTTGTTCTCTGTATCTGTAAGTCTGTTTCCTTTTGGCTTTGTTTATTCACTTGTTGCATTTTTTAGGTTCTACATATAAGTGATGCCATACAGTCGTTATCTTTCTCTGAGCGACTTTTTCTTCCACTCAGCATCATGCCCTCCAAGTCTGTCCACGAAGAGCAACAAACCTGGTCCCGCTGGGCCTGTGTGAAGTAGTGTGTGTGTGCAGGTCCCACGGAAACCACTAGCCGGTGGTTGCTTTGTCCGTCCGCCCCGTGACAGCGTCACGGGGGTCCCCATCGTAACACACGCCAGCGGCGTTCTCCGTTCTCACCTCTGCACACGTGCGTCTCACTGAGCCTGTTCTCTGAGTTAGGCAGTTTCCGAATAGGCCAGCCTGTCATGCTGTTGGGAAGGCGAGAGCAATTATAATTTATTTTTCTCTTTAGCTCATGACAGAGAGGTGGTAATAGGCTTGGGCAGGAGGGGAACGAAGTGACGACGGTGAAGGTGAGAGCTCGATATCTATGGGCGACCTACTGGGGCTGTGGTCAGGAGAAATGAAGGGCATGTGGCTGAGAAGAGCAGGCTCAGCTAATGAGGCTACTCCTATGTCCCCACAGCTACAGAGACCACAGCTTCTGCCCCGGGACAGCCCCCGGAGCGCTGGTGTAGGAGGACGCCCCTGAGAGCAAAGCGGTTAGGATACGGAAACATCCGCTGGCAGAAAAGTTTTTTTTCCAAACACACGGTCCCAAGAAAATGAGGCTTCCCCTGTGGCTCAGTGGTAAAGAATCCACCTGCAATGCAGGAGATGCAGGTTCCATCCCTGGGTCGGTAAGATCCCCTGGAGGGGAAGATGGCAACCCACTCTAGTACTCTTGGCAGAAAAATCACGTGGACGCAGGAGACTGGCAGGCTACTGTCCTTGGGCTTGCAAAGAGTTGGACACAGCTGAAACAACCGAGCACAAAGAAAACGCAACAAGAGAAGGAATTAGGAATGCATCAACTCCTATGCGTCATTAGTATGTTACCACTGGGGACCACTTGACTTGAGACGCTTACTACCCCAACTCTACACGTCACTGGATCCCCCCTTCCTCTTCTCTAATTGGCACTTCCAGGAGACAGAGACCAAGACAGGAAGAGGCTCTCAGAGACCTATTAGGGTATTAGTGTTAGGATGGAACCTGGGCATTTCAGACTGTTCAACCTTCTGCCACGTCTGCCCTGCATTCCCAGATGCTCATAATTCAAATCCCTGCTTGAGAACCAGAGAATTTCAACATCAGGAATCTTTAAAGGAAAATCAAGGAACATCCCCGGTGGTCTGGTGGTTAAGACTCTGCACTTGCAGTGCAGGGGGCATGGGTTCGATCCGTAGTCGGGGAACTAAGATACCACATGCCGTATGACATGGCCAATCCCCCCTTCTGCCTCGCCCAAAACAAACAATAGCCAACCACCTCCCAAAAAACAATGAAACCTTCTGTCATTTTAAGCACTAAGTCTGAACAAAAAAAATCAAAATGAAAACACAATATAAGGAGCCTCAGGAAACTTGAGTTAAAACTCTACCTTGCTATGGCGGTGGGAGCTTGAACAGTTACTTAACTGTCCTGTGTCTCAGATTCTTTATCTACAAATGAGAGATTGGACTAGATGGTCTCTGATCTTCCCAAGGTCACTAAGATTTATGGAGCACCATCAAGATATATGTCCATATCTGTGTGTTAAGCAGGTTGAAATGATTTTTCAGTACAACAATTACTGAAAAAATAAAATAGGCTTTCCTGTATCCAAGAATACTCACCAGAATTCTCTATTTCTAGTAATTCTGGTCTTCAGGGCTTGAATATTCAGTATCTTACTGGGGTGTATGGATAAGCACCTGCAACTTCCTCAGTTCAGTTCACTCGCTCAGTTATGTCTGATTCTTTGTGACTCCATGGACTGCAGCGTGCCAGGCCTCGCTGTCCATCACCCATTCCCAGAGCTTGCTCAAACTCATATCCACTGAGTCAGTGATGCCATCCAACCATCTCATCCTCTGTCATCCCCTTCTCCTCCTGCCTTCAATCTTTCCCAGCATCAGGGTCTTTTCAAATGAGTCAGTTCTTCAAGTCAGGTGGCCAAAGTATTGGAATTTCAACTTCAGCATCAGTCCTTCCAATGAATATTCAGGACTGATTTCCTTTAGAATGGACTGCTTGAATCTCCTTATAGTCCAAGGGATTCTCAAGAGTCTTCTCCAGCACCACCGTTCAAAAGCATCTATTCTTTGGCACTCAGCTTTCTTTATAGTCCACCTCTCACATCCATACAGGACTACTGGAAAAACCATAGCTTTGACTAGATGGACCTTTGTTGGCAAAGTAATGTCTCTGCTTTTTAATATGCTGTCTAGGTTGGTCATAACTTTTCTTCCAAGGAGCAAGTGTCTTTTAATTTCATGGCTACAGTCACCATCTGCAACTTCTTAGGGTGTCCCAATCTCAATAAGTAGTTTGGAGAGGAGCTGGGTCATTAAGTTGCATTAACTCTAATTAGTGATCAGAAGGGAATATGAATCAACAAATTTCATTAGACATCCTGAGAAATGCAGAAGCCCATTTCCTCCAAGTCCAAGCTTTCCCACTTGAACAAGGTAGCATGTATGGGAATGAATTTTTTTTTTTTTTTAACAGTCTCAAATAAAAATGAACTCATTTCTTTTATCTGGGGTTTTCAGAAGAGAGATGTATATTGTGTAAATAAGGTCTTAATAATGAAATGTTTTCAAAACATAAAATATAGAAACAGATAATTTTGGAAATTTATGTCAGCAGGGGAGATAGTTTTGCATGCGACCACTTGCTTTTGTCCCTCTGAGTTCGTAAAACCAATCTTGACTTTGCAACAATTTTGATGAAAAAAAAAAAATTCCATCTAGTATTAACATCTTACAGTGGTGAGCTCTTTCTATATAGCAGGCAGTTTAATCCACTATATTAACAAACACAACAATCCCATGTGTTAAAAATAATATGCAACCTCTGCTGAGAAAGCTGAAACTTAGAGAGGTTAGGAAACTTGCTCAGCATCACCCAGAAATAATTGTGAGACTCGAATCTAGACTGTCTGATTCCAAAGCCTGCAGTTTTAAGCACTGTAGGATTCTGCCTTCAGTATAGAATGTTTACCCTAGAGCCTGGCCGGGGCCTGCCAGCAATGGACAGTAACCACAGGTGGTTTAGTGAGATGCCAATCTTTACACTTTCGGTGGATCACAATCTCTTCACGAGGAGCATGCTCTCTCATTGCTAATGGGATGAGTTAGTCTGTAAAAAGAATAACTCACCCTGCCAATATGATGTCACTGGAGCTACCGTCCTGATAAAAATATCTGGACTCTTGTTCTACTTCTGGCCTCTGAGAAGCTGCGAGTACAAACAAATTAGGGTGATTTGGTGCAGTGCCTGGTGAGAATCAGGGTGACTCGCATCCTTGTAGCATCTGCCAGGTTAACGTGGGCCCCCGGTTTCGCCCCACATCAATTTCAGTCACTGGATGAGGGTTATTCAAGGGGTTTCGCAGGCAGCTGCTCTGTTGGCCGGCTCCAATAGGACTTGGGCTGGTGAGTCAGATTTCATGCTCAATTAGGATACAAGGGGAGAACTTCCCTTGTGTAAAGGACACAGCTGCTCTCAAGGAGCAGCTTCAAGATGCTCAGGACAGCCTCCTGAGTCTGGCTTCCTCCTCCTTTTCTGCAGTCACAGAGGGACAGAAGTAGGGAGGTCTTTACCCCTGGCCTCGAGCTGATGCAATTTTTAATATATATGGTTTATTCGTTTACATAACGTGATGTGAGTTTTATGGATTTGTATAATTTAATGTGTATAGTTTATATACACACGCATGTACACATATATTGCTATTCAGCCACAAAGTCGTGTCCAACTTGGTGTGTATATGTATATAGGGATCCATCTATCTATTCATAGTTATTTTGTTTTTTGCCATGCTCATGAAATTCATACATAGGTTATATATACACATATCACATAAATATATATAGTCTGTATATACAGTCTACATATAGGTGTATGTGCCTGTGTATATTTATGAGTTTTCGTGTATCTATATATGTATGTGTGTATTCTCACCATACTCATGGTGGGTTTAGCCACTAAGTGGTATCTGACTCTTGCTACCTCATGGACTGTAGCCCGCCAGGTTTCTCTGTCCATGGGATTTCCCAGGCAAGAAATGGAGTGGGTTGCAATCTCCTTCTTCACGGGATTTTCCTGACCCAGGGATGGAACCTGAGTCTCCTGCATTGCAGGCAGATTCTTTGCCACAGAGCCACCACCATACTCATGCAACGACATTAAACACCTTCCCCAAGGGGCATGTGAATGGAAGATTAAATTGAGGAGCATTGATCTTGCAAACCATTCTTGAGATGTTTGACATTCATTTTTACTTTACCTCAAATCCAGAAGCCAAAATATGAAATTTTTCAGATAAAGTACTGCCCTAGCTCATTCTTTCATCCTGAAACTGTGGATAGAAAAGCGTGTTAGTGCCTCAATTTTCTGTGTTACTAATATTGACCAAATTTACCCAATTGCAACTTTATTTTCCATCTAATACAGTCTATGGAGACATGGTCATAATTTTTGTTCAAGGTTTCGACACTGTTTTTTCTTTAGAATTTCCTTCTGTTTCTAGTCTTGCTCTTTTCCTATTCTCATTCACTAGTCATTTGAATGACATTCCATGATTTTATTTCCATCTTTCCATTATTCCCACTACCCATATCCAGCTGGTTATCAGGTCCTGTCTTTTAGTCCTGTCTGACATGTTTTGAACCCTTTGGTTACATGTTTCCCTATCACCATTTCCCTAGTTTAATCAGTCACCATCTCCTGCCTGGAGTATAACTTATCTATTTCTAGAACACAGGTTTTACCCTCTTCCTCCATTAGGACAGTCTCTGCACTTGTAGCCAATTCACATTTAAGTATCATTTGCTGAGAACCTACTAATTCAGATTACTTAATCCTCAAAGTGACTTCATGAAATTTAATTTCACGCATGTGGACACTGGCCTCAGGAGAAATGGGTCCCTCGATGATAAAAAGCAGTGTTTTTTCTGCTGTGCAATGTGTTTCTAAAACGTGGATCTAGTCCACTTGCCCACAGGATGGACTCTAGGCTCCCTAGAATGGTTTGTGGGTCTCTTTACAATCTGCCCTTGTGGTTCCTTCAGAACTCATCCTCACCACCACTCACTCCGCGGTCTGAGTGTACGTGTTCCTTGACATCACTTGACATTACTAAAATGTTCATGTGCTTTCAAGTGTTGATACTTTTGTTCAAGCTATTTCCTTTGCATGCAATGCCCTTGCCTCTCTAGTCTACACATGAAGTCCTTGCCATCTTTCAGAACCATATAATAGGACACCACCTCTTTAAAGCTGTCTTTTATTCTCCCAGATAGAACTATGTGCTTCTTTGTCTATGTTCATCTAATTCTTTGGTTATGTCACAATAATGATCCCATCACATTATTTTTCCATGGAATAATAGGAAAATGGCTAAGTAAACAATTGCACATTCATTAAATGGTAGGGTGTGTATACATGATCGATCACCCTTGTCTACACAGTTCCTTTACCCTATTAACTAATTCAACTTCTGCGGAGCTTCGCAACCAGACCCAGTGATCGACTGAAAGATATTTGCAGGAATTTCAGGGTGACGGACACACAACGTGAGGGCCAAGTATGACCCAGGAATCGTAAATTAAGCTTTCTCCAGGCTTAATGATGGCTCCTTTATGTTGTGGAATAACACTGGGCACGTTGGTTATTTTCCCCCAGAGCGCTACAAGGGAACAGGAAAAACACTCTTCTGTTTTTCTCTTTTCTCTCGCCCTGTATAAAATGCTTCTCCCTTCTGAAGCTTAGGACCTGTGACGATGCAGGATTTCCCTACTTCGTTGGCCTCTTTCTCCAAGAAAGGGGGAGTTTTTTCAATGTTCTCACCCAGGTGGACCAGTTTCCTTACACCCCTCCCCGCATCCTTTGTGGTGGCTGCAGTTTATTTAAAAACGTTGAATGGTGGGCCAGTTACTCTGTTGTGTGGATTTGCACACATGTGCTCAGTCTTGTCTGACTCTCTGCGATCCCGTGGACTGCAGTCCACCAGGCTCCTCTGCCCATGGGATTCTCCAGGCCAGAATACTGGAGTGGGTTGCTATTTCCTTCTCCAGGGGATCTTCCGAATCCAGGGATCGAAGGCAGGTCTCCTGCCTTGCAGGCGGTTTCTTTACCGTCTGAGCCATATTACATTCCCAGTTGCTCTGCTAACCACTTACAAATATTAGTTCATTTAGCTGAGTTCACACGATCCTTCCAACATCCCTGTGGGAGAAATAGTATTCCTCTTCCTCTACAGAAGAGGACACCAACACAGAAAGTCAGGTAATGTTCCCCGAGCCACACGCTGCTCCGTGACAGAGCCGGGACTCAATCCTCCCAGGGCCTGGGGTCCAGGTTCTTGTCAGCACGCTGCACTGACCCTCATACAAAATAATGGCAGATGTGACCGGGCACAGAGGAACCGGATTACTGATAAGGAAACAGAAACTTGGAATGACGTCAAAAACATCATATCCATGACATGTTCGTAAGTTTGAATTAGGCTCACTTAGAAAAATAGGCCTGAAAGGAAAAGAAATTACTCAAAGAACTCTTGAGTTAAATAAATATTTTGACTGCCAACAGTCTTTCTAGACTTCAGTTGAAAGAGAAGTGATCTCTATACGTTTATGCTTGAATTACATTATTGTAATGTGCAGGCTTGCTAGTAGCTATAGTGAAATAATTTTGGTTTTGTACTTTTTGTTGGTAGGGATGTTGGGTAGAGAGTTTGGCTATATATATATATATTTTTTTTTTTAATTAGGGTATATAGGATATATTTGTGTGTGGTATTTATCCAATCCATTCCTCCTCAGAAAGACTTGAGTTGAGCACAAAGCCAAACTTATTTTTTTAATTAATAAATGTTAAATTAAATTAACTTCTTATTGGTGTGTAGCTTATTTACAATGCTGTGTTAGTTTTTGTTGTACAGCCAAGTGAGTCAGTTATACATACACATATATCTGTTCATAGTTGGCATATACACATTACTGTATATAGCATAGGTAACTAAGAAGGATCTGCTGAATAGCACAGGGAACTCAGTTCAGCCCTCTGTAATGAGCTGTATGAGTGTATGCTCAGTCTCTCAGCCATGTCCGACTCTGCAAGCCCATGGACTGGGACCCTCCAGGCTCCTCTGTCCGCGGGACTTCCCAGGCAAGAACACTGGAGCATTTTCTTCTCCAGGGTATCCTCCCGACCGAGGGACCAAACCCGAATCTCTTGGGCCTCTTGCATTGGCAGGTAGACTCTTTACCACCAGCACGACCAGGGAAGCCCCTTCTTAAATCACCTGGGATTAAATACAGTGTTTCAGCAAATCCATGTTGATGGTCGATTCCCTTTACACAGTTTGCTTACAAGTTATTTTTCACTATTTATGGCTCACCATCAGAGTATTTTAGATTTTCAGATATTGTAAGTGTATCAAACATGGGTTTATTTCAGTTGTGAAGCTGTGCCTTTGATCTCCCAGAGTTTACATATCTAGTAAAATTTTAATTAAAAACTAGGTCATCAGGATGGTTTCTCGTATATTTAGAGAGGAATTTCTTTTACACTTTATTCAGATCTGCTAATGGGACTCCAATCACTCCTGAGTACTCAACAGTAGATAATGCAATGCTGTTATAGTTCCTTTGACCTGAGGCATTACTCAAATCTTCATTTTCAGGGCAAACAAGAAGGTGCTCTCATATTAAAAATGTGTACTCATTATTAATAATGTAAAAGTTTAAAAATCTACATTTATTCATAATTAAAACATTGCTACTTTACTGGTAATTCTATTGTGTCACTAAGAGAATAATTTCTTTAAATTTGGTTTCCAAATGTACTGTAATCAGTACATAGAAAACTAGCTTCAGCGGTTTTCCAGGTAACAATAGTATATACTCTTTGTTGAAGGTTTATACCTAGCACTATCATCAGTCCATTGTTGTGTCTGACTCTTTGTGATCCCATGGACTGCAGCACACCAGGCTTCTCTGTCTTTCAGTATCTCCCAGAGTCCATTATATATATTAAAGTAATGCATTTAATTTTCCCTACCATGCCATGAAGTAAGTACTTACTATTCCCATTTTACTCCTTTTCTTAAAAAAATTTTTTTTTCACTTTTTGAAAAAGCATGTGGGATGTTACTTTCCTGACCAGGAATTAAACCTGAACACCCTGCATTGGGAGCTTGGACTCTTAACCACTGGACCACCAGGGAAGTCCTCTCACTTTACTCCTGACAAAACCAGGGTGCATGGGCTTATGCCAAGGTCACAGAGCCAGAGTGTGAACTCAGCGATTCCGGAACCTTGCAATAATGTATATTTTTAAATTACACAATACAGACTCTTATGTGTTTTCATTAATTTCTTCTTTTTTTGAGAAGATTATATTGAATCAATATATCTTTTGAATTTCAAAAAAACTCAATTCAGTTTAGTTCAGTTGCTCAGTCATGTCTGATTCTTTGCAACCTCATGGACTGCAGCACTCCAGGCCTCCCTGTCCATCACCAACTCCCAGAGTTTACTCAAACTCATGTCTATTGGTTGGTGATGCCATCCAACCATCTCATCCTCTGTTGTCCCCTTCTCCTTCTGCCCTCAATCTTTCCCAGCATCAGGATCTTTTCCAATGAGTCAGTTCTTCAAGTAAGGTGGCCAAAGTATTGGAGTTTCAACTTCAACATCAGTCCTTCCAATGAATATTCAGGATTGATCCTCTTTAGGATGGACTAGTTGGATCTCCTTGCAGTCCAAGGGGCTCTCTAGAGCCTTCTCCAACACCACAGTTCAAAAGCATCAGTTCTTCAGTGCTCAGCTTTCTTTATAGTCCAACTCTCACATCCATACCTGTCTACTGGAAAAACCATAGCTTTGACTAGATGAACTTTTGTTGGTAAAGTAATGTATCTGCTTTTTAAAATGCTGTCTAGGTTAGTCATAGCCTTTCTTCCAAGGAGCAAGCATCTTTTAATTTCATGGCTGCAGTCACCATCTGCAGTGATTTTGGAGCCCAAAAAACAAAGTCAACCACTGTTTCCATTGTTTCTCCCTCTATTTGCCATGAAGTGATGGGACCAGATGCCATGATCTTAGTTTTCTGAATGTTGAGTTTTAAGCCAACTTTTTTACTCTCCTCTTTCACTTTCGTCAAGAGGCTCTTTGGTTCTTCTTTGCTTTCTGCCATAAGGGTGGTGTCATCTGCATATCTGAGGTTATTGATATTTCTCCCAGCAATTTTGATTCTAGCTTGTGCTTCATCCAGCTCAGCGTTTCACATGATATACTCTGCATATAAGTTAAATAAGCAGGGTGACAATTATACAGCCTTGACGTACTTCTTTTCCTATTTGGAACCAGTTTGTTGATCCGTGTCCAGTTCTAACTATTGCTTCTTGACCTGCATACACATTTCTCAGGAGGCAGGTCAGGTGGTCTGCTATTCCCATCTCTTTAAGGATTTTCCACAGTTTGTTGTGATCCACACAGTCAAAGGCTTTGGCGAAGTCAATAAAGCAAAAGTAGATGTTTCTCTGGAAGTCTCTTACTTTTTGGATGATCCAGAGGACATTGGCAATTTGATCTCTGGTTCCTCTGCCTTTTCTAAATCCAAGTTGAACGTCTGGAATTTCATAGTTCACATACTATTGAAACCCAGCTTGGAGAATTTTGAGCATTACTTTGCTAGTGTGTGACACTGAAAGATGAGCTCCCCAGGTCGGTAGGTGCCCAATATGCTACTGAAGAAGAGTGGAGGAATAACTCCAGAAAGGATGAAGAGACGGAGCCAAAGCAAAAACAACACCCAGCTGTGGATGTGACCGGTGATGGAAGCAAAGTCTGATGCTGTAAAGAGCAATACTGCATAGGAACCTGGAATGTTAGGTCCATGAATCAAAGTAAATTGGAAGTGGTCAAACAGGAGTTGGTAAGAGTGAACATCAACATTTTAGGAATCAGTGAATTAGAATGGACTGGAATGGGTGAATTTAACTCAGATGACCATTATATCTTCTATAGTGGGCAGGAATCCCTTGGAAGAAAAGAGTAGCCATCACAGTCAATAAAAGAGTATGAAATGCAGTACTTGGATGCAATCTCAGAAACGACAGAATGATCTCTGTTTCCAAGGCAAACCATTCGTATCACAGTAATCCAAGTCTATGTCCCAACCACTAACGCTGAAGAAGCTGAAGCTGAATGGTTCTATGAAAACCTACAAGACCTTCTAGGACTAATACCCCCAAAAGATGTCCTTTTCATTATAGGGGACTGGAATGCAAAAGTAGGAAGTCAAGAGATACCTGGAGTAACAGGCAAATTTGGCCTTGGAGTACAAAAGAAAGCAGGCCAAAGCCTAACAGAGTTTTGCCAAGAGAATGCACTGGTCCGAGCAAACACCCTCTTCCAGCAACACAAGCGAAGACTCTACACATGGACATCACCAGATGGTCAATACCAAAATCAGATTGATTATATTCTTTGCAGCCAGAGATGCAGAAGCTCTGTACTGTAAGCAAAAACAAGACTGGGAGCTGACTGTGGCTCAGATCATGAACTGTTTATTGTAAAATTCAGACTTAAATTGAAGAAAGTAGGTAAAACCATTAGAGCATTTAGGTATGACCTAAATCAAATCCCTTACGATTATACAGTGGAAGTGAGAAATAGATTCAAGGGTTTAGTTCTGACAGAGTGCCTGAAGAACTATGGATGGAGGGTTGTGACATGGTACAGGAGGCAGTGATCAAGACCATCCCCAAGAAAAGGAAATGCAAAAAGGGAAAATGGTTGTCTGAGGATGCCTTACAAATAAATAGCTGTGAAAAGAAAGGAAGTGAAAGGCAAAGGAGAAAAGGAAAGTTATACCCATTTGAACGCAGAGTTCCAAAAAATAGCCAGGAGAGATAAGAAAGCCTTCCTCAGTGATCAATGCAAAGAAATAGAGGAAAACAATAGAATGGGAAAGACTAGAGATCTCTTCAAGAAAATTAGAGATACTAAGGGAACATTTCCTGCAAAGATGGGCACAATAAAGGACAGAAATGGTAGAGACCTAACAGAAGCAGAAGATATTAAGAAGAGGTGGCAAGAATACACAGAATAACTATACAAAAAAGTTCTTCATGACCCAGATAACCACGATGGTGTGATCACTCACCTAGAGCCAGATATCCTGGAATGCGAACTCAAGTGGGCCTTAGGACACATCACTCTGAACAAAGCTAGTGGAGGTGATGGAATTCAGTTGAGCTATTTCAAACCTTAAAAGATGATGCTGTGAAAGTGCTACACTCAATATGCCAGCAAATCTGGAAAACTCAGCAGTGGCCCCAGGACTGGAGAAGTTTTCGTTCCAAGAAGTCTCAGAGACCTCTACAAATGGATTGAGTGGTTTTTGTTCTGTTGGATTAAGTTAGAAGCTATTGATAATCTTCCCTCGTGGATCAGATGGTAAAGAACCTGCCTACCAATGCAGGAGACATAAGAGATGCAGGTTTGAAAATACCCTGGAGCAGGAAATGACAACCCACTCCAGTGTTCTCACCTGGAGAATACCATGGACAGAAAAGCCTGGTGGACTACAGTCCAAGGGGTCACATGGAGTCAGACACAACTGAACAACTCACACACACACACCCCCACACATTGATAACCTCCCCTGGTGGTTCAGCTGGTGAAGAATCTGCCCGCAATGCAGGAGACCTGGGTTCTATCCCTGGATCGGGAAGATCCCCTGGAGCAGGAAATGACAACCCATTCCAGTTTTCTTGCCTGGAGAATCCAATGAACAGAGGAGCCTGGTGGGCTACAGTCCATGGGGTTGCAAAGAGTCGGACACAACTGAGTGAGTAATACACACATACACAGACATTGATAATCTTCCGTGTTTACAATAAACACTCATCCAAGGGGAAACTGATAGGCCATCTTATTATGTCCTCATCGCATGTGTTATGCCAGCCACTGTGCTGCCCCAGTTTTATACTTTATCTCTCCTCGACTTGACTGTGCGTGAAGTCGCTTCAGTCGTGTCTGACTTTTTGCGACCCTGTGGGCTGTAGTCCACTGGGCTCCTCTGTCCACGGGATTCCATCTTTCAAAATAGGTGTCATTATCATTTACAATGTGCCAACAGGCTCCAAATGGTGAACTAGCCTAGAGAAAAGAGATGGTCATGGAGTGCTCTTAGCTGGGTTTACCACACTTAAAACGTTAAGCCAGTGTTCGCAAATTTGTGGTCAGATGTCCAACTGGATGTTAATTTTCTCATAAGTCATCTGTGTATGGAAATTAATTTAATCTTTTCTAGTTTTTCAGCTACAATATCCTGACCTGTGTTTTTTTTAACTGACATATTATACACTTAAAATTATACCATTTTTTTTTTTTCCTGAGTGCTAAGATTCTACAAGTAATAGTTGTCACTGTTTCACTCAGTTTAAAAAGTAAGGGAAGGAATTGTTGAGGCTTCTGATCATGTAGGAAGCTGAGAGATGGCAATTTTCAAATTAAAAGGAGCATAATCCAAAATCACATGCATCTTCTGGCTGTTACTCCAGCCCCCATGGATACCCCCTCTCCATCAAGGGATGGCTGCCTGAGCATAAAGCCAGGTACAGTAAAATGCTTCGACTGGGGTATGTAGCAATTATTCTGTGAGTCGCTGAAGTCCTGCCTCACCAGAGAAAGCCAGCTGATGCAATTCTGCCTGAAGGGCTTTTCAGCAGAGCATCTGTTTTTTTGATACACTTTGCCTATTAATTTTTATCTCCAATGTGTTGTAACTGAGGACAAAAAAAACCCCTCCCCTCCTCGATGCCTGTCTCTGCCTATTTCTGATGCAGGTATCATTGACGTTTCAGAAGCACATATTCCCAGGAAGCAGGAAATGATCTTTCTTTTTTTTGTTTTTTGCATAGTCTCTTTGTTGAACTGTGTATTTATTAACAGCAGATTAGATAATTTAGAAGATAGCTTCCAACTCTTTGTTTCTCAAATTCTATCATATATATACTATGGGAGACATAAAAAAGATTGCTTAGGCTAAAATAATTTTCATAATATCCTTGCATTCTTTTGCCTTGTTAATTTCATCATACATAATCTGTATGTGGAATTTATAGATTTTGTTTCTCTTTTCTTGGCAAGGAGGGGTTTATTCCTCCAAGAGAAGCATATAAACTTGTATTTAGATACATCTATTATTAACTTTTTTTTTCTAATTTGCTATAATCTATTGCAAACATTTTTTTCCCCTAATTTGCTATAATCATACTCATTTCCAAAATGATAAAATTAGGAATACTCTTTTCAGAGAGAATCTATCTCTTTAACATCACGGGACACTGTCAGCCCAAAGAGCCTTGGCACAGTGGAACCACTTCCGGTTCTAGGATCTTCCCACCAGGAAACTCAGACACAATTGTCACTATAGAAACCACAGCAGAGCCAGAGATACAGTTTCAAATGGAAAACGCTTGCCTGGAACTGGAAGACAGGTAGGACTTTCTAAAACTCTTCAGTCACAATTAAACTTTGGTGATAGTGAGGAATTTTTAAGAATAGTTTTGAACCTGCCTAGGGGTAGAAGAAATAAAACTTTGACACTTTCCTGAATTACTTATGTTACATAATTCCCCCAGGGGAATTATCCCCTTTCAGAAGGGATTATGCTATGTTGGATCTTGTTGAAGATAACAATTTACAAGCCACCAAAATGAGAATGCAACACAGTGCGTCAAAGTTGAGTATCATTTTTGCATTTTGTATACATGAAATCAGTAACTTAATCATTGGATGTGTATGTTTGAAGGGACTAGTGGTTGTACTTTAAAAATATTTTATATTGGATTGTGTCATAGCTGTCTAATTGTCTTTTTAGTTGTATTTTAACTTTTTAAAATAATATTTTATTTTGACAAAGCAATGGCAATAGTAAGACTTTGAACCTTAAGTAATCTGTTGTATTCTTTGTTTTATCTATTGTCATGCATTTAGGTTGTTTCAATATAGTATTGAGGGCAGTAAGTAAAATAACATCTAGTGTCTTTCTCTAATCAAGTGGAATACTTTATGTTTGAACTATGAACAGCTTAAGTAAAAGAAAAAATAAAATGATAAAATGCAAGCACCCTCATAGTATGCTACATCACAACCTCATCAAAAGTCAGTAAGCATCCTTTTCTTCCATTTTATCAATTTTCTTTTGTCTTATCAACATGGTGTTGAGCCATCCTAAAAGGGCAGCATTAGATAAACCAAGGCACAGAACAAATTACCTACCATTTGAAGTCTTGCTATTCTCCTTTCTTCCCTCTTTGACTTTATGTATTCAGAGTTCAAACAGAAGAGGATGCAATTTACATACTGTTGATGCGCAAAAAAATGTTGGCTTCAAACAATTTCCCACATCTCATCCTAGAGTAAATAGTTGATTTATGTATTCATTGAAACTAAATGGACAAAGAAATTATTAATGATTAGTGAGTTATTATGTAGTATTGCCCAAGGGAAGAGAGAACAGGATCAGAGAACTCTGGTCCTTCCGTTCTACAAGAGCTTCTGATAGAAAGCTCTTGGCATTGTTGACTATTTATAGCCTTTTTTGGGCTATTCATGCATTTTATTACTAAAAGAAATTGGAAATAGAACAATTTGCAATAAATGGCATTTCAGCATAGCAAAGCCTTGAGCACTGAATTCTGGAGTTAATTTTATTGGTATGAGTCACATTTCTCACTAGAACCCACTTCTAAGAAGCACCACGCCTACAGATCAAATCTTACCTTGGGCTCGCTTGACTTTCTGCCGTTTCATTGCTCATTACAAACTCTCAATTACAAACACCACAACAGTAAAATCTGGCTTCCATAATGTCTACTAGAGGAATGAAACTGGAATAGTGTTTCTAATTTGGGGTACATGCTTCTTTGAACATTTATGGAATTTTAAATGGTTTGGCGGATATTGGAATAAGGATAGGTCAGTACTGTGAGGAAATATGGAAGAAACTTTTTTGTTCGAGTTTGCTAGGCTGAGCTATCTGATGAATAGGAATGGCTGGCTTGTTTGGGTCAGATGTGTTCCTGACTGAAAACTGAGGAATTTCAAATAGGCACACATCATCCAGCTCTCATATATTCCCATGAATGTACGATGTGAAAAACAGTCAAATTCATGAATTGATCTAATCCTTCAATTTCAGCTAGACACAACTCATCAAGTTCTCATATTTTTTCATAATGTATTATGTTTAAAAAATCAAATTTATGAATTAATGCAATTCATCCAATTGACATAATAAAAATAAGAAGCAGCTCTTATTAATTCCTGCAGATCTTCTTATACCAATGAATCTTCTATCAAAACCAATGAAGAAGACATATTGACTGATTTAACTATCTTCAGGAAAACAAACTGAATTAAATAGTTATTGAATGGCTAAGTGAATGGTGAAAGAATTAGACCCTTAGTACTTGTAACACAAAGAGCACAAAGGAAGATTTGGAAACACACTATACTGCTCTTGATAGTTCAGCACTCTCATTTGTAGGTATTCAAATTCAAGTTGCAAACATTTTTTAATATAGTGAGTTGTTGGGTATTGATTATTGTCTATGGTTACCTACTTGTCTCTTCCTTTCACTTGGAAGCCCAGGGCATTTAACAAAGTGCCTCACACATATTTTTGGAAAAATGAAAGAAAAAATGAGTAAATAAATGAATATAAATAGGGAAATAAATACCCATGCTGATGTTCTTGCTTTCTTCTCAAATCATATCGTCTGGTGGATGCACAGTACCTCTCTTGGAGGTGCCACACTCAAATGCACTAGGCAGCTTCTTGAATTCCTCACTTCCTGTGAAATGAGCCTTCCCTTTGAGTCTTGCTTTCTACTGATCTCAGTTGAGCATTTCTTGACTCATGGTGTCTTCACTTTTTCAAAGGCAGGCAACATTTCTCAGACACCCTGTGTGCGTGCATGCTGTGTCACGTCATTCATGTCTGATTCTTGGTAGACTGTAACCCTCCAGGTTCCTCTGTCCATGGGATTCTCCAGGCAAGAATACTGGAGTGGGTTGCCATTTCCTTCTCCAGGTCAGATACTCTAGGTACTGTGAAAAGATTTAACAGTGGACTCTTAGAACGAATAAAAGTCTTGGCAGATTATACTCTCTTGGCTAGGAAAAATGTTGGACCATGGCTACTCCAATATAACTTGCTAGTTTGAGCAATAGTTATCACCTGTTGTTCATGTTCACAGGCAACACGTTTGTGGCATTTTTCCTTTCTTGTATCTTTGCCTTTTTCAACTGGGGAAGAATAGACACAGATTTTGGACTCTGCTTAGTCAAAGGACCATGATTATATTTATGCTTAAAACAAAATGGAGCAACCATCATTCTAATTTTCTGAGCTAAGCTAGCAAATTAACTCAGTCGATCTTAAGTTTAGTGCCCATGAAATGCTTAAACCTGAGTTAAGAAAGCAAATTAACTCAGTTGATCTTAAGTGAGTGCCCATGAGGTATTGTAGCACATTATGCAAATACAGCATGCACTGAGAAAAAGCCAGAGACCTGCGCAGCCACAACAGATTATAGAAGTCTCCACAAAAGGAAGTAAAAAGTGATGGAAAATGTTTTCCTTTTCTCAACATGCTATTAATTAAATTATTATACAAAGCAATGCCTTTTGAGTCTCCCATCTTGTTTTTGTTTTCTCTTCAAACAAATGCTGGCTTTATTGTCTTAAGGTGTCTGGAAATTGTTTTCTTTGGAATTTGATTTTTATCTCTATGATAATTACAGAAGAAGGAAAATGCTGTTTTCCTAGGGACAAAGATATTTGGTGACTAAAAACTGTTTGGGAATGGGAAACAATAGGTTGTATTTAATTAATTCTGGCATTACAATTGACAGAATGATTTTAGATTGTTTTTCCTTTAGCTCCTATTTTTCTATCTACAAAGTGAAATGACAGACCTTGACATCAACGCACTTACCTCAGATCGATGTAGCCAAAAGCAGCTAATGCAACCTTAGGCACATACCTCGGACATTCTTTAAATACTGTTGGCTTAATGAAAAACAAAAGGCTTTGACATGCAAAGTGCTTTGGCTTCCTAGAACAGCACAAGCCCGGTAGAAATACAATGCAAGCCATATACGCAATTTCTTTTTTTCTTTTTTTCCATTTATTTTTATTAGTTGGAGGCTAATTAACTTTACATCATTGCAGTGGTTTTTGTCATACATTGAAATGAATTAGCCATGGATTTACATGTATTCCCCATCCCAGTCCCCCCTCCCACCTCCCTCTCCACCCGATCCCTCTGGGTCTTCCCAGTGCACCAGGCCGGAGCACTTGTCTCCTGCACCCAACCTGGGCTGGTGATCTGTTTCACCCTAGATAATATACATGTTTCGATGCTGTTCTCTTGAAACATCCCACCCTCGCCTTCTCCCAGAGTCCACGAGTCTGTTCTATACATCTGAGTCTCTTTTTCTGTTTTGCATATAGGGTTATCGTTACCATCTTTCTAAATTCCATATATATGTGTTAGTATACTGTAATGGGCTTTATCTTTCTGGCTTCCTTCGCTCTGTATAATGGGCTCCAGTTTCATCCATCTCATTAGAACTGATTCAAATGAATTCTTTTTAATGGCTGAGTAATATTCCATGGTGTATATGTACCACAGCTTCCTCATCCATTCGTCTGCTGATGGGCATCTAGGTTGCTTCCGTGTCCTGGCTATTATAAACAGTGCTGCGATGAACATTGGGGTGCACGTGTCTCTTTCAGATCTGGTTTCCTCGGTGTGTATGCCCAGAAGTGGGATTGCTGGGTCATATGGCAGTTCTATTTCCAGCTTTTTAAGACATCTCCACACTGTTTTCCATAGTGGCTGTACTAATTTGCATTCCCACCAACAGTGTAAGAGGGTTCCCTTTTCTCCACACCCTCTCCAGCATTTATTGCTTGTAGACTTTTGGATAGCAGCCATCCTGACTGGTGCATATATGCAATTTCAAATTCTCTAGTTGCGACATGAAAAAGTAGAAAGTTGAAACTGATTTCAATAATATATTTTACTTAACCTAATACATTCAAAATATTTTCATTTCAGCATGTAGTCAATGAAAAATTTTAAATGAAACGTTTTATTTTTTTTATGTCCAAGTCTTCCAGATTTGGTGTTTGTTTTACGCTCCCAGCACAGTCAATTCTGACTAGTCGCACTTCAAGTGCTCCATGGTCACATGTGTCCAGTGGCTGAGAAGAATGATGCTAGAAAGTAGATGTGTCCTTCAGACGTCGAGAACAAACCTGTGGATACCAAGGGGGGTCTAGGAGATGGTGGGATAAACTGGGAGACTGTGATTGACGAATATACACTATGGATCCTGAGTGTAAAATGGATAACTAATGAGAACCTACCGTAGAGCCCGGGGAATTCTACCCAATGCTCTGTGGTAATCTGAATGGGGAGGAAATCTCAGAAAGAGGGGCATAAATACACACGTACAGCTGATTCGCTTTGCTGTCTGCAGAGACTAATACAACATTGTAAAGAAACTACACTCCAATAAAAATTAAAAAAAAAAACAGTAGGTGTGTGCTGGCCATAAATACAGAAATGGTCACCACCTCAGTCTTCCCAACAACTCCTCAAGGTCGCCACATCTAAGGGTTTATAGCAGAGGTTCCCAGCTGGGGCTATTTGCCTCCTAGGTGATATTTGGAGATATCTGGCATAATTTTGGTTGTCAAAACTGGGGTGCAGGGAACGCTAGTGTCATCTAGAGGTCAAGAATGTGCTAAACATTCTACAAAGCATAGGCTAGTCCCCCCAGAACAAAGAATCATCCAGCCCCAAATATCAGTACTGTCAACTTGGAGAAACTTCATACAGAACTGACTGTTGGAGAGTAAATTCTGTGACATGAGGCTTCTACGGAACTAGGTTTTATCTTTATTGGAAATCTCTGAAAATATGATGGGTATCTACATTCTGTGTTGGTTTGTCTGCAGCCTTCTGAAGACCAGAAATATTTGAGATGCTTGATAAATATTATACTTATTTTAAAAAAATGAGAAAAATATTATCCAAGATTGTCCTGCATGGAATCCCCACGTTCAACACTCTGAGTGGGGACGGAGCTTGAAAAGAAGGAGGGGTCAAGAAATGAAGGCTAGGGTGGAAGCAAAGAAGACAGTCGGGGGAGGAAGTAAAAGCCAGGAAGAGCAAAACACATGCTCTGGGAGACGACTCACGGGATGCTCTAGTCCTCGGCATCTTGTGCAGTTTAGTCTGATCCACCTAAGCTTTTACAGTTCTATCACTAACCTTGCTTTTATTCAGGTTCTAAAAATCTCTTTGTTTTAAAGCATTCTTTTGCATTTGTTCTCCGATATCCATTACTTCCCGACCTCCTCTTTGCTGTGGTTGGTTTGTTCTTGTTCTTTGGCATTGTCTCTTGTTGAATTTAGAGTTTCCCCTTGCTTTCTTGGAGATTCCCTTCCTCAGTTACCGTATCTGTGGTCACAGCTCTGGTTCTCTTGCCTTTCTTCTCGTAAATTTCAGAGAATGAATTTCATGTTGCTTTTTTTTTTTTTTTTTTTAATTCTTAAGCCTTTCTCCTTCATTTGCAGCTGGTAAAATATGGTTTTTATGTTTAAGGTTCAAACATTTGGCAACTAGGTGATTTCTTTCTTTTGGAATTATTCTTGGATGGTTTTCTGGGTCCTTCTGAATCCATATATAATTGTCTTTTTGATTTGGGAAAATAGGCTTTAATTTCACTTCAGGTCCGTTCTGCTTCATCTAATATCTCTACTGTTAATCATTTGGATCAAGTGTATTATTGAAGATAATTTAGAACCATTTTTTCAGTTTCCCTTACGTGATTACTGCCACGTTTTGTAAATACTCGTGAAGTAGTCAGGTAGCACTAATACTTCTGCATAGCTGATACGTTGCTCCATGACATTAGTTTTCTCCCCCATTATAATGCCTAATAAATTCTATAACACTATCTGAAAGTTATTGTATTTACAAATGTTCCTCACTTGGTGCTAAGGGCTCAATCACCATTATCTCATTTAATTCACAGAGTAACAGTCCTTTGGTTTTCTTGTATTATTCTCACTTAACATGGGAAACTGAAGTGGGGTAGAGCTAAATAGCTTGACCAAGATCACAGCTAGAAAGTCACGAAGCCAACTTCCTCCCTTGTTTCATGATGCGTATGTGTGTGTGTCCGTCTGTCCATGTATATGTATGTATATGTTTAAATCGCAGTATGTTCTTTACTGTGGCTCTCATTATCTCCGTTAAAACATAATTAGGATAAGTTCGCATATATTTGTTTGAGACTCTTCTCTTGATATTTGTGCCTCTGGCTTTGTTTCATCTACTTTCACCTGGAATAGTTGCTTTTTTAAATTTAGATTTTTGTGGAGTTTCATCTTGTTTCTTGTTTGCTTGTATATTATGCTCCCTTTTTCCTTTCTCCTGTTTTGCTTCTCTTGACTCATTTTAGTTCCTATGTGCTAAGCCTCATTCTGGATTACAGCATTGTTTGCATCAAGATATTATAACAACTGATCTTGGAGTGAAAAGTAAAAAGGGCAAAATGTCTTTAAATACATTGTTTTCATTTGCTTCTACATTGGCCAGATGGAGCAACGTTCAGTTCCTGCAGAAAGAGTTGGCTGTTGCCTCGGAATTCATCAGTTCACCCTAAATCCATGTGCTGTCTAACTTGTGACATGATAATATATAATTTACCATTGTCAGAGAGAAACAAAGGATGGCCAAAATGTTATAGTGAGCCACAGAATTGTAGTTATTTATTTTCTGAGTTCAAAGGTGCAGCTCACCTCACTTGGCATTCAACTCCTATAGATTTCTTTTTCTCTTCCGGAAAAGATGCCCAAAGTGGCCAAATATGGAAAGGAAAATAAATATACCTCTTTGATTGTTAATATAGTCTCTTTGCTGTGACTCAAATAATATGATATGCATTTATTCTTTGACGTAGCTGAGACTTCATCTAGAGAATACCTGTTTTAGGCCTGGCACATTTACAATGCCAACTTAATGACACTTTGCATCAGTTTGGAGTTTCAGTTCATAAAACATAAAGAACACAGAAGTGACCTCATTTGTGCATTTCCAAGATTAAAAAAATATTTTATTATTATTTTTTAATATTTTTATTTTTTGACTGTGCTGTGCAGCCTGTGGGATCCTAGTTCTCTGATCAGGGATCACGCTCATACCCTCTGCATTGGAAGCGTAGAGTCTCAATCCCCGGACCACCAAGGAAGTCCCCGTTTCCGAGATTTTTAAATTTTCGCTGCGTTTGGTATTTGCTGAAGCATTAATATAATCACCAACTTGAATTGTTCATAAGGTGAAGGTTATACCATTTTGTTTAAGTGAGATGAGCTATTTCTTAAAGAATGACAAAAAGATGATAGCTTCAAATAAGGAAAGAAGGCACAGGATGGCAGAATGAAACAACTGTGATGCAGCTGATTTTGCTTTGTAATGGGATTGTGTGGCGAGTGTATGTGCCTGTGTGCCTGTGTGCAGGCTTGTGTTGTTATATATTCTGGCCTGAAAGGCAAGACATACTGGTTAGACTGGCTCCAATACACAACTACATCATGGATTTGGTGTTTATGCAACATATGCATTTACCAAAATTGTCTTTAGCAGTTACTTTGGAATAATAGGATTGGAGTTTGAATTCTGTCTTCTATCACCACTTCTACTGGGTAGATAAAACTTGCATTTTCCTATAACTTGTTCCTTTTTCTTCTATTGAATTATAATTGAATTATAATAAATGACACATATTTAAATTTATAATCTTGGCAGTTTTGACATATGCATCAAACAATTAAAGTCATCATAACAATAGCAAATTTTTCCATCACTGAACAAATTTCCTCTCCATTTCTCCTTCCCCAGGAGTCACCAATCCCAGGAAATGCTGACCTGCTTCCCATGACCACAAATCAGTTTGTGTGTTCTAGAATTTTACATATGCATACACTGTGCATATTTTTTTTGGGCTGTCCTCTTTCACTTAAGTAATGCTTTTGAGATTCATTCATGTAAGTGAGTATAGTTCCTTCTTTTCTATTGCCAAGTAGTATTCCACCCTATTTTTGGCTTTTCACACTGGGGGCGCAAGGAGTCAGACACAACTTAGTGAGTGAACAACAAAAGCAACAAAAATTCCACTCAATGCCTGTATTATAATTTTGGGTTGTTTTCAGCTTTTGGTGATTATAAATAAAGCTCCTATGGACACCCATGTAGAAGTCAACATTTTTCATTTGTTTGTTTCCCATAGACCAATGGCTGGACTGGAATGGCTGCATCGTGTGGCAGGTGTCTGTGAGTTTCACATTTTAAGAAATGACTGAACTGTTTTCCAAAGTGATTTCCCCGCTTTGCATTCCTCCTGGCACCATATGAGAGTTCTAGCTCCTCTGTGTCACTGCCAGCCCTGAAACAGTCAGCCAGTCTTTTTAATTTTAGCCAATTGAATGCACGTGTAGGGGTATCTCACTGTGGCTCCGAGCACCGCATTCCATATGTTTATCTATTTCACCTACACATATGTGGATAACAAAAATTCTCTCTCTATTTTGTACCTTCCAAATATGTCACTATTCACAGCATGCCTTTGTGTCATCAGGATACAGTCTAGAGTGACTGTCCCATCGATGGGAGAAGTCAAAGGACAGGAAAGTCACCATCAACGGTAAGATAGTCATATGGGTGATACTTTTAGTGGGGAGAACAATCTTTCTTGAATTTCTTCTACATCTGAAGGAAGTTTGGAACATTTCTCAGTAACATGTTACAATTAAGAAAAAATAGAACTTCTTTCAGGCACAGGAAAAAAAATATAATACTGCCTCTAAGTCTGTGGTTTTCAGTTGGGGAGGAGGATGACTTAGACGCCCAGGGAGGCCATGCTGGAGACATTCTCAGCTGTCACCATTGCATCCAGGGGGTAGAGGCCTGGATGCTGCAAAATACCTTATGATGACCCCACATCAAAGAGAAGTCTGGCCCCAAATTGCAATAGTCCTGCTGTTGAGAAACCTGGTCTGAGCATCCAAATACTTAGATCCCAAGCTGGCCCCAAAACAATTCTTTTCCTTCTACTGTCTCTAATATTTAATTGATTAGACACAAGATAGTTTCATGATTCCTTTGAACTAAATGACAATTGTTCATAAAAAAAAATCTTTGTCCTTATTTTCACCTAGAGCCTCTGGGGATCATATTTTTAATCTGTCAGTTGTGCTGTTGTATATACAAAGAGAACTAGATTTGGGTTAAAAGACATGGAATCCATTTAGGCCTCCATCACTTCCAAGATGCACTTGATTTAAAATGAGAAGATCTGGTTTCCATTCAGACGGTCTGACATCCTTAAGAAAGGATCCTTAGGAAAGCCTCTAAATTTTGCTGAGCTTCAAATGGGAATAACTTTAAAAAATTTAAAAATTGAAAGAGAATTTAAAAATTGAGTTTTAAATGGGACTGTTGTGAAGACTAATTGAGATAAATCATTACATATAGTTCTTTCACAGGCTTCCCTTGTAGCTCAGTCGGTAAAGAATCTACCTACAATGCAGGAGAGCTAGGTTCGATTCCTGGGTCGGGAAGATCTCCTGGAGAAGGAAATGGCAACCCACTCCAGTATTCTTCCCTGGAAAATCCCATGGACATAGGAGCCTGGAAGGTTACAGTCTATGGGGTGGCGAGAGTAGGACACACCTAAGTGACTAAGCACACACATAGTTCTGTTATAATGACAACATATATGGCATGCATCCTCAGTTGCTTTAGTTGTGTCTGAGTCTTGGTGGCCCCATGGACCATAGCCCACCAAGCTTCTCTGTCCATGGGATTCCCCAGGCAAGAATACTGGAGTGGGTAGCCATGTCCTTCTCCAGGGGATCTTCCTGACACAGGGATCGAACCTACATCTGCTGCATCTCCTGCATTGCAGGCAGATTCTTTACCCCTGAGCCACTGGGGAAGCCCAGTAATATTTATTATTAATACTTAAAAACTTATTCATGTCCAAAACATGCTTATGAGACCTAGAGAAACTTTTCAGTTCTTCTTGTAATTCTGAGGGATATTTTGAGTCAGTTACTATGACTCCTAAGATGTTTCTTATTTTAAGAGTTGTTCATTTGCTATCAGTTCGGTAGTTCAGTTGCTCAGTCCTGTCCGACTCTTCGCGACCTCGTGGACTGCACACGCCAGTCTTCCCTGTCCATCACCAACTCCGTCACAACAAAAGCCTAGAGCTTTCATAACTTGGGGTTCCTTTCATTTATTTCCAAGATCACTAATGTAAGTTAGTGATGAAATAATTCTTAGAAACAGACTAAGAACAGTTGTAATGCTTGGCTCCTCTATAGACACATTTAACTAATTTATTTTGCTCTGGAAAATGTAATTGCCCATGGGAACAGTCACTTCACTCCTCAGGAACCTAATAAAAATCCTGATTCTGGACCTGAGGTTGGTGATGCTCCTTCTGTTCCATTTGTTCTTCTGACTTGGCTCATTTCCTGCTCTTTCCCTCCTCTCAGTTAATTCAAGGACTATATATCCCAGACTAGTTGATTTAACTCGCAGCTCTCAAATACAGTTTTTAAAAGCATTCATTGCATAGGGCAATAGCTAGAGAAACTCAGTGAGACAACCAGAATGATCTTTCCAAGGGGTGCATTTTTTCAAATTTATTTTGTATTGGGGTATAGCTGATTAACAATGTTGTGAGTGTTCCAGGTGGATAGCAAAGGGACTCAGCCATACATATACATGTGTCCATTCTCCCCCAAACTCCCCTCCCATCCAGCCTGCCACACGGCCTTGAACAGAGTTCCCCGTGCTCTGCAGGAGGTCCTTGTTAGAGATCCATTTTAAATATAGCAGGGTGGACATGTCCATCTCACACTCCCTGCCTACCCCTTCACAACAAGGAGTGCATTTTTAAGCAGATGTGGTATGTGGCACCAACAAACATTTAAACATGTACTTTTTAGGGTCTTATCATCTGGGGACACAGTAGTGGTCTAAGGAACACCCTCAAACGCAGTGGTTTGGGACAGGTGCAGAGGCTAGTGATCTGAGACATTCTAGAGATCATCCTGGCTCCACTGGGTCCCCTCTGCCTGCTTCACTTGTCTGCTCCTCTTTGAAGTCACATCACTGCCCTGTGGGTCCCCGGCTGTTCACATTGCAGGTGTGAGGCCTTGGCAGAGAAGGAGGTTAAAATTCCCCCAGAAAGGCATAGCGGGCATTGTGCTAAACATCCGCAAAGTTCCTGCTTTATACCTTCCTTCCGGGTTGCCTCTGGATTATTTTGCTTGTCCTTTTCTTCATCTCAGTAGGACACAGCAGGGCTTTAAGAAAGGAAATAAAGACTTTGGTTTGTTTTAGTTTACCTAAATTACTTCACAGCTTCCCTGGTAGCTCAGTGGTAAAGAACCCGCCGGCCAGTGCAGGAGACGAGGGTTCCAGCCCTGGGTCGGGAAGAATCCCTGGAGAAGGAAATGGCAACCCACTCCAGTATTCTTGCCTGGGAAATCCCATGGACAGAGGAGGCTGGCGGGCTACAGTCCGAGGGGTCTCAAAGAGTCAGACATGACTGAGCAACTGAACAACGACAACAAATAATAGTGATGCAAATTGTATGGTACAGAGTTCAAGGTCACGAACACAATAAGAGGCACACACTATGTGCTAAGAGAAATTTGAAGGAGCTGATGAGCTAAAATCTTCCCAAGGAGTGGAAGCTGATTAAATACTGAAGGATGACTGGACCACAGATAGCAGAAACTCGGGTAGAGAGAAGAACACCGAGAAAGAAAGCAGTTGCTCTGATTTCTTCGGCGAGTAGGATCCATATTCTTTGGGAACCAATTGCTTATTGATTCTCTGGGGACTGCTTCTTGCTGTTACATGAGCAGTGATTTCATTATGGTTGAAGTTCGTTTTGTTTCCTAGGTTGGCTGCCCACGTTTTCCTCAATGCTATCCTGGTTTTTGCAGTAAGTGGTTCATTTGGTCACAAAGGGGAGGTTTTTGTCCCCTGAACACTTCCTGGCTTTAATGTCAGCCTTTGATTGCTTCTAAAACCATTCCCTGGGCCTGTAATACATCCATGTCACTTGTCTACAGAAAGTTTAAAAGTAGTGAAGTGGATCTAAACATTTTTGTGAACAAGTGAGCAGTAAGTACAGTTTCAAAGCTGCAGCAGCTGTTCGTGTCTTTCCTTGCAATCTGGTGTCTTAACTGGAATCCTTTATGTCAGAACATAATCTACTTAAAAAGTTTCCATTTATGTCACGAATAATAAACTTGATGGCTCTTTACAACATCCAAACAGCCCCTTGAAGCTGCCTCTTCAGATGATAGCCTTCTTTCCTCAATGAAGACATTGGAAAAGTAATTTCTTTACACTTCTCATGAAATATTCATCCTTTGGTATGACTGCTAAAAGTGTAATTGGCAAGTTTTGCCTCCACCATCTTCAGAGCACATGGTATTATTAAATATCAAATATGATACTACAGTTCAGTCGCTCAGTTGTGTCTGACTCTCTGCAACCCCATGGACGCAGCACGCCAGGCTTCCCTGTCCATCACTAACCCTTGGAGCTTGCTCAGACTCACGTTCATCGAGTCAGTGATGCCATCCAACCCTATGATATTAGGGTTATCCTATAGTTTATGTTTAAAATAAGTATATTATATGTATAAAATTAGATTTAAAGCTGCACATGTATATACCTATCTACATATACACATAATCAGTCTGAAAGGATAAAGAATTCTCTAAGAAAATTAGTGCTTGGCAGTTTTAAGTTGAATGGCTCCATCACACATTTCTTGACACCAAGCCCCTAGGACTAGGTCAAGGGCCTACCACTCCTTTCACCTCAATTTTCTTCTTACTCTCCCACATTACTTGGCTATATGGACTCCACATCTCTCACCAGTCTGCTTCAGCATCGTTAAGCACTCATTTGTATCTGGCCAGACCTCACCAACAATCTGCTGCATTTTCCTTTTTCTGCACTGGATGGATTTCAGAGAGTCCTAGCCTGTTTACCAGAGAAGGAAATGCAGCACACTCCAGTGTTCTTGCCTGGAGAATCCCAGAGATGGGGTCACACAGCGTCGGACACGACTGAAGTGACTTAGCAGTAGTAGCAGCCCCCCGTTTACCTGTTCAAAAGTGACAGAAGAGTCAAAAGAACTACAATAACACCAGCAAAAGGCACCTCTTTGATGTGGAGACAACAGAATTACCATCAGCATGAGGCGGTTAATGCCATCGTCACAAACGGATGGTGGGTATATGGCATTTGTTTTATGTACTTTACGTATGCGTGTGTGTGCTAAGTCGCTTCAGTCATGTCCGACTGTTTTCAACCCTGTGGACTGTAGCCCACCAGGCTCCTGTATCCATGGGATTCTCCCGGCAAGAATTCTGGAGTGGGTTGCCATGCTCTCCTCCGGGGGATCTTTCCAGCCCAGGGATCGAACCCACGTCTCTTACATCTCCTGCCCCGGCAGGCGGTTTCTTTACCACTCCCGCCACCTGGAGTGTCATACATAACTGTATTTACAAAACGTTTCATTTTATTTTCAAAATGTCACCTCCAGAGCCATTGGTTTATAATCCTCCTTAGGAATACCCAAGCAAAGAAGTCACATAGTCACCACCCAGGTGGAATTGAGTATTGCATGTGTATGGCTGTGATGCGGGAATCAGTCTGAGTTGTTGAGTAATTATACTTAAGCATATGCTTTCACTCTATAAGACGCGGGTGAGTAATGCCAGTTTAAGGGAGAAGAGCCCTCTGAATTTCTTCACGCAGTTGGATATCCAGCTGCTCTGGTTTTCAGACTGCAAGTGCGTTTCCTTTGCAAACTTGTTCGCTCCTGTCCTGTTTGGAGGCTCTGCCTTTGAAAGGCAGGCAGCACTTAAAGACTACAGGGCAGAGCCTATCTGATTCTGTTGCGGTCACCAGCAGCTGGCGCACCCCGCGTTCTGCCCTCCAGCTGCTGCGGATACGGCGGGAACGCAGCGCATCCGCCCGCGTCAGGGGCTCGCTGCGCCCGTGCGGCTCTGGGGCCCACGTGCCGTCCGCGTACAGTTTGGCAGCTTCAGAATCCACACGTAAAAGCAGCTGCGAAACAGTTTGCTACGCGGTGCATCCCTTCCCGTCCAGCCACCGGGTTGATGCTGAGAGGCACAGTGTGACCATGACTCTCTCATGCGTCGCTAGGTAGCCATCATCGTCCAAAACTTCTTGGGAGTTTGCAAAAGCCATACCGCGTGTTCCGTTTTTCTGTGCAGCTCCCAGAGCACTCCTAGTTGTTTCAGCCTAATTGCATCCTTTAAGTGCCTCTGAACGCTCACCTTCCGTCCCTTCTTACTCTCCTATCCTTAGCCCCCTGCTGTCTCAAGCTCAGCTAAGGGACTCTGATAGTACGTATTCGTTCCTTCAGCCACTCAATAAACGTGTAGAGAAGATCTTAAACCTTAGCTCTCACTTGCAACTCTTAATGTCCCTTCGTTTCATCCTCCCCCTTTTTTGGTATGGCTCCAATGTATGGATGGGGCTTAAGGGTCTGTCCTCCCTGGATTTACTCTTTATGGCAATATTTTCCAAGCTTGGGTCCGCTCCCTTCTTTGCACCTGTCCAGCCATCATCTTCTCTGCTTTGCGGTGGATGTTGTCCTCTGTTGTGCCCCTTAGTTCCTTGAGGAAGTCTTGAAAGACAGAATGAAATACAACTTTTGAAAAACACAGCTAATATAAAAAGGAAGTTTGCACCTATTACTGTCACCTGTACCTGTTACTCTCAAATACAATGATCTGTCTCTTGAAAAGGGAAAGGATGATGCCCAATGCAAATGCCAAAAGTCTCAAAGGTTGGCCAGTTAGCTAGAACCATAATCTTACATTTGAGTCAAATTTGGGGAGTCTAGATAATCTTAGTGGTAGAAGTCTTGCCCTGAATAAAACCAGCAATTACTTGAGTGTGTATCATGTGCAAGGCATTTTAAGACATACAAAGAGGTTCAGAATGTACTTGCTTCTTTTGAAGAGCTTAAAATTCATGGTAGAGATCTATACATATAAAAGGAAATTACAAAGCGAATGAGTCATTCAGATTTTTAGGGCAGGAGGAAAGCAGAAAAAAGAATCATTATTGGTGGTTAGGATTGTCAGAGAAATACAGGGGCAAAGGATATTTTCCCATTTTTAATTGAAGTCTTTCTGAAGGGAGGTAGGAGAAGGGGATGACAGTGGATGAGATGGTTGGATGGCCTCACTGACTTGATGGACGTGAGTTTGAGCAAGCTCTGGGAGTTGGTGATGGACTGGTGTGTTGCAGTCCATGGGGTTGCAAAGAGTTGGTTTGGACAAGACTGAGCGACTGAACTAAACTGAACTGAAGGCAGGTAGGCTTATTAGGTCCGCAGAACATTAACTCTATAGAGAGGAAACACTTGGATTACTCTATTCACTACTTCTTCATTGTTCAAGATGGATTTATTTTGTATTATTGTTGGACGTTTTCCTCTTTTTGTTTCTCTTAAATTGATTGCACATTTGCCTAATTTAATTGCTTATTTGTTTCCTTGAAAGATTATGTCAATGAAATTTCTTTTTGTAGGAACCGAATCCTTATTTTGGGTTATGAGTTCTTGTTTTATTGTCAGTAATGAATTTGGCTTATTGTATGCTGATTAAACCTACTGTAGAAAGGAGTTATTGAACATCAGGGCATTGTAGTGACAAGGCCACTAGTCTTAGGAACAGATAGACTTCCCTGGCAGTTCAGTGGTTAAGATTCTGTGCTCTCAATACAGGAGGCATGGGTGTGACCCCTGGTCAGAGAACTAAGATTCCATGTGCGGCACTGTACAGCCAAAAAACCAAATGTAGAGAGACAACTGGGCTTGAGTTTGAATTTCACCTCTACTGCTGGCCTTACTGCTTGAGCTTTATCCACTTATGTAGTCTCTTAGCCTCAATTTCTTTATATGGAAAATTAGGACAGATCATTTAATATTTATTTTATGGGGTTTATATTATAGCATTACATAAGGTAACATGTATGACATTTCTGTTTGGTTCATAGAGGTGTACTATATATACTAGCAACTATTATCATTATTTTTTCCTAATTATCCCAATTTATTTCACATATGTGAATACCCAAAGGAGTCTGTAACTATAGGCACTATGCTGAGGTCCCTGGATTAAACTAAAGTCTTTTTACAGTTAATGCTTTCAAAAACGGTACTGGCTAGAGCACGTTGTCTTTTTTTCATGTTTTTTTAGATCTTAATGGTACTTCGTGGGTGGTCTGCCAGTTGAGTTTCTTGTCTATTTTTTTCAAGAAGAGTAACTATAATTCTTAAAATGGGTATTTTGCCAATTTTCACTTGCCTTGTTTTCTCTTCTCAAATCAACATGTCTCTGTATTTATACAATTCAGAGTTCAAACAACATTGATTGCCCGGCTGTCACTGTACATAAAGACAATCCAAACTTGCTATGCCTAAATATAAAACACAATCCAATGAAGTGAACAGATGTGTGGCATGAGCAAAGTCTCACCATGTTGTTCCCATTTATTGTCTGCCTTGTTTGGAGGGCGTGCCTGGTGCTGGGAGGTGGTGGATGAAGAGTCTTGCCAATTGCACTTATTTAACGAAATGTTTTCTGCACATTATGTTCCTCTGTTCTGTTGCATTGCCCTTGGGTGACAGAAGGGCTTTTAGGAAGTTGGGTTAAACTTGTCGAGCCTTGGAAATAATTTTTTAAATGTTCTGTCGTTACAAAAATTATGTTTATTTCAGAAAATAAGACATGCGTTTCTAATTTTGGAGCCAAGATAATGAGCTCGCCAAATGCAGGATATCCAGTAAAATTCCATCCAGCTTTCAAAATTTACACTTTCAAAAAGTATGTACTTATTTTCTACTCCTTTTGCACCTTTCTCATCATAGTAAAGTGCTAGACCCGAGTTCAATCCTTGGGTTGGGAAGATCCCCTGGAGAAGGGAATGGCTACCCATTCTAAGTATTGTTGCCTAGAGAATCCCATGGATAGAGGAGCCTGGTGGGCTATAGTCCATGGGGTTGCACAAGTCGGACATGACTCAGTGACTCTCACTTTCACGTTCATAATAATAAGAATGAGAAAATGCAAGCACTTGTCTGTGGAAAGTAGACCCTGCCTCCGCCATCTCCACAGAAATGAAATTTCAGAAACAAGAGCTATGTTTGTAGGACGACTCGTTAGACCCTTTCCTCTGTCAGTATTACTCCTGGGGACCAGGGAAAGGTAGATCAAACTGCCCAAAAGCACTCAGCCCAAAGGACCCAGGCTGTGTTCCAGCCCCATTTTTTAAGAGTAAGTAGTAGTAGTGGTTTAATCGCTAAGTCGTGCGTGCTAGGCTCTCGTAGGAAACCACCAATTGAGTCTACCTGGCTCAGGTATAAATATTTATTAATGCTTAGTAATAAAAAGACTAGCTGGAAAAGCCTGAAACTTCAGGAAGGAACAAACTACAGATTCAGCATTGGTTCTGTTGATACAGACTGGTTCTGTTAGGAAGAAACCATCTCCTCCTTTTTGATTATCACTTGTGATATTGATAGGAATTCTGTCCCGAATCCCCCCTTTCCCCCATCTCTCTGATTTTTCCATTGGCCTATGGTATGTTTCTGACTCCAGGAATGAAGATGGTTTACCCTCGATTTCGTCCACAGCCAAACAGCGCCACCCCCACGGTGAAGAGCTGAGGGCACACACAAGGGCTGAACTTTCCGGGCTCAGCTTACTGCCGGTGGGGGCAACCAGGAAGTCAACCTCACCTAGGGTGTGTTTCCTCTACTGCGTGAATGGAGATCCCATTTAGTGCCTTCCTCAAAGGGCTGTATGTTAGGACAACAGAAAAATTACCAGCTGACTCTGCTCCAGGTGCTGGATCTTGCTTAACTTAAAAGCCAAAAACTCTGATGCAATGGAAGTTCTAGGGGATGATGAGATAGGCAAAAACCAAAGGGTTTTGGGTGTTTCTTTCAGGTCTCCTGTTATACACAGCATTACTCACCCTGACATCAGTCCTCTGGCAAATGTGTGATTCTTTCCGTCTTGGACAGGAAAAGACCCTTAAGTAGTCTCCACCTTGAACTCTGAACTCCTGGTGACAACCAACCGTAACTCATCATTTGAGGAAAGATCAGAACTGAATCTAAACACAGCTTGTTTTCCTGATGCAGAACACTTCTGGCAAAGGTTTATTGTTCCTTTTAGTGTAACTCCTTTATCGAACATTAAAAAGCAAGCAAACATAATTTCATAATTTCTAGACAAGGAGATTTTAAGCAAGAGATACTGCAGGTATTTAACATTTCCCCCAGTCTTGGTGGCATTTATCTACTTGATAATGGGGCACACATATCTCCCTTCACTTTGATTAATAGTTCTCATTGACTAGCTTCGTGTGTTGTGTGTCTTGCATGATGATATCAGAGCTTATATAAGATGTTGCTTTTACTGTAAGATGAGATTACAAATTCCCAGCAGTTAGTGTGGTGCCTGGTCCTTAGCAGACTCAATAAATGTAAATAAAGACCCCTACTCTGGCTCCTCCCACCACATCAGAGCTGCTGTTGGGATGCCAATAGCAGCGGTTTCTCAAGGTTTCTACTGCTGGTCCTCCAAGTTTGGTCTGTTAGGAATGCAGGTTATTCAGCAGTTATTTTTTTATTACAGTATTACTTTTTCAATTTGCTATTCCACAAATTGCTGACTAGGCTGCAAGAGCCACGATGTAAATATTTTGTGTATAGCACATGCTCCAAACCACCTTGTCTGGGCTGTTGTGGAGAAGGAAGTTTAAAAACCAATTAGGTTTTGGATGAGAACAAAATTTAGCTCAAAAATAACATACAATGCTCTCCCCTGTTTCTAAGACTCTGTTACCCATTAATTCCTTTTCTTTTTTTCCCTCCTCACATGCTGTCTAGTTAAAGTCTTGCTATTTAATCATTTCATGTTTACTTCAATGTGAGCGTATATTAATTATGTAGATCACCAGCCTCATCACTAGGAAGGATGAACAGATATTTGATTTGGTAAAGGAACCCCAAGACAGCCTCATTTCTGGGCCTCCTTCCACCCTGGAGCAAATGCCAGTTCATAATGAGACTTTCTTTGGACACCAGACTTTCCCCTGAAAGTAATTAAAGCCTGCAGGTCTTAGCTATGAAGCTGGTTGATGCAACATGATTTAGCAGAGCATTTTGAATTTACATGATGCTATGTTTCAAATGAAGGAACGGGATTGGCTCTTAGCTTTTTACTTAGATCTGTGTGTGTGTGTCTGGTCCTGAAAGTATGCTCACCCTCTGTGTAGATTAGAACAGCACTTGGCTGGCTCAGAGAGGCTCGCGCTCCCACCTTCTGCTTGTGGAGACACAGCAATGCCTCTTCTGGCTGCACCAGGCATTTCACCGGGAGCCTGCAGGCACCGGGTGGCCAGGCCAGGCGGGGACCTTGAGATATGCTTGTTCTTGACTTGTGGACACAGGAGGAGGAGGAGAGGATGGCATGAATGGAGGGAATCGCATTGAAACACATATACTACCATATATAACATAGATAACTGGTGGGAATTTGCTGAATGAAGCAGAGAGCTCAACCTGGTGCTCTGTGACAGTCCAGAGGGGTGGGATGGGGTGGGAAGTGAGAGGGGGCTTCAAGAGGGGGCAGTCATATGTATGACTGTGGCTGACTCATGTTGATGTATGACAGAAACCAACACAAACACTGTAAAGCAATTATCCTCCAATTAAAAATAATCAGAAAAAATATATTATTTTTCTTTCCATGGGTTACTAGTCTGCGTGAAGACCAACTTACTTAGAGAAAGAAAACAGACCTGATTCTAGTTCCATCCCTGCAACTAGAATTCTTAATCAGACCGGTGGCATACTTGAAAAAGTAAATGATGAGTTAAACAAACAGTCATATATTTATGAAATTTTTTGAATCAGATACCATAATCTTAGATTAAGCAAGTAAGGCAAAGGGATTCTGAGTGTTACTGAGTCATGGTTCTGTAATATTCACTGGGAAGTATTGTGGAAAGAAATTCAGAAATAGCCAACAATGTTGGAAGAGGAAAATAGCTGCTAATTTAAGAAATCTGTTCATGAATCATTAGATTCCAGAAACTGTGATTGGATAAAGGAAAAGAGACTTAGGATTGCTTTTATACTGACCAAGATTATGTGAAATCTAAAGGAATAGGCTACACATTACTGATTAAACAGTTCTTTTATTATTAGGTAAATGTTAGCTTGGTAGAACTATTCAGATTGCCTATTTATGATTATTTACTTTTCTATGTCTGAATTTCTACATTAATCTCACTTTTTAAAAAGTCATGTAATTTTGAAAATTCATTTTGTTTTTCTTAAATTTTCACTTGGTTACTTATAATGCTTAAGTGTAAAATGGCAATTTAGCTGATAATTGATGGCATTAATTTATCTTTCTGTCATATGAAGCCTATTCATCACCAGACTGATAATAGTTTAATATAAAATTTCTCCTTTTAAATCTACAAAATGGCTCCTAAAATCAAATTACTTTTGTTTGTGTTTTTGTTCTTTGTGAATAGCTGGAATATTTGCATATAGGATATTGGTATGTATCTCTGAAATCTGAATTAGGGAACTTTCTAAGTATATTAAAATAGAGGATTTGGGGGGTTTATTTTATTTCTATGTAATAAGAGATGTGATCTCCCCTCACCCTAAAATGGGTAAATGATCAGTGTATTTGAACTTTCTGTTGAGCTTATTGGGACAGGGTATTTTCAAGTACTTGTAGCTTAAAATGTAATGCTATATAGATTGGATTACAGTTAAGCATCACCCTGGCAGAAACAATGGAAAGCCTTAAGTTGTAAAGCTACAGTCCACTGAGCCAGTGACATCCTTTAGCAAAAGACATGAATAACAGAGATCTCTGTGGAAACACATGCCAAATGACTAATTCTCATTGAGGAATCAAATTGAGATTTTTACCCATATTCCCTTTTCCTTTCTTTTCTTTATTCTTACTGATTTCTAACCAGTGAAGCCATATTATCTCTTAAAAATCACCAGGTCAATCAAAAGAAACTTCCTCTTGGTCATTTATTTTAGAAGTTTGGAGGAAAGCGTCTCTTGTTATTTTCTTTATATATACTTCTCTTTATTTCTTGTTTTCTCTCTCTTAAAGGTCAGCAAACTTCTTCCTCATATTAGTTTCCATTAATTTGAAAATGGTTCATTCATTGGGTATTTATTGAGCACCTGTTATATGCCAGGAACTGTTCTTGATCAGTGCATCAGTGAGACAGCAAAGGTGTTTGCCCTTGTGGTCCTCAAGCACTATAAACCTGGTCAGGGGAAGAGAGATAATAGGGGGTAATCATGGTTGAAAGTAAATGGCCTGGGGTGGTGGGAGGGAATACATGTCATGGGGGATAAAAAGGAGCAATATGAAAGGGAATTACTTGTGCGAGTGTGGGTATGTGTGTGGGAGTGTTGAAGAGTCACTGGCAATTTTTAAATAGTCAGGGTGAATCACATTTGGGGCAGTGATGTGCCAGCAAGGCCCTGAGGCTGAGAGGGGACGTGCGTGGTTATGTTCCAGGAATAACAAAGCCAGCGGGATAGGAGAGAGGGAGAGAGAGGAGATGAGTGGTCTTTCACTCTGAAGGACACGTGGAAACATCACCCAGCTTACAAGGATGACTGGCCGCTGGTCTGAGAATAGCTAGGGGAGAGGCAGAGAGGGGAGCGGGGAGACCAGATGGTTTATAGTTTTGGGAAGAGGATGGAAGTGAACTGGACCAGAGGATTAGCAGAGGAGGTGGTGAGAAGTTACAGGATCATAGACGTATTTCAAATACATGAGACAACAGGATTTCCTGGTGGACAGAATGTGCGGTATAAGTGTAAGAGAGAAATCAAGAAAACTTAGGGTTATTAAACTGCTCCTTTGACTCTTCTGCAAGCCTGAATTACCCCAGTAGATTCTTCTTATGCTTGTGGAAAATGCTTCCACACCTTCCATACTTCCTATGGCTGTTTTCTGAATTTCTTCTATTATTTTTTTAACATTCTATTAAAATGTTCGTAATAAGTATGGGAAAACAATTCCCATAAAGATGTTACACAAGGGTAATCAAGAGGAAACTGGTTTCAATTTATGAGAAGTTGGAGAGAGATGAGTACCCTGTTCTCTGACAGGTGACTGAAGAGAAGAAGAGGGACTGATTTTGTTGGAAACTTCAGTTTTCATGGAAACGGCTCGGTATCACCGAGCATCATCAGAAATGATCTCAGGTAGCATCAGCCCTGGGGCTTCCTTGGTGACTCAGTGGTAAAGAATCTGCCTGCCAATTCAGAAGACAGGCGTTTGATCCTTGTGTTGGGAAGATACCCTGGGGGAGGAAATGGCAGCCCACTCCAGTACTCTTGCCTGGGAAATCCTGTGGACGTAGGAGCCTGCTGGACAGTCCATGGGGTTGCAGAGTGGTTTAGTGAGTCAACGCTAACAACGGAGCATCAGCCTTAATGGGTGCCTGACCTCAGTCCTGACCTTCCTTTTAAGGAACCCGCAAGTCCCCTCATATAATAGAAGTCATTTCTCAGGTGTATTCAATTCCACCTAGGAGAGATTATGGGAGATTCACAATATTCTATATCTAACCAAATAGTATTTCCAACAACAAAGCTGCAATTGTTATCAAAAGTATAGTTATTTTGCCAAACACTTGTTTTGAAAATATGAATATGAATGATAAGTCAGGGAATAATTTTAGTAAAAGGTGAGTTAGGAGTTAGGTTGTGCATATTCCGTCCGTAAACTGAAACACATAGAAATACACAGAACACACACGGACACACTTCCGGCATCTCTGGATAGTGTTATCCTTGAAGGTTGTCTTTTTCTATTTTTCACATTCTTGATTTTTTTATACATAAAAAAAAATCCAAAACAAACCTCACCTCATCCAACACCTGAGATGAACCTAAGTGTTCGGGTTTAAGTAGCCAAGCATGTACAAAAGGAAAACTATCTATATTTAAAGACCTGAAATGGAAATTGCCAAATTCAGCTCCTTTTGTTGCCAGTACTGACCAGCATAGTAGATTTAAATGTTGCTATGTTTCCCAAAGCCCTCAAGCGCTGTTGGGCAAAGTTGTGAATAAGGATGAGAAAGTCACCGAAGTATTTCCAGCAGTGATCCAGAAGTAAACTGAAGAAGGAGGCTACACAGTGGACTCAATTGTCAAAATTTGATGGAATAAGTATCTTCTATAAATGCATGCCTTGAAGGGCCTTCATTTCCAAGACAAGAAAACGGGCCCCAGGATTTAAGGCTGCTTAAGATCGGTGAACTGCGACGCTCATGCCAACTCCCAGCTGAGATCAATGAGTTACATTTGTTCACACCTGCTGTTACAACTTTCTTTTATTTCTAGTCACCTTCCTTCCACTACTTCGAAATCATTCACAACCTGTAATTCTTGCCAGCCCACTTCTACAGCAAACTTCCAGTCTTTTTCAAGGTAGAGTGCCATATTTATTACAGTATTTGTGCATTTCTTAACCATTGAACATGTTGGAAACCCTGTCACTGTTTTTGGTTTCTCTCTTTTTTGCCCCTATGAGTCACTGGTTAGCATTTTATAGTGTTGTGTCCCTAATCCTATTTTACTCACAAATCATGTTTTTTTTTTCTTCACAATTTAGCATAATGTGATGATATTTAGGAATTCATAAATGGCATTATTGTTGACATGACAGTATGAGGCAACATCATATGTTTTGCTGGAAACAAAGTGACTATTTTAGCTCTTAAGAACTGATCTTTCAGATTGTTTGGTACCCGTGGTGGAGTGGACTGTATTGTCTGGGTCAGTTACAGATTTATAGAATGATATTGGATGTTCATAAGTTATTTAATTAAAGTATGTTGTTTAATATGGGCTTCCCTGGTGGCTCAGACGGTAAAGCGTCTGCCTGCAATGCAGGACACCCGGGTTTGATCCCTGGGTGGAGAAGATCCCCTGGAGAAGGAAATGGCAACCCACTCCAGTATTCTTGCCTGGAAAATCCCATAGACAGAGGAGCCTGGTAGGCTACAGTCCATGGGGTCGGGAAGAGATGGACATAACTTAATGGAGAAGCAGAAGCTAAGGTGTCAAATGACTTCCATAAAGTTACACAGCAAGACAGTGACAGATCTAGGATTAGAGTCTGGGTCTGTTGATTCCTAGTTAGTGCTCTTTCTCGTTCAGCTTGGTCTAGGGCTGTGGTTCCCACAGGCTAGTCTTTGAACCAGTAGCATCAGCATCACCTTCAAAGTTGTTAGTCATGTAAACTCAGTGATCTAGGCCCAGCATCCTCTAGGTGATTTGAAAACATGCTGAAGTTTGACAGTGACAGATCTAGGATTAGAGTCTGGGTCTGTTGATTCCTAGTTAGTGCTCTTTCTCGTTCAGCTTGGTCTAGGGCTGTGGTTCCCACAGGCTAGTCTTTGAACCAGTAGCATCAGCATCACCTTCAAAGTTGTTAGTCATGTAAACTCAGTGATCTAGGCCCAGCATCCTCTAGGTGATTTGAAAACATGCTGAAGTTTGAGAGGGGCTTCCCAGGCGGCTTACTGGTAGAGAATCTACCTGCTAATGCAGGAGATGCTGAAGATGTAGCCGCCGATTCATGGCTCCGGAAGATCCCCTGGAGGAGGAAATGGCAACTCACTCCAATATTCTTCCTGGGAAATCCCACAGACAGAGGATATCTGGTAGGCTATAGTCCATGGGGTCACAAAAGAATCAGACACAATTGAACGACTGAGCATGCACGCACATAAAATTTGAGAACCACTGGCCTAGATTTACAAACCACCAGTACTCTGTGACCCCGGAGACAAAAGAATAATAAAAAGTGAATCTAAAATATTCAACACAGTTTGAAAAGGTTACATTATTTTTGTGATTTTCATAGATTCGAGCAGAAGCATTTGAAAAATATAGACAATTCTGAGATCTTAGTTTAACTTATTGATACAAGTGTGTATAGCACAAAACAAAAAATGTCACAATTCTAGATAATAACCTCCCTTTAGATAGTGTTCAGAGGATTGTTGTTGTTTAGTTGCTAAGCTGTGTCTGACTTTTTCGTGACCCTATGGACTGCAGCCTGCTAGGCTCCTCTGTTCATGGGATTTCCCAGGCAAGAATACTGGAGTGGGTTGCCATTTCCTTCTCCAGAGGATCATCTTGACCCAGGGGTCAAAACTGTATCTCCTGCATTGGCAGGCAGATTCTTTACCACTGAGCCACCAGGGGAGGCATCGTTCAGAGTCTAGAAAAGTGAATTTCCCCTCAAACAGCTTGTTAACAGTAAGCCATCAAAAACCCCACGTATAAATGTGAAAATCTATATATTGGCAAATCTATTTGTGTGTATGTATAGTTAACATATTGGTAATAACAAAGTAACAGCCAAAGAAATAGTTTAGTCAGATTGAATATTTTTAAATTTATTGAGAACTAGAAAGATAGAGTTCAAGAAGTTATGAATTGCCTTTCCTGTTTTTCCAATTGACCACTGGAATATGAAACTATGTAGAAGCCCAGGAAAATGGAGACATTTTCTTAAGTTCTTTATGATCCATGGAATTCTCAGCACTAGTTTTAGTTTAGCAGTTTGAGTGTTCAGGGTCCATGTAGAATTTAGCGGGGAACTTAGGCACACGAATATTAGTCAAAATGCACTTAGGAAGCAATGTAAGAGGTTTTCGCTCTCCCTTAGTAAAAACACACATTTTTCAGTCATGATGCATTTTTCATTTGCTTTTTCCCACTTACCCCACATGGAACAACTCTAGGCTTTAATGTCTATTGAAGGCTCGAAGTGACAGGTGAGCCACAGAGCTGAGGTCAGCTAAGGCTGTGGTCTGTGCAGCAAACGCACGCTGGCCACTGAAACCTGGACCACAGCTTCTTAGGTGGTCTGCCACCTAACCTCTCAGGAACTTCAATGTCCTCATCTGTAAAGTCGGAGAAGGCACTGGCACCCCACTCCAGTACTCTTGCCTGGAAAATCCCATGGACGGAGGAGCCTGGTGGGCTGCGGTCCATGATGTCTCGAAGAGTTGGACACGACTGAGCGTCTTCACTTTCACTTTTCACTGTCATGCATTGGAGAAGGCAATGGCAACCTCTCCAGTACTCTTGCTGGGAAAATCCCATGGACGGAGGAGCCTGGTGGGCTGCAGTCCATGATGTCTCGAAGAGTTGGACACGACTGAGCGTCTTCACTTTCACTCTTCACTGTCATGCATTGGAGAAGGAAATGGCAACCCACTCCAGTGATCTTGCCTGGAGAATCCCAGGGACGGGGGAGCCTGGTGGGCTGCCATCTATGAGGTCGCACAGAGTTGGACACAACTGATGCGACTTAGCAGCAGCATCATCTGTAAAGTGGGGATAATGTAGCCCTTCTTAGGGGTCGCAGTGAGGACAAAGTGATATATACGTGAAGCCTCAGTCCCTGACCAATTACCACGTCATTAACACTTTCATGTCGATGAGTTTGAATTTTTTTTTGCCACTTCAGTCTAATTCTTTGAGGGCTCTCAGGTTTCGGTCAGTTTCTCGGTGGTGGGGTGTCGTTTCCATCACACTGGTTGTGCCTTTCCTTCTGAAGCTGCTACCCAGGCTATAGCTTCCTTAGGGCCGGGAAGCATCATCACCCACTGCACTTGGAACAGGGTCTTTCATATACTAGATTCCCCATAAATATGTGTGGAATGATTGAGAGAATACACAGGTGAACGTGGGCCTTGGAAATGAATACAGAGTATTCCAGCAATTAATCTGCTGATGGAGAATGTGCCTGCCTAGAGGAACCGTTCAGGTAGCGGGCCCCCTGAAGAAGTTATACTGTTTGTTTCTTTAGGCACCAAAATTATCCTTTCGTGACACTAATTTCCTTTTACTTGTGAATCAACCAATATTTTGTTTCTGAGCGCCTGATGAAGAAATGCAAACCCACACTGATGTGCTTATTGATACGTTAGGCCCACGTCAGGTTGAATATGAGGAAATATGAAGGGTAGAAATGTGACCATACAAACAAATGGCCCTTGTTGCTTTCTTGTGAACCCCTATGTGACACTAATCCAGAAATGCATGCCAGGGGCAGTTGAAATATGCTATGAATGACTAGCAGTGATGTTTCTGGAACTGCACATGTGGCCTGATTTACACCGCGATGTTCTTAATCAGATTCCAGGGATCAGTTGATCACTGTCAGTAACAAAGGGACAGGCGTGTTTTCTCAAGTCTTGTGCTTGCTAAAGGCAATTGTTTCCCCCCTGTTGGCGCTACCTTGCAAACGCAGCTTGGGATTTTTCTTCTGTTGGATGCTAGGAACACTGAAAGCGGAATTCTTGCTAGGATAAAGCAGGCTGGGGCTTGTCCCCCCTGATCCTCAGACTTTAATCACAGTCCGGGGCACCAGTGTCATGCTTTGGGTTCTCTGTTTGGCAAAGTTCTTTTCAAGGACGAAGATGGCAAGGCTGAACGGTGGGAGGAACGGCTTCGGCTGCCCTGAACAGGCAGTGAAAGGACCTTCACTGCTCTGGGGAGGACATATTTTAATGCTCTTTATTTTTTTTATTCTATTTTTTGAAGATTTTTTTTTTTGATGTGGACCATTTTTAAAGTCTTCCTTGAATTTGTTACAACACTGCTGCTGTGTTATGTTTTGGTTTATGACGGTGAGATCAAACCCACACCGTCTGCATCGGAAGACAAAGTCTTAACCTCTGGACTGCCAGGGAAGTTTCTCAATGTTCTGTTTAGGTTAGCTGGTGAATATAATAGGATCTTTCTATGAGCTTTTGTTCAATATAGATACATAGATATAGATATAGATCTCATATGTATATATTCTTATATTTCTCTTGCATTTTTATTGTAAGACTAGTAAAAGGCTAATAAAAGCATGTAGGATGGTAGGGATCTGCAGATAGGAGATGACAATGAATTTCTTAAAAATGAAATAGCTGAATCAGCACTGGTTGATGAAGTAGGATCAAAAAAAGTTGAAACCTGGAGGAAGTGACTGCAGGAGAGGGAGCCAGGAGGCCCAGCCAAACTCCAGAGAGTGGGCCAGGAGAAGAGGGTCCCGTCGCAAACACAAGGGTCCTTTGCCGCTGCCGTTGTTGAGATGCTCAGCTGTGTCCACTCCTTTGTGACTCCGTGGACTGCACTCCGCACAGGCTCCTCTGTCCGAGGGCTTTTCCAGGCAAGAATGCTGGAGTGGGTTGCCATCTCCTTCTCCAGGGGAATCCTTCCAACTTAGGGATTGGACCCGTGTCTCCAGCACTGTAGGTGTTCTTTTTAAAATCTGAGCCACCAGGAAAGGCTATCTGCTATCAGGCCATTATTTCCTCAGATATTTTTCTACCCTTTTTTTTTTTCCTTCATCTCTTCCTAGGAGTCTCGTTTTTATCTGCATGTTTCCTCTCTCTTCTTCAAACTGGATAATTTCTATTGATCTATCTTTAATATTCTTGATTCCTTCTCAACCATCTCATTTCATGAACTTTTGAACCCATCTGGTGAATTTTTCACTGTAGTCCTTACATCTTTCGATTCTGAAATTTCCATTTGACTGTTTTTACAGTTTCCGTTTTTTGAGATTTCTTATATTTGAGTCTATTAATATATTTTCCGTACATTTTTAAACCACAGTTTCTTAGAATTCTTTGAACATTTTATAAAACCTGCTTTGAAGTCTTTGTCTATTAAATACAACCTCCTTACCCACTCAAAGTTAATTTTTGTTGACAGCTTATTTTCCTGAATATAGGTCATACTTTTCTATTTCTTCACTGTCCTATAAATTTTTGTTGAAAACCCGCATCTTAGATAATATGGTGTAGCAAATGTGATTTTGAGCTTTTGCCTTGAGGACCATTGTTGTTGTGTTTTATTTTGTTGTTTGGCTTGTATTTCATTTGTTTTGTTTTTAGTAACTTGCCTGAACTTAAGCTATCGAGTCTGCTTTCCCTGTGATGTATGGCTGCTGCTGTCTCTCTGAATTTTTTCAAAATTTAATTAACAGTTTTAGGTCCATTTTATGGAGGCTGCTTTGCATCTGCAGACCACAGTGATCAGCCAAGGATTGTCCACAGACACCTTGCGTCTGTAAGATTGCCCTCCTCTGCTGATTGGATCTGTGTGTGGGGCTGGGAACATGTTTAAGATTCAGGTCTACTTTCTGCCGGGTCCTCCTAGGTCTTTTCTGTAGATCTGCACAGCATCCGGGTCAGCTGGGGATGTGCACACAGCTTGGATATTCTCGAGTCTTCCCTGCACACGTGCACAGACCCCTGATCAGCACCGATCCATGGGGCACCCGTTCATTAATAGCCTCTCTTTGATCTCTCATTTCCAGGACCTCCTGATCAAATTTCTGATTAGTTGAGTGATCTACTGTATCCCAAGTGGGACTGCAACCCAGCGTAATAGAGCCATGGGCTGTCAACACTCATTTTCTACTGATTTTGATGCTTTCACAAGACAACTGGGTGTGAGTTTTCCGTCCTCGTCACCAAAATTCCACGCCAGAGAGTGGAACCGCTGGTTTTTACTGCCAGCGCTTCCTTGGAAGCACTAGTCCACTGGCCCAGCTGGTGTTAGGGGTCACTGCAGACACTGGAACAACCTTGGGTCAAGGAGGTACCCACAGAACTTACACTAATTTCTGCAGTTTCCCAGGAATGCATATTTCTCCATTGGTTGTTAGCCTCTGACCTCTTTCCAGAGACTGAGCTGGTTGTTTTGGATTTTTCTCCCTTCCAGTTTTACATTGTTTTTTGGGGGCTAGGATTTGACAATCTCTTCTTTCTGCCATACCCACATTCCCTACCATCATTTTTAAAAGACATTTTCCTCAGCTATACAATTTTAAAATTTAGTGTGATTTTTCTTTCTGCCCTTTAAAGATGTCTGTCCATGCTCTTCTGGCTTACAGAGTTTCGATGAGAAGTCTACTATAATTTTTGACTTTGTTTTTCTATGTGTGATATGCCTCTTTTCTCTGGTTACCTTCATGATTTCTTTTTGTTGTTGGTTTTCAATGGTTTGAGCATGATGTGTATATGTCTATGTTTTATCCTACTTGATGTTTTCAGAACTTCTTCGATCTCTGCTTTGGTATCTGTCATTGATCCGAGGGAATTTTTAGTCATTATTCCTTTGATGGTTTTTCTATCTATGTGCTCTGTCTTCTTTTCCTATATTCAAAATTACAGGTATGTTAGTCCATTCGGAATTTTTCTGTTATTCTTGGATACTCTGCTTTTTTTTGTTTTTTCTGTTTTTGCTCTTTTTTTATCTTTCTATTTTGATTTGGATAATCTCTGTTGCTAATGGATTGAGTTCAACTGATTTTATTCTCAGTTGTACTTAGGCTGCTAATGAGCTTGTTGATGGTATTCTGCATTTCTCTTACCATACTGTTCATTTCTACATTTACATCTGATTCTTTACTATTCTATCCCTTTGTTGAAATTCCTCATATATTCATTATGTTACCCACTCTTTATATGAGAGCTATTAACACATTCATTGCATGCTTTCTTCCAGCTTTACAGAGCTATAATTGACATATAACACCATGTAAGTTTAAGGTATACAACATGATGATCTGATAAATGAATATTGCAAAGTGATAACCACACTAAAGTTAGTTAATGCCTCTATCACTTTGCATACTTATTTTTGTTTTTTTTTTCAGTAATGAGAACTTTCAAGATCTACTCACTTAGCAACTTTCAAGTAAAAAATACAGTACTATAAATTACAGTTACCACTCTATAAATTAGATCCCCTAACTTATTATTTAAGAACTGGAAGTTCACCTTCACTCATTTCCCCCCACATCCTACTTCTACCCTGGCAATCACAGATCTACTCTCTGCTTCTCTGTGTATGTTTTTTTTTAAGATCCCACATATAAGTGAGATCACACAATACTTGTCTAAATTTGCTTCTTCTTTACAGTTGAATAATATTCCTCTGCATATATGCCACATCTTCTTTATCCATTCCTCTATTGATGAACATTAGATTGTTTATATGTCTTGTGCTATGTTTAGTTGCTCAGTTGTGTCTGACTCTTTGCGACCCCATGGACTGTAGCCCGCCAGGCTCCTCTGTCCGTGGGGATTCTCCAGGCACAAATACTGGAGTGGGTTGCCATTTCTTTCTCCAGGGGATCTTCCCAACCCACGCATCGAACCCAGGTCTCTCACATTGCAGGTGGATTTGTTACTGTCTGAACCAGCAGGGAAGTTATTGTAAATAATGCTGCAGTAAATGTGGGGTTGCAGATGTTTATTTGACATAGTGATTATACCCAGATGTGGGATGGCTGGATCATATGGTAGTTCCATTTTGTTTTCGAGACCCTTCCCTACCGTTTCTCGTAGCGGTTATGCCAATTTACATCCCGACCAACAGGGCACAAGATTTCCCTTTTCCCCCATGGCCTCCCCAGTGCATGTTATTCCGGTCTTTTTGATAACAGCCAGTCCAACAGGTGTGAGGTGATACCTCATTGTGGTTTTGATGTGCAGTTACCTGAGGATTGGCGATTTTGATTCCCCTTTCGGATAACTGTTGGTCATTTGTACGTCTTCTTTAGAAAAATGTCTACTCAGGTCCTTTCACCATATTTTGATCTGATTCTTTTCACTCCTGAGTTATATGAGTTCCTTATATGATTTGGATATTCATCCTTATCAGCTATGTGACTTCCACGCCAGCCAGTAGCTCACTGGCTGTGCTATGTGTCGGGAGTGGTTGCTCATCTGGTTCTCCGGTCAGTGCCCACAGCTGGGCTGGCTTGGAGAGCTTGCTTTGCAGTCAGATGCAGTCGCTGTCTGTAAAACCAAGTTGGGTCACGGACTATGCCCTGTCACCCCCTGCCTGGGCAAAGGCCCGTCTGTGTCCCACAGCCAGGCAGGGCCGCTGCTGATCTCCACTTCTGAGTAGGACTGTATGCTGGGCTCTGTAGCTGAGCATTGCTGTAGACTGGGCTGGGGGCTGCTTAGGGTCCCCGTTCAGGCTGGGCTGGGGAATATGCTCAATAACTGGGCAAGGCTGCTGGTTTGAGTCCCGACCCAGGACAGGCTATGGGATGTGTCCTGGGCATCTGTGGCCAGGCTTCCTGATGGGAAGCGTGGTCCCGGTGGGGCAGGGCTGGAGGTGATGTGGGCAGTGGGTGGGACTGCAAGTCTCCACCCTTGCCAAGGGGCATAGGATGGGCTCTGTGCACAGTACAGCTGATCAGTTGGGGATTCGAATCAGACAGAATTGCCCGCTGAGCATCCTGCCCACACGCTCCATATCCTCACACCAGGTCCCTTTCAAATTTGACTAACAACTTCAGAAACTCATGAACAATTTTGAGCTGAAGTCTCCCTACTGGCTTCTAAGGGGTTTCATGTCGATTCCAGTAAGCAAGTGCTTGCAGCCGGTTACTCCTTGGACCCGCTGCTCTTTCCTTAGCTTTTGGGTTCGTTGGTTATTCTGACTTCAGCTCCTGGTGGCTTTCAGAAAAGTTGTAAACTTACAGACATTCGGGATTCTTTTTTCCTTTTTTTTTTTCTTTATGTTTGGGACTAACAGCCTGCCAGCTTTTCATACCCTAAGTGGAAGCTGGGCGTTTGACATATATAATTTTTAAATTTTCTCAACTCTTATGCAGGGAAATTGGAGACTTTTAGAGGTCAAGCAATTTCCCTATGTGCAAGAGACTGAAAAAGTTTACTGGGGTATACTCGCTTTACAACGCTGTGTTAGTTGTACAACATGTGAGTCAGCCATAAGTATGCATATATACCCTTCCCCTTGGACCTCCCTTCCACGTCCCCCCAACCCCATCCCACCCCTCTAGTTCACCACCGAGCGCCGAGCTGGGCTCTTTGAGCCATATAATAGCTTTCCACTATCCATCTATTTAATACGTGGTAGTGTATATGTCAGTCCCAATCTCCCAGCTCTTCTCCCCACATGCATCCATTGTCTCTGTCCGTATCTCCATTCCTGCCCTGCAAATGGGTTCATCTGTACCATTTTTCTAGATTCCACATATATGTGCAAATATATGATATTTGACCAGTGTCTTTCTAGTTGCAAACACAAGTCGACTCCACTGTGTTATTCCGACTCTTTATTTAAGCGATAGTGTGGTACGTTTTTAGGGCTTCCCAGGTGGCTCAGTGGTAAAGAATCTACCCGTCAGTGCAGGAGGCAGGGTTTGCTCCCTGGGTTGGGAAGATCCCCTGGAGGAGGACATGGCAATCCACTCCAGTATTCTTGCCTGCAGAATCCCACGGACAGAAGAACTTGGCGGGCTGTAGTCCGTGGGGTTGCAAAGAGTTGGAGATGACCGAGCAACTGAGCACGCATGCACGTGTTAGGTTTCAGTAGTGACTTTCCAAAAGGTAAATTTTATAGTCCCTTTATTTATCCTCCAATATTGATTTAGATTGTACTACAAAACACGATTGCATAGGATGAGAGAGGAGACTTGGTAGGCCAGTTTGTTATTCGGGGTATTTTTCTACTTGCATGTGTCCCCCAGAAACGGCAAATTCAGATCCCCATAGAGCCCATGCCAGAAATAGAACTGAGTGAAGAATTCTGGGCCTGTGATCACCATCATTTTCCTTGACACTTGTGGCTCTGTTTTTGAGAGTGGCAGGGACACAGAGAAATGTTTCTTTATAAGAAAAACAGCAGCATTAGCAGAGTGATATGTGGGCACTCTGTCTCTCTGCCTGAGGACTGGCAGAATTTATTTGACCTGCACAGTTATTTTATTTTTTTAAAGTGAAGCATGTTGTGGCAGTTCCTGAGCACTGCCTGTTGTTTAAAAGTCATCCATTAAAGTACCTGTTTGCTCTTGAGACCGTTTCATGCGTTCGTGTGTGCTCAAATGCTCAGGTGCGTCCGAGTCTTTGCAACCCCATGGACGGTAGCCCGCCTGGCTCATCTATGCATGGAATTTTCCAGTCAAAGATGTTGGAGTGGATTGCCATTTCCTTCTTCAGGAGGCCTTCCGGATCCAGAGATTGAACCCATGTCTACTGGGTCTCCGGCATTGGCAGGCGGATTCTTTACCACTGTGCCGCCTGGCAAGTCCTGAGATCATTCAATGTTAAATGTCTGCCAAGCACCCTCTCCTTCCAGTCTCTGTTCTGGGCTCTGAATATGTAGCAAAGAAGTCGGCAAGCCTTGCCTTTATGGAGCTTACATTTTGGTTTGCGGTCTGCAACAGGGACAGCAGGGACCCTGGACACTAGCATCACTGCCTTAAGAACATGCTGCCACCACACCCCACTGATGTTGGCAAATTTTTAAAATTTTTCAAGAGAAGCCAGAAGTCAGATTTTGATGGCAATTTAAAAAAAATTTTTTTCAATATTGGCTCAATCTGTTTAAAATCACTGTGGAGGTCAAACAAAACATGTTTGCAGACAGAATCTGGCTTGCGACCTCTGTCTAACACCGCCTTTGCCCTTGTTGGTCTTCTTGAGAAGAAAAATGCAATGGAATGACAGCTGTAGCCATGCTAATTCCCTTCTCTGGAAGCAATGAACCCAGACTCAGAGATTTGGCAATGCCAGGATTTAATTTGCAATACAAGGTCAACAATTTCAGTGAAAGCCATTTTAAGATCAGCCTTAAAGCAAACCAAAAAAAAAAAAAGTGACTGTACAAATTAGCTTTTTAGTGATTATTAACCTGGGCTCCATAGGATATGGTCAATGGGATACTCGCAAGCAGGTTATACTGCAATTACTGACCTGCTTGCAAGTTTGAGACCAGCTTTTAAAATGCGATTCTTGTTGTGCATGCCCAGCCTCTCAGTCTGACTCTTTGTGACTCCGTGGACTGTAGCCCACCAGGCTCCTCTGTCCATGGGATTTCCCAAGCAAGAATACTGAAACGGGTTGCTATTTCCTCCTCCAGAGGATCATCCTGAACCAGGGATCAAAACTGCATCTCCTGAATTGACAGGCAGATTCTTTACCACTGTGCCACCTAAGAAGTCCTATTGCAGGCTGCTTGAATTTCAGCAAATATGCCACACTGTGGTCCAAATTTGTAGACTTAGTGAAAATTTTGCTTATTAGTTCATTAAGTCAGGGGTTCCTGAAAGGCCAAACACAAGGTTTGGGGTAAATTGATAGTGTTTATAACTGTTATTTTCCCTTTTTTTTTTAAATGAAAAGAAAGCCACTTTGGACTTGCTTGACAATATAGGTCATAGAAGTAGTCTGGCAAAAATATCGGTTCTCAGACTGGCTTCATCTTTGGTGAGTTACACAAGTGATAGGTTTTTATGGGGGTGTGGTGACTGTTCATCAATCAGTAACTTATTAAAATTACAGTTTGCTGGTAGATTCTGCTCACTGTTCTGTGAACGTCTCATTCTCATTTCCATTGCCCCGCTGTGCTCACAGGTCTTTTCCATTCACCTTTTCCTGCTTATTTCTGAATTCTGCCCACTCCTCAGAATCCACTCTGCTCCCTGGGCCTCCAGCTCACCGATTTGGCCTCTGTAACGGGTCTCACACTTATTTTTTTCATCTATTTGTTGCAATTTTTAGCAACTGGGTCACTTTTAAGGCTTTTTAACACTGCTTTCCCACTTTGGAAGTCTTCAAATTAAATTCCCAGGAATCGCACTGGGAACACACATTCAGGTATCAGTGTTTAGGCCAGAACCAATACGTTGCCCGTGTCTTTTTAGGCCCTACAGTCAGGGGACATGTGCTCTGATTTTCCCCGGTTCAAGGTGGCTCTATTATTCTTTACCAACTCTGTTCAGTGGGCTGTATCTCAATCATAAGGCACCTGACTACAAACCCCAAATCCCAGCTCATCAAAACCCGGAGACTGACATTCCTTATTGCAAATGATGCTTGATCTAAGCCCCCAGAGATACCAAAGCCAGAGGAAGCTTCTGCCATACCCTTGAGTCATGAGACCCAGGAATACTGGGTCCTTCTGCTCCTTTAGAGATACCTGCTTTAAAATGATACACCACTGGGTTCTATCAAAGTGCTCTCTAGATTCAAGGACATGCTTTCTATGAGAGAATGAAGGAATTCTGATCTTATTTCATAACTGTACTCAGTCTTACTGCATGTATACTGCATTCTGAATATGGTGCAGAAAGATATTTAAAACACAGCCTTCTATGAAGAGAGAGAAGCGGTCTGCCTTATCTGCAAGTCTCCTGAGCACTAGAATGATGTGAATAGAGCCAACCTGTGCTTTTTGGCTTGCATATTGTAGATTCTATGTCTCCAAATAAATTTATGATGAGCGTAAAGTGAGCAACTTTACAAATTACAAACATTTTAAAGGCAAATATTAGCTACCTATTATGTTAGTCACTGAGTCGTGTCCAGCTCTTGTGACCCCATGAACTGTCGCCCACCAGGAGGCACCTCTGTCCTTGGGATTCTCCAGGCAAAAATACTGGCGAGAGGTCCCACACCCTTCTCCAGGGGATTTTCCTGACCTGGGGTTGAATTTGAGTCTCCCACATTGCAGGCAGTTTCTTCACCAGCTGAGCCACCAGGGCAGATCAGCTCTATATTAGATTGATACCAAATTCAAGGAAACAAAAGAAAACAGATTTCCACTCCACATCTGTTCTCAGAAATAGATGCTTTTGAATTCCCCTTCAGCCACTGTGATGTGGAAAAAACAAGCAAATTGAACTTCGATTTCTGTTACTTGGCTAAAATTTCCTCATTTTAATGTCGGTTTTTTCTTTTAGATAGTTTTGCATTTTCCTCCTTATTTTAGAGGTAATCATCTTGAATCTTTCATGTTTCACTTACATAAAAGAGCTTTAAAGTTACCACTAAAAGGACTGAAGTCTTTCCTTTTGCCACACTGATTGCCTTGAAAGAGCTCGCTGGCCTTTTGTGAACTGACTTTTTAAAACTATGATTGAGAGCTCTGAATAAAAAAAAGTCACATGTATCATTCATACATGATATACTTTATTTTACTGCCAAATACTGATACCATTTCAAGAGGGAAAATTCCAAGTTTAAAAAGCCCCTTTGGTAACTATTTATAGTAATCTAATAAATGCTAGGACAATCCTTCATTTTTGAAATTTCTCACTTATTATAATCATCTGGCTGCAGATTGTATTCTACTGCAGTATTTTTATCAATTGAAATAATATCACATGGAATAGCTTATAGATTGAACTGGATAACTAACTGCATGACTCTAAGAATTTTTTAAGAGTGCTACAAACACATTTCCTTTCACGAGGTGTGCGTAATCCATATCGTTGTTGGATGATGTTCTCAGAATTTAATCTGCTTGCTACCTAAGTATACGTATTTATCATTAACTTTATCAGCTATGGGGGTCCCCAGGAGGGTCAGTGGTAAAGAACCTGCCTGTCAATGCAGGAGACTTGGGTTCGACCCCTGGGTCAAGAAAATCCCCTGGAGAAGGAAATGGCAACCTGCTCCAGTATATTTGCCTGGGAAATCCTATGGACAGGGGAGTCTGGTAGAGTACAGTCCATGGGGTCACAAAAGAATTGGACATGACTTTGTGACTAAACAACATTCTCAGATATTATCTACTTAGGACAGTTGCAAAGGTAGATCTTAATATTTAAAAAAGATAAATGTAACATCTACTGAAAGCGTGTGAAAGCAAGTTTTCATCATAAACTTCAGTGCAATCTGAAGTTTTTTTTTTTTTAAGCATAAAAGAAGGAAGTTTAGGCTGTCTATTTGAAGTCTGATTTTTTCCTAGAGATTACTTGTGTAAAACATCTTGTGAATATTTGCCAGCTCTCAGTTTGTTAGAAGTCTAGCTAAACAAACAAGAACAACAATAAAAACAAGTTACCATCTGAATAGCCTAGGGGATGATACTAGTATTTTATAATAACCTAGAAGGGAAAAGAATATGCATATGAATATCTGAGTCACTATACCATACACTGGAATCTAAGGTGACATGGTAAATCAACTGTGTGTGTGTGTGTGTGTTAGATGCTCAATCGCGTCTGACTCTTTGCGGCCCCATGGACTGTAGCCCACCAGGCTCCTCCGTTCATCAAATATACTTCAATAAAATAAAAAATTGAAAAAACCAAGACACCAAATCAAATGCTATTGACTATAAACTGGGATTTGCAGGGACCATTAAGAAGCATCGTAGCTCTCTCTCTCCAACCCTGAATTGCTTAATAGATCTTAAGATGGGGCCAATCTATTCTAGTTTTCAAATACTACTTTTCTTTTTCAGGGGAACTTGATTTAAATCTGTGCATTGCCAAGGGCAAGGAGCAGAGAACATGGATCGAGAGGTAAGATTGATGTAACAGGAGCCCCTTTTTGATTTTTATTTTTCCTTTAAAAGCAGCCTTTTAAGCTTTATTTTTCATAATATAATCCTTGGAGAGAAAGTATGGAAGTGAATGGAAATGCTGTCTCCATTGCAGCTCTCACGAGTAAAGAGGATGATTCACGAGTGGAGCAGACGGTGTAACCGCGAAAGAGAGTCTCTAGAAGTGAAACAAAAGTGCTTTCAGAATTTCCAAGGCTTCCCACCATCCATAGTAGGCCTTCACTGTGCCTGTCCACTGTTTCTATTTTTGATGAGATTTATAAACACAGCATCACATATTTTCATGTGGCTTATCGCCCAGGGGCAGAATTAGATTGACTGCACTGAAGTTATGAGGCTTGTGAGTTTGGGCAAGGGCTAGAGTGAAATAAGTAGTGTAATTGTTTTTGTGGAGTGACCGTGGGACCCCCTCTGTTCTGAATTACACACGGCTCAACCCTTTGACCTAACCAGATTCGGCAGTGGCTGGCGGGACTCCTGAAGCTGTGTGGAAAGGCCCATCACTGACAAGCTGGAAGGTTCTCTGTCAGGGAGATGCAGGCCAACAATCGTGTTAAACTAGAGTGATTACCAGCAAGACCACATTTGTGACCACCTCAGTTTCATTGAACCCACCACGATTATTTCAACAGAGCTGCCAATGCGAGAAATTTGTGGAATCCAAATGAAGCATGGGCCCTTTGATGAACAGAAGACGCATAAGTATATAAATGTTAATATACTAAAATTTGGATCATCTTCAAGGAGATTTTGCCAAATTATTCAAATATCATTATAACGATCTAAAAAAAATACGTAAGGTTTGGGAAAGTGCTATAAGCCATAATAAAAAGTTCTTTCATTGCAATGAGTTTAATTTAAATTCTTCAAAAAATAGATGCCAGTCCCTTGATATAATTCCTCAAAGGAATCAAAACTAAGCGGGATGCAGGGAACTTCTGGAAAAAGCTGGAAAGAATCATATGTGCTGACATTTTTGCATTTGCTGAGAACTGAGTCTGTGATTCACGTGATAGTGAGTCAGATCAATGTATCTATTTAAGATTTGGAAGTCAGTAACTCAAGGTTTTTATTTTTGATTCAGTTCTTAAATTTTCAAAGGTAAAGAAGTAGAGAGCTTTGGTTTACTTTCAAGCACTTGCCAGTTTTTCCAAAACGAGTTCCATTTCTGAAATTTGTCTAAAATGCTTTCATCTGCTTTTTTTTTTCATGGCCAGTTTTACAAAGTAAAGGTCTTTATAGGTGTTTTGGGGCTTCCCTAGTGGTTCAAATGGTAAAGAATATGCCTACAATGCAGGAGACTCAGGTTCAATCCCTGAGTTGGGAAGATCCCCGGGAGAAGGGAATGGCTCCCACTCTAGTACTCTTGCCTGCAAAATCCTATGGACAGAGGAGCCTGGTGGGCTATAGTCTGTGGGGTTGCAAAGAGTTGGTCAGGACTGAGCAACTAACACTTTCACTTTTTGTAGGTGTTTTGTGCTTGCAACAACTTAGAAATTTAGCATTTAAATTTTTTCTTTCTCATCAGAGGCAACTCAGGCTGAATATTAATTCAATTCTTACTTACCTGACATTTAATTTTTTAAAAAGAATATGCAACTTTACACTTTTGGAATGTTATTCATCTTCTCTGGGAACCCTAAAAGATCAGAATAGGAAGTCATTATCAGATCATTTACAGAAGATAAAAAACACTATTATGTGCTATAAGGCCCCCAACAAAACTGCACTCAGCCCCACACAGTCTTATTCTCATTAGCAGTGAAGGGTGTGCGCACCACGTAATCTAACATGGACTGCTTAGAGCAGACAGGTGCAAATTGCAAGCTGTTTCACTTTGGCTGTTATCCCTTAAATAGACAAAGTAATAGACTGGGAGAACAAAAAGAGTTCCTGCTCAAGCTGAATAAATGAAAGCCTTAACAGGGACACACCAGCTGTCTAGGAGAATTCAACATCGCGAATACTAAATATCAGCTTTATGCCGCTTGCCAAGGAAGAGGGCTCCAATCACACCCCTGCCTTTTATTATTGGGAGGATGTGGCTTCCAAACCGAACTTTGCTTTAGTGTAAAGGCAACAGGGTGGCCGAGGTGGGTGAAAACAGAAACCAACATACCGGGCGCTGTTTACCATCACTGCAGGCCACCCAGCAATCCAGGCATGAGTGGGTTCCTATAAGGTGGGCCAGACAGTATTTCTACCCGTGTCTTTTTTTGGGGGGGTGGGGTGGGGAGGGGAGGGGGCTGATCCAAGCAAAACTCCAGAGCACGGAAGCAGCAAAAACAATCACCACCACCCGCTTCTCCCAACACGATGACTGCCCAGCGAGTCTGCGGAACAGTGGTTCACCTTAGGAACACCTCCGCTAATGTCATGGAACAGACACGCCAGGCCAGGTTGCTTAGGAATCTGAGATAGCATCTCCGAAAAGGGACCCTGAGGCTGTCACTCCAGAGCTGCTTCTCCCCGTGACTTCCCCGTGCGCCCTGGAACCGCCGGCTGGGAGAAGGAACGCTAACTCCGGCTCTGGGGGCCGCTGGCCTGGTCTGACTGCGGGGTCCTGCGCGCGCGGGCGGGAGGGCGGCGACCCCGAGCCGGCCTTGTTTACAGGCGGACAGGAGAAAACAGCCAGACACAAATGCGGGCTGACGGTTTCATGGAGCACAGTCGGGTGATCCCAGATGCAATGTGACTGGCCTGAACTGAGCGATGATGTGTGCAGTATGCAGAATTCTCTCCCTGGCTGGTCTGTGCCCACCAGGCTGCGAGGCGCGCCCCGCGCCCCTCGGCCACCGCTCCCAGCGCCGCCCGGGCGCGGCGCAGACCGATGCCTTCTGACAACAATCACATTCTTTTAAAAACTTCCTAGGTTTTGGTTGTCACTGGTCATAAATGGGTGTGTTGTCGTGCCGCGCGTGCGTTACTCGGTCATGGATTTCCTTGCCAGTGGAGAGTGTGGGCATCAAAATATATTTGCTGCTTTTTCATGAAAAGGAAAATATCACTGAAAACACTGTCAGCTCTTACAAACTTCAGGCAGGTTTTTTTTTCTCTCTCTTTGTTCAGATCACCAAGTATTACTTTCTTCCACCCTCTATCGTGTACTTGTGGTTAATAGAAGAACCAAAATTTCAAAGAAAGACCTGAGAAGAGAAAGAGATTTAACACTCAGCACACATATAAATGTGTGATTAGAAGCTACTCATTTTGATTTTAGATTCTATGAATTAAATAGGAATATGAAGGAAAAAAGCCATGAAGAATACCCATAGTATTTTTAGTTAAGGCTTCTATATATGTTGCTTTCTTTTTTCAGAACTCAATAAATATAAGTGAGAAGAAGGAAGATACTAGGGAATAAATTTTGTTTCTTTAATTTCACTTTTGGAGTACAAGTGCTTAACATGTTAATGTGAACTTATTAAAAATAATGCTTACAAGCGTACACTCACTTATCAAGGAGCAATGAATGAAGGAATAGATGCAAAGTGTAACTGGAGGATTACTTAGCTTGAACTAAAGAGATAAAATCTCATCAGGAAAAAGAGAATCTAAATTGAGAAGAGGGTGGAGGAAAAATGCAATTTTCACTGCTTAAAGGTGCCCAAGTGTAAAGGAGAGAAAAGAGGAAACTGGCAAAGGACAGAGTCAGAAATCACTCCCAATTTCCTCTGGAACATGTGTTACTAGTAAAAAGGTCAAAAAATATAAACCATCACTGGATAATCCTCTCAAAGACTTTATCTCTGGTGTGTACGATCAGGCTTCACTTTCTTTTTGAATATGTGAGCTTATGAAAATATCCAAGACGTTTTTAACATTGGAGAGCAAGTACATAATTTCATTTGCAGTCCTTAGTAAGGAAATGAGGTCTATTAATAGGCCACATCCATCTATTTAAAGAACATGTTTAACTGGATCTGAAAGGAGTGAGGTGCCAGGATTCCTCAACCATGTCAAGAAAACTAATACTCTATTGTTATTTTGGATGAAGGCTGAAAGAAACAATCACACTGCAGCCTCTTCCTTAGCAAAATGTAAGAACATTTAGTGCATTTGTGAACTACTCTTTTTAAAAGTTTACCAAGTTTTTCATGAATGTAGTCTAATCTTTTTATATTAAAAGCTGGAAAAGTATGAAGATGAGTCTATTTACCTTCTATTGTTATTTAAGTACACATTTTAACAGGTATGGTACTATGCAATTTGGCAATTTTTAGGATTTGTATCTGATTGTGAAATAACCTTCCAAATGTTATTTGTATCTTTTAAATAGAGCAATGACACAGAAGACTTTAAGTCTGGATGTAAAATGAAATATCAGAATTTTTTAGTTCAAGGAAAAAGATGTAATTACTGGACTTCTGTCTAAGATTTGTCATGCATTTTGTTTAAAAGAAAATCTTAAAATGTTAGTTGAAGTGATTTTTTTTTGGTTGCAGTTTTTACCCATACAGGTTTCCTCTCCCCATCTTTAGAAAAA